>NC_139383.1:147970000-157080000 GCF_054392235.1 Sus scrofa
TTCAGTATCATGAAGGTTCCCCCCCCGCCATGTGTCTTCTAAGAGTTTTAGTTTTAACTTTTACATTTAGGTCTTTGATCCATTTTGAACTAATTTTTGTATAAGGTGGAAGGTAAGGCTCTAACTTCATTCTTTTGTATTTCGATAGCTAGTTTTCCCAACATCATTTGTTGAGTTTCATTGTGGTTTTGAGATGCGGCTCCCTGATGGCTGGTGATGTTGATGAATGGTCATCTTATGTGCTTAATGACCATCTTCATTTGAGAAATGTGATATTCAGGTGATTTGCCCATTTTTAAACTGGATTATTTCTGTTTTTACTGCATTCTAAGAATTCTTAACATAGTCTAGATACAATTACCTTATCAGATATATGATTTATGAATATTTTTTTTCTCTTCTTTGGATTATCTTTTCATTTTCATGATGACTATGAGGCACAAATTTTAAATTTTGACAATGTATAGTTTTTTTCTTTTGTGGCTTGTGCTTTTACTTTCACATCTAAGGAATAATTTATTTAATCTATTCAGGAAGATTTATGCTTATAAAAGAATTTTATAGCTTTAGTGCTTAAACTTAGGTCTTTAATCCATTTTGAGTTAATTTTTGTCTATGGCATTAGCTAGGGATCCTATTTTTTTTTTTTTTTTTTTTTGCATATGGACAACCAGAGTCTTAGCATCATTAACAAAAAGACTACTCTTTTTCCACTGAAATTTTTGGGGACCTTGTTGAAAATTAACTGACAGTAAGTGTGATAATTTATTTCTGAACACTCAGTTATATTAGATTGTTCTATATTTCTCCTTATGACATTACTACATTGTCTTGATTACCATAGCTTTATAGTAATTTTCTGAAACTGAGAAACATAAGTCCTCTGACTTATTTTTATTTTTAAAAAATTGTTCATATTTTCAAAAATTGTTTTGACAATTCAGGACCCTTTGCAATTCCACACAAATTTTAGGATCAGCTACGACCATTTGTACAATAAAGACATCTGGAATTTTGATAGGGATTATGTTTGTAAATCAATTTGTAGAGTATTGCCATCTTAATAATACTAAGTCTTTCAATCCATGAACAGGGGATGCACTCAGATATTCACTTGCTTCTTTCAATAATGTTTTGTCATTTTCAGTGTATACGTCTCCTACTTCTTTTGTTAATTTATTCCTAAGCACTTTATTGGTTTTTAATTTTTTTTAATTGTAGTTGATTTACAATGTCGTACCAATTTCTGCTGTACAGCAAAGTGATCAAGTCATACATATGTATACATTTTTTTCTCATACTGTCTTCAAGAGACTAGATATAGTTCCCTGTGCTGTACAGTAGGAATCCATTGCTTATCCGTTCTAAATGTAATAGTTTGCATCTACTAACCCCAAACTCCCAGTCCATTCCACTCTCTCCCTTGCCAACAGTTCCCTATGTCTGTGAGTCTGCTTCTGTTGCATTTTATTGTTTTTGATGCTACTATAAATGGACCTGTTTTCTTAATTTTCTTTGCAAGGGTACAGAAATATAATTGATTCTTGTATATCAATCTTACATCCTGTAGCCTTGCTCAATTCATGTTAAAAATAACAAGCCCAAAATTGAGTCATTTGCCCCCCATGACAGCAAATCAAGACTTAATTGCATTTTCAATCCCTCCCAGGAATGTGGCCTTTAGAGCAGTCAGTCTGGGTTTCCTAACAACACTAGTGAGATAATCTGCATGATAAAGCCCTTCCCTTCCCCCAAAAGAAGATGGCTTAGACTGAACCAATCTTTTCTTTTGTTAATACCTTCTTGCACCACCCTCCTTCTGCCTATAATAATCATCTATTTTGCACACACCCCCTTGGAGTCCTCTCTAGCTGCTGATGAGATGCTGCCTGATTTATGAATTGTTGAATAAAGCCAATTGGATATTTAAATTTACTCAGCTGAATTTTGTTTTTCAGCACAGATATTAGTTCTAATAGCTTTTCACTGGATTCTTTAGGGCTTTTAATATGAAACTATCATGTCATCTACAAATAAATATAGTTTTATTTCTTTTCTAATCTAGATGACTTTTACTTCATTGTCTTGCTTAATTGCCCTGGTTAGAACCACCAGTACATTACTGAATATAAATGGTGAAAACAGACATTTTTGTCTTGTACCTTTCTTAGGGGAAAAGTATTCAGTCTTTCACCATTAAGTATGATGGTAGCTGTGGGTCTTTTTCAGATAGATGCCCTTCATGAGGTTGAGGAAATTCTCTTCTACCCCTACTTTGTTGAGTGTTTTGATCATGAAAGAGTATAGAATTTTGTCTGGTTCTCTCTGAGTATGTGTGTGTGTGTGTGAGCACACATGCACATGCATGTTGTTGAGATGACAGTGTGCTTTTGCCTTTTTATTCTACTGACCTGGTATATTACATTAATGGATTTTTAGATGATAAATGGACCTTTCATCCCCAGCATAAGTTTCCACTTGCTCATGATGTATAACTCTTTTAACATTGCTGGATTCAATTTACTAATATTTTGTTGAGGATTTCTGTGTCTATATTCATAAAGAAATACTGGTATGTAGTTTTCTTTTATTATGACATCTTTGTCTGGTTTTCTTATTGGATAAAAATGGCCTCACAGAATGAGTTGAAAAGTGCCTCCTCTTCTACTTTTTGGAAGAGATTGTGAAAAACTGATATTCTTCCTTAGATGTTTGGTAGAATGCACCAGTAGAGCCATTTGATCCTGTGCTTTTTTTTTTTTTTTTTGAAAGTTTTTGATTACTAATTCAATCTCTTTATTTGTTATAGGTCTGTTCAGATTATTTATTTTTTCCTTGAGTCAGTTACAGTAGTCTATATTTCTAGGAATTTTATTTGTTTCATGTAATTAATACAACTTTTTTGTTGTACCAGAATTATTTATGTTTTTTCAAAATAGTAACACCAAATCTCCAGATAATAATGGGAAGAAGTGAAGGCCACTCAAGGGGTGACATAGGCTAAGGTCATTATGTTGTTTAGGAAGAGGCTAGTCATTCTAAGTACTTTGGACTTTTACTGAGACCCTTATAGTTAAGGTAGATGGGTCATATTTAAGAGTAACCATCAAAAGAACAGAAAATAATTCACAGCTTCCAAAAATAGAAGAGAAAATAAGAAATGTTAATTGTTACTTTGGAATATATTGTAATTTCTAATATCATTTCCTCTTTAACCCATGAGTTATATGTAAGTATATTTTTAGTTTCCATAAATACAGAGAAAGATGAGTTACTACCTTTTTAATGCTTATTTCTAATGAGATTTTCTTTTTTTTTCTTTTTTTTTTTGCCTTTTCTAGGGCCGCTCCTGTGGCATATGGAGGTTCCCAGGCTAGGGGTCTAATTGGAGCCATAGCTGCCGGCTTACACCAGAGCCACAGCAACGTGGGATCTGAGCCACATCTGCGATCTACACCACAGCTCACGGCAACGCCGGATCCTTAACCCACTGAGCAAGGCCAGGGATAGAACCCGCAACCTCATGGTTCCTGGTCGGATTTGTTAACCACTGAGCCATGACGGGAACTCCTCTAATGTAATTTTCTTGTGGTCAGAAAGTATGGTGTGTTTTGTTATCTTGGTTACCATAAATACTGCCTTAATCAGTGGGAAAGGAGTGAACTAGCCATTACATAATGCAGAGGCAATAGGTTATCATACAGGAGAAATTAATTCATTGTCTTAACTCACACTATATAGAAAGAGACATTCTGGGTGGGTTAAAGTCTTATATATAAGAAAAGCCAAACCTTAAAGTTCTGGAAGAACACACAGGAAAATATATTTATGGTGTCAAGGTCAGGAAAGAATTGTCAAACGAGACAAAAGAAGCACAATGCGTCAATTAAATTTAACTAATTTAACTCAATTAAAGATAAAAGCTTCTACTCAAAGACACTATGGGTGAAAAGAGATGCCTCAGATGAGGGAATATATTTATAATCCAAGATGTACAAAGAAGTCTCATAAATCAATGAGCAAAAAATAAGTAGCCCAATAGGATAATAGGCAAAGAACAGGAGGATAAATCATAGAAGAAATATAAATATCCTCCTAACATATGAAAACACTCAACCTCACTGCAACACAGGGGAATTAAAAATATCAAACAACGAGGCACTATTTCCTGCCCACCAGATGGCAACACTGAAAAGTTTGACTAAACCAACTTTGCTCATAACAGGAGCAATAGAAACCTTACAGTGCTTGGGGGCATGGAAACGCTAGCACAGCCTTTGGGGGAAAGCTCAAGGTGTGCAGACTCTGTGACTGTGCAATTACACTGCTAGGGACACAAGGTCTTGCACATGTGCAAACACCCCAAATGTCCATCAATGGCAAATGACTACCTACATACATAAGATGAAATCACAGAGAGCAAAGAAAATGGAGAGAACAGAGCAGTGGCAACGTGGCTCGATCCCAAAGGCAAGATGAATATACATATGCTAAGAGCCTGCTTAAATTAAAAACATCTCCAAAAAAAAAAAAAAAAAAAAAAAAAAGGAGTTCCCGTCGTGGTGCAGTGGTTAACGAATCCGACTAGGAACCATGAGGTTGCGGGTTCGGTCCCTGCCCTTGCTCAGTGGGTTAACGATCCGGCGTTGCCGTGAGCTGTGGTGTAGGTTGCAGACGCGGCTCGGATCTTGCGTTGCTGTGGCTCTGGCGTAGGCCGGTGGCTACAGCTCCGATTCAACCCCTAGCCTGGGAACCTCCATATGCCGCGGGAGCGGCCCAAGAAATAGCAACAACAACAAAAAAAAGACAAAAGACCAAAAAAAAAAATAAATAAATAAAAAAAAAAATAAAATAAAAACATCTCAATGGTGGATATAAACACATAGGTTTATATATCTGAAAATTAGGGGGTAGGACCATACACACTAATGCAGGAGGGGAGAACAGCAGCACTGGGAGGGGTCAAGGAGGATGTTTAATGTATCTGTAATATATCTGTCCTCAAATGATGTGAAGTAAACATGACAATCATGAAAATGTCTTAAAATTGGGAGGGGCAGACAGGTGTTTATTAGTGAATCTCAGTACGTCTCTGTATAGATGAACATTTTTATAAGAAAAATGCTTATATAAACCAGAGCCAGGTTAATATGTACTAACTGACCTTGACTGCTGGGAGGGGTGGTGACTGTGGTCAACTGAGGGTGAAGGCGGGGCCTGTCCCAGGGGGTCACTGTTGCCATGTGGGTCAAGTATTGCCCAGCTTTCCTTTTTAAAAATAAAGTTGAAAATTCAGAGTCTTATTGCAATCTCCTGATTTTAAAACGTTGGAAGTGAACTCTAAAACCTTAAGACGCCTGTGTGGGCCAAGCTGTGTCTGCTATGGAATTCAGTTCCATGGCCTCTGGTCTAGGACTTCCCATTTTAACTTTCCAAGGAGGCAGCGGTGGCAGTTGTGAACCTAAACCCAGGTGGCTGGATGTGTGTTTTTCTCTAGCTCTGACCTGAAGAATCACGCCACATCATTTGCTTGCCACATGGGTCCTACATCAACACTCTGTTCCCACGTTCCTGTTACACACACGTGCTAATCTGTCTTTTGCGTGGCTTAGTAGGTTAGTCTGAAGAAGATTAGTGAAAAAAGACTCCCCCAGATTCATGATGTGATGTGGTTTTCCCAAGATAGCAGTCTGAGTGGTACCAGTTCGAAACTAACACCAAAGTCCCTGGACCAAGTGTGCTGCAGAAACACCCAGAGGCCTGATTAACACCAGCAGGAGTCCCTGCCCAGCGGCCCCAGCTGTCCAGCCCCACGGAGTGATTCAACGTGAAAACATGCAAGCAGACCTCCCGGACATTCCGCCCCTGCCGCTGCTGCCTCACTCTGGCTATGAAAACGCTCAGAATTTCACAAGACTCTCTGAAAATGTTCCTAAGGGGAGTTCTCCAGAATTGGAGTGAGCCAGCCCTGAGTCTTCTGGAAGGGGTACAGAGGGGAAGGCGTTGTGTTCAGAGGGGCAGAGGCAGGGCTCCAACGCGACCAGCCTGAAAGGCTGGCTGCCTCTGGGCTCCAAGCTCGCCCTGCAAGGGTTCTGGCTCGCAGCTTTACGAGCAAGGGAATTTACAGCTCTGCCCGCTTCCCCACCCACGACTACCTTTAATTGCAAGCCTCACATTTGCTCCCTGCACCCCTCTTGCCAAAGGCACTTCCCGACTCCCTCAGAGCAGACGGGCGCCAGCCGGGCCTCCAGACGACAACCGACAACCTCCATGGTGACTCCTTGTCAGTCTATTTCAACCCCAGTGCCTCATATTATGCTGCTGTGTGAGAAAAGGTGAGCCTGCTGGTATAGCTTTTAAAGGGTCTTGGCTACAGTGACACTGGGAAGAAATTTTCCAGGGGGGATGGACAACCAGGGCAGAGCCAGAGCCACATGACACCAAATCTGGCTCGGTGGCTGGCATCTTCCTCCTGCCCTAACTAAAACAATGAGGGGTCTTTGGTGAGCATTCTGTGTTATAACGATCCTTAGTATAGATGATGCTTTGGCCCTTTTGACACTGGCAGCCCCTCCACCTGATCTCTGCCAGTTCCCCCTGACATTTCACATGCTGGGAGATCCTGTCACCTATCTTCTGCTTCTCTGGGGCTTCCACTCCCATCATTCTCCCCTTGCTCAGACTTGGGCTCCTTTGCCCCCGATTTGCCCTTTCTTTTCTTTGCTTCTTCCAGAGCTTACTTATGCCATGATTTCCTCAGGTACCTTGATGCAGAGACCTCCCAACCCTGCTCCACCTTGGGTACTCACGCTTGTGTGACTGACAGCCTAGAGGACAGCAGGGGTCCCCCCACATCTCTGGTTCTGGAGGAAATGGTCCAGAACCATTACTTTTTTTCCCTGCTGCCAAAGACCGGCATCCCTCCTTTTCCACACAGGGCAAGAGGGCAACTAAGACCGCTCCCTGAGCCATGTACAAGCAGCTTCTAAGTGTCACTGTGTTGCCCCCATAAGGGATTGTAAATTTGCCTCCTTTTCCCATTTCCATGGCCACCCTTGTCTGGGGTGTTCTAACAGTCTCCTAACTGGCCTCCCTACCATGTGATCTGCTTTCCCTTCCAAGTAATGTGTGCATCTCTGCCTTGGCTTCAGTCATGCGACTTCCTCACTCCCAGACCTTCAATGGCTCCCTATTGCCGACTGTCTTTCACATCCTGGGACTGGCACTCAATCTAGTCTGAGAACTTAGTCACTCCTTCAGCCCATGCTCCTCCCTCATTCCACCAAGGACTGAATATGTATTTGGGAACATATTCAAGCAACCAAAAATCAGACTCTGGATTAAGGAAAATAAGCATTAGAATAAGTCAAGCTAGAAGAACCAGCCTTAACCCGCTGGCTTTGGTTGGCTCCACGTACGCCTCCCTCTCTGGATTGTTTGATGGTCCCTTCTCTGTCAGCCAGTCTCAAGTGCCTGCCCCTCCAGGAGTCCCTCCAGAGGTCCTGGACGTGCCTTCTGCTGCCCCTGGCACTTCTAAGGTTCCCAAACTGTCCAAAGGATACTGTTTTCCCCCAGAATATCCTCAGCTTGCCACGGGTAGGAGCCTCCTAGGAGGCAAGGGGCTCGGTTCTCATTCTTGTTTTGATGACCTTGGCTGCTAAACTTCCCAAACATGAGTTTTTCCATCTGAGAAATGGGGTGAATAGCTTCTATTCATTTCTCACATGCATATGCCAGCGATCAGTCATATATGGTCAACCTGCTATCACATCCCCTTCTGGATGGACTCAGGTCTTGGCAAGCACATCATGGAACAGCCCAGGGTCAACCTCCATCCTCCCCTACACTGACTTAGCTACATCTTGCCCAGTCATGCCCACCTCCTCCACAGGCGTGGATCTCACTAAGGCAGCATGTTCTGAGTACACCCTAAACCTTGGCTGCGGGATGTGGGAGAGACACTGTGTATTGACGCTGCTGGCTAATAAAACAACCAGCAGTTTCCTATAAAAAGTTACAGTGGGACAAATCCACAATAAAATATCCATGCCCTTTATTTCACTTCACAGAAAGATTCAAACATCCCAACCAAATGGAGTCACAGCAGATGCTGGGCAGATGTTCTTCAGGCAAGCGAACGAGAGACAATAATTAGTCTCAATTAACTTCTCAATAAATTATGTAACGGATTCCTTGAGCCACTCAGCCCTGAGTGGCTTGCTGGGCCAGAGTCAGTGAACCTGATCCAAAACTATTTAGAAACGTTGAATCACTTTGGATAATTCATGTTCCGAGTAGATTACAGAGAGTCTTGGCATGAGAGGAAATAATGAATACCATAACCACTTTCAATTGAAAATAATAATTTGTTAATAATTTTAATAGCTAATGAGCTATAGAAATTATGTCCTCAAGCTTGCCCAGCATAAAGGAAAGAGGTTCATTTTACTTCTAGCTTTATTAAGTTGATGGCATGAAATCACCCTGTGCGCTTTGGAGATTTTTATTCGTCAAGTACGGTGTCAGAATGATGTATTTTCACTAGAACACTGCTGCTTCTCCCTGATTTGTAAAAACAGGTTCCTAAGTATCTGTTCAGCAAAAGTGTTTCTGTTTAAATGAGCTTTAAGGATTTCCCACCCACAGGGGCACGCAAGAGACCAGCCCCGCTAACTCCGCCATCGAGAACTGGAAAGAAAAGACTTCTACATCAAGTCTTACTGGATCGGGTTGTGAGACATGGTCTTTCTCCTCCTCCACGTGTTGCATGTTGCCAGTTTTTACTTTTAGGTGAACAAGAGAAAATTTCATTTAGAAAAGTGTAGGCAATGGTGAAATACTTGGGGTCACTCAAGTCCAGCGTCCCCTCCTTTCAACCTCAAAGGCCTGGTCAGGTTTTGCTGTGGATGATCCTTGTCCAAGTACTTGCTCTATCCCTGGCTCTCTGAAGGCTTCTAGCACGGAGCGTGTGTTTGTTAAGGACCCAACAAGTATTTCCATGACTGTCAAAGAAGACAACTGAGAAGTGATCTGAAGCTTCCTAAAATGATCTTTGTGCTAGTCTCCAGGGGCTCTCTGTCTACACTTTCACTCATTTTAGAAATCTCTCTTAGAGTCTTATTTTCTGTCTACTTAGTAGAAATGATAAATATAATTTATGCATGTTGTAGAAACTCTGGAAGGTACATGAAAAATATATAGTTAAGAGAACCAAAGAACATACACAATCCTAATCTTTTCCTGAACATATTTTCTTTAATGATGTCATACTATAAACAAATCATTTTATATTTTGCTTATTGCACTCTTGATAGCAGATAGTGATCAAAGATCTTTTTTCAAGAGTGACTTATAATGCTTGTATAACCTTCCACTATATAGATAGGGCCAAATGACTTAACTAGTGCATACTTGTTGGATATGGGGGTAGTTGCCAATTTTGTCCATATTTGGGATGATTTCCAAATAGTAGAAATGGAAGCCCTGGATCCAAGGTAATGAGTCACGCAGACAGAAGACGTGCAGGGACTGCTCAGATCTGTGCACGATGAGGAGCTCATGACACTATGAGCTGGATGCCTGTCCCACCTGCTTGTCCTCTAGGTGATGACACTGAAAGTATGGAAAGGCACTGGGGCAAGAAGGTCTCTGAAATCCTCCCAGGTCTCTCCTAATTCTTTTTTTTTTTTTTTTTTTTTTACCCACATACACAGTCCTTAGGCTGTTCTTCATGAGGCAGCAGTATCCAGGCCAGTCAACCTTGACCTCCCAACTCTTGCTTTGGACTTACCTAGCAAGTCAGTGTTTCATTGGCATGTGGCCTTAATGAATACACTCTCCAGTTATAACCCAATCAGCTTTGAGTCAATAAGCAAAAAGAACATCCTGACTGGACCTTTCTACATGCCAGCTTTTACGTGCTTTCACTTGATTCCCAGTGAGATGAGGAAAGGGAGGCTCCTGTGAAGGGTCACACAGCCAGTGAGAAGTGAGGGGGGCTCTCCCTCACACGGCACCTACCCCTGCTGTGAGGCAGCACAGCCACTGCCTCCTGGTACCTCACCACATCCACACAAGTCTCGGCTAGGCATTTGTCCTGTGCCCCCACCACAAACTCTCCCTATATGGCTGGAGCTGTCTGGTTTCCCTAATCATTCTTTCCTGAGGGAAACTCCAAAAGGCAGAAAAGAGTCTCTTCAGCTTAGGTTACCCTCAACTGGACACAGTAGGTTCTCAGTTAAATCTGTTACATGCATGAGTGAAGGAATAGCTTTAAGTGCTCAGACTGAGTTTAATGATTGTGGACACCCCAGGCCTCCTCACTTTTGAATTTCTGTCAAGTTTGGGTGCTGTATCCTGTACATCTTTTTTTCCAGGTAAAGGTGACTTTTGCACTTTTGAAAAATTTTTGTTAATTTCCACCTTTATTACTTTGTGATCAGAGGGTATTATTGCTTATTTTATTTCTACTTTATGGAACCTACTGATGTTTTCTTTTTGCATGTGAGAAGAAGGTGTATTCTCTATTATCAAGGTGTAATGTTTAATATATATGACTTATCTTGATGATGCTGTTTAGGTATTTTATAACCTTCCTTACTTTTTATTTATTTGCCACTTGATCTACCTTATATTGAGTTATGTGTTAATGTCCCTTATACCCAATAAATTTATCTATATTTCTTTGCCTCTCCAGTGGTCTAGGCTTTGCACAGGTAGTTGCTGTGTTATTTGGTACCTATATATTAATTACCATTATATTTTCATGGTTAAACAGTCCATCTTTGCTTTAGTCTTAACTCTATAATTAAACACATTAAAATATTCCCCATCAGTCCTTTATTTATTTTTATTTATTTATTTTTTTTAGGGCCACACTCACAGCATATGGAGGTTCCCAGGCTAGGGGTCTAATTGGAGCTACGGCTGCTGGTCTACGCCACAGCTACAGCAATGCCAGATCCAAGGCACATCTGTGACCTACACCATAGCTCATGGCAATGCCAGATCCTTAACCCACTGAGTGAGGCCAGGAATCGAACCCACAACCTCATGGTTCCTAGTCAGATTTGTTTCTGCTGCGCTATGATGGGAACTCTGCCCATCGGTCCTTTAATCAAACTGTCTTCAGTCATTTCTTGGTTAGATGAAGAGTGTATGCTATCATACAGGAGTTGTCAAACTATGGCCTAAATCCCTTCTGACACTTGTTTTTGCAAATAAAATTGTGTTGGAACACAGTCCTGTTCATTTGTTTATATATTGTCTATGGCTGCTTGTGTGCTATAATGATAGAGTTGAGTAGTTATGACAGAGATCACATGGCTTACAGAGCTAAAATGTTTAATATCTTTACTTTATAGAAAAAGTTCACTAAGTTCTGGTCTAGAAGATTCCTTAAGAAGGGTTCATGGCTACAGTATCCAAGCTTCCAAGCTCCTGCATATTTAAAACTGTGTTTTGTTTTGTTTTGTTTTTCCTGTATTTTTAGGGCTGTACCTGAGGCATATGGAAGTTCCCAGGCTGGGGGTTGAATCAGAGCTACTGCTTTAGTCTACACCACACCCATAGCAAGGCAGGATCTGAGACCCATCTGTGACTTACACCTTAGCTCATGGCAAAACGCCAGATCCTTTAACCCACTAAGCAAGGCCAGGGACGGAACCTGCATCCTCATGGATACTAGTCAGGTTTGTTACCACTAAGCTACGATGGGAACTCCTAAAACTGTTTTTTTAAAGCCTTGATACCTGAAGGATATAAAACACCCAGCACGTATTCTCCTTCCTGGTCTGCTCTCCTGTATGACATAACTCACACCCTTACAATCACTGAGAATTGGCAGTCTGGGTGTCACTCAATGGAACCACAGGAGTGAGTGAGGGATGGAAGTGAGAGGGAGCACAGCGGGTGCCCTGATTCTAGGAAGATCCCTACCACTTAACAGCCCCAAACTTCTGTGGAGCTTCCTGATCTCATGGCAATTTCTGCTACAGAGCCCTGACCCGAAGAGTCCCGTGACAGAAGGCTGACCAATTCTGCAGGCAGCACTGCAAACAGACCCACCAGGACTTCTTGGACACAGATGAAGGAGACCTGGATCTAGCTGCAGCACCATGGTGATGGGCCATCAGCCTTCCTGTCTTCCTGCTTCATCTATAGCATATCCCGGGGACTTGTTAAGTGCTCTGCTAACCTGACCCACTACCCCGGTAACACTGTCTGATCAGCACTGAACGTTCTCATTAAACTGTTCCTCATTTAGGAGGCCTTTTGTAAAATGCACACAAACCATCTGTCTAAATCACAGATTTCTCCTCCAGTTGTGCGAGGGTAGACAACAGGCAGAGGCTGCATTCCTGACTTGTCTATTTGGGAAAGTGAAACCCACCCTCAGATTTCTGGCTCTTTTCTCATCAGCTATGATTTCATGGAACCAATTGGAGTTCTATTGTTACCTTGGAGGTAACATCTGTAGAGTCCTGTAGCATCCTATATTGGATTTCCTTCTGGAATGGAGCTTTGGACCCTTCTGAAAAATCATGGTGATGACAGTGATCATAAAAATGACATATTTAGCACTGACTGTGAGCCAGGGATTGTCCCAAGCAATTTATTTCTATTAGCTCATATAATTCTCATGACAGTCTTATGAGGTGGGTGCTATCTGTGTCCCCTATTTTACAAAGGCCGAGTGGCTTGGCTGAGGTCTCCCAGCGGCAAATGTGAAGCTGAGATGGGAAACCAGTGCTGAGCCCTCATTCTTGAACTTGGATGCATAATGCTTCCTGGGGCTCAGGCTCCACCTTCTCCATAGCATTCCTGCCTGCCATGCTCTTGAGCTTTCTTTTACCTGCCCCAGATTTAATTCTGTCCTCTTTGTTGAAAAGCAGCAGTGGGTTGGAGCAGCATTTTGGCCTTATTTTGGGCTTATCTTCCCTGTTTTTCCTACTTTGAAGGTTAATTAATTATTTACTTTTTAAAAATGTTAATTTCCCCAATATAATTTTTTTTCTACTGTACAGCATGGTGACCCAGTTACACATACATGTACACATTCTATTGTCTCACATTATCATGTTCCATCATAAGTGACTAGACATAGTTCCCAGTGCTACACAGCAGGGTCTCATTGTTAATCCATTCCAAAGGCAATAGTTTGCATCCACTAACCCCAAGCTCCCAATCCCCCCACTCTCTCCCCTCCCCCTTGGCAACCACAAGTCTATTCTCCAAGTCCATGATTTTCTTTTTTGTGGAAAGGTTCATTTGTGCCCTATATCGGATTTCAAATATAAGTGATATCATATGGTATTTGTCTTTCTCTTTCTGACTTAACTTCAGTCAGTATGAAAGTCTAGTTTCATCCATGTTGCTGCGAATGGCATTACATCGTTCTTTTTAATGACTGAGTAGCATTCCATTGTGTATATATACCACATCTTCCTTATCCAATCGTCTGTTGATGGACATTTGGCTTGTTTCCATGTCTTGACTATTGTGAATAGAATATGCAATGAACATGTGGGTGCATGTGTCTTTTTTAAGGAAAGTTTTGTCCGGATATATGCCCAACAGTGGTCATATGGTAGTTTTATGTATAGTTTTCTAAGGTACCTCCATACTGTTCTCCATAGTGGTTGTACAAACTTACATTCCCACCAACAGTGCAGGAGGGTTCCCTTTTCTCCACACACCTCTTGCAATTGTTATTTGTGGACTTATTAATGATGGCCACTCTGACTGGTGTGAGGAGGTATCTCATGGTAGTTTTGATTTGTATTTCTCTAATATTCAGTCATGTTGAGCATTGTTTCATGTGCTTGTTGGCCATCTGTATATCTTCTTTGGAGAATTGTCTATTCAGGTCTTTTGCCCATTCTTCCATTGGGTTGGCTTTTTT
This sequence comes from Sus scrofa, assembly GCF_054392235.1. Lineage (NCBI taxonomy): Eukaryota > Metazoa > Chordata > Mammalia > Artiodactyla > Suidae > Sus > Sus scrofa. The sequence continues at coordinate 147,983,904 of NC_139383.1, forward strand.
GCTGTTGAGTTGTATAAGCTGCTTGTATATTCTAGAGATTAAGCCCTTGTCCGTTGCATCATTTGAAACTATTTTCTCCCACTCTGTAAGTTGTCTTTTTGGTTTCCTTTGCTGTGCAAAAGCTTGTCCGTTTGACTAGGTCTCATTCATTTATTTTTGCTCTTATTTTTGCTGCTTTGGGAGACTGACCTGAGAAAATATTCATAAGGTTGATGTCAGAGAATGTTTCGCCTATGTTCTCTTCCAGGAATTTGATGGTGTCTTGTCGTATATTTAAGTCTTTCAGCCATTTTGAGTTTATTTTTGTGCATGGTGTGAGGGTGTGTTCTAGTTTCATTGCTTTGCATGCAGCTGTCCAGGTTTCCCAGCAATTCTTACTGAAAAGATTACCATTTCCCCATTTTATGTTCTTGCCTCCTTTGTCAAAGATTAATTGACCCTAGGCGTCTGGGTTTGTTTCTGGGTTCTCTATTCTGTTCCATTGGTCTGTCTGTCTGTTTTGGTACTGGTACCACACAGTCTTGATGACTGTGGCCTTGTAATATTGCTTGAGGTCTGGGAGAGTTATGCCTCCTGCTTGGTTTTTGTTGCTCAGGATTGCTTTGGCAATTCTGGGTCTTTTGTTGTTCCATATAAATGTTTGGATTGTTTGTTCTAGTTCTGTGAAAAATGTCCTGGGTAATTGGATAGGGATTGCACTGAATCTGTAGATCGCTTTGGGTAGTGGGGCCATTTTTACAGTATTAATTTTTCCAACCCAGGAGCATGGAATGTCTTTCCAATTCCTTACATCTTCTTTAATTTCCTTGATTAATGTTTTATAGTTCTCAGCATATAAGTCTTTCATCTCCTTGGTCAGGTGTATACCCAGGTATTTGACTTTTTTGGGTGCAATTATAAAAGGTATTGTATTTTTGTATTCCTTTTCCAATATTTCACTGTTAGTATACAGAAACGTGAGTGATTTCTGAATGTTAATCTTATATCCTGCTACTTTGCTGAATTTGCTGATCAGTTCAAGTAGTTTTGGGGTTGAGTCCTTAGGGTTTTCTATATATAGTATCATGTCATGTGCATACAGTGACCGTTTTACCTCTTCTCTTCCTATTTGGATGCCTTTTATTTCTTTTGTTTGTCTGATTGCTGTGGCTGAGACTTCCAATACTATGTTGAATAACAGCGGTGAGAGTGGGCATCCCTGTCTTGTTCCATATTTGAGTGGGAAGGCTTTCAGCTTTTCTCCATTGAGTATTATATTTGCTGTGGGTTTGTCATAAATGGCTTTAATTATGCTAAGGAATGTTTCCTCTATACCCACTTTGGTAAGAGTTTTTATCATGAATGGATGTTGGACTTTGTCAGGTGCTTTTTCTGCGTCCATTGAGATGATCATGTGGTTTTTTACTTTTCTTGTGTTAATGTGGTATATGACGTTGGTTGATTTGCATATGCTGAACCATCCTTGTGAACCTGGGATGAATCCCACCTGGTCGTGGTGTATGATCTTTTTGATGTGTTGTTGGATTCGGTTGGCTAAAATTTTGCGTCTGTATTCATCAAAGTTATTGGCCAATAGTTTTCTTTTTTGGTGATATCTTTGTCTGGTTTTGGAATTAGGGTGATGGTGGCATCATAGAATGTCTTTGGGAGTGTTCTTTCTTCAACCTTTTAAAAAAGTTTAAGGAGGATGTGCATAAGTTCCTCTTTATATGTTTGGTAGAATTTGCCTGTGAAGCCATCTGGTCCTGGGCTTTTATTTGTAGGGAGTGATTTTATGACCTCTTCAATTTCATTTCTAGTGATCAGTCTGTTCAGTTGATCTGTTTCTTCTTGATTCAGTTTTGGCAGGCTGTATCTAGAAAGTTGTCCATTTCTCTATGTTGTCAAATTTGTTGGCATATAATTGTTGATAGTATTATCTCATGGCTTTTTATATTTCTGTAGTATCCATTGTGACTTCTCCTTTTTCATTTCTTATTTTGTTTATTTGGGTTGTTTTTCTCTCCTCTTCTTGGTGAGTCTATCCGGAGGTTTGTAAATCTTGTTTACCTTTTCATAGAGCCAGCTCTTGGTGTGAGTGATTTCGTCTATTGTTTTTTGAATCTCTATTTTATTGATTTCCTCTTTGATCTTTATGGTTTCCTTCCTTCTGCTGACTTAGGTTTTTCTTGTTCTTCTTTTCCTAATTCATTTAAGTGGTGGGTTAAGTTGTCAATTTGAAAATTTTCTCCTTTTTTTAAGGAAGGCCTGTATTGCTATGAACTTCCCTCTGAGCACTGCATTTGCAGCTGAAGGTTAATTTAATAAACAACAAAAAGCTGTCTCTGTAGACACTTTGGAAGCAATGCTCAGCTTATTGGTCTCTGCCTGCCTGGCCTGAGCTGTCTGCTGAGGTCTCAGACTGTTTTCTATCTGCCCTTGTCACCTTCTCCTTTGTCTGGTGTTCTTAGGCCTTTACATTTAGCTCATCCATGGCTGCCAGGTAGCCCCCCAGTCGTATGTCTATCTTCACTCTCACATCTTGTTTTTTTGTCTTTTTTTTTTTAGGACCACACCCATGGCATATGGAAGTTCCTGGGCTAGGGGTGGAATAGGAGCTGCAGGCACTGGTCTACGCCACAGCCACGGCAATGCCAGATCCTTAACCCGCTGAGTGAGGCCAGGGATTCAACCTGCACCCTCATTGATCCTAGTCAGAATTGTTTCCGCTGAACCACGAAGGGAACTCTCCCTCTTACATCTTTTTGGATCTGCCATGATTATGGTATCTGAATCCAACCTTCCAAAATTTCTTCTACTTGCTGAGCTGCATTGACCTTAAGCTATGGGCTCAGAATTAGCTCTACTCTGACCTTTATTTATTCTGTTTTCCAGAAGCAGAGGGGTCTCTGCTGACCCTGGCTCAGAGTTCCCTTTTCTGACTGTGGCAAACAGCAGAATGATATAGTCAGTCATTGATGCCCAGGTTTTGATTACTACATTCCAACGACTCCTACTTCCTGGTTTGCATGAATTGAAGTCAGAGAGATGGACAGTTTCACAGCATCCTTTACCTCCTGAGAGAAGAGTAGGTGGAGAGTGCTGTCTAAAACTTGGGAAACCAGCTGCCTAACTCCCCTCCCCCATCTCCAAATCCAATCATGGCAGCCTCTGCTGTGCAAGGCCTGGAACTTCCATGAGGGTCCCGCCTGCATTTGACTTGGGTAGGATCTTAGGTCCCAGCTGCCCTCTCCCCTCAGTGGTCTAGGCTCTGGACCTTCTACCCCTCCAGCACCGAGAAGATAACTGATCATCTTTCCTTTCCGGATTAGCCACACACTTTTTCTACTGGAGGCTTTTTTTGCAATTGTGGTCAAGTCACAGGACCCAATCCACCAACCCTTGCTGTTCTCATCATATTTCTTGAATTAAAACTTCAAAGAACTCTTGTTACTGTATATTGGTGGCTCTTGGTATGGTGCTGAACCATCACCACTGGAAGTCTCGTTAGAAGTGCAGGATCTCAGATCCCTTCCTAGATTAACTAAACCAGAAACTCTGGGGGTGGGCCACTCTGTTGGTCAACAAGACCCCAGGGGGTTCTGGGGCACATGAACCCCTGCATGTGCTAAGAGAACCATCACCCGAGGCCCACCCTTTGTTTCTGACTAGCTCTCCAGGAATGGCTGGACCTTAGGTCACTTTCTGTCCTTCTTGACAACTCACTGGGTAGGTATAGCTGAATGTTCTTCCTTCCCTGCTCTCAAGACTTAATGACCCAGGAGTGCACCCTTTCGGCCAGCAGATTAGGAGTCACAGGAAAGGAATGTGACTGAGCCACATGCTTGGTGGGGGCCAGAACACATTCATTCACCTGTGGTTCTTATTTCGGCTCTTAATGCTATAAGGAATTCCTCTTGGAAATTACGTACTTATATTTCACCAGGCTCTTTCCTTCAGCGGTACTTAAATCCAAATACAGGTTAGCAGGCAGGGGTGCTGGCAGGATCCAGCATTTCCCATCCATCCACATCACCCATAACTTCATTACTGTCACTCCCACCACCTTCCCCACCTGGTTTGTAAGGAGCCACTGAGGCAGGACACATCAGTGAAACTTCCAGGCATGCGCCAAGCTGTAACTCAATCTTGGGGTTTGAAGGATACTGAAACCCTTTTATAATCCTTTCTCCTTCCCAAGTCTTATCCCCAAGCTGCTAATAATATTATCTGATGTCCACAAATACAGAGTTTAGAAACATTCATGGATGAACCACTGGAGATTGTTCTGCTCTTTCAATTTACCCTGAAAAACATGTAAATTATATAAACTTGTTCTAACAAGAAAAGGGAATGTTAGCATATGCTAGGACCTTCCTCCAAACCTTCATTACCTGGAAGATACCAGCATGGGTTATTTAAGCTGTGTAGTTGTACACTGTATTGAAAGAGTGGGTGTCTGTGGGGGTGGTGGTGTCTTAAGAAGGGATGGGGATGGATAACATAAAATGCTGGGATCCAACAGCTAGTTGATGTTTATCATTGATACACTGTTGCATTTGAGCAGTGATGGTAGTTTTGCCTAGTGTTCAGCAAGTGCTAACCTGGGATGGAGGAATTTATAGGGATTTCTTCACCTAATCATCGCAAGACTTCTATGAGAGAGGTTCTAATTTCCCAATTGGCAGATGGCGAGATTGGGTAACCGGTCCATGACTTTGCCTGTAGCTGGTGGTGGCTCAAGGACCCAAACCCATGCTTGTCTCAACTGAGTCCCTGACCTCAGTAACCCCCATGTGAGGCCACCCTGGGTAATACAGAAAGAACATTTCATTCTTTTTCTGATTAGCTGCTGAGCTTAACAAATTGTGTGCCTTAGTTCTTGCATAGGATAAGGATATGATGATCTTTTGTTCCCAACTTTAAAACAAATCTATTTAAATAAAGCCCATAGTAAAGCACGACTAGAAAGATTTAAGGGATTTCTGCAGGAACTGCTGCTGAGAGAATGGGATGAGAAGGGCTTTTTGAGGGTTCAGGGTTGGGTAAAAGTCAGAGTCAGATCAAGGCCAAGTTAAGATGTGTTAGGGCAGGACACAGCATGGATAAGGTGGATGGATAAGGCCACCACAGCCTGTGCTGAAGAAGGGCGGGGGGACCCAAGCCAGCTTCTTCTACCCTTCTGCCAGTGGAGCATCTGCCAGGCCAGACAAATAACCCTCAGTGAGTAAAGGCTGCTGGTCCTGGAATGAAATCTCACTTTTTCTTTTTTTCTTTTTTATGGGTACACCTGTGGCATAAGGAAGTTTCTGGGCTAGGGGTCAAATCAAGCCACAGATGCAGGCTTGCATCACATCTTGTGGCAATACCAGATCCTTAACCTATTGAGCAACGCCAGAGATTGAACCTGCATCTTTGCAGACACTATGTTGGGTTCATAACCCACTGAGTCACAACAGGAACTCCTGAAATTTCATTTTCAACACAATGCTGCTGATCATGGAGGTAATTCTGGCAAGGCTGAGGCACTTTTCCTCCACTGGTATTAAACAATCCATCCATTTGTTCAAATGACTCTCTGGCCCTCCTAAACCCTGGATGCTGCTAGGAACTGGAGAGAGTGCAGCACACCCAAGTTTCCAGAGCCCTCCCAGCACATAGTAGGTACTCTACAATCACTTGCCAAATGAATGGGGCACTGACAAGGTCCTTGCCCTTGTGAAGAAGAGAAGGACGGGGAACAGTAAGCAAAGGAGGGACATGGGTGTCCTGCCTGTACACAGTACCTGGCCCAGGGGAATTCACTCTTTGGCTCCAGTGGACACACTGGAGGTATCAGAGGCTATGGGTTTGAACCCTGAATGGGCAAGTTTCGTCTCTTACCCAGAAAATCTTGGACTTGGCCACAGGCAACTTCTCATCTGTCCAGTCCTTTTAAACTGTGCCACCGCTCCCTGGGCTCAATGAGAGACCATGAGGTCCCTCCCAGCCTCTCTGGGACCAACATCGCCTGGGCCTGGTAGTCACAGGATGGCACCCCACAAGCACCTCTCCCTGCCCTGCAACACTCCGCATACACATAGGCCTCCTGGGAAACCGCCTTTACACTGAAAGCCCTCCTTTTTGATAGCTGACTTACTGCATTTTCATTTCTCTTCCAGCATGGGTCCAGATAACATTAAGAACAAGCCAGAAAACTGAGCAACTACAGCATTTAGCAAAATTGCTCTAGTGTTTAATTTTAAAACTGCATGCTTCACTTCCAGATAAGGGAGCTGCTACGGCTTTCTCTCAATCCCCCTCTGAGCTGAAGGCCACTTCAGTGCCATCTGCTGACTTCTCTCCTCTCACCTTCCAATAGCTATTTAAAGGTACCCTGGTGAAAAATGGGTCCTTTTTCATCCCATGGTAGAAGGAGAGTGTACTATTTTTATTTTATTTTTTAATTAATGAATCAATTAATTACTTAATATATTCTTTTTTGGCCAACCTGCGGCACATGGAGTTTCCCTGTGCCAGGGATCAGATCTGAGCTGCAGCTGCAACCTATGCCACAGCTGCAGGACGGCAATGTCAGATCCTTTAATTCACTGTGCCTGCCACTGAACCTGCTTCCTGGTGCTGCAGAGATGCCACCAATCCTGTTGCACCACAGTGGGAACTCCTGTACTATTTTAAAAATGAGAATGCTACAGCAGAACGGAGGTAAGATTTAAAGTAGGAAAACCTTGGTTTGAGTTCTACTTGCTAGGAGTATGAACGTGGGTAAGTTTCTTAACACTCGAGTGTCTCAAAGTCCTCATCTGTAAGACAGGGTGAGGACACCAGCTTCCCAGCCCCTCCCTCCTCTCTTTGCTGCCAAAAGGCTCACTTCCTACCCTGCCCTGGGTTTCTGCTGCCTCTGTAGTTTATATCTTATACAGAAGAACACACGTTCTCAGTTTTAAGATCCTCTGCTTCTATGATAAATTTATTTTCAAATATTCTTCCGAGAAAAAAAACGCATCTCTGGAATTTATAGGAACAAACTGAATCGGCCATTGGGAAGCAGGAGGACAGTGAAGAGAACTAGACCAGCAGCTGATGAGGTCAAGACCTGGCGGCATTTCTTTTCAGCCATCACACCAGATCAGGTTACACTTCAGGAACTGGCACTGGTGCGGGTACAATGCAGGGGTTAAAATAAGCAGGAGAAGCCTGGGTTTGGTAACAGGTTGTACCACACCCAGGCACTAAGAGTTTGGAAAAAAAATTCATGCTTTGAGAAGCCTACAGCTGCTGATGCTGAAGGTTCACATCCAAGAGTAACATTCCCGGCAGGCTGTCTTTCTCACCAGGACTCATTATTTTCCAGTACAGTAGTCCTCTTGCTAAAGCCTTGCCAGCACTCGTCCTAGCTGGACAGCATCTGCTGGATGGCCTTTCCTGGTCTGGGTGTGATCCTGACGTCAACATGTCTCTGCGTCTTCAGGGTGGGGGATGTGTCTGCTGGCTGCCTGCTCAGCATCATCTTCGTTTCTGGGGTAAAAACACCTCAGTCTTCTCTGGGTGTCTGCACCGCAGCCCTGGAGGGCATGTGAGCCAGGCCCGGCCCTCCAGCCCCTTCTCCAGGAAGCTGAACTTGGTGGAGAGGGCTGGGGAGGCAGTGTGCTGAGTGTCTGACTGGTTCCAACATCCCCTCCCCAACACCTGCTTTTCAGCATCTCTCCAATTTGGGGAGCTATTCCACATCCTTTCTGTATACTCTTGTCTTTTGGATACATTTCAAGATTCAGTTCCTGTTGCCTGGGATCAAGGAACCTCAAGCCTAGTGTTTTTCCTTTTTTTCTTTTTCTTTTTTCTTTTTTGTCTCTTTAGGGCCGCATCCATGGCACATGGAGGTTCCCAGGCCAGGGGTTGAATTGGAGCTGTAGCTGCAAGCCTATGCCACAGGCATAGCAACACAGGATCCGAGCCACATCTGCAAACTACGCCACAGCTCACGGCAATGCTGAATCCTTAACCCACTGAGTGAGGTCAGGGATTGAACCTGCATCCTCATGGATTGTAGGCAGGTTCACTAACCACTGAACCATGATGGGAACTCCTCTTTCTTTCTTTCTTTTTTTTTTCCTTCTTTTTTTTAGGGCCGCACCCATAGCACATGGAAGTTCCCAGGACAAGAGTCAAATCGGAGCTACAGCTGCTGGCCTACACCGCAGCCACAGTAATGAGGGATCCGAGCCCCATCTGCGACCTACCCCACAGCTCATGGCAATGCTGAATCCTTAACCCACTGAGTGAGGTCAGGGATCGAAGTGCATCCTCATGTATACTAGTTGGGTTCGTTACTGCTGAGTCACGAGGGGAACTCCTGGTGTTCTTTCTTGAACCTGGTGTTTTGCCTCACTGAAGACAAGGCCCAGTGTGCTTTAGGGGCCGGTGGTCCCCAGTCACCTCCTTCCCATTTCCATGCAACAGCCAGGCCTTCAGAGCAGGTGGGAGGCTGGTGGCACAGGGGTTCATTTGCAGCCATGTCACAAGCAAACCAGGTGCTATCCCGCCTCCTGCCACACTAGATCATCTCTTCGATGGAAGGAAGGCGTCCATGCGGTGCACTTTCCTGTGAAAGTGAAGAGGTCCCCCTAGCAGTTCCCCTCAAGTCTCTTGCTGGGAGCGTCTGTCTCAAGGAGCTCTAGGAAGAGTGGCTTCCAAGATCAAAATTCTCCTGAGCAAACAGTATAACCATGGTGTTCTCACAGCGATTCGATTCACAGCACACAGTGGTGCATCAACAGTGTATTGGATTGTGATGATCATTATACAACTACAGATGTGATTTTAAAAAAATAATAAAATAAAATAAAACCAAAAAAAAAAAAAGTGTATTGGTGAGGGACTGAGAAGTGATAAGCTCAGCACTTCCTTTTCTCCTTCTTCTTTTTTTTTTTTTTTTTTTGTTTTTTTAGGGCCGCATACACGGCATATGGAAGTTCCCAGACTAGGGGTCAAATTGGATCTACAGCTGCCAGCCTATGCCACAGCCACGCAACACCAGACCTGAGCCGCATTGGCAACCTATGCCACAGCTCACAGCAATGACAAATCCTTAATCCACTGAGTGAGGCCACAGGCTGGACCCACATACTCATGGATACTAGTTGGCTTCACTTCTTCTGAGATACAATGGGAACTCTAGCACTTCCCTCTCTGATGTGAACAGACTTTCCTCCCTATACACTTGCTGTGGGCCCCACTGCGGCAAGAAGAGATATCATACCTTATTCTTTTTTTTTTTTTTTTTTAGGGCTGCACCAGCGATATATGAAAGTTCCCAGACTAGGGGTTGAATTGGAGCTGCAACTGCCTGCCTATGCCACAGCCACAGCAATACCAGTTCTGAGCTGTGTCTGTGACCTACACCAGAGCTCATGGCAATGCCAGATCCTTAACCTACTGAGCAGAGCATCAAACCCACATCCTCATGGATACCAGTTGGGTTCATTACTGCTGAACCACAATGGGAACTCTTCACTCCTTATTCTTTTTTTTTTTTTTTTGTCTTTTTGCCACCTCCTGGGCCGCTCCCTCGGCACATGGAAGTTCCCAGGCTAGGGGTCCAATCGGAGCTGTAGCCACCGGCCTACGCCAGAGCCACAGCAACGCGGGATCCGAGCCACGTCTGCAACCCACACCACAGCTCACGGCAACGCCGGATCGTCAACCCACTGAGCAAGGGCAGGGACCGAACCCACAACCCCATGGTTCCCAGTCGGATTCGTCAACCACTGAGCCATGACGGGAACTCCATGCCTTATTCTTGATCTTGATGGAAAAGCATTTAGCCTTCCATCATTAAGTATGATATTAGCTGTAGGTTTTTGGTAGATGCCTTTATGAGATTTAGGAAGTTCCCTTCCAATCCTAGTTTCTTGAGTGTTTTTAACATGAAAAGGTCATGTATTTTGTCAAGTCTTTTTCTGCATCTAAGGAGATGATCACATTGTTTAAACATTTTATTGATAAAGTGGATTGCATTAATTGATTTTCAGGTGATACACCAACCTTGCATTCCTGGGCTAAGTCTCACTTGGTCATGGTGTATAATCCTTTTCTTGTGATGTCTTTGTGTGGTTTCAGTATCAGGGGTACTGGCCTCAGAGAATGAGTTGGAAAGTGTTCCCTCCTATTTCATTTTTTGGGGCAAGTTTGTAAAGGATTAGTGTTAAATCTGCTTTAAATATTAGGTAGAATTTACAAGTAAAGACTTCTAGCCCTGGGCTTTTCTTTATGACGGTTTTTGAATTAGTAATTCAATCTCTTTACTTGAATATTTACTTGTCTATTCAGATTTTCTATTTCTTCTTTGTTCATTTTTGGTAGTTTGCATCTTTCTAGGGGTTTGTGCATTTCACATTACTTATCTAATTTATTTTCATACAGCTCACTGGCATACAGCTGTTCACAGCATTTCTTTACAATGTATTTTATTTCTGCAAGGTCTGTTGTAATGTCCCCTCTTTCATTTCTAATTTTAGTAATTTAATCACTTTTCATTCTAGTTAAAATGTTTGTCAATTTTTTTGTACTCTCATGTCATCAACTTTTGATTTCAGATTTTTCTCTATTATTTCTGTATTCTCCATTTTATTCATTTATGCTTTAATCTTTATTATTTCCTTCCTTCTGCCTGTTTTAGGTTTAATTGTACTTCTTTTCCAGTATTTTAATGTGGAATGTTATTGACTTGAAATACTGCTTTGTTAATGTGTTTATAGCTGTATATTTCTCCCTAAAGATTGCTCTAGCTGCATTCCCTAAACTTTGGCATGTTATGACTTCATTTTCATTCATCTGAAAGTATTTTCTAAATTCCCTATGATTTCTCTTTCACTCATTGGTTATTTGGCGTTTTGCCTAATCTCCACAAAATTTCTTTCTATTGTTGAATTCTACTTTCATTTTTCCTTGCCTGTAATTGTTACATTAAAAAAAAAAAAATGCTAACATCTAGTGCTTAGTAACCCAGAAAAGAGGAGTTCCCACTGTGTGGCTCAGCGGTAAAGAAACAAACTAGTAACTGCAAGGACGCGGGTTTGGTCCCTGGCCTTGCTCAGTGGGTTAAGGATCCAGCATTGCTGTGAGCTGTGGTGTAGGTCACAGAAAAAATACAAACACCACTCGGATCTGGTGTTGCTGTGGTGTAGGCTGGCAGCTGCAGCTCTGATTTGACCCCCAGCCTGGAAACTTCCATATGCTGAGGGTGTGGCCCTTAAAAAAAAAAAAAAAAAAAAAAAGGCAAATAACTCAGAAAAGAGAAGAACCTCTCAATGGGTCCCAGGGTCCACAGGTAAAGCATTTCTCAACAGGGCAATTCTGTTACCCATGAAATGGATATTCGGGAATTCTCTTGTCCTTTGTAATGATCAAAGGGAAGGATGGTCAAATGATCAAAAGGTTTAAATATGGAAAAAAAGAAGAAAACTGAAGTTTTAAATGCAAGACAAGACTCTGAAATGCTTTCTTTCTCCACCTGGAATATTTCCTCCTTTAGACAAATAAGGAAAGCCCTCAAAACTTTACTATTTCACTTAAATACAAATGAGGTTCTACAATTTGGGTGGTGTCAGAAAGAAGTTCTGGAACTCCTTCGACTAAATTTTCCCTCACCATTCACACATCACGGATTAGGCATGTAACAGACCATGGATGCTAGCTGCCATTTCCTCCCTCAGGCACTTTTTCTTTACTTCCCAGAGACGGTGGGACATCCCTCATCCCAAACCTGGGGCCACGTGACCCTGTGTCTGGAGAGCAGGCCAAGCCTGAGAGATGGGCACCTGACTCTAGAGCTTCCTGGGCTGTTACTACTGATGCGTGGGGATGCACAACCCTAGGCCTTGCCTTCTCTGCCAGTGGGCCGGTGAGCCATCCCGAGTTGCAGGCTCCCGTTTCGCTACATGGGGCGGCCAGTGCCAAGGGCGGCCTCCTCCAGCTTTCCTCATTCAAGGCTGGTGAATTGTCACAGAGGAGTGACAATTGGATTTACCTATTTTATCTTAGAGGAAAGCAGGAAAGAAAAGCTTTAAGTTTCAGACTAGCTAGACATGGACTCAACAATGGTATCTGTTCAGATTTCGCCTGTCCCTTAAGAGCCATATGTTACAGGCTTCATTCTTAAGTTCTGATCACACACACACATACATGCACAGAACATGATTTCATAAAACCATGGGGGAGTCCATCCAGTTTTAACCTAAAATAAGGCAACCTGGTTAAAATAACTGAGCAAAGAGGACAAATTTAAAATCCAAATACACTCCCTTGCAGACGACTATGCAATTCAATTGCCAGTAAGATATTGAATATTCTTTTCTGAATCACCCTAATTCAATGTACAGTACAGTATGTACTGCCTGGGAAAAAGTTCAAGTCATAAATACTATAGGGAAATACCTAATAGCTCAGAATGGCCTTTTCAAGTAGCCAATAAGCTCCAAAAGACTGCAAAAATATTCCATCTGCTGAGGCATGAGCTATGTGTCCAGAATGAGCCCATCTCCTGGTCACACCCCACCCTCCCTGCTCCAGGACTACCTGGAACTGGGTCTTAAGGAGCTGGCAGGCAAGGCTCCTCTTTGGACGCCAGATGATGGTGGGGCCTCTTCCCTGCAGACTGTGGTCGGCAAGGTGGAGGCTGCTGGCCGCAGTCACAACAGCTGAGTTGATCTGTGATTTCTGCCTTGCCTGCCAATGTCAGGCCCAGGTTTGCTGATGTGTTTGTGTTACTGTGCAAGATGCTGGCGAGAGGCCATCTGCCCTGCGTGTCGGATTCCAGACGCCTCATGATTATGGCAGGGACCGGGAGGAGTATCCACAGAGCTAGCGGCAGGATTAGAATAAAGAGGTGCTAACGGTGTGAGCTGGGAAGGTAAAGGAAACTTTCGGGAACTTGGTGGAAAGAGAGGGTTGAAGAAAATTAAAGGAAGATCAGGGGAAATAAAGGAAAACAAGGGGAAAAGACAACCATCTCTGTGGAAGGTCAGAGAGTAACAATAATAGAGAAAGGCTTTTCATCTTGCCAGATTCAACAGCGTGCTGCACGCTGATTTCTTGAATAAATTTACACCATTGGGTTCTGGGCTTTTCTTCCGGTTTATAGGCTCTGCCTTCCAATCATGCCCACCTCCACCACCAAAGCAGCTGGTTTTTTTCACTGGACCCTACGCTTCTCCAAGTGTAAGGACGTGGCAACACCGGATGCTTAACCCACTGAGCAAAGCCAGGGGTCGAACCTGCATTCTCACAGACACTATGTTGGTTTCCTAACCGCTGAGCCACAACAGGAACTCCCTAAGGACAATCCCTTCACTTTTCCTCACATACTGGCCTAAGTCTATATACATTTTTCTTTGGTCTTTTTTTTAGGGCTGCACCCGAGGCATATGGGAGCTCCCAGATCTGAGTTGCATCTGTGACCTACACCACAGTTCACAGCAATTCAGGATCCTTAACCACTGAGCGGGGCCAGGGATTGAACTTGCATCTTCATGAACACTAGTCAAGTTTGCTACTGCTGAGCCACAATGGGAACTCCCTAAGGACAATCGCTTCACTTTTCTTCACTTACTAGCCTAAGTCCATATTACTTTTTAAGAAAGGTTCATGAAACTTGAATCATGCTATGCAATAATTCAAGTTTTATTGTCCAAATATGTGTATGTGTATACATCTCCACATAATATATACACATATATGCATATTGTGTATTATTTGTGTGTATATAAATAAATAAAACTGGCATTCACAAGAGCTTTCAAATCTATCAGATCACACCTTTCTTTAGCCTAGCAATAAACATTCTTTGGTGAGCCATGACACTTCATTTTCCTGTGTCCACTCTAAGAAACAGTACCAAGTCAGATGGTTCAAAAGAGAAGAACAAAACCAACACAATAACACCAGACTAGAGTAGGCATCCAGCTAATTCTTTTCTAAGGCTCTGAGGAAAATTCCAGGTGCTGTCTTCTCTTTTATCAATTTCGCTATCTCTTCCGCTTTTGGAAATTCCACTCATTCTTTAAGTCTGATCCACATGATTTTATGGAGTCCGGAAGAGAATGAAAGGGGGTGGGAAAGAAAGGAGAGGGGTAGGACGAAGAAACCTAGTTATTTATCACATTACCTGAGAGAAAGACCTTGCCTATCTTTCACCTCTAAATACCTTGGTACCTAGGACAAGGTCCAGCAAATGAGAAGACGTTCAATAAACAGGTTGTATAAATGAAATCACTGACTCTGCACTGTGTACACAGGGCCATGCTGGACGGTTTTTAAAACAGCACAGAATAAATGGGCAATAAAAAGTAACTCAGTATAACACCATGCCCTCCTTTGTACAATAAGAGAACGTGATCCCTGAGGTGGTACCTTCAGAGCTTGAGCTCACGCTGAGGCTGTGATCCCAACATCACAGCGGGCAAAACAAGGGTAGTAATAACCTAAGGCAGTGCCAGCAAACTATCCTTCATGGGCCAAGTCCTGCCTGCACATTGCACAGCCCAGGAGCTAAGAATGGTTTTTACATTTTAAAAAGGGTTATAAAACACAACAAAGATAAAGACAGCAGAGATTGTATGTGGCCTGCAAAGCAAAAATATTTACTATCTAGTCCTCGATGGAAAAAGTTTTCTGACCCTTGTTCTAAGGAGACACTAAAAATGTACTTCGGAGATGACCTTTAATCTAAAGTGTGTTTGGCTGGAGTTTGAGTTCAAACATAGTGAGACTGTAGACTGGGCTCTATAAGCATTGGGAGCCATACACACAAGCTTGACATTCTTTGTCCAAGCTGAGAGCAACTCCATAGCACCAATAGACAGAGTCTGCACCTTTGTTTATTCATGCTTGTTCATGTGACTTTTTTTTTTTTTTTTCTTTTTAGGGTTGCATCCTTGACATATAGAACTTCCTGGGCTAGGTGTCAAATTGGAGCTGCAGCTGCAGGCCTACACCACAGCCATAGAAACGCAGGATCCAAGCCACATCTGTGACCTACACATCAGCTTGTGGCAATGCTCAGATCCTTAACCCACTGAGCAAGGCCAGGGATGGAACTGGCATCCTCACCGGACACTATGTTGGCTGAGCCACAATTGGAACCTCTCATGTGACTTTGCTGTAGGTGTTTTCCTACATTATTTTCTGGTTAGTTTTGCAGGGCAACAAAGTCTTGTCCTAGAAAACTGTGGGTAGAAAAATCATAAAAGTGCTACACTGGCCACTTGATGTAATGACCAGAGGACTTTGTTATGGCGCCTTGAATTCATCTGGAATCTAGTTGAAATACTCAAGGTGTGACCTCTCTTCTGTCTTTAACTAAATCTTGGAAATCATTGTCAATTCAATAATGATTTCCTGCTCCATTCTCTCTCTCTTCTCCTTCTGTGACTCCAATTATACTTACATTAAAATGGCTGCTATTGCTCCCCAGGTCACCGAGTCTCTGTCATTATTACTGATGTTTTCTTTCTGTTTTCCAGACAGGATAATTTCTTTTCTTTTCTTTTTGGGGCTGCACCAGAGGCATATGGAAATTCCCAGGCTAGGAGTCAAATCAGAGCTGTTGCTGCTGGACTACGTAATAGCCAAACAACACCAGATTAGAGCTGCATCTGTGACCTACACCACAGTTCATGGCAATACCAGATCCTTAACCCACTGAGCAAGGCCAGGGATCAAACCTGCATCCTCATGGATACTAGTCAGACTCATTTCTGCTGAGCCACTACGGGAACTCCCAGAATGGATAATTTCCATTCTTCTGTCTTCAGGTTTACTGTCTTTCTTTCATTATCACCAGTCTGCTTGGACCCACCAAGTGATTTTTTTTTTAAAAATTTCAGATATTGTATTTTTCAGCCCTAATATTTAGTTCTTTTTGAGAGCATTTTTTCCCTAAGGTTTCATGTGTGTTCACTGATTATGATCATATTTTTCCTTACGTCTTTGAGCATAATTATAATAGCTGCTTTGGAGGGCTTGTCTTCTAATCCCAACATATATGTCACCTGGAGTCAGTGTCCATTATTTGCCTTCTCTCATGAGCATGGGTCAGATTTTTCTGTTTCTTTGTATGACTAACAATTTTGGATTATATCCTGAACATTGTGAATACCATGTAAATCTACAGCAGTGCTGTTCAATAGAAATGAAATGAGTCACATGTGTAATTTTAATTTTCTACTATCCACATTAAAAAAATAAAATAAATAGCTGGGTTTAATATATTGATAAATTGCAGAGTTCCCATCATAGCACAGTAGAAGTGAATCCGACTAGGAACCATGAGGTTGCAGGTTTGATCCCTGGTCTCGCTGTTCAGTGGGTTAAGTATCTGGTGTTACCATGAGCTGTGGTGTAGCCCGCAGATGCGGTTCGGATCTGGCATTGCTGTGGCTGTGGTGTAGGTCGGCAGCTACATCTCTGATTGGACCTCAGCCTGGGAACCTCCATATGCTGTAGGTGTGGCCCTAAAAAGACAAATATATATATATATATATATATATATATATCATAATAATACATTGCATTGGATTCAATGTATCCAAAATATAATTATTTCAACATGTAATTAATATTAGAATGTATTGATTAATATATATTCTAACTCTTCAAAATCTGGTATGTATTTTACAATTACAGTGCATCTTGATTTGGACTAGCTATGGCTACCCATGTTAATCAGCACAGCTCTAGAATGTCACTCTAGGAGAATACTCAGGGTTTGTCCAATACAAGGTTCCCCATCATTATGGGAAGCAGAATCCTTGATGGACAGTTTCTAATCCTTTTTCCTTGGTATTCTGCAGAGGCATGGGGCTACTCTTCTCCCTCACACACATGCCTTACTTAATCAGAGCAACTCTGATGTCGTGTTTCAGATATTTCACTTCTATGCATGATTTTAAAGTATTTTGGTACTAAAATAGTTAGAAAACATTAATGACTGTAAAATATGATTCTTGACTGGGTCCCCAGGGTCTTTCTGCTCAGTCACACCCTTGAATCCATGTTGACACCTCTCCTTCTAGAGTCCCTTACCCTACTTTCTAATCACATCACAAGGGCCAAACTCCTTGCTTTCAGGAAAAGAGACTATGCCTTCTGATATCTGAGTCTTCACACTGACAAGTCTTTCCTTCTTCTGCCCCATGTATGTGGTGTGTGTGACTGATAGACAGATCTATTGATGGGTTTGTAGAATGGCTCATACCCAAGATGCTCAAGACTCCCCAAAGTGAACTGTTCCTCATGGCCTTTAGCATTAGGGTAGACTTCCATTCTTTGTTGCTGTTGTTGCTGTTCTTTCTCTGCCATCCCTGTGGCATATGGAAGCTCCCAGGCCAGGGATAGAATCCAAGCCAGAACTGTGACTTATGTCACAGCTGCAACAATGCTGGATCCTTAACCCATTGTGCCAGGCTGGAGACTGAACCAGTACCTCCAGAGACAAGCTAGATCATTAATCCACTGCGCCAGAGCAGGAACTCCTAGACTTTCATTCATAAGTTGCCAAGGTCTACATAAAATCAATGAAATGAGTCTAATTTTGCCTTCCCTCCTGTCTTCCCTCTTTCCTTCACACACATTTTACCAGTTTGACAACAAAAAGAGGGTTGGTGCAAAAACCCAATGCTTTGTGAAACTTTTGCGCTAGGCAAGTGGTACAAATGGAGCTTGAGAAACCTTCCAAACTGCCAGGTCAAAAGTCCAGTCTCTTTACAAAAGCTAAACAGGCC
This sequence comes from Sus scrofa, assembly GCF_054392235.1. Taxonomy (NCBI): domain Eukaryota; kingdom Metazoa; phylum Chordata; class Mammalia; order Artiodactyla; family Suidae; genus Sus; species Sus scrofa. Next base: position 148,001,663 of record NC_139383.1, read on the forward strand.
CTAACCTGCTGCACAGAAACACAAAACAAAAACCATGCATCTCAACCTGGGGGCAGAATGGGAGGCCGGGGTGATACTACACAACATAACACAGCAGATACAAAGTCCCACTAAAATGGAAACAAGGAGGCTTAACCAAGAAACACACTCCACATAGCTCATCCCAGCTGACGGCCCAAGAGAGCTCACTTCAGAGCGCGAGAATAGCACAGTGGCTGCGAAAGCTGGGGTTGGAAACAGAAGTTCTGATGGATCCCAAACACCAAACACCAAGATCTGCACTTAACGATGTTAACTTTAGCCACTGAACAGGCCAATCACAAACACGAACCTGTGTACACCTGCTCATGGGCTCACATTCTGACACCAATTTCCTTTTCCCCAAGACAAAGGACTTGGGGGAGGTGACCTGTACCAGTTAAGAGTGTGTGAAGATGGGTCATGGTGAGGACCATACACGTCCATCAAAGTAGACAGAAATTCAGCATTTTGAGAAAGCAGAAATCACTCAGCCGCAACAACAGAACACAGAGCGTGACTGTGGAACAATCACCCCTTAGTCACAGGCACTGCTTCCCTGACCCTGAAGGGTCCAAGCCTGAGAACATAGCTCCTTACCGTGACTGGCATGGGTGCGAGTTGCACCTGCGGACCTGGGGCTCCGGACGGCTAGCCTGAGGACAGTCACTGTCATTCACCAGAGTTGTGGTCTTGTTAACAATCCGTGTACAGGATACAATAGTTCTGCGTTCCCCTGGAAACCAAACCACACAGAACTGAGAGGCTGTGGTACCCACCCGTGGAAATGCCATTCATTCAGCTATGGAGGAGAGTTCAGGTGCATCTTTCAATCAGTTTGTCATTTATAGTGACTGTTGGAATGCCTTGTTGGTTGTTAGAGAGGGAGAGCCATAATCTTAGGGATGTGGGTGTGTAAGATATGGCAGGGGCAGCATGAGGCAGGAGAGAGATTCTAGAACAGGATCAGAAAGAAGCAACACTTCAGATCATCTGAGTTCTTGGACAGTCGGCAAGTCACAGAGGCCAGAGTTCTGATATGGGTCTTTAAGTTCCAACAAAGATTGCCAGGCTTTATATTTGTCGATTTGATATGTAAAGTCTATGGCGATCTGGTCTTGATTAAATACCTGTACAATGGCCCTTACCAGAGATGACAACCACCTATTCCAGAATTCCTACTTGCTAGAGAAGAGTAAGAAGCAGAAAGGCTAGTCTGAAGGAGGCAGACCTGCAGGCTCCAGAAAGGTAGCCTACAGGCAACCTGAGAATTTTTCTCCCATCAACTGCTGCTCATGCCCAAGCATCATCTGCTTTGGGGAAGCTTCACTTAACCAGTCACCCCAGCTGGATGGAGTCATTCTCCTGTGTGTTCCCAAAGTACCCTGCACACTGCTTGTACAGGGGGGTGAATGATGGGGAGCTAGGAAGATGGCCTCTAGAGCCAGGCTTTCTGGGTTCAAGCTTGGCTTGATTACTAGCACAGTGAGCATGGTACTTGATACTTGGCCACCATGTTTCCGTGCCTCAGTCTCCTCCACTGGGCTGGCTCCCATAATTTCCCTTTAGGGATGGTTAAGATGAATTGATACATGTAAAGTGCTTAGAACAGAGTCTAGCAGGGGTTAACACTTCATGTTGGTGACATTCTTTTCTTTTCTTTTCTTTTCTTTTTGTCTCTTTAGGGCCGCACCTGCAGCACATGGAGGTTCCTAGGCTAGGGGTCTAACCGGAGCTATAGCTGCTGGCCTACACCACAGCCACGGCAATATCAGATCTGAGCCGCATCTGTGACCTACACCACAGTTTACGGCAACGCCAGATCCTTAACCCACTGAGTGAGGCCAGGGATCAAACCCGCAACCTCATGGTTCCTAGTCGGATTCGTTCCCACTGCGCCACAATGGGAACTCCCCTGTGACATTCTTCTTATTGTTATTATTATTGGTATTCTTTGGGAAGTGTCACAATAAAAGGTTACTAGGAAGTCAAGCACAACTATAAGGATCTTGCACCTCTTGATCCATTTGTCTCCTGGGGAATTTGTTATATAGGAATGACGCACAGTTATGGAGCCCTGAACTTGTGTGGGCACAGAAAGCATGGAGCCGCCTCAAGCCAGATTTCAGTTTGGGCTTCAGGTCAGGGAGCTGGGAGGCATTGGTGCCCTAAAAGGCCAGTAGTGACAGCAGAACAGCAACCCCCTGCCCATGCTAACTCTTCCACCTGGGACAGTCTTAGTTTGCAGCAAGTTGCCCCAGAGGAAAGGTTTGGTGCAATCAGGGGTTTGGGTAGAATGCAAGGGTGACAGGGCTGAGGGTGGAATCCTGAGGCTGTGTCAACTATCCTGGGGCTCCTGGAGGAAGAGGTTGAGAACAGATAGTGGACAAGGACTGAGGACAGTGAGCCAAGATGTGCAGGGAGGAAGGGAATTCACCCTGGCAGTGTCTGATGGGTCCAGTTAGACTAGAGCTATAATCCCTATACTTGAGAAGTGGGGAGAAGTCACTTAAATGGAAAACAAATCTCTACATCTTGGATATCTGACATGCATCATCTTAGCATCAGCATCCATGCAGGCTGGAGTGTTGGTGAGGCCAGCCCACCCTCTGGGTTGGCGTTCCCAAGTCCAGGTCAACCTTCTGTCCTAACTCTGTGTCCGTCAAGATTCACTCATCCTGTACGCCTCCCCCATGACCCTGCTGTGTGTCCCCTCACGGTGACAGCACCTGTACCAAGATGCTGTTGGCTAAGAGTTCAGAACACTTGCCACCACTCCTGCTAAACAACACAGTAATGGCTCTGTTGTTCATATGGATGTTTGCAGTTTGGGTCTCCTCCCCACGGTGGGCAGAAGGGCTGATCATCCTGTCTTAGGTACAGAGAGAGTAAGTGATTTGCTAACAGATGGGGGCAAATCATGAAGTCAAGACTCGCACTCTGAATGTTTCACTGGATGTGGAAGGTTCTTCTTTCCATTTTCATTGCATGTCCACTGGTTACTGTGGCCAAGAGGAAAGGATATTTGAGGGTCAGAAACAGCTTCTGGTGCCCCTCCAGCAAACAGCAACAGATGAAGGTATGTTAGGTTCACTGCCACGGTCACCTGTCCCACTTGTGACACAGACATATATCAGCCAAACCTCCACTCAGGTCAGAGTCCCGGGGCCCTGTGCTACAGGCAAACCAGCTGGGTGGGTACAACCCCAACACAGTGAGTTTGGAAGACCCTGACCAAGCCTTCGGCAGAGAGATCCATGGACGTAATGGTTTTACGGGTAGCCTCTCCCAGGCTCTATGCATCAGCCACAGGATGCTCCGAATTCACTTCTCCTCCCCCTGGGGGAACCCCATACCCAATGAGCCCATTCCCCGGGTTCTCACCTCCTCCACACTGCACACTGCACCCCTCCCAGCCGCTGTGGGTCCAGATGAACAAGGAGTCCTGAGGTTTTTCTGGCTCACTTTGATTTTCAGCAGTGTAGTTTACAGGAATGGTGTATTCGTAATGAATTCCATAATTTTGGTCATGAAATAACAACACCTGGATCAGCAGCAAAATAAAAGGTCATTTTGAAATAAAGTGAAAGCCCATAGGATTGCTGAATATATAGGCCAAGCCTTACTGCGGCTGCCTCCCTGTCAGAGGGAACTCATTCTTTTGGGGGCTTTACAAGAGGTCCAATAGAGGGGGTTTATTTCAGTCTCGGGTTCCCCAGATGCTCAGGGGTACTCCACCCGACTTGACCTAGGGAGGGCCAGGTGGATGGTGCTGGACGACAGGGGCCGCCCTCCCTCCTAAGCATCTCTCAGCCGTCCCAGGGCTTGGGTTGCAGGGTGGGGGAGGGGTGCTAAGAGCAGCCCAAACTGAATAAACATCCACTTCTCTAAGAAAATAGACTTGCAGTAATGCATTTGGAAAAATGCCTCCAGTTTGAAGAAAAAAAAAAACCTCTTTAAAAGAGATCTTTATTATCTCAGTGTGGGAATAAGACTGGTGAATTGAGAATCCATATGAAACCAATTTTATGCAATTTTGTAGCCACGTATAATTTGTGTGTGCGTGTGTGTAATTGGTTTCAAATGCAGGTCCCCATGGCTTTACGGGTGCAAGCAATGTGCACACCTCGGTTAGAGGACAATGTATTTCTATGCAGGGGCACAGGGGCACCTCTTGTTTCTAGGCTTAAAAACGTGAAGTCCTATTCCAAGAGAGAAAAGTGGTCCATGTTTGAGAGGGCAGAAACTTCAGCTCTGGCAGTTGCTGCTTTCCCGGAGTTTTGTTTATCATGGTCTGAATGAATCCAGGCTGTGCATTGGCTTTCACGGGCTGACGATTCCCTCACAGTTTATGAAAGCTTTGGGGAAAGAAGGGAAATAGACCCATCTCGGTGTTTGCTAGCAAAGCAAATCCACGTGCTAACAGGACGCTGCTCTCTGGGTTTTATCTTGTCTTTTGCTTCATCTTTTAGTTTCTCTGAATGACTAAGCAGGAGGATTTATCCCACTGACTTATTTAGGAAATGACTTAATCACAAAGAAATGGCTTAGGTACAGGTTTTTAGGAACCAGAAGTCAACTTGCAAGGCTCTAGTAGATTTAGTGGGCTGATAGATTTCTGGACATTGATGTCATCTGTGGAAACTGGCTCCCTTCACTCTCATCAGAAAGTGTAACAGGGTTAGGGCCATTGTGGGTGATACCTCTGCTCACATGCAGAGCTGGTCTCCTCAGGAGATTTCCTGGGAGGAGGCCTGGGAATCTTTGGGTGCCACCTAAGCTTGAATGGCTGCAGTCTGCCAGAGACACAAATTAATGGGGAGAAAAGAATCTCTAAGTAGAGGCTTTGGCAAACATGGAGGACAAAAATGTGCTTTGATTATAGACACAGAAGCTGTCATAATTCCTGTTCTTTAGAAAGAGACATGGAATCAATAATTATGAGCTATCAGAAGTTAGCCATGGAAACTTCTGGACCCTGACGCAGCACATGGAAGTCCCTAGGCTAGGAGTGAATCAGAGCTGTAGCGGCTAGCCTACATCATAGCAACGCAGGACCCAAGCCGTGTCTGCAACCCATACCATAGCTCTTTGGAGGAAATCTCCTGAGGAGACCAGCAACGCTATATCCTTAACCCAATGAACGAGTTCCCTGGAGATCTTTAATGTTCCTCAAAGGAACCTGAACCGGGTGCTTCAATGGTTTGCGTGCGGTCCTCCTTGAGACAGTAGGTAAGACAAGAGTGCCCTGATCTGGCCAGATGCCACAGAGACCACCTGGGGAGTAAATGGTCCCATACAATCTGGTTCTCCCTCCATTCCTGAATACTTGTTGCAAACTGAGTCTGGAAAATAAGAGTGATGTTGGTTTGGAGGCAGAGTTAACAGTTCATTTCCAAAAGGCAGTTTCCACTGGGGAGATACAAACTGAGGGGCAGATCTCTGCCATCTGATATTAAAACACACGCTCTGAGTGGGGCTGCCTGCTTAATGAGGCCAAGTCTCCCTGGTCGCCACATATCTAAGCATTTCCTTCCCAGAGGTGGTTCCTTTTGAAAAAGATGGGAGTTCCACCAGTGAAGAGCCAGGGCAAAGTTTTGAGAGAGCATAGTTTTGAAGCCTGTGGCAAAAGGGATGAGATAAGAAAAGACCAAGAGAGACTTGAACAGCAGGTGGCCTGGGAGGAGGCGCCTGGTGTCCCGCCTCCCCCAGGGTCCCAGGGAAAAAGTCAACTGGTAGCTTTTGGAGGTGGCAGTCTCAAGACAAACACAAACGAACAGCAAATTACCATCAAATGCAGTGGCATTTTGGTTGGTCCCTTGGCGGAAATTTTCTCCCACAGGCCCCTTCTAACATAGCGGACCGTCGTGCCTGCAATCTGGAATTCTCCAGGGAGCTCTATCTTCCAGTCACTGTTGATGGATCTCTTACTGGAGTCTTTGAGAGCTAGAAAGAAAACAGGATGCCATGGAATCAAAATCTGTCTTTGGAGCTAGGGTATCCTGAGTGGTGGCTTGCAGGTCTTACCCTCCACCCCCACAGGGGAGAAGGGGGGGCCCTGCAGAGAGAAAGGGGGCTTTCTGTGTGCTGAGAACAGAAGCCCAGCTCCCAGGAGCAAACAGCTCCTGACCCCAGGACCCTCCCAGAAACTGCATCTTCAAGCATGGTCTGCTGTCTCAGAATAAACTCACACAACGGGGGCACCAGAGGATGGAGACAGCTAACGCTCGATCACATTTCACTAGACTTAAAGGGTAGAGGATTTTCTGTCTGATGAACGGATTCTATTTTAACATGGCCAAGGCTACAAAATGGGTTTTGCAACTTTAGCAAGAGTCATCAATTCATTTTACTATTTCCAACTTGGGGCTTTTTAGAGGGCAGCCTAGTTCCAATGTCACTTAAGGGTCTGATGGCCCTAGATTAGTAAAGTACTTGCCCCATCAAGGAAGAAGGGTCATTCTACTAAACATGAGAATCCTGAGCTGCCTATGGATACAGCTGTAACAGTCAGCTGGGGCCTTGTGGGTGGCAGGGGCCTTCGGGGTCACACTTGGCTCTCTCATACTTGGTACAAAGTGTGTTGGAAGAAACAAGGAATCACCATTTTGCTGACTGGCCATAGCAAAGATTTGGTTTTCCACACAAGTCATACATTTATTATTATCTGAATGCTCATCAGTGACTTTTTTGGATGTTTCCTCACTTCGGTTTGGAGCTGTGTGGTTCCCAAGAGGGAGCACTCTGCAATGAAATTATTTTGTTATTTAGGAAAGGAAAAAAACAAAAAACAAAACCCAAAAAACTAGAACCTACTCTGGCATTTAGGAAAAGGTGGCAAATTCAAGTAGGTGACAGCAAGTCTTATGTCACAAAAAATAAGACCCTCGGTGCTCTCTGCAAGTGCAGCCAATGCCCCCTGATGCCCCCAGAGGCTCCTGATCACTTTGGGACCCTGGTCCAACCACTAATGGTGAAATCAGGTTCTATCCCTTCCCTGTTCCTTCCTATGAGGCCAGAAATAAAATGCCTTCATTTAATAATGATTTTGGATAATGAGAGCTGAAACCCCCGGCTGGGTTGGGACCCAGTGGGGCCAGTCCTGGCCATGAGTTGCTGGGGGATGCCAGCCTCTGCTCCCTTGCCTGAAGCACTTGGTTGATTCAGCAGGCTCTCTTGGCTGCCGAGGGGCAGCCATGTGCTTATGGAAACTGCCAGGAGACCTGGGCAGGGCTGCTTTCTAGCACAGCAGCCTCCAGAATGGTTTCATATAGGGTGGCTTCCCAGTGAGCACATGAGGAACACCAGACTCCAGGGTAGGCTTTGGAAAGAGACAACCCCACCACTTTGAATTCAATGTTTCCCTTCAAGAAATTCTACCCACTATTGACATCTCTTGGCTCCTGCAAGGAGGTGAGAATGTTAGGGTACTCTTGATTTCTGCTCCTTTTTCTCTTCCTCAGCCACTGCCTGCAAGTCGCCATTTAAGGGTCAGGTTCTCTAGATTAGCTCCTCCATATGCTTTTACCCATTTAACTTTCCCAGCAGCTCTCTAAGGTAGAGGATTATTTTCCTCTTTTCACAGATGAGGAAATGCGGGCACAGAGATGTTAAGTAACCTACCTAAAGTCACACAGCTCTTAAGATGTAGAGTGGAGACTTGAACCCAGACAGACCAAGCTCAGCACTCTTTATCAGGCTGGCCATTTTCATTCCCACATTCTTTAAGTTAAAGCCTCAGTCTAGAGTTTTATGACACTAATGTGTGCAAATGTCACACTCGTTCTTAAAGAATAAATTCCAGGCTGAAGTCACAGTAGGATCTCATGTCCTATAGACCCTCACAAAAAGACTAGCCTTACAGCTTTCCACAGCTTCCAGTGCACTAATAACTTAAAAATGTTTTGGGCACGTTAGCTCTTGGGATATCTCGGTAAAGGCTGTATGGGTGTTTGTTGTTCTTTCAGCTTCTCTGAAGGTTTGTAAAATTGTTTCTGGCACATCCCTATGTAAATCTGGTTTTCAGAATCAGTGCAGGCTGGCGGAAAGTAGCAGACAGACAAATGGGTGCCCAGATTCATCTCAGGAAAGCCTCTGATGGCGTTCCTGATGTGGTTCAGCAGTAACAAACCTGACTAGTATCCATAAGGACAAGGGTTTGATCCTTGGCCTCATGCAGTGGGTTAAGGATCCGGTGTGGCTGTGGTATAGGCTGGCAGCTGCAGCTCCAATTTGACCCCTAGCCTGGGAACTTCCATGTGCCATGGGTGTGGCCCTAAAAAAAAAGACCAAAACAAACAAAAAAAAAGTCAGGGAAGTATAGGGAGCAGTTAACACAACTGCCACGGGTCCCTCAATTTTTTTCTGAGGACCTCGTAGCTGGTGCTGAAGATACAGCTCCTGCCCCAGAGAACTCAACGTTTGGAAGGGAGATGGGTGAGGAAACAGAGAAACACGGGTACCCTTTCAGAAGCTCCACAACAGAGGTGAGTCCAGGGTCCATGTGTGTGCAACAGGGCCTGGGGCGGGTGGGGAAGGCCTTCTGAAGGAGGCACACTGAGCTGAGATGGCAAGAAAAGCAGGCAGAGGAGGCAGCCTGGAGCACAGGCAGCGTGGGCAGCTGTCTCCTTACCAAGATCAGTTTCTATGCCAAGCTAGAGGGAAGGAGGCACACTGCCCTGTGTGGAGAAGCAGGAAGAACAGGAAGGGATACCGGGGGTCTGACTGGGAAGAGGAAGTGAGAGAAGGAGAGAAAAGGATTGCTGTCATTGTTAGTGGGGTGGGGATGAGACAGGCTGGGACCTGGGATCCTTTCTGAGTGGCTGCAGTGCCTACACCTGAACAAACGTCTTCTCAAGCAACAAAATAAAAGAAACTGTAAGGGAATAAAAATAACTGCTTGCCTGCACAATTGGAGCAAATTATGGCCAATAAGATACCAAAAAAAAAAAATCTAAAAAGACCAATTGCCACTTCTGAAGAGCCCAGAGCAAAAGCAGGGTACTACACATGCCCCCTGCACACACCACCACCAAATGGGTGGGCAGACCCATTTGGAACTAGCTTGCCCCCCTCCTCCAGGAGTGAGGGAGCAAGGAAACTTGTTATTTTCACTCTGCCCTGCTGCATCAGGGGCCCCAATAAAGTAAAGCCTTGCCTAAATTTCTTGCCTGGTCTCATCAATTTCTATTGGTTAAGGAGGCCAAGAGCCCTGGTCGGTAACAGAGACATTTGAGCATATTGAGAACCCTGCAACATAGATGAGCAGAATGAGTTTCTTCAAAGCCATATGCTGACCACAAATCATGCTGGGGCTGCCCCACAGAACCCATGTCCCACACAGAGACCTGGGGCTGCTCTCCTCCTATCTTGGCCCAACCATCTGCCCTGGTTGATGCCTGCATTCAGTGCTGGGAGCCACGCCCTGACCTTGTTCTGTCTATGGCTGTGAACATCTAGTGTGTTGCTGCCTGCCACCTCCCTGTCCTCCTGCAAATAATGACACCCCCAGGAGCCTCTGGGGACATATCCTCCCCTTAGTCATGTGGGGCTGACACCAAACTCCACCCCAGATCCAGGAGTAGGCCCATCAGCCAACTCTCGACAGTAAGCGTCAATCCTAAGACTTTCATTCACCTTGAGAAGAAACAGCATTCTTTCCATAGGTTGCCCAGAAACTAAATCTGAATCTGCCAGTACATGAGAAGATGCCCCCAGATTAAAGTCAACTGAAAGAGGATAGCAGTACCGGGATAGACACTATTCCCTTTGACATTATTTTAAACCCCTGGATCCAGCCAGGCCTGAAGCCAATCCTCATAAACTGAGAACTGGGTTTAGCTTTCACATGTGACATTTGGAGGCTGGTTTTTGAAAACTCCTGGAGTTCCCTTCATGGCACAGTGGAAATGAGTCCGACTAGGAACCATGAGGTTGAGGGTTTGAACCCTGGCCTCGCACAGTGGGTTGGGGATCCAGCATTGCCCTGAGTTGTGGTGTTGGTCGCAGATGAGGCTCGGATCTGGCATTGCTGTGGCTGTGGTGTAGGCTGGCAGCTATAGCTCTGATTTGACCCCTAGCCTGGGAACCTCCATATGCCGTGGGTATGGCCCTAAAAATAAATAAATAAATAAACAAATAAATAAATACTCCTAACCATGATAGGGGCAGTGCAGGTCAAGAGAGGAAATTACTAGTATAGATTCCTAGAAATCACCCTAGGATCCTTACTAATGTAAGCTTAGTACCCCCCCCCCCCACAACCCACCCCTCGGAGATTCAGAAGGCCCAGCACACTCTATCCAGGCCTTAAACTCTCTCCTGGGTCCTGCTCCTGTCCAGCACTTTGCTCAGGATGAAGTGGCTCTTTCTCCCTTGGCCTTGTTTCTAGGGTGCTTTAAAAGGATTTACTGGATTATAAACTGAAAACCACCCCACGTCCGTGCCAAAAGTCAAACATCTGGGAGGTCAAGAGTGGGAAGGGCTGGGGAAAGTGCAGGAGGGTGCACCTGGAGCCGATTAAAAAACCATCCACAGAAATGCTGCACAGTGGGGTGGGAGCCGCCTAGGGAAGCCCCGCCTCTGCCAGCAGAGGTGCTTGCTGTAGGTGAGGCACAGGGGACAGATGCAGAGTCAGCTGGGGCTGGGGGCATGCCCCCCTCTTACTACCAGGGCAGGGCCCAACTGGGGGCAGGGGAAGAGACATTTCAGGAGGTGGTCTGCAGGGTGGGCTGGGGAGGCCATGGAGGAGTAAATGCAGACGAGGAAGAGTGGAAGGGAAGTGAGAAAGGCAGGCTGTGGCTCATGAGCTCTTCCAGAACGAGGCCAGCAGCTGCAGGAGGGGTGGGGTGACGGGAGGTATCATATGCCAGACAGTGAAGTGCTGGTGACAAGCTCCTGGGGAAAGGAACTTAGATTTACAGTGCTTATCGCTATACAAGGTGTGTAAATGCACCTCCAATGACAGATTTCAAGTTACCCACGTGTCCTCCATAAATGCAGAGCTCTTCCATTCACATACTGCTGCCCGGGCACCCTATGACTTCTGAAGGCACCTGTCTCTCCTTTGGAGGTCCTGGTCTAGAGCTGCTGAATTGGTGAAATCTCATAGTCACACTTCAGGGGATGGATGTGCATGTGGTGGGTAGGGGTGGCGTGGGGTGGGTGGGAGGGGACTCTCATGGTCCCAGAAAGAATAAACTTTGCATGCCCAAGCTCTGCTGCGGTCATTACCACGGCAGCCGCAAGCTGTCAGGCACTGCAAATGCAGCACCCACCCTCTCCACCCACCTCCACCCCCCCCCACCCTCATCTGAAAGCCAGCATCCCCTCCTCAAGAGAGTGTGACCGTGATGCTGATCCTTCACAAAGAGGCAGAATTATAAGTAGGAGGCCAGCATCCATGGGTCACAGGGATCACAGCAAACCTACTGACTCCAGCGTGAGTGGCTTAGCAGGAGTCACACTTTGCAGGCCGTTGTGGTCCATGCTGAGAAGTCAGAACTTCCTGCTAGAATCAGCATTTAGCACCTGCCCTTCCTTTAAAAGGGCAAGACTATGGCCTCAGAAAGTCTGCTGGAACATCAAGATCATTACTGACAGTGAATAAACAGGTTCAATATGGAACCTCTCGTGTGGCCCTGCCAGCTCCAGAACACGAGGGTGCAGATCACTCCTGGCCCATCCCCAGCGCTTCCACCACAGAGCCAGTTTCACGAGAGCTCAAAACTCCAGGGCCCAAGGCCTTCTACATAATGTATTCTTTTCCACCTTCCAAACTAAATAAGTTTGGGATCCCAGAAGTTCTGGTCCCTATCAATCCCTGGGCATCAATGATATAAGCAAACCCCCTTCACCTATAAGCATTTTGAGATTAGTCTATATTGGAAAATAGGATTTTTTAGCCGTAGAAACTCAACAGGACCTGTTAAGATCATTCCAAATGTTCTGCTTTGACAGGGAAATGGAGGGTTAAGAACAAAGGGACTTCCTGAGTGACTCAGTTCTATGATTTGCAGGGGAAGAAATTTTTCACTTGCTGACCCGCCTCAGTCAGAGGCTGGATATAACAGTACTTGCCTTGGTGTGTTTTGCTTAGAAGCCATTAGAAGCCCCTCAAGAGCTAGAGAGACTTTCGCAGGGGTGAAGATGGGTACATGCCCTGCTTTGCTACCAAGGGAGTGTGAAACCTCAACAGCCCCGGGCAGTGAGGTCACAAGGCCAATGTCTGTTTGGTCTGTTTCCATCCGGGCCCTCCCACCTCTCTGTGGAATGCTGCTCCTGGACTTCCGGGCTCTGTGGGAGACCATGAGCCTTTCTTGGGAGCCAGGAGGGGGCATTCCTGATGGGAGGGCTCCTCTTTTGAGCTGGCTGGAGGTCGGACCCTGTCCACATGCCCTCCTCTGGCAGGGCTGTCGTGAAGAAGCTGGGCTCCTTTCTGTCTCTCTCCCTCTTGGATTCCAGTGGAAGACTTGACCCACATTCAACCTATTTCTAATACTGGCCTTGAGTCAGCTCCTTTTATTTCCCCTCGGAGTTCGGCCAGCTCCATTCCCAGCTATGGATGCAAACTGCAGAGGCATTTCCTGTTCCAGGTGGTTTTGAGCAGAAAGCCAGGCAGCGTGGGTTGAAGGCAGGTGGGGGTGGAATTCTTTAGGAACTGCTCCCAGCAAATGTGAGAGTCATTCAAAGTTAGGGTTGATTTCCAAAGCACCCAGCCCCGGGTGGAAACAAGGTTCGTTTGAACACACTTTAGAAACCTAACGAGTGGGGACCACTTTTGGGTTTCCCTTGTGCTCACACCAGGACCCTGGGATCCTGGGATTGATTGCAGATACGATAAGGGGACAGAGGCTGACTCCAACATTCCAAGTAGATCCAGGGTTTCTGGGGAGCTGAGTATTCATCCTGAGACATCAAACCCATCTTGTGGTGGATGCAGGTCTGCTTCTATGAAATCCACATACTGACGCAGTAGCAACGGGCAGGTTTAACAAGTGTTCTTCAGTGAAAAATCGTCCCCCTGACCTCTGGCCGTGATGGCCACCTCAGAGCAATGCTGGGAGGCTCCATGGGTTGCAGCAGGCTCGGGTGAAGTGGGGAGCTTGGACAAGCTCCTGAACTCCTAGAGCCTCAGTTTACTTGTTGGTGAAAGAGGCACAGCAATGCTCTGCAGTACACTGGGGGACAAAGGGTCAGGTTTGCAAAGCAGAGCTGGATTCAATGACTGGGAGTCATGAACACTGATGTCAGTGTAATTATCTGCATGTGTGGTCCTTGGGCTCTGGGAGCTGGAGGGGCCACTGTAGGAGCCGGCTCCCCTGGTGGCATCCACTAGTTGTTACCTGTTGGCTCTCCAATGGGTTCCAGTGAAAAGTCATTTTTACACAAGAATTGTATGTGATCTAAAGGATTCTGACATCCCTCATTTCTTTTCTTCCTTTTTCTTTTCTTTTCTTTTCACGGCTACACTTGTGGCACAAAGAACATCCCAGACCAGGGGTCGAATTGGAGCTGCAGCTGGGGCCTACACCACAGCCACAGCAATGATACATTGGAGCTGCATCTGTGCTGCATCTGCTACCACCTGTTGCAACATAGAATCCTTTACCCACTGAGTGAGGCCAGGGATTGAACCCGAGTCCTCACAGAGACAATGTTGGGTTCTTAACCTGCTAAGCCACAATGGTAACTCTTCCTTTGTCATTCTTATGTCACACGGAAAGGAAGAAGCAAAGAAGTTTATATATTCACCAGATACCCGAAGATGGAGGAATAGTGCTGGGAAGATTCAGAGGGCAGGACTGAGAGCCAAGGGATTTATTCACAGGGCAGGTCTTTGTGGAAGGACCAGTAAGCTGACCTTGGAACTGTGCCAGTACCTCAGATGCTGGGATCATGATTTTTGAGTAGGATGAGGCTCAAAAGTGATGTCAGCACCCCCAAAGGCCTCTGCAGAGCAGAAATGTCATGTCCAGGTAGGAGAGGGCCAATGTACCAGTTGGAAAGGGTAACTTTGGGGGGTGACACTAGGTGATAGGGCTTCTGAAGTAAATGCTGGTAAAGTTTACTTGGTTTGGTTAGATGGGCAGAAAGAGAGGGGTTGGGCCCTTTTGAGAATTCAGTAAAAAGGCCGTCACCCTGAGGAAGCTGCTGAGAGCAGCACAGGCCCCATTTTGGAAGCATTTACAAGCTTGCTCTATTGTAGAGTGTCAGGCTAGACTGGGCCAGCGTTCATGCCAGGGAGGTGGGACAAACCACAGGGCTGCTGAAGACCGATGTGGATGTCAACCTGAGGGACAGCAAAGTCCTGGGCCAGCAGCAGGAATAGCAGCGGCTATTTCAGCCTCAAAGACACAGGCGGAAAGATGGCAGGTGATAGCTGGGAGGAGGGGCAGCTGCCTGGGACAGAGTAGGGACCCGAAGGGGGTTGCCTACCCATGAGCCTGGTAAGGGCAGTTAGGAACAAAAGTTCCTGTTCCCACGGCCACCCCTCCCCAGTGCAGGTGAGTGTTATCTGAGTGTCTGTAAATCCTCCTGACTCCTCATAGCACACTGGCCTATCGGAGGTCTGTTGTGTGTCCGTCCCATTAGATTTTGGGTTTTTCAAGTAGAGATCCTTTCAAAGAGAGGCTTAGATGCTTTTGTAGCTACAAAGGCAGGAATGTGGACAAAAGATATGTTTTTAAACATCTGTGGTAAAAGTTGAAATAAAAGTGCTTCACGAGTAAACCTCATTTTCACCAGAATAAATTAATTCTTACCGAAGCCAGAAAAAATTCATGTCTTACATTAGAAAAACCAAAATCTCAGAAAGGACCTTGTAACACAGATGAGGAGACATGAGGCAGCACAGGCAAGGGGTGCCTGGGTGAGAGATGAGCCACCTCCAGCGTGAAGTCCAACCCAAACAGGACTGTTGGAAGAGGGCTGGTGGGGGGAGGTGGGGGGACGACACAGTCATAGCATGCCCCATCCCCGAGAACTCAGAGCAGAGACAGGCCCTGCTCCCTGCCACTTCTATCCTGGCCTCCATGGCAGCACTAAGAACAGTTCCATGTCCACTTAGCACTGGAACTACCCTGCTGCTTGAGTGGGGGCCAAGGGAGAGGCTGTGAGTTGAGTTGAGGACACAGAGGATTTTCTCTGTGTAAGAAGGGGTTAAATTGATTTTCTTGGGCTTTAAGCCTGGTTCTGTCAAAGGCAGTGAAGACCAGTGTGGAATGGAATGTAATTCTTTACAAATAGGTATTTTTGCACCTGAAATCAACAGAGTTGGTCACTGGGAACTTGGGATACATAGTACTTAGTGAAAAGCGGTGTTTTGGAGGATTTCCATTTGACTGAGCGTGGTTATTCTTTTTCCAGATAAGCAGTCATCCCCAGAGCCACTGATGGGGGTCAGGAGCTCCTTGCAAGTTGGATGGTGCAAACTTGCAGCCCAGGCTAAGGTCTCTCCTCACACCTTCTTTCACTCACTCTTCTGTCACTTTCCTTCCTGTCCAAAGTTAGTGGTTCCTACTGATCCTCCTCCCCTCTCCCTTCATCCCCCTTGAGGGTGGCTCACTTCAGCCAAATATGACAGCACTGTTTGGTCCACTCTGATTACTTATATCCTTACATGGAAAATATGAGTATAAAATCAATGGCCAGAGAGCAGTCCTTCGGCATTTTCCTGAGCCCAAATCAATGGTCCAAATCAATGGTCAGAACATAAACTGTGAGTCAAATCATTTTTGTTTTACCCAGAAAACTGTGAGCAGGTTTATCCTCCACCACGCGGATCCTTCGAGCTCCAGCTGGAATGATGACAGCTTCAATATAACCTGTAGTGAAAAATCACACACAGGTGAACCAACCATGCCTCCAGCCTTGTCAGAGGCTTGGCAGCACTGCCCACCGGAACCCACACCGCCGAACCACTGCACCCCCACCAGGGTGATTTCAGAGCCTGGGCTAGTAGAGCTCTGAGAAATCAAGACCATCAAATAACAAGGAATAGTCTTGTATGGCCAGACCCTCCTGGCTGCCCAAATTCCAGAGGGCACCATTTGCCTGTATTATGAGATGAACGGTGTCCCTCCCACCTCCAGATCCACAAGGCGAAGTCCTAAACCCCAGGACCTCAGAATGTGACATTATTTGGAAACTGCGCTGTAGCAGATGTAATGAGTTAAGACGAGGTCCTACTGGTGAAAGGAGGACCCCTAATCCAATACTTATGTCTTGAGAAAAGGGGAAAAGGGGGAAATTGGGACACCGACTTGGACACAGAGAACCCCGTGTAAACATGAAGCAGAGATCAAGCCGATGAACCTACAAGCCAAAGACTGACAGAGAACCACCAGACGCTAGGACAGAGGCATGGAACAGGGACCTTCAGGAGGAACCAAGCCTGTGGAGGACTTGATCTCAGACTGCCAGCACCCCTAAACTATGAGGCAGTAAGCATCTCTTGTTTAGGCCACCCAGTCTGTGGTACTTGGTTCCAGCAGCCCTAGCAAACCAAGCCAGCCTGGAATTCTGGTGGCCAGTACCTCCCTGGAGCATGGATGCAGTGCTCCTGGCCACCTCATCTACTGGATTCTTTGACCCTTCCCTGATTCCATGGGATGACAGCAGAAGCTAGGCTACTTGCCCAAAGACAAAACACCTGCCTCAATGCCATGCATGTTTCCTGCTTCCACTGCCTTTTGGGCATTTCTGCAACTATTGCAATAGATATTTTTATCCATTTCCTTGAGTACTTCCATGCATAATGTGGTCTCTCAGAGGCCAGAGTCTTCTGCCCCTGCTCTGACCTCAAATGTGCCCAGAATAGCAGGTGGTTAGCAGCGATTCTGGAGGGAAGGACTGAGGCTGCTGGGGAGGAGGTCAGGGGCTGGCTGATGCCCTGGTTAACTGGGCAACTGCATCAATTAATGAGCATAACTGTGTTCATTGTTGTCACATTAACAACATAATGTTGTTAATTGTATGTCAATTAACAACATAATGGTGAGGTTCTGAAACACAGGCTGGTAATTGTTTTGTTTTGGTTTACATTGGGGTTTAGACAAAAGCAACATGCGTTGGCTTCAGCAATTTAGATGATGATCCCAAATTAGATTGTAAATCTTACCCCTGTGGTTCCCAAATAGGATCATCAGAATCAGCAGGGGAGTTTTCAAAAGGAGAGCTTTCTGGGCTCAACTATGTAGAGATTATGGAAATATCTATTTTGAGGAGTTTATTTATTTCCTCATTTTCTCACAGTAAAAATGGCTTTATTTTCATTACAAATATAGTACATGATAATTCAAACCACAAAGGTGAAAAACTAAAACCAACCTGTACCCTACTGTACTAAGAAAATTACCCTTATTTTGGTGACCAGCCTTTTCAGCATCTCCTCACGCATACAAACACACACATATCACCTTATGTGAACAGGATCTTGTACATGTTTTAAAGATCAACTTTAAAATAGAGTTTTGCTAGGCAATGTGTGCCCAAGGTGCAAAATTCACAAGATATAAAAGGGTACAGTAGAAAGTAGATTGCTCTTAAAAAAGACATCCTATAGTTGGCTTTCTAATACTCTTATCATTTATAATAATTTGTACATCTTGGCTGGGTTTCTATGCAGCTAACTGAAACATGCCATATGACAGTTTTGTTTCTCCCCTTCTGATCTTTAATGCCTGGAACTCCTCCTTTCACCATTCTGGTTGGAACTTACAAAACCACCCTATATGCCACACAAGACAGTGGTATCCTTGTCTTTTTCATTCTGTTGGAAGAACGCCTCCAAAGTTTTCCCACTGAAAATGATGTCAACAGTGAGAATGTGACAGGCATTTGTCAAGTTAGGGAATTTCCTTTTTATCCTAGTTTGTGAAGAGCTTTTGTTAGGAACAGGTATTGAAGTTAATCAAGTGCTTTTTTGTATCTACTGAGATCATCATGTTGTTGTTTTTTCCAAATGATGCAAAGACTTCAGAACAGTTTAACTGTAATCACGCTCATTACGGCTAACACGCTGTGTGGGTATCTTAGCCTCGTCTTTTCTTCATCAATGCATTTTAGTCCATTGCTATTTCTTTTTTATTCTGATTATTTTCCTGTAAGCCTTTAATTATATTTATACCTCTAATATATGACATGTCAGTTCTAAACAAAATATTGTAATCTCTGAAAATTAAAAGATGAGGAAATCAGCATAATTACACTGCTCTCAGCTGACATCCCACTTCAACTTTTAAAATATCACTCCTACCTGGTATTACTTAAAACATTTTCCTTTTGCTAAGATAATTCCTGAAGGTGTTTCAGTTTTAATCCTAAAAATTAATGTTCATTATGTGTTCTTTTACCCTAGTTTTTCCAAAAAATTCCTGCTTGCCTCAAGTATGGTCTCTTTGAAATGGGTTCAAAGAGAATTATAGTTTCTGAACTGTAATATAGTTAAAAAACAAACAAACAAACAAACAAACAAAACCAAAAAACTGTTCATTGTCCTGGTACTTGAATGCCAGTTTGGCTGGAATAAGGTCCCTGAGTCAACTTTCTTTCTTGGAGGCTGTTGTTTGAGTTGCTCCATTGAATGTTAGTGTGGAAGAGTCTGAGGCCAATTCTGATGTTTTTGCTTTATTTGGTTACCTAAAATTTGGATCAGATGCTCAAAGATTCTTAACTTTAAAATCTAATAACTATTAGGCTGTTCATTGTCTCCTGTAATTTTTTTCCTAGGACACAAGTCTATATTATTTTATCGGAGCTTGTGTTTATATATTTCTGATCAATTTGTTTGATGTACTTTTTTTGAGGACACCTACTTATATTTGACTCCTTTCTCCTTCCCTAGAACTCATTTTCTCATATCCCTCAGATTCCCTGTTCATTTCCATTTTGCTTTGCTCATTTTTCTCAGTCTTGTCCTTGTTTTGCTTGTGTTCTCAGCAGTGTCACTTTCCTTTGGTTTTACACAGCCTTGGTTTCTGTAACAGATTCATTTTCCTCCTCTACCCCTCTCCTGAGCTGAGCCATGCTTCATCTCCTTCTGCTGCTTCATTGCCTCCTCCTTGAGATCATCTATCTTAAGTGTGAGTTTATTGAGAATATTATTTAATTGGTTTTTGGAATTTACGGCAATAACATTTGGTCACAAGTTTTGGGAACATTTTGTGGGTGAGTTCTTTTTTAATCAGTCATTTGTTCTCCTTGTCCCTTGTATCATTTTCCTATCGAATCCACTTGTATTGATCCTGTACCAATTCTCTAAATTTCTTACTAATCTTTCAGTGACACAAGTTCTAACTGTACCAGTTGTTTGTAGGTCTGTGTGGAAAGAATGGGACAGTGCTGTGGGCTAGTAGGACATCTCCTTGGTTTACAGTAAAATTTGTTAGGACATGGATTTATGTGTACTGGTGAGTTTTTGTTTGTAAACATTTCTGTATTTTAAGTTTACAGAAATACCTGTATGTTTTCTCACTGTAAAAATTTTAATAATACAGGTGAATCTTAAATCCCCTTAATCCCATTCTCCTCCCACTATCAGTTAGGTATATAGTCATTCAAATATTTTACTATTTATTCATATATCTACATAAATATAAATATATTTTTATTTGTCTCCATTTTATGTGTTAGGAATAACATTATGAATACTGTACTACTTTTTTTTTTAAAAAAAAAAAGCATGATATGTCTTGGAGATCTATTCATGTGAGTATGTACCATTCTCCTTATTTCTCATTTAAATTGCTGTGTGGCTTATGTAACTACTCCCCTACTGATGGACATTTAGGTTATTTCAAAATTGTCACAGTTAGAAACAATGCTCTATCATGTACAAATATGCACACAAAACCCCTCAACAAAATACCAGCAATCTATCCCAACAGCATAAGAAAAGACTATAGATCAAGTACATTTTATCCCAGGAATTCAAGGTTGGTTTAACATATAAAAATGAATCAATGTAATTTATTCTATAAAGAACAAAACCCACCTAATCACTTCAATGGATGCAGAAAATGCATTTGACAAAATTTAATACTCTTTCATGATAAAAACACTCAACAAACTAGGAATAAAAAGAAACTTCTTCAGCTTGGTAAAAGCACTGACAAAAATCCCACAGCTAACATCAAACAATGATGAAATACTTAATGCTTTCCCCCTAAGATCAGGAAGAAGAAAAGGATGTTCATCCTTGCTACTTCTATTCAACACTGTACTGGAAGTTCTCTATGCCAATTAATCAAGAAAAGTGATTTTTTTTAGGCATCCAAATTGGAAAGAAAGAAGTAAAATTATCTTTATCTGCAGATGTCAAGATCTTATACATAGAAAAATACAAAGAATCCACGAAAATCCATCAGAACAGATTTAGCAAGGTTGCAGGAACAAGGTCAATGTACAAAAATCAGCTGCATTTCTCCACATTAGGGATAAACATTTCCAAATGAAATTAAGAAAACAATTTAACTTAAATAGCATCAAAAAGAATAAACACTTAGGAATAAATTTAATGAAAGACATGCAAGACTTCTATACCAAAGGCTGGAAAAATGCTGAAAGGTATTAAAGAGCTCTAAGCTAATGGAAAGGCATTTCATGTTCATGGATCAGAAGACTTAATATTGGTAAGGTGGGAACACTTCACAGATTGATTTCCAGATTCAACACAATCTTTACCAAAATTCATGCTTTTTTTGGCCAGAAATGACAAGGTGATCCTCAAATTCACATGGAAATACAAGGGACTCAGCATAGCCAAAACAATGTTTAAAAAGAACAATGTTGGAGAACTGACAATTCTAGCTTTCAAAATTTTCTAGCCAGCTACAGTAATCAAGACAATGTGGTACTGGCATAAGGACAGATACTTCTATCATTAAAATATAATTGAGAGTCTAGAAATAAGTCCCTTCTTGATTTTTTAAAACAAAGATGCCAAGAATATTCAATGGAGAAAGAATAATCTTTTCAACAGTGTCAGGTTAACTGCATATCCACATACGAAGGAATAAAAGTAGACTCAACTCAAACTATACAAAAGACTAACCTGGAATAGATCACTGACCTTAATCTAAGAGCTAAAATTATAAAACTCTTAGAAGAAAACAGGAGTAAATTTTTGCCACATTGGAATAGGGAACAGTTTCTTAGATAGCCAAAGCACAAGCAACAAAAGGGAAAAAAATAAAGTGGATCAGGAGTTCCCGTCGTGGTGCAGCAGAAACGAATCCAACTAGGAACCATGAGGTGGTGAGTTCAATCCCTGGCCTCGCTCAGTGGGTTAAGGATCCGGCGTTGCTGTGAGCTGTGGTGTAGGTCGCAGACTCGGCTTAGATCCTGTGTTGCTGTGGCTGTGGTGTAGGCCAGCGGCTACAGCTGCGATTGGACCCCTATCCTGGGTACCTCCATATGCCAGGGGTGCGGCGCTGAAAAGACAAAAAAATAAAATAAAAAATAAAATGGATCATATCAAAATTACACTCTGTGCTTGATGTGACACTATCAAGAAAGAGAAAGGGCTAATTCATTCACTGGGATAAAATATTTCCAAATTATTTTGATTAAAAAAATAGTGTCCAGAGTATATAAACTTGTAACTTAACAATAAAGTGACAATCCAGTTTAAAAATAGGCAAAGGATTTTCATAGATATTTCTCCAAACAAGATACAAGAATGGCCAAGAGACACATGAAAAGATGCTCAACATTACTAGTCATTAGGGAAATGCAAAACGAAACCACAATGTGATACCACTTTATACCCACTAAGATGCCTGTAACAAAAATGATAAACAGTAAGTGCTAGAGTGGATGTGGAGAATTCAGAACCCTCATTTATTGCTAGTAGGAATATAAAATGGTGCAGGAATATTGGAGAAGAGTTTTGTAGTTCCTCAAAACAGTAAAGACAGAATTACCAAAAGACCTACCAATTGTACCCTTATGTATATACCCAAGAATGCAAACATACATCCATGCAAAAACTTATACACAAATGTTTATATCAGCATTATTCATTAGAGCCAAAAAAGCAGAAACAACTCAAATGTCCATCAACTGATGAATGTACTTTTAAAATGTGATATAACTATACAATGGAATATTACTCAGCAAAAAAAGAATAAAAGATTGATAGGGGAGTTTCCATCGTGGCGCAGTGGTTAACGAATCCAACTAGGAACCATGAGGTTGCGGGTTTGATCCCTGCCCTTGCTCAGTGGGTTAATGATCCGGCGTTGCCGTGAGCTGTGGTGTAAGTCGCAGACGCGGCTTGGATCCTGCGTTGCTGTGGCTCTGGTGTAGGCCAGTGGCTACAGCTCTGACTGGACCCCTAGCCTGGGAACCTCCACATGCCGCAGGAGCGGACCAAGAAACGGCAAAAAAAAAAAAAAAAAAAAAAAAAAGATTGATAGATGTTACAACATGGAAGAACCTTGAAAATGTTATGCTAAGTTAAAGAAGCCAGTCATAAAGGACCTCATATTGCATGTGAGGCCATTTATATGAAGTGTCCAGAACAGACAGATATACGCAGAAAGTAGTTGCCTAGTACTGGGTGATGGGAGGTGGAGAATAACTGCCAATGGGTATGGGGTTTCTATTCAGGATGATTATGGTCATGGCTGCACAACACTGTGCATGGACTAAAACCTCTTGAATTGCACACTTTAAATGGATGAATTTTATGGTATGTGAATTACATCTTTGCAAAGGTGCTAAAAATAATACTTGCAATGAACAGCTTTGCACATGTCTTTTTGTGCACAAATAAAATGTCTTACCAGGCCAGCTATGAGAATTGCTGGGTCAAACACACATGCAATTTAAATGTTAAATGTACAGGTAAATTGTCCTTCATGATGGCTTAACTAATATAGAAGTCAACCAACACTACATGAGAATACATGTTTATTCACATACTTCTAAATTCTTGATATTATCAATCCTCTTGATATTTGCTAATCCAAGAGGTGAAAAAAAATGTTATGTCACAGATATGGTTTGCATTTCCCTTATTATCAATGTGGCTGTGCATCTTAGCACATACCTACTGGTTGTTTGCATTTCCAACTCAGGTAACTGCCTTGTGCATAAATGCTGCTCATTTTTCTACTGGCTTTTTAAAAAAATTAATAAGGAGTCCTGGAAATATATTTTAATATATACTGACATATATTTAATATATTTTGGACTCAAATTCTACTTACTAGACTTGTGCACATTTTTTTCTGTCATTTGTCATTTGTTTACAGTGCCTTTTATTACAGGGTTGTAATTTGATAATCATAGTTTTAATATTTGAGAGCTTCTTTTTGCTTTCTGATTGTTTCTTTTCATGGCATTCTATACCAGTTTTATGGATAAAGTCACTTCTCCAGTCTTTCTAAGAACATTTATAGCTTTTGAACTTCTATTACTGGCGTTATCTTATTTTCTCCATTGGTTTTCAGATTATGTTGGTCTTTCCTATTTATTGCAGACTCTTTTGAGAAGGATGTCACACATGGGTTGTATCTGTATCTGTATAAAAGTGGATAAAGTAGCCCCCTTCATACACGGTTTAGCTTTCTGTGGTTTCAGATATCTGCAGTTAACTACAGTCCAAAAATATTAAATGGAAAATTCCAGAAATAAGCAATTCATAAGTTTAAAACTGCATGTCATTCTGACTAGCATGATGAAATCTCATGTGGCCCCAATCCTTCCTGCCCAGGACGTGAATCACCCCTTTGTCCAGGACATGTTGCCCATCAGTCACCTAGTAGCTGTTTTGGTTATCAGATTGATGGTTGTGGTATCTCAGGGTTTGTATACAAGTGACCCTTGTTTTACTTAATAATGGCCCCAAAGCACCAGGGTAGTGATGCTGGCAATTTGGATGTGCCAAAGAGAAGCTGTAAAGTGCTTAAGAGAAAAGGTGAAAGTTCTCAATGTGAGGAAAGAAAAAAAAAACATGCTGAGATTGCTGTGATTCATGGTAGGAAGGAATCCTCCATCCCTAAAATTGTGAAGAAGGAAAAAAGAAATTAGTGCTAGTTTTGCTTATACCTCAAACTGCAAAAGTTGTGGCCATAGTGCATGAAAATTGTGTAGGTAAGATGGAAAAGGTAGGATTCCTGCTGTGGCACAGTGGGTTAGGAATCCCACTGCATTGGCTTGGGTTGCTTCAGAGGTATGGGTTCGAGCTCCGGCCCAGGACAGTGGGTTAAAGGATCAGGCGATGCTGCAGCTGCAGCTTGGATTCAATCCCTGGCCCAAGAACTTCCATATGCCATGGGTACAGCCATTTAAGAAAGAAAGAAAGGCAGTTCCCATTGTGGCTCAGCAGAAACAAATCTGACTATGACCTATGAGGTTGCGGTTTTGATCCCTGGCCTTTCTCAGTGGGTTAAGGATCCGGCATTGCCATGAGCTGTGGTGTAGGTTGCAGATGTAGCTCGGATCTGGCATTGCTGTAGCTGTGGTGTAGGCCGGCAGCTGTAGCTCTGATTAGACCCCTAGCCTGGGAACTTCCATATGACATGGGTGTGGCCCTAAAAAAAAAAAAGATGGAAAAGGCATGAAATTTGTACAATAAATATTTTTTTCAATTAAAACCATTTTAATCTATTTTAGTTTCAGTACTGCACTGTTTGTTTACACAGGTTCAAGCGTCATAAACTCACTGGAACACAACTATTTGTAAAACATTTGGTCAGACTGAGGAGGCATGGAATGGGCTAAATCATTATCAATAAGATGGGTTGTTGGAACACAGCTCTAGTGAGGCCAGTGTTGTGAGTCTGTTCCCATAAGAGCTCATTAGCTTCACACATAGAAAACCCTAGTCCTCGAGCTGCATACTGGACCGCTGCCCTGAGTCAGCCCTGATGATGCGCATTTGCTATGAGGTATGAAATTTGTACAATAAATTTTTTGAGAAAGACCATATTTATGTAACTTTTACTACAGTATACTGTTATAATTGCTCCATTTTATTATTAGTTATTGTTTATCTCTTACTCTGCCTAATTTATAAACTGTATTACAGGTATGTATTTGTAGGACAAAGCAGAACATACCTAGGGCCCTGTACTATCTATGGTTTTAGACATCTACTTGGGGCATTGGAAGGCATCCCCATGGATAAGGGGGGAAATACTGTGTACAAGTGGGGTTTGCAGACGGTCAGGACTGGCTTTCCTTCAGAGGGCAGGGAGTGTTGCTATGGGTCAGCAACCAAAATATCAGAATGCAGAGAAATTTGCTATAGGTACTGTGTCATGGTGCTGGCCACCAAATATTTCCACCCCTGTCTCTGGATCATGGCAGGAATGCATCTCCCTGCCCTCTTAAAATTGTGTGACTGCATGACTTAATTTGACCCTTAAAATGTGAGCGAAAGTGACATGTCTTTGGAAGCTTTACAAGCATCAGGACTGATTGGCCATGATCCCTTTTTCCTGTCAAGGTGACTATGGCACTGTGTGAACAAGGAAACCTCTGTCGCCCTAGGTCCATAAGTGGTTACAATGTGCAGAGCCTTCTGCACATTGTAACCCTAACCCTAACCCTAACCCTAACCCATGTTGGCTGCAGCATGAGCAAGATATAAACTTTTGTGGGAGTTTCCATTGTGGCTCAGTGGCTTAAGAACCTGACAGTGTCTGTGGGGGTGCAAGTTTGATCTGTGGTCTTGCTCAGTGGGTTAAGGATCTGGTGTTGTTGCAAGCTGCAGCAGATGTGGCTCAGATTCCACATTACTGTGGCCGTGGCATAGGTTGGCAGCTGAAGCTCTGATTTGATCCCCAGCCCAGGAACTTCCATGTGCTACAGGTGTGGTCATAAAAAGAAGAAGAAAAAAAAAAATCTTCTGTGTTAAGCCACTGACTAGGGTCGGGGGGGAGGGAGCATTTGTACTGTGTTTTGTTTGCTTGTTTGTTTACTGCAGCAAAACAAACTCTGTTTACTCTGATTCAGACATGTATGGATATGCACTTGAAATGTCCTTTTTCTCCCCAGAAATTACCAGTTCTTGTTCATTCTTTTTTTTATTTCCTGTCTTTTTAGGGCCACACTGTGGCATATGCAGGTTCCCAGGCTAGGGGTCAAATAGGAACTGTAGCTGCTGGCCTACGCCACAGGCACAGCAATGCCAGATCTGAGCCGAGTCTGCAACCTACACCACAGCTCTAGAAAGACAAAAAAAAAAAAAAAGGAAGGTGTTCAAAAAAGAAAAAAAGATATTTGAGGATCACAGCACCAGATTTTTTTTTTTTTTTTTTTTTTGGTCTTTTTAGGGCCTCACCTGCGGCATATGGAAGTTACCCAGCTAATGGTTGATTGGGGTTGAATCTAAGTCACAGCCACAGTAATGCCATATCTGAGCCACAACTGTGACCCACACCACAGCTCACGGCAATGCTGGAGCTTTAACTCACTGAGGGAGGCCAGGGATCGAACCCAATGTCCTCATGGTTACTAGTTGGATTCATTACTGCTGAGGCACGATGGGAACTCCTGGATTTTTTTTTTTTAACCACAAATTTCTCTTAGAGAATCCATTCCTTCTGGGGGAGTTTGAAGAATTACTGACCTCCAGGCATGCAAGATAGTGAAGTGCCAAAAATGAAGACATAATAAAAACAAACAACAAATGAAGACAAAATCCTTCAGGGTCAATCGTGATTCAACCCTTTTTTGGAGGAATCACCATTTAAACCACAAAATTGACCTGGGAACAGGTTTGCTTGAGGACCTAATTATTTTCTGAAAGCTGCTGCTATCACTTTATGGACTTTTCCTATTTTGTGGCTGACTAACCTTGGTTTTAGCATCACCAGGCTGCAGAATCTAAGGCAATGGAACTATTCACTGAGGTCCACATTAGTTAATTTTCCACATTCCACAGCAAGGGGCATTTGCAATGGTCACCATGCCTATTTTTAAGCTTAAATTTGGCACAAGAGGCAACACTTAAAAGGCACTGTTTCCTCTCCTTTCTTTTGTATCTTCAAGGGCAGAGGCTGATGAGCAGTAAAGAGTTCAGGGTAAATGCACAGTTCAGGTGAGATGCATCCTCAAATGGTCCCTAAATAGCAGGGCAGGGGGGGCGGTTACTCTCGTGCAGGCACTCTGCTGACCTTTCTAAGATGAGCTTCTCTGCTCAAGATATGGAGGAAATTAATAATGAAAGAGAAAATCCCTGAAATGAAAGGTAGGGCTTCTGTCCACAAACCAAGGAGACCACCTCTAACTCGCTGTCCTCTTTCTGATGATCCCTACTCCACCCAGAGCTCAAAGCCCACTCGGCAGTTGGGGTGACGAGTGACAAGCAAGGGAAAGAGTCCCATCACCAAGCACTTGTCATCCCTCATACCAGACATCCCCCTCTTCAGATGCCAGATGTCACCACCTTGACTTGGCATGAAATACAATTACAGGGGGGATTGACTCTAAGAATTCACAAGCCAGAGTCACACCTTAGGTAAGATAGCAGGACGTTATCTTTAGAATGACTTTCCATTTTAGTCTCTGCCATCAAGTGGGAGAAATCTGGTTAGAGGGACACAATTTGGTTTCATGAGGAAGCCATGGATAAAATTCACCGTTGCCATTATTCTAGAAGAACAGATAATTTTTGCCATAAGGACAAGAAGTCAGAAGGAACTTCTGAGTGATGTTGACCTTAAACCTACCTCAAATCTTCTGAATAATCAATATCGCTGGGCTATATGCATATTTCCCCGCAAAATATTTTTGTCTGAATTTCCCAAGTACACTTGCTTTTAGATGATTTGGCTCTACTTTTTCCTTGTGTTTTCAACTTTCCTTGGAAGACCATTGAGCTGATAAGGTACCATGATGTAATGGAGGTAAAACCCTGGTTATGTGGGCTGGAACACTTTCACTAAGTGGTATCAACTATTTATCAAAAAAAAAAAAAAAAAGAGAAGAAAAAAAAGGAAAAAAAATCAAAGTTCTTTTTTTTTTGGTAATCTTTAAAAATGCTTGGGGTGTCTTGTGTAAGCTTATGATTTTCTCTTTTTACAAAAGTTGTTTATGAGAATATTACTGTCTTTATATTTATCTCTAGAGGTCATTCTGGTCCAATTGAAAATGATTTGGGAAGCCCAGGAGACTAGTTCAGCTCTCAGAATGTGAGGTCAGTGCACATGGACCAAAACAAGGCCAGGGCCTTTATCTCCAACACGGACATCAGGAGGGTCTTAGCAAGTACGCTCTGCCCTTTGGGAAATCCAACCCTGTAATATGGAAACTTCCTATGGAAGAAAGTGCCATCTGTGGCTAAATGCTATGGCATGTCTTAGCATTTTCCGCCAAAATTAAGGGAGGCTGAGAAGAGTAAGCCCCATTCCTGGCACACTAATAGGTGTTTCTGTCTTGCCTCTAATCCCATGGCTCTATCTTTTATAGCTTTAAAACTGGGTTTATTCTATAGTTTTGCTCTTTGGTAATCGTTCTTAAACATCCATTATACATAAGCAATAAATGGCCTCAGTGTTCATCCACAGCTTCATGCATGACTCATTTCCACTGACTCTATTCAGCAAACATTCAGACACATAAGCAAGGTAAGAGCCCCACACCAGGCATGTCACCGCTAGCTCTGCATGGAAGAGCCAGACATCTTACATGAGAAACACTTGGGAACGGCCTTTGCCATCACACACGTGGACACCTTCGTACAAAGATCATTCTTGACTGAGAAAAAGAAATACATTGTAATTGGTGTACATTCACATTGCAGGAACGGTGCTGTCCCAGTGCAGGGACAATTGCATGTCACCATCACACCGTGGTAAATCTCCCCATGGAACCTTCACACCCAACACCTGGAGACTGGTGCCCAGAACCTGGCACATGGCAGAGGTTCTAAAGGTAATTATTGAATAAATGTGTGCCATGTGGGTCTATCCACATTTCAAATGGATAGATCACATCACCCTCCCTTTGAAGAATGGGTTGTTTGAGAGGGTTCTCTTGGAGAACAAAGTGCAAAGGGATTCAGACCCATGGGGCATCATGACGGGTTCTTGGTGCGGACGTCAGTCCAGGTGTGTCCTGGAGTGGGTGTCCATGGTCACCAGTCACCTTTCCAGTGCTGAGGAGCAACATGCAATAAATAATGTGAAAATGACAATTTAATGAATGAAACAAAAGCATCAAGAAACAAGAACTTTGAAATGACCCAATTAAACAAAACAAAACAACAACTCAGTTGTTTCAAGTCAACCCAGAGGCTTGGGCATTTGGAAGCCTATCCCTCAGAAAAGTAACATGAGAGCCAATTCCAGTCGATTCCTCCTAGATATGAGTAGACAAGGACCACATCTTTTCAAAGCTGGGAGGCAACGGGCCACAGGGCAATAAATGACCTACATTCAGGGTGCTGCACTGGGACCTCCCCAGGATACCAAGGGGGACTGGTTGTCATGTGGATGGAAGTCCCCTGGGTCTGCTCTGAACTCTCAGCTCGAGTAGTTGTGTAGCAGACCCAGAAGAGTTCAGGTCAGCATTAGCACTTCATTTAACTGGGCAAAAGCCCTGCATTTGATTCTGTCACCTCTCTGGTGTGGCACTGTCTTTGCTAGTCACCTTCAGAGTGTTAAGGCACCTTCCTTGGTCCAGTCCTTCGAGCTGCATGGAGATGAAAGTTACCTTCCTATCCAAACTGATCAGATTCTGCAGCCATCCAGCCATGACTGGAGTCACCTAGATGTTACATGACCCAGGGCTCTCTATCATTTCTGAGTTGGGTTTTTCCTTCAGCCTGGAAAGCCCCTCCCCCACCTCCACTGTGGGTTAATTGCTCCTTGTCCTTTAAGGCTAGGGACCATCATCATTTGCCCACAGGCCTGGGCAAGAAGTCCCAGCAGAATGTAGGGCCCCACAGTATCCCTGCTAAGCTGCCCTCCACCTCACACATGGACTCAAGCGGTTTCCCAGAAGGTCCCCTCTGTCAACTGTGACTGATTCGGGGCCAGTTAACGTTTATTTCTGCACACCTTGTGCTGAACGAGTGTTTACTGGGAGGAGGGACTCAGGGATGATTATGAGCAGGGTCTCTGCATACGTGTGTTCCAGAACGCCAGCCTTGGATGACAGGGTCGGGTTTGATGAAACTATATCAGGTAGTGATTCATTCATGTGGTCACCCCTGGGTGTCATCTACACCGTGATTTGCATATCTTCAAGAAACAGAATCCATGCTGACATGAGCTTATGCTCACAGACCCCAACCACAGCATTTGGGAAAAAACAAAACAAAACAAAAAAACAAACAACAACAAAAAAAAACAGCTTTGGCCTTCAAAATAAGGTGTGACATTTGGCAACGGCTCAGAAGGACAGAACTTTCACAGGTGGGTGAAGCTAACTGTGCTTTACTTTCTCTGAAAGTTTGATAAGGCTTCAGGAACACTAAGCCACATGTCAGGGTGGGGACCACTGCCCCCTGGAGGCTTTCAGTGGCCACCTGCCATTCCACAGGGGACCAGCTGCCACAGCTCTGGCGGCCTGATCTCCTCAGGAGGAAGGCTGTACATCTGCGCCCGTCTCCTCCTGAGTATGGTTGGAGCCAGCCACAGGCTGGGATGGAGAGTAGAGAGAGCAGAGAAAAAGGAATGGATCTGCGCATGATCAAAGGCCAACCAACGAATTAGACTCTGGGGGAAAAAAAGAATGCTTTTGCCCTGACTGGGGCTCTTTCCAAGTTGGCTGCTACACTGTCTACAGTAGAAGTTTTAAAGGTGTCTAATGGAAGCTTCCATAGTGTTCCACAGAATTGCTTGTGGGCAGAGGTGGGCTTTGCTCCACCTGCCTTCCACTGTTCAGTTTTTTGGAGCTCAGCACAACACTCAAATTAAATAAGGGGTTTTAATGCTGCCTTAAAAAAAAAATCAAAAAAAAAAAAAAAAAAAAAAAAAAAAAGGAGTTCCTGCCGTGGCTCAGTGGTTAATGAATCTGACTAGCCACCATGAGATTTGAGTTCGATCCCTGGCCTCGCTCAGCAGGTTAAGGATCCAGTGTTGCCGCGAGCTGTGGTGTAGGTTGCAGATGTGGCTCGGATCCTGAGTTGCTGTGACTGTAGTGTAGGCCGGCAGCTGTAGTTCTGATTAGACCCCTAGCCTGGGAACCTCCATATGCTGTGGGTGCAGCCCTAAAAAGACAAAAAAAAAAAAAAAATCAACAGTAAACCCCATCAGCTGCAGAAGTCTCATTCCGAACTGCCTTTGCTGCACAGTTGTAACAGGCAAGGTCAAAGTCTCAGGGTAAACTAGAGCTGGGGTACAAAGAGGGAAAGTGACATCAGACAAAACAAAGAGCAGATGTGACTGAAGGTGCAGAGCAGTGCTGTCTGGGAGAACTTTGTGCAAGATGGAAGTGATCGCTCTGCTCTGTCCAATGCCGGAGCCCCAGTCAAACATGGACTGGGCACCCTGAAATGTGGCTGCTGAGACTGAGGGCTGAGTTTTCAAGTTTGTTTAATTTTAATTCATTCTAATTGAAATCAGAATAGACCCGAGGGGCCCGTGGCTACTGTGCTGGACAGCGCAGCTTCCCAGGGGACTGGCTCTCCACACCGGCTTGCTCCAGCATCAGCTTATTCCCTTCCCATTAGGACCGTGTGCAGCCACAGATTCCCACATAAACTTCCTGTTCCACAGCCTGGGCACCTGCCCTTCTCAGAAATCAGCCCTTACAGGGCCTGCAGTGTGATGTTTCAATGTCATTTCCCTCTTGCATTTGCCTATGGATTAGCTTTCATGGGATCCTGCAAAATGTCTATGCAGCAGGCTACCCTTCTCGCCAGGTGCCTAGAAGGAACTTTCTGTCTAGACTAGGTCTTCTATCCAAACAGAGAAAGGGGGCAGTTCCTACTGTGGCTCAGTAGTAAAGAGCCCGCCTAGCATCCATAAGGACATGGGTTCCATCCTTGGCCTTGCTCAGTGGGTTTGGGATCCCGAATTACCATGAGCTGTGGTGTAGTCTGGCAGCTACAGCTCTGATTCAACCCTTAGCCTGGGCACTTCCATATGCCTCAGGTGGGGCCCTAAAAAAAGAGAGAAAGGCAGACATGCACAGACCTCTTCTCTCTCTCTTACCCAGGAACTGCTCTGTGAAACAGGGAGGAATAAGCGTGATTCCATCCTTCTGCTGGGTAGAACGGGACTGAAAAGCTTCTAAGCAAAGCAACTGTGGAAATCAGAACTGAAGCCTTTCAGCTTAGCTCTGCTCAACAAGTTAATCTTGGTTGACATCAGTCTTGGTGACAGTGGGTGAAGGGACACTCACTAAGGCTGGAGAAGGCCGCCCTGTAGGTGGGGACTCTTGAGTCCTACACCCAGAGTGACCCAGCCTTTTGTTTGTTTAATAGAAAATCGGCTGTGATGGCATCATCAGGTCTGCAGCCAAAGAAGAACTTCCTGGTGACGCACCTCCTCATGCTCCCCTCATTAAATATCAAGCAGGGACTTCCCTGGACAGCGTAAGCTGGTGGCAGCCAGGACGGGAGATGGGAAATGGTCTCCCACCTCCAGGCAAAGCAGCCCAGGACCATGAAGATGGCTCCTGCAGAAAGACCATGAGGCCCATCAACTCGACCCTGCGGGGGCTCTCAGCCCAGAGTTGGGGGAGGTCTACACCTGGGACATGGGGAGACTCAAGTGCTCAGCAGTCACAATGGTAGGGACCTCGCAGACTCCCTGGAATGAAAGGCTTCATGCACGTTTAGGACTGTGTGTAAAAGCTATCCCCACTTTTACTGACAGAAAACTCAGAAACAGAGAAAACCTCTTCCATCCACCAGTAACAGTGAGGTGGCAGTGTCTTCACTACCGTTCCTGCATAGGACAGAGGTGTGCAGGCATGCAGCTGGGGAGTGTTGGGGAGGGGGCAGTCACTGTGTGATCACTGACCTTGGGACTGAACCCAGAGTGCCACAGGCAAACTGTTCATGTCAAGAACCTAGGACATCATCCTAGCAAAAATGCCTTTCTCTGCCTTTCAGAAATTGTAAAACTGAAGTGCCAGGTGCCGTAGCCCTTAAATATGAGATACAAGGAAGGCAGGTGATTGTTGGCTTTGGGGCAACATAATAGACAATAAAATTGGCTTTGGGGCGATGAAATGGACAACATTGTAGGTTGCCTGGTACCTGCAGCAACCCCTTGGGCCTCCCACCCACAGGTTCCCAGCAGTGGGCCAAGGTCACCTTTCCTCAGGCCCTGCACTCACCTGTGCCCCGAGAGTGGCTGAAGTCACCTTTCACCACACGGCAGGTCTTGCCGTCCCCACTGCAGACTCCACACCGGTCTTCTTTGGCTGCAGACCCGATGATGCCATCACAGCCGATTTTCTATTAAACAAGCAAAAGGCTGGGTTACTCTGGGTGTTAGGACTCAAGAGTCTCCACCTACAGGGCAGCCTTCTCCATGAGACACTGCAGAGATGGTGCCTGGGGGCCCATGAGACCTTCAGAGGACCCAGCGTATTTTACTTTAAAATCAGGAAAGAGTAGGAGTTCCCTTGTGGCTCAGTGGGTTAGGAACCCAACTAGTATCCATGAGGGTGTGGGTTCGATCCCTGCACTCGCTCAGTGGGTTAAAATTCTGGCATTGCTGTGAGCTATGGTGTAGGTTGCAGCTGCAGCTCGGATCCTGTGTTGCTGTGGCTGTGGTGTAGGCTGGCAGCTGCAGCTCTGATTAGACCCCTAGCCTGGGAACTTCTGTATGCTGCAGGTGCACAAGACAAAAATAAAATAAAATATAAAATCAGGACAGAAAAAGAATAAAATCCAGCTGGTATTGCTTTTATTTTTATGCCCATGCAGTCATCAAGTACATGTTTTAATATTTGTTGGAAGATGGGCCCATGAAAGCCCACGCGTACCCATGGAACTCACACTGAGGCCTGAGCCTGACCCATCTAAGCGCCACTTGAAGCTGGGCAGAGGGGAGGGAGTGAGGCTGGCCCCACACCTCCGGGTACAGCCACAGTTTCACGTTCCCCTCAGAGCTCTCTGGGTCCTTGGTTCTATCGAGGTTGCAATAGCCAACAGTCTCAGAAGATACAGCACTGAAAAGACCCCACTGACTTTTTTGCTAAGGTTGGGAAGCCCGGCACACACTCAGGCACGGCTGGCAACGAGCTGCTATTTCTCAGTTAGAAAGAGCTAGCCCCAGGAGAAACCCTGCTGCTCAAATTTTTCCAACAAGGCATGTGTGAGGGCAGGAGGGGCCTGGCTCCAGGCAACACAGGCTACATCAGTTCGTAAAAAGTGGGAAAAGGTTGTGAGACTTTTATGGTCTGCAAAAAGCACATACCGAAGTTTATGTCTTGGTAAACACTGGTGTGTTTTAATTATTTGCTAGTTAAACTGCTAAAGCGCCTCTCCATATTTCTCCCCCCAGAGGGAGTAACGGCAGAACAAGGACTGGGTTTTCCCTACTGCCCTGGACCCTGTGTTCAGGACAGGTGCTTCAGGCTAGGAAGGTTTCGAGACAGATAATCCAGGCCAAGGACACTGTGCTCT
Organism: Sus scrofa; assembly: GCF_054392235.1. Classification (NCBI taxonomy): domain Eukaryota; kingdom Metazoa; phylum Chordata; class Mammalia; order Artiodactyla; family Suidae; genus Sus; species Sus scrofa. Next base: position 148,036,224 of record NC_139383.1, read on the forward strand.
TTCTGGTGATGCCTGGCTGGCGGCTAGCAAGGCACCTCCCTCCTTACCCCTCACTTCCACGGAGGCAGGTACAGAGCGTTCGAAGGCAAGTGCTTAGCCCCCCAAACCCCCCTCGCTCACCCGTGTAACCAGAACCCTCTGCTTCCAAAGCAGCAGGGCTATAGCATAAACATGCACTCTCTCCTCACCAGGAGGGCTGTGAAAATAGATGCTGGATCCAACCTCAGAGTTTCTGATACAGCAGGGCTGGGTGGGCCTCAGAACCTGCATTTCTATGAAGTACCTGCTGTGGCTGTTGCCTGAGACCACATTTGGAGAGCCTGGCACCACAGCACGTCATGTGAAGAGCCAACGCGGGGAGTTCCCACTGTGGCTCAGCAGTAATGAACCTGACTAGTACCCACGAGGATGCAGATTTGATCCCTGGCCTTGCTCAGTGGGTTAAGGATCTGGGTTGCTGTGAGCTGTGGTGTAGGTGGCAGATACAGCTCGGATCTGGTATTACTGTGGTTGTGGTATAGGCGGGCGGCTATAGCTCTTATTTGAGCCCTAGCCTGGGAACTTCCATATGCCAAGGGTGCTGCCCTAAAAAGAATAAAACAAAAACAAAAACCAATGTGTGTTCACATTCAACCATCCTGAAATCTCACCCTTGGACCCTTTTCTTTGGGAAAGAATTAATGAGAAATTAGCTACTGTATGAGGATTTTCCTGGTGAGCTCAGTGGGTTAAGGATCGGGCATCATTACTGCTGTGGCATGGGTTCAATCCCTAGCCTGAGAACTTCCACATGCTGTGAGCTCGGCCCCCCAAAATAATTACTCTTGTATGTCCAGAAATGATAGTGGAACTGAATGTATTTCAGTAAAGATGTGGAGATATGCTAAGTGCAGAGCAAATTCAGTCCCTAAATGGCCATTATGAAAACTAAAAAAGGGCAGCATTTTGGAAAAAAGAAGCTTACACATGTTCAAGGTTAGTATAAGAACGAAGGGCAAGATCGGGGGATCCAGTGGCCAGAACCAGGCCAGGAACTATGGGGAGAGTGGATGTGAGACTGAGAGACACCCAGGGGGTGACTGGCACTGACAGTGACACCCTGCCAGGGCATACCACCCAGTGTGGCCGGGAGGCAGGTGGGCTGCCTCAGGGTACCTTGAACTTGGATCATGTTGCAGGAGCTGCCTAGATTCACAATCTGGACTTCTGGCTGATTGCTGTGAAGATGCTTGATGTAAAATTAGAGGGGCTAAGAATACAAGGCCACTGAGATGGGTAACTGAGCTCAACCAGCACCTGCAGCAAATGCCCTGGGGCCAGAGCAGCAGAGCCACGTGTGTACCACCTGTCTTTCATGTCCCAAAGCCCACTGTTCCAGTCCCAGTCTGCCAACACCCAGAGAGCCAGCCCCTGCACCCACCTCTCTCATGACATCCTGACCTGCCCTTGTGTGACTCCTCTCTCACTGGCCTTTTATTATTTTGCAGTCACATTCCTGCTCAGCAACAGTGGGGCTCTGACTTGAGCAGGTACAGTCTGATACCTCCATCAGAGTTCCCTGATAAAACAGTTTTCTGGATGCTCTAAGTTAACATGACACTTGGTCCAGATGGCTTCCCCCAGCCCCAGCAACGGCAGTGGACAAATCTGGGGCCACCCAGCAAGTGTCTGGCAGGGCCAGGAGCAGTCCCTAACCTCCCACCTTGTAGCCCCAGGCTGCCTGGGTATCTCCCCTGACAGTCCTCAGCCAGAACCTGGGTCACCGAGAGGCCTTCTGGAAGGCAAGACCTCTCCCCAACACACCCTGGGTTTGCGAGGATTTGGAAATGCTGAGATCAGAGAAGCTAAAAGCACACCAGAAACACTACCTAGCCCCTGAGTCAAAGCAGTTCTGGGCTGTGGTGCCTTGCCTTGGAGGGATGTGGGGGAGAGTGTGGGCTCCCCTCTATTCTCAGGAACTGGGGTGCTTTTCCAGTGTACCTCAGGTCAAGCAAACAATCCATGAGAAGCTCCATCATGACAGAACATCTGGTTATAAAACCCCAAATGCCTTCCGCTGAGGGCCTCAGTCACCTGGATGCAAGGGCTGATCAGAACTTCCTTCTCACAGGTTCCCAGGTCACCTGGGAAGAGCAAAGACTCTGGGTACAGAGGCTCAGTTAGAGGCCAGCCTCGGGGCTTTTGTCCCCTGAAACCTCTCTGGGATCCATTTCTTCTCTGTACTCATGGCCACGGTGAAGTTTAGACCCTCATGACTCAGCACCTGACCTATCAGGCCGGTTTTCTCCCTGCTGTGACCAGACTGATCTTCACCTGGAAGATGAGAAGGGCCACAGCCGCAGATCCCACTGCCTCCAGAGTATGCCCATGCTTCGGAATCTGAGGCTCTCCTGGGTCTCATCCCAGCAGCACCCCCTCCCTCCTGCTCCAAAGGCACACCCAGTCCAACCACCTCCAGCCCCCTCCTGCCAGCTCCAGCGCCCCTACAGTCAGAATAAACCCTGACCCCTGCCACAGCCTGCAAGGCCCTGCACCACCTCCGTCTTCACACCTCCTCCCCTGGTGCCTGCCCCACCTGTGTTTTTGGAACACACCAGCCTGGCTCTGCCCCCTGCTGCCTGGAGCATTCTGCCCCTGCCCTTCTCTGGGCTGCCTTGCCCACCAAGGCCAGCTCCTTGGAGAACTCTGCTGCTCGCATCCTCCTTTGGCACAGCCCTGCCCAGTCTCACTGACACACAAGTGCCAATCCCAGGGACCACCAGATGTGTGAGTTCACGTGCTTCCTCTCCATATGCTGTCTGGGGACAGGGACCCCCTTGGCCTTGCTGAGCGCTGCAGGCCCAGCACACTTTATAGCGCCTGGCACAGAGATGTTTTTTCTGCTGAGTCTAAACTCTGCAACTCAGCAGCTCTCAACCTGCTTTCGCCTGTGGTTGTTAGGGTTTCACACAAGTTAGTCTCATCTTTGTGACAGACACACTGTAGGCACATGGAGGACAGTACCTTATAACCCCCTGTATTCTTATCCCCACCCCCAAACACAGTGGCCAGCATGGTGCTGAGCACAAAACACACACTCAATAAGGGCATAAAAATGCCACCTCCCATCAAGCTGGGCCCTGAGCAAAACTGGGAATGGGAGACTTCGGTTCTCCAACCGAAGTCCTCAGACTCTCTCTTCTATGCCCCCAACCTGCCCTTCCCCTCCCACCCCGCCCCCGAAACAATGCAGTTTAGTTCCTCGTTTTGAACTGGGACATCTTGGGACTGGTTGCCATGGTCCTTGTTCGTGTCTGTGTCTCTGGCTAAGAGGAGAAGCACTTGCTTTCTTGAACTTAATAGTTATCTTCCTACTGCTGCCTCTCTTTCTCTCTGCTCTTAGAGGGCCGCCAGCAACTTCTCATTTTAAACTTACTGGATGTTTTCAGCCAGTGGCACAGCCTCCATCTCCACATCTCTTGCACTCCTGAGTCAGCTCCACTGAGCTCGTCTTCCTCGTCCTGGACTTCACCCTTGACTTGCTAAACTACACGTCATGTCTTCAGAATGGATGCATGGAAAATCCAATTCCTGCATTCTGCCCTGTCTCAAAATTACTTTATTTTGCCTGCATGCTTGGTTGATCATTTGGCTGCACACAGAATTCTGTAATTATCTCAATTTTCTGCCAGGGTCAGTTTTCCTATTTGTTTTTCTTGGTCTTTCTCGTTTCTGCTGCTGGTTTTCTTCAAAGAGCTCATGATCTCTGGTTGACCACTTGTATTTGAGAATAAGGCATAGGAGGGCCAGTGGATGGAGCTCGGGATGTGAGGGTGGCAAGCTTCCACACAGGCCTTGTGGGAGCAATGCTGGAGGCTGTCCCCAGGCCTGGAGGGATGAGCTCTGTGCTCAAGCACTGGATCCCTGCGCCTGTTCCAGGTGTCCCCGAACAGTTTATCACACAGCTTTGGGAAAGAGCCTGAAGACAATTCCCTAAGAGCCCGTCAAGCTCCCAGTGTTGGGCTGGGCATGGTTGGCAACCTTGACCCCTATTATTTTCAGCCAATTCCCTGCTCCCACCCTCCATTCCCAAGTCTTGGATTTGTACAAACATCTTGCTTTGTTCTCGGTTGTAACCTCCCCTTCAGTTCTGGCCTCCGTTCCTTCAAGGAAACATCTATCCACTCAGTCCTCTTGTCAAAGGGTGGCCTCTGCTTCTCTTCCCCACTCTGGCTTGTGCCATGCAGCCTTAACTACCAGGACAGCAGGGTCCTGGGATGGAAGAGCAGTGAATGTGGGGTTCAGTCTGCTGGCTTAATCCCGAAGTTTCTATGGGAGGTTCATCAGGTGGAAGTGGTGCAGAGAGTGACTTCAGAGTTTTAGGTGCTACTACGGAGGAAGGTTCAGCACCAACAGTCACACACTTCAGGATGTCAGCTTCAGGGTCACGACATGGGGAAAGGCAGCAACCAGGTGGCTTTGTTGAACACAGGCCAATGTGTGCCTAACTACCCAGCATAGATGTTATCCCTTCTTTACATGGTGGGGGGGGCTCTGAGGCCAGAGTCTCTTAATAATTCTCCTAGATTCCACCAGCCATTCCACTTGCCTAAGGAACCACTGTACACAAAACCAGATGCCAATAAGTTCTGGACACTGAAAATGGTCTGAGGAACTGGACTCCAGATTCTGGAATCACTGAAGTCCTAAGGACAGGTGATCTGCCTGTTCTTTTTTTTTTTTTTTTTTTTTTTTTCCTTTGCACAGCGCAATCAGAGGTGGTCTATCCTGCAAGCCAGCTCCTTTGGGGAAACACAGATAATCAGACACATCCATCCACTGAAGAAGAGTACAAGCCCTGCAGTGTTCATCAAGCCAGGGATGGGTATAAAAGTTAGGGTCCCAGGAAGTATGAGCACAGTCGGAGTATGCTGGCCACAGGTGTCCGTAGGCTGATGAGACTGTAGAGAAAAGTCAAGCATATCTGGCCCCAGGTACACTCAGACCTGTCATTTGTTAGACTCGCCTGCTGACGAGCAGCAGCTTTGAGGCAAGCTGCCCATGAGAGGCGTATTGACTTGATTTTTTTGCTTCTAGAGGCCAACAGTAGGAATCATTAATGATGGCACTCTTGATTTATAGGGACTTGCTGAAAAATAGACAATGTTTGGGTTTCTTCCCTCAACTCACTCCCACTTTTATGAGCACTGTTAAGTTTCATTTCAGCATGTTTAGTAATTTGTGACTCACTGAAATGAAACCTAACTGGGTCCTCATAAAAACAGAGTAAAATGGTATTTCCATGTTTCATGTTACGGGTTGAATCAGGCTGCTCTTTGGAACTCAGCGGCATCTTCTCAAAACACCATTTTGGAGCCTCCTGTCCCTGCTGTTCCAACCTGTCACCAGCCTTCTCAAAACTTCCCAGAACACCTTCTGCTACCTCAAAATAGTGAAACTTAGAGCTGAAGGGAACAGCGGGAAAAGCTAGTGAGTGAACCAGGGCTATTTTTCTGTAAGTGCTCTCTTAACATGAAATATGGATGACTTCTACTTTTTAATCCACTATAGATTAACTCTGACTCTGTTCATGAAACCCCCGAGAGAGTAACTACCATTACTCCTCTTTTGTGTGTGTTTTGTTTTGTTTGTTTGTTTTTTGCATTTTTGGCCACCCCAAGTCATATAGAGTTCCCAGGCCAGGGATGAGATCTGAGTCACAGTTGTGACCTACACCACAGCTGCAGCAACGCCAGAGCCTTTAACCCACTGTACTGGGCCATGGATCAAACATTCAGCCTGGCGCTACAGAGATGCCACTGATTTCATTGCACCACAGCAGGAACTCCTACCATTACACCTCTTTAACCAACATTCCTAGCCTTACTCATGCACAAGTACCGCAAGAATCCAGAACTTTCCACCTTGGCGATCACTGTCATTAGGCATAAATACTGTATTTGTATTTAATTTCTTACAGTCCTGTTTTAGTATGCTCAGTGTTATCATAAAACTTCATTAACTATGGCTTTACTGATCTGGATTTCTATGAGGATTGTTTGAACTGTGGGCTAAGGTTAACCTTCAGAAACTCTCTGAAGAATGAGCGCTCTTGGAAAAATGCAGATGGTATTTTTAAACTTCCTTTAGAAAGTGAGTCATTTCTCAGGGTTTCCATCTCAGGAGGTGCTTGTGGGTAGGTGCTGCTCCCACCTACCAAGACAGCAGTACTTCTGCTAGGACTGGTGGGCTTCCTGGAGGCCATGGGTCACAGAGATGCATCCTAGTAGAGGAGAAAGTTCTTCCCAAGAACTGGTAGGCAGAGGTCTCTACATCAACTGGGTAAGGTTCCAAGGAGCATGAGCCTGGCCACTTGCTGTGAAGCACCGTGAAAGGGGCCACTGTCTGCACTCTGTGTTCCAAGGCCCCTGCCTTGAGAGGTCACGTTGTTTAGCCCTGGTTGCTGTGCAGAGTGAGTAAATGCAATGATGGTGCTATTGGTAAAGGCATTTGACAGGGACTTGGGGTGGGAGTGGCGTGGCATCTTAGATGGGAGGCAAATGTACTCATGTCATTCCTATCACTCCCAAGTGCAACGCAGGCTCTGACTTGATGGCACCCTGATGACCACAGACCTAAGGCTATTTAAACACCCTGAATGGCATCACAAAGGCCCTGCTATGTTCACTGAAGGACTAATGGTTTGCTGTCATGGTGTAGGGAAGAGTCTCTAATTGAAAAGGGTGCAATTAGAACCAAGGTCATGGAAGGGACACACGGACACTGATGGATTAGAGCTGAAATCATGTCTGGCCACTTAACACGGACCCCACTGGCTGGAAATCTTTAGGATTTTTAGAAATAATTCCACCTTGGTAAGAACACTGCAGAGGATGCTGTGAGATGCTGGAGAAGGCTGAGCTGGTGCTGCTCTAAAGAATACAAGTGCTTTTACTTGGGAGGTCGTTGCTGAAGGAATGTTCATCATTGGGCTGCCCAGGAGAGGGTGTAATTTGGGACGGAAACAAATCCTGTACTTGGCTTGCTAGCAGGTTTACTGAGAACCAGAACTGTCAGCAATTTCTCATTTCAATGATGATGATAAGATCTCTGCTCACACTGCGGAGGCTCTGCACATTCTTTGCTACAGCAGCAGCCCTGAGGGCCCAGCTCTTTCTCTGGGAGGATGCCTGGTCAATACTCTTGGGCATCAAGCGTCCATCACCCCACATACCCCTATTTGATAACAAAGCCAGGCGGTGCCAAAGGAGTCTGGATGTTGTCAAGTTTTTCCCTGAAAAATCCCAGTCTTGGACTAACTTGGGCATTTCAAGGAAAAAAATCCAGCAGGGTTGAAAGGGTTGGCTGCTTGAATCATCCTGTAAGTTGACTTTTGCCGGTGACTTCCTATCCTTCTCTCTTACCCTACCTTTCCCTCCCTCACTAAAACCCCATAGCCTATGCTCTGGGCCTGGCATCTGGGGGTAACAGCGCCATAATGGGATAAGGGGGGGACCTAGGTTTGGGGGCAAGATGCTGGCATAACCACAATTAAATGGGAGGGGGGAATGATAGTTTCTCTCCCATGTGACTCCTGAAATTTATTGTTCAAATGCTGTGTTTTCTGTTTTTCATTTTTTGGTCTTTTTAGGGCTGCACCTGCAGCATATGGAGGTTCCCAGGCTGGGGGTTGAATTGGAGCTGTTGCTGCCAGCCTACGCCACAGCCACAGCAGCTCAGGATACGAGCCGCACCTGCGACCTACACCATAGCTCATGGCAATGCTAGATCCTTAATCCACTGAGCTAGGCCAGGGATCAAGCCTGCAACCTCGTGGTTCCTAGTCAAGTTCATTAACCATTGAGCTGCAACAGGAACTCCCAATTTTTTTTTTTGTCTTTTTGCTATTTCTTGGGCCGCTCCCGTGGCATATGGAGGTTCCCAGGCTAGGGGTCGAATCGGAGCTGTAGCCACCGGCCTATGCCAGAGCCACAGCAAAGCGGGATCCCAGCCACATCTGCAACCTACACCACAGCTCACGGCAACGCCGGATCATTAACCCACTGAGCAAGGGCAGGGACCGAACCCGCAACCTCATGGGTCCTAGTCGGATTCGTTAACCACTGTGCCACGACGGGAGCTCCCCATATATTTTTAATATTTACCTAAAACTGAGAATTAGAGATAGTGCCAGCTTCAGGAGGGTGGGGACCCTAAGGAGTCCACAGTCACATGGCTCCTGGAGAGCAGATTCCATTTCCCAGTAAAATCCGAAGGCACCAGTGGACTCCCACAGATGCTGGTCAATGGAGGCCACATGGGGAAGGATGAAAATTGGAGGAAACTCTTGGTTTCCCTTTCTATGCTGAATGCATGGCCATCTTAACACCCATATGCCTGCTCACCCTAACCCTAAACCCTAACCTTAAACCATGGGAGCCTCTGTCTCCTCTGCTCTCCAGAGTGCACCTGCTGGGGGCTCAGCTGAAGGAGCTCAGCCACCTGGTGATGACAGCATGTATTCTTAACTCGGACCCAGCCAGATCATCAGAAAACAAGGCACATGGGAAATCATCCAGTGTGGCCTTCCCTAGGCCAAGCCCCTGGGGACAGGAAATATGCAGCTGATTGGCCCTCCAAACCCCACCCCAGCTGCCACACGGCAGCAGGATGATGTCTGTTCTGAGGGACAAGTAGAGTCACGGGCTACACCAGGCTGGGGAGCACTGACTGGGGGCTTGGCTACAGGTGGGGCCTAGGCTCAGATGGATTTAACACAGGTGGAAGGTGGGCTTCCATCCATCGGTTCCCCCTTCCTCCCAAATTTTTGTCTTCTTCTTTTTTATTTTTATTTTTTTGTCTTTTTAGGGCCACACCTGAGGGATGTGGAAGTTCCTAGTCTGAGGGTCGAATCGGAGCTACAGGTGCCGGTCTACGCCACAGCCACTGAAGCACCAGATATGAGCTGTGTCTTCGACCTACAGCACAGCTCATGGAAATGCTGGATCCTTAACCCACTGAGCAAGGCCAGGGATCAAACCTGAGTCCTCATGGATACTAGGAGGGTTCATTACCACTGAGCCAGGACAGGAACTCCTTTTTGTCTTCATAAATGACATCTTTCATTGTGCTAAGGAATCACAGACATCCAATAATAGCAGGATGGGTTTGGGGATTACATTCCAGTGGGCACAGAGGTCCCACAAAGCCAGACATGTTCACCTCTCCAGGTGCCGCCTAGAAGGGATCTGTTCTACTACATCTTTTACAGCTGAACAGAGCACATACACCTCGCATACATCTCCAGTCCCACCTGAGGGTTCCACATGCTCTTCCCTGTGCTGCGATGTCTGAAGCTACTGTAAGGTTCCTGACATGACCTTTCAGCATCTCAGCTCACAGTTGGCAGGTGGGACTCAAGTTCAGTCGCTGCTGAGGTGAGGGGAGGGGGGTGGGGGACAAGGAGGGCAGCTGCAGGAGGTAGCACCACTGATGCCTCCCTGAGAAAAGCCACTCACCCAGGTCTCCTGAGGCTTCTGACCCATCCCTAAGCCCAAGCCCCTTTGGGGAGAGGGAGCCTCCCCTCCAAAGCCCCACCAAGGATGTAAGGAAAACACATCACCTGGCACCTGCCGTGCACACAGAGGTCAGTCTCGTAGGGTCCGCAGGGCGTGCCATCCAGAACCCTGTCGGCCACCAGCAGCGGAGACTCCTTCCCAAGGGGCAAGCAGTGGAGTTCGCATGGTTTATCTGAGGAGGGAAAGGGGGTGGACATGGATGTGGGAAGGGTGTGGGGGTCACACAGGATGCAGATGCACATGGGCGAGGGGCCAGCCCAAGGGACAAACGTAAATGGAATAGAGGTCACAGGGATCTGGCACACGCTGCACCCACCCCTTGAAGCATGTCACATGAAAAATGGAGAAAGAGAAAGACCCTCTGATTGGGGTGAATGACACACAGCTGAGAACACTGTAGGCTTTTTTTCATCTTGTTCTCTTTATCTTGTATCTCTTTAACCTTTGCAAAGATACAGTATTTCCTTTTCCTTAAGGTATTAAAAATACCAGGCTGAACAAACATTTTGTTGTGTGCTAAGCTCTAAGCAAGGTGAATAGGTATCAAGGGTGAGCCTGGGGTGGGAAAGAGGGAGGGGGCCAACGAGAAGGCCTCCGAAGGGCTGTGGTATGTGGCGAGGTGGCCCTGGAGGAAACAGAGCAGGAATAAGGAACAGAAAGGGGACACAGAAAGCCTTAGGACAACTTGCAAGAGCCCCAGGCAGGATGGAAACCCTGGTTTCTGCTGCTGTTGGAACAAAGGGAGCTCCCAGATCATGTCAAAATCTCATTCCTTTGCCTACCCTTCTTGCAATTAGCCTTCCAGAAGATTCCTAGCACCCCAGAAGCTTTCGCTCCTGAGCTCTCCCCTCATGTCATCTCTGCCTTGCAGTCTGTATCTTCACTTCGTACACACCCCCATTAAAGCCTATAATCCTACTGTCCTATAATTGTTGGAACAACTCCCCACACAAGGGGATTTCTCAAAAGGTGGGGCCGGTTGCTAAAGGAGTTTGAGAGGGATAGGTTGTAATTACCTTTAGATTGAAGAACTGATGGAAATGGGAGCCCCTGGAGGGACCCACAAGGAACCGAACTTCCTCCTTTTGTTCCTAGACCAGTCCTAGGACCACAAAAGGACTTAATAAAGTTTCTCATCTTTCTATATAAACTTGAGAATCACTTGCTGATGTCTTCAATATAACTTGCTAGGATTTTGATTGGGATTACACTGAATCTTTAGCTCAAATTGGGAAGAACTGACATCTTCTTTTCTTTTTCTTTCTTTTCTCTCTCTCTCTCTCTTTTTTTTTTTTTTTTTTGGTCTTTTTGTCTTTTCTAGGGCCACTCTCACGGCATGTGGAAATTCCCAGGCTATGGGTCCTACGACAGAGCCACAGCAACACCAGGTCCAAGACTCGTCTGCAACCTACACCACAGCTCACGGCAACACCAGATCCCTAACCCACTGAGCAAGGCCAGGGATCAAACCCACAACATCATGGTTCCTAGTTGGATTCGTTAAGCACTGCACCAAGACGGGAACTCCAGAACTGACATTTTAATATCATTCTACTGACATGTAATATTTACCTACTTATGTCATTGTTTTATTTCATTCATCAGAGTATTACAGTTTTCCTCATAGAGATCTTACAGATAATTATCTTGTTTTGGGGAGTTCCAATGTAAATGGCATTGTGCTTTTAATTTCAAACTCCACTTGCTCCCTGCTATTATGTAGGAAAGAGACTGACTTTTGAATATGTGCCTTATATCCTGGAATACTGCTATAATCTCTTATTAGTTCCAGAAGGTTTTTTTCTGTTTATTATTTTTTTTAATTTTCTACTGAAATGACCAATATGTCATTTGCAAACAAAAGATATTTTTCTTTCTCCAGTACGTTAAAAGTAGTGGTGAAAGGGGACTTCCTTGCTTTGTTCTTGATTTTAGTGGGAAAGCTTCAAGCTTATTTATTTTTTTATTTAATTTTTTTTTTGGTCTTTTTGCCTTTTCTAGGGCCACACTTGCAGCATATGGAGGTTCCCAATCTAGGGGTCTAATCAGAGTTGTTGCTGCCGGCCTGCACCACAGCCACAGCAACAAGGGATCTGAGCCAAGTCTGCGACCTACACCACAGCTCACGGCAACACTGGATCCTTAACCCACTGAGCGAGGCCAGTGATCGAACCTGCAACTTCATGGTTCCCAGTAGGATTCATTAACCACTGAGCCACGACAGGAACTCCTTCAAGCTTATTTATTTTTTTAATAAATTAATGGAATTTATTCTTCTGTATGTAATTAAGAAAGATAAATGTACCCTTTTCTCTCTTACGGCCACCTAACTCTAATGCCATTTATGTGATTACTTAGCAAAGGAACTTCCAGAGAAACACTGACATCTCTGTGCTGTCTCTGCCAGGCTCTTTGTTTCCACCAGAAGCCTTCCTCAGTGGTCTCAGATGAGAAAGAGCAGGGGTATAAAAAGGCTTCTGGAGACCTTGGCATCTTAGCTGGAGAGTTCTTGTCAGAGCAGACATGCTGTCTCACCCAGGTTCCGGAGCTTTTGTGACTGGGTGATATTCACTAAACTGTCACTGTGTTCAGCAGCTTTTCATAGTTCCTCTCCCATAGAGCTCTGCTGATCAATATGCCCCTGGGAAGTCTCATCTTAAAACACTAGAAAGAAGCTACAGGGATAGGGTGGAGATGTTCAACTTGGTTGTTCCAGTTAGTTGTGAAGGAAAAAAAAAATATATATGCTGTGAAGAGTAGTTTCCCAAGTAAGCAAAGTAAGTATACATCATTTACTCACTTAAAACAAACATGGGTGGAGCCCCTCTCACTCAAGGCACTCTTTGGGCACCGCTCAGGAAAGAAAGACTAGTGATGCATGCTTTCCAAGGCCCTCTTGTGGACAAGCACACGGCAAACCCTGGATGAGGCAGACTGTAAAAAGCTTCATGCATCTGACCTGAACTGTCAGAGGTCCAGGGATACTAGAAGGAATGGCTCATTTCTCCAGCTGGCAGGCTGGGAGCAGGTGTCCCCCCATTTTAATGGAATGACCCAAGATGGTGGCCAGTGAAAGGAGAACTACGGGAGACTGAAATGCAAACTGAGATCAGGTTCTGGGAGGCTAATCCGACAAGGTTCTTGAGGTGCTCTTTGGGACCCTGAGGTTTCCTGTGAGCATCCTGGGGAGCCACTGGGGAGATGCAGCACACAGCCCCAAGACTGAATGAATGGGTGCACCTCCTCCACGTACCGGGCTTCCTCTAAAGTTTCACTGCAAGGAAGGACCCCTTGGATAAATCAATTTCAAAACTATGGATTTTGATTACATTTAAACTAAAATGCCACCTTAATACTTTAAGTATCTGAGCAGTGAGGAGACTCATTCAATGTCAGTAATAATGATAAAGGTGGTGATAAGGAAAAAACCCACAAATAACATTTATTATCTGCTGTGTGCCAGGCAGCATGCTAAGTGGTGTCTATGCATTTCAGGTGAGTTCTGTCACCATTCCACCTCACACGTGAGCACATGAGGCTTAGAGAATGTACACAGCAGGCAGCCCGAAGCCCCTCAGTTGGACAGACCAGACTCAGGTCTTTGGCCCATCCTGGTTTCTTTCTACCATCACTGTTTTTCGAACAGAAAACTCTGGAGAATCAAAGATACCTAGGGGGCAAAATGGTGTTACCGAAAACAAACCACCACTTCATGAACACTTCTGGCTTCTGAAAGTATACTCTGATTTGAGCAGAAATGAAAAGGGATTTGGGTGGAAAGGAGAGGCTCTTTTGAGGTAAGTTAGAAACACCAGGCTTGAAAAGGATAAAGACTCTTTACCTGGGCTCCTTGGTGTGAACATCAGGTAAGTGGAGGCTCTTCAAAGCAGGGGGTCCCAAGCTCAGATGGAGGGATTGGAACCCCAGGCAAGAAGGCACACTCAACTCACCTGCTTTCCACCCTCCCTGTTAAGACATTGTCCTCCTTGGCTCGGATAGTCTGGGGAGCCCCAGGCTCCACGACTGAGCACAGAGGTAACTCTCCCATCCTCTGCTCAACTGGAACTCCCTCCATGTGTCCCTCACCTTTTCTGAGAACTCTGCCTAGAATTCAGGGCATCCTACACCTCTGGGAGGTGTAGTGCTATGTCCCAAAGGGACTCAGGATAAACTTCAGAAAATTTAAGGAGGCTCAGAGCCTCTCAAAATTCTCTGTTTCCCCCCAGGGTGCCTGAAAGATGACATGAGGTGCTGGGTTTCAGCTCTGGGCACAGTGTCAGCACTCTTACATCCTAGTTGTATGGAAGGAGGGAGAATCTTTAGAGTTGTAGAGCCACACCTTCTAAGGAAGGGAGCTTGGAACATCCCTCTGCCTGACGGATATGTGCCAAGATGAAATTTGGGTTGAGGCTGGACCATTTGGGATGGGTCCTGGCTTCTTCCTGGCTCACTTCGCTTGCACAGAGAAGCCACAGATGGGGCAGGCAAGACAGGCTTGGGGTCTTGAGAGCCACACGATCACATCTGTTTGCTGGGAGCTCGGAGGAGCCCCCCTGGTGCTCTAGGACCAGGATGGTGAAGAGGACACTTGCAGCTCTCAGTGCTCTTGTTATTCTCTCTCCGCTGGTGGTACAAGGTCTTACTAAGGTGGAGACACTATTTCATTCTGAGGTCATCACAAGTGCTCACATAGGCCCTGCCTGCCTAGCCCCCTGAGGGGTACATGCACTGTGTCCCTACCCCCAAAACTGCCCACCATGACCTCACAGCTAGGCCTCAGCTTACTGGACCAGCAATGGATACCTGACTATAGCTGGACCATTCAGTCTTTCTCCCCACCACAATCCCAGTCAGGCCTTATGGGACCTCAGTTGACTAGACCATGACAGGCCACCTGACCACACCCAGACCAGAGTCCCTCTCTCCTGGGAAATCAGCACTGAAATTCAGATGAAGGGGTTGTGATCCCAAAGAAATCTACACAATTCAGAAATCCAAAAGTTCTGAAAGCTGCAATTTTTTTTTTTTTTAACATTTGGGGTAAAAACATTTGGCAGCAAAATTAGGCATGATTGACACGAGGCTGTTGGTAGTATCCAGTATTCCACCTAGAGACCGTTCATGGATTACCCAGTAGAGATATCAGTGCATCTGACATCAATGCATCCCAGGACCCCACTGGGGCTATTAACTAACATATGGTTGGTGCGCAGTTGTTACTTTTCTAACACCTAAAGTGCTCTGAACTCCCAACTACATCTGGCCTCAAAGGACCTGGATGTGAGATGAGGACTCACTTAAAAGGCGCTGTGGGCTACCCTGCACATGGGCAAGTCATGAGAAAGTCAGTCTGTAGAGGGGGTAGGAAGAAATGGCTCAAAAACAACAACAAAGGTCCTGACATCTTCAAAGGCCCCAGCCCCAGACTTCATCCTGGCCCTTGGGACGTGTCAGACACACCACATCTTTGCAACCACTCTCTGTTGCGTTAAACAACTGCAGCTGGCGTGGCCAAGCTGGAGTCAGAGAGCCCTGAGTGTCAGACCTTCCATCCCTGGGAACCTGGGAGGGGGGTCAGCCATGTCGGGGAGCAGGAAAGTACCTCCAAGTCCAGACACAGCCTTCCCCATGGCCTCTGACACTTTGGTGGGCATGTGGCCTGCTGGCCTGGGCAGAGAGGACTGAACTCTTGAAGGTTTCCACTTCAATGAGATTCCACAGGGAGAGCAGAAAGGGGGTGGGTGGGTTTGGCATCAGGCCATCTCAATGGGTTTCTGTCTAAAGGCTTTTCCACTTAGAAATATTTTCTAAGGGGAGTCTTTGTCTTCCTTGAGAGGTGGTATGAATTTGTGGTCCCGAGCCCTCCCTTGGAAAATCTACCTCTGCAAGAATTCCTTTTTTTTTTTTTTTTCAATAAGAGAAAAAAGAAAAAAAATATAGCTTCCCCTTTCTTGAACTATGCGTCACTCGCCAAAGAATTCCACAGCGATAGCAATGCTATGAATAGGGCAGTCATAATGGGCTTCAGAAGAGCCCAGAGCCCAACCACAGGAATCGTTCCTCTCACGGCTGAGCTAGAATTGTGCCTTTTATAAGCCGAGTTGTGAGAGGAACACTTATAATCTGCATTCTCCCCTTACCTTCTGAATTGGCCATTTATTATTTTGTTTTTATCCTTGTGAAATGCTCTGTTTAATAAAAAGAATGCTGGCTTCTATTTATGGTTGAGGAGGGAATGAAACCAAATATGCAAGAAGTTGTGATAATTCCACCTCAGAGTGGGACGTGTCGAGCTACCCTGGCAATGCCCAGAACTTGGGGGGTCCCTCCTTCAAAGGCAGAGGGCTTTATCAAATAGGGCTGTGCTCTTCAGATCAAAGGTGGTGGCACTCTGGCTACAATTATTTATTGCTTTGGCAGAAACCAAAAGCGAGTGGGTGAAAACATATTCTGAGCCTGACAAGCTTCCCCAAATAGCTGTTACTTGGAGGCTTCCTGGGGGTGGGGAATCTGGGCAGACGTTGGCCTCGGCCACTGTGATGATAAGGAACCAAGGAGCTCAGTGATCCAAAAGTGGTTAGAAGTAAAAGAGAAGTTTAATCTGGACTTGGAGAAATCAGTGGAAAAACAGACATTTCAGTGGGATTTCTGCATTGAATAAATGAAGCAGGAGAACTGAAACTGGAGCAAGACACAAGGAAAGAATAACGAGGCTGTGCACACAGCAGAGGGAGAATGAGCGTGGGGCAAAATCTGTCTTCCACCTGACCTCTTCTTGCTCCCAAGATCAGGGACAGGACAGGCAAGGGACCCAAACCATCTTTATCTGGCACCTGGGGATGGATGAAGGCTTGGAAAGGAAGCTGCTTCTCATCAAAACCTGCCACTGCACTGGAAACACGTCAGCCCCTGCCAGCACTCTCTCTCCCCTGATTAGGGGTCCAAGTGAGTCTGGGATGTCTGTAAGTCGCTGGGGTCTTCCCACATTGGAGGAACAGCTAGCCGGGAAGAACCACGAGGGTCTGCATGGGCCCCAGCTTCCAGCTGCCCATCCTTTTGGGAGCGCAGGTCTTCTCTCCTTAGTCTTCAGGGAAAGCCAAGGGTGTGAAGGCTCTATTTCCCTGGAAGTCTGCTGGTTAGGTGACAGGGTGACTACAATCACACAGCTCCCAAAGGTGGTGGTTTTTGTGAAAGAGGAAAATGTCTTAGGTCACTCAGCATGGCGATCTCTAGATCCATCACACTGCTGCAAGTGGCATGAGAAATGTTTCATTGCATGTATGTACTATATCTTTATCCATTCCTCTGTTGGTGGACATTTAGGTTGTTTCCATGTTTTAGCTGCTGAAGCTAATACAACATTGTAAGTCAACCATACTCAAATAAGTAAATAAATAAACAAAACTTAAAAAAAAGGAAAATGTCTGGGGGAGCTCCCCAATGTTTTAAAATGAACCCAGGGCCAGGTGGGCTGGTATGCTCTGCTATGGTTTCGAACAGCACCTTTCAGTTCAAAGCTGATGGGTCAGGTTGTTGGGTTAAAGGCTGTGGGTCTAAGGCCATTCTTCCCTGTGCTGCCTGGGCCTGCCCCTGGCACCACTGTTGCACTTGAGCTTGGAACAGAGTGTAGATTTCAGAGGTTCTTCAGATGACAGGGAAGAAACCTAACTCCTGGCACAGGAAGCTCATTCCCCTGCGTTATGCTTCAGAGGCTGCGTAACATCAGGCTCAGCTGCTTGAGTTTAAGCTCCACACTCAGCACTCAAGAGATAATGCTTTCTGTCCTACTGGAGGACTGGAAGCCAGCTGGTTATTTTTCTCAGTCATCTCCTCTGGAACTGGGGTCCATTTCCCGCTCCTGCGGGGGCTTAGACATATCACCTAACCTGTAACCTCTTGCCTTTGGCACGGCTTGTCCTGCATGTTAAATGAGATGATGTATACCAGAGATAACCTGAGCCTGGCACGTGTTATGCTCCATAAAGGGGACCCTATTGTCATCATTATAATACACTTTGGTTCTTGAAGAGGAACAGAAGTTTAAGTGTAAAAAGCCCTGGATCCTCCCTCATGCTCTGGAGGATCCTTATGGGCAATAAATGGACATCACAAATCCTACAGACAGGGTACCCCACCTAGAATTTTATCTGCCACTAAAATGCTTGCAATGGCCCCCAGGGGCAAAGTCTCTTGATTTGGGAGGAAACTCTGGGAAAGGAAATGTGAGCTGGGCTTATCATCATCTCACCAAGTTTTAATCTGTCCTCGAATACAACAAACACACAGCTACCATGAAAAGTCCTGGTTACCAGAGGGGAAGGGGATGGGGGGATGGTAAAGGGGGTCAGCTGTATGGTGACAGATGAAAATTTCTGCTGGTGAGCATGCTGCAGCATAGACACAAGGTGACATACAGTGTGGTACACATGAAATTCAAACAACGTTATAAACCAACACTACCTCAATGCTAATAAAAACCTTTTCCTCAGATACTCCAGTCAAGGAGGAAGAACCAGCCCAAGATGGACCAAGAAAAGAAATGGAAGAAAGCATCAACATTGGAAAGAGAAACAGTAGCCACACAAACCTGCTGGGCCAGTTAGCATCCAGCACTAGCTGGCAGGCTGCCAGCACACTCACCTTGCTGTGATCAGGGGTAGGGTGGGGGTGGGGCAAGGAGGAATCTGGTCCACTGCCTGCTTGCCAGCTGCTTTGGGGAAATCTCATAAATCTGGGTCATCCAAGTTCAACCCACTGCTCAAGAAGTGAGTCTATGGATGAGTTAGACAGGACTGGAGCATCATTTTGGGTGGACTGCAGGGGTGGGGGTATTGTATGTGTTTCCCTAGGAGGTGATTACTGATGAGGGGAGGGAGGAGGGAGGAAAGGATGTGCCATATGCATTTACCATCAACCACCACTGCTGTCAGCAGGCCCTTCTTCTTGCTGCTTAGCCGGTCATGTGTCTGGCACTGCTGGTCTCGGAAGCTGGGCAGACCCTTGGGGCAAGGAAGGTTCTCACAGACTGCATGCTCCACACTGGCGCCCAAGCAGTGTGTGCCTCCAGGCCCTGGGCTGGAAGGAAGAGAAGGGTCTCTGTTATCCAGACGGGCTGCAGAAGGAGCAAGAAAGGGAGGGGGAGGAGTGTGCGAGGTTTCCAAAGCAACCCCCTCTGCTCTTCCACACCCTCTCTCAGCAATCTCAGCCCCACGACAATGGTACGTTAAGTCAGCCATCAGAACAATGCATCTAAGAACTATGAACCAAGGTCATCTGGAAATAGAATATGGTGAGATTCAGTTCTGCAAGATCTACAAATTGTGTCTTTCATCTGAACTTAACACCTGACCATCTGTAACACTGAAAATCCCAAGGGGAACTGTTGGTTGTGTGTTGTTGATTTTTTTTTTTTTTTTTTGTCTTCTATAAGATGACCTTTAAATGGTTCCTAGGCACACTTTAGAGGTCACTTAAATTTCAGGAGGTATAACTAAACAGCTCTCATTTGTTCATGGGCTTTGGGTAGGGACCAGTTGGATCTCAGCTCTGTACCACTGCCCCAGACAAGCGTGGGACACATGGGCTTAAGGTCAAGATCTTGGGCCCTAGAAGCTCTGTGCTTAGGCTGGGACTTTACCCAGTGCTGGAGGTCTAGCTGTGTTCTCTGACCATATCCACACCAATGAGTGGCATACTGGAGGAGCAGCTGGACTCTGGCCCAGCTGGCTGAAGCGTGGCTCTGCTCAGCCCTTTCACTAGGCCCCAGGCATCCTTGTAAGACTCTGACCTGAGCAACCTCAAGGGCTCCCATCACAGCCATGATGCCAATAGTACCATGACAGAGTTAGACTGTTCCCCACCCCCACTCTCCCAGCACTTTTTTTGTAATTCAGCAAAAATCGTAACTGTTCCATTCAATGACATTTCACAGACTGTACACACCTGTTGGCAGGGCAACTTTTTTGATATATTAGCCATTTCATTTTGAATATTTATTTTCCTCCTTTTATCATTTCTCTGGTGTACACAGTGAGACCACCCTGTGATCACTGCTTTATGGAAGAGATATGACAGCAGAATGTGGCAAAAGTCTGTAGGCTTCTGTCACAGAAGACTACAACAGGGAAGCACAAATCTTCTCTGGAAAGGGCCAAATCACCAATTTTCTTGGCTTGGTGGGCAATGCACTCTACCACTGCAGCACAAAAGCTGCCAGAGACAATGTGTAAACCAAAGGGCAAGGCTGTGTGTCAATAAAACTACTTACAAAATCAAAATCATCAGTGGGCCAAGTCTGGCTCATGGGCCATAGTTTGTCAGCCCCTGGTCTACACAAATGTGTTGGAGAAAACATCTGGAGCAGGAGGAAAGGGGCCCCTCATAATTTCATGCCCACCCCATATACACCAGACAAAATCTCCCTCACCTGGAAGTGGAGACAGCCTTGAGAGATTATTTACACTGGTGGCACCATAGAGGGTTTTGAGTTTCGATCTCAAAGGGAGGAAACAGCAGAACCTCCCCAAGGCTGATGAGATCTGAGAAGTGAGGGACCTTTTGTTCTTTCTCCTGCCCAGGGCAGTGGGGAGGCAGTTGGGGCTCAGGGAAATGACTGCATGGCATGTTTGAATGTGTGGAACCCCAGGTTCAAGTGCCAAGTGTGGGCAGGTGAATGGATTTCTGAGCCACAAACCATGTTGTAGAAGAAACAGAGAGGGGGCTGACCCTGATGAACTATGTGGACCAGTAGGTAGGGCATATTTTATGCAACAAGTAAACTGCACATCCCATGGCTGGGACCAGAGAAGGGACAGGTGAAGCTGAGATGCTCTATGGTAAGAAGCTGTGGGCTGAGTTATATGCTTCCTAAAATTCATATGCTGAAGTCCTAACCCCTAGTGTTTCTGAACATGCCCTTATTTAGAAATAGCATCACGGCATATATAATTAGTTAAGACGAGGTTCTGCTAGAGTAGGGTGAGCCCCTAATCCAATATGATGGGGATTATGACAAAGAGGGGACATCTGGAGACAGGCACCCACAGAGAGAACACCCTGTAAAGATGAAGACAGAGATTGAGGTGAAGATTCTACACTCTAAGGAATGCTGGAGACAGCAAGCAGATACATGATTCTCCCTTATAGCCCTCAGAAGAAACCAACCCTTCCAACACCTTGATCATGGGCTTTTAGCCTCCAGAAATGAGAGAATAAACCTCTATTGCTTATGCGGCAGTTAGGGGGAGTTCATTAGGGCAGCAGAGATGAATACACCAGACATCACAGTGACCAGATACATCTTCAACTGAATGGAGATGCAGACTCAGGAAAAAGGGGACAAAAACTCCTGAAGTGATCAGGAATGTGGACTAGAATGGAGTTCAAAATTACCAACTATGTTGGTTTCTTAAAAAATGAACTTTTTCAAAAGGTTGAAGAAGAAGAAACACTCCCAAAGACATTCTATGATGCCACCATCACCCTAATTCCAAAACCAGACAAAGATATCACCAAAAAAGAAAACTATTGGCCAATATCTTTGATGAATACAGACGCAAAAATTCTCAACAAAATTTTAGCCAACCGAATCCAACAACACATCAAAAATATCATACACCACGACCAGGTGGGATTCATCCCAGGTTCACAAGGATGGTTCAGCATACGCAAATCAACCAACGTCATATACCACATTAACACAAGAAAAGTAAAAAACCACATGATCATCTCAATGGATGCAGAAAAAGCACCTGACAAAGTCCAACATCCATTCCTGATAAAAACTCTTACCAAAGTGGGTATAGAGGAAACATTCCTTAACATAATCAAAGCCATTTGTGACAAACCCACAGCAAATATAATACTCAATGGAGAAAAGCTGAAAGCCTTCCCACTAAAATCTGGAACAAGACAGGGATGCCCACTCTCACCACTGTTATTCAACATAGTATTGGAAGTCTCAGCCACAGCAATCAGACAAACAAAAGAAATAAAAGGCATCCAAATAGGAAGAGAAGAGGTAAAACGGTCACTGTATGCACATGACATGATACTATATATAGAAAACCCTAAGGACTCAACCCCAAAACTACTTGAACTGATCAACAAATTCAGCAAAGTAGCAGGATATAAGATTAACATTCAGAAATCACTCACGTTTCTGAATACTAACAGTGAAATATTGGAAAAGGAATACAAAAATACAATACCTTTTATAATTGCACCCAAAAAAGTCAAATACCTGGGTATACACCTGACCAAGGAGATGAAAGACTTATATGCTGAGAACTATAAAACATTAATCAAGGAAATTAAAGAAGATGTAAGGAATTGGAAAGACATTCCATGCTCCTGGGTTGGAAAAATTAATACTGTAAAAATGGCCCCACTACCCAAAGCGATCTACAGATTCAGTGCAATCCCTATCCAATTACCCAGGACATTTTTCACAGAACTAGAACAAACAATCCAAACATTTATATGGAACAACAAAAGACCCAGAATTGCCAAAGCAATCCTGAGCAACAAAAACCAAGCAGGAGGCATAACTCTCCCAGACCTCAAGCAATATTACAAGGCCACAGTCATCAAGACCGTGTGGTACCAGTAGCAAAACAGACAGACAGACCAATGGAACAGAATAGAGAACCCAGAAACAAACCCAGACGCCTAGGGTCAATTAATCTTTGACAAAGGAGGCAAGAACATAAAATGGGGAAATGGTAGTCTTTTCAGTAAGAATTGCTGGGAAACCTGGACAGCTACATGCAAAGCAATGAAACTAGAACACACCCTCACACCATGCACAAAAATAAACTCAAAATGGCTGAAAGACTTAAATATACGACAAGACACCATCAAATTCCTGGAAGAGAACATAGGCAAAACATTCTCTGACATCAACCTTATGAATATTTTCTCAGGTCAGTCTCCCAAAGCAGCAAAAATAAGAGCAAAAATAAATGAATGAGACCTAATCAAACGGACAAGCTTTCGCACAGCAAAGGAAACCAAAAAGACAACTTACAGAGTGGGAGAAAATAGTTTCAAATGATGCAACTGACAAGGGCTTAATCTCTAGAATATACAAGCAGCTTATACAACTCAACAGCAAAAAAATCCAACAACCCAATGAAAAAATGGGCAAAAGACCTGAATAGACAATTCTCCAAAGGAGATATACAGATGGCCAACAAGCACATGAAACAATGCTCAACATGACTGAATATTAGAGGAATGCAAATCAAAACTACCACAAGATACCACCTCACAGCAGTCAGAATGGCCATCATTAATAAGTGCACAAATAACAAATGCTGGAGGGGGTGTGGAGAAAAGGGAACCCTCCTGCACTGTTGGTGGGAATGTAAGTTTGTACAACCACTATGGAGAACAGTATGGAGGTACCTTAGAAAACTATACATAGAACTACCATGTGGAGTTCCCGTCGTGGCGCAGTGGTTAACGAATCCGACTAGGAACCATGAGGTTGCGGGTTCGGTCCCTGCCCTTGTTCAGTGGGTTAACGATCCGGCGTTGCCGTGAGCTGTGGTGTAGGTTGCAGACGCGGCTCGGATCCTGCGTTGCTGTGCCTCTGGCGTAGGCCGGTGGCTATAGCTCCGATTCAACCCCTAGCCTGGGAACCTCCATATGCCGCGGGAGCGGCCCAAGAAATAGCAACAACAACAACAATAACATCAAAAGACAAAAAAAAAAAAAAAAAAAAAAAAAAAAAAAAAAAAAAAAAAAAGAACTACCATGTGACCCAGCAATCCCACTGTTGGGCATATATCCGGACAAAACTTTCCTTAAAAAAGACACATGCACCCACATGTTCACTGTAGCTCTATTCACAATTTCCAAGACATGGAAACAACCCAGATGTCTACTGACAGACAATTGGATTAGGAAGATGTGTTATATATACACAACAGAATACTACTCAGTCATTAAAAAGAACAAAATAATGCCATTTGCAACAACATGGATGAAACTAGAGACTTTCATACTGACTGAAGTTAAGTCAGAAAGAGAAAGACAAATACCATATGATATCACTTATATCTGAAATATAATATAGGGTACAAATGAAGCTTTCCACAGAAAAGAAAATCATGGACTTGGAGAATAGACTTGTGGTTGCGAGGGGGGAGAGGAGGGAATGGGGTGGATTGGGAGCTTGGGGTTAATGGATGCAAACTATTGCCTTTGGAATGGATTAGCAATGAGATCCTGCTGTGTAGCACTGGGAACTGTGTCTAGTCACTTATGATGGAACATGATAATGTGAGAAAATAGAATGCGTACATATGTAACTGGGTCACCATGCTGTACAGTAGAAAAAAAAATGTATTGGGGAAATATTTAAAAAATAAAAAAAAATTTTTTTTAATGAAGGAAGCTACATTGCACACACACCTAGGGTATGAACTGAGACTTGCACAGGTCATATAATTAACTTCCTGAATTGCCCTCAAGCTTTCTTTTGGCTTCCTTTGCATCCACCTCCCTCAACTGATTTTTCCAGATTTACATTTGACAGACCCTCATATCCTGATGGCCTTTATGCCTCAAGGCAGATAGGTAAAATGGAGATGAGATATGACATAAGAGTGCTCCTGGATCCAGCAGAAACTGAGCAGCCCATGTCATACCATTTGTCCCTCAGGGTGTTTTCCTCCTGGACTCTGTTCATTCTTTCTTCTCCATGTCCAATCTTCTCCCACAATCAAGTCCTCTTTCAGCTCCCATCTGGCTCACTGTCCCATTTTCTCCATGGCCCCCGTTCCTAACTTTCTGCCCCTGCTTAAAGCCACCTCCACCTTGCAGTTTAGTTTTCTTTCCTACCATGGAGCCTCTCCTGACCTTGCTTGGGTCTGTGCTATGCTGCTTGTCATCAGCCTTGTGAAATGATGAGCTGAGTTCCTGTTTTCCTCCTATTCCTCTGCAGCCTCAAGCAGAGAACCTTGCATAGGCTGGTCTTTAATAAACAGCAGTTGGACTGAACTGAAATATATTATCGAATTTATCTTAAAACGATCAAAAAGTAATGCAATGTCAGGGAAGATGGAGTAGGAAGCACCAAGAATCCGTCTCTCTACCTAGACAACAACTGCACTGGTAAGAACTGCCTGCAGCAATTATTTTGAAATTCTGGGGTCTCTCTGAAAGTTTGCAGCCTCCAGGAGAAAGCATGGCTGGGAAATTGTGGTTAATTTGGGTCCATTTCAATCTTGAGTGTGCTAGAGGATTTCTGTCCCCCTTGTCCCAGCCCCATGGCAGGTAGCTGTGCCTAAATTCCTAGCGTGGCTTGCTCGAGCTGGGGGGACAAAAAGGACCTTTTCTTCCAAATATTGGAGTTCTGTGTTCTGATTGCTCAATGCTGAGATAAGGGCATAGGGGTTGGCCACATTGTTGTACCCTTTACCAGGAAATTTTAATGAGCAACACATTTCTAAAATTCTTTTTCTCCTGTTGGGAGACAGATATTTAAGGATTAAGTTATTCAAAAGCAACTGCATATATGGGAAAATTTAGCAAGCCACTAGTTATGCCCAGGGGAAGATGAAGGCTCAGAAAAAGCTGGAGAAGACCATACACTTCAGGATGATCCTCAGCACAAATAAACTTTTCAAAAGCAAATAAACAGAAAATCCTATGAAGGAGGAGAAGCTGATTTCTAGAGGTACATTATAAGATTCAAATGTACAGTTTTCAACAAAACAATCACAAGGCATAGAAAGAAACAGGAAAGTACGGCCCATTCAAAGGAACAAAATACATTGGTGGAAACTGTGTCCAAGAAAGCAGAGGTTATGCTTACCAGACAAAGATTACAAAACAACGGTCTTAAAGACACTCAAAGTGCTAAAGGAAGAAGTTAAGACAGGAAAGTGATAAATGAAAAACGTGAGAATATCAACAAAGAGGTAAAAATTTTAAAAAGGCAACAAAAATTCTAAAGTTGAGAAGTACAGTAACTGTAATGAAAAATTAACCAGGTGGGTTCAAGGGCAAATCTGAGTAGGCAGATTTAAAAATCAGAAATATAAATTTGTCCTAAGAATTTGAACACAGGACATTTGAAATATTGAGTTTGGGGAGTGGAAAGAAAAAGAAATGAAGAAAAGTAAGCACAGGTGATCTGTGGGAAACCATCAAGGGAACTAACATATGCATTATGGGAGTCTCAGAAGGAGAAGAAGGAAGAGGAGAGGTTTAAAGAAATAATGGCTGACAACTTTCCAAACTTGAAAAAACACATCAATCTACAATTTAAATAGGATAACGTCACTGGCATACAGTACAATTAAAATGCCAAAGGACAAAAAGAGAATCTTGAAAGCAGCAAGAGAGAAGCAACATATCACAGACAAGAGATCCTTGATAAATTACAAGCTTATTTCTAATTAGAAACCCTGAAGGCCAGAAGTCAGTGGGTTGATATATTCAAAGCTCTCAAAGAAAAAAAAAAGTCTATCTACTAAGAATTCTATACCCAGCAAAAAATGACAGAGAAATCAAGACATTCCCAGATAAGCAAAAGTTGAGGAAGTTTCTTACCATCAGATCTGTCTTACAAGAAATGCTCCAAGTTCAAATGAGAGGATGTTGGATGGTAACTCAAAGCCATATGAAGAACTAAAGCTCTCCAGTTAAGTGGGCATGATGCTAAGCTTTGTTAGAACAAGCTACCAGAGAGACACTAGAGGAGGAACAGACTTATGTCTCTAGTTTTGGTATGTGACTTCTCTTGGCAGAGTCATCCCAGAGGGGAGCTTCCAAGCACACTAATACTTTGGGAAAATTCCCAGCCTGGTGTCATGTGCAGCTTCTCTCTTGGACATCTTTCCTTGATACCCCTAAGTGTGACTTTCCAGAGAGGTCCAAGAGTGCAGCACTTCTGCAAACCTCTCCCTCCCTGAATGGGTCCTTGTTGTACTCTCTCCAACAAAGTCCAAGGAATCTCAGCCCTGGGTGTGTCTGACTGGGGAGCACCTTCTTCCATATTTGTTTCTTCCATGGTTGCCCTGCCTCAGACCTGATGATAGTGGCTGCTTTCTATACCTACTCCTTCTGTGTCTTCAAAGTTCTATTATCTCCTAGGAGCTAATTCCCCATATTACTCTAATCATCTGCAATAGCTAATGCATTTTTTCATTAAACCTTCCCTGTTCAAAAAAAAAATATGACCAGAAGAGTTGTGTTTTCTTCCCCCTAGCTTTTCTTTGGGTTACTACTTTGAACAACATGGAAAAAGGGAGAATCAGTGTAATCTACGACCCATATCATCCCAGTTTTGATACATTGATTCATGGCAGGACCCTGTACTCAGCCTGTTCACTCTTTAAGATGGTTTCAGTAATAAGAGCTGTCTGTTACCATGAAGCTGGTGAAGGCCTTCTGGGTGTACATTGGTGTTGAGTCCACAGAAAGGGGTTGCCTGTACATGCTGTGACGCAGAGGAGAAACTTTGTGGGGGAAGGGCAGGTCTGAGGGGCAGGTCCACAGGGGGCTTATGAGCAGAAGTCCTGGAGGAGACTTGGAGGAGAGACCCACCTTACCAATAAACCCATGCCAGGCAACGGGAACAAGCTGGCGTTGTGTGGATTAAGGGCCTTCAGAAGATGCTGTGTTGGGGCTGCACACACAGGCAGCAGAGACCACCCTCCCAAAGTTTGAGTAGCAGAGGGCTGGGGTTCTCATTTGCCCTGAGTTACGCAAGCGTGGGGAAAATAAAAAGCATCTAGGAGCACTAAAACCACAGAAACCAAGCTTGACATGCTAGGATGGAGGATAACCATGGGGTTTGTGGTTCTACAAACAGAGAGCTGTTCATCTTTGAGAACCAGAAGTAGGTCTGTGACCTCCACTCAGGGAGGGCTCCAAGGCCCTGGAAGGACTCGTGGGGATGGAAGAGGAGGTGGCATTCCATCCTTGAGAACACAGGTAAGGACAGAGGCACTTTCACATTAACAGTCATTACAGACTAATATGCCCAGAGAGCTTACGCTCTGCCTGCTCTCCACAAGTTGCCTCATTACATTAGCACAAAGTGTCAGAAGGGGGGGTCTTTCAGACGAGGAAAATGCAGCTCCAACATGTTAAGCAACAGCTAAGTGGGGAGGAAGAGGTGGAGAGAAGAAAAATCATGACTCATAAGTGTCCCCAGGTGTGCTGGGGAAGGGGCTCTCCACTGGCTCCTGTGAGGCCAGGAAGGACAGTCTGACCCACTGGCACAGGCACCATGGGTATGACAGATGCTCATGAGGCTTTTCCAATATCAATCCCTAGTTTCCATTTGCACTCTGTCAAGACTTTCTAAGCATGAACAAAGCAGAAGTTTAGATAGAAACCCAAATGACTGGACCAGACACTTCACAGGACAACTACTGACACAAACAGATGCTCAGCCTCACTGCTTCTGAAGGAAACTTCAGCAGATCTTGCTGCACAGCCACCAGAAAGGACAAAGCAGAAAAGACAGAGACTGCAAGCAGGCAGAAGTTCACTGATGCTCTGGGCAGGGAGACTGTCCAACCAGTCCGCAAAGACAGGTCCTCACCTGGTCACATGCTCTGGGAAGCCAACACACATCTGCACGTGCTGAGCATACATGCTCCACCACCATTAGCCTCACTGTACCAGGAGCCACCCACTCTAGGATAGGTGCTCATTCTGCATTGGTACAGAATCATAAAGATGGTGCAAAGCAAGAAAAAGCATAAGGTAGAGAGGCTTCAGGGAGAAACCAGCAGTCTGGAGAGAAAGGTGCATCCCTCCCAGCTCCTGCGGGCTAGGGCAGCTCCTGTCAGGTGGTCCCAGGGGCAGACCCAGTGCAGAGCTGGCAAGCAGAGGTTGGCTGAGACCTGCAGCATCACAGATGGCAGATCTGGTCTGCCCCTTCCCTTGGGGGCAGATGACAGGCAGCACTCAGGTGGGAGCAAGAGAAGGAGGCCAGCTGAGTAGCACTCTTTTCTTGGTTGCTGTTTTTGTACCACTCTACTGAGTGACAGGAAGATAAAGTCATCCCAGCAGTTCAAACCCGCTTGCCATCCAGAGACACGGTGACATGAGCAGTTCCACCTTCAGTTCTTGTACCAAGAACTCCGAGGAGGGAGCAGGGCACAGCCGTCAGATTTTCAGACAGTGCAGGGCTGTGAAGGCCCCTGCAGGGCAGCAGGTGTCCCTGGATAAGACCTCCTCGGAAAGGCACGGGGTAACTTAGGTTCAAGTACAGAAAAATCGTGATTTGTAAAATTTTCCCTGTGAATACCAGGTACATCGAAAGCACACAGGCACACGCGCAGAGTTCACTGTGGAAGCACAAAGGCATTATAGGCACAAAACTTTAGCCCCTGGGTCTTAGGAGGTAGGCTGCTTTCCTTCCCAATGCTCATGAGATGACATGCGTGGGGTGACCCTGATTCAGTCCTGCTCCTAAGATCCACTCACCTTCCCATCCTTCCTGTGCAGAGCTGGCTTTTCATACCAGATTGCCAGAATCCTTACTCCAAACCATACTCCCCAGACCTCCCCCAAACACAACCCTCCTGATGAAGAACCAGAATCCCCATGAGAGATAAGCTCCTTGCCCTGCAGTCTTTGGCAAAAACTCCCACTAACAGGGACACAAATTATGGCAAGAAAAGGACAAGCTTAGGAAGCCGGATTAAAAACACGGATGGTCCCCAAAGCCTTGATGTCAGTTGGCAAGAAATACAAATTCCAATAGCTGTAAAGACCAAGACGAGAGGAAAAAAAAAAAAAAAAGGAGGGGGGAGGGGATGTGCTTGCCAGTATTTTTGGACAGTGAATAAACCAGCTGCAGAAGATGGGAAAGAGGCCAGGAATATAAAGTGAAGGGGGAGGGGAGGGGCTGGTGGGAGCGTTCCAAGTCTGAGATGTACACAGCAGTGAGATTTGGACATCCTTGGAAAAGCTCAAGGCAGCAAGCCTGTTGATTTAAGGAGTGAGCTGGGGAGAGGAGGCTGCTTTGGTCAGAGCTTGGCTCCGGGGCCTCCATCAGCTGTGCTTTGTAACAATCACATCAGGCCATTCTGCAAAAACAGGCTGACGGCTGCTGCCTGGACTTCATGAAACCCGCTTCTGCACCCTGCATCTCCCCGGGAAGCACCTGGGACTGCGGCAACAGGCCCCTACCCCCCACCCCTAAGGCCCACCCCTTCACCCCCCGTCCCCCGTTCACCTAGGTGCTTCTGAGAAGGCCTGCAAAACTTGTAGAAAACTGCAGGGGAAAAAGAGCCTGTCACTTCTGTTCAGAACAGGAAATGAATATGCTCTTATTGCAAAAGACTGGACAGACTACCAAGGCATAATCATTACAGGAGCAAAAGCATTTTGTTTCTCTCACTTGGGATAAACAAGGCCAGATCATATTTGCAGCTTGCTCTGAGAGGGCGCTGAGCACTGGGCGGGCACAGGTGAAGACAGCCCTGAAACCCAGGGGTCCTGGACCCCATTCCTGGCTGCTCACAGCATGTGGGACTCAGCAAAGCAAGACGGTGCCAGGGAAGGGGCCTACCTGGTGATCCACCTTCTGGGCATAATAATTTACAATAAGCTTGGTGTTTGGGGAAAAGACACTATTAGGTTTGTGTTTTGTGGCCTTGGGAGTTCAGAGGTGGCTTGTCCTCAGCAAGCACACGTATAGACAGGAAGATGGTCAGCATGTGTTACAAAGGGCTGGTGTGCTGTGGGCATGGAAGGGGGACAGCGCCCAACACGTGTGGACTTCCTCAAAGGCCAGTGGGAGGAGAGTGGAAATGGAGGAGCAAATACATTCAGGTAATTAAAAACCACTGTAATACCTGTAATGTTCAGAAAGGGTGCTAAGAGGGAGTAGGGCTGGCAGCCGCCTCAGGCAAAGTGCTCAGGGGAGGAGCCTGACCCACAAAGAGGAGCACAGGCAAGTGGCAGAGGGAGAAGGGAGTACCAATCAGGTGTCCATTGGAGCTTGTGGTATCTGCAAACAGAATGGAGGGGCAGGGGCTGAATGGAGCAGTGTCTTCCCCTGCCAAGTAAACCCACCCAGAACCTGCAAACACGACCTTCACTGGAAAAAGACAATGAAGGAGTTCTTGTTGTGGCGCAGTGGAAATGAATCCGACTAGGAACCATGAGGTTTTGGGTTCGATCCCTGGCCTCGCTCAGTGGATTAAGGATGTGGCATTGCCGTGAACTGTGGTGTAGGTCGCAGACGTGGCTTGGATCCTACATTGCTGTAGTTGTGGCATAGCCTGGGAACTTCCATATGCCACGAGTACAGTCCTAAAAAGCAACAACAAAAAAAGAACAGTGAAGATTAGATAGATAAAATCAAGCATCTTTAAGTTACAAGATGAGGTCACCCTGGATGAGGGTGGGCACTAAATGCAATGGCCAGTGTCATGAGGACAAAAGGGGAGGACACGCACAGAGCAGACTCCACATAGGATGGATGCAGGTGGACGGGTGCAGCTACAGCCACTAGGAGCAAGGGGACAGGTGAGCCACGGATTCTCCTTCAGAGGTTCAAGAAGGACTCAATCCTGGGAGTTCCCTGGTGGTTCAGTGGGTTAAGGACCTGGCACTGTCACTGCAGCAGCTGTGCTTACTGCTGTGGTGTGGGTTTGATCCCTGGCCTGGGAACTTCTGCATGCCTTGGGCACTGCGAGAAACAAAACCAACAAACAAAAAAGGACTCAGGGGGCTCCCGCCATGGCTCAGTGGTAACAAACTCTACTGGTATCCATGAGGACACGGGTTCGATCCCTGGCCTCACTCAGTGGGTTAAGTAAGGATCTGGCATTGCCACAAGCTGTGGTGTAGACTGAAGATGAGGCTTGGATCCAGTGCTGCTGTGGCTGTGATGTAGGCTGGCAGCTGTGGCTCTGATTGGATCCCTAGCCCGGGGAACTTCCATATGCCCTGGGTGTGGCCCTAAAAAGAGAGAAAGAGAGAAAGAGAGAAAGGAAGGAAGGAAGGAAGGAAGGAAGGAAGGAAGGAAGGAAGGAGGAAAGAAAGAAAGAAAGAAAGAAAGAAAGAAAGAAAGAAAGAAAGAAAGAAAGAAAGAAAGAAAGAAGGAAAGAAAGAAAAGGAAAGGAAAGGAAAGAAAAGGAAAGGAAAGAAAAGAAAAGGAAAGAAAAGAAAAGGAAAGAAAAGAGGCTCAACCCTGTTTTTTGGACTCCTGGTCTCCTGAACTGTGAGCGGATAAATTTCTGTAGTTTTAAGACACCAAATCCTGGTGATTTACTATGGCAGTCACAGAAAACTAACACAGGGCCATGGTTAAGAGCATGGATTTAATTCCAAGGGCAGCAGGGAATGACTGTGAGGGCTGCAGCAGGAAGAGATTTAATTGGATTTAGGGGTAAGTGGGTCTCTGGCTTTCCATGGAGAATGAATTTGGGGGGTGAGGGAGGGGAAGGTAGTGAGCAAGGAGGATGGTGCCAAAGGTCTGGAAGGACAAGGGAGCCTCACTGCCGGGATCCAAACTGCCCCCCTCACCTGCCTGTGTGACCCAGCCAGGCTACCTAACCTCTGCAGGTGCAGTTTTTCATCTGACAATGGGGACAAGATGAACATCCCTCTTGCCAGGCAGCACTAGGTGGTCTGCTGTGTGCGGATGCCTAGAAGGGAAGCTGGCACCTGATGAGGGCCCCTGGGGCCACTGCTCTGGTCACAACCACATGTGGAGAAGGAAACCAGGGACAAGGGACTCACGTGGATCCAGGGGCTTTGAATGCTCGATGCAACAGTGGGTGGTGCTATTTACTGAGGGGGCTGTGGTCTGGAGGCGACTTGAAGGAAGAAGGGGTTGCAGATTATGAAGGGTCAGGCTTGCGGTGTCCAGGAGAAAACCAATGGCAGTTGGTGGGACTACTGCCCCTTGAGCGGGGCAGGGGTTTTATCTGGTTCCGCTGATGATAAACCTATACTGAGCAGGGTCCTGTTGGGGGTTCCTGAAGGTACCGGCTTGGAGGGGCAAGGTCAAGGAGGGCTTTCTCTCTCTGGTCCTTCAGCCACTGCCCCGCCCCATGGGGTGGGGCTGGAAGATCAAGGTCAGATGAGAAGACTTTCTCCTGGGGATGTGCCAGTGCCTGTAACCATCCCATGTGCTGGGACCTATAAACCCCTCAGTTGTCTCTGTGTGGTGGTCTTACAAACCCCGTTTCTCAGTGGTAAGACCAAGGAAGGGGGCAAGGAGAGAGAAATTTTATGACCATCAGTGGGGGGGCACCTGCTAAAGCAGTGGGCGGGGTGTGGAAAAACATTTTTACAACTTTGGGATTCCCAGAACAGCCTCTCTATGGGGCCACTGGGCTTGGGGGTATGTGGTGAGGACCTGGCATGGTGGGCCAGGGCGGGTATGTTAATTCAGCTCTTTGAACTAAGGGGTCTTAAGGAACCTCTCACAAAATGCCCCTGTGGGTATCCTAGAGCAGAAAAACGTGGCGGAGGTGGGGGGTAGCAGGCACAGCCAAAGCATGATATGGGGGGGCGGGGCAGGGGGTGGAAGGAGCTTAGCTAACATCATGACAAAACACAAAACAGGTCCCATAAAAGTTGTGCCTCATTTGCTCAGCACTGATAACATCTTATTCTTGCAAGGGTTGCCTTCACCTAAATATGACCCAGTTGTTGATCATCTTGGGACATGGAGTCCTTCCAGAGGTATTTATAAGGGTCTGAAGTTCCCTTACAATGATGTTTGCTGGGTTTCACCTGACTTGGAATGATGTGCATGACGTGTCAACGGAGTCCAGTCCTCGATCAGGGCACCTGAGCTCCAATCACAAACAAGGAGCACCCCAGACAGCCACAGCCTTTGCAAATTGCACTCTGGGCTTGACAAAGCCTTTACTCCTCTGAGCCTCGAAACAGAGCCGTGTTCTTTTCTTGGTGTTAATAGCAAGGAAATGGGGTGTATGGGGGGTGCTGTGTATTAAATACATACCATGTACTTTATATGAAGTTCCATGGATTTTTCCAATTTTTAGATGGAGAGGCAGGTAATAGCTGCCAGTTGCTATAAAAAGTGGCCCTGGGATTGGAAGCCTTGTCTGCTCTGGCTTTGAAGCCTGGCTTTTCCTAACATACTACACCAGCTCCCTCCAATGGAGGAAAGTGAGGGCCAGAGAGAAAAGGGGTTTCCTTGTGGTCACGTGACCAATAACCAATCAAGCCAGTAACCTCTGCACCTTGACTCCAAACCCAGAGCTCTCTGCTTTGGGCCAGGGGCAGAATTATTTTAACTTCATTATAGAACAATGGGAAAACTGAGACTGTTATCAATTTCTGACCGCTTGGCGAAATAGGTTTTCTAATCATCTACCCATCCATGAGGATTAATTGTATGTATCAACTTGATGGGCCACAGGGTGCCAAGACTAAAAATTATTTCTGGGTGGGTCTGTGAGGGTGTTAGCATTTGGGTTGGTGGGCTCCTAAAGCAGACTGCCCTCCCCAGTGTGGGTGGGCATGATCCAACCTACCGGGGGCCTGATTAGAACAAAAAGCAGAAGGAGGCCTCACTGTGTGAACTGGGATGTCGCCTCTCATCTTCTGCCCTTGGACTGCGATTCACACCATTGGCTCCCCGGTTCCCAGGCTGTCAGGCTCACAATGAATTACACCTGGGCCTCCAGCTTGCAGGTGGCAGCTCATGGGGTTTCTCGGCCTCCATAAGTGTGTGAGCCAATCCTGATAATAAATCATACGTATATGGCTATTGGTTCTGCCTCTCTGGAAAAGCCTAATATATCACCTATGCTTTTAATTAAGAATTCACTTCTAAAAGATTAAATACCTACCTACTATGTACCTACCTACCTCTGCTGGGTGCTGGAAGGAAAAGTTTTAATAGGACACAACATATAATACCAATTCTTATGGCACTACCAGGAAATATGGTGTTCTTGACATTCACAAAGCTGGTGAGCCTCAGTTTTCCCTTAATCTGTAGGTTTTCAACCTCGGCTGGGCACCAGAATCACCATGAGAAATTTGGTACATCAGATTCCTGGGCCTGAGTTTGTGATTTGGTCTAAGCTAGAGTTTGGACATCAGACTTTTTTTTTTTTTGGTCTTTTTAGGAAAGTTCCCAGGCTAGGGGTTGAATTGGAGCTGCATCTGCAGGCCTACACCACAGCCACAGCCATGCCAGATCCAAGCCATGTCTGCAACCTACAAGGCAGCTCATGGCAATGCCGCATCCTTAACCCACTGAGTGAGACCAGGGGTCAAACCTGTATCCTCATGAATGCTGGTCAGGTTTGTTACCACTGTGCCACCACAGGAACTCCATCATCAGACTTTCTAAACACAAGAGGGGTTTGCTAATTACTCATCAATATGACTTAATAGTGTATAGAAACCATTTCCTTTTAGTCATAATTTATACCTTGCTCATTTTCAAAATTAATGTGATGGAGTTGATGGCACACAAGATGCAAAACATTATTTACAGACATATTAAAAATGGGAAATTTCAAGAGAAGAAGAGAAAAAAAAACTCTGATAAAGTTGAGCATAAGATCTAGCCCTGAATTTTTTAGGAGCGAACGTGTAAAGGTGAACAAGGTGTGATGGTGTCATCACAGTTGCTAAAAGGAAGCCTATGAGGGGGAAAAAAAAAAAGAAAATCCTATTTATTGTCATATAGTTCCAATACAAACAATTCTAACAGGACAGGTGAGAGATATTTGGATAAACAAGAGAGGAAGCCACAAATGCTTTGTGACTCATCAACAGCCAGGCTGCTCCCAAATCAGCTAATAGCCAAAGTGAAGGTCAGCCTGGTCTCTTGAAAGGTCTGCCCACTTCCCTGAAATGACCCTTGTCTCAGGCAACTGTGAAGCAGTCCAGGAGGTACTATAGCCAAACATCTTGGAAAACAGTTCTACCAAGGCCCATGCAAAGAAGAGGAGCCAGCTCCTCATAGGACCTGCTGCATCCCTGCTACAAGGCAGCTTTGAGCTGAGACGCCATTGGACGCACACAGTACCCCTGCGCCCTGGACCTTGGGTTCAAGTTCGTTTTCCTTTCAGCTCCAATCCTCAGTGCAAACAGACCCTGCTCTGCTAAGGCCGTGGGAGTTGTGGTTGGGAAATCCCTATCAAAGGGCCCTGGAGGAGACTGGTGGAGGGGGACTTACGGAGGGTTGTCGCATTTCCTCTGCCGAAAGCGAGCTCCTGTGCCGCATGTGCGGCTGCACATGCTCCAGGCACCCCAAGGGCTCCAGTCTCCGTCCACGTGCTCTGGGATGGGCGTCTTGCTCACACACTCCCCTGCGCGGCACCACTGAAACACAGCAGGGTGGGTGGCTGGGGCACTCAGCTCAGGGAGGCAACTCCCCTCACTCACTGGTCCTGAGATACCCTCTGGGTGAGAGAGCACCGTGCCACCCAAACCTGATTTCTGCAGTTCACACAGAAGTAGACTATTTGGGGGTGTGCAGGCTTGCTAACTCCAGTGACATTCCTTACATACTCAACCAGACACTTCTGTCACTCTGGGGTTTGGATTTTGCCCTAACTGTCCACTTGGATGTGCTCAAAGGAGGTTCTCTAAATCCCCAGACAAAGGATTAATCCACAAGGCTCAGTGGAGAGAGACCTCATCCTCTGCAAACCGCTTAATGTGAGTCTCTTCCTGGCTCTGCAGTTTTGAACTTCAGGGTTAGGTTTGGTGCTTGGAGATGACACAGCTGGCCCATGTGGGGAAACTCTGGCTCTTTCTGAGGATAAGAGAAAGCCAATCCTCTGAAACAATTTCCCAACATGTGCAGCACAAATCTTGGGGCACGAGATGTGATTTAATGATCCCCCACCAGAGCATCTCTTTTAATTCTTACAATAAGACTAAAGAAAATCTCGGACTGTGGCTGCTGGCCCTGAATACTCTTTTAACACTTGCCAGTCCCTTCTGTTAATGAGGATCAGGCCAAAGGCTTGCTCTCTTAACCTTGAGCCCTGTTCTCATTAAAATCATTTTATAATAGCCTTTTGTGTATGGCAAGTGATACTGTTTTCCCATTTATAGTCTACTGACATCAGAGTTTTAAGTGATAAATTCATGTATGTGACAAAAGGAGTTAATTTAACAAAAACATGAAGTAAATGATTCTTGTATCTTATTAAAAAAAAAAAAAAGAAGTGACGTAGGCAGCCCTCTGTGTCCAGAGCAAGGCTCCATGGCATTTCTGGGGTACCCTGGAGGAGCTTCAGTGGCTCCTGAGTGCAGGGCAGACCAACGCCCAGGGGCCAGGGGAAATCGGGGTTACCTTGTCTGCCCCACACTCTGTGCCGTCCAAGGGAGGGTCCAGCTTGGTCTTGCAGGATGTATCTCCTTCCACCAGGCACCACAATCCCGCGCACATCAGATGCTGCTGACAAGGGAAGGAATGTGACTGCTGAGAACTCTACACGAGGTCACAGCAGGGGGTTGGAAGGCGAGGCCCAGTGACCAGTTTGAATTGGGGATTTGAACAGGAGGGGAAGAAGAAGGGTTATGAATCTGGTTGTCAAAAATAATAGGTGCATCATGGGGAGTTCCCGTCGTGGCTCAGTGGTTAATGAATCCGACTAGGAATCATGAGGTTTTGGGTTCGAACCCTGGCCTTGCTCAGTGGGTTGAGGATCCGGCATTGCCACGAGCTGTGATATAGGTTGCAGAGGCGGCTCGGATCTGGCATTGCTGTGGCTGTGGCTGTGGCGTAGGCCGGCAGCTACAGCTCCAATTAGACCCCTAGCCTGGGAACCTCCATATGCTGCAGGTGCGTTCCCAGAAAAGACAAAAAGATAATAATAATAATAATAATAATAATAATAATAGGTGCGTTGTTTCATCTAGCTCATGCAGCTCAACACAATTCTGTGTGTTTACTCCTAAGGGGGCATGTCACACGAGGGTTTAGATCAGCAGTTCTAGCGCCAGCTGTTGAGGGCCTAGGAGGTGTCTGATGCAGCTGGAGCCTGGACACCATTAAGCAGATTCCTTTCTTTTTTTTTTTGGCTGCACCTATGGCATGTGGAGGTCCTTGGGCCAGGGATCAAACCCATACCACAGCAACAACAATGCCCACTGAGCCACAGAGGAACCCCAGATACCTTCCATTTAGTGTAGGAAGGTACAAAGTAGGTTCCCATGGCTCATACAGAGCACGCCAAGAAAGAACCTCAACAACCACACAGGCTCGAGGTGGGCTTGCTCTGGAGCTGAGGCCAATGCATCTTTGTGCAGCCTCAGAAACCACAGCTCAAAACGGGGCTAAAGAGGCACCCCTCAATCTTCCCCAGGGTCACCTTCCTTGAGCCCAGCCTTTTTTTTTTTGGTGAGAAATTTAAACTTCAATTAATTTATTATTATTATTATTTTTTTTAATTAAAAATTTTTTTTTAGGGCCACACATGCTGCATATGGAAGTTCCCAGGCTAGGGGTTGAAACAGCTGCTGCAGCTGCTGGCCTACGTTACAGCCACAGCCACTTGGGATCCAAGCCACATCTTCGACCTACACCACAGCTCATGGCAATGCCAGATTCTTAACTCACTGAACGAGGCCAGGGATGAATCCTGTGTTCTCATGGATACTAGTCGGGTTAGTTACCGCTGAGCCACGATGGGAACTCTGAGCTTTATTGAATTCTTTTGGAAAGTACCAAAGGAATCATTCACCACATACAACCAACTCTCTTAAAATTCCCTTTCACCACCTTCTTAATTCTGTTTCTAATGTGGCCCAATTGATGCCCCTCCCCCTCTACTTCCTCTCAGTGCTCCCTCCAGCAGCTTAACCAGCACCAGCCTACCTGCCTCTCTTCCTCTCCTCCTGTCAGTTTATATCTCTCTGTCTCTAGCCATTCTTGGCCTCTTGAAAGGAGGGTCAAGGTGCTGTTCTGGGTGTCTTTGATTTCTCTCCTCACTGTCGATTCCCCACTTAGCACAGCAGAGACCAGGCAGCAAAGCCACCTTCCTTAGCCTCCAGGTCAGGGTATGCCTGAAAGGCCTTGATTTCTTCTAGCATTTCACAAAGAGGATTTTGTCACCATCCACAAATACACAGTTAAAATAATGCTATTAAACCAGGAACAGGCATTTAAAAACACTCCCATTTGTATTAACAGGAAACATGGACATGGCAGAGTGCTCAGAATGAGATAATTTATCCAAATAACTGCGGCCAACATGGCTGGTGTCCTCTCCACCTGCCTCGGTCACCCTCGCAGGGCTCAGGGTGGTTGCCATCCCCACACATGGTCTGCTGCTTCCCTAGTCTCCCCTCTAGAAGCCATTCACTGGCCATGGAGCAGCCTTCCACAAGCATGGGAGCTGGACAGCTGTGCCTTGGGTGGGGCGGCTCTGAGGCAAGTTCCACATGTCTCTCAGGAGGTCCCAGGGGTGGCCTGCTGTCTACACATTCGCCTGCCCATCACCGCATCTTTCTTGATCCTGCCTCACTTCCCTGCCCCATCTCAGCGCTTCCTGGGATAACTTCCCAGATAAACTCCTTGCACCCAAATCCTGACCTCGTGGTCTAAAAATTGAGAACAGATGTACTTAAGGCTCTTTGAAAGATGTGGTACTTCCAGGATGCCAAACCCAATCAGGGTGACAAGACAGGAGGTAGAGAGGGAGACACATCCTCTGGGGCACAGTGGGTACATCTCGGGTGGGGTGAGGGTCAGGGTTCCCTGTGCACAGCCCAGGGCAGTCCCTGCGGGGCTAGAGAGGGCGTGGGGGGCTCAGGACAGAGGCCTGCTGTTCCAAGTAATTGTGAACACGTGCACAGAGAAGTGCAGCTGTGCCGTCCAAAGGCCGAAAATGTTTAGCTGTGGAAGGGACAGAAACAAAGGAGGAAAGGGAGGGAAAGCAGAGCTGCAGGGTTTGACAATGAGCTCAGAAGAGCCCACAGCCCCTTCTCACTTTTCAAGTACATCAGAGCTGCTCTGCGCCCTTAAAGAAGTTGATGAGTCAAAAGGAATTTTGTGCATTTGTGTTCAGAAACGCCCCCACATTCTCATTATTGTTCGCCTCTCAATGGAGTGGTAACAGGACATGTGGCTGGAGCAAAGCACCAGCTGGTCCTGTAAAGGCTGACAGCACCTCATTAAGTATGTGATTTCATGCACTTTGACCCTCCAGCTCTTCCAGAGTGGTGTCAGTGTGTGGACACGTGGTCATGAGACAAGGCGGACCCAGGATGTGAATTTATGGGGTAGGAGTGCTTGGGACAAGGCGATCTGATTGCCCTAGAAGGGTGGTGTAAACTGTTCATTATGCACTTTACAGACCATGCTTTCTCAGATCAATCATCAAAGAAATGGAGAATGAGATCAGGCAACTATTTCTAAAAGAGAACACAAAACATACTAACCATAAAGGAAAACAATTAATGAACTATACTATATCAAATCTTAAGAAGAGCTGGCATGGAGATATGTTAAAATGAAGAATTTATGTTGATCAAAAGACAATGGTAAGAACATGAGAGATGTTTGTAATACGTGGGAGAGAGATCTGTAAGGCACAGAACCAACCAAGGATTTGTATCCAGAATATATATAAAAACAAACCCCTAAGACTCCCACTGATCAATCAAGAAAAAGACCCAAGAGAAAAGTGGGCAAAGGATTTGAATAGACACTTCACATAAAAGGATATCTAAACATATAGGATGGCCAGAAAACATATGGAACAATGCTCAGTTTCACTGGTTCTCAGAAAAAACAAATCAAAACTGAGCAGCTACCTCTGCATACCCACCAAAATGACTAAAACAAAAGAGGGGAGGAATACCAAGTGCCGGCAAGGATGTGTTGCAATGAGCACTCTCTTGACCTGAGGATTCTTAGTTCCACAACTTTGGAAAACTCTGGCAGTATTTACTAAAGCTGAAGCCACGCACATTCTAACATCCAGCAATTCCACTCCCAGGTATGTGTCAAATAGAAATGTGTGTGTATATTCACCAAAAATTTTGTCAAGAATATGCACAGCCACACTGTGTTAGTTCCGAAGATGGAAACAACCCAAACGCCTATCAACAGCAGAACAGATAAATAAATTATGGTCTATTTTATAGGAAGCTCAAAAATGAGTAAGAGGAAACTGGAGTGTTGAGAGTTTAAAAACAAAGACAAGGAGGATAAGTAGAAAAGGCAGATTTAGAGCTGTTGTCTCTGACCTCAACTCAGCCACCAGCCCTGCTCTGGGCAACCAAGCCAAGCAGTTGCCCTTCTGTGATTCATTTTCACAACTGGACAAGTGGTGTGGACCACACCACAGCAATGCTTGTCACCATGATGCCTCCTGCGTAGATAGTTGGGCATTCACATCATGCTTTACAAATGACAAAGTGCTGGGACATCTGTCCTCCTGAGGTACACAACAGCTTCCTTTTTTCCCACTCTTCCAACGAGAAGGCAGATGTTTGTGGAAATCAAGGTCCCTGAGCTGGGTCAGACACAAAAGATGGGAAGCCCCCTTATCCAGGTTAGTATTCTGGTTCTTTTTTTAGGGCCACATCTGAGGCATATGGAGGTTCCCGGGCTAGGGGTCAAATCAGAGCTGTAGCTACTGGCCTACACCATAGCCACAGCAATGCCAGATCTGAGCTGCGTCTGTGACCTATACTACAGCTCACAGCAACACCCACTGAGAGAGGCCAGGGATCAAACCTGCATCCTCATGGTTACTAGTCGGGTTCATTACTGCTGAGCCACAATGGGAACTCCCATTTTCTGGTTCTTGACCCACTTGGTGCCTACACAGGTGTGTTCACTTGATAAAAACAAATCAAGTTCTAAACTTATGAACTGTACACTTTTCCATGTGTACATTATACCTTAGTAAAATGACTTACTAGATAAATACTCTGGAGTGGACCTAACTTATCACAAAGTAGCAGCAGGGAAATCCGAGCCTCAGAAAGAAACACAAGGATAAACCATATGTGCAGGAAGTCATATTTCAGAGCAGGAGGAGAGATGCATGATGACAACACACACACACAGTCTTCTCCTAAGGAGAGTGCCTTCCAGCCTGGAGGCAGCTCTGCTTCTCCCTGATGTGAATGTCCTATAAATAGGTAGTCCAGAAATAACTCAGGTTCAATCCCTGGCCTTGTACAGCTGTGTGGTGTAGGTCACGCTGTGGCTTGGATTCAATCCCTGGCCCAGAAACTTCCATGTGCTGTGGGTGTGGCCATTAATAAAAAGTGGGGACGGGGGGCAGGGGGCAGGGGAAATAAACAGGAGGGAAAAAGCAGGTGAACAATACTCAAATACTCACCAGATAATATGATCACGGAACAGCTAAAAATAATGTCTAAGTTTAGCTCTATTAATGTTTTAAAATCACAGTAATTATATCTTTCTTTTTTTTTTTTTGCATTTGCACCAAGCAAATACACAAGAACCAAGGGAAAAGACAGTCATGTCAAAGGAGATAAAATATGAGCTATCAGAAGTTGTTCAAGAAATGTAAGAGAAATTAAATCAGATGACCAATGAAAACCACACTGAAAGGAGCATAAAGAAGAGACACAGCACCAAACACCTACAGTGGGACACCGAGTTGATGATTGGGAAAAATATGAATATAATAAAATGGAAATGAACACATAATTCAAAGTGGTTAAAAGGAATTAACAGATATGGAAGACACATAGTGGAGACCTGATACAAGCATGCATGGGTGACAGGTACAACGAGCTTTTCCATTTTTCCATTTTTCCAATGAGGCAGATGCTTGCAGAGGTCAAGGACCCTGAGCTGGGTCTGAAGCAGGGAGGTCCTAAAAAATAGAACTAAAGTAATGTAACAGAAAAAGGTATTTGAATATACATTCAAATCTTGGTCTTAGATTGGAAAGCAAAGCCCTCATCTGGGGAAAAAGGCAAAAAAAATGATGAAAAGAGAGGCATGTCCTGATACAGTTCCTGAATCTCAGAGACAAAGCAAAACAATATTCTAGGAAGCCAGGCAAAAAGCACAGCTCACCAAGAATGGGAGACAATATTAGGCTATATACACATTTCTCTATAGCAGCATTCACTGCCAGAAGCCTGTGGAGCAATGTCAGAAAGACACTAGGAAAGAAAATGCGACCCAAGAAGTTTCCAGCAGCTAAACTGTTGCTCAAGTATTTAGGTAATAGGAAAACTTTTTTTTTTTTTTTAAATGTATAAAGAGATGAATCCTTTTTTTGGAGAAAATACTAGAGGATAAACTTGACAAAGAAATGCATGGAAAATCTACGGCAAAAGGATTGGAAGTGAGCACTGACCAAAGTATCAGTTAAAATCAATGGGGTTCTCAATCATCTATTTTATACAGTAGTGGGTATATCTTAACCTACTGTATAGCACAGGAAAATCTACTCTATAGTTTATAATAACCTATATGGGGAAAAGAATGGATTTATTTACATGTATAACTGATTCACTTTGCTGTACACTTGAAACTAATACATCATAAGTCAACTATATTCCGATAAAATTAAATTTTAAAATACTGACTCTTTGGACAGGGGGGAATGACTGGATAAACCATAATAATCATCCAGTTCTCTCCATAGAAGCTAAAAAGACATTTAATTAAATTCAATCACAATCTTTTATTACAAGTCTTAACAAAATAAAATTCCCCTGAAGAGGGGAGGGAAGATGTCTTGAATTGATGTAAGAGAAAATTCTGCAGGAAGACTCAAAAGTATAAAATTATATATATTTTCCCTAAGTTAATCTATAAAACAATGTAATTGAATTTAAATAGCAATGTAATTTAGAACTAAACACACAGGTTCTGAGTACCATATGGAAAAACAAACAAGAAATAATAGACAGTAAAATTGTGAAAAAGCATATGTTTAGTGAATTAAAATATTTTATAAAGCCACAGTCAAGTAAATATAAAGAGGTACATGATTACATTAGTGGAGCAGGCAGGAAAATCCAGAAATATTTTTAAAAAATAAGACATACAGAAATGTCATATTATAAAGATGACATTTCAAATTTATGGGGAGAAATGAATTATTCAATAAGTAGTATGGAACCACCTAAGTGGTCTGGGAACAAAGTGAGATGGGATCCCTACCTCACGCCTTACACTAAAATTAATTACTGCTGGATTAAGGATTTAAACATAAAAATTACATCATAAAAATATTAGAAGAAACAATGAGAGTTAAATTTATTTACAGTTGAGGAATGGGAAAGACCTTTGAAAACATGGCACAAAACCCAGAAGCCTTAAAAAGTGATTGATATAGTTCACCCTACACACACACAAACATCTGCCAGACATAAAATATGATCAACAGAGTAAA
Organism: Sus scrofa; assembly: GCF_054392235.1. Lineage (NCBI taxonomy): Eukaryota > Metazoa > Chordata > Mammalia > Artiodactyla > Suidae > Sus > Sus scrofa. The sequence goes on from NC_139383.1 coordinate 148,080,115, forward strand.
AAATCAAATGAACTAGGAAAAAAAGAACACTTGCAACTCATACTTCAGCTAAAGGGCAAATTTCCTTAATACATAAAATTTCTAACAACACTGACAAAATCAATAATCAAATATAAAAAAGATTTAAGACAGTTCACAGGAAAGAGAATACAACAAGCTTTTTAATATATGAAGAAATGCTCAAATTCTTTAAAAGAGAAATGACTGCCATTCAACCTGCAACAGGCTCATTTCTTAAATGTTCAGATTGGCACAGATCAGCAAGCCAGGGAGAAGGTGTGGCAGAAGGCACTTCCAAGTCGTATTTGTAGGAGGGTAAATAGAAAAGCCTCTTTGGGGGTCAATCCAGAAATATCTATCAACAATGAAGGCATGTGCAAGATTTCGCATAAAGTTCAAGCACAGGCAAACTAGTCTGCAGGGTCAGAAAGTAAGCTAGTAATTACTGCTGGGGCTTAGTGAAGGGGAGGGGGCTTAAGCGGGGCTGCTGGAATTACAGAAATGCTGTATCTTGCTTGTTATGCTGGTGTGTTCAGTTTGTGAGAAATGAATGTGGCTGTACGTTTATGATTGGGATACTTTTCTGTGTACTTCACATTGTGTTTTAGGTGCCTAAATCTACCAAAAACTATGCAAAACTGACCTTAACCTACTTCTAGGTATTTAATCTTATAGATTAACGGTTCTCAGTAAGGAGCAATTTTGCGCCACCACCTCCCACCCCCCCCACCCCACCCCACCGGACACACACACACACCCAGGGGACATCTGGCATCGTCTGAAGGCACTTTTTGGTTGTCACAACTCGGGGATTGCTGTCATATAGTGGGTAGTGACTAAATACCCTACAAAGCACAAGACAACCCCATAACAAAGAATGAGCCAGTCCCTGATGTCAACACTGCTGAGGGCAGAAAAGTCTGATAAACTCAAAAGGAAAAACAATAAGTTACAGTGGTAAAGGCTGCAAGACACCACCTTAACTGACTGAGAGGAACAATGCCAGGAGTAAGATGTATTAACCACAGCACCTCTGTGGTCTGCTTCCCAAAACGCATGACCCTGAAGCAAGGACTGAGAAAATATCAAGGTTATGAAAGACACAGACTGAGGAACTGCCACAGGGTGGAAGAGACAAAAGAGTTCTGATGATTAAATGCAAAATGGGACCCTGGTGCAGAAAAAGGATCCTACTAGGGGTATGGGTGAAATCTGAATGTATGTTAGTTAATATCATACCCCAGTTAATTTCCTGACTTGGATAATGTAAGATGTGGACAGAGGGGGAAGCTGGGTAGAAGGTAGATACTTTCTGTACTGCTTCTGTAACTCTTCTTTAATTCTAAAATTACATCACAATAGTTTTAAAAATAACAAAATATGTCATCCAAAAAAAAAAAAAAAAGATGGGGAGTTCCTGCAGTGGCTTAGCAGATCACAAACCAGACTAGTACCCATGAGGATGTGGATTCGATCCCTGACCTCGCTGGTGGGTTAAGGATCCTGTGTTGACTTGAGCTGTGGTGTAGGTCGCAGATTGGCTTGGATCCCGTGTTGCTGTGACTGTGTTTTAGGCCAGCAGCTGCAGCTCCACTTAGACCCTTAGCCTGGAAACTTCCATAAGCTCTAATAAGTACAGCTCTAAAAAGCAAAAAAAAAAAAAGAGAGAGATGGGGCAACTCACCTTACATGGGTATTAAATGACTTGAAAAAAATATATTTATATTTACATAGGAGAAAAAAAAAGCAAGATACGCATCAGCAGAGTAGTATGCTGAAATATTTATGAAAAGGGAAACACATAAATGGTTAATTTTTAAATTTTATTTTATAGCCTCACCCATGGCATATGGAAGTCCCTGGACCAGGGATTGAATCCAAGCCTCGACTGCATCCTACGCTGGATCCTTTAACCTACTGTGCCTCTGCAGCAACCAGGGCCACTGCAGTCAGATTCTTAACTCATTGCACCACAGCAGGAGCTTCTTAATTTTGGATTTTTATACCTTTGCACATATTGCTTATTCATAAAACAAAATAATTCCGAAAAATCCCACTGATAACCAACCAGGCGTCTGTGGTGAAGATAGTCTTTGCTACGATTATTTAGAATTATTTAGTGCCCACAGTGCCTATTTACAAAGAGTTGATTTGCTTAATTAAAAATGGCAAAGTTGGCTTTTCAGAGGCAATTCTTTCTTTTCATTCTCAATGCCATGGCCTTGTTTTATCTTCTCCCTCTCTCTGCGAGACGACTGCAATCTTTTTCATGTTCAACACATTTGCAAAATCTTCTGAAAACACAGGTTTTTTTTTTTTTTTTTTTTTCGTTTTCTTCCTTTTTAGGGCTACACCTTCAGCATATAGAAGTTCCCAGGCCAGGGTTCAAATCAGAGCTGCAGCTGCAGGCCTACGCCACAGCCACAGCAATACCAGATCTGAGCTGCACCTGTGACCTACACTGCAGCTTGCAGGAACAGAGGTTCTTTAATCCACTGAGCGAGGCCAGGGATTGAATCCACATCCTCAGAGAGACAGTGTTGAGTCTTAAACCCACTGAGCCACAATGGGAACTCCCTGAAAACACGGATCTTGACTCATCCATCAATCCTGTCAGGAATCACTTAAGACCCCTACGACATAGCTTAACATTTTGCCCCTGCCTCTCCCCTTTCCTTGCCATTTTCACATACATTTGTCCTGCCTGCACCTGACCAACCACATCCCACACACCCTGTGCCCCTGCAGAGGCTGATGCTGCTGCCTTAAGGGTCCTCTCTGGCACAGCTCCAGGCCCATCTCCCTGCAGGCTGCTCCATGGCCTCCAGGAGACAGAGAGTAGACAGTGTGACCAGCTATCTGCCCTCAGAGAGCTCAGGCCAAGGAAGGGACCAGCGCTAAATCATCTTAACATCCAGGAAATCACCTGCCATATTCTTCAAGGCCAAGTCCAAGAGCCCCTCCCTCGTGAACTCTTTCCTCCTTTGCTCTATTCCCATCAGGAAGAATCTATGAGGGTTCTAAGAGTGACCCAACATGACTGACCCTTGGGTGACAGTCCCATGAGTCTTGCCCTCTGCCCCCTCCATCCTAAACTCCTGGGGGTGGGGGTAGGGCAGCAACTGTGTCTTACAGCCTCCTTGTCTCATTAGCACACATCTGGTAGCCCATGGTACAGAGCCAGAGAAGATGCTCTGAGTGAAGGAACAAACAAATGAATGAACAAATGAATACATTCACACATAAAGCCACGAGCGGTTTCAGGAGAATGAGAGAAAAGCTGACATGCTCTAAGTACTTAGGTAGCCCAGGCATCAGGCTGAGTACTTTTCCAGAATCCTTAATTACCATTTGCATAACCTCATGAGACAGAAACTATCACTACTCACATTTTGCAGATGAAGAAATAGAATTAGGCACAGAGGCACAGAGGCTGGGACCTCTCCTGACCCCAGAACACACACTTATCCCCTGGTTATCCTGCCTCTGGGTCCCCAGTCTCCTCCCCCTGAGATCTTGCCTCCTCTGTGTCAGCCAGGCCTGAGTGCTCATCATTGTCTCATGACTATAGTGACTGCTCTGTACTACCTGGCTGTGCTGCTCTATCTGCAAGTACCATTGGGCAGCACCATCTTTGGCTTAAATCAAATAGAAAGCCACGAGGGTACACAAAGAACAAGGAAAATGAAGCAGCTCCCTGGATCTAGCATCTGTGACCTTGCTGGCTACATATGAGGTTTCATGAGAGTCGCACAGAGAACATTTTGTAGCAGAGTCCCTCAAGGTGCCACATGACAAATAAGCCAGAGCCAAGCTTCCGTCCCTGGAGTACCATGGACACATGGAGAAGATCTGAGATCCCCAGCAGAAAGCCCCATGGTCCATGTCTTCAAGGCTTTATCATTTTCTTCACCTGGGGTGTCCCTTGTAAGCACTCTGAAAGTTACTTTGATCTTCCTCACTGGGCACCCACTTAGCATTTGGAGAGTAGCTCTGACTCAAAATAATACTGAAGGGAATGGTTATGTAAAAAGCGCTCAGAAATGGGCTGCTGATAACATAAGCCAAAACGGAGATAAAATAGAATGCTAAGAGCTGGATGAAAATGTTACTAATCCAAATTTTCCACACAGACTACTGCAGTTTGAAGCCTTCCCCCAGGCCAGCTTGCCAGCCCTGCTCTGGAAGGTCGCCGAGACTGTCACCCGACAGGGGACACCTGGGTGGGTGATGCTGGGCAAGGGTACCCAGGCACCCAGCTGGCCTGGGGGGTGGGCAAGAAATGAAGGGTAACACAACTTGCAGGGTCTGGAGAGCTCTTGAAGGAGGCAGTGTACTGTAAACGTTCAAACACTTCTGGAAAATTGGGGCCATCTGCTGCCAAAGTCCAGCAGTTTGGAGACGGGCTGCAGTTGTTGTTGGGCAGGAAGCTGAGACTGAGGCAGGCAAGACGGCTTTGACCTGGCTTCCAGCCCGGTATCCTGAGCTAGGGCAGGGCCAGGCTCCTGGTCGGCCACTCCCCCACCCACCCCCTACCAGGTGCACCGCCTTTAAAGGGACAGGTCTCATTTACTCCAGCAGTTCCCACACCAGGCTAAGCGTAAGGACCTCCAGGGAAGATATAGAAAAGTCCGTACCCCAGAAGATTTGGAGTAGGGCAGTCATAGCTGCCAATCTCCAGAAGAGATTCTAATTGCCTGCTGGGTTTAGAGAAAAATAGCAGCATCAGAGAAAAGGACTCTGCTAGTTCGCAGGTGGAATCTGGACACCCTAAGCCTCCTGGACACCACGGAAATCTCCACCCATCGAGATGCCTATGGGAGTCTCTGTGGGACTTGGGAAAGGACAGAAAGGGACTGCCAGCCTGAGGATTGGGAGCATGCTGAGAAATGCTGGATGCTGGACAGCAACTCCTGGAGGTTACAGGCTCCCAGAGCGGCAGGAGGAGTGATGAGAACAGCAAAGGGACAGGTGCAGAAAAAGACCAGCCCACGAGACTGTTATCTAAACAGCATCTCCTCTACCACGGACTCCAGGAGGTGAGTTGATGGGAAACATGATATAGCTAACATTTATTGGGAGCCTACTATCTGCTAAGTGCTCTCAGCCATTTGTTACATAACTCTCATAACAACCCTATGCTGTGGAAGTGCAATTGTTTTTTCCCATTCTGCAGATTAGAAAACGGAGGCATCGAGAGACTATGTACATGTTCACAAGGTCAAACCAGGATGTGGCCCCACTGCACGGTATGGACAGCACTTCCATGCTGTGCTAAAAGGCCAAGAGAATTAAGTGGAAAGGAATACAGGGGCAAATATTTGGGAGAAAAGTATACATGAGGCCCTCAAAAGCGGAAAGCCGAGTACTATTCCAGACACTGTTGCCTTCCTGAAACAACTGGCTTATGGCTTCTGTGTTACATATTTAAAAAAAAAAAAACAACTTACTCTGCAAAGCTCAGCTCACTGCATACGCCACGAGACATAGGTACACCCTAGCTCAAGGCACCCAGTGAGGTTGTTTTCGTATCCCTTCCCAGCACCTTCCCCTCCCTGTGGGGCAGTCACATGTGGGCTCTGGGACGGCACTGGTGGAATGTGTTGCCAAGTTGCAGGAAGGGTAAGGGATGAGCATGCATTACATGGCACCTTCCACCTGAGGATCTCTGGGAACCTGAAGACGAGGAGGACAAACAAGCCTTTCTTTCACGTTGAAAAGGAATGAGGGCTTTGTGATCACTGGAAGAACATGGCCTGAACTCCCCACTGCTCGCTTCCGTCTCCAGCAGCAAGGGCACACTCTTCCTTTCAGCTGACAATTCCTACTTCTGGCCTTCTTGCCTTTTGCTTCACCTGGCAGGGTATCTGAGCTTAAAGAGCTGTAAGGTCTTGTTAAATAATGACTTTGCTTGGCAAGTGACTTTGCTGATGAAGACAGGAGGAACTTATAATTATAAAAAAAGATGGATTGGGCTAATTGCAATAAGGTTCATTTCCCCTTTCTAATAAATATTTACCATCCAATGTTTATAACTTTAATGTTTGGACTCTCTTGAAATGCTTTATTGAATTAAAAACATCACATTACCATTGGCTAAAAGAGGAGACAGCTATATTTGCCAGTAACTTCTGCAACAAATGCCAGCTATTGATGCCAATTTTTTTTTTTTTTTCTTTTGGTAGTTCATATTTCCACAGACAGCTTTGAGCCTTATAATACCGGCATTCTGCAGACAGACAGAGATGCAATGCTGGTGGTGTGGGGATCTCCAGGGCCCTAGAAATGAAAATGGACTGTATTTTAATTTTTCTTCACTCTCTGGTATGCAAATGTTTACAAAGGCAGAAATATTTCAAGCTAGGCTGCTCCCAAAGCAATGGTAGGAATGTTTTTCCAAAGTTACTTTCCCTACACCTTAGAGTAAGGAAATGGCTCTTAATTTTGATTGGTCTCAAAACGGCTATGAGCTGTGAATGCCAAAAGAAGAACGCACAGAGAAGTCCAATCAGAAAGAGGTTCTGTATTGGAAATTCCACCTAAAGAGGAGTAATGGTCACAGAAGGCCAGCACTTCCTTCAAGGGGCAAAAGTTGATTGGCCATCACCTAACACCAAGCACCTGGCCTTGGGCTCTGAGGCATGTGGTGAAGCCTGTGAACCCTGTCTCAGAGTAATATTTGTCAACACATCATTATAGAATATGTAAGATTAGCAATGAAACGATTAAATTCAAATATAATTCAAGGAGTTCCTGTCGTGGCACAGTGGTTAACGAATCCGACTAGGAACCATGAGGTTGCGGGTTCGGTCCCTGCCCTTGCTCAGTGGGTTAACGATCCGGCGTTGCCGTGAGCTGTGGTATAGGTTGCAGACGCGGCTCGGATCCTGCGTTGCTGTGGCTCTGGCGTAGGCTGGCAGCTACAGTTCCGATTTGACCCCTAGCCTGGGAACCTCCATATGCCGTGGAAGCGGCCCAAGAAATGGCAAAAAGACAAAACAAAAAACAAAAAACAAACAAACAAACAAAAAATATAATTCAAAATACAAATCTGTAATATAGTGATACATGTGTTTCCTTGTCAACACATTACATGAGAAGATCTGGCCCTCAGTCTAAAAACTGCTGTAATTCTGAAGCAGTGGTGAGTATAAATGATAATTTGAAATAGCTGCTCCAACTGTCATGCCGTATGAAAAATACCTGTGACTCCTAATCGTGAGACAGTTACATGTACCACTGAGTTTGCGGCAGCTTATTGCCGACTCTCATGATGGAAGGGAATATTCATGTCGATTACAGGTGGAAGGAAAATAAAGATGTGATCTTTCTCCTATCTCCGTTCACTAATTCTCTGAGCTCTATCTGCAGACTCTAGGTGTCAGAACCCCTGCTTTTACACAACAAAGATGCATCCAAAAGAAACGTGATTGCAAGGCCACAGCCTCCACCTTCTGTCAAGCGTAAGACTTTGGTCCTCGTAAGAGGCAGGAGAAAAATGAAAACTGCCCTCCAGCAGTCACGGTGGTTAGTATCTTTCTCCAAATGTACTCTATCCAGTTTCGTTTCTTCTTTTCTTCATGGTCTGTATTGCAGAAGAAGAGAAAATGTTCAAGTCCTAGAGCACCGATGTGCTTTGTGGTTTTATCCCCTTGGCAGCATCTACGTTCTGTTACACTTCATTATTATTTTCTCTTCATAGAAATTTTCAAGACAAGAGATTCACATGCACGTGCACCCCCCCCCCTTGCCTCATGACTGTGCTTTTCCAAGCTCCCCCCAAAGGCCCTAAACAGCAATGCAAGCTGAGCGGCCAGCCAGGGAAATTCTCCTTGGGGACATAGAGCTAGGACTTGGGAACATGGAGAGAGTCCCAACTGCCATGCATGAACGTGGTTTTGAAGAGATGCCACCTGATTTTTGTAGTTGAAATGCCTTCACGATGTTCACTCCCCTAAAACTCCTGGCAGGAGTGTTTTCTTTCTGTTTCATGGCATCTAGTAGGCAGGTTTTTGTTTTTGTTTTTTTTCTTCCTAGAAGGGTGATTTAGAGAATTCTGTGGAGAACCCGGCATTATAGTTCCTTCTGACCTTGAGATACCACACATCACTGGTGTGATTATTCTTGTGAAGAACTGGACAACTGTCACTGTCCATTTAGGATACAGGATGGGCGCTGGGGCCGTATAGAGACCTGCACCTAAATGGAATATGCCACGGACCCTAGTAAAATGTAAATTGCATCCATTCCTTAGGAGAATGGAGTATAAATGACTAACATAGATTAGCAATCCATCCTAACACAATCTACTTCTTTTAACTTTCTTTTTAGGGCCTTACCTGCAGCATATCAAAGTTCCTGGGCCAAGAGTTGAATTAGAGCTGCAGCTGAGGCCTACACCACAGCCAGAGCAACGCTGGATCTGAGCCACATCTGTGACCTACACTGCAGCCTGTGGCAATGCTAGATCCTTAACCCACTGAGCGAGGCCAGGGATTGAACGTGCATCCTCATGGATACTAGTCAGATTCTTAACCCGTTGAGTCACAACAGAAATTCCCACAATCTATTTCTAATGCTTAAGGAATCACAGGTGTCAACAATGTATGATCACATTTTATTTCCTTTGTTGCCTTAGAAGCTATACCAGTTCCATTGTGTTATTTATTGGTTGAGTTACTGTTATTTATTTATTTTTTTGTCAGAGTCTTGCATATATTCTTTGGACCAGCAGGGCAAAGAAGACGAGGAATATGAAGATAATTGATAGGTTTTTGTTTTGTTTTAGGGCCTCACCTGCAGCATATGGAAGTTCCCAGGCTAGGGGCTGAATTAGCTGCAGCTGCCTGCCTACACCACAGCCACAGCCATGCCTGATCTGAGCTGCATCTGCAACCTATACTGTAGCTTGCAGCAGTGCTAGATCCTTAAGCCACTGAGCAAGACCAGGGATCAAAGCTGCATCCTCATGGATACTGGTTGGATTCTTAACCCGCTGAGCCACAACAGGAACTCTCTGAGTTACTGTTAATATTATACATCTTTAACACATCACAGTCTGTCTTTACATGAAATTATTCCACGTCGAGTACAGTACAGAAACCTTACACTAGTATATACTGCTCTTTCTCCTTTTCTGGCCTTTGTGTGGATATCATCTGCCCTTACAAATGTAGCAAACCCTGCACTTCTGGGTTAGTTTCCCACGGCAAATATGCAGGACTTTCTTACTGCCACGGGAACAAATTACCACATACTTAGCAGCTTAAAATAACACACATTTATTACCTTGTATATTATAGATCTGGAGCTTAGAGGTATAATAGCAGTCTCACTGGGCTTACGTCAAGGTTTCAGCAAGGCCAGTTCATTCTGGAGGCTCTGAGGGGAGAATCTGTTTCCCTGCCCTGTCCTTTCCAACTTCTTGAGCCTGCCCGAGTCTTGGCCCAGGGCCCCCTACCTTGCATCACTCCAACCTCTCACTTCTATTGTCTCACCTACTACCCATCCTGATCTCCTGCCTCTCTCTTAGTACAGACCTCTTTGATTGCATCAGGTCCATCCAGAAATTCCAAGAAATGCACTGTCTCAAAATTCCTAACTTAACTATACTTGGAAGGTGGCTTTTACTATATAAGGTGAAGCCTGCAGGTTCTGGGGATTAAGACATGGACATTTACCATAATTCTATTCTTATTTTTTTGTCCAACAGTTGTTTAAATGGTCAATGATTTTTTTTTTTTTTTTTTGAGGAGGGGCCACCCCTGTGGCATATGGAAGTTCCAGCGTAAGGGGTCAGATTGGAGCTGTAGCTGCCAGCCTATTTCACAGCCACAGCAATGCAGGATCTGAGCTGTGTCTGTGACCCACACCACAGCTCACAGTGGTGTTGGATCCTTAATCCACTGAGCGAGGCCAGGGATCGTACCTGCATCCTCATGGATACTAGTCAGGTTCGTAACCCGGTAAGCTGCAAAAGGAACTCTGATGATCTTTTAAAGACATCTGAATATACTTAAATATATTGTGTATTTACCCACATAGTTACTGCTCCTGGGAATCTTCATTTCTTTATATAAGAGTTCCATATTTCCACATACCATCATTTTTTTTTCTTCCTGAAAGACAGTCTTTAATATTTCTTATAGCATGGGTCTGTCGGTGATGAATTTTTTTTCAGCCTTTGTATGTCAGAAAAACTCTATTTCACCATCCTTTTTGAAAGAGATTTTTGCTGGGTGTAAAATTTTAAGGTGGCAGGCTTTTCTTCTTTCAGTGCTTTAAAGATGCTTTTTCAGTCTTTTTGCTTGCATTGTTTCCAGTGAGAAATAAACTTATTCCTACATTTGTTTATCTCTACATAACTTGTCTTTTTTCCTCTGGCTCTTTTTTTATTTCATTTTTTTCCTTTTTAGCCACCCCTGAAGCATGTGGAAGTTCCCAGACCAGAGAGCGAATCTGAGCCATGGCTGCAAACTATGCCACAGCTGCAGAAACACTGGATCCTTAACCCACTGAGCCAGGCTTCGGATTGAATTAGTACCGCCACAGAGACAAGCTGGATGATTAACTCACTGTGCCACAGTGGGAACTCCTCCTCTGGCTCTTTTAAGATCCTCTCTTCATCACTACTTTTAAGCCATTTGATCATTATCAGCTTTGGTCTAGATTTCTTCATGTTTCTTGGGGTTGAGCTTCTTGGATATGTGGACTTGTGGTTTTCAGCAAATTCGGAAAAAAATTCAGCCATTATTTCTTCAAATATGATTTCAGCTCTCTCTCTCTCCTCTCCTTCAGGGCAGCCATCCCACCTTAGGTCACCTGAAGTCCCACAGTGCTTGTTGTTTTCAGTCTTTTTTCTCTTTGTGTCTCACTTTGGACAGTTTTGATTGCTTTGTCTTCAGCACTTATCTCTTCTACAACCTCTCATTTGCCAGCAATCTCAGGCAGCATATTTTTCATCTTAGATGTTGTTTTCATTCCTAGAAGTCCCACCTAGATCTTTTCCATATCTTCCATATCTCTATTTAACATGTTCAATTTTTCTGCTACCTTCTTAAATATGGAATATGGTTATAATTACTGCTTTAATGCCTTTGTCTACTAATTCTATCACCTAGGTCATTTCTAGGTCAGTTTTTGTTGTTGTTGTTGTTGTTTTTAATTTTTTAGCTGCCCCCACAGCATACAGAAGTTCCAGGGCTAAGGACTGAACCTGAGCTGGAGATTGAACCAGTGCCTCCACGGAGACAAGCTGGATTATTAACCCACTGCACCACAGTGGGAACTCTACTAGGTCAGTTTTGATGGATTTCTCTCCTCATTATGGATGGATTTCCCTGCTCCTTTGAAGGCCTGGTAATTTTTTATTTGATGCTGGACAAATAATTTTTTGTTTTTTTGAGTGCTGGTTTTGTATTTTCTTAAATGTTTCTTAGCTCTGTTCTAAGACTTGGCTAAGTTACTTGGAAACAGTTTGATCCTTTCAGATTTTGCTTTTCAGTTTTATTGGGTGGGGCCAGATGAGCACTTGATGTGGGCCTGGTTTTGCCAGACTACTGATGCAACACCCTTCTTGTACTCTACCTGATGCCCATGTGAGCCCTGGAGATGGCTCCCTCTAACATTTTCAGGTGGTTCATCTCTGGGCCTTGGGTGGTTTTCTCACACACATGCATTTCGCAGTTCTAAGCGGAAGATTTGTACAGATTTCTGAGATTCTCTCTCCGTAAATATCTTTCTTCTATGGCTCTTTTATCTATGAATTCTAGCTGCCTCTGCCTCCCTGTACTTCTGGCTTTGTTTCTTCAACTCAAGAAGACTGCTGCTTCTTCAGAGCCCTCCCTCCCCATGACACACCTGGAGCCCACCCAGGCAGTTGGCCAGGACAATCAGAAATCTCAAGTCATTTGTTTCACATCTCCCAAGAATCACAGTCCTTCCTTGCTTGATGAACTTCATTGTTTCATATATTTCACTTGATTGCTTTCTTAGTTGCTTCAGGTGGGAAAGTAAATCTGGTCCCTGATCCTCCATCTCAGCCAGAGGCAGATGTCAGGATAAGACATGCAAAGGCAATGTTGGGCCCATAATCATCTCATGACTTGATATCCATTTCAATCCTCAAGGGCATTAAAGAATAATGATGGTTATAAAGATCCATTTGGCATTGGATTATAAGATTCTTCTGGTTGGTTCTGGTTATCTCTGGCTACCAAAAGGGTAAACATTTTATACAACGCTTAATTTTTTATGGCCCTGAGTTCAGTACAGAAAAATGCTGATCCTGGAGATCTACACAGATCAGTTCTGCGCCCCCACAGATGGGAGCCACTGTGTTATCCAGAAAGGTAAAAGCAACACACATAAGAGTATCAGCTCAAGTTACTGGGTGCTTACTCTGTGAGAGACCCAGTTCTTAGCACCCTATGTGTATTAGTGCACAAGGAGTCTCAGATTTTACCAATGAGGGAGCTAATGCACAGAGAGAAAGCTGGCCCACTAGGAACTAGTCTGTAGGACATTCTGGGAGGAAGCCACAGGAGAGCTTTGTAGGAACCCTAGCAAGACAGTTGACAGAGTCTTAGGTATCTGTTGGTGAGCCAGATGGTAAAATGTGAATTTAGACTTAGAGAGCCAAGGGTTTCCTCCTCATCTGCAAGCTTGTCCATCAGTGCTTGGGTGAAGTCACGTAAGAACTTAATTTTACTGTTAGGGTCATGAACAGATCTCTGAGCAACACATACTAGTTAAGTACCTAATATGTGCCAGGCACTGGCCAAGGCAGGCAGAAACATTAGTAACCAAAAGCAAGATAGCTGCCCTGGAAGGGTTTATAATGGAGAAGATGGAGATTATCAAAACGATAGTCATGTAAACAAGTAAATTGTAGCACATGTTCAAAGACAATAAGTTTATGAAAGCTGGGTTTTCCCTTACGGGATCAGGAGATCTGGGTGCTACAAGGCTGGGGAGAGGAGGGTTATCAGATGGAAATTTTAAATAGCGTGATCAGGGTAGGCCTCCTTGAGAAGGTTACTTCTGAAACAAACCAACAAACAAAAAAGCTCCCAAAAATGATGGAGTTAGTCACATGGACAACTGAGAGAAGAGCATCCAGATAGAGGAAACGCCAGTGGGAAGCAGAGTATGTGCCCACCAGGGCATCAAGGAAGAGAAGGGAGGCAAGGAGAATCGGAACAGAGTAGGAGAGAGGGGTGAAAAGGGGATGAGGACAAGGGGGGAGGGAGAGGGCTCATCCCAGCACTGGAGTCAGTTACGGGGAAGGAGGAGGAACAGTACAACACGTGTGTCTCTTGTTATACTGAACATCAACAGAAACACAGACCTGTAAAAGCACAAAGGAGCAAAGTGATGATCAAACGAGCTTTAGACTCCCATGGTGCCTGGGTGAGAGTCTGACGTGGGTGCCGGGCTCAGGGCAGCATTCCCCGAGTCCTGGGTCCCAGCTGACATCTGCCTCTCCTCTCCAGCATCACCTCTTTGGCATCCGTATGACATTTTCTCCAGCACAAGAAGCTACCGCCACCTATTAGATTTGCACAGAAGGAAGCACCACCAGCCTTGCAAGCAGGATGCTCACAGCAGCTGAGGCTGGTGCCAAGTCAGCCATGCCCGTGGATGCTCCTCCACGCCCCTAAGGGGTCACTCCTGCCAGGACTGCGGGAGGAAAACTCAGACTCTGATTTAGTGCTGGTGTAAAGCTCAAGGAAAAGGTAAGCGGGAAAGCATACTTTGTGCTTCCTGATGAGCTAGGAATAAATGTTCAGCTGTACTGTAACTCACAAAACAAAAAAGCTCTCCCTGTGTAGAGTCATATTTTGAGCTTCTAGGGAAAAGAGAGGAACCCAGCTGAGCTGATCACCTGTGGACCTCTCACTGTTCTCTTCAAACAAAAGGATGCTAATGAAAGAAAAGAAAATGTCAGGTCACCTTCCTCTCCTTTGGAGTCTATCTTTGAATGATCAGAACCTGACTTTTCTCCCTCTGTAATACTCACATCTGGGCTTGGTCCCCAGCCTACCTTTTTCTGGCTGAGTGACCTTGGTCCATTACCCAGCCTCTCTTGGCCTCTGTTTTCTGATCTGTTAAGTGGGGTTCAAAGGAGGACGGCAGCCAGGGCTTCATGTGACAGCGCATGGAAGGAGTCTAGCGGAGGGGATCATGAGCCCCCAATACCTGTGCTCCCTCCTTCCAGTGGCCCGCACCAAACTGGTGTGCAACAGTTGTTCCTACAAAGCAATGGCTGCCACCCTCTGGAAGGAGGCATCCTCCATCTATCTCCCACCACAGTCAAGCCTGCCCTCCATGGGGCCAGCTCAGCTTAGTCTGCCAGCCAGGGAGGACTCCACAGTGGGTAGAGTGGGTGCTTGTGTCCACTGACTCAGCTTGGGGCTCTCCTCTTCTCCACCCTTGGTGCCTGGGGTGCTCCTACTCTTCCCGAATGCTCAGCATCCTCCCCTGAGGTACCACACACATGGATCTCCTGCTGTCACCACACCATCAAAGGACCTCTGAAACCTGCCCTCTCTGACAGTCCTGTGCCATCATGTGCTGTAAGGGACTGAAGGCTGGGCAGGCAGACAGGGAGCCTCTTGGCCAGCATACGGTACTTGAAGGAGAGGGTCCATGGTCAAGCCTTAGAGGTCAAGGTTGATGGTGAGGGTAAGACATCATGGCAGGCTGTGGGGAATGATGGGATCCTAGGCTTATCCTACCTCCCCCTCAGAAGTCCTTCAACCCTGCCATGGCTGAGGATGTGAGGCCTGGAAGGGACCCTGGCTGGTACCTCTGAAGGGGAATGGGTGATGAATATTGGGGAGAACCCTGTGGATAAATGCCCTGTGAGGAAATAGCCAGCAGAGAGGCCAGCCTGCTTGTGAGACACTGCCCTTTTCAGCACCCCCGGACAAAGGTAGGCAATACCCCACCTGCAGATTCCACCTTGATTTCCTGAACCAGTTCACATAGCCTGGAAACACTCAAGAGGCAGCTTCCTACCTCCGAGTCCAGGCTGACCTATTCTGCTGGCCAGGATCCCAGGGTCTCATCCTGAAGGCACAGTCCTGGTCTTCGAGCCCACCCAGCCTCCAGGCTGCCTCCGGGGGATGAGCTGCTGTGCTGAGCTCCAGGCCAGCTGCCGTGGAGTGGCCCTGCAGCTTACACCTCACTGGCTGGTTCTCCCACCCCTAGGAAACACAGGCTCTGGACTGCAACTTCAGTCCTGACTCCAACTGCCAGGTGGACCACAGGCTGCCCTGGATGTCTCCTGGGGCCACAGCAGGGAGATTGTCCTGCCCAGGTCTCAGAAGGCAGGTGCCTCTTAGCACATTCATCCTCAGAAGTGACCAAGCTGTCTGCAGCACGGTGAGGAGGTGCCTGCTCTGGGGCTGAACAGATTTGAATCAAGTCCTTGTTCTACTTACCTACTAACCAAGCCATTTTGAACCATCAGAACCTCTGAGGCTTGGTGTTAGCACCTGTATCCTGGGGAGAATAACTTCGGGAGTCCACGTTGAGGGTTAACTGGGATCAGGTACGTTGGAAGCTTTAGAGCAAAACGTGGGCACTGCTCAGGGAATGGCAACATTTTAATGGGGTTACTACCTCTCTTATCACATGATCAATTTATTATTTGTTAAAATGTTCTCAGCATGACCCTTTCCAATGTTGGGCAGCTGTTATTTCTTCTATATCTCTGCAGGGTTTGATATCAGGTGACATTATATCACTTCCAAGAAAGATAGATTATTTTATTTTCCCTATTGTCTTAAGGTTTTCAGGTTAAGACATTAGAGAAGGAAAGAAGGAAGGAAGGAGGGAGGGAAGGAGAGAAGGAAGAAAGACCTTTGGATTAAAAACAAAACAAATAACACATTAGGCTGTTGGTGTCAGTAGTAATTCTGAATCATCCCCTGGCCAAACTTCCTGTGTGTGGGGGCTGGGTATGTATGCGTGTGTATGTGTGTGCTTTTCTCCAGAGACCCGATGCAGATGCACAAGAGGTATAGGTATAAGCATGTGCATAACATCTGATTCAACATGTGTGCGTGTGTCTGTGAACATAACATGCATGTGGAGCATAACCACCCATATCCTGTAGCAGAAGCCAGGTGCTCCTTCCTCCCAAGGCCACTTACCTCCAGGTTTCTACAGAAGGTGGCATTGGTGCCAAATAGGATCTGGCACTGCTCGTTGGCGCTGTAGTGCATGCCCGGCAGCTTGTGCGGGAGGCGCACAGCATGCTGGCTCCTGGGATCTGTGACCAGCAAACAGGTGCTGACTTTGGACCTGAAAAAGCCAAGAGATGAGCAGGCCTACAAGTGGACCACCTGGGGTTTTTGCTCTGATTTGTCAGTCACCAAGAAGGAGGAAGTTATTTATGGGGAGAGATGGGCCAGGCATGGACACATGGACTGCACTTTTTACTCTTTCTCCATATGGCTGAACGCAGATCTTTACTCTGAAGGCCACGTGGGCTGGGCAACTAGAAAGGGCCTGGGAATATTCACCCAAAGGGCTAGTGTACTTTTTTGGCAGGTGGTGGGGGGTGGCAGTCTCAGAGCTTTCTTGGATGAAAATGCTTTTGCAATAGAGTCCCTTGATATTTTCCTAGCATATAGCCTTAGCAAGAGTCACTATGAATATCGAAAAAAAAAAAAAAAGGATTTGGGGTTGTTTTGCTTAATTTTAAATAAAAGTGCTTGGAGTCCCATCGTAGCTCAATGGTTAATGAATCCGACTAGGAACCATGAGGTTGCGGGTTCAATCCTTGACCTTGCTCAGTGGGTTAAGGATCCGGCATTGCTGTGAGCTATGGTGTAGGTCACAGACACGGCTCGGCTCCCATGTTGCTGTGGCTCTGGCGTAGGCCTGTGGCTACAGCTCTGATTAGACCCCTAGCCTGGGAACCTCCATATGCTGCAGGAGCGGCCCCCAAAAAGGCAAAAAGACAAAAATACATACATACATACATAAATATATAAATGTATGTGCTTATCTACAATCCTATAGATTCTCCTGGAGAGCCATGTCAGGCTGTGGCCACTGGCTGGGTCAGGTGACTACACCTCCCTGCTGGCCGTGACAGGTGGCTAACAGATGCCCTGCTGTGGACATCAGGATTTCAACCAGGATGGAAATGTTCAGAGCTGTTGAGAACAGCTCTGAAAAACTACCTGGGGGTTGTGAGGCAGTGGCTCCATTAGGAGGTTAAATACTTGAATGCTTTTATTTTTTAATTCCTGAAACAAGGCAGATGGTAGTAAAAAGAACACCCAGCCTCTTGCCAAGATTCTTGAAGAAAAGAGTTGCACATGTGCATGCAAGTACACCCAGGCTGACGCTTGTTCCCCTCCCCTGGGCTCAAACACACCATGCATTTGAACAAAGGGAATGGGACCTGGACTGTGCATGTAAGCGGATAAAGACACACTGATTTCCCTGATGCTTCAGGTAAAATAAAATAATGTCAAGGGGCTTCCAACATTTCATTATGATGTGGTGAGAACAGGTACTTGGTAGGAAACAGACCACATTAAAACTAACAAGTCCATGTTTAAGGCCTGTGTACCACTAAATTTTCTGAGCCACAGGGAAGATTCTGGAAGAAGACCCAAAAAGAGGACAAAAAACCAGAGTAGTGCCCAGGCTGCTACTCCCTGAATTCAGTGGACATTTGATTATAAAAAGCTCACTGAGCCCCTTCAGTCTCCATGGGGTGAAGAGATGTTATAATTAACCAGTGAAGCAATCAGGCTCTGTCCATCAATTCCATGAGTCTAACCTTGAGGGCTTGCCACCAAGGGACCCGCATTGTACATGAGCACAGACTCTGTCTGACAAAGGTCTGACATCAGATGGCCAGTTCTTCCACAGAAATCTGAGAGTAGAGTGATGCAGACACATTCTGGAAAGAAAGTGGCTATGAGATAAACCCACCCTGGCTCCACACAGGAGGGAGGTGAGCAAGCCCTCTGCCCCAGCAAATGGACTTCTATCATAGGAAGCATCCTGGGTGCTGAGGAAATGCCCTGTTCCACAGCGGCCAAGGGGTGCCGCCAAGGCCACCTCTACTCACGGTCAAAATGATGCAGAGAAATGAAATGAAACCTTTTCAAGAGCTGGTCACTGCACTGCCATTTCCCCTGATGAGCATTTATGATCCTCGGCTGGGTGCCCAACTTCAGACCAGAAAGAAGCGAACCTTGGAGGAAGCTAGGTCAGCTGAGAATTCGAAGAGCTTCACTGCTGCTCACACCGGTGGACACTCCCCACATTGTGTCCTTAGGAAGTATGGTCACCCTCACTATGGTACTGACTGTACGGAATGACTCAAGGACTTACTTGAGGAAGTTTTCAAGGTCATCTCGACTGCAGGAGGACCAGGAGAGGTCGCTAGGGTTCCGGCCTTTCACCCACTCTCCCGACATGATGTGAGACCTGCCAGCGCAGGAGGAGTGGTCGTCGTCATGGTTCATCCCCAAGCTGCCCAAGGGAGGGGGGAGAAGGACACATTACAGGCTTTGTACCTCCAGGTCTAGGCTGTAGCACATGATGTCAGCCTAGACCAATTCTTTTTTTTTTTTTTTTCTTTTTAAGGCTGCACCTGCAGCGTATGGCAGTTCCCAGGCCAGGGGTCAAACTGGAGCTGCAGCTGAGGTCCACACCATAGCCACCGCAACACCAGATCTGAACTGCATCTGCAACCCATACTGCAGCTTACAGCAATGCTGAATCCTTAACCCACTGAGGCTAGGGATCAAACCTACATCCTCACAGAGATAACGTTGGGTCCTTAACCTGCTGAGCTGCAGTGGGAACTACTAGACCAAGTCCTAAACACAAAAGGTGACTCAGTTGACACCTGGTCCTCTGCTTTCTCTCAGAGTAGACCAGCAGGTCCCATCTTACAGAGGAAGAGGTGAGAACTTGCTTGTTTAGTGGATGGACATTGATTGAGCATGTAACAGATACTAAGAGCATTCACTCAACAAATAGATAATGAATGAATGAACAAACTGTATTAACCATGACATATAGTTCTTCTGATGGCGTTCCCACACTAAAATATCCTAGTACTAATGGTCTACGTGTTTTATTGCCTGGAGAGAAGGCAGTATGCCAAGGGCTGGTGGGAACCAACCAAGACTTTGACTTGTGAAAACTCATGAACGATGATGGCTTTTCATTCATGTCATCGCACCTGGGTCCACCAAGATCATGCCTGTTACCCTCCCCAGTTTTACCTGCAAGACACCGGGATGCTGGCCTAGATGTGGGCGGCCAGCAGGAAGGGGAGCTGAACAGTGCTCTTAGTTCACACATACACTGTCAGTGGGGGAAGCTGAGATGCAGAACGCATGAAGTCAGATGGTCTGGTTTGCTGACCCATGATTTCCAGGGGAGACTCACGATGTACAAGTGTTGCTCACTCTCTGTCAGCAGCTCCATGGAAAACTCACAGACCTTCATTCATGCAAAAATATTTATAAGAGGTTTCCTGAGTGCCAGCAATGTACAAAAAAGAGAAGGTACTGTGTGTACATGTGCCATCCCTGACCTCAAGTCAGCCTGGGTGGAGATAGACACAAAACGGAGACAATTATGCCCAGAAGGTCTGCCTGTGACTCTGGAACCCTTTATCCTAGTTTTCCTCTTACGCCACTGACCATCCTTCATCACGTTCCCTGCATTCATGCCCTGCACACCCCAGGCCACTCCATGCTCCTGCAGAGGAGCGGATCAGCTGGTGCCATCCTACCACAGGTACAACACGGTTTGGCACCCATGCTCCTCCCGCTGGTAGCCCTCCCTCAACCATCCATACATGCCCAGTGGAGGGTATGCTTACCAAGAGTCAAATGCATTTATTCTCCAACCTATTTATAGTTAATCCCCGTTTTTGTTTTTGTTTTTTTCTTTTTGTGTTTTAGGGCTGCACTTGCAGCATATGGAGTTTCCCAGGCTAGGGGTCAAATTGGAGCTGTAGCCGCTGGCCTACACCACAGCCACAGCAACACCAGATCCTTAACCCATGGATCAAGGCCAGGGGTCGAACCTGCAACCTCAACAATGCTAGTCAGATCTGTTTCCGCTGTGCCACGACGGGAACTCCCAGTTAATCCTTCTTAATTCAATTAATACACGTAGCTACACGTTGTATTAATCAATGTAATACGTGAATGAAAGTAAAATTGTTTTGGGGAATACCAATTTAGCTAGTAGCTAAAACAGGCTACTACCAAACTGGATGTGGGCAAAACAACTGCAAAGAAACAGAAGCAAAAAAAAAAAAAAAAAAATCATAAAAATTTGTCCTCCAGACTGCTTCATTAGGGTCTCTCAAGTTCTGCTGAATCTAAAAGAAAAAAATTCAAACTGATGGCATTGCAGTTGTGGTCTGTGGGAGAAAGGTGCCATGGATGTCCAATGGCTTCCCTCAAAAAAAGGTTTTTGAGGCGCTCCCATCATGGCTCAGAAGAAACGAATCTGACTAGTATCCATGAGGATGTAGGTTAGATCCCTGGTCTCACTCAGTGGTTAAGGATCTGGTGTTGCCATGAGCTATGGTGTAGGTCGCAGATGTGGTTTGGATCTGGCTATGGGGAAGACTGGCAGCTGAAGCTCCAATTTGACCCCTAGTCTGTGAACCTCCATATGCCAAGGGTGCAGCCCTAAAAAGATACACAGACACACAGACACACACACACACACGCATGCATGTATGCAAAAGAGGCTTTTGAGAGAGTTACTGTTGTGGCGCAGCAAAAACAAATCCGTGAGGATGCAGGTTTGATCTCTGGCCTCACTCAGTGGCTTAAGGATTCAGCGTTTCCATGAGCTGTGGTGTAGGTCATAGATGTGACTCAGATCCCACGTTGCTGTGGCTGTGGTGTAGGCCAGCAGCTGTAGCTTACATTCGACCCCTAGTCTGGGAACTTCCATATGCTCAGGGTGCGGACCTGAAAAAGAAAAGAAAAAAGAAAAAAAAAAAAAAAGGCTTTTGCTCCTACCACAAAATTGGCAGAAAAAAAAAAGTTTTCATGGTTTAGGTTAAATCAAAATGAACCTAAGAATGTAAGTAAAATTTCTCATGTTTCCCCACTTGAACCAGTTTTCTGGTCCATTGGCCAGTTGACTGACTATTCTATGGTCCTGTCAGGAGAGAAGGCTTCTGCAGGCCTACATGTTTGTGGCCACCCTTCCTCTCAATCCAGACCACTCCTGCCAAACTCCCCCTGGAATATGCTGGCTCCCAGGACTTCCCAGGGCCTCATCAAGGTTCTTCCAGAGCAGCTTTCCAGCCCAGCCTGTCCATTAGCAGCCAGCACAGAGCAAGTACTCTGTAATATTTATTGAATGGATCAGCTATTTAATGTAGAAGAAAGCATCCAAAAATCAGAGGATCCAAATCTGTGATAAGTGTGCTGGTTCTAGGGTGGCAGCAGCTTGCTCAACAGAACAATGGAAACTATCTCTGAGGAGATGCAGTCTTGCTCTCTTGCCTGGATGTCAGGGATCCACCCGCTTAGGGTTAAAGATCAAAGGGATTAACAGATACATCTGACCAATGGGAATGGCTTTTCATTGTCATTACTCAGTTTACTTTTTTTCCTGTTAGCTACACTGTATCTGCACCTCTATCTGTACTTATGCCTGTATCTGTACCTCTGTCTGTATCTTTACCTGTATCTGTACCTCTGTCTGTATCTGTACCTGTATCTGTATCTGTACCTCTATTTATATCTGTACTTTTATCTGTAACTCTACCTGTACCCGCATCTGTATCTGTGCCTATACCTGTATCGGTACCTCTATTTGTATCTGTACCTGTATCTGTACTTATACCCATATCTGTACCTCTATCTATACCTGTACATTTACCTGTATCTGTATCTATCTCTTCATTTCAGGAAAGATAGGAACTGACTGGTTCTTCCACTGCCTGGAGGAAAGGGATATTAAAAGTCACTTAAATTCAATTTAAGCTTTGATTTGATAACTGAAATAAAACCAGTGATAGAGTTTTCAAATGGATAGATCTGAAAATTTTGATGACTTTCAGGGAACTCTGCTGTATGTGTAAAAGTTACAGAAATACAAGGTTTCATGAAAAAAGTGGCTCTGACCTCCATTCCTAAGGACACACAATGCTGTGTGTAAGCACAGCACGGGGAGCAGGTCAAACTTTGTCATGGCCGATGTGGAGAATCTGGCCCCAAGGAGATCAACACAAGATCCCAGGCCACCTCCCACTGAGCCAGGCTGGGACGTCTTCAGCAGCCACCTCATTCTCTTTGTTACTGGGAAAAACCACAATCAGAGGAGACCAAAGCCCTGACAGAATGGCCTCACCAGGTATGGAGGAACCTATCACTTGTAACCACTTTCCATTTTTCTCAATGTTTCTCTAGCGGTCAAGCCGCTTATAAGACACATCAGAGACATACACAGAAATCCTCAGGAAAGCTGAGTGCACCCTCAACAGCTAAAAGCCCGCAGGGTGTTAGGTTATAGCTTCATTCCTCCAGCCCTCAAGAAGGACTTCCCTTAGGAATGCACCAGTCAGCAGATTGGCCAAAAGTGTGATTCTTGGGTTTCTGGAGCTTGTCTCTAATATAGCCCCTTGATCTGATTTAAAACGTTCAAATGCTCACTAAGTGCCTCATAAATTTACAGTCTGATGAACTAGCATTGGGGTGGGAGGCTTAGTAAGGTGAGGTCTACATAAACTACGGTTTATGCTATTTTTAGTTTAATTGGCAGCTCACTTGACTGAACAATGCGTGTTACTTTAGGTTTATGTCTGTGGTAGCACTACATTTCAGCAAAACATGGAGCATTCTGCATGCATAGTAATCTTAACATTAAGTGGCTGAGATTAAGGACACAGATGGGCCTCACGTCACATGTGGCCCAGATTTATCAGACACAATAAGAACTTAAAGGCCTCCAATAGATTTAATCTTAAAACAAAAGAACGCATTGCTTCGTGTATTTGCCTCAGGAAATAATGACCTACCCCACGTGAGGGTTCTGAAAGGCAGTGCTCCACTCATCTTAGCTTCACCCCAAACCCTGGAAGGCATGGGAGATGCTAGCCGGAACATGTGCCATTTGGGAAGCTCCCGTTTTATGTGGCTCTGAGACTGTATGTCTGTCTCCCAGACACTTTGGAGTTTTGATGTCAGGTTTGTGAACCAGGTCTGTCCCTCCTCAAAGTACTCTTGGCTGGGTCTGTGAAATGAACATGGTGGCAGGGGATGAAAAAAATCCTAGAAACAGCTCCTTTGGTGCAGCCTCTCTAGTTGGGGGTGGGAGGGCTGGTGGCCCGAACCTACTTAGGTAGCCCTGGGGGTGCATTGCCTGCCAACTCCTTTCCAATAAATGTTTACTGACTTTGCAGTAAAAGGAATGGCCCATGGCAGTTTCTAGGAAATGGTAAGCCGATTTCTCTTAGTTACTGTTAATTAACATCAGAATAATTAACAGGCTAGCATTACACCAGGAAAGAAATTCTCCACTGCTGCTCCTTTGTGCCAAGAACCAGACTGTTCCCTCAATCTGCAGTGGCTCAGAAACTTTACTTACAAGTCGTAAAAATCACTAGGACTACCAGGCAGCACTCATTTATACAGACTGAACCATGGGGTTCATTGTCATGATCATCAATAACCCCATTTATAGGGAACACAGAATTAAGATTCCCTCACCATGGAGAAGTTTTTGCTTCTATACAGGAAAATGAGCCCACCAGCTTGCAGGGATTCAGTAACGTTGTAACTAAAAAATAGGGTCTCCAACACCAATATGTACAGGACTGAATCGCTAATGAGTAAATGAGAACACATACAGTGTTGGTGTTAAGTTCGTTTTGTTATAGTGGGTAACATTACAGCAGGCAAAGACTGAGAGGGCACATTAGAGTATATACAGTCTCTCTTAGCTAACCAGAGTGCTGAAATCACAAAAGCACTCACATTCTTGGGTTTATATGGGATTTTTTTTTTTTTTTTTTTTTGGCCTTGCCTACAGATGTGGAAGTTCCTGAGCCAGGAATCAAACCCATGCCACAACAGCAACCTGGGCCACAGCAGTGACAACACCATGTCCTTAACCCACTGAGACATATACATGAGATTTCGATGTCAGGCATAGGAGTTAGGTCTGGCCTTCCCTCAAAGAAGTCTTGCCTGGGTTGCATGTGTATGTATATAAATACAGGTGTGTTTGGAGATTCCACTGTGGCTCAGCGGACCAAGGACACAAGATTGTCTCTGTGAGGATGTGGATTTGATCCCTGGCCTTGCTCAGTGGGTTAAGGATCCAGCATTGCTGGATCCAGTGTAGGTCACAGCTGCAGCTCTGATTTGACCCCTGGCCTGGGAACTTCCATATGCCGCAAATGTGGCCATAAAAAGAAAATTAAAAAAAAAAAATATATATATATATATACAAGTGCACACACAAACACACATGATCCATTCCAAATGGGTTTTAAATTTTCGATTTAACAACAATGTAATTAATTTGGATGAGAGATAGATGAAGAGTGAAATAAATAAAAAAGAAAACAAAGCCTGGGCCATTCTATCCCCTACTCTGGTTAATGAGTGCATACATTTGCATATATATGCGCACAGGCGACCCTGAGAGAAGTGAGAGAGTTGGGCGTCTCACCTTCTCTCGGGGTCTGAGAGCCTCTCTCTATGAACACAGACAGCATCATGCCGAGGGTGACTCTGGTGTTGCACGATACACATTTTTCTATGCAACCAGGGCACGAGGTGTGGAGCTCTGATATGTGAAGTTTATTGTTTTATTTTGTTTTTTGTCTTTTGAGGGCCTCACATGCAACATGTTGGAAGTTCCCAGGCGAGGGGTCGAAACAGAGTTGCAACTGCTGTCCTACACCACAGTCACAGCAACGTGGGATCCCAGACACGTCTGTGACCTACACCACAGCTTATAGCAATGCTGAATCCTTTAATCCACTAAGCAAGGCCAGGGATCAAACCCCAGTCCTCATGGATACTAGTCAGGTTCATTACCACTGAGCCATGACGGGATCTCCTTGATATGTGAAGTTTAAATTTCATCTGATGCTCAGAGAAACAGTGTCTGGTGTTTGATGTGGACCTTTCTGAGTGATTTTCAAAGATAATCTTGATGAACTATTTTTACTCTTAACCCTTATTTTAGAATCTAACTCTACAAGATGCAGTACCACCAGGCTGTTATTTTGCCCAAGGGTTTTCCTCTATATCACTGCTGTGTCTCTACGGCATCCGGATGGAACAAGGACAGGAGCGGCCGTGTCATTTCCCTCCTTCTTGATGAGCACCTTCAGGGGATATAAAACCGGAGTCATATGTTTGAGGTCACCCACCAAGGTTAAGTCTCCAGAACCATCTTTCTGGGCCACGTGGACAACAGCAGCCACCACGCCCCTCACAGCTGGGGCTTCTCCTCCTGCTCCATCCCCACCCCACTCTGCTTGGACACCTGCATACACAGCAACTGGCTCCAAGCCCCAGCCACTCTCCAATTATCTAATAGTTTTGATGAAAATATATAAACAGTCAAAGAGAATGGTATGATCCCCTTTTCAAATAGCAGAGCACTGTCTTTGAAAGAACCTGGCTTGGCCTCAAGACGGACCTGG
This sequence comes from Sus scrofa, assembly GCF_054392235.1. Taxonomy (NCBI): domain Eukaryota; kingdom Metazoa; phylum Chordata; class Mammalia; order Artiodactyla; family Suidae; genus Sus; species Sus scrofa. Next base: position 148,105,802 of record NC_139383.1, read on the forward strand.
GTGGGAATTCCACCTCTGCCACTTGAAAGGGCAGCTTCGCACTCTGAGCCTCCACTTCCTCATCTATGACTGATCAGGGATCATGACACGAACCATCATTCATTCATTCAACAAACATGAATCAAAGCTTTTATACCACCAGACACTTTTCTAGGTGCTAGCACAGGCCAGACTCCTGCTTTTGCAGACTTTACATTCTGAAGGAATAGAGATGCGGGAAAACAGACCCCGAGTGCCTGACAGAGATGAGGGCCTTGCTTCCGCTAAGCACACACCTGAGTAAAGGAATGCTGGCTGCCCCCAAGCTGCAAACCCAGGTGCCCTCGGAGAGCTGCAAGGCAACCAGGAAAGTGGGAAGGGAAGGGAGGTTCATGGCAAATTGAACAGTTTCTGCCCTAATATATGCCTTTAAATTCCATTTCTTTTCTGCAATGAACAGATCATGGCTGTGCTGTCAGATCTGGGGCCAAGGACCCATGAGCAGAAGCTTCATGGAAACCTGAGAAGCCCAACTACTTTTGGCAGGTGGGCATCCTGCTCAGGGAAACAGCAAAGGATAATCCTCAATGACCACTGGTCAATACCATGTGTCGTCTCCATAGGAAGAAGGTGATGATGGTGGCCTGTGGCATAGCCTCCTGTTTCCACACCTCAGCAGCAGATCTAGGTTTGAAGGCAGCAGGCCAAACACTTGCTCAGCTCCCTGTGCCTTCAGCATCCTGGGTTTGGTAAAAGCCTGAGGGACATGGGCTGAAGCTGGGTCATCTCACTGAAAAGCCATGTTCTGACCTGAAGATCTCCTCCTGCTCATCAGCTTCTGTGGCTCTGGTCTGGCTTCCACATGACAAAGGTGGTCCTTACACAGTTGAGACTATCCTGATGTCCCCCCTCCACCCCCCTGCTCTACCAGCTCTCAGAGTGTAACTGAGCAGGACCCTATGGAGTCTTCCCAGGACAGGCCCTTCCCTGGTATCCTCTGCTTTTGCTCTTTTCCGAAGTATACATGTATCTTGTTGGAGGTTTACAGGAACAGCTTGACCTGACTTCTGTGGACAGCTATAAGAATAAATCATTTCTGCACCAAGAAATTTGCAACAACCAACCACACCCCTCCTTCACCTTGCCTTTAGAAATGCTTTGCAATTTTGGTTATGCAAGTTCAGGATATTTTAGAGGCATGAGCCACCCATCTCCTTGCATGGCCCTGCAACAAACCTTTCACTGCTCCAAACTATGACCTTTCAGTTTGTTTCGCTTCACTGTACATCTGGCACATGGACTTGCACTAACAAAAGCAGGGCTGCACATGGCTGTGAAGCATACGTACACCTAGCACACAACAGGCCTGCTGCATACAGAAGAAAGGATACCTTTGGCATCCTCTCCCAACCTCCTCATCAGCATGTATCATCAGCATGAGGGGTTGGTCTCCAACATGAACTGTGAACGAACCAAGCAACCTTTCCTTGGGATGCTCCCAGCTGCTTCCTACAATGTCCCCACCACCCGAAGCATCCCATGAGCTCCAGTGCATGCCAATATGTTATCAACTTTCATAGACTTGAAGGCAAATGAGGCTTGAAAGTTCTACTAAAAAAAAAAAAAAAAGAAATCCATAAAGCCATGTTGACTTCTGACCTGGGAAAATAGTCTACCAAAGAAGGGAGGGGGTGTCTGAAGCTGTTTCCATGGACAAATTCCAAAGAGGTTTAGAATGATGCTTATATTGATAAAATGAAGAAATGGCCTCCCAAGGTGAGTGATTATTTTGGAGGCGACAATATTGATGAAAAGGGTGAAGGGTGTTAAGAAAAAGCTCTGCCTCTGACAAGGCAAGTAAAGGGAGTGGAAGGAAGAAGCCAGTTCCTCTTCTTTCCTTTCCTTAGTCTTTGTTGTTGTTGTTCCAGAATTATCTCAGGTATTTTGAGAAATTGACTCTTCCCAATGATTTTGGTTTGTCAAGTTTCATAAGAAGTCCTTTTAGTTTAGGATTGTGCTGAATAAATTGATTAATTTGGGGAGAGGGGCAATCACTGAAGTTTTGAGTCTTGCCATCCTGGGACATTAGGGCACCTTTTCCTTTTCTCAGGCTTTCTTCAATGATCTTTGGCAACAAGTTGTAGCTTCCATCATCAAGGTCTTCCTTTTCTTATTAGAAGCATTCCTGGGTATTCCACATCTTTGGCTGAAGTTGTAAGCGAGGTCTGCTTTTATTCTTCAGTGACTATTACTGCCTGTCCATAAGAAAAGCACACCACTGGTATGTTGGTCTTGGTGAACGTTCACTGGTTCCAAGAGTTTGTCAGATGATTCTCTCATAATATGTAGATAATGACTACTTTGTCTTGTCCCCTTCAATTTTTTTTTGGTCTTTTTGTCTTTTCTAGGGCCCCATCTGTGGCATATGAAGGCTCCCAGGCTAGGGGTCTAATGGAGCTGTAGCCACTGGCCTATACCAGAGCCACAGCAATGCCAGATCCGAGCCGCATCTGCAACCTACACCACAGCTCACGGCAACACCGGATCCTTAATCCTCTCAGCGAGGTCAGGGATCGAACCCACAACCTCATGGTTCCTAGTCAGATTCCTTTCTGCTGTGTCATGACGGGAACTCCCCCTTCAATGTTTATAGCTCATTTCTTGCCTTATGAAGTTTGATGGACTTCCAAAACAATGCAAAATATTAAAACGTGAACACTTTGATGCTGCCCACTCCCAACTAATAGAAATGTTACTAATATGTGCACACTCAATACATCAGCTCGAGATTGCTTGCAGGTAGGTAAACTTGGTCAGCTTAAGGGCACTTTCTTCTAAATCATCAATTTCAGAGGCTCTTCTTGATACACTTCAAAGTAAACACTAAAGACAGTTTGACGTAGTAGACAAAGTGATGGCCCAAAAAGACAGAGGCCAAGGTGGATGCTAAAGACCTGCCCCAGTTATTTTGGGAGCTGAGGCAAAGCTCCTAATTCTTCAGGCCTGTTGTACTAGCTGGGAAGGGAGGGGCTTGAACCAGATGGTTTTCCATTTCAAAGGTTACAGAAAGGTTTTCCAGTTCAAAATAGAGTAATTTAGTGATTCTTGATCTGGAAGACTGAGCTGGGTGGGCACTGACTTGTACCAGCACTCTCATGGCACCAGATACATAGCCAAGAATGGCACATGCAGCCCTGCCTGCAGGAAGCCCAGGGTCTGGCATCACAGACAAGGCAGGAAGTGCTGACCAGTGCTGTCCATTGCAACTTTCTGTGATGATGCCACATTCCCTGGGTGACTGTCTAAATGGCAGCCCACAGCCACATGTGGTCATGAGCGTTTTGGAATGTGCTAGTATGACTAAAGAGCTGACTTTATTGAATTTTTTTTTTCTTTTTTACAGTCGCACCTATGGTACATAAAGAGTGAAGTTAACAGGGGTTGAATCGGAGCTGTAGCTGAGTCTAAGCCAGAGCCACAGCAACACCAGATCCAACCATATCTGTGACCTACGGCATAGCTTGTGGCAACACCAGATCTTTTTTTGTTGTTGTTGTTATTATTATTATTTTATATATATATATATATTTTTTTATTTTCCCACTGTACAGCAAGGGGGTCAGGTTATCCTTACATGTATACATTACAATTACATTTTTCCCCCACCCTTTCTTCTGTTGCAACATGAGTATCTAGACAAAGTTCTCAATGCTATTCAGCAGGATCTCCTTGTAAATCTATTCTAAGTTGTGTCTGATAAGCCAAGCTCCCGATCCCTCCCACTCCCTCCCCCTCCCATCAGGCAGCCACAAGTCTCTTCTCCAAGTCCATGATTTTCTTTTCTGAGGAGATGTTCATTTGTGCTGGATATTAGATTCCAGTTATAAGTGATATCATACGGTATTTGTCTTTGTCTTTCTGGCTTATTTCACTCAGGATGAGATTCTCTAGTTCCATCCATGTTGCTGCAAATGGCATTATGTCATTCTTTTTTATGGCTGAGTAGTATTCCATTGTGTATATATACCACTTCTTCCGAATCCAATCATCTGTCGATGGACATTTGGGTTGTTTCCATGTCCTGGCTATTGTGAATAGTGCTGCAATGAACATGCGGGTGCACGTGTCTCTTTTAAGTAGAGCTTTGTCTGGATAGATGCCCAAGAGTGGGATTGCAGGGTCATATGGAAGGTCTATGTATAGATTTCTAAGGTGTCTCCAAACTGTTCTCCATAGTGGCTGTGCCAGTTTACATTCCCACCAACAGTGCAGGAGGGTTCCCTTTTCTCCACACCCCCTCCAGCATTTGTTATTTGTGGACTTATGAATGATGGCCATTCTGACTGGTGTTGAGGTGATATCTCATGGTAGTTTTGATTTGCATTTCTCTTATAATCAGCGATGTTGAGCATTTTTTCATGTGTTTGTTGGCCATCTGTATATCTTCTTTGGAGAAATGTCTATTCAGGTCTTTTGCCCATTTTTCCATTGATTGATTGGCTTTTTTGCTGTTGGGTTGTATAAGTTGTTTATATATTCTAGAGATTAAGCCCTTGTCAGTTGCATCATTTGAAACTGTTTCCTCCCATTCTGTAAGTTGTCTTTTGGTTTTCTTTTGGGTTTCCTTTGCTGTGCAAAAGCTTTTCAGTTTGATGAGGTCCCATGGGTTTATTTTTGTTCTAGTTTCTATTGCTTTGGGAGACTGACCTGAGAAAATATTCATGATGTTGATGTCAGAGAGGCAACACCGGATCTTTAATCCACTGAGGTAGGCCAGGGATTAAACTCACATCCTCAAGGAGACAACATCAGGTCCTTAACCCTCTGAGCCACAATGGAACTCTGTGACTTTATTAAATTAGTTGAGACAAATTTAAAGACCCACATGTGGCTAACTATGACCACACTGAACCGTATAGGCAAGGCATCTGATTCAACAAACTCAAGTACCATCACTGTTCTAGTAGCCACGGACATCATCACATTGGTACAGGAATATATCGAGGCCCACAAATTACCTACAGGCTTACATTTACTTAGAGAAACAAGACAGGCTGATGACACAACTGGAGAAGAATCAATAGCCTGTTGTAGACATAAGAAGCTGAAAGCTGTGGGCATTTAGAGAAGGGAGACTTTCACATATTGTCTCATACTGACTTTTTGTGTAAAAAGAACAAATAGGATTGCATATGAGATCTGTTTCTTTTCCTTTAACCTTTGTGCTCTGTTGCCTGTCCCCAGTCATGCTGCCTCTGCATCTTCTGTAAAAAAGAGAATATTGCCTATAGACTGAAATATTATAGGACAGCCTATTCTCAAGGTTCTGACCTTTAAGGGTACAACACTTTTCCATTCATATGGAGATAAAATGTTGCAGAACAGAGAACAGCATTTGTCTGGTTGGAGGTTTACAGTAACATGGTGACTTGACCTACGTGGATAGCTGCAAGAACAAAGGATTCCTACACCAAGAAGTTTGAAACACCAACCACACCTCCTGCCTCACCTTACCTTTAGAGATGCTTTGCTGAAACCCTCTGGAGAGTTCAGGGTTTGGGGGGGTGGGCCATAAGCCACTGTTTCCTTTCACAGCCCTGCAATAAACCTTCTCCGCTCCAAACTCCAACATGTCCATACTGTTTGGCCTCACTGTACGCTGGGCACAGGAATTTGTGTTTGGTACCATCTGCATGAACTTATGCCTGCTTTCCTCCAAAACGGTTGTGCTGATGGTGCCATCTGTCCTAAACCCTCCAAATCCCAGGGCTGTGGTGTGATGTATTAGAAGTGAGGAACCTGCAGATCTACAAAGGCTTTACAGAACACCCAATGAAAACTTCAGCCTAGATTGCTTCAGACAATGATGTCTGAAAAGAAGGATTCTCTAAACGCCTTCCCATGGAGGTCTCATGTGCAATTAAATCTGGGACATTCGCAATTTCAAATGAATTTGGTCAAAGAATGGCCTTCACTAACTGAAAAAGTGAATGGTGGGCTATAATAAGGCAGAACGAAGGAGATATTTCTAATGCTAAAAAGTTCCGAGGCTGTCTTTAGCTTTTTAAAGGAAGATAATTGATCGAGGAAACATTATTTTTATTTCAAAAGAAGACTTCCTGAAAGAACTAGGCTCGTCTAAAATTAACCATTAACATGGAGTTCCTGTTGTGGCTCAGCGGTAATGAACCCAACTAGTATCCATGAGGACACAGGTTCGATCCCTGGCCCTGCTCAGTGGGTTAAGGAGCATTGCCGTGAGCTGTGGTATAGGTCACAGATGTGGCTCAGATCTGGTGTTGCTGTCGCTGTGGTATAGGCCAGCAGCTGCAGCTCCCAATTCAGCCCCTAGCCTGGGAACTTCCATATGCCATGGGTGTAGCCCTAAAAAAAAAAATTAACCACCAACAAGATGAATGTCTCCCAGCCCCACCACTGTCATCACTTCTGCAGCCTGTTCTGGACCTAGAATGCAGAGGGGCTCACGGGAAAAGGCCCAACATGGTATGCTGAAGTCCAAAAGGCCACCCAGGGCCCATATGGATGCTCGTAGCACCAACAAGGCTGAGCTCTACCTCCCAAACTGCACAGTGATCCCCTGAGACTGAGAAAAGCTGGGACCTAAGACTTGGGACTCTTTGTTGCAGTGGCTATAGTGCTTGCAACAGGACAAACATCTTCTCCTCAAGCAATAAAATACAAAGAAACTATGGGGCCAAAAATAACCATGTGCCATGTGCAGTTGGGGCAAATTATGGGCAAAAAGGCATATAAAAACTAAAAAAGATCAACTAACGGCCATTTCTGAAGAAACCAGAGCAAAAAGCAGGGTACTACACATGCCCCCTGCACATAACACCACCAAATGGGTGGGCAGACCACCTAAGCCACCCCTCTGGCCTGAGCCCTGGACCCGCCCCTAACCTCTCCCCATGTAAGGAACCCCTCTCTCAGGGAGTGAGGAGGGAAACTGTTGCTTGTTTTCACTCCCCTCTGCTGCAGCAAGGGCCCCCATAAAGCTTTGCCTGAATTTCTTGCCTAGCTGTTTATCAATTGCTATTGATTAAGGAGGCCAAGAACTCTGGTCAGGAACAGACTCCCTAGTCTCCTTCAGGTCTGCAGTAGGCCTTCCTTTAGGCCCAGCTGCATCTGATGGAGGCCCATGTGGGCCATGGGAGGGTTCTGCTGTGGACACAGGCTGACACAGCATAAGTGGGTCTGAGCTTCTGGCTCTATTTACCCCTCTTGGTCAGCTGCCAAAGGGGTTCTGCAGTGATAGGGGCCAACCTTGAATTTGGTTTCAGGGTGGCTCTATGAGGAGACCATGTGCCCAGCTTAATCTAGCAAGTACATGGCAAGGGAGCTGAAGGGCACAGAGTGTTTCCCTTCCAGCAATGTGCTGCCTGGGGTTCTGCCCAGGAGTCTGCCTAACAGAGGGCTGGCAGTATCACAGCACTTAGTTTTGTTGAAGGAAAGTGGGAGACTGAGCGAGAGTCACAAGCTCAGCCTAAAGTGTAATTCGTCTAACGGTACTGCAGGCATTGGACTGAACAGGGCAGGAAATGGAATGATGGCTAAAACCTTCCAAAGATGTAAATCCCAGGCTAATAGATCCTACCCTCCAGATGTCAGGAAGAAACTTTCTGTGCACAATGGATAGAAAAATGATGTGTAAATGGAGTGCAATTTCTCAGCTTTAGGGAAATCTATAGCCACCATGAGTCCTCCAGAGCTGTCTCCTGTGGAGTGCTTCAAAGGCCAAGGTCAAGTCTCTTGATCCCTCTGGGACCTACACAGCAGAGCTCTGCAGCAAGGAGAACCCCCAGAAGCACTTGGCCCCCACAATGACGTGGGGCCCAGGGTTACCTGTCTGCTCCTACCCTCCTCCTGTCATTTCTGATTCAGAGAAATATTGCCTTCATACCTCTGTTCCCCGGACACTGGCCCTGAAGGCACCTGGAGCCCAAGACCTTCAGGAAGGGGATTCAGACTTGGTCTCCTTCCTGGATGCCCTTCCCCTCACCTCTTTGAAGGAAGCACACCTGTGAGATGTTATGAGCATCAGCCCTCCCTCCCACCTCGCATCACACCTGTGGCTTCACGAGATGCTGGGTGGACACAGTGTGGTCCAGGAGCTTGGGGTCAGGGTTGGGAACCTTGAAGTGCTTTGTAATATGTACCCGTCCTCTGTTTTCTAGTGCTTAGAAATTCTGCACATAAAAACATAATGCCAGGAGACTGATGCTTAGGAATACTAACTCCTTTTCTAGCCGAGGCTCAGGCTCTAAAGAACCACAGGAATTGAGACTTTAAGGGCTCTTGAAGCCCTTCTGTCTGCATCTATGTGGAAAGTGGAGCCCAATGAGAGGTGACCACCCCACACCCCACAGCCAGCTGCACAAGTGCTTCCAGGAACCAAGGGTCTTCCTTTTTCTGGTCGGAGAGCACATTTCTGATCTAGCTCACAGATTCTGCCTTCGTCTAAGCCACCTACCCTGAGAATGGGGGCAGTACTGGGGTCTACAGCCTTGAGAAGACAGCAAACTGGGAGTCAGTCAAAGGCTGGTCATCTATGGACTTCAGGATGAAATATGGTTTGGTTTTGGAAAATTGTTACAGCAAGCAGATAGTTAGGCATGAGCAGAGAAGGGGGGCATGGGGCCAGATGGCAGGAAACCATCATGCAAACAGCAGGGTCCATGGGTGGACAAAGAAAAGCTGGAACCTCCAGAATGATAGGAAACCACACCTTTTGGGGTGATAAGTGCCCTGGGGGCAGACAAAGAAAGGTGGAAAAGGGTGCAAATCTCCAATGTCTGAATGTAACCTGTTTCTCATTATGTCCTAGTTATAATAAAATTATAATAAAATTATCTATGCAGATAAGAAGTACCCATCATACACCAACGCCATGACACTTCTAATAAAACTAAATAAGGACATGGAGTTTCCGTTGTGGTGCAGTGGAGACGAATCCAACTAGGAACCATGAGGTTGCAGGTTTGATCCCTGGCCTCGCTCAGTGGGTTAAGGATCCAGCGTTGCCATGAGCTATGGTATAGGTTGCAGACACGGCTCAGATCTGGCGTGGCTGTGGCTGTGGTGTAGGCCAATGGCTACAGCACTGATTTGACCCCTAGCCTGGGAACTTCCATATGCTGCAGGTGCAGAGCTAAAAAAAACAAACAAAAAAAATCAAAAAGCCTAAATAAGGACAAAAATTCCTCCTCCTTTTGGGAAAGTGAAGCCGGGATGAAAATTAAGGAATATGACACCCCAACCCCTGCCTTTCCAGTGAATATCCCGCCCATACAATTAGATGCCCCATATAACGGGTGTGCCAAAAAACACAGGGCGGCTGCTGGCCTCTCTGCCCGCCTCTCCTTAAGAAGCGTATTTCTCACTTAAATAAAGCCTCACTTTTCTCTCTCAATTTCCACCTCATTTCTGAATTCTTTCTGCGAGAAGACAAGAAGCTAATCTTAGGGAAGAAAAACCTCATCGTCAGCTCTCAAAAAGTCCATCTTTGAGAAGTATTTACTTAAAACAAATGCTCTAAATTTCCTGGTTTTATATTGGCCTTCCCTCCCTGCCCGCCTCACAAAGACACAAAAGGACAGTGAGTACTTTTTTCCTTTTTAACCATAGACATCTCTTAAGCAGACAAGATTATTTTCAGTTCCACTTAGGCTTAGCAACATGGAGTGCCTGGAAGCATAGGTTTAATAAGCTTTCCACTTACAAACAAGAGCAACTGCTGATTTCTAAGGGAGGGTTTCCTTCAGCCAACAGGAAAAAGCCTGGTTTGCTGTTGTTAAAATAAATGCATGGTGGAAATTCAAAAAGACAAAGGGGTATAAGATAAAAATGGAACCCCCCCCATTCCCTAGGCTCCCCTGCACCCCTCGCCCCCACCCAGAGGTAATCTCTGTCCCTAATTCTTCCAGAGGCCATCAGTGTTTTAATGGGCACTGGAAACCAGGCCCTAGCACTTCCTATCCATTTCAAAGGCGGGCAGAGGAGGGGATTTGCTGACCTTCATGGTGAATCTGCTGCTCAGGGAGAACCTACAGCTTCTCAAAGTTCAAAGGCCCCTCAGGGACATGAAAAGGCACGGGATGCCCCAGACAGCAGAAGCCCTAAGGATAGGTTGCTTCCTGCTCCTAATCACCATCACCCCTTTCTTCCATGAAACCACACATCAGGATGGGTTTTACAGCTTCATTATTTGGGCTCTGCCTTTTCCTCTTTGACCAGCTGTGTGGCCCCAAGTGACGCCAACTTGGGCCCCTGGGGCCTACACGATGCCCCCAGGCCCCCCAGACCCTGTGCCCTCACCTGCCCTCTACCTCTATATGGACACCCCTTCCCGCCCAGGCTGTGGGCACTTTCTCCCTGCGGCAGCCTCAGTCCTTCTCGGCTAGGAGGGGTCCCTCCCAAGCACAGAGACCCTCCCTCAGACCTCCCTGAGGGCAGGATGTGCAGTTGTTTAAGCCTCAACAGCCCAGAACCTCCCTGCAGCCTGGCCCAGCACTAGCCACACAGTGAACGGATGGACTAGACTGAAGGAAACAACACCCGCTGGGCTCTACCTACGAATTCCTCTCAAAAGCCTTCAGACCACAGCTCTAGGGTCTTTGCCTGTTAGGTAGGTGACAGGGTTAGCCCAGAGCTTTACCCAGATGGAAGCCTCGAGCCCTTCCCTGAGCAGTAATAAGTCACAAGCAAGCAGCTGCTCCTTCCATCGTCATACTGGGCCCAACAGCCCTTCCCAGACCCAGGCAGGTTAATGAAGTTTAACCCCAGAGGGACAGGATGGCACTTCAAAGGCAAGTTCTAGAATGTTAAGACTAAGCAGGAGGTAGCTCAATTTCTGTAAAGTGCTGGCTCGCAGACATGGCCACACGGTGGGGTCTCCTGGAGAGAAGACCCTGATGCCCCCCTTTTGTCACCAAAGGCCCTGATTTCACTGGTACGAGGCATGACCTCTAGAAGTGGTGATCTTAAAAATTCCTGGAGATTCCAGAGTCCATTAAAGTCTGAGAGCCGCTGCTATAGTGTGGACCAGTGGTGCTCAGATGTCAGCACTTGCTAGAATCTCCTGGTGGGTCTATGAAACTTTGATGTCTGGACTCGGCCCCAGAGTTGTTGATCCAGTAGGTCTAAGGAGAAGGGGTTGGGATGGGATGAGAACTCACATTTCTGTTCAGTTCCCAAGAGATGCTGAAGCTGCCAGTACAGTAGACACACCTGAGAGCCACTGTGGATGGTTTTCTTAGGGAGCAGAAGAGTCACTTGGGAACCTTGGAACATGCCAATATCTGGGCCCCACCTGACACCAAGTAAATCAGGAGTTCTGGGGGAGGGAGAAGTTGGCAGCATTTTATGAACGTGGCCTCGAGAAACAGGCTGTCCAACAATGGCCCAGCTTTCTCCTTTTTTTTTTTTTTTTTCTTTTTAGGGCCACACCTACGGCATATGGAAGCTCCTGGGCTAGGGGCTGAATCTACGCCACAGATCTGAGACGCATCTGCAACCTATACCACGGCTTACGGCAAAGCCAGATCCTTAATCCACTGAGTGAGGCCGGGGATTGAACCCACATCCTCACAGACTTTATGTCAGGTTCTTAACCAGCTGAGCCACAACGGGAACTCTCCAGCTTTCTTATTCTGCACTGAGGCTGGCTTTTCTGGGAGCACGGAAGATGGGCCTGCCTTCTGAGCATGATCAAACCTCCTCCTGGGAGTTCCCTTTGTGGCTCAGCACTTAACAAACCCAACTAGGATCCATGAGGATGTGGGTTTGATTCCTGGCCTCGCTCAGTGGGTTAAGGATCCAGTGTTGCTGTGAGCTGTGGTGTAGGTCACAGACACAGCTCAGATCTCACGTTGCAGTGGCTGTAGCATAGGCTGGAGGCTACAACTCCGATTCCACTCCTAGCCTGGGAACCTCCATATGCCGAGGGTAGAGCCCTAAAATACTAAAAAACCAACCTCCCACCCCTCAAAAAAACAAAAAACCTCCTCCCTTCATGATGTAACAGAGTTGCAATATCTGAGTCACTCTCTTGTCCCCCTTTTACTCTTCTCTCCTTTCCGCCCACAAATTTCAGAGAGAAGTTCAAGTTCTTAACAAATGGCAGTTCTCATCACGCTTTTAGCCAAGCAAAAGATTTAGGTCAGTCACTCCTTGGTTAGCCAAAGTCAAAATCCTGACGCTGTTCTTTATTTCTGCCCAGATTCCCAATTTGGGGGCAAGACCAGGGAGGCACTATTGTTGGTAGATTCTGGACATACAACAAAGCACAAGGCTCAAATATTTCATCTAAAAATTCTACCCTGAGGGTGAATCTTCTAAGGAACAAATTGTGGGAACAGTAATCACTCTATTTCTAAATTATCAAATGCTAGTTTGTGTGACTCTGAAATATCCTGGGTGTTGTATATATGGACTGTTTCTCTAACCTAGGGGATTTTTCTTTTTTTAAATTTCCACACAATTGAGACTTTTGGGGCTTTGCTATTTTTATTTCCCTTTATTTATTTATTTATTTATTTTTAGGCTCTTCTTAAGCAATACTTTTATCTTTAAAAAAAATCATTTCCCCTATTGTTAATTATAGCTTCTTGCCGTAATGACTACTGCTTAACCAGCATTCAAGTTACAGGATAAAAATATATTCTTCTAGCCATCTAAATGACTGTGTACGCGACTTGTCCTCAAACCCACTCTGAATTCTGGCTCAGAGCAACTCATGTTAAGAGGGTGGAATGTGGTTTCAAGTAATGCCAGAAGTATTGCATAAGCGATAATTGATATTTTTACTAGCAGCGGCGACTTTGTAGTTGATAGTGGGTTATTAAAACAGGAAAGGCGGCCCTCCCCACAGAATCCCATCTGAGAGGTAAAAGGAAAAGGTGTTCCAGACAGGAAGCCTGTAACTGTCAATAAAGGGTGGTTCCAACAGGCTCCCTATCTTCCAGAATGTGCGGCCCCCACAGAAAGCAGCAGAGTAGAAGTCCTCTTATTCCAGGATCTCCACGGTAGCAGCCAGGGGAGGGCTGCCCACTCCCCAGGCCCCTCCAGACACAGGTGACCCAGCATTGGAGGGGAGGACCTGCTGCACTTCTGGAGTGAAAGAGGAGCCCAAGGACCCTGCCATCCTGTTGCCTTTTTTTTTTTTTTTTTAGGGCCACATCCTCGACATAGGAAGGTTCCCAGGCTAGGGGTCAAATCGGAGCTACAGCTGCCAGCCTACACCCCAGCTACAACAACACCAGATCTGAGCCAGGTCTGCAACTTACACCACAGCTCACAGCAATGCAGTATCCTCAACTCACTGAGCGAGGCCAGGGATCAAACCTGCAACCTCATGGTTCCTAGTCGGATTTGTTTCCGTTGAGCCACAATGGGAACTCCCCATCCTGTTGCTTTTCAAAAAAACAGTCTTGATACTGGTCTTTACTTACATGTATGCTTTCACTTGCATTTATAAAAGTGATTAGTATCAAATGTGGCACTCTGATAACAGGGCAGAGTCTAGGTGTCTTGAGCTGTGAGCTGTCAACGGCAGAGCCTGCTGTCCCCCTCAGCCACGCCCACCCAAGGCTTTCCTCCAGGTGGGCTGGCAGGGGGACTTGACTAAACTGATGGCAGCAGAGGGCTCATGAATAACACACACACCGAAGGTTTCTCCCACCTCCATCTGGAGACCTTCAAGAGAAGGTCAATTCTTGAGGAAAAGGAACCAGCACTCCAATCCTCACTGCGTAAAGGGAGGCTGAGGCCAGGCAGTGGGGGACCTGTGGGGGTTGGGACGGGAAGGGCCACCAAGCAGGATGGGGACTCGAGACTTCGGGGGTTACTCCACCCTTTGGTCACTTCTGCTACTTGATCCTCAGCCTCCTGGGACCAGCAGTTCCCTCTCAGCTACTTCGCAGGACAGCAGTGCTGATTCCAGCTCTGAGGGCAACATTGCTGTAACATGAACGGTGCCTCCAGAGGAAAAAGAGCAATGCTCACTGCTGGGCAAGATCTTACCTGCTTGCTTCCCCCCTCCCCCACTCCCCACCCCAGCCCGGACCCAGATTCCTCCTCATAAATGTTACAGGCGTATAAATATTTATCCCAGGCAAAGCTTTTCTATTAGGGCCCTAGAAGGAAGATAGTGTGGACTGGGGGGTGGGGGGGGGGAGATGGTGAGTGCTGAGGGTGGTGGGAACAATGACAGGCTGCCCTGCCACGGCGCCTGTTCCCCGGGACATGGATGGACTGTCATCTGCAGGAACACAGATGGACCTAGACATTATCATACTAAGTGAAGTAAATCAGAGAAAGACAAACATCATATGATATCACCTATATGTGGAATCTAAAAGAAGGATGGACTGTCCTCTAAAAAGACCGTAGGACTGACCCACACAACAGCCTGCCCTGTGATTCACCTTCCAGGCCCTGTTCCCTGAGCCCTGAGGACAAACAAGAGTAAACAGACTCACCAGGTGTGGGTGTCCCCTGCTTCCAAACCGTGCTATCTTTCTGCATCACCCTAAGTGTCTGTGAACACTGTTGGCACTGGCTTTTCCTACAAACTATGGACGGCTACTCAGGCCCCAGGGCCTATTGCCCATGCTCTCACCCCCACCTCCCCTCTCTGTGTGCCCCGGTTCCAGGTGGCACCATAACCCAACCGCATAAATGTGTCCAAACCAGAAACGACCCTCTCCAGGTGGGAGAAAGACCAATGTGAAACCTCAAAGACCACAGTGAGGGAAGGCTGCCCAAGGCCCACTCATCCAGACCCGCTTCTGAAATGGCAGAGGGCTCTTCCAAAGCACAAGGCACACCCAAGTAATAGCAGCCTCCCCTCCAATCCCCAAGAGCCTTTTCTCTTTCATTACAGGGAAGCATCATGGAGACAGAACCAAACTAGATGCCGGGGCCACTCAGGCTTCTTTGCAAAATGAGGTGAGTGCTCTACCTCAGAGTAAGGAAGCTCTGCATTGTCTATGCTTCCAAAGTAGAGAACCCTATGGGGAAGGAGACCTAAGGATGGCCTATGAAGAATAGTGGGAGTTCCCTGGTGGCACAGTGGGTTAAGGATCTGGCATAGGTCACAGCTGCAGCTTAGATTCAATCCCTGGCCTGGGAACTTCCATATGCTGCAGGTGCAGCCATTTAAAAAAAAAAAAGTGTTGACATTGAACTGAGATGATGGATGCAAAGTGCTTCAGGTAGGACAGGCAAGAGGGAGGGCTCTGCTCCTGCGGCTGTAACTATGACAACCAGGAGGATGAAAACAGCTGCTCACACGGAAGAGGACAGGCCTTCAAACTTGGCTGTGTGTTCAAATCACCAAAGGGAGATCAGAAAAATCTGGATGCCTGAATCCCACCTGCAGAAATCCTGACTTAACTGGTGTGAGGTGTGGTAGGAACATCTGCATTTTCAGAAGACCCTCAAGGCACTCTCTCTCTTAAACTTTTAATTTTGCAATAATTATAGATGCATAGGAAGCTGCAAAGAAAAATACAGGGGTATTCTATGTAACTCCCACCAGCCTCCCCTAAGGGTAATATCTTGCATAATAACTAAAGTCCAACATCAAAACTAGGGGGTGCATACTTTACAGCCCATAGCATTTATTCAGATCTCACCAGTTACATATACTGTGTGTGTGTGTGTGTGTGTGTGTGTGTGTGTGTGTGTGTGTGTGTGTGTTTGTCTGGTTCTCGACAGTTTTATCAAATGTGCTGCTCCCTGTATTCACAACCACAATCAAGAAGTTACAGCATCACCCTAAGACTTTATGGCCATATCCATCCTCCCCCCATCCCTTAACCCCTAGCAACCACTGATCTGCCCTATCACTGTTACACTGTCACATCATGAATGTCACATAAATGGAGTCATGCAGCATGCATCCATTCAGGACTTTTTTTTTTCTTTTTTTCTTTTTTTTTGGTCTTTTTAGGGCTGCACCTATGGCATATGGATGCTCCTAGGCAAGGGGTTGAATCAGAGCTACAGCTGCTGACCTACGCCACTGCCAAAATGCTGCATCTGAGCTGCATCTGCAATCTACACCACAGCTCACTGCAACACCCAATCCTTAAACCACTGAGCAAAGCCAGGGATTGAACCCATATCCCCATGGATACTAGTTGGGTTTGCTATTGCTGAATCATAACAGGAACTCCTCTTTTTTATTTTTTTTAAAATGGAAGTTCCTAGGCCAGGGATTGAATCCAGGCCACAGCTGCAACCTACACCAGATCCTTTAACCCACTGTGCCAGGCCAGGGATCAAACCCACACCTCTGCAACTATTGAATTCTTAACCTGCTGTGCCAAACTCTGGGACTGGCTATTTTCACTATCATTCCCTGGAAGTCCACTCAAGTGGCTGGGTGTTTCCCTAAACTGTCCATTTTTATGGCAAAGTAGTATTCCATGGTACGGATGTATCAGTTTGTTCACCCAGTGGAAGATACTGAGGAGTTTCAAGTGTTGGGCTATTATGACTAAATGTGTTATCAACCTTCATGTAAAAGATTCCGGGTAAATGTAAGTTTTTATTCTCTTGGATACATGCCCATGAATGCAACTACTGGGTCTTTGTTGAAAAAGAACTGTTTTCCAGAGCAGCCATACTATTCCACTTTCCCACAGGCAGTGCATAAGTGGCCTGGTTCCTCTGCATTCTGGCTGGCATCTGCCCTCATTGCCAACTGTCTTGGTGAGTGTTCTGTGGGCTCCTGTTCATCACCTACTGGTGACATCTGTGGGATGGGAGGCACTCCTCCTTCTGTGAGGAGGAGCCTGGGAGGGAGAAGCTTGTGGGCTTGGGTCTCCTTGTGCCACTGGGAGGAGGGCAGGGAGACACCGGGCTTTGCTGCTGCCATGGGCAGACTCAAGTGCCTGCTGGGTCCCAGCTATGGGGCAGGAGCTGGGGTGGACTGGGGTTTTCTGTTGCAGTGGCAGGCAGGTCAGCCAGCCCAACGCATCCTGCATGTGGGGTGGGGACAAGGGGTTCCCCACAAGGTCTCTGCCGGGCTTTGCCTTTACTAGTCCATCAGTCAGGCTGTTCTATGTTTGTTGACAGTCTAGGTACCTGGGCCAGGATATAAGGGAGATAAAAATAAAGCCATGGAACCCATCATACTGTCATTCCTCAGGCCCTAAAGTCCCCAGCCAGTCTTCCTCTTTCTTTCCAGCTTTCATAGACCTGTTATTGCTGTCTGCTGAATAATTTCCAAGTTATTTAGTTGCATTTAAAGGTGAGGAACAGGCAGAAGTTGAGTCAGTGTGCCCACTATACAGACAGGGAAACTGGAGCACAGGGAGACTAAGCAACTTGCTTAACCTGCAGCAAAGCTACCTTCAAGATTTACTCCTTGAGGACCTGAACTAAAGCTGCAGGCTGGGGTCACACATCTGGTCATAACCTAAGAAGCCTGTGCCCTAGGGTCCCTCCTTCTCCCTGTGTACCTGGATGGTCCTGGCTACTCAGGTGCCAGGATATAGTCTCTAGCAGAGCTCCTCCCTCTCGGTACTGTCACCACCTTCTCTCCATCCATCAAGCATTCACTGCCACCATCAGATGAGCCCTCCCTGTGCTCCTGTCATAGTCACTTCCTGCTGAGCCCTATATCCTATCCCGCTGTGTCCTTGGCTCATCCTCCTCCTTGTCCCATGGCCCTCCTTACCCTCCCCTCCTTCACCAGCTACACACTGATACTCCTCCTAACACAGACTCCTCCCAAAGTGCCCACTATGTCCTCCTGCCTCCCTTCTGCAGACTCTCAACATGCCCTTGTACAGAGTCGACTGCCCTGCACTTTCCACTCTACAACAAACAGGCTACTTCCAAAGGCTCCATAACATTATAGTAAGATAATCCTGATCTCGTTACCTAGAAGCTCCAGGCTATGGTGAGTTGTTCACCTCTCTGAGCCTGTTTCCTTACCTGCCCAATGGGGAGAATAGCAGCACTTACCCCACATGATGGTTGGGAGGGCTGAATGAACTAACAGATGTAAAACACTGAAAATAAGCTTATATAATAAACCTTAGACTGGCTACTGTTCAGCGGGGATGTATCTGCGCTGCAAGCATTGCCCTGGGTCTTTTTTGTCCTCTATGTTGTGCAGGGGTCACAGGGTCTGATATGAGCTCAGACATCAGCTCAACCTTCCTTACCCTCCAAGAATCTCTCCTTCACCCCCCTGGCTGGAAGGGGCTGGCTCTGTGCAGATAAACCCCCAGGGGAGGACACCAACACTGCCTTGTGTGTTTCTTTTTTTTTTTTTTTTGTTAAGTTTTTGTGTAGACATATATTATTTATGTGGGTGTTTTTTTTTTTTTCCCACTGTACAGCAAGGGGGTCAGGTTATCCTTACATGTGTACATTGCAATTACAATTTTTCCCCCACCCTTTCTTCTGTTGCAACATGAGTATCTAGACATAGTTCTCAATGCTATTCAGCGGGATCTCCTTGTAAATCTATTCTAGGTTGTGTCTGATTCCAATGAGCTTGAGTTTTAACAACTTTCTTCCTTCCACTGAGTTGCAACCTCTTTCCCCGTGTCTTGAGCACACTGGTTTTTGCTCTGCCATCAGGGGCTGAGCACAGAACCCTGGTGCCTGGCAGCCTCTAATGTGCTCCCAAGAACTTGTGTCCCCAGCCCAACTCTTCAACATAAAGACACTCAGTTCTTCCAGCTGTTTCCTTTGTCACCCCCTTTGCTTTCATACGGGCATGGTCCTAGCTCCTGTGGTCTTCACGGAAACAGACCTCCCAATCCTTAATCTGAGACTGCTGGTGCCACTCAGCCTCTGAAGGGCAGAGCCAAGCTACCCCTGCCTTCTCCATTTCTGGAGATGAGGCTCCTGTTAATGGGGCCTAAGAATGCACTGGTTTTATGAGTATGTGGTTAACCATAACCTCTTACATATGGGAAATCAGTTTCTTTTCTTGTGCCAATCTTAATCTATTGGCTGCTGTAGAATTAGAGAGGATTCTGAACTGGAACTCAGTGGAAAGCAGTTCTGGAATTTATTAGTAATGTCTGTCAATGGAGTAGACCACAGAAGTAGAGACAGATGTGTTGGCTGGCAGGGACTGAGATCTTTTTAAACATGCTGCCATTAACCACGTTTCCCAATAAATGCTGGAGAGGGTGTTGAGAAAGGGGAACCCTCCTAAACTGTTGGTGGGAGTGTAACTGGTACAACCACTATGGAAAACGGTATGGAGTTTCCTCAAAAATACTAAAAATAGAACCACCACATGACCCAGCAATCCCACTCCTGGGCATCTATCCAGAGAAAACCATAAATGCACCCCAATGTTCAAAGAAGCACTATTTGCAATAGCCAAGACATGGAAGCAACCTAAATGTCCATCCATAGAGAAATGGATAAAGAAGATGTGGTACATATATATCATTGAATACTACTCAGCTATAAAAAGAATGAAATAATGTCATCTGCAGGAACATGGAGGGATCTAGAGATTATCACACTAAGTGAAGTAAATCAGAGAAAGGCAAACATCATACAATATCACCTATATGTGGAATCTAAAAAAAGGATGCAAATGAACTTATTTGTACAACATAAACAGACTCACAGACTTTGCAAACAAATTTATGGTTTCCAAAGGGGACATGTGGGGGTGGGAGGGGTGGACTGGGGGTCTGGGATTGGCATATGCACACCAAGGTATACGGAATGACTGGCTAATGGGGACTTACTATATAGCACAGGTAACTCGACCCAATATTCTGTAATAACCTATATGGTAAAAGAATCTGAAAAAGAAAATGAATGTGTGTCTATATATAAATGAATCACTTTGTTGCATATCAGAAATTATCACAACATTGGAAATCATCTATAGTTCAATAAAACTTTAAAAACCGAAAAAAAGCACCATATTTCCATCACCCTGTGCATTACATCTGATTCATCTGGGATTTAACTCATATTAAATATCACCTAACGCAGTTCCCCTGCAGTGCAGTGGGTTAAGAACCTGGCATTGCTGCAGCTGTGGCACAGGCCACAGCTGCAGCAAGGATTCAATCCTTGACCTGGGAACTTCCACACACTGTGTCTGTGGCAAAAAAAAAAAAAAAAAATCTGGAAAGCTGTAAGGCATATAGTTAATGCACAGACTTCAACCCTTACAAAGGGCTTGAGGCCTGACTCTGCCACTTACCAGTGGAGTGTCCCTGGGCCTCGCTCTTCTCTTTATAAAATGCAAATAATAATAGTATAGGATTGGGGAGCATCATGAATTGCTGCATTTGGCCACTTTCTCAGGTGGTCAGGAGCTTCCCAGACTATGAATTTCTGCACTCTATTCTCCTGTACCATCTCAATGTCTGATAAGCATGAGTTCCCTGTCCCTGTACAACTCCCGATGGAAATGTTAAATCAGTGAGCCTTTCTCCCAAGTAGATATCTCCCTACTGATACTTATGTTTTGAGTAAGGTTCAAGTTATAAGTTCACTCAGCTGCAGCGGTATCCAGCCCATAGTCTCCCATATTTTCCACTGGAGTGTGAAGAGTTCTGCAGAAACATTGGTGAAACGTACATCCTCTACCTCCACATGCTCTGCTGAGCTGTGACATGTCAGTAGATTCTTGACTGACTTCTAGGATTGCCCTTTCCACTTCTGAGCACTCACCAATTATGTTTGATGAGCCATTCTGGAATCTTTCTTACATGCAATATTAATAAGTCTACAATGTATGCCATCTGTCTTATTTCCCTTTGCAAGATGACATGTGCCTATTTTAGTCTTTAGCCCTCCTTGCTTTTCTTCATTACTCCTCCATGGTTATCAAAGCTGCTGGCCCTCTCATCTTCAAGCAGGTTCTCTCAGTCTGGGCCGGGAGCTCAAATCATGTGGATGATCTCTTACCACCTCCTCCATTATCTGGGTCTTCAATTCCTACGGGTACAGGGTATAACATACAACCTATAAGGGGTGCGCAAGGACCAGGGTTGTGGGGGGGTGGGGCTTGCTGGGCAGTCCCGTCATGAAGTGTGAGCCAAGCAAAAGGGCAACTGAGTGACAAAAGCAGCATCCCTTGGGGCTGGCTTTTCAAAACGCAATGAGCTCTCGGTCTTCAAAAGAGTATCTTTACAACCCTCTGTAAATCTACAAGTTTGAAAACAGGATCACTTTGGGGGGCTTTTTAACTTTCTTTCTACTTTGGAAAATAGCCCTCAACATTTTCTTCCCTGAGCCAGGTTTTTTTTTTTTTTTTTCCCCCAACAAGGATGTGCCTTTTTGTAACTACCTTGCAAGGACCAGAGAAAAAGTTCTGAAGACCAACGCCAGGCCATCACCAGAGTTAAGCCCCAAGGGCAGACCAACTTCAAGGGCCATGCGATTCAACTCATGCTGGACTGGGGCTCACTCTAAACTCTCATATCCCAGCAGTTTCCACATAGCATTTGGAGGTTGCCCTGGGCTTCCAGACCTTGGGTAGTCAGCAAATGTGGAAAAGAAACTAATGCTTTGAATAGCAGATAAAAGGAAATCAAGAGGCAGACTTGCCCACTGGGTAATTCTACCAACGGGGCCACCTGGGATTCATGCTAGACACCCAGGTCACTGGCAGCAAGGCTGAGAGGAAGCCGCCCTTGGGAAACACATATGTCACACACATGACATCTTCTGCCTCCAAAAGGAAAATAAAAACTGAAAGGGTGGAGTTCCCATCGTGGCTCAGTGGTTAATGAACCCAGCCAGCATCCATGAGGACGTGGGTTCAATCCTTGGCTTCTCTCAGTGGGTTAAGGATCCAGCATTGCCATGAGCAGATGCAGCTCGGATACAGTGTTGCTATGGCTGTGGCCTATGGTATAGGCTGGCAGCTACAACTCCGATTGGACCCCTAGCCTGGGAACCTCCATACGCCATGGTGTGGCCCTAAAAAGACAAAAACAAAACAAACAAACAAAACAAAACAAAACAAAAAAAACCAATAAACCCCAAAAATTGAAAGGGAGACTGGAGGGGGCAAGTCAGGAATGCCAGCATTTCAAGACCTTAGGCCAAGGACCTGAACTGCCCTGGGGGATGTCAAAGACCACTGCTCGGGGACTGCTGGGGAGTGTCTGACACTTTTGTTCATGGTTTCAGTCCTGCTGCTTCCTTCCATTTTCTTCAAGGGATCTGCCCATCTCACAAGCAAACCAAATTCTACTCACCCGGTCTGCTCCTAAATAGGTTTGTCAGTATCCATGAGTTTGACATTCTGGAGTTCAGCCAAAAATTTACCAGATTTTACGATGCATTAAGTTAAATGTTTAGACTAGAGTGGGGTCTCTTTTAACAAGTAGGATGTACCAACCATGTGTCTACATGGAAAGGTTCTCTCCATGCTAGAGTGGAAGCGGAATGGAAACCCAGCATCCAGTTCTGGAAACCACTCACATCCTGTGGGGCCTGCCCGTGCCATACAGGCGCCTGAGAAGGGGCCGCAAGAAAGATCCCAAAGTCAAGGCAAGAAAGATACCTTAAAAACTCTCCCATAAAAACAAACAAACAAACAAAACACTTAAAAATGAGAAAGAAAGAATTCTTCCCTTCAACTCCACGTATATATACAACTGTGTGTATATATTTGCACACACATGGGCACACACACAGGTACAACACGGCCAGGAACCACTGCACTAAGGTGACTTGGTGGAACTACTACTCTGACATGCTCTAACAGTTCTTTTCAAAGAATCACATGCACAGGAATCTCTCAGTTGGGCTTGGACCCTGAGTTTCTAACAGGCTCACAGGGGATATGCTGCTGTCTGGTCCTGGGGCCACATCTGGAGGGCCAGGTGCTGGTTGCGGTCATAGTGTGTTTTTCCACACAGTCCCTGTGCACTCATCATGAGAGCTGCCTCCATCTTTGCCAGATTCTGAACTGGACCCAGGATGGGGAGCTCCAGGGGATAACGGTGAGTAGGGAAGTTCAGGTTGGCGCAGGGGACGGGGCAGGAAAGGAGGGGTTCTGGGTGCTGGCTCTGCTGTGGAAGCCAAGCTTTCTGTGGTCCAGGCAGCCAGCTCCCGGCCGGCCGCCTTTCCCTCCGTGGGAGCACTCTCCTGCTGCAGGAACAGTTTCTGCCACCTCCTGGTGATGGCAGATCATCAGTCACAACTGGTCTTCAGTTCATCCAGGTGTTTCTCCACGCTGAGCCACCAACACAGCCAAAGGCAGGCCTGGTAGGTGTCACTTACCCAGGAAACATGTGCTCCTACCTGGAAGACTCCTCTGACCAGAAACCAGGCTGCATGTGGCTTGGGGGACATTGGCTGACCTGTCCTGTCGTTTGGTCCTCACTGTGTCTGAAGCTGCCCTGAGGCAGGGGTCCTATTAGACCCACCATGTCCTTGGTGTGGGAGGACACTTTGTCAAGTCTGACTCTGAAAGACACCACTGTCCCTCTGCCCCCTCCTCTTTAACAACCTACCTGGTCATAAGCTGGGGAGGCTGTGGCCCTGGGGTAGGCTTGGGTCCACCCCCACTAATGCTTTCTAGCTTTTCCTGGGGCTTCAGATCTGGCCCAGCATCAACCTCTCCAGGAACTTTGACAACCCCAAGACTTTTGCTGACTCAGTTCAGAACTGACCAAGTCACCACCTTCTCATCCTCTCCCTGCTCCTGATAACAGCATCAGTGAATCACAGGCTCATGTAACACCTGCCCCTTCTCAATACCAGTGTGGCCACAATCAACATGGGGAATGCCGGTGTCATGCTTCCAAGTGACTTGCTAGGAAAATTCCATGCTCCCACATTCTACATCCACCTGCTTATTTATGTTTTCTTCAAGAGAGGCCGTTCTGAGACCCTTACACAAGTACCTGGCAGCTAATGTACTCGGCTTGGATGTCAGTGGCAAAGTTCCTGATATCATGGCTCCTGGGTCCTGTTGGCCACGGCTGTCATCTGGCAAAACTACCACCTCCAGGCAAAGAGGGAGTATGTCCTCAGTGCCTAAAAATGGACAAGGAGAGGAGGGCTCTTTTCTAGAATGACCAGGCTGGTGGCAAAGTTCCCAGGGGCTTGAGAATGTGCAACTACCCTCAGGTCTTCAGAATTTTCCATCAGCAGTGGCAATGATGAACAAAGATTTCAGGCATGAAAAAAAATACCAATTTGGGAGAACGTGGGCGTGTGTGAGTCATAACGTAGTACTGTAAACGAGGTGGCTTATCAGCCACAGACATTTATTTCTCACAGTTGCAGAGGCAGGATATCCAAGCTCAGGGTGCCAGCACAGTGGGGTTCCGGTGAGGGTGCTTTCTTGGCTGCAGAGGCTGCTTTTTCCTTGTGTCCTCGCATGGCAGAGCGAGAGCCCGGGAGCTCTCCAGCCTCTTCTCATAAGGGCACTAATCACACTCACAAGGGCTCCATCCTTCTGTGCTAATGACCTCAAAGGCCCCACCTCCAAGCACATCACAGTGGGGATGAGGTTTCAACATATGAATCTGCTGGACACGAACATTTAGTCCTTAACAGGACACAGCACGTCCTCAGTGGAGAAATTTGCATCCTATCACCACCTCCCACTTCCCAGGGTACTTAAAAAACCCCAGCCAGGTAAGCCAAAGCTGTCTTTCCAAGAAAGGTGAGTAAATCCCCTTAAGAGGAGAGCCACCCTGGGAGGGCCTGGCCTCAGCACCAGTGCAGTTCAATTGTATAAAAGGCACCACACTACGGCCTGAGGCACTGGTCTGAGTCTCGCTTGGCCCCTCAGAGCTGTGGAAAGGGAGGCCGTCTGCAAAGTGAGGCTGAGATGACTTGGGACGGCCCTTCCAGCTCTGAGAACCTTGAGAAGAGCCACTTAGGGGAAGCTGCCAGCAGCTCTGGTAATCTGAAGAGAAAATTGGATCTTGTCTAATTCCTGGAAGAGTCTGTAACGTGCGGAAGTTCTGAGGGGATTTCAGAATATGGCTCTCCAGCCAAACTCAACTCCCCCCATCCCATCTCCTCAAACACCATCTCAGACGACCTCATTTCAGGTAAGGAAATCCACCATAATTAAACGCAAAGAATTCCTGTGGTTGAGACAAACACCCCCACAGCATGTGGAACCTTCCCTATTACAGTAACGAAACTCTGGGAGCAGCAGACGTCCCAGATCCAGCTGGATTTCCCATCACGGCGATAACACCCAGCCAATAGCTGCTCTGACTGGCCCGCTTAGAATGCAGGTGGGGACGCATCTGTCCGCTTACTGAAGAGCTTTGAATGTTTTCCCCTTTGTTTGCCTGCCCTCTCAGGCTTGGCCTGGGCAGATTTGGAAACACTGTGGTCAAGGTCCTCTTAAGGACAGCGGCTCTGAGCTTTCCAAGCAAATTGGAGACTTGTTTTCTTCTCACATGTGATCTGAGTCAAGGCTAAGACCCCAAGGAGATCATGATAACTCCCCTGCAAGCCCCTCTTAATGCCGGGCAGTGAGAAATCACTCCTTAGGGCAGAGAAGCCATTTAAATAGAACCATCAGTGACAACAATTCCCTGCTGTTCTGGACACTGCAACTCCCATTCGAAATCTCCCATCTGGGAGGGGGTCAGGAGGAAATTCTGCTTTTATTTGTCTGGGGTGGAGGGGGAGGAGAAAAAAGAAAGACAGAGCCTCTGCTGCCCTGCAGTCCTCCTAAGTCACAAGTCATTCTATCTCATCCAACATGAAGAAGAGGAAGCTTGTAAATTAATGTCAGACCCTGAGATTTTCAGTAGCACTTTTTACTAAAAAAAAAAAAATCATAAAAGTAGATGAGGCTTGGGTGCTTGATACCACTCTGGAATTTAGAATAAGACAGCTGCTCCCAGGAATGCTCACACATCGACTTTGATCCAGGAGCCAAGTACTCACGAATCACTCCTAGCACCTCCACGTAAACCACGAGAGCCCCGAGGACCACCAGCACCACAATTAGGCTTCCATCTGGGAGGAGAAGCTGCAGGAGGCCACGGGAGCTGAGTAGGGATGAAGAGTAAGGCCCAGGGAGCCAGGGGTGGTGGTGGGGAGTCCATTTGAAAAGCCAGCATGGGACTTGCCTGACCTGGAGCCAGCCCCATGACACCTGCCTTCTTGCAGACCTCTGGGGGAACGGCGCTACCCTCTCCCTCCTGCAAGAAAGGCCACCCTAATTCCAGTTAGAACCAAAGAACACCGGCCCTAACCCTGGGATTTCTCCCCAGTTATGACATTTGCAGAAACCCTCTCTCCACTGCATCTTCCTCATTAGGCCGGCCCCTCTGAGGTCTGTACTGGGCCCCCTGGGGGGTTGAGCACCCAGGCAGAGGACTGCCCGGCTATCCACTGGGGGCCACCTGTCCGCTCATATCCCCCTCCCTGAGTGCCCTCGCATCCCCCCTGCACCACACTGGCAGCTCACTCTTAACACAAATCGCAAACACTGCCCTCTCTTCACACATCTGAATAATGGCTTTCCCTGCTTCCTGTTCTGGGACTGAGACAATGCTTTTCAGTTTGAATGGTGTTGACTCCAGTTATGAGGACATTTTCCCCAGAACAGCTGTCGTGTCCTCTTTCTCTCCGCTCCCAAGACACCTGCCCACCCCCTGCCCATACGCCACAATCTCCTGGGATCAGACTTGGTCTGTGTTCCATGCGGCACTCCAGGCTGACGTGTCCCCAGGCACATGTCAGTGGAACATCCTTCCCATGTCTATACTCATCTGCACAATTGTCCCTTTCTAGCTGGAAACATCCAGAGTACCTGGAGTCTACCTTTTGCAGTGTCTTTATCAAAGGATATCAAGCTTCTCCTGTGACCTGCCTGTGCTGGGCATCCCACTTATCACTTGAGGATACAAGGCAGCCTCCCACGACCCTCTGTCCTCATAGGACTAAGCAGGGGAATGGTTCTTCCTTTGTGCAAGAGCAGCACTTCCACAATGGCAGGCCTGGTTCCAGGAACCGAGGGGTGTTTGTGCAGGTCTCAGAGCCCAGCTGTACCCCAGTCAGTGGGACATCCTTCACTGCTGTAGCCGAATCCAACTATCACTGTGTGTCTGCAGGGGCACAGGTATCACCAAGCACAGCTTCTGACTACCAGAGCGTCCATATCCCTAAACCTCAGCCCTGGGTTCCCCTCACTTGAGAGCATCCATGTACTGGGTACCTTGGCCCTTGATGGGGGGAGTCTCCCGTGGGCCTGGCCTGTCCCCCACCCTCTGCTCCTCTCCTTCCACTGACAGGTCTCCCAGGAGGTATCAGGTGAGAGATGACAAGACTGAGATGGCAGCCTGCAAGAATGCTGGACTTTGCCACACCTGATTCATGGATGGTATTCTGCCTGGTGCAGCACTAGGGAGGAGACAAAAAAGCATGGAATTTGGGGTGACAGAGAGTGAGCCAGGAGAGCAGGACCATATCCGGTATCACACGGGCTCAGCCCTGAGGGTGGCCTGCAGGGATGGGGCAGGGGAGCTAGAGACAGAAGCAAGACAGCGGATGAGGCTGAAAGCAAGGGGAAAACATCTATGACCTCATGCATGGCTGCTACACCTGGTGGGTCCTGGAGAGCCCTCCCAGGCTCGTTCCCCTGGAGGGTGTGGTTTCACTGATTTGGCCTTGGCTGCTGGCACTTCCAAATGTCTCAGAGGCTCCTCCGTGAAGCGTGGCCCTCATGTCACCTCTGCTGGGTTCCCAAGCTTCCACAAAGACAGCATTTCTCAGAGGCCACAGGTGAGAGGTGAAGTCCAGAACGGAAAGACCCAAGAAAGAGCATGTGGATGAGAACTATGCCTAGTCACTTATGATGGAGCATGATAATGGGAGAAAAAAGAATGTATACATGTATGTGTAACTGGATCACCACGCTGTACAGTAGAAAAAAAAAATTGTATTGGGGAAATAACAATAAAAAATTAAAAAAAAAAAAAAAGAGCATGTGGAAGTAAGGAAAAACCCCAGAAAGGGCAGGTGGGGAGAGGCCCATCCTTAGTACAGGAAGCAAGGGTCTGACCATAGAGCGTGGCTTGGGGGCCTATGTGAAGCACCTTTCTATAGACTTAAGTGGGTAGGAGAGGTCACGTAGTTTGGACTAACTCTGCAAGGTGGGCATTGATCAGGCTCAGGCTTATCTAACAGAGCCTCCTAAATCCAACAGAAGCAGAGATTAGTTTCTGCGAGGGAAAGCTCTTTGTTTTTCTGAGTGGGTGGCCAAGTATGCACTAAATGGATTTGCTCCCCCCTCTCAGTACCCCCCATAGGCCCTTGTGTTTAGACGCTTCCTGGGAGCTATTTTACCTGACTGAAAAACAGACTGCGTGCAGAGTGTTCCGAGCTCCCCAGGCCCCAAATGTCCGACTGAGACTTGGTTCTGTGCCCTCCTGGCCTCTGACTGCACTAGGAAGAGCTCTTGTCAATCAAATGTCTCCCTAATCACTCCTCTTAGACCAACTTTCCCCAAACGAAAGGCACTCTAACCAATTTTATTTTTTTTATTTTTAGGGCTGCACCCACGGCATACGGAAATTCCCAGGCTAGGGGTCAAATCAGAGCTGTAGCCACCAGCCTACCACAGTCACAGCAACACCAGATTCAAGTCTCATCTGTGACCTACACCACAGCTCACGGCAATGCCAGATCCTTAACCCACTGAGGGAGGCCAGGGATCAAACCTGTGTCCTCATGGATACCAGTCAGATTCGTTTCCGCTGAGGCACGATGGGAACTCCCTCTAACCAATAGAACTGTTTACTTTCTCTCTTACAGTAAAACTTCCAAATCATAGCAAACAACATACTCTAAAAATCCAAGAGATGTATTACACACAGTCATTTTAATGCTATGCCAATGCCACTACCAATGCCCTCCTTGATCATTAGGGTGTCACTTGACTTTGTTTTTTATTTTTCTCATAGGCAGTTGGTATGGACTTGAACTCTTAACCCTCATCAGAGGGGAGTTCTTCCCATGAGCAATCAAGATTGAGCCTCAAAATTATGAGCTTGCCTGAGAGAAATCAAAGCTTTGCACGCTCCCTCTTTCTCTTTAAAACCAAATAGTGATAAACATCTTGGACACAGAGGTCCACCACAAGGCACCCCAGTTTCCTGAGGGAAAAAACCTGGGCAGAGTTGGGCCAGCTGAGCTGTTTCCCCCACATTACCAATTCCATCATAACCAATAACAGCTGGCAGGTTATGGCCTGCCAACGTCAGAGAGACATCTCATTGCAGGACCGTCACGTTCTCATGGTCACCGCAGGATGAAGAAAGGCACAAAAACAGCTTCATTTTCAGCTGGGTTTCTCAAGCTACCACAACAAGATAGGCAGAGAGCTGCCCTCCAAGTCTCACACCACATGTCTCGGTACTGGGAGAACCAAAAGGTAGGAGGAGCTGCCTAGAGGCAGGCTTTCATGGGCGGGAAGACAGGGAAGGTCATGGGTATTCATATAAAACCCCAAAAGCTGCTGTCGACACAGCTGCTGCCCAGATCCCACTCATCCTACAAGCAGGAACACAGGCCAGCCCCTGCCCAGAGTTTCCCCAAAAGTCCCATCACGAATTGCAGATCCTTCCGTAACTGTCCAGAGCCAAGGCTGGAGTCTTTTCTGCCCTACTTCTTTATCAGGGTAGATCATCAGAAAGCTGCCCATCTCATCTACAGTACTTGAGTTTCCTAGGGAAATCCCTCGGGAAGACAGACTGGCTTTGTTCTGCCAGCTGTACCATCCATGCCTTTTTGGTTCTCTCTGCCTTGGCTGCTGGCAAACGGCAGGTATCTTGGTTTTTTTGACATTTAACAAGTTCTCTTCTTTATCATCTATCTTTTATGATTTGGATCCTTGTTATTATTTTTTAATGGCCGCGCCCGTGCCACATGGAAGTTCCCAGCCCAGGGACTGAATCTGAGCTGCAACTGCAACCCATGTCAATGCGGGATCCTTAACCCTTAACCAATTGTGTGGGGCCGGAGATAGAACCCATGCCTCTGCAGTGACCAGAACTGCTGAAGTCAGATTCTTAACCCACTGTACCACAGTGGGAACTCCTTTTTTTTTTTTTTGTCTTTTTAGGGCTATACCCTCGGCCTATGGAAATTCCCAGACGAGGGGTCAAATTGGAGCTACAGCTGCCAGCCTACCCCATAGCCACAGCAACGCAGAATCTGAGCTTCATCTGCAACCTGCACCACAGCTCATGATAACGCCAGATCTTTAACCCACTGAGCAAGGCCAGGGATCGAACCTGCAACCTCATGGTTCCTAGTCAGATTTGTTAACCACTGAGCCACGACGGGAACTCCTAAAAATCTTCTTTTAAAAAGTAATACAAGTTTCCTAATCTATAAAGTAAAGGCTAGTAATACCTATCTCATAGTACTGATTCAAATATAATAAATGCACACCTTCTAACACAGTACCTCGTACAGAGTAGGTGCTTAATAAATGAAATCTGATTTGACCTAAACATCATTACTTTGTTGTTAACTTAGGTCCAAAGCAGCATTATTGACCTTACCAGAACAAGAATTTTTCATTTAATTCATAATTTAGAACATATCTTATTCCAAATTGGACTACAGCCAGTTCACAACACCAAATTAATTTTTTTTCTCTTTTTAGGGCTGTATCTGCGCTAAATGGAAGTTCCCTGGCTACAGGTCAAATTGGAGCTACAGCTTCCAGTCTATGCCACAGCCACAGCAATGCCAGATCTGAGCCACATCTGTGATTTATGCCGCAGCCTATGACAACACTGGATCCTTAATCTGCTGAGGCCAGGGATCAAACCCACATCCTCATGGATACTAGCAGGGTTCTTAACCCACCGAGCCACAGTGGGAACTCCCCAAATTATTTTTGAACTACGATATTTGAAAGAAAACTATGCATACAAAGAGATGTTGGAAAGAGGGCAAAAATTACAATTCCAGGATTCCAATGAGTTAAATATTAAAAATCAGCCCTTCACTTTGCTTTCTGTTTTCCAAAAGCCAAAGCAAAAAGGAAATCATGTTAACTTATGCCGTTCTCATTGGCTGATAAACAGAAGGTGTAGCTCCTGTGGGAAATGACTTTTTCTCCAGACACTGGGATCTGAGGATAGGTACTCACCTTGTTCTTCACAGGAGGTACCTGGGGCCCAGGGCACACCCACACCCCACGTGCAAAGGCACACAGCATCCTTCAGAAGAGATGTTTCATTTCTCAGTATTCAATAGTCTGGGACTGTTCTGAGGGGAATAGAGGTGCTCTTTATTATCCTCTAAAACTTTCACCAAGAAATTCTGTTAGAGTATGGACCAGGGGCTCGGGTCCACTGAGAACAGCATCAGTTCCATCTCAGTTCACATATGTAAGGAACATGGAGCTAAATCACTCTTCTCTATCCTAAAACATGGACCAGCTTCCAGGGTTGAATCCCTGAAGCAGCCTGGCCAGTGGCTTTCCTGGGACTACAGGCTGCCCCACCCCCCCTACCCCCCAAGCCTCCACACAGCCTCACCAGCTACTCTGAGCTGGGGGAGCAGTGAGGCTTATTGATGGGGAGACTGGGCCTTCATCATCCAGAATGTGCTCCCCAAAGCTCTCGAATCAGAGGCAACAGACTTCTCTGGGAAAACCACAATCGCCCATCTAGGGGCAGGACCAAAGGCTAGCAGGGTTTACTGGTTTCGATTAAAAATAAGGTGCTTGTTTTGCTGGTAATTAGAGTTCAATAGCGAGCTATAAAGAGTCCTCCAAGAAGTTCTAAACAGACTGTAGCTAAAGGCTACTGAAGTATGACTGAATCTAATCATTTATCTATGCAGACCTCCTGGGTTAAGACGCCAGTGTCTGACCGAGCACAATCACACAGGTCGTCGGGGTGTGGGGGATGGGTGGGTGGAGGGGGAATGGAGCCCTTGTTCTCATCATCCAAGGCAAACAGAAGGCACATGTGTGCTCACATGCAGGGGTGACCGCTGCCATGGAATGTGGCAGTTCACAGAAATACATCTCTTCAAAGGTCCGCAGGACCTGCGCATTGGGAAATGTTTTGACAACTCTGCATTCTCCCAGCTGTTAGGTAGCTGCTTCGGAGGTACTACAATGGCTGATGAGCAAGAAGATGTTTGCCAAAGCCATGCTTTTGCACACTTTTCTTTCAGCAACCACTCTTGGGCATGGATTTTTTGGTGTTTTTCCTTAAATCTGAGATACGAATATAGATTTCATTAAAATTCATTTGAAAAATTAACTTTTAGTAGTGTAGGCAAAATAGTATGGGCAAAATGTTATCAGTATTTCAAAAATACTGTCAAGATGGGGTAACAAGGACCTACGTATAGCATAGGGAAATTTACTCAATACTGTGTAATAACAGATGGGAAAAGAATCTGAAAAGGCATGGATATATGTATAACCGATTTACTTTGCTATACTCCTGAAATTAACACAACTCTGTAGGTCAACTATATTCTGATAAAATTGCTAAAAATATTGTCGGGATGAAATAAATGTATACTTAGAAATAACTGCTCACCTTGCTTCTCTTGGCTAATAACATGTTATTTCCTCCTTAATCTCAGGAAATACACATAAGTTTATTAACATTCACTGTACTCACATCAATAAGCCAATAAGCCAATGGGTATAGAAAAGTCAACTAGCAAACCTACCCACAGGAGTGAAAAATATTCAAATGGCACCAGAGAAACAAAACAAGCCAAAACAAAAAACCAACCAACCAAACAAACAAACAAAAAACTAGCCACAGATATGGCTAATATTAGGGGAAAAGGGCTGCTTTTATATTCCTTATACTTTGCTCCTACTCTTACAGAAGCTTGGGTTCACATTCAGGGCTCTAGGCATTTGACTATCTAGGGCACTAGAAAACCTTTACAATATATATTTTCCCCCAAGAACTAGATTTCCATTTAATTTTGTTCTCTCCAGTCCAATATAAATTTTCACATTGTTGTGCATGCTCTGGCCTCCTCAATTTACTTATTTAAAGTCCTTAAGCAGTCATATCACAATTTTGCCTTCAGAGAAACATAAAACAGACATCTGCTCCAGGAGAAAAGTGAAGCCTTGGGCTTCAGTGTGAGAGTCAGCTGGCTTCCTGCCACCTGAGACTTTCTGAAGGTGATCTCAACCTTGGGCCAGCCAGTCAATCCCTCTGACCTTCTGCTTCCTCATCTACAAACCCAAGAGGCTGCCTTAGATGCTCCCCACATAATCTTTCGGCTCTATGGTTCTGTGTTTCTCTCTTCCTCAAGGGAAGAATTTCTACGTGCAAAGACAGTAGCTGATAATTATTTGAAACTAAGACACTGACATTCTACCTTCAGAAAGGTGGACCTGGAAACTGGTTGAAAAGAAAACAGAAATTCAATAGCACAAAGAGAAATCCCATTATTTGAATAATGTATGTAGAGCGAATCAAAGATTATGCTGATCTGGGAAAGAGGATGCAACTCAAGATGACACTTGGAGGAAAAAACCTTTTCCCATTTCGGGTGTGCTTTAAAAACAGACACAAACATCCAATGAGCATTTTGGTTCTCAGAGCCTGTACAGTAATTTCTTGGCTTTCTTAAAGGGTTGGGACCCAGGCGTGCTGGCCTAGGTCCTTACTTTGAGGAGGCATAGGCATTCACCAGCACTGTTTTAGAACTTAACACAATCTGAGTGAGAAAAAAAAAAAAAAAAAGGTATTCAGAAAAAGCATTCAGAGGCAGAACAATGCAGAGTCTGATACTTACTTGTGGCCCAGCTCATGAGCGATGGTAAAGGCCAAATTGAGGCCATTGTCCTCGGCAAGCACACATTTCCTCTTAGCACTGCACACACCTCCTAAGTAAGCAATTCCTGCAGCAGAGACACAAAACACATCCTCTTCAGAATGTGGGCGGCCCTGACCTTGCAGGGCAAATCCACGCGGTCAACATCACACACGATCAAGAGAGGGGCGAATGGGGATGGACAACCACGAACTGGACCTGGTGTTCCAGCTCTCACGTGGAGGACTGGCTGGTGTATGGTGCTTCTGTATTTGCCTCGTAATGATTACGGTAGTAATAACAACCGCCATCATCTATCTAGCAGGTTTTAATACGTGTCAGATGACATGCTGAGCTGTTTACACACAGCATCGAAGAGTCCTCGTCATCCAAGATGGAGGCAACAGGGAACCGGGGGGTCAGAGAGGAAAGGTTACGTTCCCAAGGTGACCTGGCTTGGCATCTGGTGTTGGCATGCTGAGCCAGAACTGCCCACCTTTAGTGTCTGGGACCAGGACCAGGTGAGGTCAACAAGGCAAAGTACCTGTGTGAAAAGCTGGAAGAGGGGCTCCCTCAACCTTCCCACCTCTCTCCTTCACCCCCGTCCCTGCCCCACTGACCCCTCTAGGGTCAATGTGCTCCAGGCATGAGCCTAGACCGGCACTGGGGTCACAGAGAACCAGCCAACGAAGGTTGTGAGGTAGGGTCAGAAGGATGTTTCAGGAGCCCTAAAGAGAAGGAACCCAGGCCCAGGGGGACCACAAGAAGAGAAGCGAGAGCATGGCCTGGAGGCCACGGGGAGGGGGTGAGGTAGGAGGGGCTGGGGGATGGGCCCCAGGGCCCACCTGCTCAGCTCTGCACACACAGGACCAGGCCCCAACCTTCCCTAAGACAGGAAACCCGAGCCAGACTCAGGAGGAAGGTGTGAGCAAGGGGGCTGAGTGCCGAGGACAAGGGGCTGCCAGCCTCTGCTAGATGAAGGGCTTTTTCCAGGGGAGAAAGGTTATTTTGGCAGAGAAGCGAATGAGAAGTGTGGGGCCGGAGCCAGATGGGCACAGGCCTGGGCTCCAGGCTGACACTGCCCAAGGCAGCTGTCCATGCTCCCTCTTAGCCTGGTATCCAGGAGGACATCTCTCACCATCCAATCTGAGTTGCCCCAGGGCACTTCTCAACCAAGGTGGGAGGCCACGGACCGCACACTCTAGGGCTGGAGATAGAACTTGAGTAGTGATAGCATCTGACTGCTCAATATACCCTGGGAAATGAACAGGGGCCTGGCAGGTCACCAGCTTGAGGGGGCTCACTGCCCCCCTGCTGTGAGTTCACAAGGGGTGTGGGGCTGGCTGTGGCTCCCTCCGCCCCACAGTCAGGTGTGTACTGCCAACTCTGGGCAAGTATCTGGCTACCTGCTCTTCACCTGCAGACACCATCCACCACCAGGCCACACACCTTGCCCTTTCACTAATGTGCACAAGGTGTCTCAGGAGTTGGCAGTGGCCCGGCAGGCACAGGAGCTGGGAGGGAAGGAGTTGGCAGAGGAAAATGATTGTAAGGAATTCACTGATTAAAAACGAACCACCGGAGTTCCCATCGTGGCTCAGTGGAAACAAAGCTGACTAGTATACATGAGCACACAGGTTTTATCCTTGGCCTCGCTCAGTGGGTTAAGGATCCAGCATTGCCGTGAGCTGTGGTATAGGTCGCAGGTGAGGGTTGGATCATGTGCTACTGCGGCTGTGGTGTAAGCCAGCAGCTACAGCTCTGATTTGACCTCTAGCCTGGGAACCTCCATATGCTGCAGGTGCAGCCGTAAAAAGACCAAAAAAAAAAAAAAAAAAAAAAAAAAAAAAAAAAAAAAATGAAGGAATCTCCTTACTCCTGGAGAGCTAAACCAACAAACATCCTGTTTGTGGACATGACAATCAAACTGGGGCCACCCTCAGCCATACACAGGGCCCTCCCCCCAACCTGCCAGTGTAGATGGCTCGCACACCCAACTCTGCAGGGTTCTGGGACTCAGTTCATAGGCAGAACACCGGCCGGCACCACAGCATGTGTCTACTTTTATTTGGAAACGTGAAACATGCTTGGCCAAGGTTGAAGATTTTTTTTTTCTTTTTTAAAAAGAAGGGGAAAAAAGGGAAAAGAATGAAATGCTATTTGGCCTCAAGATGTGTTTTTTGCACATGGCATCATAATCCAGAAAGGCAGACCATGGGAAGGAAGAAAATGACCACCAGAAAGGACACCATCTGGCTTTTCAGTGCCTTCAAGGTCATTATTCTGGTTTTGTTTAAAAATGTTTTGGCGGTTGCTGCAACAAGTCCAGCGGTGAGTAGGTGGAATGCTGATGGCATCCGCATGCTGCGCACACACGCACAGGCTCAAAAGCACACCCAGCTGGGCCCCGCCTCCTGGGTCAATGAATCAGTCAGACACAATCAAAGGGGAGTTGTCTGCCAAGAGGAAAGGGAGACATCTGAGGCTGGCCGTGCTAAGCTAACTGTCCCAAGAGCGCCTGACAAAGCAGCAGAATTTAAATGCCACAGAAACAGGGCCCCTGGCCTCGGTGCACTCAGCACCTGGAATGGGTGCCCAGGAGTTTCCACTCTAATTGGGTGGAACACATGCAAGAACAGCTAAGTAGAGGGCCTTCCAATAATGTATTTTTATTTTTCCAAGGTGAAAATGATTTTTTCTTTTTTTTGTCTTTTTTGCTATTTCTTGGGCCGCTGCCGCAGCATATGGAGGTTCCCAGGCTAGGGGTCTAATCGGAGCTGTAGCCACCAGCCTACACCAGAACCACAGCAACTCGGGATCCGAGCTGCGTCTGCAACCTACACCATAGCTCACGGCAACGCCAGATCCTTAACCCACTGAGCAAGGCCAGGGATCAAACCTGAAACCTGATGGTTCCGAGTCGGATTCGTTAACCACTGCGCCACGACAGGAACTCCCGAAAATGATTTTTGTTTCTACGTTGTTGTTGTTGTTGTCGTTGTTGTTTTTAACTAAAAAACAAAGTGTGGGACTTCAAGGCTTCTTCAAGGAAATAAAACTCAAAAAGCAGAGATAAAAATTGCCAGACCCTTATCATCCCACCTGTCTCACTGTAATTGTTAAAATGTTCCTAAGGACCTCCCCACCCCAGCAAATTGGCCTACTCCTTCCTGTCCCCTACTAGGAAAGGTGTGTAGCCCACTCCTTACCCTGACCCTACAGGGGCAACATATGCCCCCAACCACAACCAATCAGCAAGTGTATCCAAAAACCTCATTCTTCCTCAACCAATCAACAGGTCAACAGGTATATGGCAAGATCACTCCTCATACTCCTTTGTCTCTGGGCTATAAAAGCAGGCAGGACCATGCACCCAGAGTTGGCTCCCCCTGATTATCAGGAAGTCGGTCCACTGTGTTAACAGTGTCACTTGCCTCAATAAACTTGTCTTTTCTACACCTTGGTTTACATCTGGAAAATTCTTTTTCCACCCATGTGCAGAGAATACAACACAAAGCATCGGTTTCTTTAGAAGAAATGCTCTCACACAAAGGTGGATGAAGATCTAGTGGTTTTAACGATTTATTCCAGTAGTGACTAGCCAGGTCATAAAGAGTGATGCAAAACATGTAAACGAAAACGGCCCCGATAATGGAGCAAGCTAGTGTTTATGAGCGACGGTGTGGAAATGCTTAGAACTCGCAAAACAAAGTCTGGAGAGAATCCCAGGTTGTTGTAAAAGTAAGAGCTGCAGGGAATAAATGGTAATTAAGCCAGGAGCTGCAGTAAAAAATAAAGCCAGCACTATTCAATGTTTTCTGGAAAGAAACAGCCGTCTAGAGAGGAGACACAGAGATACCCCATCACCTCTGGCTGCAAAGGCACTGACCTGGAAACCCTGCCCAATCCCACCTGGGCACTTATCAAGAAATGAGGAAAAACTAGCTTCCTCTGCAGTGATTTTTTTTTTTTTTAATCAAAGAAATGAAGTCTGTAAACACAAGTTTTGCTAAAGTCTGTGCTGAAGCTGTGGAACCGGAGAGACCTCCTTATGTAACTGGAATTCCCCACAGAGAGAGCAAGGATTTCTCAGGCGTTGGAGTGGTGCTTGCAATGGTTTCAGGCTTCCATGACATAAAATTCTCCACCAAAGAAATCAGAGTAGAACTTAGTTTTGAAATTAAAAAAACAAAAACAAAAACAAACAAACAAAAAAACCCACATTAACTCCACATGTTTGCGAAGATCCTTGAAACAAAAGGAAGCAGAGAGGCAACTGGCATTCATTAGGATCCTCTTCACGGGTAAGTGCTGCTCTGCGTGCTGGGTCTTCCCTTACTTGGAAAGTATTACTGGCCCCGCTTTACAGACAGGGAAAGGAAGGCCCAGCCTATGGTTATGTGGCTGATCAGGGCCAGACTCGGGTACAAATGGGGGGCTCTCTTTCTCCGGCACCCACGCTCCTCCAGGCAAAAGCCTGGGCCTCCCTCTCCCAGGCTTTGGTAACCAAGAACAACAATATGCTTGGAGGATTTAGAAGATTTTCATAAAACTTTAACGTGCGCTTATGCTGAGCTGTGGGTGGGACACAGAAAGGGTTTCATGTGTTTCAATCCAAATGTCTTTAACCCTAAAGATAAAAAAGACTCAAGGGCCATATGCAGTCAGATTAACAGTAGCTACCTTGAGGACATGGTGAAGTCATTACAGATCTTAATATATTTTTTTCTTTTTTTGGCTTAAACCTAGTTCAGTGAATATGTGTTTGCTATGAAAGTTAAAGGTATCAGTTATATTTCAATTATTCAAGGTGACAGCAGAGGCACAGGTGGGAGACTGATAAAAAAGAAATAACAACAACAAAAAAAAACCTTTGGGATTTTGGTTCTGAGTGCACAGCCCTCAAGGCAGCAGATGTGAAGAAAGTTCAGTCAACACTGTCCATCTGTACTGTGCCCCTGGCACAGATTAGGGAAGCAAAATACATCTCTTCTCTTTTTTTCTTTTTATGGCCACACCCATGGTGTATGAACATTCCCAGGCTATGGGTCGAATTGGAACTGCAGGTGCCAGCTGATGCCACAGCAACGCCAGATTTGGGGTGCATCTGTGACCTATACCACAGCTTTCAGCAATGCCAGATCCTTAACCAACAAAGCGAGGCTAGGGGTCAAACCCACATCCTCAAGGATGCTATGCCAGGTTCATAACCTGGTGAGCCACAACAGGAATTCTGCAAAATACACTTTCACGGGTTGAAGTACTGAAGGGCTGTAAAGAGTTCTTCTGATGCCTAGAGTATACTGAACTCATCCCCCAAAGAAGATGACATCCATTAGGGCCCCCAAGCCATATTCCCAGCCAAGTCAACTCAGTATGGATACTCTCTCTTCTCCATTGTTTTATTTGTTTGGCCACAGCATGCATAAGTTCCCAAGCCAGGGATTGAACCCAAGCCACAGCAGCGACAATGCTGAATCCTTAGCTGCTAGGCCACCAGAGAAATTCCTCCATTCTTTTCTTTTTCTTGGATGGCGCACAATTTGGGGGAGCAAATTGGGTGAGGAGGTTTAATTATTTTCTTTTTCAGTAGAAAACTGTGTGGGGTAAGTCCATAATTCAAACTCAGAGTTGACCGTATGATCCTTTCGAGATTTAGGGAGTAAACAACACCCAACTGTATAAACTCTGGTTTATCCAGCAAGTTGTCTGTGTAAACAGTTTACAGCTGTTGGCCCTGTTGGCCATTACTCAGATCTTCTGCTCTGCCTCTGAGATGGTCAACTTTCTCGCACTAGCTGCTCAGCAAGCTGACACCACCATGGTTATTACCGGCACACCATACCACTGATTACAAGAAGGCAACCTGCGCCCATTCTCCTGGTGATCACAATGGCTGAGATTGAGTATCATGTTCAGGCTCATGGACAAGGCCTTGGCAACTCACTAAGTGGTTGGAAATACGATTTGAGTTTGGGAGTGGCATTTAGGAGCAAAAGTCTTAGAGCCTAGGACATAACAAATGAAAAGTAACACCAGTCAATATTTATTCACTGTAGTTAGAGTCTAAGGAGCCGCTCTGAACCCTGAATTTGTGAATATAGAACCTCTGCTCCTAGGGAAAATACAGGGTTTGGTTCCTGTGAGCCTCTGGTCATATTTTGTCAGCTGTTGATACACAACACACTTTGTCAAAGTTGATACACAACTCTGCCTTATGTGTGTTTCTGTTTAAAGCAGCATGATTCAATATATATCATTGATTCATTAACATTGAACTCAGGGCCAAGAGTCCTATAATTTAGGCCTATTGAAGCTCATCTAGTATTTTCCCCACAAGGCACTTGGCAGCCTTCCTGAGCTTCGAAACATTAAGCAGCACTTCAGCACTATCCTTAGAGGCCATTCAAAACAGCAAAATCATCACAAAACGCATAAAGATGCGAAAAATATGGTGCCAGACAGACCTTGCAAAGGACATTTGTTCACAGCATGAGAGCTGAAACAAGAAGGCAGGACACTGCCTTGTTTGACCTCTTCTGGGGATGTGCCTGTTGGGTGACTCAAGTATTTCACCACTCTGCACGTGCTTATAAATGACCACAAAAGTGCTGCAAGTACTGATTTTTGGTTTACAAAGAAATTTTAATGAGTCAGGTGAATTCACAAATGCAGAATCTGCAAATGAGGAAAATTGGCTGTGTTCTAAAAAAGCATGTTCTACTATCAGGCACATGAAGACTTAGTTGCAATGAGCAACCTCGGTTTTTATTTACGCTTATATTTCCTACATATCCTGCTTCTATTTCCTAACTCTGTACTACCTAAATTATTTAATTGACCCAGGCCCTGCTCCTCTGTAATTTTGCTTCTGGGTTCTCTGAGATAAGTCATGGACCCCCTAAAGGGTTTTGCACAGTATTGACAGAGCCTCAAAATGCTGAAGGCCAAGTACAGCTTCTAACAAACTGGGAAAGAACGTTAATGATAAGGATCTGAAGAGGTGGTAAGGGCAGGAGAGGTGGCCAGGGTGGCATGGTCACCCTGCTTGGGACTGAGGAGCACCGCTTCCAAACCAGCCCTGTCTGTGGCTTTTTTTCCCCAGCTCAGTGCCTCCAACTCCTAGGAGCATAGCTGGATAAGCCCCCTTGAATCCAGCCTTGTCTTAGCAATTCCACCACAAGTAGGAATCCCTACCTCCCTGCTTGCCTTGGGGTCAGTCACAGAGGAAGGAGGATGAATTAGCCAAGGTCTTTATCCCTACACCATGGACAGATGGCAGGGGACAATGGCTCCTAAAACATGGGGCACTGCAAAAGCTGCCACTGACATCAAAAGCTCTTGCTGCCCAATACCTATCTAACCCAGAAGGACACTGATGAAGTGAAAACTCAGCAACTTCCTCAAGGTTGGATGAATCAGCAAATGGACCTAAGTGTGAAGGTAAGAACCTTAAGGTCTGATTGCTGAAGGACTCACATGCTCTTTTAAAACTTAAGACAAAATGAGAGTAATCAAAGCAGTGTGGTACCTGCATACAGTTGGATCAATTGAACAGAACTAAGAGTCCGGAAGTAAGCCTTCATGTTTATCATCAATTCACTTTGACAAGGGCTCCAAGACCATTCATTGAGGAAAAGGAGTCTTTCCAACAAATGGTGCTGAGACAAAGGGATACCCACATGCAAAAGAATGGGTCAGATCCCCGTCTTTAGCAAAAAGAAACTCCAAATGGATTGCAGACCTAAGCTCAAGAACTAAAACTATAAAACTCCAAGAAGAAAGAAGAAAAAAATATTTTTCAACATCGAGGGAGGCAAAGCCTTCTTAGATATAATACCAAAACCATGAGTGAGAGAAAAAAGATCTCATACCAATGTGTTCATCAGTGCAGAGAGCTCCCCTTGGCCCCTCAAAAAGGGAGAAAGGCTGGATGGGTCTGGAAGTGAGGTGGGGAGGTAAGGTGTTACCAAGTCAACCACTGAATGTGCTAATACAAAGAAACTGCCCAGCCGTGCCACATGCATTATGGTTTCCTGCTACCTGGGAGCCACCCAGCAGACTTGGGGTCACAGGCTATCTCGATTAGCCAATTCCAATGTCACAGGAGCTTCTACTTTGCAGTGGGAGTTCTTAGGGTCAGAGTCAGGAAACACCATGCGTGCCAGGCGCACTCCCATATAGAACAAACATGCCTTCACTCTGGGCTCCTAAGCCACCTCCTGGATCTCGAGCTTTAGGATGAGATGCTCTTCCTGGTGAGCACACAGCAAGTGCCCACGGAGAACTCGAGGGGCCCTGGGCTGGAGCTGTGGCTCCTACAAGATAAGTTGAGTGAATGAAGTGCAAAAGTGTAAACAGCAGCCAATCCCCTCTCCCCCTGCCCAAGGATTTATAAATTGGAAGCAAAGACATATATCCCAATGATTTGCTATACTCTGTGGAGACCAAAACAAGCTGGGAGAGGGAAGGGAAGAGAAAGAAATAACTTTTGACATTCAACAGACCACAGCCAGCTTGAGCCAAGTGCACGGAGACTTCATGCAGACTTCCTACCCTCGGGGCAAGATGGTACTTGTGTCTGGGGAAGGGAGTTCCTGGGGAGCAGACTGTGCTCAGATGACCAAGGTTCCTCTCCTCAGAGGGCCCCACAGTGGCGCAGGGGCTTCTGCAACAGCCCCAGACACCCACCAAAACGGCCCCCAGTGGATTTACCCCAGGACATCAAAGGACAGAGGTCTGTGTGGAGACTCCTGAAACCCTCTAACATTGCCAATATTTCATGCAGTGGTTTCTGCACACTGCCTTTATGTTATAGCATCAAGTCAGGTATGAGATCCTAAGGTGAACAAAACCAATGTGGGTCAAAGTGACATTCTTGGCCATTTGGCAACAGGATGCCTGAGGGTTGGAGCTGGGATCCCCACGGAGACATCTCGGAGGGATGTGACAAATGTAGACAGATGTCACTCACAGCACCAGCACCTCTATTTGCAAGGAGGACCCTTTGAAACTCCCAAGTCCCCAAGAAATGCTCACATACACAGCCTCTGAGGGAAGAGCCTATGTCTACAGAATTCCAAAGAATGCCAGGGAGAGGTGAGGGGCCCTTGCCAGAAACAACTCGAGGGGTGGAGGACCAACCTTCCGGGTCTGGAGGGAACCTGTGAGCCTCACCGGAGCCCAGGAGGCCCCCAGATGCTGTCAGACACGTGAGAAGGGGCACTGCTGCTGGCTC
The DNA here is from genome assembly GCF_054392235.1 of Sus scrofa. Classification (NCBI taxonomy): domain Eukaryota; kingdom Metazoa; phylum Chordata; class Mammalia; order Artiodactyla; family Suidae; genus Sus; species Sus scrofa. The sequence continues at coordinate 148,148,808 of NC_139383.1, forward strand.
TGCTCCGTGTCTCCCAAGAAAAGCAGAATTGCAGCACCCAGCATTCTAGGTGCACAGGGCTGAACTTCGCAAGCTGGAAGCACAGAGGTTGCTGCTCTTTTCAGCTTGGTTCCTTTGAAAAGCACAAGTGCACAGAGCCGAAAACATCCAAGGATGCTATTAGAAAGAGTTACCTATGGGAGGAGGTGAATGGGGGGAGAGGGGAGCCTGAGGTGGGGCCCAGGTGAGGGCTGATGGACTCCAGTGCTTGTGTCTGGTGGCAGGCACACATATCCACCTTACAATAATCCACCTTGTGATTAAAACGCTCTGGTCCTGGTTACCCCGGAGGGAGTAGATGTGGAAGGGGCTGGTACTGTCTGATCTCTGGACTTAGGTTCTAGTTACACAGAGTGCTCAGTCTGCAAATATTTGCTGAGCAGTACAATTAGATATGCTTGTGTTTTTTCTTTTGTTTTATTTTACTTTTTACGGTCACACATGCAGCATATCTAAGTTCCCAGGCTAGGGGTCAGATCGGAGCTACAGCTTCCGACCTATACCACAGCCATAGCAACGTGGATCTGAGCTGTGTCTGTAACCTAAACCACAGCTCACAGCAATGCTGGATCCGTAACCCCCTGAGTGAGGCCAGGGATGGAGCCCTTGTCCTCAGGGATACTAGTTGGGTTTGTTTCCACTGTGCCGCAATGGGAACTCCAAGCTATGCTTGTTTTAATGTAAATTACGCTTCCCTCAAAACTTAAAAAATCAAGGAGATGCGCATACAAGTGCAATTAGGAAAGCATGGACCTGATTTAACAATCCGAAAATGGTAGAGATTACCGACTCATTGAGATGATAGGGGTTTGTCTTGTCCGAGGAGCTGATTAGAACTACAGTGGCGACTACAGTGGATAACACTGTACTGTGTGACTGGAATTTGTTAAGAGAGAGCAATTTAACCCGTCTCACCTGCCGCTCCCCCCACCCCAAGTAAATATATGAGGTGATGAATAGGTTAATAAACTCTCTGAGGGGAGCCTTCTCACAACTTATGGAGCAGTATACTTTAAACATCTTACAATTTTATTTGTTAATGAGACCTCAAAAACACTGGGAAAGAGAGCTTATCTTAAGAGGATTCAAGGGTCTTTGGTCAATGAAAATCACAGTGCTATTCATTAATCAGTTAAAGGGGTATTTTAAAAAGTCTGCTTTTATCTGTATCCCCAGACTTAACCTGCCTTACCGTATTTCTTAGACCATACAAGCTGCTTCTCTAATTCTCCTTTACTCTCTTCCATGCACCCTTGCAATGCTATGTTCTTGAAACTTGCCTCAAATGGCCTTGATGAACTGCTTCATTCCCTCTCATAATAGCTGTATTTCTACAGGAAGAATACAATACAAGGCCATCCAGAGAAATATTTGCCCATTTAGGAGAGAAAAAGAAAAGCTTTCTCAGAAAAATTAAGAAACCGTGTTTCTTGCTAAATGCATAGCCCAGCAAAATCTTCCTCTTTGGCACAAAATGTGGAATTGAGTGAGACCTGGGGAAGAGGGTCAACAGCAGCACCCAGGGCACTTCCAGTCTGTGCTTTGTTCTAGGTCCCTCTCCAGTGGGAGTGGGCTGGCTCTCACCTGGAGTAGGGGGAGGTCAGGTTAGGCCCCAGGGCAGCTCTGGGCACACGCTTCTGAGCACACGTCTGTAAATCCCCCGCTGGCAAGACACCACAGCCCCTCAACTAAAGAAGTCATTCTCAGGAGTTCCTGTCATGGCTCAATGGTTAACAAATCTGACTAGGAACCATGAGGTTGCGGGTTCAATCCCTCGCCTCGCTCAGTGGGTTAAGGATCTGGCATTGCCGTGAGCTATGGTTTGGGTCACAGACACGGCTTGGATACTGCATTGCTGTGGCCCTGGTGTCGGCCAGCAGCTACAGCTCTGATTAGACCTCTAGCCTGAGAGCCTCTATATGCCACAGGTGGGGCCCTAGAAAAGACAAAAAGACCAAAAAAAAAAAAAAAAAAAAAAAAGAAGGCGGCACTCTCACATAGGAAGCTGGCTGTCATCTGGATGTTTACTCAGCACCCCCAAGCTAAAGTCAACCTACCATGACAAGCTCCCTCCTGGTGGCCTAGAGAGGCCTGGGTGGGGTCTGCCTCTGTGGACAGGATGCAAAAATGACAGCACGCTATTTGCCTTGAAGACAAAACCAAAGCTAGCCTCTTAGAAAGGAATGTTGATGACAACAGCACCAGGAAGCCAGGTGGGCCCCAAGCACTTTGAGAGGAAGCAGGCAGCAGACCAGCAAGATGCCCAGCCTCCTGAATTGTGCCCTGGCAGCGGCAGAATGGGGGCACCTTTTAGGTTGAAATTGCTCTACACTTATGGACACAGTCTCTTCAAGCTGCTGAAACAAAATACCACAGAAGTGTTCTGAAGGCAGGAAGTTTGAGGGTACCAGCATGGTTGGGGGTGGGGAGAGGTGACGGTTCCCCTCTGGGTCATTGTCTTCCTGTTGTGGCCTCATATGGCAGGGGGCATGGGGACTCTGTGAGGGCCCTATTATAAGGGCACCATCTCAACCATGAGGGCTCCATCCTTATGACCGTATCAACGCCTAAGGGCCCCATGTCCTACCACGCTCACCTCGAGAAGCAGGATTTCAATGTACAGACTTGGAGGGACATATACATTCATACCTGAGCAGCCACTTTGGATTTCTAGATGATCCTGGACTACAGGAATAGCATGAATATTAGTGCCTGTCTGTGAAATGTCAAAGGCAGAACAAACACAGGTGTTTTTTTTGTTTGTTTGTTTGTTTGTTTTTTGGCTGCCCCATGGCCTATGGAGTTCCCTGGGCCAGGGATCATATCTGAGCTGTGGTTTTGACCTCTGCCACAGCTGCAGTAACACTGGATCCTTAACCCACTGCCGTGCTGGGGATCGGATCTGTGTCCCAGCACTCCAGAGACACCCCCCACCCCACTGCGCGACAGCAGGAACTCCCGTTCTTCATCTTTTAAGCGGTTTCTCACATTTCCATTTTGCCTCCATGATGGTGACAGTCTCCTTGGAGCTCTGCTGTGACATTCCACTGCAGCCGGCCAGTCAGCCATCTACGCTTGCCCCAGACTCAAGCCACCCCACACAGGACTCAACACCCCCAACCGAGTCCTCTCAAGTTCTCACCTCAAATTTCAAAAGTGTGTGGATCTGGTCCATTTCCCTTTCTCCCTCCCTCCCACCCCATCCCAGTAATCAGCAAGTACCACCCTTTCCTGCTGCCCACAGACTCTGGAACTTACTCCTTTCTCTTTAGTCCCAAGCCCAGAACTTTGTCACCACCTGCAGCTTGGACTCTTATGGCAGCTCCTCAGGAGTCACCTCTCCTGTCTCTCCCCACTCTGATGAGTCCTTTAAAGTCCAGATCCAAGTGTCCCCTCTTCAACGTTTCTCCCCTAATCCCACCCCTCTGGGTGCAAGAACCCATCACAACACCATTCCTGCACCAGGAGCCCTATCTTCACTACGGTCCAGGTATCTGACCAAATCTTCATCTGGAGTGATGCTATTATCTCTGGGCCTGCACCTTGCACTATCCCATAACTGACATGGGCCACTGCAGGCTGAACATGACCTCCATAAGGTCCATGAATGAATGAGCGCCCACAAGCCCTACCAACTCAATCTTCATAAAACACCACTCTCTGCTGCCCAAGAAGTCGACTGGAACAGCAAGGAATAAATCACAAGGGTGAGGATGCTTACGACACTAACATTTAACAAACACTTACCATGTGTGTCTCAGGCTCCATGCTAAAGTCTTCCCTGCATGATCTCATGTTATACTTACAATCACCTGGTGAGGTAAAGTCTATTATTAACCCCACAGTACTGATGAGAAACTAAGGACCTAAGAGTCAACAAGTCGCCCAAGGTCAAATAGTGAGTGATGGAGCTCAGATATGATCGCTGGTCTTTTGGACCAGAGGCCTCACCCTAAACTAACACTAGAAACTGCAAACTGGTGGCCACAGAAGGACCTGGACTGTAGAAATGTTCTTTTTGGACCACAAAGTGTGTAAAAAAATTAACTGTTTACCAACAATTAAAAATTGGGAGAAGTCCCATAAAATTCAGATTTCCCGACTCTTCTTAAAATATCAAATAACCAGAAAATGATAGACTAGTCCATTAATGGTGCTAGGACAAGAAGTGATCCACACAGAAACAAGTGAATTAAATTCCTCACCTCAAGCCATATGCACAAAAATAAACTCTAAGTGGAGGAAATGTACAAGTGAGAAAAACCAAACTTGGAATGGGTTGGAAGAAAATGTAAGTGAATGTCATTATGATCCCAGGAGGGTACAAGTCTTTTAAAACAACATCTAAAAAGCAGAAATCAGAAGGGAAAAGACTGAGTTACCTAGCAAATCCCCAGAGAAAACATCTACATGACAAAAGACATAAACGGAGTTGAGGGCAAAAGACAGACACCACGAAGTTATTATCACAGGACCAAGCAAAGATGTAAAAGATACTCCTCCTTATTAATAGTCAGGGGAGTGCAGTTTAAAATCCCTAGAAGACAGCAATTCACACTCGGCACGTTGGCAAAGACTAAAGGTTATCAGGCTTAAAGACTCTCAGATGCTGTGATTAGAGCATGAACCGGAAGGAAGGTAGATTCAGTGAGTAAACTGGCTTGTCTAGAAAATCAGAGGTCCATGAAGTCATTGAGGAGTGATTATACCCTGGTAAGTGCCATGCTGTATTTGTGCACTGGCATGCCCCTGCTGACTGGCCCTGTGGACAGGAATGCCTGCAACCCTTGACATGCATACACATGCACAAACATGTGCATACACATGTCCACACACGGGCATGTGTGTACACATATAACCACCGTGTGAAGAGATGCTATCAGCATCCTCATGTATGGGTGAAAAAAACAGGCATGAAGAGGGTAAGTCACTTCCCCAGGCTTATGCTGCAACCAGTTAGGATGACCCTTTGAACCAGGCCATCTGGCCACAGGTTCCCCCTCTTAACCACTGCTGAGGTAAGGAGGGCTCTGCCTCAGAGAACGGAAGGCAAGCAGAGGAGACAGACACACAGCCAGGACTGTGCATAATGCATTCCAGGGGCTGAAGGAGAAGTCTGCCAACTACTGTTCAAAGCCCAGGGAGTTTTCTCTTAAAACATAAACCAAAAAGACTCTAACACAGATGTCTTTAACCCTTGAAACTGTGCAAAATTGGGTATGCATGTGTGTATTTCTTGCAAGAAGGTTTATAGCTTTCATCAAATTCCCAAAGGGGTCCATAACCTTGAAAAAAAAAAAAAGTTAAACACATGAAACACAGGAATCCCAGAATATAATCAAGGACATTCCCTAGGAAAAAATCCTCTTTGGACAGCCAAAGTCAGACCGAAAGATCCTGGGAAAATTATCCTTCAGCCCTCAGGGATTACCCAAGCATTCCTCAGAAGGTGATAACCACCAACGTTTTGTAGAATGTGCTTTTCTCTGCCAGATCTCAACTGACTGACCCACGGAGGAAACAAGTAAAGTTCTAACTGCCATTATTCACAGACAATGGTACTTTTAAAAGAGCAAGGAAACACAGGGATGAAAGGTGGACTTTGTCAATTAGGTGCAGGGACTTCAGTGAGAAAATACCCTGAATTCAACTTCAATTGGACACTGTGGTTGTAAAGAATCTAAAAACAAAAGAAAAAAAATAGCTGAAGGATATGGGATATGCCTTTATGCATATTCATACATACATACATATATATATATATGATTTGCAAATATATAATCCTGAAAGTTACAATATACATACAAACTTTAAAAAGATACCACTCTTCCATTTCACCAAGGCACCCGTCTCTTCCCCTGGGGCTGATTTAACTGCAGGACTTTTATTATTTCTTAGGGTTTTTTACTGGGGTCTGGGACTTCAACGTGGAAGCGGACTTCACTCAGCAGAGTACACACTTACGTTTGTTATAAACTGCCTTTGTTTTCTGCAAATGAGTTTGTCTAAAAAATGGATTTGTTTGGGGTTGAGAAGAATGAAAACCTTCTAAAGGCCATTTGTTGATTTTGTTCTCCACTTGCGGAATATTGACAAACTGCCATTCTCATTCAGAAAATGTATGTCAACAGCCACACTGTCAGCTTCAAGTCTAAGATCAAAGGAACACTTACCCCCGCTTATCCCTGTCCATTGCACACGCTGGGGACATGTCACACCAGTGCCCACCAGTACAGGGCAGGGCAGAGCTTTGCTTTCCTATAAATTGTTCTCAATCTAGGTCTTACCAAAAACAACCAAACAAAACTTGGAGACAGGGCAGGGAGAATCTCTCTGAAAACAGATATATCCTCACCACCATCTTCTGAGAGAACATGGAGCTGCACATATACCTTTTAGGCATCTGTTAACCAAACTCCTGGCCTGGCTACCATCCACTCTTCCCAGTACAGAAACCCACAGAATGTTCTAGATTCAGCTATACAGACCGTCACCTACATAGGATCCTAAAATCTTTTCTTTTTTTTCTTTTTCCAGCTGCACCTGTGGCATACAGAAGTTACCAGGCTAGTGGTAGAATCGGAGCTGCAGCTACGGGCTACACCACAGCATGGCACTACTGGATCTGAGCCACATCTGCAACCTATACCGCAGCTTACGGCAATGCTGGATCTTCAACCTACTGAGCGAGACCAGGTATGGAACTCACATTCTCATTGAGACAAACACTGGGTCCTTAACCTGCTGAGCCACGACAGGAACTCCCGGAAATCATTTCTTAGTGGCACCCCCCTTAACCATTCACCTGAATTCCAAATATGCTTCAGACTTCCTCTGAGATGGGCCTAGACTTTCACCATGGGAACAAAGACATCAGGGAGAAGTGCAGGTTTTGCGGTGACATGGTTCCATGACAAGTTCCTTACCGCTGCAAACCTAACTGTCTCTCAGGGAGTGAGAACTGCCCCATTGCGTCCCACAGATCTTTTGCACCTCAGTTTGGTATCATGAAATAGTAATTCTAAGCCTCTCAACAGAAGCTCTTCCATTCAAAAACATAATAACCCAAGAATGCGAACTGCTATTTCCTGACCCCTGTACTATGCTGGGCTCGGCTATAGCCAAAGACAGGCCCCATGACCGCACTTGGAATGCAGAGGCAACAATAAATCAGATGGCCTAGTGAACACAGAACCAAACCAGAAGGTGGTGGGGCAAATGTCCCAAAGCAAAGCAAGATGTGGATGCAGCAGATCAGCTGCTCGTGAGATGAGGTGACGATTTTCCTGGACTCCTTTTCAGATTTCATGTCTGGATCTCGTCTGGAACATCTACCAAATGGATTCAGGCCCAAATATCTGGCATTCCTTTTGTAACTCCAGCCCTGTGACTGCCCCAATGTTGCAGCAGGGGGAACCTCACTTCTGGCCTTGATTTCAGATTATGACCGACCCTTCTGCTTTATTATCTGAGCTCCTCCCACTTAGACAATTCCACAGGGAGTCTTGACACAACCATCAGAGAAGGTAGACTTCCAGGAGTCCAGCCCTGGCCATCGCTGTCCCTCCAGATGAGCCAGGGAAGAAGTCCTTGGCTGATCTGGCGAGCATGCTCAAGGTCAGAGAGGTCCCTTCCCCGGATGTAAAGGATGGTCCAAGAGGCTCCTGGGCAAATGGAGGGCAAATGGATCTCCCTTAAAGGAACTTCCAGTGCATCTGTTTCTCCTGCTCAAAGACACAGATGTCAAAGAGGTCATGTTCCACTGGCAAGATGGCCAGTGAACCCCACAACAGATCCCCTTCCTCAAAGGATTGAGGTCCACCTCAGAGTTATGAATTCATAACTAGGGGTGTTGTCTGACTCCTCCAAGAGAGCCAGGATTGTAGTTACTCAAGCAGAGCAGACTTCAAAGTCAGCGATTCCAACCTATCCTTGGCCCCCTTGGCCATTCTTAAGACTGTAAACCACAGGTAGATTTCTCGTTGCCACCAGCAGTTTCTGAAGCGGTGAGGCAGACAGGCCCTGGACTCAGGTCTGTGCCTGAATCCCACTCTGCCACTTACCACCTGGGTGATTATGGCAATTACCTAATCTCTCCAAGGCTTTTTCCCCATTTGTAAAATGAGCCTAATATCTACCTCACGGGGTTGAGGATTAAATGAAGAATGCGAGAAAGCATTTTGCACATAGTAAACACTGAACAAATATTATCTATCATTGCAATTATTTTAACCAAGTCCAAATTAAAAGAAAAAACATTTTTATCAAGCAAAAACTCTATGCCAAGAAGCATATAATAATATCACAATCATCAGCAGCTTTAGTTGCCAGTGCAAAGATGTGCTGAGTCTCAATGCTTTTGTCAACGTGATAGTTGGAAAGCTGAAAACAGAAGAGTAACCAGCTGGGGACCTGGAAAGAGCCCCCTTCGGTGGCCTTAGGGTCCTTCTCTCTGCATAGACTGGGAGCAAGGATGCAGCCGGGCCACCACAGCCATTAAAATGTTAGGAATCAGAACATTTTGGCTCAGTGGAAACGTATCTGACTAGTATCCAAGAAGACGTAGGTCCAATCCCTGGCCTTGGTGTGGTGTAGGTCGCAGATGTGGCTCAGACCTGGAGTTGCTATGGCTGTGGCATAGGCCAGTGGCTACAGCTCCGATTCAACCCCTAGCTTGGGAACCTCCATATGCTGCTGTCGTCCTAAAAAGTAAAAAAAAAAAAAAAAAAAAAGTTTGGAATTGGGCTGTTATCTCCTGGCTCTTGCTCTAGTCTCCCTCACCTGACCGAATTTCCACCTGGATTGTGGCCTGACTCCCTTCAAAACTAGGTTCAAGGAACCCCCTTTGTGGAGGCTTCTACCTGCCCTGATACTGCCTGTGTTGGCCAAGCCACCTGGATGCCTCCAGAAGCCAGCTCTGAGGGTATGTGTGTGTGTGGGGGGGGGTACTCCAGGCATGCCTGATAACATCCCTGTGCTTCAAAGGGAAGGCAAACCATTTACACAACTTCCTCAGATTTGGAAATTGGAGAATTTTCAATTCACAAAGACCAAATAAAGATATTTGTTAAGATTAAATCTACAATGAACACACTCCTTGGAAACACTGAGTTCTCCTGTACTCTTCTGAGGTCAAGCTGTCTGGCTGCACTAGGCCTCCAATGTATTTGATCAAACATAATCCTAAATATTAATAAAATTAGTTTCCTGAGGCAGAAAATGCTGTTTTCAAGAGGAAAAGTTAACATTCCATTTATAACTAGACAATGGGGAAATGTCCTGGGGTTGAAATGTTACATTTCAGAAACAGCTTTTTAAAAGGAAAAAAGAAATAAGATGCCTCATATTCCACTGGAGAAAATACTGTCTGGGTTTTCCCACCAAACTGTCATTCTGGCCAAAACAAACAATTCAGTGGGGAAAAGAAGAGTCTTTTTTTTTTTTTTTTTTTTTAATTTTTTCTTTTTCAGCTGCACCTGCAGCACATGGAATTTCCTGGGCCAGGGATCGAATCCAAGCTGCAGCTGCAACCTACACCACAGCTGCAGCAACCCTGGATCCTTTAAGCCACTGCACTGGGCTGGGGATCAAACCTGCACCACCTCAGAGACAATGCCGGATCCTTAACGTGGTATACCACAGGAGGAACTCAGGAAGTCTTTTTAATAAATGGTGCTGGGCCAACTGAATATCCTCTTGCAAGAAAATGAATTTAGACCCCCATTGTACTTACGGACAAAAATTTTTTTCTTATATGCACCTGCAGCATATGGAAGTTCCTGGGCTACAGGTTTAATAAGAGCTGCAGCTGGCCTACACCACAGTCATAACAACACTGGATCTGAGTTGTGACTCAAGCTAACGCTTGGAGCAATGCCAGATCCTTAACACACTGAGTGAGGCCAAGGATTGAGCCCTCATCCTCACATAGTCAGCGTCAGGTTCTTATCCCGCTGAAGCACAATAGGAACTCCTATACACAAAAATTAACTCAAAGTGGACCACAGACCTAAATATAAGAGCTAAAATGATAAAAACTCTTTGAAGAAAACATAGGAGTAAACCTTCAGGACTGTGGGTTAGGCAATGAATTCTTAGGCCTAACACCAAGAGCACAAGTGAGAAAAGAAGACTAGGAAACCTCATCAATGTTCAAATCTTGCATGCTTCACTCTATGCCATGACGAAAATACAAAGACAACCCCCACAGTGGGAAGAAATAAGTGCAAATTATTTACTGATAATGGCCATGTATCTAGAATATATAAAGAATTCTTACAACTCAGTACTTTTTTAAAAAGATGACCCCATTTAAAATGGGCAAAGGAGCTATGCAGACATGTTTTTCAAATAAGATATACAAACAACCAATAAGTATATGAAAAGATACTCAATATCCTTAGCTATCAAGGAAACACAAATCAAAACCATAATAAGAAACTACTTCATACCCATTGGAATGCCTGTAATGAAAAAGACAAGTGTTATCAAGGATGAAGAGACATTAGAATCTTCACATATTGGGAGTTCGCATCATGGCACAGTGGAAAAGAACCCGACTAGGAGCCATGAGGTTGCGGATTTGATCCCTGGCCTTGCTCAACAGGTAAAGTATCCGGCATTGCCGTGAGCTGTGGTGTAGGTCACAGACACGGCTCGGATTCCAAGTTGCTGTGGCTCTGGCGTAGGCTGGTGGCTACAGCCCCGATTAGACCCCTAGCCTGGGAACCTCCCTATGCCGCAGGTGCAGTCCTAAAAAAAAAGAAACTTCATATATTGCTGGTAGAAATGCCAATCAGTGCTGACACTTAGGAAAATGATTTGCTAGTTTCTCAAAATGTTTAACATAGAGTCACCATCTGAGTGAGCAATGCCACTCCTAGTTATACATCCAAGAGAACCAAAAACTTGTCCACATAAAAACTCATACACGAATGTCCACAGAACTGTTATACAAAATATCCTCCAAGTAGAAAAAACCCAAAGGTCTATCAACTGAGGGTATATAAACAAAATGCAGATATCCAAGCAATGTAATATTATTCAGCAATAAAAAGGAATAAAGAACTGATATATGCTAAACCATGGATGAATCTTGGAAATGTTATGCTAAATGAAAGAAGCCAGACACTAAAGGCCACACAGTGTATGATTCCATTTTGATGAATTGCTCAGAATAAAGAAATCCATAGAGACTAAAAGTAAATTAGTGGTTGGCTGAGGGTGAGGGCAGGGAGGGAATGGGGCATAACTTCTAATGGGCCCAGGACTTCCTTTTAGGGTGATGACAATGTTCTAAAATTTAATTATGTTCACGGTTGTATAATTCTATAAATACACTAAAAAGCACTGAAGTATATACTTTTTGTTTTGTTTTGTCATTTTTTTTTGTTTGTTTTTTAGGGCCGCACCCATGGCATATGGAGGTTGCCAGACTAGGAGTCAAATCGGAGCTGTAGCCGCCATCCTACGCCACAGCCACAGCAATACCAGATCCAAGTCATGTCTGTGATCTATACCACAGCTCATGGCAACACTGTGTCCTTAACCCACTAAACAAGGCCAGGGATCAAACCTGCATCCTTATGGATACTGGTCAGATTTGTTTCCACTGAGCCATGATGGGAACTTCCAAAGCATACACTTTTAAAAGGTGAATGCTATATATAGTATGCAAATTATATTTCAATAAATCTGTGTGAAAATGTCATTTGCACTCAAAATCAAAATTTTCTTAAAAAACTTTTTTCTTAATTAAACAGTATACAGAGTTCCCTGGTGGTCTAGCAGTTAAGGATCCAGATTGTCACTGCTGTGGCTTGGCTTACTGCTGTGCTACAGGTTTGATCCCTGGCCCACAGGCGAAAAAAAAAAAGAAATATATCACATAGTAGACATTCTCAAAAACACTGAAGAACAGAGAAAATAAAAAGCACTCCTTACTCTTTCCCTATATAAGAGATTACTGTTCTTCAAGAGGGCTTTCCCCATTCAAAGCCATTGTCTTGATGGCAATGAGAAGCAAACAGGCCCCATGCAAGCCGAACTGCATCCTAGAACCGAGTCCTTTAGGAGGGTCAGCCAACGTCCTTATTGGCCTGAGAGAGACAGTTAAGAAAAAGAAGCAGGAGAGAAATCATAGCAGCTTCACTCTCAGGAGACAGCCAAGGAAAGAACAATTCTGATGGTTCCAAGTAGAAGTAAAAGGTCTCTTCACCTAATCTGAGGGCACTATAGTTCCAGAAGTATTCGGAAGTTACCAACGCTCTTTGTGGCCCATATACAAGCCATCTTCTTAATGTCCCCAGTTCCCCCTCTACCTCCAACCCTTTCTATCATCCACTGAGCAGTGGTACATAACAACTTTGTAAATAATGCATGCCAGAAATTATAAGAAGCACTTTACATGCATGGCCTCACCACGACTTCATGAGGCAAGTACAGTTATTACTCCCATTGTGCAGAGGAGGAAACTGAGACCTACGTGTGTGTCCTTGTGTCCAAGGTTCACAATCTGTTGCTAAGGCACTTCCACGATCTTTTTTTTTTTTTTTTTTTTTTTTAAGTTTTAGAGCCATTGGCTTAAGCCTTTTATTTTTAAATAAACAGATGCCCTAGAGATAGACAACTTTCTTAAAAAAGTGTTTATTTTTTAAAGTAAGCTTTTTCTTTTCTTTTTAGGGCTGCATCTGTGGCATATGGAAGTCTCCTGGCGACAGGTAGAATTGGAGCTGTAGCTGCCGGCCTATGCCATAGCCACAACAACACAGGATCCGAGATGCATCTTTGACCTACACCACAGCTCATGGCAATGCTGGATCCTTAACCCACTGAGCGAGGCCAGGGATTGAACCTGAATCCTCAAGGATACTAGTCGGGTTCGTTACTGCTGAGCCACAATGGGAACTTCCCATGATCATTTCTGATGCATGGTGTCTTATCGCCCATCTGTCCACCCACTCATTTATTTAACCAGGACTGCTAGTCTGATGGAATGAGTGGCCTTGAACACTCTTCATAAGGGCAATAAGCACATGTCCACGGCAGGCTTCTCTATCAGGAGACTCCTCAACCAGGGTCAGACAAACCCTCAATGAAAATGGGAAACGCTCAGTTGCCTGAGGGTCAACTGGTTCCTCTCATGTCTTTTTTTTTTTTTTCCCCCAACTAAAATAAATCCATCCCAAATGAGGGTCCCTCAGTGGCTGTAGTGGAAACATACAGTAGCTTGTCATTGCTTTTTTAGCTTTTGGCTTTTTCTCCCTGAACCATTCATTGTGAATATATTCAAACACAGAAAAGGTGAAAGAACGATAATATGATCATCCATAGTTCTTAAACCAGAATCAATAACTGGTAATATTTTCTGCTATTTGCTTTATTTAGCCTTTATTTATGGAGAGTTATGATATTCACATATCATAAAGTTCAACCCTGAAAGTGTGCATTTTGGTCAGTTTTCGTTTATTCACAAAATTGTACAATCATCACTAATTTTAGAATGCCTTCATCACTCCAAAAGAAACTCTGTACTTATTAGAAACCACTCTCCACTCTCTCTTCTTCCATCCTGAGGCCAACTTCTAATCTACTTACTGTCTCTGTTCTCAATATTTCCTCTAAATGGAATTACACAAGGAGTGATTTTTTTTTTTCCATACCCATAGCATATGGAAGTTCCCAGGCTAGGGGTCAAATCCAAGCCAGAGCTGCAACCTATACTGCAGCTGTGGCAAAGCTGGATCCTTAACCCACTAAGCCAGGCCAAGATCTAACTGATGCCTCCACAGAGACAAGCCGGATCATTAAACCAGTGTGCCAGAGCCAAAGCTCTAACAATGTGTGATCTTTTATACCTGACTTCTTTCACCTTGCATGAATTCTCAAGATTCATCCATGCCTTAGACTGTACTAGTGCTTCTTTTTTGGGGGAGCGGGGGGTGGTGGTGGGGAGCTGCACCTGTATGGAAGTCCCTGGGCTAGGGATGGAATCAGAGCTGCAGCTGCCAGCCTGTGCAACACCAGATCCGAGCCACAGATCCTGAGACCTACACTGCAGCTCACAGCAATGCCGGATCCTTAACCCATTGAGTGAGGCCAGGATCAAACTCAAGTCCTCGTGGACACTAGTTGGGTTTGTTACTACTGAGCCACAAGGGGAACTCCTGTGCTGATACTTCTTATTGCCAAAAAAATATTCCATTATACGGAAAGACCTCGATTTGTGTCATTTGGGAAGTTTCCACTTCTCTTGGGTTACTCTGAAACAATGCTACTATGCACATTTATGTGCAAATTTCTGTGAGGACATATGTTTTTAATTCTCCTGGGTATAGACCTGGGTGGGGAATTGTTGGGTCAGACAACAACTCTATGTTTAATCTTTCTAGGAACTGAGCATGTGCTGCTTGATTTCCAATTTAATTCCACCAATTTGATGGGTAAATGCGTGTTTTTCTTAAAACAATGGCCTATAAGATGTTTACAAATCTTCTCAATCAAAATGACACAAACAGCTTCTTGATATACACAAAAAATGTGCTGGAAATGGTTTTTGCCCACTGAAACCAATAAACTCTGGCTTGTTTTTTACAACAGTGACACAAGTTTGACTCACTGCCTAAAGGATTTTGAATCCTCTTTTTTTTTTTTTGCTTTTTAGGGCCGCACTTGCAGCATATGGAGGTTCCCAGGCTGGGGGTTGAATCGGAGCTATAGCTGCTGGCATGCACCACAGCCACAGCAACTCCAGATCCAAGCCGAGTCTGTGACCTACACCACACCTCATGGCAACGCCGGATCCTTAACCCACTGAGCGAGGCCAGGGAGCGAACCCACAACCTCATGGTTCCTAGTCAGATTCGTTTCTGCTGTGCCATGACAGGAACTCCTGAATCTTGAATAAAGTGTGTGTTTATATGTTTTAAAGGAGAAAAAATAAAAAAATATTTGGCTCTAGCTACCAATAGCATACACAGTTAGTTACATGACGTGATTTCTGCAGTTATTTGTATAAACGATATAAGAATGAAGTCATTGTAAAATTTTTCTTCTACATTTTTCAATTGTCCTTTTGAAGTCTCAGAAGCACTGGCCTGAGATAACAGACATCTCAACAGACTTAACATCCCTGTTAAATATATTAATTCTTGCTTGTTCAAAAACCTATCCGACACCAGGTCAGTTATGACTATTTGCTGAAGACCCAGTGTGTGTTCAGACCTCCACGTAATTGTCAAGGGGACTGCAAGCCCATCTGAAGGGTTGTTTCTAAAAGGGGTAGTCAAGGAGTAGGTTGGAGGGATGGTCTAAAATCTGGTGTGCAATCACCTGGAATTCCATTTACTTCCAAGGATCTTGGCTTCTGTTAGCAGTGCCTGAAGTAGCCCACTGTTGAGTTCTGCCTGTGCTCAGGGCTGGCTCAGCCAAGACACTTCTTTAGCCCTGGAGCTGGCCCCTCTGCCCACGGTGGCTCGGGGTCTCCAAGAAGCACCATGCAGGCTACATCTGAGGGCCTTGGAGATGCTGTTGGCTCCACCACACAGCAATCCAGTTGAGATTCTTCCACAGTCTGCAATCTCATCATCCAAGTGGGTTTGTGCACCCCGAACCATCCCAGCAAACTATGTGACACCTTAGCCTTAAGGGTGCTTTGACAGCCTGACCTCACCACATCAATCAACCCCAAAATTTGTGCTACATCCATTTCCTTATACCTGCCATAGCTCATCCACACAGAACAATGCAGACCATGGCATAAACACAAAGCAGATCCCGTGAAGGAAGCAGATGGGCCAGGTCACCCGAGGCAATGCTTTTCTGTGCAGACAGCCCTCTGCCTTAAGTCTGGGCATCTGTCAGCTTTGGATCACTCTTAATACCACACCACAGGATGAGCCAGATGTGCCTTCCAGCTCCCTTGGATCAAAGCGATCGTGGCACGTTTGAACAGCAAGGTGTGATAAGAACAAGCATGGCTTTGTTCAGCCAGATTTCCAGAAGAGCCCACAGCTCTGCCGTGGGAGGAGAGAAGCTGGACAATTCTTGGCGCCAAGCCAGGAAAGCAGTGGCCCCCAGCACACCTGGATGGCCTCCGAGCCCTCCCCACATCACAAGCATGGATTTGGTCCATCTGCTCTTGCCCACAGCGATCCTGGGCACATCCATCTGTGTCCTGCCCCTTCCAGTGGGCATGCACTGCAAGGCAGTGTTTCTCCACTGGGAATGTCTGGAAATAATGGGTTATGTGACTGATGGCTTGTGCTCTGAAGTGCACCAGACAGTTCTTCATAAGGAGAAACCATTCTGCCTCTGAGGCCAACATGGCTGCCACTGAGACATGGCCCTTTTAGTACAAGGGCCACAAACTCAGATGCCACTGAACGTCAGGCGGGTGCCCCCAGGTGAGGCAGACTCCCTTAAAATGGTCTTTTGAATTGTGTTTCTTTGACACAAACACTCTTCACTGGCATTTTAATCACCAAAGGGTGTTTTCTATTATTTAATTCTACAAAGAAATGTACTCTTTCAGATTTTTTTTTGCTTCAAACACTTCAGCCTCCTTACCTTATTTTTAATTTTCCCACTTTTTATAGAGATGTGGATAAAGAAACATTTCCATTCCCCCTTAACTGCACCACAAGGAAAGCAACTGCACAAATTTGAAGATGAATGGCACATGCCTCTTAGCACCAGAGAAGAGACAAGAGGGCATGGTAGGGAATGTGGCAAATTGAAACTGTCTAAAGGGAGCAGCCACTACTTAGCTCCAGCAGTTTGCTGCCACCCAGGGCTGTGGACCTGCAATCTCCTGATCTCTCCAGAAAAGTGAGAGAGTCAGAGAAGGGAAAAGCACAGCATCTTCTTTGGTAAGTATTAGAAAACTAATAAGGAAAATGAAACAAAACATGTTTGAGGCCAGATGCAGCTGCTAGGTTTGCTGCTTGTGCATGGATGTATAACTGCAGTTCAAAGCGCTGTCCACCGCCACTGGCCCTGAGCTGCTCTCAGGAAGCCAATGGCTAGACCCTGCATTCCCAAGAGGTCAGGCATGGGGCAAAGGAATCAGGCACCCAGCCCCCAAAGAAGAGATCTTGGAGAATTACAGTGACTAATGGAGTTCCCATCATGGCTCAGTGGTTAACGAACCCAACTAGTGTCCATGAGGATGTGGGTTCGATCCCTGGCCTCGCCCAGTGGGTTAAGGATCCGGTGTTGCTGTGAGCTGTGGTGTAGGTTGCAGACTTGGCTAAGATCCCCCGTTGCTATGGATGTGGTGTAGGCCAGCAGCTACAGCTCTGATTGGACCCCTAGCCTGGGAACCTCCATATGCCACAAGAGTGGCCCTAAAAAGCCAAAAAAAAAAAAAAAAAAAAAAAAAAAAGAATTATAGTGACTTCTGTCCCGGTGACCCACATAATGTAGGATGCCCACATTGACTACAGCCTTTCGGTTCTATTCAGCAGTTACACAGCAGGGACATGTTCAATGTGAGTGTCCAGGTGGGGTGAACACAGTGCACCTGAGAGGGACTGCCCCTGTGAGGGAGGTTTTCATAGGTGGCAGTTCCTTCCTCCACAGGCTTTTGTGACTTGGGCAGCAGATGCTGGCAAGAGTGAGGGAAGTGAGATACAGACAAGGTTACTATGCATGTCATAAAATGCTCGGTCATCACAGCTTCCAAGGAGGGGACTAAAAAGGGATTTGATCTGAGAGAGAAAATACCCGCCACTGTGAAGAGACACAGAATTCTTTCTTATGAGGGCCTCACTCTTCACCCAAAAGCACAGGCTGGGCAAGGGCTTTGTTTTCCCAGCTTCCCCTCTGATCTGCCTGAACCTTCTCCTGGGCTCACATTTCCTAAAGCAGCAGAGAGGGACACAGACAGCTCTTTGTTGCGTGCCCTGCCCCAGGCTGTGACATTCTCTGGAGGGGGCCTCCCTCCAGTTCCAGAGAGGGCCTGAGGGTGCGACCCCACAGCTCTCAACAGTTCTGCTCTTTGTCAGGGACAGGGCCACCCACAAGTGTACGGGTGAGCAGCAGCCAAGGGAGCTGTGAGACTGGGCAGGCAACCTCAAGCATCCCACAGACTTACCCACCAGAGTTCCGCTTGCACCAGGAATGCTTGGACCACCAGGTCCCAGGTGAGGCCTGGGTCTGCAGGGCAGGTCCACCCCACCACCCCCATCCCTCTCACTTCCTTGCAAGGAAAATCCACCAACTTCATGGCCCTGGGGAATGTGTGCTTTGTAGCTTGAATTCCACAAGAAATAAATCTTCTTCTATTTGCAGCAAAACATGCAGCCCCTATTGCTCCACTGTTGGAAACACGTCTGCCCATCATAGGAAGAGCCCCCTGAGAGGCAGGGCAAAGATTTTACACAGGAGTCTTAAAAATTCCTTTTCTTTTTTCAATGGTTGGAGAGGATTATAAATAACAATTTTTCTATCATAAAATGCATATGGTTTCATTCAAACAGTCCACTGCCAGAGCATAGTCACACACTAGGACCCAAGAAGGAGTGGAGGGGACCTCAAGGATCTTGGCTGGTTTAGAAACACACCTGAGGGCTGCTGCGCCTGGGGGTGGGGCCGGGAGCAGAGTCAGTCCCAGCTGGAGGTTCAAGGCCAGAGGACAGGACAGTGCTCCTATCAGAATCAGCCAAGAGTAGAAGGGAGCAGGGCCTGGGCCAGAAGCTCAGAAACCCAAAACATGGAAATAGCTGTCTTCTGGAGAGACGATTATAACATCAAAAGCACCAATTGGTACCAACCACAGCCAGTTAGAGAAAACTTTTGGTGCAAATGAACTTGGGCACAAGAAGAGTTCCTGCTGTGGTGCAATGGGTTAAGGATCCGGCATTACCACAGCTGTGGCTGAGGTCACAGCTGTGGCTCAGATTTGATCCCTAGCCCAGGAATGTTCATATGTCATGAGTGCAGCCAAAAAAGAAAAAAAAGAAAGAAAGGAAATGCCCAAGAAAGACAAGATGCCCAATGGATATGGGATTCTGAAGAAATCCTGTAATACCATGGCCATATTTGCCTACCTGATGTATGAGCTGGCTGGACAATAAAGTGCAGGAAAAGGAGGCTTTCAGCAAAATATGTGTCTGGAGAAGTGGGTGAGGGGTGGATGACACAAGATCTCGAAGGATAATCTAATTTGGGATTTTGCCCTGTAGGTATGGAGGAAATGAGGGGTGAGTTTTATGCAGGGGGTGAGATGCATAAATTTAAATAGAAAATAAGTCACAAAATATTGACATTTTTGATCCAGCATAGTATCAGGCACAGAGCTAATGCCAAGAAATACTAGGTTGAATCATCTGGAATTGCTGGGAGTCAAAGGTTCTAACTATAAAAATGACAATTTCACCCTTGGTTCAATCTGATATATGTGATTTGAGAAAATTAAATGGCAAACAGACTATATCTATTATTTCAAAAGACGCCAAGCTAAAGACACCAGGAAGACTGGTCAGCAAATCAGGGACTGTTGGCACCTGGTCCTTCCCTCACTGCTCTGGCACCTGATGAAGGGACTCCATGCTCTGGTAGCTGCGGAACATCTGACAGTGGACGCCAGAGTTTTGGGGGGTGAAACAGAAACACAAAGCCATCTGAAATGCCCTTCCTGAAATTCTAGGCCAAAGACGGTGGCCGTGTTTGTGTAAACAGAATATTCAGGCTTCCTTCACTGAGACTTAATATGCATCTTAGTTTACTGGAGATTTGAAATCAACATTTTCATAAAATAAAAGCCAGACAGAAAGCAAAAAAAAAAAAAAAAAAAAAAAAGGCAAAGAAAAGAAAAGAAAAAAGAAAAAGAAAATCCCTTCTCATAGCTTCAGTCTGAGTGCTGATGAGCCCCAAATGCCACCTGAACTAGTCCTTCTCTTTGAAGATGCATGTGTTATGCCCTGGACTCCTCCATGAGGATTTCTCATTATCTAAACTGAACCTCAGCCTTAGACCTAGCTCTAGAGCAAAGCAATTTCACCTCAACCGCAATAAATCACTGCCTACTACGCTGGGGAGCTTGTGAGGTTCTGGCTGGTGAACAAAACAGCTTCACTTGCTACCTACCCTCCTGCTCATTCCAGAAATCCTCATGAGCTCCTCCCCTTCCCTTCCCATTCACCTCCAATTCACCACTAAGTCATATCAACTTGGATATCTTAGACCCAAGTTCCTTTTTCCTCCCCTTGACATATGAATTAGGATTCACTTGGCTGTAAGTGATAGGAAACTTGGCTAAGTTCAGCTTAATCACAGAGGCAACAACCATTGCACAAAGCAGAAGTATGGAGGTATCTGGGGGCTGATTAGCTAGACCACTGATGGCACCGCTCTGGATGGTGTAATTCTGTGACTGGAATTTCCCTCATGGTTCCAAGATGGCTGCCACAGCTCCAAGCACCATCCTCACACAGCAGCCTCTGAGGAAAGAAAATCTTTCTTTGAAGCTACAAGTGGACCTTTACTTAGGGTTTTCAGACCAAATGTGGTCACATGACATCTCCTGCAAGGGAGGCTGGGCAAGTGATTATCTGGCAAAAGAAAATGGGACTCATACCCCAGGTGAGGTGAACTACAAGGTGGAGAACAGTTATATCAGAGAGGTTCCTCCACAGAAGTAAGAGTTCTGAGCCCCATATCAGGCTCTGCAGCCAAAGGATCCTGCACCAGAAAGATGAGCCCCGGGGCATATGGCTTTGAAAGCCAGTGGGTTTAATTTCAGAGGTCCCACAGGAATGGGGGAAATAGAGACTTCACTCATCAAGACTGCACACAAAATTTCACTTGCTCTGGGACCCTGGGAAAGAGTAGTAACTTGATAGAAGCCTGAGCCACAACTACCTACTGGTATTGGATAGTCCTTCAGAGATATGAGCAGAGGGTGGTGGGCAGGCAGCTGGTTCGGCTCACCCTGGGGTCATAGAAACCGGCAGCACCCATTCTTGGGAGCCTCTTCTACTGTGTTGATATTGATGTTGGTGAGCACTACTGTAGAATCCTCCCTCTGGCTCCTAATGCCAAGACCTGGCTTCAGCAAATGGCCTGTAGGTGCCAGTGCTGGGATGCCTCAGGCTAAGCAAATAACTGGTTAGGGACACAGCCCTACTCATAAGCAGACAGGCTGCCTGAGGACTTCCTGAGCTCACATCCACCTCTAGACATGCCTCTAGACATGGCTCTGCCCACCAGAGGACCAATACCCAGCTCTACCCACAAATGAACAGGCACTGGTCCTGCTCTGCAAAATGCCTGCTCCAGTCTCTGGACCACTATTATATATTAGGTGGCAGACATCAGATACAAGAAAACCACAGTCCCCTAGCCTGTGGACCAGTATGCCCTCAGAAGGCAAAACCTTGCCCTTGGACCAGCTAGGTCTCAGCCCTGCCTACTGGCAGGCTAACACTAACTCTGGGACATCTCAGACACCATACCCAACTATGTCAGGAAACCCCTACCCGAGTGATCTGACTTGAGCTCTAGGATCTCTGGACCCTTCAGCCAGATTTCAGGACCAGGCTTTGCCTACCAGTAGTCTAGCACTAAGCCAAGGACCTTGCTTCACCCACCAATCAGCAGGCAACCTCCTTAGAATCTTTGGGACCCTGACTCTGCCAATGTGAGCCAGCACTAGCCCTGGCTCCCCCTAGGGTTTTGCAGTCAGCCAGCTCAGATCATCCACACAGTCAATCTGCCACAACAGAAGGTCCCACAAAGCCCTCACAGGGGGAACCCCTAGAGGATACAGCTGGGTTGACTAGAAAGGAGTGAACTGCTATGACACATAGGACATCTCCTACAGAAGGCCACTTCTCCAAGGTTGGGAAACATAGATAACCCACTAGATATATAAATATAAACAGCAACTCAGGCAGTTCAGGGTAATGATCATAAAGATGTTCAAAGGACTTGGGAGAAGAATGGATGCACAGAGCAAGAAGTCAGAAGTTTTTAACAAAGAGTTAGAAAATATAAAGAACAACCAAACAGAGATGAAGAATACAGCAGATGAAATGAAAACATATACTAGGAGGAATCAACAGTAGAATAAATGACATAGAGGAATGGATCAGTGACCTGGAAGACATAATGGAAACCACAGCCACTGAACAGGAGAAAGAAAGAATGAAAAGAAATGAGAAGAGTTTAAGAGACTTCTATGACAACGTCAAGTGCACTAACATCTGCATTATAGGGGTCCCAAAAGGAAAAGAGAGAGAGAGAGAAAGGGGCTGTGAACATATTTGAAGGATAATAGCTAAAAGCATCCCTAACCTGGGAAAGGAAAAGATCACTCAAGTCCAGAAAGTATAGAGAGTCCCATACAGGTCAACCCAAAGAAGAACAAATCAAGACACACAGAATTAAAATGACAAAAATTAAAGACAAAGAGAATATTAAATGCAGAAAGGGAAAAGAAATGAATGATATACAAGGGAATTCCCATAAGGCTATTAGTTTATTTTTCAGCAGAAACTCTGAAGGCCAGGAGTAGCATGAAATATTTAAAGTGATGAAAGGGAAAAACCTACAGCCAATAATACTCTAACCAGTAAATCTCTTATTCAGATTAGATGCAGAAATCAAAAGTTTTACAAATTAGCCAAAGCTAAAAGAGTTTAGCATCAGAAAGCCAGCTTTACAACGAGTGTTAAAGGAACTTCTCTAGGCAAAAAAAGAGGAAAGGCCACAACTAAAAACATGAAAATGAAGTAAGAAATGACAAAGCTCATCAGTAAAGGCAAATAAACAGTAAAGGAAGAAAATCATCTACAGAAAAAGCTAATAGGAAGGTTTAAAGACAAAAGTAGTAAAATCATCTATATTCACAATAAGCAATTGAGGGATACACAAAGCAATTACATATAAAATATAAGTAATTGTGAGTGGAGGAGGGCATAAATGCAAGGTTTTTAAAATGCATTTGAAATTAACAGATCAGCAAATTAAAACAATTATATATATATATAATTACATGTATACATATTTCTATATTAAATCTTTATGGTAACAATAAACCAAAAAAGCTATCACACACACACACACAGAAGGAATTCAAACGTAACACTAAAGATAGTCATCGAATCACAAGAGAACAAAAGAAGTGAAAAAAAGGCGTATTTAAAAACCTCGCAACAATTAACAAAATAGCAACAAGAACATACATATCGATAATTATCTTAAGTGTAAACAGAATAAGTGCTCCAAACAAAGGACAGAGAGTGGCTGAATGGATACAAAAAACAAGACCCATATATGTGCTGCCTATAAAAGCCTCACTTCAGAGCTAAAACACACACAGACTTAAAGTGAGGGAATCTAAAAAGTTATTCCATATAAATGACTATCAAAACAAAGCCAAGGTAGCAATACTTATATCAGACAAAATAGACTGTAAAATAAAGACTGGCTACAGGAGACAAAGAAGGACACTATATAATGATCAAGGGATCAATCCAAGAAGCAGATATAACAATTATAAATATATATGCAACCAATATAGGGGCACTTAAACACATAAAGCAAATATTAACAGGCACAAACGGAAAGATCATTAGTAACACAATAATAGTAGTGGACTTTAACAACCCACTTACATCAATGGATAGATCATCCAGACAGAAAAAATAATAAAGAAACAGTGGCCTTAAATGACACATTAGACCAGATGAACCTAATGGATATATAGAGAGCATTCCATCCCAAAGTACCAGTACACATTCTTTTCAAGTGCTCAAGGAACATTTTCCAAGAGAGATTACATGCTAGGCCATAAAACAAGCCTTGGCAAGTTTAAGAAAACTGAAATCATATCAAGCATCTTTTCCAACCACAATGCTAGGACAGTAGAAATTAATTATAAGAAAAAAAAGTACAAAAACCACAAACATGGGGAGGCTAAACCATATGCTACTAAACAACCAATGATCACTGAAGAAATCTAAGAAGAAATCAAAAAGTACCTAGAAACAAATGAAAACAAAAACACATTGATTTAAACCTATGAAACATGGAATTCCCATTGTGGCATAGTGGAAACAAATCTGACTAGTATCCATGAGGATGCAGGTTTGATCCCACCTTTTCTCAGTGGGTTGGGGATCTAGCATTGCTGTGAGCTGTGGTGTAGGTCACAGATGCAGCTTGAATCTGGTGTTGCTGTGGCTGTGGCATAGGCCAGTGGCTATAGCTCCAATTCGACCTCTTTAGCCTGGGAACTTCCATATGCCATGGGTACAGTCCTAAAAAGCAAAAAATAAAATAAAATAAATTGAAATAAAATAAAATAAAACCTATGAAACACAACAAAAAGCAGGTCTAAGAGGGATGTTTACAATGATACAAATTTACCTCTGGAAACAAGAAAAATCTCAAATAAACAACCTAACCTTACACCTAAAGCAACTAGAGAAAGAACAAACAAAATACAAAGCTAGTAGAAGAAAAGAAATCGTAAAGATCAGGGTAGAAATAAATGAAATAGATACTTTAAAAATACAGAAAAACTCAATGAAACAAAAAAGCTTGTTCTTCGAAAAATAAACAAAAGTGATAAACCTTTAGCCAGACTCATCAAGAAAAAAGGGGAGAGGGCCCAAATCAATAAAATCAGCAATGACAAAGGAGAAGGTACAACTGACATCACAAAAATACAAACGGTCATAGGAAGACTACAACAAGCCAATAAAATGGATAACCTGGAAGAAATGGACAAATTTTTACACAGGTACAATCTCCCTGGACCAAACCAGGAAGAAACAGGGAATATGAACAGACTAATTACTAGTACCAAAATTGAATAAGCAATTTAAAACCAGCAAACAAAAGTCCAGGATTGGTAGCCTCTACCTAACATTTAGAGAAGAGTTAACACCTATCCTTCTGAAACAATTCCAAAAATTGCAGAGGTAGGAATGCTTTTGAACTCACTCTATGAGGCCCATATCACCCTGATACCAAAACCAAAGATATCACACACAAAAAATATAGCCAAATATCACTTATGAATATGGATGCAAAAGTCCTCAAAAATATATTAGCAAACCAAGGCCAACAATACATCAAAAGAATCATATACCATGATCAAGTGGGATTTATCCCAGAGATGCAAGGTTTTTTCAATATTTTCAAATAAATTAATGTGACACAACACATTAACAAACTGAATTAAAAACTATATGATCATCTCAATAGAAGCAGAAAAAGCTTTTGACAAAATTTAACATCCATTTATGATAAAAACCTCTCCAGAATGCAGGCATAGATGGAATATATCTCAACATAATAAAGGCCATATATGAGAGCTAACATCATGCTCAGTGGTAAAAAGCTGAAAGCTTTTTCTCTAAGATCAGGAACAAGACCAGAATGCTAACTCTCACCAATATAAGTATTTTTTTTTTTTTGGTCTTTTTGCTATTTCTTGGGCCGCTCCCACGGCATATGGAGGTTCCCAGGCTAGGGGTCGAATTGGAGCTGTAGCCACCAGCCTACACCAGAGCCACAGCAACGTGGGATCCGAGCCATGTCTGCAACCTATAACTCTCACCAATATAAGTATTAGAAACCCTACCCACAGCAATCAAAGGAAAACGGGGAAAAAAAGGAATCTAAATCAGAAAGGAGGAAGTGAAACTGTCACTGTTTATAGATAACATGATGCTATATATAGGAAATTCTAAAGACACTACCAGAAAACTATTACAGCTCATCAATGAATTCAATAAAATTGCAGCATACAAGATTAACATACAGAAATCTGTTCCATTTCTATACACTGACAATGAACTAGGAATAAGCCTATCAAAGGAAGCAAAAGACCTGCATTCCAAAAGCATAAGACACAAACTGATGAAAAGATAAACTGTGTCCTTGGATTAGAAGAATCAGTATTGTGAAAATGACTATACTACCCAAGGCAATCTACAGAGTCAATGCAATCCTTATCAAAATACCAATAGTGGAGTTCCCATCGTGGCACAGTGGAAACAAATCCAACTAGGAACCATGAGGTTGCAGGTTTGATCCCTGGCCTCACTCAGTGGGTTAAGGATCCAGCGTTGCCATGAGCTGTGGTGTAGGTCACAGACATGGCTCGGATCTGGCACTGCTGTGGCTCTGGTGTAGGCCAGAGGCTACAGCTCCAATTAGACTCCTAGTCTGGGAACCTCCATATGCTGCAGGTGCAGCTCTAACAAGACAAAAAAAAAAAAAAAAAAAAAAAAAAAAAAAAAAAAAAAAAACCAATGGCATTTTTCATGAAACTAGAAAAAATACTTTTACAATGTGTATGGAATCCCAAAAGACCCCAACTAGTCAAAAGCATTTTGAGAAAGAAGAACGGAGCTGGAGGTATCAGGCTCATGGACTTCAGCCCATTGTACAAAGCCACAGACATCAAAACAGTATGGTACTGGCACAAAAACAGACACATTGATCAACAGAGTAGGACAGAAAGCCCAGAAATAAGCCCACATACTTATGGTCAATTAATATATGACAAAGGAAACAAGACCAGACAATGAAGAAAAGACAATCTCTTCAATAGTGGTGCTAGGAAAACTGGACAGCTACATGTAAAAGAATGAAATTAAAACATTCTCTAACACCATATATAAAAATAAACTCAAAATTGGAGTTTCCATCATGGCTCAGCAGTTAAGGAACCCGACTAGCATCCATGAGGATGCAGGTTGGATCCTTGGCCTCGCTCAGTGGGTTAAGGATCTGGCATTTCTGTGAGCTGGAGTGTAGGTTGCAGACAATGCTTGGATCCCACATTGCTGTGGCTGTGGCATGCCCAGAGGCTACAGCTCTAATTTGACCCCTAGCCTGGGAACTTCCATATGCTGCAGGTGCGGTCCTAAAAAGACAAAAAAAAAAAAAAGGTAAAAAGCAAAAAACAAAAAAACTCAAAATGAATTAAAGACCTAAAAGTAAGCCTGGAAACTATAGAATTCCTAGAGGAAAATATACACAGAAAATTCTGACATAAATCACAGCATTTTTTTTTGATCTCTCTCCTAAACCTAATGGAAATAAAAGCAAAAATAAACAAATGAAACATAAAACATAGTTAAACATAAAAGCTTTTGCATAGCAAAAGAAATCATTGACAAAAGAAAAATATAACCCACTGAATGAGAGAAAATATTTGCAAACCATATGACTAATAAGAGGTTTATATCCAAAATATATAAAAAGCTCATAGAACTGAACATCAAAAAACAGACAACCCAACTAATAGATGGGAAGAAGACCTGAACAGACATTTTTCCAAAGAGGTAATACAGATGGCTGACAGGCACATGAAAAAATACCCAACATTGCTAATCATCAGGGAAATGCAAGTCAAAACCACAATGAGATATATCACTCACACCTATTAGAATGGCCATCATCAAAAAGAACACAGATAACAAATGCTGGAGATGGTGTAGAGAAAAGGGAACCCTCCTATGCTATTGCTGGGAATGTAAATTGGTGCAGCAACTGTGGAAAATAGCATGGAGGTTTCTCAAAGAACTAAAAATAGAATTACTACATGACCAAGCAATTCCACTCCTGGGTATAGATCCTAAAAAACCCCAAAACACTCATTCAAAAACATAAATGCATCTCAATGTTCATAGCAGCATTATTTACAATTGCCAAGATAACAGAAGCAACCTAAGTGTCCATCAACAGAGGAATGGATAAAGAAATGGTTACATACACACACAGACACACACAAAAATTACTCAGCCATAAAAGTGATGAAATTTTGCCATTTGCAGCAACAATGTATGGATTTGGAGGGTAAATGAAATAAGTCGGAGAAAGACAAATACTGTACTGTACGGTATCACTTGATGAGGAATCTAAAAAGCACAACAAACTAGTCAATAGTCAATGTAATAAAAGATAAACAGATTTGCAGAAAACAAACTAGTGGTTACCACTGGGGAGAGGTAGGGGGTCAATACATGGGTAGGGGATTAAGAGGAGCAAACTACTAGGTACAAAGTAAGCAAAAGGAGATATTGTATGAGCCCTAAAAATAATGAATCACTGTATTTTACACCTGTAACTTATATAACATTGTACATCAGCTCTACTTCAATTCAAAAAAGGTGAAAAGGAAAAACAATAGAAATGAGATTGCCAGGACTGGATTCATCACCTGAGGATGGGTCCACAGGTAAGCAACATTTGAAAGGGGCCAAAGAGTCAGGCAGCAAACAACAGCTTCCATTCCATTCCATACAGCTCACCAAATGCAAAGAAAAGGTCTATCAGATCATGTCCTTCTGCCTGAAGCTCCATCAATGAACCACTGCCCAGGGTAAAGTCCACAACCATTACAGGGCCCCTCCCTAAGCCTTATTTTTTACCCCTTAGTTCCTCCTTGAGTCTTGAGGGCAGCAAGCTTCCTCTTGTCTCAGGGTCTTCAAAAGGGGCCAATCTCCTCAGCTAGAATATTCTTTCCTAAACCCTTTCCATGGCTGACGCTTGCTTACACTTCAGATCTCAGTCCTCACGTGACTTCTCAGAAAGCCCCTGACAGGACTATCTCTAGCACCTTGACCTTCACCCTCACAGACCTTCCACCCTTTATAGACCATACCTATTTGTACAGCTCTTTCTTCTGATTAGACTATAAGCATTCTGAAGGTAGGACTCTTATCTGGTTTGCACACCACTCTAACCAGGGCACTGTGCTCAAACCTGACTACTGAGCACTGCTGAATTCATGACTGATTAATTAGTGAATGAACAAACTGATCCTGAAAAATGGACTGGCCCAAGGGGAAGAGGCAGGCTCCAGGGTGACAGTGGACAAGAAAGCAAGGACCGGGCCTCTGGCTCGGCTGGTGTAAGTCCTGACATGAAGAGACAAGAAACCACTCAACAGTCAAGGTGGGCAGAGGCCTGGACCTCTGACTGCCATGCTCAGTGTTCTCACTCTCCCCAGCTGTCAGAAGACTCCACCCAGTGAGTGGGATGACTGGTCTGCCTGGGGTCAGCGGAAGGAGCTGGTGTGCTCACTGACTCTCTGGCTCTGCCTCCTGTCTGCCTGAGGAAGGCTGAGGTGGGCTTGTCACCCACTGCACTGTCTGTGCCTGCAAAGGAGCCCTCCCCCTCCAGCCCTGTGCATGACGGCTGCAGGGGCAGAAGCTATGTAATTCTTGGGTGAAATCTCAGGAACCCAAAAGGGGAATTTTTGAGTGAAATTCTTCATGAGCAGGAGCTGTGGCTGCCACTGGCTCTAAGGTGGGGGGGGGGGGGGAAGGTGACTACTGTGTATTAGCCCTAAAGACCGCAACTCAGCAGTTATATTCGGCCAGCAATGAGGAACCAATGTAGTTTTAAGTCCCGCACAGTCCAACAGCTTGAGACAAGGACCTAGAAGAGTGTCTCCAGCTATGAAAACACATTCCTTCTAAGTACCTCTCCCCACCCATTCCCAGTGTTGACAGAAGATATGAACATGAGCTGAGCTTCAGAAATCCAATCTTTGATGTTTTGCCCCACTCTTCTGACCTCATTTTGGTTGTGAGTGTGAGCCTTGCTGATGCAAACCCTCCCCAGGGTATCATGCTGATGCCTTGCTCTGTGGCACAGTCACTTTCGTCTCGGGGGGCGGGGGGCGGGGGGTTGCTCCATGAAGCTTGCAGGATGCTAACCTCACATGTGCAAGGGCGCTCCCTAGACTAGGAAGTACAGCGAGGCTGACCCTGAAACACTGGACAGGCCTCAGTCTCCTGGCCTTCAGTCCAAACAGTCCTCTTCCACCGACCACCCAGAATTACTTGATGTCCCTGTTAAAGCAGCCCCTCAAAGGCCACACATGCAGGTGAAGCCCCTGGCCCCTCCACCACACCAGGCCAATGCGCTTGCCTTCCTTGAAGAGTAGTCAGGTGCCTGGCAGTAGTGTGCAGCCAGCTTCAGAGGCAGGTGCAGGGCTGGGAGAGAAGACTCCCTGTAGCCACCTGGACAGCAAGAGCTTGCTGGGCAAAGTCACCGCAAGGAACTGACCCAGGAACCAGGCAAGGCAGATGGGCTAGAGACAGGCTAGCAGGCACCTCAGTGGGGCTCAGAGGGCTTCGGCTCTCTCTGCTCCCACCTCCAACTACCACACCCAGGCTGAAGTTCTAGAAGCTTCTTGCTCAGGTCTTCGGGAGCATAACCAAAATGAGGTATGCAAGGACTAGCAGGGAGTATTCACTAAGAAAAGCCCCCAATATCATTTGAAGAGGAGCAGAAACACATGAGCAAGGATACTGAGGCTGCTCCAACTCACTGGCCACTTCAGATGCCCTCTCAGTGCTCTGGTCAGTCCACGGATGGGTACCAGGACTGATGGTAGGCTAAACAGTGGCAGATTCTAGTGGGGGGCTCTCCAGATACTGGTACAGAGTTGGAGGAGAGGCAGTCAATGCCAGGGACACCCATGAATGACCTCCAACCCCACCAGCAGGAGGGACCTGAGGCCAGTCATGGTGCAAGAGCAGCTCGAGGGGAGAGGAATGGAGATTTGATCAAACAGTCTGAGAGGAGCAACATCATGCTGGCCAAGAAGCTCCTGAAAGACAGATGGCCTGAATGTCCAGAGGCATCTCCTTCGGGTTCAGGAGCTATTTCACACCTGGCCCCCCAGTTAACACAGGAGAGACTGGTGTTTAACACATCCATCAGGTTTAGCCATTCAGCAGAAGCTTAGGAAGGACTGACTGGATTTTTAATAGAAGGTTTTATGTAAATGAAAGTACCTCCCGGATACTGACAACACTTAGAAGAAAGATAATTACAAAAATAGGTTTAAAAAGACATGCACATAGAAACATATCTTAGCAGGAGAAGCAAAGCCCTTGCTTCTATCGAAGACCTCCAGACACAGGTATTTTGACTCTGCCTGGTGACCCAATTAGGAGGCCAACAGCAATGCTGTCTCCCAGAAGCAAGAGGACAAGAATGGCCTGTGGCGGGGCAGCAGGGGCAGGGGGGAGGTCCCTTGTGGCAAGATCTATCTAGGAAGGCAGCCTTGCCTCTTCCCAGTGCCAAGAACTCTGGGAGCACCAAAACTAATCAAATGCAGTCTTTAAGATAAACATTTCCATCGGGGTGACAGAAGGCTTTGTATCCAGTGATGGCATATATCATTACTTCCAGCACTTTTGTTGTGTTAGGTAGGGCCTCTGTGGCTTTAAATTCTGAACATTTGCCATTTATCCAAGACAAGAAAATCCCAAAGGCACAACTACTTATCATCAGATAACCCAACAGAAGGTTTAATTAAGGCTTCAGCATGATGCCTCTTAGCAATGACCCTTGCATCTAACTCTCTGGCTAACTCTCATTTCATTAAAGACATTTCCCAGTGTACCTAAGCTTCTTACTTCCTAAAGCAGCCAATGGAACTGCACAGACGATAAGCACCTTCTCACAGGATGATTGGCACCTCTTATCTGCTGGCCTGGCCTAGACAGGAAGATAGGACCCAACCCATTACTAAAGGAGACCTTGCTTTCTTCTCCATGGACCAGCATCTGTCATCAAATGAACCATAGTTTTCTAAGTGTTTCACCAGCTGATCTCCCAGTTGGGATCAAAAGGTCTTCTGCAGAGCTGACATCATGCAACAAGTCATTTCCCAGCATGCCCAAGGCTTCCTCAGGGCTGGGGAAGTTCGGAATTGTGTGCTTGGCTGGTCAGGTGCTAAGTTTTCCTGAACTCACTAAATATTGTCCAAAGGGGTCTTCGATTGGCTGCTTTTTTTTTTTTCCTTTTTTTTTTGTCTTTTTGCCATTTCTTGGGCCGCTCCCACGGCATATGGAGGTTCCCAGGCTAGGGGTCTAATCAGAGCTGTAGCCGCTGGTCTAAGCCAGAGCCACAGCAATGCAGGATCCAAGCTGCGTCTGCAACCTACACCACAGCTCACAGCAACACCGGATCCTTAACCCACTGAGCAAGGCCAGGGATCAAACCCGCAACCTCATGGTTCCTAGTCAGATTCATTAACCACTGAGCCACGGGAACTCCTTGATTGACTGCTTTCTTCTGGGCTTTGCATATCCATTTCCTGCCTTCGACTCATCCATGATTATATTACGTAATCCTCTAGTAATCCCCTGGAGACTTGAATACGTGTAGTAATTCCTCATCACTGTTCTTTTGAGCCCAAATTTGGGCTGAGCACAGACTCGGAATAAATCTTTGGCATCATCCTCCTTTCATAGTCTCCACGTCTAATTCCGGAATCTTCATTTTACTCATAAGTTATAATTACACTAGGACATAAGAGCTTAACGAAAATGAATCCAGGAGCTCTTAGGCCCCACTTGGATTATTTTAAGAGTCAAGACTTGTTTTCCCTCAGCCGAAGTAAAGAAATTTACCCTTTGAACAAGATAGGCAGAAAAATCAGGTTGTGCTGGGGTTACCTGGCCAGAAGGCAGTTACAGATTTCATTACAAATCCCAGAAGGAAAAACTTTCCTTAGCAGAGCCAACTGTAGCCCCAGATCGGCATGGGAGGCCAATCCTTCCAGGTGGGACCCCTGCAGGCAGGGTGGAGTCAGGATTGGCCCTCCCTCTGCAGCCCCCTCCTCCCTCTCCAACATGCATCATCCCCCCTAAGGCAGAGGTGACATTCAAGTCCTGGGTGTGGACACATCCATGGGTTTTGGAAGCCTGGGGGAGATGGAAAGAGTGCCAGAGATGGAACGAACACTCTGGTGTTCCTAGACCAGCATCAAATCATGCAGAGAGATTATACACTCTCACAGAGAGCCCGCTTTCTTCTTAATCAAAAACATGCTGGTGGGACATAGATGCGTCATGGGCTGTTCCCCGCCCTACTTGCTCTGGGAAACCTTGTGCAGGCACGAGAGCTTTACCAGCGAAAACTGGGTCCTTCCTCTCGCTGGGTACCTGATCATCACCTTACTCCTCCCCACCACTCCCTGACCAGCTACTGCCCCAGGCTGGTGGGTGACACAGGCTACGTTGGACTGAACACTCATTACCTGCCCTCCAGCATGCCCGGCTTTATCTCATTCCATCTTCTCAGCAGTTCAGCACACAGACGACATCTGATTCACGTTTTAAGGGCTATGTTTGAGGTAGCGCATGTTTATGTAACTGCTAGGGGTCTCACAGGTAGAAGGGTCATCTATAGGTGCCACTCCCTCTGGAGAAACACTACTCTTTTTTTTTTTTTTCTTTTTTTCTTTTTTTAAGTTGCACCCATGGCATATATAAATTCCCAAGCCAGGGATCAAATCAGAGCCACAGCTATAGCAACACTGGATCCCTAACCCACTGTGCCAAGCTAGGGGTCAAACCTACACCTCCATAGCCACCCAAGCTGCTACAGTCAGATCCTTAACCCTCTGTGCCACAGCAGGAATTCCAAGAAATGCTATTCTTAATCTCCAAGGCTCACTGCCTAATTTGGTCTCTGAAAAGTAGAACACTAAATATTCAATGGATATTGGTGAAATCTGAAAATCTTTCACCCACACTGTACAGACAAAATGATACTAAAAAGTACAGAGGATTAACCCACTGGAAAATTACATTGCTCATTCTCTTTTCAGATGGTCAACTGGAGATGTAAATGGAACAGAAAACGCCGCAGTAGTGGGACTTTCATCTTCATCTCTCCAAACACCACTATGAATGCACTTATTCAACATATCAGTTTTCATTCATTCATTCAGTTGTACAATAAACATTCACAGAGCACCTATCATATGCTGGCACTGGGGACACACAAGGAGACATGAAGACAAAGAGGTTTTCATGGGTTCTGCATTCCTGTTACAGAGATGGCAGGACATAGCTAAGCATGTAATGTTGGATCGTGGCTGCTGAGGAAAAGGAGAAACCGCTTCTGTCTCTCTGAGGAGATGCTCCTGGAACAGAGACCTGTAGGGAAGGAGGGAGGGAGGGAAGGAGGAAGCCATGGAGGCATTGGAGGGAGGGCATGCCAGGCCCGGTGATGCAAGTGTGAGGCCCTGAAGTGAAGACAAGCTTGGAGTTTTCCTGTGGAGTTTTCAGTTCCATTTATGTCCCCAGTTTTGCCATCTTAAAAGAGGATGATCAATATAGCTTTTCAGTAGGTTAATCTTTCCACTGGGAGGCCCTGAGGTGGAGGCATGAGAGGAAGAGGGCAGGGGCCAGCGTGACTGGTACAGGCAAGCAATGCCTCCAGTACTGGGAGCTGAGGTCGGGGGTAGCTGGGAGCTACATGTTCTGGGGGCCGTGGGAGGACTTTTTGAGTGAGGAACTCACGTGATGGGATTTATGTTTGGAAAGTACCCCTCTGGGTGGCATTTAAGAACTTACTGTCTTGGAGGCCACGGTGGAGGCCTGGAGACCCTTCAGGTGGGGTGATGGGGTCCTGGACCTCAAAGGGAACAGCAGATGTAGTTAAACAAAGTCTGATGAAGAATACACTTTGAAAGAAGAGCAGGTGAAAACTGCTGGTGGAACAGACCTATCAGGAACCTTCCGAAACAGAGACCATAGAATGCCAGTCGATTTCTAGAAATTGCTAGTAAAATCCCAGCCACCATTTCCCACAAGTCAGGCAGGAACTGTGTTCAGCACTTTCCAAGTGTTGGCATATGTAATCCTGATGGCACTGACAGGCAAGCAGCAGTGCTATCTCCACCTGCCACTGGGTAAAGAACAGAGTGAGCACCCCCTCAGCTCCCTGACCTGCCACCTTGGCTCAGCTCGGTTCCTGCCTCCCAAGCTCCCTGCAAATCTGGGGTGTGGAGGAGGACTTCTTGGCCGAACATGGAGACTGTCTCATTGACTTCTTTTTCCAAGATGAAAACCTCTAGGGGGGTTCCACTTTATCTTAAAACATATGTTTATCTTGGCAGCTGGAGCTCTGTGGCAAAGGAAAAGCTATGAGAAGCCTGTAAGGCTGGCCCCAGGGGCTCCCACCGGCCCCCTAACCCTGCCTCTCTGGGAACCCTTCCATGTAACCAGCAGCTCAGCCAAGGTAGAGAGAAGCGGGCCACCAGCTACCTCTGCTCCCTCCCCCAAAGTGCCCCCCCCCCGCCACTGTGGCAGCCCCTGCACAGCTGTTTGGTCCTGTCTGATTCTATAACTATGGGGTATAGGAGACAATAGAAAATATCTGGAATGTTATGAAACCGAACAGGAGAAAAGCAGTGGGAACTTGAGAATGGATGCATTCAGCTGAATTGGCTTTGCAAAAACTGAAACCACTAATCATTGTCCTGGAGCCAAACTCTGAAATGGCGTGGGAAACGGGAAAGGAGGCCCACACCATACAGGCAGCACCTTTTGGTGATTTGAGACCCCAAGAGACAGGAGGCCAGAAGATCCTGGGGGTGGAGGGGAGACACGGAAGGGAGAATCGACATGTGGGGACATGCAGTGACATGACCAAAATTCTATCTGCCAGAAGAGCCAGGTTTGGAGGCTGCAGGAAGGCAGCGGTGCTGATGGCAGGGCTGAGGGTCCATGGTGCTGCCTCCCCAGTTACTTAACCCAGCTTCCCCAAGCTCTCAGGTTAAATTTCCCTTGCCCCCTGTGACATTCCACGCATACACAACAGAGCTAGGAGAATTAAGTTCTGCTGCCGCCAAGGCTTAGATCAGTGGTTCTCAAACTTGAGTGCACATAGGGATCTCCTGAGAGCTGATGACCACAGATTGCACAGAGATGCTGATGATGCAGAAGGGCTTGGATGGGGCTGAGGGTGTGCCTTTCTGGCGTGGTCCCGGGCAGTGCTGATGCAGTGGTCTGTGACCATCCCTGGAGAACCAATGGCTTCGAGCATCTCTTTTACTGAATGGCACCACCAAAGACTTCCAGAGTCCTCTTCTGCACCTGCTGGGCAGGGGGCACTGAAACAAGACCACCAGGGCCAGCAGCGATGGAGCATTTACCCTGCCTCCTGGGCCCTTGACCTGCAATAAATGCCTCACTTCCTTTCTACAACCATTGTACAGACAAGGAAACAGAAATAAAAGGACAAGCAAATTGCTCAGAGCTCTGCTGTAAGTGGCAGAGCGGGGATCTGAACTAGGCAGGGGAAACCAGAGGCTGTGCTTAGAATCTACACTCCCTCCACCTCTCTTAACAAGCCACATCAAGTTCATGGCAAATCTGATGAGGTGGTGGAATATGTATGGCAAGTCTGATTCCTTGGATGGCAGTTGATATCCTAATGATCACAAATGTCCCCAGTCCCCAGTGACTGACTCAGTTACCATGCCTAACATGGAGGGTCAGCCGTCAAAGCTCTACAGGCTCAAACCAAGGGAACACAGAAAGTAACTCTGAAACCCACATCATTGAGGCTTTTGGACAAAAGTCAGTATTTAAGCTATTTACACAAGAAATAACAAAATGACCATAAACCCTGAGAGAGCTACTACAATCACGTCACCGTGTCTTTGTTTTGGTGAACAAACCTTACCAAGAAAATCAAGGATGCCAGTCACAATCACATAAGGCAGAAGTCCTCCACACATGGTCCTGAGACCGAGCATCAGTACCATGCAGCCTTCCCCAGTCCCATCAAGCCCCTGCCCTTGGGGGGGACTACCCATCTGCATCCTTAGATGGCTTCCCCAGGTGATTCTGATGTCTGGTCATCTAAGAAGCCTGTTTACTTAGTCCCATAAAGTTTATATGGGCCCTCTTTAAATCTTTACTATATAAAAAATACCAACTGCCTGTCCATGGCCCATCTCCTTCCCCAAGAACTGAGCCAAACCTGCTCTGTCAGGAGGGAACTCAGTGGTTGGATGCCTGGATCCCAGCTCCAAATCCTTTCTTTCTTCTGCAGACAACAAGGAATAAGCTCACTTCAGTGGCTCATGTTACCACCAGATTCAGATTTAAACTTGTGCAGAAGGCACAACGTCTGGTTTACATGTGAAGAAACTGAGGCGGTTTCTTATCTAAAGTTACTTATCTAAAGTTGCACAGTGAGCCAATGTGTGGCGATCTGACACCCACCTTATGCTTGTGCCTGAAGGGGTTAGATGACGCCAGGGTTCAGTCACGGAGGACTTGGTGGGCGATGCAGGGAGACTGACTCACAAGGTTCCAGCATAGAACCTGTCAGGTGGGAGGCCCTCAGTGGACACCTGGCCCCTCTGCCTGCTGTATTTGCTTCCATCTGGATAGCCTTCACTCCTGGCTGCTGCTAAAGCCCTACCCTGTACCCTTTCCAGGAGACCCACACACCGACAGGGGAGAGGTGGTTGGGAATAATGTCCTGCGACCACTGGAAGGAAGCAGAGACAAGAAGTACAGAGCAGTCACCATGCATTATGCTCCCCACAGGCATCTCCCCAGAGTAGGCTGTTACTATCTCATACAAGCAGGGAAACTGAGACCTGCTGAGTTTATTAAGTGACATGTCCAAGGTCAAGGAAGTGACAGCATGAGGACTCAAAACCAGGTCTAACTATAGCTGAGAAGTGGTCCTGCAGGGAAAACAAAGGTGGAGTGGGCCCAGGGGACACCCCGCTTGCTTCCACTATGGGACAGCTGTCACTGGGGACCGTTCCTGTGCTCTTAGAGATTCTTACTGACAGCAAAGTTAACCTCTGCACTTTTAGACACACTGGGCTGCCACAGGCATTATAGGTGGAGAGTACAATTTCCAAAGGTCACACTCTCAGCAGAGTCTCAGGCCACTCAAGCTAAAACTTGAAGTCCTGCCTATCAATTTCCTATCCCCATTCTCTGCTTTGTTTTTCCACTTTATCTCTTTATTCCTAATCCAGGGTTTACTTACAGATAGTACTTATCCATCCCCTCCACTAAAATGTCAACTCCTCAACAACAAGGAGATTTCTTTTGTACCTGAAGTATGCCCAGGGCTAGAGCACACTGCCTGGCACATAGTAGGTACTCGAAGAATACTTACAAGTAAGAATGCTAGAAAAGCAAGCTGCCCACTATTCTGAAAAGAATATGCATGTTAAAGATGGGAAATTTTACCTCTTCCATTCCAATTTGGATACCATTTATTTCTTTTTCTTGTCTGATTGCTGTGGCTAGGACTTCTAATACTATGTTGAA
The DNA here is from genome assembly GCF_054392235.1 of Sus scrofa. Classification (NCBI taxonomy): domain Eukaryota; kingdom Metazoa; phylum Chordata; class Mammalia; order Artiodactyla; family Suidae; genus Sus; species Sus scrofa. The sequence goes on from NC_139383.1 coordinate 148,186,934, forward strand.
TAGAACTGTCCATCGATTAAGAAGATGTGGCATGGAGTTCCCATCATGGCTCAGCAGTTAACAAATCTGACTAGCATCCATGAGGATGCAGGTTTGATCCCTGGCCTTGCTCAGTGGGTTAAGGATCTGGAACCACCGTGAGCTGTGGTGTAGGTCACAGATGCAGCTCAGATCCCGCATTGCTGTGGCTGTGGTGTAGGCCAGCAGCTACAGCTCCGATTCAGCCCCTAGCCTGAGAATCTCTGTATGCCATGAATGCGACCCTAAACAGCAAAAAAAAAAAAAAAAGATGTGGTATACTACTACCACTCAGCCGTAAAAAAGAAATAATGCCATTCACAGCAACATGGATGGATCTAGAGATTATCATACTAAGTGAAGCGAGTCAGAAAGAGAAACAAATACCATATGATATCACATGTGGAATCTAAACTGAGGCACAAATGAACCTATCTACAAAACAGAAACAGACCCACAAACAAATATCCTGGGATAGGCTATGGTGGAAAGGAATATAAAAAGAACGTGTACATATGTATAACTGAGACACCTGCTGTACAGCAGAAATTGGCACTGCACTATAAATCAACTATATTTTAATTCATAAAAACTGTCCAAAAAAGGGGGGGAGATGATGATAGTGGGTAAAAATAAGAACAGGCAATGTATATTTGCAGAAAGAGAAAAACAAATGGGCACAGATCTGGCAGGATGAGGTGGGAGTTATACCTGCATGCTTTACAATGATGAAGTTCAACACCAGCTGTCATTCATTAACAACATAATTTCAGACAAGAAATACATCCTTTTGGAGCCTCAGTCTCCCCATTTGCTAAGAGGAATAACACCTCACTTAAAAGGTTACTGAAAGGCAGGAAAGGGTTAAGAGAAAAGTTCAGTTGAGGAAATAAAAAAAACTGAACTTTCCAGGATCAAATCCTGGCTCTACTTCTTACAAACTATGTGGATTCGGGCAAGCTATTATCTCTCTGTGCCTCAGTTTCCCCACATGTAAAATGGATCTTACAGCAGCACTTCCACATGGAACTGTGAGAATTCAATGAATTGAAAACATGAAGTATGTGACACTAGGAGTTCTCAACAAATGGGAGTTGCTCTCAGCATCACCTCCATCACCCACTAGGAGACAGGACAGAGACAGCATTATCCATCCATCAGTAGGGAAGGGGAAGGGGACAGGATAAGGTTCCACTGAAAGCAAAGCTTCTCGACTTTCCAAGGCTACATTCAAAGACGGCTCAGGTTGTGGCACAATTCCCAGGCCTGTGAGATGCTCTACTGTGCTGATGCCTGCTGTGGACTACACGTCTATGTCCCCCCAAGTTCCTTTGTGGAAGCCCTACCCCCAAATGGGATGTTACCAGGAGGTAATCAGATTTAGATGCATCCTGGGTGAGCCCCCATGGTGGGATTAGTGTCCTTATAAACAGAGGAAGAGAGACTAACCCAAAGCTTGCTTACCCTCCGTGATGTGAGGACACAGCAGCTGTCTGCATGCCAGGAAGCTAGCTCTCACCTGGCACCTTGACCTGGGACTTCAGGCCTCCAGGACCGTCAGAAATAAATGTCTGCTTTCTAAGCCCCCCATCCGTGGTACTTCATTGTAGCAGCCGGAAAAGAGGAAGACAATGCTCTTCACCAAGAGAGGATATGATGGAAGCATGGGATCAAGAAAAGGCCACCCCTTGTAGAAGTGAGAGGAGAACAGGTCCTCTCCAGCATTGAAGAAGGGAGCCAGAGACAAAGAAATCAAACATGAATCACATCAGGGCCCTACAATCCTCTGGGGAAATGAGCCCCACCCTCAGGATCATCCCTCATCTCTGGCCAGTGATGGAAGGGGTGGTCCCCAGGTTAAAGCTCACACTGGGTGTCTCTCTGCCCCTCAACTACAGCAAAGGCAGAGTAAGGCCGACCCCTACATTCTAGGCCATTCAGGATCATCAGTGAACCTGCTCCACCCACACTGGGGTCAGGAAAATGCTGGAGGTGAGTGGTCCAGTCATTACAGAACCTCCCTGTGCCCATCTGAGCCCTGGGAGACACACGGGAGCTCTGAGCTCCACCTTGAGCCTAGGGCTGGCACTGGGCCCCTGATCAAGGCTGGGAGGCTGCTGGTCCACATCTAGACCACATCTGAACCCAGAGCTGTGTAGCACTTGTGGGCACCCTGTCCTCAGCACTGTGCTCAAGGATCAGCAATCTTTAGGTCTCTTTCCCTCCCCAGCCCTAAACAGCTTCAACAACGGAAGGAATTTTCTCCAAGATCCCACTGAAATCTGAAAGGGCAAAGAATATGCCACCCCAAAATGTGCCACTTTGGTATGGGGATTATTTTGAGCTGAAGGCAACTGAGAAAATGCAGATATAAACAAAAAACAAACAAACAAAAAACCCAACTCTCTGGGATTCAGTGTTGTCACTGCCACAGCTCAAGTTCAATCCTTGGCCCCAGAACTTCCGCACGCCCTGAGCATGGCCAGAAAAGCTTCTCTGACTTCCCTTTGCCTTCCCTCCACTTGCCTAAAAGCAGGACATAAGTTTGTACAGGTGTACCCCCATCCTCTCTACAGAAGTTAACCATCAGAGTAACCCTAGACCCTTATTGGCCCAGAGATGGCACTGGAGGAATCTGTATAACAAACTTTGTTGAATGTAGCCTATATGGACCACCAGGTCCCTCATATCTATACCTTCCTACAATTTGCCACTCTAGAAACTCGAAGTCTTTCTCCTGTCCAATTACTTCTTTAAAATCCACTGTTCTTTTTTTTTTTTTTTTTTGGTCTCTTTTAGGGCCACACTCATGGCATACGAAGGTTCCCAGGCTAGAGGTCAAATCAGAGTTGTGGCTGCCACCCTACACCACAGTCACAGCAACTCGGGATGCAAGCCACGCCTGCGACCTACACCACAGCTCTTGGCAATAATGCCAGATCCTTAAGCCACTGAGCAGGACCAGGGTTAGAACCTCCATGGATATTAGTCAGATTCATTTCTGCTGAGCCACGACAGGAACTCTCCCCTATTGTTCTTTTTTAAGATGCTCTAAACCCAAGTTCTAATCAGCCTTTTGAGCTCCTCCTGAGCTTTTGCCAGTGTATGTTTGATGCATGTGTTAACTTCTGTTTGCTTTTCAGTTGTTAACTTTTGTCAGTCTAATTTACAGGGCTCTAGCCAAAGAACATAAGGTGGGTAGAAGAAGGTAAGAGTTAAGTTTTCCTCCCCTCCCAAGACTGCTTTTTTAGTTCTTCCCTAGAAATAGCTTAAGATTCAGGGCTCTGCCCCTTGTTCCCCAAGGCCCCATGGGTCACCTGCCAAAGCCACTTTTTCAGCCTGCGCGTGGAGGTGGTGCTGCCATCCAAGAGGTTAGGCCCCACAGAGGTGACTCCTTGGCTGCCTTGAGATCTTACAGAACCTCAAGGACAGAATCTTACATTCCACCCAGATCTGGCATCTCTGGTAATGGAGGTTAATGCTGTAGCAAACACAAAACACCGAATCTCAGTGTCACCACACATTTACTTCTCACTCACATAATGCCCATTGCTTCAGGGGGCAAGGATGCTGGCTAGTAGGTAGGCCTCAGCCAGTCAACCAAAAAGGAGCCTCAAGCAGCATTTCACAGAAGGCTTGTAGGAACCAGGCCTGGAGATAGTGCATATCACTTCTACTTTCAGTCCGGTGGAAAAGAGAGTCACCTGGCTGCACCTAATGCCAGGAAGGTAGGAAGTTTAATCATCTAGGAAGAAGAAAATAGGTGTGGTTATCAGCCAAAAGACCTTCTATAACCCCTGGAGTGGGTCAGCAACATATCCTCACAACTCAGTGCTTTTCAGACTATGACTCAGCCCTTCCTGACCACGGCTCAGCATTTTCTTACAATGACTTGGCCCTTCCTGACCATGACTCAGTGTTTCCTCATCATAAATCAGCTCTTCCTGACCCACAAATCAGTCCCTTCCTGACCATGACTTAGCACTTTCTGATAATAACTCAGCCCTTCCTGACCATGACTCAGCCTTTCCTGACCATGACACAGCACTTCCTGACCAACTAAGCCCCTTCCTGACCATGAGTCAGTGTTTCCTAACCATGATGCAGTGCTTTCTGACAATGACTCAGCCTTTTCCTCTACATCAAATGTTCTTTCCCCCACAATGGTACTTGCCAAGACTGCCAAAAGCATTTTGAACCCAAACCCTAAATAACAACCAGGCCAAGATCTGGTCTCTGTGAGACAGAACCAACCAATAGATTGGCCTGACATAACCTCCTCTCTCCTTCCCAAAGCACTCCTGTCTCTTAAGCTGTATATCTGTAGAAAGTGAGGTTCAAAACCCAGAGACAATCTTCACATGGCATAGTTGGGGGTTCTTCAATTATGAGCTCTCAAACACCAGAGAATCCTGGTGAATTGCCTGAAATATGCAAGCTGCAAACAAACATTCTCCCCTAAATTGCATTTCTACACCCACAGGGTCACTACATCCTGCCCCTGTAGTTACTTCTGAGCACCCCGTGACTTGAGTATGACCAACACCAGCTCTGTATACCTTGAGTCTAACCACTGTCACTGGGAAAGTCAACTCCTGCCTTGACTCTGAAATGATGATTTTAATGCCAGATGCAGAGGGGGATGGTCCACAGTCCAAAAAGTGTTAACAGTTACTTCACTAAGTCTCAGCACCTACAAGGTGCAATCTGGTGCTGGAATCTCAGCCAAGAACACACAGCTAGACACCAAAAAAGAAACTTGCAAAAGGCCTCCCAATCCCTACTTGCATCTCTCTAAGACCATCAGAAAGTGTTAGGTCAACCCCCCAACAACCCGTCTTCAAATGCCCTCTCCTCTCTTCTCTCTCCCATGCCAGAGCCTCACCTACTCCCAGCCTTCCTCTCCCCTTCCTTCCCTTCTCTGCCTGCAACCACCCCAGGGTCCCACAGTTCTCGTAGCTCATCACCCCACCCAGCCTCCCAGGAAGGGAAGCACAAGGACCCTCTTCTCTGAGAATTGTACTTTTTCCTCTCATCTTACCATTTTTCTTGGAAGAAATCTTTGCAAGGAAGTACTAGTGAATAAAATTAACAAATCCATCTCCGTGGTCATCTCATTTTGTTTTTTAATTGTGGTAAAGTATATACAACATGATAGTTACCATTTGAATCACTTTCAGGTATACAATTCTATGGCATTAAATACATTCACATTGTTGTGCAAGCATCACCACCATCCAACTTCAGAGCTTTTTCACCTTCCCAAAATGAACCCATTAAATAATAACTCTTCTTTATCCCTCCCAGCCCCTGGTAACCACTAATCTATTTTCTGTCTCTATGAATTCAATTTCTCCAGGAACTTTAAATAGGTGGAATCACATAATACCTGTCTTTTTGTGACTGGCTGATTTCATTTAGCATAATATCGTCAAGTTTTATCCATGTTATAGCATATCTCATAATTTCCCCCCTCCCCCTTTTTTGGTGTTTTAGGGCTACATTTGTGCCGTATGGAAGTTCCCAGACTAGGAGTCAAATCGGAGCTGCAGCTGCCAGCCTATGTTACTGCCACAGCAATGCTGGATCTGAGCTGCATCTGCAACCTACCCTACAGCTCATGGATGGCAATGCTGGATCTTTAACTGACTGAGTGAGGCCAGGGCCCAAACCCACATCCTCATGAATACTGGTCAGTTTGTTACCACTGAGTCACAACAGGAACTCCAGAATTTCCTTTTTTAAAGTATAGTTGATTTACAATGTTCTGTCAAGTTTTGCTGTACAGAAAAGTGATCCAGTCATATATACATACATATATATACATATATATGTATATATATACACACACATTCTTTTTCTCATATTCCATCATGTTCTATCACACAAGATTGGATATAGTTCCCCGGGCTGTACAGCAAGACCTCATTGCTTATCCATTCTAAATGTAATAGACTGCATCTACTAAATTCCTTTTTTAAGGCTGAATATTATTCCACATATAGATAAAAGGACACATGGGTTGTTTCTACCTTTTGGTACTTGTGAATAATGCTGCTATGAACATAGATGTACAACTTCTGTTCAAGTTCCATTTCCTTGGCGTATATACCTAGAAGAGGATTTCCTGGAAAATATTTTTATTTCTTGAGGAACCAACATGCTATTTTCCACAGCAGATGCACCATTTTACTTTCCTACCAACAGAATACTCTCCACATCCTCACCAATAGTTATTATTTTCTGCAAGTTTTGTTGTTGTTGACTATACCCATCCTAATGGGTGTAACTATTGATCACATTTAACCTTCACAATGACCCTGGGTATTATTATCCTCATTTTACAGGAGTGAAAGCAGAGCCAGAGATATCAGGGGACTCATGCAGGACAGTGGTGGAAGTGGGTTTTGAACCCAGGTGTAAGTGCTGGAACGATGCTCAGACCACTGGCCCCTGAGGATGGTTCACTGTGGAGATGATGGGGCCCATGGGTGGTAAAAGGGACCACCCTGAGGGCCACTGCAAAGGAAGCCATGCTGTGGGGTCCCCTCCAGCTCAGGGCCCTCGCCAGCCAGGGCAGGACCCACTGCAGAGGAGCCCAGCCCCTCACCTCTCCTGCCCACTCCTCTGGCTCTCAACCAGAGGCCCTTAGAAGGTTCCAAGGGGGCTTCAGGACTCACAGTTTACACAAAAAGCATCTTGGAAAGGCCTAGTTTCCATTTATGACTCTATTTCTCCCACCCATCCCCAGGCTGGGAGGAGATTTCTGTTTCCAGCAAACCCAGTAAAGGTTAGGATGGCCTCAGTATCACATGACTGAGTAAGAGCCAGGCAACAGAGAGGCACCCACACTTGACTCTGGCCTAATTTTAAAGTGCTCCTTGGGCTATGAGGATGCAAACATCAGGAAACAACAGAGACAGAGGCTCTCTGCCAATGCCATGTGAGGCCTGGGCTAAAGACAGGGTAGTGGGCTGTGGCCTCCACTAGTGTCACCGACATCTCAAGCAGGCAAGGGACCACCTAACTGGAAGGGTATCTGCTTCACAGTCCCTTCAAGGGTCGCCCGAGCACAGAGCCTACGACGGGCTACCCAGCAGCCTTCCCTAGGACTCCCTCCCAAAGGGCACCCACTTTCAGACTTAAAGGCCTACATCTGAAGGACCACAGCTGGAAAGCCTGCAGGGCTAGTTCCTGATTGCTCAGCCTGTTGCTCTCCAGCTTCAAAGGCAACCAAGCTAGACCATGGGTTTTGCTGGTCTAATTCCAATCTCTGTCCTATCCCATGCAAAAACACACCCATGTAGTGTCACCATTTTAAAATACCTTTTGGCCATTGTGTAACCTTAATCATGACCCTGGCATGAGGAAGAGGAAACGTTGAACTTGGTCTCCTGGGGCCACTGGTTTCACTGCAGACTTCCTGCCAAATACCCAAGAGAAACCCCCTTCCCTGGGTTCTGGTTGTGCTGTTCCTTCTTGGAAGAGCTCCTTTCTGAGGAACTTATAGAACTTGGTGGGTACAAAGGAAGCCCCTCCAGACTTTAAGGTGCAGGAAGTGTAGAAACAGCACACATTCCCACGTGCAGGTTGGCACCTAGGCTTGTGTGCATGTGTGTATGTATGTACAAACACACTCATGCTCACATTTTTTTTTTTTGGCCACCCGTCGGCATATGGAAGTTCCCGGACTGGCGATCAGATCCAAGCCACAGCTGTGGCAATGCCAGATCTTTAACCCACTATGCTGGCCCAGGGATCAAACCTGCGTCCCAGCACTCCCAAGACACCGCCAATCCCATCGTGCCACAGCAGGAACTCTCGCACACACATTTTTATTCACCACGGTCAACATCTTCAAGTCATGCCATAGAACAGCCGTGCAAGGCAAGGAGCAGGAAACTCCCCATGGTCATCCTGTTCTTGCCCTCATCTGTTCTCCTTGGGCAACCCATGGGGAACAGCAGCTTTTAAAAGACTGTCTCCAATATCCAGATACAACTTAGAAACTTCCAGTATTTTTCAGAAAACACTCTCTACTTACGTTGAAAGCCTAATGGGTTTAAATCTCGTTTACTCAAGTATACTCAACCCTTCCATCCGAGGCTGACTGAGTCTGTTGGTGCAGAATCCACAGGTACAGAGGGCCAAATGTGCAGCACACTTGTATTCTTGGGGAGTCCTAGAATCAGTTCCCATGGTTACCAAGGGAAGACTACATACTTCCTAGCTTTCCCAGTAACTCTATTAGCTGAGAAATCCAAGCCGAACTGACAGGGAGCAAAGCCCTAAATAGAATGTGAGTTTCCTAACTCTCTCAAGGGAATGACCTATTTTTTATTGTATGATGGGGGAGGCAGCCCTTGCCCAAACAGTCTACACCCCTGATTGCTAGATGCAAGCATATTTCATTCCCCAAATTGAAACCTTTCATAAAACCTCTCAAAAATCATAGGATGGTCAAGAGTATAATTATAAACGCCAATATACCTCCTGACAAACATGAATTTGCTGAAGACCTCGGGCTGTCTGACTTGGGACAATGCATATGTCACTGGGCATTAAGCCTTCTCTTTTTCTGTAAGCATCCCAGAGTGACACAAAGGTCATGGTCTAGATAAGCCTGAGACTGGAGCAGCCTGCACAGTGCCCAACACAAGATGGGCATGAGGTAAGGCGATGGACCTATCAGAATGTGTTTATTCAGTGGAGCTGATTCCCCCTAAGGCAACCATCAGAGACAACTACCAATCTCGAAGCAAAACTGAATCTTGACTTCTGTAAGATCCCTAGGAAAAACAAAATAAAGCAAAATGAACAGACAGGAAAGCCTTCAGAAACAAAGAAACCCAAAGCTACCTAATGGAAATCTGTATTTTCAACTCAAGCAAGACTTTCCTGCATCATTCAGCAGTCAGAACTTTTGCCATCTCCATAATTCCAAACCACTTGAGGAATGAAGACTGAGCAACCCCACAAAAAGACAAAGAGGAGTGCTCCCCATGAGAGAAATCCAGAGAGGGGACCCCACTTTCCAGCTATGGCACCTGGACTGGAATAAGCAAATGTCCTCCAGGGTGACCAATGGGAAGGTTCAGCCAGGTGGATTTTTTTTTTTTTTACACGGCACACCTGCAGCATATGGAGATTTCAGGGTTAGGGGTCGAATCAGCTATAGCCACAGGCCTACGCCACAGCCATAGCCACACCAGATCTGACCACATCTGTGACCTATGCCGCAGCTCACAGCAATGCCAGATACTTAACCCACTGAGTTAAGTATCAGTGCCCAGGGATTGAACCCATGTCCTCACAGACACTGTGTCAGGTTCTTGACCCACTGAGCCACAGCAGGAACTCCAGGATGGATATGTTGTGATGTTTCATTTTTGTTTTTTGCCTTTTTTAGGGCGGTACCCACAGCATATGGAGGTTCCCAGGCTAGGGGTCAAATCAGAGCTAAAACCGTTGGTCTATATCACAGCCACAGCAACACCACAGATCCGAGCTGCATTTGTGACCCACTCCACACCACAGCTCACGGCAACGCCAGATCCTTAACCCACAGAGCAAGACCAGGGATCGAACCTGCGTCTTCATGGTTACCAGTCAGATTTGTTTTCGCTGAGCCATGAAGGGAACTCCTTGATGTTTGTTTTTATACATAAAACGTGGCCTTCTTTCTTACCTGAGCCATAAATGACATCATCACAGAGTTCAAACTTCTCTTCCCCAGACACATTAAGTGAATAAAAACTCAGGGAGGGTAGCATCATGACAGTGGTTCCCTTGCCTCCCACTTGGTTTCCAGCACATTTTTCTTCCACAGCCTCACGGAGGGCTGGCCTGAAATAGACTTCCAAAGGTGACACTTCATTCCTGGACCCTGGGTGTGCCTGAGCATCCCGGTCAGTGAGACTCCCTTCCTCTCTCACAGAAGGACCCGCTGCTGGGTGAGGTCAGTGGCCACAGCTATGAAGCTCCCATGTCCAGCCAGACCTTTCAGGGAGCTCAGCACCAGGGCTATGGGCCACAGAGGGCCACCAAGTTCAGGGACAGCTGTAGGAAGGGACTCAAAGGTCAGAGCAGCAGGGCCCCAGGACATGACCAGGCTTGGGGCATCTCCAGGACCTTCTGTGTGGAGCGTTTCACAAGGCAATGGAATAGTACCACCTTCCTTCATGTAGGACCATCACACCCCTCTGCTGGGGGAAGAAAGGGGTGTTTCCAGTAATTAAAAACTAGTATGTGGAGTTCCTGTCGTGGCTCAACAGTAACGAACCCATCTAGTAGCCATGAGGATTCAGGTTTGATCCCTGGCCTTGCTCAGGGGGTTAAGGATCTGGCATTGCTGTGAGCTGTGGTGTAGGTTGAAGACACAGCTCGGATTCTGTGTTGCTGTGTTGTTGTTGCGTAGGCCGGCAGCTACGGCTCTGATTTGACCCCTAGCCTGGGAACCTCCATATGCCACAAAACTACTATGAGACCAAAATAAATCCTGATAATTACATTCATAAAGTTTGAATTAGGCTGTCAAAAAAAAAAAAAATCAACATCTCAGCTTCAATCCGAGGGTAGGAGGGGACAAACACCGCATATCCCTTGACTGTCAGCCAAGGTGGGGAGACGTGGCTGCTCGGGCCAGCTCCCCCAGGGAGACCCTGAGATGTGTGTCAGGAGGAGGCAGGGCCTGCAAAGGCCTCCAGAGGTCTCTGGCCTCCACGATCCTGCAGCCCTGACACCCTCGCCCACCTAGGATGGCGGCGGGAAAGCAGATCACATGGGGTGAAGAAACTCAACAGGGGAAAAGCCCCCAGGCCCCAAACGCTAGTCTGAACTGCACGTGGTGGGGGAGGGGGCAGGGAACAGCTGCTTCTGCTGGGAAGAAGCCTGTTTTTCCGGATCCTGCTGCCTGAAGGGTAGCCCTCCCCCTTGTGCGGGGAGATTAGCAGGACCCCTACGTGTCACCCCTCCCCTTTCCATGGTGGCCCAAGAGGGAGAGGGTGTCTGGTGTGACTCTTTAAAAGTCAAGCCCTGGAAGTTCCCATTGTGGCTCAATAACAAACCCAACTAGAATCCATAAGGATGTAGGTTTGATCACTGGCTTTGCTCAGTGGGTTAAGGATCCGGTGTTGTTGTGAGCTGTGGTGTAGGTTGCAGATGCAGATTGGATCCCACGTTGCTGTGTCTGTGGTATAGGCAGGTGGCTACAGCTCCAATTTGACCTCTAGCCTGGGAACTTCCATATGCCACAAGTGTGGCAATAAGAAAAAGCAAAAAAAAAAAAAAAAGGCAAGCCACAGGAGTCAGGGCCGCCTTAGAGTCAGGGAAGGGAAGCCCCTTGCCTATGTCAGCAGGACCCCTGTACTGTGCACACAGGACATGTTGGTGTCTTGGGTTTCAACCTTCACTCAAAGGTCAGAGCTGTAGCAGGCATTGGTCATTCCGAGGGGTCCAGCATCATCCCTCCCCAGCTCAAGCACCCAGACACCCCTCTGCAGACCCAATCGTGGGCACTTTCTGGGAAGTGCCTCTGCCTCTGCTATGGAAGCCCAAAGGTGCAGAGGTGCCTTCAACCCCCCACATACCCACGCAGGTGGAGCTAGAGAAGGGCAGGCATGTGACTGAGGGTGGGACTCTAAACTGGGAGCTGATGAGACAGTGGATGTGGGGCAGACCAGCCATTCCCCACAGCCCTGCCACTGACCTCTGCCTGGGGTCTGTGGCCTTGCCCTCTGGGGCTCCCTGGGCACTGGCTATGTTCCCACTGGATCCTCCAGCCTCAGAGGCAGTCCTCCTTGTGATAAATGCCCTTTGTGCCTGGTTCCACAATCAGGAATCCTGTCAAATGGGCTCATGGGCTCATGCTGACTCAGCAGTGTGACGGGAAGTATTTTTCATGGGCTCCCGAACTCCACTCAGTACCTCAGACATTCTTCAAATGAACTGTTCCAATTTAACTTTGAAATCTACTTTAAACTATTTATTTTAATTAAACCACTTAAAAAACAGTAATTAAAACATTTACAATAGTAGGTTACCTTTGGGAACATACTAGAGGACCTGCAGAAGACATGAAGGAAACTTCTGAGGGACTAAGAACATTCCATATCTTTTTCTTTTCTTTTTTATGGCTGTACCTGTGGCATATGGAAGTTCCCAAGCCAGAGGTCGAATCAGAGCTACAGCTACATGCCTACACCACAGCCATAGCAACGAGGGATCCAAGCCGCATCTGCAAACTACCCAGCAAATTGAGGCAATGCCAGACCCTTAACCCACTAAACAAGGCCATGGATCAAACCCACATCCTCACAGAGACAACATCAGGTTCTTAATCTGCTGAGCCACAATGGGAACTCCAACATTCCATATCTTGAGTAGTGGTGTGAGTACAGGCATGTGATTAAACAGTGTACTTAATGCCACCAAATTATCCACTTAAAAATGGTTAGGTAAATTTCCTGATACATATTCCCCCCACAATTTAAAAAAATAGATTAAAATAGAATTCAAAATGCTCCTTTAAATCTAGTTCAATAAATAAGAGATAAACTAAAAAACAGTCATACATTTAAAAAGCCATCAATATTTGTACTCTTTACCATAAGTTATACGATAATTAAAACAACAAATCAGAAGTTCCTGTTGTGGCTCAAAAGTAATGCACCTAACTAATATCCATGAGGATGTGTATTTGATCCCTGGCCTCACCCATTGGGTTAAGGATCCTAAGCTGCCATGAGCTGTGGTGTGGATTGCAAACAAGGGTCAGATCTGGCATTACTACGGCTGTGGTGTAGGCTAGCAGGTGCAGCTCCGGTTCAGCCCCTAGCCTGGGAACTTCTGTATGCCCTGGGGGCAGCCCTAAAAAGAGACACACACACAGATACATACCAAGCAAAAAACCCACTAGTATATACCAAATATAAAACAATGGTGACTCCCAAGCTTTCCCAGTTTCTCAAGGTACCAGATTATCTCATTTTCTGCAGAATTCAGGGTACAGCCCCTCCTGCTACAGCTGGATCCTGAGATTTGAAGGCAGCTATTCAAAATCTCTTAGTATTGGCAACCATACATCTATGTGATCCAGATTATTTTTCCATTCTGTGGAATCAAAACAAAATGAAAAAATAAATTGGATGCTGGAATGACAAAATTATCATGATGGATTACAGATAAGTGGTAGCCAGGGTTAGAGAAAGGGCAGGAAGAGGGTAATTACACAGGGCCAGCCTGAGGGAGCTGCATGGAGGTGATGACCAGCTTTGTTCCTGATTGTTGAGGTGGATGGAAAAATATACACATGTGATCAAACGTCACAGAACGATAGGTGAAAATTTAACCAAAAATAAGTGCATGAAAGACCCGGTGAAACTTAAGCTCTATAGTCTAGTTCACTGCACTATGCCAATTAATTTCCTGGTTTTGGAAGTACATTAGAGTTACATAAGATATTACCATTAGAGGAAGCTGTAAGATTGGTAGAAGAGATTTCTCTGTACCACTTTGACAATCTTAAGAAATTCTTTATTTCAAAATATAAAGGTTAAAAAATACAGAAATATGGAGTTCTCCTGTGGTGCAGTGAGTTAAGGATCTAGCATTGTCATTGCTGTGGCTGCGGTTGCTGCTGTGGCATGGGTCATCGCCATGGTGCAGGTTTGATTCCCCGGCCTGGGAACTTCCACATGATGCAGGCATGGTGCCCCCCCACCCCCCAAAAAATACAGAAATAAATTGGATGACACTGCCATAAGACTGCCACAAACCCAGTTTTCAAATTATTTTCCTCAAATCACCCATTATTCTTATAGACTTAATATATACAAGTAAATTATGACACATTAAGTTAAATGTGTACTGGAGTTCCCATTGTGGTACAGTGGAAACAAATCTGACCAGGAACCATGAGATTACGGGTTTGATCCCTGGCCTTGCTCAGTGGGTTAAGGATCCGGTGTTGCTGTGAGCTGTCGTATAGGTTGCAGATGTGGCTCGGAACTGGCATTGCTGTGGCTCTGGCGTAGGCTGGCAGCTGTAGCTCAGATTAGACCCCTAGCTGGGAACCTCCATATGCCACAGGTGTGGCCCTAAAAAAGCACCATGCAGGTTTCATATCTTTTTTTTTTTTTTTTTAAGGCGTTGACTGTTTCTTTGCAAAAGCTAAAAGTCACTGAGGTATTGGAAAAAGCATGCAAGAGACAGGCAGGAGATTGGGCTGGTTCAGCCCTGAGCTAACCAGCGGTCACAGAGACAATCAGTACAACTGGTCCATGCCATTTAAAGACTTTCATGTTTAGGAAATGAGATATACACACCCAGGAGGTCAGATTGGGACATAAGATGTCGCAAACAGTATGTGGTTAAGTGTCAAATGAGTAATGTTATAGACTATGTCCCCCCAAAAGCTGTAAGTTGAAGCCCAAACTGTAAGTTGAAGCCCAAACCTGAATCTGGGGATGGAGACTTTCAAGAGGTAATTAAGGCTAAATGAGGTGTGGTGCAGTGGAAACGAATCCGACACAGCCCCACTCTAAGCCATGTCTTTTTTAAAAAAAGGACATTAGGACACAGGCGCACATGGAAGTAAGACCACATGAAGACACAGGGAGAAGACGGCCAACACCAAGCCAAGAAGAGAGGCCTCAGGAGAAACCACCCCTGCCAACACTTTGATTTTGGATTTCCAGCCTCCAGAACCGTGAGACAATAACTTTTTTGTTGTTTAAGCCTCCCAGTCCATGGTACTTCCTTATGTCCATTCACAAAGATGAATATAAGTAGGGTGGTGATGTGGTTTAGAAAGGATGCTTAAGAGAGCCTGCTGCCTGCTCCTCAACAAGGAGCCAGAAACACTGGACAAAAGGACAAGGGATGGTGGGTGTGAAAGAGATATTCAAAGGAAAAGAAAAGCCAGCTCTAAATCACATGCAGGAAAACCCTGTCACCAGATGCATATCACTCAAAAACACTGGAGTTCCTTTATCGCATTCATTCGTTCATTCCTTCAGTCAACAGTGGTGACCAAGCCTGCCCAGCCCTGTGCCAGGCACTGCAGCATGCAACACACAGATCAAAGCCACACTCTGTATAGTGCAGTCTTCCAATGAAGATGTGCAGGCAAAGGCAATACAAGGGATCCATGTCTCCATGGGAGCCGGCACAGGGCATTGGAAGGGCTGGGAGCAGAAGCCTCTCCTGAGAGAAGTGTGAGGGCATCAGTGTGAACACTGCGGAGGAGTGGCCAGTCCCCTGGACAGCAAGTGACTTGGCCGCCCAGACAGTGGATAGAGATGGGCACGCACTAGTCTTCAACAGCCCCAATCAGGCTCGATGGGTACCACTTAATCCTCTAGGGAAGCCTACATTATTTCGCATTTGTCTAGTAATTCTCTTAAGGAAACAGCCCCCAAATAACAAAAGTCAGATTGGCTAGTGGGTTTCTGACATCTAGTTCTCAAATTTGTTTAGAGGTTTGATATAGTATATTAAAAAAACAAAAAACCATTCAACTCTAAAATGTAACATAAATGCTAGTTATCATTCTACCATTCAAGACTTGGAAAGGCCTTAGAAGCCACCTAGTCCAAAGTGACCATTTTATGGATTATGGAAATTTACTAAAGATTACCTAGCTTGTACCTGACAGAGTCAGAGCCAAGGTTCATGATTACCCAAAGCTGAGACTCCCTGGGAAGCACAGGTTTTTATACTTTTTTTTGGTTGGGGGGTCTTTTAGAGTTGCACCTGCAGCATATGAAGTTCCCAGGCTAGGGGTCAAATCAGCAGCTGTAGCCACCAGCCTATGCCACAGCCATAGTAACACAGGATCCGAGCTGCATCTGCAACCTACATCATAGCTCATGGCAACACCCGATCCTTTAAGCCCCTGAGCAAGGTCAGGGATCAAACCCAGTACTCATGGAGACTAGTCAGGTTTGTTACCACTGAGCCACAATGGGAACTCTGGTTTTTGACATTTGAATTCTAACATAATATATATTCAATCCTATATGGTTTCCCTTCAGTTTTGCTACAATTCTAAGCACATTCAATTCCAAATTTTGCTTTTGCTAGTGCAACCTTCCAACGTGCTGGTGAACAGAGGTTTGTGTTACAGAGGACAAAACTGGAAACCCTCTTGGAGTTTCCTGCTAACCAAGTGCTCTACTCCTACCAGTTGAAGATTGGTTCCAACATGCAACCTCTGAGAGGGCAACCGACACAACTAGAGGCAGGAGAGGAGGGAAATGGCAAGTGGGGGAAAGCGGGGGGGAGGTGTTGCGTGGAAGGGAGCTCACCTGTTGCCATCACTACAGTTTGACCAGAAAGCATTGAGCCTGGTGCCAAGGCTGGGGTAGGACACAGTCCTGAACCCTGCAGTCATACTTCACCTCTTAGGCCACTTGGCTAAGCTTCCATCTCATGACAATGGTGTAACTCAGAGAGGTCCCTCTCCTGCATTGGTGGCCCAGAGGCTCAAAGGCGGCCCAACTACAGTCACCTCAGGGCAGCCTGGGGGCTCCTCCACTTGGTTGGACTACCCATGTCTTCCTTATTAACCCTTTGTCTAGATGCCTTATGCCATAAGCAACTGCAAAAGTTTTCAGCGAAAAAAAAAAAAAAGTAAGATAAAATCAAAGACCAAATTTACTCCCAAAAAGAGGCAACAGAAAAGGCAGAGTTTGTTTAAAGGTGGTTCCTCCAGGCTGGAAGTGTTATCAAGTCTCCCCATGATCACAGGGTATATCAGCCCCTCAGATTATTATTTTTACCCTAAACTTACCAACGGTGTCACAAGGTTCGTCTTTATGTACGCAGAAATCTGTCCTAAAAAAAAAAAATTTTAAGAAGACATAGTCAGGTGGGTGCAGGACCTCCAAGAATAGGAGAAGAAAACACTGTCTATTAGTCTTGATGATTCAGGGAGTTCCCATTGTGGTCCAGTAGTAACAAACCCAACTAGCATCCATGAGGACACAGGTTCAATCCCTGGCCCTTGCTCAGTAGATTCAGGATCCAGTGATGCCATGGGCTGTGGGGTAGGCTGCAGGCACAGCTCAGATCTGGCATTGCTGTGGATATGACGTAGCCTGGCAGCTGCAGCTCCAACTTGACCCCTATCTTGGGAAATTCCATATGCTGCAGGTATGGCCCTAAAAAGACAAAAAAAAAAAAAAATTTTTTTTAAAAATCTTGATGATTTATCTTACCCATAACACAGTTATCACCTTAGCTGTAACAGGTTATAATGAGGAATAACAACTAGCAGTGTTTACCAAGATGGGCCACATTTCCAATCAGCAGGACCAGTTACCCCGCCTGAGACCCTCTTTTCATAGCTAAATGATTCCATACACCACCCTCATTTACTCTGTGGCTGGAAGGACTCCTTCCAACACTGACAACGTTTTGGAAGAAGTTTACTAAGTCATCTATCAGAGACAATTCCTAGTCAATAGCGTCAAACTATAGTGACTTCCCAAGTTACTCTACTTGGGCGGCAACTGGTTTGAGATGCTAGAATGACCGTGCATCATTCATATAAGAACACAACAACAAAAAATGTCATTTCTAAAAGTTCTATTCCTTAAAGCTCCCTAGGCTCCCCCAGGTGTGTGGCTGTGGGCAATGAAACAGCAAAGATGCTTGAAATCTGGCCCAGCCCTGGTCTTGCAGGCACAAGGGGCTCCCTCTGGCCTCTGAGGGGTGAAGTGATGGGTCTGTGCCCTTCTTTCCCCAAACCAGAGAATTCGCCCCATTCTGCCCTGTAAATTCCCACTGTTGGGAGCTACCCGGCATGCTGTGTGGGATAGCGTCCTGCCCAGGACTGGGTGAGGAGAGCAGTGTCTGGCCCATATGCTTCCCATGGGGGCCGGCAGGAAGCACCCACTCATCTGCAGCTCTCTGAACACACTCTGGCACAGCTTCAGGTTGAAAAAGTGTATTCTGAAGGTACCTCTTGTTATTTTACTCCTTGAATACTCTCTGGGATGGAAAATGGGGCCAGCACGACAAGGCTGTCACTACACAAAGTTGTGAAATGAGAGTCACAGGTCCAAAATGGACCACACCTGGCCTCCACCTTCTGACATTCCATCCCCACCTCCAATTTCCTCCTCAATTCCCCTCCGACCCTCTGTCAAGATCTATTCTCAAGGAAGGATCACCTCTCCCATTCACCCTGGGGACAATAACAAGAAGGCCATGTGCTACCCTACTAACTCCCCCTCCACTCCCAGCCACAGTACACTCTGTCCCTGTTAACGTACTTGCTTCTGAAATGTAATCCACGCCTGACGCCTCTCAGCAGTTACTGATGTCCGCCAGAGTAGAGCAACACCTGCATGTTCCCAACCCTGGCTCTGCCTTGGGCTGACCTGAACACTGTCAGAGATTCACCTGCCTACCAGACCCACAGATTCCAGTTCAGTAGATTTAAAAGATTCTATGTGGGCTTCTGATGTACAGAATTTCCTGGCCCAGGCCCACTGCCTTGGGCCAAGAAGTGCTATCAGGCACCTGGAACATTCTACAAGCCCAGAGGAGAGGGTGGCTGGTGTGGCTGGGACAGCTTTGAGGATGAAGCCCTGAAGGTGGCCATGATAATGGTGTGGAGAGGCTGGGGCCAATCCTGTCAGCAGCCCATGTGGGCTTGGCTGTCACAAGTTTCCAATTTTCTGAGGATGAATGTGTATATTTGGGGAATCTATTTTAAAAGAATTTTCACAAAGGAAAAAGAGAAAGCCTTTAAGACCCCTATACTTTTCATAACCTTCTCCCAAACCAAGGGAGCCTCCATGAAGTGGAGAGGGAACAATCACAGGAAAACAAAGACTTGGGACTTGATTTTTCAGTCAAAGATGACCTTTCAGAAGACTAGTTAATACTCTGAAAAACCTATGGTTTCCAAATGAGACAGGTTGGGGGTGGGGGGATGCGCTGGGGGGTTTGGGATGGAAATGCTATAAAACTGGGTTGTGATGATCATTGCACAACTATAAATGCAAGAAAATTCATTGAGTAATTTTAAAAAAGAAATAAAAAAAAGAAGACTAGTTAATAGGCAGGAGAAAGTAGCAAGGAAGAAGCACTGGCAGGGAGGAAACCAAACATAAAAGTATAAATTTTAAAAAATAAAATAAAACCTAAATCTGCTCACTGGTCTGGTATCTCACTCAACATTCTTGATCTGACACCCTTCCCATCTGAATGCTTTGGGCATGTCACACACACACATACACACACACACAAAACCTTGCTCCTGGGCTTCCAGAACTAAACAGCCTGAGAACAAAACATCCACTTTGCAGGTGCCAACTTGGAGAAAGACGGCAGACAAGGCATCACCTCCAGCTTCCCTGCAGGATGACAGTGGTCTCAAGTGATGGACTCACGGAGGCCAAAGCTCAATTAGAGGCCTTGCTTGAAGGGGTCAGGCAAAATCTGAATCCTCCCTCCCCTTTCTGTTCAAGGTTCTTTCTCATAAAAGGAAAAGCAAGCTCTCTGTCTTCAGGAGCAGCTTCACCCCAGGTTCTCTGGCTTCTACTATAAACCCACGCCAATCCCACACGTAGGAACTGTGAGGGGCAACTGGGGAATGAAAAAAATGCAAGTCCATTCACCTTCATTCCACTGTTTGTTCCTCAAGAGAAGAGGGGCCCTGTGGATCTACAGGCCAGGTGGGATCTGTGGGTGTGTGAGCCGTGCAGTCAGGCAGGCCCCATGCTCTGGAGTCTCGCATCCTGCAACCTGCTTTCATCTCTGCTCTCACTGCCTGAAATTCTTAACAATTTTGTTCCATTTTTTAAAGTTTTACTGAAGTATAGTTGATTTACAATATTCTAATGATTTCTGCTGTACATGGTGATTCAGTTATAAACCATTCTTTTTCAGATTATTTTCCCATATAGATTATCACAGAATACTGGGTAGAGTTCCTGATGCTATACAGCAAGTCATTGTTGGCCAGTCATCCTATATATAGCACAGTGTGGATATGGCAACACCGAAACCCTAGTCCATCCCTCCCCGTACCTGTTCCCTTTGGTAAGCATAAGACTGTTTTTGAAGTCTGTGAGTCTGTTTCTGTTTTATAAATAAGTTCATTTGTATCTTTTTTTTTTTAAGATTCTACATATAAGCGATATCATATGATGTTTGTCTTATTCTGTCTGATTTATTTCACATAGTATGATAATCTCTAGGTCCATCCATGTTGCTGCAAATGGCATTATTTCATCTTCGTTTCTCGTTGAGTAATTTATATATATATACCATATCTTTTTTATCCATTCCTCTGTTGATGGACATTTAGGTTGATTCTATATCTTAACTATCATAAATAGTGCTGCTACGAACACTGGGGTGTATGTACCTTTTCAAATTATGGTTTTCAGTGGATATATGCCCTGGAGTGAGATTGCTGAGTCATACAGTAGCTCAATTTTCAGTTTTTTGAGAACTTCCATACTGTTTTTCATAGTGGCTGTACCAATTCATATTCGCATCAAGAGTGGAGGAGGGCTCCCTTTTCTCTGCACCTTCACCAGCCATTATTGTTTATAGAGTTTTTGATGATGGCTATTCTGATTGGTGTGAGGTGGTAACTACCCCATTGTAGTTTTGATTTGCACTTCTCTAATAATTAGTGATGCTGAGCATCTTTTCATTTGTTTTAGGGTTTTTTTTTTGCCATCTGTATGTCTTCTTTGGAGAAATGTCTACTTAGGTCTTCTGCCCATTTTTTGATTGGGTTATTTTTTGATATTGAGCTGTATGAGCTATTGGTATATTCTAAAGATTAATTCTTTTTGGTCACTTCCTTGGCAAATATTCTTTCCTGTTCTGCAGAATGTCTTTTTATTTTGTTTGTGGCATTTTTTGCTGTGCAAAAAAAAAGCTTGTAGGTTTACTTAGGTCTCATTTATTGATTTTTGCTTTTATTTTCATTCATTTAGGAGGTAGATCTGAAAAAGATATTTCTGTGATTTATGTCAAAGAGTGTTTTGCCTATATTTTCCTCTGAGAGTTTTATGGTATCCAGTCTTACATTTAGGTCTTTAAGCCACTTTGAGTTTATTTTTGTATATGGGGCTAGAGAAAATTCTAATATCATTCTTTTACATGCAGCTGTCATTTTCCCAGCACCACTTATTGAAGAAATTGTCTTTCCTTCACCATTTGTTCTGTCTTACTTTGTCATAGATTAGTTGAACATAGGTGTGTGGTTTTATTTCTGGATTTTCTGTCCTGTTCCATTGATCTATATTTCTGTTATTGTGCTGGTACCATACTGTTTTGATGATTGTAGCTTTGTTGTATAGACTGAAGTCAGGGAGCTTGATTCCTCCAGCTCCATATTTCTTTCTCAGGATTACTTTGGCTGTTAAGGATCTTTTGAATTTCCATAAAAAATTTTAAAAATTTTGGTTCTAGTTCTGTGAAAAATGCCATTGGTAATTTGATAGGCATTGCACTAAAACTGCAGATTCCCTTGGGTAGTGTGGTCACTGTGACAATATTGATTCTTCCAACCCAAGAATAGAGTATATTTTTCCATCTGTTTTGGTCATCTTTGATCTCTTTCAATAGCATCTTATAGTTTTCAGAGTACAGAAATTCTTACTAATTTTTTTTTTTTTAATCTTTTCTAGGGCCGCGCCTGCAGCATATGGAAGTTCCCAGGCTAGCGGTCTAATTGGAGCTACATCTGCCAGCCTACACCAGAGCCACAGCAACGCAGGATCTGAGCCATGTCTGGGACCTACACCACAGCTCACGGCAACACTGGATCGTTAACCCACTGAGCAAGGCCAGGGATCGAACCCGCAACCTCATGGTTCCTAGTCGGATTCATTAACCCCTGAGCCACCACGGGAACTCCTTAATAATTTTTTAACATGGGGTCCTACGTTTTCATTCTGCACTAGGCCCCACAAGTCATTTAGCCCATCCTGTGCATAACCCACTACCTGGAATAAAGTTGGGGCTTAATAAACACTGGCTCCTTCACTGAACAACTGGCATATATTTCTGGCTTCCATTTCAACTGTACTATAAGCTCATCAGTGACCTTGTCACTCCCCAGTGATTGGAAACCAAGACAAACCTAAGGCCACAGGTACACACTGAGCTCTTAAGTGAGCAAGGGTGAAGGTCAAAGGTAAGACTGTCCCTATGCCTGGGTGGCATGACATGGGAAGGGAAGGTTGAGGGACCACTGGAGGTGCTCTGGTGTTGAGCTCTGGCTGGAGACATGTGTTGCCCCAGGTGTCTCCCAGGAGCACAGACCTGAGTTTGGGGAAAATCCCAGTTTCCTTGCTTTCTATATGAGATGCAGGGCCAAAGGCAAGGCTAGGCCTGGTGCTGAGCCCCAGGTATGTGAGTATCTCTTCAAAACCCTGCTTCCAATGCTTTGGGGTCTAAACCCAGAAGTAGAATTGCTGGATCATATATAATAGTCCTATTTCTAATTTTTTGAGGAACTGCCAAACTGTTTTCCACAGTGGCTGCATCGTTTTACATTTCTACCAACAGGGCACAAGGGTTCCAATGTTTCCACATCCCTGCTGACACTTTCTATGTTCTTTTTTTTTTTTTTTTTTTTTTTAAAAACACTAGGAATCCTAATGGGTGTGAGATGTAAAAGAGAACATTTGTACGCAAAATATTTCAATATGGTAAATAAACTGTTAGGAGACAGGAAAAAGAGAAAGAAAGAAAAAAAAAAAGCCTAGCAGGTAGCATTTTCAGGCTGGGAAGTGCATTTATGTCTCCAACGGTGTTTTGTAAAAGGGTTAATCCAGAAGTTTTGTCAACACTAATTCTAGGAACATCTGCTCTTTCTTAGGGGGAAAAAGGGATATGTGTCCTCAAACCAAGACCACTTGTAAGCATTTTCTCCACACAGACAAGAAAGAAAATAGCAGAAAAATGAATAAGCAATATAGGGAAGATTCCCATAGGCTATTTTTTTTTTTTCTTTTTTGCTATTTCTTTGGGTTGCTCCCGCGGCATATAGAGGTTCCCAGGCTAGGGGTCTAATCAGAGCTGTAGCCACCGGCCTATGCCAGAGCCACAGCAATGCGGGATCTGAGCCATGTCTGCAACCTACACCACATCTCACGGCAACGCCGGATCGTTAACCCACTGAGCAAGGGCAGGGACCGAACCCACAACCTCACGGTTCCTAGTCGTATTCGTTAACCACTGCGCCACGATGGGAACTCCAGGCTATTTTTTTTTTATTTTGGTCTTTTGCCTTTTAGGGCCACACCCATGGCATATGGAGGATCCCGGGCCAGGGGTCTAATTGGAGCTGTTGCCACCAGCCTATGCCAGGGCCACAGCAACGCCAGATCCAAGCCTTGTCTGCAACCTACACCACAGCTTAGGCCAACACCGTAATCCTTGACCCACTGAGCGAGACCGAGATCGAACCCACAACCTCATGGTTCCTAGTCGGATTCATTTCTGCAGTACTGTGACAGGAACTCCAGGCTATTATTTTTAACAAAACACCAGAATTTTTATATTTCATATGATATTTATGCAAACCCCTTTCAAAGTAATAACCTTTAACATTTATCCGCACATTCCAAAGATGATGTTATTCAGAGCTCCTCTCTAGGAAAGGCCTTTAGTGCATCATTAATTACCATTTGGAAAATCAGTCACAATCACTAATTTATAGTCACATATAGATATAGTTCCCGAGATTCCTGTCTGCTCCCCAAGTGAAATCCACTCTCAAAGGGTGGTACTTATAAGCCCGACACTGTAATCCTTGTTTTACAGAAAGCCCTGCAGCTTCCAAAAGCCATTTCAAAATGCCTTGAGCCAAGACAGCCTCTGGCCAGTGAATGCAAGGGCCAGAGCTGCTGGGAGAGGTGGTACCTGGGGGCTCCCAGCACTCACTTGGGTGGGAAAATCCAGATCTAAAGCAAGTATAAGATGGAGTTCCCGTTGTGGGGCAATGGTATCGGTGGCATCTCTGTAGTGGCAGGATATAGGTTCAATCCCTGGCCCATCACACTGGGTTTTAAGATCCAGCACTATGGCAACTGCAGCATAGGTTGCAACTGTGGCTTGGATCTGATCCCTGGCCCAGGAACTCCATATGCTGGGGGAGCCAGAAAAAGAAATACATACATAAATAAATCAAGTACAAGGTCATGCTCATCCCTTGTCTTTGCTGCCTGATAGTGTACCAGCCATATGCAGGCCATCACAATTACTGAACAGTCTTCTCAGAGATGGGATTAAGATGGCAGAGTAAAAGGACTGGACCTCAACTTCTCCCATAAAAGCAACAAAATTACAACCAACTGCTGAACTACCTTCAACCAAATGACTACAAACTATCAAAAAAAGATATCCTACTGCAGGAGAGAGAAGACAAGATATTCTACTGCAGGAGGCCCACATCAAGATGGTAGGAGGGGTGATTACACGATATAAGCAACTCCATTCCCACTGGGTGGGTGTCCCACGGGCTGGAAAGTAACTATCACAGAGACTCACCTATGGGAGTGAGAGTTCTGACCCCCACATCAGGTTCCCACACCTGGGGATTTGGCATTGGGAGAAGGAGGCACCAGAGCATCTGGCATTGAGGGCCAGTGGGGCTTGTGTACAGGAGCTCCATGGAACTGGGGGAAATGGAGACTCCATTCTTGAAAGGCACACACAGGGTTTCATGTGCACTGGGTCCCAGGGAAAAGCAGAGACTCCACAGGAATCAGGGTCAGACCTGACTGCAGTTCTTGGAGGATCTCCTGGGAAAACGGGGGTGACTGTGGCACATGGTGGGGTAAGGACACTGGAGGCAAAGTTCTCAGGAATATTCATCAACGTGGCCATTTTGGAAAAATCTGGCCACACCCATCAGTGCTGAGAGGCCCCAGGCCAAACAATAATCTGAGCAGGAAAATAGCCCCACCCATCAGCAAACAGGCTGCATAAAGATCCCCAGGCACACAACTGCTCTAATCTCACCCAGAGACAAAACCCCACCCACCAGAGAGATAAGAATCAGCTCCAGCTAACAGTGGGCAGGCACTAGCCCTTCCCATCAGGAAGCCTACACTTGGCCTCTGTACCAATGTCATCCGCAAGGGGAGCAGACATCAGAAGCAAGAGAGGCTATAACTCTTGTCTGCAAAAAGGAGACCACACCAAAAATCTATACAAAATGAAAAGGCAAAGAAATATGACTCAGATAATGGAGCAGAAAAAAAAAAAAAAGAAAAAAACAGAAAAACAGCTAAGTGATCCGGAGATCACCAACCTCCATGAAAAAGAAGACATCTTTAGACAGATGATAGTAAAGATGATTCAAGATCTAGGAAGTAAACTGGAGGCAAAGATTGATAAGTTACCAGAAACACTTGGCAAAGAAACAGAAGATTTAAGGATTAAGCAAGCAGAGATGGAAAATACAATAACTGAAATAAAAAACTCACTAGACGCAACCAAGAGCAAAATACAGGAGGCAGAAGAATGAATAATTGAGGTGGAGGACAGACTAGTGGAAATCAGTGATATGGAATAGAAAAAAGAAAAAAGATCGAAAGAAATGAAGACAGTCTAAGAGAACTCTGGGACAATGTTAAACATACCAACATCTGTATTATAGGGGTATCAGAAGGAGAAGAGAGAGAGAAAGGAACAGGGAAAATATTTGAAGAGATAATAGCTAAAATCTTCCCTTCTTAGGGAAAGAAATCATTCACACAAATCTTGGAAACACAAGGAGTACTGTTTAAAAAATACCCAAGGAGGAATATCCTGAAACACATATGAGTCAAACTGACCAAAATCAAAGACAAAGAGAAAATACTGAAAGCAGTGAGGGAAAAGAAACAAATAACATACAAGGGCCTCAATAAGGATATCAGCAACTTTTTCAGCAGAAACTCTGCAGGCTAGACGGGGGTAGCATGATATACTTAAAGTGATGAAAGGAAAAAACCTCCAACCAAGATTACACTAACCAGCAAGGCTCTCATTCAGATTTGAAGGAGAAATCAAAAGCTCTATAGACAAACAAAAGCTAAAAGAATTCAGCACCACTAAGTGAGCCTTACGACAAATATGAAAGGAACTTTTCTAGGTAGAAAAGAAAAGGCCACAACTAGAAACAAAAATATTACAAATGACAAGGCTCACCAGTAAAGGCATATGTATAACTAAAGGTAAGAAATCATCCACACACAAATGTGCTACCAAAATCAGAAATTGTGAGAAGAGGAGGGTACAAATGCAGGACACTGGAGATGATCTAGCAATTAAGAGACCAACAGTTTAAAACAATCTGGCATATATATAGACGCCTGTATGTACACTTCAGGATAACTGCAAACCAAAAATCTACAATAGATACACACACAAATAAGATTCAGCAATGGAAATACAACACTAAAGATAGTCATCAAAACACAACAGAAGAGAACAAGAGAAGAAGGGGAAAAAAAGACCAACAAAAATAAATCCTCTTGTTGGTGCACTGCTGACTGGGTGAGTGGTATGCTAAGGGCTGGGGAGTGGAAAGCCACAGCAGAGAGAACCTGGGAGACGGTCCGGACCCACAGGAGAGGCAAGTCGTCACTGTTGGGAAGGGGAGAGGAGGAGGGGCAGGCCTCCATAGTAAACTCCTTGGGCCCCAGTGTGCAGGCTTGCCCACGGGATCACAGAGAACTGAGTGCTCCTTCCAGGGGCCTGCCCTCCACACACGTGGATCTGGCCCTGCCTGCACCCTTGCACACACCCATCGCCCTTGCCCAGCCTGTGTAGATCCAGCCACACTCACGCAGATCCGGCCCTACAGGCAACCCTGTGCACTCCCAGCACCCGTGCCCAGCCTACACAGATGCATCCGGCCTAGCCCACGCAGATCCAGCCTTGCTGGCACCTGCAAGTGCTTCCGGATCACGCGCACAGCCCTTGCAGATCTGGCCCTACCGGCTCCCTCTAGCACTCCCGGCGCCTGCGCCCAGCATGTGTTGATCCATCCGCCAGCACTTCCACACACGCCCAGTGCCCACGCCTCACCCTCACAGAGCCGGCTCTGCCAGACCACGCTGGACTGTGCCAAACCATGGTTTCACTTCCCCAAATTTTCAGAAAAAGAAAAACACAAGCATGATGAAGAAGCTCAGAAACCATTCCCAGTTAAAGCAATGGGAGAATTCACCTAAATCAATCAACAATGGAACAGACCTATGCAGTCTGATAGACTTTGAGTTTAAAAGGGAGATAGTGAAAATCCTGAAGGAATTAAGAGAAGATATGAACAGTAATGCAGATTCCCTCAGAAAGGAGCTAGAAAATATAAGGAGGAGCCAAGATAAACTAGGAAGTTCATTTGCATTTGCAGAGATACAAACTGAGCTAAAGGCAATAAGGACCGGAAAGAATAATGCAGAGGAACGTATTAGTGACATGGAAGATAGAATAATGGAAATCACCCAAACAGGACAGCAGACACAAAACCAAGCGAAAAAACATGAAAACAATATAAGATACCTATGGGATAACATAAAATGGGCCAAGCTACGCACAATAGGAATTCCAGAAGGAGAAGAAAAAGAAAAGGGGATTGAAAATATATTTGAAGAAATTATGGCTGAAAACTTTCCAAATCTAAGGGATACTGATATCAAGATACAAGAAACACAGAGGGCCCCAAAGAAGCTGAACCCAAACAGGCGCACATCAAGAAATATGATAATAAAAATGGTAAAAGTTAAAGATAAAGAGAGGATTCTAAAGGCAGCAAGAGAAAGGCAAAATATTAATTATAAGGGAACCCCAACAAGGCTATCAGCTGATTTCTCTACAGAAACACTACAGGTCAGAAGGGAGTGGCAAGGTATATTTAAAGTGCTGAAAGGAAAAAATCTGCAACCGGGAATACTCTATCCAGCAAGAATATCATTTAAAATAGAAGGGGAAATAACGAATTTTTCCAACAAACAAAAACTGAAAGAGTATGGCAAGATGAAACCCATTCTAAAAGAAATACTGAAAGGGCTTCTCTAAATAAAAGAAAAAAGAAAAGGAAGAACTAGGATGGAGGAAACCACAATTGGAAAGCAGTCACTTAAATAAGCCAGCATACATATTCAAACATGAGGATGTTAAAAAAAAAAATCAAAACCATGCAATGTGGGTAAGGGAAGTAAGAAAAAATAGATTATATTTTTTATCTTAGTGATGTGTTTGAGCCTATACGATTTTCATGCTAAGCATATATAGGAAGGTTTTAACATACTTAAAAAACAGGGCAAACACAAATCAGAGCCAAACATTACATTCACAAAAACTGAAAAGAAAAATACTCAAGTATAAAATAAATGGAAACCATCCAACCAAAAAAAGAAGAAGAAAAGAGAAACATAGAGTCTACTGGAAAACAAGGCTTAAAATGGGAATAAATAAATATCTATCAATAATCACTTTAAATGTCACTGGACTGAATGCTCCAATCAAAAGACACAGAGTGGCTAACTGGATAAAAAAGCAAAAACCTTCAATCTGCTGCCTATAAGAAATTCACCTTAGGGCAAAGGATACATATAGATTGAACATGGGGATGGGAAAAGATATTTCATGCCAATGGACCAGACAGGAAAGCAGGAGTTGCAATACTCGTATCAGACAAAATAGACTTTAAAATGAAGGCCATAAAGAAAGACAAAGAATGACACTATTTGATGGTTAAAGGATCCATTCAAGAAGAGGATATTACAATCATCAATATATATGCCCCTAATATAGGAGCACTCAGATACCTATGACAAATACTAACAGACATAAAAGGAGAAATTGATGGGAATGCAATCATAGTAGGAGACTTAACACTCGACTCACATCAATGGACAGATCCTCTAGATAGAAAATCAATAAGGCAACAGAGATCCTAAAGGACACAATAGAAAAGATAGACTTAATCAACATTTTCAGGACATTACATCCAAAAAAATTCAGACTACACATTCTTCTAAAGTGCACATGGAACATTCTCAAGAACTGATTACATATTGGGGCACAAACCTAAACAACAAATTTAAGAATATAGAAATTACTTCGAGTATCTTCTCTGACCACAATGGCATGAAATTAGAAATCAACCACAGGGAAGGAAATCAGAAAAAACCTCCTACATGGAGACTAAACAACATGCCACAAAAAAAACACAAAAAAACAATGGTCAATGAGGAAATCAAGAAGGAAATTAAAAATACCTCAAGACAAATGATAATGAAGACAAAACCACTCAAAATCTATGGGAGGCCACAAAAGCAGTGCTCAAAGGAAAGTTCATAGCAATACAGGCCTTCCTCAAAAAAGAAGAAAAATCTCAAATTGACAACTTAACCCACCACCTAAATGATTTATAAGGACAAACAAAACCTAAAGTCAGCAGAAGGAAGGAAATCATAAATATCTAAGAGGAAATCAATAAAGTAGAGATTCAAAAAACAACGGACAAAATCAATCAAAGCAAGAGCTGGTTCCTTGAAAAGGTAAACAAAATTGACAAACCTCTGGATAGACTCACCAAGAAGAGGAGAGAAAAAACCCCAAAAAACAAAACAAGAAATGAAAAAGGAGAAATCACAACAGATACTACAGAAATACAAAAAAACCATATGTGAATACTATAAACAATTATATGCCAACAAATTTGACAAACTAGAAGAAATGGACAACTTTCTAGAGACTTACAGCCTGCCAAAACCGAATCAAGAAGAAACAGATGAACTGAACAGACCGATCACTAGAAATGAAATTGAATATGTCATAAAAACACTCCCTACAAATGAAAGTCCAGGACCAAATGGCTTCACAGGCAAAAGCTACCAAACATTCAGAGGAACTTATACCCACTCTACTTAAATTCTTTCAAAAGAATGAAGAAGCAAAACTCCTGAAGACATTATATGATGCCATCATCACCCTAATTCCAAAATCAGACAAAGATACCACCAAAAAAGACAACTATTGGCCAATATCCTTGATGAATAAATTCTCAACAAAATTTTAGCTAACTGAATCCAACAACATATCAAAAAGATCATACAGCACGACCAGGAGGGATTCATCCCAGGTTCACAAGGATGGTTGAACATACACAAATCAATCAACATCATACATCACATTAACAAAAGGAAAGTCAAAAACCACATGATCATCTCAATGGATGCAGAAAAAAAGAGCAGTTGACAACGTCCAGTATCCCTTCCTGATAAAAACTCTTATCAAAGTGGGTATAGTGGGAACATTCCTTAACATAATCAAAGCCATTTATGACAAACCCACAGCAAATATAATACTCAATGAAGAAAAGCTGAAAGCCTTCCCACTAAAATCTGGAACAAGACAGGGATGCCCACTCTCACCATTGGTATTCAACATAGTACTGAAAGTCCTAGCCACAGCAATCAGACAAACAAAAGAAATAAAAGGCATCCAAATAGGAAGAGAAGAGGTAAAACGGTCACTGTATGCACATGACATGATACTATATATAGAAAACCCTAAGGACTCAACCCCAAAACTACTTGAACTGATCAGCAAATTCAGCAAAGTAGCAGGATATAAGATTAACATTCAGAAATCACTCACGTTTCTGTATACTAACAATGAAATATTGGAAAAGGAATACAAAAATCCAATACCTTTTAAAATTGTACCCCCAATAATCAAATACCTGGGAATACACCTGACCAAGGAGGTAAAGGACTTATATGCTGAGAACTATAACATTAATCAAGGAAATTAAAGATGTAAAGAAATGGAAAGAAATTTCATGCTCCTGGGTTGGAAAAATTAATATTGTAAAAATGGCCCCACTACCCAAAGCGATCTACAGATTCAATGCAATCCCTATCCAATTACCCAGGACATTTTTCACAGAACTAGAACAAACAATCCAAAAATTTATATGGAACCATAAAAGACCTAGAATTGCCAAAGCAATCATGAGAAACAAAAAAACCAAGCAGGAGGCATAACTCTCCCAGACTTGAGGCAATATTACAAAGCCACAGTCATAAGACAGTGTGGTGCTGGTACCAAAACAGACATACAGACCAATGGAACAGAATAGAGAACCCAGAAATAAACCCAGACACCTATGGTCAATTAATCTTTGACAAAGGAGGCAAGAACATAAAATGGGAAAATGGTAGTCTTTTCAGTAAGAATTGCTGGGAAACCTGGACAGCTACATGCAAATCAATGAAACTAGAACAAACCCTCATACCATGCACAAAAACAATCACAAAATGGCTGAAAGACTTAAATATAAGACAAGACACCATCAAACTCCTGGAAGAGAACATAGGCAAAACATTCTCTGACATCAACCGTACAAATGTTTTCTCAGGCCAGTCTCCCAAAAGAAATGAAAGCAAAAATAAACCAGTGGGACCTAATCAAATGGACAAGATTTGCATAGCAAAGGAAACCAAAAAGAAAACAAAAAGACAACTTACTGAATGGGAGAAAATAGTTTCAAATGATGCAACTGACAAGGGCTTAATCTCTAGAATATACAAGCAACTTATACAACTCAACAGCAAAAAAGCCAACAACCCAATGGAAAAATGGACAAAAGACCTGAATAGACATTTCTCCAAGGAAGATGTACAGATGGCCAACAAGCGCATGAAAAAATGCTCAACATGACTGAATATTAGAGGAATAAAAAATCAAAACTACCACAAGATACCACCTCACACCAGTCAGAATGACCATCATTAATAAGTCCACAAATAATAAATGCTGGAGGGTGTGTAGAGAAAAGGGAACCCTCCTGCACTGTTGGTGGGAATGTAAGCTGGTACAACCACTATGGAGAACAGTATGGAGGTACGTTAGAAATCTATACATAGAACAACCATATCACCCAGCAATTGTACTCTTAGGCATATATCCATACAAAACTTTCCTTAAAAAAGACACATGCACCCACATGTTCATTGCAGCTCTATTCACAATAGCAAAGACATGGAAACAACCCAAATGCCCATCAACGGATGATTGGATTAGGAAGATGTGGTATATATACCCAATGGAATACTATTCAGCCATAAAAGAGAACGACATAATGCCATTTGCAGCAACATGAATGGAACTAGAGACTCTCATCCTGAGTGAAGTAAGTCAGAAAGAGAAAGACAAATACCACATGATATCATTTATATCTTGAATCTAATATAGAGCACAAATGAAACTTTCCACAGAAAAGTAAATCATGGACATGGAGAATAGATTTGTGGTTGCCAAGGGGAAGGGGGAAGGAGTTGGGTAGATTGGGAGCTTGGGATTAATGGATGCAAACTATTGCCTTTGGAATGGATTAGCAATGAGATCCTGCTGTGTAGCACTGGGAACTATCTCTAATCACTTAAGATGGAGTATTATAATGTGAGAAAATAGAATATGTACATGTATGTGTAACTGGGTCACCATGCTGTACAGCAGGAAAAAAAAAATTGTATTGGGTTGGAGTTCCTGTCGTGGCTTAGTGATTAATGAATCTGACTAGGAAGTATGAGGTTGTGGGTTCAATCCCTGGCCTTGCTCAGTAGGTTAAAGATCTGGCAATGCTGTGAGCTCTAGTAAAGGTCGCAAACTCGGCTCAGATCCCTCGTTGCTGTGGTTGTGGTGCAGGCTGGCAGCTAGGGCTCCGATTAGACCCCTAGCCTGGGAACCTCCATATGCCGTGGGTGCGGCCCTAGAAAAGACCAAAAAAAAAAAAATTGTATTGGGGAAATAATTTTAAATAAATAAACTTAAAAATTTTTTAATAAAATAAAATTAGGTATTTTTAGGTAAAATAAATTTTAAAAAATAATAAAAGATACTCAGAAGCAAATGACAACAAAGACACAACAATCCAAAACCTATGGGATGCAGTAAAAGCAGTTCTATGTGGGAGGTTTAGAGCAATACAAGCATACTCAGGAAACAAGAAAAAGTTAAATAAAAAAACCTAACTTTATACCTAAAGCAATTAGAGAAAGCAGGAGAAAAACCAAAGTTAGCAGAAGGAAAGAAATCATAAAGATCAGAGTAGAAATAAATGAAATAAAAATGAAGAAAACTGTATAAAAGATCAATAAATCTAAAAGGTAGTTCTTTGAAAAGACCAACAAAATTGATAAACCCTTAACCAACCTCATCAAGAAAAAACGAGAGAGGACTCAAATCAATAAAATTATAAATGAAAAAGGGAGATGTTACAACATCACAGAAATACAAAAGATCATAAGACTTCTGCCAGCAACTCTATGCCAATAAAATGGACAACCTAGAAGAAACAGAAAAATTCTTAGAAAAGTTCAATCTTCCAAGACTAAACCAAGACTGAATAAAAAAAAAATGAATGGATCACAGAAGAAATCAAAGAGGAAATTAAAAAATACCTAGAAGCAAATGACAATGAAGATATGACACTCCAAAACCTATGGGATGCAGCAAAAGCCATTCTAAGAGGAAAGTTTCTAGCAGTACAAGCCCACCTCAGGAAACAAGAAAAAGCCAAAATAAACAAGCTAACTTTACATCTAAAGCAGCTCGAGAGAGAAGAACAGACAAGACCTAAAGTTAGTAGAAGGAAAGAAATCATAAAGATCAGAGCAGAAATCAATGAAGTAGAAATGAAAAAAACCATAGAAAAGATCAGTGAAACAAAAAGCTGGTTCTTTGGAAAGATCAACAAAATTGATAAACCCTTAGGCAGACTTAGCAAGCAAAAAAAGAGAGAGGACTCAAATCAATAAAATTAGAAATGAAAAAGGAGAAGTAACAACGGACATCACAGAAATACAAAGGATCATGAGAGACTACTATATGCAACTATATGCCAATAAAACGGAAAACCTAGAAGAAATGGACAAATGCTTAGAAAAGTACAATCTTCCAAGACTAACCCAAGATGAAATAGAAAAGATGAATGGACCAGTCACAAGAACTGAAATTGAAACTGTGATTAAAAAACTTCCAACAGGAGTTCCCGTCGTGGCGCAGTGGTTAACGAATCCGACTAGGAACCATGAGGTTTCGGGTTCGGTCCCTGCCCTTGCTCAGTGGGTTAACGATCCGGCGTTGCCGTGAGCTGTGGTGTAGGTTGCAGACGCGGCTCGGATCCCACGTTGCTGTGGCTCTGGCGTAGGCCGGTGGCTATAGCTCCGATTCGACCCCTAGCCTGGGAACCTCCATATGCCGCGGGAGCGGCCCAAGAAATAGCAACAACAACAACAACCAAAAGACAAAAAAAAAAAAAAAAACTTCCAACAAACAAAAGTCCAGGACCAGATGGCTTCATAGGCGAATTCTATCAAACATTTAGAGAAGAGCTAACACCTATCCTTCTGAAGTTATTCCAAAAAATTTCAGAGGAAGGAACACTCCCAAACTCATTCTATGAGGCTACCATCATCCTGATACCAAAACCAGACAAAGATACCACAAAAAAAGGAAAATTTAAGGCCAATATCACTGATGAACATAGAAGCAAAAATCCTTAACAAAATATTAGCAAACTGAATCCAATATTTACTACCTTAATGAAGTGGGATTTATCCCAGGGATACAAGGATTCTTCAATATCCCACAAATCAATCAGTGTGATACACCACATTAACAAACTGAAGAATAAAAACCATATGATCCTCTCAATAGGCGCAGAAAAAGCCTTTGACAAAATCCAACACCCATTTCTGATAAAAAACCCTTCAGAAAGTGGGCACAGAGGGAACCTACCTCAACATAATAGAGGACTTAAATGACAAACCCACAGCGAACATCATTCTCAATGGTGAAAAGGTGAAAGAATTCCCAATGAGATCAGGAACAAGACAAGGATGTCTGTTCTCGCCACTACTATTCAACATAGTTTTGGAAGTCCTAGCCAGGGCAGTCAGAGAAAAAAAAGAAATGAAAGGAATCCAAATTGGAAAGGAAGAAGTAAAACTATCACTGTTTGCAGATGACATGATACTATACCTAGAGAATCCTAAAGATGCTATCAGAAAACTGTTAGAGTTCATCCATGAATTTGGCAAAGTTGCAGGATACAAAATTAATACACAGAAATTGACTGCATTTCTATATACTAACAACAAAAGATCAGAAAGAGAAATTAGGGAAACAATCCCATTTACCATTCCATCCAAAAGAATAAAATACCTAGGAGTAAACCTACCTAAAGAGACAAAAGATCTGTACTCTCTAAACTATAAGATACTGATGAAAGAAACTAAAGATGACACAGAGGGAACATACCATGCTCTTGGATTGGAAGAATCAATATTATCGAAATGACTATATTGGCCAAGAAACATACAGAGTCAATGCATCCCTGATTAAATTACCAAGGACATTTTTCACAGAACTAGAACAAAGTATTTTAAAGTTTGTTTGTAAGCATAAAAGACCCAGAATAGCCAACACCATCCTGAGAAAGAAAAATGCAGCAGAGGAAATCAGGTTTCCAACTTCAGACTATACTACAAAGATACTGTCATCATAACAGTATGGTACTGGCACAAAGACAGAAATACAGATCAGTGGAACAGGATAGAAAGCCCAGAATTACACCCATGCACCTACAGTGAACCAATCTATACAAAGGAGGCAAGATTATACAAGGGAGAAAAAGATAGTCCCTTCGATAAGTGTGCTGGGAAAACTGGACAGCTGCATGTAAAAGAATGAAATCAGGACACTTCCTAATACCATACAGGAAAATAAACTCAAAATGGATTAAAGACCTAAATATAAGACCAGATACCATAAAACTCTTAGAGGAAAACATAGGCCACATACTCTCTGACATAAACCACAGCAATATCTTCTCAGATCCACCTCCCAGAGTAGATAAAAACAATGTAATAAACAAAAATCAACAAATGGGACCTAATTAAATTTAAAAGTTTAAAATGACAAAAACAAAAATAAACAAAGAAATGGGATCTAATTAAACTTAAAAGTTTTTGCACAGCAAAGGAAACCCTAAACAAAACAAAAAGGCAACCTACAGATTGGGAAAAAATATTTGCAAATGAAGTGAATAACAAGGGATTAATCTCCAAAATACATAAACACTTCCTACTGCTCAATACCAAAAAAACAAACAACCCCATCAAAAAATGGGCAGAAGATCTAAACAGACAATTCCCCAAAGAAGACATACAGA
Source organism: Sus scrofa (assembly GCF_054392235.1). NCBI lineage: Eukaryota > Metazoa > Chordata > Mammalia > Artiodactyla > Suidae > Sus > Sus scrofa. Next base: position 148,223,172 of record NC_139383.1, read on the forward strand.
TGTCCAAAAAACACATGAAAAGATGTTCAGCATCACTAATTATTAGAGAAATGCAAATAAAAACTACTATGAGGTACCACCTTACACCAGCCAGAATGGCCATCATCAAAATGTCTACAAACAATGCTGAAAAGTGTGTGGAGAAAAGAGAACCCTCCTACACTGTTGGTGGAAATATAAATTGATGCAACCACTAGGGAAAAACAGTGTGGAGATTCCTTAAAAAACTAAAAATAGAATTACCATTTGATCCAGATTTTCACTCCTGGGCATCTATCAGGAGAAAACCATGACTCAAAAAGATGTACTCCAAAGTTCATTGTAGCACTATGTACAATAGCCAGGACATGGGAAGCAACCTAAATAGCCATTGACAGAGGAGTGGATAAAGAAGATGTGCTACAGGGAGTTCCCATTGTGGCTCAGTGGATAAAATCTGACTAGTATCCATGAGGACGCAGGTTTGATCCCTGGCCTTGCTAAGTGGGTTAAGGATCTAGCATTGCTGTGAGCTATGGCATAGGTCACAGATGTGGCTCGGATCTGGCGTTGGTGTGGCTGTGATGTAGGCCCAGCGGCTACAGCTCCAATTAGATCCCTAGCCTGGGAAGCTCCATATGCTGTGGGTGCAGCCCTAAAATACAAAAAGACCAAAAAAAAAAAAAAAAGAAGAAGAAGAAGAAGATGATGCGGTACATATACACAGTAGAATATTACTCAGCCATAAAAAGGAACAAAATAATGGCATTCGCAGCAATATGGATGGACCTAGAAATTATCATGGTAAGTGAAATTAGTCAGTGAGACACCAATATCATATGCCATCACTTATATGTGGAATCTTAAAAAAAGGATACAATGAACTTCTTAGCAGAATAGATACTGACTCACAGACTTTGAAAATCTTATGGTTTCCAAAGGTGACAGGTTGAAGAGATGAGAGGGATGGGCTAGGGGTTTGAGATGGAAATCCTGTAAAACTGGGTTGTGATGATTGTTGTACAACAATAAATGTAATAAAATACGTTCAGTTAAAAAAAAAAAAAAACAGACTTCTAACATGTCCCATTATACCTTTAACCACATCCTGTAGAAGCACCAAGTGTTGTCATAAGGGATCAGTGAGCTACAGATCATATTTTAACCCTTTAGGACTGGCAATGGATGAATCATCTACAAGAGTCATTAGACACCTATTCTGTCTGGTGGTAGCTACATGCATGCCGTTGGGTTTTTCAGAGGAGAAGGCTAGGGAACTACATTTCCTGGTACCTGCTACCTGAGGCTGGTGTCATAGAACACCCCCAGGTATCTTAGGGATGTTAACAGGCCTGACCGGGGCTTGTATATGAACCAAGAGCTGCAACGCAAAAGACTTTATGGACTAAAACCAAAGTTTTACACCAGATTTAACAAGGAGAGGGGCAGGCTGTCTTTAAGCTGAAGACATGGTAAACTGCTCCGTTTTTCAGCTTTCTCTCTCAACTCAGAGAAAAAGCAAGCATGCAATTTTGGAAGTGACTTCCTTCAATTAAAAAAAAATCTTAAAATTCAAAGTTGATATATTCATAGCAAGGCGAATAAAATTTTTCTATTTTAAGCCAATGGATTAAATTATTAAGAAACACTGCAACATATTTTCTAAAAGGGGACTTGAGTATGACTCATTTTTACTTACATTATTATAGCAATAACAAAGGAAAATAGGTTTTTCTAAGATAGGTTTGAGGCATAGGGAAAAAAAACCCAAAATAACCATATCTATACCTACTCTGGGTTGAATTGTGTCATTCCCCGCCCCTCCCAACCAAGAAAGGTATGTTCAAGTCCTAACCCCGGTCCCTGTAAATGGGATCTTATTTAGAAAGAGAATCATTGCAGATGCAGTCAAGTTAAGATGAGGTCACAACAGATGAAGCTGGGCCCCCATCCCATGACTGGTATTCTTACAAGATGAGGGAAGAAGAGGGAAGTGTGGGAGTTCCTGCTGCGATGCAATGGGATCTCGGTGGAGTCTCTGCAGTGTCAGGATGCAGGTTTGATCCCCAGCCCAGCACAGTGGATTAAAGGATCCAGTGCTGCCACAGCTGTGGGGGAGGTTACAACTTCAGCTCAGATCTAATCCCTGGCTGGGGAACTCCATATGCTGTGGGGCAGCCAAAAAAAAAAAAAAAAAAAAAAAAAAAAGGAAGAAGAGGAGGATGATGGAGGAGACATAGAGTGCTTCATCTATAAGACAAGGGATGACAAGGACCGCCAACAACCACTGGAAGTTGAGGGAAGGAGGAAGGTCCTCCCACCCTGAGCCTTCCCAGAGAGCAATAGCCCTGCCCACACCCTGATTTCAGCCTCTTGGTCTCCAAAACTGTGACAAAAATAAACTTCTGGGGTTTTAAGCCACCCATTTGGCGGGAATTTGTTACTACCGCTCTAGGAAACTAAAGCAACATTGCCGCTGTCTGTATGAAAGGCTGCCTCTGATGGGGCCCCCAGCTCCCTTTCTCCGTCAAGAAGGGAGTCCAGCTCTGCAGCCTATAAAGAAACTCTGCTCCTTGCTTCAAAAGGAGCTTCCACATGAATTCCATGGGCCTCTCTGCCACTGCTGTGGTGCTGAGTATGCCTGAGGCTGTGCACAGCACACATGTATCTGCATGGACTTCCTCCCACTGGAAACTCAGGGTGCCCTCCCCCTCCAAATTTGCAAGCAGCCTCAAACACAGGCAAACTCTTTCCAGTAAGCATTAGGTTTGGTGTTGGGAAGAAGTAGTAGATGAATTTTCTTGGAAGTTTTAAGAATCTGGGGAACTAGGATTTCAGTATTTTAATATTAACAACAAAAATATCAATAATAATAAATAACAGCTAACACTTGCATCCCTTCTCTGGGTCAGGCACTGTGAGAAGAGCTTCCCAAGCTCAATTAATCCTTCCACCTCAGCAGTGGGACTGTCACTTATCCCCATTGTACTACTGAGAAACCAATGCTTGCCCCAAGGTCTGATTTCCACGCCCAAATTCCCAGCAGACTGCCCTCTGTCCTCTCCAACGGGCAAGGTCTTCCCTCTAACGTCTGCAGCCCCAGGCTGAGCCCAGCTTTACCTGGTCACGAATACAGCGGCATCCACAGGGGGTGTATCATCCTTGCCTCCTGGAACCTGATTGTTGCCGAGGTAGCGTGCGCCTCCGTACTCCTCATTCTGCCAGTGACAGAAGCTCTCCAGGGACCGCTCACCATGGTGCCCAATGGACAACTTGGCCTAAAAGAAATCAGGGGGCAGTTATAGAAGCAAATAGCCAGCGATGCCAGAGTCCATGCTCAGAGCACAGTGTGGATGGTAAGGTAGAGACAGGTGGCTGTGGGGGCATCGTTCACTGTCACCCACCCTCTGCACTGGTAGGCAGATGCACAGACCCCTAGAGAGGCCATTAGGGGCCTTATTTATAAGCTCAAATGAAGATTATATTATTAAAGAAAAGCCTTCCTCTCTTTAGCAAGTTGAACAGCATACCCAGCCAAGCACTTGTCCCTCGTTCTCATGATCACTGCTTGACTCTGCAGGTAACCATCACAAGGAAATGCACTCAAGCAGAAGACCAGAAAATGATATTACGGTGCATCCAAATTTGGCCCAAAGCCCAGATACAGCTCCTGAAGGACAGCCACAATTCCAAAGACCTCACTGTCACCTTTGTAAACGTGAGATGTGTGGAGTGATGGAGGGAAGCACACAGGCCCACTGCTCAGGGCTACCCCAGAGATTCTCCACAGATGATATGCATATCAAGCCTCCAGTCATGGTACTTGTCCCCCTTTCACTAGACATCCCTGTCCCTAGCCCAGGGCCCACTGCTGCCACCTGCAAAGCCAGGAAGGGTGGGTAGGACAGACAACCCCTGGCCTCCTCCTCAGCACTCAGCAGCATCTAGGAAGCCCAGAGACCATTCTCCATAACTGTGCCAATGGGGACTTACAGGACGCTGTCGTAGCAGGACAAGCTTGGTGACTTGAATGTTAACTTTAATTCCAAGGCTTTCGTGCTGAAACATATTGTACACCTATCAAGAAAGGAAAAAAGAAATAAAGGTATAAATACAAAAATTTAAAAAAATAACCACGGTGGTATCCTGTATGGGCTCCTGGAATGAAGAAAAGATATTAGGTAAAAACTAAGGACATCTGAACAAACTACGGACTTGAGTTAATAATAATGTAGTAGCCACATTGGTCCATTTGTTGTAACAAACATACCATCCTAATGTAAGATGTCAATAATAGGGGAAACTGTGTATAAGGACTCTCTGTACTATCTGTTCAATTTTTCTATAAATATAAAACACAAAATAAATATGTATTTATAAATAAAGTGAAATACAAATTCTGTTCACTAAAAATTATATTACTTTGGGAGTTCCCATCATGCCTCAGTGGAAACGAATCTAACTAGCATCCATGAGGATGCAGGTTCGATCCCTGGCCTTGTTCAGTGGGTTAAGTATCTGGCACTGCCATGGGAGCTGTGGTACAGGTCACAAATTCAGCTCAGATCCCGTGTTGCTGTGGCTGTGGTGTAGGCTGGCAGCTACAGCTTCATTTCTACCCCTAGCTGGGGAAATTCCATATGCTTGGGTGCGGCCCTAAAAAGACCAAAAATAATTATATTAATGTGGAGTTCCTGGTGTGGCTCAGCACATTAAGAACCTGATGTTGTCTCTCTGAGGATTCATGTTTGATCCCTGGCCTCGCTCAGTGGGTTAAGGTTCTGGGGTTGCCACAAGCCACAGCGTTGAGTCACAGATATAGTTCGAATTCGGTGTTGCTGTGGCTGTGGCATAGGCCTCAGCCGCAGCTCCAATTTAACCCTTAGCCTGGGAACCTCCATGGGCTGCAGGTGTGGCCATAAAAAGAAAAAATATATATTAATTTAAAATGTTTTTTAAAAAACTGTGTTCTTCCAATACCAAAATAAATAAATAAATAAATAATCTAAAGGAGAGTAATTATATGAAATTCAAATTTCAGTGTTCATAGACAAAGCATTATTGGACAATAAAAAACATGTATGTGAGATATACAAAAAGGCCTTCTGAGACCAAAAACCTACCATAAATATTAATTCCTCAAAAGACTCATACAATGACAGAAAACTCTGGAATCACACATACTTGTGCATACATATGCATACATGCAAAGATAAGCTGAAAATCCATTGGTTGAAAAACATTTATAGGACAGGTGATTTGAAAAAAAAAAAAAAAGAAATGGATGTAAGATGATCATGGGGTTTCCTGCAGGAAGGTGAAGGGGATCTTTACGAAAGGATGGGGGAGGTCCATGCCTGTGGCCAAGTGCCAGCCTGTATTACCTCTAACCCTCATCACAGCCCATCAAGGTCACTATCTCCACCAATCTCCACTCAATAAGACAAAGCCACCCACTCAAGACCCTCAGCCAGTCAACAATGATGCCAGACCAAACCCAGGCATGTCTGGGCGAAAAGCCTACATTTCTTTATTGCCTAAAGTCCTCATTCTAACCACAGTGTGTCAGTGAGGTAAAAGTGACAGATAGTAACAGAAAAAGACCTCTTGTTGGTGGAACTTAATTATCATGATCTCAACATCAAGAAATCAAAGGATTCAAGGGGGCAAGAGACAGGAAAACTCAGAAAAGGAGGAGGAATGAAAGCTGATGCAGATGGGAAAAAAAAAACATCGGACTCACAGGTCCCTAGATCATTATGATCCTCCTGACCTCCTTCTCCATAGTAAGGAGGGAGCAGGATACAGGAGGGACCACTGAGCAGGTGTTATAGGTAGTGTAAGATACAAAGAGATGGGAACCTTTTAAATAGCCCCTTTCCTTTTATTTAGAAAAAAAATTTAAAGTAGTGTTGGTTTACAATGCTGTGCCAATTTTGCTATACAGCAAAGTGACTCAGTCATACATACATATACATTCTCTTATATTCTCTTCCATCATGGTCTATCCCAAGAAACTAGATTTAGTTTCCTGGGCTATACAGCAGAATCTCATTGCTTATCCACTCGAAATGTAATAGTTCGCATCTATTAGCCCTGAACTCCCAGTCCATCCCACACCCTCCCCACTCCTCCTTGCAACAAGTCTGTTCTCTATGTCTGTGAGTCTGTTTCTGTTTTGAAGATAGGTTCATTTGAAATTAGGAAAAGACTTTGCTTCATTATGTCCTTTTTCCAGTGTTATTGAGACATAATTGATGTATAATATTGTATTAGGTTCAAGTGTACATGATTATATATAATATATATCATATGTATAATATGTACCTCAAAAGGATTACCTCAAGTTTAGTTAGCATCTATCACCTCATGTAGTTACAACTGTTTTTCTTGTGAAAGAAATTTTAGGATCTACCTCTCTCAGCAACTTTCAAATATCCAATACTATACTGTTAACTACAGTCACCATGCTGTACTTAGACCCCCAGGACTCATTATAACAAAAAGCCTATACCTTTTGACCACCTTCACCTATACCCCTACCCCTGGTAATCACTGATTTGTTCTCTGAATCTATGAGTTCAGGTTTTTTTGCTTGTTTGTTTGTTTTGCTTTTTAGGGCCATACCTGCAGCACATGGAAGATGCCAAACTAGGAGTTGAATTGGAGCTGCAGCAACCAGCCTATGCCACAGCCATAGCCATGCCAGATCTGAGCTGCATCTGTGACCTTCACCACAGCTCATGGCAACGCCAGATCCTTAAGGTGCTGAGCGAGGCCAGGGATCGAATCCGCATCCTCATGGATACTAGTCAGGTTTGTTACCACTAAGTCACAACAGGAACTCTTCTATGAGTTCAGTTTTTAAAGATTCCACATATCAGTGAGATCATGCAGTATTTGTTTTTCTCTGACTTATTTCACTTGCTTCTGAACATGCTACTTGTTTTTTGTTTTTTCCCTGATAGACATACTCTGGAGGGAGAACTTTTCCAGCACAGACATTAAAATTTTCTCTCCAGCACATGAGCAGCAACATAAAGCACTGGCCGCAGACGACAGTGTGGCCACGGTTAATTCAGGCCATGTGAAGCTGGACACGGTGTCTGGCACACAAGCAGCAGAAGCCAGGCACGCACAGTGTTTGAGCATCTGTGTGTGACAAAGGAATGAGCTGTGTCAGTGCTTGGATTTTCTCTTTGAAAACTATTATTAAAGCAAAATAGAATCTTTGTGTAATGTAATATTCTTTCCCACAAGAAAAAACACAACACATTCAGTTCTTCTGTTCTCACTGTCCCTTCCCAAAAAATTTTCTTTCCCCAAGAACAAAATAGCAGTCTTTTTTTTTTTTTTTTTTTCCTTAATGCTGGACCATCTGTAGGCCAATTCTAAAGTCATGTCTTCACTACCTAACCCCAAACCTGAGTGAAGAAGGGAAAAGCACATAATTTTTTCCTTGTTTTGATATTTTGAGAACCACCCAATGGCTGTAATTCAAACCTTCCCAGAAATATTCAGCCTTAGGATTGGGCCCAAACTGGAAAACCTCAATTTCCAAAATTTTAAACTAGGAAGAATGAAAACTTGAAATTATGAGGAGAAGATTCAAGTTGCATGGTTTTGAGGTACAACCTAAACATGGCCTGTAAAAGTGGCAATAGCCACAGATGTGTTAAAGCATATTGTAGGTTTAAAGGAACAAGGTGAAAAGCAATCTCAGGGTGTCCCGACATGGCCCCCCTGAAAGTAGCTAAAGAACAGAGCCTGGGTGGAACAATGGAAGTCTCAGGAAGAACAAAATTATAGGCACACACCCCTGTGTCAGAATCCCCCATTCCCCCTTGCTGGCTGAGGACAGTTTGGCACAATCTGTGCACTGAGACCCCAAAGGCTCAGGTACTTCCTTGGAACAAATGGATGTGAGCTGGATAGAGAGAAAAGGTTTATGCTCCAGCAGCTGGGACAGAGGGTGAGATGGGAAGTTGTTTAATGGGGATAGATTTCCATCTTGCAAGATGAAGGAGTTCTAAGGTGTGGTTGCACAACAATGTGAATATGCTCAGTACTGAACTGTACACTTAAAAATGACCAACACGGCAAAGTCTATCAGCTGTATTTCACCAAAGTAAAATTTTTCCATTAATCAATTTAAGATAAGAAGCTTCAGGTGAGCAAAGCTGAGGCCTCAAAGACATATAACAAAGTCTTTTTTCCACATGGAAATTCATCCAAGGTGGCGCCATGTGATGTTTAGGGAGACACCTGGTTGGGAGGGGAACAGCATAACCGGTCGTCTGGAAATTCTGTCTCTGGCATCCAGCTCTGGCTGTGTCCTGGCAAGGGCTCAGGGCCCCGGCTGCATTTGTCACATTTCCTTGGCAGCCTGGGGGCCAAGCTGGGTGGACCCGCTGCCAGCAGCACTCTGCAGGGCTCCCCTGGCTAGGCAACTGGGGGACAAGGTCAGGGAGGGGCAGACAGGGACAGGAGGAGAAGCAGGGGCTGGGGGCGCCACATGGGGAGGAGCTGCTGGTAAGGACAGGCAGGGTTTTCACCAGAGCACCACCTACCTGGTGCGACTCATGGCCTCCCCTGGGACAGAGAGGAACTGCAGGTGACATGTTCATGTCACATGTCACAATCAGACCCCCACCCGGGAGGAGGCCATGTTCTCTAGCAGGGTCCTGCTGAGCGGGATTCCTGAAGCAGCACTGATGCCTGGCCACGTGTTGGAAATGTATTCTGGAGCCACCACAGACCCACTGAACCAGACACCCTGGGGGACCCTGGGCGTCTGCATTCAACAAGGCCCCCATGGCCACTGCGGGTGGGAACCAGTGAGCTCTAACCCATTGCTAGTGTCTCTAGTCACCAGAGAGAAGCTGGTTGTCTGTTTCACACGGTAATAGAATCAAATTGATGTCATTTTTCCTTCAAACAGAACTTGCCTGGAATGTCTCAGGTTTTCATTCCACGCTGTGGTTGTTAAGGAAGCTAAAAACAACCAAAGCTCTGTCAAGTTGCCCCATTTTCCAATTTGGCTGCCCAAACCCAGGGTTTCTAGTGACAGCACCACCTGTTTCCATCTGCAATTTGTTCTTTAAAATATTCCTGCTCCTGGGTCACCAACCCCCACTCCCAACCAAAGGAAAATCAACTTATATACATGAAAAATCAACCACAGGGCACCCTCTGTGGCTTGCTGCCAGATGAAAGGCTCAGGTGTGGCACAAGTTCCTCCCTCCACACGTACCTGTACAGGGGAGCACTTTGCGGGGACCCAGAGCCCAGCGAGACTCTATTTCCCTTGGAGCCTGGCAGAAGGATCTTTCAAAAAACAAATCAATGCATGCCTGAACCCTGCAGCAGCTTCCCGGGGTCCCAGAGCACCTCTCACTGCACCCCACCCTCCCCATCACCCACCAGGAACCACCTCTTCCTGTGCCTCCCAAATGCCAGACTGACCCCCACTGGCTACGTCCTCATGTCAGCAGAATACCTTCCCTTCTAAGTGGAGGGTCACTCATCACAGAGGTGGCCTTGGCCACCCCAGCCACTTGCTATCATCTCAGTCTTTGCATAGCATTTTATATAATTTGCATACAAATTTCACTGATTTGTGTGTTGTGTATTGCCTGTTGGTCCCAACACCTGAGCTTCATGAGGATGGGACCTGTCACGGTCCCTACTCCATCCCCAGTTCCTCAAAGAGTCCCCAGTGCACTTTAGGTACTCAAAAACTATAACTGAATGAAATTAGTAAGTGAATTTCATTTTATTTTTATTGTGGTAAAATACATAAACATAAATCTTACCACCTTAAGCATGTTTTTTTTTTTTTTAATTTGACCATGCTCACAACATGCAGAATTTCCTGGGCCAGGGATCAAACCCAAGCCACAGCACTTAATCACTAGACCACCAGGGAACTCCTCTGTTTTTAAGTATACAGTTCAGCAGCATTCAATGTACCCTATTATGATGCTACCATCACCACCATCCCTCTTCTGAGTTTTCCATCTTCTCATAGTGAACCTCTGCACCCATTAAACATTAACTCCTCATTCTCCCCAGCAACCACCTTTCTACTCTCCGTCTCTACGAATTTGACTACTCCAGGCATTTCTTAGGAGTGGACTCATAGAACTTGTCCTGTGACTACCTTATTTCCTTGATGTCCTTGATAATGTCCTCAAAGTTTGTCTATGCTATAGCAGGTATCAGAGTTCCTTTCCTTTTTAAGGCTGAATAATATTCAGTTGTGCATATATATGTGCATCATATCCTATTTTGTTTATCCTTCAACGGACATTTGGGTTGCTTCCTCCTCTTGGCTATAGTAAAAATGCTGCCATTAACATGGGTGCAAAAATATCTCTTGGAGGAGTTCCCTGGTAGCCAAGTGATTAAGTATTTGGCGTTGTCACTGCTGTGGCATGGATTTGATCCCTGATCCAGGAACTTCTGCAGGCCATGGCCAAATAAATAAATCTCCTGAAGACCCTGTATTCAATTCATTTGTGTATATACCCCAAAATGGAACCACAGAAATCATATGTCCTATGAGAGAACCTTTTTATGCTTTAGTCTGTGTAGTGGCCGGACACCTTACTCGGATTTTTTAAATTTCTTTTTTTCTTTTTCTTTTGTCTTTTTAGGGCCACAACATGGCATATAGAAGTTCCCAGACTAGGAGTCGAATCAGAGCTGCAGCCACCAGCCTACGCCACAGCAACACCAGATCCAAGCCGTGTCTGTGACCTACACCACAGCTCACAGCAATGCCAGATCTTTAACCTACTGAGCAGGGCAAGGGATCAAACCCAAGTCCTCATGGATACTAGTTGGGTCCATTACTGCTGAGCCATGACAGGAATTCCTAAATTTTTTTTCCTTTTTGGCTAATTATGGTGTTTTCATTGGAGAAAATTCCTCCACTGGATCAGATCTGGAGAAAGGAACCCTCTTTCCACTGCAGAAACCAAAGCAGCAAAAACTCACTCTGCTGCCACAGGAGTCATGGAGGGGCACCAGCAGAGGGGGTGTTCCCAGATTACACAGGTGGCAGCACCCTAGCCCTGTGAGATCAGCCCATCCTCCTGGCCAGAACTCAGCCTTGCTCTCTCCTGCTGCCTGGCCTTCCTGGGGTCTCCTGCTCCTTACCTTCCCCAGATTCTGTGGCGGGTGACCCAACCTTCCTTTTGACTCTGGGCTCCTCCACACACACCTCCAAAGCTGAGTCCTCTTCCACATCAGTCAGCCCAAATCCAGTTTCTGCTGCTTACTTGGGACTGATACAGTGCCATGCTCACTGCTCCATGGTTTACAAAACTCCTCTCTTCCTTGTTTCAAAAACAGGACCACTCTGCATGATGCCAGGGTGGTTCTTCTAGTATCACTTCTGTGCTTCACAAGTCCTCAGAAATGACCAAAGTGGATCTGCTCTCACAACAGCCATTTCTTCTCTAGCTCTGAAGACTGATTCAACAGGGCACAGAGCAGCCAAACATGTTCGCAAAACATTTTCTTACCACTGCACTTAGTGTGTGTGTGTGTGTGTAAGTGCGGTGCTTTGTTTCAATCACAGATAAGTCATTTGTTAATTCCTAGAAAAACTTTTCTCTTTGTCTTTTTAGGGCTGCTCCTGTGGCACATGAAAGTTCCCAGGCTAGGAATCCAAGCTGCAGCCATAGCAATGCCAGATCCGAGCCACGTCTGTGACCTGCACCATAGCTCACAGCAATGCCAGATCCTTAGCCCACTGAGCAGAGTGAGGGATTGAACCCACATCCTCACGGAAACTAGTCAGGTTAAGAACCACAATGGGAATTCCTAGAATAACTTCTAAATGAACCCATCTCAAAAAAAAAAAAAAAAAACAAAAAAAAACAAAACAAAAAAAAAAACAGCAAGGATGTAACTCTATAAAGATTATTCTTTACAGGGAAAAAGCTGGCAGTTGTAGACTGCTGGCTAAGACCACAGAACTACTCTTTTAAATGATACTCAGATGTTAAATATTGATAAGGTAGCAGCTCTTTCAGAGTTAAAATGTTCCAGTGAAGAATTGATCCACACTGGTTTTATCTGTTCCACCTTGATACCTCCTCTTTGAAGGGCAAGATGGAAGCTGAAGGGGACCACCCAGAGCCCAGGGGGCCATGTGGGAAGTGTAAATATGGACTTGCATTTATGTAGAAAAGCTTTCCACCAGAGTTTAGGACACTGCATCTGTGTGATATGCTTCAAATACAAAAGGCTTTTCAGAAGTGAATTAACTGAGGAATTAAAAAAGGAAAGCCAGTGTTTACACAACTTCAGTACTAAATCCTTTGCAAAGGAAGTTGGAAAATGGCATCAGTCACTCATTGATGAGTTCACGGACTCCACAAAAATTTCTTGATAATTTATCTGCAGATGTACCAGGCACTGGGGAAATAAAGGTGAAATTACCTTGATGAACTTACAGATGATGCAAAGACAGAGAAATTCTGTTTAATATGCATAACATGAACTTTACATTTTTAAGAGTATGGTTTAGCGGCATTAAGCACATTCACACTGTTGTGCAACAATCACTACCATCCAACTACAGAACTTTTGTATCTTCCCCAACTGAAACTCAGAGCTACTGCACATACTCCCTGCCCTTGAACTTGTGTAGCCTCTGGCAACCACCATTCTATTTTCTGCCTCTATGAGTGTGACGACTTCAAGCACCTCTCATAAGTGCAGTCATAGATTATGTGTCGATATTTATACTTTTGTGACTGGCTTGTTTATTTAACAAAGTCCCTCAAGGTTCATCCATGCTGTAGCATGTGTCAGAATTCTTTTCTTTTTTCAGGCTGAATGATAGTCAATTGAGTGTATACACCTCATTTGTCTACCCATGCACCCTTCAAATGGAAATTTGGTTTGCTTCCTCCTTTCGCTTATTGTGGATTACACTGCTATGAAAGTGGGTGTACAATTAATCTGTTCATGGTTCCACTTTCCCTTCTCTTGGATATACACCCAGAAGTGGAACTGCTGGATCATATTGTGATTCCTTTGTTGTTGTTTAAGAACCATCATACTGTCTTCGAAAGGAGCTGCATCATTTTATGATTCCAAGAATAATACACAAGAGTGTCCATTTCTCCACATCCTTGCCAACGCTTGTTTATTTCACACTTTTTAATAGTAGCATTCAAGCTGGAGTGAAGGGATAGCTCATTGTGGTTTAGATTTACACTCCCCTAATGATTAGTAACACTGATTAACTTTTTTTTTTCCTCTTTTTGCCATTCTTGGGCTGCTCCCGTGGCATATGGAGGTTCCCAGGCTAGGGGTCCAATCAGAGCTGTAGCACCGGCCTAGGCCAGAGCCACAGCAATGCAGCATCTGAGCCATGTCTGAGACCTACACCACAGCTCACAGCAACACCAGGTCCTTAACCCACTCAGCGAGGCCAGAGATCGAACCTATGTCCTCATGGTTTCCAGTCAGATTCGTTAACCACTGAGCCATGACAGGAACTCCTGAATATCTCTTAATATCCATTTGTATATCCTCTTTGGAGAAAGGTCTAGTCCTTTGCCCACTTTTAATTTTTTTAATTACTCAATGAATTTATTACATTTATAGTTGTACAATGATCATCACAATCCAATTTTATATGATTTGATTTCCATCCCACAACCCCAGCATATCCCCCCACCCCCAAACTGACTCCTTTGGAAACCATAAGTTTTTCAAAGTCTGTGAGTCAGTATCTGTTCTGCAAAGAAGTTCATTGTGTCCTTTTTTCAGATTCTACATTTCAGTGAAAGCATTTGATGTTGGTGTCTCATTGTATGAATGACTTCACTTAGCATGATAATTTCTTGGTCCACCCATGTTGCTGCAAATGCCAGTATTTCGTTCCTTTTAACGGCTAAGTGATATTCCATTGTGTAAATGTACCACATCTTCTTGATCCACTCCTCTGTTGATGAGCATTTAGATTGTTTCCATGTCTGGGCTATTGAAAATAATGTTGGAGTGAACATCGGAGTACATGTCATGTGTCTTTCTGAGTCATGGTTTTCTCTGGATAGATGCCCAGGAGTAGGATTGCTGGATCAAATGGTAGTTCTATTTTTAGTTTTCTGAGGAATCTCCATACTGCTTTCGACAGTGGTTGCACCAATGTACAATCCCACCAACAGTGTACTAGGGTTCCTTTTTCTCCACACCCTCTCCAGCACTTATTGTTTGTAGACTTTTTGATGATGGCCATTCTGGCTGGTGTAAGGTGGTACCTCATAGTGGTTTTGATTTGCATTTCTCTAGTAATGAGTGATGTTGAATATCTCTTCATATGTTTTTTGGCATCCCATATATCTTTTTTGGACAACTGTCTGTTTCGATCTTCTGCCCATTTTTTGATGCGGTTGTTTGTTTTTTTGGTATTGAGCAGTAGGAAGTGTTTATAAATTTTGGAGATTAATCCGCCAGTCGATTAATTTGCAGAGATTTTCTCCCATTCTGTGGATTGCCTTTTAGTTTTGTTTAGGGTTTCCTTTGTTGTGCAGAATCTTTAAGTTTAATTAAGTCCCATTTGTTTATTTTTGTTTTTACTGTCATTACTCTAAGAGGAGGATCTGAAAAGATGTTGCTGTTGTTTATGTCAGAGAGTGTTTGGCCTACGTTTTCCTCTAAGAGCTTTATAATATCTGGTCATATATCTAGGTCTTTAATCCATTTTGAGTTTATTTTTGTGTATGGTGTTAGGGAGTGTTCTCATTTCATTCTTTTCCATGTGGCTGTCCAGTTTTCCCGGCACCACTTATTGAACAAGCTGTCCTTTCTCCATTGCATATTCTTGCCTCCTTTGTCATAGATTAGTTGGCTGTAGGTGCGTGGGTTTAATTCTGGGCTTTCTATCCTGTACCACTGATCTATATTTCTGCCTTTGTGCCATACCATACAGCTTTGATGACTGTTGCTCTGTAGTATAGTCCAAAGTCAGGGAGCCTGATTCTTCCAGCTCCACTTTCCTTTTTCAGGATGTCTTTGGCTATGCTAGGTCTTTCATCCTTCCAAACAAACTTTAAAATATTTTGTTCAAGTTCTGTGAAAAATGTCCTTAGTAATTTGATAGGGATGCACTGAACCTGCAGATTGCCTTGGGTAGTATAGTCATTTAGAGAATATTAACTCTTCCAATCCAAGAGCATGGTTTGTCTTTCCATCCATTTGTGTCATTTTTTATTTCTTTCATCAGTGTCTTAAGAGTTCTCAGAGTATAGGTCTTTTGTCTCTTTAGGTAGGTTTACTCCTAGGTATTTTATTCTTTTGGATGGAATGGTAAATGGGATTGTTTCCCTAATTTCTCTTTCTGATCTTTTGTTCTTGATATATAGAAATGCCATCAATTTCCGTGTATTAATTTTGTATCCTGCAACTTTGCCAAATTCATGGATGAGCTCTAACAGTTTTCTGGTAGCATCTTTAGGATTCTCTAGGTATAGTATCACGTCATCTGCAAACAGTGATAGTTTTACTTCTTCCTTTCCAATTTGGATTCCTTTTATCTCTTTTACTTCTCTGATTGCTGTGGCCAGGACTTCCAAAACTATGTTGAAGAGTAGTGGCAAGAGCAGACATCCTTGTCTTATTCCTGATCTCACTGGGAATTCTTTCACCTTTTCACCATTGAGAATGATGTTCGCTGTGGGTTTGTCATATAAGTCCTCTATTATGTTGAGGTAGGTTCCCTCTATGCCCACTTTCTGAAGGGTTTTTATCAGAAATGGGTGTTGGATTTTGTCAAAGGCTTTTTCTGCGCCTATTGAGAGGATCATATGGTTTTTATTCTTCAGTTTGTTAATGTGGTGTATCACACTGATTGATTTGCAGTTATTTAAGAACCCTTACATCCCTGGGATAAATCCCACTTGATCATCATGTAAAATCCTTTTAATGTATTATTGGATGCGGTTTGCTAGTATTTTGTTGAGGATTTTTGCTTCTATGTTCAGCAGTGAAACTGTAGTCTTCTTTTTTTGTGGTATCTTTGTCTGGTTTTGGTATCAGGGTGATGGTGGCCTCATAGAATGAGTTTGGGAGTATCCCTTCCTCTGAAATTTTTTGGAATAGTTTCAGAAGGATAGGTAGTAGCTCTTCTCTAGTGTTTGATAGAATTCGCCTATGAAGCCATCTGGTCCTGGACTTTTGTTTGTTGGAAGTTTTTTAATCACAGTTTCAATTTCAGTTCTTGTGACTGGTCCATTCATCTTTTCTATTTCATCTTGGGTTAGTCTTGGAAGATTGTACTTTTCTAAGCATTTGTCCATTTCTTCTAGGTTTTCCGTTTTATTGGCATATAGTTGCATATAGTAGTCTCTTATGATCCTTTGTATTTCTGTGATGTCCGTTGTTACTTCTCCTTTTTCATTTCTAATTTTATTGATTTGAGTCCTCTCTCTTTTTTTGCTTGCTAAGTCTGCCTAAGGGTTTATCAATTTTGTTGATCTTTTCAAAGAACCAGCTTTTTGTTTCACTGATCTTTTCTATGGTTTTTTTCATTTCTACTTCATTGATTTCTGCTCTGATCTTTATGATTTCTTTCCTTCTACTAACTTTAGGTCTTGTCTGTTCTTCTCTCTCGAGCTGCTTTAGATGTAAAGTTAGCTTGTTTATTTTGGCTTTTTCTTGTTTCCTGAGGTGGGCTTGTACTGCTAGAAACTTTCCTCTTAGAATGGCTTTTGCTGCATCCCATAGGTTTTGGAGTGTTATATCTTCATTGTCATTTGCTTCTAGGTATTTTTTAATTTCCTCTTTGATTTCTTCAGTGATCCATTGGTTGTTTAGTAGCATGTTGTTGAGTCTCCATGTGTTTGTGTTTTTTTACAGTTTTTTTTCTTGTTGTTGATTTCCAGTTATATAGCATTGTGGTCAGAAAAGATGCTTGATATGATTTCAATTTTCTTAAAGTTACCAAGGTTGGATTTGTAGCCCAGGATGTGATCCATCTTAGAGAATGTTCCATGTGCACTTGAGAAGAATGTGTCTTCTGTTGCTTTTGGATGGAATGTCCTATATATATCAATTAAGTCCATCTGGGCCTATGTTTCCTTATTGATTTTCTGTCTGGATGATCTATCCATTGCTGTGAGTGGGGTGTTAAAGTCCCCCACTATTATTGTGTTATTGTCATTTTCTCCTTTTAAGGTTGTTAGCAGTTTCCTTATATATTGTGGTGAACCTATGTTGGCTGCATAGATATTTAAAATTGTTATATCTTCTTGTGGATTGATCCTTTGATCATTATGTAGTGACCTTCCTTGTCCCTTAAAATATTTAAAGTCTATTTTGTCTGTTATGAGTACTGCTACTCTAGCTTTCTTTTGATTCCCATTCACATGGAATATTTTCTTCCATCCTCTCACTTTCAATTTGTATGTGTCCCTAGAAGTGGGTCTCTTGAAGACAGCATATATATGGGTCTTGCTTTTGTATCCATTCAGCTGGTCTGTGTATTTTGGTTGGGGCGTTTAGTCCATTAACATTTAAGGTAATTATTGATGTGTATGTTCTTATTGCCATTTGATTAATTGCTTTGGATTTGTTTTTGCTGCTCTTTTTTCTTCCCTTCTTCTCTTGTTCTCTTCTGTTGTGTTTTTATGACTATCTTTAGTGTTGTATTTGAGCTGATTTTTCTTTGTTTGTGTATCAATTGTAGATTTTTGGTTTGCAGTTATTCTGAAGTTTTGATAGTCTATATATATATATATTAGATTGTTTTAAGTTGTTGGTCTCTTAATTGTTAGATCATCTCCAGTGTCCCGCATTTGTACCCACCTCTTCTCATGATTTCTGATTTTGGTGGCATAATTGTGTGTAGATGATTTCATATCTTTACTGTATATATACCTTTACTGATGAGGCTTGTCATTTGTGGTATTTTTGTTTCCTGTTGCTGTCTTTTCTTTTCTGCCTAGAGAAGTTCCTTTAGTATTTGTTGTAAAGCAGCTTTAGTGGTGCTGAATTCTCTTAGATTTTGCTTATCTGTAAAGCTTTTCATTTCTCCTTCAAATCTGAATGAGAGCCTTGCTGGGTAAAGTAATCTTGGTTGGAGGATTGTTCCTTTAAGTATATCATGCTACTCCCTTCTAGCCTGCAGAGTTTCTGCTGAAAAATCTGCCCATAACCTTATTGGGGTTCCCTTGTATGTTACTTGTTTCTTTTGCCTAGCTGCTTTCAAGATTTTCTCTCTGTCTTTAATTTTGGTTAGTTTGAGTAATATGTGTCTTGGGGTGTTCCTCCTTGGGTTTATTTTATATGGTACTCGTTCTGCTTCCTGGATTTGAGTGAGTGGTTCCTTTCCCATGTTAGGGAAGTTTTCGGCTGTTATCTCTTGGAATATTTTTTCTGTCCCCTTCTCTCTCTCTTCTCCTTCTGTCACCCCTATAATATGGATGTTGGTGTGTTTAATGCTGTCCCAGAGTTCTCTGAGACTCTCTTCATTTGTTTTCAATCTTTTTTCTCTTTTCTGTTCCGCATCTGTAATTCCCACTAATCTGTTCTCCACCTCGTTTATTGGTGTTCTGCTGTTAGCTGCTTCTAGTGAATTTTTTATTTCAGTTATTGTATTTTGCATCTCGTTTAAGTTTTATATCTTATGTCTCTTTGCTCAGTGTTTCCTGTAAATTATCCATCTTTGCCTCCAGTTTATTTCCAGTGTCTTGCATCATCTTCAGCATCAACAATCTAAAGTCTTTTTCCTGGAGGCTGAGAATCTCCTCATCACTTAGCTGATTTTCTGGGGTTTTTTCTTTCTCCCTCATCTCAGTTATAGTCCTTTGTCTTTTCATTTTTATAGGTTTTTGGTGTGGTGACCTTTTTACAGATAATAGAGTTGTAGCCTCTCTTACTTCTGGTGTCTGTCCCCCTTGTGGCTGAAGTCAGTATGGGGGCTTGCTATAGGCTTCCTGATGGGAGGGACTGATGCCTGCCCATTGGTAGGTGAAGCTGATTCTAATCCCTCTGGTGGGTGGGGCTTTGTCTCTGGATAAGATTAGAGGCGGCTGTGTGCCTGAGGGGTCTTTAGGTAGCCTGTTTACTGATGGGTGGGGCTGTGATCCCACCTGGATTGTTGTTTGGCCTGAGACTTCTCAGTGCTGATGGGTAGGGCCAGATTTTCCCAAAATGGCCACCTCCAGAGAAAGGCATGCTGCTGAATATTCCCAAGAACTTTGCTTTCAATGTCCTTCCCCCACAGCAAGCCACATTCACCCCTGTTTTCCCAGGATGTCCTCTAAGAACTGCAGTCAGGTTTGACCCAGATTCCTATGGAGACTGCTTTGCTCTGGGACCCAGCACATGTGAAAGTCTGTGTGCACATTTTAAGAATGGGGTCTCTATTTCCCCAGTTCCGTGGAGCTCCTGTGCACAAGCCCCACTGGCCTTCAATGCCAGATGCTCTGGGGTCTCTTTCTCCCAGTGCCAAATCCCCACACATGGGAGTTTGATGTAGGTGAGTCTCTGTGAACCAGTTACCTTCCAGTCTGTGGGGCTTCCCACCCGGGAGGTACAGGGATGCTTATATCGCATAATCACCCCTCCTACCTCTTGATATGGCCTCCTCTTTGTCTTCTGGAGTAGGATATCTTTTTGAAAGTTTCTGGTCCATTTGGTTGAAGACTGCTTAGCATTTGTAAATTTTGTTGTTTTTAGGAGATAGGTTGAGCTATAGTCCTTCTACTCTGCCATCTTAATCCCATCTCCCCTTTGCCCACTTTTAAATCTGGTTGTTTCTGTTGCTGTTGTTGAATTTGGGGAGTTTTCTACATATCCTGGACATTAGTGGGTATGTTAATTCATAAATATTTCCTTCCATCTTGTGCAGTGCCTTTTTACTCTGTTGACAGTATCTTTTGATGTACAAGTTTTAAAATTTGGTTAAAATCAATCTATTTTTTTTTTCTTTTGTTGCCTGTGCCTTTGGTGTAATATCCAGGAAATCATTGCCAAATTCAATGTCATGAAGTATTTCCCCTGTGTTTTCTTCTAGGAGTTTTATAGTTTTCATTCCCACCTTCAGTTTTTTTTGTTTGTTTTGTTTTGTTTTTTGTCTTTTTAGGGCTGAACCTGCAGCATATGGAGGTATCCGGGCTAGGGGTCAATTTGGAGCCAGGGGTCAATTTGGAGCCATAGCTGCTGGCCTACACCATAGCCACAGCAACGTAGGATCTGAGCCACATCTGTGACCTATACCACAGCTCATAGCCATGCCAGATCCTTAACCCACTGAGCAGGGCCAGGGATCCAACCTACATCATCCTGGATACTAGTCAGATTCATTTCCACTAAGCCAAAATGGGAACTCCCCACCTTCAGGTCGTTAATCCATTTTGAGTTAATTTTTGTATATGATGTTAGGTAAGGGTCCAACTTCATTCTCTTGAATGTACATATCCAGTCCTCCCATCATCATTTATTCAATAGACTGTCACTTCCCCATTAAATAAGCCTTGGTAGTCTTGTTGAAAGTCATTTGATAATATATGTCAGAATACATTTATGGGCTCTCATTCTATTCCATTGATCTATGTATTTGTCTTTATGCCAGTATTGCAGTGTTTTGATTACTATACCTTTGTTTTAAATTTTGATATCATGGAAGTATGAGTCTTCCAAGTTTGTTTTTCTTTTACAAGACTGTTTTGGCTATTCAGGTTCCTTTGAGATTTCATGCAAATTTTAAATGGGTTTCTAAATTTCTGTAAGGAAAAACATTGTTAGGATTTTGCTAGAGACTGCACTGTATCTATAGATTGCTTCAGGTAGTACTGACATATTAATTATAAGACTTCCAATCCATGAACATCAGTGTCTTTCCATTTATTTATGTCTTCTTTAATTTCTTTTGCCAATGTTTTTTAGTTTTTAGGGTAAGAATCCTTTATCTCTTTAACTCCTAAGTATTTTTATTCTTTACTATAAATGGAATGGTTTTCTTAATTTCCTTTTCAGACTGTTTATTGCTAGGTACAGAAATGCAACTATGTGTGAGCTGGTTTTGTATCCTGTGGCTTTACTGAGTTATTTTATCACTTCTAGTTTTTGTGTGTAGAATTTCATGGTTTTCTACATGGCTCAAGGTGTATGCATACACAGATAACTTTACTTCTTCCTTTCCTATCTGGATGTCTTTTATTTCTTTCTCTTGCTTAATTGTTCTAGTTAGGACTTTCAGTACTATGTTGGCTACAAGTAGTAAAAGCAAGCATCCTTGCCTTGTTCCTGATCTTAGAGGAGATGCTCTCAATCTTTCACCACTGAGTATTACAGGCACTATGGGTTTGCATATATGGCTTTTATGATGTTGAGATAGCTTCCTTCCATTTCTTAGTTTGCTAATTGCTTTTACCATGAAAGGTAGATGAAATTTATCCAAATGCTTTTTCTACATCAGTTTAAATGATCATGTTTTCTATTTCCTTCTCATTTTTTAAAATAATTCAATGAATTTTATTATATTTATAGTTGTACAACCATCATCACAACCTAACTTCAGAACATTTCCATCCCAAACCCCCATTTCCCCCCACACACCCCCCAAACTTCCTTTTGTTAATATGGTACATTACACTGCTTGATTTTTAGGTTAAATCATCCTTGCATTACCGAAACAAACCCCACTTTGTCATGGTTCATAATCTGATTTTGGTTTGCTAGTATTTTGTTGAGGCTTTCTGCAATACTGTTTAAAAGGGAAACTACTGCTTTCTCTTCTTGCAGTACTTTTATCTATCTTTGGTATAAGGGCAATGCTAACCTCATAAAAAAGAGAATGACTTCTCCCCTTTTCAGTTTTTTGGAAGAGTTTTAGGAAGACTGATTAATTAGTTCTTCTTTAAGTGTTTGGTATAATTCACCAGTTGTCAGGCTCAGGGCTTTCCTTTGTCAGGAGAATTTTGTTTACTGGTTAAATCTCCTTACTAACTGTAGGTCTATTCAGATTTTCTACATCTTTGTGACTAAGTTTCATAAGCTTTGTGTGTCCAGGTATTTTTTTTCTAGTTCATCTAGATTATCCAATCTGTTGGTGCACAATGGTTCACAGTATTCCCTTATATTCCTTTTTGTTTCTATAGAATCAGTAACCATGCTTCTATTTTCATTTCTTATTTTAGTAATTTGAGGGTTTTGTAATTAATCAATCTAGCTAAAGATTTAACAATTTTGCTTTTTTTCTTTTGAAGAATCAATACCTGGTGCTGTGGATTTTCTCTACTGTTTTTCTATTCTTTCTTTATTTCTGCTCTAATCTTTATTATTTCCGTTCTTCTGCTGGCTTTGAGTTTAATTTACTCTTCTAGCTCCTTAAGGTGTAAAGTTAGGTTATTTATTTGAGATCTTTCTTTTTTTTAATGGAAGCATTTATAGCTATACATTTCCCTCTGAGCATTGCTTTCACTGTGTTCCATAAGCTTTGGTATGTTGGGTTTCATTTTAATTCAGCTGTATGTATTTTGTCATTTCCCCTGTGATTTCTCCCTTAACCCACCAGTTGTATAAGAGTAGGCTGTTTAAATTCCACATATTTATGAATTTTCCAGTTTTCTTTCTGTTACGGATTTCTTAGACTTACTGTGGTTAGAGAAGAGATTTTGGACGATATCTTTTCAAATCTATTGAGACTTCATCTGTGGGCTAATGTACAGTATAACCTGTGTGTCCCACATGCACTTGAAAAAAAAAGGAATAGCCTGCTATTGTTGGGTAGAGTGTTCTCTCTGTTAGATCTAGTTGGCTTATTGAGCTGTTCAAGTCCTCTATTTTCTTACTCATCTTCTGTCTAGTTGTCCTATTCCTATAGAGAGTGGAGAGTTAAAGTCTTTATTATCACACAATTGCTCATTTCTCTCTACAGGTCTACAAAATTTTGCTTCATATATATATATATATATTTTTTTTTTTTTTTTCTTTTAGGGCCGCACCTGCAGCATGTGGAAGTTCCAAGACTAGGGGTGGAATCGGAGCTGCAGCCACCAACCTACACCACAGCCATAGCAACACAGGATCTGAGACGTGTCGGCCACCTACACCACAGCTCATGGCAATGCCAGATCCTTAACCCACTGAGCAAGGCCAGGGATTGAACCTACATCCTCATGGATACTAGTCAGGTTTGTTACCACTGAGCCACAACGGGAACTCCTGCTTCATATATTTTAATAGTTTGTTATTAGGTACATAAATACATATAATTGTTATAACTTCTTGCTGTATCCAGTCCTTTGTTAATATACACTATCTTTCTTTGTCTCTTGTAACTCTTTTGATTAAAGTCCATCTTGTATTATATTAGTATAACCACTCCTGATCTCTTATGGTTACTCTCTGCATGGAATATCTTTTCCATTCTTTTGCTTTCAATTTATTTGTGTCTTTGGATATAAAGTGAGTCTCTTGTAAACAGTAAAGCATTTTTTATATCCATTCTGACAATCTCTGTCTTTGGATTAGAGAGTTTAATCCATATATTTAAAATCAAAACTGGGAGTGCCTGTTGTAGCTCAGTGGGTTACAAACCCAACTAGTATCCATGAGGATGGGGGTTCAAATCCCTGGCCTCGCTCAGTGGGTTAAGGATCTGTGAT
This sequence comes from Sus scrofa, assembly GCF_054392235.1. Classification (NCBI taxonomy): domain Eukaryota; kingdom Metazoa; phylum Chordata; class Mammalia; order Artiodactyla; family Suidae; genus Sus; species Sus scrofa. The sequence continues at coordinate 148,246,787 of NC_139383.1, forward strand.
GGTCATGAGCTGTAGCGTAGGTCACACATGCAGCTTGGATCCCACATTGGTATGGCTATGCCCACATTGGTAGCTACAGCTCTGTTTAGACCACTAGGTTGGGAACTTCCATACGCCAAAGCTATGGCCATTTAAAAAAAAAAAAAAAGTAAAAAAACATAAATAAATAAGTAAAATTTAAAAAATGACCAATAAGGATGACACTTTGGATGTGAAAATGCTTTTTCTATGGTGAAACTTTTAAATTCCCTTCTCATTTCCTTTTGTGTGTATTTTATATCTATTTTATTTGTGGTTACTATGAGCACTACATTTCATATCCTAAAGACATAGCAAAGGTATTCTCATTTGAATTTATACCAGATTAAATTTAATAGCATACCAAAACTCTGCAATAAGATGGTTTTAAATAAAGTAAATACAGAATTATAAATCAAGATAAGTAAAAAGCAGACTGCGATGATAAAGAAAACAGGTAGCCTTTGCAGAGGAGTACACAAGGAGGGCCCCTCTAAGGGGACATTTACACACAGACCTAAAAAACAGAGGAGCTGGCTCTGTAAGAAGTGGGGATAAGAGCATTCCTGACAAGGAGACCAGACATCAGAGAGAAGCTGGGAACCTGAGAATGGTGGCCCACATGGCAGGAGTCCGCACTGACATGGAAAAAGGGATGAAGCCTTGGAGAAGCAAGCAGGCCCAGTCACATGGCCTTGGAGGGAAGAAGGGGGAGGATTTCCACAGCCACCAAGGTGCGGGTGGGAGGGAAGCCCCAGAGGGCCTCAGCACTGCTTAGTTCAAGGTCCGGTCCAAGGTCCTGTTGGAAGAAGATCTCACTGGCCATTCTGCAACAAGGATTCAAGTTGCGGGGAGAAAATGGAATTGAGGAGCCCAGCAAAAAAAAAAAAAAAAAAAAAAAAAAAAAAAAAAAAAAAAAACTCTCTTGCCACTGTCAAGGTTAGAAATAACAGTGGCCCATTCAGGGGGGAGATGGGGAGAAAGGACAGGTTCGAGACATGATTGTCACCTTGACAAGATGGTACAGGGGTCCCTCAGCCCAGGTTTGAGTCCTCACCCTGCTATGGACTTACTGGCTCTGCATCCTGCATTCCCCACAAGCCTCTGTTTCCTCCTCTGTAAAATGGGATGATGACATCTACCACGTATGAGGAGGAAGAGACAGGAAATCACGAAGTTTCCATCTGGACCAGGCAGTGCATCACACATACACTTCTTTCCTTCCTCTCAGGCAGGGGCCATCAAGCTACTGATTGACACTGATCTACTACCCACAAGTATGAGGTGCTACAAAAACAGCACCTGACACCAAATTCTGCCCACTGTGGATATGCTGACACACACCCAGACCCTGCAAGTCCCCTGCCCTGCCTTGGGGACAGGGATCTGTCTGGGTTTAGCCCCTGGGGCAGGGTGGCACATAAGAGTGAGTTGGCCCCTGCCCACAGAGACACAGGTGAGAAGTGGGGAAGGATGAGTGCCTGGGCATCAGCACCAGAAGATGCTGCAGAGAAACCTGCTGCAACGAAGGTGGCGACCTCTCCACCTGATTTCTTTCCAAATCCAGAGGCGTTAAGGGGACAGAGCCACTGCGATCCTGCCCACCCACAGAACACAGTCAGATGGGACAGAGAGGGGCTGCTGGCCTGGCCTTCCTGCTGGCTGCCCCGGGGGCCTTGGCTAATGACAGCTCGTTGGCCCAGCCACAGTCCTTTCCCATCCTCGTGGCTTAAAGATGATCATACTATCAGCAATTCCTTTTCTGAAACAGCCAGAGGCGGGAAGGAATTCTTCAGATTTTCAACACCAGGGTTTGAGAAATTAAAGGGTGGCGGTGGTGCAGGATGGTGGCCTTGTTTGAAGCAAGGTATACCACATCAACTTAACTTGTGGTTAAATGTGAATAGAGACCCACAACGAGAGCAACAAACAGGTTGCCAGTGGTGAGAGTCTGCATGAGTGGGTCAGGGGTTCTGCTTTCATTTTTACTTTCTGGCTTCAGCAGACTGGCCAAGAAACCCCAAGGGCAGATGACTGAAGAGTAAGTGTTAGAGTACAAATGCCGTGTGCCCTTCACCAAAGTGCCACTGCCCTTACTAGGGAGGCCTCATTAAGAAGCATCTAAATTCCAAATGAATGCAGGTGGCCCCAGATTTGCCCCTCAGCACCAGGATCTGGAGCCTCCACCACCTTGGTACAAGCGGCTGAAGAGGAGTGAAGAGTGTCACATTAAAGCCAAGCATCGCCACCACCGGCTCAAGCATGACCAGCTCAAGCATCACCGGCTCAGCAACCCCGTTGGTCAGTCCTTACAGCCCATGGGGCATGGGGAGAACAGTGCTCCCACGTTCAACCCCTCTCCAAGCCTGTGATAAAAAGGCTACCCTTATCCAGATGATAAAATCATGAAAGCAAATATCAAACTAGGAGCACTGCCTTATTACTGCTTGAGTTGTTGTAATGGATATTTATTCCTGGGACTTGTGCCCTGCACAGCTACAATAAATAAATGAGATGAAATTATCTGCAGGTGAAAGAGGCTGGTGCAGAGCCAGGCTCCACGAGCCCCCCTCCTGGGCTTCCTCTGGGCAGGCTGCCGCACTGCAGCCCATCATTAGCCAGCCATCAGGGAGACTTGGGTTTGTGCAAATGAAGAACTCAGGACTAGTTCTCAGACATCAGGGCCAAGGACCATGAAACTTAATGGGAGCAATTCTACTTCAGGGTACATACCCCAAAGAACTGAAAGCAGGGACTCAGATTGTATACCCATGTTCACAGCAGCATTATTCACATCAGCCTAAAGGAGGATGTAACCCAAATGTTCATCTACAGATGGAGAGACAGACAAAATGTGGTCCATCCATACAGTGGAACATTACGCAGCCGAAAAGGAAGGAGATTCTGACACACAACACAACCTGGATGAACCTGGAGGGCATGACGTTGAGTGAAATAAACCAGTCACAAAAGAACAGATGCTACGTGACCCCACTTATTGGAGGTGCCTAGAATTGTCAGATTCACCGAGATAGAAAGGAGAATGGTGGTTGTCAGGGTCTAGGGGAGAGGAGAACAAGCTGTTAGTGTTTAATGTGTACAGCGTCTCAGTTCTGCAAGACGAGAGTTCTGATAGTGAATGGTGATGATGGCTGCACAACAATGGGTGAGTGGACCTAATATCACAGAACTGCACCCTTAGTTGAGGGAGTAAAATTTATGTTGTGTATTTTTTTACCATCATTTTTAAAAATCTGGGAGTTCCTGTAGTGGTGCAGCAGAAATGAATCGGACTAGTAACCATAAGGTGGCAGTTTCGATCCCTGGCCTCGCTCAGTGGGTTAAGGATCCCTCATTGCCGTGAGCTGTGGTGTAGGTCGCATATGCGTCTCTGATCTAGCGTTGCTGTGGCTGTGGTGTAGGCCAGCAGCTGTAGCTCCAATTCGAACCCTAGCCTGGGAACCTTCATATGCTGTGGGTGTGGCCCTAAAAAAAAATACGCAATGACATTTTTAAAAATCTGAATAAAAATGGAAAGGAAAATGGGGGCAATAAAGAAGGGAATGGAACTCCCAGAGGAGTGGATGACCTTGAAAGGGAGGGTGACAAGGGGCCTCCTATTGTGCCCACATCTTGAAAATGGATCAGTCCCCAAGGGGGTCCACATTGCCCATTCTCTCTGCAGAAGCACCTACCCTGTGGGGAAGTTGCAGGTCCAGACAGTAACTCAACATGAAGAAGACACCCTCCTCAGTGTACCACCAGAGCAGCCTCGGCTTTAGAGCAGAGCCCATCTGTGGGGGTATGGGCCAGACAGGTGGAATATCCTGCAAATCAGTGTGTCCCCAAAGCAAGCACCAGCATGTCAGCCTAACCACATAGGTCTTGCCTTCAGAGTGGGCAGGAGAACAGTCGGGCTCACCATTAGCCAGGACCACTATTAGCCCAGGATGACCTATTTCAAGACAGGCCTGGCCTGATGGCCACTGCCCAGCCAGTGACCTCCTGTGTGACCCTGTGACATGGCCAGCCTCCCTGCTCTTGGACCTCCTCCAGCCACATCCTCCCCCCTCCCCCGCCCCACGGCACAGCCCAAGGCCTGGCCCTCTCTACTCACTCCCTTTCCATAAGCCTCCCAAGTCTTGGCTGCCAGGCACAGGGCCCTTGTGGTGACTATGCCCTTGGTTGCTGCTCCTCTTGCAGGAGGAGCTGGCTCAGAGAGGTTCCACCCCTGACTCCTTTCCCTTTACAAAGTTTTCCTTGATCCCGATTCCACCTATCAAGGTTCTTTCTTTTCTCCATTCTTTCAGCCAAGCTTATCTGCAATACAGCTTCTATTTCACTTGCTGGATCTACTTCAGTAGGCCCCCCTACCCAGCTTCCATCCCTAGCAACCCCTAGAGCTATTCCTTCAGGGACCCGGCCTCTGGCACTGCTAACCACTCCCTTCCTGCACCTCTCACCTCTTTCTTTAGGGACAACCTCCATCTGCCCTGCTGCCAACTCCCATCCTCTGCCCAGCCCCCCACGCTGGTGCTTCACTGGGCTGCCCATGGCCAGCTTCTCCCTGCCAATGGGCCACCAGCCATGAGACAGCTGCAACTCCCAGCACTGTGTGCCAGTCAGCTCCACCTCTACTAGACCCTGCCCTCTGTCCTAAGCTCCCACAAGCACCTCGAATCCAGCTTGTCCAGAATGCAGTTCTCGCTGTGTCACCAAATGCTCTGTTCTTTCTTCTCCTGTCTGGTGGCTCCACCATATACCCAAGGCACCCCGATTAAAGCCCGGGTATCCCCTGGATTTCTCTCACCTTCTCTTCTTGACTCTTCAAGCCAGTCACCACGTCCTGTGAGTCCTTCCACCCCCAGCACATCCTCCTCTCTGTACGATCAACTCTTCCATTCTCACTCCTCCCCCTTAGTTCAGACCCTCTCCCCTCCCACACTCCATTTCCAATGCTCCTTCTTTAACCCCACCAGTCTGCCCATAAGGGCAGCTGCTGGGGCTACTCTCCAAACCTCACTCCAGATGCCTTTCTCCCCTTCCCTTCAGTGTCCCCCCACCCATCACCATCCTGGCTCCATGTAGCCACATCACACCACCCACCCCATAAGGCTCTCACTGTACCTGCTGTCTGACCTGCCACCGTGCCCCCAATCTGGCAGACACTCTTGCTCAGCTGAAGGGTCGCCTCTTTCATGACGCCTCCTCCCTGCGGGATGATCACTTCCTGCCCCTTTCCTGGCCCCAGGGGTCCCTGCAGAGATGTCTACCATTAACACAGACACATTATCCATCTGCTGACACTACTGCCCTCTGAGAGAAGGACCAGGTCTTTTTGCATTTGCATCCCTAGCACCGAATACCATGCCCGGAGGTCTTAAGAACCGCTTGTTAGGAGTGTGGATGGAGGGTGGAGGTGGGAGGCATGCATACATCCTTCGGTGTCTAAATGTGAGCCGTGCCAACCCTCCCCCAACCCACCAGCAAAGTAAGGATGCGCTCCCTCCCCACTCATCAAATTGGACACAGACACAGGCTCCTTCTGCAGTTCCCTCAGCTAGACAACTAGATGACCTCTCTCTTCACACCAGGTCCTCCTTGCACGCCGCAAGCTCTGTTTTACGTTAAAGTTTGATCTTGATTCCTCCTACTAGACTGCTGGCTCCTTGGAGCAGAGACTGACTCACTCGGCCTAGAATCCCCTTGGAAGGACCCCCACCCATGGCAAGTGTCTGGAGAGGCCTCTGATAAGGACCAGTGGGTTCTTGGGAGGCCCCTGGTAAGGAGTGGGGGGGTGTCAGGAGGCCTCTGGTAAGGAATGTGGGCAGGCTCCATCACTGAGCAGACCAGGGCACAGACACACACACACACCAGCACAGGTCAGCACAGACACCTGTCAGCAGCCCCAGCCCCCTCCCCTCTGAGCTACCCAGGGATCACATGTCTGCCTGTGTCTCCATCCCCTACCCAGCTCCTTCCTCCACCAAGAAGATGCATGGCTTGCAGAGCGCTCCCCCAAGAGGAAGCAAGGCCCCCGGTCAGCCCAGACTCACCATGTTCATGACGGTGAGGATGAACCTCTGGGCAGCCTCTGCCCCGTGGTACTGCACCATGTCGGCATCGGCCACCACCAGCGTCTCCACTGTGTGTTCATTGGTCAGCCGGATGGCACTCCTCCGCCCCCGCCAGTCTCTCGATAGCCGGCCCCTCTTTGGCTTCTTTTTTTCTGGAAAACAACAGAGACATCGTGCATCCTTGGTATACTGTTTTCCAAAACTGTACAGTGAACAGACCTTCCACTGCACCTCCCCAGGAGATTGGTCAGTCTTCCCCGCTAGGAGATGGACCCAATGTCTACTGCCCACCACTGTCCCAGGCTCGGCCAGTTGTCAAAGGGGATCACCCCTGTCCACCATCACAGCAGAGGAGGCAGATGGGGTACAAAAGAGAAAACTTTCAGGGGGACTGGAAGAAGAGCACAAAGGCATTGGAGAATTAGGAAGCCTGGGCCCAGCAGGGACGGTTAGGGACACAGAACTTTCAGGCTTTCTCAAAGCACTGGTGACCAGGGCCAGCAGGCAGGGGCCTGGCAACTAGCATTCCAGAGGCCTTTCTGAGAGTCAGGACTATGGAGCGATAAACATCAGCAGGCACAAAGGCACTATTTCCAAAAAACCCAAAATATAACAAGGAAAAAAAAAAAAAATCACACAACGCACCTAGGCCAAGCTTTGAGTCAGTTCATTCTTAACCAGAAGAAAGGGTTATTAGTAAATGTGAGAGTAATCCTTTGCTGACTCTTTTTTTTTTTTTTTTTTTGCTTTTTAGAGACAAACCTATGGCATATGGAGGTTCCCAGGCTAGGGGTTGAATCAGAGTTACAGCCACCAGCCTACAACACAGCCACAGCAATGCAGGATCTGAGCCACATCTGTGACCTACACCACGGCTCACAGCAACAGTAGATCCTTAACCCACTGAGCAAGGTCAGGGATCGAACCCACCACCTCATGGTTACTAGTCGGATTCATTTCTGCTGCGACATGATGGGAACTCCCCTCTGCTGACTCTTTAGATAGACTGATTCCCTAGAAGATCTTCCTTTGCTAAAGGGCAACTGTCATTCATTTGAGCCCACGTTGGGACTTCTGGATGTTCATGGCTGCCCATGTGAGGACGGACATGCGGATTTATGGGTGTAATACCAAAGGCTGATATGAATAACATGCACTTTCAGAATCCAAAGCTGAATAGGAAGGCATTTCCATTGTTAGCACCAGCCCACCTGGAAGCTGGCTGTGCTGCAGCAAGTCCAACCCACCTATGGACAAATCAGCTCCATTAAGTGACCCAATCATTCCAGGACCAAAGATACACACTAGAACATAACCTGAAATAACCTGGGTCACAGTGTACCAACAAGAATAGTCTGTGCTGTGCGATATACAGTTGTGAAAAACTAGAAAACAATCTAAAAATCCAACCACAGGAAAGCCGAAAGTGGCAAAAAAGTAGGTAGCCACAGAAAGGACCATTCTGAAGATTATTTAGTGAGGCAGAGAGAAGCAGATAGAGATCTGTGTATACAGTTAAAACCAAATTTTGCAAAAATTTTATGTACAAGTGTCTTCAGGGACCCGGAGATAATAAACAAACAACCTTAGGAAGAATTTAAAATGTGAATGGTGGGGGATTTCTCTTTAGGGGCCTTGTGTTATCACAGCAGCAGCTTGGGTAGCTACTGTGTGTGAGTTTGATCCCTGGACTGGCCTGGCAACTTCCACATGCTGTGGGTGTGCCCAAAAAATAAAAAGATGCTCCCAGGCATGTCAGGAACAGAAAAAAGTGAATGGTGGGTGATATGTGCTCTTCATTTTCCTTTTTTTTCTCCTCTGTATTTTCTAAATTTATACAATGAACAAGAATTACCGTATGTGTTTAAAGTATTACCAGTGAGTTTGAGAAGAACACAAAAGTCACTTTTAACTTCTAAGAAAAACAGAAGGCCTGGGGGTCAAAGTATGTCAGCTGATTTATCACAGAAATGAAAGACAAAAGGGGTGAATGTTGGAGTTCCTGCTGTGATGCAGGAGGTTAAGAATCCCAGGCTCCTCACTGTAGTCTGGAGTTAAAACACAGGGATGGGAAGACCCACAGAAAACCAGGCAGGAGGGGATGCTGTGTAGAGCCCAGGGAACTCAGCCAGCAGCTGCTGCAGGACCTGCCCAGGAGCAGCCCTCCATGACTGGGCCCCTCCTCTCAGATGGCCTCTGCTCCCTCTGGCCCGGGAGCACCCATGGCTCGATGGTCCCATCCAGCTCCTGCCTGCACCCCCTCACCGAGAGCTGCTAACTGGGGCTGCCACCCACAGCCACACCAGGCTGGCTGCTGAGTCCCGGTGCTTTTTCCGTCTCAAGCACGAAAGGAGAGGCTCCAAGCCTCATTTGAACCCCACGCCAGATGGGTTTCAGGAAATTGGCACTTTTCAGACTTTGCAAAGCAACATGTCACTTCCCGAACACCCCTCCAGTGAGGTCTTAGACAGCAAGCCCTGATCAAAGGCCCCGCTCCTTCCGTGGTGAAAAGAGTAAGGGAGTAAATAAGGACTCTAGATAGTCTCACGCCAGTGCACAGCAGACCTTGCCCTGAAATGAGTGCACAAAAGCCTGTATTTGGGGAATTGCAGGTAAGAGGCCAGGGACCCATACTCCCTCTCCCTGCAGCTGCTTGGCCTGTGGGTGGTGGCAGGTGGGCACCGGGATGGGAGGCTGGATGGGGGCTCCCAGCAACCACTCCGCCAGCAAAGCTCTACAGCTGTCACTTTTGCCAACTCTCCCTTTCCTTCAGGGGGAACAGAACCATAATATATATATTTTACTTTTAATTCCATGATCCGCATAGACATACCCTAATAAAGTTTCATCAATCCAATAGTCACAGATTACAAGCATCTTGAAAAGCAAGGAAAAAAACACCACTTTCAGAATACCATGGGTGCTGGATTTAGGCCTCACAGGAGAGGTCAACAGTTCAGGCCAGGCAGGACTGCAGCCACCTGGGGGCCCTCCAAGCTCACTCTGTAATCAGCTGCCTTCCTCCACTGTGGGAACGGGGAGGCGGCCCTCACCCCACTGGTGAGGACAGACCACAGCCTGAGAGGCCCCAGGCCCTCTCCCGTTGTCACAGACACCAGGGATCATTCCCAAGTCCAGCCCAGCCGTTTCCTTTGCCAACACATTGCTGGGGCTTGGTGCTGACTTGGTAGATTTTCAATCTCTGGCTTCATATTATTTTTCTTACATTTGCCCCCATTATCCATTAAAAAAAAAAAAAAAGTTGTGTGCATTTATGCAAGCTACCCTGAATCTTGTTTGCGATAAGACAAGGAAGAAACCGAGGGGCATTCTAAATGTTGTTCTTTTAGCATATTCAAATTACGATTTATTCTCAGGGCTTGGGGGCTGTTGAAAATGCTGAGTAAATACATAACTTACTCTAGTTATTAGTGCTGCTTTTAGAAAGCTCAAAAACCCCCTCTCAGTTATGAATTACCAAGCTTTATATAGAATAGGTATTTCTTCAGTTTAACAATAGCATATGTAGGTATTTATTTACCAGGGAAAACCAATGCAGAGACCACAAAATATCTGGTGTGACAGTTCAAACACCCAGAGCCGCCCTTACATTACTCTCCATTCCACGCATGAGGAAGATCCTGGTGTGTCGGATTCTATAATGTCATCTCCAAGGAAGATCTCAGGTTACTCTTGTGCCAAAGGTGCATCGCCAGCTAGAGAAGCAAATTAGGGGGAAAAGGGATAGTGGAGAAAATGGAGGCAGTTGCCCAAGGGCCTTGGCGAGGAAGGCAGAGGGAGCTCAGGCTCAGACAACAAAGACAAGTCCCCACCACGACGAACTAGGTAGAGGGTGTCCAATATGTTCGCCTAGTTCACGCAAAGACACAGACTTGACCTAAAACACTCAAGGCCCAGCCACAAGAACATCCCCACCTGGACACACCTGCACAGTGGACAACCAGAGCCCTCGGCACTGGGGAGGACCCCAGAACCAGGCATTCTACCGACCAGGTGTTTTCTCCAGATCCCTCGGGGCAAGGGGAGGGGGGATGGGGAGGGGCAGGACAAGGGCAACTCCATTGGCGAGAATTTACCCACACAATCAGAAAGGCCACCAGTCCCTCATTCTCACCTAGAGGCACAGACCTAGTGATCTGCATTCATTCTCCTGAGATCTTTACAAGTCCTGGGTGAGGAGGCTGCTCTGGTGCTAGGAGAGGGGTCTACACTGGCCGGCCATGCCCAGAGTGAACACAGGGGGAGGAAGTTCCCCCCACCCCCCCATGCCGGGGGCCAAGGAGGCCTCCAGATGAACGGCAGCCAATAACAAGAATTCAAAATAGGGCTGTGGTTCAGGGCAGAGCAGAGGGTGGCCTGGCTCAACCACAAGCCCATTGCAAGGTGCCCAGCAAGCCTCAGGACCTCTCTTATGCAACTGTCTTCAGAATCAGAATGATCCCACCCACCACACGGGTTTGCAGAGTGATTAAGTGAGGTCCCTATGGAACGCTGGGGATAGTCTCAATGTTAGGACTCATCAATAAATGGCACCATAATCACGGTGATGATCACGATGGTGATGGCAGTCAGGCCACCTAGGGCTCAAGGACAGAGTTTTAGAGACAGAATTCCTGGATTCGCATCCCAGTTCCCCAGCTGTTCTGTCTGACCCGGGGTAAATCTTGTGCCTCTTTTGGCCTCAGATAACTTAGATGAGGCAGAGGGACTCACAGCTCCTTCCTCAATGTGCTGTCAGCAGGTTTAAAGGAGGTCCCAGAGGTAAGCCCTTAGTAGAGCACCTGACTCCCAGTCAGTGCTCAATATACCTTAGCTCTACTGATGTCCAAGTTCGGCCATCCTATCTAGAGACTGAGACACGAGCGTGCCCAGGAGGCTAAGCCAGGGTGTCCCAGCCACCTGACCCAGGCAGGCCATCCAGGTCCCCCTCTCAGTGCAGGTAAGGAGAAAACAAGACACCCCCTGGGAATGCAGAAGAGCATCTGGCAGGAGCAAGCACACAGCCAACACTGCATTTAGAGGGAGGAACAGGAGACGGGTCCAGAGATACATCTGGGCTGCAGAGAAACCTTTTGAAACAGTAAGAAAAAACAGTCCACCCAACCCATGAGTTGTGCGTAGGGAATGTTAGTTTTCAGATGAGATTCCCCCAAAGGAATCACTTTGCTTAGAACTCTGATTTTCACACTGTATCTTACAGAAACACTCCTGGGCTGTCTAGGGACACTCCAGGGAGAGGTGAGGTCACACCCTCGATGCTAGCACTCTGAGGATAAGGTCTCTGTGTGCTCCCAATACTGCAGCCTCCACTGTGCTGACTTCCTCTCCCCATACCAGAGGAGGCACTGGCTGTTGTAAACCCCACCTATAGATGAGCAAACTGAGGCATGAAGTTTGTTCAATACTGTGCTGGAGACCACTGACCCAGCTCCCCACAGTCTAACCACCACCCACCCTGCCCTTGATTTTGGTTCTGAGTTTCCTGAAATCAGGAGGGACATATTTTAAGGCACATATGCTGGATGATCAGTTTTATATTCTCCCCCAACAGGAAAAAGGATTCCATTCCTTTTTTTTTTTTTTTTTTTTTTTTTTTTGGTCTTTTTGCCTCTTCTAGGGCCGCTTCCTGCGGCATATGGAGGTTCCCAGGCTAGGGTTGAATCAGAGCTGTAGCCACTGGCCTACGCCAGAGCCACAGCAATGCAGGATCCAAGCCGCGTCTGCAACCTACACCACAGCTCACGGCAATGCTGGATCCTTAATCCACTGAGCAAGGCCAGGGATCGAACCCGCAACCTCATGGTTCCTAGTCGGATTCGTTAACCACTGTGCCAGGAATTCCCTCAGACAATATTTTCTTAACACCAACTTCTAAAAATAAAAACACCAAGTCAGGAGTTCCCATTGTGGCTCAGCAGGTTAAGGACCCAACATTGTCTCTGTGAGAAAGCAGGTTCAATCCCTGGCCTTGCTCAGTAGGTTAGGGATCTGGTGTTGCTGCAGGCTGCAGTGTAGGACACAGATGCAGCTGGGATCCTGCATTGCTGTGACTATGTCATAGACTGGCAGCTGCAGCTCTGATTCGACCCCTAGCCTGGGAACTTCCATATGCCATGGGGGAAGCTCTATTAAAAAAGAAAAGAAAAAGAAAAGAAAAGAAAGAAAGAAAGAAAAACACCAAGTCAGACTCCATCCAGGGGATGCACTAGGCAGCATTTTCCATATTTTGTGACAATCGTGATCACAAATTTTGTTTTAGTTCTATCTTCCAGGAGCCTTCTCCAACACTAAAGGGCCTAAAATTAAAACACTCATCAAAGGGAATCCCAAAGAAATTTCACTGCTGGTTCCAAGTCCACAGCCTCGGGTGATCCCTCTGTCCAGGGAGAGCAGTGAGAGCACCCAGAAGATGGGTCAAGGGCCCAGTAGCCAAAGGAACATGCTAAGGGCAAGGGCAGAGCAGCAGAACCAAGAAAGGGGGCTAGCACGTGTCCTCCGTTAGGAAGGAGAAACCAGGGCAGAAATGGTGACACTCACTTCCGGAATAAGAAGTATGGCTCAGCAGGCAGGGGCCCTCGGTCACTCAGTGGCACAGCCCACCCAAGGTGTCAAGGGTCTGTAGCTCCCCGGCCTGGGCTGGCCATTCAGAACAAGTGGATGGGGCTTTTTTTTCTTTCCTGAACTGGACACATCAAAAACTAATTCAAACCCCCAAAACAGAGGTAACTGTTGGAACAGTCAAATCTCTCGGACAGATTAAGCAGGAGACTGGAGTTTTGGGGTTCACCCAGCTTGTCCGAGGGCTCGCAGGTGGCCCACTGCAGGGAGATGACCTGGACAGCCAACCTCGAGGTGTTTAGGGTGCCCTTTTTACCCCCTGCTCTCCAGCAGTCCTGCAAACTGTAAACTCCCATCCATGTTACAGCACAACATGCGTCTACATTCGCCTTCTGGGTTAGACTGTGAGCTTAAGGATCCAAACATCACCCCTGGACCCACCACAACGCTGAGCACTGCATTGGAGAACACTGAAGAATTATACTTAGTCGAGCGAATTTTTTAACATTTGAAGTTCCTAATAAATAACAAGATTGACTTTCAAGGAACTTAACCTAAATGTCCTGAAACTGAATTCTCACACAGCACTCCCTCCCACCTAAGGAGAAGGGGGCAACTAGAATTTTAAGAAGGGGGTTGTGACATCTGACAGAGGTGGGGAGAGTCTGCCTGCTAGAGGATGGGAGGCAGCTTCCACACCTCTAAAACAAGGTGATGAGGATTCTGCTCTCCTAGAGTGGCTGCATGGAAACAAACACAGGGTCAGATACGTCTTATTTCTAGCATTGCTGTTAACTACTAATACAGAGAGCCCCAAAACATATAAAAAGCTGCTCAACATCACTAATTATTAGAGAAATGCAAATTAAAACTACTATGAGGTATCATCTTACACCAGCCAGAATGGCCATCATCTAAAAGTCTACAAATTGGAGTTCCCGTCGTGGCACAGTGTTAATGAATCCAACTAGGAACCATGAGGTTGTGGGTTTGATCCCTGATCTCGTTCAGTGGGTTAAGGATCCAGCGTTGCTGTGAGCTGTGGTGTAGGTTGTAGACGCGGCTCGGCTCGGATCCCGCATTGCTGTGGCTCTGGTGTAGGCCAGTGGCTATAGCTCTGATTAGACCCCTAGCCTGGGAACCTCTATAGGCCGCAGGTGCGGCCCTAGAAAAGTCAGGAAAAAAAAGTCTACAAATAATAAATGTTGGAGAGGGTTCAGAGAAAAGGGGAACCCTCCTACACTGTTGGTGGGAATGTAAATTGGTGCCACCACTATGGAAGACAGTACAGAGATTCCTCAAAAAACTAAAAATAAAACTACTGTATGATCCAGCAATCTCACTCCTGGGCATCTACCTGGAGAAAACCATAACTTGAAAAGATACATGTACTCCAGTGTTCATAGTGGCACTATTCACAACAGCCAAGATATGGAAGCAAGCTAAATGCCCACTAACAGAGGAATGGATAAAGAAGATGTGATACATATGCACAATGGAATATTACCTAGCCAGGAAAAAGAATGAAATAATGCCATTTGCGGCAACATGGATGGATCCAGAAATTATCATACTAAGTGAAGTTAGACAGTGAAAGATAAACATCATATAATATCACTTATCCACAGAATCTAAAAAAAAATGGTAAAAATGAACTTATGTGTAGAACATAAACAGACTGAGACTTTGCAAAATTTATGGTTACCAAAGGGGACAGGTGGGGGGGTGGGATGGATGGAGTTTTGGGATTGGAAGATGCTCCCTGAAGTATATGAATGACTGGCTAATGGGGACCTGCTATATAGCACAGGGAACTCTACCCAATATTCTGTGATAATCTATGTGAGAAAAGATTCTGAAAGAGAATGGAGGTGTGTATATGTGTCACTGAATCACTCTGTTGTACAGCAGAAATTATCACAATACTGTAAATCAACTAAACATCAATAAAACTTTTTTTAAATGAAAAAAAATATTAGGGCCTAAATAGTATTTTTTAAACTTTGCATGTATGACCCAGAACTAACAGTGGATGCTTTCATGCGCTCTTCTGGGTCTAACCAGGGCCTCTCGTCTAGACACTCACCAATTTGTGGCCTTTGATATTTCTTACTGGGCAGGGGCATGAAAAAGTTTCTCTAAGGCCATCCTCAATCATGCAACAATAAATGAAAATTATACAAAAATAACAGCTTCAAGAGGGGTGGCTCGTAGCTCTCACTCCAGAGGGGGAATAGTTTAATCATCAGAAACACAACAGGACAAACATTACCATACATGAAATCAGCTGTTTAAACCATGAACCAGGAATGGCGTTTCACCCAGGATGAAAGAAGGGAAATCAAATGTTTCTCATTAAGATGGAAAACAGACAGTGAATCCATCACCTTGAGGGAGAGACTAGCTGTTGCCACAAGGAGGATTTCTGGGTACAGACACCCCCTCCCCATGGCCACACCAACCCATTTACAAGGCACCAAAGCCACCATGGCCACAGCATAAGAAACAGTAAGATGTGTGGTGTCAACTGCATGTCCAATAGCCCCGCTGTCTTTTGTCATTATTTTTCCCCAAATAAACAGTCATGAGTGTAATAAAAATACCTTCAGAGTAGGAACTGGAAGCTCTGGATATTCACCTGGGCCTGATCTTGATGCCCTTGAAGGTGCCACTCAAGGAAAAGGTCTCCATTCCCCAGGCACTAAGTTATTTGTTTGCCCTTTTCCTCCCAGCCCCCTCTTCCACGCTCTGTTCTGGGGCTGGAATTCTCCAAACTGTATTTCCCAGATTCCCTTGCCAGCTGGCGTCCTGTTCATCTCTGCCAACAGGGGGCACTGGAGGGAGGCTGAAAGGCAGGAGATGGGGAGAAGGGGCTCCTGTGTTTCAGCTCAAGGTGACACTGTTCCAGCGGTACTGGGCAACCACAGTTCCCACCTCCAGCTCCAGGGAAGTGCCCAACCCAGTCTCCTCATCTCCTCCAGAGGGACATTCATAGGGACACCAGCTTGGCTGTACCTCCTTGGTGGTCTGCTGCCCCCACAGATCTGAGCCTCAGCCCCTGACCCCCACCAAACTCTGGGGTTCTGGAAATGCCCCTCTTCTCTTGTCTTTCCACAGCCCCAGGGTGATAGCTATTTCCTGGGTTACCTCAGCTCCCCTTCTGCTCATTCAGACTTTAACACTGATGTACCCAATTCCCTGTGTTCAATTCCTTGGTTAGAAATACCGTTTTCCTGGAGTTCCCATCATGGCACAGTGGTTAACGAATCCAACTAGGAACCATGAGGTTTCGGGTTTGATCCCTGACCTTGCTCAGTGGATCAAGGATTCAGCAATGCTGTGAGCTGTGGTGTAGGTTACAGATGTGGCTCGGATCCCACATTGCTGTGGCTCTGGCGTAGGCCAGAGGCTACAGCTCTGATTCGACCCCTAGCCTGGCAACCTCCACATGCCTCGGGAGCAGCTCTAGAAAAGGCAAAAAGACCAAAAAAAATTAAAAAATAAAAAAAAGAAAGAAAGAAAGAAAAGAAAAAGAAAAAAAGAAATACAGTTTTCCTGACTTGACACAAATTAATATAGCCTAAAATGAAAGGGTTTGTTCTTAAAACTATTTTCTATATTTCATTCAAGCTTCAAAAACTCCTCCCAGTCCTGGAACTAAGGATTTATTCTTTCTGCCATGGAAATATTAAGATATTGGATGTGCACTTCCACAGTGCAGAACACTGCCATAGAAAAGAAAGACACCCTTCGCTCTGGACCTATCACTGCCACATCCAAAGACCTGGGGACAGCACCTTTCAGATTCAGAGTCAACGTGGGGAAAGTACTGCAGGAGGAAAGACGAACAAGTCTAATTTTTAAGTCTGCACACTACACAGCCTTACAAACAACATGCTTTCCAATAAAATTCTCAGATCCAAAGAAATTATTTTCCGAACACTCTTTTTGCTCAACCAAAGAGTCTGATTATTTAAAAACAAAAAACACAAAACTACCTTTTCAACTGGAAACGATGAGTCCACGTGTGCAGAAGAGCTCCTAGCCAGGTGAACTTCTTGGGCAGCTGCATAAATCCAACATCCTTGAAAAATAATGGCTTCTCTCTCTCTCTCTCTTTTTTTTTTTTTTTTCAAAAAGGAAAAAAAAAAGTTTTGCTCTCCAAGTATGAATTCTTTAAATAACTTCCTCCAAGGCCAAGTCATTTTTATAAAAGGCATATTTTTCATGTAAATTCCTTACAAAGAAAGGTAGAAAAAAGGGTTTGGGGAGTGAGAGAGAGAGAGAGAGAGAGTGTGTGTGTGTGTGTATGTGTGTGTGTGTGTGTGGTTAAGATCCTGAATGAAGCACTGATCAATCTTGGAATCCAAAATCAGTCCCTATACTAGGCAGGAGGTGTCCAACACCCGACCTTGGGAGGCAGCAGAGCCAAGAGCAGAGAAGCTGAGCTGGCCCTGCGAACCTTTCCACTCATGGTCAGAGCCACGCAGGCACCAAGCAGTCAGGCACCACTGTGAGTGAGGTGAAAAGATACTCATTCAGTCAATAAGTATTGAAATGAGAACCTACTGTGTGCTCAGCAATGCAGAAGACCACCTAGAAGGAATAAACATGAACCAAATGAACAGATGAATATCTAAAGAATTATAAATATTTCAAATGTTTGCAAAGCAGAATAAAGAATGCTATGAGAGGATGTGAAGGAGGGGGTTTCCATTTAGATGCGGTTCCATCAGGAAGTGAGGCACAGACCAAGACTAGAAGAATAAGTAATAGTTAACCAGTGGGGATGAGAAGAGAGGAGATGGGAGCCATCTAGGCAGTGGGAACAGCAGGTGCCCAGGCCCTGGGGATGAAAGAAAGCACTGCAAGTTCTGGAAACCACAGACCTCACGGCGCCAAGAGCAAGAGAGAATACGGCTGGCAAAGAGGCTGGAGCAACAAGGCAGGGGCAGACTTGGAGGGTCACATGGGATGTGCTCCTGTTTTTCTTCACTATGCCTGGAGCAGTGGAAGCCCACCAAGGGCTTGTGTTCGAATGTGTCAGCCTAGCTGTTGTGGGCGGAACAGATTCCAGGGCCCAGCAGGGAAGCAGGAGTCCAGGTAGACTGCAACCACAGCTGGACAAAGGGGCAATCGCTGGCAAAGAGAGCAAATAGATTCAGCAGTTGCTTGGGAGGTAAGGCCAAGAATACTGGCCAAGTAACTCCTCGTTTGTTTGCTGGTGCTAATCACTGAGTGAGAAACCACTGGTCCATGGTCAGCTGTGACAAAAAGCACCGTGGGTTTTGGCCTTGATGAGTTTCAGGTGCCCAAGTACCCAAGTGGAAAGGTCAGGCTGGCTGTCAGGTGTGCAGGCTTGGCGCTCAAGAGCAAAGGCGAGATCAAAGACAGGCAGTCAGGAATCAACAGTTCCAGACCAATCCTTCCAGGACCTCAAAGCTGCAAGGCTGGATGGAAGAAATGGAACCAACATGGGGGCGGGATTGCCGAGGTGCAGGGAAAGCAGAGCACAAGAGTCACAGGAGGCAAAGAAATAATGTCTCTGGAGGAGGGGCTGCTAGGCATCCCCAATACCATGTAACCAAGCAAGACACTATGAGAGCTTCCCAGAGTGGACCCCCCCACCCCCCGCCAAACTCATGTTCTCCACTTGACTTTCTATCTATAGAAAAACTTTAGTCAAAGAACCAATTTAATCAGAGAAGTGGGGAAAAAAAAGAGAGAGAGAAAAGAAGAAAACAGTAATAATAATTTAGCCATTCAACAAAGTCAAGGACCTTCAATTCTTCAAAGACTATAGGTAATATTCTGAGCCATGTCCTTGGAGCTGATTTGCAGGTGCTGAAGCCCCCACTCGGTGGAAGAAGTCAATTGTATGCTTCCCACAAGCATGTAGACCCGTAGACTGCAGACAGGTTGGAACCAGAAGGTTGATGACACTGGCTCCCAGTTACCTCACCACCCACCAGTTAGGGAAATGTCCATGAGCTGATCCCGCCCTGCTCCTCAAACACTATAAGACTCCTTACTACCCCTTCCAAGTGGCAGGGGGGTGGGCACAGTCCTTGAGGCACTAGCCTGCTGTCTTCCCCTTTGCCTGGCAATAAAGCTACTTTTTCTGTTTCCTCCAACTCTGTCTCCGCATTTCTATTTGGCATCAGATTACAGAGGCAGCTGATATCTCAGCAACAACAGCAGAGGGCCAGAACAAGACCCCAGTAGGTCTAACTGAGAGCACCACCGAGGGAGGATAGGGAGCCAGAACTAAGCCAGGGAAGAGGAAAAAAAAAAAAAAAAGTGAGAGGCGAGGAAATGGTACAGACTTTGGAGAAGTCTGAGGAGAAGAGAAACAGGAATGCTGCTGGAAAGTACTAAGGCTGAAGGAAGCTCTCCTTGAGAAGGAAGAAACTCACATTTCCAATGGGAAAACCCAGGCTCAAAGATGGCTGCCCTCTTGGGAGCTCCCATTGTGGCTCAGCGGTAATGAACCCAACTAGTATCTATGAGGACGTGGGTTCAATCCCTGGCCCCGCTCAGTGGGTTAAGGATCTGGCATTGCTGTGAGCTGTGGTGTAGGTCGCAGATGTGGCTCAGATCCTGCGTTGTGTGGCTGTGGTGTAGGCCCGCAGCTGTAGCTCTGATTCAACGCCTAGCCTGGGAACCTCCATGTGCCATGGGTGCGGCACTAAAAAGAAAAGAGGAAAAAAAGATGGCTGCCCTCCTCACCCAGTTCCTACTGCTCTCCCTGTCCAGTCATGCTGCAGACACCCAAGTCCACAGATGGTCAGCCGGGAAGAACAAGGCCTCTAACACACCCACCACACACCAACAGAGAAAAGATTCAACAGACACTCATCCAACTTTGAATCTGTGGCTGGCCCCGTGCTGGGTGTGCCCCTCGAGGGAGGGAGCAAAGCCTGTAAAAACCTAACAGCCTTATAAAGGCCCCACATGTCAAAGCACTATCCAGGACACGGCACAGAACAAGGGAAAGCAGGCTTCTGACAGATCGGAGGGAGAAGAGGAAGAAAAGCACAGTCATTGTATCAGGAAGGTCAGGGCCAAACAACCAGGAAAAAGTAGTGGCTGGGAAATTAGGAAATGCAGGGCAGCACCAATGAGGAAGAGATGTGAGGCCTGTTCCAATAAGAATGCTTCCAACAAGCTGTCACAGGGTCTCTGGAAGAGTTAGGACAGATGGCTGCATTTTCAGGTTAATTTCATGTCAGTCTAAAACCTGGTCTCAAGCTCTATTAAGTATTAAAGGTTCTCATAAAAGATTACTGCATCAGTCTTCTAAGGGTGCAGCTACAAAGTAACACAGGCCAGGCATCTCTTCGCTGCTCTGGAGACTGGATGTTCAAAACTGAGGTGTTGGCAGTGTTGGTTTCTTCCTAGGCCTCTTCCCAATATGTAGATGGCTGTCTTCTCCCTTTATCTTAACAGGTCCTCCCTCTGTGTCCATTTGTGTCCATATTTCCTCTCCTTATAAGGACACCGTAGTGACCTCGTTTAACTTAGTAACTTCTTCAAAATCCCTATTTCCAAACACAATCATGGTCTTGAGGCAGGAGGTAGACAGGCTCCAGGACAGACAATTGCAGCTAGCCTCTTATTTGCACTGCTTAAGGCAGGAGATAGGTACAATTAGCCTCTTATTTACACTTCCTGAGGAAGGAAATAGAAGGGCTGCAGGATAAACATTTACAACCAGCCACCTATCTGCGCTTCAAGATAGAAACAAGAGGGACAAAGCAAATAACTGGTACTTGCCTTCTGTGACCTTGTTAAACAAGAGTAATGACAGGATCAAAAAAGGGGCTGAGCCCTGCTTGGACAGAACAAAGATGGACAGAACAAAGCGGTCATGCACTCCCCATCTTCAGGGTCAGGGAGACCCCAACTACACATGCACAGAGAGACCCCTCTGGGTCAGAATGAGAGGGGTGCCAAGCCTTAATAAGTCTGGACAACCTTCCCACCATGCTCTGCTTTGGAATCCATCTTGGTCAAAAGATGGCATGAAGATCAGGGGAGGGCCCTGGGTCTGGTCAGGTGTGAAAGACAAAACAAGATAACTGGCTAAAGGACAACAGGGACCCAGAAGAGCTGTCCTATATAAGTAATTTAAATCACCTCTCTGGCGCGCTCCTCATTCTGGGGAACACCCGAACCCTCGCTCTCCTTTGGGTGTGTATTACTGCTCTACCTCTGCCTTAGATAAACAGGCTAGATCTCTGTATTTCTGTGCTCTCCTACATGTTGTACTGTGTTTCTAACAATAAACTTTACACTTATTTTTACAGTCTTTGCCTCATTGATACATACTTGCTTTTAACAGGGGGCAAGAATCATGGCAATTCTGCTTTCAGCCTCTAGCTAGTCTAGTGGCTAGGATTCCTGGTTTTCATCCAGGCTGCCCAGGTTCAGTTCCTGAGCAGAGAATTAAGATCTCCCTTTAAGCCATCACTCACCGCTGTCTCTCCAAGATCAGGCTGAGGTGCTGCAGGCCAGGACTTCAGCAAAGGAATGGGAGTGGAGGCGGCGGGACACAATTCAGCCCATGGCAGACACCCATCTTCTTTGCTGCCTTAAGAAGAGTGGACTGGGCAGAGACAGGGCAGGACCCCTTCACATGGGCTGGTGTGTGTCCAGAAAGGACAATTATCCTGGAGGTCCCGCAAGACATATTTTGGCAAATTCAGGAAAACAAATGAAAACACTTGGAATGATCACGTGCTTTTCAGCACCGCTTTTCAGTTACTCTACTGCTGCAAGATCACACAGCCTACTGGAGCTCCACAGTTTTATCTTTTAAATTGATGGCAGGGGGTAAAAAAAAATTCCCCAAACACGCTGCTTGGGGGGAAGAAATTAAGTAAGGTGCTCAAGTTTCAGCCAGAGCAAGATGGGGCAAACAAAGGCCTGAAAAGAAATCAATTGACCTGTCTCTTCAGCACCTGGAATCCCCTCCCAGGGATCCTGGTATTGGTCATTTTGACAGATGGTCTGTCTCTGATAAGTAGAAGCTCAGGTTGTCCGACACCTTTGCAAGGAGACCAGGCCATTCTTTGGACTAGGAACTCTACTTCATTGCTTTAACACAAAACTCAAATACAGGTGAAGGCATCATCCTGCCACACCTTTCCCCTTACACGTGGCACAGCTTGGGTGGAGGGCTGGACGTCGCCCCGAGTATGTAGGCTGTGGGGGTGGGGACTACCCTTCTCCCTCTGACTCTCTCACACTGAGCAGGGCACCCGGTGGTCGCTGGCATTCAGTCACTATTTTCAAATGTGTAAATCAATGACAGAATGAAGTCTCTGAACAATGAACAAGCAAGGATCCAAAAAAATCCTCTGCCCTCTTTTCAGAAGCTGAAGGGGGAAAAAAAAAAACTTTTGTTCAGATGTCAGGAGTTCTTCCAAACATATTAAATGCCCACATATTTGCAGAGCAGTGATAAGAAGTCCTTCACTCCAACGAAGACCCCCTTGACTTTCACAGAAGCCCCAGATGTCTCCTAACACATGGAGAGAGAGCTCAAAGGACCCACTGCAGGCCTAGAGGTGGGGAAGTAACTCAGGGACTCCTCTTTGGGCCTAGACCCAGTCACCAAACTATGATCCTTTCCCAAAGTACCCTCATCCCTAATGCCAAGGATGCTCCAGGGCCAAAAGACCTGCCCAGAAAGGCACATTCATCTGAGCATGGCTGTGGTTCTCTCAGTGCCATGGAGACCCTTACCTAGTGGGGCTCCTATGCTCAACCTTCCAAAGTCCCTACCAGGTCACCAAGAGGTAAGTGGTTCCTTAATGGCCAAGTTAGCCATTTCTTGGACTTCCACATGTAAAGTAGCCTGGGGCTCTGCCAGAATGAGACACCGGTCAAACAGCAGAGGAGATGGAAAACTTTCTTAGGCTGACTTCCAAATTCAGTAGGAACCTCTCACTTCCAATTCCTGAAGCCTCCCTCCGTTGTCCTGGGGCTTCCTCTAAAATCCAAGTAGGAGGCTACCACATAATCACCCTGACCTTCATGAACTCAAGCATCTTACCTCCTACCCTCAATAGCTCCATCGGGAAAATTCTTCTTCCAGACAGCCACACAACTTTTACTCACAACTCAAATGTCACTTCCTCAAAGAGGCTTTCCTTGGTCCCCTTCCCCTAAGTCACCAGAGTACACAATTCTTTTCCTTGGAGCACTTGAAATTATTTAATTGTTCTAGGTTTGATAACATTCTCTTCCACTATGAAGGAATGAGAACAGGAACAATCCATTCATTGCTGCATAACCTATGGCCCAGCACATAGTAGGTATTCAAATAAATAGTCTTTAAATAAGCAAAAGAGCAAGTGAAAGGATATTAGACTTCTGTAGTATTATAACAAATATGTTCGTGATTTTGTCACCTTTTTTTTTTTCTTTTTAGGGCCATACCTGCGGCTTATGGAAGTTCCCAGGCTATGGGTGGAACTGGAACTGCTGCTGCCAGCCTATGCCATAGCAACACTGGATCCACGCCACATCTGCTGCAGATTGAGGCAATGCCAGATCCTTAACCCAGTGAGCCAGGCCAGGGATCAAACCTGAATTCTCATGGACACTAGTCAGGTTCTAAACCCGCTGAGCCACAACAGGAACGCAATCACCTTTTAAATTGTATTTGTTGTTTTACTCTTTACTAATGCTTTTAAATTTTTGGTGTCATTTCTGAGTCTTTGTCATTGAATAGGGGGTTTTCTTTTTATTTATTTATTATTTATTTATTTGTCTTTTTAGGGCTGCACCCGTGGCATGGAGTTTCCTAAGCTATAGCCGCCAGCCTACACCAGAACCACAGCGACACGAGATCCAAGCCTCGTCTGCGACCTACACTACAGCTCATGGCAATGCCGGATCCTTAACCCACCAAGGGAGATCAGAGATCGAACACGCGTCCTCATGGATTCTCATCAGGTTTGTTAACCGCTGAGCCACGACGGGAACATCTGAATAGAGGGTTTCAGTGCCTTTGTATTTATTATAAAAACATCAGAGATTGATCTTCTGTCATGTTTTTAGTTCCCTATTTTCCTATGTGAGCTATATTCCATTGAGTTTATCATCTGCAGTACTGAAGAAGCAATTCTACCAGAAAGCTACCTTGACAATCTCAGGAAACACTCTTTATATTGCTTTCTGATTATCCATGTCAAGAACATAGTAGAACTTTGGCTTTTCCTTTGTACAAAGATTCACATACCATACAATTCACCTATTTTAAGAACACAATTCAATAGCATTTGGCATATTCTCTGAGTTACACGCCATCACCACAGTTACAGACTATTTTTATCACCCATAATGCAACTCTAGACCCATTAGCAACCACTTTCCACTACTCTCTGCCCTCCACCACCCCCACCCTAGGAAATCACTAATTACTTTCTGTCTCCATAAATACTTCATGTAAACAGAATCATTTACTATGTGGTCTTTTGTGAATGGCTTCTTTCACTTATAGAAATATTTTCAAGGTTCATCTACCCAGCATGTATCAGTACTTCATTCCTTTTTGTTGCCATATAAGATTCTATTGTATAGAATATCACTTTGTTTTCCATTTCTCAGGTGATGGACATTTGGGTTGTTTCCATACTTGGGCTGCTGTGAATAATGCTGCTATGGACAATCATGTGTAAGTTTTTACATGAACAAATGTTTAAATTTGTCCCATGTACATAGTTTGGAGTGGAATTGCTAGGTCATATGGTAACTCCATGCTTAAACCTTGGAAAAACTGCCAGGCTCTTTTTCAAAGTGGCTGTACCACTTTACATTCCTAGCAAGAGCATATGATGGTTCCAATTTTGCTACATTTCCACCAACACTTGTCATTGTCCATCTTTTTCATTATGCATCTGAGTGGGTATGAAATAGTATTGCAGGAGTTCCTGTCATGGCGCAGTGGTTAACAAATTCGACTAGGAACCATGAGGTTGGAGGTTCAGTTCCTGGCCTTGCTCAGTGGGTTAAGGATCCGGCATTGCCGTGAGCTGTGGTGTAGGTTGCAGACGCAGCTTGGATCCCGCGTTACTGAGGCTCTGGCATA
Organism: Sus scrofa; assembly: GCF_054392235.1. NCBI lineage: Eukaryota > Metazoa > Chordata > Mammalia > Artiodactyla > Suidae > Sus > Sus scrofa. The sequence goes on from NC_139383.1 coordinate 148,271,561, forward strand.
GGCCGGTGGCTACAGCTCCGATTAGATCCCTAGCCTGGGAACCTCCATATGCCTCAGGAGCAGCCCCAGAAAAGGCAAAAAGACCAAAAAAAAAAAAAAGTAGTATTGCATTGTGGTTTTGATTTTCACTTCCCTGATGTCTAATAATCCTGGGCCTCTTTTCATGCGGTCATTGGCCACTAGCGTATGTTTTTCAGAGAACTATCTATTCAAGCTCTTTGTTTTTTAATTGAGTTGTCTTTTTATAATTGAATTACGGGTTATTTTCCAGATGTAAGTCTCTTACCACATATATGATTTGGAGAAATTTTCTTTATGTGAGTTATCTTTTCACTTTCTTGATGGTATCCTTTGAAGCACAAAAATTTTTAATTCTGATGAAGTCCAATTTACCTACATTTTCTTTGGTCGCCTGCATTTTTGGCCTCATATCTAAGAAATCATTGCCTAATCCAAGATTTATACCTATATCTTCTTCTAAGAGCATGATCATTTTAGCTATTACATTTAGGTCTTTGATCTTCCCTTAATTTTTTCAATTATTGCATTCCAATTGTAACTGGGTATGCATCTATTAGGTAGGCTTAACTCTACGTCAAACCTGTTTCAACCATTAACAGCAACTCTATTTCATGACTTCACTATTTCTAATCTCTTAATTTTACTTCAGCTAAGAATCAACTGCAATTAGATTTTAAAGAAATCCCTCCTAGGGGCAGGACAAGTAGGTGTACAGTTTGTAAACTCTTAAATATCTAAAAGCATCAGGGGCCCTCCCATGTGAACAACTTGTCTGAGTGTCAACTTCTGAGAGCACAGTCACTTCTTGTCCCAACACTGCAGTCCTAGAACCACTGTCCTCCACGATTTAGGATTATGGACACCTCTGAGGTCTGCTAGATCTTCATTTCTTTTGAGTAAACTGTTTTGTCTGCTTTAATACTGGTATAGATTTTTTATGTTACTCTTTTACTTGACAAACTTTGCCAGAATAAATAACTGTGGGTCTATGTATATAAATTTTGACAAAAATACTGTAAGCCTTTTATCTGATAAATTGAGATTGTTTAAGCCTTTCAGAAAGTCTTCCTTCATTATACATCTTTGATGAATGTCCCCATTCTAACTTGGGCAGAGGGATTCCTTCTCTAGAGACTTTTTTTTATGGTCACACCTGTTGTATATGGAGGTTCCCAGGCTAGGGGTGGGAAGCCTACGCCACAGCCATGGTAACGCTGGATCCATAATATTGTGGCAATGCCGGATCCTTAACCCACTGGGTGAGGTCAGGGATCAAGCGTGCATCCTCAGAGACAACATCAGGTCCTTAATCCTCTGATCCATGAGAACTCCTCTAGAGATTCTTAAATTGGTTTTACATTTTCTGTAACCCAATTCTATCAATTTCTTTCTCACCACACCCTTCATTCCTTCCTTTTTCCCAAAGAAGAGTCTCACATATATTCCCTACATCACTAATTCAAATGTGTGATGTAGTTTCTATTCTGTACTGCCTCCCTTGTAGATTTTAATTCTTCTACAGCAAATTAGTTTTAAAGCTTTCACTATCTTACCAGCTTCCTTTTAAGTTTATTGTTTTTCATCAATTTCTGTAGTTTTTATAGCATTTGCTTATTTAAAGTCCTATCTTCTTTTTCTTTTATGACCTCTGAAATATGTTTTGGTCCAAATGTTCTTTTTTTTAATTGAAGTATGATTGATTTACAATACAGTATTAGTATCAGGTGTACAGGAAAGTGATTCAGTTATATATCTGTATTTTTAGATTATTTTCCATTATGGGTTATTACAAGATATTGAACACAGTTCCCTGTGATATACAGTAAATCCTTGTTTCTTATCTATTTTATATCTAGTAGTTTGCATCTGCTAATCCAATAAGTCCTAATTTATCCCTCCCCACCCTTCCCCTTTGGTAACCTTAAGTTTGTTTTCTGTCTTTGAGTTTGTTTCTGTTTTGTAAATAAGTTCATTTGTATTATTTTTCAGATTCCACATATAGGTGATATATAATATTTGTCTTTCCCTGACTTACTTCACTCCGCACGAGAATCTCTAGTTGCATCCATGTTGCTGCAAATGGCATTATTTCATTCTTTTTTATGGCTAATATTCCATTGTGTATATGTACCACATCATCTTTTTCCATTCCTCTGCCAATAGACACTTAGGTTGCTTCCATGACTTGGCTATTGTAAACAGTACTCCTATGAAGATTGGAGTGCATGTATCTTTTCAAATTAGGCTTTTCATCTTTTTTTGCATATATACCCAGGATTGGGATTGCCGGATCATACAGCAGCTCTGTTTTTAGTTTTTTAAGGAAACGCCATACTGTTCTCCATAGGAAAGCCCTATCTTCTTATATCCCATTAGGACACCAGTTTTCTAAAATTTATTCTGGTCCTGAAATCAATGTTTTCCAAAGATATCCTTTTCTCTGCATATCTTTTCCCTTACAGGCTGCAGTATTTGAACTCAGGCCCTCAGGTAGGTTTTCTCAATGTACTCAAATTCCAACGAGGAGAAGTCTACCTAAAGCCAGTACCAAGACTTGGGTGAACAGGTCTCCCTTGATCACAAGGGTCAGCATCCCATCCCAGACCTGCTGCGAGAGGGGAGGCGGACAAGTATGATGTCCAATAGGCATCTGCCAGGCTGTGGTGGGACCCTGCACCTCCCCAGCAGTGGTACTATACATTCTGAACCAATTGGACACTTAAATAGGGATCTACAGGCCTCCTTATGTCCACTGGGCAATGCTCAATACCAGGTGCCTGCCACACACGCCACCACAGGGCTGCCCTGGAGTTCACTGCAGAATGGCTACAAAGCAATGGCCAAACCAAGAGGGCAGCCGAGCAGTTTCCTAAGTATCACAAATCTTCTGAAATTCAAAGCCAAGGACAAACAAGAAATGGGAAAATACTTCTTGCTCTGTTAGGTAAGTCAGGTAGGATTGGGTCACTCTGCAAAGGCCATTGACTACCCTTACCATTCCAGTCCCACTGTTCCCTATAATTGGTGGAAAGTCCTCTCTGATTCTGACACCAGATTGCCCATGTCCTTCGTTTCTCTAAATGTACTTTGCCTTTCTCTTTCTTCATATGGGTTTGAGTGGAAGGACTGCTTGCTAGTGGTGGGGTGGAACTCGAGGCTGTGCTCCAAGCATGCTTTGCAATGTCCCAAGCGCCCTTGTCATCCAGGGATTAATAAGAGAGCATTTCTAAGGCCTTCTAATCTGAATGCATCATCACATTCTCGGTGATTTATTTTAAATCGGTCAGCACTGCATGGTCTCCTATAATAAACTCATTCAGACTGTCCGAAGCTCTGCAGCACAGCCTTTACAAGCTCAGTGAGCCATTAAGTCCAACAGCTTTAGCATTCAATTCCTGAGAGACAACACTCCTACCTGGCAATTTCAGACACTGACACCATGTTGGGAGCTGAGAGGCCACTGGATCAGCTCCGGATGTTCAGAGGGGTCTCGTGTACTCTCTTTATGATTGCTCTGCCCTATCTTTTGGAGACAAGGCAGCCCCTTCATGCCCTCCCTCCCCTACCTTCATGTCCTTTCCCCCATATTTATTGGATTCCCTTTCTGAGCCAGGCTCACCTGCTCTGATCCTGGCATATCTGAGCCACCCATCCACTGCACAAGAACTGGCTCCGACCAAGTGGCCCATGGGCCATCCTGTTGCAAGAGGACACCTTCCTGCATGAGGCACATGGTCAATTTCTTTGTCTGATATGATTCCAGTTACCTGCATCTCCAGAAACCAGACCTATCACACTGATTTCCTGCTCTAGAAGCCTTTAAGAGCAGACCAACATAACCTCACCAGTCCAGTGAGCAACCTGACATGGCCAATTCTGCCACCGGAGAATCCTGATTACTCACAGCAGGTGGTCTCAGATCAGCCCTGGATGCTCCTTCAATTGAAATCCTATCTGCCTACACATGTCCAGCAGGAGCTTTGGACAGGCCACCAACAGCTCCATGAGCCCACCACTTATGGCCCTAGTCCTATCACAGGTCAACCCACTCCCTGCCTGGATACTGCCTGAGAGAAGATGAAAGTCCAGCCAGGGAAATCCAGAGGTCAGCTGCTATGGCCATAACCAACCTGTTTCCCAGCTCTGGGAATGACCCCAATTGATCACCTTTCTGGAATTCCCCCTTTCAGGGCCAGTTACCCTGATCATCATTAGAGAAAGCCCACATTCCTTCTCACACCAAACAATGGGCCTCTCTTGCTTTGAGAAGTCTTCAAGGAATCTTAGATCATAGGCTGTACTTCCAGAAGATCCACTTCAATGCTGCCTAAATTGAGTCATCACCTTCATAACTTCATTGCCGCCAGCAAGCTAAACCAAGATTTCTAGGGGTTAGCGTTCCTGCCAAAGCACAGAAGAGCCAATCTGACAACAACTGTTGTTTCCAAACTGCCCACTTTCCTCTCTCAGTCCATGAGCTGCTATGTGTGTTTCACCTCTAGGACAAGAGTAAAAACTGACATTTAGGCCACTACTCATTCCTTCCCATCCTAGCTCAGCTTGATGGAAGCTCCAGGTGAATGTGGCAAAGAAGCAGGGATCCCTTTCCCCTCAGCTGCCAATCAAGGAATATGGTACTTTACCAGGAGAGCCAGGCCACCATCATTGCTCATCCCCGCCAAGTCCAAATTGAAACGTCTAATTTCCTGACAAATACGTCCAAAAGTTTAAGATTCCATTCCTTCACCCAGCCCCCACTCATAAGAAAGAGGGTCTAACCCTGGAAAATACTGGGGACATCAAACACCCTCATATGAGCTTGCTCGTAGGGCAGATATTCCATGTCAGGAGAGGCAAGCTGAGAAGACCAGAGGTGACCAACCCTGCTTACTGTCCAGAGTAGTTGCTCAGAGATTTTTTTCCCTGGGACAGAGGTAGTTCATAAAAACAAAGGGCTTCTACACTCTCCCCCAAAGGACTGACATTATTTGAAATAAAGTGTGGAAAATTCAAGCCTATGGGTGATCTCTTATACAATCTGAAGAAAAGGGGGAAATGAACAGAGCCTCAGAAGAGTGTGAAATAGCATTAAGCACACTAACATATGCAATGGGAAGGAGAGGAGGAAGAGAAAATGAACAGAAAAAAAAAATTGAAGAAATGGCTGTAAAATCCCTAAATATGACTAAAAACATGAATCTACACATCCAAAACACCCGACTCCAAGCAGAATAAATGCAAAGAGATCCACACCCAGGCATATTATAAAAATGCTTAAAGCCAAAGAAAAAGAAAATCTTGAAAGCAGTAAAAGAAAAATGTCTCGTCATGTCCAAGGAATTCCCGAAAAGGTTAATGGCTGACTTCTCATCAGAAACAATAAAGGCCAGAGACAGTAGGATGACATAGGTGAAATAAAGAACTGTCAACCAACAATCTTATCTTCAACAAAACTATCCTTCAAAAACAAATGTGAAATAAAGATAATATGTGATAAGCAATAACTGAGAGAATTTGTTCCTAGCAGATACTCCTTGCAAGAAATACTAAAGGAAGTTATTCAGACTGAAAGCAAGTGACCCCAGGTGATAATTCAAGTCCACACACATACATATACAAAAAAATTAAATATGTGTTTTTAAGATACAGTATAATTGCATATTACTTCCCCTTTTTCTCTTAACTGATTTTAAAAGGAATTGTATAAGACATTATTTACATAGTTGTACTGTCAAGTCTTTCACATAGAGAAAAATATGTGTTTGACAATAACAGCACAGAAGAGATGGGTGTGAGCAAAGTTGTCTTGGGTAGGAAAATGATACAAGATGGTAACTCATATCCATGAGAAGAAATGAAGAGACCCAGAAATGGTGAAAAGGAAGATTGACATAACAAACTCTATAAACTTGCCTGACTTTCCTTCCTTAGCATCTTTAATACATATAAAATTATATAAAGTAAAAATTACATAAATTAAGATAATTACAGTAGGAACAATATATTGTTGGGTTTGTGGTATGTATAAAATCTATAAATATAAAATATGTATTATGATATATATATTTATAAACAATAACAGTTCACGAAAGGGGGAAGTGAATAGAACTACATGGGAGTAACATTTTTTTATCTCATAGAGTTAGGTTAGTAAATCTGAAGTAGATGCTGCTAAGTAAAGAGGTAATATGGTCATTTTTATAATAATCATTAGGAAAACACTTCAAAGAATATATAGAGATATAATAATTAAAAGCATTAAAATGTTGCACTAGAAAATACTCACTTAACAAAAAAATAAAGCAGAAAAGGAAGAACAGAGGAACAAAAAAGACGACAGACATAGAAAACAATAACTTAAATGGCAGACATAAATCCAACTATATCAATGATAACATTAGATGTGTATGGATTAACCAACTGAGATAGGCAGAAGAGATTTAGAAAATCTAATCATATGCTGTAGACAACAGACACACCTTATATTTAATGATCAAGCAGGCTGAAAGTAAAGGAATGGAATAAAGATATCATGCAAATAGCAACCATAAGAAAGCTGGAGTAGGAGTTCCTGTAGTGGCTCAGTGGTAACGAACCTAACAAGTATCCATGAGGATGCACGTTCAATCCCTGGCCTCGTTCAGTGGGCTAAGGATCTGGCATTGCCATGAGCTGTGCTGTAGTTCGCAGACACAGCTCGGATCTGGCATTGCTGTGGCTGTGGTGTAGGCCAGCAGCTGCAGCTTCGATTCAACCCTTAGCCTGGGAGCTTCCATATGCCACAAGTGCAGCCCTAAAAAGCAAAAAAAGAAAAGATAGATAGGTGGAGTGGCTATATGTATACATATATATTTTTGGCAGTGGTGTACATTGGCTTTGTGTAGAATCTCAGTTTCCAGGCAAGAGACTGAACCTGGGCTGTAGTGGTGAAAGCACTGAGTCCTAACCACTAGACCACCAGGGAACTCTTGGGAGTGGCTATATTAATATCAGAAAAAAATAGATATTAAAACATAAAATGTGGAGTTCCCATCATGGCTCAGTGGTTAATTAATCTGACTAGGAACCATGAGGTTGCGGGTTCGATCCCTGGCTTTGCTCGGTGGGTTAAGGATCTGGCATTGCCATGAGCTGTAGTGTAGGTTGCAGACACAGCTTGGATCTGGCATTGCTGTGGCTGTGGCATAGGCCGGAGGCTACAGCTCTGATTAGACCCCTAGCCTGGGAACCTCCACATGCCATGGGTGTGGCCCTAGAAAAGACAAAAAAAGACAAAAAAAACAAAAAACATAAAATGTTATTGGAGATAAAGTAGATGTTATTAATGAAAAAAGATAACTCATCAGGGAGATGAAACAACTATAAACTTATGTGCACATAGCAGGGCAACATAATATGCGAAGTAAAAAAAAAATTAAAGGAAGAAATAGATAATTAAACAAAAATGCTTAGAGACTTCAAGTCAGTAACTTAATCTTTTACCTTAAGACACTGGGAAAAAAAAAAAAGCAAACAAAATCCAAAGAAGGCAAAAAGAAGAAAATAATAATTAGGAAAAAATTAATGAAACAGACATTAGAAAAATAGAGAAAATCAACTAAACTGAAAGTTAGTTCCTTAAAAAGAACAACAAAATTAACAACATTTAGCTACAATGGCCCAGAGAGAGTTTAAAAAAAAAACACAAATCAAGTATGAAAGAGGGAACATTACCACTTATCTTACAGAAATAAAAAAGATTAAAAAGGAATACTATGAATAACATATGCCAACAAATTAGATAACATCGATGAAATGGACAAATTCCTGGAAAGACACAAACTACAAAAACTGGCTCAAGGAGAAATATATATTCTGAAGGGATCTATTTTAAGTAAAGAGTTTGAATTACTAATTTTAAAACCACCCACAGAGAAAAGCCAGACAAAGATGGTTTAGCAGCAAATTCTATCAAATGTTTAAACAGAAATTAATACCAATTCTTCACACACTCTACCAAAAAATATGAGGGGCCACTTTGAAACTCGTTCTATGAGGTATTACCCTAAAATCAAAACTAAACAAAGACATCACAAGACAAAAATACTACAGACCATTATCTCTTAAAAACATGAATGTAAATATCCTCAACAAAATACCAGCAAACTGATTCAAGCAATACGTAAAAGGCAATATAAAACCATGACAAACTGGGATTTTTCCCAGGAGTTCAAGATTGATTTAACATCCAAAAATCAAAAAATGTAATATCAAAAAGGACAAAAACCATGTGACCATCTCAACAGATGCAAAAAAAATTTGACAAAATTGAACACCCTTTCATGATTAAAAAAAAAAACACTCAATAAACTAGGAATAAAGAAAATGTCTTCGACCTGAAAAAGAGTATCTACCAAAAAAACACACAATGAGCATCATACTCAATGGTGAAACACTGAATCCTTTCCTCCTAAGACCAGGAACAAGAAAAGGATGTAGTTTCTTGCCATTTCTCTTATTTTTTATCATTTAATATATTTTTATTAAAGTATAGTTGATTTACAATGTTGTGCCAATTTCTGCTATACAGCAAAGTAACTCAATCATACATATACATATATATACACACACACACACAGTTTATTTAACTGCTTTTATTATTATTTTTTATTTTTTTGCTTTTTAGGACCATACCTGTGACATATGGAGGTTCCCTGGCTAGGGGTCAAACTGGAGCTGCAGCTTCCCACCTATGCCACAGTGACAGCCACAGCAACATGGGATCTGAGCTGCGTCTGCGACCTACACTACAGCTCACTGCAACACCCAATCCTTAACCCACCGAGCAAATCCACATCCTCATGGATCCTCAGTGGGCTCATTACCTCTGAGCCACAACAGGAACTTCCTCTTTTTTAATATTATTTTCCATCATGGTCTATCCCAGGATATTGGATATGGTCTCCTATGCTATACAGTAGGACCTTGTTGTTTACCCATTCTAAATGTAATAGTTCGGAGTTCCCGTCGTGGCGCAGTGGTTAAGGAATCCGACTAGGAACCATGAGGTCGCGGGTTCGGTCCCTGCCCTTGCTCAGTGGGTTAACGATCCGGCGTTGCCGTGAGCTGTGGTGTAGGTTGCAGACTCGGCTCGGATCCCGCGTTGCTGTGGCTCTGGCGTAGGCCGGTAGCTACAGCTCCGATTCAACCCCTAGCCTGGGAACCTCCATATGCCGCGGAAGCAGCCCAAGAGATAGCAATAACAACAACAACAAACAACAACAACAACAACAAAAAAAAGACAAAAAGACTAAATGTAATAGTTCACTATCTGCTCACCACAAACTCCCCGTCTATCCTTCTCCCTCCTTCCTCCTTGGCAACCCCAAGTCTGTTCTCTATGACTTTGAGTCTGTTTCTGTTTTGTTGATAGGTTCATTTGTGCTGTATTTTAGATTCTACATGTAAGTGATGGCTCAACATATGAAAATTAATCAATGTCGTATACCACATTAACAAAAGAAAAGTCAAAAACCACATGATCATCTCAAAAGATGCAGATAAATCATTTGGCAAAATTCAACATCCATTCATGACAAAAACTCTTACCAAAGTGGGTATAGAGAGAACATATCTCAACATAATTAAAGCTATTTATGACAAACCCAAGGCCAATATAATACTCGAAGGAAAAAAGCTAAAAGCCTTCCCACTAAAATCTGAAACAAGACAAGTATGCCCACTACCACCACTTTTATTCAGTATACTATTTGAAGTCCTAGCCACAGCAATAAGACAAGAAAAAGAAATAAAAGGTATTCTTGCCATTTCTATTCAGCATTGTGTTGAAGGTTCTATCCAGAGCAATTAGGCAATAAAAAAAAAAAAGAAAGAAAGAAAAGACACCCAGATTGAAAAGGAAGAAGTAAACTATCTCTTTTTACAGATGGGAAAAACTGGTATATAGACACTTCTCAGGAATCCACTACAACTCTTTGTATTAATGAGTTCAGCAAGATTTGAAGGATGGAAGATCAGTCAACAAAAATCAGTTAAATGTCTAGAGTAGCAATAAACAAACCAGAAATGGAATTAAGGAGCAATTATTTACATTGGCCTCAAAAAGAATAAAATTCTTAAAATAAATTTAACAGAAAAAGTAAAAATCTTATACTCTGAAAACTATAAGATTTCATTGTTGAAAGAAATTAAAGAATACCTAAATAAATGCACATGTTTACACAAGTAAGAAGACTTAATATCTTGTTAAGACGGCAATACCTCCCAAACTGATCTACAGATTTAATGCAATCCCTATCAAAATGCCACCTGGCTTCTTTACAGAGATTGAAAAGCTAATTCTAAAATTCATATGGAAATTCAAGGGACCTAGGATAACCAAAAAAAAAAAAAAAAAAAAAAAAGTTGGATGACTCGCACCTCCCAGTTTTGAGTCTTATATATTACTATGCACCTAAAGTGATCAAGACCTTGTGGTACTGGCATAAGGATGGTCATACAGATCAACAGAAGAGAGTCCAAAAATAAACCTATACATTTGGGCAATTAATTTTGACAAAAGTTCCAGACCACTGAATGGGGAAAGAATAGTCTCTTCAAGAAGTGGTGCTGGGATCTGGACACCAACATGTGAGAGAATGAAGCCAGACTCCTCCCTCACATCGTATATAAAAATTAACTGAGAAAACCTAATTGTAAAAGCTAAACTACCAAATATAAATGTAAATCTTTGGAACCTTGGATCAGGTAATGGTTTCTTAGATATGATACCAAACAAAGCAAAGAGAAACTAGCTAGATTTGACTTTCTCAAAATTAAATTTGGGAGCTTCAAAGGATACCATCAAGAATGTAGAAAGAGGAGTTCCCGTCGTGCCTCAGCAGGAACAAATCCAACGAGGAACCATGAGGTTGCAGGTTCAATCCCTAGCCTTGCTCAGTGGGTTAAGGATCCGACTTTGCTGTGAGCTGTGGTGTAGGCTGCAGACATGGCTCAGATCTGGTGTGGCTGTGGTGTAGGCTGGCAGCTGTAGCTCGATTGGACCCCTAGCCTGGGAATCTCCATATGCCGTGGGAGCAGCCCTAAAATAAAGCAAAAAAAAAGAATGTAGAAAGAAAGGATAGAATTGTAAATCAAATAAGTCATTTTCATTATTTATATATTCCATATTTGCAAATTCACCTATTTGCTAAAATGTGTAAGCAACCCCCAAGTCAGTATTTATAAAACTTTCATAGTCATTCACTGACATGTGTAGAGTGGCAAAAAAAACTGAGTTACCCAACATGCACCTTCCCAGCTGAGATCATACAGCAACACTCTGCCTTCCAATTTCGTTATTTCAAAGGGCCCCCAAGGGTGGAGCTACCGAAGGTTCCTAAGTGCAGAATGACTGGGATCTGCCTTACAGATAAACTTCATTCGGACATGAGCTATAGCTATATGTTGTCCATGAGGTCAATGTATATTAAACAAGGTATCTTTAAACAGAAACATACCTAAAACAAAGTAACATATGTACTGGTTGATGAAAATGTGACCAAAGCCTCTTCACAGGAACCTAGCCTTATATGTCCCCTAGGAGCAATGTTCAGCATCTGGTAATTCAGTGTTCACTGCAACTTTATAGAACATAACCAGGACAAATAGTGATAATCAAAAGTATCTAATACAATACTTGTATTGGAATACATAAAGAACTCCTACAACTCAAAAATATTCAGACAATACAATTTTCTAAATGTTCCAAAGGATCTGAAGAGACAGTTCTTCAAAGAAGATATGTAAATAGTCAATTAGCACATGAAAAGATGCTACACATCATTACACATCAGCAAAAATGCAAATCAAAACCACAATGAGATACCATTTCATACTCACTAGATAAGCTATAATCAAAAAGATGCCAAAGAATGAAAAAAATAGAACTCTCACACATTGCAGTGGAAATGTAAAATGGTGAAGCCACTGGAAAACAGTCTGGCAGCTCCTCAAAAATTTATATTCAGGAGTTACTGTCATGGCTCAGGGGTTAACAAACCCGACTAGGATCCATAAGGATTCAGGTTCAATCCCTGGCCTCACTCAATGGGATAAGGATCCAGCGTTGCCATGAGCTGTGGTGTAGGTCACAGATGCGGCTCGGATCCCATGTTGCTGTGGCGTAGGCTGACAGCTATAGATCCAATTAGACCCCTAGCCTGGGAACCTCCATATGCCGTGGGTGCAGCCCTGAAAAGACAAAAAGCCAAAAAGTAAAAATAACATAACATAAAATAAAATAAAATATAATAAAAATAAAATAAAAAAGTTTAAATGAAGAGTTACCACATGACCCAGCAATTCCACTCCTATGCATATACCCAAGAGAAATAAAAACATACACCCACACAATAACTTGGTACATGAATGTTCATAGCAGCATTATTCATAATAGCCTAAATGTTTAAACAACTCAAATGTCCAGCAACTGATGAATGGATAAACAAAACATGGTATATCCACATAAAGGAATAATATTTGGCAATAAAAATGAAGTACTAATACATGTTACAACATAGATAAAACTTTGAAAATATTATCATAAATGAAAGAAGCCTGTCTCAAAGGACCATAAATTGTATGATTCCATTTATATGAAATATACAGAACAGAAAATCCATAAAGACAGAAGTAGACTAGTTTGCTAGGACTGAGGGATTTGAGGGTAATGGGGAGTGACAGTGATACAGAGTTTCTTTTTGGAATGAAGAAATGTTCTAAAATTAGTTATGGTTATGGTTGCAAAACTCTATGCATATACTGAATTGTACACTTTAAGTGAGTGAACTATATGGTATATAAGCTATATTTTAAAGGCTTTCATTTTAAAATCTACCAAGAGTTCCTGATGTGGTGCAGGGGGTTAATGATCTGGCTTGTCTCTGTGGAGGTGCCAGTTCAATCCCTGGCCTGGGAAATTCCATATGCTGCAGGTACAGCTGAAAGAGAAAATTAAATAAATTAATTAAATTAAAATCTATAAAAATAAAAGAAAAAAAACTGTATGAGCTAAATATATATACATATATAAAATATATACCAAACATTTATCTGATAAATGACTTGCATGCAGAATATCCAAAGAACTCCCCAAATTCAACAATAATAAAAAATAGGCAAATACTTATGCAGACATGTTCCCAAAGAAGAACTATGCTACAATCACATGAGATGCTGCTAGAAACCCACTGGAATGACTGAACATAAAAAGACCATCTATCCCAAGTGTTGCAAAGATGTGAAGGAACTGGAAATCTCACATAGCACTGATGGAAATAACATGGCATAACTCCTCTGGAACACAGCTTGGTAGTGTCTTACAAAGGTGAACATACACCTACTTTATGATCCAACCATTCTTCGATGCCATAGTTATCCAGAATTTTTTTAAGTCCATAAAAAGACTCTTAACACAAGTATTCACAGTAACTTGACTTGTTATAGCCAAAAAACTAGAAACAGGTGACCAGACAGGTGATCAACAGGTGACCAGATCAACAAACTGGATTATGCAGGTAATGGAACACTACTCAGCAATAAGAAGGAATAAACTGTGATACACACAAGAACTAGCAGCCAGTAATTCCATCTTCAAATCTTTTCACCCCCAGTTCCAGACATGTGAGTGAAGGACTTTCCAGATCACTCCAACCTCCAGACCTCAGCTCTTCACAAATGATATTCAGATACTATGGAGCAGAGATAAGCTAGGTCCTCTTATCTCTTGGGCCTGAATTCCCAACCCGCAGAATCTGCGAGCATATTAAATGGCAGTTGCAGGCCACTAAGCTTTGGAGTAATTTGTTACACAGAGATATCAACTGAGGTAAAACCAGTAATTTGCTGATTTTGCCCCATGCTGGTCTAGTTAGCAACTCATCCATCCTACTATGCTTCCAAAGTCCAAAGCACCTACCTTCACCACCTGAGCCAACCTGGGCTTATGCACCTGGGCATCCTGCAAGAGTACAGGTCTAAAGCATTACCCTCAGAATGGCCTCTCATCTAAGCACAGGCCCCACCTTGAACATGACTTCTTTTTTCCACTGTCTTCAAGATAATGGACAAGGTGTCAGGGACTAAGCAGCACATTACAGACACACCTGGGCAAAGGCCACTCCAGGAGTCTGCTCAGGAGACGGCAGAGATTCGTACATGATGTACACCACCTTAAGTGGCTCCTGTAGCTTTGACCCATCATGACAATAGAATGTCTCCTTGCCACTTGGGACCCACACAAAATCAGTATGGCTTCTATCAGCAGCCCACCCTACTGCCATACGCTGACCACGTTATGTGGACAAAAGAACAAACACCGCTCTTCAGACTGATCCAGGGATGAGCATATGACCCAAGCAGGCCTGTGTATGTCATCCTATGAAGTCTGATGTGCCTGAGTTCCTGAGAACCACACAATTTGCTACTGTCAAGAGAGAAGGAAACAGAGGCACCAGGTGGCAGGAGAAAGCAACAAAGTTCCATCTATATTACTAAAAAATTCCTGGGTCCAGTCACAACTGAAGCTCATACTACCTGACAGACCTCACAGGAGCTTTTTTTTTTTTTTTTTTTTTTTTTTTCTTTCCAGCTACTGGTTAAATCTGGCACCCAGCCATGTACACCTGCCCTTGGAAGAGGGCCCCAGAACCATAATCTGATCTAGATGAACAGTTACGCATTTTTATGAAAAATACAGAAACACATTCTGAGAAGCTGGTCCATATCCTGCCAAAAACCTATCCCTTTTACAGAAAGGATTCACCCCAGATTCCTTTAAAATGATAAGTTCACATACTTCATTTAAAATTTCGTTCACTTTGCAAAACTCTCACCTATTAAACAATGTTTCAGTGACATGTATTACCAAAAACATTACACCCTGGAGGAGAACAATCTCTATTTTTTTTCTCCACATACACAGACAATTTACACATACACACACCCCACAAACCTCACAAAGTATTTTATAGTAGAGCCTTGTGGAAAAGTTATTTTCAAACATTTTATTTCATCTGGCAGCCAGAAATGATGTTCAGTTGTCTGGAACATAGGCTGCTATGGGCTTCTTGTCACAGCCCACTGGAAGGGAACAAAGCGGAAGATGACAGTTGTAAATCTCAGCATCCCCCAAGACAAAGCAAGCGGCCAGAGCCATCATTCAATGCTGCGCGAAGCCTCGGCTTCCTGAAAAAAGTGCCCACGTCATTCACACTGGCTGTAAGTAAATCAGAGTTACATTCGCACTGCAACTTGAACAGTTTCCTTCTTTTTTTTTTTTTTTTTTTTTTTTTTTTTGCTATTGCTAAATACTTTCCCTTTTTAGGTAGTTACTGGTGTATCAGAATTCCAAGTAACTACTCTTTAATATGGTTGAAACTGGAATATCTTCAAGAAGTCTGTACTGTCAGCACTGGAATCATGAAGAAGAAAAAAAAAGTCATGGGAAAGGAAAACAGAATCCCTGGCTTAGCTATCCAACTTTGCTCTGGCTTCCCCTCCCAGCTAACTCCCTCCACTGGATAATCCACTGTGCAATCCCCCCTGGAGCCTAATGGGGCAGCAGAACGGCCTCCCCTAGGACATAGGGACAAGTCTCATCTGCCTGGGCATATAACCGTGGTCAGATGAGGCAAGAAGCCACACTGGATTCAGGGCTGTGCGTCCCCGTTCTTGTTCTATCCCAAGCCACTGTGTCCTCAAGTCTAGCAATTTCCTGGCCTTAGCGACAAGCGGGACATTTTGCTGGGGAACACTGATTTTTCACAACACACCAGTCCCTTGCTTGGCAAAAGCTACATTTTCTATCAGATGATGATCCCCATTGTACACCACAGCTGGAAGCGGCACTCCAACAGAACTGTCCTGTGCTGCTGCTGCCCCATGCTGTCTGTCGGCGACCATGCCCTAGGATAGAGCCTCTGCACCAATGTCAGGAGGAGCCAGGGGCCTGGAGGAGTGGCGGCACCTCAAGGTCATGCAGGACGTGGGCGTTCTGAGCCAGGCCTCAAGGTCAGGCTTGCCTGACTCTGGGCGCTGCACTCACCACCCTAGCCACCACGAGACTGCTGAGCCCTAGTAGGTGACAGGCACACGACAGTCTACGAAGGGACAGAGAACACAAGCTTCCCCCCTTCTCTGGAATGATCTTCCCTGCAGTCCACTCAGCCCAGCAGCATTCCCAGGCTACCTCACTCCCTTGCCCCATCCTCTCAGAGCCTCATCCCCCCATTCCACCCTGGGCCGCAGGGCCCAGAGTCTGGGTAGATCAGCCATTTCTGGGAGCTCTTTCTCCACACCCCCCACCCCCTGCCTGCCATCCACCACCAGCCCAGTGAGGGCCTGGGACTCACAGGATGATGTGAACACAGAGGGAGAGGAAAGGCTCTTGGTGCATCTCCAGGGGACTTCCTCAGGGATTCATGGGGCAGGACCAGAGGCAAGAGGAACTGTGCTGTGCCTTGGAGTCTCCAGGTGAGCAAGTGAAGGGTCTCCGTCTTCACATGGGACATGAGGGACCCAAGACCCTTCTGGGAGCAGGTTCGGGGAAGGGCCTCAGGGAGAGGAAACGGGGGCAGATTCAGGGGCAGAGAGCCTGCTGGATAGGGACGTGTTTCCCCTTCGGATTTGGAATGTGGATGCTTATATCACGGAACAGGGAGACATCTGCCGCTGCCAGGAAATGCATATTTATAATGAAGAAGGCAGTTTTTAAATGCACAGACCAGCCAACAAGGCCCCTAACAAATTAACTGAGGGCCTCTGCCTTGATGCTGCTCAGAAGACTCCACACCAACCAGATGATTAACTGCTGCTCCAGAAGGAAGCCAACAGTTCAAATGTGACTCAGACGACACCCTTCGGGATATAGCAGGCAGAAAACCCACACGCTCAGTGCCCCTGCTCTCAATGCCCAGCCCCACCCAGGGAACCAGCACCTGTGTATCAAGGCTGGAAGTGAGAGACAGACTCTGGAACCAAAGACAGTCTCTGCTCCCCTAAAAGCAGAATCAGAAAAGCAGCAGCCACCTTGGCAGTGACAGATAACAGTTTATTTTCTGGGAGAAAGTTGTACTTCTTTAAATGCTGACATAAAGTATGCTTGCTTCCTTTTTGAGAGCCCAGAGGCTAAGCATGGGCTCCCTAAAGGATCCTCAGAACTCTAGCCTGTAAGCTCTGTCTTTAAATAATATCTGTCTCCTTGGAGAGAAGAAAAGCCCCTTGTCACCTCCTCAAACCCTGAATATCCTCAAGCACAGGGGTGGGAGCATCCACACCCACAGCAGATGTGGGCAAGGCCTGTCCTGGGGGCTCTGGCCCTTCACAGCTGGTCCCAGGCTGCCTCCGCGCCACCATCACCGACCACCAATAATGCCTGATATTTTCTGCTCAACTGGGCGGGAACATGCCCAGCTTTCTTGGGCTTTTCCCCTCCAGTTCACTGTCCAGCTCTGTCCAAACTCAGTGACAGGGAGTTTGATCTATGACTTGCTAATGGATTGAGAAAGGTACGCGCTCCTTCAGCCCGAAGGCAGTTTATGCAACCCCATACCGGCTCCAGCAGGCAAATTCCCTGTCTGGTCGTGCACAAGCAATTGCCCGTTGCTTTGAAAAGAAGGCTGTGCAAAATGAACCCACTGCATTCGTGGCTGGAAAACACCCAAGAAAACTGGGCAGCAGATGTCCTGATGAGACTTTCTTTTTCTGGGCTTTTCCATGAGAAAGGAGTACACTGAAAAGGCTAGACCTTTCTGTAGACGGGGGGAAAAAAAATGCAACCCTAAAGTCATTCTTTAAAAAAAAAAAAAAAAAAACCAAACAGTCCCTCCAAACAGAGTGTCTGTTCCCCTTCCCTTTCTGGGTGTCGGACTTCCTGGCCCGGGTCCTCCTGCTGGGAGGGAGGCCGGGCGCTCCTTTACACAGCCACACGTTCTCTCCTGCTCTCTCCCTCACAGGGAACAGGAAGGCTGCTGATTCAAAAATCAGACATTTCTGCGGGAGTTGGCAGGGGCCTCGATCTCCACCCCCCACCGCCCCTGGAACCCCAAGGCAGCCCCTCCTCGGCCCTGTGCAAGCTCAGCCCCCTGGCCCGTGGCTTCTAGGGGCCACCCTCCCTCCTCCAGCCTCAGGCGTGGACCAGCTGCCAGGAGCTTCCCTGAGCCACCTGGACAGCCCCAGCCAGCGTGGACTTTAAATAATAAACTATGCATTCTTGATCCGTCTGCAGCTGGAGGCAGATTTTCCTATTTAAGCTGGAGGCCTTCTCTGCTTGCAGTTACTCAAAAGTAGGGCGTGTGTGTGTGTGTGTGCACGTGTGTGTGTGTGTGTGTGTGTGTGTGTTGCATAAGAGTACAGGAGAGAACTGGGAAAAGACAGCACGGCTTGCTTCCAGTTCCCCTGCCTGGTGGGACTGTGTGTGGGAAAAGGATTCAGACACACACACGAGAAAATATCATGGTGTCCTTTCCTTTTTGGCCTCCATGCTTAAGTTTGAGACTTTCTTTCTCAATCAAGTAATGGGAATACTCAAGAAGAGGCCGAATGTCCTCTCAGCCTAGAGTGAATTTTCTGTGTTCTCATGCAGAACATGTCCAAAAGATAACTGAAAGCGGAAAAGAAGGACTACTGGTGAATGTGGTGCCACTGCTTAGGCTGCGGAGAGATAATAGAACAACAATTGTGCTACACTGAATGACAGCCCCCAAAGAGGTCCAGATCCTAATCCCCTGCACCCTGTGAACACGTTAAGGCACATGGTAAGAGGGCCTGTAGGTGTGATTAAGTTACGGGGCTTGCAGTGGGGGTGATCCTGGATGATCCAGGTGGCCTGATCCAGTCACTCATGTTCTTTCCCCAAGAGGCAGAAAGAACTGTGCCCACAGAAGAGACCTGTCAGAGCGGTGCCATGTGAGACAGGCTCCATGCCCACACTGGCTCTGAGGATGGAGGAAGGGTCTGAGAGCCAAGGTATACAGGAACCTTGAGAGGCTGGAAAAGGCCAGGAAAAGGCTCCTCCCCTGGAGCCTCCAGAGGTATGAAGGCTCACTACCATCTTGACTTTTGGCCAATAAAACCCATTTCAGACTTCTGCCCTCCAGAACTGTAAGATGACACATTTGTGTTGGTTTAAGCCACGAAGCGTGGGGTAATTTGTGACAGCTGCCTTAGGAGCATCTTGCCCTCCACTCAGAGTACCTTAGCCACAAAACAGCAAATAGCAGAGAGGGATAAATGGGATATTGGGAATGCAGACAAAGCACCTTGGGATTCTAGAAACTAAGTGAGGCAATGAGGGTGGACTTCCTGGAATAGGTGACACCCAAGTTGGGCCTCCGAAAACAAAATGGATTTTCAAGAGCAGTAAAGATAGACACAAAAAGGTCACTCTGTACAGTCCCACATGCCAGCATAGACCCTCAATATACACAAGGCCTTGTGACCTAGGAATCTGCAATCTAGTTTTCTCCACACTAAATAATAATTATATAATATATCAAGGGGGCTTATCTCTCTGCACTTAAATTTAAAAACTTACATGAAATTTGCCAGAAAAAAATACAATTTACTAAAATTGATCCCATTAGTAATATAAAACTTAAACAGGCCTATTTTTATAGAGGAAACAGAGAAAGTTACAAAGGAACTAGACACACACACACACACACACACAAATAGGCTGAGATGGTTCCACAGGCAATTCTACCAAACCTTCACAGACCAGACAGCCCCGATGATTCATAAAGTGTTCCAGAGCACTGAAAACAAGGAAAATGTCCACACCTTTTTTTGAAAGCTAGTATAACTTTGATAACTGAAAGTATATACACAAAAAAGAAAATTATAGACCAACATCACATATGAATATGGGTGCAAAAAGCCTAAGCAAAACATTAGAATGCAATATCACTTTAAGGAAATAATGCACCACAACCAAGTGAGATTTATACCAGGAATGCAAGGTTGGTGTAATAGTAGGGAATCCATTTATATAATATATGCTATTAATCTAGCTGAAAAGACTGGTGACATGCATATCTCCACAGTGCTGCAAAAGCCTTTAGAAAATCTAATACCCATATCTGATTTTCAAAATTACTCTCACAAAGGCCAAATCTGAGACTTTATTATGAGTATCAAAAGAAATAAGTAAATAAATTGGTATCCATGGAGTAAAATAAGAATGTACAATCCCACACACATATAAATAAATGGGGAAAAGGGGAAAGCTCTCTTTGCAGAACACCAATTAAAAACGTGGAGGAAATAATGAAGTTAGAAACATACCATGTTGGAGCCAGCACAATAAAAATTGAGTCTGCTGAAAATTGAGAGATGCTGAAACTAGTGAGTGCAAGTTTAAGGAAGAACAGGATATTATACTTGCTCAGAATATCCAACAAATTACTTGTTAATTACGTAAGGAAAGAGAATGACTTTACAACAGATTAAGTAGTGGATCACAACCTGAACCAAGCGCCAGTGAGACAGGCTGGCAGCACGTGCTTCCTGAGAAGAGGCACTGGGAAGAACACAGCATCACTTCTGCAGTATTCCCGTGCAGACCAGCAGCAAGAGTGCTAAAATAAGGGTTAATAATACTCAGCTAGGCATTAAAGCATTTACTACTTTTCCTATTTATTGCTATGAAACCTTAGTCCTTTACTTTTCAGAACACATGTGGACTGTGGTTTATTTTGATGACTGCACGTCCATACATCAGTGCAAGAGATCCTGTGAGTCAAATGTGTAACCTATATCCATCATGAAGAAACAGCAGGCAAAAAACCAAAGGTAGAGACCACCTACCAAATAACTAGACCGTCCTTGTGTTTCTGAAGAAATGTGATGATCAGAGAGGAAAATTCTAAGTAATTGATCTGGATCAGGGTAGGGGTGGGAGGATTAAGGAGACCTAACAACTAAATGCAATGTATGATTCTAGATTGGATTCTGGACCAAGAAAAGAAAGCTTCAGAAGACATTACTGAGACCACTGGCAAAACTTGAATATGAATGGTACATTAGGCAACAATGGTACATTAGGCAACAATACCGAGTCGTTGTTTCATATCCTGGGTTTAATAAACATAAGAGGTCTTAAAAAATATAAATGAATATAATTATAGATAAAAGGAATATGATGCCAGCAAATTACTCACGTGCTTCAGAAAAAAAAAAAAGTGTGTGGAGGGAGAAAGGGTTGGGGAGGTTGGAAGGAGGTCAGAGGAGTGAGAGGGTGAGTGTGAGAAAGCAAACCACAGAGAAGTGGGGGAAATGTTAACACCTGGTGAACTGGGGGACTAATACAGCTCTTTGCAATGACATCAAGGAAGAAGCCAACAAAAAGATGGGGGAGAGGTCAAAAATATAAGGACAAGAGAGCAAATAGGTAATTTTGAGTCTGGGTGACTGGAAAACTGGGTCAGAATGTTGATGTTGGGCTGTTGGAGGTGGGTATCATCACACAAGGATTGGGTCCAGAAACACCAAATTATGGGGAGCAGGCAGCCACCCCAGCCGGCCACTGGAAATGTGTAGGTGGAATGGGGGAAGACGAGGGATGGCAACAGAGCCTGAGGATTCAGCAAGGGGGTGATTCAGGTAAGGACCCCAAAAGAGGAAAAAGAGCAGCAGCCAACACAAGTGTACCTGAGAAGCATCAACATCTGGAGGCTGGGGTGGGGAGCAAAGGAAGAAAGAGGGAATGGGTCCACCACGCCAGAGTCCCCACTGGCGATACTTCTGTGACACCTAAAGATACAGTCGAGACCCACAGGCGGGTTCTGAGGGGGCCACCCCAGTACCACTGAGCCCACCTGGCCCCAGAGGAAAAGGGAAAGCAGAGAATGGTGAGAAGATGCTGGAGGCTGTGCCGAAGGCCAGCAGGCAGCAGCAGTGCAGGAAGGGGGACTTGCATCCCTGCACCCGGTTCCAAGTGCAAGAGCAAGAAGCCACCCAGAAAACCCCCACCCCGTGTTCAGACACCCCTGCTTCACACTGCAGAGTCACAGCAGCCAAGCCAGGGACTGGGTTCTCACGGCCAGTCTCTCCTCTGTCCACCCTGCCCAGCAAACTCCACTGGGAATCAGAAAGTCCTTCCAACCAGCCCACAGGCTGGTCTGGGAGGAAGGGGTGATGGGGGCACTGGGGACCGTCTTCCCTGGGGCCCACCCAGAATGAGACCAGTAATCGGCTTTCAACCCATGTGTTGGCACTCACCCCCTGGAATGCTAGCTCCGTGAGAACGGGGACCTTTACTTCTGGATGACCGCAGGAAGCCCATGCCAGGGACTGGGCCTGACACACAGTATTAAACAAACACTGGCCGAGTCAATAAAGTACTGCCTTGAATACGAGGGCATTTTATAAGTTTAAATACAGAGACCTGAAAATAAAATATACTCAAGCCAATTTAGAGAAAACACACACAGAGTCACTGAGCATATAGAATAAAATTAACATTTACATAAAGGTTCATTCCAACACTGCCCCCAGGCCTGCTTTACCCATTTTTCCTGATTCTCCAGCAAGAGAGAACCCAGAAAGACAGCCTTCAGAGGGAACCACAAGAGCAGAGGTGGATGCCCCCCCCACACCACCCCCACAAGAGACAGTCCCTTCCAGGTGGCCCTCTCCAGGTCACCAGGCCACCAGGCGCCTGCATCTGCAGTGCTCTATCCACTCCTTTAGGGAGCTCAGAGCTACTTTTGCTGAATAACTAATTGTTTTATTAGAGGAAGGAAAGACAGAAAGGGATTTATCATAGACCAATTCATTGTTCATGCAGAAAGAATTTATTCAAACTGAATATCTAGGAACTTTTAGAAGGTAACATGTTTTCTTACACTAATATTTTTAACAATTAGACCAGGGATGCCTAAAACTGGGAGCTGCCTCCAGCCAGGATCCTTCTCTGGGACCCTCCCTTCAGTGTTTCATATCACCCCACTTTCTGCTGCCATCTCAAGCCTTCCCCAAGCACAGGACCTTGGCTTTTCCTTTTCTGCAGGCTCTCAGGCCTAAATACCCCCTTGGCCTATGCAAGAGCAGCCCAGAAATCTGGGAGACAAGCACCGCTGGATAATACTCCAGCTCCCCATCATCTGCATCCTCAGGACTGCTCTGGAAGCGTCCATTCTCAGAGTTCCTGACACAGGAAAGATACCCCTGTTACCCACAGCAACAACCTTGGACACACTCACCTTCCACTGGATTTTCCACTGGATTCTGCTCTTCCCTGTCCCTCCTTCCTGCTCCCTGGAACCCCTCCCTACACTAAACTACCTGCCCAAGTCCTCTGCTCAGGCTTGGCTTTAGGGAACCCATTCCATGGGCCTTATACAGAGATGACACCTCACTTTTTGTTTTTCTTTTTAGGGCTGTACCTAAAAGGAGGTTAAGGCTAGGGGTCAATTTGGAGCTGTAGCTGCCAGCCTACACCACAGCCACAGCAATGCAATATCTGAGCTGCATCCGCGACCTACACCACAGCTCACAGCAACACCAGATCCTTAACCCACTGAGCGAGGCCAGGGAATGAACCCACATCCTCCTGGAAACTAGCTGGGTTCTTAGCCTGCTGAGCCACAACGGGAACTCCAACACCTTACATTTTTTTTTTTTTTTTTGCTATTTCTTGGGCCGCTCCTGCGGCATATGGAGGTTCCCAGGCTAGGGGTTGAACCGGAGCTGTAGCCACCGGCCTACGCCAGGGCCACAGCAACGCGGGATCCGAGCCGCGTCTGCAACCTACACCACAGCTCACGGCAACGCCGGATCGTTAACCCACTGAGCAAGGGCAGGGACCGAACCCGCAACCTCATGGTTCCTAGTCGGATTCGTTAACCACTGCGCCACGACGGGAACTCCCACATTTTAATAATACTTTCTACTTCACGAAACCCCATCCGCATTAGTTCATTTAACTGTCAGCAACCTGGTGAAGTAAAACTATGGAGTAAAGTAATGCCTCTCTTTTCTGGATGAGGAAACACAGGAATAAGGAGATGAGCTGACTTCAAGACATCTGTAGCCCAGAAAGCAGAGTTAGACCCTGCCCACTGCTGGCAGGGCCCCGGCCAGGACACACAGGCAGGCCGTGTCCACTTTACAGCACTTCACAGGCTCAACGACCACAGTCATTCAGCCTCAGGGAATGATGATAATAACAATAATTTTATTCTTCCCAAAGAGTGATTAATGCATCTCCCCTACTCATTCAAACACACCAAAAGAGAATTCAAAAATTTCCTCGGTCACCTGTCTTAAAAAGAAATAAAAATGAGATCAAAGGCACTTGGATAAATACATGGTTTGGATGAAGCAAATGGCAGGATCAGAGGTTCCCCTGAAAGCTTGTGAGAATTAAGCCTGGAAGACAATGGCAAATATAGAAGTAATTATTCCTGAGCACTTGCAAGGCACAAGGAAGACTCTGAAGTCGCAGAAACACTTACCAGTGATCTCACACATGCCCGCCCCCTGTCACTGGTAGCCACAAGATGGGGGTGTGGGTTCCCAGCCTCAAGGGGACAGGTGAGCCCAATCCCCTGGTCTTTCAACTGCCAGCATCTGTGCCAGCTCCCTCTAGATAAGGTGGTGGGCAAATGCCACAGGTGCCTAAGAAACATTGCCAGGAGCATGACGGCTGCCCCCTATGGCCCAAGGGAACAAACTCAAGATCCATCCTATGGAATTTGAGATCAAATTGCCTATTTTCTCCAGACCACCTGGGAAAAGGAGATAGTACTCGTACTCGAGGTCAATGAAAGCAGCAATAGGTGACCTTGGTGCGTTGATTTACTGAAGTATTAATTAGGTTTTTTCCTTATGCTGTTGCTTATGGGTAGACTTTGTGTTCCTTTGCTGAGAGCATTTTGTAGGGCCCAAGGCAGAAGACGTCTAAGCACAGCTACCATTCTGGACAGAGTTTCTGGAATCTTGGCTTCCTAAAAGAAGAGCATTTGGGGAAGGAGTGCCCTTGAGATGAGGGGCAGGGGTTGAAGCCGCAAGAGAGAGTGGTGTGGTTGGATTCAGTGAGCAGCAGGGAAACACCCTATGCAGCCCCCAGGGGTAGGCAGGCAGGATCCCTGAGCTAGATCTCTCTGGAAGGTCCTTGTCATCAAGGATGGCTGATACAATGAGAAATGTCATACCTGGAACAGTAGGTGACTGATCTGAGAGCCCAGCAGACCCAAGGCCCAAAGGCTGACCCAAAGAGTGAAGGACCAGTGTTATCTGCCACAGCAAGATAAGAGATCTGATGGGGCAATTCCAACCATAGGCACAGGGAAGTACAACAGAATCTGCCTCTGTTCAGAGCTCTGAATGCCAGGGGAATTCAGAAAGTCAGTAAGTCTCCAGCGCAAATCCCCCAGCCTGTGCTACACACACAAATATGCATCACTCTTAGAGTATAGACTTCCCGAGAAAAACACTGCAGCAGAAATCATATTTGGACTTGTGGAAAGGTTCTGGGGCATCAGAGAGAAAGGCATGTGAAATTACTCAGTGAGGTTTTTCCAAAGCCCAAAGCACAGGTGCTGCAGGCTGGGGGAGGAGGGGACCCATCAGCCACAATGTAAAATTACAGTCCACATAAGAAAACCACCTCAAATAAAAGAATGAGCAAATACACACAGGAAGATCAGGACCCCAAGGAATTCAGATGGTAGAATAATTTTTAAAAAGGCCTAAAATAATTATGTCAAAAATAACCAAAGTGGAAATTCCCATTGTGGCTCAGCAAACCTGACTAGTATCCATGAGGATGCAGGCTGGATCCCTGGCATCGCTCAGTGGGTTAAGGATCCGGTGTTGCCATGAGCTCTGGTGTAGGTTGCAGATCCTGCATTGCTTAGATCTGGTATTGCTGTGGCGTAGGCCAGCAGCTGCAGCTCCAGGTCAACCCCTAGCCTGGGAACTTCCATATGCCACAGGTGTGGCCCTAAAAAGCAAAAAACAAACAAAAAAACCCAATGTGATAAAGGAACTTCTTTAAAAATGTTCTTAAAACATTCTTTAAGAAGGACATTAAACACAGAGAAGTCCATTCTGAAAAGTCATACTGAGCAAATAAGTTGGTAAATATATAAACTTAAGTCCTTTTAACTGTGAGAATATATAATGATGATGATTAAATGGGAAGGGATAAAAATATATAATTAAATTAATAGACAAAAATAACATGGAAAGTGAAAGCTAAAGCACTTGAAGGGTCATGTATTATGAATGAAAGACACCTGATACTTTTAGATGTCCTTAACACATTTTTTTTTAAATTTAATGTAACAACAACAAAAACAAAAACCGAATAGATTGTAAAACTTACAGTGGAAGAAAAAAGGGGGAATAAAGAAAAGTTAGTGGAACCAATGGAAAGAAAAACAACAAAAATAAATAGATACAAAGAAAAAGCATGGTATTATTAATGGAAAACAAAATATAAGATGGTAGAAATAAATGTAATTATATCAGTAACACCATACAAAAATTATAAAAATATTAATCTTGCCCATGAAAAGACAGATATTCTTGAACTGGATATTTTTCAAAATTTAGATACATAATACTTTTAAGAAACTATATAAAACATTAATATAGAAAAGGATTGAAAATAAAGCTAAGGAAAAAGAAAAATCAGGCAAACACTGACCAAAATAAAAAATAACTGGCAAAACTAATATTAGGTGAAAATAGCTAGAAGGCCAAAACCTTTACCAGGAGTTTAAAAATGGCCTATTACAGGATAATGAGAAATAATTCACCAAGAATAAGGCTCCTTGACCTGTATACAATAAATAATACTGCCTTATAACCTATGCAGCAAAAATTGATAGAATTAAAAGGTGAAATAAGCCAAACCACAATTGTTATGAGACTTTTAATATATCTCTAATTATAACAAGTCAAGGAGGAGATCCCACATGGCTCAGTGGTTAAGGAACCTAACTAATATCCATGAGGATGAGGGTTGGATCCCTGGCCTTTCTCTGTGGGTTGCTGTGAGCTGTGGTTTAGGTCGCAGGCAGTTTGGATCCTGCGTTGCTATGGCTGTGGCGTAGGCCAGCAGCTACAGATCCAATTTGACCCCTAGTCTTGGAAACTCCATATGCCATGGATGCACCCCACCCCCAAAAATAAAGAAAGACAAAAAAAAAAAAAAAAAAAAACACATCAAGGAGTTCCCCTTGTGCTGCAGTGGAAATGAGTCTGACTAGTATCCATGAGGATGCAGGCTGGATCCCTGGCATCGCTCAGTGGGTTAAGGATCCAGTGTTGCTGTGAGCTGTGGTGTAGGTCACAGACGCAGCTCGGATCCCACATTGCTGTGGTGTAGGCCAGCAGCTGTCCCTCTGATTCAACCCTTGGCCTGGGAACTTCCATATGCCATGGATGTGTGCCTAAAAAAAAGCAAAAAATAAAACAAAGCAAGTCAAGCAAGCCAAAAATAATGAAGATATGAATGATTTTGGCATCACAACACCAAAATTTGAATGAACATATATAAATGCTGTTCACAACAATTAAAGTGTATGCATTCTTTTAATTTACACATAAAACATTTATTAAAGCAAAAAAGCCTGTGTTCTAAACCACACCGCAAATCGCAACCATTACCAAAGAATATTATATGGAGTGCAGCATGGTCAACAAACCTCTAACAGACCTAAACCTCCTGCGCAGAACAACTGTGAACTTAAACAAAATGCAAAAATCCAGTGACCTGATTACAGGAAAGTAAACCAATTCAGGAAGGTTTGGGTGGAGAGTCAATGCTTGAAAGGAAAGAACAGGACAGGAGCTTAAGGCAGGCCTAGTCAGTGCTATAAGTGTGGCTTATATTCCAAGAGGAAGCCTGCAGTCCTCAGGCCTAAGGAACCAAAGGACAGAATTCCAGGCAAAAAAAAAAAGCAACTGGGGACATATTATAAAAAGCAGATGGAGTTCCCATCTTGGCACAGCAGAAAAGAATCCAACTAGGAACCATGAAGTTGCAGGTTCAACTCCTGGCCTCACTCAGTGGGTTAAGGATCCAGCGCTGCTGAGAACTGTGGTGTAGGTTGCAGACGCAGCTCAGATCTGGCATTGCTGTGGCTCTGGCACAGGCTGGCAGCAACAGCCTCATTAGACCCCTAGCCTGGGAATCTCCATATGCCATGGGTGTAGCCCTAAAAAGACAAAAGACAAAAAAAAAAGAACAGATGTAAAGAAGGGAGTCCCAAATTCTGTATATCAATTATATCACAATCTTTAAATAATCCCTATATGGAACAGACTCTAGCTGAGGATAAAAGAACAGAATTGAGATTTGAGATGCTGCCTAAGAGGTAAACTTTGCAGTCCAACAAAATTAAGAGTCAGTTAAAATACTCCAGAGGAATAGAATCTAATTTACATTACCTTTACATCCAGGACATATCCCAAAATTACTTGACATGTGAGTAACTAGGAATACGTGATCCATTTTGAAGAGAAAAGATATGAGTGGAGAAAAAAATCCCAAGACAACCAGCTGTTGGAATAGAGGTAATAATTTTAAACCAACTATCACCATCATGCCTAAAGACTTAAAGGAAAATATGCTCTTGATGAATGAACAAATAGGAAATCTCAAGAGATGATGAAACTATAAAAAAGAACCAAATGGAAAACTTTATCTCAATCAAATTCTTTAATCACTAAACAGAGAACTATAAATCTTTTTTTTTTTTTTTTGTCTTTTTAGGATCATAACTGTGACACATGGAAGTTCCCAGGCAGGTCAAATCAGAGCTGTAGCTGTCAGCCTATGCCACAGCCACAGCAATGCAGGATCTGAGCCACATCTGCAACCTATGCCAAAGTTGACACATAGCAATGCCAGATCCTTTAACCCACTGAGCAACGGCAAAAAACAAATTGGCATCCTCATGGATACTAGCTGGGTTCATTACTGCTAAGCCACAATGGGAACTCTCCTATAAATCATTTTTCAAAGATGGCAAAAACACAGGGTAAAAATTACAAAAATTCAAAAACGTATAGCTGCAATGATAATAAATAATAGACTGTTTTGTACCACACATTGTTGTAAAGTGCATTACATATTAATTTATCTAATCATCTTAATAATTCTATGAAGTACATGCAATTATCATCACCATTTTTACAAATAAAGATATTTAATAAAACTTTAAAAAAATGAAAAAATAAATTTAGTCACAAAAAGATGAAATAAATTACTCAAGGTCTTTCAAGCTAGTAAGTGATAGAGGCAGGAATTCAAACCCAGTAAGCCTGTCCATAAATTCTTAAGTATCTACACTGTACTGCCCCCATAAAAAAAAAAATTATTATGGAACTTGGAGAATATTTAGAATTTGATACAGGAAATACTACAAATCAAAATTTATATGCAGTTAAAAGTATGCATGTAGTGAAATGTATAGCCTTAAATATATACACTGAAAATTAAGGAGTTCCTGCTATGGCACAGTGGGCTAAGAATCTGACTACAGCAGCTCGGATTGCTATGGAGGCATGAGTTCAATCCCCAGTTCAGCGCAGAAAGCTAAAAGATCCAGTGTTGCCGCGGCTATGGCTCAGATTCAATCCTTGGCCTGCAAATTTCCATACACTGCAGTGCAGTCATTAAAAAAAAAAAAATCAGGAGCAAAGTTTAATGAGCTAAGTATTCTATTCAAAAATTTAGGGAAAAGCAACAGGATGAAATCTAGACACTGTAAAAAAACTGAGGAATAATTACAATAGAAATTAAAGAAAGAAGTAGGAAATACAAAGCAATAAAGAATATAAAACCAAAGTTAGTGCTTTCAAAAGACTAATGAATTAGACAAACCTCTACAATTAAAATGATCCAGATTTGCATTTATTAACATAGGTAAACTTGAAAAACATTATTGTAACTGATAAAAGCAAACTGCACAGTGTGAA
Source organism: Sus scrofa (assembly GCF_054392235.1). Taxonomy (NCBI): domain Eukaryota; kingdom Metazoa; phylum Chordata; class Mammalia; order Artiodactyla; family Suidae; genus Sus; species Sus scrofa. Next base: position 148,301,555 of record NC_139383.1, read on the forward strand.
GAATTATGAAAAATTTAAAATACACAAAACAATGCAACATGCAATTTGTGACTATATACCACAAATCTTATAATAGTTTTAAAAAAACATGGATAGGAAAGATTCGCACCAAATTAGGATGCTGGTTTCTTCCAGGGAATAAGCTAGAGGGATAAGGGTACTGCAGCAACATATTTAGTCATATCCATAAATCTTAATTTCTCTCCAAAAAAATTAAAAGTTCTGAAGAAGATGTGACCTTATCTTAACATGGATTAAGTCTGAATGCTAGGTATGTGGACCTTCAGTTTTTGTTTCGTGCTTTCTCCTCCCTTGTTTTACATGTTTTACAACTAATAATAATTTATACTGGCTACTTATGTTTACTTCTTTACTGTCTATCTCACCCACCAAACCATGAGGTTCCTGGAGGCAGGGACCAGGCTGTGTCAGGCTCAACACAGTATGTTCACTGTCTAAGGGTCAATGAATACATGATGACTGAATAAACAAAAACGAGAGGGAAAACGTAAGCATGTGACCTCCAAGGGTAACTTCCAGTCTAGAATCACTAAGATTCCCTGATCACACTGCAAGAGGCAAGAATGACAGATTTAAGTATAATGAGAATTTGTAGCTTTCAGCTCAGGGTTTCTCTCTTTCCCACTTAATACAGAACAAGGACACTGAGGTGGTGCCCTGATAATAAAGAATGGGGATACAAATCATAGTTATAACCAGTTTCGTTGTGGCTCAATGGAAACAAATCTGACTAGGAACCATGAGGTTGCAGGTTCGAACCCTGGCCTTGCTTAGTGGGTTAAGGATCCGGAGTTGCTGTGAGCTGTGGTGTAGGTCGCAGACCCAGCTTGGATCTGGCATTGCTACAGCTGTGGCTGTGGCGTAGGCCAGCAGCTATAGCTCCAATTCAACCCCTAGCCTTGGAACCTCCATATGCCGCGGCCCTAAAAAAAGCAAAATGAAAAACAAAAAAAACAAACAAACAAAAACTCACAAAACCCCCCAAAGGAAGATGATTTTACCAGCTGCAGATGAAGCCAAAGCTCAGTCGCCCAGTTCTTTCTAACTTGCCTGAGGTTACACCGCTCCTTTCATATTTACTTACACAGGAAAAAACTGTGAATAGATGTCAACCAGCCAACAATGACATTTATTCTTATAGAGAGGGTCCCTTTATACAGTCTATTTCTAATTTCCTTGACATTTGTTTTTGCCTTTCAGGTATTTGTAAGTGTTCCTACAAACATCCCTCCAGCAAGGTGGCTGGAAGTGGTAATGTCACCCTCTCACCTCTATGTTCTTCAGCAATAACCCTGAGAAGCAGACAAAATCAGCATCATCATATCAACGTTGCAGGGGAGAAAACATGGGCTGATCTGTGTCCTCTAACCCTTAGTACCTTTGAATGTGACCATGTTTGAAGAGGTAGGTAATTCAGTGAAAATGGGGTCATTAGGATGGGCCCTAATCTAATCTGGTGTCCTCCTAAGAAGATGTGATTGGGACACAGACAAGTGCAGAGGTAAGACCATGAGAAGACACAAGGAAAAGACAGCCGTCTACAAGCCAAAAAGAGAGGCCTCAAGAGAAACCAACCCTGCCAACACCTTGATCTCAGACCTCTAGATTCCAGAACTGTGAGCAAGTACATGCATGTTCTTCAAGCTGCTGGGGTCTGTGGTCATTTGTTCCAGCAGCCCCGGCAAACTAACAGAGAGGTGCGTTGATGTCATGGGACTCTTCAGGGGTCACATCCAAGGGAGACAGAGCTGGGTCTCTAGCATCATTCTTTCTCTTTCTCCTGGAATAATAATTCTCAAAATATTGGGGTCTATATTTGGACTTCATTTTTTTTTATGGCTACTCTTACACATGGAAGTTCCCAGGCCAGTGGTCAAATTGGAGCTGCAGCTGAGGACTACGCCACAGCCACAGCAACACTGGATCTGAGCTGCATCTGTGACCAATGCTGCAGCCTGTGGGAATGCCAGATCCTTAACCCACTGAGCGAGGCCAGGGATCAAACCCACACCCTCATGGACACTATGTCAGGTTCTTAACCTGCTGAGCCACAACAGGAACTCCTGGAGTTAATATTTTTATATGTAAATAAATACTTAAAATATTAACATAAAAAAACCCAAAGTATGGAGTTCCCGTCATGGTGCAGTGGTTAACAAATCCGACTAGGAACCATGAGGTTGCAGGTTCGATCCCTGGCCTCACTCAATAAGTTGAGGATCCAACATTGCTGTGAGCTGTGGTGTAGGCAGGCGGCTATAGCTCCAATTAGACCCCTAGCCTGGGAACCTCCACATGGCACGGGAAGCAGCCCTAGAAAAGGCAAAAAGACAAAAAAAAAAAAGTATAAATTTAATTCCATTTCTTTTGAGTTCTTCTTCCACTTAAGATGCAGAAGAACATGGAAGATCATCACTCCCATTAAAACAACAAAAAACACTGGATAAACTAAGAAATCATATTTTGCTTTACCCACTGGAGACCTGAGGTCTCAAGGAAGTTTAAAAGAACCAAATTTCAGAGGAACTGAGCCCTTCCTAAGCGAGCAAAGACCAGTAGCTATGTTTCTCCCCGGGGGCACCGGTGGCATGAGGAGTTAATTGGCATCTGAGGGAGGAGCTCATGAAGTAAGATGGAACCACTGAGCCAGAATGATGGATTAGCCCTGGATTAGAGGCGCCCTGAAGCTGCTCTGCCAGGCTTTTTCTTGACATCTAGGAAGTCAGGACAAGGATGGAAAGTAGAGTGGTATCTCCTTACCTATGTGGGACCGAGCTAAGCGCTGGCACTCTTGCCTCCAGACATTTGAAACCAGTGGTGAATTGAAAGGAATTAAAGTCATGATCCAAGTCAAGCCACCCCCTCTCCTGATTAGACAAAAGAGTTTCTCTCCTCAGCCCAGCTGCCTCCTTATCACCAGGAGAGAAGCCAGCTGCAGACAAAGCATCACTGTGGCCAAGGATAACCTGAGGTCCAAGGTCCCACTCTGCTCCTCGGTTCCAGGAGCCCCTAGCAGTGATGGCTTTAGTGTTTAAGTCAGTTTGATTTCTGTCATTTCCAACCAAAGGAATCTTAATTGACATGAGCACAAGTCCGAACCAATTATTTATTACAGAGTATGTACAGATAGTATTATACATGTAAACTCTTGCCTAAGTTGGCAATACACCATTTCAGAATCATTACAGTTTCCTTTAAATACTAAAATTAATTTTAGAATGCTTATAAACGAAACAAACAATACTACAAAATAACTGCAACAAAATTTTTAAACAATCATAACTGAACTTAAACTATAAAGTAGATATCAACAACTACCCAGGCACCATTGCTGAATGGCATATTTTTATTCTAAAGAACCCACTGCCACTTAAAACACTGCAGGATTCCTATTCTGACAGTGTCCCACAGCAAACTAGCCTTATTATTTTACAATCTACTTCTATCATCCACTATGTTATGTCTATCAGAGAGGAGGAGAAGATATTCAAATTGTTACTAAAAACCATGAATGTGCTAGTGGGAAGATTCTAAACTGAATCTGAACAGAGAAACTGAAATAGGCATAGCAGACAAAAAGTTTTGAAGTCACAATAACCACTCAAAAAGTCAAGAAACATTTCGAAATATCCAAAGTACCATTTTTGGTTGTTGGGACTAGCCAAAAATATCTTCAAAAACTCATGTTCACCAAAAAAGAAACAAGGAAGGAAGGAGAAAAGAAAGAAGGAAAGGAAAGGGGAAAAAAAAAAAGAAAAGGCGGCTCAGGCTCATAGGCTCCATATTTTCATGCCAAGTTCCAAGTTAGAGTGATATTTGACGAGTTAGTTTATAAGGTCCTAAAGTAAGAAGCTATAAAGAAAACAGGATCTGCCTGTCCCCTCTCTGGAAGCCCTGAAGATTGCCAGAAATGAAGCCTCTGTATTACCCAGGTGGCTCTGACTGTGCCAGTCCCTAGAGAACAAGGCAGCTTACCCAGACTCAACTTGCAGGTAAACTGAGTGCTTCATGGAGGGGGAAGAGTTGCCGGACACCCCCTCACCTGCAGGAGCCAGCTGGCTACCTCCAGGCTGCATCCAAGGTTGGGGTGATACAAGATCAATGATAAGGCACAATGACACCTATGGCTGCCACGTTCAGCCATAAAGAACATGTTCCCATGGGAAATCTTGGATTCATCTGATTAATTTCTTTGGAAACTTATTTTGCTGGTATCCCAGTAAATTAATTTTCCCAATTTCCAAACCCCCAATGTTTGAAAGTTAATCCAAACTAGATGAGTCCTGAATGACTGCTTCTTAGCTAAGCCTTAGAAGGCCCATTGTCTTTCTCAACAAAGTTGATGGAACATTTCACACAGAGCAAGCCCAGAAGTGAAATGTACATTCTTCTCCTACATCTGTGCTCCTACCCAAGACAGAGCCCGAGGTGGCACCACCTTAAATACAGGAGATGCTCTCACATGGCAGAGCACAGTGACATGAGACTTGGGGGCCAGGAAGAGATTTTTCTCTAAGCAAATTCGGAAATTACTCTCTGCAGCTTTGCATGGCTCTTGTATTTTTTTTTTTTTTTTTTTTGTCATCTTTTTTCTTTTTAGGGCTGCACCCGCAGCATATGGAGGTTCCCAGGCTAGGGGCCTAATCGGAGCTGTAGCCACCAGCCTACGCCAGAGGCACAGCAACACCAGATCCAAGCTGCGTCTGTGAACTCCACCACAGCTCACAGCAACGCCGGATCCTTAACCCACTGAGCGAGGCCAGGGTTCAAACCCACAACCTCATGGTTCCTAGTCGGATTTGTTTCCGCTGCGCCACAACTGGAACTCCATCTCTTGTTGTAACTTAATTTCCATCATATCTTCCCTGCCCTGGTTTTGTTCATTTTATTCCCTTCACTAAAGGCAAAACAGTCTGTGCCTCCCAACCAGCCTTAGGGACAAAAATGCAAACACAAGAACAATTTATCATTTTGTCAGCAATCCCTGGTATCACGTCCCTAAAGAGGATGGCAGCTGGTAATTAGGCAAATATTCCATGATATCATCCTTAAGCACCCTGGGTTTCTGGTCACTGACTAGCAGCTGATGAACCAAAGTGAGAACAAAACATATTTGCCCTTGGGTTTCACTGTGTGGCCCTGTTTGGTGCTTCTCACCTGAGAAAACCCACTTCCCCCGGCCCACGGGTGCTATGACTCATGTTTAAAACTTCTTAGCGCAGCAGTTCTCAGTGCCAGCTGAACATCGGAGGCTTTAAATGGGGAAGGTTTTTAATCGCCAGATGCCCAAGCTGCACCCAGACCAATAAAGACACCTCTCTGGGAGTAGGAACTGGGCATGACTAGCTGATAAAACTCCCCAGGGGATGGCAATGGACAGCCAGGGCTGAGAACCTCTGGAAATGCACAAGGATTTAAAATGACCAATAGCTATTTACTTTTTTTTTTTTTTTTTTTTGTATTTTTATGGCTGCACCTGCAGCACATGGAGATTCCTAGGCTAGTGGTCAAATGCGAGCTACAGCTGCCAGCCTATGCCACAGCAATGTGGGATCTGAGCTGCATCTGTGAACTACACTACAGTTCATGGCAATGCCGGATCCTTAACCCACTGGCAAGGCCAGGGATCAAACCCTCATTCTCATGGATACTAGTTGGGTTTATTACCACTGAGCCACAACAGGAACTCCCAATAGCCATTTATTTTAAAAGCAGATCAGGGAGTTCTCTCGTGGCGCAGCGGGTTAAGGATCTTGGTGTTGTCACCACAGTGGCTCGGGTTGCTGCTATGGTGTGGGTTCAGCCCCTGGCCTGGGAACTTCTATGTGCCACAAGTGCAGCCAAAAAAACCCCAAAACCTTAAAAAAAAAAAAAAAAATCCTGGTCTACAGGAGAGTCAGATAATTTACTTCCAAGGTCATTGGAACACTAAGCCTAGATATTTGTGTCAACGATAAGTCTTTAAACTACAAAAGCACATCTCCCAAAGCTCAGCCATGGGGCCTCTGCTCTCCAGGGAGGAAGTGCCACGTATGAGCAGGAGGCTATTATCTTCACCCAGGGACACTCACAGGCTGACTGCCTGTGACACCACACCATGAAATGTCCTGAAACACCTAACAGATAATCCCCAGGTGGCTCAAAGAAAGGCACAGAATATAAGAACCTTGGGTTCTCAGCCAAGCTGCTTATTAGAACCACCTTTCAAAACATACCCAAGTCATTCCCCAGATCAATTAGGTCAGGATGTGGGGGGACCAGCTGGTACACGGCATTTTTTAAATAGTGGCTCTCACACTTAAGCAGGATCAGATTTACCTGGACAGCCTCAAAGCTACTGATTTCTGGACCCACCCCCATGGTTCCTAATTCAGGAGGTAGTGGGATGGGGGGAGTGCTAAGAACCTGCAGATCTAACAGATTCCCAGGTGATGCTGCTAGCTCAGGGGTCACACTTTGGCCCCAATGCTTCCTTGGTCCCCCAGGCGACTCTAATGAGTGCAGTCCAGACCTGGACCAAGGACCACAGTATAAGAACAGCTCTGGCTAGGGGGCCAGGGGAAGGAATTCTCACGTCAGATCCACCACCAACCCTGGGCTTGATAATCACAAGCCATTAATGTCAGTCAGGCCTCAACTTGCTCCTGGTCTATAAATCTGAGATACTACACAAAAAAGACCTGGGTTCTTTCCAGAAATACTTGTTTCAAAGGGCCACTACACATGAAACACTGCCATTAACACAGAGAGAAAAGCAAAGAAAGTGGCCTTACGGGCAATTTAAAAAGTCGAGTTCCTGTTTTGGCTCACTGGGTTAAGAACCTGACTCCTAAACATGAGGATGCGAGTTCAATCCCTGGCCTCGATCAGTGGGTTAAGGATCCGGCATTGCCACAAGCTGCAGCATAGGTCACGGATGCATCTTGTCTCAGAGGTGTGGCTGTGGCATAGGCTGGCGGCTATGGCTCCAATTCGCCTGACCCCTAGCCTGCTAACTTCCATATGCTGTGGGTGCGGGCCCTAAAAAAACAAGAAATAAATCGAAAGATATGGTCTTGCTCACACGACTTCAGCACACTTGGGGACATGCCAATGAAGGATGGTCTGGGGACGTACAACAGTACCAAACAGGCATGCGCCATGAGTCAGTTAGGTTGGTTCCCAGACTCACCTGTGAGGACCTTGCAGGGCTGCCCCGGCATCTGGGCCTCGGCTGAGGGGCTGGGCGTCAAGGACCATCTGCGCCTGATCAGATGCTCCTGTCCCTGGGAACTGTTGAGGGGCTGGATTAGCACCTGCTCCTGCCCAAGCTGGATGAGTCCAACCTGCCCAGAGAGAGGAAAACGGGTGTCAGCCCCCTTCCTTCGTGCCTGCCATGACCCCAGCAACCAGAGCACGGGAAGGCCACCCAGTGATGGCCTGGTTCAGGTGCCTGGGCTTTTTCTCTGCACCAACGTACTGAGCCCAAGAGTGAGCTACAGTGTGACGTGAAATGTCCCATCCAGCAGTTGTGTTGGGGGGGGGTCATATGACAGGAGGCAGGGGGTGAGAGGTGTGCAACAGCACCCATTTTCTGGGTTTACATTCAAATATGTATTACTTTAGTATTAATTAACAAAAAAAAAAATTTTAAATCATCTCCTAAAAGTTCACCTCAAGAGGTACCCCCCAAAGCACTGGAAATGAATGACAACTATATACTTAATAGGAAAATATGTCTATCTTATCCCTGGCAAATATTTATATCTTTTTTTTTTTTTCATTCTTTTGCTTTTTAGGGCCATACCTTCAGCATATGGAAGTTCCCAGGCTAGCGGTCAAATCAGAGCTGCAGCCCACAGCAACACCAGATCCCCAAGCCACTGAGCAAGGCCAAGGATCAAACCTGCATCCTCATAGATGCTAGTTGGATTCATTTCCACTGAGCCACAGTGGGAACTCCCCCTGGGGAATATTTAGAACTAAATAGAGAGAACAAAGTTAAACCTGTAATGTTAATAGTTCTGTGATTGGAGATTTACACATTTTTTTCAGTGCTGAAGAAAACTTGGCAGAGTATCTAATGGATTAAATTTGTGATTCTAATTTAAAGTGAATCCACGGCTTAGACCTGTGATGTTAAGGTCTTATTAGGCTTATAAGCAGCATCAGAATACATAAGAGAACTTAAGATTCCCCATCTATGTAAGACTAGGAACTCGTCATTTGTAAGAAGTACTTGCAAAGGGTTTTTTGTTTAGTTGGTTGGTTGGTTAGGGTTCAAAGGGTTTATTGTTTAATCAGACAACAAAAGAACTTGCAAATGAAATTGAATACATCAAATTTCTAAACATGGTTTTAAAAGTTTAAACATGGTTAAACACCAGATTTGCAAATGGGATCAAATATTATCCAAGGCCCCTTAAAAAGGATTGCAGAAACTTCCTAGATTGTAAGTAGAGCATGATTTGTAAACTGAATGGAAAGTTTAAGGACTGGGATTTTTTCATTTGTCACTTTAAGAGAGTAACAATTCTAAATCTACCACTAGCTTCCCTTCTGATCCATCAACAAAACCAGGTAAACTTCCCACAAGGAACCAGCTGAGCCACAGCTGGGGATGATCTGTGCTTGCACACTAGGCCCTGTGGCCATGGCCCTGCTCCAGGTGCATCTCAGGACCACCTGCACTAGCACAGACTCAGGAGCTTGGGCCCACCTCTCTTAGGCTATCACCAACACCCGGTCTTCTCTCCAACTCTGTTTCTAAAAGCCATGACAGGAGTTCCCCTTGTGGCTCAGAGGTAATGAACCAGACTAATAACCATGAGGATGCGGGTTCAATCCCTGACCTCACTTAGTGGGTTAAGGATCCGGCACTGCCATGAGCTGTGGTGTAGGCCACAGATGGAGCTCAGATCCAGCATTGCTGTGGCTGTGGTGTAGGCCAGCAGCTGCAGCTCCGATTTGACCCCTAGCCCAGGAACTTCCAAATGCTGCAGGTGCAGCCCAAAAAAAGCAAATAAATAATAATTAAAGAAATAAAAGCCATGACATACTGGACCAGTGGTTCTCAAACTCCAGGGTGCATCAGAATCACCTGGAGGCCTTAGAGGTTCCCCCAGAACCTGCATTCCTGACATGTCCCGGGTGATCCTGACGCCGAAGGCCTGAGGACCACACTTTTTGAAGCACTGCTCTCCACCACAGCACAGCTGCTCCTCTGGTCTCAGGTACAGAGTTCAGTCAAACCAAACGACTTAGACCCCTCTACCTTTTGATGCATGGGTACCAATCCTCTTTGCAAATAAGTCAGATCAGCTAATCAGATTGCCTATGGGGTGAGATCATACTCACTGGTCTAAGCAGATTTCAAGGTTTCCATTTCATCAGAACTTCTGCCAAGAACAACTCAGATTTTACTGCCCAAATAAAACTGTCTTAAAGGGGCACTGCATGACCTGCTGGAAAGCATGGCTTTCTCCCTTCGTCTTTGAAGTTGAAACTTGGGTTTGTTCACTGCGATACCTTGGGGAGATGGAAGAAGTGGAGGCAGAGGGTGGCTGTGGGGGACTCTGCAGATCCCCACCAGGGCTCAGTGCAGAAGCCCTCAATAACCATCAGTGGAAATGCCCACAGCTGAACAGCTGAAATCAAGTTGGCAGATGCAGCCCAGTCCAGGGGTGGGAGGTGTTGTTGCCCACACAGAAGGAGGTCCCTGTCCCCTGGAGGACAAGGGGCCAGGGTCTTCCTGAAATGCTGGAGATGAGGAAGATCAAAGGCCCCCTAGCACTTTCAAAGCCAGTTCTCTTTCATTCAGCCTAGTGTTTGTATGCACAAACCGCAGGGTAAAAGGCCAATTAGCAGGAAGCTCTAAGGTGACACAAAGTAGGGAGAATCTCACCTTGGTGGCAAAGCAAGGTCCAGCCCCTTGGGGGAGTGTTCTGCTTTAGGTCCTTTTTGGAGGGACCCACATGCTGGTTTCCTTCCACTCAGGAAAGAAAATGGATCAATGGCCTGTACTCCACCCGGCAGCCACTTGCCCTCCTAGGACCTGACTTCCGAGCAGGCCTGTGGCCAGGACTAGGACCTGGGAGGGAGGGGCTGGGCACAGCCTGGGGAGCCAGCACTAGGAAGGACCTCACCCTGCCCCTCCCTCAGTCTCGGTCCACTGTCACTGTCACTTGGCACCTTGAAGCTTCCCTAACACTCAGCCTGTCATCACAGTGATAAAATGCACCCGTGATAAAAAGTTCTGTTGAAAAGTGCAGCTTGTCTCAACGCGCGCGTGCACACACACGCACACGTGCAATCTCAGCCCAGGATAAAAACTTGTCAGCCCTCCTGAACTTCCTCCTCCCTCCAAGCAAAAAAAAAAAAAAAAAAGAAAAACAAAAACAAAAACCTTTCCTGGCACTTTATGTTCCAGCCCATTACCCCCAGGGCTGTAGGGTGTCTGTCACAACCAAATAAGCAGTTAGTTGCTCTGAGGCGGGATCGGAATTATGCCTCATTTTCCCAATGTCTGCCACATAATAGTTGCTCAAGAAACTGTAGATAAACTGGACTGCAATGGAACAGACTGGAAGGGATAGGACTGGGTTGGAGTAGAAGGCACTAGCCCAGTGGCTCTTACCCTTGGCTGCACACTGGAGTCACTGGCACGCTCGGCAAACTCCTGAGGCCCAGGCTCCAGTCCAGGCCAAGTGAATTAGCAGCCCTGTGAATGCTAGTGAAACTCAGGCACGGACACTTTTTAAAAGCTCACCAGGAGCTTTCGATGTGTAGACGGGGATGGAGAGCCAATTTCCCCAGTTTCGGTTTTTTTGTTGTTGTTGTTGTTGTTTTTGTTTTGTTTTTGTCTTTTTGCCTTTTTTAGGGCTGCACCCGCAGCATATGGACATTCCCAGGCTAGGGGTCTAATCGGAGCCGTAGCCCTGGTCTACACCACAGCCACAGCAACATGGGATCTAAGCCGTGTCTGCAACCTACACCACAGCTCATGGCAACGGCGGATCCTTAACCCACTGAGCAAGGCCAGAGATCGAACCCACAGCCTCGTGGTTCCTAGTTGGATAAGTTAACTACTGAGCCACGACAGGAACTCCCCAATTTCTCAGCTTTTAACTGGATGTCAGATACCCTAGCCACCTCCTTCCTGCCTGTATCTGGATGTCTGGAGGGACCCTAGATTTGGAGTGCCCTCCCGGACCTCAGACTGTGAGGCTCTGCCCTGGCTTCCAGCCCATCACTGCCCTTTGGCCCCCAGCTGTGCAGGGCTGCCTGGGTTTGTACTACTCCTTTGGTCACCATCTATGCTGAGCATCAGGCACAGAAATGCTCTTCCAAGGCCTCCCTGACCCACAAAGGGCCAGGAGAAAAGGCCGTGATGAGTCTCAGGTTACATTCGATCCAGATGGGCTGCAAACCTATCTGAAGAGGCAGAACTGTGGGGAACAGATGCCTGTGGCAGACAGGCCTGGAAGCCGTCAGGCCACCTGGTTTTAAAGGGAACAGTAATCCTCAATGAAATGGTGCTCTTAAAAGAGAACTCTTACATCTTCTAAGATTTGGTATCCAACTCAAGAAGTTGGGGTCAAATCAAATGTATCAGGTGTAACCTGATAGCATGACAGTTCTGAGTGGTTCCCTTTCAATTCACTTTGTTCTAGAAGCTTGCTTTGAAAGGTTTCCCTGCCACTTTAAGACAGCGTTATGTTATAAACGGGTTGTTAACCCCAAACCCCACCCCGGAGGCAAGACTAGGTCTTTCAGCAGCTAGAAAATTTGGGAAGGTCAGAAAGGTTTGTATCACTTCCTAATATCAGCAGGACTACTCAGAATAATGTGGAGAATGCTTTTAAGATAAAGAAAATCTGTAGCTGCTGGGATGGTCTGCTGCTCTGTCCTTGGTCTGAAGGGACCTGTCTCAGGACTGTGGGCCTTGCCCCATCTTACCAAGACCCTGCTGGAATTTCAGTGCCCAGGGAGCCCCCGCAAGCCTCTTCCTCAGGAGGCTGCAGCCCCTTGGGCATCTGGAGTGGGTCTTTGGTCACCTTCTCTCTGTCCATGAGTTAGCACAGGTAGTTTGAGAGGGGAGAGAGGGAACGGTTAGGAGTCTACTTTCTGTTGAGAGCAACCCTTACTTCCATGAAGGAAGATCATTCCCGGGACTGCCTCCCACCTGCCTCCAACTTTCTTGGGGCGGGGGTGTCTCAGCAGAGTCTGAGTGGCCGGGACCCCTCCCATGACAGAAGCATCCCAGACCCAGATGGTGTGAGGGGCTCCCCATTCTCCATGAGGGACCCACAGCCCCCTCCAGGGCATCATCCAGAGTCCCCCTTTCAAAGTCCTGCTGCTTCCTCTGCAAATGTCAAACCCCTGATGACATATCCTTGGTCTCGTTCCCAAGTCAGCCCCCAAGACTGTGGATTCTCCCCTGCTTCCAATCCCTAAATAATCACAGACTGTCAACACCTCTTTGGGACCCTGCTCTGGTCCTCCCCACATTGCTCTCAACACGGCCTCCCCAGTCAATAGTCAGACCCCCGCCCCCAACTGCCTCTAGGCCAGCGATCCTCAAAATGTGGTCCCAGACCAGCAGCAGCCACAGCAACTGGAAACCTGTCAGAAAGTCAGTCTCGAAAGCCCACCCAGAGACTGACTGGATCAGAAGCCAGGGAGATTAGGCCCAGCAATTAGGGCATCAGATCCCACAGGGATCTGTGATGCCAGCTCAAGGCTCAGAACCACTGCCTGGGATAATTTCTTGGTGCTTCAGGTTGGCATCTACACACCTGTCCGTTCAGTTCATCCCCCACCTCCAGCCCACAGCCAGCTCACAGGCCCCCTTACCTGGGAAGGACCTGGCCTTGGAGGTGTGGCCACACTCCTCCCACTGAGAACCAGAGGCCAACCCCCGTTAGCTCCAATCCTCTTCCTCATTCCCCCCAGAAGGGCCACCTTACCCCATGGGACCCCAGAGCCACCCCAGCTACCTTCGGGCACACCTTCCTTCCCAGAAGAACCTAGACTGCCTTCTGAGATAGGCCCGTACCGTGTTTCTCTTGAGGCTCAATAGGAGCAGACCAGAGGGTCCCACACGTTGCAGGTGTGTTAACTGTTCGTTTAGTAACAACAGTGATGGATTGGTTGATTTATAACTGGAAAAGCCTGGGACAGGCCTGGGAGCTGAGAGAAGACAGGTGTCTTCAATGCCTTAAAGCACCAAGCTCCCCCTAAATGATGTCAGACTTTATCTGACTTTATTCTCCCAATAGCCACACAAAGTTGACATTGGACCCCCCCCCCCCCCGTATGACCAGTCAGGGAGGTTTGAAGGAGGTTAAGTGTCTCACTCAAGGTCACAAGCCCGAATGGATGCAGCCTCACCTGCTAAGAGCAGGAGTGTGGCCGCACATATGCCAGGTGCAGACACACGCATCGGGAAATGTTAGCCGCCGACTCCAAGCGCTTCCCTTCAAGGTGCTGGCTACAGAAACATACCCCGTCACACAGCCAAGGTCAGGCAGCTGCAGCACCTAGATGCTCAGCAAACAAGCTCCTCAAAGGTGATCCATCTAGGAATGACTTCAGTTTATCAACCCATCCTGTGCTTCCTTTTCTTGTAAAAATGTTGCCAACCTAATAAAAATTCAGATGGGAAAATCTAGTCATGCACCCTAGGTACGTAACTAGGCAGGGCTACAGATCCTAGGTGACGGCCACTGGTAGCCTGGTGCAAACAGCGGCGGGTGTAGAAAGTCAACGTGAAGCAGAGTGAGCGTCCTTCCAGAGGATGTGGCGGGGGAGGTCTCAGAACTCTCTGCTCCGAGCCCTGCCGTTTCATTCCTCCCCCCTCACATTTCACAACTGTCTTTTCCCTTCTTGTTTTCCTTAACATCCACGCAACTGCTGCTTTTTACCAAGCTCCAAAAAAAGAAAAATGTCCTTTGCATTTTCCAAATATATGTATGCTGTGCCTGATACATTCTTCAGTAATATTAATGGATGAATGACTGAGGACTGTGCACCTTCCCCACACCTGCACCAATATGATGGGTAATAACATGGCCCGATCTAGTTCCTCCCTTCCAAAAAACCTCCATACCACATGCTTTTTGCCAAAACTAACTCCTACTCAGTTGGACGCGATCAAGTGATGCTGTATTAAAAAGCTGAGCAATTCTGTGGTCCATGAAAAGATAGCTGGGTAACTAAAGGGGAGGGGCAGCAACCTCCCACACTTGCTCCTCCATCACTGAAATCAGGCTGCCCTCTGGGGAACAGGGTCCCCTCAACTCTTCTAAGCCACCTGCTCACTGACTGCTGACCTCGGCACCCCACCACCACCATTCTTCTATGGACGACACCTCTTCCTCCACGGGAAGGGTGAGCATTCCTGCAAAAGTGCCTGGGCAGACAGGGAGGAAGAGCTACGAGTGGAAAACTGCAAGGAGCTGCATGGATGTTGGGCCCACAATGGCTGCCCAGCACTGCAGTTGGGTGGCTGGGCCATCAGGTCCCCCTTTGAGCAGCCTGGGTGAGAGGAACCACAGTAAGCACCCCGAGGAGAAGGCACACTAGGCCCATGCCTGCTCATCTCTCTGTCCCTCAGGGGTGGCCTCGAAAATGAGCACAGCTTTTTTTTTTTTTTTGGCCTTTCAAGGGGCACACCTGCAGCATATGGAGGTTCCCAGGCTAGGGGTCGAATCAGAGCTACAGCTGCCAGCCTACACCACAGCCACAGCAACACAGCAACACCAGATCCTTAACCAAATGAGTGAGGCCAGGGGTCAAACCCACGTCCTCATGGATACTAGTCAGGTTCGTTACCACTGAGCCATGACGGGACCTCCTAGGCATGGCTTCTTGACATCCCACAGCTCAGAGCTCTCCTGGGTGTCCTGTCTGGCCCCAAGATCTCACCCACGGCGCACCCCCACCAGCCTCAGTCAAGGATAGATGGACAGATTCTGGGCAGAAGACTCCCCTGAGCTCAGAATTCTTGAAACAAGACTGGCCCTTGCTCAGCAGGCCAGACCCAGCAGCAGGGGCCACCCCATCACTGCCTGTCCCTCCTCATGTGTGGGGATGAAATCAGCCCTCCAACCACTCATTTCAGACAGGCAGCACATTCTAGCTCTGAAGTTCCACCATTTCTCCCTATCCTGGTGAATTTTACCCTTAAGTTTATTCCAATTCTGGTGGCCCTCCATCCATGACCTGGGCCCATTAACATGAGGCAGTGAATGCAAGCTCACATAAATCCTCTGGGAGGAGAAATACCTTTCTCACATGCCCCAAGTTCACTGCTCTGAAGTTATACAGTTATGAAACTCTCCCAAAAACCTACGTTATATCTAAGGAGTCTCTGAAATGTAAATAGAATGAAGATGCATAAACAGAAAACAATTAATACTTGAGCCCGTGGGCTCTGAAGATCCACAAAATGCAGCCTGCACAGCTTTTCGAGAAAAGACACAGAGAGGAACAGTACCACACTCCCACCCTTCTGCCCACTGTCAAAGGGGGGGTGCAAAATGGAACAGGAGATTTACTTTCCTGCCCCATAAACAAGTAATGATCTAATTATGCATCTCCTTTAAACAGATACCAAATGTCTCTGGAGAAAGGCAGCACAGGTCCCAGACAGCAGGGAACAGCCCCCGCAGGCAACACTCCTCACTAAGCTGCACTGGAGATGTTTTTGATTTTTTTGGGGGCGTTGTTTGTTTTGTCTTTTTAGGGCTGCACCTGTGGCAAATGGAAGTTCCCAGGCTAGGGGTCAAATCAGAGCTGCCGCTGCCGGCCTATGCCACAGCCACAGCAAGGCGGGATCCAGGCCGTGTCGGCAACCTACACCACAGCTCACAGCAATGCCAGTTCCTTAACCCACTGAGCAAGGCCAGGGATCTAAGCCCCGTCCTTATGGATACTAGTCAGGCTCATTACCACTGAGCCACAATAGGAACTCCTCTCTAGAGATGTTAGATGCAGCAGGATTTAATTCCTACCCAACATCAGAATAAAATTATTGAACACATAAATGTCTATCTGTTTCTTTACCTTCTGTGGCTGCTTTTGCACCAAAAGGGCACAGCCAAGAAGGTGGGACAGAGATCATACGGCCTCCAAAGTCTGAAATATTTACTACTTAGTCCGTCATAGAAAGTTTGCCAACCCCTGCTCTGCATGGTCTTAAGGTACAAGGAGGCTCTGGAAGGTTTCCATCTCTGAGCACCAAAATTCATCTACCAGACCCGGTTCCCCCTACCCCAAACACACCTTGTGTTTGAACCTGTCCTCAAAAACACACAACACACATGCCACATCTCCACTGTGCTTCCAGTCTGGTCAAGGGGGGCTCACCCACCATTACCACCCAGCTGAACTATCTCAAGCACATCTGAGAATCCAAATCAAAGCAAGGTGGAGTGGGATGCAAACCTGGTTAGCTCCCATTCCTGTTGCTTTCTTTTCTACAAAGGCAGGACCACCTTGCCACCATGGGGTCCATTCCAAGTCACCTGTCTCTATCCTCCAGGCCCTCTGCCGCTCCCCTAGAAGATGTACTTAGGAAAGTGTCCAATGTCCAGCTTACACGAACAGGATGAACAAGACAGACTAAACAACAGAAGTGTCTGCTCAAGCAGGAATTTAAAGTCTAAAGTCTTAGAGGTCCACCGGCAGCTGGCACATGCCGAACACAGCCTCTTGGCCGGGTTCCTTTAACTAAAGCACAGCGCCCTCACATGGTGCCGAAGGGAAGGACAGTCTTCCTGAAAACAAGGGAGACTGAAGTGAAACCTCTGACTCAGATGCCATCTGTGAGAGGGCCCAGCACTCACTCTGTAAGGACTTAAATCAATGTTATCCAGATTTCCACCCTCGGCCCCTTTGCAGATAGCTCCTCGCTGGAAACTTTACACCAAGAGGTATAAACTCTGACCTCTACAGAAACTCACTAAACCGCAGCAAATGGGATTCAGATGTTTCCATGTTCAGTACAGTGATGTGACCTAGACTTTAAACACTTTGGCAAAAACAGGAAAAATGATGTGGGCCTTCCAGTCCCTCCCAGAACATGAGGCAGCCTTGACCCGAGCCCTATGGTGATCTGAGCCTTTCTCACTCCTACTTAAGCCTCCTCACCCACAGCCCACATTCTCAGCCCCTGTTCCATACTAGCTGCCACCAGGCCCCCCTCTGCAACCCATTTTCCTTGTTTAACCGAAGAAGCCAATTTCTCCCAGCCCAGCAAAAAGAGATCACATTCTGATCAGGACTCAAAAAGTCCTGACAGGGGAACTGGCAAAGGCCAATTCTTAGGAATCACCCCCCCCCCCACCCCCTGCCCCAGGTTCCCTTACACTGCTAAGAGCAGAAATCTCCTATAAAGACTTGGACCCCCAGGTTTTCTGCTTTGCTGCAGATTCACACCAACTAGTTACATACTATGTGGGTAACAGCTAGGGAACTCTAAATGTCAGAGCAAGATAAGGCGGAGGTGGGGGAAGCAATTTCTTGCGTCAGGGAAATACAGACACAAAAGGATATCAGAGATCACTTTCCCTGGAAGATAAGAGAAACAGGCTCTGAACCCATCCCAGGCTTTGCAGGGTGCATGCAGCACATCTGCCAGCTGTGTGCCTTCCTCTGGGGCACAATGAGAAGGGTTTGTCTGGGCACCAGTGTCGCCAAGTGAGCCGGTGTGAGCACAGGTAGGGCAGAGGTGCACAAGAGCTTCCTCTACCCTTCAGAGCCCTGTCACAGGTGCCTCAGAGTGCAGCAAGGCAGAAGGGGTGGGGGAGTACTGCCACACCAAGGGAGCATCTGGGGTCCAGGAAAGAAAGGGTCTCATCACCAATGTAAGCATCCCTCAGGCCTGGCTAAGGGTGGGTGCCAGACAAATGCCTGTTTGTGGTATAAGGGGAAGAAGAATGGAGACCTCCCTCTCCTGGTTCTCACTTTTCAACTAAGAAGAGCAAGTTAGTGGACTGTTAGATTCAAAATGACAGAAAGAGGTGAATGCTTAAGACCCCAAGCCCATGTTCAAGAATAGATGAGATCTACATATATAGGTGTTCCCCAAGACACGCACAAACATCTGTGCAGATGCAAATAACGTTCAGTCCACACTCGGGCCAAGTGCAGCCTAAGTCTAGTGGCTAGACAGCTTTCATCTCTGCTAGACCTGAGCTCCCTGGGCGAGCTACGCTTATCTCCCTCCCAGCAACACCACATGGGTCCTGGCCAGGCACACTGCTGAGGCTTAGCAGCCATCGGAAGGCACTGGATAATCAGACCCTTCCCCTCCCGCAGCCTCCGTTCACAGACCCTCCGGAAGGTGGGGGAGGGAAGAGGTGGAGAAAAAGGGTGGGCGGGAAGAGGTAGGAGGGGTTCCCTCCCGCGAGCAGCAGAGCATCCCTGGTGGCCCCACCCCCATCCCAGACGCCTTCCCCCGCCCCCGTTCCCCCTATTCCCCTTCCCAACTCTGCGAGGGATCGCCAGGCAGACCCCAAGGGGGTGCGGGCAGTACCAGGCCGCCGCCGCAAGTGCTGAGCGAGACGAGGGAGCCGGGGTGGCCCAGCACGCGGCCCGAGTAGAAGCACAGTTCGGCGGGGCGTCCACGGCGCCCTGCTTCGCCAGCCTCCTCCACCTCGAAACCGCCGGACAGAAAGCGGAGGTCGCGACGCAGCTGCAGGTACAGGTCGCGCCCGAAGGCCGGCAGGTGCAGCAGCAGGGCGCGCTCGCCAGGCCGGGCACGCGGGGCGGCGGGGGGCGCGCGGGGTCGCCGACGTCTTCGCGGCCCTGGGGCGCCAGGCAGCTGCGGCAGGTGCACGGCGTCTGGGCGCACCCGCCGCGGGAGCACCACCTCCACGTCGGCCGCCGCGTCGCCGACCGCTGTAAGAGAGGAGACGCGTCAGCGCGCCGGGGCCCGGCCGCCCCGCCGCCCGCCCACCGAGCGCGAGGTCCAGCGCTGGGCATCCCGCGCCAGCCCAGAGACAACACGGCCCCGAGCCGTTGCTCTCTTTCCTTATCTCGCCCAGGCACCTCCATGCCACTCAGCGCCTCTCCCCAGACCCCGCGCCACCCTGGAAAGGTCTCCGGCTGGGCTACCCGAGCACCTCCGGGAATACGGCCGCCGCATCGGCGTCCGGAGAACTGGCGGCGGCGCGACCGCCCGGGAGCCGCCTGGAGCCCAGTCTTCCGGCCGCGGCCCGCGCCCCCTGGACCCGGGAGCTGTCAGCTGTCGGCCGCCGGATCCCGGCCACGCCGGCAGGCGGAGGCCGCCAAGATGCCTCGGGAGGGCAGAAGGAAGGTGGCCGCGAGAAGCACGAGCTAAGGGGCGGGAGTAGAGGGAGCGTTACCTGCACCCGAGTCCAGTCCCCAAACCAGCAGCAGCAGCAAGGGCAGGACAAGGGGAGGCAGCAGGGCGCCGTCACACATGGTACTTGGGAGGAGCAGCCCCCCTTGACGGTCGCGGCGGAACAGGAGCGCGCGAGGCGGCGGCGCCAGCCGGAGTGAAGCCCTCCAGCCTTTGGAAAAAGTAATTAGCGCTGCGGACAAACCCAACGTGGTAAATCCCAAGCCCCGCCTTCTCCTCGGAAAGCTGGAGATGATAGGACTCTCGCTTTGCTTTACCCCGCCTCCCCCTTCTCTATTGGCTAAGAAGGGTCTAAACCAGGGTGCGTAGTTAGGTTGTAAGAATTTTCTTACACGTGGTTTCTGGGCAGTGGCGGGGAGGGGGCACCAGGTGGCGCAAGGGAGCCGTCTGGAGCCGCGCTGTTGAGGAGGACCCAGGACACCTGACTGGTCTTCAAAGTTTGTCCCCATTTTTGTAACCCTCTCAAACCCTGCTGCTCAGCTTCCCAAAAAGACAGTCCAGAAATCCTAGCCAACAGATATCATCCATAAAAGTATATTTTCTCTGCATCTAAAGTAAAACCAATTTGGGTTGTCTGTAGCTGGGCACTTTCTTGCTCTAGGTGCGCAACTTTGCACGGGATGGCTAGCCACTTCCAAGGGAGAGGTGTTTATGCAAATCCTTCACACCTCCTGTCATCTTTATCTGCACGGAAGCTGGTGGCACAGGCGAGATCACACACTCTTACAGACTTAGACACTGAGGGGGCGAGAGTGAGCATAAGGAGCTTGCTGAGTTAGCCAGTGGGTTTGTATCCCAGCAAGAGCTAGAATGTGGCTCCTGGCTTGCGGACGGGGCTGTTCTCTCCACGGCAAGAGCCCTCCATGGCACGTAGGAAGGAATATTAGCCCAGTTTTACAGGTTAGGAAACTGGGACACAAAGTAGCAAAGACTGAACTTGAACCCAAGTCTTTCTGCAACAGAATGAATCATTCATAACTGAGCAAGTTCTGGAAGAAAAACAAAACAAAACAAAATTAACTGAGGTGTAACCATTCTCATGTCTCTTCCCCTCCCCCTCCCTGCTTGCCTGTCCTGCCTGTTTCCGTTTTTTCAAGGCAGAGGGGCAACAGCACTCCTCTTGGACTCTGCTTAGGGCCTCTCAGAATCTAAAATGCACCCCAGGGTTACATGTTATCGACAGGAATCCAGAAGTGAGCACTGTTCAGCTTTCCTGACATTTCATTAACCCTGGTAGTGGGCTGTGTCACTGATTCTCAGTAAAGCCCATCACTCTCACTACTGCAAACTTGCTAGTCTGTGTGTCCCCTAGGGTGCTGCTAGTGGAATCCTTTTCTGCTCTGTCCACCGCACCCTCCACTGCTCCAGGGGCTGCCACCCACCACCAGACACCTAGTTCCTGGAAACCTCATGCAGCTTGCTCATGGCCTAGTTTGGGTTTTTTTCCCCCTCCCCTTGAAAGCAGCCTCAGCTGACTGAAGGTTCAGCAGCCTCTTCTGGTGGCACAAGAAATCATGGAGAGCTTTTTGGTGAAGATTTGTTGGGCAAAGAGCCACCTCAAAGGCTGGTTACTAAAAGCCAGGAGTAGCAGCCCCACTACCTTGCGGGAACAATTCCTTCTGCCATCAGGAGTCTACTTGATGCTCAGTAGTCCGCAAGGGCATGCAAACTGAAGCAAGAGCAGGATACCATTTCATCTTCCAGCCTGTCCGAACTGAAGCACTTGGAAATATCAAGAATTGGAGAGGACATTGTCCTGCCCATGGGAGGGAGTGCGAATTGGCATAGCCACTTTGAAGAACAATACTGTACACACCCTACAATTCTGCTGTTCCACTTCTGGCTAACTACCACAAATGAACTGGCAATATTCTAGAATGTTCACCACTCTGAATTATTTAGGGGAAAGAAAAAAAAAAAAAAAAAAGCAAGACCTGAATGACCACCATTAGATAAATGGCTAATAGAGCTCCAAAATAAACCCACATGTATCTAGTCAAGTAATATTTGACAAGTGAGCCAAGAATGCTCAAGAATAAAGGATAGTCTCTTTGGTAAGTGGCGGTGGGAAAAGTATACAGCCACATGCCAAAAAAATGAAATTGGACCCTCTCTGACCCCCACTCACAAAAGTCAGCTTGGAATAGATCAAAGACAAATGTAAAACTTGAAACTGTAAAACTCAGAGAAGAATACATAGGGGAAAAGCACCTTAACATTGGTCTTGGCAGTGATTTTTTGGAGGACAACAAAAGCACAAGCAGCAAAGCAAAAATCAGCAAATGGGTCTGTATCAAATCTAAGAGTTTCTGCACAGCAAAGCAAACTATCAACAAAATGAAAAGGCTACCTATGGAATGGGAGAAAATATTTGGAAACCATGTATCTGAAAGGTTCTCAAGATCACTAGTCACCAGGGAAATGCAAATCAAAACCAACTATCAATTCCCCCCCCCCGCCCTCTGCACAAAAAATGCTTGGCTTAGAGAAGATTTTTACTACATCCCAAATTAGGAAACGATTATGTTAGGAACCACCTACCACACCTGTTAAGAGTCCTGTTACCAAACAGATAAGAGGAAACAAGTGTGGGCAAGGCTGTGGTGGAAAGGAAACCCTGAACACCTTTGGAGGGAATCTAAATTGGTGCAGCCACTATGCACCAAAAAAAATTTTAGCGGAACTACCATAAGATCGAGCAATTACACTTCCAGGTATATATCTGAAGGAAGACATTAAACTAAATAATATAAGTCAGTCACAAAGAGACAGATATTGTATGATTCCATTATATGAGGTACCTAGAGTGGTCATATTTATAGAAACAGAGGGGAGAATAGTGGTTACTAGGGGCTGAGGGAGGGGGAGTGAGGCATCAGTGTGTAAGTTTCCACTGGAGAAGACGAAAAAGCTCTGGAGATGGAAAGCTCATGATGATCACATGACAAGGTGAATGTACTTAATGCCACTGAACTGTACGCTTAAAATGGCTAAAATGGTAAACTGTATGTTATGCACAGTTTCCCATAATAGGAAATAATGCTTAAAAGAGGAAATCATTATTATCTGCTATGATCACACTTCATCTTAACACAGTAATTGCCTGGTCTTCATTTTGTGCAAGGGCGAGGATTAATCCCATCTTACAGATGGAGGAGAAAGGGCTGGGGGTCAGGGAGGATTAAAAGCAAGATAAACAAGCAAAGGAAAGCCCTACAGGTGGCAGTGGCAGTCTGAGTCTGAGATGAAGGAACCCCTCTTCCTTGTCTGGGGGTTAAAACTGTTTGCTGCACTCATGGATGAGAAATCTCTTCAACTTTTCAGCTTGTCCACTGTTTTTTGTGAACAGCTCCGCTCTGGCAGGCACGATCTTTTCTGATTGCATTGTGTGGAAATAACCCCCAGCAGGTCAGTGATGCTGCCTCTCTTGGCCTCTCTCTGATCCACCGCCCCTGCCCAAGCTTGGATGCTGGTTGCCATTCTCATGACCAGTACTATTGCTGTTAATGATAGCAAGACAGTCCCAAGAGGAGCACAGACTTTGCCAAGAGACACACTGTTCAAATGCGAAACTCAGAAATACAGGGCTAAAGACACAGAGTGGGCAGAGCACAAAGAGGACTGCAGGCACTTGGGCCAAATGTGACCTTCCTTAATCCTCCCCACTCAGAGATTTCTTGAACCAGTAATTGATGAGCCCAGGTGCCAAGACTGAAGTGTAAACCTGATCCGTGTGTAGGTGGAACAGGTGCCCTAAATATTACTAGGTGTTGGTAGGGGATGAGGAGAGAGGGTACCACGGGATTCTACAGGACAACCTCTTTGAGACTAAGTTCACTTTTTGATGCAAACAGTCCTCCATCCTGGGAGCAAATGAGATGCACATCCTTTCCAGCAGGGGGCATGCAGCATCAATTCTGTCCTCCTGAACCAGAATTGGTGTGAAACGCTGGCCCCAGCTCCCTCCCTCCTGCAAAGGCCTATTTTTTCTGGTTTATCTTTTGCTCTTTCCATGTTGAGCCTGGATCCTAGCCCCACATTCAGCGACTTGGCCAGTATCCTGTTCCCCTGAGTTAATCTTGCCAACCTCTCCCCGTGGGGTCTGCAGGCCCCTCCCAGGTTCCAGGGCTCTGGCAGGGTCTGTTCGCATGGGTGCCCTGGCCACACAAGGCCATTCCTGCCTGACTCCAGGAATGGCCCCGTCTGGAAATTCCTGCTGCCCTCCATTCCTGCTCACCCAACAAGTCCCTTGTTCTGATATTGCCAAACAAGTCCAAATTCACTACACTCTTGAACATTGATTTTTCAGTCTAGCTGTTAACTTGTTCCATCAGGGCTACTACTAAGGTATTTCTAGCTGTACCCTTTCCCAATATCTTGGTTCTTCCCCTTCCCAGGCTGTGCCCCTGAGGTCTCAGCCTGCCATAGAGCTGTGTGTCCATAGTCTTCAAGCATCCCCATTGTTGAAAAGACAAATCCACTCATGTCCTTCTGATGCAGGCTGTTTGGAAGCTGGATTCTTAAGCAGCAGCTCTTAAAGTACGCAAAAGTTCTTTCAGGGAAACGAGCACTGAGCCCTGGGGAATGAGCTGAGTAAGATTTATTTCTTTGTTTGCTACAGTCCTGTGGGACCAGAAATGCAAGCCGCACTGATCACCAGAGCTAGGTGATCAAGGGATGCATTTCCTGGGGGGCAGCTACAAAAGCCAGGTCATGAGACATGTGCCCAAGTTCCTTCCAGGAAGACACTGGTGACCTGGAGTGTGCCAGAGAGAGAGAGCACAGACACAGAATTCACCAGCCCCCGCAAGTCTCCTCAGAGGATCACAGTCAGCCCCTGGATGCATGCTAAGTTAGAACCCTGACAGACACACAAACAGTACCTTTTGAAGCATGCAAATGACCTCTTTTAGGGAAAGACTGGAGATGGGTATTTCTGTCTGCTCCCTCTGTGCTGAGCCCTGGAGGGTCCTTTCTAGCCTGTTTAGAACTATTTCTTGGTTTGCTTTAGTCTTGTGGGTTGGGATGCAAGTCCTGTTGGCTTTCAGGGCTAGGTGTTTGGGGCTCTTTGAAGGTGGAAATCTTCAAAGTTGGGGTGCTAGATGGTGGGTCCAAACTCATTTCTCGGGAGAAGGTGGGACTTGTGAGTTCCCTTGAAACTGTATGTTGCTGTACCAGGGGTGGAGTTCATGGTAAGAACATGTCTCAGCCTCTCCCATCCATTTTGATCTTGCTCACCCAATGCACAGGAGTCTCAGCTAGTTTGTGGATTTCTTTCAGAGGGAATTGGTCTGTGTGTGGCTCTGGATTTGGTGCATCCATGAGAGGACATATGATCAAGAGCCTCCTATGTTGCCATCCTTGGCAGTTTCCTTGGAAATTAATATACATATATTCAGCCATTCTGCTCTTCGATACTGAAAGTATTTGTCCATACATTACCAGAGAGTAGGTTCTTGTCTTGTTGCAGAAAGAATTCAAGGACAAGACAAAGGGAGGGGCTGAAAGAGCCTTCAAATAATGAGCATTCAAATTCAGTAAACAACATAAACCTACATATGTAAGAATCTGAGCAAACACAATATAGGATAAACCCAAAGAAATTAATATTGATACATTTTATAATCAAACTTTAAAAAACTAAGACAAAGGAAAAAATTTTAAGGCAGCAAGACAAATAATACCTACCAATAGGGGATAAGTAATTTAAATCACAGAAGATTTCTCATCAGGAACCATGAAGACCAGAAGAAAATGACACAACAGTTTTCAAGTGCCAAAAGAAAATAACTATAATTTGATACTTATTTAGCTATAGAGTTATTTATTCTATAATTCTGACAAGTCCTACTACCCCACCATCAGAAATGCAGAGAAAATCAAAACACTCTTAGGTAAAGGAAATAAGAAAATATTATCAACACTCACCCCCCAAAATATCAACAGGGACTCCTTGAAACAGAAAGACATAATAAAGAGCCGGCTACGTGGACTGTAGAAATGAATGGGTGGACCATTCACTGAGGAGGGAGAGGTTTAGGGTCATATTTTCATCCAAGCTCTATCTTCAGGTGGGGAGGAGGGATTTCTGTCCTTATTTAACCTTGATTGGAAGTGTCATGGTATTGGGACATGATGGGAACTTCTTATCTGCAAGGCTAATTTTACTGTAATGAGGGTGCAATGAGCAAAAAGTTACATTTGGACACTGAAATTTCCCATATTTTCCCACTTTTCTTTGTCTACCTCCAGGACACTTGTCACCCCACAATGTGTGGTTTCATGTTAGTCCAGAGGTTCCTGCTTTTCTTTATGTGCCCAAGGACTCCTGTTGTTTACAAGATTGTTTCCTGCCACCTGGCCGTGCCCCCCTTTCTCTGCTCTTATTTAGCTATCTGCCTGCTATAACACAAAGAGTTGTAAATGAGTGATCATGAACAGTTTTATTTGTAATAGCCAAATTACAAACAACCTAGAAACAACCCAAATGCTCATCAGCAGGTGAAGGGGAGCACCAATCAGGATGATGGGGTAGTAAGACTTGGAACTCACCTCCTCTCACTAATACATCAAAAATACATCGACGAATGGAACAGCCCTCCAGAACACCTACTAAGCAGTAGCAGAAAACTTCAAACACCTGAAAGGACAAGAAAGCTCTCCACATAACTCGGTGAGATGAAAGGAAAAAAAAAAAAAAAAAAAGGAAGTGGGACATAATAAAAGAATCTTAGAACTCCAGGAAGGAAAACAGTGAAAAGAGTAACAAAATGGGTAAATACAATGGATCCCTCTCTGTTTAGTTTTTCTCAGATATGTTTGAGGATTTAAGCAAAAAATCTAACACCATGTAATGTGATTCTCAAAGTATATAGAAGAAATATTTAGGGAGTTCCCATTGTGGCTCAGCCGTAACAAACCTGACTAGTATCTATGAGGATTCAGGTTTGATCCCTGGCCTCGCTCAGTGGGTTGAGGATCCAGCGTTGCCATGAGCTGTAGTGTATATCACAGACCTGGCTAGGATCTGGCGTTGCTGTGGCTGTGGCATAGGTCTCAGCTGTAGCACTGATTCGACCCCTAGCCTGGGGACTTTCATGTGCTGCAGGTGCGGCCCTTAAAAAAAAAAAAGAAAGAAAGAAAAATATTTAAAACAGTTGTAAACTGAGGATGGTAAAGGGACACAGAGGGGAATGAGATTCTCACACTTCACTTGAACTCGTAAAATGTCAACACCCGTGATAAATTATGTATGTATGATGTAATGCTCAGAGCAAACAAAATAAACAATTAGTAAAACAGTAAAGTAAAAGAGAACAGAAAAGAAAGAATCCTCCAAATTTCTCTTTATCAACTTTGCACAATATTTATGCAAAAAAACATTTAGAACACAAAATAGAAAACTAGAAAAATATTTTTATAAAATCCATGCAAAAATATTCATCAAAATATTGGCAAAATATTTATCAGTAAATTAACAAATAACACACGTTGACCAAGAGGAGTTGGCTTCCTAAATCCCAGGCTAGTCCAATAGTGAAAAACTATTCTTACTATTGCAAGTCACACCCACACCTACTCCTGATTTTTAGGAAGAGCTGAAAGCCTACTAGAATCATGAATGGAGTGCAAGGTTACCCAAATAACATACAAAAACACAAAAATCAGTGGCTTTTCTAAGTATTATATACAATATTACATATATAAAACTACTGATTTTATATATGTGTGTGTGTATATATATATATATATATATATATATATATATATATGCCTTTATATGTAAGGGAAGTAAAGATCATATTTTCAATAATAATAATAAATACATTACCTTGGTATAAATATTAAAGGAAATGCTTAGGCTCTATGTAAACAAAATCTCCCAATTCTACTGAAAGACATAAAAGAGGATTTAATTGAATAGGAACATACCCATTACTCTTGATAGGAAGACTCAAAGCAGTAATTGAATCCCCCTAAATTAATTACAAATTCAAAACAGGAGTTCCTGTCATGGCTCAACAGAAATGAATCCGACTAGGAACCACAAGGTTGCGGGTTCCATCCCTGGTCTTGCTCAGTAGTGGATCTGGTGTTGCCATGAGCTGTGGTGTAGGTCGCAGATGCGGCTCGGATCTGGCATTGCTGTGGCTATGGCATAGGCCAACAGCTGTAGCTCCAATTGGACCCCTAGCCTGGGAACCTCCGTATGCCATGGGTGAGGGCCTAAAAAAAAAAAAAGCAAAAAAAACCAAAATTCAAAACAATCTCAAAATAGCATACCATCAGGATTTGGGGGGACACCTGGCCAAAAAACTCTAGAATCATCATCGAGCTTCTAGTTTGTAATAAAAGAAAGGGTGGAAATAAAATAAAAATGTAGATGGGCCAGTGAAATTTGTAAATCAAAGAGTAAAGATGGGTCACTGACACAATCATATTAAAACCTATTATAAAGTTACTCAAATTGAAACAGGATAGTATAGGATAAGCATGTCAGTAAAGCAGCATGGAAAGTGCACAGGGGCCAGAGGCACAAAGCATATGTGGGAGTTTAAGGGAGCATTTTAAACCCAAGAAAAAATAGAATTCAATAAATGCCTTGAGGGACAACCATCAAACCATTAAAAAAATAAAATCCCTTCCCATCTTACTTCTTACATCAAAATAAATGCCAGCTGGAACAGAGAATCGGTGAATCCATGGAAGCTGTAAAAAGAAGCATGAATGACTTTTACATATAATTTTGTTTAGGGAAGACTTTCCAAGCAGGAAGCAGACACCAGAGACTGTTAGCGGAAAGACTGATATATTTTACTACAGAAAAAAAATAAAAATCTACGTATGCGCTTCCCCCCAAATTCTACATATAAAATCATAAGATGAAAGGCAAGTAGAAAATTTTGTATTACTGACGATAGAAAGGAAGCCAATCTCCTTAATTTAGAGTGAGCTCATATAAATCTAAGGAAAAGAACACTATCCCAATAGAAAAATTGGTACACAAATAAAAGAAAGACAAATGTTCCATCTCATTCATGTTAAAGAGATGCAAGTCAAAACAACAGTGAGATACTGAAACTTTCAGACTGGAGAAAAGGTCGAAGACTGATGATTCTTATTTCACAAAGATGGCTACTCTCAAACATTGGCAGTAGGACTTAAATTTGTACACATTTTTTGGAAGGCAATCTGTATCTGTTAAAATGAAAACTGCATGTGTCTTGACCCAGAAATCCCACTAGTAGAAACTTACCCAATGGGAATTATGAACAATAAGAAGAATTGACATTTATTGAGTGGTTACTGTGTGAAGTTTGCGTGGATCATCTCATTTAATCCTCAAAATGACATAATAAAGAAGGTTCTGTGCCTGTTTTACAGATGAATAAACTGAAGGTGAGGAGATTAAGAGACTTTCTCAAGGTTACAAAGTAATAGAGTAGGGATTTTTAAACCAGCAACTGGAATTAGCTATTTCCTCCCAAAGATGTACATGGCAATATCATAAGAGCTAAAACCTAGAAGCAATCCAAGTGTCCAAAGAGGCTGGTTAAATACTTGATGGTCAATTTCTAAGGATTACTGGGAAGTTCTTACAAAAATTTAGGAGAGCTATATGTGCTGATATGGAAAGATCTTGACAGTGCATTGTTGAGAAAAAAGCAAGGAGCAGATCAGTGTGAAAATCTGCACTAAAATCTTTTAGTTATATAGTGCTGCCAATAAATTATGTGGAACCTTAGTGCAAATTAAAGTTGCCCACTCTGGGTGTTCACAGTCCCAGGGGCATACTCAGAAGGTGCTTCTGTGTTTTCATTTCCCCAACCATCAGAGCAGAATTCAAATGGATGAAGGTAGCATGAAGTATGTACATAGATAACACAGGTGTATACTGAGAACCCAATCCACCTACCTCAACATAGCTCACTGTCCCCGTTTGCATGACCTGACTGTTTCAATGTCTTCCTTAATGCAACTTTACTACTACAGAAGACTTTTGCCAGCAAATAATTGTTTATTTTAGAACCTTCTCTCAAGTCCCATCAACTCCTCAATAGAAAACATCCACAGATAGTTTACTGCCTAAGAACCTTAGGACTCTGAACCCCTTGCCTAAAAATCTTGCCCTTGCTACCTCCTCCAGTCCTTAACTGTTTTATCTTAGCTGACCCTAATTAAGTCTTGGCATTGAAAGACCCATAAAACAAACTTCAAATTCTCAAAAACAATCCAACCTTGCCCTTCCCTCACAGAGCACTGCCAAACCTCTCTAGGGGCTCTGTCTTGCTGCCACAGGCAATCAGCTCATGTCTGTCTCAGAAAGGGGCTGCACTGGGGACGTTTGGGGAGCTGGCATTCCACAACAGATTCAAGCTAAAAGAGGCATAAGAATGTTTCTGGGTGGAGTCCCAATGAGCGTTAAGAGTGTTTCCTTCGCAGAAAGCTCTTCTCTTTTCATTTCTACATGTTTACATTATTTTTGCATAATTTGAACGCTCTAACTCTGTGCATGTGGGTTTTTTTTGCACACATCCACAGCATGTGGAAGTTGCCTGGCTAAGGATCAAAATTACACCACGGCAGTGACCTGAGCCACAGCAATGACAAGTCTGGTCATTAACCCCCGGGCCACCAGCGAACTCCACTACGGACATGTATTACTCTTATTGCTATTATTTTAAATGCCAATAGGGACGGTACCAAAGCGAGAATATGTGCTTTTATGTCTATCTTAAAGATACTTTTGGTATTAAAAGTTTGTATCAAAAAAGAAGAGACTGTGACATCAATTGTATTAGAAAGGTAAGGACTTGAAAGTAGCTAACTTTTTCTTTTTCATTTTAACAATATTTTAAAAAATTATAATATACATACAGAACCACATACAAATCCTAAGTGTAAAATTTGATGATTTATGACATTGAACACACCCTAGTCAAGAAACACAACATCACCAGCACCTGAAGCTCCATCCGCAGTCTCTTTCCTCTCCACAAAGGTAACCACTACCAACTTTTACCATCATGGATTGGCTTGTCTGTTTTTGAACTTTATAAAAAATGGAAACATAAAGTGGTATTCATTTTCCATTAGATTCTTTTGTAAAACATTAAGTTTGTGGAGTTCCCGTCGTGGCGCAGTGGTTAATGAATCCGACTAGGAACCATGAGGTTGCGGGTTCAATCCCTGGCCTTGCTCAGTGGGTTAAGGATCCCGCGTTTCAGTGAGCTGTGGTGTAGGTTGCAGACGCGGCTCAGATCCCGAGTTGCTGTGGCTCCGGCGTAGGCCAACAGCTATGGCTCCTAGCCTGGGAACCTCCCCTAGCCTGGGAACCTCCATATGCCGCAGGAGCGGCCCAAGAAATGGCAAAAAGACAAAAAAAAAAAAAAAAAAAAAAAAAAAAATTAAGCTTGTAAGAGGAAACGATATTATTCTAAGATTCTAAGATTGTTTGTTTTCATTACTATAGAGTATCTTGTGGTATAAATAGACCACAAGGATTCTTTCTACCCTTGATGGACATTTGGGAAGTGTCCTTTTGGACTGTTATAAACGTTGTTGATATGAACATTCATGTGCATTCTTTTGATGTTCTTCTGCATGACTTTCTGATATATACCTAGGAGTGAAATTGCTGGGTTATCATATGTGCATACATACAACTTTAGGAAATGATGACATATCATTTTTCAAGGGGGTTATAACTGCTCACAGCCCTCCAACAGTGTGTGAGTTCCCATTGTTCGAAGTGACTGCCACTCTGTACTATGTGTCTTTCTAATGGCTAATGAGATTGAGCACCTTTTCTTATGTTTATTAGACATTTAGATATGGTGTTTTGTAAAGTGATGGTTAAGTGCCTTGCTCATTTTTAAAAAAATTGAGTTGTATTTCTGGGGGTAGTGGATAGGACTTCATTATATACTTTGGATATGAGTTATAGGTGTTGCCAATATTTTCTCCCACTCCATGGCTTGCTTTTTTACTCTTAATGGTGTCATTTTTTTTGTTTTTGTTTTTCGGGGTTTTTTTGGCTGCCCTGAGGCATATGGAGTTCCTGGGCCAACTGCAGCAATGCTGGACCTTTAACCCACCGTCTGGGCTGGGGATCAAACCTGTGTCCCAGTGCTCCTAAAATGCCATTGCACCACAGCAGGAATGCCTCTTAATAGTGTCTTCTGAGAAATAAAAGGTCTTTATTATCATTCAATTTGATTCATTAATATATTTCTTTGTAGATAATGCTTTATGTTTTGTCTAAGAACTCTTGGCCTATCTTAAGGTTATAAAGATGTCTTATGTTTCCCTCTGGAAGATTTATTATTTTACTTTTCACATTTAGGTGTGCAAAAAATCTGGAATTTGTTTTGCATATGGTGTTAAGCAAGGGTCAAGTTTAATATTTATCCTTAAAGATAACCGTGTATCCATATATGCATGAGTATGTTTCTGGGCCTTATACAATTTTATGGTTTTATTTGTCTACTCTTGTACCAATTTCATACTGCTTTACTTTTTCTTTTTTTATAATGTCTTAGTAATTAGTAGAATGAATCCTCTCACTTTGTTCCTAAAATTATCTTTGTTCTAAGATTTTTATCCTTGACATTTTTGTATAAATTTACACACACACACACCAGCACACACACACAAAACATGTGGGATTGGAGATTTTTTTTTGCATTTACATTTATAATAGTAATAGTTTCTACATCATCCTTTTGAGCCTTCTAATTTTTATTTGTTAAATAGTATATTGAATAGGATGAGAAATATAATGTTGAGCATATTCAGGATGATGTGCATGTGTGAAGATAGTAGATACAGCTATCTTGGTGATAATCCCATAAATCTTTCAATAGTTCACCATTAGGGAATCATATGATACTGGCTTTACACATTTTGAGGATGCTATTTATCAGGTAAAGGAAATTACTTCCTACTTTTCTGTGAGGTTTGTTTTTTTTTTTTTTTTAATTAATGGGTGTTGGATTTTATCTAAGGCTTTTGAAGGTTTGGCTTTTTCTTTTATTCTTTAAAATGATGAATAATATTGCTTTTCAAATAGTAAATCAACTACAAGCTCCTAAAATAAACCCAGCTTGTTTGTCACGTACTATCTTCTTTTCATATTCTTGAATTCAGTTTGCTTTTGTTTAGAAGATTTGCACCTAAGTTTATGAATGACTTAGCTGATTGTTGGGCATCTGTCTCCAAATACTCATGTTAGAGTTTAGGACCAAGATTATGTTGGCCTTGTAAAACAAGTGTGGAGGCGTTCCTTCCTTTTGCTTCTGGAAGAGTTTGTGTAATATGTGTGTTAATTCTTCCTTAAATATTGGAAGAATTTACTGAATAAGACATCTGGGCCTAAAGACTTTTTCTGGAGGGAGGGGATTTTAAAATTTCAGATATAATTGTTTTGTATAGAGGACTATTTAGACATCTGTTTCTTCTTGTGCCCATTTGACAAGTTGTATTTTTTCTACGAAATTACACATTTCATTTCCGTTTTCAAATCCATTGATATTTGCTCATAATAGTCTCCTATTAATTGTTCAATGTCTGTTGATCTATAGACAGACTCTTTTCATTCCTAACACTGGTTATTTATGTCTTTCTTGATAAGTGTTCCAGGATTCTTTAATTTTTTTTCTTTTAAAGAACATACTTCTGGGTTTTTTATACTCTCTATTATATGTTTCCTATTTTATTAATTCCTTTTTTTTAGACATTTAGATAATTGACTTGCATCAACATTCTTTACTTATAAAACTTTTAACAAATCTTCCTTTAAATTTGTCACTAGTTAATCCCACATACATTTTATTATAATTCAGTTTAAAATGTTTTATTTCCTTTGTGATTTCTTCTCTGCTCTATAGCTTACTTAGAAGTGCATTGCTTAATTTAAGAATATGTGCTTTTTCTATTTATCTTTTTTCTATAGATTTCTAATCTATTTCACTGCGATCAGTAGTCATACACTATATGATTTAAAACCTTTGACATGTTCTGGGATTTGTCTTAAGGCCTGTCAAGTGGTCAATTTGAGTAAATGTTCATGTGCACCTGAAAAGAATGCATGCCTACAGTTGTTGGGTACAGTGTTCTACATATGCCGACTGGGTCAATTTTGTTCATTTCATTGTTCAGATCTTCTATATTCTTATTGCTTTTTGGTCTGTGTATTCTATCAGATACTGAAAGGTGTGTTTAAAACACCCAAACATGATTATGACTTTGTTACTCTGTTTAATTCTATAAAATTTTTCTTTATATATTTAAAGGTATATTAAGCAGTGTGTACAGATTTAATTTTTAAATATTTTCCTGGTGGACTGATTCCTTTCACTGTTATGACACATTCCTCTTACATCTACTAGTTTTTCTTGCCTTCGTCTGATTTCAGAATAGCTATGTCAGCTTTTAGGGATAGAGTTTGCAGGGTACACCTTTCTCCCTTCTTTTACTGTCAACATTTTTTTGCTTACATTTATAGCATATCTCTTATAAGCAGAATATAGTTTGGATTTTGAGAAATCCAAACTGACATTTGTTTTTATATTGGATGTGATTCCTGATAAATTTGGATTTGCTACTTAGCACTGCCATTGTAACCAGCATAAAACTCTTACAAATGTCTTCTATTTGTCTTGACTGTTCTCATGTTTCCTTTCCTCCCTTACTACTTTATTTGGATTTATTTTGGAGTAAATATTCTGTATCATTGTATATTCTTATCTATTAGCATATAAAACTGCTAATAGGAGAAAAGCCAGGTGGAGTCACATGGAGTCCTGACCACTCTTCAGAAGCACTTGGACTTGGTTAAAATGCAGATTTCTTTTTCTCACCCCAGAGGTACCAAAGCAACATGTGGAGCAGGCAACAGGCAAAAGGTGTATTTTTAAGCTCAATAGGTGTCCATCAATATTCTGATGGACAGCCAGTTGAATCACCAGTAGGCCCTATTTCCCCCTCCACTTCTTAATGGTTGGTGCGGAAAAGGTGGCTGAGGAAACACCTCTGGGATGACTCCCTTTGTTTGGCACCTTTCAGTGCCTCTTGCTACAGGGCCCAGCTGCTGTGATCCAGGTTGGCTTCCAGACCACAGGTGTCTACCTATCTACCCTATGCACAGCCAAGAGGCTCACCCCAGTAAGGTCCAACCTGCTACCCCTCCTTGTCTGGTATCTGGTCCTCATGTGTCAGGAGGACTGGCAAACGTTTCCATCACTCAGTAAGACCAGCAGTGACCACTAAGAAGCCAAGCAACATGTGTGTTGAATCTACTCAATCACCATACATGCTGGGCTCTGTCTTTGTTTTATTGTATGTCATTAGCATTACAATAATATTGGTGGCATGGTGGGCTACATTTTTATAAAGTCATCTGGTGTATAGCATGAGCCCTTTTTTCCTATAGAGAGGTCTCCCTTAAAATTAACCAAAAAAGCCCTAAGAGATGTTACCAAAAATGCATATTTACCTTTTAGGAGGTAGTTTAGTGCTTCTAGCTGTTATCACAGAGAGTCGACATTGGCATATCAATTTTACCTTCAGTGTTCAAATAAGAAGAAAGAACTGGAAGATAAAGTAGCAACTAAACAATGTTCTACCTCAAGCAAGAAGATATTTGGCACAGAGACAAGACCAAAAGAAATCAAGGAAAAAAATAGTCCACTAACTGGAAACATAAAAAATAATATCTTAGTATTATCTTCCACCAAAAATAAAAATAATAATAATATAATATTAATAATAATTCAACAGCTATGCCTAAAGTGAGTGGAGGCATTTGAGATTTATAACATTATACATATAATACATGTTATTGTACTCATAAAAGCAAATATTATGCAGAGAAACTTGACATATTTTTCTGTTGTTCTAATAAATCTCAACAAGAGACTTTGTTGGGAAAGAATTCTCAAGTTTTTCGTTTTTGTTTAGCCTGAAGGTTTTAAAAACACCTTTCTACTGAAAACCAAAAAAAGGCAGACACCTTTACCGTGTGCAGTGCCCTTTGTGCTCCAGGGGCTGCAGCCCTGTCAGTGAAACCTGCATGGGCTTCACTGGTCCCCATGGTCATAGCTCTCAATTACTTGGCTTTATAATACAGGCCCTGAGCAAAACAAGATGAAGGTGCAAAATGTGACCCAAAAATACAAGAGACTGGGGTGGGGGCAGGGGGAAGGCTGTGTATTCTGCTCAGGCTCTGCCTCTGCCAGGGTCTGCCTCTCCTCAGTCAGCAGAAACCTGAGATGCCTTTGAGGTTTGCTCTGCACTTGGCCTCAGATGTGCCCCTGTGGGGCCCAGAGTTGGCGACTGACCCACTAGCCCCTACCTGCCCTCCCAGAGAGGCAGGCAGCCCCAAGAGCTGACACCGATTCAGGGACCTGGCCTTGGACATTTCTTGGGGCTACTTTCCAGCCCTCGGTTTTGTTCTGCTTTACTGTTATGCAGTCTGGTTGGGCTGCTTGGCCAGTAGCATCTCTTTCTATTTCCAAGGTCTTTGGTCAGCAGTGCAGATGCATGCCACAGCCCAGAGGCTCGGCTTCCAGAAGACCATGGCTCATGAACAGGCTGGCCTGGACCCAGCTCCCTCAGAGAGGCCCAGGATGGACCCTTTGACATACTGGGTGGCTCTGCTGGCCTGAGGGAGAGGCTCAGGGCCACAGCAGGGAGCTTCCCTTTTAGGGAGGAAATAAATGAGAGACCAGCAAAAAATAAGAAGGAACAGGACAAAACTCCTTCCCCTTGGCCATGGGGCCTGCAGAGGAGAACACAGAAGATTTGAGAGTTACCTTCGAGGGGCAAACAAATAAGCAGTTATCAGAGAGAGTGGAAACAGCTTTCTGGTTTTCTGTATTTCAGGTGTCTACAGACACATTTAAGGAATTTTTTAAGACTGTGCCTTTCGTTCAGGCCCATTCAGTGCCAAGTCTCATCAGGCTTCTCTCCTAAACAGGGCTGGACAGGGGAATCACAGTGCAAAGAGGGTCGGGTGACAGGGACACCACAGCTGACAGTGTGCACAGTCACTTCCATCATCTCATCTGCTCCTTACTCCAGCCCCATGAGAGGCAGGGCAGGCAGGCACTATTCCCAATGAAGAGATGAGACACAGGATGTGGAAATTTACACACGGCCCCTGAAAGGGGCTCCTGAGTGCTGGAAGCGTGGCCCCTGGTTTGTCCTGCTGCCACTGTCCCATTGTCACCTCTAGCTCATTTCTGGGAAATGAGCTACTCTCTGTGGCCAAGCACACCTAGGGAAAGTGGGTTGACTCAGCACGTCTCAAAGCATCCTGAGGACAGACAAGGTGGGAAGGGGAAGGCAACAACAAAGTGAGCTCCAACATCTCTGGTGTAGGAATGGGCACAAGCAGAACTGGAAGGTTCTCTGGAGGAATCTGAAATCTTTGACCAACCTGAGTCCTAACTGCTTATATAAACTACATATTTAATTTTCTCATAGTTTTAAGAGTATTCATGTTCTGCTTTCAAGTTCATCAATTTCTTATCTCTGTTTTTTCCTTCCTTTGTTTGCTTTGGGCTTATTTTGCTTATATTTAACATGGGGATGCTTATATTTAACATTTTAACACAAACGAACAATGTTTTGTTAAATACATCTTAGGAGGGGGAAGATGGTGGTGAGAGAGAGGGGAAGGGTGGAGTCTGTGGCCCTCTGGGTCCTGGGGCCACAGCCATGGAGGCGAGAGCACTTCTGCTTCCAGCAGCCTTGGCAGCACACTGTGTCCGTAGGCTTCAAGCTAATGGCTATGCTGACCGTTGGGAATGAGGTCCCTGTTGGCCTCAAGGCCGTTCTTCAGACAGTCTCTCTCTTGGCTTTTGATGGCTTCTTCCTCCATCTCCTCCTCCACTTCCTCTTCATACTCATCCTCATCATCACTCCTCACATCCTTGAGGTTCTAGACAAAGGAAACAATGGGCTGTGAGTGAGCACCTTCCAGAATGCCTCTTGAGTGAATAAGTAAAGGGCCCATTTTAGAGGTATGGCTCCCTTCAGAGAAAACCTAATCAATGTCCACACAACCATTCACCAAGATGGAACATATCATGGATCATAAGACAAACTTTAAAGAATTGAAATTATGCAAAGTATGTTTCAGGTCCTAATGGAATTAAACTAGAAATCAATATAAAAAAAATAGGAAAATCTCAAAACACTTGGAAATTAAACAACACACATAATAATCAATGGATCAAAGCATAGATAAGTGTGAAGGAATACTAGAAAATATTCTGAGCTAAAATGAAAATATAACATATCAAAATTTGTTCAATGTAGTTAAAATAGTGCTTAAAAAGAATTTATAGCATTAAATATTTGTATTAGAAAAGAAGAAAAGTCTCATATTCCACCTTAAGAAAATAGGGGGAAAAAAGTAAAGCAAAATAAGCCCAAAGCAAACAAAGGAAGGAAAAAACAGAGATAAGAAATTGATGAACTTGAAAACAGAACATGAATAGTCTTAAAACTATGAGAAAATTAAGTATGTAGTTTAAAATCTTCTGAAAAAGAATATCATTAAGCACAGTCAGTTGCACCAGCAAATTCTATGAAATAATAAAGAAGAAATAACACAAATCTCCACAACCTCTTCCAGAAAAATAGAAGAGGGAACACATCCCAATTTATTTTATGAGGTCAGAATTACCCTAATACCAAAGGACAGTATAAGAAAAGACAACTACAGACCAATTATCTTTAGTGAACATAGATATTTAAATCCTTAGCAAAATATTCCAAATCAAAGAAAACCCCAGCAATGTATTAAAAAATAATACACCATGATAAAGTGGGTTTTATCCTAGTAATGCAAAGCTGGTTCAATATTTGGAAATCAATGAATATAATCCATCATACTAATAATCTAAAGAAGGGAAAAATAGATAATTAAGTGATGCAGAAAAATCACATGATAAAATTCAACACCCATTCATGATAAGAAATTTATTTTTTATTTTTATTTTTATTTTTTCTTTTTAGGGCCACACTGGCAGCATAGGGAGGTTCCCAGGCTGGGGGGGTCCAATCAGAGCTATAGCTGCTGGCCCACACCACAGCTCAAAGCAAGCTGGATCCTTAACCCACTGAGCGAGGCCAGGGATTATGCCTGCAACCTCCTGGTTCCTGGTAGGATTTCTTTCTGCTACACCATGACAAGAACCCCCATGATAAGAAATTTTTAAAAATTCTCAGCAAAGAAGGAATAGACTCTAGCATCACACTTAGTGGTGAATGACTGAACACTTTCCCCCTAAGATTAGGAATAAGATAAGTATACCCATTCTCACCACTCCTATTTGCACTGTATTGGAAATCCCAGTCAATGTAATAAGGCAAGAAAAAGAAATAAAATCATATAGATTGAAAAGAAAGAAATAGAGGTGTCTCCATTTGCAGATGACATAATTATCTATGTAGAAAACCCCAAAGAATCAACAAAAATTCCTAGAACTGACATATGAATTTAGCACTAAGGCTGCAGGATAAAAGGTCAAAACAGAAAATCATTCTCTCTCTCCTCACCCCCACCCCACCACCAAACACAAAATCTTAATTTCTAAACACTAATGTAGTATGCTAGAAAATGTCCTTTAAAAATATTAGGTCCCTGGAGTTCCCACCCTGGCTCAGTGGTTAATGAACATGACTGGTACCCATGAGGACACAGGTTCAATCCCTGGTCTTGTTCAGTGGGTTAAGGATCTGCTGTTGCCATAGGCTGTGGTGTAGGTCAGAGACGTGGCTCAGATCCTGCAATGCTGTGGCTGTGGTGTAGGCCAGAAGCTACCACTCTGATTTGACCCCTAGCCTGGGAACCTCCATATACCTTGGATGTGGCCCTAAAAAAGACAAAAGACAAATAAATAATCCTTACTCTACTAAAAAAAAAATTTGAGGTGTTCCCATAGTGACTCAGTGGTTAACGAATCTGACTGGGAACCATGAGGTTGTGGGTTCAATCCCTGGCCTTGCTCAGTGGGTTAACGATCCGGCGTTGCCGTGAGCTGTGGTGTAGGTTGCAGACAAGGCTTGGATCCCGTGTTGCTGTGGCTCTGGCGTAGGCCGGTGGCTACAGCTGCAATTCAACCCCTAGCCTGGGAACCTCCATGTGCCACGGGAGCTGCCCAAGAAATGGCAAAAAAGACAAAAAAGACAAAAAAAAAAAAAAAAAATTAGATCCCTAATCCCTGTTACCTTACAAGGTGAAATTTTTGCAGATGTGATTAAATTAAGGATTTTAAGACTGGAGATTATCATGGATTATCCAGGTGGTCTCTAAATGTCATTACACGTGTCTTTTTTTTTTTTTTTTTTTTTTTTTTAGCCGCACTTGCAGCATGGAAGTTCCCAGGCTTGGGAACAAATTGCTGGCCTATTCCACAGCCACAGCATCATAGGATCCAAGACACATCTTCGACCTACACCACAACTCACGGCAACACTGGATCCCCAACCCACTGAGCAAGGCCAGGGATGGAACCCACATCCTATGGATACCAGTCAGGTTCGTTAACTGCTGAGACAAGAAGGGAACTTCCACACATGTCTTTATAAGAGAGGCAGAATGGATTCAACAGAGAGGAGAGGCAATATGAAGACACAGGTATAGTCTAGAGTGATATAGCTAGAAGGCAAGGAGGCAAGAACAGATTCTCCCCCTTGTGTGAACGGAACACAGAGCTGCCACACTTTGACTTCTGCTCAAAATTGATTATAGACTTCTATCATCTAGAACTGTAAGAAAATAAATTTCAGTTATATTAGTCAGCAAGTTTGTGGTAGTTTGTTATGGCAACCATAGTAAACTAACAGGACTAGCAATGTCCAACTAAAACTGAAATTTAAAAATCAGTAACATTTACAATAATATCAAAAAATAAAAGACTTAGGTACAAATATAGCAAAGCATGTATACGATCTGCATGTAAAACCTGCAGATCTGTAAAAACTATGATGAAAGACATCAAAGATACAAATAACTAAAAAGACATGCTATGTTCATGGCTGGGAACTTTAAATATAATAAAAATGTTAATTATCTCCAAATTGATTTATAGATTCCACAAAATACCAATGAAAATCTTAGCAAGATTTCTTACACAGTATGGCTGATTCTAAAATTTATTCTTAAAATTTTTATAACTTTTTAATTTTTATATTAAAAATTTTTATTATGGTAGATTTACAATGTTCTGTCCATTTCTGATGTACAGCAATGTGACCCAGTTATACACATATACATTCTTTTTCTCACATTTTCCTCCATAACGTTTCATCACAAGTGTTCAGATATCTGGAGAGGCAAAGCACTAGAATAGCTAAAGCAGTTCTGAAAAAAAGAATAAAATTGGAAAACTCAAACTACCCAGTTTTAAAACTTACTATAATGTTACAGTAATCACACACAAATGAGCATATTATAACACAAATGAACATATCTATGAAACAGAAACAGACTCACAGATATAGAGAACAGACTTGTGATTGACAAGGGGAAAGGGAATGAGGGAGGGAAGAATTGGAAGTTTGGGATTAGCCAAAGCAAACTATTATATATTAGGATGGATAAACAAAAAGGTCCCTATTGTATAACACAGGGAAATATATTTAATATCCTGTGATGAACTATAACAGAAAAGAATATGAAAAAGAATACATATGTGTATAACTGAATCATTTTTCTGTATAGCAGAAATTAACACAACATTGTAAATCAACTGTACTTCAATAAAACTAAAAAGAAAGACCAGGTGGTAGTAGCAAAGGGGTAAACACATAGATCAATGGAACAGAGTAGAGAATCTAGAAATAGACCCACACAAACATGGCAATGGAGTTTTGACAATGGTGCAAAAGCAATTCAGTGGAAAAAGAATAGTCTCTTCAACAAATGGTACTGAAGCAATTAGAAATCCATAGGCAAAAAAGGAAATTTTGACTTAGATGTCATTTATACAAATGTTGACAAAAAATGGATCATAGATCTAAATGTAAAATATAAAACTATAGAACTTTTAAAAGAAAACACACAAACAGGTTGAGCGATGAGGTTTTTTTTTTTTTTTTTTTTTTTTTGGTGCCGGTCTACACCATAGCCGCAGCAACGCAGGATCCGAGCCACATCTGCAACTTCCACCACAGCTCATGGCAATGCCGGATCCTTAACCCACTGAGCGAGGCCAGGGAACAAACCTGCAACCTCATGGTTCCTAGTTGGATTCATTTCCACTGCACCATGACAGGAACTCCGAGTGACGAGTTCTTAGACACAGCACAAAAAAAATCTTCCATAAAAAATGGTAAACTGGACTGCATCAAAATGAAACACTTTTGTTCTATGAAAGATACTATTTATAGAATAAAAACATAAGTTGCAAACTGGGAGACAATATTTGCAAATCCCATATCCAACTTATATGTATAATAAAGAATTCTTAAAACTCAACAATAAGAAAAACTAAGTTTAAAATGAGAAAATATATAAAAACAGACACTTCTAGGAGGATACAGGATGTCAAATAAACACAAAAAGATGTTCAGCATCATCAGCGATTAGGAAGATGCAAATTAAAATCATAATGATATACAACCAAAAACCCATTAGAATAGCTAACATTAAAAATACTGCATATAGGAGTTCCCGTCGTGGCGCAGTGGTTAACGAATCCGACTAGGAACCATGAGGTTGCGGGTTCCATCCCTGCCCTTGCTCAGTGGGTTAATGATCCGGCGTTGTGGTGAGCTGTGGTGTAGGTTGCAGACGCAGCTCGGATCCCGCGTTGCTGTGGCTCTGGCGTAGGCTGGTGGCTACAGCTCCGATTCAACCCCTAGCCTGGGAATCTCCATATGCCACGGGAGCGGCCCAAGAAATAGCAACAACAACAACAACAACAACAAAAGACAAAAAAAAAAAAATACTGCATATAAAAAGTGCTTACAAGGATGCAGAGTGACCAGAAGGAACTCTAATACATTGCTGATGGAACTGCAAAATGGTACAGACACTGTGGCAAATAGTTTGACAGTTACTTATAAAGTTAAACATACACATACTGTATGTCTTAGCAACCCCACTCCTGAGTACCTACCCTAGAGAAATGAACATTTATGTTAACACACACACACGTTTATAAAAAATGTTTATAAAAGCTCTACTCATAACTGTCAAAAATTGGAAGCGACCCTACAAAAAAAAATTGGAAGCAACCCAAATGTTCAACAAGGAAATGAGTAAGTCATGATACATCCATACTATGAAATGAAATACTACTTACCAATAAATAGGGGCAAACTATCAACATTTATAAGAAGTAGAATGAATCTCAGAGGCATTATGTGTTGAGTGAAAAAAGTTTCAAAAGGTCACCTACTACATAATATACTAATGTCATTTCATCACATTCTTGAAAAGACTAAACTATAGGGATGGGGAACAGATATGCTGCTGCCCAGGAAGGATTTACTGGAGATGACAGAGTTGTTCTGTATCCAGATTACAGTGATGGCTACACAAATCTACACTTGTGTTAAAATTCATAGAACTGTACACCAACAGAAAAAATAAATGTTACTGATGATAAGCTTAAAAATAAAACTTAGGGAGTTCTCTTGATGGTCTAGTGGTTAAGGATTCGGCATTGTCACTGCTGTGGCATGGGTTTGATTCCTAGCCTGGAAACTTCTGCATTCCGCAGGAGCGGCAAATAAAAATAAATAAATAAATAAATAAAAAAGACTCAAATTAGAAGTACTTCTTTTTTAGAAAGCAAACACTATGATTTTCCCAATAAACATTTGCTAAGTAAAGTGCTGTTCACATTTTGGTTGTCAGGATATTTTTATTA
This sequence comes from Sus scrofa, assembly GCF_054392235.1. Classification (NCBI taxonomy): domain Eukaryota; kingdom Metazoa; phylum Chordata; class Mammalia; order Artiodactyla; family Suidae; genus Sus; species Sus scrofa. The sequence goes on from NC_139383.1 coordinate 148,344,836, forward strand.
TTAGGAATAAAATGTTTGCTATTTTCTTTATGCAGGAACTCTTTTAGGACAGTTCTTAATTATGTTTCTCCTCTTCAAGGTGTTTTGAAAGTTTTGTGAGGGAAACTCCTAGAAGAATAACATTGTCCCTGAGGAATAACTCTGTCCCTATAAATGGAATCACTGCAGATCAGACTTCATTGCAAAAAATGAAGATGGTATGAAATGTTAGAACAGTACTAGGACTCAAGCTCTGTCCAGGGTCCATGCTGGACATGACCCTCACCCCTTACCCTCTGAGCCCATTCACAGATATCTTTATTAAACCCAGCCTAGAAAAGAAGAAAAATACGGGAGGTGGAGGCTGCTTCCTCATACATCAATTTTTAAGATGACATCCATAATCAGAAGAGTTATTTTTCCCTTCTGTGACTTGCAGACTGAAACTGACCACCTCTGGAGATTCTCAGGTGTATGTAACCAAATGCCTTCTTGTGTACAATCTTCATGCAAACATGGGTTAAACAACAACCCACTATGCTGTCTTAATCACAGAAACGTAACTTCATGGGCTCTTTTCTGTACGATCTGCTCTTCTCCACAACACAGAAAGGGTCTTAAAATAAACAAGGCTCACTGAAAACACTAGGAATAAACTTGGCATCTCATCAGATGCAACAGAGAAAGGCAACCTTCCCAAGATTTTATGGGAGCCGGGATCAGAGTGAACCCCTGCAGAGAGAGCTTTCAGAGGAGGGCTATGCTTGGCTGATGTTTGCTTTCGTGGACGGTGCCTCTGGGTTTCCTTTCTAGTCCTCAAAAGATTTTTGTATAGAACAAGGGGAAATTTGAATCAGAACAAAGAAACTAGTTTCTCTCCAGAAAGGCATACTAGCATTGTTCTACCTATTTCTCCAGGACCTGAAGTGCTGCTTTAGCTCAGAAACAAACTCATTCTGGAGGATGCTCCCCATCACCCAAAGCCATGTCCTCCAGCACCCTCACCTCTTGGAAGAGGTCCTGGACCACACAGAGGCTTTTGGAAATGTATGACATCCTGATGGTCACAAAGGCTGAGGAGTGCTACTGACTTTCATTGAGCACTGACTATAGAGGTGCTGGCCGTCCTACAATGTACGTGAACCCAAACGTCTTGTCAGACCTGCATCTTAAATTATCCAAGCCTAGAACCTAATTCCATTTTACATTCAAGCACAGGAATTCTTGCATGGCTTTAATATATCCTCCACTTGACAGGAATGCAACTATGCACATAAAGGAAGACTACTTCGTTTTGTTCAGAACTTCACAGTTTAAGAGAGCCATGCCACTGAGAGCAAGTCTATTGGTGGCGTCTGGTTAGCGTTGGTAGCAGCTGCCACTCAGGGTGAGTCTCACACAAGCAGGTGCAGCACCTGTCAGCTTCAGTTCACCCTCCAGAGAGGCTACGTGCGTGTGTTACACGTGAAATGCACAGCTATCAGAGTGTCTTCCATCTCATTTCTCTTTTATCACAGTTGTGGCATTATACTGCTTTTTGGAATTATGCGTATAGGTGAACAATATCACCTAGGAGTTTAATTTCAGGTTAGTGAAGGGGGTGTGGGAACAGGATGGAAGACCCTGCCCTAGATGATGTATCAGGTTCAGACAGGATTTCCTGGTGGTCACAGTTTGTTAGGTGGATGCAGAAGTGTTTACACATTATATAAACTTGAGAACTAATGTAAATCGAGAACTAAATGGAATTCAAATATTAATAAAACCTCACATTATATTCAAGTTCATCTTGTACATGTGATCTATAATATAATGGTAACAGCAATGACATTCTTAAAGGTTTTTTTTTTTTTCACTGCCCTAAAAATCTTCTGTGCTCTGCCTGCTCATCCCTCTCTCCCTCCCAAACCCTGGCAATCATGGACCTTTTACTGTCACAGTTTTGTCTTTTCCATAATGTCATGTAGTTGGAATCATCTAGTATTTAGCCTTTTAAGATTAACTTCTTTCACTTAGTAATAAGCATGTAAGATTCCTCCAAGTCTTTTCATGGTTTAATAGCTCATTTCTTTTTATTGTTGGAGAACATTCCATTGTGAATACAGGTACCACAGTTTATGTACCTACCCACCTACTGGAGGACATCTTCATTGCTTTTTAGTTTTGGCAATTATAAATGAAGCTGCTACAAACATCCCTACTGCATAAGTGCCCATGTGCCAGGCACTGAACTAAGCATAGTCTGAATAATACCACTTCCTCCTCCCAGCAACCCTAGGCTATAGGGCTCATTTTGTTGACTTTAAAAGAGAGTAAAATGAAGCTCAGAGGGGTTAAGTTACTTTGGCAAGCCCACACAGCAACAAGAGGCAGACAGGATGAAAACCCTGATATAATTAAGCTTAGGTATCTTGAACCCAGTGCTCTACAAAGCCCTGCTGGAGTTGTCTGCATGAATACTTGGAGAGACAGACAGGGCACTCAGAGGGTGAGAAAACACTGATGCGTTTTATTCTATGCTATTTCATTTTAAAAAATGATCTAGGAAAATGAGTTGGCAATGTATTAATGCTTTGCAACCCACAATTTGAGAAACATTGGCTAAAGTGTGCTAGAAAAAAATGAGGCTACTGTCGGCAAGATTTCTGAATAAGGAAAATTTAAAAATATCTTGCCTGCCCTTCTCTAGGGATAGATAAAATATGACTTTCTCTTCGACAACTCCAATCTACCAGCCCACTTTCAAAAGGAAATACATACCTGGCTCATCAGTGAGTAGCCATAGTATAGTGAGGTCTGTTCTATACTGGGACTTCCAGGAAAGGATTAAAAGATATGCTGATATACTGACCCTCTCAGGCCTTGAGGCAACCAGCAGAGCCCCAATCTCCTCCTGCTTTGGGACCCTGTCAGTCTACCCCGGTACTGTACAAATATCAGTGTGCCTTAGGGGAGGAAGCTGGGAAGTGGTGTCCTAGGCTGACTACAGAGCTGAATGGAATGTTTCCCTAAGTAGCAACCTTGGAAGACTGCCTCAAAAATGCTGGGGCTTGAACTAGAGATGAGAAGCCATGCAGAGCTGTGCAGCCCCTGGGAGAGAAAGGCGTGTGCACAGGGCAGGAGGTGAGACCTAGCTGCCTCCAGGATGCGAGTGGTTTTGCTGGTTTAGGCCTAGCATTCAGCGAGATTAAAGAGGTGAAAAGTGACCAGAGAGAAACCAGTCACTAAGTGAATTAAAATGAACGAGGAACTAATGTCCAGCACAGTCCAAGCTGCCTTACCCGGAGTGCCCTTCCCAGTCCACGTGGCACAAAGCCATGAAGTAACAGAAAAGTGTCATGTGTCCTGCACCAAAGTCCTCATTTCCTCTCAGTTACACTGAACAATTAGCTAGTCTCATTCTATCCATGAGAACTTTCCAAATGCAACTGTCTTATTTCTAAAGGAAATGGCTGCCAGCTATTTGTGATTATCACTTGAGTGACTTTAAACTGCCAATATTTACATCTGAAGAAAGGCTGACTAGTTAATCATGGAGAACTCGGCTCCTCAAGAAACAGTGTGTTTGGCTGTTCTTCCATAAACCTAACTTCTCTCTGTACAAGATGACACTGCCAGGTAAAGAAAGCAATTAATAATTTGGGATCAACACCATCCACAAAGTGAAACCAATCAAAAGAGAGAGGTCTTAGCATTCACTCTAGGGATCTCAGCCTGGATGCTCCCGACACTAACTCCTTGGGGACTAGTTCCCCAGCTAATTCCTTGGGGACTGTTCTACCCACTGCAGGAGGGTTAGTAGTAAGTATTCCTGGACTCTGTGCACCTAGATGTCAGCGTTGTGACCACCAAAAGTGTCTCTAGAGATTACCAAATGTCCCTGGGAGGCAAAACTGCCCCAGATGAGAACCGCCAATTCAAAAGGTATTTCTTGGAGTTCCCGTCGTGGCGCAGTGGTTAACGAATTCGACTAGGAACCATGAGGTTGCGGGTTCCATCCCTGCCCTTGCTCAGTGGGTTAACGATCCAGCGTTGCCGTGAGCTGTGGTGTAGGTTGCAGACGAGGCTCAGATCCTGCTTTGCTGTGGCTCTGGCATAGGCCGGTCGCTACAGCTCCGATTCAACCCCTGGCCTGGGAACCTCCATATGCCGCGGGAGCGGCCCAAGAAATAGCAACAATAACAACAACAACAAAAAAAGACAAAAAAAAAAAAAAATTCAAAAAAAAAAAACAAAAAAAAAAACAAAAGGTATTTCTTGAGCCCAGGTGCACTGTGTAAGACAGAGGGGCCATGATGGTCTCTGTCTTCAAATAACTTAGACTCTGCTGAAAGAGCGAAACCCTAGGGGACCGAGCACATAAATATATAACCACACATTTATAAGTGTTATGAAGTAGAGAATACCATGATATGTAAATTGGGGATCTCAATTAGATGAGGAGGAAGGAAGGCCATGTTAAGGAAATGGAATTCAAAGGTTGTAACACGAAGGTTAAGAAAGAGTGGTCGCAGAAAGTAAAGGACATTTCAAGAAGACACCGCATGTGCAAAGGCCCCGGATGTGAATGGCGTGCTCAGGGATCAGAAAGGCCAGTGCAGCTAAAACATGGTAAAAAAGATGGAGCCTAGCCTAATTATGGATTTAAAAGACCATTGTCAGAAGTTCCAAGTTTCTGCTAAGTCCAAACGGAAGCCACTGTTCCAAGCACTGAGCACATATCAGTGACAAACACAGACAAGGTGTCTACCCTCAGAAAGAGACTGCTCCCTGGGTAAACTGGTTCATACACAACAGTGTTCTCTGTTGCTAATTGGAAACAGTTGTAAAGAATCCAGGGTGGTCAGAGGTGGAGCACTTAGAGGGCTGTGGAGAGAAACACCAATGGCTTCAAATGGAGTGGAGGCATCTGAGACACAGAGGGGTTATCACATAAAAAAGAACAGTGCCCAAAGGCCTCTAGGTTTGGAGGGATTTTAAGATCATTTAATCTAGTTTCTATTTGATGCTGATATGTCTTTAAAAACAAACAAACAAAAAAAACAGAGTAAAAGATTTATATTCTCCTGCTTGTACATTTTAGTAATTTGTTACCTGCTTTTTTTTTCATATGGTGCCAAAGTCTGCCTCCTAAGAGGCATATGTATATGTCCTTCAAATGTTGACGTTAACCCCTCTTCAACCTAAATCTTCTCATTCTCTTCAGTTGATTCTCAGATGACATGGCACCAAGACCCTTCACTATCCTGTGTGTATCTTATGAAAACATAGTCCCATCCACAGCCACTGCCCTGCATTGTACCCTGTGTGTAATACAAGCAGCATCCCTCTATCAATATACAGCTTACCACTTTCATATCCACCAAAAAAAAGTACAATTAATTTAAAGTCAAGCCCTGATGATGCTTTCAGCTTTATTTTGTGTGTGTGTGTGTGTGTAATTTCCCCCTATATTTTAAGATTTCACTATACATATATTGTTATCAATTAATCATGATTTGCCTATTAGTGAAAGTAAGTAGCTGGCTCTGGTCTTCGGTCCTCAAAAATTACTGCAAGGATTATCGAACAAAATAAACTTTGACAATGTGAAAAAACACACTAATGCTAACAGGATAAAGTTTTGAATAATCTCTGCCATGGCATTTCCATATATTCTGGGAATGACCTGTGCAACCACGGCCTCAATGAAATTGCAGAGCTGTGCTTTTGAAATGCTCTAACTACACATTGTGCTTGGAATCTGTGGCTTTACAGTAATGTCAAAAGCCCAGGAGGTCATGAATGACTCATCGCATCCCACTGCTTTTTGAACAGCTCCACATCTAAAACCACAGTTGGCAAGGAAACAAAGAACAATATAATAAGCATTTATGCTGTTTTGAAAGCAAACTTTTAGCTTTAACTGTATGAAAAAAAAGAGAAGTGCATTCAGTCAAAGAGTTCAATTTTCTGAACTACTATCAAAATACATTCCTTTTTGTTATATTAGTTCTTATTATCCAAGTTGACAAGGTCACAGAAAAAAAGCTGAGTTTTTCCTTATTTTTTTCCCTCAAAGGAGTTGCATTAAATTTAAATTGGATTCCCTGAAACCTGGCTACACATGGACATTTCCTGTTTATCTCTAGACCATTGCTTCTCAAATTTTAATGTGCACACGAATCACCTAGGGTTCTTTTTTTTTTTTTTTTTGTCTTTTTGCTATTTCTTGGGCCGCTCCCACGGCATATGGAGGTTCCCAGGCTAGGGGTCGAATTGGAACTGTAGCCACCGGCCTACGCCAGAGCCACAGCAACGTGGGATCCTAGCCGCGTCTGTGACCTACACCACAGCTCACGGAAACGCCGGATCGTTAACCCACTGAGCAAGGGCAGGGATCGAACCCGCAACCTCATGGTTCCTAGTCAGATTCGTTAACCACTGCACCACGACGGGAACTCCCTACCTAGGGTTCTTGATAGAATGCCAACTCTCATCAGAAGGTCTCTAATGGGGCCTGAAAGGTTGCATGTCTAACCAGTTCTGGGAAATGCCCTGGAGGACCATCAGGTACCAACTGTGGTCACAGGTGGATGGTGAGGCCACAGACCCTCTCCAGATTGTGGCTTTCTTAAAAAAGAAGAAGTTGGAGCAGAGCATTGCCTAAAAGTCTTTCGGATTTTAAAATCCCATAATTTCAAACAATTTTGACTTCCTTAACTCTGTATGTCATGAGCCTTTTAGTCCAGAAAGGCAGTATAAAATTACCAGTATGTCTCACATTAAGTAATAGACGGCTATTTAAAATACCTAGTAAGCCATCTTGTAAAACGACTCATATCTTTAATTCTTCAGAGAAATGTACTATCTAAAGAGTTCTGTTTTTCTATAAAGGAAAGAATCTCAAAGTGCTTGGTGCTTGTTTCTACAGTCTGACTTTTTATTTATAAAGATTTTTCAGCATAGAACATGAAGTCTACTATATTTGTTAAAATTTGCACAGCGAGAGGACTTGCTTCGGCCATGTCAATAAACTCTACAGATGTGGGCTTTCTGGCAAGCCGACCCAGCAGTCAGTGAGATGTCCATGGGCACTCACGCAGAGTGAAGAGGACACACAAGCACACATGCAGCCGGGTCTTCCCACCTGATCTAGTAGCTCCCAACTGGAGAGACAAAGTAGAATCACTTATGATGGGGGAAGAAGAAGACTGTCAAAAAGACCTATGTTTTGGGAGTTCCCACTGTGGTTAATGATCTGGCTTGTCTCTATGGTGGCACCGGTTGGATCCCCAGCCTAGATCAGTAGGTTAAGGATCTGGCATTGCTGCTGCTATGGCATAGGTCACAGCTCTGGCTCGCTGGCCCGGGAACCTCCATATGCTGTGGGTCCAGAAGAAAAAAACGAAAACACAAACAAAATTCCTATGTCTGGGTCGAGTCCCTGTGGATTCTGATTTAATTGGTCTGAATTAAGACCTGGCTGTGAGTATTTTTTTAAAGCTCCACAGATCATTCTAGTCAAATAGCTGTAGTCAACATAGCCAGTATCTGCTAAGAGGCTAACTCAAAATAAAAACTGGAAATCTTGAGAGATCTTCTTCTGGGTGTGAGCAGTATACCTTATTCTGCATTCATCTTAAATGTGATTACAATCCTCCCATGATGAAATATATATATATCAAGCAAAAAAATGCCTTTTTTTCATGAACTGGATTATATGGAATAATCCTGAATGCCTTTAATAGGCCACTTAGACAAAAGGTCTTCTGAAACATTTAAGCACTTATCACCAAATGTCATGTTTTCCCATTCTTAAATAAAAGGCTCAAATAATAAGCTGATCAAGCAAAATGAAGTTTAACTAGAAGGACTGTAACTTCTACAAAAGTCACGATCATGGCTAGACAATTATCAGAGGAAATATGGTTTGGGTCATGTGAAAAAGACTTAGAGGTTTAAATCAATTTTAAGCTCAATATGAATTAACAAAGTAATGTGAACTACCAGCAATTCATTGCAAAACTAGAGTGCATGGATGGCAGCATAGTTTCCACAGAAAGAGACATCAGACCTGCTTGACTTTGTTTTAGTCAGATAATATCTAGAAACCAGTGCTTATTTAAAGGAGAATCTGGATAAAACAAAACAAGAGGGTGATCAGGCAAAAGGATCCTACTGCACACCTTAGGAGGTACGTTGAGAGGACCAGGACTGTCTGGCTGCGGTAATACAGAGTAATGGGGGCAGGGGCGGGGGGAGGGGTAGGGCATGATGGTTGATGTCAAGCGCTACCATGTGCTTCTGTACTGCCCTGTGCAGCTCCCATAACTGAGGCATTAACAAGAATACTTGCAAGGTTTGTAGTAAGAAGTCTGTTATTAAAAACACTTTAAGTACCTAAGTTTGCAAATGATTTACTTGAGGACTTCTGGTTTGAAGAACAACAGCAGCCTGATTCCAAATTTCTCCCTCACTCTCAAAACAACTATAGAATCAACATGGACATATGCCTTCAATTTTCACTTATTTACAAGAAGAAAAAAAATTTATAAATTGCAGTGAGCTCCCACAGCCCGCAAGCTTGTAGCTGGATAAGTGGAGAAAGGGAGGCTGGAAAAACAAGCAGGGTGGGAGTACAGGACTTAAAAGAAGCAGAGGTAAAGTCACCTACAGAAAGAGAAAGTAAAGCCATAAAAGACCTGGTAGTTCCTTGTCCTTGCTAAGTGAAGGGGCCCCAAAGTGTGCAAGAAAGGAAGTGTCAGCCTTGGAGAAGCAGAGCTGGTAGGGTAGAACCAGGTATATACAGAAGAGAGGAGCAAGGGAAAGAAGGAAAAAGATTCTGTAAGAAAGAAAGAAAAATAAAACAAAGTATTGCTTAAAAAAAAAAAAAAAAAAGAATCCCGAGAAGAGTTTCACCCTCCCTTATTGCAAGACATGTTTTTATAATATTTTCTTAGCCTCTTTGCTAAAAACTCCATCTTGTCCTTCCTTGCTTTGTCCCGTCTTCCTGCTTGAGAAACAGGTGATGGTAAATGACTTAAGCTTAAGTACAGGTGATGGGGAGTTCCCGTCGTGGCGCAGTGGTTAACGAATCCAACTAGGAACCATGAGGTTGCGGGTTCGGTCCCTGCCGTTGCTCAGGGAGTTAAGGATCTGGCGTTGCCGAGAGCTGTGGTGTAGGTTGCAGACGCGGCTCAGATCCCGCGTTGCTATGGCTCTGGCGTAGGCCAGTGGCTACAGCTCCGATTGGACCCCTAGCCTGGGAACCTCCATATGCCGCGGGAGCGGCCCAAAGAAATAGCAAAAAGACTAAATAAATAAATAAATAAATTCTTTAAAAAATAAAAATAAAAAAAAATAAAATAATAAAAGAACGTATTAAAAAAAAAACAAACCCTATATCCTGCACCTACAATCCCCTTTTCACTTGACATAATCCTCAAGAGCACAATAAAAGCAGTGTAGTTTCTTCAGGCAGGGCTCTTGGTCCCTGAGACCTTGAATCCCCCGGTTCCCACCTTAACTTAAGATAAATGTCTCTGTGTCTTATTTTATGTTAATTTTTTTGGCTTAAGTTCCACAGCACCTGTTCTTCAGCCCCATCCTGCTGAGATGGTCTTGGCACTCCCTTACTCACAAACTGGAAAGCTTTCTTTTTTTCTCTTTGGCTGCACCCATGGCATACAGAAGTTCCAGACCAGGGAGCAAACCCAGCCACAGCAGTGACCATGCCGGACCCTTAACCTGTTGAGTCACCAGGGAACTCCTAGAAAGCTTTCCTGAGGGGAAAGAAAGGGTAGCAGGCACAGCCAGCATGTTACCACAGAGTACAACACCAGGGCCCAATGGAACAAGCCACACACAGGAACATATCCCACCACCTGTCCTGTGTGCAATGGACAAGAAGCAGAACTGTTAGTTAGAGCCAGGAACTAAAGTACCCAAGGCAACAGCCAGCTGTTTGCTGTGTACGCCTTCTGAAATGTGGTCAGTCCAAATTAAGATATGCTGAAGTGTAAAATACACACTGAATTTCAAGGACTTGGTATGAAAAGAAAGAATGAAAAACATCTCATTAGCAATTTCTTTTAATGATTGCTGAGTCACTATATTAGCCTTAAATAATAATTATAATTCTTCACTGATTAAAATATATACCAGGCAAAATATTCAATGGGCAAAACTGAAACGATAATATTTTCCTTATATTGTGTTAAATAGAATATATTATTAAATAATTTTATCTGTTTTTATTAGTTTTTAATTACACAACTAGATAACTTAAAATTATGTATGTGGCTCTATATTTTAATTGGACAGCACTAGCCTAGAGGGAAAAATCAGTTGAAAAGAAGGAATCATCTAACAGTTGTACTTATTTTAAAAATAAAACATTTCAGTAAGCACATTAACTATTATTATTTAGAAAATAAAATACCATGACTTCTGCTTTTGGCTATTATGGAAAAATAGGGACTAGATTGTTCTAGCATGTTAAGCAAATAGAAAACTGGATAAAACATATGAAACAATAGTTTTTGGACACTGTTCAATAAGCAGCTCAATATTGATTCCTGAGAAAAGGGAAATGAAAGCAGGAAGACTTTCAATTGCCCTAGTTACTGCTAGAGGAAGTTCCTATGCTAAAGCAAAGCAAAGACCCCAAATGGGGCCCATTGGTGTCACTGAACTGAGGAAACAGACTGGAGTTCACCAAACCAAGGAAGCTAGAATTTGTGGGGCAGAATGCTGGCAAGGAAGGACCTATGGAGAGAGATCACTCCACAGATCTGCAGTGTGGTCCTCTTCGGTCTTTGGCTGAGTACTGATCTGTGCATGTGCATGAGGAAAGTCCTGGAGGCCAAGCCAAGACGTACCAGAAGGGAGTCGGAAAAATAACCCCTGGAGCTCACACTGGGCTGACCATGTGTTGTCTTCCCACCAGCCATAGTGGAAAGAGCTCTTAGTACATGGGCAGCAAAGGGACTACTAAGAAAAACTCCACTTAATAGCCATGGACTAAAATCTACTCTGGTCTTATCTTCACAAAGCTTCAAAGTAGGCTCAGAAAGGAGCAGACTTATTACAAGTAACTTAACTTCATTCAAAATCAAAACACACTAGCCGTACTGCGTACAAAAACACTATTTAAAAGAATACAACAATATCCAGCATCCAATACAGTAAAACTCAAAATGTCTGGCATCCAATAAAAAATTACCAGATTTGCAAAGAAGTTAGAAAATATGGTATATAATTTGGAAAAAATTCAACAAATAGAAACAGATCCAGAACTATCAGAGATTACAGAATTATCCAACAAAGATGCTAAAATAATTATTATAAATATGTTCCATACATTCAAGGAGGTAGAGAAAATCATGAATAAAGTGAAAGAAATGGAAGATATAAAAAAATGTAATTTTATGGATGAAAAACACAATATTTGAAATTAAAAAACACACTAGATAGGCTTAAGTGTTGATTAGACACAGCAAAATAGGAGATAAAATATCTTAAAAGATGTAGCTATAGAAACTATTAAAAAGGAAACAGATCAGACATAAAAAGACTGAAATTGAATATATAGCATCAAAGATTTGTGGGTCAAAGAAGTAGTAATTGAAGTCCCAGAAGAAGACAGAAAAAGAATGACAGAGGAAACTTTGAAATGTCATTGAAAACTGAACTCAATGAAAATTTATAAACCACACAGATTCAAGAAGCTCAATAAACACCAATCATAAAAGCACACAAGGATATGTCATAATCACTGAAAATCAGTGCTAAAGAGAAAAATCCCCAAAGCAGCCAGAATAAAGACACATTATTTAGAGTAACAAAGATAATAAGGTAGCTCCATTGACAGAGGAACAGATAAAGAGTGCTACATATACACAATGGAATATTAGTCATGAATAAGAATGAAACAGTGCCATTTTCAGCAAAATGGATGGACATAGAGATTATCATACTAAGAGTATGTAAGAGAAGTAAGAGAAAGATAAGTATCATATCATATCAGTTATATGTGGAATCTAAAAAAGTGATACAAATAAACTTATTTACAAAACAGAAATAGACTCGCAGATTTTAAAAACAAGCTTATAGTTACCAAATGGGAGGCACAAGGGGAAGGGATAAATTAAGAGCTTAGGATTTAACATGTACACACTACTCTGTACAAAATAGATAACCAACGAGCACACAGTGTATAGCACAGGAGACTCTACTCAATATTCTGTGATAACCTACATGGGAAAATAATCTGAAAAAGGATGAATATATGTGTATAACTCAATCACTTTGCTGTACACCTTAAACTAATACAACATTGTAAAGCAACTATATTCCAATATAAATAAAATAAAAAACAAAGATAATAAGATAGCAACATCTCACCAGAAAGTATGTAACCCAGAAGATAATGGAATAGCAACTTCAAAGTAGTAAAAGAAAGGGAAAAAGATAAAGAAAAAGAAAAGGAAAAAGGGTAAAAAATAAACTTTTTCAGACAAACGAAAGCTAGATAATTAATCACCAAGAGACCTATACTACAAGAAATGAAAATCTACCTGGGAAAAAAATAAACAAACAAACAAAAAAATGATACCAGCTGGATACCTGTATTGACACAAAGGAATGAGGAGAACCGGAAATTATATATATGTAGGAAAATACAAAGATATTAAATTTTTTTTTCACTCTAGAAAATAACTGCTTAATGCAAAAAAGCAATATAGTATTTTCATATAAATATACATTATTATATACAATTAAAATGCATGAGGACAATAACACAAAGGACAGGAGTAAGTAGATAAGTAGATAAATAAATAAATAAAGCAATAAAAGCCTTTGAAACATCTATAAACAATCTTGTTTCTGTGTTTGAGTAAGAAAATATGATTTACTCTATAGAAAGGGGAAAAGGACATAGACAGTGATTCCTAGTCATGGTGATTTTTTTTTGGCGGGGGGGCTGAACCTGCGGCATATGGATGTTCCCAGGCAAGGGGTCTAATTGGAGCTGTAGACACTGGCCCACACCACAGCCACAGCAATGTCAGATCCAAGCTGCGTCTGCGACCTACACCACAGCTCAGGTGGATGTTGGATCCTTAACCTGCTGAGCGAGGCCAGGGATCGATCCTGTGTCCTCATGGATGCTAGTCAGATTCGTTACTACTAAGCCACGACGGGAACTCCCAGTCATGGAGATTTTTACCTGGGATCATTCGGCAACATCTAGAGACATTTTTGGTTGTCATAACTAGGGTGAAAGCGCCACTAGCATCTGGTGAGTAGAGGCCAGGGATGATGTTAAACATCCTACAGTGCTCAGGACAGCCCCAACAACCAACAATTACCTGGCCCAGGATTTCTCTCATGCCAATAGTGAAAAGCCCTGAGCCAGAGACAGGCCTGCTGATTCCAAAGATACCTCTGGAATGCATATCTCTCCTGGGGAAGAGAGGAGAGCTGACTGCCAGGGCCCCCTATGGAGACTGAGAGCCAGGAGAGCTACCTCTTTCCACTGGTGATGACAGAGAGTAGATGAGGCCTGGGAGTCAACCAGACCTGCCACCTCCAGCACTTGCCTGCAACTGCTTTCTGAATCTCTTGGAAGGGCCAGACCTGACCCCAAACCCCTTCATAGGGCAGCCTCCAGGGGCTCAGCTTGGGCTCAATCACTCATTTCTACCCCAGAAACCTGCAAGTGGTAGGGTTTCTCACCAGACACTTAAGCAACGTGTTTGGACAAGGGCTCAGTAGGTGGGCAAGGGCTCAGTAATCTATTTTCCACAGCTCAAAAAGGACACACAGGATGAGAGAAAAGAGTTTCCTGGGAGTAGGGTAGGGGTGGAGGGGACAGGAAAATATAACTGGGATTGAGACTGACTTGGAAACTGTGGAATATTTGGTTCTATGATTATAACACTACCATATATTTCTGCACACCTCACAGTTGAAAGAGTAATTTAGTTTATATCATAGCATTTTATCCTGACAACAACCTTGTAAGGAAGGTAGGGTGGTTATCAACTCTAATTAGAAAACAGAGTGGAGACTCAAATCACGATGGCAAAGTAGAAAGACACGGAACTCACCTTCCCCCACGGAGACGTGGAATATACACCTACCTGTGGAAAAACGCTCACTGAAAACTAACTGAAAACTGTCACTATGTCAGTCTCCCCCATGGCAGACCTTCCTTTTCAGCCTCAGCAATATACGATCAGGGGAACATCAGGTCAACATTTGGGACAGAGAAAAGAAAGGCAGGATTTAAGTATCATCACTATCCTCAAAAATGCTTCCGTGGACAAGCCCCTCCATTCCACCACAGCTCCAGTTAACCTCTTGTCCACCAAATGACCCAGCTAGTCCAGTACCTCCAAGAACAGTATCTTGAAAACCATTGTTAAAAAACACAGAAGACAAGAAATTGAAGAGTACGTGCAAAAGGAGCCAAAATGTGATCAAATAAGTGTGGAAAGTCACCAGATAATTGCATAATTCAGGAAGTTGCAGGGGAGGGGGCTCGCCACTTTTAAACATACCCCCAGTGCTGAAATCTCCCAGAGGGAACAGGCCCCACCCAGCTGCTTTCCATGATTCCACAGGAACAGAGGGTAGACTGAAGAAAATGGAAACAGATTCTTATTGTACTTACTGAAAATCCTACTATAATCCTTCTCCATCAGAGGTCAGTGTGCTTGGAATTAAGAACTGAAAAGAGGGGAGTTTCCATTGTGGCGCAGTGGAAACGAATCCAACTAGGAACCATGAGGATGCAGGTTCGATCCCTGGCCTCACTCAATGGGTTAAGGATCCAGCATTGCTGTGAGCTGTGGTGTAGGTCACAGATGCGGCTCGGATCTGGAGTTGCTGTGGCTATGGTGTAGGCTGGCAGCGGTAGCTCAGATTAGACCCCTAGCCTGGGAACCTCCATATGCCGCTGGTGCAGCCCTAAAAAGACAAAAAAAAAAAAAAAAAAAAAAAAAAAAAACCTGAAAAGACACTCTGTTGTCATCAGCCACAGAAAGATGTGTTGCAGCATCTGGGTGTGGGAAGTGCAGTGACTATCCTGGACACAAAGAAGAAACACTGTAGCAAAAAACAATAGAAGAATTTCCAACTAGCTAGGAAAGGATGCTGACCAGCCAGAATAAGGAAGTGACCAGGTGAGGGTATCCAGTAAAGAGAAGAGGTATTAACTCAGAAGGGTGCTGTGGTTCCAGACCTAACTCACTTGGGCCTCCGTTTCCCCTCCTGGCAGGTGAGCCCCTCCTTCCATGGTGATGGTGTATGTGAGGCTGGCTCTTCTCCCAAGTAACCACCATGGTGCCCTGCTGCCTATTACAGGACGTCCCAGTCAAGGACAAAGCAAGAGCACAGAGCTGAGAAGAAGCCAGTTTACTCATGGGCCTGCCTCTCACTCATCATACATTTTCTCTTTTATTATCTCAACCATTCAGATGGTTGCCTAGTATATTTTGAATTCTTTAAAGTACTCTACACTTCTGGGTTTACTTAAAACAAACAAACGAACAAGTTTTATGACTGGTTTAAACCAGAAAAAAAAAATCCCCTAATGGGAATACCCTCAATGAAATTTCCTAAAGAGCATCCTCTATGAAGAGCTGGAATTGATTGACTACTTGCAAGATGACCAAGCAAAGTCAATGATAAGGCTATGAAGTTGTGGGAAGTGCACATAAGCCACACTAAACACACACACACACTGTTCCAGGAAGGCAGAGAGCACATGATTAGCCTCAGAAGCCCTACTCCTGTATGACCTTGGGTAAGCTGTGCCTTCCTCACTCAGCCCTCTGTCCTTCCGCACAAGAGAGGCCACCATCTCTGTGGATGAGAGTGGTAAGCTGCAGTGGCAAGGCCTCGAGGAGGATCCAGCTGTCCTGGCAGACATTTAGTGGTCTCTTCCAGCTCAAATCCCACGGGATTCTTTATTTTGTGGCTTGGCTGAATGTGTAGTGTAGAAGAATATTCAAATTTGAAATTCTTTGAGCCTAGCAACTTTGCAAAGTTATTTTTGTTATCATTACAAATTTACAAATCCCACTGATGTTTCTTGAACAGATATTAAACTAGTTAATCTACATAAATATTCAGAAATATGGAGATCTAAACTAATAGCATTTTTGTTACAACACTCTATTTCAATGATCGGTCTTCGTGATATTTTTATAATGTTTGTTCAGCAAAGGGCAGTTTTTATATCCACTATTACCTACTAACAAAAGAGACTTGAAGGCTTCTTGGAAGTTACAAATTTTGTATTTTTTCTCTAACACACTGATCTCTGAAAGAGTGTGTCAAAAAGGATCATTTAGAAACGTGAGTTGTGAAAAGTCCCTGGTAGAAGATAGCTTAGGAAACTACAATTGCTGTTGCTAGAAGTCAAGGAGTCTGACACCTGACATCAGCTGCAGCAGCCTCATCTAAGTAAAAGGAAGAGAGGGCTAGCAAACTGCCAGCCTCCTTGAACTCACAGGTCTCTGTGATTTGGCACAAGGAACCCGAGTAAGCAGTTAACAGTGACAATGATAATGGCAGCTAACATTTATCATGTGCTTACTGTGTGCTAGACACTGTTCTAAGAGTTTTAGCCTATAAAGCAGGCACTAATATCATTAGCCCCATTTTACAGGTGAGGAAACTGAGGCTCTGAATAGAAATAATATGCCTAGTACTATTATACAGCCATAAACGGGAGAGCTAAGATGTGAGTACAGAGCCTGTAGCTTTGGCTATCACCCTAATTGCTTTACCAGGAAGTAAAAATTACTAAAAATGAAAATATTTTTAAAAAATAGTTATAAAGGAGTTCCCATCATGGCTCAATGGTTAACGAATCTGACTAGGAACCATGAGGTTGCGGATTCCATCCCTGGCCTCCCTTAGTGGGTTAAGTATCCGGTGTTGCCCTGAGCTGTGGTGTAGGTCCCAGATGCGGCTCGGATCCCACGTTGCTGTGGCTCTGGCGTAGGCTGGAGGCTACAGCTCCAATTGGACCCCTAGCCTGGGAACCTCCATATGCCGTGGGAGCAGCCCAAGAAATGGCAAAAAGACCACACAAAAAAATAGTTATAAAACATTTTCTTATGTTTTTAGAAAGTTAAAAAAATGAGTTAAAGGATCTGTGTTGTGTTTTATTCTACCATCTTGATTACTCAATTTGTTTCTGTACTCATTATTTTTTACACTGTACAAGTATTTTATTTTATTTTTTATGCTTTTTAGGGCCACACTTGCGGCATATGGAGATTCCCAGGCTAGGGATCTAATCAGAGCTGCAGCTGCCAGCCTACGCCAGAGCCACAGCAACGTGGGATCCGAGCCGTGTCTGCGACCCACACCACAGCTCATGGCAACGCCAGATCCTTAACCCACTGAGCAAGGCCAGGCATCAAACCCGCAAACTCATGTTTCCTAGTCAGATTCGTTTCCGCTGCACACAGCGGGAACTCCTATACAAGTGTTTTAAATTAATATTCTGGTTATTCATTTTCTTCCCTGCATAAAGAATAATCTGAAAAGGCGAAGTATTACAATTTAAGAGACTTAAGTTCTTCTAGTCTTGGCTTTGCCAAGAAATTAATGTGTGAATCTGGTTGAGGCCTCAGTTTCCTCACATTTATCAGAAGGTTCTTTCCTTTAAAGCAGTTCAGCGTGTATGCAGTGTCATTCTGTGAACTAAAGAGACACTGCCTGTGGAGAGCAGATGGCAGGGCCAATTGCCAAGGGGCTGGCTTCTCCAGCCTGGCTGTAAGGGCTGCGTGCTGCAGCTCCTCCCCAAGGTCTTGGCGAGGCACCAGTCTGAGATGTCACAGAGACATGCTCAAGTTGGCCAGCATCCAGTATATTTAGAAAGGAAAAAATAAGAACTTAAGGATGATCAAGTTCTCCTAAGTACTATTAAACAAAAGCATGTTATACTTCTTCTAACTTCCTCTGAAAGCACTTTTCATGTTTGCAAAGAGAATGACAAGTTGGAAGTATCAGCCCATCATACTTCCCGATGTGATCTGTGGGCTGTGATGTGTGGATCAAGAAGTCATCTATTTTATAGGAACCAGTTAAGTTTCAGTGCCAACTCTTGTTCTCAAGAAGCAAGCTGCCTGCTAACCATGGTGTGTGTATGTTAGTGTCCTGAAATTACAGAGATGCTGTTATTTTAAGATATACAATAACAGAAACAAATGGTTGAAGGTCCTTGTTCATCATATGCTTGCAACAGTCCTATAGCTTAGGGAAAATAAGATGTGAATACTTTGAAAAATCACTATTTTTAAGAAGTATAATCACTTTTGTCTTTTCTGTTTACCATGCAAATTTATGGAGACCATAAATAGACTAATAAATTATTTTGTAACTTTCCATTCAAAACAGTGTGGTTTCTTCCCCAAATTAATTATTCACTTGCATATTCAAAATTACTTATCAGGGGCCTGCCAGGCATAAAGAACTTGAAACGACAAATTCTTAATCTCTCATATAAGATTTAAAAAAAATTTTTTTGGAGGCCTACTAACCTCTGCAACTCTTATTTTTTAAATATCATCGGTTGGTCCCCTTAGTAACAATTGTGGTGTGTTATTAAATGCTAAATATTTACTAAATAGAACTGAAAACTGTATTGTTAGTTGTTTCTAAAAATTTCAACTCCTGCCTCATCCCTCTCCCCTTTGCAATGCAACTATGCCTCCAAATAGCATTCTTTAAAAGGCGGCTTTATGGCTTTGGAGGAAGAAGCTGATTTCACAGCCAGATTTGCCACTGCTGTGGAAAACAGAGTGCACATGCAAGCCAGCTGAAGTCATACGGACTGCAAGGATTAGGGCCGCGGGGGCCTCCACTGCTGCTGTCAAATTGCAATTGAAAACAGCTTTTCCAAAGTACGGCATGAGAAATGAGGAATTCCTGTCCACGGCTCCCCAACCTGCTGGGTTTTTAATCAGGCTTGGTACAACCCATTAGAGATCAGAAATACAAAAATCAAACAAGAGGATCTTCTGGTTTCCAAATTTTGCCCTACCTGGATCCCATCCAAGCCTGTAATTATTGTCACTCACCAGCCCATAAGGGAACAGTTTCTGCCTGGGGCTCCAGGAAGGCTTGACCCAATAGTGGGACAGACTCAGCTCAGTGACCTTTCTTCCATCCACCCCTGGATGTGCAAATTGTCTAATGGATCGTATTCTTAACCTTATCTCAGTCACTTTAGTTGTATCCAAGACTTAGAGATAAAATAACTTTTGCAGAGATCACAGCAAAACTATTTAAGATATTAACAAACTAGAACCATTCAGTGAAAGCTTGAAAGAGTTTTTTGGCACTCTAGCTTCAAAGGAAAGAATCCACTCTGAGGAAAACAAGTTTAAGTCAGTAATCTAGTTTAAAAAAAGATTAAAAAAAAAAAAACCTTTCAGGATTAGGTTTGAGATTAATGCAGATGTAGCCCAATTTCCTATACCTCTGTCTAGATCTAGAATATCTAGAGGTCAATTATGGCAATGTCCACTTTATTTATCAATTCTTCAATGGTCTTTGAGACACAGTTACTGAAGCAGGAAAATGAATTAATAAGAACGTTCGTCAAAAAATGAGCTTAGCAGATAAATTACCAGCTTACCTGTTACATATAAATCACTCATTCTGATCATGATACAATGCTGTGTTATACAAGGATTAGGTAACACCCAAAAGTGGGCCACCTGTGACTTTCACCTTGGCTGATTCTTAATTAAAACTCCCTTTCCAGGCAAGGAAGGAGCTCTGATCCAATTTTTTTTTTTTTTTTAAACTTGCCCTTAAAGACTCCGGTCAAGGAGTTCCCGTCGTGGCGCAATGGTTAACAAATCCGACTAGGAACCATGAGGTTGCGGGTTCGGTCCCTGCCCTTGCTCAGTGGGTTAACGATCTGGCGTTGCCGTGAGATGTGGTGTAGGTCGCAGACACGGCTCAGATCCCGCGTTGCTGTGGCTCTGGCGTAGGCCAGTGGCTACAGCTCTGATTCAACCCCTAGCCTGGGAACCTCCATATACCGCAGGAGCGGCCCAAGAAATAGCAACAACAACAACAGACAAAAAGACAAAAAAAAAAGACTCCAGTCAAGTTCCATCTATTCAAAGAAACTTTCCCTGGTTCCCTTGAATCAACTAATTTCTCTTCTGTCTCTCACAGCAAGTTTCTGGGACCTCGCTTCAGCACAGGACGTTCGGTACAATATATGCAATTGCTAGTAGGTGGAATAGTTTCCCACTAGATGCTGGGATGTTTCCCCAAAGGCAATGATTATGTCTTAGTCATTTCTGAAGCATTCCCCCTCCTTGTTCTGAAATTAAAGCCTAAAACTAAATATAAAAGAAAAAAAAAACCCTCTATCGTCTAAAATGTATTAATTTGTTAGAGAAGATGTTTTCAGAAAAAGCTATAGCCAAATGATGGGCAAAATTTCAGAGGGGAGGAGAAAGCTCAGGGGGAGAGCAAACTGGATATTCAGCAAAGGTAAACTAAGGATCTGAAACAGTACCCACTATCATCTCAAACTGGAGCACATGTAGACTCAATTAGGACATCCTTTAAGAAGCAGAAATCAATTTTTGGATAAAAATATTTAAAAAATTGTCCTCTAATAAAAGCATTTTCTTAAGAGAATCTTAGAGATCTACTTAATGAAAAATCTAGCTACATTTTGGCGGAATTTTTATCAAAAATGATTAAATCCAGAAAAATTCCGGTTTACTATAAATTAACTAGAATGTACCACCATTTGGGCTTCACCTTCAATCTGGCAATGAAATCTATTTGTGAAGAGCAATAAGATTTAGACAACTCTTACCTTCGTGAATATACATCTTTTGAGCATCTTCAGGATGAAGTAACCCCAGTAAAGATGAAGGACTTGCAGGATCATGAGCTGTAGGTTGAGGAAGATGTATGAAAAGAAAGGCTCGAGGTAGTGCAGAGGTAGAATCAGCGTGCAATATAAAATCCTGAAAAACCAAACAGGTGAGAGTATTTCATTACAGTCAGAGTCCTTATGAATTTTCAGTAAGAGAACAAATACTTTTTCTCCCAAGGCATACAACATTTATTTCATTTCTAGGGATGTCCAGGGAAGTCTCAAGAGAAAACAATGTGATAATCTTACTTTTTATACCATCACTGGCAAGTCGCAAAAAATACAGTCTGCCTCCTGGGAGAACCGTTAAAGCAAATGGAATTTTTATTGCCACACTGCCTACACACCAATGTTTCTCTACCTCGGTTTCCTCTCTGCAAAGAGCATTCACTAGCCCCACTCACCTTCCTGGGATGGGAGAACACGAGATAATGTCTACATGGGGGCGATTACTGCCTTCTGACACCATCTCATTTATTTGGCATCAAAAGTGAATGAGCAATTCTACAAGAGCACATTTTTTGAATAAAAGAGTTCTTTGAAGAAACATCTACTTCTACTTTCTAGAGTGAGTTGAATACCATATTAACTTCATATGCTCCTGGATACAACTGAGCTTCCTTCAATGACCGGGATGCACCATGCCTTCAGATACCATTGCAGTATGAAGGCTTTCTGTTTTCTCCCCAACTTCACACACTACTATGATTTTAGACTTTCTGGATAGGTTTGTTTGTAAGTATATTCAAATTATAAAAATAATTTATTCTTATAAAATTGGAAAAATTTAAAAGTTGCCCATAAAAATCACCATTTTAAACAAATAACACTGTTATTTTTGTGTATTATCTTCTAGCTTTTTCCTATATATACATTTATTTTAGCTTCATTTTTTAAATTACTACATAGTAAAATCGATTGAATTTTGCTGTGCAGTTCAGAGTTACAACATATGCATACTTTGTGTAGCTACCCCCACAATAATGGTTACACAGCTCCATCACCCCCAAGCCCCTGTGCTATCCCTTTATAGTCACACCCTCTCTCCAGGCCTAACACTTGGCGATCGCTTACCTATTCTCCGTCCCTTTAATTTTGCCTTGTCATAAAGGCCATATAAATGGAATCATACAGTGTGCAGCTTTTGAGATGCTTTCTTTCACTCAGCATAGAGCCTTTGAGAGTCGTGCAAGTGCTTGTGCGTTTCAACAGTATGTGCCTTTTTTTAATCACTGAGTGCTATTCCGTTGTGTGGATGTACCCATCAGAGAATGTTTGTGTTGTTTCCAGTTTTTGACAGTTATGGACAGAACTGCTATAAATATTTTTGAACAGGTTTTTGTGTGCACATAAGTTTTCATTTCTCAAGGGTAAATACAAAGAGGGGGACTGTTGGGTATCACCCTGCAACTGTGTGTTTATAAGGAACTGAAAACCTGTTTTCTGAGTGCCTGTTTTGCATCCCTACCAGTAATGTATGAGAATGCCAGTTGTTGCTCACCCTCAGCAGCACTTGCTGGTATCCTGCAGAGATTTTGGCCACTGTAATAAAAGTAGCACTTGTGGGATTTTATGTTCCAATTCCATTTAGCTTTAAATCAAAAACATTTTACATCATTTGAAAAACGATGTATATAGTTTTTCCCAAATCACAGGTTATTTCTTTAGAAATGTATATCCCTAAATGTGAGATATTGTTCCAAGGTGTACATTAAAAGTATATAAAGTCAAGATTATATTAAAAGCTATTAAGACTTTGCCAGATTATTTTCCAAAACTGTAATAGTTTATGAGGCCACTAGCACTTTGTGTAAAAAGAGTTTCATTGAACCCTCAACCAGTATCAAATGAGTTTAAAATTTAAAAAACAAAACAATTTCAACTTGCACTATTTGCAACTTTTGACAGTTTCCTTTCAAGTCTGCTTAGTAGCTCTGTTTCTTCTTTTGTGAGTTATTAGTTCAAGATCTTTATTTAAAAAGCAGTGATATGAACTCTGAACTCAATATAACAAAAATAAGAGTCATTTACCCATTTTACTTACGTAAATTTTAGAAACTTAGGAATTACGGAAAAATATAAAGGACTTAAATAAAAACACTTAAAATCTCACAACTCACAAGTAACCTAGTACAATGATATCTGATAACATAATTTATCTTTCCTAAAAACACATTTTAAGGTTTTTTTTCCCTCTTCTCCATTACCACACGATTCTATATAACAGAGATCACACTATGCTTATGATTGTGTGCCCTGCTTTTATCATTCAGTCATATGGTACAGAGAGCTTTCCATTTCAATGAATATTATAAATCACAGGGTCACCAAACACTTTTTACAGGGATAGACAGTAAATATTGCAGGACTCTGGGCCATTTGGTCTCTGTTGCAATGGCTCAACTGGTCTTTGTAGTGTGAAACTAGCTATAGACAACATATCAGTTAATGCGTGTGGGTGTGTGCCAATAAAATTTTATTAACAAAATGGTAATCTGTATTTGGCTGGTGAGCCATAGTTTGCCAACCCCTACTGTATACCATTCTATGTAATAGCTACACAGAAATCCATTTATAGATATCATAATTTATTTAACTAATCTCTCATTGATAGACATTTAAGTTGCTTCTGAATTTTCACATTATAAAGAACACTGTGAGAATTACTTGTAAATACATTTTGATAAAACTGATTTTTCCTTAGAATAGCTAAAATCTTGAATCAAAGCATATATTCATTTTACATTTTGGAATGTATTGCTAGACAGCTTTTCAGCAAGATCGTACCAATTTGTACTTTTTTTTCTTTTTTTTTTTTTGGCTTTTTAGAAAGAGCCGTACCCACAGCATATGAAAGTTCCCAGGCTGGGGTCAAACTGGAGCTTCAGCTGCCGGCCTCGGCCACAGCCACAGCGATGCAGGATCTGAGCCATGTCTGTGACCTACACCACAGCTCACAGCAATGCTGGATCCTTAACCCACTGAGCGAGGCCAGGGATTGAACTCGCAACCTCATGGATACTCGTTGGGTTCATTGCCACTGAGCCACAACAGGAACTCCCCCCAATCTGCATCCAGTGTATGAGACTATCTGCTTCCTCAGATCTTTCCCAACATTGTATTTTGTCAGCTTCTACCTAAATCAACATCACATTGTTTACAGTTACATTTTTATTTCTTGTGAAGATATATATGAGTTTTTTGTTATTGTAATTTATATTTTTGTAAACTGCTTCTTCATGGTATTTGTCCATTTTCCCATTGGGATGTTTAATTTTTCTGCTGACTCCTAAATGCTCTTTATATATTAAGGATAACTTTTTTTAAAAAAAATCATGTTAAATAGCATTACACTGTCTGATTCTTATAACCGTTTATGATTTTTCTAGGCAAATTAATTTTTAAAATATTTTTGTAACCAAATTTATCAATTATTTCCTTTAAAGCTAGTTACCATGTTATGCTATAAAAGGTCTTTTTCACCTCCAACATTATAAAACAAATTTTCCACTATTTTCTTAAAATTGTGGCTCTATCACTAAAAATCCTGGCTCTATGTAACCTGGAATCACTTCTCTGTGCATATTCCCAATTGTAAAATCGAAGAAATGATTTTATTCATTCAATAAACATTATTAAGCTCTTACCAAAGTGCTAATAGGCACTTTGTGGGAGCCAGAAATATAGCAATGAGTAAAAGAGATTGAAATTCCTGAACCAGAAGGACTTACACTGTGATACATGCATCCACAGAGATTAAAAGAAATAGTATACACAAAGCCTATTTGCCATTCTAATTTTGCCATGTCTTTAAGCAGTTGTGTGCCTTATTCTGTCCTAGGCTATTCTGTTCTAGGCTGTTCTCTCAGCCTAGAACACCCTTCCTCTTTTCAACTGAAGCTCTTTTCATCTATAAAAACATAGATCCCTCTATAACAAAATATCTGTGCTATTCTGATCACCTCTGAATTTATAACTTTCCTCTAGGCTGTTTTGCTACCACCTTCTTTAGAACATTTGGCTGATTCATCCTGCCTTGCAGTAAAAGCTGTTGTCTGTGTTGACTCTCATTATCTAGCAAGCTTTCCAAAGGCAGCAGCTATGAGGGCCTTCATCTCTGTATCTTCCAATCGCTTGGTTCAAGGCCTGGCCCCATGCTAGGTCCTTTACTGGGAATTTGTCAGGGTCAAAATTAAAAAAGGAACCTATTCAAAAATATCTCCTTTACATGCTCTACCAGAAAATGTAAATAATTATCTAAACGTATAATTAAGCTCACTGTGGTCCAAGCAAAGAAAGAAAAGGACAAGGAGCACATTGCAGAGTTCTGACTGAGCAGATTTCCCTCTTCCCCTTAGGTGACCCAGAAGAGAATGCTTTGTACATGTTGAGGGAGTGACATGTAGAAAGTCCTCAGGTGGAGGCATCATGGAAAATTCAAGGGCTCAAAGAAGACCAGTGTGGCTTCAGGGAGAGGAGGGGCAGGGGAAGGTGGTGTAAGATGAAGCTGGAGGGTGAATGTAGCCATTTCCTGTTGGCCTTGAAAATCAAGGTCAGGGGCATGGTCTTCCTTATAAGAGCTTTGGGAAGCTCTGCTGGTTTTAGAAATGAGAGGAATAGCTCTGGCCTAGCATCATCAGAGCTGGGCTCCAGGGCTGAGGCCACTACTTTCTGCCTGGTAACCTGTACAACCTCCCATTCCTTGGGTGGAACTAACCCCACCTCTCTGACTGAGAGGTTCCAAAGAAACCCAGAGTCAGAGTTCTGGAAACGGAAGAGACTGTCATTTCCACGCAGAGAGAAGAGGCCAGTGGTGTGGGCACTGAAACCCACCATATTTGGGGCATGGTCTCCCTGTGGTATTCAGCAAGTTCCACAGCTTCTCTGGCCTTCAGTTTCTTCTATAAAAGTAAAATAGCACTCACCTCAGCAGGCTCTTGTGAGGATTAAATGAGTTGACAAATGGGAAGAGCTTACACACAGTCAGCACTCAAAAATGGTAGTGTAACGTGACTGTTACTAGCACTGTGCTGAGGCCACTTTGCACCATCACCTCCTCTCCTACATGGTGGGGCTGAGTTAATGACATGGGGAGGGCAATCCTCTACTGAGAGAGGCTGCTGCTAAGGTGGCTGGATTTTCTGCTTAGTGGGGGAGGGGAGCAGACTCTGGGGCAATGGGAAGACAGGGGGATGGGATGACTATGAAGTGCAGAGGGTTCAGAAGGGAGATGTTGTCATGATCCTGGGAACAGCAGTTATGGGGCCGCCTCTTTCTATGGGTCTCAATGTCCTCACTAAAGATAGTCCAATCTCTCAACTTCAACTTCTCCTCCTTTGCTAAAAGAAGAATGGGAAGAAGAAACCCAAAACACATCCACCTTCCTCAATTTTGGCCCAAATACGCATGTATCAAGTGTGCAGACACACGTATGGACACACCAATAAGTGCACATTTACCTTTGGGCCTGTGGAATTTCCTTTTTCATAGACAATACTTCTCAATGCCCAGGACAGCACTGCTCTATACACTGGCCTTGAATCTGTCCAAACAGATACACTAGTACTGTGCCCATGGACGCCAAGCTCAGCCTCTTCCCTGCTTTGGGTTTTGTTTCCCATCTTCACTCTCTCAATCACTGGAGTTTTCAAGGTTTGAAAAAAAATTACATTGTTAGTGTAAAAAGCAATTGGTTTTGCTGGGCCTGATAAGGAAGCCACTAAAAGTTGTATTTTTCTAGGAAAAGTTAAGGGTCTTTTTTTCTTGCTAATCATAGGCGCAACTATTAAACCTTTTCAGGATTAACAAATAATGGTTCTACAGGTACAAAGCTGCCCACCTTACATTTTAGAGTTGTCTTATATTTCAAAGTGATCATATAGTTGGAGAAAACTTAATACTCAAGTAAGGCAATGATGCCTGCTCTTAATTATCAAATTTATTAACTTAATTGGAACATATCTATTTTGTGTTTCAAATGTCCTGTTTCTGATCTTGATTCTTTCATAACTAGCTGTGCAATCCTGGGACTATCTCAACTTCTCACATGAGAAACAAACAGGGCTGCAACACTTCAACAATGTCTATGACACGAAAGGCAAAAAGGGGTACCTATTCCAGGTGGATGACAACTGAATGAAGAATGTGATCCTGAGCCAGATCCCATAGTGAGAGAAAAAAGCAATGAAAGGCATTATTGCATCAGTCGACAAAACAGAAACATGGATGGTAGACTGCTACCTTTCCTGAAATTGATAACTGCACTGTGATTCTATACAAGAATGTCCTTGTCCTTAGGGAATATACACTTAAGTATTTAGGATTAAAAGGACATAATGGTTGCATCTTTTTGTTTTTGGATGTGCACACAGCATGTGGACATTCCCAGACTGGGGATCAAATCTGAGCCACAGAAGTGACAATGCCAGGTCCTTAACTGCTGGGCCACCAGGGAACTCTGATTGCAACTTTCATATGGTTCAGGAAAAAAATGTGTGTATATATGACCTTGTGTGTGTGTGTGTGTTTCTCTCTCACAGTGTGTTGAGAGAGAAAAAGAATGAGAAATACAAAGGAGAAAAAGGAGTTCTCATGTGGCTCAGCAGATTAAGGATTTGGTGTTGTCACTCTAGCAGTTTAGGTGGCCTGGGTTCAGACTCTGGCCTGGGACCGTCTACATGCCATGGGTGTGGCCAAAATAGAAAAAAAAAAGGGGGGGGGGATTGCCAGAGAGACCAAAAAAAAAAAAAATGGTGAAGCAAATGGGGAAATGCTAACTGGTAAATCTGGGTAAAGGGAATAGTTAAGAGTTCTCTGTGATATACTTGAAATTATCCTGTAAGCTTGAAATTATCTGCAAACAAGGAAGTGAATAAAGGGGTTGGACTACCTTATGAACCAGGTCCCTGGCTCTAGAACTCTGGATCGCTGCAGCTGTCCATCAGTTCATAAGCAGCAACAGAAGTGCCGAGTGTATGACGTGAAGAGGGGGGCTCATTTGAGGGCTCGTTGTGGAACAGACGCTGAGCAGACACCTGTAGTGGTTTCTCTTCCACAAGCTGTGTGACTGGAGAGTCTGGTGCCAGATAAGCATCTGCAGCGGCAGCTCAAGGGAGGAGCCCCAGCTTCAAGGAGCCACCTGGCATGGGGCAGCCCCTCCTCTCCTCTAGTGACTGTGGGAAGGTCAGTGTGCCACCCCAGGAGGGCATGGAAGCCCACCTGGCCTCATCAGACCCCTGCTCTGCCCCTACCTCACCTTTTAGAACTGAGGCCCCAGGCCTTACAAGGAGAGGTACAGCCATCCTGTCCTCACTCTTGTTGCTCTCTGGGAACATCAGCTGAGCACAGCTGGGTGCCTTCAGCCTTGTCTTCTCCTAAACTGCCCTCTCTCTGATAGCCACTGCAAGGATTCGCATGGTCACCTTGCCCACAAAATTTTCATTCACATGAGGTTCTCAGAGTACCATTTTTCTAGACCAGTGAGGCCTGGATCATCAAAAGATGAAGTCCAAAGTCCTGTGAACTAGTTGTGTGGACAACAAAGTCACCACCAGCATATGTACGCTTGAGGGTAGGGAAGATTTTATTTGAGTATTATTCACAGTTGGAAATGTTTTATTTTGTCTTTTTGGAATATCCAAAAACCACAGGTCAGTATTAACATTCTTTAAATATACGAATAAAGTGGTGGACACAGACCTCTCCTCTACTGCCATCGTGAACCCCTTCCTGCAGTCTGGGCACTGCATCTCCCTCACCTGTGGAACCCTCACAATCTCTGTGGGTAAGGGGTTCAAGAATGAAGTGATAAGCCAGCACTGCCACTGAAAACCTTAGCTGAGACAATGTCTTCCTTTCAAATCAACATCCTGGACTAAATCATTATCTGCTCTTTTTATTTATGGAAGAAACTTTCAGGAGTCAAGGGAGCTGACTACCTGATCTTGGGAGGGTCTTTCTAGCCTAATGACTCTCAGGTGGTATCTGTACAACATTCGAGTAGATTGTTATAGCCAATAATTCACAAAAATAGAAGCCACTGTTTTAATACAATAGTTAGGAATACAATGTGAAAAAAACATAAGCCTGAGATCTAAATGCTTTTGAAAAAAAAAGGCAAATAAATAGGGTAACCAGGCAATTAGATTAAAGCAGTTTGGCCAATGCCAATTGGAATTTCTACCCAATGTTGACAGTAACAATGTTTAGAAAATCAAGGTAATTAAATCCAGCTGACAATGAGAATCAGCTAAATACGATCCCTGGAAAGAGCAAGAGGAGAGAAGACGGGCCATAGTTGTAGGAACACAAAAGGAAACTCATGAGGGGAAAGCGAATCTGCTTGAGGCAGAGGGGAAAGGAGAAGAAAGGGGAAGACAGGTGTAATGGAAAACTCCTGTCCTTTCACTCAAGCTTCGGAGAGATTTCAGATGGGCACAACCCTAGTCAACTTTCTCCCCACCCAACCTTTCATCTCACCACAAAATGTGCAATAAAAGCACTTGAGAAGAACAGAGCAACTAGATTTCAAACTGCCTCCCACAACACTTCCAAAATGCCAGAGTCCTGAAATGGGCCTGTTGTCTGCGTGTTGTTTGGTTCATGGTGAATTCCCAACAAATCTGAACTAATGAATATCTTGAAAAGTGAGTCTGCAGAGTTACAAGTTTTAGACAGAAGGTTGAAGCCAGACTAATAACAAGGAACTGCCTTTTCCTCTTTGGCACCAAAGGATGGTTGTGTAACATATTCAGGCTGTTTAAGCCAGAGTAATACACTGCAGCAGATTCTTTCAAAAACCATGGAAAACCCATCTCTCAAACTTCCAATAGCTTGGTGACGTTTCTTTAACCTTCTAAACAGTGAGGATCAGTAACATCAACACTGAAAAATTTTTACACACAAAAAATGTTGACAATCCAGTCTGTTAATACGTTATTTGCAGCCCAACTCTCTGAAGACAGCAAACAGTGGTGCTGGCTGGCCTCTGCAGTGGGCTGGCGAATTCAGCAAAGTATCAAGGTCAGGAAAATGCCAAATGCATGTAACTAATTCTCTTTGAAATCCAGAAATGCTGGCAAAAGAATCAATTCTTAAACAGGGTTTTTAAAGTCGAGGGTGTGGGAGAAAGTAATACACCACCTTCAATCACTGACCCCCAACCCAAGGTTAGACTGTTGGTCTGTCTGTTGATTTGAGATATCATGGAAAGACCTGAGGCGAGTGCCCTTCATGGCCGAATGAGAAGTCAGCCACAGCATGGAGTTCCCATGGTGGCACAGCCAAAATGAACTGGACTAGTATCCATGAGGATGGGAGTGAGTTGGAACCCTGGCCTCGCTCAGTGGGCTAAGGATCTGGCGTTGCTGTGAGCTACAGTGCAGGTCACAGATGCAGCTTGGACCCTGCGTTGCTGTGATTGGGGTGGAGGCCGGCAACTGTAGCTCTGATTCGACCCCTAGCCTAGGAACTTCTATTTGCTGCAGGTCCAAGCTTCTCAGAGATTTCCCTGGACTGAGAGCTTTCATGGTGTGTGCTTCGAAAATATGCCCACAAAATTCTTTGAAACTACTCCCATCAGGAAGTGAAGTCTAATTTTCCTTCCCTTAAATATGAGCTGCCCTCAGTGACCTGGACCCAATGAAGAAAATGAGGCTGGAAGTGACATGCTGTGACTTCTGAAGTCGGGTTATAAAAGGAGACAAAGCGTCTGTGAAGCTCTCTCTGGAGCAGCTCATCCTGCTATCCAGCTGCTGTGCTGTGAGGAGGTCGGGCCCCTGGAGGGGCAGGGGCATGCATTCCAGCTGAGAGGCCTAGCCCAGGTCCCACCAAAAATCAGCGTCAAACAGCTCACTCCATGTGTGTTACCTCAACCACGTGAGTGAGGAAGCCTTCAGAAAAATCCCAACTCTGGCCACCATCTGACCGCGCACCTACCATATGACTATAACCATATGAGTGAAAACCATGTAGATGAGGCCAGTCAACTCCCAGAACCATAAAAGTTAACAATAATCAATAAATGTTGTTGTTTTAAGAGAGAGCCTACAAACTATGACCTGTTGGTAACATCTGGCCTGCAGCCTGTTTTTCTACAGCCAGTGCGTTAAGCTGGGTCTGGTACATTGTTAAAGGCTTATAAAAGAAACAGAACAAAACAAAACAAAGTGAAATATTCAACAGAGACCAAATATGGCCCTTAGAGCCTAAAATAGTTATCCTATGCTCTTTTATAGAAGAAGTTTGCTCACCACTGCCTTAACCCACTAAACTTTTCAGAACTTTTGTTATACAGCTCTAGATAACTCGAGCATGTGGTGCCTGTGGAAAAAAGTAAGTGTCACCAATGGGCAGATGCTGGATTGAGATCACCTGAGAGTCACACGGAAGAGCTAGAACTCAATTGCAAAGCAATACTTATTCTAAAGATAATTGTTACTGCACAATATTATAATTTCACAAACATACTTGATCCACCAAAGCAAAAGTGATGGTAATTTGAGTCATCAACCAAAAAGGGGATCTCAAACATGCATTTCAGACTTGATTCTAGATTAAACTCTGAGTTCTCAGAGACTCATTAATAATTTTAGTGGTAACAGTGGACAGTATTTATTGAGTCCTTACTATGTTCTAAGCTATTTCATATGTATGACTTCAGTTAAGCCTCATGATAGTCCCTTTGCAGATGAGAAAACTGAGGCACTGTGAAAGGATCTAACCTGTCAAGATCACACAGGTAGTAAGTGTGGAGCCAGGACTGTTTTGCTTCTGTGAAATTAATCATGGTGCTCTACTGTTCCTCTCCAGAGAACACATCTAATCATGACACCCAGTGCTGGGTTAAAGAATGCAGCTAGCTATTACTGGGAGGGCAGCACCCTTTGACCCCCTGCCCAGACTTACCTGGGTGCTAGTCAAGGGTGCTGCCCATCCTCTAGGACCTACAGCCTGGGTCTCCATCTCTTTCCTCTGGAACCTGGGACCTCCAATAGCACCAGGTTTTCTGTTAAGAGGATCTGAGAGCCCTAGACCAACCCCAAACTATAGAGAGTTTTAAGCTGTTCTTTCAAAACCATCAAAATCTTCCTCACATTTTCCTTTTCTGTCAATCAACACATGGAATATCATACTTGCTAAAGGAATGATTGTCAGTGGAGACACAATATAGGTTCTAAGCTGCCAGCCCTTGGCTAAATAAAATCAACAGACTGACCAAGACCTGATCAATACTAAATGAACATCCAAACCACTGTAGGGACAAGTAATCATGAAGAGTGAAATGAACATCAGTTTCTCCATCTGGGAAGTGGAAGCAATGAGACCTATCTTTACCACTTGTTGGGTAGACTGGTGCCAAGATGTATAAAGGGCCTAATCCAGTGTCTGGGGTTCAACTGATGGTGGTTGTAACTATTGTAACTTTAGCAAAAGAAAAAAACCTGCCTCTCCTTTATTTGTGTTTATTTATTTATTTTTGGCTGCACCCACAGGGATCAAACTTATGCCACAGTAGTGACCTGAGCCACTACAGTGACAAACACTGGATCCTTAACCTGCTGTATCACAAGGGAACTCCTTGCTTCTCTTTTAAAGAGATGATAATTGGCCAAGGACATTGCACTGAATACCTGAAAAAGCTCCTAATCACAAAGATCCACATTCATGAAATAAGACACAGAGTAAGAGCTGCTGCTTCCTGTCGGGTCACACATTCTTCATCTCCCTTTGTAACAAGCCTTTCCACCTTGGAAGGTGTGATTTTAACTATCTATAAAAACAGCCCCTTCACATTCTTCTTTCCAACTGAATGTGGCACAAATAGCTAGAGATCAGTGTAAAAAGGAAAGGGCAACACTCTGACCTGAGCGACATGTAAGGCTACCTTGAGACAATGATCAAAGGCACACATAGCACCTGTCTACTCACCAGAAGGGAAAAATGACGAGGCGGCTGATGAAAAATATGACGGAGAAGATGAAAAATAAGATGTTACAGGTCTTCTTCCACCCAGCATAAGAAAACATCTTAGCAGACTGGGAAACAAGAAAGAAATTGCAATCAGATAGGGTGATGTTAGTATACAATTTTTGAATTAAAATACTTATAAATGAAATGATGTGTGGGATTTGTGAAATCTTGGTCGGGGGTGGGCTATGGGTGGGAAATAGATGAAACGCCATTGGCAGTATCAACAACTGTTGAAGCTGGATGATGGGTCCATTGGGCCCATTATACCCTTCTCTTTATCTTGTCATATGTTTGGAATTTTCCGTAATATGATGTTTAAAAAATAGTTAGAATGACTGTAATATTACTCCTGTCTCTCACAAGCACTACACATTAGCACAAGTAACTTTAGCACACATTTTATCTGGGTATTGGCTGAATTCTTCCATGTAAGTGGGAGGAGAGCTGGACTGAAGAAAGGCTGGGATGTGAGTGTGGTCCTGGGCTGGGCTGGCACAGTGCAACCAAGGCAGCGACTTTAAGGCAGACGACATATAAGAGGTAGAGTTGGACCCAAACTTTAGGGCCTTGTCCTGGTTGAAATAAAGTTTCAAGCACTTAATTTTCCCAACTCATTTTATGCTAGCATTCATCTTGAGTAAAAAGAATTACAGAAGTTGTTGTTTAATGTGGTATTAGCAATTAATGTGGATTCTCTCATGCATTATTCAGTGGAGCCCAAGGCTGAGTGGGAGGATGCCTGGAGTTGGAAGTGAGAGGTGGGCAGGAGTTGCTGCATGTAGACCATGCCCCTAGGGAATGCGGCCTAGGCCTGCCATTTTTAGAAGTGAAATCACCCAGGAAGCTCAAGGCCTGTCTAGAATAAGAGAGGCAGAATGTTATACTTTGGGAATGGTTTACATTGTATTTTCCATACTTTCCCATATTTACCATGAGGCAAGGATATGATCAGACTATGGGGCTGGCAGGGGCCCACAAGGGAAGAGCCTCCAATGCTGAGCTAGAAGACTAGCATGCTAGATGGGCAGGACTTGGGTATGGGGAGAAAGGCCAGGAGTTTAGAGGGCATGGAACAGAGTAGGGAGCTAGTTGAAGGGGCAGAGGCAGGTCAGGGTGGGTAGAGATGTGCATAGGCATGAAGACAGTCCACTTGTGAAGGCAACATAGCACTCCTTTAGGTAAATGTACATGCAGCCTATTCTGGGCTGTGCAAAGATGGATATCAGACAGTAACTCCTCTCCTTTGCTAGGTATCAGTCAAGATACTGTTAAAGTGTTGGGTCCTGGATCCAAAATTGAGGAGGCAGAAAACTAGAGAGGGTCACAAAGATGTACAAATAAGGTACAAGGCTGCCTATGAGCAGGAATTGTAGATGCTGAGGCTTCTCTTCCTTGCAAAGAAATAGCTAAGAGGTGACCCAGGAACTATCTTGAGGACATGAAAGGTTAATAATCTTCATCTTTAGGAAGGTCTGGGGCAACAGTTGTACCATGTCTGGGTTCAATTAGAACCTGACTGAGAGGACAAACACTAGAACAAACTAGTGGAGGAATCTGTAGACTAGGCCCTCCTGGAGATGATCAAAACAGGCCTAGTGCCACTCTTTATTGCTGTCTCTCCCAACACTGATGGAAGGTACTGGCCTTGCTCACTGAACCTCAGGTTAGAGCCTGACTTGTAAATTAAGACTGATTTATGACCATTAACAGCATGAAGCTGTTCTCACAGTTTACCCATTAAGGGACCCAAGATTGACATTTCTTTTTTTTTTTTCCTTTTTTTCTATTTTGCCCACCCCACAGCATATGGGGTTTCCAGGCCACAGATTAGATCCAAGCCACAGTTGTGACCTATGCTGCAGCTGTGGCAACCTTGGATCCTCTAACCCACCGGGCTGGGTCAGGGATCAAACCTGTATTCTGGCACTGCAAAGATGCCACTGATACTGTTGTGCCACAGCAGGAACTCCTGACATTTCAATTTTCTTCTTCTTCTTCTTCTTTTTTTAACCTTAAGGACATTAGAATATTTTCAAACAGTAATGAGCTAAATTTCTCTAAATCCCTAAGGGCTGGATATGACTTCTCATGTTATAGCTGGTGATAGAAAACAAAATATTAAGTGATTTGTCCACAACATGAGACATGGGAGCTCTGTCATGTCAGTGACAGGGTGGGCAGGGACAACACAGTGCTTATTTCCAGCCCCAAATTCTAACTCCCCCTTTTAGTAACACAAGGAAGCTGTTTTTATGGTAAAGCCACACCAAAGGCAATTGAAACAGAAGTATAGAGTAGCATAAAATTTTTAAGTCATGGCCAATGTGGTCTTAATTTTCAAGCAGGGCTCCTGAGATGATCAGAGAAGGAGGTAATTGTAACAGAGATGGCTACATGCAGAAAGCAACACATGGAAAAACTGGCACAATCCTTCTTTTCCTAAGCCATTTGCTGCCTTGAAGCACATATAATAACCTTGACCTTTTGAATGTGATTTATATGTCTAATTACAACTACATACAAGAAACAAAATTCTGTACACAGCTAATATTTTTAACAGTAGCCAGTTGCTTTGAAATGGCTTCGAATGACTCTGGTTATGTCTAGAGCAGGATTTGGCAAATTATGGTTCAGCCTATGGGCTAAAGCTGGGCAGCCCTGAGTTAAGAATGGTAAGAATGGTTTTTACATGTTTAAAGGGGTGTAAGAGAAAAGATAAGAGGACTAAAAAAGAGTATATGATAAGAAATCCTATGAGGCCCATAAAGCTAGATTCAATACCTGACTCTTTACCAAAAAGTTTGCTGAACCCTGATCCAGAAGAATAAAAGTCCTATTAAGTTAAATTAAATTTCTTCCATATCAACTTACATTCAATTATCAGCCCTTTAAGAGGCAATCCTGAATGTAAATGGGCTTGCACCATTTCCCCAGCTGCATTACACATGGGTATCTAAATGATGAACTAAGTGGCTCTGAGAAAACTACAGCAGAAAAGCTGGCCCTTTGAAGGACTCACTGCCTCAGGGCAAACAGGAAACAATACATGACAGAAACATATACAAAAAACAATCCTAATTTTGCTTTGTTCCTCATATTTTGTGTGGCTCAGGACTAGGAAGAGTCTTGTTTTAATGTCCCCTGCTCTGAAACATCCCTTCCTTAGAAACTAAATGTCATTTAAATAAACATCAGCTTTCATTCCTTAAAGCTGGAGGAGGATCCTTGCAGGGCAGTGCAAGCATTCAGTGCTATTTAGCTTTGGCTTGAGGGAATATATGGTGCCGCCCAACATTAAAAATCTACCACGCCATAGGCCAAGTTTTCCTTGTAAAAAATTAGAGTTCATTCCTCCTTCAGATACCTCAGCTTACTTCCTAAGCTGCTATCTGCATGCAACTTGCATAAGTGGAATCTCACAAAGTAACCTCTCTCATGAGGACTATGGAGAAAGAAGCTTAGAAACTAAAAACTGAAAGCTTTCCTTTCTTTGAGCTTGAAGGGTCTTGGGACCTAGAGACATCTGCAGACTTTGGGTGTTTTCAGGATAGAGAGCTCTGCTAAATTGCTCACAGACAATTCTTCCTGTGAGGAGTCACAGAAACCCAGGACATGGTATTGTTATTTAGCTTTTTAATGGCAACATTTACCTCCAGCCACATGTCGGCCACGTCGTGTACGACCATGACGAGGGTCCCACTGCGAATATAATTAGCACACCAAGAGAAGCTCATCAAACTAATAGCAGCCAGGTGGTGGATGACATGAGCTAGAAAATCCTACATAATGAGGGGAAATGGAAATCATTATGCAAATGCATTTATTTTCCAATCACTGAAAGAGATAATAATAATAATAACAATAATATAAGAACTAATAACTGTCACTGGCATATTTTGAAATTTGTAAAATGCCTTCACTTTAATTATTAAACACAATCCTTGTGAGGCAGATAGAACAAGTGTTATCCTCATGGATGAAATCACTTAACTTTGAGGTAGTATTAAATATCTGAGATAGTATATAAACATCTAAGACCTAAATATCTGCTGTTCTTCCCACTGCCCTACACTGGATATATGCACATGCACACACACACACAAACAAGATATATGTGTACATTTACACTGGATTCTCCAAGACAGATATAATTAAACTATACATTCATCAAAATAAGAGTTACTGCATATGAAATAACTAACAAATGAAAGTGGAATAACTATATTAGCAAATATAATTCACATCCACTAGGATAGCTATAATAAAAAAAAGACAGTAACAAGTGTTGGCTAGGATGTGGAGAAATTGGAACTCTTACACATTGCTTGTAGGAATGTAAAATGGCATGGCTGCTTTGTTAAACAGTCCAAAAGTTGATACACAGAATTCCTACATAGCCCAGCAATTCTACTCCTAGGTGAGAAATAAAAATACATACCTGAGAAAAATAAAAATATAGGTTCCTGCAGAAATTTATACACCAATGCTCATAGTAGCATTATTCATAATATCCAAAAGTATGGAAACATCCCAAATATCCATCAATTGCTAAATGGATAAACAAAATGTAGTATATCCATATAATGGAATATTATTCATCAAAAAAAAGGAACAAAGCACAGAAACAGGCTATAACACGGATGAACCTTGAAAACATTATGCTAAGTGAAAGAAGCCAGATACAAAAAACCACATATTATACAATTCCATTTATATGAAATATCCAGAAGAGGCAAATCCATAAAGACAGAAAGTAGATTAGCAGTTGCCCAGGGCTGTGGAGGTTAGGAGAAATGGGGAGTGACTGCTAAAGGTACAGAATTTCTATTTGAGGTGAACCATGGTGATGACTGCAGAATTCTGTGAAAATACTCAAAACCACTGCAGTATGCACTTTACACAGATGAACTGTATGGTATGTGACTATCATGATTAAAATGTTTAAAAACGCTTAAAGATTTCAGTTTCCTTGTAGCCAAAATAAAAGAGCAAATGTGATAATAATAACAGCCCAATTTACTGAGTACTTACTGCACAACAGAAAGTGCTTTGTATGGATTAATTTGTTGAATCCTCACAATCAGAGGATACAGGACTACTTTTAGCTTCACTTGAAAGACGAGGATATAGGGAAGACAACCAGCTAGTTTGAGAAGTTACTGACTAATAAAGCCAGAGATCCAAACTTAGGCAATCTAACTCCAGAGCCTATGCTTTACCCAACTCCTAACTGTTTCATGTCTCTGAAGATATGTATTTACAAATATATGATATACATCTACATTTAACTTTTGAAAAGATACCCAATGCACCTGTATATAATAAAAGAGAAACCAACCACTGAAAAAACATCAAAAGATCAAAAGTGGAAAAAAGACAGGATCATTATAGGATCAATCTACTGAGTATAACTATGAAGGCCTTATAAATAATGATTATGTTCAATTTTATCCCTTGAGAAAAATGACTCTTTCAATTGAAATTTAATATAGTCTTTGCTTAAAGTTAATAAGGGTTAATTTCTAGCTTTATTAAGTTTTCTGAAAAAAGAGATCCTTTTGATAGGGATGGAGGAGGCAGAGGTAGTTGTAGAAGTCCCAATAAAGGATCATAGATAGGGAAATCTAGTGGACTTTGGGAGATCACTGTAAATTAATAAATTGCTCAAAAAAGCCATCAGAACAAGGCAGGCTTGCTCACTAGTGGAAGCATGAGAACTGCCTCAGGTCATTGGGTGGGGGATGGGAAGAGGCCTGCATTCAGATTCAGACCATGGGCAGGAGTTTGAGGACTGCCCTTCTGCTAATCTGAACACACACCTTACCAATACCAAGGAGGAGCTACTACTCCCAGAAAGGAAGAGGCGGTCTTTTCCAAGCCCCATTCCCCTTGGATGATAAAACTATAGCCCACTGGGTCCTCAGGCAGAGCTTCCTTGCCTTCCTGCTTGCACTTCTCACAGCATCCTAATAGATCTATTTCTTGCCTATTATTTCTTAACTTCAGTAAGTCCTGACATTGGGTGAATGCTAATTTAAAACGTGAGTTCAAGTCCCAATCTGGGTTTAAGCTGGGTTTGAGTCCCAGCCTGTGCTTTGAAGTCCCTACCTGTGTTCTGGCTAGGTTCAGGCCCTAAGTGCTGTCAGTTTCACTTTCTATCAGATTTTTCCATAGTTTGTTCTTATGCTTTACTCTATAAGTTTAAGATTTCCAGCTGAGTGCAGATGACTGGGCCCTTTAGTAATGAATAACGTACACTACCACTCACTCAAACATCATTTAGTCAAGCCAACTTGGTTTTATCTCCTTAATACTGAATTCAACTTAATTTCATTTATCAAATTTTGCTACAAACTGACCTTTTATAGAGTAGCATATGCAAAAGCATCTTTCATTTGGTCTGTACTGCTAATGTATATGATGAAACCTGTGATTGCACTGAGTATCTAACAGGATTTTCTTACCAGCAAACAGGAGTCACTAACAACCAACCAACCAAACAGTTCCTAAAATAACTCACTTTGTGCCCTCAGGGGAGGCATTTAGGATGCCAGAGACTCAGTTTCTCTGTAAATAAAGTAAAGCTAATAGTGCCTGAAGCAATGTTTCCTAACAAGGATCTTGGATGAATTAAGGAAAAACTGTTTTCCAAGTCATTGAATACATCAAAAGATTTATATAAAGTGGTTTATAAATAACTAAAAGATGTGGTTGTAGAATTAAGACTACTAGCACTTTTCTTCTTTGCACTGAAGAACACTAAATTCCCAAACCAAGAAAGAAACTGACACATAAAGGAAAGCTCTTATGGAACAAGAATGGACCTTCCAAATTAAGTTTCTATACTGTTTCACTACAAATACTTACCAAGGCACCAAAGCATGAGCACATCTGCACTATCCTATGTGCTATAAAAAGCAAAAAAAAAAAAAAAAAAAAAAAAAAAAAAAAAAAAAAAAAAAGCCGTAAACTAGAACTAAACACACACAAATATTCAATTTGAAGATTAGGATTTGGGGTAGAAGAATAAAAATTTTTGGAAAAAAATGGATAAAGTGGCTTTATAAATAAGATACTTACCTTCCTCTTGATATCAGAGCCAAGGCTAAATAAGAGAGACCAATAAAAACTCATCTCCAAAATGTAGTACCAGTACTGGGATGGCAGCAAGGGCTGAGAAAAACAAAAGTATTCACTTCTTTACCATTAACATATAAACAAGTCATTTTAAGGATAAAAATATTGTTTATACCTATTTATATTCCACAAAATTCTCCCAATAGTGCTTTAGATTTCAACTTCTGAGAAAGAATCAGAGACAATATTTTGAGGCATTTTATTTCTAAAAAGGGAGACAAGAATTCCAAAATCAAGTTACGTATTTGTTTAAAATTTAATAGAACTACAATAGGTGTAACTGCATTCTTTTAGTTGATTGAGAGTAAAATTAGAAAAAAAAAACCCTCAAAAATCTTTACTTCAGAATAGTGGAAAAGCTGTTCAGCTGGTTCCAGAAAATACCTTGTATTAATTTTGCCTGAATATTACTCAAATCTGATGTCCTAATCTCTTTTCTGGTGACAAGCTGATGATCCAAAGTATCCCATTATAAAATGGAACAATAATAAAATGTATACAATTATTTAAGTACTCTAAAAATGTCTCCAAAAAAAAAAAAAAAGAGAGAGAGAATGAAATTTCCACAGCTAGAATGTTTAAAAATAATTTTACAGTAGGGGGCAGTGTACTTATTTTAGCTAAGCATTATATTACTTGGTGTGACGGGTTGTAAACTTAATGCCCTCAGTGAATCTCACCTCTTCATAGTCATGTCCCTAAACCGTCTCCTCCCACATGACCAGGAACTTGATCTTGGGCTTTGGTCAAGGGGACATAGCAAATATGATTCAATCAGAGACTTCATAAGCACCAAGTAAGAGAGCTGAGCTATCCTGCTGGAGGCCACAAAATAGAGAATCAAGGGTCCACTGCCAAAAATATGAATGAGGGCTCCAGAGACATGTGCTATCCCCTAGCTGGCCTGTCAACTGACTGAAGATGCATGAATGAACTCAGATGACACCACACAGAACAGAACTGCTTGGCTGAGCCCCACACAGATTGCTAACCCAAATCATGGGCAGATAAATGGTGGTTATTTTAAGGCGTTAAGTTTTGAGGATGATTTGTTATACACCAGCAGATAACTCATACACATGAGAAGTGAAGAGTAAGGCTAGCATGTTGAAAGGAATATTTTCCTGTTCAACTCATCTTCCTTGATAAGGCCATAAAAGAATGAAATAGAGTTTCTGCTTTATTCTATGACAAACAAGCCTGAATGAGACTAACCCTCCTAGTGAGAACTCCTAAAAATTGGATAAATACAGAAAGAAATATCAGTTTGAAGACATCAGAGAACACCAAGGCATCCAGAACCTGTGAGGCCAAGATTTCAGAGAGAAGAAAAATGCATTAAATGGAATCCTTTATTTACAATGCATTCTCAATTCAAGAAGTACTACAGACTGTATGCAGGATAAATTCAGAGCAAACCACACCTAGATATATCATAAAGTCTGCATTTGCCAGTTTATAAGAGTTTATGAGTACTCCAGAGCCCAGAGACTAAGTAGAAGAAGAAGGACTTTCGGCAATCACACAGTGCTAGGAAGCAAACTGGTGTTCTGTGCCAGCCAGGCGAAAAGAGTCCTGGTAGATACTATAATCTTTTATTTAAAATCACTGTAGGAGAGTGCACTAGGAATATGGGTGAGTTATAAAGAAACCTGCCCTCACAAAGGCTAGAGTCCACCTAAAATGAGCTCAATCACAGATGTAATTTAAGGTTATCTCTACTCTAACTGCTTAATACAAGTGAAAGTCAGTCCTCTCAGGAGGTGGATAATATCATTTCTAAGCATAACTTTTCATATGTAATGCCTGTCATTCAATCAAATGCTATCAAGCACAAGGAGACAGGAATAAGAAAGAGAACAGATCCACCAGGTAATCTAGATATTTGATTTAAAATAACTTTAAAAACCTATGAGGGAGTTCCCTTCATGGCTTAGCAGTTAACAAACCTAACTAGG
The DNA here is from genome assembly GCF_054392235.1 of Sus scrofa. Classification (NCBI taxonomy): domain Eukaryota; kingdom Metazoa; phylum Chordata; class Mammalia; order Artiodactyla; family Suidae; genus Sus; species Sus scrofa. The sequence goes on from NC_139383.1 coordinate 148,386,800, forward strand.
ATCCATGAGGACACGGGTTCAATCCCTGGCCTCGCTCAGGGGGTTAAGGATCCAGTGCTGCCGTGAGCTATGGCGTAGGTTGCAGACACAGCTTGGATCTGGGGTTGATATGGCTGTGCTGTAGGCCAGCGGCTGCAACTCCAATTTGACCCCTAGCCTGGGAACCTCCATATGCCACAAATGTAGCCCTAAAAAGCAAATTAATGATAATAATAAAACTTATGAGTTTTTAAATGATGTGAATTTTCAGTACAAAACTGGAATCCATAAAAAATAAATAAGTGAAAATTTGACAACTTAAAAGTACAATAACTAAAGTTGAGAACACAAAAGATGTGTTTAAGATCAGATTAGCAATATGTTTAAGAGTAGTACTGCTGAAAAAAGTACTAGTGAACTGGTGGACATGAAAGTGGAAAATATCCAGAACTGTGGAGGGTCTGAGATGTTACCCTACTTGTAAGTTAGCTTGCCACAGTTTCATGAATGCTGTAGGAGATATGAGATTCTTGGGTCAGAGATAAAGGATAGTTTACTGTTCACTTGTACAGTTGCCAGAGTATCACTATTTGGGCCAGTTCTCTCATCCCAATTTCCCTGGTTAAGCGAAGAGGATCAGGTAACACCTGCACATGAAGTGTGTTTTGTAACCAGGGAGGAACCCTGAGCCAGGGAACCTCAATCTTTCCTACTGGATAGTAATGTGCATATCCTTTGTTCCAGAGGAGACACTATCTTTACCTTCCAAGGTTCTCTGTCACACAAACATCCTTGAAAAGACAGTATGAAACAAAAGTCAGTCCTGTTTCACCTCATATGACATGCAGAAACACAAGTGATACGTATCCCAGTAGATTGAAGCAGTGAGGCAAGAGGATGGAAAATATTAGAAAAAGCATAAGAGAGCTATAGGACATAGTGTAAAAGTCTGGCACATCATCACACTCGTGATTGGAATTGCAAAAAGAGAGAGGAGAGAGAAAAGAACAAATGCAATGGTTAAGAATTTTCCAAAACAGACTGAAGACATCAAGCCACAGATTCAAGAAGTACTATGGACAATAAGCAAGATAAATTCAAAGCAAAACCACTTTTATGCATATTATATTAAAACTGCTGAAAGATGAATACAAAATTTTAAAATCAGAGAAAAAAGACACTGTTCAAAGAAGCAAAATATAAAATGGACAACTGAATTCTTAAAGAAACTAAGGAGATCCAGAAGACAGTGGGATGATTTCTTTAAAGTGCTGAAGGAAAATAACTACTAACCTAGAGTTCTATGCCTCACAAAAATAACTTTTAAAAAAGAAGGTAAAATGTTAACATTTCCAGACAAGCAAAACAAAGGGGCTTCTTCAGCCAGAAGGATCATAATCCTGGAAGGAAGTATGGAAATACAGACGCCAGGAACAGTATGGAAAGGGCAATTTGACTGACTTACACATCAATTATAACAGTGACCTGTAGGGCTTTAAACATTTGAACGAGGGGATAGGAACAGTCTGATGACCTTTTAATGACTGGAAGGAAGTAAGAACATTAATTTGTATTAGACTCTAGTAATTGAAGGATGTGTATGGTAATCGCTAGGATAATTTCTAAAAGAATAAAAACATGTATAACTGAAAAGCTAATATAAAGGAAGAAATAGAATAATTTTTTAAAACTTCACTGTTCCATTAAAAAGAAGAGAGTACCAGAAAAGGAAATGTAGGGAGTTCCCACTGTGGTGTAGTGGGGTAAGGATCTGGCATTATCTCTGAGGTGGCAAAGGTTTGATCCCTGGCCTGGAGCAGTGGGTTAAGGATCTGGCATTGCCTCAGCTGTGGCCTAGGTCACAGATGCGTTTTGGATTCAACCCCTGGACCAGGATTGTCCATGTGCTGTGGGTGCAGCTGAAAAAGGCGGGAAAAAAAAAAAAAAAAAGCAAATACAACAGGTGGTACCAGTACAAAATAAACAGGAAGATGGTAAATGTAAACTCAAATACATAATTATATTGACCACAAAGTAAAGGAATGAGACAAGTGATGAGTAAAGAACAAGGATGAGTAAGCTCTGGTAGAGGAAGTAGGAAAGGACTCAGACCTAACTCCAGGTGGCAGGTGGGTGGGGCCCAGGGGCTCCCTGCTGAAGCAGGTTAAGGATGACAGCAGAGGGACTTACCTGTCTGGGGTAGCCATTCCAAACCTCCCACAGGTCATATGCCCAAGGTTTCTGAAACAACAACCAACCAAGAGAAAGAAAAGTTTGTCAGAGTCAAAGGCTGATTTCAGCAGAGATAAGCCCTCCCGGGCACGGAAGGGACATGTGCACAGTAACACGCACTTTCCTCTCATTCTTATTGCCCCTCCGTGGTCCTAAACATGTTCCTAAACACCACACTGTGACATGCATGGTTCCTAGTGAAGCTGGGACCGATTAACAGTCCTGTCTCACAGAGGAAATTATTTCAAACAAGTGCCTCTCCTAATAAAATTATGCCTGAACCAATTAGATTACTGCTTCCATAGCAATAAAATATCTCAAGAGAAACCTTGAAAGAATCTTGAGAGACATCTCTAAAAGGAAGTTATCTTTTTTCTGTGAACAATTTACTATTAAGATTATACATCACTTAATGAGGCAATTATTTAATAATATTTAAACAGACAATTCAAAGGGAATATGCTAAGAAGAGATTTGATTTCTGATGGGCAAGTAATGACAGTCTTTGTAAACAAGTGACCTTCAATATGGGACTGGATGGAATTTGACAGGTAGAGAAATTTTGGAAGGGCAAGACATTTCTGGCAAAGGAGTAAAATATGCTAAGCTCCTAAAGTGCAGATGTACCAGGTACATTCAGTGGATTGTCAGTGATCCAGTTTAGTGAGTGCATGGGTTGCATGAGTGGAGACAGGAAGAAATCAGGTTTAAAAATTAATTTTACAAAGGCAAAGCTTCATGAAGGCTTTGAAAGACAGACTTAAGTTGCTATTTCTCTGCATCAGAATGAGGAGAGGTTTAAAAGCTGGTTATCTTATTGAAACTATTATACCCCAAGGAATTCACAGCAGGAATTTTAAAAATTAAAGACAAATTCCAATCAAAGATATCAGAAAGACAACTTACATCATAAAGAAATGCAATTCCAGCAACAGAAATCATTAAGTAAAATGCAAATCGCCAGCTGCCAAAAGAAAGAAAATCTTGTAAAGGCAATTGACATCTGAGGATAAAAACACGTGGTGTAATGATGTGGAAAGAATGCACATTTTAGAGTCGGAAAAATCTAAGTTGACATCCTGATTCTGCCACTTGTTAGAGGGTACAAGTTCAGGTAAGTCACTTAACTCAGGGAGCCTTAATTTCTTCATTAATAAAATAGAAATAGGAATAGCAAAACTTACCGCAAAATGTAAAAAGGGGAGTTCCCATCGTGGCTCAGCAGAAACCATGAGGATGCAGGTTTGATCCCTGGACTCACTCAGCGGTTAAGGATCCAGCATTGCTGTGAGCTGCTGTGTAGGTCGCAGACACGGCTCGGATCCTGCGTTGCCGTGGCTGTGGTGTAGGCCAGCAGCCATAGTCCAGTTCAACCCCTAGCCTGGATACCTCCATATGCTGCGGGTGTGGTCCTAAAAAGACCAAAAAAATGTAAAAAATATTGAAAATAATTTTTGAAAACTATTGATGCTAATATCTGGTATGAAGTAAGCAACAATAAATAATAGGTATTGTTATTATGAATATGCCTAGTCTAGTTCCTGACACATGATAAATGACAGTTTGATATTAGTATTACCTAATCACTCATTTTATACCAATTTAATTCCCAGAGAAAAGGTTTCTGTGTGGTCAGACTTTAGACATGTTTCCAAAAAGCAGATTTTGGAAGAATGTCTTTTTCTCAGGTATGGAGAAAGACCTATACAAATTAAGAGACTTAAAAGACCAACTGTAATGCATAGGTCTTATTTAGATTCTGATTCAAATACACAAACTGCAAAGAAAACTGTAAGGCAATCAATGAAATCTGAACACTGATTGAATATCTGCTGTTAGTAAATACATTTTTTAAGTATGATACAATTATATTTAAATTGTCCTTGGGAGTTGCCTGGTGGCCTAGGGGTTGAGGATTTGGCATTGTCACTGCTGTGAAGAAGGTTCAATTCCTGGCCCACGAACTTCCGCATGCCATAGGTGTGGCCAAAAAAAAAAAGTCCTTATCTTTAACAGATAAAATGAAAATCATATATCTGATATTTGCTTCAAAAGTGATCTTCAATAATAAGTGGATGAAGGTGGTCAAAAGGTACAAACTTCTAGTTATAAAATAAATAAGTCCAGGGGATGTGACATACGGCATGGTGACTACAGTTAACAATGTTGAGTGTTATATTTGAGAGTCACTACAAGAGTAATTCCTAAAAGTTCTCCTCACAAGAAAAATTTTTTTTTTCCTTTCTGTATCTGTAAGAGATGTATGTTAACTACACTTGTGGTAATCACTTCACAGTATTTATAAGTCATTATGCTGTATTTCTTAAATTTATACAGTGCTATATGTACAATATATCCCAATAAAACTGAAAGAAAAAAACTAATCACATACAACATGAAAAACAATCTGTGATAAGGGAGAGAAGTAAACAGAGGCAGAGATGACACAGCTTTGCCTTGAGCTGATAATTATTAAAGCTGGTGATGGAGACAAACCATACTCAGTTCTTTAAAGTAGTCTTTCTACTTTTCTATATGTTTAAGACTTTGCAAAATATAAAGATTTCTAAAAAGGCACTGCTATTTTACTTAATGACTGCTGAGGCAACAATAATATTAAAAATAACACTTGTTCCTTACATTGTGTAATGCCTCATAGTGCTTTCCTCAGCATGCCTGTAAGCTAAATAAGAAGGAGGAACATAGGCCTAGTCCCGCTTTGTAGATGAATAGCCATGCTCCTCTGGGCTGGGCTGTTCCTCAGCTCACAGCTGAGCTATGACACAGCTGGGGGAGAGGTGCAGGTCTTTGGATTCTGAATCCAGGGGTGTTTCCCGAACATTATCACTGCCTCCAAGCTAGACAACAATTTTTCTTCATGGTTTGTTTTCGCAGAGGAAAAAAAAAAGTAGGGTTCAACTATTCAAAAAAATGGAACCATAAAAACACTCAAAGGGCATTTTATAAAGTGAGCCGATTGAGACCTTTCGAACTTGTTTTATTTATAGATAGTCCAACAAAGCCCTACACTTAGATGCAGAGAGCATTCCCTTGGTCCTTGATTATTGTGGCCAAACAGGAAGCACAAAGAGATAAGACCTGTCAGCCCCAAAGGAAGCCATAAACCTAGGTGGCACATCTCATATTACTTGTTTCCCAAGCACATATTGACCTTCTGACCCTGTGACAGGAACTGTGCTAAGCACACTTGTGTGATGTCACCTTTTCTTTTCTACAATAAGCTTATGAAGTGGGTACTATAATTAGCCCCTTTTTATGGCTTGTTGCTTGGTTCTCACAACAACCCTAGGAGGTAGATAAGATGAATACTAAGGCATGCTGAGGTTGAGAAAGATGACACACCACACCCAGGGCTGGACAGTAACAACCAGCCAAAGTAGAATTCAAGTTTCCCATCCTCCTGGACAAGCACTTTCACAATAGTACTGAAACACACACACATACACACACACACATATATACACACACAAACATATATACATATATATGTATGCACAGTTGATTTACAATGTTGTTCTAGTTTCTGCTGTACAGCAAAGTGACCCAGTCATATATATATGTATATATATACATATATATATATATGTATATATATACATTCCTTGTTTTATATTATCTTCCATTATGTCCTATCCCAAGAGACTGGGTATAGTTCCCTGCACTATACAGTAGGGCCTGTTTATCTGTTCTAAATTTAATAGTTCACATCTACTAATCCCAAACTCACAGTCCCTCCCCTTCCCTCCCCACCTCACACTTGGCAACCACAAGTCTGCTATCTGTGTCCATTAGTCTGTTCATGGTCTTATTTGTGCCATATTTTAGATTCCACACATAAATGACTCCATCATATATAGACTCCACATATAAATATGGTATTTGTTTCTCTCTTTCTGATGCATCCGTGTTTCTGCAAGTGGCATTATTTCGTTCTTTTTTACGGCTGAGCAGTATTCCATTGTATATATGTACCAGATATTCTTAAACCATTCATCTATTGATGGACATTTAGGTTGTTTCCATGTCTTGGCTATTGTGAATAGTGCTGCTATGAACATAGGGGTGTGTATATCTTTTTGAACTGTAATTTTGTTTAGTTATATGTTCAGGAGTGGGACTGTGGGATCATATGGTAGTTCTATATTTAGTTTTTTGAGGAACCTCCATGCTGATTTCCATAAGGGTTGTACCAATTTATATTCCCACCATCAGTGTAGGAGGATTTCCTTTCTCCACACCCTCTCCAGCATTTGCTCTTTGTAGACTTACTAATGATGGCCATTCTGACTGGTGTGAAGAGGAACCTCATTGTAGTTTTGATTTGCACTTATCTAATAATTAGTGATGTTGAGCATTTTTTCATGTGCCTACTGGCCATTTGTTTGTCTTCTATGGAGAAATGTCTCCTTTGGTCTTCTGCCCATTTTTTGACTGGGTTGTTTTTCTGTTGTTGAGTTGTATGAGTTATTTGTATGTTATGGAAATTAAGCCCCTGTTGGTTGTATCATTTGCAACTATTTTCTCCCAATCTGTAGCTTGTCTTTTTCTTTTTCCTTTGCTGTGTAAAAGCTTCCAGTTTGATTAGGTCCCACTGGTTAATTTCTGTTTTTATTTCTATTGCCTTGGGAGACTGACCTAAGAAAACATTTATACATTTAATGTTAGAGAATGTTTTGCCTATGTTCTCTTCTAAGAGTGTTATAGTGTCATGTCTTATGTTTAAGTCTTTAAGCCATTTTGAATTTGTTTTTGGGTATGGTGTGATGGTGAGTTCTAGTTTCATGGATTTACATGCAGCTGTCCTATTTTCCCAGCACCACTTGTGAAGAGACTGTCTTTTTCCCATTTTATATTCTTGCCTCCATTGTCAAAGATTAACTGACCATAGATGTCCGGGTTTATTTATAGGTTCTCTATTCTGTTCCCCTGGTCTGTATGGCTGTTTTTGTAACAGTACCACACTGTCTTGATTATTGTAGCTTTGTAATATTGTCTGAAGTCTGGGAGACTTACACCTCCTGCTTGTTTTATTTTTTGTTTTCCCCTCAGAATCGCTTGGTAATTCTGGGTCTTTTATGATTATTTGTTCTAGTTCTCTGAAAAATGTCATGGGTAATTTGATCAGGATTGCATTAAATCTATAGATTACTTTGGGCAGTATGGCCTTTTTATCATATTACCTCTTCCAATCCAGGAGCATGGGATATCTTTCCATTTCTTTGAATCCTCTTTAATTTCCTTCTTTAATGTTTTAAAATTCTCAGTGTATAAGTCTTTTACCTCCTCAGTCAAGTTTATTCCTACGTATTAAATTTTGGAGGGTGTGATTTTAAAGAATATTGTTCTTTTTTTATTCCAATATTTCATTGCTAGTATACAGAAATGCAAACTATGTTAATCTTGTATCCTGCTACTGTGCTGAATTCATTAATCACTTCAAGCAGTTTTTGTGCAGAGTCCTTAGGGTTTTCTATACATAGTATATCATCTTAGAGGGACAATTTTACCTCTTCTCTTTTCAACCTGGTTACCTTTTATTTCTTCTGTTTATCTGATTGCTATGGCTAGGACTTTCAATACTATCTTGAATAAAAGTGGTAAGAGTGGACATCCTTGTCTCATTCCAGATTTTAGTGGGAAGGCTTTCAGCTTTTCTCAGTTGAGTACTGTATTGGCTATGGTTTGTCTTTTATTACGTTAAGGTATGTATGTTCCCTCTATACCCACTCTGGTAAGAGTTTTTATCATGAATGGATGTTGGAATTTGTCAAATGCTTTTTCTGCATCTATTGAGATGGTCATGTGATTTTTGATTTTTGTTAATGCAGTGTATGATGTTGATTGATTTACATATGTTGAACCATCCTTGTGAACTTGGGATGAACCCCACTTGGTCATGGTGTATGCTCTTTTTTATATGTTGTTGGATTTGGTTGGCAAAAATTTTGTTGAGAATTCTTGTGTCTACATTCATCAAAGATATTGGTCTATAATTTTCTTTTTGGGTAGTAACTTTGTCTGGTTTTGGTATTACTATGATGGTGGCATCAGAGTACTGGAATTGAAGATTAAGAAGGATGAGTATTAGTTCTTCTTTGTATGTATGGTGGAATTTGCCTGTGAAGCCATCTAGTCATGGACTTTTGTTTCTAGGGAGTTGTTTTTTTTTTCCCTAGGGAGTTTTTAATTACCTGTTTAATTTTACTTCTAGTGATTGGCCTGTTCAAATGATCTATTTCTTCTTGATTCAGTTTTGGTGGGCCGTATGTTTCTAGAAAGTTGTCTGCTTCTTCTAGGTTGTCAAATTTGTTGGCATATAATTGTTCATAGTATTGTCTTACTTTTTTTTTGTATTTCTGTAGTATCCATTGAGATGTATTCTTTTTCATTACTTATTTTGTTTATTTGGATTCTCTCTCTCTACTTCTTGGTGAGTCTTGCCAGAAGGTTTACCTTCGCAAAGAACCAGCTCTTGGTTTTATTGATTTTTTTCTGTTGTTTTTTTAATCTATTTTATTGATTTCCTCTCTGATCTTTATGATTTCCTTTCTTCTGTTGACTTTAGGTTTTGTTTGTTCTTCTCTTCCTAATTCTTTTAGATGATAGGTTAAGTTATTAATTTGAGATTTTTCTTCTTTTTTGAAGAAGGCCTCTATTGCAATGAACTTCCCTTTAAGGAATGCTTTTGTGGCATCCCATACATTTTGTATGATTGTGTTTTGTCATTTGACTTACGGTATTTTCATGTTTTGCTTTTTAGGGCTACACCTGCGGCATATGGAAGTTCCCAGGCTAGCGGTTGAATCAGAGCTACAGATGCCAGCCTATGCCACAATAACACAGGATCCAAGCTGAGTCTGTGACCTACACCACAGTTCACAGGAATGCCAGATCCTTATCACAATGAGTGAGGCCATGGATCTAACCCACATCCTCATGGATCCTATTTGGGTTTTTTACCACTGAGCCATGACAGGAACTCCTATCTCACGATATTCCAGGTTGCAAATGTTTCCACTTTTAGAACTTTGAATGTATCTTGCCACTCCCTTCTGGACTGTAGTGTTTCTGTATAGAAGTCAGCTGGAAAATGTATGGAGGTTCCCTCATAATTAACTCATCATTTTTCTCTTGATGCCTTTAGAATATTTTCCATATCTTTTAACTATTGCCAATTTTATTATAATACATCTTATTACAGGTCTGTTTAGGTTCAACTTATTTGAGGACCCCTGTGCTTCCTGTATATGGACATCTGCCTCCTTCTTTAGATTTGGAAAGTTTTCAGCCATAATTTTTCCAAATATATTTTCAACACCCTTTTCTTTTTCTTCTCCTTCTGGAATCCCTATTTTATGTAGATTGGCACTCCTTATATTATCCCATAGATCTCTTATACTTGCTTTCTTTCTTTCTTTCTTTCTTTTTTTTTTAATTTGGTTTTCTGTCTGTTCTCCTGATTGGGTGATTTCCATTATTCTATTTTCCAAGTCACTTATTCATTCCCCTGCATTATTCATTCTGCTGTTCAATGCCTTTAACTCAGATTTCATCTCTGCAAACGAATTTTCTAATTTTTCTTGGCTCTTTCTTATAGTTTCTAGTTCCTTTTTAAAGTGATCTGCATTACTGTTGACACCCATTATTAATTCATTCAGTATTTTCATTACCTCCTTTTTGAACTTGATGTCTATTTAACTGTTTGTTCCTTCAGGGGAATTCTCCTGTTCTTTTAATTGGGAATGGTTCTTGCTCGTCTTCATTTTGCTTATATTTTTCTTATTCTGTGAGTTTAGGGGAAATACTCATCTACTGTAGTCTTCTTTTGTTTTGCTTTGTTTTGTTTTTTAGGGGTGCATCCATGGCATATGGAAGTTCCCAGGCTAGGGGTTGAATCGGAGTTATGGCTGATAGCCTACACCACAACCACAGTGATGCAGGATCTGAGCCACGTTTGTGACCTACATCACAGCTCATGGCAACACTGGATCCCTGACCTGCTAAGCAAGGCCAGGAATTATACCTGAATCTTCATGGATATTAGTCTTATTTGCTTCCACTGCACCACAGTGGGAACTCCTCTCTACTGTAGCCTTGGAGGGCAATTTATATGCAGAAGCATCCCTGTGTATCTTGTGAGGCCTTATTTTTGGCACAAGGGCTGCTTTTGGTTTGGATGCTTGCTATCTCTTTCCTCAGTTGTGTGCAGGCTATCATGACTGGGTGTGTGAAGGCATCTGGCCTACATGTGCTTCTAGGGAGGTGGGGACAATGGGTAGCACCTGTAGGCAGTACCTGGTTGCTAGGCCCTTGTCAGTAGTTAGGACGAATGGGGAGGTGGCATGGGCTTCCCCTGATTGCAGGGCTCTGGGCAGTGGCAATAACCCTCAGGTAGGTGTGGGCAGTGCCCAGTGCCCTTGGCAGCAGCAATGGGAGGAAAGGTGTCTCCCTAGGGAGGTGGGAGCAACAGGTGGTGCTTAGTTGCAGGGCTCCCTGCAGGGGTGATCCCTGAGGTGACTGGGGCCACAGGCAGTACCTGTTCATAGGACCCTTAGTGGTGGTGAGCCATGCTCACCTCAGGAGTCCAAGATGGCTGCAGTGGTTTGTACCTGCCCCCATAGCCCATATAAGAGGTACCCACCACCTAAAAGCCTGCACTTGTGCAGACAAAGTTGTTCCTATGGTGATCCTGCATCCTCCCCACTGCACTCCCCAACAATGGCACTTTGCTTCACTGGTGGACCCAGGCCCCCTCCTGTACTTCCTAGGCTGTGGTGCACTGCTACCCAGCCCCTTTGGGCTGTTTCCACACAGTCATCCCTAGTCATCTCTCTAGAACTGACCTCTGAAGCTGGAGCCTTAGCACCCAGCCCCAGTACAAGTGTCCCAGGCTGTGGTTTCCTGGGCAGCAGTACAGATGGTCTGTGAGGCTTTCTCTCTGCTTTGCCCTCCTCAGACTGGCTGTTGGGCTTTTCTCTGAGGCTTTGAGGTGCCCCCTCCATCCCAGTTTATCTTCCTGTCAGTTAGGTGGCCTCCCAATGTGCAGATTCCTTTCCTCTTCCACAGCTTCCTCTCAGGAGTGCTGGTCCCATCTTGATTCCTTTTTTCCTCATCTCTCTTTTTCTCCTTTCTTTCTATCCAGTTATGTGAAGGGTTTCTTGCCCTTTTTGGAGGTCTGAGGTCTTCTGCCAGTGTTTAGTAGATATTCTGTGTGAGTCACTTTACGTGTAGATTTTTTTTTTTAATGTGTTTGTAGGATAGGGCGAGCACCACATCCTACTCCTCTGCCATCTTGATCTTGCTCTTATTTGCCTCTTCCATTCTCATTCTCTCTCTAGTGTGCAGTGGCACTTCCCAGAGGCTGCATGTCTTGTGACATGCAGCTAATGGAAGGTGTGCTTGTGTGGTCTTACGCTTTGATCATTTTTAATTTCTAGTACAGTAAATATCAGTAGGTATAACACATACACGCTTATGCTCTTTGGGGGCTGTAGTCATTTTTAAGAGAACAAAGAACCAAAAAGTTTGGGTACTGCTGTGCCTCACAAACCCGAGATGAATGATGACGTTCTTGGTAATGCTGTCTTCCTTGCTTCTGATGAACCTAAGGCAGTAAAACATCCTTCTTTCCTGGGAATTGGCTGAGCAAAACATAAATTGATAGGGGAAAAGAAGTCCTGGAAAAAATTTCAGAAACTGATGAGACTTACATGGTGATGTTGAAAGATGAGACTGCCAGGTGAGATTAAAGAGAAGCTGGACAAAGGGGACTCAGGAGATGTGAGAAACGCTGGCAAGATAGATAGGGACTTGACAATGGAGGCTGGATGGAGCAGGTGGTGGGCACCAGGCACTGGGAAAGTACCTGGTATTTTTATTAAATTTCTCATTGCTAAATGGAAACCTTTATTTTAAAAAGAAAAGTGATCATCTAATCAATAATTTGATTTAAAAAATAAAGGATTCACGGAGTTCCTGTTGTGACTCAGCAATAACAAACCCAACTGGTATCCACGAAGATGTGGGTTTGACCCCCGGCCTTATTCAGTGAGTTAAGGAGCTATGGCGTAGGTCACAGACATGGCTCAGATCACACGTTGCTGTGGCTACGGTGTAGGCTGGAAGCTGTAACTCTGATCTGACCCCTAGCCTGGGGTCCCAACTCCCATATGCCTCAGGTACGGCCCTAAAAAGACAAAAATAAATACATAAAAATAAGGGATTTGGTATGGATTAAAATCATGAATGCTGTGAAATAGAGCTTACGGGTCATCCTTAAAGAAAATAACTAAGGAAACAATACAATGAATTTAGTATTCAGAGACTAATCCATCCTGAAAGTATGGGGGGAGGGGTTTCTGCCTGTTAGTGAGCAAGAGTTCCATGTTGGGAAATAAGTTTCCTGAGATTTCTAAAGTGCTTGGGGGCTAGGTATCTCTTACCAGGATTCCTGTAGTACATCCCATAGCCAAGGGAATCAAGTGCAGTCCCCATGCAATTAAACAGCTTGGTATTTTGTTTTACTTTACGTAGTCAGTCCATAATAACTTATAACAGTTATCTGACTTATAAGAAATTTGCAACATTGCTAAAGAATAAGATAAAGCTTCAATTTTATTTTAATTTTTCTTAGGTTTTATTTATCGCATTTCCTAATATTCTTTTAAGTAACTGATAAATTATTTTGTTTTGTTTTTTTACTGTAAGACATGTGAAAATGCGAGGTAAAAAGTTTCCCTTAGTGTGTGTTCTTTGAAAAAATAGCAAAAAAGTTTCCAAATGAAGTATTTCACAAATGATAAACCCACTTGTCAATGGCATCTCCCTTTATAGTTTCCCAATAAATTTTTTTAAACTTTATAAACCTTTGTTTATTTGCATTTTAAAAAGATTATGTTTCACAAGATATTTTGTTTTGATGGTCAGCATAACCCTCTGCATCACCTGGCTGATTGATAAATACAACTCGGAAGTCCGTCCCCTAGTCTGGATTCTGTGGCTGGCTTTCTGTGGGCTCCCTGACAGATGGATTCCCACCATTGGGCCCTTCTGGCCCAGTACTTGACCTAGAGGGTTGCCTGTTTCTAAGAGGTCAGTATTGGTAGTGGGGCAGTACTATGGAGCAAAAAAGTGTCCAAAAAGGAGTCAGAAGATCCAAGCCCCCAACAGCCTGGAGACCTTGAGCAAGTTCCTTAAACTAGATGGTGAGTAGCTTCTCATTTCTTAAACCTGGTCAGCTCCATCTCCCCTGAGTGCTTCATACTGTTGCTACAAGGATCAGACCAAGATCACTGACAAACTATAAAGCACTATGATGTATAAGAGAGAACCAAAAATTTCACTGGAGTGTGATTCAGCTCAGAGGTTCTGTCAGCCCTGCATGGGGACTTTATTTAAGGTAAGAAAAAGAAAGGAAAGGAGGAAGGAAGGAAGCAGGAAAGCAGGAAAACAGGAAGATGTAATGTGAAGCCAGATCTGCTTTATTTTTGTGTTATGTTGTGTTTTGTGATGATGGTCCAGAAAGATTCACTCTGGCCAAGCTGACATAATGATAACAAAATATTAACCAGTCCCTCAAGGGCTAAAACTCATAAACAGAAAAGAAACCAGGGCATACACCCCTAGCCATGGTGGCAAAGGAGTCAGGAGTCAGGCAATGGAAGCCTGGGATGAGAAATGTTTATTTCGAGACACTGTGAAAACTTGGTCTGAGCCTCTAAACGGCAGTTTCACAGCTAGATGACAGTACTCGGCAATGTATGGTTAAGTTAAAGGAAGTCATTAACAGTCTTCCACAGGCTTGGTTTCTTTATTTGAGAGTCTTACATCAGCTCCCTATCTATTTCTACAAAACAAAAATATCTTGTGAAACATAATCTTTTTTAAAATGCAAATAAACAAAGGTTTAAAAATTTAAAAAAAATTAGTGGGAGACTATAAAGGGAGATGCCAATGACAAGTGGGTTTATCACTTGTGAAGTACTTATTTCATTTTGAATCTTTTTTGTTTTTCAAAGAACACACTCAGGAAAACTTTTTACCTCACATTTTCACATGTCTTACAGCAAAAAAGCAAAACAAAATAATTTATCAGTTACTTAAAAGAATATTAGGAAATGTGTTAAATTAAATCTGAGAAAAATTATTCATCCCCCCCCTCCAAAAAAAATCTGGTGAAAGTCACCAGTCAATGTGAGGACCTTAAGAAAACAGGCAAAAAAGGAACACTACTGGCATGTAGAATGTGGCATCAAACATAACCCAACTAATGTGTGTCTGGATGTAAAGAAGGGGAACAAAGTAGGTACAATGACCTAGTCTCTCTTCTGGGCACAGGTGTCAGTTTTTGCCGCCAAGGGAGTGACCTAAAGTACTGTAATGCTCTGCAGGAGAGAAAAAAAAAAAAAAAAGCAGAGTTGAAATGAAACCAAAAATAAGTGTGATATAGTCTCACAGCCCTCCAAATGTATTTGAAGTAGCCAGTCCCAGAAAAAAATCCTATGTGGCTACCTGACCCCTGCTAAAGCAGCAGGGAAACTAGAGGAACTGACTGCCCAGTCCCCAGGCGGGGGTGGGGTAAGGTGGGGGGCTGAGAGAGGAGGACAGTACCTCTCAGAATTCTCTGCTCTTACAATGTCAGAATAGCTATAATGTGAGTGGAAACACGTGACAGCCTGGTGAGCTAGGGCCAAGATCTACCCTAGAAAAGATAAACACCAGTTCTGACATGTTTATGATCTTTCTAGACTTCAAGATAAGTGCATAACATCTCCTGTTCACCTGAGAGAGTTCAGATCTTACCTCGTTTCACAGAGAAGGAAAGTGGAGCACAAAAGGCAGATGAATGGCTAGCATAAAGCTCCTGATGGTAGATGACAGAGTGGGTTCAAACCCTTCTTCTGCTGCAAACTCAGGATTCTTTCTTAGGTGACTATTCTGCTCCATATAAAATGATACCATTTCAAAAGCTTTACTATCCTTACCAAGCTTCCTGGAATTTCTTCATCCTGGAAGGCCTCTCTTGATTCCGCCGACTCCTAAACCATCTTTCAACCTGGCGCTCTGTCAAGTTACACTTCTTTGCCAGTCCATAAATATCAGTCTGAAAGGGGATAAAACAAGTGAATTGAGTGCATATCAGCAGAGTCAGGCTGGCAGGTATCAGAAAGCAGTGAGACTGGGTTACAAGAGCTTGTGCGCTGGAGTGGAGATGCTGCATTAGACCTTGAGCCAGTGCATTCACCTCTTCTGCATGTGGAATCACATACACACACCCTCAAACAGAGAGAATGTTAGTTCCCAGAATGCTGACTCTCCCAAAGTTGGAGGCAACCCATATGTTCAAGTTGCCTGTGTGGCTCCCTTAGTTGGTTTTATTTAGGGCCCCCCAGGTTTCAGGTAGAGAAGTACAGTTTAATACGTCAATCAAGCCAAATCTCTTCATTTTTTCCTATGAGGAAAATGGGACCTTGATACTTGTAATAACTTGTCCAAGACCTAAAACTAGAAGCAAAGTGAGGATAAGAACTTAGGCTTTTGCTGTTTCTGTTATTTCACATGATCTTTCTAACAGATCCAGAACTTTCACATTTAATCAGATGTACATCCTATTTCAAACTAATCTGAAATAATTCCAGTCATAAAAAATAAGGATTGCAGACTATAATTATAACGATTGTTTCTCTTCTGGGAAGCAGAAGCTGTAGGTTATGATTTAAAATTGAAAACAATATCAATGATGGATTAGCTCAAAGGTCACAAATCTGAAGTTCTCCCAGGGCCAGACAGGAAACAATGACCAGGTGGACCAGTTCTACTTCATGGTGGGATTTTAAGTTGTATTCTTTCAACACAAGCGTGTTTTATATGTTAAACCTACAGTATTTTTCACTTCCACAAGGAAATAAGCTCTGCAATTTTTTTTGAGATACCAGTCCTAATGACCTTTTGTTTTCCAATGTTGAATACAAGAAATATTTCAGTTTACTCTTAGCTTTACTATGAGAAAAATAAAATAGCATAAAACTGAGGGAAAGCTGAGGCAGAGTGGTTAATCTGTCTGACTTCACATATGTCTATCCTCAGTATATATATTTTCAGGTAGACACTGCAGAGAGTGAAGAACCTCAGGGAGCAGCAGTGTGATGGAAAGAAGGGGCCCTGAATGCGGCCACAAGGTTTGGCTCCTCCATGCAGAAACCACACTCAACCCTTTGGCTCTCACATGTCTTACCTGTAAAATAAACTGGACTAGAGAGCTTTTTGCTCTGAAAACGTTTGAGTGAAATGTTTGAGTGTATCTAGAGAGAATCTAGCAAACTGGAATGTCCCTAGGCCCGCAAGACCTGCTTTGTGTCCGTCTTATGGTGCCAAGTTTTCTCTAGCTCTCCTCCAGAACTGCACACTCATTTGTTCTGCATCAGAGATCACTGTGTTTTTGATGAGGAAAAGGACTAGATAACGCTTTGTGCTGTTACTTCATTTTACCAATAGCAGGAAAATCGATCTGTGGGCCAAGGCTGTTGGTTTGTTATCATGGTTCCCTCTTAGGATATTTTGAAGCTATTGTTGAGATCCACATATAGACACACACACACATACACACACACACACGAATAGTGGACATGCCACCACACATACACAGTCACAAAAGACATGTGCAAAATCACAGCTCAGAACTTTCCCCAGTGGTTCACGAGTCTGGTGTTTTGGATCTCATCAATTACCACGTTACACCCAGCTGTGCTAACCAGCCACAGACTGACACTACACACACTAAGTGTTTCTGGTTTTGTTGATGCAGCAATAGCAGCTGAAGAAGCCTCCTCAGATCTGTGTCCTTGAGTGTTTTAATAAGTCAGGGGTTACGTACCCCCTTATACTGCAGTGTCCTGCTGTTACAGGTCTGGAATACTTTGTTATAGCTAACACCCATCCCCTGAATGAGCACAAAGTTTTTGACTCCTCCCAGCAGCATGTGCTGCTTCAGCTATACATTAAGTAAAGTGCTATCTATCTATGTGACATTGGCCAAGTTAATGTGTGGAGGTATTATTCTGGGCTGCATATCTGAAATCTCTATTAAGTCATAAATTTTGTTTTCTTCTACTATAGCCTATGTTTCTAAATTCTAGTACCTTTAATCTGTGGGTATTTTACTGGCCAACTTGTCCTCTTGATCTGTTATACAAATATTGCCTCAATTTTATAATCTGTGAACAATATAAATTAGCTGTCTTAACTATGTTTCTTCATCTTCATGGTTTAGTAGATTAAACTTTCTAATGCTCTGGGGTTGATATATAACATTTCTTCTTTTATCTTATGCAAATGTCCAAATTATATCTATACTAAGCCATACTGTACTGTCAAGTGAGTTACAACAGTTACTTGCAAATACAGCTCCAGCCTTTGAGATACATTTTTAACATTCTATTCACAGATGTTTAACATTCTATTCACAGTAGAAACAGCACAGGACAGGGAACCATGGGCTATGGTCCAGCTTTAGATTCAGCCGTTAATTACCTGCATGACCTTCGACAGTTCATTTCCTCTCTTGAGCCTTAGTTTCCTCATTATTTCCAAAAAGGAAAGATGACCTAATTGCTAATTCTCTTTCAGCTTTTCTTAGTTTTTCTTTAACTGTCACATGGCTATTTTCTCTCCAAAGCAGGCAAACTTGGTAATAGCTGAATTTTCTATGTATTTTTAAATATTCTGAAAAGCTGAAAAGAAGCTCTTGCTACAACAAGCAGAGCAAGTAACTGATAGCTAGAACTGTTCCTCACATCTTATACAAGGTATTACCAAGGTTACATAGTCTCAGATAGAAACAGAGAAGGATAGTAAGGACTCTCTGAAGGAATCCTAACCTTTCACAAACACAGTTAAATAATTTCCTCTCTGCAAAATGTATAATGGTTTTGAGGTATTACTATCACCAGTGGTAACAAGAGTATTTAGATGACTGCAGTCTTTTAGAGCACGTAGACATAAAGAACATGTGGAGATGGCTTATTAGACTGTCCTCATTTTATAAAAAAAAATGCAAATACAGAAGATGAGGGCAGAACAAGTTAGAGACAGTGCTGGCTAGCCATGAATAATTCTGGGCCCAATGCCTAGTGCTATGTGGTTATATCTCAACATGGTGTCTTTGTGCAGGGAGCCCATCAGACCAATGATAGAAAGGATCACAGAAGCAAGTGAATTGAGCAGATAAGTTCGGGAACTTAAAAATCCATCTATCCAGGAGTTCCCATTGTGATTTAGCAGATTACAAACCCAATGAGTGTCTATGAGGATGTGGGTACAATCCCTGGCCTTGCTTAGTGGGTTAAGGATCCGGCGTTGCCGTGAGCTATTGGTGGAGGTCACAGATGCAGCTTGGATCTGGCATTGCTGTGGCTGTGGCTGGTAGCTGCAGCTCCAATTCAACCCCGATCCTGGAAACTTTCATGTGCTGCATGTGTTCCCCCTCCCACCCCCACAAAAAAAAATCCATCTATCCTAAAGCTGTGTTAGCATATACCCTCAACTTTCAAAATTACCGGTGAGAGCTATCTGTGTTCATTGCAGCGGGCGTGACACTTTTTTAGAGAAGTTCTTATCTCATCTCTCATTTAAATATGGATATACAATGAAATTAAACCTGTCTGGACACTATTTTTTTTTTACAACTATTAGGTTAAAACATTTTTCTATGGTATGTAAACACACAGTGCACTACAACAGTTCATCAAGTACATCTCATGTTGAGAAGAGTATTGTGACTCTCCTGATAGTTCCATCTCTGGGGAGTGGGCGGGGGCACAGTATGTTTCGGAGTATTTTGAGGCCCTGGATAAAATAGTGTCCTGCTTATGAAAACCACCCAACAGATACTTTCATAGGGTGTGTAGCATATACTGACAGTGCCTCAGTCATCAAAAGTGTCAGATATGGGCTACTTTGCCTTAACAAGGATCTTTTTTCATTGGTATACTTAGTATATATTCCACCATTAAAAGTTAAACTTTGATCTTAATACCCAAATTATGGCATTGGTTGTTAGTATTCAATACTATAATCGAACGCAAGAGCTCAATTAGTAACATTTGTTATTTTATATTATAATATATATCTGTCACTTTATGTTATGCTTATAATGTTGTATAACCTATCAATGGAGAAAAAAATCCAAATGAATCAAATCATTTGCTGCTCAACTGGAACAGAATTCTTGTTCAGATGAGGTAAGCCACAGATGACTGAAAGAATCATTAAGAAAGGAGATTTTTAAATCCAAAAACAAAGAATTTGTACTTACTTGAGATGGGTGCCTTGTGGACTGTTTGAAAAACTTCTCTAAGGTGGTATTCGGTGTAATCTTTTGCACTTGTTCTTTAATGCCAAATGTTTTTGCTAGAGGTGAAGCAATAAATCTGCAAAAATAAGAACAGAAGTAAGTTTGAAATCTCAGAGTGAATCCACAACGTCATCAGAAAACTCAAGCTATAACTTTAGATTCCAAATGAAAGATCAATCATTGGGCTACCTACAGCCAGTATCTGCCTTACAGAGTTCAAAGAGAGCAAAATGTGAGAACTTTTATACAAGCATTAACTTAAAAAACCAAAATACAGCTGATTCTTTAACATCACAGTGGTTGGGGTGTCAACCTTCAGCAGAGCAATCAAAAATCCTCCTTATAGAACTTATAGTCAGTCCCCACATATGCGGCTCCTCCATGTTCTGCATCTGTGGAAACAACCAACTGTAATCTAGTTCCAGAGTGTTTACTACTGAGAAAAATCTGCTTATAAGTGGAGCCTGCAGTTCAAACCGTTGTGGTTCAAGGGTCAACTGTACCTGCACAGTTCTAAAATCCATCCTGTGTAAATGTGTATACACAAGATCCAGGAACTAGGATAAACCATTCCACGTAGAGTTTCATTTTTAAGATTACCAGGGGTTAAAACAAATAAGAGTTTTGTTATTAGAAGTTTTATTTGGTGATATTATCTTAGAGAAATTACTATGGCCCTATTTGAAATTCTAACTTACGGGGGAAAAAAAAAGGCATGACTCTTAGGTAAATATCTAGAAATAGGATTGATGGGTAGTATGGCAAGTATACATTTAACTTTATAAGAAACTGGCAACAAATCTGACTAGGAACCATGAGGTTGTGGGGTTGATTCCTGGCCTTGCTCAGTGGGTTAAGGATCTGATGTTGCCATGAGCTGTGGTGTAGATTGCAGATGCGGCTCGGATCTGGTGTTGCTGTGTCTGTGGTGTAGGCTGGCAGCTGTAGCTCCAATTCTACCCCTAGCCTGGGAACCTCCATATGCCGTGGGTGCGGCCCTAAAAAGACTAAATAAATAAATAAAAAAGAAACTGGCAAATTGTTTCCTAAAGTGGCTATATCATTTTACCTTCCCACCAATGATGTGCCAGAGTTCCACTTATTCCATATCCCTGCCAGTAGAAGGTATTTCCAGCCTTTTTAATTTTAGCAATTCAATTGGATAAGTAGGGGTTTTTGATTCTATGCTCTAATTTTTATTACTTCCTAACTTCAGCTTGTTTTAGTTTTAGTTTGCTTTTTCCCCCGTAGTTCCTTAAGGTAGAGATTGATTTGAGATCTTTCTTCTTTTTAAATATAGGTGTTTATAGCTATAAATTTCCCACTAACCACTGCTTTTACTGAATCTCCTAAGTTTTGGTATGGTGCTTTTTCATTCATTTCAAGTGATTACTTTGTGATTTGTCCTCTGACCCATTGGTAATTTAAAGTATGCTGTTTAATTTCCACATATCTGCTAATTTCTCAATTTACTTCTGTTACTGACTTCTGATTTCACTTCATTGTGGTCAGAAAACATATTTTCTATTATTTCAGTCTTCTCACATTTGTTGAGACTTGTTTTAGGGGCTAACACATGATCTGAATGTTCCCTGTACACATGAGAAGAATCCATATTCTGTGATTATTGGTGGTGTTCTTTATAGATGTCTATTAGATCTAGTTTATTTATAGTGCTGATCAAGTCTTCTGTTTCCTTGTTGATTTACTGCTACTTGTTCTTTCCATTATTGCAAGTTGGTGTTGAAGTCTACAATCATTGTTGTTGAATGGTCAATTTCTCGCCTCAGTTCTGTTAGTTTTTGCTTTAAGTATTTTGGGACTATGTTGGTAGTTATATATGTTTAAAATTGTTACATCTTCTTGATAGATTTACCCTTTATTAGTATAAAATATCCTTTGTCTCTAGTAATAATTTAAAGGCTTTTAAAGACTAAGTTGTCTGGTATTAGTATAGCTACTCTAGCTTTCTTTTGGTTACCCTCTTTTGCTGGTATATATTTTCCCATCCTTTTACTTTCAATTAATTTATGTCTTTGAAACTAATGTACATCTCCTGTAAAAACTATATAGTTGGATGATATATTTCCCTATCTACACCTTTTAGTTGGAGTACTTAATCCATTTACATTTTAACGTAAATTGCATTAATTACTGATAAGACAAGATTTATACCTGCTCTTTTGCTACTTGTTTTTATATATCTTATGCCTTTTTTGTTTCTCTATTCTTCCATTACTATCTTCTGAATTAAGCAGATATTTTATAATGTACCTTTTTAATTCTCTCTTTCTTTTTACTATTTTAAAAAGTTATCTTCTTAGCGATTTAGGGATTACCTAGGGATTACAATTAACATCTTAATTTATAACTTCCTAGTTCAGATTAATACCAAAATTATATCAGCATTATTCAAAAACTCCATTACCTCCCCTCTCTGTGCTATTACTGTCCTATAAATTACATATTTACAAATTGTGTTCTCATCAACATAAATTTAAAATTATTATTTTATGCAGTTACCTATTAAATCAGGAGAAAAATGTGTTACAAACAAAAATGAATTTACATTTTCTTTTTATTTCTTATGTAAGTAACTTTACTGGTGCTCTTTAATTCTTCACATGGATTCAAGTTATTGCCTTTGTCCTCTAATTTCAGTTAGAAGGACTCCCTTTAGTATTTCTCATAGGATAGGTATTGGCAACAAATTCTTCCAGTTTTTGTTTATCTGGGAATATCTTAATTTCTCTTTCATTTAGAAGGATAGTTTTGCTTGGTAGATGGTTTTTTTCTTTCCTTTATTTGTCCTCACATTATCTTTGGCCTCCACAGTTGCTGATGAGAAATCAACTCAATCTTATTGAGGATCCCTTTTATGTGTTGAGATGCTCCTCTCTTGCTGTCAAGATTCTCTTGATTCTTCCTTTCAAGATTCTCTCTTTGTCTTTTAACAGTTTGCTCATGATGCTTGTAGATATGGATCTCTTGAAGTTTATCCTACTAGAAGTTTGTTTAGCTTCTTGGATGTACAGATTGATGCTTGTCATAAAATTTGGGGAATTTTTTAGCCACTTATATCTTCAAATATTTTCTATCCTATTCATTTTCCCCGCTTCTTCTGGAATTCCCATTATGCATATCTTGCTATGCTTAATGGTGTCCCACAGGTCTCTGAGGCTCTTCATTTTTCTACATTTTTTTTTTTTCTGTTCCTCATGCTGACTCTTTCTACTGCCTGGTCAAATATGCTGTGAAAGCCCTCCAGTGAATTTTTGATGTTATTTTACCTCTCGAGTCCCAAATTTCTATTTAATTTCTTTTTATAATAAAAAAATTAATATATATATATGTATATATATTAAATTTCTATTTAATTTCTTTTTATAATAAAAAATTAATATATATATATATAGTCTTTTTAAGGCTGCACCTGCAGCATACGGAAGTTCAAGGGGTCAAATAAGAGCTGTAGCCGCTGGCCTATACTACAGCCACAGCAATACCCAGATCTGAGCCATGTCTGTGACCTGCACCACAGCTCACAGCAATGCCAGATCCTTAACCCGCTGAGCAAGGCCAGGGATTAAACCCACATTCTCATGGATACTAGTTGGGTTCATTACCACTAAGCCATGATGGGACCTCCTAAAATTTTTATCTCTTTATTGAAGTCTACAATCATTGTTGTTGAATGGTTAACACTGTTCTTTCCTTAGTTTTTAAGCATGGTTTTCTCTATCTATTTGAACACATTTAAAATAGCTTACTTAAAGTTTTTTTCTAATAGGTCCAACATCTAAGGCTTTGCAAGGGACACTTTCTATTGATTGCTGTTTTTTCCTGTGTATGTGTTTTTTTTTTTCCTGTGTATGTCTTGCATCTCTCATAATTTTTTGTTGCAAAATGGACATGTTAAATAATGTAATGTGACAACTCTGGAAATCATATTATCCCCTCCCCCAGAGCTTGCTGTTTTTGCTGTCCATTTGTTTGTTTTTTTGAACTGATCTTTAAAGTCTGTATTCTTTGTCATGTGTGGGCACTAAAGTCTCTAGATTTGCTTTTAGTAGTCTCTTAATAATTAGACATATTTCCTTAAATACCTGGAACCAGTAAGTCTCCCAGTGTTTGCTAAGGGGCTCTGTGTACATTTTGGGGCACACCCTCAACACTCAGCCAGGCAGTTGACAACTCTACATTAGGCTTCACTTTCTGTTTGCACAAAGGTTCATGGCCATCTAGGGGTGACAGGTTAAGGCCTACTCAGATCTTTCTTGAGCATGTGAATGGCCCTGGGCATGTCCAAAGCTCTACAAATTCAAGTTGGCCTTCTAACTTCCAAGAATATGTCAGAGCTCTTCAGAACCCCCTATGGACATCTTATTTCCCAGCTTATCCTTTAAAAAGAAAAGCTTTTTGGTTACTTTATTGTTTGCCCCAATTGCTATCTACTACTTCAGGCAGTTTCAAAGTTAATCAATTGCCTCTAAACATTTTAGACAGCTACCCCTTCTTCCCTCCTCAAGGGAAAAGGCAAATAAAGAGAGCCTGCGAATAGCACCCTTCCGGAGAACTACCAGACAGGGCAGATAATGACAATTTTCTGGGAATGGTGCTTTGAACTCTCTTCTGCTCCAGCTCTGTTTGGCTTCCTTCAGTGGCTGCCAGGCTACTGGATTCCACTGAAACTGGGTGTTGTTGGTTTTTCAAGGTTATCACTGAGGAGAAAAAGAAAGGATAGATAGAGCAAATTAAAATGCCACAAAGCTTGCTGCTCTTTCCAATAGTCAGCTATTTTTCTTAAATAACAATCTGGATAGCTGCAAGTCTTTGGTTAATTCTGAAAAGTTGATTTTGACAATTTTTTCTAGTTTTCTGATTTTATGAAGAAGGAGAGAATTTTCAGATGCCCTTTCTATGACATTTTTGTTATCTTCTAATGCATAGTGGTTTTAATTTTCATTTTGCTAATGACCAATAATGTTGAACATCTTTTTCCCTGTCTACTTTTTATGTGTATACCTTCTTGGTGAAGTTTTCACTAAAATCTTTTGTCTACTTTTAAAATCAAGTTATTTCTTTATTATTGAATTATGACAGTTTTTAAATATATATTCTGAATTTAAGTCCCTGCCATATGTTTTGAACATATAAATTTTCTTCTAGTCTGTCTTATATTTTCATTTTATTGACATCTTTTTAAAATAATTATTACTACATTTTTAATATATCATACAATTTACCATTTTCAAGTAGACTATTTTCAAGTGATTCTTTCAGGATATTTACCAAGTTGTACAGTCATCACCATGAGTCAGCTTTAGAATATTTTCATCATCCCAATATAATACCTCATGCATATTTACTTTAATCCCTATTCCCTGTCAATCCTGCCACAATCACTAATCTACTTTGTGTCTTTACAGTTGTGCCTTTTTTAGATATTTAACAGAATGGATTCATATAAGATGTGGTTGCTTGTGCCTGGCTTCTTCCACTAAGTTTAATGTTGTTTGATATCTATCCATATACATGAATGCATTTGGAGTTCATTCCTTTCTATTGCTGAGTAATACCCTGTTGTATAGATATACATACATTAACAACATCTTTTGAAGAACAAACATTTTAGCAATTTATCCAGAAAAATAAAAGCATAAACCCACTAAAATTCTTCTACTCAAATGTTCATAAAAGCTTTATTAGTAATAGACAAAAAATGTAAACAACCAAAATTTCCATCAACTGGTTAAAGGGTAATAAATTGTAGTATGTCAACATCTTAAAAGACTACTCAGCTATGACAAGTAATCACTGAGACATATAACAAAAAAAAAAACTCAAAAGCATTATGCTAAGTGAAAGAAATCATACACAAAAGACTATAATCTATATCATTCTATTTATAGGAAATCCTAGAAAAGGCAAAATTATACTAACAGAAAGCATTTCAGTGATTGCAAAGAAGAAGCAGGTAGGAAAATGATTAACCAAACAGGGTACAGAGGAGTTTTTCAGCCGATGGAAATCTGCATCATAATTGTGGTGATGGTTACATGACTGTATACACTTGTCAACATGCATCAAATTTTGGATGAACTTTCTTGTTTGTAAATCATAGCTCGGTAAGGCTGATTTTTAAAACTCATGATATGTCCCTATTTCTTCCTTCAGTTCTAACAAAGACTCTATTGTCTGCCAGGTCAGATTATTCTAGCACTGACTTAGATGTTTCTGTGTTTAATTAAATGCTGAAATTTTTAGTTATAAATGATCATTTAGCCCTTAAATTCATTTTTACAACCATAGAGTTGAATACATTTTTCATAAAATACTCTGATAAAATGTATAAGCCAATCCAAATTCCAGATGGCCTTAGTTCTCCTGGAAACGGCCCATACATTTCAGAGACATATAAAAACAAACTAATTATGCACCAGATGTACACAGAGCAATGTAGCTAGATCATAAAGCACAGTGCTATATTTTTTTAAAAAAAAGAAGAAATGGAAGAAAGTCTTATCACCATACTGTTTATGTCAACCAATAATACATGCACTTTATGTTTATATTCACATTTTACTGGGTCATACAAACAAAAAGCCATTAAAAATATACAGCAGAAATGGGAACAGGACTAGAAAATGAGGATAAAAGATAATTAATGAAAAAGTTAATGCAATTAAGTCAATCAATCAAAATATCTAATACAAACCAAAGACAGCATGTTAGGATTCAGGATAAATTGATTAATTCCTCCATTGCATAAAAGTTCCAAATAAAATAAAAACTAAGATGATCTTAAAGACTAACAAAGTCTCAAAAAATATATTTGACAGGGTTTTGGATAAATAATAGAATTGGGTCATTTATCTAACCTAGAAGTTGAAAATTTTTATTGAAGAAAACACTCATTGCTTTTACTAGTAGGATAACATAAATACAAAATGGTTTCATATGGCAGTGTCCTCAATCATACTCACTCAATGCTATCTCCTCAAATGCTAGAAATGAGGAAATTAGCAAAAATTGAAAAAGCAAAGCAGGATTAAGGAAAGGCAATTTATTTGGTAAGGGAATACAACCAATCTCAAATCCAAATTAAGCATAATATTCCTCTCAAGAGGGTCACGTGAGAGAGAAGTATACACAATGGATAAAAGTATATATCCAGAGCATATTTGTTGATGTGAGGAACACATCTACAGCCAAATCATTAATTTAAAGAAGAAACAGAAATAGGGTCCTATTTCTTAACATGTTTAGGCTTCAAGGACAGAAACTACCTTTTCAGTAAAACAGAGAAAGTATAGAAATACAGTTTCTATTCAGCATTAACCTTTCTTTTCAAATAAATCTATAAAATTAAACACTTCATCTTATATGAGTATAAATAAATATGAATAGGTACTTAATTAAAAACGTACTTTAAAAAGGAAAGAATAAAGCAGCACAACATATGTTTGATAAACTGAACTGAAAAGAAGAGGGAAATCAGCCTTAGCTTTAGAAGGACCTTAGAGACAACTTACCTGAATGTTCATTTTATTGATATGGAATAGTAGGAAAAGGTCCAAGAAGAAGAAAAGAGAATGTGACCTTCTGCCCCCACATAAATGGTTCAAAATGAGGTTAATATCAGAGAATGAGTCTTTGCCACTATTACAGAACTGAGCTCTCAACTGGCCTCATTCAGACACACAGACAGCCCCTGTAGCTCCTGCTTCGCTCTGTGCTGCATTGGTTACCTATGAGCCAAGAGCCTAGGAATCTCAGAGCACTTCCCACCACATTTTTTTTTCTTTTTTTTTTTTTTTCCTTTTTAATGGCTGTGCCCACAGCATATGGAAGTTCCCAGGCCAGGGATTAAGTATAAGCTACAGCTATGGCAATGCTGGATCCTTTAACCTACTGTGCTGAGCCAGGGATCAAACCCACGCCTCTGCGGTGACCTGAGCTGCTGCAGTTGAATTCTTAACCCACTGCACCACAGTGGGAAATCCCTCAATATTCTTTCATAGATAAAAGAAGGCAATGTTAAGCAGATATTAAGCATGTGAAGTTTAAACAGAAACAATAACCTACTGATTCCCAGTTCCTAAGAATTGAAAGACTCTTTGACCAGTGTTTAATCAGAGGGTTTTATAAGGGGAGAACAAAATATCTGAGGCAATGCAAGTCTCCGATAACACTTAAGTCCAATGTAGGTACTTTAAGGCTGTTTCTGTTGAAGACAGTTAATAACGATAATTTTTCAACTCCTTAAAGCTCCTGTCAGGCCCTCATGCTGCTCAGTGGAAATGATAGAGGGAGGAATCTATTCATTGTATCATTAAGTAAAAGAAAAAAGATTATCTTCTGATTTTACTACTCACTCCTGCCCTGGACTTTTCTGGGACCATAATGCTTATTCCATTGAGTGCTTAAATTTGAGTAGCTTAAGTTCCCCCTAAATCATACTTCAGACACAAAAAAGAATGTATAGAAGAGTCTGGATATACCTGTTAGAAATTGTTATTCTAGATACCCCTGCCCCCGCAAAATCGAAACATAAAGCACAAACTAAAATTTGCAAGGAAAGAAATTCTAAATACAAAGCCAGTGTCAGTCACTTTCAAGTGATCTACTTGTTTGTTCTTTACCCATTCTGTCTCTCCACTCCCTTCTAGGAAGGGACCTTACTTACCTCCTTGCCTGAAATGGTGCTTAGCTAGGACTCAAGGACAGAAATAGGCCAGTAAAATCACAACCTCTGGTCCCTTACTAGAATGAGGAGGCATAACACAAACAGTCCAGGCCAAAGGAAGGAAGCTTTCTGATGATAAATATATCTTAGGATAGCTGAAACATGATGTCAAATTTACACAAATTTTTAAGATAGTTCTGAAAGGTTCACATTTGCTATTAGCCCCTTATGCCACGTCTCCTACATTTCCAAAGGATGTTAATTTACTCTCTTTTGCCATCAGGAATATTTCACTGTGAAAATCCAAGAAGTGCTGATACAGGGGAAAATAAAAACCCAACAATCCTGAACCTAGTATCATAACACATGGGTTCAGGTCCCAGATCTACTTCTTACATTCTAACCATGTGACTGTGGCCAGGTCACTTATTTCTCATTTTCTTAACTAAGATCACACCATTTATTATTTGATGTACTTCTTAAACTATAAGTTTCTATTCAAATGCAAAGTGTAAATAACATTTTATTTATGATCTGAGTGGTTTAATCTAATGCAAATAATATATAAGCCCTTTAAAAAAATATAAACTTATAATCCAAAAAGCAGGCTCTCTCTCCCAGTTAAATTTTCCCTCCTTCTATTGCATTAAAAGAGATATGAAAAAAAGAGAGAGAGAGAGACGAGATTAGTGGAGCAACCACACTTTTCTGTAGCATCCTGGGATGCAAAAAGCTACGAAAGAGTTAATGGGATTTAACTTTACAAGGAGGTACGAAAGATGTTATATAGACTTATACTTAATCCATTAAAAAGAAGCAAGGATGGTCCTAGGAATTAAAAGAGGATTGAATCCCTTCCTGATTATTGTTGGAGAGGCCACAACCAGGACATAACAAGTTGGTCCTCCACAGCTGTGCTGCTTTGGCAACCAAAAAATTTTCCTATTTCACTGTCTGATCAAAATGTAAAAAGTGGAGCTGTCCACCAAAAAGTAGGAAATGTGCAGTGCAAATAAGTAGAGGACCTGGATGCCAGATTCAAAGATCACCAGACACAATGCAAAAGAAGTATTTCAGGAAAGCAGAGTAATTTGCTAATTTGGAAGTACAGTGGCAAAATTCTTCTTTATTTATATATTCTTTGACAAATCCAAACATATGAGTAAAAAGTAGAATTAACTGTCAAAGAGGAAGAACATTTTCAAATGTTCTTGGCTAGAGTTTAATGGTATCAAGGGGCTTTCTTTTCCTCCCAATAGCAATAGTATATCGTTGGCCAAGTAAAGTTGTTATTTGTACAAAAACCTTTTGGAGAATCCATGAAACAGAGTTGGTCAAACTAACTGTTGAGATAAGGACCCTACAAATAGTTATAAACATATGCTCTGCATTACAGTTAGTCTTGGACGAAATGATCTTTATCAGATTCTGTCTTAAGTTTTTCCAACTCTAGACATTTGAACATTTTTTTTGCTCCAAAAAATTAACGTGATAATAACAGTTTTTTGAAATAGAGATAAACTACAGAGATTATAGATGAACATTTATCTTCTGTTATCATAACACTAGAACAGTTTTAATGAAAAGGTTGGACGTAATATCTATTTCAATTAAATTAAGAAAGAGAAAAGAAGTTTGCTTTTCTGAGAAAGCAAATTGATATTTTCTTCTTTGATTTCCTTATACTTTGGAATGAAGGCCCGCTATTAAAACTTTCAATAAACCTTTAAAATAAACTATGCTATAAAGCAATACTACATTTGGTCTTTAACGAGCCATTTTTGCTATTTTATAGGCATTCTAAAATGATAATGCACCCCTGGTCATAGAGACTCCTAGTACTGCTGACAGAGGGCATGGGGATGCATATCCATTGTCAGACAATGTGGTACCTAGTGGATGGACTGGGTTCTTCTACTGTCATTGATGCTGATAAGCTCTGAGGTCCTTAACCTCTCTGATCTCAATTTTCTTCACTGTAAAACTAATGTACTTGAGGAGATTGTATTTCTAATTTTTATTTGTTCAGTTTCTAGACAACATTTAATGTGCATGTGATTTTATGAACTCTCCCAAGAATCTGTAGCCTATTAGTGGCAACCTTTGAATAGAGTTTTTAGGAATTAACCAGGATTCTTTATTCTGAGGTGGGGCAAAGAAGAGGAATGGGAAAAAAAGACATACAAATACTACTTACTTTTCAAAGAAATATCTGATAATCATCAAGCCCAAAGCATATGGAATGGTCATATATAAATGAGAGGGTTTCACAAAGATGAGTCCATCATGATCTTCAAGATCTGACCATTTTATTGTTGGAGGAAGCCAGAATCTTTCCAACCAAAACCATTCTTTAAATGTCTGAAACATTCTAGAGAGATGGAAAAAGAATACATTACATTTATAAAACAA
This sequence comes from Sus scrofa, assembly GCF_054392235.1. Taxonomy (NCBI): domain Eukaryota; kingdom Metazoa; phylum Chordata; class Mammalia; order Artiodactyla; family Suidae; genus Sus; species Sus scrofa. The sequence goes on from NC_139383.1 coordinate 148,417,483, forward strand.
ATACTTAAAACATGTATGAGACACGTTGACAATTTTACTCGAAACACCTAAACCAGAGAATTTTGAACAAAGGGCAAGAACAGAGTACTGTTATTTAATTGGCTTCATGGCTCTTTATTGAACTAAATGAGAATTACTCTGCCAACACTCTCAGAACAATTTTGGCTGTGGCATGGCAAACTGAAATTTAACATACTACTGTTCACAGTCCTGGCACAACATACGTTAATATTATGGGTATGTATCTTCCTCTTATATGATTCTATCGTATAAAAATAATTCAACAATAATCTATACAACTTCAACATGCTAAAGGCCAACCTCATAAAAGTATGTATAAACTTCCACTAGTATGTATAAACCTTCACTAGTATCCTGAAACTTCTCTAGGCGATAAAGGACAAGCATAATTAACGTTGTATTACTATAAAGAATTCAAATTAGTTCAAATCAACAAGTATCTACTGATATTCTATTATTTGTCAAGCACTATGATAGGCACCAATATTAAAAAGACAGCATTCTTGCCTTAAGGACCTTTATACTCTGTGGACAGGGTAGGCCTGAACATGACTCTAATGTGCCTTTTTTACGTACAATGAAGGTACAATTTACATACAAAGAGGGTGCTTGGGAACAAGAGGATCAGCACTGAACCCAGGGAAAGGTCACTGGAACAAATGATCCTTGAGATGGATTTCAACAATAGTGGAAATAAACCAGAGAAAGGCAGGAAAATGGGAAATAGGAAAGAGAAGTTTTAAGGAGAGAAAGTACATTGAACAAGTAACCAGAAGCACAGAAGAACATTTAGACGTTCGAGAGAAAGTACACTGAACAAGTAACCAGAAGCACAGAAGAACATTTAGACGTTCCAATCTCATGTTTAGGCTATGACAATTTTAATCTTAATATTTTGACCTTAAGGGTGTTCTGATCTCATCCCTTTTTTTTCTGTTTTGAGGGGAGGGGGTTTGGCTGCACCCATGGCATGTGGAAGTTCCTAGGCCAGGGACAGAACCCACAGCATAGCAGTGACCCAAGCCACAGCAGTGGCAACACTGGATCCTTAACCCACTGAGACACCAGGGAAATCCTGATTTTATCATTTAATAGTTAATCAGAGAAAGAAGTAAAAATGTCCTCAGATTCACGGCAGGGTGGTCAAATTAATCTACAAAAAGTCTTAATTTGTAAATAACACAGTGTCGTGGCACATGACCAGCAATTTGGTTCCAGCACAGTGCAACAGTCCAATGTGATGGATGGTGGGTTTGCACACAGGTGCATGAAGTCTCAGTTTACTGTCCTGGCATAATTACTAGTGCCCCTTCCTTTTAGAAGTGTCCAAGTTTGGGTAATAAATTATATGATGACTCAGGTCACAAGGCTGGTAAATGTTCGACTTGGTCACAGAGAGTATGCCACCCGTGCTAAGGAGCTTGGGACTTAGCTAGGAGTGTATGCAAAGGAATGAAATGATTAGGTACTTTAGAGAGGTCTCTTGGGCAGCCAGGTCCACTGTGAGCCAAGGTAGTTTCCTTGTGCCAATTAGAGTATGATGTCCCCTCCGGGCAGACATAAGCCTCCTACCCAGCCTCTAGAACCCCCGGCCAGGTACTATGTGACTGCTTTCCTTCTGGCAGTGGTGTAGAGTACATATCAGGAGACAGAATGACTGGTGAGCTATTAGGAGACTTAAGCAGTAGATAATGCCAGAAATGGGAAGCCAAGAGAGCAGTGGCAGTGGGGATCCATATGTGCTGACAGCAAGGCCATTTATGAGATTAAGCATGAGATCCAAACTGGGTAGAGATCAAAGGGAGGCCATGAAAGAGGTAAGATGGAGGGGCAAGCAGAAAACTCGGGGGACTGCAGGTCAAAGAACAAGTCTGGTGGGATGGAACCAAGGACCCGAGAGTGCAGGAATACTCGCTCAGAGGTGAAGAGGAATTCCAGCGTGCGGACCTCAATATTCTTCAGAAAAATCCACACCCAAATCTAGAACTGAGCCCTGGTGAGGTCTCCCCACTGTGCCTCATCTCTCATTTGCTGCTCAGAGATATGTGTACCCAAAGTGGCAGGAAACCAGTTGCAGCCACCCCTGCAAGGCTTGTGTGGAAAGGGAGAACAGATACCTTCTTTTTCACGTATTAATGATTTTAATATGGTTCTACCCTGGGGGAGGGTAAGCACCATTAATACAGTAGTGAAATTGTGCAAATGTGGTGGATTAAAGGTCATCCAGAGTTACTGAATACTTTCCGTCTACGAGGTTTTGGGACTAAGGGAGGAAAGAGGTGACCCTAGAATTAAGGAAGCTTACAAGTTAGGCTAGAATGACACAGACCTGTACTCGGGAGAAGGTAGAGAGAACTGATAAAAGAGTTGTTAGGAAGGAAGAATGAACATATTTCGGTAAGGAAGGTGAGGATTCAAGCCTGCTTGACATAACTGACCAGAGAGGGAATGAAGAGAGGAAATCTGCAGCAAAGAGCACAGCAGATATACACTCAGGACCAGAGCAGGTGCAAGTCTTTGAGTGAAACTACAGCTAAAATTCAAACTTGGTAAGATCTCAGAAACGAGCCCAGGCCATGGGAGGCTCTCCTGTAATGGAAAAACCTTGTACCAGCCCTGTGTTTCTCACTGCAAGAGAAGGAGGTACTTCTGCAAGGGCAAAGATGTTTCTTCCTAAAAGCTGGCCTCAGCATGCTCACTACTTTATTGGCTCCAGATTTAAAAGACTAGAATTCAGGGAACAAACAGCAATGGCAGTAAGTTAGTTTTGATATTATTATAATAATTATACAAAACTGTCTGCTCACACCTAAACTGCAACTCCAGGCAGTGCAGATTATTTTGTTCAGTGTGAAATATAACTAAATAGCTTATAATGCTTATTTTGGGGTTGCCATGCTAAATAATATTCTTATGCATCACATGCAAACAATGAAACAGGATCTTTTGAAAGCCATAGTAACTTTAATAATCAACAACCAAAAACATATAAAGGGAGAGAGAAAGACTTCAGAAGTTTAGGGTGGCCCTATGGAAAATGTAGTTCAAATTGAGAAAAAAAATCTACATTATTTATTCATCCTTTATGTGCTGCCACCAAACACCAATTATTGCTGCTTCAAAAGAGTTAAGAATCTCTTCTTCACATGATACACAAAAATTAATTCAAAATGAAGCACAGACCTAAATATAAGAGCTAAAATAACACTCTTAAAAGATTACATAGGAGAAAATCTTCATGACCTTGGGTTAAGCAAAGTCTTCTTACACACAACACCCAAAGCACAAACCACGAAATAAAAAATTGATAAATGACTTCATCAAAATGAAAAGCTTCTGGGAGTTCCTGTTGTGGCTCGGTGGGTAAAGGATCCAGCATGGCCCCAAACTGTGGTGTAGGTTGAAGACGAAGCTCAGATCTAGTGCTGCTGTGACTGTGGTATAGGCCCCAGCTGCAGCTCTGAGTCGACCCCTAGCCAAGGAACTTCCATATGCAACAGGTACAGACAAAAAATGAAAAAAGAAAAAAAGAAAAGCTTTTGTGTTTCAATGGATAACATCAAAAAAACCCTAAAAGACAACCCGCAGAATAGGAGGAAATATTTGAAAATTGTATATCTGATAAGGGAATTATACTTAGAATACATGAAGGACTCCCACAACTCAATAATAAAAGGGCAAATAACCTAATTTTAAAATGAGCCAAGGATTTGAACAGACATTTCACCCAAGAAGATATACAAATGGCAATAAGTGCATAAGAAAATGCTCAACATCATTAGCCACAAAGGAAATGCAAATAAGGAATAAAACCAGAGGTATACTTCATGCACATTAAGATGGCTATAATCAAAAAGACAACAGTGATGGCAGGATGCAGAGAAACTGGAACCCTCATACATTGCTTGAAGGGAAGTAAAATGGTGCAGCTGCTGTGGAGAACAGTCTGGCAGTTCTTCATCATGTTAAGCATTGAAGTACCATATGACCCAACAACTCCACTCCTAGGTATGTACTCAAGAGAACTGAAAGGATTCATGCTCTTTTGAAGCAGCAGAGCCAAGCTCAGAGATGGCTCTGGAAACATGCTACATGAAAGAAGCACATACTATTTGATGCCATTCATGTGAAGTGTCCAGAATTGGCAAATACTTGGAGACAGAGAGTAGGTTAGCAGCTCCTTAGGGTGTACAAGGAGGTGTGGAGGGGAAATAGGGAGTGACTGCTAATATGTACAGGGTTTTTTTGGGGGGCTGATGAAAATGTTCATAAATTGAATGTGGGTGTTGCTGCACAACTCTGTGAATATACTCAAAAATATTAAATTGCATGCTTTAAATGGGTGAGTTGTATATGAGCTATGGCTAAAAAAAAAAAAAAAAAAAGTTTAAAAGTATCATCGTCATCCCCTTTCAACATTTATATCTTTAAATCCATGGCTCAGCCTGAACTTTATGCTAAAGCTTCCTATTATTCATTTAAGGGGATGAAGTTTATTCTCCCAAATTCACCTGAGTCAAGATTGTGAAAATAAATGAAGGAAAGACTAGATCCAGACTCAGACTTCAGTATGATTTTAAAGTTAATGACTTTGTGAGAGAAAAAAAAAATTGCATGCTTTAAAAAGTAAAAACAGACTAACTCCCCAGAAGGAGAAAGGGGCTCTCCCAGATGCCAGCCCGTGGATGTTCCATAGACATCCAGAAGCCAACGTTTTAGCTCAGTGGGCTTTGCTAAGCCAGCCTATCCCTCCACCCAGCCTCTCGACCACCCTTGCTCTCAAGGTGAGACCTAGGGCTGAGGAGAGAGAGGACTCGGCCTGGCACTCTCCTCCGTCCTTTCTCCCTTTTAGTCCAGTAGCAAGAAGCAGGCCACAGTCTCACATCTTCTTAGTAGCTGTCATAAAGCCACAAACCTGTTCTATGTTTTCTGGCACCCTCTCTACTCACCTTTCCTTGATCCTAGTGTAAGGACTTGCCATTGCAGAGGCAGCCCAGACTCCAGCCCTCAGAATAGCAAGGAAATCACCACTGTTTATGGGGTCAGGCAATGCCTTCCCCACTGTGAAAGCCAGGGCAGACTCCTCCATCTGCTGGCAGTTGGCCTGGGCTGGCCAAGGCTTAGCCAAATGGACGCTTCACTCAGGATTTGACCCTGAAGCAGACATGGACAAGCAGCAGCAGGTGCTACCTAGGGGGCTGCTGCTGAGAAGACAGGTGTCATCTCTCAGCCTTTTGGCCTTCCTCATGGCCTCAATCTCTTGATTTCTACTGTGGCCCAGGTCTGGCCTACCACCCTTCTTTTGGTGCTCTGAAGCACTTCCAGGGAAGCCTTTGCTTTAAGATAGTAGGAAAGCGGTGGATTCCACTGCCCACAATCAAGAGTGCTGACCCATAAACATTACCTTTTCCCCACCCTCCTTCAGGAGCTGTCTGAATCTTCAATTTAGCAGGATTTCCTTCTAAAGTTGAAGTGGAGAGGCAGGAACTCTCTTGAATAACTGAGGAGGGGTCAGCAGCTGCAGCACCTGCTGCAGCACCTGTCAGTCTCTCCCTCCGTTTAGCCTCGGATCTCCTTTTGCCCACAATGGGTACTCATTTGTGTCTTTTCCTTTCTTTCTCTCCCATTTTTGCTCCTGCTCTGCCTAAGTTTCAAATCTGACAGTAGCATGCAGTCACTACCCAAAAGGTTTTTTTTGGTTGTTCAATGTAAAAGAGGTGCTAGCCTCTCTGACATAGCCTTAGAAAGATGCTTGGTGGATGACAAACATTATGATACAGTGAATGAAATAGTACAAGTACGCTGTGTTAATGAAGTACTGCAATGTTTAAACAGTCCCCAGATGGAAAGAGAATTAGAAAATATTGAGGAGTTCCCGTCGTGGCGCAGTGGTTAACGAATCCGACTAGGTACCATGGGGTTGCGGGTTCGGTCCCTGCCCTTGCTCAGTGGGTTAACGATCCGGCGTTGCCGTGAGCTGTGGTGTAGGTTGCAGACGCGGCTCGGATCCTGCGTTGCTGTGGCTCTGGTATAGGCCAGTGGTTACAGCTCCGATTGGACCCCTAGCCTGGGAACCTCCATGTGCCGCGGGAGCGGCCCAAGAAATAGCAAAAAGACAAAAAAAAAAAAAAAAAAAAAAGAAAATACTGAGATGGAGAGATACCTGAGTTTTTAAAACCCCACAAGTTTCAGCTAAAAAACAAAAAGCAAAACAAAACAAAAAAACCTGAGCATCTGCAACAATGAATCTGTCATTCGGGGATCCTGCCCATGACTCAGTGATTTTTGAATGGTCCGAGAAGCTCACTGATTCCCGCATTAAACTCACAGCCCATCTCTCATCTTGATTCATTTGGCTGAACTCCAGGCCTTTCTGACAAATGAAAGTTGTCAACTGCATTGACAATTCTTCAGTCCCTGCTTGGTGTTTTCTTAAAGCAAATGTATTCATTTACTCCTTGGCCATTCTCCTTCCCTTTTCTCATCAGCTACTCAAAGTCCCTTTTTCCCAACCTTTGTATATTTTCTAGTTACTGCAATTTAAAAAAGTATCTGAAGGAAATACAATTTTAGCTTATATAAAAAATCTGAAGCTATTTTTTAAAATAGGAAATATTTGTATTCCTATTTTTATCTCTTTTTAATTTGGGGAAGTTCAGTACTAGAGGTGACACCAGAGCCTAGCTATGTTTTCCCACCTAACATTGTGGGAATTTTAAACCCTAGCTTCAACTCCTGCTGCCAGTAGTTTGCAGGAAGACAATCTAACTAACGCAAACTTTTATGACTCATTACTTTCTGACCTCATGGATACAGAAACCAGCAGAGTGAAAGAAGCCTGTTGAGCCACTTTCTCTGATACATACCATTGAATGTGACCTTAGCACTAAAGAAATGAAATCATCTGGGTTACAAGTTTATCACTATTTGGAGCAACATTTTTGTAAAGTACTTAAAAAATGTGGTATTTGAACTTTTGCTGAGGTAAGAACGCCAAGTCAGGCAGAGGCTTTGGATGTCTTCTGGTAACTATCCATCCAGTCCCTACCATAAACCCCACATCAGCTTAGACGATTACTCTGCAGATGAGGGGAGTAATGACAAATGGGGAGTTAGGAAGACAAGTTAAGCAGAAGTAAAGGTATATTCCTGAGCAATGAAGTGAAGGAAAGACACCCTGAATTAATGTTCACAATCTCTGAGTAGTACTGTGGTTGGAGGATGTGAGAGTTGGTGAGAGTTTTGGAGACAGGGTGGCCAGCTGGATTATAGCCGGACCAGTGTTCTCTGGCAAAGCGAAAGTTAGCTCCAGAAGAGTAAAGACCTTGTTTGGCTCATTCACCACTGTATACTCAGTTTGCTACACAGTAGACACTAAACAGGTATTTGTTGAATGAATGGATGGAAAGCTTACTGAGGCTGGAATGGAGTTTTGAACAATCAAGGAGTGACACTATGGCCAAAAATGATTATCTAATTTAATTATCTACAAACAACTTCATATTTATTAGTTGCCAAACAATTTTTAAAATTTGGTGCAGGGGGTCAGGTAAACATGATTATCTACATATAGTCTAGGTGTGTTTTCTTTGGAACTAACCATACTAACTCAGCCACAGAACTGGTTTATGCCTTTAAGATAAAACAGAAAGGAAAACATTAGCAGCTGCTTGCTTCCTGGGAACAGTGTAAAGACTGAGCCAGCTGTAAATTCCAATTCTAAAAGCATTTTAAGCTATGCCATTTCAAATGGGTAAGACAATGCAAATGATAGAGCAACTTAACTCTGAAGGATATTTATTATGACTAAGTTACTGCATAAAAAGCTTATAAATGCCTGGGCTTACAGCTTTAGAAAACTGAAGAGAAGGGGAAAAAACCCATCTATTTTAGGTAAAGAAAGAAAGAAGTAATTAACTTACAAGATAAAAACAACTTTAATTCTCTCATACTGAATTTTATAATTCTATCAATTTAAAGCTTTGAAGAAATTCAAAACAGACTTAGAGACTAAAAAGAAAAATTCAGAGATTCTGTAACAAAAACATGGTATTGCCTCAAAGATGTCCCTGAGGGGAGAACATCAGGATATCCTATGTATCCATTCATGCTGCTTTTAGTTACAGACCCCGAACCCACTCCCAAGTTTAACCTGGATATGTGGCTGCACTGCCACGTGAGATAACATTTCCCAGCCTCCCTCCAGCAGGGCTAGATGTGGCCGTGCTTGACTGTGTCTGGGTCAATGATGCAGGAGTGGGACTGACTTGGGTAATCTCCCTAAAGACTAAGCTGCGTGTCCTGGTTTCTCTCTGTCGTTCTTCCTGACAGCTGGAAATGGGGATGTTAGAAATGGAGCAAGCTTTGAAGCCAACTGGCACATTAGCCCTGGTCCACCCATATCTGGACTGTTACATACATGCAAGAGAAATAAACTTCTGAACACAAGTCACTGAATTCTGGGTCCTTTTTGTTATAACACCTTAGACTATAGCTTTATTAATATATAGGGAAGAATATAAAGGGGAAGCAAATAAGAACTACATGTTGCTTCTAGGGAGATTATAAAATCTGGAGACATCTGCTCATCAAAAAAATACCATTAAGAGAGTAAAAATGTAAGCTACAGACTGGAAGAAAGTATTTGCAGTATTTGCAATACAAAAGACATATTTAGGACTTATATAGGACAAATCGATAATATTATACAGATCTAAGACTTCTATCTATCTATCTATCTATCTATCTATCTATCTATCTATCTATCTATCTATCTATCTCCTGCAACTGAATTTAAAAAAGGAGTCAAGGGACTTCTTTCATAACAAGTCTTTGGGGAACCTAGGTTTCCATTAATGCTTTGCCCGATGAGGAACGTCCTAAGTATTTGGCTGCCTATAAACATCTTGTGGAAGTTGTGCCAGTTAATCAATTATTGCCTCTTAGCCCCAAATTTGCCCTGCTTGCCTGCTCTATGAAGGGAGCTTTGTCCCTTTACCTATTTCCCTCAGCCAACTGGCCCCAGAGCTGTGTCAGTAGCAGATGGTGGAGAGACATTACAGGAGGAAGGAGTTCTGCTTTTTGCTCTGGTCTGGTCCTATTGAAGGCTCCAGAAGCCCCGAGCAGTCAGCAGATTCCACCAGCACCTTCTTGGGGAGTTGTGTGGCAGTGTCACCACAAAAAACTTCCCAGTGAACAGCTCTTCCCAGCACACTAGAGGGCAGATTTCCCACTAGTTCCTGGAGGTGGTTTCCAGCCACTTCTGGTTCCACAGTAACTCCTTTGTGCCATCTCTCTCCATTAAGGTCTGCACAGCAGCTCTGGGGGTCTCCTGCTCATGTCCTGTCTCAGCCCCAGGGGTGGTGACTGCTGCCCATAGCTGTGGTTCCTATACTCTTTAAAAGTTCTTCCTAGCAGCCCCTCCTTCGTTCTCTAATCCTGACTGATCTGATGGAAAAGTCCAACCAACTTTAGGTGCTTACTCTAATACTAACAAAAGCTATTCTGAGCAAGTAAAAAGGCCTCTGAAAATTGAAATTAGAAGGAAGAGCCTCCTAATTTTCCCCCTTTAATACTGTGTATAAAGTTTTCTTACAGATTAAAAGCTGACTTGAGATTTCAGGAAGATGTGCTTCAGTGTTTTTGCTTTCACTGATTCCAAAACATAGGTTAATGTCGCCATGAGCGACACTTCTCCTGGGTGACACTTCTATCACCTTCTACTGGGACGAAACTTTTTCATTGTTAATAAACATAAAGGAACTGTTTCTAGCAATACTAATAAGACCCTAAAATGCCAACTAGGCAATGGGCATCTGTATGGGGCCATGTTCTCTCTCAAGCCAGGGCTCCCTCCTGGTGCTGCTCTCTTCAGGAGTGTTTCTCTTGGCTCTGTAGTAAAACTTCACAATGTCGCTTGATCTAGGTTCCTAACTTAAATATCTCCTTCCTAAAAACTCAAACAATGAGCCAGTGAAGTTCAACTCTTAGAAAAGCATAGGCAGTCACAATTTGCTGCTGTGTGCAGAAGAAACCCACTTGGGATGCCTCTGCCGGAGGCTTGCTGTCCAAAACAACTTGAGCTCCTGTCCCCTCACTTTGTGATCTCACAAGCAAGCCAGGTCAGCTCTCAGACCCTTAGAGCAAAAGGCAAAGGCCTCTTTAGCCTTGGGGGTCTATGCACAGATAACCCCTTCTGCCTAGAATGCTCTTTTCACCCAGCTTCACCTCACTCTCTCCTCTTTGTCCTTCGAGTCTCAGCTTAAGTGTCTCTAGGATCTTCACTAAGACTTTCCACTCCCTGTGCCCTCAGCCTTCCTATAGCTAAACGAAGTCCTACTAAGATGCTGCCACCCCTCCTTCTCTTTCTTTATAATATGTATCAAGTTTGTAATTATATATATATATTTGTAATCATATATATGTATATATATATTTGATTCAAGTCGGGCTCCCTCCCCAGATTTCAAGATCCACAAGGCCAAGGATTACCCTTGTTTTGCTCACAATAGCACCCATACATTGGCACACAGAAAGTGTACAAAGGGTATGTACTCAGTAGGTTACTAGGGAAGCCAGTATAACATAGTGGTCAAGCACGTGAACTCTGGAGCCAGACTGCCCAAGTCTAAAGCTTGGTTCTGACACTTAACTACCAATGTGACCCAGGACTCATAACTTAACGTCAGTTTCCCCTACAAAATGGAGATAATAATTGTACCACTCTGATGAGGTTGTTAAAATGACAAAGTAAGTACATATTTGTAAATCACTATTATATGTTTGTTAGATGCTAAATTAGAGTCAAGCTATAATATACTATGTTACCCTTCTAAGGAAATAAACAAATTTTCAGGTCCTAAAGTTCTATAATTCACACCTATTAAATTAGAAGATGTTATTTAAAAATAATATTCAGTGCTAACTATGCTATAAAGGTATCATATATATCATTTACATGTAAAGGAAAAATAAACTCTATTTTTAAAGCATTAAATTTTTTTTTTTTTTTTTTTTTTTTTTTTTTGCTTTTTAGGGCCACACCTGCAGCATATGGAAGTTCCCAGGCTAGAGGATGAATTGGAGCTGTAGCTGCAAGCCTATGCCACAGCCACAGCAACACCAGATCCAAGCTGCATCCTCGACTACACTGTAGCCTGTAGCAATGCCGGATCCTTAACCCCCTGCAAGGCCAGGGATTGAACCTGCATCCTCATGGATGGTCATAGATGGGTTCTTACTCTGCTGAGCCACAAAGGGAACTCTGGATAATAAATTTTAGAAGTCACTAAAATGTTCAAGCTTAGAAATACATGTAAAACTGGACAAAAAAATTTTTAAACTATAGTTAATAAATGATACTTCAGTGTTTGTAATGGTTTTTTAAAATCTGGAATGTTTTAGGAGTTCCCATCATGGCACAGCAGAAACGAATCCGACTAGGAACCATGAGGTTATGGGTTCGATCCCTGGCCTTGCTCAGTGGGTTAAGGATCCAGCATTGCTGTGAGCTGTGGTATAGGTCACAGATGCGGCTCGGATCTGGCATTGCTGTGGCTGTGGCATAGGCCAGCAGCTGTAGCTCCAATAAGACCCCTAGCCTGGGAATCTCCATATACCGTGCCATGGGTGCTGCCCTAAAAAGACAAAAAAAAAAAAAAAAAAAAAAAAAAAAAGACAAAAGACAAAATCTGGAATGTTTCAGTACATTTTGAAATGTTAACTCTATGTAATAATACTCAGCTAATTCTGAAAATTATTATTATTAATTTATCAACATGAAAAGAGTTTATAACATGTTTAAAAAAGAAAATTCAAAATTATATATCTATACTATGATCATATGATGGTATATGATCTCACATAATAATTTAATTTTATACACATACATATGTGTGCGACCATGCATGCAAAAACAAAAACTAGAAGGAAACATGAAAAAATAATCGAGATGGTAAAATTCTGGGTGTTTAAGATTTTTTGTTTTTTGGGGTTTTTTTTGTCTTTTTTTTTTTTTTTTTAGGGCTGCACCCACAGCATAAGGAAGTTCTCAGGCTAGAGAACTTCCTTGGAGTTACAGCTGCCAACCTACACCACAGCCACAGCAATGCAGGACCCCCAGACCACTGAGTGAGGCCAGGGATTGAATATGCATCCTCTTGAATACCAGTCAAATTAATTTCCTCTGTGCCACAACAGGAACTCCAAAATTTTTAAATTACTGTTTTCCCAATATACATTCAGCTTCCCATGACTAAAAGGTGTTGTTAAAGTGATTTACTTCACATTAATACATTTTTAAGAGCTAATTTTTTAAAGTTAATGTTTCATAAACTAATAGCTGATTTGAATAAGCAGGTTTGTTACCTATGTAAAACTTATCACAGCTTTTTTACACACACAAACAGGTAACTGAAAATTTTAAATGTGCTTCCTTGGTCAATAGTAAGACAGGCTATTGAGATCTATCTATAAACTGACTTTAGATTCTGGAGGTAATAAAGATAACACAGAAAAAACCATTTAAGGAGATAGTATTCATCAAAAAGTAATTCTCTTGGATGTCTCTTCATCTTTATCAGGTGTCTGGTTCATCTCCACCTAGGTTGTTAATTGATAAAGACTGCCAAAGGCCAGCTCAGGACCAAGAGAAAGGTAAGTGACTGAGGAAGTTTACTTAGGCTGGTAATAGGAACAGGAGCTCACAGAAAAACAGGTATGACTGAAATCTGAAGAATGTAAAGTTACAGAGCAGATAAGTCTTAGAAGAATGCAAATCATAGGGTACAAAGAAAAGGAGTCCAAGACAATTGGGAAAAAAATCTATGAGAAAGTTACACAGAATTGATAATTCTGCCTTCAAAGGTAGAAATTCATTTCCCCCTTTCTGTCTTTTTTTTTTTCCCGTAGCTGTGCCTGTGGCAGGTGGAAGTTTTTGGGCCAAGGACAGAACCCATGCCTCAGCAACAACTCAAGCTTCTGCAGTGTCGATGGCAGATCCTTAACCCACTGCACCACAAGAGAACTCCCTTTCAGTTAATTTTGGAAGTCTAAAATGTAAATTAATAGCCAGAAGTTCCTGTCATGGCTCAGCTGAAACAACCGGATTAGCCTCCATGAGAATACAAGTTCGATCTGTGGCGTCACCCAGTGGGTTAAGCATCTGGCATTGCTATAAGCTGTGGTGTCAGCTGCAGACGTGGCTTGGATCTGGCATTGCTGTGGCTGTGGTGTAGGCCAGTGCTGTAGCTCCGATTCAACCCCTAGCCTGGGAACTTCCATATGCTGCAGGTACAGCCCTAAAAAGCAAAAATAAATAAACAAACGAACAAATAAAATGTAAATTAATAGCTGGTTAATCAGGCAGTGGTGTTGCAATGTAAAGAAATTCTAATGCACTTAATATCATCTCAGCACTTTCTTTCCAATTGCTGTTAAGTACTTTGCTCCTCTCCACCAAGTCTTTCCTTGTGAGCTCTCCTCCCTTGCCTGGTGACTCACACATCTTGCTTCACAAATTATGCTGTTATTAGTCTCAGGCACAAGTGAGTGGTGTAGGCAAAAGCAAGGGAGTTGGGAACCTGGCTGCTGGTGACTCAGAGAGGAGCCCAGGGCAAGGCCCTGATTCTGTCTCAAGTGTTCCCATTGGAGAGACTGGAGAATTGGCTGGGGGCCAGCAGAGACCTCCTATGCACTGCTCCTCCCCCTCTCTTAGCCTGAGATCAAACGAGTCAGGAAGACCACCATACAAATCACAAACCTGTAATCCACGAATTAAAAAAGAAAAGAAAAGAAAAGAATGCAGTGCTTCATGCATCTCCTCAGGTATCTTACTGTCTTTCAGAAAGCTTTCAAAAAGTCTTTCAAGGAAAGAACCTTGGCTGTAGAATCAGACATCCTGGATTCCAGGGCCAGACCTGTTACTTAATAGCTAAGTGGTCTTGGACAACTCATTCTCTCTGATTCTTTGTCTGCTCCCCTATTAAACGATGCTAATGCACATACTGCTAACACCTGTTGTGTAATGCTTGGCGTAGAGGAAGTACTTGGTAAGCTGCAGGTGTTAGCACTGCGGTCACTAGTTACATTTCCTCATCAACGGCACTGTGGACTTTCAAGTGACACAAGGTCTGCCATCATTCACTGATTTCCTCCAATACTCTGATCAGTGTTGAGGTTACTCAGACCAAGTGTTTGTGAGGGAGCTTGACAGTGTAATTCACTTCCTTGTGACAGGATCATGGTACATTTCTTACATCATGGTACCCATTGTGGGCAGTGTCATCAAAGGAATCTTTTATGAAAGAGAATGAGACCTACAGGAGGGTGTGAAGCCAAATCTTTTTTTTTTTTTTTTGTCTTTTTTTTTGTCTTTTTTGTTGTTGTTGTTGTTGTTGTTGCTATTTCTTGGGCCGCTCCCGCAGCATATGGAGGTTCCCAGGCTAGGGGTTGAATTGGAGCTGTAGCCACCAGCCTACGCCAGAGCCACAGCAACGCGGGATCCGAGCCGCGTCTGCAACCTACACCACATCTCACGGCAACGCCGGATCGTTAACCCACTGAGCAAGGGCTGGGACTGAACCCGCAACCTCATGGTTCCTAGTCGGATTCGTTAACCACTGCGCCACGACGGGAGCTCCTGAAGCCAAATCTTAATCAAGAAGGATTCTGGAACACATGTCTCACAGACGAGGAGGAGACAAGTTACTTTTAGGGAAGGACTTGGGGTTAGTAGGGCACACTGATGAAGCAAGCCTCCAATTTCAATATTTTTTAATATATGCTTATGAAATGTTTAAAGGCAGGGTTTCCTACTGCCCCATCAGACACAGTGCCAACTCGTTCTTCCCTGAGGAGTTGAGGGTGGCAGGTGTTGGTCCAATATGTGCCAGTGTGATTTGCAGGCTACTCCTCTGATTTTCATTTGGGGGTCTATGGTTTCTTTTTAAAATGTCTTGTTCTTTAAACTAAGACTTATCATATATTTCCTCAAATTTTTTTCTGTCAAAACACACAGTTGGCAGAGTGCTAGCATGAGTGACCAGCCTGATTCAGTGAAGCAGGACTGTGAATGAACCGAGAGGACAGGGCATGATGGAGTTAGAGTTGGGCTGAACCACAGAGCAGGCTGCTGGCTCCCCGTGATGTAGGAGGGGATCTGGAGTTTCTCTGTGTCATTCACATTAGTGAAATTTAATTATAAATGTCTTAAGATTGATCTAAAAGAAAAGGATGCTCTGAAAGGAAACAAAAGAATATGATGTGCAACTCCAAATATCCGGGGTGTAACTATTGTGTGAATCACATACAAGAGACACTGCTCTAAGCCTTCGTTAATTCTCTTAAAATATATGCAGAGACTGAGAACTATGCCTCAATGAAGTCCTCTTGTTTAGGAGGAGTGAGAGCCTGGAGTGCTTCTCTTCCTGCCAAGTGAACTGTTTCTCAGTAAATCTTTCTTCCTGTTAGTTTACCAGGATGGGAATGTTACTCATCTGCCACTTTATGAAATCCAAGGAATTTCACCTTTGCCATGCTGTTAGGTGGACATTTATGGGGTGTGGTGGTAGGAGTCTCATTTGCATATTTCACAGCAATTCTGAAACCGCCCAGCCTTTGTCACTGTCATTAGTCAGTGACACCATTAATGATCGGTTATGTATCAAGGGCATTGAACTTGATGCCCAGGAGCAGCCCCATCCCTGGACCTTGGCCTTATTTTAAAAGACCCCCCTGACCCTCGGCCTTCCTTTGGCCACACCTCTTTCCCATAGGATGTAGAGTCTACAGGCCCATGGTATGTGCTCACCCACACCACGCACCCTTCCTAGTCTTGCTAGGGGTACCAAGGACCCTAGGATTCCCTCCCCAAGCAGCTCAGAGCCTACTGTATGGTCTGTCCTCCTAAAAGTGACAGCACAGGGTACCCTTAGGTCTGAGAAATGGCCAGAAGGATACTTCGGAGAGGGGAGAAGACACCTATACCAGAGCTCTGCACACATGTGCACCAGGCTCCTAGCTGAGCAGGATAGGACGCAGGCTGGGAGGAGAGAGGGGGCCAGGTTGCAGGCCCGATGCCTCCATATGTACTCTTGTCCTGGGCCCCTCCATTGCTAGGGGTGGGTCTGTCCACAGGCCACAGAGTAGATCCAGAAGTTGCTAGAGTTCTGAAAGCCAAGGATTTGTTCGGGCTGTGCAACCACCAGAGGAGCTGGAAGCACCCTCATAAAACTCTTGACTGTCCAGCTGAACCACTTCTTCTGAGAGAGAATGCCTTCTTGCTCAGCAGGAAGGAGTCATTCCCTCTGGCTCACTGATGCTTCCAGGGCCTCCAAACTAGCACCAACCTCTTCGCTGCTTACTCTCATCTGGCTAGAAAGTAGGCAAGGGAGATGCATTTGTGATCCACCAGTTTTGTGTTTAGCAAACTTTTGGTAAGAATGTATAGAAAATTACAGGTTTTGGTCATGAACACTTTCTGAGTCCTCTACTGACCCACTGAGAACTGGTTACACTGGGATAGTTGGGAAGTGGGGCAAAGCCATGCCAGGGAAGCATGAAAGGTGGGTACCAGATCACCAGTGGCCCTGACATCTGGTCTTGCAACTGAAAATCAGGAATAATAACACCATTTTTTTCCACATTTACAGAAATTAATTATATGATTAAAATTATAACTAACAACTATAAAAATAACAAAGATTCATTTAAAGACATTCACTCACTGAATCCTCACTGCAATGATGATTATCAATATCCCCAATTTACTGGTGAAAAAAGAAGTTTAGTGGGATAAAGTGACTTCCTAAAGGCAACAAAGAGCCCAATACTCTTGAGCCCAATACTCAAATTCAGGCATTCAGGGTAAAAGTGCTACTTCTCTTTACATCACTAGATTTCATTAAGTCAGTATCTATAAATATGCTTTGTGAATATCTCTTCACCATACACATGATCATATTTGATTGTCATTTTCGACATGTTTGAAGAAATGTGACTTGGGAGTTCGTCTCTTACAGGTGAGAGATTGGAAGCTGTAACCCAGCAGACAGAGCCAACTCCCTTCCTTCTGATTGGAGCAGCACTGGCCTTTGGGGGGATGGGAATGAGAGAGGTGGGGGTGAGACCAGAGTACAGAAGGCAAATACCAGCCATGAGTGTGGGATTCCTCACCATGCAGGCTGTCAAGTCAAACTTTCACTCAACACCTCCACTTTCGAAGAGAAAAGAATATAAATCTATAGTATTTCTTTGTCCACTCATCCCCAGAACATGAAAAACAATACCATATAATAAACTTTCAAGTTACAGATGTAATTTTCAAAGATCACAATTCAGAAAGCACAATAGAGGTAAAATAAAATAACACTTAAATAATGATAACTACCCTGATTGTATATGATAGCTTACTACCAAGGACCTCAAGTACTGTATATATGTATATGTGTGTATATGTGCGTGTGTGTGTACATATTAAAGTGTTGGGTTTACTTTCACAACATTCCTGCAGCAGAAGAAAGGGGAAAATCAATTAATAGAATAAACAATTAAGCCATAAGTTTCCTTCTAACTCTAAAATTTCAAGTCAGAGTTATAATCAATGGTAGAATGTTGTGCTTGTCAAATCTAGCCTACCACTCAGCTTTGTTTAACCTGCATAGCGCTTTAAAACAACTCAAGCCAACATTTAAGATTCACGTTAAAATCCAGATTTGCAGCTTCACTTGAAAATCAGAAGTTCTGGAAATCACAGGAGTTTCAGGCCTCCAGTAGGGCATATGTTCACTAGGTTGACCCACAGCTAATCTCAGTTATCTGACTAGCTTTCTAAGGCATTTAATTTGGTGACTCCTTATGTCTCTAAGATTTATCAGCATAACCTGAGTAAAGATAACAAGGGCCAAGCACAGCCTGGCATAATGACTATGGTTATATCACAGCACATAGCTTTTCAAATGGCCAGTTATGAACCTGTTGTGCACTGGTCCTCAACCCTGGCTCCACATGGGAATTACCTGACAGAGATTTTTTTAGCCTGGCTCTACGTGAGAATTACCTGGGAGAGATTTTAAGCCATGCCCTTTCCTTATCTGGATCAGTTAAATCAGGCTCTCCAGAGGTGCTGACCTGGCATCAGTATTGTTTTTTGATGCTTAACAAACATACGTTTTAAACTACTGCATTCAAACAGCAAAGTGACAAACCATGAAAGTAGGGCCAGGGACTGGACTCGCACCATAGCAGTGACTCAAGCCACTGCAGTGACAATGCTGGATACTTAACCTGATATGCCAAGAGAGAACTTTATCCACTGAAATCTTTAGAAAAAGGCAAAATATTTATATGATCTGAGGAGAAACAAGAATATAGGTTTAATAGATAGTATTGAATAGTTTTCCACAGCTGTTGTACCATTACACCCCTATATCAGTTATGTAGTACCACAGTACTATAATCCAGCTGCAGTATTATACATCCTAGAAAATACTTCTAATTGTCTGTCTTTTACATTTTAGCCTCTCTGGTGGTTGTGTAGTTGTATTTCATTGTGATTTTAGTATGTATTCCCTAATAACTAATAAAGTTGAGTATGCTTCCTATTTCCTGGCCATTTGGAATGCTCTTTTGTAAAGTACCTGTTCAAATCTCTTGCTCATTCTTCTACCATGTTGGTCATCTTTTTAATTGGATGTGTTTATTGGTTCTGGATCTGACACCTTGTTGGTTATATATACGGCAAACGTCTTCTCCACTTTGCAGCCTAACTTTCACCATTTTAACGGTATACTTTGATGGAAAGAAGTCCTTTGTTTTAACATAGCTCAATTTATGGATATTTTTAGTATACTAGGACTTTTTGTGCCTTAAGAAATCACTGCCCAGGGGCATTAATATATTCTATTTTGTCATCTAGAATGATGTTGTCCAATAGAAAAGTAGTAGGACATTTTAAATAAAATATATTTAAATTAATTTTACTATTTCTTTTTACTTTTTAAAATGTTGCTAATAGAAAATTTTAAATTACATATTTGGCTGCCACTATTTTTCCATTGGACAACATTATTCTAGATGACAAAATAGAATATATTTTATTTATCTCAATATACCCAAAATATTATCATTTCAACATGTGATGAATGTAAAAATTATTGAGATATTTTGCATTCTTTGTCTATAGTGAGTTTTTGAAATCTGGTGTATGTTTTAAACTTAAAGCATATCTCTTTTGGACTATTCACATTTCAGGGACTTAATAGCCACATGTGGCTGGCAGCTACCATACTGAACAAGACAGATCAAAGAGTTATAATGTTTTACCTGTCACATCCATATTGATATTTAGATCTATATCATTTTGAGGTTAGAAACAAAATTCATTCTTTTCCATATGGATATTCAAAAGGTCATTCTTTCCTTATAGTGTCATACATTGTCATAAATCAAGGGCCCAATGTGTATTGGAGTAAATGTATTGTGTCTGATATGTAAAATGGAGGATTATTTCTGGAATCTCTAATCCATATCATTGGTCTATTGTGCTTTTGGCCTCAGTGTTAATTTTTAAAGTTTCCAAATAGATTCCTTCAGCCAATATTGAGAATGACACTACCAGCTACAAAATTAGTAAGTCATGACAAAAAATTTCATTGAGCGGAATGTTAGATGGAATCAATGCTTATCAAGTATTATTTTGTGAAACTTTTATTCCACTTAGTGTGTGTGTGTGACCTAAGTGGAGATTTAAAAAGTATTTACAATCAGTGGTTATCAAAATAGTTTGAAAACCACAGCAACTGTATAATCTGTGAAACAATTACTTAGGAAAATACAACTTAAATATTATTTTACAGTCATCATCTAGTAACGTCCTGAAGTTTTCCTCTTCCACAACTGGTTATAGACCAGAATTACACAGAAAGCAGATCTCTGTTGGAAACAAGTCAGGAAAAGCCAGCTATAGTGATTTTAACAAGGAGCTCATTACAAGACCCTATAACACGGACCCAAAGGTCAGATGCGAGAGGGAACCTGTCATGGGGATATCACAAATGAAAACTGCTCATCTGAACAGTTTGAGATTTGTTCAGTGTCAGCATATTTTATGTTTTTAAAGTTTTAAAGCTGTCAAACAAGAAACAAAAACAAAATTTGAGGGGAAGAAACTGAAGCCAATTTAGTTATTAAATGATGTCAAAAATCTTCATTATTAAAGAAAATACTCTCAGAATTTTTGCTTAAATCTTGAAATGATTATTGTTCATCTTGTGTCAGTATTAATCTAACCAACAAGCATTTACTGACTGCTCAAATATGGCAAATGAATCAAAATAAAAGAAACAGGCTTTGCTTCCGCACACAAGTACTCTAAAGAACAAATGGATTATAGTATCTGAGTTTTCTCAATAATTAATTTAGAACATGGAAATGTAAATAAAAATGATTTCAAGTCCCTTAATGTAATATTTTATCTCTCCAGATAACCTAAATATATGTATTAGCTGTGAATATTACCATTTCTCATTAATGAGAATTACACTTGGTGATTATTTCACAATATATACATTATTGAATTATTATATAACAACACCTGAAACTAACATGTCAATTATATCTCAGTTTTTAAAAAATCTGGAAAACTGCTTCCACTTCTCCCTTCTTCAGGCCCAGTGACCACACGTTACATGGAAGAAGGCAGCACAATCTACAACAGAAGAACTAATCTTTGCTGCATACTTAGAAAGTATGTATCTCTGAATTTTGTTTTTATATTGTGCACATGAACATGTGTGCTGTGTGTCTGTGTAGTGTGTATATGTACATGTGTGTGGTGGTACATCTATGTGGTTGTGTCTGTTTATGTGTACATGTCTGTGTGTGTGGTATGTGTCTGTGTGGTGTCTATGTTTGTCTGTGTAGTGTGTATGTATGTCTGTGTGTCTATGTGGAATGTGTCTGTGTGTGTGTGGTGGATGTACGCCTATGTTGTGCATCTATATGTGTATGTGTCTGTGTGTGTGTGTGTATACCAATCCCGAGCAGAGGTTATTTGGAAGTTTTGGTTAAACATCTTAGTTTCCTGGTATTTCCTGAAGATATAATTCAGGAAACAATAAAAAGAAAACTTTCCATTGACTTGGAACTTCTGTGAACTGAATGCCAGCTATGTGCCAGGCCTCTGGTCTCCTCAGTTTGCACCCTTTAGGAGCTACACAAACACCCTCCACAGACTTTCCAGCAAGCAGGTAGGCAAAAAAATAAAGAGGAAATGGTTATTTGAAAAGAACTCAGGAGTTCCCACTGTGGGGCAGTGGCTTAGGAATCTGACTGTAGCAGTTCGGGTTTGATCCCTGGCCTAGCCTGGCACAGTGGGTTAAAGGATCTGGTGTTACTGCAGCTGTGGTGTAGGTTGCAGCTGTGGCTCATATTCAATCCCTGCCTGGGAACTTCCATAGGCCATGGGTATGACTATAAAAAGAAAAAAGAACCCTAACCCCTTAACTTTACATTTGACCAGCATGTAGACAGACACTGAGAAATTCTTAAGGATTTCTTCCTACTTGGGAAAGGAGAAATGTGTCCTAAGGTCAAACCACCTTTCCCACAGCTCTCTTGGATTTGATAATGGGCTTCCTCAGCCTCTAAGTTCTGATAATAATGAAATTTGGAAATAATTTAACTGTTTTAAAAACACAGTGAGTCCTGAAGTCCATTTGCAATCGAACATCTGTCCACCATCAATAGAAAACCCTGGGGAGGATTTGGGCTGTTACAGTGCTGCATAAGGTCAAAGGTTCTTAATCTCTCCATTCACTAGCCATTTGAGAATTTTTATACCTAAACCCCAATTTATTTTAATTAGGGATTTTAAATTAGTTTTTATTTTCATTATTTAAAATCCTTGCTACAAGACAAAATCCTAGGCAATATATATAGCATGACCCATAAAATGATGAGACTGATTATTGCACTGGGCTTAGGAAAGCATGCCCTGCTCCTTTAGAATGTCTTCTTTCATTGTGCCAATTGTATGGTCCATCTGGGCTGACACAAAAATTTATTTAATCACTCTGGGTCTAGCAACTAAGTAAAAAACAAACTTGGTGGGAGGCGGGATGTAAGACCAGTAAGGCTAGTGGTACTGGGTATGCAGGTGTTTCCAGGAAGAAGAAGAATACAACCATATTTGATTCTAGAGGGAGCTCCCCACATCCCTACCTCTCTGCTGTCATCTGTAGTTCATCTTGATTCAAACGCCAAAGCACCACTCCTGATGCCAGCTGACCTACTTGGTAAATTTGACTCTAGGCTTGTAGCCAGTAAATAAATCAATCACTCTTGTCCCAAATTTGTCTTGGTAAAGGTATATTATCTCCAGCTCAATCTTTGTACTGCATCCCGAAATTCACGTGGAGAGGCCTTGGAAAGTCCAAGCCTCTTCAGCAGATGGCCTGGGAACCAAAGCAAATGAATGGCTGCCATACTACACTCTGTGTTCCAGGAGTTCTTGGAGCCAGACCTTCCTCCCACATGCATCCTGCCATCAGTGCTCTAGCTATGGCTTTGGGGGCCCAGGAAAACTCAGATGAACTCATATGTGTGTTGGGGCGGGGGGCGGAATGTGCACATAAAAATATGTCTTTCTTGACCTCTAATTATGCAATGACTAGCACTACAAACTAACTTTTGTAAAAGAAGCATCTGATGTTCTTGCTTTTTGTCTGATTTTACTATGCTTCAGGGGAATCTTAGCACAGGACTTTCACTGCCTCAGAGGTCATTTCAAAACTGGATGGTATCCACCATAAAGGACCTAAATAATCACAATGCGGTTTTCAAAGTCACATGGTGGTATGATAAACAACCACCACTCAGTCCAGGAGGGCAGGGTCTTGCCTTGGTTGTTCGCTGCTGATACCCTTGCGCCCAGAATAGGATCTAGCACGCCAAAACAACAACTACTACTGATTGAAAGCCTCCCATTTTTTACTCATGCAGAAGGCACTTTGCACACCTTATCTCTCTATTTCTTACAACAAACAGTACCCTGTGATGTACATTATAATAATTAGCTTATAAATAAAGAAACTGAGGTTTGAAGAATAACTGATTTGCCTAAGTCACATGACTAATAACTAGGAAGCAGGGATTCAAATCTAGCTCTCTTTGCCTTTCTAGGCCATGTTCAGTCCACTTTATCATGCCTTCACATCAACAGTAGAAGCAAATTATAGACTGACTCTTGATCTTCCACTATAAGATACCAAATTTAACATATTCTCATATTATCATGGATTCAGAAACTCCTCCATATGACAAGGACTCTGTAAAGGATTGATGGAATAGAACAGCAATACAGAAGGCTCTGACCATATTTATATCTTTGTGTGCAAAAAGGCAAGAGAGTGCTGGCTTTCTCCCTTCCCTGTTACACTGCTATAAATCTTACTGATGCTAAACTTCCTTATCTGAAAAGAGCATAATATATGAGTCCTATCTCATTGAATTAAATAGGAAGTGCATATATCCACAGCAAGGACTCAATAAATGTAGATTATTGCTACTCCAGAATTATTTTCAAACATATAAATTTATGTGATTCCTTTTAGAAAAGAGAGAAATGTGTTTAATGGGAAGACTATGCAATTATTATCTGTATACATATGCCTATTTTCCCCTTAAAGAATCTGTCCCTATGTTTAGCAATTCTACTGATGAAATTTTAAGCAGAAACCCCCTTTAAAAACCAGGCTTGGAGTTCCCGTCGTGGCGCAGTGGTTAACGAATCCGACTAGGAACCATGAGGTTGCGGGTTCGGTCCCTGCCCTTGCTCAGTGGGTTAACGATCCGGCGTTGCCGTGAGCTGTGGTGTAGGTTGCAGATGCGGCTCGGATCCCATGTTGCTGTGGCTCTGGCGTAGGCCGGTGGCTACAGCTCCGATTCGACCCCTAGCCTGGGAACCTCCATATGCCGCAGGAGCGGTCCAAGAAATAGCAACAACAACAACAACAACAAAAGACAAAAAAAAAAAAAAAAAAAAAAAAAAAAAAAAAAAAAAAAACAGGCTTATAGGGGAAAGGAATGAAAAGCACTGTTTAAAGTCTGAACCCTTAACTCATAGTAGAGAAGGACCTTGAGTAGTATGAATAAATTAATATCATCACCTGGTGAGTCCCTTGCTCTATATAAGGCTTTTCAGGAAATAAATGGCTTAAAAGAACATCTTCACTAAACATGGGTTAGTGAAACAAAGTTTCGTCGCATTTTTCTGCACAAAAATGGTAGTTTTAGAACCAATCAGCTAATGTCTATCCCCCTCAAGACAGAACCAGCTTAGAAAAGCTTGTCACTGTGAGATGAGCAGTTCTGCCTTGTTTCAATTTAAGACATTTGAAATGGTCTGAAATGGCCTTTGCCATGCCTCCCAGAGGTCGGTGGTTACCCTTTTCGCTTCAGCTTGAGTCAAGGCTTCCCTAACAAACCAAGCTGTGCTGACTGAGCATTTGGCCTCACAGGATTTCCCTCTCTGAACAACTCTCCCCATCCCTTCAATGGATCAGCTTGAACTTGCCAAAGAGTAAGCAATACAGTCAGAAGTAGAAGTTTGGATTCAACGTGTTCTCTCCACTACTACTTGGTAAAGTAAAAGTCACCAAGTGTAGGGCTTTGAATCTCTCTTTCCTCTATCTCTCCCACAACATCAAGCCAAATGTTAATATTTTGATCACTTCTCTCTCTCTCTCTCTCTCTTGCTCCCTCTCTCTCTTCCTCTCACTCTCTCCCTCCCTCTCTCTCTTCCTCTCATTCCTTCCCTCTCTCTCCCTCTCTTTCTCCCACTCTCCCTCCTTCTCTCTCTCCCTCCCTCTCCCCCCACCCACACACAGAGTCAAGGCCAACTTGGTTTGGAGGGTTTTCAAATAGTAACAATAGCAACAAGTTGGTGCCTACCTTTCTGAAACTTCAGTCCACACAAGGGGCGCTTGCTTGTGAAGAACAGTCAGACTCCAGCACTCCAGCCAGCTTCTTTCTCATCAGAGAGCAACACGCCTCATCTCTGTGTAAGCTCCGAGATTCTTTAAGAGACCCACCCTCTAAAGTTGCAAGTCAAGATTTCTGACTGAGGGCAAACAGTGACGTGAGGCACAGCTACTGGATGACACCTTCAGGTTTTTCCTGATGGGATGTTGTTTCCTGTTTCACCACTTGGAATGAAGAAAACTGGAGTTCAGTCAGACACAGAGTCACAGATGCATTAATTGCTTCATCATCATTGCATTTCAGTGCACAAAGTCATTAGTCAACTATTGAACAGGACAGTCTTGCTCTTTGTATTAAAAGGAAGGGGTTGAGGTGGCGGAGAGAGACCTGAAACACTGCTGTCAGCCCTGTACTATCACCCAAGCTACTCTGACAGCCACAGTCCTCTCCAGAAGCCTGGAATTCAGCAGGTCTCTTTGTTAAGTCACCACCTCCATTACCATGCCATAAGACTCTTCATTGAGGAAGCATCAGTCTCAGAAATGCAATTTTTCTGCCTGTTTCCTAGCAATTGAAAAAAAATCCCTTTTTTGAACCATGAAATGAGCTCCAAAATAATAATCAGGTCATCTTTTCTTTTTAGAATAGTTAAATGTGATTCGCTTTGTTTTTATTTGTGTTTGTCTCAAAGAACAATCATCACAGACAAGAAAAGATGAACCTGTTCATAGCAGGATATAAACGCTGTTTCCGCTTGAGGTGCCTCAATTTCAAAGGCAAGCATGCCTACATTTTACAGTGTTTATTTCAGATGTTGCACCTTTTGGGGCCATTTTCACTTTCTCTTGCCTGAAGATGAAAGCAGTGCAGGTGTGGATTATTCCAAGACGCTTTAATAAGTATGAAAGCTTCAGCAAGTTGATTCCTGCCCCCTATAAGCTGAATCTTGCCTCCCAGGAGGTCTGGGCAGCGCCGCCTCCTCTGAAAGCCTGATTTGAAGCTCTTCCCATTGGCTGACTTCAACTGCTAAAAGACAGCTTTCTTCTTCTGTCAGCGTAATAGGTGACAGCACATTAAAAATTCACTACAGGCAGAGAAGAGGAAAGGCCAGTTTCAAATTCTTTGAAACTCCAGTTGCTCAAATTTCACTGATGAATTTAGTTCAAAGAAGGAAGACTGGTCAAGACTCTTTCACTCAATACTCACTCACTCAATTCTGCGTAGTTTGGTTTTCTCTTCCCAGACTTTGTTTTTTTCTCTTAGAGTTCATAAATTTTAAGCTCATCTAACAGGTGGGTGAACATCCAGCAGAGTGGGTGCTAAATGCATAGGTTATGGTTCAGACCCACCAACATCAGATCTTGCCAGGAGACTATGCAGAAATACCCCTCAACACTGTCCATTTCTAGCCTGCTGCCCTCCAACTGCCACCTAACCTATTCTCACAGGGAAAAACAAATCTGATTTCATACTGGACCTGTTCCTTTTACTTTAACCTTTGTATTGTATTGCTTTTGCTACAAATTAAGAATGTTGCCTACAGCCTGAAATATGCAGGATAGTTCATTCTCAAGGCTCTGATCTTTAAAGGTATTACTCTCTTCCATTCATACATAGATTACAAAGTTGCAGGACAGAGAATAATGTTTGTCTTGTTAGAGGTTTATAGGAACATTGTGAGTAGACCTAGGTGGATACCAGTGATAACAAAGGATTCTGGCAGCAAGAGATTCAGGGCAACCAGCCCTACGCCCTTGCCTTTTAGTATAAAAGAAGCCTGAATTCTAACTCAGGAAAGATGGTTCTTTGGGACACTAGCCCATCATCTTCTCAGCTGGCTGGTTTTCTGAATCAACTCACCATTCCCCAACTCGTATCTCAATATATCGGCCTGTTGTGCAATGAGCAGTATAAGCTTTGACTTGGTAACATCACCTTCCTAATTAAATTTTTTTCTCTATCATGTCTCTGCCCTGCTGATATAGCTCTCCCAACCACCTATTCCTATGAAACTCCTTAGCACAAGAGAAACCTACTTCTCCAGAATCTCTCTTGCCTCTTCCCACTACTTTTCAGGCAAAACAAATAGGCAGTACCCATGCCCTTCCAGTGGCTGCTCTTTAAGTGACAAAAGTGTGACTTCCCTGCCAAGTCCTGCAGCTCTCAGCCCTCCCTGTTTTGTGTTTATGCCTATATCACGACACTTACTCCACTATTATAACTCAACTGGTCTTGTATCAGCTTCCCCACTACACTGGGCAGCCCTCTGGGACATGCCTTACTTATCCTCAGCTTAGCACAGTGCTGAGCTGTTCAAAACTTGTCAATAGTTAACACCCCAAAATGCAGGCATCCAACACTCAATTTCACTCTGCAGATACCTAGGGAAGAGGGCACCCCTGAACTCTCCCTGGATTCCCTTTCTCAGAACTAAACAAGCCAAAAGATTATTGTAGAACTGCATTTTTTGTCACTTGTATAACTAAACACATGTCATCTAATGATAAGATACAATGTTCAAATCAAATATGAAGTATTTATACATAGCTCAATACCTTCTCTATCATCAAAAGAATCCCATTATCATCTGCTGTATTTCTTGAATCAAAATCAAGTTGTAGTTCTGCCTTTGCCAGGGACAGATGAAAAGACTATGCAACAGGGGGCAACAGCTGGAAGGATGATGGTGAAGGATTCCGGAGATTTGCTGGTTGTGACCCAAGCCTGTGCAACTACACGTGAGCCTCATGTATCTGGGTACAACTCCTCTGAGGAAGATAAATAAATACAAGCGGGGTTCTTTCTAGGGCTGCTAAGGTAATGCCTTTCTTTTTCTCTGTTTTTTCCTTCTTTCTCACTTGTGCCTCATGATAAATGTATCAGGTCATTGCTAACAGAAAAGAGAGAACCTGGGGAAAGCATGACACACCATTATGCATATGTGGATGTCAGGTCTAGGTAATACTTCACAGTTTCATTTTATGAAGAAACTTTAGGGGCTAAGGCATTAACTCAGTTTTATATATTTGAATCTCCATTAACAGATATTAATGTCACTGATTTAAATCTTAATGATTCATTGCATTTTAAAAAGCGATTATTACCTCTAACAATTAAATGTAGGCAGTGAAGCATGATAATTGTGGAGAGGTTTCAAGGGGAGCAGTAGGGAGTATATTACACAACTGAGGAATTTTACACACAGAGCTATCTTGTCACTAAATGCTACTAAATTTAAGAGTATAAACGCTATTTCAGAGAGTAAAAGAGGGCTGAGGGATCAGAGGAGAGTGGCCCGGGCAAATCCAATCAAGATCCTAGAAGGCCACTTAGAAACTCACAAGAGGAAAACAGAGGAAGCAGGACACAGAAAAATGGGCTATGGGGCCCAGCAGAAAGCAAAGAACTAGACACGGTGCCCCCAGCTTTGCTAGCCAGGAGCCAGGGTACACAGTTGCACAGTGTGTGGACATGGAGGGAAGGGAAGCAGAGCAGCTTCTGATATTCTAAGCTGCATGTTATATGTGAAACTAATCCTTAACCTAATTTTCTGGAGAAGAAAATAAAGTTTAATAGAATTGACCTGCTTTTCTCCTCAAAGAAGAGAATCCCTTCCAAGAAACTCAATGGATACAGTTTTGGCCATATGGACCTTAACCTAACCAATCCAATTTTCTGAGCTTTTACTATCAACAAACTCCGTTACTTTGTAATGTTTCATCTCATCATTTTCACAGATTTTTCAAATGCAAAAATTTGCTCACATATAGAAATGTTAATTCAAAATGCAACTAAACTGAGTGTTCTTTAAACAGGTATGTGGGAGAACTCCTATGTGATATAATGGAACAAATAAATGTCTTCACAAATACCTACACTGATTGAATATGCAGAGTACATCTTACTGACATAAAACAGTCCCATCCCCATGATTCACTTAAATCCTCACATTAAACTATAGACTATAGAAAGTGAATTGTGTCTCCCTTACCCCACCCACCACCATCCACACTTGCCCTAGCTCAGTGTTGCAAGGATCCCTGGCAGATGATTTGAGAAGCTACTTTGTATGAAAGTAAGGAAACTGAAGACAGACATCATCAGAACTAATGGCCCTCTTGCACTAATACTTGAATGTTCTTATAATAATGAAGAACAAATCTGACTCCATATTAGATCTGTTCTACTGCCTGTGCTTAGTCATGCTGGCTCTTCACTGTTAGTAAGAAAAAACAAACAAACAAACATTGTCCATAGCTTGAAATATACAGGATAGCCTATTCTCAAGGCTCTGATCTTTAAGAATGTAACACTTTTCCATTCATATGGAGATAAAAATTTGCAGAACAGAAACTAACATTTGTCTTATTGGAGGTTTATAGGAACATTATGACCTGACCTGTGTGAACAGCTGCAAGAACAAAGGATTTCTACACCGTTTGCAACAACCAACCACCACCCTTCTCTTTTTAGTATAAAAGATGCTTGAAGTAACAGGTAAGATGGTTCTTGGAGACACTAGTCTGCCGTCTTCTCAGTCTGCTATTTTTCAGAATAAAGTGCTATTCCTTGCCCCAACAACTAGTCTGCCAATTTAATGGCCTGTCCTGCAGTGAGCACAATGAGTCCGACAGCAAATTTTTAAGTCCCCCAGGATCCTTGCTGCTTGTGGCCAGCCAGCCCTGGCTGGGGAATTTTCAGGTAAGGCTCTAGCAGCTGCAAGGACCATTTTGCCTGAGAATTTTCCCTTCAAATTTCCTTGAAGTGGCACATGATGCCCCAGCACTTGGCAGTTGGAGCAAGGAATTGACAGAC
The DNA here is from genome assembly GCF_054392235.1 of Sus scrofa. Lineage (NCBI taxonomy): Eukaryota > Metazoa > Chordata > Mammalia > Artiodactyla > Suidae > Sus > Sus scrofa. The sequence goes on from NC_139383.1 coordinate 148,447,297, forward strand.
TTCTGCAGTCAATGGGACTCGCCCTTTGCAGTAGGGTGAGTTGCTTCAGTGTGTACAACCAGGAACATTTCCCCTGCTCAGAACTTCTCCTCTAAGGAAAAACCGATTTGTTTTACATTTGATTGGGGTACCCTGTTGGAGAGGGTAATTGTTGTTGGACTTTAGGCAGTTTGTGAACCAGGTTGTTTGTTTCTATTTTGCATTCATTCATGATGGAATTTGTGCTTTTGGTACTGGAATTTGTTTGTACTTTTTGTGTTTTGTTGTTCTTAAACTTATAAATATGGGAAATATTCCATCTGTCCCTAAGGAAAGCCCTTTGGGACATATCTTAAATGAAAAGGCAAAATAAAGCTGTAGGCCTATGACTAAGAAAGGGATGATATTCTATTGTAATAGCATATGGCCCCAATACATGTTAGGATTAGGAGAGTGAGGGCCCCTGAATAGCTCATTTAATTATTATACAATCTTGCAATTAGAATTGTTTTGTGAAAGAATAGGTAAAAATGGTGAGATTCCATAGGTAGAAGCATTTATGTTATTGCATCAAGAAGTAAAGTTTGATGGCTGCTGCCTTATGGTATAGCAGTCTGAAAGGAAACCAAGAAAAAAATATGTTCTACAAGAGGGAGAGAGAAAACATAAGAGTGAGGACATGCTATTTCAAAATTTAACCTCTGCTCAGGCTGATCCAGCTCCCCCACTAGCTAAGCAGACTGCACCAGCAGTTGTTCCAGCTGCCTCCATGCCACCAACATATTCACTCCTTCCACTGCATCCTGTTTCCCCTACTTACAGGGATCACTTAGAAGTTTCTATATTAATCCCTGGAGCATAGGGGCCTTGTTTAGTATCACCATCTCAGACCTGACGGAGGACCCAAAGTGACCAGCAGCCACTTTCAGAGCAGGGAAATTTCCCTTGTGCTGATATCCCATAGGAGGCCTTAAGGCAACTGGCAACCAGCTAGATTTCCTTTTTTTTTTTTTTCCTTTTCTTTTTTTAATTTTGCTTTTTAGGGCCACAACCTGTGGCATTTGGAGGTTCCCAGGCCAGGGGTCCGATCAGAGGTACAGTTGCCAGCCTACGCCACAGCCACAGCAATGCAGGATCCGAGCCATGTCTGTGACCAGCAATGCCAGACCCGTAACCCACTGAGTGAGGCCAGGGATTGAACTCACAACCTCATGGTTCCTAGTCGGATTCGTTTCCACTGAGCCACGACGGGAAATCCAACCAGCTAGGTTTCTACAGATGCACAAGCCATTCTCAACTTTAGATAAGATTAACTGGAAAAAAACCTAACTCTGCTTACCAAGGGGACCTATACCACATGACTGAACTCTGCACTTCTATCTTTGCCTCTCACCATCCCTCCTGGGTGGACATTCACATTCTTATAAACATGATGCTTATTGAGGATAAAAGGAGGATGGTCACTGACAAGGCTAGAGAGGAAGCGCAACAGCTTCATCTAGCAGATCCAGATGGAACCCCAGAAGCAAATCTGGCAGTTCCCACTGCTGAGCCTGACTGGGATCCTAATAATGGAGATAGGCCACACCTAGGGCATTAGAGAAAGTGTATGTTAGCAGGTCTTTGAAAGGGGGTTAATAGGCAAAAGAGCTTAAACAAAATTCAGGAGATACACCAAAAACCCAATGAGGATTCCGCTGGGGTCATGTGTTAGAAATCCTGTAAAATTGGATTGTGATGATCATTGTACAACTATAAATGTAATAAGTTCATTGAGTAATAATAAAAAAGAAAGTATATTGAATAAAAAAAAAATAAAACCCAATGAGGATTCATCAGAGTTTCTAGAAAGAATTTATCAAGCTTATAGGTGCTATACTGACATAGACCTTGAGGCCCCTGAAAATATAAGAATGGTAAACACGACTTTCATTGGGCCGAGTGTCCCAGATACAAGAAGAAAATTATAAAAGTTAGACAGTGCATTTAGAACGAACCCTTCTCAATTAGTAGATATTGCACATTTAAACGGTTCAACAACAGGAAACAACAGAAGAGGATGCAAGAAGGAATGCCACTTTTCCTTTTTTTTTTTTTTTTTTTTTTTTGCTATTTCTTTGGGTCGCTCCCGTGGCATATGGAGGTTCCCAGGCTAGGGGTCGAATCGGAGCTGGAGCCACTGGCCTACGCCAGAGCCACAGCAACGTGGGATCCGAGCCGCGTCTGCAACCTACACCACAGCTCATGGCAACGCCGGATCGTTAACCCACTGAGCAAGGCCGGGGACCGAACCCGCAACCTCATGGTTCCTAGTCGGATTCGTTAACCACTGCGCCACGACGGGAACTCCGGAATGCCACTTTTCTGGCAGCAGCACTGGATTCCCGGAAGGTGAATAATCTGAAAAGAGGTAAGCTACCAAAGGGGAGGGAACAAGGTACTTACTGTAAGGAGGAAGGGCATTGGAAAAAAGATTGCCCTAGGCTAAAGAAAAAGGAAAAAAAATCAATAAAAGACAGGAGCCTCTCATGAGGTAGAAAGAGAGGGACACTTTGATGAGGAAGGAAGAGGCCCAGAGGTTCTCTTGGACCTGAGGTGCCCAATTCCAATTTCCCCACAGAAGTCCCAGGTAACTCTAACAGTGGGGGACAAGTTGATGGACTCTCTGATAGATATGGGTGTAACATACTCTGTGGTAAACACCAAGGTGGCATGGAAAATATCCCAGTCCATCCTGGTTGCAGGAGTTTCTGAAGTACAAAGTCATTTTTTCTTACAACCTCTAGAATACCAATTAGGGGACCTTACCCTGAAATATCGTTCCTTATGTATGCCAGCATATCTAAGCCCTCTTCTGGGCCAAGATTTTCTTTGGAAATTAAATATTCAACTGGAGTTCCCGTCGTGGCGCAGTGGTTAACGAATTTGACTAGGAACCATGAGGTCGCAGGTTCGATCCCTGGCCTTGCTCAGTGGGTTAAGGATCTGGTGTTGCCGTGAGCTGTGGTGTAGGTTGCAGACGCGGCTCGGATCCCACGCTGCTGTGGCTCTGGCGTAGGCCAGCGGCTACAGCTCAGATTGGACCCCTAGCCTGGGAATCTCCACATGCTACAGGAGCGGCCATAGAAAAGGCAAAAGGGCAAAAAAAAAAAAAAATAAATTAATTAAATTAAATTAAATTAAATTAAATTAAAAATAAAAATAAAAAATAAAAATAAATGTTCAACTAACTTTTTCACTAGAATAGCTTGACATCAGGGTCGGGTCCCACCAGAGCATGATGCTTTAAGCCTACACATGGTGCTCACAGGTGCCCTGGCAAAGGAGACAGAGCTTCCTCTACTCCCACCAGGGTTGTGAAAAAGTAATGCCAGAAGTGTGGGCTGATGGCACCCCAGAGAACGCCACTATGAATTCCTTTTAAAAAGGACTCTGGGTCACCTAATCTAAAACAACATCCTCTGAGGCAAAAGGCCCAAAAGGGAATTCAGCCAATTCTCACAAAGTTTTTGAAAACAGAATTGATTAAACTTTGCAGGTCCTCAAACAACACCCCAATTCTCTGGTCAAAAAGTCACTCAGCAGAGTATCCCTTTGTCCAAACTTCAAGTGCTATTAATGAAATAGGCCAAGACTTGCACCATGTGGTTCCTACTCCATATATTCTCATAAGTATTCCAGGGCAATACAGTTGGTTCTCAGTTTTGGACTTGAAAGAAGCTTTTTTTCTGCATTCCTATTGCAGAAGAATCACAGCAGTTGTTTGCTTTTGAATGGAAAGACCCAGAAACACAGGTAGTTCAAGAGTATTGCCAGACAATCCTATCTCAAGGATTTAAGAATCCCCCTACCTTGTTTGGGGAAATGCTGGCCAGGGCCCTTAGAAACTTAATATTAGATGAAGGATTTTTATTCCAGTATGTGAATGATTTGTTCATAGTGAGCCCTACATATGATAAATGTCTATGAGATACCATCAGAACCCTGAACTACTTTTGTCTATAAGGTCACCCATAAAAAGGCCCAAGTATGTAAGCAACAAGTCTCATATCTCAGTTTGTCCTTTTCAAAGAACAGTGGGGGCTTTTGCCTGGTAGAAAACAGGCAATTGTAGGTTTGGGAACACCCAAGAGCCACAGACAACTGAGGGGGTTTCTGGGAATGGCAGGATTCTGTCAGATTTGGATCTCCAACTATGGGCTCATAGTAAAGGCCCTCTATGAGGCTTTTAAGGGAACTTAAGCCTCTCACTTGGACTAAAAAGTGCCAAATAGCCTTTGAAACAAAAAACACAGATTTAGTCTCAGTCCCGGCTTTGCGACCACCAGACTTAAAGAAACCTTACAAACTGTCTGTCCATGAGAGACAAAGCATACGTCCCAAGGTATTAATTCAAGCTCTGGAGAATATTCCTTGACTCTTTGCCTACTTCTCAAAACAACTAGAACAGACTGTTAATGGATGGCCCCCTTGCCTTCGAGCTGTAGCTGCTACTTGTGACATACTTCAGGAAGCTGAGAAGTTAACCCTGGGGCAGCCCACCACTGTGTATGCCCCTCCATTAATGGACAAAAAGGGGGCCACTGGCTGACTTCTGGGAGAATGGGAAAGTCCCAACCATTCTCTTACATAAGACTTTAGGTCACTTCAGTCCTGAATCCAGCCACACTGCCCCTGATTGACGCTGCACAATCCCCAGAGCCTGACTGCCTATGTCATCAAGCTGGTGTTCTCCAGAACACTGGCTTAATGGACCAGCCCTTGGCTAAGCCGGTAATGGAAACGTTTACCAATGGAAGCTGCTTCATGGACCAAGGCAGGCGACATGCTGGGTATATGGTGGTAATCCTTGAAAGGACTGCTGAAGCTAAAGCCCTGCCTCTGGGGAGCTCAGCTCGGAAGTCAGGAATCATTGCTCTGACAAGAGCCCTGCTACTCACCTAAGGGAAGTGAGTAAATATATACACAGACTCTCGCTGCATTCTCCATGGTGCATGCTCATGGAGTAATCTGGAAAGAAAGGGGGCTCCTCATTTCAAACAATAAAGGCAGGCTTCTGAAATCCTGTCACTATTGGAAGCAGTCCATAAGCCCTCAAAAGTGGACATAATGCACTTCCCAGGCCACCAAAAGGGTGAAACTCATATAATAATGGATAACTGGTTAGCTGACCAAGCTGCAAAGAAAGCAGCAAAGGAAGGGATCATGTAGGGTCACTTCTCCCACAGACTGACTTGTCAAAATAGCAGCCAGTATATTCAGAAAAGGACAAGGAGAGGGCCAAAGAGTAGAGATTCACTCTTGACCATACCCTACCTGGCTAGAAATGCAGTACACAAGGAATAGTTTTGATCCTTTAGGCCCTCTCGGACCTTGTGCTGCAGCACACTCATAATAGTACCCCTTACAGGAGAGATGCCACCTTGCAATAAATTCAAAAATATATAATGGGGCTTACCCTACAAAGGGCCATCCAGTGAGTCCCTCAAAATTGCAGTATTTGTGCTAAAAATAACCCAGAGAATGCTGTCAGACCTCCAGATGGGGGCCCAACACAGAGGAACCTGCCCTACCAAGGACAGGCAGACAGACCTTACTTGAATGCCTCAAGTTGCAGGAAGTTTCAGATACTTGCTGGTGTTTGTGGATGCTTTTTCAGGATGGTTGGAGACATAGCCCACTTCGACAGAAAAAGCCTCCGAAGTGGATAAAGCCCTCCTTAAGGAAATTATCCTCCAGTTTGGACTACCTAACACCCTTCAAAGTAATAACAGGTCTGCTTTTATCTCAAACATAACCCAACAAGTGTCTACATCACTGCAAATTAATTGGAAGCTGAATTCATCCTGGAGACCACAATCAACATGAAAGACTGGGAAAATGAATGATACATTAAAGAGGAGCATTGCTAAACTCTGTCAAGAGACTAATTTAACTTGATATAAGGCCATTCTGGTTGCCCTGCTATTGGTCAGAGTGGCTCCCAGAAGCAGGCTTAAATTAAGCTCCTTTGAAATACTGTATGGTAGGCCATTCCAGGTATCTGCCTGGGCAGGGGGAAATCTATAAATGCTCTGAAAGATCTAGCTGTTGCCAGTTATGTTAAAACTCTGGGCACTAAACTACCCTCTGTTCATGAGTTTGCCTCCAACAGATCTGCCCCCCGAACTGAGGTAGCCTTACATCCTTTCCAGCCCAGAGACCGAGTCCTCCTTAAAACCTGGAGAGAATAAGCACCTGAGCAACCAGTTGACTGCGAGGTGGACAGGACCACATGTGGTATTACCACACATTCATCTGTCAAGTTAGCCAGAGTAAAGCCACGGATTCATCACACAGTAGCCCCACTGCCATCAGAAAATGACCCAGCTCCCGAGAGGCCTAGAGAGCAATGGGTTTGTGAACCCTTAAAATATTGTTCTTCAAAAAGAATAAGTATTGAGGTAAAAATTCCACTGTAGAAGGAATTTCATCAGGTTTAATCCCATGACTGTCTCAGTTGTAGATAAAGAAAGAGAACTGTACCACTTACTAAAAATTTTAAAGAATATTCCTTGCCCAAGGCTAATTGGCTCCATTCCACAATCACCCCCTCATCACCCTTATTCAGCAGGAAGTAGCCAGAAGAGTCACTGCCTCAAGATTTTGGAAGGGCTTTGACAGTGGGGGATTGTAGTAGGGAAGAACAAATCCGACTCCATGTTGGATGGGTTCCTTTCCTTTAACCTCTGTGCTGTTGCCTGTGTTTAGTCACGCTGGCTCTGGACCTTTGGAAAAGAATGTTGCCTATAGCTTGAAATATACAGGATAGCCCATTCTCAAGGCCTTTAAGTTTATAACAGGTTCCATTCATATGGAGACAGAAAATTGCAGAACAGAGATTAACATTTGTCTTATTGTAAGTTTACAGGAATATCATGACCAGACCTATATGAACAGCTGCAAGAACAAAGGATTCTGACACCAAGAAGTTTGCAACAATCAACCACAGCACTCCCTTTTTAATATAAAAGAAGTCTAAATTCTGATTAATATAAAATGGTTCTTTGAGACACTAGTCTGCTGCCTTCTTGGTCTGCTGGCTTTCAGAATAAAGCTATTATTCCTTGCCCCAACAACTTGTCTCCTGATTTATGGACCTGTTAAGACAGTGAGCAGAACGAGCTTGAACTCATAGCAACCTCCCTTCCCAAAAGCTCTATCCCGTCTTCTGCTTTGTTTCCCCAGGTTATTCCTCACTAATACTCTCAGCCAGTAAATCAGTTTACTTGTTTACTGGCTGTCCCCCCATTAGAATGTCAGCTCCATGAGGACCAGAACTTCCATCTGCCTTGTTTGCTGCCAAGTCCTCAGGAGTCAGAACAGTTCTTGGCAGAGTGGACATTCAGTGCTGAGAGAGTATATTCAGTTTATTTAGCTGTTTACAACCATCTCTTCCTCCTCTTTCAAAATTGAAAGTTGCTGTTGGCATGTCAAGATGGCCAGTTCTACTTCAAGTTTGTTGAGAGACAGGGAGAGTCTTCCCTTGAAGACCTAAGTCTCTCACACACAGCATACTTGAAACAAAGGACTTTCAGAATCTGCCTGGCACACTCTGGGGAGGTTGTGGCACTGTGTGCCTGCTAGGTCGCTCATCGCCAGGTGAGCTGACTCTCAATGGCTTCATTCACCACCCACAGCCAGGGTCAGCCAAATAGACTTCACATTCAGCCCCTGGCTTCAGGTGTGGCCTCAGGGATGGGGCCATAATCTCAACTCGCCTCTTCCATAAAGTTTGTGTTGCTAAACCCCAGTCCCCACTATGTGATCTTATTTTTACTGGCTATGTGACTCCAAGAGTACCTGGCATAGAGTAAGCACTCTGAATGTTAGCTATGATTATAATTATTATTATTAATTTATTTAATCTATAGGCTTTATCCCCATATTAATTTCTAGTGGACTTTATTTCTTATACATAGACTTAATTTCTTCAATGAAATATTGAGACTAATGACTGTATCAAGTCTCTAAGTAGCACCCATTAGCATTCTCTGAACATAGTATTTATTCGTTAAGTCATTCAACAGGTATTTATTGGGTTCATACTATGTGCCAGGCACATCACGTCATGTCTTTTGAAGGAGCTAAGAATCTCAGGAATAAGAATATAGCATGAATGTCCAAACTGATACAGATGTGCACTCACACAGATAAGCAGAAGCATCCATAAAGCCTATTACACAAGGTGCAGAGGGAAACATATGCATATGTGGTATGGGTATATTTATATGTTCTACACAGGTACAAATTGGGACATGGGGGAGTTGGACTTCAAACATTTACTATTTCATATCCTTCATGCACTCGAGCATAAGCCATGCATTTTAAATGAGGAGTTCAGACTACATAGTATGGCATCAGAAAATAGACTGAAGTAGACAGCTACACTTTTCATCCTCAAAATCATTAATTCCATGATTGCCTCAGTTTGTGAAGACTTAACTCAGTAGCTTTAACATCTCTGCTCCCTTTAACCAACAGTGCTCTGGGCATCTAAGTAAATATTCCATGTACTTTATGAGTTGCATCAGCACTAAATAGGTAAGAAATAGGAGGTAAAGAAAGTGTGTGAATAAATATTGGGGCCATCAATACCATGTTAAGTGTGACAAGACAATGAGGAAACAAAATGCCTCTTATCCATCCAGCCATCATTCATCCAACGCACGTATCATATATGCTGTCTGAAGTGCAAGATGAAGACAAGGTCCCTGCCTCAAGGAGCTTACTGTCCACCTTTTCCCTGTTACGCCTATTCTCCCTCCTACCCCACACCCCACATGCCTCCTGCCAATAAAGAAGTGGGAGAAGATGTGAATGGCTAACATGAGACCCCCAAAGACAGGCACATCTCTTCAGCTTGTGAATTCTTGGGAGTAATTTTTTTAAAAGGCAGGATGGAGTGCTCTATGAAAAATAAAAGCTGGACTAAATGTCATGATGTCAGCAACTAAGACCCATTCCCAAGAGCAAGAACTCAGACTACTGCCTCCTTGTTAACAAAGGACTTAATTACTCCACAGGGCATTAGAAACAAAGACTAAACTTGAGTCTGAGAGTGAGCATGTGTGGGCTTGTGGCTGTTGAACAGGCCTGGTCACCCTTTGGTCATTTCCAGACCCTCCTTAAGGTGAAGCTTTAAACCAAACACACTTCCCTCCATCGGTTGTGTTTCTGCCACTAAAATATCCACAGTGACCCCAACATCCTGGTGTGGCTGAAAGTGGTGCTGAAATTCCAGTCTTGGGGGCTGTTTCCTGGCCCATTCTGGTCCCTGAGGTTGCCTTCCTGATTGCCACTACAAGTAATCTCAAAACACAGACCTCATCAATTACTTGCTTGCTCCAGAACTTAATGGCTTCTTTACGCTGGTTACATTAAATCTAAACTTCCATGACTCTTCATTTCCTGTTCTCTCCTCCAAAATATAATCCCCAACAAGGCTATCCCATTTGACTCTCCATTGCCCCCCATTACTGATCTCCCCTGAGCTGAGCCCACCTGTGATCCCTCCTTATCCAAGCTCTACCCATTTCGTCTGGGAAACTGCCTCTTAGATCAACATGAATCAACCTTTCTCTTCCTCTTTACACTTATTATCGAAATCGCACCATTAGCCCCATTTTACATGCAGCCCCATTCTTGAACAGTCCAGCACAAAATCCTTCTGTAACACAACTTGATTAGAGTGTGTGTATGTATGTACACATACACATGCAAGCATGGGCCTTGTCTCCCCTAGGCTATAAACAACACATGAACCCAGATCTCACCCCAGAAACACTACCAGGTTCATAGGAGACACTCAATAAATATTAGTTCGGGATCTGATAACACTCTTTCCCCCTGTTTTAAGCTTTCTGTACCTTCTGCTGCTGCTCTTCCTCCTTCCATGGTATTTTCATTCCTTCAACAATTATTTTTTGAGCACCTCCTATATGCCTGAAAATAGGAAATCACAGTGAACAAGGCAGCTATGGTCCCTGCCTTCTAGTTGCTTAGAGTCTCAAGCTTTGGCTGTGGCTGGAAACAGCAAGCACGTTCCCTGAATGTTGCCAGTCCTTCATTCCCTCTCTGTGGGACCCTATCCATAGACCAAATGAACTACACAATGACTGCTGGGGTCCCACACTTTGGAAGATACTAAAGGAATATATGTAAAATGACAACACATGCCAAGCTGATTATAAAATGCCCCTCACTGGCTTCTACTGAAACCTCAAATGAGGAAAAATAATGCCTTTTATAAAAACTTCTTTTGCATTAGGCTGGTTTTGAATTAGAAATTCAGATGTCACATAATTTGTTTCACTGTTGGGTGCTATTTGAAAGTGTCCTATAGGACTGGATGATTCCTATTCACTTACATCTTTTCAAATGGATGCCTTATAATTTCTCTGGAATAAATCTGCCAAATATTAGTTTCTCTGAAAAGAAGCCAAGTATCAAACTTGTTTTACTTAAAATATGTATCACCAAATATTTACATGAATAATTTCTAATTATAATATCCATTCATACATTTATGGAGTTCCTATCATAGCAGTTACTACACCAATAAGTATGGTTAAAATAAAAATAGTTTGATTGAACATGTTAAACCCTCTGAAAAGCCCATTTACAAAATAAAATACTAGCCATTTACAATTAAATGTATGGCCTAAATATTAGAGGAAAACTGTATGCTGGGAAATTATTTTTAACAACTGTAGTCCAAACCTTTAGTTATTTAAATCCTTAAAATCAAAATCAATCATTCAATAAATACAAATATAAAAATAATTATTACAGTAAGCATTAAGAACTTTAAATTTTACTTTAAAAATTTATGAGTTCATGTGTGGCTCAGCAGAAATGAACCTGACTAGTATCCATGAGGATATGGGTTCAATCTCTGGCCTCACTCAGTGAGTTAAGGATCTGGCATTGCCATGAGCTGTGGCATAGGTCACAGACAAGGCTCAGATCTGGCGTTGCTGTGGCTGTGGTGTAAGCCAGCAGCTGTAGCTCTGATTCAACTCCTAGCTTGAGAATTTCCATATGCCAAAGGTAAGGCCCTAAAAAAAAAGATAAACAGGGAAAAAAAAACGTTTTTTTCTTTTTTTTTTTTCCTTTTTACAGCCGCATCCATAGCATATGGAAGCTTCCGGGCCAGGAGTCAAATTGGAGCTGCAGCTGCTGGCCTATGCCACAGCCATGGCAACACTGGATCCAAGCCACATCTTTGACCTACGTCACAGCTTGCAGCAATGCTGGATCCTCAACCTACTGAGTGAGGCCAGGGATCGAACCCACATCCTCGTGGACACTATGTTAGGTTCTTAACCTGCTGAGCCACAATGGGAACTCCTTAAAAATTTTTAAAAATCATATCAAAATTGAAAATGAAAACATCTGTCAATAGCAAAACCATGTTGACCTAAGATATACTCTGCACCAAGTTTTCAGGGAAAGTAACATCATAACTAGAACAGACCAGAAAACATTTGAACTGTTAAACTTCACTGGGTTTCAGTGGGGACAATGTAAAGCAAAGATCTTCACACATGGCAACAGCAGACATAACCTATAAATCATGCGTATTTTCACAGTGACAATGATGACCTGTGGCCTCCAGAACCGGCAACCACCGGAGGGACTGATTTCATGTACTGGAGCAATTCTGTCATTCCATTCCTTACTTATCAGCAATGATCTACTATGAATGTCATGGGCCAGATACCCAAACACATGCCATGCTAATACTGTGTAATGTAAATATAAAACATGGAGCTAATTAGGGAAGAACAACCAACTGACTCTTTCATAGTTCCAATATTTGTAGACAATTGTTATCAAGGTAGATTATTACTACAGCAAGGGTACTACATATATATATATATATAATATATATATTTGTCCTGATCTAAACCTGCAATTTAATTTTAAAATGTAATTCACAATAAATACATTTTATATCACAACCTATACAAATATATCTATAAATATATATAACTGGAACCAAAGTTTTACAAAACAATACTTATGCAGTTTGCGATGTACTCTATTGTCTATTTTAGTCTAATCTTTTTCAAAAAATGCTGGTCTGGACCTACTAAGATGGTTTACTGACCCATTCATGGATGATGAGGCACAATTTACAGGGCCCAAACCAACCTAATTGGATTGCCTTACCCTTTCTACAACTCCACAACTTCTACAACTATGCAGTTGTAGATCCCCCCCTCCATTCCAATTGCTTTAAAGACATTTTCTGATGGAGCAAAAGAAAAATTGGGGTATCAACTGTCAGAGGGTGATTTATGCCTCCAAACTATGACTACCAGGAAAAGGATGGGTGCCTCTTTTAGCTCTGAGGTCCCAGCACCTAGCTCTTAGCCTGGGACTGAGCAGGTACTGGGCCCTTGATACATTTTGTTGAGTTTTATAGTAAATAAAAGGGTATTGTTAGAGTTTGTTTAAAGTCCCATAAAAATAATAACTTTCACTTGAGAAGTATAACGCCCACTCAGAAAGAAGTCCTGGCCAGAGGCACAAAGGCCAGAGTGCCTGTGGAATCATGACCAGGACTTTAGTCCACTTCCAGCTCAGTCTCCAGGGCTCTTTTACCTCGAACTAAGCAGAAATATGGGCTAAACCTCTATTCACCCTAGCGGGGTAACTGTCCAGAGAAGAGAAGCCAACCCAGCAATTCACAAGGCATGAAGGCAAAGGCAAAGATGCAAAACCACTTGACTGTATGGCCCTGGGACTCACCTAACCGACTTGGCAGGGGCTGCAGCAAGAGGGGCGGAGCTCAGACTGGGATGTGCCTTGGCCTGGCTGGGACAAGGACCCTGGGCAAGGCCTTGCGGGGCCACGGCCTGGTCTCAGCCTGTGTGGGAACAAGAAGGCTCGTGTGGGGACAGAGGCCTGGGACAAGGCCTCTGTGAGGACTACCACGCGGGACAAGCCTGGCAGGAATGGGGACCTCGGAAAAGGCCTGGCGGGGACAGGGGCCCCGTCTCGGGGCCTGTGTGAGGACGGGGACCCAGGCAAGGCCTACTTGACACCGCTCTGTTAGTGAGTTCCACTCGTCTGCGCCCCCGCCCTGGTTCCCGACCGAAGCCTTCTCCGCACCTCTCTCTGCTTGCGACCCAAGGCCGAGGCTCCGGTTGCGCGCCCGCCGAGTTGTCGGCGCAGCGGTGCATTCTGGGACGCGGCCGCTCAAAGCCAGGCGCGGGCCGCTGGGGTGGGCTGAGAGGAACCACGAAAGCCACCACTCTGCCTCGCAGTGACAACAGCTTGCTTTCAGTGCAGGTATTTTACCTGGGCCACCTTTCTCCTCATCTGCACACTGACTGCACGTTGTTGTGCACCTTATAACACAGGCACGTGAGCGGGGGCTAAATAACTGGCCCAGGGTGCACAGTACATAGCACAGCTGGGGTCTGAATCTAGGTTTTTCATGATTCCGGCCCAGTGCCCCTGCTATTCCACTGCACAGCTGCTCCAGGGGGCAGATAATATTGTGACTGGCCTATAGAGTTCGCAACTTGAGGGGTGGAGAGGGGAAGATGAAATTTCTAGAATAATTACATAAAACCAGGCCTGCAGTGATCTCCCATTACAAGGTTAAATTTGAGATAGATTGATAAATAGAAGATAAAATGGGGCAAGGAAAAACTCCAGTAAAAGGGGGAGTATTATTCCTCTATTTTATTGAAATATAAACCTATGAAAATCATTTACAGAAGACATAGTATAGTGTAGAGAGGAAGACAGGCTTTGGAGCCAGACAGCCCTGGGTTTAAATTATGACTCTTCAGTGTAACTTTGGGATGTGTGACCTTGGGCTTTCCATGCTTTTTAATAGTCTTTTTAAATGCTCTTTCCTCATGAGTAAAGTAAGGATAATAATTCCTCCTTGCAGGGTATCCTGAGAATTAACTGAGAAAAAAAAAATGTAGTCTAGAAAGTCTTTAGCATAATTTCTGGTAAAAATTAAGCACTCAGAATATGACAGCTATACTTGAGTATATAAAAAATTTAGAAAATTATGTTCTTAATAATAACTGACTTAATTTTTGACTTATTAAGTGCTAAGTCTTAATAAGCTCTCCATGAAATAAACATAAAGAGATATCAAGGCATCAAGCTCAGGATGAAAAAAAAAAAGGAGTTGGAATGCAGGTAATATATGAATAGAAATAGAGGAAAGAAGATTGGAAGAAAGTAGAAAAGTAATCATAGAAATTATAGAAATCATAGAAAAGTAATCACCTGCTTTGGCGGTGATAATCAGTTGAACTGACATTGGAGAAAATCAAATCAGGTAAGAAGAAGGAAAGCATTCAGATATTCTCCCAGAACATACAGAAAAAAGAACATAGATGAAGGTTTTAAGAGCAGAAAGTAAACATGGAAATTAGACAAATGAAATGTAAAAAATACTGAAGGAATGGCAAAAGGGGACCTAGAAAATATATCTGGGACTGTATATAAGACTCATCATGTTCTATGCAAGAATACTCAAAAGCGGACCAGATCTAGATAGAACTTAAGGAAATTTCTGGATTTGAAGGATAAGAAATTATTTTAGACATGCCCATGAGAAAGTCAGTTCATCTGGAAGTATCAAATGAGGATGGTTTCAGCTTTCTCCTCCTGAAGGTAAGGATAGAAAACAACAGAGCAAAAGGGCAATGGTTTAAGAAAATTTGTAATTCAAAAACTATTTTCAAACAAGTTGTCATTCAGGTCAACAAAAGAAATGGCAACCTGGGACCTCCCTGGTGATCTAGTGGTTAGGACCTGGTGCTTTCACCGGTGCAGCCTGGTTTCAATCCCTGGTTTCAATCACATTGAAGTGCTGCAAGCCCTGGCCAAAAAAAAAAAAAAAAAAAAAAAAAAAAAAAAGGAAAAGAAAGGAAGAGAGAAAAAAAAAAAAAGAAAAAAGAAATGGAAACCAAAAGACACTCCGACTGATGTATGAGGTGCCAGAAAATATATCCCTCTTCCTAGGAAAATTGCTGAGAGATGTACCCTAGACTTCCTTCCTGGAAACATTCATTAGCCAAGAGGAATCAAAATTGAGATTAGTTCATTGGACACATCATGAAAAAGACTTAAGACTAAATAATAAATATAGTGGTGATAACAAAATGGAAGGTAAAAGGCAAAAATAAAATTTGGAGATGCTATATAATATACAAATTTGGGGAGACCAGCAATTTGGTTCATGAAGGCAGATGAAATTAACAATGACCAGAAAGCTGGAGGGAGCAGGAAAGTGAAAGTGAACTAAATATGGCACATAATGAAATTTACCCTTATGGCTTCAGTCTTAGCTTTGATGATTAGAAAAAGGAATTTTCAAACATGCTTTTTGAAAGCATAAAAGGTAATGATTTGTGCAGTTTAAAAAGTAGGTATGGTTTGCAAATAACTATAAGACATAAATACAAATTACTAACAACCCTTAGCAATCCAAGAGAAAAAAAGGAAACACCAAGAAAGAATAAACTAAAATGGCAAATATGTAATTTATGTAATTAATATGTAATTTAAAGGAAAAATCATTTTAAGGTTAAAACTATGTATGCTACACTTCAATAAAAAGGACCTTTTCAACTATTTAAAGGGAAAAACTTTTTGACTGCGTTTATAACATGAAGTCCATTTGTTTATTATTTGCTGCCTGTACATGATCAGACCAAAGAACTCATACACAAAAAGTTTAGATTAAAAGTCACAGAGTACAGTTGGAACCTCAAACCCTGGTCTTAGATGGTCCTAAAGCACTTTTCTTTAGATACTACAGAGAATTTGTTGTTGTTGTTAGCCGCTTTGCAAATCCAAGTAGCCAAGCCAGGGTGGGCAAGAGACTGCGGGAGAGTTCTGCAGATCACTATTCCAAATGGTATGCTGCTATGTTTGTGAGCTCAGCCTCCCACGGTGGGTATGTCACCACTGACCTATAACTGGGACGACATACCTTTGCTGGAGATGGGCCTTTGCCACCCTCTATCACAGGCTGTTAAAGGACAAAATAAACAATACTGTTAACAAACTTTTTACAGGGCTGTTAAAAGAAATACTTCTGATGGAATCCTGGTGGTTTCTTCTTTCTCTGTGCTGAACTAGGGAGTTCAGAGTGCTGTTCAAGATCCATTTCCAAGTCCCCATTTGAAAGTGTGCTGACATGCTTTTTTGTCCATTTGGACCTTTCAGAGAGTTGGCTGTTTGTGAAAACTCCCAAATGTTACTCTGATTCCACTATTAGTTTATAATAAAACTCATCCGTATAGGTGGAAGGATATTGCCAATCAATTTTATTTTCTAGGTCACCACTCATCTTCCCTTTCATATCATCATCCAGTCATTATACATATTAAAAGTGATACACAATTAAAAGGGCATATACTATGTTCAAGCAAAGAAAGCTACATTACACCAAAGGTGAGATTTACTTGTCAATAATCTAGTGAGGAAGGGATTTTTTTTTCACTTTATTACAGAAAAAAGGAGCAGAATCAGAAAAAAAAATTATAAATGACAATTTACAGGAAAACTGATGGTTAAAAATTAATTTTATTTTACACTAGTAGGCTATACTACTCATATCTTACAGAAATGAACAAAAATGCTCAGCAATTTATAAGTGGAAAATAAACTCTTCTCTTCCTGGCCAAAAAAAAAAAAAAAAAAAAAAGGTTTAGCTGCAGGAAAACCTGTGCTTCATTATTACATAGTTGGTTAAATAACTTAAAAAACAAAGCCATAAATAATTTTAATAGGCTGCTGGTGTGTTCCCACTGTGGGCCAAACCTCACTGGCTCTCCATTGCCAGCAGAATAGTCAAAATGCCTTAGCAGAGCACACAAGACCCTGGATGATGTGACCCCTGCCCGCACAGCTTGCCAGCGTGACTTCTTTTCACACCACCCCCCATACATACCCATGGCTGCAAAATGTTAGTTTTCATAGCGCACGTGCTTGAGGACAGGCAGTTATGGAAAGAAGGTCAGAACTAGGCTGCCTAGATCCATTACCTTGGCTCCGCCACTTTACCAGCTGAGGGGTCTTGGGCAAGTTAATCTCATTTGCAAAAGATGGATCATAAAGTGCCTGCCCTTCTATATTACTGTGAGGATTATCAAGCACTTGGAATAGCAGTTGGCATACAGTAAGTATGACAGATGTATGCATTTTAAAGGTTTTAAGTCTCTGCACACTGGTCTACCCCGGCAGATTATCCAGTCCTTGGAGACGATCTTCTCATTCACTCTACATCTGTGGTGCATTTATTGTAATGGGTCAGACATGATGCTGTTCACCGGGGAGGATGTAAAAAGACTGTGGCAATGAAAACTGTTGACCAATTATTAGAACATAATGTGACAAATGCTACAATACAGGCAAGAGCAGTGAGGAAAACACAAAACATAGACTATCTCAGGGTTCAAAACAGATGAAGAAAACTTGACAGACCCAACATTTAAGATGGAGCTTGACGAATGGAATATGGAAGGCAAAAGATGGTGCTCCTGAGACAGTGGGTGGGAGAGAACTACGGGTAAGGCTAGAGAAACAGGTTGGGGCCAGTTGCACAAGGCCCAGCATAACCTGTTTGAGTCTCTATTTTGTTTCAACCATTTTGTCAGTTGCACCATCCTAGCACACTTGGGAGTGCCAGAGAAAATTCTGAGGAGTCCCAAGTACCTCCTTACTAATAATAGCTGAAATGCAGCTCCTTGGCAGTTATTTTAAACATAAATTAAAACATGCTCCCAAATGTTGAAGAAGCCAGATACAAAAGAATACATGCTCTATTTCATTTATATAAAAGACAAAACTAGGCAAAATTAATCTATGTTGTCTTAACTTTGAGTATAGTTACCTTTACTGGTAGACAGTGACCAGAGGGGGATCCATGGGGACTCCTGGGTGCCAGTGATGTTTTTTCTTGATCTGGAACTGGTTTCATAGGTATGTTATTTGTGAAAGTTAATCAAATTGGATACTTTTATATGTATTCTGATGAATCTGCTATATTTTCAATTAAAGGAATAAATTAGATTCCTGACACTCTGTGCTCACTGGAATGCACATATGCTTTTTTTTACTTGGAAAAGAGGTGGGGTTACAGATTGGGAACTCATCCTGCAAATACCACTAGTTTTGTGTTCCTTTATGGATTAACTCAGAACAACTCTTGGATAATCTGAACGGGCAAGGAAAGTTATCATACAGCTGTTAGCCACCTTCACCAACAGTAGGTCTTCAGTGAGTAGGGGACAAATTGGCTTACACCTAAGGGTTAGTTACCTAAGTAAGGTCTCTGCAATACCAACACTTAGCATACATATAATTTATTTATTTATTTATATTCATTTTATTTATTTATTTATATTTTTGTCTTTTTAGGGCCTCACCTGTGAGATATGGAAATTCCCAGGCTAGGGGTCAAATGGGAGTTGCAGATGCCAGCCTACGCCACAGCCTCAGCAACACAGGATCTGGGCCGAGTCTGCAACCTACGCCACAGCTCAGGCCAATGTTGGATCCTTAACCCAGTGAGTGGGGCCAGGGATTGAACCCACCTCCTCATGGATACTAGTTGGGTTACCACTGAGCCACAACAGGAACTCTACCTTTTCCTCATTTTAAATATAATAAGGGCTGATGGTTCCTTATTATCCTTATAGAGAATCACAGGTCAAAAACATACCTTGTAAGCATGACTTTTAATGGATTTAACATTCATGTACCTTTAGGTACGTAAAAAAGCAAGTTTGGTTTTTTCTTTCCTTATCAGATCTGTTTCCCAAGGCAGCCATTATTTGTATTTTATGTTCTTACATAAATACTTTATAAACAAAAAAATATATATAAATATGTGTGTATTTTTCCTTCCCTACCTTCTTTTCTTAAGCAAATGGAAGCCCAGTATATTCACTTTTGTTTGTTACTATACTTGTTTCATATCCATAAATATGAATATAGCTCACTCTTTCTACAAGTATATAGTATTCCACTGAGTATATACATTATGACTTATTTAACCAGGTATTTCTAGTCTTTCACTTTTATAAAAATGTGGCATTGAAATTTTTTTTTTTTTTTGTCTTTTTAGGGCTGCACCCATAGCATATGGAGGTTCCCAGGCTAGGGGTCCAGTCAGAGCTGAAGCTGCTGGCCTACCCCACAGCCACAGCAACACAGGACCCAAGCCACATTTGTGACCTATACCACAGCTCAGGGCAACACCGGATCCTTAACCCACTAAGCAAGGCCAGGGATCGAACCTGTACCCTCATGGATGCTAGCTGGGTTTGCTAACTGCTGAGCCACAATAGGAACTCTGAAAATCTTTGAATATATATTAAAAAAAATTTTATTGAAGGATGGTTGATTTACAATGTTGTATTAACTTTTGCTATATAGCAAAGTGACTCAGCTATACATATTAAAATACATATATTTTAATGTTCTTTCCCATTATGGTTTATAAATGCATCCATTCATAAGTTCTTTATTTATGTACTAGTTGCCCCAATATATACTCCCAACTCTGTCACATATCTTTTTGGCCTCTGCAACTACACTTGCTTAACATTAGCACCTCATTGTTACTTTATCAGTCTCTATTTATTTCCAATGATCTTCCCATCTCTACCTGAATGAATACTAGTTTTGATCAACACAGCCTTAAAATATACTTTAATGTCTAGTAGGTTCTGTCTCCTTATATTTCTCTATAAAATAATCATTTAAAAAATATCTTAAGGGAGTTCTCTTCATGGCTCAGTGGTTAAGAACCCAACTAGTATCCATGAGGATGCAGGTTTGATCCCTAGCCTCATTCAGTGGGTTAAGGGTCCCAGTATTGCTGTGAGCTGTGGTGTAGGTTTCAGACATGGCTCGGATCCTGTGCTGGTGTGGCTGTGACTTAGGCTGGCAACTGTAGCTCTGATTCAATCCCTAGCCTGAGAACTTCCACATGCCACAGCTGTGGCCCTAAAATAGCAAAAAATAAATAAATAAATAAATAAATAAATAAATCTTAAGAAGGACAACACTTCAGATTTCCTTAATGACAGACTAACCAGTGCAATACAGTTATGCTTTCATTATATAGAAATCCATCACAGGCAGACCTAGGAGATACTGTGGGTTTGGTTCCATACCACAACAATAAAGCCAACATCACAATCAAATGAGTTGTGCAAATGGCTTGGTTTTCCAGGGCTTGTAAAATTTACGTCTTGGAGTTCCCTAGTGGCACAGTAGATTAAGGATCTGACAATGTCACAATACATTAAGCTGTGGCTTGGGTCACTGCTGTGATGTGTGTTTGATTCCTGGCCTGGGAACTTCCATGTGCCACAGGTGCAGCCAAAAAGAAAAAGTTATGTTTATACTGTACTGTAATCTATTAAGTGTGCAATGTCATTATGCCTAAAAAACAATGCATATACCTTCTTCTTCATTGCTAAAGAATGCTAAATCTCGGCCTTCAGTGAGTAGTAATTCTTTTGCTGATGGAGGATTTGCCTCAATGCTGACGGCTGCTGATTGATCCGAGTGGTGGTGGCTGAAGACTGGGGTGGCTGTGACCATTTCTTAAAATGAAATGATGAAGTTTGCCACAATGATTGACTCTTCCTTTCACAAATAGTTTCTCTGCAGTATATGATGGATTTGACAGGAGTTTACTCATAGTAGGATTGCTTTCAAAGCTGGAGTCAATCCTCTCAATCCATGCTGCTGCTTTATCAACTAAGTTTATGTCATATTCTAAATCCTTTGTCATTTCAGTTATCTTCACAGCATCTTCACTGGGACCAGATTCCATCTTAAGAAACCACTTTTGACATTAACAGGAGATGGAATTAAGATGGCAGAGTAGAAGGAATGGAGCTCACCTTCTCTCATAAAAGCCACAAAATGACAACCAACTGCTAAACAACCTTCAATCAAATAGACTGAAAACTATAAAAAAAGATATCCTAGTCCAGAGGACAAAGAGGAGGCCACATCAAGATGGTAGGAGGGGTGATTATGCTATATAAGCAACCCCATACCCATGGGGTGGGAAGCCCACAGACTGGAAAGTAACTATCACAGAGACTCACCTACGGGAGTGAGAGTTCTGAGCCCCACATCAAACTGACCAAAATTAAAGACAAAGAGAAAATATTGAAAGCAGCTAGGGAAAAGAAACAAATAACATACAAAGTAAACCTGATAAAAGGTTATCAGAATATTTCTTAGCAGAAACTCTGCATGTAGTCCAGAAGGGAGTGGTATGATATACTTAAGGTGATGAAAGGGGAAAAAACAAACAAACAAACAAACAAACAAAAAAACTCCAACAAAGATTACTCTACCCATCAAGGCTCTCATTCACCTTTGAAGGAGAAATCAAAAGCTTTACAGACAAGCAAAAGCTAAGAGAATTCAGCCCCACTAAAACAGCTTTACAACAAATACTAAAGGAACTTCTCTAGGTAGAAAAGAAAAGGCCAAAATAAAAATAAAAATATTACAAATGACAAGGCTCACCGGTAAAGACATACATAAAGGTATGAAATCTCCCACACACAAATATGCTACCAAAATCAGAAATCATGAGGAGAATACAAATGCAGGACACTGGAGATGCCGTTGCAATTAAGAGACCAACAACTTCAAACAATCTTGTGTATGTATATATATACATAGAGAGACAGACAGACAGACAGACTCCTATATCAAAACTTCAGGGTAACTGCAAACCAAAAATCTACAATAGATACATAAACAAATAAAAAAAAGCAACTCAAATACAACACTAAAGATAGTCAGCAAACCACCAGAGAAAAGAATAAGAGAAGGGAAGAAAAAAGACCAACAAAACCAGTTCCAAAAGCTCAAGAAATGCCAATAAGAACATATATATCAATAACTACCTTAAATGTAAGTGGATTAAATGCTCCAACCAAAAGACATAGACTGGGTGAATGGATACAAAAATAAGACCAATATATATGCTGTTTTCAAGACCCCTCACTTATGGTAACACATACAAATTGAAAGTGAGAGGATGGAAGAAAATATTCCATGCAAATGGGAATCAAAAGAAAGCTGGAGTAGCAATACTCATACCAGACAAAATAAACCTTAAAGAACATTATAAGAGACAAAGAGGAGTTCCTGTTGTAGCACAACAGAAACGAATCTGACTGGGAACATGAGGTTGCTGGTTCCATCCCTGGCCTTGCTCAGTGGGTTAAGGATCTGGCATTGCCATGAGCTGTGGTGTAGTTTGCAGATGCAGCTTGGATCTGATGTTGCTATGGCTGTGGTGCAGGCCGGCAGCTGTAACTGCGATTGGACCCCTAGCCTAGGAACCTCCATATGCCGTGGGTGCAGCCCTACAGAGCCAAAAAAAAAAAAAAAAAAAGAAAAAAAGAGAGAGAGACAAAGGACATTACATAATGATCAAAGGATCAATCCAAGAAGATATAACAATTGTAAATATATATGCACCCAACGTAGGATCACCTCAATATATAAGGCAACTGCTAACAACCTTAAAAGGAGAAATTGACAATAACACAATAATAGCAGGGGCCTTTAACACCCCAATTAAACAGCAAAGGATAAATCATCCAGACAGAAAATCAGCAAGGAAACACAGGCTGTAAATGACGCATTAGACCATATGGACTTAATATATATTTATAGAACATCCACCCAAAAGCAGCAGAATACACATTCTTCTCAAGTGCACATGGAACATTCTCTAAGATTGACCATATTTTGGGCCACAAATCAAGCCTTGGTAATTTAAGAAAATTGAAATAATATCAAGCATTTTTTCTGACCACAATGCTGTATGACTGGAAATAAACAAGAAAAAAACTGCAAAAATCACAAACACGTGGAGACTGTGTACCACCAATGGATCACTGAAGAAATCAAAGAGGAAATTAAAACTACCCAGAAGCAAACAAAGATATAACAATCCAAAACCTATGGGATGCAGCAGAAACAGGTCTAAGAGGGAAGTTAATAACAATACAAGCCTACCTCAGTTAACAAGAAAAAGCTCAAATAACCTAACTTTACATATAAAGCAACTACAGAGAGAACAGATAAGACCTAAAGTCAGCAGAAGAAAGTGAATAATAAAAATCAGAGCAGAAAGAAATGAAATAGAAATGAAGAAAACCTTAGAAAAGATCAATGAAACTAAAAGCTGGTTCTTTGAAAAGATCAACAAAATTGATAAACTCTTAGCCAGACTTATCAAGAAAAAAAGAGAACTCAAATATAATTAGAAATGAAAAAGAAGTTACAATGGACATTCCAGAAATAAAAAGGATCATAAGAAACAACTACAAGCAACCATATGCCAATAAAATAGGCAACTTAGATGAAATGGACAAATTCTTTGAAAAGTACAGCCTTCCAAGACTAAACCAAGACTAAATAGAAAAGATATATGGACCAATCACAAGTACTGAAATTGAAACTGTGATTTAAAAACTTCCAACAAACAAAAGTCCATGACCAGAAGGCTTCACAGGAGAACTCTATCAAACATGTAAAGAAGAGCTAACACATATCCTTCTGAAACTATTTCAAAAAATTGCAGAGGAAGGAACACTCCCAAACTCATTCTATGAGGCCACTATCACTCTGATACCAAAACCTGACAAAGATACCACAAAAAAAAAAAAGAAAATTAAAGGCCAGTATGACTGATGAACATATATGCAAATATCATCAACAAAATACTAGCAAACTGAATCCAACAGTACATTAAAAGTATTGTACATCATGATCAAGTGGGATTTATCCCATGGATGAAAGCATTCTTCAACATCTGCAAATCAATCAGTGTGATACACCACCTTAACTGAAGAATAAAAACCATATGATCCTCTCAATAGATGCAGAAAAAGCTTTTGACATAATCCAACATCCATTTCTGATAAAAACCCTCCAGAAAGTGGGCACAGAGGGGACCTACCTCAACATAGTAAAGGCCATATACAACAAACCCACAGCTAACATCATTTCAATGGTGAAAAGCTGAAAGAATTCCTTATGAGATCAGGAACAAGACAAGGATGACCACTCTCGCCACTACTATTCAACATAGTTTTGGAAGTCCTAGCCAGGGCAATCAGAGAAGAAAAAGAAATAAAAGGAATCCAAATTGGAAAGGAAGAAGTAAAACTATCACTATTTGCAGATGACATGATACTATACCTAGAAAATCCTAGAGACACTACCAGAAAACTGTTAGAGCTCATCAGTGAATTTGGCAAGTTACAGGATACCAAATTAATACACAGAAATTGATTGATTTCTATATATTAAAAATAAAAGATCAGAGAGAAATTAGGGAAACAATCCCATTTACCATCACATCAAAAGGAATAAAATACTTAGAAATAACTCTACCTAAAGAAACAAAATACTTGTACTCTGAAAACTATAAGACACTGATGAAAGAAATCAAAGATGACACAAACAGATGGAAAGACATACCATGCTCCTGGATTAGAAGAATCAATATTATCAAAATGACTATACTACACAAGGCAATCTACAGAGGCAGTGCAATCCCTATCAAATTACCAAGGACATTTTTCACAGAACTAGAACAAAATATATTAGAATTTGTTTGGAAGCACAAAAGACCCAGAATAGCCAAAGCCATCCTGAGAAAGAAAAATGGAGCTGGAGGAATCAGGCTCCTTGACTTCAGACTATACTACAAAGCTACAGCCATTGAAACAGTATGGTACTGGCATAAAGACAGAGATATAGATCAGTGGAACAGGATAGAGAGGCCAGAATTAAACCCATGCACCTACAGTCAACTAATCTGTGACAAAGGAAGCAAGAATATACAATGTAGAAAAGACAGTCCCTTCAATAAGTTGTGCTGGGAAAACTGGACAGCTACATGTAAAAGAATGAAATTAGAACAATTCCTAATACCATACACAAAAATAAACTCAAAATGGATTAAAGACCTAAACATAAGACCGAATACTATGAAACACTTACAGGAAAACTTAGGCCGAACATTCTCTGACATAAAACACAGCAATATCTTCTCAGATCCAGCCCCTAGAGTAGTGACAATAAAAACAAAAATAAATAGATGCACTTAATTAAACTTAAAAGTTTCTGCACAGCAAAGGAAATCCTAAACAAAAAAGACAGCCCACAGAATCAGAGAAAATATTTGCAAATGAAATGACTGACAAGGGATTAATCTCCAAAATTTATAAACACCTCCTGCAGCTCAATACTAAAAAAACAAACAACCCCATCAAAAAATGGGCAGAGGATCTAAACAGACAATTCTCCAAAGAAAACACAGATGGCCAAAAAACACATGAAAAGATGTTCAGTATCACTCATTATTAGAGAAATGCAAATCGGAACTACCATGAAGTACCACCTTATCCTGGCCAGAATGGCTGTCATCAGAAAGTCTACAAACAATAAATGCTGGAAAGGGTGTGGAGAAAAGGGAACCCTATTACACTGTTGGTAGGAATTAAATTGGTGCAACCACTATGGAAAACAGGATGGAGATTCCTCAGAAAACTAAAAATAGAATTACCATTTGATCCAGCAATCGCATTCTGGGGCATCTATCCAAAGAAAACCATGACTTGAAAAGATACATGTACTCCAAAGTCCATTGCATACTATATACAATAGCCAAGACATGGAAACAACCTAAATGTCCATCAACAGAAGAACGAATAAAGACGATGTGGTACATATACACAATGGAATAAAAAGGAACGAAATAATGGCATTTGCAGCAACAGGGATGGATTTAGAAATTGTCATGCTAAGTTGTCAGACAGTGAGACACCAAAGTCATATGCTATCACTTACATGTGGAATCTAAAAAAGGACACAATAAACTTTCTTTGAACAGATACTGACTCACAGACTTTGAAAACCTTATGTTTTCCAAAGGAGAGAGTTTGGGGGTGGGAAGATGGGCTGGGGTTTTGGGATGGAAATGCTATAAAACTGAGTTGTGATGATCATTGTACAACTATAAAAGTAATAAAATTCATTGAGAAAAAAACTGCTTTCTTTGCTCATCCATTTAAGTTTTATAACAAAGTTTGAAATATTGCAATTACTGAAATGTGACAGACACAAACTGAGCAAATACTGTTGTAAAAATGGCACCAGCAGACTTGAGTGACACAGAATTGCCACAAACCTTCAATTTATAAAAATGCAGTATCTGTGAAACAGAATAAAGTGAGGTTGTCTGTAATGACATGAAATCTTCAATTTATTGCCTCCTCTCAAAAAGACAGAACTTAATTATCCCACATCACAATTTTAAATAGGAAAATTACCTATTAAAAAAATCTTTCTGAACAATAGACTCATGGTCAGACCACATATATGCACAGAGAGCTAATTAGCTCTCTTTAAAAAACTGCCAGTATTTTAAGTTGGTTTTACTTACCATGTCAGATATGGTAAATACCTCAGAGGGAAATAACTGTACTGGCTTAAATGGTGTCCCTCCCTAAATTCATGTCTACCAAGAACCTGTGAATGTGAACTTCTTTGGAGATAGAGTCCTTGCTGATATAATTAAGCTAAAATGGGGTCACATAGTGGATGAGAGTGGGCCCTAATCCAATGACTGGTGTCCTTATAAGAGGGAAACTGGATAGGGATAGACACACAGGGAAAATGTCATGTGAGAACAGAAAAAGAGATTGGATTGATACAGCTACAAATTACAAAGTACCAAGGATTGCCAGCCATGGCTAGAAGCCAGGAAGAAGCAGGGAAAATTCTCCCCTAGTGCCTTGAGAGGAAGCAAGGCCTTGCTGCCACCCTGGTTTTCAACTTCTAGCCTCCAGAACTGTGGGAGAACAAACCTCTGTTGCTTTAAGCCATGAAGTTTGTCCTAATTTGTTTTACTGGCCCTAGCAAATTGATACATTGACTATCTCAAAGTTGTTTAAGTTTGAACTAACCATAAATTTTCAAGTGCTGTACAACTGTATCAAGTGACCTGTCATTTGATGTGTCTTTTTCAGTCACCAGGCTGCTTCCAAAAGGCTACAAAGAAAGGCATGGTTTAGGAGACACTTTTGAGGTTGTTGTTGTTTTACTATTATCTTATAGCAAAATTATATTAGGGAAAAACAGTTCCTAGAAATAAAGTCACTGTTTTACAAAGAGTTCATACTTTTATTATATATTGTCTCAATGTGTTTTAACAACTTCAAGAGTGCTGTGGGATTATATGGAAATAGATGTCTCTTCTGCAAACGGTAAATGGCACCTTGTAGTTCTTCAAAGCACTTTACTGTTTTGTAAGACAGTTCCACCTCAGAGGCAGTGTTATTTGGGGTCATGTCACAATCAACAGGGGAGGGAGTATCAAATTCTTTGGGAACCAGAAGCCTTGACTGAGGCTCCAGGCTAAATTCTTTTTTATCCCTACTTGTTCCAACTGTGTCCTGAATTTTCTTCATTGCTTCTTGGTGTAAAGATGTTAGTCCACTGTTTGTTAAAGGCTGGTTTGTGGATTCGTCTTCAGAATCATCAGAGCTGTCATAATCTACCAGACTCTGAGGAGCTTGGGGTGGAGACAGACTATTATCCTGGAGCGTGGTGTGGGCCTTGCTGGACATCGCAGCCTGCTTCAGTGGTTCTGAAGAAGCATCAGAAGCCCAGAAGACCCGAGCACAAGTATTTCTGTGACTACTGAGAGCAGCCAAAGGACTAGGTTCCCTCTGGTTGCTGCTTCTGTCTTGGACAAGTGAGAAGGTGTGATAACAAATATTTATGTTATCTTTAGACTCTGCTACATCAAAGTACTTGCAAATGGTGAAAAAATTATCCCAGTCTTTTTGCAATAATTTTAAATATCTGACAAAATATTCGAGAAAACAGGTTTCTGATGAAATCAAAAAATCAAGAAGAACTGTAGAATCAAATCCAATATTTTTTAATAAGAATAAAAAAATACAGTGTGGATTATAGCCATTTTCATGTGTGTGATGGTTCCACATTTCTTTTTCTTGGGTCAAACTTTCTGTAGCTTCGCATTCTCTGAAAACAAAGATAACAGAGTCCCCGGATTAATGACTCTTCACAAAAATTAGTTTTGACAGATATAAATCACATACCACAGATTCTCCTATCATAATACTTTTTAATTTATGCATTATTTTAAAAAGAAAAAAAATTCAAACCAATCTCCTCCACAAACTCTATATAAATCTGATTCAATGAAATAAACAAAATCCATTGGTTTGGTAGTTTTAGTTTTTATCTGCCCAACAAAAAGTCTTCCTGACTCTTCTCCTTTCTACAGGTACCTCATTCCATATGGTGAGGTGGGGCTGGGGCCTAACCTCTTTCCTTTCCTTCCACACTTGCCTCACCAGGGGTAGGTGTGTGACCCAGACTGACCAATCAGAGCACCCATGCTCCTGGCCACTGTGATTCCAACAGGAATCTGTGACCCAAGCAGGCTAAGCAGATCTTCCCTGGGACTAGTGCTAAAACTACTGAAGATTATCACTGTAAGGTTGCTGTAAGCCTGGCACTGTTGGTGACCCTGCCTGAGCATGAACTCAGAGCTGTAAGATAGAAACAAAGAGAAATAATCAAAGACATGATTTTGAGTATCTATATATACAGTTACACCTGATGCCAACTTGACCCCTTAGAATTCCCAATTTAGAGCCAATAGATTCCTTTTTTTTTTTTTTGCTTAGACTAGTTTACGTTAGTTTCTATCATTTACATCCAACCAATCTTAACTAATACTATTACACTAAAAAAACCCAAAACACACAAATGACATGAGCACATGCCTCTGTGAGCATACAAAACTCAAGAAAGTTAGACGTTCACATACAAAATGAATTTAATTCAGTGGCTTCCTCTTTCCCGAGGAGTAAGAAGTTAGCTTTCAGTACAACTAAGATAGGTTCTAATAGGCATGTGCCTTCAGACTGAATTTGTATTTTACTGTTTCTGAGCCTAATTAAAATCACATGCAGGAATTGTGTTCTTGATTAGAACCTTTTGAATATTGGCCCCAAACACTTATAGTCTGAAAGCAGTCACTGCCAGCAGTGTCATAATACAAGTAGGAACTGGCAACACAGCACTGCACCGACGACCATCAGTAAGAAATCCCTTTCTCTGAAGCCAAGAAAGAAATGGAAATAAAGCAAATACTTCAAGGTTTTAATAAAGCAGGAGCAGAAATAGTGTTAAAGGTCATCAGTTATTAACTTCATAACCAATTACAGACATCTGCCACAAGACGACATGACCCAAGTACAGCTGTTTTGATAAAACAGAAATAGTACAAATATAAAATGTCATCAGTAACATAACTCCACAATCAATTTCAGATATTTGCCTCAAGATGTTGTCAGCCCCAGTTCAACTGTATATTAAAATGAAAATTTAGAACAGCTCCCTGACTTATAAAACTATATTCATTTTTACAAAGGCAATATTCACCTTACAGAACTTAAATACAGAAAAGTTAGTCTTAAAGGTGAAAAGAGATTGGAAACATCAATTAAATTAAGATTTAGACAAGTATATTAAATTACCCCTGGTTATACAGGTAAAGCAAAAAATGGAGACTCAAGCAGAACCCATGTTGTCTAATCTCAGCCTAGCTCTAATCTCTAGATCTGCCTAGTCAGCCAAGTTTTCATAATGAGAGCTCAAATATAATCTATTTTCATGTAGGGGAGGGTTAAAGAGAGGAACTGGAACTTATAAGGAAACCACAAGACTGTTAGGGATTTTTTTCCCCCTAATGATGGAAAGTAAATAGTATGCACAACACATTATTAAAAATGTTTGCTGCCTTCCTGGCATGTAGTTAGTATAATTACTTTAAAATATACGAACCTGGTCAACTTTAGGTAGACACCCATTGATGCTTTGGCAGCCTCTAGCATGTCATCGTCTTGTTCTATGAAGACCCTAGGCAACCACTCACAAAGATTGTATGACCGCAGAGAGGGCTGAAGGTGAGGCTTTAAGAAGGTCAGTAACTCAAACATGAACCTCTGTAAATCAACTTCAAAAAATGCAAATTTCAAAAAGCAGGCAAAGTGTATGAATGCATTAGTAATTTGCCTATATATAAAAGGAAATTGTATAATATCTAAAGTGCTTTAAAGTGCATTATCATAATTCACACTTTCAAAAAGTTTGTGAGTTAGGGATCATCTCTACTTTGTAAATAGGAAACTGAGCTTCAGAGAAAAAAAGTGATCCACTCAGTAGGATAAAATGTATAACAGTATCATCTATTTGCCACAATGCCAAATAACTATTTCTGAGAAATAGAAATTACATGAATTCTTGCTAAAAGCATATAAATGAATGAGTAGTAGATAAAAGAAATCCCTTCACTGAATGCTACAGTGTTTGTTACTAGAGGTAACAATGCAATTAAACAAAAATAATTTGCCTTCAAAAGAACAGAAAAAAAATTTTTGTTTAAAGTATTAAAAGATAGTACTACTATTAAACACAGCTCAGAAAGATTTTGAGGAGTTTTAACTGCAATTTAAAATTTGAATTATATAACACACACCATCTAGTGTTGTAAATTATAATTGCACAGAATTACATTTTATATGTGGTTATTACAAACTAAATGTTTTCCAAAGCAATTCAGGGAAGTCACTGCTTACAATTCAAACCTTTCACTGAAACTATATGCTGCTTGTTTAGAGACATTTACTATTCATTCTTCTGAAATGAAAAGGAGGACATGTCTTCTCCAACACCTACACTGAGTATCATATTTTAAATGGCTGCCATCTTTAGACTCTGAATTAACATCCTGGAGATATTATATGACAATTTCTTCATCAATATAACTTCTGACACATTAGTTTTAATTCAATGCTTAAGTATCAATAATCTACATTAGTGAATATACTAATTTTTAGAAGAAAAATACAAATATACCATAAATGTCTGAATATGAATCGATATACATTGCTTACTTAGAAATGACTCAATAGTATCTTTTTTTAACCAGTCATTCACTTTACTATACAAATTCAGTTTAGCCCATAAAAGAGACTCCTTTCCTTATAGTAATTCTAGTTCTTTCTTTTTTTTGAAGAAAATTTAATAAATTATAACTAGAATAATACATCAAATTATAATCCTGAGATTTGATAATTATGAATAATTCTACTTCAATAAATAACTACCCATTACTTTTTATATAAAAGGAGTTCAGAGAATTACCTTTCATTTCTTTTGCTGAAGCACAATTTTGAAACTTGATTTCCAAGGATCTAATGATAAGTAGGCTTGCTGCTCTAAGCATCACATGATCTGGACCAGGGACATGCTCACATCCAGGCTGGACTTCATCACCTCCAAAGCAGGAAGGTTTTCCATGGACAGACAATGTCCTCAATAAGCCCAAATCCACAGCTTGCAGAACAGCATCAGCCAAAGCCAACATATCCACATCGAAATGATGATCTGGCGGCATGAAGGCAGGGACAGATCCCTGACAAACATCTTCACCCATTTTGCAGAGAAGGCACTTTTTGATGAATATGATGAACTTCCTTTTGACAAAAGCCTGAACAGGCCAGGTAATAACATCTAACACACAGGAAGGTTTCAAAAATAAAATCCTCTGGCAAATGAAATGTAATTTTAGGTGGATTCTGGAGGCTATAAGAAGTTCAAGCAATTCCAAGAAACATATCAAGCTGTTTATTAGTTTAGAAGTATCTTGGTGATTTTCAAAATGCTGAGAAAACAAGGAATTGTAAAAGACTTCAAAAATAGTGTCAAAAGGAGTCAGGAACTGCTTTAGAATTTCTGCAATTATAAAAACAGTAATTATAAACAACAGGGAAAAAAGGATTCTTAAAACACAATTGTAAAATTCAATTGTTATAATTATTATATGCCTATTATACACAATACTACTCTATATAACATTATTTACTTTATCACTTTATAAGACAAAAAAATGGACTGGCTTGCTTACCTTTAACATGAACAAATGAAGATACACAGACTAAGGGCTAATAACCATGGTCAACACCCACTTTACAAATATCAATAACATGTGAAGGCTATAGAAAAATGAAAAGCTTGAATTTCAATTTTTTTCTTTTTATGGCCACATCTGCGGCATATAGTAGTTCCTGGGCTAGGGGTGGAATTGGAGCTGCAGCTGCTGACCTATGCCTCAGCCATAGCAATGGTGGATCCAAGCCATATGTGACCTACACCTGCTTGTGTCAACACCGGATCCATAACCTACTGAGAGAGGCCAGGGATTGAACCTTCATCCTCATGGACACTCTGCTGGGTTCTTAATCCACTGAACCACATTGGGAACTCCTTCAATTTTTAATAATAGTGAAGATTTACATTACTTTTCTTTTAAAAAGGTATCCTTGGAGTTCTCACTGTGGTGCAACAGGATTGGGGTGTCACTGGAGCTCTGGAGCACTGGGACGCAGGTTAGATGCCCGGCTTTGTACAGTGGGTTAAGGATTTGGTATTGCCACAGTGGTGGCAGAGATCACAACTGTGGCTCAGATCTGATCCCTGGCCTGGAAACTCCATATGCTGTGGAGCAGACAAAAAGAGAAAAAAAAAAAGGGAGAACCTCAATCAAAAAATATGGGGTGGGAGTTCCCGTTGTGGCGCAGTGGTTAACGAATCTGACTAGGAACCATGAGGTTTCGGGTTCGGTCCCTGCCCTTGCTCAGTGGGTTAACGATCCGGCGTTTCCGTGAGCTGTGGTGTAGGTTACAGACGCGGCTCTGATCCCGCGTTGCTGTGGCTCTGGCGTAGGCCGGTGGCTATGGCTCCGATTCGACCCCTAGCCTGGGAACCTCCATATGCCGCAGGGGCGGCCCAAGAAATAGCAAAAAGACAAAAAAAAAAAAAAAAAATGGGGTGGGAGGGAGTTCCTGTCGAGGCTCAGAGGAAACAAATCTGACTAGTATCCACGAGGACGCAGGTTAGATCCCTGGCCTCGCTCAGGGGGTTAAGGATCCAGCATTGCCGTGAGCTGTGGTGTAGATCAGATGAGGCTTGGATCTGGTGTTGTTGTGGCTGTGGTGCAGGCTGGCAGCTACAGCTCTGATTCGACCCCTAGCCTGGGAACCTCCACATGCCATTGGTGTGGCCCTAAAAAGACCAAAAAAAAAAAAAAAAGGGGTGGGATTCTTTAGTTTTTCATATGTCAAAACAGAGCAGATGTTGTAAATTTTACTCTTCACTATATAATGTGCATTGCAAGTAAGATAATAACAACTATTTATGGGGGAACATGATTTGTACCTGTTTTTTGTGAACATGTATCTCTAAAGATTTCTTTTATTACAGCAGTTAGAATCCAGAGACTGTAAACTACTTCATCACTTTCAGAATATTCAGAAAGATTTTTCTGGCAAAAAGAAATCCAGGAATTACTTAATGTTACCTGCAAGTGAGAAAAAATTTTAAATTAGTAAGTTATAATGCAATATTTTCTTTATAATTATACATAATACACCTATTATACACAATACTACTCTATACAACATTATTTAATCCATTGCAAAAAAAATACTATGATAATACTTGGTAAAACAAGGACAGAAATATCCTAATATTCTTTAAGTCAAGAAATTCAAGTTCTCATTGTGGCTTAGCAGGTTAAGGACCTGACATTGTCTCTATGAGGCTGCAGGTGGGTTAAGGATTTGGCATTGCTGTAAGCTGTGGTGTAGGTTGCAGATGTGGATCCACTGCTGCTGTGGCTGTGGTGTAGGGTGGCAGCTGCCCCTCCGATTTGACCTCTAGCCTGGGAACTTCCATATGCCGCACGAGAGGCTGTAAAAAGAAAAAAAAAGAAATTCAAAATGTCATTGATATAAAAGATCAAAAGGGATCAGGAAAATATTAGCAGTGGTTATTACTTCTGGTGGCTGGAATGATATGTAATTTTTTAGTCTTTTTGTATTCAGAAAGAAAAACTTATTTTAAGACAGGAACAAGAAACTATAGCTGAAAGAATTAGATTTAACTAATTCAGAGATAAGAAAAAAATCTGATAATTTGTTTATATTTCTTTGGCCATGGCTTTATCATGTGGAAGTTTTTGGTTTAGGAGGTTGACCTGAGCCAGTGGTGACCTGAGCCAGAGCAGTGACAAAGCCAGATCCTTACCCTGCTGTACTACAAGGGAACTTTAATTTGTTCATGTGTTTCATTATGCTTAAGACCATTCTTAAAATTTATTTATAAATTAAACCTGTGAAAATCCTCCTAGTCCATTGCAGGCATTCCTAAACCTTTTTTTTTGGGGGGAGGAAGGAGGCCCACCTACTCCTTTGAGAATCTAAATAGTTATGGACTCTCTGACCTGAAAGCACCTTTTGGGCTATGAATCTGATTTGCAATGATTTACAACATATCTAAGATTCTAATCCTTCATATAAGCCATCATATTATTCATATTATTCATATAAGCAATCATATTATTCTATTCTTATACTTTTGTGGATTTACATGTTATTATGTAAGCAAAGATTTTACTGATAAAAAATTGAATGCCAGAAAGCAATTTTAAACAAACTATAAAAGAAATAATAATTTGGTTACTTATCTTACCTTTTCTTTCAATTGGAAATACAGAAGTAGTGCAAGGCACTTTGCAGCCATGTGAGATAATAATTTATCCGAGTTTTGGAACATACATGTCTATAGGAAAACAAGTAAGTTTATCTACTGTTGGTGTTTTAAAATTTTTATTTTAAAAATCTAGATCTTAAAAAAAAAAAACACACAGAAAGCAAATGGGCTTACTAATTTAGAATCGATGTCAGATGACTGTAAAAGAAGTTTAATTATATCTCTGTATTTCTCCTTTGCATGCAATTCTGTTTCAACAGACAATATTCTGGTTATCATCACTCTGATCACTGTTAACTGAAGGAGCACTATTTCTCGGGTACTGCTCATCTGAGAGGGTCTCTTCAAACACAGAGGTGCTACAGTCTCCTTTGCTACAGAAAGGGTAGCCAAATGGACAGAGGATGGCTGATGCTTGCACTGAACTTCAAGTGTGTTTGAGCAGTCTGAAGAGGTGGTTCTGGAGCAATCTTGATCTGAAGATGCTGGGTTGAGATAAAAGGTATAATCATGGCTGTCATTTTCCAGGGTGGCTCCGAGAAGTACCTTATTGTACAACTGTTCTAAAACTTCAAAGAAAGCTTTCATTTTGATTGCCAAAATATATCTTGTAAGAATGTTGACAACTCCAAATTGTAAATATTAATGTTAGAACTGCAATGACTAAGATGTTTCTTCATTAAAACCTAAAATAGGAAAAATAAAAATTTAAAATTATATGTGTATATGTAATATACACTATATTACAAGGAAAAGACATCTGTTTCTACTTAATCATTTGGTCTCTCGAGTTAAAGGTAATACTGATTGCTTAATTTCTAAGAATGGAGAATTGGTAATGAGAACCTCATTTTAAAACCATAAAAACAAAATGTACAATTTTCATATAGATTTCAGGCATAAAATTATTTTTAATTTTATCACAGCAGAGACTTCAGCTTTCCCTAACATTTCTCAATGGGCTGTCAGGGTTTCTCAACCTTGGCACTATTAACAGTAGGAACTGGGTAACTCTGCTGTGAGAGAGCTGTCTTGTGCACTGTAGGAAGCTTAGTGGCATTACTGGCCTCTACCTACTAGCTGCCAGTAGCACTCCCATGGGGGACAAAATCATCCAGGTTGAGAACCAATGTGCTAATAACCCAAATTCATTAACTTTCACCTTTAACTTATAGAAAACCTAAAATTAGACTGCTATGTAGTCAAACTATTATGGTTATTGTTGATCAATCCGCAAGTTAAAATTTTATAAAAATAAAAAGAAACCTTGGTCATCATTTATAACATTAAAAAATTATGTATTAAGAGTTCCCGTTGTGGCACAAAGGGATTGGCAGTGTCTTGGGAGTGCTGGATGCAGGTTTGATCCCCGGCGTGGCACAGTGGGTTAAGGAGCCGGCGTTGCCACAGCTGCAGCTTGGATCTAATCCCTGGCCTGGGAATTCCATTTGCTTCAGGGTGGCCAAGAAGGAAAAAAATAAAATAATAAAAATGTCATCCTAAGAAAAAAGACAAGATGTTAAGCAAAAGCAATCCAAGTGTGAGCTGACTGTATTTGTAGCAGGATGTAAATTTAGACATTCTGGTTGCCCCAGGCTCCTCTGACCTGATGGAGATCAGAAAGAATGGGGAGAGAGGAAAGGACATTTAGGATCAGATATGGCTTTTAAAGCAGAGAACATGGGCAATTAACTGATAGAAGGAATCAGTTATATAAACGGACAGAGGACGCATGTAGTTATCATAGAGTAAGCATAGCTAGGAAAAATGTAAGACTTTGGGGCAAGCAAAAGAGATGACTGAGTATCTGTCCTTTTAATGGAATAGTGGAGCCATGGCGCTTGGTCTTTTTACTGGCTTTGAGCTAGTCTGCACCTGGGTAAATAAGTAACTAATAGCAATGCAAATAATTATCTGGTGGTGGAGGATGGGGGCAGCCCTCTCTGCAGTGGGAAAAGACAGTGTTGCTTTCAACATTCCTTTATATAAATTCTCAGCTCCTCAGCTTTTCCTTT
Source organism: Sus scrofa (assembly GCF_054392235.1). NCBI lineage: Eukaryota > Metazoa > Chordata > Mammalia > Artiodactyla > Suidae > Sus > Sus scrofa. Next base: position 148,484,040 of record NC_139383.1, read on the forward strand.
AAAATGGTTGTGACATTTGCCTAGTTCTTTCATTAGTTAATGAATTAAATAAAATCACTAAAACATGTTCATTTTATATGTGTTATAATTTTGTCCTCTTAAAATTTCTCCTTTAACAAAATCCATGGACTTCCCTCCCCTATCCTGACTCATTTATAGATGCCCATCTTGAACTTCCTTCCCTCCTCACAAGAGGCCTCTGAGGGAGGCTGTCGCTTACATGGGTCTCACTCTTACTATAGCGCCCACTGGCCTGCCCTTGGTTTTCCAACCTCCCTCTCCTGGTTTCTTCCCTCTGCTTAGCCTCTGAGGAATTCCTATTCCTGGTCACTCCTACAAGACAAAGCTGACCTGTTTTAGTCCTCTAGTGCAGAAATAAATACTAAGGAAACTACGATTTTAATTTAGAGTCATGAATGAAACTTCTGTTTTCAGTGACTTCCATCTTCACACTGGGGTGTCTATCTCACATGATTTATGAACATAACTAAGTATCGGAAACCGTGTTCCATCAGACAGTGTTAAAATTTACCTGAGCCCTGTGCTCCCAGAAAGCAGCCATAGTTAAGCACCCAGCCTTCTGTGTTCTAAGAGAGTTGACCATATTTCCAGATAGGAACAACTTTCACCCTTACTAACTACCTGGTTTTATAAAACCTCACATTTTCCTTCTTTGAGAGATTTCCATTAATAAATTCTCCCTGCTGCAACAGCTTGAATAAAATCATCTCCTTAATTGTTTGGTATATTTTGTCTGCCACACATCAGAAATTGGACTAATTCCACTGTACTTATTTTACTTTACATTGTTACAATATTTCTTCCCAATAAAACTACCAACACTTTAATATATAAAATAATCTATGACAATACTTTTTTTTTTTTTTTTGGTCTTTTTAGGGCCATACCCACAGCACATGGAAATTCCCAGGTTAGGGGTTGAATTGAAGCTGTAGCTGCTGGCCTACGCCATAGCCACATCAATACCAGATCCAAGCCGTGGTAGCTCAAGGCAACGCAGAATCCTTAACCCACTGAGCAAGGCCGGGGATCAAACCTGCATTCTCATGGTTACTAGTCGGGTTCATTACAGCTGAGCCACAATGGGAACTTCCAATACTTTTTATTTTAAAACTAATCAGAAAACCTAATTGGGTTTTAATTAGTATCATATGCTCAACTCTGTAATTATTTTTATTTCAATATTACTGAAAATACTAATATTTCCATAAATCTTAAATCCTTAAAATTTAACACAAATGACAATAAAATTGCTATTTCAATCATTTTCAACCTACAAAAAGGGCCATTTCAAATGGTCCAATCATTTCAGCATACAAAACTAAATTTAATGCCAATAAATAAATAAACAAACAAGCATAGGGGAAGAAGGGATGGCGAGGAGGATGGGCTATTTTCTATCATGGTAGGACACAGGATCTTGATAAGAGTAGTTGTGAGAGAGCAGATTGAAAAGTTATCAACTTTAAGATACAGAGTCAAAATGATGCTTTACAGACAGAGGAAAAAACAAAAGCATCAACTAGGGGTTACAAATGTCAGATAACAAATGAATGAAGACAATTGGTGCTAAGCTGCTTCAACTTAACATATCCCATTCCTAATTACAAGGTTTTTTTTAAGATAGTAATGCCAAAGAAGACTGCATTGAAACAAATGTCTAACGCAGCCCACTGAGAACTGAGCAATGCAGGTGTTGTTTTAAAGCAATTACAGCACTAAAGACAAGGACAGACCCTGAAAAGATGGACTAGGGGATTAACCAACCACACTTTTTCCTGCAGGGGCTGCTACAAGGTTCCGAGCTGGTCTGGAGGAAGGCATATGCCTGGAACATCACGCTCTTAAGAGACGCCAACAAAGCAAAGTGTCTGGGGAAGGATGTTCAGAATGCTGAGAGGCTGTGGAGCCAGCTACTGGGGATAAACGAGTGAGCTATGTCTAGCCTGGAAAGGGCACAAATATTAGGAGACTTAATTAGGACAAGCGAATGAGCAGTGCTTCTCAGAAGTTTTTCAGCAAACGCCTCCTGGCAGAGAAGAGTGAACTCCCGAATCAGGGAACCCAAGGGAGTGCCCATTACAAGCACAAAACTTGTTTGAAGACTCTCTTTTATTGTTTGAAGGCAATAAACTATTGGAATTTTGCAGTCAAATCCTAACAGAACCATGTGTGTCTTAATATACAAAATATACTTTCCACCCATCTTTACATATATTGATGATTTAGGAATAATAATTGCTAAATTTTGTTTAGTGTCCATTATGTATTAGAAACTGTTTTAAGTAATAGTTTCACAACTGAAAGAGGTGGGTACTTAGTCACCATACCCATTTTACAATAAAAAAAAACTCAGGCGCAAAGAGATAGTTACAGAGCCAGGTAAGTGGCACAGGCAGAATCTGAACCCAGAAAGTCTAATTTAAGAGCCTGAGCTTCTCCTCAAATTTCCTCTGTTGCTTCAGAACAATGACTGAGTATCAGCTCTCCAGTAAACTTCCTAACTCACACACCCTAATCTTTAAGTTTTTATATATACTCCCATAATACTGTCAAAGAGAATACTAATCCTCAGATTAGTATTTCTAAGTGCTGCATAAACTCTAAAATCAGAGTTAATTACTATACAACTTCCCAACTATGCAACTTCCCAGTACAAACTAAGACTGATTTTTTTCAAAAGATATTCAGCAACCAAAGGTTGAAGCATTCATCAGTATGCCCAATTTGATGGATTTTTACATTAACTTACTTTTAGTAGTGACATCAAACCCAGGGTGAAAAGCCAAATGATCCGCTGATCATACTTTGATATCAGTTCACCAATAATTTAAAGGCAGTATAAAATATGAGTGACTAAGACCTTGATTTAATGTCATTTAAAATAATTTCAACCTTTTACAACAGTTAATTCAAGATGGATCACGGGCTTAGTACTTAACAATTAAGCTTTTAAAAAAAGAAAGCAGGGGAAATCTTTGGGATCTAAGGTTAGGCAGAGTTCTTAGACTTGGCCCAAAAAGCACAGTCCATAAAAGTAAAAACTGATAAACTGGACCTCAACAAAATGCAACACTTTTGCTCCATGAAAGACCCTACAAAAGGATAAAAAGACAAGCTACCGACTGAGGGAAAATATTTGACAATGGACCAGAATCTCGAATATATAAAGAACTCCCAAAACTCAACATTAAAATAATGTTAATAATTCAATTAGGAAATGGGCTAAAGACATGAACAGATATGTTCACTAAAGAGGATATACAAGTAAGGACATAAAAAGATGTTCAACCATATTAGCCATTAGTGAAATGCAAATTAAAACCTGTGGTGTAGGTCACAGACACGGCTTGGATCTGGCGTTGCTGTGGCTTTGGCGCAGGCCAATGGCTGTAGCTCTCTTCGACCCATAGCCAGGGAACCTATATGCTGTAGGTGTGGCCCTAAAAAGAAAAAAAAAAAAAAAAAGGCATAGAGAAAGTGTGAACATATCAGAACTTTGATTTTAAAAATTTCTAAACTGAAAACTGAGAATACTGTTTAAAAATGTTTTAAAAATACTTCTTTAAAAAATATTCCTGGAGTTTATGCTGTGGCACAATGGGATCAGTAGCATCTTGGGAGTGATGGGACACAGGTTCGATTCCCCTTCCCAGCACAGTGGGTTAAGGATTCAGTATTGCCACAGCTGTGGCTTAAGTGGCAACTGTAGCTCAGACCTGAGCCCTGGCCTGGAAACGCCATATGACAATGGGGCGGCCAAAAAAGAAAAAAGAATATTCCTAGGAAACAGGTAGAACTTTTAAGTGTATAGCCTATTCATTAGAAAACATTCTCCCATAACTTAATTTAAAAATTATATATATAAAAAAACCCAAGTGGCTAGTAATTTACTCCTCATTTGTATGTAAAAAAAAAAAAAAAAAAGACACTTCTTTCAGGAAGTTTTCTTTATATAACCTCTACATTAAACTCAGAATACAGAAAAATATTTCATGGTCAATATAAAAAGTAAAAAATTGGTTTTCTATGAAAAGCTAACAGTGTGCTAAGTGACAAGAATCTCAATATTTGGCTGTGGCCTAATGCAACAAAAGGTTCAAATCTGACCACAGCCTTAATCTCTTTCTCCTTTAATGAGAAAGTTGTGATTCTTGGGACAGAAGTTGAGGCACTCTAAACAAAGCCTGCTTCTAAGATTTCAGTTCCTCCCAAGTAAGAAGGCATTTGCTTTGTCCAAAAATTAAAATGGGTCTAGTTAGGCTCACAGAAAGTTGGGGCTGGAATGGGGGTGGAGTAGGGAGAGGGGAGGACTGGACGGCAGGGCCAAGGTTAGGAAAGGCTGAAAGGACAGGTTTCCCTCATCCTTGTCTACCACCAGGGCCATCTTGGCTGGTTAACTCTGATTTCAAGAGCATCTCCCTGCCCAAGTGACAGCACTGGAACATAAGGAACCCTCCTTCTCCCTGCTGGTCCCTGCTAGTTCTACTCCTCCTGTTCCTCAGGGCCTCTGAGACTGGGAGTGAGGAGAGGGAGGGAGAAAGGCAAGCAGTTCTTTCCAGTTCTAGGAACTGCTCCTTCCACTTACCTTCAGGCCTAGAGCAGGTACTGGCAGTTAGCAGGCCCCAGGATACATCATCCATTGCTCATTTCCTTAAAACAGATTTTAGCTGCCTCAGAATCACGTGAAACGCATGTAAAAGCAGACTGCAGGCCTTACCCCAGGAGTGACGGATACAGTAGTTCTGGGGTGGGGCTCCCAATTCTTATTTCTAACAAGTTTCCAGGTTACTGCTAAAACCCTGCCTCAAATCTATAAATTGTCCTTCTATTAAACTCTCTTGTTGTCAGGACTCCAATACAGGTCAGGATGTTTTTTTTTGTTTTTAAAGCATGACGAAAAAGCCTGAAAATTAAGTCAGAGATAAAGACTTAAAACATAGAAAACGTAGCGTTCCCTGGTGGCTCATCAGGTTAAGAATGAGCATTGTCATGACAACGTCCAGCATTGTCACCGATGTGGCTCAAGTTTGATCCCTAGCCCAGAAACTTCCACATGCTGCAGGCACAGCCAAAACAAAAACAAAAACAAAAAAAGAAAAAAGGCCAAGCCCAGAAAACTGTAATAGAGTTTGAATAAAATAAAAAATAAATAAAAAGAATTAAAATGTATGATTAAGGCCATACTGAAAAAGTGTTTTTCTGCTCGGGATCTGGGATCAAGAGTCACATGTTTCTACCACATCAGGGCCAATTTGGAGCGAGCTACCATCTAAGCCTCCGTCCCCTTCCATGCTCAAGGGGCATAATGACATTGGGAGGGTTAAGTTAAATGTGATTGTCTCCATAATAATCCCCAGTGCACACCTGTCAGTGTTTGCTGTGCCCCAGCTGGCCCTGTTAAAATGACATCATACTTCCTTTACACTTCTATTTATGGTATCAAACTGGTTAAAACATGAATGAACATGATTTATTTTGAGAAAAAAACAATGCTCCTCCTCCATTTTTTAAGGGGGTGGCAAGAAAGGCATAAATAGAAGACACTGGTGACCAGATTCTTCTTTTAATTGAGGTATAATGGCTATATAACATTAGTTTCAGGTGTACAATGTAATGACCTTCTCTATATATACATAGCAAAATAACCACTGCAATAAATCCAGTTAACATCTGTTATCATAGTTTCAAAATTTTTTTTGGTGATGGGAACTTTTAAGACCTGCTCTCTTATTAGCCATAATCACTATGTTGTATAATAATATCTCCAGGACTTATTTATTTTATAATGAGAAGCTTAACTTTTTATCCCTTTAACTCATTTGCTCTCCCCAGTCCCCCAGTCTCTACCAAACACCAACCTGTTCTCTGTATCTATGAACTTGATGTTCTTGTTATTTTCTTTATCCATTTATCCATCAGTGTACACTTAGGTTGTTTCAATATATTGCACAGTAAAGGAAACAAGCAGCAAAATGCAAAGGCAGCCTACAAAATGGGAGAAAATATTTGTAAACCACATATCTGATAAGGGGTTAATAGCCAAAATATATAAAATAACTCATATAAATTATTAGCAAAACAAATGAAAAATTTTAAAAAACTTAAACAAAAAACTGATTAATAAAAAATTGACAGAAGATCTGAATAAACATCTTTCCAAAGAAGACATACAGGGGGCCAATAGGTATATGAAAAGATAATCATTAATCATCAGGAAAATGCAAGTCAAAAACCACAGTGAGATACCACTTCATACCTATTAGATTGGCTATTTATCAAAAAGACAAGAAATAACAAGTGTTGGTGAGGATGTGGAAAAAAGGGAACCCTCCTGTGCTGTTGGTGGAAATGTAAATTGGTGTAGCCATTATGGAAAACAGTATTGAGGGCCCTCAAAAAATTAAAAATAAAACTTTCATATGATCCAGCAATTCCACTTCTGGGTATTTATCCAAAGGAAATGAAAACACTAACTTGAAAAGATATGTACACCCCTGTGTTCACTGCAGCATTATTCACAATAGTCAAGACATGGAAGCAACCTAAGGGTCTCTATCTATAGATTTTTTTTTTAGCCATAAAAAAGAAACCCGCCAAATCTTGTCACTTGTGACAACATGGATGCATGGACCTTGAGGGCATTGATGCTAAGTGAAAAAAGTTAAAGACAACTTACAAGATCTCACTGATACATGAAATCTAAAAACCCAAATTCATGGATACAAAGAACAGACTGGTGCTTGCTAGAGGCCAGGGGTGGAGTGTGGGCAAAATGAGTGATGGTGGTCAAAAGGTATAATCTTCCAGTTATAAAAGAAATAAGCCATAGATGTAATGTCCCACCTGGTGACTATAGTTAATAATACTGTATTGTCCATTTGAAAGTTGCTAAGGGAGTAGATCTTAAAAGTTCTCAGGAAAAGAAAAAAACTTGTGTTAATTAGACTTACTGGGATGATCATTCTGCGGTATCTACAAACATGGAAACTCTTACGCTGTTCACCTGAAACTAACATGACTTTCTCCAGCAAGATTAGGTCCTCTTTAGATACTCTTGTCTCCAGGAACCACTGGTCTTACGGAATGTGTCACAACTGTACTTTTTTCTTTTTTTTCTTTTCCCAAAGTCTCAGATTTACTTCTCGTCTGATTAAGAAAGGGTATTCCAACACGAAGTTGTTATTTGTTAAGAGACTTCATAATTGTACTTTAAATTATCTGTGTAATGATGTGTAAGTCTCTTACCTAGAGTGTAATGCCTTAAGAGGTGTCTGATTCATCACCTCTTCCCAGGAGAGATTAATAAATATTTACTTAATGTGTTCATGGCTGAATATTCTGTTTCAGTCAAGTGCTCAGAGATTAACTTCATCCATTTAGGGTTAATTAGCAGTGTGTATATCTAAAATAATCCTAAAATCAGTTCCAAAGTTGATTTTAGTACTTTTTTGATCTCAAAGTTTTTCTAACTGCTGTGTAATTTTAACAACTGAATTTTAAAATACAATAACCATTTCTTGTCAAAACCTGTGAATACAGTAATATCCACAGCAGGGCTGGTGTTTGGAGCTCATTCAGCCTTTACTGAATTCCACACACAACAATGTGCTCAAGCTACACACAATGAAGTCACAATACAGTGCAAATTAAAACTACCCTTAGGGGAAAAAAATTCTTTAAATTAGCAGGATCAGGGGTACAAGCAAGCCCGAGAGCCAGTAGTTAGCTTCCTTTCTTCAGCATTGTTTTGCTGGGACTGTGGGGCCAAAGTCTAAAGTGGATTCTCTATCCAGCCCCACCCCCCTTTCCTCCCAGGTCCCGCTGACCAAGGTTAGGCTAAAAGGCAGACAGATGATGGGACTGCATGCCTGATGGCCTTGTTTACACAACCCAGGTCCCAATCCTCCCCCATTCCCCCAGCTCTCCTGAGAATGGTGTCTGGTGTCATCCTGTGCATAAGCTGCTCATTCTCTCCACCACCAGCACCCCCACCACGGCATGCTTTAAAGGCCACTACCATCCCCACCGCCAGTGCTTTAAGGGCTGAGACACAGCCTCCCGCACAGTGCTTTCTGATCTCAGTCACACTGAATCCCTGCGTCCTGGGCACCTAGTTAGTCAGAGTTGCTGCGGGGGAATGCTGAGCATTTTTCTAACCATCAAGGCCTCTTCGAGGGGTATAAACTCTATTCTAGTTGACTCACGGTTTTATGAACTAAAACATCATAAATATTGATCCTGAATTACCTTATTTATATGTTATAAAATTAGTGTTTCCATTTGTGTGAATGCGGTATCACCTAAAGGAAGGATAAATGACGTATGTCTGGTGACATCTAATCAATTTTAACTTGTTAAAAAACGATGTGCAATCTAAACTGTTTTTAAATCAGCGAAAAGTTATAAATTTAAAAATTGTCAAATTTGATAGTACCAATAAAGTAGTTTAGAATTGTTTAGTAGCACATTCTGTCAAAGTGTGGTAATACAATGTTCCCTGGTGGTGATATAACTACATCTCTCAGTAATCTTAAAAATTGTTGCAACCTGAACAAAAGATTTCAAGTGAAAAATAAATGGCCAGAGCAATGGAAGAGCTGGGAATTAGGACACAACTCAGACACCAGCTTCTCATTAGGAAACTTACAGACCTTCATGTCTTAGTTGAAGCAGCATTTAGCAAACACTATCTGAACTGCATTGGTGATGAGGCTGCTGTAAAACTGAACATGTTCTCCATAATCATTTACATCTTTATTCCTTCTTTTTGGAATTCAAGATTTCCTGACTCTATAATCACTAAATGTTAGAAAGCTGAACTTATAAATTATATTTATACAAGATACCACTTACAATAGATCTTTTTACTATGGAGTTCCACAGCTAAGAAAACTTGAAAATCACCAGATTAGATGATTCCAAAAGCCTCTATGCAATTCCAGAACCCAATAGTAGAGATATCAGGTATCAATTCAGGTTCCTAAGAAGGAAGTAGTAATTACTTCAGACAGAATGTACAGGTAAAGTCTAGAAATTCACAGCACAAGTGTTGTTGGAACTATGTGAAATGTTTGAAGACAAAAAGGAATGTGCAAAATTAAAGGTGGTAGTTGTACTGAGGTCTTTATAAGTTGTCTTCCAAACTTTCTGTGATGTTATTTTGTTTTTGTAATAAATCATGGCAGAATAAAATATCAGGAGTTGCTGATATATAATACCATTTAATATGCCTGGATGTAACTGGTTTCTAATTACAATTCAGCTACATACTTTGAGAAAGAGAAATTTAGAAATTCAAAATTATGAAATATGATTGCTGAGAAATATAACAGAATAAAGTAGCTGATTTTTTTAAAAATTGGAAATTGTACATCCACAAATATGTGGGAGCTTTTAAAAACACTTACTTTAGGAAGAGTTACCTCCAAATAGAGCATCAGTGTTTCAGATTCTTGTTGAAAACCCTTTGGAAACTGCTTGCAGAGTTTGGCATATATTTGTTTGAATGTACAGTTAGATACTCTACTTTCTGGATGCATTTGATTTAAAGAAACCACCAGAAGTGATTAAAAACTTCTCTTGTATAATTTGCAGCCTGCGTCTTAATAAAACAGAACTTTTTTTTTTTTTTCCCTAATCTAGGTAAATATTTAGCAAGGGTGTTCTTTTAAGCATTTGTATTTTCTGAAAAGCCTTACACAGAGCAAGGGAATGTTAGGGCTCGCCAGATGTGAATATTAATTTGATTATCAATGCCGGCTATTTCAATGCCCTCTCTATCCTGCATGAGGGTTCTCACTTTATAAGCCATCTTTTCATTCCTCTCCCCCTGCAAGTCTAACTTTTTTCCTTAAAAGGGGCCTCTGCTTACAATTTTATCAGTAGAATTGCTGGCCATATTCTTTAAAGGGAAACAGGCACAGGTTCACACAGATAATAACTGTGTGGTCCTTCCATTAAAAATAGTTTTGTCTTTTCCTAAACACACACTAATCCTTGCCAAGTCCTTTACCCTTGGAGTTCCTTCTTCCTTTCTGGAGGTTCCTTCTCAAAGACACTTTTGCTGGACCCTCCTCCTCTCATGGTCATCTCTGGGTAAGAGACTGATTCTAGGACCTCTCCTGATACCAAAATCTGTGGATGCCCAAGTCTCTTCTATCAAATGGCACTGTTTCTGCATGTAAAGTAAGCACATCCTCCCCATACTTTAAATCAACTCTAGCTTACTTACAATACCTAATACAATGTAAATGCTAAGTAAATAGTTGCTGTGCTAGTGACAAATTTGAGTTTTGCTTTTTAGAAATTTCTGGAATACTTTCCTTTCCCTCCCTTTCTCCCTCTCTCTCTCTCTTTCTTCCTTTAAATGGCTACACTTGAGGAAGTTCCTGGGCCAGGGGTTGAATTTGAGCTTCAGGTGCGACCTATGCAATGCCGGATCCTTTAACCCACTGCACCACAGCAGGAACTCCTGGAACGTTTTTCTTTTTACAAATATGTTTGATTCGAGGTTGGTTGAATCCATGGGCACGGATACCATGAATACAGAGAGCCAACTACAGTCTCCTAAATGTCAGGACCTTGAAGGATTCAGCCCTCTATATCCTCTCTCTACTTAGAGCAACTTCATGGACTCTCACTGTCTTTAATTAATATTTCCATGCTAACAACCCCAGAACCCACAGTTTGAGTTTCACTCTCTTTTGGGCTCCATGGTCAAGTATCTAAACGTCAGTGGAGGGTGCCACTTGGAATTTCCACAGCATCTTCTGTAGAAGCTCAACTCTTTCTGTGGCTTCTCAAACCTGCGCTCTCAGTTTATGGCACCCGTATCTCCTGTCTTATAAGCAAGAAACCTGACTATCTCGCCAGACCCTTCCTTACCTTATTTCTCTCCATCCTCACCATCACTATTACAGCATACCACTTCCTCCTAGGACAACTGCCACAGAGTCCTGGCTAAGTGGTTGTTTCTTGGTCCACCCTAATCCAGCTCCTTCCTACAAACATCTCCACTTTCATTAGGATAAAGTCTAACCCCCTGAACATGACTTAGCAGGCCCTTCAGTGTCTGACCCTTGGGATCCTCTCAACTCTATGCCTCACAAACTAAGCTCCAGGCTTCCTCTGAGGGCCTCAGAAACCCTGCACTGTAGGACCCCCAAGCTTTGCTTAGCTCAGTCTTTCTAAATCACACTCAACCTTTCCCCCTCCCACTCTTTCAACCTTCAACTTGGAAACCTCCAGTCTGGGAAGCCTTCCACACATCCAAGTCAGGATTAGAGGGCCCTGCCAAGTGCTCTCTCACCCTATACTGCAGTGTTTGTCTCACTGCATTGTCTGTAACTACTTTCTAGTTTGGTTTCCCCACATTTGACTATGATCTTCCCTGGGCAGGACTGAGCCGGGGTTGCCCACCTAAGCCAACAGGCAGCTCATGTAGAAGACACCAAAATGAGAGTTCTTGGTGAATGAATGATAATGAATGAATGATAATGAAAAAGAAAATACCAGGGCCCTTTTTAAAGTGTTTTCAGTGACTTCCCCCGCCACCTGCCACAAAACATCTTAGTATATTTTAGTTACATAAAAGGAGTTGATATGTTGAAATAGTACCTCCTTTATATAATTAGGCCTTTCTTTGAGGACACTGATGGTAGCCAAAGGTCTGGTGAATTGGGTGACTTAGTTTAAAACAAAGTCAACTCTTGCCTGGACTATCACAACAGTCTTTCTATAACCCCACTCTCAGCTACAGCTTTCTCCAGCAGCCAGTGATCTTTTCAAAACATAGAGTTATGATCATTTTTCTACCACCTTACCACCCGCTACAAGGTCCTACAAGATCTGGAGACTGTCGCGCCGCTTCACCATCAACCCCAACTTCACCACAAACCATTATCCCTCCTATGATGCTGGACTACCTGGTTCTCTTTCTTGCAGTTTCTGTCCACAGCAAAAGTTATTCTAGCATCAGAGGTTTTGCACTTTTGATGTCTCCGCCTGCAAAATCCTCCCCAACCCACCCGACCCCGGATCTTGGCATGGCTGGCATCTCCTCATTCAGATCACTATTCAAATGCCACATTCTCAGGGACCTTTATTATCAAAACAGCCATCACATCTTAGCCAATCTCCACCCCATTCCGCTTCCCTTTACATAGCCTATCTCTACCTGATAAATAGTTTCGTGTTTGTCAGTCTCCCTTGGTAAAGTGAAAACTCCACGATGATGAGTGATTGCATCTACCTCGTTCACCGAGGTCTCCCTAACGGCTACAACAGTGCCCGGTCGGTAAATACCTGCTCAATGAAAAGAAGCACTTAATAAACATGGCCATCTCCCGTATTTTCCCCTCTCTCCCTTTCAGCCACAGGAATTCCTGAGGGACTTCACCCTTCCAGGCAAACCCTTGAAGCGACACCGCCAGCCCACAGGACTCTCTTTCTTCGCCAGGCGAGGAACGCCATCCTGGGAACTAACGGAGCCCCGGGGGCCGAAAGACCTGCCAAGGCCCGGCACCCGCGTCTGAGAAGCGCTGAAGAGGGCGGTGGGACAAGGCTCCCCTCTCCTCGCCTCCTGGAGACTGCCGCCTTTCTAAGCCTAAGCCTAAGCCCAGAGACAGCCTCTCAGTAGGTCGCACACACGCCTCCCGCGCCGCCAAAGTTAGCGGCCGCTGCCAATTACCTGCAGGGAACCAGCTCGAGCCACCCTGACTCCGCACCGCCATTCGCGTGAGCACCGGCCCCTTCCGGGCCACCGTAGTTCGCGGAGAGAACCCGGCGTTGCCTTCTCCCGCATGCGCAGAGGCCCTGTGCGGCGCACCGCGTTTCTTAGCAACCGCCTGGAGTCCCTCCGCCAGGGGCGGAGCATTGGAAGCCTCAGAAGGGGAAGTGAGTGAGGCCAATCCGAGAGGAGTCCTAGCCCCAATCGGCACGCCTCCCCTAACTGTCGCGAATGCGCAGGCGGCTTTACGGCAGGCAAGGGGTGGGGGCTGCTGGGGGTAGGAGGAGAGAAGGAAGCAACCAACCAACCAAGTTGTCCCCACCCCCCACCCCCACCCACTCCGGACCTGGTTTACGGCTCCGGGCTCAGGCTCCAGTGCGGCCGCTGATTGGCTGCTGAAGGCTTGGTCCCATCCCAGTGACCCCAAAGTGCTGGAGGGAGGGGGCGGGGGTGGCCCAGTGCAAAGTGCATCCCGAAAGCCCCCTGCCTGGAGCCCCCGCGGCTGGCACTTGGGACCCTGTATGACCCGGGACCTCGCTGCCCCGAGACCTCCTGTGCCCCCCAGTGGCTGGGAGCCTCCGGCCCGGAGCGCGGCAGCCCCCTGCTCTGAGCCTTCAGACCGGGACTGCCCCCCCACCCGAGCCGGGACTTCCTCCCTGCACCCCTGCCCCGAGGCTGCCCGGCGGCCAGCACCGCCGCCTCAGGTCGGCTCGGCTGTGTGGATGCTGGCCGGACTGGGGCCGTGAGGCACCGAGGAGGACCAGGAACAGCCGCGTCCGGCCCTGCCTGGGCTGTTTCTTCAATGGAGAAGTTGGTGAGTGTGGAGGAGGCTGAAAGGAGGAAGAGAAGCAGCAGCTGAGGAGACAGGTAAAGTCAGTTACCTCCCGGAGGGGAAGGGGGCTGGCCTGGGAGGGAGGAGAATCCCTGCTTCTTCCTGCCTGCCTTTACCACTCTCTTCCTCTGCTCTCCCCTCCTCAGATCCCCCTCCTCCTCGCCCCGGGGCTCTGCACAGCTTTCTGCTTTCTGATCTCCAGGTTTGAGCTGGCTTGAGGAGGCGAGAGGGCAGGAAGGGTCTACCACCAGAGAAGCAGCAGAGAGCCTCTGACCAGCATCCTCCATAAAGGTAATAAGCCACTCCTCCCCTCCCCCATTGTTTATTCTTGGCCCCTACCTCATTAAGCAGTGCTTTATTTTCGGGATGGTTACCTGGGAATGCAACCCTTTCCTGGCCCCCAGTTTCCAGGCAAAACCAGAAACACTGCCTATGCCCTGATCTTTAACATTTTAATAACTTCTTTTTCCCAGGAACGTATTTTATCCCTTTTGCTCTGCACAGTGTTTTCGTGTTTTGCATTTTCTTTCGGTACACTGAACCGTGTACCCTGCTCAGAGACTTTGAGACCTTTTTGTGGTTTCCCTGCCCCTCTTACTCTCATAGGAATTCCTCAATTCCTGGTTAATTGCTTGTTAATTCTGAATGACTCTGCTTTTTAATTAAACTACAATTTTCTGCTTTCCCTGTATACTTTCCTATAACCTTTTCTCTACCTCTACCAGAAAGTCTTTTGAGTTATCTAACTGGTGAAGGTTTAGGTAGAGGAAGATACAGTAATAACTTGAAACTTAAGAGTTTCAGAAAATAATGCCAATTTTTTTTCTAGAAAAAATGAATCTGTGTACCTAAGTAGTATGAATAGTACGAAAGCAATACTCCCTTCTGAAGCACTTATGTATAATTAACTCTTTTGTGTATTTCTTGTGACAGATGTGGATGGGCTCTGAAATTCTTATAAAAAGATCAACCGTATTTGTTATATTTTGGGTTTCCTAGAACTTATAAAACTTTATGCAGTATCTTGTTAATCATTTGACACTCAGGAATTTAAAAACCAAAGACTGTTTTGGTGTATTTAGAATCTAGGGTTTTATTTTTGCACTCTTCATAAGATTTCTCATTTCAAAATCCTTACAGAGAATTGGTTAGATTGAAATGTAGGCATCTAATTCATGTGATCAGATTTCTGCTGCTGTATTTTGTTGCTGTCTTTGAAAATGAGCTAAAGGTAAGTTTAGGACATTCATGTAAATCCTGAAGAGGGGGTATAATCAGGGAAATTATGTAGGAGTTAATTCAGAAATTAGCCAAGTGAATAACTTCTCTAGCATCCAATAACAGGAGTATAAAGTGACTTGTTAATCTCAGAGTTATTTTAATGTCTCAGATTGTTTAGGGAATTTTAGGTACAAAGAAGTACTTAAAATAGCAGAAGTTAGGAAATCTTTGCCTTACTCTGTTCAGGTGGACTTTCTGCCTTCTAGTAAAAGAAATTAATGTCTTTCCTGATTCTTCTAATTGTCAAGGTACAGCTAAAGATACTTTTAAGGGGCCCTGAGGGTTTGTATCTTCTTGAAACCCAGCAATGGACAGCAAAAGGAGGGTGTCTGCTACCAAATGGGATTTAGAATCAGAATCTACCAAGGACTGTTTCCTGGTGAACATTTAGGGCACCCTTTGCATGTGTATGTAGGGTCCACTTCATTTCAGTAAATGCTAGGCAGAAGGCGATTTTTATTATTGAAATATATGAATCACCAGAGAAATGCCTAATGATTACTTTGGAACTTTTTAAAAAATGCTGAAATACTGGAAGTATGTTTTTAAAGTAAAAAGGAATTATGTATTTTCTATTCAGGTCTTTTCAGTTAAATATTTTTCTGCTTTAAGTTGAACTTTAGCATGTTTTCATTTTCTGAGAGGTGTTATCATCTGTGCTGAGAAAACACTGCTTCCCTCTGGTTTCCAATCAGTTCATTTTCATTGCTTAAATGTATTTCATTGACCCTCTCAGCTTTTAATGGTTTTTCTGAGAGTAGGGAATGTATGTAAATTGTCCACATCTGCTCCTAATATTAGCATGATTGAGAGTATTTGGTCTAGATTATGTCAAATGTTTAAAATATATGAGTACTTTCTTACCAACATGGCCAGTTAGTTAATCTTTTTCAGTCTGGTAGCTAACTTTGTGGTAATTCTATTATCAGTCACATGGTTTTGAAAGAAAAAAAAATCAGAAAACACCTGATTTATTTGGTAACCAAGTAAGGTTTATAATCGCATTGGGAGAATCACCAGTTTTGGTTGAAATGATGTATTTTGAGTATGTTATGGCCAATACTTACTTTCTTCATACCTAAAATGATGCCATTCACAATTATATTATGACACAGACAATATCTTTATCTTGTTCACTTTTAGCTTAGGTAATACAGAAGTGTGTACTATCCCCCAAGAGTTTAAAGTCAGGCAGTTTCTAATACTTGACTTCAAGCCTTTCAGTTCATTCTCAACAGAAGGTACACCCTACGTGGAAAGCTTATCTCCTTTCTCATAGACTTTCTAGGTACTGATATGAGGCTGCTAAGATGGTAAAGCCAGACATGGGTTAATAAGAGAAAGATTGGCAAGACTTCATCATTTATAATTATTGTGATTTAAGCTTTGAGTTGGGTCTGGGTAAGTGAATTACAAAATTGCCTTTCTTGCCTTGTCCATGTTTCATGAAAATCGTTGGTCTTTCTGCTGGAGCTTAGGAGACTTACAGACAAGTTCTGCATGATAATAGATCTTTATGTTGTACAGAGCCCCAGTACCTTGGAGAGAATGTGAACATCCTTACTTGTTTGGGAATATAAACACTGTGCTGCTATCTTGAGTGATATTAGAAGACAGTTTTACCTTATTTTGGGTCCCAGGCTCTTGGTCACACAAGAAGACCTCATCAGCCTCCTCATCCAGGTGGCACGCTTTGGTCCTGGTATTGTTTCTGCATCCAGAGTCCCTTTTAGGACTTGTGAGCTATTGGGGTTTTTGGTTTTCTCAGAGCCAGTATCCTTGGAGTTGATTTTAGTTCCTTTCCAGCCTGTATCTCTGTTTATTCTGCAAAGAAATGCCTATTTCTTTTTCTCAGGAGCAAACTGTTATCTTGTTTCTAGTGTGTGTGAAGTCTGAGAGCACAGTTCAGATTTGAATCACTTCATCAAAAAAAGTGTGGCCTTTTAGTGGAAATAATATTCAAAAAGCCATTAATGAGTAATCATTTGTGCCAAAGGAAACTGGGGACATAGGGCAAGTTTGGTGAAACTTACATAATTTTAAACAGGTCTTAAATATATTTTGTTTTATAACTTTTATTCATTATGAATATAGATTTCTTTTAATTATGTGAAGCAAGAAGCTTTTGTTTTAACTTAATGAGGTTCACTTGGCATCTCTATGGAAATTAGATGGCAATGTTTTAATTCCTGAATTTATAGTTTCTAATATGGTCAACAGTATAAAACCTTGGAGGCCTAGATTGTTTTCTTTTGACCCCATGTAGAGTAGAAAAGATGAATTCGTAAAATTTAAACACGCTATCAACATTGGCCAGTAAAATCTTATATAAAAGTGATATATATTGGGGAAGCAGCTCATTTAGATGTATAATTCTGAAGTCTTCCTTGTTAGTATGTTTTTCTTTTTTCTGACTGAAACCTAAAATGGAATTTCTAAAGACTGCACCCTCAGAGTTTTAGTCATTCTGAGCCAACTTTGCATTGTACATATGTTTACTTAGAAAACTGCTTCCTTTGCCATATTCTTTTATTTTATTGGTGATTTCCATGAACTATCACATTTTCAAACTTGCATTTCTTGAGGGGAAATAGACTTTTTTCCATTCTCTTCTCTGGACTTCCTCTGTAGTTTTTAATAGGTACCTTTACCAGTGGATATTATATTTACTTTCTAAGTTCAGTGGTCTTTTTCCCTCTATACACATGCAGATGGTCATACTCTATTGTGCAATCTCTCATAAAATTACACCACCATAAAATTAATTATTAGTCTGATGCTTTGGACTATTAGGACATTTTGGTAATAAGTCATTGTCTTTCCTAATTTAAGCTGTGCAGCTAACAGGGATCATGTATGCCTGGTGTGTGTGTCCATGCGGTTTTTCCCATAAACACCAAAACATAAAGAGTGCTCTTTTTGGCTTAAATCTATGGTTGTTATTTACAGTGTTTGGTATTGTCAGAACAGAGAAAAGTGATCTTAACCATTATAGGATGATTTGATTCATTTGAAGTATGCAGAACTCTAGTAAAGTTGTATGCAGGAGTAATGCCAGTGGCCGAAGCCTGCCAGCATACCACACACATGCCAGGCATTCAGACTTTCATTTATCTGATTGAAACAGCCCATGTGAGATGATCACAAGTTACCATTATTTGTGCAGCTTTCTTTTTTATGTTATTTTATTTTATGGCCGCACCTGTGGCGTGCAGAAGTTCCCAGGACATGAATCAAACCTGCACAACAGCAGTGACTCAAGCCATAGCAGTGACAATGCCAGATACTTAACGGCTAGGCCACCAGAGAACTCCTGTGCATCCTTCTGACAGAAATAATTGAGTCACTTTGACTGTTAACACAAAGCTTTTCTTGAAGTTCTTAATAAACTAATACCGTTTCATATCCTTCTGAACACCACCTCACAAGTCCTCCCCATCACTCCCACTGCCTGCATGGAAGTGGCACTGGGTATGTGAACGGCCACCACAACAAGAATGAGGATTCTTAAAGGTTTGAGACCTTGGAGGGTAATCTCCCCTTTCTTGGGAGGTGGGGTGCCAAGGATGACTTATTAAAAATCAGGTATCCAGTGGCATTCATTCTTGAAACGAAGGTATAGCTCATGTGGAAAATAATCACATGTTCCTCTGTGGACATGCCAGAGGCTCGTTGTTGATTTGCATTTTTTTATTTCAGTGGAGTTTTAGATTTATGGAAACGATGCAGAGATAATACAGAATTCCCCTATATCCCACATTCACCTCCCCTAATTAGCATCTTATAGTAACAGACACATTTGCCACCAATAATGAGCCAGTAACGAACCTTCTTATTAACTAAAACCTGGTACTGTCTTCCAATTTCTTTAGCTTTTACTGAATGTCTTTTTTTCTGTTCTAGGGTACTATCCAGGACATCACATTCCATTTAGTCATCCTGTCTCCTTGCGTTCCTCTTGGCTGTCACAGTCTCTTAGACTTCTTTGTTTCCTTGTTTTTGATGACCTTGACATTTTGAAGGATACTGGTCAGGTATTTTGTAGAATCCCTCAGTTGAAATTAGTCTGCTATTTTCCTAAGTTTTAGACTGGGGTTCTGGGAAGAAAGATCACAGAGGTAAATTGCCATTCGAATCACATCAGACTAACAGCATGGCTTGGCACTCTTGGTATTGGCCGTGACCACCTGGCTGAAGCAAGTTTCCCTCTGTAAAGTGGCTCTTCCCTCCCACGCCCCACCATACTGTCCTCTTTGGAAGGAAGTCGCAATTAAGGAGAGGGGAGTTGGTTCCACCTCCTTGAGGGGGAGAATCTACACAAATTATTTAGAATTCTGCACGGGAGATTTGTTTTTTCTTCCTCTTTTGTTTATCTAATCAGTTATTTGTACCAATATAGACTTACTGATATTTATTCTATTCTTTGGGTTAGAATCCAATAGTATTTTTATCTTGTCATCCTAGTTGTTCCATCTTGGCTACTGAGAGCTCTTTTAGTTGGCTCCTGTGTCCTTTTGATATACCCCATCATTGCATTTTTCTTGGAGCACTTCCTTCCTTTTTGGCATTGCAAAATGCTCCAGGCTCATCTTGTATATTTCCTGCCCCAGCCTTAGAATCAGCCATTTCTGTAAGGATAGTTCTGCATTTTTTACAGCTTGCCATGTACGAGTCGTTTTGATCATGCCTCGATGATTTATTTAGAAAGTGATAGGCAGAGTTGTAAACCAGATATTTACTTCCAGGGGCATGTTGGCGAAGTCTTTGGCCTTCCTTGAAGAAGTCTAACAAGGAAAAAAATAAGGTGTAGAAAGAGGAAAGGGTCAAAGTAAACTACTAATTTGGATTGTTTGAAACCTCTGTTCCTGCTGCTGCCACCACCTGTGACAGCCACTTTCCCCATAGCTCATCACATTGCCAGGCAGCCTGGCCTTTCCTTGTTTAAGTGATAGAGGCCTTAGCATACCCACCCCACTGGGGTGGGGTGACAGTTCTCCGAGTGAGTAATTCCTAGAAGGTTTTTTGGTGTGATGTGTGGAAGTTACTTTTCATGTTTTCTTAACTTTGATGGAATTCACAGATCTAGTATTTAATTGACATGGAGAAAGATCTTTTTTAGTTGTAGAGAACTTTTTCAGAATTCCATATGGACAACCTGGCAAAACTATTGTTAATCTTTTACCTGGTTTGGTGTATGCATAAATAAATAAAAATTTCAAAATTATTAACATGATACCTTTTGCATATATGAAGAACCAGCATTTAATAAGACATAAAGCTGGCTGCAGGTGTGGGTTCAATCTCCAGCTTGGTGCAGTGAGTTAAAGGATCTGACGTTGCTGTGGCTGTGGCGTAAGCTGCAGTTGCAGCTCAGATTTAGTCCCTGGCCTGAAACTTCCATATTGCTGTGGGTGCAGCCATTCAGAAAAAAAAAAAGGAGTTTAGTTCTGAAAGTATGTTTTGAGTAGAGCAAAAAGAATTTATGTTTACATCCAAATTCTAAACGTGTGATTTGTTATTTTCTTTATTCATTAGATAAAAACAAAAAACTGTGTTTTTAGAAAAAAACTTCCTGAAAATAAAACATATCCTGTACTATCTTGGAGATTAATGTAGGTATTGAGATCATTTTCTCTAAGAATTGATGTGAGTTCTTTTCTTTGCTCTATAAGTATGTTGTAAAGTACTCTAAGCTCTTCAGAAGGCAGACGATTCAAACAGCTATAGTTCTTTATTTTGTGGGGGGCAGTTCTGATGATTGTTATTTCATGCGTTTTTAGGTTTGGAAAGAGCTCATTGCCACCAGAATCTGCACACACTCTGAACCCCCTGCTCACGATGCTGTATGTGCACAATGGTTATTAGGCAATCTATGTATCAGGAGAAGGGGCATTCTTCTGTAAGGTAAGTGAGGGTCACGGGTCATCTGTGCTGTGCTAGGGGAGAACCCAGTTAGCTTTTATTTTTCTTCTTCAGATCACTAAATACAGCACTTGCTAAAAGAAAATCCAGGTTTGTTTTGATATTGTTTGAATCTTTTTTTCTTGGACGGTATACCTTGTTTAAGTGCCAATGTAATCATCTCATTAAAAAAAAAATTGTTAAAGATGGTTGTTTTAGTATATGGTAGTAGTTTCTGTTAATTCCTTCTAATGATCTTCATTTTCCCTTACAATGTTAAAATCGAGCAAAAACCACTCCAAGAGGATTCTTGGTTTTAAAATTTCTAAGACAAGAGACTTAATTTTAGTGTCAGTTGAAAAAGTAATTAAGTGGAGAGTAAGGAGAAATCATGTTTATTAAGAAAACAAATTGCCAGGAAATTTTCTCATTTCCCAATTTTCTCTGAGGAAATAGCTCTTTGTAGCAGTAGCCTGATTTAAATTATATTACTTAGTACTGATAATTAGGAGTTTGTTAATAACTATTTTCTGTGTATAAAACAAGGTAGGATATTTGACTATACCATTAAGCTGTGATAATATGACCTAAGATAGAGGCTTAAGTTGACCTTTGTGCAGTCTTTGACAAGAAGTTTTACAAGGTAAATTATTATTGGTAACAAGATTATCCCAAGATGTCTAACCTACATATGGGACCAGAATGTCTTTAAAGGACTTTCACATAATTTTTTTTTTTTTATTTTTAGAAGTGGAAGCTACTAATTAGGAGGTGAGTTTAAACTGTTCCTTAAAGTTGGCCCAGATGGAGTGGCTACCTAGAAGCATGTTAGTTTAAGCTTCTGTATGTATTTCAAAGCTTAAACATGCACTAAAAAAGTTTTTTTATATATAAAATGTAACTTTTCACTAGTTCATTTTGGACTTTTCCTTTTTGTGTGAAGGAGATCTCATTTTATATTGTGTTTGGGTACACACCTCTTTTGTGACTTATTAGTGTGGGAATTCAGTATGCTTTTTTTTTATGTGACTAATCAACAGGTTGATTAGATTTCATTAGTTTTAAACATTTTGTATGATCTTGCTGTTGATTATTTGTAGAATAAAACTTTTGGAAAACTGAAACTAGGAAAGTGAGGCAGTAAAAGAGTAGTAAATCATGTACCGGATCACATAAAGTGGGGGAGGATAGAAAGACAAACAGATAAAAACAAAAGGAAAGGAAATATAATCTACAAACTTTTCTCTAATTAAAGCCTTCCCACTCCCCCCGCCCTTGGGGCTAAAAATAAAATATTGTTCAAATACTTGAGGGTACCAACCTAAAGTGTTATGGTTTTTTTTTTTTTTTTCCCTTTTTTTTTTTTTTTGTCTTTTTGCCTTTTCAAGGGCCGTTTCCTCGACATATGGAGATTCCCAGGCTAGGGGTCTAATCTGAGCCATAGCCACCAGCCTAGGCCAGAGCCACAGCAACTTGGGATCCAAGCCGCGTATGCAACCTACACCACAGCTCACGGCAACACCGGATCCTTAACCCACTGAGCAAGGGCAGGGATCAAACCCGCAACCTCATGGTTCCTAGTCGGATTTGTTAACCACTGCGCCATGACGGGAACTCCTCAACCTAAAGTTTTTTTGCTTTTTTAAGAATTTTAAACAGCTTCCCATGGGTTGAAGTTCTTTCGTCTTCCTAGTCTACGAATTGTCCAATTGATACTCGATATCTGCTCACTGATAGTGGTAGAGTCCTTGAAAGGTTTATAATTTGAATTTCCTCTGTGTGTGCATCAGGTCAACCTGAACCCCTAAGACAAGTGCTCACTTGCTTCCTCTCTTGTCTCCATCTTTAGCTGCCCAGAATCACCTTCCATTTTATCTAAAATAAATGTGGTGTTCATTGATCTTTGTGTTTACAAAAAGCCGTAGAAGACGTATTCTGTTTTTGGCTATTTAGCACTTTATGCCTCACTCTCTTTTTGAAATCTTGTATAATCTTAGAGAAATGCCTGAAAGTTTTGGTTATAACAGATACATGTTAATTAATTGTACTAATATGAACTGTTGCCACTAGGGTTTACATGATTTAGCAGTGGAAAGTTCTGTGATATTTAATGAGTACACTATCAGTGGTTAAGTATTCTAAATTCTCCTTTTTATTATATATTCTCCCTACCCTTCAAGGCTGATCCCTGTAACCTAATGAATCCTTTGTAAAAAGTGGACTCAGCTAGGATGTTACACCACCATTGTCGAAGGAACCCTGAACTTCAGGAAGAGTTGCAGATCCAGGCTGCAGTGGCTGCCGGGGATGTCCACACAGTACGAAAGATGTTAGAACAAGGCTATTCCCCCAATGGCCGGGATGCTAATGGCTGGACCCTGCTTCATTTCTCTGCAGCAAGAGGAAAGGAAAGATGTGTTCGAGTATTTCTAGAACATGGAGGTGAGTGTACTAGGAGCAAAATCTTTTTTTCCCTAAGAAGAAACTTAAAATGAAATTCTGTTTAGTTTAAAATATAAGTGTGCATATTTATACAATTTTTAATACTTCTTATTCATACTCAATTTCTTATTCTCTCTCCTTTGTGAAGATTATCATCATGTTGAGTTTTGTTTGAAACCAAATTGTCTAAAAAACTTGTTAATATGCTTTTTTCCTCCTATAATTCTAGTTTATGTACAGCCAGATTTTCCCAGATTATTCAACTAAAAGCAGCCTTTCTTCAGGTTGTCCAATTGCTTCGTTTCAGAAGCAGAAGTGGCTGTGGTATTGGTAATTAGAGTGTTGCTCAAGTTTCCCCTGTTAGAATTGCTCAAGCAGACAGGGCACGTGCAGGCCCCTTTAAATATCGTGGCTGTAATGACACCCTATCTTTTGACTCTATCACTTAAAAAAAAAAATTTAGGTGCTTTTATTGCTGTTTAGAATACTTGGCTTTTCCAGAATTGTACATGGTTTCTAGGTATCCTATAAGATTGGTTATCAGAGGTCTAATTTTGTGTTAAATATATACAGTTTGAAAAATGCACTTCACATTTTATATTTTTGCCTTGAAAAACAATCCCCTCCCATAATTAATAATAACTAATCATTATCTTAAACTAATTTACTTTTTTCTCCAGTTGGGTATCCATTTAATTTATTTTCTTAAAGATGAACAAGTGTATTTTATCATTTGTACTCATATTATTCTTGTAAATTAAGGTGTAAAACATCCTGGTTGGGACTCAGGTTCCATTATGTACCATTCTAGGGCCTGGATTGCTTATTAACAATCATTTAGTTTCATTTCTAAAGTGTACTTTATCAAGACTAGTCCAGCTTAATTGCAAACTTAACTTGAAGTACAGAAAACATAGAAGTCCGCTAGTCCTGAGATCAGGAATCAGCACACATCTGAATGACCCTGAAATAGGAAGCATGCCCCGAAATAGTTGGCTGTGGACAGGACCTTGCCATTCGCTGACCTGCGCTCCTTTGTAGTGTGTGTAGTGAGGTGTGGGTCTTCCCTTGCTCACACCTCGGTTCACCTTGAAGCTTGAAAACCTCAGCCCTGAAGGTAAGGAGGGGGAAACCAAGAAGAATACCAGGAGAAAGACCTGAAAAAAACTCATAGGTGGGTGTCAGATCAGAATACTTAAAATTCCGGCAATGTTCAGTAAAATTAAGACCAAGATAAGAACTCATGTTTTTTAATTCCACCTCATCATGTTACTTTCTACTTGTGCCAGCCTTGCTTGTAAAACATTTTTTTTTAATGTTCCATTACTCTGGTAATACATGAACTTGTCTTCTTCAAATAATACACATTTTCAAATAAATTACAAATAATGCCCAAATCCCCTTTGGCCAGCTCCCAGTCCTTATCTGCCTACCCCTGCCCAGAAGTAACCCATGGGTGTGAGTTTGGCTTGGTCCTTATCTTTCTAGATCATTTCCTTATGTACCCATAGAAAATATGTCTTTCTGTGTGATATGCAGTTTTAGAATATAAATGAAATCATGCTGACCATATTATTCTGCAAGTGTTATTTTTTTGCTCAGCTATATAACTTAAGATTTTCTTAATATCAGTGGTTAGCAAACTTTTTCTGTAAAAAGCCAGATAGTTAAGTATCTTAGACTTTGCGAATCCTCCCTGTTTCTGTCATTAACTACTCTGCCCTTGTGGTATGAAGGCAGCCTTATTTAATGTGAACCAATGAGTGTGGCAGTGTGCTGATAAAACTTTATTCATAAAAACCAATGGCATGCCAGGTTTGGTCTCAGGGCCCCAGTTTGCTGAACCCTATATCTTCACCCTCTCCCCCTTTCTCTGTGTGTGTGTGTGTGTGTGTGTGTGTGTATGTGTGTGTATGTATGTGTAGATATTTTTAACATCTTTTATTGAGATAGAATTCACATACTTTACAGTTCATTTAAAGTGTCCTCT
Organism: Sus scrofa; assembly: GCF_054392235.1. Classification (NCBI taxonomy): domain Eukaryota; kingdom Metazoa; phylum Chordata; class Mammalia; order Artiodactyla; family Suidae; genus Sus; species Sus scrofa. Next base: position 148,509,237 of record NC_139383.1, read on the forward strand.
TTTTGCATATTCAGAGTTGAGCATGCATCGCCAGAACCAGTTTTGAAACCTTTTCGTTACATGAAAAAGAAACCTTGTCCCTTTTCAATAATAATACATATGGATTTACTGTCTTCTTTACAACTGCTGGATATAGGCTTTATTAGTATGGATGACTGTTTATTTAAACCATCCTTTGTATTTTTTGAGAGTGGCTGCAGTTTTCTCCACAGGAGATAGTGTGTTGAGAAGGTAATCCATGCACAAATGAGTGTGGTCAGAAACAGAGCATAAGGGGATGGTGCAGACTGTTCAGTGAGGGGAGCCGCTGCCCCTTGGATTCCAGCCTCAGCTCCTTCCTGGAGGCGGTCACTGTCCCTGCAGCCATGGTTTGTGCTAGAAGTGTGTGATTTTTTTCCATCCTTCTTCTAGCCTGCTTCCCTTTTGTCCGTGGTCTGCTCTACATCTGGATTTTCTTTTTTTTTCACAAAACACTAGCTAAGTGATAGTTCATGACTGTATCTCAAATTCCATTTTATGGGTGTGATTTATTTAAATTTATTCCCTGTCGTTGGACATTCTGATTTTTCATTTTCCTGCTTCTTCAAACAGAATTATAGAGAATCCTTGACTGATCTTTTTACAGATGAGAGTTTATCTCTTGGATAATTCCTAGGAGTTCAGTGATACAGTTACCCCTTCAAAGGGATGTTAATTTTGTTTGTTTGTTTTTGATGGACATTGACAAATTGTCCTTTAAAGAAGGCTGTTGATGGCTCTGTCCTTATGGGGTGGGAGGATGCCCAGGCGTGTATCACTAGGTGCTTTGCACTTCCTCTGGGTGATCTGCTTGCCTCTTTTTTTTTTTTTTGCCCCCCCCCCCCCAATGATATATGAATAGCAAAGCATTGCAAGACTAAACTGCTTGGCTTGTCTTTTTCTTACCACTTGTAGGAGCTGTTTATATATGTTGCTACAGTCTTCCAGTTTGCAGCTTTTTCACATTCTTGCTGTGTTTGTTTGGGGGACAGAAGTCTGCGTTTTAATGTAGGTGAATTGTATTTTTCTTTTGGCTTATGGCTTGTGCTTTTTGTATCTGGTACATCATACCACAGGGTCATTATTTGCCTGTGTTTTCTTCTAAAAAGTCTTGTGGTATTTAGGACTTTATCCAGAATTGGTTGTGTGTAACATGAGGTGGGTGGCTATTTCATACATAAAGGTAACCTCAGCCATCCCTTCTTTCCTTATTGCTCTGTCATACCAACTCAGATACACAATATTTATATATGCATGGCTCCATCAGTTCTGTTGTCTGCTGGTATAATATTGTTGTAAATTGTTCTCCAATAAGTTTTAATATCTGGGGGAGCATGTATCCTCTCATTCTTTAAGGATGTCTTGGCTAGCCTTAGCACTTTACATTTCCATATAAAATTTTAAAACAACAAAATTACATATTTTGCAGAAGACTTTCATTTATTATATAGCACCTTTTATGTGCTTCTTTACCCTACAAGAATAAGAGATTTAGGGAGTATTTTTTAATAGCCCATCATATATCATTTAGGAACCATTAGTAGGAGAGGAAACCTCTGCTTGCCTTGGCCATGTGTAATGCTTCCACGTGCTTTGTGTTTAGTCTAGGCCTGGCTTTCAGTCTCCAGAACAGGATACCCAGCTACCTGGTCAGCCTTTCCATGCTTGGGGTTCACAGCACAGTATGAGCTGCTGCTTTGACTGTGTTCTTTTGTAGTAAATAGCACCACAGCTTACTACTGTTGTATCAAAAATCTAGAATCCCTCCTCCTGAATGGTTGTCAGATCCTTCCACTCCCTTTCGTTGGAGGCATGCCCCACCTTTGGGCACAGAAAGTTCGTTCCTCACCAGGACTGTCATGATGTCTCTGCCTTCCCTGCTTCCAGTCCTGCCCCCTCCCAGCCAGTCTCTAAATGAAGTCATCTGTTCAAAGTGAGAATTAAAATACTTCCTTTTATAGCCCATGGGTGGCTTCCCATCACCCTTGGGGTAATATTCAGTCCTTAATGTGACTTACATGGCCCTGTAGCATCCACTCCTCTGGGACATCTTTCTAGCTTCATCTTTGAGCCATAGCCCCTCTGTATTCTTTCATAGTCGCTGAGCTCAGAGGTGCCTGCCCAGGACCCGCCTGGGTCAGGCACTCACTGCTGCTTCCGCCTCTGCCTTGCTCATACCTGCTTCTCCCTCACCTCCCCCCACCCCTTCCTCCTGGAAGTTGCCCCTCACCATCCGGACTTGGTCAGATCCTTCATCATATGATTTTATTGTGCTCTATACCTCTGTATTGTAGTTTCTTTCGCAAGCATAATTATCTTTGTAGTATTCTATTTGATGTCTGTGTCCCTAGTTAGTCTTCATGAGGATAGAACTCACTTTTGTCCTGTTCTCAGAGAGAGAGGGAGAGAGAAAAATAGGAAACCATCACCAGTTATTTAGGGTAATTGTTCCCTAGCCTTAGAGAGACAAGGCTAATCCCCCCCCCCTTTTTTAACTTGAAAATACTGATTGAAAATAGATCAGCTTATGATGGGATTAGAAAAGTACCTGAATTCATCATGCCTGCTCTTTTCTGTAAACCACAGTTTCTTTAAGAGTTTCTAAACTTCAAGTGAGGTTGTCCCCTCCTGTTAATAAGCATATTTTGTGATGGACATTAAGATGCAATGAAGTCAGAGATTCAGATACAGGATGGTGAGTGAAGAAATGCGCAAAAAACAAAGGTTCGCTTTCCTTACCCCCTTGCTGTTCCCTCTCCCACCTCTGTGCAGGATGTAGAGAGAATTCATGTAGATAGTTAGATGAGAATGAAGTAGCCAGCAGTCACTTATTTGTATATTTATTCAGAAAGTACTTGTTGAGCACCTAAGATAAGCCAGGCTCTGGCCAGGCCCTGAAGTACAGACATGAGCATTGTGCTGGCCTTCTGGCACTTCATAGTCTAGTGGGTGGGCAGATTTATGGCCAAGATTAGTTGAGCATTTAGTATAAGCCTAATTCCTCACAACTGCTCTATGAGGATAAGTAGTATCTTTTTCCACTGAGAAAACTGAGCCACACAATGGTAAGTAATTTGCTCAAGGTCATTCACCTCATAAATCTTCGAGCGAGGATCCAAAGCCATTGTCTTAATCATAATTCTGTCAGAAAACAATGCAGTCCAACAGAGTGAGCTGAGCACTATGCACAGATTAGCACCCACTCTTGGCGGGATGGAGTTGGCGGGAGTGGCAAGGAAGGCTTGATAGGGAAGCATGGTTTGCTTTGAGGTCTTGAAGAGGGAGGCAGGTATGGGGCTCTGGAAAGATGCTGAAAGGACACAGAAGACACTGAGAAAAGGGTTGAAGAAGAAGAGGAACATACTTGGTTTTAGAAAACGAAAAAAATTCAGTGTGATTGGGGCCTATCCATTTTTTTCTGGGGACAGTCGTGAGCCACTTGACAGGAGTGAGAGAAACAGATGTGTGCTTTGGAAAGCTCACTGATTACTGTATGTGAGCTTATTTAGCAAGGGGGCCCAGGACCTCAGGCCCTTTTGCCTGGTCAGGACAGCAGTCTCATCTGTACCCCATTTCTTGAGCACCTCCTATGTGCCAGGCACTGTTCTGAGTACTGGGAATACAGTAACAAAGTCCTGCTGTGGTGGCACTTACATTTCTAAATGGAAGAAATTGACAGTAAACATACAGTATCAGGTGGTGAAGAAGAAAGAAACAGAGAAGGGATAAAGAAGTACAGGCTTCTGTTGTAAATGAAGTGTTCAGGGAAGACCTCTAATGTGACATGTTAGCTCTGAGGCCTGAAAGAAATGAAGACCAAACCGTGCGACCATCTGGGAGAAAAGCATTAAAGAGAAGGAAATAGCAAGTGCTGTAAAAACTCTAGGAACATGCTTAGTACTTTCTAGAAAAAGCCAGAAAGACCGTAGCTGGCACAGAATGATAGGAGAGGGGGCACACCTCAGTAAAGAGAGTCAGCTCATGTTCTGTAGCTCCCAGAAGATGCAGAAAAGGCTTTGGACTTTATTCTGAGAGAATGGGGAGCCGTTGACTACCCCTCAACTGAGGAGCGATGCAAACTTACTTAAGGGTGCACTCTGGCTACCCTGAGGACTCAGGACAGATCATGGAGGAGCAGAGAAGAGCTAGGAGAAGCTGCCTGGAAGTTTTGGCACAATCCAGGTGAGATCCTTGCTGCATGGTCTGCACAATAGCAATGGATGTGTGGTCGGATTCTGGATCTGTTTTGAAAGTGGAGACAAAATGTGCTGATAGATTGGCTGTGAGGTGAGAGTGAAGGAAATCAAGAATAACTGAGGCTTGGGGGTTGAGGATCAGGATGAAAAGAATTGTCATTTACTGAATGAGCATGGGAAAGTTAGCCAAAGCAATTTAAAGGAAAAAGAGAAAACATAGATATTTAGTATAAGTCACCTACCCTACCAGGAATTTTTAATCTCAAGGACATTAAAGGATCAGATCTTTCAGTTAAATCTGTACACCTTCACAGTCAAACCACCAATGAGGGATCACACAGAATCATCAACACTCAGATTTAAGAGGTGGACTGTGACTGCTGTGGTGGCTGCCGTGTGACCACAGAGGAAGCCTGGTTGGGGAACAGCTGTGTGAAGCCATATGTGCTGCTGCTATGGGAGAAATCCAGTTTCTTTGAGAAAATGAGCACGTTTGACTTAAATCGCTAATACAGTCTATATTCCAAAAGGAAAAAAAGGGAGGCTCTCTTAGTTTACTCTAAACCTGTGCTGTCTGTAGCACGGGGGCAGCAGGCGAACCTCAGAGATACTGTGGGTTCAGTTCCAAACCACCACGATAAAGCAGACAGCGCCACAGAGGGAGTCACATGAAATTTTTGGTTTCCCAGTGCATATAAAAGTTATGTTTGCCCTACACTGTAGTCTAGGAAATGTGAAGTAGCATTATGTCTAAAGAAACAACGTACGTACATTAATTAAAAATACTTTGTTGCTTGAGTTCCTGTCATGGTACAGCGGAAGTGAATCCGACTAGGAACCATGAGGCAGGTTCCATCCCTGGCCTTGCTCAGTGGGTTAAAGATCTGGAGTTGCTGTGAGCTGTGGTGTAGGTCGCAGATGCAGCTCGGGTCTGGTGTTGCTGTGGCTGTGGCTGTGGCGTAGGCTGGTGGCTCTAGCTCTAGTTAGATCCCTAGCCTATCTCCATATGCTGCGAGTGTTGCCCTAAAAAGCAAAAAAAAAGAAAGCTTTATTGCTAAAAAGTTGCTAACCATCATTGAGCTTTTAGTGAGTCATAATCTTTTTGCTGGTGGAGGGTCTTGCCTTGTGTGGATAGTTGCTGACTAATTATTGTGGGGGTTGTTGAAGAGTGCAGTGGCTGTGGCAATTTCTTGAAATATGACAAAAATGGATATTTGTCACATCAATAGACTCTTCCTTTCATGAATGATTTCTCTGTAACATGTGATGCGTTTGCTAGCATTTTACCCACAGCAGAAGTGCTTTCAGAATTGGAGTCACCTCTATCAAACCTTGCTGCTGCTTTGTCAACTAAGTTGATGTCATATTCTTAACTCTTTGTTGTCATGTCAACAGCCTACACAGCATCTTTACCAGTAGTAGATTCCATCCCAAGAAACGATTTTCTTTGCTCATCCATAAGAATCAACTCCTCATCTGTTAAAGTTTTATCATGAGATTGAAGTAATTCAGTCATATCTTCAGGCTCCACTTCTCATTCTAGTTCTCTTGCTAAGTAATCTGCAGTTACTTTCTGCACTGACGTCTTGAACCTCAGAATGAAGATGAAGATTGGGATTGACTTCTTCTAAGCTCTCGTGAATATTGATATTTTGACCTCTTCCCATGAATCACAGATGTTCTTAGTGGTGTATAGAGTGGTGAATCCTTTAGAAAAAGCTTTCAATTTGCTTTGCCCAAATCTGTTAGAGGAATCATAATCTATGGCAGCCATAGCTTTAGGAAATGTATTTCTTCAATAATAAGACTTCATAGTTGAAATGACTTCTTGATCTGTGGGCTGCAGAATGGATATTGTGTTAGCAGGCATGAAAACAACATTCATCTCATTGTCCATTTCCATCAGGGTTCTATCAGGGGCACTGTCAATGGGCAGAAATATTTTGAAAGGAATCTTTTGAACATTAGGTCTCATCCGTGGGTTTCATAGGTTCAGTAAACCATGTTATAAAGAAATGTGCTGTCATCCAGGCTTTTCTGTTCCATTTATAGAGCACAGGCAAAATAGATTTAGCATAATTCTTAAGGGCCCTAAGAGTTTGGAAATGGTAAATAAGCACTGGCCTCAACTTAAAGTCACCAGCTGCATTAGACCTTAACAAGAGAGGCAGCCTGTCCTTGGCAGTTTTGAAGTCAGGCACTGACTTCTCTTCTGTAGCTATGAGAGTCCTAGGTAGTATCTTTTTCCAATCTAAGGCTGTTGCCATCACATCAAAACATTGTTGTTTCATGTAGCCACCCTCATTAATGATCTTAGCTAGGTTTTCCGGATAACATGCTACAGCTTCTACCCATCATTGGGTGCTTTGCTTTGCTTTTTGATATTATGGAGCTGGCTTCTTTCCTGAAACCTCATGAATCAACCTCAGCTGGTTTCATACTTTTCTTCTGAAGTTTCTTCACCTACCTCAGCCTTTGTAGAACTGAAGAGAGTTAGGGCCTTACTCTGAATTAGGCTTTGGCTAAAGGCCATGTTGTGGCTGGTTTGATCTTCTATACAGATCACTAAAACTTTCTCCATATCAATAATAAAGCCATTCTGCTTTTTTATTCCTGTGTTCACTGGAGAGCACTTTTCCTTTCCTTCAAGAGCTTTTTCTTTGCATTCACAACTTGGCTAGCTATTCTGCACAAGAAACCTAGCTTTTGGCCTATCTCAGTTTTCAACATGCCTTTCTCACTAAGTTTCATCTTCTCTAGCTTTTGTTAAAGTAAGAAGCATGGGACTCTTCATTTGAACAGTTAAAGACATTGTAGGGTTATTAACTGGGCTTATTTCAACATTGTTGTGTCTCAGAGAATTGGAAAGCCCAAGGAGAGCAAGAGAGGTAGGGGACTGCCGGTAGGTGGAGCCATCAGGACACAAATTTTTATTGATTAAGTTTCCTTTCTTATGGGCGTACTTGTGGTTAAAATAGTAATAGCATAGGTCATTGATCAGCATAACACATATAATATAAAAAAGTTTGAAATATTTGGAGAATTATCCAAATGTGATACAGAGACATGAAGTGAGCAAATGCTGTTGGAAAATGGCACTGATAGACTTGCTCAAGGCAGGGTTCTCACAGACTCTCAATTTGTAAAAGATACAGTTAGTATCTCTGTAGTGCAATAAAATGAGGTATGCTTGTGTTTACATTAGAATTAAACAAAAAACTCAGTTCTGCAGTCACACTGGTCATGTTTCACATGCTCAGTAGCCACATGTGACCAGTAGCCACCAACTTACACCTCACAGATATAAAATGTTGCCTTGTGCAGATACATATGTTTTTACTGCTTTACTTCCAAACATCCTGCTTCAAAATGATGAAAACTTAGGGTTTTATAATGTCCAAAAATATTAGTGTTTCTAAACACAATGTGATGCATATAATATTAATAGCACCCCGTCCAAATCCTTGTAGTCTTTCTGACCAGGTTAGCTTGCTGTTGGAGTTTAGAAGAAGAATCTCTACTATGAGAATGGGAATTAAAAAAAAAATCCACAATTATTATTATATTCTTTTTCCCATTTCAAATTTTTCTGAAAATTCAAAGACCATACTGGACATTGCAAGAAAAGTAACATTAAGAGACTCTACATTAGCTGGTGTGTTTATTTATCTTCAGATTCTTTGTTTATGCAGACTGACCTGGAGGACAGTGACTTGAAACTGTAGAAGTTAAATCCATAAAGCTGATCCTCAGAGGAACCTGAGAAAAGAATCTCAGGTCTCTTCTTGGTACAGTAGGTAAAATCCTCTTGGTGAAACAAGAAAACAAATAAGAGAGATAAGGGATTAATCAAGGGAATCCATAGCAGAATGGTGAGAATTTATTTTTAGCTTTTCGGAAGTGAAAGATTTTGCACATGGTAATCCCAAATGTGATGGAACAAGGACATTGATGGTAGAAATTTATGAAAGCACTTGTGGGAAGTTTAGTAGTATGTGTTAGATCCTTAGAAATGGGGAATCTCTTTGCCAATAAACTTACTTCTATTAATTTATTCCAAGGAAGCAGTCTTAAGTGCAGCATTTCTTTTCTGTATGAAATTTTACCCCTTATTATATATAATTTTTTAGATAGAGGTATTTTCAGTGCCCAAATATAGAGGAAGAGTTAAGTAATTAGACTATGATTACAATTATGTATAGTTTTTTTTTGTTTTTTGTCTTTTTAGGGCCGCACCCACAGCGTGTGGAGGTTCCCAGACTAGGGGTCTAATTGGAGCTACAGCTGCTGTCCTACGCCAGAGCCACAGCAACGCCAGATCCGAGCCACGTCTGCACCTACACCACAGCTCACGGCAACGCTATATCCTTAACCCACTGAGTGAGGCCAGGGATCGAACCCACAACCTCATGGTTCCTAGTCAGATTCATTTCTGCTGCACCACGGTGGGAACTCCCCAGTTATGTATAGTTTTAAAAGTGTATAGAGAGGAAGTTGAAAGCTTGTTATCAATGTTGACAGTAGTATTAGGGAATGCTGTTTTTTGCCTTACTGCTTTCCTAAATTTTCAGTTTTTCATTAATGAAAAAGTAGTATTTCTTGGGGGGAATCTTTGGGAATATTGTACTATCTGGCTTTCCAGCTCTTTGTTCTGTGGTGAATTATTGGTCAAGTTTTAGGTTTTTAATCTAGATTTTTTTTCCTCCATCACTTTTGCTTTTTCTTTCTATGATAATACTTAATGGCACAATGCATAACTGTTTTTTGTTTGTTTTGTTGTTTTTTTAAGGCCTCCAAGCAGTGCCTGTGCCTGTGTAACTTGGCTAATTACATTTGATGCTTTCTGAGACTTTTAAGAGAGTAATCATATAAATAGCAAATAGAGTACAATGCTTATACATATATTTTGTAAAATTCTGATTTTCTTGCTTTTTGGACTTTATAATGTCCAAAAGTACTTGAGCTTTTAAGCAAGTGGGAAACATATTGTAACCTCTATACAAATACTGGTAATATTTTTGACCAGGTTAGTGTATATATTCCAATCTTTGGAGAAACCTATAAAGAAAAGGATAATACAAGGAAGTATAACTAAGTAGTCAAATGGAATGCCAAAAAAATGTTCTAATAGTACCAAAGGGGGGGGGGGGGTTGGTTAGTAAAGGGAAGAAGAGGAACAAGAAAGGAGACAGGTGGAAAACAATAAGATGGTAAATCTGAACTCAACTATATGAATAGTTACATTAAATATTAGTGGACTAAACTTTCCAAATAAAAGCTAGAAGTTATCAGAAAGGTATACAGACAAAACTCAGTTATGTGCTACCTCCAAAGATATACTTTTAAGTATAAAGGTATAGGTACATTGAAAGTTGGTGAATGGAAGGCGATATAGCACACAAATGGCAAGCATGTGAAGGCCCAAGTGGCTACATTAATATCATATGAAATAGATTTCAAGACATAGACTTACTAGAACAAAAAAGAGACATTTCACATTGACAGATGGGGTGGCTCATTAAGAGGAGTAACAATCATAAAATGTGCATACACCAGGAAAGAGAGCTTCAAAATATGTGAGCAAGAAACTGACAATTAAAGGGAGAAATGGACAGTTTCACAGTCTTGAATGTTTGATATTTTAACATCTGTCAGCAATTGATAGAACAACTAGATTTTTAAAAGTCAATAATTGGAGAAAATCTGAAAAACATTGTCAAACATGTTGAAAATTGAACCCAATACTTGAGAATATACATTCTTTTTATGTGTGCATGATATGGACACTAGGATAAATCACATAGTGGCAATAAAGTAAGTGTTTGTAAATTTAAAAAGGCTGAAATCTTAAGGGTATGTTCCCTAACTGCAATAGAATTCTACTAGAAATCAACAAAAATAAGATATCTAGGATAGCCTCAGATGTTTGGAAATCAAGCAGATTTTGAATTGAATTATAGTAAAAATACAATTTATCAAAATTTGTGGGGTATACTAGAGCAGTGCTTAGAGAGGAACTTACAGCTTTAATTGTTTGAGTAGAAAAGAAGAATGATCTTAAATCATTTAAAGTTTTTATCTTAAGAAACTTGAAAAAGAAGAAATTGAGCCCAAAGTGGCTGTTCCCACTTAACTGCTTAACAATCTCTGTGAAACATTATCATGAAGACTGGAATCATCCTTGCCACTGGAAGGGACTGACCTGATTTTGGAGCCTAGTGGAAAATGCCCCATGACTGGAGCATTGTTGAAAATAACCATGGTCTTGACTTAGGTGACAAACAATCTAGAAAGGTCAGCAGCACAATTGCTTGACCAAGGCTGTGATACTGGTTGGGGCAAGCAGCAGAGCAGCCACACATTTAAAAGGAGATCTGGCAAATGAGACAGCTATGTGGGCTTTGATAAGCTGCTACCTACCTATTTCTGGGAATTTAGGGGGCATATGCATGCCTAAGAAAGACCAGAGAGGACTCATCCCTGACTCAACATGAGGTCAGAAAATGAGAGGTGGGACATACTTGTAAATTACCTGATTATTAAAGGTGTGTCTTAACCTATTTGCAGATCTCCTTGGCAAAGCATGGAAACCTTGTTGGCTGAAAATGTGTTAGCATGACCTTTGACCAGTCATTGGTCAAACATAAGTTATCTTGGCCAAACATGTTATTCCTTGGAGCAGCCTCCAGAAGCCAGGCTTTAATAATAACAACTGAGCAGAGACTTAAATGGCTGCATATGCAAGGGAGACAGACTGTAGAATTAGTCTAGGCAGTTCATTAAAGCAGATTGCAAGAGCAGCCCACCTGGAAGAGGTGAGGATCAAAATCCAGGGTTACTATCATATAATCTAAAATCTGTAATTCTTAGTAAAATCATGAGACATACTAAGAAATTGGAACATATTTCTCCTACACAGGAAATAGAGTGAGCTAATAGAAAGTGTCTCTGAAGGGACCCAGATGTTAGACTTAGTGAAACTTAAGAAAAGCTATTATAAATGCATGCAAAGAACTAAGAAAACCATGTTCAAAAAGTTAAACAAAACCATGTGATGATGAGGCATCAAAGAGAGATCAATAGAGAATACATACATATTTTAATATATATAAATGAGAATATGTATTTATATATAAGTGGAAAATTTACAGTTGAAAGCTCAATAACTAAAATGAAGAATTCATTGCTTAATAGCAGATTTGAGCTGGAAGAAGGAATTGGTGACCTTGAACATTTATCAGCAAGCATTATCCAGTCTGAGGAATATGTAGAAAAAAGAACTTCTAAAATATCAACAACACCAAGATACCTGGGACATCTTATGGCCAAAATAATTTACGTTTGACCAGTAACTGGTTAGAGGTTGTGGTTAAGCAATGTTATTGAACATACCAACTATGCATGATTTCTAATGGGAGCCAGAAAGGAGAGGGGAGAGAAAGAAAGGGACAGGAAAAAAAAAAAAAAAAAAAAATTGAAGAAAGGCCAAAAATTTCCCATGGTTGTTGAAAACTTCCAGACTATACATCTGAGCAGTTCAGTGAACTCCAGGTAGGATACATTCATCTAAGAGACATAATAGTCAAACTGTGGAAAGCTAATAAAACAAAGGGAAAATCTTGAAAGCACCTAGAGAGGTGACTCATATATAGTGGATCCTTCATGATAAGATTAACAGCTGATTTCTCATTAAGAATAAATAGTGGCCAGAAAGCAGTGAGATGACATCTTCTAATTGCTGAAAACAAACATCAACCAAGAATTTTTATATCCAACAAAACTGTCCATCAAAAATGAAGGCAATATAAATATATCTCCAGATGAATGCATGGAATTTATTGCTCTCAGACCTACCTTACAGTAAGACGTACTAAAAGAAGTCTTTTGGGCTGAAAGAAAAGGACCATGTGTAATCCAAATTCACAGAACAAATAGAGAGCCCTGGTAAAGGTACTTATGTGTGTAAAAAAACAGTGTATTCATTTTCTTTTGCTGTTCAACAATACAGATTACACAAACAATTTAATACAACACATATTTATTACCTCACAATTGTAAGGTGTTGGCCAGACTGTTTTCATCTGTGGGTTTGACTGGAGAAGAATCTGCTTCTGGGCTCACTCAGGTGGTTAGCAGATTAATTCCCATGAGTGTACAGGACTGAGGGCCTCAGCTTCTTGTTGGCTATTGGCTGGAGGTTGGCTGTATTCCTAGAGATAACCTGCAGATTCTTGTCCCTGCAGGAGCCTTTCCCACCAAGGCTCCTTAGCTCCTCAAGGCAGCAAGGAGAGCTGCTGTCATGTGTCTGCTAGCATGATAGAGTCTCATGTGTCATACTGTAACCTCAGCAGTGTTATCCCATCACCTTGGCCAGATTCTCTCGGTTAGAAGGAAGTCATGGATCCTGCTCATACTCATGGCATGAACATGAAGAGGCAGGGATTATGGGAGGGGCCACCTGAGAATCCTGTCATAGACAATATAAATATGTTTTCCTCCTTTTCATCTCCTAATAGACAACAACATAAAATAATAATTGTAAAACTGTTGTTGGACTTATATAAAGATGTAATATATATGGCAGTAATAGCACAAAGGAAGGGAGAGGAAAGGAGGCTATATGGGAGCAGTTTCTATATACTGCTAAAATTAAAGCAAAAGTAAAAATAGGAATGAAATAATAGAAGAAATCAGCAGAATTGAGAATGGAGAAAATTGATGAAACAAGAAAAAGCTGGTTCTTTGAAAAGATCAACAATTGGTAAATCTCTAGCTAGACTGATGATGAAAACAAGAGAAAAGACGCATAACCAATATCAGGTATGGAAAAAAATGATCCTATAGATGTTAAAAGGATAGTAAGGAATGTAATGAACACCTTTCTGTCATTTAGAAGAAATGGACAGATTCCTTGAAAGCACAGACTGCTAAAACTGATCCAAGGAAAAAAGAACAATTTAATAGCCTTAAATATAAGAAATACTTCTTTGTATAATTAAAAGTTTCCACTAAAAATACCCTTCAGGCCCAGCTGCCATCTCTGTTGAATTATTTCAAATATTAAAGGAATAAACAATAACAACACTGCTCTTGCTCTTTGAGGAAATACTTTGAAACTTGTTATATAAAGTTTCAAATTAAATGCAGACACTGCAAGAAATGAAAACCACAGACCAGTATCTCTCATGGCAGTAGATAGAAAAATCCTTAAGATACTGTAAAATGCCTTCCATTGTTATATAAAAAAGGATATTACTTCAAGGCCAAGTGTTTATCCCAGGAATACAAGGTTTAACATCTGAAAAATCAACCTGATGAGTAATTTACCTTATTAATAGAATAAAAGTAAATACCAAATGATTACTCAGTTGATGCAGAAAGTGCATGTGGCAATATAATATACACATTCATTATAAAGACTTTCAGCAGACCAGAAGCAGAAGAGAACTTACATACCCTGTAAAAAACTATAACTTACATCATAGTAAATGGTGAACTGCTAAACGCTTTCCCTCTAAGATCAGGAACTAGACAAGGGTGTATGCATTTACTACATTTATTCAGCGTTCTGTTGTTCAAGTAAGAGTACTAAAATTGGAAAGGTAGAAGTAAAGCTGTCTTTATTTGCAGAGAACATAATTGTGGTTTTAGAAAATCGTAAGCAAAAAAAGGTGCTAGAACTAAAAAGTGAGTTTAGGTTATGAATACACAGGAAAATAGGTGAAATTCAATTTTATTTCTCTATACCAGCAGTTTACATTTGGAAAATGTGAAAACAATTCATTATGATAGCATCAAAACTCAAAATATAGTAATAAAAGTAACTACTGGTGTGCAATACTTGAACACTCAAAAGTACAAAACATTGCTGAGGGAAATTAAAGAACACCTAAATAAATAGGTATTCTGTGTTCATGGTTTGGAAGAATAAACATTATTTAGATAATTTTAGAGATTTACATGTTTAGCGTTGGTAGAGTTCCAGTCAAGCTTCTAGCAGGCTTGTTTGAAGAAATTGGTTTGTTAGTTCTAAAATTTGTTGGCCAAAACAATTTTAAAGGAGGTTTGAAGTTGTATACCACCTCTTATAAAAACCTACAATAATGCTGCAGTAATCAAGACAATCTGGTATTGGTGTATGTATATACCTTTAGATCAGTGGAACAGAATAGAGTTCAGAAATAGACCCACACTTGTAAATTGATTTTTGGCAAAGGCAGCAGGATAAATCATTGAGGAAAAGAGTCTTTTAAACAGATTGTGCAGGAACAACTGGATATTTATATGGAAAATAATGAACCTTGACTTGATCTCATGCTGTACATAGAATCAGCTAGCAATGGATCATTGCCCTAAGTCAAAGAGTTAAAAGTATAAAACTTCTAGAAGAAAACAAAATCTATGTGATGTTGCATTGGGCAAAGGTTCCTTAAGCAGGACACAAAAAGCACAAACCATAGAAGGAAAAATTGAAAACTTGATCAAAATATAAAACTTTTACTCTTCAGAAGACACAGTAGAGAAAATGAAAAGGCAAGCAATAAATTAGGAGAAAATATTTACAAAATGTATCTGACAAAAGGGCTTGTGTCCAGTATGTACACAATTAAGTTTTAAACTCAATAATGAGAAAACAATACAATGAGAATGGGTAAATGGTTTCAACAGACACTTCACAAAAGAAAACGTATGAATAAGCCTGGTATCACTAGTCATCAGGGAAATGTAAGTTAAAATCCCAGTCAGTTACCACTTTGTACTCAGAATTGGTTAAAATTCAAATTACTGATAACAAATATTAGTGAAGATGTGGAACATTTGGAATTTTCATATACTGCTGGTGGGAATGTAATCTTTTATAGTCACTTACTAAAAACAGTTTGGCACTTTTTTAGGAAGTTAAATGCACATCGACCCAGCAGTTCTCTCCTAGATATTTTCCCAAGTGAAATGAAAATGTATCCACCAACAGACTTGTATATGAATATTCACAGTAGCCTTATTCATTATAGCCTCAAACTGGGGATAACCCTTTGTCCATATGCTAGGGACTATATAAATAAATAGTTGTAAACTCATACTATGGAATACTGTTCAGCAGTGTAAAAGGATGAACTTTCTGATGAACAGTAATGTGGATCAATTTCAAAAACATCATGATGGGTGAAATAAGTCAAACGCAAAATCCTACATACGCTGTATGATTCCACTTATATGAAATTCTAGAAAGACCAAACATTAGTGGTTGCCTGAGGCCCAGAGTCTGGGCAGAAAATTGACTAGAAAGAGGCGGGAAGGAACTTTTTGAGATGGATGGAAATATTTTGACCATGGCAGTAGTTACATGGCTCTATACAATTTATCCAAGATCATCAACCTGTACCCTTAAAATGGGTCAGTTTTATTGTACCTCAAAAAAGCCATCGGAAAGAAAGAAACCACATTGTTATAGAATGTTTCTTTGCTTTTATTTATATACTTTCAAACTTTTCAATAGATTTAAATGAGTTTTTTGAAACTGCTACAATTTGTATTAAATAGGTTGCACCTAGGGGGAGAAAGCTCGCCAAAGTGGATGAAGTTAATGAGGTTGACGGGGCTACCATGTTAGAGTTCAGGAGGGGGTTCCTGATGAAGGAATTTGAGCAGACAACAGGTGAAGTGACGACAGTTCAGTCAAACAAGGACTCATGTGCCTTGTGTGATCCTGACAGAATTTATATCTAGGTGTTTTGCTACTATTATAAGTAAGATCTTTTTCTTATTGCATTGGCTAATAATAATTTTTAAATTAATAATTTTTTCATCTTTACTTGTGTTTCCCCTTTGTTAATTCCTCAAGGAAAGTAACTATACAGATTTTATGTGTTGTTAACCGACAGTCTTCCTTCTGTACTGTGTTTCCCGTGTGTACTCGGTTAATGCATTTTAAACTTAGACCATGCTTTATTTGTTAAATCTTTGTTTTTCCTAGCTCAGTAGAGCATCCAGATGTAAGTAGAATCTAAAAAGGGCCTAAAGTGGAAAACCAAAGATGCAAGTGCAATTTCATGTAACATAATTTTAATTTTACTATCAAATAGAATGAGTGTAGGATGCACACAGACTGCTTACTGACACCTTTAAAGGCACCCCCAGTGGATGAAAGGTAGGAGAAGAAGGTATTCTTAAATTTCACTAGCAGATTAAGAGAGAATGTCTGGAAAGCAGTTGATTGGTCATATATAGATTAGAAATGCTGTCTTGGCAAGATTTGCAGTTTCGTTTGAATAGATGTCTTTTAGATGCCATGCCTGTGTTTAATTAGTCTACTTTTAGGTAAATGTGGTATCTGAGCAGCGTCTGTCAAAATGGGAATATTAGTAGCTCATGTTTATGCCTTGCCAGTAGGTGGCAGCAGTGTGCTTTGTTTAAATGTTCTTGCCTATTTTTTTTTTTTTTTGTCACATAGTGAATATGTGCTGTATATTTTTCTTTTAGTTGAAGACCAGTGCAGATGTGATACCCTGATTTTCTTTAAGCAGATAAAATTAATATTGCTACTGTGTAATGTAAGTTTATATTAAATGATTTTAGAAATTCAACTGATACAGCTTACCTAAAAAAGTGTTAACTTTTTACAGGTTTGTTTCAACTACATCTTAATTGAAATTTGTATTCTCCACAGTTTTATTACTATTTTACATATAGTTTTATGCCTCATAGGTTTTGCTAAGAGAGCAGACTTCATAAAATTTGATTTCATAAAATGTTTTAGAACTAAGCAACACTGTACTAAATAGTCCATGAGTGTTTGATCATATAATTTTGGAGGCGTCTCATTTGTTTGTTTGTAGAACATGCATGAATTTTTTTTTTATGAACAAATGAAAAATTAAGGATGACTCTTATGAGAAGAAAGCATTTTATTGTATTTTATTTTTGTCTTTTTAGGGGTGCACCTGTGGCATATGGAGGTTCCCAGGCTAGGGGTCTAATAGGAGCTGTAGCTGCTGGCCTACACCACAGCCACAGCAACACCAGAGCCAAGCCGTGTCTGTGACCTACATCACAGCTCATGGCAACGCCGGATCCTTAACCCGATGAGCAAGGCCAGGGATCTAACCTGCAACCTCATGGTTCCTAGTAGGATTCATTTCTGCTGCACCATGATGGGAACTCCAGGAGAAAGCATTTTAATCCTAGGTAGTTAGGTCTGCCCAGTTATCTTCACATGGAATTGCTGGCCTCCAGGAAGTGACCTGCATCCTCTGAGGGTTCTTCCCCCTTTTCTGCCCCTGCTCAGGAAGGCCAGTAGGATGAGTTGTGTGCAGAACTGACCCCTGGCTTCAGGAAAGATTGGGGGCAGGTGACAAAATTTCTGTGACTTGAGGAGTAACATAGCTGATAAATCATTTTTGTTTCTTTCTCTCTTTTATTTCTTTTCTTTCTTCAAGAGATCTGTCAATTTAGGAGAGAGTTTTGAAAGTGTTTTAGAAAATAATATTTACACAGTGCTGAGGTTTCTCCCAACTTTTCACACAATGTGTGCTGCTTAACTCTTACCAAGATTCTTGTAAAATGAAGAATTCAGAATAGACTTTTATCTTATGAAAACATAATTTATCAAGATCACTTAGCATATATCTTACAAGCTTTGGAATTTTTACAGACCACAGAAAAACTTTTTTTTTTTAAACTAATACAGCCTAAAACAACACAGTCTGCCAGACCGCAGTACATCCGTAATTTAGAGCAGCAGATGTTGCTACACATGCTTCTCTTTAAGACCAAGAAGAAGCACAAGAGAAAATAAAATAAAAAGTTCAAAACAGAAGAGAAGCATGAAACAGTACAGAGATGAGGGAGTTGGGAAGCCAAGGGCAGTTGGTTCAATTAGCAAAGAGAAGGGATGTGGTGATCTGGACTCTGTTTTTTGTGTACATCTTCTAAACACTTTGTAAGTCATGTTCATCCTGTTAACCCAGCTTTGATAACTCTCTAGTAAAATTTATTTTCCATTAAAACTCTGCTTGGGTTAAGCTGAGAAGTACGTGGTATTCATTATACTGTTTCATCATTTCACATTTCGAACAAGAGTCGGCTAAGATGTGCCATCCCATGGCAGAGTTCATTGCTTTGTCACAGAGTCTGCTAATGTTTTTCCATTTGGTTCTCACTCTAGCTGATCCCACAGTGAAGGACTTAATCGGAGGCTTCACTGCTCTTCACTACGCAGCCATGCATGGCCGGGCCCGGATTGCACGCCTCATGTTGGAATCCGAATACAGGAGCGACATCATTAATGCCAAAAGCAATGATGGCTGGACCCCCCTGCATGTGGCAGCCCACTATGGTAGGGACTCATTCGTCCGACTCCTCCTGGAGTTCAAGGCTGAGGTCGACCCACTCAGTGATAAAGGCACAACACCGCTTCAGCTTGCCATTATCCGGGAGAGGTCGAGCTGTGTGAAGATCCTCCTGGACCACAATGCCAATATCGACATTCAGAACGGTTTCCTGTTGCGATACGCTGTGATCAAAAGCAATCACTCTTATTGCCGAATGTTCCTTCAAAGAGGAGCAGACACAAACTTGGGTCGCTTAGAAGATGGACAGACGCCATTACATCTGTCTGCCCTTAGGGATGACGTGCTTTGTGCGCGGATGTTATATAATTATGGAGCGGACACGAACACAAGGAACTATGAAGGACAGACCCCACTGGCTGTTTCAATAAGCATTTCTGGAAGTAGTCGACCGTGTTTGGATTTCTTACAGGAAGTCACAAGTATGTAATTTAATTATTACTATTACTACTTTTTTTTTTTTTTCAATTGCATCTTCTGAGGAGCTTAAGGTGTTTTACAACTTAAAATGGCCAGACATGAATGATTCCTGTTAGCCCTACCTGGTAAGTAAAATGAAAAGAAGGCTCCACATCACAAGATTTCATAAAAAAACAGTTGTGTTACTAGAAGTAATGAGAGTAGATAGGGTGGGGTGAGAGAAGAAATGGAGAAAAAGAAACAGGAGAATTTTTTAAATTAACAAAGATCGATGTTAGAACAAGGCACTTCCTGCTATTCATAAGCATAGTATTTCCAGGCTTTTGTGGAATTAAGATTGAGGAATTAGAAGGAGGATTTTGGATATTGGCATCCATAGCTATGAAAGTGAGCTAGAATTTGCGCTCTATGGCTAAGCTCTTGCTCATATTTTATTGTTGCTTTTCTACTTCATTACAGTGTGGGACACATGAAATGGAACAGCAGTGTTATTTACTTACATATCTGAGTAATGCAGGTTAAGGGTTGTAAGGGTTGTAGCAATTGTTGTAAGGAAAAAATTAACTATCAGTGGAAAATATAGTGCCACTGTCCCTGGCCCACACAGGACATTGTAACTGACCTGTTTTTGTGCAAACAGGCACTTTTTTTTAAGCCAGGAAGTGTCCAACCCACCATGTGTAGCGACGCGTGTGTTGTATTATTTCCCTTCTCTCCCCTTCCCATTGTGCCCAGGGCATGTGGAAGTTACCAGGCCAGGGATTGAACCTGCACCACAGCAGCAACTAGAGCCACAGCAGTTAACAATGCCTTATTCTTAACGCACTGTGCCACCAAGGAACTCCACATGTACCTTTAAAATTAGGGCAGATAGAAAAATGGATGTGACTGCCTCTTTGTGTTTGAGTTCTTCACTACATATAGAGCAGAGCCATGCACCTAGTAGGTCCTCAGTAAGTGTGGGTTGGCTGATTGCTTCCATAAAGGATAGTGGCTGAGCAGACTTGGTTGGGGTGCTTTTCAGAAATGAGGCACCATCTGTCCTTGGAAGGCTGTCCTTGGAGGTTATCCTTTGTCTTCAGATGCTGCAGTCTAATTTGTTACTTCTTGACTCTGCCATCAGTGCTGTTTTCTATCAAAAGCAGATTAAGTGCTTCTGATTCACCTGTGTATTATTTCTTAGATTTTCTTTTCTTAGTGAATAATTCTGTGCTAGGAGGACTGACTGTAGCAGATGCTCTTTGGAGCTCTGTCCTGGCTGTCTCTTAAAAACCAGAGTGAAAGAAGGTTGGGTGGTGCAGGGTGCATCAAGTCAAATCTCGGAGCGCCTCCTGGTCTCTGATGCTGCCCAGCAAACCCCGCAGCTCTCCAGGCACAGAGTGTGTGGATTTGCACCTGAGAACTCAGACCTCTGAGCTGTGAGGACAGCAGAAATGCCACTTGGTCATCTTTACCCCGGGCCTAGCAAATTATTTAAATTGGAAGAGCTCAAGATAGTCATCATCCTAGAATCTAAAAGCTACTGTGGCTTTTTAGAAAAACTGCCGTAAAAACTTTCCGTAAAAACACAGCAGGTCAAGTGGCTTAGCTTTAAAGTGGTATCTGTGGATGCTTTGTTGATCTCAAGCAGAGGGAGAAGCCTCAAAGAGCTGTTCTTACTCTACAGAGAGACTTCTAGAAACCTCTTCTAAAATAGCCAGAGCTCAATGTGGTCTCCTCCAGAAAGCCAGTCAGCTGAAGGAGCAGCTCATTTGTGCCCTGGAACAATAAATGCAGCCAGTAGGAGCCATGGTCATACCTGGAGAATGAGGATCACCTTGGAGAATGAAAGGTGTTTCTGCTTAGAGAAGCCAGTTTTTGTTTTTTTAGTTCTTTTACTTGAAAAAAAGAGTATAAACTAAAGGGACATCAACAGAGAGAACAGTGAAGACATGACTGACGACAGAAGTGGTGGTGAGAGCAGATAGCAGTGGGCATTCTAATGGAGGTCTCTTGATGGAGCTCCCTTGATGAAGGATGATGGAGGTCCCTTGATGGAGGACGATAGAGGTCCCTTGATAGAGGATGATGGATATCCTTTGATGGAAGTCCATTGATGTATGTCCATTGATGGAGAATGATGGAGGTCCTTTGATGGTGGTCTATTGGAGATACACTCTGAGGGTCCTGCAAAGGCATGCAGTTAGTTAAGTAGAATAATTTGTCGGTAGCGTTTGCATGAACGCAATGATGGAACTAAGAGGATCATGGAAGCTCTGGCATATAAGAATGGGCTAAAATCCTCTAGCTGAAAATAAAGAGCAGGAAATTGTAGGAAAGCTTCCTGATTCAAAAGAGAACATTTATGCACAAGAAGAGGGTGAGCACAAGAAAATGTTGTTCAAAGAAGTGCAACTATTTCATAAATAAAGCTTACCCGGAGGAAAGGGCTAAAGGATAATGGATGTCCCCCAGAGTGATCAGATGGTAATCTACTGCTCTTTGTCCCTTATCATTTCCCTGCCCCACTATGTAGATTTCCTTAAAGAGTTATTCAGAATATGAAAATCTTTTAAGAAAGAGAAATTCCAAGAGGAAGCACTTTTGCCCTCTTCCCTGCCCTACCTTCCACCTTGAACACTCACACTTTGGTGAGATAGCAGGGCTGTGGTGGCTGGAGTCAGAGAAATGTTTATTCTCTGGGTGGGTTAAGACTTCAGTAAAGTCTCTTCGCCTTGAGAACAGGCCTTTGTTAGGAAGTCTCTGGGTAGTCTCTGGGTGTCTGTCAGGTGGATATTCTCACCCTCCCCCATGAGGGTGAGCCATAAAAGGGTCTTTATTGGCTTTTCACTGTGAGAACCTGGTGGGGTTCCAGAAAGTCAAACTGAGAACTTATGGTGGCTTCATAAAACCATGGCTCTCACTCCCAGGCTAGTCCACACTCAGCTCTTGGCAGTTAGCAAAATTACCATTCCTACCAGTTTATGGCTCCAGTAGCTTCTGCTCCAGGTGCACAGATTTCAGCTGTGATTCTCAGTTTGTTTTTCACTCCAGATTTTGTGGTGGAGGTTTTGCCTGCAGTGTTAGTTTATTGATGGGCCTAAGTCATTGATTTTGAGTTTGTTAAGCTTATTCTTCTCGTAGGGCGTGGAGTGATGACTTCAGGTCCTTTATATGTTGGAGCTGAAACCAGAAGTGTATTCATGATTTTTGTCATTTTTTTACTTACAATGTGAAAAACATCCTATCCATGGTCCCTTGGGCTGAGTAGCATTCTACCCACTTGGATTCAGAGGCACCATCTCCTTTACATTGTCTGAAGACTTCCCAGCTGTGCCTGTGTTGTGGGTGCTGTTAAATCAGCTAATCTAGTGGTGGAGAGGGCAGCTAGTGGGCTCTTGACCTCGTATCTGACTTGCCTAATATTCGTGCAAGGCGCTTAGCCTCCACCTGCCTCTGGTATCTGTTTCCTCCTCTGAAAAATGGGGGAATTAGACTGTAGTCATTTAAAAAATGTTTGCCAGTACCCACTCTTAAAGGGGGAATATCCTACTGCTTGTGATTTTCTTTTATCTTTGGATTCATGGAGAACCGTGTGGACTCTTGAGGGTCCTCAAGACAGTTTTATGTACCCATGAGGTCAAACCTAATTTCATCGTGATGTGAAGATGTTATTTGCCTTTTTCACCGCACCGACTTTTTGCACCAATGGTGTCAGAGTGGTGATGGGTCAGACACTTCAGCAGGATTCAAGGCAGTGGCCCACTGTGTACTAATAGTTGTACCCTTTACCACAGGGCAGTCTCAGTAAAGCATGTTCCAGTTCCGCTTAGGGATAGCTTTGATTTAATTTTTTTTTTTTTTTTTTTTGTCTTTTTTAGGGCTACACTGTGGCATGTGGAGGTTCCCAGGCTAGGGGTCGAATTGGAGCTATAGCCACCAGCCACAGCCACAGCCACAGCCACAGCAATGCCAGATCTGAGCCGTGCCTGCAACCTACACCACAGCTCACGGCAACACTGGATCCTTAACCCACTGAGCGAGGCCAGGGATCGAACCTGCCACCTCATGGTTCCTAGTTGGATTCGTTTCTGCTGTGCCACGATAGGAAGTCCTCCTGTTTAATTTTTTTCATCTTATCTGTTTGAGTATGTACCTTTTTAATATTCTGTGGAATGGAAATTGAAAGTATTCTTCCTATGTACCAAAGTGCTGCAATTTGAATTGAGGAAAAGTACTTTGGTGATTTGTGTAAGCTGAATCAGCAGCTTTTTTTTGACAGAACACCATTTTTACCTGAAAGATGGACTAACAAACTATAGCTATTTAGTCTTTGGTATTTGGCAGACATTTTCTTTTTTTTTTTTTTTTTTTTTTTGTTTGTCTTTTTGCTATTTCTTTGGGCCGCTCCCACGGCTTATGGAGGTTCCCAGGCTAGGTGTTGAATCGGAGCTGTAGCCACTGGCCTACGCCAGAGCCACAGCAACGTGGGATCCGAGCTGAGTCTGCAACCTACACCACAGCTCATGGCAACGCCGGATCGTTAACCCACTGAGCAAGGGCAGGGACCGAACCCGCAACCTCATGGTTCCTAGTTGGATTCGTTAACCACTGCGCCACGACGGGAACTCCAGACAGACATTTTCTTAAAAATGAATAAAGTTCACTTGTCACCCTAAGGAAAACAATTTTATGGTAAGTCATAAAATTTGAGCTTTCAAGTGAAAATTAAAATTTTGAAAAGCTTATATTTGCCACTGGGACAGTGATAGTTTCCCAATATGTGAAGACTTTCCTCAGATCAATAGAGATATTTAAAAAAGTGATTTTTTGATATCATATAGTGAATTGGGTCAGCGTTTGGAAGATCTGCATAACCTAGGTAACTGGTGTTTTCCAAATGACTAATGCATAATGTCACAAAGTCATACATTGGTAAGAGATCTAAGGGCAGAGAGAGACCAATTGATTTTATGTATTTTTTTTTTTTTAATTTTTTTGGCCACCTCATGGCATATGGAGTTCCCAGGCCAGGGATTATATCCGAGCTGCAGTTGCAACCTACACTGCAGCTGTAGCAATGCCGGATCCTTAACCCACTGTGCTGGGCCAGGGATCAAACCTGAGCCCCAGCACTGAAGAAATGCCACCGACCCTTTGCACTACAACAATAACTACAGACCAGTGGATTTTAATGTGAGAAGAATACAAAAAGTTCATTGATTTGGTTTTAGATTCAATACTGCATCTAACCTTAAAAAAAAAAAAATACCACTTGTTGAGTTTTGGTGAAGTATTAGAAAAGATCCACAATTATCTAAAAAGGCCATTAAAATATCCTCTCCTTTCCCAATTACATATGTAAGTCTGGATTTCCTTCAGCGATCTCAGTCAGGACAGCATATTATTACAACAGGTGGTTTGCAGAAACAGCTCTCTGAATCCAGGTGTCTTTTCTGAAGAGATATTTCAAAGATATAAACCAATGACACTCTTCTCATGGAATCTTTCTTGTTTTGGAAAGCAGCTTTTTATTCCCATAAAAATTTATTTCAACTGGCGATGAACTTATTATTTTTCAGTGAATCAATGCATAAATTTAAAATCGCTAGTTTTAACTTCTAGATATTGTAAACATAGATAGATATAAAACACATACACAGAAATTCTTTGAGGCCATCCAATTTTAAGAGTGTAGAGAGGTCCTAAAACTAAAAAGTTGAGACATGGTGATATATGTACAATTTCTACATCCAGAATTTTGAGGACACCGTTAGTCTCGTGTTTTAGAATTGATATGTCTCTAACATATCTTTGCAGTTTCAGTCTATGGATAAAATGGAATGTTTTAAATTACTGTTTGGCCTGTGCCAGCATATTTACTACTTGGGATTTGTAGAGATCAGTGATTCCTGAAGTGTGTCTATAAAATTGTCATTCTGTCACATATTCTGGAGGTAAACGGCGTGGATCCCAGTTTCCGAGGTTCACCCTGCACAGTAGCACATCACAGGTGCCCAGGAGTTCTCAAGTAAATTAAGCACTTTGTTCACTAACCACCTTATTTTTTATTTTTATTTTCACATAGCATGGCAAGTTCTTGTATAAATTATTCTTAAGGCAGAGACTATGCCAATTGGGTTTGTGTTTAATATCCAAGGAGTCTGAGTTAACGCAGTGAAATGTGTTTCTAGTAGATGCTTTTCAAAGACTTGAAGTAACCACTCAGTTGCTTCAGTGATATATATAAAAGGCAGTTGTATACTGGGTTGTATTTCAATTTGTATGTTTTAAGGAATTAATAAAAGGAGTTGTTTAAATTTTAAATAACTTTAATAATTTAAGTTTCAATATAATTTTTAAATATTTTATTTAAAAACTTTTAAACAATTAAATGATTAATTAGTAAAAGGACTTTAAAAATAAAGGGCTCATATTTCAAAGAGAAAAAAATTAGGGGAGTTCCCATTGTGGCTCAGTGGGTTAAGAACCTGACTAGTATCCATGAGGATGCGGGTTCAATCCCTGGCCTTGCTCAGTGGGTTAAGGATCTGGCGTTGCCATGAACTGTGGTGTAGGTTGTAGATGCCACCTGGATCTGGCTTTGCCATGGCTATGGCATAAGCCAGCAGCTCTAGCTCTCATTTGACCCTTAGCCTGGGAACTTCCATATGCTGCAGGTGTGCGCCCCCCCCCCCCCAAAAAGGAGGGGAGAGATTAGGCACATAGGAATGAGTTATGTAAACTGCTTTGTGGAGACATAATCTGTCAAGTACTTAAGATTGTTGTTTTGTAGAACATTAGTTACAGGCATTTAAAAATGCTATTTTAGGGAGTTCCTGTCATGGCTCAGTGGTTAACGAATCTGACTAGGGACCAGGAGGTTGCGGGTTCAGTCCCTGGCCTTGCTCAGTGGGTTAAGCATCCGGTGTTGCCATGAGCTGTGGTGTAGGTTGCACTACGCGTGGCTGTGGCTCTGGCGTGGGCCGGCGGCTACAGCTCTGATTTGACCCCTAGCCTGGGAACATCCATATGCCGTGGGAGCGGCCCTAGAAAAGGCAAAAAAAAAAATGCTATTTTATAAACACTGCAGTAAGTGAAATATGTTTTCATTTAAATTAGAGTAATAGAGTCACATAGTATATTTTAGCTACAAAGTTTCACACTTTAAGTAAGAATATAAATCATGACTCAAAGATTTTGAGAAAGTGAAGTTTTGAGAAAGTGGCTTTCTCAGCTAAATCCAGTGCAGTGGCAGTTATGTAAGCAGATGGTCACAGAAAACAACCTCTCTACATCAGGTCCCTTACTCCTGTGTTCTTTTCAAAGGCTCCTTAAATCAATTTCTTTGATCCCCCCCCCCCCGCCTTTTAGTGTGACTTACCAAAATTGCGTTAGTGTAACTTTAAAAAATTAGTTTGCGTAACACATTTTAACTAAGGTTATTTTTTTGATTATTGATTTTTCTTCTAATTAGGGGTTTTGCTAGACATCTACATTATAAATTATAATCTTACTAGGTTTTTTTTTTTTTAGTCCCAAGTATTAAAATCCCAAGTACTAAAAGTAAATAAGTGTTGCACAGTTTTAAGTCAAATTACACCACATTTTAAGGTTCTTTGATATGAACAGTTTATTACTTTATTCTCTAGTTTCCCCATAATATTTGTATTACTTTCTGTGTTTTATGTAGGCTTCTAGGGATTGCTCTCCTTTGTTAGGAAGTAGTATGTATTTTGTTTGGCTTAGTGCAAATGGGAAATACAGGTCAAAGTTATACAAAGCTGTACATTTTGCCTGTGAAGAAAATGTAACAACTGGGCAAATGTCGACAAGGCCTACCTTGTATACCTGTGGAGCCTGAGTCTTAAGAGTAAGTAGCCTTTTATTTTGCAATACCGTGATATTTATTTTAGGGTGAGTGAGCAACTACCTTCGTTCTGTAAAATTTAATGCATTTCATACGAAGTCCCTGTGGAGGGAATTCAGAGGCAAGGGCAAAAAAGGAATAAAATGTGTTTATGGTAGAATTTTAAACTGGGTAGCTGAGATACAACAAAGAGGTATTGGGAGACCATTCCAGATGTTGACTGAAGATAAAGAGGTACAATATGAAGAAGTTTAGCCTATCAGAAATGCAGCGACAGTGCTGTCAAAAGGAGGTTGTTTGGGATAACTAATTTTCTAAATGGGGCTGCTGCACTGGTTTTGTAATTTATACTAGACCAAGCCCTTCAAAAGCAAATTGATTTCCTATTTTATACCAGCCCAATTATTACTAATGATGGGCTTCTTTACCAAATGGAAAGACTAAGAACCCTTTGAAGTGTTATGTAATCCCATTGTAGTTCATTAGCCTGAATAATAGCTTGTAGTGTTTCTCCATCCCCCATAGTGTTTATAATTCCTTAAATTATACTTTTTCATGTGAGATGTCCCCCATGTCTCCCCTACTATAATCCTGTTGACAGGATTGCTATTTAACAGGAAAGGAGTAGTCTTCCAAAACGCCTAGTAAACAGCATGAATATGTGTGTTGATTTTCTGCTTTCATTCCCTTCATTCTCTTTCTCTGCCTTTTCATCTGCTGCAGCCTCCTTCTTACCTTTGCCCCTTTAATCTTTGGGACAGAGCATTTTTAGGTATGTAGTAGGTGCTCAGTAAATACTTTTGAGTGATGTGTTGACAAGAAAATAAGTACAGGCACACCTGGGAGATACCGCAGTTTCTGTTCCAGACCACCACACTAAAGTGAATATTGCTGTAAAGGGAGTCATGCAAATTGCTTGGTTTCCCAGTGCATAGAAAAGCTATGTTTATACTCTATTGTAGTCTATCAAGTGTGCTGTAGCATTATGTCTTAAAAAAAACCAGTGTGTGTACCTTAATTTAAAAATACTTTATTGCTAGAAAATAGTAATCATCAACTGAGCTTTCAGCAGTTGATAGTAACTTCAAAAAAAAAATCACCATAATAACATAATAATAACGAAAAAGTTTGAAATATTGCAAGAATTACCAAAATGTGACGCAGAGACATGAAGTGAGCAAATGCTATTGGGAAAATGGCACCAATGGACTTGCTACCTGCAGGGTTGCTACAGACCTTCAGTTTGTAAAATATGCAATGTCTGCAAAGCACCAATATGAGGTATGCCTGACCTTCTATCTGAATCATAACTTTTTTTTTTCGCGAAGTTATGCTTTATTTTATTTATTTATTTTTTAATTTTTTTTTTTTTTTTGTCTTTTGTCTTTTTGTTGTTGTTGTTGTTGTTGCTATTTCTTGGGCCGCTCCCGCGGCATATGGAGGTTCCCAGGCTAGGGGTTGAATCGGAGCTGTAGCCACCGGTCTACGCCAGAGCCACAGCAACATGGGATCCGAGCCGCGTCTGCAACCTACACCACAGCTCACGGCAACGCCGGATCGTTAACCCACTGAGCAAGGGCAGGGACCGAACCCGCAACCTCATGGTTCCTAGTTGGATTCGTTAACCACTGCGCCACGACGGGAACTCCTTTATTTTAAATTATTATGAGATTTCAAAGAGTTGACCTCAAATCTACATGCTTTCATCTCAAAAGAAGTTAACTAGGAGTTCTCCTGCGGCACAGTACGTTAAGGATCCGGCGTTGTCACAGGTGCAGCAAAAAAAAAAAGTTAACTGAATCCTACAAACCCTGTACCTTCCAACTCACTATATAAAGTTCCCCAAACATGCAAAAACAGAGAAGTTAGTCATTTACTATGTGATAGTCATTGAATCATAACTTCTATCCCTAGAGTGATGTTCCTGAAAAAAAAATAGCTCTTTAGATAGTCTTAGAAATAACAGTCATCATTCTGAGTAGTCTTTATTACTTTTTACCTTATAGCCTGCTTTTTGCTAAGTGCTGCTAGGTAAGGAGTTGCCTGCCTATTTATGGAGCAGTTGTATTAATAACACCCCTCACTTTATCACTGCACAGCTTTTTATTCAAAGTTCTTACATCTCTGCCTACTTCAGGCCATGCAGCAACTCCCAGAACATGATTTCCATCAATTTGCCCAGGACCATTTCCCAGGAGTAGATTACCAGTTACTCCTTTACCATTAAGAAGTCAACTGGTTTTCTTACCATCTTAATGCCAGGAAGATGAAGACTTCACCTTCCAAGAAGGAGCCCTCTACTTTTCTGAGGCGAAGCAAACATTAATTGTCCTATGTAAAATCAGTGTAAAGTATTTAAAATGACTATTCTAACGTTTATTTACAAAATACTCCCTGGTACTATTGAAAGCACTTTACCAAAACTAACTCTTTTTATGCTTGTAAGAACTATTATAGGTGGTGTTATACTCAGTTCATAAATGAGGACACTGAGGCAGGAGGCTAATAATAAGTAAGTAGCTCAAGAAGATCATACGGATCAAAAGTGCTGGGGCAGCAGTCAGACACACACCGACTTGATGCTTTTTAACCACTCTGCTGGCTTTTACCATTCAAGATCTTTCTGCAAACAGGAATTACACATGGTCAAGACATCTTTACAAGATCAGATTCTCCTAAAACTAATGTTTAATAAAGACTGCCACAACACACTGCTTAAGAATAAAACGGAGTAGCAAATGGAGTAAAACTTTCCAATATTGAGGCATAGAAAGTGTGTTTGTCCCTGGGAAAGGCTCACGCACAGGTAACTTCTGAGGATGGGAGTATATCTGTGGCTGCATCCCCTGAATTAAAGTTGCTAGCTCATCTTGGCCCTCTTGCATTTTATCATAGCTAATGAGGAGAGCCAGTGGCACTTGCAGTATTCAGCCTGGGAGCCTTCTTATTAGATCCTTAGGGCATTTCCTGTTCTCCTGTTACCCCTGGTGATAGGATTGCCAGACTTTACCAATATTAAAAGTCTTCCCTTTCCTCTAGCTTCTAGTAACATTTTAAGAAAACTCCTTTAAGGCCTGACCAACAGTCTCCTCAAAGACCTTCCCTCTGCCTGGTCCTGGTGACAAAACCACCTATTTAAAAAAATTTTTTTTAATGGCAAGAACATACTTCCACATCACAGAATGTCACTCAGGTATCTAATGCTGCAAAATGTAGTGATTTAAAAGAATAATAGTTGATTCTTTTATTGCTCTGTCCGAAGCAGTGTCACCTGGAACTGCTTGACTAGGGCCTCCTCACTTTGAGAGTGGCTCACGTTCATGGCTGGCTGGCTGGCATGGGTGTGGGCATTGGCTGGGAGCTCAGCCTGGACTGACAGGCAGTGGCCTCAGTTACCTTTTGTAGACTGCTTGGGGACTTCTTCATGGCGTGACAGCGGTATCCTGAGAGCAAATGTTCCAAGAGCCAGGTGAAAGCTATGATTTCTGAGTTCCACATTGGTCATGAGCCCACCCAGTTTCAAGGAGAGGTACCTAGATCCATCTCTTAATGATGGGGTGTCCAGTCACACTGTAAAAGTGAGCACAGGGCACACAGGGAATACTATGCTCATTTTTGGAGAGTGTAATCGGCCATAAAACACAACCATCAGAAGACTACCCCGCCCCCCGGGTTGGAACCTTTTGTCTCCATTTTTTCTACCTTAGCTCAGCAAATTCCAGTAATCTAATTTTTCCACATTGTGGGATGATGTGTTTCCATTTAAGTCACGTGTATACTCATACATGTCAATTTTATCTCATCTGTTTTTTGCCCAAATACATTGTGGTCGTTCTTTTTATTAATAATATACTTGAAAAGAATCTGCCATCTATTAGGAAAATCAAATTCTTTAAGAAAAGAAGAATCAAATCTAATTCATATTCTGGTTTCTATTTGCAGATCAAATACTGTTAGCATTTATTGAAAAATGACAGTGATAATTTATTCTCTTCCTAAAGGTAGCCCAGGAATGGTGATGAAAAATAATTCAAAACAGATTAGAAAATGATTTGCTGTTGACATGGGTGTGTTTTGCAGTGAGTTGACTGTTTTATCCTTTAAGGACAAGCCTATTAAGCACTCATTTGTTCAACTAGTACTTGTTGGCTATTGTGTCAGGCCTTGGGCTTTTACATTGGCAGGCATTTTGCCCTCTTGTAACATGCGAGGAAGACAAGCATTAATAAATAATCACCAAATAAGTGTAAAATCATAGCCTTGTCAAGGACTGTAGAGAAGAGCTTGGAGTATCTGATGGGGAGCTTGACCTCATCTCCCCTAATGAAGGGCCCTTTTCTCGAAGAACTACACAGTGACCTTGCCGGGAGCTTCATGGGTGTGTGCTGCAGCCAGGGTGTGCATGGACTCCTGTGCAAACATAGTGGATATGCACGTGTCCCTAGCTTACTGACCTTTGCCAGAAAGCAGTAGCTTCAGCTGAGTCTCTTAAGAGACCATGTATTAAGTACCCCTTGGAAAGCACATATAGCCCTTACTGAGCAGAGGTCTGGATTTTAAGGTTCCCTTTCCATATATAAAGAATGACCTAATTTTGGTGTTCCCTTTGTGGTGCAGCAGGAACGAATCTGACTAGTAACCATGAGGTTTTGGGTTCCATCCCTGGCCTCGATCAGTGAGTTAAGGATCCGGTGTTGCCTTGAGCTGTCGTGTAGGTCGCAGGCGCAGCTTGGATCCTGCATTTCTGTGGCTGTGGTGTAGGCCGATGGCTATAGCTCCGATTTGACCCCTTGCCTGGGAACCTCCATATGCCACAAGTGTGACCCTACAAAGCCAAAAAAAAAGACAATTTTGAATAATGGTGATAACAGTAAACAAATAAAGGATAAAGTCCTAAGCATAGTAGTATAACCTGGGGACCCCTGGAGTTAACCGTACTCTTTCAGGATATTGAGGTCAAAGTGATTTCCATAATAACACTAAGACATTGCTTGTCTTTTCCACATTCCTTCTTTCCTGAGAGTAAATGGACTTCTGCAGGCACTAGATGATGTGTTTCATCACAAGAGGTTGAATGCAGGAGCGGATATGAGAATTCAGCTATCTTCTGTAAAGTCAGACTTTTATAAGCTTTGCAGAAATGTGAAAGAATGCCATTTTTCCCTTGATTTATTTTTTAAAATACAGTTACTTTCATAACAGCATTATTTACATTAATATAAATAGGTTTATCTTTATTATTTTTAAATGAATTTATAAGTATTTCTGAAATTTGTTTTAACTTCTGATAAGGTAAAATATAAAGAGGTTTGGGGACCAGGAAGTTTGAGAACCACTCAAGCAGGCATTCTGCGTGACTTAGAACATGTTACTTCATCTTGAGATGCAAGCAGTCTGTAAAATGAAGGTGATGATCAAAGCACTTCCCTCGTAAAAGGGTTAAACAAGTCAGCATATGTCAGGAGCTTATAAGGCTGTATGGTACAGAGTACACATTCAACATATGTTAGCTTGTGTTGTTACCATTTAATATGAAAGTAGTATTTATATGAATCCAAATCCTTCTGAGGCACCGTTGTAAAGAATTTTCACTTGTGTTTGTGGTCATCTGTATTGTTTTGATAAAAGACTATATTCATATGTACAAGAAATTACATTCTTTTGAGTTGGGTTATGGCAGAGGTTTTTATTGGCAGATGGTCAGGATATGAGGTTCGAGGAGACATAGATTCACAATAGCTTGGGGTGCTTTTTCCACCTCCACTCCGCCCTCCCAGTCTACTTCCTCCTCCCACGGCCAAGGTTCTGCTGTTCAGAATCCTGGTGAGCAAGCGGGCAGCCGTCGTTTGGGAAAGCTCCTCAGGATTGTGTTCTGTGCCCTTGATGGGGAGTTGATAAGAGGAGCCCTGTTAGAAAGCATCTCCTCAGTTCCCTCACGTCTCAGATGGAGGAACCGAGGCCCAGAGGGGTGATCTGCTCCCGAAGGCTCCTCAGCACATTAAAGACCTATGAAGGGCAAGGACAAGGGCGGACCTTGTCATTGTAACAGTAAGGGCATCAGGCTTAGAATGAGAAGAACTGCTTTTAGTCTTATAATAGAAAGCTTTAATTGGTCATCAGACATTGAGCAGTTAACTAAAATCCCTGACCCTTAGTGTCCCTACATAAAATGGAGGTGAAAACATTAACCATCCTAGGGATAGGAAGAGGATTCAGTGAGACGTGCCAACGAAGAAGGGACCCAGGACACGCCCTTCTCGTGAGAGTCTCTGATCCTTTGCACAGAAAGTCCACAGAGAGACACTTCCCAGCGAAATAAACTATTCTTTTCAGAAACTAAAAAAACCTACCTTAAATATTGTGATTTGCAACTTTGTAACATTCTCTTTTTTCTGTCTCTTTAGGACAGCCCAGAAACTTGCAGGACCTGTGCAGAATTAAAATTCGACAGTGTATAGGCCTTCAAAACCTCAAGCTACTTGATGAACTACCAATTGCCAAGGTCATGAAAGACTACTTAAAACACAAATTTGATGATATCTGATATACACAGAACTGTGAGCAAGATTAGGAGTTATATTCCAGATACTTTAAAAGGCTTTTTGCCTTGCACAAAGTATATCCTATGCAATTTCTGATTTGCTGTGAAGTCAGAAAGCAGGTATACACTTTTAGGTTTTTTTTTTGTTTGGTTGGTTTTCATTGTAGGGGAGGGATTTTTATACACACACACACACACACACACACACACACACACACACACACACACACACACACACACTCACCCCACATGCTTGAAGGTCTTAATTTGGTTTCTTGGTCCAAGTTTAAGAGGTCCAAGCTTTCTATACAATATTGCATTTAAAAAAAATTGTTTTTTTCAAAATGACACAAACGGGTTTGGGTTGGAGAATTTACCCTTTCCAGATTTATGGTTTCATCGGTGGGCACGATATTTTAAACCAGCAGAGCACTTGTTAAAGTTTGGAGGCACAGTTTCACCCAGGGGGTCCTGGGTTCTACTGAAAAATGCCCTAAGAAATTTTTTAAGTAATGCTGTCACCTCATTCATTTTTAATGAGTACAAATTGGCTGTTTCAAACTGTTCTTTTCCTAATTAATGTAGCTTTCGGATGACATAAATCCAGTACCTCTGCTTTCCTGTTGGTGTGCTCTTGTTTTTAACTTATTTTTTAACAACTGTAGTACACTACCCAGAGACGTTGGGTCTCATTTTCTGTCTCTAGTTGAATTGTGCTTTTAAAAAATTAATGGGAAAGAAAATAACTTTATAAAGCCAGTGTATTCTGTTTTTAAAACAGTGCCTCTAGTGCAATACTCTTTCTGGTGTATTTTATCCATTATTTCACTTATTGTTCCTCATTCCACAACCGGCTTTGATGCCTGTGAGAACAGGAACCGCCACTTTAATTTTAATTGCAGAACCATAGTATGTCCATTGCAGTTTCTATTTTAAGCTTTGTCTTTTACTTTACTTTATAGCAGAAAATTTCAGATCCTGGTGGTAGAGTATTTCCTAAAAATAGCCCCAAATATTGTTAAATCATTTGGCTTTAATGGTTAAATAATTGGGGGTGGTTTCGTGGTGTTTTTTCCTTTCCAGTTAAAATAAAATTTCTAAAGGGTAAAATTTCTAGTGGGTGCACATTTGTAAGTCTGGTTAATTCCTGATATGCTAATTAAGCATTTCCTATCTATTTTAAGATTAAACATGGTGAAGCTCTTCAAAACAGTTACGTTCTGGGTTGATTGGCAGGTGTTTGCAGTGTAACCAGAGATATGATAAAGTGTCGATAACAGTGGTTCCAGAGGCAGTAGGGGGTCTATGGTGTTGTCCTTGGAAATGAGTTCTGTGCTTGATTTGTCATCATATTAGTTTCAGAAGAAACTTGAAAAATACCCCAGTATTATTCTTAGTGCTTTGGGAAATTTCAGAATATTTAACACTAGTAATAAATTTGTTATCAGAAGTTTACAAGATGAAGGGCTTCTCTTATGTGAATTTCTAGTTTTAAGTCACTAACTATAAACTTGATATTTCACGTGAAAAGTACAACTAAGCAGAATTTGGAGTCTACTCTGGCTTACCCTTTTTCAGAGCCAGCAGCGATACTTTCTCAAGCACAAAGTTTGTTCCCTGGGAGTGCAGAGTAGCTGCGGCATCAGAGTGTCTGGTTTGCTGGGCCTGAGCTGGGTGCCAGTTTCTGCAAAACAGACAGCTTCAGAAAGAGGATGGCATGGGGGAGGGGGTCATGGATGGGATATGCAGACCATTGCAGAGAGCTGCTGAGAGTGTGGCTGCTGTTGTGACCACCCCAAACTGGAACCTGAATGTGATGGGTGGTCGTCTCTTTCCCCATTAAAAAGATCTACAAAATGTTATCTTCTGAGAGAGAGGCTGCTGTGAAGCTAGGAACTGAGCTGTGTTCTCATTCTGTAAACCAATACCCAGGTCTGAGCTAATACACCTTCTCGGCACCAGGGACATGCCATAGCAAGAAATGAATTGAATGTTACTTTTCCCTGCAACTCCAGGCCCAGGAAGGCGTGGAGATGGGAGGCACGTGGGGTCCTGCATTCTGAGCAGTGATGTTATGATATCTTTGCACAGGGCTTATTTCCTCATGTATCTATTAATTTAGTCAGTTAGTTTAAAATGATTTTCTTTCCCCAGCCGTTCAGAGGTTTCCAAACCAAGCCATTGAGTTTGTCAGGGAATTCCAAATAAAAGATCAGAAGAAGGTAAATTCTTTGTTCTGTATTGCTGCTGTGACTTCAGAAAAAAAATTATGAGAATTCTTCTTGGAATCAAAATTTCTATTTAATGAAGAATTGTATAATTTCATTATTTATTGTTTGAGGTTTGATCTGGAAGTTTAAAAAGGATGTTTTATTTTTGCTGTTAATAAAATCCCAATCGCATATCATATTTAACAATAATTAAAATGTCTCAAAATTGGTAAATGGTGGAACACAGGGCGAATGTGCAGGTCTGCATTTGAGTTTGACAGAGAAGCATTCTGTGGTCACAAAATGAGAACAAGTATGTTCAGAAAAATTAGTGGATTGGTTTTTCCAGAACCTTGACTGAAATGTTCAGAATAGTATCAAATTTGTCACTGATCCTTCTATGTTTCTTTTGAAATTTATTTAAGCCTACTACTAAACCTTTATGAAAATATATTTGGCAAGTACACCAAAGAAACCAGCTCATAAAAGATTATGGTCATTAACGAACTGCAAACCTCATCTTTTGAAAACAGAAGATTGTGTGTGTGTGTGTATGTGCGTGTGTGTAAATATTTGTGTTTATAAATGTACAGCAGAGTAAGAGTTTTTTTAGATTATTTAATTCCCATATTTCTAAACTATTTACTACAGAATAATCTGTGCTTGTTAGTTTGGAGGATTTGACTATTTTGTTTTTTTTTTTAATTCATTATCAGTCATGCTTGGAACAGCATTTCCGCTGGAGAATTCAGTGTTCTGGCAGTAGCCAGAGTACACATCTGGAGCGTGAGGGAGTCTAGCTTGCTTTGTCAGATGCACACCCTGAGAGACAAGAATGTGTAGTTTAATCACCAGAGTGGACCATACAAAAACTGAGATTCTAACTCTCCTGCAGAATTGTTCATCAGCCCAGAATGTGGTTGGGATGAGGCCCTGTGCACACAAATTTAGCTTTCCTGTAACTCCTAGTGCATTATATCGTAATGTATTTTGTTCTTCCTTTGTAATGTAAGTTTTGCTTTGGGTCAATTTGAATTAAAAAAAAAAAACACAAAACCTTAAATCTGATTTAAAATATATTGGAATTGTCTTTTATTTCTAGTCTCTCTTAACTTTAATACTTACTAGCTATTTGGTAAAGAAAAAGAGAAATCTCATTCATCAGCATTTTAGATAATTGGGAATTGTGTAAGAAGGTGAGATAGTTAACAGCACTATTTTAGATCAGATAAGGAAGCCCCCCACCCCTTTTAATGCATTCTGCAAACACCCACCAACAAAAGATTATTCCATTCTCTCTCTCTTTTTTATTTTTTGGCCACACTCACAGCATGCAGAGGTTCCCTTGGCCAGGGATTAAACGCACGCCACAGCAGCAGCCCACACCCTAGCTGTGACACTAGATCCTTAACCTGCTAAGCCACCAGGAAACTCTGTAGCTATTCTATTACTTTTTTTTTTTTTTTTTTCTTTTTAGGGCCACACCCTCGGCACATGGAGGTTCCCAGGCTAGGGGTCGAATCAGAGCTGTAGCTTCCAGCCACAGCCACAGCAATGCTAGATCTGAGCCACGTCTGTGACCTACACCACAGCTCACAGCAACACTGGTTCCTTAACCCACTGAGCGAGGCCAGGGATCGAACCTGTGTTCTCGTGGATGCTAGTCAGATTCGTTTGCACAGAGCCACGATGGGAACTCCCTCTATCCCATTCTTGAGTGTGATCCAGCTCTGATCCTTTTGGGGCCGTGTCCACCTCAACGTTTTGGACCACAGCATCACACAGAACAGTAAATTCAGTTAAACAATGAATTTGAGGTAGTTTATTAGCTTGTAAGAACTAGAAGCAGAATAACTTTGATTTCCTATTTCCTCTATATATCATAAGCACAGCTTGATTCAGGAGAGACCTCAGACTAATGAATGATGGTGTGCTAAGAAGAAGGGAGGACAGGCCAGCTAGCACCCCATGCAGAAATCCGATGTTTTGCAACTGTAACCTCATTACAGACTTGTCTGGGGTTTGGCACAAGTGAAAGCCAAGAATGGGACATTTGAAACTATTCCTAATGATCAGCAAGGGAGTTCAAATGTGAAAAATAGCTGCATTGCTTGGAAATCTTGAGGTCTTTCCTCTTCCAATATGATGTAAGTAGTGTATTGTTTTTTCAGCTGAAAGACAATTTACAAAAATGACTTACCAGCTATTGATAAAACAGATTATCTACTTGATAAAAAAATTTCCACATCCCATGTAGTTGGGTTTCAAAGATAAAAGAAAATCGGATTTGTATCATCAATTTGTATTAATGTGACAGTGTGACTTTGTGTTCTTTTAACACGTCTTACAAATTTTGATGTTATAATTTATACTAGCTCAACTACCAATAAAGATTGTAAATATCCACTGCTATATACTGCCTTTTAGGTTGATGTAGACTCATAAGATACAAAGGCAGTTCATCATTATTTTATCATTAGTTATCCTGTCATTACCTACAAGGTCTCTTAAGTCTTAGATAATCAAAGTAAATGTCACAGCGTATGGCTGCCATGGAGCCCATGACTTGTCATGTACTGCTGAGAAACCATGTTCAAAGTTTGTAATACATTTCCCGAAGATCACGGTACATTTTAGATAATTTTTTTTTTTTTTCCGGCCACACTTGGCAGCATGCAGTACTTCTCAGGCCAGGAATTGAACCCGGGCCACATCAGTGATAATGGCAGATCCTTAACCCACTGAGCCACCAGGGAACTCCTAGAGGTATTTCTTAGTCTTTCAGAAAGACTCTGATTCCTGAGTGACAGTTAACCTGCTCAATCCCATTTGAAAAGACCCAGATGTTTTGCCGAAGGTCCTACAAAGGATAATTGTGTGATCAAACCCTGAGCTAGTGCCATTGCTGCAGTATGTGGTCTCTTGTTCTGTACTAGTGTCTTCCACCAGTGCTGAGAAGTGCCCTTTCCATCTGTCACTTACCTATGCCCAGAGGGCCTCCTGCTGCATCTCAGCTGTGCATCCAAAGCTAAATGATTGATCAATTCTAGAGACCCATAAACCATTAGAAGTTAGGGATCAGATTAAAGCAGATTATTTCTCTTCTGTTGCAGAAATGACTTTGGAGGAAAAAATCATGTCATCGTTTGTAGTTGTTACAAATATTTTTTAAATTTAAAATTCACTTAGAACTTTGTTTCCTTGTAATTAGGAAATTGTTGTAGATGAATATAAATGTAATTTATGTTACATTAGGTAGTAATGAAGTGACTCACTTTACTGTGAAACAGTATTTTATGAATCAGAAACAAGATGGCTTAATTTGGATGAAGGGACTCAGTTGAAGCTGAGAAACTCGGTTACGTGCCGAGTAGACTGACCCTTTGTGACTGACGCAGAGGTAATCCAGCTGCAGATATTTCCTATTTTATCTGGCAAACAGAGTCATATTTTTCCTGCTGCTTAGTCTTGGGCTTTTCTTCCTCTGATAGTTTGGGGTCAGGTCACTGCTCAGTTTTCTTTACTGAAAAAGGACACTTGTAGGGCATGGACTTACAGTACATGACCATTTTATGTTTCTCTGGAGACTTTCTAGGTTTTCCCTTTCTTATGTCCGTCCACTTAACCCGTTAGTGAAGTATACGCGTGCCCAAGTCATGGCCTCAGCCTTCACCAAGTTGCTTTTGGGTGTTGATTTTTGAGTTCTCAGGTTGCTTGTTTTCCCTGACTTACCTGGATAGAAAGATAGCTTAATATCATTGGAAAATATAGCCCAATATGGTGGCTGTATTTCCCAGTATCATTTAAGAAGCCCAATAGGAATTTCCGTCGTGGCTCAGTGGTTAATGAATCCAACTAGGAACTGTGAGGTTTCGGGTTCGATCCCTGGCCTTGCTCAGTGGGTTAAGGATCCGGCATTGCTGTGAGCTGTGGTGTAGGTTGCAGATGCAGTTCGGATCTGGTGTTGCTGTGGCTCTTGCGTAGGCCGGCAGCTGTGGCTCTGATTAGACCCCTAGCCTGGGAACCTCCATATGTGGCAGGTGTGGCCCTAGAAAAGGCAAAAAGACAAAAAGGAAAAAAAAAAAGGCCCAACAAATGAGTCTGGGCTACATCAGTTTCCCATCCAGGGTTTCACTGGAGAGGACCATACCTCATTTCTTCCTGGTTTATTACTGGTGTTCTTAAGAAGTCATTGTGAATCCATTGCTCAGTGAGCTCCTTGAGGATGGACCCTCGGTCTTATTTGCCTGAATCTCCAACAGTATTTGCTGAAAGAATCAGCTTTCCACAGCCATAGATACCTGTGGCTCTTGGCCCTCAGCCAGCAACTTTGTCTGCCAGGTGGATGACAGCATCAGTGGTTCCCAGCTCCAAATCTCTGGTAGATATCATCCTCTAATTCCTGCCAGTATTGCCTTTTCTCTTCCTTCCTCCTTCACCCTGCCCTGCCCCCCAACCCCCTTTCCGGCCATGGTCTCACAGAGGTGGACCCGTGTGATCAGCAGGGCAAGGCACCAGGACGGCAGACTTCCAGAGAGAGGTTGTGGGCTCCGAATGTGGAGAGTGCTGTCATCAGGAGTCTCTGAAGGGGTACACATCCCCTGAGGCTGGGGACCGTCTGTGCACATCTAGCCCAGAGCCTCCCAGCCCACTGATGAATCTCTGTGGGTGGGTTACAGCTGCACATGGACAGATACCCCCCCCTCACTTCTCAGGGCAGCTGATGGGGACTGAGGTGGAGCTCCTGGGGTCCCCTTGCCCACTTCCCTATGTCCAGCACATTGTTTATGTATCAGGAGAGCACCTCAGAGCTGGTCCTACTGCTTTTAGCCATCTCTCCTCCCCATGGAGCCTGCCTGGCCTGAAGCCTTTCACGCATTGGGCGCTCACTCAGTATTCCTCAAATGAATTAATCCAGTCCAAACCCTTTCTTACAGGCAGGAAAGCCTTTCTTTCACGGGTTGAGAGTTGCAGCGGCTCAGGGGCTGTGGCCTGCCTGTGCGGTGGTGGTGAAGGCATGGCAGCCGGGCATCCTCAGCATCTGGTTCTTCGGGTCCTGGCTTCAGGTGGCTTCGCTCTCACTTGCATCTGATGTTTTCTATGGAACAGGAATGGACCTACTGCTGACAGAGCAACAGTGGAAGGAGACACATTCTGGCGAGAGAGGGCAAGGCTCAGGACTTTGTGTATCTATTTCTAGAGTTGAAGCTCACACAGCCAGAAGACTGCCTCTGATTTCCTACAAAACACCTCTTAAGAGTTCCATCTTGGTCCCCACCGTGCTTTTTTGAATAATCTGGGCTGAAAGGAAAGATTCCAGGGGTGCCCGTATGAATGGCATTGCCAGCCTCGTGAGTGTAGCCATGGGAATTGCTCCCTGTCGGGCAGTGTGTGTGTTTGGCTCTGTGTATTTACAAGGCGGGTTGAGTAACTGCATGCGAAGGTGCCCGTGGCCTTCACACTCAGCTCTTTTTTCTTTCAGCTCTCATTACAGGCAGCTAAGAGACTGATACACTACCACCCTTTCATCATATTTTATGATCCCTTATATTCATGGTATATATTTCCACTGAGGATTAGATGCTTGTGGAGGAGTAGAGGAACTTGGACATTTTGTCTTAGAATTAAAGTGGAATTGAAATAAATATCCTTGTATCACATAGCAACTAATTATTGTGTATACTTTCGAATAGATGTTTCTTATCCAGAGGTCTCTCAAAGTTTTTCTGTAAGGAAAACTTGCAGATAATCTGTAAATTAATTGCAGACAAAACAATCAATTTATTGTAAATACATTGATCTGGCAGATACTTGTCTCTAGTAAATAGAAAGTAAGACATTGAGGTAGACGTGGTGGGCTGGATGGAAAATGTCATGCTGTTGATTTACCCTGATTAATCAGCCCTTGAGTACTGTTGGCTCAGATATACTATCCACAGGACATTTTGAAGTCCCATGGTTAAAATCACAGTGGACACGTCAGTAACAAGGTGGTCATTTCTCTTCCAACTTCCTGTCAAACCCAATGAAAGGCATCACCCCCATGTCCCCCTGCCCCCAACCCTGGCAGGTGTTTCTGGAGCAAGAGGCGTTGTAGGTTAGGGTCCCCCCCGCTGATGTAATACCAGTGGTGGGGACATGGAAGTCCTGGGTCTCAAGCCTTCCTTTGTGGGGAGAGTGGGTCCCAGGAGGAAAGGGCCAGATAACAGGCTTCAGTCTATGACAAATAAGGTGCACCAGGTGCCAAGGGCTGAGCCGGACAGAGCTGGTTGCAGAAACCTCCTTACCCTGGAGCCCCTTAAAGAATGAGGAACACTGCCTTGCCTGGGCCTAGGAAGCAGCAATTTTGCTGCAGCCTGTTGAGAACACACTCTTTTACTGGTTCCTGTTACATCTGTCCTGCGTATCTGCTTCATAATGCGTGACAAATATGTATTGTCATCCACCCCCAAGGGATGTGTGTGTGTGTGTGTGTGTGTGTGTGTCTAATAATTTAAAGTAGGAAAGTAAAGGCTTAGGGAGTTCCCTGGTGGCCCGGCGTGTTAAGAATCTGGTGGTGTCCTGCAACGGCTCAATGCTGTGGTGCCAGTTTAGTCCTGACCCAGGAACTTCCTTGTGTTGAGGGCCCAGCCAAAAAAAAAATAATAATAATAATAATAATAATGAAATAGTAAAAATAAAGCCTTAGATGATAAGGATGATGTTCTGCTGAAAGAAATGTGTTGTGGAGGAGAGTGTGGCTTCCTTCTCTCCAGGGTGGGGACAGGCTTGTGGAGGAGGAGGTCAGCTATAGTTGTGTGTTGTGAGGACAGTTCTGCGCAGAGGGCCCATGGGTTTATAGTAACTTGGGCTGGGCTGGTCTAGAAGGGGATGGGAAACTAAGGGGGCTGCTGCACTGACATGTTGGCTGGTAGGTCTGTGGCTGGGGAGATCCAGGAGGGAGCCAGTTGCGGGGAGGGAGAAGTGGGGAGGGGTCCCACCCCAGTGGGTGCTCAGCCCTAACCCAGGCTGGCAATCTGCTGTCCTTGAGACGGCTTCACTAAGGTGTTCCTGGCCCAGCTGTCCGCATGCCTTTCCCCTCCACCCTCCCTGCCCTTGGCCCTGCTGTCTTTGGTTAGTCCCAGTTGGAGGGATTGCCCTGCAGTTCCTCTTTCTAGGAGGGATACCAGTTTACCTGTTATGTCTATCTGCTGAGCCAGAAGCCTCTGGAAGGCCAGGATCTGGCTTTGTGGCCCAACAACCATACCACCCATATGTAGGCAGTCAGGGGCCTCCCAGATGTTTGATGAATGAGGGGTGGCTGCAGTGGCCCTGCCAAAGCCCCATACCAGGTAGGAAGACTGAAGGGAATCAAAATTCAATTTGTCGTGTGGATGCTAAGCTGCTTTTGTGTTTATTCCTGCATGATTCTCACCTGTACCCTGCCACATAGATGTTGGTCATTTCCAGAGATGAAGAGGCTGAGGTTGTCCTGTCAGCTCTGCCCCAGCCAGACCCAGCCTTTCAGGTCTTCCACCTTCCCTGAGCTTCCCAGTTGGGCTTACTCCCCCTCCCTGGATGCCTCTGCTGCCTCTGTTGACACAGGGACAGCAGCTGTGCTCCTCAGGGTTCTTCATGCAAGGACCAGGAAACCCTTGGACAGGTGTTTTTTCCTGGGAGGAGGGTCTGGGCTCCGTCAGGTTGTCAGAGGCATATGTAATCCCCTAGTGTCAGAGGCAGCACACTGGTCGACTCATGGGCAGTTCCCGAGCCTCTGTCTCCCGGCTGCCAGGTGCCAAGAGCAGCTCAACCACCACGTGGGGGCCCTGCCCATGATCTTTGCCCAAGTG
Organism: Sus scrofa; assembly: GCF_054392235.1. Lineage (NCBI taxonomy): Eukaryota > Metazoa > Chordata > Mammalia > Artiodactyla > Suidae > Sus > Sus scrofa. Next base: position 148,552,648 of record NC_139383.1, read on the forward strand.
CTACATGTGCTATGCTGAACCAGGTGACTGGGGTGTGAGCACAACTCCAGCTGCCTGGGTGCAGAGCCCCCATCTGGTCCAGCTCCCATCCCCCACTTCCTCCCTGATCATTTCTTCCTTGACTGTTTCCACTTAGGTTCTGAGCATCTGTCTTCAATGAGAAAGTCTTAGGGAGCAGAGGGACTTGGTAAACTGGAGGGGACCTTGGGGATCCTGAGCTGCAGCTCAGGGAGAGGAGAGGCTGGCGTGTGTGCACATAGCCTCACTGCAGGTGCTGCTGCTGGACCAGCCTCCAGGCCTCGTGCTGACAGTCTGCCCTCTGCGGCCTTACTCTCCTTTGAAGAGGGGTAATAACAGCCAAGCCAAGTTATTAGATGATGAGTCTTGATGTTACTCACCTGCCTGGGAGGAGGGGGTGGCTTCGGAGTGTCACCATATCACCAGATACCATCAGAGCATGCCCTGTAGTGGCCCATGGTGAGTAGAGCCAGCGGTGGCATCTACGTTCCCAACATTCAATTGGCTACCTCATCCTTGAGCCAGGTTGGCTCCCCAAAGCATGTAACCCCTCATTGCATCCTCTTCAGGTCACCTTTGTGCATCAAGATAAAAGGGTGAGCATACAGGCTCCAATATGGATCATCCCAACCCTATATTATATAAGGATCCTGGCTATCCCTTTGAGAAGTCTGTGGAAGCACTTACTCATAAAGCCTATAATTAACTGGCTAGCTTCATGGAAATGCTTGATGTTTAGGAAGCTATTAGGTGGTTCAAAAAAAAAAAAAAAACTGGCCTCAGATTAACTGATACCATTACTACCTTCTTCATTTAAAAGGTTCATGAATTTAAAAATGCTTTAATCACCTGTTTTAATAGGCAGAAATAAAATGCATGTTTCATAGAGGCTCACCATCATGTGATAGGTCAGTTGTGATGTTCCTTCAGAGTATAGCCCTGGTAACTGTGACAAAGCTCCTGAGAGCAGTGCCATGGTCTTCCTGATACAGTGGGGCTCAGCTTCATGGTGCTGGGACATTTCTGATATGACCTCCACAGACGCTACCTTCTGTGGAGGTCTCCTGCCACATTACAAGCTGACTCTATGTCTGGGCCTTTATGTCACAAAATCGGGGAAAATTAGGAAATGATCAGTTGGGGACTGCTTGCCTATTCCATCCATCTTTTGGGGGTGTCTATGCTGAGGGAGGGGCCATAAATGGTGCCAGCATTCAGGACCCAGTGGTCTGGGAGCCCAGGTGATGACAGAGGTTCCTGGGAGAGGAAAGATTCAAGGCTGGTGTGAGGAGACTGTGTGGAGACCAGGTAGGGCTGTGCCTGGCTGAGGACTTAACGCGTTCTGAATTCAAAATGTACACAATTCCTGGAAGGTGAAATTGTGGTGCTCCACTGTGTACATTACTGCAAATGGGTCTCAAACTTGAATGGGGATCAGAATCTCCTGGAGGGCTTGTTAAAATATTGCAGAGCCTCAGAGTCCCCTGGTGACTCGGCAAGTTAAGGATCAGGCATTGTGACTGCTGTGGCGCATGTTTGATCCCTGGCCCAGGAAATTCCACATGCTGTGGCCAAATATATATGCAGAGTCTCTCCCAGAGTTCCTGGTGCAGCAGGAGATCTGAGGTGGAGCCTAAGAATCTGCATTTTAATGCAGATGATGTGGATGCTAGAGACCACCTTAGAACCACTGCATTTGGGCATGTAGACTCCTCCATGCCAAGGAAAGAGAGAGAAAAAAAGAGAAGAACTCAACAGTTACTATGAGATTTATAGAACCGTCTACCTGCTTGTCTACGAGCTGTGTATAAAGTAGTTCTAGTGACTTTTGGGAGCCATGTGTGACAAGAATCTCCTAATTTTATGGGCAGCCTTGGATAGTTTTGTATGTGTTCTGTGAACAAAGACTACAAATCTCTCCTGCCACATTACAAGCTGACTCTACGTCTGGGCCTTTATGTCTCCAATTATCTTTTGCAACTGCTTAATTTAAGTTGGGCACAGACAAAACCAGTAGCCTGTAGTTCTGTTATCCTGCTGTTATTATTCTTCAACCTAGTTTAGCAGCTCGTAAATAATATGTCTGCCAAACAGGAATAATGACAGCCCTGGCCTGCTCGGGGGTGGGAGAGACAATGATTCTGGCTGCTCCAGCCAGCATGTGCCTTGGCATTGCCCAAAGGCAGGCTGCCAACAGTGTGTCCCAAAGACGGAGGAAGCAGGGAAGCCTTGCCCCAAGTGCTGACAGTGAATGGGAGACCCCTTGCCAGGTCAGGCTGGGTGCAGCCTGGGCTCCCAGAGGGAACTGAGGGAAACACGGCGCCCAGCGAATCCTTTCCCAGACCACTGATGCAGCCTGGGCTTCTTGGGGGCTAAGCTGCTGATATCTGCTTTAAGAAAAGTAAAATAAAAAATAAGACTCATCAGCTGAGAGAGGAATGTAGCTTTGCAATCGATGTGGCTGCTGCCAGCCTTGGAGCCACTCTGAGAGTCACTGACATGGAGCCATCTCTGGATGGAATCTGCCTGCTAAAAGCAAGATTCAGTGACCACTGGAAAAAAAGAGAGAACAGACTTGTGGTCTCCAAGGAGGAGGGAGGAGGGAGTGGGATGGATGGGGAGTTTGGGGTTAGTAGATGCAAACTACAATGTTTAGGATGGATAAGCAATGAGGTCCTGCTGTACAGCACAGGGAACTACATACAATCTCTTGAGAAAGAACACGATGGAAGATAGTATGAGAAAAAGAATGTATATATAGATATGACTGGGTCACTGTGCTGTACAGCAGAAATTGGCACCACATTGTAAATCAGCTTTAACAAAAATAAATGAAGAATAAAAATAAAACTAAGAACTTTTTAAAGTCTTATTGAAGTATAATGATCATACCAAACATTGCGCATATTTATAAATTTTATGGGTTTGATCACCCCATCGGAAAGTGAAAAAACAGACAAGGTAAAGGAAAGAGGATGTCTGAAGTGCCACCTCAGTCTGATAGGAGACTGAGCATAATCGAGGACCTGGGTCAAGAAACATCGGGCAGATGGCCTTGGGGTGGGGGAACAGGTTGGAACTCCTGTGGCAAGCAGTGACCCAAATGTTCTGGGGGAATTCCTGAGGGAGGCCTAGCCTACCCCTGGGTCTGAAGACTAGCCTGGCAGGAGGGGGGACGGTGGCAACCCCTGTCAGCTCTGTGCCCTCCTAACCAGGATGCAGCCTGCTGAGGTGGAGGTAGAGGGGCCAGAGATGCTTAATGAAATATTCGGGGTCTTGGAATTCTTGGCAGGATTTCAATAGTCCTATTCTCGAGCACTTATATTTTCCAACTGACCCAATCAAGTATTTTCCCAAAGGGAAATGCAGTGGAATCGGCGGTCTATCGGTCCCGGGTCCCAGGCCCTCCCTGGCCTGCTGTAATATGTATTTCATTTGTCTGGTTTTTGGCTTGGGGGAGGCCACACGAATATGACAAAAGTTAGATAGCTAGGTCGTGAGCACGTGGGTATTTGTACTATTATTCTCTGAGCTTTCATTTAATATTTTTCCCCAAAATGAAAAGTTGTCTTCCAGCCCACTGGACTGTAGACTCTTTGCAGGCTGGGTCTGTTTTTCCTCAGTTTTTGGATCCCAGCACAGAGAATGGCACGTTGCAAACATCCCCTCATTGTGTGGGAGTTTTAGTCCGAGTTGAGGAGCATGACTCCTGCAATCTGGGGGTTATTAACGTGGAGAGGACTTTCTTTCAATACAGTTGCATCCAGTGCCTCCTACCTGCTGCAGTCAGTCCCCCAGGAAGACGAACGGGGTCTAGAACCTGCCTTGAAAATGTTTGAAACCTTGGGGAGAAGAGGAGATAGATGGAAGTTACTAGTGCACTGGAACAGCGGACAGGGCTACTGGAAAAAAAGGGCTGCTGGGGAACGTTTCTGATTTGGTTTCCGAGATCCTGGTCCCTCTTCTTTCTGATGACCTCACTGAAGACCAAAAAGGTCTGTGACATGGGCATCAAGCGTCCTGGTAACGGCTGTTGACCCTGGGCAAGTCTTGCCAAGGTTTAAAGATGAGCTAAGGGCTCCCTCACTGGCCATCACTGCCTGATTGTAAAGTGACAGAGAAGACAGGATGGGGGAGAAAGGGCCCCCAGGGCGACAGACCAAGCTCTGAGCTCCAGTGGGTGGGGTGTTAGTAATACCCCTCCCCCACCCATCCTATTCCTGCAGCTTATTAGAGGTGGTTTATAAAAAGACTGGAATCTGTGCTCCAGGGTCTGTACTCCTCTGGCAGAGAGGGTTTAGCACCAGAAAACTCACTTTGTGAAAGTGCAGCAACTGTGATAAATAAGCTTAAGCCTCGGTAATCACTTTTTCACTTTTACCAATTACGCAAGGCTGCTTTGTGACACAAGTTAATACCAAGTAAGAATTTTAAAGAAGCCTCATTTTCCTTGTCTAATTAAATTAAATACTTGAAAGGTGATTCACGTGTTGATTTTACCCCCATTAGTCAACTGAAAATTACAGGGTCTTTTAGGAGGTGAGCCCCGTGATTCTCCTGCTCAGCCTCTAGGGTCAGGGAGCCCCCAGCTTTGGGCTCTCCTGTGGGCATCCCACACACCCTTTGTGTGTGCAGCTGTCCGTGGTGGTGCTCGGGCCACTGCTGCCTGGCAGAACTTACCGAGTCCTGCTAGTTGGTTTGTTAATCCTTCCACAAAAATCTGCACGGGATGTCTTTGTCTCCAGGGTTCTTGATATTCCCATCATGCTGGTCTCTGTAGACTGAAAACCAAGGACAGCTTCACCTTCCCAGGGCTTCTTTTTGTTGTAATCGGGTAACAAAATTCACCTGTATTGACAGTTCTTGGAGTCAGGGTCTCTAATCTTCCTCCACGGTGAAGATCTGGATTGTTTAAATACCAGTTGATCCTGGCCATTTTATTTCAGTGGTGCCACAAGGATGCTATAATTGGAAACCTGAAATACTTATTTTTATTTTTTTTTCTTTTCACAGTCACACCTGCGGCATATGGAAGTTCCCAGGACAGGGATTGAACTGGAGCTGTGGCTGAGGCCTGTGCCACAGCCATAGCAATGCAGATCCTTAATCCCACAGATCGAGGCCAGGGATCAAATCCATATCCTCACAACACTATGCCAGGTTCTTAACCCACTGAGCCACAATGGGAACTCCTATTTTCTATTTTTACACCATGCTTTCTGCTTCTCGTTTCTGAGATAACATCTATGCATGCCTTAGAAACGAAACATGCTCTATACACTTATTTCTCTGGACACATGACAGGCCTGGGAAACCCGGCTAATTGCATTGAGTGTGAGTGAGTTTACTTTGCCCAAACGTTTGAAGAGTCATCATCTGGAAAGTGAGTATCTGGTACAGGTTTACTTGATTGAATCAAATTATTCACCAGTTTTCATGACCCATTTCCAGGGCACCCCTCCTGATGCATGTAGTCATTTTGTGCATATTTTGAAAAGTCTTTGTTATTGCAAAATGAGTGTATACCCTTAAAATATAAACAAGAAGTATATATTAAGTAAAAAGTGGAAGTCCCTTCTCTTTTCCTCCTGATGTTAACCAGGTATCGTTGGTTCTGGACAGCTCTTTCTCTGTGAATTTAGTTTTACAAAAATGCCCTCTGCAGCTTATCTCTACTCATAGAGACCCTTTTCTGTTACCATGTGTAGATGGACCTAATTCTTGTTAATGGCTAAGTAATACTCCACATTTATTATTTTCCCTTTCGTCTCATGTTCCTTTAGGACCTAGGATGTGCCAGGTACTTCTCCAGGGACTGGGGATAGGGCAGGAACTAGCTTTTCAGTGTCTGTTTCTTGCTAATTTCTTTCTAGAATCTAAAGTACCCATCCTGGAGTTCCCACTGTGGCTCTGTGGGTTGGGGACCTGACATATCTCTGTGAGGATGCAGGTTCAATCCCTGCCTTGCTCAGTGGGTTAAGGACCCAGCGTTGCTGCAAGCTGAGGTGTAGGCCTGCACCTGCAACTCCAATTCAACCCTGAGCCTGGGAACTTCCATATGCTGTGGGTGCAGCCATAAAAATTAATTAAGTAAAAAAAAAAAAAAAAAAAAAAAAAAAGGACCCAACCTGCTTATCAATCACCAGGTCATCAAGAGCTTTTATTTTCCCAGGCTTAAATCTGCTTCGTGGGTATGTTTTAATGGTCTACATTAAAACAGAAACTCTACAAAATCAATGATGTTGCCTATCTTGGTCACTAATACATCTCCAGCACTAAAAACTGTCCTTGACACATACTGGCAGCTTGAAGCCTATTAATTCTGTGCAAAGCTGGATGGCCCCATGGGAGAATGGATGATTCTTGCATTTCTCATGGATAAAGGAGTAGGGAAGATGTAAAAAGGCTCATTGATGACCTCGCTTGGGTTTCCCTAAACTTCCAGCACATACCCACCTACTTTAGATGGAGGTATAATCTAGTCTTGTTTCTATTCATGATATCTTTACATAGGTGGGTATTTATTCATCCTTTTCTCCAAACCTTGACTGCTTCCAAGGCATCAGGCATTCCCTTAGCCCTCCAATGCCCTGCCCCCACTGCCCTGCCCTCTTCAACCTTGAGAGAAATCTCATCCAGATCTCGCAGCTCCAGGACCAGCCACCTGCCCAGGCAGGAGCGCTCTGGCACCTGGTGGGTGGGCAGTGCCAGTGTCAGTTCTGATCTGTCAGTGCCCATGTCTTAAAGTTTCTCAGTGTTTTGAACATCACCTGGCTTCATGGGCACAGTAATATTCTAGTTCACTTGTTCAAGAGAATCACTTAGCTTTACCCTTTAAAACACAAATCAGATGTCTCACTTCCCTGCTCAGAACCCACTGATTGCTTCCAATGCACCACATCTGAGGTGTTTAGGATGGCTTCAAAAACTTCTCTGACCCTATCACTTTACTGGAGCTGCCCTGACCTCCCGTGTTCTCTGACACAGAGCACATTCCTGCCCCAGAACCTTCCTTTGCACTTGTTATTCCTCTGCCAGGAATGCTCTACCCCGAGAATGCATGGTACCTGGCTCAGTCATCCCAGGCCTGCCCAAAGGACCCCCCTTCTCTGAGAGTTTGCCCTTGTCCCTCGGCAAAAGATCAGGCTCTCTGTTCCCAAGCCCCTTTACGCCTTTCTGTTTTTCTTCACAGCTTTTGACTTATGCAGACCCTCAGTAAATACCTATCATGAATTTGCATACCTCATTTACATGTATTATATGCCTAGAATACAACAGACACTTTGTAAGTATTTGTGGACTGAATAAATAAGTGGATAAATAGGAACATTGCATAATGAATATAATTGTTTGCGTCAGTGTTCAGAGGACTGAAGACTCCTCCATGGGGACATTTTCTCCTTATTCACAGAACCAAGTACAGGAACTGGGTGGTGTTTGGATTTACTTGATATTTGAGCTGTCATCTCTGGTTCATGCATGGCACTCTCCCATTTTATTTATCCACTTACTAATATGTTACAGACGTCAAGTCGCTGCGCAGCCCAAGAACTAGAATACTAATGATAACATTCATTGACATCTGTGCCCACCGTCCTCCTGAGAAGTCCCCACTTACCCACACTGGGATTTCATAACGCTGCTCTTTCAAACTAGTGCCTTGTTTCACTAGTACAGTCGGCCCTCCATATCCGTGGGTTCCAAATCTGCAGATTTAACCTACCACAGGTGGAAAAATATTCAAAATATTCAGCAAAAAATGGCCCAGAAAATTTCAAAAGGAAAAGCTTGACTTTACTGCCCCCCAGCAACTATGTACATGGTGCTTCCATTGTATTGACAGTTACTCACATTACATTTACATTGTTTTAGGTATTTCAAGTAATCTAGAGATGATTTAAAGTAAAGGGGACATCTGTGAAGTAGGTTATATGCAAATACTATGCCATTTTGTATAAGGATCTTGAGCATCTGTGGGTTGTTTTTTGTCTTTTTTCTTTTAACCCACATACCCAGGGCATATGGAAGTTTTGTACTAGAGGTTGAATCAAACCTGCAGCTGAGACCTGTGCAACAGCCACGGCAACACTGGATCCAAGCCGCATCTGTGACCTATGCCACAGCAACACAGGATCCTTAATCTACTAAGTGAGGCCAGGGATTGAACCTGCATTCTCACGGAGACAGTGTTTGGTCCATAAGTCACTAGCCACAATGGGAACTCCAATATTCATGGGGTTTGGTTTTGTTGGGGTCCTGGAACCAATCTCCCATAGATTCTGAGAGATGACTGTAGTAGTTTAATCCTGTAAATGTGCTTCTCGGGCAATATTTTTTCCACTATGCTTTTCAGAAGGCAAAATAGTGGAATATGTATTCCCAACAAATTCCCCTTCATGTTTTTAATTTTTAGTTTTTAAAATAGTTTTCATTTTACTTTTATTCTTTTGATTTTCTTTTGCTTGTTTCTTTCTTTCCCTAACTTGTTAACATGAATATTAAAAGAAAAAATATAAAAAGTAGAAAAAATTATACAGTGAACACCTCCATGTAGATCCAACAGTTGTGAAAACTTTAATGTCATTGCTTTATCCCTATGTGTACATACATACATATCTTTTTTGTGCCATTTAAAAGTCAGTCATAGACTCCCTAGCCTGAGAAGTTCCATATGCCTCACGAGAGGCCCTAATAAAATAAAATAAAATAAAATAAAATAAAATAAAATAAAATAAAATAAAATGTCAGTCATAGACACCATGACACCTTGCCCCTAAACACTCCATCCTGTATCCAAGAATAAAGGCATTCTTCAATATAAACATGATGCCAATATCATTCCTAAGAAAATAATTAGTAATTCCTTATTGTAATGTAATATCCAGTCCATATTCAAATTTCCTCAGTTGCCATGAGAATGTCTGTGATAACTATTTTGATGTTATTTGTAATCAGGATTTAATCTAGGTTTATACATTGTGGTTGGTTGTGTCTCTCTGGTCTTTTGGTCTAGAACACTGCCCCCAACCTTTATCTATCTATCTATCTATCTATCTATCTATCTATCTATCTATCTATCCATCTATCCATCCATCTTTCTCTATCTAATTTACTTACTTTTTACAAGGTTGAGTGAAGAGTCTTGAAGAGTTGCCCTGGAGAATGTCTCACAATCTGGATTTGTGTGACTGTTTATTCCTCTTGTCTTTTAGCTACTGTTGGTATTTCCTGTAAGCTGGAGTTCAGTCTGGCAGCAAGGCCGGATTCAGGGTAAACATTTCATAGACGATGCTGCATACCAGAAGACATTTTAAGAGTTTTTTCTCTAAAGGCAATTGAATGTAGACAGCTCTGAGTCCTTGCAGAAAGACTACCAATCTTGTATTAAACAAGCCAGAATCATTCCTACCCTAGGAAAGCGTTAATGAGGAAAACATCTGGCCACTTAGCAGAGGCTGGGAACGGCTTGTGTCCCTTCCAGGAACTAGCTAGTGTTTGGTGATGCCCGGCACTGCATCCGCCTTGCATTTCCCTTCCCCGCGTGTTTACTCCAAGCTGGAGTGAGGTGAGGCAACGGGCCAGCCAATGGAGCAGAAGGCCTGGACAGGCTTGTTTGTTCTGGTTTGGATGGAGGGATTTGTTCATTTCTTTACACATCGTGGCTTCCCCCACCCCTCTTTCTCTAATCCCGTATTTCATCTCTCCCGCCAACAACCAACAAAGTGAATAGATGGCCCAAGTCGGTTGGTCCCACAGAGTTGGAGCTGAAGAGACTCACTTGAAAATTCCCTTCTGCAGGTTTCAAATTCTGTGACTCAGACTTGTTTGTGTTTAAACACACCCCCACTCCCAAAACATCCTCTCAGAAATGTGGGTGGGAAAGCTGATGATTGCTTCGGCGCCACGCTCCCGCCTAACCTAAGTGGCCCTTTCTAGACGCCATGTTTAAATTGTTTCCTTCCTGTAATAAGAAGCTCTTGTATTAAAGAAAATCATCTTTCCTGATGCTTTGAATTCCTGAGGTCTAATAAAGAAAGGCCTGAGGATGTGCCATGTCCCCAGCTCGGTGTGAGGACTCAGCTCCCTGGGAGGGGCCGGAGCTGGGTGCCGTGTCTGTTTCGCCCCAGTGCATCATCCAGTCCAGCCATCACTCCCCATCCCACTGCACTAGGTGATTCTTCGGAGCCCTGCTGGCTCTGCTCACCTGAAAGTTGGGATTGCTAAAAACTGTTTGCAACGCTGGTGCGTGAGTGCACGCATGTGTACTCGTGTGCTTACTGTATACTCTCTATTTCTTTTAACCCTTCATAATGACTCTATGAGGTGGGTGCTCTGTTCTCACAGGATGAAGATGAGGAAACTGAAGCACAGAGATGGCGTGATGGAAAGAAAGAAAACAGACTTATAAGCTGACCCCTCCCAGCCCCAGGGACCCTCTTGAACATAGAAGTGCTGTGCAGTGGGGAGGGGAACTGTGTGTGCCAGTCTCTCCAGGAAAAAGCATTAGGAAAGCTGATGTGCATCCTGGGTTAAAGCACAGAGGATGCTGTGCCCCTCAGAATCTCGGTGGCTCTGCGGGATCAGATGCGCCTTCATTCAAGCTCTGCCTGCATTCCTCTGCGGTATCGGGCAGCCCCTTGGTCCCCAAGACTCAGGTTCCACATCCTCACAGTGGTCACTGGGCAACTGTAAAGATTATTAAGATGCTGTGTGTTGTGGGTCATCATCAGACAATAGCCAGCAAGCAGGGTGAACTGTAGCCAGATGCCCAGCCATACTTTGCTGTGGTTGTTTCGTCCTCTGCAAAAGCTGTTCTATTCAGGGTAGATGCAAAAGACACTCCCCCAAATATTTAGGACCCTGATTCCTGTAACCATCCAGGAAAAAAAAAAAAGAACCTCAATTTTTTTTCTCTTTAAGAGGAATTACCCAGTAGAGGTTGGAATTTGTTTCTAAGTGGCTCTTGTGCATATCTGCGAAAAGGGGAGATGAGTTGGAGACAGTGGTATTTTTTTTTTTTTAAAGCATAAGTGCCTTTTTTTTTTTTAAAGCCACAGTCCCTATAGCATAACCAGTTGGCCCTGTGAATTATGGAATAGTCTAGAGTCTAAGGCTAGATTGTAAATGACTGTGAGACGTACCACTTGTTTAACAAGGAGAAACACCATCACCTTCAATGTTCACATCAAGCAAGAGGTATTCAGATTTCAGAAACATTAAAAAGTGGGTAAAACACACACATGGGTTTAGGGGTTTGTGCTGAGTGTCAAGGGGAGGGCAGGCAGCCACTGCTTTTCTGGGTGGGGGGAAGAACTGGGGACATGTGGGGGTGCTAAGGGCTGGGGGTTAGAAAGACAGTTCTGTGATGGGGACAGGACCCCCTTGGAAAGAACACACAGTTTCTCTTTGTCCTCACACCCTACTCACTGACCCTTTCTGGACTTTTTATTTTTAGGGCGATACTCATGGCATATGGGAGTTCCCAGGCTAGGGGTCCAATCAGAGCTGTAGCTTCTGGCCTACACCACAGCAATGCCAGATCCAAGCTGCATCTGCAGTAAACATTGCACCTTGTGGCAATGCATGATCCTTAACCATGGAGCAAGGCCAGGGATCGAACCTGCATCCTCACTGACTTTACGTTAGGTTTTTAACCCACTGAGCCACAATGGGAGGTCCCCCTTTCTAGACTTTTATAGAATTTCAGGTCAGGCCCCAAGGCTTTTTTACCTGGTTTGGTCTGGTAGAAAGTACCAAGGGGCTGGAACAAAGAGGCCTGCGATCCTCTCCCTGCCCCCCTGAACGTGGTGCTCTGTGTGGCCTCCTTCTCCCTGACTCTGGCCACCTCGAACCCCTGTGGGGGCAGCCTCACCTTCTGTGCCTCATCTTTGAATATGTCCAGTTTTTCTCAACTTAACATTTCTGGAATGGCTTAACATTGATGGCATCTAAGAGTCAATGACATCTGTAGCTTACGCACCATCGCTTGCATGCCAGCTGTGTGTCCTGGGGTTGCCCTTGGGGTGACATTCAAACACCTGCCTTTTGGCTGATGCCCAGTCATCCTCTCAGCCATACCTGGAGCCAGACCTCCCTGGGCACAGCACCCTCTCTCACTCACTTTCTCTGCATCCAGCCCCCACCCACTTTAGCCTCTCTCTTCCCATGGTTCAGCTCTGGGCACCTTGCAGGCCTCAGCTGAGACCTCCTGTCCTTCCCTGTGTCCTGCTTTGACACCCAGATGAGGTGGGGCCCCTTGAGTCCCCGTCTTCTCTTTAGTCCCTGCTGAAGGGACTTTCCCACTGCAGACTGTGGCCTTCAGGGACATGGGCCTGTGTGCCTTGTTCAGCTAGCCCCTGGTGTTAACACGAATTTCTTAATGGGTGGACAATGAACATTGTGTTATGATATGTGATGAGGAGATGGTGATTAAAATGTTGCAAAAGCAGCTCCTATCAACACATTCTCTAGAAGCCCTCACATCTTGCTGTCTGATCAGGGGACACAGAGATGAAAAGACTGTCCAGGAGGTGGGGGTGAGGACAGTGTCAGGGGCTCAAAGGCTCACACTGTACTTTTATTCTAACAGCCACACCTCACGCATGTGTGCCCGGGGCCAACTTTGTCCCATCCTCTCTCACAAACCACATGGCCTGTCCTTTCCAGATGCCCTCTCTGTGTCATCTGCCAGTAGAGGAAGGAGGCCCAAGGCCAAACCTTGCACACAGGGACACAGAGAGCCGGCTGGGGTGTAAATATCTCCTCCCAATTTAGGGGTGTTTCAGACGTGTGACTTGCCTTCAAAGGCTGACACATGCCTCCTATGGATGGGAGCAGACCAGGGGCCCTGGAAAATCCCCAGGGATGAATCTGCTCACTAAAGTTCATTTCCCTTCAGATGAAGCCTTTCTTCCATTGGCATTTGGTGGTGAAGCAGGTGATGTCATTGAATGACCTAGGTATCACCTGAGAATTTTGCCTTCATCAAAATACTCTGAAGTCTGATGGCTTTGCCGCATTAACAGATCAAGTGTACTTTAAATACTTGCTGACATTTTATCATCAGGTAGGAAAGGACACTTTAATGAAGATTGGGTCCACTTTTAAAAGCAACTGGCATTTTCAGCCTAAGTATTTTACTAGCCTCCAAATCTCAATTTCCTTGAAGAATCTTTTTTTTTTTTTTTTTTTTTTTTAATTATTACAGCCTGACGTGCAGCATGTGGAAGTTTCCAGGCTAGGGGTCGAATCAGAGTTGCAGCTGCCAGCCTACACCTCAGTCATGGCAACACTAGATCTGAGCTGCATCTGTGACCTAAGCCACAGCTTGTGGCAACACTAGATCCTTAGCCCACTGAGCAAGGCCAGGAATCAAACCCACATCCTCATCCTCATCTGGGTTCTTAATCCAGAGCCATGATGGGAACTCCATCTTTGCAGAATGTATTGTGGATTCTAATAAAGTCTTCTCTAATCATCTATGGAGACCATCTGTGCAGGCAGAGGCCAAGATTCCTGTAGACCCTGCTGTGGCTGACATCTTACCAACAGCAATAAAGACCATAACAAGTCCTGCGTCTATTTCCAAATCCCTTTTTGTTCCCACCCTGCTGTGCAGAGCTTCCATCTATGCATGCTTTCCTCTCACTTTCCCCTTCTTCAAACATGAGCTGTCCCTTTAATTTGGTGGCCTGGCTGGGGTGTGGGGTTTTCTTGGAGGCACTGGGGCACAAGTGACTGTCCCTCCATCTGCAGAGAACGAAAGACAGAGAGGGTTTTTCCTCTCTTCGACCCTCAACATATGCTTGTGTTTTGCCATGCAGCTCTGGGAGAGAATCCGGTTCATTGTTATAGGATGGAGCAGTCAGGCCCTGCCACAGAGGTTGGCTTTGCCCTATTTATTCTGGAACCTGGCCTCCTGAGGCTCTCAGGTCCTGGCCGCAGAGTGTGCCCAGGCCAGTCTTTTTGGGAAGAGCTGCCTTGGTGAAGTGCCTCTTTAGGACAAGGATGGAGGTGATGTCTTTATTTCTCTCTCCTCCCAGACCCTGACTCCCATGAGAAGAAGGGAGGGATGATGGCTGTCCAGAGCTCCCCAGCTGCCCCTGTACATGTGACTCTGCTCATGGGCTCCACAGTGGCAAAACTTAATCAGCTTTCCCCAGATAGAGCTTACCTTGGCTGGCGTTTGGAATCTCAGGTCAATGGAGGGTAGAGGTCCCACGTAAATGTATAGTATCAGATTCCATTTTATTTTATTTTATTTTATTTTATTTTATTTTATTTTATTTTGTTTTGTTTTGTTTTATCTTAATGTTTAATTCGACTGGAGTATTGCTGACTTACAGTGTTCTGTCAATTTCTGCTGTACAGCAAAGTGATCGGTTATACACACACATGATTTCATTTTAAACGAGAGGCCCTGAGTCGCGCTTCAGTGTCACTGGTGACATCCGGTTGACTTTGGTCCCTTGGCTGGGCTTTGCTGAGAGCCGATCTTCTGGCAGCGAGAGGCTTTCTGGAAAGGGGTGTTGCAGTAGATGGATTTCAACAAAGGCCAGAGCCTTGAAGAGATGACAGATGACAAGCAGGCCCCTGAGCCTGGGTTCCGGCGGATGCTCTTGCTGAGCTCAGGGTGTGAGGTGCACTTCCTAGGACACCCCAGTTGGGCTGCCCAGGTGCATGAGGAGGCGTGGAGGGCAAGGGTGGGCCTGGGGGATGGAGAGCTGGAGCCCATCCAGGGAGACAGCCAGTGTGTCCCCTCCTCATCAGACAGCTGCAGGGCGGTGTGCCTTCCAGAGCGAAGACTTGGACAGCATCCGAGTAAGTAAAGGGTCAGTGCTGATTCTGATCAGAGGTGGGAGGAAGCCGCACCCCTGCAGGGCCTGTTGTAAAGAGCTCTGGGCCAGCTGCTTCCTGTCATGAGCTGGGCCTAGGTGGGAGTGAAGGGGTCTTTTTTGGGCCTCTTGCCATGGCTGGGAGTTTGATAAATGGTCGTGACAGGCCTGGGTGGCCTTCCTGATGAGGCCCAGTCCACTGACCTCCCTGAGACATGCCAGCCCTGTTGAACTCACTCCAGTTAGGATGTTGGAAGTAATGTACCCCATCTGGCTTGTCCTTTTTGCTTCTCCAGGTGATTATCTTTCTTTCCTTCCTTCCTTCCTCCCTCCCTTTCTTTCTTCTTCTTCTTTTTTTATTTTTTTTTAAGGGCCACACCTACAGCATATGGAAGTTCCGGGCTAGGGGTTGAATTGGAGTTACAGCTGCTGGCCTACACCACATTCACAGCCACAGCAACACAGGATCTGAGCCTTGTCTGCAACCTATAGTGTAGCTTATAGCGACGCTGGATCCTTAACCCACTGAGTGAGGCCACAGATTGAACCCACATCCTCATGGATACCAGTTGGCTTCTTAACCTGCTGAACCATAATAGGAACTTCTTCTCCAGGTGATTTTCAGACAGCCAGCTATGGTTTTGTGTGTGGATTTTTCCTCAGGAAGAGGGACAGGGGTGGAAGAGCGTTAATGCTTCCTGAGCCCTCACACTGCTCCAGGTACTTTGGGGGCACTTATGCTTTGAAAGCCTCACGTCGTTCCTGTGGGAAAGACATCATTACCTGGCTTAGCAGGTGTGAGACCTGAGGTAGTGACAGGTGGGCTACTGTGCACTCAGGGTGCAGATGCACACCTGGGGTTTGACACCATGGCAGCCTCACCTCCAGTGGGGAACAAACCCTATGTCCTCACTGCTCCCTGGCAGCACTGCCATGTCTTTGTGAGGAGAGGGGAACTGACTGGGGTTAACCCTCAAGGGACAGGAGAAGTCATCTCGCCAAAAGCTCTGGATGTTCCAGACCGCCGCAGCTGCCCCCGGCCCCTGGGACTTTGGTCCAACCCTTGCAGGGAAGTTAGCCATGTGGGAGGGTGGGCCAGAGATGGCCATTAGAGGAGTGCAGGCAACACTGGCCGCTGTAACAAATGCTCCCCCTTGGCACAATGGACCTCATGTCTCTCTTGGGTAATAGTCCAAGGCAGGCACTCTTGGTCAACGAGCAGCTTGTCTCCCGTGTGTTATGCCAGGGGCTGGGACCCTTCCATTTTGTGTCTTTGGCATCCCCCGGACCCTTGGCTTTTACTCTTTCCAGAAGAGGATGGGCGAGTCTCTTCTGCTCCTTGAGAACCTCAGCCTAGAGGTGACACTCGGCCCATCAGCTTACATTCCATTGGCATGAAAACCAGTCACGGGGCCTCATGTGAACGCAAGGGAGGTGGGAAATGCAGCCCTGGTGGGGGGCTCTCCTAGGACCACCCCATGCTCAGGCAGGGCAAAGAAGCACAGTTTTGTTCGAGGGGGGCAGGTGATGGAAGGAAATGGCTGCTCCCTGAGGCTACTTACCAGAGAGAAGACATCAGCATCCCAGTCGTGTGAAGATGTGTCAATGTGGGCGCCCAGGCTAGACAAGAGCGTGGACCCTGTGCCTATGTCCCAGTGACTATGTTCCAGTGCCAGCATTCTGGGCTGGTGCCTACATCCCAGGGGCAAACTTAGAGCCAACAAGAGAAGGGATGTGTTCGAGAATGGTGGTTACAACAGAGCCATGTGTAGGGGTGCTTTCAGGCCAGGGAGTCCCAGGGGCTAGAGGCTCCTTGGCAGTACCACCGTACCCTGGAGGTGGCTGGGCCTGGGCAGGGGAGCCCTATATTTAGGTAGGAAAGTGGGCAGGCCTGGGGTTCTGCTGGGGGCTCCCCCACAGCTCCCCTACTGTCATCCCTGGCCCATGGCTTGGAAATGGTCCACAGAAGCAGTTACACCAAGGAGAGGAAGGTGTATATGACAGGTGAGGTTGGTTTGAATTATGGGAAGAGCTGGGATGATGAAAACTTTGGAAATCTGGACAGGCGAGTTGGATTTTAATCCTTCAGCGTGTTTTATGAGTGAGTAAAGCAGATGACTAATATTTTATTTTCCAGAGCTGAGATTCAATCTTTCTTCTGTCTGTCTGGTTTCTGGGATATTCAAAAGGCATCATTTTAGACCAGTCGGGAAATAAAAACTCTCTATAACCCAAGTAGGAAGTGATTGAGCATGAGTAAGACTGGAGGAGGCAGAAACAATAGCAGGGACTTTTTGACGCAACAATAGAAAATTTATTTAAAGAAAGGAATATTTGCCTAGTGCCACAGATAGCTCTTAGATAGCTGTCCTTGGGAGAAAATGAAAACGTCAAGAGGAGCAAATTACATCTTTTTACCCTTCCATCCACTGCCCCCCAGTCACGCACACTCAGCCAAAAATGATATAATACGTAAAGCCAAAAATGTGAGTGGGAGAGAAACTTAATAATGATAATTAAATGGATAAACATATGTCCTGCCAAAAGTTCAGCAGTGTCGTAATCAACCGAGTAAGTTTCTCAGAGATTCTCAACATGAAGCTTCTTGGTTTGTAAGGAGACGTGGTGTGCTCTTGGGTGGAGTGGGGCAAGCTAAAGACAAGAACTGGCTGCTCTGGTTGTATTGAGAAAGTCTCTGCATGGATCGAGAGGGTGATGGAAAAAGAGCACTGGAAGGGACGAGAAGGGAAAGTTCTGGTGGATCTCAGACTGCCAAAGAAATCCTCACAGGAAGCGGTGGACCAAGAGGCTTTCATTACATCACTCAGCCCAGGATTACAAGAGCGGGAAGAGCAAATTACAGGAAAAGTGGGTTGTGCAGCCTCTTAATGCTGATGCAAGTGAAGAAGGTAGCCCTGCTACCCACAGAGGTTTCCAGTTTCTCCTCACAAGCCTGCCATTCTGGTGGGAAGGATCTACCCTGCCAGCCAGGTTTCCAGGGCCGATATCACAGTGGCGGCAAGGGAGGGAGGTAGGAGGGAGGGGCTCTCAGGAAAACAGGGGGAGCCCCACTCCGTCCACCCCCCCACCCCCAGGACTGCAAGTGGCTCAGGCCCTCTAATTGTAAATGGATGGTCAGAACAAGTCAGGCAAAGCCTGGACCATGTGTAAGGGGGAGGCAGCCTGTCCCACCAGCCTTGGGTGGAGGCTCAACTCCAAACCCTCCTGAGCTAGAGTTGCACGTTCCCACCCCAGGCACTGCCACAGGTCTCAAGGGCTGCTGTGTGACCTGTGACATGCACAGTGCCTGTTCCATTCTTTGGCCCAGAGTAGGGGACCTGCGCTATCACAGCCCACGCCCCAGCTGCAGGCAGGGTATCGGAATGGAAGCTCAGGGTCTCTGTCGGAAGACACCAAACCTCAAAACCAAAGCAGGCCTCCCTTCTCTGCTCCTCACCCCTTCTCCTAGGAAGCCACAGGAAAGGGGGCTCAGGTACCTCCTATGTAGGGAAGGAGCAGATTTGGGACAGTATTCAAGGTATGCTCTGTGTACCCCAGTGACACTAATGCCACGTGGCATGAACATTTGTCATGACCTGAATGCTTGTGTCTCCCCCTCCCCCAAATTCATATCCTTAGGCCCTAACCCCCAGGGTGATAGTTTAAGGGTTGGATCTTTGGGAGGTAATCAGTTAAGATGAGGTCACAAGAGTGAGGCCCTCAAGAGGGTAACAGAACTCTTGGAAGAAGAGGAAGAGACCCCAGAGAGCTTGCTCTCTTTCCCATGTGGGGTCACAGGGGGAAGGCAGGCATCTGCAAGCAGGAAAGTGGGGTCCCAACAAGAACCCAATCCATCAGCACCTTGACCTTGGGCTCCCAGCCTCCAGACTAGCCACCCAGTCTGTGGTGTTTTGTTATAGAACCTGAGCTAACTGAGACATTGAACTGTGTGTGAGCCTCAAACCCACCAGGTGACTCCTGGGGCATGTGGTCACCATGGTGTATTACCAAGTCAGATGTCAAATGAAAATCCACCATTTATTTTGAAGATTAATCTTTTTTTAAAATTGAAGTATAATTGATTTACAGTGTTGTGTTAGTTTTGGGTGTACAACAAAGTGATTCAGTTATGTATAATAACATATATATATTCTTTTTCAGATGCTTTTTTTTTTTTTTTTGCTTTTTAAGGCTGCACTTGCAGCATATGGAAGCTCCCAGGCTAGGAGTCAAATTGCAACTGTAGCTGCTGACCTAAACTCTAGCTCACAGCAACACTGGATCCTTAATGCACTGAGCAAGACCAGGGATTGAACCAGCATCGTGGATACTAGTCGTGTTCATAACCTGCTGAGCCACAATGGAAACTCCCTCTTTTTCAGATTCTTTTCCATTATAGGTTATTATAATATATTGAATATCACTCTCTGTGTGACACAGTAGGTCCTTGACCAGTATTCCAAGACATAGGTGACATCAGGCCAGGGGATGTAGGAAGGGGGAGGCCAGCAGACCCAGGAATCTCCTGGGGTGGGATCTCCCAGCATACAGACAGCTGCCAGCACCTCACATGCTTGGTTCACAGAGACAGCCTTGTTCATAGGTCCCTGTCCAGATCCTGGGCTTCATAATGACTGTGATTTGGGTGTGTAGATACTGAGTACCACAGAACCAGGCTGGAGTCTCATCCAAGCCCTCCTTATGTAGGTGACTTTGACCCTGTCAGTCTACCTGGTCTGTGAAGGAGACTTATTAAGCTTGCCTGGATCCAGTGCTCTGTTCTTGAGGACCCCATGGAGGCTCCATTTTTCTACCTCCTTGTGCAGGGTCAGAGGACTCCTCTGAGCCCAAGGGCTGTGAGGGAGATGATATGGATCACTTCTGGGCCAATTGAACCAATTGAGTGATTGGTTCAATTGGTCTTTTTCGCAACTCATTTGGGGAAATGCTCCAAAGAAAAGAATAGGTCCAGGTGCAGACCTGAGCCTAGATGAACCCAACTGGCCATTGAGACTTCCTGAGGTTGCCTTTTGTACATGCATGCATGCACATATACATTGTAACAGTTGTTAATAGGACAAAACATGACTGAGACCGTCCAGATTTGAGTACTGCTAGGTTGTCTTGGCTTAGACCTGCCTGATTGGTCATGCCAGTCAGTATTTTTTAAATGCCTAAAAACCTCAGGAGGAATGGCCTTGGGCAAGTTAAGATCGCTGCCTCCAGAACAACCAGGGGTAGGGTAGGTGCACAGAGCAAACTGGAGCACTTCAAGGTCCTTCTCTTGTGATCTAAATAGTCCCATTTCCTCCCACAAAAGATTGGTCTCTGCCACTGAAGCTCTTGGAAAATGACCCTGCACCTACCTTTGGTTCACGGATTATAAATGGACCCTACTTTAGCATAGAGGTTCCAGGCCAGGGTCAGTGGGTTGACTTCTAGTTCCTTTCAAGTTTTTTGTCAGTTGTGCGCTAGCAGGAATTTTTGGTCATTGTATTTACAAGGGACTCTCTGGGCGCTTTTAAGAACAAGTAGATCAAAAGGTTAACGCAGACTAGGAAAGAAGGATTTGGGGTCAACTGTGCAAATAAATAGAAAGCCATTCTCTGCCAATTGTTGCATAGACAGCTTGTGTGAAGCCAATTCTAGTGACTTGATTAACATTATTGTTACTTTCCTTGTAATTCCTGGACCAAGAGCCTCTCTTGGTACTACTTTTCCTGGCCAAATGGTGCTTTCTTCCAAATGCCTTGGGGGTCCATCTCAAATTTTGGAGGGTAGCCAATGCCACAACTATGAGAACACACTTAGCCTTTCCAGGCCTCCAAAGGGCTGCAAAAGAGTAGCTTATCACAATATTCCTTTTCACACGGTTTTGTGGATTTTAATACTTTACTCTTGATCTCACTTCCAAAAGGGATCTGATGGAGGTATCTGATTTTGTAGGATGCAAGCTGTGAATACTTTGCATAGCTTACCAATGTCATTTCAACACAATATTCAAGGGGCCTGAGATATTCAATAATAAAATTCAGTTAATAAAATTGTCTAATTTACTGAGAGTCGTTTCCATTTGCTTCCTTGTTAACAGTCTGAAATGCATGTATTGGTTCTCTGCTGTGCAAACCAGCAAGAATCTCCAGGATTAATTCTCTCTTCGGATGGTTAGAGTGGTTTCTGTGGGATTTGATGACTTTAGGGCTACCATCCTAAGGTTGCCTCACAGCTGGTGACAAGAGCTGGAGCCTTCCTGGTTTACAATGGTTGGTCTAGGTCTAACTCATGTCCTTGATGTGAGTTTTTATTGTGATTTCTCTTTCTGTTGCTGTGTTGCTGGGCATGGGTTTGAGAAGGATTCATGTTTCTCCATGCTGAAGGTGGGATTCTCCAACTTCTAGGAAGAGAGCCTGTGTTTGACCTTGGCCAGGGACATACCCTCAGCCTTTCTCTTTTGGAATCTTTCCTAGGAGTGCAAATGATCATGGTTCTGATGGGACCCTGCATTGAGAGAGGCATCAGCAAGTGTGTGCCACACAACCAGCTCCATCCCCAACTCTATTGGGACAGTCACAGCACCTTCTCTCTGAGACCAGAAAGCCAAACTGGTGCTTGGCACTTCTCACAGGGTGTTCTGGCTGAACACCAGCCACCACCCCACTGGAGTGTGGTTTGTGGAATCATCGAAGTTTCTTTGTTCTGGCCTTTGGGTCACAGGTGCCATTTGACTCACCACTCAAGGGCCCTGATGGAGCTGGCCTCGCCCTAGTGCTGGTAGCAGAATCTGTAAAGACCTAAAGAAGGTGATCCAAGGGGTTAAGTGACAAATGACTGGAGCAAGGAGCACAGCTTGAGCCATGACCCAAGAAACATGGAACCTGGTCAGATGGAGGCCTCGCAGGTGGATCTGGTGACTGGAGAGAGCTGGGTGTCCTTAAGGTGCATTTGTGGACAGTTGGGTAGGAATACTTCTGTGATAAGGGTCGGCATCCTAATAAAAAACCAACATGATCATTCCAATGACTTATCAATCCCTATTGGGTATTTAACTGGATCATCTCCATCAGGAAGCAGTCTTTATAGAACAACATTCTCATGGATGAGATAAGAAGACAGAAGCCCAGAGAAGCTGTGTGTGGTGCCCAGATCCAGGCCTCTGGCTCAGTCCTCACTCCTTCCCCCATATAGGAGGGTGATGTCTGCTCCATCTGCCCATAAACTCACATTAGGCTGGGCCCACTTTTTCATCTTCAAAGCATATCACATCCAGTGCCTTATGATCAAACTACTGCCCTAGAAGGTTTTTGGAATATTACTGATGCATCTTCTTACACTTTGGGGGTTGTTGCTAACTTTGGAAGGGATTGGATGGAGTTCCCTGACTTGCAGTATCACCTTTGGTCATCCCTTACCAGAAACTTCATCAACTTTCAATTCTTAAAGATTACCGAGTGATTGACATCCTGAGCAGTCACCAGCTGGCTCCTGAGTGCTTGTGAAGGGTCAATGCACAACTTGGAGAGATTTGGGTTTAAACTGAAGCCAAAGGGCGTGGGCTGGCCTGGCCTTGGCCCTTGCATACTCCCTGGATATCCATGATGCCCTGTGTCTTTGGCTAAATGTGATGAAGCTGTTCTCTGACTTCATATCTGCCATTTCTTACTAGGAGACAAGGATGTTTCTCAGGACACAGAGCAAAGCCAAGCTGGGAGGACTTCAAGGTAGTTGGGATGTCTGTGGTACAGAACTAGAGCAAGGAGAGAGCTGAATAGAGGAGTGGGGAGGTGGCCCTGCAGTGATACTCTGTGTCAGATTGAAAAGTCAGGATTTGGGGGTGCTTCCTCCCAGGTGCTTCTCTCTTTGCCCCCTCTCAGGGGCTCACATCCTAAGACATTTTATGTGGCTGAATAAGAGTTTCTGCCTACATAGTTCCTGTCTAGAATGGTAGGACCTAGTGCTTCAGCTTCACAGTCTTGGGGGTGAATGGTGACTCCACACATGAATACATGCAATGTGTTGAAAGGAATTTAAAAATATGTAGCACAAAAGGATCTCCTACCACATGCTAGAGCCATGTGGCTAGAGTGGCAGAATGAGACTCACACTTGTATCTGTGCCATTCCAGAATCCACATCCTTCTCATGACTCTGCCAGCCACTCAGTCATAGATGATGGTGCTCTCAGGGATCAAGAGGCATGGTGGCTTCAGGAGGGCATTTAGGCAGAGCAGTTCTTGAAAATAGGTAATATAATCAAAGAAGAAAGGAGGGACATTCCAGACAGGGTGGAACAGTAAGGACAGACATACGTAACTGGTTTGATGGATGGAGAGTGAACAAGTTTGGTCAGAATCAAGCAGTGTTTCTCAACAGGGGCACTGCTGACATCAGGATGGGACAATTGTTCAGTGTGTGGGACCATCTTGGGCATCAGAGGGTGATTTGCATGCCTAAACACTGCCCACTACATGCCAGTTGCCACCCCCACCCTTGGGACAACTGAAAGCCTTCCATGCATTTCCAAACACCCTCTAGGGCACATCTGGTTGAAAACCACCAGATCAGATGAGAGTTGGAGATCAGGGAGAGACTTGGGATCAGACTAAGGAAGGCCTTGGAACCCAGAGGAACAAGCTTGGCCTTGATCCTTAAGAGGACAGGAAATCACTGAGGTTTTATGAGAAAGGAAGAGTGTAGGGTGGAAGTACAAGGGAGGAACCGGTGTAGAGAAGAGGCTGAGGAAGGGGAGACCTCCTACTCAAATGAGAGAAGATTGTCAAGATAGCTGAGAATACCTGGGGGTCACCTGCTGCCTGTCCTACTATGGTCAGTCTTGAAGGCACCTGGGAAAGGGTCCAGCACTGCAAACAGCAGGGCTGATAACCAGACAGACGTGAAGGGCACTCCCTAGTCCAACTCCAAAGGAATCAGGAGCTCTGTTCTCAGGGCACGTAATGATCAAGATGACACAAAAAGAGATACCCTATCCTTAACGGAGGGGAAAAAAAAGAAACAGAGTGAGGGAAACAAGAAGAAAGATTATGGGGGGGGGCTTGCAAATGATTATTTCTTTTCTGTTTAGTTAGATTTATTTAAACTGTCTCTGAGCCTACATCATTTATCCAAGAGGTTATCAAACTTTATCTTGTAAACTTCATCCCAGAATTAATTTACAGACAAGGGACATGCTGTACCAGCCATGTGGACTTGATCCAGTGATCTCAAGCATCTCACGTCCACACTAATAAGTCCTCAGAAAACTTAGCCCTTGTCTCCAGGCAGAGAAAAGCACAGGCTCTGTGAGATAGAGGAAGAAGCCCTCAGAGGTCCATGAATGAGAGGCCTGGTGCCAGATTGGGGAGGTCTGAGGAGATGGCTGTGTCCATATGTGTCCAGAGAGGAAGAAGTTCCACTGGGAAGTGAAAAGTGAAACCCAAACCTCTGGCTGCCACTTGGGACCACCGGGCATCACACTTTGGCCTGGAAAAGATGCTGCAATTGCTTGCATTCCAGTTATCAGACAGCTTCAAGAATGATATGTGGTTTTGTTTATAAGGAAAAATGCCAAGCCCCTGAGAAAATTCCCAGAACAATGATTGTAACTCATGACAAGACAGAGCATGAGAAATTTTTCTGGCGCCTTGGCCTAGATTATTGCTGTAGAAACTTATGGGATTTTCTTTTTCCTCCTCTGAGGAAGTCATGCTTTTTCACCAGTAATGGTGATTTTAAGGAGTGGAACTTCATGGCTCTTTGGGGAGAATTCAAAGGAAGCCTAACCTGAGATCAGTGTTCTAAAGAATCTCCTCTGCTCTATTTCAGCTGGGCTGTAAATCATCATCTCCCATCCAGAAGAGGGACTGATTTTGCAGTGTGTTATCACATTGATACTGAATTTTAACTAGGAGGTGTGGTTATATGATTCTGATTTAATAAAATTTAAAAATTTCCCAAGTCCTACTAACACTCACAATAATATGACAACAGAGCAAATTCTGTTATTGTGGAACACCACCCAGGAACATATTCAAAACTTTAATCAATTCTGAAAATTGCTGGCATTATCTCTTCAAATATTGACTTTGCCTTTTTCTTTCTCTCCTTTACTCTGACTCTAATTAAAGGAATGTTGATCCTCTAAATCCATCTTCCTTCTCTTAATCCTTTCATATTTTCAATTTTTAAAAATGTGTTTCATTCTGATTAATTTCTACTGACTTACCTTCTAGTTCCCAAATTCTTTCTGTAGCTTTTTCTAAATTTTGTTAAAATATCTGAGTTTAGAGGAATATTATATGAAGATGATGGATTAGGAAGTGCCAGGAATCTATCGTACTGGCAGAATCTGTCTAATATACAATTTTGGAACTCTGGAATCTGTTGAAAGTTTACAATTTCCAGAAGAAGACTTGGATGGTAAATCATGGTTAATTTTGGTCAATTTCAGCTCTTAACATAGTAGCTGATTGCCCATCACCCATCCCCAACCATGTGGCAGGCAAAGTGTCTATGTCCAGGAACAGCTTGCACACTGCTTGGAGGAGCTGGAGAGGGCAAAGAAGACTGTTCTCCTGCCCTCCAAGAATCAGGATCTGTACCCTATGTGTGATCACTGATTGCTGCTTTTGATCACAGAGATGCAGTCAAAGGCAGGCAGCCATGCACCTCTTTCCATTGTTGGGATCTCTTTCCTCTCTGGCTGAAGTGACTTCCAGAAGATTTAGAATGCTACCACTTATTTTTCCCCCAGTTTATTTTTTGCCTTCCCCCCTTTTGGGAGCCAGACATAAAAGACTAGGGCACTCAAAAACAACTGCCCTTATAGAAAAAATTTGGAAGTGACCATGCATGCCTTAGTGAGAGGTTCAGAAAAGATCTTAAAGACCTTAGTGTACAATTCACAGCAACAGCATAAGACAATTTAAAAAAAATAAACAAAAAATAAAAACAAAAAGTAGAAAACCCCAAAGAAATGAGAGAACTTTGCTTTTTAGAGTTCCCACATAATTAGATTCAAATGTCCATTGTTCAACAAAAAATTACAAGGCATACAAAGAAAACAAGAAAATATAACCCATTCAAAAGAAAAAATAATTTAACACAATCTGTCCCTGAGAGAGACTTAATGGCAGATGTAGTCGATAAGACTTTAAAATAGTCATCTTAAAGATACCACAAAATCTAAAGGAATATGCGGATAAAGTGAAGAAAAAGACGTGTGAACAGAATGGAAATATCAATAAAGAGATATAAATTCTCAAGAGATAGAAAACCTAAAAATAAACCAAAAAGGGAGTTCCCGTAGTGGCGCAGTGGTTAACGAATCCGACTAGGAACCATGAGGTTGCGGGTTCGGTCCCTGCCCTTGCTCAGTGAGTTAACGATCCGGCGTTGCTGTGAGCTGTGGTGTAGGTTGCAGACGCGGCTCGGATCCCATGTTGCTGTGGCTCTGGCGTAGGCCAGTGGCTACAGCTCCGATTTGTCCCCTAGCCTGGGAACCTCCATATGCCGCACGGGAGTGGCCCTAGAAATGGCAAAAAAAGACAAAAAAAAAAAAAAAAAAAAAAAACCAAAAAGAAATTCTGGAGCTGAAAAGTACAATAGCTGAAATGAAAAATCTACTAGAGAGATTCACAGGTAGATCTGAGCAGGCAAAAGAAAGAATCCACAAATTTTAAGATGGGATGGTGGTTATTATTTATTCTGAGGAACAGAAAGAAAAAAGATGGAAGAAAAATGAACAGAGAATTAAAATATTCAAAATGCTGAATGAAAAAAAAAAAAGCCTGTCAACCAAGAATCCTGTGTCCAGCAAAATTGTCATTTGAAAAATTGAGAAATTAAGATATTCCCAGATAACAAAAGCTGAAGGAATTCGTGACCATTAGCCATGCCCTGCAAGAAATGCTCAAGGGAGTCCTACAAAGTGAAGTGAGAGGACATTATACAGTAACTTGATCAGCATGGAGAAATAAAGATCTCAGTAATGATAAAAACATGGGCAATTATCAAAGCAAGCATTATTGTAGCAATGGTTTGTAACTGCACTTTTTGTTTTCTATGTGACTTAAGAGACTAATCCATCTAAAGGATAAAACAATTATTAATATAAAAGCTAGTACTACTGTAACTTTTGTTTGTAACTCCAAATCTTGTTTTCTACAAAATTTAAAAGACTAATGCATTTTAAATTAATTATTAGTTTGTGTTTTGGGGCACACATATATAAATATGTAATTTTGTGACATCAATAATCCAAAGATGTGGGGATGGATCTGTAAAGAAACCGAGTTTCTTTATGTTCTTAAAGTTATACTGCTATAAATTCAAATTAGAGTATTATAACTTTAGGATGTTAAAAGTAATCCCCATGGTAACCACAAAGAAAATAGGTATAGAATATACACAAAAGGAAAGGAGAAAGGAATTTATACATTTCACTAAACACAAAAGAAGGCAGTAACACATGAAATGAGAGAGAGAAAGCTATAAGGCATATGGGACAGTGGAATAACAAAAGTAAGTCCTTTTTATCAGAAATGACTTCAAATGTAAGTGTATTAAACTGTCCAATCAAAAGACAGAGACTGCAGAATGGGTAAAAACACATGATTCTGTTTATAAGAGTCTTACTTGAGATCCAAAGACACAAGCCTTTTGAGGGCAAAAAGATGGAAAATGATATTCCATACAAATAGTAACCACCAAAAAGAGCAGGGTGGCTATGCTAATATCAGACAAAATAGACTTAAAATCAAAAAAGTCTGTAATGGAATTCCCGTCATGGCTCAGTGGTTAAGGAACCCAACTAGGAACCATGAGGTTGCAGGTTGGATCCCTGGCCTCGCTCAGTGGGTTAAGGATCCGGCATTGCCATGCACTGCGGTGTAGCTTGAAGATAGGTCTCGGATCCCGCATTGCTGTGGCTGTGGTGTAGGCCAGCAGCTGTAGCTCTGAATCGACCCCTAGCCTGGGAACCTCCATATGCTGCAGGTGCAGCCCTAAAAAGACAGAAAAAAAAAAAAGTCTCTAAGACACAGAGAAGGACATACTGTATTAATAAAAGTTCAATGGAGCAAGAAAATATAACAATTATAAAAACATTTATGCACCTAATGACATACTATTAAAATATATGATGCAAAACCCAATAGACTTGAAGGGAGAAATAGTTTTACAATAGTAGTTGGAGACTTTAATACAGCACTCACAGTAGTGGACAGAACAAACAGAAAGAAGATAAGTAAAGAAGTAGAGGACTTAAACAGCATATTAACCCAATTAGATGTAACAGGCATAAACAGGACACTCTACCCAATAAAAATAGTATATACATTCTTCTCAAGAGCACATGGGATGTATTTCAGGATAGATTATGTGTTAGGCCACAAATTAAGCCTCAATGGATTTTAAAAGATAGATATACAAAGTATTCTTTCTATCCATGGTTAGATAAAGTTAGAAATCAATAATAAAAGGAAAACTAGAAAATTCACAAAATTGTGGAAGTTAAATGACATACTTTTAAATAACCAATGGGTCAAAAAAGAAATCACAGAGGCATTAGAAAATACTGAAGAGATGAATGAAGATAAAAACACAACATAATAAAATTTATGGGAAAATGTTAAAGTTGTACTGGGGGAAATTTATAGATGTAAACATATACATTAAAAAAGAAATAAATCAACAACTTAACTTTACAGTTTAAGGAAATAAAAACGGAAGAATAAATTAAACCTAAATCTAGCAAAAGGAAGGAAATAATACAAATTGGAGCAGATACAAATTAAACAGAGAATAGAAAAACCACAGAGAACATAATGAAATCAAAAGTTGATCTTTGAAATATCAAGATCAACAAATTTTTCTTAATAAATCAAGAAAAATTTAGTAATTCTAATTACTAAAATCAGAAATGAAAGTGGGGACATTACTACCAATTCTATAGAAATAAAAGGACTACAAGATAGTATAGTGAACAGTTGTATACCAACAAATTGAATAACCTAAATGCACTGGACAAATTCCTAGAAACACCAAACTTATAAAAACTAAATCAGGAAAAAATAGGAAATCTAATTAGATATAAAAGAGTAATGAATCAGTAGCCAAAAATCTCCCAGCAAAGAAAGGCAGTGACTTGTTGTTTTCACTGGTGAATTCTACCAAACATAAAAAGAAGATGAAATAACACTTTTTTCCCCAAAAAATTTCTCCTCCCAAATTGAATAGGTGCTAACATTTCCTAACTCATTCTATAAAACCAGGATTTCCTTGATATCAAAGCCAAACACAGGCATTACAAGAAAAGAAAACGACAGACCAACGTACCTTATGAACATTGCAAAAATCCTCAGCAAAATACTAGCAAACAGAAATTAGCAGCATATTAAAAGGATTATGCACCATGACCAACCAAGTGGGATTTATTCCTAGAATGCAAAGATGGTTAAACATAAACAAATTGATCAATGTAATATGTCACACAAACAGAGTGAAGGAAAAAGCCCATGTAATTACTTCGATTGATGTAGAAAACTCATTTGACAAAATTCAACATGCTTTCATTATAAAAACACTCAACAAACTAGAAATAGAAGGAAACTACTTCCACATCATAAAAGCCACAAATGAAAAACCCACAGCAAACATAAACTCAATGGTGAAAGATTAAAAGCTTTTATTCTAAGATAAAGAACAAGGCAAGGTGCTTGCTTTCACTGTTTATATCTAGCATGGTACTGGAAATTTTAACTGGAGCAATTAAGCAAGAAAAAGAAATAAAAGGAATCCAAAATAGAAAAAAAGCAAAATTATATGTTTGCAGGTGATATGACCTTAATATGTAGAAAACTGTAAAGATTACACACACACCCAGTTAGAACTAATAAATAACTTCAACAAAGTAGCAGGACATAAAATCGACACACAAAAATCAGTTGCATTTCTATACATGAACATCTGAAAAGGAAATTACAAAAAAATTGTATTTCTTTTTTTTTCTTTTTGGCCATGCCCTGGCATGTGAAAGTTCCTGGGCCAGGAATCAAATTTGTGCCATAGCAGTGGCATGAGCCACAACAGTGACAATGCCAGGGAACCTGCTGCACCACCAGGGAACTCTAAAAACAATTTTATTTACTATAATATCAAAAAGAAAAAAATGTTTAGGGAGTTCCCGTCGTGGCGCAGTGGTTAACGAATCCGACTAGGAACCATGAGGTTGAGGGTTCGGTCCCTGCCCTTGCTCAGTGGGTTAACGATCTGGCGTTGCCGTGAGCTGTGGTGTAGGTTGCAGACGCGGCTCGGATCCCGCGTTGCTGTGGCTATGGCGTAGGCCGGTGGCTACAGCTCCGATTCAACCCCTAGCCTGGGAACCTCCATATGCTGCGGGAGCGGCCCAAGAAATAGCAACAACAACAACAAAACAACAACAAAAAAGACAAAAGACAAAAAAAAAATGTTTAGAAATTAACCAAGGATGTGAAAGACTTACACAAATAAAACTATAAAACATTGCTGAAAGTTAAAGAATACATAAATAAATAGAAACATCCCATGTTCATGGATTGCAGTACTATCCAAAGTGATCCACAGATTCAATGTAATCCCTGTCAAAATTCCCTCGATATTTTTTTTTTTTTTTTTTGCAGAAATAGAAAAATTCATCCTAAAATTCATATAGAAGCTCAAGGGACACTCTATAGCCAAAACAATCTTTGAAAAGAATCATAAAATCAGAAGACACACACCTCCCAATTTCAAAAATTGCTACCAAACCACAGTAATCAAAATGGTATTGTATTGATATAAAGGCATTGATAAAGATAAATAGACTAGAACAAAGAACCCAGAAATAACCATTTGCATTTATGGTCAAGTGATTTTTGATAAGACCATTTAATGGAGAAATGATAGTCTTTTCAATAAATGATGCTGGGAAAACTGGTTATCCTTTGGAAAAAATGAAACTGTGTCATTATCTAAAAACTATATACAAAAATTAACTCAAAACGGATAAAGAACCTAAATGTAAGCTCTAGAGCAATAAAATTCTTCAAAGAAAACGTAGGACAAAGGCTCATTACATAGGGTTAGGCCAAGAGTTCTTGGATATGAAACTAAGTCATAGGTAACAAAAAAAAATAGACCGATTGGACTTCATGAAAATTAAAAATTTGTGCATCAAAAGACACTATTAGCAGAGCAGAAAGGCAACCCACAGAATGGGAGAAAATATTTGCAAATCATATATCTAACTGATAATTGATTTGTATCTGGAATATACAGAGAACTCCTAAGACTCAAAATAAAAAAACAATTCAATTTTAAAATGGGCAAAGCTCTTAAATAGATTATTCTCCAAAGAAGATATACAAATGGCCATTATGCACATTAAAATATGCTCAACATTAGTAATCATTAATGAAGTATAAATCAAAAATACAATAAGATACTACCTCATACCTATTAAGATGGCTACTATTAAAAGAACAGAAAACAATCAGCCTTGGTGAGGAAAAGATGACATTGGAACACTTGTACATTGTTAGTGGGAATATAAAATGATATAGCTGCTGTGAGAAACAGTATATTTCCACAAAAAATTAAAAATAGAATTATCATATGATTTAGTAATTCCACTTGCGGATATTTACCCAAAAGATTTGAAAGCAGGACCTTGAAGAGGTATTTGTACACTCCTGTTCATAGCAGCATTGTTTTTGAGAACTAAAATGTGGAAGCCACGCAAGTGTCCGTAGACAGGTGAATGGATAAGCAAAATGTTTTGTATACATACAATGGAATATTATCCAGCCTTAAAAAAGAAGGAAATGTGCAATGTGCGACAACATGGATGAACCTTGAGGACACTATGCTAAGTGAAATATGTCAATTACAGAAGGACAAAAACTATATGATTCCACTTATATAAGACAGAGTAATTAATTTTTTTTTCTTTTTTGGCTGCACCTGTGGCATACGGAAGTTCCTGGTGCCAGGATTCAAATCTGAGCCACAGCTGTGACCTGTACCACAGCTTTGGCAATGCTGGATCCTTAGCTCACTGCTTCACAGCAGGAATTCTTAGGGTACTTAAATTAATAGAGACAGAAAGGAGAATTGTGGTTGCCAGGAGCTGAGCAAAGGGGAGAATGGGTAGTTGCTATTTAACAGGTACAGTTTCAGTTTTAACAGATGAAAATAGTTACTGGTATAGATGTTGGTGATGGCTGAACAAGAATGTGAATCTATTCAAACCACTGTATACTTCAAAACAGTTATGATGATAAAGCTTATGTTGTGTATATCATAATTTTTTTAAAAGGAAGAAAATGTTGTTACTATAATGTGGGTGAAACTTGAAGACATATATGCTAAGCTATTTTTATGTGTGTGAGAACTTGATGCTGTTTATTACAGTGTAGGAGCTCAACTTTTTTTCATTTTCCCTTTATTTCACCAAAATTAAAGCACCAAATTCCTTCTATTGTGTAAACATATGGTTTTAAACATATGGTATAGCAACAATAAAAAAATGTAAATTATTCATAACACTATAACTCATATAAAAAAGTGAAAACCAGTAATACGGATGAATAAAAGTAAGTGCCATTGAAAATGGCTGCCAATAACATAAGCTGATATTTAAGCCACACACAAAAGGGAAAATAAATACTATATGGTTTCATTATAGGAGGTACCTAGAGTAGTCAAATCCATAGAGACACAAAGAAGAATGTTGGTTGCCAGAGACTGGGGAAAAGGGAATACAGAGTTAGTATGTAAAGGGTACAGAGTTTCCATTTGGGAAGATGGAAAGGTCCTGGTAAAAGGCAGTGAGTGATATGAACATACTTAATGCCACTGAAGTGTACACTTAAGAATGATAAATGGTAAATTTCATGTTATGTTACATTTTATCACAATAAAAAGTAAGAAAAAATCTGAGTTTTAATTTTGATTTTCTTTCTTTGTTGCTGGCTATGCCTGAGGGATCAAACCTGCACAGCAGCAGTGACAACACCAGATCCTTAACCACTATGCCACCAGGGAACACCCTGATTATTCTTTTAAAAGTTATTCCTAGAAGTTCTTTGTGGTACTATTTCAAATTTTCTATGTCTTTTTTGTTTGTTTGTTTCCATATTTCTGCAGATATTTTTGAGCTTTAAATATCTTTTAACATTATAATATGGTTATTTTGGTTTTGTTTGGTTTTTTGAGAATTAAATAGGCATGGATGTGATTTTTTATATTTAAAACTTTTTCATGAGATTACATGTATTTTTCTGTTATTTGCTTCCTTTCGTTTAATTGCAATTTGAAAGCACTTAGTAAAAATCAGTATAGTACAGATTGTCATTAGTCAAAACAAAAAAGATACTGGTTGGCAAGAGGGAAGAGAAAGAAAACATAGCTTGAAGAGAACATCACGTAATTAATGTATTATGTTTTGTTGCCAAAAAACATTATGCTGAGTGAAAGAAGCCTTATTGAGGTGTTCCCTTGTGGTGCAGCAGGTTAAGGATCCACCATTGTCACTGCAACAGTTGAGATTGCAGCAGCAGTTTGGATTTTTTAAAAAAAGTTATTATAGTTGATTTACAATGTTTTGTCAATTTCTGCTGTACGGCAAATTAACCTAATTATACATATATAGACATTCTTTTTCTCACATTATCCTCGATCACATTCCAGCGCAAGTGATTAGATAGAGTTCCCTGTGCGACACAGCAGGATCTCATTGCAATAGTTTGCATCCACTAACCCCAAACTCCCAGTCCCTACCACTCCCTTCCCCTCCCCTTGGCGACCACAAGTCTGTTCTCCACAACCATGTGCTTTTTTCTTTTCTGTAGATAGGTTCGTTTGTGAGATTTATTAGATTCCAGATATAAGTGACATCATATGATATGTCTTTCTCTTTCTGACTTAGCATGACAGTCTCTAGTTCCATCTATGTTGCTGCAAATGGCATTCTTTTGTTCTTTTTTTGTGCCTGAGTAGTATTCCATTGTGTATATGTACCATATCTTCTTAATCCATTCATCTGTTGATGGACATTTGGGTTATTTCCATGTCTTGGTTATTGTGAATAGTGCTGCTATGAACGTATTTTTTCAATGAAAGTTTTGCCCAGATATATGCCCAGGAGTGGGATTCCTGGATCATATAATAATTCTATATTTAGTTTTCTGAGGTACCTTCATACTGTTTCCCATAGTGGTTTTACCTATTTACATTCCCACCAACAGTGAAGGAGGGTACCCTTTTCTCCACACCCTCTCTAGCGTTTGTTATTTGTTGACTTGTTAATGATGGCCATTCTGACTGGTGTGAGGTGATACCTCATTGTAGTTTTAATTTGCATTTCTCTAATAGGATGTTGAGCATTTTTTCATGTACCTGTTGGCCATCTGTATGTCTTCTTTGGAGAAATGTGTATTCAGTTCTTCTGCTCATTCTTCAATTGGGTTTTTCTTTTTTTTTTTTTTTCCTGCTGTTGAGTTGTATGAGTTGTTTATATATTTTGGAGCATAAGCCCTTGTCAGTTGCATCATTTGCAACTATTTTCTCCCATTCTATAGGTTGTCTTTTTTTTTTTTTTAAGGTGTCCTTTTCTGTGCAAAAGCTTGTGAGTTCGGTTAGGTCCCATTGTTTTTGTTTTTATTTCTATTGCTTTGGGAGACTGACCTAAGAAAACATTTGTATGGTAGATGTCAGAGAACGTTCTCTTCTAGGAGTTTTATGTGTTATGTCTTATGTTTAAGTCTTTCAGCCATTTTGAGTTTATTTTCGTGCAGGGTGTGATGGTGTGTTCTAGTTTCATTGATTTGCATGCTGCTGTCCAGGTTTCCCAGCAATACTTGCTGAAAAGATTGTCTTTTTCTCACTGTATGTTCTTGCCTCCTTTGTCAAAGATTAATTGACCATAGGTATCTGGGTGTCTTTCTGAGTTTTCTATTCTGTTCCATTTGTCTGTATGTCTATTTTTGTACCAGTATCACACTCTCTTGATTAATATAGCTTTGTAATATTGTCTGAAGCCTGGGAGAGTTATGCCTCCTGCTTGGTTTTTGTTCCTCAGGATTGCTTTGGTAATTCTGGGTCTTTTATTGCTCCATATACTTTTTTGGATTGTTTGTGCTAGTTATATGAAAAATGTCATGGGTAATTTGACAAGGGTTGCATTGAATCTGCAGATTGCTTTGTGTAGTATTGCCATTTTAACAGTATTAATTCTTCCAAAATAGGAGCGTGAAATATCTTTCCATTTCTTTGAATACTCTTTAATCTCCTTGATTAATGTTTTATAGTTCTCAGCATATAAGTTGTTCACCTCCTTAGTCAAGTTTATCCCTCAGATTAAATTTTTGGGGGTGTGATTTTAAAAGGCATTGTATTTTTATATTCCTTTTCTAATATTTCATTTTTGGTATACAGAAATGCAACCAATTTCTGAATGTTAATCTTGTATCCTGTTACTTTGCTGAATTCATGACCAATTTGAGTAGTTTTTGTATAGAGTCCTTAGGATTTTCTACATGTAGTATCATGTCATCTGCATAGACTGACAATTTTACCACTCTCTTCCAGTTTGGATATGTTTTATTTCTTTTGTCTGATTGCTGTGGCTAGGACTTTCAATACTATGTTGAATAAAAGTGGTAAGAGTTGGCATACTTATCTCGTTCCAGATTTTAATGGAAATGATTTCAGCTTTTCTTTGCTGAGTATTATATTGGCTGTGGGTTTGTCATAAGCAGCTTGTGTTATGTTAAATTATGTTCCCTATATACCCACTTTGGTAACAGTTTTTATCATGAATGGATGTTGGACTTTGTCAAATGCTTTTTCCGCATCTATTGAGATGATCATGGGGTTTTTGACTTTTTTTTAATGTGGTGTATGACATTGATTGATTTGCATATTCTGAACCACCCTTGTGAAGTTGGGATGAATCCCACTTGGTCGTAGTGTATGATCTTTTTTATATGTTGTTGGATTCAGTTGACTAAAAATTTGTTGAGAATTTTTGCATCTATATTCATCAAAGATATTGGCCTCTAATTCTCTTTTTTGGTCATATGTTTGTCTGGTTTTGGTGTTAGGGTGATGATGTCTTCATAGAATGCCTTTGGGAGTGTTCCTTTCTTCAGTCTGTTGGAAAAGTTTAAGAAAGATGGGTAGAAGTTCTCTGTATATTTGGTGGAATTTGCCTGTGAAGCCATCTAGTTCTGGACTTTTGTGGTTAGGGAGTGTTTTTTTTTTAAATTACATATTCAA
Source organism: Sus scrofa (assembly GCF_054392235.1). Lineage (NCBI taxonomy): Eukaryota > Metazoa > Chordata > Mammalia > Artiodactyla > Suidae > Sus > Sus scrofa. The sequence goes on from NC_139383.1 coordinate 148,588,790, forward strand.
TTTCATTTTTAGTGATTAGTCTGTTCCATTGATCTATTTATTCTCTCTCTTTTTTTTTTTTTTTTTTTTTTTTTTTTTTGTCTTTTGTCTTTTGTTGTTTGTTGTTGTTGCTATTTCTTGGGCCACTCCCGCGGCATATGGAGGTTCCCAGGCTAGGGGTTGAATCGGAGCTGTAGCCACCGGCCTATGCCAGAGCCACAGCAACGCAGGATCCGAGCCGCGTCTGCAACCTACACCACAGCTCACGGCAACGCCGGATCGTTAACTCACTGAGCAAGGGCAGGGACCGAACCCTTAACCCCATGGTTCCTAGTCGGATTCGTTAACCACTGCGCCACGACGGGAACTCCGATCTATTTATTCTTGATCAGTTTTGGCAGACTATATGTCTCTACAAATTTGCCCATTTCTTCGAGGTTTTCAAATTTATTAGCATATAATTGTTCATAGTATTCTTTTGTGCTGTTATTATTATTTTTTTGTATTTCTGCAGTATCTGTTGAGATTTCTTCCTTTTCATTTCTTATTGTTTATTTGAGTTCTTTCAGTCCTTTTCTTGGTGAGTCTGGCCAGAGGTTTGTCAGTTTTGTTTACTGTTTCAAAGTACCAGTTTCGGTTTTATTGATTTTTTTCTATTGTTTCGTGAATCTCTATTTTATTGATTTCCTCTCTGATCTTTATAATTTCCTTCCTTCTGCTGGCTTTAGGTTTTTTTTTTTTTCTTTTTCTAATTCTTTTAGGTGGTAGATTAAGTTGTTGATTTGAGATTTTTCTTCTTTTCTGAGGAAGATCTGTATTGCTATGAACTTCCCTCTAAGAATCACTTTTGTGGCATCCCATAGACTTTAAATGGTTGTATTTTCATTATCATTTGTCTTGAGGTATTTTTAAATTTCCCTTTTAATTTCCTGTTGATCAATTGGTTTTTTAGTAGCATGTTGTTTAGTCTCCATGTAGTCAGTTTTTTCTCATTTTCTCCCCTGTGGCTGATTTCTAGTTTCATGCCATTGTGGTCACAGAAGATACATGAAATAATTTATAAATTCTTAAATTTGTTGAGGTTAGTTTTTTGCCCCAGTATGTGCTCAATCCTTGAGAATGTTCCATGTGCACTTGAAAAGAATGCATATTATGGTTTTTTTGGGGGGATGTATTGTCCCAAAAACATCAATTAAATCTAAGTTTTCCATTGTGTCATTTAGGAACTCTCCTGCCTTATTGATTTTCTATCTAGAGGATCTTTCTGTTGATGTGAATGAGGTGTTAAATCTCCTACAATTATTGTATTCCCATCAATTTCTACTTTTATGTCCATTAGTGTTTTTTGGTATGTATTTGGGTGATCCTATATTAGGGGCATATATATTGACAAGTGTAATAATATCCTTTTCTTGAATGGATCCTTTTATAATTAAATAGTGTTCTTCTTTGCCTTTCTTTATGGCCTTCATTTTAAAGTCCATTTTGTCTGATATGAATACTGCAACTCCTGCTTTCCTGTCCTTTCCTTTCACATGAAACAACTTTTTCCATCTCCTCACTTTCAATTTATATGTGTCCTTTGCCTTAAAGTGAGTCTCCTGTAGGCAGTATATTATAGGCTTTTGTTTTTTTAATCCATTCTGCCATTTTATGTCTTTTGATTGGACCATTCAGTCTATTCACACTTAAGGTAATTATTGATAAATACATATTTATTGCCATTTTAAACCTTGTTTTCCAATTGAGTGTATGTTTCTCCTTTGTTCCTTTCTTTCTTTTTATTTTCTGTCTGATGATTTCCTTTTATTTTATGCTTGTGTCCTTGTTTTAGTTTTTGTGAATGTATTGTTTTGTTTTGATTTGTGGTTGCCCAGTTTTTCAGTTATGTTAATGCCTTCTTATATCTGCTTGCTTTAGCCTGATAGTCATATAGGCTCAAACATATTCTTTAAAAAAGAGCATGTTCTTACTTTCCTTCCCCACATTTTATGGTTTTGATATCCTTTTTTAGCATCTTCATGTTGATCATTTTGCTATTTCTTGTGTTTATTGTTCCTTTTATAATAGGTTTCCCCCCCCCCTTTTTTTTTTTATTTTCCCACTGTACAGCAAGGGGGTCAGGTCATCCTTAGATGTATACATTGCAGTTACAGTTTTTTCCCCCACCCTTTCTTCTGTTGCCCTTTTTTTCTTTTAAATCTGTATACTAGCTAATTTAAGTGATTATTTTCCAGTTGTTATTTCCTCCATCCTGTTTTTTCTTACTCTTTTTTTTTTTTTTTTAATTTAGAGGAGTCTTTCAGCATTTCTTTTAGAATGGGCTTAGTATTGCTCTACTCTTTTAGTTTTTGTTTGTTGGAGAAATTCTTTATTTCTCCTCTATTTTAAATGATATTCTTGCTGGGTAGAGTATTCTAGGCTGCAAATTTCTTCCTTTTAGAACTTTGAATATATGTTGCCACTCTCTTTTTGCCTGTAGTCTTTCTGTAGAGAAACGAGCTGCTAGCATTATGGGGGTTCCATTATAATTAACTATTTGTTCTTCTCTTGCTGCCTTTAGAATCCTCTTTTAATTTTGCCATTTTTATTATAATATGTCTTGGTGTGGTCCTATTTGTGTTCAACTTGTTTCGGGCCCTCTGTGCTCTCTGTATCTTGATATCAGTTCCCTTTAGGTTTGGAATATTTTCAGCCATACTTTCTTCAAATATATTTTCAATCCCCTTTTCTTTTTCTTCTTCTGGAATCCCTATTATGCACAGATTGGCCTGCTTTATATTATCCCATAGATCTCTTATATTGCTTTCATATTTTTCATTTGGTTTTCTGTCTGCTGTCCTGATTAGGTGATTTCCATTTTTCTATCTTTCAAGTCACTAATTCATTCCTCTGCATTATTCATTCTGCTCTTCAGTGCCTTTAACTCAGCTTGCATCTCTGCAAATGAATTTTCTATTTTTTCTTGGCTCCTTGTTATAAATAAAAAAAATTCGAGTTCCTTTCTGAAGTAATCTGCATTACCCTTCATATCTGCTCTTAATTCCTTCATATTTGCTCTTAATTCCTTCAGTATTTTCACTATCTCTCTCTCTTTTTTTTTTTTTTTTTTTTTTTTTTTTTTTTTTTTTTTTGTCTTTTTGCCTTTTCTAGGGCTGCTCCCACGGCATATGGAGGTTCCCAGGTTAGGGGTCTAATTTGAGCTGTAGCCACCAGCCTACGCCAGAGCCACAGCAATGTAGGATCCGAGCTGCATCTGCAACCTATGCCACAGCTCACGGCAATGCTGGATCCTTAACCCACTGAGAAAGGCCAGGGATCGAACCCTCAACCTCATGGTTCCTAGTTGGATTCATCAACCACTGAGCCATGACAGGAACTCCTCATTATCTCCTTTTTGAACTCATCGTTTGCTCCTGGCGAATTCTCCTGTTCTTTTAACTGGTAATGGTTCCTAAGCGTCTTCATTTTGCTTATATTTTTCTTATTGTGATTTTAGGGAAAACAACCACTGTAGTCTTAGAGGGCTTTTTATATGTGAGAGTGCCCCTGGTTATTTTGTGAGGGCTTACTATTTATTTTTGGTGTGAGGGCTGCTTTTTGTTTGGCTGCTTGCTGTTTCTTTCCTCAGTGTGCAAGCTGTTATCCCCTTGATAGTGTGTTGTGTGTACTTCCAGGGAGATGGAGGCAATGGGCAGGCCTAGCAGCCAATGCCTGGTTTCTGGGTCCTTGAGAGTGGCAAGGACCTTCAGGAAGGTGGTTCAGGCTGCTCCTGGTTGCAGGCCCCTGGGAAGTGACAGTGACCCTCAGGAAGGTGCAGGTAGTGCACAGAGTATTTGGTAGTGGCAGCAGCAGGGTGTGTGCATTCCAAGGTGAGTGAGAGCAACAACAGATTGTACTCTGTTGAAGTGCCCTCCTCCCTGCTGACCTCTGAGGTGACTGGAGACACAGGTGGTGCCTCTTCACGGACCCCTAGTGGTGGCAGGCCATGCCCACCTTTAGAATCTGAGATGATTGCAGTGGTTTGCCCCCTCTGCCTGTAGACCATGCAAGAGACACCCCATCATGTTTATCCATGCAGGAAGTGCTATCACCCATAGCCTACACAATAGGGTCTCATCACCCATAGCCTGCTCAAGAGGCATCTTGCTGCCTGTAACCCTGACCTCCAAGAGTCTGTGCATTTGCAGATAAAGATATTTCTATGGGAGGTCTGCCTCTCATCTTGCCCTCCCCAACAATGGTGCCTTGCTTCTCCTGTGGTTCCATACCGTCTCCTAGTTTCCCTCAGCTATGGCACTCTGCTTCCAAAAGCTTGGTGTACCACTCCCTAGCCCCTCACCCTGTCACCACACAGCCGACCCCAGTTCTCTCCCTAGAACTGAACTACAGAGCTTGAGTCTCAGAGCCCAGCTCTCTTCTAAGCATTTCAGGCTGTGGTATCCTGGGAGGTGATACTATGTGGTTGTTCTCTCTGCTTTGCCCTCCTCAGTCCAGTTGCTCCTATTTTCTCTGAGGCTTTGAGATCCCACTGTCTTGGCTGATCTCCACATCAGCCAGGTGGCTTCCCAGGGTGTGGGCTCCTTTCTTCTTTCACAGTACCTCTCAGGAGTGCTAATCCCATCCTGATTCCTTTCTCTCTCTCTCTTTTTTCCTTTTGTTCCACCCAGTTATGTGGAGGGTTTCTTGCCATCTTTGGAGGTTTAAAGTCTTCTGTCAGCATTCAGTAGATATTCTGTGTAAATCATTCTACATGTAAATGGTGTTTTTTTTGTGCATGTGTGCTTGTGGGAGGAGGTGAGCCCCACATTTCACTCCTCTGCCATTTTGATTCCACCTCAACTATGTTTATATTGTAATCAACATCTTATGTTTCTAATGCCTGACTTTTTTGCAGATCTGTTTCTGTTATCCATTGTTTCTGTTGGACCTCATCTTGGTGGCTTTTCCTCATGTGCTTAGTTATTCTCTATTATATGCTGCTCATTTCCTTTGAAAAAGTATTTGTGGGATAAAATGCTTTCTTTAAGGATTTGCATTAAGTTCTGCAAGTTGTCTGGGGTCACTACTAGCCAAAGACCACTTTAAACTAAACTCACATTTGAGCTAATTTTGGGACCATCCTAAAAATGTGATCTTTGGATACAAATCTCCATAAAGGCCTACTTATGATTACAATTCTTTAGAGGATTCCTCCCTCTCACTCTGCTCAGTGCCTCAGCAACTCCCATGTAGTTCCCTGATTCATCCTTTTTCTGAGGGTATAGCTTTTCAGGCTCATAGAATATTGTGGGAGAGTCTCCTATTACACTTTTGAGTTTTATCCCTTCACCATTGAGACCAAAGTTCAGGTTTTCTTGGATCAGCAAATGTCCTTGGAGCAAAAGCAGCTCCAGTATTGCTCTAACTGCTCAGGGGATCCCTCCTTCCCTTAGATTTTTGTCCTGTTATTTCCTTACTATTAGATTGAGACATATGGAATTATGATTAGTTGGCCATTTTGGATTGTCAAAAGGCAAATCTAATAAATCTAATCTTTAGCCAGCCGTTGGATATTTATTCTATTTTAGTGAGCATTTTAAATTGTTTTCAGCAGGAGGGCTGGCTCAAATAATCTAGTCTGCCAAATTCCCAGAGATAGAGTCTATCTTTCAGCTACCCTTGATGGTTGTGGGAAGACTTCCCTCTCCAAAGCCAGCTCATCCATGTGTAACTTCTGGGAACTTTCTCCTACAGATTATCTCCTTATCTTGGGTGATCACAATTTCTCTCTTTCACTAATTCCTCCTCTTCTTCTTTTTTTTTTAAACATTTCTGTTTCTCTCTTATTAGAAAATTTTTTTCAGCAAATGGTAATGACCTTCTCTTTCTCACAATTTACCTTCTATCTACTCTATAGAGTAAAACAAGAAAAAGAAAGATGATGAAAAAACAGAAATAAATGAATAGGTAACACAGCTGAGAGGCAAATGCTAATGTGAATGGAAGTCCAGGACTGCAGCCTTGTTGTTAGCTAACAACAGCTGGTTCCTTTAGGAGCAGGAAGACAGAGAGCTACAGGAAAAAGATCTCCAAAAAAAGAAACAAAATTGATAGATTAGTGGATGTGTTTAAATGTTTTGAGAAGAGACAATATCAGAAGTGATGTTAGTGAATAACTAAGCAAAACAAAATAATGACGATATACATATACACACATCTAAAACAAGGAAACAAAAAACTACAGCCACTATTGACTCTGGGAAAGAGAAAATCTGTAAGTAAAGAGAAGATGGTCACAGTCATTATGAGCATGACTCATCTACAGACAATATTTACAAAGCCTTGACTACGTGAATATGGAAATTGGTTTATTGTAACAAAACTATACTAGGAGAATGGGGAATATGTATGAGGGTGAGGGGTAGTGTAAGAAAGTGAAATTATTATTTTCCATTTTGGGAAGTGAAGAGGAGGTATATAAACCTAAAAAACAAAAAGGTAGTAGTACAAGATGTCATTTAGAAATATGGCATTGTGGAAGAGTCAGACAAAATAGCTAAAAGAGATAACAGTGGCTGCACCTGAGGATTCAGAAACAAAAGCAAGTGTGGCAAGAAATTGCTGTTTTTTAATTATGTCTTCTAGCATTATATAATTTTAAATGCTTTTATTACTAAGATTAAAATTAAAATATGGTATTGGAGTTCCCATCGTGGCTCAGCGGTTAACGAATCTGACTAGGAACCATGAGGTTGCAGGTTCGATCCCTGGCCTTGCTCAGTGGATTAAGGATCTGGCATTCCATGAGATGTGGTGTAGGTTGCAGATGTGGCTCGGATCCTGATTTGCTGTGGGTCTGGTGTAGGCCGGTGGCTACAGCTCCGATTTGACCCCTAGCCTGGGAACCTCCATATGCTGCAGGTGTGGCCCTAGAAAAAGCAAAGAGACAAATATATATATATATATATATATATATATATATATATATATATATAGGTATTAAAAATAAAAATGAAATTATACTTATGTGCAACTGTGATTGGCTGTTGAGGAAAAACAAGAGACTAATTAAAAAATTAGCATTGATAAGAAAATTTAATGAGCTTGCTAGATACAAGGTAAACATATAAAAATTAATATCCTTTCTATTAACAAAATTGACTTAGAAATGAAAATGGAAAGATCCCACTCATGTTAGTCACAAAAAGTCAACAATATTCATAGAAATAAATCTAGCAAAAAAGATGTATCACTTATTGAAAAAAATTATATAACTTTATTAAAGAAAGTAAAACAATGGTGGGAGATATATCATGTTCCTAGATATAAACACACAACATTGTATAAAAGCAAAAGTAAAATGCAGTTTTAAATGGAATTCCAATGCTATATCTTGGGAGTTGAACAAATATTTTGTAGACAATCTGAAAGAATAAAGTCTGAGAAGACCCCAGAACATTTTATAAAAGAATGGTGGTGGGGGAGTAGTTTGCATCCCCAGATTTTTACTACTCACTTTTAAATTGCTTTAATACTTGGCATAAAAATGATCATATAAATCAGAAACAAATGAAATAAAATGAAGTCTGTAAATATTAACATTTTTATTATCTTTGGGTTGTTTCACTTATTGTAGACATGTATTACTTCATAATTTAAAAAATTTAATAAAGATAATTAAATAACAATCCAGTGAAATATTTCTATTTATATGTTTTTAATATCTTTTTAGAAAAACAGTTGTATTTTTGTCAGATGACTTTGTCTTTTTCGTCATGTTTTTCTTCTTTTTAAAATTCCAGGGATCATTGTCAAGTATCTAGTAACACAGAAGTATATTGAGAAAAATGTGTAAGTCCTTCTTTAAGACCTGGTTCCAGTTCCTTCCCCAGAGGAATTTTATTTCTTTAATATTTATTTATTTATTTTTATGAAAGTATAGTTGGTGTACAATGTTGTGTCAGTTTCTGCTGTATGGCAAAGTGACCCAGTCATACATGTATACATTCTCTTTCTTCTGTTATTTTCCATCATGGTCTGTCCCAGGAGATTGGATATAGTTCCCTGTGCTACAGAGTAAGATCCCACTGCTTATCCATTCTAAAGATAATAGTTTGCATCTACTACCCCCAAACTCCTAGTTCATACCACTCCTGTCCCGCTCCCCCTCCCCAGAGGAATTTTAGAGTACCCTCTCCGTTGGTTATTATGATCTCTTTGCATGGTTTCAAATGCACAGTCAGCTCCACTACCCTATAAAGACCACTGTATATGTATTTTAAGTATTTGTCCTTGAAAAACTAAAATGGAATAATTCTGTACTTATTGCTCTTCAATTTTTTAAATATAATTCTTTTAAAACATCAAATTCAACAGAAGAATAGATTATTAAAAGTAAAAATTCTTCATTGCAGATTCAATCTCTCACCTCACCTCCAATCTCGTTTTTCTTGCTGGAATAATAGTTTGGCGAGGACCATTCTAATTCTTTGTTTTAAAATACATGTATTTTTTGGCACCTGCACAAAATAGTCATAATAAATATACTATTTTGAGGCTTTGTTTCTCACATTTAAGAATAGATTTTTGGGGTGTTAGGGATCTGGCATTGTCTCTGAAGTGGTATGAGTTTGATCCCCAGCCCAGTGGCCTGGCACGGTAGATTAGGGCTCTGGTGTTGTTACAGGTGCAGCTAAGATTTGATAGCTGGCCCAGGAAATTCCATATGCTGCACACATGGCTGAAAAAGAAAAAAAAAAAGAATCGACTTTTGGTCTCTTTCCACTTCTTAAATCTAGAACCTTCTTTTTGAGAAAGGCTGCATGATATTTCATAGTAGGAAATTGTTCATCATTTATTTTTTAAGTCCCATCCTGACAGATGTTTAAATTTTTCCAATTTTAGTTATTAACAGCAGTGCTGCAGAGAATCTTCCTGAAGGTGTGTCCTTGTGCCCAGCATAAGGATTTTGGTCAGCCATATTAATTTTCTTTTTCTTTTTCTTTTTCTTTTTCTTTTTCTTTTTCTTTTTTAGGGCTGCACCTGAGGCATACAGAAGCTCCCTGGCTAGGGGTAGAGTCGGAGCTGTAGCTGCCTGCCTATCCTACAGTCACAGCAATACCAGATCCTTAAACTGCTGAGCAGGGCCAGGGATTGAACCTGTACGTGGATACTAGTCAGGTTTGTAACCTGCTAAGCAACAATAGGAACTCCTTTCATTGTCTTTTTTTTTTTTTTTTTTTTTTTAGGTTGGCCATATTCTTCACCATGAGATTGTCAGCCCAGAGGGTGGCCTATTAAGGGGCCTCACTTGGTGCTCTTCACAACACAGTCCTCTTTCGGCTGCACTCACAGCATATAGAAGTTGCAGGGTCAGAGGTCATACCCACACCACAGCAGTGACCAAGCCACAGCAGTGACGACAGCAGATCCTTAACCCACTGAGCCACCAGGGAATTCTGCAAAAAAACTTTTAAACTATGAAGTAATTTGTGAATATCACTAATCTTATTATTGTTGAAATTGGTTCCAAAGCCTTTGTCCAGTGGTATTCATCAGAGAAAGCTACACCATGCTATCATGATAAATTAACCTCATAATAAACACATTTATTTCTTGTTCACAAGAAAGTCCAAGGAAGGCTGGTAGTAGTTCTTTCCACCTAGTGACTCAGGGATCCAGGCTCTCTCCATTTTGTCTCAGGCCACTGGGGCAGGGGAAGAGAGGAATGGAGTATATATTCTGCCTCTCATTGCTCATCCTAGGAAGAAACTGTATCACCTGTGCTCACAATCCATTGGCCCAAGTTAGTCCTATGGCCTGACTAATAGCGAGGGAGGCTGGGATATGTAGGTTAGCTCATGGACGGTAAGTAGGTGAGTATCAACAACTGTTTCCACTACATCAGCACAGTTGTGGTGAGTAGAATGATGTGTGTGGTCTGATGCCTTCCCTGAGAAGTTTCAGCCACAAAGTTGAGGACTGGCCATTCAGTTGCTGACAGCATGTGGGAAAATGTGCTGAACCCAGATAAACTCCTGGGCCCGTGGTCTATTTCCTGGATTTCTCATTCACACCCTTTGTTCTTTCTGACTTCAGGCTTCTATGTATAAACACACAGCCTTGCTCACTCAACTCCTTGGCTTAGTCACTACCTCTAATCCTTACAGGGAAATGGGTGGTTTCTCAGCAGACCTTGAACCCAGGGGAAAGGCAGGCTTGAGGAAGCCCACCTTGAAGTTCTGGTGGGGCCTAGAGAGTAGAGGAGCACGTTGCAAGGTTAAATAGGGTGCTCGGGTCAGAGGAAAGGGGACCACTTTCGGGACATGACTCTTTCAGCTGCAAGCAGCAGAAACCCACTAAGCTCAACCTTTCTCTTCTTTCACAGCTGACCTTCAATCTGTCAGGAGGTACTCTTGGTCTTCCTGCAGGATAGATCCAGAACTGCCCGCGGCTCCCACCTTTGTTGGAGCATCACTGATTCACATCTCAATTATACAATCTCGTCCCAAATAGCAACCAGAGTGATGGCTTTAGACTGCAAGTCAGATGCCGGCATTCTTCTGCTCAAGCCTTCCAGGGGCTGCCTTTCACCTCCCCTGCCTTCTTTCCCAGAGCTCTGCCTTTCACCCACGATGCTCCAGCCCCCTACTTCTCTCACCTTCCTGGAGCACTCCTGCCTGTTGCGGAGTTTTGCACCTTTGTTCCTTCTGCCAGGAACATCCTCCTCTCAGATACCCTAACAGTGTCTCCTTCACATCCTTAAATTCCTCACATCTCACCTGCTGAGCGAGGCCTCACTTGAGCACCATATTTAACATCAAAACTTGTTTCTTTTATTGTCTAGGCCCCAGTTCCCTCCTTCTATTCTGCTTTCTTCTCCAAGCACATACCACTTTCTGCATTCTCTATAATCAGCCTCTTTATTATGCTTATTGTTGATTACCTGTTGGCCCCTTACAAAATGCCTGCTCCATGAAAATAGGGTCTTTGTGAAAGTTGTTCTCTGATATAACCCAAGAACCTAGCATTACATCTGGCACCTAGTTTAGACTTGATAAATAAGTTTTTGAATAAACAAATGGACAAAACTGGCTCACGTAAAATCTTTTCTTAAATAGGACTACAAAAGAGCACATAGGAATCCAAGCAGCAGTAGTCCCCAGTAGTTGTAGGGCTCTGTAAGAATTACCCCAGGAAGTCCTTTAGCAACCAGGGTCTAAAGGTGGGGGTGGCAGGAACCCATCTGGGGTTCTTGGCACACCTGCTCCTCTGTGTTCTTTCTACCCTCTCTGCTTAGTCTTTCTGGTCAACACCACCCCCACAGGCCCGTGGGCTCAGGGGCCAGTGGATGAGACCCTGGGCTGCAATGGGAGAGGTAGGGCAGCTGTGGTGTCCAGACGGGCCTTGATTCTGAAACAAGAAGCATTGGCCTCTTCTATCCCAGTCCACAGGTAAAGGCCAGACTCCAATGGTCATTCTTCTCTTAAGTTCTTCCAGAACTTTCTATCTATTTTCATCCCAGCATTATCATCTTGCCTTTCTCCTGCTTGCTTTCCTGTCCCCTAGATATTGTAAACCCTCTTATGTAGGGGCTTGTCTTATCACTCCTGGGTCCCCAGGCCTAGCATAGCATCAGCATATAGTAGGCACACAATAAATATTTATTACATGCATGCATGAATGAATGAATAAATGACTTAGTGTGAGGGTGAGATAGAGCCCAGAGGTGGGTGCAGGGTCAAATTCAACTGGACAAGCATGCAGGCCCTGGCCTTTGGCCACCTGCACTTCTATTGGCCAGCACATCAGGACCAGGGCCATGGCTGCACCCTGTGGTCCCCAGTCCAGGGCCCATCCCCAACATGTGCTGTGCTGGAAACACCTCCCACCTTTTGTCTTCTTGGGAAACATCAGTGCCTTCATCTCTGTGCATTAATATCCACCCTCCTAAAAACTGAGGGGGATTCCAGACAGATTTTAAACTCCCTTTATTCTGAGGAAGGGAGGGTATTTTCCCTCCCAGCAGATTTTTTTTCCTCAACTGGTTGCAAGTAGATGTCCTATGGTAGCACTGGAGTGAGGCCTCAGCCCTTCTGGGAAATCTTAAGAAACACAGATTGCTGTAGGCTCAGCTGTGTTCACTGATGGTGTACTGGGTTCCAAAGCTGTGCTGAGGTTTGTATGTTCTCCAGTTCTCCCCATGGCTCTGGGAGCCAGGCCTGGTGGTCTCCCTTTTCTAGATGGGGCCTAGGGCCAGCCTCAGAGAGGCTGAGAGGCTTGTCATAGTCCTTCCACTGGTGGAAAGGGGGGCAGCCAAGGCCCCCACCTGGGCTCTCCCATCATTCATTATGATAGGCACTGGGCTGGAGCTAGAGAAACTCTGCTGTGAACTAGACTGGACCCCGCATCCTGGAAGGCATGGGTACAGTAGGTCTCAGTGCAGGACCCAAGACCACCCACGACAAGGTGGCTATGGTGGGTGCACCCTCGGGCATCTAGTGAGATGGAGGAGCCTTGCTGCAAAGCCCGCCTCGCAGCCACGGGGCCTGAGCTGAGCCCCAGCAATCCTCATTCACTCTCATTTGTCTTGAACATTCTGGGAAGGCTCTGGCTCACCTGGTTCTTGGTAACAGGGTGAAAGTGGAGGGGAGGGTGGGCACCTTCCTCTGCAGAGACAAGGTGAGCTGTGGGGATCACAACCTCCTGTGGAAGCCAAGGAACATCAAAGATGACCAGCACACCACAGCCTGGAACAGATCCATCCTCCCAGTTCTCAGAGGGAAGCAGCATTGCTGCCAGCTTGGTCTTAGACTTTCAGCCTCCAGAACCAGGAGACAATACAATTCTGTGGCCTAAGCCCTCCAGCCTGTGGCACTTTAGAGTAGCCCTAGGAAACTCTTAATACTGGCTCTGTTCTGGGTGCTGTAACTCAAATGTCTCCTTCCAGAGGCAGGAATAGAGATTTTTTTTCTTTTTATGGATGCACCTGTAGCATATGGAAGTTCCTGGGCTAAGGGTTGAATCAGAGCTGCAGCTGAGGCCTACACCACAGCCATAGAGAAGCTGGATCTGAGCCACATCCTCCACCCTGGTGGCAGCTTTTGGCAATGCCAGATCCTTAACCCACTGAGCAAGGCCAGGAATTCAACCCACATCCTCATGGATACTGGTCAAGTTCTTAACCCGCTAAGCCACAGTGGGAACTCCAGGGACAGATTTTTTTTTTTCCCTTGATGCTCTGCTGAGAGGGTGATACGTGTCTCGCACCAAAGCTGCTGATGCTCCCTGAGCTCATACTCCATGCCGGCAGCAAGCAGTTATCCCTCTTTAATCAATGAGGAAACTGAGTCACAAGGTCCCAAAGCTAGCGAGAGGCTGAGCCATGTTAGACTGACTCAAAGACCTTTGCTTTCAATACAGTTAGAGAAGCTGCCTCTGAATAGACGGAGCTCATCAAGCAATAACTCCAGAAGCACTGGCTGAGTCTCCATGTCTGCCGGCTCTTGCTAGGCCCTGGGGATACAGAATAAGATGCACAAACTTTTGCAGTCTGTCTTCTGGCAGCAGAAATAGATGCTAGTATAGTTATAGATTTAATCACACTCTTGGTGAGTTTAGGAAGAAGAAGTACGTGGTGTCACAAGAATGCTTGCAAACAGTCAGAGGAAGGTGTCTGGCATGAAGGGATATTTGAACTGAGCTCCAAAGGAGCTGAGGACTTAGATACAGGAGTTTGTGTAAGTAACACATGAAATGGGGAAGGATGGCAAATGCATTCCACTGAAGCTGGTGTGGCTGACCTGCAGGAAGCCAGAGGTGCAGCCTGAAACCCCACAGATGAGGTAAAGGAACCACATGAGGAATGCTCATTTTTACCCCAAGGGGGAAACGAAGGGTTTGAGCAACGGGATGGCTTGTGTTTGGAAAGATTTCTCTGCTTGTGTAGAGGGGGTAGGTGAGGGTGGCTGAGGTAGGACCTGCTTGGAGGTTCCTGCAAGAATCCAAGCAAGAGAAGATGGTGTTTTGATTGAGTGGCCTTGGTGGGGACCAAGAGAAATGGGTGGATGAAGAATCAACATCACCGGTCATCATAGAAATGCACGGGACTCCTACAGTGAGGGGAGCTCCCGCTGTGGCTCAGTGAGTTAACAACCCAACATTGTTTCCGTGAGGATGCAGGCTCGATCCCTGGTCTTGCTCAGTGGGTTAAGGATCCAGTGTTGCCACAAGCTGCCCCATAGGTCAAGGGTGCGGCTCGGATCTGGCGTTGCTGTGGCTGTGACGTAGGCCTCAGCTATAGATCTGATTTGACCCCTGGCTTGGGAACTTCCATATGCTGCAGGTGCAACTGTAAAAACAAACAAACAAACAAGCAAACAAACTATTCCTGCCTCCAGAAGGAGACATTTGACTCACAGCAAAAAAAAAAAAGACGGCATTGAGGTATCACCTCACACCTGTCAGGGGGGCTATTATCAAAATACCAAAAGAAAACAAATGTTGGTGAGGGTATGGAGAAATTTGAAACCCCTGTGGGCTGTTGGTTGGAAAGCAAAATGATGTAGCCTCTGTGGAAAACAGTTTGGCAGAGCCTCCAAAAATTAAAAAAAAAAAAAAGCTATCAGATGAGATAAAAATCCCACTTCTGGGTATTTGCCCCTAAAGAATTAAAATCAGGATCTGGAGGGGGTAGTAGCGCTCCAGTGTTCATTGCAGGACTATTGACGTGAAACAATCTCAATGTCCATGGATAAATGGGTAAAGAAGATGCGGTGTATACACACAATGAAGTATGGTTCAGTCTCACAGAGAAAGCAGTCCTGCACTGTGGGGCAACGTGGATGCACCTTAAGGACATGCCCAGAAAAGAAGTTAGTCACAGAAGGACAAATAATGTCTGATGCTATTTATACCAAGCATCTAAAATTGTCAAACTCATAGGAGCAGATAGGGGAAAGGTGGTTGCCGGAGGCTGGGGATGGGATGGGGTGGGGGAACAGGCAAGGGGGAAGGAAATCAGGGGCATAAAGCTTCAGTTACTCAAGATGAAGCATTTCTGGGGACCCGTTGTACAACACTGTGCTGCAAGTTAACAATACGTCTTGCACACTTGAACATTTAAGAGGGGGGATCCCATGTCAGATGTGCTGTCACAATAGAATAAAATTTAAGAAACAGTATTTGGGGGAATAACTATTGGCAAAGATGTGGAGTTGAGGGAGGCGGGTGGATGATAGGTACCATCTATGGAGGTGGGAGAACACTGAGGGCAGATTAGGTTTGAGAGGGAGGAACAAGACTTAGCGTGTTGGCTGTATAGTTTGAGGTCAAAGCCGGGGGAGCAGCTGCCAGGGTCATGGCTGAGGCACCCAGGGCAAAGGAGGCTAGAGAGGCTGGGCCTGCAGAGGAGGCCGGGACAGGGTGGCCGGTGGAAGGGCCACCAGGTGGGGTTGTGCATGAGACCCTTGCAGAAAGACAGAGGGTGAAGGACAGAAAGGTGTGGTCTGTGCCCAGAGACAGCTGAAAACTGACACACACCAGAGCACGTTTAGTGATTTGAGTCATTGGTGATGTAAGAGCTACACTGAGGCAGAGGCAGGTTCCAGGTGCCAGTAGGCTGAGGAGTGGGGAGAGGGCGGCCAGGGCAGATGGCATAGATCTGTTTGTTAGCTTCAATTTTTCTCATCTGGACCAGTGGGCATTCAACAGCTACTCCACTGGCACTGACAGGCACCCCATTTTGCAGGCGCTGTGTTGGCTGAGGGGATCCCCACTATTTCCTGCCCTTAGGGAGCTCCTGGACCAGTGGGGAAATCAGAGATGCAGACAAGTACAGTGTTAGAAAGGGAGTGAGGATGGAGAGGGTGGGGAGTAGCTGAGTCTTCCTTGGGAGCCGTAAAGGAAAGGGAGGACCTTTCTGTAGGGAGAGAGCAGCAGCAGTGTTAGAAAGGGAGTTGCGGGAAGGGAGCTAGGGCCAAGAGGTGACTTGGTTTCCCTCCCTCCCTGAGAAGCTCCAGCCAAAGTTAGGTGATTTAAGAAATTCAGGAAGCTTTACAGCTCTGCCTCTACTTTCTTCCCCTGCCTCCATGCTCATTCACATTGAAAGCTTCAGTAAATCCTGAAAGAAAGAAAAATATTTGTTTTTAGTCCAGCATCCCCCAAATCTGATGTCTAAGAAAGTCTAGGAGCAGGTTGTAGGGAGCCATTGCAGAGATTGGACCACTGTAGAAAGGTTCTTCCTACAGCTGTGTGTAGGCAGAGGGGAGGGAGGAAGCCAAAGAATGGAAAGCTGGTCACGGCAACATTAACTGGAACTAGTCCTAAGCTCAGCTTGTATTTGGGTGGGTGCAGGGAAGTGACAGAGTCAATTTAGAAGAAAGAATCTCTAGAACTAGATGGTCAATTAAGGGTGTGTGTGTATGTGTGTAGGGGGTTGGGGAGCAGTAGGGTGAGGGGAGGTGATGAAGTTGAGAGTGGAGGTAGAGGTGATGGTGATGGTGGTAGGGGTGATGGAGATGATGACTGTGGAGGTGATAGTGGTGGAGGGGATGGTGGTGGAGGTGGTGGCTACAGTCATGGTGGAGGTGATGGTGGTCAAGGTGGAGGTGATGACAGAGGTGATTGTGGAGGTGATAGTGATGGAGGTGGGGATGATGGTCATGATGGAAGTGGAGGTGGCCATAGTGGGGATTAGTAGAAATTTCTGACCTAGTATCTGGATGGATTTATCAAGATAGAGAATGTTAAAGGAGGGTTGGTTGGGGACCAGGATGGAATGTAAGAAAATAAAGTCAGCTCATCTCAGACATTGTGAGTCTAAGGCATCTGCATCAGACACAGGGTGTCCTGCTGCTGGGTCTTTATGAGCTTGTGCTCAGAAGAAGGCTCCAGGCTGCAGGGAGAGATTTGTCAACATCCACAGAAGTAGAAGGAACCACAGGAAAAGTAAGCAGAAGTGAAGGTAAGCCAGGTTAGTGCCTGACTCAAGGCATGGTCTCCTAGATAAGCACTAGTGAGAAGGGGCAGTTATGTCCCTTGTGTGCTTACATCTACCAGAAAATTCCTGAGCATAAAACCCAGTTGTCCAGGGAAGGTTCTGCTCTTACAAGGAGGACTGCCAACCCAGCTCCTTCTGGATGAGGATGGGCGGGCTGCACCCTGCCCTGTTTGTCATGGACCTAAGGGATCGGATTATTGCTTTTGGCGGGGTTTCTCAGGCAGCCAGTGTCAGGAAAGGGTCTGTGTGCCATTTGGAAGTGACAGGCCCTAGTCTTGTTCCCTTGGCTGGTCTCTGGGCTGACAGATTAAAGGAGCTGGGCTTGGCACAGGCATGAGCAGTGACTTTGCAAATGGGTGTCTTGCTTGCAAGCCAACTGGGCGCATGTTCGGAGCACACAGATTCCTCTCCTCCAATCCCATCAGGCTGCACTGACCTCAGCATGCTAAGTGGTCTCTGCTATCTTGGGTTGCTCAACAAATGTCTTGGCAGCTCTAGTGGAGCTGAATGCCAGAGATCCCAGTAGGGTGCCTGACACCTATTTGGCCTCCTTAAATTTTTTTAATTTTTAAAAAAAATTTTTTAGTTCTTTGCTTTTCAGGGCCATACCCATGGCATATGGAAGTTCCCAGGATAAGGGTCAAATTGGAGCTGCAGTTGCCGGCCTACACCACATACACAGCAACACCAGGTCTGAGCTGCGTCTGCAAACTACACCGCAGCTCACAGAAACACTGGATCCTTAACCCACTGGGCAAGGCTGGGGATCAAACCCACATTCTCATGTATACCAGTCAGGATCGTTACTGCTGAGCCACAATGGGAACTCCAGCCCCTTTAAGTTTTGATGAAGTGCCACCTCTCATCACAGCCCTGGATGCCAGTGTCTGGAAGGAAGGCTGGGGTGGGTGGGGGTAGGGATTCTTGTGATGGGCTTGGGTTTGGCTTGTGAATCTGGGTTCTTCTACTTGGAAGCATCATTGGAACTAGACCCCAAGCACAGAAACATTCATTCAAATAGAGGCATATATATTTTTTTGAGGTTTTGCTATGGAAGTCGAAGTCCATTTGAACCTAAAACAGTTAGTACTCGGTTCTAACCTGTGTGTAAATATCCGGGGTTGGAGGAAGCCACAGGTCTTGAAAATCCCTGGTAGGAAACACCCTGAGGCCTGGCCTAGGGATTAGGTTAGCCTGTGGTATTGGGGGAAAGGCCAGGGCTTCAAGTGTATCTCTGCAGGAAGCCCATGTGTCCAGGCAGCTATAAGCTCCATCCAGGATCTCCACTGTGGGAGGGTCCTTCCCATATGACACAGACCTGCAGACATGCAGGCACACTTGGCCCCTTTTCTTTCCTCCCTGAAATGCTTCTCCCTCTGAGAGCTCTCATGTGTAACTTTGGGGGAGGTTTGGGGAAAGGGAGGAGAGATGGTTGTCTGGTGTTTATGCAAAAAATAAAAATAAGTAGACCAACCTCCCTCCCAGCTTGCTTTAGTGGTGCTACACATGCCCTTCTAATCTTGCTAGTGTAGATGGGGTTTGGCCGGCTCCAGCTCTGTGCCTGCTATTCCTGGGGAGCAGGCAAGGGTCCTCAGATTCCATCCCCAGCAGACCCAAGAGCCGGCAAGGGGGAGGCTCTTCTAGGCTAGGACAATGCCTCCCACCCAAGGGTCAGATCCTAGGAAGCTCAGGAACATGAATGTTGGGCCTGAGGCCCAAGGAACCAGGTGGGTCCCAGTCAAACCACGTCTTGGTCATCTGAAGCCTCTGATGCCTACCTGATGAGGCCCAGCCTTGCTCCTGAGGGGCATGTGGGAGGAGCAGGTATGGGTATGATGGCCGTGGACTTGCTGGAATGGTCCCTTATTGGCAGTGGAAGCAGGATGATCTTGTAGCTGAGAATAGGCTTTTGCTTAGTTCCTCTTGGAAGCCTTTCCTGGCTCTGGCCTTTATATAATGTTTCTCAGGGAAATAAAGATGAAAAATCTTAATAGATCTATTCCAGCTTAAATGGATTTCCAGCCACTCCCCCTCTGTGGGTGGCATTTCCCACTGCTGGTCTTGTACTCTCAGTGGATTCATTGGTTGGCCAGACCATGGCATGGTCCTTTTGGGGTTCCCAGGCCCCTCCTACCCAGGGGCAGCCTATGGCCTGGCTTCACTGTGGATAGGCCCGAGTTCCAACACTGACTCAGCTGTGAGCCTGGGCAGGGAACCTCTCAGGCCTGTTGCTCCATCTCTAAGTTGGGGATAAGTATACTTATCTCATGGTTTGATGTCCTAATTCACGAAATGCCATCATCTGGGTGTCCTCACGACACTGGTGCCTGGCACGGAAGGGGCTGGGAGCTGTCAGTAGTCTCAGTTTCCTCAAAGGGATTATTCATGGTTTAGTAACAGCCTATCAAGAAGGACAATGGTCCTTCATTGTTCTTCCTCCCATCACCTACAACCAGGCCTATTAATAACGCGGAGAATTCCTTGGGACTGACTCACCCACCTCGCACCCTCCCAAGGAGACCTCATCACATGCTACCTGGCTACCTGCCTGTTCCTGGCCTGGACTCCCCTGTCTCACCTCAGTTGGCCCAGCCCAGGGATGACTGTAGGTGCCCTCAGCCCAGGCATGGTATAGGACTTTGCCAGCTAGAGAGGCTGACAGAGGCCCAGAGTCAGAGACAGAGGGGAAACCAAGTTCTAACAGGAGGCCTAGGTCAGGGGCTTGGTCACTGTTTAGACCACATATCAGCCTAGGCCACAAAGAGCAGCAGTTGGAGGACCAGCATGAACAAATGACTTCTGGGGAGTTTTTAGGCTGACTGACCCACCTGGATCGTCCAGTTAGCACAATGGGGCAGTGGTCTGGGTGCAGGAAAAAGAAGCTTAGGGCCAGGACCTAAGGGTCCCAGGCAGTTGTGGTAAGAAAGGCCCCCAGCCAGGCTTCCCCCTCCCTCATAGTGAGAAGAGATCGGGCACCCTGGTGGCCACAGGGAGGGAGATTCTGGAGACCACCGGTGAGATGGTGAGGCAACAATTTCCAGTGGGAGATTGTATCTAAGGGTCCCCCCATTCCCTTATCACCTTTCCTCTGTCCCCTCCAGCTTTGAGACTTCAGCTCAGGGGCCCTGGACAATTTTCCTCCTCCCTCCACAAGGGTATCTGGGAAAAGGCCTCAAGGAATCCTCATATTCAGTGAAGGATAAGCATTTTTTTTCCCTTTTATGGCCACACCCAGGGCATATGGAACTTCCCAGGACAGGGACTGAATCCGAACCATAGCTTTGACCTATGCTGCAGCTGCAGCAATGCCTGATCCTTTAACCCACTGTACCAGGCTGAGTATTGATCCTGTGCCTCTATAGCAACCCAAGCCGCTGCAGTCGGATTCTTAACCTGCTGCTCCATGGAGGGAACTCAAGAATAAGCATTTTTAAGCCTTGTCTTTTCTGGGCAGCACTTGGCTTCCCTCTCTGCAAAAAGTGGGGTTTCTGTTCTCAGTAGAGAGGGGCCCTTGGCATTTTCCCCCAGGCCCTTGTGCTCCCCTGAGCCCTTGGCTGGCTGGCCGCTGCAGTCAGCTTCTCCACTTCTCTGCTTTCCTACTTCTTTTTAAAAAGCTACCTTTTAAAAAGCATATAAACATTAAGGAGAACATAAATGAATATTTTCTCAAGAATTTCACAGCCCTTTCAGAGGATTTGGGGGTATCCCCTCAGTGGGCACAGGAGCAGCCCCCAGATAGTCTCATCTATGGCAGGTCTGTATCCACTGGGATGGTGGGAAGGGCAGATTTTGCCTTCCATCTATTCTTTATATCATCAAAAACAATGTGGGAGAAGGGATACTAATATTTGTCAGACACCTACTCAACATTTTTCAGTAATTAGCCCATTAAGTTCTTTCAGCATCCTTGTGAGTTGGTCTAATAACTGTAGCTAACAATAACTAACATATAATAAATAACATAGCTAACAATAACAAAGTGCTTTCAGTTAGCTTGGCTCTGGATTAGTCTCTTTACATGGATTCATTCACTCAGTTCTCTTGACCACACCATGGCAGGTACTTAGGTGATTTTGTAATTTATGGGGGAGGAAATTGAGGCACAGGAATGCTAAGTGACACAATGTGGCACAGTTAGTATGCAGCAGTGCTGGAATTTGGCCTCAGGTAGTCTGGCTCAGAGTCTGCTCTCAATCACTTTACATTACCCTTGCTAAGTGTCCATGCTGGGATTTGAACCCAGATCTTTCTGAGGTCAAAGACCAGCTTCCTGATCCTGTTGTGCTACCTCTCATGATAGAGAAGGAGCATCACCCACCTAATGGCTTCCCTATGTTTGCCGAGGAAGTGATGGACCCCAGCATCACCTTCCTGCTACAAGAAAGGCAGGTGGGTGGAAAAGGGGCCAGAAGAGGTGGAGGAATTACTGGGGAGGGGGTGCCTGTGCCTGTGTGTTGCCCCTTGGTCCAGTTATGGTTCTTTAGGTGCAGACCTCAGCTTTTCCTTTGCTCATTAACCCAGGGTCCCTGGAAAGACCTGGTGCCAAGAAATTGGCTGGGCAAGTGGGGTCAAAGGCAGCTTCCTGCAACCTCCTTTGGCAGCACAGGAGACTGGCCCTCTTCTCCCCTGTCTACTCACCCTTGACTGTCTGCCTGAGCTCTTGTCTAGGCGTCTGTCTCCCAACTAGCAGGAGACACAGCATGGTTCTATCTTGAATATTGGCTCAGGGCCTGGCAATCAATAAACATTTGTTGAAAGAATTAATGAAACTTGGAGCATTTGCTGGACAGAGGCCATTTACCCCTGGTTTGAGGTCCATTGGTCTGACCTCTGTCTTCAAGTGGTCTGATCAGCCCTTTTGAGGAGACCCAACACCCCTTGGCACTGAATCTGTGGTTTCTTGCTGGTCAGAGATAGAGCTGACCTGGCCCGGAGCCACTGGCTCTGGGAACAGACGGCCAGCAGTGTTGCTTTCCTCTTGGCAATTTCAGCGATGCCCATGCTGGCTTCTACCCAGCCGGGTGTCCCCTCTGGCCTGGCTCCCTGCCTCCCTGCTCAGTTCTCAGGCCATGTGGACCCCCGGCTAAGCTGCAGCTGCCCACGCAGGACAAGGATGAGAAAGACAAGTTGGAGAGAAAGGCACCAGGCTCCCTGGAAAGCAGTGGCCAGGTTTGGACTCAAAGCCTGGTTTGCTGTTTTTCACTGGTGATCAAGGCTCCAAGTACAGATGCTGGGAGTCAGAGTTTAGGGATAGACCATGACGGAAAATAGTATGAGAAAAAGAATGTGTGTATATGTATGACTGGGTCACTATACTGTACAGTGGAAATTGGCACAAGATTGTAAATCCATAATATCTTTTTTTTGTTTATTTTCTAAAAGGAAGAAACATGCAGAGAAGTGTGCAATGCTGCAAGGTCCAAACACGAGATCCCTGGACTCCTCTTCCCAGATCACCTGGGCAGGGATGGTTTGAGCTGCTTCTTCACCCAAGATGGCAAAAGAGGCACTCAGTGGAAACAAGTGGCCTCAGAAACAAGTTTTCCTCTCTTCTGCCCCTTCCTCACTGAGGAGGCATCAACTCCTGCCCAGGGGAATGCCAGCGTGTGCTGGGGCAGCTCCAGCCCCAATACTTTCCAGCTGGGTGGCACTGGGTGAGTTCCTGAGCACCTCAGTTTCTCAACAGTTTGTTACTGCGGAGTCAGCAGAGTTAACGTGGAGTTGGGCCTGGCAAATTCTAAACCCTCCATTAATGAGCACATGGTCCGGGGGGTGCTGGAGATATTCTGGGGTGTGTGAGCCAGTGTCACTTGGGGCTGTGCCTGGGAGAAGGGTCTGGAAGATAGATCAGAGGAGAGTGGGCAAGGAAAGGGTTTGAGGGTGGAATAAATGTGGTTTTGACAAGGACTACAACTGGCTTCTTTGGTGTAGTAGGATCATTTAAGGAGATTCTGGAGAACAAAGATCAAATGGGGCCCAGTTATGGAATTATATATTCTAGAGCTTGACCCCATAGGCAAGAAGACAGAGAGAGAGGAACATTTGTGGTTTCAGTGACATGATTTAGACAAGTCACTAGCAGAGGTATTAGTGCCTGGTACCTAGTAGGGGGTAAGTGAGTGAATAAATGAATGAATTGATGCATTGATTAGAGCGCTTTGGGTTGTGAGAAAAAGCATCACAACTCAAACTGGTTTAAGTAAAAATAAATGCAGTGTTTTTTTTGGCTCCCATAACTGACAGATGCAGAAATAACTTGGGGCTTAGCTGGATAATGTCGTCAAGAGTCTCTCAAATGGACTGCTTGACTTTTCTGGTAACTACAAAGTCCTGGAATATGGTCTTTCTGTCCTGGCTTGGGTCATGTTCCCAGGGCAATGGGAGAGATTGTCTAGTCACATTTGGGTCACCTGCTCCTATTCAGGGAGCTGCGGAGAAGTGTCATCCTGGGCTGGGACAGGCAGACTGAGGAAAGGGGAGTTCCTTCAAGCGACTTTGGGAGCATAGGCACATAGGGAAGGTGGGCATTGCAGACAGAGAAGGGTGGGGGGGGGGGTTGCAGAGTGGGCCAGGATGTCAGATCTATGAGACAGTGGTTGGGCAGCTGGAGGTGAGTAGAGAGGGATGCTGAAGGCAGGGATGAGGGGAAAGCTGGGCATGGGACCTGAACAGACAACAGCTACTTTTCCTCTCAATCTCATCCATCAAAGGCTGTAACAGCTTAAGATAAGTCTGACTCAGGCAGGCTTCTGGGGCGAAGCATTTGGGGTGTCCCCTGGGCAGCAAACACCCATGGACACTCATGCTGAGAGAGAGATTGTGGAAGGCCAGAGAATAAATATGTTTGTTTTACTCTGTTTTCCCAGAGGGAAGAGGAGATTAGTGGTTCCATTTTGGTCATATTCCACTGATACCTCCTAGACACCCAAGCAGGAATTCTAAGGAGGCAGCTAGATATAAGAACATGGGGGTCAAGGGCAAGGGCTGGAAACATCTTCTTGGGGTCCTTAGCCAATTGAAATTATTTAAAACTGTGAGACCAGATGTGATCACCAAGGAAGAGAAGGTGGATGGGGAAAAGGACAAGGCCCAGAGCCAGGCCTGCAGTGCTATGAGATTGAGTATTGATCAGAAAAGGAGGAACCAGAAAATGGTGTCAAGACATGGATAGGAAATGCAGAGAGAGGAGACCAGGTGGATGGGGGGCCCAGAGAGGCTGAAAGAGAAGAGCACTTTGGGCAAGTGTGTGTTGCAGTGGTGGGGTGAAGGGAACATCCTTCAGATTCATTCACCAAGAGACCTTAGTGACCCTGACAAAGGAAGTCTTGGTGAAGCCAGCAGACCACAGCTCGATCAGAGAGAGTGGAAGAGGTGTGGATTGTGAGGGTACAGGAATGGAGACAGCCAGTAGAGCGAAATTTAAGATTTGGAGATGATGGTGAGGAGAGTAGAGGCAAGAGACAGAAGAAATGAGACAGAGGGGCTCTGTGTCCTAGATGAGCGCTTCTTCAGGTTGGAAGGAGCTAGAATGTGTGTACCTGGGAAGGATGATCCTTGGCGAGGTGGAAGGCAGCAGTGAGGGAGAGGGACCAGTCAGAGGGTGGAAAGCAGGATGCCACACAAAGTTGAGGGGGTGAACAGGACACTTCCCCTGCTGCACCAGTGAGAGGATGGGGAGGTGGGGACCTTGTGGGTATTGGTTCCCATGAGGTGGTGGGAAGTTGAGGAAGGTCCCCTCTGATGGCTTCCACTTTTCACTGGTGAGATAGAGGAGAGGGAGTCATTGGAAATGGGGTGTGGGATGGGAAAGAGAAACTACTTTCAGAAGGAAACTCAATCCCAGGGGAATGAGGCTGGATGTTGAGCATCTTAGAGACTTGTCCCTAAGGACTAAGGTGAACATAGTCAACTAGGTTGGCAGGTTTTCTCTGGAAATGACAGTATGTAGAGAAGGCAAACTGTTGGGTCCACTCAAGGTTCAGGTTCAGCCAGCAGTACCCACAGTGCCTTGGGAATGGGGGCAGGGCAGGGCAGAGAGGGAGTTAGCCAGTGCTGAGGCTGGAGGATGGGAGGACTCGGGGAAGGGGATGAACTGCAGCAGAGAGGACCCAAGGAAGTGAGCTAGGGTGACAGATGTGGCAGCATGAAGGAGGGACCGGAGGTGAAGACTTCAGGCATGGAGCAGTTACCAGCAGTTACAAGATGGGGCCGTCCAGTGATGTGAGGTGGAGGTGGGGGAGAGGTCGTGAGTAATGGGGAGGTCAGGACCCAGTTGGCCATTGTGTCATCCACAAGAGTGACAGAAGATGAAGTCAGTGGGCTGGCTCAAGTCCTGTGAAGGAGGGTTGGTGGACAACAGTGGGCAGGAGAGGGAGACAGTGCAGGAGGAGGAAAGATGGTGGTGGTGGGGGGGAGCAGCAGAGTGGAACCACCACCTTCTAGCCCATCCACCTTCCTCTTACCCCAGAGGCCACAGGGCAAGTGCAGTCCTCCAGGGAGGGAGGGAGGGAGGGAGGGGTGTCCAGCGTCGGGTTAAGGCAGAGAGAGTTGAAGGGAGATTTAGAGAAAAAGTTGAAGAGATGGAGAGTTCCAGAGAGCATGATGAAGGAAAGGTTTGGGGAGGGAAGGGAACGGGGATGCAGAGCAGATTAAGGAATGAATGAATGAATGTCAAATGAACGAACAGGTCAGCGCTGTGGTCCTAGTTGGCTGGGAAGAGAACATGTGGTTTCACCATGCCAGGCACATTCTTGGATGTTGCTGGTGGTGGTGATCCTGGGTGTGGGGAGGTGGGAAAATGGGATGACACTTAGACCGGTGTATACTATGTGGCGTGATGGGCTCCAGGGGTGTGCATTTCAGTTCCCAGTGATACATTTAGAGTCGCACAGAATCTATTTCCCCGAGCTGTTTGTATCCTTATTTATATAAGTGACTAATCCCTTCGTGGGTAGGGCCCAGCCTTCCTTCTCAGTTACATAGAGATACCGAGACAAATTACTCAGAAGAGATGACTATCTACACATTACTGAGACAGTTTCAGTATGTAAACACTATTGTGGAAAGCCTCACAACCATCTAGGTTAGATGAGACACAAGAAGTGGGTAATTCCAGGCCAGTTTTCCCCTTCACCTCCAACAGGATGCCCCACCACTTTTCAGCCCTTCTGTCTGTCCACCCCCTGTTCATGAGACAAGGATGCTTCCAAAGACAGCTGGGGGAAAGAAGGAGGTTCTCAGGCTGTGTGCCGAAGACTGAGAATTTAATGTCTCTGCTCTGGATGTGTTACATATCGTTGGTAGGACAATGTCCATTTGCAGGGAGGTGTCTCCTTTTTTTTTTTTTTGCAACAGCCCTCTAAGGAGCTAACTGGTCCTCATAAACCCTGCAGAAGAAAGACTACCAACTGGAGAGAACTGTGTGCAGTCAAGAGTCAAGCCAGCTGAAGCGAGGTCCCTTGGGCAGAGGAGCTGGCAGTGCTGAGGGACATCCCATCCGTGGTATCCACTTGAACTAGACCGTGAGCATGCCCAGAACTGGCTAACCTGCGGCCTTAAGTGGGCTGATGACTCTGAATTTTGAAAAGTGACATAAAATTAGCTTTATGTGGACAAAATCAGCGAATGTGCTATTTCAATGAACCATAAGTTCTAGCGACGGCTTTTTGGTGTTGGAATCAGGATTGCAGATGAAGCACTGAGTCCTTGAGATAAAATTCAAAATGACTTTTGAAAGCCAAGAAGGGTTTTTTCCTTCTCCGAGCTAGCTAAATACGGGTAGGTCGGCCTCATAATTCTTGTCCTCACGAGTGGCTATTGGCAGCAAAAGAGATGCAAACAGAAGCCTTTAGTGGGTTTCCAACTTCCCTGCCTCCTTCCTCCCCATCTCCTTCAACCCCCACCAGTGACACCTGCCAAGTGTTTCCCAAGGGGCGTGACAAGGCAGCCAGCAGGGCCCAGACTCCCACTGGCAGGCACCCCCTTCAAAGTCACCACTGTTTCCCTGGATGTGGTGACCCTACCAGGATTTTTGCCTCTCAAGGAGTGTTGATTTTGAAAGCTTGCCTCCTCGAGAGGTTAGGCATGACTCCAGGGACAGCACCAAGGCCTTCTTAAAACCCCTCTTTGGAAGTGGTTTCAAGGATTTTTTACATTCAGAATTAGCCATACAGGAAACCCTTAATGCTAATAAATTTGGGTCCATTGGAGTTGTATTTAGTTTGTGACAATAAAACCCTTGGGAATCAAGCCAAAAGCAAGATGTGTTTTTTTTTGTTTTTTGTTTTTTTTTTTTCTTTTTTGGCCGCCCTGTGGCATGTGGAGTTCCCATGCTGAAGCTGCAATAAGTGATTTTTTTTGTTTGTTTTTAACTTTTTTAGGGCCGTACCTGCTACATATGGAAGTTCCTAGGCTAGAAGTTGAATCGGAGCTGCAGTTGCTGGCCTATGTCACAGCTCATGCCAATGCTGGATCCTTAGT
This sequence comes from Sus scrofa, assembly GCF_054392235.1. Lineage (NCBI taxonomy): Eukaryota > Metazoa > Chordata > Mammalia > Artiodactyla > Suidae > Sus > Sus scrofa. The sequence goes on from NC_139383.1 coordinate 148,616,229, forward strand.
CCACTGAGAAAAGCCAGGGATTGAACTTGCATGCATCCTCATGGATACTAGTCTGGTTCATAACTAGCTGAGCCATAATGGGACCTCCCAAGATGTGATTTTTAACTTATAGATTCTGAAATTTTTAGGTAGACTATAGTACTGACCCTATAAAGACACTTCCAGGCAGCTAATTCCATGTCAATGGCTTATCCATCTGTTATTGACTAAGTAAAATAAAACCCAAAGATCCCCAAACCACCACCAACAAAACTACTACCACCAGAAACCCTTGGTTTCAAATGCTAATCCTGGCACTGATCAGCTGTATGACTTTGGCCAAGTTACTTAACCTGTCTGAGTCATAGCTGAGAATTCTCCCTAAGGGAAAAATATCTGCCTTGTAAATTCTGTCACGCTTCCGTTCTGCTGCTTCTCCTCCCCCAAGTGGTGGCTCTTTCTCCGCTGGGACTTTGCCTTCGTTCTAAACAGACTCCCTTCCATTTCTCTACTCCTTATACCCAGTGCCGTGCTGGTCAATTAGATCACTGAAAAAAAAAAATATCGCAAAGTCTTGATCTGTGGCTTCTGCCATTTCTGGAGTGTAATTCCTTCTACACAGGCTGAGTCTAAGTTACCAATGGTTTAAGGACAGACTCACAAAATTCCTAAATAGGATTTAACAGTCGGGTCATCATGGATTGGAGGGGCTGGCTGCACCACCTCTCTGTTCGGTTCTCCCTCCTCTTTCTCTATATTTTCCTGGGAGCACTCTGAATGTTGCCAGATAGAACGTCCATCTGTGTCTCATACATGTACCTTTAGCCAGCTTCCAAAAATGGTTTCCCTTCCTTCCTTTGGCTCCTGACTCTGTGTACTGGAGTTTAGGTGGTAGCCACTACCTCCCATCTTGAATCTTCCTTGGCCTTCACACTGGCAGGACATTTCCAAGGAGACAGAGGGCTCTTGGGTTTTTCTGCAGGGAGGTGCCAATTTGCACCTGGGCGTCCTCATGTCACCTGTGCTGAGGACTGATTATTACCTGTAGAATTATTCATTATAGATGTGCTCAGGCTCCACCTGGCCCTACAGTTCACAGTTCTGGACTCAATTCCAATATGTGTGTATGGAGCACCAAGCACTTCTCAGACACGAGCTGAGTGTCTTGTGGTTCAGCTCCATTCTGACACCATCTACCTCAGACCTCACAGGTTAAGGGTCCAGTCCTTCAAGACTGCCCCCCTTCACCCCTGCCATACACTTCAGGTGCCAGGTGCAATCCCAGGATGTCACCCATGTTTCTGACAGACTGGCTTGGCTCTAGATCAGAGGTTCCCATGTCCCCTCTCCCTGGGTTCAATTAACTTGCCAGAACAGCTCATGGAACTTAGGAAACCCATTTACTCACTAGATCACTGGTTTCTTTTATAAACCTGTTCTATCCTTTTTATATCTCAGGACCAGTCAGATAAAAGAGATGCACAAAGGGTGCATGGGGAAAGGGCTGGCACTTGTGTGCCCAGTTCAGACACATCACTCTCTCAGGATCTCCACATGTTCACCAATCCAGAAGTTCTCTGAACCCCATCCTTTTTTTTAAGTTTTATTGAAGTATAGTTGATTTACAAAGTTGTGATAATTTCTGCTGTACAACAAAGTGATTCAGTGGTACATATACACACCTCCATTCTCTTTCAGATTCTTTTCCCACATAGATTAGCACAGAATATTGGGTAGAGTTCCCTGTGCTATACAGCAGTCCTCATTGGCCAATCATTCCATATATGTCAGTGTGCATATGCCAATCCCAAACTCCTAGTCCATCCCTCCTCCCCACCCCCTATCTGTCCCCTTTGGTGAGTATAAGTTTTTCAAAGTCTGTGAGTCTGTTTCTGTTCTGCAAGTAAGTTCATTTATATCCTTTTTTTTTCAGATTCCACATATAAGTGATATCATATGATGTTTATCTTTCACTGACAAACTTCACTTCGTATGATAATTTCTAGGTCCATCTATTTTGCTGAAAATTGCATATTTCATTCCTTGTTATGGCTGAGTAATACTTCACTGTATATATGTACCATGTCTTCTTTATCCATTCCTTTGTCAGTGGACTTTTAGGTTGCTTCCACGTCTTGGCTCTTGTAAATAGTGATGCAATGAACATTGGAGTGCAGGTATCTTTTTGAAATATGCAAACCCTGTCCTGGGTTTTTGTGGAGTCTTCATGTCATAAGCCTGATTGATTGACTCATTGTCCATTGGTGATTGATTCAACCTTCAGCTCCTTTTCCTTCCCAGATGATAAGTTCCAGCCCTACAGTCATGTGGTTGGCTCTCCTGGCAACCAGCCCCCATTTTTAGGTGAGGTCTAAATCACCTCATTAGCATAACGAGAGATACTTTACCACTCTGGTCTTTGGAAAATTCTAAGGGTTTTAGGATAATGTGCCAGAGACAGATTGAAGACTAAATATGTATTTCTTATTTTAAGTCACAGTACCATACCATCTAATTGCATTCTACTTCCAGCAGAGTCTGGAGGTGCTATGGAAACCCAGGGGATGGAGAAAAGCACATGCAGTTCTGGGACTCTGTCCCTGTCAGAAGGAGACGAAACCATCCACAGACACTCTCAAAGCAAGCAACCTGCTGCCTTGGTAAAGAGGAATTCCTTCCAGGGCCTGCCTTAGGCACTGAAAACATCCATGTGTTGCCACAGTCCTGAGAAGGAACCCTCAATGCCCAAAGGTAGGCAGTTTATCAAGCTCAGGCTATGTTCAGACTATTTCACTTCAGTGCCACCACAACCCATGAGGGTAGAAATTTTACCCTTGTGGACTGAAAAAAACCCACACAACATGAGTTTCAGTTTTGTTTGGGGACCTTACTGAGGACTAGAGCTAGGAAACAGCCTCTTACTGATTTCTGTCCAGCTGGGAATTCTGATGACTCTGAACGACTGCTCCAAAGAGGTAAGGGAGGGGCCAGGTTCCAGAGGAGATGTTTGCTGGGAAAACAAAAAACAAAAAAAACAAAAAACCAAGTAAACTGCATAGCCAGGAGTTCACACTGTGGCACAACAGGATCGGCTGCCTCTCTGGCCCACTGAGGTGCAGATTCAATCCCTGCTGATCCGGCACAGTGGTTAAGGATCTGGCATTGCTGCAGCTGTGGCCTAGATCACAATTGCAGCTTGGATTTGACCCCTGGCCCCGGAACTCTATATGCCTCAGGGTGGCCAAAAATGAAAAACCAAAAAAAACCAAAAAAAACCCAAGAACCCATGTGGCCAAACATGAAAATGATTATAGCTAATTATAAAAAACAGATATCTGGAGTTAATAATTGTAGTGCTTTTCTCATATGGGAAGGTATAAGAAACTGGGGTCTTTGAAAGTCTTCCTTAGCTATGAGTCTAAACCGTCTAGCAGGCTACTTGCAAAGCACAGAGTACATCATCCTGTTCTTCCCACCCTCCTTCCACGGTGGGCCACTGAAGGGGCTTTGGAGAAGAGGATCATGATTGACACTTTTATTCTTTTTGTTTAAACCTTCCTTTTCCAGGGGAGGGTGCCTCAAGCACCTGGGATTGGCAAGGGAGCGGGGTCATGGTCCGTGGGAATGCAAATGAGCATAAGCCTCCAAAAGAAAATTTTGCCTCGTGTAGTCCTAAAATTGTTCAGCCTATCCCTTCAGAAAAGTTCCTGAATTGCATTAGTCCAGGGAGGCTACCTTCCTTAACAAACAACCCCTAAGCCCCAGGGAGAAAAAGCAGGGATTGGCAAACCATCTACACAGATCCAGGGAATAAATATTGCAGGCTCTGCAGGCTGTACAGGCTCTGGGTAAATGCCTCACTGTGGTGGCTGGGATGTGAAAGCAGCCACACACGCTAAGTGGGTGTATAGGCGTGGCTGGCTCCAGTCAAACTTTACTGAGGGACACCCAAATTTTGATTCCATGTAATTTTTGTGGGTCACAAAGTATTACTCTTTAAGTCATTTTTACAAATGTAAAAACTATCTGGAGCTTACAGGCAGACTTTGGCCTGCAATCTGCAGTAGGCTAACCCTGGCCTAAAGCTCTGGAAGCCTCCTCTTGCTAATGGAAGGATCCAACACACAGGTTCTCAGCTGGACAGCCCTCCTGAGTGGCTCTTGGTCAGTGGCACCCTAGGGTCTGGAGTTCTTTCCATTCTGTGCTCACCCTCTCCAGCCCTCAGAGTTGCTCTAGTCACATGTGGGTGGAGGCCCAGGGCATGGAGGACCCTGCAGGCAGTTTTCTGGGAGGCTTGAAGTTGCCCACATTTCTTCCTCTCACATTCCATTGGTCACACATCGGGCACACGGCAAACTGGAGGAGAGATGGAGAAATAGAGTCTAGGTATGTGCTGGGGCTGGGGGGCGGGTGGCAGTGTGTGTGATGGGGGCAAGAGTAGTGGGGTTGTGGAGGGTGTGGGGGTGGGAGGGGGAGGCTGGATGGTGGCTTGGTGACCACAGAGCTGTGTGTTCATGAGTCACACAACATGTGATGTTCATGTTTCCACCCTGTAGCCTTGCTTTAAAGGTGCAAGACTGGAAACCAGACTGGTGGGGGGAACTTTGCAACAACAGTTGAGCCTGACAGTAAATCCTATGCCCTGGGCACCCTGCAGCCCATCCCTGAAGGTCAATGATGCAGTGACCTCTGCCCTGTACTCTACCCTCTTCCATCACATGGAGCCACGGCCATGGAGGCCAGGCCATCAGTAGGCTGGAGACTTTCCTGTGGTGCAAAGCTGACCCCTTTACTCTGAGTAAACCCAGTGCTCTTTTCTTTTCTTTTCTTTTTTAATTGAAGTACAGTTGATTTATAAGTATAGTTGATTTACAATGTTTCAGGCAGGTGTACAGCAAAATGATTCATTTACACACACACACACACATGCATATATATTCTTTTTCAGATTCTTTTCCATTATAGGTTATTACAAGATATTGACTATAGTTCACTATGCTATATACAGTAGGCCCTTGTTGGTTATCTATTTTACATATAGTAGTCTGTATCTGTTAATCTCCCATTTCCAATTCATCCCTCCCCAAAGTTCTTAAAGCTTTTGGCTGACAGAAGTGGGATCAGGGAGCTGCTGATGGGGGCAGGCAGAGAGACCTTGGTGAAGCAGCCATACTCACAGGTATGTCCCAGAATCAATAAGTGATTTTCCAGCTTTTCCAGATGATACTTGGAGAAGAGAGGGGAGCAGAAGTGGCCAGAGGCAGCCTGGGACTAAGGGGCGGTACTTTCTATGGGCTGGGGACTGCAAGAGGGCTGAAATGCAACCCTCTAAGCCAAGCCAGACCAGAACAGATCAGAAGTTCACAAATTTGTTAAAACAAGGGGGAGGAAATAGCTCATACCTGGTAACATTTGGGGACAGCAGCTCCTTGCTGATGCTCTGCAGTGGGCTGCACTCTCCTCTCTGGTTTTCCTAGAGATTTGGAAACTTGAAGATTAGCAGGGGGGTTGCGGGGTTCAGGTGCTCCCTTCTCACTGCATGGTCCACAGGCCAGCCCCATTGTGCTGCATCCCTAGGACCGGAACCAGTACCTCTGAGTGCCTGTGTGCCACCAGGGCTGAAGGTGGGTAGTGTTATGACCTCTTCCTAGGTGTTGCTGATAACCCTCCCTCTGGCCACCATAGGATGCAGGAGACTTAGGACACCAGCACGCCACACACACCCCCACCCACCATCCCTGATTTAACCTGTGACCCAGGGATGTTGCTGAACCTCCCTTCCCCTCGGTTTGCTTGACTATGCAATGGGGCACAATGCCTTCCTCCAGAGCCTGTCTCATCACATGCTCACATTCTGCCCTGACTGTGCCCATCCTGAGCCTAACAAATACCAGCACAAGTGGGCCGAAGAAAATGACTTTCTCAAGGTCGTGCCATGGAAATAACAATGACAACATCATTCTCCCATTTAATGAATGCTGACTCTGTGTTAGGGGCCAGCCTGAAATCACCTCTCACTTCACAACAGCCCTTCGAGACAGGAGGTGTTATCTTGACTTTTCAGGTGGGGACACAGTACCAACAGGGGCTGTTGTCAAGGTCACAGCCGGTAGGTGGGGAGAGATGGATAGTTCTATGCTGCTCTCTGTGCCCTGCAGCTTCCTGGCACGCGGGTGGGGGTGCCCAATATCCCCATTCGGATTCTCTTTCAGGGGTGCTTGGTGCCTCAGGCCAGACCATCTCTGTCCAGCCATTTGCTGCAGAGTTCAAAGCCCTTCTCCAGCTTTGGTGGACCTGTCCCAACAGCTCTCCCCTCTGAAGGAGGGTGAGGAAATGGGCTCGATGACCCCACTGTTTCACAACAAAGATGCTAAGCACATGACTTGCCGGGTGCCCACGTGGCTTGGGGGAGGAGGGCGGAGTCTTGCTCCATGGGTGCTGCTCTGCTCAGGTGCTGGAGGGACTGGGGGTCCTTCCAGAGTTTCCCCATGTCCTGAGGGGCAGATGTGGGGAGGAGGGGTAAGGGGAGATGGGGATGGAAAGGAGGAGAAGGTGGAGGTTTTACTCAGAAACTGCATTTGAATTCAGATGTCAGCTGGCTCCGCATGCTGACCAGCTGGGACATGAAGGATTCTGGGTGGGTTTTGATACTCGCTGGGCCCCAGTTTCCCTTCCTCTTGTTTTCAGAGAGAGAATAAGATCTGAAACATGGAATGATGGGGTGTGTGCCTTCAGAGGAGACCAGGGGAAAGAGGAGAAAGCCCTTCTCTCTTGAGTGTCATCATGTGGCCTTGAGGTGTTCAGGACTCCCTGTTCTGGCCCCTTCTCTGCAGGCTTTTTCGAGAAATATCAGGTTTGGAATCCCTGGCACATGCTTTCTGTGGGCCAGAGAGTCTCCCCAGTGGGGTCTGGGGCTTGAAAGGGAAGTGTGTCAGGATGCTTGGCAAGCCCTACAGAGCCTACCCTTCCCCAGGGCATTGGGGCTGAGCATGCTCTATATCTGTAGAAGTCCCATTCCTATCATGCTCTCAGTGCCCATCATATGACATCCTCAAACACCAGGTCTCAGGGGCTCCAGCTGCAACATGTGTGAGCCAAGAAACACAGACTCGAAGCTCGGGGACACCCTGGGTTTGCCTGCGTGACCAGAGGGAGGCCAGGGCAATCGGTTGGGGATGGACGCTCTCCTGTCTCATGGTGCAGCACTGAGGTCTGGAGGCATTGCCCAAAGGAGCGGAATTGTTCTTCCCAGTACTTTTTTTTTTTTTTTTTTAATGGCCTTACCCACAGTATATGGAGGTTCCAGGGCCAGGGATTAAATCCAAGCCGCAGCAGCCACCTACATCACAGCTGTGGCAACACCAGATCCTTAACCCACCCCACCAGGTTAGGGATCTAACCTGTGCCTCTGCAGCAACCTGAGCTGCTACAGAGATAATGGCGGATCCTTAACCTCCTGTGCCACAGTGGGGACTCCTGCTTCCCAGTAATTTTATAGTGTGGTGGCATTCTTTTCTATGCTGACTGGCTTGCTGGCTTTTTCTGGCTGTCCCCCTAGAAAGAAAGGCCTCTGAGGCCAGGAACTTGATGTTTCTTCTCCATCATCTGCAGCAGGCTGCATTGTCTTTGCCCACCAAAGATAGACGCTCCTATTTCTAGGAACCTATAAGTGTTACAAGGAAAAAATCATTGCAGATGTGATTGAAGATCTTGAAAAGAGATTATCCTGCATTATCTGAGTCCTGAACCAAATCCCAAGTGTCCTTCTGAGAGGGGCAAGAGGAGATTGTGTGCACACAGGAGGGGAGGAGCACAGGGATTGCGGAAGCCGGGGTGGGAGTGGTGAGACCACAAGTCAAGGCATGCCAGCAGCCACCAGAAATGGGAGGATGTGGGAACTGAAGTCCTGGGAGGGAGGACTGCTGTGGCTCCACCACACCTTGGCTTCAGCCCCATGATACTGGTTCTTGATGTCTGGCCTCCAGAACTGGGAGAGAACATGTTTTTGCTGTTTCAAGCCACCAAGCAGTGCCCAAGCCAAGTCTGAGGTGATTTGTTACTGCAGCCACAAGAGGTTAATACGCCACCCTATCCCAGTGCCCAGCACATTGCAGGTAGTCAGATATTTGTTGAAAGACTAGAGGAATATTCCTAGCCAAGGTTGCCCCCAGGCCAACAGGGGCCTCTGAGGTGAGGGTTGCCCCTGCCTGGGTCCGTGTCCTGGTTGTGCCGAACGCTGGCCTTCATCCCTGGCCTATGAGGCTGTTCACTGGAGGGCATGTGTCTGACCAAGCCCATGCTGGCCCCTCACAGAGCCACTGCCTCTCAGATGAAGCCAATGGCTGGGGCCACAAACAACCACCACAAGCCACATGTGGTCAGCAGACAAACTGGTTTGGCTGGAATAGAATATTGTTTGTCATAGAGTTGCTGTCGTGGCTCAGTGCTAATGAACCCAACTGGTATCCATGAGGATGCAGGTTTGATCCCTGGCATGGCCCAGTGGGTTAAGGATCCAGGGCTGCTGTGAGCTGTGGTGTAAGCCAGCAGCTGCAGCTCCGATTCAACTCTTAGCCTGGGAATTTCTGCGTGCCACAGGTATAACCCTAAAAAAGCAAATAAATAAATAAATAAATAAATAAATAATAAAAATAAAAAATAAAGGAATATTGTTTGTCAGTCAAATTAGTTGCCAACAGGGAGTTCCCTGGTTGCCTAATGGTTGGAAATTCAATGTTGTTGATGCTGTGGCCTGTGTTTGATTCCTGGCCCCGAGGAGAACTTCCACATGCTGTGGGTGTGGCCAAAACATAAAATAAACTGTATTCTTAAAATAAAGTAACAAATAAATTAGTTGTCAACATTTTATTAACAATGGGGAGATACCATATGAAATGAGGATTTCCAGTTTCCATGGGAAAATTCGATGTTCTTCTCAGCCCAGGCTGCCTCCCCACATGACTCCTTGGGTTGGACTGAGTGGTGGCTTGGCCCCTGACCACCAGGGCCTGTGGTCCTGGCTCCTTGGCTCCCCTTTGTCCCCATCCGCACACTTGGACCCTACATTTGAGATGGACAATCTGGTGTGAGGTGCGAGACAGTCTCAAGATCCTCAGTCCAAGTCTGGACCATCCCCTCCTTTATAAAGATTCCAGTGTGATGTCCTCCCCTTCCCCAGCTTGGGGGCCCTCTGCAAATGATGGCATTATTATAGTGTGGTGGCATTATTTTGGCTTGCTGGATTTTCAGCAAGATTTTCCTGCTTCCTTGCTTCTCGCCAGCTGCCTTGTTGCTTTTAGGCCCCGGGGCCCCTGCAGCCCCTGGAAACCACCCAGTTGTTTCTGGGGGTCTTCACTGTCTTGGTCACCAGGACAGCCCACTTCCCAAAACCCCTCGGGACGACCTCTGACATTCCTGGAAGATGGTATGACAGCAGCCTCCGCATCTGCTTTCTCAAGCACTCTCTGGCCGCCTTGGACGGTGGCTCCAACGGAAACCCAAAGCACTCGTGAAGGAAAGGAATGTCAGCAAAGCACTCAGCAAGCTCCCACGAGGAGGGCTTTTGGCTCACTTGGAGGACACAGGGTCCTCAGCATCTCCAAAGCAGTGCCTTAGCCTGAAGCCCAAGTGTGCATCATGCTCTCAGCCTCTGCCTTTAAACACGCAGCTCCCAGGCCACAGGCTCTGATCGAGTGCATCTCAGAGCAAGTGCCTGTGGCGGATCCCACCCAGGAGCCCAGAGCTTGGTCTGGGGCTCAGAGCTGGGGGCAATCTCAGGGGCAGGCATGCCTCCCTCTCTCCAGGCAAAAGCCATAGCAGCACAGAGGATCAATCTGAAGAGATTGTCCTTGAGTGAGCCCCCTATGAAGGGCCCTGTGTCCACAGCTGCTGCCTCCCCAGCTGCTTTAGCAAGCCTTCCCCAGGGCTTGAGGAAGCAAAATGTAAAACACGTGTCCGGGCCTTAATGAGACTGGTCAGCTCCTCAGAGTCATGCTCTGGCTAATGTTTGTTAATTCTGGGAGCCCTGCTGACTGGGGATCTCCAACACTGGGGGATGGATTGAGCAAGGCAAGAAAAAAAATACACTGAAGCAGCAGGAACTGTGTGACTGCAGGCAAGATGCTTACCTCTCTGAGCCTCAATGTTTTTACTTATAAACTGGGATCAGTAACTGCCTCAAAGGGATATTGTAAGGACTAACTGAGATGAGGAGCCCACTTGTCTGGCTGTCATGAAGCAGTCATGTGAGTTTCCATGTCCATGCCCTATATTTTAATCCTAAAGTGGGGTAGTTGCCTCTTAAATTGCAGTTTCTACATCACTCTCTCTGGCACCACTGGGGTTGGGAGTAAGAGTGTGTTGGCTTTCCATGGCCACTAGGAGAAACCCGCTCAAACAGGTGAAAGACAGAAAGCTATACAAATGAGGTACATTTATTACAAAGACACAGAGAACACAAAGGAATGTCTAGATTCAGGAAGACCCGACTAGGAAATGGAAAAGCTGGGTGAACTCAGGAACGACCCTTCTTTCTGGTCTCCCTTCTTTCATTGTTTCCCTCTCCACATGGCCTTGTGAGCCGTTTCGTGGCTAGACCCATAGGAGAAGGCAGCTTGGCCTTGAACTTCCTTGCTGATATGTCTCCATTTCCGGTGAGCAACAGAGATCATCAGCATCTCCAAGTCCCACTCCCAGGTCCCCAGATGCAGCTTGTGGGTCTTTGCCCCCAGACCAACCAGCTGCACAGTGGGTTCCCAGCCCAGCTTCCATGTAGCAAGCCATGTCAGCTACTCTCCCAATGGAACTGACCTCAAAACAGCCCAACCAGGGGCCACAGAACATTCCTAAAATGGTCCATTGGGACTTCTACCCCCAAAGCATAATGGGGAGTTAGGCCTTGCATCTTCCAAGCCTGCTTGGAAGTCTAGCTCCACAGAGCTTTTCCAAACAGCCATGAGCCTTGCCTGAGGCTTCCTGCAAAAAGATAGGTCTGGAATGTCAAGAGGATGATGCACGAGAAAGGGGCACCGTGGCTGGGCGTGAATTCTGGGACGGTGCTAGGCCCTTGAGAGTTCTGATATGCTGTCCCTCAGGCCTGGGCTAAGTGAGGCTCTGTGGGTAGACATACATTCATACCTGAGGCCAGTACTTTCTCTCCATAAGAATTTCTCATATGATTTTGAAACTAAGACAGGCCAACTGCCATTGCATTTTCATCTATTTGAAAGCCTCCCTCCAAGTCCAAGGCTAGTGAATCTCGTGAGGATTTTGTGCTGGGTTCAGACCCAGTTCAATGCCCCGTTCCAAACTCGGGCTGGGAGGAAGCTTGCAGCTCACCATTAATTGCACACTTGGCTGTTGACCCCTTCTCCTTGGGTAGCTTTTCCTTCCAAGGATGGCCAGAGTTGGCACACACTCGAAAAGAGAGGAAAGTTGGCCTAAATTTCCATCGTGTTGCAAAGCAGAACCATCTGTCAGTGGCTTCTCTGTTGGAACGAGGACCTGGAGAGAGCATTTGCCAGTGAAGCACTGGGACCTCAAAGACACAAGCCTTTGGCCCCAGTTTCAGCTCGTCCCTGGGCCAGTGCATTCCAAAGTGGGCAGAAAACTGCCATCCTGAGAATGTTTATTCCACCAGCCTGGTCTTGGCTAATCCTGGTGATACATGGAAGGTTCCCCATCAAGGAGGAGAAGATCCTATGAAAAGGCAGGTATGGAGTCTTTGGAGCCACCAGTATCTGTATCTGAGTAGCACTTCCCTGAGCTATTCACAAAGACTTTGTGCAGACACCTGCTCAAACACTTACAATACTGTGAGAGGAGGATAGGTGGTGGTGGAGCTAGCTAATCAAGGCCACCACATTAAACAACCTGGGGTAACATTCACACTGTAGTCGAAGTCTAAATAACACCTTCCGGAGTTGTGCAGTGCACAACCTGGGCAACAGTAAGTAAGTGGTAGCCCTGTACCTAATAATTTACAGAGCCAGGTGAGACTCAGACTTAGTCCATTGGCCTCTAATTCTGTTTGCTTTCCTTTGCCATGTCTTCTTTGCTGAGCTCCCTTCTAAAGTACCTCTCTGAGTTTGAAAACAAGCCTGATGCCTGAACTCCACAATTATTGATTTCCTCACCTAAAAATTTAGGCTAAAATGTTTACTTCCATTGTTGGGATGTTGGAATGAGGAAATGACATAATGCAGAAAGTATGCCTGGCCCAGGGGCCTGGGTCTTAGTGAGAGCTTGGGAAGAAGAAGCAGCTATTGTGAGAATAATGTGCAGTCTAAGTATTTGTGCCCATTGTTATTCTGATCATTTCTCCAAAGTGGACCAGTGAGGTTCTCAGACTTCTGGCACCACACTGGCTCAGATGAGGGATTCCCCTCTCTCTTCCTTTTCTTACCTATGTGCCAGTGGTCCAGATCACATTTTGAGGAGTTGGTGAGATAGGGAGGAATCCAGGTCAGCTAAGGCAGAAAAAGCCATCTGGTGGGCTCAGGAGTGAATGGTTGAGAGTACCCGGTAGTCCTTCCTTCTCCCCGCTGAGTCACACAGGTCTTGATGGATGTGCCTTGCCTTCTCCACTAAAATGAGCCACCCCTGAGAGCCTTCCCTTGCCTGTGCCTGGAACAGCCCTGGTACCTACCTGCCATATCAGTAAACAAACTGATGAGAGAAGGAACCCCTTCCCCAACTTCAGTTCAGCACAATTTTACTTCTTTTTTCCAGCAAACACTAGGGTGTGTCTACTCTGTGCCATGCACAGTGCCAAGCTGAGGCATTAAGACAAATCCCACATGCCCATGACCTTGGCAGCTCTCATATAATCAGGGAGAGTTCCAGGCCCACTCTGCTACCTTCTCCAAGCCACAAGGCAGACACTTTGCCCAGATTCCCAGAGGCAGCCATGAGTCTAGATGGCTATTGGCAGGGGGGGCAAGGGACAGAACAGCCATTGACCTCTCTCCTGGTCTCTGCCCACCTTTCCCTCTGTGTCCCTCTTTGTGATTATCCTGAGATTGTGCCCAGGGTTCCCCTGGCCTGGAGGAGCCGAGGGCCCATCGCTGCTGGGGTGGCAAGGAGGGAGGTGTTTTCCAAGGCAGAGACAGGACGTGCATGCAGAAAGATGCACAAACCAGGACAGATGTCAGAAACATAAACACACAAATAACCACTCACAGCTGTACCAAGCACATCCACCAGGGTGAGAAGGCTCCAGGGGTTGGGGTGAGGTGGGGTAGGGATTAAAGTGACCAGATCCAGGCGGTGTTGACCAGGAGGGTCCTCTCCTCCCACCTCCCCTCATGCACCTCTCTTCAGCACCTCTTGGGTCTTTGTGCTTGGGGTTCTAGGTGCTGCTATGAGACGTGTGACTTTATGGCCAGGCCCACTCCCCACCCCTATGCCTGCAAAGAATAGAATGCCTTGCCTCGCAGCCTGCTCTTCCAGCCAAGGTGCGCTGATAGTCTGCTGGGGCTGGAGGGTCGAAGGAGGGGGGAGCTCCAAATATCGAACATGAAAGCAGAGTGGCACCAGAGGTCACAAACAGGGGCCGGACAGAATCAGCACTTATTGTAAAGTGAGAAAGGTTGGGAGTAGGCATCAGGGCTTGGTGGGGCCTGTGGGAAACAGAGAACCCAGGCTCCATCTCAGTGGCCGTCAAACTCTATCAGGCCCAAAAGTCCCCTAAAGGCTTCTTAGAACACAGACTGTGGGACCTCACTCCTACGTCTCTAACACAGTAGGTCTGGATTTGAAAGTGTGCATTTCTTTTTCGTTTTTTGCTTTTTTGGTTGCATTTTGGCATGCAACAGCTCCTAGTCCAGCGATAGAACCTGTGATACAGCAGTCACAGCTCTGGATCCTTAACCTACTGTGCTACCTGAGGACTCCTGAAAATGTGCATTTCTTTCTTTTTTTTAAATTTAATTTTATTTTTTAATTATTTCCCAAATACAAATTTTTTTCTGCTGTACAGCATGGTGACTCAGTTACACATACATGTACACATTCTATTTTCACATATTATCATGCTCCATCATAAGTGACTAGACATAGTTCCCAGTGTCACGCAGCAGGATCTCATTGCTAATCCATTTCAAAGGCAGTAGTTTGCATCCATTAACCCCAAGCTCCCAATCCTCCCCACTCCCTTCCCCTCCCCCTTGGCAACCACAAATCTATTCTCCAAGTCCATGATTTTCTTTTCTGTGGAAGTGTTCATTTGTGCCCTATAATAGATTCCAGATATAAGTGATATCATATTTGTCTTTCTCTTTCTGACTTACTTCACACAGTATGAGAGTCTCTAGTTCCATCCATGTTGCTGCAAATGGCATTATTTCATTCTTTTTAATGACTGAGTAGTATTTCATTGTGTATATATACCACGTCTTCCTAATCCAATCATCTGTCGATGGATATTTGGGTTATATACAAGCAACTCAACAGCAAAAAAGCCAACAACCCAATTGAAAAATGGGCAAAAGACCTAAATGGACATTTTTCCAAGGAAGATGTATAGATGGCCAACATGCACATGAAAAAATGCTCAACATTACTGATTATTAGAGAAATGCAAATAAAACTACCATGAGATACTACCTCACACCAGTCAGAATGGTCATCATTAATAAGTCTAAAATAACAATTGCTGGAGTGGGTGTGGAGAAAAGGGAACCCTCCTGCACTGTTGGTGGGAATGTAAGCTGGTATAACCACTATGGAGAAGAGTATGGAGATACCTTAGAAATCTATACATAGAACTACCATGTGACCCAGCAATCCCACTCTTGGGCATATATCCGGACAAAACTTTCCTTAAAAAAACACATGCACCCGCATATTTATTGCAGCTCTATTCACAATAGCCAAGACATAGAAACAACCCAAATGTCCATCAACAAAATGTGCATTTCTTTCTTTTATTTTTTTGCCTTTTCTAGGGCTGCTCCCACAGCATATGGAGGTTCCCAGGCTAAAAATGTGCATTTCTAACATGTGTCCAGGTGACACTGATGCTTCTGGTTGGGAGCAGGCTTTGACAACCACTGCCCTACCCAAAGGGGGTGCTGGTTCCCCAGAGGCTAGCTTACAGTTGCCTTGGCGGGGGGTGGGGATACAGTCTAATGCTGCCAGATCTCCCAATTTTTCAGAAGCCAAAAGTGCAGATTTTAATCTAAAACTTCCCAACTGAAAAAATTTGTAACTAAATTCAAGAAAAGAGACTCTGTTGGGGCCTAGTAAGATATATCCATAGGTGAGCCAGATTCCCAGCTCCCACACGGGGAGCTGTGTGTTGGTATGTGGGAGTGTTGGAGACCCCTTAATCCCTGACAATATTTGTGCCCACTTACTCCTGACTATCACCACATGTTCCCCAGGAGCTGAGAGCCTCGTTGGAACTTTCTGCTACCTTCATCCTTGCTGCTTACAAAACAATGAAGCCCTGGAGTTTTCCACTGTGGCTCAGTGGGTTAAGACCCTGACATAGTATCCATGAGGATACAGGTTGGATCTCTGACCTCGCTCAGTGGGTTAAATTCCAGCATTGCTGCACGCTGTGGTGTAGGCCAGAGATATGGCTCAGATCTGGTGTTGCCACGGCTGTGGCATAGACCCCTAGCCCAGGAACTTCCATGTACCACAGGTGAGGCCATAAGAAGAAAAAACAAATAAAATAAAAAATAAAACCTTGTCAAAAACAGTGAAGCCTGGTTGATCTGTCTCCCAAGTCTCGCCCTGAGAGGCAACAAAAAGGCCACCCATCCTAAGAGGACAACCACAGACCTCCGGACCACATAAATTCAGTGGTGGAGGCCCCACTGTGGGCAACCCAGGGCTGGGCTGACTTAGCGAGAAGCCAGGAGTGCTCCACCACGCGGGAGACTCAAGGGCCTTGGCGGTAACAGGAGCCACGATAAAGTGACTGGCAACTCAGCTTTCAGATTCAAAGGCCATGCAGATGATCTGAATGTGGGCCAAGAGAAAAGCTTCTCCCTCCCTGGGTGAGGCTGCAGAGAGGCATACTCCCCCAATGGGGTGGCATGCCTGGCCTGAAGGAAGTTCTGGGCAAACCCAGCAGGCTGGCCGCTCCTGCTGGCACACCTCTCCCAGCCATTCCTCACCAACTGCTCATATTCAACAACACCAATACTAACAACAACAACACAGTTAGTAGCTCTGAGCATAGCCAGGATTTGGGGGTCTTTGAGCTTTACATCCTAAAGTAAACTTTCTCACAGTTGAGTGACAGTTACCTCCTGGGAAGAAACCACTCAAGATACCGCAATCTCAGTCGGCTACATACCCCACCCCGCACCCAACCAACCAGCGCAGCACGGGGATGGCCTACTGCCTAAGCCAAAGAAACCTCGAGAACCATCACATCAGCTGTGCAGAAATCCGTCATTAAAACAGTTTACACAACTTGTTGGGTAAAAACCCATCTGTGCTAGGGTTTTGTTTGTTTTTGTATTTGTTTAGCTTTGCCTCATTCGACTTTTCCAAATGAAGATTTTCCTAACTTTTTCAGAAGGTCATAGGGGTCAAATGTAAAGTGTTCCTAGGACTGGACTTTAAAGTGTAGTACTGATTCATGTGAACTTGAAGAAATAGAGGGAAACATCCATCCTTCACAGTGTCAGAGCTTGGGGCATGGGGTGCCCACTCCACCCCTCATACGGTGCCCCAGGGATTAGCATCCCCCTGGGCGAGCACCATCAAAAGGGATGCCAGGAATTGGCAACAGCTTTGTACTAGTCACTGTCCCACCCTCCAAGCCAAAGGGGAGCAGGAAGACATGGTCTTAAACACGGAAAGGCCCAATGATCATTTGCAATTTTTTTTAAATGTTAGAAAAACTTAAATTAATTAAAACATATTATTATCAATGGCTATACAGAAAAATATCCCAGAAGGCCATGCCAGGCAGCTTTGCCCAATTACATTATTTTTTTAAAATTTTAATTTAATATTTTAATTAAAGTATAGTTGATTTACAATGTTGGGTCAATTTCTGCTGTACAGCAGAGTGACCCAGTCACACATATATGCACATTCTTTTCACATTACCTTCCATCATTGTCTATCCCAAGAGATTGGATGAAGTTCCCTGTGCTATACAGTAGGACCTCATTGCTTATCCATTCTAAATGAAATAGTTTGAAAGGGTGATCGAGGCTTAGGGCTGACCAAAAGCCCACCAGAGCAGCCCATGGAAATGTCCAGAATGCTTGTCCCATTGGTTTTAAGGCGTGGCACATGTCCTCCTTTGAGGTCTTGCCAAGTTACTAACACCTGGACTTTGCTCCACTGTCATGTGCTCTGGTCACATTTTGAACTACACTGTCATCTGCCATTTCTGGTGTGATGGTGTAATCTTAGCGGCCCTAACCAATGTTCTGTTTTGTGTTCCCTTGAGCATCTTTCCTGCCCAGCTTTCCCTCTTTACACTATTTCTGGGCCTCCATCACCTTCAGGAAGGTACTGAAAATCATTGGGAACAACAGATATAAAGTCTGGCCTTAGCATCCTCTCTGAGGCTCTGGCTTAAAGGACATGAATAGGGGATGGGTCAAGGCCAGGTTTTCCCACCCTTCAAATTAGGTGACATCCTTGTGGGCTAGAGGGAGGAGAACAGTTTGCAGGGAGGAAACAGTCTTGGATTTGGGCCTGGGTCTCCAAGATGAAACAGGCAGGAGAAGGAAAAGAGCAGGAGAGTTGGGACCTGAGAGCAGTGGGCTCCTGGGCTGCCCATTGTGGATGAAGCCTGGAGGGCACAGCGCCTCGAAGAAAATCCTTCCTCACCAGCATCGAGGGTGAAAACAGCAGCTTGGCCTCTGGGTTGCCACCACCTCCCTGCTGGGTTTCCAGGGACCCCCAAGGGCATCTGAAGTCACCGGGACATCCTGTCTTGTTTGAACTTACACTCTTGGCACAACATGGCCCATACTCTGGGCCCCAACCACTAGTTGTTGATGAGAGGTGTTGGGGAAGTGGAGCATGCTTGTCCAGTGGGCCTGGCAGAGAGCCAGCCTCTGGGCTGGGCCTCCAGAGGCTGTCCCTCCTTGCCGCCCAGTGGGCAATGAGGGTAGAGTGAAGGGGAAGGCCTTTGCTCACGAATGACCGTAGGGTCAGCTACCTCCTGTCTGCTTCAGTCACCTTTAGCAAACCGAACACCCCTGGTCTTCAGCGAAATTTGACTGGGCTCTGGGTTGGGTCTTGCAGAGTCTGTAGTGAGAGGGTGAGTAGGGTAGAGGGGAGATTAGGTTTAATACCTCCCGGTCCTGTCCAAAGGGCCAATACCCCTGCCCTGGCCTCCAAGTGTATCTTATAGGTGGGTGTCCTGGCGGCCGGCCTCAGCGCACAGGCCCAGAGCATGCGTGCCATGGATGTGGGGAGGCCAAGATGAAGGTCTTCTCTCCACACCAGCCAGTGTTGACGCCTTTCCGAGATGGGCTGTCTCTTGACAGAGAAGCATGAGGCTGTTTTCCAGAAAGTTCCAGCCATCACAGGAGGCAGAGTCCTGTGTGAGGAAGAATCTGGAACCCACTTGTCTCAGCTTCTACCAGCCCTTGGTTCACCCCTACAGGCAGGTGGGATGGTGGGAAAGCTGGGAGGTGTGGGAAAAGGCCCTGCTTCCCTCTGCCACCAGCTGTGGCTTTGGGCAGTTTCCTGCAGGCTGCATCTCAGTTTTCTGATCTTTGAAGTGAGGGCCCTTGCAAGGCACTGCCCATGATATGAGGTGATGCCCAGCACATGAAGAAGAACTTCACCCAGGGATCCTGCCCTCCAACCATAAATTCTGGATATTGAATGAACACATGGAGCCCTGGTCAACTGAGAGAAACTTCACTGTCAGTTTGTTCAGTCCAACAAAATGTTGATTTAGCGACTACTATGCTCTAGGTACCTAATTATAGGCTGACTGTGTCTGGGTGAAAAAATGGGATCCTTCCCCTGGAGCAGCAATTTTCAAGCTTTTTGATTTTGGAATCTCTTTATGCTCTAATTTGGTTTTGCAAAATAGCAACAACAATAACCACAACAATGTCACATTGTTTTACGTTTCTGATAATGTAAAATAAATTCCACACGTCTTTTTTAATGTCTAGTATGGTAGAAGGCAGCCATACTCAGAGATCTGCTTCTGCATTGTGTTTCACAATAAATTATATCATGCAGCCTTCAGAGAAAAGAAGATGAAAGAAGGAAATAACATCTTAGCATTAGTATGAGAATGGCTTTGACCATGGGGACCACCAGGGGTCCCCAGACATTTTGAGAGCTGCTGTGGTAGAGCCCTGGGTATTGACATAAGGATAATGTACTGCCCCTTGGGGACATTTTTGGTTCCCTTATGATTTGGGGACACTGTTATTTGAGCCTAGACTAGACTCTAACTCCTGTTTACCTATAAACACAAAGTAATTTTGGCATGGCTTTAATATATTGAGTATTTTCTTTTTAAAATTTTTTATTATGTTGATTTACAATATTCTGTTGATTTCTGCTGTACGGCAAAGTGACCCAGACATGTATATATTCTTTTTCTCATATAATCTTCTGCATGTTCTATCACAAGAGAGTAGATATAGTTCCTGTGCTGTAGAGTTGGACCTCATTGCTTATCCATTCTAATAGCTTGCACCTATTAACCCCAAACTCCCAGTCCATCCCACTCCCTCCCAGTACTTTCTTTTTTAAAAAATTTATTTATTATTTTACTGGAGTGTAGTTGACTTACAAGGTTGTGTTAGTTTCAGGTGTACAACACAGTGGTTCAGTTTTTTATATATTATATATATTCCTTTTTAAGATTCTTTTCTACATTAATTTTTTCTAAGAATTCAATTATATGTCAGTTGAGAGAAGGTTGTTTTGTGCAGACCTATACGAAGTGTTGTTCATCTTTTCAAAAAACACATTACTAAGCAATGTCGTTCACCATATTTGAGTCACCAATACAAATGCCTGCATTAGCCTGTCACTGTCATCCTGGCCACCCCATAGATACAAGCATCTTGTTTGCATTGTCTGTGTAGCTTCTGCATTTTTTTTTTTTTTTTGGCCATGCCCACAGCATACGGAAGTTCCCAGGCCAGGGACTGAACTCTTGCCACAGCAGTGACCTAAGTCACAGCAGTGACAATGCTGGATCCTTAATCCACTGAGCCACCAGGGAACTCCCTGCATTTATTTTTTAAATTTTATTTTATTTTATTTTATTTTGAGGCCATACCTGTGGCATATGGAAACTCCCAGGCTAGGGGTTGACTTGGAGCTGCAACTGAGGCCTATGCCACGGCCATGGCAAACCAGTCGGAGCCTCATCTGCTACCTATGCTGCAGCTTACAGCAATGTCATATCCTTAACCCACTGAATGAGGCCTGAGATCGAACTGGCATCCTCAAAGAGACAATGTCAAGCTCTTAGCTCATTGAGCCACAATGGGAACTCCCAGCATTTATTTTTTTTTAGATGAGTTTTTATTCTGAGAAAATTGTAGGCTCACATGAAAAACCAGAAATAACACAAAGAAATCCCATGTAGCCTTTACTCAGTTTCCCCCAGTGGTAACCTCTTCCAAAACTATAGCACAGTATCACAACCAGAATATTGGCATCGATGCAGAAAGATGCAGAACATTTCTATCACTCATGGGTCCTTTACTTTTCTCTTTTATAGCCATGCCCACTCCCTCCCCCCAACACCTAGCCTCCCCCTCCTTTTCTCTGACAAGCACTAATATGTTCTCCATTTTTATAAGTTTGTTATTCAAAGAATGATACAAAAATGGCCTCGAGCCGTATGTAGGCCTTGGGGATGGGCTTTTTTTCACTCAGCCTAACTGTTTGGAGAGTCATCTGAGGTGATTTTTATTTGTGTAGTAGTACTCCATGGCATGGATGTGCCACAGCCTGTCCCATTATTGACCCACACTGAAGGATATCTAGGTTGCTTCCAGTTTTTGATTATTGTGAAGTCAATCTGCTATAAACATTTATGTGCAGGGTTTTTGTGTGTGTGTGAACCTAAGTCTTCAGTTCTCTAGGATAAATGTCTAGGAATACAATGCTAGTTGTGTGTTTAGGTCTAAAAGAAACTACCAAAGTACTTTTTGGTGTGACTGTACCATTTTGCATTCCCACCAGCAATGTATGAATGGTCCAGTTTTTTCTACATCCTCACCAGCATTTTATATTGTCACTAATTCTCCTTTTAGCCACTCTGATAGGTATATAGTGATATCATATTGTGGTTGTAATTTGCATTTCTCTAAGGGCTAATTATGTTTATCTTTTCATGCGCTTATTGGCAAACCACATATCCTCTTAGATAAAATGTCTGTTCATGTCTTCTGTCTAATTTCTAAGAATTGTTTGCTTTTTTACTGTTTAGTTTTGAGAGTTTCAAAAAATATAATTCAGAGACTAGCTTTTATCATATATGTGGTTTGCAAATATTTTCTCTTACTCTGTAGTATGTCTTTTCATCCTCTTAACAGGGTCTTATTTTGTTTCGTTTTTGTCCTTGTTTTCTTTTTGGCTGCACCCACAACTTATGAAAGTTCCTGGGCCAGGGATCAAATCTGAGCCGAAGCTGCAGCAATGCTGGATCCTTAACTCATTGTGCCAGCCCAGCGATCAGACCCATGCTACCTCAGAGATAACACTGGATCCTTAACCTGCTGTGCCATAGCGGAAACTCTTTAAAAGGGTCTTATGTAGAGCAAAAGTTTTTAATTTTGATGAGATCTAATTTGTCATTTTTTTCTTTTGTGTTATCATGATTTTGGTGTCAAATTTAAGGATATTTGCCTAGTCCTAGACCGAACCGTTTCCCTCTATTTTTTCCTAAAACTTATATAATTTTACTTTTCACTTTTAAGCCCACGATCCATTTTAATATAAGGTACCACAAAGTTAATTTTTTGCCTATGGATGTCCAATTGCTCCAATACTATTTGGGTAAAGGCTATCTTTACCCCACAGAATTGCTTTTGCTGCTTTTTCAAAAATTGCATTTGTACCATATTTCTGGGTTATTATATTCTATTGATATATGTCTATCCTTGTACAAACTGACATAATCTTAATTATTGTATTAAGTCTTAACTTGAGTAGACTGATTCCTTTCACTTTATTCTCTTTCAAAACTTTTAGTTATTCCAGTTCCTTTGCTTTTCCCTATAAATTTTAGAATAATCTTGCCCTTATTCTCTTTCAAAACTTTTAGTTATTCCAGTTCCTTTGCTTTTCCCTATAAATTTTAGAATAATCTTGCCCTTATTCTCTTTCAAAACTTTTAGTTATTCCAGTTCCTTTGCTTTTCCCTATAAATTTTAGAATAATCTTGCCCTTACCTATAAAAGATCTTTCTGGAATTTTTATAAGAATTGTGTTAACCTTATATATCAGTTTGGAAGAACTGACATCTTTGTTGAGATTTCCAATCCATGAACGTAATATGCCTCTCCATTTATTTGTATCTTCTTTGATTTCTTTCATCAACATTGTGTGGTTTTCAGCATGCAAAGTCTTATACATGATTTGTTAGATTTACCTAAATATCTTATTTTCCATTAAAAGATTATAAATGATGTTGTATTTTTAATTTCAATGTTCAAGTGTTCATTTTGAGTCCATGTATATGTAGAAATACAATTGATTTTTTTTAATGTTTATCTTGTATTCTGCCACCTTGATGAACTCACTTGTTAGTTCTAGGAGTTTTTAAAAAGTATTCCTTCAAATTTTTGAGGTAGAAAATTATGTCATCTGAAAACCATTTTATTTCTTCCTTTTATTTCTTTTCTTACTCATAGCTCTGGCTAGAACTTTTACCTGTGTCGAATAAATAAGTGGTAAGAGTAGACAGCCTTGAAGTTCCTGTCATGGCTCAGGGGTTCAAGAATCCAACTAGGAACCATGAGGTTTCAGGTTCGATCCCTCGCCTTGCTCAGTGGGTTAAGGATCCAGCATTGCCATGAGCTGTGGTGTAGGTTGCAGACGTAGCTCGGATCTGGCATTGTTGTGGCTCTGGTGTAGGCCGGTGGCTACAGCTCCGATTAGACCCCTAGCCTGGGAACCTCCATATGCTGCAGGTGTGGCCCTGAAAAGACAAAAAAAAAAAAAAAAATAGACAGCCTTATCTTGTTCTTAGTTTTCTTGGGAAGGCATTCAAATTTAAAAATTAATAATTATTAAATATAATATGCATTGGAGGTTTTCTTCTTTATCAAGTCAAGCGGCTTTCCTTGTATCTCTAGTTTACTGAGAATTTTTAACATGTGTGTATGTTCGCTTTTGCTGAATGATTTTTCTGCACTAATTGAGAAGAACGTGTTTTGGTTTTTTTTTCCTTTACACTGTTAATATGGTGGATTACATTGTTGTTTTCTTTTTTCTTTATTTTATTTATTATTATTATTATTTTTGCTTTTTAGGGCCGCACCTGTGGCGTATGAAAGTTCCCAGGCTTGGGGCTGAATTGGAGCTGCAGCTGTCAGCCTATGCCACAGCTACATCAATGCAGGATTCGAGCCGCATCTGTGACCCAATCATACACATTTCTCTATGCTGTGCAGTAGGATCCCATTGCCCATTCACTCCAGATATAACAGTTTGTATTTCCATAAACCCCCAAAATGCCCATCCCTCCCATTCCCTCCCCTTTACCCCCATTCTGGAATCCCAAGTCTGCTCTTCTTGGCCATGCTCGGTTTCTGTTTTTTGTTTGTTTGTTATTTTAGATAGGATCATCTGTTCCATATTTTAGATTCCAAAGATAAGTGATATCACATGGTATTTGTCTGTTTCTTTCTGGCTTATTTCACTTAGTGTAAGAGTCTCTAGTTCCAAACATGTTGCTGAAAATAGTTTGTATACATTTTTTTTTTTTTTTTTTTTTTTTTTGCTTTTTAGGGCCCATCCGTAGCATATGGAAGTTCCCAGGCTAGGGGTCAAATCAGAGCTACAGCTGTCGGCCTACACCACAGCCACAGTAATAGGGGGTCCAAGCTGCATCTGCGACCTACACCACAGCTCATGGCAACGCCGGATCTTTAACCCACTGAGTAAGGCCAGGAATTGAACCCGTGTCCTCATGGTTCCTAGTCAGATTTGTTCCGCTGCACCATGATGGGAACTCCCTTGCATACCTTTTTAATGGTTGCTTTATGTATTACATTACATATAATAACTTATCACAGTTTACTGGGTTTACCAGTGCATTGAAGTATAGAAACCTGGGACTACCTTTACATTGCTTTACCCTCTCCCATTTATAATTGCTTTAAAATTTCCTCTATATATGTTTAGAATCACATTAGATAGTGTTATAATTTTTGCTTCCACCATCAAATATAATTTAGAAAACTCAAGAGAAAAGGGAAAACTCTTATGTACTCATTTGTTTGTTCCTCCTCGCAGGAGTTCCAAGATTCCTTTTTTTTTTTAATCATTTTGTCTCTAAATGAATAACTTTCTTTAGCAATTATTTTAGGGTAGATCTGCTGGTAGCAATTCTTGGTTATCTTTCACCTGAGAATGTTTTGATTTCCCTTTCAATCCTGAAGAATATTTTTTATTGTATATAGGATTTGGGATTGCTAGTTCTTTACTCTTAGCACTTGAAAAATGTTATACCACTTCTTTCTGGTATTGAGAAATCTACAATCATTCAATTTGTTTTTCTTCTGTAGGTAAGGTGTTTTCTCTGGCTGCTTTTAAGGTTTTTGTTTTTTATTTTATTATTTTTTTATTTTATTTTACTTTTTTATTATATTTTTTATTTTTATTTTTTTTTTTTATTTTAGTTTGCAGAAGTTTTTTTTTTTTTTTTCTTTTTTTGTTTGTCTTTTGTCTTTTTGTTGTTGTTGTTGTTGCTATCTCTTGGGCCGCTCCCGCGGCATAAGGAGGTTCCCAGGCTAGGGGTTGAATCGGAGCTGTAGCCACCGGCCTACGCCAGAGCCACAGCAACGCGTGATCCGAGCCGCATCTGCAACCTACACCACAGCTCACGGCAACGCCGGATCATTAACCCACTGAGCAAGGGCAGGGACCGAACCCGCAACCTCATGGTTCCTAGTCGGATTCGTTAACCACTGCGCCACGACGGGAACTCCCAGAAGTTTTATTTTGATGTCTTGGCATGCGTTTCTTTCTTTCCTTTTTTATTATTTTCTTATTTTTAGGGGCTTATCTGAGGCATATGGAAGTTCCCAGGCCAGGGGTTGAATCAGAACTGCAGTTGCCAGCCTACACCACAGCCACAGCAACACCGAAACAGAATTGCATCTGCAACCTATGGCACACCTTGTGGCAACACTGGATTCTCAACCCACTGAGCGAGGCCAGGGATCAAGCCCTCATCTTCATGGATATCAGTCAGGTTCTTAACCTGCTGAGCCACAACAGGAACTCCTTGGCATGCATTTCTTTGTATTTTTCTTCTTTGGAATTTGCTCCACTTCTTTAGTCTATAGGACAAATCTCTTGCCAAATTTGGAAAGATTTCTGCATTATTTCTTCAAGTACTTTTTCAGCCCTGCTCTTTTCCTTCTAAGACTCTGATGCTACAAGTGTTAGATATTTTGTTATAATTTTGTAGGTCCCTGAGGCTCTGTTTATTTTTTTCCAGTCTCTTTTCTCTCTATGGATTATTTCTATTTCTCTGTCTTCTAGTTCAGCTTACTCCTTCCTCTGTATATGCCATTATACTGTTGAGGCCACCCACCCAACTTGTTTGTTTCAGTTACTGTATTTTTCGGTTCTAAAATTTCCATTTGGTTCTTCTTTGTATCTTTTTTTCTTTGCTGAGGAATTTTTTTTTTTTTTTTTTGTCTTTTGTTGTTGTTGTTGTTGCTATCTCTTGGGCCGCTCCCGCGGCATATGGAGGTTCCCAGGCTAGGGGTTGAATCGGAGCTGTAGCCACCGGCCTACGCCAGAGCCACAGCAACGCGGGATCCGAGCCGCGTCTGCAACCTACACCACAGCTCACGGCAACGCTGGATCATTAACCCACTGACCAAGGGCAGGGACCGAACCCGCGACCTCATGGTTCCTAGTCGGATTCGTTAACCACTGCGCCACGACGGGAACTCCCAGGAATTTTTTTTCATTTGTTTTAAGTGTAAAAATGCTTGCTGAAGCATTTTTATCACAGCTTCTTTAAAATCTTTTTCAGATAATTTTAACATCTCTATATCTTGGTACTGGCATCTGTTAATTGTCTTTTTTCATTCAATTTGAGATCTTTTTTGGTCTTGATATGATGAGTGATTTTAACCTGGATATTTTTGCATTATGTTATGAAACTCTGGATCTTTTTTTTTTTTTTTACTTTTTAGGGCCGCACCCACAACTGATAGAGGTTCTCAGGCTAGGGGTCGAATCAGAGCTGCAGCTTCTGGCCTATGCCACAGCCACAGCAATGCCAGATCCAAGCTGCATCTGCGACCTATACCACAGCTCATGGCAACGCTGAATCTTTAACCCACTGAGTGAGGCCAGGGGTCAAACCCACAACTTCATGGTTCCCAGTTGGATTCATTTCTGCTGCACCATGATGGGAACTCCCTGAAATTCTGGATCTTTTTAAAATCTTTTTTTAAGCTGGGTTTCTCTGGTATTCTTCTGCAAGGGAAGGAAAGAGGTGCTGCCTTATTAGTATCAGACAGAAGTAGAAGCCCAGGATGCCCACTCAGCCTCTATTGACACCTGAGGTGTGAGGCTTCTCATTATTGCTGCATATGGGTGGGAGTTCTAGTTTCCCTTTGGTCACTACTGACCCTGGTGGGGTTTGCAAATGTTAGGTCTCATTACCAGTCTCTGAGGATGTAACCTCTAGGTTCCAATTTGGCCTTCTCTGAGACCACCCTTCTGGAAATGTTGGGACACATCATTACAGCTTCACAAGTATAGAAATCTAGGTTTCCCATTTGGTCTTTTCTGGAATGGGTAATGTTTTCTGTGGTTTTTTCATTAAAATATACCAATTATTGTGTAAAAGTTTTCTGTCTTGCTGGGCTGCCCTTTTCCTTGACCATTCGTTGGAAAGAGCAGGCTTTTGTTATTGGTGGTTTTTATTTGTTCCCATGGGCATTTCAAGGTGGCCAGCTTCTTCAGCTCCAAGACTGGGATATAAAAGAAACCCCAGAGAACTTACCACCATGTTGTCAATCCTCGAGTCTCAAGGCACTAAGCCAGTCTGCTTTTTCTTCATCTTTCAGAATCTTCTTTTGTTTGTTTTATATGTAACATTCAGAGTCTTTAGTTGCACTTAGTATGAGAAATGGGAAAAATTATGTGTGCTCTATCTTCCCAGGAGCAGAAATATCCCAAATTTATTTTTACAATATATTAGCCAGAGTTTTCAAGGGAAACAAACCCATAGGGTGTGGTGCATGTCTCTGTGTGTGTGTGTGTGTGTGTGTGTGTGTGTGTGTGTGTGTGTGTGTGTGAGAGAGAGAGAGAGAGAGAGAGAGAGAGAGAGAGAGAGAGAGAGAGAGAGAGAAATTTTATGGAATTGGTTCCAGCTACTGTGGTCATCACAGATGTGTATATTGTTGATTCCAAAATCTGCCTGGCAAGTTTGCTGGCTAGAGCCCCTGTTGATATAACAATTCAAGTCCAGTCTGGAGGCAGAATTCCGTCTTCCCTGAGGGACTTCAATCTTTGTCTCTTAAGGCTTTCAGCTGATTTGATGAGGCTCACCAACATTATAAAAAGTTGTCTACTTTTCTCAGAGCCCACTGATTTAAATATTAATCTCATCTAAATGATACATTCACAGCAGATCAAATGATAGAGGTGAGGTTTGAGGATGTTAGATCTCATTAGCAGTCTCTGAGGATGAAAATTCCGGTTCCTATTTGGCCTTCTCTGATACCATCTAGTATCTCATCTAAAATGAAAATGGCACATAGATCAAATACCTAGACTGATATTTTATCAAATATCTAGGTACTGTGGCCTAGCCAAATTGACACATAAAATTAACCATTACAACATTATTTATTATAAGGCAATTTCATCTAATTTCTCCCATATAATAAATTTACAGAATATTACTGACTTTTTAAAAATATATATGGTTACTATTCTTGACTCTACTTTTGTGACTTGCATCTGATTTCCAATGTCTCTATCTCTAAGTATAACTGAGTAAAGTAGAAGTCGGTGCTGCTTTTCTAACCTGTGATCAAGTACCTGTTGAGCCACTCTATGCTCCAGGATCTTTCATCTTCTTTTTCTTCAAATATGTATTACCTGGTTTCATTTCAGGATTATAAAGGGGGCATTGTAATGCATTAGTTATAAAAAGGGTGTTTGTCTGGTAAGTTTGAGAACTACCACCTTTGAGCAACCTGTCTATTCTACTTCTCCAACTCTTCTGCATGTTCAAGTTACATAGGCATTTGGACAAATCCTATAATATTGCTGTTTTCATGGCCAAATGGTTATATATTAGCAATTTTATTATATTTAATCTAATATCAGTATATAAACCAAAAGGAGCCGGAGTAGATTAGGCACTGCTTTGTAAGAGTGCTGCTCATCCAAGCTGTGCACAAGAATATTGACTTCCAGGGTCCATTTGTCCTTTAGGGCAAGTCTTTTCTGGAACTGTTTCTGTGTCCTGTCTTGCTTAGGATTTTTTTTTTCCTTTTTTTGCTTCTTAGGGCTGCGCCTACAGCATATGGAAGTTTCAAGGCTAGGGGTTGAATCAGAGCTACAGCTGCCAGCCTATGCTTAAGCCACAACAATATCAGATCTGAACTGCATCTGTGACCTACATCACAGCTACAGTAATGCTGGATCCTTAAGCCACTGGGCAAGGCCAAAGATAGAACATGCAACTTCATGGATACTAGTTGAGTTCATTACTGCTGAGCCACGATGGGAACTCCTGTCTTGCTTATGATTTAATAAAGACAATGATCATACCCTTTGAACAAGCTAAACAATTGAATATATACACACAAACAACAGCATTTAAATGGCATGTTCAGTTTCCACTCCCTCTCATCAGGGCATCGGTGAGATTGTTAGACAAGAGCCTGTTCATTTTGCATTGGCTGCTGGTTCTTGGTCATGAGTCTCTCCTTTGCCCCATAGCTAGCCTCTCTCTTATGGTTACCATTTCTTGGGTGTCTACTTTTGTGACTTGACTCTGATTTCCAATGTCTCTATCCCTAAGTATAACTGAGTAAAGTAGACATCAATGCTGTTTTCTAAAACGCAATTAAGAACCTGTTGAACCCACTCTATGCACCAGGGTCTTTCATCCTCTGCCTTCTTCAAAGTTCATACTTTAAATTGGCTAAATCTTAGTTTTGCAGCTCAAATCTATTCAATGCCGGCCAAAATCTAATGGAAGTATTCTAAAAGATGACGGTTGTATCAACTTGTGGATTTTATATTCAATCTTTGGGCACAGGATGGTATTTTATGGATGGGGTAATGAATTTAGGGGTGCATAAGTGTGTGTGGGTGTGCGCTTGTGCATGTGCACGTGCTATGACTTTTGGTAGAAAAAAATGAATTTAAGATTGAAAGCTGCATAAGCATTTTTCTGCCATTATTCAAAAGAAGTTTTATTACAGTGACTTCCCATTATACTATTAAATTATATGCCCCATTTTAGCTAGGGCTTTAGCTATTTAAGTCCCCCTCCTCAACAATATCATCCCCACTTGTATGTGAACCACATAGATGCTCCTTCTATTTCTGGATGTCCTCACCTTGAGGGTCTGGCATAGAGAATGGAGGGCAAGTGACCAGATGGCTGAGTGCTTTCTATAGGCCGTAACTAGTGCTATTAACAGATGGGGATTCTGTGGCTTTCTACAAGACAGCTGGGGGCTGCTAAAATATCAAGAACAACTTTATTTTGTTAGGAAAACTTTGAACATACGTAAATATACATACAAAGTATAATGAACATCTATCATTGAGCCTCAACAATCATCAGCTCGTTGCCAATCTTGTTTCATCTCTCCTTCCTTTCCCCAAAAGAATTCTTTTGAAACAAATCCCAGACATCAGGTCTTTTATCTGTAAATACTTCAGCACATATATCTAAAAGATAGTGTATTTTTTTTTAAAAAAAAGAAGCAAATAACCACACCACTATTATCAAATTTAAAATGTTAACAATACAGCCTTAATATTATCAGTGTTCCTACTTCTTCCACTCTCTCATAATTCCTTTTTATAGTTGCTTTGTTTGAATCAGGATCCAAATAAAATCCACAAATTGTATTGGTTGATGGGTCTCCCAAGCCTCTTTTAATCTATGAATTTTCCCCCTCCTCTAATTTTTCTGTTAAGGATCTAAGTTATTCATCCTGTTTGTCACATTTGAAATTTTACTGATTGCATCCCCATGGTGTCATTTAGCTTGCTCTTCCATCTGTAGTCTTTCTTGTAAAATGGTGGATCTGATGACTTGATTATAAACAGATTGGCTTTTTTTTTTCTTTTGGCAAGAATACTTCACAGGTGGTGTTGTGTACTTACATCAAGGTACACATACTGTCTGGTTCTCTTTTTCTAGGCTTTTAAAATTAAGCAGTGGTTTCAGATGTTGTTAGCTTGATTCATTCATTATTAATTTCCCTATCAGCTTTTCACCTAATTGTTTAATGATCAGCAGAGTTTGAAAAATGGCAATCTCTTTCTATTCTTTCTTTTTCTTTTATTGGCTGGAATGCTTCTACAAAGAGAAACTTCCTTTCATCAGTACATTGGTTAGTCTGAGGTATAGCTCATATAGGACACACAATATGAATTCTTGATTCTTTCTCTTTGTTTACCAGTTTCAGAATAATGAATTGGCATTCTATTTGCCTGCAAAGGTAAAATAAGTTTGGGGGTTGTCTTCATTTGTTTGCTTATCACTATGAACTCATGTATCAAACATGTTTGATATGCTTCAACCAATCATAATCACTATTCTTCTTGATGCCCGATTTGTATTATCTTTGGTTAGTGGGAATCTTAGTTTGGCTCCTGAGTCCTTTTGACCCAACCCTAGCAGTTCATGATCACGTTCATGTTTCCAGACTTGACAAGATATTTCAGGTTCTTCTTGCTTATTTCCTGCATCAGACCAGGACTCAGTCACTTTTTGCAAGGAACTTGGTTCCTTTGGTAGAAAATGGAATTTAGAGACCAAAATCTGAACATTAATGGTGTTCATTTCTTCTTGGTTGGTTATTGTTTCTAGGCCTTTGCTTTTGAATAAGAGCTAGAAAATTCCTTTTTTTTTTTTTAAGAAAATACATCATGAGTTTATACTGATTTTTCAAATTTGAATTTAAAATCACAAAGTTTCTACATTAAGAATGAATTCCTACTGGAGTTCCCGTCACAGTGGTTAACAAATCTGACTAGGAACCAGGAGGTTGCAGGTTTGATCCCTGGCCTTGCTCAGTGGTTTAAGGATCCGGCATTGCTGTGAGCTGGGGTGTAGGTCACAGATGTGGCTCAGATCCCTCGTTGCTGTGGCTCTGGTGTAGACCGATGGCTACAGCTCTGATTAGGCCCCTAGCCTGGGAACCTCCATATGCCACAGGAGTGGCCCTAGAAAAGGCAAAAAGACCAAAAAAAAAAAAAAAAAAAAGAATGAATTCCTACCAATGTTAGTATAATTACTTATTTGCTTCATATATATACACAAAATGGGATATATGTATTCCATTTTGCTTTTCTATTTTTTATGAATTACATTTTAGATATTCCTTTTATTTCATTTTACTTTCATATAAAACATTTACTCATCTATAAAGTCAAATCTCAAAAATATGGTGAATTCAGAGAAGTCTAGTTTACATCCCTGTCCCTTCTACCACATTTCTTCCTTCTCTAATATATAATATAATATAATGTAATATAATATATACTATATTATATATTAGAGACCTGTTTTATTTACTTATTTATTTATTTATTTATTTATTGTCTTTTTAGGGCTGCAACTCTGGCACATATGGAGGTTCCCCAGGCTAGGAGTCTAATGGGAACTGTAGCCACCGGCCTATGCCAGAGCCACAGCAACACCAGATCGGAGCTGGGTCTGTGGCCTACACCACAGCTTATGGCAATGCCAGATCCTTAACTCACTGAGCAAGGCCAGGGATCGAACCTGCAACCTCATCGTTCGGATTCATTTCCACTGCGCCATGACAGGAGCTCCCTGTTTTATTTTATTTTATTTTTTGTCTTTTTTTTTTTAAGGCTGCACCCACAGCATCTGGAGGTTCCCAGGCTATGGGTTGAATCAGAGCTGTAGCTGCCAGCCTATGCCACAGCCACTGCAGTGCAGAATCCAAGCCACATCTGCAACCTACACCACAGCTCATGGCAATGCTGGATCCTTAACACACTGAGTGAGGCCACAGATCTAACCCAAGTTCTCATGGATGCTAGTTGGTCTTGTTAACCCCTGAGCCATGATAGGAACTCCCAGTGGCCTGTTTTATATACATATAAACATTATATATATATATATATCTTCTAGTTTTTAAAAGATATTCTTCAATATTTTTTCTTCATGTAGTAATGTATTTTGCGGATTAGAAATATATAGATACATTTATCACATCTCTTAATATCTGCCTAATACTCTATTGAATGGAACTACTCTAGTTTATATACTTACTTTATACAATCCCATGTATAGACACTGAGTTGTTTCTTGTCTTTTACTATGAATATCCTATATTCATATACATTCAATATTCATATATAGGGAAAGGAATATATATATATTCCCACATATATCTTATATTCATATATATATGAATACCCTATATATATTGCATATTTTTTCATATTTTGGCAATATATATATTTAGGATAGATTTCTAGAGGAAAGACTTCTGGTCAAACATGTAATTCTGCCAATATTTTCAATTGTCTTTCCCTAGGGTTGTAGCACTATTTTTACTCCCCCTAATAATGAATTTTTCATCAAACTTTTGGCTTTTTGTCCCTTAATAGGTAAGAAATGATACTCAGAATAATTTTCATTTACATTTCTCTTATTATGAAGAAGGTTGAGCATTGTACATGTGTGTGAGGGCCATTTGCATTTCTTTTCTTATCTACCTGTTGCCTATTTTTCTATAAGGTTGTTGACCTTTTTCTTCTCTCTTTTCAGAATCTCTTTTTCACAGTTTGTCTTTTGCTATTCTTTTTTATTAATGATGTTTTTTCCATGCAAAAGTTGTCTCTTATTTATATGCTATCTGATTTATTAGACTTTTCCTTTTGGATTTCAAGTCATAGTTGAGGGAAGTTTTTCCTGGTCCCTGAATTTTCAGGGATTCATCCATTTTTTCTAATTTTATATGATTTATTCCATTGTTATTACATTTTCTCAAATGTTCTATTTAATCTTCGAGCTATTTGGAATGTAAGTATACCAGGTGAGAGACAGAGTCAGTTTTCTTTTTCCCTATGGCTATGCCCTTGTCCCAATATCATTCATTTAAAAGGTCTATCTTTCGAGATGCCTCTTTTAGTATATACTAAATTTTTATAAGGAATCGAGCCCATTTTGGGATTTCCAGTTCTATTCTATTAGTCTGCATATCCATACACTAATTCTACACTGTTTTTTTTTAAAAGATAAAGTCTTTGAAATGTCTTAATATATGGTAAGGCTAGTTTTTCTTCATTGCTTTTCAAAGATACTAAGATACACTCCAAAAAGCTCAGAGATTAGATAGAATAAGATCTATCTAATTCTAAGATGGAATAATATGGAATAAATCATAAAAAATTTAGAAAAAAATGGATGAATCCCTGAAAATTCAGGGACCAGGGGGAACTTCCCTAAACTATGACTTGAAATCCAAAAGCAACAAGGAAAAGTCTAGTAAATCTGATAGCATATAAATATCCTGGCTATTTCTGCTTGTTTATTCTTGGTGAATTTCAGAATCAACTTATCTAGCCCCAGAAAAAAAATTGAGGTCATGTTAAATTCATAAATTATCTTAGAGTGAATTGGTATCTTGCTGATGTTCAGTCTTCCTGTCTATGATCCTGGTATATCTCTTCATTTCTTAAAGTTTTCTTTTGCTTCTTTCATAAAACTTATATTTTCCTTGAATAGTGTGGGACATTTCTCCTTAAGTTTGTACACACTGTCTTCTTTTTCTCCCTATCATGAATGAGATTTTATTCATTGTCGCTTCCAGATGACTTGTATTTGCAAATATGTAGGCCATTGCTCTTGCTTATTAATTTTACAAAACTGCTACTTTACTGAATTCTTTTATTGCTTGTGTTAGTTTTTCCATTGATTGTTTTGGGTTATCCCAATACATTATCATATCATCCACAAAAGGAAATCTTTTTATGCTGTTTCTTTTCAAATTCTTCTGCTTCTAATTATTTTCTTGTTTTATTGCTTTGCATAATACTTCCAACACAACTTCACACTGTAGTGGTGATCATGGTCATCTTTGTCTTAGTTCTGACTTCAATGGGAAAGTATTTTTGGCAGGAATGAGTGCTGCATTTCTCAAATGTCTTTTCTTCATCATAAGGAGACTATCAAACGATTTTTATCCTTAGCTCTATTAACATAATGAATCGTATTTCTGGACTTCCTACACTGAATCACATTGGAATTCCTAGAATAAACAGTTTGCTCACAATGTCTTATCTTTAATATGTTGTTGGGCTCTATTTGCCTAGATTTTTAAAAAATATTTTCATATCAATATTAATAAGGGAGATTGTTCTGCAGTTTTATTTTTTATGAAATCTTTGTCAGATTTAAAAATTGGCATTTTTTTTTGGCCACACCTGGGTCTTGTTGACATTTTTGAGTGAGGGATGAAAACTGCACCACCGCAGGAACCTGAGCCATAGCAGTGACAATGCTGGATCCTTAATCCTCTTCACCACATGAAAATTCCTCAAATTGGAAATATTCTTGGCTAAATAAATAATTGATTTATTTAGATTTATTTAAGATTTCCCTCTCTTTCTGCTCTATAGAACTGGGTTTATAAGATTTTTAAAGTTTTGCTAGAATTCCTCTGACAAACCATTTGAACTTGATGTTCTTTTGGAGTACTAGTGGGGAATTGTAATTACTTTCTATATTACTTTTGGGATAATTGGTCTCTTCAGACTTTTTGAATAGAAAAGGAGCCACTTCCAGTGAGTTATGAACTGTAGGAGTTGAGGAAAGAAATTCAAATATTCTTTGTAGCTCAGGAACTATGGATATTGATTTTATTGGTATATGACTTTGTTTTCATGCTTCAAACACTTAGAAGAAATAGTTCTTCCTCACAATTTACATTAAAACTTGGAATTAGAATGTTGTTGATAGTATGTTGTGAGACACATAGTGTTCTCTAAGGCTTTTCTTTCCTTAGGAACAAAAATTTGTATGACTACATGGGCTCAGTTCCTTACAGAAATTTAGTATATACTAAAGGAGATATCTCAACAGATCAACTGCTTAAATAAATGGTATTGGGAAACTGCGTAGCCATTGGAAAAAGAGAAAACTGAATCAATCTCTTACCCAGTATTACTAAGATATATTCCAAATAGCTCAGAGATTAAATAGAATATTTAATAGGACAGAATAATAATGGAATAAATCATATACAAATAGGAAAAAAATGGATGAATTCCTGAAAATACATGCTGCAGGGAAAATTCCCCTAAACTATGAGTCGAAATCCAAAAGCAATAATGGAAAGTCTAAGAAATGTGACAGCACATGAATAAAAGAAAACTTTTGCATGGCAGAAACCAAGAAACAAAAACACCATTAACACAGAAGAAGGGCAAATAGCTAACTCACAGGATAGCTGGGATCCCCAAGTCACCAATTGCACATTTCCATTTCATGTCAATTTAAGAGTTAGACTAAAATATAAAGGTTTCGATATCATGGTTAAAATCTCCAATAGAATAAATTATTCATTAAAAATGACTTTTTTTTAACTCTTTGGTTGGCATTTGCCAAATGAATACGGCTTAATTTGGTTTGGGGTTTGCAATTTGGTGCTGAGAGGAACTGCATGGGATTGTAACTGTTTTTTTATCTGTATTTCACTCTTAAGAAACTGAAATCCTCTACTCTCATCCCTCACTTACTTTTTCTCTAGATAATATTTTCCACTAGAACTTTGGGGAACTAAGCAGATGCATTTGGATGCCTTTGTCCAAACTAATGACTTGTTTCTGGACAGAAAAATGTTACCATCAACAGGATTTTTTTTAATATTATACAGTGTTTGGTTCAGGCCAGCAGTGTGGGATGGGGATTCAGTCTTGGGACTTGCCAAGATATTTATGCAGCAGGAATGTTACTTATGTAAGCCTGGAAGTGCTCCTGACCGGCTCAACTCCCTCTCCCATCTCAGCTTTTTTTCATTAAGAAGTTGATCTTCCTTTCATGATACCACATTAAGTGGCTAAAAAGAAGAGAAAAAAATTGTTTACTTTACAAAATAACCTAACTGTCCGCAAAGCAACCACTTGGTTAAAGGAACCACAAGGAGTTCTGGAAAACTGGGCTATAAATTGTTTTTTTTTTTTTTTTCTTTTGGCTTGGCCCCTAACTCACTTCCTATTGCTCCCCAGAATGGATCCAACTCAGATTTGAGGAAAAAAAAATTTTTTTAAATAAAAGTTAAAACAAAGACAACTTTTTTCCTTTGCATTTTTCTGGGGACCGCAATGAATTTTCATGTAACAACTCGATGTAGAGGTGGGGGGAAGTCATAAATGATAGGCATTAACAAAACATAAGTAAAAGTCTGTTCTTAACAATTGTGAGAAACGGATGCAGTAGAGGATTAGAACTAACCTTGACATGAGTGAATAAATATTTATGTACATACATAACCAATCAACAAAACTAGCTGGGAGCAAATAGGGCGTTTGGAGATGAAAACAGAGAAGATTTTGGAAGCCATGAGGCCACACTCCCAGCCCTCTCTGCTTACCTCATCCTCCCACCGTTTTGTGCCTGCTGCCCGATGAGTCAGTCAAGATGATAAACTTAAATGATTTTTAGCAGATGTGTGTCAACACTCCTTGATGAAAGGATGCCAGGAGCTTCTACCAGTCTGTGACAGCACCCATCCCTCCATAAAGCAACAGTCCCCCGTCCAAGGTGGTAAAAACGCCAGGTCACAGTCCAAGTGCCCCTTTCCTGGGAACCTCTGTGACATCAACAGCTCGGAGGGTGGGGAGCTATTCTTCAAAGAATATTCTTCAGAGCTATTCTTCACATTCTTAGGCTGGGTCTTGGGTCATCGGCTGGAGTTTACCTGCTGCCTATGGCTCTGTGAACCTCCTGGATGAATGTTGGGGCCATGGCTCTAGCTGATATGGTTTTCACACAGATAACCATGAGGCCAAAGCCATAATCCTCAGGTGTACCAGGACTTTTCAGTGTTAATTGTTGTAAACAAGATGGAGCCTCTGCCTGAAACTTCACGATGAGAGGGTGGGGGGCTTACTCTCTCTCTTTCTCATAAATTCCTCCCGCTAATATATATTGAGCAGACAGATACTAGCAGGGCTGCACATACAGTTGAGAAGCCTACACACTGCCCAAGGATGCTCTAGCCAAGGGTTACCATCCACATGGCGGACAGCACAGATTTGTGTGTTTCCCATGCCAGTTTTCTGGAGGACATCAGTATGGTATCTTGAATAGGGGGTACTTCCTTCCCAGTTAAACAAAATTGTTACTGCACTTGATTAGTGTGCTTGAGGTACTAGGTAGTTGGTTCTGGTGGTGAGAATCCCAAGATGTGTGGGATCCAGAAGTCTTTTCATCATTCTGGGTTTTGTCCTATGGTGCCAGGGCAGAGGGAGCTAAGACATGAAGACCAACGGAGGAGGCAGGCCCTGGCTACCAGGACCATGCTCCCGAAGCAAGCCATGTCATACTGGCCATAATGCCTGGGGAAATGCTCTCTGACACAAATACCATATGAGTCACAATGCCAGCCACATATTTCAAATTTTCTAGTAGCCACATTTTTAAAAGTAAAAAGAAACAGATAAAATTAATTTTAATAACAGAATTTACATAACCCAATATGTCTAAATTATTAGAATTTATCATATCAATATAAAAATAATTAATGAGATATTTTATTCTAGTTTTTTTTTTTTTTGCACTAAGTCTTTGAAATCCAGTGTGAATTTTTACTCTTTCAGCACATCCTAATCCAGATCAGCCACATTTCAAGGGTTAGGTGACCTTCTGTGGTCAGTGGCCCCCATGTTGGACAGGTTAGCTCCAGAACCCTGCTAGTGATCAGCTGATCCCCTTCCTGGGCTGAGGCTGAGCCCCCCTCTCCCCCCCAGCTCCACAGCCTTCATGGAACAGTCCAGCTTGGTGTAGGTCTCTGAGGACAGGAAGTATGGATGGGCATGGGGGTTGAAAGGCAGCAGCACAAGAAGGTGGGCGCCCTGAACCATCCCCCTGTCACTCTCCCCATCACTCTTCCCCCATCAAAGGCCTGGGGATAAGGGACTAAAGGAATCAGCACTTTGGAGACCTGCTGTTCTTATCAGAGGAGGGAATCTTCAGGGAGCCCCGTGGGGTGGGATGGGGGGCATGGCTGGGTGGCCTCCCTGCAAAATGCTAGTGCTGGTCATGGTCACAGCCACCACCACCACATCCCAGACTGGTGCTGGACGCTGGGTCTGGTCTCCATGATGGACACCCACTCCGTGGGAGGTAGGGATGAGCACTCTGTTTTGTGAGGAAGCAACACTCAGAAAGACAAGTGCTTTGTCTAAGACCTCACAGCCAGGGTGGAGAGGCCCAAAAGTTGCTCCTGGGTTACCAGCTACTGGACGCAGGCAGTGGTGTCATGCACAGTCCAGAACTTCAGCCAAATCTGATCCATGCAGCATCATTTACATAGCCTCAAAGACAAACTGAGACCCAGGTTTAGACCGCGACATGTGGAACATGTCTCGCTTACCCCAACATTTGTCACAGGAGCCTGAAAGAGAGGAGCAGTTGGGGTCTGTTTCCATTCATCCCAGGGCCCACTGGGGGACACATAGGGCAGTAACAAGGTGCTTTGTCTCCAGCTGGCTGTAAGTCTGATCTCAGGGGTCCCCTGTGAGCAGGTAGCTAGGGATGCAGAACAGGCTAGGAGGGAGAGAAAGGACCGAGAAGTAATCAGGTGAAGGAAGAAGAGAGGAAGGTGTGAGTGAGTGAGTGTGTGTGTATGTGAGAGAGAGAGAGAGAGAGAAAGAGAGAGAGAGAGAGAGGGAGAGGCAGGCAAACACATGGACAGTACTAGGGGCTGAGGCAGGGTAAGTGCTGGGCAGGGCAGGGCGATACCCAGTAGAGTGCCCTGAGCTGATGCTTAGGGAAGACAGAGAAGAATTACAAAGCAGGGAAATGGTCAGGGATTAAAACTGTGGTTCTTTCTAGCAGGTTAGAACCAGGCCATCGAGTACAGAAAACTGTGATTTGTCAGAAGCCTCTGGTGGGCCCAGTCAGAGATGAGCAGCACCCAGAGGTATTTAAGTCCATGCACGGTGACAGCCTGGCCAGAACAGCATTGACTGGGGGCTCAATGAGATTTCCTGGGGGTGCTAATTTCAGCAAGAGAGCAAGAAAAGGCACAAAGAAGGGACAATCACCCTGGAAACTCCGCATATGTCTTTTTTTTCAGCTTAAAAAAAAATAAAGATCTGTATGATGAAAATTACAAAATACTGATCAAAGAAATCAAAGAAGACCTAGATAAGTGGAGAAACAGCCTGCATTCATGGATTGGAAGGCTCGGCAGAATAAAAATGTCAATTCTACCCTAATTGGTGACAGTGTCAATGCCATTCCTCTCAAAATATCAGCAAGGCTTTCACAGACATGGAAAAGTCAGTTCTAAAATTCATGTGGAAAGGGAAGGACTCTAGGAAACAGTCTGGACAGAGAAGAATGAAGTAGGAGGCCGATATCAAAGCTTATTCTAGAGCAACAGTAATCAGACAAGGCAGGGGGACAGAATGGAGGCCCTGGTGGGTGGAATCCTTGCCTTGTGAATGTTGACCCGTCCCATGGGTTCTGAAGACTTTCCTCGCTCCCTCTCCCTGGGGAAGTCTAATTTTGTGGGCGGCTTCTGTATCATGCTGACATGGGGTGGGGTCCTCTGAGCGGCATGCCAGCTTCCCTCTGCACACCCTCTCTGAACTATAAGCTCTGGGGCTGGGCCTCCAACCACCCCTCCAAAGGACTAGGCCCATGTCCTTGCCTCTGACGTTATAGCCTCCTCCATGCCCCTCCTGGGAGCCCAGGAAAGTTGTGCATGATCCTGGGCTGCTCTGGTGCCACTTCCAACACCCTCCAGCACTAAGTCTCTTCATATAGCCACCAGACAGGTCTCTCACACCAACCAGGCCACTGAGGGGGAGCTGTCACTCCCAGCATTCCATATGGAAGGTGGGAGCCAGTGCCCCTGAGCTGGTACCCCTCAATCCATGGAGGTGTCTATTCCTGTCCAGTGGAGAGTGGGGAGACATCCCACAATCCAGGGACATTCCTGAGGCCTCTCAGCCAGCAGGAACTCTTTGCAATGCCATTCCACACCCCTTCCTTCTGTTCCGGTTTTTAAGGCTGCACTGTGGCATGTGGAAGTTCTCAGGCTAGAGGTCAAATCGGAGCTGCAGCTGCTGGCCTACACCACAGCCACAGCAATGCCAGATCAAAGCCATGTCTGCAAACCTACACCACAGCTCATGGCAACACTGGGTCCTTAACCCACTGAGTGGGGCCAGGGTTTGAACTGCATCCTCATGGAAACTGGTTGGGTTTTTACCTCTGAGCCATGAAGGGGAACTCCCACTTTGCTCTCTTAAAGCTACTGCTCTGGGAGTTCCCATCACAGCTCAGTGGTAATAAATGTGACTAGTATCCATGTGGTTCACTGGTTCAATCCCTGGCCTCACTCAGTGGGTTAAGGATCTAGCATTGATGTGAGCTATGGAGCAGGTTACAGAGGCAGCTTGGATCCCGCATTGTTGTGGCTGTGGTGCAGGCCAGCAGCAGCAACTCTGATTTAACCCCTATGCCATGGGTGTGGCCATAAATAGACCAAAAAAAGAGAAAAGCTATTGCTTTTTGTGTGTCTTGGAGAGCATAGTGGGGTCTTTCCCTCCTGGGCATTCTGGGTCCTCTTTCCCCAGAAAGTCAGCCTCAGCCTCGAGGTGGAGTGTGAAAAGAGGAAACACTGCTGAGCAAAGAAGGTCAGATAAGAAGGATAGTGTCTTCTCCTGCTTCTCCACTGCTTCTGTGGGCAGACCCTTCCCACTGCCTCCCTGAGGAGGATGGCTTCTGTGCTGGCAGGTGGACAGAGAAGCAATTTTCTCCTACTCAACTTTGCAGTCCCAAGGCTGCATCCCCAAGCCAGGAGCAGTGTAAGGAGCAGCATAGGGCACTCTGAAAGTGCATGACCAGGCCTGCAGCTGAGGTGGAAGAGCCTCCAGGCAGAGAAGCCAGCCTGGCTGAAGGCCCTGTGCAAGAAGGAAGAGCCAACAGCCACCAGGTGGGTAAAGGCAGCAAGATCAAGGTGCAGGAAGGGGCCAGGAGACAGGCATGGCCCCCTGCAGCCGGTGGCGGCCTTAGTCTTTATCTCTGTGTGTTTTCTGTCTCATTCATTGAACTTGAATTGAAGGTAAGGGGTCTGGAAAACTCAAGTCTTTTCACTGCCCTAACTCCCCATGACTCACACCTGACCCAGGGGTAAGTGTTCAGCCATTGCCAAGTTCATTGGGTTATGGGGACTTAGATGTGGAGCTTATGAGAAAATGGAGGCACAGGGGATAAAGCGTCCTGGTCAAAGTGGACTTAACCCTGTTCATATTCCCCTTCCAGATAATAGCGCCCCACTTTTCCTCAGGACACCAACCCCACCACCACTATATTCCATCATGTGGTTCTGTGATCTGGCACAGCTGCCTCCACTCAGAGGAAGGATGTGACCAAGGCCAAAACAGTGACCACAGTGTACCCAATGACCATCAGGATTGGCTCAGGGATGAACGCACAAACAAATTCAGACCAATAAGAAGCAGCCTCAAGACTTTTTTGCAGCCAATGATGTAGCCCTGGAGCTGCAAGAAAGCTGTTCCTTGGAGGAATCTGCCTGAGAGTGAAGCCAAGTCAAAGAAAGCTGAGTGAGAGAGTGATAGCTCCTTGATGGCCTCATTAGAGCCCCTGGATCCAGCTATGCCTGAAGCTACGCCTTTAACTTTAAATTATGTTCCTCCATGTATTTCATTTTTTGCTTAAGACAGTTCGACTCATGTTTCTAGTATGTGAAGCTTTTAAGTTCTGGCTAATTTAGCACCGCTGGCCAGGCTTTTCTTTCTCCATCCTCCTTTTGGCACTATAAATAATGAAGTTTTCCTGAGGCTGTTCCATAACATAGCATGGAGCTCTTCCACTTACCTATGACCTCCAGTCAAGGGTTTGTTGGTTGAGAGCATCTCATTCTTCTTTGCAAGGCCCCTGGCCTTGCTCTTCTGCACTTCTACCAACATATATCACCCCCACACTGTGTGTAGGATACATTGCCAATCCCTGTGGTCCTGTGCTCACCCAGCCTCAGACTCCAAGGCCCTCTGGACCTTGCAGTGCAAGGAGCTTGAAGTGAGAAAGGATGGATTCTGAGAGGCCAACAGCCTACTCCCCACCCACTGCCCAGGTCCCCCCAATGCCTCCCTGGCAGCTCTCGGTACAAGCTGTGAACACGCATTGCTGGGGGGTAGGGAGGGTTATTTTTTCCATTGTCTTTTCCAAGCCAGAAAGAACTGAAATGTGAGCGCCCCCTACTTTAACCATGAGCAAAACTGCCAGGGCATCCAGGCTCATTCCTCAGTGCGTTATGGGAGCCCCAGCAGGCACACAGCCACTGGGGTGGAAAATAACCCCACTGTGGAGATGGAAGACATCAGGGGCTTCCTGTGTGTAGAATAAGGAAAAACTGCCCTGTTGGGGGGTCAGTGACTCTGAAGCCCTAGAAGTACAATACCGCAGCTCTAAGCCTCAATCTCTCTACCATAGGTGGACAAACAAATACTTCCTTCCCTGGTCCTTGAGAGGAAGAAGGAGGTAAGCCACGTGAAGAGTTTAAGGGTTTAACCTGGTGCTCGGACCCTGCGCAGGTCTGGGTGAATTATTCTAGCTGCAGGAATGATCCCATGAGGCGGGCACCTTCGTTACCCTCTTGTACAAAGAAAGCAGATGCTCAGTGAGGGCAGGCAGCTTCCCATGGGTGACAGTGGCAGCCCAGGTCAGTATGAAGGCAACATGCAGGGCAGGTGGCTTAAATGGGAAGGCACGTGTGAAGGCTGAGTTACAACCACTGTTATTGGCGTGATAGAGTCCATCCCGGGAGGGTAGTCCCTGAGCTTCCTAAAGGGTCCCTTCACCTGGGGGATCAGGGGCAGCTTGGGAGGACTGGCATCCTGCAGCGGGAGGGGGAGGATATGGGTTGAGGGAGGGGGCAGGGCTCCGGTGCGGAGGCCAGTTCCCAGGCTGAGGTTCTCAGGTTCTCTCTTCTCAGTGCACTGGAGTGGGGTCAGGTGGGGGAGGGGGGGTGGGAATGGCGGGGGTGGGTGGTGGGGTAAGGGGGGAAGCTCTCCCCAAGAAGGGGGCTGTGGAGGGACGAGGACGGTGACTGGCTCTGGAGGCCCTCAATCTCTTCTAAAAATAAGAACAAACTGTCCAACTCAGGTGAGAGTCAAGACTTTGAAAGGAGAGAAAGCCCCCAGGAGCCCCAGGACATGTGCTGTTGGGTGAAATAATTAAGAAAACCTGCCTGATCTCCCACGGAGACATAAATCATCCTGCGCCACTCGGGACGGATACTCACTGTCGAGTTCCGAGTTCCTAATTCTTCGCAGCTGTCCCCGTGAGACATGAGGCTGGGTGGGGGAGGGGACAGGAGTGTGAGCAGGAACAGGGTGGGTAGGGATGGTGACACAAAGGCACAGAGGGAAACAGGGAAAGGAAAAGTGAGACAAAGACAGACTCCCAGGGTGAGACTGCCATGGAGATTTCAAGGGAGCCCGGCTGATTTTGGGGGCACGTGATATCTGCGA
The DNA here is from genome assembly GCF_054392235.1 of Sus scrofa. NCBI lineage: Eukaryota > Metazoa > Chordata > Mammalia > Artiodactyla > Suidae > Sus > Sus scrofa. Next base: position 148,660,344 of record NC_139383.1, read on the forward strand.
ATTGGGAGGATTAGGAAATTAAGAGGATCAAGGGAAGTCTGGGTATTCTTGGCCCAGGAGACCCTGGCCTGGTGCCCACCTGTAGCCCTCATGAGCCTGTGTGGCACAAAGCAGACTAGGCAAGGAGGTCACAGATACCAGCCCAGATTGTACCCCCACTTCTCCCTCCTGAAAATGACCAGGGGTGAAGCACTGGGCAGGGCTTCAGTATCCCAGGGCCTCACTGCCCATCTGCAGATGGGGAGGCACTGCCCCAGGCAGGGAATGAGGCTGGGGAGGATGCTACAGGTAGGAAGGCCTGCTGCCCCAGGCTGCTCCCTCCTAGAGACATGAGAAATGCCCATTTGAAAGTTAAAGGCCACTGAGGCCAAAACCACCGTTGCCCCTGCCTAAGGGAGAGCCTGGTCCTACCTGCCCTAAGGATGAGGGTGGGAACAGGTGTCTGCATTGCTGATGGGAGGCCTGTCACCCCTTTTTACAGATGAGGAGAGGGAGGTCTCAGAGGGGCTGAGCATTTTGGCCCAAGTCTCCCAGCTGGTGAGAAGAGGGACCAGAAAACCAGAAAGCAGAGGGGCTGACTTCTGGCTTTTCACTCTCTCCCTCCCCCTCCCTCAGCCTCCCCCCTTCTCCCCCACCTCCTGTATTCCCTGCTTCACTCACCTGTGTTTCCCCCATTTAACTCTTGACTAAAGAGTGGAGAAGGCAGTGGATGCAGAGTCAGGAGGGGAAGTACCCTTGGCCTTGGGGGAGAAAGGCCAGGCTTGTCTGGCTTCAGCCCCAGCCCTGGGCATCAGGCATTATGGGCACCAAAGGCCCTTTTGTTACGTGGCCTGTGTGGCTCTGTTCTTCCACATCGGAGCCACCTGAGTTGGTTAGGGATGATGGAGCTCGTTGGGCAGCCTGGAAGGAAATGAGTCGCCCTTTGGAGCAGTGAGGGCTCAGAGCACACCACAGCCCACCAGTTCTGCAGACTTGGAGGAGACAGGGGTGGGTTCCTGGCTGCTGCCCGCCACCCCCCTCCACAACAGGTCCAGGCCCGACCCAGGCTGAACGGTCCAATGCCCAGCCTCTCCCCATCTCCCTGTCTCTCCTCTGAATTTGAGGTGCAGAGGAGATTGGCCTCTCAGTGGAGGGATCTCTGGAATTCTGATAGAGCCTCAGGCTTCACTTGACCTGCATTTGAACCCTGGGTGCATGTGGACCAGCTCATCGGGCCTCTCTGATCATCAGTTTTCTATAAAATGAGGATAATTAGAGCCACCTTGAAGGCGAGTGACAGTGGAGGGCGGCCCTTGTGCATGACACTCTTCCTGAGCCTCCCTCCCCGGTGGAGGCGGTGCTGCTTAGATTTCCCTACAGGGAAAGGTCTGCAGGAATCTGGGGGCTAAGGGAGGAGAGGGATATCCTCAGTGTCCTCAGGGACCTGCAGGGACAGCTATGTCCCCAGGACAGGAGCCAGTGCACTCCCCTGCCAGCCTGAGGATTTAAAAGGACCTTTTGGTGTCTTTCTGCCTTTGCAAATATCCATGCTGCTTCCCCAAGAGCCCCAGCCCAGCCTCACCTACCAGAGTGAACAGTCCTCCACCTCCCAGAGGCCTGGAATGTGCCCTATGGGCCTTAACCCTTTTCTAATCTCTTCTGCTTTATTGCTGGTGGTGGTTGTTATGGCCCAGACAAGTCCATATGGAGGGAGGCATTAGGTCAGCATTTCAGCCTGGGCTACCCAGCCAAGTGCATTACAGCACTGCCCTCCAGGGATAGCCAGCAGCTGCCCTGCCCAATGGCCGCCTCCACAAGTCCTGCCTTCCCTGGGGCTGCCAGAATGACCCACCCAGCCCATCGGAGGCTGGCCCAGGGTGTGGAGGCCTCCCTTGCTGCAGGCAGAAGGCTTCCTTGGAGGAACCCAGAATCCCCAGGGACCCAGCCCCTCTGTGGATTACCCTGACCTAAAACAGAGTAGTGGGTGGCAGTCTCACGAGTGGGGAGCCAGGCGGGCTTGAGCACCAATCCCAGCTCCTGAGAACTGACAACAATTACAGATGCTCCACGTCACCCTCAAGGCCAGGAACTTGCTCTAAAGGCTTATGTTCTCACAGGAGTCCTGTGAGGTGGATCTCTTGACAACTCCATTTTACAGAAGAGGAAGTCAGGGCACAGAGCATGTAAGAAAATGCACTGGCAGGGTTTCCCAAGGATAGGTCATGCTCAGAAAGGCCCTGGCAGGGTGCTGGGACCTAGCAGGAGCCCAGAGGAGAGAAGCCGTCATTAATGCCCGAAGGAGTCCACTGTCTACTGAGAGCTGGGGCAGGAGCTGATGAGGGCCCCAGGCATCATACATGTGGGCCTGTTACGTTAGGGCTGATGAGGACGTCAGATCGAGTGGACCACCGTCAGGAGAGCCTTCCTGCCGCAGCTTCTATCCTCAGGGAGGTGCCCGGCCACTCACAGCTCTGACTATGCCCGTCTAGCCCTGCAGAACAGAGGACCCGGGACCACTGATTCCTAGTCATCTCTCTTGGCTCACAGAGGATCTTTTCTTGGATTCTAGTGTGCATCTTCATTCTTTGGGGACGTCATCATGCTGATGCACACATCTATGATGGGCTTCCATTTTGGAGAAGTCGCTGTAACTGAACTGCAACAATTTGGAATTTGTAAGAAGCAACTGAGGCACTAACAGGTGGCTGTTTTTCATCTGCCCAAGACAGGGGTCCCATTCTAAACTCTTGTGGGTTTCCCTTGAATTTATTGATTCTGGCCTAGCCTCCACGATTCATTGGGGAAATCATTGCACCTCTCCCCACTGGCCACAGGTGACCAGGTCTGGAGTAGGCATAGAACACTGGCTGGACCAATCAGAGGCTTCTCTTTGTAACCTAGAGCAGAGAACCTCAGTCTGGCTCCTGGTGGGAAGCAGGGAGGTGTGTGGGGCAAATCTGCCAGGGGGCTAAGCATCTGTAAAGTAAAAACAGCAGAGAAAAGGGAACTTTTAAAACTTCTTCATGGGAAAACAATCATGAAATGAAATACTGTGATGGCATTAACACAGTATTTCATTGTAACAAAGTATTTTCTTATCTACGTTTAAGCTATATTTTCCTTTAGATAAGAAAATACTTTCTTCTCTAAAAAAATCAATATCGAAACACTTTTAGCTAACGGTTTTATCTTCATAGAGTGAAAAGCCCGTTGAGGTGGTGGATTCAAGATGCCCAAATTCAAGTTCAAAACCGTCTTCCTCTTGTCCCTTCCTCATCACTCCATCTGCCCTCTGACATCTATATCAGAGAGGGGTTCTTACAAATGCTTCATTTGCAAGTAGCACATTATTCTTGACTTTTTTAAAAAAAGCAATCCCTCAAGTGAGGCTAATTGGCAGCTCATAGATTCCTTCAAGTTACTTTAGGTTTTCAAAAGTAATTGAAAGTAGTCAAATTGTAACTACTTAATAGCCAAGATTTTGAAATGACCCAGATGCTCATCACTGGAAGAATGGATAAAAAAGGCTTGTGTGTGCGTGCGTGTGTGCGTGTGTGTGCGTGTGTGTGTGTGTGTGTACACAATGGGCTATTGTTCAGCCACAGGAAAGGAGGATGTTCTGCCATTTTTTGACACGGATGGAACTTGAAGGCATTACGCTCAGTGAAATAAATCAGACAGAGAAAGACAAACACTATGTGATATTACTAGTACATGGAATCTAAAATAGTCAAACCTAAACAAAACGAAACAAAACAAAAAACCAAAACAAACAAAAAATATCCAGTAGAGAGTAAAACAGTGATTACCAGGGGAAGGGGAGTGGGAAGATAACATTGATGGGTACAAAGTTCCTTGGTGGCCTAGCAGTTAAGGAACTGTCAATTGTCAATGCTGTAGCATGGTTAATCCCTGGCCCTGGAATTTTCACATGCTGTGGGTGCAGCCAAAATAAAAAAAAAATGGATTGACAAGTGTAAACTTATGACAAGTACTAAATGAGCCATAGAGATCTAATGTACAGTGTATTTAATATAGACAATGATAATGCACTACAAATATGTAATGTGATAAATATTACAGCAACCAAATTACAATATATAAAGGTATCCACCTTAAATTTTTATGATGTTACATGTCAAATTTATCCAATTAAAAAAAAATACTCTAGGTTTCCAGTTTCCCCCTTTATTTTCCTTCCTGAAAGAAACTGGTCAGTTGCCCAAGATGAGTGTGTCTCCTGCTGGACTAGCCTATATCAGGCCCTTTTTTCCCCACTGCATATGGCCCAGCCCTCATGTATACAACTCCAGGCAGGGAACTGGCTGATGTAGAGTGGACACCTGGTCCTTGCCCTCCTGGGCAGGCAGTATTTATAGCTGCCCACTCTGACTCAGAAGACTGAGGTAGCTCAAAGTCAAGGTGGCCTGGGTGAGTTGTCTATAGCAGCTTCCAGGCAAGGAGACATGAGATCACATGTCAGCCAAAGGATGGTCTTCCTCTAGGCAGCACAGGCCCCATTTCTCTCTGACTGGCTTCTCCAGGAACAGAGTGGCTCTGTGCACCCCCTTCCCTAAAACCAGGGGAACAGGGACATCAGATGCCAGCTTATAGATTGGAGATCCCACTTTCTATTTTTGCACTCTTTTACAAAATCTCCTGAGATTTTCCAACATCCCCTCATCCTAAGCCTTTCTACAAATGATTTTTTCAGCTATTATCAGCGTATAACATTCTATTCATCTCACATGTAGAACATAATAATTCAATATTTGTGTATACTGTGAAACCATCACTAAAATAAGTCTAGTTAATATCCATCACCATACAGTTGCAAAATTTGTTTTTCTTCTGTTGAAACTTTTTAGGATTTACTCTTTTAGCAACTTGCAAATGTATAATATGGTGTTATTAACCATAGTTCCCAGGCTGTACATTATATACCGGGCCATTATTTATTGTATAGCTTGGATTTTGTATTTTTAACCTCCTTCACCCAATAGATGATTTTTAATAAGGGCACGCAGTGGTTTGCTCTCCTGGACTTAGAGAGATGGAGGTGGACAGGGATGAGTGGGGAGGGGGAGGAGAGGGGAGGGGAGGAAGAGAGAGAAGCACAGCACAAAGAGGGAACAGAGTGAAGCTCTGTCCTTACTAGCCAAGGCTTTACACTGAGAACACCCAGCACCATCTGAATATAAGTGATCTCAGAATTGGGAGGAGTCAGGCAAGTCTGAGGCACAGAATTGGGCTCCAAGTCCAGCAGACCTGGGGACCAGGAAATGGCAACCCCTCAAAGACACAGTGCTAGCAGTAACAGGGAGCTGTGTCCTATGGGAACCCTGGGGGTAAGGATGGGAGGTGGGGGATGGGGAAGGCACAGGCTGTCCTTGACAGTTGGGAGGCCTTCCTAGACCTGGTCAGCCACACCATCCATGCCCCATTTCACAGCAGAGTCCTGGAGCTGGCTCATACCTGATAGTGGAGAATGCTGTGGGATTTTCAGAAAATTTATGACCTGGTTGTTCAAACTTTTAGTAAAAATTAAATTGTACATGGGTTCCCTGGTGGTTTAGTGGGTTAAGGATCTGGGGTTGTCACTGCTATGGCTTGGGTTCAATTCCTGGCCTGGGAACTTCTACATGATATGGGTGCAGCCAAAAAAAAAAAAAAAAAAAAACTACATTGTTCAGACTTAAAGATTATCATACTATTCAAAGTAAGTTAGGCAGAGAAGGACAAATATTGTATGCTATCATGTATATATAGAATCTTAAAAATTGTAAGAATGAACTTATTTACAAAAGAGAAACAGACTCAGAGACATAGAAAATAAACAGGGCTACCAAAGGGGAAAGCCAGGGGACAGGTGGGGAGGAGGATAAATTAGGCCTAAGGAATTAACAGATGCACTCTGCTAAATATGACTAAATAAACAGCAAGGATTATAGCACAGGGGAATATATTCAACATCTTGCTATAAACTATAATGGAGGAGAATTAAAAAAAAGGAATATATATGTAATTGAATCACTTGGCTATATACCTGAAACATGATGTCAACAATTCTTCAATGATTTACTGTATTTTATGATTGAATTTATGTCTGTGTACAACTTACATGTTCTTATATGGTGGAAATACCACGTGACATGTGTTCTGCACATCTCTTCCCAGATCAGGGCTCAATGATGTCCAGCCAGTAGGAATGGTTACACCACAGACATGGGGCAAACAATACAAATCTCGTCTCCTCAACCACCCTGTCCCCACCCCAGTTGTGAAACAAGGATCACCTTCCGAGTATGCAGGGTCCTGTCTGACTCATCACGCTGCCTGTCCTATGGAAGGCGCTTAATAGGCAGCTCAAAACTATCGGTAGGCATTTAATAAACAAACTAAAGCACAGTAAGGATTCAAGGTGATCATGCCTCTCAAACGTTCCAGGGCAGTTTCAATGTAAATACTTTTCCCTGTGGTCAGAATAGGGGACCCAACTAGGTTTCAGCACCAAAGTCAGTGTCGTCAAAGCCATTGCAAGATTAGTGGACGGTTTACAGGCTTTTCATTCTCTGTCTTTTCTCCAACCCCATGGCCTAATCTGTCTTTTCTTTGCACATTAATTTTACTTTTAATTCCCCAAATTTAGGTCATAGATACCTCAAATCACTTCCTTGTTTACAGACTTCAAGAGCTGATTCTGGAGTTCCTGCCGTGGTGCAGTGGTTAACGAATCCGACTGGGAACAATGAGGTTGCAGGTTCAATCCCTGGCCTTGTTCAGTGGGTTAAGGATCCAGCGTTGCCCTGAGCTGTGGTGTAGGTCGCAGACATGGCTCAGATCTGGTGTTGCTGTGGCTGTGGCGTCGGTCAGTAGCAACAGCTCCAATTAGACCCCTAGCCTGGGAACCTCCATATGCCGTGGGTGCGGCCCTAAAAAAAAAAAAGCTAATGCTGAAATCTTGAGGGAAAACAATCAGTCTGTTCCAGAGCCAGATGACAATGAATTGAATTTTCATTGAAAAAAATTAAATGAAAATAAATTAATACTACTGCTACTAATGGTAACAATAGCGCAACTCTCAAAACTTACAACTCCTTTGCCTAACATAGGTATTTCAGAGCTCGACATTCAAGCGACTCACAAACCACACTGCTGGTGAGCCCCCACACACAAGTAAATTGAATTAAAAAAAAAAATTGGAGATGGCTGGTCTCTTCGAAGAGGCAAACCAAACCGCGTGCACTTCCTCTCCCCCAGGCCCAGGCTTTCTTGGCCGCAAGAGGCGTATAAAAACCCCATTTGGAGAATCGATAGGTTCCCACATGGCCCTTCAGTCAGTGTAATTTAAGAAACATGCAGTTCACGCACCCAGATTTGGAAGTCACAACGGGGACACACCTGATGGGGAAGCTGGAGGATGGAGGGTGATTTTCCTCTCTGTATAATCCCCTGCGTGGGTTTCTTGAGATTCAAAACACCTACAGCGAAAAGATGGAGGCACACTGGGGGAAAGTCAGCCATAAATTCCAAAGGCAGGGGGGTCCCAGCTAGCAAGGCCATCAGGAATTGGAGGGATCAACCAGAAGGAAGGACGTCAGTGTGTTAGCTGTGCTCCTCTCTCAGTGGTAGGGATGTGGAGATTTTAACTTCCTTCTCTACAGTTCTCTGAACTTTCCAAATCCTCTATCATGAACAGATACGACATTTCATGTACGGGTTTGGCACGGAAATCTTTCATTCCATTCTAATTTACCTTATTTTGGAATCTTATGGTTGTACCTGAGGCATATGGAAGTTCCCAGGCCAAGGATGGAATCTGAGCCAGAGGTCCTGGAAATGGAGGGGGTGGGAAATTAGAAGCCACAAAAGCACTTTTCTTTTTGGCCAGAGGTAGAAGTCAAGGTCATCTCGGGGGAGGAGTCTCTCTGCTTTGGGGAACAAAGCTGTCAGTGGCTCTGTCCAGTCCCATTCTGGCTGAGCTGGTCACCTGCCTCTCCTCCAGATCTGGGCCCCACAGCCACAGAGCTGCAGGAAAGTCAGGAAGTGAATATATTCTTGCTGGGCCTATGGAGACCTCAATCAAAATCAGAATGGGGAGTTTCTCCTGTGGATTGGTAGGTTCATAACCTGGCATTGCCACTGTTCTGGGTCAGAGATTGAACTGGCACCTCCACAGAGGCAAGTGGGAACACTTGCACCTCAACTGTACCACATTGGGAACTCCACAATCCTCTCCTTTGGACTAGGTGGTGGGATCAAATGTTATGCCACAGTTCCAAATATCTGGAGGCTAGTCATATAACTGAGTCACTTTTCTGTATGGTGGAAATTGACAACATTGTAAATCAACTACACTTTAAAAAATTTTTTTGAACAAAAAAACCCACTCAAGTTAATTATTATAGTCTACCAAACCCCCTCAAATATGTGGGCCAATTGGGTGGGCAGGCAGCTGGTAATTGTGAGTGTCTGAATCTTAGAATACATTGAGGATGACTTTCTTATCTTTTTTTTTATTAACTCAACAGTTTTATTGAGATATAATTCATATAATTCACCCACTTAAAGTGTACATTTCAATGGTTTTTAGTGTGTTCATAGGGTTGTGCCTCCGTGACCACCATCAATTTTATAACATTTTCATGATTCAAAAAAGACATCCTTTCTTTTTTTTTTTTTTTTTTGCTTTTTTTGCTTTTTAGGGCCGCACTCACAGCATATGGAGGTTCCCAGGCTAGGGGTTGAATCAGAGTTGTAGCTGCTGGCCTACACGACGGCCATGCAGGATCCAAGCCTCGTCTGCCACCTACCTCCATATCTTATGGCAGCACCAGATCCTTAACCTCCTGAGCGAGGCCAGGGATCAAACCTGTGTCCTCATGGATGCTAGTTAGATTCGTTAACCGCTGAGCCACGATAGGAACTCCCACACTGTACCCTTTAGAAGCCACACTTGTTTCCTCCCCATCCCACTTCGGGCTTGGGAAACCACAAATCTACATTCTCTCTCTGTGAGTTTGCCTATTCTAGACATTTCATACCAGTGGCATCATACAATATTTGTCCTTTGAGTCTTGCTCCTTTCACTTACCATAATGTTTTCGAGGTTCACTCAGGTTATAACATATATGAGTATTTTACTCCTTTTTATTGCCAAACAATATTATATACATAGACCACATTTTATTTATTCATTCATCAATGAATGGGTATTTAGGTTGTTTCTATTTTGTGGCTATTATTGTTATTTTTTTTTCTTTTAAGGCTGCATCTGTGGCATACAGAAATGCCTGGGCTAGGAGTCGAATCTGAGCTGCAGCTGCCAGCCTATGCCACTATGCTGGCCTTATGGACACCATGTTGGGTTCTTAACCCACTGAGCCACAATAGGAACTCCGATGGCTATTATTAGTAATGCTGGTATGGCCGAGTTCCCATTGTGGCTCTGCAAGTTACAAACCCGACTAGTATCCATGAGGTTGCAGGTTCGATCCCTGACCTTGCTCAGGAGTTAAGGATCCAGCATTGCTGTGAGCTCTGGTCTGGGTCACAGACACAGCTGAGATGTGGCATTGCCATAGCTGTGTCGTAGGCTGGTAGCTGCAGCTCCGATTAGACGCCTAGCCTGGGGACTTCCATATGACACAGGGGTGGCCCTAAAAAGCAAAATAATAATAAAAATAATATTAATACTGTTATGAGCATTCACGTACAAGTTTCCGAGTGGACATATGTTCTCCGTTCTTCTGGGTGTGTGCCTAAGAGTGGAATTGCTGGGTCGTATGGCTAGCTCCAATGTTAATCGGCTGAGGAACCAGGATGCAACATTATTCTTCTCAAGTCATTTCCCTATGATAACTGCACTCACGCCTGAAGGGTGAGCTTGAAACCAGCCTAGAGGCTGTGGGGTCTTAGTTCTTATAAAGTTGGTCGGTCTGCCCTTAGATAGTCAGAAATACTCTTCTCAGAATATTGTTGGGGATGAGGGGTTCTAATGAATGATGTTCTATTACTGAAAATATTTTAGGGAGCTGGCATTGTTTTACTACTGCTTAAAGCAGTAACTTCACACAAACAAACACACACACACACATACACACACACACACACACACACACCCCTCTGGGAGTCAGACCCTCAAAATTAGCCTGTTTGGTTAATTCTCTGTGGAAGGAAAGACTCAGACTGGAAATAAGTGGATTTCTTCTTTTATAAGCAAAAGCTAAGTAGCTTTGCTCCCTGCCCCCCTTCCCAGGGTCAAGGCTAATCCACCTATTGCCCCATCACCACCTACTGCTAACCAGCCATGAGGATAGCAGGGACTCGGGCTGTCAGAGCCCCGTTATGGGCATAGGGCTGCCCAGAGCCTAGAAAGGCCCAGAAGAGGCTGGACAGGCTCTTCTGCACCCCCCACCCCAGGTGTGTTCTGTCCACAGGGACCTGGGCTGAGGCCCCTCCAAGGAAGTGGAGGCTTGGCCATGTGCTCCCCTCCCCCGACTCAGCCCTGCACTTAGATGCCGGCACACTTCCAGGGTTGGGGGAGTGCAACATCCTGGCGTCTTCAGGGCCTGTCCAAAGATCCAGATGTTTGGCGTCGACAGCCCCCAAACCTGGGTGATTGAATCTGACACTTTTTTTTATAGAGTATAGGCACAGCTGTCCAAAGGAAGCGCGTCTGTATTCACTTCTCCTCTCCCGGCTCCAGGGTGCTTTGAGTTCTGATTCCAGCAACCTTTTGGCAGCTCCTTCCTCCATTCTTATGCTGGGAAAAACCCAAGAGTCCCCCAACCCCCTGTAAGAAGTGGGGAGAGCAGAGGCCTGGCCTATGTGATGGAGGGGGTGGGAAGGAGGTGTGGATGAAATAGCACTGTGGGAGAGGGGCCCCTGTGCTGGATGGGGGTTCAATAGACAATCTTGGAGGTCACTCTCCATGCTAGGCTTCTCAGATCCTAAAGCAAGTTCAGCAGACACAGAGAGAGGGACGTCCCTTAGGAGGCCTTGCAGTGGGGGTGAGACAGAGACAGGATGAAGGCTGGAAGGAGTACCAGAGGGGACACTGATGAGTCTCTTTTCTTCTCCCAAGCCATTCTTTTCCCAACCGTCCAGCATTTTTAGGGTCTTCTCTGACCCACGGGACCACTTTTCCCTTCCTCAGCTGTCTCCGACTCTTCCTCAGCCTTCAATATCCAGCCCCAATATCCCTCTTCCCTGCGGCCTCCCATGCACCCAGCACAGCTATCACCTCCTCTCCCATAAGCTGGGTAGCAGGGCTCCTCTCCACAGCAATGTCCATCATCTAGCAGGTCCCCAGCACTGGGACAAGGACCATGCATCTCCACAGCCTCCTCACCAGCTGGAACCAGAACAGGACTGCAACACGAGAGCTCAGTGAAAGTTCACTGGTGTGAAATGAAGCAGGGATCTGCTGGAGGACAGAGATAGCACCAAGGTCAGGCCAAAGGCGCACAGAGGAAGAGGAGAGAGGTCACCTGAGAGTGCTGAGGCTGCAAGCTGAGTGTCTGCAATTTGGGGACACTTAGCCCTGCTTCTGCTTTGGTGTCCGTTAAAACAAAAACAAAAACCCAAGTTCCCACTGTGGTGCAGTGGGTGAAGAATCCAACTGCAGTGGCTCTGGTTGCTGTTGAGCTGCAAGTTCAGTCCCTAGTTCCAGAGCAGTGGGTTAAGGATCTGGCATTGCCACAGCTGCAGCAAAGGTTGCACCTGCGACTTGGCCCAGAAACTTCCATATGCTGCTAGTGCAGCTATTAAAAAAAATTAAACTAATTTTAAGAATCAGAAGATTGTAATTAAAAATACGAATATCTAGTGTCAAGTAAGGAAAAAAAAAAGATGATCCCAGCTGGAGAGGCCAGATCTGGCCAGGGGCCACCCTTCAGCCAGGCCAGGTTTGTCTGCCTTTCTCCCTTGGTGGTTTCTGACCTGGACCTGCGTGCTAGGCGATGTTAAGAAGGTTGTTGCCTTGGAAAGGGGCCTACAGAAAAGAACTTTCCTCACATTTGGCTTGGAGCCTGCCTGGGATTTTAAATCACACTCCGGAATCGCCCTTGAGCTTCCCAAAAGGAAAAAAGACCGCAGAAGGCAATCAGAGCAGTCCTGCATCCCCACTGCCTAAAGCTCAGGTTCTCCTGGCAGACCGGCCCACAGGAGCTCTGCACAGCATTGCTGACTTTTCCCTGCTTTCCAGAAGACCAGAGCAGATGGCTTGCCCCACTCCTGCAAGTGTGTGTGTGTGTGTGTGTGTGTGTGTGTGTGTGTGTGTGTGTGTGTGTGTGGAAGGTGTGTCTGCCCTCCCTCCAGCCCCGCCCTGCCCCTGCTGCCTCCCTACAGACCAGAGAAGCTCCTCCCTCTGCTTTCACTTCCTGCCCATCTCTGTTCATACAAGTCCATTCAGTGAAATTTAATTTGTTTTAGTTTAAAAAACATCAATAAAAGCAAGACACACCGACTAGGGGTGGGGTGGGCAAGTGTGAGTGGAGGAGCAAGGGAGCATTGCAGGGGGGACCCAGGACACCTCGGGGTATGGTGACTGTGTGCTTGTGTGCTTACTACCTTGATGGCGGTAATGAATTTTTTTCTTTCTTCTTTCTTTTTTTTCTTTTTTTTTTTTGGTCTTTTTAGGGGCACCCCAGGCTAGGGGTTGAATAGAGTTGTAGCTGCTGGCCCACACCTCAGCTGTAGCAACGCAGGATCTGAGCTGCATCTGCAACCTACACACAGCTCACAGCAACACCAGATCCTTAACCCACTGTTCGAGGCCCGGGATCAAACCCATGTCCTCATGGATACCAGTCAGGTTCATTACAACTGAGCCACAATGGGAATTACTGATGGTAGTACCAATTTCATAGAGGCCTACTTGATTCTAAGTTATCCAGTCATGCACTTGAAATGGGAACAGCTTGGTATATGTCAGCTATACCTCAATGAAGCTGTTAAAAAGGAAAAAAAGAGGAATTCCCTTGTAGTTCAGCAGGTTAAAAACCTGACATAGTGTCTGTGAGGATACAGGTTCCATCCTTGGCCTCGCTCACTGGGTTAAGGATCTGGCCTTGCCAAGGCTGTGGTGTAGGCCTCAGCTGTAGCTCTGATTTGACCCATGGCCTGGGAACTTCTATATGCTTCAGGTGAGGCCATAAAAAAAAGAAAAAAGGAAAAACCACCAACCCAATTTATTTGAAAGGTGGATGGCGCCAGCATGGAGCCATGAACCTCATTTAGTAACTCTTTCTTGGACGCTGTGCTAGGCATGTGGGAGGGGACTCAGGGCAGAGTCCTGGTGCCTTCAGGAAACCTCACCTTTTTCTCACTTATGCCCCTTCCCTGTCCCCCTCTGGGGTTTCCTACTCCCTGTCCCCTTGGGAGGGGTGTTCTTCCAAACCCTGGTGGGAGGACGAACCTCCGGCAGATCCTGCATCCCAGAGCCCCCTCTCTGGAAGTGAAAGGCTTAGGAGACCCCACCATCCCACTTCCTCTGCCTCCACCCGGTCTTCTGTGAAAGGCCCGGCAGTGGTAACCTGCTCACCACTGCAGCCGCTTGGGGAGCTCCACACTGTTTTTGTCTTTGTTGAAATCTGCAATGTACGAATCAGTAACAAGAGTCTACCAAACAACTATCAAAAGAAATAAAAATGAGCAGCCCTGCACCAGCAACACAGTTAGCTCTACTGAGTGCTATTTCTCCCCCCCGATCACCGGCCCCTCCTCATGGCAGCAGGGCAGGCCGTGGACCAGCGTGGGTGGTCGGTCTGCTGGGCAGCCCCTCCAGTTCAGTTCCTTGTGGGCAGCCTGGGATTGCTGCTCTCCATCTCCTTAATGAACTCTGACGCTCCTGGAAAGCATTTGTTTACGTAAAATGTAGCTGAGGGAGGAGTGGGCGGTCGAGTGGAGAAGGAGGGGCACAAGGCCTCCAGGGGAGGTGGGGACAGTGCCCTCAGGATGGGTTTGCCCCTTCTGCAGGGGAGTGCAAGGAGAACCCTAGCAGGGCTTGGCTGCAAGGCATGCTGGGACCTCAGCCACAACCAGAGGGAGCTGACCTTGCTGCAGGACATGCCCTTAGGAGAGGGGGCATCAATCCTGTATCCTGGGTCCAAAGATGCCGGATGTCCTTGGCCTTGTACTGACCACTTCAATGGTACTCAAGGGGTTGTGGTACTTAAGCGTGGGGGTGGGGGTGAGGGAGGGTCAGGGCCCAGGCCAGAGCAGCTCCTGGCTCCAAGTGGTCAGTATCCTAATCACAGCACAGATTGAAGGAAATGGGGCAGCCCTTGGAGCCTTGGGGAGAAGAGGATGACCAGGGCCTGGCAGAACATGGCCGAAGTGGCAGCATCCACTACGAGAGATCTGGGTCCAGATGCAGTCCTGTGATTGCTCTCAGGCCATCTGTCCCATCCCTAAATGCCAGCTGCTCATTATTAGGCAGGCACATCATCCTCATCCTCCCTTGCCATCTTCCTAACCCATCTCATGTTTCCCCACATTTGACCTCATTTTCTCCTCCTGGATTTGACTCTGAGAACCACCTCCCAGCTTTGAACATTCACTGCCCTCCTAGAGCAGAAGGCAGTTAATCCCAGGGGCTTCTCAGGTATGATGTCAACCACCCACTAGCCCAGCTTGGCTCTGGACCCAGGCCTGCGGCAAGGACCATTCAGGGTGACTCCCAGAGCTCCACTCGGGCCCACAGCTGAGTGCAGATGAAAGGAGAGCCTGGTGGTGTGGGCTGGCTGCCACTGCAGCACCAAGCTGGCAGCTCACTGGTACTCAGGACCCAGCTCATCCAGTCACCTACACCAAGGGGGCTCCTGTCCTGCTCTGAATTAAGTCTAGAATCAGCAGTGATGGTGAAGATGGTGTCAGAACAGGTACAAGGATATTGGTGGGAACAATGTTCCTAAGAGGCAAGCCAGAAATAACCGAAGTTCACCAACAACAGAAGAGATGATGAAATGGTTCTGCTCACATAAAGAGGTAATCAAGTTAAGTAATCATGTTAATGAGAGGTCATGAGGGTGTGCCCTGATCCAATCTGACTGGTGTTCTTCTAAGAGGAGATGGGAACACAGACAGGCACAGAAAGAGGACAATGGGAAGACACAGGGAGAAGGCAGCTATCTGCAAACCAGAGGCCACAGGAGAAACCAACCCTACCAATGCTTGGATTTTGGACTTTCAGCCCCCAGAACTATGAGGAATAGATTTCTGTTGCTCAAGACCCCTTGTCCGTGGTGCTTTTTTGTGTCCACCCAAGCAGACTAAGACAGCAGCCTTCGGTCCTCCAGGCCTGAGAGGTAGGCAGCTCCCTACCGTGTCCTCCTAGCCATTCCACACTTGGTGAAGGTGCCATCTTACTGGATTTTTCCTTCAGGTGGAACATCTTGGCTCACCTAGGCCAGACCTCCACACTCTAAACCAGGAAGTCAGTGGCTTGCCTGAGGTCACACAGGTCCTTGCTGATCTGCTGCTATCACTGAGGTGGATGGTCCCACAGGGAAAGGGGCTGGAGGAGAACTGGTGTGGGTGGTGTGATCCCTTAGGGTAGTTCTTGCAATCCTGGCTGGATCCACCCAGACCCGAGGTAGGAGAAAATCAAGCCCAGACTTGTGTGTATGTGTTTTCTTTTAAAACTTTCCCAGAGTCCTCATGGGCAGCCAGAGCTGAGAACATCTCTGATGGGACATTGTGTGCTCAGGGGTGGCTACTCTGCTTGCTCTGTACCATTCCGTGTTACTAGAATGTGCTCCTGATGCTGGCCCCTTGGGCCCCCTCCAGCCCATTGCCAAATCCTTGTTTGGCAATTGATACTGTCGATGCAACTTTTGCATGGAAACATCTCTGAGGTTTGGTTCTCCATGTACCAATCATGTACCCTCTCCCTTGTAACCAGCTTCTCCAGGCAGGTGGAACATGGACTCAGGTCCCTCCCAGGACCACACCTGCTTCCTTCCCCACACGCCCAGGTGGCACAAGGTCAGCCACTTGTTCTGGGAATGTAAGAGCTCAGATCAAAAGAAGAGCCCGCCCTGATTCCTGCTTCCCCCAGAAAATGGAGTGAAAAGCCAGGATGGGTGGGACCACACAGGGTTGGGGGGCAGGGGGGACTGAGCAGACCAGAATCTAAAACTTTGCCTTGCCACTTACTATAGGTGTGCTTTGGGTCAAGTGAACTCACTGAGCCTCAGTTTGCCCCAGACTGGGACCAGCATCACACAACTCTAAAGATAGGTAAGACATGTGCGTGCCTGAGCAAGCAGCACAAAGTCCTCACCCTGCCCCAGCTGATCCTGATTTTTTCTTTCCCACCTCAAACCCTTTTGGCATCTGATGATCCCCATCCTTGTCCTGGTCAGAGGAGGTTCCCATGTTGCCAAAGAGGATGCTCTGCCCACTCCCCAACCCCTGGAGAAACTCCCTGGGCTGGGGAAGGGATGGAGAGGGAGCCCTTGGTGGCAGGAGACAGGTTGGGAGGGGTAGCTGTGACAGCTTTCTCTTGGCCTCCTTGAGCATCCCTGCACAGCAGTGCTGGGGCTACATATGCTCCTGGGAGTCAGGCAGTATAGGCGGGTGGATGGGGGTGCAAGCTTGTCAATGCCAGTGAGCTGGACAGCACCTTTGTGTGGACTAGAGAAGGTGCCCCTCTGGGCAGTCACAGTCCATGGGCACGGTTAGACAAGTGGGCTGTGGGCCGGATTGCAAGTTCAATTTGCTTCCTAGCTGGCCACATTTGGCACAACTCAAATGCATGGCTGAACGGAATGGCCCTGAAGTAACTGACATTAATTGTCACATGAAGGAATCATTCCCAGCAAGGAAAACTCCAGTTTGCTCCAAGGCCTGACTTTCCATCTAGAGGAGAAACTCCTCGAGGGAGGCAAGGGCATTGCGTTTGCTCTCTGGCCCCCTCTCTACCTCACAGAGCATGGACTGTGGTACAGAGCCTGCCTCTGTTCTGATATTTTAGAACAATATAGTTAAAGCTGCAGAATCTGTATTCTTGTTAAGTTCACATAGTTCACTCACTAAGAGAGACCATAAACTGGGCCATAAGACAAACATGAATAAATTTACAAGTTAAACCATATAGAATATGTTCTTAGATTAGTATGGTACTAAATTAAAAATCAGTATGAATAATGGAGTTCTCCTATGGCACAGCAGGTTAAGGATCTAGCATTGTCACTGCAGTGGCTCAGGTCACTGCTATGGCTTGATTTTGATTCCTAGCTGGGGAACATCCACATGCTGTGGGAGTGACCAAAAAAAAAATGAATAAGATATTTAGAAAAACCCTAAATATCTGGCAACAAATAACACACTTCCAAATAATTCATGGGCTAAAGAGTAAATCACAATAAAAATTTCAATACACTTAAAACTGAATGATTTAAGAAAATTACACATCAACAATTGGGATGCAGCTAAAACAGAATTTAGAGAATAATTACAGTTTTAGAAGTTTATATCAGAAAAGGAAAAAAAAAGATCTTAAATCACTGACCTGAAATTTCACCTTAAGAAGATTAAAAAAGAAAAAAAAGAACAAAGTAAGTAGAAAGTAGGACATGAAAGTAGTAACAGTGAATGAAACATAAAATGATAGAGAAAAAATTTTAAAGGCAAAAAGTGATTCTTTGAGAATATCAACAAAATGACAAATGCTAGCAAAACTTATGGGAGAGAGAGAAACAACACAAATTACCTATTTGCCAATATCAGAAGTGAAAGAGGAGATATCACTACAAACTCTGCAAATATTCAAAGAAAAAGGAATTTTATGACAGCATTATGCCAAAAAGTTCGACCACTTAGATGAAACAAAGTCTTTAAAATATACAAATAACCAAAACTAACACAAGATGAAACAGAAATACTGAGTGACCCTATATTAAAGAAATTGAATTCTACTTTTAAAGAAAACCTCAGGCCCAAATGGTTTCACTGATGAATTCTGTCAAACATTTAGGAAAGAAATAACACCAAACTTAGGCAAACTTTTTGAGAAAATAGAGGGGAAATTTTCCCAACCCATTTTATGATGCCAGCATAACCCTAACACAAAAACATTACAAAGAGAGAGAGAGAGAGAGAGAAGGAAACTATAGCCCAATATTGATCATTAACACAGATGCCAAGTTACTTAACAAAAACCATCCAACAAATGTAACAAAGGTATTACATCATGATCAAAAAGAGTTTGATCCCAGTAACGCAGGATTTTTTTAAACATTAGAAAACCAATCAATTTAATTTAGACCCACCCTCGTAAAAAAGGAAAAAAATCCAGTCATCCTGAATAGATGATAAATAGTTAACAAAATTCAAAACCTAGTCACATGAAAACTCTCAGTTCTTAAGGAAGATTAAGTATTATATCTTATGTATCTTAAGAAAAGTATCTTATGTTGCTGCTTCCTTAATCTGATAAAAAGCATCTGTAAAAATTCTTCAGCTAACATCATACTCGGTGGTGAAAGACTGAATGCTTTTTCCCTAACCTCAGGAAAAGTCAAGGAGTCCCACCCTGCCATCTGATTCAACAGTGTATTGGAGAAACTAGTCTAGGCAAAAACAAGAAATAAAACCCATCAATATCATGTAAGTGACTCAATTGTTATACATAGAAAATCCTAAAATAACTAACCTAGAAATCAACTACTACAAATAAGTATATTAGCAAATTTGCAGAATACAAGTTTTTTGTTTTTTGTCTTTTGTCTTTTTTAGGGCCGCACCTGTGGCATATGGAGGTTCCCAGGCAAGGGGTTCAATTGGAGCTGTTGCTGCCAGCCTACACCAGAGCCACAGCAACACCAGATCCGAGCTGCGTCTTCATCCTACACCACAGCTCACAGCAACACTGGATCCTTAACCCACTGAGCAAGGCCAGGAATTGAACCCACAACATTATGGTTCCTAGTTGGATTTGTTTCTGCTGTGCCGCAATGGGAACCCTAGAATACAAGATTAATACACAAAAATTGTTGCATAAAACTGGAAATATTTTAAAAACATAATTTCATTTATAATTTCAGAAAACAAAAAATACCTGGGGATAAATTCAACCAAAGATATACATGACCTCCCTACTGAAAACTCTAAAACATTGCCAAAAAGAATTGAGGAATATCTATACAGATGGAGATATATTCCAGCACCACGGATTGGAAGACTCAGCACTACTGAGACATTGATTTTGTCCAAGCTAATCTATAAACTCAATGTAATCCCTATTAATATTCCAGAAAGATTCCTCAAAGAAATTGACAAACCTCTTCTAAACGCCTTCTAAAATATGTATATGGACATATTCTGTAACTGAAATAGCCAAAAAATCTTGAAGAAAGAAGGACGAAGTTGCAGGCAGGACAACTTTGTATTGTAATCAGGTAACTGATGATGATACTTCTTTTAAAGCTATAGTAATCAAGACTCTGTGGTAGTTGCCCAAGTATCCATAGATAGATCCCTGAACAGAATAGAGTACCAAGTAGACACACATTCATTTAGTCATTTGATCTCTGACAAAAGCACCAAAGTAATACAACAGGAAAAGAAAATCTTTTCAAAAATGGTGCTGGAATAACTGGATATCCTTCTTAAAAAAAAAAAAAAAGAATCTTGATCCCAAAATTAATTCTAATGAACCATAAATTTTTTAGAGGAAAATATGGTAGAATATCACCATGGCTTGAGAGTAGGCAGCAGTTTCTTAGATAAAATGAAACAGAAAGTAATAATAACAAAAGAAGAAACTGATAAATTAGACTTCTTCAAAATTAAATCTTCTCATTAAAAGATACTGTGAGGAAAATGAACAGGTGGACCACAGGTTGGGGGAAAATATTTACAAAAATATATATTTAACAAGAAACTAGTGCCCAGGACACTCAAAATACTCCTATAACTTAAAAACTGAAAGACAAAGAGCTCTCCTTGTGGCTCAGTGGGTCACAAGGATGTGGGTTCAATCCCTGGCCTCACTTGGTGTGTTAAGGATCTGTCGTCGCCATGAGTTGTAGTGTAGGTCACAGATGAGGCTCAAATCCTGCTTTGCTGTGGCTGTGGTGTAGGCCGGGAGCTGCAGCTTCAAGTCAGCCCCTAGTCTGGGAACTTCCACATGCTGTGGCTGCGGCCCTAAAAAAATCCAGAAATAAGTAAATAAATAAATAAAAGACACAAAGAGTTACATTTAATAAATGACCAATACGCCTACAGGAAAAAATGAATAAATCCAAAACAATGGTAAGGGTAGATGTTGGCATACTTCTCAAAAACTGAAGTGCCAACTAAATCAAAAAATACAAAAGGATATAGAGTGAATAGTACAATTACAAGCGTGACATAAATTTGCATCCAACAAACAGAAAACACATAGAATTGTTATAAAAATTGACCACATATTTGGTGGCAAAAGTTTCAACACATGCCAGATATCCAACATCAGGCAGATTATGTTCACTCTTCCAGATTTAATAAAATTAGGAATCAACAGCTACAAAAAAGTTAGCTAAAAACATCCCATGTTTGAATACTAAGAGCCATACTTTTAAATAATTCAAGGATTAAAGAAGAATCATAAGAGAATTATAATTTTTAGAGTTCCTGTGTGGCTCAGTGGGTTAAGGAACCAGTGCTGTCACTTCTGTGGCTCAGATTTCATCCCTGGCCTAGGAAGATCTGTATGACTCAGGTACAGCCAAAAAAAAAAAAAAAAAAAAAAAAAAAGAATTACAATTTTTCAATAAAATGAAAATAAAACTACTACTGATCAAAAAATATGGAATATAGCCAGGATAATACTTAAAGGAAATTTTATAGTTTGAATATATTTGGTAAAAGGTAAGACTGAAAAAAATGAGCCTCAAATAAATAAAGGGACAGGAATTATGAAAATTAGATGAAAGAAGCATAGATAGCAAATAAAACCAAAGGTTCTTTGAAATGACTAATACAATTTTTTAAAAAAATCCTTTAACCGGACTTACCAACTGAAAAAGATTTAAAAATCTAGCAATTAAGAAGAGAAATAACTACAGATGCAGAAAATTAAAAAAAGATTTTAATCAAGAAAGATATTATGAACAATTTGTATTAAACTTTTTTTTTTTTTCCAGTTCCCCGGCTAGGGGTCAAATCAGAGCTACAGCTGCTGGCCTATGCCACAGACACAGCAACGCCAGATCTGAGCCACATCTGTGACCCACACCACAGCTCATGGCAATGCCGAGTCCTTAACACACTGAGGGAGGCCAGGAATCAAACCCAAAACTTCATGGTTCCTAGTCGGATACGTTTCCTCTGTGCCATGACAGGAACTCCAATCTGTATTAAACATTTGAAAAAAATAAAATATAGACTATAGATTGCCCAAACTGACACAAGTAAAGGAAATTTTGAATAAATCAATAACAGTTAGGAAAATCAAGTGACAATTCACAACTTATTACTAATTTTTTAGGGTATATTTTAATCAAATTGTCAAAGAACAGATAATCTCTATTTTTACAAGTTATTTCACATAAGAGGAAATAAAACTGTTAATTTATTTTTGAGGCATCTATAATCTGGATTAAAATAAGAACTGGAGAGACTCCAAAAGAAAATTATAGGCTAATTTCACTTAGGAATATAATTGTAAAAATCCCACAGGAAATATTAGCAATTCTAACCCAGAAGTATACTAAAATAATAATTTGTCATGACAAAGTCAGGATTTTCTACCAGGATTACAGAGATGGATCTGCCATTTAGAACAAATGTTATGTTATTAGTTTGCTAAAGGAGAAAAATCATAAAGAAATCTCAAAAGATACAGAAAAAGCATTCAGTTAAATTTAAAATCCATTCACAAAAAATACCTATAGCATCTAAATATCAAAGCAAATGACTTGAAAATAGCAATTAGTTATCAAAAACCTACTGCTGCATACTTAATGGTAAAAAAAAAAAAAAGAAAAAAAAAGCCTATCATCACCACTACTATTTAGAATGATACTGGAATTCTTAGATGATGCTATAAACTGAGAATAAGAGGAATTCTTGTTGTGGCTCAGCAGTAAGAAACCCAGCTGGTATCCATGAGGATTCAGTTTGATTCCAGCTTTGCTCAATGGGTTAAGGATCCAGCGCTGCCGTGAGCTGTGGTGTAGGTTGCAGACACAGCTTCGATCCTACATTTCTGCGCCTGTGACTGATAGCTGCAGTTCTGATTCGATACCTAGCCTGGTAACTTCCATATGCCACACCTGCAGCCCTATAAAGAAAAAACAAATAAATAAATAAATAATTTAAAATAAATAAGAATTAGAAAAGTAGACAAAATTATAGATAATATAATCATCTACATAGAAAAAGAAAAGAAAATCAAGGCACAAAATAGGAGAATTAGTAAGACAGTGAATCGAGGTATTTGGATACAAAATAAAATTACAAAAATCAATAATAATGCTTTAAATGTGCAATCAGTAACTAGAAATGTAACATTTAAAATTTCACAATCACAAAATATAGACATCTAGAAATATACCTGACAAAAATGTGCCAACTTTATGGAGATACTTAACAAAACTCTTGAAAGACATAAAAGAGAAAAAGTTATATAGTCAGTGTTCATACATAGAAAGGCTCAATATTGTAGAGATCTAATCAATTCCCTCCAAATAAACATGTACATTAGGTGCCATTCCAATGGAAATTCTTGGGTTTTTTGATTCATCTTGGAAAATGGATTCTAAAATCCATATGAAACAAAGCAGGAATTTGAATAGATAAATCAATTTTGTCCACGGTCATCAAAGAACACCTCACCCTACCAGACCTTGAGCCATTTGACAAAGTCTGTGGTATTGTGCAGACACTCAGTAGAGCAATGGACTGGGATGGTGCTTCAGAAAGAGTGTGGGTGTTGGTCAGAAGGCAGTGTTTGAGAGAGGCCACATCTGTGATGCCTGAGGAATAGGCGCTTAGACACAAAAAGACAAATTCCAGATAAGCACTGTGAAGGAAAGGAAAAAGGGGCAGCAGTGGGAGGGAGATGTGCGAACAGGATAGTTTCATTTTGTTGAGTTTTTTGTTTGTTTGTTTGTTGATGACCTGAGTGCCAAAAGGCCAACGGGAAGGACGCAGGTAAGAGGCACTGCTGCTGCATACTGCTTGTGAGCAGGTCCAGAGACAGAGAGCTGGAAATGTGTGCAGGCCTGGAAAGTTTGAAAGCATTGTCCTTTGGCAGTGAGAACCAGTTAATACTACCACCACTGATGATGAGAAAGGGCGGTCTCCCAGCTAAGGTTCTGGAGAACTTGGGAGGGGGTTAGGAGATGTGGGCACATTTGCATCTGGTAGAGGAAGAGGGTGTGGTTTGTGACCATTCACCACTGTTCCATGTACATATCCCCGGTAGACGGCATCTTTAGCACATGGATGGTAGTTTCCATGGGAGCCATCAGTCTGAGAAGGCCAAGCTTAGGGAACTTGCCAGCTGCTGCCATTCAAGGACAGGACCGGGGAGGAACCATCAGCTCAAAATAAGGAAAGCAGCTGCCCACATGGTCCATGAAATAGGTAATAGGATGTCTGGTATGTGGAGCAATTCCATCTTCAGGTAATAAAGTGTACATCCTTCGGCAAAGGGTGAGGCTTACTAGTCTGATTTAATGAGGGGTGGGACCCTTTAAAGTAGGGTTGTGCTGTAGGGGTCAGGTCTCCAACTAGCCCTGTGTGTCTCTCCACTGGTTGTTGATTCTGTGAACTAGAACACAACAAACACACAGAGTAAAAGGGACCGAGAAGATACTTGACCTTCATGCCTGAAGGGAGAATCAAGCTGGACCAAACAGGCGGGGGACAGGTGGGGGTACTGGGGAGACAGGGGGAGGGAAGATACCCAGGGCAGCCACAGAGAAGGGAGCCAGGGAGTGAATGAAAGCCAAACCAAGCCCTGGACTAAGGTCCAAGGTCAGAAGTCAGGCTGACCATTTCAGTTATCCCATCTGAAGTGTCAACAGAGGGAAAGGTGACCGGCAGGAGGGACAAGAACACAGCCAGAGGTGATCCTAGGCTACTATGCAAGCAGAGGGCATAGGTCTGGGCTTCTTTCCATCCATCTGGCCAGTCAGGCAGACATGGGGGAGCCTAGGAGAGAGACACAACTTAGAGGGGGCGTGCAGTGCCGAACCAATGGAGAATTGGAGACAAATATTTCTGCAGACAAAAATCTGGGATTTCTGGAGCAAAATAAAAAGGAGCCAATTGCTGTCCCAGGGCCAGGAATAACAGCCATAAAACCCAAGCATTTTCGTGGGTTCGTGGATTTCAGCCACGGTTTCTGGGTTCTCATGATGGCTGGAAAGATTCAGAATAGTCCCTCCAAACGCAAGATCCCCGGTTCTTTGGGGCCAGATGGCTCCCAACCCGTAGGAGAGCTTGGTGCCACAGCATGAGCTTCCTTTTCTCTGACAGGAAACCCAGCCACCATGGATTGTTTTTAGCAGGATCTCTGAAATCCTCACTTTGGGCAGATGTGAATTGTTCCCTCCAAGCAAGTGGCTTTGTACCTGGGAGGGACAGAGCCCAGGTGAGCATGCGTGTCCCCACCCCCTTGTGTGGTTTTGGGTGTCCGTTCTTGCGAACCTGTCCACACTCTGCCTGGGGCAAGCAGGGCCCTGATGCCTGGGGTCTAATGATAAGACCTGAGTCTTGTTTTTTTCAAGTGTCTGGGCCCCTCAGGCACCCACACCCTGGAGATGTAAGTGCTGTCGGGACATTCAGCTGAAACCTGGGAGCAGTGGTTCTGACACTGCTCCAGGTGCCCTGGTCACTGTGGACAGAGATCAGACACTAGCCTCCTTCCCCAGGACACACAATCCTGTAGGCTCGTTTTCCACCAGACAATGGACCACTGTCCCTACCCGGTGGGCCGTTCGGCCGCCTGCCCAAGCTGCTGCTGGACACACAGCAGGAATCCCAGGAGCTCTTACCAGCATTGCTGTATCCTGGGCCCAATTAGGGAGGTGGCCTGGGCCTCCAGAGACATCTTTGTGTGACTGGCCCCACTGCCCAGGCCTCCTTCCTCTGCATGTCAAGGGTGACCGGGTTAGGACCCACTTCCCCTTAGTCACAGGCACAAGTTAAACAGTCTCAAGTGTCCTTGAATGTCCCATCTGCCTGTGTTTGTTTTTGTGTTTATCCCAACAAATAGGCTGCAGCGTTTCCTGTGAGGCTGAAAACAGCAGCTTAGCCAACAGCCCATATTTAACAACAGTCAAGTAGAAAACAGAACACAGGAAGACAATCCCATCTTTGAAGCCAATGCCCAGTCCTCTAGTACCAGGGAACACAAAGATACTTCCTGATCAGTTAACTTTGAACCAAAAGGAAAGGTGTCCTTCTAGCCAGGGCGGTAGGGCAGGGGCAGGGAGCTGTGCCCACCTGCCCTTTGTGGCATTGTCCTTGAATCAAGGCGAGGGCTAGTGGCCTTTTCATCTGAGGTTGGCAGCAATAGATCAGATGCATTTCAGTAGCCCAGGAGGTTCTCTGATCCTTGCTTATCCCTGGAAACAGATGACAGCCACACTGGACAGGATAGGGGAGCAAACTTTGGGCTCTGAGCTGAGAGTATGCTGTTCCCAGCTGTGCTCAGGCTGGGTCTGTGGTTGCCACGGAGGTGGGCGTGGCTCAGGCACAAGGGCAAGCAGGTGCCATTTCCGGTGGCCCTAATGGTGGGTCCAGGGGACTTGTTTGTCCACCCCGGGTCACCTGTGGCTAAAGGCACCCAGTGGCCAACTCAGAGCCTCCAGGGCCAAGAGTCCAGCTTCCGCTTCATTGAGTGTCAATTCAAGCTCCAAATATGGAGGCAGTGGGTCCTTTATAAATAAAGACATAATACTTATTTATAGGGATGGTAAACCAAACCTGGGAAGTACAGTCCAAGTTTCCACCCTCAGGTTCTGGAAGAACTTGGGATATCAGGCTGGAAGGCATTATTTCCTGTCAGTGATTTAAACCCAAATCCACCCAACTTGGAACACTGAATAAACACACAGGGACCTGTAAAAGGCAGAACTGTGGGCAAAAGTGAGTTTATCTCTCCCTAGGCCAGGTATCAGATGTTCAATACCCCAGCCATGGGGGACCTGATAAACAGCCACTGCGGTGTTTTCTGCCCTTTTAATTGGAGTGGTTCTTGAAGCAGATGTCCAGCGTGAGGGAGATGTGGATGACACCTCTGGGGCCTCTGGATGTTGGGGCTGAAATAGTGGAGAAGGCCCCATAGGCCAGAACAGGAGAGAGCCACTGCTTGGCCAGCCCACTGAGCCTCAGATCTCCTACATGAAGCAGCACCTTCCTTAGTTTACAACCTTTTGGCATAAATGAAGACATTTGAAATGTCATTAAGTGTGTTGTTTTCAAGCCAGATTCCAACAAGGTTTAGAAACCCTCTTCTGAAGAATGCTTTTCTCAATCTTTTTTCTAAACTTCACTTCTCAGAGCCTGACACTAAGGCTCTGCCCCACCCCAGCCCCATTCCCACCCAGTCCCCACTGTGGTTAACACATATTACCCTTGCTTGCTTTAGGAAACTCTTGAAAGTGCACATCCCAAAACTTGTGTCAAAATAACTGGCAGTGAGGCTGAAGATAAAAGCATAGCTTTAAAGATTTAGTTTGATATTTGCTGGTGTTTTGTCTTTCCATGGAGCTGGAAAGGGCAGAAGTAATAAATATAAGAGCAAGCATCCATGTATTATAAAATAGAAAAGCAATAGATAAAATCAATGAAAGCAAAATGTTTTTTTTTCAAATATGGTTCTTTGAAAAAGTCAATAAAATTGAATAACCTTCAGCGAGATTTACCAAGAAAAAAGATGGAAGAAACAAATTACTAACATGAGACTCGGGGAGGGAGAGCTTTTAAAGACATCAGAAGAATGATAAAGGGATCCTATGAACAACTGCATGTGCATAAATTCAGCAACTTAGATGAAATGGACCAATTTCTGAAAAGCCACAAACTACCAAAATTAAATCAAGAGGAAATAGATTATCTAAATAGTCCTATATACATATATCAAATAAATTGAATTTGTAGTTTAAAAACCTTCCAAATAGGCAAACTCTGGGCCCAGATGGTTTCACTAGTGAATCTGGCCAAACATTTAAAAGAGAAATAACAGCAATTCACAAACTCTTCCATAAAATAAAAAAAGAG
Source organism: Sus scrofa (assembly GCF_054392235.1). NCBI lineage: Eukaryota > Metazoa > Chordata > Mammalia > Artiodactyla > Suidae > Sus > Sus scrofa. The sequence goes on from NC_139383.1 coordinate 148,687,548, forward strand.
GGGACCCTTCATAAGTCACTTTAGGAGGCCAATATTTTTCTCAAAAACCAAACAAAGACAAGTACATGAAAAGAAAAACACAAACAACTATCCTCATAAATATAGATCTAAAAATTTTCAATAAAATATTAGCAAGTTGAACATATAAATATTAAAAGAATAATACATCATGATCAAGTAGAGTTTATCCTGAGATAAAGATGGGTAAAGAGTTCCCGTCAGGCTCAGCGGAAATGAATCTGACTAGGAACCATGAGGTTATGAGTTCAATCCCTGGCCTCGCTCAGTGGGTTAAGGATCCAGCATTGCTGGGAACTGTGGTATAGGTCGCAGACGAGGCTTGGTTCCTGTGTTGCTGTAGCCCTGGCATAGGCTGGTGGTTACAGCTCCAATTTGACCCCTAGCCTGGGAACCTCCATATGCTGTGGGTGTGGCCCTAAAAAAAAGATGAAAAGACAAAAAAAAAAAAAAAGATGGTTCAACACTTAAAAAGTAATGAATGTAATTTACCACATTAATAGACTCTATTAGTCAGGATTTTTCAGAACAGAATCAATGGAATGAATACACACATATACATTTATAACAAAATAAGAATGAAATACTCATGGCAATGACAGTCCTCATCTCTGTACCTGGTCATGTGGTTACAGCTGGTATTCATAACTATCTTCCTCCACCTCCTAATTTCTATTTCTTTTGTCTTCAGCCAGTCACACCTCAGCTGGTCATCAATTTTTACCTAGCGATTTAACCCAATGCTTAATTCTGGAAGGCTTTGGGCCATTAGTAGTTCTGCCTGTATTGGGCTATTGCGATTATTCTTTGACCTTAATCACAGGGCATAGTAACCCTAAGAGACACTTATGGGATCTCCTATATTCCAGACATACCCTTCCTTACCTCCATTGTACAGTAGCAATCCAATTTCGTCTTGTTGATCAGGGATCAATCACTGCAGCCAGCAAGCACCCTAACTTCCTTCTTTGCATATTGATTCACAGGAATGAGAAGTCCAAAATGGCCAAGTGACTGTCTTAACTAAGAGTTCAATGGGATTATTACTTTGTCTCCTGGTGAAAGCGTTTTTCCCTCTGGAACTAAGACCTCTAAACAAGCAGAGTGTAAGGGTGTGGTAAGAAGAAGCAAAAATTTTGCTACTGGATCACTAGAGGCAAAAATGAGTAGTTCCACTTCCATTTCTACCTCTTGATTCCTGGACTTGTGAATGCTGGCTATTGGGGAAATAGCATCATATAGTGAATGTTGATTCAGAACATAAGCAGCCTTCTTAAGAAACTTGTCCCAGCCTTGCAAGGTAGGATCACCCAGCTTGTACTGTAGCTGAGTCTTCTAAATGTTCTATAAAGGTATCCACTGTTCTATCAAGTTAGCTGATTTAGTATGGGGGAAACATATAAAGACTAGTGAATTCCATAAGCATGGGTCCATTGTCACACTTCACACTCACTGTGAAGTGAGTTCTTTGATCAGAAGCAGTGCTGTGTGGAATAACATGACGATGAATGACATTCTGTAGGTCCACGGATAGCAGTTTTGACAGAAGCAATTGTGTGCAGGAAAGGCAAATTGGTATTCCAGTAACAACAAAGTGCCACCCCTCCCATGAAGAAAGTAGTTCAATGTAATCAACCTGCCACCAGGTAGCTGACTGGTCAACCTGGGCAAAGGCACAATACCAGGGACTCAGTGTTGGTGTCTGCTGCTGGCTGATTAGGCACCCCACCTTGGTGGGTGGAAATCCACGTTGCTGAGCCCGTGCATGACCTCTTTCCCCACCACGATCCTCACTTTGTTCACAAGCCCATTGAACTATGACAGGGTGACTAGGGAAGGAAGTTGATTGGTATCCAGAGAACAGGTCATCTGAGCCACTTGATTATTAAAATATTCTTCTGCTGAGGTCACCCTTTGTTGGGCATTGCTATGAGACACCAACATCTGCAACTTTTTCACCCATTCAGAGATGTCTATCCGCAACCTCCTTACCCAGACTTCCTTATCACCAGTTTTCCAATTGTGTTCCTTCCAAGTCCTTGACCATCAAGCCAAGCCATAGGCCACAGCCCATGAAGTGGTATATAATCACATGTCCCCAGCCATGTCTCACTCCAAGCAAAATGAGCAACCAAGCACACTCCCTGAATTCTGCCCACTGGGAGGCTTTCCCTCTACCGCTGTCTTTTAGGATATTCCAGAAGGAGGCAAGAGAGTTGAGGCAGTCCACTTCTGAGTGATGCCTGCATACTGTGCAGCTCCATCTGTAAACCAGGCCCCAATTTTATTTCCTTCTGTTAACTAATTGCAGGGAATTCCCCATGAGACCATAGGTACAGACTGGGAGAGAGAAGGTAATACAGTAGTAGTGGAGTACAGGGGCACTTGTGCCTTCAGGGCCTACTCCTGCCCAATCACACATGTACCACTTCCATATGATGTACCACTTCCATGTGGTGGAGGCACAACACTAAGGCCCAATGGGTCAAATGACACCCAGTTCATTATGGGCTGCTCAAGCAATATGCTAATGTTACGGCCCATGGTTAAGCATTCAGTCTCCACTAAGGTCCAGTAACAGACCCCAAACTGTTTCAAAGTAGTTATCTGCAGACAGCAGAAGGGCTTTGCTCCAAACTTGCGTCCCATGAGAAGTCCAGAAACAAAGAGGGTGTGTGTTGGTGTTGGCAGGAGGGGAGGGTAGGTGAGTAGGAGGGCACCAAGAATCACAGTTGTCTTGCACAGCAACTGCCTCAGGGGAGGCCCTTCAGTTTCCTCCACCAGGTAGGGTTAAATACCTCAGATCGGGGTGAAAGGCCAGTCACTACTGTGAGTAGAAGGGCTGTTTCCCTCTGGCAAAGAAGACTCATCAGAATTTAGGGGGCCAATTTCCCCAGGTTCCTTAGGGTCTCCCATTCCAAATCCCCATTCCAACTTTCGGAGAACCATTCCTTCACAATGGGGTTACTTTAACAGTAGATACCCCGAACATTTGGAAGTTCAAATTGCATTGTAAGACAGCCACTCAATGGATGAGATTCTACCTTTGGTTTTCAGCACTCTCAGCCCTGGGGCTGCTGGAGATAAGGGTCTCTTTCAGAGCAGAAGGTTTCCGATCTTTTATTCAACACTTGAGCTGGGAATTTGATCTCATTCTTTTCTTTCCCCACTTACCAGCGGTGATGTTAGAAGTAACCAGCCAAACTCATTATACTCATTAGCTTGACAAAAATGTTTGAAAGTATACATACATGGTCACCTAGATTCTTCCTTCAAGTGTTTCACTGGGAATAACCAATGGTGATATTTTGCATATCTCTATGACCAGATCATGCCATAGGCTATCAGTGCTCAGTACTACCAAAAATAAAGTCCAGAGTGTCTTTTTTTTTTTTTTTTTTTTTTTTTTTTTTTTTTTTGTCTTGTGTCTTTTTAGGGCCGCACCCGAAGCATATGGAAGTTCCCAGGCTAGGGGTCCAATCAGAGCTATAGCTGCCGGCCTACACCAGAGCCACAGCAATGCCAGATCCAAGCCACATCTGCGACCTACACCACAGCTCACAGCAAAAACGCTGGATCCTTAACCCACTGAGCGAAGCCAGGAATTGAACCCAAAACCTCATGGTTCCTAGTCAGATTTGTTTTCGCTGAGCCGCAACGGGAACTCCCATAGTGTCTTTTTAAAATTTATTTTTATTATAGTATATTTGATTTACAGTGTTGTGTTAATTTCTGCTGTATAGCATAGTGACCCAGGTACGTAAATATGTGTGTGTGTGTGTGTGTGTGTATTCTTTTTCTCATACTATCTTCCATCATGTTCTATCCCAAGAGATTGGATATATTTCCCTGTGCTGTATAGTAGGACCTCATCTGATCAGGTTAGAGAAACAAATCCAGAAACTCTGGAGCCCATTCAGAAAATTTAGTCTTAAGATTTTTTTCCTCTAGAATTTAGGCAGGAGGTAGATGGGCTCCAGGATAGACATTTGCAACTAGCCTCCTGTTTGCACTTCTTGAGGCAGGAGGTAGGTGGGCTTTGGGACGAACATTTATAATCAGTCACCTATCTATACTTCAAGAGAGAAATAACAATAGGCACTAGGCAAATAACTAACTGGTACTTGTCTTCTGTGAACTTGTTAAACAATTGTAATGACAGGATCAAAAGAGAGGCTGAACCCTCCTTGGACAAAAGAACAAAGAGGTCACGTACTCCCCATCCTCAGGGTCAGGGAGACCCAGCTACACATGCACAGAGAGACCCCTTTGGATCAGAAAGGGTGGGGGTGCCAGGCCATAATAAGTCTGGATAAACTTCCCACCATGCTTTGTTTTGGACTCCATCTTGGCCAGAAATGCCCATGCAGATCAGGGGAGGGCCCTGGGTCTGGTCGGGTGTCAAAGATAAAACAAGATAATTGGGTAAAGGAAGACAAAGACCTGGAAAAAGTGCCCTATGTAAGCGAATTAAATCACCTCTCTGGCATGTTCCCCACTGAGGGGGACGCCCTCACCTTTACTTCTTTGTGTGCGTGTTACTTCTTTGCCTCTCCTTAGATAAATAGACTAATAGTCTGTATTTCTGTGCTCTCCCACATGTTGTATTGTGTCTCTAACAATAAACCTCATACCTGTTTTTACAGTCTTTGCCTCCCTAAAATATTCTTGCTTTCAACAGGGGGCAAGAATCAGGGCAGTTCTGCTTTCAACCTCTAGCTAGCCCAGTGGCTAGGATTCCTGGTTTTCACTCAGGTTGCCCAAGTTCAGTTCCGGAGCAGAGAATCACTCACTTCCGTCTCTCCGAAATCAGAATCACTACCCTCCTTACCAAAAGTCTATATTGGTCAGAGTTCTCCAGAGAAAGAGAACTCATAGTAGATGTAAATATATGCATTACAGATGACCCTAGAATAACACAGGTTTGAGGTGCATGGGTCCACCTATATGCAGACTTTTATCAATAAGTATATACTATAGTACTACACAATCCACAGTTGTTGAATCCATGGATGTGTAACAGTGAATATGAAGGGCTGACTGCAAAATTATATGCAGATTTTTGACTGAGAGGAAGTCGAGATCCCTATGCCTGGCATTGTTCAAGGGTCAACTGTATATTATATCTAATATATAATTATATGGCTATTAATAAAATTAATATATATTATATTCCTTATAATAAATAGCCAATTCCTTAGAATAAATCTCTTCACATATCTATCTTTAGTTATATATAGATATGTATGGCCAATATATTTTCTATGTAAAATTATAAATATAGGTATTCCTATTGTGTCTCAGAAGGTTAAGAACCTGACAGAGTGTTCATGAGGATGTGGATTTTGTTCCTGGCCTTGCTCTGTGAATTAAGGATCCAGCATTGCTGCAAACTGCGGCTTGGGTTGCAGATGCTGCTCGGATCCAATATTGCTGTGGCTCTGGTATAGGCTGGCAGCTGCAGCTCCAATTGAACCCCTAGCCTGGGAACTTCCATATGCCACAGGTGTGGCCTTAAAAAATTTTTTTAAATTATAAGTATAGCAATTATAGAGATTTCATAGAAATGAACTTCTATAAATATAAAATAACATAAATATGTATATAAAAAGACTTATTCTGAGGAATGGGCTTGCATGGTTGGGAAACCTGAAATCTGCAATGTGGGCCGGTCGGCTTGTGGCCTAGAAGAGCCATTGGTGCAAATGAAATTCAAAGGTGGTGATAGAGAATTTTCTCTTGCTCAGGGAGGCCAGTCTTGTTCTGTTCAGACCTTCAGCTGATTGGAGAGGGCCACCCGCATTATAAAGGGCTTTACCCAAAGTTCACTGATTTAAATGTTCATCTCATCCCCAAACACCCTCAAGTTTACAACATAAAAATAGCCATCACACAGAATTAACAAGAAAAATTACATGATTATATCAACACATGTAGAAAAAAAGCAACAAAGCGTGATTTTTAAAAAAATCTAGGCACACTAAGACTAGAAATATACTTCTTTAATCTGATAAAAAGAATATAAAAAACAACAACTACATAATTCTTAACAGCAATAAACTAAATGTTTTCCTTCTAAGACAGGAACTAGACATGCATGTATATTTGTACTTCTCCTAGTCAATATAATATTGGAACTCTTACAGATATAATAAGGCAAGAAAAAGAAATAAAAGACATTCAGATTTGAAAGGGAAAAAAATCTTTATTCAAGATTTTTATTATTAAAAAAAAAAAGGAGTTCTCTCATGGCTCAGCAGAAAGGAATCTGACTAGTATACCTGAGGACGCAGGTTCTATCCCTGGCCTTGCTCAGTGGCTTAAGGATCTGGCATTGTCATGAGCTGTGGTGTAGGTTGCAGACTTGGCTCAGATCTGGCATTCTTGTGGCTATGGTGTAGGTCAGCAGCTACAGGTCCAATTTGACCCCTAGCCTGGGAACCTCCACATGCCATAGGTTTGGCCCTAAAAAGGCAAAAAACAACTACAAAAAAAAGATTACATTATTATTTTATGCAGAAAATTGCAAACAATCTATTTTTTACAAGTTCTTAGAGCTAATAATTGAGGTTACAAAGGCTATAGCACTAAAGAGCAATATACAAAATCAATTGCATTTCTGTAAAATAATAATGGATGATTGGAAACTGATATTTTTAAAACTAGTAACATTTATAGTAGCCTCCAAAAATGAAATACATACATATATATATACACGCACACACATATATATATTACAAAAGGTATGCAGGATCTGAATGCCAAAAATATAAAATACCAATGAAAAAGATCAAAGATCCTGCTGAGTAGCATTGAGAACTTTGTCTAGATACTCATGTTGCAACAGAACAAAGGGTGGGGAAAAAAATGTAATTGTAATGTATACATGTAAGGATAACTTGATCCCCTTGCTGTACAGTGGGAAAATACAAAATAAAAAAAAAAGAAAAAGATCAAAGAATACCTAAATAAATAAAATGACACACTGTGTTCACAGATGAGAAGACTTACTTAAAAGTTCAGTCTCCCTAAATTGATGTACAGTTTTAGTCTTAACATGATTCTTTATACATATATACAAGCTGATAAAAGTGTATATGCAAAAGTTAAGGGAACAGAGAGTCAAAACAATTTTGAAAAAAGAGAACAAACTTTAAAGACTCACGTTACTTGATTTTAAAACATGAGAAAACTCCAATAATCAATACAGTGTAGTAGGAGTTCCTGTGGTGGCTCAGTGGAAACGAACCTGACTAGTATCCGTGAGGATGAAGGTCTGATCCTTGGCCCCATTTAGTGGGTTAAAGATCTGGCATTGCCACTTGCTATGGTGTAGTTGCAGACATGGCTCAAATCTGGCATTGCTATAGCTATGGTGTAGGCTGGCAGCTGTAGCTCCCATTTGACTCCTGGCCTGGGAACTTCCATATGCTGCAGGTGTGGCCCTATAAAGCAAAAAACAAACAAATAAACAAAACAAAAAACAAAGAAATACAGTGTAGCTTTGGCAAAAGATTAGACACACCCATCGATTAAACACAAAAAAATCCAGAAATAGGCCAAAAAAATATGGTCAACTGAATTCTGACAAAGTAGTAAAGACAGCTCAGTCAAGAAAGAATGGGGTTTTTTTTCAATAAATGGTTCTGGAACAACTAAACATCATGTGCCAAAAAAGAAAAGAAAAGAAAGAAATACAACAGGACTTCTATATACGCCTTACTCCATGTTAAAAAGTTAACTGAAGGGAGTTCCCGTTATGGCACAGTGGAAATGAATCCAACTAGTAACCATGAGGCTATGGGTTCGATCCCTGGCCTAGCTCAGTAGGTTAAGGATCCAGCATTGCCATGAACTGTGGTGTAGGTCGCAGATGTGGCTCAGATCCTGCATTGCTGTGGCTGTGGTATAGGCCGGCAACTGCAGCCCTGATTCAACTCCTAGCCTGGGAATCTTCATATGCCTTGGGTGCGACCCTAGTTATGACAGCAGAAAGAATTTTTTCCATTAAAAATTGATAAATTGAACCTAATCAAACTTAAAAATGCTTGCTCGGAAAAGGACATTGTTAAAGAATAAAAGGACACGCCACAGACTGGGAGAAAATATTTGCAAATCATCTATCAAAGGACTTATATCCAGAATCTATTAAGAACACATAAGAAAAAAAAGTAATAAAAGGAGCAAAACATTTTACCAAAAAAGATAGATGGAGAACAAATTAACAGATGAAACAGATCTCAATATCATTACCTATTAGAGAAATGCTAATGAAAACCACAATGACATAGCACTACAACCCTATTTGAATGGCAAAATTAGACAAACAAAAGACCCCAAATATGAACAATCCCAAGTGTTGACAAGGGTAAAAAGCAACTGGAAATCTTATACATATATTTTTGGTGGAAATGCCGAATGGTACAGTCACCATGGAAAATAGTTGGGTATAACATTTGGTGTAACGAACTCTGGATATGTGTAACAACATGGGTATTATGGTTTGTGAAAGAAGTCACTCTCGAAAAGTACCTACCATGTGATTTTATGTATAAGACATTCTGGAAAAAGCAAAACTGCAGTGATGCAGTAATGGAGAATGGATCAGTGGTTGCCATGAACTAAGGACATAATAAGGATTTCACTACAAACGGGCAACACAAGGGATTTCTTTGAGGTGTTGCAGTTGTTCCATAGCCTCTCTGTGACAGTGGTTATAAGAACCTCTGCATATGTTAAAAACTCACATAACTATTCACAATAAAATTTAATTTTAATGCATATAAATTGAAGCATTAAATATATATATCTGTCATGTATGTGTATCTATAATATGCATATCTCTGAAAATCATTATGTAATATGAAACGGTTACTGATGAGCTGGAAATGTTTAAAATGGGGCAAAAAGAAAAAATCATTTTAGAATGCTTAATTATACATAATTTATTGATGAATAGAGTCTGTAAGTTTTACAAAATTGTGGTGGGAATTGGATTCCTAAAATTACAGTTGTCACATTTCTTGGGTATAATTAGATGTGGCATAGCATTCCACATTGTTTAAAAAAAGGGAGTGGGGGAGAAACGTCAAAGCTTTTCTGTCTGGCTGAAATGATAGGTCAAACAGCACAGAAATCTCTTTGGTTTAAGAAACTGGCATTTGGGCCCAGATCGTCCAATTATCTGGGCCATCAGCCTCATGTCTGGGCTGTCCACAGTGATGCTTTCTAGGCCCAAGGCCAAGGCCTCTAGTCCAGGAAAGCCTTTACTGATGTCAGAAGGCCAAAGCTGGAGAGGAAGAGTGGGAGGGACCCTCACAGGCTCCTTGGCAGCCTTGAAGGAGATCTTTGACTCATTGTTCTGGAAAAGAAGTTTTACCTTTTCAAATTAGTCCACAATGATAAAGCATGTGGAAGTTCAGTCAAAAATCCCAGTACATACTTTAGAAGAGGCCTGGGAATATGGAGCTGGAAGACTTCTGTCTGTCGTCTTTCCAACAATACATTTCCTCCCCAACAAAGCCCACAGGGAAACCGCTCCCAAACTCCGAAACTCTGAGGTGAAAGCCCTACCCCCACCCCCAATGCCAGCACCTCAGAGGCAAATCCAGCTGTGATCAGAGATGGTGTTCAACTCTAGACTTCTGTTTTTCAAAGAGGCTCCCATATTCTTTAGGAGTGGATACAAATATTATCTTCATAAAGCCTTCATTAACTGGTTGGAGATGATTTGCCAGTGTTTTGCTTTGTCACAACTTATTGGATGATTTATAACTTGAACTCTGTGCCAGCTGCTTGCAGCAGCCCACAAGGACTGATATGAAGGGTTCTGGAAACCACCTACTCTCCAAAATATCTCCTCCATTGGTCACCAAAGATGCTCCAAGTGCCTACAATATTTACCCTTTGGAACCCATTATTAAAATGCAAATGTTAAGCTGGGTGGAGTAATCCATTAAGTCATCACCACCCAAGTGGTTGGCTGTTCCATCAAGGATGAGAGTCCTAGGGAGATGGGACAGAGAAGTTTTGACATCAGGGAAGAAAGCATCTGGAATATTGGATTTTGGTGTTTTCCTATATGAGGAGGCTACATTCATGTCCTGGGGGCCTGAGAGAAGGGGAACAGCAAGGGGCAGGGGAGGACACATCCATACCTGAACATATTTACCATTCCTCTTACAAAGATGACCCTCCTTTTCCAAAGCACTTGTCGAATACCTGACTGTGCCTTTCATTGACTTGCTTGAACAGCGTGAATTAAGAAAACTGGTGTGGTTCCCACCTCCTGGCAGCTGACACATCAGCTCAGACCACTGTGCCAGATCAAAATATTAGAAACAGACATCTAAATTAATAAACTGAGGGTTTATGTTTTATGTTAATGAAAAGCAAATGGGTTTATGTGTTTGGTGGAGGAGTATGCAAGGAAGGGATTGTGGTGGGAAAACAACACCCCTTATCTAAATATTGAGGGAATTTCTTGGAGGATACATATATCAGAAATGTTTTAGGAACTGGGAAGCAGAGTGATTTAGTGAGCTGGCAAGGAGTGGGCATTCCAGCACAGACATGGCTTTGGGAAAAGGGTGGAACAGGAACAGAATGTGAAAAGATAAAGGGCTGGAATATTTAAGTGTCAGGTGAATTCATGCAAAATGAGGGGCTGGAAGACAACCGGAAAAGGAGGCAGGCTGTGTGGAAGAGGCCTCTGTCCTTTCCCCAGAAAAGGAGGCAGGCTGTGTGGAAGAGGCCTCTGTCCTGTCCCCTTGGTGTTCCCTTGATATGGGGTGTCCATCTCAGACCCCCAGCTCCCCAAGGGGATGGCTCTTGGAAGGACCCCTTGGCAGACCCAGCTCTCCTTAGGCCTGGATTATAGGCAGACTGGACTGAGAATTGGGCAAACTTAGCAACAGATTGTGGGGAAAAACTGCTGATTCATGCCCGGAAATAGTTAAAACTCACTTCCACCTAGTCAGTATCAAGAGTATCTCTCCTCACCTCTAACCCCCAACCCAAATCTGTGGGAAATTGACATGGCCTCCTTTTCTCCCTCAGAAATATGTCTTCTTTTTCCTTCCCATCTATCTTTGGAGTACATTTTTAGAAAACATTTTATTATGGAAAATTTCAGATGCACTAGACAGCTTCAATAAATCATAAGTGTGTAATATCTACACACTATTCTCTTCCCCCCTCCCTCATCACATTGGATTTTTTCAAAGAAAATCCCAGACATCATACCATTTTGTCTATAAATAATGAAGTAACAATATCCAGAAAATTAAATACTTATTTTGAAAAAAATGATATCAATCATGACCACATCTAAATTTTTTCTTTTTTACATTCAAATTTTTTAAACCAAAAACCATAAGTACCATCAGGTATGTGGGATATCTCTTGAATGTGAGCACTAGAGTAGGGGGAATACAAAAGCTGTGGGTCAGAGCTCAGGCTCCAAATTCCAGTATGGGGCCATCCTAGAAATCTGACAACCTTTCCAGGACCCACTCTTCTTCTTCTTTTTTTTTTTTTTGTCTTTTTGCTATTTCTTGGGCCGCTCCTGCGGCATATGGAGGTTCCCAGGCTAGGGATTGAATTGGAGCTGTAGCCACTGGCCTATGCCAGAGCCACAGCAACGCTGGATCCGAGCCGCGTCTGCAACCTACACCACAGCTCATGGCAACGCTGGATCGTTAACCCACTAAGCAAGGGCAGGGAGTGAACCCGCAACCTTATGGTTCCTAGTCAGATTCGTTAACCACTGTGCCACCACGGGAACTCCAAGGACCCACTCTTCTAACTTTCAAGTCCTCTTGCTTGGTTCCATGCTTCTTGCCTTCCAGTTCTGCTTTAAGTCTAGAATCGAAAAAATACTCTACCTGTGCTTGAATGCCTCTTGTCTCTATTTATTAGCCGCCTGATCTTAGACAAGACTTAAAACAACAGTTTCCTCATTATGCGAAATGGAACAATAACATTATGTTGTAGGGCAGTGGTGATCATAGAGGACAATATTTGTCAAACACCTGCTTCACAGTGGGAGCTCAGAATTGTCCCTCCGACTTTGATTCTGAACTTGATGACATCTCTGATACATTGACTTAAGCATCAGACATCAGTTTGTCCCTTGCCCACTCAAGTAATGCCCATCTCACTGTCTGTTGTTTAAACTATCTATATCATTATAACTGAAGTAAGTTTCTTATAGACAGCATGTAGTTTGGTCATGATTGTTAATCCATTCTGCCGGTCTCTGATGTATTTAGACCATTTACATTTAGTATAATTTGTGATGTATTTTATTTTTTTCTGTTTCTCTCTATTTCTCTCTCCACTGTTTGAGTTATACTTTTATTTATCTGAAGTATTTAAGTGCATCTTTTTGTGTAGTTTTCTTTGTGGTAGCTATAGGTATTAAAATATGCATATATAATTTACCACAGTCTACTGGTGTCACTATTTTACCACTTTGAATGAAATGTAGAAATCCTTCCATTTGGGTTCCTTTAGCATTCTCCCCATACTCTATAATTGCCTTAAATACGTCCTATATATACATTGAGCACCACATTAAATGATGTTATAATTTTTGCTTCAAACATAAAAAAGAATTTATTTAAATTTTTTTTAATTTTTAAAAATTTCATTGGAATATAGTTGACTTCAAACTTATATTTTAAAACTCAGGAGGAGAAGCAGAGTCTATTTTATTCAACTCCATTTTACCCATTATCTCTTCCTTCCTGGTGTTCCAATTTCCCTTCTAGTATCATTTCTTTTCTGTTTTAAAGACATTTCTTTCGTCATTCTTCTAGGATAGGTCTATTAGTGACAATTTCTCCTGGTTTTCCTTTATCTTAGAATGCTTTTATTATCACCTTGTTCCTGAGGGATATTTTTGCTGGATATAGAATTCTGAGTTGATATTTCTTTTCTTTCAACATTTGGAAAACATGCCATTTCTTTCTCAACATGGTAATTTTTGGTGAGGAATCAATTTTCCTTCAAATATTTATTCTTCTATAAGTAATGCATCATTTCTCTCTGTTTTCCCTATGTCCTATGCTTTCAAAAGTTAGATTGTGATTGTTTGAGCATGGATTTCCTGGATTTATTCTGTCTGGGACTTACTCAGCTTTTTAAATCTAGGTTTATGCTTCTTTCAAATCCTGGGAGAATTTCAAGCATTATTTCTTCAAATATTTTTCTGGTCACATTCTTTTTCTTTTTTCTTGGATGACATGGATTTTAGATATTTTTTTATTGTCCCACAGGTCTCTGAGGTTCTATTCATTTTTTTTTAATTTTTATTTTATTTTTTTGTCTTTTTTGCCATTTCTTGGGCCACTCCCATGGCATATGGAGGTTCCCAGGCTAGGGATTGAATTGGAGCTGTAGCCACTGGCCTACACCAGAGCCACAGCAATGCAGAATACGAGCCACATATGCAAACTACACCACAGCTCACAGCAATGTCAGATCCTTAACCCACTGAGCAAGGCCAGAGATCAAACCCACAACCTCATGGTTCCTAGTCAGATTTGTTAACCACTGAGCCATGATGGGAACTCCCTATTCATTTTTTTAAAGTCCATTTGCTGTCTTTTGTTCAAATTGGGTAATTTCTATCCATCTATCTTCAAGTTTACAGATTCTCTCCTCTATTATATCATTTTTGCTATCAAGTACATTTAGAATTTTTAAATTTTGGTCATTATATTTTTAAGTTCTACAGCTTCCACTTAGTTTTTTTAATATGTACATTCTATTTCATTGCTGAAATTGTTCAATTTTTTAATTTGTTTCAAAAGTGTTACTAATCACTTATTAAAGCATTTTTAGGATGACTACTTTAAAATTCTTGTCAAAAAATTCTGATATCTGTATCATCTCCATTGTAGCATCTGTCAGGTATGATGCTAAATTGTGATATTCCTGATTCTTGGTCTAACGGATGATTTTTTTAAAAAATCATATCCTGCAAATTAGGATATTATGCATGAGACTCTGAGTCCTATTACAGCCTTCCAGCTGCATCATCTGTTCAGCCTTAGCATGCAGGTCCAGTGTGCTTCATTTGTGTGTTACCTTGAGGCTTATCTGAAACTTGGGTGGTATTCTCTACTGTAGATCTCAAATTTTTGTCATGTTAATTCTGGTTATTAGTTTCATGTGTGGGTCATGAATCTCTTCGTATACAGGTTTAAAGAGGCTCTTTCTCCCCAGCCCTCTCCAGTCTGCAATCTTCCCAACTCGCTAGTTGAAAAATAAGGCATCCACTCTGCCACTTCTAGGTGGTGAATGGGGGCCCATCCTTCCCACTCAGCCTCCCAGAATAACCTGGCATGGGAATCAGAGTGCTCCCTGCTACCACTGAACAAGGGTGGAAGCCAGGCTCACTTTTCAGGCTCCACTGGCACCTGGATGCTGAGGGGAGCTGCACTGGGGAGGTATTGTCAAAATGATTTCTGTTCTGCCAGACAACCCTTTTCCTGGTCCTCTGGCTAGAAATAGCAGAGCTTGGTGTGTGTGGGGGTATTTTAAAAACCTAGACCTACTGGTGTTTCTGGGTTGTGAGCTTCTCCAGTGCCCAATCCAGGACTTATGAGAGACAGAAAGAAAATCCAGGAACTCACTACCATGTCATTCCTCAACTTTTTGGATCTTTATCCAGTCTGCCTTCTTCTTGCCATTAGATCCTAATGTTCTTACCTCTAGGCTAAGCTATCAGGAAACAGAGTTTCCACTGAGGAAATGTCTGCAGTGTCCTGGGATTACTCTCCCTTAGTGACATGGCTCCAGGAGTGGGTACCCTGAGCTCACTCCCTCTGTGGTGAACTTCTTTGGTCTTGGGCCCTTATGGAAATTCCTTTTCTCCAGGAATCCTCCAAAGGAATTGTTCCCTGAGTAGCTGTACCCCTTCAGGGTGCCTCTGCTTGTGGCTTAGACTATATGGAACCTCATGGGATTTCACATCCTCTGCACTCTCTTTTTAGAAACAGGTCATTACAGGTAGACGGTGGGAGAAAACTTGTCCTCCTTGAATGCAGAATAAAATCAAAATTGGAATCCTCTTACAGTGGGGAGTAACATCCAGGACACACTCGAACCATCTCCCGAGGCCCTACTTCATCCCTGGAAATTTCCTCTTGCATCTGAAAGTAAAGGGGTGGAGCTTTCAAAGAGAAAGCTCCTCATTTTGATGGAGATGTTCCTATTGCTTCTCTTTTTTTTTCAGATTTTATCTCATTTTATTTTATTTATTTTTTCATTTTTAAAAGTTTTTATTAAAGTATAGTTGAATTGTGATGTTGTGATAATGCCTGCTGTACAACAAAGTGATTCAGTGATACATATACACACATCCATTCTCTTTCAGATTCTTTTCCCACATAAATGATCACAGAATATTGAATATACCGAAGGTCCCCATTGACTAATAATTCCATATACCACAGTGTGCATGTGCCAATCCCAAACCCCCAATACATCCCCCCCAACCCCATCCTATTACTTCTTGATTCTAGTCATTAACTTGGTCTGCTTACTTGCTCCTCTTTAGATAAAGACAAAATTCAAAAGAGGTGAAGAAAATGGATGAAGAGCAAATTAAGTCAAATCATTGATGGTTGAGAATCTCCCCCTGCCCCCCCCGCCATTTTGGGGGCATCCATAGTTCCTGAATTTTTCTTTATGGGCAAAACCTCTCATAAGCAACCTTGAATTCTCTTTATAATTAATGTGAAACTGCAGAGTTTCCATCAACAGAAAAGTGAATTCCAGCACCAGGCTGGTAATAGGGGTAATTTGCCTTTGTAATGACAGAAAGCATGTAATCAGACGGCCACGGGTAAACCTGGGCAGCCAGACCCTGGGAATTGTCCTGATTTCTGAATGTGGTCTCTGAGAGATTGTCTTCTTCCAGGAGCCTCCTGACCGCCTGTGACCTGGAGCAGGAAGAGACTCCCTCTGGTGTCCTGGCCAGGGTCACTGCAGGGAGAGTGAGTGTGAAAGGGGGCCAGGACTTCCCTTTGTGGCTCAATGGTTAACAAACCTGACTAGGATCCATGAGGATGCAGGTTTAATCCCTGGCCTCGCTCAGTGGGTTAAGGACCTCGAGTTGCCTTGAGCAGTGGTATAACTTGCAGACACATCTTGGATTCCAAGTTGCTGTGGCTGTGGTGTAGGCCGGCAGCTCTAGCTCCAATTTGACCCCTAGCCTGGGAACCTCCATATGCCATGGGTGTGGCCCTAAAAAGAAAATATTGGGGGGCAGAGTCCCATGTGGCACTAACCAGGGGAATGCCCCGACACCCATGTGTGGACACCAGAGCACTAGGTCCTTGGGACGAGCTGGGGACCCGTGCTGGATTACGCCAAGGGGAGGTGCTGAAGAGGCTGAGAAAGTCAGTGTGGCTAGTGAGGGGCACATATGTGCTGGCACTGAGGCCACCACTTGATAAGAAGCCCCTCGTAGAACTGCATAAGTCCTCAATGTGGCAAGAGTGAGTGGGAAGCTTTGCCAGCCATGTGTCAACAGTGGGACAAAAACCAGAGACCAACACCATGTCTTAAAGCCATTCTAGACTCCTTAGAACAGTGAAATTTGCCCCTTGAACTATTCCCGGCAGGCCTGCCCCTGGAGCCCAAGATAGGGACAGCACGTTTCCCCCAGGGGAGCAGCTATGGGCATGTGTCAGGAGCACAAGGAAACAGGTGCCAGGGTTTCCCAGGACCCCTTCTTGCTATGCACATGGTACCTTCTCCTCCTCCTTGTGGAACCCTTTTTGGGAAAGGTCAGGTCAGCCTTTGGGAACAAGGACCAGCAACTCCATGCTTCTGATAGGGGGCATGAAGGAGGCAGGAGCCCCAGTGCCCTCTGCTCCCATGCCCCAACTGTAAGTGCTCCTGAAGACAGGTGCCCAGGTGTCTACCCCTATGCTAGACCATTTAGCCTGGTTCCAGGCAATTGGAAGAGGCCATGGCCACAGTAGTTGTCTCAGCATCCACATGGCGCTTGTGCCACTTTCCCCCTCACCTGTCCTGTTCTGGACTGGCCCGGCCTGTCTCACCTGTCTTCACCTCTGGCTCCATCCACCACCAACCACCCTGGGGATCCCCATATCCCTCTGGCATGGGGTCACCTGGGCAGCCCCTGCCCTCTGGGTCCCCTGATTGGCATCAGGAATAGCAAGAGGAACAGAGCATGGCCCACTGCTGAGCCCTAGGTGCTTGGGAGTGCCACCAGAGGAGCACCAGGAAGGGGAGAGAAAAAGTGGGAATTTCTCCTTGGCGAAGCAAACATCCTTAACAAGAGCCCACAGGCCTTGATTCCCAGACTGATTCTGACACAGCTCCATCCATGGGGATCTAGTCTGAGGCCCAGGATGCTTTGGAAAAGGACAGAGAGCCAGGATGATGGATGCAGGGTCATGAGAACCCCAGAGGACAGGAAAAGCATATCCAGGTGCTCTGCACCTGGGGCAGCTGAAAAAACCCAGGACACCCTTGGAACTGGGGGCTGGGAGGGAGGGAGGCCAGCAATTGGGCTGCCCCAGTGACCCTTCACGGAGGATGCCAGGTGGTTGGTGAAGGGAAGAGTGGAGAGTAGGGATAAGGGGATAGGGAATGGCCAATTTTCAGGGCACTGTAGACAGGTCCACCAGTCTCACCAGGCCCAGAGGCAAATGCCCTCAAGAAATTTGTCCTCCCTGGCTTCTTTCCCAGGGAGCACAGGAAATTGGTACAAAGTTCCTGGGCAGTTTAAACACTTTGGGGATATTTCCTAAGGATGATGTTCAGCGATGCTGCTTTTTCTTTTTGGCCATGCCCGCAGCATGTGAACATTCCCAGGTCAGAGATTGAACCCACGCCACAACAGTGACCCAAGCCACAGCAGTGATAACACTGGATCTTTAACCTGCTGTGCCACCGGGGAACTCCAAAGCTGACATTTTAAATGCTCATCGGTCCTCTATCATCAAGATGTAAAATCAGACCAAAAAAAAAAGGAGTTCCGGTGGTCATGGCACAGTGGAAACGAATCGAACTAGGACCCCATGAGGTTGCGGGTTTGATCCCTGGGCTCGCTTAGTGGGATAAGGATCCGGCATTGCAGTGAGCTGTGGTGTAGGTCACAGATGCACCTCAGATCTCACGTTGCTGTGGCTGTTGCCTAGGCCGGCGGCTACAGCTCTGATTTGACCCCTAGCCTGGGAATCTCCATATGCCATGAGTGTGGCCCCCAGAAGACAAAGACAAAAAAAAAAAAAAAAGAAGAAGAAGAAGATGTAACTCAGCAAATGAACAGTTCAGGCCCCAGACCGGATTTTCTGAAATGTGGAGGATTTTTTTCCTACAATTTCTGGGAATCTATAAGAATTCCTTTAGCTTGTTTCGAAATACACTGGTTTGAGTGGATATTTTCATCACAGATTTCAAATGAAGCAATTGAATCTTTCCTCCACCTTCAGCCTGTTCCTTCTTTCTCTTCTCCTGCTTCCCCCAACCCTCATTTTCACAGATTTTCCTGGGTAAGTTCATCCAAGATTATTCATAAAGCATCACTCCAGAACTTTATGGTGAGAAGTCTCTAAACCATCAAGTGACTTGCCTTCTTTTTAAAGGAAGATATCAGGCCACAGATCATGAATACGGGGCAAATAAATAAAGCCTTGTCTCAGCTAAACCACATTTCAGGAACCAGCACACATGCAATGTCAGACATTAGGATTGTCTTTAGAGATGTTATCATACCAAGGACAAATTAAGGTGAGTGAAGCATGGTGAGCATCTAAGATGGAACAGGAAAGAACATGAAGTTACACAAGCCACAGATGACTGCAGTTTGATGATGGAATTTGCAGGGTCAAAATATCAAATCTGAAGACTTGAAAAGCATAATATTCCAGGTCAAAGATTAAGTAGTAGGAGGATATTCATGATGACAAAAAAAAAAGAGGGTGAAATAACATAGCAAAGTAAATTACCAATGTTTATTAAAAATAATTGATCAGAAATACAAGAAAGGGGATTTCCCGCTGTGGTGCAGCGGGTTAAGGATCCAATGTTGTCTCTGCAGTGGTGGGGGTCACTGCTGAGGCATGAGTTCAATCCCCAGCCTGGTGCAGTGGGTTAAGGGATCTGGAGTTGCTGCACCTGTGGCTCAGATTCTATCCCTGACCTGGGAAATTTCAGGTGCCAGGGGTGTGACAAGAAAGGAAGAAAGGAGAGAAGGAAAGAAGGAAGGAAGGAAGGAAGGGAGGGAGACAAGAAAGGGTGAGGGATGGTTCCTAACTAATCATGAAAATGAAGCATATCTCAACCAAATGGTCAACACCTGAGACCATGACCTTTCATTCAACGTGAACCCACACAATATGACAAGAACAATCCATTTCTCCCTTTCAGAGAGTTATCAGGGAGGATGTGTGTCATGAAATGAGTCCATTGAGTAGCAGTACTAGGGAACGTGCTGACAATAGCATGGGGGAGCCCACAGTTAAATACACAGGAAATTTGCAAGCCATTATTTAAAATTATATAAACTAGTATTTAACTAAATTATATTTTAAGACAAAGGTAACAAATACTCAAAATTCATCTCTTTCTAATTATCTTGCTACTTTTTCCTAATATTTATGTTCCTGAGGTATTTACATTTTCTGTGTCTGGATGGTAGAAGTGTACCATTACACACCACTCTCCCACACTTGGTTCAGTGATATCAGTTTGAAATTGGCCAGGGTGGGAGAATTTACACTATGGAAATTGGCAAAAGCTATAAATCAGTTGATTTATTATTTTGATTGCCCGTACATAAGAAAATAATGAAGAAATGGTTTAAAATGTAAACTTTTAAAATGTGTCCTGTTTGAAACCATTATATCGTGAATAGCAGGCAAAAAACAAATATTTATCGTTCCCACACTTGAAAACCAGTATTTGATACAGCAAAGAGGTTGCTCAAATCATTTAGGAACAAAACAAGAGAAGTTCTGGAAGTTCCCATCATAGAGCTTCAGAAACGAATCTGACTAGTATCCATGAGAATGAGGGTTCGATCCCTGTTCTCAATCAGTGGGTTAAGGATCCAGCACTGCCGTGAGCTGTGGTGTAGGTTGAAGACATGGCTCAGATCGTTGTTGTGGCTGTGGCTGTGGTGTAGGCTGGCAGCTACACCTCCAACTCGACCCCTAGCCTGGGAACTCCCATATACCTCAGGTGCAGCCCTAAAAAGCAAAAAACAAAAACAGAAAAAAACAAATGAAGTTCCAAAAAATTTCTTTAATGTTTCATTTTTGTCTTAGTAACATAAATGAAAGTGTCAGCTAAAAATCATTTAAGAACTAGACTCACTCATTATGGATACAAGAGTTTGGCAAAAAGCAGGGGAACATCCTATGAAAACAGAATGGCCGCATGGAAATTACAGCAAAGAGTATTGCATATCTTATTGTTAATTGTACTTTGTGTGCTATGTGTTTTTTATGTCAGTTCAGATGTGCTTTGGCCCAGGACAAGCAAGTGACAATTCAGAGCCAGTGTAAGAAAGAACCTGGGGCAGTAACAGGTCAGTCTGCTGGCCTGCCTTCTTTGAGTTTGTGTCATATATGTTAGCTTGCACATAGCCTGCTAGTGTGGACAGATCTTATTAGCATGCAGGTAGACCATTAGCATACACATAAATCATTAACATGCACACAGACCATTAGCATGCACATAAATCATTAGCATGCACATCGACTGTTAGCATGCATACAGACGGTTAGCCTGCACATACACCATTAGCTTGCACATAGCCTTCACGTAGACTGTTAGCATGCACATAGACTCTGAGCATGCACACATACCTTTACCCCACACACAGCATGCACACAGACTGTGTGCCTACGTTTATAGAGTTTTCACAGCAGGCCAGGCACCACTCTTATTACCCTCCCTTTCCATTTACAGACATGGGAACTGAGACACTTGGGGGTTCCTGTGCTCCGCAAAGTCACACAGCAAGTGCAAGCTTGCCTCAGCATGCAGCCCTGCCCTTGAGGCCTGCAGAGCAGCACGCCTCCCTAGGATGGGGGCTGGAAGCTCTGGAGGTGGGTGGGAGTGTAGGCAAGCCCACCCTCTCTGCCCAAAAGGGTCTCTGTTCACCTAATGACATCATCTTCTGCTCTGTGTGATGGTGGTAATCCTATCCACCCCGTGCTTTCTCTGAGAAAATAAATTAAAGCGGGGCCCTCTGGGTCCTCAGCCCACTTAATTGTCCTGCTTTCACAGTCTTTGTTTGAGAAACAGTCCCCATGTCTTAAGACCTTTCAAGCATGTATCCGTCTTTTGGGTTATTTCTGGAATTCGGGCCTTTGAAATTCCACTCCATTTATAAAATGTGTTTTATATGTTTCACATATCTCAGTTGTTCAGCCTACACACATTGCTCTGTCTGCCCAGAGAAGAGGCTTCCAGCCAATCTGACAACATAGGCCTTTCCCGCACACCTGGTCGGGGCCCCACAGCCTTCACGCCAGATACGGGACCCTCACAGAATGCCAGGGCCAGGCTTGTCTTACTGCACCCTAAGTTGTGTGAGGACAAGTGCCAGGCCCTCTGGGCTGGCCTGACCAGGAGTACTGTCCAGTGAACCAGGATGGCCCTTTTCTATCCCACATGACTATCAAGAATCAGATTTTAATGCTTTCTATGCACCTTGAGGATTGGCAGCCCAGCCTCCTGGCACACACCTGAGACCACCTCAGTGCCCTTGGCAGACCCCTGCTAGCCCAGAGCACCCACGGGAACAGGGAAAGCCAGGTCTTGAACAAATAAGAGAACAAATCCTGTGCGGCAATTTGGGAAACTGAAGAAGAGACTAAGGCATGAGGAAAAGTCATTTTAAGAGTTAGCACCAGTGGTAACATTAAGTTATTCTATGGTTTGGGATTTGTTCCAGTTTATCTAAAAAGGCAGGTTGCTGAGGTGGGGTGGAAAGCTGAACCAGAGAGACCAAGTTGGAACAGAGAGAGTTATCTGACCTTGTACCAACCACACTCAGAGTAGCTCTTGGCCCATAGTTAGTGCGCGATAAATGTTAGCCAGTATTTTTGTTTCCTTATTTTTGTTATTAATATTTAAATTTACCTTTTTTTTTCTTTTTACAGCTGTGCCTGTGGCATATGGAAGTTCGCAGGCTAGGGGTCCAATCAGAGCTGCAGCTGCTGACCTACGTTACAGCCAGGGGAACACCGGATCTGAGCCACATCTGTGTCTGGCAGCTTGCAGCCACTCCAAATCCTTAACCCACTGAGCGAGGCCAAGGATCAAACCCTCATCCTTACGGATACTATGTTGGGTTCCTAACCCACTGAGCCACAATGGAAACTCCAATATTTAAATTTACATACAGTAAACTTGACTTTTATTTGGTGTACAGTTCTATGAGTCTTCCCATGTATAGATTTGTATATCCACGACCACACTTAGGGTACAGAGAGCATCCTCACCCCAAACCCTTCCCCCAGCCCAGCCCCTGACCTGTTTGCCTTTTCCAGGATGTCATAGAAATGGATTCATAGAGTAGGTAACCTTTGGAGACTAATTTCTTTCTCTCAGCATAATGCCTTGCTGTCATGTGTTTGAATAGTTCACACTTTACTGTTGGGTTGTTCTTCCCGGTGAACATTTCCATAATTTGTTTATTGATACACCCATCCAAAGACACTGGGGTCATTTCATTTGGGGGCAGTTACAAAGATTGTTTCTATACCTGTTCATGAAGAGGTTTCTGAACACTTTTTGGAGCATACTGCCGTTTCTCTAGAACAGATATCTAGGACTGAGATTCTTGTATCATGTGGTAAGTATGTGATTACATTTGTAAGATACTGACACATTGTTTTCCAGAAAAGCTGCACCATTTTGCCTTCTCATCAGCATATGAGTGACTGTTGCTCTGCATCCTCACCAGCAGTTGATGTTGTCAGTTGTTTTTTTTTTTTTTTAATTTTAAGACATTCTCATAGGTGTGCAGTGGTTTATGAGGGCTCTCATCAGCATTTCTCTAGTGGCTAATGACATGGAACCTCTCTTATGTGCCTGTTTGTTTTTCTTACATCTTCTTTGGTGAAGTGGCCAGATATTTCTCCTATTTTAAAACTCAGGTTTTTCATTTTCCCTATTGTTGAGTTAGGAGTGTTCTTTATATATAGTCTAGACCTAAGTCCTTTATCTAATAAATGATTTGCAAGTATTTTCTTCCAGACTGTGGTTTCTCTTTTCATTTTCTTAACAGAGCCTTTCGGAGAGCAAAGATTTTAATTTTGATAAAATCCAATTTATGAAGTTTTTCTTTTATTGATTGATCATGCTGCTGATGTAATTATGTAAGAACTTTTTGCCTGACCCAAGGTCATGAAGATGTTCTGTTTCCCACATGAGTTTTATAGTTTTACGTGGTCTATTATGACTTGATTTTTAAATAAGATACAAGGCTTAGATCAAGGATTTTTCTGTTTTTTAGGTTTTTGTTTTGTTGTGGTTTTTGCTTGTGGACATCCAATTTTTCTGTTGGGCAATATTAATATGACTTTTTTACCCCCTTTTTGTATCAATTTTTCTCTTTTAAGATTATTTTCTTACCTAAAATAAGAAGATCTATGTGAAAGGGTCTAGCCCAGCAACTGGCATGTTGTTCATGGAAAAATAAATAGATAAACATTGGTTGAAAACACACACACACACACACACACAGAGGAAGGGAGAGACAGAGAAAATTGTAAAATGAATTCAAAGACTAAGATCTGTCTTCTGAAATTAAATTCTGGAATCCCAAGGTGAAGTTTGCAGCACTAACTCAAAACCCCCAAAGAGTAGCCATCTCTGGCTTCAAGGTGGCCCCTCTGGGGACCCTCTTGGAGAAGAAAGCACCTTCCTTTGTATAGAAATGATGTTGGCCTCTTGTCCACTCCAGTTAGTGGTCAGCTGGGCTTGCTGTTAAAATGCATTGACCTCAGCTGACATTGAGAACTGTCCTTATAAGTGTGGCATGCAGCTTGTGTGCAAGTGTGTGGGGGTGTATACGAAACCCACTCTTTCTGCACAGACCCCCAGACTCTGCCGGTGCAGATTCCCCATGGGAGCCGTATTCATGTGAACCATTTACCTCGGTGACTTTAAGACCACAGAACCCATCCAACAAAGGAGCTCATTTATTTTCTGACATGGTTAATGTCCTGATTTAATGACCCTCTTATATCACACTCAGCACCCTAAATTATAGGGCAGCCCAGGCAATTACACCGCAGGATCTCAGACTGCACCCCGCCCTAGAGCGACAGCGCAGTTGTCACACAGCTGCCCGCCAGCGCTCCTGGGAGAGCGGCTGCAGGAAGCTTTCATCCCCTCGTGTGAGCAGCGGCGAGCCTTGGCTCTCATTAAAATAATTGTTTGCACCTCCTTGTGGCTCCAGATCACTGTCTCCTGAGATTTTTCAGCCACAGGAAATATTATTCTGAACATGTAACTGCTCATGTGAGAGTCTGAAAATGTCTTTCTTCTTGTTATTACTAAAGAAGCAGAGCCCATGCTTCTTGATTGTGTATTAAAGAAAAAAATCCCGTCTCCTTGGCACGCTCAGAAATGTTTCTGTTATAAAAGATTATTTTCCATAATGACCCTTTGAGATGAAAGTGGTTATGGCAAGGATTTCACAAATGGGAGTCCCTGAACTTTCTCCTAAACACTGCCGGGCTCAGAACAAGGCCGATTAGGCAGGTTTAATGCCTAACAAAAATTCTGTTGGAAGGGCTTAAGAGATTTTTACCTCCCTGGCATTAACTGTAAGGTTAATGTAATGTAAAAAAAAAAAAAATCCACCATATTTACCAAGGGCTTACATCCAGGAAAACTGGTGGTGACTTCTGGGTTGAAACTTCCTAAGACACATTTTTTTTTAGCTTAGATCTAGTTATTCAGTAAATAAAAAACGACCTTCAAGTAAACTAAACAGTTGGGAACAGTCTAGAAAATGAAATTTTGCTTTTAAAAATAATGTCATACTCTAAAGCTTAGATCCCACTTCATAAATATGGGAAACAAAAGAAGTGTATGTTACAATGAGACAAAATAGAGAATAACAGGTTATAAAAATTAGCATTCATAACAAGAAAAAATTGCCCAAAATCTTCAAATTGCATCAATTTGACTTGCTAAAAGTAGGTCAGGTTGGAAATTCTTGAGAGAGAAGAAATGCTGATGGGTAATAAGATGATGGTATTTTTTTGCTCCAGACATTGTTTCATTCCACCGTGAATCCTCACTCTTCCCCTGACTCTGGGACGAGATATATTGCCCCTCTGAGAGGAAGAGACTCTTAACAAAGCTGTGGAAAGGCCACAGAAGAAACTATGTCTTCCTGATGGCATCCTCACCATCGTTGGTTAGAATACCTGGGCTTTTATCTCATCCCCAGTTTAGGTGACTTAGTCGCTGAAAGCCCTCCATTTCCTCACATGTGAAATGGGAACAAAAATTCCAATATTATTGAGTTGTTGTGGATTAACCAGTGTAACACTAGCAAGGCCCTTAGCCTTGACAAAGAGGGAATATTCCACAAAATTTAGGTAGTATCATTATTGTCATAGTTAGAATTTGATGGATGATACCTTGAGGCTGTTCAAATTGGGAAATGCTATATTGTGTCCTGAGCTGATGGCTGACCTAATCAGTGCCAATACTAATATATTCTTATTCTCCACCCCCCCCACAGATCCACATTACAAACAACTGACTTTAATTATAAGCTGTTAAGCATTAGAATGCTTGTTTTCTTTCTGGCTTTTAATTATAAAACAATAGTAATTACTATGAAACTGTAATTATTATTATATGCCACTAAATCAAGTACTGGTGGAGTTTATAAGGGACATGAACAAGCTGCCCGGAAATCCATATACAGCTGTGTTTTCTCTACAGAAAGGAATCTGTGGAAAGAGAAACAAAGAGGCATGAAAGATCAAGTATAAGGAAGAAATAGCAGGTAACGTGCTCTATCCCCTACTTTGAGCTGACCAACGCAGGGGACCCAGGCCACTCCTGCCAGCTGGCAACAGAAGGAAAGCCTGGCTCACAGGGGCAATGTAGAGCCTTAATGGAAAACACCCCTCAGCCCCATGAACTGCAGCCTGCTGTAGCTGATAGCATGTAATACAAAACACATTTGTTATTTTTCCTTATACCTCAATAAATAAATACCCAGAAGGAAGGGGAAGCTCACTACATATTCGGACTTGGTGATGTGTCTTGAGCAAGACTACATGCCTGAGGGCTGGCAAGCAAGATGTGGACAGCAATCAGCCAAATGAAATAACTGGGAAATACCCACCACATTGGGATGGGATGGAAAACGGCAAATGGTGCGGGCAAGGGAACCAGATGAATCCCCTGAGAATTATATCATTTTCATCAAATTGAGTCATTGTGGGAAGATTTGGGGGAGCAAGTCAAAACCCATTACTTAAGGGAGAATTCAGGGCTAAAGGCACAATTTTATAGGTTGTGTGCAAATATTAATAAAACCCATGTTGGGTTTTACACGCCATGTTTCCGAGATATTTGAAGCAATGTCTTCCCTTGGAGACATGTGGCAGAGGAGGGCAGTGCCTCAGATTGTGGAGCTGTTGGAGAGGCTCTTGACCTCTTTGGTGGCTCGTGGAAAAGATAAGGGGTGGAGTGTGACTGCTCTGAAGGCCAAGTGGTAGAGCTGGGAGCATTGCCCATCTGACGGAGGGGAAATGTTCTGTTATGAGGTTGGTAGCTAGACTCTCAATTTTCCTAGCTAAGAAATAGAGTTGAAGGCGATGGCCACCCACTCAGTGATATATTGATATATATGATACAATGATATGTCAATGTTGCATTGCACCAAGGGCCTGTATTATGTCTGCCAGGGACTCCAAGAGCATCCTGTCTTAGAGATGGGGACTGAAGTCCCTTGGCTTCTTAAGACACAAAATTCACAGATTTTGGAGCCTATTTATGTCCTGTATGTCCTAGATGACCCTATCATTGTATTTTTTTCCCCTAAGTCCTCACTGAACCTAAACTTCTAATTCTATACAACCTCTCAAAATGACATGATCTGTGTCTTTCTGTATTTCGTTTCATTTAACTGAAAGCTCATTCCTGGTAAACTGTGAAAGTAAAGTTAAATAAGTTAGAAAACAGAATTTGAAATTCTCAAAGTGTGGGGAACCATGGCAGAAATGAAGAGTTTTGCTCTATCTCCTTTGTATTTATCATGACTATTTGAGGCCAAATCATGTTCATAGAGAAAAAGCTAACAGTGGTTATTTACCTATAAGGACAAATAAATATTTTCATAAATAAATACAATCAGTCTCACAAGTGCTATTTTTAAAAGCACAGATGCCAGAAAATTTTAAAACCTTCCCTTATATAGATCTCAGGTCCAAAATGCAATAGAAAACAGAGTTGCAGAATGTTAGAAAATAAAAATATATGTAACGGAAACTATATGACATAGCTAAAGCAATACTTTGAGGAAGTTTCATATCCTTAAGTAATTAAATTAATAGTACTTGCACTCAAAGAAATTAGGGAGAGAGCAATAAAATATATTTGAGGATATTACAGGGAGAGAAATACTAAAAATAAAAGAAGAAAAGAGTAAAACATAGTAGAACCTCCAAACAAGTCCAAGAGCTAGTCCCTCCCCTGCCTCAGTAAAATAAACAATTAACCAAATCAATGAAAAACCAAAATAAGAAAGAATAATATGGAAATGAGAAGACTCTTCACTCTAAGGAAAACTTTTGAAATAATAAATGATTACCCTGCTCAGTTCTACAAAAATAAATGTGAAAACCTAAATGATTTTTTTTAAAAAATATAAATTGGGAAAAATAGAAATCAGAAGAGATAGAAATAGAAACAAAATTATTTGCATAGTAGAAATCTTTAAAGTTACTTTTGAGAAAACACCCGGTCCAGTTTGTATTAGAGATAAATTCTGTAAAATATCTAAAGTGCAAATACATTCAGTGCTAAAGAACGAAAGCTTCCAACTCACTTAAATTATTTAATAATTATTTAATAATTAAATCAATTAATTATTAAATAATTAAATAAATATTAATTTAATGTGTATTGAGTAATTAAATTAATAATTTAATTAGATAATTATTTTTAAAATTTAAATTATTTCAGAACTTTTATTTTTAAATAATTTTAGATTTATAGAACAGTCTCAAAGACAGTGCATAGTTTCACACAGTAGCTTCTCCTGGCTACTACCTAATGTTAATATCTTATATAGTCAGAATACACTTTTCAAAACTAAGAAATTAACACTAGTATAAAACAATTAACTAAACTACAGACTTTATTTGGATTTCACCAGTTTTTCCACTAATGGCCTTATTCTCTTCCAGGATCCAATCCAAGATTCTATGTTGCAATTGGCAAATTATTTTTATGAGGCAAAAAGATTATATACTGTTAGCAAAATTTGACAAGACCTCCTAAAGGAAAGATGTAGATCAGTCTCATCTACAAAAGCTCCAAAAAGTCTGAACAATCCAGCCATGCTTGAGAAGAAAAACACAAAGTTCCTGTCGTGGCTCAGTGGTGATGAAGCTAGTATTCATGAGGACATGGGTTTGATCCCAAGCCTTGCTCAGTGGGTTAAGGATCCAGTATTGCCATTGAGCTGTGGGGTAGATTGCAGATGCAGCTCGGATCTGGTCTTGCTGTGGCTGTGATGTAGGCCAGCAGCTGTAGCTCCCATTCAGCCCCTAGCCTGGGACTCCCATTAGTCACACCTGTAGCCCCAAAATGAAAAAAAAAAAAAAAAAAAAAAAAGAAGAAAAACATACCACAATCAATGGGAGTTCATTCCAAGATGTGAGACTATTCCAACTTAGATAGTCTATTAATATGTCACAGAGTGGGTCAAAGGAGAAATCGAAATTTATCCACAGCTTCAGAAGAAAATTTATTAATTTCAACATAATTCATAATTTAATATCTTTATAAAAATAGAAACAGGCACTCACAATGATTTTATACACACAGCACAACATTTTGCTTAATGAGAGGGCACTGGAAGTATTTCTATTGATGTCAGAAAAAAGACAAGGATGCTAACAATTACTACAGTTATATAAAATTGTGCTAGAATTACCAGCCAATGTAATTAGATAAGAGAAAAAAATGCATGAAAATTGGGAAGGAAGTAAAATTTTCACTATTTGCAGATGACAGAATAGTATGCCTCAAGCACGCACACACACACACACACACACACACATCAACTGAAACACTATTATAGACATTAAGAGAATTTTGTAAGATGGCTGGTTACAAAATTATACACAAATCAGTAGCTTTTTTATGTGCAAGTAACAACTCATTAGAAAATACAAGCGAAGAATGACAAAACAGAGAGAATATCTGGGACTATGCTTTATAAGAAATGTATGAAACAGAAACAGATTCACAAACATAAAGAACAAATTTGTGGTTGCCAAGGGGGAGGGAGTGGAATGGACTGGGAGTTTGGGGTTGGTAGATGCAAACTATTACACATTTAGGATGGATAAGCAATGACATTCTACAGTATAGTACAGGGGACTGTATATAAATATATGTATACGACTGGGTCACCTCCCTGAACAGCAGGTATCGGCACAACATTGTAAATCAACTACACTTTAATTTAAAAAAAATGTGTGGGTCCTATATTAAGAACACTTAAATTAGACCAATGGACATAAGAAAGACTTTAAGGTGGGAAAAACTACTTTATTATTAGGTAGAAAAACCCAATTTTGGAAAGAAGGTAATTTCCCTAAATTAATGTGATCTCAATAAAACATTTTTTAAAAGGATCTTCTTAAAGGAAAAAAAAATACATGCAGTGCCAAATTCACATAGAAAAAAAAATTTGATCATTTCCAGAAAAATAGTTAAAACTCAAGAACAATGACAGAGAATCTGCCCTACCACATGCTATAAAGTTAAAAAGTTGTAGTTTGGTTTTTGTGCACAAACAGACAAAATGACTGAAGGAATTGTATAATGAGTACAGAAACAGTCCAACTGCATACAGGAATTTGGCATATGGTGAAAACTACATTTTAAATCAGTAGGTAAAAAAGTCAAAGATTCGAAAGTGGAGTTTGGGTACCCAGGTAGCAATCTGCAAAAAATTATGTGGAGGTCTTTATCCCATTTCATTTAACCAAAATCTTCCTGATGGATAAAAAATTTAAACACACACAAAAGACAAAACTACCAAAATATTAGAACAAAACTCAGGAATATTTTAAAGAAATAGCCTTGGATGAACTGATAAAGAAAATATAGTATATCCATATAATGGGATACTATGTACCCTTAAAAAGAAGGAAATCCTGCAAGATGTAACAATGTGGATAAACTTGGTGGATATTATGTCTAGTAAATAACTTTTGAGTGTCTCAGAAGGGCAAATATGGTATGATTCCACTAATAGGAGGAATCTAAAATAGTCAGACTCACAGATGCAGAGTAGAATGGTGGTTGCCAGGGGCTGAGGGAAGGGGCAATTGGGAAGTTGCTAATGAACATGTTTAAAACTCCACTTATGCAAGATAAGTTTTAGAGATTCACTCTACAACACTGTGCCTATCGACAACAGCACTATTGCACACCTAAAAATCTAAGAGGATAGATCTCCTGTTGAGCGTCCTTACCACAATATTTTTTAAAAAGAACTAAAAATAAAAAAAAACCATAGCATAAAAAATAAGGCAAATGTTGGAGTTCCCACCGTGATGAAGTGGGCTAAGAATCCAACTCAGCAGCTTGGGTCACTGCAGAGGTGCAGGTGCGATCCCCAGCCCAGAGCAGTGGGTTAAAGGATCTGGCATTGCAGTGTGGGTCTCAGCTGCGGCTCGGAGCCAACCCCTGGCCCGGAAATTTCCATATGCAGTGGGGATGACCATAAAATAATAAATAAATAAATAAATTAATTAATTAATTAAAAATAAGTAAACAAAACGATTGTATATAATAAATTAAAAAAACAAGCAAACAAATATCTTTGAGTGTTTTTGAAAGGCCTTTCTACACAAGCCATAATATCTTGACATAATAAGAGTTATGAATCTGACCACATAATTCTGCTTAGGAAAAATTATCACAGAGTCAAAAAAAAAAATGACAACCTAGAGGGAACTATTTGTCACAGATAAGGTAGAAAAAAGGGCCAGTTTCCATAATATGCCATGCTCTTTTGAGATTCAATAAGAAAAGACAATTAACGGAGAATAAGTAAGGCTGCTACTTCCATGTAAAAAGGAATCCAAATGACTACCTTACCATAATCATAATTAAATAAACCCTATTTGATCTAAAAGTATGAAACTTTTAACTTTCAAATTGGCAATTATAAAAGAGTTTGATTTTGCACACTGCTCTCATGAGACAGGAATGGTGTTCACTTGCTGGGAGATGTCCAGCTTCTTGGGAGGTAAACTTCACACTCTCTGCCCTTTGACTCAGTTGGCAAAGCAGTTTATCCTTCATTATGCTCACAGAGGCATGCAGAGACACACATAGGAGAAGGTTCTCGGAGACAACCTTGATCCAAACAAGGTAAATGGTCATCAGCTAAGAGAATGGTGTTGCTGTGAGCTGTGCACCCCAACAATGCAATAGTACACAGCTGTATAGATGAATGAGGAAATGCACTCCATTTTCCTAAGGGAAAGACAAAGCAAAACTAAATGAGATGTTGTTTAGAGATGATTACACATGGAGTAAAATTATTTTTCTAAAGTAAGGAAGTAGGCAATGTTTAGGTAGGATGTGGTTCTGAGCTGGGTTTGTGGATACAAGGGTCTAGGTCCTATTACTGTGTTTGATGCCACATACCCCCTTATATATTCTATTGTATCTGTCAAGTACTGACTGTGTCATAATAGCTGTTTTTAAGGAAAAGAGGTGTCTCTAGGTGACAACAGAGACCTAGACCTGCACACTCAGGTTCTGGGGTCAGAATCCCAGGTTGGCCCCATCAGACCGGTGGCCTTGGGCAAATCCTATCCCCTTTCATGCCTTTACTTCCATATCTGAAAATATGGACTTAAATAATTGTATCTATCTCATAACATAAGATAATGGAGAGGACAAAAGTTCTATATATAAGCCCCGAGCTGGTGTCCTGCCATTACTGCAGCAAAAAAATAACCTACAAAATATCTTGAAACATCAGAGTTCCCATTGTGGCTCAGTGGTCACGAACCCAACTGGTATCCATGAGGATGTGAGTTTGATCCCTGGCCGCTCTCAATGGGTCAAGGATCTGGTATGCCATGAGCAGTGGTGTAGGTCACAGACTTGGTTCGGATCCTTTGTTGCTGTGACTGTGCATAGCAGCTCTGATTCGATCCTAGCCTGGAAATTCCCACATGCTGTACATGCGGCAAAACAAATGTAGACGTGAAAAGAGCAGGAGGCAGAAGTGGGTGAGTGGCCACTTCCTTTGGTGCAGAGGGTGAGTGAACTCCTAGAATAGTTACATTCACATAAATTGGTCAGTAAGGGAGTTCCTGCTGTGGCCCAGTGGGTTAAGAATCCAACTGCAGTGGCTCAGGTTGCTGTGAGGCATGGGTTCATTCCCCCACCCTACACAGCAGGTTAAAAGATCTAGCATTGCAGCATAGGTTGCAGCTGTGCCTCAGACTCAGTCTCTGGCCTGGGAATTTCCATATGCCATGGGTGCGGGCATAAAGAAATAAATTAATAAATTAATAAATTGGTCAGTAAGGACTCCTCTAGAAAGGGGAACTCAACTGGGAATTTAGGATGAAGGGGGATCTGCCTTTCATTGTACAGTTTGACTTCTTTCTCCCCTGATGTGTATACCGTCCCTTTTTAATTAAGCAAATAAATCTAGTACTAAGCCAGTAATAAGCTGAAAGCTTTCCTGCTCTGGCGAGGAGGAATTCCACATGCCCACAGCCTTTCTCTCTGCCCACTGATGCTTACGCTATCAATAATCTTAGAGCTTGATGTCATGCCAGTTCCCAATGGTGTTGACAGACTCCAGCTCAAAAGTCCCTTTATTAGACCTTGTCCCTCAGTAAAGCTTGCAAATTGCTCTGATCTTAGTAGACAAAGCCATCGCTCATTCTCTGAATCTCTGAGCATCCTACACAATAACGTAAGAATTGGCGAAAATTACCCAAGATAAAGCGTCCTTTACAACATCAAAGTCCCCGATTTCCAGGCTGTAGGCTGCAGGTATGTGACAGGCCTGACAGGCCAGATGGACGGCAGAGATAAAGCAAAAAGTGAAATTCCCCAGCCAGAGTGCCCGCCTTGGATTTGGTGGTAGGTTTTTGGTAGAAGGGATTAAAGTTATCCTCGGAGGCGTGAGCACAGACTGCTTTTACCTTCAAAACCAGGTAATCGGCAGCAGATAATGATCAGAGAAGGAAGCCTTGGAACGTTCTGCTGAGCTGCAAAGACTTTCTCTTGCCAGGTTTGTTTAATTCTGGACCAAGTCCTTTTGGATTGTGAGAACATAGTCTCCGTGTTTGGCTAAATTCATTGTTTCTAATGTTATTTATGATGTGAGCCTCTCTCCCTTCCTGCCACCCTCATTTGCACTTTCGGAAGCAACGGCAGCCTTGCCTGTGTCATAGAAGATGAGCTCTGGCAAACTTATCTCTTTACTTGGTCGACATAAACACTGCACATAAATACAGCCAAGATGGAAATTTGCACGCAGCCCCCAAATACATACACATCCTATCCAAAATCAGCAACACAAGTTAGAAGATTAAATATCCTCTCAGAGGAGAACAACAATGTCCTACAGCTCACAGAGAAGTTGCTAGGCTTGAACACTGGGCTCTGTCTTTCTGGGAAGGAAGTATTTTACCGCATAACAAAAAGAAACGTGAACCATTTTATATTTAACAGCTGGACTATTGGCTTTACTCTGACTATTTGAGCATTGAGAGTTCTGTTCATAAAATTAAGCTTGAATCACTGAACTGCAATGGGAGCTTGTTTCTTACCCTAGATTATGGGAAATTAATAAGAAAGAGGCTGGTGATAAGGAAATAGGAATGGAAGGTTAGTATAAAGTCAGAAGCAAAAAAAAAAAAAAAAAGAACTTTAGTTCAATTCAAAGCAATATTGATGTAAGTATAATTTGTAAATGTCACTAACCCACAATAGCCCTGGGACCGTATTTTCAAAGAAAGCGGAAAATAATTCAACTAATTCCAGTCCTATGATCTTTGGCTGAGGAAATTTAGTAATTTATAGAATTTATTGTTTAGATAAATGCTTCTTGAACCTGGAAACAACTAAAATGCTATGAAATAAAGTGCACGTCACACAGAAGGGTGTCTCTTGCAGAACACAGCTGTGCTGGAAAAGCATAAGCCATGGAGAATAAAACAGACTGATCCCCAAAGAAACGCATCCAAACTTGCATGTTCAGCTGGGCGCTGCCTCTCTGAGAGGCTGGTCACCCATTTCTATGGTGGGGTTATAGGATATTCTTGGAAATGCTGGTAAATAAGCCCCACCAAAAAAAAAAAAAAAAAAAAAAAAAAGTGGTCTCATGACTTTTCTTAAGATGGCAAAATTCTTTTAAAATAAAAAACACCGGAGCGGAGTTCCCGTCGTGGCGCAGTGGTTAACGAATCTGACTAGGAACCATGAGGTTTCGGGTTCGATCCCTGCCGTTGCTCAGTGGGTTGATGATCCGGCGTTGCTGTGAGCTGTGGTGTAGGTTGCAGACGCGGCTTGGATCCTGCATTGCTGTGGCTCTGGTATAGGTCAGTGGCTACAGCTCCGATTCGCCCCCTAGCCTGGGAACCTCCATATGCCGCGGAAGCGGCACAAAGAAATAGCAAAAAGACAAAAAAACAAAAAAACAAAAACAAAAACAAAAACAAAAACAAAAAAAACACCGGAGCTTCTGCTGTGAGGCAATGGGATTGGTGGTGTCTCTGCAGTATCAGGATGCAGGTTCAATCCCCAGCCCAGCATAGTGGGTTAAAGGATCCAGCGTTGCCACAGCTATGGCATAGGATGCAACTGTGGCTTGGATCTGATCCCTGGCTCAGGAACTCCATATGCCTTGGGGCAGCCAAAAAAAGAAAAAAATTAAAAAATAAACAAACAAATAAAAAAATGGCATTACCTAATAATGGCATTCGCCAGATCCGAATGATTGTAGAATGGTTTTCAACCATGAAACTTACCTTAAAGAACAAAGATTTGTCGGAGTCCCCATTGTGGCTCAGCAGTAACAAGCCTGACTAGTATCCATGAGGATTAGTGTTCAATCCCTGGCCTCGCTCAGTGAGTTAAGGATCCAGCATTGCTGTGAGCTGTGGTGTAGTTCCCAGACATGGCTCAGATGTGGCGTTGCTGTGGTTGTGGTGTAGGTTGGCAGCTGCAGCTCCATTTCAACCCTTAGCCTGGAAACCTCCATAGGCAGTAGAAGGGGCCCTGAAAAGGAAAAAAAGAAAAAAAGAAAAAAAAACCAAAACCCCAAAACAAAGAATTGTCACTATTTTCCCTGAGCTGTGTGGAGCTCTGGAAGAGCCCACTCCTGCCAGGACAACATTGGCTCCTGATGGGAGAGCAGTGCATTCCTTAAAACACCACCTCCTGGCCTCAGCTGATACCTGTGTTCTGTTGGTCCACACCGTGAACAATGAGCTTCCCTGGAGTCAGGTCTCTGAATCTGACCTACTGAAGGACAAAACAGTCTTCCAATCTGGACAGGACCCAAGACATACTTAGCCATTGTCCTAGGATCATTTAGGGCTACTTTCCCTAAGTCAATTCAGAGGGTTCCATCTACTGACCAAGACATGTCCCTGAAGGAGCTGAGGTCACAGATGCCTAATTCTGGCAGCTCAGGACATCACCAAGTGAAAGAGGGATGAGGGACCAGGAGGCTTTACAACTCTCTCAAGGAAGAAAGCCCAGACACACCAATACCCTCCGATGGTGCATTTCAGAAAGACAGCAGGACATCAGGGATTTTAGGACTACTCTGGTTTGAGGATCTTGTTTAGGTTCAGTGTGAGACCCTAGTCAGAACAACTTCTTATTTACCCAAGATATCTTAATCCAGTGCATACACAACAAAATGATACATTCTTCAACCAGGAAGCCATTCACTTTCATGAAGCAGCCTCACTCAGAAAGAGCTTCTCTCTTTCCATCGCCTCTAGGAACTGACACTTCAGAAGGCATTGCAGTGTCTTCCAAGGCATTGCAATGTTTTTCATTGCGGTTAAGGCAAGTGTACATTTGGGAATTTAAACTTATTGTGAAGATGAGAAGAGACTGGATCCCCTTGGGCGTGTGGGCAGTGTGGTGAGGGAGAGGGTGGGAGGGGAGGCAGGAGCCCATCAAGCTTCATGCTTCATGCGTGATTGTCATTATGAGGCTTTATAACTAAACCATGTTTCGTACCATCTATTGGGCATGTTAATATATTTTTCTTTCTTTCTTTTTTTTTTTTTTTTGGCTTTTTGAGGGCTGCTCCCGCAGCATATGGAGGTTCCCAGGCTAGGGGTCTAATTGGAGCTGTAGCCACCAGCCTATTCCAGATCCACAGCAACGCAGGATCCGAGCCCCATTTGCGACACCACAGCTCATGGCAACGCCAGATCCTTAACCCGCTGAGCAAGGCTAGAGATCAAACCCGCAACCTCATGGTTCCTAGTCGGATTCATTAACCACTGAGCCACGACGGAACTCTGCATATTAATATATTTTTCATCAGACACAACTTAGAATAGATTTACAAGGAGATCCTGCTGAGTCGCATTGAGAACCATGTCTAGATACTCGTGTTGCAACAGAAAAAAGGGTGGGGAAAAAATGTAATTGTAATGTATACATGTAAGGATAACTTGATCCCC
This sequence comes from Sus scrofa, assembly GCF_054392235.1. Lineage (NCBI taxonomy): Eukaryota > Metazoa > Chordata > Mammalia > Artiodactyla > Suidae > Sus > Sus scrofa. The sequence goes on from NC_139383.1 coordinate 148,724,534, forward strand.
TTGCTGTACAGTGGGAAAATAAATATATATATATATATATTTTTCAAATGATAATAAAGGAAAAGATAAACACCTTCAAGTGGTCTAAAAACTGTGGTGTGTGTAAATATATAGTATATACAATGCAAAATTTATTTAGCCATAAAAAAGAAAGAAATGCTTTTTTTTCTTTTTTTGGCTGTTCCCAGGGCATGTGGAAGTTCCCAGGCCAGGGATTGAACCCACACCACGGTAGTGACCTGAGCCACAGCAGTGGCAATATCGGATCCTTAGTGTGCTGAGCCACCAGGGAACTCCAAAAAAGAAAGAAATTCTGCCATTTGGGACAACATGGATGGACCTTGAGGTCTTGATGCTAAGGAAAGTAAGTCAGATAGAGAAAGACAAAGTCATGATGCCACTGATGGGTGGAATCTAAAGGCAAACAAATAAACACTAAGCACATGGATACAGAGAGAGAACAGTTATAGAAACCAAGGCTTGGGTCAAACAGGCCACCAAGGAGTCCCCTGGTAGCTCAGTGGTTTAAGGATGCAGTGTTGTCACTGCTATGGCTCTGGTTACTGCTGCAGTGAGGGTTTGATACATGGCCCTGGAAATTCCACATGCTGCGAGTGTAGCCAAAAAAAAAAAAGCCCACCCAGTTGAGCAAAGTCCTAGGTGGGCCTGAGGCTCAGCTCTGTTTTACTGAAGGGGACACGCTGGCCTCCCCTTGTGCCTTCTCTGAGTGGACCACGTATTGAAAAAACAGGCTCACTCACAGAGAGTCAGAGGCATGGCCCTTCCTTTGTTGTTGTTTTTACACTCCTTGTTGCTGTGTATTTTAAGAGTAAATAACTCTCCTGATGCCTGCCTTAAACTAAACAGAACTCGGAACCAAACCTGGGGCAAACCTAGTAATTTTTTTTAAAAATGGTTCTAACACAATAAAGGGTAAGACTGCCTAACTAGAAACACCTGCACTCATAATTTCACTATATTACCCTAACTACTTCTATTTTTTATGTACTTCTTTACATATATTTATACGATTGTAAGCACAATGTATATGTGTCTTTATTGTCTTATTTTTCCAAAAATATCGTATGAGGAATATTTCCCCTAATTCTAGCCTTTACACAATTTTTAATGACCTTATATCATATTTTAGTGAATTACATAACACACTATAATGAACACCGTCACGCAGACCGTATTTTTCTTTGGTTGTCTTGGGATACTTTCCCAAGGGTGATATCAGACAACATGAAATATTTTATAATTCCTGATACATATCACTAAGTTACTTTCTCAAAATCACAGGACTGAGTCCTATGCAACCATCAGCAGCAACCCTTACCAAGCAATGCCAGGTTTATTATAACCCTGAGAACCCAAATGGGCCAAACTTCCAGATAATACTCAATGATTTACATGGTCTTTACCTATTTTAAATGTTATATGTTTTCTAAAATGATTACAGTGAAAAACTAAAAAAAATCAAAAGAAATAGAAAATAGGATTTAGTGTGATTCTTTTATTTTTATTTACTTATTTTTTTGGCCAAACCCACAGCATGTGGAAGTTCCCTGACCAGGGATTGAACCTGAGCCACAGCAGTGACAACAATGGATCGTTCACTGCCGAGCCACCAGGGAACTCCCAGATGTGATTCTGATTATAGAACTTGAGAGTTCAGAAAGACCTAAAGGGGAGGGGAAAGCAAGAGACAGTTCACACTCATCCTTTATTAAGTACATGAAAAATCTGAGACTCATTTGCCTGGAATCACAAAGCAGGTCAGTCACAAAGCAGATGGACAAACCAGTGAGGTCTGCTAGACTTTTGATGGGAAGTCCGGAGCCATCAAGAAATTCCACCTCCTTCTCTGTCTCAGGCAAAAACCCTAGAACGAATCTGCCACTGCCTCTGAAAAGGAAGTTTGGACATTTCTGGGTGATTTCTGATGACCTGGATCAGAATGTTAAAGAGCATTTCAAAAGTTGCCACAGATAGTCTCTGAGTCGCAATGAGAAATGTACTCTGGACCATGACCCATTTGGATCTCAACGTTTCTCCTTCCTCCTCCACCCTCCTGCTTTCTGTTTTTAATTAGATGCTGGAACTCACTAAGTCAGATCCAAGTCATTTCAAGAATGACTTTCAAGTCATATCTTTTAAGGAAAATGAGTCTTGTTCTCCAGCCTCCATCTGTCATTACCCTCTCATGCATCTCAGAGAAGTCAGCAACATGATTCTTCCCCCAGCTGTCATTTAAAATAAAAAGCTTTCTTATTTGCCACTCAAGAAAAAGCACAGTAAACCTAGCAGCAGGAGGACAGGGATAATGAAACATAATTAATCACATTCTGCAGGCTCCCAGGATCATATGTACCTGCATGTTTCTTGGTGGTGTAACTTGGAGCTGATGAATATTGGCAACTTGCAACTGTGCTGCCCATGCAACCCACACACCTGAGTGTATAGTTTGTGTGATGAGGGCAGTGGTGTTTCTCACAACATGACCTCAGCCTCTCCAGGACTGCCTGCCCAGTCCCTTTGCTGGACATACAGAACCTGCATGTGGTATCATTCAATGAAGAGCCTTCAATGAACCCAGCTGTGTGTTCAGGTCTCTTCACAGAGGCTGTTGGAAGGCACCTGCCTCTTCTGATGACTGATCTTCTCTGGCTAAATACGTGTTTTTCCAAATCCTGAATTCACCCATGCTTATTGGGTGCCAGGCACTGTCCTAAGCATTTTGCTGATATATTAAAATGTAGTGAGTCGTCTCAGACCTACAGGAAGACTCTGCCACTCTCTCCAGATGAGGAAACCAAGCCACTGAGAGGGAAGATGGTTGTTGCAGATGCAAAGAGACTAGGAAGACACAGTGTATCTTCTTAGCTGGTATTACAGCATCATCAGTACTAGCGTTATAGGATGTCTCAGTATTATACATTTCCTCGGATTTCCTTGGGGGTGACTGCTATGTTTGTGTCATGCAGGAGAATGTCCTTGATCTCTAGGAAATGCAGGCTGAAGTCATCAGGAGTAAAGGATCATGACGTCTGCAACTTAGTTTCAAATAGTTTACAAGGACACACACACACCAGGGGGTGTGGCAAATGTTCATGGTCATGGGATTTAAGTGGGGGGTGCACTTTTATTCATTGTATTACTCTTTTGCCTTTTCTGTATGTTTGAAATTTTTCCTAATTTAAGCTGGAAAAAAAAAATGGATCTGCCTCTACTTATTTTGGAGTGTGCTTACTAAGAAGAAACTCACAATCAAAATCTTAGAACATAACATTTTCGAGATGGAAGGAATCTGAGACCACACTGGGCCCTTCTCATTTCAAAGATGAGGAAAGTGAACCTATTTAGTAGTTATTAAAATATAATATAAATATTTCATTAAGTGTCCTTTTGATCCTTTTAGTGTTTACAATTTTGATAAAGATGGAAAAAGCTGAAAGTAAAATATCTAAATATCTTACTAATTCTTTTTTAAATGTTTAATCATTTTATTAACTTAATTATATTGATAGATAACCATGCAGTACAAATATAAGTGTATTTAGATCATTTGACTTACAAATAAAAGTGGAGAACAGAAAGGTCTGGGACATTACCAAAAGTGTAAGTGGGACAGGCCAACTTGAGTTCCAAACAATTCTAGTGGAGGAAAGACAAAAGATATTAAAACTAGGGAAAAGGGGTTGAGAGAGGGTGGTGGGTGATGATTTTATTGAGTATTTCTGCTTTATTTATACTGGTCAGGTAACACCTGCTACAATAAATAACTCTGGGAAGCCAGGCCCAACATGAATGGGCCAAAGTACATCTCAGCTGTCATCAGCCAAGTATTTCCAGACGACAAATTTGTGACCTGACTGATGTGCTCTGGTGGGACCAGCGCTATATATACTGGCATCTAGCATGGAGTGTGTGCACCTGGGGAACCAGGGTAGATGTGGGACACTGAGAGCCTGGAGCTGAAAGTTATCAATAACTCAAAGGCTCCACATTTGTGGTTTCCATTCTCTTCCTATTACTGACCAGGGTCCTTGGCCTTCTTTCGTCAATGGAAATTGATGAGAGACCAGACAGGAAAATTCAGGAAAAGCTTTATTGGAGCCCTTGCTGCAGAAGGGAAAAGCTAAAACAAGCAACAGGTTCTTTGCTCCCTTGCTCCCCAAGGAGGGACGAAGCTGGTTCCTTATAAGGGGGGAGGGTAGGGGTGGGTCCTGAGGTCAGGCCAAAGGAGTGGCTTAGGTGGTCTGCTCACCCCTTTGGTAGTGTTGTGTATAGGGGGTTCTTCAGCTGTTGGTTGTATTAGTCTTTTTGCATCTTGTTGTCCATAATTTGCCCAAACTCCACAGGCATGCAGTTATTGTTAGTCTCTTAGAGTTTCTTTGTATTTTGTTGTTGGAGGTACAAGCATGGCAGAAAAGTGTCCCGGCCCCGGTACCAGGTCCCAGCTTATCTCATTCCCAGGCCCCTATATATGCCACTCCTAACCCCAGCATCCTCTCCCACTCTCCAAATTGGTGACTACTGGTCACCAAGAAGGCCCATACTCATCAGCCCTGGTTCCCCAACAAATGGACTCAAAAGAATGAAAAAACAAAAACAATCATTGGAACTCTTCATTTGCCATAATCCCTGTTGTCCAGATATTTTAAAGGCCTCTAAATGCTGTCCCTGCTCTGCATCTAAGGAACTGGCCATGGACACCTCCTGGGATTATAAAAAAGAAGAACACATCTGACTCCATATTAGAGCTTTTCCTTTACCTTTGACTTGGCTTTAACCTTTGTCCTCTGTGTTTAATCACCCTGGCTCTGCAGCTTTTGCAAAAGGATGCTTCCTATAGCCTGAAATATACAGAACAGCTCATTCTCAAGGCTATGACTTTTAAGACTATTACATTTTTAGATAAAAAGTTTAGGAACAGAGAATAACATCTGTTTCGTTGGAGATTTTTTGGAACATCCTGACCTGACCTAGGTGGACAGATGCAAGAACAAAGTTTTCCCACACCAAGTTTGTAACAACTAACCATTCCCCCTCCCTTTCTTGTATAAAAGGAGCCTAAATTCTGACTGAGGGGAGATGGTTCTTTGAGACAGTAGTCTGCCATCTCCCCAGTCTGCTGGCTTTTAGAATAAAATCATCATTCCTTTCCCCAACAACTTGTCTCCTGATTTATTGGCCTGTAGTGCAGTGAGCCTAATGAGCTTGGATTCAGTACAGGATTGAGAGGAAAAGTGAATCTGAGGCTCGTGGAGCTGGTCCAGAAAGGTTGTCACTCCTTCCGCATTTTGCTGCCTGGCCCTGGACAGCAGGAACAAACTCTTTTAAGAGTGCCTAAATAAATATATCATCAGATCCAGGCACTGATTATCAGCTTTAATCACTTTCACATTACACTATGTGTTTCTTAATACTCTTAATCTGAGATAAAATATGTTCCAAAAAATTAGGTTTTAAGCCATTCGGGCACATAAGACATAGATTTATTTAATTAATATGGTTAAACTTTAAATAAACATTCCTGGAAAGGTATGAATTAACGTAATACATTCAGGAAAATCTGAGGTATTATTTCAGCTCAAATGAGTACTTTATAAAATTCTGTTCTACAGGTACTAAGGACTATAGCACCCCCTGCAAATTTGTAGCAGTTGACTTTTGATGCACTTAAATGTTGATTTCATTCTGTTCCATAATGCTACTTGTTCCGGATTTACAGCTGCACATTAGCAATCATTAGAAATACTAAATCAGAGGGAAAAAATATAATGCAAGTCATGGAAACTCTTTGGGGTGTCAGAGTAATGCCAGAAAAACCTTCATGGTGACCCTGACCTCAGAAGGTGGCTGGGGACCTGGCAGCCTATTGTGTGAGGTTCTGCTCAGAAGACTGAACACTGACCCCGCTGAATGCTGCATTAATGAGCTGGGGTCTCCCATTCCCCCCACCCCCTGCTCCCTGCTTTGAGTTTTCCCAGTTACTACATGAATCAAATTACGGGCACCTCTGCTGGGTTTCCTGTGAAATCACAGATCTTACTGTAACCAAATATTACCATCTCGGAAAAACTTTATGCAACCAGCGAGGACTCTTCATTCTCAGGCAACAGAGAAAAGCTTCTTTGTTTTGAGATTGAACACCTGGAACACGTTATCCAGGGGGGCCTCCCTGGGCCCATAGTGGAGAGGGGGCTCCCAGGACCCAGTCACACCCCTGCCCTTGGAGGGCTGGCCCGCCCGGAGCTTCCTCCCAGCTCCATTTGGCCCAGTTTCATCAGATTTTGAGATTGGCTATAGCTATAGGGCAGAGGGAGTCCTGCATTTCCATGGAAGGGCCACGTTGGGGAGGACCACAGACCTGTGGGGCAGCATTCCATGAGAGGAGAAAGGGCTGCAGATTGAGGGACGGGAGGCTTGAAACCTGTCTTCCTGTCCTGGCCTGCTCTGGCCCTCCTGAAACATTGACCAGACAAGAATGCTGGATGTGCATCCGGGTCACAGGCAGGCACTTGGCAGGGCATCTGTCAAGGTGTGCATCTCTGGAGGGCTTCCTTGAAAACCAGTGCAACCCAGTGTTTCCACATTAGTTTCAAAACCCTGTAAGAAAATTTCGTGTTGGAGTTCCCATCATGGCGCAGCAGAAACAAATCCAACTAGGAACCATGAGGTTGTGGGTTTGATCCGGGGCCTCTCTCAGTGGGTTAAGGATCTGGCATTGCTGTGAGCTGTGGTGTAGGTCACAGATGCGGCTCAGATCCTGAGTTGCTGTAGCTCTGGTATAGGAGGGCAGCTAGCTGTAGCTCTGATTGGACCCCTAGCCTGGGAACCTCCATGTGCAGCGGGTGTGGCTCTAAAAAAAAAAAGCCCCAAAAATTTTTAAAAAGAAAATTTTGTGTCGCTTCTTTATCTTTAAGCCATGGCTGGGCCAGCAGTCTCCAAAGAGAATCTAACTTGGGACAGTTTGGAGGCTCTGGTCAAGGCTGATGTGTAGGAATCAGGATGTAGGGCCTTGACCTCAACCCCTCCTTGTTGGGACAACATGACTGCTCCTCAGTGTAGAGCCAGGGGCAAATGTCCATCCAAACACCCATGTAACTTTCTAAAGATAATGTCCCACCTTTGCTCACATCTTGTAGTTTTGTTTTGTTTTTTTTTCCCCCTCTTTTTACCACTGTACCTATAGCATATGGAAGTTCCCAGGCTAGGGGTCGAATTGGAGCTGCAGCTAAAGCCAATGCCATACCCATGGCAATACAGGATCCAAGCTGCATCTGCCTATACTGCAGCTTATAGCAATGCCAGATCCTTAACCCACCGAGCCAGACCAGGGATCGAACCCACATCCTCACAGAAAAAATATCAGGTCCTTAACCCACTGATCCACAACGGGAACTCCACACCTTGTAGCTTTATCTTGATAACATCTAAGGTCTTTACTGGAAGGGACCCAGTTCACCTTTGGGCCCCTCACTTAATGCTCGGATAGGGTACATGGTAGACACCCCATGTTATTGGAACCAGTCTTTTCAAACCGTTCTATGTACAGTAGTGTGCTGAGATGCAGATTTTGCATCAGGAATGCAGCCAAGCCTGGCATCAAATTTCCTAATATGCTTTCAGGAGATACTGGGGCCACTTGTTCAGGCCACACTGAGTTAAAAAGGGATGCCCTAATGCCAGTTATTTGCCTAAAGGACAGGTGACCTTCCCCATCCAGTGAAATTCCTATTTTTGACTCTGGGTATCTAAGATAGTTGCATTGACATAGCTTTTTTCACCCCAGGAAATAACGATAATGTCTGCGTGCTAATTATTGTGTTATTAGTTCAATTATTTACTTGTGAATATAAAACATAAATTCAAGCAGAGTTCCCTTGTGGAATAGCGGGTTAAGAATCTAGCATTGTCACTGCTGTGGCTTGGGTGGATGCTGCTCCATGGGTTTGATCTCTGGACCCAGGAACTTCTGAATGCCACGAATAGAGCGCCCTCCTGCCCCCAAAAAGAAGAATAAATCTTGGCAACTCATCAGCAATTTAGACAAGGACCTGGGGGAGCAAAGCTGAGCAATGCACACGTTTTTAAAGAAACATAGGAATTACACAAAACACTGAGTTATCACAAATAGCAATAATTATTTTGAATAAGTTTTAATAAAAACCACAAACTTGTGCAAAATACACAGATGTGTTTTGAGAGGGACATAAAACCAGGTAAAGCCACGTTTGAGGCTCTATCCTTTGCACAAAAACAGTTCGGAGTTTACACCTGGTTGGTCCTTTAAAAATGCCTTTCTTTACTCTTAACTGTTGATAACTAGGATTCCATCGGTTTGCAGAATATTTCCTTAAAATGGTAGGAGTGCTAGTAATTATTTCCTGCCTAGTGTTCTGTTTCCACAGACCTGGTGTGCCTCTGCGCATCTAAGCCCTTTTCTCTAGCACGATGCAACCCGCCTGCTTCATCTTGCTTTAAAGCAAGTTTAATTTACTTGATTAAAAGTATGCCTATGTTCAACGTGTCTCCAAAGAGCCAGGGATAGACATTCATGAAGACTTGCCCTTTGAAATAAAATATACAGATTTTGTTTCCCAGTGTTTTCACGTCGATCTTTCTTGCTTTCTTAGTTTTCATGTAGTATCCAGTATCACAGAGGTTGGCAGCAAAACGACAGGGAAATGCTTCTGATGGGGGCCCATTCTCTGGGCTTGGAGGCGGAACATATATTTTACAAGAACAATGAGAAATCAGTGGGATCCACTTTTCACCGACCCCATAGAAGAAATTCTCTCCGTTGCAGAAATGGAGGTGGGGGGTTGACGGCTGTGACATAAAGCCCTCAGCAGAAAGACAAGCACCCCCATTTTCTGGGGATTTTCTGTCACTACACTCTCTTTCACAAGGTTCTTTTGCCTAGGTTTGTTCACACAACTTATAAAAATTCATGAAGAAAAAGGAGACCTATTGACCAGGGCTCATTACACATTTTTTTTTGAAAAAAAAAATGGAGTTTTAAAAAATTATTTGTATCTTTCAGAGGAAAATATAGGACATATGTTATTTTTACCACGATGTGCAGAAATTCCTTAAGAAAATAGGGGGTTAGGCATTTAAAAATAGAAGACATTTATTCATAGTTTACACCCACACATTTATTTTTATTTATCCCAAAGATTGAAACTGCACTTTCTTGGTCCTTTCTTTGGTTTCCTGTTAAAATACATAATTAGGCAGACTTTTCATGTACCTAATAGCCCTGAGGAGACTATGCAGTGATCTTTTGGAGACTAAAAATATTGGTAGGAAGTGGTTCTCTTCTCCCCACCCCCCCAAGTTCAATAGCTCAGCTATTCGTTTCCTGTTTCCAACAGCCAAGGTAATTAGACCATAATGAGAACTCTTGGCTTGGAGGATGACATCTGAAAGTTGAAACTATTTGCTGTACAAACCTTGATACAGAGGGAGGGGGCAGGGCTCGCCCCTTCTGAGGGAGAAAGTCCAACTACTAGAGTGTCACTGCCCCCCACTGATTATTGTCTCCTGAAAGGACTTCTACACTGGTTTTTATGGAATGACCAATACTTTCCTTTGCTTTTTTTTTTTTTTAAGGGCTACACCAGTGGCCCATGGAAGATCCCAGGCTAGGGGTCGAATTGGAGCTGCAGTTGCCAGCCTCCACCACAACAGCAGCACCAGATCCGAGCTGCGTCTGCAACCTACACCACAGCTCGCAGCAATGCCAGATCCTTAACCCACTGAGCAAGGCCAGGGATTGAACCGGCATCCTCATAGACACTAGTCAAATTCGTTACCATAGAGCCACAATGGGGCTCCAGAATGATCAATTTTTATCATAAAGGAAACATCTCTAAAAGCTCTAGAAAGAGCCAGAGCATACAGGGAACCTGTTTACGCTTCAACTGTCCCTCTTTCTAGCCATCAAACACATATAGTAAAGCATACACCTCTGAAAGGTATAAATAAATATATATGTATATATATATATATATATTTTAAATTATGGCCACACCCATGGCATATGGAAGTTCCTGGGCCAAGAATCAAATCACAGCCACAGCTGTGACCAGCTGATCTAACCCATACCTCCACAGTGATTGGAGCCACTGCTGCAATCAGATTCTTAAACCACTGCACCACAGCAGGAACTCCTGAAAGATACATCTTGATGAATTTTTCACCTGTGTGTACATCTGCGTAATCACCACTGAGATTTAAAAAATTACATTTCCCACCCCTGAATCAGGCTCTTAACCCCTTCCTGCCATCACCTCACCTAAGAGAGCCCCCATCCTGATTTCCATCACCCAGGATGGTTTTACCTGTTCCTGGATTTCATGTAAATGGAATCATGCAGTCTACATCTTTCTGTCTGACCTTTTTCTCTCCAGGCTATGTGTCAGATCCAAGCACGTTGCCTGGCTAGCTAGGCTCTGGCATCTTCACCGCAGTGTAGTTTTCCTTTGTCTGGCTCAACCACCTTCAAATTTAAAGAGCTTTAAATTAGGAGTTCCCATTGTGGCTCAGTGGTAACAAACCCAACTAGTATCTATGACATTGTGGGTTCCATCCCTGGCCTCACTCAGTAGGTTAAGGATTCTGCTTTGCCGTGAGCTGTGGTGTGGGTCACAGGTGAGGCTAGGATCTGGCATTGCTGTGGCCATGGTGTAGACTGGCAGCTGCAGCTCCAATTCAACCCTTAGTTTGGGAACTTCCATATACTGCAGGTGTGGCCCTAAAAAGAAAAAAAAAAAGAGCTTTAAATTGCTTCCCTTTCAACTGTTTTTAGAAGAAAAAGCCATCCTTGTGATCACTTCAGTGGAACTGTCTTGATTTTTTAGCAATTTAAACTCTAGTTCTGTATAGAGTCAGTATAGCTTTGAGTATATCCATGTGTGGGTGCTGATAATTTTGTATTTTCTTTGGGAGTTGAAAGGAAAACAATGCCAGCTGAAAAAATTATTCTTAAATATACATATTTATAAATGTTATTTAAGAACTTTGTTGAATCATTAAAAAGATGTTTTCCTTTGTCTGGTTCTACCACCCTTTATCCATTCTACCTCTTACGGACATTTGGGTATATCCCAGTTCTTAGGAGGAAAGCTGCTGTGCACACTGCCATCCACATCTGTGGGTGACATGAACACTCTGGTGCATGTCTCCCAGTGAATGGAAGCCGTTGCTTTCCTTGGGCAGGAGAGGAATTCCTGGGGCCTCTAGTATGTGCAGCTTTGGTGGAATTTACCAAACTGCTTTCCAACGAGGTTGCGTCAATCAGTCCTGCCACCTAGAGCCCCCTGAACACTTACTGAGTAGCCGTAATCTCAACTGTTCCCCAAAGGAGTCATGAGATCAAGCAACAGGAGAGGGAGGAAAAAATAATTCCAAAACAGAAACCACTCCCAGGGAAGGAGCAGGCCCTGGCTTCACAGGCTCTGTCCAGGGTCCTAGGTGCCACCGTTTCCCACCCTCTCTGGTCAGGGAGTGAGGGCCAGTGGTGCTGGCTGGGCAGCTCATAGCCTTAGGGCTTTTGGCCACACACGAGGCCAGGGGTCTCTCTGGACAAACAAGGCTTTCTGGGGTCAGACTGCCTCTTGCACCATCCAGCCCACCTCACAGTCCTAAAGAGTGACCCTCATGGGAATTGCCTACTTGACCCAGTAAGCCACTCAAGCCTTTTATACTTGGGCCAGATTCCATATGTACTCTTTTTCTCAAAAATCTTTTAAATTATCGACCAAAAAGTAAATAATGGGACTACTTAAGGAAGTCTGCCACCTTTGTGGCCAGCAATTTCCCAACTCACCGTGGCCCTGCTGCCCTCTCTGGGTGCTGCCTCCCCTAGACAACATGTTATCCCTTCCACTTATACCCAGACCTTCGGGGGACCCCAGAAGGAGAACTTTGGGCTCTGGGTTCTAACTAGGCTAGAAGTCTAAAGGAGATAGGAACCCCAAATGCCCCTCCTGAGCAATTTTAGAAATAAAGGGAGATGGAAGTTGATCCAAGACCATCATCCTTACTGACAGCTTTTCGGAACAACCAGTATGATGTCGTTTTTAACGTTTAATATTCCTTCTCTTCCCTCTCCAAATCGTGAAGAGTGAGTTTGGAGGCTCTCTGACTGTCAGAGGCCAGAGCCCCTGGGTCAAGGCCCATGGCCAGGCAAGCCTTGTCCACCCCACGCCTGCCTCATCGCTCCATTTCCTGACCTTCTGCTGGGTTTCCTCTGAGTTTCTGCTCCTGCCTCTCAATTCTAGGTTGGTTGGTTGAAACTTCTGCTGGGAGTTCCACATGTGCTGTCCTCATCCTTGAAGTTTCATTCGTAACTCAAAGGGTTGGTGCATCATTGTTTGTCATTTTTCAGTAGCACAAAGTTGAACCCCAGGCCCAGGGAGCTTATGTACTTAGTATATACTTACCAAGTTAGAGACCCTAACCATCTGTCCACCTCTGTGCAAAGGGGCATCTCCATCTGCCGGGGCTGAGACCTCGGACTCCAGCAGTCTACCCACCTGTGGCTGGGTCAAGGCAGAGGAGTCAGGGAGATTTCATGGACTTAAGTTTTTCCCTTCTTTGTCTCTCTTTTTCCTTTTCACCATGAGATTTTTTAGGGTTTTTTGTTTGTTTGTTTTGTTTTGTTTTATGGCTACGCTTTCGGCATATTGAAGTTCCCGGGCCAGGGGTCGAATTCAAACCAGAGCAGTGACCTACACCATAATCCTTTATATAACCCACTGTGCTGGGCTGGGGATTGAACCCATGCCTCTGCAGCCACCTGAGCTGCTCAGAGTCTTAATGTACTGTGCCACAGTGGGAACTCCAGGAGATTGTTTTGAAAGGTAGACCTTCCTCTCCTCTCACCCTCCTCCTAGTAGGTGATGGTCAGGGACAGATGGAGAGGCCCAGCTACAAGTGAAGAGGGCTGAACTGGGGCCAGATGGATCCTGACAGTTAGCTGGGGTGTTCATGAAGGGGTGTTAAGACATGACTCTAGATTCTTAGACACTCCTCTCATTGAGAGGCAGAGCTTAATTCCCCTCCACTTAAGTGTGGGCTAGACGAACATCTTCATTTTCGTCTAGCAAAATGAAGAAAGCAAAAGTGATGGTGTGTGATGCCAAGACGAGGTCCTGAAGGGCACTGCAGTTTCTTACTTTCCTTTCTTTCTCTCAGATCACTATTTTTAGGAAAAATGAGGTACCACATCACAAATACTCTTGGGCAGCCCAGTAGAAAGACCCATGTGGTAAGGAACTGAGGCCTCCTGCCAACAGCCTTGTAAGGCGCCCTCTTGGCAGCAGACTATCCAACCAGTCAAATCTTCAGATCACACGGCCCTAGCAAACATCTACACTGAATCCTCAGGTGAGACCCTCATCCAGAATCATCCAGTTAAGCTGTTCCCAGACTTCTTAGTAAGGACACATTTATTGCTTTAAGCCAACAGATTTTGGGGTGATCAGTTACATAGCAATAGACAAATACAACAGGAGATGTAGTGTAATAACCAAATATTCCTCTTTCTAACTTCTAGAAACATGACTGGAGGACATATCTCCCCTCTGTGGAAGTTTTAGAAATCTATCTGTAACTTTCTTTGGCTTGTGAAATGTGAGCAAGACTGATGTGGGTCACTGAGGGCACTTTGGGAGCCAAGGCACCGTCATCATCTTTCCCCCTCTACAAACCAATCATCAGCAGTGCCAATAAGGAAACAATGATTCATCAGCTTAGGGCTGTGGGAGATGTGTCACAGAGCTCCTAACCAACTGACCGTGGATGTGTAGCAGAAGAAAAGAATCTTTGTGGGTTTTAAACACTTACATTCTGGGTATTTGTTACTGCAGCGTGACTGGAACTATACTGACTAAAATAGGCAAAGATACACAGGGATCCTCCATCCCCCCCAGCTCCATCTCTTCGGGCAGGAGAAAGCCAACATCTCCATCAAGGTCAGCAGGACTGTACATTTAATGTGGCATCCCCACCAATCACACAGGGACACGCATTCCTCCTGTCTGAGTCTGGCTCAGGAATGGGTTGAGAGGTGGGGTACTGTCACCATGGCTCTGGTTGTTCAAAACCCAGTGGATGGGAGAGGCTTGTCTGAGAGTTAGAGGAGTTGAAGGTGTTAACAGCCTCTGTGATCCAGTTCTGAAAGTCACAAAGTCAACACTGATTGATCCTTTGCTTTCTTTTCCGGAACCATAAAGAATTTGGGGAAAATTACTGTCTGGCCACCCAGAAAACAAAGGCCAGTTAGGATTTATTTTCTTTTCTTTTCTTCTCAGATCCATCCCCAGTTCCCCAAGGAGCCGGTGTGGTTTGGAGCTTCCTCTGCGCCTGTTGTGCTCTTCTCCACACACCCCCTGCCCGGCCCCTCCCAGCCCCCTCAACGGTCCTTCCCTCCTGCCCCCCAGCCCCCCTCTTCTTCCCGTCCTCAGGCTCCAGCCTCCTCGTTAGGAAGTGTTAGAAAGTTGCTGGAGTGCGAAATGAGCCTGTGAAAGCTCGTTGTCCTAATTAAACGTCGACAAGGAGAGTGACAAGAGGCGATGGAGAGGAAACGGGTGCCACGGGGTCTCAGCCCAGACCCAGGCTGGGGAGGCCTTTGTCCTGCAGAACAAAAGCTGCTGTTTGCATGTGTTAAACCCCATCAAACCTCATCAGACCCAGGTGCAAAAACCCATATCCCAAATGCCATCCCGGCTTATGCCACCTTCCTGGAGCACTGACGGGCCCCAGCCATCAGCCCTAATCAGGACAGGGCCCCACATCAAAGCTGCACTCCCTCCACAGACAGCTTCTGCTCTAAGATGCATTGTTGTTCTGATTTCCTACCCTCAGCCCTTGCCTGACGAATTAGGGCACAAAGCCCTCCCCCCCTGTCCCCCCAACCCCCATGGCATGGCTGGGCCCTGCTGGCCTTGTTGTTAATGAGGTAGGGAGGGCGGGTTTGTCCCAGCCTGGGACCCACATAATCACAGAAAGCTGTTGCTTTGGAACAGACCGAGCTGTCCCCGAGTCAATTTCCCTGAAAGCCACGCAGAGCTGAGCTTCCGGGGAGAATTCACAATGCTGTCCATTGTGTCTGCCACTTCCTCTGCACCCTCCCAGCGAGGAAGCAGCTCCTCTCCTGAGCCCCAGGCCTGTGCCAGAGCTGCTTGCCGATGTCCCGCCGCGGTTTTCCAAAACCCCGTGAGAAGCAGTTTCTGGCTGCAGTCATTGTTTCCAGACTGGCCCAGCCGGCTGGGGAGGAGAAGCCAGGCCCAGGAGACGGTCTTCCAGGCCCTGGGAAGAGGCCAGGCTTGCGACACAGGACCCCGGCGTCTCAGGGAGAGCTCGACACGCCCCCCCCCCCCCCCCCCCCGTCTCTGGGCAGAGGCCAAGGTGGCACAAGGCCCAGGAAGAGGCTCCTGAGGGGCCAGGTCCCTGGAGGACCAAGCCCGGATTATCTAGCAAGTCCTCAAACCATGCAGGGCCCCCAAGGACCATCTTCCTGCCTAGACTTCAGGCAGCCATCTGGCCTCTGCCGACCCAGCATCTCTTCCTATCGCCCCGTCCCAAGGACGCAGGCCAGTCCCCAGAAGGGGCTGAGGCTGGGAGAGCCCTTCGGCCTCACCTGTGTCCTCACATTGCCCCCAGCGGGCTGGAAGCCCTGAGGTGGGAGAAGGAGGGTGGGTGCAAGGGGAGAGGGAGTCAGGACCAGGGAGTCATGGGGGAACCAGGACCGGGTATACGTGTTGTGTGGGAACGGGAGGCTGGATGGCAAAAAGGAAGCTCAGGCTCCCCATATTCCTGGCTGTGTATTTGGGGTGGGGGTCCTGCTACATTCATGGAGTCACCAAAAGACTCTGGAAGGCCACCAAGATTCTAGGGTGGTCAAGACTGGGCTCCTCTCTTATCAGCCAGGGAGATCAACACATGAATGACCAAAACAACCCAAGGAGGAGTTTACTGAGGGTTGTTTGGAAGTTCGAAAGGTGTCCGGAATGAGGGGTTTCCGTGGCGGCTTAGTGGTAATGAACCCGACTAGTATCCATGAAGATGTGGGTTCGATCCCTGGCCTCGCTCAGGATCTGGTGTTGCTGTGAGCTGTGATGTAGGTCTCAGACGTGGCTTGGACCCTGTGTTGCTGTGGCTGTGGCTGGCAGCTGTAGCTCTGATTCAACCCCCCCTAGCCTGGGAACTTCCATATGCCACAGGTGTGGCCCTAAAAAGCAAAGAAAAAAAAGAGAGAGAGTTTTTTTAAAAAAAGGTGTCCTGCATGAGGAGGAGTATAGGATGGTTTGGTGGGTGGAGGAAAGAAGCCTTCCTCACAGGGCTGCCCTTATTCTGTGATTGAGTGATTTTTTGCGGAGGGAATGGAACAGAGATGAGGTGACAGCTTTGCAAAAGCATTGCTTTATGAAATGGAGGCAAAAGCATTTGCACTTTCCCTAGTCTCTCCAACCAAGTCCTTGACACCCCTTAGAAAACGGAGAATTTTCTAGTCAGCAGCCAGCCCACCACATCCTTCCACCTCCCACTTCGTAGGCCGGTGCATGCGGTGGGCCCTTGAAAATACTCACTGATCTTGAGGGTGAAGCCACAGTGAGAGGCTGCTGGAAACCCAGAGGGCCCACTTACGCAGATCACTCTTGGACGCTGGCAAGAGTGAAATCACTCGATAGGTATTTTGTCGTGTGTTTCTTTTTAACTCTATTAAAAGGGGGGCGGGGGCTGTGCAAAAAAAACCCAACCCAAGAATACCTTGGCTCAGGCTCAACTAGATGAAACTTTAAAAAATGATTTAATGTTATGTTAGACTGTTGCATATTAAAGCAATGTAATGCCTTCTAAGAGATGAGAGTCAGATCCTGGTAGTGATGACTCTGGCAGGTTTAAAGAGTTAGGACTCACTTCTCCAAGGAACAACAATAAACCTGTCACCCAACATGTCCAGCAGCCTGGACATCTCCTGAAAATATGTAAATACCCTTTGCTTCCCAGTTTATGATGCTACCACCTTCTATTCCCCTTTCTGAGCCGCACATTTTCCAAACAGCAACTCAGCCGGAGATAGGAAGCTCCTGGGAGAAGGGAGTAATCGGGCTGTGTCACGGCCACGGAGCAGGGCTGGGTGAGCACACAATCAAATCGCTTCCCAGTGGCTCCCCGGCCTGGGGTTGCCAGAGGTCTGTGTGTCTCCAGCTGTGGAGGCCTCTCTGTCCAGAGGCCCTCATGGAAGATGGCTGGGCACTCGTCCCAAGGCAGATGTGATGGGAAATCGTGCCCCAGAAGCTGGGATGAGGCCAGGGAGGAGACATGGAGGGACTGGGAAACCTGGCAAGGTAACCATGGGCAGAAACCCGAAAAAGGAAGGCATTCCTACCAGTTCCAGAAAATAGGGCTAACTTAAAGTACACCTTCTTTCTTTGAATTGCCCTTGGCAGGCCCAGCTGTTAAACCAAAACAACAACAACAAAAAGCATGCTTTACATGGTCTGGCCTGTAAATCTACTTGCGCTCCCTCCAGACCCCCCTCCAATGCTGAATTCTATGGGATCAGAACAAAAGGAATTTAGAGTCTTCCTTGCTATGGGGCCAGAGCTCAGGAAGTTGTCATTTTAAAATATTGCTTCATGTACTTATGATGTGAAATAAGCAAACAGGTAGCAGGGTGCCAAGTCCTCTTGGAAGGTACTGAAAATCTTATGGGTGTCACCTCTCTGGCCGTGGCTTTAGAGGGTCTCCTGTGTCCCCTTCTCCTCAGAGGCCACCTCAGCCCGAAAGAGGGAAGCAAAGGTCCATCTCCCCCAGTTTTGTGGGTTCCTCTCTCCCCATCATGTTCCAGGACTTTAGTCCCTCCCCTTCTCTCACCTGCAAGTCTGCTCTGTAGCATGGAAATGCACTCACACCTAAGTGGGAAAGCTGACCCCAGCTCTTAGGATGGAGGGGAAGACACATGTTTTTGCAGGTCTTAAGCTAAAGTAAACTCCTGCAGGGCAGATGAGGGCATTATATTTAGGGGCAAAAGGTCTGTATTGGACTCCAATGAGTTCCTTGAAGGCTCCATGAGATTTCTTACCTCCTGGCTTTATGCAAAGGTTGGTTTTCTGCTTCTGCAAAGCTTTTTGACCTAACAGACTCACCCCTTCTTTCTGCTTAAAAATGTCTCTTCCCCAGGAAGGCCTTCTCTGATTAGGAAGTGGTCCCTGTGGTAGAGGCTGCTAGATGTCAGCCGATACCTATTCTTTTTTCTTCTTGATTAATAGATCCCTACATTGTTGAGGGTAGCAATGGGCCCAGAAAAAAAAGAAAAAAAAATTAAATTTCCCAGGTTTCAGGCATCTTTGGCCAAGGAGATGTAAACATCTTTTGGAGAGGCCTGGTGCTTCAGAAAAGTTCTTCAAAAGAGGGATAATTAAACCTGGAGGCAAGCCTTCTTCTCTGCCTCTCTTCTTGGAACATAGCCGTGAGGACTGGAGCTCCAGCAGCCATCTTGGGACCAACCTAAGGATGGAACGTACAAGCGAAGATGGATGAGCAGGAGAGACAGAGACAGCAGACTCTGTGATGAACTAAATGTGGTCATTGAATGCGGAGCTGTCTTACTAGCTCTTGACTTCCCACCTCTGCATTTCTTTTATGTGAAAATAAACCTTGGGAGTTCCCTAGTGGCCAAGTGGTTAAGGACTCAGCACCATCACTGTTGTGGCTCAGGTTGGATCCCCGGCCCAGGAAATTCCACATGCAATGGACATGATCAAAAAAGGGGAAAGAAAGAAAAGAAACCTCTATTTTCCTCAAGTCACCATGGTTTCCAATCTCCGAATCCAGCAGCTGAATTAAACCTAAATTAGTCCTCCTCTTTCTGCACTTCTCCATATCACGATTCACGCTTGCAATTTCTCATTCTGAGTTTGTCCTCTCCCTGGTCTGTAGGAGAAATCAGCAATGTATGTGTTCTTTTCACTTCTGGAGGCCCAGAGCTTGGCTCCAGCAGCAGCTTTTTAAGTGCTGAATGAGAGGCCCCTGAAATATGGCTCTGCCTGTTGGTGGGCATACTTAGAACCCCTCTCTGTAGAATGAATCAAGCTTCCAGGATATCAGGAGCCCATGAGAGGTCCGTGTTTAGCTAATTAGAGTTCAGAAGAGGGAAAACCACCTATTTATATTTATTTATAAAAATAAAATGGCTATTTTTAAGTACCTGCTATGTGCTAGGCACTATATTAGGGCTTAGCAGAAAATCTTGGATGTCCGAGATGGCACTGGGGCTGGTCCAAGATAACCAGGGCTGGATGTCCAAGATGGCTTCACTTACTTGCCTGACAGTTTAGCAAAGATAGATGGGAGGCAATCAGCACATTGGTCTTATCTCTTTCCTGGGTCTCAGGGCCTCTCCCTCTCTCTGTAGTCTCTCTTCATGGTCTCTCTGAAGGATACTTCTTACATGGTAGCACAGGCCCAAAAGTACAGAAGCAAAGGCTGCCAGACCTTCGTTGAGACTGCAGTTAAAGCAGAGGCGGGACCAGCCCAGAGTTAGCATGGGAAGGACTGCACAAGGACACGAACCCCAGGAGGCACCACTCACAGGAGCCATCTCTGGGGACAAGCTGCTGCTGCAGCACACCCTGAGTAGATGTTACATGTGGGATGGCCCAGGTTAAGATAAGTGAGGGAGTTTTCCCAGGCCCCACACCACTGAGAGGGGGAATGGAACCCAGGGAAGTCCACCTCCAAGACATGCCCTCTCTCTTCTTCTTCACTCAGCCTCTTGCATAAAGGGGTTCCCTGATGGCATGTGCGAGCCAGAGCTCTGCCCAAACACATCTCATCAGGGGCTCAATGCACAGGTTGAGGACAGCTCTCTCATCCAAATTTGGGATCTGACAGCAGGGAGGAGGCTCTGGGGAGAATGTTGCCAAGACAAAAGGTGACTTGAGGGGGGGATGACACATGGAGGGATAGGGTCACCCACACCCCCCTTATCCATAGCCATCGGCTCCCTCTGTCCACTCCACCCCATTCTTTGAAGATTTCTGCCTGTGCATCATTATCACAGATTAAAACATATTCTTATTTGCACGTAACCTACATCACCAGCTCCCTCCTCAGCCTCAAACATCCTGATGGGATCTCTGCAGGTGCAACAGGAGCTAGAGGCCTAGAGGGGTGAGGTATTCAGAATGGGGAGGTGAAAGCACAACCCCAAGGCCAGAAGGAGCCCCGGGAGGGAGGTGCCCACACAGCCTGAGAGTTTCCTTTGTCCAGGCTGCATTGAGTCCGCACAAATGTGTTTTTAAACACACAGTTCCCAGGGAACCGTAGGCCTCGGAGCTCAGCCTTCAGGGTAGGGCAGGAGAAAGAATGTAAAATCAGAGTTATGGCTTAATGAAGTGAACCGTGATGACCGTAAACAGACAGTTTGGGATTTGGTTTGTTATTTTGTACAAGGCAGTACCTTTCAACGGTGACTGGTGTGAGGGTCAAGCTTCAACATTTTCACGTCACCACCAAAAAAGACAGTGATGCCATTGTTACCCTGTACTTTTCCACCTTAAAATGGGATTGGCTTTGTGGGTTGGGAAAGTTACCAGAAATAAGTTCCTTCAATCACGGAGGTTAACACAAAGGAAGTAGCTAGATCATTTGAAAGATGAGAGCGGACAGTACGTAAGTCCTGTTACAGACAACAGTGTGCCAGACCACCTACACTCAAGCTTTCCTTACATGTAATGCCTATAAGAGACAATAAACACAGTACAACTGAAGAAGAAAATGTAAGTTTGCCTGTTAGTTCTTAAATACAGAGTAGAACTCAGGTAGATGTGTGTGACAGATCATGGCTACGTGCTATGTTTTAAGAAAAGCAATAACTGGAGTTCCCTCTGTGGCACAGTGGGTTAAGGACCCAGTGTTGCTGCAGCAGTGGCATAGGTCACAGCTGTGGCTCGGATTCAATCCCTGGCCTGGGAACTCCCATATGCCCTTCCCATATGCCATGGGTGCAGCCAAAAGAAAAAAGAGAAAAAGGAAAAAGAAAAGCAATAACTAAAGAATGTTTTCCCTCTTGAGAACCAACACCCCAAACAGTATGCCCAGTGTGGGCGTGCCAAGCAGCCTGACAATGCAGCTTCTGAGGGCCAGTTCAGAGTGGAGGAGACAGACTGGGTGTGTGGAAGGATGTCTCTCCCTCTCCTTTGGAAGGGGGTTCTGCTCTTAGCTAGGTGCCTTTATTTTGTGTCTCAACACATAGGCAAGACATCACTCTTTTTTTTTTTTTTTTTTTTTTTTTTTTTTTGTCTTTTTGCCATTTCTTGAGCCGCTCCTATGGCATATGGAGGTTCCCAGGCTAGGGGTCGGAATCGGAGCTGTAGCCACTAGCCTACACCAGAGCCACAGCAACGCGGGATCCGAGCCGCGTCTGCAACCTACACCACAGGTCACGGCAACGCTGGATCGTCAACCCACTGAGCAAGGGCAGGGATCGAACCCGCAACCTCATGGTTCCTAGTCGGATTTGTTAACCACTGCGCCACGAAGGGAACTCCAAGACATCACTCTTAATGCCCAAGTCAGGCCTCTTTTCAGCACTTCCAGACCAGCAGCCATTCAAGGACTCCCTGAGGAGTTGCCCACCTTTATTTTTTTATTTTTTGGTGATGCCTGCAGCATGCAGAAATTTCTGGGCTGGAGATCAAACCCACACCACAGCAGTGACAACACAAGATCTTCCACCCCTAGGCCACCAGGGAACTCCAAGAGTTGCCCATCTTTAAAGCACACACTAGAATGCCTTATTAAGGAAATTTGGGAGGCCAGGCAGAAAGGGGAGGTCCAAAGGGTGACCGAGCCAGGCGATACATTGGGCCATGGCTCACCAGCCCCCTTGGCACAAGCATAGTGCACAAAAGCCTCATGCAGACTTGAAAGTTGGGACTCTCTGGTACCTTCAGTTGAGTTGAGTCTATGCTGCCTACTATTAGTTTACCCGAGTTGGGTGACAGCACAGAGGTCCAAGTCTTTAGAGACTTCCTTCTTTATGAAAAACTTCCCTATATCCAGGAGTACCATCTCTTGTCTCTCTAGGATGGCATACTATCTGGAATTGATAAATATTCTGCCTGGACATAGTTTCCCAACTAAACTCCATAGTTTACAAACTCCTTGAGAGCAAAAGCCATATCCTATTTTTCTGTAGTCAGAAAGCTCAGCTCATAAAATGCTTTAACAAACTGTAAAAGCTTTTGGCTTACCAGAAATCCAGTTCACTCAGCATTGACTTCCTACTTGTTACAAGATACAAACCAAGAGGGTGCTTGGACATTTATGCCTGGGCATCCTGGCTTTTTTCATATGGGTGCAAAAGAAAACATCCTTGACTGGGAATTTGCTAGCTCCATAACTATGGACAGACGCTGCCCCTTCGATTCCAGAGCTGATTTGCCTGGGAAAGAAAGAAATAGGTTTTGGAGATCTTTATCGTCTGTACCAGGTCCCCCAAATAGGCTAACCACTAATAATGTTATTTCATCAATTAATGACCCAGGAATGGATAGGAAAATGAGCAGAATTTGTCTTTTTGTTTTGTTTTGTTTTTCTTTTTTTTCTTTTTAAGGCCACGCCTGCAGCATATGGAAGTTCTCAGGCTAGGCATCAAATTGGAGCTGCAGCTGCAGGCCTACACCACAGCCACAGTAACCCCAAATCCGAGCTACATCTGTGACCTATGCAGCCACCTGTGGCAATGCCGGATCCTTAACCCCAATGAGCCACAAGTGGGCGCTCCCAGAGCTTATTTTTATAACTCCAACCCAAGGACTCATTTTAATTTGTTCTAGAAAGAGAGTTGGTCCCGATGCATCCACTGCAGACCTACTTGTTCTAGAAAGAGAGTTGGTCCCGATGCATCCACTGCAGACCTACTTGTTCTAGAAAGAGAGTTGGTCCCGATGCATCCACTGCAGACCTACTAATAAACTGTCCAACTCACAGTTGAGGGTGAACATGCCAAATATATAAACAGCTGTTTGCATTTTGAATATTTGAGGCCTCCAAGCTGGGCTACCAAGCTGTCCATAGTCGATGAAGCCACCTGGTGGCTGGGGTGGGTAACTCAGTAGCTAGGCACAGGTTCTTGCGCCAGGTCCCAGACAATAAAACAACTTGAAAATGTGTGAGAAGTGCTAGAATGATGTAGAGCAGGATGCTGAAAGGGAAGGATAGGGACACTGAGACAGGTTATTCAGGGAGGTTTTTCTGACAGGCAGCATTTGAAACAAGACTCGTGACAGAAGAGGTCACAAAGAGCCATCTGGGCAGAGGCAAGTGCAATCACAAAAGCCTTGAGGTGGAAACAAGATGACCATGTTTTCAGAACAGAAAGGCTGTTCTGAAACCCTGTAGCCAGCACCTCGCCAGTATGCGAGTCATGTTATTTCAATGTTTCTTCCTAATCCAGCCTTTGCTCAGGCATCTCCAACAAACTTTTCTTCCCTTAATCAACCCTCCATTCCATCCCACTGGCAGCAAAACTACCCTGACCTTGGCCAGGGAACGCCCTGAGGAGATCAAGGGTGACCACACACCCAGCCTGGTAGGGCACCCCCCACCTGGGGAGTCCCATTTCGAGAACAGCCCAGGACCTTAGCACACCCATTTTACAGCCTAGGAACCTGAAGGTCACACAGCCAGCAACCGCTGGAGCCAGGACACTCTAAGTCCAGAACAAATATGCAAGCTATGCATTGACTCAACATTCAGTGATATGGGGGTGGAGGGAGGTACCTCCACTTGGCCAGGTAACAGCAGAGAAAAATGGCAGTTTGCCTTCCTTCACAGAGCTCAGTCTGGTAAAGAAGACCAATATCAGATCAATGACTACACAACTAGATGCATAATGAGAGTTTTGTTTCCACAAAATCGTATGTTTATTATCCTGTAGTTACCCCCAGAGTTGGAATATGAACAAGGCTAGAACTGAGGCTCTTACAATGAAGCTGGATGCTGGGTGTCATCTCGCTGCCCTGGCCTCCAACTGGCTGCTTTCCCACCATCCACCATCCACACTGGCCCCTTTGATGTCACCACTTCAGCCATTGTGCTGTCTGGCTTCCCCTGGGGGAGGGGAGTCTCATGTCCCAGTGTGGTCCTCTGAGCCTAGAAATATCCATCCCAGCCGCTCCAATGGGCATAGGACCTAACCGCCAAAGTACCCCAAAAGTCCCCCTACCTTCTCCAAGTCTGTATCCCTTCCCATTAAACCTGCCTTCCTTAAGACCCTGAATCCAATATGGGTTCAAAGAGTAATTGTACTCCAGGAAATGAAAATATAACCCCTTGGTATTATTGCCCTGGTGTTTCTGGGCATTGATCTTGTCAAACAGTATTGATTACAATTCTACAAACCATTCCCCTGAGGACAGCTTGAGGAGCCTCTGAAGTGTGTGGGCTCTTGGCTGGGACAGAGATTGGAATTTCCATGGGCTCATGGCAAAACTTAAAGTTATCTCCACTCTGAAAAGAAACAGAACTAGAAAGAGAAGCATTCGTTCTGACAAGGTAGGCTTCAGGTTGGGGGCATGGGTGGGCGCTTTTCATAAGAGCCCAGATATTGGCCAACAGAGACCAGAGCCTTGTGGCTCTTCTCCTGCCATGATGTGCATTTGGGTTTGCGGTTACCATGCAAATTCAATCTCTGTAGGTCTAGGGCAGAGTCTGAGCAACCACATTTCTAAAAAAACTCCCAGGAGATGCTGATGCTGTCAAGCTAGAAGGGAACTTCTGAGATACTTATGGGTAGCTTGTTACTGGTGCAGAATCCCGAGTGCCCCCCTTCCAGACCTATTAATTGAGTCTGCACTTTAACGACATCCCAGGGGATTCCTGTGCACCACACAATAAGCCAAGGCTGGTTTCTAGGGCTTTTCTGTATGCTGTGCCCACAGCAGACATAGCTAATCAATTACCACTCTGATGATGAATTGAGATCTTTCTCTGTACAGTGACACACGTGCCCTACTCATCATGCCTGACAGTCAGCCTGGGAAAGAAACTTTGTGGTTGGTCTGGCCTGGATGAGAAAGATTAAGAAGAATCAGCCCTAACACATGGCTAACAAAATGAGAGAGAGAGAGAGGAAAAAGTCAGGGCAAAGTCTGGCTTACAGAAGCCCCCAAACCAGAAAGAGTTCTAAAAGGAGCCCAGGAAGTGTCTGCAATGATGAGGTGAAGCAGAAATATATGTGAAGGGGATATGTTGCAGCAGAGTAGGCCTGGAGTCAGCCAGAGAAGGGTCTCTGAGGTCTGGAGTTGCTGCTAGACACCTGTGGCATTGATCAGGGAGAAACCCAGGAAGAAGTTTCCAGAAGGGGTAAGAAATTGCCCACCCGACTCAGAGCTGCTTGGTCAGGACCAAGGGAAGTAGCTCATCTGTCTCCCCAGCAGGGGAGTCTCAGATGGTGTCCACCACCCACCAGGCAGAGACTGCCCCTGTCACATCAGTGATTTCACAGAGGTTTCTGAACCTGCAAGGGGGTTCCCACCATCTCCTTCTGACAAACAAGGAAACATTAAATAAGAAGGCTAGAGGGAGTCCCCATTTTGGCTCAGCATTAACAAACCTGACTAGTATCAATGAGGACTCAGGTTTGATGGATCCCTGGCCCCGAAGAGTGGGTTAAGGATCTGGTGTTGCCATGAGCAATGGTGTAGGTCACAGACACAGCTCAGATCTCACATTGCTGTGGCTGTGATGTAGGCCAGCAATTGCAGCTCCGATTCGACCCTAGCCCAGGAACTTCCATATGCCACAGGTACAGCCCTAAAAAGCGAAAGAAAGAAGGCTAGAAAATGCCTTGGCAGGAATCCTACCCAGACTGTCTGCTCACAAGGCCCATCTCCTAGGCTTATAGATATTTATCTTTTGGCATTAAAAACATCTATTTCTTGAAATCTCTTGGAAAATTTCCATTTGAAGGTGCTTGGCTGTCCTGCCTGTGCAAAGGGCAGGAAGGGATGAGGATTGCGGGGCCCCAAGGTGGGAGTGATGGGTTAGGGCTGAGGGCAGGCAAGACAGGGCTCTTTCAGATCAATGACAAGTTGGTGGCAGGGATGTCTTCCTGTTTCACTGCAGGTGTGCTTGGTGTGTCACATCTGCCCTCTCCTTTATCTCTGTTACCCCCTACCTGGGCAGGAATTGTGACTCTCACTTTCAGAAGAAGAAGCGGAATACTGAAAAGCTCAGGTGACAGTTTCTAGTGCTCCCTGGGCAGAGAGTCACACCCACACATGTTGGCCTCAAAGCCAGAATCCCTTTTAGGCTCACTAAGAAGTGAGTGGTTTTTTATGGGCTGACGTGGGCCCTAATCTCCAGCTCTAGCATTGTGACTATGATACAATTGAAGTCTGGGGCACTCTAGTGTCAATAAACTTTTGCGACACCATTTCTTTGTAAGTTGGGGAATTCCTATTTCTTGCAGTGGAAAAAAAACCTTTAGTGGCAACTTCCCACTTAACTTGGTCCCATCTAGTGGCCATTTGGAAGAGTGCAATGGACTCACTGGACATTGCTAGCAGGTGCAAAGGCTGGCACTTCCTGGGATAAAAGATGGGCTGAAATTCATAATAACAGAATTGTTCATGCAATTTATAAGATGTACATTTAAACCATGGAAAATCTAAAATTCCAGTTTTTTTTCCTAATATTTATTATTAGGTAGCATTGCTGGTGGAAAATACACTTTATCCAACCCATTGTCTTTTAACTGATAAACTATCCTTGATGATAATATATCATATGTAATTCATAGAAATAATATATTTAATATAACTTAAATACCATATATAATACCAGCCCAATGCAGACATTCTCGATAATAAAAAAGTGTTATATATCTGAAAATGCTACAAGTCACTAATTAATCTAATTTCCTGGGAGGGGAGTGGGTGTTTCCCAATCACCATAATGCCGTCTTGAAAAAAAAAAAACAGATAAAAATATACATAAATACCCTTCCCATCTGTCATGCCCCCCACACACTAAGACAAAATGGGCTTTCTAGAGACTTCTGACCCCAGGGGAACCTCAAGAATACTGCCTGAGCCACTTTCACACCACAAACACAAATACAAGAAGGATCCCCCAGCTGTCTCATGAGAACACAGATTTTTATAACCTCTCCCACCCCATCTCCACCCCAGGATTCAAGTCGTGGCAAAAATCCAAAGGAAGATTCTTTGGTAATTGATGCTCCTTTACAGGAAGTCCTGGCTGAAAGGCAGGAGGAAAGTCTTGTTACCGTGGGGCTAGGGTGGGTAAGCCTAGGAATGATTCGTCGAACTAACACACTCAAATTAGTTTTCAAACATTTGGGGTTTGGCAAACTGTATCTTGTTAAGCCCCCTTTCCCGACATTTTTATACCCATGTGAATTTCAAGGGAAATTTAATATGTATGTTTCTGATGCAATTCGGCTTAACTCGGCACAGTTGTTTAGTGAGAGCCATTTTGCATCCAAGAATCTTCCAGAACCCTTTTATAAGCCCCTGAAACAACTTTCTTTCTAACCAGAAAGGGTGTTTTGTCCGGAATAAATAGTTGAACCCAAACCCCCAAATAATTCAAATTTGGTTCAAAACTCAAAATCCACAAATTTTGAAGAGGGTTGGAAAGTTTACAAACAAGTCTTCATGTCACTGAGAAAGTCCGAGGGCGGCACTGAGAACTGTAGAGTGTAATGAGGGAGATGCAGTGATTACACATAGTGACATTTTATGTACTTTAAAACCGCAAGTCAGACTTCTTGCTGCCTGGATCCAGTGCTGGCTGGGCCAAGCATCTTACAGGTCTGGGCGGCCTAGGACTTGTGTGGCCCCATCAGCTTTCTGAGCATTGGTACCTTCCTCAGCTGGAGCGTGCAGCCCCAGCAGCTGCCACCCACAGGCACCAAGAATGGTGGGTTACCTGCCCAGCCCCATGAAGGCCTTTGTACCAAAAGCATTCTCTGCCTTAGATAGGACCTCACCATCCTATTTAGGCAAGTAAAGCTATAGATGAATCTATGATCTAGCTCCATTTATTCCATCCCAGGGTTAGTTTTGTCTTTTTAAAATTTTTTACTATAAACCTGAGCACAAAATGTTCAGAGCATTTGATTAAAGCCAAGAAATTACAGATGGTGATAAGAAGATTTTTTTTTTTAATCTGCTGCTCTTTCTAAACACACATGATATAATCATTCCACTTGAGTTTAGAAGTTTGTTTTTCTAGTCATGGTGATGGGGCACAGTTGAAATAGCCAGCTGTATTACTTAGTATGAAGTTCAGCCACATGAAACAGGAAGCCAAATTAGCAGACTTAAATAAGACAGAGATTTACCCTTTGCTCATATGCACGAAATCCAAGAAAGGAAATCCAGGGCATAAAGCCTAGTTCCAAGGTCATCAAAGGTTTAGGCTCTTCCTATGTGCCTGCTCCAACCTCCTTATCATACAACTTCTATTTTCAGCATTGCTTTATGGTCACAAGATGGCTGCTGGAGCCCCAGTCCTCCAATCTATGTTCCAGGCAGCAGGAAGAAAGAAGAGACTTTCAGCTGACTCAGCCCCAAGCAATGAGCTTCTTTAGAACCAAAACAAAAGACTTTGGTTTATATCTCATTTACCATTCCCATCTGCCAGAGAGGCTGGAAAATAAGTTTAATGAAAGCCTGTAGCTTCCCTTAATAATACAAAGTTCTAAAGGCAAGAAAAAAGAGAAGAATTGGGTGGTCAACCAGCCATCTCTACCCTACTTGCCATGCTCTTTCCTGCCCTTGTCAGAATGCTTAATCATAGCAGTTTCTGGTGGAAGGTGGACCAGGGAGACAGTTCTGGCAGCCATGAACTGTCAGGCTGAGTGCGTGAGGCCTAATCAAGGCCTGATTGACAAAAATACTGATGTGTCTTCTTTGCTTTTAGGTACTTGGATCTCTGCTTCTGCCTGGTCTAAAATTAATTTACCCCAGACCAACCATGTGTGTGTGTGTGTGTGTGTGTGTGTGTGTGTGTGTGTGTGTGTGTGTGTGTGTGTAAGATTGTACCTCAAGGCCAGAAAGGACTAGAAGGACTGAAGGGGTTAGGTGTTGGCTGGCATGTCTTCCCCAGGCCTGAGTGCTCCTGCCTCTGTCATCACAGATGAAAGCTCGCAGGAAAGCAGATTTGTTTGTGTGTTCCCTTAGGACAGGATGCTGTAGTAAGTAGCATGGAACTTAAGTTACAGGGAGCCTAAAAGGCAAGTATTTCCCTATTCAAGTCAAGCTTGGGCAACACTGAACAATTCACGTGAAATGGGACATCCATTGCGTCCACCAGCAGGGAGGTGCGTGCAGCCAAGTCAATCTTCCCTCACCTCAAGGGCATGTATCAGCCCAGTTTATAGCCAAGAAAACTGAGGTGAGATCCCCTGCCCTGAGTCACTGAAGAGCCCAACTTCTTCCCTCCTTCAGAGAGCTACCTTCACCCAAGGAGCCTGGCTCTCCATGAAAGGCTTCCACACACCCAGGTCCTGAACCCTGACCTTGACTCCCAGATGCGGGGCAAAGTGAGTGGCCTGTGGGAGACAGTTTTACAGCTGGCCACTGGCTCTGAGGATACTGGGGCCCTCAGACACCCTCTGGGTACCCCCTAGACAGGCTTAGGTACCAGACTTGAAATGTAAAACAAAGTGAGAGTTCCATTAGTATCATTATCATTGTGGATTACATTTGCTACAGACCTCAACATCTCCCACAAGGTTTATGTGTTTAAAAATGGCATTAGGGCAGGATATCTATAATTTCAATTTTATCTTAGTTTTTATTCATGCTTATTTTTACTGAATGTTCAACAAAACAAGCAAGCCCTCAGCATGAGATGTCTTGGACTCAGATAATCTGAGCTGCCAAGAAACCGAGCAGCAAAGAGCAGCAGCAGTACTAGAGCTAAATACAAAATACAAATATTACTTTTTTTTACAATGAAACTAGTAGAGTGATTGTTGACCAGGGAGATTTCTGCAAGCCAAAGAAACTTGCTAACTTCCCAGAAGAAAAATCTACTAATAGTAATCAATCTCTAGGAAGAAGAGGAAAATGAGGAACTGGCATATATACAGCACTTTACAGCTTATAAAGCACCATTTTCTTGCTTGAGCTTCCCTAAATGAAACTGAAGATCAGAGCAAAGTGTGCAACCTTAAAGCACACTGCTGGAATCCAGGTCAGGGATGTGGTCAGAGAGGCTGGGCCTCTGAAGCTTTAGATATTCAGGCAACCTCCCTGCCACCCAGACATCCAGTGGCTGATTGTGGGAGAAAATGATCCTTCCTCCTTCCCTGGCTCCTGTGGTCACCACCTCTGGGACCAGGACCTAAGAGTTTTGTTGTTTGTTGTTCTTTCTATGACCGCACCCACAGCATAGAGAAGTTCCCAGGCCAGGTATTGAATCCGAGCCACAGCTGTGAATAACACTGCAGCTGCAGCAATGCCAGATCCTTTTACCCATTGCACCAGGCCGGGGATCAAACCCACACCTCCACAGCAACCTGAGTTGCTGCAGTCTGATCCTTAACCCACTGTGCCATAGTGGGAACTCCGGGACCCAAGGGCTTGATTCCTACGCAAGGCAAAGTCCGGAAGGATGCTGCTATCATTTTACACCTGTACCTTTGCTGTGCTCTCTGCTGCCACAGTGACATGGGCTACAGGAGACAGGGACTGCCCTTGGTGAAAAAAGGGTACAGAAGAAGGTAAGAGAAATCCCTCCTCCACACCCTGCACTGTCCACCCACACAAATCCTGGCCCTGGTTCCTCCACTGCAGGTGATGTCTGGGGCAAGTATTTGCATGCCTCTGTTTACTCACCTATAAAATGGGGCGAAGACCATTTTGCCTTCACTGCTCCCACTGAGTGGCAAGACAGGGAAACAGAGGTAATCTGCTGGTCTGGACAAGCCTGGAGCCAGGCTCATCCTCATGATCTGCTCTCTGGCAGCTGTCTGCTACTGCTGAGTACCCTACTCCAATACCAGGTTCCCAGAATCATGTTGGTGGGTGTCAACAGGAGAGTTGCAAGTGAAGTGGTTGGTGTCATTGCATCTAGCCCCCAAGGCCAGACACTGCTGGGCAGGAGGGTCTGCTTCCAGTCTCTGCAGGCCCTACTGAGCCCAGGCACCCAGATGCTGGGGCTCAGGATCCAGGAGGCCCCCCCGCCCCAGGCATGAGACATGAGACATCTGCCCACCTGTTTCTAAGAGAACTAAGTGGGGGCCATGGACCAGCCAGGCAGGATGGGGAGCCAAGGGACTGGCTGGAGCAGCTAAGGAAAGAGACACCATTGCTTTGGGACTCATCTATGTCATTGAGCCTGTCATTGAAGACAGACTCACTGATGTCAGTTAGCCCTAACCCTTTCAGGGGACCCATTATCCCTTTTCCCTTCCTCACCTGGGCAACCTAAGCCACAACAGCGTAGGGTTCTTTCACTCCTAAAAGGCAGGTGGTCTGATGATGGGTTTGCAAAATATCACAACTTTCTCCAGGACACCCAGAAGGGTGAAGGAGAGAAAGACAGAAACTTGTTTGAGGGTCCCCAAAACAAACAGAAGGAACCTCAGGACAGAAAGGAGTGTCCCCATTGCTTGTTGCTCCAGATTACTCACAGAAGGAAATGGACTGAGGGGCTGAGGCTTATGGGGATTAAACCACTGTTTTTGTCCTCCGGGTTCGTGCCCCACATCATTTTCCAGAAACCTGAGGGATCACATGCATGAGCAGCCGCTTCCGCGTCCCAGATAGGACCTGGGGCAAGTCCCTGGAGTTGGTGGAACGTTTGAGAGGAGCTGGAGTGCCCTTGTTTCCTTGGGAAGTTCTGAACTACCTAGGGGACAAGTGCTTCAACTCTTCAAAACAAAGCTGTGAAGATCGTATGTGCTTTCTCCTTTTCTCATTTTGTAAAAAAAAATTGAGGTATAGTGCATGCATTTAAAAACTCAGATCAAATGTATCCAAGGGCCCCGGCTTGGAGGCCTGCTGTGCGCCAGCGAAGGTTAGAAGCCCATCGGCGCTGGGACTGCACTACACGGGGCTGCACTACACGGGGCTGGAAGGGCCAGCTTTTCTTTCCTTCGCCTTCTGCCCCTCAGGTGCTGCTCAGGCCCGGGGGAGACTCCGCGCCCACCCGCCCGCTGTCCCAGCTGGGGCCGACGGCGGGGGCGGTGAGCGCCTGTCCTGCAAGCCGAGTCCTGGCGGCCGGATTCTAGGCCGAAGCACGTGGGCAGCGACGCGGGACCGCCCCGCAGGGTCCGGGATGCCGGGCCCGGCGCAGGATCCCCGGTGGGCGGGCGCGCTTACCAGGAGCGCTGCGCAGCGCGCGGACCAAAGTTGGGCGAGTGCGCAGAGCGGCGGCGGGCAGGGGGCGGCAGGTGCGGCGGAGAGACTCGCCTGACCTCGGGAAGAGAACCGGCGCTGCAGCCGCGCGCCCCCGCTCTCGGCCCCGGCCCCGGCCCGCTGTCGGAGCCAGAGACTTCCGGGGCCCGGCGACGCTTCGGGGAGCTCCTCCAAGGGCAGCCTCCCGGGCGGGAAGCGCAGCGCGGTGGCCGGGCTGGGGGTGGCCGGGCTCCTGCAGAGGCGGCAGGCGGGGTGGGGTGAGCCGGGCCGGCCCCCTCCCCTCCTACCCGCCCTTCCTTCCTCTCGTCCTGCAGCCAATTAGACGGCCCCCTCGGGCGGGAGGCGTGGGGCCTCCATAAAGCGGCGCGGAGCTGTCACCCCGAGAGCAGGCTGCGCACCGCCCAGGCCTGAACCGGCGCGGAAGACACGGGCACTTCGGGCCGGGGAGTGCAGAGAAGCCATGGCCACCACCAACGGGGCCGTGGAGAACGGGCAGCCGGACAGGAAGTCACCCGCCCTGCCGCGCCCGATCCGCAACCTGGAGGTCAAGTTCACCAAGGTGAGGTGGTCACCGGTCCCACCCGACGGCTGCCTGGCTCCCCGCTGGGCTGCCCGGCGGGGGTAGCGGGAACGCGGGACCGGTAGCCCTGCTGTTCCGCTCCGACCGTGCGGGACGGTGGGGGCAGCGCGCCCCCAGCTGAGTTTGCCCCGCGCTCCGGTGACCCGAGCCTCTCCGCCGGGCCAGGCCCTCCTGGAGCAGCGTCCAGCACTGGGCATCCAGGGCAGGAGTCCGCAGCCCGAGCGCGTCCATCGCGCACCCCGAAAGAGACTCCGCGATCTTCCGGGCTCTCGCGCGCTAGGGCTCAGCGCTTTGAGCCTCAAAGCCGCGCGAGGGAGGCTCCGCAGCGCCCGCGCGGCCCCGACGTGCTGCCGGTGCAGGGCCCTCTTTGAAGGTGAATGATGATGCGCAGCCGCCGTGACTTGGGCTTGGTGGTCTCCCCGCAGACTTTGCGGCGTGGTTTCCAGGAATGAAGGGGTCGAGCTTCCGGAGGGTCAGAGGGGGCCTGAA
The DNA here is from genome assembly GCF_054392235.1 of Sus scrofa. NCBI lineage: Eukaryota > Metazoa > Chordata > Mammalia > Artiodactyla > Suidae > Sus > Sus scrofa. Next base: position 148,758,035 of record NC_139383.1, read on the forward strand.
ATCGCCAAGAGCGGGTCTGAGAGTTCTGGCTGCCTCCGGAGCTGCAACTGGAAGCGTGAATGTCAGAGGGAGCAGCGCGAGAAAATTCGGGCACCCCCTGTGCTTAGCTCTTACCAGCTTACCAGTAGAGCAGTGGCAAGTAGGAAGGTGCTCACTGATAAAACCGTACTGGAGCCCAGAGGCCCTGTCGTTGGCAGATCACGGTCTCGATCTGGGCCTGGGAAACCGCGGGTGGCAGGGCCCGTTCACGCCGCGAGATCCAGAGGTTCTCTGTCTTTTTTGCACTGCGGGCTGGGAGGCTGGAGCATCGGCAAAGCGGTGAGATCACCTGCCTGGGGCTGAAAGGAAGATGGTGAGGCCAGGAGCCCAGGGCTCCGTGGTCAGCCAGGAGCTCTTCCCATGAGAGGACACCCTGAGGCTGTTTGGCGACTGATGGGCTGGGGCTGGTGGCACTTCAGAGGCGCAGGCCAAAAGCCGCAGTTGGCTTTGCTTTCCCCAACTTTGTCTCCTTTTATTTTTGAATCTTATCCATCGCTTCCAACTCCAGCTGACACAGCACTTAGAAAATTCCTCCATCAATTTTACTTTCCAAAGTAGCAATTATGTTTCTCAAATAGTTTTAATCAAGCAGAGAAAGTAGCAGGCCACTATGTGTGGCCTTCAGATTTTGGTCTCTTGCTTGGCACTTATTGTCAGCTGGACCTCTGATCACAAGCTATTTAAATTAACTGTAATCAACAGAGACACTTGGATGAGGCTTATTTTTACTGTAGTTTCCTAAGTAGTGTCTGCTTCAGAGTGCAAATTCCAAAACAGATTCTGGGAACAGTGAAAAGAGTACCTAAATTGTTTTAGCTCTTAGCACTGCTTGTGTTCACCTGTGTGGTGGTGGCGGTATTTGGGGGTTTTTGTTTGTTTGTTCGTTTGTTTTATAGGATTTTTTAAAATGCTATAGAAACCAAAAATTACATGTATTATTTTCCTATTCCCTTTTACCTTTTTGAGTGCCATCAGAGCAATGCAGCCACCTATGGAAAGTTTCCTCTTTCTCTGCAGTTCTTTATGGCCCTTTACAAGTGCAAATGCAGCCCTGACTTAGGTGATCTTAGCAAGTGCACTGAGCGGCCAGTGTTTTTTTTGTCCTGCTGGGTGTCCACACACACTGGGTGTGCGACTCAGGTTGATGGAAGTGGGCAAAGCAGAGGGGCTGCAGAGCCAGGATCCTCTGGGGGCTCCCAGGCAAAGATGGCTGCTACAGCGGACCCCAGGTCTCTCCACCCTCCTTTCCTCCTGAGGGCCAGGCCTCTGCCTCTCTGTCTTTGCTCCAGGCCCACCTCCACAGAGGCCTCCTCCTAGCAGCTGTGGGGCCGGTGTGCTTGTGACTGAGGGTGGATAGCCCTTGAAGCAATGCTTAGGGAGACTCTGGCTGGACAGGCAGCCCATGGGGCCAAGGAAAGAAGCAGCTAAATAGAAATACAGTATCGAGGCACTGGGCCCTGGAGTGTGTGAGCTGGGATGGTCTGTTATTTTTCAAACCTGATTCACGGTGCTTCTTGCTCATGGAGGACATCCTGGAAATGGTGGGTCTGAGCCCTGGCCTTGGCGGGTGCCATTTCCCAGAGTAAGTCCAGTCTTTAGCAGGATGGCGCTCCTTTGTTTGTTCTCATGTTTTAACACCGCGCTCTGCTCTGGGATTCTCATGAGGGGAGGGTCCTCCCAAAAAAATTCCCCACAGACCTCAGAGGGTCACAGCCTCTTTCACTTCAGAAGGCTCCTTTCTTTCCTTAGCATTTCTTCCAGTAGCCGGGAGACTCCTTAAGATTTTCTGGCCCGTTAAAACACTGGTTTTATTATCTCTTTTATGAAAAATAAAATTCCCTCAAATCCCCTTTCCTGAAAAGATACTCCTTTTGAGTCTAGCTGAGGCCCAATAGAAGTTGCTGTAAAATGGCGTCAGCAGAACCCACTTGGGCGACCACCATCTTCGCCTCTGCGGGGGTACCCACCCCCTCACAATAGCTGTGGTTTTTCCAGCCCAGTCAGGATACTGTACCATTCCATTCCTTCCATAAAATGTGAATTCCGTGCACAGCTCAATGAAACATAATTTTATAGCTCTGTAAGGTTTGTTTCTTGCCAGTTCACAAGGGGAACGTTTTTTTCTACACCCGTTATCCTGATTTCAGGTTCAAAACAATACAGCCAGCGTAATCGGTAGGCCACACTCACTGGCCCCTTCCTTATTTGTGTTTTTGTTTTGTTTTATTAGAGAAAAAAAAAAATCAACAGTAGAAACCGCTTACAGGGCTACTTACTAATGTAGGATAAAGAAAAAATTGTTGCTAAGTTAGAAACATTGTGATAGGAAAATATGAGTAGCGTTGAGCAGTATGAATTTTCTTTCAAGTTGCTGGTTAGAAAGGACTGCAGATCAATGTCATGAACGATCAAGTAAATTTTTTTTTTTTTTTTTTTGGCCATGCTTGGAGATGAAGTATAACAGACATCTGATCGTTGCAATCTGTTTCCATCCGCTTATTTATACCCTCTTCTACCACCTTCTCATTTTCCCTCCCCCTTGGAATTGATACCAGGAAGGACCCAGAATCAGCAGTTTTCACTGACAGTCTCTATTATCTAACCCACGAAATTTCATCTTCCGACAAATGGGCCTCTCTTCCTGACTGCACTTCCCTCCCCATGATAACTTAACTCCTCTTCTCTTCTTATTAATTTCTCACTGTTACCGAACGATTGCTTGCTGGATGGCAAAAGTGAACTCTTGGATTTGGTTTCAGCTGGAAGAATAAACCTGTAATTGTAGCCTGGCCTTTTTCGCGTGCTTCCCTGGGGGCCGGGCCTCACGTTGAAGGCGCTGAGCTTCCAGAAGTCGGATGGGCACATCCCATGGGGGTGAGGGCCACTCTCAGCTCTGGACCCCACGCAGGGAGGCAGGGGCCCTGGGCCCACCTACCCAGCCAGAGCTAGCCTCCTGTACTTCATCCTCATCCCACTCAAATTCCCTTCTTTCCAGGGAGAGTTATGAAGACAGCTCCCCCGTGAGCTGTGGAGTTTTTACAAGGCAGCCCAGGTCACAGAGCATAGTCAGGCTGCACGCTGGATGTGTCAGCTCCTCTCTTATTCCTCCTCACTGGAGAGTCAAGTATTCCAAATCGCTGGATGTGTCAGCTCCTCTCTTATTCCTCCTCACTGGAGAGTCAAGTATTCCAAATGAAAGAAATTCAGTCGTTGAAGATATTCCTCGTAGTGGTGCAATTCTTCATTTAAGTGACTCAGAGTTATGCAGGTGGATATAGAGATGGAATCTAACGAGCCAGTTCTGGACTTAGAAGTTGTATTATTATTATTATCATGATCATTATTATTTGCTTTTTAGGGCTGCCCTTGCAGCATATGGAAGTTCCTAGGCTAGGAGTCGAATCGAAACTAGCAGCTGGCCTATGCCACAGCCACGGCAACTCGGGATCCCGAGCTGCATCTGTGACCTACACCACAGCTCACGGCAATGCTGAATCCTTAACCCACTGAGTGAGGGATCAAACCAGCATCCTCATGGATTCTAGCTGGGTTTGTTACTGCTGAGTCACAATGGGAACTCCTGAACTTAGACATTATTGATGGCATTTTATTTGGTGGAAGTGCTGGTAAAGGATTTACCTGTGTTGATGCCTGGGGTCTCTGATGTTACAATGGGCCCTGACGATGAGGTTGTCTCAAGCTGGTAGAGCAAGAGAGTGTCTATCTTCTTGCTCGGTGGCCAGCATCTTCACACTATCAGAACATGTTTTGTTTATTATCTGTCACCTGAGTTCCTAATTCTTTCCCCAAAGCCTTCTCTTTTAATGTGGTGCTTTTTTAAGGCAGTTAGAACGTAGGGTAAACAAAGAGTAACTAGTACACACATTTCAGTGCATGGACTTTGTGACTTCTTTTTAGTTTGTTCCTTATGTCTTTTTTTTTTTTTTAATATCTCTCTTTTAACATCTCTCTTTTTTTTAACATCTCTCTTCTCATCTCTCATCTGTGTTCTAGATAACTGAGTCTGTGAACTAAGTGATTTTTGTGGGTTGACTCTTTGGTTCTGTATGTAAATGGTTATTTGCTACCTCTGTTAACGTAACCAGAACATTTCCTAACCCAGATATTTATCTCTGTGTTCCAACACTGGCTTTTATTAAGCCCAACATGAAAACAGATATTTTAAACAGAATGGGGGACAAGGACTGGCTGTATAGCACCAGGAAATCTACTCAATATTTTATAATAACTTATATGGGGGAGAAAAGAAAGGATTTATGTATGTGAATCACTTTGTTGTATACTTGAAACTAATACAGCATTGTAAGTAAAAAAATTGAGACGAGAACAAGGTATGGTAATAGCTTCAAAAATAGTAATATTTTATTTTTTAAAAATAAAGAGAATAGGGGAGGGGTACTGATGTGCATTAATGGGGGCTATTATAGTAAGAGTCTTGTATAAAGCCTTGGTGATTGAGCTGAAGGTTGTAGCAGGAGGGGGGTGGGAGTGCTGATATACTGTTCAGGGACAGGTGGATTGCTTGGTGCTTTATATGCATATACATATATATATATACACACATACACACAGTCTTCCTGCAAACTTGATAAGGGTATTAAATTTAACTTGTACCCTTTATGTAACTATCTAACTGCTATTCCTCTGTGATCCATCTTAAAAAGAGAGTATGTCTTAGAAAAAAACATTGTAAATGAACTTTGGTTTTAGTATGACAAAATGTAGTTTTCTGAAAACATATTAAAAGTCAGGAGACTTGGGAGTTCCCACTGCGGCACTGTGGGTTAAGGACCCGGTGTTGCCACAGCTGTGGCTTAGGTCACAGCTGAGCCTTGGATTCAGTCCCTGGCCCGGGAACTTCCATATGCCAAGGGTGCAGCCAAAAAAAAAAAAAAAAAAAGGGTTGGAGACTTAGATTCTAATTCTGAGTGTGCTCCCGGTTGGACAGGCTATCCCCCTTCCAGGTCCCATCTGTAAAACCTCAGGCGGGGAAGGCTGGGGGTGGGGAGGGTGGGAGGGAAGGAAAAGACATTCCCTAAGGTCCTCAGCCTGTTGGAATTACATGATTTTGATTTAAGCCTAATGCATTACAACTTCCTTTCCTGGTTAGATATTCATCAACAATGAATGGAACGAATCCAAGAGTGGAAAAAAGTTTGCCACATACAACCCTTCAACTCTGGAGAAAATCTGTGAAGTAGAAGAAGGAGATAAGGTGGGTGCCCGCTCCCCCCTCACCCCTCACCCCCGTAACTCAATTACAGATCACTGGAGGATAAGGAAGTGCTTCAGCTGAGCTGTAAGGCAGAGCTGGTCCACGCTGAGGTGGGACCTAAGCGGGCTGCCTCTCAGACGCATGGCCCAGAATGGGATCAATTAGGGACGATCCAAGGCAGAGTCACTCTCCTTTGATAGATGTTTCTGCATCTATGAGGATGACCTCAGCTATCCTCAATCGAATGACTAAAGGAAAGGTTTTTATCAATTATTTGAACCTGGCGGCATTAAAGAATTTTTCCAGAAAGTGTTTCCAACTGGTGCGTTTCATCAAATGTGGCATTCTGGCAGGAGACACTTAAAAAAAAAAGACTTGAAGGAAAAAAGACTTGCTCACTGAATCATGCAGAGATAATAATGTCATGCAATGACCATTTCTTTTTTACCAGGAACTTAAATGACTATGTAAAGCTATAGTCTTTATAACACTATTCTCAGGTTATTTTTATAAGCTATATTATATGTATACATTATATATATTATATACATAAATATATATATATTCATATATATGTATATTTATTATGGCCATACCTACAGCGTATGGAAGTTTAAGGGCTAGGAGTCAAATTGGAGATGCAGCTGGGCCTACACCACAACGACATCACATCCAAGCTGCTTTGGCAACCTACGCAACTGCTGGCAGCAATACCAAATCCTTAACCCACTGAACAAGGGCAGGGATTGACCCCACATCCTCACAGAGACTATGTCGGGTCCATAACCTGCTGAGCCACAATGGGAACTCCTATATATTATTATATATAAGCTATCTCATATATAAAGCTAAGGGGCTCTTCGATGTGTCCATGATACATTTCAGAGCCATAAAGTATCTTTTGAATCTGTATTTCCTTGGGGGAAATGTTGAAAGTACAACTTTTGTCAGGTGGAAAGGAAACATAACCCTCCCCTCAACCCTAGAGAACACACGCGATGTTCTTAAATGTGTAGATAATGTTGAACATGGACAGAGTGAATGACATGTGTAAATTAGGCTTGAATTTGATCCCACTAATGATAGTTTTGTGCTAGGTGTTCCATGCATGGTGATTCCACCCATCCAGACTCTCCCGTGTGCAATGCTCCATGCTAAGCTCTGTTTACAAAGATACTGGCCCCAAGCAGCTCATGTGAAGATGTGAGGGGGTGGGGGTGGGGCCTGGTGCCGAGCAGACCCCCCAGGAGTGCTACACCTGTATCAGGGAGCAGAGAGAAATCCCTGACCCAGGCTCTGATTTGTCCCATGGTCTGGATGACTGTGCTGAGCACCAGAAGACAGAGGCTTCCTGGTCTGTACACCTGGAGGGGTCCTGGCCTCCAACCCAGAGCCTGGGACGAGGAATTCAAAGTCCTGATATCACCCTTGCCAAAGCTTCTCCTTGCTCTAAGCACACTCTGGAGACACAGAATTGCTGCAATTCCACCTGACTGGTGTCAGGTGTCCACTGCTGGCTGCACCTCCCTAAGGAAGAAAGGCTCAGAGGGGCCTGGGGGATGAGCCGCTGCCCACCAGCAGCCAGAGCCTCGAACCCCATTTTCCTCGAACATAGGAATGGATGTCATTACTCTAAAGAGCTTTCATTCCTTCCTAGTCAGAAGAAGTTTTGATTGTAATTCTGCTATGGGTGCAGAGATGATCCAGTTTCTCCATAAAATGAGGCCAGAGTTCTGCCCCCAGGGGGTAGGTGAGGTGGGGCTGGAGAGAGGAAACCTTCCTGACCTTCCCCCTCTTTGGACCTTTCTGATGTGGTCAATTCTGAGATTCATAGGAGGACACGTGCCCTCATCCTCACTATTGGATCGAAGTCCTCAGCTGGAGTGAAACGCCAGGTCAGGCATTTCCCACCTGACTGGCGAACTGTGAGAGTGTGTGTCTGAACTGAGCTAACAAGCAGTCTTTTCCTAGTTGGGTCACCCAGAAAAATCCTGAGGGCAGTGGTTTTATGACTATTTAAATCACTTGTATAATCAGAAGGAAAGTTAATCCTTGGTCATTGAAGAAAACTTGGGGGAAAAAAAATCCCTTAAAAGCCCCCCAACCATGGAAGTGATTTGAAAACCTTGTGGCTACTCTGAACTGCCCGCTCCCCACCCTTTCCTCTTCAGCCAGCACAGTGGAGGCAGGACTCTGCTGTTCTCTGTAACTGACAGCTGAGCCCTCAAAAGAAGGTGACACACCCTCTCTCTTGTTTTGGCCCTACAGCCCGACGTGGACAAGGCCGTGGAGGCCGCACAAGCCGCCTTCCAGCGGGGCTCGCCGTGGCGCCGGCTGGATGCCCTGAGCCGTGGCCGGCTGCTGCACCAGCTGGCAGACCTGGTGGAGCGGGACCGCACCATCCTGGCCGTGAGTACACACACCTGGCCAGGCATGGCCCCAGCTGGCCTCCCCGAGGGCCTGTCCCCCTCAGGGTGTGAGAGAAATGACCTAGGGTGCTGCTTTTGTGTGGCGGTGGGTCTGCTTGGTCCTTTGAGGCGGTGGCTCTCAGCCGTAGGCCAGCATCCGGGCCCCAGGACTCATTCTTTTCATTTTGAAGTCAGACTTTTGCTCCCTGCGGCTCAGCTTCTTGGCCTGGAGGATGTTCAACGACGATAGTGGTTCCCAGACTTGAGACATTCACAGACAGCCAGGCTGCGCTGGGTCCCATCCTGGCCCCACCTGCACAACTACTAGCTTAGTTTTTTCCTTACATAGACTCCAGTTTAAACTGAAATTTAGAAGTTCCCTTGTGGTGCAGCAGGTTAAGGATCTAATTTTGTCGCTGCAGTGGTTCAGGTCACTGCTATGGCATGGGTTCAATCCCTGGCCTGGAAACTTCTGCATGCCATGGGTACAGACAAAAAAAAACCCTTAAGTAATAAACTGAAATTTAACCTCATCCTAAGTGACAGTATCCATGAAATTACAGATTTAAAGTGTTGGTATATTTTTTCTAATACTTGTTAAAATAAATGCCACCACTTAACAGAAAAAAAATGTCCCCATATAACTTGAAAATCACCCATTTCACCCCTGAAGTGGGCAGTGGTGAGAGTGTGCAGCATGATGATGAGGGCAGGGTAACCTAGTTCTAGGAAACCTCAGAGTATGAAAGACCTAGTTTCCAATACCAGGTCTGCCACTTACTGTGTGACTTTGTGCAAGTGGCTTAACCTCCCTGAGCATATGTTTCTTCATGAAGAATGTCACTAATCATGATATCTGAGTGTTGTAAGAATGATTCCTTTAAAATCCTAAGCATGGAGTTACCACTACAGCACAGCAGGTTAAGGATCTGGCATTGTCTCTGCAGCCATTCGGGTCACTGCTGAGGCACAGGTTCGATCCCTGGGTTGCCACAGCTGCAACTTGGATTTGATCCCTGGCCTGGGAATTTCCATATGCCATGAGTGTGGTCAACTAATAATAATAACAACAACAACAATAATAATAACAAGAATAAGCAGCCTCTGGTATGCAGTAAGCACTAAACAGATGATAGCGTTTATCAGTAATGCTGTCTGAAGACCTGGGGTCTAACCTCACTACATGCTCTCCAGGCCAGCAGTTTCTAGCACCTTAGTTCCTCAGCTGCAAAATGGGGATCTTTATTGAGCCCATTCAGGAAGCTGGGCTGCTGTCTGTGAAGACACTGAAAAGTTGTAGGTGCAGGATTTAATGGAATCCTCAGACCTTCCTTTGCAGTGGGTGACTGATGGGAGGACATCTGGGGGCCCCTTTGTGCCTTGAGGTCCTCTGCAGCTTTACACACACAGCCCTCCTATGGCTCAGGCTCCTGTGTAAAACACACCCTAGACCTGGAGACCCAGTGCATAGGGGAGGAAATCTCCCTTTTGGCCTCCGATTTGGAAAAATGGTTCTTTCCTTTCTTGATCCGATGTTGGGAGTGAGTAGTCAAGTGGACCCCCACGTGGAGGACAGTGCCAGCTGGGACTCTGAAATTGCTCTTGACCTTGAGTATGTGTTTTGGAGTGGAGAAGCTCTGCATTTCGGGTGCTGCTCTGGGGTTCATTGCCCTGAGGGTGTCCGCCCAGAGAGACCTGCACCCGTTGTCTTTCCTCCCCAGTCGACCAGTCCGAGGCCAGGCGAGGGGAACTCCCTCCCAGGGTCAGTGTTTCTCTCCTTGGAGCCTCTGGTCTCTTCCTGCAATGAAAGCCAGCCTCAATCCTTAAGCTGCCAAACTGGCTTCTTCAAAAACATTTCTGTTTTCACCCAGCATGAGCTCATCGGTTTGCAATGTCCGTGAGGACTAATAGCAGGCGGGAGAGGATGTGCCTGGGCACCCTCCCACCCTGTCCCCAAGCGTCAGTATCATCTGGGGAGTAGCAGCCCTTCAGCCCGCCTGGCAGGACCACAGTGTGAAAGCACACAGAGCAAGTTGCCTCTGCAGCCGGGACCTTGCTGCCCACAAGAAATAAGATCTAGCTCTTCACCACATCATGAAACAGACGAGAGAATGACTGGCAGACATGGTTTTCAAAACCCAGACCACATCACAGGAGAGCATGCCTCGCTCTCCACCTTGATGGGGTTTCCCTGCATTTCCTGCCCGAAGTGCCTCTTTCCGTTCTCTTACTGCCGGTGGCTCTGCAGAGCTGGGTGTTGACTTCATATTCAGGGTTTGGAGATGATGGGGGAACCCAGCGGCCCCAGTCACTCCCACTCAGGCACCTGGACACAGCTTCTAGCTCTTTAGGGGCTCATCTTGGGAGTCCCCAAACAGGGGCTGCCCTGTTTGCCGTCTTCTCAGGCTGAGTCCCACCTCTGAGTCCCTCACAGTAGTCTCAGCCCCTGGGCAGCCAGGTGGCATCCCCACAGTGCCTTCCTTTCGTTCTTTAGTATCCAAAGGTTACCATGTGTTAATTTTTCAGAAGGCATATTTTAGTTAAAGGACATAAACTTAGGAGCCACTGTCGTTTGCTCTTGGTCCAGCCACAGTAATTGCTTAAAAGTCCCAATGGGTAGCTAACCCTCGATCTCTCAGATTTAAGCCTATGTGCTACCAGCAATTTTTTTTTTTTTAATTTTATGGCCACACTCAAGGCATATGGAAGTTCCCAGGCCAAGGATTGAATCCGAGCCCCAGCTTCAACTGACACCACAGCTGCAGCAACACCAAATCTCTTAATCCACTGTATTGGGCTGGGGATCTAACCTGCATCTCTGCAGCAACCAGAGATGCTACAGTTGGATTCTTAACCCACTGTGTGGGGATGGGTACTGCTTATCTGCAAGTCTTTTTTTGGATTTTTTTTTAAGTACTTCCTTTTTTTTTTTTTTTTTTTTTTTGTCTTTTCGTCTTTTTAGGGCCGCACCTGCAGCATATGGAGGTTCCTAGGCCAGGGTTCTAGTTGTAGCTACAGCTCCTGGCCTATGCCACAGCCGCAGCAATGCCAGATCTGAGCTGCGTCTGTTACCTACACCACAGCTCACAGAAGTGCCAGATCCTTAACCCACCGAGCAAGGCCAGGGATTGAACTCGCAACCCCATGGTTCCTAGTGAGATTCATTTCCACAGCACCACAACAGGAACTCCAGAACCTCCTTTCTAAACCTATTTTCCTTGGATAGATTCCATAACACCAACCTGGAAAATTCCTGTTGTCATTCCAGAGAGCAAATGTGACCAAGTTAGTAATAAAAAAAAACCTCGTTGAATACTCACCATGTACCAGGCTTGCTGTAGGCACTTGACCTGTAGTGTTTATTATCCCATTTCAAAGATGAGGGCATGGAGGCCCAGGGGGTTTTAAGTAACCTGTCTTAGGTAACCCAGCCAGAGAGGGCAAGCCAGGACTAGAGATGAGCATCCAACTTCACCACGCTCTGCCCTGGACCTCTGCCATTCTCTTCCATCCCAGAAAAGGGCCAGGCATATTTCTTGAAATTCCTGGTTCTATGAAAGATGTGAAGGGTTTGTGTGGAGCAGCTGAGCCCTGGAAAATTTTGGCATTATTTGCAATTGTTGGGTTTCCCCTGGAAAAGTCAAAGTTCCAACTTGGAATGTAAATCAATAGGAGCCAAAGGTACAGTGGATTGGAGGTCATAGCCTGTCTCATCACTGTCCCCAGATAAGGGTCGCTGAGCACCTGTCTGGCCCAAAAGGGAAAATGATGACAATTGTCAGAGCTGTTATTATCATCATTAGCACAGCAGACACAGCTTTTACTCTGGGTGGGCAATGCTATTTGCGCTTTACATATATAACTCCTCCAACCTGTATACTAGTCCTATAATACAGGTACCATTATTTTTATTATGATTATTTGATAGATGAGCAAACTGAGGCAGGGAGAGATTCAGAGACTTGTTACAACCCCTCAGCTAGGAAGCAGGTTGCCTCCTGTTCAGAGAATGCTTGGTTCATCACTGAGCAAAATAGAGTAGCCCCAGCATTTTATGTGGCCATCTACATCCTTTCCAGATGCAAATGTCCAGGGCGGTAGCCTGAGGAGCAAAAACCCCAGATTCAGTGCCAGCAGTGCCACCTGCCCTCCGGGTAATGCAGATAAGTCCCCGGCCCCATTAGCCTCTGTGTCTGTATCTTGAAGAGGGAACAGAGCCATCTAGCTTGGACATGGACACGAGGCATACACGGATGCACACTGAGGGGCCCCCTTTCTTCGTAAATCACCATCTCACCCCAGTGACTCTAAAAGGAGAATCCTGCCCTGGGCTATGTGTCAGGGTGGCCACTTCCTGCAGAGACGGGCAGTTTCAGCGCTGGGCTCAACTGGGACTGCTTGTCTCAGGGACAAAGGGGTTCTCTTAAGCCTGGCTGGAAACAGAGAAGAATCCCTGCCATTGAGTGGCCGCGCTCACCCTGGGGAGTCGCCACCCTCACCACCGAGGGCGCGTCCGCTGCCTTCCCACCGCGCATCCGGCCACAGCCCAGTGTGGAGGAGTGCATCTTTGTGCTGGTGGCATGAGCCTCCTGGGTTCCATCACTCTTCCCACAGCTGCGCTGGTCAGTGGGGCCAGGAAGGAAGAACCTTTTTGCCCCCTTTCTCTTTTGTTAGAGGAACCGGCCGCCCGGAAGCTACGGGAACCCACATGGCCACGTCCCACAGCCAGAGCAGCGGTATTCTGGCCGGCAGCCAGATGAACAGAAGACCAGATGCTAAGGTGTATTCCTTGCCAGTGAGGCTCCAAACCCATCTTGTACCTGCCATCCTTTGAGGGCATGAGGACCCAAGCTCCTGCTCACCCCCCAGATAGAGGTGTTTTGAAAGAAAGCCTGTCCTTGACAGCCTGGGACAGGTCTTATTTTAAATGTGGTGCCTCACTTTGTCAGGAGACCTTGGCTGTGAGGTTCAGAGAGCGGCATTCTAGGACTCTGCTCTCTCTGCCTAGCCTGTCTTTCACAAACCAACGGTGGAAAGGAAAACTGCATCTGAAATAGATGTTGTCTTTTTCTTGCAGACCCTGGAAACGATGGACACAGGGAAGCCTTTCCTTCATGCCTTTTTCATTGACCTGGAGGGCTGTATCAAAACCCTCCGGTACTTTGCAGGGTGGGCAGACAAAATTCAGGGCAAGACCATCCCCACAGGTGAGCCACGGCAGGACTCCCAGCCGCATCTGTCCAGGGCCTCTTGGGGGCTCTGCCTTCTCACTCCTCCCTGTAGCCAGTTCAGAGCATCCCCTGGTCCCACCCTAACCCCATCCCCCAGCATCCTTCCCAGTCCCTGAAAAGAATCGGCTCTGTGCCATCCTTCCTCAAGGGAACTTCATGTTTGAAACCGAGTTTAAAATGTCTCCTTTGCAAGACAGATAGGACTTCGAGCTGACATGTGGATGGGCTTTTGGGTTTCTTCTTGTCTTTTTACTAGTTAAAAATTTTAACCCAGATTCATGCGAATGTGATCTCTGTTTCACCTCTCTTCCAGATGACAATGTGGTGTGTTTCACCAGGCACGAACCCATAGGTGTGTGTGGGGCCATCACTCCTGTAAGTATGATGGCTTTTCTAGATGGATCTGTATGGGTCCCACCTTCCTCCTCTGTGGCTTTGGAACGGGTTTCCATCGATCACACAGGTGCTAATCGAGGATTTGCTCTGTGGCATGGAGCTTAGTGCTTGAGGGTTATCAGGAGGATCAGCCCCCATCCCTGCTCTCCAGGAGCAGGACAGAAGGCACTGTGGCTTCCAACCAGAGGGGTCAGGGGTGGCCAGATCCCCTCAGGCGGTGGTCCCTTAACAAGACCTTGAAGGATGATGTGAAACAGGTTTTCAACAAGAAAAGGGGGTTTCTGAGTGATATGAAGGGCCCGGGTGAGCGGTAGAAGTGCCTGGGCCACTTGGAAGGCAGGAGCAGGACAGGTGGCGAGACCAGAGCTTAGGCGGGGACAAAGGGAGGAGGGGAGCTCCTGGTAGGGATGCAAGCCGCAGGTCCAAGGACGTCATTTGCTGGCAGGCACTGAGGATGTGATGATGATGCTGTCTTTTGGAGGAAGCCCCAGGCCACTGCAGCAGCTGGGGAGGCTGGTAGCAGGATGAAGAGGTGTGGAAAAGTGCTCTATGGGTGTGTGTGTGTGTGTGTGTGTGTGTGTGTGTGTGTGTGTGTGTGTCTTCCCAGCACCTGGTTTTGAGAACCGGGAACTGGTCAGGCCAAAGTGCTCCTGCCCATCGAGCTGCAAGAGGTCACCCAAAGATGGGAGTAGAGGGAAAAAAAGAAGAGGGCCTGGGCCAGTTCCATAGACTACAAGGAGATCCTATGGAGAAGTCTGAGCATCCAGGGTTGGGGCCTCCCTGGGACGGAATACATTTCCAGTAAGAGACTGTGGTCAATGAAGTCATCTATTATCTATTAATTCAAAAAGACTGAACATAGCTGTTAAATGTGCTTCCCCAAGAGCAGCATCAAGGGAGTTCCAGGGTTGGCGGAAAGGGAGCCGGGCTCAGGCACCACCCTTCTAGAGGCTGCTGTGAGTGAGAAGGGAACTGCCGGAAGAGGTGGAGACCAGGAGAGGTGTTGCATCTGTTTGTAGTATAGGAGAGATCCTGGCATTTACCTGTTAAAGGCCAGGGATCAAGAGGAAGAGAGCACCCCAGTCATTATGAGGGAACCCAAGTCAATGCTTCCTGTCATCGGTCAAGCACACAGGCCCCTGGGAACTGGATGTTACATTTGTTGTCTAGTGGTAGGAACTCCAGACAGAGCTGGAGGTGGGGTTGGGGGGAGGTTGCTGGATCCAGATGGCTGTTGGTCAGCCCTGAAGCATGGGGTGTTCTTGGGCCAAAGGGACTCTTTGGGGGGTCAGAGGGACTCTTTGGGGCAGCTAGAATCAAGGTAGCTGCCTTGGAGATGCTTGGTTTTGTCTCCTCTCATCAAAGAGTATAGTGGAGAACATGAGCCTGGCCTGAACCCTGGCCTTCACCTGCTAGCTTGTGACCTTGGGCCAGTGACCTCACCCCTCTGTGCCTCAGCTCCCTGTCTGTAAGCAGGATTGGTAGTATGACTGCCTCACTTGGCTGTATAGGGATCAGTGAGTTCCATTTGGGGAATAGCACCTGGCATTCTGTGGATGCTCTTGGGCACTAGCTCTTGTCAGGCCTACTGTCATGACCATTTCAGCACCTGCCTCTGCAGTTGAAGGACGACAGGAAAGCATCTCCCAGGATGAATTTCATCCACTCCCCACCCCTCGGGATTAGTATATTCTGTAAGACGAGAAGGAGATCCTGTGACATTCAAGTTCGGGAGAGGCAGGCCTTGTGCCCGAGGGACTTTTCAGAGATTTAAACGTGCTGATGGCATTGTAAGGCTGCAATAGGAGAAGGTCGTGCATGTCCAGCAGAGTCCTCTTTGCAGTGACCACCTATTAGCATTTCCCAGAATGCAGTTTAGGAAGCACCAGACGGGAAAGCAGTCTGATCCTTGCACACTCCTTGGTTACCTACTATATCCTACATCCAAGCCATGCAAAGCAAGCACTCCAAGGACACAAAGTTGGGACTCTGGGAAAGCATAGTGGGTAGACCTGGGCCCCCCAATTCCTCTGTGTTCTGTTGCAGTGGAACTTCCCTCTGCTTATGCTGGTGTGGAAGCTGGCACCCGCTCTCTGCTGTGGGAACACAGTGGTCGTGAAGCCAGCAGAGCAGACACCCCTCACCGCCCTCCATCTGGGCTCTCTGATCAGGGAGGTAAGATGTCCAAAGAGAAAACGTGTGTTGGGGAGTTCCCGTCGTGGCGCAGTGGTTAACAAATCCGACTAGGAACCATGAGGTTGCGGGTTCGGTCCATGCCCTTGCTCAGTGGGTTAACGATCCGGCGTTGCCGTGAGCTGTGGAGTAGGTTGCAGACGAGGCTCGGATCCCGAGTTGCTGTGGCTCTGGTGTAGGCCGGTGGCTAAGGCTCCGATTCGACCCCTAGCCTGGGAACCTCCATATGCCGAGGGAGCGGCCCAAAGAAATAGCAAAAAGACAAAAAAAAAAAAAAAAAAAAAGAAAAGAAAACGTGTGTTCTCAAGCACATTCTCACTCGCAGGAACCAGGCCACCATCACCAGATAAGCCACCCAGTGGAGCTGTGCCGTTTGAGCAGCACCAGCCGGCTCCAGCCAAGTAGGAAGGGAGGGGCTGCCTCCGTTTTTCACGTGGCAGTAGCTCTTTCCCTCTCTGCCTGTGGTCACCGTCACTGAGTTACAGATCCTCCCACCGTTCCTCCCACGGATCCTAATGTACATATTTAACTCTTATCATGGGCGCAGACCCATGGTTCAGGACCACATGTTTTGTCTGGAGAATCTGCAGGAGGGTGATTTGAGAGGAAGGTTCTTGGGGCCCTTGCATGTGTGGTTCACACAACAGCTCATCCTTCCTGTGGAGGGTGATGTAGAGGGGCTGCCATGGGTCCTGAGCCCCCTCACCAGCACTCTGCTCTCAGGCAACTATTCCCTCCCTGGCAGCCCCGCTCAGGAGAATGGGTGGCTCAAAGGGACACCTTCCTGCAGACATACCTGGCAACATGTTTCAGTCATTTTGTCCCCAACTTGTATGTCACAAAGAAGAAGCAAGAAAAGAGGGATGGGAGTAAAGAATTAGCCTTTCCACTTTTCAGCTGAGCTGAGATGCCCAGGAAGCAGACCTTTATTGCTTATACCTGAGGCTGCAGCGTCAGTCATTGACCAGTTTCCCACTTTGATTGGTGAGGTCCTGATGACATCATAGCAACAAGACTTAAAGAGTCCAAGGGGGAATTCCATTCGTGGCTCAGCAGAAACGATATGAGGTTGCAGGTTCAATCCCTGGCCTCTCTCAATGGGTTAAGGATCTGGCGTTGCCGTGAGCTGTGGTGTAGATTGCAGACGCGGCTCGGATCTGGCGTTGCTGTGGCTGTGGCGTAGGCCTGCAGCAACAACTCTAATTGGACTCCTGGCCTGGGAACTCCATATGCCGTGGGTGCGGCCCTAAAAAGCCAAAAAGCCAAAAAAAGAAAAGAGAAAAGAGTCCAAAGGCATAGCTGTTAAAAAAGTGTCTTGGAAGACAAAAGACTCAAGCACATGTCCTGAAATCTTGCCTTCCAAGATTTTTTATCGAAGACACTGGCATGTGGGGAAGGCCATCCCCATGGGCTCATTTGCGGGGTTCCTGGTTAATAAAAAAGACTGAGCATGTGCAGAGCACCAGGTGTGACTGTGAAAAAAATGTCACTCTCGGCCTTCAGGATGTGCTGGCTCTGGTTGTGACCCAGGTTCAACAAGCAGGGACTTGGACAAGATGTGACCACTTTGCCATTTGGAACATTAATGGGGAAGATTTAAAAATGAAAGTGAAGCTCAGGAAGTGTGTTTTGCAGGTGGCTCTGAACCTTGAGGGCTGTGACCAAGGTATCCCTTCTCCCCCAACAACAGAGACAGACAGACATACACACGGAGACATAGAAACAGACCCATACAGACACAGAGAAACACAGACACAAACACATACATACACACAGGGGCAGAACCTTACAGATGCGCTTGCATATACACACCACACACAGACACAGGCACACAGAGACAGACCCATACAGACATACACACAGTCACACACACACGCTGACCCAAACACTCACACACACACTCAGACCCATATAGACACACACAAATAGACCCATACAGACATACACACAGTCACAGACACACAGAGATAGACCCATACAGACACATACATACAGACCAGACAAACACACACAAACACACACACATTCAGGGACAGACCCACACACACACAGACACACAGAGACATACACATAGAGACACACACACACACACAGAGACAGACCCATACAGACATACACACAGTCACAGACACACACAGATAGACCCACACAGACACATACATACAGACCAGACAAACACACACACACACACACACACACACATATACTCAGAGACAGATCCATAGAGACAGACACAGACACACAGAGACAGACCCATACAGACATACACACAGTCACAGACATACAGAGATAGACCCACACAGACACAGACAAACACACACATATACACACACTCAGAGACAAACCTATGCACATACATGCAGGGAAAGGTGCTCTGCTCTGAAGGCCACTGCCCTCTTACTCTTTAGGGTGGATATACACCTCGCCCCCACACTGGCCGACTGGGTCTGGTCCTAAGGTGGATATAGAATCTGGGTCTTGGTGAGGATGCTCTGCTCCAGGACCGCACACAGCCGCAGCTCTCTGGGCCTGAGCGCGGGTCTGTGGTGGAGCCTTGTCCGTTCTCCTCTGAAAGCCCTCGATTTCCTCCCAGGTGGGATTCCCTCCAGGCGTGGTGAACATTGTGCCGGGATTCGGGCCCACGGTGGGAGCTGCAATTTCTTCTCACCCTCAGATCAACAAGATAGCCTTCACGGGGTCCACAGAGGTAACCATCCTCCTTGGCTGTGGGGACAGTGGCCGTCGTTGGGAACTTTCCTTTGAGAGGCTGAACTAGGATATATTATCCTTCTAATTTTAACCCCCATTTTAGTACATAACAATACATTTAAAAAAAGTTACTGGTCCAGTTTCCAAACTAGATAAATATCAAATTTATTTGCTCCGAAGCTTCAGAAGAAAAGAGTAATAGATAAGATTAAAATAAAAATGTGAAACATCTGTAGGACAAACATCATAACCAAGGTTAACATAAACCAAAGGTGATGGGATCAGCATTATTGTACTGATCACAAATTTGAAAGCACAAAACATTTGATTCAGAAATTCCATTTTGAAGCAGCTACTTAGAGAAATATTCTCATAAGCATTCAAGGACATATTTTCTAGTATTTGTATTCTTCCTCTGTGAGGTTTTATAGCCATTACAATAAGGAAAGCTGTCCATGATCTATTTTTGAAGCACAAAAATGTCTACTGTAGGAAAGTACATACAATATGATCCCATTAGTAAAAGTGTGTGTGTGTGTGTGTGCGTGTGCGTGTGCGTGTGTGTGTGTGTGTGTGTGTGTGTGTGTGTAGAAATACAAATTGCCTGGAGGACTCCCAAGAAATTCTTACCATGGCCTTCTCTGGGGCAGGTCCTGGGTCACGAACAGAGTGAGGGGAGATGAGAACTTTCATCTTCAATTTACACACATCTGTTATGCGGAATTTTGTTTAATGAGAAAGTACTTTTTTGGTGCTTAAAAAAAGACATGATAAAACTTCCCAGGCAGTAAGTGTCCTCTCTCACTCCTAGTTTAGTCCCACCAGGAGCCCGAACCCCACTCCTGTGGCTGCTGGACAATACAGCCGCCACCCTCCTTTGCCCAGCTGGGTGAGCCTCAGTAGGAAAGTGCAGTCGGGACAGGACAGGGCCCTGCATGGCCTTAAAGCAGCCGGCAGTGGGCACTGCTTGGCTCAGCTGAATGGGGCAGCAGCAGCTTCATGCTGGGGCTTTGAGGGGTGGGGAGTGGATGGGGTGGGGGTGGCAGAGGCAGCAGGTGCGGCTCCCAGGTCTTCCCAGTCTAGCGAAAGCCTCCTTGCCCCGGCCCAGCTTCCCCCTCTAGGCCACTGTAGGGCTGCTGCTGCCATGTGCCCAGCTGGGTGGGGCTCTCTTCAGGCAGTCAGTCTCCTGCATAAGCAAGTGATTCGTGTGCCCCAGGGATTGCTCCACTGGCTGGCTGCTCCCTCCCAGGGGTGCTTCCCACAAGGCACCCTGCTGCGCCAGCTGAGAGCACACACCCCAGCCTCACAGGCCATTTGGGCCAGCAGCAGGCTGGCTTGCCTCTGCTGCTCTCCCTGGGGACGGTCCTTGTCCCTGTAGGCCAATTTCGCACCTTGTCAGGGCCGTTGGCCAGGAACTGGCCGAGGTTTTTTGTTTTTGTCTTTTTAGGGCGGCACCCACAGCATATGGAAGTGCCTAGGCTAGGGGGCCCATCGGAGCTGCTGCCGCCAGCCTCCACTACAGCCACAGCAACTCGGGACCTGAGCTGCATCTGTGATCTATACCACACCTCATGGCAAAGCCAGATCCTTAACCCACTGAATGAGGCCAGGGATTGAACCTACATCCTCATGGATGCTAGTCAGGTTCTCAACCCGCTGAGCCACAGTGGGAACTCCTTTTATTTTTTTCTCTTTCCCGGCTGAGTTTTAAAATGTACTCATGCCTTAGTTTAGGAAAGCCAACTCAGCCCTCGAAGAGCACAGCTCTGCCTCCTGCTGGCTGTTTGCTCTAGGCCCTGGAGGGCACACTGGCCTCTGAGTCCTCCAGCTCCAGGGTGGTGGCACTCAGCTCAAAACAAGTCATTGCTGAGTGCTGGGCCATGCCCAGCTCTAGCCCTGCCGGGGCGCATAGGACAGACCCTTCAGGTCCAGTCTGGTGAGTGGTCCTTCGGTTACTCCACAGCCCAAGCAGGTCTCTCCCACCCCTTGGGGGCACTCATCCGTAGATGTGTTTCCAGAGAACTGCTCCTTCCATCCTAAAGGTCAGCTTCCCTTTTTACCTCCTTCTCAAAGCTTCCCTCAGATTGTACCAAATGCCACCCACAACCACATCCCCTTGTCCCTTGAGCTGGACCAGGTACCAGAAGGGGCAGGCAGCAGCACAAATGAGAGCTGGCTCCACCACTGGCCTGCTCTGTGGCCATGACCTTCACAGCCTTCCACTCCACTGCTGTCTTGGAGCAGCTCAGACCAGGGGCCATGGTCAAGGGCTGATCTGAGGGCAGGGTCTGGGAAAGGCCAGGGGACTGAGGGGCTAGCATCAAGGCCCAAGGCACCTGGGCAGAGAGGCCGTGGTGCAGGCCACGCAGCCCTCACACCTCCTGTCTTGTCCAGAATGTCTGGGCCATGTCCAGCTACATCCCAGGGTTAATCTGGTCTGGCTTTCCTCCTGCAGGTTGGAAAGCTAGTTAAAGAAGCTGCCTCCCGAAGCAACCTGAAGAGGGTGACACTGGAGCTTGGCGGGAAAAACCCTTGTATTGTGTGTGCGGATGCGGACCGTGAGTCACTCCCCTGCCCACTATTGCTGGGTCTTTACGGGATCCATAAATCTCTCCCCACTTCCTTTCCAGAAGCAATTGGGAAAGACGTGCACATATATACACCACACACACACACTGGGGCTGTTTCTCCACTTGGGGTCATCCTGCCATAAATAATTGGCAGTTGGAGATCCGAACACCAGCTTTGTTGCTGGTAGAGATAATGTTTGACATGGTAGCCAGAGAGGTGGCCTGGTCCTGCCCTTAGAGGCTGATCCTGTCCTTGTAGAGCTGGGGCCATAACAAGCAGGTCCAGAGCTCCCTGTGCCTGGGGCGGGGGAGGCAAGAGGAGAAAGAGCTGGGCAGGTGTGGCTCATCACAGACCTTCACCATTCTGTCCCCGAGTCAGGACTTCCCATGGTGCTTTCAGGCTCTCGAAGACTTGAGGCTTCTTTCCTCTTTATCAGAGACCTGACAAATCAGAGTAGTGGCAGCTGACCCTTCAACTTGTCCCACTGGCCTAGGAACTGGTCTCTCCCTCTACCACCTCTTCCCTGGGAAAGCAACCCTGCCGAGCAGCTTGGGAGCAGTTTGTGTCTTATGGCATAGTATTCACATAGGTGCTGGAGTTCCCTGGTGGCTCAGTGGACTAAAGATCCATCATTGTCACTGTTGTGGTTCTCAACCCCTGGCCTGGGGACTTCTGCATGCCTTGGGTGTGGCCAAAAAAATAATAGATTAAAAGAAAATATATGCTATTCATTTTTTTAAATGTTTGACAATTTTTATTTTATTTATTTTTTTTGGCTGAACCCTTGGCACATGGAAGTTCCTAGGCCAGGGGTTGAATTCAAGCCACAGCTGTGACCTATCCCACAGCTACAGCCATGCCAGATCTTTAACACACTGTGCTGGACCAGTGATTGAATCCGTGCCTCAGCAACAACCAGAGCCACTGCAGAGACAACACCGGATCTTTAACCAGCTGTGCCACAGTGGGAACTCTAATGGATGTCATTCTTGGTTACCATGTCCAAGAAGAGGGAAGAAAGGGCCACATCGAGCATTCACTGACCTGTTGATGGGGTCAGCTGCCAAAAGGCGTGACTCCCCAAGTACCCTGAAGCACTTTGCCTTAAAGAACAGCCTCTCCCACCTGCCCTCTGCTGCCAGGAGGTCCCTTCGCAGAGTGCAAAGCCTTCCATTCCATGTGCAGAGAAGGCTGGAATTGCAGACACCCCTGAGAAAGATGACCCTCGCACCATTTCTCACCAACATGTAAATGACTGACATCAGTTCTTTTTGAAACTGGTTTGTGAAGGGAAGAGGGCTCAGGAAGGAAACATGCATCCAGGAAGGAAGAGGCATCTGGGGGTGAAGATGGATGGCTCATGTTGTGCGTGGGCTGGTCTGCCCTAATGGGAGCATCATCGGCATTAGCTTCCCTAATGGTCTCGGCGGCCACATGGAACAGCTATGGGTGTTGCCCCCATGAGCCGCATTTGCAGTTCCAACCTCCAGTCCCAAAGACCAAGGCTCCTGTGTTTGCAGGCTTGTGCCCCTCTATCTGGTGCCCCTTCTGCACCTCAGCTCACCCTCTTTCCCTCTCAACAGGGAAAAGTGCCACTAAAATGCAGGGCTCCTCTCTGAGGGTTGGTTTGACAAGGGTCATAAACACCCTCTGCCACCCTCCTATCCTCAGCCGGGCAGAGAGAGTCCACAAAATTAAGTCCTGGCAGAACTGTCACCCCAGGCATGATATCAATAGCAACACGCCACCCTCCCCAACACCGCAGTTGCTAACCCTGGCTCCTGCCAGGGTTCAGGAAATGAATTAGTTTGGAGGAGGGATGGTTTGAATTTGGCACAGGGTGAGGGTGGTACAGGGAGAGGCAAGAACCTTATGACTCTGTCCTGCTGTCGCAGTGACTTACACAGAAGACCTTGCCGGATACCAAGGCCCTGGATCTTAAAGCCAAGGGCAGCATTCCTCGGAACCGCCTGCAGAGCAGTGCTGGCTGTGGGTGGGTCACCTGTCCCAGTCTAGAGGGCAGTGGCTCTTGCTTTAGGCAAAGGAAAGCTTCAATTCCTAAGCAGGCATTGGGGGGTGGGGGAGCGGCCAGGTGGGGCTGAGAAGCCCCTCTGCGAATGCCAGTAACATTGTAGTTAGTATTCACTTCCCTCAAGGATGTCCCTGAAGATCTGTCTTCCTAAGCACCCTTCTAGTTCAGTTTTAGTAGCTGGTTCTACTTCAGTGTCAGCTCTACGGTGCAGATTCACCCTTCATCTGGTGGAAATCAGTGTATTCTTCTCATCCCTAGAAGTCATATGTGGGATGAGTATCAGTACTTGATAAGATCCTTCTTTCACTCAAGGCGGACAGTTTTGGCCCCTTTAAAAATTCTCGGAGTTTCTATTTTGGTTCAGTGGGTTAAGAACCCAACTAGTATCCATGAGAATGTGGGTTCGATCCCTGGCCTTGCTCGGTGGGTTAAGGATCTGGTGTTACCATGGTGTAGGTTGGCAGCTGCAGCTCCAATTTGACTTCTAGCCTGAGAACTTCCACATGCTGCAAGTGCAGCCCTAAAAAGAAAAAAGAAAAAAAAAATCTCATCAATCAGCCAACAGCAATACCTACCAAAGGTTATTCTATGGAAGGTTAGTCTCCTGAAAAGGGAGGGGAGGGGTCCCTGGGCAAGTGAGGTGGGGGGTGTATCAATCTGTGCTTACTAGCACAGTAAAGACACTGAGAAGTCCTGCAGTCAGGGGACCTATTTAACTCCAAACTCAGTGGACCTGAATATCCCCTTTCCCATCCTCTCCTTTTGGGAAGTGCTGAGCAAAACTGATTTCTGAAACGCAGCCACCCCAGGGCCTGTTTTCTCATGTGGGCAATTAGTCTTGCAGCTGTCACCCGTGCAGCCCTAACGACTTAATCGCTTCCTCTCCCCCCACCGCCCCCGCTCTCCAGTGGACTTGGCAGTGGAGTGCGCCCACCAGGGAGTGTTCTTCAACCAAGGCCAGTGTTGCACAGCCGCCTCCAGGGTGTTCGTGGAGGAGCAGGTTTACAGTGAGTTTGTCAAGCGGAGTGTGGAGTACGCCAAGAAACGGCCCGTCGGAGACCCCTTTGATGTTAGGACGGAACAGGGGCCCCAGGTAAGGGTTGACAGGTCCCGAGGTGCACGTGTGAGGGATGAACCAGGCAAGCCTCTGGCCCTGGCCCTCTACAGCTCTGGTTCTCTGTGACTCCAGGGTTCCTCTTGAAGCAAGGATCCCCTTACCCACGTGCCCGGCTACGTAAGGATTTTGTTCAGACGCCCACCAACAGTTCAATCTCATCAGGTCTTGGTGGGGTTATGAAATGGGGTAGAGGAGTTCTTGTCGTGGTTCAGCAGGTTAAGGACGTGACGTTGTCTCTGTGAGGATGTGGATTCCATTCCTGGCCTCATTCAATGGGTTAAGGATCCTAAGCTGTGGCATAGGTCGCAGATGCAGCTCCAATTTGACCCCTAGCCTGGGAACTTCCATGTGCCACAAGTTGCAGGATGGGGTGGACACACAAAGGCTCTGTCATTTGCAGCAAGTAATGCTGAGTTCCAGGCCTTGGCAGAAGGGAGGCATCTTGGCTCATAAGCCCAAGGGCCTGCACCTTCCAACCAAAGGACCATCCCTTCTGAGCCACCAGAGTCCCGAGGAGAGAGCCTCAGGCAGAAGCCTCAGTTTTGCTTGGCTGGCTTCTCTGCAGAAGCAGGTTGTAACCCCAGCTGAAAGGCAGCAGAGTGCAGGCCGAGGCAGCACTTGGAGCTGGACGTCTCAGGCTGGAGGCTCTCAAGCCCATGCGTAAGACAAGAGGACCCCCAGAAACCAAAGAATCCCAGTGGAAAGGGCTCAGAGGATGGGGCTACATCTCTGGGCAGTAGGAACACACATCTCTGGAGGCCTGGTTTTTGAAGCTAATGACAGGATGAAAATAATCATAACCACGAGGTTTAATAACCTCTTTAAAAGGACACACCCTATATCACTTTCTTACTAATTATGCAGTGCGGCAGATGGATAAATATTTTAAAGAGGGCAGCCTGACCATCCCATGCATTATTGAAACGGAGTTCAACAGCAACCCACTTTGCTTGTAGCCAAAGTCCTGCTCCAGCCAGGAAGTTTCAAATCACATGTCAGAACTCACTCATTTGTGTCTCTCCTGGGAGCTGGCTGCTTACCCACTGTGTTGGCACCGTGTGTTTACACGGGAAGCTGTGGATCTGAGGGCAAGTTTGGCTCTGTGATTTTGCCAAAGCCATGCTCCTCCCAAATCCCTCAGTTTCCTCATCTGGAAAACAGAATAATGGATGAATATTATGAAAATGTCAAGACACTTAATACGTTTTTTATTTTTTAAGGGAGGGGGGTGGGAATTCAATGGCAGGCTCCCTGATCTTGGTGGCAGTGAATATCTGTGCATGATTTGAAGCCACATCAATTAGATCTTGTTGGCAGGGGGTGGTGCCTGAGACAGGGGAGGACCACCCAGAAAAGGTGTGTTTCTGCCACAGTGCCCACCCCTGCCTTGCCCCAGCCCACATGCTCTGCAGCTCTGATGCCACGTGACCCTGCTGGAGAGAAACATCTCCACTTGTGGCCAACTCCCCATCCTGCCAGGCCTCAGCCCCAAACCCGGCAGCCAGTGACACAGATTTGTCCAGGGACTTAGGTTGGATTTCAGGTCTGAATACAAACATGGCCACAAGTCATTATGGAATCCACTGTGATTGTAATCCATGGGAAACATGGGAGCTGAGCCTGTCCTAAGGATCCCTTTTATCCCATCATTATTCATAAGTACCTTTCCAAGGCTTCAGCCTTGATTTTTAAAGCCAGATACACAGATCTCTTCCCAGAGAGCAGATCCAAGGAGAATGGTGTTGATTTCATCAGTGCTTTTGATGCTGCTGCAAAAAGTCCTCTTGAAAACTCACCAAAGCCATCCAACCTCGGTATATTATTTTAGAATGCTGCTGGGTTTTTTTCTCCCAAAGTGCTTTTTCATCTATGTTAAAGAGATTTTACTCTGAGAGGATTTACAGCTGTCTAAATAGTCTTGTCTGTCTCATGCCTGGAAAACAGCTAGCTGACCTAGATGGGTGTCTGCTGCAGGCAGTGGTGATCAGAGGGCTCAGAGTCATTCAGGTTTATTTGGCAACTGAGCAAAGAGATACATAGGTCTCTCATAGGCCACCTGGCGGGGGCAGAGTTCCAGCAGAGCCACGCTCGGCCTCTGCCATCCTGTTTCTTGGGCTGTGTCCTGCCGCCACCTTCACTTCCCTGTGGGTTCTTCTGCTCTCCAGGTACCAGCTGCCATTCATGGAGGATTATTAGATTTAAACAGTGTGTTCACACAGACTCGCCAAGGGAGAGTTGAGTCTAGACAGGTAGAGTTTCCATGGGGATCTAGTGCTGCCTACAGGACACAGAGTCTTTGAGGCAGAATGTGGTCAGTGGCCACTCAGGGTCTGCAGCTCGATGAAGCCCCACAAGCCTCTTGACCTCCAAAGTAGAGGCACTTTCAAACCAAGACTTGGTTCACCCAGAGAGAAGTTGAGAGAACCTTGAGATATTACGGGATCCATTGTAGTTTGAAGTACTCTTTTAGGTGGGATTTCATACACATGGTCAAAACCCAAAACATAAAGGTCAATAGTGAAAAAGCTCCCTTCCATTCATTCATGGGCTTGTTTCTTACCCTCCCCTCCAAGGGTGTCCTCCAGAATTTCTGTGTATACAAGCAAAATTGAGTCTATATACAAGAATGAATATGTATTCTGAGTTGCTCCATTTTTACCCAAAATATCTATACATGGTACTCTTTGGCACCTTGATTTTTGCCCCCTGACCAGAAACTTGAAGAGCTTTCCATACCAAACCGTAGGAACCTGCCTTGTTCTTTTTTTTAATGTATATAGATTTCCACTGTATGAATCTTCCAGAATTCAAGTAACACATTCTGATGAACATGTGGGTGTGTGCAGTCATGCACAGTGTCACAAAGTATATCATTCTACACACGTCCAAGAAAATCCACAGGACAGGTTCCTCAAGTGGGACTACTGAGTGGGAGCATGTTTATAATTTCTATAAGCATTGACAAATCACCTTGTACAAGGATGAACCAACTTGTGTTCCTACCTACCTTGCATGAGCCTGCACATTTCTCCAGCCTTACTAACAGAACATGGAATTTTGCCCATCTAATCATTAAAAATGGTATCTCATTTGCTTTTAATATGCATATATCTCATAATGAGTAAAGTGGATCATCTTATGTTTAAAGGCCATTTCTGTTTCCTCTTCTATCCACTGTGCATGTGCTTTGCATATTTATCTCTTACATTGCTAGTTATTTTTTAAGTCGCTTCTAAGAACTCTTTACATACTAGAGAGAGTAGCTCTATGTCTATGATATGACTTGTCAGCTTTTTTTTTTCAGTTTGTTGTTTAGCCCAATGACTTTGCTGATGATGTTTTGGCCTTTTTTTTTTTTCTTCTTCCAAACATAAACTTATCATTCTTTCCTTTGGGCTTCTGAATTTCAAGCCATAGAAAGGCTACCAGCACTCCAAGTTTACAGAGGCATTCTCCCTCATGAGAGAATTTGAAAACTCTTTATGACTTCATTTTTCATGATTATGTTTGATCTATGTGGACTCTATCCTGGTATAAAAGTATGAGGTATGGATCCAACTTTGGCATTTTCGCACTGGATCTACATTTCAAAAGATGATTGGTCAAGGGGCTTGCAATGGTTTGTGCCCACCCTTTCTAAGAAAGCTAGCCTGCTCCTCATGGCCAGACAGTCATCCAAATTCACCAGTGGATTTGCTAATTTTAATTTAAATTTACTTAAAGGAAACCACTTTTTCTATCTGAACATCTCAGCTACAGCAAACCTATAAAGCTCTGTCTCTCCCAGCCAGAGAGGAGGGGATTACCAAGAGGTTCATGGTTAGGAACAGAGCCCCCACAGGCTTGGAAAAAAGACCATTTCAGGTGGAGAGAGTACTTCCTGCCTTGAGCATGGTCTCCCTGAGAAATGCCCTTTGCCAGCTGGTTCAGTATAGTTTCCACAAGCTGGATGTTAAGACTAGTTGCACAGGACACACTCTGGCCCAGGAGACCTCTGGACAAGGTGGCAGAAGGTGGAGCCCTTCTGATAGGTGGGTTCTCCACCATCCAGGGAGCAGCCTCTCCACCCCACTTTGAGCCTTACTCTGCTGTTTACAGGGGTGATGAGTCAGCTGGTCAGTCAGTTTTACTTCTCACTTCTCCATGCCATGACTGAGAATTACTTGGAATTACCCTGATCCGTGGTCCTATGAACGGGGTGCAGGGTTGCCAGATAAAATACATGGCACCCAGTTGGAGCGGAAGTTCAAATAAACAATGATTACATGTTTTTAGCATAAGTACCTCCCAAATATTGTTTGGGATATACTTATACTTTAAAAATCATGCATTGTTTTTTAGGAATTCAAATTTAACTTGGCACTCCATGGTTTTAGTCCCTGAATCTGGCAACCTTGCAAGAATTAGGAGAACAAAGGATGGACCACTTCAGATCTTGTTTCACCCACGGGTTTGCTTATCAGCATGAAAGAGTCAGAATAATCCCCATACCTGGAGAGAATGAGAAAGCCCATCTCTCCCCTGCTCCAAAGAGACCAGATCTGTGCATCAGAGGAATATTTGCATGCAAGGTACATCTGTCCCTTGACTTATGCCTCAGCCAGAACACCAGGGAGGGACGGACAGCTGATCATATAGGCTGTTGAACACCTAAGCTGACAGTCACCACCCAGAAGGAAGCCAGGCTTACCTCACTGTTTTTCAGATTGACCAAAAGCAGTTCAACAAAATTCTGGATCTGATTGAGAGCGGAAAGAAGGAAGGAGCCAAGCTGGAATGTGGGGGCTCAGCCATGGAAGACAGGGGGCTCTTCATCAAACCCACTGTCTTCTCAGAAGTTACTGACACCATGCGGATCGCCAAAGAGGAGGTATTGAGACTGCAGGCAAAACTGTGTCCTGTGGGGCCTTGTGACGAGCTGGGGCCCCAGGGTGTGGAGAGGGGGCTGGGCGATTCAAACTGGAGTCTTACCCCAGGCCCAGGGATCCCAGAAATGTTTGTGAGAGGAGCATTTCCCCTTGTCCTAGGGTCTTTTCCCTCTCCCTAGGAGTCCTTTGGGAAGCTGCCCTGCCCCTGGGATCCCCAAGCCCTGGTAGATGGTGCAGCTTGTCCTCACCCCCATATCCACGCATCACTCATCATCTCTGGGGAGCAACCATCCCCTTTCTGTCCTCTCTTGTGTCTTCAGGTTAGCCAAGGGTGGAGGGCCATCTCAGCTTGTGCATTTTGCCAGGAATCCAACCATGGATTCAGGGCCTAAAGCTGCCTTTAGTCCCCGCACCCCGCCACCTCCCCCACAAAGCTGAACTTAAATGACAAGTGTTCATTCCAAAAACATGAAGTGGCCAGAAGTTTCTTTGAAACTGTCCAGCATGGGCATCCTTGGAAATGGGGGAAATAAAGGAGACTCCCATAAGAGTGTAGCTCCATGTCTTTTGGTGCCATTGTTAAGCTGGATGCAGCTCGTTCCCATCTGGGTCCCAGGTGCTTGGACCTTTTGGCACACATGAAAGAGTGAGTCACTGCCAAAGTCCTCCTGGCTCCGGCCTTTTATACACTTGCTCCTTGAGATTTTTATGGGTTATTAACTGTATCATGATGGCATGAGAGTCAGGTCTTTGAATCTCCCTCTGACAAGCTCCTTGGGAACCATGGCAGAGATTTTGGCAGGCTGATAACATCCTGCCAGGCTGTGGTGCCAAACATTAAATCAGTTACAGGATCCTTTCAAAATTACCTTTAAATGTTCACCCTGTTTCTCTGTCCTTTTCTTTTCTTTTCTTTTCTTTTCTTTTCTTTTCTTTTCTTTCCTTTCCTTTCCTTTCCTTTCCTTTCCTTTCCTTTCCTTTCCTTTTTTTCCTTCTTTTCTTCCTCCCTCCCTTCCTTCCTTTCTCTCTCTTTCTTTCTTTTGTGATGTGTTTCCTTCCAGTCTCTTTCCTTTCCTCTTCTTAGCTGTGTTGTAGATGGCAGGGAACACCGCAGCAGTCCCTCCCCGGGAGTTATTAGGGAAACATTTCAGGGCATCTTCACTGATAGAAAATGCAGCACCAAGAGGCCAGGGCGTGCAGTCCTATAACTGTGCCTGCAAACACCTTTCAGGATAACTTTCCAAGAATTACTTCCAAGGTTTCATCTTCTCTGCATCCCAGCATGGTAGGGTCTCCTCCAAAGCTCAAGGCTGGAGCTTCTAGAAGCCCTGACAATAGCGAGAGAGCTTAGACCCAACATATTCCTGTAGTTGTTATTTTTAATTTTTGTTTAATTCAGTCTTTCCCTCCAGCTTTCAACCATCACACAGCTAACAAGATCTTTGGACTTTTTCTCTCCTCCAGTCATCCTTTGCCAGGCGTGTGAGCACTTGGGGGCATTGAAAAAAGACATCAGAGGAAGGAAATGCCTGCTCGGGGCATATGTGTTTCATTCAAATAGCCTCTCACTGCCATTCTTGCAATTAATCATAGATTTTTGGACCAGTGCAGCCAATTCTGAAGTTTAAAAACATTGAAGAAGTGATAAAACGAGCAAATAGCCTCGAATATGGACTCACAGCAGCTGTGTTCACAAAAAACCTTGACAAAGCCCTGAAGCTGGCCTCCGCATTAGAGTCTGGAACCGTCTGGTGAGTAGAATGTGTGTGCCCGACTCTCCAGAGCTGCGGGTTTGCTGGCTCCCTCACTGGTCTGTTAGAGAGCTCTAAGTCACATAGCGTGTGCCAGGCACCATCTAAGAGCTTTGCTCCATCCTCGAGACCACCTTCTGAGACAGATGTGGTCATCACCTCCACATTACAGATGAGGAAATCAAAGCACAGAGAGACTGGGTTTCCCGCCCGGGGTCACACAGCTAGTACGTGTCAGAGTGGAGCTCAAACCTACCCGTCCAGCTCTGATGCTCTTGACCACTGTATTGGGCCGCCCCTTGAACTCTGCTCCCTCTGGCTTTATTTTTTATTTTGATTCTAAGAGCAGCATGTGCTCTTGGGCCAAGTATGGATGGCATACCAATAATTCTGCCAATTACAAAGATAACATTAGAAGGCAATAATTGGGGGAGTTCCTGGGTGGCCTAGCAGCTAAGGATCTTGTATTGTCACTGCTGTGGTACAGGTTCAATCTCTGGCCTGGGAATTTCCACATCCTGAGGGCAAGGCCAGGAAAAAAAAAAAAAAAAAAAAGAAAGAAAGAAAGAAAGAAAACAAAAGATGAATTGGGTCTCAGAGGGGCCAAGAAGCAGAACTTTGAGGTCAAGCCTATTTCGTTTCAGAGCTAATTCTCCCTTTCTCAGAATTTTCCTCTCTCTCCCCCATCCCCTTGTCATTCCCTTCCTACACCAGTGAGAAGCTTTATACTTAAGAATATTCAAATTTTAGTTTCTGGTGGAAAGAGTGAGCAGGGAGAAATAAAAAACACGCTATTCTGCAGTTCCCATTCTGGCTCAGAGGGTTAAGAACCCAGCGTAGTCTCCATGAGGATGCGGGTTCAATGCCTGGCCCCTCTCAGTGGGTTAAGGATTCACTGATGCAAGCTGCAGCGCAGGTCACAGATAGGGCTCGGATCTGGCATTGCTGTGGTTGTGGCTTAGGTTGTGCTGCAGCTCCAATTCAACCCCTGGTGTGGAAATTTCCATATGCCACTGATGCAGCCCTAAAAAGAAAAAAAAAAAAAAGTAATTTCTAAAAAAAAAACACAAAACACACTGTTCTGATGATTAAAACCTTGATCAAAGGTTGTCCTTTAGATGTTGCTCAGCACCAAGTGCCCAGGAGCCACAATGCCCACAGCGCTGAGGTCCAGCTGAGTCCCCTCCAGGTGACCGAGCTTCTCTTTACTCTCTCTCCAGGATCAACTGCTACAATGCCATCTATGCACAGGCCCCATTTGGTGGCTTCAAAATGTCGGGGAACGGCAGAGAACTGTAAGTGTTTCTGTCCCCCACCTGGTCTGTGGGAGGTGGCCTTGTGCTCTGATCTGCTGAGCCCTCCCCTCTGGACGCAGCTGGAGCCCCCATGCTCTCCCGCACACCCCATCCTTCCCCACCCTCATCCTCACGGTTCCTTCCTGTCTGGCCCTTTGGGAGGATGCCATCCATGGGCCTAGTCTAAGTGAACAGGTCTTCTGTGTCTGGCCCAAGACAAAAGGCCCAGGCCAGGAGCCGGATGGAGCATTCTGGGGGTGGGCATGTTGTGGTTTCCAGCCGGAAGCTGCCTTGTCTCCCACGCCCTTGTGTGTGGTGCTGGGGTTTTATGAGCTTTTGTGGACAAACAGCTGGTAGGGTCAGTCTTTCAAGGGGGACCATCTGTGACAACACACAGAGTCGTTCCTGGGACATCTCAGAGGACTCAGAGCTTTTCCTCTCATTTAAACAGTTTGTGTCATTTGTATACAAATGTGAAACTGCGTACTTGTTTGTACCCATCGGCATGGGCCTATCTGGGGCCTTTGGGCAGCATCCCTTCCAGATTCTTAATAAGGATGCTGCTGGCTTCCATCCCTGAGCAAATGCTCTTGACCAGTCCCCTACCTCGGCCCCTCTTTCCAGTGCATCCCTGACTCGTGGCAAACATGCCAGAGTCATCTGAATGTCTGAGTAGCATGAGTCCTTCGGTGACCCCTAATTCCTAAGACTGGTTTCTCCTCCAGGGAACTGCAGTAAGTTCTTGGCCATGAAGCCCCCTTACAGAAAGCTCATTCCCTCTGCTGAGTGGATCATTTGTATTGTGTTTTGTGAGCCTCCGTTCATGACGCCTTCACGCTTGCCTGCCCATGAGGGCTAGGGTCACCCGGGTCACCTTTTAGCCTCCCCACCCATCACCCTGGCCACAACTGGCATCTGTTGAGTACAACTCTGCCAGCATCTGTCTGAGTGCCTTGCACATGTTAAGGCATCCTGTCCTTCCAACAGCTCATGAACTGAGTCCGTTCAGGCCACTGGCATGGAATACTAGAGATGAGGTGGCTTAAACAATGAATATTTATTTCTCCGGATGTGGAGTCTAGAAGTTTGGGATCAAAGGGTCCAATGGGGAGCCTCTTCCTGGTTCTGTGTCACCATGGAGTGGAAGAGAGGAGGGTGATCTCTGGGATCTCTTTTATAAAGGACACTAATCCCATAGCTGAGGGTTCCACCCTCTTGACCTAATCATGTCCCAGAGGCCCCACCTCCTACTTTCTTCCCATTAAGGTTGAGGGCTTTAATGTATGAATTTCAGGGGGCTACACACGTTCAGTTCTTGGCAAGTGGGTACTGCTGCTACCCCTGCTTTTGGATGAAGAAACCCAGG
Organism: Sus scrofa; assembly: GCF_054392235.1. Classification (NCBI taxonomy): domain Eukaryota; kingdom Metazoa; phylum Chordata; class Mammalia; order Artiodactyla; family Suidae; genus Sus; species Sus scrofa. Next base: position 148,791,247 of record NC_139383.1, read on the forward strand.
GCTGCCCAGGGACTCTGTGCCTTCCCCAGGTCACACTGCCAGAAAGTGACAGACTTGGGACTAAACCATTGGGCCCACCTGCACCACAGCGTTTTGCTCAACAGGGGTTACCTCTGTGAGCCACCTGGAATGGAGCTAGTGAGGGCACACACGGTCCTTTGTCTCTTCTGCTCTACTGCTTCAACCAGTCAGGCTGTGACAGCTGGGGGCCCCAGAACCCCACCAGGCCCTCTTCCCTGCAGGCCAGGCCCAGCCTCCTCCCACAGCATGAACTTCAGCCCCCAAAGCAGATGTCCTTGGATGGCCAAGCTGCAGGAAGGGGTGTGTAGGGTCCATTCACACACACAGTCCCCTCACTACTCTCCTTGTCTGTTCCCCCCGACCCCCTACCACCTCCGACATGCTCTGGCTCCGGGGCACCCCTGCCCACTGTGGAGCAGGTCCAGGAATATCCGCTGCTGCCCTCAGTCCATGTGTCATCCTGCTGTTAGCCACAATTGGGACTTTTTTTTTTGGATGTCTGTTTTTTTGACCCTTGGCGTATATTTTCCCAGAGCTTTTTGATAAACTACTTTAACAAAATTCACAAGGAGCCTGGAAACTGGCTTAAAAACCAATTTCCATTTTCTGTTGTCTCTAATTAATGTCTTCATGTGGCAGTAAGTTCCCTTTTTGGATGCTGGAGCACCGTGCGGTGGATTCCATGGTTTTCCCCATCCCTGGCCGCCGAGTCGGGGGCTGGCCATCTGCCGCCCACCCACGGGCTCCTCTGGGATTTCTTCCTGTCTAAAGATGATGCCTGCAATTTCTCTTCCTCCTGGGTGCTTTTCTTAGCTCTTTGGTTTGCTTTGTAATACAGCAACCAAAAAAGCCATACTGTACAGACATGTGGAAGGTCAAGGCCTCTCTCCGCAGACCCTCCATCTCAGTGATCATCACTGTTCAGCAGTCCATTTTGTCCACTTGTTCATTCCTCACTGGCATGTATTTACCAGTGAGGAACCTATGAGGCCCAGGCACCTTTGAGGCCCAGTCATGTACTGGGCTCTGAACCCACTGCAGGGAACCCTATCATGGGCAGTGCCAATGCCCCAACATTCTGGTGAGATCCAGTGGGAGGAAGGCTAGTTCATGGATAGCCTTGAGTACCAAGGCGATAAAAACTGGGTGAAAAACCATTGAGGAAATGCCACAGTGGGTCAAATAAGAGTGACAAGAACTTGAACTAGGGCAGTGACCGTGGGAATAGAAAAACAGAGGTGGTTCATGCACTGAATCTTACAGGAGTGATTTCATGCTGGGCTTACAAGTTATGTGCTAATTCAGCATGATTTCATCATTTGGTTTGCTTTTCTTCTTTATTAAGTTGATAAGTCATTAACTAGTTGGAGTTTTTACAGTGCAATACAATGTGCTCATTTTTAAAGGTCATTTTCTTTGCATACAATGGATGTAAATGTGTATTTTTTTTTTTTTTTCTGTTTTCCAGTGACTTTCGGAGGAAAGTACATTTTGCCCTTAAGAATGGGGTTTGGATATCCTACTCTTTTTATTGGTGATCTCCTGTGATGGGCTTTTTATTTTTTATTTTTAAGGGGTTTTGCTATTACAAATCAGATTGATATTCTTCCTTGGGTATAAAATTTTATGCACTCATGGAAAACTGTTTTCCGAAAAATTTCCCCCAATCGGGTAATCCACCATATGAAAAATGGGCTCCCCATTCTTTTGGTTTGCATTTCTTTAATTGTGAGGGGTTGAGCACCTTTTAAACACTTCCTGGTAGGCTGTATTTTATTTTTCTGCAAACTGACTATCATGTCTTCTGTTGTTTTTTGTTGGTTTGTAAGAGCTTTGTATATTAAGGAAAACTGCACTCTGTTTCTTGCACAGGGTTGTAATTTTTTTCTGTTTTATAATTGGTCTTTGGGTTTTTTAAATAGAGTTTTCTGTTCTGCAAAAATTGATGTTAGCATTCCGTATATGGCTTTCATATTTTGTTTTGTTTAGAAAAGATTACAAAGTAATGCACCCATTATCATGGGTTCTTTAACTTTGTTTTAGGACACTACCAACGAATCTCAAAGACATAGTAATAATAAAAGAATAGTACTTTCTCCCATTTACTTTTTACCTAGCACATAGTATGTGCTCTAGATAAATTAATTCTAATCATTATAACTATGAAGAGGTGATGGTATTCCCATTTTACAGATGATGATATTGAGGCTCAGGGAAGGCAAAAAACTTGCCTCCATTGCATGGATCTAAGCCAGTGGTTGTCCAACTTGAGCTGCATCAGACTCCCATGGCTGGTTAATCCCCTGGCTACTAAAATACAGATTTCTGAGCCCCACCCATAGGTTTCTATGGCCGCCACAAGAAATAACCACAAAATCAGTGGCTTAAACAACATGAATGTATTATCTATAGGATAAAACCTGCCCCAATCTCATTTAGCTAAAATCAGGGTGTGTGCAGGGATGCATTCCTTTCTGGAGACTCTAGGGAAAGAACCTCCTTCCTTGCCTTTTTCAGCTTCTAGAGCCTCTTGCATTCCCTTGACTGTCAGCTCTTTCCTCATCGTCAAAGCCAGTAGTGTCACCTCTCTCTGACCCTGCCTCTGTCATTTCATTTCCCTCTCTCTTTCTCTGCTTTCCTCTTCCACTTTGAAGGACCCTTGTGATTACATTGGGTCCACCTAGATAATTCAGAATAATCTCTCTATTTTAAAGTCAGCTGGGAGTTATCCTGTGTCGAAGTGGGTTAAGGATCTGGCATTGCTGCCACTGAAGCCCAAGTTCCATCCCTGGCCTAGGAACCTCCATATGCTGCCATTACAGCCAAAAAATAAAAACAACAACAAAAAAATAAAGTCAGCTAACTAGCCATTTTAATTCCATTTGTAACTCTAATTGCCCTTTGTCATATCACCTAACATTTTCAAAGGTTCAGAGAGTTAGGATGTGGACATCTTGGTGGTGCAGTGTGGAGGCGGGGAGCATTAGTCTGCCTACCACAGTAGGTGTGGGGGGTCTGAGACTCTGCATTTTGAGGAAGTTCTGAGGTGAGGCTGATGCTGCTGGTTTGGGGACCACACTTTAAGAGGCACTGGTCTGAGGGATGAGATAGGATTCTGTCTTGAGTCTTCGTAGCTGCAGAGCCACTGTGACCACCTCTCCTCCCACTTTTCCCAAACAGGCTCACATTCTTATTTACATAGAAGCAGAGCAAGTATTGTAGAGGATTTTAAATCTATCCAAAGCCCCCTGCTTGGTTCTAGGAAGGGACCTGCCCTGAAGGTGATTCACGATGCCTGAGAAGCATCACTGGGCTCTGAAAGACTTAAAGAAAGGACACATACCAGAGACATAAATTCAAGGACATGGACTCCCCTGTATCCAGGCTGTGCTAACATCTGAGCCCCTGGCGCTCCGCACCTGCCTCCCTCTTCTCACTGCTGTCCAAAGGCAGCTCCAGATCCTCCAAGTCCCTGCCCCTTGTGGATGCTCCAACGACACACCTCCAGTCAATAACTTCCAGCTCTGCCTCTTCTGTCTCTTCCAGTGGCTCCAAATTGCCAGCAAAAGTTCCAAATCCAAGTTCCAAAGCAGAGAGTGTTCTCTCTGCTCCCCAGCTCGCCTGCCTCCTTCACCACACAGGCACTCTCGTCTTCCCCAACTCAGGGAATTCTCTCTTTTCATTTTTCTTTTTAGGGCCACACTGGAGTGTATGAAGCTCCCAGACTAGGGGTTGAATAGGAGCTGCAACTACCGGCCTAGGCCACAGGCACAGCAACGCCAGATCTGAGCCATGTCTGTGGCCTGTGCCGCAGCCTACAGTACCACCAGATCCTTAATCCACTGAACGAGGCCAGAGATCGAACCCACATCCTAATGGATACTAGTCGGGCTCACTTCCACTGAGCCGCAATGGGAACTCTTCTCTTTTTTTAAAATCCCCTTCCTTCTTTAAAGACAAACCCTTTGTCCTTCTGAATATTTCAAAGGTGTCACACACACAACACTTGATATGTAACCTGAAGTTACACATCCAGGAACTTATACTCATTAATGGTTTCGGAGTCCTGGCTATGACTCTCTTACATCCTCGCATCTTGGCCTTTCGTGCAGACTCCCAACTCTGCCCAACAGAGTACTAGCTGATTGATCAAGCATCAGAGCTGAGTTTGTACAGAAGGGCTAAGTGCCTGCCTGTTTCACGTCTCCCTCTTTTCTGTGATCACAGAGGCGAATATGCGCTAGCCGAATACACAGAAGTGAAAACTGTCACCATCAAACTTGACGACAAGAACCCTTGAAGGAAAGGCAGGCTCCTTCCTCAGACTTCTGACAGCTGAATGTGGCAGATCAAACTTGCCGAAGAAAATCCTGCATTTCTGACCTTCCTGGGATGCTTTCTTCTGGAGACTTTACATCTGCTGGATTTGAACAATTTATTTTCCTCTCACACTCCTGTTTTGTCGACTGATATGTTGTGTGTCAAATTGCAGTCCTGCCCGGGGGATGGGCCGAGTGGCCATTTCTGTTTTCCCCTTTCCACCAGATCCCAGGGGACAGTGAGGAGGCTCAGGGCGTAGCCAACAGGAAATGGCATTTGAAGTATCCAGCAGTCACTCAAAAATGCTTTGCTGACTCTGACTCCAGTAAGAATTTGGAAAATAAAAATTTCCCTTCATGTTCTGCAAACAGGCCCTGTAACCTCAGGGTTACCTGCCTGCAGGACAAGCCCCTCCTGCTATTCAGTGGGAAAGATCAGCATTAAGTTTAAAAAAAAAAAAAAATCTAAAAACAAGGTTAGGAGAATCCGATGTAGGGAGTTTTGGGGAAACAAGTACCATGGAAGGCTCCTGAAGGCCTTGGGTGTGAACAGTCTTCAGGACTTGACATTGACTATGGGATCAGCTTAAAACCAGTACTGCCTTTGGAATATGACCACATTAGCCATCCAAAGAGCTTATCTCACACTATGTGGCGGGTCTACCTTAACTAAGGCACTTTCTTAGGCAGGAAGTGTCACTTAGTGGCAGCATCGCTGCAGAAGACCCAGTGCTCTGACACCACAACAGCATACATAGCAAACCCTCGGGTTGTTAAGTCCCATGTTTTACGAGTCAGAGCCATAAGCTGCTTTTCCCAGTTATGCATTTCTATCACTTGCCTCAATGGTTTATGATAAGCCGGTGTTAGTTCTCCTTTGCTCCAGTTTGGTTATCCACATTTTAGATGAGTGAAACAGACACAGCTGGAAAGACTGCTGTTATAGTACAGCTTTGGTTTTTCAAACTCCTATTTCGATATCAATTAGTGATTCAATAACAAATAATGTCTGGTCTACCACAGCAGCCCGAGCACTTCACTAACAGGTTGTGGATTTTTTTCTTCCTCTTTGTGTATCCAAAGGATGTGCCACTCCAGGTTTAACTTGGAAAACTGAAAGTGTTCCCACAGAGCTTTAAAAAAACCCAAACCAAACCAAACCAAACTGAAATTGTGTTATTTGGACACTTTTACTATTATTGACTAGTACTTTTCTAATGGTGCTTCTGTTTGAGAATTAAATTATGTCTGAGAATTAAATTGGGGGGCAGTAACCCAGTAGAGGTCTATGTCAAAACAAGTATATATATAAAGTCATCTGTGAAATGAAGTTATTGTTCTTGTTGGAAAGAGACAAAATGCAGTTCACTTGCTTCTCCAGATCAGTTAACACTTATCACTTAAATGATCAGCAGCTTGTTAAATCAGGATTTGACTTCATACACTGAATTTTCAGGATTTTATCTCAAGTAACTCTAGACACTAACCTTGATAGTAATACAGTAGAGCGTTCTTATTCCTTCATTGTATAATAATGCCTTTAATATGAAATGCTACATTATTTATAATTGATATAGTTAATGTATCTTTTTATAGTTGTAAGTAAACAGAGGTGGTGTATTTAACCTTCTGTAATATACTGTATTTAGAAATGGAAGTCTATATAGTAGTAGATTTTACTTCTTTTAAGGTTTACTCCTGTGGTACGGTTTTAAAAGATCTATTGGCCTGGAAATTCTGACCCTAACTGCAGATTGTGTTCAACAATGCAACAACCATAAAATAAAGTTGGATATTTGAGAAACATGAGGGTTTATTGTTGTTGTTGTTGTTGTTTTCATTTAAAGACCAGAGCCCTTTTAATTCTGTGGCTGGCTTTTCTTTCTTAGAACTTTGGTACAAAACAGCTTATTTTATTATATATAAAATCACATATGTTTTATATACAATCACGTAAGGATAAAATTACATTAGCTCAATTCATCAGGTCCAGCACTTTAGCCTGAGTGCGAAGCTTGCTTCTATGGCTTTGGGGGCTGACTGGGCAGCAAGGTTGGTGGCAGAGGTTCTATGTCTTAGTTGGGATGTGAGGATTAGAAAATGATGGGGAGGGTTACATGGAGATCCAGGGAAGACACTGCATCCTGCCTCTGTGTGCTCAAGCATCCATTTTTCTCACTTTTCTCCATGAGGATCTCTGTGTTTGGGTTTACCTTACCTAGAGTTTCTAAGGCTTCAAACCAATAAGCCTTAATCACCGATTCATAGGCTAGCATTGAGGTGGGATCAAGAATATTCATATACATGGTTAGATCCACCAAGTTCAACTAGGCCTTGAGTCCAGATCACTTTGGCCATGCAGAGGCAAATCTCCACACTTTCAGAGAAAAGTTAAGGGAAGCTTGGATCAGATGTCTCTTATGTATGCACTTATGCATGCTTTATTGCACTTAGAAACCGTCCACTCCCCAGTAGTAATGTGAGCAGAAAATTCAAGGAACATGGCATTTCCTTCATTTGGGTTACCATGAAGGGAACCATTCTGAGGACATATACTGGCCTTGGCGTGTGTGCCTGTGTTTACACATGTGCACCTGGGTACCTGTTAGGGTGGGGCACAGGCAGTGGGCACATTCTCTAGAAGTGGACTCTCCGGAATGCCCTCGTGGTAGACCAAGCCCTTAAATGTCTTTGCGCCTAGCATGTGGTGACTTGAGCTTGAAGGTGAGCAATGAGGGATATTTGGAAAAAGTGTCTGAGGAGAAATGTCTGCGCAAACTGAATACCCAGCTGAAGGAAAGGCAACTGGAAGAGCAGAGGGGGTTGTCGGTCACTACACCTTCAGAAAGGGCAGAAGGCAGAAAGGGAAGATGAAGGAGGTAGCTTCCAACTGACCCCACTTTAGGAGGGGTCATTCCAACATGAGATGCTGAGAATTCCAATGTGGAACAAAAGCTAGGGGGACTGTGGTTAGCGAGGGTCAAGAAGAAGCAGAAAGATGAAGTTCCTTGGTGGCCTAGTGGATTAGGGATCTAGTGTCACTGCTATGGCTCTGGTCACTGCTGTGCCACAGATTCCAACCCTGGCACTGGAACTTTCCCATTCCCCAGGCAAGGCCAAAAAAAAAAAGCAGTGGAAATCTTAACTGACCTAGCAATGGCCCCCTGTAAACCTGTAACTAACACACGCCTAACGGATGGAGTTAAATGCTGGTATATAATCAGCTTGAAACAAGCCCCCTGTGTGTAGACTATCCCAACGGTTTTCTACAGTGGAGACATTTCCAAGACGGTTCCCAGGCTTACTTAAAAGGGAAATTGAATTGCTGCCCCCCCCCATTGGCCACGTCCACTAGTTGTCTGCTCAAGCACTGGGCATGCACTTCCTCACGGTGCCGCTAGATGGCAGGGCCGCGCGCCCTTGGGGCGCTTTGTGGAGATTCGCGGGCTCACTCAACACCGTGGACGCCACGCCTTGCAAATTATTAGGGACTTTTCGGTAGCAATCATATTAACGCCTTTTGCATACTGGAATTAGAACCGCGGTGATGAGGGTAGGATTGCAAAACTGCACCCACCCTTTTGAAAGGGCGTCCAGTCCAGGAGAATTAGAGGGACAACCTCTTGGGAGTAAAGCAAAGCTGCCCGGCGGTCCCCTCGCCAAAGAGGGGCCCAAGGAGCTTGTCCGAGGGGCCACAGTCCTGGGTTTCCGCGAGGTGACGTGATGGCCCTGCAGCTGCCTGGCTTTTGTGAAATGGAAGTAAGGGTGGTGGCAATTTGTCTTTGTGCCTTGGGGTAAATCCTGGGAATGTTCTAGTCGTAACACTACGTGAGAGGAGCCTAGGAGGCAGGTCCTGCCAGGGTGAAGAATCATCTGCTTTTTTCCAAACCGGCTTCTCTTTACCCGGTGGGCACATGGAGCCAAATCCAATGCCTGTCTGCAAGCATGGACATACATCTTTATGCTCTGCGTTTGTACAATGGCCTCACTGGTGGGAACATAGTTAAGGTAGCTTGAAACATAATAAACTGCCTATATGCCCCAATGTTTATCTACCACCTCCCCCCTCAAAAATAACCCCAGGCAATTTAAAATGATTCACCAAACAGTGACATATTTGTATACATCCATAATTACATTAGTAAATTCATGTGGTAGAAGGGGTGCAGTTTGAAAACTATTAAAGCTTTAAAGTTACACATTTCTAGTCTGCTCTATAGTTTTACACAAATGAATATTCCCGTCTTTTCCATATTTACTGCCAGAGTATACGATCTACATATATGAGTCAGAGGTTCATCAGCGGATTTTGCAGCGGAGCGGATCAGAGGGGCAGGGGAAGCTGGGTTGAGCAGAGAACGACCACTCTCAGCGCCGCGCCCGCCCCGCGTGGAAAGCAGGATGTCCCAAAGCGGGAAGGGCCGGGGGGCCTCCGGGCCAGGAGCAATGAGCGCGATCGCCTGGGATTTGCAGCAGGGAAACTGAGGCGGGAGGTCGGGGAGGTGGTGGTGGGGGTGCTCCCCGAACCAGTTCCTTGGCAACGCCGCCGCTCCGACCCTCGCTACGCACCCTTCGCGCCGCCTGCCGCCCGCCCTCCTCAGGATTGAGGAAGTGTGTGTCTGGCCCGGCCCCGCGAGCGGCCAGAGGCGCAGGGGCGGAGGGCAGAGGGGCGGCCCGGCCCGGATCCGCCGTCTTCCTCCCCGCCCGCGCTCAGCGCAGAGTCCAAGGCGCCGGCCGCCTCAGGTAAGCGCCGCCCGGGCCCGCGCCCCGCCAGGGGACCCGCCGCCAGGCCCCGGGCGCAGGGCGACCCCAGGGCTCATGGCCCCGCCGCCTGCCGCCGCGCTCACGGGGCACGAGGCCCAGGCGGGGAACCCGAGACCCCCCGGGACGGGGCCCGGGCAGGGAGAGCAGACTCGAGCAAGGAGTACTTCTCCCTCCGCCTTTGGAAAAACTCGCTTCCTTCAAGTCGGAGTGGCCGTGAGAGCGCGTGTGCGTTGTGTGAGCCTGAGAGTGAATGTGCTTGTGAGCGAGAGTGTAAGCTGAGTGTGAGCGCGGGGGTGTGGGGAAGCAGCAGCTCCCTGCCCCGACGGCCTGGTGCGCGACGGCCGGCGCATCTTCATCCCACCCTCAGGCTGAGGCCCTCTTCTGGCCTGAGGGTCGGATCTCCGGCGGTGCGGATAAAACCCCGCCACCACCTTGGCGGTCTCTGCGGCGACCTCCCGGGCAGAGGCGCAGGAGATGAGCGCGGATGTGGTGGAATGAGGAAGGGAGCCGAGGAAGGCAGCCGAGGAAGGCTGCCGAGGAAGGCTGGGGGTCGGAGGGATATGATGACGAATAATTGGGCGACTTCTGTGCTGGGCTCGACCAGCCCCTCTTTGTTTGAGGTCAAGAAGCTTTTCTCTCAGGAGCACATCCCCCTGCAGGGGTCTGAGAAGGAGAGATACGGGAGCCTGTAGTTTGTTTTTGGTGAGCCTCTCACCAAACACACCATTTTCAGACTTTGTCACTTATTGTGTCCAAATTCCCCTGGGCCTTAAGGGGACAACTAGAATATGCAGGATTTGGAAAAATGTTAACATTCCCCTCCTTTGGTCGTTTGGCTTCATTATCTTTGTTTATGCCCCGGAAGAATAAAAAAGTTAGAAACATACAAACCTCACACCTAATTTGTCTCTGCAGAAGGTTTTGGGGGCCCTGCCCCAAGCCTCCACATCTCAGGGGGTGGCCTCATACTAAAGGTAGTAGGCACAGTTGCTCAGATCAAAAACCTAGGAGTCGTCCCTTGTCCCAACTCCTCATTCCTTGAATTCAATGGTTAGCAAGTCCTGTTGGGTCTCAAAGGTGTGTGGGGTCCATCCCCTTCCTTTTTATGGCCCACTCTAGTCCAAGCCACCAGCATCTCTTACCTGTGCAATTGCAGTGCTTCCCATACGCCCAGTCTCCATTTGGCAGCCATGGTGATTTTTTTTTTTTTTTTAAAGGTAAATTCGAGAGTGTCAGTCTTCTGCTTGTAACCCTTCAATAACATCTCCTTATGCTTGTCACGAAATCCAGAAGACCTCCTCCCGTCCGCATCCCTGCAGCTGATCTGGCTTCTGCCGTCTCAGATCACCTGGCCATTGCCTCCCCACCCAGCCACCCCCTCTAAACCCAGCCTCACTCTCACATCTCTCTGTGTATGTCCTTGCAGTTGCCAATGGCTGTGTGTTCCTACTCTATCTTTTGAATTACTCCTTTAATTTACCTGAAAGTCTCCATTGGAGACTCCAGGTGTCAGAGACCTTTCCAGAGTCCCTGCTCACTGTTGCATCTTCACTCCCAGAGCTGCTCCAGAGGGTTCCAAATGCATACAGGTAGAGAGACAGTGGTGGAAAGACAGTATGAACTTGTTTGTGGCTTTAGGCTCACAAAGGGCTTCTGTTCTCATCTGGGCCTGAGAACTACACATTTCTACGGTTTGTAGCACCGTAATATTTTGATGTCTACAAATCTATTAAACACATTTTGTAGGCAAGCCAGTAGTGGTCAAGGAGGCTAGTTGTGCCAAAGGGATGTCTCGGACCATGGGCCAACCATCTCAACCAGGCTTTTGATTCAAAAAAAGACCTGGGAGTTCCCGTCGTGGCGCAGTGGTTAACGAATCCGACTAGGAACCATAAGGTTGCGGGTTCGGTCCCTGCCCTTGCTCAGTGGGTTAACGATTCAGCGTTGCCGTGACCTGTGGTGTAGGTTGCAGATGCGGCTCAGATCTCGCGTTGCTGTGGCTCCGGCATAGGCCGGAGACCACAGCTCCGATTGGACCCCTAGCCTGGGAACCTCCATATGCCGCGGGAGCGGCCCAAGAAATAGCAAAAAGACAAAAAGACAAAAAAAAAAAAAAAAAAAAAAGACCTGGGTGGGAGTTCCCGTGTGGCTCAATAGGTTAAGGACCTGATGTGTCCCTGAGAGATATGGGTTTGATCCCTAGCCTCACACAGTGGGTTAAAGATCTGGTGTTGTTGCAGGCTTCATCCTAGGTCACTGAGGCGGCTCTAATCCAGGGTTGCCTGTGCCACAGCTCTAGCTCTGATTCGACCCCTGGCCTGGGAACTTCCATATGCTGTGGGTGTGGTGCAGCTGTAAAAAGGAAAAAAATAAAAAAAAAATAAAAGGCTGGATGATAAGAGCATTTCTAACATGCTTCACTTGTGCAAGTTTCTTCAGGCTCTTTGGTATCTGCACTCCTATAAAGAGGTGAGCAGGTTCAGGATGTTTCTTCCTTGTTTTCAGCAGAAAGTTTATAGGAAGTTTTTCCTTGACTGTGCCCTTCTCACCAACTGTAAGTTTCATGAACTTATGAAGCTCACTCCCCATGGGAAGGGCCAAATAAAAACATTTGTAGAAGGAATATCAGGTTGCCTTTTTTTTCGTTCCAACAAGTATTTGGGTTTATTCATTACTACAGTTATAAAGAGTTGGCAAAAGCAAATTGGTGAGCTTTTAAAAATTATTAAAATAATTATTATTTCAGGACACTTCTTGAAGCCCTCATTAGGATGTATAGATTATAATGAAAAGAAAACGTGTATCTTGCAACCATGATTGGTTGCACTGGTCTGAACCCAAAAGAAGCAGGAAGAAGCAAAGATCCGTTTGAGGGCAAAGATTGAGCAAAACATAAGTTACTTCATCTTAAAAAGTTGACCTTAAAGTCTAAGCCAAAATACAAATTCTAATTGAAAAACTGCTCCAGTAGCAAAATCCTCCATTGGTAAAATGATTTTCAAAAGGAAACTGAAAATGAAAAGGGGAACAAAATGACTGGGTGAGGGCTGGCCTAAAATATTCTTAAGTTTTTTTTTTTTTTTGACTTAAAAGTATTATATGGCAAGTCACTTCTGTTTTCAGAAAGAACATCTACTAGCATTTGGACTTTTGAAGTGTTGTTGGGTATATTTGGGAGCTGATTTTGAGAGGTCTTTGAGAGCAGGTAGCAGCTGTGCGCTGAATGCTACTGTGCGGTTTCTGAATGCTACTGTGTGATTTGGAGCCTTTATTTTACTTTTTAAATTTTTTATTAAAGTATGGTTGATTTACAATGTTCCGTCAATTTCTGGTGTACAACAAAGTGACCCAGTGGAGCCTTTATTCTAAAACAGAGACTCTATTTTGCTACTTCTCCCTGTCTCCTCTCAAGTTGATCTTTCCTAATCAGGTTTTGCAATTTATAAAGCTTTGATCATCTCCTAAATTGTGTTCAGATTGATCACTTCTTATTTCCTACTTAGACTTCTCCCAAACTTCAGACATGGATTTTTCCCAAGCATGGCCTCTCTAAAATTCTGGCTCTTTAGTTTGGAAAGGCGCGGGCTTATGAAGGACAAGGCCTCTGGTTCAGGGCTTTTCCAGCCCGTACACCCAAGAGTACAGCTTACCTGGGCCAGGGGCCAGATCTCCAGACTCTAATTTGAGAAAGCTCTGGTGCTTTCACAGCCTTGTTCTGGAGCTTTCTCAGTGCCCACCCTGAGGCACCTTCTAGAGCCTGCTCACTGGGGAGACAGTGGGTCTGCCCTCCAGCATTGATTTTCTGAGCTCATTAATCAGAGGCTGGGAGGAGGGGAGCCTGCTGGCTCCCCTATCCCCCTGCTGTTATTATTGCCAGTGAGAACCACCTCCAGGAGTTCTCGCCATGGCTCAGTGGTTAATGAATCCGATTAACATCCGCGAGGTTTTGGGTTCGATCCCTGGCCTCACTCAGTGGGTTAAGGAACCAGCATTGCCACTGTGGTACAGGTTGCAGATGCAGCTCAGATCCTGTGTTGCTGTGGCTGTGGTGTAGGCCAGTGGCTACAGCTCCAATTAGACCCCTAGCCTGGGAACTTCCATATGCCACGGGTGAGGCCCTAAAAAGACAAAAGACAAAAAGAAGAACCAGTGACTGCAGAAACTTGACCTTGTTGGAAATCTCACAGCAACCTTGCGAGGTTACCTGGGAAGCATGGTGCATGTCTGTTTTTAATAGATGATGTCATCTTGGGTATCATTTATACAACCTTGACTTTATTTTATTTTATTTTATTTTTTGGACTGTGCTATCACCCACCATTGCAGAGGTGTCTCAGAGACCATCTGGCCATTACACCATACTTTCTATGTATGGTATAGGCTCCATGCAAATGCTTGTAGAGACATGCATCTCCTTTGGTCATCCCCTTCCCTTCCTGTCACCCCAGGCCATGCCTGAGCTGGACTTGGGTCTTGCCCACAAGGTGCTTCTGGTCCTTTAGTCAGCATGGCAGGCTGGGCCCTCATGCTGGGTGACCCCTAAGCTCAGGGGGGACCCAGCATGTGAGAGCAGCCTCTTCCCTCATCACAGCCTTCTTTGTCTTAGGAGATGTGTCGTCATCAGACTCAGAGTTTCTCTAGAAAATTCTGGGCTGTGGGAAGCTGCCCTGCACACTATAGGATGCTCAGCAGTGTCCCTGGCCACTACCCACTAAATGCCTGTAAGCACCCCTACCTCCAGTTGTGAAAACCAAAAATGCCTCCGGACATTGCCAAGTGTACCCAGGGGCGGTGGGGGCAGGCACAATGTAGGCGGCTTCTTTCTTTTATTCCCCTAGAACTCAAACTGACTTGACTTCACAACCAGCACCAGTGCCTTCCAGACCCTTTTCTTTGGGACAGTTGCCTAATTTCTTCTGTCAGTACATGCCTACCTCTGGCCTTCCAGAGGAGTCTGTCCTGGGCAAAGGGAAGCCTTGTTTTGTGTACATGTGTCTGCCCCACTCCAACCAAATCGTGAACCCCTGAAGGCAGAAGACAATTCATTGTCTTGGTGCCACCGTGCCAGTGACAATGATGTGCTGATTGAACAGTGATTGAGCCCTTTACCAGCAGGTGTTCTGCAGTTGTTTAGGGTTTCTATACTCTTCGTGGGCTGACACGGTCGGACCCCAGATGCAAGGTGGGGTGGGGGCATCTCTGTCTTTTCCTTTTCACTGGCCCCACCTGACCAAGTGTGTCTGGTTAGATGAAATGAGAACAGAAATGTCACCAAAAAAGAGGGGAAGGATACCAAAGCGCTGATATAAATAGTAGGTACAAGGGTTCAGGGAGAGACTTGAGGTAAGAAGAACTTTCTGACTTGATTTTTTTTTTCACCACCAGGACGAGACAGCTTTCTATTCAGTCACAAACGTGTGTCTGTGACTTGGTCCATCATGGACTATGAGCCAGGACAGAGGCTACCCCTCCAGCAGCAGTGACCGTGACCACTGCCAGAACTGACTTGGGGGAGCAGCAGCCCCGAGGATTGATGGTTGGAATGTCTCGGCGGCCACCCAGCATGTACTGGTGTGTGGGGCCGGACGGGTCAGCCGTGTGTCCAGGACGCGCCATGGAGCCGCATGACAACGGTAAGCACAGAGCTGGCCAAACCTATCTCACATGTTCTACCAACAAACAAGGGGTTTTCAGTCGGAGGATATATAATGCCAGATACTTGATGCATCATGTGATTTTTTTTCATTATAAAATATATCGTGGGATTCTCATTTTTTTTTTATTTATTTATTTTTTTAATTTTCCCACTGTACAGCAAGGGGGGGATTCTCATTTAAATTCATAGCATTGAATGAGCCGTGGGACAAAGTTTCTGTGGACTCGAAGATCTTGGGAAACAAGGCATCATTTCATGCTGGTTAAAAAGATTTTTTTAAATGGAAATTTGGTTATGTTTTCTTACAATAATAATGTGTATTTATCAAAAATTGAAGAAAAAATAATCACCTAGAGTTCCACTACCCTAAGCAGAATTAACATCTTGGTATGTTGTCTCCTAGTCAACTTTTGTGGGCTTCAGGGACTTTGTTTTACTTTATTTTCTTATCATAGGGTAGGTACTTCTCTATCCTATTTTTCTCGTATAACTTTATGACAGTCACCTAGCTCATGTGACCCTGTGAACTATCTTCTTACTCGGAAACTCTGTACCACATGATGGACCTAATTCTTACTCTCCTGCTGGACGTGTTGGGACATTTTGGTTGCTTCCAGTTGCTGACTTTGACCAAGAGCATTCCATGCCTGTCTTTCTATATGTGGTTTTGAGATTATTTCCTTAAGGTAGATTTACAGAAGCGGGACTGTTGGGTTTGAATATTTTTAAGCCTCTTTGCACGTCTTGCCGGATTGTTCACCAGAGTTGCACCACTTTTACCCCAATAGGATATCATTGCTACTGTTAACAATAAATATTTGTTAAGCCCTTAGTGCATACCAGGCACTGGGTTTGGTAGGGAATAACCTCATTGAACGCTTACAACAACATATAAATGGTACTTTTATCCCCATTTAATAGTTGAGGAGCGTGAGAGTAAGAGAGGTGTAGAAACTTGGTCAAGGTCAGTAACTTATAATGGGCAGAAGTGTCATTCGAACCCCATCTTGACCCTAGACTCTAGTTTGCTCTGTGAAGCTTGTGAGGGCCCTTATGTTTGTATCTCTGTTGACTTAGTACTTCAGTGTTGTACCTGGCCCAGCAGACATTTTGTTCAGTTGCTTGAGTGTTTTTTTCTCCATCAACAGTGCCCAAAGGCTAACTAGGGTGATGTTTCTGGAAGACGTCTCTGCACATAAATCAAATTATGAAATGAGAAAAGAATTTGCTTCCTCACATTGCCCAGCACTAAGTGTTCCCAAAGTGTTTGACTTGCATCTTTTGAAAATTTTTTTTTTTTTAGATGTCTTTTTTCAGTCGCTCATTAGGAAGGCCATGCCTTGTGAGCCTGAGATCAAGGGGACGTGTGTGGAATGCTGTTCCTGATGTCAGCCAGGACTCCGCACTTTCCAGGGCACTCTCAGCTCTGCCATCCCACCCGCCTCTCCTCAGTAATTCACAGGGATGCTCGGGTGAATTTCATCTGAAAAAGCCCCACAGGGGCCCCCAGGCCCTCAGAAGCACCGGGACGTGTCTAAACTGTCAGTGCCCAGGCACCCCCAGATCCTCTGAAACAGCATACTGGGGGGAGGGGTATGCAGGGGCATTTTTAAAAAGTCTTGCCTCCTGGAGTTCCTGCTGTGGTACAGTGGGATCGGCTAGCATCTCTGCAGCACCAAGATGCAGGTTCCATCCTCAGCCCTGTGCAGTGGGTTAAAGGATCCAATGTTGCCACAGCTGTGGTGTAGGTCACAACCGTGGCTCGGATCTGATCCCTGGCCTGGGAACTCCATATGCTGCAGGGCTTCCCAACAAGAAAAAAGAAAATAGTTCTTGCTTCCCTCTCACTGCAATTGTAATGTGCACCTGGGGTTGAGGACCAGCTGGTCTACATGATTCAGGGCCTGTGGAGCATTTCTCAAATTGCAATATATTTTCCAGTCCCTTAGGGATCTTAGTGAAGTGCAAATTCTCACTCTGTGGTCCTGGGGGCACTAAGATGCTGCATTTCTAACAGGATCCTAAGTTGTGCTGATGTCCCAACAAATCAGTGGCAAGGCTGAGACAACCCAGGTGCCTGGAAAAGCTATTAATTCTTACAGGTCTTAGGGACCTGGGCCAAGGAACCCTGGACAGACCTGGAACCAGTCTTGCCTCCAGGCCTGAGGTAGCACAGACTGCCAGAGAATGTTCAAGAGCATCAAGAGGCCAAAGCGTTGTCATGCACCCAGTCCCCATTCTCCTCCTTTGAGGTCTGGTCTGGTCTGAACTTTACACTGCTCCCACAGCAGGTCCCTTCTCCCTGACAGCTGTGACCACCTGGTTAGAGGGAGCAGGCCCAGAAAAGCCTTTTCTGCCTCAGGGGCCTCTGTCCCTAGTGGAAGCTTAGGACTCCACACCTCCCTGTTTTGTTTTGTTTTTGATTGAGGGGAGTGTTTGGTCACCCCTTGGCATATGGAGCTCCCTGACCAGGGATCCAATCTGAGCCTTAGTTGCGGCCTAAGCTGAAGCTGCAACAGTGCCGGCCCGGGGCTTGAACCTGCGTCCCAGCACTCCCAAGATACCACTAATTCTGTTGTGTCACAGTGGGAACTCCCATGCCTCCCTGTTCAAAACCACCAGGATAGAGGAGCCAGTGAGGGTGGTGCAGCCCCCCACCAGTGTCAGGCTAGTGCTTCCAGCTGAAGGGTGCCCACAGGGGAGGGGACATCTTGTGAATTCTGATGCTGAAGGAGGAAAATACAAAACCACAGAATCGAAGACGAGAACGAAGTGGCCTAAAGTACAGTGGAAAATTCTATCCTATGGCTCAGCATTATGGAAATTATATTCTCTCCTTAGGAATTATAATAGTAATCAAATTCTCATAAGGACTCCTATGAGGACAAGTACAAATTTATGCCCATACTCCAGAAGTTGAAAGATTCCATCTGTAGTAGCCAAGAAGCTGAGCATGGGGGCCCTTCCCTGGGACCCCCCCACCCAAGGACCAAACCTCACAACATTCCCCTCCTGCTGGCAATAGGCAGCTTACTGGCTTGGCGACCAGGCATCAGTACCTCCCGGGCTCCTGCAGTTACTGGTCAGCCCTCCTAAGAGAAGGAGTGAGGGCAGCAGGGAGCCCCCGCTCCTTGCCTGCCCCATCCAGGGGAGGACAATGTCCATGGGGACCTGCATGGGCACCAGAAATGCTGACTATGACTACTGATTGTACGTAAGCTGGAGTGATGGGTGCATCTGTCCCCCTCTTGTTTGGAGTCCCCCGAGGGGTTATGACGGTGTTTCCTGAGTGAGAAGGGAAGGAAAGGGCTTAACCTGTGGGGTTAAGCAGAGCTGCATTCAATTCATAGTTATGGGTGACCTCAGCTGGGTGGCTCAACCTCTCTGAACCCTGACCCAGACAGACACAGAATCTCACTGGGATGTGCCGAGTGGCATTTATTCCCAGCCCCACCCTGGTCAGCGAGGGCTGAGGGGCTCTGCTCAACTGTGACTCCATGCTCCTGAAACCAGCCGGCTGGCAGGGGCCTTCTTCATGGCCAGTGGCAGAGGTGTGAGCAAAAACATGCCATACTTCTTAAGGCCTAGGCTCAGAGTGGCATGCTGGCACCTCCATGCCTCCACCCTTGGCCAGAGCAAGTCATATAGAGGAGCTCAAGGGAAATGTTCCCTCCATGAGGAAGAGGGCCACAGCCAGGGTGTGGATATGGATGCAGGCAGAGGGGAAGGCTCTGTGCTCAGCATCCCATCCATCATGAGGGGAGTTGGGCCGCTTCGACGCTTTAAAAAAAAAAAAAAAAAGTATCTTATTTACATATTTCTGTTGATTTATCTAAGTAGCCAGCAGAGTCCTTTTCTCCCATGAAAACTTACTGGAGCCCTTGCCCACCTAGCAGCTAACAGTGGAGTTGCATTGATGGGCAGTAGTACAGGGATTGGGGTGGTGAATCCCACTACTGGTCTTCACCTTGACCCCAGCTCTCTGGGCCCAGTTTAAAAATATTGCGTGTTGGAGTTCCCTGGTAGCTCAGTGGGTTAAGGATCCAGCATTGTCACTGCTGGCTTAGGTCGCTGCTGTGGCGAGGTTTTTTTCCCTGGCCTGGGAATTTCTGCATGCTGCAGTTTAAAAAAAAAAAATCGCAGGTTGGATTTCATTGTCACAAAATAGCCTGAGAGCAGGCAACACTCAAACAGTCGCACTGTCACTGGGGATGACAGTCACCTCCCTTTACTTATCTGTGGGGTTTGTTTTCTACCATGAGCCTGCGTTCCGTTGCTGTTGCCGTTTCACATTAACTTTTGCAACCAGAGAGTAATATTGCCGTTTATTTTAAAAATTATTGTCTCAGAGTTCCCTGATGACTCAGTGGGTTAAGGATCTGGCGTTGTCACTGCTCTGGCACTGGTTTGATCCCTGGCCCAGGAACTTCCGCAAGCCAGGGGCACAGTCGAAAAAAAATTGTTGTCTCTATAAATAAGGAGGTTTTGTGATTAGGCTCTAACCTGTATACTTCCTCCTTCAGTGGGTGTTCACTTCCAAGGTCACATTTGCTTTAATTGGTCTCTTTCCCCTTAATTTCTTTCTGGAATAAATGGAGCAGTATTTGACCCCATGAACCTACAGCTGCGCCTCCCTGGGGCTCACCCTCTGAGTTGTGTCCCCATTGGATGAGCTGGGTTTTTTTCTGCCCTACCTTCTCCCTGGGGGAACTCTGCCTCTCTTCCCTGTCACCCCATCCACCAGCCTCACTACAGAGAAGACCCTTGCAGTCCTAGTTCCCAGCACTGCCTGAGGAGA
This sequence comes from Sus scrofa, assembly GCF_054392235.1. Classification (NCBI taxonomy): domain Eukaryota; kingdom Metazoa; phylum Chordata; class Mammalia; order Artiodactyla; family Suidae; genus Sus; species Sus scrofa. The sequence goes on from NC_139383.1 coordinate 148,810,805, forward strand.
ACTGACTGTCACAAAGAGGACCCGTGACACTCAAGTTATTCTCAATGTTGGAGCAGCTAACTCTCTCTCACTTTTTAAAAAAATCCTTGGAAGAGTTGTATGAGTTGTTTGTATATTTTGGAGATTAGTTCCTTGTTGATTGCATCATTTGAAACTATTTTTCTCCCATTCCGCAGGTTGTCTCTTTTTATTTTTATTTTTTTTATGGTTTCCTTTGCTGTGCAAAAGCTTGTGAGTTTGATTAGGTCCCACTGGTTTTTTTTGTTTTGTTTTGTTTTGTTTTTATTTCTATTGCTTTGGGATACTGACCTAAGAAAACATTTGAATAGTTGATGTCAGAGAATATTTCGCCTGTGTTCTCTTCTGGAGTTTTATGGTGTCTTGTTTTATAAGTCTTTAAGCCATTCTGAGTTGATTTTTGTGCATGGTGTGAGGGTGTATTCTAGTTTCATTGATTTACATGCAGCTGTCCCGTTTTCCCAGCACCACTTGCTGAAGAGATTGTCTTTTTCCCATTTTATATTCTTGCCTCCTTTGTTGAAGATTAATTGACCATAGGTTTCTGGGTTTATTTATGGCCTCTCTATTCTGTTTCATTGGTCTATAGGTCTGTTTTTGCCTTGATTACTGTAGCTTTGTAATTTTGTGTGAATTCTGGAAAAGTTATGCCTCCTGCTTGATTTTTGTTCCTCAGGATTGCTTTGGCAATTCTGGGTCTATGGTCCCATATAAATTTTTGGATTGTTTGTTCTAGTTCTGTGAAAAATCTCATGGTCACTTTGCTGTATAGCAGAAATTGACAGAACATTGTAAATCAACTACAATAAAAATTTTTTAAATAAATTTTTAAGGAAGAAAAAAAGAAATAAGCACAAATATATCTGCAATCACAGTAAATGGAAACTGATTATAATGGATGATTAAAACACAAAGTATCCGATTATTTAAAAGTATATGCTGGACACATGTATAACACTGATTACTCACTGATAACTCAGCTTGAAAGTAAAGGGATATCTAATGCACAGAAAATACAGGGAATAGAGGAACATGTAAAATGATACCATAGAGACTCAATTAGCAAAAGGTAGACTCTGAAAAATACTTCAGGGAAAATAACCATGTTTCTTCAACAAATAAACTTGGAAAAGAGAGATAAAAGAGGAACCAAGAAGTTAAAGGAGACTTGTATGCCATCAACCAGCTGCCATGTATAGACCTTATCTGAATTCCATCTAGATCAAATAAACTATTTTTTAAAATGGGAAAAAGAAATCCTTGGAAGACAGCATGTTTTGGAAATAACATTATTATTACACTTCCCAGTAGAGTTAGGAAAAGATCCAAACTAATAAAAAGTAGTGAAAAACTAAGGTTGCACTTTTGAGTTTTTGATAGTGGTCTTATGTGTGCGTATGTGTGAACTGGGTGTACCTGTTTTGACTTGCACAGCTTACCTTGTACTTGTGGAGAATGGTTAACCCTTTCAGCACCCACGGATGTGTGAGTGCATCTCCAGATGCTGCGTGGCGCCAGGTGGGCTGTGTGTCCCTGTCCTGTGTTTGTGCAGCACAACTGTGCCCCAGAAGGGTGTGTCACAACCTGGTCAGCCTTCAGCTTGACCTTCAATGCAGGAGAAACTTTAGAAAGCCTGGAAGGGTTTAGATCATGTATGAATTGACATAATGAGGGTCAGCGAGATACAGGGCTAGGATTGCAGGGCAATCTAGTTTAATAAACCTTAGACAGTCTTCCACGACGGGGTCACACTAATCAGAGTGGAAAAACCTGTCCTGTCAGCTGAGCTAAGGCTCCTGGGAAGTGAAGACGTGAGGAGCCTTCTAGATTATTCAGGCTGAGAACGCTCAGTGAGACTCTTCTGGATCATGAGGGTGAGGGACACTTGGACAGATGTCCCCGGAGGTGGTCTTTGTCCCCCACCTCTCTGTGAGCAGTCCTGACTGCTGCTGCCCACCTCTCATCATGCTGTCCTCCACTGGACCCTGCATGGACCCAAGAAGAAGAAGGAACATTTCAGAGGGGCTTCAGATCCCAGGTTTTTATCTCACTACTTCCAATGTCCTTTTCTTCTTCCTGTGGCTTTTTCAACTCTGTATTGAAAATAACTTACATATGCCGCAGGTGCGGCCCTAAAAAAAGAAAGAAGAAGAAAGAAAAGAAAAGAACCTCTTAGCCTAGGAGCCAAGTGGATTTGCCCCTCTGGGGGCTCGGCCTGCCCTCCACAAGCGGAAATAGGAAATAACGTGAACAGGAAGTGCCCCTTGGGTGGCGGCGTGTTTTCTCTGTGAGCCAGTGTCAGAAATCCTACCAGGGACAGGGCCCTGGGGATGAGTGCCTTTCAGAGTGTAACGGCCAGCCCACATCTTGAACTTGTTCCTGGAGCCCGTGCCCCACTCGTGCCTGCTGAGCTGTGTGCTCGCTGAGGGAGCGAGGAGGGGAGGACAGAGATGTTTCCATGGTCCACAGGGTGCCCTCTCCAGCCTGGCTGCAGGAGGAGCATTGGGCGCCCAGGGACTGTAGCCAGTGTCCAGCAAGGAATCACTTACTGAGTGAGGAGAAGGGGAGGGAGGCTGGGGTGGCACAGGTGGTGGGAGAAATGGCCATGGGCATCCATGCGTGTGGGCAGCAGTTAACATAGCTATGATTCATGCCCGTAACTCCCTGCCCAACAGCAGAAGCTCTGGGTTTGATGGGGCTTTTCATATTAACCTACATCTGAGGCTTGGATCATCTACTTCTTTGTTCAGAATCTTACTCACTGATGCTAATGGGGAGCTGACTCCCTCTCCAATATGCTAGTCTTTCCTGTGGGCTGTTGTATTGGGACATGTGTGCTGCAGAGACCAGGCCTGTCTCCTTGCTTCCAGCTGCACCTGCCTAGACTTGTTGACATCCTTTAACCCTTTCCTTGAAATAACTAAGGCCGATGCCTTGCCCTCTCTGTGGACACCATCGCATCACCTCTAAGAGCAGACTGTCCGCAACATCACATATTTCCTTTGGACATCACCAAGGTTTTGCCCCTTAGCCTGAGCATTGACTATTAGGCTGTGGCCACCTGCACCTTGGGGGACAGCAGCCTCTCACTCTCTCCCTCCTTCCTGCTACAAGTGGGCTCTCTGGAGCACCCCACCCCTCCACCGATTCTGGATAGCTAGAGCCTGAAGCTCACCCACGGTTTCAGCCCACCTTCTCTTCCCCCATCTTTGCCCCTGACTCCCTTTACCAGGGTGGGCAGTGCAGCCCACCCCCTCTAGTCCGATGGCCAGCCCAGGCCCACCTGGCATGCATCCAGTGGCCAAGAAATGAGATTTCTTTCCAGCCCTGTGCCCTGGCCTCCATGAAGAGGTCAATGGCCTGTGAGCTTCTACACCAGGGCGTGGCCTGGTGTAGAAGGATAAGGATATTTTTTTCCTCCTTCCAAGGTCCACATGAGCCAGACCTTAAAGAAAGCCATCACTTGGGAGACGAGGGGGCCGGAGGAGGAGGGTTAATGAAATTCTTTAATTTCTTGGGAATTAAGAGAACTAAATAACACATAAGTTATCTCATCCAATAACATTTAAGTCCAAACTCTAATCTATGAATTTCATGCCCATTTTTAGGAGCTCTGATGTATGAAAGTAAGGGCTTCCAATTAGAAGTCCCAATTCTGAGTCCCTTCACCATCTTGGCTGCCCCTGAATTCAGTCTGTCCAGATTCTGCTTAACCATCGTGCTATGTATTGACTGGCATTTGTCATAAAGAAGAAAAGAGAAAAAAACAAAACAAAACAAAACAGAAACATGCATATCAAGCAGTAGAATCCTTCCTGAGCCCATAACCCTAACATAATAGAGGGAATCACACATTAGTTAGAAATTATCTTTTTGAATTATAAATAACTTTTTAGGATTGGACTTCATTTTGCTAATTCTTGTGAGGGTTGTACCTCCCAGCTTTTATCTCATCTACTAGCATCCAGCAACCGGGCATATTGCCAGGTGTTGGTTTAAAATCAGTCACCTACCTTTTCATTTCAGGAGAACCAAAAGCAAAAATAACTTATTTTTGGCACTTTGAATTTTTTAGCAACTTAGAGGTATTTAAAGTCATTGAAAAATTTCGTTCTTTTTTTTAAAATATAGAACCGAGTGATGGTGCAAATTTGAGGTTAGGATTTGCATACAAAAGGACAAGCACTTCACTCTTAATGTTCCTTATAGCAGCTCTTTGGGGACCTCAGATGGCTTTGTGAACTCTTAGACAGGTGGGTGGCTACAGGTGGCCCACAACAGTGGAATTAGAGGTGGAAGAGGCCAGGTCAAGAAGCCCTTCAGGTCATTTACACCCCTCATTTCAGCTGTCAGGACCAAAAGGGTCCAATGCGTGGCCACCCGTGTTCCCACGCAAACCACCAGCACCCTGGGTTCAAAAGTAAAAAGGAAGCAAAGAATCACTGCCTGACAGTGGGCAGGGGGCTCCCTGGAGTTAAGAAAATGTTACCTGTGTGTAATTATCCACATTCTCATGGAAAACCAAATGATATGGATAAAGCCACAGTCTTCTTTGGCCCCCTTTCTATTCTGCCCACGTGGCCACTGTGAGCTAAGTGTTTCCTTTCCATCCTCTTCCTATGCCGGTCTGCACCTAAACACACACACACACACACACACACACACGCACGCACGCACGCAGAATTCTTTTTGTGTATGTTTCTGGTTTTACATGCATGACATTCAATTGTACATATGTTGGGCAACTTTTTTTTTAACCTGAGTTATGTATGACTTGGAATCTTTTTCACATACTCCAAACTCCTTAATGTGAACACAGCAATATTTATTTACTCCATCCGCTATTAAAGTGCCTTTAGATTCTTTCTGTATTTTGCTTCTTATCATAGGAGTTGAGTATCCCCCGGCAGAATGGCAGGATCAAAGAACAAGCACATGAAAACTGATCAGAGTTGGAGTTCCAACTGTGGCTCTTTGGGTGAAGGACCCAACATAGTATCCATGAAGATTCAGGTTCGATCCCTGGCCTCACTCAGTGGGTTAAAAATCCAGTGTTGCCGCAATTTGTGCCATAGGTCATAGATACAGCTCAGATCTGGTGTTGCCATGGCTGTAGCATAAGACCTGCAGCGGCAGATGTGATTGGACCCCTATCCTGGGGGACTTCCATATGCCCCATGTGTGGGCATGGAAAGAAAAAGAAAAACGAAAAATGGTCAAAGCAGTACAGGCCCCTGTCAAGGAAGCAAGTGATACAGAACGGACTAGGCCCCAGTGTCAACCCCCAAAAGGGTCTCTGTTTCCTGTTTCTGGTTCTTGTTCTTTAGGTCGCCACTGTTCTTCAGATTCTATCGCCTGCCTGCCAGGATACAGGAAGATTTCCTTCACCTTTGCACCACATCTCCCACCTGATCCCTCCATATTTCATTCTCTCAGTGTGGGCTCATCTCTGAGTTGCTTTCTTAACATTAAATGATATGTTCCATTTGCTATGACTTGGTCTGGGGACCCTGTGCCATCTGTGTTCTGTGGGGCCCAGGAGGCGGGCACTTCTTCCCTACTTTTTACCTCCATTCCCCTCCCACTTCTTATTCAGAACCCTTATGTTGAGCCCTTAATTATCTGGAGCACATGAGTGAGAAAACTCCCCAGAAAGGGCTGTGTTTGTGTTCCTGAAAGCATCTTCCTTTGGTTCTTCCCTACAATTCCAAGTGGAAATCATTTGCCCTCAGACTCTGAAAGGGCCTTCACTGTGGTCCGCCGATGTGGTTTGATTCTCTTTGCTTTGTGAGTGACCTATTTTTTCCTCTCTGGAAGCCTTTAGAATCTTCCCTGTACATCTGCGCTTCTGAAATTTCTTTTTTTCTTTTCTTTTTTCTTTCTTTTTTTTTTTTTTTTTAGGGCCACACCTGCAGGATATGGAGGTTCCCAGGAGTCGAATGGGAGCTGTAGCTACCATCCTACACCACAGCCACAGCAGCACCTCATCTGGGACCTACACCACAGCTCACGGCAACTTGGGATCCTGAACCCGCTAAGCAAGGCCAGGGATCGAACCTGTGTCCTCATGGATCCTAGTCAGATTCGTTTCCTCTGAGCCACAACGGGAACTCCTGTAATTTCTTAACAAAAGACACGAGTAAGGGTCTTTTCCTTCATGCTGCTTGGTAGTGGGTAAGCCAACCATTTATCCCTTTCAGGCCTGGAAAAGTCCTTGAATTTTCGTTGATAACCTTGTCCTCTGCTTTTTCTTTTCTTTGTTTATTTTTCTGAAATTCCCATGGCTTGGAGTTCCCATCGTGGCTCAGTGGTTAACGAATCCGACTAGGAACCATGAGGTTGTGGGTTTGATCCCTGGCCTTGCTCAGTGGGTTAAGGATCCGGCGTTGTCGTGAGCTGTGGTGTAGGTTGCAGACGCAGCTCGGATCCCGAATTGCTGTGGCTGTGGTGTAGGCTGGCAGCTACAGCTCCTATTCTACCCCTAGCCTGCGAGCTTCCACATGCCGCAGGAGTGGCCCTAGAAATGGCAAAAAGACCAAAAAAAAAAAAAAGTGAAATTCCCATGGCTTATCTTTTCCCTCACATTTTCCAACTCTGCTTCTTTCTCTTAAAGTCTGAGAGATGTCCGGACTTTATCCTCCAACCCTCCTAATTGAACATTTCATTTTCACACTCATTTTTAACTTCCAAAAGCTCTTTGCCTATTCTTGATTATTTCTTTTTATAGCATTCTGTTCCTGTGATACATAGGCAGTGTCTTCCTGAATTCTCCTGAAAATCCTGATTGGAGTTTATTTTACTTTATTTCAATAGATACCAATCTTATTATCTTCTCAGTTAACTTTTAAATTTCTTCCCCTTTTTCGATTTCTTTTGTAGCGGCAGTGGGGGTGGGGGAGTGTGGGGCTGCGCCCACAGCATGCAGAAATTCCTGGGCTGGGGATGGAACCTGCATCTCAGCAGTGAACTGAGCCACAGCAGTGACAATGCCAAGTCCTTAACCTCTAGATCACCAGGGAACTCCTAAATTTATTTCTTAATGTCAAATTAATTGATTAAAATCAACATTTTTACAATGAATTCCAGATAAACCAGTGATTATAGGATTCAAAGCATTATTAGGGAAATTTGCCATCAGCTGACTTTGTAGGCAGAGCATGTCTGGAAGTTACATGGAAAGCAGCTTGCTATGACGCTAAGAGAAGTCAGCAAAAATATGTCCTATATGTACATTTCTTCCAAGACATGGCCTTTTGTTTGTCTTGATTAATTCAGCATTATTATTTGAACAATTGTCATTAATCTCTTGAATAATTCAGCATTGTTATTTGAACAATTGTCAAACATCATTATTATTTGAACAACTGTCAAGTGGACACTGTTTTAGAGTCTGAGAATATAGCAGGAACATGGCCTCCGCTCTCATGGGGCTTGTGATTCTAGCAGGAAAGATAGGCAGCAAAGAACAGGAAGGAAATCAGAGAGTGATGCTTGACGAAGGTAGCCATATGGCAGGGTGCTATGCTAAAGAGGCACCATGTGGCTATTTTTAATTGTTGCTGAGTAAGACCTCCATAAGTAGTGACATTGGGTATGCTTGGCTGACTAGAAGGAAGGAGCTATGGGAAGGCTGGGAAGAAGAGTATTTTTCAAACAGACTGAAACCATGAGCAAAGCATGTGCCCAGCACCTCTTCCTGTGCATTCTGTCAGAATCTTCCATAGACTGGGCCCTGGGGAACCAGGAAAATGTCCTCATAATGCTTTTATTCCAGGAGGGAAACATTATTAATAAACATGTGCTTCACTGCTAGGCATGGAAGAGCATACACAGGAGATGAAGGAGGGCAGGGATGGAGAGTGATGGGCAAAGGGCAGTATTTTAGCTCAGAGATCAGAAGGCTCCTGGGGAGAGGTACTTTTAAGCAGAAGCAAATGAATGAGGAAGTGCATTGTGTAAAGAGCTGGGGGAATGGTGAGCCTGCAAAGGCACCATAGTGCAGAAGCTGTGTGGTGAGGGTGAGCCCGCTGTATTTGAGGGACTGCCAAGATGGCCTGAGGGGCTGGTGTGTGATAAGTGCCAAGGAGGGCTGGAGAGGCGGGCTTCCGGGGCAGCCATGGCAGGGGTTCAGATTTGATTCCAAGAGAGTGGATGGAAGACCGGAGGAGCAACATGGTCTGATGAGGAGGAAGGCCTGGAGAGAAGCTTGGGGTGGCCTGGGATGGTGGGGCAGGAGAGGAAGAAGAGGATGGGCTGGGAATTGTTTCTAAGGGAGAGCCATCAGGACTTGTTTATTACACAACAGACAACCCCATAACTCACTGGCTTAACACAGCAGCCCTTGATAGCTTCCCAGGATTCTGTGGGTCAGGAATGGACAAGGCTCAGCAGGTGGTCCTTCTTGGCTCACTCACATGTCAGATGCCTCCACGTGCCCACTTCTTGTCCAGACATCCACCCCCAGCCTCTTTATATCTTAGCAGTTGAATTCCCCCATCAGAAGCAGAGAGAGTTCCATGATGGTACAATGGGTTCAGGATCTGCATTGTCACTGCTATGGTCATTGCTGTGATGTGGGTTCGATACCTAGTTCAAGAACTTCCACGTGCTGTGGGCATGTTCCTCCCCCCCCACCTGCCTCTGCCCAAAATACTAAAACTAAATTTTTTAAAAAAAAGAAGCAGAAACTCTGGGGGCTTACTAAGGCTTAGGCCTGAACTGTCTCTTCATCACTCTTGCTGCCCCTCCTTGGTCAAAATAGGTCAGAAGGCAAGTCCAGATGCAGTGCAGGCCAGGAAATAGATTCTGGCTCCCAAAGGAAGGATGGCAAAAACCTCGTGGCTCTCTTTGACATGGCACACCCCAGAACTCTATAATGGATGATTAGATGTGACGAAGAAAAGAAACAGGAATCAAGGATGTAACCATTCAGATTTAACCAATACAAATATTTTGCCATTTTTAGTCCAACAGTTTTTTTGTTTGGTTGGTTTTTGTTGTTTTTGTTTCTGTTTTGTTTTGGATTTTTTTTGCTTTTTAGGGCCACGCCCAAGGTGTATGGAAGTTCCCAGAGCTGTAACTGCCGGTCTACACCATAGCCATAGCAACTTGGGATCTGAACCACGTCTGCAACCTACACCACAGCCTCAGCAATGCCCGATCCTTAACCCACTGAGTGAGGCCAGGGATTGAACCTGCGTCTTCATGGATCCTAGTCAGGTTCATTTCTGCTGTGCAACACAACAGGAACTCCCCAACAATTATTTTAAATAAAGCATGACAAGTGTAGTCAGAGCTCCTTTTGGACCTCTCCCTGGTAACTGCTCAAACCCCCAAAGGTAGTTGTTATTCAGAAGTTAGTGTGGACCCATTGCCATTGCTAAATATGTGTGTGCCCATAAATACATAGTATTATTTCTGTCCGGCCAGTGGTCTCCTCTAGGCTGCTACCCTGGTACACAAGGGGTCAAGGTAAATTCTACAGTGTTACCTTCCTGGTGATTGAGGAAGAGGAAATCACAAAGCCTGGATCTGCAGGATGGGTTGCCTGTGGTCCCCAGTCTCTCATCCTCTCAGGAATGTTTGCCAGGACATCTGCTGCATGGGAGTGGGTTCCAGTCCCACAGAGGGTCCAGAATGGAGCTCTCCTCCCAGAAGGCTAGCCTATCCATGGCATGCCAGGGTAGATGCATACAGGGGACCACTTGGGGCTGTGGGATATTATAGCCCCACCAGCCACTAGACCCATGGAAACTAAGCTTGGATTCTATCCCTTCGCCTGGGAGAAGGGGCACCCCTCAGCTGGCTCATTGTCCAAGTTTGAGGAGTGGCAACCAGAGACACGTATGGGCAGTCCTGCTCTTTTCAGAACAGTTTCCATATTTAAGATTTTAACATACGTGTTTTCACACTGTGCCAATGTTACTGAATTTTTCAATCAAAACTAAGTTTATATAGTATAAGAGCTTTATTTTCCAAGAAGGTGATAAAACCTTTTACTAAAAACCATTTAGGCCTGGTGTTTAAAAAAAAAAAAAAATGGGTAGACTTTTTTTTAAATTGTTGGTTCCATTTCATTAAAGACTATAGATTTATTTAAATTTTCCATTTCTTCTTGAGTTAATTTTATGAATACATTTTTCTAGATAGGCACCCATTGAATCCAGATTTCCTAATGTATTAGCATAAAGTTTACAGTGACTTTAGAATTTAAAATATACTTTTAGATGATTTCATCTAGCTTTCATAGCGAAGTCATATACTCAATATAAAATTGAAAAGTACAAAAGGCTGTACAAGGTAAAGTATTCCTGCCACCCTGGTCCCTAGTCTTCCAGTTCCCCTTTCTTCCAAAGAATCAGAGAAAACTATTCCTTTTTTCTTTCTTCTTCTTCTTTTTTTTTTTTTTTTTTTTTTTTGTCTTTTTGCCTTTTCTAGGGCCGAATCTGCGGCATATAGAAGTTCCCAGGCTAGGGGTCGAATCAGAGCTATAGCCGCCGGCCTACGCCAGAGCCACAACAACGCTGGATCCAAGCCGTGTCTGTGGCCTACACTACAGCTCATGGCAACGCTGGATCCTTAACCCACTGAGCGAGGCCAGGGATCGAACCCTCAACCTCATAGTTCCTAGTTGGATTCATTAACCACTACGCCACAACAGGAACTCCTCTTTCTTTCCTTCTTCCTTTCCTTCCTTCCTTCCTTCCTTCCTTCCTTCCTTCCTTCCTCCCTCCCTCCCTCCCTCCCTCCCTTCCTCCCTTCCTTCCTTCCTTCCTCTCTCTCTTTTTTTCCTCTCAGACATCAGTTTCTTAGGCCTAGGTTCAAAATGGCTTTTTTTTTCTTTTCATAAATATTTAATCTACGCAGAATTTTGAAATGTTATGTCCTTATTGTAGTTTTTTTTTTTTCCATTAGAGAAATTTTTGAACACATCACAAAAGTAGAGAGAATATTTCCGTGGACCTCTCTGTGTCCTGTGGCCTAACTTCAGCAATTTTCACACGTAGCCAACCTTGTCTAATTCAGATCCTCTCCCGTTTCCCTCTAAGCATTTAAAACCCAATTCCAGACTTCATGTGTTGAGGCATTTTTAAAAATACCTTTTACATACATTTTTAAACAATAAAAGAATTGCCTGCATAACATCAGATATCAGCATTCTAATGCCTTTGATTGCCTCATAATTTCTTTTTTATTAATAGTTTGCTTGAACCAGGTTTGTTGCATGTATTCTGTTGAGTCGATGTGGTTAAGTCTCTTCAGATCCACCTGTCTCCCTCACTTCCTTTGTCCTTGCAATTTAATTGTTGGTACCACCATGTTGCTTGTCCTCTGCAGTTTCCCGTGGTCTGGATTTTGGTGGTTGTGTCTGTCCCTCTCACGTCTGTGCTTTCCTAGACCCGGAGGCTGGATTATATTCAGTAAGACATTTGGCAAGAATATGAACTAGCTAGTGTTGTGTGTTTCCTGTTACTTCACCATAGAAGTCTAGTGCTATTTAATTGTTTCTCTTTGATGTTTAAATTTTTCGGTGATTTCAGATGTTGTCAGCCCAGAACTTCATTGTGAAGGTCCTAATGGTTTTTCAGCTTTTCACCTAATTTTTTTTTTTTTTTTTTTTTGTCTTTTTGCCATTACTTGGGCCGCTCCTGCAGCATATGGAGGTTCCTAGGCTAGGGGTCTAATTGGAGCTGTAGCTGCCAGCCTGCGCCAGAGCCACAGCAATACGGGATCCGAGCCGCATCTGCGACCTACACCACAGCCCATGGCAACACCGGATCATTAACCCACTGAGCAACCTCATGGTTGGTTCCTAGTCGGATTCGTTAACAACTGCACCACGATGGGAACTCCCTTTTTTTTTTTTTTTTTTTGGCTATACCCCCAGCATGCAGATGTTCCTGCACCAGGGATCGAACACCGAGCCATGATGGGAACTACCACTTATTTATTCGTGATGCTAAAATTATTCATCTTTGGCCGGCAGATACTCCTTTGGGTTGGTTTCTCTATCTTTTGACATGACCCCAGGAGTCTTTGATAACATTCTTGCTTTCTGATGAGAAAACATAGTCCAGGCCCCTGTGGTCCATTTTCTGCCCCAGACGTGCTATCCATCTGCTATTAAATCTTAAATTTCTCAGGATTTCATTCTCTGCTGTGTATTTTTGTCTCCTTTCTCATTCCAGATATTGGCTGTACTTTTTCTGCCACTCACCTCCTGTCTCTTATTTTTTGTTAATCAATCTTTCAGTAAGATTATTTCATGAATGCTTTGAAAAAAGCAGCTTTGGGTTTTGTTGTTGCTCTTTTTAATTGCTTTGCTTTCCATTTATTTTTTTCCAACAGGAAAGTCTTACATATTTATTACTGAGCCAACCCACTAGTGCAGAAACACTGAAACAAAGAGAAAAATCATTTTCCCAATAAAACATATCTAGTTGTCCAGGTAGTAGCAGTTCTCAGAGTGATATGGTTAAGATGCACGTGATCTTGATACATCATCAGTATGCGTGCCATCTCGTTGTGCAATTCCTCATAGACCCAGACTGTTCTCAGTGTTATCTCTTGGAATGGTACCTGATTTTATTACCAGTTTTCATCTGAATCTCTTGGGAGTATGGGATGATTTTGCTTTTGTTCCTTTGCCGGGAATCACTTGATCCTGAAAGTCTTGTGAAACGACATGGAGGGCAACAGAGATAACCACACTGTCTCAGACGGTGGAGGAAAACTCTGGTTTCTATTTCATTAATTTCTTCTTTTCTCTTTATTTTCTTCTTTTTTTCTAAATTCACTCCTGGAGTTCCCCCTGTGGCAAAGATCCAACCTCACTTCTGGGGCACAAGTTTGATCCCTAGCCATGCACAAAGGATTAAGGATCTTGTGTTGCCAACAGCTGTGGCAGCTGTGGCTTGGATTTGATCCCCAGTCTGGGAATTTCTAAATGCATATGCTGCAGGTATAGCCATAGAGAAAAAACAATAATAATAATAAAATTAATTCACTCCTCCTTTTCAACTTCTTGAGAAGCATCCTCTCACTTTTGAGAACTCATCTTTTTCAACATGTTTCTTTGAGTACATGGCTCTGGAATCTTTATTAGGCACATTTTGAAAAGCTTCAGGGATCATCTTCCATGTCTTTGCCTATACTTTAACCTCTTTGTGTCTTGGAGCTGCACCCTCTGCTTGGTCTGCCACATTGCTGATTTGTCCTCCAGTTCTGTCCATTCCACTCTGCCAAACACACACTGTGTTTTCCAGCTCAGCTCTTCCAATCTCTCAGCTTTGGAGTCAGTTCTTTTGAATGGATGCCTGCCTCCTCCTGTGTCTCTCCAAGACGTCAGTCATGTTTACCCTGAGGTCTTGTTCTTGCTTTAGTAACACTGGTTCTAGATGGAGATGGGCTCCTGAGATTCTGGGAAGCCGGAGCTGGAGATTCTGCTTAGGAAAGATCAGGCACTGACCCCCGTCTTTTCCTCCCAGATGAGGGACGTGGTTGCTTGATAGCAAATTTAATTATCAACCAAGAGTCCAAAGTTTGTCCACGCTCCCTTATCTTGGTGACTGGGTTATTTGTACAGATTTTCCCACTGAGCAGTCATGTAAGGGTGCAACAAGAGATGCAGGTTCTCAGATCCGGCAAGACTCTGCCTTGCCCGAGCATTATCACTGTCAACTGCTCACTTCCCCTTGAGGACTCTGAGGCCAAAGGGGGAACAGTAGGGGGGGTATGCCTTGTCCTGTTCTGCCCGGGAAGGAGTCAACCTGTTTTCAATGGAACTGGCTCCTTGACTGCATAAGCTGGTGACTTAATTTAGCTTTATTTTCCCTGTGTAGGGATGGGGGTGGAGAGGGGTCTCTTCCTGGCATCTCCAGCCTGCCTACTTGCAGGCTCAGTTGGTGGAGTTGGGTACTTCTCTTTTACGGAGTTCATCTTCCTCAAATGTTTGTGGGTACATGGTTGGATGTTGGTCTTTGTGTTCAGAATTCCCCGTAGCTGCCTGTGAACACAGCTTTGGACACTGCAGCCTGTGGAGAGGGGGGCAGGGAGACTGCAGTGGGCTGCCCTGGTTGGTGCTGGGGGGAGACTCCATCTGCCACCTGGTGTCACCTGCTTCCTCTCTAGCACACCAAGGACAGAACCGTCAGCCCCCGCACTGCCTGGCCCAGGCTGGAGAAGGGCTCACTGTGGGTCTTCCCTTCCCTCCATAGTCCCCTGCTGGTGACTTTGGGGGCCCTTCCTGCTTCCTCTATGCACTTCAGGAAGTCTCGGAGCACTGCTGAACCTTGCCCACTAAATGATGGTTTCTGGTCCTACTAGGTCTCCTTCTTGTTTTCTGTGCTAATATGGCTGGTTGGGTTTCTGTGCTAATATGGCATATATATATATAAAGGATTTAGGGCAGGAGGTGTGGCTCCAACCAGAGTTCAGTCTGCTATCTGGATCACATCTCCTCAGCATCTCTGTGGTGCGTAATTTTCAGGAGACACTGGGTAACCATGTCAAGAATGTGCACTTTGCAGTCAGAAGGAGCTGGGTTCAAATCTTGGTCCCCTGCACCCCAGTCCCCATCTGTAACACAAGAATGGTGAGAAAAATTTTCAGACTTCTTAGTACTGTGCTAAGTGCATTTGCTCAGTAGTCCCTCAATAAATTGCGTGGCTAAGAGTTCCCTTGTGGTGCAGCAGGTAAAGGATCTGATGTTGTCACTGCAGCTGTTTAGGTCACTTCTGTGGTTCGGGTTTGCCATATGCTGCAGGTGTGGCGAAACACACAAAAAATATGTAGCTGAAAATGATAATACTACGTGAATAAAAATGGGGAGGTCCTTAAAAATGGGGGGGATCTTTGATTTTATTGGGCTTGAAGCCATGGAAAGCATGGAATTTAAAATGTGGCCACATTTTCAAATGTGTATATCAGTGAAATGTGATGACTCCAAATCTAACCATCAAACTTGTTTTAATTAAGACTGTTTTAACAAAAACAACTCTGAAACAAAACAAAACAAAAAAAAAGACTGTTTTAAGTTTTAATTGAAAATGTTTTCATTCACGTCAAAATCTTTCATCACCTTTTCTTCAGAATGAATGCTCTTTTTTCCCTTTGGCCAAATTAGCAAAATCTGTATGTCTCAAAACTCCTGATAAAGCTTGAAGTTCTAACCTTCATGAGTATCTTTTAAATGTTCAGCTTTAAGCTGTCCACAGGGAGTGCCTCCAACACGGGTCATAGAGAAATAGTGAAAGCTGAGCCATATTTGGTGGGCAAAGGGCCACAGTAGCAGAGCCCAGCATTCTTGGGATATTTGCGGTTACTGAGAAATCATGGAGCATCTCGATTTAATAATCAGAATATCACTCATAAAAACATAGGGCTGTGTTGTTGCCTGGCCAGGGTTTGTATTCACTGAAGAGGTTTGTACTATGCAGGCAGGCACTTCCATAGAGGAAAATAACTGTGAATGTGACAATCATGGAGCAGTCCAGGTCCAGCTAAGCCACAGGCTGCGAGCCTGGCTGCAGAGGAGCACGGCACCCAGGAATGTAAACTCTGGCTCAGACTGAAGATCTCAGCGTTTTTGTCTGGGGCAGTGGGTCGAGGCGGCAGGCCTTCGCTTCTGTTAAGCATTATCTCTTATACAGATGCATTTGTGGCATTTGCTTTTAGCCTTTCAGAGACCACATTGTAATCACCCAGGGGTTCCCCTTAAATTGCCCCATTAAGTGCATCACCTTATAACTGCGAGCTACAGGGGACCCCATTCCTGGCTTTTCGCTTTCAAATTTGGAAGGCAGATGGCAGGCCCACTATCAAGGCAAATCAGCTGGAGTCCATTTTTGATGTTTGAACTTGAGGGTGTGTAACTCTGCCTGAAAACAAGCAGGAAAAGGAAGAGCCAGTGACTTCATGTATTTGCCCCGGCCAAGATCTTCAAACTTTCCTTGTTGAATAGCGTCGCACAGCTCGAAAACCATAAGTAACAGTTTATGATTCTTTGATTTTGCATGCTCCCAGAATGTCTTTGTGTCCCAGCAAAACAAATATAGATGCATATTTTCCCCTCTTTTACACAGCATGTAGCTGATCACACTCACTGTTCTGTACCTTGCCTGTTTTAAATGCTGTCATCTCACCATCATTCTTTTGACACCTGTGTAGCATTCTCTTGTATAGATGTACCTCAGTCATGTAAGCAGTCTCTAATGGGCATTTGAGCTGTTCTTTTTTATTTTTTAAGGCCACACCCAAGGTATATGGAAGTTCCTGGGCCAGGGATTGAATCCGAGCCACAGCTGCAACCTATGCCACAGCTGCGGTAATGCCACATCCCTTAACCACTGTGCCAGGCTGAGGATCAAACCGGGGCCTCCCGCAACAACCCAAGTTGCTGCAGTTGAATCTTTTTTTTTTTTTTTTTAGGGCCACATCTATGGCATATGGAAGTTCCCAGGCCAGGGGTCAAATCAGTTACAGCTGCCAGCCTATGCCACAGCCACAGCAATGCCAGACCCAAGCCACATCTGTGACCTACAACAAAGCTCAAAGCAACACCAGATCCTTAACCTACTGAGTGGGATCAGGGCTCCAGCCCACATCCTCATCGATACTAGTCGGGTTTGTTTCCTCTGAGCCACAACGGAAACTCCCTGCGGTTGGATTCTTAACCTGTTGTCCTACAGCAGGAACTTCTTGGGCTGTTCTTAATATTTTGATATAACAAATAAGACTGTAGATGTCTTTTCACTCATATACAAGCATAGCTACACAATATATGCTCAAAGTGATGTGTCAAAGGACAATGTGCTTCTAAAAATCTTCCAGAGAGTGCCAGATTGCCCTCCATGGGAGTTTTTCCAGTTTATCCCCATCCCTCACAATGAATGGGCTTGTCTGTTTCCCTATAGGCCTGACAACAGTGTTTGTTATCAAATTTTTGGTCTTTCCAAAACCAAAATCTGATGTGTGATAAATGGTGTCTCAGTATAGTATCTATCTACCTATCATTGCCCTTATGATAAGTGGGGATTAGCATGTTTTAGTCTGTGTCAGAGATGGTTATATTTATTGTTTTGGAACCCTCTCTTCATAACTTTTGTTTATTAATCTAGGACCTCTTTGCGTCGACATTGTATCTAGTGGGTATTAACACGAAACTAGATGCCCTATTAAGATCCACTTATAAGCCCAGAAGGACTGAAGTGAGAACTTTGAATGTCCAAGGGGGCTGTAAGTAGAAATGTTTTGCTTTCTTTTCTTAATTATTGAATTAATATAAATGAAATATACACTGTCTAGGGGAAATAATGATAAATATACAGGGCCCACATGAAAGAAACTTTAAACCTTAGACATAAGAATATTTAAATAAATCTGGTAAGGGATTAATATCCCAAATATGTCAAGCAGTCACACAACTAAATATAAAACAAGCGAATTTTAAAAATGGGCAGAGGATCTGAATACGCATTTTTCCAAAGAGGACATGCAGATGGCCAACAGGCATATGAAATGATGCTCAACATTGCTAATCATCAGGGAAATGGATATCAAAACCACAATAAGATATCATCTTATACTGTCAGAATGGCTGTCATCAAAATGTCTACAGATAAATAAATATTGGTGAGGATGCGGAGAAAAGGAAACCTTTGTGCTTTATTGGTGGGAATGTAAATTGGGGCAGCCACTATGGAAAACAGTATAAACATTCTTCAAAAAATTCAAAATAGGGTTACCATATGATCTAGCATTTCTACTCCTGGGTATATATCTGAAGAAAATGAAAACACTAATTCAAAAAGATATATGCACCCCAATATTCATAGCAGCATTATTTACAGTAGCCAAGATATGGAAGCAAATTGTGTCCACCAACAGAGGAATGGATAAAGAAGATGTGCTACACACACTCATGCATTCATACACATACACAATGGGAAATTTTTTTTTTTTTTTTTTTTTGCCTTTTAGGGCTGCACCCATGGCACATGGAAGTTCCCATGCTATGGGTTAAATCAGAGCTACAGCTGCTGGCCTGCACCACAGCCACAGCAACATGGATCCAAGCCACATCTACAACTTACCCCAGAGCTCACGGCAATGCAGGATCCCTGATCCACGAAGCAAGGCCAGGGATTGAACCCGCATCCTCATGGATACTAGTTGGATTCGTTTCTGCTGCACCACAATGGGAACTCCCACAATGGAATATTAATCAGCCATAAAAAATGAAAATTATGCCATTTGCAACAACATGCATGAACTTGGAGGGTATTATGCTTAGTGAAATAAATCAGACAGAGAAAGACAAATACTGTATGTTTTCACTTACATGTGAAATTTAAGAAATAAAACAAAGGAACAAATATAACAAAACAGAAACAGACTCGCAGTTACACAGAACAAATTAGTGGTTACCAGAGGGAAGGGGGTGGGGGAGGAGCAAGATCAGAGAAGGAGGTAAAAACTACTAAATATGTAATAAATAAGATACAATGATGTAATGTACAGCACAGGGCATATAACTCATATTTTATAATAAGTTTAAGTGGAATATAATCCATAAAAATAGAGAATCATTATGTGGTATACCTTAAACTATTATAATATTGTAAATCAACTATACTTCAGTTTTAAATATTGCCTTCTTGTATAGGAAGACGACATTGTAAATATGTCAGTTCCCCACATGTTGATTATATAATTCAGCGCAATAGCAATTAAAATACAAACAGGATTTTTTTTGGAATACGAATCAAGAATAATAAAATCTACCTAGGAAAGTAAACATATGAGAATGGTCAAGAAAATTCAAATGAAGAGGAGGTCATTTGAGAAGAGTAGGGGAGATTAGTTCCATCATATGTTAGAATTATTACAATGCCATAGTAATGAAGTCAGTTAGAGACTGGAAAAGAAAAGGGGAGGAAATGCAATGGAACAGAAAAGCAACTCAAAAATAGACCAGAATGCCCACTGATTTTGCTTTACTATTTAGGATTTCAAATTAGAGCAAAAAAGAAAGTTTACTTGGTAATAGGATAAAAGTAACATATTGCTCTCTTACTTCCACAACAAAATCAATTTCAGATGAATCAAATATTTAAACCTAAAAATGAACACCACTAAAAGTCTAGAAAAATGATAAATTAAAATAATTTTGGATGGAGGAAGGACTTTTTCCTAAGCACGGCATAAAAACCAGATATCATAAAGAAGATTAATAAGTGTGATTACTTAGCAATTAGAACTATTCTGCAGAAAAGCCTCTCAAGTGACAGGTGAAAACTGTTTTCAACATATCCCACAAAGAGCACTGGCTGATCAATTATATAAAGAATAGTCTAATTTTCAAGTGAACCAAAAAAATGGAATTAGAGAGGTCCTTGAAAAAGATAGAAATGATGGGTGAACATGAAATGCCCTTCATATGGAAAGGAACCGAAACCAAACCCAATTGTGAGGTGTGTTACTTTGCTTTTTAAATTAAAAACATTACTTAAGGCAGCAAAGATACAATTTTTGCTCTACTTTTCATATTTTACTTAAGTAAGGATATAATTGGTGCAACTTCTGGAATACCAAATTGGCATTCCTTATAGACGTTAAGACTGGATATATCCTCTGCTTCTTCCACTGGTAGGAATTTAACCTGGACATAGAGTTCACAGGGGAGAAATGCACACATAGGGATGTTCGGGGCATCACTGAAGAGAATATAAAGAACTAGAAATGCCCTAAATGTCCATCCATGAGGACAAAAGGCTACCATGAAAAATGATATGCTGAATCTCCATGTGCTGATACAAAAGAATGCTGAAGTGGGGAAAGCAAGCTGCAGAACATAATCATAGTATAATCCATTATTAAAAAGGAAAAAGGGGAGAAGTGAATATTTATGTAAGATCCAGGGAAATCACTCATGGCTTCTGTGTTCCAAGGTGACTCCAGCCTGGAAGCTTAAAAGAAAATTTTCAAAAAGCTTAAATCTGGAGTTCCTGCTGTGGTGCAGTGGGTTAAGAACCCATCATTGCAGCGATCTATGGTGTAGTTTGCAGCTGTGGCTCCGGTTTGATCCCTAGCCCAGGAACCTCCATGTGCCACCAGTGCAGCCAAAAAAACAAAAACAAAACCTTCACATCTTTACTAAAGTTTCTTGACAGAACATCCACAGGGGATTCCATTGAAGCACACAACCAAGCCTTTACCCAGATCTTGCCCTCTAAGTTCACAAATTGCAGTCTCCGTCCAGTCTCTGATCTCTCACTGTCCGGAGACCCCCAGGCACTTCCGCTAAAGCCAGCCTATCTTGCTTGGTGAGTGTATGTGTCTCTCTGCCCTGCCCGCCCTGCACCAAGAAAGTGCACCCAGACTTTGCCTGGGAGGATGGGGGGTGGGGCGTGGTGGTGGAGGCAGGACACCATTCCTGCAGGTTCTTTCCCCACCATCAGTACTTAAGCATGCATGGAGATTATGGATGGGCCTGGGAAGAATCCTTGGCAGTGACCCATAGGCATGGTGGCAGGGATGTGGGAAGCAAGCCTTTCCTTCTTCCATGAATCAGTGTCACTTTCTGGTCAGAGTCAACCGAGCACAGGTGCTACAGTTCCTCCGATACACTGCATCAGAGCTGCCACTTGGGGAATAGTTCAGACTCCTCATTTGACCTCAGCAGAGACTCTGCCTTCCCAGCTCTAAGATGGAGTGAGCAGATCCAGCACACAGAGCCACTGGGGGCTGACATGTTGCATGCCCCACCCTGGCGGGGGAAGTAATAGAAGCTTCCCTAAGAATCATGGAACGGTAGGAGATGACTTCCAAGTATATAGAACTCTTTCCCTTTCCTTCTTACTTCTGCATAGGATTCTGCTGTATGGATGTCCTATAGATTCTTAGCTGGTTCTTTATAGATGGACATCTGGATTGTTTCCCTTGAAAATGATGCAGTGAATAGTCTTAAGTAGACATTACTTTGCATGTTTGCTGTTGTATCTTTTTTTTTTTTTAATTTTCCCACTGTACAGCAAGGGGATCAAGTTATCCTTACATGTATATATATATTTTTCCCCACCCTTTGTTCTGTTGCAACATGAGTATCTAGACATAGTTTTTGATATAAATTTCTAAAAGAGAGTGTTGGGCTAAGATGGAAAATGCACATGTAATTTTGCTAGATATTAGTAAATTCCCCTCCATAGGGGTTGTGCCATTTTGCATTCCCTCCAGCAATATAAAAGCATGCCTGTTTCATCATATTAACCTTTTGTGTATAAGCTGAAATTTTCTAATGTGTCGTTTGTCTTTTCTCTAGTTTGTGTGTTTGGGGACATAAGAGTTTTTTGTGAGGATTTTTCCATATGTGTTTAAATTTTGTTTGGCCATAAAACAAGCCTCAACAAATTTAAAGGGATTAAAATAGAATAAAATATTTTCTCTGACCACAGTGGTTTTCAAATTAGAAATCAATAATAGAAGGAAATTTGGGGGATTCCCAGCTATGTGGAAATGAAGCAGCATGTTCCTTAATAACCAGTGAGTTAAGAAGAGATCACAAGGGAAATTAGAGCATACATTGAGGTGAATGAAAAAAAAAAAAAAAACACAACATACTAAAACCAAAGTTGAAAGTTTGAAAGTTTTAAACTCCTGTGGGATACAGATATAACAAGGCTTAGAAGGAAATTTACAGCTATACCCACCTATATTAAAAAAAAAAAGAAAGATCTCAAGTCAATAACTGAAACTTCTACCTTAAGAAACTAGAAGGCAAGCAGAAGGAAGAACAAAGATAAGAGCAAAAATAAATGAAATAGAAACTAGAAAAACAACAGAGAAAGTCAGTGAAACCTAAAGTTGGTTCTTTGCAAAAATCAACAATATTGACAAATTTTCACTTAGAATGACCAAGGAAAATGAGAGACAAGGCTCAAATTACTAAGATCAGGAATGAAAAAGGGACATCACTAACAATTATACATAAATAAAAAGTATAAGAGAATACCGTAGACAATTGCACGCCAAACAATTAAATACACTAGATGAAGTGGATATATCCTTAGAAAGACACAATCTACCTAAACTGACTCAAGAAAGAATAGAAAATCTGGACAGACTTATTACAGTTGGAGAAATTTAATTAATGATTTTTTTAAATGCCCCACAAGGAAAAGTCAGGCCCAGATGGCTTCACTGGTTAATTTTATTCAACATTTAAAAGAAGAATTAGCCTCAAACTCACAAACTTTTCCAAAAAGTAGGAGAGGATAGAATTCTTCCCAACTCAATCTGTGGGTCAGAAACCAAAACCAGACAGTGACAGTACAAGAGAACTACAGACCAATATCTCTTATGAATATTGATGCAAAAATCCTCATTAAAACACTAGCAAACCAAATCCAATAATATATAAAGAGGATTATATACCACTATTAAGTGGAATTTATCCCAGGATTGCAAACTTGGTTTAGCATCAATCAACATAAGCCATCATATTAATAAAGGAGAAAAAAACAAGTGATCATCTCATCAGGCACAGAAAATGCATTTGACCGTATTCAACACCCTTTGATGATAAAAACACTCAATAAACTAGTAATAGAGGGGAACCTCCTCAACCTGATAAAAGTTAAAATCCGCAACGGGCTGCACCCATGGCATATGGAGATTCCCAGACTAGGGGTCGAATCAGAGCTGCAGCTACCAGCCTACACCAGAGCCACAGCAATGCAGGATCTGAGCTGCATCTGTTACCTACACCACAGCTCATGGCAACACCAGATCCTTAACCCACTGAGCAAGGTCAGAGATTGAACCTGTATCCTCATGGATACTAGTCGGGTTTGTTAACTGCTGAGCCACAAAGGGAACGCCTTCCATGTTCTTCTTTTGAGGATGCTCTTGCTGAACTTGATCCCTGAGCTGGGCTGCTCACTCCTCTGAGAGGAATCACTTAGCATTCAGTCCTAACACCTTTCCCTGGAGAAAGTAGCAAATCGCTTGTCAGGCTTTTGATTATAGCCAGTTTTTACGACAGTAATTATTCCCATCGAGGATTTTATAGTGATTAACCAGACAATTAGTTCTGAATACTGTCTCAGGATTTAAAACATTAACTAGGAGGTCTCTGGTGGCTCAGCAGGTTAAGGATCTGGCATTGCAACTGCTATGTCTCGGGTCACTGCTCTGGCATGGGTTCAATCCCTGGCCCAGGAACTTCTGCATGCCATGGGCATAGGAAAAAACAAAAGCATTAAAAAAAAAAAAAAACTATATTACTATAAGCTTATGTCTTACTTAGGAATATTAACAGGCATCTCCCATGATGTTTAGCAAAATCTTTGCCATGGTATGAATGTATCCTATCAAAATTCATATGTTGAAACCTCATCCCTAAGGTGATGGTAGGTGATTAGGTCAAAAGAATGAAGTCCTTGGGAATAGGATTGTGATCTTATAGGAACAATTACACAGATCTCTCTGGCCCCCTTCATCCCATGAGTTATGAGAGGTCATCCACCCTGAAGAAGGCCTCACCTGGCCAGGCTGACACCCTGATCTTAGACTTCCAGCCTCCAGAACTGTTAGCAATGAGTTTCTGTTGTTGATAAGCCCCCTAGTCTATGGTATTTTGATACAATGGCCTGGACAGATAAGATCATCTTTTAAGAAGCTTTGTTAAAAGAACAAAATAATGCCATTTGCAGCAACATAGATGGAACTAGAGACACTCATGCTAAGTAAATTAAGTCAGAAAGAGAAAGATAAATACCATATGATGTTACTTATATCTGGAATCTAATAGACCGCACAAATGAACCTATCTGCCGAAAAGAAACAAAGTCATGGACTTGGAGAACAGACTTGTGGTTGCCAAGGGGAAGGGGGAGGAGGTGGGATGGACTTGGAGTTTGGGGTGAGTAGATGCAAACTATTGCATTTGGAGCAGATAAGCAATGAGATCCCTCTGTATAGCACGGGGAACTATATCTAGTCACTTGTGATGGAACATGATGGAGAATAATGTGAGAAAAAGAATGTATTTATTTATATATATATATATGGGTCACTTTGCTGTACAACAGAAATTGACAGAACATTGTAAATCAACTATAATAGAAAAAATATTTAAAAAAAAAAAAAAAAAAGGAAGCTTTGTTAACCAGAATGCACTCTAAGGCCACTCATTTGAAGCTTGGCTCACTACTGAGCAGCATTTTTATATCAGGGCACTGTCAGGTTAAACAGCGCAGGCTCTTCATTTTGGCTGTAGTGTTTATACCAAACATATATTGAGCTTTGGCTGAGTGCTGGGCAGCATGCAGGGGCCTGGCTATGCCCACTGGCTTATATTGCCCTGTCTGGAGTTGATATCCATGCATCTTGGGTGCAACCCCTGAGAGCCCAGTGCTGGTGCTGGAGACCAGCCTTTTGTCTCTCACTATGTGGTCTGCACCCACAAATATTAGAGTAGAAAAATCACCAACTTCTTCCTTTGAACTGACCTGATTTATCTCAGATGCCTAAGGAGTAAGATGAGAACCCCAGACTTGATATTTCTTAGACATGGGCCCAATTCTAACATCATTTCAAACAATAAAGAGCTAGCCTTATCTGGAGCCCACTGAATGCCATACTTTGATTCATTGGGGAAATGCAAATCCAAACCGCCATGAGGCAGCCCTCACAACCATCCATCTCAGGGAGCCACTACCAGCATCTTCAGGAGACACAGGGGGCGATAGAAACACACACGCCCAGCTGGGTGCTTGCAGAAGGTAACATGGTGGCAATGCCCCTCCACTTCCTTCATGGCTTTCTGTGCTCTCAGTGTGTATGACTAAGGCCTGGGATACTTCTATGAATCGGAAAGCCCCAGAGTATTATCTTGAAACAGTCTAATCATTGGCCTGGTGTGAACCCTAGCACACTGTCATGCTGAAGCAGCCAGACTCTACAGTAGGAGGGATGGAGGCAGGGCAGTGGGGCCAAAATGAAGCCATTGGTGGAAAGAAAAACCTGGAAGGAGCTGAAGCTGTTTTCTTCTTTTACCTGGAGAGCCCTGTGCCCTGTGACCATCCTTTCTGTATGTGTGTGGCGGGGAGGTGGGGGGAGGTGTCTTTTTAGGGCCGCACTTGCAGCACACGGAATTTCCCGGGCTAGGTAGGGGTCAAATCAGAGCTGCAGCTTCAGGCCTATACCACAGCCACAGCAATGTTGGATCCTGAACCCATTGAGTTAGGCCAGGGATCATACCTGCCTCTTAATGTATATTAGTCGGGTTCTTAACCTGTTGAGCCACAATGGGAACTCCCTGTGGCCATCCTGAATGATACTGTGGAGGGGAAAGATGTGAGTGAACCCTTCCCTGATACACAGAGAGCTCTGGAGGGCCAGCGAACTGAGTTCAAGAAGCCATTGATGTGCACCTGCTGTGAGCGGCACCATTCTGTGGGACACAGTGCTGAGGGAGGTAGCGGGCCCAGTCTGCCTGCGCCACCAGGCAGAAAGGAGGCAGACAGACACTTGCAAGGGCAATGATCCCAGTCAGGCTGGGTGCAGACAAAGGGAAGAGAGGGGGTACCCTGCTGGGCCAGGAAGCAGGGCAGGGGTAGGGCTCCCTTCAGGTGGGGGGCACACAGAGTGATGGCTGAGGGAGCCGGGGTCCACAGAGGAGATGGGAGTGCAGTGTGGGTGCCTCCTGGGTGCCTGAAGTGGAGAGGAAGGGGCAGGCCCACTGGAAGTAATCCGCAAGTGGGTTCTGGTCCATTTATTTGAGGGGCATGCATTTTGCAATATTTTTTACGTGTGTCGTTTTTTTCTTTGGAGGTTTTTGTTTTCGTTTTCATAAGAGGATGAGATTCAGTCATCTCAAATACTTGCCAAGACCATGCAGCTGTTAGGCAGTCAACTGGGACTTGAACCCAGGCCTTATCATTCGAGTATCACCATGTGTGTTAGCACAGTTCATAGTTCTCGGGTAAAAGACACTGCTGGAAAAATCTTGGTGCCTCATCCTCAATTTCCCTCTGGACTGAGATATTTTCTTCTTTCCCTGGGTCCATCTTTGCCAAGAGGAAGTTGGATTCAGTTAGAAATTTCACTTTGTTAATCTGAAAAGTGTATTTTTAAAAATGTTTTTTTCCTCTTTAGGGCTGCACATGCAGCACATGGAGGCTCCCAGGCTAGGGGTCAGATAGGAGCTACAGCTGCCAGCCTACACCACAGCCACAGCAATGCAGGATCTGAGTTACATCTGTGACTTACACCAGATCTTTAACCCATTGGGCAAGGCCAGGGATCAAACCTGCATCCTCATGGAAACTAGTCAGACTATTAACCCATGGAGCCACAGTGGGAACTCCTGAAAAGTGGGGTTTTTTTTTTTTGATTTTTTTTATTTTTGCCTTTTCTAGGGCCGCTCCCACGGAATATGGAGATTCCCAGGCTAGGGGTCGAATTGGAGCTGTAGCCGCTGGCCTACTCCAGAGCCACAGCAACGCAGGATCCGAGCCATGTCTGCAACCTACACCACAGCTCACGGCAACGCCAGATCCTTAACCCACTGAGCAAGGGCAGGGACCAAACCCACAACCTCATGGTTCCTAGTCGGATTCGTTAACCGCTGAGCCACAACGGGAACTCCAAAAGCGTATTTTTAAAAACTATTTTTGCCACTGTAGCCATCGCAGAGAAATAACTGGAAAATAGAGGAAAGGGGGAAAGATCAGCTCAAATTCCATCACATAAGAAAAACCAAATTATCACCTGGGATCTTCCCTTCTGGTCATTTTTCCAGTATTGCAGGGTCCCTCTTGAGCTCAGTGTGATAAGCACTTTAATACATTTGATAAGTATCAAAACCACCATTTTTTGCTATACTAAACAGTACTGCAATCAGCATCTTCATGCATATTGCCCCCCCCCTTTTTTTGCATAGAATTATTCCCATGGAGTCACTGCCTAGAAGCAGGATTGCTATGACAAAGGCTGACCCAGCTCTCAGTGGGCCCAGCCCACAATCCCCTCCCCAGAGGTCAGAGTATGACTGTTTCTTTGTATATCTTCAGACCGTAGCATTTTATATTATGTGGGTGAGTATTAAATAAAGAACTGTCTTACTTCTGGGATTTTTGTTTCCTCAGAAGTATGGTTCTTCTTTCTCAACCAACTCAGTGTCTGTTGACCATTCCAGGTCTCTTGAGCATGGATTTTGTTGTAGATGCTTAAAAGTAAAATCTGGGGGAGTTTCCCTGTGGTGCAGTAGGTTAAGGATCCGGTGTTGTCACTGCTGTGGCTTGGGTCACTGCTGTGGCAAGTGTTTAATCCTCAGCCTGGGAACTTCCATATGCCGTGGGTGCAGCCAAAAAAAAAGAGAAAATCTGAGAAGAATACACCTTCACACTCTAGCTCTTCCTGCCTGTCTCAGCAAAGTATATCCCCAGCCTCTGGTTCTGCAGATAGTAGGTATTGAATATTTGGAGAATGAATGAGCAATAAATAAACACATTTTTGGAAGAGGAACTAAGCTTTGGAAAGAATTCATTTTTGTAGCTTTGTATTTTGATATGTCTCTTCTACTGCTGCAGAAAATTCATGAAGGAATTGGTTTCCATTTCCTCTCTGGTTTTTCCATCTAATGAAATAGAATCACCTCACCTTCTAGTTCCACGTGTTTGCCAAGTGCATTGCATTCTGAATAAGTGTTCCATGTTTGGTTGGGTGCACCCAGCCTGGAAAGTGGGAGGTTGTACTTTAATGACTGGTGCCAAGGGTCCAGGTCCCAGCTCTGCTCTTGGGGTCTGAGTGAAGGCAGCTTCTCTAACCACCAAGGGTCACCTTGTGGAAAGTGGTGATGAGAAACCCTGCCTTGCATGGGTGTTGAGAGGAAGGCAGATGTCGTATAGCATCTGGGAGTACTCAATAAATGGTACCAAATGGTATCAGTGGTACCATAAATGATACACTAAATATTCTCATAGACCCCTGTATTTCTGCTTTTAAGGTCTGCAACATCTTTGCCAGTTACTGCCCCAGGAAATTTTCTTGTTCCCCCCTTTTTTCCCCCAGAGCAACTGAGTTAATTCTTAGTATACCCAAGAGCAAAAAGTTTCTTTAGTTTAAATAATACCATCAAAGAACTAGTTCATTACATTAGATTGAAAGTAATCAACTTTGTGCTGGATCCACTTCATCTTTTCCTTAATTCTTAAAGAAAAGGACTTTTATTTTTCTCATCAAGTGTCCTTTGATTTTGGAATTAAGAAAAAGATGAAGACACAGAAAAACACAAATTGAAAAAAAAAAAAAAAAAGAAAAACCTGATCATTTCACCTGCTGCCATCATTTATATGTGTCCCTCAGGTCTTCTTTCTAAACAGGGAGAGAGAAACAGACTAAATTTTGTAAACAAAAATAATACACTGTGCTCATTAGACATCTTTTTTTTTCCCCCCAAAGCATTTTAATGACACATCATGTACCAGCTTGGAATAAACTTTTTCTCTTTTGCATGTTTTCAGATGAGGTCAGCTGACGTTATGTGTTGTGCATTTTTTCCGTGTTTCACTCTCTGTGCCCCCACATGCTACCTTTTAGCCTAGTGTTCTATAAGTATTTTTAGTACTTCTGCTTAGTCTCCATTACGATCAGTTTTAATGGCTGCATAGTAGTTCCTCATTTTGAAGTATCTCAAGGTACGGCTGTTTCAGTCCGCTCAGGCTGCTGTAACAGGTTGCCAGGGACTGGGTGCCTTAAATAACAGACATTTATTTCTCACATCTGGAGCCTGGGAAGTCCAGGGAGAAGGTGCTGGCAGATTCTGTTCTTGGCGAGGGACCACTTCTGTTGCAGACGGCCACCTCCTCATCGTGTCCTCACTAGGCAGTGAGCAGAGAAGCCAGCGTTCTCCTGTCTCTTCTGGAAGGGCACTCATACCATCCTGGTGGCTCCACCTTCATGACCTGGTCACCTCCCAGAGCCCCACCTCCTCCATCACCCTGGGCAATAGGGTTAAAACAGAAAGTGGGGGGCACAAACATGCAATCTATCCAAGTATTAAATTGGAAAGCAGAGCACCTTGTTTCTTCTGCAGGTAAATCCCTAGGACCAAAAACATGGGAGCCCTGCAAAACCTCTTCCTGTTGTCCTATCACTTTCTGAAACAGTCTTGTCATTTCCCCAAGCCTCCCACAATGACATATTACCAATTTCACCACACTCTGACCAGCAGTGAATATTAGCACTCATTATATTTTTTACCTGAGTTCCTATTGTGGCTCAGCAGATTAAGAACTCAGCTAGTTATCCATGAGGATGCAGTTTCAATCCCTGACCTCGCTCAGTGGGTTAAGGATCCAGGGGTGCCACAAGCTGTGACATAGTTTGCAGATGTGGCTCAGATCTGGTGCCACTGTGGCTGTGGTGTAGGCTGGCAGCTGCAGCTCCAATTTGACTCCCAGCCCAGGAACTTCATATGCTGCAGGCATGGCCCTAAAGAGACCAAAAAAAAAAATTTTTTTTTCACTGTGTCAGGTGGGCATAACATGGCATCTTATGGCTAATTGTATTTTTATTTCTAAAGAAAACCACAGTTCTATGTGTGATTTCCTTCTGCACAACCTGCTCGTAGCCGTTAACAGCCTAGATCCCTTATATTAGCAAAAATCCATTTCCAGTAATTTGGTGAGAATAGTCACAGGGGAGTTTTACATCTGTGCTGGGAGGCTTTGCTGATGGGAGAAATGCTCAGCCTCCATGCTGGAGCCAGGCTCTGCCTGAGTCAGGAGCCAGGCCCCTGGTAAATGGCACCTCTGGCTTTGCTTTCTTTTCTGGTGTTGGTTGGTCCAAGGGGCCCAGCTGGATGGGGCTGAGCACCAGCCATCTGGAGTCAGTGAAGAATTACTGCCCAGGGTCACCCTGAGGGCCATGTCGCCCTGCACACCCCCCAACCTCTGCCTCTTCCCTGAAGAAATAAAGGGTTGGATTTCACCGTAATGCGACCCACAGGAAAAAAAAAAAACTGCTGCTGAGGCTAAAGCCCTAGAGTGACAGCTGGCGAAGAGAGACGTATCCGTCTTGCTGAACCCAGGGCTACAGTGGGTGAGCCAGGAGGGTGTCGCCTCCGGGGAGGGACGACCCCCTACCCCAGGTTTTGGCCACACAGGGCCCCGATGGAGGATGGCACAGCAAGGTCGTTCAACAATATGACCAGGTCAGTAGCATCTAAGGCTACTCTTATTTATTCTGCAGTGAACTCTGGGTTGATAGATATATTTTTACTTTTTGCTACTCTATTGATGGAGGTGAATGCTATTTTAAAAGGTTATGGATGTCCAAGTAAATTATGGGTGTCTCTCCTAGGATGTACAGAGGATGCCACTGATTTTGAAGTAACAGAGAGCATTTGCCTTCTATCACACATGCTTTCTTTGATGGGGATGAGCGAGAGAATTAAATGTATTTTATACATACATACACACACACACACACACACACACACACGAGAACTGAAAAAATTCAAGTCACTTTCATATAAGCTCTCCATTTTCCCAGATACAGAGAAAAGAAGCAGTAGAGAGAGAATTTTATTCTGATTATTGGGTTGGGAGGAATGATTTAACAAGCACCGTTCTAGAAGAAAAGGTAAAAATGTCTCCTTAGGCTATAAGGACAGAACAGACTCAGCATCAGCAGACAAAGGACTGTCTTTAAAATGGGGAAGACCGCGGTGAACTGTTAGTGTAAGTGACATAGCTTTTACAGCCAGACATCACTAATATTCATGGAATTCTGTTTTATTACTTTCCCAAAATAGAAGAGAAGCATAACTTCTATTAGTTTTCCTGTACTCAGAATAATTTGGGTTTAAAACCTGAATTATAGAAACCACATTTAGATATATTGGCAACGAAAAACATTTCTTCTAGAAATGGCTGAATAGGTGAAACATAATGTTACTGAAAATATTTATAAATAGGATATAAAAAATGAAAGTGATTATCAAGGACTAAATGATGTTCTGGTTCTGCAGGTTTTTAAATATTTTTTTAACCAAATACTTCTTCATGTAATGAACTTGAATTTACTATTTGGGTCCAGGATATTTAAATTCCAGGCTGTGTAAATACTGAAGTTTATTACCAACCAGGAATGTGTTCACTTAGCATCTCACAGCTTATTGTGAATATTTCTTGTATTCTTGAGTAAGTCTGCATGTGCTGAGCCCATAACCCCAGCCAACCACTCCACTGACAGTTTCCCTTCACTAGTTCCTACTTCTAATTACTTCTAATTTACTCTTTCCTAAAAACAAACAGGCAACACCAACCAAACCTTAAAAAAAAAAAAAAAAAAAAAGAACTGTGCTCTTGTTTTCTCTTTCTTCATCTTTATTTAGGTACATTCTTTGTTGCCCATATTAACTTTGCATTAAAAGGAAGATGCCTATATATATATATATGAAATTTTCACTGCTGTTTAGGGAAATATTACCCATTGTAATAGAGAACAAAAAGGATATATCTTTAAATTTTAACAATGAATCATTCTAATTATTCCACTGTTATTTTCCATCTAGTTCTGCTTACTTATTGGCTACATGAATATTGCACTGAAATAGAACGAGTTTGGGGGATTCTATTTTCAGTGTACATATGGAATCTGTATGAGCAAATGTTTAGAACTGTGATGTTTTACTGTAAAATTATGGATAATGGTTGACTAATAAGCACAAATAACTGAATAATCTCAAATAGTATAAATAAATGACCCTGCTTTAAGTGTAAATCAAATGGCACCAATTCTCAAATATAAAACTGTAGTATATTTGCAAAAAAAATTACTATTAAATATTTACCTCTAGGAAGAGTTATTTCACGGTGGGTAAGAGGGGTTCTGCCTTTTACATGATGTATTTCTCTATTATTTAAATTTTTATAATTTGTTCTTTTATTACTTATCTAATCTCTTTAAAGTTTTAAATAAAGCAGTCATATAATTCTATTACAGGGAATTTAGGAAATCAAGAAAAATCTTCTAATCCTATCACTAATTCCCCCCAGCCCATTCTTAATACTCATCATTAGTATTCTGGTCTTTTTTTTTCTTCAATTTAAAATATATGTTCATCATCTCTTTATGATTTCAGGAAATTAAATGAAGTTGGCAGATTAAATTAAAAGCATATGCATTAACTGATGTTTTCCCATAATATCCTTCCAATAATTTGATTGGACGAGACCCCCCAGCTCCTGGGTCAGTGAGAGTGGACATGTATTGTCCATGCAACTTAAAATCAAATTCAAACTGAAAAATACCACAGCATTAAAAAATATATATGTAAATAGAAGTGAGCAGCATCTTGTTTCTTACTATGTCGTTTACTCCACATACGTCATATTATTTGAAATTCAAGTTAAAGTAAAACCACTCTTGTAATTTCACATACCTTTTGTCCTAGGTTCACCTTCTGAGTGTTGCTTGACTTAGATGTAAGAGTGAATTGTTTTGACCTATGTTCCTAACGTGAACAGAAGCGGTTACTTTATTCTTCCTCATACTGGCGCTCACACACGCTTGTCTTTTACAGAGATGAGGGGGATATTTTTCAATTCTGAAACATGACCCTGACATAATTAAGTGCCCCTCGGATGGATGATGCTGCCATTCCTTCTGCCTTCTTCTTGCCCCCACCAATGGCTTTCTCCCTCCAGCCTGCTCTCAGATGTCTCCGGGTCTCTGAGTGTAAATAATGAATGGGGACTGTTAATGTGTGATGGGAAGTGAAGCTTCCTTAGGCACATGTATAACCACTTACACACTCAGCCGTTTTTTGATTCCTCTTTCCGAAAACACAATCATTTGCATTCAGACATCGCAATCTTGCGTTGGGGTTTCAAGAAGGATGCAGATTGTGTGTGACGCTCATGAAATCTGTTTAGCGTGGATTTTCGAATGGTTGCCTTTGACGTAGTCATGGCTTAGGGTGAGCCGTAAAGAATCTGGGAGGCATCAAGGGCCTTTACTGTAAGCAACTTGTCTTTCCCTTTCTCCAGAGCAGGATTTTTCTGCACTGGTGGTGGAGCTCATTTAGGATGCCACATGGGGTGCCTTGCATTTAGGGTAGGTTATTCTGATTCACTTCTCCCAACATTTTGCTATGAAAAATTTCAAACATACAGTAAAATGGAAAGAATTGAACCATGTACATACCTTCCATTTTAGATTCTACCATTAACATTTTCTAAAATCGCTTTCATTCCTACACTGTCGTTCTTCTATTCATCTGTCAATCTATTATTTTTCATACATTTCAGAGTAAATTGGAAATATCTGTACTTTTCACCCTCAAATACTTTATTTTTAATATGCGTATTTTTTTTACATTGATCACTTCAGGAAAGAAGATAACTACAATGATTCAAATGCATGAATAATTCAAATTGAAAATGCAATCCATGGATTCAGTAAACATCCTTTATAATTACACTGAATCAATATTAGAAATGTATGTAGACACTAGGTCAGCTAATAAAATAAGTAAAATAACTACATAAACTATAAATCTTGGTTTATACAAAGATGGGGAACATGCTTGATCAGTTAAAGTCAATTGCCATTGTATATTTTATGTGTCTTTTTTTATGGCCAAACCCATGGCATATGGAAGTTCCCGAACCAGAGATTGAAATCCGAGCTGCCTCTGTGCCTATGTCACAACTGTGGCAACCATGGATCCTTTAACCTACTGCAGTGGGCCAGGGATGAAGTCTGTGCCTCCACAGCAAACCGAGCTGCTGCAATCAGATTCCCAACACCCTGCACCACAGCGGGAAATCCCACGGCTGTGTTTTTTAAGATAACATGATTCACAATTTTTTCAACCACATATACATCCATTGCACGTGTTTAGACAACAAGTGCTAACTAGGGCTAATTAGACAACTAGTACTAACAACTTAAAACTATCATCTTTGTTACATTAAAAGAAAATTTAGACTTTAGTATTCATATTATTGACTATAATTCAATATTGTTGATAATTTTTACATAAAGTTTATATAAAGTTCATATCTTCATTGGAAAAATGTTCATATCTTCATTGGAAAATTTGATTGATGGTTTGGCAAATATCAATACCTGTACGTCATTAAGATATAAAACCATCACCCAGACAATTTCTCTTACCCCTTCTCTGGTGAACTTCATGCCTGTACCGCTGCTGTTCTGATTTTTTCCCACCATAGCATATAAATGGGATCCTTTTGTGCAGTCATCCCTTCACTCAGTGTTGTGTTTTGAGATTCTCATCAGTTATTTCATGGATCAGTAATTTATTCCTTTTGGTTGCTGAGTAGTTACTAAACCACAGTAGTTATTTATTCATTCTCTTTTTTTTTTTTTTTTAACATCAGATGGGTAATGTGCCGATGTCATAACAAGGTTTGAGGGAGGCACATGTCATGCAGGCGCATGAATACCCAATCGTCACGCTCATGAACTGCAAAAGGATATTCATTTTCATCTTGATGGTCACGTTTGCTATTTACAGTTTGGAAATACCATGAATAAAGGATTGCTATGAATTCTTGGATACATTTTTAGATAATTTTTCTTGGGTAAATACCTAGGAATAGAATAAGTGAATCTTAGGTGTGTGCTTAGTTTGAAACCACCAAACTTGTTTCCAAAGTGGCTGCACCATTTTAGATGCAACCGGTAAGGGATGGGTGTTCTGGTTGCTCCATATCCTCACCAAGCATTGATGTTATTTTTAAATTTTGGTGATTCTGGTGGGAGTGCAGTGGTGTCCTCTGTGGTTTTAAATTGCATTTCCCTGGTGACTGCTGATATGGAGCTTTTTGGATATCTTCTGTTGTTCAAATCTTTGCTCATTTTAACTGGGTTGTTTATCCTTTATTATCGAGTTACAGGAGTTCTTTCTGTTTTCTGAGTACCGTTCCTTTTTTGGATATATGTTTTGCAAAGATTTTCTTCCTATGTAAGATGCCTGTTTATTTTTAAATGGTATATTGTTTTTAAATGGTAGATCAACTTTCTGATGAGTTTTAACTTTTGGTGAATTCCAATTTAGTAATTTTTTTTTTCCTTTTCATAGAGATTACTTTCTCTGTCTCATCTAAGAAAGCTTTGCCTACTCTCAAGTCATCTTCTCCTAAGTTTTTTTTTTTTCCTGGAAGCTCTACATTTTAACCTTTATGTTTAAATCCATGATCAATCTCAAAGTAATTTTTGTGTGTGGTGAGAGGGAGAGCTCAGAGACTCATTTTATTCAATGAATGTCCAGTTGTTCCAGCACCATTTATTGAAAAGACTTTTGCTTTCCTGATTATGTTGCCACCCTTGTTAAAAATTAATTGAAGGTACAAGTGTGGGTCTCTTTCTCAACTCTCTGTTCTGTTCCATGGATCTGTTTATATACTGGTACTGCACTGCCTTGGTTATTGTAGTTGTAGAGTAAGACTTGAAACCAGGTAACATATATCCTTCAACTCTTATTTTTCAAGATTTCTTGGGATAATATAAATCCTTTGAATTTTCATACAGATTTGAGGATCAGATTATCAGTTTTATCCCCCCTCCAAAAAGCCTATTGGAATTATGGCTGGGATTACATTGAATCTATAGATTGAAGTGGGGAGAATGGACATCTTAACAATATTGATTCTTCTAATCCATGAACATTACATGTCTTTCCATTTACATAGGTCCTGTTTAATTTCTGTCAGAAATGTTTTACAATTTTCAGGTTATAGATCTTATTCATCTTTTTAAAAACATATTTCTAAGCATGTAATTTTATGTTATTGACAATAAGTTTAAAAAATTTTTCCAAATGGTAGCTGCTCTAATGTGATTTGCTTTTATGATGTGAATGTTGGGAAGCTAACTTTCCTCAGCACCTACATTTTTCCTTTTAAAAATAAAGCCTGTTTTTTCATCCTTTCAAAGAGGCAGCCAAGAGACAGAGTGAGTTCAACCCCAGCCTAAAAGCTGGGGAAACAACCTTAAGTCCCAGTTTGACTCTTACAGGTTGTGTGAACTTGGCCAACAATGATAGAATCCTGTCCCCATTTCTTTTTTTCTTTTTATGGCTGCATCTGCAGCATATGGAAGTTCCTGGGCTAGGGGTCGAGTTGGAGCTGCAGCCTAGGCCTACGTCACAGCCAAAACAACACAGGATGTGAGCTATATCGGTGACCTATGCTACAACTTGCGGCAACGCGGGATCCTTAACCCACTGAGTGAGGCCAGGGATGGAACAGCATCCTCACAGAGACAACATTGTGTCCTTAACCCACAGAGCCACAATGGGAACTCCATCCTACCCCCACTTATACTGTCACTCAACACAATCAGAATTTAACTCCTCATTCGTTGAAGTCTTTCTTTTGTAATATTTGCAGAGATAAAACTTTTAAGTCTGGTTCACTAACACATTTGCAAATCTGGTAGAAGCCTTGAATTTTCTCCCCAGAGAAATGCACACGCACAATTCTGTATGCAATTTGAGACAAGATCAGGTACATTCAGAGTGGTATGGCCATAGATGTGTGCAATTTTAGGATGGGCAGCAAGTCTCTGAAGGCTTTTGGGATCCACAGACTCCTAACCATGCACCATTCTAGAGTGGGAGTTCTACGGGTTGACTGCTTTCACTTCTGCAGCTTCAGACCCAGCACAATATGGAATGAGGGCTACCAGGTCTAAATCATGTGCCCTTTGTGTTCTCTAAACAGAGTGGGTCTGAATTTCCACACTCCCCAGGATTTGACCACCTTTTTTCCTCCACTTGATAATCATGTCCCTCTTAGGGATACGGCAGTGGGGCCATTTGGTGGGTTACCAGCTTTCCTACCCAAGCCCCTGCTTCTCCGTGGCTGTTGGTGAGGTCAGTCTTTCAGTTCCTCACTAGCAGCTGTGCTTGGTGCCCTGGACCTGCTCCAGGCGACAGTCTTGCTGCATTCAGCTGCCCCCTGCCTTCCTCTTGCAGGAAGTGCCTCCAGCAGGGCGTAGGTCCCTGGGGCTGCTGTGCTTGTCAACATTGGCAGCATTCCAGGGCAACCCCTTTCTCTTGCTAAAGCCCAAGGTCTCTGTCTTGGAGAGCATGTCCTGCTCAGCTCTCAAACAACTGATTCCCCTGAGCAGCGCCCGCAGTGAAGGTAGTGCTTCTCTCCACCCAGGTGCCGGGGACATGGGCAGCAAGCTCTCCATGCCAGGCGGCGACCCCACAGCACAGAGCCCCAGGACAGAAGGCATTCATGATGCCTACAAGCGAGGAGATCCCAGCAGGGCCCGGCACCTGCTCAGAGAAGCTTGTGATGAGAGTACATCTCAGCTGGAAAAGGTAAGAGTCAATGACAGCCCCTCCTACCAGAACCAGGGACCCCAGGCTGGGCAAAGTTTACCATTCAAATCTTTAATTTTCTCCTTATTGTGATCATCTTAATGGGAATTTGCATTGTGTTCTGAATACCTTGTTTCTCATGTAAACTTAGGAGGGCCAGTCCTTTTGAGTTGACCTCTCAGCCTGTAGTCACCAAAGAACACTGCCCCCACCTTCCCCAGGGACAGGAGGGGGTAACAGAAATGTAAAAGGGAAAAAAGCCTATCTGAAGGTTTAACCTGGTATGTTCTTTTACACTTTTTCCACTCTAACAATAGCACATGCTCCACAAAAGGAAATTCAGAAAATATATGCAAGTAAAGAAAAAAAAGAACAAAAAAGTAATCATATTCCTGATCCATCCAAACCATCCCATGGAACAGTTTTGGTAAACTCCCTTCCAGGTTGCTCATCTGAGTGTATGTTTTGTTATCATTTCTAAGATAGAAACATACCTATTTCCATATAGGTTTTTGTACTGCTTTTGCTCATGGAGTATTATATCCACAGTTTTCTGCAGGACTGTATGTTACTTATATGCATCACCTTCAGCAGCTACGGTGACATTCCACCTGGTAGAGATGCCATTACTTACCCGGCTGGTCCTTTGGGTTAGATATATGGATTGTTTCTAGTTTTTTGCTACTATAAATAATGCTGTGTTGAATGGTTTTTTTACCTAACCCTTTTCTTACCGTGAAGCTATTTTCTTAGCCTGGGTCCACAGGAATTGAGAATGTGGGAATGAGCAGTATTTAAATTTTGAAACACATGCCACATTTTTCTAAAAAGTTTGTAGAGACTAACCCTCTTACTCACCTACAGCTTAAGAAGGACTATTGCCACCTCTGGTTCTTGCGGGAAATTCTCATTGGCTGTTAACCACTTTATTGATGTTTTGTGTGAGTACTCTTTAAAAAAAAAAAAAATTGTATAGCCCCACTCCCGACATATGGAAGTTCCCACGTCAGGGATTGAATGTGAGCTGCAGCTGTGACCTATGCTGCAGCTGCATCAACGCCAGATCCTTAACCCACTGCAGAGGGCCAAGGATCAAACCCACACCTTGGCAGGGACCCAACCTACTGGAACTCCTTGTGCCCAGGACTTTGATTAGCACAGGTTTAACATCGCCATTAATTAATTAATAGTTGGATATAGCTCAATTACTAAACCTCCAGCCTGTTCCTCAAATTGTAAGAGATTTGGGGGGTGGGGGAAGGTGAGCAGGTACAATGTATTTGAAAATTATTGAGGGGAGGGCATTTTTTATTCTTTCCATTATGACTCCACCACAGATATGGCCAAAGGCCCCTCTATGTAGGGGGAGGGCTGGGCTGCCCACATGAGCAGGTCGGAGTTGTGTGCCCCTTCAGATTAGCACTGGGTAGCCTCCTGCAGGGAAGGCTGTGCTCAGCAGACCACCCAGAGTCTGTGCCTCCCTCTGTCCACGTCAGCAGGGTCTGCCCTGCTAGTGATTTCATGGGTTGACCCACTGGCAGACTTGTTAGCATGGCTGCCTTCTGTGAGCTGGGTTACTTAAAACCATCACCTCCTTCTGTGCCTGCCAAGAAGGAGGTTTGGGGGAGTTGTAATGACCCCCATTTTTTTGGTATTTTAACAAAATTTTTCATTATAGCTGGTTTACAGTGCACTGTCAATTTTCTACTATACAGCATGTTGACCCAGTTACACATACATGCATAGATTCATCAGAAGTGATTAGACATAGTTCTCAGTGCTATACAGCAGGGTCTCATTGCCCATCCATTCCAAAGGCAAGAGTCTGCATCTATTAACCCCGGACTCCCAGTCCATCCCACTCCCTCCCCCTCCCCCTTGGCAACCACAAGTCTTTTCTCCAAGTCCACGATTTTGTTTTCTGTGGAATGGTTCATTTGTGTACTATATTAGATTCCAGATATAAGTGATATCATATGGCATTTGTCTTTTTCTTTCTGACTTACTTCACTCAGTATGAGTGTCTCAAGTTCTATCCATGTTCCTGAAAATGGCATTATTTTCTTCTTTTTTATGGCTGAGTAATATTCCATTGTGTATATATACCACATGTTCTCAATCCAGTCATCTGTCAATGGACATTTGGGTGGTTTCCATGTCTTGGCTATTGTGAATATTGTTGCAATGAATATGCGGGTGCATGTGTCTTTTTCAAGGAAAGTTTTGCCCAGATATAAGCCCAAGAGTGGGATTCTTGGGTTATATGGTAGTTCTCTGTATAGTTTTCTAAGGTACCTCCACACTCTTCTCCACAGTGGTTGTACCAATTTACATTCCCACTAACAGTGCAGGAGGGTTCCCTTTTCTCCACATCCCCTCCCCACAGCAGATATAATACTCAATGGAGAAAAGCTGAAAGCCTTCCCACTAAAATCTGGAACAAAACAAGGATGCCCACTCTCACCACTCTTATTCAACATAGTATTGGAAGTCCTAGCTACAACAGTCAGACAAACAAAAGAAGTAAAAGGCATCCAAATAGGAAGAAAAGAGGTAAAACTCACTGTATGCAAATGACATGACACTATATATAGAAAACCCTAAGGACTCAACCCAAAAACTGCTTGAACTGATCAACAAATTCAGCAAAGTAGCAGGATATAAGATTAACATTCAGAAATCAATCTCATCTCTGTTTATTAACAATGAAATATTAGAAAAGGAATACAAAAATGCAATGCCTTTTAAAATTGCACCCCCAAAAAATCAAATACCTGGGAATAAACCTGACCAAGGAGATGAAAGACTTATACGCTGAAAACTATAAAACATTAATCAAGGAAATCAAAGAAGATACAAAGAAATGGAAAGACCCCCACTTTGTTATGAGGAAACAAGCCACTTGTCCAAAGACACATAGGTGTTAAGTGGCAGAGCCAGGATCCATCGTGGCCCATCCATTTGGCACCACCATCAGTATCCTGTGCCTGGCTCTTCAGTGGAAAGCCAGCTTGATGCTGGATCTAGGAACCCACAGTCTATCAGAGGAACCAGAGGTATGGCGGTGGAGACATGCAAATACAAGATGGCTTTGTAGGAGCAGTGGAAACAATTTGGCTCCTTTTTTGTTCTTTTTTGGCCAAGCCTGCGTTATGCTGAAGTTCCCAGGCCAGGGATCAAACCTGCACCACAGCAGTGACAACACCAGATCCATAACCACTAGGCAACCAGGGAACTCTGAAATAGTCTGGATCTTGATGGTGGTGATTGTGATTGAGTTATACTTAGTCAAAACTCATCAAAGTGCACCTAAAAAGGGTAAATCTACTATATATAAATTATATCTTAAGAAACCTGACTTGGAAAAAAAGACAGGAGAGCATGTGTTTAGGCACAAATGCGTGATGGGATGAGTAAGGGTCCGTTCAAGGAGCCTGAACTTCAGCCTGGGTGAGAGAGCAGAAATGGCTTTAGTGATGCAGAGATGGCGACAGAGGCCACCTAGCGCAGGGGACACTGTAAGGAGGTGGCACGTGGCACATGTGCTGACCATCCGCTGAGGACAAGACCAGGCCCCCGTGAACTGCCCCCTACCTGGGCTCTCAGAGGCACAAGTCAGGTAAGCCTAAGGACCAAACAGCATCCTTGGCTTGCATGTTCAAATTTCATGACGCATTTTGGTCCCTACCTGAGGTATTTTTCACAATCCTCTTCCAAAGAAAGAGAATGTGAGATATTTATATCACATTTTCTGGTAGTCACATTAAAAAACTAAACTGAAACGTGAAAATTTTAATAATCTATTTTATTTAACCAGAATAGATTAAAGATCATTTCACCATGTAATCAATATAAAAATTATTGATATATTTTTTTTGGCTGCACGGATGGATTATGGAAGTTCCCAGGCCAAGGATTGAATCCAAGCTGTAGCTGCAACCTGAGCCACAGCTGCAGCAGTGTGGGATCTTTGACCCACTGTGCCAGGCCAGGGATCAAACCCACATCTCTGCAGCCATCCAAGGTACCACAGCGGGAACTCCAATATAAAAATCATTGATGAGGGAGTTTACCCTTTTTGTACGAAGTCTTTGAAGTCGCATGTGACTTTACACTTGCAGTACCTCTCACCCTGCATGAGCCATGTTTCAAGCCTTGAAAGCCACAGGTGGCTGGTGGTGCCATCCTGGGCAGCGGAGCTCCAGTCTTGCCCATGAACATGGTGAAACATTGGTGTTGGTTTTCCTGGCAGTTCTCAGCAGCACTCATCCTGCTGAAGTCCCATCCTGGTTCTGTTCTGACAGGGCCAGCTCCTGAGTATCCCCGCAGCCTATGGGGATCTGGAGACCGTCCGGTATCTTCTCACGGAGAGGCTGGTGGAGCTGCCGACGGAGCCCACTGATGACAACCCAGCCGTGGTGGCAGCACAGTTTGGGCACACTGACGTCGTGCAAGAGTTACTGGAGTCTTTGCCAGGTAAATCCCAGGGCGTGAGCTCTTATCCACCTTTTAGGGACTCTCCTCTTAGGAACCACACAGGCATTGGGGGTGGGGAACTGCATTCCAAAATGTTTCCATCTTCCCACCATTACCAACCCTGAGATCCTGAAGTCCGGGGTTATTCTGCAAAGCAGTTTTGGCTTTACAGAAGAATTGATGGGAAAGTACCAGGAACTCCCATGCACCGTCCCCCACAGTTTCCCTATTATTTACCTTTCATATGAGAGTGGTAACAGTTGATAAACCAATACTGATATGAACAAACTGAAGTCCCCAGTTTACATTAGGGTTGTATATTCTATGACTTTTAATAGATGTGTAATGACATACATCCACCATTACTGTGTCATACGGACCATTTCACTGCCCTAATAATCCCCATGTTCCACCCATTCATCCCTCTCTCCCCTGACCGCTGGCAACCACTGATCTCTTTACTGTCTCCATGGTTTTGCCTTTTCCAGAATGATATATGTTAGATTCGTATGATATGTATAGCCTTGGCGGATTGAATTCTTTCACTTAGCAGTATGCATTCAAGTTTCCTCCCTGTTTTGTCATGGCTTGAGAGCTTATATATAGGGCTTTTTAGGGCTGCACCTGTAGCATTTGGAAGTTCCTGGGCTTAGGTGTCAAATCGGAGCTGCAGCTGCTGGCCTACACCACAACCACAGCAACACCAGATCCGAGATGCATCTGAGACCTATGCTGCAACTTGTGCTAACTCTGGATCCTTGACCCACTGAACGAGGCCAGGATCCAATACGTATCTTCATGGGTACTAGTTGGGTTCTTAACCCCCTGAGCCACAACACAAACTCTCTCTTTCTCTCTCTCTCTCTTTCTCTCTCTCTCTCTCTCTCTCTCTCTCTCTCTCTCTCTCTATATATATATATATATATATATATATATATATATATATATATATATATAATAATACATTGTCTGGATATACCATGCTATGTTACTTTTTTAATAAGTCATTTTTTCTCTAGTAGACTCAAGTTGTCCTGGTCTCCTTTGATTTCCCAGAATGGCCTTGGACCTGTGATACTGTACAAGTTGAGGCATTGCTATAGCTGTAGGCCAAGGCATTGCCTTAGCAGGGGTCTTTGAGGGTTAGGATTTTGTGAGGCAGCAGGGCTGGCTTCATGGGTTGGTAACAATACAGTCACCCAGGACCCTGCACTTAGAAGTCCTTCCCCCTCCCCCCACCCCCACCATTTGGTTTAGCACTTGGCAGTTGCCCCCTTGACATTTTTAATAATTTTTAAACAAGTGACCCCGTTTTTAAGGTTTTCATGGGCCTTCACAAATTACGCAATAGTACTGTGGGGGCTGTCCAGCAGGGTGGATTTGTGCTCAGACTTGGTTCCAAGCCAGCATGCCCCTCATGTGTCTGGAGGGAGAATGGGTTCATGGACAGGTCAGGGCAGTGTTGGGGCCATGGGTGCAGACTGGGTCAAGCAAGGCATAGGAGAGTGGGGAGGAGCCCCTGTGGAGCCAGTGACTGACTCCATCTCCTCAGGGGTCCCCAAGAGCAGCTCTGTTCTACCCCCAAAATGTCTATGCGGGCCGACCCACTCACTTCACTCAACAGCTTACATTTATTGAGCATTTGCCAAGTTCAGGACACACTACAGAACCTGAGAGACCCAGAGGCTTTTTAAACAGGTGATCCCAGCCCTTTAGTAGCTCCTGATCAAGAGGAGGAAGCTCAGGCAGGAAGGAGTGATGCTGTGCAGCATAACCACAGGGAGGTTAACATGGCTTATACGCTGGTTTGCGAGCACACATCAGGGAGTGGTCTTCACTAGGTGTAGGCTGGGGTCTGGGTGCAGAATGTGGTCTTCAGAGGGAGCTGACATCTGAGCCAGGCTTTGCAGGCTGAGTAGGAATTGACTTGGAACTCGAGCAAGGGAAGAGCCTGGTTTGCTTGCTTTTTCAGAGTAGGGAGCTCTGCTGGACCTGAGCATGGTTTTCAGCTGCTACCCGGGGTGTCCTGTCTTTAACATACCTTGGAACAGAGCTTTTGAGGACTGAAAGAGTCCAGGGCATCATACTAGGTTCTGCAAAGGTGGGGAAAGGTGTGCCCGTTTGTGCAGAGGTGAGCAAAAGAGTGTGTGTCCCCTGGGAATGCCCACCCTGTAGGGAAAGTAGCCATGGCTGGGAATAAGACCAAGAGACACACAAGAGCAGCTGGAGAATGAGGGAGAGTTCAAGAAGAGGAGGGGTGAGAGGTCCGTGGGGTTGGGTACAGCACTGTGTAATGGTGAACATCAATGGAACGGCATCATTATGAAATTCCTGGTCTTGTAGCTGAGCACGGCTGGGGAGAAGGAAGAGGCAGAAGGATGGGGGCCAACATGGGGCTCTATGAGTGTTGCTAGGCTTGGGCCTCAGAGAACACTCATAGGGGTTCGTCTGGTTAAGAGAGCCCTTTGGTTTTAGAGAAAGCAGGACTTAAGGCTTGACTTTGCCATTTACCAACCATGGGACTTTCGGCAAGTTCCCAAATCTCTCTGAGCTTTGGTTTCCTCCTATTAA
The DNA here is from genome assembly GCF_054392235.1 of Sus scrofa. Classification (NCBI taxonomy): domain Eukaryota; kingdom Metazoa; phylum Chordata; class Mammalia; order Artiodactyla; family Suidae; genus Sus; species Sus scrofa. The sequence continues at coordinate 148,855,242 of NC_139383.1, forward strand.
AATCATGACCATGAAGTACAGGGCCTGCCTCCTAAGACCGACCGACTCATGTCCATCCTCAACAGAAGTTAGCAGCATGACAGCTGCATTTCTCAGACCCAGATACCTGCTGGTAACCGAATTAGGGATCATTTGTTTCCTGTTCAAGTACGTCCTCCTTTAAATTGTCTTTTCCACTTAGCAGTCGAAGCCAAAGAAAGGACACTTATTTAGCACCTGCAATAGCCCAGGCATGATGCCAAGTGCCTTAGGTGTTGGATTTTAATTTCTGCCCTTTCAACCTCACCCCTATTTCCCGGTCAGTTTCCTATCACAGAGGGAGGATCACTTTCCCCAGGCTTCAGAGCACTTCAGTTCCGGAAGACTTGCCACCTCTGGAAATGAGACAGTGTTATGATGCAATTGGGAAGTATGTGTGTGGAGGATGAGGTCATTTTTCCTTGGCAGTCTGATCCAAAGACATCGCACTGTTTTGAAACTGAAGATATGCAACATTTCAGCCCACGCTGTCCCTGTTCATTCAGTGTGTCAAGTGTTATTTCATCCTGGAATTAAGTAGGCAGTTCTTTGGGGGAGTGATTCTCTAAGTTTTAGGTTGATCTATTTTTTCAATAAAAGTTTTTTTTAATTTATGGAAGTAATAGATGTATATTACAGATAATTTGGAAATTCAGAAAAGTGCTTATTACTCCAAGAACATAATGATGCTATAATGACTTATATGAGGCACTTGACAGTGTGACAGTTTGTTGAGTCAGGCACTTGACATATACTCTGTCATGTAATCCTCCCATTAAACTTGGGAGGAGTGATGTTATTATTTCCATTTTACCTATGGGTAAACTGAGTCATGGAGAGGATAGGAAATTTGCCCAAGAGACACAGCTGAAATATTTAACCCTAAGTTGCCTGTCTCCAAAACTCATACCCCTCTGTGTATGCTGCTCTAGGGGTGAGGTCAGGACTGGGGATGAGGCAGAGAGTAAGGGGATATTCACAATCCCAGTACCCAAAGACAATTCCGCAAAGTTCTGCAACACTGAGCTCGTTCTTTCTAGGTTTGTTTCCACACACCCACTTTTTTTTTTTTTTTTCCTTTTGGCCTCCCCGCAGCACATGGAGTTCCCCGGGCCAGGGATCAGATCCAAGCTGCATTTTTGACCTACACAGAAGCTGTGGCAATGCCAGATCCTTAACCCACTGTGCTGGACTGGGGATTGAACCTGTGTCCCAATGCTGCAGAGACGATCCTGTTGCGCCACAGAGGGAACTACCCCACACACACTTTTTATCATTATGATCATACTGTGTGTGCTGTTTGAATGCTGCTTTTCCCCACTTGGCATGATTTGATGAGCAGATGGGTTTATAATGATGTGGGGAAATGTCATGCGCAAATCAGAGGGACTATTCCATAAACACTGTCAACTAGGAAGCAATTTTCAGGCAGAAGCAGGACCATAGTCAAAGGGGATTTCAGAGCGGGAACAACCGGTCGCCTCGGTGACACTCTCCTTCTTCCATCGTGTTGTCCTGCCAGGTCCCTGCAACCCCCAGCGGCTGCTGAACTGGATGCTGGCCCTGGCCTGCCAGCGGGGACACCTGGCAGTGGTGAAGCTCCTGGTACTGACGCACGGGGCCGACCCTGAGAGCTATGCGGTCAGGAAGAATGAGTTCCCTGTCATCGTGCGCCTGCCACTCTACGCAGCCATCAAGTCAGGTGGGTCTCCTGTCAGCCCACACTGCCCCCCCCAACCCCGAAGAATGATTGCTCCTTTGAAGTGTGGGACCAGCCGGCTCCCAAATCACTGGTGTGGAGGCTTTTGCAACTCCCAGTTCTTTGCATCTTTTTCGAAAGGCCTGCATCCTTCCTCCTCCTGCCCTGCTTGCCCCTGCAAGGGGATTTCAGTGGCTATGGCAAGTGGGCCTGACCTCGGAGGCACTCCAAGGGAAAAAGTCCCACGAAAATTCTCTAGCAGGAACCTGAAACGTCCAGGGAGCAGGTGGAGAAGTTCAACTAGTACCAGAACGCTTGTCGTCTGCATTTCATCTGAGAGCCTCTGCCCTTTTGGACAACTGTGACACTGCTTCCCATGCCCTGAGGTCTCTGCTTTCTGTCCCATAGGGAATGAAGACATTGCCATATTCTTGCTTCGGCATGGGGCCTTTTTCTGTTCCTACATCTTACTGGACAGTCCTGATCCCAGCAAGCATCTTCTCAGGAAGTATTTCATCGAAGCCAGTGCGTTGCCCAACAGTTGTCCAGGAAAAATGGTGAGTAGCCTGTGAATGAATGGATGAAGAAGGGGTGGTGTAGTTAGACAGTGGAATATTTTTCAGACATGAGAAAGGAATCCTGCCATTGGCAACATGAATGGACTTTGAGGACATTATGCTAAATGAAAAAAGTCAGACAAAAATAGATACTGTATGCTTTCACTTACATGTGGAACCTAAAAAAACTAAACCATAGAAATAGAGGGGATGGTTTGCCAGGGCATGGAGGGTGGGGTAGATGGGGAGATGCTGGTCACAGGGACACACTTCAGCTAGAAGATGAATAGGTTCTGGAGATCTAATGTACAACACTGTGATTATAGTTAATAACACTTAATTTATACTTGAAAGTTTCCAAGAGAATAAATCTTAAATGTTCTCACCACAAGAAAGAAATGGTAATTAGGTGACGTGGTGTAGGTGTTAGCTAAGGCTGTAGTGGTAATCATTTTGCAATATATAAAAATATCAACAGCTTCTACGCCTTAACTTACACAATGTTATATGTCACTTATAGCTCAATAAAACCAGGGGAAAACGTGTACAAGGAATTAGTTCTAGTTAGTTCGCCATTTGAATAACAAAAATAATATTGTATTATTTACATGATCTTCAACCTGGCTTTTTTTTTTTTTTTTTTTTTTTTTTTGGTCCTACTTGCAGCATGCAGAAGTTCCTGGGCAAGGGATTGAACCCAGGCCACAGCAGCAATCTGAGCCACTGTAGTGACAATGCCAGGTCCTTAACCTACTGAGCCACATGGGAACTCCCAATCTGGCTTTTTAAATTTAGCACCCTAGGAGTTCCCATTGTGGCTCAGGTTAAGAACACAATATAGTGTCCATGAGGATGTAGGTTCAATTCCTGGCCTTGCTCAGTGTGTTAAGGATCTGGCACTGCCCCAAGCTGGGGCATAGGTCACAGATGTGGCCCGGATCCTGTGTGGTCATCCATGGCTGTGGCGTAGGCCAGCAGCTGCAGATCCAATTTGACCCCTAGCCTGGGAACTTCCGTATGCCACAGGTGTAAAAAGAAAATTAATTAATTAATTAATTAAATTTAGCACTTCTATCACTGACTCCCTCAAGATCAGTCAATGTGGCTACATATCATTCTTTTATTAAATATGTGCCTTAAAACTAGAGTAAATGGGAGTTCCCTTCATGGTTCAGTGGTTAACAAACCCAACTAGGATTCATGAGGATGCTGGTTCAATCTCTGGCCCCTCTAAGTGGGCTAAGGATCCAGCGTTGCCATGATCTGTGGTGTAGGTCGCAGATGCGGCTCAGATCCCACGTTGCTGTGGCTGTGGTGTAGGCCAGCAGCTGTAGCTCCAATTCAATCCCTAGCCTGGGAACTTCTGTACCCATGGGTGTGGCTCTAAAAAGCAAAAAAAAAAAGAAAAAAGAAAAACCAAACTAGAGTGAATACAGCTTAGTTGACTTAGCCCTTCTGTTGGTGAACATTAGGATTATTTCTAGGTTTTGACTGTATAATATAGCCTGATTTTCTAGGGTGTTCCTTATGGAGATCAAAGAACTAAAAGTGGACTACTTTGGAATCACTTCCCCAAAACATTCTGATGACTCATACTTTGACCAGCATTATGTGGGGATTTCTGTCCCCATACCTCAGCCAGCACTAGATCTCCAGGAGCCATTTAATTTTCATCACTCTGTTAGGTAAAAATAATATCTCCTTGTCTTAATGTCCATGTTTCTATTATTAATAGTGTTGAGCATCTTTTCATATCATCATGAATTATTTGCATTTCCGCTTACGTGACTGACCTGTTACTGTTGATTATCTTTCTCAGGGATTACTCCCCCTTTCCTTCTCATTTTGGAAAGTCTTTTTGTATATTAGAGATTTTAAGCCTTTGTTTATTATACATGTTGCCAAGTATTTCCCCCAAGCCATTATTTTTCTTTTGTCTGTTATCTTTTGAAGTAACAAAGATATAAGAATATATATATAATCAAATATGTCTGTCTTTTCCTTTATGGCATATGGATTATATATGAAAGTCATTTCCACCTTAATTTTATATAAATATTTTTCTAAAGTCTTTTATACTGTTTTTATTTTTTTATTTTCTACTTTTTTTTTTTTTCCCCTTTTTTTAGGGCTGTACCCACAGCATTTGGAGGTTCCCAGGCTAGGGGTCCAATTGGAGCTACAGCTGCCGGCCTACACCACAGTCACAGCAACGTGGGATCTGAGTCGCATCTTCGTCCTACACCACAGCTCACAGCAGTGCTGGATCCCTGACCCACTGAGCAAGGCCAGGGATCGAAACCACATCCTCATGGATGCTAGTCAGATTCATTTCCACTGCACCACAACAGGAACTCCTATTTTTTACATTTTAAGATTTAATTTTTTTTGGTATTTATTTGTACATGTGGTTTGAAGGAGGGAATGTAATTTTCCTCTCTTCTAGGTGGATGATCAGTTAATCCAGCACAATTTAAAAATAAACCCTGCCTTTAGTTCTGAATTGAAATGTCATCATGGCCATATCTCCCAGTATATCCATACCTGTGTACATTTTGGGATTCTCTGTACTGGTCCACTGACCTGTTAACATTTTTTCTGTTCAAATGCCATACTATTCCGGTTACAGGCATCTCATTTAAACCTTACAAATTGTTTGTTTGTTTGCCTGCTTGCTTTTTAGGGCCACACCTGTGGCATGTGGAAGGGCCCAGGCTAGCAGTCGAATCAGGCCTGCAGCTGCCAGCCTATGCCACAGCCACAGCAATGCTAGGTCTGAGCCACATCTGCAACCTACACCGCAGCTCATGGCAACACTGGATCCTTAACCCTCTGAGTGAGGCCAGTGATCGAACCCACATCCTCATGGATACTAGTTGCGTTTGTAACCAGTTGAGCCACAAAGGAAACTCCCTAAACTTTTCAACTTGTTAATGCAAGTTTTCTACTCATTTGCTTTTTTCAAAAAATATCTTTCTTATGAGACATTTGTTTTTCTGTTCTGCACATTTCCCATGGTGACCACCGTGGAGATTTGTGCTGTGTTTAAGTTCTTTAATGGGATTTTATAGTTTTCCTCATAGGGTTTCCTGGACCTATTTTGTTTGTTTATTATTGTTTTTGCCACTGTTTGATTAGAATATGTGTAATTCTCTCCCATTTCCAGCCTAATGTTATAGTTGTGGAGGAAATCTCCTCTGTTTGTTTTACCCAATCCCCTTACCAATTCCTATTGTTAATTCTAGTAGTTTTTTGGTTCTTTGAGACTTTTAGGTCTATTATCAAGTCATCTGCAGGTTCAAAACAGGTTTGTCTTATCTTTTCTAATATTTATATAACTCACTTTATTTTATGACTTATTATGTATCAAGCAGAAATGTCAAAAGTTGAATCATCATGAAGAGAACAGATGTATCTCTCTTGTTCCTGATTTTAAAGGTTGTGGCATCAGCAGTTTGTGGGCATTTCCTGTAGATTTTTGGTAAATAGACTGTTGTTATATTTAGGTAGTTTCCATGTATTCCTTCTTGCTTAGTTCTTATGAGGAAACGTGGCTGAATTTTGTCAGATACCTCTTTGACAGCTATGGATATATTCACATAGCTTTTCTACTTTCATGTGTTGATGTAATAAAAGATGATAGATATTGGCTCAATCTTCAAATCTGGTCAGAAATGGTAATTGGCGTTGTTATGGCTAGATTTGATCTACTGATGTTTTATTTATAATATTTGCATCTATGTTTGTAGGTGAATTGGTCTATAATTTTCTATTTTTATTATCTTCATGAGATTTTGGTGTAAGACCATGTTAGCTTGACAAAATGACTTGGGGAACTTTCCATTTTGTTACAGTCTGGAGAATTTTCATAGGAATTATTTATTGTTAAAGATTAATTATGGGTTCTCCTGTGGCACAGTGGGCTTAGAAGCCAGCATTGTCACTGCTGTGGCTCAGGTCGCTGTTGTGGCAGGAGTTTGATCCCTGGACTGGGAACTTCCACATGCCGAGGGTGCAGCCAAAACAAAGGATTAATTTGATAAAGCAGGTCTTTATTTTGGACTTCTTTTGAAGTCATTAGTTAATTCAGGTTGTCTGCTTTTGCTTATATGCAGTTTAGAAAGTTATATTTTGGTAGAAAATCCTCCATTTCCTTTAGACTTTTGAATTGGCCACTGTGGTGTGTCACATTTACCCTTTTTTGGTCATTCTTTTCTCCTGTATCTGTTTATGGTGTTGATTTATGATGTTGAACAAGTTTACTCTTTCTTTTTTGAATTTAATCAGACCAGCCAGGGATGTGTACATTCTAGCCATCCCACCGAGGGACTGCTAGATTTTATTTTTTCACAATTTGTTTTGCTTGTTCTTGCATTCATTTTGGCTTTTATCTTTACTAAAACCTTTTTGACTTCTTCCCTAAGAATTTGGTTGATGGTGCTGTGGCTCAGGCGAGGCTCTGACTTCAAACTTCTTGGCTTGAATCTGGGCTCCAGGGCTTCCTGCTATAGGACTGCCTTCAGGTCACTGAATCTCTCTGGGTCTTGGTTTCTTCATCTACTGATTTTTACCTAGTTCTAGAAGTTTTGGTGTCATGCAACTCGTTTATGGCTTTATGACCCATTCTTTTTAATAATGATTTTTAATTTTTTTTCCATCATAGCTGGTTTACAGTGTTCTGTCAATTTTCTACTATACTGCAAGGTGACCCAGTTACACATACATGTGTGACCCATTTTTGACCTTTTTCATTGTATCAAATATTTCAAAAAATATTTTTCCCCCTTCATGCTGTTGAAGCATCTGTCCTTAAATTAGGGTTAGTCTGTTCTTCACATGGTCACGCTGCTCTTTTTTGTTCTTTGCACCAACCTGGTATAAGTTTTCCCAGCTTTTTTTTTTTTAAGTTTTATTGAAGTATAGTTGATTTACAGGGTTGTGATAATTTCTGCTGAACAACAAAGGGATTCAATGATACATATACACACATCCATTCTCTTTCAGATTCTTTTTCCACATAGATTATCACAGAATATTGGAAAGAGTTCTCTGTGCTATACAGCAGGTCCCCAATCATTTCACCTGCCTCTAGTGTGCATGTGCCAATCCCAAACCCCCAGTTCATCCCTCCCTCACCACCCCCACCTGTCCTCTTTGGTAACCATAATTTTTCAAAGTCTATGAGTCTGCTTCTGTTCTACAAATAAGTTCATTTGTATCCCTTTTTTTTAGATTCCACATATAATTGATATCATTTGATGTTTATCTTTCACTGTCTAACTTTACTTATTATGATAATTTCTGGCTTCATCCATGTTGCTGCAAATGGCATTATTTCATTCTTTTTTGTGGCTGAGTAATATTCCATCACATATATACCACATCTTCTTTTTCCATTCTTCTGTCGATGGACATATAGATTGCTTCCATGTCTTGGCTACTGTAAATAGTGCTGCAATGAACATTAGGCTCCCTGACTCCAGACTATATTACAAAGCTATCATCATCAAAACAGGGTGGTACTGTCACAAAAACAGAAGTACAGGTCAGTGGAACAGGACTGAAAACCCCAGCCTTTATTTCCAGTTTTTTTCTGTGTCTTTAGTGTATTTATTGTAATCAGCCTTCAGTTTTTAACAAGAGTGTGTCTTTTGAAAGAAGAACCCACACAGTTCACATTGTGTGTGGCCATATTGGTTTATTCCTTCCATCTTTTTTAATTATATTTATTAATATACCTTTTCTTTTCTTATCTTTGCTGGTTTCCTAGTTTCTAGAGAACACTGAAATTTTACTTTCTGTACCTTTGTTACAGCTCTCTGCCTTGACTGGTTTCAGTTATAAACAGAGATAATTATAGTATCCAGCTCGGAAGCCAGCTCTGCACTTAACACAAGGCCTGGAGCATAATAACTGCTTAATAAACATTAATTAGATACCAACTTCACACTTCAAAAGGAAATAGTGATCATCTAACCCTACACGTATATAGTGTTTGGTGTCTTTCCCAGCACTTAGCATATTTGATCCATTCAGTACTTCAGTAAGAACTACAAGAAATATAATCTGTTTAACAGATGAAAATATTGAGGTTTAGAGACTTTCTGTTACTTGTCCAAGAACAAAAAGTGATGCTCAGACCAGAACCTGAGTCTTCTTAACTAAGGGATTTTCTCATTTCATGATTCCTGAACTGTACCTCTCAGCTCTTTCATGGTTCTCACACTTTTCTGTAGCTGGAATCCCTGGGGGCTTTTAGAAAAATCCCAATGATCAGGCCACACAATACACTAACTAAATCTGAATCTCTGGGATAGTGCCCAAATCAGAAGCTTTAAAAACTCCCCAGGTGATTCCAGGGTGCACCCTAGGTTGTAAGACAGTCACTTTCATTGTCTTGGCTTTCATGCTAAAAGCAGGAATGATTGGGAGTTCCCATTGTGGCTCAAGAGGTTATGAACCCAGCCAGTATCCATGAGATGCGGGTTCCGTCTCAGGCCTCAATCAATGGGTTAAGGATCCCATGTTGCCATGAGCTGTGGTATAGGTTATAGACACAGCTTAGATCAGGTATTGCTATGGCTGTGGTTGTGGCCAGCAAGCTATAGCTCTGACTCGTTCCCTACCCTGGGAACGTTCATATGCCACAGGTGTGGCCGTAAAAGCAAAAAAAAAAAAAAACAAAAAGCAGAAATGCTTGACATCTGTGTCTGTGATCTTTCTACGGGCAACTCCTACTAGTTTGCCAAGACAGGGATAGAGTGTGGAAGTGGTTATTGCATTCTGCAAATGAGAAGACAAGGAAAAGACAATGTTGCTTTTCTTCTCCTTGGCCTTTTTGGGTAGAATTGGAAGAGAAAATGAAATGAAAGTGCAGCCTGAGTCATAAGGACTCCTTGGGCTTCCCCAAAGCAGGTGGTCCTTTTTTTTTTTTTTTTTTTTAAATTCAAGTGAATTTCAAAGTCAAGGACCTTGCAGTGGATGTGTCTGGCTGCTGTCATCTCCAACCTGTCATAGCACTTTCCTTCAGTGCTGCTGGCAGAAGAGAGGGGTCCAGTAGTCAGGAACCATGGCCCAGGAGCCAGAGGTAAGTGAACCGACCTTTCCTGGTGTGTGGTGGGATTGAACTGGAATTTTGGGTCAGAATATTAGACAAGGGTAGGCAAAAAAAGGGTGCTTTGCTGCTGTGTGTGCCCAGCCTGAAAACTTCCTTGGCCGCTGGCATTCGCAGCAGTGACCTTGATGAAGCAGTCATCTTGTTTTTTCCTGTATTTGTGTTCTGCTTCCCCCACCAGCTAGTCAGTATTTTTTTTTTTTTTTTTTTTATGTAATTGCTACCTCCGTGGAAGCCAGGGCAGTTAAGGTTCACCACGCCTCTGTGTCAAGCACAACCTTGGCCTCAAGGCTGCCAGCACCTGCCTCTGCCTGGGAACAGGGAACAGCCGAGAAGCCCACATAGACTTTCCACTGGCAGCAGGCAGGCTGCTGAGTTAGGTTCTGATGGTGTTTGGAAAGGAAAGTCTGAGAGCTCAAGCCACACGGTCTGGACACACTTTTAAAAGAGCCGAAGTGAAGCCAAGTCAGACCTGCCAAAGCCACGTCTGGCTCTGGCTTATGGGTGCCCCTCTGGAAAGCTGCCCCACCCTTGCCTGAACGTTTAATGAGACAGCCTGTGTTGGTGACCGTCCTGTCACTGTTTGCTTTGTTGCCATGAGAAATAATGCTTTGATGTTGGCACACCCGGAAAGGAGCAGGAAAAGAGAGAGGCCAGGAGAGGCCTAGGCAGGGCCTGGACTAAGCACTGTGTTCATCCCACTCAGTGGTTAGAGGGCGGGTCCAGAGGGCTCTCTGGGTTGTTGGGAGTGTTATTGATTTTGAAACAACCCAGTTGGGAAGTTTTCATTTCCTTTAAAAGTCCCTCATGATTTCAAATCTGCAGTGAACCTGGAGAGGATCATTTATTACCAGTATTACTATTACTGTTGTTGTTGTCACTTTTTGGATCAGCTCTGGCTTATGATGTACCTTAAACATTCCTGGGGACTGGCCATTCAGTTGCCTCCATCTGTGCCCAAGCACAAACGTCCTGGCTGCACATTTCAGGAGCTGAAGTGGCCCTTCTCTCTTGGAGGGATCTGGTGGGTCTAAGGATCTGCATGAGCAAACGCTCAGAAAGGGTCGGCTATAGCCTGTTTGGCGGCTCAGCCTTTTCTAGGGTCTTTGTGCAGCTGATCAGAGGCTGCTTCCACTGTGAGCAGGTCACCTTTCCTGAGGGACACTAAGGCCTCTGGGGGACACCCTCATCCCAGGTTAGGCCTAATTTTTGGTACAAAGTCTTATTCAGCATTTCTGCTTCTATACCTTGCAACTTCTCAGCTCCTCATACCCCCTTAGAGTGGGCAGTGCTGTCTCACTCTTGTTCATACATTTTCCCTGTGGAAGCCTACGGAATAAACTACTGTGACACTGTCTACGTGGTAAGTGTGTCTCAGAACTTGAGAATGGATAGTTGGGTCACTTGAGGTGGGTGTTCATAGCGGGCTGTACCACTAGATGGGCAGACATACAAAGCAGTTCTATAAACCACTTGTATTTAGTTTAAAATGGGGGAAATGATTCACAGAGACGCAGAAATACTAAAACTATTCCTTGAACTTATGTAACAAACTAGAAAACACAATAAGGAAAGAATAAGAGAAAAAAGGAAACATTATTAAATATCATTGGAATTTTGGTATAGACATAGACAAGTACACTCATAAAATGCAGATAAATTCCAGATAAGCATTGAAAACTCATCAGAATATATTTTTAAAAAGTACATTTATTCCACTTATAAAAGTAAATGGTGGTGTTCTCATCGTGGCTCAGCGGAAAATGAATCTGACTAGTTTCCATGAGGACACACTGTTCAATCCCTGTCTTCCCTCAGTGGGTTAAGGATCCAGTGTCACCACAGCTGTGGTGTAGGTTGCAGACACAGCTCAGATCTGGCATTGCTGTGGCTGTGGTGTAGTGTGGCAGCTACAGCTCCAATTCTGCCCCTAGCCTGGGAACCTCCATATGCCATGGGTACAGCCCTAAAAAGACCCAAAAAATGGTTACATTTCTTTAAAGTTTTATCTTTCAAATATGTAATATATATTTTATCTTTAAAATATCTTTGAAATTTTAAAGATATATAAAGGTGTATAAACATATATGATCACAAAAAAGAGAAATTAAAATTATTTAGGTGATCCCTGGTGGTGCAGCAGTTTAAAAAAACAGCATTGTCACTGCTGTGGCTTCTTGGCCGGGAACTTCTGCATGCCATTGGTGTGGCCAAAATAAATTAAATAAATAAATTTATTTACAGTACATTTTACTATAATTATAGTAAAATAGTAATATGATAAAATACAACTTTACTATATTATGCTAATATGGTAAAATAGAATTTTAAAAAGAATATAAAAAAGAAAAACCATAGAAGATACTTGAGAAAAAAGAATTAATCAAACCTGAAATCCAAAAGAGATGATGGATGCAATTATAGGTCAGTTGATAATTAATTTTAATCCAGGCAGTGTTTATAGATCACCTACTAGATGCTTGGGACTTAGCAGTGACTAAGCAAGAGCCCTGGACCTTGCCACCACATTGCTTCCAAATCCCGCTGGGTTAGAAGTTAAGAGAAATGAAATAGTTAATTTACGTATGAGAAAACAGACAGTAAATCATGGCATTGAAACATACACCCTATTGGCAATTACAGAAATTCAAATTAAAATGACTTGAAAGTACTGTCACTTACCTATTAAACTAGTAAAAATTAATATAAATGCTGAGTAAGACACTTGGCAGGGTCAAAGAGGAGGGGCACCAGAGCCTTGCTGCTGGCACTATAAATCGGTTCCATCTGTGTGGAAAGTAATTGGCGTCATGTGACAAAAGCTATAAAACTCTTTTCTCCCAGAGAACAGTTCTGAATTTGGTATTTCCCTTCTGAAAGATAACTCTAGGACATAATTTTTTTTTAAAAGTGGAGTTTCCTGGTGGCCTGGTGGTTAAAGGATCCAGTGTTGTCACTGCTGTGGCTCTGGCTTCTGCAGTGGCGAGGGTTTGATCCCTGGCCTGGGAACTTCTGCATGTTGCGGGGGTGGCCAAGAAAAAAAAAGGAAAAAAGTAATTGCAACAATTGCACTGCTTACTTAGAACAGAAACAGACTCACAGACTTTGAAAACAAACATAGTTACCAAAGGCAACAGGTTGTGGGGAGGAAAAGACTGGGGTTTGGGGATTAGCATATGCATACTGTAGTATGTGGAACAACTGGCCAACGGGGACCTGCTGTATAGCACAGGGAACTCTACCCAATATTCTATGATAACCTATGTGGGAAAAGAATCTGAAAGAGAATGGACATGCGTGTATGTATCACTGAATCACTTTGTTGTATAGCAGAAATTATCACATTTTAAATCAACTATACTTTAATAAAACTTTAAAAAATGGGAAAAATATTTGAAAAAAAAATAGCACTGCAATGTGTAAGGAGAAGGTAGGGTGGGAAGCCCCAAATGTCCAGCAGCAGAGGAACTCTATGCCCAGTCTTTACCTGTAGGGTGGACACCACATGGACACCTGGCTGCCAGTATTCTCTCTACACCCCAGCCCCACACAGCAGCCTCAGGAAGTCTGTCCCCAGCCCATAGCCCTGGTCAAATGCCCTCTTCCATCTCTAAAGCTTCCTTTCATCTTATCCCTAGCACTTAACAATATCTGGGGTTGCCTGTTTGGGTAATACTCCTGTTTAATATCAATCCCCCCACCCCCCATCAAGCTGGAAGCTTCTCAAAAGCAGGGATTTGTTGTTTTGCTCACCCTGTGTTTGCCCCTCACTGTAGGGTCTGGAACAGAATGAGTAGACGGTTGCTTGGATGGAAGGAAGGATGGATGGATGGATGGATGAATGAAGAATGGGTGCGTGGGTGGATAAAATTTTATATTTGTAATAACCCTCTGTTTACATAGGACTTAATGGCTAACAAAGTACTTTGCCAAACATTCTACTTTAATCTTCTATACAAACCTGTGAGGTAGAAGTTTTTGTCTTTATTTAAAAATTGAGGAAATACAGAGTTCTTTCACCTGTAAGTTGAGTAGCTTAGTAACTGCAAAGGTAGTATTTTTATTTCTTTTTTCCTTGCCTTTTTTTTTCCTTGCTCTCAAATTGCTATTAGCAAAATTTTTATGCTGGAAGGGGTGTTTTTTTGTAAGCTTCCTATTTTTAAAAGGAATAACTGAAATGAAAGGGCAAAAGCATAATGTTGCTTTTAAAACAAACCTTGTTTACCTATTTTTAAGAATTTTAGCGAAGAAAGGGTGATAAATTTTGTAAATACGTTTTGGCATTCTGATGATTAAAAGAGGGTCTCTCTTTCTTCAACCAAATAGGCTGATGGTTTTCTGTAAGTCACCACAGTGCTGTTCTCTTGGTGTAGATCCTGCTTGGTCACAGAACTTAAACCTTTGAATTCAGTTACTGATTTCCATTCGAGAGGTTGTGTAACAGTTTTTGCATCCATGTGTGTTCACGTAGTTGGCCTAGAATTGTAATGGCTTTGAAAAAGTGTTTGGTTTTTCTCAGTAAATGAAGTGGGTCTTCTGTCAAGGAACCATGTGTATAACACAGAGATGATTTGTTCTTTGAAAGATTTGATTGAAAAAGTATTATATTGAATTCAGAGCCTTTGGGGAGTGATTCTTTAGTTACTTTCCTTATTTGTTTGTCTCACATACCTTTTTTTTTTTTTCTGATTGTGTCATTGAAAATTGTTTATTGTGGAAGTAAGTATTGCCTTTCGACATCATTATTTGGTTTGTTAGCTCTGGCTGAGGACATCTCCCATAACTTAAGCATTGTTTCTGATGCGACTGTTAGGTTATTGTTTCCATTTTTAAACTATTAAGATACTTTTATTTTTAATGTAGTCAATTGATCAACTTTATCCTTTTCTAATGACTCTAGAATTGGTTTTATTTATCAAGTTCCCTGTTTTTACTTCATTTTGGTTTTTCTATTTTTAGTCTAACTTTGTTTTCATTTCCCTGATTTCTTTTAGCTTTCCATTCTGGGCAGGAAAGGGCTAGTTTATTTGCTTTGCTTTTTCCTTTTTGCTCAGAGTTGTTTGGTTTTTTTTTTCTTTTCCTCCATTACTTGTGATGCTTTTGTTGCTCTAAAAATGTGTTCTGCTGTTGTGCATTGGTTTTTCTCTCCTATCCAAGTATTTTTTGAAAGGGCATTTTTTAATGTCCAAATCATTGGACACCTTTTAATTCTGCTTTCACCACTGGTTTCTACCTTGACTTTGTCTAGGAATAAGATGCACAGGAAGCTTGCCCTCTTGCCTGCTTCTTCCTTTTCCTTTTGCCTCTTATTCAGAATGGAATCAATTTATGCACAAGTTCATACCGATTTGAAAACAGTTCGCTCTCCTGTGCCCTCCTCTTTGGTGATCTCCCATTCTTACTGCCGTGTAGCTTTATAATTCCCATGGAGTTCCCATGATGGCGCGGGGGAAACAAATCCAACTAGGAACCATGAGGCTGTGGATTAGATCCCTGGCCTCACTCAGTGGGTTAAGGATCTGGCGTTGCTGTGAACTGTGGTGTAGGTCGCACACGCAGCTTGGATCTGATGTTGCGGCTGTGGTGTAGACCTACAGCTCTAGTTCCGATTGGACGCCTAGCCTGCGAACCTTCATATGCCGCGGGTGTGGCCCTAAAAAGCAAAAAATAAAATGAAATAAATAAATGAAAAGTAAAATAAAATGCCATCATAGGTTTTCTTGTAAGTATTTTTGTACTCATTGATCTGGCTCCTTAGTTACATTTCCCTTTTTTAATGTTTTGGCTGCGTCTGCAGCATGCAGAAGTTCCCAGGCCAGGGATCAAACCTGCACCACAGAAGTCACAACAGGATTCTTATTTCCCTTTTTTTGTTTGTGGGTTTGAAATCATATTAGTAGCTAATCACTACTGATTCTGGCATTTACAATATTTTTAGCGGGCAGGCTTTTGTGAGAACAGATTTCATTTTTTTCTCTCAGTCATTTAATTTAATAACTGTGTCACTTTAAATAATCGTCCTTCCGAGTTTAGAAGGAAGGCTGTCCTCCCCTCCGGTTAGTGTTCTCAGGTTGTTCTGGGCCTTCTCCTTTTACATCATGGAGCCCCCCCAGGCTTTTCCCTAAGTTTCTGGCTACTTTCGCCGTCCTGTTTCCTTACCTTTTTATTATGTTTCCAGTCTACTTATCCCAAGAGACAGACAGTTTTTCAGCTTTCAAGAATCTCTGCTTCTTTCTTTTCCTTTCTTAATCTGTGGGTTTCTGTTGATGGAATGTTCCAGATTCTCAGATCTTGACTTCTCTGATCTTCCTGTGACTTGTTACCATTTATATCAGTAACAAAGTAACCGACACAGGTTGGCTTAAAATAACAGCAATGTATTGTCTCTAGTTTTGGAGGGTGGAGGTGTGACCTCAGGGTGTTGGTAGGGCCAAGCTCCCTGGAAGTTCCAGCGGAAGGCCACGCCCTGTTCCTTTCCTGGTTACTGGTGGTTGCTGGCAGTCTTCAGTGTTCCATGACTTGTAGACCCATCATTCCAGCAACATGCTGTCCTCTCCCATGTCTTCGTGTTGTCTTCCCTCTGCACGTGTCTGCCTGTGTCTAATCCCCCTTTCATGAGGGCACCCATCATACTCGGGGAGCACCCATCTTAATGACCTCATTTTTTTTTTTATAATTTTTTTTATTTTCCCACTGTATAGCAAGGGGGTCAGGTTATCCTTACATGTATACATTACAATTACATTTTTCCCCCACCCTTTCTTCTGTTGCAACATGAGTATCTAGACAAAGTTCTCAATGCAATTCAGCAGGATCTCCTTGTAAATCTATTCTAAGTTGTGTCTGATAAGCCCAAGCTCCCGATCCCTCCCACTCCCTCCCCCTCCCATCAGGCAGCCACAAGTCTCTTCTCCAAGTCCATGATTTTCTCTTCTGAGGAGATGTTCATTTGTGCTGGATATTAGATTCCAGTTATAAGTGATATCATATGGTATTTATCTTTGTCTTTCTGGCTCATTTCACTCAGGATGAGATTCTCTAGTTCCATCCATGTTGCTGCAAATGGCATTATGTCATTCTTTTTTATGGCTGAGTAGTATTCCATTGTGTATATATACCACATCTTCCGAATCCAATCATCTGTTGATGGACATTTGGGTTGTTTCCATGTCCTGGCTATTGTGAATAGTGCTACAATGAACATGCGGGTGCACGTGTCTCTTTTAAGTAGAGTTTTGTCCGGATAGATGCCCAAGAGCGGGATTGCGGAATGACCTCATTTTTACTTGATTACCTCTATCAAGACCCTGTTTCTGAATAAGCTCAAATATGCTTATTTTGACATGCTGAGGATTCAATATATCTTTTGCCAGGACACAGTTCAGCCCATGACACCATCCTTGTGGCCGTCCAACTGCCATGGCTGCCGCATATGCTGAGATGGACAGCCGGTCAAGGTCTGGGCCCCTTCCCATCCTCCCACTCTCACCACTTCTCCCTCCTGAAAGCCTGTCCCTGCGAATGCAGAGACCTGAGCAGTGGATACCTGGAAGCCTCGTGTGAGGGCTTTCTCCTGGGACGAGGATGTTCTCATCTGCTGACCTCACCAGCACACGGAGGCTGAACGGGAGCCACCCTGTCCAGTGTGCTGATCCCCTGTCCAGCTGAACCCGTCACCCAGAACCTCCTCTGACAGTCTGGGCCCCCAGAGAATACTGGCAGATTTGAGATTTACCACCCTCATTGGCATCTGTGGAGAAACCCCTTCTGCAGTCAGACATCACTCATGTGACTTGGGATGTGTCTTCAGAGTCTATGCCTGGCTCTGCCACTCTGAGCATCTTCTTTTTTAGGTCCCTTTTCACTTGTTCTTCAGGCCTTTTCATGAGTTGCTTCCCTTCAGATTAGCCCTGGTGGTTTTGCAGCTCCTCTGGCATCTGGTGCCCTGACTGCTCCTTCACCTAGCGGATGGTGGCTCTTGTCTTCCTGGCTGGTTCTACAAGGAACCACCACCCAAGAAACTACATATCCACAAAAAGAAAGGCATGGGTTTTACGCGGGCCCAGGATTCGTGAATTTTAGAAGGTTCTATGTATTGCTCCCATTTTAACACGTGTGTCTTGGTTAAAGAGACTGATCCTGCTGACTGCCTTTGGTGTCCTGCTCTGCTGTCACTGAGCTCTAGTCTATCCCCTCAAGGGACAGTGGGTGCAGATCCTTCTTTGTGGGCTGCTTAGAGACCTAGTGAGGAGGAAACACTGGAACTAGCTCTGGTGAGGCTGTTCTCCAAATCACAGAGGCACACCCCTAGCACTGAATGGAGAACCATTCTCTGTGTCAGCTCAGAGCCCAGCTGCCAGCCCCACAGCTCTCAAGGTTAAAGCCAGGTTAAAAGCAATGTCATTTTCAGCCCTCCACTGAACAATTATATTCGTCAACCATAGGGTTGCACTGACAAAAAAGCATGAGAGATGTCACTGTAGCCCAGTGGCTCATCCACCATGGTATGTGTGTCTGGAAGCATCAAGCAGCATTACACAAAGGCAGGTAATTGCCCTCCTGGACCACAGCTTCTATCACAGGACAAGGAGACCTTCTTATTGCAGAGGTGCCCCCAAACGTCACTGTCTGTAATGAGCCAAATGCCCTTGAACTGGTCCTTGTCACCATCACTACCTCAGAAAACAAGTTCCTCAAGTCATCGCACAGTGCCTTCTGGGAGAGAGTATTTCCCTTCTCTTTGGCCCCAAATTGAAAGCGCTCATGCTTAAGAACCAAGAGAAGCACGTTTTCCATCCGTTGCCTTTGGACTGTATGTATCTTAGCCATGGCCCTGTTGAGTGGATGGCATCTCCACAGCCAGCTGTCTTTGATTTTGCAGTTCAGCGTGAATGGATTTAATTATACAATTGCTGGCTTCTCTCCCTCAGAACCTGGTTTATTGTGATCCTGCCCGAACTAAACACAAATAAATAATGAGGGCTTCGGGGCCTGCCCAGCTCAATTTCAATGTTAAGGGTACTGTGCACTCTTCATTTTTTCTTCCTCTCTGCCCCTTTGGAAGCACTTCAGCACCCTGGGGTGTCTGTGCACCAAAAGGAAGGTAGCTTTTGTAAATGCAACTTTTCAGACTAATGCAAGATCAGGTAGAAGTCTTACATGTTTTTCCAACCTCCATCCAGCCCAGGAGTCTTCTCACGAGCATGTCTGAATATGCAGTAGGTCATCCCATTCTCAGACTTCTGCTTTTTGCTACTTCTCCCCAGGGCTGGAGTTTCACAGATTTTAACCCTGCAGAAACTCTAGTGTAAGACTAGAAAGAGCTCAAGTTTAGGAACTGGTGGCATCTGCTTCCTCCTCTGCTTCGTGTCTGATCCTCCTCTTCTTCATGTCTGGGGAATTCTGTGGCACATTCAGATACTCACTTACTGATGATTTACTTTTGAGAAACAGCGCCCCTTAAAGAAGCACAGGTAAGCTTCCCTCCAGGTGTTCTCTCCTGGCTTTGTGGTCAACATCACATACTCTTAGTTCAGGAAAACCAAGAAAGCAGGGAGTTAGGGTGACAGGATGCCTGTGTAGCACCTCCACAGCTCTTCCCTTCAAGCTTTGAACTCCCCAAGCCTTGGTTCCAACTGTACCATCTGCTTCTTCCACCACCCAGTGCCCAGGTTCAGCGATGCCCCAGGTCACTGCTGCTGCCTGTGGGCACAGGTGAAGTAAGACAGCATCCTTGTTACATAACTTGGGCCAGGACACAGAGCCTTGTTGGGGGTGGGGGGACGAAAAGGGTAGTCTTTGCATCAGGGCTTGTGGGATTAGTAGGACTTAGATGGGAGGGGAGAGGGCCGTGAACTCCAACAGGGAGCAAGCCATCAGGGAGCTTCCCTTCTGCTTTGTCATGGTGGCAGGACAGAGCGCAAAGGCAGAGGCCAGCCCACCTGCAGATTCTGACATCCTTGAGTAACCTCGTGACACCCACAACTAAAAGGAGGCCAGCTCACATGTGTAAGCTTTTGCAAAACTCTCTTAGCTGCAGACCCACCAGCCTTGTGTTTCTTGCAGCCCCCAGAGCATGTAGAAGCCATTTGGCACATTGGCCAGTCAGTTACTGATAGCAGATACACACACACACACACACACACGCCTTCCTGTGAATTTCAGTATTGGGTCCACTTTCTGAGCCCTGTGGTTCATTTATGAATAGGCAGTTTCTGCACTTTAGTTGGCAGTGTGCCCTTGGTTTTGAATCCTCTGTTCTAAGACTAGGCCCATTTCCCCAGTTTCTTCTACTTAGAACAGGCTATTAACCCTAGAAGCCATCTGCCAGCAGGAGTACAGAGGCTATGGAGGAGACAGTGAGCCAGAAATCTGGAAGGTGTTTGGGGCAGATTGTAGAGGCGTGGGGCTGTCTGAGGAAGGAAGTTGTATCTTCTGCTGCAGGCAGGCTGGGATGGGAGAGGGTCGATGGGTTTTGAGCAGACCTTGTTGTTTTAGGATGATCGATCTGGTTAGAGGTGCTAATGGATGGATTTCTGGTCCCAGTGGCTTGTTTGTTTTCAGCACACAAACATTTATTGAGTGTCTGCTGCATGCTAGGCAGGTGCTGCACTTCACATACAGTCAGACAAGACCCAGCACTGGAGAGGCATGCTATCTGGGTTCCGGATGGCCTCACCACCTGCTGGATCAGGGGAGGAGGAGATGACCCTAGGGCTGAGTTAGTGTAGCATGACATCCGCAGGCAGATTGCTACAAGGGGAGTTGACCCTGGTAGGACCTGAGAAAGTACCACCTCCACCTTGACTTGCCCAATGCCCCACTTCTTATGCAGATCAGGGCTACAGCTCAGGAATCAGAGGACAAGGAGGATATGCAGGAGGAGGGTTGCCATTGTCAGAACAGAAACTTCTCGGCAAACCACCCAAGGATGTCTGATTGATTCATGTCACAATCACAACCTGAGTCATTCCTATAGTTGTATTTATTTTTGATGGCCCCGCAGAGTTTTATTTATAAGACTTTCAATAGACTCTTAAAGTTTGTTATTTAAATCCAAAACTAGCCTCATTTTCATCTTACATTTGACTGCCATTTGCTGCTCAGATCCAATCTGTTTGATACTGAGTGACCAAAATGGTGACATAGGGTGAGTGGGAAGAGTTAGCCTGCAGACTAGACACCTTGGCTCTCTGTCCAGCTGTCTGGCCCTGGCCCTGGGACCTGACTGTGTCTTTGAGGACCCAGGAAGTGGAGGCAGCCACACTCTTGGAGGACCTTCTTTGACTTGGCATTGCAAAGACTGGCATGGCTCCTAGATTGGCGCTCATGATTACCCCAAGGCTCCCCATACGTGGGAGGCCATTGGCCTTCTTAGCACCAAAAGCCATAAGTGATCTAGACATCATCTGGTCCAAACTGCTTATTTAACAGATTAAAACAAAGAGCAGTAAGGTGAAGGATGATACAACTGTGAACTGCAGAAGGATCAGGAAAAAAGCCCATATGGCTGGATTCAAATTGGAGGCATCAGAATGCACTCATGTTAAATACAGAGTTGTACTGGATCACTGGGCCAAGAATCAGTGACAGCCCAATAGCAATGAACACACCTAATACCCAGATCTTGGTTTCTAAATACCATTTTCTGCTAAAGGGAATCAGAGCAGATTCGAGGGCCAGGACTTGGAAAGCACCAGAGGAGACTCAAACATCTTGTTTTACCAGGAAGTAAGGGAGTACCCAAAACTAATAGGGATATGTCAGAGGAACACTGGAGCCCCCTGGATGGGACTCCCACTGGTCAAATTGGGGACTGCCTGAGCATGGAAATAAATCAAGATAATAATGAATTATAATACTTTGAATTTAAAAAGAATCCGTGAATCCATAGTGATATTTAAAAGGATTGAGGCAGCGCCCTTTTGCACAGAAGAATGAGAGATAACAAATGTAGAAGGAATGGTAGTTTTAGAAAAATTACTACTTTGTAACTGATCGTGTACTAATTAAGTCAGGCCAGGATCAACAGTGGATGCTGAAACCACTGGGTGAGCTGATGCAGTAACATAAGATGTTCACGGGTCTCAGAATATCACCTCACAGATTGTTAATTCACCACAGAGGAAAATGGAACTTTACAAAGGAGGGACCTGACAGATACCACCTTAAGCAAGGCAGCAGACTTGGCATCACTTTAGTGAAAAGCCTTACATCAGGGGCCCTCTGCTGGAATTTAACTGGTAGGACTCAACATTGAGATTCTTGCCAAAACTGCTTCAATGGAATCTTAACTGAATCAGTAGGAAACAACTGAGTTAATTCAGATAATGAGATAGTCACAAGACTAGAATGACTTGAAAACTTGGCAGTGCTAACATTGAAAAAGACCTAAAAAGGTAGGCACATTCTTCCAGATTAAAGAAAAGAGACATGACAACTAAATGTGATGTGTGATTCTTGTTGGGATCTTGGATTAGGACACAAAATAGTTATAAAAAGACATTTCCAGGATATTTCGGAATATTTGAACATAGACTGTGGATGTGATAATAGTGTATCAATGCCATTTCCTGAAAATGATAAATATATGGTTCTCCTGTAGGAAAATATTCTTATTCTTCAGAGACACCTGTTGAAATATCTGGGCATAAAGTGCCAGAATGGTTATAATTTACTTTCAAATGGCTCATGAAAAAATGAAAATGTGTGTGCGTTTGCTTGTATCTGTGTGTAGAGGAACAGGAGATAAAGCAAGAAGCCAAATGAGACAACATACTGGCAGTTGGTGAGTCTAAGTGAAGAGTATATGAATGGATAGGCATTGTGTCCTAGTTCAATTTTTCTACAGTTTTGAAGTTTAAAAACAAACAGACAAACAAAAACCTCTGAGGGGGAGTTCTCTTGCGGCGTAGTGGTTTAAGGATCCAGTGTTATCACTGAAGCAGCTCAGGTTGATGCTGTGGCATGGCTTTGATCCCTAGCCCAGGAACTTCCCCATGTTGAAGGTGTGGCCATAAATAAATAAGTAGGGAAACAATAATAATAAAAACAGGTCTACATCAATAGCTTGACTTGTCTGAGGAAAAAAAAAAGAAAAGCAACTGAGACTAAAGCTCCATTCTCATGACCCAAAATCCAGTACACCATCCAGGTGAATGGAGAAAGACAGGCAGAGACAATCCCTCTTCTCCTTGGTTCAGAGAGTAGACCTTGAGAGGATGTAGTAGACCCAGCCTTTCCAATCCCAGCAAGTTAGCTAAGGAGATAACGAGAAGGAACACATTGCCCCCTAGTGGCCAGATAAGGAAGTTGGTCTGCTGCTGCCAATTTTGAAAGCAAACTTACCTCCTGTTATTGGTGTCTTTCCCTGTCTGTCTGGTTGTTAGATTTGCCTGTTAGTAAAGCAGTAATTTTTGTTTCTCTAGTTTTCTGATATGGATTTCTGGTTGCTTTAGAGAAACAAGTCAAAAATCCAATTTCCTTTCCCCAGAAACCTAATTGAACCCCCAATTTTTTGATAATCAAAAAGAGAAAAAAGCTTTGCCCATGCAAATTTGACCAGATCTCTTTTCCCACATATTCCAGCAAACTCTTGGCCTTTATGACCCAATCCAATAAAAAAAGCAAAGGAGACATATTCAGAGCTTGCTGTTCCTTGCATTTTGTCAGAGGAGTAGAGAATCTTTATTGTGGATAAAGGGAAGCCTTGGGTGTGCCCAGACTAGAAGCTGTTGATGGGGAAGCTGGAGGCAGCTAACCAGAAGAGGATATCCTAGGTGAAGGGTTAGGGGAGCTCATTTGGCTTTCCTTGTTATTCTAAGTTGAAAGCAGGGACAAGATTAGGGAGACTGTCACTTATCAATCGAGTCCTGGCCATTTGGGGCCAGTTGTTATAGAAGTTATTGTTTAGCTTCCTGGATTGTTACTAGACATTGCAGTATGGCTTCTGCAAGTCTGGCTTCCTGGACTATTTATTATTGATAAGGGGGTCAGTTTCCTGGCAGGTTGCTGCATGTTGTGGCTCAGAGTTCTCATTTTTATATACAGTCTGTCCATTATCTGTATATTCAGTCTCTCTCTCTGGAGGCAGCCCATCCACAAAGCACCCAGTTGGGTGTAAAGCGGCTGCAGGCGGCAACTGCTCTAGTTACAGGGAAGAGAGCCCTGAAGGGAGGTAAGAAGTCCCAGATTTGGGTCTCAGCCTTCTTCTCCAGTCTGTGAGGCTCCTCCAAACTAGGGTGGCCTTGCCTGTACAGAGCAGAGGCCATTCCTGCTTTGTTTCCTACCTGGCTCTCATCAGCCCTGAAAGGGGTGACACTAAGCTCACATGCTCCCTCTAGAGGCTGGAGAGTAAGTAGCTGCAGCTGTGCAGAGATCACCTTGGGGATGCAGGTGCATGACAAATAGGTACCTCCTCCTGTCCACAGGGTCCCAGCCTCTTGGGACTCCACTGAGACGAGCAGATAGACTCTCACGTGAATAATCATTTCATCCCAAGCCTGCACGGACCCTGGGCTTATCGCCAGTATGTGCCTTTCCGCTTTCTCCAATATCCAGGCTCTTCATGTGAAATGGTCCCACCTCAAGCTGCCCTGGGTGGATCTGGACTGGCTCATCGACATCTCCTGCCAGATCACGGAGCTGGACCTTTCTGCCAACTGCCTGGCATCCCTCCCCTCGGTCATCCCCTGGGGACTGATCAACCTCCGGAAGCTGAACCTCTCAGACAACCACCTGGGGGAGCTGCCCAGCGTGCAGTCATCGGACGAAATCATCTGTTCCAGGTGGGCCCCTGCCCTGCAGCCCCTGGCGTGAGAACCGGAACCTGGCCACTCTCCCCATCCTCCTGTGATCATGCTCCCTGATTGTGGTTGGTGCCTTTGAAAACAGATTTTTCAGCTAAAATGGGAGGAGAGTGTTCTGCCCAGCCTTAGGCAAGCTCTTGGGCATGAAGTCCCGCCTCCTTTCCAGGTGAACCTTAGAGGTCTAGCGGGATGGTTTGTCCACTGGCTGGCGGCCACGCAAGCCTGCTTACCCGAGATGTCAGTCACACAGGAATCAGGGGAGGGGAGCTGGCAGAAACCAGGGGGCCCAAAGACCCCAGCTCTTGGTCCACCTCCGAGCGAAATGAGTGGGCAGGGCCTCAGAGAAACCGAATCCCTCAGAACTCTGGCAGTAGGCTGACGGTGTAGGCAGCCCCCATCTCCTTGTCAGGGAGGCCTTGGGAAGAGGACCAAGCCTCCTGGTGAGGCTGCGTGGGGAGGGGGAGGACCTCCCCCTGCATGATGCATACCTACCTGCAAGGCCTCATTCCAGGTGGTATTTGAGCTGATTGCTTTTTTTCTTTTCTTTCTTTTTTTTGTTTTGTTTTGTTTTGTTTTTTAGGGCTGCACCTGCGGCATATGGAGGTTCCCAGGCTAGGGGTCGAATCAGCCACAGCAACACAGGATCCGAGCCACATCTGTGACCCACGCCACAGCTCACGGTGATGCCGGATCCTTAACCCACTGCGAGAGGTCAGGGATCAAACCGTCATCCTCATGGATACTATTTGGGTTTGTAACCTGCTGAGCCACAACTGAAATGCCAAGGATTTGAGCTGATTTCAAAAGCTGAGGCTTAAGTGACATAAGAATGTCAGAAAGGGCTTAGGGTCAGCAATAACCCCTGGGAAAGAAGCCTGGACACAAAATTTAACCTAGTGCCATGGAGTTGGGGGGGGTCCTTAACCAGGGCAGCCTTGAGGGTCCAAAAGGCTAAAAGCACAGCTCTGTGGGTTCCCAGCAGCATCCAGGCCACCAGCTCCTTCTGCTAACACATATGTGAGAAAGGTTTTCGTCCCTGTTGGTCAATGAGACCCGGCTTCACCAAAGAGAGGCTTGGTTTACTTTGTCTCCACAGGCCATAGTGACAGGAATGCAGTGAATAAACATGATATCTGCTGCATTTTCAATGCATACTCTTTAACCTTTTGCAAGGAGAAAAAGAGAGATGCTTTCAGAGAAGTGTAACTGTGAGGCTTTCCCTCTTTCTTCTGGTGCCTTCACTTCCTTCTTCTCCAGGCTCCTGGAAATTGACATTTCCAGCAACAAGTTGTCCTACCTCCCACTGGGATTCCTGCACCTCTCCAAACTTCAGAAACTGACAGCTTCAAAAAATTATTTGGAAAAATTGTTCGAAGAAGAAAGTGGTATGTTGTCATCATCAGTAACCTGACTTCCTTTGTCATTTTCTTCTTTTGTTTTAAAGTTTTATTGCTGTTGTGATCATTGCTGCTGCACAACAAAGTGATTCAGTGAGACATATACACACGTCCATTCTCTTTGAGATTCTTTTCCCACATAGAATATCACAGAATATAATCTCTGTGTTATACAGCAGGTGGAGTTCTCTATGCTATGCAGCAGGTCCCCCATTGGCCAATCGTTCAATAAACCTCAGTGTGCATGTGCCAATCCCCAAACCCTGTCATTTTCTTCTGGACTGGGATATTTCCACCAACTCATCCTCTTTTTTTCGCCCCTTAGCCACGAACTGGATTGGTTTACGGAAGCTACAGGAACTCGATATTTCTGACAATAAATTGACAGAACTCCCCGCACTTTTCCTTCATGCTTTCAAGTCACTCAGTTGTCTGAATGTCTCCAGAAATAATCTGAAAGTGTTTCCAGATGCCTGGGCCTGCCCTTTGGTTAGTATCTTACCAGAATTCATGAAGGGACCAGTCAGTTCCATGTCCACATGCACCTCAAGGAGCTGGGTGCCCTGGCACACTGCCTCCCCTCAGCGGCCACCCAGATCTGTCCCTGTGTTAGACCCAAGCTGTGTCACTCAGCATCCAGCGACTGAGGGTCTCAGGCAGGTAACTCCCCCAAGGGCCAGCCCACCTGGCTCTGGGGTTGAGATTCACACTGTATTACACCCAGAGGACTTTCCAGTGGTCGGCCTTGCACGTTGGGCACAGGATGAGTTCTGTCCAAAACAGCAGGGTCTTTCTTTTAGGACAGCTGTAAAATAAAAATAAAAAAGAAGGCATGGTCTGCATCCCTAGAGCTGCCCATTAAATGGTGTTTTTATTTCTTGGGAAGTTTGCTTGTTTAAACAGAACGGGGTAAAGAATACTTGTGTTTTATTGCTGGCTGTTGGTTTTCTTTTTTTTTTTTTTTTTTTTTTTTCCTTTTGTCTTTTTAGGGCTACACCTGCAGCGTATGGAAGTTCCAAGGCTACGGACCCAATTGGAGCTGTAGCTGCTGGCCTACACCCCAGCCACAGCAACATCACATCTGAGTCACGCCTTTGACGTACACCACGGCTCATGGCCACGCCGGATCCTTAACTCACTGAGAGAAGCCAGGGATCAAACCCACATCCTCATGGATACTAGTCAGGTTCTTAACTCGCTGAGCCACAATGGGAACTCTGATTGCTGTTGGTTTTAACAGCAAAGATGGAAATTCTCCATCCCTGGCCCTAACAGTTCTGGTTTAAACATATGTGTGTCAGCAACTGGCTCCCCTCCAGATAAACTGTCTCATTATTTCCAAGGACAATGGGCCAGATGTTCTGGAGGGAAGGGAAAGGACCGTGAGCCACATTGGTCTCCCCGTCCCCATCTCATCCTTGGAGCAGGGACAAGAAAATTGGACAAGGACAGTCTGTAGCCTCTTAACTAACTGAATAGTATTTATTGCAAAGCTGTATTGTCATGGTCTTGTTTTCCACATTAAATTTGGAAACAGTCTCAGAGACGCCGCAGCGTTTAAAAAGCTCATTAATATCCTCTTTCTCGTCATCCTCCTAGAAATGTTGCAAAGCATCCAAAAATGCCCTGGAGTCTCTACCAGACAAAATGGCTGTGTTTTGGAAGAACCACCTTAAGGATGTGGACTTCTCAGAAAATGCACTCAAAGAAGTTCCCCTGGGACTTTTTCAGCTTGATGTAAGTCTGACAGCACTTTATTTCTCGTTTTCAGCCTTAGTAAGAAAAATCAGTCCACACACACCACGGTGTGCTGCTTCTGAGCTTCCGAGGCAAAAACAAGAAGTTGAAAGAAAAGTTAAACTCTCAAAAATGTGCACAGTTGTGTGCAAAGATTGAGAGGAAATGTGCACAATGGAAACAGCTCTGGGGGGGCAGTGGATGATGGATTTTCATCCTCCAGCACTTTCTTGAATGTTGACAGTTGTAAGCACAGCCCAGATGCCTCTCTAGCTCTCTCTCTTGCAGGCTCTTGGGATGGGCCCCCCAGGACTGCTGGTGCATGAAGCCCAGGCAGTACTGCAGGGCGGGGCCCTCTTGTCCCTGCCTCCCTCCCCGGAGGTGACAGAACTGGAATTCCTGGTCATGAATTCAGGAAGTGCCATTGGGTGTGTGGGTGGCTACGGGGGGTGGGGGGGGGAGATGGGAGGAAGCTGGGGGGGTAGGGAGGCACTGCTGCCTTCTTACCTTAGGTTGTTTGCAGATCTGGCAACCCCCAATGGCAACCTTTCAAGACAGAGCATGGATCCTTTTTCACCACTTGGTCCCCAAATGGGAAACCCTTCACTGCCCTGAAGGCATCAATGTCGGGCCAGCAGAGAGTGTGCAGCTGAGGCCAGTCACCTTCAGTGTCGCTGCTGCCACCTGGCCCCTGTCCAGGGTGTCACGCAGGCTGGCCCAAGGAGGCGCCATGCTGTGTCCCCCTCCTGTGGTAACTCGATGGCCTCTAGGGCCTTCAGACTCAGCTGCTCTTCCCAGGACAGGTCCACAAATAATTGTTACTCTTAAGAAGTCTCAAGAAGTTCCCATTGTTGTTCAGCAGGTTAAGGACCTGAAGGCTCTGTGAGGATGCACGTTCCATCCCTGGCCTCGATCAGAGGGTTAAGAATCCAGTGTTGCCACAAGCTGTGGTGTAGGTTGCAGATGTAGCTCAGATCCAATGTTGCTTAGGCTGTGGTATAGGCTGGCAGCTGCAGCTCCATTTCAACCCCTGACTCAGGAACTTATATATGCTGCTATTTAAATAAATAAATAAATAAATAAATAAATAAATAAATAAATAAATAAATAAAAATAAAACCTTAGTTCTGAGAAGTACTTAGACTCCTTTCATTCTGGAGTAATTGCCTCCCATTGATCTGGAGGGAAGGCGCTTCTATAATTGTCCATCTGCTCTGCTTGCTATAATTTCATGAGTTTTAAGGGACCCTGAAGCGCCTGTGCTGCTGGAATCTTTGTGACAGTGAGTGGGTTATCATCGTGTGACTGCTCTTTGCAGGGAACCGATTTTCCCTCAGTTCTGCCTCCCTGTTGGTGTTTGACGTCATCTTTGCCTCTCTCTCCCTCTGTCCAGGCCCTTCTGTTCTTGAAGTTACAGGGAAACCAGCTGGTGGCGCTGCCACCTCAAGAGAAGTGGACCTGCAGACAACTCAAAACCCTGGATCTCTCCAAAAACCAATTTGGCAAGTAAGCAGAGGTCTTTGTCCTCGGCAAGGTCTCACATGTGTGTAAACACAGCCGACAGACCCCTGGGGTGGTGTCTCTACGAGCCTGCCGGGCAGCCAGGACACAGTGCCACAGGCCCGGCAGCTCAGAGCTCAGGCATGTGCTTCCCACAGTCTGAGTGGTCCTTCGGGTTGGTTTCTCCTGGGGCCTCTCTCCTTGGTGTGGAGATGGCCACCTTCTCCCTGTGTCCTCATGTGGTCTTCCCTCTGTGTGTCTGTGTCCTGATCTCCCCTTATAATAAGGACACCAGCCATCCTGGATTAGGAACCCCCTTTTGACCTTGTTTTGATGAACTCTTTAAAGGCCTGTCTCCAAATTCAGTCCCCTTCTGAGGTTCTGGGGGCTGGGACTTCTGCACATGAATCTGGACGTCAGAGGGACACGATTTACCCCATAACAGTGTCCTCCCATTTCTAATTTTTAAAGGCTCCTGGAGAATCTCATTTTAGCCTCCCCTGTCATGCTAGTCACAAGTTTTTGCCAAGGGAGTTCCCTGGTAGTCTATAGATTAGGACTTGATACTTTCATGACTGCAACCCAGGTTCAGTGCCTGGTCTGAGAAGTGACATCCCACAGCAAACTGCTGCATACTGTGACACTACCCCCCCAGAAAAAAATTAAATTAAAAATAAATTTTAAAATTTTCTTTAGGAGTTTCCATTGTGGCTCAGTGGTTAACAAACCCGACTAGTATCCATGAGGATGCAGGTTCAATCCTGGGCCTTGCTTAGTGGGTTAAGGATCCAGCGTTGCCATGAGCTGTGGTATATAGGTCACAGACATGGCTCGGATCTGGCGTTGCTGTGGCTGTGGTGTAGGCCAAGAGTTGTAGCTCCGATTTGACCCCTAGCCCTGAGAACTTCCATATGCTGCAGATGCAGCCCTAAAAAGACAAAAAATAAAAATAAAATGAAATGAAATAAAATGGAAGGGTTCTTAGTACAGGGGCCTCTGTCCCCATGGAAATAGGCTACACCACCCTCCAGCAGGTAGGTGTGTTCACCAACCCAGAAGCTCATCAAAAAATAAAAATAAAATTTAAAAAAAGTTTTTTGCCAATCACTAACTAATGTTTATGTAGATGGAATAAAAAGTACCTTTCAAGGTCTTCTAATAAAAGAGGAAATCCTGGGGAGGAGCTCAGCTGGCCCTTGGGGTGGGGAGATCCAACACACACTCACACACACACACACACACACACACACACACACACACTTATTTGCTAAGAGCCACTTCTGTAGCATCTCAGCGGAACTTAATCCAGTGAACGTCATGACACCACAGACCACTAGAATGGGTGTTCCTGCCAGGCACAGAAACACTTGCACCTGCCTGAGCTGGAAAAACTCAGGAATTGAAACCACCAGTCCTTCTGCCAGCATTAGATCACCTTCTCTGCGTGTTTTCTTCCCAAAAGAATTCTGAGCACAACTGTCCAGTTAGTAGGCACTGGCTCTCCATGCTTACATGTCAGCAGCAGGGGCCCAAACAAGCTGCTCATGGATTTTTCTCCTTCTCTCTGCCTGGCACTATATAGTCACAGCTAAAACAGGAATGTCTTTGCCATGCTTTCCTCAAATTTTGACCTTTCTCCCCTTACAGAAATGAAGATGGACTTAAAACAAAGCGAATTTCCTTTTTCACCACCAGAGGCCGCCAGCGTTCAGGGACAGAGACAGGTGTGTGAGTCAGGGCTGGGGGATGAGACAGCTGGCAGAACCCTGCCGCTGCTCCCCACCTGAGGTGGGTGAGGATGGCCCTCCCATTGGGCTTTCTCCTGCAGTTCCCAGTGCGGATGCCAGAGATGTCCATGCTTGAAGTATCATGCCTGTGGCTAATGTCACATGGATGGCCTGCAAGGGTCCTGAAACCCCCCTTCCTGTTTACAGTCCCATAGACCAGTAGGTACTGTGTGTAGATGGCCTGCTGCTTGTGAGGACTGCCATGGAGACCTTACATGTGTCAGGCTTTCTTTAATCATCACAATGTGACATATGGGTTGTGGTTTCCCATTTTGCAGATGAGGAAACTAAGCCTCCTGGACTTCTTCAGTTCAGGCTTCCATAACAAAATACCACTGACTGGGGGAGCCAAACAACAGAAATGTATTTTCTCACTGTTCTGGAGGCTGATGTCCAAGATCAGGGTGCGTGGGCAGTTTCTAGGGAGGGCAGTCTTCCTGGTTTACAGACAGCTGCCTTCTCGCTGTGTTGTCGCAGGACAGAGAGAGAGAGAGAGCCCTCTAGTCTCTCTTCTCAGAAGGGCACTAACCCCATCATCAGGGCCCCACCCACATGACCTCATCTGAACCTGATCACCTCCCAAAGACCCCGTCTCCTAATAGCATCACTTTGGGGGTCAGGGCTTCCACGCATGGATGTGAAGGAACATAATTCAGTCTGATAGCACAGGGCTTGACTGATGTGGTCACATGGCTACTCAGTGAAGAGCCAGGTTTCAGCCAACACTATGGGATCCAGTGCTGGGGCCCAGGGGCAGTGCTGTGAAGGCCTCACGGCCACACTGTGGCATCTTGTGAGGTCCACATGGGAACAGAGCCACCCTTGGTCCTGCAGGCCGTCCTGGTTGGTCTGAGATTCCGGAGGGGCTTGAGGTCACACACCAAACTCAGCAGAAACAGAACTTTTCTGTTTGCACTGGTCACACAACAAGGCCAGTTCAGCAGAGGCTATTTCCAGGAAAACAGTTCTTTTCGTTCATTATCTTTTGTAAGGGGCGGGGGAGGGGGGGCGGTGCAGGTCTGTCCTTCAAGTTCAACCACCAGCCCTCTTTTTTTAACCTGAAAGCCAGGACTTCTAAAGCTGTTAATGCTCACAGATAAGTCCTTCTGGATGCTGCCCCTTAGAACAGGAACTGATATTTAGGTCGTTTTAATGTAATATAACGTTCTTCTTTGACTTGATCGATCTATGTTGACAGGCACTCTGTAAGTGTTGTTAGAGTGAGGTGTGGATAAGAAGCACCACAGAGGCCAAGACACATTTGCAAGAGATGAACTAAATAGTGGGCCCACCCATTGCCCGTTTTTGATGAACTGGTGTGTATACATATGAGAAGCATATGTCAGTCACGTATGGATGTGTTACATATCATTGAAAAAGTAACACATCATCAGTAGAACAGAAAAGGGTCCAAAAATAGACCTAATATAGGAATTTAATATATGACAAAGAGGACATTTCAATTTAGTGTGGAAAAAATGTTTTATCATTTTAATAAATAGTGTTGGTTTAACTGCCTATCAAGCTGGAAGGGGGAAAACACACCAGCGGCTGCCCTGCCTTACATCAATTACAAAATTTCATGTCAATAGCCCCTTGGAGTGTAAAAGAAAAAGAACATTTAAGAGAATGGATGTATAAATTGGGGGTGAGAAGACCTTTAAAAGCTAGGTGGGAAATCCAGAAGTCATTTAAAAAAAAAAAAAAAAAGACCTAAATCTTGGGCTTTGTAAAAATGGAAAGCTTTGTTCAGTAAAAGACATCATAAACAAAAGTCGTAATGCAAACAGACGAAGAAGAAATATTTTCAACACAAACTGTTGCAACATAAATTGGCTTAAGTCCCTAATATACAAAGACAGCTTACAAATTGATTTTTTTTTAAAAAAAAAGTCAGCCGAATAGGCAGAAACTGGGCAATAGATATAAACAGTTCACAGGAAAGGAAGTCCAGATGGCCCAGAAAGAAACAGAAAAGCCCTGAACCTCGCTACTAGGGAAATGCAGTTTGGAATTTCATAACCAATCCTTTTCAAAACAAAGGGCCTTAGGGCTTTGGAAATTGAGTCCAGATATAGGGATTTCACTTGGAAGGAAGGAGAAATAAACAGTTTTTTCTCATTGGTGCCCAAATGGGTAGATGGGCATGCAAAGAGCTGCTGGTGTGGACCTTGGCTGCACCTCCACCGCTGGGTCGAGCTGAACCAAGCCTCGTGCGTGGGGGTTGACTGGAAAGATGTCTCCAGTCTAGAAATGCAGACCTTGCAGATGTGCACAAGAAGATAGCCCAACACCCTGCAGGACCTGCAGCTTTCTCAAGGAACCTCCAAAGTATAAGGCCAAAGGTACACAGTAAAAGTGTGATGGAAAGTTCCCACAGTGGCACAGTGGGTTAAGAATCTGACTGCAGTGGCTCAGGTCACTGCAGAGGCATGAGTTCCATCCCCAGCCAGGTACAGTGGGTTAAATTATCCAGCATTGCTGCCGCTATGGCATAGGTTGCAGCTGCAGCTTGGATTTAATCCCTGACCCAGGAACTTCCGTATGTTGTGGGTACGGCCATTTAAAAAAAAAAAGAAAGAGAAGAAAGAAAAGTGTGATAACATGTGCCCGGGTTCTGGAAAATAGCCTTTTTAGTGGCCCACAGGAGCAAGTCTGGGGCTAGGGGAAGAGCCACTGCTCTGGGCGTTTCCCTGACAGTGGTGGATTGCACTGCACTGGGCCTTGGTGCGTGACAAGGGCCTCTTGATTTTTTTCAATTCCTTCTAGAAAGTTGAGGCCCACACTTGTGTGAAAGCCCTCTGTGAATGCTTTTCCTCAGCAGGGCTCTTCTTTCGAGCTGTTGACCTCGAGTGAGGGATTATCTATAAAAGATAACTTGTTTGCAGATGGGTAGTAAAACTCCACATAGATTTATGTACATTTAAGTAGTCATGTTGGCGCAGTGGCCACATCCAAAAATAATTTGGACGGCCATTTTTACCATAAAATTGAGACTATCCAAGTCATAAATAACTTATGAATAAATAATTACAGTTCATAAATACCTCGAGCTGTGCTCTGCCCAGCCCAGTTTCCATTCTGGGCCAGTCTATGACAGGTGTTGCCTCTGTTTGCAATATAAGTTCCTTCTTCCATCCGCCCATTACTTTAAGAGGCTTCGTAAACACCAAGGCGAAACTTTAAAATTGGAAAGCACACAGGCCAGGTGTTCAGAACACGTTCTCTGGGAAGAAAGTGAGCCTTTTTCTTTCCTTTTTTTTTTCTTTTTTAGCTTTTTAGGGCCACACCTGCGGCATATGGAGGTTCCCTGGCTAGGGTTCAAATTGGAGCTGTAGCCACTGGCCCACACCACGACCACTGCAACGTGGGATCTGAGCCACATCTGTGACCTACACCACAGGTCACGGCAATGCCAGATCCTTAACCTACTGAGCGAGGCCAGCGATCGAACCTGCGTCCTCATGAATACTAGTCAGATTTATCTCCCCTGAGCCACAACAGGAACTCCAAGTGAGCCTTTATTATGCTTGATAGTCTTTCCATGTGAAATAGAGCAGGCTAAAGTTGATCATTCTTCTTTATTGAAAAGAAAAAAAGGCTTTTTGAACATTTTCTTATAGAACAAGGTTGAATACAAAGCCGTCTTTAAAAGCCTGTCGCACCTTTATTTCCATAGGGGCCACAGCACTGAGTCCCATGACTATGGAGCTGGCTGGGCAGATTTTCTGGGCTTCAGTATTGGTATTCCGTTATTGTCTCCCCAAGAACACACTCTGGTGCCAGGGTACCCCGTTACCATTGAGACAGCAGCTACATGTGCGGAGAAAAGCCAGAGTTAAGGGGGAAGCTGTGGTTGAGGGTCGATGCAGCAAAGCATCGTTACAGCCCCACAGAAGAACCCAAGCTTCTCTCTCTCTCTCTCCCTCCCCCCTTCCCTCCCCCCCTCCTTCCCTCCCTCCCATCCAACCCTCAGTTCCGTGGCTGTGTGTTTCTGGACCCTCCCCACCAGCATTCTCGATGTGCTCACCGCGCTGCCGTGGGAACAGCAGATGTGACGTGATTCTAATAGTAATCTCACAGTAGCCTAATTAATAAAGTCACTTAAATACTAGAGCCTTGTCCTGTTTTCCAGAGACTACCATCTTAGGAAGCACAAAAACCAAGCCTGTGTTACTGTTTTTCACTTAACTAGCATTTTTGAATTGAAAAAGTAATACCTGCCTAAGGTAAACAAAATTTTTGAACCGCACAAAGGACGTGGAGCAAATATTTGGTCTGAGTAATTCCTTCTACAGGGATAACTGTGGGATTTCATGGGTCTCTGGTAGCAATTGTATCTGACATACATTATAACATATACCTACATAGGTGCACGCACGTGCACGTGTGTGTATAAACATGCCTGTAACAGCATGTAACATGTACCTGTGTGGATGTGCACGTGTGGTATGTGTGCCACACGTTTCCTAACACGTGGGTCACATGTTACAAATGCATGTAACATCTTCTGTGTATAAAATGTGTATCACATTTTCTAACATGTGCATGCACATAACTTCACATGACATGCACATGTGTGCACACATGTACATAACAGAGCATGTGTGTGTTCATGTTATGTGTGCGCACACATGAATATAACATACATAATGCATGGGAGGTGTTTGATCATGTGTCTGCACACGTTTTGTGGTGCACAAATTTACCAATAGCTCTTGAGTATCACTTCATACCCAAGTATGTAGATCTACCCCCAGCTCTGTAATCATTGTACATTTTCTCACTATTCACTTAACCAGCTCCCTGGGGAGGGGGCAGGGGGCATGGAAGCTGCCTAGATTCTACCTTTGCTATCACAAAGTGTGTCCCTGAGTGTCCTTGTCCTCACATCTTTGCCACACATGAAATGAGCATCTTATCCTGATGGACTTGCCAAAATGCCCTCCAAAGTTTGTACCAGTCTAAGCGCCTATCTGGCCTTGGCGCCATGACCATGAAAGTCCAGAATTGTTTGCAAACTGACAGTCTGCTTTGCCATTTCTTTGCAGCATGTGTGCTGGAATTCCCAGCCTTCCTGAGTGAGTCTTTGGAAGTCCTGTGTCTGAACGACAATCACCTGGACGCAGTCCCACCCTCGGTTTGCCTACTGAAGAGCTTATCAGAACTCTACCTGGGAAAGTAAGTACATGGCCAGAGCAGCAGTGCCGCCTCCACTGGCCCAGGGAAGCAGAATGTCCTTGTATAAAGCATCTGAGGACACGGTACCAAAGCCAAGGGAAACATCCATCTATGTACCAAGAAGCAGTGGTAGGATTTTCAGAGCCAGGATTAGTCAAAGAGGTGGGGGAGGGGAAAGCAGGGATTGTGATGCAATGATGCCCTTTTGGCAATTTCACCTGGTTTTAATGAACTGCTCAATCATTCACCTTTTCATGTATTGAGTAACTACTGCCAGGCATGGCCCCGGGGGTCCAGACAGTGTGTAAAACGATGAAAATATGAACGAATTCAGGTTACCTTGCCTTTTCAAGAAGACGTAGTGTTCATCTTGATGGTGGTGTAATTCACTGAAGAGATGGGAAAGTTGGGGAAGGGGACCCAGGGCGAAGCCTCCAGGATTTGCAGAAGACAGAGCTGCTATTTGGACCACTGGCTTCCCAGGGAGAAAGTCTTTGGAATTAGCATTTAAATGGATTGCTTGGAACCAGGGCCCAAGGTGTTGGGCTTGGGGTGCAGGTTGTCGGTGGCCCCCACAGGCCCCAGAGACTGACGGGCTGCTGTGTGTGTGTGTCCTCCTATGGTTTGTATGTGTGTCTGTGTGTATGCGTGTATTTCCTCCTGTGGTGTGTGTGTGCCCTCAGCAATCCTGGCCTCCGAGAGCTCCCTCCCGAGCTGGGGCAACTGGGCAACCTCTGGCAGTTGGACATTGAAGACCTGAATGTCAACAACGTGCCTGCGGAGATCAGAAAAGAAGGTAGGGTTTCCTCAGCAGCACCACCTTGGGAAGATGCTCAAGTCCAGTTGTTAAACAGCTGGGGGCCCACAGAGCCCACCTCCAGCTCCTGTGTTTGGGAAGACGCTAGAAAGTTATCCTGAACTCAGTGATTGCTGTGGACCGTTGTACTGCAGTTGACCATGTGATTAAACTACCTCTGACCCTGTAGGCAGCAAGGATGCTGTCTGTAGGTCCTTGACCTTTAAATTTCACTTTTGGAGTGATTCGTATCACATCGTCCCTCCAGAGACCCAGTGGTCTTCTCAGCTCACCCCACTGGAACATACAGACAGGACTTTGTTTCCTGAGAGGCGCGAGCGTGATCCCACCCATATGTCAGCCCCTGTCCCCTTCCCCTCCCCCACTTATTCTGCACAGGCCCCAAAGCCATGCTGTCTTACCTGCGTGCTCAGCTGCGGAAGGCGGAAAAGTGTAAGCAGATGAAGATGGTCATCGTGGGTCCTCCTCGTCAGGGCAAGTCCACCCTCCTGGAGATCTTACAGACGGGGAGGGCCCCCCAGGTGGCGCACGGCGAGGCCACCATCAGGACTACCAAATGGGAGCTCCAGAGGCCGGCTGGCTCAAGAGCTAAGGTCAAGGACGGTCGGCGTGCAGAGTCCCTGTGGGAGGGAGGGAGCTTCTAGGGCCCCTTCTCCCTCCTCTCCAGAGAGCCCAGGATTTTCTCAGGCTCGTGTCTGAGAACCAGGATAATTACAGGAGTCACTATGTGGTGGTTCCAACCAACTCCTGCCAAGGGCAGTGAATAATTTCTTAATATATCCTTGTAAATTTTCTATTATAGTGAAGTTGAGGTTCTAGGCCAGTGCTTCTTAATCATGGGAGATGGTTAAATTTCTTTGATGATCTTTTAAGGACAGCAGCACCAGGCCTCGCCACCCCTGGCCCCAAAGATTGTGATTCAAATGGCCCAGGGCCAGGCATTTCCCCAGGGCTAAGAATGAACTACCCTGGCAGGAGTGAGACATCGGCATGGCGCCTAAGGGAGGTTGAAAGGCTACCAGTCCCAGAAGGAATGCGCTGTCCTCCTCGACACGTGCTTTCAACTCAGGTTCTGAAAAGTCAAGTTTTTAAGTCCCATTTCAAATGAGTCCTTCAGTGAACCTATTAAAATCGTCTTGCCCTTGAATAAGAGAAAAGAACCTGTGGAATACTGCTGGGAGGGGCTAGAGCAGGGTCCTGAGCCACTTCTCCCAGCCCAGGGGGTGAACACATGCCAGTGATGCCTCCCTTGTCTCTTGCCAAATTTGTGGGTACAGGTAGTCATGCAGGGATGCAGGGGCAAGGAGACTATATGTGGAAAACCCAGGGGCCTTGGATCAGAGGCTGTACAATTATCCCCATAGCATTTAGCACAGGGCTGGCTAGAGACCAGTTCTGTTGCAGTCTTTCACACAAAATTTCTTTCCAAGTCAGGGAAATCCAATTCAAGTCATTTGGCATTTAAGTTGAGTGTATGTTTTTAACACAGACTCAGAAACTTCCCCTCCAAAGAATGGAGACCTGTGGAGTTCCATTCTGGCACAATGGGTTAAGGATCCAGCATTGTCCCTGCAGCAACTCAGGTCACTGTTCTGGCTCGGGTTCCATCCCTGGCCTGGAAACTTCCACATGCCATGGGTGTGGCCCAGAAACAAAAAACAAAACAAGAACAAACAAACAAAGAGAGGAGACCTACCCATTAGGGCCAGAACAGTCAAATCATCACTGCCTCCCCCCCAAGCCCAAACACCCCAGGAGCAAACCTAGGAAAGTAACTAGAATCTTTGGATTCTCTCCTGCTTTTCTAAGCAGTTATTCCATGTCACTTGCTTCCAGCTGTTCTTTAGCAAATGGTTGACCAAGGCCTGAGGGGGTTTTCATTTTTCTTGACCTTTGGCCCCACTTCCTTTCCGCCATCATTCAAGTCCCCCACCCCCGCCCCTTTCACTGAAGGACAACCACCTGCTCTTATGAACGCTCCTAACTCACTGTGAGGCTGGGCAGTCAGCCAGTTTAGACCAGCTGTCCGTTTTCATCTTTATACCAGAAAAGCAGGTCAGCGCACTATGTCTTGGAGGCCAAACTGCAGCCTTAGCTGCTCAGGCCAGACTCTGACCTCATATACAATAGAGGCACCGCCGTTTACCCAGCCTTTCCCCTCAGCCCAACAGCTAGTCTTTTGTTCGATTCCCACGTCAGGCCTATTTCCCATCATCCGTGGTGGGTGCTGCCCTCTGACCTGCACGGTTTGGAGGTCCATCTCCTTGGCCTTGGCCTTGGCCTCACTGGGATGGAGGTTAAGCCTTGGTGTGAGCATTGACGTCAGCCCTAGGCTTCCTGCAGCAGGATGTCTCCTAAATGTCTGCAGCCGAGGTGGAGACAATGCTTTCAATGTTCCAGATGCCTCTACCCATGGAAGCCAGCCGTCTGGGGCCCCCTGCTCCCTGAGAAGTAGATAGAAGCCCCTAGCAGCCCACTTCCAAGCCGTGGGGCCCCTTTCCCTCCCTTGGATGGCTGGCTCCCGAGACAAACAGCAGGGCGGGCCATGCTTTTCCATGGCTCTGCCTTTTCAGGCCCCCATGTACAATGTTCAGAGTGATGCATTATGTCATTTTGATAAATTGGCTAAAACCCCGGTTGCTAAAATGTATCCCTGTCACTGCCTTGTTGCTCAAGTAGGTTGAGTCCGTGGAGTTCAACGTCTGGGACATTGGCGGCCCTGCCAGCATGGCCACCGTCAACCAGTGCTTCTTCACGGACAAGGCTCTGTATGTGGTGGTCTGGAACCTGGCACTGGGGGAAGAGGCTGTGGCCAACCTCCAGTTCTGGCTTCTCAACATTGAGGTGAGAAAGTGCCAGCCCTTCAGGTCACAGTCCTCCGGGCATTGCAGGCATTGCTAAAAAGCGGCTGGATGGGATTGTTAGAAAGAAAAGCTTTGTACTTGGTTGGGCTGTCACAGCATCATAGGCCACCGTGAAGCACTTAAGCCCTCCTTGGCTGCATGGTTGGTGGTGCTCTTGTACTTTTCTGCTTCCTTCAATTTAAGAGCCCTGTATCTTGGATTCAGAAGGAAGACAGGGCTCCCTCTGCCAGTGTGCAGGCCAGTGCCCCAGAAGCTGAGGCCCCCTCTGAAGGGATCAGGGATCTAGGCCCCAGGAATGTGCCCCCCAGGCCCTCGCAGTTTACAGAGGGGTGCATAGAGTGAGGGGTCATGGCTGGGGGCCCCGGGCATCCAGAGTCCACACAGTCTCCACCTGGGGAACTGTTCCAGCGAAGGGAGCTGGTGCTCAGCATGGGGTTCTCTCTCACAGGCCAAGGCCCCAAACGCCGTGGTGCTGGTTGTCGGAACACACTTGGACCTAATCGAAACCAAATTCCGCGTGGAGAGGATCGCCACGCTGCGCGCCTACGTGCTGGCTCTCTGCCGCTCGCCCTCCGGCTCCAGGGCCACTGGCTTTCCGGACATCACCTTCAAACACTTACAGTGCGTGCCCCGTGGCCTCCCACTGGCCCCTCCCTTGTCCATCTTCCCAGAGACACCTGGGCTCTGTCCATAGAGGGCTCCTGAGCCAGGGGCTGCACGGAGGGTGGCAGCTCAGCCCCCAGACTAGACACCGCTGGGGGGAAGGGGGAGGCGCTTCCAGAGGACTTTCTGGGCAGGGCTGGAGACCCTCTGTGTGCTTTCTTTCCCAGTCTCCCCACCCTGGGGCCAGTGCTGAGTGTGCATAGCCCCAGTGGCACCAGGAGATAAGACACTGGAACCCCATCCATCACATTTGTTGATCGAGAACAGACCCCAGGTGTGGACCTGGTCCTCTCTTTGGGTCTGCGTGGTCCTGGCATGGGGGAGGTTTAGGACCGGCCCGTGCTAGTGGGACCCATGTCCTGGGCTTGTCCTTGGATTCTCACAACAGCTCTGCAGGTTAGGTATGGGGGTTGTTGTGCCCACTTTGCAGATGATGGAAACAGTGCCTCTTGGATTCCCTCACTCTGGGTGAAGTATCATGAACACTGGTGTGCTGGCTCTGGGTCAGAAACCTGGGCCTGGCCTTTCCAGCTTGTGTCCTTGGGGGCCACCCTGTGCCTGCATGTCTCGATTTCCTCCTCTGAAAAATGGGAACATTGAGGAGACGGACTAAAACGGTGCATTGTAGCGCTGCCAGCACCACACCTTACCTAGTAAGGCCTCAGTAGATGTCTCCATGTCCATCTTTCATGAGCTTTCTCAACTTGCCAGTGTTTGGAATGAAACACTTGGGAAACCGAAGTTATCGCAGTGCTTGTCCAAGAGGGGAGGTGTGCTGATAAGCGCTCTTCTTTTTTGCACTGACAGCGAGCTTTCCTGTAAGAGCCTGGAAGGTCAGGAAGGGCTGCGGCAGCTCATTTTCCAGGTCACGTGCAACATGAAGGACGTGGGTAGCACCATCGGCTGCCAGCGACTGGCAGGGAGGCTGGTGGGTACCTCCCTCAGCTGCTTGAAGCCAGCAGGGCCTGCTTCCCATTTGCCTGAGCATCTGCACCTCCCTCTCTTCCTCCTGTAAGACGCGTGAGCTGTGTATGCTCGTCGTCAGGCTCCATGGTCCCCATGTGAGCAGTTTTTTGGGGGGTGGGGGGCGTGATTGGAAACAGTAAGGTCTCTGGAGGGCGTCAGGTGAGGCCAGGCTGCCAGGCTCCCCTCGGGACCTGAGGGCTCAGCCTTGCCCACCTGTCCCAGATCCCCAGGAGCTACCTGGGCCTCCAAGAGGCCGTGCTGGCGGAGCAGCAGCGTCGCAGCCGGAGCGATGACGTGCAGTACCTGACAGACAGGCAGCTGGAGCAGCTGGTGGAGCAGATGCCCGACAACGACATCAAGGACTACGAGGACCTGCAGTCCGGTGGGTGGGCTGGGAGGGCAAGCGCCCAGGCAGGCAGAGGGGCTCAGGCGGGTACCCACAGGCAGAGGCCCGGGGCCCTGACGAGGGGCACTCCAATTTTTCACTGCTTTGCACATGTCTGGAAATGACAGCAAAGACACTCCCTGTATTGATTTGGGGTCACAAGTCAATTTTAATGGGTAAGCGGATTTGCAAAGATGGAATCCATGAATAACGGAGATTGGCACGTTGGCAAGAGTGACAGGATGCCTCTGAGAAGGCGTGATGGTGCAATTGACCGGTGCATTGGGAGTGTTGGTTGCCTCCTAGGAAGACTCTGTGACCTGCCCCCTCGGGAGGAGGTCACCCAGAGGTCCCTTTGCCCTCTCTCTGACGCTGCTCCCTCCTCCCCTTCCCTGGCAGCCATCAGCTTCCTCATTGAAACCGGCACGCTGCTCCACTTCCCAGACACCAGCCACGGCCTGAGGAACCTCTACTTCCTCGACCCCATTTGGTTGTCCGAATGTCTGCAGAGGATCTTCAACATCAAGGGTTCCAGGTCAGTGGCCAAGAACGGGGTGATCAGAGCGGAGGACCTCAGGATGCTGCTGGTTGGGACCGGCTTCACGAAGCAGACAGAAGAGCAGTATTTCCAGTTTCTGGCCAAGTTTGAGATCGCCCTGCCAGTTGCCAACGACAGGTGAGGCCATGGGTGGATCTGTGCAGGCTGCTTCCTGGAGGAAGGAATTGGGGTGGAGCCGATGGTGGCTTGAGCAAGATTTCCAGGAACGGGCCATGACAATGACCCACCTGCCTGGGCTGGGGCTGCAGGGGGTGGGCTCAGCACCCGACCCCCACCCCCCGCTGGCAACTCCTTCCTATGCCTTGGGTGTCTCTTTTCAGGGAGTTCAAAGAAATCCATCAATTAAAAAGATATAGGAAAACGTGCAAGAATGACAGTGGCGTTAAAAATAACTTTGGGGAGGAGTTCCCATCATGCCTCAGTGGTAACAAACCCGACCAGTATCCATGAGGACTCAGGTTCGATCCCTGGCCTTGCTCAGTAGGTTAAGAATCCAGCATTGCTGTGAGCTGTGGTGTAGGATCCCACATTGCTGTGGCTGTGGTATAGACCAGCAGCTGCAGCTCCAATTCGACCCCTAGCTTGGGAACTTCCATATGCCACAGGTGCGGCCTTAAGAAGACATAGTAATAATAATAATAATAATAATAATAATAATAATAATGACTTTGGGGAGTTCATGCCTTGGAAGTTGATGGCTTGGTTATTTGCTGAATAAAAAATGGAATGAGTGACAAAGATGGCCATGCTAATTATATAGCTTGGTCCAAATGCTGAGAGGGCAGGGCCTGGAGGGGTACATGGGTTCCATCTAGTGATGCTCTGACCTAAACCAGCTTGGTGCTCAGGGTCTCCTGGCTCTAATTTCAGTTTCAGCCACTTCCTGGGTCTGATGCTGATGTTGGCAATGACACAGTAGCCAGAATGCCAAATCCACAGCTCTTTTCCATGCACATGCCATAGAACATGTCACCACTCTATCTCCAACCCCAGAGCTCCTGGGAGATACCTACTGAAGACTCCTAAGGAGCTAGCCTAGACCCTGTGTGGCCAGCCCAGCAATTCCATCGACACAAGCTGGGCCTTCTGGACCATCTCTGACTGAGTCCCCATCTAGATTTCACTTGGCCTTATAGCTCTGGGGGGGAGGCCACAGTGCTTCCTGCTCTAGCCCCTTGGGGTCAAGAGTGAGTCCTAAAAAGAGAAACCCCAAAGAGGAATCCAAAATCCACCTGACCCCTCACACCATGGCCTGGGTGTGCCCTTGACTTTGGCCCACGAAGAAGCAGACGTGAAGCAGCCTTTGAGTTCACAGCATCGCCAAGATCTGACAATTTTCTGGTTATTTTATTGACAGGTTAGAGGAATGAGGAGATATTAGCACTCCGTGAAAGCAAGTCAGCCATACAATCAAATCAGCCAAATCATTGCAAGTCCTCACGGAGGCTTATATTGCAGTGAGTCAGCCCATGGAGGCAGAATGCCTGATGTGAATTCCAGCTACCTTTCTTCTCTCATCTGTAAAATGGGAATAATGCTATTACCTACTAGC
Source organism: Sus scrofa (assembly GCF_054392235.1). NCBI lineage: Eukaryota > Metazoa > Chordata > Mammalia > Artiodactyla > Suidae > Sus > Sus scrofa. The sequence continues at coordinate 148,898,845 of NC_139383.1, forward strand.
AGCATAGGCATTGTGAGGATTAAATTAGATAGTACATGTAAAATACGAAGTGTCTCCTATACCTGTGAGTTCCAAGGACATCATGTGTTATCAGTACTGTTGTTGTTTCTCTCTCTTTGTGATAAGTACTCATAGCCAGCAGTGTCTGATTCTATCTAAAGTCAGAAGCGGAGTTCCTGCTGTGGCTCAGTGGGATAAGAACCCAACTAGTATCCATGAGAATGCAGTTTTGATCCCCAGCCTCTCTCAGCGGGTTAAGGATCCAGCGTTGCAACAAACTGTGGAGTAGGTCAAAAACATGGCTCAGGTCTGGCATTGCTGTGGCTGTGGCGTAGGCCTGAAGCTGCGCTCCTGTTCAGACCCTAGCCTGGGAACTTCCATATGCCGCAGGTGCCACCTTAAAAAGAAAAACACAATAATAATAATAACAAAGTTAGGAGTGTCTGAGCAATTTGTCTTGTGCCCCAGGGACAAGGAATTCCAGCATCTTGAACCATAAGCTTTTCTATGGTCAAGAGCAATAGCAGTGCAAACAGTCATTCTCTGCTCCTTTTAAAGCATGGTTTTCAGGTTTTGACCTAAAGTCCTTGAACACCTCCTGTCCCTGCAAAAACCTTCAGGGCACTTCTAAGGCTCCCCATCCACTTGTGAGCATTTGTGCATCTTTGGTGGAGGGGCAGTGTTCCATGGCTGTCAGCATCTGGGAAGGGTTCCTGCCTGACCACTGAGGCAGACTTGAGGTGTAGGGTGAGCTGGCTCTGCATGCGGATGCCACGCAGCATCCCGGTCTGCATGGTTTTATATTCAACAGGCATGTGAAGAACTCACCTCTTAGTCATCCCTGCTAGTGACCGCTCTCCAGCAAGTGCAGGGAGTGGTGAGGGGGGCAGGGCTCTCCCAAGGCTCCACTCACCTTGAGAAGGGCTTCCATTGCCAGTCACCTTGAGAAGGGCTTTCTGTGCTGGCTTCTAAGTCGGCTCTGCCTTCCTCAGTGTTGAGCAGCTGCTCCGTGAACTGCAGCTGGGATGCCTCCCTTTGCACAGAGCACAACTGCCAGGTAGAAAGAAGCAGGAAGTTGCAGGGCTCCATCAGTGTAGGGGGTCTCGTGAGATCCAAGCTGCACTTGATACAGGCAGAGGAAGCAGGAAACATCACACTGGGCACTGACAAGGGCCTCCCGTTTGGAGAGATCAAAGAGATAAAGGGCTTCTCAGGACCTGGAGGGACTAAATCAGATCCTCTGCTGGAGAGCGCCTGGCTGTGGGGAGAGGCCCCCCAGCTGGGATGCTTGAGAAGGTCCTTTCTCCGAAGACCTAAAAATCACTGAAAAGGACCTAAAACTTCACTGTCTGCCCCCTGTGGGTCTCACCTACACAGCCCCTGTCCCTCCTTCTCTCACCCTGTGAGGTGGACATCTTTTCCCTTCCTGTGTCAGGAAGCAGAATCCCAACAGGGTTAAGCCATGTGCTGAAGACACAGGACTGACCCTTGGGTAGACTGCCCGCCATGCTGTCATTGAATTTTCCTTCCATGGTATTCTCAGGGAGTCTCTTCCAGAAAGGTCTAAAGGCACGTTATTGGACCTAAACTGATGTATTTTAAACTTAGGAAAGCTGAAGGCAAAACCTTTAAGAAAAAGGCACACCCAAAGGCTCTGCCCCGGCCGCCTTAGCTCCAGGGCACACAGAAGATACTGGTTTTCAGGGAATTCTTGGTGGGACACCCAGCGCCCTGTTTCAGCAGTTTTCAAGTGATCACAGTCCTGAATGGCTCACTGACACTGTGACTTAGCACCCTTACGATGAGTAAGAGTTCGCTCACAAAATGTGGTTCTTTGCACAAACAGCCTCCTTTTAACTTTTCAAGCAATTTTGTTGCTCCACTGGCCAAGGACAATAAAGAGCTTCTAAGACCAAAAGATGTTCTGTGACCCCAATATCTACATTGTCCTTGGAAATGTGCAGCTGCGTTTGTTTTTCCTTCACCACCCAGAGTTAATGTTAAGCGATTCCCCATTCTCAACCCAGTTTACAGAGAATCCACTGCCACTGGCTTTGTCTGTGTTTACGACCACGGATGTTTTCACGTCTTCCCTTACAAGTGTTTTAGTCTCTATCTCAAAGGCCTCGGGAAACAGATCCGCTGTGCCCAGCATTTATTCTCAGCATATAAATTACCCTTTCTTTCTAAAAATAAGATGGCAAAGGCCCTGGGAGGAAGGCACCGGGCAGTCCGTGCCACTTCAGCAGAGCCTGCCCCAGGCCAGGCCGTGTTCCCCCGGGTCAGGCCCCAGGCTCACCAGCTCCCTTGGATGTGTTTCAGCTATCTCCTGCCACATCTCCTTCCGTCCAAACCCGGTCTGGACACCCACGGCATGCGGCACCCCACGGCCAACACCATTCAGAGGGTGTTTAAGATGAGCTTCGTTCCTGTTGGCTTCTGGCAAAGGTTTATAGCACGGATGCTGATCAGCCTGGCCGAGATGGACCTCCAGGTAGTTGCATTTTCTGCAGAGGGCAATTTTTGCATGCTGCTGCACCCTGGTTGGAGGGAAGGAGGCGGGGGATGCCCCTTGCTTGAGGGGCCTGATGGAAGACCCTTTTCCCTTAGCAAAGCTACTGACTTAGGGCCTGGAGGCAAACACAGCATGGGTGCCTTCTCTCCTTTAGGCCCTCAAACCGTTCTGTGAATGCCAGCTCAGCACCCAACTGGTTTGGACAGACCACTCCCTTAAGAGTATGAGTTCCGATCTAACCCACTCAGCACCCCAGTGGATGTCAGAACACAGACAGCTAGGCCCCACTCAGGTTCTGGCCCAGGGGCTGTGGACAGGGATCCAAGAGCCTGCCATGGTGATGCTGCTGGTCAGGGACCACACCTGAAGAACCATGGCTTCAGAACTGCAGCTTGGCCATTCAGGCTGTGACTAGACTCCCTTGGTGAGTTCCAGAAAGACACAGACCAGACCCCAGACCCAGACCACTAAGTTGGAATCTGGGAGCAGCACCCACGCATCTATTTTTTAAAGGCTCCCCAGGTGATTCCACTGTCCAGTCAAGCTTGGGAACCACTGACCTAGAACTTGAACTTGAACTGGGGAGCAAGGAGTTCTTTTGTAGGTTCACCAGGCCATCAGTCCACATTCATTTCATTCAAGATAATCATATTGAGGAGTTCCCATCATGGCTCAGTTGTTAACTAATCCGACTAGGAACCATGAGGTTGCAGGTTCAATCCCTGGCCTTGCTCAGTGGGTTAAGGATCCCGCGTTGCCATGAGCTGTGGTGTAGGTCGCAGACGCGGCTTGGATCCCTCGTTGCTGTGGGCTGGCACAGGCTAGCAGCTACAGCTCTGATTTGACTCGTAGCCTGGGAACCTCTATATGCTGTGGGAGCGGCCCTAGAGAAGGCAAAAAGACCAAAAAAAAAAAAAAAAAAAGATAATCATATGAAAGTAGTAATTGTCCAGAGTGGTGGTTCTCAAAGTGGAGTTCCTGGACCAGCAGAATCAGCTTCACCTGGGAACTTGCTAGAAGTGCAGATTCTCTTGGGCCTGCCTCAGATCCATTTTATCAGAAACTCCAGGGTGGATCCCAGGGCCTTCCAGAGGATTCTGACCCACTTTACAGTGAGAGCCCCTGACATAAGCCAGGACTGTTGATAACTGACATGAAACTCAGCATGAGTTTGCTTTTGCCACATTCTTATCAAAAGGGCCCTTATGGAATTAAACTTCTTGGTTATTAAATATATTCTTTGATCGTCCCATTTTATTGAAAGGTTCAAAAATAAATGCAAGAGCCTGAAAATCGTAACTTTCACGGCTTCTGGGAGCCGGAGGGAGACTTGTTAGTAACACAGGAGGACGCATTGCCAGATGGAAGGGGTGGGCGCAAGGGCAGGTTCTTCCAGTGTTCCCGGTCACTCTGCCCTCCCTTTGAACTCTTCCTCCACCACATTCCAAGTGGGAGATCACCGAGCACCAGCTTCGTGTGAGGCCTGAGTCCTCAAGTGGGTTCAGTGGCTGGCGGGGGCCAGGACCCTTCCAGGCTGCATCCCTCACTCAGAATTAGACAAGAAGTCCTGTTGAAATTCAGATGAGGAAAAGGAATTGATTCTCAGAAGTAATCAAAGGCAGGCAGATTCAAGCACTGATAAGACACCACTTTTCAAATTAGCAAAGAGCTAATAGCCAACCCCAGAATCCAGAAAGTTCGCACAACCTGCTCAGTGGATAAACAGCCTCATCACCTTGAAAGTGATTCCTCACTAGGAATCCAGAGCCTGAAGACGTTCAACCCTTTTGATCCAATAATCCTATTTCTGTAAATCTGAACTAAGGAAATCATTTGAAAACAGAGAAAGCTCTGTGCTCTTTCATGTTCATCTGGTTTATCTGAAGGAGCAAAAGATTGGAATCAACCTAAAAGTCCAAGGAAGAGAATGATTCAGCAAATTACTATACTTAACTTTACTAATAAAATATTGAGCTTTAGAATGGAGTTTTTAATGGAGTAGGAAAAGCAAAATTTTTTAAAGTATGCACAGAAATCTAGAAATACAAAATTTCAAAACATGGCCCTAGCTGTTTTATAAATTCCCTGGAAATTCCCTGGTGGTACAGCAGGTTCAGGATCCACCATTGTCACTGCTGTGGCTCTGGTTACTGCTGTGGCACAGGTTCAATCCCTGGTCTGGGAACCTCCACATGCTGCAGGTGTGGCAAAAAAAAAAAAAAAAAAAGAGGGAAAAAAAAAACTGGAGTAAAATTTACCAAACTTTTCGTGGTCTCTCTATGTATTAAACTGATATTTTCTCTCTTTTATTTTTCTGTACTTTCCACATTTTCTGTGGTAACTTTTTGCTTGTAACATTAGAGAGGGAAAAGATTTGAAAAAGAAGAGCTATTTGCAATCCTTTGGGGGGAAATGTGTTCCCAGAGTATCCTGGAGACCCCTTTGGATAATGCAGCGTTTCATTTGGGAGCAGGAGGAGGGGTGGGAAGACAGATGGGGGTCATTTATCACGACGGGGCCAGGCCGGCCTCTTCAGAGCTCTGCTCAGGGCCAGCGAGGAGCCTGGAATACTTAAGCAGGATCTTTTCTCTGTCTTTCAGCTTTTTGAAAACAAGAAGAATACTAAAAGCAGGCACAGGAAAGTCACCATTTACAGTTTTACAGGAAACCAGAGAAATCGCTGCAGCACATTCAGAGTGAAAAGAAATCAGACCATCTATTGGCAGGAAGGGCTCCTGGTCACTTTTGACGGGGGCTACCTCAGGTAGGAGCATTTGGGAACCCACCTGACTGAGTTGGGTCGCTAGGATGCAGTGGAAGTGGCCCTCAGGGCAGCCCCCACGAGGAGACTGTCCATTTGGTGTCCAGAGTTCCGTTCCTAAGTGCTGCTCATTGTGGAACTTGCTAGAATAGGAAACCTTTCTGCAAATGTCTCAGAGTTTCACCATCTCCTCACCCCTCCTCCTCTCCCCTTGCAGAATTGGAAAGGCAGGCGAGAGTGTGGTGACCACAGCCCAGGACTAGAGGGGAGTGGGTGACCACTGAGCTCAGGGGTGAGAGCATCCAGCATACCCCTGGTCACTTAGGTGAGACCGGAAGGGGCCATGCAGCTTCCCAGCCCCAGCTTCTTGTCTGAAGACAGTGGCACTTGTTCCCTAGCCTGTATCCAACTATACCTACCTTAGCTCCCTTTTCCTCTTTTTTTTCATGAGATAGACATGAAGTCAGCTCAGCAGGTTAGTAATTTTTGTTTGTTTGTATGTTTGTTTGTTTGTTTAGGTACGCATTTGAGGCATATGGAAGTTCCCAGGCTAGGGATCGAATGGGAGCTACAGCTGCTGGCCTATGCCACAGCAACTTGGGATACGAGCCACATCTGCGACTACACCACAGCTCATGCCAATGCCAGATCCTTAACCCAGTGAGTGAGGCCAGGGATCGAATCCACATCCTCATGGTTACTAGTTGGATTCGTTTCCACTAGGCCACAGTGGGAACTCCCTAGTAAGTGATTTATAATCAAGTTTAGTACACACATGGAATTATTTAATACTTATCAGAAATTTTTCAAGAATCTTCTCCAGCTCTGTGAAAAGAGAGGGAAAAGGGGGAAAGTAAGTCTTTTGAAGGCCTGATTTGGGCCACTCTTGGTGCCTGCAGCTTTCATGGAGATGTTCGCATTTAAAGCTCATGGTCCCCACTTGGCAAATGAGAATCCTGTGGTTCGGAAAGGGAAAAGCCTTCCCCAGGTTCACACCCAAAGGTCATAGCCCAGCCTGAGTATCCCTTACTGCAAAGTCCTCGTTCTGTTCACTTCACTGTTGGGGGTGGGGAGCAGTGGTGGGGGACAGGTAGGACCACGTACACAAGTATAGAAACGCAGGAGCCCCCCGACAGTCCTGCCTGGGCCCCTGGGATTGCACCCTCACCTTGTGGGAAAGGAGGTTATCCCAGGGCCTTTCACAACCCATCACCAACTACGGATACCTTTTTGTTCTGGGTTGCAGTGTGGAGTCCTCAGACGTGAACTGGAAGAAGAAAAAAAGTGGGGGAATAAAAATCATCTGCCAGTCGGAAATGAGGGACTTCTCAGCAATGGCTTTTATCACAGACCATGTCAACTCCTTGATTGATCAGTGGTTTCCCGGTAAGAAAACATTCCTTTTATTATTATTATATTATTTTTTATTTTTATGGCCGCACCTGCAGCATATGTAAGTTTGCAGGCTAGGGGTCAAATCAGAGCTGCAGCTGCCAGCCTGCACCACAGCTACAGCCACACAGGATCCAAGCTGCATCTGCAACCTATACTGCAGCTTGCAGCGACACTGGATCCTTAACCCACGGAATGAGGCCAGGAATTGAACCCACATCCTCATGGATACTATGTTGGGCTCTTAACTTGCTGAGCCACAATGGGAACTCCAGAAAACATTGTTGAACGAGGTCTTGGCTCATGTTATTAATTCTTCTTCTTCTTTTTTTTTTTTTTTTTTTTTTGCTTTTTAGGGCCATACCCACAGCATATAGAGGTTCCCAGGCTAGGGGTCGAATTGGAGTTACAGCTGCCAGCCTTCATCACAGCCATAGCAACTTGGGATCTGAGCCACATCTGCGACCTACACCACAGCTCATAGCAATGCAAGATCCTTAACCCACTGAGCAAGGCCAGGGATTGAACCTGCATCCTCATGGATGCTAGTCAGAATCATTTTCACTGAGCCATGACAGGAACTCCCTGTTATTAAAATTCTTTATAAATCAGTGTGGGGCTCCTTACTGGGAAAAGAGAAATTTCACTAGGATTCAGCCCAGGGAGCCCAGCAGGGTCCTAACAGCCCTCGGGCAGAGTCCAGAGCCCTGGGAGAGCCCAGCTCGGCATGTGTGCAGGTGCCATGGGGAAGATCCTGGGCAGGAGGTGACCCCTAGCTGCCCACAGCATATAGGAAGAAAGATGCCCCTGGGTACCATTCGTGGTCTGGGAAGACCTGGATGTGAGCTTCACGCAGTCTTGTTTATACAGGGAGGACCAGGCTTCCTAAATGGGTGGTGGGGAGGCTGCAGCTGGAGAGTCATCCCCTATGCAAGGGTGGGAGGGAAGGCTCCACACCTGCCAAGGCCTCCCTTCTCCTTCCCTGCCCACCACAGACCCCCAAATCCCAGCGGCAATCAGCCACACATGTGGCCCTTTCCAGTCGCTTTGATCAGCATTAACAGTCCACCCAAAGAAAATACTTTTTGAAGTGAAGCTGTTGAGGGGCCTCTGTTTGTTTTGCTACTGGAGTGGAGGCTGACCCACTGTGGGGCAGCCTTGCAGCTTCTTCCCCATGAGCCCTCAAGCCGGAAGGCTGGAGGCCGAAAGAGCAAAGAGTGGGTTTGGGATGGGAGCCCTGCTTCTGGCCTGCTATCCAGTCCTCTGGCCTCCCGAGCTGGCTTCCTCACCTGCAAGCCACCCCCGCATCCCAGGAGAGCATCAAAGAAAGTGCTTAAGAAACAGTAGCTGGGCGTGCTCCAGATCTTGCTCAGACACAAGGTCTGGGACCCCCCGGGGGGGTCAGTGGGAAGGATGACCTACAAGGAAAAAAACAGAAAGGGGCCTAAGAGAAGGCAATTTAGTGTGTGGGCTTTGGCAGTTGGGGGGTGCTTGGCCATCCATTTGAAACCTCCGGGCCCTTTGTAGCTCCCCACCAACCAGTGGTCCTCACAGCAGGTGGGGACCGGCTGAGGGCCTGAGACAGGGATGCTCAGGCACAGCAGCACCAGCCAGCTGGCAGGCTGCACCACACACATGTGCCCAGAAAGTTCTAGGAGCCCACCCTGCACAAAACAGAGTGTCAGTTTATCCTGCAGGCATCTCCATGGGGGCCCCCTTAGAGGGTGTTTCTTTGCACCTCCTTTCAGAGGCATGGAGAAAAGCTGTGTCTCCTGCCCAGGGTGTTTCTTTGCACCTCCTTTCAGAGGCATGGAGAAAAGCTGTGCCTCCTGCCCAGGGTGTTTCTTTGCACCTCCTTTCAGAGGCATGGAGAAAAGCTGTGCCTCCTGCCCAGGAGAACCCATGAAAAATAACTAGATTGTGTCTATTATAATTTGTACTCATTTCTCCTCCTGCATTGCTCTTGGAGAAAGGATCATATGTTTCTGATTTTAAGAACAGCTCCTTACTATTCGTGGTCAGGTCATTGGAGTGTGGTCAGATCCAATTTGCTGTCCTGTTGGGATAGGATGCTGTGTAGGAGGGATCCCCAAATTCTCAGCCCCTCCTTGGCCAGCTCAGGGTGCAGACAACCCCTCTGCGGCCCCTCTTGGCAAGTGTCTTTCAGGATCAAGGCTGGCACCCTCCAAAAAGGAACTGGAGTGTGGCAGTCACATTTCAGCCACTCCTGGGGGTCCAGGCCAAGGCAGACAGCCTCCCCTCCAGTGAAAGGCCCACCCACCTGCAATACAGCTGCTGCTCAGGGACCCACCTGCAGCCGGCTTCGTGTGAGCTGACCTCCTACCCTGTCCCCATTTAGCCCTGACAGCCACAGAGAGCGATGGGACCCCCCTGATGGAGCAGTACGTGCCCTGCCCGGTGTGTGAGACCTCCTGGGCCCGGCACACCGACCCAAGTGAGAGATCGGAGGACGTACAATACTTCGACATGGAGGACTGCGTGCTGACGGCCATCGAGCGGGACTTCATCTCGTGCCCCAGGCACCCCTACATCCCTGTGCCTCTCCAGGAGCTGGTGCCCGAGCTGTTCATGACCGATTTCCCAGCCAGGTATGCCACAGTGCCAATGACGCTTGGGACCCAGGGCTTCCCATCCAAGCCCAGGGAGCAGGGGGCAACTGAAGGAAACCAGGCTGTTGGCTCCCCATTCATTTGGAGGTCACAGCTGGCCCAGCTGAGTAGAGTACGTGGAGAACCTAGGCTCCCTCCCTGCATTAGCTAGCGCTGTGTTCCACTGAGCTGACCCTCCTCTGGTTCCTACTTTGCTGCCGGATCAATGAACAGAAGACAAACGCTCCTTAGTATCCAAGAAGGGGACGCACCCAGACCTACTGCTTCCTTTTCTTTTCTTGGCAAACACAGGCTCCTGATTACTGCCTTGTGACTGAGCATGTAGGTCCCTAAATCTGTTCTACCTATACTTGTAATCTAAGATAATAATGAACAATAATCTACCTATAATCTAAGATAATAACTGGGGAGAGAATGCTGGAGAAAAGAGGAAACGTTTTGTGGTCCCATCTCACAGGAAGTAGTCACAAAATCCAGGGTAAAGGATGGAATCTTCTGTAGTCATGGAAACCAGAAGCCATGATTTGGTCTCCTTGGAGACAGTTTGATACTGGTGATTAGCAATGTTTTTGGAGTTGTGAAGTCCTGTTGTTTTCTTATTCAAAGGATTGCTATTATTTGGTTTCTTTAAAGAACATTAAACTTGTTGGGGGGTTAAGAATATTTGTGTCATCATTTTTCCAAATTGCTGCCAAGAAAGTGGAAGTGGAGTACTCTGAGATATTGCAGGACTGGGGTTCCAAAGCACGCTGCTGGATGACTCTGTTAAATTTAGAAATCACTTCCTATGTTGGAAAAATTTCCCCCATAGTTCTTTTCAATATGCCCAGTTATCCCTTTGGCTGAAATGACAATTAAATAACACTCTTCTGCAAAATGACTTCCCTTTGTTCCTAGGTCTTTAACATGAAGGTTGTCACTTCTCAGAGACCACCTGCAGAGTTGTGTATACATAGGAGTTGTTTAACAGTCAGGTGCCCAATTAGGCAGCCCCAAATTTTAGAATTTTCATTTATTTGCTGAACCTAGTTATATTTTATGCCCCCCACAACCTGGGCTATGGTGTATACTGTGTGGAATCTGGAAAGCCACACTGGGGGTGGTTTGGATCTAATTGCAGGCTAGCATGGTTCTTAAACTCAGGCATTTGGTGGAGAGTTGAAAAGTCCAACAACCTGAACAGGATTTGCAATCCAGCAGAGACTCTCTGGAAACTTTGGCTGTGGCCAGCCATGGTCCCAAAGCATCACCCTCCCCCACTGGGAGTTCAGGCAGGTGGGGGCAGAGGCAATCCAGCATCCATGGAGGCTTGTCCTGTGTCCCCAAGTTCACAAGAATCCTAATGGAAAGCCCCAAGGGATCCCCAGCATTCCTACTATTCCCTGACTTAAGAGGCTCCCAAGGGCCCACCCTTACCAAGCAGGTGGTTTTGAGTGAGCACTCAGAGGACAGCCCAGTTCGTCTTCAGCTGCATCACCAAGAGCTCCAACTTTACAGTGGCATCTACCTTGAGTGTGATGTGGTCGAGCTAGACGAAGTCGGTGCACCTGCAAAACCTGTTCCGGGAAGATGTGGGAAACCACTACGTGGTCCATTGGGCCAGGCAAGCTCCAGGGAAGGCACCTGGCAGGGGTGGCTGATGCAGAACCCTGGTGGACCTCAGGAGAGCAGGGCCAGCCCTGAAACAGGAGGGCATTGGCTCCCTCGCCTTCCCTCCTGCCCTCCCTCCATCCCTCCCTCTTTCCCTCCCTTCCAGGAGTGACTTGCACAGTATTTCCAAAAGCCCAACCCAAATCTCCCTTTTATCTAGGGTTAGAACACAAAGATGGGTGAGGTCTAAAGTCCCTGCCCTTGGGTGAAATCCTAGCCACCAGTTGTGGGGACACAGGTCATGTTGCTCAGAAGCTCTTCATGGCCGTTTACCTAATACTTTGCTGAACAAAAAGAAGAAATGAGATGGAAATTCCCTCTTGGTGCAGTGGGTTAAGGATCCAGCATTGCGCAGCTGCAGCGCAGGCTGCAACTGCAGCTTGGGTTCAATCCCTGACTCAGGAACTTCCACACACGCTCCCCCCGCCACAAAAAAAAAATTAAAAAATAAAAATAAAAAGAAATGATGAAACCACCAACCCAGCTGTCAATAAATGCAGTTTGTCTGATGGATACTAGCTCTCAAAGCATAGACTCTTTTGGAGGAAAATGTCCGAAAGAATTCTTTTACTGTGTCCACCGCTTTCAGAGGCTTCACCCCTTGCCGTTCACCACCCACACCTCTGAGGCCATTGCTCTGATGAGCCTGCTTTATAGAGGAGGAGACCAAGGCTCGTCCAGGCAACGTAACCTGCCAAGGGCTGGGATTTATCCCAGATCTGTCTGACTCTACAAGTGCCTTTGACCCCTGACTCTCCACAATGGGAATGAATGGCCAAGCACATCCTTGTACCCGTCCAGCCCAGGACCCACCTCCCACCTCGGCAGGCCTCTCCGGGGGCAGAGAGCAGTTTGAGAGATCTTTTCTGACCCCCACCCTGTGTTTCTGACAGGCTCTTCCTGGAGAACAGCAAGCTGGAGCACAGCGAGGATGAGAGCGCCATCCTGGGGCAAGGTGGGAGCGGCACCGTCATCTACCGGGCCAGGTACCAAGGCCAGCCCGTGGCGGTGAAGCGATTCCAGATCAAGAAATTCAAGAACTTTGCTAATGCCCCTGCAGGTAAACGGGGCCCTGCATCATGTTCCCTAGGTCCAAACGCACCACCTTGAGGATGCCTGAGGCCACAGTGGCTGGGATGGAGGGTGGGCTCCATCTGTATGTCTTCTCGGGAGAAATGTCTATTCAGGTCTTTTGTCAAGGCACAGAAAACTCAGAATCATAGAAAAATATGTATATGTTAAAAAAAAAAACAACAAAAAAAAAACAGATCAGGAGTTTCCTGGTGGCGTAGTGGTTAAAGATTGGGTATTGTCATCACTGCTATGGCCAAGGATGAGGCCAAGCAGGGAAGGCCTGGAAATGGCTTTTGGAGATTATTCACGTCTGGGTGAGAGCCACATGAGGCGTCCTTACAATTTCCATCTGCTCTGCATCTGTGGTGGGCACACAGTCAGACCTCAGGTGGACCCCTCACCCTGGGGGACCCCCCCAACCACTATAGGAAGGATGGTGGGTGCTCCAGATGAATGGATTAGAAGCCAGTGTAGGTAGCTTTGCCCCCACCCCTCCCCTCAAAGGAGTGCACACCCTCTAGTCTTGGCATGCTGAGGTCCACACATCAGGTGCTCAAAGAGGTTGAGCCACTTGTCACCACTCAATACTCAGCCAGTGCAAGGGCTGGGAAACCTCCTCCCTTCCAGCTGGCTAGATACCACATCTCTCACTGCCCCCTGCTTAGCACAGCTATCCTTATGATCACAAAAGGAGTTCATGCTGCGTGGGCATGTAGATAATTCTTTGCTTAATAAAAAGAAATGAGGGAGTTCTGTGCACTACAGGATCGGCAGGGTTTCTGAGACACCAGAATGCAGGTTCAATCCCTGGCCTGGCCCAATGGGTTAAAGGATCTGGCATTGCCGCAGCTTCGTTGTAGGTTGCAGTTGTGGCTCAGATCTGACCCCTGGCCCAACAGCGCCATACACTGTGGGACAGCCAAAAAAAAATAAAAAGAAATGGGAAAATGATTAACCTTGCCATCAATAAATGCAGTTGATCTGATGGATACTAGCTTTCAAGGCACAGAAGACTTATTTTTTTTAATGATTTTTATTTTTTTCCATTATATCTGGTTTAGTGTTCTGTCAGTTTTCTACTGTACAGAATGGTGACCCAGTTACACATACATGTATACATTATTTTTTCTCACATTATCATGCCCCATCATAAGTGACTATATTTATAATTCCCAGTGCTATTCAGAAGATCTCATTGCTTATGCATTCCAAAGGCAATAGTTTGCATCTATTAACCCCAAATTCCAAGTCTGTCCCACTCCCTCCCCCTCCGCCTTGGCAACCACAAGTCTGTTCTCCATGTCCATGATTTTCTTTTCTGTGGAAAGATTCATTTGTGCCATATGTTAGATTCCAGATATGTGATATCATATGGTATTTGTCTTTCTCTTTCTGACTTACTTCATTTAATATGAGAGTGTCTAATTCCATCCAAGTTGCTGTAGATGGCATTATTTTGTTCTTTTTTGTGGCTGAGTAGTATTCCATTGTGCATATATACCACATCTTCTTCACCCATTCATCTATCTGTGGACATTTAGGTTGTTTCCATGTCTTGGCTATTGTGAATAGTGCTTCAATGAACATACAGGTGCATGTGTCTTTTTCAAGGAAAGTTTTGTCTGGATATATGCCCAAGAGTGGGATTGCTGGGTCATATGGTAGTTCTATATTTAGTTTTCTGATGTACCTCCATACTGTTTTCCATAGTGGTTGTCCCAATTTACATTCCCACCAACAGTGTAGGAGGGTTCCCTTTTCTCCACACTTTCTCCAGCGTTTGTTATTTGTGGACGTATTAATGATGGCCATTCTGACTTGTATGAGGGGGTACCTCATAGTAGTTTTGATTTGCACTTCTCCATTAATCAGTTATAAGCATTTTTTCATGTGCTTGTTGGCTATCTTCTTGGGAGAAATGTCTATTCAGGTCTTTTGTCAAGGCACAGAAAACTCAGAATCATAGAAAAATATGTATATGTTAAAAAAAAAAAAAAAAAAAACAGATCAGGAGTTTCCTGGTGGCGTAGTGGTTAAAGATTGGGTATTGTCGTCACTGCTATGGCCTGGGTTCAGTCCTTGGCCTGGGAATTCCTGCTTGACTCAGGGGCAGCCAAAAAAATAAATTATTTAAAAGATTAAAAATTAAGAAACAGATAAGAAAGGAAGAGATAAAATTGTAATTATGTGAAGAGAATATAAATCTAAGAAACCTTATTGACAAACATCAGAGCCAATAAGCGTTTGGTAAAGTTCCTAAATGTGAACTCAACGTCAAATTCAGCAGCAATGCCCCATTAGCAAATGCGTTCCATGACAGCAATTAAACCACAAGGTACTGAGGAATAATTAATATGTATCATTCAGTTCTCATCTAAATTCCAGCAGGGTGTGCATGTGTGTGTGAAATCTCACCCATTCTAACATACATATAAAATGACAAAAAAAAAAAAAAAAAACCAAGAACAGCCGAGAAAATACCACAGTGGAAGACAAAGGAGAGAGGCTGGCCCAGCAAATGTCCTGACTCATGAATCTACAGGCTTAAGGCATTTTTCTCCAGGCACAGTGTCTCTTGGAGGCTGACACGAGACAGAGATGACGTTGAAATTCAGCAGAACCGCTGACTACTCCCTAAACTGGGGCAGAGTCAAAAATTCATTCTTAATGGGTTAAAGACCCACAGCAAAAAACCAAAGCTTTTACACTTAAAAAACAAATTTGCCTGGCCCACACATAGATCTGGCACAATTGATGCATTTTAATTGCCAAGATTTTCTTCCTGCTGTTTAAACTTCCAAGTCCAATGATCCCTAATTTTAAAATCCGAACATAGGGGAGGGATAGATCAGGACACAAGAGGATGAGCAAGCCTGGGGGACAGTGCTCCATGTCCTCAGGGCTGGCCACAGCCTGCTGGGTGACATCCTGCTCCTCTAGCTGGTGGGAGAGGCCCTCAGGGGGGGACTCTGGCAAGCACCTTCCATGGGGGATGCGTTTCAAGGCCATTGGGAAAAGGTTGAGCACAGCCCGCTACTGGCTGCTGATATTTCTTCTCTGGCCCAAGATGACGTTGTCACAAGCCCATGGCTGCCCCATGATTTTCCCTCTGGTTGACAAGAGGGTGGTGGTCCTTTCTGCCTTCTGTGGTCCTGGCTTCTGGCAGGGAGTAAGGTGAGCAGCAGTGGCCAAGCCTTGCACCCCAGTGAATGAGCTGTGGGGGCCTGGTTACATGCCAGGCTCAGGGGTGCAGAATTAGAAAAAGATCCAACTGAGGCCCCCAGGCAGCAGGGTGGAGCGAGGGCTGGGGGAGGGGTGGCGAGGGCGGAGACACGTGGTCCTCCCTGGAGTGTGACAGAACAAGTGCAGCCCCTGAGGAGGAAGGGGGTTACAACCAGCCGGACACCTCAGGAATGCCACCATTTGGGACCAGATTTGGGGTCATGATAGCTGAGTGACTTAGAATGCACAGCCTGGCCAAACCTGGCCCACGAGCCCCGGGAGGGCAGCTCTGAGTGTGGCAGCCTCCGCCCCCCCCCAGCCCCAGTCACCCTGGATGGGCTGCCCCAGTGCTGATGCTGTGCTCTCCCCACAGACACCATGCTGAGGCACCTGCGGGCCACGGACGCCATGAGGAACTTCTCAGAGTTCCGGCAGGAGGCCAGCACCCTGCATGCCCTGCAGCACCCCTGCATCGTGGCCCTCATTGGCATCAGCATCCACCCACTCTGCTTCGCCCTGGAGCTCGCCCCGCTGGGCAGCCTCAATACCGTGCTGTCTGAGAAGGCAAAAGGTAACCACCACACCCAGAATCTTCCACAGGGACTGCCTGGGGCTCTCAGCCTGATCCAGCCCGTGCCAGGCCTAAGAGCACCACCCCCCACGTGCTGGGAAGCCCATGTCCCAAGGAGCCCTCAGGGGCCAGGCGCACCTGCCCACAGCCCACATGCGACGTCCTGTGGGGAGAAAGGAGGTTTGCCAGGTCTGAACACTGGGGGTGGTGTTGGCCTGACTGGAGGAGTCGGATAGAACCATATTCCAAGTCTGGGTTCTTTGCCATCACCCAGGAACTTGTCCATTTACTCATCCGTCAAAGGAAGGTGGTAATAGACCTGCTGAGAAAACAGTCAAAAGCATTAAGAGAGGCAGCCCAGGGGGTTCCTGTCGTGGTTCAGTGGTTAAGGAATCCGACTAGGAACGATGAGGTTGCAGATTCAATCCCTGGCCTTGTTCAGTGGGTTGAGGATCTGGTGTTGCCGTGAGCTGTGGTGTAGGTCTCAGACGTGGCTCGGATCCCATGTTGCTATGGCTCTGGTGTAGGCCGGCAGCTGTAGCTCTGATTGGACCCCTAGCCTGGGAACCTCCATATGCCTTGGGAGCAGCCCCAGAAAAGGCAAAAAGACAAAAAAAAAAAAGAGAGAGAGAGGCAGCCCTGGGGGGCCTGTAAGGCCACCACTACATAAACCTCCCCTTTGGCCCTAATGCACATACAACTCCACCATTGTTAAAGGGACCCTATATATATATATATATATTGCTTTTTAGGGCCACATCTGTGACATATGGAAGTTCCCAGGCTAAGGACCAAATCGGAGCTGCAGCTGCCGGCCTACACCACAGCCACAGCAATGCGGGATCCAAGCCGCATCTGTGACCTACACCACAGCTAACGACAATACCAGAACCTTAACCCACTGAATGACTCCAGGAATCAAACCCAAATCCTCATGGATAATAGTTGGGATCATAACCTGCTGAGCCACAACAGGAATTCCATATCTTATATTACTGTTTAACCAAATTTTAAAATAATTACCCTGTTGCAGTTCCCGATGTAGTACAACAGGATCAGTGGCATCTTGGGAGCATTGGGAAGCAGCTTCAATCCCCGGCCCTGCACAGCCGGTTAAGGTTCCAGCATTGCCACAGCTGTGGCTTAGGTTGCAGTTGCAGCTCAGATCTGATCCTTAGCCAGGGAACTCCATATGCTGCTGGGAGGCCAAAAAAGAAAAAAAAAAATTTACCCTTAGAGATAGGTAACTAAATTCCAAGGACCTGACAGAGGGAAAGAGGTAGCTGTCTTTAACTCAGGAAGAAAAAATTCACTGAACAGCCATCACTTCTCCCTCCAGGGAAGAGAATTTTTTTCTTTTTAATGAAGTTCTTACACCTGCAACTCACCCCTTGACAGTACCTCAATCTTGGCCTGAGATGAACTCTTGGAATGTTGAATCCTTGCTCTTTCAGTAAAAACACCAACCATTGCAGGCATGAGATACCATAAAAGAAGCTGTAACAACAAGCATTTCTAACCTAAGGAATCTTTACTTAGGAAAGTTGTTCTCTGTTTCTTCTGGCATTCAGCCGAATGCTGAATGAGTTGGTTGAATATAAAGTAAAATAAGAGTAAGGAAAATAGGAGTAAGAAGAGAGTGGGAGTTCCCTTGTGGATCAGTGGGTTAAAGATCCAGTGCTATCACTACTGTGGCTTGGTTTCAATCCTTGGCCCTGGAATTTCCACATGCTGCGGGCACAGCCAAAAAAACAAACGAAAAAAACAAAACAAAACAAAAAAGAAAGAAAAGGAAAATAGAAAGTTGTTATGATGACAGTTTGATATTTTTTTCTTTGCAAAGACTCTTCCTTTATACCCCTGGGACACATGCTCACCCAAAAAATAGCCTACCAGATAGCCTCCGGCCTGGCCTACCTGCACAAGAAAAACATCATCTTCTGTGACCTGAAGTCAGACAATATTCTGGTCTGGTCTCTGGACGTCAAGGAGCACATCAACATCAAGCTGTCAGACTATGGCATCTCCCGGCAGTCGTTTCACGAGGGCGCCCTTGGCGTGGAGGGCACTCCCGGCTACCAGGCCCCAGAGATCAGGCCTCGCATCGTGTATGATGAAAAGGTATGCACCCTTTGCAAGGTCAGCTTGGGGGTCCTGGCAGCACCTGCTATTTTGGGGCTTCATGCCCCCCCAAACACACACCTCTGTCTTGCTTATGCCCAACTGGCAAGTGCTTGCTTGACCCAGGAGACACAAGGGCCTGTGTCCACTTCGTAATATTGAGAGTGACTTCTCCTTAGCATCAGCCAGCCTCAGAATTCTCAAACCTTGGTTGAGAAATAGAGTGAAAGCTGTTCACAGTGGACAAAAGTCCAAGATGGAGATAAGTCCAGATTTGGGTCTCCTAACTCTGCCGTTTAGATGTGCCAAATGAGGACAGAGGACCAGCCCCACAGGTGCTTGAGAGGAACAGACAGATAAGGATAATAAAGGCTCCTGGTCAAATGGAAAGGCAGCATCATCCAAGCCAGGAGAAGAGAGGGAGATCTGGTGGGACAGCCACATGGTCAGCCTTGGCCGAGATGATGCTAAATGTTTGCCTTCCTCCCTTGGAGCTGTTTGTTGCAGGCACACAGACAACTTAAAATCACATTACTCACTTGTCATCTAGTACCAGCCCGGGTTAATTAATCGCCCAGCGGTGAAACCTCTGGTCTGTAATTTCTCATTACTTGGTGATTTATAGATGGGCCATTGACTAATTGCTTTAAGAATAACATGAGCATGTGTAGTTTAACCTGGCACCTGGGGCTATTTACCAGTATAGAAAAGGCAAATCAGAGTGACAGAAATAAGCTTCTTAGTAGCAGATGACACAGACAAGGCACCTGAAAACTAAATTTATAACAGGAACCTTCACATTGAAAAAACTCTCAAATCTGTCTTAACCATTCTCCTGCTAAAAAGCTATTTTTTTGCCACTCCTGGAGGCCTGTGTAACTCTCTCCTTTCCAGGTCTTTTTATGATATTTAGAGGAATCAAGATTTTATGATCTGGGAGATGTTCCCCTCTTGATGATTTGTATATACTGCTGTCCTACTAGCAAGCATGTTAAGCTGAGAGTCTGCAATTTCCTGCCTTGTTATGATACATAAGGAAAGGGATCATGGCATCCTTGGAGCCCTTAACTAGTGCCTGACAGTTAGCAAGTTCTCAGTATGCATTTAGTGGATGGCTGGCTGGATGGAAGTATAGGAGGATGGATGGGTAAATGGACAGAAGGATAGTCAGATGGCTGCAAGTGTGGGTAGACAGGAAGATGGCTAGAAGGGCAGGTGATCAGGTAGATGGATGGATGGGTGGGTGAACAGTTAATATGGATCATGGAAGGTAGATGGAAGGATGGATAGATGGATGGATGAGGAAGGAAGGGAGGGAGGGAAGAAGAAAGGAAAAGGAGAAGAACCAGAAGATAGATGGGCAGAGGGACAGAATGGTGGCTTGTCAGTTGTTTGGTGGGAGGTTTGGTGAGGTAGCGTGAGGTGGATGGATTGATGGAATTGATGAGTGTCTCCCTTTGGGCAAGGCCCATTCTTTCCTTATCTAATGCGTCTTCCCACTCCCTCCATCTCAGGGCCACTTTGCAAGATCTGCTGGGCCCAGGCAGGGGACCTGACTTGGCTTGCCTCTCTGCCCAGGTAGACATGTTTTCCTATGGGATGGTGCTCTATGAGTTGCTGTCCGGACAGCGGCCTGCACTGGGCCACCACCAACTTCAGATTGCCAAGAAGCTGTCCAAGGGCATCCGCCCAGTCCTGGGGCCACCGGAGGAAGTGCAGTTCCATCGACTCCAGGCTCTCATGATGGAGTGCTGGGACACGAAGCCTGAGAAGGTACCTGGGAGCGGAGCCTGGGGGCCCACAGCTCCTGCCAGGGGTGGAGGCTGTGGGTCTCCAGAGTGCACATGTATTGGAGCTCTCTGGTGGTGCAGTGGGTTAAGGATCCAGCATTGTCACTGCTGTGGCTCAGGTCACTACTGTAGCATAGGTTTGATACCTGACCCAGGAACTCCCTTATGCTATAGGCATGGCCAAAAAAGCAAAAAACAGCAAGGCTGAGGGCATGTGTATAACTGCCTGCCCACCCTTCCCTAAGGGTCTAGAATAAATGCAGCAACACTTTCCTACTCACCTCTTCTACCAATAGATGTTAACTGCCTTTAATACACCCAGTTCATTTTCTTTGCATGGGTGTTGCTCTCAGGAAAAATGAAGTTTCTTTCCCTCCCAGTATTCATGTTACATCATCCTGCAAATAAACCAAACCAACCCTTTTATAGCAAGACAGCCCCTGAGCAAGGGCAGAGAGAACGTGTGTGCGCGTCTCTCTCCAAAGTAATGGGAGGAAGGTTTGCTCCTAAGAAGCAAGAGCCATGTTACCATTTTGAAGCTAGTCCTTTTAGGAAGAGACTGGTGGTTTTAAGATTAAAACTCATTTATCAAATTAGATGGTGCTAATTTAATGTGTTGAGGATAAATGAGATCCGAGAAAAACTCTTTAGAAGATTGTTTGTCCCTGGACTTGGGGCGGGGGTGGAATATCAGAGGTTAGGCTGAGCTGACCCCCTTTGAGTTCATGGACGACAGTCACCATCCAGACGCAGAGGCAAAGGGTTTGTTTCTGGCATTTGAAGTTGTTTCGGCCTCTTGCTTTGACTGGGTCCTGAATAAGCAGCTCCACTACTTCCTTCCTGGTTCAAGACCCTTAGTGTCTCAGACAGGCTGAGCATCCATCTGGTTGAAAACCGACCCTTGTTTACAACCCTGATGGCCTCTCTCCTGCAGCGACCGCTGGCCCTGGCAGTGGTGAGCCAGATGAAGGACCCGACCTTCGCAACCTTCATGTACCAGCTGCCCTGTGGGAAGCAGACGGCCTTCTTCTCGTCCCAGGACCAAGAGTACATGGTGGTGTTCTGGGACGGGAAAGAGGAGTCTAGGTAAAGCCTGAGGTTTACAGGGCCCTGCTGGTATCAGAGTTAGGGTGGGGGGCGCATCGTGGACTTGGGGAGCAGTCGGGGACAACCATGATGAGAGATGTTTAGCAGACAGGGCTTGAAAGCCTGTTGGAGCCTGCTCAAGAGAAAAAACAGTCTACATGCCTGCAGATGGGCACGCGTGGGTTTGTGGATAAGAGAAGCAGAGAAAAGATGTCTGCTGAGGATGGGGGGTTAAAGGCGAGGGGTTGTTTTAAGATGGGGGAGTTATTTGCAGCTTGAGAGTAGAGGTGAATGATACTGGGAGTCGGGAGAGAGGACAGGGACTAGAGTGGAGCTGCCGAGTAGAGACGAGGGAAAGGGCCCCAGGGTCCAGCAGGAAGGGTGCCACTAAGTAGGATATCATGTGCTCCCCCTTTCAGGTGCATCTCTTTTTCTCAGTGAAGTGGCAGGAAGGGCAAGGCCATTGGGGAAAGGCTCAGAATATTTGAGGAGAATGACAGAAAGCCCAGGGATTTGGAAAGGTAGCATCAAAGCCTTGGCAATGTCCAGGAAAGCCCCATTCTGTGCAAGACCCTTCAGTTCTCGCCAGGGCTGTGACCTCTCCCACCTACCTAGTGTGATATCTTCAGAGGCAAAATAGCATTTTATGGCATGAAGAATCTTCTGGAAAGTCTGGTGGGAACACTAGAAGTTGCTCAAATCTGAGCGGACGTAGATAAAGCAAAGCTTAAGATGCAGTGAGATAAATGAAAGGGACTGGAAGTAGTTCTGGCCAGAAGCACAAGGGCAGTGAGCCTGGGAAGTGAGACTGGAGAGAAAATGAGACAATCCGAGAATGAAGGAAGGGATGGGGGGAGAAGGAAGGGATGGGGGGAGAAGGAAGGGAGGACATGCCAAACACAGGACGCATGTCACAAAATTCTTGTTGGAGGGAATAGGGGTATTTCACCCTTTAAGTCTATATTTTTCTTTTTTTTTCAAGTTAAATGTAAAGTGATTTGTAATATCCTAGTTTCACTTTTTCAATGCATAGAAAAAAGACTGGGAAAAAAGGGGGGAATATAAACTTTGAAGGAAGTTTTCATTTGGAGATTTTTCACTCAGCTCTCTCGTCTGTAGATACATGTTCTCAGTCAGCAATGGCAAGGGTTTCTGAAATGTGCTGACAGAAAAATTTTACATTGAGAACTGCTACCCACTCACTTGACTTATTTCCTTGGACTGGGGACAAGGTCCCATCAAGGACATCCAGTGATGCAGGGGGTTGGGGGTGGTGGTGAAGGGCTGTATTTATAAAACACAGCTTGTTAGTTCTTTGTAGAGAACTCATTGAGGCCCCAGTCTACTCTGAAATTCCCCTGTCTTGTCTCTAGTTGACCCGGTATTGTCTGCTGTGGGGGATCCCCCTTTACTGGGGTAGGGACAGACATGGCCAGTGGAGGGTGGGGCAGGGAGTGGCCTGCGTGCAGTACAGCCTCCTAATGTCTCTTTCTGCTTTAGGCATGACCTCAAAGGTCGCAGAAAGAGGAGGGTCCTTCTTCCCCTTGGGAATGGCCTTCCTGCGCCTAAATGTTCAGGCATTACCAGGCAGACGAACCAGGCTCTGCTCCAGCCACGAGCAGTCCTTGAGTCTCTCGGAACAGGCAGAATTGGACTCTGGGCTGGAAGGGGTGGCCAAGGGCCATGGCAGCTGATGTCCTCCTCTAAGGCTGCTACAGGCCAGGCCAGGGAGAGGGAGGGGACCCCTGACCGGCATGAGCTGACCACATGGTTGTTGCCCATTGTAGGAACTACACAGTGGTGAACACAGAGAAGGGCCTTCTGGAAGTGCAGCACATGAGCTGTGCTGGAATGAAGTTGAGCTGCCAGCTCAAGGTCCAGAACTCTCTGTGGACGGCCACTGAGGTAACAACCCCCTGCAGGGCTCTCCTCAGGGTGGATGACACCAGCCCCTGGTGGGGGGGGTAGGGGGGCATTTAGCAACTAAACATGCAGGACAGGACACCTGGGTACATTTGAGGTTTAGGCATAACCCCAGCCCACACCCGTGAGACCCCAGGTCAATGCCAGCAGCCCAGTTGGCAAGCAGCATCTCACCAGGGGCAACTCAGCCTGCTTTGTCCCTGGCTGGTGACTGGGGTTCAGCTGTGATAGTGTCAAGGGCAGAATCCCAGCAAGAGAACCCCAGCAGGTTGGTGAAATGACTGGGTTTCTTATAACCCTGCCGTGTCTACGCAGCAAATCCACTCAGCTATGAGGCCCTTTGCTTTCTTGTAAAGAGGTCAGCAGAAGGCAGAGGAACTGTCTTCTGAGGAATCCAGAGAGGAATGCCCCAAAACAAAGTCTCTGAAGCTGCTCTTGGGGGGGGGGGGGTATAAATTAGCGGAGCCCTTTCCAGATAGCAGATGGGAAGTTTGGTTCAAATATGCATCTGAAATCTTAAAAATATTCATACTATGTAAGCCTCAGGAATTTCAGTTTTAAGAATCTGTTCTAAGGAAAAAAACAAGACACGCACACGTACATACAGACTCAGACAGACAGATGCTTGAGGATGCTCATTCCAGGAGTTCCCTGGTAGCACAGTGGGTTAAGTATCTGGCATTGTCACCGTTGTGGCTTGGGTCACAGCTGTGGTGTGGATTCTATCCCTGGCTCAGGAACTTCCGTATGCCACAGGCACAGCCAAAAAAGAAAAGGAAAAAAAGAAAAAAAAAAAAAGCTCATTCCAGTAAAATTCATATCGTGAACAACTTGAACAGAATAAACATCTGCAAAAGGTGAACCAAAGTCTGGTAGCCCCGAGCAACAGACAGTGAAGAAGAGCAGGTTCTATCCCCGGCCTTGCTCAGTGGGTTAAGGATCCGGCGTTGCTGTGAGCTGTGGTGTAGGTTGCAGATGTGGCTCAGATCTGGCATTGCTGTGGCTCTGGTGTAGGCCGGCAGCTGTAGGTCCGATTTGACCCCTAGCCTGGGAACCTCCATATGCTGCGGGTGGGGCCCTAAAAAAGAAGAAAGAGGAGCACAGACATCACTCCTTCCCAGACCAGGTAGGACAGGGCTTCTGCCTGCAGGGAGTGTCCCAGGAGGAGAAACCTGTGCAGACAGCACGATAACGTCGTTCTGCTGTCGTGGGGAACCAGACCCCCACCAATATCCACAGAAAACTCAAAGTCTGGGCCCAAGTCCCAAAGGTGGCTTTCTTGGGGTGTTGGATCATGGGCAATTGCATCTCCTCTAGATTACTTGGTAGTCTTCAAAGTTTCTACAAAGAGCAGCCAACCAGAAAGCCTCCATAAGCATTACTTCCGAAGACATAAAGGAACTCCCAAGACAGAACTTGCCCCCTAGGAAACGGCAGGCCAGGTCCAGTCCGGCTCATGTTGGCTGTCTGCCTCCATAGGACCAGAAGATCTACATCTACAGCCTCAAGGGCATGTGCCCGTTGAACATGCCCCAGCAGGCTTTGGACACCCCAGCCATCGTCACCTGCTTCCTGGCAGTGCCTGTTATAAAAAAGGTGAGGTCACGGGGAGGTGAGGTCATGGGGAAGTGGGGGCACTGCATCTGAGTTTCCCTTCCCTTGGGTTGGTGAGGAGGGCAGCAAGGCCATGCCCACCTGGAGCAGCAAGCCTGGGTCACTGTCAGTCTCACAGAGACAGGACACCTGGACCATCAGTGCCTTTGGGGTTTCTGAGAGCCTAAGGACCAGTAAAACAAAGGGCTAGGTGGAAAGCCTACCTTCAGCACACGAAACCACAGCCCCAGTTCATGGTGAGATGCTTTTCTGGTGCAGATGGTGTCAGGGGACAGTTGCTTGTGTGCCCTTCCCCTTCTGAGAGCAGGGGCCTAGCTCAGCACTTCTCACAGCCACTGAGTCACCAGGCCCTGGCAGGCCCCTAGCTCCCCTCCCACTCTGGTTCTGCCTCCCCAGACCAGTCTCCATCAGTCCCAGACCTCCATCCCTCTTTGTCCAATATGGCCCTGAAGATGCATATCCTCAGCTTTCAGACCCAGCCTGCAGAGCCGGCCAGGTCTCCCCCCTCCACAACCCCCTCTCACTCCTCTCCTCCCAGCACCGCACTCTGAGCAGGCCTTTCCCTTTAGGACTGACCTAGTGGCTCATACCTCTTCCTATTCAGGTCTGAAGAACAAGGGCCGTGACCCGGACTCTGAGAAGCTGCCCCACGCTCCGCCCCAACCCCCCAGGCCTCTGGACCCCCTCTGTGGGCCCTGAGGTGCCGTTTTTACAGCAGGCACACTCTCCACTCGAGAGCTCCTTGTTGGTGTGGCTTTGTTAAAACACGTTGGCTGTCATCATCCAATGCCAGTTTTCCCACCTGCAAAATGGGCGTAAAAGATTGTGAGGAGGATCTCTGGGCATAACGTACCCAAAGCTCTGGGTGTCATCATCCAATGCCAGTTTTCCCACCTGCAAAATGGGCGTAAAAGATTGTGAGGAGGATCTCTGGGCATAACGTACCCAAAGCTCTGGGCTGGTGCACTGGTTGAACATGAGCATTATTACTCTTTCCTTACGGTCATGAAATACACGTGCTCTCCTCTCCACCCCTCTACAGTTTCATTTCTTTAAAAAAAAGTTTGAAATCAACCTTGAGCCATTTATGACTGTGGCCCCATGGGCGAGGCTGGGCAGCTCAGGACCCCGTCTGCACCAGAGCGCAGGACATGACACAAAGCGTTATTTAAGCTCAGGGCTGCCCAGAGCCCCGAGCCAGGGCACCGCCACCCGCCCGCAAGACCAGAGGGAATAAAGCTGGCTCTGTGCGGAGCCTCCCTGCCAGGGTGCCTGCCCCTCAGAGGCTGTGCTGCCCCGTGGCTTCGGACAGCAGACCCCTGCATTCTTGCACGCGCACGTCCACACCCAGCCGGGACGTGGGGCTCACTGCCTGGCTGGGGCCCAGAGCAGGGACTCAGATAGAGGCCTTGCTCCTGTTTGCTTTGGCTGTTTTCTTTCCTCGAAACCTGAAGATGGATTTGGATAAACGTTCTTAGGCCTCATTGACCTTGCTGTTGAGCTAGAGGCTGGTTCACTCATCACCTGGGACAGCCCAGCTTCCCAGCTCCAACAAGGGGGCTTTCTGTCCTCACCCTCGCTGGCCCAGGGCCTGGGGCCCCGCTCGGTCCCAACTCTGGCTTTGTTCTCCTAAACTCTTCCCATCCCACCCCAGCCCCACCCAGGCGTCTGGGCTGCTCTCCATCCCCAGCTCCACACAGATGCTCCAGGGATGCCTGGGCTGGGCCCAGCATTCAGCACAGTCTTTGCAATGTTGGCCTCTGCGTGGGGACCTCTGGTGGCCGTAAAAGAGCACATGCTTCATGGGGTTGTGAGGGCATCCCGAGGACCCCCATCAGTGTCAGCTGAACCACAGGCATTTCAGAGATGTAAACGGGGAATGTGGCACAGTGGCCAAGACGCGCCTCCGCGGAAAAGCTGAGTTGGAAGCAATTTCTTTAAGAATGAATACTTGAGCAGAAAACTAGGGAGAGTCAGAGGTGGAGGGGGCCTTGCCCTTCCCTATAGCAGACCAGCATTGGGGCAGTGGTGGGTACCAGACCTTGGCCTGCTCTCATGGGGCACCCACCTTCTGGGGACAGCAAACAGGAGACTAAGAGCAGATCCATGGGGCACCCACAATTGCTGTCACCTTAAGGAACAGAGTTCACGGGAGGGAAGGACGCACATCCTGCCTCTGAAGGAGGCCCTGGTGACCGAAAAGGCAGTCCCCCACCCCCTGCCCCCTGCAACTGACATTACAAGAAGCCCAGGCTGACCAAAGTCTGGCCTTGTGGTCTAGGCCACATGCCCCCTCCCTCAGGGGCCAAGGGCCTTCTTCTCACTCTGGCTCAGGGCAGGGAGGATGGGTGTGGCTCTTCAGGGCCTGGACTGCACCTCCTTTGAGAGCACTCCCAGAAGGTAGCCCCTGCCTTTTCCAAAACTTGCCCCTCCAAGAAGTACCTGTGGATGGAAAATGAGTGCCCCCCTGGGGTACATGCAGAGGTCTTGTGGCCAATTTTTGGCTCCTGGGATCCATAAGATGCACAAGCAAAGGCATCACACATCCCTCCCTTCTCCCTGCAGAATTCCTACCTGGTGTTGGCGGGCCTGGCTGATGGGCTTGTGGCTGTGTTTTCCGTGGTGCGGGGCGCCCCAGACAACAGCTGCTCCTACCTGTGCTCACACACAGCCAACAGGTCCAGGTTCAGCATCCCAGACGAAGACGCGCGGCAGAACCCCTACCCTGTGAAGGCCATGGAGGTGGTCAACAGCGGGTCTGAGGTCTGGTACAGCAATGGGCCGGGCCTGCTGGTCATCGACTGCATGGCCCTGGAGATCCGCAGGCGGCTGGAGCCTTACTCAGCCCCTTCGGTGGTCATGTCGGTCGTGTGCAGCTCTGAGTGCCGTGGGGAGGAGGTCGTCTGGTGCCTGGACGACAGGGCCAACTGCTTGGTGATGTACCACTCAGCCACCTACCAACTGTGCGCCCGCTACTTCTGCGGGGACCCTAGCCCCCTCAGGGACGTGTTTCCTGTGCACCCCATGGGCCCGGAGCCCCTGCTCAGCCCCATCGCCAGCCCGAAGGAGCCCCAGAAGGACTCCCTGGCGGACGTGAGCATCATGTACAGTGAGGAGCTGGGAACACAGATCCTGACCCACCAGGACTCGCTGACTGACTACTGCTCCGTGTCCTCCTACTCCTCGTCCCCATCCCACCGGGTGCCCACATCCCTTTCCAGCGTGCCCTGCTCCCCAGCAAGCTCCTCCAGTCTGCTTTTTTCCACTGACAGCGGGGACACCAGCAGGCTGCTGGAGCCCACCCTGGGCTCCGATAGGCCTGAGCATGACCTGAGCCCCGTGGACGGTGAGGCATTCAGCCAGCACTTGCAGGCAGTGAAGATCCTGGCCGTGAAAGATGTCATCTGGGTCCCCAGGTAGGTTTTCCAGCAGGGGGCGCTGTCCTGCACTGCCCGTTGCTCTGGCTTTGGGAGCAGAGTGCAGGGAACCTTAAGACATTATTGAGATCCATCATGAGCTGTTTCCTCTCCCCTGGAACCAGAGGGATCTCTTTAGCAGATCTAAGACGGGCGGCACGAAAGCCCATCTGCCCTCTAGAGAGCTCAGGGAATGACAAAGGAGAGCCACGGTCAGGTTTCCTCCTGGGAAAGGGCTTCTTGCCCGGCTTCGGGGCCTCTGGTAACTCAATCCATTTGCAGAAACTGCATTTGTTGCCATGCCTTTCTGCACGCCAGCTCCGTTTCCCCTGGAGAGCACAGCCCTGGACAAATGCTTCCCCTTCTGGGTTTTGGTTTCTTAGGCGTGGTGGAGATATTATCGTCATCGGCCTGGAGAAGGATGCAGGTGCCCAGCGGGGCCGAGTCATCGCCGTCTTGAAAGCCCGAGAGCTGACTTCACGTGGGTAAGACTGAGGGTAGCAACTTGAGGACCTGGCATGTGGCTAGGGGAATCGAGGCCCCCTGCCACCTCCCTGCCTAATGGCTGCCGCCCCTGTGTCTTCCACAAATAAACATGGCATTATCACTGTGGCCATAGGCAGATGAGGAACATGCTGGGGTCTAGCAGGCAGCTCCTAGAGGATCGGCAAATACCAACTGAACCAGGCATCACCCATTCATCACCAGTTGTGGCTGACTGTTTCTGGGGTGCCCACTACAGCTGTGAACCAAGTGTTCTTCCTGGGGTGTGCCTCCAGGGCCCAAGCTCAGCTGCAATCAAAGTGGGGATCAGCAGTATCTCTGGAGCGCTGGGAAGCAGGTTCAATCCCTGACCCAGCACAGTGGTTTAAAGGGTGTGGCTTTGCCACAGCTGCACCTTAGGTTGAAACTGCAGCTCAGATCTGATCCCTGGCCTGGGAACTCCATATGCTGTGGGACAGCCAAAAAAGAAATGGGGATCCAGGTGATTCCTAGTCCTCCCCACCATGCAATAGCCCTTCCCGAGGGGCCCCTCCTCCCATTCAGCCCCAACCAGGGCCCTGCAGCCAGGCCTCACCACCTCTTGCCACGCCCATGCCCAGGCTCAGCTGTGCCCATCACCCATCCAAAGGGCTCCCACCAGGAGGCAGGCCAGACTCCACTGTGAGAGTCACCCTGGCTGTGGAGACGGGAGGCTGGTGCCCGCCGGTGTCCTGGAGTCACCAGGTGGCTGGCAGTGTCTACACCCTTCACTTTGCTGAGTCCCATGCTGTTAACCTCCCTTATGGAGAAATCCCCTTTGGCCTGTTTTCCCTGGAGCAGGATACTGATGGAGATCATGTCAGTGGCACTGGCGCCAGTGACCTTGCCCTGCAAGTGGTTCTGGAGACAAGATCTGGGATTGTGGCTGGGCCCCAGCTGCATTTTTGGGCATCAGTAGCTTCCAGATGTCAGAAGAGGCTTCCGGTGGGGCGGGGGGTTGAGGACCTGTAGAGGCCTGCCCTTTTGACCTTGGAATGCCCCCATTAATATCCCTGAATTTTCCTATTTGCTCCCCCAAAGACAAGTTTACCAGGAGCCAGGCACACTCACTAGGGAGAAAGCCCAGGCAGGAAGGCTGCAGCCAGAGCTCGCTAGTTTTGCTAGGTTTTGAGATGCATTTATCAGATGCCCAAGGAGACATTCAAGGCCCAAGGGAGCGGAGGGCCCTGCCCATCCCACTTGACATGCTGGCCTTGGGACGGGTCGGGGCGCAGGGGGCGGAGGGAGGAGTTTCTGGCTTCAAGGTGGGCCACCACTTCTCAGGGCCCAGGAGAAAGCTTGCAGTGCATGCTCCAACCAGCTGAGACAATCCAGAGCCTCAAAAGAGTGTATAGAGTTAGGACTTGTTGGTACAGATTTTCTGCCTAATCTATTGCTCTGCATTTCCTCAGCCTGTGGAAACTTAGAAAGGGAGAAAAAGCACGCCTGGGATGGATGGCAAGGGAATCGAGCTAAATCTTAAAATTCATCATGGACCATTGATGAGCGAGAATTAGATGGAATTGACTATACTGTCCTTTCTCAGAATCTGCGGGGCGGGGGGTGGGGCGTCCAGGACCCCTGCAGATACCAAAATCCAAGGATGTTCAAGTCTTTATAATATAAAAGGGCACGGGACAGTCAGTCCTCCTTATCTGAGGATGCCAAGCCTGTGGACACGGAGGGCTGACTCTTTTTTTCTGGACACTTTGGCGTCTGGGGCACATTACGGAGGATACCTGCTCTGATGTGGACCTGAGATGATGCCCTGGCCCCTTTTCAGACTTTAGAAAGGCTGCTGGATGCTGGACCACCAGAGAGGGGAGCAGGGCATCCCAGCACGCCGGTGGGGGCCAGGTGTAGGTGTACAGATGCCGCCTTAAGCAGGCGCTGTCCTACAAGAAGGTTCAGGGGGAAGGTCATGGCCCCCACCAAGTGGGGACCCCCTGTGGGTTTTCTCAGACCATGCCCCCTCTTTCTGCAGGGTGCTCATGGATGCGGCCGTGGTGGCCAAGGACACAGTTGTGTGCGGCTTTGAGAACGAAAACCTGGAGTGGTGCCTGGCTGTCTGGAGGGGCTGGGGCACCCGGGAGTTTGATGTTTTCTACCAGTCCTACGAGGAGCTGGGCCGGCTGGAGGCCTGCATTCGGAAGAGAAGATAATCCCTGTGGAAGGAGCGTTTCTCGGACCTGGCCCCTCCACCTGCAGCCTGGAGCCCCCTGAGGACCCAGAAGGTGGATCAGGTTCTCCTCTGAATCACTTGCTGCTAAAAAGTGCTGAGAAGTTCCCACCTCTCTGCAGGTTTGGGGTGCTCCTGTTCTAAGGCACAAGTTCGCTGGACACCCCCACCCCACTCCGGGCTGGTTTTACCCCAACGGAAGACGGTGGGGTCTGATTGGGAGGAACTCCCCCGCCCCCTCCGTCCACTTTCAGGGCTGGGCTGGGTCACATGAAGGGGGGCTGGGCCTCACCAGCACAATGGGCCTCCCCACTTTAACCCCCACATCTGGGGTGGAATTACATGAGGGGCTCTCCATTGGGGAGCGGTTCAGGGCAGGGAGGGAGGGGAGCTGTGACCCCTGCCCCTTCTCTGAGTGGCTCCCAGGCTCTCAGCACGTTTCTCAAGCTCCCGGGTCCCCGGGGCCCGAGGCCCCGCTCGGGCAGTCAGAGATCAGGTGTCTCCTGCTCTGGAAAGTGTGTGAAAAAGCTCAGAAGGACCCCAGTGAGGAGCACTGCCCGATCTGGGGAATGAATGGGTTCCTTTAAGTGATGGGGCTGGAAAGCCAAGAGCCAGCCCAGGGCTGAGAGCACTGACTCAGCCTTTGCATTTCTTCTCCTGCCCCCAGAAGGCAGGAGAGACCCGATCAGCAGGACTTGAGAAAGGGCCTGTGTTTACAGCTTTGTGAAATAAACTTGGACACAGCTGGGGCACAAGCCCTGTTTGTTTGCACATCATAATCTCGTTTATCACTTTAACAAATTAAGTCCATATCTCAGTGGTTAGGCCTCTGATTGTGAAATCTTGTCCTATGGGGCTTACATCAAAATATGTATTCGCTAAACATTTACTGCACAGCACATACAGCACAGTAAAAAAGTGACATTGTTAATGAGGGAATGTGGGTAAGTAGGCACATGTGCACATGCGCTCGTGTGCACTCGCACCCGCGTGCACAAACAAGAATGCACACATGTCCACGCCGTTCTCAAGAGGAACCATTGGAAGCTGCTTGACCCAGAATGGGAGTATGAATGAAAGATCGTGCACCAGTTCAAGTTGTTGACCTTTTTCTAAAATTAAATTATAAAAATCAAACTTAAGATTTTGCCAGAGTATGTGGGCAAATGTAATTCCTCTTATCTGAAAATAAACAGACTGTCTCAAGAATGAGGTCATGGCTTCCTTCTGTAGAGTTCTGGAATAACACAGGGCACAGATTCTGCCCACCCTGGCCCCCTAGCTTCCCCAGGGGGAATAGCCCCTCCCTGGCCTGCCAGCTCCCCTGGGGTGGGGGAGAGGGGAGGACGGCCCCATCCTGGCCCCTGGCTGCCCCCCTGGGGCAGGCTGCCCTGTAGCAGTGTCCTTGGGCAGAAACGAGGCTCTGTCCATCTCCCCACTTCCTTGTAGCAGCCCGGGCATTGGGTCCCAGGGGTCTGAGGGTCTGTGCTCCTGCCCACTTTGCAGCCATTGGGCCCTCAGTAGGACCTTGGCGGTCACTGCTCTCCCTTTCATCTCTGTGCCCCGAAGTTACCTAGTTAACTTCTCAAATGGTCCTGTTCGTCCTCTGCCCTAGACCTATGGTCCACATCATCTCAGCCAGACTGCTGTGGGACTCCATCCGGTCCCACCCTGCTTTTCCAGCTCATCTAGCCCCAGGCCAGGGCCCAGGATGCTGTGAGGAGAGGCAGATGCTCAGGGGATGGTCTCGCAGAGCCCACAGAGGGAGTCTTTCACAAGAGTTAGCAACCATGCAGGAAATAGTTACTTGACTTGGCTATCTAAAAATTAGAAACTTGGAGTTCCTACTTAGCACAGTGGGTTCAGGATCC
The DNA here is from genome assembly GCF_054392235.1 of Sus scrofa. Classification (NCBI taxonomy): domain Eukaryota; kingdom Metazoa; phylum Chordata; class Mammalia; order Artiodactyla; family Suidae; genus Sus; species Sus scrofa. The sequence continues at coordinate 148,931,182 of NC_139383.1, forward strand.
AACTACAGCAGCTCGGGTCACTGCAGAAGCACAGGTTCAATCCCTGGCCCAGTTCAGGATTCAGCATTAAAGGATCCAGCACTGCCGCAGCTGCAGCTTAAATTCAGTTGCTGGCCCTGGAATTTCCATATGCTGAAGGTGAAACCATTAAAAAAAAAAAAAAATTAAGAAAGAAAAAACAAACTTCTAAAAATAGTAAAAATTAGAAACAAACAAAAATTACCAAAGCCAAAATATGGACAGTCAACCAGGGCAATAATATTTGTGACACAAATGAGACATGTAGTTCGCTTATCTTTTAAACAAAAAGCTTGTACCTATTAATGAGAAAAAAACTGATAGGAAAACAGGTAGAGGACATCAACAACACCCAACCTTGCCCCATAGGAAGGAGAGAGTCATGAAGACAAGAATAAAACGCTTTTATGGGAGTTCCCTGGTGGCCTCTTGGTTAAAGGATGTGGCGTTCTCACAGCAGTGGCTCAGGTCACTGCTGTGGCACAGGTTTGATCCCTGGTCCCAGGGACTTCTTCATGCCTTTACCCCTGCCTCCACCTTCCCCCAAATAAACATGCCTCTATGGCCCTCATGTCAGCATCCACATGGAGCTCTCTCTGAAGGCACAGCTGGAAGGACTGGCACATGCAAAGGCCCTGTGGTAGGAATGAACTGCTTTGCTGGAGGCACAGGTGAGAAGCTGCTGTGGCTAGAACATTTGTAAGGAGGGGAGATCAGGGCCAGAGAGGCACAGCATCAGAGGCATGGGTACCCAATGAAGCAACTTGCAGTTTTAAGCAGGGGCACTAGATGATCTAAATTTCTTTAAAAATCACTTTGGCGGCTGAGTGGAGGATGGACTAAAGGGGAGGATACTTACTTTTTATTTATTTATTTATTTATTTATTTATTTATGTTATGGCCGTACCCATGGCATATGGAAGTTTCCCAATCAGGTATTGAATCTGAGCCACAGCTACAACCTATGCTGCAGCTGCAGCTGCAGCAATGCCAACTCCTTTAGCCCACTGCAGCAGCCCAGGCTTGAATCTACATCTCTACAGTGACTCGAGCCATCACAGTTGGATTCTTAACTCCTGCACCATGGCAGGTACCGGGAGGCAATTTATAATGGGGTCACTCCTTCAAGGGCATTTGGGCTGTATCTACCCAAACTTCAAACGCACATACCCTTTGACCTAGCTGTCCCACTAAATATTGGATTCTTAAATTCTGTGAAAATGCTGAAAGATTCAAAACAAAGACATCCTGGCCGTATCGCTTGTAATGGCCCCGAACACAAGACAACCTAAACCTCTATCAGGAAGGAAGTCAGATAATGTCTGCTCCTCCAACAGTGCCATACGCTGCAGCCTTTCAGACACAGGGCAGTACCAACCATGCTGGATTGGCATGTTCTCCGTAGTATAACGAATGTGTTGTTTTTCTAAAAAGCAACTTGCAGTTTGGTGTGTATAGAGTTACTACTTGCATAAAAGAACAAAAATGAGGGAGTTTCTACTGTGGCACTGTGGGTTAATGGTCCAACTTGTCTCTGTGATGTTGCCAGTTCTGGGGCCGAGAGTTAAAGATCTGACATTGCCCCTGCTATAGGTCGCAGCTGCGGCTCAGATTTGATCCCTGGCCCAGGGGAACTTCCAAATGCCACAATCGTGGTCAAAGACGGAAAAAACAAATAAAAACAAAAAATATTACACAGAGAATCCCTGGGGGCCTAGCAGTTAAGGATCAGGCATTGTCATTGCTGTGGCACAGGTTTGATCCCTGGCGCGGGAACTTCTGCATGCTGCAGATGGGGCAGAAAAACAAAACTGAAAAAAGTACAGTTATGCGTGCGTGTGTACATAAGTGTGTGAGTGAGTTATGTGCACAGGGGAAATATCCTTAAGAATGTCCAGGAGTCTGATAGAAATTTGTTGCCACTGAGGAGGATGACTGAGAAGCAGGCCCTTTGTTTTTACTTTATACCTTCTTCCACACTGTTTGAATTGTAAACTAACCTTCTTATGAAGGTAAGCTGGGCTGGACCGAGGAAGGACACACTTCAGCCTTGGGGTAAAGAAGTAATAGGAAATCTCCCTTGACCCTATGATGGGTGTCCGGTGCCAGGAGCAAGGCCAACAATATCCTTCTCACCTCAGGCCCATGGCTGAACCATAATTCACCCTGGCTATCCTGGTGATGCAGGCAGAGTCCCAAGCTGAAATCCGGGCAGAAGAACAGGCTTGAAGGTTGTTCAAAAAACGAAAGTGAGTGGGCTCCCGGGGCCAAGAGCACATGCAGCTCAGTTGCAGGTAAGACCCCTCCCCTGGCAGAGGGAACCCAGCCTCCTCCCAGCCACCACCTGGGAAGCCATGGCCTTTCCGATGGTCACCAGCGCACCAACACCACCTTCCAGGGCCCCCGATTGCTCAGAGTTGCAGAGTCTCTGCAAGGACACTGCTGGGGGCTGGTGGAGTTGGCGCACCAGACCCCATCTCTCCACAGAGTGCCTCCGAGGCTGGGAGTCCATCCTATAGAAAGCATTCAATGACCCCTAAAAGGGGGATGAGGTGACACAGAAAACACCCCCTCGCCCCAAGGCTCAGGAAATCCGGAAACATGGAAACTCCACCCTGGAAGGACTTACATCTTCCAGCATGTCAGGGCCTTGGGCCTCAAATTCTCTATATCCCTATGTGCCTGCTTCTATGGGGTTGGGGAATATAAGTCATAACAGCCCTTGGAGAATCACAGTGATTGCTCACTATACCTTCTGCTCAGTACCAGATCTTGATTTTGTTGGTGTATCAGCTCCCAGCCTCTCTCACAGGAACAGATGGCCCTGGGACTGAGCTCAGCCAGGGATAGCGTGAAGATGCCTGTGTTGGGCTTGGCCCTGCCCCTGCCTCCCTGATCCTCGCTGACAAGAGGGCAGGGCCCCCGTGAGGGTACAGAGAGGACACTGGGACAGTGATGGGGAGGTAGCCCTCAAGCCAGCCCTGGCTGCCTCCCTTCAATCCCCTTGTCATCTCATAGACGTCGACTTAAAAAAAAAAATATGCACAAGATAAAAGTTGAGTGTTAAGTTTTATTTGGGGCAAAATGAGGACTAGAGCCCAGAAGGCAACATTTCAGGTAGCTCTGAGAAACTGTGCCAAAGAGGCAGGGGGAAGGTCAGTATACATGTGATTTTGGAGACGGCAGAGGTACATGCAATGAAGCACACATTTTGCAGAGGGTCACTACTAGTCTCATGAAGGTTTATGCTAGTCATGAGAAGGCAACATCGCCATGAAGGATTTTAGTGTTTTTCTAGATATGAGGAGAGGCAAGAATTGGACTCAGAAAATCTTCTCCTGAAAATACCTAACTAGATATGTTCTAGATACTAGAATCATTCTGCAAGTTTTCCCAGAGCACAGAGTGCCTCGCTCCTGGTCTCCCTGGGCTCCTTTCAGAGGGTGCTGAGGGTCAGCAGCTGTAGCGGCTCATGATTCAGTCCTTATAGATTCAGATGGCAAGTGCCGATCTCCAATTCGCATAGATAAGGAAAGTACTTTCTTTTTGGGTGGTATTTTGTTTATATTTTATTTTTGGCCACACCTGTGGCATGCAGGAGTTCCCGGGCCAGGGATCGAACCCTCAATGCAGCAGTGACCAGAGCCACAGAAGTGACAATGCTGGAGCCTTATTGGGCCACCAGGTAACTCTTGAGTACTTTCTTGAGTACTTTCTTGTTTAAGCCAGTGTTTTCCAGCTTTCCATTACTAGGAGCCAAATACTATTCCTAAATGTTCAGGTACATTTTCCACTATCCCAAGCAGAGCCCTGGGAGCTAACAGGTGATGCTCTGGGTGGTCCTAAAAAGCATCTTTTCAAATTTGGGCAGAGAGACCTGAGCAACAGTGAACCAGAGCATTCTGCAGCCAGACATGCTCGAGAACTTATTTCCTTTCATGAGCACTGGGTATGGTGCAGCCTATAGATCTTGTCCATGTAGCAGCCACAGTTATAGAGGGGAGTCTGGGCATTCACTCTAGTTGCCCAAAGGCCAAAACTTAGGGTGTGGCATCCTGCAAGTTTAAACCTTTGACCCCAGGCAAGCCACCCCTCCTTCGTGGCTCTGGTTTCTTCTCAGTAAATTGGCCATAGCAGGTCTTTCCCCATCAGAAGGATTCAGGAGTAAAAGAGATGTGTGTGTCATAGCCCAGCCCAGCCCCTGACCCAGGGCCTGGACTCTGTCCCTGTTCCCTTGTCCACCTCACCCATTTCCCTAACTGATGGGCTCCATGACCCTCACCCAGGGGGACGCACAAGTCCTTTCTATGAACTGCTCAAGGGAAACACAAGCAGTCCTGTTCCTATGAAATAGCCTAACTTTAAAAATAAATCTCCTTTTTTTTTCCTGATGTATCAAGAAGACTCTTACTAACACCTTTACTTGAGAACAGAGTTAAGGTGTAACACATCACAATAAATGAAAGCTGATGTATGTGTGTAAGTAGGCAATAGGATTATTTAGGAGTCCCTTTTGGGAACACATCCTTTAAAAAATGAAATAGGAGAAATTCCCCCTGTGGCACAGTGGGTTAAAAATCAGCGTTGCCCCAGCTGTGGCATAGGTCGCAGCTACAACTCAGATTCGATCCCTGGCCCAGAACTTTCATATGCTGTGGTTGCAGTCAGAAAAAGAAAAAAAAAAAAATGAAAAAGGAGTAAGGAGAGTCACACAAATAAATTTCCACTTTGCTATCTGTGGTCTGTTTCATCCTCGGGCCATCACCAGTCCTGCCCACTCTTCCCAGCCTGTAATATGGCTGCATCGCCTGTATCTTCCATCCCTGGCCTTCAGGAGAGGCCACATGACTAGTTCTGGCAAACAGGAGCAGGGTGAGTGGAAGGGGTGTCCATCACCGGGGGCAGGAGTACTTCATTGGCTGTGAGACCCTCCAGGTGCTCTCCACTCTGTCCCCAGGACCTGCAGCTAGAGCTGGTGGTGGTTGGGTCAGCCTGGGTCCTGAAGAGATGGCCAGAATGCCCAGACACCCTGCCATGGATCTAGAGCGAGAGCAGGAAGTGAGCACTGTGGTTGGGGCCACTGGGATTTGGGGCTTATTACCCAAGCTCACCTGGCCATCCTGATTGATACAGGACACCGACACCCTACCACCATCCATGCCTGCCCCCAGCACACTCACTCATGGGTCTAGAGTCCTCAGCACCAGGCTCCACAGTGCTGTCCACTTCTGTCCTGCAAAGAGGAAATGGCCCCAGCTCTGTCTCCCCAAGACTGGGAGCTTCTTAAGGGAAGGGACAGGGAAGAGGGGGTCTAAACAGGCCAAAAAAGTCTCATCCTAAAAGAAAGATAAGGCAATCGGGGGTGGAGTGGGGGCACATCACAGCAACATAATTTGTGAAACTGTGAACATCCACGTGAGCTGACAGCCTTCAGGGTAGAAGGAGACCAAGAGATGGGACAACTGGGTGGGGACTCAGATGGCTAGCATGGGCTTTTTATCTGAGAGTTACTCACAATACTGTAAACATAAGTGTAGGCATTCCCATTGTGCTCAGCGGTAATGGACATGACTAGTAACGGTGAGGATGCAGGTTCAATTCCAGACCTTGCTCTGTGGATTAAGGATCTGGCATTTCCATGAGCTGAAGTGTAGGTTGCAGACATGGCTCGAATCCTGAGTTGCTGTAGTTGTAGGCCAGCAGCTGCAGCTCCAATTCAACCCCTAGCCTGGGAATTTCCATATGCCGTGGGTGCAGCCCTAAAAAGGAAGGAAAAAAAAAAAGTAAACATACATTGTAATGTACATGCAGATGTACATGTAAATAAAAACTATTACTAGTTTTAATAAAATTAATAACATTTATTAGTTAATAATTATTAATAAAATTGATAAAATAAAATTAAAACAAATTTTAATAAAATCATCACAACATTTCTGAGTTCTGTCATTAAAAGTGGCTCATAGAGTAGCCCTTTCTTACGTCACCATTCTAATGTCTCAGATTTGGAATCCCAGTGAGGCAGGACTTTTTGCAGGGCAGCTGATACTGTGTCCACATATGCACACATATGCACAAACACATGCACACACAAACACACACACACAGGCACTCACACTGTTTAGAATGGGGCTGCAGCAAGCTGGTTATCCCAGGCTTTCAGGGGCCCTGTTCAAAGGACAAAGAGCCTGGCTTAAAGGGGCTCAGTCTGGTTGGGTTGTGATTTGTTAACTTGTTGATTGAAATAGGACGAGATGGGAAAAGTTGGGATGAAAAGTTATTAAGAGCATGCAAGTTGTAGTTGTAATTTAAAAGATATGCATAATTTATAATCACTTTTAATGACTGCACAAATGTTATATAAACATTGGCTCCTTCTAGTTAGTGTATAATATTAGCGTATAAAACATTTCTTAAAATCCGTGTAAAAGAAAAACACAAACGCAGAGAAAGTCATCTTGGAAGGAGAAGACTGTCACCCTTGATGGCCAGCTAGAAAGAGGATCCACTGAGAGGGAAGGGGGCCTGCCCACTCACCCTCCTGCCTGGAAAGGACCCTTGAGTTGGTTTTTCTGGAAGTTTCCAACTAAATGCATTTCTCACGAGGCTCAAAGAGCAAGGCAACACAGCCTGAGGGTGGGACAAAGGGAAGCTAAAGAATGCCTCACTTTGTGAGGTGGACTGCAAAAAAGCACAAAGCTTTCTGAAAACTTGAGCTTGAAAAGTCCTATGGGCACAGTGAGCAAATGCTTCACACAGGAAAAACAAGCAGCTAGAGGCTTGAGGCTCTTGCAATCACCTCCAGAGGAGCTGCTGGAAGCCTGGCCCCAGGAAACTGTCCATACCACCCTGGGTCCTCAGCGCTTATCCCATCAGCATCTGAGACCTTTTCTCACTGAGGTCTGGAAATATCATTGTGTGATGAGATTTGTAATAAGAAATATGTATTTGGTCTTGGTCCCAGTTTCTGGCACAGAATTCCTAAAACCCTTGGAATTTCCTGAGTGATCAAGGGGATAAAGGTGTCTTTTGTTATGCTAATGAGTGACTTCTGGCTGCACCTAAGAAGAGGGCCTGGTTGCCAGGAGAACCAAGGTCAAGATTAGAGGGTTGGATTTTTCAGTCCCACCTCCTGACTTCCAAGGAGGGGAGAGACATCAATAAGAGAAGAAAACCTGGAAAATTCACATATATGTGGAAATTAAACAACACATGCCTGAACAATAACTGGTCAAAGAAGAAATAAAAAGGGAAATTTAAAAAATTGAAACAAACAAAAAATGGAAACACACATCTCAAAACTTATGGGATGCAAAAAATGCAGTTCTAAAGGGTAAGTTTATAGGGATAAACACCTACATTTAAAAAAAAAAACAAAAAACATTTCAAATAACCTAAATTTGTACCTCAAGGAATAGAATAGAAAGAAAAACTAAGACCAAAGTTAGCATAAAGAGGGAAATAACACAGATCAGATCAGAAATAAATAAGAGACTTGAAAACCTGCAGGAGTTCCCAATGTGGCTTAGTGGGTTAAGAACCTGACATAGGGTCTGTGAGGAACAGGTCTGATCCCTGGCCTTGCTCAGTGAGTGAAGGATCTGGCATTGCTGAAGGCTGTGGTGTAGGTTACAAATGTGGCTCAGATCAGGTGTTGCCTTGGTTGTGGCATAGGCCAGCAGTTGCAGCTCTGATTTGACTCCTAGCCTAGGAACTTTCATATCAAACAGGTGAAGCCATAAAAAGAAAAGAATAGAAAACATTAACAAAGCTGAGCTCACTTTTTGAAAAAATAAACAATATTGACATTTAGCTAGACCAAGAACAAAAAAATGACTTAAGTAAAATCAGAAATGAAAGAGACATTACAACTGATACCACTGAAATACAAAGGAGCATGAGAGACTAGTGTGAACACTTATACCCCCAACAAATGGGATACCCTAGAAGAAATGGGTACATTCTTAGAGATATACAACCTCCCAAGACTGCATCACGATGCAGTAGAAAACCAGAACAGACAATAACAAGTAATAAAATTGAATCAGTAATCAAAAATCTCCCAGCAGGGAGTCGCCAATGCCTCTCAGCAGTAAGGAACCCAACTAGTATCCATAAGGATGTGGGTTTGATCCCTGGCCTTGCTCGGTGGGTTAAGAATCCTGCATTGCCATGAACTGCAGTATAGGTCACAGATGTGACTGAGATTATGAGTTGTGGTGTAGGCTGGCAGCTGCAGCTCTGATTTTACCCCTAGTCTGGGAACTTCCATATGATGCAGGTGTGACCCTAAGAAAGAAAAAAAGAAAGAAAGATTTCCGAACAAAGAAAAAATCCAGAAACAAGTGGCTTTGCTGGTGAAATTCTCCCAAACATTTAAAGAATTAATACCAATCCTTCTCAAACTTCCAAAAAATTGAAAATGTGAGAACGCTTCCAAATTCATTTTACAAGGTCAACATTACTTTGATACCAAAGACAAATGGGGACATTACAAGACAAGGAAATTATAGGCCAATATCTCTGATGAACATAGATGTAAAAATCCTCAACAAAATACCTGCAAACTGAATTCAACAGCACATTAAAAGGATCATGTACCATGACCAAGTGGGATTGAACCCTGGGATGCAGAGATAGTCCAACATGTGCAAATCAATGTGAAATACCACATTAACAGAATGAAGGATAAATATACAGTCATCTCAATAGATGCTGGAAAAGCATTTCACAAATTCAACATCCTTTCATTATTAAAAAAAATACACTCAGCATAATAAAAGTTATATATGACAAGCCCATAGCTAACATCATACTCAACAAGACAAGGATCTCACTCTCACCACTCCTATTCAAAATAGTACTGAAAGTCCTAGCCAAGGAATTAGGTAGGAAAAAGAAATTAAAGCCATCTATACAGGAAAAGAAGTAAGATTGTCTCTGCTGGCAAATGATACGATTTTATAGAGAGAGAACCCTAAAGGTTATACACACACAGAACTGTTAAAACAAATAAATTTGGGAGCTCCTGTTGTGGCACAGTGGAAACAAATCCCACTAGTGTCCATGGATACAGATTTGATCCCTGGCATGCTCAGTGGGTCGGGGGTCCAGCATTGCCATGAGCTGTGATGTAGGTTGCAGTCAAGGCTTGGATCCCACATTGCTATGGCTGTGGCATAGCCAGCATCTGCAGCTCCAATTCAACCCCTAGCCTGGGAACTTCCATGTGCAGAACTGTAGCCCTAAAATACATATATACATACATAAATTTATTAAAGTTTCAGGATACAAAATCAACATGCAAAAGTCAGCTGTGTTTCTATACACTAAAACCAAACGATCCAAAAAAAAGAAATTAAGAAAATAATCCAATATACAATAGCATTTAAAAGACTAAAAAACTTAAGAATAAATTTAACCAAAGAGATGAAAGATCTGGATATTGAATACTATAAAATATTGATGAAAGAAACTGAAAAAAATGCATAAATGGAAAGATATCCAATATTCATGGATTGGAAGAATTAATATTGTTAAAAATGTCCATAGTACCCAAAGCAATCTATGGATTCAGTGCAACTCCTATCCAAGTCCCAACTGCATTTTCCATGGAAAGAGAAAAAATAGTCTTAATTTTGTATGGAATCACAAGGATAACCCAAATAGCTATAACAATTCAAGTAAGAAAATCAAAGCTGGAGGCATCATACTTCCTGATATCAAACTATATTATAGAGACATGGAAATCAAAACAGTATGATTCCAGCATAAAAACAGACAGATTAAAAAAATGGGACAGAGTTGAAAGCCCACAAATAAACCCACTCATATATGGTCAGATAATTTTTGACAAAGTCACCAAAAATACACACTGGGGAAAGGATTGTCTCTTTAATAAATACTGTTGGGAAAATTGAATATTCGTATGTAAAAGCATAAAATTGGTCCCTTGTCTTATACCATACACAAAAATCAACTCAAAACATAAGATCTGAAATTGTAAAACTCCTAGAAGAAAATATAAGGGAAAATTCTTTGACATTGGTCTTGGCAATGAATTTTTGTATTTGACACCAAAAGCCCAGGCAACAAAAGCAAAAGTAAACAAATACCACTACTACAGATAATACAAATAGCCATGAGGTATATGAAAAGATGCTTAACATCATTAATCATTAGGAAATGCAAATCAAAGCCACAATGAGATATTGCCTCATACCTCCTATGATGGCTATTATAAAAAGACAAAAGACAGCAAAGGTTGGCATGAATGAGGAGAAAAAAAAAAAAAACTTATATACTGTTGGTAGGAATGTAAACTGTACAGCTACTAGGGAAAACAGTATGGAATTTCCTCAAAAATTTTTAAAATAAGAGTTCCTGTCATGGCTCAGTGATTAATGAATCTGACTAGTATCCATGAGGATGAGAGTCTGATCCCTGGCCTTGCTCAGTGGGTTAAGGATCCAGTGATGCTGTGAGCTGTGGTGTAGGTCACAGACGTGGCTCAGATCCCGTGTTGCTGTGGCTCTGGCGTAGGCCAGCAGCTGTAGTTCAGATTCAGCCTCTAGCCTGGGAACCTCCATATGCCATGGATGTGGCCCTAAAAAGACAAAAGACAAGAAAAAAATTTTTAAATGGAACTACCATATGATCCAGCAATTCCACTTCTGAGTATACATTCAAAGAAAATAAAATTGATATCTCGAAGAGATGTCTGCCCCTATGTTCACTGCAACATTATTCCTAGTAGCCCAGATATGGAAACAACCTAAGTGTCTATCAACAGATGAATGGATAAGAAAAATGTGGTATATATATATATATTACAATGGAACATTACTTAGTTTTTTAAAAAAAGAAGAAAATGCTGTATTTGCAGCACTGGGGGCTGCAACATGAGGACATTATGCTAAACAAAACAAGCCCGTGGCAAAAAGACAAATACTGCATGATCTCACTTATTTACGAAATATAAAACAGTCAAACTCATAGCCACAGAGAACAGAATGGTAGTCAGCAGGTGCTGGGGGTGGGGTAGGGGAATGGGGAGATGTTGATCAAAGGTTACACATTTCCAGTCATAAGATGAATAAGTGCTGGAGATCTAATATACGGCATGATGATGACAGTTGATTGGAATGCACTGTGTACTTGAACTTGGCTAAGAGAGATCTTAGGTGGTCTTAACCACACCCAAAAAATGTGGTAACTGTGTGAGACAGGGGCCATGTTGGTGACCCTGGCTGTGGTAACTGTTTCACAGCATACATGTTGTGTATCTAAATATCATGTTGTATCCCTAATGTCCTAACGTGTACAACTTTTGTTGTCAATCACACTTCAAAAAAGCTGGGAAGAAAAATTACGTGGGTGGGATGGGACAGGGCGTGTTTCAAATCTCCAGAGCTTGCTTGTCTTGCCTGTGGCCTCCATGCACACACAGGTCCCTCAGGAGCATCCTAAACAATTCTGCAGACTGGCCTGGCGTCCACTGCCCAGACACATGGACGAGGAGCCAGCTTCTCACTTCCTCTGTGTTGCACAGAATGAGGTTACATCCTCCCACCCGAACTAGAACACACCCTCCATCTTCAAGTCTGGGAGAGCAGGGGGAATTCTGGGGGAGCAGGGCAGGGAGAAGGGGGGAGGGGAGGCGGAAGCTTCAACAGAAGAGGCAGATGTATCAGGAGGAATCAGACAACACCTCCACCTCCGCAATAGCTGGGAAGAGTCACTGACGCCTCAAACCAAGTGCAGCTGGAGAAGTGAAAATAAATTAACTTTTATCTGGATTTTATTTATAACAAGGGCCTAAATTTGATCTAGGCATTTTGTGGCCTTCAGCGGAGTCTGAGGAGGCCAGGATGTGCTGGAGTGAAGCCAGCGAAACAGTGAGGGAGCCATCCTTCCCCGGAGGCCTGCTGGGTGGGGTCTTTGCCATCTCAACAGCCAGGAGCTGGACTCCTTCCAGCAAGTCCGCCCATCCCCCAAACTCCTGTCCTTTAATACTAACAGTTTCCTTTTCCTTCACTTTCATTTTCAGGGATCAGAACTGAGAAAGCCCTGAACTAGCGCCATGTGGCGAGCACACATGGGGGCCTGAGTCAGAGAGCCAACCGGGCTGCCCTCCGTCCACCTTGTTCTAGCAGGCTGGCCCCCGCAGCCCCTATCCAGGGACCTCCAGCCCCTCCATCCAGCCCACCTCTCAAACATTAGCAAAGGTCCCATGGCCTCAGTAGGCCCCTGAGCCCAACCTGTAAGCTGGAGACATCCTCAGGAAACCAAGGCCACACCCTGAGGGCCAGGGACGGGAATCTCTGCGTGGCCCTATGGTCGACCTCGCTAAACCCCAAAAGCCAATGCCCAGGGCTTCCACCCCAAACCTCCCTTTCAGGGTTGCTGAGGACTAAGGGAGTCACTGGTCCCCCGTGTGGTGGTGGGGGCGGGCTCTGGAGACAGAGGGAGATCCCGGTTCAAACCCTCCCTCTGCCAATCGCCCTAAAGGCCTAGGGCAGTCTTCTCAAGCTCCAGGCACACAACAAGGGTAAATTAAAGTATAGGTCTCTATGTCCCAGCAGGGAGTGCGTGTGTGTGTGTGCGTGCATGCGTGCGTGTGTGCATGCATGTGTGTGTGTGTGTGTGTCCAGGAGGTGCCCACACAGGCCTGCAACAGCAGGTGGTAAGGATGTGTTCATGGGCTGCCTCTCTGCTATGGAGAGGAAGGCGTGAGCATGAAAGGCCCTTGGGGGCAACACCTCTCAAGGGTGGGTTAGGGGAAGTGCCTGAGCCAGGTCCTGGCCCAGGCCTCCGGTCCTTTCCTATTGATGCTTCTTAGGTGACATCCACAGAGCAGGGCTGCAGACTCCTGTCTTTCTCTCCCTCTCTCTCTCTCACACACACAAACACACATGCAAAGAGCTGGCACACTTTCCCTCATGGTGGTACCATCGGGGCTGGGGGTAGTGTCGGACCCTGGTGGGGCAGCCTGTCTGTCCTCCTGTTTACCTCCGCTCACGCCAGTGTGGAGACCTGGCCAAGAGGCACAGCCTTGTCCCTCTTTAGCTCCTGCACACAGCTGTCCCCAACACAGGGACTAGAGCTGAGGGGCCCAATTCCCTGGGCAACAGGACCCTAAAGAGGAATCCCAACTGCTTGAAGCAGGGCAGGGGGTGTATAAAAATCATGATTGGATGGCCCCCTCCCTACCCGCTCCTGCCCCTCAAGGTCAGCAGCTGCCCCAGAGGACCTACATGTTAAGGGAAGGTTGGTGGGTGGACCCTGAGCAGGGAGAATGTGGAGGTCAGAGTGCAGGGGTCCCTCTCAGAAAGCAGTGCCTCCCCAGGCATCCTTAGAGCCCAGAAGGAGAGGGTGGCGCCCTTGAATAAGAACCATGGCTGGGCCCTGCCTCTCCCACAGCAGAGAAATAACCAGCCAACCATGGTAGGCAGCTGCTGGGGGCTTGGCCAAAAAGACCTGCTGTTTCCCAACATAAAAGAATTGCCCTCCCTCCCCCAGCCCAGGAGAAGGGAGTTGAGAGCCTCTCTACCTTCCTGCAGTTTCTCTAGGCTGGCAGGCGCAGTCCCTTCACCCTCGGCCAGAGGGCGCCCTGCTCCAGCAGGCCCAGCCCCTGCCCTCCTGCCTGCCCCGCCAGCCCAGCCTCCAGGGACGCAGAGAAATGGAGGCCCCTGGGCTCCTGGCCCTCTGAGAAGAGTTTGTGGGCTTGATGAGTTTACTTTACCAAGTATCCCCAAGTATGACCCCAACTAGGGAAGAAGGAACCCTTGTGGCTGTGTGTGGACATGTGTAAACAGAGACACCCAAGCCACTGGGCAGGCGGAGGCCCAAAGGATCCCCAGTGTGCCTGGGGTTGGGGTGTGGGGGGAGCAGCTGGAGGGGAGGCCAGGAGACTTTCTTCTCTGGACTTCTCGGAACTTTCTTATGGATAGTATGCTTTCCTTTGATCTAGAAATATTTGTAAAAGTAACTTGGTTTTTCTGCATATGCCACAGGCTTGTGAAGAGTATTTTCTATGTGTATGCATGTGTGTGTATGTGTGTATGCATGTGTGTGTATGTGTGTGTGTATGTGTGTGTGCATGTGTGTATATGTGTGAAGTGTGTATGTGTGAGTGTGGGTGGGTGGGTGGGGGTGTGGGTCTGGGGGGGGTGTGCAGGTGTGTGTGTGTGTGTGGTACAGGGATGTGGTGTGTGTACATACTGGTGTGGTGTGTTGTATATGACATGTGGCTTTGTATGTGTGTGTGTGTGCATACACATGCTTTCGTCTCTGGCTTGTGGCCCAAGTGCAGGCCCCAGTAGGGCCCTGCGTCCACTCTTGGGGGTTGCACTGGCTAAGTGTCAGAGGCACATTGGAAACAGGAAAAAAAAAAAAGTGGAGGGGAAGTCTGGAAACCCAAAATCTTTCCCTGTGAGAGTCTCAACACAATCAACTTCTGGAACCATAAAGTCTCCACAGTCCTCACGGCTGGGACCTACTAATCCTTGCACTGTTCTCAGCTATACATCAGAGCTTCTCAGCACCAAAGCTGGAAGCATATCTGCAGTTCGTCCCTATAGACACTGTTCTGCAAAGGACAGCCTGCCCCTTATACCACAGCCTCTGAGACACCTCGGGCCACTGGGGGCTCTTGGGACCTCAGGATCTGTATGGGTCCCCTCATTCCAGCATGGCAGGGGAGAGCCAAGAATGGCTGAGGATACTGAGGGAGGCAGGTGAGTCTAGGAAATCAGGGTCCCTCCACTGAAATAAGTGGCCCTCTGAGCTCAACCTTGAACAGGACTCGTTAGCCCAGCCTCAGTGAAAAAAGCAGGAGGGGGCAGGGGCCTCCCCATACTTTGTGGCCCACTCACTGGTGGACCTGTGAGGACTGTCCCACAGGGACCAGGAACGGAAGAAGGCACTGGATAGGCCTGGCCAAGGCCAGGGACACAGCTGGCCTGTGGCTGGGGCAGATTAGGAAGGAAAGCTAATGAATGGTGTGTCCCACTCTGTTTTCCAAAGATGGCCAAAACAGCATTTCTCATCTGTGCTTTACTGCCATTGGCCTTGACGGTCCTCCCTTGGAGGTGGGGGTATCTATGCCCCCTCCTTGGAATCAGGGGGGCCTGTGACTTGCTTGTAACCAAAGCAATGATATTGTGTGACTTCCAAATCTCATTCGGAAAAGGCAGAGAAACTGGGCATTCACCTCTGGAGCCCTGAGCTACCAGGTGAGAAGTCTAGGATGGGGCTGCCATGTTGTGAGGAAGCCCAAGCCACAAGGAGATGCCGTGTGTTCCTTCTCTGACCAGCAGCCCCAGCTGAGGTCCCAGTCAACAGCCAGCATCACGTGGAAGAAGCAAGAGGGAAGTTGCCTTCAGATGATTCCAGCTGTTTGGTCACTCCAGCTGGCCTGTGGCTGGGGCAGATTAGGTATTTTCTATGTGTATGCATGTGTGTGTATGTGTGTATACAGATTAGGTATTTTCTAGGTGTATGCATGTGTGTGTATGTGTGTATGTATGTGTGTGTATGTGTGTGTGCATGTGTGTATATGTGTGAAGTGTGTTTGTGTGAGTGTGGGTGGGTGGGTGGGGGCGTGGGTCTGGGGGGGGTGTGCAGGTGTGTGTGTGTGTAGTACAGGGATGTGGTGTGTGTACATACTGGTGTGGTGTGTTGTATATGAGGCCTCGGACTTTACAGGATAGAGACAAAGCCAGCTTCCCGTCCCCTGTCCAAATTCTAGAGCTACAGACCTATGAGTATAGGAAGCTGGTTGTGTGCTGCTAAGTTCTGGGGTGGTTTGCTATGCAGCAACAGAAATCGAAACAAGTAGCCAAGAAAAGTGTTCTGAAAGCTCTGTCAACCAAACCTCCTGCCCCTTGCCTTTCATGGATGCTGCCAGGACCTGAGAGGCCACCGGTCCTTTGGAAAGCCACCCCTTCTCTAGCAGATAACGACCCAGGCTCAGGGCCATGGGAGCTGCCTCTTACAGGGCAGCTTTACTGTGAGCCCCATGCCCAGGCGCAGCAGGCCCTGCCAGGCAGAGCTGGCCAGCATCTTCCCAAGCCCGAGAAAAGCACTGGCAGCAGCTAGTTGGCTGTTCACTCTGGCTGAGCTCCAGGACTGGATTTGCGCTCAGTGTTTCTGAGCATGATGGATGAATGAAGCTGAGTCGTGGGTTACTATGGCAACCACGTCCTTAGGAGGGACAGAGGCAAAGCACTGCTGATGCAGAAAGGTGAGCTGGGAGGCAGGGAGGTCCTTCTCTTTGCTCCTTGTTCCTGGCCTGGGCTTGGCTCTCCTCTCCATAGGCTACTCAAACTGCCTGAGACTGGACTGACCGAGCAGAGGTTTCTAATAAACGGTAAGACAGCAGGTTGCTGTGTCTGCAAAGGTGGAACTGAGCAGGGGGCTGGTCAGTCTGGACAAGTGCACCCAACTCCAGGAACCAAACAGGGGCCCCCGGCACTCAGAAGCCCATTTTGGTCTCCATCATATGATCTGTTCCCAGGCAAAAGGCCCTGGGAACCCTGCAACCCAGATGGCACTATTCTTCTGCTGTGCTGCCCGCCAGGTTTGGCCTCCCAGAAAGTGCAGCCGGAAATGACCTTGGTCCTCTCTGACCCCATCATGCACCCAGGAAACAAAGGCCCAGAGGAATAGCCAACCCAAAATATAGCATCACCAAGGGCAACCTGGCCTGAGAAGACACTGTTGTTCATCACAGCAGGGATGGGTGTTTGTTTGGTTTGAATTTTTTTAAGCCAGAACCAAATCAGCTTTTTAAAATGCTGCTCCAGGACTCGGCACTCCTTGGTGACAGCCTGAAAGAGCAGATCCAGGCAGAGTCTACGCATCCTGTCAGAAAGCCTCACAGCTGCCCAGAGCCCCCCAGCGCAGCTCCTGCCAGAGACCAATGCGTCCAGCCGGTGTTTGTCTACTTTCCGTCGGCAACTCTTGTGGAGGAATGAAGTTAAAGATGGGGTTTTTTGCCTGCAAAGTGACACAGTTGCTCTCTGTTCTCTGAAAAGTTAGAAATCTCAGCGAGAGGGGTCGTTTGTCATGATTTCATGTTGTCGCTTCTGTTCAATGAACTGTCACATCAGACCAAAAAGCAGCACTAATCTGGCTATAGGACACAACTCCATACTTCTTGGCAAGGAATGGAGATGATGATGGCAGAATTCCAGCTTCCCCTGTTTCAAAAGAATCAAGTCAGCAAAGTTCTGGCTGCAGGTACCCTCCACGCATTAGTCCTCAGCACCTAACTGGGGTAAAGCGACTGGGGCTTACTGCCTCTCTTGATGCCCAGCGCCCCCCAGGCCCCAGGCGGAGGCAGATGTCTCTCCTGATCTTCACTACTCTCCTCAGGCCCCACTTCTGCACCTGGACTTGTTGCCATGTCTCCAAGTGCCTCTGTGCTTGCCCTCCCACTGAGGCACCCCTGGCTCTGAAGGAGAATGCGGGGTGGCTCATGGGCATCCTTCTCAGGGATGAGGTGGGGAGACACGGGGCAGCCAGGCAGCAGGGGCCAGAGCTGGTGTGATGTGACCTCCTCGCTCCCTCCCCCACGCCCAGGGCAAGCCTGGGGACCCAAGACACATCTGCTAATGAGGCCTTGGACATCTAGTCATTAAAGGCATTACTTCTTGCCAGACCAATTAAAAAAAAAAAAAATTTGAAGATTGATAATATTGGAGTTCCCGTCCTGGCTCAGTGGTTAACGAATCCAACTAGGAACCATGAGGTTGCAAGTTCGATCCCTGGCCTTGCTCAGTGGGTTGAGGATCCAGTGTTGCCATGAGCTGTGGTGTAGGTCACAGACGTGGCTCAGATCCCATGTTGCTGTGGCTCTGGCGTAGGCCGGCAGCTACAGCTCCGATTCGACCCCTGGCCTGGGAACCTCCATATGCTGTGGAAGCGGCCCCAGAAAAGGCAAAAAGACAAAAAAAAAAAAAAATTGATAATATCAAACTTATTGAGGATGTGAGGAAAATTTCACCCTCCATACACTGCTGAGAGAAGGAAATAAGTACAGCCACCCTGCAGAACAAACATTTAAAGCCATGTACCCTTGGACCCCACTGTTCCATTTCTTCGTATTTTTCTCTAAACAATATGTTAAGGTACTGCTTGTGGAATAAAAAAAATAATGATAAATAAGATAAAATAGGACAAACAGAATTTTTTTAACTGTCAGGGTTTTAAACAACTGAGGCACAAAGACACACCCTATTATTATTTATTATTATTTTAACACTCTGGCTATTATTATTATTATTGTTATTGTTATTTTGCTTTTTAGAGCCACACCCATGGTATATGAAGGTTCCCAGGCTAGGGGTTCAATTGGACCTACAGCTGCTGGCCTATACCACTCTGGATATATATATATTTTTTTAATCTGAAAGTTATAAGTGTTGATTAGGATGTGGAGCCATTGGAAGCCTTGTGCACTGTTGCTGCGAAAAACAGCATAGCAGTTCCTAAAAAAAAAAACCCACATAAATTTACCATATGATTGAGTGATTCCATACCTAGGTATATACCCAAAAGAACTGAAAACGGGAACCAGAGCAGCTATTTGTACACCTGTAGTTGAAAGATGGAAACAACCCTAGTGTCCATTGACAGATGAAAAGATACACAAAATGTGATATGTTGGAATAATACTCTGCCTTAAAAAAGAAAAATTCTGGGACATGGTACAGTAAAACTTGAAGACATTACACTAGATGAAATAAGCCAATCACAAAAGGACAAATACTGTATGATTCCACTTAGATGGGGTACCTAGAGTATTCAAATTCATGAAGAAAGAAAATTGACTAGAGATTACTAGGGACTGGAAGGAGCAGGGAATGGGTAGTTAGTGTTTCTTAGGTACAGAGTTTCAGTCTGGGAGTTCTGGGGACAGATGGTGGTGATGGATGTCTCACATTGTGCATTTTGAGTTCTTGCCATGGAACTTTACTTTTTTTTTGTTAAATGGTTAAAATGGTAAATTTTGTGTTATGTATATTTTATGATAATAAAAAAAATTTAACTTATGAAACAATCTTACTTCTGTAAATAAACTTTCTGGGAACTCAGGAGGAAGTCAAAACAAAAGAGTGTGGTTTTGCAACACAGCAACCACAGGATGAGGAGGGGCAGACCCATGCTTGGCCTCCCCTCACTGCTGCCCAGACTTGCCCAAGGTTGAGTCCGAGAGAGTCTAGGCAGAAGAGTATCTAGGCTAGGGGTCCCTCGGTCTGTGTCCTTCATTTCCATAGCCTACAGGAGCCACAGGCCTTCTGCTGAGACCCAGGTTGGGACTTCATTTATCCCCTCCCTTCATTTATCTGGGTCTACCAGATGTCTCTCTATTGGCAGCCTAGTGGAATGCAAAGAGCAAGATCTGAGGGGTCAGACTCTAATTCAAATCCTGCCCCTTCTGCCAATGTGTTGACTGATGCTGATCAGGCCTGAGCTTCCTCAATTTCTTCATGTGTAAAGTGAAGAGAATACCTCACAGGACTGCAGGAAAGACTGAAGAAGAAAACGCATGTAAATCACCTGGACATAGTGGGTGGCCAGTAAAATGCTACTCATTTTCACTTGTTGATTCCTGAGTTTGGAAAAATTAATTGCATGTGTGAAAGCCAGGTGTTAGCTCCATCCCACTGCATCCCATTGATCATCCATCTGTGTACCATCTTGTCACATGGCCACCACTGGACTGAGCCCCAAGACCTTAAGGGGCAATCTCTGCTGTTGAGAACCTCTGGGTCTTGCAGCAGAATAAAGAGAATAAGTCTTACTCATGGGGCCAGCCAGTGTCCCTGCAGTAGTCACCACCTGTGGGGCAGCCATGGAGTTCATGACTAAGGCCCCACACAAGAGCACATCTGATGGAAGCAGTGCCTGGCCTCTAGAAACTTCTCCCCTCCATTTGTTTCCTGTTGCCTATTGTGCAAACAAGAAAATCAAAGCCCACAGGACACTCTATGACAGATATCGCAGCAACATTTTTCAGGATCCATCTCTTAGAATAATGGATATAAAAACAAAGAAACAAATAGGACCTAATTAAATTTCAAATTTTAAAGCTTTTTTTTTTTTTTTTTTTGGTTTTTAGGGCTGTGCTTGGGGCATATGGAGGTTCCCAGTCCAGAGGTCAAATGGGGTAGCTATTGGCCTACCCCTCAGCCACAGCAACGCCAGATCTGAGCCGCGTCTACGACCTACACCACAGCTCACGGCAACACCGGATCCTTAACCCACTGAGTGAGGCCAAGGATCGAACCTGCATCCTCATGGATCCTAGTCAGATTCATTTCCATTAAATTTATAAGCTTTTATACAACAAAGGAAGCCATTAAAAAATGAAAAAACAACCTATAGAATGGGAGAAAATACTTATAAACGTTGCTGCTGACAAGGAATTAACTTTCAAAATACACAAATAGCACATACGGCTTGATATTAAAAAAAATTTTTAAATGAGCAGAAGACCTAGACAGACTCCAAAGACATACATGTGAACAACAGGCACATGAAAAGATGCTCAACATTGCTAACTATTTATTAGAGAAACTGAAATCAAAATTACTATGAGGTATCACCTCGTACTGGTCAGAATGTCATGCATCAAAAAGTCTACAAAAAACAGATGGTGGAAAGGATGTGGAGAAAAGGGAACCCTCCTACACTGTTGGTGGGAATGTAAATTGGTACAACCACTATGGAGAACAGTATGGAGTTTCCTTTAAAAACTGAAAATAGAACTACCATATGATCCAGCAATCCTACTCCTGGGCATATATCCTGAGAAAACCATAATTCAAAAAGATATATGCACCTCTATGTTCATTGCAGCACTATTTACAATAGCCAAGACATGGAAGCCACATAAATGTCCATCAGCAGAGGAATGCATAAAGAAGATGTAGTACATATATACAGTGGAATATTACTCAGCCATAAAAAATGAAATAATACCATTTGCCAGAAACATGAATGGACCTAGAGGTTATTATAGTAAATGTAGTCAGACAGAGAATAACAAATATTATATGATATCATTTTTTTGTAGAATCTAAAAAAATGACACAGGAGTTCCCATTGTGGCGCAGCGGAAACAAATCCAACCAGGAACCATGAGGTTGTGGGTTCGATCCCTGGCCTTGCTCAACGAGTTAAGGATCCAGCGTTGCCATGAGCTGTGGTGTAGGTTGCAGACATGGCTCCCATCTGGTGTTGCTGTGGCTCTGGGGTAGGCCGGCAGCAAAAGCTCTGATTGGACCCCTAGCCTGGGAACCTCCATATGCCGCAGGTGTGGCCCTAAAAAGACAAAAGATAAAAATAAATAAATAAATGACACAAATCAACTTATATAGAAAACAGAAATAGATTCACAGACATAGAGAAAAAACTTATGGTTACCAAAGGGATGGGGGTTCAGGGGTGGGGGGGTGCCAGTAGCACAAAGAGATAAATTAAGCATTTAAGATTAACATACACACACTCCTATAGGTAAAAAACAAGGACCTACTGTATATCACAGGGATCTATACTCAAATCTTGTAATAACCTATAATGGAAAAGAATCTGAATGTTTTTGTGCATATGTGTATATATATGTGTATATGTATATATAACTGAATTACTTTACTGTACACATGAAACTAACATATTATAAATTAACTATACTTCAATTAAAAAAAAAAGTAAAACAGAGAAAACCAAAGCCTGGAGAGGTTGGATGGCTTGCCTGTGATCACACAAGGAGTAGAAGGCTCTGAGTCCAGCCAGGCCTGTCTCCAAATTCCACTGAAAGAGAATCCATGTGAAAATAGGAATCCTACACTCAGGGCTGAAGCAAAGGGCCTTTCTCTTGGGATTCAGTGAAGTGCTTCAACAAGCCTGATCTGGCTGGAAACTCCAAGGAGAAAGCTGGGCTCTTTCTTCCATCCTGCAGGTCCCTGGCTGTGCGAAAACACTTTCTAAGAGGATGAGGTCGGAAAATGCAGACTCTCCCATAGCTGGGACTTGGCTCGGCTCCCCTTGCTGGGCAGCTGGAAAACTTAGCCACTCTTGGGTCGGGGCACCACTCTCCCCTAAGACTGAATAGTCACACTTCTCAAGTGGACAGCTGTGATGCTCTTGACATACACTGGAGCTGTCACAGCTCACAGCCTCTCCCCAGGAGGGGAGCTGTGTGGTGTGGGACCTTGGCTCCTGGCTTGCCTGGCCCGCAGCACCACCCCGGCTGGCTCTGGAGCCCTGCCCCACCCTGATGGCCACAGCCTTGGTGCTGAGGGAAGTGGCGCAGACACAAACTCTCTGGTCCTCAGGAGTGGGGTCAGAATTGGCAGCTGCCCTGAGATGCATATTTCTGAATAAGGGCAGAAAGTGGGAGCAGGAAGCGATCTGGGGGCCCCTCCTCCTGCCTCCAGGCTGCCCAGAACTGATCTGCTAGGGCTGGTTGTGGCGTGCAAAGCCCAGTCCATCTGACCATGGCACACATTTCCTCTGAAGCACCACGATGGCGGATTCCACCTTCCAGGTGCAGACTCTGAAGGAGCCAGAACTCCTCCCCCACACCAAGGGTCTCCAGCATCAGGTGTGGCTGGGGTTCAGAGCAGAAGTTTGGAAAGAGCCATGGGTGTCCTTTGAGTCCCCTCTGTACCC
This sequence comes from Sus scrofa, assembly GCF_054392235.1. Lineage (NCBI taxonomy): Eukaryota > Metazoa > Chordata > Mammalia > Artiodactyla > Suidae > Sus > Sus scrofa. The sequence continues at coordinate 148,953,883 of NC_139383.1, forward strand.
CCCCCACGCAGACACACACGAACTGAAAGGGAAGAATTGCAGAGGGCACCTCCCCTTCACCTCAAACCTCGCAAGCAGAACCCTAAGAGGACCCATCACAATCTTCACATTGTCCTGCCATGAAGGGCACACGTGGGTCAGCACCTGCGCAATGGGCCGACACACTGCTCTGGTATAGAGTGAAGATGGGGCCAGACTGCACCCCAAAGCCAGTCTGAAGGTTAAGTATCTTAAGTATGCCAGGGCAAAGGGTTCGAGAGAAGTTGGAGGTGCCAGCCCTCTGGAAACAACATGCTCACCCAGGTCAGGGCACTGAGCAGAGCCTTCACCAGCACATGTGAGTGGGGTCCCTGAAAGTCCATGCCTGGAAAATAGTCCTTTAAAAAAAATGCTGCTGGGAGTTCCCGTAGTGGCGCAGTGGTTAAGGATTCCGACGAGGAACCATGAGGTTGCGGGTTCGATCCCTGCCCTTGCTCAGTGGGTTAACGATCCGGCGTTGCCATGAGCTGTGGTGTAGGTTGCAGACGCGGCTCGGATCCCGAGTTGCTGTGGTTCTGGCATAGGCCGGCAGCTACAGCTCCGATTCGACCCCTGGCCTGGGAACCTCCATATGCCGCGGGAGCGGCCCAAGAAAAGGCAAAAAGACCAAAAAAAAAAAAAGTGCTGCTGGTATAGGAAGCCCAGGTGAGATCGCCTTGTCCTGGCAGCAGCCTGCTCTTCCTCTCTGCTCTTGGACCAGGGAGGTCTCAGGGCCTGAGCAAGTTCATGGGTGGGATAGAGAACAGAGAAAGCACCAAAACCACACCTTCCCCTGCTCCAGGCCTCCTGTGAACACTATCAGAACAGGTGAATGTAGATTGAGGGCGTCAGGGCAGAGGATGCGGAAGGCTGAGAGTTCGCCTCCTGTCAGAACTTAACTGCTCTAGATGAGGGGTATGGGGAAGCGGGAATGGTTCTGGGATCGGGTGTCTGACAAAGGATTAATGCTGTGTGCAGGGGAATGTCTAGGTGGAGGTGAGGAAGCAAGAGTCACTGGCTTGAGCCCAGAGAGAAGGAGATGCACTGTTTTGTGATTTTGCACCTTTGTGTCTGTGCTTAGACACGAGTGTCCAGTGGCCTCAGTTTGTAACACTTCATGGGCCCAGGGACATATCATCAGGCGTTGGTGCCCCAAGTGGTGTGGTTTGTGTCTGTAGGACACTGCTGGTCAGGCTGGGAGTGCCAGGACAGCTCCCATCAACACCAAGGCCAGCTCCAGGGGTCAGGCAGACCCACTCCTGGAACCCAAGTGTTGCGTTTCTCTTTCGTGGTGAAAACGGCGGTTCTCAGCCCATCCTGCACTGATAGCTCATCTCTGCTGCAGCCACACTGACCTTCCTGCGCCTTGGACATGCCTTCCTCCTGCAGCGACTGGGCACACCTCCCCCTGTCCCCAACCTACCTCTTCCAGAACTCATCTGTCACTCCTCTGAAACCCCAGGATAAGCTGTCCTAGCACCATATCATTCTCCTACTGCTGGTTTGAGTGTGCATGTATTCCTGTGGCCTCTCACAGCCTCGGTCCCCCCTTAGACTGTAAACTCCACCAGAGCCAGGATTTTCTCTGGTTTGCTTCACCAGTGTACTTCCAGCACCTATTTCAGTGCCTGGCACTTAATAACTATTGACAAATGTGCCCTGAAAGACAAACTGGCCAAGACCCTCACTGAGCATGCTGTCTCAGTACAGTGTCTGGAAGCATGTGCTGGTCAGGGAGAGATGCTGTGATCGATTGGTGATGTCTGTTGCAGGCATGGAGCTGGAAGAGGTGGCACAGATGTCTGCAAAGGGAGTCCTCCTAGAGCCATCGTCTTTGAACCATAAAGCCCACATTCTCCTCAGTAGGACACAGAGAAGCTGGACTCCAGAGCCATATTCTCCATCACTACAAGTTACATTTGAACACTGGAAAGATCCTCTGATAGATTTATTTATTTTTTACCATGCTCACCATGCAGAAGTTCCTGGGCCAGGGATTGAACCTGCACCACAGCAGTGACAACACTGAATCCTTAACCACTTAGCAACCAGTGGACTCCTCCTCTGAAAAATTTAAAGCGTGCATTGCCATTACTTTTGAAAAGAGGCCTGAAATTGAAAATCCAGGCCATTTATGCCTGAACAGGAGGTTTTGCTTTGAAATGATTGTCTGCTTTTAAGATATTTATTTCTTACCTAGTGATAGGGAATTGTTTATACATTCTTTTTTTAATATTATTTTCCATCATGGTCTATCACAGAAGATTGGATATAGTCTCCTGTGCTATACAGCAGGACTTCATTGCTTATCCTGTTTCTTGTTTGTTTGTTTGTTTGTTTTTAAGGCCACACCTGGAGCATATGGAAACTCCCAGGCTAGGGGTTGAATCGGAGCTGTAGCTGCTGACTTATGCCACAGCCATAGCCACAGCAACGTGGGATCTGAGACATGTCTGTGACCTACACCACAGCTCACGGCAGTGCCAACTCCTTAACCCAGTGAGCCAGCACAGGGATTCTAAATGTGATAGTCTGCATCTACAAAACTCTCAGTGCCTCCCATTCCCTCCCCCACTCTACCTTAGCAGCCACAAGTCTGTTCTCAATGTCTGTGATTCTGTCTCTCTTTTGCAGATAGGTTCATTTGGGCCATATTTTAGATTCCACGTATAAGTGCTATCATATGGCATTTGTCTTTCTCTTTCTGACTTACTTCACTTTGTATGAGAAATTCTACTTGCATCCTTGTTGCTGCAAATGGCATTATTTTGTTCTTTTTATGGCTGAGTGGTATTCCATTGTATATAGGTACATCTTCTTTATCCATTCATCTGTCGATGGACATTTAGGTTGCTTCCACGTCTTGGTTGTTGTGAGTAGTGTTGTGATGAACATATGGGTGCATGTATCTCTTTAAATTATAGTTTTATCTGGATATATGCCCAGGAGTAGGATTGCTGGATCTTATGGTAGTTCTATTTTTAGTTTTCTGAGGAACCTCCATACTATTTTCCATAGTGGCTGCACCAGTTTCCATTCCCACCAACAGTGTAGAAGAGTTCCCTTTTCTCCACACCCTCTCCACTGTCTGTTATTTGTAGACATTAATTATGGCTATTCTGACCAGTATGGGGTGGTACCTCATTGCAGTTTTTATTTGCATTTATCTAATAATGAGCTATGTTGAGCATCTTTTTCATGTGCCTACTGGCTTTTCATATGTCTTCTTTGAAGAAATGTCTATTTAGATCTTCTGCCCATTTTTCAATTGGGTTGTTTGTTTTTTTGTTGTTGAGTTGTATGAGTTATTTGTATATTTTGGAGATTAAGCCCTTGTCGGTTGCGTAGTTTACAAATATTTTCTCCCATTCTGTGACAGTCTATTGTCTTTAAGAATCTCTGGCAAGGCAGACACACAGGAAGTGGAGTCCCCCCTGGCCTTCTGTGAAGAGGCAGAGAGGAGCCTGGGCCATGACAAGCTCTGGGCCCAGGCTGATGCCCCCAGCTGTCTGCAGAATTCTAAACAAGATCCTGGGAAGCCCATGGATTGCTCAATCTAATTTATTTCACAAGCAGGCACTTCTGGCCCTCAGTCTCTGCTCAGCCCCTGATGTGGGTACCACACTTAGATTCATCCCCAATTTGGGTGAATTCCCTGGGGCTTTTTCCCTGTGAGGTGATGAATCCTGCCAGAGCGAGCATCCGAGGGGCTTGCAGCCTGGTGCTGAGTCTCAGAAGGATGGATGGAGAAAAGGGGCGCACCCCCCCGGGGGGGCCTATCCTCCCAAGACCATCTCTCATTGGCTGCCAGTATATGGTTCATCATCGTCCCCACCACCTACCATCTAATTCTGAAGAGAAGAGAATTTCAGCTTGTTCAGAGAGTAAGGTTCCCACTTCAAACTTTCAAATGTCCCATGCATTCCTTGCAATATTTCCAATTTTTGTTCATATCATGTTGTTCTTTTTGTGGTCTTGTTGACTGAATACAAACCATACTTTAATCTGGTGCCTTTATGAGACGTCATATTTATATACAAATTCACATATCAGAAAAAATATTTTGTCAGACATGGATGTCGTTTATTTGTTCTGAGCTCAGAACTCCTTCTCCCTCTCCCTCCCTCCCTCTCTCTTTCTGTACACACACACACATACACACACACACACACACACACACACACACACACACACGATAGGTGTGGTAAGTTATCTTGCCTCCATTTTAAATTCTGGTGTGGGGTTTCTCTGTTACCCACAACACTTCTCTCTCACCCATTTCCCTAAAAGAGCTTAGCCCCAGCCAGTGAGTGGTGAGAGAATGGAACATTCCATCAAGAGCCTGCGTGGGCTGACAAAGGACAGTATCCTGGAGGGTGATGACCATCCTGGGGGGTCGGGGGGAGTTGGTATGGTGGACAGAGGGAGGCGCCTGCCAGGGACATGGCCTGAGCAGAGAAAGGCAGAGGTGTGGTTGATTTAGAGCATCCTCCACCCACATGCATGCATGCGTGCGTGTGTGTGTGTGTGTGTGTGTGTGTGTGTGTGTGTGTGTGTTGATGTGGGCAGGGATGACAGGCTCTCTAATGTTACTGGAGAGTAAGACATAAGAAATAACTTCCAGGAAATGGGCAAGTGGCTACTAAAGTCAGGCCCTGCCGGAACACATGGACACCCTCCTGCGGGACTGTTATCCTCCTAAGGCTGCACCCAGATCACCTGGGGAGCCAGGCAAAGATGTCAGTCCCCAGGCCCACCTCCCAGATCTGGAGAGACGCAGGCACATGCCTGCTTAAAAGTGCCCAGATGACTTGGAAGCAGCAAGCAGTCTGGCTGCCAGCGGGAGGCCAGGAAGGCTGTGCTGGAGACTTCTAGATCAGGATCTGAACCAAAATGCTGGTAGGAGCTGGAAGGAGGGGTGGATTCAGGAGATTGGGTTTTTTAAATTAATTTTTTTTTAAATTGAGGTAAAACATGCACACTTTAAAATGTATGCAGGGAAACCAAAGACCCATTTGAAAGGCCTTCATGAGAGATTTGCGGAGTTGGTGGGGTGACGGAGAAGCTAACTTCCAGGTTGCTTGTTGGAACCAGCAGACCCTGAGCAGGCCATGAGTGAGGAGATGGCATGCTCTGATTGGAGCGAACTGAGTTTAAGATGCCTGGGTGTCACTGGAGTGACATTAGCTGGCTCTCCCTATCCACTCAGGGGGTCTGTCCCAGAGCCTCCAACGTACTTTTCCAGTGTCTGTGCCCAGAGCTGTGAAGGCCCTAACTGCTGGTGGGATTCAAGTTTGGGATGCAATTCATCTTTTTTAATTTTTTTTTTTTTATAATGGCCACATTCGTGGCACATGGAAGTTCCCAGTCCAGGGATTGAATCTGAGCTGCAACTGCTGACCTACACCACAGCTATGGCAATGTGGGAATCCTTTAATCCACTGCACTGGGCCGGGGATCAAACCTGCACCTCTGCAGAAACCAGAGCCACTGGAGTAGGATCTTTAACCCACTGAGCCACAGCAGGATCTTCTGGGCTGCAATTCTTTTTCTTTCTTTCTTTTTTTTTTTTTTTTTTTGTCTTCTTGCTATTTCTTGGGCCGCTCCCGAGGCATATGGAGGTTCCCAGGCTAGGGGTCAAATAGGAGCTGTAGCCACCAGCCTACGCCAGAGCCACAGCAACGCAGGATCCGAGCCACGTCTGCAACCTACACCACAGCTCACGGCAACGCCGGATTGTTAACCCACTGAGCAAGGGCAGGGACCGAACCCGCAACCTCATGGTTCCTAGTCGGATTCATTAACCACTGCGCCACGACGGGAACTCCTGGGCTGCAATTCTTGACTAAAAATATGAAGATGGTCCATAGGGCTGTATGCTGGGTAGAGGCCGCAAAAATGCCTCTGCTACTTTACCCAAGGATTCCAGTCCAAGAAGCTCATCATAAGGAAATACTTCAATTTTTTTTAAAAAGTCACATGCATGGAGATGTTCATTGCAGTGATGTCCATGCCAGGCACAACTGGAAACCATGTGAATGTCTAACAAAGGGAGTCAGCAAAGTAAACATGATGTGTCAGCTTGAGATCAGAACGAGGAAAAGCACAAAATGGAAACATAGAAAAACGGAACCAGTGGTATGGGAATGCTGGTATTATGTCTCCCCAACCACCCTTCTTATGCAATTTACTGCCCAAACGTCATTATGGTAACAATGACAAAAACGTTGGAGTCGCTTATTGTTATCATGACACACGGTGGCCTTGCTTATGTAATTTTTAAATATTGCAGCGGTGCTTTCTGCCCAAGGAAGTCAGGGGTCAAGACACAGGATCTATTGCCCCATAAAATGGTGAGAAGAGGCCAACCATGTGCAGAAAACCATGTTGGAAATCAGTGATAACACCCCAGCATATCGAGAGGCTTGGAGAGAGTCTTAAATTTGTTTTCTTTTCTTTCCTTCCTTCCCCCCTCCCTTCCTTCCTTGTTTTGGCCACATCCACAGCATGCAGAAGCTCCTGGGCCAGAGATCAAACCAAACCGGCGTCTCAGCAGCAACCAGAGCCAGTGCAGTGACAACACCAGATCCTTAACCTGCTGAGCCACACAAGAGCTCCTTTCTTTCTTCCTTCCTTCCTTTCTTCAATATTTCTCTCCTTCCCTCCCTTCCCCCCCTTCCTCCCATCCTTCATCCCTTCTTTCCTTCTTTCTTTCTTTCTAACCAGGACTTCAAAATTCCTCTCACAAAAATAATCCACCACATCACTAAATGTCTTTAAGAGACATTCAAAGCCCTGGTGTCAAGAGCCCTATCTCTCCCACCTAAGACCAGGGACTTCTTCATTCTAAATTGTCCTGTGCACAATTCATGGAGCAGCCCTTCAGCACAGACTTTGAGGGGCTAGCTCCCCCTCAGCCAGGTGCAGGGTCCCTGGAACAAAGGGCCAGGACCATCATTATATGGTCCAGGCTGACCGGGTGCGATGGCCCCAAGGCCACATATTTGGCATCTGGTTGTCTCTGGTCCTGGCTGAGATCGCTGAAAGAGAGTGCCTGTAGCGACAGCTTGGGAACAGCCAAAGCTAACACATTGGTTCCGATGAGCTGATGAGCATTTAACGCTGATGCGCATTGGCTGAAGGCCAGAGGCGCAGGCTCTTCCCAGACAGCCGGGCGCCTAGTGGGCAGAGTACTGGTGGAATGGAGTTCTTTTAGGCCCGGGTGAGCCCACCTGACCAAGGCCATGGTCTAAAGGACCTTGGTTACCAACTGCTGGCACAAAGCTCCCTGTCTGGGGGTCTGAGATGCCTATTCTGAATGGAGGTTTGTAAGGCCCTGCCGTGGCTGTGCTTGGAGCTAGGGCATCTTGGGTGCCCTCCTGTGCAGCTGTGGGGCAGCATCCAATGTTCAGGTGGAGCTGTTTCAACTTCACCAAAGGATGTGCCCATCAGACCCCTTACCCAGCCCCTCAGGCAAACCAGCCTAAGCGCTGCTCTGGGGTGTTTCAGCTCCTCCGATCCTGGGTGAGAAACTGCCCTTTAACTGGGCTAGTTCTAGGAGCACTGAAAACCAGGGAGACAGCCCTTGGGGCAGAGGCAGCAGAAGGGCTTGCCTTCCAGAGTTTTTTTCTTCTTCAACTCCACTGGGTTGAGTGTTTCCTAGCAAAGGCTCCTTCCTGAGCGTCCTAATTTTCAGCCCCCAGCCAGCCAGGACACCCACACTCTGACAAGTGGGTCCTTTTCCTCTCATTCATTCATTTGTTCCTCACAATTGGGTCAAGTGCCCTCCATGGGCCAGGCTATGTATCAGGCACAAGGACACCATGATGGACAAACATGGCCCGTGCGCCTGATATCACTAAGCACAGAAATAAGCCAGCAAGACCCTAGAGGTCATTATATACAGTGGGAAGAGCCGCCGGACCTGGGGGTGCCTAGAGGCATCTGATATCGGCTGGGTGGTCAGGAGGCTGGAGGAGGTAGAATAAACCAAGCGTGTTTCCTGGAAAAGTTCGTATTTCGCTTGGAACAGGCACCCCAAATTCAAAGAGGCCAAGAATTAGCCACCCTGGGCTCTCTATTTTCAGTGTGTGCAAGAGTGGTGCCTGCTCCTCTGGGCAGGCCCAGGACAGATGCAGGAAGAGACAAGAAAAGCTTTAAGGGAGGCAGCAGCTCACGAAGACAGCAGAGCACCTCAGGAGGGGAGTGGGCGAAGCCTTGGGGTCCGATAGGCCTGAGTTGTAATCTTAGCTCTCTTGGTACAAGTTAACTCAAGCTCCCTGACCCTCAGTTTCTTTTTTTTTTTTTTTTTTTTCTTTTTAAGGCAGCACCTGCGGCATATGGAAGTTCCCAGACTAGGGGTTAAATCGGAGATGCACTTGAGGCCTACGCCACAGCAACAGCAACACTGGATCCCAACCACATCTGCAAATTACACTGCAGCTTGTGGCAACACCAGATCTTTAACCCACTGAGAGGGGCCAGAGATAAAACCTGCATCCTCATGGAAACGATATCTGGTTCTTAACCACTGAGCCAAAGTGGGAAGTCTGAACCTCAGTTTCTCATCTGTAAAATGGGTCGAGATTTGATCCAAACTTAGCTCAAGGATTGAATGGGTGACATAGGTGAAGTGCCTGGCATGATGCTTGCTCCCTGCAAAGTGTGGAATGTGTATCCTGCCCTATTGCATGGTCAAGACAGCCTGGGATTGGAGCCAGCAGGCCCCAGCATGACCTGCAGCCTCTCTCCTAAGCCCTCCTGGCTTTGGGAACCTTGTTTTCCTCATCTGTAAAATGGTGAGATTCATGATTCAACCTCTGTGGTAGATCAGAGCACCTCAAGGGTGGGCCTGCCCCAGCGCACTGTGTCTGGGGATGGACGGGGACCTCTGATCTCAAAAAACACCTGCCACTCCTCCCCTATCTTTCTGTCGACAGGGGAAACCTCTATTGCAGAAATCGCGCTTTCCTGCACAACGGTATAGGCAAAGGCCACCAAGATGTGGTTTAGCCAAACATCTAGCCTGAATTTCTCCAGGGTGCCATGTCTCATCTCCCAGAGTCAGTGTTTATCAGTGAGTTCAATGGCTAGCAGCAGCGGTAACAGTGAGGCCACCGAGAAAGCAGACTGCAGCCACAGGAAGTGCCATTTCTGTAAAGCCCTTGGCCCTGGTGGGGGCCTTCAGGTCAGCCTCCACTGGGACCTGGCTTGTACTCTGCCTGCAAAGCCTAGGTCAGTGGTCTGGGGAGACATGGAATCCTGGAGCCGGGTGGGAGGGCCTCCAAGGGATGTTCCATCTCCTAGTTTGCACAGAGCTCACATGGGGCCCTCTCTTCACTAGACCTTAGGGAGGAGGCAGGTTGTTGTTCCAAAGCCCTTCCTACTTCCACCTCCAGTGCCCTGCCCTGCCCCAGCAAGGCCCTGGAGCTGCACAAACCCATCACAGGCTTCCCAAATGGGGCACTGGCTCCTTGCAAAAGGGGGCAGGGGTGCAGGTGTCCCTCACCCTCACTCCAACTGCTCCCTCCCCAGAATGGAGAAGAGCCCCATGGTGGGGACAGAGGCTGGGACACCTCTTCCCTTAACCCACCCCCAAATTCCAAGGCTATCTCATTGCTAGAACGAAAGCTGGAAGGTTGGGGCTCTGGGGTCTGGTGGCCAGGCCTGCCAGGCTACCCCAGGGGAGACAGAAGAGGCCAGGTACCAGGAAATGGGTCTTGGGGACAGCTTCAGGCAGGGCCGTGGCCTTGAGGACTCCCAACCAGGCTTGGGTCCTGGAACAGCTTTGTGGCCAAGGAAGTTGGGCCATCCTAGCCAAGGCCCCTTGCGGGCCTGCTATGTTCTGGGCCCCCAGCAAGCCTGGCAAACCGGGTCCCTGTGGGCTGCCCCACCCAAGGCCAACTGAACCAAGCCGAGCTGAGGTTCTGGAAGGACTGCCTACTCAGTGTTTCCTCCAGGATGCCGGAAAGAGCTCCCCATTGCAAGGTGCTCCAAGCTGGAGTGTCCCCTACAGAGAGAGCCAGAGTCACAGCCCCAGGCCCAAGGGGCTAAGGCCCTGTCACTCCTACTGTCAGTGAGAGTGATGGGCTGTGCCACAGAGGGATGCAGCACCATAAGCAAGCGCTCCAACCCATGCGGGGCCCATTAGTAGGCTTCCTAGTGGGGCAGTCAAACATCTCTGCTCATCCCTCACCCCGGCACCACGGTCTCCCAGCCCTGATCTCAATGCCTCTCGGGCGGCTGTTCTCCGCTTTCTAGAGGGACATGACCGCCCAAAAAAACCTAGCCACCCAGCTTAACATGGCTGCACGGGATCCCAGGCTCTGAGCCTCCAACCCCCATCACCTTCTGGGGCCCAGGCCTCCAAGGTCATCCAGGTCAACCCTTGGCAAACTTTCAATGGACAAACTTCTCCTTAAATGTATCTGACCAGGACCTTGATTCAATCAGTCAAAACTTCAGAAGGGCAAAAGTGGGCATGGTGCTCCGAGTCCTGCCCACTCTGTTCTGAGACCCTCTACCCTCAGCAGAGGCTCGAAGCTCCAAGGAAGGGGATGAAACCCTCTGACTTATTTTCAGTCCAGAGTCCTGGTGCTCTGCTCTACAGGTCAGGAAATCAAGGCCTTGGAGGCAGAGTGTGTGCTGAGCCTCCTCAGCAGAGAAGCAGACATGGGCTGCCCCCCACTGTTACCCCCCAACCCCTGCAACCCCACTTTGGGGCTTGCACACTGGGAATCCATTCACACCAACTCCTGCAGCCCGCAGCCCGAACTTTCCCTGCCTCCTGCCTGAACCCTGATGCATCCCATATTTCTGGTCTGACAGCCAGTAAAACTCAGCCTCCTCCTTGTAATCGCCCATTCGTCTCCCGCTGGAGGAGCTGACTTTGAACTTGCAGAGAACAAAGACCCCCTTTGTGAGTTGCTTTTGGGAAGGGAGCCGGGGGAGAATTGCATAAATAATATGAGAAGCAGCAATCCCAATTATATTCTGTAACCTCTCTGGTGAATATGAAATAAAAACCACTTTATTTGGAAAGCTGCAATGGAGCCAACTTGCTCCAGCCTGGACACGGAGGCCCGGGGCCCAGGGCTGGCCGGCGGGACAGTCCCTGTGCTGCCGAGGACAGCCAGGCCAGCTATGAGCACACAGGACTGCTCTGGCCCTGCTTAGCGCAGGCAAGGCAACCCAAAACATGGCATTAATATTTTTCTTTCCGGCTGCAGGAAGTCCATCTTGTGCAGGAGGAAAGTCATTTTTTTATCATTCGGAGCTGGAAGGAAAATGGCTTTATCCCCTTTTTCGTGCTGCTCTCAACCATGCGTGTCTTCCCCAGTCCCCTGCAATCTCTTCCTGCCAGCGTTCCAAGCAGAGACAGAGTGAGAAGGGCTGGCCCTGGGGCCCATGCAGGGACTGGGGTGGAGGGCTGCAGCTGTCGTCTCCCCGCCCCTGCACAGGACCAGCCAGGCTGCCAGCTCTTTGCTTGCTGTTTCTTCCCACAATCCATATTCTGTCAGCTTCTGGGCCTGTGCCTACATGCTCTCTTCCTTCTCAGACAAAACCCTGTCCTTCTCTCAAATTCAAGGCATGTGTCACCTCCTCTGGGAAGCCCTCCCTGAGTCAGTTTTTCCCTTAATCAAACTGCCCCTTGTACTCAGCCTGGGGCAGCATGTATTTGTCTCAGCTCTGCCCCTCAGTTGGCCGAGGCCCTAACTGAGGATGTAATAATTTATTCTTGTACCCCTGGCGCCTGTCCCAGGGCTTAACAGAGCAGTAGCCTGTGATGGATGGAAGAACAGGTCCACATGCTACTTAATCTATAAAGGTACTAATAGTAATCTAGATGCTTTCAGCTAGTAATCATCTTCTGTTAGAAAAAGGAGAGAGTGGTTCTAGTGGTAAGGGATGTTCATGCAATTGAGATGTCTGAGGATATGGCTTCAGGCATAGCTTGATCCAGGTTTTTGTTTTTGTTTTGGTCTTCATCTCTCCATCTCTGCCTTATCACAGGCAGGCGTCCCCATTATGAGGGGAGCTAGAAATATACATCCCCCTAACTTAGCAATCCCTTAGAAGGACAGCCCCTCTGCCCTCATGGCTTGGCAAAGTAAAAGTTCTCTCCCCGTCAAGCCCAGGGGGTCTGAAGGCAGGATTTTTCCTCGAAAAGCAAAAGCTCTGGCAACTCTTGTGAAGCAGAGGTCTGAAGATTCAGGTCCAGGAGACACGGGAGACTATCCCCTGCAGCTCACTGTGCTGCCCAGGATGCGACTGGGCATGAAAAGCCGAATCGAAATTTTGCATCTCCTTTATTAATAACTGACACATCATCCGCTTCCAAAAGAGATCCACAGCTACAGGGTAACTTTGGTCTTGCTCGTAATCCTTCCCAAGGGCTTTCATGTTGCCATAGCTTCCACTGGGTGCCCACCGGGAGGCCACAGAGGTGAAATGGCCTGTCAAGGGCCACAAGCCCTGGTCAGAGGAACCTCTTGACTAAGGTGTGCCATCCTCTGACCAGGAGATGCCTCCTAAAGTCCAAGAGCAACTTTGCTTCCCATGCTGCCAGATGAAACCAGAGCAAGTGGAATGAAACCAAAGTCATGCTCTGCCAGGCTTTATGCCCATGACTAACCCCCCATCCAGCACACTGAGGTCACAGGCTCTGGTTTTCTAGTGAGGCAAGTTCTGGGGCCCCAGACACCTGGAGAGAAGTTGTTTTCAGTTTGCTCAGGAAATTTTACCTACATACACACACATACACACACACACACACACACACACACAAAGTGTACCTATGCATATACATGTACGTGACCCATCTATGAAAGTGGGCTAGAATCTAATGCAGAAGATCCATTTCACTTCATGGAATCCACACATGGACCCATTTCACAGATTAGGAAAAGGGTGTAAATTGTGGCCAATTGACAAGCCCAAGGACAATCAACTAGTAAGCAGAGAGGCTCTGATGAGAGGGCTTGAGAGACTAAGGGTCTCACATTTCCTGCTGGCCCCTCCCAGTCTGAGAGGAGGCTGGATACGGTAACCAGAACCAAGACCACAGCAAGCTCAGTCTGCTGGTATGGGCCTCAAATCTATCAGTCATTATCCCGACCTGTCAGTCATTCTTGGGTCAGGGCTGGGGAGCTTTTCCATGTCTGGTGGTCTTTTCTTAGGCCTGGACCCCTGCTGCCCTGACCTTCATTCTCAGAGGCCCAGGCAGGACCTCTAAGGCTGGTAGCAGCCAGTGGCAGGAGTGGCCCACTCCCAGGGATCCAGGCCAGGCAGCCCCCAGAGGGTGACCTGCAGAGCAGGGGGGGTGCTGCTCTTCCCTGGGACAGAGGACAGGAATGTCCTTCTAACTTTATTCACTTACGTACTGCCGCAGGCTGGAGGCCATGAAATTTTCCTGTCACCTTCACTCTAGGCCAGGGATTTACTTTCACTCTAGACCTCTCCCCTACCCCAAGCCTGGAACTCGCCATTCCATGCTGGGCACCAATGTCCCCTGCTCCAGAGCTGCCCCAACACCTCCCTGGCCAGCGCGCTGTGCCTCTGGGGCTCTGCTTAGCAACCAGGACACAGACCCTGTCTTCACCTCAGTGTTCCATCCTGTGGATCGGGTCCACATGGATGAATACCTTCCTGTGCTCAATATTCGGGGCAACAAATGACACCACCGTGCGAGGTGCACCAAAGAGGCCTCTGGGTCAAGTAAACACAGTGGGCCCAGTGGGCTCTGAAGAAGTCACTCTCTTAGAACAGACAAGGACACACCTCAGCAAAATGGTGCCACCCTCCTCACAAGGTTAATGTCATTCATTGGACTCTCTTTCTTCTTTTCCTTTTGTCTGTGATGGTCTTGGTGGTGTGGTTCCGTAACAGCTATAAACATAAGGGGGTTACACCTGCTTTCATGTTTTCATGTATCTAAGCAACATTATAATGAAAATAATTTAAGTCACTACTAGGGAATCGAGACAATTTTCCCCTCTATAAGGGGACTTAGGAAACACTGTGAGGAATTACTGTTGTGGCAAAGTGGGTTGAGAACCCAATTAGTATCCATTAGGATGCAGGTTCAATGCGTGACCTCCCTCAGTGGGCTAAGGATCTGGCATTGCCATGAGCCATGGTGTAGGTCACAGACATGGCCTGGATCTGGTGTTGCTGTGGCTGTTGTGTAGACTGGCAGCTACAGCTCCGATTTGATCCCTGGCCTGGGAACTGCCATAGGCCACAGGTGTGGCCCTGAAAAGAAAAGAAAAGAAAGGAAAGGAAAGGAAAGGAAAGGAAAGGAAAGGAAAGGAAAGGAAAGGAAAGGAAAGGAAAGGAAAGGAAAGGAAAAGAAAAGAAAAGAAAAAAGAAAAGAAAAGAAACACTGTGATGAAATAATCAATCCTCGGAATTGCCTAGTGGCTCAGCAGGTTAACGATCCAGCACTGTTACTGCTGTAGCACAGGTTGCTGCCATAGTGTGGGTTTGATCCCTGGTTCAGGAATTTCTGCATGTTGCAGGAGTGACCAAATAATGGTTAACAATCAATTCTTTCTGAGAATAGCCAGTAAGTGACTTTAGGAAGAGGTAGCCCAGAGGAGGGTGGAAAACTCAGAGACAAGCAGAATTTGAATGCACTGTCCTTGATGAACTCTGACCTGGGGAAAGGGTCTTGATATTTCAGAGCCAGTCTTTGCATCTAGAAAGCAGACCACAGACCAGCTACAGTCAGGAGTTCTCTCTCCTCCAGGCATCTCCCCTCCCAAGGTGGGCTTGCTGTTCCCAGTCTCCACAGAGAAGCACCCTTCAGCCAGGAAAAGGCCTTCTGCTGCAGGAATGCCAGGACCTTGACACGCAGGACGGGAAAGGGTCTGGCCGAGGGCAGAGGGGCTGCAGCAGGGCCAGCCACCCTTTCCACTGTGGGGCAAGGATGCCACGACCCAGTTCCCTCAAATCCAAACCAAGGGGTAAACTCAGCCTTACCCACACCCTCCAACACTAAAAGGAATGGGAGCCGTCGCCCCCCACCCCCACCCCCAGGGCTAGCTGGATCAAGCAGAAAGGCCCAGCAGGTGGGCTTCTCAGAGTAGCCAGGAGCTCCAGACTTGAGCCAAGGCAGGGAGGTAGCAGTGCCCATGTGAGACGCAGGCCCCCAGTCCTGGCCAATAGCCTGCCAGCCTCTGAAGGCCCAGCCTGAGGCCTGTGAGCTGGGCCAGGCCCCAGAGGCCAGGGGAGACAGACTGCGGTCTCTTCATGAGGGTCTGTGGTCACCCGTCAGCTGGCTCCCTGTGGGCTCCCCCAAGTCACCGGCCTCGCTGCTCGCCTGGACAGTTGGGGCCCTGTGTCCAGGGTCCACCCAGCAGGGGCTGGTAGGCTTCACTGCCAAGGCTAGGAGCTGATTATTTTCACTTTTCAGGTTGCCCCCACCAAAATGAAGCCCTCTGTTTAACCAGTGGCCACTAAAAATAAATATTTCAACTCCATTTCTGTGCAGCTGAGCCAGGCTTCGCCTCAGAGCATGGCCCATCTCCCTCAGCCGCCCAGGACAATGACACCCTCGTGCCTCCAGCTCTGGAGGGGCTGGGCTGGGCCCAGGAGGAGGACAAACCCTGTAATGTCCACACACAGCCATGCTCTCCAGTGTCTGGGGGAGCAGTGACTGGTTAGAGAAGGTCAGAAGGAGACTGAGAGAGGGACCCCCGCTCCAGAGCCTTCTCTCCGCACTGGGGTGTGGGCAGCCTTCGAGAAACGCCCTGACCTTCCCCTGTGTCCTGGGTTTGCTCCAGCCACACGGGCCCCACCAAGACACGAGACACCACCGCCCTAGCCTCAGCCAAGGCCAGAAACCACAGGCAGCAGGGGTCCCGGGAAAGGGACCGCTGGGCCCTCCAGCTGGGAGAGAGCCAGCCTGGAGCGAAGAAAGTCCCCACCCTGCCAACGACCTTCTGCTGTTTCCCAGCCCTGAGCTTTACGGCCAGGGGGCCAGGTGGTGGGGGCGGGAAGGCCCCGCTTCAGCATGTGGAATGAGAGAGAGAGAACCAGCAGAGAAGCAAACAGACAGACAAAGGAGAGATGAAGAAGGACACAGAGAGGAGAAAGAGAGACAGAGATATAAAGAGACAAGAGAGAAAGTTCCCATTGTGGTTCAGCGCTAATGCGCCCGAGTATCTATGAGGATGTGGGTTGGATCCTTGGCCTCGCTCAGTGGCTTAAGGATCCAGCTGTGCCCTGAGCTGTGTTGTAGGTCACAGATGTGGCTTGGATCCTGAGTTGATGTGGCTCTGGCATCGGCCGGCAGCTGTAGCTCTGATTCGACCCCTAGCCTGGGAACCTCCACATGCTGCAGGTGCAGGCTTGGAAAGGAAGGAAGGAAGGAAGGAAGGAAGGGGAGGAGAACTCTGATTTCTAACTCTCAAACAGGATGACGGGAGCAGGGGCTGGAGTGGAGGTGAGGGGGCAGAGCCGAGGCTGCCCTCCCACAGGAGGGTCTCCCCTGCCCCCACCAACATGAGAACAGAGCTCCTGTCTACCAACCCCGCACTCTCCTATGCTGACCATGCCCAGGAGAGCTTGCTGTGTGACCTTCTCTCCAAAGGAAGATGGATTTAGATGGTGGGATGGAAAGAAGCTGCTCTTGCCAGGTACCTGCAGCCTTGGGCTCATTATGAAGTAAGGTTTCAGTCTGCCTTGAGAATAGCGCAGAGGATTTCCACTGTGTTCTTATGGATTAAATCACTATCACTTTGTGAATACATGGAAAATACACCTCAGTGTTTACAATCCTGTTTTAACTGTCTCCTATTTCTTTTCGTTTCTTTTTCTTTCTTTCTCTCTTTCTTCTTTCTCTCTCTCTCTTTCCCTTTTCTCTCTCTTTCTTTATTTCTTTTTTTCATATTTTGAAAGGCTCAAAACAAAACTGGTCAGGACTTTCCTCCAGCTGAGGTCCCCTGGTGGGCTCGTGTGGGTCTGTAAGTGCCCTGGCTCAGAGCACAACAGGGTTTCTGTGGATCCTGACACAGGCCCAAAGACCGACGGCAGCCCTGGGAGCAAGCCCCTCAATGCTCAGACCCTCACAGCCTCTGGCTCTTTAGGCATCACTGCAACCAGGGACTCTAAAAGAAAGGGAACCGTGGGGGAGCCAGGAAGAAAGGAGCTCTGAGCCAGATGCCCAGTCCACTTGGGAGTACTGACCCAGGACTGAGGCAGCACCAACTTTGGGCAGCAGGAGTTGGTAGCCCTGAGTTTTAGCAGGGCTATGGCATCCCTGAGGCTTGTTCATGTCCCTCACTTAGCTGGGTGTTTTACTGAAGCTGTCCCCTTTTCTGTTGTCTCCTACCCTCTAGAAACATCTTGAAAAACTCATTGATGGGAAATAATAGTTCACCTTGTATTATTCTATAATATAACAGATTGACATATTTTATCCCATATGAAGTTCACAAGAGCCCATCATGTCTCCCATCACACCGGTCTCTGTGCTGTTCCTCAAACACATCAAACATTTTTCTGCCCCAGGATCTTTGCCCATGTTCTTCTTTCTGCTTTAAATACTCTTCCCTCACTTCATTCCGGTCTCTCTCAAATCTTCCCTCCTCTGAAAAGACTTACTTTACAATTTTATGTAATCCATGTGTAATCCAGGAGAATTTTCTTGTTCTTAGGAGATACACACAGGTGTGTTTAGAGATTGTTGTGAATTTCAAATGGCCACAGATTTTTAAAGATTCTTTGCATGTTCTTCCATCAAAAGTCATAGTCTATTTCCTCACCCTCCTACTCTTGCCCAATTCGTGACTTGTTTTAACCAATAGAATGTGGCATAAGTGATGCCATCTGACTCCAAGCAAGAACTCAAGATACCTTTCAGCTCTGTTCCCATTTCTTTGGGACCTACACTTCTGTGAGGAAGCCCAAGCCAGCCTGCTGGAGAGGCATATGGTGGAGAACCAAGGTGCCAGGCCAACAGCCCAAGCAGAGGTAGTGAGTGGGACCACCTGGGGGCTTGTTAGGAATATCCAACTGAAACAAGAAGGAAGAGTCAAGGTTTGCTGCTTAAATTTTTTGAAATAATAAGTTATTTTTAAATTTTTACCAATTAAGAAGGAAAGACAAACAAATAAAAGATCTAATACTTACATCTCTGGCCAATTGATTTTCACCAAGAGTGCCAAGATAAGTAGGTAGGGAACATAATATTCTTCCAAAAAACGATGTTGGGACAATGGATATGCACCAACAAAAGAAGGAAATTGGACCCTTAACTTGTACCGTATAAAAAAATTACCTCAAAGTGGATCAAAGACCCAAATGTGAAATCTATAACTGAAATATTCTTAGAAGCAAACATAGGCATACATCTTCTTGATCTTAAATTAGGCAACGATTTCTTAGGTGCAATGTCATGAGCAACAAAAGAAAAAATAGGTCAAGTGGACGTCATCAAATTAAGCACTTTTGGAGTTCCCACTGTGGCAACAGGATCAGCAGCATCTCTGGAGTGCCAGGATGCAGGTTAGATCCCTGGTCAGGCACAGTGTGTTAAGAATATGGTATTACTTGGAGTTCCAGTTGTGGCACAGCAGAAATGAATCCAACTAGGAACCATGAGGTTGCAGGTTCCATCCCTGGCCTTGCTCAGTGGGTTAAGGACCCGGCATTGCCGTGAGCTCTGGTATAGGTCACAGACTTGGCTCAGATCTGGCGTTGCTGTGACTGTAGCTAGGCCACAGCTGTAGCTCTGATTTGACCCCTAGCCTGGGAACCTCCATATGCCACGGGAGCGGCCCTAAAAAGCGAAAAAAAAAAAAAAAAAAAAAAAAAAAAGAATATGGTGTTACTACAGCTGCAGCGTAGGTCGCAATGGTAGCTCAGATCTGATCCCTGGTCTGAGAACTCTATATGTTACAGGGTGGCTGAAAAGAAAAAAAAATTTAAACACTTCTGTGTTTCAAAGGACATAATCAAGAAAGTGAAAAGACCACACAAAGAATAGGAAAAATACTTGCAGATCATATGTCTAATAAGAGACTCATCTCTAAAATATGTAAAGAATTCTAAAGACTCAGTAATAAGACAAATAACGATTTTAAAATGGGCACAGGATTCGAATAGACATTTCTCCAAAAAAAATATACAAATAATCAATGAGCATTTGTATGAAAGATGCTAAACACAATTAGTCATTAGGTAAAGGCAAGTCAAAACCACAATGAGATTGTACTTCATACACATTAGAATTACTACAATAATTTTTTAAAAGGCAGACATTAGGTAATGACAAGAATGTTAAAAAATTTTGAACTCTGTACTCTGCTGGTGGGAAAGTAAAAAGATGCAGCCACTTTGGAAAAAAAGTTTTGTGTTTCCTCAGAAAGTTAAACATAAAGTTATCATATGACCCAGAAATTCCACTCCTAGGTTTGTATCTAAGAAATGAAAGCATATGTTCATGGAAAATCTTGCATGGAAATCTTCATAGCAGTATTATTTATACTAGTCAAAAGAGAAACAAACCCACTTGTCCATCAGCTAATGAATGGGAGTTCCTGTTGTGGCTCAGCAGGTTTTAAGACCCCGACATAGTGTCTGTGAGGATACATGTTCAATCCCTGGCCTCACTCATGAATTAAGGATCTGGCATTGCTGCAACTGCTGCATAGGTTGCAGATGCAGCTCAGGTCCAGTGTTGCCTGTGGCTGTGGCATAGGCTGGCAGCTGCAGCTCCAATTTGACCCCTGGCCCAGGAACAACTTCCATATGCCTTGGGTGCAGCCATAAAAAAAAAAAAAAAAAAAAAAAAAAAAAAGACGAAAAACCAACAACTAATGAATGGACAAGCAAAGTGTAGTATATCCATAGGTGGAAAATTATTCAGCCATAGAGTACTGTTACATGCTACAACATGGATCAATCTTAAAAATATTTTGATAAGTGAAAGCCAGACATGAAAAGTCACATATTATATGATTACATTTGCATTAAATGTTCTAAATAAGCCAATACATAGACACATAGATTTTCAGGGACTTGGGAGAAGAGGGAATGAGGAGTGACTGCTAATGATATGCAGTGATATCCATATATCAGATATTCCAGTGATAAAAATGTTCCAGAATTAGAAAATAGTAATGGTTATACAACTTTGTGAAAGTACTAAAAACCATTGAATGGCATACTTCAAAATGGTGAATTTTATGGTACATGAATTATATTTCAGTAAAAAACCCAAAACATCCAAAAATATTAAACTTAGGCAACTACTAAATTTTCCGTTCTATTTAATTTTCTTGCTTTGTTCTTTGGTTTCAATTTTTTTCTTCTTAATCTATATGCCTTTTATTTCCTTTTCTTGTCTTATTACATTACCCAGTACATCTTATACGATGTTAAAAAGGGTTGGTAAGAGGGGACTTCCTTGCCTTGTTCCTGATCTTAGTGGGAAAGCTTCTAGTTTCTCATCATTAAATATGATGTTACCTGTAGTTTTTATCACAAATGAATATTGGGTTTTATCAAGTGTTTTTTCTGCATTTACTGATATGTTCAAATAATTTTCCTTTTTCAGCCTGTAGGCATGGTTACACTAATTGATTTTTTTTATGTTGTACTAGCCTTGCATATCTTGGATAAATCCCATTTGGTCATAGTGTATAATTCTTTTCATACATTTTTGGGTTTATTTACTAATATTTTCACAATAAGGTGAAAACTTAGACTATTGATTTTAGATCTTTCTTCTTTTCTTATATATGCATTCAATGCTATACATTCCCCTATAAGCACTGTTTTTGTAGTATCACACAATTTTGATAATGTGTTTTCATTTCCATTTCATTAAAAATAATTTTTAAATTCTTCTTGAGATTCCCTCATTGTCCCATGTCATGTGTAGGAATATATCATTTAATCTCCATATATTTTGGGAGATTTCAGTTATTTTTATGTTATTAATTTTCTAGTTTAATTCATCTGTGGCCTAAGATCAAACTTTATATGATTTCTATTCTTTTAAGTGTGTTAAAATATGTTTCATTTCCCAAAAATGTGTTCTGTCTCGGTGAATGTTTCATGTGAGCCTGAGAAGAAAATGCATTCTGTTGTTATTAGATAAAATGAGCCTTTACATTGATCATATTCCACTGATTGATATATTGTTGCTGGGTTCAACTACATCCTTCCTGATTCTCTGCTTGCTGGGTCTGTTCATATCTGACAGAGGGATGTTAAAGTCTGCAGCCATGATAGTGGAATCATCTACTTCTCCTTGCAATTCTATTAGGTTTCACCTCACCTGATTTGATGCTCTTTTGTTAAAAGCATACACATTAATAATTGTATTTTCTTGGAGAATTGACCCCTTTGTAATGCCTTCTTTAGCCCTAATAATTTTCCTTGCTTTGAAGCCTGCTCTGTATGAAATTAATATGGCTATTCCCGCTATGTCTTGATTACTATTAGCATGGTGTGTTTTTTTCCATTCATTTACTTTTAAACCATATGTGTTTTTACGCTTAAAGTGCCTTCTTCTTCTTTTTTTTTTTTTTACATTAAAGTGTCTTCTTTAGACAGCATAAATTTGGGTCTTGTTTTTGATCAACTCTGACAATCTCTTTTACTTAGTACATTTAGACCACTGACATTTTTTTTTTCTTCTTTCTATGGCCACACCTGTGGCATGTGGAAGTTCCCAGGCTAGGGGTCAAATCAGAGCTGCAGCTGCCAGCCTATGCCACGGCCACAGCAACACAGGATCCCAGTCACATCTTTGACCTATGCCACAGCTTGAGGCAATACGGGATACTTAATCCACTGAGAGAGGCCAGATATTGAACCCACATCCTCATGGAGACAGCATCAGGTTCTTAACCAATTGAGCCACTATGGAAACTCCCAGAATATTTTTCTTTATCTTCAATTTTCTGTAGTTTGAAAATAATCTGCCCTAGGTGTAGCTTTATTATTTGTTTGGCTGTGTGTTTCTGTTTGTTGTTTGTTTTCATTTATTCTGCTTGGTGCTCTCTGAACTTCCTGGATCTGGGGTTTGGTGTCTGACATTCATTTGGGGAAATTCACAGGCATTATTGTTTCAAATATTTCTTCTACTCCTTTCTCTCTGGCATTCTCATTACATGTCTGTTATATCTCGTGTAGCTGTCCCACAGTCCTTGGCTATTCTGTTCTTGCTTTTTACAGTCTTTATTCTTTTTACTTTTCAATTTCTAAGTATAAGGATAAACTCTTGAGCTGAGAGATACTTTCCTCAGCCATTCAGTCTACCAGTAAGTTCAACAAAGGCAGTCTTCATTTCTGTTACAGTGTTTTTAATTTCTAGCATTTCTTTTTGGTCTTTTCTTAGTATTTCCATCCCTCTGCTTACACTGACTTTTTTTTTTTTTTTTTTTTTTGGCCACTCCCATGGTGTATGAAACTTCTCAAGCCTGGGATCAAACCCGAGCCACAGCAGTGATAATGCCAAATCCTTAACAGCTATTTCACCAAGGAACTCCTGCCCATTGTTTTTGCACACTGTCTACAATATCCTTTAGAGTTTTTGCATATTAATTATAGTTGTTTTAAATTCCCTATCTGATTATTCCAACGTCAGTGCTATGTCTGGTTCTCAGGTTCACTCTGTCTCTTCATATTGTATTTTTTGCCATTTGGTATGCCTTGTCATTTTTCTTGATAGCCAGACACAGCATATGGAGTAAAAGGAACTGCTGGAAAGAGGACTTAGTGACATTGTGCTGAGGCGTGAGAAAGGGGAAGTGTTCTAGAGTTCTGTGATCAGGTCTCAGGCTTTGAGAAAGCCTGTGCCTCTGGACTGTGAACTTAACAAGTGTTTCTCAGCTTTTCTCCTTGCCCTTAGGTGGGACAAAATGGCTAGAGTAGGCTGGAGTTGGGTATTCCCTTCCCTGCAGATCAGTTAGTCTCCAGTTAAATAATCTCCCCTGAGGGCAGGTTTTATTAAGAACAGAGGGCTCTAGGCATATTCAGAACAATTCCTTTCCCCTCCCACTGCCAGAAGTGTGAGGGGATCTTTTTCCTTCTGATAGTTACTGGTTAACTCCTAGGGGTCAGTTCCACAGTACATTGGGTCCCCTCTAGGACTAGTCCCTTGGAGATCTGAACTCTCAGACTTGTCCACGATGGGCCTCCAGCATTGGTTAATCACCGCTCAGATTTCCTACCCAGGCAGATTTTTCATAGGGGCCTCAGCCCTGAGAAGCTGTGGCTCCCCGTGTCCACCTCTGTCTCTCCAGTCTGGGGCCATCGATGGGCCTTGTGTCCTCTTCTCTCTTAGGAAGAGTTGTTGACTTTTCTTTTTATTCATCTTTTGACTTGCCAGGACAGAGTGGCAACTTCCAGACTCCACCTATCAGTTTCCAATGGATTCTTTTAAAAGAAGATATTGCAATTTTAAAGATAGTGTTTGAATTTTAGGAACTAAAATTGGCACTCATCTTGTAGTTGGCACTCTGTGGTACTGTTTTAAATTTAATTTTTAATTAAGTTTTATTTATTTATTTATTTTTCTTTTTACACCCATACCTGTGGCATATGGAAGTTCCAGGCCTGGGGTCAAATCAGAGCTGCAATGCCAGATCCTTAACCCACTGAGCAAGGCCAAGGATCAAACACACATCCCCGCAGAGATGTCAGGTCTGTAACTCACTGAGCCAACAATGGGAACTTCATAGTTTTAAAATTAAAAAAAAAAAAAAAAACAAACAAATAAAAACTTCAGCGGTCACATAGAATGGCAGAATTGAAATAACTCAAATTCTTTACCTTCATGTTCCCAATCACTGTGCTATTGTCATTTTGTCAAATCTGCAGATGAGGCATTCATAGTATCCCAGGGCTAGAGACGTGAATTATGCCCCAAATGGCTTTGGTCTCTGATGATTTACTTTGGATAGCACATTTCTGGGCCAACTGTATACCTGGGAGTTCTCCAAATGATCTTTCATGTAGAATACAAACTTAATTAAAGGATAAGATATAATATGCTAAGCTTCATGTACATACTTTCAGTAACCTAGCAATTGTTTAGAATTTAGACCAACAAAATATTTTCCCTAGGAGGAGTATTTTATCCCACCAATTGATAAAAAACAAGAACCAGCTGTCTCACTTAGCAGATTTCACTATTATTAATTTCTCTACAGACGGCACCCCTTTATTGACCAGACCCAGGCAGACAGCTCCCAACACCCTTCCCTTGGTTCAGTATAGCTTACCACCTATAAGTTTGGTCCCCCTAATGCCTTATAGGTTTTATTTTCATCAGTCCTCAGCAGAACCTGACCAGTCTATGGATTATTAATCCTCATTTTACAAATGAGGAAAGAGAGGCCCAGCCAGGTGAGTGGCTTGTCCAAGGGCTAGTTGGAGAGGACAGAACCTGGAAGCCAGGTCTGCTAGGCCCCAGTTTGCAGCCACTTGGGCTCAGGGCCCAGCTCCCCACCCTGTGGGACCCCATCCAGATGGGCCTCTCTTAATGCTGCCAGAGGTCAGTCCCCCAACCACTTTCATTCAGTCAGATTCACTCCAGCCAAGCCCTTAGGAAACTGTCCTCAGCCAGTGTCTACTGTCAGCCTAGAAAGAACCTGGGAATCCACACATACTCATGTACCCAGAGCTGATAACAGGTCCCTTCCCTGAGAGGTACCTGCCTTGAACAAAGCGGGTACTTCTTACTAAATTAGCCCAAAGAATACATCTATGTGAACATTGTCAGGCCTCCCCACTAGGATCATCTATGCAGATACTCTGCTTCTTCCATCACCTCAGAAGTAGCCTGGTCCCCATAGACAAGTGCTACCTGAGGGGAGATTGAGAGAGAGACCCCAAAGGCAACACAGCCTCAATGTGTTTTTTGTTTTTGTTTTTAATTATCAAAATTTTTTTTATTTTCTTGCTGTGCCCCCAGCATGTGGAAGTTCCTGGGCTAGGGATCAAACCCATGCCACAGCAATGACCAGAGCCACTGCAGTGATAACTCCAGATCCTTAATCCACTGAGCCACCAGGGAAGTCCCTCAGTGTGCACTTAGAGTAACAGTTAAATGACTTGTGCTGATTATGTGAATCCAAGAAAACCTAGCTTCTCCCCAAATGGTACCACATCCGATAGCTTAGCCTCTGCCTCAGGAATGCTGGCAGCCTTGGCAGGGCCTGGGAAGAGACACGGGGAGAGGACAAACTCTCACAGACTGGAGAGACAGGGTCCCCTGCTTCTCAGAGCTCTCAGGTGCTTCTCAGGAGTTCCTGGGATTTACCAAATTAACAAGTGCCAATTTTCTCGCTTTTATCCTTCTGGCCTTCACAACTCATTAACATCCTTCTGCTCTGGTAGATTAGGGAACAGGCTTGAGAAAAATGTATATCTACTTTAAGGGGGGGACAAAAGGAAGGTTTCTGATTCCACTTAATATCAACCAGGGTTTAGTCACAGGAAACAGAAACCACTTGAACAATTTTAAGCATAAAGGGGTTTAGACAGGAAATGAGGCGCTTAAGATTTTATTGAGAGGGTTGGAGGAGCAGACGGGGGCCAGACCTATTGGAGTGATGCCCAGAACAGTGCCTGGGGACTGGCTGGCCCAGTGCTGCTGCCTCAGCCCCACCTACCAGGTAGAGGTCAAGGGGTCACTACTGCTGCCTCTACACCTGCCTCCTGACCACACAGAGGGACAGAGGGGACACTGGAATGCCACTGCAAGAGAGAACAGCCAAAAGCAGCAAGAGGATGCTCTTGACCTCCAATCAAGGTGATGTGCAACTAACTGTCGGAACTGGGCATGTGTAGGACCTGGCTCACCTCAGTGAGTGTGGATTGTGCTCAGCACTTCCAGCTCCACATTCAGTGACATCATGGAAATAGAGTGATTGAACTTGACCCTGGTGGGAGTATTTACACAAGGGAAATTGGCAGACCCTACAAGCCAATGTGCACTTTTTTCTATTTTTTTAAAGAGCTGGTTGTGAACTATTTACCAGCCCACCACTGGGCAGAACCCAGGTCATGTCTAGAACTCTAGCTGCAAGGGAAGCAGGAAATGTAACTGTTTACTTTCCAGCCTTCAAAGGAACATTTATGGGGGAGGTGGGGGGTGGGAAGTGTACTTGCTGCCAAACCACTACTCATTGCACACACTTCCAAGGGCATACCCTACAAAGGATATTTGCTCGTGTGTGAAATGATATGTGACTGATGGAGATAGAGGGTTGTTGGTGACTGTATTAAAGCAAAATTTATCTTTTTCTTTCTTTCTTTCTTTTTTCTTTTTTAATGACCATACCTTTTAGTGGCATTTGGAAGTTCCTGGACCAGAGATAGAATCCAAGCTGCAGCTGCAACCTGAGCCACAGTTGCAGCAATGCTGGATCCTTTAGCCCACTGTACCACAAGGGAATTTATAATACAGGAGTTCCCTGGTAGCCTAGTGGTTAATCCAGCTTCGTCAATGCTGTGGCTTGGATTTGATCTCTGGCCCAGGATTTTCCAAATGCCATGGGAGAGGCAAAAAAAAAAAAAAAGTCTTAACGCAAATTGTTCTTGAGTTTACGTCAAAGTTTATTAACCCTGCTGCAAGGAAACTGGCAAGGTGACAAAACAGTGTGTTGGTTCAAAGAGGGTTTGGAGATTGTTGATGCGTATCTTCAGTGGGGGAAAGAATGCTTGCTAAAGCAGCTCGTTAAGAAAATAAGTTGTTAATAAGGTCAAGATTACAGATTCATTTACCACAATGATTAGAACGGCGTTTCTGTATCCACTGCAACAAATGAAGTTTGAGGCATGATAATCTTGGAGACAATTTCTAGAGAGGCCAACTGTTCATCAGAAATAACAAGAAAAACATCCAAGACATGTTACATCTGTGGCTATTAATTAGACGTACAAAGTTGCACTGTTTCACACCCTGGCAAAACTGGACAAGGGCCAGTCAACCCTAAGGCTGCAAGTGTGTCAAGTGGAGTTCAGACCAGAGTGCCAAGAAACCAGGTCCTACTTTGCCTCCTCGGCCAACCAGAGCTTCTGATTCAAAGGGGCTAAATCCTTGGCTTTGTTTTTTCACAATACTGAACTGTGTTCCCCCCCATACAGATTCATATATTAAAGTCCTAACCCCTATTGTGATTGAGGAGACAGGGCCCTTAAGGAAGCAATTATGGTTAAATGAGGTCATAAGAGTGAGGCCCTGGTCCAATAGGACTAGTGTCCTTTCAAGAAAAGAAAGAGACATGTCTTGCTTACTCTCTGTGATGCAAAGAGCCAGCAAGAGGGCAGTTGTCTGAAAGCCAGGAAGAAGAAACCAATCCTGAGCACCTTTATCTGGGGCTTCCAGCCTACAGAACTGTGAGAAAATGTGTCTGTTTGATTTTTTTTTTTTTTTTAAAGAGCTGTGCCTGCTGCATAGGGAAGTTCCCATACTAGGGGTTGAATAGGAGCCACAGCTGCTAGCCTACACTACAGCCACAGCATCACAGGATCCTTAACCTGCTGAGCAAAGCCAGGGATCGAACCTGTATCCTCATGGATCCTAGTCAGGTTTGTTTACCACTGAGCCATAAAGGGAACTCCCAAAACGTGTCTGTTGTTTAACCCACTCAGTCTGTGGCATGGCAGCCTGAGCTCACTATGCAAGCTAAATGTTCATTCATAGGGAACAGGTTAAATAAATTATAGTGTATCTATCCGGGACCACATTGAATACCACCTGAAAGGTACCCCCTGGGGTTGTGCAAACAGCAATGCCAACTCCTACAAACAGAATTGCAATGTAGCCACTAAAACAAAAGAGGCAGCTCTAGTAAGCAAAGGTGGAAAAAAAGGAAGGTACAAATCCTGATGTGTGGTATGCTGATATTTGGGTGAAAAGCAGTTGAAGGAAGCTATAAATGTATTTGCTCAACTATGGTAAATATACCCAAGAAAATAAATCCACGGTCTGTCTTCAGGGCAGAGTAGCTGGAAGCAGAGATGCCTTTCTGCACATTATGAATTTTGGACCAATGTGCCAAAAAGTTCCCATTCCAAAATACTTAATTTTTTTAAAAAATGTTTTCAGGGAGTAAACAGTTTGTGGCACAGTGGGTTAAGAATTCGACTACAGGGCCTTAGGTCACTGCAGAGGTACGGGTTTGAGCCCCAGCCCAGTCCAGTGGGTTAAGGACCTGGTGTTGCCAAGGCTGTGGCGGCTGGCTGCAGCTCGAATTCAATCCCAAGCCTGGGAACTTGCATATGCTGTGGGGAAAAAACGTTTGCAGGTATAATAATGCAGTGGTCTTTGGAATACGGAGCTTGGCCCCAAAAGCCCAGGAATAGAGGTCTGCCGTTGATATCTGCTTTCCTGCAGCAATTAACCCTGGACTTCAGGGCACACAAGGGTAGGGTCCCTAGTCTAACTTTGGCGAGTCACTCACCCCTGTGGCCTCAGTGTCTTCATATGTAACCGCCCTTCCTGGGAAATAGACCTCACCTCTGCTTGTCCACACAAACCAGGTGGGAGGTGAGCTTTCTTCCTACTCGGGGCAGGGGCTCATCGGGGACTCACTGTGACATAGCCTAGACTGGACCCCAAACCAGACACATCTATCAAACCCCATCTCTGGGCACCCACAAGAAGGTCACTTCCATGCTCCACGTGGAGGAGGACAATCAGGCCAGCGGTGCCAATGGTTGGTGAGAGCGGTAGCAAATGTGGGCTCTGGCATCACTGCGTGGCCTGCGTCCTGGCCTGTCCCTCACTACCTTGCCCATGAGTAACCTTGGCCCAAAGGACAAGCCTGGTTCACTCTGGGTGGTGCTGTGGGGACTAGAGGGGATGCGACCTGTGGAGTGGGTGGCGTGGACTGCACAGAGAGGCTTGTAAATGCTGCCCACATCTATTTCCTCAGGTCCAGCTCTGGCCAGAAGAGACCACCACAGCTGCTTCGTGCATCCCAGCGACTAAAACAGGTAAACCTAAAGGCTTGCTCAAGGGAGCAGATGGCTTAGCAGTGGGGAGGGGCAGGGTCCCTTGGAAGCATGTATACGGATACCATTGCCTGGTCCTCCTGAGCCCAGTTAGGGAGGCAGGCCAGGCCAGCCCCTGCCCGGCCCTCCTTAGCACCAGGGAAGCCCTGGATGGCTGGCAGCAAGTCCTGAATTATTCATGAAATGGTGGCCCATTCATTCTTGAAAAAGTCCTTGGGCTCACCGACCTTTACTCCCTGACCTCTGACCTCCTTCCTACCCAGCCCCAAGCTCTTGCATTAGGTTCCAGAGCTTGGCAGGGTCTGATCTGTCCACAGCTGCTGGGCTCCTCCTTCCAGGGCAGGGCCCCTCAGCCTTGTGTTTCTAATTCCCTGATGCTCAGGCCTTGAGATGGGGGGCTTGTGGTGGGCAACTGTGGGCTCCCAGGTGGCCTTGGCAGGGACAGGAAGGGGCTGCCTACTCAGACCTTGCCGACCTGGGGAACTCTTGCCATGGTGCCTGAGCCACCCAGGGAGCAGGGAGTGGCCAGAAGGGCCGGGCTGAAAGGGGTCTCTTTAGGCCAGATGTTTCTGGAATCATCAGAAAGGTCCCAACAGAATCCCTCCTCAGGGATGAACCTGTTCAAAGTTCATTTAAGCAAATTAAGACATCAAGATCATTTCCCAGGAGGCTGGGAGGTGGAGCCAGGCTCAGGGTCTCGACTTTTAACCTGGGCTCCTTCATGAGTATAATTATTTCCTTTCCACTCTCATCTTTAATGCCTCCCTGCCCCTTCTCAAGACACCAGATGGCCAGGCCTCCCTTTTTAATTTTATTATTTCATTTTTTTTGGCAGCACTCGCAGCATGCAGAAGTTCCTGGGCCAGGGATCAAACCCACTCCACAGCAGTGACAACATGGAATTTTTAACCACTAGGACACCAGGGAACTTCCAGGTCTCCCTTCGTATGTTTCTAATTTAGCAAGTAATGTAGGAGAAGAAATCAAGTCACATGCACACGCGCGCACGCACACACACACACACACACACCCCACCCCCACCCCCACTCCCTCCTCAGCAGCAGTAGCTGAGTAGACTGGGTCCTTCCTGGTCTATACTTAATACACGTATGACCAGCACTCAGAGTGGTGTGTGTGTGTGTGTGGTTTCTTAGCACATGTGCTGATCCAACTTGTTTGTCACTTAGCACCAGGATTGGGGTGGGGGAAGCTCGCTCTCACTGGTCACCTGAAAGTCTTTTGTGGGCAGTACCGAATGTCACAAAGCCACCAGCTGCTGAGCGGTGTTTTGTTCATCTCCAGCCTCTGCCTGTCTCAAGACAAAGAAAGTCTGAAAAACAATAGCAACCGAAACATAAAACATAAGCTGTCCAGAGCCGAAAGGCGTGTTGTTCCAGGTGAGGAGAAGCCTCACCAAGGCCACCTCAGCCCAATCCTCCACCCCCATGAGGCAGAGTCAGGCTCCCAGGGCCCTGCCTCCCCTCGAGAGAAGCGTCTCTGTGCTGAGGAAGCCATCTCTCAGGGATACAGTCTCAGTGACACGGCTTGTTCCTGCACCCACCCTTGTCACCTGTGTGACCAGACTCCAGTCCTGTGAACCAAGAGAGGGGCCCAGAAGGCTGGGTTCAAAGAGTGCTTAGATCTCACCCCAAAGGGCTTTTTCACTCTTGCAACCACCAGGCTACCTGCACAGTGATGCTTCTTCCGCAGGAACCTCCCACTCAGTGGTTTCAGCCTCCACGATGGGTCTGGCCTGAATCAGTCCCTCACTGAGGGTATAGATTGCTAGCCTCTGACGCCCTCCTGCTGTCCACATTGACATTCTTCTGCGAAGAAAAGCTTCCCTCGTCCCTGCAATGAACAAGTACTTCTAAAAAGGAAGTATGCTCACCTCTAGTTTTGGGAAATGGGCTTCCCTCTCCTCTTCCTTCTTTTCCCTTTTTTTTTTTTTTTCCTCTCATTCTTTGTCTTTTCCCTTTCCTTTTTTGGAGGCTCCCAATGGGCCATGGATTTGTGTGTATTGATCTTTGTGCTCAATTATAGTTGTTGTGTGCTTTGATGCACCAGTTGGCCCAGACATCTTGAAGCACTTCTTTCTGGCACAGGATGTCACAGGCCCACCTGTTGCTGCCCCTGCCCCAAACTGAGGACCAGCCGCTCTCCTGAAGAGCCTCGGGTCCTCTGCGTGGGAGCAGAATTTAGAGCTAGGGTCTGGCTCTCAGGGTGCTCACTGTCCTGGAGGTGACCCACTTAACTGTGCAGAGAAAGATGTGACACCCAGAGAGCACCTGTGGATTGGCCAGGTCCCCCAGAAGCTATTAGCAGACTGAGGACTCAACTCCAAGACTCCGAGCTCTCTGCTCAGACTCTTTGGGGCAGAAGAGATTTCTAGGTGAGTCAGTCCTAGGTGGACATCCTACAGCCCATGGTTTGCCCAAGCAAGGCCTCGTCAGCATCATTTTCATATTCTTGGTCTCACCTCTGTGGTCAGGGCCTTAAACCCAGACATGAGTCATTCCAAGGGCACTGGAAAAGCCCAGACACAGAAATAGAGCTGCTCCCCCACCCCACCTAGTGATGCCTAAAATTCTACCATTCACTCCCAAATGTCAAGATTTAGATCTCTATTTAAGAACAAGCACCCTGGGATGTTCACTTTAAGCATTCAGGCCTTCCCAAGACAGACAGCCCTGAGATGCCTGGGGCCCAAGGTTGGAGGCAGCGGTCATGCTACTTAGGGGGGGGACCAAGAAAGCTACACAGACTTTGGGGGCTGTCTAGGTCTGGGCACCACTTGACAAATGTGTGTCACAATCTGGCAGCCTGGGCCCCTGCCTACCTACTGCTCTAGGAAAAAAACACATCACCCCCTGCACCTTCCAAGACTTCCAGGGGGCTCCTGGGGCTAGATACAGAACCCCCCGCTTCTGCTGGGGGCACAGAGGGCCTTTATGGCTGCCATACTTTGAACTCATGAGGGTCCATGAAGAAATCCATGTGTTTCCTTTGCCCTGGAAACCCCAAAGTCTCCAGGACCCAACGAGAGACACATGGAAATGCTGTTTTTCTTTTTTTCTTTTTTTTGGTCACCCCATGGCATATGGAATTCCTGGGGCCAGGGTTCAGTCCAAGCTGCAACTGCAGCAACACCAGATCCTTTAACCCACTGCACTAAGCTGGGGATGGAACCTGCATCTTGGTGCAGCAGAGACACCACCAATCCCATTGCACCAAAGGAGGAATTCAGAAATGTTATTCTTTGACCGAGTTAAGAGGCAAGGAGTGAAAACATCAAGCCAGCTGAATGATGGTAGGTGGAGTATGTGCGTGTGTTTGTGTGTGTGTGTGTGTCTCTGTGTTTGTGTGTGGCATCTGTTTTGAGAAGTATGTAGGCCCTAAAAGACCTCCAAGGTGCTGCCACCTTTGAGCCTGGGCACACCCCATCTCTCTACTCTGCCCTTCCCCCTGTGTTCCCCATGAAATCCAAATGCCTTTCAGCCAAGAAGTTTCTACCCCATTAATAGAATAAGGAAAAGGGTTGTTTTCAGTTCACAGGGAGCTTTTTCGGTTTGGGGCAGTATAACACTTCACCATATTAACCACAGGGCTTTGTTTTCTCTTTGGGTTGTTTTTATGTTTTGTTTTGTTTTGTTTGGGGGGAGTGTACTTTTTGGTAGCGCATCATTTAGCCCATATAGACAAGGTAGGGTTTTGTTTCGTTTTTGTTTTTTTTGTTTTGTTTTGTTTTTTGTCTTTTTAAGGCCACACCCATGGCATATGGAAGTTCCCAGGCTAGGAGTAGAATTGGATCTGTAGCTGCCAGGCTATACAGCCACAGCAATGTGGGATCCAAGCTGCGTCTGTGACCTATACCACAGCTCACAGCAACATCCTTAACCCACTGATCCACTGAGCAAGGCCAGGGATGGAACTGGAGTCCTCATGGATACTAGTCCGATTTGTTACCACTGAGCCATGATGGGAACTCCAAGGGAGATATTTTAGATTCCACTATAGGCTGCTGAGATAGGAGAAGGAGAAGGATGCTAGGAGCCAAGGCTTCACAGTGCAAAAGCCAGGCTTTTCCAAAGAGAAAGTTTTGGTTTTGGTCCTCAAAGGCCCAGAGGGAAAGGACCCTAGACAGCAGGGTAAGACAGAACATGTGCAGAGCCAGTCTCCCACCAGACAAGATGGAGCGAGTCTAGGATGGCAGGGGAGGGGGTAGCAGGATCAGGGGAGCTGTCAGGACCCCTCATCCCGGAGCCAAAATCATGCATGTGCGGGAGGATACCAGAGCCACATGGGGTCCTGGAGGCAGAGTCAGGTGAGCCTCTACCGCCAAGATCTCTCACTGTGGCAGGTGAGCCAGTTATGCCCAGGCCCCTCCAGATTTCCCCTCCACTGTCCCTGAGGGTGTCCCTGGTCCTCAAGACCAGAGATGAAGCTTTAGCTATCACATCCATGCTCCAAGCAGCAGAATGGAGGAAGGATGAGGGAGGGCAAGGCCTGTCCCGCAGACCTGTCTTCAAGCTCTTTCCCAATCACTACCTCACAGCACTTCTGCCTTATGGTCAGAACAAAGTCTCTTGGCTCCACCCAGGTGTGGGGAAGGCCGGGCACACATGTGGTCTTATTTCAGGAGGTCACACCTCAGCTCAGGAGATCTGGGAGCAGTGAAGAGACATGGTACAGTGACGGGCAGTCTCTCCTACTGCATGTTGAAGCACAAGATGCTCCTGGCCAGCCCTGCAAGGCTCCTGCCCCTGCAAGACAGTGGAGGGCACAGGAGCTCGCCCAGGGCTGCACCTGCCAACCTCTCTGTTGCAATGGCACCCCTCCCCCACTCCCTTCTGGGTTCTCAATTTTAGGGGTCAGGGGCCTCCTTCTCCTGGACCTTCATTAGATGAGGCTATTTTACACATAACAGCTGGCCCAGCTCTACAGAGCTGTGCTGCTCCAGTCAGCAACGTCTCATCGGTGGCTGTTGAAATAGAAATTTAATTACGATGAAGTCAGTTTGGGTGCTTAACATCAGTAAACATCGGGGAAGTGCCAGTCAAAACACCAGAGAGATATCATCTCACACCTATTAGAATGGCTCTCATCAAAAAAGAAAGAGATAACAAGTGTTGGAGAGGGTGTAGAGGAAAGGAATCCCTCTGTTGGTGGGAATGTAAATTGGTGCAACCACTAAGGAAAACGGTATGGAGGTTCCCAAAAAATTAACAATAGTGTTACCATATGATCCAGCAATTCCACTGCTGGGTACATATCTGAAGGAAATGAAAACACTAACTTGAAAAGTTATCTGCACTCCTATGTTCACTGCAGCGTTAGTTACAATGGCCAAGACATGAGAGTAACCTGTGTCCACTGGTGCATGAATGGATTTTTAAAATGTGTTGTACATATGCAAAGAAATATTATTCAGCAGAAAAGAAGGAGATCTTGTCATTTGCAACAACATGGATGGAACTTAAGGGCATTACGCTAAGTGAAATAAGTCAGATAGAGGAAGACAAATGTTGTATGATTTTACTTATATGTAGAATCTAAAAAACAAAATAGAAGTTCCCATTGTGGCTCAGTGGAGATAAATCTGACTGGTATCCATGAGGATGCAGGTTCAATCCCTGGCCTTGATAGTGGGTTAAGGATCTGACATTGCCATGAACAGTGGTGTAGGTTGCAGACACAGCTGGGGTCCCGAGGTGGCTGTGGTGTAAGCAACGGATACAGCTCTGATTCAGCTCCTAGCCTGGGAACCTTCATATGCCATGGATATAGCCTTAAAACAAAACAAAAAAAGAGACAAAAACTAAAAATAAAATACTAAATTCATAGAAATAGAGAGATTGGTGATTGCCAGAGGGGAGGGGATTGGGTGTGACTAAAAAGGGTACAGATGGTCAAAAAGTACAAATCCACAGCTATGAAATAAATAAGCCCTAGGGATATCATACACAACTGTGACTGCAGTTGATAGTACCCTATTGCGTATTTGAAAATTGCTAAGAGAATAGATCTGAAAGTTTTCATTAGAAGAAAACAAAACCTGTAATTATGTGTAGTGATGATGGATGTTAACTACATTTACCGTGGTGATCATTTCACAATCCACACAAATATCAAATTATTCCCTTGTGTACCTGAAATTAACATAATGTTAGATGTCAATTATACCTCAATAAAAAATAAAATAAAATAATTAAATAAGGGTTAAAAGTCAGCTGCTCTGTCACACTAGCATTTCAACATTTTAAGGGTTCCATAGCGACATGGAGCCAGTGCCTACCATACTGGACTGCACAGACATAGAACATTCCATCATGGAAGAAAGCATGTGGGCAGCGCTGCCCAGAGGGATGAAGGACCAGAGCCCACAACTCCCACTGTGGGCCCACTGCAGTGCTCCTGCTTCTCCCCTCACTGTGGTTCCTAGTTCTGGTGACCAGGGCCACATACTGGCCCCCATCACACCGACCAATGGGATGGACATTCTGCCTGAGGCCAGGGCCCAAAGGCCAGCCAAGTCATGTGCTCCATAAGGGAGGAGAGACCAACAGGGACAAGGAGGAAGACAAGAAACTTAGGGTGAGGGGGGCTGGGGTGCTGTCAGCCTATGCGGTAGCTGACTGGACAAAGAGAGGCAAAACTCTACCCTCAACTTCCTCATCCATCCACTCATGTACCCATCCACCCACCCATTCATCTGCTCGTCTAACCACCCATCTACTCACTCATCCACCCATCTAACCACCCACCCACCCACCCATCTACACATCTAACCACTTATCCATCCATCCACCCATCTACCCATCCTCCCATCCACCACGCACTCATCCATCCATTTATCTCA
The DNA here is from genome assembly GCF_054392235.1 of Sus scrofa. Taxonomy (NCBI): domain Eukaryota; kingdom Metazoa; phylum Chordata; class Mammalia; order Artiodactyla; family Suidae; genus Sus; species Sus scrofa. Next base: position 148,989,743 of record NC_139383.1, read on the forward strand.
CATTCCTGCTTTCCAGGCCTTGTGGGTACAAAACAAAGGAGCCACAGTCTCCACCTCAATAGGAAACAACCAGCATAATAATAATAATAATATCAACAATAGCAGCAGCAATAATACACACAGTGATGAGATAGGTGTGCTGACAGGCATGGAGGGAGTGAGCTGGAGATACAGATAACGGTAAATACTGACTAAATGCTGAGGAGTCCTCCCAGGTTCCTCCTCCTCTAAGGAGTCAGTGCCTCCCCAGGTGGGCTGAGGCTGTCAATCCACACACTGGGACCTATGCAAACACCCTGAGGGAGACTTGTGGGGGGTTGAGAGACCCTCTCAAGACCTATTCTGGCCAGGCCACCCAGCTGAGGTGGGGTTTGGGCCAGCCCTCCACCTGCCATTCTCAGGCTGCCAAGTCTTTGCTCCCACAAGGGGAGCAAACCCAGGAACCCCCAAGGTGTGAACTTACCTGCAGAGGATCCCGGCGAGGCTGCCTTTGCCACTTTGGCTCCCCTTCAGAGGAATTGAGAAAGGTGCTCTCAGGGCCTGGCTGTGGTCCCAGCTCCTCTGCTCTTGAGCCGCGGAGCTGCTCAGAGCCTCAGAGGCCCCGTCTGTAACACCAAGACCCGTTTATCTTGCAGAGTTGTGTGAAGATCAAAGATGATGTGAATAAAGGCCTCTGGGGGCTGGCATCCAGCTGGTGCCTATTAAATGCAACACACAGTTGCAAGGTACAGAAGGTTCCCTTTCCACTCTCACATACTCTGCTGCAATAGACTAGAGATTTGAGGTGTGCAGGAATATTCCTATAACTTCACAAGCCTGGACAAAACCATTTTGTGCATGGGCTCTGGCTTCTATTCAAAGGGAAAGTCCCCATGCCATAAATCAAAACACCCTGACCTGCCTGGGGGTTCTGCTCCCCCACACTCTTCACCTGGGTCTTTGGAGAATTTTCATCACATTTGTCAATGTGCCAGCCAGCTAGGAGGTCTGAGACCTCCAGGGAACTGCCTTTTAAAAGCATAAAAACAGCCACGCAGCCTGGATTCATGGCAGGCAGTTGACAAGGCCTTGCACACCTGAGGGCGAGCTGGTTGGCTGCCTTTCACTGCTGGTTATGAAAAGTTCAAGAGCAGATCAATTAGTTGTAAATGCAGCTTGAGAGCTGAGTGGGCCAGGGGTATGCCAAACCATTTTTCCTCCAAAAGAACACACCCCACCAACAACATCTGGTCAAGAGTTCAAGCCAGATGAGACAGTAAAGATTTCTGAAGCACCAAGTGGTGGGCTATGCTTGACAGGGAGACAGATAAATCATTCAAACAACATTTATTTAGGGTTTGCCTAGCTTTCAGGTGGGCCTTGTATTCAAGTTAAGGAGCAGATAAGGAAACAGTCAAATAAACAATACAATTACAAATGTTCAAGTGTTATGAAGAAAATAAACAAAAGGACTGAGATGATAATAACACTGGGTGATCAGAGGTCTCTTAGATAGCATGATATTTAAACCAAGATGGAAAAGATGGGGAATGAGCCAGTTACAGGGAGAAGGCAAGGAAGGACACTGTAGACAGAGAGAAGAGTGTGCAAATGCCCTGGGGCAGGAAATACTCAACTCCCTGAAAGACCAGAGCATAGCCAGGCAGGCAGGAACAGATGGTGTGGGCATATAAGCCATAGTAGCAAGTGCGGATTTTATTCTTAGTTAAATGAGAAGCTGTTGGAAGGTTTGACCCAGAGGAGCCACATGCTCGCGTTTATGCTTGAGAAGTACCATTCTTCTGTTGCTGCATGAAGAGCAAACTAGAAGAAACTAAAGTGGAGGCAGAGAGATCTATTAAGAAGACTTAGAGGCAATCTACAGATTCAATGCAATCCCTATCAAACTACCAAGGACATTTTTCACAGAACTCGAACAAAATATTTTAAAGTTTGTTTGGAAGCACAAAAGACCCAGAATAGCCAAAGACATCCTGAAAAAGAAAAATGGATCTGGAGGAATCAGGCTCCTGGACTTCAGACTATACTACAAAGCAACAATCATCAAAACTGCATGGTACTGGCACAAAGACAGAAATATAGATCCCTGGAACAGGACAGAAAGCCCAGAATTCAACCCAAGCACCTACAGCCAACTAATCTATGACAAAGGAGGCAAGAATATACAATGGAGAAAGGACAGCTTGTTCAATAAGTGGTGCTGAGAAAACTAGACAGCCACATGGAAAAGACTGAAATGAGAACACTCCCTAACACCATACACAAAAATAAACTCCAAATGGATTAAAGACCTAGATATAAGACCAGACACTATAAAACTCTTAGAGGAAAACATAGGCCAAACACTCTCTGTGACATAAACAACAGCAACATCTCTCAGATCCCCCTCTCAGAGTATTGACAACAAAAACCAAAATAAGCAAATGGGACCTAATCAAACTTCAAAGTTTCTGCACAGCAAAGGAAACCCTAAACAACACAAAAAGATAACCCACAGAATGGGAGAAAATCTTTGCAAGTGAATTGACTGACAAGGGATTAATCTCCAAAATTTATGAACACCTTCTGCAGCTCCATACCAAAAAAACAAACAAGCCTATCAAAAAATGGGCAGAAGATCTAAACAGACAGTTCTCCAGAGAAGACATATGATGGCCAAAAAACACATGAAAAGATGTTCAACATCACTCATTATTAGAGAAATGCAAATCAAAACCACGATGAGGTACCACCTTACACCAGCCAGAATGGCCATCATCAAAAAGTCTACAAACAAGAAGTGCTGGAGAGAGTGTGGAGAAAAAGGAACCCTAGTACACTGTTGGTGGGATTGTCAATTGGTGCAACAACTGTGGAAAGCAGTATGGAGATGCCTCAGAAAACTAAATGTAGAACTACCATTTGATCCAGCAATCCCACTCCTGGGCATCTATCCAGAGAAAACCATGGCTCGCAAAGACACATGTACTCCAGTGTTCATTGCAGCACTATTTACAATAGCCAAGACATGGAAACAACCTAAATGTCCATTGACAGAGGAGTGGATCAAGAAAATGTGGTACATATACACAATGGAATATTACTCAGCCATTAAAAAAACGAAATACCAGCATTTTTTGCAACATGGATGGACCTAGAAACTATCATGCTAAGTGAAGTCAGCCATACAATGAGACACAAACATCCAATGCTTTCCCTGACATGTGGAATCTGTAAAAAGGACAGATGGAACTTCTTTGCAGAACAGATGCTGACTCACAGACATTGAAAAAACTTATGGTCTCTGGAGGAGACAGTTTGGGGGGTGGGGGGATGTGCTTGGGCTGTGGGATGGAAGTCCTGTGAAATCAGATTGTTATGATCATTGTACAATTACAGATGTGATAAATTCATTTGAGTAATTAAAAAAAAAAATGAAGACGCCTTAGAGCAATCCAGGTGAAAACTGATGGCTACTTGAATGAGAGTGATGGTAGTAGCAGAGGGAAAAGTAGGGAGAATTCAAAATATATTTGGGGAGTTCCCACTGTGGCTCAGCAGGTTAGGAACCTGACTGGTATCTATGCGTATGTGGGTTAGATTCCTGGCCTTGCTCAGAGTGTTAAGGATCTGGCATTGCTGCAAGCTGCAGCATAGGTCACAGACATGGCTCAGATCCCATGTTGCTATGGCTGTAGTGGAGGCCTGCAGCTGCAGCTCTGCTTTGATCCCTAGCCTGGAAACTTTCGTATGCTGCAGGTGCAGCTCTAAAAAGCAAATAAATATATATAATTTTGGATCTAGAACCCCATGCAGTTTGCTGCTAGATTTGACTAGAGAAAGAAGGGGAATCAAGGACATCTTATGTGCTAGTACCAGAAGCTGAGATGAATACACAGATGGAGGGTGAGTAGCTATAGTTAAAAGGGAAATCAGAAGTTCTGTGTTGGACACAGGAAGTTTGAGATGCCCATGGAAAAACCAAAAGCAAGTGATCTAAGAGTGTTAGGAACTCAGAGGAGAGATCTGACCCAGAGATAGGATGAGAGGCCATCAATTTAAAGATGAAATCACCTGGCTGAGGAGGACCTCTCAGACTTAGAAGTTCAGGAGGAAGAGAGAGAATGAGCTGAGAGGATGAAGTGGCCGAGGAGGAGGAGTGGAACTGGGAGGAAGCGGGGGCTTCAGAAGACAAGAGCAAAGATCTTGAAGAGGAAGGGGCTCTACATGTTATCTGCTGAAAAGTTAGATCAGCACCAAGACCTGCCCAGAGATGGCCATGGGGAGGTGCTGGGAACTTACCAGAGCAGATGAACTGTGGCTGCGGGACAGGAGACAATGGGTGTGGAATGAAGAGTGGAGGAGAGATGAGAAAGTGGAAATGGCAGGTGGGGGTGACACCTGTCGTGTCTGCTGGCTGCCCCACACTTTGAGAACGCTCTGGCTCTGTCTGCAGGCACTTCCCGCCTTGAGGCTCCTGTGACCCTCAGTAGCATGGAGAGAACTTTTGTCCTGGTCTCCTTACAGCCAGGGCTCAGGCATGTCACCTTCAAGCTGAATGGAGTGAAAGTTCCAGAGCATAGAGTCTTGCAGAATTAAACACCACACACACACACACACACACACACACACACACACACACACACACACACACCACACACAACACACACAAATACACATACAGAGTTTCTTTATCCCAGATTGAAATTCTTGCCTGCAAATGACCAGCCGTAGCAGGAGATAAAATTGGGACACAAGGTCTTGCCCCAGAACCTTCTCTTAAGAATTTCATTTAAGAGAGGGGGCCCCCAGAAAAGAGTGTATGATGGTGAGGGCAAAACACAGAGGCCAGCAGGTAAATAATTAGAAATTTTGTGTAAGGTTTAGGCTAGGGAAGATCTTTGGCTATGGTTCCTCCCAAATGGAACTGGCCATCACCCCCCACCCTAAAAAAGGGACCAAAGCCAACCAAGTTTTTAAGTAAAATCTTTACCTGAAATAATTCAAGGCTGATGGGTAACAGCCAATCCCCAACCCCCAGGACCCAAGATTCACTCCCACAGGAAGCCGTGTGGCCCCAAAGATGGCATGCCTCTTATGACCCACCTCATGTGTGCCCACAGAGAGTGATGGACAGGGACGGTTAGAAACGAGTCCACAGGGAGCAAAGGCTACAGTAGATTCTCCCAGGAACAGAGCAACAAGCCAACCAAAGAGTGGGGCATCCTCACAGGGCAGGACCTTAGCTCTGTGTAGCAGAGAATGCTATGTGTGTTGGAGCAGATAACTTGTCTTATAGTTTAAAGGTCATAGGACCACAAGGAGCCTTATGGAGGAGAAGGCTGGCCTGGGTGTAGCGGGATGAGACTTTGGCCATGGGACACAGAGATGTTCCCTGTGTATGTAGGAAAGGTGGAATGAGTGCTAGACAGCAAAAGGGCAGACTGTGTGCAGTTACTGCTAGCAGCTTGTTGTCCAGTATCCATCCATCCTTTCTTTACTAACAGAGCCCTGGTTTGAGAGTGGATGCACAAGTGCCCTTCTAAAATACTCATCTTCTCAGTTATAGGTGGCCATGTGACTTAGATCTGGCCAATGAAAGAAATATAAGTGAAAGGTTCTGGGGGAGAAGAACCCTTTCTAAATAAGTCAAATCTTTGCTGGAAGAAAAACCAGCTTCGTTCCTTTGCCTCTCCCTCCTTCCTCCTCTTTCTACCTAGAAGGGAGATGTGATACTGGGTGGTGCAGCAACCATCTTGTGATAATATGGTGTGAAGAGATGCCATCAACTAGTGAAAGGGAGCCTGAGAGACACAGGAGGGTTAGGAGAGGGAGGAGACATGTGAAATGGTGATGGGTGGGAGAGCAAGCTGGCCAAGAAAGTCAGCAACAACATCCACTCTCAAGGAACGAAGGCAGGAAATATTAGGAGAGGAGCTGGCAGCACTATGGGAACATGGAAGGAGAAGGGGGATGAGGGCAGCCAGTGATGTAAACAGCCTCGCCAAGGGTTTTCTAACAAGCATCCATTTTCTGGAACAAGAAGGGTGCCAGCAGTGACATGCACGGTGCAATGAGCTATCTACTTTCAATGTCCCCAATCTATTTAACTGGAATCAAAAAATAAAACTGAAATCTAAATCAGCATTAAAAGTTTATGATTTTAATAAGACATAGCTCAGTCTTGCTTTGGCCAGTTGGCCGACGTTCCCATAGAATGAGGAGGTTCCCAGATGGGACTTTTGAGGACTCAAGGGTGAATCTAGAGAGAGAATCTGAAGACTGAATGGAAACACATTCCCGGGGCTTATAGATGAACTAGTCTCCACCAGCCACCCTTGAGCAGGACATCAGGCAGTTAACCCATAGAGCCTACCTGTGGGCAGGCAAGTGTTGGGAAAGCATGATTTTCCCATAGTTCCACAGCTTCTAGGAGGCCATCCTCAGAGTGTGGCCTTGTGCAGTGGTGTCTTATACTGCGTATATTTCCCTCTTCCTAGAGCTTCATAAAACAGGATGCATTGACTCTCACTGTTTTAGAGATGCAACCTCTGCACCCAGGACACTGAGGGGACTTTTGGAGGACACATAAAAAGGAAGAGAACTGGGGCAGGGAGCCCAGTTTCCTAGGAGTCTACCAAGGCTACAGTGCTGCACCCATTCATGGATGTGATCTTTCATCCGCATAGCCCTCCTGTGAGGTGGAAGTTATAGCTCCATTTTACAGATAAAGTGACGGAGGCTAAGAGAAATAGGGTAATTAGCTAAGGTTACCTGGTCGGAAAGCCGAGGTCCCGGGAGGCAGCCCAGGTCAGTGCTTGGAGCCCCAGCTCTGCCCCCAGATCCAGTGGCTGGCCGTTTCCTTAGGAGAGTCTGTGTGGGAGCCATTGTTATTTTACAACACCAAAGAGCAGTCTAGTGCAGGGAATAAATCACAGGCTCCAGAGCCAGACAGCCTCAGTTTGATTCCCAGTTCCCCTACTCATTGGCTGTGTGACCTGGGGTGAGTGTCTTAACCTCTCTGTGCTTCAGTTTCTGCATCTATACAATGGCAATACTGAGAGTAACATATGCTGTGTACTTGGACCATGTAACAACTTAGAACCATGGCTGGCATATGGGAAGCCCTGAGCAAATATCAGCCCTCACAAATTCAATTATTTATATTGCTGTCATTGATGATAACACCGGTGTGGGTGGAGGAGCCCTGTGAAATTGCCAGGCTGAGGCCGTAATGGGAGAGAAGAGTCCTGAACTCCATTGACCCTGGAGGCCCCCAAAGTCCACCTCAGTGGTGGCAGGTGTGGAGGATAGCAAGCTGGGCTCCGGCCCCCAGGCACTGTTCCCCCAGGAAGTGGTTTTGGTTTTGTCTGATGCTTGTTCTGACTGTTCAGACTCAGGTCTTCCCGAGTTCCTGTCCCCGCAGAACCTGCCCATGGCCTTGTCTGGGCAGGCCCCTTTCAAGGCCTCGACCTCCCTCGAGGGTGGCCAGGGAATAGGCCTAGGCCCCCGCCAGGCACTTGTGAAAAGATCAGCCGCCTCTGCTGGAGGACACCTGTGGGGACACTTGCCCCTCATCCCTGAATCACAGGTCCCTGTCTGTGGGAGAGGCTTGGCTGCACCATTTAGCTGCTCTTTGGGCTTTTGTGCAGCCTGGACCCCAGGGTCCCTGCTCTGCCTGAGCTGGGCCAGCACAGCCCTAACCCTCAGGGCCCAGCCATCCTAGCTGGCCGCTGGCTTGAGGGTTCAGACCCTCTCAGCACACCCTTGGGCCTGATTCAAACCACCCATACCTTTATCTTCTTGAGGGGACAACGCAAGAGCACAGGGTGTGCAAAGCTGCCTGTGCCTGGCTAGCCATCCCCTCTGATGTTCACTCCCCATCAAGGCACAAGCTCTGAGAGGGTGGGGAAAGGGTTTCTACAAATAGAGCCTGTCACCCCTCACCAGGTCCCCAGATGAGACCCCTAAACAACAGCCACTTAAACTGGCCAGAAACAGTCCCCATATAACCATATCAGTTCAGACAGCCTTCCTGTCTGCTGTGACCTGGTCCCACATAAATAGAGCTGCTGATTAGAAGCTTCCAGAAACACAGAGGCCAGAACCCTCCAAGGTACTAAAGGGATATTCTGGTGAGATTTTCCTACCCCACTCTATCTTTGAAAAATTGCAAGGAGTTTATTTTGGGTTTTACACATCAGCACAGCAAAGTGAGTCGGTTTTCCTGGATATCTCCCATGTGTACATGTTATTAAACTTCATTGGATTCTCTCCTATCTAAGAAACAAAAGACAGATTAGCACAGCATCTCTGACATTCACCACTCTCCTTAAAAAGCCATACAGATATCCATCCTCTTTTACCCAGAAATCTCATGTCTGAGAATGTAGCTTAAGGAAAGAATTAAAAGAAGAAGATATAATAAGTAATAATGGTTAAAGCTACCCACAGCAGATTTGACTCAAACATCTAAACCGACTCTGGAAATGGCCTCATGTCGGTCCAACATCAGAAGGATGGCTCTGTTCTTACGTGGCTATCTACTCGACTGTGTCCTGTGTGTCTGTTCAACCCTGTGTCTGTCTCACGAGAACAAACATATAAGTGAAAAAGGAATAAAAAATAGTGAGTGCACCACGGACACGTGCTAGCGCACGACCCAGGAGGGACGTGTTAGAATGTTGTGGTTGCAGGAGATCCTCCCTTCCTTTAACTGATGCCTCAAGACGCAGGATCGAGACCCCCAGGAGAGAGGAGAAAAGGCCTTCAAACTGCTTCCCAATTGTCCTCATCAAGCCCAAATCCTTGCTCATCCTTTCAGCAACTCTGGAATCCAAACAGCAGCAACATTGCATGATCAACCCCATTGTCATTGTCATCCAAGGCACAGTCACCTTAGCCTCCTTGACAAATCCACATTTTCCCCAAAGGCTCTGCCCTGAGACCCCCGCTCCAGAGACCCACAGGCACCATGTGGCACTCCTATCATAGATGCGTCTGGGAGCCCAAATGTCCCAATGACAGGTCACACCCCAGTCACTCTGGCCAGTCCTGCCACGGGGAAGCGTGTTAGATGGAAAATTCCAGGCTGGAAGGAGGAACTGATGACAGAGCATGAGGATGCTTAGTATGCTAGTCCTGAGGGGTCCTGGAGTTTCCCAGACTCATCCTGGCCTTGGGAGGCCAGACTTGTGCAGGCACATCCTCAGGAGGGTAGAATAGGCTGGAAACTGGGCACCAGGTTCTCAAGTATCTGAACCACAGTGTGCTCCCATGTAAAGTGGGGCTCGAGACCTCAGCCTAGAAAAGCTTCTCAAGCCGGAGATGAAAAGCACCAAACTTAAAGGGAAAACTTGATTCACTAGACCACATGGCCTTAGGAACCATTATCAAAAGACATCACAAGGAGAGTAAAGACAAGTCACATGCTGACAGTATTTGCGCAGTTATAACCAACGAAGAGTTAGTATTCAAAGTATGAAAGGACTCTTTCGATCTGACGTGGAAAAGATAAGGAGTCCAGTGGGAAAATGAGGGAGAGCTTACCCAGAGGCATTTGTAAACAAGGAAACTCAAATTACAAAGAAAGGCGAAGTTGCTTGACCTCAGTGTACAAGAAAGCCAAGATAAGGATGTGGAGCAAGGGGAAGCCTCTGCCGTGCAGTTCTGGGAAGAGCTGAGAGGTCTGGCAGCACGTATAGAGGGGATCCGTGCCTGACCCACGATGGAGCAAATTCACTGTTAGGGGTAAGTCATGCAGGAAGCTCATGCATAGGCACACTGGGGGCCAGGGAACAATCTTACCCCCTGCTCCAAAACACAGAACACTGGCAACAGTGCAAATAACCCTCAAAAGTAGACCACCTACTTTTAAAATGTAGCCTACTCTTTTACTATCCCCATAAATCACAAAAACATCATTTTGAGCAAAGATTGGGAGTTACGGAATTTTTTTTTGGCGGGGGGGGGGGGGCTTTTTCAGGGTTGCACCTGTGGCTTATGGAGGTTCCCAGGCTAGTGACTGAGTCAGAGCTGTAGCTGCCGGCCTACAACACAGCCACAGCAATGCCAGATCTGAGCCGCCTCTGCAACCTACGCCACAGTTCACAGCAACACTGGATTCTGAACCCACTGATCAAGGCGAGGGATCGAATCTGAAACCTCATGGTTCCTAGTCGGATTCGTTTCTACTGCACCACGACAGAAACTCCCTTTTGTGGGGAAGGGGGAGTCACAGAATTTAAAAAGAATATATATATATATATTTTTTTGGCTGCACCTGAGGTATGCAGAAATTCCCGGGCCAGGGACCAAACCCACGCCAGAGCAGTGATAACACCAGATCCCTAACCTCTGGGCCACCAGGGAACTCCTAAAAAGAATATAATCAATCAGATTATCTTTATAAAAAGTACAAAAATATAAGGAAAACTATTCAGTACATTAATCTGCAATGCACATGTACCAAGGTTCTAGGAGCCTGACTTCATTTTACTACTGCTCTCTACCAAAGATGTGCCTAAAATGACCTTTGTGCATTACGATTCATAGCACCATTGTGTCGACTAAAAAAAACATGCACAACCTAAAAAGTTGAGAGTTATGTTTTGTTCAGTATACAAAACTGAGGATTTCAAGTCCAGGAGGCAGCATCTCAAGTCCGAGAAAACTGCTCCAAGGAGACAAGAAGGGAGCCAGGACATAAAGGGTTTTGCAACAAAGGACAGGTAGTCAAACAAAAGATTGCTGTTAATGAAAGAAAACCAGGTATCTCAAGTTAAGGAATTTAGCGCTTCTCTGTGTATGGGAAGATGCAGGGGTCTGAGCTCACTGAAATCATTCTTTTGATATGCACCTCGGCTGTCTGGGGACAGCATCCTGTGTTCTCACATCCTAGGGGCTCACCATTGGGAGTAGCTGCAGTCTGATGGCTGCTAGAGGGCAGGTGTTCTTTGTTTCCTCCCTGAGTTCCACAGTCCCTTAGAGGTGGCTGCAATCACTGATGACTGTGACATTCTCTGTTTACTGACATAGCAGGCGATGTTTTCTTTTTCTTTTCTTTTTTTCCTTTTTTTTTTAGGGCCACACTTGCAGCATATGGAAGTCCCCAGGTTAGGGGTCCAATTGGAGCTGCAGCTGCCGGCCTACTCCAGAGCCACAGAAATGCCAGATAAGAGCCATGTCTGCAACCTACCACCACAGCTCACAGCAATGCTGGATCCTTAACTCACTGAGCAAGGCCAGCGACGGAACCTGAGTCCTCGTGGATACTAGTAGGATTCATTACCACTGAGCCAAAAGGAGAACTCCCCTTATTTTTCATTTTTTAATATCAGAAGACTGGGCAAAAGTGAAAAAACAAACAAACAGAACCACCTAAAGTGGGCTGTCTATGACCGGAGCACTGGGAATATGGCTAAGTGGGAGCAATAAAGCCAAGATGTGGAACAGGTTGTGGGGCAAGCCTTGCTTTTCCATAGAAAATGAAAATAAGAAAACATTTTTGCTTGTTTGTCTTTGCCAGCCCTTCCTCACAAAAACCAGGGTGACCATCTGTTGCCCTCCAACTCTGTGCCTGCTGTCCTGGCACGATTTTATTTTTGGCTGTACCCATGGGGTATGGAAGTGTGGGCCAGGGATCAAACCCACACCACAGCTGTGACCGGAGACACTGCAGTGAAAATGTGTCCCGGCATAATTTAATCACGCCTTTCCCTGTTGATAAGGCACTGGCTTGAACAGTAAGTGACTTGGATCACCCTAACCCAAATCCATTTCCTCTTTGTCCTGGGAACAAGGCTGGACTACACCTCTCTGTCTCTTCTGAAGTTAGGCTAGGTCGAGAGCATGAGTTCTAGGCAGAGGAATGTAAATGGAAGCTAACGTCATGATTCAGGCCTGGCCTGTAATACCCTGCCGGGTGAGATCCTTCCCCTTCCAACTGGCTGGGTATCAATGTCAAGGGCAACATCAGAAACTCTGAGCTGAAGATAGCACAGCCCTTGGCAGCCTGGATCCCTGACTGATTGTGTGGAGAATGGCTACCTACCCTCCTCTCCTTGTCTCTGCTGCCCTGCTTCACTGAATAGAAAGAAACTTCGTTGTGTTTCAGTCATTAGGCATTTGAAGTTCTATCTGTTACAGCAGTCACCCCAACTATGGCAATTAATTTCCTATTAAAAAAACAAAATAAATATACAAATATTCGTTACATGCTTTTTTATTCATAGGATGTATTTTACAGGGAAAAGTATTTTAAATAGGGATCCCTAACTGACAGCATCATTATGAAGATCAGAAACAAATTTATAGAGGAGTTCTCTTGTGGTACAGTGGGTTAAGGGTCTGGCATTGTCACTGCAGTGGCTTAGGTTGCTGCTGTGGCTCAGGTTGGATCCCCCGCCTGGGAACTTCTACATGCCGTGGGCACAGCCAAAAAAAAGTGTATCTAAAGCCTTCCTGAGGGACTGAAACAGAGTTGGTGCTCTAAAATTTATAGCCTCTATTAATTACCCATTTATTTCATTTTTCAATTGAGGGCCACAGTCAAAGTTGAACACTGCATTGTTCCCGTCACCAAGGCAGTTCCCTCACCCTTTTCTGGATAAAGAGGCCCCACTTTCCCGTTGGGCCCTCCAGCAAGTACCAGGGCTTAGCTCTGCTGGGTCAGACTTGGGGAGCCTTCCTAGTTCCTCAGACCACAACTTCCACTCACCTCCACCCACCAGGACAGCACCCAGGCCTCAGGTGGGAGGAGAAGGACTCTGGGCCACTAACTCCCTCCTCCCTCACTTTTTTTTGGGAGGCGCTCCCACAGCATACAGAAGTTCCCAGGCCAGGGATCGAACCCAAGCCCCAGTAGTGACAAAGCCAGATCCTTAATCTACTTACCCGCCAGGGAACTCCTCCCTCACTTTTTTATTTTCTTGTACATTTTTCAAGTGCCCTTCTCTCCTCCTCTGATTATTAAAGTAATAAATGATGTCTGAAGGAAATTGAGAAAACAGACAAGGCTCAAGGAAGAACATTAAGATGTCCACAGTCTCAACCACCAGAAATAATCTCAGGGCTGCCTGGTGAGGTAAAGCACTGAGGGGCAGGGCCCAGCTCAAAGTGCGTGTGTGTGTGTATCTGTGTGCATGTGTGTGCAAAACTATACATACACAAAATTTACCATCTGAACCAGTTCTCAGTGCACAGTTCAGTGAAATAAGAACACTCACGTTGTCGCACAACCATCACCACCCTTCATCTCCAGAACTTCATCTTCCTAAAATGAAACCCTGTGTCTATTAAACATCTCCCCCTTTCTCCCCTCCCCCCAGCCCTTGACAAGCCTCATTCTACTTTCTGTCTCCATGAATTTGACTCCTCTGGGTGCCTCATACAACTGAGATCATACAGGCTTTGTCCTTCTTTTTTTTTTTTTTCCTTTTGCCATTTCTTGGGCCACTCCTGTGGCATATGGAGGTTCCCAGGCTAGGGGTCTCATCGGAGCTGTAGCCACCGGCCTACGCCAGAGCCACAGCAACTCGGGATCCGAGCCGCGTCTGCAACCTACACCACAGCTCATGGCAACACCGGATCGTTAACCCACTGAGCAAGGGCAGGGACCGAACCCGCAACCTCATGGTTCCTAGTCGGATTCGTTAACCACTGCGCCACGACGGGAACTCCCGGCTTTGTCCTTCTATGACTGGCTTATCTCATCCTCTCCTCCAGGTTCATCCCTGTGGTAGCACATGTTGGAATCTCCTTCCTTCTTAAGGCTGAGAGATAAAATATTGTCTACCATATCAGTGAACAAAAGATCTCACAGTCATCAGTGATTGCAGCCACCTCCAAGGGTGAACAGGTGAGCCCTGAGGGAACTCGGGAAGGAAACAAAGAATACCTGTCATCTAGCAGTTTTCAGACTTCAGACACTCCTGAGAACAAGCCCTGAGGAAACTCAGGATATGAAAACACAGGAGCCTGGCCCCTGACAGCTGAGGTGCATATCAAAGGAACAGTTTCAGTGAGCCTTAGGCAGGAGATAGATGGGTTCCAGGATAGACATTTACAACCAGCCACCTGTTTATAATTCAAGATAAAAATAACAACAGGAACAAGGCAAATAACTGGTATTGTCTTCTGTGGACATGTTCAACAATGGTAGTAACAGGATTAGAGAGGGGCTAAGCCCTGCTTGGGCAGAAGACCTAGAGGTCACATACCTCCCATTCTCAGGGTCAGGGAGACCCCACCTCTACATGCTCAGAAAGATCCCCTCCCTGGGTCAGAAAGGGAGGGGATGGCAGACGGACAGGACCTTAATAAGTCTAGATAGTCTTTCCACAATGCTTTGCTTAAGAATCCATCTTGGCCAATAGATTTGCATGCATACTGGGGAGGGCCCTGGGTCCTGTGAGAAATAAAACAAGGTAACTGGCCAAAGGAAAACAAAGCCCGGTAAGAACTTCCCCATATAAGAGGTTTAAATCACCTCTCTGGCGCACTCCTCCTTCAGGAGGATGCCCACACCCACGCTCCCCCTTTGGGTGTGTATCCTTGTTTTGCTTCTGTCTTAGATAAAATAGACTGCTTCTCTGTGTGCTCTCCCACCGGTTGTACTGTATTTCTAACAATAAAACTTAGACCATTTTTTGAAGTCTTTGCCTCCTTGAAACATTCCTGCTTTCAACAGGGCACAAGAATAAGGGCAATTCTGCTTTTAGCCTCTGGCTGGTCCAGTGGTTAGGATTCCTGGTTTTCACCTGTGCTGCCCAGGTTCAATTCCTGCATGGAGAATTAAAATCTCACTTCATCACTCACTGCTGTTTCTCCAAAATCAAGCCCAGGTCCTTGCATCTCTCCATATATCAAAAGTACTAAATTTCCAACTTGAGATGTCTAGTTCTCTTTTATGCTCAGTAATCTTTTGTTCTAACTACCTGCCCTTTGTTGCAAAATTCCTATATATCCTAAATGCCCCCTCAAGTAACTTTTCTCAGAGTTACTTGAGATGCTGCTTCCTGGGCTTAAGTCCTCAATTTTGTCCACTGTATAAAACGTAACTCTCAGGTTTTCCATTGTGCATATTTTTTGAGTCGACAGACTAAATAATATTCCACTGTATGGATGGACCACATTTGCTTGTCCAGTCCTCCAAACTCTGTTTTCAGCTGAGTGTTTTCTGTGAACTTTCCCCCACTCACATGGGGAGAAGTGCAAAGTGAAGGTCAGCTGGAGTCACTGGGGACAAGACTGAGGTAGACAGGCCACTCCCCCATGACCTGGGCCAGCAGGTGACCCACTGCCCAATAGTCTGGGACATCTGGGGAGCTGGGGCTGAAGGACAAATGCTGCCCCTGACAAAGGAAAAGAAACTGAACCAGGGAATGTCTCAGGAACCTTCCTAAGAAAGACAGTGGTGGACATGTGACCTCTCTTCAACTTGCACAGATCTACAGCAGAAACCATCTGACTGGCTGTGGGTGGATTAATTTAAAAAGACAGTTAATGTGGGGAATCACGCAGTAAAACCACACTCGCAATTTAAAGATTCTAAATGAAAACATACTTAACAACAACTATACTTTGATGTAGGTTCCAGGCCCTCTATTTGAAAACAAGCCACTCAGTGGAATTCTGTGTCAGCTTTTTTTTTTTTTTTTTTTTTTTTGGAAATGTGACATCCATCAGGCACATCTTTGATTTCCAGCTTGGTTTCCTTTGAAGTGGAGCCAGAACTGGGAGACCCGTGGGAAGCAAGCAACTTGAGGTCAGGGTTCCAGCAACTGGCTTCTCCTGATCTTTACAGCTGCCTTGCCCACACCTAATTTGTCAGCAATGTTTTTTTGGTTTTTTTGGGGGGGTTCCTTGTAACTTATTTTAATTCTTATTTTTAGTGTTCTTTCATTTTTTATTATTATAATTGATTTACAATGTTCTGTCAATTGCTGCCGTACAGCAAAATGACTCAGTCATACATACATACATACATGCTTATTTATTTATTTATTTATTTATTGTCTTTTTGCCTTTTCTAGGGCTGCTCCCACAGCATGTGGAGGTTCCCGGGCTAGGGGTCTAATCAGAGCTATAGCTACCCGCCTTCGCCAGAACCACAGCAACTCGGGAACCGAGCTGCATCTGTGACCTACACCACAGCTCACGGCAACGCTGGATTCCTTAACACACTGAGCAAGGCCAGGGATTGAATCTGCAACCTCATGGTTCCTAGTCGGATTCCTTAACCACTGAGCCACGATGGGAACTCCCATACGCGTTTTTATTCTCACATTTTCTTCCATCATGTTCCATCTCAAGTGATTGGATATAGTTCCCTGTGCTGTACAACAGGACCACGTTGCTCATCCTTTCTAAATGTAATAGTTTGCATTTACTAACCCCAAACTCTCAATCCATCCCATTCCCTCCCCCTCCCCATTGCCAACCACAGTTGTTCTCCATGTCTGTGATACTATTTCTTTCTTTTTTTTTTTTTTTTTTTTGTCTTTTTGCCATTTCTAGGGCCGCTCCCATGACATATGGAGGTTCCCAGGCTAGGGGTCTAATCGGAGCTGTAGCCACTGGCCTACGCCAGAGCCACAGCAATGCCAGATCCGAGCTGTGTCTGCGGCCTACACTGCAGCTCACGGCAACACCAGATCCTTAACCCACTGAGCAAGGCCGGGGATCGAACCCGCAACTTCATGGTTCCTAGTCGGATTTGTTAACCACTGTGCCATGATGGGAACTCCAGACTATTTCTGTTTTGTAGATAGGTTCATCTGTGCCATATTTTAGATTCCACAAATAAGTGATATCATATGGTATTTGTCTTTCTTTTTCTGACTTACTGCACTTAGTATGAGACCTTCTAGTTGCATCCATGTTGCTGCAAATGGCATTATTTCATTCTTTTTTATGGCTGAGCCGTATTCCATTGTATATATGTACCATATCTTCTTAATCCATTCATCTGTTAATGGACATTTAGGTTGCTTCCATGTCTTAACTACTGTGCATAATGCTTCAATAAACATAGGGGTGCATGTATATTTTTCCATGAAAGTTTTGTCTGGATATATGCCCTGGAGAGGTATTGCTGGATCATACATGGTAGTTCCATATTTAGTTTTCTGAAGAATCTCCATACTGTCTACCATAGTGGTTGTACCAATTTATATTCCAACCAACAGTGTAAGAAGGTTCCCTTTCCTCCATACCCTCTCCAGAATTTGTAATTTGTAGTTTTTTTCCTTCTTTCTTTTTTGCTTTTTAGGGCCGCATCAGCAGCATATGGAGATTCCCAGGCTAGGGGTCCAATTGGAGCTACAGCTGCTGGCCTACACCACAGTCACAGCAACACTAGATCCAAGCTGCATCTGTGACCTACACCACAGCCTACAGCAATGCCAGATCCTTAACCCACTGAGTGAAGCCAGGGATCGAACCTGCAACCTCACTTTTCCTAGTCAGATTCATCTCCACTGCACCATGATGGGAAATCCTCTAGTCTTTTTAAAGACAGCCATTCTGACTGCTGTAAGATGGTACCTCATTGCAGTGTTTTGTTTTTGTTTTTGCTTTTTGGCTTTTTAGGGCTGCACGCACAGCATATGGAGGATCCCAGGCTAAGGGTCTAAACGGAGCTGTAGCTGCCAGCCTACACCACAGCCACAGCAACGTGGGATCCAAGCCACGTCTTCAACCTACACCACAGCTTATGGCAACACCAGATCCTTAACCCACTGAGTGAGGCCAGGGATTGAACCCGAAACCTCATGGTTCCTAGTCAGATTCGTTTCTACTGTGCCTCGACTGGTACCCTCATTGCAGTTTTGATTAGCATTTCTCTAATAATTACTGGTGTTGAGCATTTTTCATGTGCCTATTGGCCAGCCATACGTCTTCTTCTGCCCATTTTTCAATTAGGTTGTTTGCTTTTTTGCTGTTGAGGTGTATGAGTTTTTTGTATATTTTGGAGATTAAGCCCTTGTTGGTTGCATCGTTTGAAGCTATTTTCTCCCATTCCATAGGTTGTCCTTTCAGTTATTGTTGTTGTTTTTATAGTTTCCATTGCTGTGCAAAGCTTGTATGTTTGGTTAGGTTCCATCGGTTTATTTTTGTTTTTATTTCTATTGCCTTGGGAGACTGACCTAAGAAGACACTTGAGCAGTTAATGTCAGAGAATGTTTTGCCTGTGTGCTCTTCTAGGAGTTTTATGATGTCATGAATTATGTTTAAGTCTTTAAGCTATTTTGAGTTTATTTTTGTGCATAGTGTGAGGGTGTGTTCTAATTACATTGATTTACATTCAGCTGTCCAGTTTTCCCAGCAGCACTTGCTGAAGAGACTTTTTCCCCATTTTATATTCTTGCCTCCTTTGTTGACCAATTAATTGACCAACTGGGTTTATTTCTGAGTTCTCTGTTCTGTTCCATTGGTCCATACATCTATTTTTGCACCAGTACCACACAGCCTTGATTACTATAGCTTTGTAATATTGTCTGAAATCTGAGAGAGTTGTGCCTCTTGCTTGGTTTTGCCCCTCAGGATTGCTTTGGCAATTCTCGATCTTTTATGGATCCATATAACTTTTTGGATTGTTTATCCAGTTCTGTAAAAAATGTCATGGGTAATTGTATAGGGGTAGCATTAAATCTGTAGATTGCTTTCAGTAGTATGGCCATTTTAACAGTATTAATACTTCCAATCCAGGAGCATAGAATATCTTTCCATTTCTTTGAATAATTTCCTTGATTAATGTCTTATAGTTCTCAGCATATAAGTCGTTCACCTCCTTGTTCATGTTTATTCCTAGGTATTTAATTTTGGGGGGTGCAATTTTAATAGGCATTGGGAGTTTTTTTATGTTCCTTTTCTAACATTTCATTGTTAGTATACAAAAGTGCAACCAATTTCTGAATGTTAATCTCGTATCCTGCTACTTTGCTGAATTCATTGATCAGTTTGAGTAGTTTTTGTGTGGAATCCTTAGGATTTTTTTTTTTTTTTTTTTTTGTCCTTTTAGGGCTGCACCCGCGGCATATGGAGATTCCCAGACTAGAGGTCTAATTGGAGCTACAGGTGCCAGCCTATGCCACAGCCACAGCAACATGAGATCCAAGCCACATCTGCGACCTATACCACAGGTCACAGCAATGCCGGATCCTTAACCCACAACTTCATGGTTCCTTATTGGATTCATTTCTGCTGTGCCACGACGGGAACTCCATGGGATTTTTCTATGTATAGTATTGTGTCATCTGCATAGATTGACAATTTTACCTCTTCTTTTCCAATTTGGATAATTTTATTTCTTCTGTTTGTCTGAATGCTGTGGCTAGGACTTCCAATACTATGTTGAATAAAAGTGGTGAGAGTGGCACCCCTGCCTTGTTCCAGATTTTAGTGGGAAAGCTTTCAGCTTTTCTCCGTTGAGTATTATATTGGCTGTCATTTTGTCATAAATGGCTTTTATTATGTTAATGTATGTTCCCTCTATACCCACTTTGGTAAGAGTTTTTATTATGAATGGATGTTGGATTTTGTCAAATGCTTTTTCTGCATCTATTGAGATGATCATGTGTTTTTTGACTTTTCTTTTGTTAATATAATGTATGACATTGATTGATTTGTGTGTGTTGAACCATCCTTGTGAACTTAGGATGAATCCCACTTGGTCATGGTGTATGATCTTTTTTATGTGTTGTTGGATTTGGTTGGCTAAAATTTTATTGAGAGTTTTTGGGTCTATATTCTTCAAAGATATTGGCCTATAAATTTCTTTTTTGATAGTATCTTTGTCTGGTTTGGGTTTTAGGGTGATGGTAGCTTCATAGAATGTCTTTGGGAGTGTTCCTTCTTCTTCAATGTTTTGGAAGAGATTACAAAGGATCAGTATAAGTTCTTCTTTGTATATTTGGTAGAATTCACCTATGAAGCCATCTGGTCCTGGACTTTTGCTTGTAGGGAATGTTATTATATGTTCAATTTCATTTCTAGTGATAGCTCTGTCCAAATGATATATTTCTTCTTGATTCAGTTTTGGCAAGCTGTGTGTCTCTAGAAAGTTGTCCATTTCTTCTAAGATGTCAAATTTGTTGTCATATAAACTGTTCATAATATTCTCTTAACAGTTTTTTTTATTTATTTCTGCAGTATCAGTTGAGGATTCTCCTTTTTCATTTCTTATTTTGTTTATTTGGGTTCTCTCTCTCTTCTTCTTGTGAGTCTGGCCAGAGGTTTGTCAACTTTGTTTACACTTTCAAAGGACCAGCTCTTGGTTTTATTGATTTTTTTCTATTATTTTTTGAATCTCTATTTTATTGATTTCCTTTCTGATTTTTACGATTTCCTTCCTTCAGTTGACTTTAGGTTTTGTTTGTTCTTTTTATAATTCTTTTAAGTAGTAGGTTAAGTTGTTGATTTGAGATTTTTCTTCTTTTTGGAGGAAGGCGTATATCACTATGTATGTCCCTGATTTTGCAGCATCCCATAAATTTTGAATGGTTGTGTTTTCATCGTTATTTGTCTTGAGGTATTTTGTAATTCCCCTTTTGATTTCCTCATTGACCCACTGGTTTTTTAGTAGCATGTTGTTTAGTCTCCATGTCATTGGTTTTTGCTCATTTCTTTTCCTGTGGTTGATTTCTAGTTTCATGCCGCTGTGGTCAGAGAAGATGCTTGAAATCTTTTCTATACTCTTAAATTTGTTGAGGTTAGTTTTGTGCTCTAGGATGTGGTCAATCCTTGAGAATGTTCTATGTGCACTTGAAAAGATGTATTTCTGTGTTTTTTTTAATGTGATTTCCTAAAACTATCAATTAAGTCTAACTATTCTATAGTGTCATTTAGTATCTCTGTTGCCTTATCGGTTTCCGGTCTAGAGGAGTGATGTGAGTGGGGTGTTAAAATTTCCTACTGTTGATGTATTTCCATCAATTTCTCCTCTCATGTCTGTTAGTATTTGTTGTATATATTTTGGTGTTCCCATATTAGGTGCATATATGTTGATAAGCGTAATATCCTCTTCTTGAATTGATCTTTTATCATTCAATAGTATCCTTGTTTGTCTTTCTTTATGGACTTTGTTTTACAGTCTATTTTGTCTGATAGGAGTATTATAACTCGTGCTTTCCTGTTATTTCCATTTGCATGAAATATCTTTTTCCATCCCCTCACTTTCAATTTATATGTGTCCATTGCCCTAATGTGAGTCTCTTGTAGGCAGCATATTGTAGATTCTTGTTTTTTTTATCTAGTCTGCCATTCTATGTTTGATTTGAGCATCTGGTCCATTGACATTTAAGGTAATTATTGATAAATATATATTTATTGCCCTTTTTTATGTTTTCCAGTTAAGTCTATGTTTCTACTTCATTCCTTGCTTTTTGTTTGAATGGTTTCCTTTTATATTACACTTGTGTCCTCTTTTTTTTAGTTTTAGTGAACGTTTTGTTTGGTTTTGATTTGCAGTTGCCTTCTTTTTCAAATATGTTAACCCCTTCTTATATCTGCTTGCTTTAACCTGATAATCATATAGATTCAAACACGCTAAAAGAAAAAAGAATGTAGATTTTCTTACTTTTCTTCCCCACATTTTATGATTTTGATGTCATTTTTTACATCTTTTTGTTTATCCCTTTGCTTCTTCCTTGTGTTTTTTGTCATTTTTACAAATAGATTTTTTTTTCTCTTAGATCTGTATACTGGCTTATTTAAGTGATTATTTCCCAGTTGTGATTTCCTCCATCCTATGTCTTCTTACTTCTTTTCTATTTAGAGGAGATTTTCAGTGTTCTCTTTAGAATTGGTTTAATATTGCTGTATTCTATTAGTTTTTGTTTGTTGGAGAAAATCTTTATTTCTTCTTCTATTTTAAATAATAATCTTGTGGTTACAGTATCCTAGGCTGCAAATGTTTCCCTTTTAGAAATTTGAATATATCCTGCCACTCTCTTCTGGCCTGTGGTGCTTCTGTAGAGAAATCAGCTGATAGACTTATGGTGGGGTTCCCTTATAATTAACTCTTTGTTTTTCTCTTGCTGCCTTTAGAATCCTCTCCTTATCTTTAATTTTTGCCATTTGTATTATACTATGTCTTGTTGTGGGTCTGTTTGTGTTCAAATTGTTTGGGGCTCTCTGTGCTTCCTGTACCTTGATACCTGTTTCCTTTAGATTTGGAAAGTTTTCAGCCATAGTTTTTACTCCTGCACTCCCTTGGCTGTGGCACTCCACTCCCCAACATGTGGCTCATCACTCCCTAGCCCCCTCAGGCTGTCTCCACACAGCCGACCTAGTCCTCTCCCTGGAACTGTCCTCCAGAACCTGAGTCTCAGTGCCCAGCCCCTGCCAGAGTGTCTCAGGTTGTGGTGTCCTGGGGTATTGGTACCAATGTTCTGTGCAGCTATCTCTCTGCTTTGTCCTCCTTAGTCCAGCTGCTGCAATTTTTCTCTGAGGCTTTGTGGTCCCTTAATCTCAGCTGATCTCCCTATCAGTTAGGTGGCTTCCCAGGGTGTGGGTTCCTTTTCTTTTTCACTGATTCCTCTCAGGAGTGCTAGTCCCATGCTGATCCTCCCCCACCTTTTTTTTTTCTTTTATCTCTCTCAATTCTTTTCTCTTTTGTTCTACCTAGTTATGTGTAGGGTTTCTTGCCCTTTCTGGAAGTTTAAGATCTTCTGCCAGTGTTTAGTAGATGTTCTGTGTGAATCATTCTACATGTAATTTTTTTTTGTATGTGTTTTCAGGAGAAGGTGAGTGATAAGTCTTACTCCTCCACCATCTTCACTTTTTTTACCATTTTTTTTCCGGGGGGGGGGTCTTTTGGCTGCACTCCCAGCATATAAAATTTCCCGTGGCAGGGATCAAACCCATGACACAGCAGTGACTCAAGTCACTGCAGTGACAACACTGGATCCTTAACCTGCTTTGCAATAAGAGAACTCTTGACAGCAATGTTTGTTAACCTCTACCAAGTGTTTCCAAAGCATTCAGCTTGAATATCACAGAAATAATGATTTATTCTTGTTACCCTCATATCTCGTTGTCTATACCATATTTAATTGGATTGCATCCAATTAATTTCAGTTGGCTTAAACAAAATCTAAAACAGACCCATAGACCCTTGGGCTTTTGGGAAAAGTCAGTGCTCACCCATGGCTGAGCAGTTTACAGCCCCATACATCTGCATAGGTCACAAAATTGGAATCTTTTTCAGCATCAACTTTTGAAGAAACAAGACTTGCAAAGTGCTTAAACTACTGCCTGACTCATACTAAGCTCCCTGTAACTGTTGGGTATTATTGTTATTATCACTGGTTTCACATCTTTTTAGCATTTCTCAAGCAGCCAAAGCAGGACTCTAGAAGTTCAGCTGAGGAAATGACCTTGTCAGTATGAGTACAAAACACATCTTCCAAACAACACTGCCAAAAACAATGCAAGGTACACATAATCCATGCACACTAATGTTTAGCACAGAAGAACTTGCTCCACAAAACCAGGGTTCAAGAAACACTTTATTTTTCAAATAAGAATTCTAAACAAACAAAAAAAGTTGCCATTGAGCAAGTTGTCCCATAACACATTTTTGCGGTGCAAGCCCAGGACAAGGCACCAGCACCATGCTGTTCCCTCCAAGGTCCAGCTCTGCCCCCACCCCCCATCCCCAGGGACTAAAACACAAAGACTAGCAGCAACCCTTAGTTACCACCCAGCCCTTCCTAACACTCCGGGGGCAGCTTCTCCTTCCTGGGCTGGGGGTGGGAAACCCTCTGGGGAGAAAGCACAGCTGCAAAAAAGACAAAGCCACACACTCAAAACTCACAACAAGGAGACACCCAGTCATGTTTTCTGTAATTACTCACCTTTCCCACTTTCCCTCCCTAAGTCCCTGCAGATCCTTGTTCCTCTCTTCCTGAGTGGGGCTGAGCCTCTGCCCAGAGGTGTGGGTTGTGGAGGTGGGACTCATAAGCCCAGAAGGATTATTTTCCTTATAAAGATTCACTCTGTTACACAAAGGTACAGATAGTGAATGTATAAAACAGAAGGATTTAAGGGACAAGGCAGGCAAGGGCTGGAAATCAGAACACATGTAAAGCCATCTCCCAACTCCCTGACTTCTAGAGATCCCTAGAGGCATAAAAGAAAAGAGGGTAGATCTGAGCCAGGTGGGATGAAAGGCAGAAAGGTGGGTGGGCAGATACACAGAGAGACAGATAAAAGAACTAGGAAGGGAGGGGACTGCGTTCATCAGAAATTTTTCTGTTACCAGTGACAAAAACTGAATTCAGGCCGGGTTCGGCCAAAGGGAATCTGTTGGCTTATATACCTGAAACCTCCAGTGGGGGATCTAGGTTCAGGTAGGGATGGATCCAGGGACTCAAACAATAATATCATTCTCTCTTCACTTTCCTTGTCTTGACTCAACTTATATTTGTCTGTTGATTTTTCTTTCTCCTTGAGGATGGGCTATGCTGTCAAGAAAGAAGCCAGCAGCCCAGGCTTATCATCTCGACTTGGCAAGTCAACCAGAAAGAGACATTTCTCCAATAGCCACAGAGACTGGCTTGAATCTCATGTCCATCTCTGGAGACAATCCCTGATACCATGGAGATGGAGCACTAGGATTAGGCAAGTTTGAGTCATGTGCCATCAACAGGCCAGGAGGGGAGGAAACTATGGCCCACAGTTGCACCAGAATTATTTCTATAGGAGATGGAAGAGGGTGGTCTTGTGCAGACAGGAAAATATCTTTCTGCTACAGTTGTCTGAGCTCTTGGAACAAAAAACAAAGGCCAGAAGATGGAACCATACAGAGTAAAACTCTCTTGCTGGGAAAAGCAGAAAATGAAATGGAAGGTGGGTCAGGGACCACCCTCCCCCCAACAGAGGGCCCTGGATACCCCATGGAGGGCTTATCTTCTCAGTCTACTTAGCCTTCCATCAAAATCACCAGTGGATACAACTCAACAACAACAACAAAACCAACCCAATTTAAAAATTAGCAAAGGATTTGAACAAAGATATAGGAATGGCCAATAAGCACATGAAAATATGCTCAATTGGAGGAGTTCCCATTGTGGCTCAATGGTAAAGAACCCAACTAGTATCCATGAGGATGCGGGTTTGATCCCTGGCCTTGCTCAGTGAGTTAAGGATCCAGCATTGCTGGTGAGCTGTGGTGTAGGTTGCAGATGTGGCTTGGATCCCACACTGCTGTGGCTGTGGTGTAGGCTGGCAGATACAGCTCCAATTCAACCCCTAGCATAGGAACTTTCATACACTGCAGGTGCAGCCCTAAAAAAGCAAAAGAAAAAAAAAAGAGAAAAAGGAAAAGATGCTTAACCTCACTCATTAGAGAAATACAAATCAAAACCACAATGCCATATCACATATTATTTATTACAAAACTCAAACCCATTAGCATGACTACTCTTAAAAAAAAAACAGAAAATAACAATTGTTGGTGAGGATATGGATAAATTGAAACCCTTGTGCATTCTTTGTAGAAATGTCAAATAGCAGAGATACTGTGGAAAACAACATGGTGGCTTCTGAAAAAATTAAGAATAGAATTACCATATGATCCAGCAATTCCGTTTCTGGGTACATACCTCAAAAAACTGCAAGCAAGGAGGTCTTGAAGAGATTTGCACATCCAAGTTCATAGGCTCATGATTCACAATAGCCATAATGTGGAAGCCACCCAAGTGTCTATTGACAGATGAATGGATCAACAAAATGTGGCCTGTATGCCTATATCTATATCTGAATCTATATCGATATCTCTCTCTCTATATATATATACACACAATGGAACATTATTCAGTCTTAAAAAGGAAGGAGGTTTTGACATATGCTACAACACAGATAAACCTTGAAGTCATTACGTTGCGTGAAATAGCCAGACATACAAGGACAAATAGTATATTATTACTTGGACATGAGGTTCCTAGAATAGTCAGATTCACAGAGACAGAAAGTAGAATGTTGGTTTTCAGGGGTTGGGAGTGGGGAGAGGGACTTAGTGGTTTTTGGGTGCAGAGTTTGAGTTTGGGAAAATGAAGAGCTCTGTGGATGGTTAGCAGCGATGGCTGTACAACAATGTGCATGTCCCTGTCTCTGCTCAGGCCACTATAACAAAGCACCACAGACTGGGGGCTTAAGCAACAGACATTTATTTCCTTACAGTTCTGGAGGCTGAAAGCCCAAGGGCAGGGTGTTGATGTGGTCGGTTCTAATGAGAGCTCCCTTCCTTGCTGTGTACTCACGCATCCTTCTCTCAGAGGGTGCCATGAAGAGAGAGCAATTTCCCTTCCTCTTCTCAGAAGGGCACTAACCCCATCACGAGATCCCCACCCTCATGACCTCAACTAAACCTGATCACCTCCCAGAGACTCCGCCTCTATATGCCATCAAAACAGAGACTGGGGCTTCAACACATGGTTTGGAGGAGTGGGACACAAACATTCAGCCTATAGTAATAGTACTTAGTGCCAATGAACTGTATGGGGTTTTTTGTTTGTTTGTTTTTTGGGGTTTTTTTTTTGGCTGCTCCTGCAGCATGTGGAAGACTTTGGATTGAACCTGCACTGCAGTTTTGACCTGCACCACAGCTGCAGCCACACTGGATCCTTAATCCACTACACCACAAGGGAACATGCTGAACTGTATACTTTAAAGTGGTTTAAATGATAAATGTTATGTTTTATGTATTTTACTACAATATTTTTTTAGAATTATATAAGTGGAAAAAAAAAAAAAACCCTTGGAGTGAGTTAAAGACTCTGGTCCTTGGGAGTTCCCTGGTGGTGCAGTGGGTTAAGGATCTGGCTTATCTGGATTGTCACTGCTGTGGCTCAGGTTGCTGCTGTGGTGTGCATTTGATCCCTTGCCTGGGAATTTCTACATAATGTGGGCATGGTCAAAAAATAAAATAAAATTGTGTATATTAAAAAAAAAAAGACTCTGGTCCCTGGGCACCATCAGGATGATCTGATTGCTGGGGCTGGTGGGGAGGAAGTCGGGGGGCACTGATTTTTTATTAGCTACAGGCACATCTGAGGCCCACTGCAGTTTGAAAGGCTCCACTATAGGCAATAGGGAGCCATGAAAGTTTTCTGAACAGGGTTGCAGAGAATGCAAGTGGAAGGTTAGGTGGCGGTGCAGAAATAAGTTCCAGAGCTATTCTGTCCAAACAGCTAAGGGGGGAAGCGGAAGGGGAGGAGGGAGGAGCAAGCCACGAGGGGACAAGGTGAGTGGTCTCCCAAGTACTGAACAGAAACCACCAACCCCATTGCCATTTCCAGCCCGGCCAGCAGCTCCTCTCAAAGGAAGAGGAATTTCCACTGACCGCGGTTTCTGCTCCCAGAGCCCTGGCTGGAGTGGCTTGCAATGGGACCATCTGCAGACACAAAAAGGCAGCTTCTCCCACTGGAAGAAACCAGCCGGCATCTCTGGAGCCTCGCCAGAGATGGAATCCAAGCTTGGGAGCGAGCAGCAGAGACAAAAGCATCTGTGCTTTCCTGGCTGGGGAAACTCAAAACCCTCACTGGGAGCCCTGAGGCTTGGCTCTGATGCTCTGGCTACAGATGACTACTTATCTTTCAAGGGGACAATCTCGGTTGGAGGACAGTCCCTAGACTGGCCTCACACTGGCCATTTCCGCTGTCACTGGAGCCAAGAGGTCCTTCTTGATTGGAGACGCTGCCGCAGCTGAAGGAGGAAAACTATGTCCCGCTCTGCGATGGGGTCTTTGCCAGGCAAGATCAGAGATGCACTTCTCATGGGGCTTCTTTCTGCCCTCCCAACACTTTCCAAGGCTCAAAACCAGCTCTTCCCTGAATAACAAGAGGTGTGGGAGCCCTGAGCCCCCGGCCCTGGTTCTTTCTTCTCCTCCAAGGAAAGTCCAGCCATGTGGCAGCTGGATTTCCCCAGGGAAAGGTCAGATGGGAAGAGGACAGGATGGGCATCCTCTGCCCCACAAAAGACCCCTGGGTGGTGCAGGGGACAAATGGGCTTTCCTTAGTTCTTGGACCCTACTGCTCTCAGAGCGATTGCTTGGAAGAACATCTTCAGAAAATCACTGCCGTTCTTGAGCTTGGTGCTGACTTTGGCCTTGGACATGACCCCGAGTCACAGCCTCCACAAGGCCTTGCCCAATACAACACATTGTCAAGGTCTCCATGATTTACCTGCAGAGAAACTCAGGTTTCTTTCCACCTCGTGCCTGCCCCCCGCATTATACGTATACTTTTGGTAAAAATCTGAACAATACCATATGGATTGAATAGCATCCCCCACTTTAAAATTCCTTTGATGAAGTCCTAATCCCCAGGAGCTCAGAAAGTGACCATATTTGGAAATCGGCCATTGCAGACGTAATTAACTAAGTTAGGATGAGGTCATACTGGAGTAGAGTGGCCTCTCATCCAGTGTAACTAATGTCCTTATAAAATGGGAAGTTTGATGCAGAGATCCACACACAGAGAGGGAAGACCATGTGCAGACACAGTAAGAAACCCGCCTACAAACAAGAGAGAGGCCTGGAACAGATCCTTTCCTTCCAAACTTTTTCTGGAAGGGAAGGAACCAAACTTTTTTTTTTTTTTTTGGCTGCACCTGTGGCATTTCTGGGCAATGCCAGATCCTTAACCTGCTAAGTCACCAGGGAACTCCAAGAAAACACCCTTCTAACACATCGATCTTGCCTCCAGAGTTGTAAAACAACACATTTCTGTTGTGTAAACCACCCAGCCTGTGCTATTTTGCCCCAGCAGCCCTAGCAGTAAATTTGGAAGAGTATAAAATACCAAGGGAAAGCTAACTGCCTCCAGCACCTCCCCTCCAATCCCCCCCAGGGTAGCCTTCATGGGTACTGTGCTGGGGCCACAACCCTCTAAACACCACTCACTGGACTTTTACACACCTAGGTACTGCACTTGAATCAGGCTCACCAATAAGAGGCCTTTGTGTGTGAACTGGAAGTGGGACTGCACAGAGGCCAGCTGTGCTGCTCTTCTTCCATGGCTCACGTCAACAGATCGCAGCATCTCAAGATAGTTCATGAGTGTGAGAGGTGTGTAAGGCAATGGCACCTGGGCCCACAATGACCTCTGAATCAGTCACATGGTGTGCCCACCTGCAAATCAGTCCAGCAATGGCCTCGGGCTCCCCTAGCCTTCTAATAACATGGGAGCCACCCCATCCCCTCAATTAAATGCCCTCCCTGGAAATGCCTTGAGAGGCTCCCATTTCCCACAGTGGATTCTGATAAACAGGAGTAATTTGAAAAGTCTTATTTCAGACTTTTCTGCAGAGAATTTTATGACATTTATTGATTTCCTATTTAAAACTATAAAATTAGGAGTTGCCGCTGTGGTACAACAGGATCTGTGGCATCTCTGCAGCACTAGGATGTAAATTCCATTCCCAGCATAGTGGGTTAAAGGACCCAGCATTGCCACAGTTGTGGCATCGGTTGCAACTGAGGCTCAGATCTGATCCCTGGTCTGGGAACTCTATATGCCTCGGGGCAGGCAAAAAAGAACAGAAAAAGAAAAAAATTATAAAATTAACACCTGTTTGTTAAAATTGGGAATTACATGAGAGTATACAAAGGAGAAAAAAATCATTTTTTTTTTTTTTTTGTTGTTGTTGTTGTTGTTGCTATTTCTTGGGCCGCTCCCGCGGCATATGGAGGTTCCCAAGCCAGGGGTTGAATCGGAGCTGTAGCCACCAGCCTACGCCAGAGCCACAGCAACGCGGGATCCGAGCCGCGTCTGCGACCTACACCACAGCTCACGGCAACGCCGGATCGTTAACCCACTGAGCAAGGGCAGGGACCGAACCCGCAACCTCATGGTTCCTAGTCGGATTCGTTAACCACTGCGCCACGACAGGAACTCCAAAAAAATCATTTTTAACATTTTTGAAGTTTTCCCAACCAGTCTTGTCTCTGTGAATATGGACATTCCCCTCCAAGATGGGTTCCTAAAGTGCATGTAGTTTGGTAACTTGCTTTTTATTTTTTATTAATATATGAACAATTTTCCATGTTGTAGAACTATCATCAGGAAGATGAGTTGTAATTGGAAATATAGGGCCAGAGTTCATTTTGTTGTTTTAACTCACTTCTCTTGTGAGATAACCACTAAATATAAAAAGGCCACTAACATATGTGCAGTTTAGATAACAGTTATAATATGAACACCCGGGTAAGTAACATTTACTGTACCCCAAAAACCCTTCCCCTGCCAGATTCAACCACTATCGTGACTTTATAATAATTCTTTCCCTGCTTTTTTAGTAGTAGTTTTACTATCTTTGGATCCATCTCTAGAAAACATTGTTTAGTTTGACTATTTTTTTTTAATTTTTGTGTAAATAGACACAGTAATGCCTTTCTGCTGGCTTCTTTCATTAGTTTGTGGATGCACCTATTGTTGCATGTAACAGTAATTTTTTTGTGTTGGTTGCTATACAGTACATCTTGTACAAGTATATGCTTACCTCTATTCATCCACTTATATTGTTTGTGGAGTTTTGGGTTGTTTCCAGTGTTTGGCTATCATGAATAATGCTATAATGAACATATTTTTATTTGAATCATAGGGCACATGCATTGCATTTCTGCTGGGTAAACATTTATGAGTGGAATTGCTCCTAAGACAAAGTGTGTGTGTCATCAGCTTGATTAGACAATGACAAATTTGTTTCCCACGTGTCTACACCAATACACACTTGTGTCAGCAGGAGATGAGTTCTCATTTCTCTACATCCTCACCAACACTTGGGACCATCAGACTTTAATATTTTTATGAGTCAAGTGGAATGTGAGAACATCTCACTGTGGTTTCAATTTTAATGCTCCTGATGACAAAAGAAATTATCTATTCATGTTGATTGGCTATTTGGATTTCTTTCACTGTGGAATTCTTGTTGTGATCTTTTGCCCATTTTCTATGGGTCATCTTTCATGTTCTTATTGTCTTATAGGAATACTTTATATATTCTAAAGGTAAGTCCTGGAATCCCCTGGTGGCCTAGTGATTAAGGACTTGGCATTGTCACTGCTGCGGCTTGGGTTTGTTCTCTGGCCCAGGAACAGCCAATAAATAAATAAATAAATAAATAAAAAGTTCTTTGTCAGCTGTATGTGTTACAAATATCTTCCGGTCTATATCTTGTCTTTTTGTTCCATTTATGATACCTTCTGATGTGCATGAATTTATTACTCTTTGCCTTTAGAGTTAGTACATTTTGGAGGTCTTGTTTAAGAAGCCCTTCCTAACCCCAAGATCAAGAAGATATTTTAGAAATTCATGCTGTGGCCCAATGGGATTGGTGGCATCTCTGGAGCACTGGGACGCAGGTTCAATCCCCGGCCTGGCAGAGTGGGTTAAGGATCTGGCATTGCCACAGCTGTGGCATAGGCTGCAGCTGTGGCTCAGATCTGATCCCTGTCCCGGGGAACTCCATGAGCTATGGAGCAGCCAAAAAGAAAAGAAAAACAAAGAAAGAGGAGTTCCCATCGTGGCTCAGTGGTTAATGAATCTGACTAGGAACCATGAGGTTGTGGGTTTGATCCCTGGCCTTGCTCAGTGGGTTAAGGATCCGGCATTGCCGTGAGCTGTGGTGTGGGTCACAGACGCGGCTCGGATCCCGTGTTGCTGTGTCTCTGCCTAGGCCGGTGGCTACAGCTCTGATTCAACCCTAGCCTGGAAACCTCCATATGCTGTGGGAGCGGCCCTAGAAAAGGCAAAAAGACAAGAAAAAAAAAAAAGGAAAAAGATATTTTACTGTGTTCCTTTCTAAAAGTTGTGTTGTCTTATCTCAGATATTTAGTCCACTTGTAATTTTTTTCTTATAGCGTATAAGGTAGGGGTCTAATTCTCCACAGTTGCCGCAGCACCATTACTGAAGAGTCAGTCCTCTCCCACAGATCCGTGCCCACCTCTGTATCGTTTGGTATCTACATATGCACAGACCTGTTTTTGAGCTCTCTGGTCTGCCCCTGTTTCTTGCCTGCCCCAGGCTTTGGTTAAGAGTCTCCTAGTACAGAACAGTGTGACAGATTCACTTTTTTTTTCCCTTTATTGGCTGTCCCACAGCATATGGAATTCCCAGGCCAGAGATCAGATACGAGCTGCAGCTGCCACCTATGGCATAACTGCAGCAACATCAGATCGTTTTAGACCACTGAGCCAGGCTGGGGATCAAAACTGCATGCTGGTGCTGCAGAGACACTGCTGATCCCTTTGTGCCACAGCAGGAACTCCTTTTGAAAACCTCATCCCACATCCTCCATGTTGTCCCCTCATCCAGGTAGCTGGCCTAGTTCCTGTTTCCATTTCCTCAGAGATGGTTGTTGAAACTGAACACAGACAATAGTCAAGTGCTTGACTTTTGAATTTCAAAAGGACACAAGTAAGTCAGAGCTAGTATCTCTTACCTATAAGATGAAAGAGCCCACTGGATGAGAAGGAGAAGCAAGGGGCAGAAAAGGCTTGGTACAGGCATCCTGTCTCTGCACTATCTCTCTTGACCTCTCAGGTATTGGAAATCTAAGAGCAGAAGGAACTGAGTAGGCCCAGTGATATTAGCAAAACGCCGGTTTTACACCTGTACCTGGCAGCGTTGGATCAGGGAAGCAAAAGAGGCCCAGAAAGTGACAACTCTTTCCTGAATGTGTCAAGGGGAACAACGGAAACAGAGAAAGGGTACCCCTGCAGAGAGGCTTTGCAGTGGAGTAGGAAGGCGTGAGAATGCCCTGTGGGGCCCGCGGCCAGGGTACCTCAGCAGACACTCCATTCTGCATACCACGCCCCCAGCACAGTACTAAAATGAAGCAGTGAAAACAGACATACTTGCCTTGTTTTCAAGGATGGGGTAAAAGTGTTCAACACTCCACCATGAAGCATGACATCAGCACTCAGTTTATTTTAGAAATACCATTTATCAGTTTCCTAGTTTGCTCAGTTGATATCATGGATGAGCATTGAATTTTATCAAGTGCTTTTTCTGCATTTGAGATGATGATCTGATTTTCTACTTTATTCCATTAATATGATCAATTCTAATGCATCTTTGAGGGCTGTAAGAACCCTATATTTCTGATAACCACCACGTGCTGCTAGATTCAGTTTGCTAAAAAGTATTTGTAAAGGATCTTTGTGTCTATGTTTACAAGAGATATTAGTCTTTTCCTATGATATCTTTGTCAAGTTTTAGATTAGGTTATGCTGGCCTTAAATAAGAAATTGAGGGACTTCTGTCCTTCTTTATTTCATAAGAGAGTTCCTATGAAACTGGTATCATTCCTTCATTAAATATTGATATAATTCACCAGGGAAGACATCTGGGCCTTGAATTTTTTTCTGACAAGGTTTTTCATTACAAATTTAATTTCTTAGTGTATGTAGGGCTATTCAGATTATCCATATCACTTTATGTCAATTTTGGCAAGTCATGCTTTTAAATGTGTCTATTTCATATTTGTTATTGAATTCATTGGCATAAAGTTATCTCTTACTACTCTTTCAATAGCTGTAAGATCTGTAGTGATACCCTCTTTTTCGGCTATACCTGCACATGGAAGTTCCCAGGCCAGAGATTGAATCTGAGTGGCAGCTGCGACCCATGCCATAGCTGCGGCAACACTGGATTCCCCAACCAGCTGTGCTGGGCTAGGGATCGAACCTGTGCCACCACAGAGACAACGCCTGACCCCTAACTTGCCACACCACAGTGGGAACGCCTGATATCCTCTTTTTTAACTTCTGATATTGGTAACTTGTGTTTTGTCCTTTTTCCCCCTGACCAATCATTGTAGGGTTTTGCTAATTTCTTTCATCTTAAAGGTTTTTTTTTTGAAATTTTCAATATACCATTTAGTCCATCTAGTGAATTCTTCATTTCAGATATTGTATTTTTCAGAATACCCATGAAGTTCTTTTTTCTACTTTTTATTTCTCATTAAGATTCCTCATATAGGAGTTCCCATTAAGCCACAGCAGAAACTAATCTGACTAGGAACCATGAGGTTGAGTGTTTGATCCCTGGCCTCGCTCAGTGGGTTAAGGATCTGTGAGCTGTGGTGTAGGTCACAGAGGCTCAGATCCTGCTTTGCTGTGGGTGTGGCATAGGCCAGAAGCTGTAGTTCCAATTCAACCCCTAGCCTGGGAATCTCCATATGCTGCAAGTGTGGCCCTAAAAAGCAAAAAGGAAAAAAGGATTCCTCATGTAGTCCCTCCTTGGATATTTTTATAATAGCTATTTCAAAGACTTTGATAATTTGAACAGCTGATTCATCTCAAGATCTGTTTCTATTGCCTGAATTTTCTCTTGACTATAAGTCACATTTCCCTGTATTTTCACATGTCTACTAATCAAAAGTTATTAGTCTGGTGTGGCAGCCAGACCAGCGCAGATTTGACAAGAAGCTCCCATATAGGCAGTGGAATTTAACAAGAATAGTGCAGAGGATCCAGGATTAAAATGAGGAGTCATGACTAAAATTCTACCCAAGGCACTATGAAAGGCTTGACTGAGGGGGAAATTCTGGATATCTGTTGTACAAACTCTAGATTTTGTTATCTTCCTCTGAAGAGTATTAATTTTTGTGAAATTCCTGACTGTTAAATTCCTGGCTGATCATTGTGACTTTGTGGAGACTTGTTTTTCTCACTTCTCAGGGGAAGTCTGTTTTGATTTTATGATAAATCTGAGATATAGTCCTTGCTCCCAGTACATGGCCCATTTGGAGTTTCAGACATGCCAAGGTATCTGTGACGCTCTTCTGATTGGTGAAATTCTAAACTCTGAACTCAGCCTTCCCTGACATGAGAAGCAGCTGAAATTTCTGATTAGCTTTTATAGCTCTTTCTTTCCACTGTGTTCCTTGGAGTTTCCCCTCAGCAAGGACAGTTCAGGAGTAACTGAAGTGGGAAGAAAGTGATGTGCAGATTTGAGGGTCCCCCCTCCATGTCTCCCTGCCTCCTAGGATTTCAATCTTTCACTTCCAGCTGGTCTCTCAGCTCCAAACTCCATTCTCTGATGCCTCAAGCCAATCACAATGGAACTTTCCCAGTCCTAATTCCCCAGTGCTCTGTGGCCTGAAGAGTGCCCTCCAGGAAATATACTATAAATGATTGTAACAATAAGCAGTTCTCTTTTTCAAGGGTCGAATTTCCTCCAGCATCTGCCTGATCTTGGTCAGTCTCTAGTACTTCAAATAGTTTTTTTTTTTTGTTTGGTTGGTTGGGGGTTTTTTGGTGGTTTTTTGGCTACTTTTTCCATAGTTTATTGTTGCTATCTATGGGAGGGTTAGTCTGATACAAGATACTCTACTGTTACTGGAACTAAAACTCTTCTCAATACTGTGTATTTTGGGGAAAAAATGTTTTTACTGTGTCTATATCGTATCGCATGTTTTGGAATCTTAAAAATAATTTTAAAAAATTAAAAATAATTTAGCCTTTTAAGAAGGCAGAGAAAAATTGGAAAGATAAAGTATTTATGAGTTCTGCTATTCTCCTATGGCTCTGAAGACATTCTCTTCAGTAAGCTCCCATTTCCTGGTAATCAGTGAATGCTTTAGATTGAGTGATTTAAATCTCCCTGACAAGTAGATACACTGATTCCTGCCTAATCCCACCTCTCCCAGACATGAATTTTGGAAAAAGGCTGATCTGGTTTGAAATTTGATTTCGCCATTTATTAGCTCCGCAACCTTGGCCATGTTGCCTCAGCTCTCTGTGCTTCCATTTCTCCCCTGTAAACTGAGGGATTAAGGAAATGAAGTAATTTAAATAAAGTGCCTGGCACTTAGTAACTGTTCCACAAATGTTCCATAAATGTTACTTTAATGATTCAAGAGGAAACACATTCCACATCTCTGAAGTAAGAGTCTTGTTCTCACACCAAAAACTATTTGTTTTCACCTAAAAACTGGATGCCCCAGGCTGTCTGTATAGAAATATTTTATCTTGGTGATTATTTCCCCTTGGCAAACAACCCCACCAAGAGCCTAGAATAGAAGTAAAGAGAAACTGACGTTGGCTGCACACCATGAACTGCCAAGGCCCCTGGTGGGTCCCAAAGATGAGTGAGCCTTGGTGTCGGCCGGTCTGCTCTGTCCGCCAGGAACCAAGCCGATGGCGTATAGAAGCCCCCAGCGAGGAGCTGGAACCTACAAGGATGAGAGGAAAGGGGCCTGGATAGGGTGAGGAGGCTGGACAAAACTCCACCTGAGAGCCTGGGAAGGCTGGACTGAGTGGTATATGGCCACAAAATCTCCACGTTTGCCCAAGGAAAGGGGGGATGGGCATTCCAGAGCCAGGAGGCTCCATGGGCAAAGCTCGGAGTTTTAAGAGGAATTTCCTGTCTGTCTTGGTGGGGAGGTGTTGTGCTGGGGGCAGGGGTTAGAGCTCAGC
Organism: Sus scrofa; assembly: GCF_054392235.1. Lineage (NCBI taxonomy): Eukaryota > Metazoa > Chordata > Mammalia > Artiodactyla > Suidae > Sus > Sus scrofa. Next base: position 149,026,153 of record NC_139383.1, read on the forward strand.
ATTGGAAAGGCAGATGGAGGCGGGGCCAAGAGGAGCCTTAGGGCAGCCAGGCTTGAACGTTGATAAAGGTGTTCTGTCTCAGCGGAAGAATCCAGATAACGTGTGTTTCTTTAGGAAGAAGAGTGCGAGACAAGGCTGGCCTGGAGGAGCAGGAAGAGGGCAGGCTGTGCCCTTCATATCAGCTTGGTGGGGAGCTGCCGGGCTGGGAGGAAGGGCCATCCCGGTGACAGTGTCGGACCACAGACAGGAAGGAGCTGATGAGTCACCGGATACGGGTCTGGAAGGAGTCTGAGTAACTGAGATTTCTGGGTGGGGAGGTGGGGTGGGGGTGACACATTAACTGAAACAGTGATGGAGGGGCACCAGGTCCTGGGAACTCTCTCATCTGTCTTAGGAAGTAATCGCAACTGTGCCCATTTCAGAGGAGGAAGCTGAGGTCACATAGCAGCAGACAGACTGGCTGGGGCTGACCCATCGCCTATGGCCTTGACCCAAATCAGTGCAAACCAGAGCTGTGCTGGTAAATCCAACTCCAAAAATAGTTAAATAAATAAAGCCTGATTTGGGATTTCCCATTGTGGCTCAGCTGGTTAAGGACCTGACATAGTGTCCATGACAGTCCTTATGTGGGTTCAATTTCTGGCCTCCCTCGCTCAGTGGGTTAAGGGTCCGGTGTTGCTTTGGCTGTGGTGTAGGCCTGCGGCCCCAGTGCTGATTCAACCCCTAGCCAAGGAATTTCATATGCTGTGGGTGCGGTTGTAAAAAAATTTAAATAGATAAATAAATAAAGTCTAATTGGAAGTGTTTACCGTTTCCTGGGGTGTAAATATTCTTGCCACATCAGCCAATTTGAGGCCACCAGCAAGATGTCACTGAATGTAGAACTGAGAATGGCTGTGCCCCAGCCATTGTCATGGCCAGTACTCACCAGCTCACCACTGACACAAACCTGTCTGCTGGAACTGAGGCTCCTTGCCCCTCTGCAGTGACAAACCCAGCACTCGAAATTCACCCAGTTCTTTATATTTTCTGTCGCTGTCCTTCACCTGAACTCTCATGGGTTTCTATCTGCACAGGTTGGAGTATCAAATGGGTTATAAGGAAATAGCTCTCAGTGAGATGGGTCACCATCTCAGACTCCGTGCCCGGCCCCCACCCTGGCTTCAGGGTGCCCAGCACAGTGACCTTTCCTGGAGCCGCTGCCAGCAGCCACCCCCACTGGGCTGCTGTGCTGAGAGGCAGAGGCTCTCCAGTCTGCCCAGGTGCCTACAAGAGGCCGCTGGGCAGCCCTCAGCAGCACTCCCAGACCATCAGGATCAGATCCCTGTTCACCATTCAGGACCCAACATGGTGGTTTCTTGTGTTTTCAGTGTCACGATCAGCAAGTGGATTCCATTTGTGTGGCCTCTGTCTTCAGTGTTGGCAGCGCTACACCCTTGTGGGCAATCTGCAGCATTTTAGTATCAAACCTATGAGAGTCCACATGTGTCACATTTTCTCCCCAATTTTGTGGTTTGTGCATATTTGCCTTCTAACTCGAGACTGACCACTGTGGGGGCCAAAGAAAGGAGTGAGGGCCTCGGAAGTGCATTGACCGTTCACTTCTGAGGGTGAGAGGGGCAAGGCTTTAGTGAAGCAGGGTGATTCTCTGATGAACTCGCCTCCCAAAGCAACTGCAGCAACAACTCTGAGGGAAAGGGCAGGTGAGGCCCCCAGCCGGGAGGCGACGATGGTGGCCTGGCTCTGCAGGGCCTGGGCTAATAGAGGGTTCCCCAGGGGGTGAAGTGGACACTGACACCCTAGCCAGGCCCTGGGCAGGCACAGCGGCCATGCCCGCCCCATGACACCTGCAGGATGGTGGGACTGGATGGCACTTCCTAGCCAGCTATGCGGCCAACATAAGTGTCACAGCCACCCCTGGATATGGCCTACCAGGAACTGTGCTGACAATCCACCTCAGAGAAACTGGGCCTGGTGAGCTTTTACTGGAAGCAACATCCTTTTGGGAAAAGGAAAGGCCCATCCCCAAATCTAATTTTTTTTTTCTCCAGGGCCGCACCCACAGCACATGGAAGTTCCCAGGCTAGGGATCGAATCAGAACTGTAGCTGCTGGCCTATGCCACAGCCGCAGCAATGTGGGATCTGAACCGTGTCTGCGACCTACACCACAGCTCACGGAAAACACCGGAGCCCCAACTCACTCAGTGAGGCCTGGGATCGAACTTGCATTCTCATGGATACTAGTCAGGTTCGGATCTGCTGCACCACAATGAGAACTCCCCCAAATCTAATTTTAAAGAAGGCTGGTGAATCATAACCCAAACTGGTCATTACCCAGCAGCCATGTGGTGACCACCTGGGACCTTTAGCACCAGCCAAGGAGCAGTCGGAAAGGCATGTGTTCCTATGGTTCCTCCTGAGCCCGAGATCTTCTCAGAGTCGGCCCGCTCACGAAGGCTCTTTTCTACCATGAGTCTGTATCTTCCCTTGACCACTGCTCCTACGGTAAAAGGAGGTTCATAGAGACCCCCAGTCCCAGGCTCCAAATACTGCCTTGAAGTCTAGTCACAGGCTTTGGCTTCCAGGGAGCACAGAAGCCAAGTAACACATTATAAGGAATATATTTTTACATATTATCGAAAATATATAATAGGAGTTCCCACTGTGGCTCAACAGAATCAGTGGACATCTCTGCAGCACCTGGATGCAGGTTTGATCCCTGGCCCGGCATAGTGGGCTAAGAGAACTCCACATGCTGCAAAATGGCCAAAAAAAGAATAAAATAAAATATATAATGAACACTTGTACCCTCGCCTACAACATAGGTGAGAGGTCAGTGGTTTCATCTTTTTTTTTTCTTTTTACAGCCTCACCTGTAGCACATGGAGGTTCCTGGGCAGGGAATCTAATTGGAGCTGCAGCTGCAGGCCTACACCACAGCCATGGTAACACTGGATCTGAGCCACATCTGTGACCTACACCTCGGCTTGCAGCAACGCCAGATCCTTAACTCACTGAACGAAGCCAGGGATTGAACGCCCATCCTCATGGACACTATATATCAGGTTCTTAACCTGCTGAGCCACAATGGGAACTCAAGTAGTTTCATCTTTGAAGACTGAAACCAGTTCCCATCTGTATACAAATGTACATGTTTCTTTCTGGAAAATGTAGATATGCTTCTGGTTGCATGAAGCCTGGTGCTTCTGGGCATGTCCACACCTTCCCAAACCACTCCCCACTCCCACTATCTCTCAAAGTCTGGGAAGAGCCCCTCTTATCTTGAGCTGTACTTTGCCCTGTGCTTTTGCCTTCTGGGACGAATGTGGGCCTGGGAGTGAGGAAATGTCCCTCATTCCCAAATCATCTGTCTGCAACCTCCCTCTGTGATCAGTAAATCTGTCTTTTTTCTGACTTTGCAGTGACTCAAATGTTGCAGCAACAGAGTTGGGTTTACGGAGTTTCCGTTTTCACAGGATGATGTAACCACAATACTGGTGCAATATTCCCATAGTACTTCTTGAAGGCCATTTAGTTGTTCAGATTTATTTTTTAAAGGTTTTATTAGAATGGCTAGAAGGTACAAAATGTCAGCGTTGACCAAGCGAAATACCAAATGACTTACTGTTGTGTCAGCAACAGCCAAACTCTGAGGTCCCTGAGTGGATGACCTACTTCTGGAAATCTATCTGCTGATTCAAAGTATGAAAAGGGCTTTGTGCAAAACACCTCAACTGTGGTGTTATTCAAGATAGAACAGGACCCTCGAGGTGGCCAACAGAAGGGAAATTCTCAACTCTGAGAGACATGACAGTTTCAAAGACTATTTTATTTTATTTTTGCTATTTTTTTTCTTTTTCTTTTTAGGGCTGTGCTTATATCATATGGGAATTCTCAGGCTAGGAGTCAAATCGGAGCTGCACCTGCCAGCTTACACCACAGCCACAGCAACATCAGTTCCAAGCTGCATCTGTGACCTACGCCACAGCTCGAGGCAACGCCAGATCCTTAACCCACTGAATGAGGCCAGGGATCAAACCCGAATCAGAGACATTGTCGGGTTCTTAATCTGCTGAGCTACAACAGGAACTCTTATTTATTTTAAAGTTATTATTTTATTTTATTTTACCATGCTTGTGGCATCGAGGCAGGAGATAGACGGGCTCCAGGATAGACATTTGCAACTAGCTTCTTATTTGTACTTCTTGAGGAAGGACATAGAGACAACTAGCCTTTTATTTACACTTCCTGAGGAAGGAGATAGGTGAGTTTTGGGATAAACCTTTACAACTAGCCATCTATCTATACTTCCAGATAGGAATAACAACAGGCGCAAGACAGATAACTGGTACTTGTCTTCTGTGGACTTGTTAAATAATGGTACTGACAGGATCAAAAGAGGGACTGAGCCCTATTTGGACAGAACAGAGAGGTCATGTACTCCCCATCCTTGGCCTCGGGGAGACCCCAACTACACATGCTCAGAGAGGTCCCTCTCATCAGAAAGGGCCATAATAAGTCTGGATAACCTTCCCACCATGCTCTGCTTTGGAATCCATCTTGGTCAAAAGATGGGCATGGAGTTCCACTGTGGCACAGCAGAAACGAATCGGACTAGGAACCCTGAGGTTGCCGGTTCAATCCCTGGCCTTGCACTGTGGGTTAAGGATCTGGCGTTGCCGTGAGCTGTGGTATAGGTGGCCGATGCGGCTTGGATCCCGAGTTACTGTTGCTGTGGTTGTGGTCTAGGCTGGCAGCTGTAGCTCTGATTCAACCCCTAGCCTGGGAACATCCATATGCCGCCAGTGGGACACTAAAAAGTAAAAAAAAATAAAAAAGATGTGCATGCAGATCAGGGGAGGGCCCTGGGTCTGGTCAGGTGGAGCCAAGTAAAACATGATAATTGACTAAAGGAGGACAAAAACCCAGAAGAGCTGTCCTACATAAGTAATTTAAATCACCTCTCTGGCACGCTCCTCATTCTGGGGGACACCCACACCCTCGTTTTCCTTTGGGTGTATATTACTACTTTACCTCTGCCTTAGACAAAGAGATTAGTTCTCTGTACTTCTGTGCTCTCCCACATCTTGTACTGTGTTTCTAACAATAAAATTTATACCTATTTTTACAGCCTTTGCCTCCTTGATACATTCTTGCTTTCAACAGGGGGCAAGAATCAGGGCAATTCTGCTTTCAGCCTCTAACTGGTCTAGTGGCTAGGATTCCTGGTTTTCATCCAGGCTGCCCAAGTTCAATTCCTGAGCAGAGAATTAAGATCTCGCTCCAAGCCATCATTAACTGCTGTCTCTCTGAAATCAGCGTGAGGAAGTTCCTGGGCCAGGGATTGAACTGGTGCCATAGTGGTGACAACACAAGGTCCTTAACTGCTTAGGCCACCAGGGAATTCCTAAAGACAAATTTTTTTTTTTTTTTTTTGCCTTTTTGTCTTTTTAGGGCCATACCCTCTGCATATGGAGGATCCCAGGCTAGGGGTCGAATTGGAGCTGTAGCTGCCGGCCCACGCCACAGCCACAGCAATGTGGGATTCGAGTACCATCTTCGACCTACACCACAGCTCACGGCATTGCCAGATCCTTAACCCACTGAGCAAGGCTAGGGATTGAACCCCTGTCTTCATGGATGCTAGTCGGGTTTGTTAACCACTGAGCCATGACAGGAACTCCTCCTAAAGACAATTTTAAAGAATGAATGTTTTAAGTAGAGGAGCTAAGCAAGTTGCTAGATTGTATGTACATTAGACGATAAAAATGTCAAAAAAACCCTAGAGGAGGAGTTCCCGTTGTGGCACAGTGGAAACAAATCCGACTAGGAACCATGAGGTTGCGGGTTCGATTCCTGGCCTTGCTCAGTGGGTTGAGGATCCGGTGTTCCCGTGAGCTGTGGTATAGGTCGCAGACGCGGCTCCGATGCCGTGTTGCTGTGGCTGTGGTGTAGGCTAGCGGCAACAGCTCCAATTCGACCCCTAGCCTGGGAACCTCCATGTGCCATGGGTGCAGCCCTAAAAAGACAAAAAAAAAAAAAAAAAAACCCTAGAGGAGTTTGCCAAAGTGGGAACAGGGTGGTGCAAGAGGAATGTACCTTAGGTCATCCCACTTCTTTCTCCACTTCCCAATATTACATTTGTATTGTGATAACCCTATTATTTACAGTAGAAGACACATGCTTCATCTAAAAATCCCCAAATGCTTCCTTCACATCACAAATGTGATTATTTGAAAGCAATTCTAGAAACAATACAGTTCTAGGAAGTGTTTGCCTAAAGAAAGATCCAAACTTTTTCATAATTAATGAAGTTGAAGGTCACTTTGAAGTTTGGCTGCAAGTGCTTTTCTGCAATGGGAATGTAGCACTAAGCTAGGCTTTCGGCGGGTGGGGGGGGTGGCCTGATGGGAGGTGGGGGATGAGTTGAAGCAAACCAGCAAGAGGGAAGAGGAGGTAGCCTAGAGGCATCACAGACTTAACTGTGATGGACGGCTCAGTGGAGAGAAATTCATTACAGATGCATCTGCTTTGTTTAAGCAGATTCCAGAGCTGGCCTAATTTGCACTATTAAATGATTTAATCAATGTATTATATTTTCTCATTAGAAATCAGCCAGGCTTAACGGATATCTCTTACGCTTTTAAAGACAATGTAGCTAGAATATCCTTAAAGGAAAAAATTTTGGTTTTGTCTACTGTAGTAAAGAAAGAAGACCCTTATACTTGGACTATAACAAATGGTATATTGAATGCATTAAAAAAAAAAATCTGCTGAAAGGCACTTAAGTGGTTTAACTGCCCTGATGACAAGCCAGCCCCTCATCTGGTTGGTCCTCTGGTTTCCAGTGAACAGTTTAAACCCCTCCCCCTCCTCCACACACACATCCCTGTAAAAAACCAGACACAAACCTGAAGCATAGCAACACTAACATCAGTTTTTGTTTTTCCCTACGCGTGGTCACACAAAATGAGTTGCTGTAACTTGACCCACTGCAACATTTACATTTTCATTGTGCTTTTAACAAGTTAGACTAAACAGATTTTTTTTTTTTTTGGTTTTTTAGGGGCGCACCCCTGGCACACGGAGGTTCCCAGGCTAGGGTCGAATCAGAGCTGCCTGGCCACAGTCACAGCAACTCAGGATCCGAGCTGCTTCTGTGGCCTACACCACAGCTCACGGCAACACCAGATCCTTAACCCACTGAGCAAGGCCAGGGATTGAAACTGCATGCTTGGATACTAGCCGGATTCGTTTCTGCTGTGACACAAAGGGAACTCCCAAGACTAAACAGACTTGGTGTGAGCTGCCAGTTCCTTCAGGGAATAGGGACATCCGTCCAGGGCTCAGGAATCACAGCACAGCCCGTCGAGGCAGGTAGAGCCAAGTGCGCTACTTTAGCACAGATGCCCAGCCAGCCCCGTCACTGTGGCCATAAGCTCCTTTGCCGCTGAGATTACAGCAGTTCACACGCAGTGACGCAACCTAATCCCCCAGGCAGGGCTGCCACCCGCTTCCTTCTGTGACAAGCAAGTACTGAAGGGGAGGCCTGAGGTCTGGGGCAGTTTGTCCAGTGGACAGGTAACCCCAAAGATGTGTCACCTTCCTAGAGGACGGATCTTGCAGAGCAAGAAAAGCCTCTGAAAAACCACTGTTCCCTTAACCTGACTGCTGTCTTTGGGAGGTGGCATGGAGACCACCACTGCCTGTGGCACCCAAGTCACCTCGTGGGCACACTGAGTAATGGACGGAGGTGGCTGCAGAGAATACCCGAACCTCCAGGTGACCCATCAAGGGCCCAGGATTGAGGTGACACATGACTGCCACTTAGCTTGGGCTGAGGCTGGGCTTTGTGAAATAGGATGTGGTCAGAGGGCTGTGCAGGAAGGAAGGCAGTTGCCCATGGAGATTAAGAACCTGATGGGCTGGGCTTGGAAGGTCTGAGCTTCTGCTATGACTAGCTCTGGAAGGAACCCGCTAAAGGGTTCTCTGCAGCCACCCTTCTGCTCTCAGACTCTGCAAAAGATGGCACCTCCCTTGTGTCCACCGTCTGCCAACCCTGCAGCCAAGAGGAGTGTCACATGTCCTAAACTGTGTGACTCAGTGGCCTGTCTCCAACCACAGAAGTCCTGGCATGCTAGGGTCTGGGTGCATGTTCGCTCGCTAGCCCAGAGCAAGTGCTGGGAAAGCAATGCTGCCTTCCAGAAGTGAGATGCCTGTGCCATATGCCCAGGAGAAAGGCTCTCCTGCCTCCACCTGGACAGTGCTCCTCCACTAGGAGGCCCACCAGGCTGCCCTGCTCTGAACACAGGTCTACAAGTCTATCTGGTGGCAACAGAGGCCAGCACAGGTCCACATGCCCCAGCCTGTGGCCCCCTCTCGTCTATGGAAATGAATTTTTAAAATGCTGCTGACACTGGCCTATATACAATTCATCCCATCTTCCCCACCAGAACCCCACAAACCTGATGGATCTTTGCAGGAAGGGTCCGAGGGCTGGAAGAAGGAGGGAGGTCATTTACGCCTTTGTGCGCTGTGACCCCTGAGACCTCTTTTACCATCGTCTTCTACCACTCTCCATTTTAAATTTGGTTTGAGGATTACGGAAAATTTCATTTTCTTTTCTTTTTGTTTCTAAAGGGCCACACTTGCGACATATGGAAGTTCCCAGGCTAGGGGTTGAATCAGAGCTGCAGCTGCCAGCCTACATCATAGCCACAGCAATGCCAGTTCCCAGCTGAGTCTGCAACCAACACCACAGCTCGTGGCAATGCTGGATCCTTAACCCACTGGGGGAGGCCAGGGACGGAACCTGCATCCTCACGGATACTATTTGGGTTTGTGACCCAGTGAGCCACAACAGGAACTCCTCATATCCTTTTCTTTTTCTTGGCCACGCCCTCAGCATGCAGGAATTCTGGAGCCAGCCATTGAACCTACACCACAGCAGGGACACCAGATCCTTAACTTACTCTGCCACCAGCGAACTCCCTACATTTGTATTTAAAATAAGGTAATGCAAGCCAAGAGGAAGTCTAAAGTAACAAAGAAGCAGAGATCTACCCAGAAAGTGTTCAGAGTTTAAGGGAAGAAGGAACTCTCTCTAGGTCATGAGTGTGGGGGCCGTGCAGTTGCAGGTGGGAACAGCAGGCAGGCAGATGAAATGCATTCCCCTGAGAGGAATGCCCCGTGCGGGGACAGAATGCTGAAGGGCTGGCGGGCCACTCAGAAAAGAGATCCAGGCCTGCCTTCTAGTGAGATGGTCCACCTACTTCACATACATTGGTAGGGTCGGCAACAATACTGTGGTGGGCAAAGGGGGAGTTTCAGCAGGCTTCTGGAAGATGAGTGCAGGTGGCCAGTGGAGTGAGATGGGAGAGAGCTCCAGGAGGATATCCCCACAAGCCAGAAGTACCGTTTGGCTGGAGCTGGTTCCCTGAGGGTGACCCTACAGAGTCTACTCTCTGGGCAGTAGGAGGGTGCCAGAGCTGCTGATCTGGAGGCGTGCTTTGGGAAGAAGTAGTGGCTGGGGGGAAAATGAGCCCAGAGGCCAGTGGGCACAGGTCTAGGCACGGCACTACCAGGGGAGGGGATCCGAGTGAAGGGAGGTCTGATGGCATTTCTGGACATGGAGCCTTGACAAAGGGAGGGCAGTACCTCCATCTGCATCAATCCTGACATCCGAAAGGTGAATAAACCTGTGTGAGAGTGGGAATCAGGGAAGGAAATGGCCAGTTCTGACAAAGTATCACCAGGACCCTCTATGGACACTGCAGCTCAATAAAGCAACTGCTCCCACCCTGTCCTAAATCCCTAGGGTTTCCTATTAGAATAAATGTGAGGATTTAAATGCGACTTTGTCATCAAGATGTACATCATGTCCTCCTTACTGAAGAATAAAAAGGTCCATGCTCTTTTCCAAGGAAAAACTAAACACTCCCACAAAGTAGAGGGCAATTAGGCTGAATGACAGCCATTCCTACTGTGAACACTGTGTCATTATACTGGATTCTCACTGTCATTACATAGTAAATACCTGTACTGGGAGTGTAATTCACATCTACAAAGCTTGCAACCTTGGCATCAAAGATCTTACTTTTTTGATTCTTGGATTATACAGCAATCATAGGCAATTTATCTTATAGCCAGATCTATCTTAAAATCCTGAGGACATGCGTGCCCACAGCTGCATGTGGGCACTTGTTAAAATGCAGATTTTCTAATGGGCCTGGCAGGTCCACTAAGGGGGCCTGGAAGATACCTTTGTACCAAGAAGCCAGATGGGGCTTGGACCTGATTTGAAGATCTTTGTTCTAGAAAACACAGATTCAGCAAGTTCGTTAAGAGGAACAAACAAAGGACATGAGTTCATTCTAGGAAAAAAATAGAGGAGGAAGAGTCACTTTCTGAAAGTTTCGTTTCACTCCCAAACTGCAGACCACATAAACATTCCCCTCAAATAACTTGAAAAACCTTACAAATCAGTATTAAAGTTTTTTTTTTTTTTTACTCTCCAAATGGAATACAATTCTTTCAACTTAAACAGGAGTAATGAGACAAAACGGTTCTGAAAAGTACAATAGAAAAATACTGTCCACTGGTTTATTTTTCCAAATGAGCAATAGGCTATTTACAAATAAGCAGATCTCCAATGATGTATTATTAAAATGGCAAGTCTATTACTGTTTGAAATCTAAATGAAAAAAAATTTATTAAGGCACATTTGATCTGTGAGTTTAAAACAAACTTTCTGGTGTAACAACAGATTCATTTCACTTTTGTCCCCCAAACACGTGAGCACCAAAATTGTCAAAGAACACTTAATACTTAGTAAAACATTAAGTAAGGAATGTAAAAAATTAAGGGAGGGGGAGCATTACAAAAAAAAAAAAAAAATCTTTGGAGATCAGTTTACTGCAAATAAAATATACTTAACACTCCTGATACACATAAATACTAGTAACTAACAGGTCCTCGGGAAGTGGCAGAGCTCTAAACGATGGATATTAAATAAATTAAAGGTATTTCAGATACAAAGGATAAAACAAAACAGTAATTAAAGAATGAAATAACCATTTCCACCAACATAACATGGACAGGATGAAGTGTTAACAAAACCAGCTACAATTTCCCCCCATGCTTTCTTTAGGTTGGGGTTTTTTGTTTTGTTTTAGCTGGTGTACACTGGACTTAACGACAATAATTCTTCTTTGCCATTCTAAACATTAATGTTTTACCCTTTAAAAAAGAAGGGCCAGGAGGAGAGAAAACGCCAGACTCTTCTTGAAACTCAATGCCAGGTCCATTTAGGCCACACTAGTTACAAAAAGAACAGCCATCTATCTTGCTGGGCTTTTCTTGCTCCCCTGCTTTGAAAAACCTACAGAAGTAAAAGAAGCTTGGGGGAAACAATCACCTCTGAAAAGCTCTCATGAAGAAGATGATACTGCACGATATCACATTTCCTGATTTTACAAATGCAACACGGAATGGTCTAACAAAAACTGTTGTAAAAAAGACAAAAGGTAGAATCTGTGCAAAGTTAACAGTTACAACAAAACATTTACCAGAGTTACAGTGTTTTGTTACAATAAAACTTTGCGGGAACATCCGTGTTTTCTGCCTTAGGACTATAGGAAAGAGGTCTAGAGATATTAAAAAAAAAAAAAAAAAGTTTTGTTCATCGGGTACACTTCAAGTCATAATTAAGCAGGTCTGCTACATGATGTTCAGCAAGAAAATGTGTTCAAAGGCAAACATGATCACATTTTTGTTCAAAAAGCTCGGTCTTCAAGGAGTCCTTGTAAGAAAATCACGTGTAAAATATATCCTTGTATGAACTTCAAAAACGGATCATACAAAACATGTTTGAAAAATAAATTAGATAATTAAAAGTGTCTTTTCCAGCAGAGCTGGACATTAGGCTGTCCTCACTGAGCCGTTATTATTGCTGCTTCTCCTGTAATTCGGGTCATTTTTTTCTAGCCACATTTCAGCCAACTGCTGTGTGGACCCATAGGTTGATGCTTTGGACCCCAAGCACATTTTATACTGTCTGGGATCAAGATTGGGATCACAGAAGACGGGATGGTGGACATGGACAACTCCTACTTCTTGGCTCCTGAACGTCTTCAATCCTGCCTGGACAACCTTGTTGAAGAGGTCAACATCCTCAAGTCCCCAGCCTTGGATAGAGACGTCAAAGCCACCTACTCGGACGAGATCGCCCTTATAAATACAAGTAATGCCGAACCCATAGTTTCGCCAGAAGCCAGTTTTCTGAGTGAAGGCAAAATGGTTGTCACTGGGAACCTTCCCGCTATAAACAATCTTTGGATCATACTGGCTAAAGATGATTGGAAAATAGATCTGTTGGCCCAGCACTGTATTTGCTCGGCATCGCTGGAGAAATTCTGCAGTAAACACGAGGTCAACATCACAGAAGAAGAGCAGAGATTCGTTATGAAATTGGGAAGATCCCACTTCCAGGGCCAAAGCTCTGGAGAACTCCCCGGACACGGGCAAAATCTGCATGTCAGCCTTGGGATACTTGATGCGGTAATCTCGCATGAGTTCCACTTGTTTGGCCTTGTCGGGGTTGGAGTCAGAATTGAAGAGCAGGACGACGAGCTTGACATTCTGATTCGGAATGAGACACGTCTTCTCAAAGTTCCCCATGAATCTCACAAACATGTCGAAACGTCCTGACAAAGGGATCAGTATGTTTATCTTTTTCTCTTTGGGTTCTTTGTGCTCGTTCTTGGACCCAGGGAGCTGAAAGGGAACGAGCTTCTTCAGGGAGTTCGAGAGAAAAGACAAGGACCCAGACTCCTGGTTAATCCGGTCAGCCAGTTCCTTCGCATCCAAACCCTCATGCTCCACAAACTGGATCTTGCTGAAGGTCTGCTGCAGGTACGCATGCCTCCGCACAGGCACTGTCATCTTCTTGCCCTTGTGCTTCTTGTACAGAAGCAGGAGGTCCAGGATGTACTCGGCCCCATACATGGGGTTCACCCGGCGATAGCCGTACTGTATCTCCTTGAAATCAATAATGCGCCCCCTGGTCTTGGCATTGGCATTGATCATCTCCATGACCTGCATGACAATGTCATCCAAGGCCTCCCTCTGAGCCGAGTCCATCCCTCTTCGGGGGGGTTGGCCGTCAGCTGCCGAATACAGGTATTTCCCTGTCAGAAATTCCCACTCCAGAATCTCCTCCCGCTGGCGGGGCTGGAACCTCATGAAGGAAGGCGCAATTCCCAGCTGGAGGTCTTCTTTATGAATCTCAGTGTTGCTGTACTTGCTCATCAGGACGATTTCTCGGTGCAGCTGGATGGTGCGGTGGCGAAGCTCGGCTATCTTGCGGCTGAGCATGTAGCTGTGGAGCCTGTACTGGTAGGGTGGGTTCTTGTTGGGGTGCAGTGTGATGGCACGGTGAATTTTGCTGTTATGGAGATCTCTGATGTACCCCTTCTTGTTCTGCTCGTAATTCTCATAAAAGAGCTGCTGCATCTGTTAAGGGGGAAAAAACTGCAATTTTAGTATCGTGGGACCAACTATCCCCTTTTTTTGGCTGTACCCGCGGCATGCAGAATTTTCCAGGCCAGGGATCGAACCTGCGCCACAGCAGTGACCCAAGACACAGAAGTGACAACACTGGATCTTTAACCTGCTGAGCCAGCAGGGAACTTTTCCCTGAATACTCCAAACAAAACAAAACAACCCTAGAAGTTCCTGTTGTGACTCAGCGGTTAATGAACCCCACTAGTATCCATGAGGACGAGGGTTTGATCCCTGGGCTCGCTCAGTGGGTTAAGGATCTGGCAATGCTGTGAGCTGTGGTGTAGGTCGCAGACATGGCTGGGATCCCACGTTGCTATGGCTCTGGTGTAGGCCGGCAGCTACAGCTCCAATTGTTCCCCTAGCCTGGGAACCTCCATATATATGCCACGGGTGAAACCTAAAAGACAAAATAAATAAATAAATAAATATTAGAAATCTTTCTAAATGAATCACAGCATACCTAAGGTCCTAGGTAAAGCTCAATCTACAGCAGTCAAGTGAGAGTAAAATTAGTAGATATAAACCACTTAAAGAAACAAGGCTTTATCCACAACTAACGTTAGCCAACATAATTCTACAGTTAAAGAAAATTAGGAAAAGGTCTTCCCATAAAGTAAAAGGGTCACCTTGAGCTCAGAGTGCACCAACTCAACATACTTGGAAGAGAATGTCACCCCTGGTCCCCACCAAGCCCAGCAACGGGGACCCAAGAGCCAAGGTCCCCTCCTTGAAGATGGGCACCCAATGGGAGCTACCATTTACATAGGACTAAACCACATCAGTGGAGTGGAAAGAACTCCAGGAAGACCACCTAGCACAGGATAAATGCTGCTTCTGCAGAGCTGAGCCAGCCACATGCAGGAAGAGGTCTGCCATCGGGAGGGGCAAGTTGTAGCTGAAAGCAAAGGTCTGAGAGGTCGCCAGGAGTGTACTTTGAGAATCCTTTAAACAACTGTGTTCCTGTGTTAAGCAGGAGAGGGCTTGCTGCTAAGTACAGGGTCTCCAGTGTCAGCAGAGCTGAAGGGCAGGCAATGATGCAAGGGGGCTCATTATCCTACCCACCCCTTGCCCTCTTGTCCTAGGACACAGGGCAGGGGAAACAAAAGTGTGAGGTCCATCAGCCAAACAGGGTGCACTCTGAGTTGGTGCACACAAAGCCTTCGAGAGTGAAGAATGAAAAATCTGCAAAAAAAGTTTAATGAAAATAACCTTTGAGGTTGGTATCTGATAAATGAGTCCTGTTCCATTTGAGGCTCAGTTCTGTTTTTTTGTTCATATTATTAAATACTAACTCTTGATTTGAGTATCATGGATCTGGATCGAGTAGTTGATTTGTCTTTGGACAGTCGTATTTTTAAATTTTTTTCCCCTTGCCACTAAAATTACAGTAATAGAAAAGTACAGATTTAGCATTTTTACATCCCATTTTCTTTTCCTATACAATTACTATACATGACCAATAAATGAAGCCAATTAGGGTAAAAAGAAGGGAAATACTTCCAAAGAATGGCTTAAAAAAAGCATGCAGCACAGCTGGTGCTGAGCAGGGCTGCACACTTGCTCCCTTGCCCAAGTCCAGCCGAGTGTGATGGACACGACACCACTGTCTCCTGCACACCTGTGACCTGAGCTCTGAGGGGCAACACCTCCCAAGCTCCCTCACTGATTCCGACTCTGCTTCCCACATCGTCTATGGTCAACATGTGAGGTATGTGCATGCATGGAATCATCCCCTGAGAGAATTTCCTAACGTTCCAATTAATCAGAAAAGGCAGCCAAGTTAAAGAAAAAAAGAAAAGGAAGAAGGGTGTCTCCAACCTTGGAGAAAGCACCACTTTCACATGTGCAGCAGGTATGCGTGTGTGTGTCTGTGCACCTGCCCTCACTTGTGTGTGCACTGTCTGCTTACTTCTCAGTACAGGCAGCAATGAGTTACTCCAACACATGACTTAAATGGCCTGAAATAAAGCAGCAGTTAGGGATTTGCTGAGAGAGGGCTTGAAGCCACTCGTGCTTGAACTCTCACGGCTCTGGATGGACAGGCCAGAGTGAGAACTAAGAAAAATGACAAGGTTTAGATGACGATCATAAGGACCATTTTTATTATATATCATAATAATGCCTAATACAATACATTATAATTATTATTTTTCTTTTTATTTCACTCCTTAGATGGGTCACAACAAAATATAATGAAATTTGTTTTCACTGTTCATTTTCTCGCTGGGCTGATATCTGGGTACAAACTGCATGGCTGCAAGGTGACGAGTGTCGTCTGAAGATTCAAAACCATGAACAAACACTGAGGACAATTATTTGCATGTCCTAATATCATGAAATAGATAACACCATTTCCTTTCTCTGACCCTCACCCTTGTGTGCCCCTACAACTTGAGGCCACTTTTAACAAGGTCAGCCTTTACAAAGTGCACCAAATAGCTGGGCGTGCCACCTGACCCAACAACTCCACCCGAGGACACCACTGGGTGAGGAGGGCCACTCAGAGGTCAGCAGTGTCCCCACCTCAGCAAGAATGCAGCAACAAGCCAAAGCTTGGTGCTTAGGGACTAGCACGGTCATTACAGTAAGCTAGAGGATGGAAGCTTTCTAACAATTTTGGCAGAGATTTTAAATATTTGTTGTAATTACAAATTACATTTTGTCTGCTTATAAGTTTCAAATTTTTAACAATGAGCATGAAGAACTGTGACTTTTTTTTTAAGGTCCCTTTCTGAGAATGTAATCACAATGAACCATCAGTCTGGCCTGACAAGTCACTTTCCAAAACTCGGAACATTCTGAAGCAAGTGGTGTTGCCCTTCCCGGTGCTGCCCATCCCGTTCCCCCAGAGATCTCAACCCCCAAGCCACTCCTGCCTGCTGCCTCCCAATGGGTCTCCTTGTGGAATTCAGTCTTCCCTCAATTCCCTTCTCAAAACAGAGGCAAAAACCAGTCTTCTACAAATATAAATCGGAGGCTTACGGCTAAAACACGAGTGGTAGAAACCCCATGATTCTCTTTCCAAATACTCTTAAAACAGAATAAACCTATGCAAGAGGAATAAACCTTAAGGACAGAGAATGGGGGAGAAGTCACAGCAGACAAGATATGCAAATTCTGAGAAAATGGAGTGAAGGAAGATGAAATCAAACAGACTGCTTGAAAGAGTAAACTAATCTACATAATCCTGAGAACTGGGAAAGATATCAGTGTTGTGAAAGGCAGAAGGAAGGCCTGGGGCTGAACACAGGGAGCCTGGAGGAACCTGGAATGTGGGGGCAGTGGGAGCACCATGGTGCCTCCCCACACACCATCACTGTGGGGTGGGAGCAGCGTCTTCTATAACATGCTCCCAGTTACCCTGGCATTTAAATGATGGATCTGTTACCAGAATTCACGTAGGACTGCCTATCAATTGTTACAACTAAACTAGGACTGGCACGTAGCAGACACCGGAGGTTGTTTTTTTTTGGCCAGCCTGGGGCATATGGAGTTCCTGGGCCAGGGATCAGATATGAGTTGCAGTTGTAAAACCTACTCCACAGCTGCAGCAATGCCAGAGCCTTTTAACCCACTGCACTGGGCCGGGTACTGAACTTGTGTCCTGGCACTGCAGAGACACCACCAATCCCACTGTGCCACAACAGGAACTCCAACTAGAGGTTTCTTAACACATTTATCATTTACAGTAGTTATTCCTGAATGCCACAGTCTACAGGTTATTTTCCCTTACTCCTTTGGGTTACACTTCATTGATAAGCACATAAGCCTCAAGTTCAGTCTCTCCACAAATGAAATCTGAACACCTAAGTAGGGATGAGTTCAAGGCTGACAGTACGGGAAAATGAAAATCTAGACAGTAGGACCACTGGCCCCCTTTTCCAACTGGCTCTCAGAACACTGGCCCCCTATTTTCCATGCTAAGTAGGAGACTACTACTTCCTATTCTAGGAGGCTAGAAGCGCCTTTTCTGTATCAGCTAAATAGCCCCATAGATATCTAGAGGTTTCCAATAACAACAACAACAATAACAACAACAACACAACAACAACAACAAACATTATCCAAGAGTTGATCATTACAGCACAGATACTAGTTTTTGGAGTTCCCCTCGTGGCGTAGAGGAAACAAATCCAACTAGGAACCATGAGGTTGCAGGTTCGATCCCAGGCCTCACTCAGTGGGTTAAAGATACAGTGTTGCTGTAGGTCACAGACACGGCTTGGATCTGGCGTTGCTGTGGCTCTAGAGTAGGCTGGCAACAATAGCTTCGATTAGACCCCTAGCCTGGGAACCTCCATATGCCATGGGTGAGGCCCTAAAAAGACAAAAAAACAAAAGACAAAGAAAAAGAGCAAACCAGGAGTTCCCATCGTGGTGCAGTGGTTGACAAATCCGACTAGGAACCATGAGGTCGTGGGTTTGGTCCCTGCCCTTGCTCAGTGGGTTAACGATCCGGCGTTGCCGTGAGCTGTGGTGTAGGTCGCAGACGCGGCTCAGATCCTGCATTGCTGTGGCTCTGGCGTAGGCCGGTGGCTACAGCTCCAATTAGACCCCTAGCCTGGGAACCTCCATATGCCGCAAGAGCGGCCCAAGAAATAGCAAAAAGACAAAAAAAAAAAAAAAAAAAAAAAAAAAAAAGAGCAAACCAAAAAGATGCATAGACTCAGATAAAATTGAAGACTATCCTAGAAAATAGAAAAACAACAGAAAGAGACAACAGGAGAGAAAAGTATTCATTCTAGAAAGTAAGTACTTGGGGAAGAACATACAAAAGAGTGGGTCCGGAATTAAAGCACTCAGATGCCTTGATTAAACCCTAGGTGCCCAGAACAAAGAGTACAAATTGGGAACACTACAGATCAAACAACTAAAAACTTGCTTAGGGGAGAAAAAAGGCCGTTTACTGATCATTAAGAAACTGGAGTGTCACGGAACAGAGACAGTACTACTGGGAGCTAAAGAACAATACCTTCAAAAGGGAGAGGAGTGAAAATTATTCTCGACGTAGAATTCCCTTCCTAACCCAACTACCCATCAAGTAAGAGGGGAGAAGAAAGAACTTAAGATACTCAAGAACTCAATCTTACCTTGCAATCACTTTTTTACAGGAAGGTGTTAGAGCATGTGCCCATTTGAATGAGGGGCTAAGTCTGAAAAGAGGATATGGGATCCAGGAGACAAGGTTTACAAACACAAGAAGGAAGAAGAGAGCCCCAGAATGACAGTGCAAGGAAGTCCTCCAAGAACAGCACAATGGACTGTATGGTGAAATTCTAGTCCCCACTGTGACGGTGTGAGGAGGTGGGTCCTTTGGGAGGTGACTGAGTTTAGATGAGGCCATAAGAGCTGGGTCCTCATGGTGGAGTTGGGGCCCTCATAAGGGGTCGAAGCACCAGAGTGTTGTCCCCTCACCATGAGTGGACACAGTGGGAAGGCAGACATCTGTAAGCCGAGCAGAGGGTCCTCATCAGAACCTGACCACGCTGACATTTTGATCTTGGACTTCCAGCCTCCAGAACTGTGAGAAGTAAACTTCTGCTGTTTAAGCCACTCAGTCTATAGTATTTCTGTTCCAGTAGCTGGAACAGACAAAGATGAAGAGCTCTACAGCAGCTGTGAGAACTAATACACATGGGAAAAGGCAGAAATGTTCACTGCCTGATCTCTGGAGTCCAGCTCAGCACAGGACACATTACAGGATGCTCAAGGGAGAGCTGATAAATTAATGACTAAGAGCAGTTCTTTAAGCACAGCAAGTATCAAGCAACTGAATGATCTCAGTGCAGAAGAACACAGCCAGTGTGGCCAGATGCGATACAATACACTTGGGTTCCTCTGACCAGGACACATTGTAAAATGTAAAAATCATTCTGAAGAAGAATACATACCCTTGCAACTCTGATGTAGCTGTGGTTTGTTTTTTGCTACCTGAAACACCAGCATATAGCCATGTTTTATTCTTGGTTATCAAGACCCCACACACAGTGAGGTCCACTGGGAGTCCTCTGAGAAAGCAGGTCTTTAGTGCATGACTGATTACTTCTCACAGACTTGCTAGGACACCATGTCCCCAAACATTTTCAAGAATACAGTTCTCAAAATGTTTTAGAGGCTGTCTGTGTCCATTACTTTCATAGAGACGGAAAGCTAAGCAAGTTGTATCTGAAACACAGAGCGTGTGTGCTAAAGGCATAAGTATAGGCAAGGGAAAACTACTGACTGGCAGGCTTCTGGAAGCCTTAAAATCCCCTGGAACCATTGCAGATGGAGAATATTAAGCTATAGTAAAGCTGCTGTAGGCACCTTCTGGCTAAACTCCAAAAATCTGACTGAAAGAAATCTTGTGTTCTATTTTTTTTTTCTTTAAAGAAGAAATCAGTTGCAGAAAAAAGTGTGTGTATGTGTATGTGTGTGTGTGTGTGTGTGTGTGTGTGTGTGTTTGGGGGCGCGGGAGCACTTGTTTTGTTAAAAATAAGGCCAAGTCTATGCTGCCCATATTAGCTTGTTCCCTACTCCCCCACGACAGGATTTACTTAGCACGCTAATATTGGTACAAAATAAGTGTTTCAGACAAAGAAGTCAACCATTTGGCAGACTGGATGGAATATATACCTGCTTTGAGCTTAAGGAAAAAACCTAAATAAATGCCAGTGAAATAGCTCCCTTTTTAAAAGGTTAAATGTGGGAGAGGTACTTTACAGGTGAGCACACGGAATGTAAGAGGTGAGGACCTACACCACCACTGAAGTGTATTAACAGTGGCACTCTGATCCTGCCCCAACTGGCTTCAAGTGGCACCTTTTGGACATTTAGCACCTTTAAAAACCTCAACTTCTGCACAAACCCTTGTTATACATGGTTCTTTTTACCCTTAATATGTGCAATAGGAGAGGAAGAGAGAAAATTCAGATCTCAGGGAAACTTTTCTTGCAGGGGAGAGAGAAATACATGTTATGTTATCAACTTCAAAATTCAGAATGGGAATATGAAGTATAGTTCAAACCTGAAATTTCAATGAGATATTAAGTTAAGGAAGAAGGATCCAGAAATCATCTGTGATCCTGAAAAGAAGGCAGGAGGGAGGCTGCAGGGAACTTAGGGAGCCATAACCTCAGACCCCTCTCTCTCCTGACCCCATCCACCCAGACGTCCAGGTCTGGCCCCATCCACTGTCCACCCCTGGGCACGTTCATCCCAGGTCAACCTGTCCACTGCCACTCAAAGCCACCTCAGCACTCTCCGGTCTCACTGCTGCCTTTGTACTATTTCAGGCATTTGTATTTGATTTTGGAATCCCTGGCAAATTCTCCTCAAATTATCTCTGTGTTTACACCTAGACTAGTTTCTAGTTTCTCTGCTGTTATCTGAGTTTTTCCTACCTTTTGTTTTTCTCTGAAGGTGTCTGGTTGCATTGAAGAAGGCATGCTGTGGGCAGGGTGAAACTGAACCATTTTGTGCTTAGGCACTTGAATGAGAAACAGTCGGACCAGTAAGCTGAACATCCATATCTCCTATCCATTGCCCTGCTTTCCCTCATATTACAGCTAATTCCACCACTCACTACAATGTTCCCGTTATACATGTTAAGATGTAGATAAGATTGAATTTCTGAGCTCCAGGCAATTTCCTGGATTCAACAGGAATGAGGTTCTCAATCTTTAGGAGGACTACTCAGATGATTAAAAGAAGTGTTCAGCAATTTCCAAATAACAGAAATAAAACAATTACTTCTCTGAAGAAAGTTTAGAATATGACAATTTAAAGAATAAAGATTAAGTAATAAGACTATATAGAGACATTTACTGCTTTTATGCCACCAATATGTTATAAAGCCTTGGACAAGTCACCTGAATGTGTTGGGTCTCAAGTTTTTTCGTTTATAAAATGTATTAGAGAGGTTGCTTCAAGGTGAAGAATTCTAAGATTTTTATGTGCTAATTTTAGAACCACTTATGTATAAACTAAAGTCATGCCCTGATGTTCTTCTACCCACTCATCCTGATATGGCTGAAGGTATAACTTTAGAATGTTACAGGATTCTACCTTTGCTGAATCAAACAGTATTAAAGGGTAATAATACATCCCAGTGAACTGTTCCCATCTCATAAAAACAAACTGCCAATTCTGCTGTAAATAAAAACAGTTAAGAATAATGAGAGTCATAAAAATTCATTTTAGTAATCCTAGGGGTAACAAATATGTGAATTTTTTTCAAAGAATTCGGATTTTGAATAGTACCAAATTTAGAATGAGGGCTTTATTATTAAAAAGTACTTCAATAATCTATTACCTGGCACATTGTTTGAAAGAATATTACAAAGGAGAAAGCTAAAAAGCACTGCAGAAGAAAATACAAATCAAATGGTTGGTTATTTAATCATTACAAGGTCACTCCTTATTGAAAAGACACTGAAGAAGCCTTTTTAAATGCAAAGAGTACCACTGACGGTTTAATTTCCAGTGTCCATAAAACAGCCCTCCATCTTTGTTCTAAAAAGTACCCCCTAATCTTGGATTCCAGCAAAGCCATATCCTCACTGTGAGATGTTTCAGGACTCTGAGTCATTCCACGGTAAATCTGAGAGGGGCTAATAAATATCAAGGTCACCCTATTCCCAGGAACTTCTAGCCAGCTGGGAATAACCATTAACTACCCACATCTAATCTTCAGTTAACAAATACCTTCTACGGTCTTCATTAGCAAATGTCCTTGTCCTCTGCAAGGAAGGCCAACATTCTCATTAAGTCAAGGTTCTTCCCATTAACTGTTTACATTACTGTCATCAGTAAGTACACATTTCAGCCACAGCATCAGACTATCAGTGCTCCAGATCAACAATTATTTACAATCCTGATTTATGCAGCATTTTAATTCACTGCAGAGAATTTATTTGATTACTTTCTTGTCCTGAAAACTGATTTAAAGAAGATACGGGTTGTCTGTCGGGAGAACAACCATATTCACAAATTTTAAGTATTTAAAAGAACAATGTCATGTACCTGCAGGTAGGGCTTTCCAGGTAACTTACTGTCTGAAGCAGGATCTTCTAAGATGAAAGAGGAAATCTGTTCGTGATTAGGCCAAGATCACAGGCAAGAACTGAGCCTGTCCCCAGCTCTCAAGGCATATGGTTACTGTACTTGTCCCTATTAGGTCTCTTCTAATTAGTTCTGTGTAGGCTTTGCCAATTCTCATCCAATTAAGTTCACAGATTAGGTGCTTTGCATTTTAAAGACTCCATTCAAAAAAAGTAAGTTTTCAGGGGAATTAAGCTGAGTCTCTAGTGGTAAAAAGAAAAAAAAAAAAAATGTATGTGTGTGTGTCTTGAATGGGTTAGTATCAAATTCTGAAATATAAATACCTTTAAAGAAGTTGGATCAGTTTCAAAATAATTGAGAATTAAGCTTGGCAAAACAAAACACAAACTGTTGGTAGTAAGACTTCTACAAAAGACAATAAGCAAAGTGATCAAGCTGAAATCAAGAGAGTTTGCAAGCAAACATTCCACGGTTTGAATAGTTAACAGTGAGAGAGGAGAGAGCTCTTACCTGCAGTCAGATCACTGGATCTAAACTCCTGGCTCAGCTCCTTACTAATGTCTGACCTTGTGGGAGTCACTTAAAGCTCTTCAGGCACCATCTTTCTCCCCCCCATAAAGAAGCAAACGTGGGCAGACTATGAAGAATGAATATATGTAGAACTATCTTTAAATGATCAAACTCTTACGCAAATGAGGCATCAAATGCTTATTAAACATTGACCTTAAAGGCACTGTATCAGGCAGGTAAAATTCACAAAGCTGAGTATAAAGAAAGGATAAGTATGCGCACGCATGCGCGCGCACACGCACACACCCCAGGGCATAGCAGAAGGCCAGAGACAGGACACTGGGAGGGGCTCTCTCTAAAGCCCAACTCACAGTGGCACCTGGGTCCAGTCCTCATTGACCTTCTCGGACACGACCCTCCCAGGGCTTTGTCCCAACCCCAATCAACATGTGACCACACACCAGCTCTCACACTTCATCCAAAGTCTACGTGATGAGTTGGGCTATAGTCTCGGGGATCACTAATAAACAAACCAAAACAAAAATAAAACTTAGAACACACTTACAGAGGCAACATGGGGGAGCACACCAGGCTGGGGAGTCAGGAGAACAAGAGTAAAGCCCACTGAGGTCAGATCTTCTGTTTCTTAAAGAGAAGCCAGAAATCTGGCTATCTTGTGTACAGACAGTCTCCTCCCTTTTACATTTTTATTTTTATTTTTTTTGCTTTTTTAGGGCTACACCCAAGATTTATGTGAGGTCCTAGGCAGAATCAGAGCTATAGCTGCAGGCCTACGCCATAGCCATGGCAACTCTGGATCCGAGCTGTGTCTGCAACCTACACCACAGCTCACGGCAATGCCTACTAGTCAGATTTGTTTCCACCACCATGAGAGCTCCTCTTCACTTTTAAATGTCAGCAACCAGTTCAAATAAGAGTAAGACAGAGAGAAACACAAGCCAGAACATATCTGGGGGCCAAGCATGGCTTACAAGTTCACTTCCTTCTAGGATTTTTAAAGTCTATTCCTGATCTGTTGTGGAATCTCATTCTATCTAAAGACAGTTGGTACCATTTTAACTTAACACATGTATCAATATCTCACCAACCACCTCCCACCCCCAAAAGACTCAAGCCCCCTTTAAATGATAAAGGAATAATAAATAATGGAGTTCCCGTCACGGCTCAGTGGAAACGAATCTGACTAGTATCCATGAGGACACGGGTTTGATCCCTGACGTTGTTCAGTGGGTTAAGGATTGGGGGTTGCCTTGAGCTGTGTGTGTTGTAGGTCGCAGATGCGGCTTTGATTTGGCATTGCTGTGGCTGTGGTGTAGGCCAATGGCTACAGCACTGATTCAACCCCTAGTCTGGGAACCTCCATGTGCCATGGGCAGGTGGCCCTAAAAAGACCAAAAAGAAAAAAAAATTTTTTTTAAATGATAAAGGCATAATGAGTTAGGACCACCCATGGGAGATGCTGTCACGAGGCCACCAGGTGAGGGCAGCAAGCAAACTGGGGGATGGGAGGGGTGAGCACAGCCCAGATCCTGTGCACTCACGTCTTGTGAAGCACAACTACCACTTTGGAACCTGACGGTGTGTATCACTGCTTTATTTCATGATTAAAATCAGTCTTTCAGCCTGGTACACAGCACTGAGGGATCTGCAGTGGCAGTACAGGACAAAGGGCAGGTTTGGGATGCTTAGGCTTAATAAACCCTGCGGGGTTAAACAACTCTTGTGAGTCTGGGAAGGGATTCTCACTCCACAATGGGATTACACAAAGCCTTAACTTCTTGGTGTTTTCTTTTGCAAAAAATCGTTTAAAAAAACAAAACAAAACAAAACTTTGTTGGAGAGGAAAATGGGGAAGGAAAGGGAGTGCTTTTGTTGGGGGGGGGGCTATTAAAGCTTTAAATTCCAGTGTCAAAGTTCTAGAGAAGTGATGCAAATAAACATTTTCAAAACACAGGCAACCAGCAAAGGAACAAAGGCAATGTAATCAAGCAAAAAAAGAAAGTCTTTCCATCAAACAGTGCTCAAACAACTGGACATCCAAATGCAAAAACAAAACAAAACAAAAAAAACCCAATCTGGATACAAACTTTAAACTCTTCACAAAAATTAACTCCAAATAGATCACAGACACCCTGGATATGGAGCTGACTTTTTAGGTGTAACACCGAAGGCATAAACCATGAAAGAGATAACTGATAACCTGGACTTCATTAAAATTAAGAACTTCTACTCTATGAAAGACACTGTCAAAAGAATGAGAAGACAAACCACAGACAGGGAGAAAATATTTTTAAAAGACACACCAGATAAATGACTATTAACCAAAATACACAAAGAGTGCTTAAAGTTCAACAGTAAGAAAATGAACAACCTGATTTTAAAATGGGCAAAAGACCTTAACAGATACCTCAGCAAGGACGACACACAGATGGCAAATAAGCACAGGAAAAGACATCCAACATGATATGCTTTTAGAGAAATGCAAATTAAAACAATGAGATCTCACTACACATAATTTTTTGGCTGTACCCATGCCATGCAGAAATTCTGGGGCCAGGTATCAAACTTGTGTCATGGTAGTGACCCGAGCCACAGCAGTGACAATGCCACAGACCCCTAACCTACTGAGCTACCAAAGAACTCTTATGCACATATTAAAATGACCAAAATACAAAACACTGACAACAGCAATTGGTGGTTAGAATGTGGAGTAACATGAATTCTCATTTGCTGCTGGTAGGAATGCAAAATGGCACAGTCATTTTGGAAGACATTTTGGCAGTTTCTTACAAAACTAAATATTTTCTTACTATAAGATCTAGGAATTGCACTTCTTGCTATTTTGCCAACTGAAATAAAAACTTGTGTCCAACCCCCCCCCCCAAAAAAGGAGTTCCCGTCGTGGCGCAGTGGTTAACGAATCCGACTAGGAACCATGAGGTTGCGGGTTCGATCCCTGCCCTTGCTCAGTGGGTTAACGATCCGGCGTTGCTGTGAGCTGTGGTGTAGGTTGCAGACGCAGCTCGGATCCCGAGTTGCTGTGGCTCTGGCGTAGGCCGGTGGCTACAGCTCTGATTTGACCCCTAGCCTGGGAACCTCCATGTGCCGCGGGAGCGGCCGAAGAAATAGCAGAAAGGCAAAAAAAAAAAAAAAAAAAAAAACCCAAAAAACTTGTGTCCACACAAAAATTTACATATGGAGAATTTGCAGCTTTATTCCTAACTGCCACAACTTGGAATCAGTCAAGATGGCCTTTGGTAGGTGAATGGACAAACTGTGGTACCTCCAGACAGTGGAATCTTATTCAGTAATAGAAAGAAATGAGCTATCAATCCATGAAAAAAAAATATGGAGGAACCCTAAATGTATATTATTAAGAGAAAGAAGGCAATCTGAAAAAGTTATATGCCATACAGTCCCAATTATATTCACACTCTGGAAAGGCAAAACTATGGCGACAATAGAAAGGTCAGTGGTTGCAAGGGGGTAGGAAAGAGAAGTATGAACAGGTGAATCACACAGGATTTTTAGGGCAGTGAAATTTTTCAGAACAAGACTATAATGGAGGATACAGGACATTACCCACTTGTCAAAACCCAGGGAGTGTACAACACCAAGACGGAACCCTAAACCCTAATGTAAACTATGGACTTCGGGTGATTATGATGTGTCAATGCAGGGTAACAGATTGTAGTAAATGCACTACTTTGTGAGGAATGCTGATAGTGAGGGTGGGGGGAGGCTGGGGTATATGGGAACTCTTAACATTTTACTTTGAACCTAAAACTACCATTAAAAAACAGTGTTTATTAATTAAAAAACAAAACAAAACAATAGCCAACTGTTAGAAAAAAAATCTCCAAATTATTTATGTTAATTACAATAGATTCTAGGGGAAAACAAATCTTTTTCCTCTGGTTTGTTATGTATAATCAATTCTTTCATTTATTCTTTCCTTCATCCGTCCAATCACTGCTCTGGGCAAAACTAAACCTTGAGAGAAATATACAAAATATTCAAAATTTCAGATTCTTTGTGGAAAGAAGTGGGTAGAAATAAAATGCAAGTAATTAACTATTCACAGTGAAAACAATCTTTTGTTCTTCCAGAGAGAAATCTAAATTAAAATGCCTTACAGAAGAGGAAATGTTTTTTGAGTGTCTGACCATCTACTATGAGATGCTGTGCTGTTCTCTCTCTGAGTCTCTCCATGAATGCAAACACTTTTCACCATTTTAAACCCCTTGAGGGGAAAGCCTATTTTTATTCATAAGCCATTACCTAATCAGTACTTGCTGAATAACTGAACAGGTATTATTTCTCCAATTTTACAAATGAGGACAGAAAGACAGATCACTTAACAAGTAGCTCTGGACAATATTTAAACATCACAAGGAAAGAGCAGCATCAGGCTCACAGCAGAGGGGCTAACCCTTAAAACAGAGAACCTGCGCCCAGCTCTCCATACCTGCCTGCCCCACCTCCCCTCAGGCCCCTGACAGCAGGTGGCTCCGGTGGGAGACGCCAGCACCCTATCAATCTCCAGCCCCTCCTCAACTCCTCACAGTATGGCAACAGAGCTGAGAGAACCTGACTTCAAAATATAGATAACCTGTGTCCTCAGAGAAATGTCAAAGGAAAAGTATTCTTAAAAGAGAATTAAAGAAAATTCCCAGAGTTCCCGTTGTGGCACAGCGGTTAACGAATTCGACTAGGAACCGTGAGGTTGCGGGTTCGATCCCTGGCCTTGCTCAGTGGGTTAAGGATCCAACTTTGCCATGAGCTGTGGTGCAGGTGGCAGATGCAGCTTGGATCCTGTGTTGCTGTGGCTCTGGCAAAGGCCGGTGGCTACAGCTCCTATTCGACCCCTAGCCTGGGAACCTCCATGTGCCGTGGGAGTGGCCCCAGAAAATGCAAAAAAGAAAAAAAAAAAAAAAGAAAAGAAAAGAAAAGAAAATTCTCACAAATTACACCCAGTGTCCCTATTTGTTGTGCTAGACTAGGTTCCTTGAAGGCAACTCACCTGTGACTTCTGTGGCCCCAGCATGTCACAGAGGATACAGATTCCTGTAACAAATGTTTACCAAAAGGATATAATGCTAATAACTAAGAGTTTAGTGCACTAAACAGAGCATAATGGACCCAACATTACTAATTACCAGAGAAATGCAAATCAAAACTATGAGGCATAACCTCATAGAGGTCAGAATGGCTATCATCCAAAAGTCTACAATAACAGGAGTTCCAGTTGTGGCTCTGTGGGTTAAAAACCTGACATAGTGTCTATAAGGATGCAGGTTCAATCCCTGACCTCACTCAGTGGGTTAAGGATCTAGTGTTGCTGCAAGCTAAGGTGTTGCTGTGGCTGTGGTATAGGCTGGCAATTGCAGCTCTGATTCGACCCCTACCCCTGGGAACTTCCATATGCTTCCTGTGGCTATGAAACAAACAAAAGCCACCCCCCCCAAAAAAAAACCCCATCAAACCAACAACCCTCCCCCGCAAAAAACACCTTGAAACAACAGGGAGTTCCCATTGAGTGGCTCAGTGGTAACGAACCTGACTAGTATCCATGAGGACAGGGGTTCAATTCCTTGCCTCACTCAGTGGGTTAAGGAACTGGCATTGCCATGAGCTGCATTGTAGGCTGACAGCTGCAGCTCCAATTTGAACACTAACCTGGGAACTTCCATATGCTGTGGGTGCAGCCCTAAAAAGACAAAAGAGCCAACAACCAAACAAATCCCAAAAGTCTACAAATTATAAATGCTGGAGAGAGTGTAGAGAAAAGGGGACCCTCCTACACTATTGGTGGAAAGGTAAATTGGTGCAGCCACTCTGGAGAACAGTATGGAAATTCCTTAAAAAACTAAAAATAGTTACCACATGATCCAGCAATCCTGCCCCTGGGCATGTATCTGGAGAAAACTATAATACAGAAAAAATACATGCACCCCAATATTCACAGCAGAACTATTCACAATAGCCAAGAAATGGAAGCAACCTAAACTGGATTAAGATGTGGTACATATATACAGTGTAATATTACTCAGCCATAAAAAATGAAATCATGCCATTTGCAGCAACATGGATGGACCTAGAGATTATCATACTAAGTGAAGTCAGTCAGAAAGAGAAAGAAACATACCATATGATATTACTTATATGTAGAATATAAAATATGACACAAATGAACTTATATACAACACAGACCCACAGACATAGAAGACAAACTTATGCTTACCAAAGGGGAAGTGGGGGGGATAAATTAGGGGTTTGGAATTAGCAGATACACACTACCATACATAAAATAAACAACAAAAACTTACTATATAGCACAGGGAATTTTATTCAATATCTTGCAATAACCCATAATGGAAAAGAACATAAAAAAGAATATACATGTATAACTGAACCACTTTGCTGTACAGCAGAAACTAACACATTGTAAATCAACTCTACTTCAATAAAGTAAATAAATTAAAAAAAAAAAAAGCAAAAGAGAGTATCACCTTATACTTTCAAAACAACCTACCTCCCTTACACAATCAACCAACAGAACCCTGTTGGTTACATGTGAGAACCTGTGGCTCATCCTGGAACCCTTCAGATGCAATGGACTTTATAAACAAGGCTTACGACCCCTGTCCCTAGCAGAAGGTAAGTGCTGATGGGTGGCACCTCTAGGAGGCTTTGCAGGGCACTCATTCAATGCTAGTCAGGGCCCTGTGCCCTGCACACCTCAGACCAGGAGTCAGGTACTTGCAGAGTCAGGTCCCTGCTCTCTGGCAGCTCACCATCCAGGGCAGGACAGGCAGTTTACCAAGACCAGGTGACACAGGACATGGAGAAAGAGAAAGCGGAGAGACAGGAGACAGGGGAAGTCTGAGCTAAGACCCAAAAGAAGCAAGTGGTTCTGCGAGTCACCTGGAGAGATAATGTCCTCTAAGAACCAACGTCTCTTCTGAGAACCCACTCACCTGCTCTGGTCCAGGAGCAATTAATAAGGGGGAAAAAAATCAATACAAGAGGTGTGAAGGCCAGAAACGTACCCCAAACTTTCTGAACAAGTATATAACTGTGGAACCAAATTCTGGTCAGATACAGCATGAGAGCAAATAGGAGAATGGAAGAGCCTCTATTTAACACAAACATTCCTGGCACCAAGGAAGACGTGCGAGCAGTACTAGTCCCCCCACCAACACACATCCCCTCCAGGGAACAGGACCGTCACTCTCTGGGTGACCTGGGAGTGCTCATTCTCACTGGTGGGGGTCACAGAATTGCAACAAGAGCAAGGGCTGCTCCAGGGGCAATGCCCTTGCACCTGGAGATGCCCCCATGCCCATCCACCCCTTCCCCAGGGAACTGCCCGCAGGCAGCTGTAGCCGCCAGCCCTGGCCCAGCACCAGCAAGTGGGATCCAGGCACCAGCCCTGATGCCCTGGAGCAGAAGTGATTCAACAGCACTGAGCCACTTCCCACAGTGCCCTCTGGATGGATGAGGTCTTGGGCAGTAAAGCTGTTACTAGCAGTTAAGTGATCTGTAGGTTAGGAAAGTGAAAAGAAAATGCATAAGAATGGTACCTTTTGTTTTATTGCTAACATTATCTACATAGGGCGTCTCAAGTACTCTAAGCCGAAAGGAAACAGAATAAAAAAGTCCATTCACTGTAAAGCGGCATCCACTAATTAAAATGGTTTATTCCCCATTTCTTTCTTAGCCTGTTCACATATCTACACGTTATATGGGCCCTCAGCTGAGAAACAGTGAAGCAGGCTATAATTTAAATGTGAATGCTCTGATTTCTTAAAGTATTTTCAAAATGATACCAGTGCATTTTTTATTCTTTTTTTTTTTTTTTTAGGGCCACACCCACGGCATATGAAGTTCTCAGGCTACGGGTCTAATCAAAGCTACAGCTGCTGGCCTATGCCATAGCCACAGGCATGCCAGATCCGAGCTGTGTCTGCGACCTACACCACAGCTCACGGCAACACCGGATCCTGAGCAAGGCCAGGGATCGAACCTGCGTCATCATGGATGCTAGTCAGTTTCATTTCTGCAGAGCCATGACGGGAACTCCACAAATGCATTCTAAATGATAAGTTCCAAATTAATTTTCCTCTGAATTCTGTGATCAATACAACTTGCTAACCACCAATGTTTCTTATCTAATATTCCATACCATTAAAGACAACTAATACTCAAGTACTAGAAAGAGAATGGAAACCTACTTCTAAACACCAAATGCACTGGTATTTAATCACAGCCAGAACTTTTTACTCCTATCTAGAACAGAACCATTGCACACACAGGTCTCCAAGTCCCCATACACCTCACTTTCTAATCTTGCCGCTGTTTCTAGATGCAGTCACAACCTCCAGCTGCGTGTGTGTATGCATGTGTTTGGTTGAGCGAAAGTGAGCTGGTGAGATAACCACTGGGGCTGCTGAAAAGCCAAAATTCTACTTAAAAAGTACACTTCTGAAAAGGAGGCCAAAAAAATAATTTATCATCTACTTCTCTGCCCAAAGTGTTGAACAGATTCCACAATGTGTGTCTTATTAAAGACTGGACTACAGTGAAAGAAAGGGGGATTCTGTGAATGAAGTGTAGTCTTGCACAGCCTTTCAAAAGCCTGCACTGTAAGCCACGTGACGCTTAAAATGCCATCTTGCAGAAATACTTAACTCACTCATGATTACTGATTACTTTTAAACCTTTGAATATTATTACAAATCAATACACATCCATTAGAAAATGCAGAAAAGAGAATCACTTACAAACCTTCTTTGCTGACATTTGAAAAATACTTGCTCTAGTGCGCACATAGGAATATCTTTATTCACATATAATAACAAAACCAAATTATACATGGCAAACTATACAGTGTATATATACTTATAAATATACCAAACCTGAGTAATAGTTCTACCTCTGGACATCTTATTTTCCTGAAATAGTTAACAACACTGCTAAATCAAGCCATTCTACTCTTTGTCAATCAGGACTTTAAACAAAGAAAAGAGGCACTAAAATTATAAGCTACAAGAAAAGCAAAACATTTCATAGAAGTGATACAACTTAAAGGCTAAAAGTAAAGGAATAGTTATATGTCAACCAAAGGCTAGAAGTACAAAATTCTTTCATAAAAAAAAAAAAAAATCTGTGTGTAGAGGATAACAGGAAAAGAGAATTTCATCTAGATTTAGATTCCAATTCAAGTTCCATATTATTTTGACTCAAGTTAGTCAATACAAGCTACATATAAATACATACAAAGCAGACATATATGTAAAAAAGCATACTCTAACTAAACAACATTATATGCATAAAACCTCATAAATGTGAGTTACATTAGAAGAAATGAAAACTTCTTTCCCAGCCTCTTAGGTCAGGTATTTTCTTGAGTTCCACTCTGATGTTAAGTTCAAGTGTCAGACAGTACTATGCCTATGCCATTGTTAAAAAAAGGGGGGGCGGTTATTATACTACCCATGTTTACTGGCAGAAACCAAGAAAACTCAGAGAAGTAAAAAGAAACATGAACTTTATTCTTGCTACCAGCAATAACCCACTATCACTATCTTAGAGTCCAATTAACGTCAAAACAACTGAGAAAAGCCACAACACCATAATATCACCAAGCAGTATTACAGGCTGAGATCCATGACTAAGACTGTAAACTATAGAACAATTAGCCAATGTGAGCAATAAAAGCCATAATTTAAATGTGAATGCTCTGATTTCTTTTCAAATGCATTACTCTAAAGTGCTAAGCCTAGCAATTCATAATGAACTACAGGCATATTCCTAGAAAACAAAGGAGCAAGCGTATTTAGTTCTAATTATTTTAGACCTTGTTTTCCCTCACAAGTACAATGTATCTAGGCAAATACTTAAGAATCACAGATTGCTTTATTTTTTCCCAAAGAAGGTAGTCTCGATCCAATTTATTTTCCCTCAAATTACTGATAAATTTGACCCATTAGTAAACATTCTTTCTTTAAGCATCAGGTTAAGCTTTGAAAACGAGTAATAAAGCATTTTGCTCTTGGGCATCTATCCAAAGAAAACAATAATTTGAAAAGATACATGGACTCCAATGTTCACTGCAGCACATTTACAATAGCCAAGACATGGAAGCAACTTAAATGTGTCCATCAACAGAGGAATGGATAAAGATGTGGTACATGTATACAATGGAATACGACTCAGCCATTAAAAAGAATGAAATAATGCCATTTGTAGCAACATGGATGGACCTAGAGATTATCATACTTAAAAGTCAGAGAGAGAAAGAAAAATATTATGTATGCTATCACTTATATGTGGAATCTAATAAAAAAAGATACAAAAGAACTAACTTATAAAACAGAAACTCATAGATTTCAAAATCAAACTTACAGTTACCATAGGAGAAACTGTAGGTGAAGGGATCAATTAGGAGGATGGGATTAACATATATACACTACTATATATAAAATAGATAATTAACAAGGACCTACTGTATAGCATAGGGAACTCTACTTAATATTCTGCAATTACTTATAAGGGAAAATATGAATATATTTATATGAATGACTGATTCACTTTGGTATACACCTGAAACTAATACAACACTGTAAGTCAACTAAACTCCCAATAAAATTTTAAAGATAAATTATATTAAATTTAAAAAAAAAAAAGCATTTTCAAGCTCCCCAAATGCAAGTTTAATCACAAATTCATTTCCAGGCTCAGCGCTAGGGCAGGGGTAAAAAAGCCACAAAACACAAATTTAAAAGGAGACACTCCACGAGATACTTTCCCATCTGGACTGATTTGCTAGTTTCATACTATATTTTGAGACCATTCCAAAGTCCTTATATTCTATCCTACTAATATAGCCAGAATGACTTTCCACGAGCAAAAAAATTCAGGTGAGGTATCTAAGGACATCCTAAGTTATGGCATTTATATAAAGTTAAATTATCAGAGCATCATACATCAAACATAAAACCAAAACTACAAACAAAACTGACCCCCCTAGAACTGAGTTCCCAATTTTAGCATTAACCTTTCTAACCAAAACTGCGTTCCTTTCTTGTCCTGTCCCTGTTCCCTTTAGGACTAAGAAGAATCACAGAAAGTGAGGACTGAAACCAAGCAGGACCCTGTGGGGCTCTCCCTAGTACAAAAACCCCTCTGTCTCTCCCTGGCCCTGTTCGTAGAGAAAAGGTCTCGTAGAGAAAAGGTCTCGGAGGCCTTCCCTGAGTTCCAAAGAGCAGATTCAAAAGTCACTAATTAGGAGAGTGAGAGACTGCAGAAACAAAGGAAAAGCAATCCCACAAGAAAAGCAAAGATAGCTTGAACAACAGCAATAACACAGAGACCTAGTTTCTCTTTAGCGACATACCTAACAATCCAACGCAAATCTCCCGAGTTGTTCTGCAGAAACTAAGGCCTCCACCCAGGTGGAGGATGCTGACTACTCCTGACCACAAGCATGTAGCCCCCGGACTAGCTGGAATCAGAAGGTTCAAGATTAAGACTCCAGAGACCCCTCCCCATGTAAACTCACTACCAACCCATAGAAGAAGTTCATGCCCCCTGCAGAACCACATCCTAAACACTGCCTTTAAAAGCTCTTCCCCACAAGCCATTGAAAAGTTTGGGTCTTTAGAGTCGAACTGTCTGCTCTCCTTGCTTGGTGCCCTGTGAATAAACGCTGCACTTTCTTTCACCACAGCCAGATGTCAGTAGATTGGCTTTCCTGGGTATGAGTGAGTGGACCCAAGTTTGGTTCTCTGATGCAACTATAATATACTGACAACCAGTTCCTAACAGGCAGTGATTCTTTTTTTTTTTTTTTTTAAGGGCTGCACCTGCAGAAGTTCCCCAGACTAGAGGTCGAATCAGAGCTACAGCTGCTGGCCTATACCACAGCCACAGCAATGTGGGATCTGAGCCATGTCTGCAACCTATACCACAGCTCACCGCAATACAGCATCCCTGACTAACTGAGTAAGTCCAGGGATCGAACCTGCATCCTCCTGGATACTAGTCAGATTTGTTTCCACTGCGCCACAACAGGAACTCTCTAAGCAATGACTCTTGCCAGTGGAAATGCTTGGCAGAAACTTCTTTCCTATTTGGATGTCATATTAGGAGCTTTTTAACCTGAAAAATGGCATTGCACAACTGTACGTCTTCAATATCTGACCCTGGGACACGGCCATGATTTCATGATTTCTGAAAGTGATATCCAGAAGCCTTACACTTGCAACCTGAGAAACAAAACCCAACTGCCCAAAGAGAAAAGACTGCTCTGGATTCACTACAGGAGGTAAAGATTTCTTTGGGTCATGTGGCACAGACTTGATGGCCAGGATCTGTCCTCCCTCTCAGGGGAGACTGGGCCTGGCTTTGGCTGCCTGCCCTCCCCATCCAGTCAGGTGTGACCACACACCGAAGTTCTCCCCAGGGTTGGGAGTGGAAGCAATATGCTGCCATGCCAGGTGGTGTCTCCTCAAGGCCTAGATCTGTCTCTCCAGGCTCTGGTCCCCTCCTATGGCTACAGCTGGAGCACCATGACCATGTGGCTCTGGATGAGGCAATAGGCAAAGCAGAGAAAGAAAAGCAATGTCTCCGCCACCATCTACCATCCTGGAATATACACCTGTTCTAGACTGTCACTCAAGAGAGAAATTAACTACTGTCTATCCCCACTGTGTTCCTCAGAGGAACAACTGTTACAGTGTTTAGCCCTCTTGTAAATTATGTAAGTCCTAAATCTGCCTCCTATATTAAACATGTGAGGCAATGAGGTAACTGTAATTAACACGCACTCTGCAGGATGACACCTCACAAAAATTACAACTGCAACTATTTTCTGAACAGCTTTTTACATATTTCATGTAATCTCATGCCGGCTCTGGGGATTATTCCCATTTAATAAAAGATACAAAAAGAGCTTCAAGAAACTGGCTAAATTGACAAGGAAACAGTAACAGTAGAGCCAAGATCTAAAACACTCGTGTCTGTAACTAGAGCAGAGGTCAGCAAACCATGGCCCACGGGCTGAAATCCGAAATTGGCTTTCTGCCTGTGAAAGTTCTGCTGGAATACTGCCATGCTCATTTGTGGAGCTGCTGTCTCTGGCTGCTTTGGTTGGGACAGAGCCCTTATGAAAGAGCCCACAAAGCCTAAAATATTTACTGTCTGGTCCTTGACAGAAGAAGCCCACTCACCCCTGATCTAAAGCCATATACTAACCATCACAGAGTCTCCGCTCACTGGACCCAGCCAGACATGCACAGACTTTGCCCAAGAAAACACTCCCCACTGTGGTTTCCGTCCCACCCCCACCATGGCTCAACTCGTCCACAGCCCATGTCTTCTTGTTCTCTGTTCCTGACCCCCAATTCTGCAGTGCCAGGGTGAGCCCCACACCACCACCTGTTACATCTGGCAAGTCCCATGCTGGTAGCTTCCTACCTTCTCAACGCTAACACAGCACCTTCAGAAAAAGTAATTTCAAAATTAAAATTTCAGATAAGCCACTTAAAATTCTCTTGTGGTGTGGTGAGTTATGGTTCCAGTGTTGTCACTGCAGCAGCTCAGGTTGCTGCTGTGGTGCAGGTTCAATCCCTAGCCTGGGAACTTCCACAGGCCGTAGATGCAGCCAAAAAAAAAAAAAAAAAAAAAGAAAGAAAGAAAAAAAATCCACATTTGATTCAAGCTGAGTTAAAAACCTGAAAGTAATAACCACCAGAAGCAGAAAACACAGCACATCAAATTCTGCATGCCTTATACTTTGTGGTATCCATTTATTCTACACTGGTTTTGTGCATAAAAGGCAGTTTCAAGAGACTAAAAACGGACACAGTACTCCCCAAAATAGAACCCTCAAAGACCAGGAACAGCAGGGTTATGTTCATTTTATCTCTGTTTCTAACCAACATGAGAGCTACATCAGCAACTGGGTATGAATGAGTCACAAAAGCTCTTGAAAGAATCATTCTGAATAAGATGAAACAAAAAGTGACTTCATTCACACAATTGATTTCATATACTGAATATCGTTTGAATATATACGCCAGGCATAGCTGCATAGTTACCCACTACACTACAGCATGAAGTAAAAACTTAATTTCAAACACTCATCATTGTTCAGGTGACAATCTAGACCGAGTAAGACAAAATGTCATTGCCATCGGTAGTCATTTCATCAGCCAATTTACTTGCAGAAGTTTTAAAAATTTTCATTGTCCTGAGTTTCAAGGTAAAAAATAAATTCTGAGCCCCTCCCAAAATTACCAGCCATTGAAAATTATTAGGGTTTGCTGTGTTCTAACATCCAACTTGACTGGTAAATATGCTGCAAAGGGGAGAGACGCTGAGGCCTGCTGCTTCTCACAGGCTATGTGTCCTTAAAAAAGTCTCAGTTTAACAGGGAAGTAAGGAAGCTGAAATAAAAAGTCCTTTCCAGAGTTACAATTCAGGGCAAATGAAAAATACAAACAAGATGCGGGGGATCATTCAAAGACTGCTATCCAGGACAATAAAAACAGGCACTGTCTGACAAGGATGCCTGCCCGCCCTTGCCTCCACCCCCAAACCAGTGACCCAACTGGACAAGGCAGCCCCAGTCTTTCCAACAGGCCCCCTCTTCTGCAGCCTGACAGCAAGGGTCCTGGTCAGTTCTAACCCCCTCAGGTCTCTTTGCATTCTGGCCACCTCCACCCACCAATTTCTGGTAAACAGCCTCCCCCTCTCCACACAGGAGGATCTCCTGGCTTGGCGGGCCTCCTGGGTAGCTCCTATTCACCTGGGACGTGGTCCTTTCCAGAGCCCTCATCTGTGGGCCCCAGCACCTGGGAATGGTCACATGACACCCCACTGCCTGTGTCCCAGCTCTCCTGCAGAGGGTCTCCCGAAGTGCGGCCACAGGTGTGGGAGGTGGGGAGGGTTTGACAGGAGACGGAGGATGAATCCTGAATTCTCCCACAGAGCAGGAATTCTCCACTCGGAGCACATGCCAGAACCATCTGGTACTCTGATGCACGTCCCTGGCAAGGCCACTCTAAAGGATATCATGAAGCTGGTGTTGGGGAAGGGAGCCTGAGAAAGGGCTGCCCACCACAACTCTGCCTGAGCCCTTTCCATGAACACCACCGTGAAGGCACCCTGGCAGGAAGGAGGAACAGATGGGGGACAAACGAATAGGCTAGAAAGGACTGCATAAGAAAGCTGCCCCAAATGGGGAGGACACTGGTTAGTAATTCCTGCCTGGCTCCCTGGGGTCTTTAGGGGTTTGTCTGCTGCTTAATGGGTGAAGGAATGGGCTCCTCTTCCAGCAGGAAGAGCGGGCAGAGGCACCAAGGCAAAGGAGCTAAATCTTGGGAGTGCTGTAGCTATGAGTCACTAGATGGAGAAGTGACAAGAGGCTGAAGCACCAGCATGGCAGACAGGGGAGAAACACAGACAGGCGTTCCCTGGCAGTTCTGGGGCCCAGCCTGGTAGGGGCTGCCCTTCTCTCTTTATTGGAGGGATGTGTTCTCAGACGCCAGGCTAATCAGATGGAAAGGAAAGCTGTCACCTTCCACCTTTCCTGGAGGCTGCCTTCATACCCTCCCAGCAGTGACAAGGACAGGTTAGAAATGATCAGGCCAGTAGCACAGGGGCCAGAGCCATCACCACAGCTGGAGACAAGCCTCAGCCCTCTGACTGCACTGCAGTTTTCAATCCCAGCTAATGTGATGGGTCACACTGCATTCCATGAGCTTTAGAAACTTCAGAGGCTGCTCTGACAAGCTCTCAGCCTCCCCAGCCTGCCAAGGAGGGAAGAAGTGGCAGGCCTGGGAGGGGATCTGGGGACTTAGCAGCCAAGTCTGCAGGGAAGGGCCAGGGCATTTGTGACCGCTGGCAGCACTCACCATGGGACAAGTTGACTCAATTTAGGTGTTGGTTTGGTTTTTTTTCTTTTCTTTTTTTATACTTTAAAAAGGCAATTTACAAATAGCAGTTGACGTGTTCTGAAATTGTGGAGAGGTAGTTAAGCTTGAAGAATAAAGATGGTGAAACGATGACCAATTATTAATAGGGACCTGTTTAATAGAAAACATGCAAGGAAAACAACTCCCCCAATACTGGTGAGATAAACTGTTTTTATGTTTTAGATGTCTCTTTCTACCTGGTATGAACCAGCTATAATTTTTTTTTGGAGGGGGGGAATGCCATGATCTTTGGAATTATATGTAGACCCAGATTCCATTTTTTCCCCCAAATCCACTTTGCCCTGCTATAGAAAGGTTACTTGTTTCTAGAGGAAAACATTAAGAGCATTAGTTTTCAAAACATTTAAAACATTTTAAAATGTTGTAATAGGATTCAGCAACAGCTACCTCCATTTAAATGAATTAAGGCCACCACAGATCAATTTTATTAAGAATTTTTTACACCTAACCTTTATTTATTTATTTACTTATTGCCGCCCCTGTGGCATGTGGAAGTTTCTGGGCCAGGGACCGAACCCATGCCATAACAGTGACAATGCCAGATTCTTTACCCACTAGGCCACTAGGGAACTCTAAAACCAAGCTTTAAAGTGGAATATGCTAGGTTCCAGAAGCCACAACCCACTGAAAGGCACAGTCGGGGGTGCAGAACATAGAAGGCAGAGCAGACTGCCACAGAGCACTCAGTAGGTCCTGTCCACAATCCTCAGAGGCGACCTACTGCACCAGCCAGGGCTAACACCCAAGAGCACAAGATGACAGAGGACACGGGAAACAGTATTTTAACTCCAACGCAGAGACTTCCCACATTTCCAGTCACTCAGGCTACTAAGAAAGTAAATGATTACTCAAAAGCCTGATACAAAGGCCCTGGACATAAAAATTAGCCTCTGTGGAGTGAAGAATATCACCACTTGACAAATATCTAAGTAATTAACTCATGTCAGAATCATGAATGGATGCTGAAATTAGTGGATGGCATCAGAGGAGCAATAGAATAGCTCATGATCCCCAAATGCCTCCCTGTAGAATAAGTACGCATTAATCTCAAAGGGAAAAAAATCACTTTACAGTGGCGTCTTAGCAAGCAATCAAAGTTAATCTGCCTATGGAGGGTCAGACTGACATTATGTGACCCCATTAGGTCCTTGTTCTTAGAAAATACATACTGAAGTATTTATGGGCGAAAAAGAGTGTTATGTCTACAACTTTCTCTCAAATGTCCAAGAAAAAATATACACATAGAAAAATGGCAAAGATGATGTGGTAAATGGTTAACAACCAGGGAATCTGGGTGAAGGTATATGTTCTTTGTACTTCTCTTGAAATTGTTCTAATTATACAATTATTTCAAAATAAAAAAAAAAATACCAAAAAGCAAGGTTAAAAACAATGGTGATGCTTTTTGATAATACTATATACTCTGGCCGCCAACAATGAAAGTATGAATGATGGTTAAGAGATTTTTTTTAAAAAGTTCTCAGCTGTTCAAAGAGGTTTTCAGAAGTACAAAGCAAGAAGCTTTTGATTTGCAACTGCTTCTATTAAACCTAAGGTTTCAATATTTCATTTTTGGATCTTTTCGCCCTTTTTCTTCCTGCCTTTAAGTAATCAACATGGCAATACCTCATTATATTCTTTGAGGTTTCCTGGACAAAAATCTGTTACTATTTCTGTCTCTAATTCATCCTTTCTGCCTGCTGGGCTGTAGGCATGACATCCATTTATTTTAACCAATAATTTACAGTGCCTCCTAGTCACTAAATTACCACCATACACAATGATGATTCAGAGGGGAAAAAAGAAAAAGAAAAAAAACCTAGTATGTACTACTAGAACCAGCAAACTCATCAGTTAAAAAGAAAAGCTTGGTCCTTATATTTCCCCTTAACAATAGTAGTCAACAATTTTTACAGATAAAAAAAGTTTTATAGGAGTTCCTATTGTGGCTCAGTGGTTAACGAACCCAACTTGCATCCATGAGGATTTGAGTTTGATCCCTGGCCTTGCTCAGCAGGTTAAGGATCTGGTGTTGCCATGACCTGTGGTGTAGGTCGCAAATGTGGCTTGGCTTCCACGTGGCTGTGGCTGTGGTATAGGCCGGCAGCTACAGCTCCAATTAGACTCCTAACCTAGGAACCTCCATATGCTGCGGGTGTGGCCCTAAAAAGACAAAAAAAAAAAAAAAGTTTTATAGATAAAACAGTTTTCTGATAGAGAAAATATACAGCTCTACCAGATTTTTAAAGTGACTTGCTGAAAGATACATACCCAAACTTAAATGGTATTATAACAAAACTGTTACAAATCTGACATTTTAATTGATGACTAGTAATACTAGCCATTCTGACATTTAGACACACAAACCCACACATGCTTATTCTCCTCAAAGTGGAGAACATTAATTCTGAAGATGGTTTAATAATTTGCTCTATCTCCCATACCCCTCGTATGGTATTATTTTCTATTTCAAGTGCTTATAGCTAGTGAAATGTCTATCCTTAAAGTAACAGTATAGAGGCATCTATCCAGAGAAAAACCATAATTCGAAAAGATACATGCACCCCAATGTTCATTGCAGCACTATTTACAACAGCCAAGACATGGACGCAACCTAAATGTCCATCAACAGAGGAATGGATAAAGAAGATGTGGGGTGTGTGTGTATATATATATATATGAATATATGTGAATATTACTCAGCCAAAAAAAGAATGAAATAACGCCA
The DNA here is from genome assembly GCF_054392235.1 of Sus scrofa. Taxonomy (NCBI): domain Eukaryota; kingdom Metazoa; phylum Chordata; class Mammalia; order Artiodactyla; family Suidae; genus Sus; species Sus scrofa. The sequence continues at coordinate 149,068,022 of NC_139383.1, forward strand.
CTTGCAGCAACATGGATGGGCCCAGAAATGATCATACTAAGTGAAGTTAGACAGTGAAAGACAAACATCATATATCATCTATACATCTAAAAAAAAAAAAAAAAAAAAAAAAGGGTTACAAATGAACTTATTTGCAGAACAGAAACAGACTCAGACTTTGAAAAACTTAAGGTTACCAAAGGGAATGGGTAGGGCGGTGGGAGGGATGGACTGGGGGTCTGGGATTGGCATATGCACACTGAGGTATATGGAATGACTGACCAAAGGGGACCTGCTGTACAGTACAGAGAACCCTACCCAGTATTCTGTGATAATCTATGAGGGGAAAGAAATCAGAGAGAATGGGTATGTGTATACGTATGATTGGGTCACTTTGCTATACAGCAGAAATTATTACAATCTTATAAATTAACTATACTTCAATAAAACTTAAAAAAAAAAACAGTACAGAAGGGCATCTGATTTGTTATTATTTTTGTTTTTTGGCTGTGCCTTGCAGCATGCAGAAATTCCTGGGCCAGGGATCAAACCCCTGCCATAGCAGTGACCCAAGCCACAGCAGTGACAACGAGAGATCCTTAACCTTCTGAGTCACCAGGGACCTCCAAAAAGCATCTGATTTTTGATGAATGTTGCATAATGTTTGCATTGCAAAATGAGAAGGTTAATTTCAAACCCAAATCCAAGTCTGCACTCTTTTCTCTCCCCTGGCAGTCTCTGAGCAGAGGTAGGATCCAGGAAACAGCCCTTGTGCCAGGCGTGAGGTTAGACAAAGCAGCAGGAGAACCAATTCGTAAGAGTTTGTTTTTAGAGTCATATTGTCCATTAAGGAAAGCAACGAAACCTCTGAGACAGGGTGGGGGACCAGAGAGTGTGAAGGCATCTCACAGTATCCTGGATGGGGAGAAGCAGCTCTTTGGTGGTTCACTAATTCATGGAGCTCTGAAGGAGGCAGCCTGCTCAGGGCCACAGTCATGATGAGATTTGTTTCCCATGAAAGTGGTTTGAAACAGAGGCATTCATGTGGGCTAACTTCATAAAAGTAAATAACACTTTCAAATTATCCACTGAAAGAATATGGGTTCTAAAGAAAGTTAATAAACTAGGAAATCTAGAAGAGAGAGCAGTGTTAGACAACATCGATAAACTGGCTACAGAAAAGAATAAAGGGGTAAAAGAGTTATATAACCTGTGAGAAAACAACCGTAGTTTTTCCCTTTTTTTTTTTTTTTTTGCACACATAAGTCCCTTAATGGCAGAGAAGAGTAGATCAGTATTTCTACCTGCAGTATGGGGGGCAGAGCCTAAAGCAGTCCTCCAGTAGTATTAAATTTCTTTTTTTACTTTTAAACATTCATGGACATTTGCCTTATACTCTATGATATCCATATTTGTATCACTGCAAAAATGTTCTTCCCTCTCCCAAGCTTGATATAAAATTAATGTCCTGGGAACTTAAGCCATGGTTATGGCAACTGAGTAACCCCTTGGCATATCAGCACACACCTAGATACCCTTTTGGAGAAACTTGGTTCTAAAATTAAAATTTAAGAGAAACAAGACCAGACAAAACAAAACAAAATAAAACAAAGGGTGAAAACCGTGGTGGGATATCTGAAACAAATTTTGCCTAGTCAGAAATAGTCTACTCCTGACAAATGTTTTTTATATTAACACAGCATTTACTGTTAAAAAAAAAAAAAGAAACCACTCACTACCTAAAATGGGAATAAAAGGATTTTCTTCTATACCTCATTTTCAGAAACAAAAAACCTTTGGCTAGAGGAAGAGGAAAGAGTTACACCCATATAAAACTCCAGAATGGTAAGAATTAGTATCACCAAGCGTTTCTCAACTTTGCCAAATAACAATAGTATTTTAAAAATTATTCATTCCAGGAGTTCCCTGGTGACATGGAGAGTTAAGGGTCCAGCGTTGTCACTGCAGCAGCTCAGGCTGCTGCCGTGGCAAAGGTTCAATCCCTGGCCCACGAACTTCCAAATGCCACAGCCATGACCAAAAAAAAACCTTATTCATTCCAATTTTTAGAGTACAACTAATGCTGATGGCCAGCTGTCAACAGCTATATACTCTAGTACTTTCTATAATATTTTATTTCAATGTTAACAGGCCATTTTTCTTAAATCTCAAGGTAACTTTATCATAGTCCCTATATATCCTAATTTATCAAACACATAAAGTGTCTAACAGATCAGCGTCTAAGACAAATATAGAAATGGTTAAGACAAGACCCAATTCACTAGGAAAAAAACCCGAAAATCAAAAATACGATGCAAAGGAAGATCCAGAGATTTTCAAAGAACATACTATCAAAACAGAAATATCGTTTTCCTAAATTTACCAACAGGATCTGGGAGGGGGGCTATGTTGCTATGTGACACAGTCGGGCATTATCTAGAATCCAGTAGCTAAATTACAGAAGCCTATTTCAAGGTGGATTTAGGCTTCCTGCTTACCTTCCACCTTTCTTCCTGAAGTAAAGCCATCAGTGAGGTCAGGCAAGGTAGGGTCCCTAATGAGGGACGGGTAGCACTCAGGATGGAGTGTCAGCACCTGAACAGAGTAAGAGAGGCATCTCTACAGGAGTGCTGAAGCAATAGGAGATTAATTACATATAATGGAAATTTATCTCTGAGGATAATGAGAGCTAGATTCCTCAACTGTCAAAGAAAGGAGATACAAATATGGAAGGGGAAAAAATGAGAATGAATGTATCAATGTACACTCAGACACACCGACAGACATGAACACACACACACACACACACACACACAGAGTCCCTGGGGTTCAGTTCACTCAATAGGCCTGAGAGCAGCAACACCCCAACAGCAACAAGTACATCTAAAACCTGGATCTTGACTTCTAAATATTTCCTATTAAAATGAACCAAGGTCTCTTAGAGATATGGCAGATTGCAGAGCTGGAGCAGGGGAAAAAAAAAAAAGAGCCTGGAACATCTTGCTGTGTCAAAAAGCAAGAAACTACACAAAGAATGACAGAGACAAGTCAAAAAGACATAGAAGCCAGCAAAAAAGGACAGCCACTGGACAAATATGAGATGATCTAAACACAGAGAAGTATAATAGTAAGATTATAACCCACTACATAAAATAAGAACTGAAGAGTCCACCCTCATACAAACACATACATAAATAAATACATGGGAAAAACAAGTTTTACCTACTTTCAAATTATAAAAGTAGAAAGAATGATGGGAATTAGAAAAGCACAATTTGGCAATCATCACAGTAATAATTTATTCAAATGATATCAATGGCTGCTAAAACTAGTGGGTGTAAGTTTGATGAGAAACAGGATAGTTACAGGGTCTGAACGTCTGTCTCCACAAGGACACTTATTCATTATAAAAAGAAATCCAGTCATGCACTGTACTGTTCATAGTGGCACTAATTACAGTAGCCAAGACATGGAAGCAACCTCAATGTCCATCAACAGTAGAATGGATAAAGAAGAGGTATTATATATACAGAATGGAATATTACTCAGCAATAAAAAAGAATGAAATAATGTCATTTGCAGCAATGTGGATGGACCTAGAAATGATCACACTGAGCAAAGTTAAGTCGGAGAAAGACAAATACGGTGTGATATCACTTATATGTAGAATTTAGAAAAAAAGACACAAATGAACTTATTTACAAAACAGAAACAGATTCAGAGACAAAGAAAACAAACATGTAATTACCCAAGGGGAAAGGTGTGGTGGGAGTGATAAATGAGGAGCTGGGATTAACATACACACTACTACACATAAAAGAGGTAAACAATAAGGATTTACTGTATGGCACAGGGAACTATACCCTATATCTTCTGATAATCTATAATGGAAAAGAAAGAATAGATATATATGTGTGAATATATATATATATATATATATATATATAATTCCTATAGATTATGTAGGAATCACACTGCTGTACACTTGAAAATAATACAACCAAATTTCAATTTTAAAAACATTTAAAAAAGAGAGAGTAACTTCACAATAGAGAAACCCGCAGACAACACCTCAATCAAGTATCAATGTTAATACCAATAACAGAACAAATCAAATCCATGAACTATTACAATACAAGAACACAGCATCACTTCTGTCATATTTCTGCCCCAAATGCACAACTTTAATCAGGAGAAAACCATTAACAAGTCCAAAGTGATTAACATTCCACCAGCCTTTAATCATCTCGAAGGCATCAAGGTCCAAATATCAAGGAAAGATGGTTTTCCCTTGATGACGATCTTTCCAAGATCAATTTCAGATTGAAGATGATGAAAAAGACACAACATTCAGAGCATTTTTAATAAAATTTCAATTTATACAGATTCACAGAAAAATGACAGAGCGACATATATCTGTATGCTATGAAGCTTTTTCTGTTTTAAGGGAAAAGGGTTAAGACCTTATCACTGTTACTTGAGATTGGAAATTATTATACAAATTCAAAGTTCCTTAGGAGGGAAAAAACTGTTAAACAAAAATCACAAACACAAAGTCAGTTGCAATGCATCAATAAGATACATTTGTATGAGGTCAACAAAGGAGGAGAAAAGGCATTAAAAATGAAGCTTTCTATATTTTCTATGTTAAATTTTCAGGATGGGGTACACAATAAAGTCAGAAACTGCTCCCACAGAGGTTTCTGCTCAGGCATGCTGCGGTTTATTGGAGGGGGTGGGTAAAACAGTAAGTTAAAGACAAGTCTATTGGCATGTGATGGACTGTATTAAATAAAAGATAATTTAAATAGCATGTTCAAAATAGAAAGTACGAAAAAAGCGCCTTCGATTTTGTAATTTAGACTCTTTTAAGATCACTACAGAGGTAGTGCTGTAAAAATAATGATCGAGTTTCTCCAAGTCATTGTCCTCAATTTTCGGTCCAGTATCTCCCTTACCACCTACACTGACTAACCCTGGTAAAACTTTCCAAATGCTTCAAGTACAAAGCATGGAAAGGAAAAAACAGAGCTCAAAGGATCTGTTTTCAACCGTGGTCCAAGATTTGATGGCAATTACTCACTAAATAGTTTGAGACTAGACAAGTACCTTTTATTGGTACTTGGGCACAGGAAGTTAAGGTGAAGAGGCAGAGTGTAGGGTCCTGTCTCAGAGCAACACAAGTAGCTCAGTAAACATCTATAATTCTACAACACAGCTTTTCAACACAGCTAAAACACACTTTATTCTGCATTGATTTCTCCCACAGAGTTTCCTAACTGTGAGGATCACAGGGAAGTTTTAGAGCCCTTCCTTCTGTCACACCATGGGTGACTCCGATTTGCATAAGTTCTCCTGGATCAATCAGGCAATGTAAACTGGACAAACACAACTCCCTCTGAGCAAATAAACTGTGGAAATCGTTAATCTCTCCAATGTAATTACTTCATTTGTTGTACAAAGCTCAGCCTCTCCATACAAAGGCCTGTTAGTCCACTTCTCAGCTAACTAAGCAAAAGACTCTTTTTGGTTGGAACATCAAGGCAGTTAGTACGGAACAGCAGAGAACAACCTGCCTGTTGGATACCCTTGTTCCCCAAGATAAAATCTGACCCCGTTAGTCCATCAATCTTTCCAGTCTAATTTCCTACCACTCAGGTCATACTAAGCCACGTGTGGTTTTCACAGCAGGTCAGACTGTCCGATTTGCTCTCTCTGGCAGGATGCCCCACCCTTGTGAGGTTGGGGCCATCCGGCCAGGCTCTGGGTAACAGTCCCACCCACATGGACTTCTCCCTGCCACCCACCTCTGCACCCCAGGCAGTCTGTCTCTGGGCTCCTAGAACACCCTATTCCTAGCTCTATCAGCGTTTCTCACTGAGATGTGTTATCTGATTCAGGATCTTGCTCCTGTGGGACCCACAGTCTCTGAAAGCAAGGTTCTGCCCCACTCAGCTTTGATCCTCTGCCTGGCTAAGGAGGAGGACATCCTTATGTCAGTCTGTACTGTTTCTATCAGACAGTCAAAATGTCATCCGAAAACTCCAGTCTCTACAAGAAGTGCATTCAGATATATCACTGGCACTTTCTGTGCCTATGAGAAGGGGGTGGGGTGTGAAACATAAAAGCAGTCTCTGCTGGAGGAAAACATCAAAAAGAAAGAGTTGATGACATACATTCCCAGGCTCTGCCATCTGACTACTCTCAACCTGGTCACCTTCCGCCAGTTCCTCTCCTCATCTCGCCCCTTCCCCACTGAACCTGTTGAACTCACCCTTTAGACAACTCTCCCTGAGCCCCATTAGGAGTGCCTTCCCCCACATACACATGGCTCTCTGCACTCTGCCTGCACAGACCCACACTCCAGAGGACAGGGCCTGGCCTATTGCTCACCCCTACACCCCAGTGCCAGGCATATAGCAAGCGGACAAGTATTTGCAAAGTGCTGATTTTGCTGAGTGTGGAATGAATCACCCAAGTTTATATATCATCTGTATCTCTCATTAGGAAAGTTCCACAATGACAAGGACGGGTACACACTTACTCCCCTCAGAACCCCTCCCAGTCACACAGCACCACTATCTCATGGTTGGCTTCAGTGACTACCTGTTGAATGAACAAATGATGAACAACTCCTGTAGATCTCTTCAAAATCTCTCTCTCCTTGTTAATAATAGTCACTTAGGTATGAAACACAGAATGTGATCATCTCCTGCAAGTTGTTCAGACTTGTTCTAAAAACTTTGCCATTACTGTGAAGTCTTCTGTATTAATATTCGAAATGCCTAAGGCACATGAAGAAACTTAAAAAAAAAAAGGGTGGGGGGAGTCAAACTCAAACTCAGAGATCAATTCAACAATTTTCCATATCCTCATTAGTCAAGCACAAGCCTGTCCAAGCTTAATACTATAACAATACAAAGGTGGAAAGGGCCACTTGCCCAAATTATAAAGTTAGAATTACAGAACCAAATAAAAGCAAATCAGCCTGTACTAAACCATAAATAGGCTACAAACACCTCTTCTGAAACAGCAGTGAGACATTATAACACACCTATTAAAATGGCTAAAATCCTAATCACGGACAATACCACCTGCTGGAGAGAAGGGGAGGGGTGGGCAACAGAAACTCCCTCCCTTCAGGTGGGAATGCATTTTAAAATGGTACAGCCACTTTGGAAGCCGGTTTGTCAGTTTTTTACAAAGCCAAATATATTCTAACCATACAATCCAGCGATCACACGTCTCGATGTTTGCCCAACTGATTTAAGAACTCAAGACTACACAAAATCATAAACACAAAAGTTTTAAAACTGATTTATTCATAATCACCCAAACTAAAACAATCAAAATGACCTTCAATAAATGAATAGATTAACTTTGTTACATCCAGACAATGAAGTATTACCCTGCAATAAAAAGAAATGAGCTATCAAGCCACAAAAAGACATGGATGAATCTTAACTACATATTCCTATATGAGAAAAAGCCAGTCTGAACAAGCTATACACTTGTATGATTCCAATTATATGACATTCTGGAAAAGGTAAAACTACACAGATGGTAAAAAGATCAGTGGTCGCCAAGGGCTTAGAGGGTGGGGGAAGGGAGGAAAAGCACTGGATAGACGAAGCACAGGGATTTTTTTTTTTTTTTTTACAGCAGTAAAGCTATTCTGTATGATGATACTGTAAGATGGATATATGACACTACCTATTTGTCAAAACCCACCGAACTTTATAGCAGGTGAGTCATTTAAAATCACCTAAGAGGTCAGGGGATCCTAGGACAGAATGTAGCCTAGGACAAAACAATCAAACTGTTTTACAAATGTATGAAAAACAACCTCACTAAAGGGACTTGGGGAGAAGGTGCTGACCTAAGTAACTATGAAAATAAGCAAAGACCAAAGGTAAATGAAACTGCACAGGAGCCCTGTAGAGTTGGTAAAGTTCTTCATGGGGATACATGGGGGGTTTTTTTGTTTCTGCTTTTTTTTTTTTTTTTTTGTCTTTTTAGGGCCACACCAGTAGCAAATGGAGGTTTCCAGGCTAGGGGCTGAATCAGAACTGAAGCTGCCAGCCTATACCATAGCCATGACAACACAGGATCTGAGCTGGGTCTTTGACTTACAGCATAGCTCACGGTAACACCAGATCCTTAACCCACTGAGCAAGGCCAGGGATCGAACCCGTGTCCTCATGGATACTAGTCAGGTTTGTTAACCACTGAGCCATGACAGGAACTCCCATGTTAACAATTCTGAAACAGCTATTCCTGGAACTGAATAATTAAGCAAAGGGATGGTGGATGTGGAGAGCCACTAGGCTGCTGTAGTGGACAGGTTACAGTTAAGGAAAGGGAGGAGGCTAGAGTGATCCATGTGGTAGTGACTGGAACTGGAAACAACAGTATCAACTTATGTAGTTTAATATAGATAACAAGTGGTTACAAACAGAAATATTTACAGATATGTGTATGTACATGGGTCAGTACACACACATAAATGTCCTTCCTCTGTCACATGAAGGGGCCTCTGAGCAAATGATTCCCCAACAGCAACAAGAACACTCAGCTCCCAGATCTTGAGACTGGTCTACCTAAGAAATGGCCAATTCTAGAGCTAGGGCTGGAAATTTACAAGGTGAGCCTGTAGCATCTTCTAGTGCTGGAAAATAAGAAAGTACTTGGGAGACATGGAGGGAATCCAACTAAAAGAATGCTCAATGGCCAAAACTGGAACAATTTTAGCAACCACAGCAAGCAATATATAACCCAAAATAGAAATACCCATGAGTCCATACGGGATATCAATAAATCACTGAATAAGTAAATGGGAGAGAAGAGATAAATCTATGCAGAATTCTAAATAAGCTATGTAGATACTCTAACCTCAACACCTGGGGAGCATAACCTCTTAACTCCTAACACAGGGGTTGTGCTTAATGACTTCCTTCCAAAGAGCACAGGGTACAAAGGGGAGAAAAGAATTTTTATACTGGAGAAAGCTAGCACTCCCTCAGCTAGGTGATCAAGGCCAACATCAACGGTGATAAGTTATGCCTGATATGTGACAAGAATGGCACTTCGCCTCTTTGGTCTTCCTCTCAAAAACCCTAACTCAGCCTAATCATGAGAAAAACAGATAAACCCTAATAAAGGGACATTAAAAAACAAAAACAGAAACAAAAACACACCTGACCAGTACACTACTAAAAGCTGTCAAGGTGATCAAGAACAAGGAAAGCTTAAGAAACTGTCACAGAGCATAGGAGCCAAAGAAGAGATGATGGCAGAAAAAAGACAGTGGGCAAGAAGTAAGGACATCCATGTAAAGTATGGCCTCTTTGTAATTTTTTCTGTAAATCCAAAACTATCCTCAAGTGAAAAACTTATTTTAAAACAAAATAAAACAACCCAACAAAAATCCCTTTCTACTGACTATTCAGTGATCCACCAAATCCTGCACATGCGGTCTCAAAGTGTGGTCCTTGGACCAGCAGCATCAGAATCACCTGGAAAATTGGCAGAAATGTGGATTATCAGGCCTCATCCTAGACCTGCTGATTCTGGCCTAAGGATGGGGCTTAGCAATCTGTGTTTTAAAAAGTCCCTCAGGTGACTCTGAGTGCTAAAGTTTGCACGGTGGTTCTGATTTCTGATACAGAAGTGGGTGAAACTTGAGAACCAGGTGATGCTCAGGCTGCTGGTTTAGGGACACCCTTTTGAGAATCTCTCCTCTGCTTTGGACAAGCCAAGCAATAGAGTGGCCATGACTGAGTGCTTATGATGTGCAGGTACTTACTATGATACCTGTGAGAAAGGTGTCACCATGCCCACTTTAGAAAAAGAGAGTGTTTCTCCTTGGCCACAGAGTCACATGACAGGACTGTGAAACCTTGGTCCTGCCCTCTCCAGGGACAGCATTTCTGGGCAACACACTATATTCGTTTCCTAAGCTGCTTAACCAATGACCACAAATGTTGTGTGGGTGGGTGGGGAGGTGAACCTAACAGAACAGTTCTGGAGGCTAAAGTCTGAAACCCAAACTGTGCCCCCTCTGGGGAAGACTCTGCCCTCACTTCTTCCGGTGGCTGCTGGAATTCTGGGCTCCTGACCACAGGGCCCTATCTCTGCCTGTCTTCTCTGAGTGTCTGTGTTATTTCCCTTTCTTCTCTCCTATAAAAACACTTGGGATGGCATTTAGGACCCTCCTGGATAATCCAGGGTAATCTCCTTATCTCAAAATCCTTAGCAAATGGATCTGGGAAGACCTTTTTTCCAAATAAGGAAATATTTGCCAATGTGAGGGGTTGGAACTTGATGCCTTTGGGTGACTATTATTCAACCTGCTACATACACATACTGTAAACCAGGATGCTATTCAGTGGATTTCCCCTAAAAAATTATGGAAGAGAATGAAGATTTCAGACCAAGGATGTGTCAGTTTTTTGTTTTTGTTTTGCTTTTCAGAGCTGAACCTGCGGTATATGGAAGTTCCCAGACCAGGGGTCAAATCAGAGCTGCAGCTGCGAGCCCATACTACAGCCACAGCAATGTGGCACCTGAGCTGCATCTGGGACTTATACCCAGCTCTTTGCAATGCCAGATCCTTAACCCACTGAGTGAGGCCAGGGATTGAACCCTCATCCTCATGGACACTAGTAAGTTTCATTACCAATGAGCCACAATGGGGACTCCTAGTCTTTTTCTTTGTATAGGGATGACCCCAGGATATTATACAAAAATCAACTGCAAATGTGGAATACTGCCATCTTCTAAATGATCTAAAATTGAATTTGAAGTTAATAAACGCCTTCATCAAGGCCAGACAATGCAGAGGACTTATTTGGGAAGATCCTGACTGGCATCTTTAAAGAGACTTTTAAGAAATTTTAGGACCAGCTTAAAGATTTCCCAAGGAGCTGATCCAGGAATGTTTGCTCTGCGGCTTTTACGTTGCAGATTTCCTAAGAATAAATCTAGGGACTGGAAACCAAACTCCTCTTTTGTTTGTTCTTAGGTTGAGGTCCAGCACTTTAAACTAGCCATTTACACTGGCTTGGCAAGAGTCTAAAAGAAAACAGAGTTTTATGAGGTCTAACAGCTATCAGTTAAATATTGTCCTAGACATGTGAGTATACTAAAAAACATCCCACCAAATTAAGAACATAAGAACCATGAAAATATTCCTCTTGTCTAAGATTCCTGACAACTGAGCTTTATTATTTCTTTTCAAACGAATACTGGTAATATTTACAATTAAAAGGTAGAATGCAGTGCCTTATCAGAAAATGAAAACATAATTTCATTACAGTTAAAACTGCAGGCTCTGTGGTTAGGCTGCCTGGCTCAAACTCTGAGTCGAGCACTTTACCATCTGTACAATCTGGATGAGTTAACTAACACTGTTTCAAAGAAGAGGAAACAGTCTTGGAGACCACAGTTTAAAGGGAAAGTTTTCTCTCTGTACCAAAGGCATAAAATATCCTTTAAACCTCACCCCCCTCCAAAAACAAATTATTTATTACAAAGGCTTAACTGATATTTTACCATTTAGTTTTAGCTTTAACGCATTTGTCAGTTTAATCTCTGGCCAAAAATTCCTTGTTTTCATCATTGCATCTAAGAGAGCTTTCTCCCCTGTCATTACTCAGGACTTACTGCTAACCAGCATTGCTGCATCCTCTTCATCTCTGATTTCTATGTCTTGCCAGTCCCCAGGCTCAGCCGAAAGGCCCTTCTTCTATCTCTACTAACTCCCTAGGTGATGACATTTGTCCTGGCTTTAAATATTGTGTAGATGCAGATGACTCACATTTCTATCTCTAGCCAGTCTTTCCCATCACCTTACCTCTACCCCACCAATGCTCAGGCAACTTTTCTCCTCCTGTATCTTAGCCTTCAACAAGTCCTATCTGCCTTCCTATCAAAATTCATCCCTGGTGCGGAAGAGACAAGATGGTGGAGTAGAAGGACCTTGAGCTCACCCCTCCCATGAGCACACCAAAATTATAACTAACTGATCAATAATCCATGATTAAAAAAAAAAAAATTGGACCTACCAGAAAAGATATTCCATAAAGACAAAGAAGAAACCACAATGAAGGATATGTAAGAGTACCCTAATGATATCATCAAATCCCATCTCCCCCAGGTGGGTAACCCACAAACTGGAAAACAATTATATCACAGAGGTTCTCCCACAGGAATGAGAGTTCTGAGCCTTACATCAGACTCCCCAACCTGGGGTCCAGCATCAGGAGGAGGGGCCCCCAGAGCCTTTGGCTTTGAAGACCAGGGGGGCATGAGTGCAGGAGCTCCAAAGGACTGGAGGAAACTCCAGTCTCTGGAAGGTGCACACAAGGTTTCATGTGCACTGGGACCCAGGGCAAAACAGTGAATCCATAGAAGCCTGGGCCAGACCTATGGCAGGTATTGGAGGGAATCTATGAGGAGGTGAGGCATCTGTGGCTCACTGTGGAGACAAGGACACTGGTGGTGGAGGTATTGGGGAGTATTCATCAACATGAGCCCTCCTGGAGTCTGACATTTTGGCACCAAGTTCTGGCCCACCAAAGAGCCTATAGGCACCAGTGCTGGGACAGGTCAGGTCAAAAAACCAAGAGGATGGGAACACAGCCCCACCCTTCAGCAGACAGGCTGCCTGAAGACTTCTGAGCCAAAAGCTGCCTCTAGACACACCCCTCTACACAGCTCTGACCAGCCTCACTTGCCAGGGAGCAGACACCAGAAGCAAGAAAACAACAATCCTGCAGCCTGCAGAACTGAATTTGCAAACACAGGTCAGAACCTTCCCTGGGACCAGGTGGTTCCTGGCCCTTGGGCGATAAGAGGGGAGTGTACTGATTAGACACATACAACATTCCCCTACAAAGGACCACTTCCCCAAGGTCAAGAAACATAAATAACCTTCCACATACATAAAAATACAAAGAGTAAGTTAGACAAAATGAGATAGGAGAAAAATATGCTCCAGACAAAGGAACAAGGAGAACAACTGGGAGAACAACTAACTGACATGAAGAAAGGCAATCTACCTGAGAAAGAGTTCAGAGTAATAACCACAAAAATGATCCAAGAACTCAGGAAAAGAATGGATGCAAAGAACAAAAAGTTACAAGAATTTTTTTTTTTTTTTTTTGGATCTTTTTAGGGCCCCACATACGGCACATGGAGGTTCCCAGGCTGGGGTCTAATCAGAGCTGCAGCTGCTGGCCTACGCGACAGCCACAGTAATGCTAGATCTGAGCCACATCTGCGACCTACACACAGCTCACAGCAACGCTGGATCCTTAACCCACTGAGTAAGGCCAGGAATTGAACCCGCAACCTCATAGTTCCTAGTTGGATTCATTTCCTCTGCGCCATGACGGGAACTCCAGTTACAAGAAATTTTTAGCAGAGTTAGAAAATATAGAGAACAACCAAAGAGAATTGAAGACTACAACAACTGAAATGAGAAATAAACTAGAAGGAATCACTACCAAGATAAAAATTAGGGAGAAGAAGAGTAAGTGAGCTGGAAGACAGAGTGGTGGAAATCATTGCCTTGGAACAAAGTAAAGAAAAAAGAATGAAAAGAAATGACAGTTTAGGAGCCCTCTGGGACAACATCAAACACACCAACATTTGCAATATGGGGACCCAGAAAAGAGAACAGGCCTCAGAAAATATTTGAAGAGATAATAGCTGAAAACTTCCCTAACATGGGAAAGGAAACAGTCACCCGAGTTGAAGAAATGCAAAGAGTACCATAGAGGATTAACCCAAGGAGGAATATGCTGAGACACAAAGTAATGAAATCAACAAAAATTAAAGTCAGAGAGAAAATATTCAAAGCAACAAATAACATACAAGGGAATCCCCATAAGACTATCAGTAAAATTTTTCAGTAAAAATGCTGCAAGCCAGAAGAGAGTGGCATGATGTATTTAAAGTGATAAAAGGGAAAAATCTACACATGGAGGCAAAAGAACTGTAATCAGAAAACTGTAAGATGCTGATGAAAAAAACTTAAGATGACACAAACAGATGGAAAGATACACCATGTCCTTGGATGGAAGAATCAATGTTGTCAAAATGACTATACTACCCACAGCAATCTACAGATTCAATGTAATCCCTATCAAATTACCAATGGTATTTTTCACATGACTGAAACAAATTTTTGAAAAATTTGTATGGAGATACAGAAGAAATCCTGAGAAAGAATAGCAGAGCTGGAGGAATCAGGATCCCTGACTTCAAACTATACTACAAAGCTACAGTCATCAAAACAGTATGGTACTGGCACAAAAGCAGAAATACAGACCAATGGGACAGAATAGAAAGCCCAGAAATAAACTCTTGCACCATGGTCAATTAATCTATGACAAAGGAGGCACAAATAAACAATGGAGAAAAGACAGTGTATTCAATAAGTGATGCTAGGAAAACTTCACAATTAATTGTAAAAGAATGAGATTAGAACATTCACTAACACCACACATGAAAATAAACTAAAAATGGATTAAAGACCTAAATATAAGACCAGATACTATAAAACTCCTAGCGGAAAACATAGAACACTCTTTGACATAAACCATAGCAGTATCTTTTTGGATTTATCTCCTAGAGTAATGGAAATAAAAACAAAAATAAACAAATGGGACCTAATTAAACTTAAAAGCGTTTGCAAACCAAAGAAAACCATAAACAAAACAAAAAGGCAACCTACAGAATGGGAGAAAATATTTGCAAATAGTGCAACTGACAAGGGATTAATCTCTAAAATATACAAACAGCTCGTATAGCTCAATATCCAAAAAACAAACAGCCTAATCAACAAAACAGGTAGAAAATCTAATAGACATTTCTCCAAGAAAACATACAGATGGCCAAAAGGCACATGAAAAGATGCTTATATCACTAATTATTAGAAAAATGCAAATCAAAACTACAGTGAGATCTCAACACCTCATAAGGGTCAGAATAGCCATCATCAAAATGTCCACAAATAATAAATGCTGGAGAGGGTGTGAAGAAAAAGGAACCTTCCTACAAGTTTGGTTGGAGTGTAAATTTGTACAACCACTATGGAACGGTGTGGAGGTTCCTTAAAAAACTAAATATAGAACTACCATATGATCCCGCAAATCCCACTCCTGGGTACATATCAAGAAAACCATAATTTGAAAAGACACAAGCACCCCAATGTTTACTAAAGCTATTTAAAATAGCCAAGACATGGAAGCAACCTAAATGTCCATGGACAGATGAACAGATAAAGAAGATGTGGTACATATATATAATGGAGTACTGCTCATCTACAAAAAAGAATGAAATAATGCCATTTGTAGTAACATGGATGGACTCAGAGATTCTCATATATGTGAAATACGTCAGATAAAGACAAATATCATCTGATATCACTTATATGTGGAATCTAAAAAGGAAAAAAGATACAAATGACCTTATATACAAAACAGAAATAGACCCACTGATATAGAAAACAAACCTATGGTTACCAAAGCGGAAGGTGAGAGAGGGACAAATTTGCAGTTTGGCATTAACAGATACACACTACCATAAATAAAACAGGTGACCAATAAGGATTTACTGTACAACACTAGTAACTACACTCAATATTTTGTAATAATCTGAAGGAAAAATAATCTGAAAAAGAATATATACATATACCTACACACATACATACACGTGTGTGTGTGTGTATGAATCACTTTGCTGTATAACTGAAACTAATACAAAATTGTAAATCATCTATACTTCAATTGAAAAAAAAAAGAAATGCATACTGAAAGAAAAAAAATTCATCCACAATCTAACCACTTCTCCACACTGTTACTGCTCACCCAAGACCAAGCTACCCTTTCCTTTTCTGGGTTACCAGTTACCCTGCTCACTCTTACTGCTCCTACTCTTGCTCCCTTGCAGTTTCTTCTTGTCCCATAAACCAGGGGGTCTTTCTGAAACATTAGCTCCCAGCAAGGCTCTGCCCCTAACCTCTAGTGCCTTCCCAGCTCACTCCTCATGGAACCCAGATCCTTTATCATGGACAGGCCTTACAGGATTTGGCCCCTTTCACTCATGGGCTCCAGCTACCAGCCCCGCTTGCTGTCCCTGCCCCAGGGCTTTGCAGGCCCCATTCTTTCTGCTGGAGGTGACCCTCACCTGAGAAAAACCATTCACTTTTCACTCTTTCAGCTGGAAAAGCATTCCCTCACCCCTTCATCACTCCCTCTCTTTATCATGCTTGTATTTCTCCAGAGGGCTTAGTACCACTTCCTTACTCTCTGATGTCCCCATAGATAGTAAATGTGTCATGAGAACAGGCTTTGCTGTACTCACTCCTACATCTAGAACAGGGCCTGCCACAGAGCTGGCACATAGTTTTTTTAAATGAAGTAACCATTAAAAAAAATTTAAGTAAGAGTTCCTGTTGTAGAGCAGTTGGTTAGGAATCAAACTGCAGTGGCTCAGGTTGCTGCAGAGGTGCGGGTTCGATCCCTGGCACAACCCCGTGGGTTAAAAGAATCCAGCATTGCCACAGCTGTGGCATAGGTCACAGCTGTGGCTCGGATTCCATCCCTGGCCTGAGAACTGCTATATGCCACAGGTGCAGCCATAAAAGAAAAACAAAAGTATGCTTGCATCACTTGGGATCTCATACCCACTTGATCCTAATAAAAGAACCAGAATTCTAAATTATTACACAATCAATTTATAAAAACCTAAAAAGTAAATAGGTGTTCCTTGGGTGGTAAAAAAAAAAAAAAAAAAGAAAAAAGAAAAAAAGGATTAAGAATGCACTCATCTTCCCACCTTAAATAAATCACATTGTTAAAGGGGAAAACAAGTCCTATGTCTTTAGTGTTCCTGTTGTAGAGGAATGTACAGATGTTAACATATACAAAAGGAAAGTAGTACCTACAGTATTTTTCAAAATAAAAAAATCTTTGAAAATAACTTCGTACTAATGTATTTCTGCAAAGGTTCACTGAGAGAAAACACAGAAACAGAACACTACAGGGTTAACAATGATGATGTTAGTGAGGGTGCTGGCATTAAACTGCTGAGTGAATGCTGAAAGATTCTTTTTAGCCAGGGAAAGTTTTGCTGTAGCAGTACCATTACAAATTTCTTACAGTAATAACACGGTACATTATAAGCTTGCTCAAATGATAAGCTCTTTATGAGGGTTAAAAGTCTGCAGCTCTCTCACACAAAGGCCTTTCTGTCTGGGATTTCCTAGAAGTCAATAAGCTAAAAATCACATCCTGCATGATAGCCACTTAGGCTCACAGAAGATCTAGTCTTCTATGGCCTCACTCAGTTCCCCAGGGTACTGAGCAGTCAATTTGATACAGTGGCAGAAATGGCAACCTCACTTCTGCGTCCAATTAGATCATCTCTGGGTTCTAACTGCTTTTTATTTTGAAATAATTCGAGATTTACAGCAGAGTTGTAAAGGCAGTAGAGAGGGTTCCCATCTCTACCTTGCTTCCTCTAATGTCAGCATCTTATATGAGACACATATCAAAACTAAGAAAGTAACATTAATACAACACTATAAACTATAGGCTCTATTCAGATTTCATTAGTTTTTACACTAACATCCCTTTTCTCTTCCAACCCAGGACCCCACACTGCATTCAGTCATCATATCTCCTTGGGCCCTTCCATTTTGGGACAGTTCTTCAGTCTCTCCTTGCTTTTAATGACCCTGGCACTTTTGAAGAGCACTGGCCAGGTATTTTTACAGTATGTCCCTCACCTTGGGTCTGTCTAAGGTTTTCTCACGACTAGACTAGAAGTGCAGCTTTAGGGGAAGACTTAGGCAGAGGCGAAGCGCCTTCTCATCCCATCCCATCCCCTCCCTAGTGTCCACCAATTTTCTCTACTATAAAGTCACCATTTTTCCCATTCTCTAATCCATTTAAAAACAAATCACCAAGTCCAGACCACATTCGAGGGGAAGGAAATTAAGCTCTACCCCCAAGAGGGAAGATTATCATACAATTTGTGACTATTAAAACCACCATAGTAATTAATACATACTTTGTAACGACCTTTTTTTTAAACTGAAATTTGTTTGATAAACAAGTCTCAAGTTATGATTCGTGGCAACTCACAAAAACTGAGGCTAAGAAAAAATGAAGAAGGAGGAGGAGTAAGCAAGCTGAGGCTTGAAGATTTTTAACCAGAACACATAAACAGACATTTGTGAAATCATCAATTGCAGAGACAAAAAAATGATATTTTAAAATACCATTTAGTTTTAGCTTTAACTCATCTGTCAGTTTAATCTCTGGCCAAAAAGTTCCTTGTTTTCATCATTGCATCTAATAGAGCTTCCTCCCCTGTCATTACTCAAGATTTACTGCTGACCAACACTCATCACCAGTGACTTTTATCAGGCTACGCAAATTGCAACGAACAAGGCTTAGAGGAGAGAAAAAAGGAAAAAAATATATAAAGCATTAGCTTGACAAACACATATGATGAGGTGATACCAGGTGCCAAGTTTGGCTTCCCTACGACCTAGACTCTGAGTCCCTTACTGGAAAGACAAAGGTCTAAACTCTTCTTCTGTCTCCTCCACCAGGACAAAGTTCTGCACATGACAGTGGCCAAATGAGCTGATGCCAATTAACTAAACAGAACCATGGTCTCTACCCAGTTCCAAGACATCACTGGATTATGAGAAACATTGTAAGGATTTATAAACAACATCAACAGTTCTTCAACCCAAGCAGGTAGAAGAATCCAGAGAAGCCTATAAACAGTACAGAGCATCAAACTACACCTGTGAGAGGCAGGTTCTGGGTTTGGGCCTGGAAAGGTGCTTTGTAACATACACCTCTTTAGGAAAGAGCAACCTGGTATGAGAGGTGCACACAATGCTACTGCTTGAAGTACACAGAGAGAGACATACAAGCAGATATACATACAGACAAAGACATACACACGCCTGCACATACACACATAGACTCACACGTGCACACACACACACAAACCCACACACACATATGCATGTAAACATGCACAGACAGAGAAACTTCCCACTGAAACTGGTCCCTACATCCTTTAAGTTTGAGAAACACTGATTTACAACATAGTCGTTAACTTTGCACAGCTTTCCCTACAACGTCAGGTTCATTCTTTTGCTTTTGTTCCTCACTCATCACTTTTCAGACACGGGAGTCTCATCAATTCAAAAAGATAATTAAATATGACAACTGAAATCTTTTAAAAAGCTTTGCTACTGCCATCCTGAGACCTCATACAAATGTGACAGGACACCACCCTGATTGTTCACAAGAGTCCAGAATCCCAGCCACCTTTAGAGAAGGGGGTGACCCAGACAAGGTAAGCTCCTCCACACTGTCCCCAGCTCAGCCTTCCCTGATCTAATTGTCCATGGGCCCTCTGCATGTTCCTGTGTGGCTTATACTATATTGCCCTACTTCATTGCTCGTTTGCTATTATTATTGGGTAGTAAGGTATTTTTTCATATAGATCAGTCCATTTTCAAGTAGGAATAATAAGCTTTCCGGAGCTCATCTTCCTCCTGTTACCCCAAAGTTGTCTAGATAGTACTTTCAATACTGAGATACAATTTAAAAGGTAGGTTGTCAGTTTATTACAGTGATTGGGGTGAAGACATCTGTGATCTCAGTTTTCTCAACTATACAGGAAATATTCTTCTGCTGTATTTTAAGAAAAGGATTGTGGATCCCATCTCCTGATAAGGTGTCTAAGAGCCCTTATGTCGACTAAATGTAAGTCAAATACGCCCAGTAATGAGCTTCCAGTAAGAAAGGTAGTTAATATATAAAGCTTAAAATATCTTTAACATACTCCCTTCAAACTTGAACACAGTGAAGACACATCAATTTGTCTTTAGATCCACAGGACTCATGTATCTGTACTGATAGGAGGTTTTGTGTTACTACTAACATAAATACAGGTTTAAGCAACCAACTTCTCCATTTCAGGTAAACTTTGATTTGCTCCGTCAGAACAGTCTTCTCAGAATTGAAAAGCAAACAGGGATTGATTCCAAGACTCCACTGTTACTACAAATCATGTTCAAGTATCTGCTGCTACAGGTCAACATCTATGGAAAGTGCTCAAAGAATGAGCTTTGAAAGCTTTTCAGACACTGGAGGATATCCCTCAGTAGCATTTCACAAGCTTGTCCTCTGTGCCAAGCATAAGCTATGATAACATGCATCATCTCCATTAATCTTTGAAACAATCAGGCAATTCTCCTCCCACTTTTAAAGGAAATTAAGGTCAAGTGAAGTCAGGTAACTTACTGCCCAAGACCACACACCTGGTGAAGAAGGACTCAACTCTGATTCAAGCCCAGGCCTCTTGTGCCCTAAAGGATGTCCTCCGCACTCACTCCCTTCATCCCTCATCTGGCCTCTTCTTTCACCTCTCCCCTTGCTCACCCAACTCCATCAACAACAGTCCCTTTGCCATGCCTTGAACACAGCACACACACTGCTCTTCACTGTATGTCTCTCTGCACCCAGCACAGCTCACAAGAATAGAAGAGAGCAGAGCCTTTGCTTTCCATGCTGCCCCCACATAGAACAGTCTCTTAGTTGTACCAGATGTTCAAACTTAATTTGAAAAATGAATGTGTGTGAATATTGTAACTGATGGGCTCAAAGTCTTTCTAATTTTTAGGGCACAATTCCCTGACTTCTTAAGTGAGGATAAGAGGATGCTCAGAGTGATTTATCTGATTGTGAAAAAGCAAAATTTAAGCTATGAAGCTAAGGCGCCATAATAGATGGTCTTAGATGACAGCAATGAAAGTGGTAGAGTAAAAACCTCCAAAATTTCTCTCCTTCACAAAAGCAAGAAGAGCATGGGTAAAAATTGTTTCAGGCAACATTTTTAGGACTCTGGATACTAGCCAAAGGTTTGCAGTAATCAAGGAAGCATTTATGCAAGAATAACAGTGAGATTTTGGTAAGGACAGTGAACTCTGTGACCTTTTAACTTTCCTTATTTCCATTCCTGGATCCCTCGTAATGTGGTAAGTTTGCAAATCAAGAGTCTGCAATCATGGTGAAAACCAGCAGCCTGGCAGCCATGGCAGGAGGCAGAATAGGGCTAGAGATCCTTCAAAGCCCCATTCTCAGAGAACTGTCATAATCTGACCTGTCTAGTGGGTCCCTAGAAGACCTCACTTGCTAGGTTACCTTTACTTGACCTAACCCAGAGATCTCCCATTGCTAAGAGCCTCATGGTGGGGAAGAGGTGAGTAACTGTTGAACACCATGTTGCCTGAGGAAGAAGCTGACAGAACAAAACAGGCTAACCAAAAAGTTTAAAGAGAAAAGCTGGGGTATGAAATGTCCACAAGAGGCTTTGAAAAGCTTGAACATATTCTGGGAACACAGAAAGCCATGCACATGTACAGGGTTCTGTGCATGCCCAGGAAGACCTCAGAAGGTCTTAAGCTCTCATCTCGGGATGACCTTGAGGCTCTGTGCAAACAGGAAGCAAGCTAAGGAAAAGCTGAGAACTGTGAGGTGGGTGTTGAAGGCAAACACGAGCAGATACACAGGGCCCCTCAGCAAAGACTGGGAAACTCATTTGTTCCAGCACCTAAGGACATCTCCATGCAATCATCCGCTAGCCACTAAGCAAACTAAGGGGAGATTTTAGTGGTCACAAACACAAAAAGAATACAGATCTTACAGAATTAGTTCTAAAAAGTCACTAAACAAAACAATAGCAACATCATCAAACTATGGGAGGGAGCAGAATCTGATTTCCAGAGTTGCTACATTATATTACTTAAAAGGTCTGATTTCCAACAAGAAAATATGAGACAGGCAAAGAAATAAAAAAATATAGCTCAGGAGTTCCCATCATGGCACAGTGGTTAACGAATCTGACTAGGAAGCATGAGGTTGCGGGTTGGATCCCTGGCCTTGCTCAGTGGGTTGGGGATCCAGTGTTGCCGTGAGCTGTGGTGTAGGTTGCAGATGCAGCTCGGATCCTGCATTGCTGTGGCTGTGGTGCAGGCTGGCAGCTACAGCTCCAATTAGACCCTTAGCCTGGGAACCTCCATATGCTGCGGGAACGGCCCTAGAAAAGGCAAAAAGACAAAAAAAAAAAAAAAAAAAAAAAGTATAGCTCATATACAGCAGGGGACAGCAGCCAATGAAAAGAGAGAAATTATAGAAAACAGTCAAATAGAAATTCTGGAGTTGGAAAGTACAATAACTGGAGTGAAAAATGCAAAACAAATTTGAACAGGTAGAAAAAAAAAAAATAAGCAAACTTGAAGTCAATTGAAACTACCCAATCTGAAGAGTAGAAAGAAAAAGGAGTAAAGAAAAATAAACAGAGCCTAAGCATATGCAAAATGGCAGTCCTAGATAAAGAGCAAGAAAGAGAAAGGGGCAGAAAGATGGGGAGAAATAATGGCTGAAAACTTCCCAAATTTGATGAAAAAACAATCCACATACCCAAGAAACTCAAGAAACCCCAGGTATGATAAACTCAAAAAAAGCCACACCCAGACACATCATAATCAAACTGGAGAAAGTTACAGTGAATCTTGAAAGCAACTCATTACATAGGAAGAATCCTCAACAAATTAGCAAATGATTTTGCATCAGAAACCATGGATACCAGAAAGTTTCCATTTACAATACTGACAGAAAAAGACTATCAACCAAAAAGTATCCTTCAAAAGTGAAGTAGAAGTTAGGATATTCCCAGATAAAAAAAAACTCAGAGAATTTGTCACTAGCAAACCTGCCCCATGAGAAATACTGAAGTCTTTCAAACTAAAAAGACACTAGACAATAACTCAAATACACATGAATAAAGAGCCCCAAAGGTTAACTACACAGGCAAATATAAAAGACAACATAGGGGAGTTCCCGTCGTGGCGCAGTGGTTAACGAATCCGACTAGGAACCATGAGGTTGCGGGTTGGGTCCCTGCACTTGCTCAGTGGGTTAACGATCCGGCGTTGCCATGAGCTGTGGTGTAGGTTGCAGACGCGGCTCGGATCCCGCGTTGCTGTGGCTCTGGCGTAGGCTGGCAGCTACAGCTCCGATTAGACCCCTAGCCTGGGAACCTCCATATGCCGCAGAAGCGGCCCAAAGAAATAGCAAAAAAAAAAAAAAAAAAAAAAAAGACAACATAAATTGTTACAATATAAAGACAATATTTTTTTGGTTTGTAACTTTTTTTCCTCTGATTTAAAAGACAACTGCATAAAGCAACAATTATAAATCTGCATTGATGGGTATACAATATAGAAAGATTTCACTTGTATGATGATAACTGAATGAAAGATTAGGGGAAGAATGGAACTATGCAGAAGCAAAGATTTTGTATACTACTGTTATTAAGTTGGTATTAATTTTAATCAGGTTGTTATCAGTTAATATGTAAGTGTAACACGGAGGGTGACTTCTGAGAAACTAAAAAATAAAGTAAAAGAAATGACAAGAGAGTAAAAATGTATAGCAAATATGTATTTAATACAAAAGAAAGCAGCACAGAACAAAAAAAGACATGAGATAGAACACACATAGCAAAATAACAGACATAAATCCTACCCTATCAGTAATTGATATTAAATGTAAATAGGTTAATAAACACTCCCAATTAAATGGCAGAATTTGAAGAATGGATTAAAAAATGATCCAACTATATACGGTTTCTACAAGAGAGACAATTTAGATTCAAAGACATAAATAAATGGAAGTGAAAGGATGGAAAAAGATATACCATGCAAACAGTAACCAAAGGAGAGCTGGAGTGGTTATATTAACACCAGACGAAACAGACTTGAAGACAGAAATTGTTACTGAAAATGAAAGAAGAAATTCTATAATGATAAAAGGAGTCATCCATCAGGAAGGTTTATAGTTATAAGCATATATGCACCTAACAACAGAGCCCCAAAATATATGAAGCAAAAACTAACATGACAGAAGGGAGACAGACAATGTAACAGTAATACTGGGGATTTCAATATCCTACTTTCAATAGTGGACAGAACTAGCCAGACAAAGAAGGAAAAAGAAGACTTGATAAACATAAAAGCCAACTAGACTGAACAAGGTAACTGTCCACACAACAAGAGCACTACACATTCTCCTCCAGTGGATGTAGAACACTCTCCAGGGTACACTACATGTGAGGCCATAAAAAAGTCTCAATAAATTTTCAAAAAGTGGAAATCATACAAAGCACATTCTCCAGCCATATGGAACAAAATTAGAAAGAAATCAGTAACACAATGGTTGGTCTTATGCTGTTAGGACTCATTTTCTCTTATTTTTCACTTCCCCTTCACACCTCACTGCTGATACAGTCCTTAAATAGCAGCCCCCTTTTGGGGGCGCTAACTGCCCTTCTAATCTATTAGCAGCTTGAAAATTGAACTACCAAATTGCCAGAACAAAACAATAGGGCTCATGATGGACTCTGCCTCAAAGAAACAGGCAGCATTAATGCTCAGTATTTGAGCATCTAGTCTAACCATTTGGAGGTCTGCCTGGTTCTTGGCCAGGTAAGGTTAATGAGCAGCCTAGAGGAATGATCAAGGTACCACCAAAATTCAGTCAGCTCTATGACAACTAGCAGTTAAGAAACATTACTTCTTTTATGGTTAAAGGAAAAAAAAACAAAAAACAAAAACCAGTCTTCTGATATAAGGATATTCAATACTCCTTTAAAAGTCTCTCAGGCTAACACGGAAGAACTCTTTTTTACCTATTTTGCTCTAAATTCCCAATTTCCCTTGGTGATATGCCTTCCTATACAACAAACACCATAGATCTTACCCTGCCCTGTACTGTTTTATATTTAAAGTCAGCTTCACAGGGTTTTAACATTTTTAAGTTTTTTCAACTATTTCATGAATGTATGTTTCTGTCTCCTCAACTAGAGTCTTTGAGGGAGAAAAAGGCCATTATCTTTCATTCTTCTTTTGCAATTTCCTACTAGTTCAGAGTGCATCACTGGGCCTATTAATGATCCCATAACAAACAATGAACGGTTAACTCAGTCACTGCTGGTGTGTCTTGGTGTACTGGAGTCTCCCAAACATTTGGGGATGTGCCAAATAACACCCACTTCAGGTCTGGAGCCGGGTAGAGGGGTTAGAGGTTGGGGTAGCAGTCGTCTCAATATGTGTGCCATGATGTAGAAAGGTTTGGGACATGCTGGGATAAATGAAACCCAGGTGAGAAGAAATGGAAAGAGCGTGAATGGCCATAAAAAAAAGATGCAGCTCTTTACACACTGAATAGAAGAATTTCCAAGGGATATAAGCAAAAATCAGCAAGATACACATAGTATGTAAAACATGCTACCATTCAAATAAAAGGGGGAAGATATACAAACTTCATTGCTTATACATGCATTGGGCATGTCAGTAAAGGCTCACTAGGGTAGATGACTCATGAGGGGAACCCAGTGGTTAGAGAGAGGGATGGGAAAACGTATCCCTGAAACCTGTATGACAGCATTCAAAAGACGATTTTTTTTTAATTGCCAAATCTAACTATGCCTGTTACTAACTTTCATTAGTAATGGTTATTTTCTACCCCAAATATATTCATGACTAGTCAAACACTGAGTCAGATGTAAGTAAGATCTGGATGCTGGTTACCTAGCTGTGTCAAATCTGTGAAAGTCCATTGAGCTCTACACTTATTTATGATTTGTGTACTTTTCCATAGGTATAATATATATACTTCAATAAGAAACAGGGAGTTACTGCTGTGGCCTAGTGGGTTCAGGAGCCGGTGTCGCCACAGCTGCAATGTGAGTTGCAGCTGCAACTCAGATTCAACCCCTAACTTGAGAATTTCCACATGCCACAGGTGCAGCCAAAAAAGAAAAATAAATAAAATTTTTAAAATAAAATTAATAATTACTTAGGTCAATTTTCTTTTTGTTCCTTCCTATTAAAAGAGTAATATTTCATATATTTGCCTAAATAAAATAAACTACCGTTTCAAATTTTTTAATACCATTTCTTTAAAAAAAAAAAAAAAAGCTGAGTTAGTGATGCTGACCCCATTGAGACAACGGGGAACCAGGTTGGCCAGCTCCTCCTCCCTCTTTTCCACCAGTATTAACTCAAGGCTGCTGGGTCCTCACAGTGGAAGGTTTTAATAAGCCTTGAAGATCACTACTAAAAACCACCTAATGGTTTACCATATTGCAGTCACATTTTTTCATGAAAATGAAGTTTTGAAAGCTGCTTATGGAAAATGCTAAGGTCATAAAAGACAAAGACAGAGGTTGTATAAATGCTCCAGATTAAAGGAGGCTGAAGAGTCAAGACAACCAAATGTAATACCTGACCTCAGGCTGGAACCTGCAATGAAGAAGGAAGAGTTGTGGCCGGGACCTTGCTGGGTCTGCAGACAACACTGTTAAATTTACGTAAGCTGTGCCCTGGTGGGATAAGAAATTATCTTTGCAAACAACAGTGCAAATGGGTTAACTCTGGGTGTAGGCTGTGTGGATATTCTCTCATTCCTATACATTTCTATAAAATTAAAATGATTTTCAAAGAGTTTTTAAAATCATGTATTAATGATTAGGGTTCCCTGGTGGCCTAGCTTTGTCACTGCTATAGCCTTGGTTACTGTCGTGATTCAGGTTTGATCCCTGGCCTGGGAACTTCCATATGCTGTAGTGCCGCCAAAAAAACCTAATGAAGTTGTGTATTAATAAATTAGGCACCAATAATAATCAAAACAAGCCTAGAAATGAATCTGGATTTTGATTATGACAGTTGTTCCTGAGGAGCCACTTTAAACACATAAGTATAATCCCACAGCATTATTTGGGACTTGCAAGGAAAAAAAAAAATTACACCTTCTGGCTAGGTTTATAATAGAGCTAAATAAGTACCTTCCAAAACTCAAAGCTTAACATAATTGTCTTTAACATAAGACTCCACCTCAATAATTTCTCATAATGTGAGTCTTAATGGAGTTAACTAGGTTTATAGGAAGTTTAATAAAAGTTCCTCATCCACCAAAGGGATTAATCTTGCCTGAGTGGTAAACATAATGATAAATCCTAATGAGGATTTAGGTTAGAAGCACTTAAAGCCCTACCAAAAAAAAAAAAAAAAAAAAAAGAAATGGAAAAGAAATCAAAGGTCAAATAAAATGGTCAAGGTCCCAATAGAATTCTTAAAAATGGTAATGATGATGCACATGTGAAAGGCAAAATTAAATTTACATTAAAAGATATAGAAAATTCCTGTGACCCAAGGGAGGGAAGTTTCTAAAGACACAAAAAACATAAACCATACAGGAAAAGAACGACAAATTAGGCTATACTTAAACTCACAATTTGCATACAATAAAAACACTACATTCCAAATGGAAAGATAAGCCACACTCTGGGAGAAGATTTTCTCCCACAAAGAGTCATCTGGTACAAGCCCCGGGGAGAGCAAGCTGGCAGTTTCTAGGAAAAACCGTGTCTTCCTGCATTTAGAGGAACACAAAGCAGCTGGGGCAGCATCTGAAGCTGAGGTCTGGGCAGGGACCAGGAGCAACCCAGGAGAGAGGTTCCTCCCCACCGGATCCCTTTAGCTAAGAAGGTCAGTCACCAGATGCATCAAGTTTAATGGACAGGTCCAAGTGTCCAGACCCGACAACTTCTAGCACCAGACCTCAGGCCTCAAAAAACTGGTGATTACATCATAATCCAGGGAAACAGCCCCCAAACTGTCTCCCAACCCCCACAGCCCCAGGACAATACTTTCTCACTCTATCTTGGCGCTAAGGCTAGCCCAAAGTTCTTGATAAACTCAAGATACTGGCTCTGTTGGTGTCTAGCTAGCGGTATGTAACAATTTAACAGTGTTACAACACGAAGACACAGATTTTTAAAAACTCTTTCTCAAAGGCAGGCCTATCCTCTACAGTCCCAGCAGGAAGGCCAGCTTCTCAGAGGTCAGCGGCAGCATGAAGCACTCCAAAATACACAAGGCATTACACATTGTAACCATAATGAAACCTGTTATGGTTCTAACTGCTTAATTAAGGATGGGGAAAATGCAGGATTTCTGCCAATGGCATTTTGCTTAAAACTGCTCAAAATCCCCAAAGGGCTTTCCTAGCAACAAAAATCCATGAGAATAGAATTCCCCCCAAGCTCCAGTGAGCAAAGGCCCGTGCCATGGAGAGGCAGGGGAGACACACAAAGAGATTCGGGGTTCATGCAGATCACATTTGAGATTTGAAATGTATCTTTTATAATTGGAAATTCATGAAGACCACTTCCTATGTACCTGAAAATGTCTACTTCCCAAAAAGTTCAAATGAATGAAGCAGAGTGAAGAGGAAACATCTAAAAGCAAGTCTCGAGAAAAGGAAAGTACGGACAAGAATACTACTTGTTCACACAAGCACTCTGGAAAATCAACTCAGAAGAAAAGCTAACAGTTTACATTCAAAAGTGCTTTTCTTTTTCTTGGGCAAGGTCTAGTGATTTCCTCTGCTCCTCACAACTATCAGTGGTTTATCGATCTAATAAACACGACACGACCTAAATAATTTTTTCCACTCTGACTAATATCACATCCTGCAACTGCAGGCAAGAGGTGCATATCTGCCAATAAAAACAAAGAAAAGTCAAAAGCTAACTCATGTTCTCCAGCAGTATTAAAAAGAAAACATCTCCAAGGAGGTTTCCTTCAAAAAACTGCACTGATGTATTAAGATAACTCAGAAGTTGCCTATTCTAAAGGGAACAACTATACTGCAAAGTTACAGACCATAATAACTGTCTAAAAAAGTCAAGTTTTAAAATAAATGCAAAGCCAAATACTATAGGCTTTTTCACATATTACTCATTTTATGAATTCAAAACATGTAAGTTTCTAAACTATGAGGGTCAACATGACCAGATGAAAGAAGCCAAGCCTTTGGGAAAAAAAAGAGACATTCTTGCTATCACATCGGCAAAATCAGCATAAGTTAGACGACATGAAACTTTTCGAAAACCATTAAAGTATCACTGTGACCAGTAGCAAAGTTTTTCTTTGGGTCCCAAGTGCCATTATGTACTGATTAAGGTATTAGGACAAATATACAGAAGGTATGGGAGTTCTCTGGTGCCCTAGCGGGTTAAGGACCTGGTATTGTCACTGCTATGGTACGGGTTCAATCCCTGGCCTGGAACTTCCAAATGCCACAAGTGCAGCCCCCCAAAAAGTACAGAAGGTATGTTCTAAACACGAAGAGAAAAGGTAAGAAGAGAATTCGAAAGAAAAGAATTAGGAAACAATATGTATAATAACTTAATACCAATTTTTAAGCCTTAAAGAGGGTATTACCACGTATAGTCTCCTATGACTGCTCTGGAATGAATGACAAAATTAACAGATTTTCTTCTGTTCTCACCTCGTAAGACCAGACGCACTGCACCCCGGCAAACCTTCGCACGCATCTCCCCACCTCGACGTCCTCGTGAGTGGTGTACATCTCCCGGAGGCACTTGCCGATGTGTGGCACCATTCTCCGGAGAACCTCTCGGCTCATGATCACACCGGGGCCCCCCATGCAGAAGTTCTCCCCAGGCTCCAGAGCCAGTTTCCCCATTTCTTCTGTGGTGCCCAGGCCCGTCTGCCCGAGAAAGAGGGGTTCACTGCTATTCAAACTCCTCAGGAAATTCTCCAGACGGTCTCCTTTGATGTAAACGTCGTCGTCTGCTCTCATAAACCATTCATACTTGTCCAAGTAGTGGTCATGCATGTACTTGAGCATCATGAAAGACTTCTTCTGGGGCGGGTAGGAGTCGTCCACACCCCGGAGTGGCACTATCGGAATAGGGATCGACGTGTCTGAACCCTCACTAGAGAAGAATTCGACTTTCCCAGGAATTGTCTTGGACCATGTTCTGGAATTAAAAAAAAAACATCAGTGAGAGAACAGTTTATTCCAGGCTTCCCATTTCCATAAATCCCCGTATCTACTCATGCTGAATCACCATACCTTCAGAAGGAAGATAAACAGCTACTTGATCTGCTTGCTCCCCCCTAATGGAAGCCCACATCTCCGGGTTCTGCAAAGTCCTAACTCACTTTCAAACGATCCCGACAAGAAAGAATGAAGTGTTAAGCTACTTCCCCAATAACTATGTTTTGGTGATGGCTGAAAACCAAATTGCCAGGGCACCAAGTCTAGATATTCAGACTTACAAATCCCCTACCTAACAAGTGCCTCCACTTTATAAAATGAAAAAAACAAAAAATAAAAAGTCGTGCACATAACACATTTTCTTGGGTGGCTCACCAAGTGCCAAGGATGTGCTAGATCTCGGGGATACAAAACAGACCCTGCAGCTGAGATGGAGCCAACATGAGGACAGACCTCTACGTATTCAAGAGTCCCAAGACTGCACTTGTCAGGAGCTCAGACAAGCACTTAGAGAGAAAAGTGAGCAAACAAAGGACACAAACCCAACTCAGAGTGGGGTGCGCTCCCCTGGGATGGGTGAGCAACAGGACACTAGGGCATAGCTGTGGGGGCTGTCCTGCAGGGGGGATGGGCCTCACTCGCCCAGAGATGGGGGCCTGCACGCTTTACAGCCCTGGGAAGCCACTGCACTCAAGGTGAAGGGTTGTGTGTTCTGGAACATACTGCTCATCTCACAGCCAGAGGAAACGAAAGTGGTCAACAAGGAAGAAATAGAGTGCCAAACACCCAATTTAAGGCCATCAGATGACATATTTCCTTATACTTTCTTTATGCTACGTATCAAAAGCTCAAGTAGTCTAGCTATAAGAACATATATTTATACAGAGGACTTCCAGGGAAAACATGTCACAGAGAATAAATGAACTAGTACGTTTAGCCTTAATACAATCAAAACAGCAAAGCTCCCAGATGATGTTTTCTCTGATACACTTTTATTTTACTGAACTGTTACAACTGCATTTATTGTAGTAAAAAATGACATGAGGGAGCCACATACATACGTTTAGTGGAAAGTCTTAGGAGAGAAATGTCTGAAAAGATATATACCAACCTCTGGGGAAGAGGTACAGAGTAGGGAAATGGGGAGGGGTGGGGGTGGATAAAGAGGGCTTTCATTTTTTTCTGTGTATCTCTATAGTGAGGGAAATTTTTGCAAACATCATAGTACTTCTTTTGGAGAAATTTTTCTGATGAAATACACATAAACTTGCCACTCCCACAGCATGCAGAAGTTCCTGGGCCAGGGATCAAACCTGCACCACAGCACTGACAATGCTGGATCCCTAACCAGTAGGCCACCAGGGAGTTACTGTACATTGCTTTTTAAACACAATGCTACTGCTGCACATTTAACAGATCACAGTACAGCGCAGATAAAACTTTTATGTGCACTGGGAAGCCAAAAAATTTGTGAGTCATTTTATTGTGATACTTGCTTTACTGCAGCAGTCTAGACTTCCACCATATCACTGAAGTATACGTGTATAGCCAGTCATAATCACATGATGCCAGCAACTGTAAAATGCACCTTCGCTTCAGAAAAAAAATGTGCATCTCAGAGTGAATATAATACACTAGTTGTAATGTTTTTCCTTTAATGCCTCTGGATTTAAAATGGACCCTTAAAAAAGAACTTGACATAAATGATAACTAATGGAACTACAGATGCTATACATACCAAGTACTGTACTGGTATATATACCAGGTACTGTACTTCATGTTTATGTAGGGTTATGTGCCTGGACAAAAAGGATGTAAAGTAAACACAGTAGGAAAGGGCAATTACATTTAAAGAGAAATCAACCCCTCCCATAAGGAGAAAACCCCATTTTCAAATGGGAATGAACTCTAACCTCCACAAAATCTGATAACTTAAACACATTCTGACACAGAAACATCAGGAGAGAGACCATTTCTCACTCTGGGGAAGTCAGGAATGATGAAGTTATACCAAGGTCAGACAGGTCAAGGTGCCCCTAATTCCCTCCTTTATGTAGAAATTATTTTTGTTTGGCAGTCACAGTTCTTTGAAGACATAAATAACTTCAGTGCTTGGCATGTAATAGAGGTCAATAAATACTGCTCACACACGTGAAGTGACTTAAAGATGCCGTGTGTGTGTGCACACGTGTGCATACAAAAGGGCAGGAAACCATTCCCATCTCTTATCTTTGAGAAATTTCTAGGTGAGCCACACTAACATCTACACGGAGAAAGAAACCTACTTAATCAAAATACAACCAGAACACAGTTATTAAGAGGTAAAGTCCACAGGCATGCTGCAGGCAGTCTATCATCCATGGTGCTCCTGAAATGTAATTTAAAGCTAGATAGTCTGCAGTATCTTACCCTCCCCCTCCCCCCAAAAAAAGGAGGATCATTTAAGGAAACTTCTCAGTACAGAGTTTTTGTAACTCCTCCAATTTTGGGAAACCATGATCATTTTTACTTAGGGTACCTTTAGTTTAAACAGCTCCATAAAATTAAAGAGTTCTGGAGCACAAATCATGATTTACCATCCCAGGAGAGGCAGGGAAGGGTGTTGATAATTTCAAAGAAATGAAGGAAATGCTTCTAAAGCAGCAAGCTGGCCCCCCTCCTGAGGCAGAAATGGGTCAGCTTCCTTAATTTTCATAAGCAAATGTCAACTCTGTCCATCAACACATTTGTTACTGGGAGCAAAGAGCTCTCACTTAACTGAAACCACAGAACACTTGCAAAGGCCCTTGCCGGAAAGCTCACTTTTCAGTGGACTGATAACCAACTCTTGCTACAGCACAGATAGGACAACTGAAATTTGAGCGTTTGGCCAAGCTAGAACTCAGGCTTCTTAAATGCTGTCTCTACACCAAGTTAATACATAGTCAGGTCATGCAGCTGGGCAACACCAGCTTCGTTGTGGAATGCTTTTGCTGAGCTAGGATTTAATAACCATGTCAAGTTTCTTTTTCTTTCCTTCAAGTTTTATTGAAGTAAAGTTGATTTACAATGTTGTGATAAAATTTCTGCTATACAACAAAGTGATTCAGTGATACATACGCCCACTGCCATTCTCTTTCAGATTCTTTTCTCGTATAGATTATCACAGAATACTGGGTAGAGTTCCCTGTGCTATATATAGCAGGTCCCTGTTGGCCAGTCATTCCATATACCTCAGTGTACATATACCAATCCCAAACCACCAGTCCATTCCCCCGACCCCATTCCCCCCATCCCAGAGTCTCCATTTCTATTCATGTTATTTTAAGAAAAACTACATCAAGCATATTTCTGTACAAAACTGCATCTACAGCCTGACTACTGTCCTGAGTATACACATTCATTACATATGGGTAAATTTAAGAAGGAGACAACAGAATACTTGTGATATGGATTAATAAGGAAACAAATGCAGACGTACAAAATAGAGTATAGCACAACTCTACTCCAAAGTGTTCACTATGGTTACTTTTGGATAGAGGATCAGAGGAGGTACATTACATGCCCCTTTCACCCTCTGTCTCTGACAGCGCTGCAGTCAGGAGATTTAGCTGCAGGTTTCCCTTCCGTGTCTGTGGTTTCCGGACATGTGGCTTCCTCTTTTAGAGTTTTTTTAACTGTCTCACTGTGTTTGACCTTATGACGTGAGTAATCTCAAATTGTTTTGGGAAGTAGGTAAGGAAATACAGGATAGAGATCACAAATGGTGGGAAAAATTTTTAAAGGAGAAATCAAATTAGACTCCTTACCATTAATCCTATAAACTAGACTAAAGGTGAAAGCAAGCATGAAAGACCCTCCCCAGCCCACAATAAAGCTGTTGAAGGGTGGATTACAGCTTCTCGCCTCAACAATAGCCTGGGCACTAGCCTAGGAGATTGTTTCAAGGTATTAAGAGCTAAGAGGGAGCCCAAATTCACAGAAAACAATGGGAATATTCATCAATAGAGACCACAAGCATGCCTTCTCCAAAAATTTGGCGTGTTAAATGGCAGAAGGCAAAATCTGATCTTAACGGTCCATTTCCAAAGCTTCAAGTCTTAGCTACTTTAAATACGGTTGCATTTTGCTGCCATGTACTTAAAAGTATAAATATGCAACTAATTTTTAATCATGTATAAATCAAATTAGTTTTCAAATGTAAATCTAAGGAAAAAAAAAATCAGCGTTGTTGAATGCAAGCAATAAAAAAAGCACCCTGAGCCCCATTTAGCAACTCCTTTGCAAGCCAGTCCTCCTCCCCTGCTGAGGTTCTCCCAAGCCCACTTCCTACCACCAACAGCCACCCTCACTAAGGGGTTTCAGCATGTGAGGCAGTGTGCTGAGGGCATCTGCCACCACCTATGGCGAAAACACCACAAGGTGTGAGAGGTACCACTAGCCACATTTTACAGAGGAGACTGAGGCTCATAGCCGGGTACGTAATCTGCACAAGATCACAAAGCTAATAAATGCAGAAGCCGGGGAGCAGGTGTTGTCTGACTCTAACACCTCCACTGGCCAGCCTCTTGGCTTGCCCATCCCCACACTTGTCTCCCAGGTCACTGCCCCCATTTCTTCTGAAGTCCCTCCTCTGCTGCTAAGGCTGAGAAAACAGTCATCGTAGATCAGGAGAACAGGCTTACACTCACTTCGGCCACCTCCTCCCACTCTGCCGGGGTGAGACCTGCCCGTCACAGACACCTTCAATATTTCGGCTGGTTTCAAAGGCCAGAAAACTTTACGTGAAACATTACTTTCTGAAACCCTCATTCTGTGTTTGGATCCCTTTGCTACCCTAAATCCTGCCCAATTACTTTCTGGCATTAGGTTGGAAACACAAAGAACTAAGTTCAAGATAAAATCAGCATTTGCCGGAGTTCCCTTTGTGCTGCAGAGGAAATGAATCCGACTAGTATCCATGAGGATGCGGGTTCCATCCATGGCCTTGCTCAGTGGGTCAGGGATCCTGACTTGCTGTGGTTGTGGTGTAGGCCAGAAGCTGTGGTTCCCATACGACTCCTAGCCTAGGAACTTCCACATGCTGTGGGTGCTGCCCTAAGAAGCAAAGCAAACAAACAAACAAAAAAATCAGCATTGGCACCTAGGTTCAATTTATAAGACAATCATTTTAATGGCATTAACATCTACATTTTCAGTAATCCTCAGGTTTGGCAAGCCCAGAGTTGACTTCAAATCAGAGCAGACTACATCTAATTTTGAATCAACCACAAAAAAATGTACTCAACTACAGAACAAAAATAACAGCTATGAATGCCAGAAAATGGCACTGCATTAAAATGAGATGGAGAGAGTTCCCGTCGTGGCGCAGTGGTTAACGAATCCGACTAGGAACCATGAGGTGGCGGGTTCGATCCCTGCCCTTGCTCTGTGGATTAAGGATCAGGCATTGCCGTGAGCTGTGGTGTGGGTTGCAGACGCGGCCCAGATCCCGCGTTGCTGTGGCTCCAGCGTAGGCCAGCAGCTACAGCTCCGATTGGACCCCTAACCTGGGAACCTCCATATGCCGCGGGAGCGGCCCAAAGAAATAGCAAAAATACAAAAAAAATAAATAAATAAAAAATAAATAAAATGAGATGGAGAGCTTCACGACTTTTAAATCATAACTAAGTCTCTTATTCCTCCAATTCCATCCTGTACAAGAAGCCAAAAAAGACACCAACAGTAGATAAAGGCACTGAATACTTATGTGAGTAAGTATTCACATAAGTAAGCCCTCACAGTAAAAATGCTGTCACTTGATTTTCCCAAGTACAGGCTGGAAGCATGAAGTTACAGTACTGAAGGAAATATAGTTACACTAACCAAATGCATGTGTTATCCCTACATTTGGGGGCAGGAGTAACTGCCATTTACTGAAAAAAGCATGACTCTGACTCGAAGCTCCAGGAAACCCAGGGCCAACATGCCATCTGGGCCCAGCAGTCCTGCAGGTAAAATTTAACACACTCAAAACTGTACTCACATTTCCTTCCAAGAGCTGCCATCTCCTTTTTTTTTTTTTTTTTTAACTGCAGTTACTCAGCTTTATTATAAAGTAAGTGCTCAGTGTAGAAAACCTCAAAAATACACAAAAATGCCAAGAATATGAAAAATCATTCACCATCGTAGTTATATATATTCTTTCACAGTTTCTTTTCTATGTCACACAAACACAAACATTTCTCTGATTCTGAAAATGGTCTCATACTGGGCATACGATTTTAAAACCTACTCTCAGAGTAAGAACCTCTCTTTATCCCAGTAAACATATTTCAGCCACATCATTGTTTACTGTTAGACAAACAGATCACAGCATGGCTAAATCAGTGAAATCAATTATGGTCCATAGCTCCTAATGCATGACACCAAAGATACTTGCAATTTCCATTTCATACATACCTGAGCATGCCTTTAAACCCCTTTGGAAAAGTTTCTAGTGAGATTGCTAGATCTCAGACCCCAGCCTCAAGGAATGGTCCTTTCTCACCATTCCTTCATTACTTCCTGCTATTTCACACTTCCATGAACCTGCTGTCCTCTCTGCCTCAAAAAACCCTGCTCATCCTTCAAGACCACACACAGGGGAAGAGGGGCAAGAATGTGAGTGGGACCTGCCCCAATCCCCTTAAGTCAGTGCAGGCCTTTTTCCTCTATGCCCACACAGGAATTAGTCCAGGCTCCCAATATTATCATTTGTTTCCTTCCCTAGACAATGAACTGTGCAGGAATGGAATTACTCATCTATTTTCAACAAACAGCAGCTTAATGAATGGATGGAGAAAAGTGGAACTGCCAATGTAATGAAAATACAACCAAGAAGACTCTTCTACTGACAAAAACGGCTATCCTTGGAATACTCTGTGTGAGAGAATCAAGGAACGATGACAGACAACACTGAACTCATTTTCAGGACCATGGTTTTCATTAACTTTCTTACGCAGGTAAGCCATAATGTGAAATGGGTTGTGCCCCAAAAGTTCATTTACAGGTTGATTATCTGGATTATGGAAAGCTTTCAGTAATGTTTTGCCAAATTGGATTCTGACAAAGCACACATTGCTCTAACCTGTTTCAAGATAAATATAGTTTACTGAGTTCAAGGAAGGAAAGGAACTCTGAAATCTGCTCATTAAGACTGGTAAAAGGAACACTCTACATTCATTTAAAGCATTAGGAAGAGGCCATTAACCAATATAACAACATCTTGCAATAAGATTCCTATATCTAAAGCTAGTTATTTCTCAAACTTTCTTCCCGCAATTCCCTAAAGACCGATGCTAATATTTAACAGTGCCTTTTATCACTCTTGGTGCCAAGAAGAGAAGTCATCCTTTCTTGTGAGAAAGTAAAGAAAGAACAAAACAGGTCCCCAGGAGAGGCAAGAATCAAGACAAATAAAAGGTATTGGATTAGCTTAAGTGTTCTGGTCATAAAAATGGACTAAAAAGCTAAATATGTATGCTTTTTCTTTTTTTAAATCAAACCATTAATTAAAAAAAAAAAACCCTAAATATCACCAACACTCTCCCAGCAAGACAGGTAAGCATGGCCAAGAAATGCCTGAAAGAGAGTAACAGAGAGGAACTTGTCTACCGGATATTAAAATATTATTCAACCTCAAATAATTTCAACGGGTGGTACTGGCACAAGAACAGACAGAAAGATCAAGTCCAAAAACATACCCAGGAATTTTGAGTATGATGAGGATGACATTTCAAATTGGTAGGGAAATGGGAGCTTATTCAAAAGATGGCTGAGACAATTTGGGGGGGAAATGAAGTGAGACAATTTCAACCCCTTCTAGAATCAAGAAAAAAAAAGTCACTTAAAAAAAAAAAATAAAAAAAAAAAAACCTCTGGGAGTTCGCACTGTGACACAATGGGATAAGGATCTGGTGCTGCCACAGCTGCGGCTTAGGTCGCAGCTCCAGCTCAGAACTTTCAAATGCTGTGGGTGCAGCCATGGGAAAAAAAAAAACAAAAAACAAACAAACAAACAAACAAACAAAAACCCCCCACAACTCTCTAGGGCAATAAACATTCTGTGCTTAGGGGGAAAAACAACCCTAAAACCAGAAAGGAAAAGACTAAACTACCTGAACCTCTAACTTCTGTATATCAAATGATCTATGTAAGAAAAAAGAAAACTATGAGAAAAATATGAATTGCAGCTAGTAACAAACGACACAAGGAACTCGGCCAGGGGTTCTGATGAACTGTCACTAACAAACACAATAAATTACTCTGGAGCAATCACAGTACCATTTTAAAGTAAAATTACCTAGAATACAAATAAAGATAAATTTAAAAAAATTATTTTATATGTTGATTTGTAGAACATTCCCCTCCCCAGAACCCTCAGGGAATCTGGAAGTCATCCTCCACTCCTCTCTGCCTCAGCCCTCACAAGCATCTGCCAACAGATCTTTAATTCTGACTTTAGCATGGACTCTGGAGCCATCCCCTTCTCCCCATCCCCACTGCTACCACACTAGTCCCCATCACCCTCATCTCCACCTAGACATCTCCTAACATCTCCGTGCTTTCCTACAATCCACTCTCCACACAACAGAGAGAACTGACTTCTCAGAACACAACGCAAGCCCTCCCTTTCCCATCTGAGTCCTCAAATGGCTTTCTAAATCAGAGTAAAATTCCACAAGACAAGACACTATCTGGCCTCCTCCTCTATCATTGAGCTTTTCAAGTTCAAGGACATTCTCACAAATGACTCATTATCAGATCTTGGCTCAAACACCACCTTCTCTGGTGGTCTTCCCCAACCACCTAACAAAGTGAATACCACACCACCCTGCCCTTACCCTGCTCAATTTTCTCTGCAGCACCCATCACTAGCTGAAACCCTCTTTTTAGTGTCTGTCCCTCTTGCTAGCAGAGAAGCTCCATGAGAACAAGCACCTTCACTCTTGTGTCCCCAGCACTCAAGAGTCTGGACTCAAGGGGCCATGTGTGTATTTGATGAACAAAGATAGTAAGTGTTTGGGAACATTTTTATGAGCCAGGGTCATGCCACTGAGAAGTCAGCTTTGGCCTGTCTCTGACGGGTTACATTTTGAGTTTTGTTTTGCCCACTTGTTCAAG
This sequence comes from Sus scrofa, assembly GCF_054392235.1. Lineage (NCBI taxonomy): Eukaryota > Metazoa > Chordata > Mammalia > Artiodactyla > Suidae > Sus > Sus scrofa. The sequence goes on from NC_139383.1 coordinate 149,107,099, forward strand.
GCTGTTTCTCCCTTGCTGTCACTGGACTGTGAACATCTCTCCGTAGCCCCTCTTCCTACTGTAGGCTTAGGGCAGTTCTGGAAAGTGAGTCAGTAATGATGGGCTGTTCCAGCATTAAAGTGCCCAACTTCAGTGCAGATAGGTGTTATCTCCTTGAATTTTTCAAAAGCTTTTCTTAGCTTCTTTCTGGATCTCAGGGACAGTTACTAGTCCCTGATCTGAATGCTGACACTTTCAATATCCTAGCATAAGAGTACATCACAGCGTCATCTGACTAAAAACACTGCCCTTTCTGGAGTTCCTTGGTAGCCTAGTGGTTAATGGTCTGACGTTGTCACGGCTGTGGCTCAGTTTCGATCCCTGGCCCAAGAACTTTCTCATGCCTTGGCCAAAAACAAAACAAAGCAAAACAGAAAAACTCAACATTGTGATCTCCTTCAACCCCTAAGCCCAACAATAATTTTACTTTAATAGACAAAAAATTGAGATTTTTTTTCTAAGGTAAAAAATGAATTTGCCTCCTAAGGGAGATGTAAAACTCAATGCCAAACTTGAGTTCCACCTTGTGCTAGAAGATTCGAGTCGACTTTTATACTGAACTGTGCATGAAATGTCCAATTTAAGAGCTGAGTGTGGACTTCTGGCCCAGGCTGCAAAGCAGAGCAAAGCCATAATGATAAGTTACCTCCTATAAACTCTATGCCAATTCTGGCCTTCCTCTAGAGTTCCTTAAGGCTAAAATCGTCCTGTGCCACTCTTGCAGCCGGTCTAAACACAGGGTTGACAGGCTGAGAAGCACAGGACCTTAACCAGCAGGGCAGGTCCACCCCCAGGCACCAACGAATGTGACTGATTAAGATCAGAGGGATAGAAAGAAAGGTACTCAGGAAAGTCTACAGAATTACTAAGTAGGACACAGCATTTCCTAGCAAAGGTTTTATCAAAAAGGCAGAGTTGTCACAAAGAAGGGCCAGAGGGCCAATTGTGTTTCTACTCTTCCTTAACTGCCTTAAAGAAATTAAACAATGAGATAAAATCCTACATCCAAAAAGGATGTAGATTTGGAAAGAAGACCAGGAGTACAGCCGTAAGCCCATTGTAGAAATAGCAAGATAAAGGCCTCAAGCAAGATTAGGGCCTCAAGCATGGGTTTTGGGAAAAAATCATCTCCGAGTTTTAGGTCCAGTTTGCAGCATATCTTCTGAGCACTGCTAGTGTACCAGGACCCCTGATGGTTTGTATATATTGATTTTGTATCTATGAAAATGTATTGTTTGGGGGGCAGGGAATCATGCCATCTACTATTTGAACAAACTACTTTGGTAACTGTCCCAAAGTTGTAATTTCAAAGGACTTGTCACCAAATTACAATCATGGAGATTTACTTTCAAAGTCATGCTGTAAACAATTTATATAGTTCATTCTCAATTTCTGATGTAGAAGCTCTTCTTTCAAAAAGCACAATTCGTATAAAATTCCAAGTAAATTCTCAATACATCGGGGAGGAAACTTTGATCTTCGGGGTCTCAAATCTTGATCTTGGTCAAAATTATGCTACCTTTTCAGGCACTCAGGACCCTTCCTGACAGAACACAGGCTCTGCACTTAAGATCCTAATGGAAGAAGGTTCCTGCTGTGGCGCAGTGGATTAAGAATCTGACTGCAGTGGCCTGGGTCACCATGGAGGCTCAGTTCGATCACCAGCCTGGCACAGTGGGTTAAAGGACCCAGCGTTTCTGCAGCTGTAACTAGAATCCAATCCCTGACCCCAGAACTTCTATATACTGCAGGTACAGCCAAAAAAAAGGAAAAAAAAAAAAATCCTAATGGAAACACACAGGCAAGAATGGGGAACCAATGCACTGAAAGGACAGACAGTCTTTCATCTTCCTTTTCAATCCTTTACTTCCTTAAGAGGAATGGAAATCCATATATGCTTTTCCACCCACAGCATCCGACGCCTGAAAATTTAGACAGGAACTAGATTTAAACGCTTAAGTTATAGAGATACTGGTTATAAATTAAGAACCGACAGCAACCAGCTTGGCCTTGCTCAGCAATGACTGAGCAAGAGGCCATTCCCAGAGGATCTCCTGCACTGGTCTGTTCTATGGCTGGATCCCAAATCTTATCCCACAGGAAGCATTTCTATATTTCACACATATGAGGTTTCCATTAAATCCGTTTACTGAACCTACATCCTTCTTCTCCCTCAAATTCATTCCAATACAAATCTGCTATTCCAAATCCTCTCTCTTTCTCTCTTCTAAAGATTACTTTGGCTAATCCCTTTGTTAATCCTGAACATGATTCCAACCACTTTTATGACTCATATGGCCAACTAGAGCCCAGATACTGGCTAACACACACATCACCAAACTGGGCTAGTTAACACCAAATTTACCATGGACCAGGAACTGCTTTTCCCAAATATTCTCTTTCCAATTGCTCAACAGACCCCGGTGGGGTTGAGTGTGCAGAGGGCACTCCCCTCATTTACAGGAACGATTCCAACGGTGAAATCTACATGTGGAAGGGTTCTAACCAGATTAATTTAGATTGGCTCTAGTTCTGCAAGGCGAAAGATGGAGATTTCAGAGACTCAAGTAATAATCCCCACTGCCACCACTATCAGAGATACTGTGCCAAGTTTTCCCAACAACCTTAGGAGGGAAATGTTCAGTCAGGCTCATTGAACAAAGGAGAGTGAATATCTGGACAAGGAAAGCTTTAGCGCCTCACAGAAAGTCAGGGCGAGGACCACACCCAGAGGGGCCACCCTGGTATATCTGACCCCAAAAGCCCTTGCTCTTGAGCGCTGCGCTCACCATCCCGTCTCCGACCTCTGCTGCCAATGCCCAACATCGCCCAAGGGGCACCCCGATCCCACAGGAGCTCAGGAAGCCTTGGCTTTGGGAAGCCCTCATAGGCACAAGCCAAGGGCAGACACGCATGGCAGTTTGCTGGGATGCTGGATGCAGGGGGCGGTGCCCGGGGAGCAGGGGCTCACCTGTAGGCAGCCACCGCGCGGGTCTGCAGGTATTTCTGGGCGGTCATGACTCCCACGAAGAGAAAGTTCCTGTCGCGCTGGCCGCCATCCGCTGCCGGGCCGTGCGGCCAGAGCTGCGCCCCCCGCTCATCGCCTCGCGCCCCACCGGCCTGGGAAGCCGCGGCCGCTTGGCCGGGCCGGCAGCCCTCGGGACTGGCTCGGCGCCGCGGGCCCGCTCGCTTCAGCTCAGAGGCGCGGGGCAGGACTAGCCGCGAGGCCAGCACGAAGCCCAGCACGAGCCCGAGCAGCACGCTGAGCCAGGCGCGCCGGCCGCGCGCGGCCATGCCCGCGCCGCTCAGCCCGCCGGGCCGCCGCCGCCTCTGCAGGCTCCGCGAGTCCTCAGCCTGCCGCCCCCGCCCGCGGAGGCCAGCCCGCCCTAGCGCCGCGAGGCCCGGCCCGGGCAGCGCCGCGGCCGCCGCGGGCCCGCCGCGCCCATCGCGGCCCCCGAGCCGCACGCAGGCCCCACGCCGGTGCTTTGTTCCGCACGCCCACCCCGCCCGCCGAGGCCTGCGTCTTTAAGAGGGGACCATGCCCGGCGTGCGCCGGCAGCGTCTCCCGCGCGAGACGGCGGCGGCTCCTCCCGCTCGCGCGCGGGGGCGCGGGGCCAGTGCGACGGCCACGGCAGTGGCAGTCGAGTCCGGGCCCCCGTCTCGCCCTGCCTGCGTCCCCTGGCTGGCTTGACTCCGCTGGCGCTGCGCCCGCCTCCGTCCTCTTCGTGGCCGGCGCCGCTGCCGCCGCTGCACATCCTCCGGCTTAGCTCGCCATTGCAACAGGAGCCCTCACGTCACGCACGGCGCGTTTTGAAGCGGCCCCGGCGGCGGCGGAGCCTGGCCCCTCTCGGGATCCGTCCTCGCCGCCCGATTGGCGCAAAAGTGAATGGGGGGTGGTTCCCGTGGCCAAAGTTTGACAAAAAAAAAAAAAACCCTCCCGGCGGGCGCCCCACCTCGTCCCGCCCCGCCCGCGAGTTCTAAGGCGCTCGGCGCCGGCGGGGACACGGACCGCGGCGCCTTGCAGCCCGTTATCCGTATGGAGACCACGCCCCCTCCGGCCGGTGCTCGGACTCCTGGCGGCGGCTACAGCAGCGGCATGAAGGCGTCTTGGTTCTGCTAGATGCATCGGTAACCTGCATCTTAGGCGGGATGTTTAAGAAGGGGCTTCTCGGTCCCCAAACTCTCCGCGACCACTTGCTCCTCCCGCATAGGCTGTCCTCGGGTAAACCCTGCCTTCAGCCGGGCGGACCCCACCGGCTACCTTCCCGCGTTTCTCCGGTTCACACTGCATCTTTGTTCCCGCCGCCCAGTGGGCCAGAGCGAGCACGTATAGAATCAACAGTTCAGGAGCCGTTTGAGACGTGCACGCTAGGAGAGTAGACGTGAATTCAGTCACCTTGTTCCAGGCCACTGGTTTCTAAGCTAAAAAAAAAAAAAAAAAAAAAAGACTATCCTTAGTGTCCAAGCTCCTAACAGTACTAGCATTTAATGAATGTTGAAAAAATAGTAGGTGATGTTAATACTCTTTTAATTCACATTCTATGAAGACAGGTAGTCAGCTAATATCCCTCGTCACCTAGTATCCCTACTCTGAATCTTTGTCAATATTTTAACATAGTTCGTCCATAAGAGCTCCGTGGATTTCTAAAGACAGGTTTAGAATCGGTTGTAGAACCGGATTCTCTGTGATAGATTTTAAATTTGATGCATTTTCTCAAAAAAAAAAAAAAAACTCAGCTAAAGTAACAAAAGCTGAGAAAGTACCCATACAACAAGTGTTTGTGTAAACATTAGTCTTATTACTTTAGTTGCCAGTGTATTGGGCTTTCTTTCTTTTTAAATGAAACTCCCAAAGAGTAAAGTATTTTCCTGGCCATGACGACCTCCCTTCATTTAATCAAATGAACCTAGGAATTAGGGACAGAAAATAAGCATGTTTGGGGTAAATCTTGGATCTTTCTTCACTGCTAAGATGACCAAATGATTGAAATATTACACAATTTAAAGTGCCACCTTGTGGGAGGTATAGATACCATCTCTGCCATTGAATGGTGGTCACTCTTGTTTATTCTTTGGATTTTACCACTTTCTTTGGCACTTGTAATTTATGTCAGAAATAGTTCATTACCCACCTTCCCACAGACTCCCTCCCTAAGAGGTGATCCACATCTAAAAATAAAATACTCATTATGCTGCCAATACAGGATTCCAACAGTGGTCTTGAGAAAAATACAGAACACATAACCATGAATTACAGACTCAAAAACCATCCATAGGGGTTTCCAGTAAGACCATAAGCCACAAATACCGAGTAGTCACAAGATCCCCCAAATTCAGCAGCAGCCCCATAATTCATAATGATCTCCACAGAGCACAAAGGCTGGCAAGATACAGATGTTCTGTTGTGTGTCAAAATTTCAGTATTTTCTAATCTGCTTTAAACGTCCCTATATCCTCATCTAGACTAAAACCTGACGCAAAGTACATTAACATGTGATGACAAATGTTTTGTCCTCCTCCGTTTCCAGACTCCTCAGTTCCTAGGTCAGCAGCCTCACCTGCGCACCTGCAGACTCAATTGGGCTGCTTCTCTTGTACTCTAGAGAGGGTACTGTTCTCCCCAAAGCCTAGGCCTGAAGGTTTAAAGCACCAAGGTCAAGGAGAATATGACACAGGTGAAGTCCTCCCAGGAAAAGCAGGAGATGCCAGGCCAGGGAAGAGGGGGCAAAGGGGGAGGGCAGGATCCTGGAGAAGTTGGGCAGGGGCAGCTCCTGCACAGCTGGATGGTCTGACCCAGGCAGTCCTCCTGGGGAGGGGTCTACAAGTATCCCTGCAGGGCCCCCCTCAGAGGCCTGGAGCAGAGCTCTCCTAGATGGGGGAGAGGGGGGAGAATTTCACAGCTAGAGGCAAAAGACCAGAGCCAGGGGACCTGACACAACCAGTACCAGCAAGGATCTGGGAGGGAGATGTGCTTCACACACACACACACACACACACACACACACACACACACACACACACTGCACATACGCACCTTCTCCAGATGCCCCACAAGGCTCCTCACTCCCCTTGTCTTCTTCTCATTAAGTTACTTATAAAGGTGAAGTCCAGATATGGGATTTCATAGGCATTTCACCTCAGTAAACTGAGGAAGAAACTTTCCCATGCCAGGAGCCTTCTTTGTTAAGTTAAGAGAGTCGTTAACTGTCTTATTTAAAAAGGAATGGTATTGGAGGAGTTCCTGCTGTGGCCCAGTGGGTTGAGAATCTGACTGCAGTGGCTAGAGTCACTGTGGAGGCTCCAGTTCGATCCCTGGCCCAGGAACTTCTAAATGCTGCCAGTGCAGCCATTAAAAAAAAAAAAAAAAAAAAAAGTGATGTTAATCGGATAGAATTATTCCCAGAGGAAGATTCCCTACGGTACACACCCACCTAGGAGGGTGGGTTCTGGGCTTCCTCCTACACTGAGGGTGTCTCCCCTGGGCAGGCTGAGCCCCCTATCCTCCCTCAGAGTCTCAGTTTCCTTGTCTCTAAATGGGTCTTTCCACTAGATCATGCTAGAAGTTCCTCCTCAGGGATTCTAGACAGATGATGAGAAAGTGGTTCGAAAATGCCACATCAGGAGTTCGCACTGTGGCTCAGTGGTTAACAAACCCAACTAGTATCCATGAGGATGCAGGTTCAATCCCTTACCTTGGTCAGTGGGTTAAGGATCCAGCGTTGCCGTGAGCTGTGGTGTAGGTCACAGATGTGGCTTAGATCCCCAGTTGCTGTGGCTGTGGTGTAAGCCGGCAGCTGCAGCTCCAATTCGACCCCTGAAACTCCATATGCCGCAAAAGCGGCCCTAGAAATGGCAAAATGACAAAAAATAAAAAGCTACATCATCTAACCTTTCTGTTCTCATGCCTATGATTTATCTCTACCTACTTTACTGAACCCTTCTCACAAATTGCAACTCTGTTCCACACACACATTACATTTTTTTTTCCTGCTCCTAATACATGGAACGCCTGTACAGGTATAACATTTCATATAATTTGCAGCAATTTCTTGGAAACCCTTGGTAAATACCTCAATTGTTTGTTGGCAGCAAGCCTTGAACAACTGACAGAATTCCCTGTAAGGGCTTCTTTAAAGACATAGCTCCTGGACTCCTGCCTCAGACGGGGGGCCCTGCAAAAAGTGCTCATAATTTTCTATAACCTTTAGAAATGCCTCTTTTAAGAAACAGTGAATGCAGAGGAGAGAGTTATAATAATCCATCCTTTCAGAAGACTCTGTTCATTTCCTGCAAAGAAGAAAATCTATAATGACCATTTTACTAATATTACCACTTAACCTCTATTAACCCAATAAAACTTTGTTTTATTATTAAGACTGCTGTTAAACTGACATTTAAGGTCCTCATTAGCTAATGAATTTTGCTCCATGTTTCCTTCTATTTGCAGTGTTTCTAGCCAGATGCCGGAAAGGGCAAGTGATTCTGGCTTATGTTCTGGCTTCCAGACACTAGTAGAGGCAACATGGGTTGTGCTAGAATGTTCTTCATGCTTCCTTGGTTTGCTTTATCAACTCTGTCCATTCTTTCTGTCAGAGATTGAGTCAGTGTGTGTATGTTTGTGTGTCTCACACAAGTGCATGGTGCATGCGTGTATGGGAAAGAGACAGAAGAAATGTAGCCCTGCTCTGTGTAGACTCTCACCAACTAGAAAATGCTGGCTACCGCCAGACAGGCACAACTGGGAAACCACCTGAGTGTTCTCCTGGAGATAACTTCACTGCAGATGCTGGGGACAATGTGCTCCTAGTCTAAAACTTAATCCTTGTGTAGCAGAGAAGTTTGCCTTTCCCGTCCGTTGCCAAGAAATGCCATTAATCTTTAAATTGGTGCCAGAGTTTCCACAGCTGGAGAGTTTGCACAGGAACAAAGCTTCCATTCCTCAGGAGAAAAGGCGTGCCCCCTATTCCCACCTGCACCCTCAGAACCCAGGCGCTGGTCAGCTGGACACAGGATGGCCGCCTGAGGGCCACACAGTTGTAGTCAAGCCTGGGCGCCTTGAGGAAACATTCTAGATGTGCAACTTAAACTCTCTTTGTTTTACTCAAGGCCTAATGAAGATAAAATTGCCTGGGGAACGAGTTCCCTGGTGGCTTACTGGGTTAAGGATCCAGCATTGTCACTCTTGTGGCTCTGGTTGCTGCTGTGGCCTGGGTTCAATCCCTAGCCCAGGAATAACTGCATGATGCGGGCATGCCCCCTCCCTCCCCGCCAAATGCCCCAGGAAGGAAAAATTCAAGCTGTAGAAGAAGGGTAACTATGAACTGAGGCAGCAGAAATTCAAATCCACAAACACATATAAAGTGTAACTCGAGGACAAGAAAACATTAACACCATAAAAACCACTACGGGACCCCACTGCACTGAGCACTGGCTCACCTTGTGATCATGTCGCTATGCCTGGGGGAGGGTCATCAGCACCTCCATCACCCAGTGATGAGTGATAAGGGCTGTCATCAGAAATGGCAGAAAGGCCACTACAGGAGCTTAAAATAAACACAGCGGGATGAGACGTTCTTCTGGGGATTCTGGAGAAAGACTCACAAGCAGATTGGGAGGCGAGCAAAGTCCAATTTCATCAAAATTGCAAAAATCACCAATACATTTACTTTGGACCCAGCAACCCCACTTCTGAAAATGTCTCCTCCTGGAGTTCCCATTGTGGCTCAGTGGAAATGAGCCCAACTAGTACCCATGAGGATGTGGGTTCTACCGCTTGCCTCGCTCAGTGGGTTAAGGATCCGGCGTTGCTGCAAGCTGTGGTGTAGTTCACAGATACAGCTCAGATCCTGCATTGCTGTGGCTGTGGCATACGTAGGCCGTCAGCTGCAGCTCTAATTTCACCTCTAGCCTGAGAACTTCCACATGCCACATGTGTGGGCTTAAAAAAAAAAGAAAAAAAAGAAAACATTTCCTCCAGTCACACAAGTACAGAATGACACTAGAACTGGGCTCTTCTCTGACACACTGTTTGTGATGGTGAAAGATTAGACCCGTGTCCATTTGGGGGGGGGGGTGTGGCGGATTGTGTGTGGAGAAAACAAAAGACACTGCATCCATCAGAGAAAATGAGATACTTTGCAGATATAAAGTAGGACAAGGAAGTGCTCTCCCTGCTGAGATGGACAAAGTGCCACTCATTGCAGGACAGAAAGCAGAGAAAGTAAGAATTTTGCTGGTATTTTTATAAGAAACCCCCTAGAAGAATGCACAAGAAATAAAAATGAAACAGGGGTGGGGACAGAGCTGGTTGAAGGAGAGATGTGAGCCAGAATTCCCAGTGGATACTTTTAAATATCCATGTAATTTTTTTATTGTGACTATACTATCTATCTGACCTTCCAATAAAGTCACCAATTTCCCACCAGCTGCAGCCTTAAAATGCTACCAGCAGAGCACTGCCCACAAAGACCACAGATTCTCCTTGGCAACTTATTTGGCAAAACAGCTCTTTTTCAATGGAACTGGAACTCCAGACTGTTAGCCACACAGAGAATGCTGTCACCAAGCAAGGAGCAGCCCTCCTGCCTCAGACTGTGAGCAAGAATCCCCCAAATAATGTCTTTCAAGTTTTGTCTCTCAACCCTTAGCGACTGGTTAAAATGAAAACTTCAGAGGTCTGATTAAACTTTTACATTCCAGTTTCCTCAACATATAATTATAAGTGTTCTTCAAGCATGGGGATATTATTATTGTTGTTTTTGTTCTCATTGTTATTATTTTTTTGGAAATATTAAGAGCCTTCTCAAACCACCAAAATGCATATACTCCTTTCAGAATCTCTTTTTCCACTCGTTTTATATTGGATCTTCCTTGTACTTAACTTTTGGATCTTCCATAACCTTAGGGCTTCTTGTTATGTCTTTTTCTTTCCTCCTTAAACATAAAAACAAATCTTTCAAAATGTTAGACAGTTGAAGTACTAAACACAAGGAAGCAGGCAAAGACAGCGCTAGAATTATGTGGAAATGGCGCCCTCTTGTGGTACATAGTTATTTCTGTTACGTGAAGGTCTTTAACCTTGGACTTAAAAGTAACGGCCAGGTATTTTATTTTATGATTAATAATAACCAGTTTCTAATGAGCACCTTTACCAGCATTTTCCAAAGAGACATTGTGGTCTTGAATTTGTGGATAATAAGCTCATGACACTGTAAAATGAGAGGAGTTGAACTAAATGGTCAGCTAGAATCTGCCCCTTGCATTTTGAAATTGAGGGAGTTTCAAACCCTGGGGGAATGTAAGTTTTGCAAGAGGCCCCCTCCACACCATGATTCTGATATCCAGATAATTTGGAGAGCTGTGAATCTGCTTTCTTGTGGGAAATGGGTCAATTCCCCCGACAGATGAAAAGCATCAGCAGTGTAAACAGATTGTATAGGGGAGTAGATGTCTGCCTGCATCTGCCCGGCTGGAGGGGCTATCTGCAGACCCCAGAGGTCCAAACGTTCCCTTTGCAAGTCTTCTCAAAAAGCTTCCTTCCATCTTTTGGCACTCATGTGAACTCTTGGCAGCGTGGGCATCCGCATGGGTGTTTTACCTTGGTTATGAACCCACCCTCCCAGGAAAGGCCCCAGTCCCTTACCTGAATGGAGAGGGTGCTCTGAAGATCTGCCCTCCTGCCTAGCAGAGGCAAGAGATGATTCACAGATAATGTGCTTTTAGTATCACAAACTGGAAGTAGCCTGAAGATAGAGTTGGTCCTGCTGCCAGACATTTTCATGTTAACCCTAATAGAAGTAAATGAACAGAACTAGTGTCCTTTGTTTTCTGCTCTGTGTTTGTTTGTTTGTTTGAGGTGACATTTATCCCATCAGTGTTTTGTTTAGTTTAATGAGAAGTAAACGTTGATGCCAATGCAAAATACATTTTCTAAGTACTTTGTGGTAACAAAGCCAAGTGCTTCTGTTACAGGAGCAAGAATAACAGAAGCAAGGATGAGGAGCTGTGTTACTTAGGTTCGGACATGGGGGCGGCCCATGACATGTGCCCAGGGAATAGGCCAGATCCAAACTACCTCTGCTTGACTCTTTTGTCAAATTTTGCGATGTCAAGAGAGCAAAAGTAGGAGTTCCAGTTGTGGCTCAGTGGGTTAAGAACCTGACATAGTATCCGTGAGGATGCAGGTTGAATCTCTGGCCTCAGTGGATTAGGGACCCAGCATTTCCACAAGCTGCTGTGTAGCTTGCAGATGTGGCTTGGATTCGGTGTTGCTGTGGCCTTGGTGTAGGGCTCTGGTGCAGCTCTGATTTGACCCCAGCCCAGGAACTTCCATATGCTGCAGGTGCAGCCATAAAGAGAAAAAAAAAGGAGCAAAGTGACAGAGACTCAAAGATCCCACAGCAAGTTCTGATTCCCCACCAGAACTACCTGTGCCATCAGGGTCCAGCCACGGTTTCAAATAATAGAAACCTTGCCAGTTATTTGAACAGAGAGCATGTTTTTAAAGTTTTATTGAGGTCTAATTGGTATACAATACATCGCACATGTTTCAGATGCACAATTTGATAAGTTTATATAAAGTATACACCCATGACTATATGTATAACTGAATCACTTTGTCGTACAGCAGAAATTATCACAACGTTATAAATCACCTATACTTCCATAAAACTTTTTTTAAAAGTATACACCCGTGAAACCACCACCATGGCTATGACCTGAATGTCTGTGTCCCTGATTCATACGCTGAAATGCTGTCATCTGAGATATGAAGAGGTAGGACCTGTGGGAAGTGATTTGGTCATGGTGGTGGAGCCCTTAGGAATAGGGTTAGTGCTGTTTTGAAAAGGACACCACTAAGCTCTCTAGCCCCTTCCACCTGCCATGTGAGAACACAGGGAGAATGATACTTTTCCTGACCAGGCTGTCACCGTCATCGCAGCCTTCCAAGCTCCAGAAATACATGTGAAATACACTTATTTCATAAATATATTTGTGTGAGAAATACATTTTGTTGTTTGTAAGCCCCCCAATCTGTGGTATTTTGTCATAGCAGTCTGAACGGACTAAGACAACCACAGTCAAGAGAGTTAACTTCTCAGTCATCTGCCAAAGTGACTCCTTCCCTTCCCCAAACCTCCGTCTCAGGCAGCCAACCTTTACTGCAGATGAGTGTACGTTTTCTAGAGTTTTGTACAAATGAACTCACATAACATGTGCTTCTTTTCATCTGGCCTCTTTTATGCACATGAATTATTTTGAAATCCACCCAGGCTTGTTGCAGTCGTTCATTCAACTTTATTTCTGAGTGTCAGTGCATTCTGTGAACATACCAGCATTTATCCATTCACCCGCTAATGGATATTTGCACCGATTTTGACATATGCTATTACCTGCAAAACTGCTATGAACATTCATGTGTAAGTCTTTCTACGGACTTGTGCTTTCTTTCCTTAGGCAAATACTTAGGAGAGGAAGGACTGGCTCATACACGAGTGTCATTGAACTTTTTAAGGAACTGCCGGACTTTTCCCCATTTTTTTCTGACTAGCTCTGTGTGAGAAATCCACCTCTTCCACATCCTCACCAACATTTGGAATAGTGAGTCATGTCAGCCTTTTAAATAAGTATGTAGTAGAACCTCCTGGTGGTTTTTAACCTGCTTTTTCCTAATGACTAACACTGCTGAGCATCTTTTTTTTTTTTTTTTTTCCTTTTCAGCTGCATCTTCTGCATATGGTAGTTCCTAGGCTAAGGGTCAAATCAGAGTTGCATCTGCAACCTACTCCACGGTAGGCCACTTTGCACCATTAACCCACTGAGCGAGGCCAGAGATTGGACCCACATCCTCACAGAGACAATGTCAAGTCCTTAACCCGCTGAGCCAAACAGGAACTCTGTGCTGAGTATCTTTTCATGTGCTGATTACCCATCCACAGGTCTTTTTGGTGAACTCTCTGTCTGACGCTTTTGCCCAGTTTAAACGGAAAAAAAAAAAAAGAGTTGTTTGTTTTTCTGAACTTTGAGAGTTCTTTATATAATCCAAATAAAAGTCCTTTACCATATATACGATTTGCAAATATATTCTCTGAGTCTGTGGATGGTCTTTATCCCTTTAGACAGTATCTTTCAAAGTGCAGAAATGTATAAATTATGCTTTTTTGTTGCAGCTAAGAAATCTTTACCTAACTCAAGATTTACAAAAAAAAATTTTTCTTCCAGAAGTTTTATAGATTTAGAGTTTGCGCTTAAGTCTATGAACTATTTTAAGTTAGTTTTTATATGAGAACTGGATGAAAGTTCATTTTTCCCCATATAGGTATCAAATTTTCTCAGAACCATTTTTTGAAAAAAAAAAACCATCTTTCTCCACTGATTGCATCTGCAGCTTTATTGCAGTTAGTTTTCCATTTCATACGTGAAGTTCTATTGCTAGATTTTCTATTCATTTCCATCCATCTTGATGCCAATTACGATGTCTTGGTTACTGAATCTTCATAAGTCTTGAAATCAGGTAATTTAGACCTCCAACTTAGTTCTTTTTTGAACTTGACTATTCTGAATAATTTACATCCTATATGAATTTTAGAATCACCTTGGCAGTTTCTTTGAAAATGCCTGCTGAAATTCTGATCAGTACTGTGTAAAATCTTCATCTCAATTTGGGGAGAAATGTCATCTTAACAATAAGAAATATTCTGACCCATGAACACAATCTATCTATCTATGTCTTCTTTAATTTCCCTCAGCCATGGGTTGTTTTTGAGGGGTTTGTTGTTTGCTTGCTTGCTTGCTTGCTTTTTTAGGGCTGTGCCTGTGGCATATGGAAGTTCCCAGACTAGGAGTTGAATTGGAGCTGCAGCTACTAGCCTACATCACAGCCACAGCAATGCAGGATTTGAGCTGCCTCAGAGACCCACACCACAGCTTGTGGCAACACTGGATCTTTAACCCATTGAGCAAGGCCAGAGATCAAACTCATATCCTCATGGATACTAGTCAGGTTCTTAACCCACGGAACCACAACGGGAACTCCCCCTCAGCCATGTTTTATAGTTTTCAACAAACAAATCTTTTACATATTTTTTCAGATTTAAATATTTCTGATATCATTTTAAAATTTGTTTTCTGTTGCTTACAGTTAGTATAGAGAAATACAATTGAAAACTACCTACTGATCTTGTGTCATGCAACCATGCTAAATTCAAAAGTTCTAATCCCATCTGGGATTAAGATGGTAAAGAAGTAGAATATGGAGCTCACCTTCTCCCACAAACATATCAAAGAAAACAAAAAACAACTACATGAAGAACAATTCTCAGAGTTCCTGCTATAGTATGATGGGATGGGATTGGTGGCATCTCTGAAACACTGGTATGTAGGTTTGATTCCTGATGCAGGACAGTATGATAAGGATCCGGTGTTGCTGCAGCTGCTTTGTATGTCACAACTGTGGCTCAGATTTGATCCCTGGCCCAAGATCTCCATATGCTGAGGGGTGGCCAAAAAAAAAAAAAAAAAAAAAAAAAAAGTTGTTGCAATTCCCTGATACCTCAGTGGGTTAAGGAGCCAGCATTGCCACTGCTGTGGCTCTGGTTGCTGCTGTGGTGCAGGTTCTGTCCCTGGCTTGAGAATTTTAGCATGCCACAGGCACTGCCAAAATAAAAAAAAGAGAGAAAAAGAAAAAAAGAATTGTTAACTAGTTAACTAAAGAATTGTTCTCACCCTTGACAGGCCCCAGACTAAATGTTCAGCCTCTCAGACGTCTTCTATAAACTGATGAATGTCCCAGGACAAAAAGGGCTACCAGCGTTTGTTGTACATCTTTCTGTGTTTCCACACCTTCTTCCCAGATCTTGGCCTAAGAAAGTGTGATTTAAAAAAAAATGTTCAGACTGCTTTGTACAGCTTTGAAAAGTTATTTTCAGAAGGAAGGTTGGCCTGAATTACCCAGTCCACCATAGCAGGAACACATGGGAAAGGGAACGGGTGAGCGAATTGCCAGACCCATCAAATGTCCTTCCCCACCCTCCAATTGGGGGTCACACCATTGCGATGTCAGTTGGGAGGCCTGAACCATGTGATTTTTTTTTTTTTTTTCTTGTTTGAAATTGCTCTGCCGTTTATGTGCAAGTCACTTTGCTTTTCTGAGTCTCCGTTTCCTCATGGAGCAAATGGGGTGGGGGGAGGAATCTATTTCATGGGGTTCAACCTTATGATGGAGGGGAAGTCACTTTGTGCGCTGTGAGGTACTTGATGTCCGTTTTTACCAAATGGGGAAGAAAGAACAAAAGTAACAAGGTGATTTTTAGGCTTCCTCCTTTTCTTTCCTCTCTGTGGCTCTGCCCCAGCCCACTGCTGGGCTCAGGGAAGCCCGTCGGCCTGCCAGCCTTCTGCAAATGAGGGAAAGTGCCCTTCTAGAACTAGTCTCCTCATTTGTCACATGGGTGTAATAACTCTGATCCTGTCTTTCAGAGGCAGTAAATGAAAGGCTGTGAAATGCTCTGAAATCTATGAAGCACCTGACAGATGCAAAGATTTCCTGTTCTTATGACCATTAACATTATTTTGGCATTGACCAAATGTAATATTGTCTTTCACAAGTTAGAACCTAGCTCTAGAAGTAAATGGCTAAAATATATTTTTCAGGAGTTCCCTGGTGGCTCAGCAGGTTGTCACTCTAGTGGTGTGGGTCATTGCTGTGGCATGGGTTTGATCTTTGGCCTGAAAACTTTCACATGATACAGGCACAACCTATATATATATTTTTTTTCAAACAAATATGTTTACTAATAATACTCAAGCTCTTGAAGTTCACAAATGGGTTAAATTTAGGTCTAAAATATTGTTTGGGGTTTTTGGTTACTTGGATGTAATCACCTTGTAAAAATTCATTGAGATGCACACTTATAATGTATGCATTTTTCTGTATTTTGTTTTATATTTCAGAAAGGTGTTTAAAAACCAAAAATTTGTGTGCCCATGTGATGAAATTTGCAATGTAGAAAAAGGGGCAGAAATATCATCTTTCTTCTTCTCATCTCGCTCCTCAACCTTTCAGCTTTCCTCCCCAGCAACACCCACCTGAGTCTCTTTCCTTTTATATTGACCCAGAGATTATTCTACTCATATCCAAACACCCATGTTTGTATGTGTGTGTATGTGTGTGTGTGTGTGTGTGTGTATGTGTGTGTGTGTACATCACCCCCCACTTTAAACTCAGTGTCAGTGTCCTGTACACAATGTTCTGCAACCCACTTTTTTCACTTGATATAAATTGTTCTGTGGCCAAACTCAGAGAGTTTGTTCATGGTCACAGTTACTTAGTATTTTGTTGTATGGATATTTCATGATCGTATAACGATATCTGGTGTATCAAAAAATTTTTTTTGGCCGCCCCACAGCATATGGAGTTCCTGGGCCAGGGATCACATCTGAGCTGCAGTCATGATCTCAGCTGCAGCTGCTGCAACACCAAATCCTTAACCCACTGTGCTGGGCTGGGGATCGAACCTCCAATCCCATTTTGCAATAGTGGGAACTCCTAGGTATACCGATTTTTGTACTAGTTACCCAAGAATATTCTTTAACATACCTTCTGCATGAGTGCATTTTAAGATCAATTTCTAGGAGAGGAAATGAGTGAAAGGGTTTTAAATTCTGATACATTCAAATTGCTTTCTGCACAGGTTGTTCTAACATACACTCTCATCAACAATGTATGAGATTTAAGTGTGTTTAGTTCCACACACCTTTGCCAATATATATTATTAAACATTTTTTACATTTGTCATTTGGCTAGGTGTGTGGGGGGGAGAGATTTCAAAACTACCTTTTCCTTTTATATGTGTGTAAGGTTGAACATCTTTTATGTTCAGAAACCTTTTTTTTTTTTTTTTTGTCTTTTGTCTTTTTTTGTCTTTTGTTGTTGTTGTTGTTGCTATTTCTTGGGCCGCTCCCGGGGCATATGGAGGTTCCCAGGCTAGGGGTTGAATCGGAGCTGTAGCCGCCAGCCTACGCCACAGCCACAGCAACGCGGGATCCGAGCCGCGTCTGCAACCTACACCACAGCTCATGGCAACGCCGGATCCTTAACCCACTGAGCAAGGGCAGGGACCGAACCCACAACCTCATGGTTCCTAGTCGGATTTGTTAACCACTGCGCCACGACGGGAACTCCAGAAACCATTTTGAATTTTCTTTTCTAAGAAGCATACTCTACTTGTGTTCTTGATGCATTTTTTTTCTATTAACTTCTTAGTCTTCTCTTTATTTACAAATGTTCTTTGCCAATTTGTTGTTCAACTTTGTGGTTGTTTTGGTCAGGCAGAAATGTGATGGATGAATAGGTCATATTTATCTATTTTGTCCCTAGACATAAAGAGTCCATAGTATAAAAACACTGAGTCTTACAAAATTACTTTAAAAAAATAATACAGGAGTTCCCGTCGTGGCGCAGTGGTTAACGAATCCGACTAGGAACCATGAGGTTGTGGGTTCGGTCCCTGCTCTTGCTCAGTGGGTTAACGATCCGGCGTTGCCATGAGCTGTGGTGTAGGTTGCAGACGCGGCTCGGATCCCGCGTTGCTGTGGCTGTGGCGTAGGCTGGCGGCTACAGCTCCGATTCAACCCCTAGCCTGGGAACCTCCATATGCCGCGGGAGCGGCCCAAGAAATAGCAACAACAACAACAACAAAAAGACAAAAGACAAAAAAAAAAAAAAAAAATACAAACCCAGTAACAATGTTGATGGTATTTTGGTGTGTGTGTGTGGGGACCAGACAAACTGTTTCTAAAGATCATATAGAAACATTTAAATTAGAGAAATAATTACAATTCCATAAATGAGCAATGAATGATGACTGTCCACATTATACATCGAAGAATATTAAAAACCTATGTTAATTAAAAGTGTGTTGTTGATGCATTTTATTAGTTTGCTAGGGCTCCTATAACAAACTGCGTGGCTTAAAACAAGAGAAATTGATTCTCTCCCCATTCTGCATGTTAAAGGCCAAAAATCAAGGTCCCTCTGAAGCTCAAGGTTGGACCCTTCCCTGTCTCCTCCTGACTTCTCAGTGGTGCTCGTCCATTCTTGGCTTGCAGCTGCATTGCTCCAGCCTCCACCCCTGTGGTCACAAAGGCTCTCCCTATGTGTCTTGTGCCTGTATACAATTTTCTCTCTTATGAGGACATCTATCACATTAGATGACAGCTCACCCTACCCCAATGTGACTCCATCTCAACTAATTGCATCTGCAAAGACCCTGTTTCTAAACCAGGTCATATTCTGAGGTCCTGGGACTTACAATCCTAATATATCTTTTGGTGGGGACACAATGCATGTAATAGATAGAGATCAAAAGAACAGACTAGACACCAAAAGAAGTCTATATATACATCTGGGTATTTGGTATAAAAGTGAAGGATAGATTTAGCATAAAAGTGAAGGAAAGTGAACAACTGGGTGACAATTTGAGAAAAAAAAAATGTTAAGTCTCTCTTCTCTTTATAACAAAGTAAATTGCTGAGGGATCAAAATTTTAACCAAAATAGTACTGGTAGAATGGGAGAATCTTGGGGAAGACAAAGCCTTTCTAAATATGACATAAGGGGGGTTCCCAATGTGGTACAGTGGTTAACGAATCTGACTAGGAACCATGAGGTTGCAGGTTGGATCCCCGGCCTTGCTCGGTGGGTTAAGGATCCGGCATTGCTGTGAGCTGTGGTGTAGGTCACAGACAAAGCTCGAATCCCACGTTGCTGTGGCTGTGGTATAGGCCGATGGCTGTAGCTCCGATTAGACCCCTAGCCTGGGAACCCCCATAAGCTGCAGGAGCGGCTGTAGAAAAAAAAGGCAAAAAGACAATAAATAAATAAATAAATAAATATGACATAAAACTCAGAATCTATAAACTTACTTGTAAAAATGTAAATTAGGAGTTCGCACTGTGGCACAAGGGGTTAAGAATCTAATTGCAGCCGCTCAGGTCACTGCAGAGGTGCAGGTTTGATCTCTGGCCCAGGAACTTCCATATGCCATGGGGGAAGCCGAAAAAAAGAAAACCATATTTGAATTGACCAAAAACCTGTTCTTGAGGATATTGATTATGCCTTCTAGCATCTGTTTCTCTTCCTAAAGTTCTATGCCTAAAATTTGCCTTAACATCTAATGCCAGGATAAACTTTCTTCCAGCAAAGGATCTGACATGTTCCTTTTTTCTAATAATGAGAAGCAAACAACTTGTGGTTCCCCTTTTTGGCCTTGGCCACTAAGAAACCGAGAACAACCATTTACTGAGTTAAATGCTCATTAATAGCAGCTGCCCGAGGCTTTGCTCCTTCTTTCTTTGTCCTTAGTGTACATTGCTCTTTTCTTAATAAATACCTTTTAGAGTAAGGCATCCCAGAGTGGAGCTTGTGATGCAGCCTTGCAATCCAGGCCCCTCCACAAGCAGACCTCTTTTGAAAAAGGGTCCCAGCTCCACTCTCCCTGTTCCTGTCTCAGGCCTGGGGGTGGTAAAGTCTCCCTCCTGTTGTCAGCTTACCTCACCCTCCCTTCTTTATGTGCCAACACACTGTCCATGCCTTTGTAAGCTGTCCCTTTACTAGGCTCTTCTTTTTTTTTTTTTTTTTTTTTTTTGGCTGCACCCATGGCATGCAGAAGTTCCTGGGTCAAGGATCCAACCCATGCCATATCAGCAACCCCAGACACTGTAGTGACAATGCCAGATCCTTAACCTGTTGCACCACAAGGGAACTTAATGGCTCTTCCTAATTTCCCAATTTGTAAGTGCTGTCGGTTTCAGGACCCCATGTGAAATACACAAAGGATGTGCCAGCAATGGGCCTGGGAAACAGACCCTCCAAATGGAATTCAGAGGCCAGGTTGCTCATATGTCTGGGGAGTGAGCTGCAGGACACTGGTAACTCATCACCTGGGTGCCCCTGGTGATGGTGCAGGAGGAGAAAACAAGGTAATGGGAGAGCAGCAGTTCACCACGGCAACGAGAGGGAGTAGAAAGACTGTGGGTCTTGGTGTACACCTAGAGAAGAGGACAAACTGAAGGCAATTCCAAGTCAAGTGGAAACCACAATGCCCTGATGGATTCCCTCTGTGGTTGCAGGAGAGAAAAGGCTGAAGCCAGTCCAGGCCTAACTGTAAAGGCTGACAAGCTGCACTGCCAATTATATGCACAGCCCTGTCTGGTCTCTCATGCTGAAGAATCTGATGGAGAGGAGGGGACCCTGCGATGCAGGAGGCGTATATACAGGAGGTTGAGAACCTTCCCTTTGTCCCAGCCCCTAGCCAGCCTCCCTTGCATAAACATCTTTTAAGAACACTCCTGGGGTGGCGCCTCTCTGGCTGATGGCCATCTCCCCCTTGGTGCCTTTCGGGCCCACAGGAAGAGTTGGATTCTGACATGTCTCAGACAAGTACCAGGCCTGCCATGGAGAGCAGAGTTCAATATTGAAAGTGCAAGTGAGGCAGGGCCTCAAGTATCTGTGCTGGCAGGAGTCTGGGAAGAATCATGATAGTGGACTCCCATGGTATTGGGAGAAGGCCTGTGGGAGCTAAACTTCTCAACATGAAGTTCAGGGTTTAATGTATTGGCTGGGGATGACATTCAACTCTGCGAGGCGCCTTACTTGAAGGCTGCACTAAGGTGGCTGAGAGTCTGCACTCCCAGAGGTAGGCTGGAATAGATTGGATATATGGGCTCCCTGTAGCCTATACAGCTCTTAGGGCAAGAATGGGGTGGATGGGAGTTCCCGTTGTGGCGCATCAGAAATGAATCTGACTAGTTTCCATGAGGATGCGGGTTTGATCCTTGGCCTCACTCATTGGGTTAAGGATCCAACATTGCCCTGAGCTAGCAGCCACAGCTCCAATTTGACCTCTAGACTGGGACCCTCCATATGCCGTGGTTGCGACCCTAAAAAAGCAAAAAAAAAAAAAAAAAAAAAAAAAAAAAGGAACAGAATGGAGAGTGAATATGGAGGGGCACACAGAAAATATCCATTATCCTCAGATTTATCATGAACACCACCAGTGCCCTGCAAGAATGCTGATGCTGATGGTAGCCCAAACATCCTTTGGTTTGCGGCTGAACCACTGGGTCTCTGCCTCAGGATCACACAGCTTTCTTTTCTCTGTGTCTGTGTCTCTTCCCCTCTTCTTATAAGGGTGTCATTTATTATGAGCTGAACTGTCCTTTCCTCAACCCCCCAATTTATACGCTGAAGCCTTAACCTTTAGTACCTCAGAATGTGACTGCATTTGGAGACAGGGTTTTTAAAATAGGTGATTATGTTAAAATGAGAGGTTTATGGTAGGCCTTGATCCAGTTTGATAGATATCCTTATAAGAGGAAATTAGGACACACAGCAACAAGAGGGATGAGTGTCCACAGAAAAAAGACCGAGTAAAGAGGCAACAAGAGGGCAGCCATCTGAAAGGCAAGGTCTCAGAAGAGCAAGCCTGCTGACAGCATCTTCAACTCCCAGCCCCCCGAACTTCAAGGGGATACACTTCTGCTCTTTTAAGCCACCCTGTCTTGGGTATTTTGTTATGGCTGCCCTAGTAGACTAATACTGTAATCACAGGGTGTTAGGGCCTATGCCATCCTAAACATGACCTTGTGTGACCTCATCTTAACTCGATCACATCTGCCAAGACCCTGTTTCTAAATAAGGTCACATTCACAGGGTCGGGTGAGTGGTTAGGACCTCAGCAGACTTCAGGGGTACAAATTCAACTCTTAGCAGCCACCTTGAGTCTGGTCATCAGCAAACCAGTTTAGCAGATATTAACACCATCCCAGGGGCTCCAGCTCAGCCAGGGAGAGGCACAGGTCGGTGAGAGGAGAGTGGAGTCAGAGCATGTATTCTGGCTCCTTCCTGTTGGGTCACAGTGAGTTGGCTGTCAGGTGGCTTCCTCCACACAGGTCTTTTCTACAGACTCTGGTTGTCTTCGCAGAACTTTGGTTTGCTAGATGGGAAGAGGGCAGAGGAGGAGAGACCATCCATGCCTCCCCGGTGTTACTAGTTTTGCTGATCCCGTGTTGGTTTTGGAAGCATATTAGGTAGAAAGACAGAAAATCATTTTCTGACATGAGATATCATCTTTGACATAAGCCATTCTATGATCTAAGCCTGGCCACAATGCTCATCCTTGAACGGGTTTTGAACCCAGTTTTCAAATAATTTTCCCTAAACTCCTTCCACACATTTGCAAATAGCTCTTGTATTTCCCACTCCTCAGTTGCCCAATCTTTTTTTTGTGTCTTTTTAGGGCCACACCCTTGGCATATGGAGGTTCCCAGGCTAGGGATAGAGTGGGAGCTGTAGCCACTGGCCTATGACACAGCCACTGCAACTCGGGATCCAAGCCGTGTCTGCGACCTACACCACAGTTCATGGAAACACCAGATTCTTAACCCACTGAGAGAAGCCAGGGATCGAACCCGCATCTTCATGGATGTGAGTCAGATTCATTTTCGCTGAGCCATGGCAGGAGCTCCTCAGTTTCCCAATCTTGAGCATATCATGTTTCTTGCTGGAGCTCGGGCTGATGCAAGCCACTGTCCAGGCTCCTTTTGCAATTGGGATGTCATGTACTTGTTAAAGCATAAGTCTTCCTGTGTTGCTAGGCAATTCTCTTGATCATAAATCTTGGGGCTGGTCCTCAAGTATCAGGTCGGGGCAGCTTTGATCCAGACTGGAGAGATTTCAGAGACCGGAAGGTGGGTGTCATGAGACCCAATATGACTTACACCACTGCTGCAAAAGGTTGGTTTCCTTCGTCACTGTATCTCCATCCTTGCATGGTGGCTGGCTGCATCCTCCATTGAGAGGTGGGTGAAGTCTTCCTCCATCCTTCACAATAGGACTGGCCTTAGAATTGCTTTGGCCAATGAGATGGTGGCAAAATGTGAAGCAAACAGAGACCTGACATGCTTTGGCACTGCTCTTGGAGCTGAATTGCCATGTGGATGAGCCTGGGCTAGCCTGCTGGAGATCAGGAAACACATGTTGCCCCTGTGTTGATAACTAGCATACTATCAGACATGAGTGACGCCATTTGGGCCAAGCTAGCTTCTAGCTGACCCACCAACTGACCACAGATGCAGCCGAGATGAACTGTGCCAAGCCCAGTGGAACTGTGGGGTATGTTGCCGTCTTGAGTCATCAAGCTCAGGGTGGTTTGGGACATGGAAGAAGTTAATGGCTACATCTTCCAAGTCAGAGATTGCCGTCGTGTCTCTTGCACTGTTTGATTATGAGTCCTATTTTTATTTGTTTATTTAGTTTTTTAGGGCTACACCTGCAGCATATGGAGGTTCGCAGGTGAGGGGTCAAATTGAGCTACAGCTGCCAGCCTATGCCACAGCCACAGCAACACCAGATCTCAGCTGCATCTGTGACCTACGCCACAGCTTATGGCAACACCGGATCTTTAACCCACAGAGGGAGGCCAGGGATCGAACCCGCAACCTCATGGTTCTTAGTCGGATTAGTTTCCACTGCACCACAACAGGAACTCCCTATAAGTCCTATTTTTATTATGGGGTTTATAGAGTGTTTTGATCATAGGGGGGAGAGGCCTGGATGAACTTGAGAGGAGGTTTGGAATAAATGTTTCAAAATGAAGGGGTCTTACCCTATCCTGCTGAGGCTGGTCTTACGGCATTATATTACTTCCTCCTGTGATGCTAAAAAGGCAGTGAGGGGTCATCGAAGTGCCCTAAGACATTTGTTAGGGTCTGTGTTTTCATATCACCACATGGACCCTAAGGACTTTCTAATGAGGGGTCTATGTTAGGAACAGCTACAAACACCGAACACCAGAGACTCTGCTGGCTCATGGTGAAGTTATTTCTTCTCTAAATTACCTCCCACACTTTCCAACTGCTACACTCCACAAAAGTGGAATCTGTAGCTAAAGAGCAAAGGTATTTTAGGCCCCCTAAGTCAGGGCATTTCTGATCATAGCCCTCACCACAGTCATTTATTTTTGTAACTGTTATCCTCATCTTCCCTCAACAGACTGCAAGGCCCATGAGGGCAAGGCATGGGTCTGCACCACTCACAGCATCTTCATTGCCAGCCTGACCTTGAGTTTTCAGCTTCCCATAGCACGGCATAATTTTCCATCTTTCCAAGTTCTTTCAAAACACAACATTTGAATTGGGGTGTGACACACTATCATTTTATTCAAGTTAGCTGCACTATTTTGCCTAATCACTACATGGGACATTTGTGGCTTCTCCAGTGCCACTCACATCGAGTGGCCTTAGAGTGATGGTTTACCTTTTGGCCTTTTCTAACTCCTTTTGAAACTTGTTCTACCTCCAGCATTTTAAGGTCAGAAAGGTAAGAAAAGGCAGCAAGAGACTGATCAGGAAGGTAGGAGAAAAATCTGGCAGGTACAGTCACAGCAGTCAAGAGAAGTGTTTTTCAAAGAGTGCTCAGTTTCTGCAACTGATGATTCTGAGAATGATCCATCAGACACATCACCTTAAGAAGAGTTTTGGTAGAAGCAATGTAACAGCAAATGGAGGAAGAGAAATTTTTCAAGAAGACTAGAGTCACTGGGCCAAATCTGCAAAGGAGAGACGTCTCGGGAGCTAGACCCAGAGAGTGTGGTACTACAAAAGCCAGGAGAATGGTGGGCTACAAGAAGGTCGAGTGAGATGAGATCAGAAACTCCACCAAAGTGCGTAATGTCATGATCCAGAAGAGCATCCTCAGCATTGAGCAGGATGCATAGAGACAACTCAGAGCCTGTGCTACAGGAAAGGGCAGCAGATTAAACCAGGGCTTTGAGCATGTGCTATGCCCTTGTTCCGACATGATGAGGGACTTGGCATGTTTAAATACTTCCTCAGGAGGAGCTCCCTCTGTGGTGCAAAGGGATTGACAGTGTCTCTGGAGCAGCAGGGACACAGGTTTGATCTCTAGCCTGGCACAGTGGGTTAAGGATCCAGCAACGCTGCAGCTGTGGCATAGGTCGCAACTCTTGGCCAGGGAACTTCTTATGCTACACGGTGGCCAAAAAAGAAAAAAATAAACAAACAATAGTTTATCCTTTTAAAAGGAATTTGTTGAGGAGTGCAAAGACTGCATGTGGAGGAGAGGAAGAGAGGCAAGAGTGGTCCCTGAGAAGGAAGGTGTGGTTTTCTCCTCAGGCAGAGGCAGGTGCTTTTGGCTCAAGACAGAACTTTCACCACGAGAAAGAAAATTGCAGCTGAAGGTCTGCATGTAGCCTGCTCACCATGCCCTAATGTTGGGTCACACATTCATCACTTAAAACTTCACAGCTCCTAAGTGTTTCCTGCAGTGGCTCCAAGCTGCTGGCAGTCTACACTGGCTTCACGCTGGTATTCCTGTGGCAGCCCCTCCGCTGAGGCATGAAGCACTGGTATTCCTGTGGCAGCCCCTCCACTGAGGCATGAAGCAGTGTCCTGCCTGGTCTGACAGGGCTCTGACCAGGTCCCTTCTTCCCTATGGGCCTCAGGTTCTGGCCCCACTTCCTCATTCTTTCAAGCCTCTGGCAACCCCGGGTCACCCTTCTGAAATGCCTATTGCCCTAGATTCACAGCATACAATTTTCACCCAAGTATTCACTACTCCACGTGGTAACTGTTTCATTAGCTAGATCAAGGTTCCCATCTCGGTTATCTAAGGCTCCTGGCTCTTAGGAACGCAAGGACAAAGTGGACTACACTGATCAGGGTCTTGGACCAGGTGACCCTCTAAGCTTCAGTTTCTGAAAAGCAAGGTTACTTAGAAGTACCTACCACACAAGATTATGGTGGTGATTTTCCCTTCACATGCTATTGTACAAATCAGTTTCCTCGCCGCTTTATTATCTCCCCATCAATTCTCCACACGGCACCACCTCCTCCACCGCTGCCATGCAAAAGTATCAGGTACAAGTGGGTCCACAGAATTCAGTTTCTTCCTATGTGCTCATGACTGTAATTCCTAAAACTTATGGGGAAAAAGTGAGGTCTGAGGGAAAAGTTGCATCTAATAGTGTAGTGAAACGTGTCCTTCTACTTTTTGTCTTTTTAGGGCCTCATCCGTGGCATATGGAGGTTCCCAGGCTAGGGGTTGAATCAGAGCTGTAGCTGCCAGCCTAAGCAACAGCCACGGCAACTTAGGATCTGAGCTACTTCTGTGACCTACACCACAGCTCAGGGCAACCCCAGATCCCTAAGCCACTGAGCGAAGCCAGGAATCAAACCTGTACTGTAGGAGTTCCTGTTGTGGCGCAGTGGTTAACGAATCCTAGACTAGGAACCATGAGGTTGCAGGTTCGGTCCCTGGCCTTGCTCAGTGGGTTAAGGATCCGGCGTTGTCGTGAGCTGTGGTGTAGGTTGCAGACGCAGCTCGGATCCCGCGTTGCTGTGGCTCTGGTGTAGGCCAGTGGCTACAGCTCCGATTAGACCCCTAGCCTGGGAACCTCCATATGTCTCAGGAGCGGCCCAAGGAATAGCAAAAAGACCAAAAAAAAAAAGCCAAAAAACAACAAAAAAAAACCCTGTATTGTACCCTCATGGACCCTAGTTGGGTTCATTAACCACTGAACCACGTTGGGAACTCCCCCTTCTACTTCTGAAATGAAGAGCTGAGAGCTGCTTAACACAAGTTTTCAGCTGCAGAAAATATACTATAAAGAACCCTTGAGGAGTTCCCAGGTTTTCAATGATCTTGTCTTCCACTGGGAATCCCCAGTCTCCTCCAGTCAAAACTTCACTCAAATGTCTCCAGATTCAAATACTTGGTTTTGACTCTTCCAATCTATTTGTGATCACACTGTCTTTACGGTCCCATTTTTCAGTCTCCACAGATTTGAAGCCCTATGAGATCAGACTTTTTCCTTTATATATATATGTCAGAAGAGATAGCTACAGAATATTCCACACATTCACTACCCAACAAATGTTGACTGATGTAGATCTGAGAATATTCTGGAATGCTTTCGCAGGTAATCATCACTATCCCAAAGGTTGATTTCTTTTCTTTCTCATAATCTAGACCTGAAGCAGAGATCAGCCAACTGCAGCAGGCAGGACAAATCCAACCCATGAGTCAAGAATTTTTAAATGTTTTTAAACAATCTTTTAAAAACGTAAAACTGGAGTTCCCATCATGGCACAGTGGACTAGGAACCATGAGGTCGCAGGTTTAATCCCTGGCCTCGCTCAGTGGGCTAAGGATCTGGCATTGCTGTGGCTGTGGTGTAGGCTGGCAACTGTAGCTCCGATTCGACCCCTAGACCGGGAACTTCCATACGCTGTGAGTAAGGCCCTAAAAAGTGGGGGGGGGGGGGGGAAGAAAAACTGAAATATTTACTATCTTGCCCTTCAGAGCATACCCAACAGAGGCTGTAGACAAGGGGACGTAGCAATGAGGTCAGGGATAGCCCACAGGCTCCTAGAACCACTCAACTCCAAGTGCTCTGATTTTGTGGGTAACCCCCAAGGAGTCTGCCAACTCTTGAATCACTGCAGCCATGTGCCACTCGCCATGCTCACTGCAGGTGAGGAATAACGAGAAGGGAAAATACGTAGTATTAGTAGGAGGTTGTGAATGACAGAAAGCTGTGTAATGTTAGACAAATTCAAGCTCATAAAGAAATTTCCTTAAATTTAATAAAGATGCTCAAAAATGTTCTTTGCAGTTTTTTTTAATATTTACAGTTTCTTTTTTACAAAGTTCTGTACATAAAAATAAATATACAGAAACAACCCTATCAACTGTCTGCATCAGTGCTCCTCGCTGGTGGGCTCACCATTTACAAGGAAGACATCATTCAACGCAACCTGTCACAGAGACTTTTCTGCCAGCAAGGACCTCTTAACTTGAAGGATCACTACATTGCTAGGTCTCTTTTATCAAGATCACCAATCATTGGAGGCCTTTAGCTACCAAATAGCAATTAATTACCCATGGAATCAATGACCACAGTCACTGGCTTCAGTGGAGTGTGGCCAAGTGCCAACTGCTGCCAAGCGACCATGTCCACGCCCTATGCTTCTTTAATGCTTGAAGACGTGAGTATGGCTAATATCACAAAGAAAGCCCCCTCCTCCTGCTAGTCACTGTGAAAAGCATGCGTAAGGCAATTGAGGGTTAAGGATTCATCTTGCTAATGTCAAAAGCGACACTAGCAAGATTCTTAGCCTCATCCACCAGATGACGGGCCTCTGCGGCCAGGCCTCCAGGAGCAGGCTCCACCTCCTTCTCCAGACAAAGGGTTGTAACCTGTGGCAGAGAGAGGAAGCAGAACAGCGCTGAAACATTCTGTATCAGATGAAATACTGTGAGCCTGACATGCAAAGTGAAAGTGCTGCGAAGATATATCCTAGCCTCACGGACATTTTCATAAAACTTTCAGTTACCAGATGACAAAAATACTTTATCCTGTGACGACACTTTGGACTGACTTTCTGGTGGGAATAAAAGAAGCCATGCAACTTTTCTTCAGACACACACCACTCCCCTACAGCAAGCCAGCTTTGGGTTCCTAATGCACAGGGGATCCGAGTCCAACCTTTAAGGGCAGCCCAGCGTATAACCAGGCTGCGCAGAGCCTATGTTCCAGGCACCCCACGGTCCTCCAGGAGGCCATCCAGGCTTCCACACTTCTGCTTCTGCAGCCCCTCCCCATAGAAAACCCCTCTCCCAAGATGGAGAATAGAGCATCATCCTACAAAGCTTTCTAGTGCCTTTGCCTTCCCCTCCCCCACTCAGGATTAATGTGAGCCCCCTGGCAAATCACAAAGGATGGCTTATTTTCATCTGGCTGCAAGTCCCATCTTCCCCAAAGGATGTGACAGTCCTCAAGACTGGGATAAAGACAGACGGCCATGTTATCAGCCACAGAGCTTGGGATTGCACACAGAAGGCGGCCCTCTGAATGAGCACCTGTCCCTGCCTCCTTGAGAAAGTCATTTGTAAGAAACAAGACAGCCTGGCTGGAAAGACCAGAACCGCTGTGTCCTGGACCGTGGACACACTCACCTCCAAGATGCGTGAACTAGTCCTCACCCCACTCACCTCTCCCCTTACAGGGCTGTGTGGGATCAAGTGAGAATACTAAAACACAGGTGCAACCATCCCGTCATTTACTGGGGGCCTTGGGCCACCTCTTTTTCTGATTGCTTATCGAGTGCTACCTGGAACTGAGTGGACACTGAGGCCAAAGAGGTGACAGGACTCCTGGAAACAGGTCTTTGCCCACATCCTTGCCTGAAGCCCACTGGGCAACAACAAGGCTCAGCAGGTTGGCCACTTCCAGCCACTGACGGCTGCCCTGCATCTGTTTCTTTAATTTCATCTTCATAATCTTAAACTTCGGAATTAGTCTCAATTTATAGACGACACAAAGAAACAGAAACCAGTTTTTAAAGGGAACTCTGTCCTGTAATTGTTCAGCATGCTTTCATGCTGGATACTGACCTCCTCCCCGCAAAGGCTTCTTGTCAGATTTTCGTTTCGGGATGACTGACGAAGTAGAAGGTCCAGGGCTATCTTCTTCCTGTTGGAACACACACAGGCTTAAGAATCCAGCTAAAAATATTCCAGTCTAGGAACCTGCATCTACTTGAAAAGAGCCTGCTGGGCTGAATGCTCCATCACCTGACGCTTCCTTGCATCTCCTCTATAACTTCTTCCTTCTTGCACGCTGTCCCATCTTTCAATCTTCTGTCTCCTTTTTTCTTCTTCGAGCTGAGGAAGAATAACACACGGTATAGAATGAATTCATAAGCTGCCGTCCTTCTCCAAGAAAACATAATTGTGCTGTTTTTCACTGAAAGGTCTTTCAAAACACACCTTTGCTTGCCCTTCACTTTCTTCTACTAATAAAACTGTTGCCATCTAGTGGTGTGAGTTTAACTCACAAGCAGAACCTTTGGTTTTTGTACACCATTAAAGAAAGCAAAAAGCCATTAGGGAAAAAAGTGTCGACACAGTTCTACTGAAGCTGGACATTTCTGGTCATGTGGAAAGGGTGAGCATGACTGGCAGGCCTGCTTTGCTGCTACCGGCTGTGTTCCCTGAGGAAAGTCATTTAAGCCCTTTGTTTCGTAGGCTGTCGGGATCCAATGAGAGCAGATTTGGAAGTGCTTTGAAAGTCAGGTACTAGGGGAACAGCAGAGGATTATGTCCAACAATGAGCACTTAGAAAGCTTGCGATTATACGGTTCCTAGGGCTGGAGGAGGTGGGGTTACAGCACCCTGGGTCTTTGCCTCTGCTTCCTACTCCTTGAAGAGCAAGCAACTGGGCACCACAGACTATGTGCATGCAAAGGCCACCCACTCTCTCATGCCCAATGGAATCCAGACCCAAACCATACGTCATTCTGGTTCTGGTTAAACTGTGATGTCACAAAGATTGCAAAAAGGTGCCTTAGAAAGCACATATCCCAAAAAACCGTTGCCATGACTTTCAGGGTCCACCACTTCTAAACCCAAACGCCTGTCACCTCAATGTTTTCTACTGTCTGCAGAAGGAAACCACCTCTTGACCTAAAGGTTGTTTTATGTTCACAGCTAACATGGAGAACACCAGAATGGAACACAGCTGAGACCTGAGACCACAAACATAACAGCTGACCGAGCTGTGAGTCAGGCAGACTGTTTGCTAATTTTGTTAAGGGCATGAGACAAAACCACATATGCTATATATAACAACTTTAAAACTGAACACAGGCTTTTGTCCTCTTTCCAATTTGGGGAGGATCATATTACAATTAAAAAATAATAATCTTTCAAAAAAAAATTTTTAAGCTCCATCACGAAACTAGATAAATGACCAGGCTGTTTAGCTAAAGCAAAAACTTATGCCCTCAAGTCATTAATTCTGACACGTGGAATTACTCTACAGCTCCAGAAACAAAAGAGAAATTGGCTGGAAATCAGCAAAGAAAAAGGTTAAAATAAAATGGCTCAAAAATGGCATCTATGTATACCATGCTGCCATTTCTATGGAAAAATGATGTATGTTATGTGTCCACATATGGATAAATATTATTTCTGGAAAAATACCTAAAAAACATAGTATGGAACACTTAGGCAGCAGCAGATAAGGGAGCAAGAAAGGCAGAGAACTTAATTTTCATAGCAGGGATTTTTTTATACCATGAATTTTTTTTAACCTCATGTGATTTAGAAAATTATATAAATAATAGGAACGTGCTAGTACATTTTAGGTTAGTGACAGTATTTACGTGGAGGATGGGCAACCCCTAACCACTGAGGAAGGCTGCTGAGACTGAGCCGGTGTGTGTGTGCAGCAGGCGGCGTCCTGTTCTGGCCTTTCCCTCTGAGCTCTGGCCAAGCTGGGGAGACCAGCCATGGACTGGATGACAATGCACAACACTAAAGCTACCAGCTGTGGCTGAAAGGCACTCCACCCTGCCAACACCAGAGACAAGCAAGACCAGGAAGACCAACTTTTCTGGCTTCCTTCTGAGAGGATGGAGAGGGGCCTAGAAACATCTGCACTGAAGCTAAAAAGCAGAGTCCACATTCAGTCCCTTCAGTTACACAGACTGGGTCCAATGTGGTGGGTGATGTGAGTCCGTGAAAAGCAGCACACCCCATTAGTTGCAACCATCAGCCCTGGTTCTTCCCCACCCCCACCACCAAACCCTGTGTCTTTGAAACAGTTTTTCAAAACTCTATCTCCTGCTCTCGCCAACCCCCCATCTTCCATCTCCTGCCCTCTCTCTACTCTCCATCTCAACCCTGGGTTGAGCCCATCACAACCCTCCCCTGGCTCTCCTTCAATCCAGTGAAGAGTGACTCCACCAATCCAGGTCTTGTGAGACGCCTGGCTTGATACCAATCATGGGGCAAGAGGCTGAATGCGTGTTCTGTGTGTCTGCTGGCAAGACTCCTGTGCACAGCACACAGTTTTGAATGAAATGCTGTAAGGAAACCACTCAAAAGTAAAAACATAAATAACAGACACTCTTCTTTAAGAGTTATTTCCCCCCTAAACAGTAAGAAATGTAAGAAAGTGCACAAGGAAAACATGTTGAGCAATAGTTAGCTACACACACATACTTTTACCCACTTTTTCTTTCACTAAACCTCAAACTTAAGAACATGTATTCAAACTAAAACCAATTCATACCTGTCTTAGCTTCTCCTTATGCTTTTCAACTTGTGCATTTAATTCTTCTTGCATTTTCAAACGAGCTGCTGCTAAAGCCTCCTGTCGTTTAACAACAACATCAGGTTCTAAAATGTCAGAAAAAATTTGGAATAAAGCACCTTGTGTAATATAAAATGGGAACTCTTTAGGGTCCATAATATTAGAAGTACACAGAAGTCAGACAATGCAAAAATGTATTTTCACATGCATAAATCTACTCCTTTGTATGTATTCTAGTGCTTAAGGGGGCAGGGGACTATCCCGCAGCCATAGTTCTTAGACCCTGTTAAATATCCACAACATCAGAAATCTGTTCGAAACAGATTTCTGGGCTCACCCAGCAATTCCAATTCAGAAAGTGGCAGAGGCTCTGTGATTGAAATGTAACTGCTCTGATGGCTACAGTGGGATTCCGTTCCACAACAGGATACCTCCTAACACCCAGTCCCTAGGTTGACCAGAATTCTAGAAAATAACCAAGGAAACATAAAGTTTTTTGATCATTAGCCAACGCTTAAGTAGCCCAAATCTGTACCAGAAAGGTAAAGATCTTTAGATATTTTTTCCTTGTTTCTACAGGAAAAAAATAAAAAGAAAAATCTTTCCAGCTAGCATTAATAGAAACAACTTCTCCAGATATCTGGTTTATAAAACAGAACAAATTATATAGAGACAATCAAGTTCTCTATTTGCTCTCTAATCAGACCACCCTGTTAAGGAGTACTGAGGAGAACTACACAGTGGTGTGACTAATTTTTTCAACTAGGAAACAAACTAGAACGTATAGTTTGTTTCTTCTGGATTATAACCTCAGTACCATCCAAAGGATAGGCAATAATCATCACCCACAGAGAGCTGACAGTTGAGAAAGGTCACCAAACTGAACCCACATGGAACAGGGGCAAAAACAGCATAGTAGTGTGGTGTGGCAGAGGGGACTAGATCTTTTTTAGGGGGACTATTATCTTTTTCAAAGATAATAAAAGAATAAAAAAACAAAATTATAGTTCCACTTTATAGAAATATGAACTGTGGTAACATTCCTAACTGTTGGGTCATTCTTAGAATAAAATCAAATAATGTGTCAGAGTTTTTTTTTAATTTGTGTTTAATTTTTTAAAATTATAGTTGATTTACAATGTTACAGTATGCAGTTTTTTGAACCTAATTTTTCTTTTCTTTCTTTCTTTTTTCTTTTTTTTTTTGGTCTTTTTGCCTTTTCTAGGGCCGCTCCCACGGCATATGGAGATTCCCAGGCTAGGGGTCGAATCAGAGCTGTAGCCACCGGCCTATACCACAGCCACAGCAATGCAGGATCCGAGCCGTGTCTGCAACCTACACCACAGCTCACGGCAACACCGGATCCTTAACCCACTGAGCAAGGCCAGGGATTGAACCCGCAACCTCATGGTTCCTAGTCGGATTCATTAACCACTGCGCCACGACGGGAACTCCTCGAACCTAATTTTTCTAACAAAATTTTACAACACAAGGAAACAACTTTTACTGCACATTTTTTTAAATTGATGTGTTAATAAAATAAACTTCTTTTCTGAGGTGCCCATCCTAGTATCTTATATCTTATAAATCTACTCCAGTTGTGGGCAGGTCTCCCATTGCCAGCAATGGTTATACCAGGTGACTAAAGCCGTCATTCCCTAACACCACCAACATCCACTTCATAAAATCCTGCAAATTTTTTTTTTTTTTGGTCTTTTTGCCTTTTCTAGGGCGGCTCCCGCGGCATATGGAGATTCCCAGGCTAGGGGTCGAATCGGAGCTGTAGCTGCCAGCCACAGCCACAGCCACAGCAACGCGGGATCTGAGCTGCGTCTGCAACCTACACCACAGCTCATGGCAACGCCGGATCCTTAACCCACTGAGCAAGGCCAGGGACTGAACCCGCAACCTCATGGTTCCTAGTCGGATTTGTTAACCACTGAGCCACGACCGGAACTCCTAAAATCCTGCAACTTAAGCAAAATTTACAATTGTGGTCTGTTGTTGCATGTATAACCAACAATCAAAAATACTGAGAGAACGGCAGGACTGTAGGGTTTCATAGTAGAGGAGAGTGAAGGAATTTTCTAAATCTTTCTACTCATGCCTACTTTTGTGTTACGATGTTTGCTTTCCTCCCCAGCTGCAGTAATTGTGGTGACTCAGAGGACCGATAATTTGTATTTAATTATGCTGTTATGTTCAAAACATTTAACATTTTTGGAGGATATGTCCTCAGCAACTGTTAGCATCCAACTACTTAAAAGCTACTGGTTCAGGGGGAATGTGTTTTTGAAACAGCCAAGTGTAATAATCTATATCAGGTCTGATGAGGAAATCAAAATGCAGTGGCTGTGAAAAACTAAAAGAGTTGTCACTCACAATGGCTCTAGAGATAGCTCAGAGTTAGCCCGCAAGAGCCATGGATATGGAGAAAATGTGAAGCTCTAACCTATGCTGTTAAGTGAAAAACCACGCAACAAGATACACAGGGAGTGCCCTACACACCATCAAGCAGAGTTTTTCTCCCATTAAAAGCTGCAACTGAAACAAAAACCTATGGTACATTCACCAAAATCAATTTCAGAAGCATAAAATAGTTTCCCTTCTACATAGAGTTGTACTTCTTACTCTTAATATCAGACTAACTTTTGAAATATTTAAGTAAGTGTAAAGCCACGCCTTGATTTTTTATCAGGCACTAACCCAGGGCAGCAGCAGCTCCATCCAGGTGCCTCTGCCTCAAGGCCCTCAGCCGGGTAGACAGCTTCTGAAAGACCACGTAGAGAAGAATGCAGCAGAAGACGATGTACCAGCCATAGGTGGCCAGCAGGGAGCCCACTGGAAAGAAGAAACAGTTTTCAAGAAAGGAAAAAAGACGGGGCTTTTCCATGAAATTCCACAAAGGCAAAATGAGCCTAGTTCCTTCCGGGTCTGGCTGAGATCTCCTAAGCAGGCAGTTACAACAGGGAGAAGTGCGACAATTCAGGGACCACTGAGAAGGGACTTCTCAACCACTTGGGGAACACGAGGGGGCAAGTCCGGAGGATGTGGGGTACGCCAGCCGGGTTTCGAGGGGTGAAGGGAAGTGTACTGACTCAGGAGACCAAAGGCCTTTCAGATTCTGCCAACATATAGAAAGGGGTGACTTTGCGGGGCTAACACAGCGCCGGGGGTGCGCTTGGGGCGGGGAGCCGAGGCCTGAGGCAAACACCAAGCGGCGAGTGACCCCAGTAACCGCAACCCGGAAAGGCTTGTTCCGTATCGAGTAAAGGACTAGCGCAAAAAAAGGGTCGACGGCGCCGCCCAGGGAAGCGCCGCTCTGGGAGGGCTTCCACGCGCGCTCCGGGCCCACTGCCCGGGCCTGCGTGCGGCGCTGACAGCCGGGTGCCGGCCGGGCCTGGCCCGGGCGCAGCGGAGAACCACCCACCGAACATGGCGGCGCAAACCCTCTGCCCAGCGGCCCATGCCAACTCACCCGTGACGTGAAGGAAGCGCAGGCTTTCGGTCTCCAGGGCCGGCCGCGCGGACAGCTGGTCCCCGTCCTGCTCCATAGCCACCAGCGTAGGGCCTGGCCCGGCCGGCTGCGTCAACTGGAGCCTTCTCCTTCCGGCCAACCCCTATGTACACGTGGCGCGCCAAGCCGGCATTCAGGCGTCCGAGCCAATCGCGTCGCGACCCAGCCCAAGCGTTCGGCCAATCGTAGCGAGGGCGTGGCCGAAGCGACCCAGCTTGGGAAGAGGGGAGGAGGGAGGGAGAGTTGTGAGGGCTTGAAAAGCGATTGCTCGGGAGGGGCGGTGGCTAGATCCCGGAGGAGCTGAGAGAGACCGGGGAGGGGCGGGGTGACCTGCTGCCTGAGGGGTGTCCCAGCTTCGCTGCGCCTTCGGCCTCTTGGCGACTTCCTCACAACCTCCTTAGGGAGTGTTTGCTTTTGATTGGACACCGAGGTCGTCCGGGGAGGTTGGAAACCGGATTTGCGCCCACACCCTTAATCCTGGCCCAGAAAGTCCCCGCTCGCCTCGGAGTTCTATTCTTTAGAATCAAAATCTCTGGAAAAAGAATGACCCCAACAACCAATGGCCCCACCTCGCACTGAATCTTACTGAGTGTCACAAGGCTTGATGATTATGTTTAATAGCGTCCTGGCTGTTTTCTTGGCCCACCTCCACCCCTCACCCACCGCCACCTCTCTGAGGCCAACCTTAATCACCACCCCCCCTTTTTAGGCCGCACCCAGGGCATACGGAGGTTCCAGGCTAGGGGCTGAATCAGAGCTGTAGCTCCGGGCCTGTGCCACAGCCACAGCAACACAGGATCCAAGCCACATGTACAACCGATACACCACAGCTCACAGCAAGGCCGGATCCTTAACCCACTGAGCGAGGACAGGGATCGAACCCGCGTCCTCAAGGTTAACCACACTTTTTGAAATCTGACCTTGAGATTTTCTTGAAGAAGGATTTAAAGTGAAGGTACCTAGTCATGTCTCAAAAAAAGGGATGAGGATTAGGAATAGGGCCAGGAGGACCTCAGAGTGTGTGCCCACGCGAGGCTGGAGGCCCAGGGCTCCCTTGGCTGCCTCACCCAGACTTTTCTCAAGGGGGCGACCTCTGAGACTTCACAAGGGCCTTTTCAGCACTGAGTCGGAAAAGCAGTAAGAAGGGCTCCTCACTGAAGAACTTGAATTCATGTGCCTTGGCAAAGAAAGCCTGAACGTTTTACTTTTTTTTTTTTTTTTGGTCTTTTCTAGGGCTGCACCCGCAGCATATGGAGGTTCCCAGGCCAGGGGTCTAATTGGAGCTGTAGCCACCGGCCTACGCCAGAGCCACAGCACTGCCAGATCTGAGCCTCGTCTGCAACCTACGCCACAGCTCACCGCAATGCCGGATCCTTGACCCACTGAGCGAGGCCAGGGATCGAACCTGCAATCTTGGTTCCTAGTCGGATTCGTTAACGACTGTGCCACAATGGGAACTCCTGAACGTTTTTCTTAATCTTGAAAGAGCACTCCTCCAATTGGGAAATTAAGGACTTGATTTTATCAGTTAAGACTGTGAATACAGCCCTTTTTTGATGAGTTTAGGAAGAATTTTATCCACCTCCCCACCGCCTCCCCCATTGATATTTCTCCTCCTAACTTGTGAAAAATGACGAACTCTTTGCTTTGAGGGGGTTTCTTACTTGCTCTGGCATCTTGCAGGAACTCACTCTGCTAAAACTGAATGACTTCTTGGGTTCCAATGCTTGGTTTGGGATGAGCTTAAAATATATCTTGTATGTAAATACTGTTGAACTCAGGATGACCAGGGTTACCTGACCTCTTTGATTATACTCAGGAGGCTAGGTGCACTGTGCTAGGGTCGCTGTTCTTGGAAAGCAGTTGGCTAGTTCCTTCCTTTCTTTCTATCCGGGAATTAATGTTCTGAAAAGGGATCTGACACAACAGTTTGAATTAATGCTTGGGAGCAGTTTATTTTTACATAGAAATTGCAGTTAAGATAGCTGGTGCCTTGGATTAACCAAAAAGATAGTTTTTTAGGAGTTCCCATCATGCCTCAGTGGTTAGCAAACCCGACTAGCATCCATGAGGATTTGGGTTCGATCCCTGGCCTTGCTAGGTGGGTTGGGGATCCGGCATTGCTGTGAGTTGTGGTGTAGGTCGCAGATGTGGCTCGGATCTGGCATTGCTGTGGCCGTGGTGTAGGTCGGTGGCTACAGCTCTGATTGGACCCCTGGCCTGGGAACCTCCATATGCCACAGGAGCGGCCCTAGAGAAGGCAAAAAGACAAAAAAAAAAAAAAAAAAGATAGTTTTTCAGACAGTTCCCTGCTTTAATCAGATGAAGATGTGAAAACTTCACAAATGTTTCAGTGAATATCATTTCAGAGTTCACAGGGTAGTTCAGGAATTAAGATAGTTGGAATAGCAATGGAGGAAGATCCCTCACTGTGAAGATTTGCTGTTCCTGGATTTCAAAACAAGTCAATGAGCTGTCAGTGAATTAAGTCAACTGGCATATCATAAAAATGTCAAAATGCTGCACCTGGTTGAACAGGCAAAAATAGATTATTTCATTTGCCTTGTTTACCCACCCTGCCCTGTAATGTGTGTAATCATGAAGATGGAATAAATTTGTAACATTTAGTTTTATATCATAGAAAAAACAGTAGTGAACAATTCCCATCACTCAGGATTTGTGATATAAAGTAGAAACCAACACAATACTCATGAAAATAATGCATAATTTAAACTACACAAGAACAAAGTGCCCTGTACTATTGGGAACTACTGTGTATTTGTGTGTATACATATGTGCACATGTATAATGATGAATAGTCTATCTCACCTAGCTTGTCTAGAACTATAAATTTATTTTAGCAAACACTTTGCTCAGTATGACTGCTCAGGTGTTATTAGCCAAAACAGGGCAAAGGTAGAGTACTCAGTGTTCCCAGCCAATCACCAATCATCATAGACTAAGTCGTTGGCCCCTGTCCATCACTCTTTGCCACCATATCCTTGCCCTGTCTCCAGGTGGGAGGAATGTATTTCCACATCCTTTGACTTTGAACTTGGTCAGGCTGGTTGCTTTGGTTAATGGCAAGGAGGCTGAAGTCACAGTGTGTCAGTCTTGAGTGCAGGCCTTAAGACACTTCTAGTGCTCCCTTTTTGTGCCTTTGCCTGGTTAACCAACTTGACATAGAGAATGAAGTATGTAAAGCTGAGCCACCCTAGTTAATCCGTAGCCCTGCAGTGAAAAATGAAGAGAATAAATTATGGTTGTTGCTTAAAAGGAGTTTTGGGGTGGTTTGCTCTGCAACATTATTGTCTAATATAGCTAAGGATAAGCCAAACCTCAGCTTTTTTTTTTTTTTTTTTTTTTTGTCTTTTTGTCTTTTGTTGTTGTTGTTGTTGTTGCTATTTCTTGGGCTGCTCCCGCGGCATATGGAGGTTCCCAGGCTAGGGGTTGAATCGGAGCTGTAGCCGCCAGCCTACGCCACAGCCACAGCAATGCGGGATCCGAGCCGCGTCTGCGACCTACACCACAGCTCATGGCAACGCCGGATCGTTAACCCACTGAGCAAGGGCAGGGACCGAACCCGCAACCTCATGGTTCCTAGTCAGATTCGTTAACCACTGCGCCACAACGGGAACTCCCCAAACCTCAGCTTTTAATGAAGGATTAAAGGTATTAGTAGCTAAAAAGATTACAGAGATGGCAATCAAACAGTAGTGTTTCTCAAATTTGAATAATGTAAAGACCTCTTCCAATGACATTCTTGTAGACCCCCAAACATGGCCTTTAAAGTATGTGCATATGTAAAACCAGATATATATTTCTTAAATTTACATTTCTTACGTCCTCAAAACCAAGCCACTTACTAATTACATTCAGATACTACAAAGGTCATAATATTCAAATCAGCATTTTTTTTTTGTTGTCTTTTTAGAGCTGAGGCATATGGAAGTTCCTGGGGTAGGGGTCAAATCCGAGCTGCAGCTGCTGGCCTACATCACAGCCACAGCAACATGGAGTCTGAGCCATGTCTGCAACCTACATCACAGCTCATGGCAATGCCAGATCCTTAACCCACTGAGTGAAGCAAGGGATTGAACCCTCATCCTCATGGATACTAGTTGGGTTGGGTTCATAACCACTGAGTCACATGAGAACTTCCTTAAATCAACATTTTAATGTCGTTCCACAGAAACAAAGTTCTTTTGAGTGTTGCATGACTATGTCACTGGTATAAAATTTTCTGCTATAACATGATGCAAGTTATACTAAATGAATACACTGAAAATATGGGTGCCTAGGGAAAACTGTGTTCAAGTAAAGCCATTTTTTTCTGGGCCTGAGACACATAGGTGGAGCTTGAGCTCTGAGCACAGGAGCCCTCCATTTCCTCTAGTTGAATTTTTGCAAAATCCTCGCTTGGGACAATAGCATAAAAAATGTAGCCTGGTGGTCTTTTTGCTTTTGTCTTACCAGTGCTCAAATGACCAATTATGTATCATTAAACTGGTGCCAAAATAACCATAATCAGATTAGATTAATTCAGGCAATAGCACTGACATCTCACGTTATTGCTAAATATTGTGCAAGAGTCAAAGCCAGAAGGAAGCCAAGTAATCTATTCCTTAGAGGTAAGGAACATGGTCAGAGAAAAGTTAACTGCAACCAAGTGCAGCTGAAACTATTGACCAGAGCTCCAGAGTCCCACTCAGTGAGGGGGCTCATAAATGGTAGGAGCAGAGAGCCTCCTGCATATGGTGGAGAGAGCATCCTTGGATCTTAAATGTGGAGAAGAAAGCCTGAATCATTGTAGCTGTCCTATCAGAAGCAGAAGCAACAGGTAAACACGCTTCAACAGAAAGGCTGTGTGGAGATAGAAAAGGCTGCCTCACTGGTATATGTCATGAAAGATGTTTTAGGAACTAAACTCTAAACCAGCCCAGGAAGGAACATATCTGAAGACCCCTACCTCCCCAAGTCCTTCTGTTCTGATTTATGCATATGTAACAACGTTCTCATCCCAAAAGGAAGCTTGAGGAGGGAAGGGTAGAGCCTGCATTGCAGGCACGGAGGAAGTTCTCTTCCCTCTGAAATTAAATTGATAAGAGTTAAGCTTATAAACCCATCTACTGTATATTCAGTTTATTTCCTAGGTGTCTAAATAGCCCAAGAAGCATCCAGGGCTAGTCAGAGTTAGGAGGAAGGCATATGTGTCTAGGTTAAGAGTAGACGTATTAACTCATTTTATCCTCAAAATTATTTGGAGTGTTGCAAGCTTTTTTAAAAAAAATTTAATTTAATTTAACTTAATTTAAATTTTGTCTTTTTAGGGCCACATCCACGGCATATGGACGTTCCCAGGCTAAGGGTCTAATTGGAGCTGTTGTTGCCAGCCTACACCACAGCCACACAGGTTCCGAGCCACGTCTGCGACCTACACCACAGCTCACAGAAATCCAGATCCTTAACCCACTAAGGGAGGCCAGGGATCAAATCTGCATCCTCATGGTTCCTAGTTGGCTTAACCACTGAGCCATGAAGGGAACTCCCTTTTTCCTTTATTTTCTCACTTCTCTGATTAAATTGATTTTTGACTAAAGGTTTTCTATAGACAAAAAGGCAGGGGGAGGACATGAGGGGGCTCCACTCTGGGAAGGCCCCCCCAGGGTCCTGCTCAGTTATAGACAGTGGATTCCCCTCCCATCCCACAGAAGGGGACAGCCAGTGGGTAGCTGGGGCCTTCTCTCAGAGGGCAGACATGCTGGAAAGGCCTTGGAGCTGATGCTGGAGGCCAGTGTTTGCTCTCCAAGCCAGTCTGGAGAATCTGAGGAAACTCACCTTAATCACAAAGTGGTTTTGATTTTCTGAGCATCATGAGCCTGGAGTTGTTGATCAGGGCCTGGAGCAGTTTCGGCTGCTAGAATCTGCACAGACAGACTTGGGTGGGGGAGGGACAGCTCGTTTCTGTTCTGCTTAGAGGCTGTGGAAAAGCTTCCTGGAAGGCATGAGTTGTGGGAGAGGAAACTGGACCAGGACTTCTAGGGACACGAGGGTGGTTGGAAGGAGGTAAAGTTGTCCCACAGAACAGGGAACCCGAAGTGTTTGGGACAGAGATGAACACTGTCCCGATCAGCACTAAGTGTCCACAA
Source organism: Sus scrofa (assembly GCF_054392235.1). Taxonomy (NCBI): domain Eukaryota; kingdom Metazoa; phylum Chordata; class Mammalia; order Artiodactyla; family Suidae; genus Sus; species Sus scrofa. Next base: position 149,148,980 of record NC_139383.1, read on the forward strand.
AGAAGAGGTGCCTAACTGGTTGTGCCTAACTGCTTCTGATAGGACAGCTACAATGATTCAGGCTTTCTTCTCCACATTTAAGATCCAAGGATGCTCCCAGCAGAAGGTAGAGCAGAGTCTCGGTGGTGGGAGGAAGGGATTAGACACTATACAGCCTCAAGAGGGAACCTGCTGGGGGCACAGAAATCTCGTGGGGAGCAATGGGCAGGCAAAGCGACATAGAGCCTTACCTTGGAGGGCACAGGACCTGCATACCCAGATGGGGTTGATGTTTCAAACAAATGGGAAATGGAGGGCTTAGCTAGCAGAGCTAGACTTAGCCTTCAGGAAAAAGAGAGGCATCCAGTTAGAAGAAAGACACAAGCCCTCAGGGGTCTCAGAGCCAGGCTGATGGGGACTTGGGAAGTATGGCTCCTGTTCTTCTCGCAGAAGTACCTCAGGGTGTGGAGCATGGCAGAAGGGGGAACATGGGGAAGAGGAAGCCTGAGACATCTTGGGGAAGGTCATGGGTACTTGTGTCTTGGTGTTCAAGCCCAGTAGGCTCAAACAGGATACTTTATTTGCCGACTGATTTAGGCAGTTGTATTTGATGGCCTGCAGCAGCTTTCTCTCCTCATGGTTTGTGATCATGATGTGCAGAAAAATCTGATAGGTGCAAAGTTGGGAAGATGATCTATACAGAGAATGACAGACACTGAATCCAAAATCCAGATGGTAAGTCAGGCCAGGCAGCCCATCTCTGGGTACCCAGGTTATGTTTGTTTTTTATGACACAAAAACGGTGCGGAGTGGGAAAAAAATAACCAAACCTCATAGGATTACTATAGAGAATCATCAGATAAACCATAGTAGTGCTTACCTGGTGCTTGGCTCTGAGGAGAGGGTTGCTCAACCTGTTCAGATGTCTTTCTGTTTCTTAACATCTCCCTATAATGAAGAGGCTCTTTGCCTCTTTCCTCACTGGCCCATGGCCTTTCTGAGTTTGGAAGAGCTCATGGAAAGCAACCTGCCTTCCTACTTGCAAAGACCTATTGAGATTCCATCCAGCTATTCCTGGTCCTTGCCCTTGATGTGGCTGGATTAAGGAATCTGGGGGCCAGTAGAGGGCTCCAGACCCACTCGGATAACTAGCTTGGTTCTGGTTGGGGTTCCCTCATTCAACAGTATCTATTAAGTACCTGCTACCTACAAGATTTTTGCTCTGCACTAAGAAAAATCAGCGAATAGGAGTTCCTGTTGTGGCTCAGCGTCTAATTCGTTCTTCAGTCAAATGAATCCAACTAGGAACCATGAGGTTGTGGGCTCAATCCCTGGCCTCGCTCATGCTCCCCCTTTCTTGGTCAGGCAGAACTTCTAGAGCTCACTGAGGCAGAGCCAGAGGGAAAGGGGGACAGAAGTCTAGGGTGGAGTTCATTCCTTTCCTTGCTATGGGATCATTAATATTTTTGTAAAGGCACAGGAAAAGTCAGCTCTGTGAACTTTACTCCTTTCCTTGCTCCAGCGCCAGCTCCAAGACCCTGAGCAGCTGCAGAGCCAGAGGAAGGGCCAAGTCTGGACCTAGCGAGAGCTCCATCTTTGCTTCTAACATCACCCCCAATGCTGGAGCCCTAGTCTCCCCCATAAGCTGCTCCAGGGCGGAGCAAGCCACATCTGCTTCAGTTGTGGAGCTGGAGTCATTTGGGCAGTCTCATCAAACACACACCACATATGCAGCAGGAGATGCTATTCTATAGACTGGACACTCATGACCTTGGTCTATCCAGGAAATTTCCTGTTACCATCTCCATTCATTGGTACATTGAGTGACAGAGAGACAGACCCGAATAGCATTATTAATTGTTTTCAAAACAATATTTTTTTCTTTTTATGCCACACTTGTGACATATGGAGGTTCCCAGGCTAAGGGTCAAATCAGAGCTGCAGCTGCCGGCCTATGCCACAGCCACAGCAACTTGGGATCCAAGCTTGTGGCAATGCCAGATCCTTAACCCACTGAGAAAGGCCAGGGATCAAACCCGTATCCTCACGGACACTATGTCGGGTTCTTAACCCACTGAGCCACAATGGGAACTCCCTTTCCCCCCCACCCCCCCAGTCTTCCAATCTTTAAGGGAGCCTACTATGTAAAGCCTTCTCAGAGGTGACTGGCTGGTAAGATTCCCTGACTCTCTGCTCCACTTCCAGGACTTGACAGAGCACAATTTGGAAAACAGGAAACTCTTTTTTTTCTCCCCCTTTTCAGCCACACACATGGCGTGTGAAAGTTCCTGGGCTCAGGGATCGAAACTGACCCACAGCTGCAACCTACACCACAGCCAGGCTCAGAATTAAACCAGCAACACCACAGAGACAAGCTGAATCATTAACCCTCTGTGCCACAGTGGGAAGTCTGGAAAACAGAAAACTCTTAACCCTGGATGTCATTTTCTCTTTTTAAATATTATATGTTTAATATAATATTTAAAGATTATTAGAGAAACCTCAACCTCTTGTTTGTACAAAGTGGAGCTAACATTTCACGCATGTGATATATTCACATTATAAAGTCATTCTGCTAGAGGAATTCCCATTGTGGCTCAGCAGTAACAAACCTGACCAGTATCCGTGAGGGCTGGGGTTTGATCCTTGGCCTTGCTCAGTGGGTTAAGGATCTGGCATTCTTATGAGTTGTGGTGCAGGTCGAAGATGTGGCTCAGATCCTGTATTGCTGTGGCTATGGTGTAGCCTGGCAGCTGCAGCTCCAATTTGCTCCCTAGCCTGGGAACATCCATATGCTGCGGGTGCGCCCTAAAAAAAGACACACGAGTGACTCTAGTCCAGGGGTAAGCATCAAAACCTTTTCCTGGCCCTCGCAGGTGAGATCCAATCAGTTTTCTGGGCTCCTGGAAGGTTGTCATGGGTAAATAGATTGTTTATGCCCTGATTTCCATATCCCCGTTTCTGACCCTAGACCTTGATATCATTTCGTGTTCCCAGGGAATTTTAAAAATTCTAGCCATAATGGAATGACTCCAGGAATACTGATTATTTTCCTTTCCTCTGGACAGTCATCCTGGGGACATCTCCTTTCCTCTGGGAAAGACTTGGAGGAAGAATCATGGTATAGACTTATGGCCATGATGTAGGGCTCCTGCTCAACAAAGGAGCTCTGAGTCTGTGTATTGGCTTAAACCTGGGGCCAAAATCAGAGTCCATGAGCCCCTCAGCCCTAGTTTTTCCAAGATTATATATACCAAGTGGAAAGTTCATAGGTTTGCATCTATGTCATTCCTACAGACATTGGGGTCAATTAGCCACTGTCTCACAGGCAATGGATTAAAATGCTCTGATTTCTCCTCCTTTCTCAGGGTTTATGAGGGCCATTGAGTCTACCACCTCTGTAGGCTAAGTCATGGCATCTGAGCCTGCTACTCCAAGAGTTCAGGTCCATTGGTGGAATCTCCCACCACTGTCTGCAGCCTTCACTGAGGCTCTGTGGGTGCTGGGTCTTCCTTACCAATGTCTTTCTAAGTCTCTAGGTGAAGGGGCATCCCTGAGTGTCACTGCTTGCGGTTAAAAGTGGGTGGATTCGTTGCCCATAATGGACCCACTCCAACATTCCTGCCTCCTAAAGACTTGGGCTTTTCCCTTTATGGTCTCTCAGGGAAGTGCCAGCATCTCAATTTCTTTGGCTGACAGCCATTGTGAATCCAGGTTTCAAGTCGCTTTGCTCAAATAGTTCATTGTTAACCTGTAAAACAAATGGCTGCTATTATTTAATTCCTTCATGTAGAAATGCAGTCAAGCTCAGTTTTAGAATTGGTGCTTTCAATATCCTGAAAATGATGCCCACACAGGCTTCACAGACCCCTGGCAATACAAACATTCAAGATGCTGCATTATCCCAAGTGTCTGCCACCTGCCTGGGAACAGAACTTGAAGTGCTCCTTGCAGACTGTGCTTGAATGTGACTTTGTCTGGGGACTGAAACAATGAGAAGAGCATTTTTTGAGAGGCTACCAACCCAGGGGGAATCCATGAACAGTTTTTTAGGGAAAAAAAAAACAAAGCTAGTTTGGTATAGGGTGGGAGGTCCAATCATGCCACTCTAAGTCTCAAGGTTCCAGATCTTGAGACTTGGTGAAGGAACTTCTTACAATTCCCACTCTGCAACCAGGACATTCAGGGCCTGGGCATAAACTCTATTCTTAGTTTACAAATCAAGTAATCAAGTGGGAAAACGTTATATATTACTTTTTATTTTTATTGTCTTGGACTGTGCCTGTGCAATGCGGATATTTCAGGGCCAGGGATCAAACCTGCACCACAGCAGTGACAACTACCAGATCTTTATCCCACTGAGCCTCCAGAGAATTCCTATATAGTACTTTTTAGTTGAGGGTAACTGACATTGATTTCTCTGGATTCCTACTCAACACTGCTGATCTCTCAGTATGACATTTCAGTACTTTCTGTTGCTGCCCACTTTTTTGGCCCCTGCAGCATGCAGAAGTTCCCAGGCCAGGGATTGAACCCACGCCACAGCAGTAACCAGAGCTACAGCAGTGACGATAGTGGACCCTTCGCCTGCTGAGCCACCAGGGAACTCCTAGATGCCTTTTGAATGAAATGTTTTTTTCCAAACAAAAGTGTGTTTAAATTAATTAAAGAATGGATTTTTGCCATAGTAAAAGAATTGCCTCAGAAATTCACTCTAAGTCTTTCAAAACACTGACGGCAGAGTGTAGCAGCTAAGCACCGGAGTTGTGAAGTGCTTAAAGTCATATTTTCAGCATTTAAAATCTTTTCTGCATTTTTTCCAGGTCTATAATATTGGCCACATTATTTTAACCCCACTCTCAGCCTTCTTATCAGTAAAAAAATGTTGATAACAACAGTAGCTCCTTCACAGAGTACTAGAAGGACTGAATGATTGATTCAGTGTGTGCAAAGTTCTTAGCACATAGTCCTCCATAAAGGACTGCTGCTGTTGTAGTTCACAGACCTGGGGAATCTTAACAATTCTGGTAAGAGGAACGAATTAAGGAACATGAGATGCTCCCTGGCATTCAAGCATGGATTGAAGTCATCCAATAAGTAATTGCTGCAAATACCAAAATAGATCCTTCTACTTTCATCCAATTGACATCTGAAAACCCAGTGTCAAGTTCAGAGGTCTGTGTCAAGTTCAGAGGTCTCTGTTAAGTCTTGGAGCAGGGGAAGAAGCAGAAGCTGGCAGAGGTGGGAGAAAATGTCTCATGGCCCCTCCCGCTCAACTCCACCAGCATAGCACCCATCCTGGAGCAGAGGGTGGGAGGGGTGGGGTGATGATGACTACTGTCTCTCTTTTTTTTTTCTTTTGTCTTTTCTAGGGCTGCACCCGTGGCATATGGAGGTTCCCAGGCTAGGGGTCTAATTGGAGCTGTAGCCGCTGGCCTATGCCACAGCCACAGCAATGCAGGATCCGAGCCGCATCTGTGAACTACACCAGAGCAGACGTGGCTCAGACCTGCCCGTGGCGTAGTTCGGCACTTAACACTGGATCCTCAACCCGCTGAGCAAGGCCAGGGATCAAACCTGCAACCTCACGGTTCCTAGTCGGATTCGTTAACAACTGAGCCATGACGGGAACTCTGACAACTGTCTTGCTGTATACAACCTGTTTGCCCTGGGCGGCAGCAGGTGCCATTGTTTTGTGGTCATGTTTGGGAAAGCACGCTTTTACTTTAGTGTGGAGCTGCAGCCCCTTCTCACAGAACCACTCTTCAGACTTTGGGGGAGCAGTTCTAACTTCCCAAAGCATGGATGGTGTAGGGGCAGGAACCCAGGACCCTGCCCACACTATTTAATCCATGCCTGGGCTGCCGGTGAGATCTTGGAGGCTGGCACTTGCCTCTTTGGCTTGGCTGGAATGAGGGTCCTGTGCTCTGAAGGGGTTTTTTGGGGGGTCCTTCTTTCCTAACATTGCAGAATCTGCCTCTGGGTAGGGATAGTGCAGGGTAAGCCTCTGAGGGGGCAGTTGGTGTTACAGCCCCTCTGCTGGGCAGGGCCTCCCCTGCAGACTGCCAGGGTCTTAGCCCACACTTTTCCGGACCTTCTGTGTGGCCACCCCAAACCAGAAAGACATCTACTCCTGGTTCAAATATTTCTGACAACATGTGCATTTATTTGTATTAGAAGTACAAATGTAGGAATCCAAATACAAATACAGAGGGTGGCCCAGCCCACTCCGGGCAGGGTACAGCGGGGACCAGACCGGCGAAGCGGGGCGCAGCGCCGCCCGTGTCGCCAAGGCACGTTGGGCGCAAGTGTGCCCACTTTTCACTAGGCCACCGCGAGCTGCACGGCTAGCAGAGAGTCTCATCCTTGATGGAGAGGAAGAGGAGGACAGCCGGACCTCAGACCCGGAGCCAGAGCCACCAGGCCCTCATGGGACGTAGGTAGAGCAGGGGCTGGTGGAGGCCACTTGATGAGGGCGGGGACGCTGGCCTGATCCTCAGCTCATCTGCCTGGAGAGGGACAGGAACACGCACTTGGGCAGGGTGGGTCCCCTCTGCAGGCCAAGCTCCTCTATATTGCGCACGCTCAGAGCAGATTCGAAGATGCTCTCAGATTCTGAAATCTATCTTTCTTCCACCTAGAAGAGACGGATTCACAGGCAGGAAGGCAGATCCTTGAGGCAGAGGGCAGATCTGTGCACCTGCTCTCCCTTTCTGCCTGGGGCATCTCCCAGCGCCTCTGACCATTTTCCTTGCCACACAAGCTTCCAGAAGACCACTGGCACATTAATGTTAACTCTGACACATGGCACAGTTCACACTAGACTTGGTACTTTCTCACACAGTACATGGAGGCCGTGTCCTCAACAAGTGTGACGGTGGCTATCTGCCACCTACACCCTGAGAACCACTTTTGGCTTTCCAGTTAAAAATAGACCACGAGGCACAAATGACCCAGGAATCACTCCGGTGCACCCTAGTAAAAACATGATGATCTGATGCTCTTGACAGGAGGCAGTCTAGTTTGGACTCCAGAACAACTTCGGATCAGGTATTTTAGCTTGATCTTCTTTTTAAAGAAAGAATGTGGTCCCATATTTCCAGGAAATATGACGATTGTCAGTTCCTCTGTCTGTCTGTCTTGACTCTTTTTTTTTTTTTTTTTCCTTAAGAGAAGGCTTAAGAAGCTAATATGCTATCGTTAGGAAACTGTGCTCCTTTCTACTTGTTTCAACTACATTTGGGGTGGTAGATAGGGTAATACACACACTAATAGGTTGTTCCAGTTTTACCTCTGTACATAGGAACACAAATACACACGTCACTGCATGTAAACACAAGATGGCCCCTTGCTCCTCACAAGACAACCCAGGCCCAATCCCTGAAAACTGTTGCTCTCTTAGAATCTTTCACAGGAAATGCACTTATGAGGAATTCACTTAGTCCAGGAGCTGCTTGTAAAGAAAAACATATCATGTAGTTGTACAAATATATGCATGTAAACATTGTTCACTAGCACAAAATTAGTCATTTTAAAGGTCAAGAATGATTGAAAGTACTTTTTAAAATGTTTTAATAGAGTTTTTCTAAACAGCTAATATAATAATAAACACTATAAATTTCATCATTATAGTTTACCTGCCTCTATTTCTATCCAAAAGTAAAAATCCCAAGATACATTAGAAGAAATCAAATCTAGACCCAAATTATATAAGAAGAAGCATATTGATTGTCCTTTTTGGGCTAATAAAATCTGAGGTGTGTGCAGAAGAATTCATTTTAGGGAAAAGAGATGGCTCTTAGCCATTTGAAATGTTAACTTCATGAGAAGGAATAAAAAAGCCAAGTATGGTAAAAACAACAACAACAACAACAACAAAAAAACAAGCCAAAAAACCCCACAAGCAACCACAAAACAATTAGGGGGAGTATTCACCTAAGGAATAATCTCAAATTCTGCTTGAGGCAGGGTAGACAGACAGGACTTCTGCGACAAAGAGCAGTTCTAGAAAAGTTTTAGGCAAACAGAATTTTGAACTATGATCTGTGTATTTAATATTTAAACTGAAATGAAACTTTTCCATTTTCTCCTTCATTTAAATTCTAATTTTGTTACGGTTTGGAAAAGACATTAGACCTTTGCGTTGAATCAATAGCTAAGGACAAGTATGGAACCCAGAAAAGGACATAGATGATTATGCTGCTGCTGCTGCTGCTGCTGCTGCTGGTGATGATATTGGAGGTGATGATGACAGTGATGCTGATGACGGTGATGATGGTAAGGATGGTGATGTGGGGTGGATAGAAGTGGTGGTGGTGGTGGTGGTGAGGATGATGATTAGCATAGTTTATTTCTTCTAAAATCCTATTATATTCTTCTGCCAACTTGGAAAGAATGCAGTTTTTTTTTCTGTTTTAACCTCTCTGTAGCTTCCAGGGCCACCCTGCTCTAACGAGTGCATGGACTCAATGAATGGGGCAAGTGAGCTGATGGGTGGATGGGTTGACTGGAATTGCCACTGCTAGACAGGTGATGTGGTACTCTGATCTCCTCATCAATGTGATCCAAGTGTTTCTCTGTCTGTTGGGGGGCCCTTCACTTGCCAGTTGACAAAACTGACACCCCAAAATCCTGCCTGTAATAAACAGGAAGAGTATGTGATTAAAAAATGATTAAAAACCTGTTGGAATAAATGCCTACTAAATCAAAGCACTCATCATTTATTCTTGAAAATCAGTCTGACAGTGAGCTAGGACTTCTACTTTTTATGGAGAATGGGGACTTCAATACTTGTGTGAAAGAGTGATTAGTGGGAAAAGTAAGTTCAAATAACTAGAAAAGAGGAAAATATAGCAACCACTTTTTCCATCCAGGGGATTTCATTATTGGCAGTCAATCTTCCGTGTTCTCTCTGACCTATTCAGTTTAAACTGGTCAGCAGATAAGAAGATCCTTCTTCCAAGCAGGAAGCATTATTCCCCTCTCACTGTAGAGCAGCCCACTGGGCTGGGAAAACCTTGCTTTGGGTTTACAAATACAAAACAGTGAAGTAGTGGAGGTAGGTGACTATATGAATAGTTCAATCAAAACAATTTACATTTTCCTCCCATTACCTGCATGGAACATTCAAGTAGTGTTTGCTTTCTGTGTGTGAGTGTGCATGTGTGCACGTTCCTGTGTTTTGTTTTCTTAATTATTTTCTAGCTCATGTTTCTATGTAACACGATTTAAAAAAAACCTACTTAACTCAAAACATTGAAGGCTTGTTAGTGAATGTTCACTTAATTTTCTGCACGGCTATAAACTGGTCTAAAATTTGGTTTTTATGTGACCAGAGTAATAAGAGTAAACCTCTTATTTTATTGACAACATTAAAAACCAAAGCATAATTTGACTTGGGGACATTTAAAAAAAAAGGAAACATTTTCCCTTTTGATCTTAATGGACTAGATAAGGCTTATATCTTGGAATTGCTAACTTGTAATCAGAAGAAGTTTTAAAAGGAGTGGAAATGCCCTGGTGTCTAGTCTTCAAGACTAGCAGACATTTTTTAAAAAGCCAAGATTTTACTTTTTCCAAAGATATGAACAGTTGAGTTGTTTTCCTATTCTCTCAACACATACGTGTTTCTTCCTCTAATGATAGAAACATATTTTCACAGTAAAGTGTAAGTCAACAAGGAATTTGAGAAGGGGTCTGAAGAGTTATTTTTTGGTTTTTTTGGACGTGAGGATACAATGTGGTGATTCTGCTCAACTGGATGAAGCTGAAGATTTCCTATAGGCAAATCTGAGAGAAAGAAACATGTAGAGATTACATACTTTCTCAGTTTGGGGCAGTATGAAAGGGGGTTTCAACAGAAAATTGTGAATTTCATTTATAGTGTGTTCACAATTTGGTTCTTTCATTTACAGACCCCTTTCTGAATAGTTTTAAATTAATGGTATTCTGAAGTCGAATTGTAAATATTTCAATGTATATTTCATCCGATTATGCTTATCCCAAGGCATTCACTTCTTTTTCTTTTATAGAAATTGAGGATGAAATTTCATATGTATATATGTATATAAACTTTCAGAAAAAGCTCTCGGACAGTTGCAAGATCATGGAGAGAATTCAAAATGCTTTGTATCTTGAGAGCATTGATCTAGTATAGCGATCGGTATAATGGTTGGAGACCAGCTAGTTATAGTTCTTCAAGTCTGCAAAGAAAATCGTGGAAAGTTTTCAGTTATTGGCAGCCAAGAGAAACATGATCAAAGATGAGGTTTTGTTTGTCTTGTGTTCTAGCCCTTTAGAGAAAGAGTGCCCTGTTGTGGCAAGGATTCATCAATGCAAAATGGGGTTATCAACTACCCTCTTTTGCTTCCAGAGTGTGATATTTTGCAGAGCAGCAAAAAATATGCCTAAACGCTTTTTACTGAAGTGAGCTATGACCAGGTAAAAAGATTCGGTGTGAAGGTTCTACGTGAACCCTCACATGCCATCACAAGCACTATGCCATCTACTTTTAGATTGGCCCCAATTTCCCATAGGTAGCCTGAAAGTGCTTTGCCATAAAGGGCAAGCATGTCCTTAATTGAAGAATCCACAAAAACTGAGTTCCTAACTGACTGGATAATATAATTAAAGGTAAGATCATTGAGCATGTCAAGAAATCTTGCCTCCACCCATTCATAAATAATAAAAAAAAAAAAAACCCTGGTGTGAAATATAAGGGATCTCAGGAAATGGAAAATCTGCAAGATGTGTATCATTTGACCTTTATGGGTTATTTTAAGGCATATGTTGGGTAAATTAGGGGCAGTATTGGCTGGGTCCAGAGTAAATTATAGTAACAGTGTCCTTCTTGGCCCTGTAACTGATAGTCTTTGTTCTGGTCTGTGGGGTTGAGACTTTGCAGAAACGGAAATTTTTAAGCTCTGAAGAGGGCTTTTGCTCTAATTCCGTTAGTGTGCAACGTCTTTTCTCTCCCTCTCAGCCCAGATGCAGCTTAACTAAGAGATCAGTTGTAAGTTTGATCCATGGTGGTCAGAAATTAGAAATTCTTGTCAAAATGTGGAACAGTCATCTCCTCACTTTAGTGTTTCTAAAAGTGAGGAACACAGTGGCACTTCTGGAATGCAGGTCACTCAGACAACTTCCCCACAGCTGCCATACAACCACCAAAAGATGGTTCCCCATTCTACACACAAAGCAGTCAGGGTGGGGATGTGAGGGTGTAGTGTCTGTGCAGATCAGTCTGGCATCCTGTTTCTCATGGACACCGTCTAAGCAAGCATACTAGTGAAAGACAGTCCTTTGATTGAAAAATGATGCATTTGGGAGTTCCCATTGTGACTCAGCATTAATGAACCTAATATCCATGAGGACTCGTGTTTGATCCCAGGCCTCACTCAGTGGGTTGATAGGATCTGGTGTTGCCCTGAGCTGTAATGTAGGTCACAGACTTGGCTCAGATCTGGCTATGCTGTGGCTGTGGCATAGGCCAGCAGCTGCAGCTCTGATTAGACCCCTAGCCTAGGAACTTCCATATGCCGTGCGTGCGGCCCTAATATGCCTAATATATATGCATTTTCCTCACACTCTCCCGATGCTCATCCACTTCCTTCCTCCAAAAAGTAAATTCATAATACTTAAAAGCATGCCCCTGAGCTCTGCACCTGCATGAGGTGCATGCCACTTTTTTTTTTCCCTTTTGGCTATGCCCATGACATGTAGAAGTTCCTGGGCTGGGTACCGAACTTGTGTCATAGCAGTGATCCAATCCATGTAGTGAAAATGTCGGATACTTAACCCACTGAACCACTGGGGAACTCCCCACTTTCCTTTATTGTGGACTGAGAAGGTTCATCTTGGGATTTGTGATTGATAAGGAGAACTTGAATAGGCAAGCCTGCACAGAAACAGGCATTGGTGATCTCTCAGGAGATGTATTGGTTCTTTTTTAGCAAGATCTCCTAGTGGAGAGATTGCTCTATGTGCAGAAATCCAGTTTATGCTCTGTGAGTGAATATCTCAGACTCTCTTGAGATGAATGCCTTATTTTATGGAAAAGGAACCATGAACTGATGTGTTTAGGTCATCAGAATGACTGGGGTTGGGGAGAAGAGAATGGCTGGATTCAGAAAATAGAGATGATCTTGTACCGATAACTCCGGAAGCGTTGCAACGATGCTCAAATCTTGAACAGCCTTTAAATGGGAGGCATCATTAAAACAATTTAAAGGTAAAACTGGACTAAATCTATGTTGTGGAAATATTTGTAGGTTATTTTCCTTCCAGGAAGGATTTCTCTAGAAAATTCAGTTTACTCCAGGACTTCTTCTAGGAAATAACAGATTGAGCAGTTCCCCCCATCACTGCTCAGCAGGTTAAGGACACAGCGTAGTCTCCGTGAGGATGCAGGTTCCACCTCTGGCCTTCCTCAGTGGGTTAAGGATCCGACAATGCCATAAGCTTCGGTGTAGGTCATAGATGCGGCTGGGATCCATGTTGCCATGGCTGTGGCATAGGTCACAGCTGTAGCTCCAATTTGATCCCTGGCCTGGGAACTTCTGTATACTGCAGGTGTGGCTGTAAAAAGAAAAATTAAAAAAAAGAAATAATGGATTGAAATTCTTCATTGTTAGAAATGATAAAGTTGGGAGTTGTGTTTGGAGAAGAACAACCTCAGGCTGCATCCCTCGGTGCTCAGTGCTCTGGGCGAAGGTGGTCAGGGCACCTTCAGACCCTCTTCCTGTCGGTAAGAGGGAGGTTGGTATACAAGGCTGCTGGTAGGTGAAATCCTCCAACAGAGCAGAAATTTCATTCAGGCCAGGAGATTCAACCTGTGTCTCCACAAATATGCATTGTTTATCTTATATTTTAAATTGGATTTTCTAAATAGAAGCCAATTGGCTTGTGGCCTATGTAGCAACTATCAAATCAAAAGTCAGGGGGAACTTGACAGGAAGAAATTCAATGTCTCACATTATATAGACTTAATCCATGAAAACTGGGTAATATAGGTCAATACATTTGCATTCACTTCCTACAAAATAATGTTCATAAAAATAAACAGACTAATCTATTTTCAGCTGTTCTGGTCTCTTTCATTCCCATCTCTTCTGGGTCTGGTCTGTATTCCGTAAATTGTATGAAATTAGCACTTTTCTATACTTTTTCTGCATAATGCTTTATCTTTTTTTATGAGTAATAGTAGTAGGTACAATAATAATTAAAATAAAATTTTATAGTTTCAAATAAAACAAATTCAATTTGCTGGGTGAAAAGATGAGAAACACAGCGATTCTGGTACCCAAATTTTAGTACCATTATTTTAACAATTCCAAAGCATCTGTTAACCTACTGGTAGGACTTTTTCTTTTCCTATCAATGGTGGAAAGCTTCTGAAAAGTCTTGTGAAGTACATACTAGTATCCAGTTATAACAAAGAACTGACATCAGGAAGCAAGTTGGTTTTGTGTTATAAAAATATCAAAAGAGTAATAATTTCAAGGGATTTTTTTCTTTGGAATTTTGCTACATACCCATATTTCAAAGTATAAAATAATTTTTGTTCATCAAAATATATCCTTGATGATAGCCATTACCCATGGTTTTTGCATCTAAAGTTGATTTGACTCAAAAGTTAATATTTGCTAAGAAAAAATTTTAAAAACTCTATCTACATTTCTCTCACACTCTGGAAAACATTTTCAAAACAAAGGCTTGAGAATACTATACACCTTTCTTTGCAAGATGGAGATAATTATTGAACCCATTACAGCATATACTCTGGAGTGGCACGTTGGTCTTATAAAACACAACTCTTAAGGTAAAATGTTGAACTCAAAGCGAACAAGTCCAAGAACCCAAAGTTTTTATATTGTCGACTTTCAGTAATTTGGAATAAAGGAATGACTTTCTGATGCTCCGAGATAATAAACATCTTTGACTCCAGCAACATGAGAATTTTGGAAATCAGATTTTTTTTTCCCTCAGCTGAAAACTTGTGGATGATGCATGCCCACCTTCTCCAGTCTGGGATGAGGTTATTAGTTAAAGGAAGGCCAACTAAAGAAGGGGGTGCTAGAGCAAGAAGGGCCACAGAGAGAGGAAACTGGGTGGGAACTCACTGCAGTTTCACACTTGAACTAAGACCGCGTGGGCAGTGAGGTCAGCAGGAGTATGTCTCGGCCAGCAGTGACTCTGAAACTGGGGGCATCCATGCTGCCGAGGGCTGAAAAGGAAAGATGCAGAGGGGGTCAGGGCCTCGAGAGCTTCTCAGATATCTGCTCGTGTTTTTCAGATTTCTTTGCAGGAAATTTGGCAGCTGCTTCCAATAACCAAAAACCCATTCGTAAACCTCACTGAGCCACAGATTCAGTTAGGGATTAGCAAGAATACCAGTTTAAAGCCCAGTTAACTTGTGTGTGTGTGTGTGCGTGCGCGTGTGTGTGTGTGTGTGTGAAATACATACTATAAATATTTGCCATATACTCCCGCCGTGCTCAAAGGTAACATATAATTTCAGATAAACTGAGCGGTGTCTTTCCTTGCTAATCCAATTGGTCACTACTGGTTTGGGGAGGGTGAAGGGTAAAGAGGGGAACCTAACACTCATCACTCATCACTAGGAGGAACATTTAGAGATACAGGTATCCCACCCAATAGACCAAGTTGAAGAGCAGGAACGATGTAGGGAAAAAGACCCGAGAATATGAGTCCAGCTCCAAGATGTCTATGTGAATACGCCCTTTTCTCCAAGATCCTGATTTGCATTCTTCATAGCAGCAGAAGAAGCTCTGGCAGTCTTTGCCGTCGAGACACTCATAGACACAAGTATCTTCAAATTCCTGCCAGTACACAGAATTGTTTAGAGTGACCATCGAGGGTGGTGGTGGCCTCATGTCCAGGAGAGAATAGTTCTGGTGACAACAAGAATAACACAAAATCACCATGAAATGCAGCAAGAACAGTCTAAGGTGAGTGAAATAAGAGGCATGTGTTATGTCCGTCTGCTAGATAAAGAGGACAATGCCGGGCCCCTCCCCTGCACCCCTCCTCTGAGAGTTCAATCCATCAGTTTAGTCTCTGCAAATCTAATGCAAGAAAAATTACAGTGCACTTTTCAAAACCTGTATTTCTCCAAGTTCCTGCTGCGGTGAAGCGGGTTAAGAATCTGACTGCAGCAGCCTGGGTCGCGTGGAACCAACAGGTTTGATCCCCAGCCCAGTGCAATGGGTTAAAGGATATATCTGGTGTAGGTCACAGCTGCAGCTTAGATTCAACCCCTGGCCTGGGAACTTCCATATGCTGTGGGTGTGGCCATAAAAGATCCCCAAAAAAGCAAATCAAAACAAAAGCAAAAATGTGTATTTCTCGGATTACCAATGAAGGAGGCTGAGCATATTTTCAAGTGTGTATTTGCCATTTCAAGTCTCCATTCTGCCTACTTCTCTGCCGATTTGGAGTATATAGATGCATAATATATAAAATCCCTTAAATGTTAAACAATACCTATATTAAAGTGTGCAGAGGTGAATTTCTTTTTTCTAATTAGTAAATAGTAAACACGTACGGTGTATAGGGATGATGAGAGAATCTTCTTGTTCCATGTGATTCAGGTTAAAAAAAAAAAAAACTTCTAGTGTGTGGACCCCAAACATTGCTTGTCATCTCTAGACACATAGCTAAAGGTTGTGTACATTTAGAACATTTTTTTTTGTACTTCACAAGCTCTCCTCCTGATGTGGAAAAGTCAATGTGGAGCAGATAAAGGAGAGGGGACAACTTATAGTCACTCATAAATGAGAAGAGTCATTCTTTTTCTAAAATTTAACATTTTTTTTGTGATGCTACATTTAATTTTTAAATTTTTAAGTTTTTTTTTTTTTCCACTTTTTAGGGCTGCACCCGCAGCACATGGAGGTTCCCATGCTAGGGATCTAATCGGAGCTGTAGCTGCTGGCCTATGCAGTGGCCACAGTAACGCAGGATCCGAACCACATCTTCGACCTATGCCCTAGCTCACGGCAACGCCAGATCCTTAACCCACTGAGCAAGGCCAGGGATCAAACCCACGACCTCAGGGTTCCTAGTTGAATTCATTTCTGCTACGCCACAAAGGGAACTCCTTAAATTTTAGCGCAGGAAAATATATCCAGTTTCTAGGGATAGACCATGATGGAAGATAATATAAGAAAGGGAATGTATATATATATGTATGATTGGGTCACTTCGAAATACAACAGAAATTAGCACAACATTTGTAAATCAACTATACTTTAATAAAATATTTATTTTTTCCCTTTCTTATATTATCTTCCACCATGGTCTATCCCAAGAGACTGGATATATTTTCCTGTGCTATACACTACTTATCCATTCTAAGTGTAATAGTTTGCATCTACTAATCCCAAACTCTGAGTCCATCCCACTCCCAACTCTCTCTCCCTTGGCAACCATAAGTCAGCTTTCTATGTTTATGAGTCTGTTTCTGTTTTGCAGATAGGTTCATCTGTGCCATATTTTAGATTACACATATAAGTGATATCACATGGTATTTACCCTTCTCTTTCTGACTTACTTCACTTAGTATGAGAATCTATAGTTGTGACCATGTTGCTGCAAATGGCATTATTTCATTCTTTTTTATGGCTGAGTAGTATTCCATTGTATATATGGACCACATCTTTATCCACTCATCTGTCAATGGACATTTAGGTTGTTTCCATGTCTTGGTTATTGTGAATAGTGTTGCTATGAACACAGCGGTGCATGTATCTTTTTGAATTGTAGTTTTGTCTGGATATATGCCCAGGAGTGGGGTTGCTCAATCAAGAAGAGTCATTCTTAATCTTGACAGATGGCTTTAGATAGACTTGTCAATTCTCCAGGCAATTGTAGAGTTTGCTCATGTAACTATGAACTAGGTACTCAACTGAAGTCTGTTAAGAGGATACATTTCTAACACTGACTGAATAATGTATGAGAACTAAAAAACCATGGTGGCCTCTCTGCCCTGATTTTATTTGTGCTGTGTGAACTATGCTATGGAAATGGTGGAGGCTGAAATCAAGGAGTAGGAGGCCCTAAGTTGGCTTGGTTCTTGGCTCAATGCTGAGAGGCCTTTTGTTATTCATTAGCATCATGAGCACCTCACATCTTTTTGTTTGTTTGTTTGGTTTGTTTTTACCAAAAATGATTATTACAAATAAACACAGTACCATTTCCTTCTACTTCTGGATGTTAGTTTTGTTACTGACCTGGACTCTTGGTTTTCCTCAATCAATAGAAATTGAAAAGAGGCCAGGCTGTGCCCATGCTATGTGGAAGTTCCTGGGCCAGAAACTGAACCTGTGCCACAGCAGTGACAACACCAGATCCTTAGCCTGCTGAGCCACAAGACAACTCTCTGACTTGTCTCTGTTATTCAGCATCCCTTCTCTCACCCCTTCCCATTACTTTTCAGTCTGTTGCTATTTGGCAACATTTGCTAGCAAAATCTGTATATGTTCACTTGGCTTCCCACAGCTGTAAAAATGGCTTCATTGCTCACTTCTGTCAGAACCACAATGAAACACACTTTGAGAGTATAGATAACTACACAGACTTCTGATGAAAACAGGTGGAAATGCCCTAAATATAAAGTGCCGATTAGCAGTTAGGAAACCATCTATGGTGTATGGGTGAGCATAAATCATTCAGTACCATTTGTGAATTGATATGGATAAAGGAATACAAATAATTATACATAAAAATTGTTATATGGTAGAGGGGGTCATTCACAACAGTGATTTAAAGACATGTTTTGCGAATTTTCTTTTTTTTCTTTCTTTCTGTCTTTCTGTCTGTCTGTCTTTCTTTTTTTTTCCCTTGCTTTTTAGGGCTGTACCTGTGGCATATGGAAGTTCCCAGGCCAGGGGTCAAATCACAGCTGCAGCTACACCATAGCCACAGCAACACAGGATCTGAGCCGCGTCTGCGACCTACACCACAGCTCGTGGCAATGCTGGATCGTTAACCCACTGAGTGAGGCCAGGGATAGAACCGGAATCCTCATGATCTCAGTCAGGTTTGTTAACTGCTGAGCCACAAAGGGAACTCCTGAGCCATGAAGGTAATTCCCTCAAATTTTCAATAACTTCTTACATCAAGTCATAGGCTGAAAATTCGGGCATATTAGTATTAAATGTAACATTTTTTTTTTAAAGTTGTGAAAACATAGTCAACATTTTTAGGGCTTAACTTTTCCACATCTCAGTGTCCTTGTCTGTAGAAGGGGTTGCTGTGAGGATAAAATGAATTGATACATGAAAGCACTTAGAGCAGCACTTAACGTCAAACAGCAAAAGTGCTCAAAAGAAAGTCAGGGGAGTTACGTCATTTTGAGGATGGGAAGGGACCTCCAAGTAGTTCACAAGAAGCAGGTACCATAAAAGGAAAAGTTGATAGGTTTGATAACAGGAGACTGAAAACACCGGGTGTGGCAAAAGGCACAAGAAATTGCATCGATGGTGTTGCTAATGAAAGCTGGAATAAAAACTACATAACCAAACCCAGATTAATATCCCTAACGTATCCTATTATATAAATTTTA
Source organism: Sus scrofa (assembly GCF_054392235.1). Lineage (NCBI taxonomy): Eukaryota > Metazoa > Chordata > Mammalia > Artiodactyla > Suidae > Sus > Sus scrofa. The sequence goes on from NC_139383.1 coordinate 149,167,545, forward strand.
TGTTGTATAAAATACAATATCCATACATGTAACATTTACTGGCAAATTGCTACTTTAAAAAAGTTAAAATATATAAAAAGTTATCAAATTTACATAAAAAAAGTTTTATAAAAGTGAATGGCCATAATAAGCAAACCATAAAAACAAATGGAAATCAAAAATAAAGTGAAAAATATGAAATTTTATCAACAACCAAAGCAATACCAATGGAAACAGTTAGTGGGAGCTGCTTTTCTGTTTGAACCAAATGCAGGGGGAGTTCTGAGCAGCGAGGGATCCATACTACTAACTGGTGGAATGGGATTTGGCAAAGACTGTGTAGCTTTTGATGGCCATTCTGCTTCTAGGAATTTATGCTAAGTAAACACTCACAAATATATACAAAACTATAGTGGTAAAAATATGTTTAAAAGGTGTGAATTAGCCCAGTGTCCAGCCAAGATTGTCTGTGCATCAATAATAAGCATATGATGCAATCATTAAAATGATCCTATAAATTAATATTTTGGCCCATAAAAATTTTTTCCTAACACATTTTGAGCTAAGGAGATACGTATGGTATACACCAATCCCTGGGTAAAAGAGCAATTATTTATTTCCTTTATTTTCCAAACTTTCTAAGTTGGACATTAAAAAGAAAACCAAATACTTTTTTTTTTTTTTTTTTTTTTTTTTTTTTACTTTTTACGGCCACACCTGCAGCATATGGAAGTTCCTTGGCTAGAGGTCAAGTGGGAGCTGCAGCTGCAGGCCTATGCCGCAGCCACAGCCACAGCCACATGGATCTGAGCCACATCTGTGACCTACGCTGCAGCTTATGGCAATGCCAGATCCTTAACCCACTGAGCCAGGCCAGGGATTGAACCTGCATCCTCAGAGAGATGTCGGGTTCTTAACATGGTGAGCCATGGCGGGAACTCCATTAAATACATTTTTGAAGGAAGTACATACGTTACTCATTTGTCTTCAATAGGTGCACATGTAAGCAATATCTTTCAATCTTAGTTTATTTAGAATGCTCGGAAATATTTTGCACTTGCAATGCTGTACATACGGAAGGGGCTTGTAGGCTTATTCGTTCATGAATCCATCTTGAGGAATCTGGATGTAACAACTATAAGAAAAGTGGAAAATGTAATTAGAAAACTGCTATTAGAAATTTGCATCGCAGATCACTCCTGTAAAGAATAATCTTTAAGGCATGATTATATCAATCCGTGCTACTGGTAGGTGAAGCTGAGGAGTGTGTGAGGGGCGCATTCATATCCTCAGAATACCTGTCTTTTTTTTTTTTTTAAACTTTGTTAACTATTTGACTTGTCTTAATTTATATCATGTTGTATAACATGCTTACAAATAAGAATGATTTATCCCAAACTATCCTCCTCCTTCAAACTTCCCAGAACATCTTTGCAATAGAACTCACCGATGTTTTTTTCTTAGTGGTAGTTGGTTTTCTACAGCTTGAATAGTAGTTGAGGGTAGCATACTCCATCAGGGCAGCAAAGACAAATAAGAAGCACACGGTCACGAAGAGGTCCATAGCGGTCACGTAGGAAACGCGGGGCAAGGACTTCCTGGCTATGGTGCTGAGCGTGGTCATGGTCAGCACAGTGGTGATACCTGACGGGGGACATGTACCAAGTTGTCAAGAGGAGTCACACAGAATCTCGCCGCTCCAACACCATGTTTTATTTTCATGTGACTCCGTCTTGACATTGCATACCTATAGTAATAATACTTTTAATTGTAATGTCTATATAATTTTGCAAGCAACATTTCCATAAAATTTCCTATTGTAGTCTTCACAGTAATGTTAAAATACCCGAATTAAGTGTCCTCATTCAGTTTATTCAGTGATTCTCCTCTTGGTTAACCTCTGCCTTTTATTTTATTTTTCAGCCATGGCTGAGAAGTCCCTGGGCCAGTGATTGAACTTGCACCAACCACAGCAGCAACCCGAGCTGCTGCAGTGACAACGCTGGATCCTTAACCTGCTGAGCCACCAGGGAACTCTGACAGTTTGTTTTTTAGGTATATTTTTAGGGAAAACACAGTTTGTAGCCCCTATATTTTCCATCTGTTCCTCATCTCACACCTTTCTTCTGCCCAGATAAACCATTTCCTATCTTCTCTATGCAATTTGTCAATTCCCACCTTTCTTCAAGACCCAGCTGAAATACCATGTTTTCTGAGGCAAAACTGCTTATGGCGCCCCAGACAGAGCTGATGATGTGCACATCTTCACTATCCTTTCTGGGGACCTCATTTTTTACATTATCACAGTGAATTATGCATGTCTTGGCATTCTGGTCTCCTGGAACAGATTGTGTGATCTTTAAAAGCAAAACTGTTATCTTGCTCATCTTTGCCTGCCTGTCACCTAGCACTGTGCCTAGTGTTTTAGGCATTTCAAAGAATGCTTTGTATGGAGTGCATTGATTCATTGATTAATTGCTTAATTAACCATACTCAGGATTGGTCTGACTTTATTTCATACATGTGGGTCAACACTAAAGATCTAATCCAAGACTGTGGAAAAGATTTCGGAAAGGTACACACAAGTGATGGATATTTTAGAAGAAAAAGCAATGAAAAAGGAATGGAGTCTACGAAAATGATTATTATGTGAAACAAGTGAAGGTTGGCTCTCCCCTAGATGAGTTCCTGCTAGAACCTGCTAGAGCTGTCAGACAGGCGGGCTAATGACATGGAATCACATTCCCAGAATCACAACATGGACTTTAACACTCACCACCTCTGTGCATCAATGGGAATACTATAAATTATAATACGTGCCTAACGGTACTACTCAAGGATCAGGTAGACATTACAAGATGAATGCACATAGGTTCCTACCTTTGCAGTAGCATCACAGCTTCTTTTAGTGCCTCACTAGCCTGGCAATCAGCAAGGACCAATTGAGAGAGTCAAACAGCACAGCACAAACAGCTTGGCCAGTGTAAAGTATATTGACCTAGAAGTCAAAGCCTTCAGCCTTGCTCTGGGCATTCTTCAACACTGGGTCATGTGAAGTCACTTAACTGCTTTGAATCAGTTTCTTTCATCAGGCCAGTGAAAATAGAATGCCACGCCCTCCTTATTATAGGTGGGAAAGTTGTGATGCTTCATGTAAAAATGCATTGTAAACTTGAAAAGTCTACACAGGTGGCAGGTGTATATTTGTAAAAAAAGATTTTGTAATAAATGTCCAATTTATTTAAAAACATTTTTTTAGGGCCACACCCATGGCATATGGAGGTTCCCAGGCTAGGGATCTAATTGGGGCTACAGCTGCCAGCCTATGCCACAGCCACAGCAATGCCATATCTGAGCTGTGTCTGTGACCTACACCACAGCTCACAGCAATGCCAGATCCTCAACCCACTGAGTGAGGCCAGGGATTGAACCTGTGTCCTCATGGATGCGAGTCAGATTCGTTTCCGATGAGCCACGATGGGAACTCCTAAATGTCCAATTTAACTTTTTAAAAAATTCGGTGACCATGCCATGCCTACAGAATCTGTAAGTAAATTCACCAAATGTGAGGATTTTTACCTAATTTCTTCAAAACTTTTTTATCTCATTCTTTTTCTATTTTCATTTTGGGACTACAGTTGCAGGTAAGTTATATATCTTCATATTGTCCCACAAATCACTGAGGCCTTGTTCATTTTTTTTCAATCTTTTTTATTCCTCTCTTCTTCAGATTAGATAAATTTTATGTGATGTTCTTCAGTTATACATGAACTTTTTCCTCTGCCATCCTCAGTATGCTCTTAAGCCCATTTAGTGATCTTTTCAATTAAGCTACTTACTATACATTCCATTATACAATTTCCTTTTTTTTTCTTTTTTTCTTTTTTTCTTTTGTCTTTTTTTAGGGCCACACTCACAGCATATGGAAGTTCCCAGGCTAGGGGTCTAATTGGAGCTGTAGCTGCCAGCCTACACCAGAGCCACTAGATCCGAGCTGCGTCTTCAACCTACACCACAGCTCATGGCAACACTGTGATCCTTAACCCACTGAGCAAGGCCAGGAATAGAAACCACAACCTCATGGTTCCTAGTCGAATTCGTTTCCACTGCGCCACGACGGGAACTCCGAATTTCCTTTTTAATAGAGTTTATCTGCTGAGATTATCCATATGTTCATTCATTAAGTTCTATTTTCTTTTAAATCCTTAGACATTGTTACAATAGCTACTTTAAAGCCCAGGTCTTTAATTTAACATTAGAGTTGCATTTTGATGTTGACTCTTTTTTTTTTTTTCTCTTGATCATGGGTCACATTGACCTGCCTCTTAGAAAGTCAAAGTAATTTTTTTTACTATATACTCAATATTGTGGATGATACATTATACCAAGTATAGACTATGTTATCTTTTTTTAAAAGAATGCTGACTGCTTTCTTATGATAAATAGCTAATTTACTGGTGGTTCTCCTTGATCTTATCATGGCCTCGTTTAAGCTTTATTTAAAGGAGGTCTGGAGTACCCCATTTTTGTTAGGCACAGCCTTTCTGGTGTCTCAACTAATCATCCTAATGTTAATGACATTTCTCCACTCTTCTGGTCTATAAATCTATTATCAGCTAGCACTGTGTATTTCTAATATCTCTGTCCTCTTAATGTCACAGTGTCTACGCTGATAGGACTTTCATAGTCTCGAGTTGTGCAAACATAACTACAAGTAACCTTGTTTTGAAGCTGATCTTTAAAGTCACGTTCGCTATGACACCTGGCATTTGTAATTGTAAGGTCATAACCCCAGGAATAATTCTGAAATTTGTGTTATGTCTTGCCAGCTGATTTACTAATTCTATCGTGTATTTTCTATAAGCATGCAAAGCTAATATTGGCAGAGGGTATTAAAGTCTACTTTATATTGTTTAAATAGAACTTTGTTGTTACACAAGCAACAATTATCAGACACAACTTAGAATAGATTTACAAGGAGATCCTGCTGAATAGCATTGAGAACTATGTCTAGATACTCATGTTGCAACAGAAGAAAGGGTGGGGGAAAACTGTAATTGTAATGTATACATGTAAGGATAACCTGACCCCCTTGCTGTACAGTGGGAAAAAAAAAAAAAACATAGAAAAGATGAATGCAATATAAGAGAAACTTTGCAGAGATTTTAAAATTGAGGCAGCTCCATCTTCTCGGAAAGAAATTTTGGGGAGAGGGGAAACAACTTCTTTATTATACACTACCTACTTTATATTGTTCAAACAGTACTTTGCTGTTAAACAAACAAATAAAAAATTAAAAAACACAGAAAAGATGAAATGCAATACGAGAGCGACTTTGCAAAGATTTTTAAACTGAGACAGATCATTTTCAGAAATTTTGGGGAGGGGAGGAGTTCCTGTCATGGCGCAGTGGTTAACGAATCCAACTAGGAAACATGAGGTTGCAGGTTCAATCCCAGGCCTTGCTCAGTGGGTTAAGGATCCAGCGCTGCCGTGAGCTGTGATGTATGCAGGTCCCAGATGCGGCTTGGATCCCTTGTTGCCTCTGGCGTAGGCTGTCAGCTACAGCTCCGATTAGACCCCTAGCCTGGGAACCTCCATGTGCCATGGGAAGCAGCCCTAGAAAAGGCAAAAAGACCAAAAGAAGGAAAAAAAAAAAAAGAAATTTTGGGGAGGGGAAACAATTTCTATATTTTACATTACCTGTATTTACAAATCAAAATATTGAATATTAGGGAAAATTCCTATCATAAAGAAAAGCTGACATAAAACGTGCTGCAATCATTTTAAAACCACTGAAATTTAATGTTTTAGTAAGAAGACTTTAGGGGGTAGACAAAAATTCATGAAAAGACTTTGAGCTTTAACGTGTAAATTACAGCTAAAGAGAATATCATTTTCTTGTTTGCTTGTTAAGTTGCCATGGTTAAGCAGAACTTCTTTTACTGAGAGACTGTTTTATTGATTTGTGTCATCAGTCCTCAAAGGTGTGTGGTAGGATCTATTCCCTTATACGGACATGATGAGACTTTTGAGTGTGGCAGGTTCCAAGATATGACTACATTTTCATGATGACATCATCCTTAGAGCATGGTATCTGATGATGTGATGGATTTATTCTGATCTCTAACCTCAATTTAAGTGGCACACATGGAATTCTCTTATCAGGAAGAATAATCCAACTTGTCTATTTAAAATAAGCATGGTTCAAGTAGCCCTCAAATTGATCAGTTACATTTATTTATTTATTTATTTATTTTTTGTCTTTTTTGCCATTTCTTGGGCCGATCCCGCGGTATATGGAGGTTCCCAGGCCAGGGGTCGAATCAGAGCTGTAGTCACTGGCCCACGCCAGAGCCACAGCAATGGGGGATCCGAGCCACATCTGTGACCTACACCACAGCTCGTGGCAACACCGGATCCTTAACCCACTGAGCAAGGGCAGGGACCGAACCCGCAACCTCATGGTTCCTAGTCGGATTCATTAACCACTGCGCCACCACGGGAACTCCTGATCAGTTACATTTATACTAAGTATTCTTCAATGAAAGTATTTTATGAATATTTCTATGTTACAATTACACAAACTGGCGAGTTTTTTTCAAACTCACCTAGTGCTGTTCTTGCTGGCGTAGCATCTTTTTTGATCCAAAATGACACCCAGGATAAAACCACAGTTAGTATACAGGGAATGTATGTTTGAATAGTGAAGTATCCCATTCTTCTACTCAGTTCAAAATATATAGTCATGACAACATAGTCACCTGTAAGAAAGTATTGTCAAAAATTAACACTTTAAAAATTAATTAAAATTAACTTTCTTGTGTTGAAAATAACTCAAGGAAATAATTTATAACTTATTTTGCTAAATAAAAAACTTGGATAAAAATACACAAGTACAGCTATATCAAACTGGGAAAAGAGTCAACATTCTGATACTCTTGAACTTAATTTTTATAGTATCTATGACCATGCAAGGCATTTACTGTAAAAGACACAAAAAGATGCATATTAATTAATAGAGGAGATAGACATGCACATATTTTTTTCATGGCAGACCATTTCTCAATGAGGTATTATTGCTTGTGTCCATCTGTATGTTGCATGTTCAAAATTCAGGGTAACAAATAACAAACTCAACCTTCAAGCAAATCCATTATCGTTTTGCTTTTTCAATAGTAACAAAGCTATATATAAATTTTTATATCTAAGCTTGTGTAACAAACCTCTATTTTTGTAGTATGAATTTAAGCTTATCAATATTTTACTCTACTTTATTTAATATTTTTATATTTCTCTTATCTGTTCATGACTCTGGCACTTAGGCTGCGCCAACCCAGAAACCAAACAGAAGAAATTGTTTTATGACATTCTGCTCCCTCCTCATTAATGCAAAGCCACAACAAAGAGGAGTTTGTGTCAATACAGATGTTACTGGAAATTTCATAAGATTTCACAAGGGGCTGGGAGAGGGTGCATGCTTAAAACACTGTACATTTTAATCCAAAATCATCTCCACGCATGCCTTTCTAGGTGAACTTCTGCTGAAATTGCGTCTCTCCCTCTCCTCCCATTTGACCTCCATCCTTTAGCCTGCAGGATTCAACCTTCTGGCACCTGAAATTCACGATGACCAGCACTGAACTATGAAGTTGGTCACACCAATACCTGGTCTTTGTTTAGGTCCTCCTTTCATTTACTCAAGGAGGAAACCACGATGCCATCTCTGAGTCATTTTCCCTTCTTATATTCCTGTATTGCTCTCCCTCTTCCTACCTAACCTGGGTACCATCTATCATCATCCCCAGATAGTCTCCTAACAGCTGTCTTCATCCAGACCATTCTATATCCTGCCACCAAGAGCATCTTTCTAGAACACAGATATTATTATGTCCCTTTCCTAATAATCCTTCATCAGTGTCTCGATACCCCTGTACAATTGTCACAACTTTATTATGGTCTTGTTGGGACTTAGGGTAGGCCACCCTAAAATGTGACTCTATGGCTTATTAATTATTTTGAATTAAAATGACTTGGAGTTCCCATCATGGCTCAGTGGAAACGAATCTGACTAGCATCCATGAGCATGAAGGTTCCATCCCTGGCCTCGCTCAGTGGGTTAAAGATCCAGCATTGCCTTGGGCTGTGGTGTCGGTTGCAGACGCGGCTCAGATTTGGTGTTGCTGTTGCTGTGCTGTAGGCCGGCACCTACAGCTCCGACTGGACCCCTAGTCTGGGACCCTCCATATGCTATGCGAGTGGCCATAAAAAGACAAAAAAAAAAAAAATACTTAAGAAAAGGCCAACACAAGAGGGACCCTCCTCTCTTTCTCTGAAAGCAGGAAAAAATCTCTCAAGTGAAAGGTGCACTCCCTGCATACAGACATAGAAGGACATCATGATCGCCAATAAGGCTGTAAAACAAACTTTGTTACTTCTTTAATTTACTACTCTAAGCCCAAACTCTATTTAGATGACTTCCTAATTAAACATTCAAAGCCTAACTTCTTTGCCCTGTGAATTCCTCATAAATTTTTTTTTGTCTAAAAAGTATAAAAGCTGCCTGTTTGGCCACTTCTTGTGTCTCATTTCTATGAGACTTCCATGCCCCATGAATTAAAATTAGGTTATTTTTCTCCTGTTAATCTGTCTTGTGTCAATTTTGTTATTAGTCCAGCTGTAAGTACTCAAGAGGAATGGAAGGGGGAATTTCCCCCTCCCCGACAGTCTACACCATCCTTGCCCTGTATTCCCCCCCCACTTTTTTTTTATGGCCACACCCATGGCCTATAGAAGTTCCCGAGTAGGGGTTGAATTGGAGCTTCAGTGGCCAGCCTACAGCATCTGCAACTCCGCCACAGCTTGGGATAATGCCAGATCCTTAACCCACTGAGCAAGGCCAGGGATGGAGTGTGCATCCTCATGGACACTATGTCACGTTCTTAACCCGTAGAGCACAACGGGAACTCCTCGCCCTGTATTCTTTGTACTCTAGGGCAGTGAGTCCTCCCCAGGTCCTCAGCTATGCTGAGATCCCTCCCCATCAGCTGCTGCATCCCTTCTTTTCTTCCTAGGATGCTCTTCTTTTTTTTTCACCTACATCAAGACAGTTCCCACTAAACCCAGCTTAGTTTACCAGGAAGTCTTCCTTACCTGCTCCTGACAGCTGTGATTAATTTATCTCTATAATTACTAATATAATATCTATCTTAAAACTAATCAGCAATTTGGTTTATAGAATATGTCTTATTTATCAATGTTACTTGATAAGCAGTCAATTACCATTTGTTGAATGCAAAGATCATCCATCATGAAAGTTCCATTTTTACTTAAAAATATTGAGAGGGAGGGAGTTCTCATTGTGGCTCCGTGAGTTAAGGATGAGACATAATCTCTGTGAGGATGCATTTCCAATCCTGGCCTTGCTTAACCAGTGGGTTAAACATGCAGCATTACCACAAGTTGTGGCATAGTTTGCAGATGTGGCTCAGATCCGGTGTTGCTGTGGCTGTGGCAAAGGCCTCAGCTGTAACTCTGATTCAAGCCCTAACCTGGGAAATTCCATATGTGCAGGGTGGCCATAAAAAGAAAAAAAAATTGACAAGGAGATTATATTAAGCCCTTATAAAAACTATGCCTTTCAATAAATTAGAACATTTTTTGCAGGATGTAGTGTTCTGCCCTGGCAATGTGCAGAATGGCGAATAGAAACATCAATTTTGAGATCATTTCCCAAGAAACATTTAAAATTTTTAGCAAATTAGTATTTTGGTAACAAAGGAATCAGAATGATTACCCTGAAGTAATCAAAAACACAAAAGTATTTTTCTAAGTAATATGAATATCAGGTTACATCATTTCCTGGGGAAATATTACTGAATTATGTGTGATATTTAATGTCTATTAATTTTTACATAAAATTTCAATAAAAAGCCAAGCAGAAACAAGCAGCAGACTGAAAAACAAAATATAACAAGTCACCCTAGCAGTTATGAACACCACCTCAATGGAATATGCAAAGAGTTGCATAATTTCTTCCACCACCATTGTAGATTCCTCAGTAAGCTAAACAGAGGGATAACTCTAGAGCAGACACACGATTCATTTCAGCAAATCCATCTACTTTGCCCCACCCTGAGGTGAACCGGTTCCCCATATCCTGTGTTCAGGATATGAAGAACTCAGAGGTCTGCCTGGATGTTGCACAGTCAGGTGTGGAAGGGAGAAGGGGCTGTCAGGGCCACATTCTGGGATCTGATTCTATAACTCAGGTGGCTCTTGGTGAGGTTCTGAGACCTACTCCAAAAGTAGCTCCTGAGTGCCCCACAACCCATGGAGATGCAGTGGCAAGAGGAATCGTGGGTTCCAGCTCCACTGCCACACATAGACCAACACAAATCTAATATTTCAGTTATTCCAAATTAGAAGGAAGAGGCAGCAGGGTTCTCATTTTCAGATACATCTCATGTTTCTTTATATACCTGTTTGTCTAAGCCTGAGGTAAAACATGTCTTCATAGGAGGCAAAAGCTCTTCCCTATTTCTGAAAACATGTGGCTAGAACATTTCTCAGATAGGCCAAGTCTTTTTCTAGATTACATATGCCATTAGTTCTAGGACTCTTTTTAAAACATGTTTTTAAAAGTTTTATTGAAGTATAGTTGATTTACAATGTTTTGATAATGTCTGCTGTACAATAAGTAATTCAGTGATACACATACACGCATCCATTCTCTTTCAGATTCTTTTCCCACAGAGATTATCACAGAATATTGGGTAGAATTCTCTGGGCTATATACAGTAGTTCTAGGACTCTTGACTGAAAAAGAAATGTTTTTCTTTCTCTGAGTTCCCCCTTTGCAAGCATGGTTCTACATACAGACACTCCCTTGGGGACCCAGCCAGCTCCAACGCAGCTGTGAAGTCTCAGCTCCAGGTTCACGCTTCTTGGAGGTTTTCCTTCCTTCTCTGAGGTGTTATAGATGTTTGCCCTGATCAATGTGCAGCTCTCCTAATGCAATTCACAAACTAGACTGAAATAGATTTAGCTTTTTGTGGTTAGTTCTTTCCAAACCAGAGACTTAGGTTTCTTCTCTACCCCCTACCCCCCACCCAAGCTGTGCCCATGGCATGCATAAGTTCCCAGGCTAGGGATTGAACCCATGCCACAGCAGCAACCTAAGCCACAGTAGTGACAAAGCTGGATCCCTAACCCTAGTGAGCCACTGAGAAACTCTGAGATACTTGGGTTTCTAATTGGTTCTTATAACAGGGATGAGTGACTCTAGAATACATAAAGGTCACCAGAGTCCACCCTGGAATGTGTCAGATGCTTACTTCCCAGGGGAAGATGGAATGGAAACAGTTGGGGAAGGAGTGAGAAGCTTCTCTTTAATTTATCAAGGTAAAAAAGTCATCTTGGGCCTGGAGAATTATAAGAACAATTTTCCTCTTGCCAATTGTTCATTTTTGTGATTGCTCCCCCGCCCGATCTAAAGTAAGGAAAGATATATGAAAGCACTGAAGACTTTTCAGGAAAGCATGTGTGTTACTACTTTTTAGGACAATGGTACAGAGTGGACGGTCAATACATATTTATGAAATAAAGATTTATTAAGCTAATATTGTGTTCCATAAGATTAATAAGATACATAAAATTCCCTCAAGGCTAAAGACCTGCAAGATCTTCTATAATTTCCACTGTTCCCAGAGAATACTGTTATAAATCTTTATTTACTCAGTGTCATGGATATCTCCATTTCTTTGGTGCCCAAGATGCATCTCCAACTCACAAAATTCTGTCCCCAAATCGTCAGACCCTTGACACCAAATTGGCTGATGACTGCAGGCAGGTAGCAGTTGACTTCTGTCCCAAAAGCCCAATAGACTTGTAAACAACTGCTTGACAAACCCCACCTGAATGGCCCACTTTGCTCAACTGGCAAAGTTTCCATAAGCCCCAGGGCTCTCCGTGGGAAAAGATGAATCCACAACAGGTCATCACACCACTCTAACAAGTTGGGAAATAGAACATTGTACAAATTGATCATCCATGTTGACTGTAGCAGTTTTTGATCAAAAGGAGCGGAAAGTGAGACTAACATAAAATTCCCCCGAGGAAATAACATAGACAATGGGCCCAGTGTGGCTAACAGGGACCCAAAATAAAATGGAGCCAGGCAGTCATGACAGACCTGGGATTCAGTCTCTGTGTTATCAGAAAAACCACAAACTGAATACACATGAACTTTGGACTCTGCCAGGGTTTAAGTCCCCTGACCATAAGCTGCAAGCTGTGAAGCTCCCTAAATCCCTTTATGAACTTGCCAGCTGTGGTTTCTGTGGTCTTTGCCTTTAAAATCCTCACTCTCCCTTTACTTCCCCAGGACTTGTACTTTTGGTTACAGCCCAAGACTATGTACCCCCAGTTTACAAATCTTGTGAACAATAAAGTTGTCCCCTTATTTCAAGACCATCCTAATTCTTTTCTGGGATTTATTTCTAATTTAGGTTGACATTTAAAAAAAAAAAAAGAAAGAAATTCTGACAAACTTTCACAGCCCAGGAAGTCTAAATAGATATGATGACTATAATGTAGGGTCCTGGATGGGATGCTTAAATAGAAAACTGATATTATGAAGAAGAAAAATCTAATGAAATCTGAAGAATTGAAGTTTATTTAATATAAATATTGGTTGGATTGTTTTGACTGATGTACTGTAGAGATTGAAAAAGATGTTAACAGAGGGACCTAGGTGTGGAGCATACAATAACTTCTTGTCTTTGTAACTTTAACTTACAAATTTTAATTTAATTTATTAAATTGTAATTTAATTTCATTAAATTTAATTTATTAGTTTATTACATTGATTTATTAAATTTAATTTAGCAAAATTAATTTATTATCTTTGTAATTTAATTTTTAAAATAGCATGAGTCAGCAATAAAGAATCAAATGTCTTTTAATTTGGGCTTAGACAAATGCTTTTATAATTTATTTATTTATGAATAAAAACTTTTAGTGTAGTAGAGGTATACAATTTGTCTAACCCTCATTCTTTCCTATGGAAAACTGCTCTCCCCCACTTCATTTAGTCCTGGCGAGGCTGTCAACCACTGTCTCTCACCCTTTCCAATAATGATGATGTAATCTACTCCTGGCCAATTGGGAAATCTATTTCTTTGTCTCTAGTGATTGCAAACAAAGAATTTTTTTTTTTTTTTTTTTTTTTTTTTTTTTTTGTCTTTTGTCTATTTAGGACCGCACCCATGGCATGTGGAGGTTCCCAGGCTAGGGATTGAATAGGAGCTGTAGCTGCTATCCTATTGCATAGCCATAGCAGTGCAGGATCAGAGCCACGTCTGCAACCTACACCACAGCTCATGGCAACACCGGATCACTAACCCACTGCGTGAGGTCAGGGATCAACCTGTGTCCTCATGGATACTAGTCAGATTCGTTTTCCACTGAGCCACCAGGGCAACTCCTCCATGTTATTTCTTATAATTGCATTTCAATCAATAATAATCTTAAAATTAAAAGGCAATTAAAAAGCACCCTATCAATCAAAGAATAAATCAAAATGTAATTTAGAAAGTTTTTTTTTTATTTTTTAGTTTTTGGCTTCACTTGCGACATGTGGAAGTTCCCAGGCCGGGGACTGAACCCACACCACAACGGTGACTGGAGCCATAGCAGTGACAATGTTGGATCCTTAACCCCCTGAGCCACAAAGGAACTCCTAGAGAGTATTTTTAACTAAATGAAAATGTTATTGAGAGTGACTGTTGAATGAAAATGAACTTAGTGAAAATTATCAGTGATTCTGATTTGGGCTTTGTGCCAAATTTGATTAGCTTAATTTACCTTACCCACCCAATATTTATTAAATACAAGTCAGGCCTTCCCCCTACCTTGAGCTTGGCATTTATTGTAGAGTACTCTGTTTCTGGTGATTGTGTCACCTCACCTTGTTCCTGGGGTCCTATAGCTCAAGGATCTCTAAGGTCAATGTCTTAGGCTTCAGCATGCATTAGACTAAGGTCATACAATAAGTATCATTTTCTAAAAGTTGGCATTTTCTCAATATACTATCACACTATATTCTCTTATGTGGTGTTGACTCCATTATAGGAAATCAGAGATATAACTTAAGTTATATCCCCAGGTACTCAAGGTGCTTTTACACTACCAGTCCAAACAGAACTTGGACACAGCCATAAATGCCTGAGGAATGCAGATGAGGAGAGCTGAGCTGGGATGTTTAATATGCATATTTTACTTTGAATACATCTGTTCATATCTTGTGTCCTAAGACTTTGGAATTTTCCACGGCTGAAGGAATCTCTTCAAATTCAGGGTAAGAGCTGAACTCTTGGTTAGGAAGCCTGACTTAAATAGATCACAGAAGAATGAGCCTCTTTTGGACAGAACTCATTACATCAGCGGTGAAAGTTTAGCATGGCTTTGAGGTGACTGATTTTGAAACTCTAAAAAGCAGCTTCAAGGCACTCCTCATGATCTGTCTGCAGGGGATATTTCAGGAAGATTGGTGGGGCTTGCTTTGGAAAAGAGAATCTCTGTTTCCAGCACAGAATTGTGATTGACATCAGTTCTCTAGGGACAAACATTCTAATCTGCTTCTACCACCTGTTTCAAATTTAGAAACAGGCTCTTATTTTGATCCAATAGCTTCCCCAGGCTAAATCTAAGGTCATCTTTCACCTTTTCATTCTCCCTTATTGTAAGATTCATGGGTTGTTATTTTTTTTAACCAACATTATCTGTATTTGCTAAATGCCTGAAAATGTTAAAAAAAATAATAGACATTTGGTGATATTATTTATGCAGATCAGGAGATCATATGTGGTACTATAGATTTTGCCCCCCCATCTTAACTTGATACAACAAATGCGTATATCCTAAAATAAAAATAATGAGATCGTAGAGCAAGCTAGGCAGATTTTTAGGATTTCAAATTGAAAGGTGGGACTTAATGGAGAATATGCCTCCAGAAAAGGTGGGAATTTAGGGAGATAGAATAAATTCCTGACTATGAACAACCCAGTCAATAGTGAGAGGAACACTCATACAGAAAAAAAATATTCAACTGTAATCTGAGGATTAGTCTTTTATTTGTTTTCAAAAACCAACTCCCTTCTGCTACATAGCTATTATTCTCTTGGAAAGGTTTATTTCCAAGTAAGAAGCAGGAATCCTTCTGAGAATATTTGATAAGTCATGAGCATGGGCATTAATTAAGCTTGTAACCCTTAGAGAAGAAATGAGATATAAACGATGAATTTCTTTCTGTCCTCATTCCTAAAAACACCAAAGGTGCACATGGTGTCTGCAACATTAGCATAGTTTAAAACTCTGCTAACACGAGCTGACAGCTGCTAGCCCATGTTCTGAAGGCTTTACATTTACGAACTTATCCATTCCTCCCAACAGCCATAAGGTGTGTGTGTGTGTGTGTGTGTGTGTGTGTGTGTGTATACACATATATATATATGATTATTCCCATTTCATAGATGAGGAAGATAGACACAAAGAGGTAACCCGAGCTGAAATCTACACGGTACAGTTTCCGTGGCTGTGCCCTTAGATACTGTGCTATACTGCTTCTTTACAAACAAACAAACAAAAAACCAAACTGGTTTCTGCCCACCGGTGAAGGGGGTCGGCTCCTACGGCAGCTGGCTGAGGGGTCTAAGGTGATCACAGCTGGTGTCAGCCTGCTGGTGGGGAGGGTCTTGGCCCACAGCCTGGGGCTACTGCTGGTCTGCTAGTGGACAGAGCCAGATCCTGGCTTCAGAGCACTGAGGGTCCCAGAGGTGGTGTTGATATGCTGGTGGATGGGGCCAACTTCTGACAGAGCTGGCTGAGGGCCCCACGATGTCCCAAAGCTGGTGCTGGCCTGCCTGTAGGTGGACTGGATCCTGATCTGTCTGGCTATGGGGCTGTGGTGGTCTTTTGTACTTTTCTCCACTTTGGATTCTTTTTCAATGTGACAACAAATTTATTATATGAAGAAGAGTATGTTTTATGTTAAAAAGTCCTCAGAACTCTAGAACGTATTTACCAAGATGTTAATAAGATTATTTTTGGAGTTCCCCTTGTGGCGCAGGGGAAATGAATCCGACTAGGAACCATGAGGTTGCGGGTTCAATCCCTGGCCTCGCTCAGTGGTTTAAGGACCTGGCGTTGCTGCGAGCTGTGGTGTAGGTGGCAGACGAGGCTTGGATCCTGCCTTGCTGTGGCTCTGGCGTAGGCTGGCGGCTAGACCCCTAGCCTGGGAACCTCCATATGCCGAGGGTGGGGCCCTAAAATTTTTTTAAAAAAATTATTTTTAAAATTATTTTTTCTTTTTTGACTGTCCCCAGGCACATGGAGTTCCCAGGCCAGGGATCAGATCCAGGGATCGAACCTGCATCCTGGCTCAGCAGAGATGCAGCCAGTCTTGTTGCACCATAGTAGGAACCCCTATCCTTTTTAAAAATATATTTTCCAGTTATTTATAAGTTTTTAAAAATAACAATATCTTGAAATATGTGGAATATGCACAACTAATTTAGAATGAAAAGGAAAAATATTCAGAAATGAAAGTGAAACAAACCACCATTATGATATTGTTACATTTGATTTCACTCTACACTCACACCCCCTAAAAACACATAAAGGGTCATACAGGATTTTTATACAATTATTTTTCCCAGGCATTTATTCTAAGCATTCTCCTTGTTAAAAATAACTCATTCTTTCACAGTCTTCCTATTCATTACAAATTACCCTTTTTTCTTTAGACCATTGAATAGTTTGTGAATTGAAGGACACAGATCTTCACTGATGAAAGACACTTCGAACAGCAGATGTGATCAGCCTTTATATGCAAAAGTAAATGCACAGATATATTTTTTGCCCGTGGTTTTTTTTCATCAATACAAAGAACAATATAAATATCCATCTTAACCAAATAGTTGTTTTACTCTAGCTAAACAAATTATAAAACAAACATCTTTCCATTGAATCCATGTGTTATTTTGAAAATTCATTCCCTAGGAAACATCCTGGCCTTCAGTATAATAAAAATAGGATAAAGAAAAAGAAAACCTGGAGTTACCATTGTGGCGCAGTGGAAACGAATCCGACTAGGAAGCATGAGGTGGCAGGTTCAAACCCTGGCTTGTGCAGTGAATTAAGGATCCAGTGTTGCCGTGAGCTGTGGTGTGGGTCACAGATGCGGCTCAGATCCTGCGTTGCTGTGGCTGTGGGGTAGGCCAGCAGCTGTAGCTCTGATTCTACTCCTAGGCTGGGAACCTCCATATGCCGTGGGTGCGGCTCTAAAAAGCAAAAAAAAGAAAAGAAAAGAAAAGAAAACCTGTGCTAGGAAGAGACTAGGATGGGCATCTGAGCACAACAGCTCTGTCTACCCCAGACTCAACTTCCCCCATTAAATAGCCCAAAACTGTCAGTTGGTGCAGAGAATCAACCTAGGTCATAGGCTTAACTACCTGATCATGTTCTAGGCATCAGTAACACCAACCTCACACCATCTTCAGAACCTTTTGGAAGGACACTTAGTAGTCAATACCAAATCTTTTTGTTGTTGTTGTTGTTTCACTATTTTTTTTTTTTCTTTTTAGGGCTGTACCTGTGGCATATGGAAGTTCCCAGGCCAGGAGTCGAATCAGAGCCGCACCTTGCTGGACTACACCACAGTTACAGCAACACAGGATCTGAGCTGCAACTAGGAACGATGCTGCTGCTTGCAGCAATACCAGGTCATTAACCCCCTGAGTGAGGCCAGGGATTGAACCCACATCTTCATGGCTACTAGTCAGGTTCTTAACCCGCTAAGCCAAAACAGGCTCAGTTTATTTACTTGTCTGTCGTATAGCAAGCAGTATAAGCTTGTACTTGGTAACAATCACACAAGTCATATGAGATACTGCTTAAAAAAATTGAAGAAGGAAATAATGGTAGCATTGATATATAAGAATAATGAAGAATAAAATTTTAAAGTATGTAAACTGATAACACTGCCATGTTTTTGAAGTAAAAGACAAAAAAAAGTACCTTCTAAATGTCCTTGTGATGATTACTTCAGGGCAAGCTTTTCCTTAAACTGGTGTACCTTTTTGAATTATGTTCTTTACTTCCTCCAGAGGAGTAAGCAGGTTGACCAAATAACAGTTTGTAGACATTCTAAGAAGGGTGACCCCCCCCCCCAGAGCATCAATGGATCAATGATGTGGGCTACAGTGAGGAGCTAGGGCTGGTGTGTCACCCAGAGCACGGTGGGGCTGAGACCGCATGGATTTTCTATCGAGACCTTGTGGGCAGTGGAGCATGGCAAAGAGGTATGAGAAAGGCACTTCCAAGGGGACTCCTGCTGTAATAACTGCAGTTTTCTGATAAGCTGAATCAGTCTCCTCTTGTTGGAGAGCAAATCAAAAGGAGAAGGTAGACTAGTAAATCCACTGGGACATGATGCTGATCTTAGACCTCTTCAATGGCCACAGAGACAGGTGTAAGAATGAAGCAAGCGTGCTATGAAGAGATGACAGGGAAGGGTAACAGGTGAATGTGAGACTTCAAAGCTTTTCTTCTTCTTCTTTTTTTTTTTTTTTTTTTTTTTTTTTTGTCTTTTGTCTTTTTAGGGCCATATATAGGTTCCCAGGCTAGGGGTCTAATCAGAGCTACAGCTGCTGGCCTATGCCACAGCCACAGCAATGCAGGATCTGGGCCGCATCTGCAACCTACACCACAGCTCACGGCAACACTGGATCCTCAACCCGCTGAGCGAGGCCAGAGATTGAACTCACAACCTCATGGTTCCTAGTCAGATTCGTTTCCGCTGAGCCACGATGGGAACTCCCAAAGCTTTTCTAAGGAGATAAACTTACAGAGCCTCTGGCTGGGATAAAAATTACCAGACCCTCATCACCCCACCAGTCTCACTGTTATGAAATTCTTGAGACCCCTCCCCCAACTTTGGCAACCTGGCCTATTCCCTACTGTCCCATATTAGTAAAGGTATTTGGCCTGCTCCTCTCCCACCCCTATAGGAAAGTCATATGCCCCCAAAAGCAGCAAGTGCATTGTAAGACCACTCTTCTCTCCTTTGTCCCTGGGCTATAAAAACAGATGTGATCATGTGCTTGGGGTCAGCTCTCCCTGATTATGGGGAAGCTGGCCCACTTTGCTGGCAACATTTCTTATCTCAATAAATTTGTCCTTCTCTTCACCCCACTCTGAGTCTACAAATTATTTTCCAACCCATGTGCAGACCACAACAGTGAAGAGCTGGCAGCAAGCATTCTCATTCTCCTCTGTCAATGAGTTGTGAAGAGCAGGGTGGAAAAGGGAGCAACCTCCAAAGAACAAGGTTACTGTCTAGGGAAAGTTGGGATCTGTAAGGAATTACTTCTTGCACTGAAGCGTCTTCAGTGACAACCAATAGAAATAGAACCAAAAAAAAGGGTGTATCATTGGACATCAGGAAATGCTGCCTAGGTTGTCTAACTGATGACCTACTGGGCTAAGAACATTTTACTATATAGTGAAAGAAGATAGACATGGCAGGTAAACATTTAGTTATCTTGGGAAACATGCCTGCCTGCATTTTCTTAGATTTGGTGTTGATTAAACCAGAAAAGGAAAGTCAGACCGAAATCTTCAGGTGAGCTGGATGCTGTATCTTCTGAATGGACATTAACAACTTAAGCGCCTGGCCCTCTGGGGGACTTCTAATTAAAGAATTAACTCCCCACCCAGGCAGTTACCCTCCAAATAGGTCCTAGGCCAGAACCAGTGTGGACCTCTTAAAGCTGAGTCCTGCCAAAAATGTTCATGGTTTTTGTAGAAAATGAAATTGTGTAAACTACAGGAACTCCTCAAGGCTAAAGAACTTAAATTTAACCAGGTGGGTACAGGAGGGAACGAGGAGGAGTGTGGTGTGAAGGGCTTGCTAGGGTGAAGACAGGAACAAGGTCTCCAGGGCACTTTGGCACAGGGTGGGGAGAGTTGTTTGACTTTTAGCCCCAGCAGGACTCTTTTAGCACTTGCTATAGTGATGTGCTCATTCAATAGGAACACTCAATAGCTATCTTGAGGCTATCCCAGGACAACTTGCTATTGGTTTTCATGAACAAGGATACTATTAAGACTCAGGTTTGCCTTCTGTATGAGGGTAATAACATAACTGCCTTAAAAGTTAGTTGATGTAACAGTATCAAAGAAACATATCTAATAATGAAAGTTAGCTAGCATTTTGAACTTGAGACTATACTACAACATTCTTTGCTAGAGTTCTAAATTTCAATAATAATGTAATAATTTTTACAAATAATTTTAAATTATACTCTTTTTTTCTTTTTTTTTAAATTGGCTATGCCTATGGCATATGAAGTTCCCCAGCCAGGGATCGAACCCATGCAGTGACCTGTGTCACAACAGTGACAGTGCTGGATCCTTAACTGTCTGAGCCACCAGGAAACACACAAAACTATCAGACTCATGTCAGAATATAGATTTAAGACTTTAATTCTTATCAAATGATTGAAAGCCGTAGTGCAACTCCATAATGAAAAAAATGATATAAAATATCATGCAGGCAAGGAATTACACCAAACAATGAAGCTTAACCTAACACTGGACTAGAGAAAATAAAAGATTCTGAAAACTGAGAGTTAGCTACAGAAAGTAAACTCATTGTAGCAGTGATATCATGAAAGAGCCGCCGGTTTTACAATGGAGGGTCTAACACCAGCTGTAGTACATACTGGGTATGCTGCTGTGGGTCTTCCCAATCGTGTTCATCATCTATTAATAAAGATAATGGCACTTGCCCGTCTTTCCTCAAAGTGACACATGAGAGGCAAACGAAAAACATGGCATATGTATAAGTATCACGCTCAGCATGTACTAAATACTGTAGTTTGTTTAGGTCCCATGGAAGGATAATTTTGCTTTGATAAAGTGATTAATTAAATCCGAATTTAAAAGAACATACAGTCAGATGTGATTTGTATCATACAATTGCAATTTTCTTAGCCGATGAGCAGCTCATTCAACCAAGCGGTGGTTTTTCCACATTTCCTGGCTGAATTAGACAAGGAGGATGACTCATAGTAGGTTTGAAAGATTTTTCACTCAATCTTGTGAACGGCACTGTCACTATTTTAAAAATTCTGAGTCTAAAACCAGACTGATTTATTACCCATATTGCACTCAGACAAATAGGACAAAAAGTTAAGGAGAAACTACTTTTAGAGTTTCTTCTATTTGGAGCTATTTTAAACATACATTTCTTTTTCCATTCAAGATATAAATCCTGATTTCGGACAATGTGGCAGAGTAGGACTTGAGCTCACCTCCTCTCACAAAGACACCAAAATCACACCCAACTGCTGAACAAGCATCCACAAAAAAGACTGGTACCTACCAAAAAGATATTTTACACCCAGAGACAAAGAAGAAGCCACAATGAGACTGCAGGAGGGGTGCTTTGGGGATACAATCAAATTCTATACTTGCCAGGTGGGTGACTCACAAACTGGAAAATAATTATATTGCAGAAGTTCTCCCATAGGAGTGACAGTTGTGAACCTCAGGTCAGTCTCTCCAGCTTGGGGGTCTGGCATGGAGAAGAGAACCCCCAGGGCTTTTGGCTTTGGAGGCCAGCAGGGCTTGAGTGCAGGGACTCCACAGGACTGGGGAAAACAACTCCACTCTTGGAGGGTACACACAAGTTCTCATGTGCACTGGGACCTGGGGCAGGCAGCAACTCCATAGCAGCAAGACCTACTTGTGGGTCTTGGAGGGTCTCCTAAGGTTGGGGGGTGGTCAGCTATGGCCAACTGTGAGAGCAAGGACATTGGTGGCAGAACCCCAGGAAATAATCAATGTGAGCTCCCCTAGAGGTCCCTATTTTGGTCCCATCCAAGAGCCTGCAGGCTCCAGTGTGAAGACACCTTAAGCCAAAAAAAAAAAAAAAAAAAAAAAAAAAAACCAATAGGATGGGACACAGTCACACCCACCAGCAGACAAGCTGCCTAAAGTTGTCCTGAACTCAAGCTGCCTCTAAACATGTCCCTTGATATGGCCTTGCCCACCAGATGGACAAGACCCAGCTCTACCCACCAGTGGGCAGGCACCAATTCCTCCTACCCAGAAGTTTGCACAATCCCCTAGACTAACTTCATCCGCCAGGGTTGGGGGAGACATCAGAAGTAAGAGGAACTACAATCCTGCAGCCTGAGGAACACAGACCACAAACACAGGAAGTTAAACAAAGTAAGATGGCAGAGAAATATGTTCCAAATGAAAGAACAAGAAAAAACTCCAGAAGAACAATAAGTGATGTGAAGGTAGGCATCTATATCACTCATATTTGGAATACTAAAAAATGTTACAAATAAACTTATTTACAGAAGTTCCCTGGTGGCCTAGTGCTTAAGGATTTGGCATTGTCACTGCCATCGCTTGGGTTTGATCACTGGCTAGGGAACGTGAGCATGCCATAATGACAGGAAAAAAAAACAAAAATAAAACCAAAAACCCCAAAGGAACTTGCAGAACAGAAACAGATAGAGACTTGGAAAACAAACTTACAGTTACCAAAGGGGACAGGTAGGTATAAGCAATAAATTAGGAGTTTAAGATAGACACACTAGTATATATAAAAACACATAATCAACATGGACCTACTGTACAGCACAGAGATCTCGACTCAATATTCTGTAATAACCTATATAGGAAAGGAATAAAAAATAATGGATGTAAGTATATGTGTAACTGAATCACTTTGCTGTACACCTGAAACTAACACAACATTGTAAATCAACTATACTTCAAGGAAAATGAAAATTAGAAAAATTTTTTAAAAAGATAAATTTCAGGAGTTTCCATCATGGCTCAGTGGAAACGAATCTGACTAGTATCCATGAGCATGAAGGTTCTATCCCTGGCCTTGCTCAGTGAGTTAAGGATCCAGCATTCCTGTGAGCTATGGTGTAGGTTGCAGACGTGGCTGAGATCTGGTGTTGCTGTGGCTGTGGTGTAGACTGGCGGCTACAGCTCCGATTTGACCTCTAGCCTGGGAACTTCCATATGCTGTAGGTGTGGCTCTTAAAAAAAAAAAAAAAAAGATAAATCTCACTATCGTGCTCTGTTGAAGTAGATCTCATTGAATAAAATGCTAACAGCTGATTTAATGAATTTTTTTTTTTTTTGCTACACCCAAGGCATGTGGAAGTTCCCAGTCTGTGAGGGTCCAATTGGAGCTGTAGCTGCCAGCCTATACCATGATGACAGCAATGCCAGATCTGAGCCACATCTGCAACCTACACCACAGCTCACAGCTCACAGATCCTCAACCCGCTGAGCAAGGCCAGGGATTGAACCCAAGTCCTCATAGATCCTTGTCCTGTTTGTTATTGCCGACCCATGACAGGAACTCCCCACCATTTATTAAACAAAAGCCAATGTGTAATTTTCACAATTCTTTCTCATAGTAAGTATATTAAGGCAATAATAGTAGATAATAGATAATATGTTAAGGCAATAATAATACATATATTTTATTATCCCCCCACACTTGGGTGGCAATTATGAATTTTACGTGTTCACTGAAACTCACAGCAGCCATATAAAGAAGGCAATTCCTTCTTCTCCTTCTCATTTATGAGAGGTGTACATGGATAGATTACAAAAGTTGACCAAGGGCAGATAGCAGGTAAGTGGTGCCACTGCATTAAAACCTAGGCAGTCTGACTCCAGTGCTCTTAACTTGTGCTTACTCTTCACCATGAGCACTTCTGGAGAAAATATTTTTAAAAATGCAAGTTGGAACATCAGCTATTTATTGAACACAGATTGTATATAAAACTTCATATACAGAATACCTTTTTTTTGGAGTTTGGAGAATTTACTTACAGAAACTGTTAAAGCTGAAATAAACTTCAAATATTCACATCAAGCTGTGTGGCTTTTTCCATCATCATGGAAAAGTAGCTCTTTCTCACGGTTACTTTGACTAGAACAGCTTTATTTTCTAAGGGGGCTTATTTGGGGCTTTGTAATAAAACAGGCACTGGTTGGCCCCAAGTGGGATGTGCTGTGTCACTGACACTCACGCTTTCAAAGATCTGCTATGAATGAAAAAATCTCAATTTTAAAAATATTCAATAGGTGTCAAAATAATATTTTTGATATATTTAGTGAATCTATGTTTGCTTCTTTTTTCATTTTTAAAGTTTTATTGAAGCATAGTTGATTCACAATGTTGTGATAATACTGAATGAACTTAACATCTCATTAAAATTGATTTCAGCTCTTAAAAATATAAAATAAATAAAATAAAATAAATAAAATAAAAGGTAGTGGGCTAATTGTGGGATCCAGGATTCTGCTGATTTCCTCCTCTGAGTAAGGAGACTTTTGCTAGGGCTGTCTCTACTGCAGAGTCACTTCTAAGTAGGATCTGAGTATGCTCTAAGCTTGTCCTAGGTGTGCCTATGGCAGAGTGTGTTTCTCATTTCTGACCCCATTTCACAAAGCTTGCTATGGATGCCTTGACATTTAGGATAAAAAATACTGTGTGTCCTATCCAAGTAATTTTAGACAATTGGACTCAGGTTCAAATGGACATTATGAGTAGCCTTGATAAGGCAAAGAAATAGATTAGCATGCAAATATCTCATAGGTTTTAACATAAGCGAAAGAAGAAACTTGCTAGAAATCACAAAATTAATCTCTCCTTCTCTCTTCCCATTTTTCCTCAGCCTGACAACATCATTATTTCACCTTCATTTTCATTGGCTGTTATGTTGGATATGAAGTTCTCTATTTTACTCTTCAAATTCCATTGTCTTTTGTTGCCACAATTTCACTGGAAAAGTCTGATGTCCTTGCTAATTTGTTTCCTCTGAAAGTAACGTGTTTTCTTGAGATGATTAAAGACATACTTTTTGCCTTTGCTCTTTAGAAATTCAGTGTCTTCCTTTGTATTGTTCATCTTTGGCGGTCAGGGTTAGAGCGATGACAGTGCTTAATAGTGATGACAGATGATGAGAGGCAGTAAAAACATTCCACTCCCCTGGTGCAGGCACAAATCTAGAGACTGGACACCTGGCCTCCTGATTCTGAAGTTCTTCAATGCTTTTCTATTTCACAAATAAGTTCCATAGTAGAATTAGTATATATGTTTAAAAAGATGGAATAATAATAATATCTACCCTCTTCCAACTTCACAGTGATTTGTGAGAACCAGTTAGAAAGATCATACTCCAATGGCTTTTAATCTCCTTGGAAGAAAGGGATGATGTAAGTACTGATCATTGCTGTTGTCATTTTGAGTTAGGAGGCTGAAAACAAAGAATAACAATTGTCTACAAAAAGAAATTTATCTATTAGGGATCCTCTAAGATACCAGCAGAACACTGTGCGTGACCTTTCACATGGTGAAATGCCAGCCACACTTTGCACACAGCTGTGTTCTCTGACTACTCATTCAGTAGTCTTAACTGTTGTTACCTAAATAAATGCTAGATGTGGCAAGAAAACCACATACAGAACAACACACTGTATGCAGGCACACCGTGTGCAGGAACACTGTGACTATTAATCTGTGTAGCTCTAGCTCCAAGCTCCCATCTTACTCTGTCCTGTGTCCACAGCAATGCTGCAAAATTATATATGGGAAATAATCTCACTCATCTCTCTGCACCTTCCTGCAAGCATTAAATGCTATCAGAGGTTAAAGCTTTCTCTTTGTAAATTAGGCTTTGCATACATGAAAAAATGAATGGCTATAATAAAAATGATCTATTTACTTAAAAAGAATTATGGAGAAGGGGGAGTTCCCATCGTGGCGCAGTGGTTAACGAATCCGACTAGGAACCATGAGGTTGCGGGTTCGATCCCTGCCCTTGCTCAGTGGGTTAACAATCCGGCGTTGCCGTGAGCTGTAGTGTGGGTCACAGATGTGGCTCGGATCCCGTGTTGCTGTGGCTCTGGCATAGGCTGGTAGCTACAGCTCCGATTAGACCTCTAGCCTGGGAACCTCCATACACCGCGGGAGCAGCCCAAGAAATGGCAAAAAGACAAAAAAAAAAAAAAAAAAAAATTATGGAGAAGTTCATCAACGAGGCAAAGTTGGACCTTTGTCAAGACGTTACTTTAGGATTTTAAGGGGCTCAGAGAACCTCTTTTTCCGAGTCATCAGGTATGGATATGAATACCATTAACCTTGAATTTCCACACAAAGAGGAATATGCTCCCTGGGAATTCCCTAAATAGGAAGTGGGGTATGAGATCAGATCTCTCAAGACTGAAATAATATTTGTAAGGCCACTCTGAAGATTTTATAAAGACGATGGGAAGCTAAGAAGGGCATGAGGGAATATGTTAAATAACATGAAACCCACCTGAATTATACTAATCTTAAGAGTATAAAAGTCTAAATAAATTTTTTGGTCAGTAAAAGAACTCACATAATAAAAGGGATTTTGTTTGTTTTTGTTTTCATACTTGGAGACCTTAAGACATAAGAACATGATCACCAAAGAAATACCTAAAAGTTTATTTTTTACATTATTTATTTTGTAGAAACATTCTACTAATGAATTCATTCTCTATTTAACATAATCTGGATTCTGCAAATAATCAACGTGTGAGAATTGTGTCGATGTTGAGATAGATTAATGCCTATCAATGGCTGTGAATGTAGACTAATAATTTGTGAATGTAGGAACTGGAATTTTTTTTAATCACCCAAAAGATGTTTTCCTTACAAACGTAATTATACAAAAGATTGACTATGGTTGTAAAACTTAAAAAAAAATTGGACTCAAATCCATTTTAATTTTCTTATGGGCCACAGGATTGGTAAAAATAAATCAACTCACTTGAAAGAAATGATTATTTTCCATAATAAAAACTTGTTATGAGAAATAAATCTGAAAACCTCTCTGTGGCAGAATGCAACTCTTCTTTTCCTCTATCAGAGTACATGCGAGAGTACCTGTGTAAATATTCTATTTTTGTCCAAATATAGGTTTAATTATTGACTGGTATGCTGATATTGTGGGGCTATTTTTTTTTCATTTCATCTTAACTATGAGACTTAATTACTTGACATTCATTCCAAATCCAGAAAACCAGATTATTATACATAAATGGAATGTCCAGAGTGATGTTTTACAGACTAATAATGCCATTGTTGTATATTCCATGAGATAATTATCTTCTGGTACAATGAATTTGAGAAGTGTAGTATTAAATACAGACTTGTTTATTTAACATAATTCTTTCTTGTGTTTAAGCACATTAGACAACTTCAGGAGCTTGCAATATGCAGTGTTCCCTGATTGGGTGCTGTGGTTAGGAGAAGTTTCTCCTAATACTGATGTTGGTACCTCAGAGCATGTTGGTACCACAGAGGATGCCAGTGACCTCCAGAAGCAGTGGAGAGATGCTGAGATGTCCGACTGATGAGATTTCTACATTGAAGTGCCAGCCCTGAACCCTCCCTTCCCTCCCGTACTTCTGCAGCAGTTGCTGGGACACATTTATATTGACACATCCTCACTAAATGCTAATTCCTTGAATTCTGTGCTCTATCCTGGACACTCCCTAAGATCAAGAAGTATCCAACACATTCTAGCTTTTCCAGGAATCTTTTGGCAACTAAATGAATTCATAGATACATGCACCTAAGAATAGGAGAGTTGAAAATATTTTTGAGGGCAAGTTTGCATAGAAAATACTCAAGAAAAAAATCAACTCATTTTGAGCCTTTCCACCACTCCTTAAATATTTTGCTCTATCATGATGTTTTTAACAAAAACTAATATTGTCTGTATTTAACACCACTTAGAAACATAATCATTCCCTGTCTGTAGGCTTGACTTGGGTTCTGTGACAAACGTGGTCAGAGGAGCATGGGCTTTGAAGCATTTCAGCTCCAATAACTTTCTGTGGGCACATCACTTGACTTTGATGAGCTTTGGTTGTCCTGACATTGATGATGAGTGGGCACCATGAAGTTTAAATGAGTTAGTTCATGGGAAACATTTAAAAATCACAACTAGTATAGTATCCATTAGCTGACATATGGGCCTTTCTCAGTATGCATTATTGTCAAGGTCATCCAGGTTGTGGTGCTGAATTTGACATGGCTGAACCACCAAAGAGCTTTGTAGACAGCTGGGTAAAGCGTTTTACTCATAGCCCTATAGCTAGCTGCCAGGATAGATCTGGCACAATGCAAGATGCCTGAATCTCCATGGAATGCAGGTGTAGTCCAACAATTGTATCAGGCAAAGAACTCCTCAGGCCTGGAACAATGAAGAGAGGGATCCAATCTCAGGCAGGTGTTGTTCCAAAACCTGGTTTCACTAGGTCTATTCCTGTGAGTCTCACTCTCCAGGTGTGCCTGACTTTAGAGACACTGATGGCATGATTCTACCATGGAAGCATCAACCTGTTTAGCCCCTATTTGGCAGATGGCAGAGAAGCCAAGTCTGGTAAGTCACATCTGCCATTGTGCAACATACATGAGAATTTTCCTCCCGAATATCCAGATCCACTCTCACAACTTCCTCCAACATGCACACAATCCTGTTTTACCTGTGTGGGGCACATATTGCCCTGATACGTCTTATTTCTTTCCCCTTTGCTCCTGGAATCTGTCTTATCCCACATACTTTATCACTTACTAGACTCACTCATTTGAATGGCAGAAAAGCTTTTAAATATATTACTTCATTTCCCTTTCCATTCCCTCTTTGTCTCTCCAGTCTCATGGTTTTTTGCCTTGACTTCCATATTCCTTCTCACTGATTTCCTTAATTCCAATATTTTCCTCTCCATTTCATTTGGGAGCACTTCACTGGGAGTCAAGTGCAGTCCAGGCACTTCATACAATCATAATGACCCCTTCATGGAATGTGACCAAAAAAAGAGAAACACAATTAACACATAGAAGTATATGTTATGAATATTTTCTCAGGTCAGTCTCCCAAAGCAACAGAAATAAAAACAAAAATAAACCAATGGGACCTAATCAAACTGACAAGTTTTGCACAGCAAAGAAAACCAAAAAGAAAAAAAAAAGACAACTTACAGAATGGGAGAAAATACTTTCAAATGATGCAACCAACAAGGGCTTAATTTCTAGAATATACAAGCAACTTATACACAATTCAACAGCAAAAAAGCCAACAACCCAAGTGAAAAATGGGTAAAAGATCCGAATAGACATTTCTCCAAGGAAGATATACAGATGGCCAACAACCACATGAAAAAATGCTCAACATCCCTGATTATTATAGAAAAGCAATCAAAACCACCACAAGATACCACCTCACACCAGTCAGCACGGCCATAATTAGTAAGTCCACAAATAACAAAGTCTGGAGGGAGTGTGGAGAAAAGAGAACCCTCCTGCACTCTTGGTGGGAATGTAAGCTGGTACAACAACTGTGGAAAACAGTGTGGTTATACCTTAGAAAGCTATACATAGAACTACCACAAGACCCAGCAATCCCATTCTTAGGCATATATCTGGACAAAACTTTCCTTAAAAAAGACACATGCACCTGCATGTTCATTGTAGCACTATTCACAATAGCCAAGACATGGAAACAACCCAAATGTCCATCAACAGATGACTGGATTAGGAAGATGTGGTATATATACACAATATAATACTACTCAGCCATAAAAAAGAACAAAATAATGCCATTTGTGGCAACATGGATAGAACTAGAGACTCTCTTATACTGAGTGAAGTGAGTGCTATCACTTATAACTGGAATCTAATATATGGCACAAATTAACCTTTCCACAGAAAAGAAAATCATGGACTTGGAGAATAGACCTGCAGTTGCCAAGGGAGGGAGTGGGGTGGATTGGGAGCTTGGGGTTAATGGATGCAAACTATTGCCTTTGGAATGTATTAGCAATTAGATCCAGCTGTGTAGTACTGGGAATTATGTCTAGCCACTTATGATGGAGCATGATAATGGGAGAAAATAGAATGTATACATGTATGTATAACTGGGTCACCATGCTGTACAGTAGGAAAAAAAACTGTATTGGGGAAATAACAATTAAAAAAAAAAAAGGATATGGTAGATGAGATCAGCTTGTGAGTGCTGAGCATACCAGTATGGTTGTCAGGATAAGGTTCAGGGAGAAGACAATTTCTGAGCAAAGATTTAAAAAACATAATGGAGTTTGTCAGGCAGAAGTCTTGAGGAAGGGTATCTAGCACAGCTCGTCAAAAATCTTATGGTAAGAACACAGTTGTTAAGGTTGGAGCAGAATCAGAGTGAAGGCTCCAACTCAGGTGACTTGTGGGGAACTGTCAGGGGCTAGACCACGTAGAGCTTTATAGGCTCTTGTAAATAAAGGCTGGCACTTACTTGGAGCTTAAGGGGGAGTCATGGAAGTTTCTGAGCAGAGGAAAGTTGACTTCGGTCATGAAGAATCACTTTTTGATGGACTGTAGGTGATCAGGCTAGGATCAAATGGACAGAGGAGGATGCTAATGTCATAACTGAGGAATGAGAGGATGGTGACTCAGAGCAGGATGCCAGCAATTAAGTTCGCAGGAAATCATGCTCGGAATGTTTAGAACATGCAGTCAACAGCATTGGCTATGAGATATAAGAGAAGGATAAGAGGTAAAAGTGACCCACAGGAGTTTTGGTGTAAACAAATGAAAAGATGGGGGAGCCTCCATCACTTTCGGACTGAAAGTGAACTGAGAGAGGTCTCTGAGACATCCAGAAGGAGATCAAGCAAGCAGCTGCATCCACAAGGCTGGCATTTCTGAAGTGTTTGATCTGCAGCTGGATATATAAATTTGGAAGTTAACACCATGGAGGCATGAATGGGACTCAGGGAGAAGTGAGTGGAGACTGAAAACCTGGGCCATCCCTGATGCATAGAATGTAGAGAAGATGAAGGTCCATCACAACAATGCAGAGAAACAGACAGCAGCCGGAGGATATTCAAGAGAGGAGTGTCCTAGGAGCCAAAGGAAGAGTCAAGGAGGAGTAACGGTGAGAGAAGAAACACGGAGGTCACTGGTCACCTTGCTGAGAACAGTGCTGGTGGAGGAGCAGGAATGAAAGCCCTGCTGGGGTGGTGTCAAGAGAGTGGAAGTGGAGGTACTGGGGTCAGTGAGACTAGACACTCTAGGAGGATTTCCTGCAAAGGGCACAAATAGGACAGTTGCTTATGGAGGAAGCAAGATGGAAATAACATTGTGTTGGGCACTTTCTGTTGACCCCTTCAAATCCACTTTCTACTTTTTCTACAACTGCTTTATGCCTCAGAGGTTGGGATGCCTGAACCACATCAGATGCATCCTGAGCCTCAGCTTCTGGCTGAGTTTGACAGTTGGGGAGAAGGAATAGGAGAGGGAGGTTGGGGCATTTATTCTGAGAGGGAGGTTGGGGCATTTATTCTGAGCTTAACTGCATCTGTGCTGCAGACTGGATGGATTCTGCCCAAACAACGTAGGCTGACATGCATCCCTCTCATGGAAGATAATTTTCCAGATTCCAGTGACCACCCTTCCTTCCCTCTTGCCTCTTCAGTCATGAGGTGGTAACATCTTCCAATGCCACTAGCTCAAGGTTCGGGCCGTATGCTTGTACTAGTTTCCTATTGCTGTTGAAACAAATGACCACTCAGGGATTTAAAACAATGAAAATAATTTCCTTATAGTTATTCATGTTAGAAGTCTGGCATGTATCTTGCTCGGCTAAAATCAAGATATCAGTAGGGCCGTGTTTCTTTGGAGAGCCTTTAGAATTCACTTCCTTCCTCTTTACATCTCTCTCTCTTTTTTTTTTTGTCTTTTCTAGGGCCGCACCGCAGCATATGGAGGTTCCCAGGCTAGGGGTCGAATCGGAGCTGTAGTCACCTGCCTGCACGAGGGCCACAGCAACATAACGTGGGATCCGAGCCACATCTGCAACCTACACCACAGCTCATGGCAACACTGGATCCTTAACTCACTGAGCAAAGCCAGGGATCAAACCTGCAACCTCATGGTTTCTAGTTGGATTGGTTAACCACTGCGCCACCACGGGAACTCCTTTTTTTTTTTTTTTTTTCTTTTTTTTTCTTTTTAGGACTGTACCTGTGGCATATGGAAGTTCCTGGGCTGGGGTCAAATTGGAGCTGCACCTGCTGGCCTACACCACAGCCACAGCAACGCCAGATCTAAGCTGCATCTGCAAACTTTGCCGCAGCTTGTGGCAATGCCAGATCCTTAAACCACTGAGTGAGGCCAGGGATCAACCCTGAATTATCATAGATACTAGCTGGGTCCTTAACCAGCTGAACCACAACAGGAACTCCTTCTTTACATCTTCTAAAGCCACCTAAATGTACTTGGCTGATGGCCCCCGTTTACTCTCTTAAAAGGCAGCAACTCTGTAGCTCTCCGTGCTTTGCCTCCAGAATCTTATCTCCTCTCTTCTTCCAACCTCTACCGTACTGGGCCCACCCAGATAATCCAGGATAGCATCTCCATTTAAAGGTCAGCTGATCAGCAACTTTAATTCCATCTGCAACCTTCATGCCCTTTACAATGGAACATGATGTACTCAAAGATGCTAGGAATGGGAACGCAGACATCTTGGGGTGCCATTAGTCTGCCTATCACAATGCCCCATACTGCAGCAATATGCTCAAAGACCTTCCAGCAGGAGTGTAAGTAGTTCTTTCTCTTTATTAAATTCTCCTTCATTGCCCAGTTTGGTGGGCCCTTTGTTGCCTGCTGGAGACTTGACTGAAATAATTTTTTTTTTTTTAATATTTGTGAAACAATGATTTGTGTTTATTTATTTACCGTTTTTTTTAGGGCTATACATGTGGCATATGGAAGTTCCCAGGCTAGGGGTCCAACTGGAGATGCAGCACAGCCACAGCAACATAGGATCCAAGCCAGATCCTTAACCCACTGAGCAAGGCCAGGGATCAAACCCATGTCCTCATGGATACTAGTTGGGTTTGTTACCACTGAGCCACAGTGGGAACTCCTAATGATTTGTGTTTAAGTTGATGGTGGTAATGATCCATCAGAGGGTTAAAAAAAAAATACAGTGTAGAGAGAGGGAGCTGAACTGCAGCAATCCCTGCATAGGGCAGAAGGGGCAGGGCACATGCATGAGCAATGGGAGTTCATCTGCAGCACCATGAGCTCAGCAAATGTGGTGGACCCTGGGGGATGGAGGAGCAAGATCACCAGGGGAAAGCTGGGAATAAGGTGGAGCTGTCAGAGGTTGAGACCAAGAACAAAACAGGAACTAGCCAACCAGGAGTGTGTGTTATAGCTGAAAACTTGTTAGAACAGTCTCCGTTGTGTTATGCCTGCCTTGGCCCACTCATTACTCCAACTGGATTTTCACAAATGATTTCTTCCTTGCCTCATTGCTTTCTTTTACTAATGATTACTTTCTAGCTAGAGTTATACTGCACCCAGTATTTCTTTTCCTTTGAAACACTCCCTAACGCTGTTTCCCCTTTTAAGCAATCTTCACTCGAGAGAGAAGATTAAGAAGCGATAAACCTGAAAACCATCAAAAACTCACTGGACCACCTGACACTGGCCTTGATTTTGAAATGATCTATGGAGGGAGAGGAATGTAAGCACCCTACTCTTTATCAATAAACCTGTTTTTCAAGCTAAACCTATAAGACCCTTCGCTATCCCCTCTCAAGTGAGGACACAGTTTTGAGGGCACTAGCTTGCTATGGCCTTCTTTGCCTGGCAAAGCAATACAGCTGTTCTTTCTGCTTCACCCCAAACTCTGTCTCTGAGACTTAACTGGTGCCAGTGTACAGAGGCAAGGATTTGGCTACATATAAAATAGACCAGACTTTGCATTTTAATGGAGGTTATATTTTACTCCTAAGGGAGTAAAAAATGATTTTTTTTGGGGGGGAGGGGTGAAAAAATCTTGGATATTACCATGTGTAACCCTTCAAAAGCCCAGACATACACGAAAATCTACAGTATTAGTATTCCACAGGTAGGTGATAATGGAAAAAAAAAAGTATAAAAAGATATAATGAATAAAAGATAAGGATTAAAGAAGTTCCTGCTATGGGACTGTGAGTTAAGGATCTGACATTGCTGCAGCTGTGACATAGGTTGAAGCTGTAGCTTGGATTCGATCCCTGGCCTGGGGATTTCCATATGCCGTAGGTGCGTCCAAAAAAAAAAAAAAAAAAAAAAAAAAAAGATAATGAATAAAGGTTGAGAGACATTGGACTAGCATGAAAAAGTATATTTACCTTAATGCTCACTTGGAATTCATGGCCAAGGACTTAAATCCAGACAGGTGATGGAAGTTATGTGCTTTTATTTCTTTATTTAGCGCCATGGTGCTGTTTCATGCAAGCATGGAGCTGGATTTAACAAGGGTTGGGTTTTGTGCAAGAAGAAGAGGAAAGAGAGCAGAAGGAGCCATCATAATGACTGCTCAGGCACTTCCCGATAGGAAATAAGACTTAGGACATTCTGGGCTGCTACAGACAGGTGTGGAAAGGAAGTGGCGATGCCCTTGAGCCCATGGGAGCGTTAGAATAGTGGAGTGAAAATTCATCATTTATGTCTCACTCTTGTTTTCAGACGGCATCTGATTTGTTGAAGGAAAGTGAGTTTGATTTTTTTTTAATGTAGTTTATTTCTTTAGACTAAATGTCTTGCTTATTTTCTAAAGACTACACAATGATAAGATTCAACATGATGTGAAGTTTCTTATAAAAGTGGGAGAAAGCTAGATAAGAGGAGCAGGTGGAGAACATCCTTCTATGAATGCGAATATATCCATTGACCTCACGGAAAGATAGTCTTTGCCATGAGTGAGAAAAAGGATTTTGGGGAGACAGTCATTTCCTATTCTTAAAAAACTGTCCTAAATATTGCTTCTGTCTTGCTGCAGAGCTCAGCAGAATGTCTATTGGTCATGTTGATGCATTGGTTCCTGGTTTATTCAGTATTCTCTCATGTCTACCATGTTTTCCAGAGACTGAAATCTCCTTGCCACCAGGGAATGTTTTTCATATTTTTTTTTTTTTAACACACAATAGCACAAAAACTAGTCAGGCTATTACTTTGACTCCATGCTTCCCTCTACTTGGCACTTCCCTGAGCTAGTATTCTCCTATAGTCTTTTTTTTTTTTTAATTTTTGGTATTGTTTAAAGTATAGTTGATTTATAGTGTTGTGTCAATTTCTGCTGTAGAGCATAGCGACCCAGTCATACATATATACATACATTCTTTTTCTTCATACTATCTTCTATTATATTCTATTCCAAGAGTTTGGATATAGTTCCCTGTGCTTTACAGTAGGACCTCATTGTTTATCCATTCTAAATGTAATAGTTTACATCTACTAACCCCAAACTCCCAGTTCATCCCACTCCTTCCTCCTACCCCCCTGGCAACCACTAGTCTGTTCTTTATGTCTTTGAGTCTGTGGAATCTAAAATATGGCACAAATGAACCTGTCTGCAAAACAGAAACAGCCTATAGTTGATTTTAAAACCCACTGTATTCCCCCTGCCTTTGCACTTCCTTTTGTTTGAAATCATCTTGCCTAGAACACCAGGTAAGGAATACAGCATCGATATTTGGCATTTAAATGCTTTAACAATCTCACATTTGGTTACCCTCCTTTGGGCTGCCTTAAACCCCAAAAGTCTGCTAGCTCATTTCAAATTCTTTGGGAATGGAATTATATTTTTAATGTAAGTGACTCATATTTGAGTAAAAGCTTCCTCCTAACATTTCCCTTTTTGCTGCCTCCACAGTTTATTTAAATAAATTATGAACTTCCATCCCTTTAACCTTATCAATAATAAAGACCTAAACACAGATGTCATCTCTCACCTTTACCACTGTGACATCTGTAGGAAAGTTTTGCTTTGCCTTGTTGATCAGATAGCTTTTAACACCTCTCTTTGAATGTAAAGCAGTAGGCTTTCCATACCTGTGGGGTCCACATGCCCAGATTCAATCAATCATGGATTGAAAATATTTGAAAAAAATTTTCCAGAAAGTTCAAAAAAATAAACTTGAACTTGCCATATGTAAGAAAGGACAGTTGAGCCTTGGACAAAAAGAGTTAGGGGCACCCACCCCTCACAGTTGAAAAACCACATTTAACTTATAGTCGGCCCCCAGTAAATGTGGTTTTCCCTGGTCCTTTCATATTTGAAGTGCTGCATATGAGGGTTCAGCCAACCAGGACTGTGTAGGACTGTTATATTTACTCTGGGAAAAAGTCCAAAGGTAAGTGCAAATGCGCAGTTTAAACTGTTCAAATAGCAACTCTATATAGCATTTACACTTATGTACATTTATAGGGCATTTACATTGTATTAGGTATTATCAGCAATGCAGAGATGATTTAGCTAGGAGGATGGGAGTAGGTTAAATGCAAATACAATGCCATTTTATATAAAGGGCTTGAGTATTTGGGATATTGGTATCTTCAAGGGTCTTGGAAACAACCCCTCATTCATTAGAACTGTAGTTCCAAAACAGAGAACTACAGTTACCCCTTGGTAATTACAATTCTATCAAGAATTCAGACTATTCTTTAAAGATATTTACCACCAATTATTAACAATTTACATCTTATCCTGCTGTATAGCACAGGGAACTATATCTAATCACTTGTGATGGAACGTGATGGAGGATAATGTGAGAAAAAGAATGTATTTTTATAAATGTGTGACTGGGTCAGTTTGCTGTACAGTAGAAAACTGACAGAACACTGTAAGCCAACTATAATGAAAAAATAAAAATCATTAAAATTTTTATATCTTAAACTAGTCCTCCCATGAACCAAATTATTATGGGTTTTAAAAGCTAATAAACTCACATTAACAAATAACAACATTAGAAAAACTGACTTGAAACCAATCTATACTCCATGCCCTGTCAGAAAAAAAACTAATTGCAAAATAGTGGATCATAGATTCCTATTTTGGTAAATACCCACCCCCCAAAAAAATCCAGAAAACAAAATACTCATTTAAGTTACACATTAATGTTCACATTAATAGGTGAAACAACTCTTTTTATCTAACTACCTATGTTATACATATAATGGTCACTTAATAAAATCAAATTGGTGGGTAATTATCATGTTCAATATATTGAAAAAGGAACTTAAAGTTTAAAGGAAGGGAAGAAGATAGAAACTAAAACTCAAAGGATATTTCACAATTTCACACCAGCTTCTTTTTTTTTTTTTTTGTGTGGGTACTCAAGGCATGTTTATTGAGTATAGTAAACACAAGTATAATTTAATATTTGAGGCAGCAGAGATGCAAATCTGATAATGCAGTCCCTGAGCTCGGCCACTTATAGGCTCTAAGGGACATTTTTGGTAACTGCTGAAGCCCAGGGGAACAGACTCATTTTTATTACTTCTGCCCAGAAGAAAATGAATTCACTAGTTTCTATTTAATTCCCAGACCTGTGGATGGGAGGAAGGGGCAGAGTACCATCTTTGACTTGGATATCTACCACATTCTCCCAAGGAAGGCCAGTTGTTTTAAAGACATTGGGCTATATTTCCACTTTGGCACAGAGGCAGCTCCATACACGGGTTTAGGACTAAGGGTGTGCTCAGTGCAGGGACTGCAGTCCTGGCTTCACCACTTGCTGCTCTGTGACTCTCACACCAGCTTCTTGTATTTGTGAATTATCAATAATATCTGATGTTCACTGTGTATGTGGAAAGTTGTAGAACTCTCATCATTAGGGAAATTGGTTTATATAAATGTACTCAGTGATGAGTATTCTTAGGTTTCTAGACATAATGCATAGTCTCAATTTTAAAATATAAGGCAATTCTAATCACCCTTTCTCCATCCAAACTAAAACACTGACTTTTGAATCAGCTGTTTTTTCTCAAAAATCACTTAGGAATCACGGTTGCCTGAATATAGTTAGTTAAAACACACACAGGAGGAATTCTACATGAAAGGTATGCCTTAGGCATCAGGGGTGAAAAAATCACAATTTTTTTTTTTTTTTTTTTTTTGAGAGCTATACTTCTTCACATTAACTGCTATAACCGAGCAGGACTCTGAGAAGCCTTCTAAGAGTGGATCCCCCTCATGTCCTCTACCTGCCTTTTTGTCTATAGAAAACCTTTACTCAAAAATCAATATAATCAGAGAGGTGAGAAAAGACAGAGAAGAAGGAAAACAGTCAAGCAAGACAAAATAATAATAGTTTAGCCATTCAACAAAGTCAATGACTTTTCGTTCTTCCTCAAGGGCTAG
Source organism: Sus scrofa (assembly GCF_054392235.1). NCBI lineage: Eukaryota > Metazoa > Chordata > Mammalia > Artiodactyla > Suidae > Sus > Sus scrofa. The sequence goes on from NC_139383.1 coordinate 149,205,863, forward strand.
AGATGATGTGCTAAGCCAGGTTCTTGGAGCTGTTTTGCAGATGCTGAAGTCCCCGCCGGGTGGAAAAAGTTAACTGTATGCTGCCCATAAGCATATAGATCCCAGAACAGTTGGAACCAGAAAGTGGATGCTGCTGACTCCCAATTACCTCACCACCCACCAATCAGGAAATTGTCCATGAGCTGATCACACCCTGCTCCTTGAACAGCATAAGACAGAGTCCTCACTACCCCCTTTAAGGGGGGGAGGCAGTCCTTGAGATATTGGCCTGCTGTATTCCCTCTTTGCCAGGCAATTAAAGCTACTTTTTCTGTTTCCTCCAACTCTGTCTCCCTGTTGGTGTACAGAGGCAGCCAATATTCTGGCAATGCTCCTACCTGCAGATGTTTTCACAATTTCTGTGGTGTTTCTGAGGCCCATGAAGTCAAACTGATAAAGCCGCCAGGATTTCTGATCAGCTGCCTCAACCGAATTTTTTCTCCATCTATAAATCATTTCTTCTTTGGGGTAGCCATCTAAAATGCAGAACAAATGTTAACACTTGGAAATGTGGTTTATAAAACATTAAAGTCAAACTTATAATTATGATCACTTCATAGGAGTTGAAATTTTAGGCCATATTTATTTTCTAAATTTCCCTCAACCCCCCCCCCCAAAAAAAAGGAATGGTCAAAAGGCCACCTAACGCAGAAGGTTTCGGTGGCAGATCTTCACAATCAGGAGGGTGTTCCTAGCCACAAAACTCGCTATAGTCTGTGTGGACACAGCACATATCTTTCACCATCCAGGGCTGTGGCTGTAGTTGACGTTCAAAGAATTGACCTGAAGGTACTGGTCAGAATCTCACTAGCCCATGAACAGTGGGATCTAACTGCCTGGCCCACACCCGCCAGACCTTCTGCCCTTCCCCAGAATTTAATCCACTCAGATCTCAGGAAAGATGAATTTACTTTTGTAAAATTTTATACCTTATTATAAATAGCTTTTATTATTTCTAACATATTTATTTTACTTATTTATTATTATTACTGAAGTATAGCTGTACAATATTATATAAGAGGTATATAATATAGTGGCTCACAATTTTTAAAGACTATACTCCATTTATGGTTATTCCAAACTATTGGCTACATTCCCTGTGTTGTACAATGTATTCTTGTAGCTTATTTTATACATAGTAGTTTATACCTCTTAACCTCTAACTTATACTGCCCTCCTTCCCTCTCCCCACTGGTAACCACTAGTTTGTTCTCTATATCTATGAGTCTGCTTTTCTGTTATGTCCACTAGTTTGTGTTAATTTTTTAGATTCCACATCTAAGTGTTATCATTCAGTACTTGTCTTTCTCTGTCTGACTTATTTCACTTAGTGTAATACTTCAGAAAAGACAAAGTCAATAAGGCAATCATTCTAGGATTTGAGAGGTCGAATGACTCTTCGTCATTCTCTGCTTTTGGTCTCCAGCTCTGATCAGTGAACTCTGACCTTTTCCTGAGACCACTTCCCATCTTGTTAATTGCTCTGGTGTGTCTGCTGCTCCAGGCTTAGTGTTGGCAACATGCCAAAGCTGGGTGTCTTAGATGGGGGCTCTGAGCCCAAGCCAGAGATTGGCCCAATGCATATTTTTCAACTCCTTCATCCCCTCTTCTGAACAGCGCTTGGGACCGACCACACCATTAACTTGAGGCTGGAGCTCTCATGTAGGCACCATCTTGACAAGTTATACTGCACACAAAGCACTCCACTGACACACATAAACTTATGCACACATATTAATAAAGTGGTTCAAAATTGCTAGTTAAACATATAGATGACTTTGTAAAAAAAAAAATTCTTTTAAGACAAACAAACTGCTTTCTCCATTATTTTCCCTTTCTGCCCATCAAAGACTAAACTAGAGCACATATGTGCTTCCTGCTTTCCAATTGTGGATTGCTCTGCGAAATTATTGTCAGCATTGAAGAGATACTTGCTCTCCCCTAATTTGACAGTGCTGGTATCAAGGCACTTAGCCTCAGCCTGAAGTAGTCAAACATCATAGTTGGGCATTAGCCACAGTCTCAGTCTCCTCATTAGGCTATCAAATTAGAAAAGGTACTTTATGCTGTAATTCTGTCTTTTTAACTTTGTTTTGTTCAACAGCTTTATTAAGATTTAAAAAATCACATAGTTAACATACAAGCTCGGTGGTTTTTAGTATATTCTCAGAGTGGTGCAACTGTTATCATAATCTAATTTTAGACTATTTTCATCACCCCAAAATATAACCCCAGACCTATTAGCATTCACTCCTCAATCCCACTCCTTGTACACATCATACACTTTAACCAGTCCTAGGCAACCACTAATATATTTTCTGGCTACAGGTTTGCCTATTCTGGGCATTTCATGTAGATGGAGTCCTACAACATGTGAGCTTTTATAACTGTCTTTCTTTCCTTAGCAAAATGTGTTCAAGTTTCACTCAGAAGTAGCACACGTCAATACGTCATTCCTATTTATTGTTCAATAATATTCTGTTGTATGGATGTGCCATATTTTGCTTATCTATTTTTCATCTAATAGACATTTTGGTTGAGTCCACTTTTACACTTCCATGAATGACACTGTTACGAAAATTTGGGTTTTTTTTTGTGCTTTTTTAGGGCAACCACACTGACTGAGACATTATATAAAGTTCTTGGCAGTGTTCCAGGCCACAGTAATTTCCAAGTTATTGTTAACTGTAGTTTTTTAATGTGCTACCAAAAACAAACAAACACCATAAAATTACATTTCTCATTTGAAATGCTGCATTGAAAAGTTCTTCCCTCTTTGGGCTGGGCTACCTGGATGGCTCTTCTTTATGGGTTTCCAATCCTTGGCTGTTAGAGATGCGGAGGGTGAAGGAGGCTTGCTGAGTGGTGGTTATGCCATTGTCAACTGAGTGGACTTTGAGTATCCTGTCTTGCCTGACTGACCCTCTGGGTCCCTCCTCTTCCTACACGTTCAGTTTAGGATACCATAGGTTAAGAGGCAGCAGCCTTAGGGAATTAAATTCTGGCCCGCCTTTTGTCTAGAGAACAGTGATATTGTTTTGAATGATGAGAGTTAAGTGATAGCTCCCTGTCCATTGCATTTGACCTACTTCGAGAAACATTTAGAGGGCAAAGATGATACCATTGATTTAAAAGCCATAATATGAAGCTGTTTTCAAATGTCGTTTTGTTTCTATGAAAGAAAAAAATCCTGCTTTGGTGGTCAATTTTTTGTCTGCAGTTGTTCCTGTATTCAAGCACAATAATTTTTCCAGAAGCTATGAGTGACACGGTTTTCCCAATTCAAATGTCACACAAGTGCCCCAGAGCTTGGGAACAGCTTCAGGCATCAAGAACAAATTTATCACTGTCAGGGTAAGAGGACACAGATTTTAAGAGATATTGTAGAGTCTACTGGACATTGTAGGGATTACTGGGTATTGTAGAAGCTAGTGGACATTGTAGTGTATACTGCCAGTTCACAACACTCTTTGTTCGCCACATAGAAACCATATCAGAGTCTTCCTTAGAATTCTTCATTCAGAGATTTCTCAACTACATGTAGTCCAGCATTCAATGGCTTTTATTATTAAATAAGGCTTTTGAGTATCCTAGAATTAGAGCCTGTAAGTTATTGTTGAGTCTCAACACATTCTTTATCTGGTTTCTAGTTACAAGTAACCAGTAAACAAGCCACTCTTGGGAACTTATCTTTTTAAATATGACAGGATGGTTTTTGAAACACTAGGTCTTTATCAATGTAATGGATCATGTCCAGGATTTTAAAATAAGATATAGTAGAAAAGAACATTTCAGAAGATATCATACATAGTACCTGTAAATATTATTTTGTGCTATTTTCCATATGGGAACATTATTTTGTGCTATTTTCCATATGAGAACATATGTGTATGTCCTGATTCTGGAATGGAAAATGTATTTTCCAGGATACTTGATGTGCAAAGTTTGAAAACTACCATCTAGAGGTATTTTGCAAGTTCAGTCCCTTCAGGAACAGAAGGATCATGACAGAGGCCATGGGTTGGACTGGAATGAGAGGGTCAAGGGCAACTGAAGCCTACTGTATACAGTCTGGGCAAGGGCAAAGCAGTCACCTACCCCGAGAAAATCTTCCCAGTCACCAAATATTTTGGCCTTTCCAAAAAAGGCAGAAATGTGGAATTCTTAAATTTAAATCTCTTAGGTTTACTTTTCTTTATTTTTTATGGCCACATCTGCGTCATATGGAAGTTCCCAGGCTAGGGCTGGAATCGGAGCTGCAGCTGCCGGCCTGCACCACAGCCACGGCAATACCAGATCTGAGCTGCATCTGCGACTTATGCTGCAGCTGCTCGTGGCAATACCAGAGCTTTAACCCACTGAGCGAGGCCAGATACTGGACCTGCATCCTCACCGAAGCTATGTGGGTTCTTTTTTTCTTTTTTTTTTTTTTTCTTAGTTTTTTTATTTTTTTTGTCTTTTGTTGTTGTTGTTATTGTTGCTATTTCTTGGGCCGCTCCTGCGGCATGTGGAGGTTCCCAGGCTAGGGGTTGAATCAGAGCTGTAGCCACCGGCCTACGCCAGAGCCACAGCAACGTGGGATCCGAGCCGCGTCTGCAACCTACACCACAGCTCATGGCAACGCCGGATCGTTAACCCACTGAGCAAGGGCAGGGACCGAACCCGCAACCTCATGGTTCCTAGTCAGATTCGTTAACCACTGCGCCACGACGGGAACTCCGCTATGTGGGTTCTTGACCCACTGAGCCAACAACAGGAGCTCATAAAATCCCTTAGCTTGTACATGTGGATAACTAACTAAATTTTGTGTAACAAAGTATGTCCGTGGGATGGATGTTGGACTGTAGGGCATCAGTTGGCATAAGGTAGAAGTTTTTAAGTTGTGCTTTTCCTTGGGAGACAGCAGTGAGATTGGCTGGGAGGTAAAGTCAAATCAGGCCCCTCTGAGTTATGTTTATTTTTGCACTGCTTTTCAGTGTTTCATAACACCTAGATGTGATTACATCTTATTCTTTTTAGTAATTCTAAGAAGAGTGTCATTGACCTGATTCCAGTTGAGGCTGGAAGGGGTTAATGTGGCAACGTGAGCCTGGCACATCAGCCACCAAATGAAGGAGACAATGTCCTCTGATGACCCTTGCTTGCTGCAGTCTGGGGGGGACACACATATGCTGTGGGGACACATGGCTTCCTAAGTCTTCTAAGGCTCTACCTCCTCACTAGTTATAAAAATTAAGTTATTTGTGAGAATGACCCATTGATAAATTTGAAATCGTAAGCTTTGTACAATGGAATAACCAAAAAGATTTTTAAATTTTTAAAATGAAAATTTAAAAGAGTGTTGGCACAGAGAATATTCACAAATAAAGAATCTAATAAAAGACTTTTGCTCAGAATATACAAGGACTTTCATACTTCAGTGATAAAAAGACACGTCATCCAATTAAAAAATAGGCAAAGGATCTGAATAAACTTTTTTTAAAGAACATATGGTACATATGGCTAGTAAGCACAGGAAAAGAAGCATAACATCACTAGTTATTAGGGACATACAAATCAAAACTGAAACGAGATATAATTTCATACCCACTAGGATGGTTAAACTTTAAAAAAAGAAAAATAATAGATGTTGAGAGGATATGGAGAATACCCTCACACACTGTTGGTGAGAATATAAAATAGGAAAGCCATTTTTGGAAAGTAGTTTGGCAGTTCTCCAAAATGTTAAACATATATGCTTCTCCAAGGAATATATCCAAGAGAAAGGGAAATATATTTTCACTCTCAAACCTGAACACTTATGTTCCTAGCAGCCATAGTCATCATAGCCAAAAAGTGGAGACAACTCAACATGTACCACTTGATAAAGGGCCAAACAAAACCATGTATTGTATGATTTCATCTATATGAAATGTCACAAACAGGCAAATCTGGAGGTTGCCTAAGACTAGGATGGCGGTAGTGGGAATAGGGAATGATTGCTTAATGGATACAGAGTTTCATTTTGGGGTGTGGAAAAAGTTATAAAATTAGGTAGTGATGACAGTTGTGCAATTCTGTGAATATACTAAACACTGCTGTAATGCATTTTTTTTTTTGGCCTTTTTAGGGTCACACTCATGGCATATAAAGTCCCCAGGCTAGGGGACAAATCAGAGCTGCAGCTGCCAGCCTACGCCATAGCCACAGCAACGTGGGATCCAAACCGTGACTACTACCTACACCACAGCTCAGGGCAATGTCAGACCCTTAACCCACTGAGGCCAGGGATCAAACCTACATCCTCATGCATACTAGTCGTGTTCGTTACCACTGAGCCACAGGGAGAACTCCTAAGACGTACATTTAAATTGATGAATTTTATGGTATGTGAAATATAGCTCAACAAAGGTTTTTTGTTGTTGTTGTCTTTTTTTTTGGTGGGGGCACACCTGTGGCATATGTAGGTTCCCAGGCTAGGGGTCGAATCAGAGCTGAGGCTGCTGGTCTACGCCAGAGCCACAGCAACTTGGGATACGAGCTGCATCTGTGATCTACACCACAGATCATGGCAACCCGGGATCCTTAACCAACTGAGCAAGGTCAGGGATTGAAACTGAGTCCTCATGGATACTAGTCAGATTCATTTCTGCTGAGCCACAGTGGGAACTCCAAAGTGGTTATTTTTTAAAATTCTGGATTACCATAAAAATACAGAGTGCTGGTAACCTCAAAAGCTACTTGGGAACAACCTGCCCCCTTTCTCACATACAGATATCCAGCTGCATATGTGTGATGTAGATAAAGACACAATCTCAAGTCCTCCTTATGGGAAGGGGCAGGGTCTGTGGATGTGGATTAGACAGAAGTTTGAGAGATGGAATGAACACCTAGCTTTTCATCAATCTTAACGGAGCAGTCAGCAATCATCCTGACCATTCACCTCATCCCCCTGCTCCTGCACAAAGCTTTTAAAGTGCAAAGCTGCCCCTGCAGCCTCAAGGAGAAGTTTCAGGAGCTATGCTGGATTCAGCAACATATCTAAGGGAGAGTGCACAGCTGTGGAGTGCAAACAACTCTGACCCCTGTCAACTTACCTGGCTGTGTCATAAACATGGCCAACACCATGCTCATCACTCTTCCAAAGTGCTCAGGGGGGAGAGTGGAAAGGGGCAAGCAGGGTCAGAGAGTTTAAATACCTCACTTTTGCACATTTCCCAGGACCCCTTCAAGGGGCTTTGAAGAAGCCTTTACTTCCCAGGAATCTGCCTCTGGCTTGTTAAAATTAAGGTCCATTCATCAGTTACAGCGGCAATTAACACAAATAATTATATTGGAACTCCACACCACTTGAATTCTGATCGAAATATCTTAATTATCAAATTCCTTGTGGAAGGGCTGATATCTTTGCAGGAATATTTGTCTATCTTAAAAGACTGAAGCTCTTCAATAGAATTTTAATAATTTTTTTTTCATATAGAGTCACTTTAATCATAAAAATTGTTCCTAGGAGTTCCTGTTTTGGGTCAGCAGTAACAAACCCAACTAATATCCATGAAGATGCAGGTTTGATCCCTGGCCTCACTTAGAGGGTTAAGGATCTGGCATTACTGTGAGCTGTGGTGTAGGTCACAGATGTGGCTCTGATCCCGAGTTGCTGTGGCTGTGGCCTAGGTTGGAAGCTGCAACTCCAGTTCGACCCCTAGCTTGGGAACTTTCATATGCCACAGGTGTGGCCCTAAAGAGAAAAAAAAAAAGTTCCTAGAATGAGTAAGTTTGCTTTTGCTTTAATTATATTTTGTCTAACATAAAGAGGTGTTCATTTTTAATATTTATTTTATTTATATATTTATATAGGTATTGATAAGACAAATAATACCCATTAAACCTTATATATTTATTTTGTGTTAAGTCCATTCAAAACTCATTAATTTTAACCATTTCCTGCACATTTCCCAGGAAATTATTCATTGTGTGCACTCATTTTCTATTAGGGTATGGTTGCTTGGTAGTGTTGTGTCAATTTCTGCTATATAGCATAGTAACCCAGTCATATATACACACACACACACACACATATTATATATATATAATATATTTATTTTCTTATACTGTCTTCCATCATGTTCTACCCCAGGAGATTGTATATAGTTACTGGTGCTATGCAGTAGGACCTCATTGCTTATCCATTCTAAATATAATAGTTTGCATCTACCAACCCCAAACTCCTCCTCCATTCCATTTCCTCCTCCTCCCTCTTGGCAGTGACAAGTCTGCTCTCCATGTTCATGATCTGTTTCCGTTTTGTAGCTAGGATCATTCATGCCATATTTTAGATTCCATATATAAGTGACATCATATGGTATTTATCATTCTTCACTTAGTATGAGGATCTCTAGTTCCATCCGTGATGCTACAAATGGCATTATTTCATTTTTATGGCTGCATAGTATTCCATTGTATATACGTACCACTTCCTCTTCATCCATTCATCTGTTGATGGACATTTAGGTTGTTTCCCTGTCTTGGCTATTGTGAATTGTGCTGCAATGAGCATAAGGGTGCATACATCTCTTTGAATTGTCGTTTTGTCTGAATATATGCCCAGGAGTGGGATTGCTGGATCATATGGCAATTCCATATTCAGTTTTCTGAGGAAACGCCATACTGTTTTCCATAGTAGTTGTACCAATTTAGATTCTCACCAGCAGTGAAGGTTAGTTCCCTTTTCTCCACACCCTCTCCAGCGTTTGTTATTTGTTGACTTGTTAATGATGGCCATTCTGACCAGTAAGAGGTAGTACCTCATTGTAGTTTTGATTTGCATTTCTCTAAGTATCTTTTCATGTGCCTACTGGCCATCCATATGTCTTCTTTGTAGAAATGTCTATTTATGTCTTCTGACTATTTTTTGACTGGGTTGTTTTTGTTGTTGTTGTTGAGTAGTATGAACTGTTTGTATATTTTGAAGATTAGGCTCTTTTGGTTGCATTGTTTGAAAAGATTTTCTCCCATTCTGTGGTTTGTCTTTTTGTTTTTTAAATGGTTTCCTTTGCTGTGCAAAAGCTTTTGAGTTTAAATAGGTGCCATTGGTTTATTTTTGTTTTTATTTTCATTATTCTAGGAGGTGGATCAGATAAGATGTTGCTATAATTTATGTCAAAGAACATTCTGCCTATATTTTCCCCTAGGAGTTTTATGGTATCTGGCCTTACATTTAGGTTTTTAATCTATTTTGAGTTTATTTTTGTGTCTGGTGTTAGAGAATGTTCTAATTTCTCTTTTACATGTAACTGTCCAGTTTTCCCAGTGCCATTTACTGAAGAGCCTATCTTTCTTCCATTATATGTTCTTTCCTCCTTTATCATAGATTAGTTGACCACAGGTGCTTGGGTTTACTTCTAGGCTTTCTATCCTGTTCCACTGATCCATATTTCTGTTTTTGTGCCAGTAACATACCATTTTGATGACTGTAGCTTTGTAGTATAGTCTGAGGTCAGGGAGTCTGATTTCTCTGGTTCTTTTTTTTTTTTTTCTACATATCGTTTTGGCTATTCAGGGTCTTTTGTGTTTCCATACAAATTTTAAAATATTTTGTTCTAGTTCTGTGAAGAATGTCATTGGTAATTTGATAGGAATTGCATTGAATATGTAGATTGCCTTGGGTAGTAAAGGCAATTAACTATATGACTATAAGACAACTATAAGACACTGATGAAAGAAATCAAAGATGACACAGATGGAAAGATATACCAATAAAAGAAGAAAAAGAAATAAAAGGAATCCAAATTGGAAAAGAAGAAGTAAAACTATCACTGTTTGCCATGACACTATACCTAGAAAATCCTAGAGACACAATCAGAAAACTGTTTGCGCTTATCACCGAATTTGGTAAAGTTAGGATACAAAATTAATACACAGAAATAGACTGCATTTTTTTCTTTCTTTCTGTCTGTCTGCCTTCCTTTCTTTTTACTCATTTATTTATTTATTTATTTTTGGTCTTTTTAGGGCCATACCCATGGCATATAAAAGTTCCCAGGCTAGGGATTGAATCAGAGCTGTAGCCACTGGCCTATACCACAGCCACAGCAATGCCAGATCTGAGCTGCATCTGCAACCTACACTGCAGCTTGCAGCAATACTGGATCCTTAACCCACTGAGTGAGGCCAGGGATCAAACCTGCACCCTCATGGATACTAGTTTGGTTCTTAACCCACTGAGCCACAGTGGAATTCCTAGACTGCATTTCTATACACTAACAATGAAAGATCAGAAAGAGAAATTAGGGAAACCATCCCATTTACTCTCACATCAAAAAGAATAAAATACCTGGGAATAAACCTATCTAAAGAGGCAGAAGACCTGTACTCTGACAAGTATAAGAAACTGACGAAAGAAATCGAAGATGACATAGATGGAAAGATATACCATGCTTTTATGTTGGAAGAATCAATACTGTCAAAATGTATCCTTTTTTTTTGAGATATATGATCATATCATCTGAAAATAATGATAGTATTGACTTATCCAACATTCATGATGTTTTTTATTTTTATTTCAGTCATATAATTCACTGAAGCAATGATAACATCCCTGAGAATTGCTTTATGTCTGGCATTTAGTATCTTCTTTTAATAATTCTTAGTGTTTTTTGAAAACATCCTCACAGCCTGGTTCGATTCCCAGCCTAGTACAGTGGGTTAAAGATCTGGTATTGCTGCAGTTGCAGCTTAGGTCACAACTACTGCTTGGATCTGATCCCTTGCCCAGGAACTCCATAAGCCGCGGGGCAGCCAAAAAGGAAAGAAAGAAGAAAAAAAGAATGTGAGCAGGGAAGGTTTGATGTGTTTCAAAAAGAACAGCAAAGACAGCAGGGCAAGGACAGATTAGGGGAGGGGGAGAATTAGAAGAAATGGATAGGGCAGCAGCAACTGGTCAGCAGACATGGCAGCAGAGGGTCAGATTAACCCAAGGATCTGGGAAATTAAAAAAAATTAGAGTTACAATTCTCATGAGATAGGATTTACACACACACACACATACGCACACACACGTGTATGTATGGGTACATGTGTGAGTACATATATATAAAAGCAACTTACTAAAACATGTATCATAACATTGAGTGTTGACAAAAGTGGGGAAAAATAAATTAATGTTAAATTATGGAATGAAATGTGGCTCTATCTGCTAAAGTAATAAATATTCATAAATTTCGACTTGTGAATTTATTTGACAGAAATACAGTGCCAGCAAAAAAGAATAAAAACAGTAATAAAATAAAAGTGACACAGGCACCCAAAAATACTTATTGCCATGCTGTTTTTAAACTTGAGTGGTAGAAGAAATTATGCTCCATCCATATTCTTGATTACTACATAGCCATGAAAAAGAATGAAGAAAGACAGTTTACTGCTTTGGAAGGGTGCCCACAGCCCTGTTTAAAGTGCAAGATCTAGAATCACGCACTGAATATGAGTATGTTAGAAAACACATAAAGTGCACGTACATGTGTGTGTATGTATGTTTAAGCAAAAATCGACGTATGTGCTCCCCCTGGCTTAACATTGAGCAAGGATGTGGGTACCATGAGGTGGATAGGATGACTTTTAAAGTTACTGCAGTATGTAACATCACCAAAAAGTCACCTAGAATACTGTTTTGCTCTGTGTCTGCTTAAGAGTATAAAATGAAAAACTAGAAACTAAAAATAATAAAATGAAATATTTCTATTTGAGGAAACTGTGGGCAAAATATTAGCAATGGTGATATATTTAAGACTTTTCTGATTATCATAATACCTAAACTTATCCAATACTCTTAAAATATGTAGATGTATCCAATACTATTTTAATACTCAAATTTATCCAGCATTTATTTTAATACCTAGATTTGTTCAAAAGTTGATGTTTAGTTAATAAGCTCAAATCTTGGATGCAGCTTTGACTTCAGAGATATGGTCTCTGAGTAATTATAATAAGAGTGCCTGGCTAATTCCACAGAATGGACCTTAATTCAGAGATGTCTGGACTCCCTGTGATTCAGCCAGCCATGATCACATTTCTCTCACTTCCCACACTTCAGGAACAACCAATTAGAAACAAATGCAAAAACATTCAAGTGTCACTCTTTGATAATAACCAAAAAATTACACTTACTAGCAGAAAATGAGAGAGAAAAGCTCTGAAAAAAGAAAATGCATATGAGTCTGAGAAATTTAATTCTAGCTTCCATGAAATTGCAAAGGACTTTGCAGAGAGCAATGTTCAAATCATTGCCTTGATTGTTAGAATTTTATTATGCTAATTGTAATTTGTTTTCTAGTTTGTTTTTTTTTTTGGAGGATGACATCTTTTGTTTGACAACACTTTTGGCAGGGGTTTCCCCATCCATTTTTGGAAAACTGCCACACTGTCATCTGTGTTACATGGGGGGCACAGGCTGTCCTTGTCTCACAGGTCACATGGGCTTATACTGATGTTCCAGGGACGCAGAGCAGATACAAGGACGTGAGACTGGGGCAGAAGGAGAACAATCGCTACTGTGTGGGGACTGGCTCTGAAGGCATCTTTGTCTCACTCAGAGAACAGCATTTTCTGAAAGAGAATAGTCCTCTTTGGTATTTTCACATTGACGCATTTTCAATGGCCATCCTGCATTAGGGCCAAAAGTTGTTGAGACAGAGAGTAAGAAGCAATAGCTTCTGAGATTCAAGAATGTGTGCCTCGTAGAGGATGCATGTTTGAGAAACTGTACAGAAGGTAGAAAAGTATTACAGGAAAGGACATGGGTTGACTCTAGGAAGGAGAGTGTGGAGAGGATGGTTATGAGTGCTGGGGCCAGAGGAAAGGGGCTAAAACATGTGGAGAGTCCAAGAGAACAAGGCCCTAGAGGGAGGCTTCCTTCCTGGAGAGCCTCCCTCCCATGTCTGAGTGTCACATGAGCCAAGAGCTCCTCTAAAAGACTGCGGGTACCCTAGACACTCATTAGCACATCCTCTGTTGTAGATTACATGCAACCATTTGCATCCATTTAGCTCACACAGAAATAAGCTCTGAGAAAGAGCGATACCATCTGATTTCTTTTATACAAAACCAAACCAAACCAAGCTCATAGATCCAGAGAACAGATTGGTGGTTGTCAGAGGTGGCGGGTAAAGGATGGGAGAAAGAAAAAGAAATAACTTCTGGGAAATAAGCTTGAATTATTTTCCTTTTGGTAAGAAAAAAGTGAGGACTGCTGAGTTCACACAGACTCCCCTGAGAGGCACACTTTATTGCCACCTGATCTCTGATGTTGATTGCTTCTCAGCCAGATAGTGAGAGGGAGCTTGCATTTCCTCAAATCAGGAGACTGCTGTGGAACACCTCCCAAGACTCAATAAGCATGTGAATGAGCTACAATTTCAGGGACAGAGGATTGCCTTCCCAGTAACCAAAGCTGTATTAAATTAAACAACCTCAACCACTTCAATCAGAGTGAGAACTAGCTAGGTAAATACAAGTCACTGTCAAAAAGTGCTCTTATTAAATGGCCCTGTGATTTCCTTCAAATTGTAATGAAGATAAGCAGCTTGAATGTCAGTGTGATTCACAGCCATGTAGCTGCATCTGAAGAACGTGGGAGACACTTCTCCTAAAAGCTGCCTTCCAGTGGACTGGCCATGATCAGCATGCATTGGTCCTGAGGATGGTGCCTTGGTCATTTAGACACTTTGGGTGGCTCAGGCCCACATCTGGCAGGTGCCGGCAAAAGAAGTGTGACAAACCACCAGGCTCTTGGAATTCACTGGTCTTCCCATATTCCACTGGCTTGACAGATGATGGAATGACCTTTTGAAGACTCAGGTGCAGTGCCTGCCGGGTGGCAATACTTTTCAGGGTTAAGGTAAGGTCCTTTGGGAGGTTGCATATGCTTTGCATCATCTTCCAATAAATGGTGCTGTTTCTCTGATAGGATTTTCAGCTTCAGGAATTAAGGGATGGGGATGGGAGTGGCACCAATAATTACCATCTGTCATGACCCACTAGCAAAATGTTTGCTTCTTGTTCTCATGAATTTATGCTCTGCAGGCCTCCAGAACTTAGCTTCTACAAGGAGACACATATGATTCCATGGAACTGGAGGTTTAGACAGTCACCCAGACACTTTGGGTTCTTCATGCTTCTGAATCAACAGGCAAGGACAGGAATTACTGTAGTGGCTGGAGTAACTGATTCTAACTGCTATGGGAGAAATCAGGTGAGACCACTCCACAGTGGAGTTAAAGAAGAATGTGGTAGAATACAAGAATATACTGGGTCCTTTAGGACATCTCAGTAAAATTATGTGCTGTGGGTGAGGTCAATGGAAAATTATAACAATCCAACTTGCGCAGGGCTACTAATGACCCAGACACTCGGGAAAGAAGCTTTGTATCACCCCACCAGCTAAAGAACCATAACCAGCTTAGGTACTTGCTGAAGGCAAAGGGACTATGGACTACGTAATGCAAGAGGGTAGTTATAAATACCAGTTATGAATATAGTTACAGACATGAGGACTATAACTGTCATGAGTATTTCTTCTTATTCTGAATATATTTTTTTGTGTGTAAAGCAAATATTTTTTCTTCTTTTATTCCCTTATGTAACATAAGACACATTGACTTTATATTATAGTATTTAAGTATTATTAACTTTACATTGTAGTATTTAAGTTACAAGATATCAAGGGAGAAGAGTAATCACCACTCAAGGACTTTATTTCCTTTCTGAAGGAAGGACTTAGTGTGCTTCTTTTTGGGCTGTACCCATGGCATACAGAAGTTCCTGGGCCAGGAAATGAAACTGAGCTGCAGCTGCAACCTACACCACCACTGCAGCAATGCCAGATCCTTAACCCTCTGCACCAGGCCAGGGATCCAACCCACACTGTCACAGAGGTGATGCCAGATCCTTAACCCACTGCACCACAGTGGGAACTCCCAGGTTAGTGTGTTTTTCATTTGTTCACAGGATGGTTATTTGTATTCGTAACATGCTTGTTCAGTTGTGCCCAGGACGGTTTTATCATGTTAGGCAGAATTATGACCTTGTTATTGTCTTTTTTTGGAGATTAAGTATGGTTGAAGGTGATATGTATCAGTGTCAGGTTTATCAAGAGGAAGATTCATGATGCTTAATTTTATGTGTCAAGTTGACGGGGCTAAAGAATGCCCAGCTAGTTGGTAAAACAGTATTGCTGGGTATTTCTGTGAGGATGTTTTCTGATGAGATTAGAATTTGAGTCAGTGGACTCAGTAAAGAAGATTGCCTTGCCTAATGGCCGTAGGCAACATCCAATCCCTTAAGGGCCTGAATAGAATAAAAAAAAAAAATCAGAGGAAGGAGGAACTTGCTTCTTTTATTCCTTCCTCATTGCATGAGCTGGGACATATCCTCTCATCTTCTCTTGCCCTTGGCCTGGGATATGCATTATCAGCTTATCTGGTTCTCAGGCCTTCAGATTCAGGCTGAATTACGCCAGTTTTCCTGGGTCTTCAACTTACAGATGGCACAGAGTAGGGCTTTCCAGACTCCCTCATCATATGAGCCAATTTCTAGAATAAATCTCCTTTTTATTCAGTTGGCTCTGTTTCCCTGGAGAATCCTGCCTAATATAGACAGAGATTGAGATGCAGTGGGGTGTTAAGAAGGAAGGACCCTGAAGTGGGGATTTGGGAATAATCTCTGAACTTTTCTGGAAGTTAATGATAGAGGAAAAAGTACCTTGTCACCAGCCCTTCCTCTGCCTCCTCTTCCAGGCTGTACCTAATAATGTCCCAAGAGAGAGGCCCAGAGCCTGGAAGCTCTGTTCAATTATCTGGAATCAGGATACATAGCACCTTCAGATTAGGTTCACACACACACCACACACACACACACACACACACACACACACACACACTGCACACTCTCATAGGTGTACCACACATCCATAATCCCCGCCACACACCCTACAGTTACACACTTTCATGTATACACCACACATATACACAAAAGAATGTTCTGTGGCTACTTACACTGATTTACTTCCTCAGACTCCCACATTCCATCAGCCCAGATAATGGTGAGAAGCAGGAATATTAGCAGTTTATCACCTTACAAGACCTCTAAAATTTAAGATTCTGGCAAGAGAGAAAGGCTCCCTTGAAAAGCAAATTCTCTTTAGACAGCTTCAGGCCTCAGGCAGAGCATTATTAAAGTGATAATGGAAAATGGTTACTGAGCTACATTAAGATGCTGCCGTAAATGGGAACAGTGCTTATGTTTACTGAAGTTAAAGAAGGCACTTAGAGCTTGCTGCCTGAAGGGAGAAAGAAAAGATGAATGATGACCATGTAACACTGCAGGTATTCCGGTTTACGTGGGATTTAGTATAAAACTGGGTGGACCCATTACTGCTTCCTGAAGGAGTTACTTCTTGCAATTTCCTACTTCCTCAACATATGTATTTGTTGATATAAAAGTCACTTTGCAAGAGGCAAAAAAAAAAAAAAAAATGCATGCTTCCAAATGTTAACAAAGATGGTTTGCTGATGACTGACTCACACAAATGAAGGAATGCGATACAGATTGTCATACAACAGCCCCTTTGCCACCATGGTCTGTGTTCCTGGTAGATAAGCAACAGAGTATGAGGTGTGGGTTTCATACTTCTGTGTTTGCACAGTGGCAGCCTGACTGAGCCATCAGGAGAATTGTGCCCTTGGGGTCACATCGTTCCCTCTGCTTGAGAAATATTAACACTAACATCACTGATGTGACCAATGGCCCCGCCACAAAATTCTTCAATTTAAAAGCAAGGCTATTAGAAATCTATTACTCAACTTTTCTGTCTCTAAATGCTTGGTATAAACATCCCCAGGAACACCCTGAAAAAAATCCAGGTAATGCATGTGCTTATGCTGCAGCCTGGTATTTCTCCCATTTCTGTGCAGGCACAGGGACAGATCACAGGATCTATTTATGTCCATGTCATCGCACACATGCTTAATCTTCCCAAAGTGCTCAAGGAAGTGGTGTGTCATTCTTGCGAAAACATCAGAGGCACACCCCACAAGCTCATCTTTAAGATAGACGCACGGGAGTTGTATAAACAGAGCTACCTCCTCACATTGACCCTGTGCAAGATTTCTTCTCTCTCACTTCTGCATGAGCTTGCTCAACATGGCTGTGACCTCTGTGGACCTTTCCCTTGCAATACAGACTTTGAAATAAACTGAAGAACTCTTGAGCCTTAAGATAGGACCACAGAGGAAAGGACATAAACATATCCAAGAAACAGATGGCCCCGTGTAGGAGAAGGTAGTATTGAAGCAAACAGGGATGCAGAAGTAGGGAAGGCTGAGAATAAGATTGATGTTTCTTAAAAGAAAAATTCCAAATAACCAACAGGTACGTGAAAAACGGTTCTACAGAAGTAATCGTCAGGAAAATGCAAGTCAAAACCACAATAAGATATTGCATCATACCTGTGAGAATAGCTATGGATAAGAAAACAAGAGAGAACAAGGGTTGGTGAGGATTTGGAAGAAAGGGAACCCTTGTACACTTTTACTGGGAATGCTGGTTGATGTGGCTACTATGCAAAACAGTATGGAGGTTCCTCAAAAAAGTAAAAATAGATCTACCATATGGCCCAGTCATCTCACTTCTGGGTATGTGTTTAATGGAAATGAAACCAGGATCTTGAAGAGATAGCTGCATATCCATGTTCACTGCAATATTATTCACAATAGCCAAGATATGCCAAAAACCTCAGTGTCTATTGATGGATGAATAGATTGCTTTTTAGGGCTGCAATTGTGGCACATGGAAGTTTCTGGACTAGGGGTCTAATCGGAACTACAGCTGAGGCCCACACCATGGCCACTGGATCCAAGCCGTCTCTGTGACAGATGCTGTAGCCTGTGGTAATGCCAGATCCTTAGGGCCAGGGATCGAACCTGCATCCTCATGGAGCCCACTGAGCCATAGGGGACCTCCTAGATTTTTTCAAAAAATATATGAGAGACACACACACACTGGAGTATTATTTCTCAGCTATGAGAAAGAAGGAAATCTTGCCATTTGTGAGAATGAATCTGGAAGGCATTATACTATGTGAAATAAAACGAGAAAGACAAATACTTATACGTAGAATTAAAAAAAAAAAAGTCAAACTCATAAAAGTGGAGAGTAGGACGGTTGTCCTTGGGGTTGGTTGGGTGGGGGAAATGAGGGAGGTTTTGGTCAAAGAGTACACAGTTGCAGGAAAAAAAAAAGAGTAAGATTGTTGCCATCATGCATCTAAAACGGTTTGAAAGATTTTGTGAAATTTCAAAGGTTACCGATAAGATTAAATGTCTATGTTTCTACTCTGGGGTATATGAATAATTTATGCATTTTCATATTTTGAGGTAGCATATGCAGGGAATTAAAAATTAAAAGAATGACAGCAGGAGAGGAAGTTGCAAAAGATACGTTTTTTTGTCAAGCCTATGAAAATCCACCCCCAAATGTGTATGTCTGCCAGAATATAGCTTCTCATAGAGTAGGCAGGATTTTACAGAATCTCCATTTATGAACCAGATATCTCTGTTCAGGCTATCTCCAGGGAAAAAATGCCTGACAGCAGGATGATTTTTCAAATCAGGTTTCAAACGTTTTGAGAATTTTAAAAGATTATATGTGCAGATACAGAAAAAGTACAAAGTCAAAGTCACCAGCACCTGCAAACACCTCAGGAGATCATCTCGCTTTCCACTTGACAGAGCCTGGCAAGCCTTTGAGGACATTCCACTCTTTCAAATTGAACTTCACACAAACTTCAACTTGACTTGATGGTTATAGCAAGAGACTCCACGCAGGTGTTACATATTCTCAGAATCAACCCCCATTTTCATAACCCATGCGACACCATGCTGGGGGATGTTTTCTGGTACAGCTCACATAAATGAACACATTTTCCTAAAGTAGGGAGCCCAGACGAACAATTAAATAGGTCTCATCTTGTTTTTTACTATTTTAAGCCAGACTGTCTTATTCACTTTGGGCAAAATCTAGGTGTCTCTGAATAACCATTATTTTCTTCCTTATCTAAAATTACTATTTTCTTCCTTATCTAAAAGCAAGAAATAGAAACATTTCTACATTTTTCTATTTTTATGTGGTTTACTATCTTAACTTTTCAAAATTTAATTTTTTTAAATGGATTAAACTTTGCTATTAGAGCTCTGTAGGATGGCTTGGTCCGAATGGGATAAAGTGATAAAAATGTCTTTTGCTGAGCTGGGCTCTCTCCTTCCCCAGACTTTCCTCACTTGTCACATAGAGGTAGCTGTCAAATTTTTTCTACTGTTGTTGCATTTTCTATACATCCATCACACTCACACACACCTACATGCACATACCACACACACACACACACACACACACACACACACACACAGAGTCACACACATATGCCATGCTGGATGCTCCAAGAAAGTGCAGTAGTTCCTAGGAAAAACCCGCCAATCCACAAATTGAACAACCAATGCCAACCCCAAGCATGGATTTTGATCCCACTTTCTGTATTTTCATGCCCATAATTAGCAACAAACTAGAACAACAACTTAGAGTTGTACCTTGAAGAATAAGATGTTTGTCATTTTAAGGATTATTCCCATCTGAAGACATTTTTTTAAAAAGTGTCAAGAGGTCTACAATAACTTCTTCTCTCTTTTAAGTATAATGACAGTGACACTGGTTAATATAAAATTTTAATGCAGTGTGGCCCAACAGAATTTCAGATAGAGCCCAGGAGTCCCAAAGGTCCAAACTCAGTTTGGGCAGGGCCATCTCAAGGGATGTGGAGAGGTGTGTGGTTTTCACAGTGATGGGGACACCACTGTGATTTAGGAGAGAAGGATTGCTCGACCCTCTTCAGTGCATGGAACAACTGCCCTGACTCCTGTACAACTCCTGCTCAGAATCCCCCTAGGCAAGTCAAAACCAAAAAAACATGCAAAACTATTTGTCTCTGTTTAATCTGCACATTCAAAAATTATTTGTGTACAGTGATAACATGCACTCACTTTTTTTTTAAAGGGCCGCACCCACAACATATGGAAGTTCTCAGACCATGGACTGCATTTGAGCTGCGCCACAGCCACAGCAACACCAGAAACTTTAACCTACTGTGCCACGCTGGGGATCAAACTTGTGCCTCCGTAGTAATCTGAGATGCTACTGTAGGATTCATAAACCATTACACCATAGCGAGAATTCCAATATGCACTGATTTTTTTTTTTTTAACTTTTTAAGGGGTCGAATCGGCTACAGCAACATGGGATCTGAGCTGTGTCTGTGACCTACACTGAGCAAGGCCTGGGATCAGATCTGCATCCTCATGAATACTAGTCAGATTAGTTTCCATGGCACCACAATGGGAACTCTGGCACTGAATTTTTGAATAGTTGATATATAAACAGATCAAAGATTATTTTTCAATCTGTTTAGAAATTAACCAAGAATTATTCATCTTTTCAACATGTCACATCATTGAGTTCAAGTTGCTTGTGGTGTCTGAGCTGTGTTGGATCAGCATGCCTGAATCACTACAACTATTTTCACAGAGCTCCAACTATATAGATACGTCTGTTCCCTGGGTCTTCTCAGGAAGCTGTGCCAATTACTTACAAAGGGAAATACCTATCATTTGGTTTAAATTACTTTCATGTTTTTCCTTGATGGGAAAGAACGTTGTGCTAGTTTTCAGAAATTTCTGTGTATAAACTGGTTATCTTACTTAGAGATTTTATTTCAGGAAAATGAGAGACATTATCGGGTACTTGCTCAGAAAGGAGGTAAGGGTATCATGGGTGTTATGGATTGAAATGTTGCCTCCAGAATGTCACAGGTTGAAGTCCTAACCCCCAGTGTCTCTGAATACAACCTCATTCAGAAATAGGGTCTTCACAGAGGTAAACCAAGTTCAAATGAGATCATTAGAGTGGGCTCTATGCCAGTATGACTGATGTCCAAGGGGAAACTGGGACACAGAGACATAAGTATAAGGAAGCTGATAAGAGGAGACACAGAGAGAAACTGGCCACTTTTAAGTGAGAAAGAGAGGCATGGTGTAGAACTTTCCATCATGGCTCTGAGAAGGAACCAGAAACACTGCTGACACTCTGATCTAGGTTTTGTAGCCTGCAGCACTGTGAGACAATACATCTCTGTTGTTTGAACCACTCAGTTTATGGGTACTATGTTTTGCTAGTTTATCCTGGTCTGTTTGGGCTGCTGTTACCAATACCACAGACTGGGTAGTTAATCAAGACCAGAAATTTATTGCTTACAGTTCTGGAGGATGGAAAGTCCAAGATCAAGGTTCCAGGATGGTCACTCCAGGTGAGGGCCCCTTCCTGGTTCACAGCCAGTGTCTTTACTGTGTCCCATATAGTGAACTAAAGGTCTTTCTGGAGCCTCACCAATTCCACTGATGAGGGGCTCCACCCTCATCATTTAAGCAACTCCCAAAGTCCCTGCCTACAAATACCATTACTTTTTTGGATTAGGATTTCCACATATTAATTTGGGGTAGGGACACAAATATCCAGACTATTGCACAGCCTTAGCAAATGTAATGTGGATTTTATAATAATATAATGGGATTGCAAATCATGGACCCATACTAACTGCTATGGAAAACATGCTGACAGTCCCTCAAAACGTTGAACACATGAATACCATGTGACTCAACAATCTCAATCTTAGTTATAAACCCAAATGAAACAAAAACATATGTCTATGCAAAATTTTGTGTATGAATTTTTATAGCACCATTATTCAAAATAAGACAAAAACTGTACTGGGAAATGTACATCAGCTGATAAATGGGTAATCAAAATATTCTATACAAAATATAGTATATCCCTACAATGAAACATCATTTAGCAATGGAATGGAATGCAGTAATGAAGCACAGGCATATGAACTTTGAAAACTTGCTAAGTAAAAGAAGCCATCACAAAATATATATTGTGTAATTCCATTTATGTAAAATGTCCAGAATAGGAAAATTTATAGAGATTTAATAGGTTAGTATTTGTTTCCAGAGATGGGAAACTGGGGATGCTGGGAGATAACTTAATAATTGGGGTTGGACAAATAACAAGAGCTGGAGGGGCTGTGGAGAAAAGGGAACCCTCCTGCACTGCTGGTGGGAATGTAAACTGGTACAGCCACTATGGAGAACAGTTTGGAGATACCTTAGAAATCTATACATAGAACTTCCATATGACCCTGCAATCCCACTCTTGGGCATCTATCCGAACAAAACTCTACTTAAAAGAGACACATGCACCAGCATGTTCATTGCAGCACTATTCACAATAGCCAGGACATGGAAACAACCCAAATGTCCATCGACAGATGATTGGATTCGGAAGATGTGGTATATATACACAATGGAATACTACTCAGCCATAAAAAAGAATGACATAATGCCATTTGCAGCAACATGGATGGAACTAGAGAATCTCATACGGAGTGAAATGAGCCAGAAAGACAAAGACAAATACCATATGATATCACTTATAACTGGAATCTAATATCCAGCACAAATGAACATCTCCTCAGAAAAGAAAATCATGGACTTGGAGAAGAGACTTGTGGCTGCCTGATGGGAGGGGGAGGGAGTAGGAGGGATCGGGAGCTTGGACTTATCAGACACAACTTAGAATAGATATACAAGGAGATCCTGCTGAATAGCATTGAGAACTTTGTCTAGATACTCATGTTGCAACAGAACAAAGGGTGGGGGAAAAAAATGTAATTGTAATGTATACATGTAAGGATAACCTGACCCCATTGCTGTACAGTGGGAAAATAAAAAAATTAAAAAAAAAATTGGGGTTGGGGGGGAATGATGAAATTTTCCTAAAATTGATTGTGGTGATGGTTGCACAGTTCTGTGACTATAATAAACATTATTGAATTGCTCACATTAAATGAGTGAATTATATGGCATATACATTATATCTCAATAAGACTATTGTATAAGAAGTTATCAGATACATGTGGAAAAAACATTATTGAAAGAAAAATATGTATATATATACCAGACAACAGAGAGAGATCACAGAACCTAAACAATGAAATTATCAGACACAGATACTTTAAGCTTATCTTTAATATATGGAGGAAGACAGATAATAAGATTAATAATATTGGTAAAACAATGGAAATCATATACCAAAATTATAGAACTAAGAAAAATAAAATCAAAGTCAGAAACTCAGTAGATGAGTTTGAAAGATGACTGAACACAGTCGAGTAATGAAATGCTGATCTGGAAGATAGCTCAGAAAAAGTATCTAGAATCAATCATTGAGAACCATAGGGTGATAGAACTAATAAAGGAATGAGAGAGACTGAATTTGGGGATTCCAGAAAGAAAGTAGAAGTAAAGGGGAGAAGCAATACTTGAAATAATAATGGCTAAAGATTTTCTAACACAGAAACGTACAAAACCACAGATTAAAGAAGCTATATGAGCCAAAAGTAATATTGATAGATAAATATAAAAGCCACATATCTATATCTTATGATAGATATTTCATAATATAGCTGTTGAGAAAAATGACAAAAAGAAAATCTTAAGAGCAGTTGGTGAAATGATGCTTTCAAAGCAGCAACAATCAGACTGACAGCAGACTTCTTGACAGAAAAATGAAAATCAAAATACAGTTGTACAAAATCTTCAAAGAGATGAAAGAAAATGTCTGTAAACTTTGAATTTTATGCCAAAAAAAGTATCCTACAAATATGAAGTATACATTCTCAGGCAAACAAAACCAAAAAAAATTTACCATCTGTGTATCTGAACAAAAGTATTGCTGGCTAGACAGAAAGAAATCATCTTAGAGGGACATACTGAAATTCAGTAAGAAATTAAATTCAGGCAATAGGATAGACATGATGGTAACACTGACATAATCACAGTGCACTATGGAAATTTAAGTGTATACAGAGTTAAAGAGTGCAACCACAATACCATAGAAAGTGAACAAGAGTAAAGGATGTTAAAGTGTTCTAAAGTTATTTTTGTTACCTGGAAATAATGAAAGCACACTAAATGCCATCATTTATTTTTCTTCCTTGTGATAAGAACTTTAAAAACACTCTTTTTCCTTTTAAAGAATTTTAAACAGGATCAGATTTTATTATTTTTTGTTTGTTTCATTTTTGGACACCCCATGGCATATGGAATTCCCAGGCCAGGGATCAGATCTTAAACTGCAGCTGTGGCAATGCCAGAACCCTAACCCACTGTGCTGGGCTGGGATTTAACCTGTGACCCAGCACTCCTAAGACACCACCAATCCCATTGCATCACAGCGGGAACTCCTAGAATTACACTCTTAACAACATATATATATATATAAACACATACACACACATACATATAATATGTATGTGTCATTAACATATGTAACAGCAATGTTAACTGTAGTTATGTTGTATATTACATCCCTAGTACTTATTTATCTTATAATTGCAAGTTTGTACATTTTGATCACCTTCCTTCAGTACCCTCTCATTTCTGTAATCAACAAATCTGCTCTTTTTGTCTATGAGTTTGATTTTTTTTTCTGTTTGTTTTCAGATTCCACATATAAGTGAGATAATACAGTATTTTTCTTCTCTATTTTATTTCACTTAGCATAATGCCCTCAAGGTCCACCCATGTTGTCACAAATAGCAGAATATCCTCTTTTTTTAATGACTGAATAACATTCTCTCATGTGTATATACCACAACTTCTTTATCCATTCATCCATTGATGGACACTGAAGTTGTTTCCATTTCTTGGCTGTTGTAAATAATGCTGCCATGAACGTAGGCATGTAGATATCTTTTTGAATTAGAATTTTCATTTCTTTTGGAAATAGTTTCAGAAGTAGAGTTGCTAGATCATATGGTAGTTCTATTTTCATTTTGTGGAGAATCCTCCATACCATTTTCCATTGTGACTGAATTGGCACACAATTCCACCAACAGTGTGCAAAGGTTCTCTTTTCCCCACATCCTTGCCAGCATTTGTTGGCTTTAAATGATGGCCATTTTAACAAATGTGAGGCGCTATCTCATTTTGGATTCGAGGTGCATTTCCCTGACATTAGAGATGTTGAGCATCTTTTTGTGTACTATTGGCCATTGGTATGTCTTCTCTGGAAAAAAAAAATCTATTCAGGTCTTTTACCAAATTTGAAATTGAATTACTAGTTGTTTTTTCGATTAAGTTATATGAGTTTCAAAATATTTTGGGTACTAAAATTGTATCATATATATTGTTTGCAAATATTTTTCCCATTCCAAAGGTTGTCTTTTCACTTTGTTAATTGTTTTTTTTTGCTGCACAGAAAATTTTTGGTTTGATGTAGTCCCACTTCTTTTTTCAAAATTTTGTTTCTTGTGTCATATTCAATTCTTATAAGCCTTGTAGTCAATCTTATAAGACTTGACTTGTAATTCATAATATATGCTGTAAAATAATTTAAAAAATACTGTACACTACCAAGATAATAGGAGGAAGCAGAATAAAAAATATAATATAGTCAAAAAAAGGTAAGAAGAAAAGAATAGATAACAAAGGGGCGCTTATTAAAAATTAAATAGTAAGCAGAAAGATTTAAATCCAAACATATAATATATACATACATATATGATATATCATACATACACATGGTGTATGTGTATATATATATATACACATATACATGAATATATGATATATCGTATATACATGAATATATAATATCTATCATATATACATATGAATTTATCATAACTATCATATATACATATACACATACATGAATATATGGTATATATTATACATATATGAATGTATAGACATACATATTTATGAATGCATATTATACATATATTAATATATGATATGTGGTGTACACATCGCATACACATATGAATTTGTCATATACATATATGTATGTATATCATACATACTATGAATTTATACATATGTGATATATCATATACACATATATATCACATATGTTTTTTCTTAAAATCCAACCTGGTGGATATTGTCTTTTTGCTATGGCTCTTAGCTTTATATATTTATATACACACACACATAGAGATGATACTCATCAGATTGGACTTTTAAGAAAATCAGCTATACACTGTTTTTAAGAAACATATCAAAAACAAAGAGACAGAAAGTTGTAAGTCAAATGATAGTAAAAAATATAAAAAATTTAAGCAAACTAAGGCATATTAACGTTAGACTAGGCAGACTTAAAGATAAAATAAGGAACCTTGCATCATGATAAAAATTTCAAATTGGGGGACCTATAACAATTCTAAAGTTGCATAAATCTAATAAAATAGTCCCACAATGTTCAAAGCCTCAATGTACAGAACAAAATGTAGAAAACTTCTTAATCATTTGGAATATTTTAACACACATTTTGATGGCTTATTGTTTTTTTTCCCTCTGGAAAATCATGACTAATAGGTAACTAATAAGTGAATAAGTAAACAAAAAATGTGTTAGGTATCGAAGAATATTTGAACAACATGATTGACAGAGCTGATCTAATCATTATTTACAGAGTTGATCTAATCTCTTAAGTTTTTAGAAGAACATTAAATTCTTTCACAAGGTAAATATGAAAAATCAATTGTTCCAACTTGTTTTATGATGCCATATTTATTTTAATAACTTGACGCCAAAACTAAAGATATTTCAAGAAAAGAAATTTGACATGAGCACTTCAACAAAAATACTAGCTCTTTCCGGAGTTCCCGTCGTGGCTCAGCAGAAATGAATCTGACAATTATCCATGAGGATAAAGGTTTGATCCCTGGCCTCGCTCAGTGGGTTAAGGATCTGGCATTGCCATGAGCTGTGGTGTAGGCTGCAGATGTGGCTCAGATCCAATATTGTTGTGGTTGTGAGGTAGGCCATAGACTACAGCTCCTATTCAACCCTAGCCTGGGAACCTCCGTATTCCGTGGATGCAGCCTTAAAAAAAAAAAATCAGCTCTTTGAATCTAGCAATATATAAAAGGGATAAAATGCCATGACAACACACATAAAATCATTTTAACATCTGAAGATTAATAAATGCATTTTGCCATTATTAGGATAAAAGACAATACAGTGTGATCATTCGAATAGAGGAGGTAGACATTTGATAAAATTCCACACAATTCATGATAAATGAATATATTCAGTATTAATGAATTAATGATAAAACCTTCAAAAATTTGAATATAAATAATTTCTTCACTTTGATAAAAAGCATCCACAAAAACCTATGGTTCCTATCATACTTAATGGGAAAAGATTAATAGCTTTCCCTCTAAGATCTGGAACAAAGGAAGAACATCTCTTGCCACTCCTATTCAATGTGGTACAAACATTCTAGCAGGTGCAATCAGGTGGGTGGAGGAAATAAAATGCCTGGAATTTGTAAAAGAGGAAAGAAAACATGACACTGTGTGTAGAAAATATATGGATCTATAAAAAAATTACTTAAACTTATATGTCAACTTAGCAAAATCCTGGGTCAATAAACAAAAATGTATTTCTATATTAGCAATGAACAATTAAAATGAAATTTAAAGTATAATACCACTTATAACTACACTACAGTATGAGATCCTTAGAAATAACTTGAAGAAAACATGTGATGCTATATGTGGTACAAGCATTGCTCAGAGAAATTGAGAAGACTTAACTAAATGAAGAGCTATATCAACTTAATGGATTGAAGGACTCATTGCTATTAAAAAGTCAGTTCTCTGCAAGTTGATCTATAGATTTAATGCCATCACAATCAAAATCCCAGCAGGCATTTTTGTAGAAATTGGCAAGCTATTTCCAAAATTACATGAAAGTTGAATGGAACTAGAATAAGCAAGACAATTTTGAAAAAAGATCAATGCTGGATTTTAAGACTTACTATAAAGATATAGTAATCAAGAAAGCATGGTATTGGAGTAAGGATAGAAAAATTGATCAGTGGTACAGAACATAGTCCAGAAAAGGGCTAAACATATTTGGCCAAGTGATTTTTACCAAAAATGGAGAAGATAAATCAATAGGTAATAGATCATCCTTTCCATAAAAGTGAACTTCAATCTTTATCTGATACAATATATAAAACAATTTAAAATTATTTAATGTAATTTAATAGATGTTTTGAATGTAAAAATCTAATGATATAAATCTCGAAGAAGAAAATGTAGGAGAAAATTTTCATCTCAATATAGGTCAAGACTATTTAACACAGAAGACAAAAAGCACCAATCTAAAAACTGAGAAAGAAAGCCACTATACATATACTTGAATGGCTATAATTTAAAAGATGCACAATACCAAGTGGAGTAAGTAGAACTTTCATACATTCCTGGTGGTAACGCAAAATGGTACACTTTGCAGAAGTGTTTGGCACTTTCTTATAAAGTAAAGGATATCTTTACATAGGACCAAATAGTTTCACTCCCAGGTATTTACCAGAAAGAACTATGAAATTATGCACATACATGCTCATGGTAGCTTTAATCTGTCAGAGCTCAAAACTGGAAACAACCTAGCTCTCCAAAATCCAATGAATGAATCAACAAGTTGTGATGTATGTATACTAGAGAATACTATACACTAAAAAGGTAATGGATTAATTTTATATTCAAAACATGGTAACATTTTAAAACACATTAAGCTGAGTGAAAAAAGCCACGTTCATCCTGGGCATCTATCTGGAAGAAATTGTAATTCTAAAAGATACATGCACCTCAATGTTCACTGCAGCACTATTTACAATAGCCAAGACGTGTAAGCGACCTAAATATTCATCGACAGAGGAATGGATAAAGATGATGTGGTACATATATACAATGGAATACTACTCGGCCATAAAAAAGAATGAAATAATGCCATTCACAGCATCATGGATGGACCTAGAGATTATCGCACTAAGTGAAGAAAATCAGAAACAGAAAGACAAACATCATATAATATCACTTATGTGTGGAATCTAAAAAAAGGATATAAATGAACTTATTTTCAGAACAGAAACAGACAGACTTTGAAAATAAACTTATGGTTACCAAAGGAGACAAGTAGAGGGGAGGGATGGATTGGGGATTTGGGGATTGGCATACGCACACTGTGGTATATGGACGACTGGGTCAACGGAATCTGCTGTATGGCACAGAGAACTCTATCCAATATTCTATGATTATCTATATGGGAAAAGAATCTAAAAGAGAATGGATGTGTGTATATGTATAACTGAATCACTTTGTTGTACAGCAGAAATTACCACAACATTGTAAATCAATTATACGTCAATAAAAATTTTTTTAAAAAAGTCAAGTTCAAAATAGACTACACTCATGATTCTATTTAAGTAACATTCTAGAACCTGCAGAATTAATCTGTAGAGACAGAAATGAACTTAATAATAAATACATGAAAAGTTTCTTTTATAAAGAAACAGAATCTATTATGGTAATTATTATATAAAATTACACACTCTTTTTTAGCAGCATCCTTCCCTTCTCAATAGTGTTCCTGGTCCAGTATTTTGTCACCTTCAAAATTACTATTTGCACTTGTCTTAGGGTTTGCTGCTGGGGGTAAACCTAAACAAAGACATCAGTTCACACCAAATTTGTCTATAAAGCTAATGTTATTTCAAATAAAATACCCAACTGGGTGTGAAAAAACTGACAAGATGACTCACAGGATCAGAGACCTTGTCCTGGTCTTTTCAGTAGCCAGCAGACCCCCAGACAAGTACAGAAGAGAAAGGGATTTATTAGGAAGCTTTGCTGGAGATCCAGCAGGGGTAGGATGAGGAAGGGGGGCTAAGAAAGAGTCAATATGGACCACATTCAGATTTGCCCCATCCAGGCAAGCAGCAGGAGCTGGAGTGTTTATGAATCTGCATCAGTCAATCCATGGGTGTGGCAGGACCTTGGAGATACACACTTCCCATCAGACCAGACTTCCACAAGCGCAGGTAGGGTGGGCTCTGGTAGCCCCCATTAAAGACACTGGCCATTGGAGTGAAAGCAGGCTTAGGAAAGGTGCCTCAGAAGTCTCCAGGATCTGAAGGCAGCTGAGGGTGCACAGAGAGTGTGCACTGCATTCAGAGCGCCATTTAGAGGAGAGAGAAGCATTCTCCCTGGGCGCTGCTACTGATTGAAGCCCCAGTGGTAATACCATAAGCCCTCACTTGGCAGAGCTGTTGTCAAGACATCAGCACAAAGGGCACAGCTATCTGGAGGGCCTGTGGATGGAAGACGTGTTTCCAATGCCATCTGTTAGCACTGCTGCCATAAACAGCTGCTGGTAGACTTCTCTCCTGGGAGCCTCCCTGCCTAGCACATCAGATGACTCACTGAGCCACGGAGAGTCTGACTTATCAGGGGTCTTAGTGTTATTGTGAGTGTCTCTTGACATTTGAGTGAAGTTGTGACTTGTCTCAGCTTTGAGCCATGGCCACATCGCTAACCAAACCGGGTCTTAATTTGTTTTCAGGGTAAGATTATATCATCTTCATCAGAAGCTGTTCAGAAGAGTAAAATGAGATAAGATTTCTGTGCTTATCTGAGTCTTCCAATCTTGCAGGTTCTTTATATATATTTCTTGAAGACTATTTGTAGAATAACTAGATTTCTCACTGAAGCAAGAGAATAAAACCCCCTTGGGAATTCTGGTGGTTTAAAGGCAGAATTTTGATCAACTAATTAATGATTTTGAGTTCAGTGGGCAAGTCAAGCAAGAGCTATGACAACCAAATCGCACCATAGTCCAAAATGTCACCTGTACTAGGTGACTGGGAAAAATAATTGGGCATCCATCCACTCTCCCAGACAAAATTCATGTAAGTAAAAAATAGAGGATGGAAAAAAACCTTACTGATCTTAAATCTTTACGCAAATTCTAGCCAGCTAAATTGAAACACTCTTCTGATTTCAAAACTAAGATTTCAATGGTTTTTCCTAAAACCTTCTTTGTTTCTATTTCATAGATTTTTGGAAAGCAAATCAATGGCAATACATCAGTATAGAGTGTTTTGTTTTTATTCTCTATTTTTAGAGGAATGTCAACTAAAAGTGAAATGAAAGCAAGAGCGATTCCAGCTAACATGTGATAGGCTACAAAGGCAGCAAAAAATTCAAAACCAAATACTGAGGGGACCCAGGATGTCAAGCGACAGTCACTCTACTGGCCACACTGCAGAAAGGACTTTGAGTTTGCCTGGGCTGCCCTTGTGCAACGACAAAGTGCCACAGAGTGAATGGCTTCAACAACAGAACTATATGTACTGTTTCATGGTTCTGGAGGCTAGAATTCTGAGATCATGGTGTCAGTAAAGTTGTTTCTTCTGCCACCTCTCCACTCATCTTCCAGGTAGCTTTCCCTCTGTGTGTGTCTGTATCCTCATCTCCTCATAAGGATGCCAGTCAGATTGGATTAGGGCCCATCTCGATGAGCTCACTTAACATTAGTCACTTCTTTAAAATCCCTGTCTCCAAATGCAGTCACATGTAATGGGGATTGGGATTCTAGCATATGAATTTTGAGGAGACATAATTCAGCCCATAATATACTTTATCTGGGGAGGGCTGTCTACTGGATAAGGATAGCCTTACTGGAGAGAAACTTTCTTCACATCTTTGATGTTTGACAACTCTTATTGGCTTTGACCCAATGTATTCTTCCCCTTCTGACCTCACATAGTCTACGACCTGGAAGAAAATGATTGCAGTTATGAAACATTCCCTCTATTTCCCTATCCGAGATAGAACAATCTCATCAGGGTTTATAGCCTCCCCCATTCACTTTTCCATCTTGTGGGAAAAAAAAAGTTGAAAAAGTGATCCTGGAGGCCCTTGAGGGAGGGTGAAAACTAGAAGCCAAAGAGGAAGAACAAACTGAATTGGCTTCCAAAGTACATTCTGTAGCAGGGAACCACCTGAATGGTTTAGCTTCCGAGGTGTCGGAGCGTGCCCAAAGTGGCTTGATGAGCTACCTCGATTAGGATACATGTGTGTTGGCTTCCCTTAGTGGATTCATCTTCCCAGTGGTTTTGCTACAAGGAGAAACTAAGCCGTGGCATGCTCCTTTGTGCATGCTGTAAAGTGCATGTGTGCACGTCAGCATGATCCATTGTTCACTAGTCCATCTTTCAACCACTGTCCAGTCAGCACTGCCTATGCACCCTCCACATTAAAAGGCTGTGGTTAGAGAAGACATTGATTCCTTGGAGCACTGACAGGATAGTGATGATTATAAACTCATATGATAAGAAGAAGAGCTTTGGGAACGCAAAAGGAAGCCTGGCTGAGTCCACGCTTTGAAGAACAAAGGATTGGAGACCAAGAGCCTTGCCTAGTATATCAACTGTGAGCTACTCCAAGGCTGGAAAGGAAGTCACCTCTCCTTCCTGAGAGCTCAGTGGAAGGCTTCTCTAGGCCTGGCCACGCCTGCTTGTGCAGGCCAACCCTTTGGCCCAAGATTTCCCTGAGTATGACTCCAACGGCTTCTTCTTTCAAAAAAATGAGTCTGTAGCAAAATATTTAGGAAACACTCACTCACTTTGAAATTTGCAATTAGTTTGAAGCATCCCATCATAGCAAACTTTGTTGAAATGTGTTTAGTTCAATGGTTTCCAAACCTGATCATAAGCCCTTTTTTTTTTTTAAATGACATTAACTCTCTGAAAATCTTGTGGGAACCCCTGCATTAGAATCGGTGAGCTTGGCTGCTTCTTCCCAGAAGGAGGCACAAGGGACGGAGGCTCAGTGACGGCTAGCCTAGGTCCCTCTTGATTGGGACCTGCTCTCAGGGTAGGGTGGGAGCCCCCAAGATTTTCCAGGTCAGGAGTTCCCGTCGTGGCACAGTGGTTAACGAATCCGACAAGGAACCATAAGGTTGTGGATTCGATCCCTGGCCTTCCTCAGTGGGTTAAGGATCTGGTGTTGCTGTGAGCTGTGGTGTAGGTCACAGATGCGGCTCAGATCTGGCATTGCTGTGGCTCTGGTGTAGGCCAGCGGCTACAGCTCCGATTCGACCCCTAGCCTGGGAACCTCCATATGCTGCAGGAGCAGCCATAGAAAAGGCAGAAAGACAAAAAAAAAAAAAAAAAAAAAGATTTTCCAGATCAGGTTTTGGTTGCAGAGGAAATGAAGATGACAGGAACTTCTTCAGGAAATGTTCTCTGGTCAGGAGTGAAGAGAAATGATGCATCATTACACTCGTTTTGGGGCATGTGTGGGGAATTTGATTGCTTTGTGGTTGGAAGTTCAGGGACACAGAAGAGTTGAGCATCTTTTCAAGGCTACTCTCTATACCAAACATAAAGAAACAAACCACTTATAGGTGGCTCTGTGCTTTCTCCACTAAATCTAGAGCTTGACAATGACTCACCAGCCATGTGGTGTACAAGTATCAATGACCTAACATGATAACTTAGGATGACACAGCAGATTCCATGCAAGACCTTTAACCCTACAGTGGGTACAGGAAATTGACCTGGTCCAAATGTTCCAAACGATCTATTACTTTGAAAAAGAAAATTGCAGCAATGTTTCATGAGGCATGTAAGATAGAGCCTTAAAATATATACTCAAAACAAAATTAGAAGCATCTTCTGTATTTTTGCTTTTCCTTCATAGTCATGATTATTTTCTGACTTGGGCTTTACAAGGGGGATTCCTGTTTTAAACCAAAACAAGCCATGGAAATTCAGCTTCTGGTGACTTAATCAAGTTCTTTTAATCCAATTCCCTTTTGCCACTGAAGAAACCAACAGCCAGTACAGTTGCCACAGATGCACTAGCGATTTCATCAGTTTTTGCCACAGAGGTTTTCATGTTCCCAAACACCAAACACCAGAGTTCCTCCCTGCTCCCTCTTGCCCCCTCCCCACAAGATAGAGCCCAAGATCTCTACCTGCAGCCAGCCTTGGACTCTTTGGTTGACTCTGACCACTGTAAGCATGCTGAAGCCTGACCCCTATAGTTGTACATCTGCAGGCCTCAGCACCACTCCCAAATAATATGACTAAAAATGGGCAAAACATGCACTTATGGTCAATTAATCTATGACAAAGGAGATAAGAATGTACAATGGAGACAAAAAAACACTCTCTTCAATTAAGTGGTGCTTGGAAAACGAAACAGCTACATGTAAAACAATGAAATTAGAACATTCTCTAACACACACAAAAATAAACTCAAAGTGGACTAAACACCTAAACGTAAGATGAGAAACCATAAAACTCCCATAAGAAAACACAGGCAGAACACTATTTGACATAAATCATAGCAATATTGTTTTTGGATCTGTCTCGCAAAGCAAAAGAAATAAAAGCAAAAATAAGCAAATGAGACCTAATTAAACTTAAAAGTTTTTGCACAGCAGAGGAAACTACTGATGAAATAAAAGGAAAACCTATTAAATGGAAGAAAATATTTTCAAGTGATATGAGTTATAAGGGGTTAATATCCAAGTATATAAATTCCTGTAACTCAACATCAAAAAAAAAAAAAACCAATTAACAGAAATGCAGAAGATCTGAATAGACAATTTTCTAAAGAAGACATATAGAAGATGGCTAAAGGCACATGAAAAGATGCTCAACATCATTAATCAGCAGAGAAATGCAAATTAAAACAATTTGATGACATCTCACATATGTCAGAATGGCTGTCACCAAAAAGAACACAAAAAACAAATGTTGGTGATGATGTGGAGAAAAGGGAACATTTTGTACATTGTTGGTGGGAATGTAAATTGGTGTGGCCACTATAAAAACACTGTGGAGGTTTCTCAAAAAACTAAAAATAGTTTTACCATGTGACCCAGCAATTCCACTACTGGCTATTTATCTGAAAAAAAAAAAAAGCCAAAACACTAATTTGAAAAGATACATGCACCCCAGTGTTTATTTGCAGCACTAGTGACAACAGCCAAGATATGGAAGCAACCACCAACAGATGAATGGATAAAGAAGATATGGTGTATATAAACAACAGAATACTACTCAGCCATAAAAAAGAATGAAATTAGGTGGAGGGGGAGGGAGTAGGATAGACTGGGAGTTTGGGGTTAGTAGATGCAAACTATTGCATTTGGAGTGGATAAGCAATGAGATCTTACAGTATAGCAGAAGGAACTATATCTAGTCACTTGTGATGGAACATGATGGAGGATAATGCGAGAAAAAGAATGTGTATATATATGTGTATGACTGGGTCACTTTGCTGTATAGCAGAAATTGACAGAACATTGTAAATCACTATAATGTCAACAATAAAAATTAAAAAAATAAATACACCAAAAAAAGTGAAATTTTGTCATTCACAATAACACAGATGAACATGGAGGGTATTATGCTAAATGAAATAAATCAGACAGAGAAAGACAAATATGATATCACCTATATGTATAATCTCAAAATGTCAAACTCATATAAACAGCGTAAATGATGTTTACCAAGAGAGATGAGGGAAATGGGGGAGATTCTGATCAAAGAGTAGAGCCTTTCAATCTGAGAAGAATTAGTTCGGGCAATCTAAAGTACACCATGATGACTACAGGTCACAATATTGTGTTATATACTTGAAATCCTGTGAGTACAATATCAAGAAAAAAAAATGGTCATTTTGCAAGGCGAAGGATGTATTAATTAACTTTATTGTGGTAAACCTTTTGCAATCTACATATGGTTCATATTAAACTTACAAAATATTATAATATATGTCAGTTACAGTTCAATTAAAGTAGGGGAAAAAAATGTGAGAACTTTCTTCCAGGATTCCCATAAACACTCCCCATCCACACATCACTCACATGGGCTCTTTACCCTCACATTCCTCTTGTTGTGTTGCAAATACATTCCTGAGAATGATAAGGAGATAATTTAACACAGCTTTGCTCACATGATGGGGCACTTCACAAGCCACATCCTGCCACCCAAGGATTTTCACATGGAGAGCTTGGTGATTTGGAAGAGCTGCTAGTGGCATGGGGAAAGCTGTACTTTCTGCCCCCAGCAGGGCTGTTCTAACTCACTGACAAGATCTGTAACTCATATGTTATGATTTCAGGGGCTCCAAGAGGTATGTCTCTTTCCTCTACCCCCAAACTTTCTTCAAAAAAAAAAAAAAAAGTTCCAGAGTTCCCATTGTTGCTCAGTGGATTAAGGACCTGACATAGTCTCCTTGAGGATGGGGGTTTGATCCCTGGCCTTGCTCAGTGGGTTAAGGATCCGTCATTGCCACAAGCTATGGTGTAGCTCACAGATGCAGCTCAGATCTGGCATTGCTGGTGGTTGTGGCATAGGCTGGTAGCTGTAACTCTGATTTGACCCCTAGCCATGGAGCTTCCATATGCCTCATTTGCAGCCCTAAAAAGAAAACAAAGAAAGAAAGAAAAAAAGAAAGAAAGGAAGGAAGGAAGGGAAAGAAAGAAAGAAAGGAAGGAAGAAAGAAGGAAATTCCTTTCCATAAGGACAGAAATATCTACTCTCAGGTACCCACCATGATAAAATCTATGATTTACACCAAGGTTATCCTATTTACATTATCACTTATCTTCCATTTTATGATGGCTTCAAATAATGGAATAGTTGGATAAATCAGATTATTGTGGTCTTAATGTAATATTTATATTTCCTTTAATAAGTGACTCTAGGTCCACTCTTGTCTTGAACAAAATGATGAATCTCTCATCTCTGCTTCCTTAACTGTAAAGTGGGAACTAAACATTAAAAAGAGCTACTTAATGGGTTTGGTGTATTAAGTGTACTCTATAGTGCCTGGCACAGGAAAAGCTCTGACCAACATTGGTAGTTATATTAACACAGATTAACATGAATTATTAATATGACTCAAAGCGAAGTGACATTGACAGATGAATTTTGATGCTCCTGATGGAATCAGGTTCGTTGTAGAAGAGGTGGCATAGCTGGTGATGAGCCTTACTGAAAGGAATCATTTTGGAGCCAGCAGGCAAGGACAGTTCACCAGTATTCACAGCTTGGTGGTGAAAAAAAGATGCACTAGAGAGGTCCTGTGTGGCTCAGCTGGTTAAGAACCCAACTAGTATCCACGAGGTTGTGGGTTCAATCCTTGGCCTCGCTCAATGGGTTAAGAAGACAGTGTTGCCTATGCTGTGGTGTAGTTTGCAGATTCATCTCAGATCTGCTATTGCTGTGGCTGTGGTGTAGGCCTCAGCTGTAGCTCTGATTCTACCCCTAGCCTGGGAACCTCCATATGGCTCATCTTCAGCCGAAAAAAGAAAAAAAAAAGAGGCACTAATGAAAACCTCCAAAGCACAAGTGTAAATCCCAGAGGTCATAAAAAAATGTTGTCTAGACAAGTATAGATTCTTAAAACTAATGGATCAAAATGGCTGAGAGATATTGTCCACTCCATATTTATTTCTGTTTATAATGCTGAAAGATCTCTCAGGACCAGTTTTTCAGATGAGGCAGTGTATTACTCTGCCAGGGAAAGCCAAGAGAAATTCTTGCAAGGTTGTTGGAAATGGTAAAACAGGTGGGCAGAGCTAGGTGTCTGAAAAGATCTGTAGTGTGAAGCACAATTGCATGTCAATGTCCAGATCACATGTCAATGTCTAGGATGGGGAGGGGATCCTGAGAGATGTGTGGGAAGAGACCATTCAGTTACAAAGTTCACTATTTAGTGGCATGCACACAGACCACAGTCAGGGACAAGTCATATACAGCGGAGAACTCACAGAGACACTATCACCACATGCAGGAGGAAATGTCAAAATGTGGGAAGTGTAATCATAAATGTTATCAACTTGGATAAGTTTATAAGATTATGTCCTTGGAGGCAGAGCCAGTGCAACCTACACAGAAACGATGAGATTTATCATCTGAAGAAATGCCCCCCTCCCTGCCCTGTGATCAGTCTGGAAATAAGAACAGAGAGATTCCCCAAACTAGATTGCAAACTAAGAGAGGCAAGAATGTGATGGCGACTGTGGAGGCTGAGAAGATATTGTGTTGCATAGGTTGTCTTAAGAAGACCATAGTGGAACTTCCTAATCAGCAGCGGCTCTGGGTCCTAGAGCAAGTCTTCCACTGCCCACTCAGCACTGTCCAGTCTCTGAGACAATCATGTGTCACCAGTATGAGTACCTTGCCCAGTGGTAATCACTGTTTTAGTGTAAGTTCATAAGCACACACTATTCTTGTATATATGCTCCAACAGACAGGAAGTCTTTATCTGGAAAGCTATGAGGGTAGCGTTGGGTTCAGTGAGCGAGGTTAGCAACATTGATTTTTGTGGTTAGATTATTTACATTTAAGTTCTTATTGCCAACAGTATACCCTCCACTGGAAAATGACAGTTTATAATTTAGCCAAATTTAATTATGCAATCAATCAATGAGATTTTTCCATCACCCACCTGCCCTCATTTGTCCCTTGTCTAGCTTTACTTGTTAACCACAAAATGCCATTTTCTTCCCAGACTGTCATGAGCATGTCCTCCAGCCGTTTCACACCCAGGAGAACACGACACAGACAGGATTTTGCTGCTTCTTCTATTTGAGTGCATCTCTATAGGTACTGAGATCAGAGAGGGAATGGAGACAGCAAGGGCTGATTCTGATCACCAAGGAGGGCACTTTCACTGGGTGGTGCTGCTGCAAGGAGAGAGGTGATAAGTATAAACGGAGCATTTCCTGTTTGCCTTTTCTCCTGGTGTTGGATCTTCCAGGGTGGGTTCTGGGTGCACCTGCACAAGCTCTGGGGATTCAGCTGGCACTGGGGTCACCGGGAGAAGACAGACCTAGGAAAGCTGCATGGGAGACAGAGTCCGCAGCCTAGCTGGGGGTCATGATCCACTGCTTTTAGAAAAATAACATGCTCTTTTTTGAAAAAAAAAATTTTATTGAGTATGATTGATTTACAATGTTGTACAATTTCTGCTGTACATCAAAGCGACCCGCTCATATACTCATTCCCTTTCTTACATTATTTTTCATCATGTTCTATCCCAAGTGACTGGATATAGTTCCTGTGCTATATGGTAGGACCTTATTGCTTATCTATCTATTCTAAATGTAATAGTTTGCATCTACTAACCCCAAACTCCCCATCCATCTCTCTTCCTTCCTCCTCCCCCTTGGCGACCACAAGTCTGTTCTCTATGTCTGTGAGTCTGTTTCTGTTTTGTAGATAGGTTTACTTGTGCCATATTTTATTGTATTTTTTATATATGAAACTTGCTAAATTTACTAACAGAATAATAAAATATAAAATTGAACTTAAAGACAAGTTTTGGGGTTTTTTTGGAAAGATACACTGTTTTGATTTAAAAAATAAAATAAACTTAAAAAATTTAAAATGTGCCATATTTTAGATTCCACATTTAAATGATATCATATAATGTGCTAACTTTAAGTTCACAATGCATATCTTGAAGATAAATGTAGGGCTCTGCAATCTGTGGTCATTTGTCTTCTGGAAGTTGATAATCAAGCAATAAAGTTAACTGCAAGACACAAGGCCACTTGGAATGAGTGGGAGGTGGCTCCTTTGGCCTCCTGCTCTTAGGGTAACTCTTCATGGGAGGAGACACATCTTCATGAATGTTGACCCTGGGCAGGCAGTGGGGCTCCCTCTGTGTGTTCCACCAGAGGCTCAGGGCAGCCACTCCAAAGTCAAGCCCATTTCACTGGGTTCCACTGTACTAAGACTACAAAGGCAATGCTGAATTTCTTTTTTTTTTTTTTTTTTTTTTTTTCTGTTTTGCTTTTTAGGGCTGCACCAGTGGCATATGGAGGTTCCCAGGCTAGGGGTCGATTGGAGCTGCTGCTGCCAGCCTACGCCACAGGCACAGCAATGTGGGATCC
The DNA here is from genome assembly GCF_054392235.1 of Sus scrofa. Classification (NCBI taxonomy): domain Eukaryota; kingdom Metazoa; phylum Chordata; class Mammalia; order Artiodactyla; family Suidae; genus Sus; species Sus scrofa. The sequence goes on from NC_139383.1 coordinate 149,245,822, forward strand.
AAGCCGCGTCTGCGACCTACACCACAGCTCACAGCAATGCCCGATCCTTAACCCACTGAGAAAGGACAGGGATCGAACCCACAACCTCATGGTTCCTAGTTGGATTTGAAAACCACTGAGCCACAACAGGAACTCCGCAATGCTAAATTTCTAATGTCTTTGGAAAGTTAACCCGGGACTTCAAAGTATTATTTTTTTTTAAATAAATGGTCTTCATAAAAATGTGAAATAGAAATAAAATTATTAAAAAGCAGTTCCCTGGTGGTCTAGGAGTTCCCTGGTGGCCTAACAGTTAAAGATCTGGAATTGTCACAGCTGTGGCTTGGGTTAAATCCCTATCCTGGGAACTTCCATATGCCATGGATGCCACCCACCTCTACCACCAAAAATAAATAAATAAAATAAAAATAAAAGGATGTAAGCTATTAAGGAAGCACTGGACAGGTCTCTTTTAAGTGGATAATAAATAAATACATGATAAATGAGACATTTACTAGAAGTAAAGAATTCAAATGTCAGTTAAACAACCACACCACTACCTTCAGGTCATAGAATCTGGAGAGCTTTTGACCTAAGGTACTGAGGGGACAAGTCCTTTTAGCACATGAGGGATGCCTTCTTCAAGGGTCCATCCTAGACCCACAGACCTCCTCCTCCCTCTTTGGGCCTCTGATTCAGTGCGCATGCTCACTGCAGACCTCAGTGCTCAGCTCTCAGCTTATGTGCCATTTCCACAGGGCCCTCCCAGGAGGCTTCCTGAACCAGAGCCTCCCCTTGATGGTAGCAGGTGCTCCCTGCTCTCTTATGCATGAACACTGCATTCACTTCTGCCTTTCCTCCAAAACAGGAAGTTTCACTAGAGGGCTGCCATGTCTTTTTCTCCGGGGCATGTCGAGTTTTTGTTGACGGCCTAGACATAGTGGGTGCTCTATAAATATTTGCAGAATGATTGAATGAGTGGGAAAAAACACCCATATTCCAATGAAAAGTGGATCGAGGCAGTTGAAAGTAGGGAAAGATTTGCCCTCAAAAGCCATTTTCTCTGATTCTCAGTCAGGTAGAATTTCAACTAATCAATTTCCCAGGTAATAAAGAAAATTTCTGTTTCAGCTAAAGATCCAATATGAAATAAGATTTAGTTATACTCCACTTCTTAACCAAAGACACAATTAGAGTTTCTGTGTTCAGTAACTCTCTAACTTAAAACCTCTTTGCCTTATGTGCTGCATAAAATAGCATCATGTCAACACATCAATCTGAAGAGTTTTGATTCTTTTTGTCATCCTTCCTAAGCAGCTGCAATTTTTAGAATAGTCTGGCATGTGTGTGACAAATGAAAAGATGCTTAATTACAATCAATATTATTAGAGCTAAGCAAATAGAGCCTGGAAATGAATATATATCACTGCTGATGTTCTGATGAGGCTGTGGACTGCCCCCTGACTTTTCCTTCCAATCCCCTTGGTGCTCTCCAGGTCCTTTGCATGCTGCCCCACCCCACCCTCTGGCCAGTCCAGGCTGGGGAACCCAGCCCTCCATCCTGAACCCTGTGATCTACACTTTTCTCTCTAAGGGACTGTATTAATTGCCATGGTTTTAAATACTAACAGCTTGTCACATTTACATCTCTCACCTAGACTCTTCTAATCTCCAGTCTCATCTTCCCTGTAAGTAACTCAGAATCTGCACTTGTATGTTTAACAGGAATCACAATCTCATCTTTCCATGTCCAAAATGCTTTAGAATGACCCCAAAACTATTCCCTATCTCTGTGAATGGTAACCCCACATTCTCAGTGTTCAAGCCAAAAATGAAGGTAGAATACTTTACCCATCCTTTTGTAAAACCCATATCCTATCCATCAACAGTTGCAATCTGTGGCAAGCCCAACCTATGTCTTGAATCTGATCGCTTCCCTCCATCTCCACCTTACTGTGCAGGTCAAGTGCCATCATCTAGTACAGGAATGGCCTCTCTCAGCCCCACACAAATTCTCAGAGCTCATAGGAATTGAGCAGCTAGAGAGTGAGCTGGATCCTGCTCTCCTTAACTTATATCTAATATAGAAGAGGTGTCGATGGACTATTTATGGAATGTTTGCTACATGATTAAAAGAATAGCTGAGGGACAACTCATTTGGAGATATGCTTCTGCCTTATCTCCAGGTTTAGACATGTTACTTTAATAGAATTGATGGAGATGCTAATATAATAAATTTAAATTGTTTGATAGAGACAAGGTAAGAAGAGACTAGCATCAATCATTCAGTGTTTAGGGACTTTCTTTATTCATTTCATACATTGGACACATATATTGAGCACCAATAATCTGGAGGCGAAAGACAGATCAGAAATATGCAACATTTGTCCAGTGGTGCAAAGTGCCAGCTCTAGAGCAGGGGTTGGCCCATAATGGCTCAGGTAAAATATGACCCTCACACATATTTGTAAATAAAGCTTTATTGAAACACAGCAGCACACCTTTACTTACATATTATCTAAATGCCATTATGGCAGAACTGAGTAGTTCTCAGAGAGACCATATGGCCCCAGAAGCCTAAACTACTTACTGTTTTGTCTGTTATAGAAGTTTGCCAAATTCTGCTAGAGAGAGAAATAGAGCAGTATGAGGGGATGGGGGAAGAGAATGTAGGAGGTCATGGAAGGAAATCAATAGGGTGATCAGAGAAAAAACCCTCAGGGCAAGGAAACCTTCCAGCAGGTCCTAGAAAAGTTAGCGCCCAGACCCTGCACATGCAGAAGAAGAGTGTTCAAGCGGAGCAGAGAATGAGTACAAAGGCCCAACACAGAAGAGAACTTGAGGTGTTGGAGAAACAGCAAAGACATCAGGGTTTCTGGGTCTGGGTGACTGGGGAGGAGTATAAAGAGGTGAGGCAGGAAGAACTTTCAAGTAAATGCAAAAATAGACAGTTAGCTCTAAATTGGATTCCAGACAGTCCCCAAAGAAAGATCCTGGAAGTCAGGAGGCAAGAATATTTCCCTCCACCTGTTAGACATCAAAGAGGAACTTACCAAACTAAAGCCTCTGTCCCCTCCTGATCTACCCTGGAGCTTGTCACATGGCTCTGGCCTGGTATTCGCTGTCCTCTATGACAAGTGACCCTGGCATTTATGGCACATGAGAAAACTGTTATTTCTACAGACCTACACTTTAGATGCGTAAGCTACAGTGCTACTATTTGTTTTCATTTTAAGAGGTATTTGACATGAATAAGATTACTTCTTCATTACGGATTTACCAGTTACATATATAAAACAAGTTTGTAATTATTCCTCATTAATTATTTCACATAAAAGATTTTTTTTCAAAGCCATGGACTGTTCACTACATACTATAAAGTGAAAGAGAATGATGAGACGGGGCCCAGGTAACAGATACTATCTATATACTGTACTTTTCTTTCTTTCTTTCTTTCTTTCTTTCTTTCTTTCTTTCTTTCTTTCTTTCTTTCTTTCTCTCTCTCTCTCTCTCTCTCTCTTTCTTTCTTTCTTTCCTTCTTTCCTTCTTTCCTTCTTTCTTCCTTCCTTCCTTCCTTCCTTCCTTCCTTCCCTTCCTTCTTTCTTTCTTTCTTTCCATCCATCCATTTATACATTCATCTTCTTTTTATCTATCTATTTATCTATCTATCTATCTATCTATCTATCTATCTATCTATCTATCTATTCATCTATCTACCATCTATTAGATATCTATCCATTTTTCTATTTGTCATTTATCTGTATCTATACTGTGGTACAAATCACCCTGTATAATTGAAATGTTCCTTTTACTCTGTGCTTGAACTCTACTGTTACTCATAGGAAAGTTTATTTCTTATAATTTTTGACAAAATGATTATTCATTAAGTGCTCACTGTTCCCATCTTTTCCAAAGCCACAAACACAAATTTAATCCATTATAAATGAATATGCTATTAACATCTGCATAAACATTCCATGCATTATTCTGGGCTGCTTATAATGTGTGAACTATAGTGTCACACTAGTAGCTTTCGTGTTTATCCAAAAGCTTTAGTCAAGCCAAAAATCAACTACTTGAAATTTGCTATGCAAATATATTTCCTGGGTCAGATAGAAGGCTTTGCATAATTGTACTGATGGGTAAATGATGAAGAAAAATTATGTAAATTAAAAGGCTCATGTAAAGTCCTATAAGAATTTCACTGCCTAAACATTTAGGGGAAAATAAACATTTGATAGAAAATTACTGATCTTAGCTTTTTAGAAATTTACCTTTTCCAGGACATTTGAAAATTTGGTTATTAATTTATGATCATTATTCCCCAGAAAGTTCTGAATCAGTATTTACAAAAGCAAGGGCTTTTGAAAATTTCTAAATAGCCTATACTGTTTTATTCAGAGGTTTTATTGTTTTATTTCAACAGTGATAAGAGTACATTTGGCCATGATATCTATTCCCAAATACAGGCAATCTTGCCCAAAGCCAAAGAGGGCTTCAAAGCATCTGTTGAATTGGGAGAGCTAAAATAACTAATGAGATTATTTTCATAAATTAATTGATTAATTAGATTTTTAAAAATAGCTACCACAAAGGAAACACTTCCAGAATAATGGATAAGAACCTCTGCAAAGCTTCTTTTGCATAAAAACAAGGAGAAGGTTGGTGAAAACTACCAAACTTAGCCTTCTCAGAATTACAAATTAACCAGTCTTGTGACAGTCCAAGAGGGATTTATCCAGACAAATTCTGGGAGCTCAGTGAAAACAAAGCTGTGTAGTGGTGTAACTCAGCTAGTTACATCTCCTTCTTCCCACATCTGTGGTGGCTTTGAAAACCAAAAGCTTCCTGAATACAGTAGCTGTAAAAAACCAGCAGCTCAGAAGACACAGAAGAATCAGAATATGTAATGAGTTCCTCAATAATATTAGAGCCATAGAATCATCACTGTTTTTTTCTGTTTTGGCAGTGACATTGACTAAATAATGGCCCCTAAAGATGCCCATATCCTAATTTGCCAAGCATGGCAAAAGGGCTCTTCAGATATGATTAAGGATCTCCAGGGGAGAGATCAAAATGGCAGAGCAGTGGGATGCTGGGCTCACTTCCTTTCCTGAACACATAAAAACTACAACTACATATAGAGTGAATCTCTTTGACATCAACCTGGGGACCAGTAGAACACCTCTTCTACAACCAAGGCTGTACAGAAAGATCCATACAGAATCTGGTAGGAAAAGAAAAGTGATCTAGTCAGGACCACAACCCTAGTAGGGGCACAGACTAGGAGAGGGATATCATAGGCTCAGGAGTCCTCTCAGGGGAGTGAATGATTTGAGACACATATTAAGTGCCCCTCAGCCCTGGCATTCAACACTAGGAAGATGAATCCTCTTAGCTGGTTTGAAACCAATGGTGCTTATTAGAGGGCTATAGGAGACTGAGACTCTGCTTTTGAAGAGCACAAACACAGACTTATTTACTCCTAGACAGAGCACAAAAAGAGCAAACTTAAAACTGCGTGGGGCTCTAGCCAGCTTGCCAGGACTGCCCCAGTGTGTCCCCAGTCTGCACTGGGCTCCTGCTCCAGCCCCTCTTGCTCTGATGCTGCTCCCTACTAAGTCAGTGGCTGCCACTGACAATTAGAAGATGCAGACTTTGAGAGAATAGAGAATCCTGGCTTTGCCTCTCACCAGGGGATGGAGGAAGCAATAATGCCAGCTTGTATGGCCCTGCATACAGTCCAGAGGGAACAAAGCTAATTCTAGGATGGAAAGAGCCATTGCCTGAGCACACATCCCTGGGCATACTTGGCAGGGGGTGGGGCCGGTTCAGTGTTAGGTCACCAATCCATGTGGCCCAACACAGCATCTAACCAAGGCTACACAGTGGGGAGAATGTGAAATTAGGACAGAAATGCAGCCCAAGCCCTTAGTCCCAGCTATGTTCCAATCCAAGGCAGAGACTACCATCACATCCAGGAGAAACCAACACTCTCAGGAGTCCTGCACTAGCCCCTTGGGCACTACACCCAACAACAACAAGGTAGTGATGAAAACTGAGCATAGGAGAAGCTTAGTTCACATCTGGCTCTAAGCCCCTTCAACTCCAGCCCCACATCCTATCAAGATGGTGGTTGCCAGCACACCCTGGCGGAAGATGTGTCCCATGCTCACTTCAGATCCAGCTCTTCCACCAAAGCAACCCACAATAGATATACAAAAAATAGAGAGAAAGGAACACTAAAGACAATAATCAAACCACAAAGGAAAAGTCTAAGAAAAGAGGAAAAAAACAGAAGAACTACCAAACTACCAGAAAACAACAAAATGACAATAAATACATGCCTATAATAATAACTTTATATGTCAGTGGACTAAATACTCCAGTCTAAAGACATGTAGTGGAGTCATTGGTTGAATTAAAAAACAAAACAAAACAAAAAAATGAAAAACAAGAACCACCTATATGCTGCCTACAAGAGACTCATTTTAGAGCTAAAGACACACACAGACCAAGTTAGGGTATGCAAAGAGATATTCCTTGCAAATTGAAATGAAAATAAAGCTGTGGTAGCAATATCATATCAAAATAGACTTTAAAGCAAAGTCTACAATAAAAAACAAAGAAAAGCATTATTTAATGACAGCGTGATCAATACAAAAAGAGGATTTAACATTTGTAAACATATATGTATCTAATACAGAAGAATCTAAATATATAAACAAACATTAATATAAATAAAGGAAAAATTAACTGTAACACAATAATAGTTAGAGACTTAAGCACCTTAATTACATCAATGGACAGATCATCCAGACAGAAAATCATTAAGGAAACAATGGCCTTTAATGATACAATAGACCGGTTGGACTTAATAGATATATACAGGACATTCCATCCAAAATCAGCAGAATACACATTCGTTTCAAGTGCACACGAGATACTCTCCAGGACAGACCACACTAACCACAAAAGAAGTCTCAACATTTTTAAGAGGATAGAAATTATATCAAGCATCTTTTTTGACCACAGCAATATGAAACTAGAAATCAATTACATTAGCATGGTACTAAAAGCAAAACAAAACAAAACATGGGTCAATGAAGAAATCAAAGTGGAAATCAGAAAATACCTTGATACAAATGATAATAAAAGTATAACTTTCCAAAATGGGATCTGTAGGACATAGCAAGTTATTTTTTAAAAATTGAAGAGGATGGGACACTCTCAAATTCATTCTTCAAGGAAGCCATTACCTGATACAAAAATCAAACAAAACACAACACCAAAAGGGAAAATTACAGGCCAATATATCTAATGAATTTAGATGCAAAAATTCTCAGCAAAAATATTAGCAAACTGAATTCAACAATACATAAAAAGCATCATATACCATAATCAAGTGGAATTTATTCCAGTCATGAAAAGAAGGTTCAATATACACAAATCAATCAATGTGATACATCATGTTAACAAGAATAAGGATAAAGAAGTCACATGATTATCTCAATAGCTCCAGAAAAAGTATTTGACAAAATTCAACATCCATTCATGATAAAAAAACTCTCATCAAAGTTAATACAGAGGGGCCACATCTCAACATGGTAAAGGTCATTTATGACAAACCCACAGCTATTATTGTACCTGGGGAAAAGTTAAATGCCTTTCCTCTAAATTTAGGAATAAGAAAAAGATGCCTACCCTTTCCACTTCTATTTAACACAGTATTGAAAGTCCACAGCAAACAGATAAGAAAAAGAAATAAAACTACCCAATTTGAAAGGGAAGTTAAAGTGTCACTATTCACAGTCATTGACATGACTATATGCAGAAAACCCTAAAGTCTCTACCAAAAAACTATTAAAACTACCAAATGAATTCAGTAAAGTTTCAGGATTCAAGAGTAATATAAAGAAAACTGTTCCTTTTGTATACCTTAATAATGAACTATTAAAAAGAGAAAGAAAACAATCCCATTTATAATCACATCAAAAAGAATAAAATACCTAGGAATACACTTAACCAAAGAGGTGAAAGACTTATATTTTGAAAACTGAAGACTTATACTTTGAAAACTGATGAGGGAAACTGAAGATGATACAAAGAAATAGAAAAAAATCCTGTGTTCATGGATTAGAATAATTAATATTGCTAAAATGTCCATACTCCCCCCCAAATCCACAGATATAATATAATCCCTATCAAAATTTCAATGCCATTTTTTTTTTTTTTGCAGAAAAAGTACCAACAACCCTAAAATACATGTGGAACCACTTACGAACAAAACAATCCTAACAGCCAAAGCAATCTTGATAAAGAACAAAGCTGGAGGTATCATCCTCCCTGACTTCAAACCATACTACAAAGCAACAATAAGCAAAGCAACATCATATTGGCACAAAAACTGACTCATAGATTAATGGAATAGAATAATAGAGCCCATAAATAAACCCATGCACTCATGGTTAATTAAATCTCTACAACAAAGGAAGCAGGAATATATAATGGGGAAATCAGTATTTTAAATAAGTTGTCCAGTGAAAACTGGAGAGCTAAATCTAAAAGAATAAGATTAGAACATTTCCTCACCTCACGTATAAAAATAAACTCGGGAGTTCCCTGGTAGCTCAGTGGGTTAAAGATCTGGCATTGTCGCTGCAGTAGCTTGGGTTCAGTCCCTGGCCTGGGAACTTCTGCATGCTGTGAACTCATACAAAATTAGAGTAAGAATTATAAAAAAAACTGGATCAAACTGGATTAAAGACCTAAATGTAAGACCTGAAATCATAAAACTCCTAGAAGAGAACATAGACAAAACACTCTTTGACATAAATCATATAATATTTTGTGTGTGTGTGTATTCCATTGCATATATAATGAAATACTACTCAAACTTATATTCTATTGTGTGTGTGTGTGTGTGTGTGTGTGTATTCCATTGCATATATAATGAAATACTACTCAACCATAACAAAGAATGAAATTCTGCCATTTGCAACAATGTGGATAGACCTATGAGATTAAGAGGTACATACTACTATGTAAAAAGTAAATAAGCAACAAGGATATATAATACAGCACAGATAATATAGCCATTACTTTGTAATAACTTTAAATGGAGTACAATCTGTAAAAATACTGAATCACTATGTTGCACACCTGAAACTAATATAATATTGTAAATCTAGACTATATTTCAGCAAAAATAGGTAAATAAATAATAAGTGAAAATAATATAAACGTTAGTATGTTCTTCTGATTCCAGGCCTTTATGAAACTATTTAAGTGCTTTTTATGTTTAAACTACATCATGGCCCTATGAAGAAGGTAATGTAATTATCTTCATTGTAGAAATGAAGAAATAGAAGAGTGACATATCTGGCCCAAATAGGGAAAGTAGACCTAACATATATTGATGGCAAATTCTTGGCCACCATTCCGTATTTTGCTTATCTCATTAAACTTTAGGTTCTTTATTTGCAAAATTGCTTGGAAAATACATGCCTTGAATTACTTATGTAAATATAAGGCATGATTATATATAGAGAGAATACTTAAATGTGGATAAATTAAAATGAGGCATTTAAAATAATGGCACATCGAGTATTAAAAGATTACAACTCAATCACTAAGAAACACTATTTTAAAATGATTGTTGTATAATAGCATCAAAAATCCTATATATAAGAGAACATATTTAGTATTTCATGTTTGGATCATTTCCCAGAAAGACAGGAATTTTATTTCCTCTGCTAATGGAGCCCAAACATCAGCCTTTTGGTTATTATTCAAAGTTTCTTACAGAATATGATGTCTCTAAACGCTAATATGACAGGCCTGGTTCCAGATAGCCCTAGAAAAATCTCTGGGAGCAAAAGCATATGGTTAGTACAAGCCACACCCAGAGAAGCAGCAGGGGAATTCTCAAGGGAGGCTTTCTTCAAGGTTGCCTCTTCAAGATTAAGATACAGCTCTTATTTGTGTTTTGCCTCTCACAGTTTTGTTTGAGTTAAGAGGCTGTGGATTGATTTCTCATTAGGACTATCACAGATAAGTCCTTGACTTGAACACCAGACTCTGAAAGTACCACTTCTCTAAAGTGTTGAAACATTAATTTTTCCTCTTTATATGGACCAACCATGCTAATCACAATTATCAGGTGTGCAGTGTCAAAGGAGATGGCTTTTCTCTCTCTCTTTTTTTCAAATACTCATTTTCAGTGATCAGCTACTGTCTTTCTTTGGGAAGGATGTATTTAGTGAGAATTTCTCCATCTTGGACCATAGCTCAAAAGTCCCTAGTTCTTTGCAGAAATTCTAAAATTTTTACTCCAGGAGGAGAGTCTTCAGATTTATCTGAGTATTTGAATTCAGTGTTCAGATTGCCACAAACTCAGCCTGTTGTAAAGGGTGATCATTTTATAATATTCTCCACTACTGCTGTTGCCAGATTGAGAGTTTACTTATCACAAATCTATTGCTTCTTTACTGTTTGACCAAGTTCATTTGAAGAAATGAGCTACCTTCTTATATCTTTAGCAAACAAAAATTTCAAACATTGAATCAAAGAAGAAAATTGAGAACAGGGTATATTTAATTTATTAAAAACAGTCCATTCCAGACCTAAAATTTCAGAACAATCATACAACCACAACCACATTCTTCAAAGGGAGATAAAAAGACAAGATACCTTCAAAAATCTCACTTTGTATGACGTAGGAATAAATTTTAAATTGCCCAGACAATAATAAAGAGATTTTAGGCTTTATAAAATGACAAAATAAGGGTCACCAAGAACACACTCACTCTGACATAAACTGCAAGTTTGGTCTCCCCAAGACCACCTCAGGTTCCTAATCTGCCAGGACTCAGAACTCTGCCAAGCCATTAGACTCATGGTTACAGTTTATTACAGCAAAAAAGATATAGACTAAAATCAGCAAGGAAAGGGAAAAGGCATAGAGTGCACGGTCCAGGGTTCCATAAGCATCCTCTCCTAGTTAAGCTGTGTTGACAGCAACTTCTCTCAGCAATGATGTATGACAATAAGCATGGGGTATTGCAACTACAGGAGCTAACCGGATACTTTATGACAAGAGTTTTTACTGAGTCTTTGTCATGGAGATGTGGTTGAGTGCTAACAAAACTGACCTTAGACCTGCAGAGGTCAGGCTGATACTGTGTGGCCCAAGGCCTTTAGCCATAAATCACATTATTGGCACTGACTATCTGATGTGACCCAAAGGCCCCACCATAAATCACATCATTAACATCGACTCTCTGGAGTAGCCCACAGCCCCTAAGTAAACAAAAACACTTTTATCAAGCAGAAAATTCCAAGAGTTTAAATATGACCTCCTAGGAGCTGGAGTCAGACCTCTTTGGGGGCGTGGTTAATTCTTACTGCAGGAAAACACATCAGCATAATTGGTTTAACACTCTAACATTTATTGAATGCATAGCACATGCCACATTTATGCTGAATATTTCACCAGCATAAACACTTAAAAACACCATATGCCAGCTACTACTAACCCCATTTTACAGATTAAAAAACTGATGTGTAAATATATTAAATAACTTGGTCAAAATCTTAGCTAATAAAATGTGGAGTCCAGATTTGAAGCCAGTGACTGTACAAGTACTCTTTTCCTTGCATACAGGAATTCACTGTTAACTGATCAATAAACAAATCATTCCACTGTAATAACACAAGCATAAGAAAAGAGAACACCATAGGTCTGGTTGCTCAGTATTTGTTTGTCTCTTTGGAAGCCAGAAACTATGATTGAGCCTTTGCCAAACTCTGAATATGTGGTTCTTTGGAGTTCTTTATGATAATGACCAATATATTCTTGCACATCTGGAACAAATACCATGCCCTAGCATTTTGTCAGGATTGCTTTGTACAACATTAAGAATGATGATGTCTACTGTGTTTCATTGTTGGTGCCTGAGTTTCAGTCACCATGGCTGGCCATGTAGCAGGATGTGTCCAGCCCTCCATAACAGCCCCAAACCCTGGATTCAAAAGTGCATCCCTGGGCAGAGATTTAACCAATGCCCCTGAAGTGTGCTACTACAAAGAAGTGTTCCTGTGTGGGCCAGGATGGAGGAGGACCCAGAGGCCTATGCTGGACAACTCTGGACTCCACAAATGCCTACCTGTTTTCCTGTTTATCTTGCCCTCTATCTTTTGCTATAACCTTAGATCTGCATATAAATAAACCTACTTTTTCATCTTGTGTTTCTAGTGAAGAACAAAACCAAGAGAAGATTAAACACTTACATGATCTTCTCTTTAGAAGTCACTGATTTCTTCATATTAATCCCAATGTTGGTCTCAAAAGAGAGAAAATACAACCCAAAAAAGCCTACTGAGGGAAAGTGAGGGAGGCAAGGTGAGTATTTCAGTGTCCTCAGAACACTCAATATTGTGGCTGTTTTGTCAACTTATAAGGATGCCTGATTCTTCCAGAGAATGCTCTCATTAGGCTGAAACTTTAGACAAATTTTCTCTTCCAGAACGTTGGAAACAGATGGGGAGGAGACTGGCAAATGGTTAGAAATAGAAACTGTTCCATTTTTCCCCCTTGGGAGTTTCTCCTCAGTCCTCAAAACTAATTAAATGTATGGGTTTTTTTTCCCATGAAATCAGAGAATGGAGACATTTTGCTTGATGTTGGCAGTCAGCTCTGTAGTAATGGGCAGCGTCCCTCAACTTTTCCAGTGGGGTGGCCAGTCCCGGGAAGGCAGCCGTCATAGGCAGTCTGTGCCCTCCTTAAGGGGCTCCAGAGATTGTGGTATGCAGACTTTTCTTTGCTGCACCATAACATTTTTTTTTTTTGCATTGAAATGGAACAAAAAGAGACTCCTTAGCTTGTTTGAATAAGCATAAGAAGGGGATCAAACATCAAAAAAAAAAAAAAAAAACCCAAAAAACAAAAAACAAAAACCCTCAGCACACTCACTTATTCCAAATAACTTTCTTCTTTTATGGATTTACTTAGCACTACTTTTAATAGCCTATTAAAAATAGCAGGGGAGTTCCCATTGTGGCACAGTGGAAACAATCTGACTGGTATCCCATGAGGATGTGGGCTCAATCTCTGGCCTCACTCAGTGGGTTATGGATCTGGCATTGCCACAAGCTACAGTGTACATCACATAAGCAGCTCTGATCCCACATTGCTGTGGTTGTGGCATAGGCTGGCAGCTGTAGCTCCAATTCGACCCCTAGCCTGGGAACTTCCATATGCTGCAGGTGTGGCCCTAAAAAGCAAAAAAAAAAAAAAAAATTCTTCTTTTTGTCTATCTTTTTTGTCCATGCCCAAAGCATGTGTGGAAGTTCCCTCTGGAGCCAGGGATCAAACCCTCACCACGGTTGTGACCTGAGCCAGAGCAATGACACTGCCAGGTCCACCTGAGCCACTGGGGGACTCCTTTCCTATCTTTTTAAGACAGATTTATCCTATTTTTCCATTAAAAAAAATCCTTTCTTTTCACTTTACCTGAATAATCTAACTGAAAAGCTATTTAGAGGAATAGTGAGGAAAGATTTCAGAGAAAGGCTTATTTGAACATAAAAGATATTCAGAGGAGTATTTACTATCAATGGAAGTACTGCATCGAAGTATTATTTCTTTTTTGAAAATGAAAGTTTCCAAAAACAGAAAACCACACTTGGTATTCTTGACAGCCCTGGCTATGATATCCAGAATGCTAACACCCTGATGCTTAAGCTAACTGGCAAATAAATTATCTTCAAGAATTTGTAAAAAATCAAACACTGAACACGTATGATTCTTGGAGTGTTTTAAAAACATCAATGAAACTTTGTTCTTCAAGTCTATCCTATAAAGTTTTGTCAGCAAGTTTCCAATCTTTTCTCAGAAAAGCAACTTGACTCACTGCAATTTTAAACACTGGTGATCAAAGGCCCCCTTTTGTCAGGCAGGTGCGAAACAGGAATGAAATCTGACAATCATCTCTTCCTACCTTAAAGGTGTATTTTCCCCTTTAGTGCAAATAAGAGTGGAAACAGCCTTTGGGTAAATGGACTAGACAAAGTTGCCTATGTACTATTCATAATTTGGCTACAGAGGAGTTATTGAAGGTCTGAATAACTCTTCTACTTGTTCTGCTCCATTGCTTACAAGGACCACCTAGGGGATGTGTGTTCCACCCCTTGGTGACAGGAATCTGTTATCCCCCCTTATAAGTACGGATAACTCTGGGCTGGGTGCAGAGACTATGTTAAACCATTTATTCCTTAGTATATAGTAGGCAACCAAGAAAGCCTGAAGGGAATTAAGTACAGACAGAGAAACCAAGGTGGAGAACCAAAGGTCAAAGGGTCAAGAGGCCTGAGGAGAAGGGGTTGTGAGAGCTCGGTGGATATGATGGTGCCAGGTTCTGGAAAGTGAGGGATTGGTCAAGCAGCAGGACTATAGAAGCCAAGGAGAAGGCATGCAATGCAGTAGGGGTCCAGGGCTTGGTGATGAGGCTGTTGCAAAGGCACCTCACCTTCAAGGCAGCAGGCAAATCAGTCTGTGGTTTTGAGCCATTCTTCATTTCCAAGGATGTGCTGGTAAAAAACTCATGATGGCATAATGAGAAACCTGTTCCTTAGGAGAGGTGTGGCACATGTGCGTTCAGAATTTATACTGTGTGTGTCACACATTTGTGTCCATGGGGTCATCTCATGCAATAGCCCACTGAGCCTGAAGTGGAGCAAGTCTTCTGGAAAAAAAGTTGAGTTGTCATGGCAACCATTTCCCAGAGTACTGGCATCCATGCCTGCTTCCTGCCAGCTCTGACTTGCATGGGTTGATATTTTTTTAAAACATAAATTGATGGCACAATAAAATTCAGTTCAAAGATGGTTACAATTTATGCCATGATTGTTGTGGAGGTTTTTCCTTCTACTTTGATAAGAGAAGGATGTTTTAGGTAAAAACTAGGTTTTTAAAACATTATCATTCATGTGTTTATTCACTTATTTCTTAATGCACTCCTCCTCAAAAAGCTTACCAGGTCAGTCTGATGTGTGAGGCTGGACTTCCAGGGGGACCACTAGAGTGTGCCCGGTGGCCAGGAGGTGGCACTGCCACACAGGTGCGGGATGGCTGTAGTGGAAGCTGGTGGAATCCCTAGCATTCTGGAGTCTGGGCATGGTCCCTGGCCCTACCCGGAGCACCCTTACTGCTGTCCTGCTCCCAGGTCTCTTCCTCTTTCTCAATGTCGATGGATGGCCTCTGGTGCGCATGTCAAGGGTGTGCTTCCCAAGGCAGGACAGCAGAGGGCTCCTTCCTCCTTTTCCCCTCACCACACCAGAGCATTCCTGTGAGCCACAGTTCCTTCTTTCAGCTCCACGCTTGCAGCCTGGAAGTGCCTCCCACTGAAGTGGGGTTGGGCCCAAAGGGTCCCTGACCTCTGGACCTTCTCTCTACACATCCATAGTGGGGGTGGAGGGGAACTGCCTCACTTCCTCCACTTGTGAGGAGACAAAGAAAGTTACTTGGTTCACAATTGCCATCTTCAGTTGGGACCAAACCAGACCATCTCAGGCTAAATATACTTAGGGATTGTTTAGTGTGCTGAACCTCTCCCCCTGTTGTCAAGGGCCTTGATGGCCCGGCTGAGGCACCGTCTGACTTCAGGTGCAGGTGGGGATGCTGATGCCAGCCCCGTGCTTGCCTCTGCCATGACGCCCCCCATGCCTGCTCTTTAATACCTCTGTTTGCACATGAGAGAGAGATTCAGAGAAGTGAGGGCAGAGGCACATTTGAACTCACACTGGCCAAGTGTTGAAGCCCTAGTGGCCACTGACTCTGTAGCCCTGTGACTGACACAGGCAGGTTGTGGTGCCTCTGTGGAGGAAGGGAAGTTCCCTGCTGGGAGGAAGGAGGGTGCGGGCAGCATGAGGAGGCACCAGAAGCTTTTCTCAAGAATTATGAACAGTTAGTGCAGCACAACTTGTTTTCTCCTGAGCTACTTACAGCCTTTCCCTTCAGGGGAATCGCCTCTAGCTGGTGACATACAGTCACAGCAAAGCACACCAGGAACAGGGGTCTGAGAGGAAAGGGGTAGCAAGGATTTGAAGTCCATTAACAGAAAGGGGGCAAAGAGCATTTCTTTGACAATGACCTCAGAGTCAAGGAAGTGAGCTGAGACTTGCCAGACTATGGGGAAGAGGGAGGGATGAGCTGCCCATGGAGAAGGAGGGGACTGCTTAACCCACCTCCTGAGTGTGAAGACCTTTCACATTCTCCACAGCATCAGATCCTCCCAAACACCCCACAGGAAATTAAATAATCCAAGTCTGTAAGCAAGAACTGAGGCTCCAGGGACCTAAGGGGCTCCAGGGATCTAAGGAACTGGCCCAGGAGCAGACACCCAGGAAGTATGGAACCCAGATGGGGACACGGATTTTAACCTGTGCCTGTTGTGAGTCAAGCTTGGGCCTGGCCCACCAGCCACATGGCTTCAGCAACAGGTGCTAGTGGGGCCTGATAGGACATGGAACCTCTGCCCAGTCATAAGACATGGAGAAGAAGAAGGAAAACAAATCTGTTGGCACAAGACTCTGTTGCTAGTGATAGGACAGAGGGAGAGGTGCCATCAGAATGACTGTGACCCTGCTGAGCACTGCTCAAGGAAGGCATAGGTTTTGATGGCAGATGGAAATGGAAAAGGAAGGGAGGGGTGGACCAGGAATAAAACTGTTGATATTTAAGATAAATGAAATGTGAATATTTGAAAATGAAAGAGAAAGGGGAAACACTATGAAGGCCAGTGAGCCTATGGAATTAAAGGGCTAGAGGGGAGTTCCCACTGTGGCTGAGTGGCTTAAGATTCCGACATAGTGTCTATGAGGATGCAAGTTGGATCCGTGGCCTTGCTCAGTGGGTTAAGGATCTGGCATTGCTGCAAGCTGTAGTGTAGGTTACAGATGTTGCTGTGGTTGTGGCATAGGCTGGCAGCTGCAGCTCTGATTTAACTCCTGGCTCAGTAACTTCCATTAGCCTCAAGTGGAAAAAAAGGATGGGGAGCTAAAGGGAAGGAAGAGTAGATTTGGAAGCTATCAGTCAACTAAAGATCATTGGAAATGTATAGGGCTGGTTGCCTCCTTAAGGAGAATGGCAGCTAAGGAGAAGTTTTCCGATAGGTCTGGACATCTCAATTTTAGGAGATTTAGCAGCATCCCTGGCTTCCTCCCACTGGATATGAGTAGCACCCACCTCTCAGTAGCAACAATCAAAAATGTCTGCAGACATTTCCAAATGTCCTCTGGGAAAGCCAGTAGTGCCCCCAGGTGAGAACAAATGCTGTAGAGAATTCCATGAACCAGCTGAGCTAGTATATTATTAAATAATCACTTTTTACAGCTCAATGAAGTAATTATTTATCTGCAGTGAGCAGCATTGACTATGCATACCTCTTATTGTTTAAATTCCCACAAGAGGAATGGCTATTATTTCCAAGACTTTCATACCAATTTTCAAAGACTGAGGAGGGAAGAGTTCATCTGGGGAGGATGGCCAAGCATTGGAAAAACATAAGGGGAAATATTTGAAAGCAAAAGAATTTGAGCTGGAGGACGTCTGAGCCTGGACAGGAGGTGCGCCTAGGTTTGAGTTGGGATATCATCAGTCAGGAGAGTGTGGTCTCTGTGATGTTGACAGTTGGATCACACCATCCAGACAAGCAATGCTGTAGATAACAAGTCCACTGGTTCAAGAATTAATTAACTGGATGAAATGAAAACTTTACTTCCTTAGTAGGTGAATTCTTCTCTAGTCCCTAGATTTCCATTGACTTTCTCAACTCTAAATGACTGTCTTGTTTGCTTAAGATAAATGGCCAAATTCTGCCCCTCAAAGCATCATAGTAATGGAGTCTTAGCCCCTTCCAGAATTGCAAAGAGCCCTTTTTTCAGATGAAACTCCTTCCAGACTGTTCAGAAATACATTATTCACCAAAATGAAGGGTGGGCTGTCCACAAAGATGTGGGAGAGGGCTCCAAATTATGGGAAAAAAAGCATTAGGTAATAGAAATAGCCAGGAACAAAGAAACTATGAAGGCTTAGGGAAACTCATGGATCAGAAGGATGATGTAAACGTTTCCCGAGGGGAGAGAATGGAAGTAAACCACTTAGTTAATTTGCTATAAAAATTATTACACACACTTATTCTATAAACTTTAAGCTGCTTTAGGATAAAAATTTGTTTCACTAAAGGTTACATAGTATCTGAATCACTGATTTTTCACTAAGCACTGAAGGAACTACCATTCTTTTACAATTAAAGAAAAAAGATGATGAGCACTAATACTTATAAAGGAATCCACCTTGCACATTTTATCTGTGTAAATGTAATTTCCCAGAATAAATCAGACACCTAAAAGATGCTTGGTAGAGGCTGAATTCAAATTAGTCTTTCCAAACATGAACATTAAATCAACTGAAACATATTTGGAAGATAAATAGAAATATGTAGAAATAGTTGTGGGAAAGATAAGAAGGGGCCTAAGTGCAAAATTATAGCATTGGATGGATAAATAAAATAAATAACTAAATGAATAAATAATTTTATTTGTCAGCAAGCTTCAGCAGCTGGCTCTCACACTCTCAATCCCCTCTGTAATTCTCCATCTTACAAATCAACCACAACTTATGCACACTGACCTAGATATATTTTCAAGATTAGAGCTCAATTAAAGATGAGAATAAGCATTAAAATTATCAAGTGTGTAAACTCTAATTGCAACTTGAAGAATTTCTTTAAGCTACATAAAGCACTGGTGACAGCTCATTTCTAATGTTAGCACGCTCATGTTAATTGCATTTTCTTTTTTTTAAATTTGTTTTTTGCCATAAAGTATGCATCTGAAATATTAGTTATAAATCTCTCTAAAATCTCTCCTAGACTGCAGAAAAATTTGTTGTCCCCTGACTTATGAACTTTGGTCAAGATCTTCCCCTATATTTTTGCCTTAATTAATAAAAACTTTGAGATACATAGGATTAACATAAGCAGATATAGCAGACTCATTGTAGTTACTTCATTAACAATATTTTAAACATGAATTATTATGAACACAAACCTCCTGTAAGTGTACATTATTAGCTGAAATCTTTTTTTTCTGAACATTGTTAAAATGGATGAGTTATGATTTATAATCTATTTATTGCCTCATTTGCTATTTGTTCTCAAGGGATTTATTCATCTTTTCACATTACTGGTTACTTTGATTTGAAAGGAATAATGCAAAACAGACTTAGACAAAACATTAAAAATAACTTTGCAATTAATTATATTCATTTCACAGCAAATTGCAATAAACAGAAAACAAAGAATGATCATCCTACTGTGAGATTTTTTTCAAAAAGCAAATAGATCATTTATAACTGAACATGCAAGATTGAATTTAGAGTAATAAATACTGAAAAAAGGAACACTTTAATTTTTACTTCCTGAAGAGAAGTTATAATATTTTCCTTTCTCTTCAGAGAAATGATCTGTGACACAAACTCTTAGTCCCTCACTGAGTAGGTGCTTGAGGAAAGATGGATGCTAACATAAGTACATGGTGCACAGCACTGTAGAATCTCTGCATTAAGAATGCTCAGCAAAGAGCCCATAAAACCACTCCTTTCTTGTCCATGTTCAAAGTGTATGAGAAATTCAAAGAACACCTGGTTCCCCCTTTTAATTTTTCCCACTCACCTCAACTGATGATCTTATTAGTTCATAAATATATACATTTATATATAATATATATTGAACTTTATTAGTTATTAAGGACACAGTCATGCAGCCCCATGGATAAAGCTCAGGGAATTATGCTAATTTTGAAAGGTTACATATGGTGATACCATTTATATAACCTTGAAATGACAGAAATAGAGAACAAATTAGTGTTTGCCAGGGGTTAAAAACAGAGGGGAAGTGAATGAAGCTGTTAAAGGTCAGCATGAAGGGGCCTTATAAGGATGGAAATGTTCTGTAGCTTGACTATATCAAAGTCAGTATCTTAGTATTGGTATTGTGATATATTTTTGTGAGATGTTACTCATGGGGGAAGTGGGTAAGGGGCACATTATTTCTTACAACTGCATGTGAATCTATAGTTATTGCAAAATTAAAAGTTTAGTTTAAATACTGTTTGACAAAAAAATAAAGGAGGAAAATGTTTTCAGGCAAACAAAAAAACTAGGGAATACAATGCTAGCAGATCAGCTCAAAAACTGAAGGAAATCATGCATAAGGAATTAAAGGAAAATATGACAAGGATACTTCACTAAATAGAGGATGCCAATAAAGATATATAAGTATATTTTTAAAGAGAAAGAGAGAACCAAATAGAAATTTTGGGTCTGAAAAGTATAAACTGCTATAAAAAAATCGCTATAGGAGCATTAAAGATTTGTACTTTCAGAACAAAGAACAATGAACTTGATGATAGGTCTATTGAGATTACCTAATCTGAAAAAGAGAAAGAAAAAATAATTAATAAAAATGAACACAGTTTCAGAGATTCATGGAATATCATTCAGTATAACAATATATTCATAACCATCTAAAAGTAGAAGAAATTAAAAGAAGTGGGAAGCAATAGTATGAGTAAAGATAATGGCAAAAAACCTTCCATAATTTGATGAAAAATATTAACTGACACATCTATGAAGCTCAATGAACTTCTGGTAGGATAAGTGAAAGTTAAGTAGGATGAGCTCAAGAGATTCACTGCTAGACACATTACTGTCAAAATGGTAAAAGCTGAAGACCACAAGAGAATCTTGGAAGCAGCAAGAAAAAAAAAAAAGCAACTTATCATGTGCAAGAGATCCTAAATAAAACTGATAGCAGACTTCTCATGAAAAACCATTGAGGCCAAAATGAGATGACTTATTTACAGTACTGAAGGAAAAACACTACCAGCCAAGAATTCTGTATCTAGCAAAAATATCCTTGAAAAAATGAGAAATTTAGACATTTCCAGAGAATCTAAAGAGAGTACGTCACCAACAAACCTGCCCAAGAAATAAAAAAGGTTGAAATTAAAAGATACTAGATAGTAACTCAGATCCACAAAAAGAGAAACTGTCAGAAGCCAGCCAATATAAAATAATCTGAGGTAATCTGAATAGTACTATAACTATTACAGAACTTAAATCCATAAATCCAAATATTCTGGAAAAGAAAATTCTGTGCATCAGTGATTTTAATGGAGATTTTTACCAAATATTAATACTAATTTTACAGAATAGCTTCCAAAGAAGATATGAGGATGGAGCAGTTTGCAGAAGATTTTATGAGGTCAATATCATCTAAATGCCAAAAACAACAGAAATAGCACTGAAACAAAAATATGAACAATATTCTTATGAAGTGGGATGAAAAAAAAATTTTTTTTTAAATAAGAGCAAGGGATTTTTAGGTCCCATTTGTTTATTTTTGCTTTTGTTTCCTTTGCTTTAGGACATGGTTCAAAACATACTGCTGTGATTTATATCAAATACTGTTCTGCCTATGTTTTCCTTGGAAGTCATAGTATCTGATCTTACGTTGAGGTCTTTAATTCATTTTGATTTTATTTTTGGATATGATGTTACAGAATGTTCTAATTCCCTTCTTTTACATGTAGCTGTCCAGTTTTTCCAGCACTACTTAAACAAATGGGACCTAATTAACTTAAAAGCTTTTGCACAACAAAATAAACCATTGATAAAAATGAAAAGACAACCCACTGAATGGGAGAGGATGTTTGCAAATGATATGACTGATAAGGGGCTAATATCCAACATACATAAACAGCTCGTACAACACACATCCAAAAAAAAAAAAAAAACCTTATTAAAAATGGGCAGAAGAACTGAACATTTTTCCAAAGAGGAAGTGCAGATGGCCAACAGCCACATGAAAATGTACCCAACATCACTAATCATCAGGGAAATGCCAATTAAAAGAACAATGAACTATTCCCTCACTCTGGTCAGAATGATTATCATCAAAAAGAACACAAATAACAAATGTTTGAGAGAATGTGGAAAAGAAGGAAACCTTGTACACCACTGGTGAAAACGTACATTGTTGCAGCCACTATGGAAAACAGTATGGAGGTTTCTCATAAAACTAAAAATAGAACTACCGTATGATCAAACAATTCTACTCCTGGGTATATAGGTGAAAAAAGCAAAAACAAAAACACTAATTCAAAAAGATTATGCACCTCAGTGTTTATAGCACTATTTTTCACGATTGCCAAGATATGGAAGCAACCTTAATGTCCACCAATAGATGAATGGAAAAGGGAGATGTACACATGTGCGTGCATGCACACACACACACACACACACACACAGAGAATGGAATACTACTCAATAATAAAAAAGAAGGCAATTTTGCCATTTGCACCAACACTGATGGATTGGAGGGCATTATGCTAAGTGAAATGACTCAGACAGAGAAAGACAAACACTGTATGATATTACTTATATGTGGAATATAAAAAATACAACAAGCTGGTGAGTAAAACAAAAAAGAAACAGACTCACACATATAGAGAACAAACTAGTGCTTACCATTGGGAAGAGGGAAAGAGAAATATAAGTATGGGGCAAAGGGTTATTATGGGATTATATGAAATTATTTGTATAAAACATGAAAATTGTAAAGCAGTATAGAATTTAAAGAATCTTTCATTCAATAATAAAAAGAAAACGGGGTGCAGCATCAAGATGGCAGAGGAGTAAGACATGGTGCAAAACTTCTTCCACAAACACATCCAAAAAACCCATCTACATGTAGAATGATTCACACAGAAAATCTACTGAATACTGGCAGAAGAATTTAAATGTCCAAAAAGGGTAAGAAACCCTCCACATAACTCAGTAGAACAAAAGAAAAGAGAGATTGAGAGAGAAAAAAGGGAAAAAAAGGGAATTAGGATGGGACCAGCACTCCTGAGAGGGAGCTGTGAAGGAGGACAGGAACCTGCATCCTGGGAAGCCACCTAACTGACAGGGAGATTAGCCAAGATGAAGGGACCCCAAAGCCTCAGAGAAAAGCACAGCAGCAGGACTGAAGAGAGCAAAGCACAGAGAGAGCCACACCAGCTATTGGTACCACCACCCCTGGACATCACAGCCTGAGATGCTCAGGTGGAGGCTGGGCACTGAGACTCAGGCTCTAGAGGTCAGTTCCAGGGAAAGGACTAAGGTTGGCTGTGTGGAGACAGCCTGAGGGGTAGGGGGTGGTGTGCCATGGGGTGGGGAGTGGAGTGCTAGAGCTGAGGGAAACTGGGAAGAGGCCTGGGCAGCAGGATAAGCAAGGTGCCATTTTGGGGAGGGCAAGAAGAGAAGGGGCTGACTGCCATAGGAATATCTTTCTCTGTGGAAGCACAGGCTCTCAGGAGGCAAGGTACCTCTTGTGCAGGCTATGGGTGGCAGGGTGCCTCTTGCATGGGCTGTGGGCAATGGGGCAACTCTTGCGGGGCTAAGGGCAGTAGGGGGCAAACTTCTGTAGACATCTCAGACTCCAGAGGTGGGTGTGGCCCACCACCACTAGGGGTCCTTGAATAGGCACCAACTGTGGCCCCAGTCGCCTCAGAGATTGGCCCAGAGGAAGGCATAGCTGTTGTTACTCTCATTCCTCTGGGA
The DNA here is from genome assembly GCF_054392235.1 of Sus scrofa. Classification (NCBI taxonomy): domain Eukaryota; kingdom Metazoa; phylum Chordata; class Mammalia; order Artiodactyla; family Suidae; genus Sus; species Sus scrofa. The sequence continues at coordinate 149,269,469 of NC_139383.1, forward strand.
AGGCACATCCTACTGCTGCCACTGCCAAACACTTGGGGCACCACATACACGTGCCTGAGGATCACTGCCACTTCCCAGGGCCCTAGACCTGGGAGCAGCCTGTGCCACCTCCTTGTGGGTCCTCTCCACTGTCGAGGGCCCAGCAGCCTGGTATTTGCTACTAGGCCTGCCCACTGCCTTCATCTCCCAGGAAGCACATGCAGACCATATACCAGCACCTCCTATCAAGAGGATAACAGCCTGCACACACTGAGGAAAGAGACAGCAAGTATCTAAGCCAAAAGTAGCCCTCACATTAATAATAATAATAATAATTATTATTATTATAATCCCTCATAAAATATCTGGGGGCACTCTCACCTATAAATAGCCCTCTAAGACTACAGTAGTTATTTCCCCTAAACTCACAGAATAAGAAAAATATCGGCAAAATGAAGAAGCTCAGGAAGCATTCCCAGTTAAAAGACTAGGAGAAGTCACCTGAAGGAGGAAACAATGAAACAGACCTCTTCAGTCTAACAGATACTGAGTTCAAAAAGGAGATAGTGAAAATACTGAAGGAATTAAGGGTGTATATGAAGGAATTAAGAATGAATATGAACAGCAATTCAGATTACTTTAGAAAGGAACTAGAAGATATAAGGAGGAGCCAAGAAAAATTAGAAAATTCATTTGCAGAGGTGCAAGCTGAGTAAAAGGCACTGAAGAGCAGAATGAATATGCAGAGGAAAGAATTAGTGACTTGGAAAATAGAATGATAGAAATCACCCAATCAGGCCAGCAGATAGAAAACCAAATTAAAAAACATGAAGGTAATATAAGAGATTTATGGGATAGTATACAGTGGGCCAATCTACGCATAATGTTAGATTCCAGAAGGATAAGAAAAAGAAAATGGGACTGCAAATATATTTGGAAAAAAACATGGCTAAAAACTTTCCAAATCTAAAGGAAACTGACATCAAGACAGAGGAAGCACAGAGGGTCCCAAACAAGTTGAACCCAAACAGGCCTACACCAAGACATATTCTAGTAAAAATGGCAAAAGTTAAGGATAAGGAGAGGATTCTCAAGGCAATAAGGAGAAAACAAAGAGTTAATTACAAGGGAACCACCCCATAAGGCTATCAGCTGATTTCTCTAAAGAAACACTATGAGCCAGAAGAAAGTGGTAAGATATATTCAAAGTTTTAAAAGAGAAAAATTTGCAACCTAGAATGCTCTAGCCAGCAAAAATATCATTTAAAATAGAATGAGAAATAAAGAATTTCCCCAACAAACAAAAACTGAAAGAGTACAGCAATACAAAACCCATTCTAAAAGAAATACTGAAATGACTTTTCTAAATAAAAAAGAAGTAAGAAGACATAGGATGGAGGAAATCACAATTGGAAAGTAATTCCTTAAATAAGTCAGTAAACAGATCTAAAGGGGGGAAAAAAACCTATTGTAAAAGCAATAATAAACACAAGGAACAGCAAAAGGATAAACATGAAGGTGTTAAAAAAGGACTTCAAAATCATAAAATATGGGGAAGGAAAGTAAGAAAATCTAGACTGTTTTTTGTTAGAATGTGTGTGAGCCTATATGACTATCAGGCTAAAGCAAGCAGATATAGAAAGGGGTTAACACACTTGAAAAACATGGCAACCATAAATCAAAACCAAACAATAAAAGAGCAGCTAGGAGAGGCTGTAGCTAGTCAACACCATACGTCTGGCTGGAAGAGCATATTCATTTGTAACTCTAGGACCTAAGTGATGAGGGGGGTGCAGAGGCAAATAAGAAATCCATGCTTTTGTGAGTGAGGGGAGACTGCTGAGGACTCTCCTGAGTTTCAGACACTGACATCCCAAGGCCTCCGGTTTAGGAGGTGCTGTTCCCCGAAGCTAATCATGGGCTGCTGTGTGCATTTCTGTGAACCTGCTTCAGTGACCCAGGAAGAGCCGTGCTTATCCTCTTCCTGGATGGGCGAGGTGTCCTTTCTGCCAAAGGGTCAAAGACATTCTACGTCAAGAAGATTCTCGCTGAGTGCACGTTTCCCCATATGATAAATGGAGAGCCTGAAACACAGTCAGATCAGCCACCAATGCTTGCAGGGTTTGGGGCGAGAGAGGACCAGTGCCCATAAAAGACAAACAGAGGAGAGACGGAGAGAGAGAAGAGGAGGCAGAGGTTGGAGCAATGTGGCCACAAGCCAGGGATGCTGGCAACCATCAGAAGCTGGAAGAGCAAGAAAGGCTTCCCCCTGGAGCCTTTGCCAGGAGCCCTGCTAACACCTGATTCCAGCCCCCAGAACTGTGAAGGAATCATTTCTGCTATTTTTAGGCACCACAGTTGTGGCAATTTGTTATGGCAGCCCTAGGAAAGGAGGGCTCGTGACAACAATGACCAATACCGTTGAGCATTTATTAGGCCTAATCATGTGCCAGGCACTTTGCTGAGTCCTTGTTTACCGGCATTATTTTCATTTAGGCCTCACAACAGCCTCATGAGATGGGTGCTTTTATCATCCCCATTTTACAGATGAGCAAAATGAGGTTCAAACACGCAAAGTAGCTTGCCCGAGGCTACATGGCTGGTAAGTTGGGACTGGACTCAGGTCTCTCTGACTCCAAAGATCTCCTTGAAGCACTCATGGGAGCCCCCTGCCTGGTCATGTCTCTAGCTGTAATAAGGACAAGCCCTGTGCCTGGTGGCTGCTGCCTTAATGTCAGGTGTTCTATTCCCTACCCTCAAACCCTGTACTTAAAAAGAGGCCCAATTCTTTTTTTTTTTTTTTCTTTTCTTTTTTTATTAAAGAAGAGTTGATTTACAAAAAAAAAAAAAAAAACCAAAACAATATAGTCACAAAAACTAAAAAGAAGAGGACACAAGCGTAAAGTAAAAGGAAATCATCCAATCAAAAAAAAAAAAAAATGAAGAAAGGAGAAACACAGAATGAACTGGAAAATAATATTTATCATAGCAAAAAAAGCATATTTATCAATAATTACCTTAAACGTCAATGGACTGAATGCTATGATCAAAAGACACAGAGTGGCAGACTCTATAAAAAAACAAGAGCCTACAATATGCTGCCTACAAGAGACTCACCTTAGGGCAAAAGACACATATAAATTAAAAATGAGGGGATGGAAAAAGATATTTCATGTGAATGGAAAAGAGAGGAAAGCTGGAGTTGCAATATTTGTATCAGACAAAATAGACTTTAAAACAAAGGTCTTAAAGGGAGACAAAGGACACTATTGAATGATAAAAGGATCAATTCAAGAAGAGGATATTATACTCATCAATATATATGCACCTAATATAGGAGCACCCAAATACAGACCACAAATACTAATAGACATAAAAGGAGAAATTGATGGGAATACAATAATAGTAGGAGATTTTAACACCCCATTCACATTAATGGACAGATCCTCCAGACAGAAAATCAATAAAGTAAAGCGACCCTAAATGACACAGTAGAAAAGTTAGACTTAATTAATATTTTCAGGACATTACATCAAAAAAAAAAAATCAGAATATGCTTTTTTTTTTTTGTCTTTTTAGGGCAGCACCCCTAGCATATGGAAGTTCCCAGGCCAGGGGTTGAATCAGAGCTGTGGCTGCCAGCCGGTGCCACAGCCACAACAATGCCAGATCTGAGCCATGTGTGTAACCTACGCTGCAGGTCATGGGCAATGGCCAGATCCTTAACACACTGAGTGAGGCCAGGGATCCAACTCATGTCCTTATGGATAGTAGTCAAGTTCATTACCACTGACCCACAATGAGAACTCCAGAGTATACATTCTTTTCAAGTGCACATGCTTCCATTTCTCAGGATTGACCATATCCTGGGACACAAAACTAACCTCAACAAATTTAAGAATACGGAAATTATTTCAAGTATCTTCTCTGACTACAATGTCATGAAACTTGAAATCAACAACAGGAACAGAAATGAAGACTGAACAACATGCTACAAAAAACCAATGAGTCCATGAGGAAGTCAAGAGGGTAATTAAAAAATACCTTGAAAAAAATTATAACGAAATCACTACCATTCAAAATCTATGGGTGCCACAAAAGCAGTTCTTAGAGGGAAATTTATAGCAGTAAAGGCCTTCTTCAAGAAAGAAGAAAAATTCAAATCAACAACTTACCTACCACCTGAAAGAATTAGAAAAAGAAAAAAAAACCTAAAGCCAGAATAAGGAAGGAAATCATAAAGATCAGAGAGTAAATTAATAAAATAGACATTCAAAAAATAATAGGAAAAAATCAATAAAACTGAGAGCTGGTCTTTCGAAAGACTATACAAAATTGACAAACCTCTGGCCAGACTCACCAAGAACGAGAGAGAGAGAGAGAAGCTGAATAAACAAAGTAAGAAATGGAAAGGAGAAATCTCAACAGATACTGTAGAAATACAAAAAACTGTTAAGAGAATATTATGAACAATAATATACCAATAAATTTGACAGTCTAGAAGAAATTCACAACTTTCTCGAGACATACAGACCACCAAAACTTTATCAAGAAACAGATCAACGGAACAGATCAATCACTAGAAATGAAACTGAATATATAATAAAAACACTCCCTACAAACAAAAGTCCAGGACCAGATGGTTTCACTGGCAAACTGTACCAAACATACAAAGAAGAACTTATACTGATCCTTCCCAATCTCTTCCAAAAGACTGAAGAAGAAAGAATAATCCCAAAGACATTCTATGAAGCCACCACCACCCTACTACCAAAACCAGACAAAGATACTAACAAAAAAAGAAAATTACACATCGATATCTTTGATAAATATAGGTGTAAAAATTCTCAGCAAAATTTTAGCCAACTGAATCTAACCACACATAAAAAATATCATACATCATGACCAAGTGGGATTGATCCTAAGTTCACAAGGATGATTCAACATACGCAAGTCAATCAACGTCATACACCTTATTAACAAAAGTAAAAAACCACATGTACATCTCAATAGATGCAGAAAAAGCATTTGACAAAGTAAGTCCAGCATCCACTCATGATAAAAACTCTTACCAAAGCACTAAAAACCAAAAACCAAAAAAGAAAAAAAAAAAGGAATTCCTGTTGTGGCACAGTGGAAACAAATCTGACTAGGAACCATGAGGTTGCGGGTTTGATCCCTGGCCTCACTCAGTGCGTTAAAGATCTGGCATTGCCGTGAGCTGTGGTGTAGGTCACAGATGCAGCTCGGATTTGGCATTGCTGTGTCTGTGGTGTAGGCTGGCAGCTGTAGCTCCAATTGGATCCCTAGCTGGGAACCTCCATATTCGAGGGTGTGGCCCTAAAAAGCAAAATCAATCAATCAATCAATCGCAGGAGAAAATCTTTATGACCTTGGAATTGGCAAGGATTCTTAGATATGACACCAACCATTTTGTTGGTTAAGAAAAGAAAAATAGGAGTTCCCTTGGTGGCGCAGTGGTTAACGAATCCGACTAGGAACCATGAGGTTGAGGGTTCGGTCCCCGGCCTTGCTCAGTGGGTTAAGGATCTGGCGTTGCCATGAGCTGTGGTGTGGGTTGTAGACGTGGCTCAGATCCTGCGTTGCTGTGGCTCTGGCGTAGGCCAGCAGCTACAGCTTCAATTTGACCCCTAACCCGGGAACCTCCATATGCCGCGGAAGTGGCCCTAGAAAAGGCAAAAAGACACAAATAAATAAATAAATAATAAATAAATTTTAAAAAAAGAAAGTAAAAATAAATTAGACTTCAATTTTTTTTTCTTTTTAGGGCCATACCCACAGCATATGGAAGTTCCTAGGCTAGGGGTCAAATCGGAGCTGCAGCTGTCAGCCTACACAACAGCTCACAGCAAGGCCAGATCTTTATTCTGCTGAGCAGGGCCAGGGATCAAACCCAAGTCCTCATGTATACTATTTGGGGTCGTTACCACTGAGCTACAATGGGAATGCCTCATCAAAAAAAATTTTTAAAGTTTGTGATTCAAAGGACACCATCAAGAAAGTGCAAAACTCATGCATATAAATCATATAAGGGGCATGTGTCTGAAATATATAAAGAACTCTTACAACTCAATAATAAAAATATAAATAATCCAATTAAAAATGGGCAAAGAGTCTGAAAAGATTTTTTTCCTAGGAAGATATACAAAGGTCAGTAAGCACATGAAAGAAGACAGATGTCATTGGTCATCAGGGAAATGCAAGCCAAAACCACAATGAAATACCTCTTCACACCCACTAGGATGGCTAGAATAAAAAAAATCCAGATAGGGACAACTGTCGGCAAGGATGTGGAGATACTGGAAATCTCATACACTACTGTCAGGAATGTAAAATGACACAGTTGCTTTGGAAAACAGTTGGGCAGTTCCTCAAATGATTAAACATAATGTTAACTCAAACATTCATCCTTGAAAACATGGATGCACATGTTTATGGCAGCATTGTTCTTAATAGCTGAAAATAAACACAACTGAGATATTCACCAACAAATGGATGAATAAAGAAAATGTAGAATATCTGTACAATGGAATATGACTCAATTATGAAAAGGAATAAAGTACAAAGGTATGCTATAAATTGGGTGTAACTGAAAATCATTATGCTAAATGAAAGAAGACAGGCAAAAAAGTCCAAGTATTGTAAGAATCTATTCACAGGAAGGTCCAGAATAAGCAAATCCAGAGAGACATAAAGGTTTCTGAGGGGTGGAGGGGCAATAAGCAGAAGGCAGCAGATGAGGTAAAGTGGCAGAAGGGTACAGGGCTTCTTTGGAAGGTGATGAAAACTGTCTACAACTGACCGTGAGGGTTACTGAACACTTCTGTGAATGTACCAAAAAGTATTGAGCTGTACATTTTAATTGGGTGTAGTATGTGAATGATATCTAAACAAAGCTGTTAGAAAACATAAACATGAATTGGGCATCTGTAGCAGAGAAATAAAAATTATGTTTACATAAAAATCTGTGCACCAGTGTTCTTAATAATTGTTCAAAACAGTTTTAAATACAATGGTAAAATAACCTGGAGACAACTCAGGTGCCCTTTAGGTTTTTAAATTTATTTTTATTAGAGTATGGTTGACTTACAATGTTGTATTAGTTTCACATGTACAACAAAGTGAATGAGTCATACATAAAAATATATCCACTCTTTTTTTCCATATGGGTTATTACAAACTATTGAGTAGATTTTCCTGTGCCATACAGTAGGTTCTCATCAGGTGCCCTTTGAAGAGTGAATGGATAAGTGACATTGGGTACATCCATACAATGGATTTCTTACTATGCAGTAAGAAAAAGGAACAAACTCTTTATTTATTTAGGCTTTGTGATTTACGCTTTGTGTAAAAAGTCAGTCTGATGAAAGAAATGAAAGAAAAGCTAAATAAATTAAGAGACCTACTGCATTGACAGACTGGGAGACTCTATGTAGTAAGGAAGATTAATCTATGAGTTGCATACTACTTATGATCATATTTATAGAAGCATTTCCAAATGATACAACTGTAGAGGCAGAGTACAACCAAGGGCAGGTGGAGGTCAGGGTGGCCATGAAGAAGCAACAGGCAGATGTTCCTTTGAGAGGACAGAAAAGTTTTGCATCTTGATGGTGATGAAGGTTACACCAAGCTAAAAGAAACAATCTCTCCTTTTAGCTGTCTTGATCTTGTGCATGGAATCAAACTGCATAGAAATATACAAACATGCAGATGAATGAGTGGATTTTTTAAAAGATGAGCATTGAATAAGGTCTGGACTCTGCTTACCAAAATTGTTCCAGCAACACCTTCCTGGTTTTTTTACTTTACTTCAGTTATGGAAGATGTCACCACAGGGGCAAGGGTGAAGAAGACTACACTTCATTATACTACACTTCCTGGGAATCTGTGTTGAATTTCTGAAATCTATAATCATTTCAAAATACAAAGTTTAAAATATGTGGTGGGGAACAATCTCTCCTTTTAGCTGTCTGTTGCTATCAACTTAATGCCCTCCTACCTGTGATCTGCCCTCCCCAGGCCCCTCACTCCCTGCATGGGCCACCATGTGTGTCCAGGCCTCTGCATTTCATGGTCGCATGTTTCCTTCTGGTGTCCTAGCAGTTTGCTGCCAATTCGCCACTCTTCCCTCCTCTGTGGAGGGAAGCATTCTTCCCATGCTTTTGAGATTCTGGTTTTTGTGCTTTCTAATTTATAAGTGGCAATTTGATAAACTGATTTGGGACGATCTAATGAGGTGCCTTACTCTGGAGAGCACTCCCTGGGGGGACAGGAGTCCTACCCTCTCTGTCCGGCCCCCTATGATCTCAGGGTCTCCCTGAGCCCCAGATCTGCCAGATAAGATTAGGAACACTTGGTGTTCCTGCTGTGACAGAGAGGGTTAAGGATCCAACTGTAGCGGCTCAGGTCACCGCAGAGGTGCAGGTTTGATCCCTGGCCCAGCTCAGTGGGTTAAAGGATCCAGCATTGCTGCAGATGTGGCTTGGATTCAATCCCTGGCCTAGGAACTTCCATATACTGAGAATATGGCCAAAAAAACCCAAAAAACAAAAACCTGACTCCCCTCAAGAAGAATGCTGTGCTCTGATAACATGAGAATGACAAGAGAAATGGAATACTTTCATTTTTCTTATAGTATAACACATGCCATGTTTTAGGATTTGTTCAAAGCAGAGTCCTTTTCTTTCTTCATTATTCTCAAGGACTCACTGTATAGCACATGGAAATCTACTCAATACTCTGTAGTGACCTATATGGGAAAAGAGTCTGAAAAGGAATGGATATATGTATGTGTACAACTGATTCACTTTGCTGCATGCCTGAGAATAACACGACCTTGTCAGACAACTATACTCCAATAAAATTACAATTAAATATCAAGAAATGAAACTTTTTTTTATTGTTTAAAAGTGCAGTCCAATGAGAGAAAAGCTAATGGGGAAATTTGAGGCAGAAGGATTTCTGATATAGTCGTCTTTATACAGAGTTGCTGACTTTACCCAGTGAAGGGTCCTGGATACAGTCTCCTCCAAATTATTAATTTATGACTGAAGAAAATTCTGAATTTTAAGGCAGAAATTGATTCAGAACAGTGGTTCTATCCAGCAACAGGCAAATTAAACAAAGTGGCCCAGATAGAGCCCAAGAGTCAAAGTTTTTTCAGCCTGTCTCTGCTTACTATTTGCAGAAGCTGGGTGCAGGCTAAATGGGAATCTGGGTGGCACGTCCACATTGAGAATGTAAACTGGGAGGCGGCAGACAGACTAGGGCCCTGAAATACAGAACGGAGTCAACAGACTTGTTGACAGAACATTGACCATCACAGCTTAGCAAAGGTCATACCACCAACCAGCGATCGTTGCTGCCATCCTGAGGTCACTTTATTTCAAAATTGAGGAAGAAGTTGAACTGCTCTGACAACATTTGGGGAGGAGGGATTATGGTGGCAGAAGACAATGGCAGACAGCCCTCAAACCATGACAGCATGCTCGTCATAGCATCAAAGTCACTAGGTCAAAGGGCATCCTTCCTTTTGAAAGTTGGAAATCAGGGAGTTTGTGGATATCATTAGGTAATCTAAGATGAGGAAGTAAAAAAATCAGATTAATAAATCACTTGCTTGTGACACAGGTTTTCTTTTCTTTCCTTCTTTCTTCCTTTCTTTCTTTTTCTTTCTTTCTTTCTTTCTGTCTGTCTGTCTGTCTTTCTTTCCTTCCTTCCTTCTTTCTTTCTTTCCTTTTTTTTTTATGCCCCAACTCAATTTTGAGGTCCTGGCTAGACGCTGGTCAGTTTCCTCTCTTGAGCCACCGATTAAGTCTATAGTCCAACCATTTTCCTTCTCACAATCCATCCATCCTTTTCCTTCCATCTCATACTCCATGGTCCATGATGTTCTGTACACCAGCCCTAATTGCCCTCAAGTGCCTGAGGACAGCCCCCATGAAAGCCCAAGATATTGCTCAGTTAGCCAATCCACAGGAAGCCCATGATACAGAGCTAACCCCAGCCCACTTGCCAGGCACAGGCTGCTCTCGACATCTCCAGCTTGCTGTGATCTTTTCCAAGATGCCACCCCTCATTTGACCTTGCCTGGAAGCCTTCTCTTGTTTGGGACTGTGATCTGTCTTGGAGTTCCAAGGGGATCAGCAGCATCTCTGCCGTACCAGAATGCAGGTTCGATCCCTGGCCCAGCACAGTGAGTTAAAGGATCCAGCATTGCTACAGCTGTGGTGTAGGTGTCCCAACTGTAGCTGGAATCTGATCCTTGGCCTGGGAACTCCATATGCCTTGGGGCAACCAAAAAAGGGGGAAAAAAAAAAGAGTTCTGTCTTTCATTTATCCTAGTGTCACTGTGCTGTGTCTCACCATTAAAATAATCTTTAAAATGATAAAATGTTACCCAAAGCTATATTTTTGTTCAAGCAGTGACATCAGTCAATGGGCCAAGCCAGGGCATGCCTGAAGCAGGAGGTACACACTCCTTTTACTCTGGACAAAGCCCTCCTGGATGAGGCAGGGAGTACCACAGCGCTTCACTTTCTGAGGCTAAGATTTGTCTCCTTGAGAGCAGAGAACACACATTTTTAACCTCATTGCCTAATCCAGTGCCTAAAGCTTGTTATATGGCTACTTAATGCTTTTCTCATAAAAGAGATGAATTATCAGATGAATAAATGCTATATAGCAACACTGTAGGAAATTAAATAGCAAAACAATTTTATACCAAATGTTTTAGGCTAGATAGTCCTTACATAATTGTTTGTGTGAGTGTGTCTTTTGCCTTTTCAGGGCCGCACCCGCAGCATATGGAGATTCCCAGGCTAGGGGCTGAATCGGAGCTATAGCTGCGGGCCTACACCACAGCCACAGCAGCATGGGATCTGAGCCACGTCTGCAACCTACACCACAACTCACAGCAACGCTGGATCCTTAACCCACTGAGCAAGGCCAGGGATCTAACCCAAGTCCTCACTGATGCTAGTCAGGTTCATTAACCTCTGAGCCATGACGGGAACTCCTCTCCTTACATAATTGTTAATACAAAGGGTTTTTTCTGTCTTCTAGCATTTTCCATGACTTTGCTGTCTCCCCAAATCTAGAAATTTCTCTCTACACAAATACTCTCAGTTCAAAATTTTCCAGTATGGAAGCTGAGAAAAGGAACTGCCAGTTAAAACCTGCAAACTTTGATCATCCCCTGGACAAAGGTTCAGGTAATATCCTCGCTGCAATAAGAAACTGAGGTGGGACTCACAGGCAAAACAGATTTGTGGTTGCTAAGGGGGAGAGGAGTGGGGGGATGGAGTGGGAGTTTGGGGTTAGTAAATGCAAACTCCTATATATAGACTAGATAAACAAGACCCTACTGTATAGCCCAGGAAACTGTATTCAATATCCTGTCATTCAGACACAGCTTAGAATAGATTTGCAAGGAGATCCTGCTGAATAGCATTGAGAACTTTCTCTAGATACTCATGTTGCAACAGAACAAAGGGTGGGGGAAAAAATGTAATTGTAATGTACACATGTAAGGATAACCTGACCCCCTTGATGTACAGTGGGAAAATAAAAAAATTATAAAAAAAAATAGGACTTAGAACTTGAGAATAAAGTCTAGAAATGGAAAAAAAAATCCTGTCATAAATAGGAATGAAAAAGAATATATGTATATATATAGTCGAATCATTTTGCTATAGAGCAGAAATTAACACAACATTGTAAATCAACTCTACTTTAAAAAATCAAGATGGAATAGTTTTGGAATGGGGGATGGAGGCTGGTGGGTAATAATAACAGAGGCTTGTAGCTTTTTGACTTTGAAACACCCATGGGACATTCAGTGGTATTAGGATAAATGGATCTGTAGTTGAGACAGAGGTCTGGGTAGAAGGCAAGCATATGAATTCATTCATATAAAAAGAGTAAGTGACAACAGCCAAGACATGGAAACAACCTAAATGTCCTTCAATGGATGACTGGGTTAAGATGTGGTGTATATATACACAATGGAATATTACTCAACCATAAAAAAGAACAAAATAATGCCATTTGTAGCAGCATGGCTGGAACTAGAGACTCTCATACTAAGTGACGTAAGTCAGAAGGAGAAAGTAAAAAACCATATGATATCTCTCATATCTGAAACCTAATATATGGCACAAATGAACCTTTCCACAAAAAAGAAAATCATGGACTTGGAGAATAGACTTATGGTTGCCAAGGCGGAGGGGAAGGGAGCAGGATGGACTGGGAATTTTGGGTTAATAGATACAAACTATTGCCTTTGGAATGGATAAGAAATGAGATCCTGCTGTGTAGCACTGGGAACTATATCTAATCACCTATGATAGAGCATAATAATGTGAGAAAAAAGAACCTATACATGTATGTGTAACTGGGTCACCATGTTGTATAGCAGAAAATTGACTGAACACTCGAAACCAGCTAGAATGAAAAAAAATAAAAAAACATTACATATTAAAAAAAAAAAAAAAAGAGTACGTGACAACATGATGGTGGCTCTGCCAGAGCATTCACACCAAGAAGAGAAGAGCCCCAGGCTGGGACACCAGCAGAGCCAGAAGAGGAAGGGAAAGAGAGAAACGCCACAGAAAAGGCTGAGAAGAAGACACTGAAGCTCTAGGTGTGGTGGGTGACAGAGTAACTTGAGAGAGCTGATCCAGAATCTAAGAAAGAAAGAAACTAGAAAAGGGGGAGAGTGAACCTTGGCCCATATTGCAATGAGAAAGGGTCTTTGGGGAGGCAGATTCAGAAAACTCTCTAAGTTGTGGAAATCCATTTAATTATCTTAATATTTTAAGAGTTTCAAAAAAGCTGTATAACACACATGGTGCAAGATGATTGATGGGGACTTAAAATACCCTAAAGTTTGATCATGGGGCAGGGATGGGGGATCACTGCATGACATAAGTGCATCTCAAAGTGCATTCCCAAGATAAGTTGAAAAGACAGCGATGAATCCAGCTTCCTGTCTGATTTGAGTATTTATCTTATACTAGGTGGAGGTAAAGTCAGAAAGCAATTAGAGCCCAACAGGTGCCATGATGAGGAGAAATGTCCTCCACAGTCATCCTGGACTAGACTAACACCGTATCAGAATCCTAAAGAACCATTCAAAATGTGGCAGTCATGGTGGCCTTCACAGCTGCGACTGCTTCATGTCTTAACTTCTCATCCACCTTGGCTCAATCTTTGGTCCAATACTTACATGTAGAATGCACAAGCCCTTTAATATTCATATAGTATTTCAGAGTTATGAAGCAGCCATTTGTGGCTCTCCTCAGGGAATTGGAGAACTGATTTCTGGTTGTAGCAGTAATTGAGTATCTGTGTGACCACTGGCTACTCATTCATTTCCAATAGGGCAGGGATGTTCTCAACTATACTGTTATTTACACCTACCACTAACATCAAACTCATCTGATGCTATTGTTGAAACATAGATTCCATGGCTCCAGCCCAGACTGAGAATCTCTGAAAGTAGGGCCCTAGAATCAGCATTAATCATCTTCCAGGATGTGTCTGATGCTTACTTTTTCTATAGAACCACTGGTCTAGAAATTCCTCCAGATATACCAGCCTGTGGTTGTTTAATAAACATTTACTTTAGAATAACTGTAGACTTACAGAAAAGTTTCAAAGATAGAACAGAATTCCCACATACCTTTCACTCATTTCCCCATTGTTAATCTTTTATTACTCTGGCATATTGATGAAACTAAGAAATCACACTGGTGTACCACCTTTTAATAACTCCAGCCTTATTTGTTCATTGTCTAATCATGCACTTGAAGGTTCTTTTAAGTGTCCAGACACCAGTTTTCTTGTTCAGGCCCAGGAAACATCTCTCTTGAGTTCTTCATCATCAAATTTGCTGTTCTTAACTAATTAAACATCTCCTACCAGGAGAAAAATGTAGGAACATTGTAATTACTCACAATGCCCTGGCTCTTTGAAAAGTGTTTGTATAAAACAGTACATACCTTTTGCCTTTCAGTAAGCAGCCAAATGCCAGTGATTTGTTGTTGGTTGCATAAATACACATTGTTCTGCTTTATCCATTTGGCTCCCTGTGGATACTAGATTCTAATGACCCTCTCATAGCTGTTTATTTTGTTTCATTTATGATGATCACAAACACAAGCCTCAACCAGAGTATGCTGTAAAAAGTGGTAATTCACATTCAGGTTATATTAAATTCACTATTTGGAATTTCAAACCATAAGCAGAGAACAGTACATTCTCCAACCCACATCTTCTCTTGAACTTTTTGAGTCATAACTACATTCCTAGAAGGTGATCTGTTTTGACATGGACCACAACCCTGACTTCCAAAAAGACCTTCAGTGGGAAGGATTCAGTAGGAAGACCCCTTCCATTTACATAAAGGATAACTGTCCCTCATCCAACATGTCTGAGACACAGTCAGGAGCACAAAAACACCTTGTCAATAAGGATCAAGGGAGGACATTGATGGAGAGATTCAGTTGCTTTGCTGAGCAACAGTCTTGAGAGTGCACAGAGAAGATAGGTGTGGCCAGCCCCAGATAATGGACTGTTACCTGGTGCAGAGTGAGGTACCACCCAGAGGACGAGTGGGTACAGACTGGAGAATGCCCACTGCCACCCTTTGCTTCTCTTGGCTATTGTAGACTCGTGGGAGTCTACACTGTGGTCAGAACACGATGGGACTCAAGTCCACACCTGTCAAGTATGCAGATGTCTGACTCTTCTTGCATTTAAAATCCCTGACAATGTCGAAATTCTTTTTTTCTCAGTGTTTTGACTTGTGTTCTATCCCAAGAGACCGGATATAGCTCCCTGTGCTATACAGTAAGACCTCATTGCTTATCCATTCCAAATGTAATAGTTTGCATCCACTAACTCCAAACTCCCCTTCCATTCCTCTTCCTCCTTCCACCCCCTTGACAACCATAAGTCTGTTATCTATAACAACTCACACAATTAAACAACAAAGAAACAAACAACTCAACCAAAAAATGGGTAGAAGACCTAAACAGACATTTTCCCAAAGAAGACATATTGATGACCAATAGGCACATGAAAAGATGCTCACAATCACCAATTATTAGAGAAATGAAAAGTGTCTCTGTTTAGAGGAACAGATTCAGAATGTTCCAGGATCAATGGAAGTGCCTTACTCAGAGCAGGGTAAGCAGAATAAGTGCCCCCATGGGCTTCAGGGAAGCATCTACAGCTACTTGGGGCCAGTGGGAATCCATGGGAGGTGACCTGGACCATGCTACAGGATTAACAAACAGAAATCAGGTCATTTGGATGGAGTTAAAGAAGTTCTCATGTTTGTGGGCCTGTGAAAAGAAGATTGGAAGTTTCTAGAATGTTTTCACTCTAGCATGAATGAAAAAGCAGCATCTATAGAGACTTCGTTTTATGAATTGGATTAGATCCACAAGCTTTCTTATAACATAGGGAACCCAGGAATTTTGTTCCTGTTGTTGTTCTTCGGAAAATAAGTTGATATCTATTCAAACGTCACAGATTTCAAGATGGATAAATAAACTCTACTTTTGTGGTAACTAGGAGTAAAACTTTAACACACCCTTTAGAAAATTATAGACTGCTCTGTGGATGTTTTGAAAATACACCCTTGGCAGTATTTATTTGTCTGATCCTATTAGAAGATGAGAAGATAAGGTATATTAATCAAAATACAACAGCACTAAAATGGACAAGAGTATTCTAGAAGAATGGATGAAAAACCTGTGCCAATAAAGAAGGCAGAGAGAAGAGAGGAGGCATGAGGTCAGATCTTCAGAAGATAAATAGATGTGTCTCTATGAGAAGTGGGTCACGTCATGCAGGACAAAAAAGAGTGAAAGAGAGATGATGATGATAAGGACTTTCTAGCCTCACAGTCCCAACTCAGTGTTTCTGATAGGTGGAGGCTTTCTCTAGTGTCTCTTGCATGCTGCTTTCCAGGGAGCAGATGGTACCTGTCAGCCTCCTGCCCATCCCAGCTAATTCAGTTTAATTAGCCAGGTGAACCAAATTTTTGGATGTTATCCAGTAGCTGACCAGTCTTCGCATCATTGATTTTCGATTTGGGAATCTTGAGAGGGAAAGAAAATCTGTAATTTCCCTTTGGACACTGCGCTTTTCTCGAGGATGAATCTCCAATGTAAAAGATGAAAGCCAAAAGGACCATCATGTCTCCAGTGAATAAGCCAGCCCTGAGATCAAACCCATCTTCTAAGCTTACTATATACAAGACTCACTTCTCTACAAAAAATGCACCCTGAACCAACCACAGACTGAAACAAATGACATGGTTACTGATGAAATTTAGAGGGGGAAAAGGTGTGGGGTTTTTTTGTTTGTTTGTTTCTCTTTTTTAAGCCAGCTGATTTTTCTCAGTGTTTTATACTCATCTTGAATTTGTAACGCTTTTATATAACTATATTGAAAGGGCAAAAAATCTGCACATTCTTATCTAATAATGGGGATAATGGAGTTATAAAATTGTTTAGAATTCTGGATTTGTTTGACCCACATAGTTTAGTTCTAGGAAAATCAAATGCTTTCCCAATTATTATTTAAAACAAGTAAACATGTGAATGGAAGGGAAATAAACTGAAAGGGATTAATCAATTTTGTTATGCAAAACCATCAAAAAGTATTATTTCAGCAAGATATAAAGAAGGCAATATCTTGGTTACTTTAAGATGTTATTTTAATTGGCTTTTTTTTTTTTTTTTTTTTTTTTTGGCCCCACACATGGCATGTAGAGGTTCCTGGGCCAGGGATTGGATGCACGCCATAGCAGTGACCCGAGCTACTACAGTGACAATGCTGGATCCTTAAACTTACTGAGCCATCAGGGAACTCTGAGTCAGTATTTTAAAGTAGAGAAATTAATTTGAAAAATTCCTAAATAACTGTAGACTATTGCGCAAAATTATGACAAAATAAATACAAACGAGAAATATCTTGTTTAAAATCTTGGAAAATTAGGGAATTCCCGTTGTGGCTCGGTGGTAACAAACAATTAGTAACCATGAGGATGCAGGTTCTATCCCTGGCCTCCCTCAGTGGCTTAAGTATGTGGTATTGCCATGAGCCCTAAAAAAAAAGTAAAATAAATAAATTAATAAAATAATAAAATCTTGGAAAGTTAAATTGGAATATCCAAATAAACATATATTTCCATAATATAGTTTAAAGAAGGACGTAAAAGAATATTTTAAAAATATGATGCTGACTATTAATTTCAGTGTCCTAACAGCTACTAATTATTAAGAGAGGGGATATAAGTGTTAAAGCCCTCAATATTTGGCTTTAGTGGAGAAGGAAAAACATCATCTGAGAAATAATATCTGCTTTAAACAATTATTTAATAAAATGGTAAATGATACAAATTTTTTGTAACCTTGAAAATACAGAATAAAAATAAAAATAAGCATGCGAGAGACATAGGCTTTATTATCTATATAGAATATTGTATATAAATATGTAAGTTCTTATATTTCACCTGGAGGCAAGACCAAGTCTTTCTGTCCTTTGCCTGTATACCCAAAGATCATTTTAACAAAATAGGGATATTTCAATTCTGACTCAGCTCTGACCTTTTTTGTCTTGGTGTGAAGATCTGGGTCTACTGTCATCGCTCAGGAAATAACTTAATAGTCTTGAGGTAGAAAATTAAAGACACTTTTAACAAAATGTACCAGACTCTCAGAGTCAGCTATTCAAGTAGCAAGCACATGTCATGCTTTAAGTTGAAGCTAAAATAAAATACTCTCCTTCTTCCACTAAAGGGTCCTGAGGTCAAGCACAGGAATGAGTCTCTTTAGAAAAAAGACTTCCAAATCAAGGTTTCTATAAATATCAAAGCTGAAGTTAGTGCCTTTTGATATACTAATTGAAAATGCACAAGGGCTGGAACAAAGGTTACTAGGTATGTCTAGGGGAAGCAAAGGGATTACAAAGAAACCGTTGCTATGTAATTAAATAAGGCACTTGAATATTGATTAAGTGCAGGATTGGAAGCCCTCATTAAGAACTTAAGCACAGGTTTGGGTCCAGCAGAGAGAGTATTTGTTCATCTAGGCAGCAATTAGAAGGCTCTTTCTCTCCTGTTTCAATGTACAGAACTGACGATGTTTCATATGTCCAGTTCTGGCTTAATTACTCAGTCTTTTTTGTGGCATCTTTTCAAACAGTTTCTGAATGAACTGGGAAGAAGTCTCCAGTAGAAAACCTACTGTTATTAAACTAACTACCTGAAATTTTAGGTATAAATAACAGATTTTAGCTAAATAGAGATGATGTCATTCTTTTAGCTTTTAACCAATTCTATTTTTCATATAAACGTGTGCATTCAGAAGAAAGGCCTGCCATTGTTCATCGTGTTCAAAGTCAACAGTAACTCATAAATTCCTGCTCTGATGATAAGGTTCTGCTCACAATGCAGAAAACAAATTGCTTCCTGCCTTGTTGTCCTGTGTCCAAATGTGCCCCACATTCTAACCCCACCTCTATGCTTTACTTAGACAATCATCCTTCAGTATTTGTGAAGGATTCCTTCCAGGACCCCTCACAAATACCCAGGTCTGTGGATGCTCAAGTCCTTTGCATAAAATGGCCCTCTGTATCTGCAGATGAGGAATCTGTGGGTACCAGTGGCCGACTGTACTACTTGTCCTGGTTGAACTGCCTTTCCTGTGTACAGATAAAATACAGATTTATCTGTAGTTCAAGGACTACTTCTTTCCACCCTCTGAAAAATGCAGCAAATGGGGGGGTTCATGGTGGCCTCTCAGCAAATGCTTTTTAGAACTCAAAATTATACAATTATACAGTGCCTTTCTCTAATAATTAGCAATGTTGAACATCTTTTCGTGTGCCTTTTGGCCATATCTATGTCTTCTTTGGAGAAATGTTTATTTAGATCTTCTGCCCATTTTTTGATTGGAGGTAGATAAGGTCTCCAGTTTCTCCAACCCTCACCAGCACTTGGTATGCCATGTTATAAAATAACAGTTTATTTTAATAGGTTTTTAGCCATATCTCAATGTAGTTTTAATTTACAATTCTCTAATGATTAATGATATTGAACATCTTTCCCATGCATATTTGAAGCAAATGCTTTTTTTGATGAAGTGTTTGTTTTGAATATTCTACCTATTTTTACTGGGTTGATTGTTTTCTTAAGGTTGACTTCTGAGTGTTCTTCATATATTCTTGATATCAGCCCTTTGTTCAAACATAATTTGAAAATATTTTCTCTCAGTTTGTAGTTTGTCTTTTCAGTCTCTTAGCAGTATCTAAGAGCTGAGAAAAATGTTTTAAATTTAATAAGTCCATTTTGTCAAATTTTTAAATTTTATGTCATGATTTCGATGTAGTAGCTAAGAAATTCTCTCTCGGCTAATCTAAATGAAGAAAAACATTTATGTTTTCTTCTAGATATATTGAAGTTTTTTATTTTACATTTATGTCAGTGACCCATTTTAGTTACTTTTTGTGTAAAGGGTTAGGCATATGTCTAGGTTCATGTTTATGTATGTCCAATTTTTCCAGCACTGTATTTTTTTTTTGGTGGGGAGGGGGAAGGTACCAAGCTATGCAGAAGTTCCTGGACCAGGGATTGAACACATGCCACAGCAGCAAGCCAAGCCACTGCAGTGATAACACCAGATATTTAACCTACTGAGCCACATGGGAATTCCTCCAGCACTATATGTTGAAGAGATTGTTTTTTCCCTTTTGTCAAAATTCTGTTGGCTATGTTAGCGTAGGATTATTTCTAGAGTTTCACTTCTGTAGATCTATGTGTCCATACATTTGACAATAACACTGTTCATTGCTGCAGCTTTATAGTTCCATATAAGGAAATGTAGATCTTCAAACTTTGTTCATTTTTTCCAAAGTTGTTTAGATAGTATTTTTCCTTTTCTGTTCTAAGTTTTAGAATGAATTTATCAATATCTACAAGTCCTTATGTTTCATCAACTATACAATGACAATAAAGGGAGGGAAGTTACATACAAGAACCAAATAAACATTCCAGGATTGGAAAATATAATAGGTAAAATGAAAAATATACAAAAGGGCATCAATAGCACACTTCAGTTTCCAAAGGAAAGAACCAGGAAACTTTAGGATAGGTCAACTTAGAAACTGGAAAAAAAAAAAAAAGGATGAAGTGAACAGAGCCTCAGAAATTATGAAATGCCATCAATGTATCAATATTTGCATAATAGAAGCTCCAGAAGGAAAGGAGGGGAGGGACAAAAAGCTAATTTAAAGAAATATTTTCCTCAAACTCCCTAGATATAATGTGAAACATTAATCTCTATATCCAAGAAGCTCAATAAATTCTAAGTAGAACCAACTCAATGATTTTTCACAACTAAACACATCCTACTCAAAATGACAAATGAAAGTGGCAGAAGGATAATCTTGAAAGCTACAAGAGAAAAACACTTCGTAATGTAAAAGGGATCAACAGTAAGAGCAAAGCTGACTTCTAATGAGAGCTAATGACAGTCAGAAAGCACTGGAATGACGTATTTGACATTGCCATGGGAAATAGACTGTCAACCAAAATGCTATAGTCAGCAAAAGTATCCTTCAAAAATTAAGAAGGAATAGAGACACTGCAAGATTTTAAAAACTGGGAGGATCAGTCATGGGAACACCTACCTAGTAGGAAATTCCAAAGTGCCTTCAGGCCGAGATGAAAAGTCTAAGTAAAGCAACAAGCCACTCAAACATGTAAACATCCAGAGCCAATGTAAATATACAGGTAAATGTAAAAAGAATATCAATGAATTTTGACAAAAGCTTTCTACTCCCATATGATTTGAAAAAGACCTGCATAAATCAAGAGTTATTGCACTGTGTTCATGTGCTTATAATATATAATGATGTAATTTATGTGACAATAATAATAACGGAGAAAGGATCTATATATTACAGAAATTTGAAAGTAAAATTTCTGTAAACTAAGTTAATGTTAATTTAAACTAGACTGTTTTAAGTTACAATGCTAATTGTGATTTTCAAGAAAAACACTGCATTTAAAAATGCAGACAAGGAAGGAATTAAAGTGGTATACTAGAATATGCATATTTAATACAAAAGATGGCAGTAATGGAGAAATAGAGAAATGAAATAGACATTAGATTTAAAGAAAATGCCATTTGTAAATTCTACTTATATACCTTATTTAATTACATTTTTAAAGCCCAATCTTTTTGGGGGGAGAGGGCAAAGGAGAAAAAAAAAAAAGCTTTATTGCTTTGCCAGGCAAAGAAGGCCACAGCAGGCTAATGCCTTAAAGACTATGCCCTCCCTTGGGAGAGATTAGGAAGTGGTTTTATAATTTGGGAATAGAAAAAGGGCCACAGATAAGAATCAGTGTAGATGCAAGTTTGTATTTTTCTTCAAAGTTGGTGTTAAGTGGTCCCCGGACTGGTTCTGATGGTCCTCCTCTCTGGTTTTCATTTGTTGGGGGTTTTTAGTTCTGCAGAAGAATTCAAATATTATGTATATCCCTTGAAGAGGAACCAGGACTTTGCCCCAAGGCTGCACTATTGTTTCTTGACTATTCCACCTAATTTTAATTATATCACATGTAAAAATCAATTAAAATTCTAATTAAAAGGCAGATATTGATAGAACGGATTAAAGAGAAGGAAAAAAAAATGGCCCAACAGTTTGCTGTCTATAAGAGATGCACTTTAAATTGAAAGATAGATTAAAACAGGATGAAATCCTAACCCTAACCCAAATAATGCAAATTGCTTATTTGACAGTTCTGTAGGTCAAAAGTCACAATGGTCTCACTGGGCTGCAATCAAGGTATGGTCAGGGCTGGCTCTATCTATTCCACCCACTCAAGAGACAGAGGATTCCCTACCCACTCAAGAGACAAAGGATTCCCTACCCTTAGATGTATACCCAACAAAAATAAATGCATGTATAAACAAAAAAGACATATTCAAGAAGGTGTTGCCATTTTACTGGTAATATCCATAAACTGGAAATAATTCAACTGTATATCAAAATATAGTGAATTAAAATAGTATGGTACATTTATACATTGGAACTTTATGCAGCAATTAAAAAATGAACCACTCAAACACACGTGGACTAGTCTTATACACAAAATAAATAATGAGAGAAAGTATCAAAAAAGGTTTCATATAGGAGTTCCTGCTGTGGCTCAGCGGTAACAAACCCTACTGGTATCCATGAAGATGCAGGCTCCATCCCTGGCCTTGCTCAGTGGGTTAAGGATCTGACAGTTGCCCATGAGCTGCGGTGTAGGTTGCAGATGTGGTTTGGATCTGGTGTTGCTCTGGCTGTGCCTAGGTTGAAGGTGCAGCTTCAATTGGACCCCTAGCCTGGGAACTTCCATATGCCACAGTACAGCCCTAAAAATCCAAAAAAAAAAAAAAAAAATAGAGACAGAGAGAGATTGAATACAAAATGATGCAAAATGAAAACGATAGAGGAACTTTAAAGAGAAGTACAAGTAATCAGTAAAGACAGAATTCAGAATGTCAGTTACCTTTGTTTGGTGGTTGATGGATAAAGGGACGGCCTTGACTGGAAAGGGAATGAGGGCGCCCTCTGGAGTGCTGAAAGGGTTTTACACGTTGACATGAGTGGCAGTTACATGAATGAATATATATGCGAAAATTCATCAACTTGTCACTTTATGTATGTTATACATCAATATAATTTTTTAAAATTAAAAAACATATTCAGACACTCATATTTTCTCCCACTTTTAGTGAATCCAATGTGGTTTTGGCTTTTGCTTTGTTAATAACTGGCAGTACATCCACATCTCTTGGTCAGTGTTGAAATTTTATTTCAAAAAAATCACCAAAAGAAAGTTATTGAGTGGAGTATGTTAAAATTATCTTTCTTATAGTAGGTGGCTTTAGCCAAAGATGATCCCTAGGAATCCAGACTATGCCTATATGCTATCGAAGCGGTCCTCACATAATAAAGAAAACCCCATTGTGTTTTAGGAAACTTATTCTTTCTGCTTCCAAGAAAATGGCTGACATATTATCTGGAAAACTATTTCACACACAACAGATTAAAGTGTATTCCCTTTTCAGTATATATTGCTGTGCTTAGGAAACATCGCCAAAGGTTTTAAGAAACAGTTATTAGAACAAATTTCTCTGTGTGGGATCTTTGTTCTGCAGATGAATAAAAACACAGCTTTCAGCTTATGACATTTGGAAGCTGACTATTTTTTGAGAACCACAAAATAAAATAGGCACCTGAGAAGAAATGAACTTGGAAAACTACTTCTTTAGCATAAAGAAAATTTGATACATGGCACGATGTGGGAAATTCATTTGTATAACAGTTTTTAAAGCTGTTGAAGGAAAGTTGTTGGAGTCAGAGCTATACAAAATCTTAGAGGAAGTCAACTTTGTGGTGAGCTCTTTGAAACTGAAACAATAAGAGAAATTTAAAATATTAGTTTTGAGATGGAAGGTAAACAGGAAAACCCTTATTACATGATGTGTTGTACATTTGTATTGAAACAAAAGTTTCCTGGGCTCACAATTATATGCTACTTAGCAGTTAGTTCCAGGGAACGTCTGTTGTTATACAATTACTTTCTGAAGCTCTTTAACTTCATATAATTAGAATAGTCAGGACACACTTTTTGTGTGTCTGGCTTCTTAATGTATGAGAGATCTATCACGTTGGTACCTATGTCAATAGTTTAGTCTTTGTTTTATTTCTGAGGAATATTTAATTGTATGAATGTAACACAGTTTGTCCTTTCTACATTGATGACCATTTGGGGCTTTTATGAGCCAAGCTACGATGCATATCCTAAATCTTTGCAGCAAGCATTCGCATTTCTCTTGCATATATGTCAAGAAGGGATTATAGGGTGGGTGTGTATTTAGGTTTAGGAAATAGCAGTTTCCTAGCATGGTTGAGACATTCAGTTGTGGGTGTATATGTATTTCTAATAGCTCTCAGAAAATCTCATTTCCTACATGTTGCTCATTTTCTTAGTTGAGAAAACTAAAGTATTACATAATTATCAATACTGTCAAATTAGTTTCCCATGCTTTTCTGCATCATGTGATAAAATTTAGAGGCAGTGAGGGCAAACCTAAAATTCAAATCATTCAAATGACTGCAGGGCTAAACATAGGAAACTTAAATGCTTCCAGTAAAACTCCTCAATCGGTAAGCTCCAGATGCGTAGTTAATGAACATGAGCATCAGTACAATTTCAGTCCAGTCCAGTGAAATATTCTCAAGCCTAAGTAAGAGCTTCTTCCTGTCTCTTTAAATTAAATTTTTTTTTAAATTTTGAATCTCAATAAATCTAGGTTTCTCTCTTTATAATTTTGGGGAATGATAATCTTATGTGCAGAAAATAATGCTTTCACATATTAACTTATGCTAATTCTTCTAATTAGATAGTTCATTAGTTTTGTTTTTTGGGTGTTGTTGATGTTTGATACACAATAATGCAAAATTTCTCCATACCTAAATATTCCTTATAAGACTGATATCATGGTTGCAGCAGGACAAGGCATGTTATAACAGTGGTCTGGGCATTTTATGTGTGGAACCCCACTGCCTTTCTTTATTGACAAATAAAAATACAGGTAGTTACAAACCTGAAATATTTCTCTCTCTCTCTTTTTTTTTTCCCAGGGCTGCATCTGCGGCTTATGGAAGTTCCCAGGCTAGGGGTCCAATTGGAGCTGCAGCAGCTGCCAGCCTACACCACAGTCAAAGCCACAGCAATGCCAAATCCAAGCAGCTTTTGCAACCTATACCACAGTGCACTCCGGATCCTTAACCCACTGAGCAAGGCCAGGGATCAAATCCACATCCTCATAGATAACAGTGGGTTTGTTACTGCTGAACCACAAAGATAAAGGAACTCCTATATGTAATCTTTTTTGATACTGTTGTTCTTTGTTTCGTGTATAAGACTAGTCCATGTGTGTACCAGTGGTTCATTTTTTATTGTAGTATTGTATCCTCATGGATACTAGTAAGGTTCGTTAACCTTCAGCCACAATGGGAACTCCGTGAAATAGTTCTTTAAACATTAGGCTCTCCCTTGGGTAATTAGTTTTTTGGTCCCCCTACCCTTGAAATACCACCTCCCAACTCTAGAGATCCCAGGAAATTAGGCAGAAAAATCATATGGCAGGGGTGTAATCTTCTGGGAATAACATTCTGCCAGAGAAAAGTAAGAAAATCCAGAACACTCAATGCTTTACTTGACACTATGGTGTATTCTCCATAGATATAAAATTACCCCATGGGCTTATAAAATAGCTTTATCCTTAAAAAATAGAAAGATATAAAACAAACGCATCTGGTTACGGTCCTAAAAACACATATAATGGAAGAAAACTACATTTTTAATCACATTATTCAGGACACATACTGTCATGCCAGAGTCTATTTTTCTGACTGAATATCATTAAATTGTTTTTCACTCTCTTCTTTTAGTAAGTGTAGAAGTGGGAGAAATAAAAATCAGCTATATCTTTTTGTAGGAAGGTCCCATCACAATTGAGTTTTTTTCTTTTCTATTGCTCTGAGCAACCTTTTTCTTTGCTACTGCTCTGAGCAACTTACTAGGGGTATTTGAGGTGTGTGTGATGAGGTGTCTACAATATAGAGAAAAGAGTTGGTTGCTTAGAGACTGACATGCCAGTTACACATGAACATCTCCATGTCACCCTCTGCCTAGTACCCCTTTTCCCCAGTTGGCAGGCCAGCCCCTTAAATCCCCCTCTTGAGGTAGGGCTGCCCCCACCATTGCCCACCACAGGGACTTCTGAGAATGGCCACCCAGGTTTGGCAGACGAAATGCTCATCATGGCTGGTCTTCACATTGCATTATATTCCTGCAGAGACTTGAAGTGTCTCTTGGGAATGTGAACATGTTCTGGTCAGATTTATTACCACACTAATATGAAAATCAATTCTAGGCCTTTTTGCTGTAAACATGATGGCTCGGGGTTTACTCAAACAAATCAGAAGGAAGGTACCAAGCCACTGTTTACAATATGACTTTCCTAAACATCACCTCTCTGCTTGTTACCAGACACCTAAAATGATACAAGTTAAGGTCCCTCTTTTCACCCAGGCTAATGAAGGGAGCATACAGATTCATTTATCTTCTTTTATTTAGCCTTTTGATTGATTCACGGCAGATATTCATAAAATAAATGCAGTGATGTCTTCTGTCGTCTATTTGTTGGTGGCAATCATGAACATGCCAGTTCTCAGTTCTCATTTAGTGGTGGAGTATGTAGTTAGAAGCAATTTGCAAGGGGGTTAAGAGTAAAAGATTAGACCTATAAAAATAGAATTTTAATTTTTTAAAAAATGCTGGAACATAAGGGAGTTAGTTCCCCTTGTGGCATAGTGGAAACCAATCCGACTAGTATCCATGAGGATGCAGGTTCAATCCCTGGCCTTGCTCTGTGGGTTGGGGATCTGGAGTTGCTGTGTGGTGTAGGTAGAAGACACGGCTCAGCGCCTGCACTGCTGTGGCGTAGGCCAGCAGGTGTAGCTCCGATTGGACCCCAGGCCTGTAAACTTCCATGTGCCACAGGTGTGGCCCTAAAAATAAAGGAAATAAATAAATAAATAAATAAATAAATAAATAAAATGCTATAACATAAGGAAATTACTTTATTTTAAATAGTAGGTTTTGAGCTCCAATATGTAAAGAACTTGTAATTTTTCACCTCAGTTCCCACCACAGGAAAAAAGCGGAACTAACTAAAAATCAGTGAGCTCTCCTGGATTCATACAAGAACTAAAGTTGCTGGATAAACCACCACTTTGAAATCTGGAGAGACAGGTACCTCCAAGGAGAAACAGCTAAGACCAGTTTTCATGGAGCAGAGGTTGTTGGAGCCATAAGATGGGAGGAACAAAAATAGGAGTTTTGATGAACTGCTGGAGGCTGAGTCTGGATTATAGTAAGAGTCACGGGGCCCACTCTTAGGGGAACCCCACACTTTGAGGGGTTTACCTAAGGACCCCACAAGGGTTTCACAAGTGAAAATACAGGAAAGATCCACTCTAGGCTTTGGAACAGGAAGGAGGGAGACAGGGGTAGAGTAGGGGTTAGTAATCACTGTGAGATTTGCCCAGAGTCTTCTTTATAACAAAGCCCAATTCTGCAGGGCAAAAAGGTATTGCCAGAGCCTTATTCCTATGGGGAAAGGGCTACCTCATCAGAAGGTATTGAAGAGACTCAAAAGGGTCAGGGCTTCAAAGAGACAGATGGGGCCGCTGTAGCTGGGGAGGGAATAGGATGATAGGTTTGAAAGGCTATTCCAACACTTGTGAATGTCACAGTCCCAAGACACAGGCCCACTGAAGTACTGAGTTTTAGTCAGAAGAGGATAAGTCCTTCTTTGCCCACATTTTGCCACTTCACAAACATGACTCCAGTATAACAACAGCAGATTCAGCAGAACTTGCTGCAAAAGGGACTGTCTCTTGCGAGCAGTAATCAAGGGAGCTCAGAGTCAAGAGGGGAGGCAAAAACAAGACCATTTCAGGAGATTGCCTCTGGCATATGCAACTACAACAGCACTGAACACAGTCTGGCTTGTAGTCAGATTAACAGCCATGTGCACACAAAGGCATCGCTAACTCAGTGCCTATGATCTCCTATAACATGTTTGGCTCTCCACAAAAAAATTTTTTACAAGGCATGCCCAAAGGCAAGAAAGAAACAAAATCTGAAGAGAGAAAGATATCATCAGAACCAGATTCAGATGTGACACAGACAGTGGAATTATCAGACACAAAATTTAAAGTAACATAATGAATCCGCTAAGACAGCTAATTTTTAACAAGTAAAAAAACACGCAAGAACAGATGGATAATATAAGCAGAGAGGTGGAAACTCTAAGAAAGTATCCAAAGGAAACATTAGAAGTCAAAACCATTAAAACCTAAATGAAGAGTACCTTCAGTGGGCTGGCTCATCACTAGACTGGATTTGGCCAAGGAAAGACCAGGAAAGAATAAGTGAGCTTGAGGGAAAGTCACCAGACACTTGTCAAACTGAAATGCAAAGTGCAAAAAGAATTTAAATATAAACATGACAGGACATCCAAGAACTACGGGACAATGTCAAAAGGCCTCAGGTATGTGTAACTGGAATATAGAAGGAAAAGATAAAAGAACAGACCAGAAGTTATATTGAAGTGATTGATCATGGCTGAGAACTTTCTGATTATTGACATAATAAAACAATAGGTCCAGGAAACTCCGAGAATACAGTGTAGGATAAATTAAAAAAAAAAAAATCAAAAACAGAAAAGAAACTCCACACTGAGGTCTATCATACTCAAACTGCAGATAATCAAAGTAAGAGAAAATCTTGAAAGAGGCTGGGGATGTGGGGACATTTTATGTACAGAGGAAAAGAAGATTTACAGCAGATAAGCCATGTAAACCATAAGAGAGTGGAGTAAAATATTTAAATATTAGAGAAAAAAAAACCCCTCACCAACTTAGAATTTCAGGTACAGAGGAATTATCTCTCAAAAGAGAAGAATAAAGGTGTTCTTAGATGAACCAAAACTAAGAGTTTTCATCACCATAAGATCTGCCTTCAAATGAATGTTTTAAAAAAGTTCTTCAGGGAGAAGGAAACTTAGTGGCGGTCAGAAACATGGATTAACAAAATGAAAAAGAAGAGCTTTGGGGTAAGAATAAATGAAGGTAAAACAAAATATTTTGTTTTCCTAATTCTCAACAATCTAACAGAAGTGTTTGCTTACAGTAATAAGAGTAACTGTTCACTGGGTGGTTATAACAGAGATTAGTAGATGATGACAGCAATCTCAAAGAAGTGAAACTGTGGAACTCACTGGAAATGGTATATTGTTATTTGAAGGTGTATTTAGCTTGGTTAAAAATGTACATTGAAACTCTAAGGCTGCCATTAGAATTTTTTTTTCTTTTTAGGGTTGCACCTGTGGCATATGGAAATTCCCAGGCTTGGGGTCGAATAGGAGCTGCAGCTGCCAGCCTATGCCACAGCAAGAGCAACACTGGATCTGAGCTACATCTGCAACCTACACCATAGCTCTTGGCAACACCAGATCCATAACCCACTGAGAAAGGTCAGGGATCTAACCCGCATCCTCATGAATACTAGTCAGGTTTGTAACCCACTGAGCCACAACAGGAACTCCTGCCATTAGAAATTTTAAAGCAGTATACAAAAAAATCAGATAATATAGGATCATATTAATTGCTAAATTAAAGCCAGAGGAGGCAGAAAATGAAGATGGGAGATGAATAAAAAAAATAAATTTATTGAAAAGAGAACCATTAAAATATGTTAGCTATTAATCCAACTATATCAATAATCACCTTAATAAGGAGTGGTCTGAATGCATCAAATACAGAGACTGTCACAGTAGAACAAGAAACTCACTTTATGAGTATAAAAACTCAGGCTAAAAGCGAAGGGATGGGGAAATACATAACATATTAAGAGTAAACTCAAAAAGCAGGGATACCTCTATCAATTTTAGAAAAATCAGACTTCAGAAGAAGGAAATTATCAGCAATAAAGAAGGGCATTACAAAGGATAAAAAGGTGAATTCTCCAAGACAAGAATATCCTAAACTTGCACACACCTTCAAAGAGAACATCAAGATACATGAGCCAAAAATTGCTAGAACCAAAAGAAGAAATAGAAAATTCTTCTACTATATTTGGAGACGTTAACACCTCTCCCCTAGTAATCGATAGATCATGCATTGCAACCAGCACTCATATGTTTATAGAAGCTTAATGCCCCAAACTGGAAGCAACCAAGATATCTTTCAATAGTTTAATAAATAAACATTGGGATATCCAAAGAGTAGAATATTTTTCAGCGATAAGAAAGAATGTGCTATCAAGCTTCAAAAAGGCACAGATGAATCTTAAATGCATATTGCTAAATCAGAGAAGTTCATCTAAAAAATGGTTAGGTGTTCCCATTGTTCTCATTGTGGTTCTTAACCTGACTAGTATCCATGAGGATGTGGGTTCCATTCCTGGCCTCGCTTAGTGGGTTAAGGATCCAGTGTTGACACAAGCTGTGGTGTATGTCTGTAGGTCACAGATGCAGACTGGATCCAGTGTTGTGACTGTGGCATAGGCTGGCAGCTGCAGCTCCTGTTCAACCCCTGGCCTGGGAACTTCCATATGCCACAGAAAATAAAAATTAAAAAATAAAGTTACATACTGAGTGATTCCATTTTATATGGCATTCTGGAAAAAGCACAAACTATAGATATGTAAGAGAACAGTGATTGCCAGATGTTCAGGAGGAGGGAGAAGGGTTGAATAAGTGAATCACAGGTGGTTTTTTAGGGTGGTGAAACTATCCTATAGGGTATATATCTACTGTAGTGGTGAAACTATTTACTGTAGGGTAGATACATGAAAATATTTGTTTGTGAAGAGTCGACAAACTTTATAATTACAAGTAAACCTTAATACCCACAAATTTTTTAAATTTAGCACATTAGGGGGTCCCAGAAAGGAACACAGAATATGACAAAAGAATCTGTCCTAGGGATTCCCTAGTGGCCTTGTGGGTTAAGGGTCTGGCATTGTCACCTGCTAGTGGCTTGGATTGCTGCTGAGGCGAAGGTTAATCCCTGCCTTGGGAACTTCCACATGCTGAGAGTGTGGCCAAAAAAAAAAAAAAAAAAAAAAAAAAATCTGTCTTACAAATGTAAAAAACAGCCTCACTAAAGGAGATGGGGAGAGATGTGTTGACTTATGGAATCTTGGAAACAAGTGGAATTTGTAAGTCTAAAGGGAAAAAGAAGTGTACCCTTAAGTACTATGGTTAATTACGTTGTTTCCATGTGAATATGGGTCATCAACTCTGAAACCACTCTACATGTACACTGGAACTGAACAATTAAGCAACTGAATGGTGGGTTAATTAAGTGAATGGAAGCCAGAATTCTAACTGCTGAAATGAGAATTTACAGATATGGGAGGGGAAAATGCTAAAATGATTCATGTTGTAATCAGATTAGAACTGGAGACCTCAATATGGACTCATGTTTAGCCATGTTATAGTTATATATAGAAATTTTTATAGATATGTATATACATTTTCCAGAGTTTCATATCAATGGCATCACACAATTTGTAGCCTTTTTTTAGATGACTTTTATAGACTTTGGAATATGTGTTTCAGATTCATCTATTCATCTGATTATCACTGTTTTTTTGCTTTTTTTTTTTTGGTTTGTCATCTGGGAGGACTCAGAACAACACTTCAGTAGAAATGAGCATACCTCATAGTCAGACCTAGATTTCTAACACTATTCTCTAATAAAAGGAGAAGAATGACTAGTTCTAGGATTGAGCCAATAAATATACAAGATGAGCCTATAGCACAAGATGGTCCAGGCTCATCTTGTATATTTAAAAGTTCCAGAGAGTAAGAAAGTGTTTTTTAAAAATAATAACATTGCATATATCAAAAGGACAAAAAAGGAGTTCCCATTATGGCTCAGTAGGTTAAGAATCCGACTTGTATCCATGAGGATGTGGGTTCCATCTGTGGCCTCCCTCAGTGGGTTAAAGGATCTGGCATTGCCACAAGCTGTGGTGTAGGTCATAGATGTGGCTCGGATCTGGCATTGCTGTGGCTGTGGCATAGGCCTGCAGCTACAGCTTCAATTCTTGACGCCTAGTCTGGGAACCTCCATATACTGCAGGTGCAGCCCTAAAAAGACAAAAAAAAAAAAAAAAAAAAAAAAAGGACAAAAGAGCTCACTGAAATAAATCTCAACAGCCAAAGCTGGAACAATTTAAGTAGTAACATAAAGTAGAATTAGGCTATAAACCAAAGTATAAAATAAATATCTAAATTTATACTGACATCAATCAATGAATGAACAAACCAATCAGGGAGAAGAGAGACAAATTTGCCTCGCAGGAGAATTCCAGATAATTTACATAGATGCTTTGTCCTCAAGGAGGTGGAGCCTAACTCTACACTCCTCACAGGGGAGCTGCACAGGGTGATTGACTACCTTTCAAAGCACTGATTATTGTAGAAAAAGTGGATGGAGTAATTTTACAGCGGAGAAACCTACCTACAGTGGAGGGCACCACCTCCTAGGTGACCAAGGCGAACATCAACAGTGAAAAGCCATGTTGACCATGTGGTGATGATGAGAACTGCACTTTTTACCTCTGTGGGTCTTCCTCTTAAAAACCCATAATCTCAGCCTGATTGTGAGAAAAACAATATACAATTCATAATGGAGGGCCATTCTAAAAAAATTCTTGACCAATACTCCTCCCAAATGTTAAGGTCATCAAAAACAGTCAAAGTCTAAGAAAACTGTCATAGCCAAGAGGAGCCTAAGCAGACAGGACAACTAAATATAATAGGTGTTCTAGACAGATTCCTAGAACAGAGAAAGGAAAGTAGGTAGGTAAAGATTAAGGAAACGTTGAAAAAGTGTAGACTTTTGGTAATAATAACATATCAACTTTGGTTAGTTAATTTTGATAAATGTGCCATGTTAACAACAGGGTTTTGGGGGATTGGGTGTGGCGGGACTCTACTAGCTTTATCGTTTTTCTACATATGTAAAGCTATCCCAAAATGAATCAAAAGACACTGGTTACAGCATATACAGTGGGACTGGGAATGAACTGTTCTACTAGTTTTCAGCATGTTATTCTCATCTGAGCTTCTGTTGTTAGGTGGAGCAAATACTTGAACAATGCTCAGCCCTTGCCTGTTCCTCCCCAGGGGTCATGCTAGTCTTGCTATATGGTTAATGAACAACACTGCCAAGTGAGTGGGCTGAGACTGTATCAGCACATTTTTTCCTCCTCCTTTTTTGGCCATGACTGAAGCAGGTGGAAGTTCCCAGGCCAGGGGTTGAACCTATGCCATAGCAGTGACCTGAGCAGCTGCAGAAAATGCTGGATTCTTAACCCACTGTGCCACCAGGGAACTCCTGTACCAGCAGGTTTTAAACAAAGATTTTAAAACAACTCCTGAGGGCATGAAAAAAGGGACAGTTTTTCTCTTTTACTAAGGCTGCTGAGTGGTGTAACTATTTGGTCTCCACTCTGTTAGATGTGGTTTCCCACCTGTGGGAGAGTACCAGAGAATTTCTAGAAGTGCTGAGACACTCCCCCAAGCTGACACTGAAGGTCTGACAAAGGATTTCTTTCACTCTTCTTCTTTATGTAGCTAGAAGGCAAAGGATGGAGTGGGCCTCCTGTTCTGACCTGACTCACTGTGGGACATCAACCAGGATGAGCAGGGATATGAGTACAGACACAGGTACCCTTTATCATTAGGGCTCACAGAGGCCAGTACAGGGACCCTGAAGAGGAGGCTCCGCCCTTCAGCTGGTCCATGAACTTTATTTTTATGTTGGGCCCTGTGGATTTACTGGATACCTTGGTGTGGAACATGTTGCTAAATACTAATCTGGTAAATTCATGGGTCTTGACATTAAAGCAAGTAAAATCATGTCAATAGTTTGAGGTCTAGTCTTTCAAGAGAGAAAAACTGTCAAACTTTGTTTTTTAATTTGTTCATTCTTAGCCTGTATATTACAGATTACAAGCTGTTGACAGTTGATAATCTGTTTCTTTTATTAAAATAATTTTTATTGGAGTATAGTTGATTTTTTAAAAAATGAATTGTATTGGTATAACCTATTTCTGGTGCGAAGGCAAATCTAATTTCTGTAGATCATGTAAGGTTAACAATACACAATAGTGATTTGTTTTCCCAATTTCAATGGGGTAACACATCAAAGAAGCACAATCAATCTGGGGTATTATTATTTGTGAAGCATTATTCATTAAATGATTTATTGCTCAATATTTTTCCTATCTGATTTTCCCATAAAGTGTATTGATTTTTAAAAGGTTAAAAGCCATAAAAATAGCAAACATCTCACTTGGAACATCACCTGAAATTTATATTTTTAACATTGACACTTTCTTTTTCATACATTCTGTAACAGATTTTCAGCACACAATTAACCTAAGAGGTGTGACAGATTATGTTCTTTGTTTTGAATAATTATTTACCTGCTTCCTTAACTTCATGACCATTTTTATACCCTCCTAGCAGGAGGATACACAATAACATATGCTTTCAAGTTTTTAAAGTCTTTGCTACAGGAAAGGAGGGAAACTACATATTTGACTGTTCATTAGGTATTTTACCAAAGTAAGTTTTTTTCTTTTTTTCTTTTTTGGCCACATATGGAGTTCCCAGGCCAGGGATCAGATCCCAGCCACAGCTGTGACATACACAGGATCCTTAACCCACTGTGCTGGGCTGGGGATTGAACCTGTGTCCCTTGCTCCAGAGATGCCACCGTGATCCCTTTGTGCCACAGGGGGAACTCCTTGTATTTCAGCTTGAGGGATTATTTGAAATAACTTGATCTGAGTAAGTGTGACTGGAAGTTTTTCTGTAAGGTGCCAGTACATATGCACACTTTACCAACCAGAGTTAGATTGCGGGGTGGACTAGAAGCAAGATGTTTACTTTAAAAAGTCAGAAGTGTGTGTTGAGGGATGAAATGGAGTCAGTGGACAGCACTGTTCTGAGGAATCCACACAAACCAATACTGCATATCAT
This sequence comes from Sus scrofa, assembly GCF_054392235.1. Taxonomy (NCBI): domain Eukaryota; kingdom Metazoa; phylum Chordata; class Mammalia; order Artiodactyla; family Suidae; genus Sus; species Sus scrofa. Next base: position 149,304,187 of record NC_139383.1, read on the forward strand.
TTATCAAAAGGATCCATCTGACTTGAATCCATTTGACTTCAGATAACAGTGTTTTCACTGGCACAAAATTTAGCTGAATAAGCTTGTAACTTACCTGAGCATCTGCTCTGTTCTCTGTGGAATAGGGAGTATTCTTCCACTTAGAAGTGAGACTGCAGATTTAAATAAAACTTGCATTGGACGCCAAGTTACCTTCAAGATGACTACTGATTTATGTTGTTATAAAACTGCCTCTTTCCACACACTCGCCATTGGACACTTTCAAGCGGTTTAATTTTTGCTAACCTCATAGATTAAAATGACAAATCCTTATTTTTATTTATATTTTCTATTCCAGTAACAGGGAACTTCTTTTGGTATTAAATTTCTATTTGTCATTTTTTTTTTCCGTGTGATTTCCTTTTTGTATTACATGCGGATCTTCCAGGGGCATTGTGGATTTTTATTTACTTATGTTTTCGGCATTGATTTGTGGGATTGCTCTATTTAAAAAGGACACTATATCAATCAGGATTCTTTCCATTGCAAATCACAAAATCAAGTGCAAATTAACTTAAACAAAAAATAATTTATTGGATTGTGTAACTGACAAAATCAGAGCCAGGTATGACTTAAGAAAAGGATGATCCAGATGCTCAAAAATGCATAAGCATCAGGAATCAATCATTTTCATGCCACTTTTCTCACCCTCGTCCCACCCTTTACTGGAATGGTGTGATGGGGTTGAGGAGAAGGAGCCCAATTCGTAGTCCCCTCCCTTGGACCAGAAAGAGCAGAGTGGAAGTTGTTTGAAATGTTTCGACCAGATTGTGGGCTACCCAAGGAACTGGTATTCTTCCCCCTGACTTTGATCTCAGACAGGAATGGTAGTGTTAAAGTAGGCAAGTAGCTAGACAAGAGCAGAGAAAGGGGGACACTGGGTCAGGTGGCAGGAAACCACACATCATGTAAACAGTAGGACCCATGGGCAGAAATACCAGTATGCACCACCCATGACACTTCCAATCAAAGCTAAATAAGGACAAAAATCTCTCCTCCCCTCAAGAAGGTGGAGCTGGGATGAAAATCAGGTAATACAACTCCAAAACCACTCCTTTCCCAATAAACATTCTGCTCCTGCATTTGTATGCTCACATAACTGGTCTCAAAGAAAGGCAGGACAGCTGCTCACCTGTCTGCCCCCCTCCAGTGTATTCTTACTTAAATAAATCTTCACTTTACTTTCTTGACCTCCTTGTCCTGTGTCTGAATTCTTTCTGCCTTGAGACAAGAACCTTTCTTTCAGCAGAAAACAGTAGCATAATTTATATTTCAGGCTGAAAGTTAAGGAAAGCAGTGGCAGACATAGTGATGCATAAAGACTGGGTGGTGGGAGGGACAGGTGGAGACTGTAGACCTTTAGATGCCTGCAGGCAAGAGATTATAGGCGGAGGAATGCCTAAATTCCATGGAAAAAACTGAGATGAGATTTTAGGGAGTAAATTAAGGTACTTAAAAGCAATGGGAGAAAACTGGGGGAAAATACCCCCCCCACACACATACAAACATGCACACACGCACACGTACACACACACACACACGTAGGCCCAGAGGGGACACATATCCGTAAAACATTTGAGATGACTTTACACATTTATCTGGACTGATCTCAAGGCTCAGAAGCCTACTCTCTTCAACAATGGTCTGCAAAGATGGGGGAAACTGCTTTGTTTTTCAAATGCCAAACTTTCAACAAAAGATCACAAGACATACACTTTTTATAAAGATCACCGTTATGTAAACAATTGATGATGTAAATCATCTTCTGAGACTTTTTATCATAACGATAATACTGCTCTATCATTATCCTTATTATTGCATGTCATCATAGTTCATTTATCTTTTTTAGTGACTACTATACTCCATTGACTTTTATTCTCCACCAAGTCTTCAATATTCTGTTCTAATAAGGAAACACCTCCTGGATTTTTATGATACTATAAAATTATTTTTATATGTTTTTGTAATGTTGGTGGGATAATAGGATATAAGAGAAGTAAATGCTATGCTCAGTCAGCCATTTTATACTAAAAGCATCATTGTTTTACTAAAACTACTATTACTTTCTCTAACCTAGGTCTGAATCTCCAAAAACATGAGAAAAAAAAAATCCTTATTATCCAGCATCCCTTGACTATTCTCACCCAAGTTAAAACTATATATTCCTTATGACCCCATACTTCCATTTATCTAAGAGAAATGAAAAATAAGCTTGAAATGTTTATAGAAAACTTTTCATAATGGTTAAAAAAGAGAGAGAGAGAAACAACCCAAATACACATTTAAAGAGAAGGGAAAATAAAATTTGTTTCTTCATTGGTGTATTATTCATAGAATAGAATAATACTCATCAAAAATAAGATCCAGACAAGATGTAATGGGCATATTCCACCCTATTCTTCTTGCTAATCAGACCTCAAAACCCTGGACAATATGTATAAAACAACTTTCAGAAAATTCTGAAAACTGGAGAAAGTCGAATGGCTAGGAACTGTAAGACTCAAGAGATGACATGGTAATGAGTTTCCTGGAAATTTGAATTTATCTCTCTTGTACTGGCCTGGGACACTGAGCAGCCTGTAACTTGAAAATGCCAGTGACACACATACACACACGTGCATATGCATGTGCCCATGTTTGTATGCATGTGCATGTACACACACACACACACACACACACACACACACACACACACACACACACACCATTGTCCCTACTTCACATAAAAAAGAGGGTGGTCATGCAAGATGGAAACCCTTGGGTTATATCTATCCCACTCTGGGTGAATACCACAAAAGAAGTTATCCTCTTCATCTTTCCCACCAGGTGCTATAGAGACTGTGAGGTAAAGCACAGTAAAGTCCATCAACTTTTTCACCATCATGAGCAAAAGCAGTGCTCTTCCCACTCCTCACTTGGGTCTGTGGAGATTGGGAGACAAAGACCTGCCAGCCACCCTCCCCCATGAGCTAAGCAAACAACACAAAAAACTGGCTTTCCACCTCTTCCACCTAAAGAGGGGAAAGCTGGGGAAAACACTATATCTGTGTCCTGGACACACAGCTAAAATGAGGTATGAATGAAACCAACCAGAATTAACAGAAAGTTGTAATAGTAAACTAGACTATGGACTATGTGATTATAAATGGACTCTGGGTAGTACAAAGTAGGGCAGGCTAGAATAGTGCTGAATAGACTTTGAAAATAAAATGAACATTCAAATTAAATTCTACATATGTGAGACAGAATGTGCATCTGGAAACCAATCAATTTTTTTTTTGCTAAAATAATAGATTTAAATAAGTACAGAAGTCTCATAATTTCATACCCAAACTGTCTAGAATAAAATCCAAAGTTACTCATTATATCAAAAGTAGTGAAACCACAACTCAAATGAGAAACAACAATCAAGAGATATCAATACCAAGAAAAATCATGGGGTGGATGGACTTCTTTGACAAGGATTTTAAAGCAGTGGTCAAAAAATGTTTCAATAAATAATTTCATATGCTCTTTAAACATATGAGAAAATAGAAAGTATCATCAAATAGAGAATATATAAAAGAACTAAATGAAACTTTTAGAACTAAAAAATGTAGTAATGGAAATAAAACACTCAACGGATAGTTGAAGAGAGGAATGGAGTTGACAGAAGAAAAAAAATCAGTGGATTTGAATGTGGAAGGATAGAAACTTTCAAATCTGAACAACAAAGAGAATATCAATTATAAAAATAGGAACAGAGCCTTAGAGAGAGACCTGTAAGATATAACAAGAGAACTAGCATTTGTGTTATGGCAGTCCCAGAAGGAAATAAAGTGTGGTGTGGCAAAAAGATTTGCAAAAATAATGGGTTAAAACTTCCTAATACTGGTGGAAAACATACAGATTCAAGAAGCTAAAAAAACCAAAAAACTCCCCAAAACTACCAGATCCACACCCAGACACCTAGACACATCATAATCAAATTTCTGATTTTTTAAAAAAGGAAAAAAAAACTTGAAAGCCGCAAAAGAGACATGGAACATTACAACCCTTCATATGACAACAGAGTTTTCAATCAGAAATAATGTAGGTCAAAAGGAAGAGGCACAAAATTCGTTACATGCTGAAAGAAAACTGTCAACCCAGAATTGCATATTTAGGAAAAATATCCTTCAGGAATCAAGGTGAAAAAAATAGTCTTACTTAGACAGATGAAGGAAAACTATGAGAACTTGTTGCTATCAGACCCACTGTAAAAAAATTGCTAAAGAAAGTTATTCAGACAGAAGGAAATGACAACAGAAGGAACATAGAACATCAGGAACTAAGAAAAGGTAAATATCTTAGTTATTATAACACATTATTCTTCTCTAGAGTTTTTAAAAATTATGTTTGGTTGTTGAATAAAAAATAACAACCCTGTTGTAGCTCTCAGTGTTTAAAGTGGATATATAAATGATATAAAAAATTAATCACAAAAGAGAGGTTAACGAATTAAGTGCTTGTCCATTTTCTATAATCCACATGGTATAATGTTCACACTGGTAGACCATGATAAGTTAAATATGTATATTATAATTCCTGAAGCTGCCACTAACACTATATGATTTCTCTCAAAACCCCAAGAGGTTGTTGGTTTTTTTTTTTTGCTTTTTAGGGCCACACGCACGGCATATGGAGGCTCCCAGGCTAGGGGTTGAATCAGAGCTGTAGCTACTGGTCTATACCACAGCCACAACAATGCAAGATCGAAGCCACATCTGCAACCTACACCACAGCTCATGGCAATGCTGGATCCTTAACCCACTGAGCGAGGCAAGGGATTGAACCTACATCTTCATGGATGCTAGTCAGATTTGTTAACTGCTGAGACACGACAGGAACTCCCCCAAGAGGATTCTTTTTGGTAGATAAAGAGACATATTTCAAAATCTTATACATACAGGAAAATGAACTAGACTAGATAAATGAATTTTGAAAAAGAAGAATAAAGTTAGAGGATCCTTCGGATGTTGAGCCTTTCTTTCATATACTCTAGATAACCCTGTGTCCTGCTTTGCTTAGCACAGTTGGCAAGGTGGCTGGCAATATTTCATTTAATGTATTTAATTGAAAAATGAAAAAAAAATGGGACAAATACTAAACTGGGAAGATGTCTGGGAAACAAGCATAAGTCACAATTGCTTGTGAATGGTCACTTTCAGATAGGGAAACCAAGGGATAAGTGAATTGCCTAAGTAATAGCCTAGACTTGTAGTCTCCCAATTTCTACGGGTGATATTGCAGGAGCATGAGACAGGGTTCTGTCAAGATGCACAGCCTAGATATTGAACTAAAGGAAAAGTAGTCCTGGGTAATGGGATGGAGAGACAAAATAGACTTTCCATCTTCATGATGGACAAGTAGAAGGGAGAACCTGGATTAAGATAACTGTGCTCAGGTGAAGAGAACTATGCCTCAGTAAAGAGACGGCTCAGAGACACATCGACCATTAGTGAACCTGGTCAAGGTTGCTGCCAGAGTGGGGCTCCAAATGTGTCACTGCATTTCAGGGGGTCACTTCTCAACCTCCTTAACAGCTTTCTCTGCGATCTCCAATCCTTTAATGAAAGAATGTTCTACGGGTCCATCTTCAGGTGATGTCTCTTCTCCCTTCACTTGCACCCTGTGTGACTTCATCCACTTAACAGTCTCCATTTTGGAATGTGGAATTTCTCTTTGCTGAGGACCTCCAAATGTACATGTAGACTTCTCCACCGAACATAGGACTGGTAACTCCAACCACATTCAATTTCCAAATGTCTATCAAACATCTAAAACTTGATAATCCCCAAAGAGAACTATAGACTGTCCCTCAATCTTTCCATCAAACCCCACCCCTCCCACAGCAGTCCTCACTCTCACTTAACAACTGAATTCGTCTATGACCCTTGAATTCATATCATATGTCCTACCCCTCACCAGATCATGTTCACTATGCATTCAACATATATTCAGAATCCAATTGGATCTCATCATTTCTTCCAATGCACACTAGTCTAAATTACCATCATTGCATGCCTTCTCTTGGTATCCCTGCTTGTACACTGGCTCTCTTCATATTTCCTCCACTCAAAACAGCCAAAGCCAACCTTTTAACACATGACTCAAATTATGTCTCCCTTCTGCTCAAAACTCTCCAATGATTCCCATCTTCCTCAAGGGGAAGCCAGATGGTGGCCTCCAGCTTCTCCTTTTATAGTCTAAGTTTGTTCTGCATTAGGAACTTTACACTTGTTTTTCCTTTGCCCTGAATGATCTTATCAATTAATCAACCTAGCTGTCACTGCCCTCTTGATAGAGCCACCCTCCACTTACTGGCATCTCTATATACTTTTCCTAACTTATTTTTATCCATATATCTCTTGCCTCCATCGGGCATACTATAAATTTCACATTTGTTTATTGATTTTTTTCAGTATAGAATATGGGATGAACATGAGAAGAAGACACGCATTTTTGTCTATTGTATTTATTGCTGTATTTCCAGTGCCTAGAACAGTACTTAGCATGTAGCAGATGAACAATAATGGAGTGTGGCGGTTTAGTGTGTCATCAGCTAACTGTTGCTTAATCTTTAGCAATGTTTTATGAACACAATGCTGGTTTCAGTAGTCAGACAGTATGGAAGCAGTGACCACACTGAATCTCTAATAAATTAGGTTCTTAAATAACAAGTTTCTCTGAGTACTCTTGGATGGGGGGCAGGCTGACACAGAGGGAACGCTCATAAATAAATCACATTTCCATCTAGTCGACACAACCCCTGAATCCCAAAAATCATCTCAATTTCCTTTCACTTACCCCCCATATCCAATTAGACATATTGTTAGGGGAAAAACAGCTGAAATTACCAGCCTGGATCCCATCCATAAGCGAGTGGAGAAGAAACAAAGGAGGACTTCCTTCCTCCTTCGCTTTCTGGTCCTGCAGGAGTTTGTTAAATCATCACTTCCATCATCCCTACAAGGAACAAAAGCTGAACAAACTGAAAATAAACAAACAGCTCCTCTTAAATCCTTCGGAGAACTATGGTCACAAGGCAAACCACTGCTTTGAAAATTGATGACAGACGTGTTGGAGCAGAATCTTCCACAGGAACCAGTACTAAAATAGAAAACATGGAGTTCCAGCTGTGGCGCAGTGGAAATGAACCCAACTAGTATCCATGAGGATGTGGGTTTGATCCCTGGCCTTGCTCAGTGAGTTGGGGATCTGGCATTGCAGTGGCTCTGGTGTAGGCTGGTGGCTGTAGCTCCAATTAGACCCCTAGCTTGGGAAATTCCATGTGCTGTGGGTGCGGCCTCAAAAAGCAAAAGAAAGAGAGAAAGAGAGAGAGAGAGAAAGAAAAGAAAGAAAGAAAGAAAGAAAGAAAGAAAGAAAGAAAGAAAGAAAAGAAAGAAAAAGAAAGAAAGAGAAAGGAAGGAACGAAGAGAAAGGAAGAAAGAAAGAAAAAAAGAAAGAAAGAAAAAGGAAAGGAAAGAAAAGAAAATCCTGAACTGTAATGAGCAAGTTGCCAGGGGCTCAATGTGGACAAAATCGAAAGTTAAAAACTCTAGCGGGCCCAGTAGGAGGAAGACTTCCACATTTTCATGAGTTTTACCTCCAGGGGCCTTACCAAGTTCTCACCGTAAGGACCAGAGAAACACGCCCCGACACACCTATTTTGTTTTGGCCGTCCCACGGCATATGGAGCTCCCTGGCCAGGGATCAGATCCCAGCCACAGCTGAGAACAAAGCCACAGCTGCCACAACGCTGTATCCTTAACCCACTGTGCTGGGCCAGGGATCAAACCCACGTCCCAGAGCTCCCAAGTCACTGCCGCCCCCGTTTTGCCACAGCAGGAGCTCTGAGAAACACTCCTTTATGCTTCCAGCAGGAGGAGGGGAAAACACCCTTTTTGAAATATACGTAGAATATTCTTAACAAGGCCTACCCTCAAGGGAACTGTTTTAGCAGCAAAAACTGGGTAAAATAGAGGTTTTACCAGAATCTAACATCAGAGAAGGGAAATACCTACTCTAGCCCCCAGCCCAGCCTTCATGTCTCATCTAAGGGTGGGAAGAACAAGGGCATTTGTGAAGAAGCATTTGTGGGGGTCACAGCCGAGGAAACCGGGCTTACTAAAAGACTGATTTAATAGGACCGCCAAATCCTTTCCCTCCCTGAACCCTTATTTCCACATCAGTACGGCTCCCCTACTGTAACAGGGGCCTACAACTGAAAGAACTACATGTCTCATATCTTATTTAAGAAGATGTCTTTAGGGAATACCAGAGAGGAGACCAAAACAAGGGCAGGAGAGGGAATTCTAACCTCAGACATGTATAGCTACCGTTAACAGCAAACATGACTCTAAGCTGGATAAGTGCAAAACCTCGCACTAAAGGCCTATTTGCCTCAGTTCCTTTTACAAATACATCATGTCTGACATTCACCAAAATTTATGAGGCTCCATAAATGATTAAAAACACAGTTTGAATAGAGAGAACAAGCTTTAGAACCAGACTTACATATGGCAGAGATTTGGGAATAAAGGACCAGAAATTTAAAACAATTTTTTTGAGTAACTGTGATTCACACCGATTTAATTAAATATTATTAATACAGAGTCAGAGAGTTTTAGAGTTGCAAGAATTCATAGAATTTTAGATGCTAATGAACATCATTAGGATTACTGATTATGTGTCTCAGTCACAGTGAAGCTACTCCTGTTAGCGTGTAGATTTTTGTCCTGTAGGGATGCAAATAATTTCTGTCTGATACAAAAGATAACCCTAACGATTCCGAGTTCTTTCCCTGTAGTAATTTACTAGTTTGGTATAAAACACAGAAATCTTTTTTCTAACATTTCCTTTAACTGGTATTGGTATCTATTGATAGCCTCATTTATTCATGAGTTGATTAAAATGTTGGACATGTGCTCATTTTATATATGTTTTTAAAATTTCTTTTAAAAATTTACTGGAGTATAGTTGACTTAAAATGTTATTTTAGTTTCAGATGTACAGAAAAGTGAATCAGTTATACATATCCCTCCATCCATTCCTTTTCAGATTCTTCTCCCATACAGGTTACTACAGAGTATTGAGTAGATTTCCCTGGGCTATCCAGTAGGTCTTTGTTACCCATCTATTTTATGTATAGTAGTGCGCATATGTTAATCCCACACTCCTAATTATCCCTCACCTATGTTTCCACTTAGGTAACCATAAATTTGGTTTTGAAATCTTTGAGTCTATTTCTATTTTGTGAATACATTCTTTTGTATCATTTTAAATTTGATTCCATATATTGGTAAGTGTCATCACTTTAACTTTTTGAAAATTGTATTTTAGGGAGTTCCCACTGTGGTGCAGTTTGTTAAGTATCTGGCATTGTTGCAGCCGTGGAGGAGGTTGCGGCTACGGCATGGATTCAGTTCCTGGCCTGGGAACCTCCATATGCCTAGGGTTTGGCCAAAAATAAAAATTAAAAAAGAAATTTATTTTTTAGAAGGATAAAATACATTACCATTTTAGCAGGTTCAAACTCTTTTCAGAGGTAGGGACATTTAGGAAGAGTAGATAAATTTTTCTGACCAAGAGTTGGAACAGAAGAATCCTAGTTCCAGATGAGGCTCTTTCTTCTTCTTCTTTTTTTTTTTTTTTTTTTTTTTTTTTTGTCTTTTTGCCTTTTCTAGGGTTGCTCCTGTAGCATATGGAGGTTCCCAGGCTAGGGGTCTAATCAGAGCTGTAGCCGCCAGCCTACACCACAGCCACAGCAATGAGGGATCCGAGCCACGTCTGCAACCTACACCACAGCTCATGGCAACGCCGGATCCTTAACCCACTGAGCAAGGCCAGGGATCGAACCTGCAACCTCATGGTTCTTAGTCGGATTCGTTAACCCCTGAGCCATGACTGGAACTCCGATGAGGCTCTTTCTGGTATAGCTCATCTTTCTCCTCCTATAGTTTACCTGACATCTCTGAATCCCTTCATGTCTATAGTACTGCAAGTTAGGCAAAGGTAATAACTAGCATTTTGTAGGTGGAGGACATTGATTCCAGCTGAGGTAATATCTTGCTGGACATCACAAACCTGGTCATTGTCAGATCACCACAATACAGCTGATGTCCACAGTGAGTTCAGTGACAGTGAGGACCATTCAAGATACAAGGGCCTGGACTGGGAAAGAGATCCAGGCACAGTGGGTGCTTGGAGCTGGTAGGAAGGGAACCAGGCAGGGAGGGCTGGTGAACAAGTGCAAGGAGGGGCAGCTTTGGAGCAGGACCATGTAAACAGGTTCAATGATGGTAACTTTTTACATTTAGTGGTGGGTTTACATTTTAAGAAGTGAACAAATGCTGTAAAATACCCATTTTTATGAATCAAGTGTGGGCTGTTGATCAAACAAGGGTTTTTTTTGGCTACCCCTCAGCATATGGAGCTGCCGGGCCAGGGATCAAATTAGAGCAGAGCCAAGAACGAAGTCTCAGCTGCCACAGCACCGGCAACACAGGATCCTTAACCCCACTGTGCCAGGCTGGGGATTGAATTGGAGTCCCCAGCACCCCCAAGACGCTGCTGATCCTATTTCACCACAGCAGGAGCTCCTGATAAAACTAGGTTTTAATAATAAAACTGAGAGGAAAAAAACACATAAAAATATGATCATAAAATCAGTCCCTATCTAATATTCTGATCTAATTTTAGCTCTTGCTTCTTCCTAAAATAAGTATCAAGTCTAGTGAAAATGACATCTATTCTATAAAATGTGCACATATAAAATAAGCTTGAAGCTGAGTTAATATTTGAATATAGTTTTGTGCACTATTGGAGGTTTTTATTAATAAAATCTAACTATATCTTAGGTCAATTAAAACAATTTAAATTGAGCAGTGTATGGTTAAAACCATTAAGGCACACATTGCAGTGCTGTTGATTGACTATATTCTGCTGTCTAAAAAAAATGATCTGGAATATCCTTTTGCTCTTAACCAATCAAAGTGAACTTTTTTTTTTTTTTGTCTTTTTAGGGCTGAACCTGTGGAATATGGAAGTTCCCAGGCTAGGGATCCAATCAGAGCTGTAGCTGCTGACCTACACCACAGCCAGAGCAAAACCAGATCCAAGCTGCATCTATGACCTACTCTGTAGCTCACAGCGACGTTGGATCCTTAACCCACTGAATGAGGCCAGGGATCGAACCAGTGTCCTCATGGATATTAGTCAGGTTCGTTACTGCTGAGCCACAACAGGCACTCCGACATTATCAAACTGCATTCTCCCCATCACACTTACGTTTTATTATTTTAAGAAATTATAACGATATGATACTTTGATACACTTAGCATTATTTCCTTTTTGTAAAATACATGGGAGTAAAATATTAATATTCATGGTATGACAAATTCATTATAGTTATTTTGATGGAATCAAGATTTAGGGAAATAGATCATCTCTTTCTAATTCTAATTCTTTTTCTTTTTTCTCACAGATACACAGGCTTACTGGATATAAAAATGGGAGATAAAATTCATAGAAACAAACTGCATGTATAGCAAGCCTTGGGCACATAATCACTGGAAATCATTTAACATTAACTATAAATGGTGCTCTTGTATTGTGATGTGGAATATTAACTAGCTGTCACTAGATGTCAATATTAACTAGCAGGTCAGATTTTCCTGCTTATAGAGCAGATTCCTCTTTCCAAATTATCTTCCTTTTGTAGAAAACTATCAGGAATTTTCTCAGTGAGCTCACCTGCATCTTCCTACCTAGGCTAAAAGAGATTAGTGTTCAATTTATAACTGGGAATTGCAGCATATTTGTAAAATGCTCCAAAAATGCTCATTGAGGGAAAAGAGAGGCAGAAAAATGTTGACATATTTTGTCAATGGTTAATGGTTAATCTAGCCCTCAGGCAAATATGTTCAAAGCATATGGTCCAAAGAGCATTTCTCTTCTCACAAAATAGTCCCTATTTGTAATTCTATCAGAAGTTTTAGACAATGGAACTTGATGCACTGGCCATAACAGTTAGTTAATAGGGGACAATCATGTAATTGCACAGATGAATGCAGGCACTTGAGTTACTTCAAAGCTCAACAGCAGATACAATTATGGTGGTATGTTTGTTTCTTCCCACCACCACCACCACCACCATCATCATCATCATCATTTTTGTAGCAGGCAGAACTTTCCAGCCAGGGATATAGCCCATGCCACAGCAGTGACAATGCTGGATCCTTAACCTCCTGAGCCACCGGGGAACTCCTGTTTTTTTTCCCCATTATCTTAACCAGATTGAGAAAGAACACAGGAGAGCAGTGAGTATCACAGCTGTGCAGAACCATTGCCAAGTTGCCAGTGTTGATAAATCATGGCCATGGATCTGCACCTATCTCTGGTCACTGGTGGAATAACAATTAATATCTTTCTAGTATCCACTGGTAACATTTCCATGCACGAGGAACCCAATATTTGCCACATTAAGTATGGCCAGAGGAGTTCCTGCAGTGGCACAACAGAATCCCCGGCTTGGCACGGTAGGTTAAGGATCCGGTGTTGCCGCAGCTATGGCTTAGGTGGCAACTGTGGTTCGGATCTGATCCCTGACACGGGAAATCCAAGTGAGGCTGCTTCATGTTGCCATTCCTAGTTATCTTCCACAAAAGTAAAATTCACTGTGGGCTCATGTCATTGGAAATATATGTAACTGATGAGGAAAAGATTATGCATATGCTTTGAACAAGCAACTAACAAAGCAGAGGGTGCCTGCTCCTCTCCTGAGGGGGCCTCCTGAGATTCCAGGGAGCTTCTAATGTCATAATGCCTGAAGTCTGCAGGAATGAGCACAATGGGTAGTCCCAGACTCTCCACTAAGATCTCAAGTGGAGCAGCAGAAACACTTTGCCAAGCAATCTGGAGATTAGCTAAACAGGTAAGATATTGGCCCCTTTGATGGTCTGATGTTGACAGCAAAAGCACAACAAGGAAAAGGTGCAAAGGCTATTATTGTCTGAGCAGCATAACTGCCTAGCCCATCTGATCTTTCCTGGACGCCTATACACTGCACTGTTCGCCTTGGAGTCCCTGTATATTCTGCTAAATGCCTAATGCAATCTTCATGATTGTCAAAGCTGAGAGATGCTGCAAAGATCACCCAGGTAAAATACTTCATTTAACAGGGGTGGCATCTGAGGACCTCAGATGAGAAGTGACTCTTTCACTGTTTAGTTCCATTTAAGCAGGTTGTTTTCAATACACTGGCTTCTGACATCCATTAAAGGCTGTTTATTCTATTTGTTTTAAAGAATGGCTTTGTTTTGCAAGCCCTGAAGTTTTAGTTGGTTAGGAGATGCCAAAGGAGCATGCAATCAACATCCACTGGATGCTATTGTGCTTCTATAATGGGCCTCACACGTGTATCCGAAGGGTAAGGGGCAGAGGGGACATGCAACCATGGCCTCCACATGATTAAACAAGAGTACTGGGGAGATTTTTGTCAATACCCACATCTGAAAGGCTTTTCTCTCTCTCCCTTCCTTCCTTTCTTTCTTCCATTGTATATTATTTTTAAAGGCTTTCTTTTCTTTTTTTGGGCTATGCCCCTAGCTGTGCAAGTTCCTGGGTAAGGGATCCAACCTGTGCCACAGCAGTGACCAGAGCCACGGCAGTGACAATGCCAGATCCTCAACTCATTGAGCCACCAGGGAACTCCCTGAAAGGTTTTCTTTTGTATCATAATTTCACAAATGGATCTATGTTCAAGAACCAAAGATATTCCTAGAATCTCATGCACTTTAAGGCAGAGTAGCTGACTAGTCTAGGCAGTGGTACACTTAGCCCTGTCTGCATGTCTGTTCCATTGCCATTCCCAACAGAGCTCACACATGCTTCTAATGGCCATTGATTGAAAGGTCTTATATACGACACTTGGCCTGGGATATCTCCTTGTTTTTGTATTCTTTCACCATTTAGTTAGCTTGCTGAATACAATTGGGTTGCCTAGAACTTTCTTTTAAGTGCTCTGCCCATCTAGCGTAATTCTGCCTGATGTGAGATAAAATGACTTCTGAGGTTTTGTAAAACTGAAGAATCCTTTATATCATCCATATAAGATTAAGTTGTTCAGTTCATTTTTAGTATTATGCAAAAGCAAGGTAAAATACTATTAAAAATCAAAAATGCCAGAGGGGAGAGCAAACATATATAATCTTTCAAAAAATGAAAGGAAAAAAGGGGAATTAAAGCCAAGCCTTAGAAAATGTGAATAATTTATTATCTGACCCATGCATACCTCTTCAAGGTCATTTCAAGATGCTGGGCTCCTTCAACTTTGAACTTCCTTAGTAGAGAACTTAGTTAACCAAATATCAGACCTTTCCAATATGCTGGCCTTTGTCAATGCCCCCTCTTCCCTTCCCTTCTTTCTCTGCCTTTCCTCTGTAGACCGAAAAATAATGCACAATCTAAAAGTTGAGATTGATTCAGTAGACATATTTAGGACTTAAGCCCAGGATGCAGCCTCTCAGGTAGCTCTGAGGGACTCTTCCAAAGTGGTAAGGGTAGAGCCAGGATATAAAGGAGCTTGGAAAAAACAAAAACCAAAAAACTGGTAGTCAGAACATCAAAAGATTACTGTTAGTTAAAGAAAAGCCAAACATCTCATGTTAGTGAATTTAGCACTTTCCTATGCATTGGAAGATGCAAGAGTCTGGGCTCACTTAAATCATTCTTTTGATATGCACGTTAACAATCTAGGGCCAGTGTCCTGTTTTTCTCCATCCCAAGTTCCCTCAGGGTGCACAGGTAGGGGATTCGGGCTTGACGGCTGCATCATCCTTTGTTTACGGAAGGTAACAGACCACATTCTTTGCCCACACCTCCTGTGCCCTTCAAGTCTCCATCTATTCAGTGTCTCTACTGCTCAGACTCCCAGACCCCTATGCAGACATATTTTTACATCCTCCATTGTTTCTATTCCTCATTTTCAGTAACTGAGGGGGCGTGTGTCAGTTTTGGAGTGGGCTTGAGTAGGGCCCGTATGACCTGGGGTGAGTAACCCCACATCCCTGTGCATCAGCACCCTATAAAATTGGAGGTAATGATAACAAAATGGACTTGATATGTGCTGTGAGGGTTAAATGAGACACTGTGGTACAGCATGAGGACAATGACCCAGACAGTGTCAGTGTCACTATGCACATCAGGTAGGATTACTATTATTGTTATTGAAGTGTTTTCCGGGAGAGACAGCAGGTACTAGGAGGACAGTCCCCTGTCCCTTTGCTTATCCTTCGTATCTAGACCTACCACATGGCAACATTTTGAACCAACAGCGGGGTATGTGTGTGTGTGTGTGTGTTTGTCCACACACTTTGGCCCTCACATCTCCATCAAGTTTCCTGGTGTTGAATATGAGGAAATGAGTTTACAACTGAACCTAAAGTGTCTGTCCTGAATCTCACAGCAGCATCTTAGCCATTGAGTTTTGACTTTACTCCATGGTGAAAAGAATTAAATGAAGAAAAGAAGTCCTTTTCTCCAAGATCTAAAGCTGAGTGGCCCATCCCATCAGTCTTTCATCCCATTTCTGACCATACCATGGCCTCAGGGGATGGAACAGTTCCCAACCTACAAGTGCCTGGTTGAGAGGAATGGACAGAGACAACCCTCAGAAAAGAGAGATGGGGGGAGGGGAGAGAGAGAGACAGCCAGACAGACAGACATCTAAGAGACGGACTTGCATTTTCCCTTTCCACTTCCATGAAAACTTTCCTTATTACACGGGTGTGATTCTCCTTATCCCACATCTGGAATTCCTCACCTGGGTAAAGGAAAAGAAGCCTAGGGCAACCCATGAAGGTTGATCATCAAGGACATCATGGCCTGGGGTAGGTGCTACAATTAATGCTTGGTTGGTAAAACTTCAATAATAAACAAGCCACATATAGTTTAGAAAAGTTGCTACATATGCTGTGTATAAAGTGACTCAATTTTGCCATAATATTTACAGATACTCCCACTACATCTGAAGAATTTCAGAGGGTGTTTCTGTATGTTTTCTTTCTTTCTTTCTTTCTTTCTTTCTTTCTTTCTTTTTTCTTTCTTTCTTTCTTTTTCTTTCTTTCTTTCTCTTTCTTTCTTTCCATCTTTTCTTTCTTTCTTTCTTTCTTTTTTTCTCTCTCTCTCTTTCTTTCTTTCTTCTTTCTTTCTTTCTCTCTCTCTTTCTTTCTTTCTTTTTTTTCTCTCTCTCTCCCTTTCTTCTTTTTCTCTCTCTCTCTCTTTCTTCTTTCTTTCTTTCTTTCTTTCTTTCTTTCTTTCTTTCTTTCTTTCTTTCTTTCTTTCTTTCTTTCTTTCTTTCTCTCTCTCTTTCTCTCTTTCTTTCTTTCTTTCCTTTCTTTCTTTTGCCCCACCTGAGGCATGCAGAAGTTCTCAGGCCAGGGATCACACCTGAGCCTGAGCCACAGTGGTGACAACACTATATCCTTGACCTGCTGAGCCACCAGGGAACTCCTTAGGGGTTTTGAAAGTACAGCTTCTTCCCTTTCTTTCTCTTTCCCTTTGTCTTTCTTTTTGCTTGTCTGTCTCCCTCCCTTCTTTCTTTCCACCCTCTTTGGCCCTTTTTCTCTCCCCCCCACCTCTCTTCTCCCCCCTCTGTCTCCCTCTCCCTTTCCTTCCCTCTCTCCCTGCTCCCCATGCATGAATGGCAGCTACAGGTGTCCTTGTGCACCAGGACTTCTGCGAGGATCAGGATGTGCACAGACACATTTAGCCAGGAGAACAGGGTTGGGAGAAGAAGCTGGAAAGAGTAAGGCAGTGAGTGGACAGAACAAGATGGCTTTGTAACAGAGGTGGCCCACTGTTAATTGGCCTATGCATAGGTGGGAATGATGCCCTATGAAAAACTTTACATCAGTCCTACAAAACAAAGCTGGGGGATTCCTTTTTCCTTTTTCAGTTCTCACCCTGGAACTTTAGAGAATATATTTTTATCCTGCTCCAAAGACTTTTTTTCTACAGATGATGTAGGAAAATGGTATGGAGATGGAAGTCTGAAATCAGCCCCACTGACTGCATAAGTGTAAGCCCGTCATGTAACCCTGGGCCCTCAGTTACTGCCTCTTCTGCAGACCCGAGTCCCATGGCTCTTCCTCCTCTGTCATCTCCCAATTTTAAAGGGTTTCATGCCCTCATTTAAGCTGCAAAAATACTTTATGTCTCTTTCTAGTGTTTCTATGGTTGAGGAACTGAGTCCCCCACCTCCCCAGTACAAAGGCCCCTCCCAGTCCTCTGCCTCTTGTATATACGAGAGTACAAACTAACAATTCCAAGAACAAGCCTTAAGAGAATGGAATTACTACTATTGCTCATAATAATCTCTATCTTTGTGGGCATCAAAATAACTGTAGTATGCTCTGCCCGTCTATGCAGACAGGCAACTAAAATTGTCAGCAAGCAGTGCATTAAGGATCCAGTGCTGCCGTGAGTTGTGGCATAGCTAGCCTGGGAACCTCCATATGCCACATGTGCAGGCCTAAACAAACAGACAAACAAAAGACAAAAAATAAATAAATAAAATTGTCAGCAAGGAGATGCTGTAGGACCATGTCAACATCTTCCATTCTGAGAATACAGTGCCCTGTGTCAGCATGAAGATGGCCTTCACCCATAATCCTACAGAAATGGAATGATGTTCTGACAAGTGGGGATTTATAAGCAGCTTTTGGCAGGAAAATCTCTTTGCAGGAGATAACTCTGCAGGAGGCCCCTTTGTCCTGACACTAACCTTAAACCAGGCGCGCCCCCCACCCCCCATGCTCTGTTCACCTCCAGCCCAAGCACACCTTTCAAATCTTTGGATCACAACTTTCCTCCCCTAACCTGTTAGCTCCTCCATAGATCAAAGAAGTAGAAATGAAGAGTAAGTAATCAACAGATGACCAGATCTCCTCCCTAGCACCCCCTTCGCTAATCTCGCAAGAACACACTTGTGTGAACAAGACAGCATGTAAAGAAAGATCACAGGGAATAACAAGCCTGCTCGCAGTGGAGGATGACCCCCCATCTCCATGATTAACTGAGATCATTTCTATTTTTCTATTTTCCTTTAAAAACTTTCATGGCTGAGCAGAACTTTCAAAGTTGGTTTTGGGGGACACCTAGTCCACCATCTCCCCAGGTTGCTGGTGTTCTGATTAAAGGTAACTTTCCTTTCTACCAACATTTCTCTCTCTCTCTCTGGTATCTTTGTATCTTTCTTTCTTTGTATCTTTCTTTCTTTCTTTCTCTTTCTCTTTCTCTCTCTTTCTCTCTCTCTCTCTTTCTTTCTTTTGCTACACCTGTGGCATGCAGAAGTTCCCATGCTAGGGGCTGAACCCATGAGGCAGCAGTGACCTGAGCCACAGCAGTGACACCACCAGATCCTTAACCTACTGCGTCACCAGGGAACTCCCTTGAGTATTGATGTTTCAAGCTGTGAGAAGCTGGACCTGATTGGGTAACAGTTGTCTTTAGGCTCTGATACTTAAACCTGAAAGGACTTTCCGCCCTACTTTCCAGGGACTGGCAAAAGGAAAGGAGGTCATTACATACTTCTGTTTCCCTTTTCTCTTGCTATTGTCTGACACAATTAAAACGGCATTCAAGGAGAGCCTTCCTCCATTTACGATTACAAAAACCCAAATCCTGACATTTTAGCAAGTTGTGTAAGAAAAAAACGTTATAAAAACAACTTTTTTCCTCATGTTATGCTTTCTTTCATAGTAGGGTGAAAAAGAACTTAAACTGTAGCATGCGACCTGGTTCTGCACCCTCAACAGAATACGTGACTTGGACAAGTAACACAGCTCTTGAGCCTCTGACTTTTTCTATTTTTAAGGAGAGGAGGAATTCCACCCTTACAGAAATGTGTTGCAGACAGCCTTCATAGGAATAATTAATTATACAGAGAAAAATAACTTTATAGCAAGGAAATCTGGCGACCTGCCTGAACAAGTAATCAAAGTTAACCCTACTGGTTAGGGACAGGGGACACCATATGTCCCTACACGAGGCACAGCCAATGGCTCCTTTGCGGTGCTCCCACCCAAATGCATCACCCCACGCTAACCACGGAGAAATGGCACACAGACCCCCCCATGGAGGGATGGTCTATAAAATGATGGGACTACACATTACAGAAATGCCACCATCTTTAAAAGGCTGAAGAACCAATCCTGATTAAAGGAGATGAAAATGACAGAACAGGAAAAGAGCTAGTTGCCATAGACTGGGTCTTGGGCCAGGAAGAGGAAGGGTTACTCTGTTGTGGGTGTGTGTGTTCTTTAGCTACAGATGTCACTATTAGGACAACTGATGACTTTTAAATAAGGTTTGTAGATTATACAGTAGTGTTGCAAGATGTTCAGTCACCATGGCACCCTTGCTGGCCCCTCCATCTTCTGTCCCCATCAACTTCACAGGCTTTTCAACTCTTTCCACTTAAGTTGAGGTCAGAGTTTTAAAAGCTGACATGCTGGAGTTCATCCCAGAGTGAGCCTGTTTGGGCTCATTGGGTTAAGAGCCCGACATAGTGTTCATGAAGATGTGGGTTCAATTCCTGGCCTTGCTCAGTGGGTTAAGGATCAGGCATTGCCTTGAGTTGTGGCATAGATCAAAGATGTGACTTGGATCTGGCATTGCTGTGGCTGTGGTGCAGACCAGCAGCTACAACTCCTAGCCCAGGAACTTCCATATGCTGCAGATGCAGCAGTAAAAAGAAAAAAAAAAAAAGCTGACATACCTTAGAAGAAGGAATGACAACTCACATAGTGTAACAGGTTGGATCGATTACTGGGTGCACAAAGGGAAAAGAGGAGAAGAGTAAATGTCCCTTTAATGTGGGAAGTCGGTCGAGAAAGGGAAAATGCAATGCTTCACTGATGGACTGTGGGGTCAGGTCAGACGGAGGGGAGGTTGCCACCTCGACAAGATGCTTGTCCTCAAAAGACACAGTTTCCCTACTGTGTGGCTGATGTATCCAGGAATAAGAGGCAGCCTTGCCACAGGGAGGCCACTGTGTGCCTTCCTCTCTTTGGCACAGAGTGGGCAGCTGTGCCCTGATAAACAATGGGCACAGGGACTTCTGCCAGAACCAACTCAAGTCTTTAGGCCTGTGCAGAATCAGGTCTGGGTCCTGGAGGGTGAGAAAATTTGTACCTTCCCCCAAAGTTCTCCCCGTCTCTAGGCTTTCATGAAAGGTCATTTTTGCTCCTTTACTGCCTCCCTCTGGTCTCAATCCCTGCTCCACTGCCCTCTCAGCATTGCTGCAGGAGCCCTCCCAGGCTGGAAAAAGGCCCACTACCATGACCCCATGTTTCCAATCCTTCATAACTCTCAGCCCTGGACAAACTTCCCAAAGAGACCATGACCCATCTTGCGACATCCATTGCCTTAGTGATGGCTGACCTTGGATTTGCCATCGCAGCCTCCTTGGTCTCTAGAAGGAATTCATAACCCGCTTCTCTCCTAGTTTGGGTTTCTTGGCTTTATTCCTACAACTTCTTCAAACTACCATTCTGATCTGCATCCCAGGTGATGGCAATCTTTCTCAGAGACAATCATTAGAGACCTCCTGGACACCCAGAGAAAGACACCCTCTGTGGGGTCCCTCGTTAATAACAGTGCTGGCTGCTTTTGGCCATTTTGTCTGGCCCAGTTGCCTCCCCTGATTAGACCATCTGCTTCCTCACAGCCCGCGGCTCTCTCCCAGTTACTGCTTTTTGCATAAGCTGATATAAGGAGTCAAAGGTCATAAGAGAAAAGGATGAGTAAGACCTGTGAGTGGCCATCCCTCTCTCAGAGACCTGCCCAAAGTAAAGAAAACTATGAAGTGTTACCCAGAGTAAATAAGAATCTAGATCTATCAGTCTAGAGAATTTTTTTTTTTAACAGATGCACCTGTGATATATGGAAGTTTCCAGTCTAGGGGTCAAATAAGAGCTGCAGCTGCTAGCCTATCCCACAGTCACAGCAATGCCAGATCCGAGCTGCATCTGTGACCTATGCCAGACTGGATCCCTAACCCACTGAGTGAGGCCAGGGATTGAACCCTCATCCTCACAGACACTATGCTGGGTCCTTAACCCACTGAGCCACTGTGGGATCTCCAGTTTAGAGAATGTTTATCCTAGTTTAACTAGCTTGGTAGGTTTTTTTCCTCAGACAGAACTAGCTACTTGAAGGTCACCCAAGCACTGGGCCAAAGGTCCTCCATCCAGTGACCTGCCCATTTGTCCCATCTCATCCAGCCCTGTTTTTGGAACACTTATCTGGTGCCTCCACTTAGGTCCTGCTTTCCTATATGCAGGTCAGCCCTTGATCCACTTCAAAGACATCTCCCCCCCGGTGACCAAGCCTTGCAGACTTCCACACCCAGCATCACCTAGTTTTCTTCAGAGTATTTATCTTTCCCCATCACTTTTTTTCTAAAGCAATTTTCTCCCGTGTTTGCCTGATTGCTGGTGGTCAGCCTCTCCTCCCCAGAGCACTGTGACAGTGAGGTCAGGTTCTGTGGCAGCCACACTGATCTCAGTTTCCTTCTTGATGAAGACTGGGATGGATGCGTGGCCGGCGCTTGACATTTGTGGCTGAAGGAGGGAGTCCACCTGTCTTTCACACCAGTGGTCTCATCTTCACTTCCAGGATGGACACGGAGGACCCCCAGGTTGCAGCTGTACCATTCCCAGTTGCAGGGGGCTGCGGCACCAAAGGTTATTTCCCCTCCTCGGGGTCCCCACGGCCAGTGACCTACTGATATGGCAAGACAATGGCTTGGCCCCATTGCCTCAACTTTGGATAATGACGTGTCCTGTGAAGCCCTGTAAAGGGCTGTCACAGCTCCAGAGCTCCTGGTGGCAAATCCATTGTGAGTCTCTTCTTAATCCTGCTTTTCTTGGTTCTTTAAGGGATGACTCCTGAGAGCACTCCTCAGGAGCCTCTGCATGGAACACTCCAGTTCTGCCTATTTTCAGGAAACTCAATATAACTCAACTCCTCCCTTTACCTCCACCCACTATTTTGCTTTTCTTTTTGATCCTGATTAGTTCCCTTTACTTGTTCTATACTCTAGTTTTAAGATTTGGATGATGCCTTGGGCCCAGATGGATCTGCAATCCTATTGGGTAAGACTTCCTGGTGGAAGGGACTAGACTTCCTCCACATTTTCTTTTTCTTTTTTCTTTTTTTGGTCTTTTGTCTTTTTAGGTGCATCTGCGGCAGGTTTCCAGGCTAGAGGTCTAATCAGAGCTACAGCTGCCGGCCTACATCACAGCCACTGCCACAGCAACTCAGGATCCAAGCCACATCTGCGAGCTATACCACAGCTCACGGCAATGCTGGAACCTTAACCCACTGAACGAGGCCAGGGATCAAACCCGCAACCTCATGGTTCCCAGTCAGATTTGTTTCTGCTGTGCCACGATAGGAACTCCTTTCTCCACATTTTCACCCCTTATTATTTAGAAATCTTATCCAAGTATGTTATCAAATCAGGTCTAGTTGCTCACTGCTCAAAAAAATCAATATTCAGGGGAGTTCCCTGGTGGCACAGTGGGTTAAGGACCTAGCATTATCACCGCAGTGGCTTGGGTCGCTGGTGTAGCGCAGGTTCGATATCTGGCTTGGGTATTTCTGCATGCCATGGGTGCAGTCAAAAAAGAAAGGAAGAAAAATCAATACTCAAAAGAGAGACGAATGTTGGTAGAAAAGAAAGTTACTTTTAATCAGAATGCAGGCAACTCGGGGAGATGGTGGACTCAGCGTCCCCCCAAAAACCACCTCCAAAAGTTCTTCTTGGCCATGAAAGCTTTTAAAAGGAAGGAGGGACACGATCTTGTTAATCACTGAGATAGGCAGTCAGAGTCCTTGCCATCCCCTACTATGTGCAGGCTTGTAATTCCTCCTGATCTTTCTTTAGATGCTATCCTGTTCACACAGTGTGTTCTTGCGAGGTTACTGAAGGGGAAGCTAGGAAAGAGATCTGACCATCTGTTCATTACTTACTCTTCATTTCTACTTCTTTGATCTATGGAAAGAGCCAACAGGTTAGGCGAGGTATGGTGTGATCAAAAGATTTGAAAGGTGTGCTTGGGCCAGCGCTGAGTGCCTGGCTTAATTAAGGTTAGAGCCATTACAAAGGGATTTCCTGCAAAGAGCTCTTTCCTGCCAAAAGCTGTTTATGAGCATACCAGGAGAAATGCAGGGTACTTCTGCTGATTTCATCTTGCAAGGAGGGGAGATTGCTTCATACTAAATGGAAATGTGCAGGAAGTCTGAAATAGAGACATGTGAGGTCTTCTTCCCGCAAATGGTGGTGGCCAGAAAGATTACCAAAAACTGAGGAGAGCACGCACCTTAATGAGTGATGTACCAGTTCATAAGTCCTTAAAACTGGAGTTCTTGCAAACGTTTCTAAAATTCATTCCCATATACAATGGCGTGTTATTTTCATAAGCTGAAGCTTATCAAAAATCATTACTTCATTATTTGTTTTACTCTTTTCTTCTTTTACCACTTTCTAGGCCCTAGAAGTCCTGAAGAACAAAGTGCCATGTTTGGCACTTTAACAGCTTCTGACACACACGTGTTTGGGGAGATGCTCATTCGAAATACCAGTATCTGGCTCTCAAATCTGAGATAGAATGATTAGCTTTAGCCAACTGGAAGCAGCAAGGATGATCTGGAGCAGAACGCAAAGCTGGCATTAAGTAAAAGGCATCTAACTGAATGTCAGGACAGACAGAGAAACATCGTTTTGGTAAAACTTCCATTTCCTATTACATAGTGAAATCACACAAAGGGAAATGTTCTCACCATGTGTCTGTTTTTCAGACTTTAAAATACCGGATACAAATGCTACATCCTAGGTCTCTCAATGTATACTGAAAAGTAAAACTACAAGAAATGTTATCAATTGGAATAGGCGATTATCTTTTTTTTTTTTTAACCACTTTCTTTGCCATAAACCAGTCCTGTGAAAACCTCTACATTTACAGAAGTATAAAGTCACAACATTTTTGAGTTTCCTTCTTGACTTCTTCCAAAGGACATCTTCACACACTGAATCACACATAAACATCATCTTTAATTTTAGGACTGAACCTCATGGATGAATTCTGCGTCTGTGTACAAACATTTGGTCTTGATGGAACTCACTATCTAGATCTTACATTTTAACCTAATTCTGTCACTGAAGGGGAACCAGCTCCTGGGTAGTCCTGATAAAGAGAAAAACAGATGGGTGAGAGTAAAAGGTGTCTTTTAGCTCCTTTTGCTCCTGTGCTTTTTAATATTCTGTATGTACATTTAATTGAGCCAATCTGAGCTCTTGAAAGGCATTCAGGAGCTTGGGAGAGCCTCCAGTGTAGCACTAAATATATGTAAGCAAATAGTAAATCATTTTAGATGATTAATGTTTGTGGTCATTATCATTAAATACTAGGTGTCCAAAGCCAGGAAGTGATATAAGTGTGTGTGTGTACATGTGTGTATGCATGTGTGTGTGTAAAATACACATATGCATATTAATTTTTTACCTTGGTATTTTCTCAAAAGTAAGTAAAATGTGGGTCATTGGAATTTCCTCAAAAGGGCTACTGAACATCAGCTAAATCAAGCATGACATTTAAGATGTGGGATCACAGTCATTTTGGAAATGTTAAAATAACAGATGGAATGTGGAATTTTGTAATTGGACTTAATTGACACATCATCTTCAGTTAGCCTGTCCCCAGTTGATAGCTAGTTTCAGAGACATGGCAAAAAGCAAGGAACATTTATACAAGAACAGATCAGCACAGAAGAGCTGCCCTCTCTCTTATCCTTACTGTCCACTGACTCCCCCCACCCCTCTCTCCTTAAAGGCTACTATGCTATGGGAGCTCCCCACCCGCTATCCCTGCCACCTGGCTCTCCACTGGGAAACAAGGTCTCTGGTCTCCTGCATAAGAGCTCATGTGGGTGAAAAACAGGCCACACAGCTCACTCCTCTGGTGTTTGTGAAATCCGATTTCAAAGAAGTTTACCTGGGAAAATAATGCTATTCCCTTCATCCTTTCCTCCAGACTAGAAAGTTATTTGGGGAAAGCAGCAACCCAGGCACTAGCTTCGGCACCCTAGTGTCAGCCGGGGAGCAAATTAATTCAGGAGGCTAAAGCACTGCATCGGCTCTTCCCCACCTCTAGGGTATCATGTAGGTAAACAGACTTCAGGACCTAAGACCCAAAAATGGGTTGACATGGGAGATGAAGATGGCTGGGCACTTTCTCTTGAAGGGCCCTGCTAGATCCCACTACCATAGCCTGTATTCTACTGAAGCCAGTATCTCAGTGTGTCACCTGGGCATACTTCCTTCAGAGCTCTGGAGCCCCAGTCAATGAGAAGACCCTGCCCCGTGGCATTACTTGCTAGTCTGGGAGAAGCCACAGTTACAAAGGACCACGGGTGCTGGCTTGCCCTTTGCCTGGCCTGGTGCTACAGCATTGACACAGGTGACTAGTTTACCCTTGCCAGGAGCATTGAGATGACAAATACCATCTTTTTCTCCCTTTGAGGAAACCTTAAACTTGGTGGCCTTGAGTCAGTCCCAGAGCCTGTTGTCCAAGCTCACGCTGCTAAGGAGAGGTGGAACTTAGTCCTGAGTGCAGGAGCTGGACTCCGGGGCCTCCTGGCAGGCTACACAGCACCCCCGGGCACCTTGTCATAGGGATGTAGCAAGTGGTCCATGCACTGGGAGCCAGATACACTTGGGCCTCCTCCCAGAAGCTGATTAGCATGCTGGTGGCAAACTGAACACTTCCAGCGTCATCTTCACAGGGCGGAGGGACCTCATTTGGGCAGAAGAAGACTGCCCCTTGTGTAGTAGCTGCATGGGTAGCCTTGTCTGGGCAGGGAGGGCATATCGAGCCTCTGACACACCCAGAGGCAGAGGGGAGAGGCCCTCCTCCAGGCCATGAGCCCAGATATGACAGTGCTGCAGGGCCTGTGTATTAGAACCACTCTCCACTGCATTTCATGTTAATAAAGTCTCCTTTTAGTATGATCTCACTGAAGCAGACTATGTGAGGAAAGGATTCCCAGGTAAAATATTTCTGTTTTCTTACAGGGCTCCGGGCAAAGGGATGCCAGTTTTTCTTGCATGAGACACAGTTTCCTCAGGCCCTCCTTCCTGTCTTTTCTTGGAATCACACTCCCCAGGCTGCCTGAAGTAAAGCAACAGGTTCGCTTCCGCTTTCACTGCCCCCTGCCCCCCAGCCCTAAATCAGATAAACATGCCTGGACCACAGTAGCTGCCTCTGACTTTGCCCTGGATGTCACCTCCTCTGTCCAGGTTAGAAGTGTCTGGTGAAACATGGATGGACCTAGAGATTCTCATACTAAGTGAATAAGTCAAAAAGAAAAGGACAAATACTGTACGATATTATTATATGTGGAATCTAAAATATGGCACAGGGAGTTCCCATCGTGGTGCAGAGGAAACGAATCCGACTAGGAACCATGAGGTTGGAGGTTTGATCCCTGGCCTTGCTCAGTGGTTTAAGGATCCGGTGTTGCAGTGAGCTGTGGTGTAGGTTGCAGACGAGGCTTGGATCCCTCGTTGCTGTGGCTCTGGTGTTGGCTGGCAGCAACAGCTCCGATTCAACCCCTAGCCTGGGAACCTCCATATGCCACAGGTGCAGCCCTAAAAAGACATATATATATATATATATATATATGCAGCACAAATGAACCTATCGACAAAGCAGAAACAGACTCACAGACATAGACAACAGAATTGTGGTTGCCAAGAGGGAGGGAGGCAGGAATGGGATGGAATGGAAGTTTGGGGTTAGCAGATGCAAACTATTACATTAAGAATGGATAAGCAATGAATGCTGCTATGTTCAGTCTCCTGGGATAGACCGTGATGGAAAAGAATATACAAAAGAATATATGTATACGTATGACTCAGTCACTTTGCTATACATCAAATTGGCACAACACTTTAAATCTTTAATATAGATACACTTTTTAATACGTGTGTGTGTGTGTGTGTGTGTGTGTGTGTGTGTGTGTGTGTGTGCGTATAAAGGAGTGGTGTCTTCCGTGTTTGCTTCCCTTGTGTGTCACTTTTGACACAGTGCATCACGGTCTAGAAATGCTCCAGGTCCACAGGCAGAGTGGCAGGTTCCCTCTGTCCCCAGATCCTACAACAGGGCTCAGTGTGTATGAGTGTGTGAGCACTCAAAAACTACGTAGCAAACTGAGAAACAAACTAGATAAGCTACAGAAATTTCTTCTAAAAAAGAGAACACATATGAAAACATTTGTTTCAGAACTAAATCGGAGAGCTTGAAGGATTTAGAAAGATGTTCAGATAATCTTGGCATGACTTTCCTGGTTTACATAAGCTTCCGCGCTGAATCTCTTACAGAAAGAAAAGGTCTGGATGGCGGTTTAAGACAAAATGTACACAAATAGCAGAAATTATTTAATAAACATTCAAAAATTATAATATAACCATTTGACAGAAAGGTGTGCAAAAAATTTAGATGGGAATGCTTATAGGGAGTATGTCCATCCATAAAG
Source organism: Sus scrofa (assembly GCF_054392235.1). Lineage (NCBI taxonomy): Eukaryota > Metazoa > Chordata > Mammalia > Artiodactyla > Suidae > Sus > Sus scrofa. The sequence continues at coordinate 149,331,850 of NC_139383.1, forward strand.
ATACTTTCCCTTTTATTTTATATTTTATTATATTTTTAACCAAGAGGATAGACCACAACTGTTTGTTTCCTTGGCTTCAAAGGAAAATTTATATGATCCTGGATAATATCTAATCGTATTGCTTATCCAAGCTTTTGTTTTGTACTTAACTTGATTATTTGCAATAATAAAGAACTAAATAAATTTGTCTCTTCTTATTAAATTATGTTTTAATTACAGGCCACCGTGGAAAATATTAAAAATCTAATAAAAATTGAACATACTGTCAGATAAATGGCTGAGAAGAAGCAAGTACAATAAAAAGGAATACATCTTATTTGTAATTACATAACATTTTAGACAAAGTAGCTCTGGCTGTAAGGGCTTGTCCTCTGGGGTGAGTGGGCATTTGAATGCTAATGCAACCTCCGGCAGGCCCAGCTCTGTCTGGGGAATCTTTGTGAAGTGGAGCCAGCCTGTGGCCAGGAGGCCTCTGAGATGTCCTGGAAGAAGGAGACCTTGGGGTCTCCCTCTACCTGGTGCACTTGTCTGTTGCTTTGTCCCCAAACTTGTGTCCACAAAAAGAGCTTGCAGTGCATCTCCTCCACCAGAAGGTGTCACTGCAACTCTTGGATCTAAGAAGGTGTCTGCCTTCCCAAGGAACAGCCCCAGTTTGAGGAAGTCTCCAGACCCTCCAATCAGGACCCCTGAGAAGTGCCTGTTGCACTGCATAACTGGGGCTCAGAGCTAGCCCTTCATGGAGCTTTGGGGAACCTTAACCCGTTAGCTCCAAGATCAAGCTGCAATCAGGACCCCCTACATTTTTGTGTGCTTCAAGAAAAAAATAAATTTTTTTCTAAATATTGCTTTGGGATTGGACAGATTTCACCCATAGTAGGCTTTTGATACATGTGTTCGAATAGGGAACAAATCTTATTTATGCGGTATTTTCTCTTTGCATTCATTAAATGTTCATTCAGTGTCTAATTTGTCACTCATCCTGTGCTCTGATAGGATATTTTCTTTTCTGGATCTTAGAGGAAAATGAAGGAGGGATAAAGGGCTTCAGGCAGACCTGTTGGCTTAGGACTCAGCTTCCGACCTGGAGGCCCTCTGAGGTATGTCCCTTCTCCTCTCACCCTCAGGACTTAGTGTTTGCTTTACTACCAAAGCCCAGCCCTTCTCTCCACACTTCCTTTCTCATCTCCATTCAGCCTGATGTGCACCCCAATAATATTCCCTAGAGCTTGGAAGATTCTTTCCAGTAGTGTAGCTCCCAGAAAGGATTTAGAATGAATCTATACTATTCATTATTCATCTACAGTCAATGTTTTTAAATTAAATTAATTTTTTTTCTTTTGCTTTTTATGGCTGTTTGGGCAGCATATGGAAGATCCCAGGCTAGGGGTCAAAACAGAGTTGCAGTTGCCAGCCTACACCACAGTCACAGCAACACAGGATCCAAGCTGTGTCTCTGAACTACACCACAGTTCATGGCAATGCCAGACCCTCAATCCACTGAGCCAGGCCAGGGATCAAACCTGCATCCGCATGGACACTAGCTGGATTCCTTACCACTGAGCAACAACGGGAACTCCTAACCTTTTGTTACTTTGGCTGTGCCTACGACATGTAGAAGTTCCTGAGCCAGGGATGGAACCTGTGCCACAACAACAACCCAAACCATAGTAATAACAATGCCAGATCCTTAACCCACTGAGCCACAGGGAACTCCTACAATCAATCTTAAGTCCAAGGTGCTCAAAGGCAAAGCTTTTCTCATGAAATAGCCTTTTCACTTGTAAGAACAACTGACAGACAAAGGATGATTATTTTTCAGACTTGGGTGTTTGGTACATGTTTTCTTGAAAATGACTGAAGAGATTCTATCACCTCTAGGAAAATAATTGGCTGTATTGTCAATCACAGAGCTGCAAAGAAGTCAAGTTTGGTTGTACATTGATACCTCCCACCTACCCCCAATCCTCTCCACCCCAAATCTACCCCAACTCCCAGCTAGGGACATCTTTTTCAAATTGCCACAGAAATCAAAGGTGAAATATAATCTATTATATAGCTGTAAAATTCATTATGGATAATATGCTTGCTTGCTTTCTTTTTTGTTTTTTTAGGATCATACCCATGGTATATGGAGGTTCCCAGGCTAGGGGTCAAATCAGAGCTGTAACCTCTGGCCTACACCACAGCCACAGCAATGCTAGATCCTAGCGGTGTCTGTGATCTACACCACAGCTCACGGCAATGCTGGATCCTTAACCCACTGAGTGAAGCCAGGGATCAAACCTGCATCCTCACAGATACTAGTCAGATTCATTTCCACTGAGCCACGACAGGAACACCAATTATGGGTAATACGCTTTCTAAATCATCTAAATTATTTTTTCAAAAAAACCCCTCAGCTTTATCAAGCTATAAGTCACATACTATAAAGATTACCCTTTAAGAATGGACAATTCAGTGGTGTTTAGTATATTCACAAATTGATGATCAATGCATTGATTCTCAATATCTAATCCAGAACATTTTTATCACCAGTAAGAAACCTTCCCTCTGCCTTTCAGCTATCACATCTCATTCCTCTCAAACTCCAGGCCCTGGCATCCACTAATATACTTTTCATCTCTATGAACTTATCTATTCTAGATAATTCATATAAGTGGAATCCTAGAAACATGTCTTTTTTTTTTTTTTTTTAAGGGCCCCTCCCGTGGCATATGGAGGTTCCTAGGTTAGGAGCTCAATTGGAGCTGAAGCCCCTGGCCTACACCAGAGCCACAGCAACGCTGGGATCCAAGCTGTGTCTGCGACCTACACCAGAGCTCACTACAACACTGGATCCTTAACCCACTGAGCAAAGCCAGGAATAAAACCCACGTCCTCATGGATGCTACTCAGGTTAGCTAACCGCTGAGCCATGACGGGAACTCCTGCATTTAGTTTCTTTCACTTAGTGAAATGTTTTCAAGGTTCATCCATTTTGCAGCATACCTCAGTACTTTATTTCTTTTTATTGCTGAATAATATTCCACTGTGTAGATATAGCACTTTTTTAAAAATCCATTCATCAGTTGGTGGACATTTGGGTTTTTCCACTTTTTGTATGTTATTAATAATGCTGTTGTGAGCATTCGTGTGTACATTTTTGTGTGAACATTTACTTTCATTTCTCTTAGGTGTATACCCAGGGATGGAAATGATGAATCATAGGGTGATGGTATGTTTAGCTGTTTGAGGAACTGCCACACTGTTTGGTAAAGCAGATGCACTATTTTATGTTCCCACCAGCAATGTACAATGATTCTAATTTCTCCATGTCATTGCCAACACTTGTTATGACGTCTTTTGTGATAACGCCACCCTGGTGGGCCCAAGGTGGTATCATAGTTTTGATTTGCATTTCCCTAATGACTACTGATATTAAGCATGTTATCCTGTACTGACTGGCTATTGTGAAGAAATGTCTGTTTAGATCCTTTGCCCATCTTTAACCGACCAATGTCTTTTTATTGTTGAGTTGTACACATATGGGCTTTTTTCTCCTGATTCTCGTGGTCTGGTCTGTCCCTTTACACACCGGAGACAGACCTCCACCAGGTTAGAGACTAAGGTTCATGAAGCAGCTCCCAGCTGGTAGCAGGTTTTGAGATGTAGAAAGAGCAGGAGACAAACATGCTGCATTCACACTGGGGACCAAAGGAGACAGACCTTTCCCTGTGTTAAAAGGAATCCCGAATACTTGGTTTTCCCGGCACAGCACAGTTTAGCCCTGTTTTTCTCTCAGAATTATCAACAGTGCTTTTTCCCTGTTAAAGCCATTCCCATGAGGACAAGAAGTCACATAACACACAAGTCTTGGGTAAGAGCAAAGAACTACCTATCAGCAGAAGCCCATTAAAAAAAAAAAAAAAAAGGAAAAAACTCAATATTGTGGGTTGTGCATCACCCAGGCTATGTACAAAAAAAAAAAAAAAAAAAAAATATCAGTGCTGAAAACAGCAGGGGCAGCCCCTGACCTCTGGGAGTTCTTATCTAGGCAATGAAAGTCTTCCATAAAACTGTGGTAGATACAGAGATTGTGAGAACAGAATCATGCTTAATTTTTTGTGTGATTCAATATTTTTAGAGATTATATGCCATCTAAAGACATTATAAAAATAATGCCTCTACTTCCCTGTGCTGCACAATACACTATATCCTTGCTGCTTATATATTTCACACATATTAGTCTGTACCTCTTACCCCACTTCCCATGTACCCCTCCTCCCCACTTCCCTCTCCCCACTGGTAACCACTAGTTTGTCCTCTAGGTAAATGAGTCCACTTTATCTTGTGTTATTCATTTATTTATTGAAAAAAAAATTTTTTTTGCCAGATCTGCAGCCGTTGGAAGTTCCCAGGCCAGGGATTGAACCCATGCAACAGTAGTAACCAGCGCCACAGCAGTGACAAGCAGGGATCCTTAACCCACTGAGCCACCAGAGAACCCCTGCTTTATTATTATTATTATTATTTTAGATTCCACATATAAGTGATAACATAGAGTATTTGTCTTTGAATCACTTAACATAATGCCTTCGAGGTCCATCCACGTATTGCAAAAGGCAGCATTTCATTCTTTTTTCATAGCTGAGTAATAATGGAACCATGCTTTCAATGCATGTGAGACAGCCGTCCGTGTAACAGAACCCTGTGGGGGACCTCAGTTAAGTGTGAGGTTTCTACAGTAGGTTCTCCAGTTGAGACATGCTGCTATCATCACCCGCGATATAGGAGAAAGTACATCAGTATCCCTTAAAGTCTCCTCCTGGTACCTTCCCAGGAGGCTAACACTCCTGCCTTCCTCCTGCCCCTGAGGACTGCTGGGCTGTCAAGGCAGCACCATCCATCTCGAAGACAGTTCTTATGGAGTGTGTGTGTGGGAGGGTTGTCATCGTGGTTCTACTGAAGTGTGGGGGTGACCCAAGACACATTCACTAATCACAGTCAAAATACCAGAGAAGCAAAGATTCGAGGTCATGGTGGTGATGGCCCTACACTGAGGTCTGTCCTGATCTGCTGGGAAGGAGGCCCAGCAGGACCTGTATGAGCCCCTGGGGAATAAACCACAAAGGGTAACTGGCTGTCAGTTTCTTGTCATCAAAAGCTGGGATCACTCTTCTACGCAGGTTACCTGATTTAGCCTCCTAGTGTTAACTTGATTTTTCAGACTATGAAACAAACTTAGGAGTTCCCATCATAGTGCAGCGGAAACAAATCCGACTAGGAACCATGAGGTTGTGGGTTCGATCCCTGGCCTCGCTCCTTGGGGTTAAGGATCCTGCGTTGCTGTGGCTGTAGTGTAGGCCGGCAGCTGTAGCTCTGATTAGACCCCCAGCCTGGGAACCTCCATATGACGCGGGCATTGCCCTAAAAAGACAAAAAGGCAAAAAAGAAAAAAGAAAAGAAACAAACTTAGACACAGTAATTGCCCAGCATCATCCAGCTCATCAGCGCAAGCTTGGCCCTGACATGGAGCTGGCCAGCTACCGCACCCACTGTTTCTCCCTTCTTTCAAAAGCACCTGGAGCCCTTACAGGGCCGGGCCGGGACCTAGGACCTAGAGGTGCAGGAGAGTACAGCTGGGTCCTGGGTTCACAGTGCTCATGGGGGTGGGAGAGGCAGGGGACACCAAGAAAAAAATGTGCATGATGCTCAGGGAAGATAAAGCAGATTCGGAGGGTGTGGCCTGGGTCCTGTTATACACGGGGAGTTGGGGAGGCATCTTGAATGTGGTAAGTTTTCACACCAAGACCTGGAGAGAGTTAGAGAAAAGCAGACCTATGTGTGTGGACAGAGGCCTCCACTCTGAGCAAAGAGAAGATGCAGGGCTCTGAGGCCAGCATGCCCAACCTGTGAAGAACACATGAACCTCTGGAGGAGCTGGCAGAGTGGGACAGGAGGTGCAAGAGCTTGGGAGCCTTCAAGGACTTGGCCTTTATGCTGAGGAAGGGAGAGGGCCATTGCTAGCACTCAGCTGACCTGCATGACTGCTCTGACAAGAGGGGGTGTAAGTGCCCAGGAGGTGGCAAGGGGTATCTGCCAACATCTATGCAGAGTCTATGGGGCATCTTCCATCTATGCAGGTGGAAACTGAGAGGGAATGAGATGGGGAATGCAGCTATTGGGTATGAAAGAGGGACAGATGTCAAGGACAACTCCAAGGTCTGCAAAGACAGAGTTTTCATTGACTGAGCAAAGACTCGGAAGGGATGCTTTTGGGGTAGCCTGTAGATGTCACACTTGAGAGACCAGAGGAACAGCCAACCACTGGACTACCCAATCCCCTCTCAATGCTTCTCTGTCAACAACAGCAACATCAAATGAGATCTTATGTATGCCAATCACTTACCCAGTGAGTAGGGGCAGGGCCCTCACCGAAGTGGTTTCCTTTATCTCATCCCCATGGCCCTGTGGGTGACTTCTGCCATGGATGTTACCCCCAGCCTCCATGTCAAGCATGGCAAGGGGCGAAGACTCAGAGAACTTTGCTTGGCCTTGACCCTCAAGTTCAAGTATAGCAATTAAGGGTTAAAACCTGACCCTGATGTGTGGCCTGTATCCTTGAGCCAGTTGCCCTCATCACCTGCTTCCTTATTGGCCATGTGGGTTGGCATGAGCCCCTGTCACAGGTCAGTGGAAAATAATGTCGGGGGTTCCTGGCCCAGAGTGTGCTGTCACTTGTATTCTCATCCTTAGAATTCTGCACAATATGCTTAGTTGAGATTCAAAGACTATCAACCTCCTCGATTTGCCTTGGATTTATGCCTTGTGGGGTTCTTTGGGTCATTTTTCCTAGTTTCAGGAAATGTACAAGAGGAATTGGAAAACTCCTCCCTCCTCCATGCCCGCCTTGAAGTGTAGGAGGTGAACCACCCTCTCCTGTGGTCCAGCTCTCTCACCATCTGTCTTGATTTAGAAGGTAAAAGGTGACAGAGAGATGGAGATTAAATGGCTGGAGGTTGAGCAGGGTCCCTACATGCCATGGAATCTTAAAAGGATCTAAGATGACAAAAAAGAAAAAAAAAAAAAAAAGAAAAATGGAACACTTAACAAGTAAGGATACTTGGCTGGTCTAGACCTGTGTGTTGTTTATAGCTGCAGAGAAGTGTGGACACACGGATCTGGTGGAAACGCTGCAGCCCCCAAAGGCTGTTGGGCCTGTCTCTTCTCCCTCAGGGCTCAAGACAGCCCCACCCAGTTTGTCTGTCAACAGGGCTCCTGGACACTTCCTCCCTAGGCTGTCCTCCCTCTGCTGGCAGGTCGCCCCAGGTCTGTCCCCAGTTTCAGCCCTAGTATTCTGACACTGAACTGCCTGGACACATGGGGTCACAGGGTTTCTACATTCACCAGGAAAGAAGGGCAACCGTCTTCTTTTTTTTTTTGGCCACACCCACACCATGTGGAAGTTCCTGGACCAGGGATGGAACCTGCGCCACAGCTGTGGAAACACCAGATCCTTTAACCCGCTGTGCCACAGGGGCACTTCCGACCCTCTCTTCTGATCTTACTTGTCCTTCCTACAACTACACTGCAGAGTCCTCAAGACAGTATCATGCTTTACATATCTTCATATCCACCTATATTTACTATTTCTATTTTTATTGATGGATAGCTTAATAGTTTTTTTTTTTTTTTTGTCTTTTTGTCCTTTTAGGGCCGCAACCCTGGCATATGGAGATTCCCAGGCTAGGGGTCTAATCGGAGCCATAGCTGCTGGCCTACGCCAGAGCCACAGCAATGCCAGATCCGAGCTGCGTCTGCAACCTACACCACAGCTCACAGCAATGCCGGATCCTCAACCCACTGAGCGAGGCCAGGGATCGAACTTGCAACCCCATGGTTCCCAGTCAGATTCGTTAACCACTGCGCCACGACAGGAACTCCACTTAATCAGTTTTTTTAAAAGAGACCACTGCAAGTTGTTGAATTGATTTGGGGACTTTTCCTCCTTTAATTCCTCCCAACTTTGAGTAGTAAAAAAGCATCTGGACCAGATGTCAGAAGGCATGGTTTCCCACCTCATATCCACCAGAGGACAGCTGTGTGCCTATGAGAAGCACAGGTAACCTCTCTGAGCCTTGGTTCCTCATGAACAGAATGAAAGTCTCAGAGGAGATTATCTATAAGATACCCTCAAGCTTTGAAACTTTTAAATACCTCTGATGTGTAGGGAGAGAAGTCCTGGAGGCTAAAATGATGTCAGAGAATGGGATTCAGAGAGAGGAAACAACACTGGCAAGAGCTGTAGTATAACATAGTGGATTACGGCTGAAAGAGCTACAAGACCCTTTCCCAAAAGACATTCCCAGGAAGGCCAAAGCAAAAAGAGAAAGAAACATGAGGCCACTGGATGAATGCTTAGCCTCTAGAACCTATAGCAGCAGCAACCATGACATATCCACCGATTCCAAACCAGATTAACGTAAAGGCTCATTCTAAAGGTATATTTACTGCAACCTATTAACCAAGACAATTGGCCTGACTTTCAACAAAAGAAGCAGAAGGCATACCAAAAGACAACAAACATATACACACAAAACCATCTGGAGAGACAAAGCCTTCAAAAGAACCATACTCACAGATGTCACAGATGTTGGAATTACCAGACAAGAAATTTAAAATGACTATGATGAATACGTTCATGGTTTTGATGGAAAAAGTGCCACTTTTTCTAGCCCTGATTAACTTCCTTGTTCTCAGGTCAGCTCTGTCTGAAATTAAAGATCTAGTCTCTCCTCTGATTAGTGTTAGTATATGTTTCACCATCCCTTTGATATTAACTTGTCTATAAGTTTTTAGTGCTTAAGGTGGGTTTGTCGTAGATGATATATGGGTCTTTTTTTTTTTTTTTAATCTATGCTGACACGTACAGGTATTAATTCCCCAGGACGATAAAGCAATCCTAAATGTGTTTGTACCTAATAAGTCGGCATCAAAATATCTGAGGAAAGACAGAAAGAACTGATAAATAAATCCACTATTATAGTTAGAGACTTTAACATACTAGAGTCAGTAAATACAGAAAATTACCTAGCTATTCGGTGGCAGATATGAGACCCAAATCTAAATAAAAAACAATATTTTATCAACCAAATCTAAATAAAAAATAATATTTTATAAATTGGTAATTTCCCACCTAATCAATATACCTATGATCAAAAAAGGCTCAATTTGTGGCTTGAAATTTCCTAACACACGTTTATAGAAATTGATATAATGTTCAAATATTATCATGCGATTATCTAGTCTTTTGGGAGTTCCTGTCTTGGCTCAGCAGAAACGAATCTGACTAGTATCCATGAGGATGCGGGTTGGGTCCCTGGCCTTGACCAGTGGGCTAAGGATCTGCCGTTGCCCTGAGCTGTGGTGTAGGTCGCAGACGTGGCTTGTGGCTTGGATCCCGCGTTGCTGTGGCTGTGGCGTAGGTTGGCAGCTGTAGCTCTGATTCAACCCCTAGCCTGGGAACTTCCATATGCTTTAGGTGCGGCCCTAAAAAGAAAGAAAGATTATATAGTCTTTCAAAGGTCAACAGTATTTAATTCAGCTAAATTGAGAGATAGTTTCAGGAGTTCCTCCTGTGCTGCAACAAGATTGGCAGTGTCTCTGGAACACTGGGACACAGGTTCAATCCCCCAGCCAGATGCAGTGGGTTAAGGATTCGCATCTGTGGCGTAGGTTGAAACTGCAGCTCAGATCTGATCCCTGGCCCAGGAACTTCATATTGCCCCAGGGAGGCCAAAAAAGAAAAGAAAAAAGAGATCATTTCAGATCCTTAATTCTGTCCAATATTAACTGTTCACTATGAGACTTCTTTCATGAAACATCTTTAGAAAGATTAGTAATGGAATGAGAGCTGTAGGAGACACACTAGTGTGGTATTAGTTGATGCTCCAAGTCCGCATGAGACCTATAAGAATGAACACAAGTCTCCGCCTCACATTGCTATGGAAACCTCTCATCTAAATGAGGGCTGAGGGTCAGCCCCCAGGTCTCCATTACCCCAAGCACACTAACGCAAGGATGTGCTTTATGTCAGAATAAGCCCAATAGAGGGAGAACAGAGTGATGTGCCTCACTCCCAGTCCCCTTGGAATAGATCCCCTTGTTTGTAGGCAATGACCTAAGATCCCAGCATGCCAAGTACAAGGGAAATAAATACGCCCCTTGACGTAGGCTAGGCATCAAACCCAGAACCCTGAAAAGAGATGCTCCCCATTCTCCTCAACTATTTTCCTCTTGACTCAAAGGATATGCATCATTCTCAAACCCATATCCTCTGTCTGGTTGGTGTGGCTCCAACAAGAAAGGGTGGAAATGTATAGAGTTATCTGATATTCTCCAGGTCTTGGTCAGCCAAAGGGAAGAAATGTGCCTAAAAGTACGGAATGCGGTTCACTTGGCACACTTAAACATTACTCAAGGCTACTTTGCTGCTTCTATAAAGAATAACTGGATTGCCTGGCTCTATTCCCAGATAATAGAAATCAATTAAGAATGCACTGTAACTTTCCATCTTCCTTCTTTCCTTCCCTTCTTTCTCATGGCTAAATAAGTTTGGGATTTATTCGTGAACGATGAGCGCTTTTTGAAGGCTTTTAAGAAGAGTGATTCAGAATTCTTGTTTAGGTAGGTCATTTAGTTGAATCTGTGAAGAGTAGATTTTAAATTAGGTGAGAGCAGGAAGGGACTTAGTATATACATTCAAGATCTACTTAAAATAATATGCATTGGACAGTTACTTGTATTTATGAATGTATTGCCTCTAGGCTTCAAGTTTACCCCTTTTTAGCTGCTTTGTGATAATAAAGATGGACCCTGTCTACACTCCTTAACAGCTGGCATGGGGTTAAGCAATTATCAGGAGAGGCACAGGATGACACAGGGAAAGGGGGGGACTTCTCCTCCTGGTTAGGGTGTGCCTCTTTGGCCCTCCCTCCTTCCCTGTGGTTGCACACCCGATACAGTCTCTCGGTAACCTGGCAGCCCTAGTTCTGGCCTGTTTACCTTCTCATCCCAGTCCTCCTGGAAGGGATACTCTGCAGCTTAAATCTTGTGCTACCCATTCAGTGAGTAGTTCCTGATGCTCTGACTCCCTTCCTCCACCTATCTGTACTTGACAAGTGCTACACCCATGCATGAGCCTTGGTTTGTCTGCACCTGACAGGAGCTTCACCCAAGCATGTGCCTTGGTCTATCTGCATCCCACAAATGTGTCAAGAAACTCCTGATGCAGACATCCCACCCCTCAGGCCTCACACTACTCAATCATTTAGCAGCTCCTAACACCCTGACTTCCTCTGTGGACCTTCCTACCAGGCTTGGTCACCTACACACAGAACTTTGTTTCCCATTAGAAAATCCCAGCCAAGGTTTTTGCCCACCTGGGTGTGCCAATGTCAATGACCTCTGGCCCAGTTTAGCCCAGAGAACGCTCTCCACCCTCTGGCATGCTGCCACACACCTGCTCTGACAAGGTCCCAATATAAGTCTTGCAAAGAGGCTCTGCTTCCACTTTGTTTCTCCCTTGAGGACTCTCCCTCCGCCCTAGGTTGTTTGTTTATAGGCTTTATTTTTATTTTTATTTTTGAAGACTCTTTACATTCACAGCAAAATTGAGCAGAAATCACAGAGACTTCTGGTGCCTCTTTTTCTTACATAGCGTGACTTTGTTAATGGATAAAGTTCCTGAATAGGAACAGCATATGTTCTCATTAATGAGCTAACCACCTACTCAGTCAATCAGCATTCTCCACCCCCCACGCCAGGCATTATGCAGGCTGCATCATCTTGGGATGTTAACATGAATGGCTTATCTTGGGCAGCCACGTACACAGATTAAGTATCTATTAAACACCTACTGTGAACAGGCATTTAATAGCCCCCAGAAGACATGCTCCCTAACTTACAAAAAATCAACAAAAACAAAGTTTTGGGGGGGAAATATTGACTACTTGCACAGAAAGGGCAATTTATAACCAAAATGCATGGATAGACTTTCTTCCCAATTACATTATGGCTTCACTGGCCCAGCAGGAGAAATTATTTGGTTTACAGATTTCTTATTTCATCTTTTCATGCTGTTAACATGACAACAAAGCATGAATCCCAGGCACTTTGGGTTTCATCAGTGATGACCTTGACCTTCCTACACCAATTAAACAGGCACATCAGTAGACAAATGGGATGAAACCAAGGGCATCTTCTCCTAAATGATGGAAAAGCTAAGCTCTCAGACAACACTTCTCCATCCTTTCTCATATCTATGTACAGGCAGATAAGACAGTGACACCAAGCAATACCATTATTGGGCAGCCAAGAGTGGCAGGGAGCTTAAACGGGAAAAGAGACAAGTTTTACATTAGACAAACAGGATCTTTGGGATACTTTTGGTAGAAATTCTATGGGCACAGACAATTTAGCGAATTTTGTTGTTGCTTGCTGAGTGCACCCACCTGGTTGTTGCTCAAGTGGTCCTAGAACAGTCCCCACACTCTTACCGAGATGGGCTCCCACCCCTGAACAGAGTGGGGAACAACGTGAAGCTTCCTAAAGAGCCCAGAACACAGGCCAGAAGCAGGTGAGTCAGGAGAGGTGCCCAGGGTCCAGGGCTCACCTCGCTCTGGCAGAAGCCTCTGAATCAGGATCCAGAAGGCAGGCTCCCCACTCCCACTGGGTTCATTCAGTGGAAAAGGCAAAGCACAGGGGAGAGATGCTCCCAGAATCCCCAGCATCATGTAATAAGCTGACTCTGGACATGCCCACAAGGCTTTGATGAAGAATGTGCCAGTTTCTTTGCTGAAAGATGCACACTTTCCTTAGGGATCCCCTGAGAATTAGCACTTTCATGTTCCTTTTCTTCTGGAAGGTTGAGGGGAGGGAAACTGTCACTTTGTTGGGTCCTGCATGCAGGTGCATGGTTTTCAATCATCCATTGAGGAGGCAATGGTATGAGTACAGATGAAGGTGATAGAAAAAAAATACTCCAGAATGCTATACGGGCATCATGTGCCTTGACATTGGGTCTCCTTAGCTCATAACAGCTCAGATAAAGGCTGGGGTGGTAGAGAAACCCTGGACTTGGAGAAGCAAGAGCCCAGTTCTTTTTGTCACTCGACCACGCACCAGTTGTGTGATCCCGCACTGGTGCCTGCCTTCTTTCTTTAAGACTCAGTTTTGTTCATCTGTGAAAGGGGGATGGCGGGTGGGAGTGGAGGGCAGAATGTGCTATCCTGAACACCGACAGGAAAAACACACATAAAAGAGAGATTGCCACTGGTCTCTCCGCCTGCTTTCGGTGCTGGACATGGTGTCAGCCAGTGGGAGAACTGGGTGTGCCCTTGGGACCGAGGAAACCATGCGGTGGCGGGACCCAGACACATTGACACAGAGATTTGCTACCTGGCATTTCCTCCACTTCCAAATTAATTACCTTGGGAGAAAGGAGCATTGCCTTTTAAAACTCTGAAAATCGGCCAACTTTCTCTGATGTCTCCAGCATCACTGAAACAGCAGTGACATTTCTCTGATAATTTCTCTTGCTCCAAGACGGTTACAGTTGGCACAGGTGCCAAAGATAAAGAACATAAATGTGCCTGCTGTGGTTGTTTATTTAACCCTAAATGGTTTACTGGGGAGTGAGCCATGCCTCGGCAACACACATCTCATACCTCGAGGCCTGGGGATCTCTTTTTGCTCCATCCTCTTCTAACGACCATAAAAATAATAGTTACAATAATCAAGAGTGCCAACTCAATAACATTTGGCTTGGTCTAAACCCATTTAGATGCCCTTGTTCCCCAAGGAGATGCAGGCAGATGACCACACTGCCCCCCTCCAACCCCATGCTAGGCTTCCTGGGCTGTGGAAGGTGTGGAGAAAAGCAGGGCCTTCCAGGGTCATTATAAGAATCAAGTGGGCTGATGACTGTAGCTGCTTGGAACAGTGCCTGGCACGCAGTAAATGCATGCATGCAAGTGTTAGATGAAAAGTGAGGATTTCCAGTTTCCAGCATCAAACTCATGCTCAACCCTGAGCCTAACGCCTCCAACCCTAGCCTGTGAATAGGTCCAAGTTCCAAGCAGAGAGAAAGGCTGGCCCAGGGCCTCCCTGGCACTCAGAATGGTTCTTGCTTTACTGCTAATGTTTTAAAAAGTGACATACATGCACTACATAAAACAACAAAAACACAAGAAGAGGCTAGAGATTTCACTATTTCCATTCCCCCAAATAATGTTTTACTATCAAGATTCTGGATAGGGGAACAATTTTAAGGTCAAATAATATTTTTTTCATAAGAAGTAAAAGTGGTCATTAAATGTCTTCCCCCACTCCCACCTTGTTACACTGATTACACTTCTGGAAAGCCACACATAAAAACAAAACAAAAACAAATCCTGACCTGGACAGCAAATACTCAATATTTAACCTAGGAAACTGTTCAGTAGCTTAGAGAGCTGTGTAGGCATTTTGAAGCCTTCTGCTTTGTTTCTCAGTGTGATGTTCCAGCCATCCTGCCTTTGTTTACCTCCAAAACATATCCCAGAGCAGAAATGCTTGTATCTTTGAGTCTCTGTCCATAAGAACTAATTTTCGAAAGGAAGAGAGCACACAAAGATATCTAAGAGAACGACGAAAGGTTGTAGGGAAGGAATCTTTTCTTTCTAGCCAAGTAGTCTTTGCTTTGTCTGGTTTCTTTTTTGGAAAGCTGCACCCTCAGCATGCAGAAATTCCCAGGCCAGGGATCAAACCTGCACCACAGCAGTGACAACGGCAGATCCTTAATCTGCTGAGCTGCTAGGGAACCCCTTTGGCATGGTTTCTTTCACACATTCTTTGGCTCTGGTTTGTCTGCCCCACAAATAGACAGCACTTGTGGGATTATGTGGGATGAATGACAGAAAAGGTCTGCCTGCTCTACACCAAGGAGGCAATGGCCGTGTGATTAGATTCTCAGCTGCTGCGCCTGAACTTTTGGTTCCATCTTCTAATTTGATGTTTGCTTTTTGCAAGATGTGAGAAACTTGAAGGTTTTCTGACCTTGCTGTTTTTGCAGAATTTGTCTTTGATGGGTCAGGCATCCATCTCTGGCTCCTTCAAATCAGCGTGTGTTGTGACTGTCAATCTGGGCAGAGTCAGCTGCACCCTTTTGCTGTGGTGCTCACGGCAGCTGTCTCTGATCTTGGTGTGCATGTGGGCTTGATGGCCAACCGTGGAATGAAGGTAAAGGTCACAGCAAAAGCCGCATGCCAGTGCTTTCCCAAAGGTGGGGCAGTTCAGTGAGGTCTTACCTACATCCTCGGGGGTTCTTGCTAACTCCCACTGCATCACAGAGAGCTGAACTAGTACCAGATTGATAGGATTTCCCATCAGTTGCCAAAAATGTACATGTTTCTGTGTTTGTAGCTTGAGACCTTGATTTCCTTACAGTTTCTTTGAGACCTTAATTGTCCCTGTATTTGTCCCCTCAAAGGATTGTGAGGAGACCTAGTGAGGTGACCTTCTTTCCTGTCTACTGATTCAAATGCTGATCTCTTCTGCGGATGCTCTCACAGATGCACCCAGAAATTACATTTTTACTAGCTCTCTGGGCATCCCTTACACCAGTCAAGTGATACATAAAATGAAATCACTCTTCCCTTAGATGACAGCCTTCCTTTTGGAAGCCTTGGACCTGGGGCATTTGCTTAAAAGGATACAGGGCAACTGCTGGCATTTCACAGCATCTGCTATTTGGTGATTAACTCATCCAAGAGAGAAAGGACTTTCAAGGAGCACTGTAGTTCCTTTCCTGCCAAACCAAAAGGCATGGGAGACCAGCCCCACTTGCCAGGACATTCCAGCTGGCAGAAGGCCCACCTCATTCATTAATGCACTTGGGCAGTGGGCAGGGAACCAGAGAAAGGGCGCCTTTGTCTCAGTCTATTTTAAGACACGCGTCAGTTTTATGAAGCATCTGGATGAGCTGTAAGTACTTGGTTCCACCTCCAGGTCACACCAACAGGGGATTAGAAATGCATTTGGCTGTACTCTGCATGCTGTACACACAGGAGAAAAGGAGGTATTTGAGGCTCCTAAAAATAAGCCTTTCTCGTTTGTTTCTCTGCAAGGCCAATCGGATGCTGCTGGAGCCCAGGAATGATGAAGCTAAGTGCAGCCTTCTTTCCTGCTCAGCCTGCCCTCTTGCCTTTAGCAGATCAAACTCAGGTTGACTAAGAGATGCAGATGGGCCCTCCATATATCCAGGACTGCTGGATCAAATTGGTAGTTCTACTTTTAATCTTTATGAGGAACCTCCATACAGTTTTCCACAGCAGCTGCACTGGTGTACATTTCCACCAACAGGGCACAAGGGTTTCCTTTTCTCCAGGTCCTCATCAACATTTGTGATTTGTCTTTTTGATAGTAGCCCTGCTGACAGGTGTGAGGTGATTGCTCATTGTGGTTTTGATTTGAATTTCAAATGATGATTAATGACGTTGAACATCTTTCCATGTATCTATTGGCCATTTGTGTGTCTTTGGAAAAAATGTCTGTTTAGATCTTCTGCCCATTTTTTAATCAAAAAAAATTTTTTTGCTATTGAGTTTTATAAATTCTTTACTTATTTTGCATATTAGTTCCGTATAGGATCTGCAAATATTTTCTCCCATTCAGTAGGTTGCATTTCCATTTTTGTTGATAGTTTCCTTTGCTGTGCAGAAGCTTTTTTGGTATACGTAGTTTCACTTGTTTATTTTTGCTTGTGTTGCTTTTGCTTTTGGTGTCAGATTAAAGAAGTCATCACCAAGACCTAAGTTAAGGAGCTTACCAAATATGTTTTCTTCTAGGAGTTTTATGGTTTCCTGTCTTCCATTCAAGTTTTTGATCCATTTTGAGTTATTTTCTGTGTGGTGCCAGAGAATTTGAATTTGGGTGAATTTCATCCTTTTGCATGTGGTTTGCCTGTTTTCCCAACATCATTGATTAAAGAGACTGTTCTTGGAGTTCCTGCTGTGGTGCAAAAAGGATCAGCAGCATCCATCTCTGGAGCACTGGGAAGCAGGTTCAATCCCTTGCCTAGGACAGTGGGTTAGGGATCTGACATTGCTGCAGCTGTGTCATAGGTCAAAGCTGCAGCTTGGATATGATCCCTGGCCTGGGTACTCCATGTGCTGCAGGGTGGCCAAAAAAGAGAGAGAGCGAGAAAGAGAAAACTGTCCTTTCTCCATTGTATAATCTTGTCTCCTGTATCATAAATTAATTGACCACATGTGTGGGCTTTTTTCTGGGCTCTCTCTTCTTTCCATCGATCCACATGTCTGTTTTTCTGCCGTTGCCACACTGTTTGGATAACTGTAACTTTGTAGTATAGATTGAAACCAGTAAGTGTGAAAACTCTAGCTCTGTTCTTCTTTCTCAAGATGGCTTTGGCTATTTCCTTTTTTTTGGGGGGGGGTTCATACACATTTTAGGATTATTTGTTCTATTTATTTGTAAAAATACTAATGGAATTTTGATAGAGATTGCCTTGAGCCTATAGATTGCTTTGGGTAGTATGGAAAATTTTTAAATATTGATTCTTTCAATCTATGAGCAAAGAATATCTTTCCACTTATTTCTGTTTTCTTAAAATTCTTTTTTGTTTCTTTTTATGACTGTGCCTGCAGCATATGGAAGTTCCCAGGCTAGGGTTGGAATTAGAGCTGCAGCTGTCAGCCTATGCCACAGCCATGGCAACAGCTGCCAGCATCTGTGACCTACACTTCAGCAATGCCACAACCTTAACCTGCTGAGCAAGACCAGAGATCGAACCTGTATCCTCATGGACACTATATTGGGTTCTTAACCCAGTGAGCCACAATGGGAACTTCTTCAAGTTCCTTTATTAGCGTCTTGCAGTTTTCAACATACAGGTCTTTCACCTCCCTACTTATTCCTAAGAGAATTTTGCCTCCTATCTCATCTTTTTCTGAACTTAAAAGGAACTGTAAAATGGGTTCATCCATTATTTCATTTTTGTATTTCCACTATAATGTCTACTGAAGAAAGCCATAAAGCGTTCTGCCTGAGACTTTATCACATTTGTTTGTCATGCCCCATATGCAATTTTAAAGATAGTCAATAAATTCAGTTGAATTCTTAGGAGTCAGACTTAAGTACTTATGGTCAATATACTTTAAATGAACCATCCTAAAGTCTTCACTATATTGCCATATTGACCTTTACTTTAAAACTCTGTAAGAAAATAAATTTGATCTTTCCTTTCACATGTATCCTGTACTTAGCATTAGATAGTATCTTTAAGCATTTGTAAATGATTATTTGTTAGCTCTAGCTTCAGTCATATGTAAAATATTAGAAAATAAACTACCATGAGAAATGTTATCCTACTATAGTGTAATGAGACAAATATGAGAATATTTAAGTAAAAAAATTATCTTTTTATTTTAAAGACATTTCACCTGGCTTGAGGATGATATTAAGCTTAAAATTCTTGCAAATGAGGTTTGCATTCCTCCAAATAGTAGGCACAGCTCATTAGCATCAAGGTCCTAAGTAAGTCAACCGTTCATCAGTTTCTGAGTTCTTCAGTATTATAACAAATGGTTACATTGCCCAAGGATTTATCAAAGCTACCAATTTTGTGACATGGTTCCTTTGTAATCAAGTCTAGCGTGAATTCACCCAGGTGGCCCAGACTGAAATGGTCATCCATTCTCTCTGGCTAGGCAGTGATTCTATAATCAATCCCATTACTGTTTGCTAGAAACCCCCATAGGTGAGACATTCCCGGACACGGCATTCACGTGCAAGTCTGTACTCACAGCTGGAGAATATCAGCGGGCAGGAGTGCTCATCCATGGGGAAGTTGTGCAGCTGCAGCTGGCACTCGGCATTTATGGTGAGCCTGTGGGGGAGCCAAGCGTCACTCTCGTGGTCAGCCAGGCACACCCTAGTGAAGGCCCCGAGAGGGTCAGAGGTGGTCACATTACCCCAAAGTGGGGGTGGGGGGGTCAGGGCCACTACTTGGGACTCACTCCTGGCAGGGGGACCAGCCATGCAATGTACCATTTGGTTGTTTTTGTGTTGCATGACTATTTGGCTTTTAGCCATCAGAAGCAGAGAGAATTTCCATTAGTAAAATTTCTGTGTCTAGAAATATAAGCCAAGTCTTAAGAGAGGAGACAAATCAAAACAATATGTCCTCGTTTTCCTAGGCCCTTGCTTCCTAGGTCCTTGTTTTCAATCTGCTGGACTGAATGAAATCCTTCATTTTTTTCCTCTTAATTTTATTGGGAGGATTTACTGAAACAGGTATATTTGCCAAAACAAGTATAAGGCCAAGGTAATCCACGTGTAGGGAGGATTTCATATTTGGCCAATTCCTCCATTTGACTAAGCAGGTATTGGCTGCACTAAATGAATGTACTGCATCTTTTCAAAGCAGACAGCCCTGGGCTGGTCGGAGTTTCTCTGAAGGATCCCAGGACAGGCCATGTCTCTGTTCTGGTTTGCTGAAGCTCATCTTAATCTAGAGTCTCATTTACATTCCTTCAAGACTGGTGAGGAAATTGCTATTACAAGCTCCTGTTCTCCCAATGCATCTCATTGGCAGAGTTCCCTGTTGTGGCATTTTGTTGTTCTTGTTGTTCCCAGTCTGCCAAAATGATTATTTCCCCAAAACTTTGCAATTCTCTAATATTCTGCTTATTTCAATATGGATCTGGGCCACAGTTGCTCATTTACCCTATGAGTTATAGATTTCTCCTGCTGGCCACAGACCACCTGCCCTTAAAGGCTTGTGACCAGATGTGGGGGGAGGGAGGCATCCTTGGGGCTGGCAGTAGGTCGTCCTTGAGCCTGGAGGACATAGGATAGGGTCAGAGGTGTCAGAGGAATTTGAATATGAAATGCTTTTTTCAGCTTTCAGGAGGAGCCATTCTACGGGCTCAAAGAATCTGGGGCCCAGAAGGAAGTTCTGGGTTGGAAATGACCTATGGAGAGATCCTGAGCCTGGGTTTGGCTTTGAAAGTCATAGGAATGCGTGAGCTGAGTCAGCAGGAAAGGGGAACCGGAGGTAATATGGTGGGAAGTCCTGAGGGAGGAGGAGCAGAATGAGGAGAGGCTGCGTCAGGAGTGGCGCAGGGGCTACAGGAAGGAGCCCTGAAACCACAAAGCCAGTGACAGTGAGACAGTCAGGGCTTTGAAGAGGCCTTGGCCACCAGGAAGGTGGTGTCCAGGTGGTGCTGTTCTGATCCCAAGGCTGGGTGAACAGCAAGACTGACTTAGGTGCAGGATGTTCTAAGGTATGTAGTGGCCGTGTGTTCCATTATACTCAGATCACCCCGGCTCGGAGAGTCCTGAGAGACAGGGACCCAGGTTCAACCCTGGGTAACACTAGTTCTCAGTGGAGACTTTGGGCAGGCGAGTCAGTTCACATCTTTCCAGCACAGCCTCCCTTACCTCGCTGGGTTCCCAGAGGGCAGTCTGCCCCATGCCCCCCAGGTGGACCCATTACAAGGTAGCTGCCACTTCCATTAGGGATGCTTCAGGGAATAACCTCTGTGCTCTTTTCTTCCTTGTGGTCTTCTATAATTACATTTGTCACTTAGTACACCAAGACATCTTTATTTTCTATGCTGAATGGACCCAGGGGTTATGTATATTAATGATAATTTGCACAGCCCACTTCCAGCAGAAATGGACTCTCGTGAAGGGAGGAATTTATTCATTGCAGAGCCTTTGTATGCATTTACTTTTACAGACATAGGATTAAGAAAAAGTTCTTCAAGATGCAGTAGCATGTTGAACATGAGAGGTGATAGAACGTAGCAACAAAAATAGAGTCCCATTCCTGCAATGATCTAAATTAGAGTCCCCAGGACACAGATCATCAATGCTTACAGATCCACCAGCATCTTACCTTAAAGTGTAAAGGATTTTCCCATCATTCCAAATTCTGAGGAGCTGGTTGGGGGTGGTGATCCAGTGAGCCTCTGCCGTTTTGGAATTGCGGAAGATCGTATCTGGAATCCATATCAACCCCACCATGTTGCTGTTCAGAGTAAGTATTTTCATTGTGCTGTTGAACCGAAGGCGACTGTCCGTCCAGGTCTGAGCAAAAAAGATGTCAATTTGGTATTCCTGAAACAGAGCAAAAGGAGAGGTGAGACTTTTCTATTAGTGGATTTTCTGCATGCTTTGTTTTCTTTCTGAGAAGTTTGGCTTTCCTCACGCTTATTTATAGCCTCTTCCCTTTCTGTTAGCACTTAATACAGTACCTGCATCAATATGATGCACAATCAGCAAAGGCAACCAATACTGTCAGTCAACAGTGTGATAATATTTGTGGAAATGCTCTGTAAACCCTAAGTTGTAATAAATACATAGGGTGTGGAGATGGGGTCAAGAGGTAGTAGAATATAATTCATAACATAGACCTGGACCCTCCTATATTCATAAGTCTGGATGCTGACAGAGAGCAGGACCTAGTGCGGCCTCCATTCTCCAATCCACAAAATGGGTAGAATAGTAATTCCTACCTCCTAAAGGGATTATACAGCAGGGAATAAATGATTAAATAAAAAGCTCTACTGCATGAGGTAAAACAGATGATCCAGAAAGTAGTAGCTCAGATAACAATAACTATCATTTTCACTCAAAAGCCCTCTCAAATGACCCAACCAAATCAAAAAGAAAAGTAAAAAATAAATGGAGTTCCCACTGTGGCACAGTGGGTTAAGGGCCTGCATTGCCACAGCTGTGTTGTAGTTTGTAGCTGCGGCTCGGATTTGATCCCTGGCCCAGGAACTTTTATATGCCATGGTGGGGCCAAAAGAAAAAGGTTAACGACAAAAAACTAAGGAGTGGATAGCTGCCCAAGCCAAATACTGATTCCAGCAGAGGGCTAACAGGGCTCAAATTACTGCTGTAATCAGAAGCCATCCCAGTGTTCATAGCACATGGGACACAGGATGGAGTTGCCATTACCATGAGACCCAGAGAAATGTCTTGAGTCTGGATCACCTCAAAGGCTCCTCCTGTGATCACAGTTTAAAGGATTGGCTTTAGGTCCATAGTAAAGATGATCCAGAGGCAGACTGTTAAAGATTTTCTTATTGTTTGCTTCTTTATATACTAGGTTTTATAAATGATTACTTTTACAGAGTTCAGTAATTCTCAACAAGAGCCCCATATTTATCCTTTTGAGTTTCTAGTTAAAGAACTTTTTTGGGACAGGAAGTTCACTGACCAGATCCAGACTTTTATTAAAGAATCCCCCTCATTCATCACGTTTCTGTTGCACTACGTTGGGCCCTGCAAACCACGGAAGGCCCAGAACTGTGCCAACAGGAAAACCACCTGTCTTCAGGGAGCTTATAGTTCAGTCAGGGAAGATGGACCTTAAACAAACAACTAAGGTGAAAAAACATGACTTGTCTGATGTGTTGACGGCTACTGACTATGTTTGGTAAGTGAACATAAGAAAGAGATTATCTCAGAAGATAACTGGCTGGTTTGAAAGCAGTTATGAAAGTGTAAACTGGGAATGTTGCCTGCCACTGCAGTAAACAAAGAATGTTGCCTGAATTTCCAGTTCTACAAGGACTAATCCACCAGCCACTGCAGCAGCCTCCTCCCATCCTCTTCACCTCCCCCCACACAGTGGTGCCCCAACAGGGGAATTGGGATGGAGAGTAACAGGAAGAATTATGTGTTTTGGAAACTGGCCTTAAACAGTATATCAAAAAAATAATTTTAATGAACCCAGATTCTAGCATCTTTCGATAAACAGGAAAGCACTAAAATCACTGACATGAGAAGTCTGTTTTTTTTTTTTTTTTGCGATTAGCAGTCATCTTTTGATACTTACTGCATTTTTTTTTTAAACTACATACCCTGGCTCCTCCCTTACCTCTTCAAAACAGTTCTACCAAGCTATCTGAGTGGCTGCCTCCCAGACTTAAGTTCTCAGTAAGATCTTGAAATAATATTTAACTTGCAACTTTTATGTTCTGTGTTTCTCCTCAGCTGAAAAAAAAGTAAAGCAAACACAAGATTCTTTTTTTTTAAATTAATACTTTAATAAGTCCATGTAGAAAGTCACTCAGTGCCTTGATTAAATCCTTCTTACATAGGATATTTAGACCAAAGCAATGTCTAGATCATGCAGAAGAGATGAAATGGTTATTCCACTTCAACTTACAATGGTCCAATGTTATTTTATCCCATGCGTATATATAACTTCTTATATCACTGAAAGACCATAGCAGCAAATAAATGGGAAGAAACCCAGATTCTTGTAGGGACAGAAGAAACAAATGCTTCTTATCCCCAACAATAAATCACAGCATCAAGAAATGCTTTGAGTGATAAAAAGCCTGTGCAACCTCAGCTTTGCAGATAGTCAGATCCATTGCTAAAAGTCTCTAAATGGGTTAAGTGGTCACCATGCAAAATCTACTTTTTTTTTTTGGCCACACCCTTGGCATGTGAAATTTCCCAGGCCAGGGATCAAACCTGAGCCACTGCAGTGATGATGCTGGATCCTTAACCCACTGAGCCACAGGGGAACTCCCCATGCAAAATCTTTAATTGTGCCAATATGGTTTCAGGACAAGAGACTGAGATATGACTTCCACTGAAGTCTGATAGGTCCGAGGTACCCGTACTTAATTTAAGAGAAAGAATAAGAATAAGAGTGACATCAACGGGTTGGGTAGAGGTAGTGGTGTGAAAAGCAAAGGCACCTTGTGGATATCAGAGTGGTATTGAGACAAGATCTATGAATGCATTTATTGAATGTGTTTATGCACACATGAACCTGGCCTGGTAGGTAAGAGGCTGGCTAGGTTTTAAGAGTCTTCCATTGCCAAAGGAAACTCGAGTCAGGGAAAACGGTCTGCAACTTGTTGAGACTTAGATGTACGTTTGCATTCCTATTTGTAATGGGTAGATTGTGGTCTGGGAAAGCTGATTAGACTCCAAAGGATGCTTATTCTCCAATGCCAACTTCTCCACTGCCAGAACAGTTAATGGAAAGGAAGACGGTGGAAAGAACCCCAGTGTGCATGAACAGACTCCCCCTTGGCTTTGTTTACAAATGGTGTGAAGTTGTTCGCCTTCCTTGGCCTTTGATTCCTCCTCTATAAAGTGGGAGATTTGGGTCCGGTTAAATGGAAGAATACTTCCAACTCTAACCTTTTATTTATTTATTTTTTGCTTTATTTATTTACTTATTTTTTGTATAATGATTTTTATTTTTTTCCATTATAGCTGGTTTACAGTGTTCTGTCAGTTTTCTACT
The DNA here is from genome assembly GCF_054392235.1 of Sus scrofa. Lineage (NCBI taxonomy): Eukaryota > Metazoa > Chordata > Mammalia > Artiodactyla > Suidae > Sus > Sus scrofa. The sequence continues at coordinate 149,356,175 of NC_139383.1, forward strand.
GTACAGCAAGGTGACCCAATTACACATACATGTATACATTCTTTTCTCTCCCGTTATCATGCTCCATCATAAGTGACTAGACATAGTTCCCAGTGCTACACAGCAGGATCTCATTGCTAATCCATTCCAAAGGCAACAGTCTGCAACTATTAATCCCAAGCTCCCAATCCATCCCACTCCCTCCCCCTCCCCCTTGGCAACCACAGGTCTATTCTCCAAGTCCAAGATTTTCTTTTCTGTGGAAAGGTTCATTTGTGCCATGTATTAGGTTCCAGATAAAGTGATATCATATGGTATTTGTCTTTCTCTTTCTTACTTACTTCACTCAGTATGAGAGTCTCTAGTTCCATCCATGTTGCTTCAAATGGCATTGTATTCCTACATCCCTGCCTGGAGTTAGCCTTTTCACTGTCAAAAGTAATTTTTCTGGAGTGGAAACTATTTTCATGTAAGGGGAGAGATCATTCCACGATGGGGGCTACAGGGTTCAGGGGGAGTCTCTCTTTATTCTGTCACAAATTCCAACTCAGGAGGGTGGAGTGTGGATGGCACGGGTGGTGCTTGGTGTGGATGTTTTATTGTGTCTACATCTGACTAAATGTTGGAGAAACACTTTCCACCCACAAAGAAATATTTTTATGTCTCTCATAAACTTTCTTTGTAACTGCATTAATCATCCTTCCTTCCCGCAGAGGAAAAAAAATATCATTCTTACAATATCTCTCTAAAACATTTTATATAATTCATAAAGAGCTGTGAAATTCATGTGGCTGAAATACTAATAATCATAAAAGGTGAAAAATGTGTTAAATCTTCCTGTTGAAACCTTCAGGCTTGTGGAACACCTAGGCTCATGGTTTATTTTAATAACTGGAGAGCTTAATGAGTCCTAGATAGGCCATGAGTTCCAGCAGCATGTGAAGCACTTTAACAAAACAGAAGAAAAATTATAATTCTTAGTGTTATCTCTCTATAACTCCTTGAAGCAGGAGATAAATGGGTCCCAGGCTGAGCAACTGGAATCTGTTCCCTGAGGACAGATAACTTCAAGATAAAGATGATGGCAGGAGCAAGGAGGAGCTTCATGCTGTTTGGATAAAAGACCACCTATTTCTCATTCTTGAGGTCAAGGAATCCTGCCAGACTACACATTCACAGAAACGTTCCTCAGGGGTCAGAGAAGGGAGGGGCGCCAGATCATAGTACATCCTGTCAACTTCCCATAAAACTGTGCTAGAAGCCATCCTGCTGAAAAGATGCTTGTGCACAGGGGAGGGCCCTGGGTCAGGCCAACTGTGGGCTCAAGGACAGAAGAAGCAAGATGATTGGCCAGAGGACTGCCCCCATACAAGGGATTTAAACCACCTCCAAAGCGCATATTGCTCTCTTCCTCTCTTGCTCTTTCTCTCCGTCTGTCCCTGTCTCTGTCTCTCTCCCTGCCCCCACCCCTCACCAGAGCCTGCCCGTGCTTTCTCCATGCCTATCTTCTTTGTTAATAAACACTTATTTGCTTCTCTACCCTCAGTCTCTTTGCCGAATCCTTTCTTCAAAAGGACAAGTTCTGGGGACCTATGTTAATTGTTCAGCATTCTCACTCAACAGCCAACTAAGAACATTCTAAAGCACTAGAAAGTTATTTTCTAAGGTATTTCTCGTTTCCTTTCTCTAAGAAGAGGGCCAAATGGAAAAAATGACAGCTTAATAAAGCACAGGGACTTGGAGATGGGAGGTGACCTACATCACAGCTCACAGCAACGCCAGATCCCTGACCCACTGAGTGAGGCCAGGGATCGAACCCGAGTCCTCATGGATACTAGTTGGGTCTGTTACTGCTGAACCACAAGGGGAACTCCTTATTTCTATATCATTTTTAATTGCATTGTGAAATATATTGTTTGCCCTCTAGGCATTAGGGTTATTTATTCTTAAGAAATCATTTAGTCATCTTCAAATAATCCTAATTTTTTTTTCTCTTTAGGTGCGCACCCATGGCATATGGAAATTCCCAGGCTCCCAGGCTTGGGGTCGAATTGGAGCTACAGCTGCTGGCCTGCACCACAGCCACAGCATCGCTGGATCCGAGCCATGTCTTTGACCTACACCACAGTTCATGGCAACGCCTGATCCTTAACTCACTGAGAAAGGCCAGTGACTGAACCCTCAACCTCATGGATCCTAGTTGGGTTTGCTACCCACTAAGCCATGAATGGAACTTCAAACAGTCCTAATTTAAAGAACTACTCAAGGAGCAGTAGGTTAAGGATCTAGCATTGCCACAGTTGAGGCATAGGTCAAAGCTGCAGCTTGGATTTGATCCCTGGCCTGGGAACTTCCATTTGCCACAGCTATATCAAAAAAACTAACTAAATAAAAGAACTACTTGAAAGGTTATTACATGTATGTGCATACATATGTACATACATACACATATCCATGATATGTCTGTATACACAACTGTATATTAAATATATGTAACTATTAAACATAGTAAAGAATATATCCATATATTCATTTGTGAAAAAGCATGCCTGGCCATAGATCAAATGAAAATACGAAGTATTTTACAAACTGCCGTGTTAGCTCTCATTCATATCACTGCACGTTGGCAGAGATTCATAAAAACTCTTGTATATACAGAGACTGTTGAGAGAGGGAATGCTGCAAATTGCCTCGACATTCGGTAAGGGACCAACAAGAATTTCTGACTTGAATGAGAAGCCTTTTCAACTCCTGGGACCTCATCAGTGATTTAGAACATCCACATCCTATTCTGGAACTCAGCACTTTCCCCCCTCTTTTCCAGCAGAGTACATCTGTCACCCTAAGGAACCTTCAGTATTAGAGGTGACTTTAAAGAAGTAAATCTCCCCTTTGGGATATTGCTTTACAAAATGTGCTATGAAGTTAACAGTGGAAGGTGAAAAAAAGTAATGTGGCTTTCCTGTGCACTGAAGAAAACTATTGTAATTCTGTACTGGGTTACCTTTAAAATGAAATATTTAAGGACTTCCCTCGTGGCTTAGTGGGTTAAGGATCTGGCATTGTCACTGCTGTGGCATGGGTTTGAACACTGGCCTGGGAACTTCCACATGCCATGGGTAGGGCAAAAAAAATTAAATATTTTAAAAGCTAAGGGGGAGGGGAGAGAGTAGGATGGATTGGGAGCTCGGGGTTAATAGATGCAGACTATTGCCTTTGGAATGGATTAGCAATGAGATCCTGCTGTGTAGCACTGAGAACTATGTCTAGTCACTTATGATGGAGCATGATAACGGGAGAGAAAACAATGTATACATGTATGTGTAACTGGGTCTCCATGCTGTACAGCAGGAAAAAAATGTATTGGGGAAATAACAATAAAAAAATTAAAATAAAAAAAAAAGACAGGTGTCCAGGAGATCCATGCTTTGAGCTTTCTCTCAGGATAAGAAACTCCTTTCCCTTTAGGCATGGCTCAGAAGTACTTGCCACCATCAAAAGGGAATCATGAGAATTTCAAGGAAGGAATTTCATGTTCATTTCAAAGAATGCGAGAATGTAAAATGATTTAGTTATACTCTGCAGAGAAAGCTGTACTAGGTGCTTATGTAAAGCAAGAGCTTTATTTTGCATTACTTGTTTTTTTACCTTTGAAAAACTGGCTTAGCCTCTTTCTCCTATCAGCAACCTTAAAAATCAGGATTCCAGATTTCATGGTGTTTTGGTTTTTTAACATGGTGGGTGTTAGATGTATTGCAAGATGTGATAACAGTACATATTTACTTTGCATGAGCAAAAGGTGTGGTGACACCTCAGATTTATTGAGATATGACTGACATATAACACTGGGTAAGTTTAAGGTGTACAACCTGTTGGTTTGTTAGACTAATATATTGTAAGTGATCCCCACCATAGCATCAGTAACACTCCCATTCCACCACATAGTTAGCATTTCATTTTGTGGTGAGAATATTTCATTTTTTTTTCTCCCATTGTCTAGTCTCTAAGTCAGAAAAAAAGATGCCCTCTGTTATTTAATGAGCAGATTTCTCAGTAAATTTTTTTTTCTTTTTTCTTTTATGGCCCTAGCCAAGGCATATGGAAGTTCCTGGGCCAGGGAGTGAATTCAAACCACAGCTTTGGCCAATTGCCACAGCTACAGCAATACCAGATCCTTTAACCCCCTGTACCTGGCTGGGGATTGAACCCATGCATCTGTAGTGACCAGAGCTGCTGCAGTTGGATTCCTAATCCACTGATCCACAGAAGGAATTCCTAGGGTTTTTTTTTTTGTTTGTTTTTTGTTTTTTGGCTCAGAAATGTTTGATCTTTCCATGAGAAAATGATTTAAATTTATACAACATGCTTTGTTGTAGGACTGATCTCAGCATGAAGTTGGTCACTGTTGGTGACCATGCCTGGTCCAAGTTCATTGCCAAATCACACTTTATCTTCAGACAGGAGTATTCCTTTTTAATATTTATCCAGAAAATAGTAGGTCCTTAGCACTGCCAGACCTCTAAAAATCCTTGTGCTGGTGCAGCCATTCCAGGAACACAAAGCATCTGTAAGGGAAACCGAGAGGAGTCTGGACTAACAAAGCAACCAAGATGCATGGCATCCAAGGCAGAAAGGACAACAGGGGACTCTCACTTTGGGGTCTGGTAGGCCAGTGCGGCCTGAGACAGTCACCAGGAGAGGGGGCACTGTGGACACCCCCTCCCAGGTCAGAAGAGGTCCTCATAGTGACCAGAGGGCACACAGAGGCTGAAAGGCCTTCAGGCAGAAGCTGCTTGGGGACACCATGGGAAGAGGTGGGGATGCCAGGTTACACTGCAGGGCAGAGTGTAGACCCAGAAAGAGTGTGGGCTGGCACACACTGGGAGGAAAAGGGGATACAAAACAAGGAGAGAGCTGGAAAGAGTCCACCAGTGCAGAGAAGGGCTCTGAAACGTGCCAGCCTTCAGAACCTCTGTCCTGGAAAGATTAAAGTAGATACACCAAAAGAGCACAGACGTGATCAACTCAGAGATGAGGGTTTGCAGAAGAGAGAATGTCTTTCTGGATAAATGGTACTTTGTGACACCAGGAGAAGAAATTTCTGAGGCCTTGTTAATCTCAACTACAGTTAAAAATAGAAGATGCCCCACAAATATTTAAGTAGGGCTTTTAATCTGGAAAGTGGGATGAAAAACAATTAGCATGCTGAAACTCATCACTTTCTCATGACCTAGTGGTGAGGAAGAGCATGGCTTCATAAAACATCACTGCTAGCTTGACAGCTACGGCCTGGATGGAAGTCTGATGTCACATGGGAAACTCCGCCCCCCAAAATGAATGAAAATTCCTCATCATTTGGGGGAGTTTTGCTTATGTGAGAAATATACATAAATTAAAAACATCAAGTAAAATACTGTATTACAATCTCAGGCATTTTATTTTTGTTTTTCTTTTTCAGTCACACTCACAGCATATGGTAGCTCCTGGGCCAGGGATAAATCTGAGCCAATGCTGCAACCTACGCCATAGCTGTGGCAATGCCAGATCCTTAAGCCACTGTGCTGCAGTGGGAACTCCAATCTCAGGCATTTTAAAGCATCTGAGAGCAGTTCAATTTACTGTCCACTTGCTATGTGCCCGGCATTATTCTTAATTGATAAATATTATTTCTTTAATGTGCCCCCAAACCATATAAGGTAGATTTCATGACTTTCTCAATTTTCTATCCAAAGATGTTATCGATAAAGAGACAGACTTTTTATTTTCAACTAGAAGACAGCTTAATTATTTTCACATGTTTTTGGCTAAAAATGGCAATGGATTAGAAAGCAGAATAAGTGAAGATAATTTATCATTATGAGGAAAATATTCAAAGTTGTCAAGTGTAGTAGACAAACATTTTCAAAAAGAACTCATCATAGGTAATGTTTAAAAAGGTGGAATGCAAAAAAAAAAAAAAAAAAAAAAAACCCAATAAAAAATGGAGTTCCCCCATGGCTCAGCAGGTTATTAAGGATCGAGTGTTGTTACTGCAGTGGTTCAGATCACTGCTGTGGAATAGGTTTGAAATCTGGCCCAGGAACTTCCACATGCCCTGGGCAGGACCCAAAACAAACAAAGAAAAAGAAACAATGAAAATGTGGAATGTGGAGTTCCTGCTGGGGCGCAGCAGAAGCAAATCCGATTAGGAACCATGAGGTTGTGGGTTCGATCCCTGGCCTCGCTCAGTGGGTTAAGGATCTGTCGTTGCCATGAGCTGTGGTGTAGGTCACAGACATGGCTTGGATCCTGCGTTGCTGTGGCTCTAGAGTAGGCCGGCATCTACAGCTCTGATTAGACCCCTAGCTTGGTAACCTCCATATGCTGTGGGTATGGCCTTAAAAAGACAAAAGACAAAAAAAGAAAAAATGTGGAATGCTACAACTACAAAAATCAGAGTTTAGATGTTTTCGACAAAATCATGTGAAGTAGTCTGGACTAAGAAAGTGGCGTGTATACTGAGAAACTTCAGAAATCAAATGACATATATAGTCATACAGGCTACATAATAGACTTCATTGGAAGTCACCAGGTAGATCTAAGACCATTTCAATTACTTGAAAAGTGTTAACATTTATGCAATGAATGTACTTTTAAAAAATGGGCAGGATTACAAAATCACTTAAAGCACAAAATGTCAGAGTTCCCCTTGTGACACAGTGGAAACAAATCCAACTAGTATCCATGAGGATGTGGGATGGATCACTGGCCTTGTTCAAGTGGGTCAGGGATCCAGCACTGCCGTGAGCTGTGGTGTAGGCTGCAGACCTGGCTCAGGTCTAGCGTTGCTGTGGCTGTGGCTTAGGCCAGCAGCTACAGCTTCAATTCAACCCTTAGCCTGGGAACCTCCATTTGCCAGGGGGGGCAGCCCTAAAAAAAATAATAAATAAATAAATAAAGCAGAGTCATAGGATAAAAGGATTTCTGTGCATAAAATATTGCTTGTATCTGTCATCATAATGAGGAAGAGAAAGAATGTTTTTGAAGGGAAAGATTGAGAAAATGGACTTTATTAAAATTAAGAATGTTTTTATCGAAAAGAGAATTATGAAGGTGAAAAGCAAACTACAGAGTGGGCGAAGTATTATGCAACACCTGTGACTGATCAGAGACATCATGTCAGAGGAAGCAAGTTAACAAGGGATTTCAACATTGCGCCAAGTGCTTACTTCAGTGTCTAAATGAATCACAGATTACATATGCAATACCTTTATCAAAAAGAGAAGCCAGAACACTTCTGAACAGGTTAAAATATATCCACTGAATACAGAACTATGGACCTGGGAAACTCACAGCAGTTTTTGAAATATCTTATTTTTCATGCATAGCAAGTGACTACTGCTTATAGGGTCTAAAATACATTGGTGTGTTCGGAGACAGTTCAGAAAAGCCTAGTGTACAGAGATATTCATATTAATGTTCTAGTCATGGATGATGGACAAACTGGAACCTGGATACTAAACATTCTCATAAAAACACACGTATGTATTTGTGTAACTATCAGCGTTATCAGGACATAGCAAAGTTCCAGCATCGAGCCCCTTACTTCCTCCTTCTACTGTTTTGTAATCACTCTTCCCATTCCTAACTCTCCATCAGTTCTCCACCCTCATAACTTGCATTTTGTTGAGCATGTCATATAAATGCAGAAGTTCCCTGGCCAGGAGTTAAACCTGAGCCACAGCAGTGACCAAACACTAGATCCTTAACGCTCTGTGCCACCAGGGAAGTCCAGTATATAGGCTTTTGGATCTGGCTTTCTTCACTTAAACATAATGCCTTTGACCAATTTGTTAAGAGTATCAAAAGTCCATTCCTTCCTATAAATATTATTCCATTGTAGAAATGTACCAGAGTCTGTTTATCCATTCTCCAACTGGCAGGACATTAGGGTGATATCTTGTTTGCAATAATTACAAATAAAACTATTTTATTAATGTACAGGTTTTTACGCGGTAATAAAATTTCACCACTCTAGCATGAATGCACAGAACTAGACTGCTGGGTCATAGTATATGAACAAATTTAAAATTATAAGGAACTTCCAAACTGTTTCCCAGAATGACATTTCAATTTTGCAGCAATTTACAAAAGTTCCAATTGTTCCACATTCTCCACAGTCCTTATTGTTGTCAGCATTTACAGTTTTTAAGCATTCTATACTTAAAAATAGTTTAAATAGGTTTGTAGCAGTATCTCATCATGGTTTTAATTTAATTTCCTTGATACCTAACCATAGTGACCATCTTTTTTTGTTTATTTGTTGTTATTGTTGTTGTTGTTGTAGCATATGGAAATTCCAGGCTAGGGGTCAAATTGGAGCTGCAGCTGCTGGCCACAGCCACAGCCAGAGCAATACAGGATCCAAGCTGCATCTGCAACCTACACCACAGCTCACGGCAACGCCAGATCCTTAACCCACTGAGTGAGGCCAAGGATCGACCCCTCATTCTCATGGTTACTAGTCGGATTCATTATCACTGAGTCAAATAGAAACTCCTAGTGACCATCCTTTAATGCATCTATTTGCCATCTTTATATCCTCTCTGGTGAAGAGTCTGTTCACATCTTTTACCCATTTTTAAATTTTTGTTTTTTCCTTACTCTTCAGTTTGATGAACCCTCTATTTACAGTGAGTATGTCTTAGTCAGTTGGGGGGTTGGCAAATACTCTCTCCCAGCCTGTAGCTTGATTTTTTCATTTGTTCTTTTATGTATCATACTTTTGCTTCCATGTTTGAGAACTCATCCCCAAACCCAAGACCTTGCAGGGTTTCTCCTGCATTTTTTTTTTAAAGTTCTACAGTTTTTGTTTCACATGAATATCAATGAACCTCTTTGAGTTTTATGGTTAAGGTATTTCTTTCTGTCAAGATTCATTTTTTGCATATGAATGTGTAGATGTTTCAACATCACTATCCTTTCTCCATCAAATTGCCAATTATCTGACAATAATCATTTGGCCACATTTGTGTGGACTCTCTGTTCTGTTGCTCTGAACCCTTCCCACCAACACACTGCATTGATTACTCTTGTAGCAAGCCTCAAAATTGGGTATTGTGATTACTAAAAGTTTATCTTTCTTTTTCAGAATTGTTTTGGACATCTATTTCCTCTGCCTTTCCAAATAAATTGTAGAATCATTTGTCCACATCTACAAAAATACCTCTGGGATTTAGATTTGTTTGCATTACATGTATATCGATCTGTGGAGAATTTAATATGCTTATTATTTGCAGCTTCCATTCTATGTACACACCGTGACTTTCCATTTGTTTATGTCTTCTTTGATTTCTTTTATCAGGGTTTTTCGTTTTCTACACACTGACTTGATACATGTTTTATTACTTTTATATCTGAGAATTTCAAACTTTAAAGTTATTTTAAATGGTATTTTTAAACATTTTTGTTTCCCAATATACATTTATACCATATAGAAATACTCTTGATTCCTGTGTGTTAGTCTTGCATCCTGTGATTTTCTAACATTGCTTCTCAGTTCTAGGAGATTTTCTGTAGACCCCTTGTGATTTTGATGTAAACAATCATGCATTCTGCAAATGGAGAGTTTCACTCCTTCCACTCCAATCTGTATACTTTTAATTTTTTTCTTGCCTTTTGCACTGACTAAAACTTACTAGGATGTTTAGTAAGGAGTGTTGAAAGCGTGTTCCTAAGCTTAAGGAGAAAGCATTCAATCCTTCACAATTATGATCTCATATATAGATTTTTCCTTGATGTGATTTTTTTAGTTAAGGGAAGTTTCTTTCTCTTGCAGTTTGCTGTTTTTACCAGGAATAGATGCTGTATTTTCTCAAATATTTTTCTGCATAAATTGCTATGATCATGTAGTTTTTCTTCTTTAGGCTGGTAATATGCTTACTACATCAATAAGTTTCAGGGTATTAAAACCAGCCTTACATTCATAATGTAAATCCCACTTGTTGTTTTATATTATTATTTTAATATATTGCTGGGATCAATTTGCTAAATTTTTGCATCTATATTCGTGAAAGATAATATGTGCTTTTCTTTTTTTGTCGAGTTTCAGTATTGGATTAACGCTGGCTTCATAAAGTGAGATACTTCAATTTTCTGGAAGAGATTGTACAGAATGAGTATAATTTCTTCTTTAATTGTTTGGTAGACTTTACCAGTGAAACTATTTGGGCTTGGAGATTTCTTTTTTCTTTTTTATTGTTTTGCATTTAAAAACAAAAAAACAACAACAAAAAAAACCCCTCTGTAATCAATTACTTTACTGGTTATAAGACCATTCTGGTTATCTATTTCATCTTGGGTAACTTTTGATAGTTTGTGTTTTTAGAAGAATTGATCTATTGCATATAAGTGATTGAAGGTATACCCACAGTATTGTTTCTAATATTCTAATATTCACTTATTTTCCATTATTGTTTCCACTTAATTTCAATTCCTAATATTGCTAATTTGTGCCTTCTCTCATATTTACTTTGTTAGTCTTGCTAAATGTTTAGGAATTTTATTAGTATTTTCAAAGAATTAGCTTTGAATTTATTGATTTATTTTATGCTTTCAATTTTATTGATTACTCTTATCTTTGTTATTTCCTCCATTTGGCTTTATTTGGGTTTGTTTTGTTCTTTGTTTTCCTGTTCTTAAATTGAAAGCTTAGGTAATGATTTGAGACATTTCCTCTTTTCTGATATGAATAATATAAAGCTACATATTTCCCTCCAAGCACTGTTCTAGGTGAAACTCAAAAACTTTGATACGTTGTATTTTTATTTTTACTCGGCTTAAAATATTTTTGCCGACCATAATTCATTCATGGATTTTTTACTTTACAAAGGGTTGGCACCTCTAACCCCTGCCATTGTTCAAGGGTCAATTGTACACAATTGCCCTCACTGTTGTTGTTTTTTCATGTTGATTTGAATTACAGTCTAGGGTCACTTGCTGACAGCCTGACAAATGTCCTTTAGTATTTCTTTCAAGGTCCCATCACCACACCCAGGCCCGTGCTGCACATGCTCTATTCAAGGTAGGTACCTACTACAACTGAGGGGTGTAGGGGAGCAAAACTTGCCACTCCAAAATGTCTCTTTGGCATGTGGATTGTTTTGAGTTGAAAACAATCAAGGCTGCAAAAGACTCAGGAAGAAACTCTGACCTTCCCCCAACTGCCTAAAGAATGTAGACCGAGAACATGTTTCAGGAAGGGAGTTACCACCATAGATGACTAGAGTACAAACTAAGTGTGCAGACCAGAAGGAACCCAGCAAAGTCTGTCCATTAAAGCTCCTCCTGGTGTTCCCCTTGTGGTACAGCAGAAACAAATCCGACTAGTATCCATGAGGAGGCAAGTTCGATCCCTGGCCTTGCTCAGAGGGTGCTGTGACCTGTGATGTAGGCCAGCAGCTGTAGCTCCAATTCGACCCCTAGCCTGGGAACCTCCATATGCCTCAGGTGTGGCCCTAAAAAGCAAACAAACAAACAAAAAATCCTCTCTGTGTCTCACCATCTCCGCAGGGCCCACGAAACATTTGTTTACCAGACATTTGCTTTTCTTTTTTTCCCCCTTGGCTGCACCCTTGGTATGTAGAAATTCCCAATCCTGGGATTGAACCTATGCTACAGCAGTGACAATGCCAGATCCTTATCCACTAAGCAACCAGGGAACTTCCAAACATTTGCTTTTCCATCTCCATGTGAATTCCCTTCCTCTCCTTTAGGGCCCCAAACCACTCCCCACCCCCAACATCCTCTTTTGGCTTTAACTGAAGATGGTATTTAAGGCAAGTGTTTCAGTCATTTTGGCAAGTTACTCAGTTGTCCTGGGTCTCTCCCGTGAATATATTCTTAGACCAGAAGGAAGAACCTGGAAGGGGAAAAGACAGTTTCTTCTTCCCCAAGAGAGGACAGAGTTTTCTTCTTCATCCAGTCCATATTCACAGGAAGAGAATCTACTCCAGGTGTGGCAGGCCAAGAAACTGGGGGCCCTACAACCCCTGCCATAGCTCACCCTTAGAGTGAAAGGTCCTACATCAGGAAGGGCAGGCCTAGAAGACCAGGGACACTATTCCCCCCTGTGTGAGCTCATTGTGGGGGAAGAAGAGGGCCGCTGTTCCAGCCCCAGTGCCTGGGAAGTGATGTCAGGGTTCTGCCTGGGGTGGAGGGAGATCGTGAGTTTGAAGAGGTTCACAGCCCTACCTGAAGGATGGGCATTATTTGAAATGCCAGTATCCCGTCTATCCAGGGGGGAACTACAGCCCTAGATGATGTAAGGAGCTCTTGCAGGAAATTGCCTTCAGCAGGAAGTCCCTTCGTCTTGTCACTTTAGCACAGCTGTATTGTCACTAACCTTAAACAAGGCACCCCCCATGCTCTGCTCAACTCTAGCCCAAGTACACCTTTCTAATCTTTTGATAACACCATACTTTGCCTACCCTGTTGGCTCTTTCCATAGATGAAAGAAGTAGAAATAAAGAACAATTAATAAATGGCCAGATCTCTTCCCTAGCATCCTCTTCAGTAATCTAGTGGACAAACTGTGTGAACAAGATATCATCTAAAGAAAGATCAAGAGGCGTGACAAGCCTGCACACAGTGGGAGATAGCAACCACTGACCACTCTGACCTCTTATCTCAATGGTTAACTGAGATCACTTCCCTTTTTCCTATTAAAACGTTCACGGCTAAGCAGAATCTTCAGAGGTGGTTTTTGGGGGACACCAACTCCACCATCTCCCCAGATTGCCGGCACTCTGATTAACAACAATTTTCTAGGGGGAGTTTCCATCGTAGCTCAGCAGAAACGAATCTTACTAGTACCCATGAGGACGCAGGTTTGATCCCTGACCTCATTCAGTGGGTTAAGGATCCGGCATTGCCGTGAGCTGTGGTGTGAGTCACAGGCATGGCTCGGATCCCATGTTGCTGTGGCTGTGATGTAGACCAGCAGCTATAGCTCTGCTTCGACCCCTAGCCTGGGAACTTCCACATGCCACATGTGCAGTCCTAAAAAAGACAAAACAACAATAACAATTTTCCAGGGACCTACTATATAGCATGGGGTAATCTACTCAGTGCTATGTAATAACCTACAGGGGAAAAGAATCTGAAAAGGAACGGATATATGTATACGTATAGTAGATTTAATTTGCTGTAAACTTTTTTTTTTTTTGGTCTTTTTAGGACTGCACCAGTGGCATATGGAGATTCCCAGGCTAGGGGTTGAATCGAAGCTGTAGCTGCTGGCCTACACCACAGCTACAGCAATGCGGGATTTGAGCCATGTCTGCAACCCATACCACAGCTCATGGTAATGCTGGATCCTCAACCCACTGATCAAGACCAGGGATGAAACCTGTGCCTTCCTGAATACTAGTCAAATTCGTTTCTGCTGAGCCATGACAGAAACTCCATAAAACTAACATAATTCTCTAAGTCAACTAAACTCCAATAAAATTTATTTAAAAAAAAAAAAAGCAGACACAAACAAATAAACAAAAAGCAATTTTCCTTTCTACCAGCACCTGCCTCTCTTTCAGGTATTAATTTTTGAGTGGTGAGCTGATGGACCTGAGTTCAATAAAAATGGGATTCTGGGGGGAAAGGGGGCCCTATCTTGCTGGCCGCACCTATGAGAATACAGTGCCTGAATCAGAGCTTCCATAAAGTGAAGCTAGAAGTGGGGGTGGGTGGGGAGGATGTGTGGCTCAAATGCCACAGACTCCTGCTGTAACCAAGCAGGACTATAAGGGGTCTTCTTGAGAAAGGCCCCTTGCCCCATGTCCTCTGCCTGCCTCTTGTTTGTAGAAAAGCTGTAGTCTCCCAGGCCTCCAGAGTTACAAAAGCCAGGCTCAAGAATGAATGATTCACAAAAATGTGAACAAAAGTAGCAGTTGGGGAGGAAGACTGGTAAGAACTGAAACAGTAAATCAGCCATATATATCACAGAATCTTTAGCTCCTCCCTGAAGGACATAGCTAACAATGTCTAATGCACAGTCCTGAGCTGTTTTACAGATGCTAAACTCCCCACTAAATGGAAGATGTTAACTACTTGATGACCATGAGCACGTAACCCCCAGGCCTCCTGGAGACCAAGGATTAGTAATGTGAACCCCTATAATACTACCCAATTACCTCACTATCAACCAGTCAGAATTTTGCATGAGCTGAATACATATCCTGGAATGCCCTTCCCTCATCTTGCCTTTAAAAATGCTTCCCTGAAACCCATTGGGGAATTTGGAGTTTTGGAACATTAACTGCCCCAGCCTCTTCGGTGACTGCAATAAATGCTGCATTTTCCTTTACCGCAATACTGTATCAGTAGATTGGTTTTCTTGCGTGCAGGAGAGCAGACCCAGGTTTGGCTCAATAACACTGCTATTTTTACTGAGATTTAGTAGAATGGTTCCCCATTTATTGCACGTGCTCGGGATAAGCTGGAGAGATTTTATATGATTGTGTATGTGTGTGTCTGTGTGTGTGTGCACGCGTGCGTGCGTGCATGTGAACACGCACACACAAGTGTACAAGCACTTAAAATTTTCTCTAGTTGAATAATTGCTTTGCCAGGAGAAGCTCTGCTGAGCTCCTCATTCCACAAGACTTGTCTGCATTCCTAATTATCTGCAAATAATGACAGTTGCATTTACTCCTTTTCAACACTTACATTTTCCCCACTTAAGGGCTGGATTCAGGATGGATCTATTTCTATTCTGCTTTTATGCCTTGTCTGGAGACATTGGAGTTGCAACCTAAAATTTGCATGTTGTGCCAGACCTTCTCTTGGAGGGCATTAGACTTTAATTTTTGTCTCTAAGCCCTGCAGGGCTGGGCTAGAATTTCTGCTCAGAGTCTCAGTATGTCAACAGCCTCTTCCAAAATGCAGAGGTTCCTTAAAGTAACACGGCTGTAACTGTCTAGCTACTCACTGTGAACTTTATCACTTGAATCTTTGTTCCAAAAGATTTCCTAGACATGATCCTAGATTTCTCATTCTTTCAAGCAGAATTTTTACATTTTGTTCAGCTTTTGTGGTAATTTTTAGTGGGTTAGTTGTTTTGATATCCCTTATTTACTATTATCAGAAGCAGAAGTCCAGCCCAAGCTTTTGAGGTGTTTACAGAAAATAGAGTTGACTAGCAATCCCACTCCTGGGCATATAACCAGACAAAACTATAATTCAAAAAGATACATGTACCCCTATGTTCACTGCAGCACTATTCATAATACCCAAGACATATGGAAACAACCTAAATGTCCAGCAACAGATAAATGGTTTGAGAAGATGTGGTACATATATACAGTGGAATATTACTCAGCCACTAAAAAGAATGAAATAATGCCATTTGCAGCAATGTGGATGGACCTAGAGATTCTCATACTAAGTGAAGTAAGCCAGAAAAAGAAAGACAAAAACCATATGATACTACTTATATATGGAGTCTAAAATATGATACAAAGGAACTTACAAAACAGAAACACACTCACAGACATAGAGAGTAGACTTGTGGTTGCCAAAGGGGGAAGGTGGAGGAGGGAAGGATTGGAGTTTGGGATTAGCAGTTGCAAACTATTAAATATAGGATGTATAAACAACAAGGTCCTACTCTATAGCACAGGGAACTATATTCAATATCCTGTGATAGACCATGACGGAAAAGAATATTAAAAAAGAGTGTGTGTGTGTGTGTGTGTGTATGTATGTATATATATATATATATATATATATATATATATATATATATATGAATGAAACTGAATCACTTTGTTGTATAGCAGAAATTAACATGACATTGTAAATCAACTCTACATCAATTTGAAAAAAAGAAAATAGAGTCCAACAGGGTTCAAAACCTAATGACTACTAATAAGTTAAAGTGAGAGAGGAATAGAAAGATACAAAGAATATTTGTAACTACCCACCTCAGGAAGGAGTGAAATTAGAAAGGAAGACAAAATAATAATATTTAATTTAGGAGTTCCCATGTGGTGCAGTGGGTTAAGAATCCCACTGCAGTGGCTCTTGTCACTGCAGAGGTACAGGTTTGATTCCTGGCCTGGCACAGTGCGTTAAAGGATCCAGCATTGCTGCAGCTTGTGGTATAGGTTGCAGCTGTAGCTCAGATTCAGTCCCTGGGCCAGGAACTTCCATATGCCACAGATGCAGCCATAAAATTAAAAAAAATATTTAAAAGCTATGCTGCCAATATTTGGGTGAAAATTGACTCTTTTTGATGGGTCTCTCTCTCCAGGGTCACTTTGCTTTCAGACTGGTTTTAGAAAATCCCCTTTCTTTCACTATGAGTGGAATTCCTTCACCCAGAATTTCCTCAGGGTTGGGTGAACTGGTGTCCCAGAACCAGGCTGTCCCTGTATTTGTCCTTTTTTAGGGCAGTACCAGGCCAGACCTTCATCTTTGGGCACCTACTCTGTCCTTGCTGGCTACACCGAAAGTATGCCTTCTTCATTTTGGAGGAACTACTCTTGAATATTTTATTATTAAAAAAATGGAGTTCCCACTGTGGCACAATTGGTTAAGAATCTAACTGCAATGGCTCAGGTTGTTGCAGAGGTGAAGGTTCAATCCCCGGCTCTGTGAAGTGGGTTAAGGATCCAGCTTGTTGCAGCCATGGTGTAGATCGAAGCTGTGGCTTGGATTCAATCCCTAGCCCAGAAACTTCCATATGCTGCAGGGGTGGCCATTTAAAACAAAACAAAACAGAACAGATATTGGGGGACTACTGTAGTGATTGACAAATTGGAATTCATTAGTAAAAGATTTTACTGACCCCAGAGTCAGAAGTGAAGGAAGGCAACGAAGACAGTGAGGGTATTTAGAGAAGCAGCCCTCAGAATTAGCCGGGAGGCTTGTTAGGGCACAAAGCTCCACACCTGTAGCATTTGTTACAGTAATTCTTTGAGTGGGACCTGAGAATTTGCATTTCTAATAATTTCCCAGTGGATGCAGATGCTGCTGGACCAAAGGACAACCCCTTGAGAGCATCTTCATTAGAACAATTGGACAGAAAATTACATTGTGGACAATTGTATAGAACTGAATGATAGAAGTTCCTGGTAGCACAGCAGATTAAGGATTCAGTGTTGTCACTGCTATGGCTCAGGTAGCTGCTGTGGTGTGGATTTGATGGATTCGATCCTTGGCCCGGGGTACTTTCACGTGCTATGGATGTGGCCACAAAATAATAGGAATAAAAATAAAATTGAGGGGTAGACAAGACAGTGGGATACACACAGGGACCTGGGTTCTGGTCCTCACCTGCCATTTTCTAGGCATGTGAGAGTGTCAAGATGGGATGCTCGTCTTTAAGATACTAGTTTGGCTAATTCCCTCAAAATATTGCCTACTCCATGAGGTCAAGAAATAAAATATCACCTGTCCCATCAGTAAACAAAGGATGTCACAGTCATCAGCATCGCAGCCGTCTTTAAGGGTGAGCCCTGAGGAACTCTGGAAGGAAAGAAAGAACACCTGCCATCTAGCAGCCATCAGACTACAGCCACTCCCAACTGTGCACCCCGAAGAAACTCAGGATGTGAAAACATGGAATGCTGGCTCCAGACAGCTGAGGTACATATCAAAGGAATGATTTCAGTGAGGCCAGACCCCTGCATCTTCCCACACAAAGAAAAGCACTAAATTCCTTAACTTGAAATATCTGGTTTTCTTTTATAACAGTAATCTTTTGTTCAGACTACCTGCCCTTTGTCGCAAAACTCCTATATGTCCTGGCTCCTCCCTTGCCTCCTTGGAGCATTTTTCTCAGGGTTACTTGAAATGCTGCCTCCTGGGCTTGAAGTCCTTAGTTTTGTCTACCGAATAAAACACAACTCTCAACGTGCAGGTGTGCATATTTTTTTAGTCAACATTCTATCTTGAAGTGCAACTCTACCTTCACAACACCATCCTGCTCATTTTGCTTCATTTTATAGCACTTAACCACACACACACACACACACACACACACACACACAATCATTTTCTTATTTATTATCTTTACTTTTTATTGTCTATATTTTCCCTTGAGAATGTAGCTCCACAAAGACAGGGATTCTTGTCTGTTTCAATCACTGATGTATTTACTCCAAGTACTCAAAATAGCATCTGACATATAATAGAGGCTCGATAAATATGCACACGAATGAATGCCTTTTAACATGTTATTTGCAAATGGAGCATTCATAACCCCACGTGCCTTCCAGCACTCCCATTCTACTGTCTGACTGCTCTTCTCCTTTCCCTCCAGCATTTACTCCCAGTGAGCACACTCTGGTTGCTGCATCAAGTATATTTTTCTCTTTGTTATCAGATCTTTGTTACATAATTCTTTTCAGTTTCCCTTCACACCTTCTAAATCTAATTCCATTTACATCACTTCTCTCATGTCTACTTACTCTATATCTGGCACTTGTCCCCCTGACAGTCTTTAGTACAAATTGACTAAGGGAATTTTCTCTGAATTTTGCAATTAAAAAAAAAAATGGCAACATTCGTAGCAGTCAGTAATCCTTTCGTTTCAGGAAGTGTCAGTCATCCAAATTCCCAGCATCACCCCTGGACCTTAGTGACATTTTCATTGGCTGCTGTTTCCATGTCTCATGCTTGAAACCATTAGTTCAGGATCAAAGTTTTCTGTATTTCTGCTCCTGTAAAATTATTAATGACTAATATCAATATTATTAGGTAAAGTGTAATCTACCCACAGTGGTAAATCTCTCTGTTGCTATGGAAATAGCCCTGATTTCCTTTCCCTTTGTCCCTTCTCTGAAAGCACTTCTGTTTGCTGCTGTTATAGAAATAGTCTGCATCCAGTAGCTATAGTAACAGCTTGCAGAAAGTTGATTTTCACATTGTTGCTTCTCCCCCACTTCTGCACACTAGGCCACAGTCCTTAATTCAGTTAACTGCAATGGCTTATTATCAAGGAAACAATTAGGGTCAGATAACCCTTTCCAAGACCAGTGTGCAAATATCTCAAAGACATGCGAAGTGTCAGTTACACAGGGAGGCAACACCACACCTCTCTCTTTCTCACATGTACAAAGAGAACAATGCAAAAGGAAGAGTGCAGGTTCCTCTCGGTACTGGAGGACTGAGGGCTGTCCGCAGCACACGGGTCCATATGTGTGCAGTAGAATGAACTGAAGTCAATTTTAAGTCCGTCCCCCAACATACCTGTGTTTGTTCTCTAATTCACCTTAAAGGACAAAATTTGGAATATTACAAAAGGACATGGTATTTATTTTTCATAGAATGTTTTCATTAAGTCAGAAACTTCTGCGATGAACTGCATAATTCAGTTTTCATCTTGGAGCTAAACAAAAACTGGTGCTTTAAAATAAGCAATAATTTTTGTTGATTGATTTGACTAGGATTCAATTATATGGTAGAAATCATGGAAGAGAAGGATTTTAATGATTGATGTTGAACATAGAAGCCAAGGTTAATATGTCATCCAGGCATAGCATCGATATTAACATACGGAGCAGTAAGATTCACAAATACGGATAATAAAGTTAATACAACATCCTAAAAATATAAGTGATAGCTAATGTTACTTGGAAAACCATACTTATTCTGGAATTCAAAGCCATTAACCATGGATCTGCTTTCATAAGATTGGGTTATGTCTAAGTTTAGAATAGTCAGAATAATAAGTTACAGGAGGTTGCCAAAAACCCTAGAATTTTCATACAAACAACTTGGCAATGAATACAGTACACACACACACACACACACACACACACACACACACACACACATGTATATATATTTTTGAAACGTATTAAGATTCTCTGTGAATATCATTCTTTCTATAATTACTGAGAAAAGTGCTTATAAGAAAATGGTGCTGCTTGGAGTTCCCGTCGTGGCGCAGCGGTTAACGAATCCGACTAGGAACCATGAGGTTGCGGGTTCGGTCCCTGCCCTTGCTCAGTGGGTTAACAATCCGGCGTTGCCGTGAGCTGTGGTGTAGGTTGCAGACGCGGCTCGGATCCTGCGTTGCTGTGGCTCTGGTGTAGGCCGGTGGCTACAGCTCCGATTCGACCCCTAGCCTGGGAACCTCCATATGCCGTGGGAGCGGCCCAAGAAATAGCAACAACAACAACAACAACGACAAAAGACAAAAAAAAAAAAAAAGAAAATGGAACTTCTGTTGTTACTGGGGCATCTATAATTCATTCCACAAGTCAATAAACTGTAAATATATTTTCTCATATTTTATTTTTTTCTTAATAACTTTTAAGGACAGTTTTACTTATTTATTTTTATTTTTTGTCTTTTTAGGGCCATTCCCAAGACACATGGAAGTTTCCAGGCTAGGGGTTGAATTAGAACTGCAGCTGCCAGCCTATGCCACAGCCACAGCAACACCGGATCCGAGCTGCATCTGGGAACTACATCATAGCTCACTGCAATGCCGGATTCTTAACCCACTGAGCAAGGCCAGGGATTGAACCTGCATCCTCTTGGATACTAGCTGGGTTCTTAACCCACCGAGCCACCACGGGAACTCCTAAGGACAGTTTTAGATTTACTGAAAAAAGGTAATAAATATAGCTAGGGGTAGAATGGGAGAAATAGCTGCCAGCCTATGCCACAGCCACAGCAACTTGGGATCTGAGCCACATCTATACACAGCTCATGGCAACGCCAGATCCCCAATCCATGAGGCGAGGCCAGCGATTGAACCCCCATCCTCATGGGTACTAGTCAGATTCATTTCCATTGTGCCACAACGGAAACTCCCAGTTTTTCCCGTTATTAACATCTTACATTAGTATGGCATATTAGTTATAATCAATGGACCAATAATACTGATGCATTATTGTTAACTAACATCCATACTTTATTTATGTTTCCTTAGCTTTTACCTAGTACCATCCTCTTATTCCAGGATCCCATCCAGGGAACCACAACACTCTTACTTATGTCTCCTTAGACTCCTCTTGTTTTTGTTTTTGTTTTTTTTAATCACTAATTTAAAAAAATTTTTATTATAGTTGATTTACAATGTTCTACCAATTTCTGCTGTACAGCAACGTAACCCAGTTATACATTTATATACATTTTTTTTTCACATTATCCTCCATCATGTTCCATCACAGGTGATTAGATATAGTCCCCTGTGCTATACAGCAGGATCTCACTGCTTATGCACACATTTCATCTACTAACTCCAAGCTCCCAGTCCCTGCCCCTTCCCCTTGGCAACACAAATGTGTCCTCTTGATTTTGATATTTCAGACTTGCTACGCTTTTGATGACCTTGACAGTTTTGAGGAGTACTAAATAGATAGGGATGATTTAGAATGTCCTATAATTGTGATTTGTCTTTTTTTTTTTTTTTTTTCTTTCTCATGATGAGACTTGGGTTATTGTTTAGGGGAGGCACAGTCCTTTGCTTAATATATCTGAGCAGGGGTATATGCTGTCAACATGACTTACCTTTGCTGATGTTGAGCTCAATCACCTGGATGAGGTCACATCTGTCAGGTCTCTCCACTGTAAAACTGTTTTGCCTTCTTTCCTTATTCTATTTTTTTCTTTTTGTCTTTTTTTGGGGCTGCACTTGTGGCATATGGGAGTTCCCAGGCTAGGGGTCGAATCAGACCTGCAGCTGCTGGCCTACATCACAGCCACAGCAACGCCAGATCCAAACCAAGTCTGAGACCTACACCAAAGCTCACAGCAATCCTGGATCCTTAACCCACTGAGTGGGGCCAGGGATAGAACGCATCCTCTTGGAAACTAGTCCGGTTCATCACTGCTGAGCCACAGTGGGAACTCCCCATTTTCTATTTTTTGGAAGAGGGTCATTATGCCCAGTTCACACTCAAGTAGAGGGAGAAGGATTAAGCTCTACCCCTAGCAGAGAGTATCTTCATAAATTATTTGGAATTCTTCTCTAAGAAATATTTGCCTTTCCTCCTTATTTATTTATTTATTTATTTAGTCAGTCAGTCAGTCAATCAGTCAGTCTTTTGTTTACATCAATATGGACTCATGGATATTTATACTTTGGTTTATAATCCAATTCTATTTCAGGTAGTTTTGGCTCAAACTCTTCCAGCATTGGCCATTTGGGGGGGGGGGGTCTTTCAGCTGGCTCATGTGCACTGTTGATATACCTCCATCAATGTGTGAGTCTTTTTTTTTAAAGAACTTCCTTGCTTTCTGGTACTACAGGGTACTCTAGCCTTATGTTATATATTTCCTTCCCCAGTCCTAGAATCAGCCATTTTCTTAAAGAAGCCTAGTTTAGAGCCCTTTTATTAGTGATTGGCATTAGAAACTACTGTCTGGATACTAGTTACTCTTGTTGCTACATCAGTGCCATTCTTCTAGGCACTCTTAGTTGAAATAACAAGGTATACACATGGATGTATAGTCTAGTCTATGAATAAATACTTATGGAGTTCCCATTGTGGCTCAGTGGGTTAAGAACTCGACTAGTATCCAGGAGGAATTGGGTTTGATCCCTGACCTTGCTCATTAGATTAAGTTCCAGGTGTTGCCATGAGCTGTGGCACAGGTCACAGACGCAGCAGCTCAGATCCTGCATAGTTGTGGCTGTGGCTTAAGCCAGCAGCTTCAGCTCCAATTCGACCCCTAGCCTGGGAACTTCCATATGCCGTGGGTGCAGCCATACTTATTACAAGTTTTCCTCTGGGTAACCCTCTGTATCTATATTAAACTAAACATGAGTTCATACTGAGCTAAATCATCACCATGAACATCATTCCACCTTCTTCCTTTTGCTTCTCTGTAAACTGTCACTCCAACCATGAGAACCTGCCTCACACCAATTGTTATCCACTTACTTAACTGCTCAATTCTAATATCTGATGTGGTGGTATCAGAATATTAAACCATATCCACTTGAGACACAACTTTGCCAACCCGAGTACAGCACTTATGGATGTGTTTTTGGTTTTGATCTTTAGTCTTACAGACGCCACTCATTTAGAAAGTTTTTCAGGTCAAAAGGTTTTCCCCACCCCATTGTGTTTCATATATTTGTAATATAGTTAGAATATTTTTCATATGCTTTATTCAGTAGAGAATAATATAGAGGCCAGCAGAAAGTAACAATGAACTCAAGACAGGTTATCCAGACCAAAGTATAAATAAGTAAAAATTAAAATGTACAAAGCTTAAACACTTGTGAGATTCCAACACTTTTGTAATTGGAGTCGCAGAAAAATATTTGAAGAGATAATGTTCAAATAGCCAAATTGGACCAAAGTAAAAAATTATTTATTTAAGATGTACAGGGATTCCCTTATGGCACAGTGGGTTAAGGATTCTGCATTTCCACAGCAGCACCCTGGGTTGCTGCATTGGTGTGGGTTCGACCCCTGGCCCAGGAACTTCTAAATGCCGAGGGCACAGCCAAAAAAAAAAAAAAAAAAATGTACAGGAAAACTCCAAGCATAATAAAGAAGGTACCTAAAGGGAGGGAGTAAATAGACTTAACATGATTTTAAAATCTCTACATTTTGGGTGAAGTAGTATACCATTAATTATAAATGGATTCTGAAAACTTAAGGGTGTCTTTTAAATTCCTAGAGCAAACACTATAATACACTTCAAAATACTTTATACGAAACAACTTTAAAAGTAAAGTTGTAGTCATACATGTTAAAATAATCAAAAATTGTAGAAAAGGAGGAACAGAGGAAAAAAATCAGAAGGAGTAACAAGAGGTTCCCGTCATGGCTCAGGGGAAATGAATTCGACTAGGAACCATGAGATTGTGAGTCCAATCCCTGGCCTCACTCAGTGGGTTAAGGATCTTGCACTGCCATGAGCTGTGATGTAGGTCGCAGATGCAGCTCAGATCTGATGTCGCTGTGGCTGTGGTGTAGGTCAGCAGCTGTAGCTCCTTTGGACCCCTAGCCTGGGAACCTCCATATGCTGCGGGTGTTGCTCTAAAAAGCAAAAAAAATAAGTTAATAAAATTGTTCAATTCTATCAACGATGTTCAGTCACTGTTTATCAGGGAAGATGAAAGCCAAACTACTCATTTGAATGGCTATAATTTACAAGACTGTTAAAAGTATGCATTGCTGAAAACATAGGGCACCTAGAAATCCTCTCTATAGTTGGTAGGAATACAAAATGGCATAGTCACATTGAAAAGTAACCTGTCAATATATTCTAAGTTTAGACATAACACCTACCAACCAAACCCAGCAGATCTATTCCTTGTAATGTGCCCAAAAGAAATGAAGACCTATGGTCTACATAAAGACTTATATATGAATGTTCAGAGTGTCATTATTCATAAAATCCAAACAGTGGAAAGAACCCAAATGAACACCAAGTGGTAAATGGACAAATTATAGTATGTCTATACTCTAAAATATTAATTAGAACTAGCAAGAAATAACCTATTGGCATACGCAGTAACACAGATACATCTTAAAAACATGACACAAAGTAAAAGCTGTCAAATGTATATGAGTACTTATTTTATCATCCCATTTCTCTAAAATTCTAGGCTAGGCACAACTATTGTAACAAAAAGCACCTAAGGGACTGTTTCGGGCTAGAAATCAATGGAGAAGATGAATTTCAGAGAAGTACAAGGGAACTTTCTGGGGTTATGAAAACATTCAATATGTTGCCCACTGACTATGTACAACTGTTAAATATGAATAAACAGAATACTAAATAGTAGCAAAGTTTGTTGTACATAAATGATACCTGAATAAAGCTAGAGAAAAGGGGATGGAACAAAAATCAAAGCCGAGCCTGAACAAAACTTAAATAACTTCAAGAGGACTGATTTAGCAAGAAAAAGACAGCATGGATTAAAAATACCAGATAAAACGAAAGTGTATTATATGTTTTAAAAATAATAAAAGAACACAACAAACCACCTAGTGTGGATCAATTTAAATTTTAGAGGAAATAGAAAGTTCACTATAAAAATTTCAATTCTCAAAATTGACATAAACAATATGAAGCCACAAACGGCAAACAGGGCACTCAAATTGTTGGAAAACATGTTGCCCACGACTTCCGCCAGTTTCCCTCCAAACGAAAAACATACACGAGGTCCAGGTAGTTTCAAAGACATTCTTCATCAGATTGTGCATGAGCGGATGGTTTCGAACTCTTTTCAAGCAGATTTAGAGAATAAAAAATTCAGGAAGCAATTTAACTGGTTTTATGAAGCAAATATAACCTTGGCAACAAACAAGGTAAATATCAGAAAAATACCAATTGCAACTGAAGATACTGTATGAGTTTCTTATGGCTGGTGTAGCCAATTTCCACAGACATAGGGATACAGACTACAGACCTTGTAGTTCAAGACATCTAAAATGGGCTGGTAGGGTCACATCTGGCTGTGGAGGCTCTAGGGGGAACCTTTCTTGCCTTTTCCAATTTCTAGAGGCTACAGCATTCATTGGTTCTGGTCTGGCATCACTTTCATCACTGCTTCCTTGTCAAGCCTCCTTCTCTGACTGGTGGTGTCCTGTGAGAACCCCTGGATTAGACTGGCCATGCTAGATACCAGGAGAGTCTTCCCACCTCGAGATCCTTAATGCAACCCCAACTACAAAGTCCCTTCTGTTATGTAAGGGAACACATTCCCAGGTTCTGGAGATTCCAATATGGATATCTTGGTGGGAGGGGCATTATTCTGCCAATCCCAGATAAAGATACAAAAATTCTAAATAAAATACTAATATCAAAACTGGAGTTCCCGTCATGGCACCGTGGTTAACGAACCCAACTAGGAACAATGAGGTTGCAGGTTCAATCCCTGGCCTTGCTCCGTGGATTAAGGATCCAGCATTGCCCTGAGCTGTGGTGTAGGTTGAAGACATGGCTCAGATCCTGTGTTTATATGGCTCTGGTATAGGCCAGTGGCTACAGCTCCAATTAGACCCCTAGCCTGGGAACCTCCATATACTGCGGTGCGGCCCTAGAAAAGACAAAACAAACAAACAAACAAAAAAAGCAAAAAAAAACCCTAACAGTGTAGGAGTTCCCTGGTGGCCTAGCAGTTAAGGATTTGGTGCTATGGCTTGGGTTCAGTCCTTGGCCCAGGAACTTCCACATGCTGCAGGTGCAGCGAAAAAACGAAAGGGAAAAAAAAAAAAAAAAACCACTGTATAACAAACAACAATTCATTGCTAGGAAGATGAGGTTGTCTGGACATCAGAAATTACACCATAAAGAAGAAAAGTTGTAGGATTGCCTCAATAATTGAAGAAAAACTTTTCTTCACGCACAGTACATATTAATATTCATCCATAATAGAAAATCTTTTAAAATTTTAAATGCGTAAAAGTATAAATATTAGTTTATTCCCAAATTATTAACTCTACCAAATTATTCTCCAAAGTAATTTACCAATTTTAACTTCCTTCAGAGGAAGATATAGGACCTCCTATTTTTTTTTTTAAATTGATATGTGGTATTGTCAGACTCTTTTAAGATTTTTAATGTAATGAATACAAATGGTATTTCACTGTTTTCCTTCCAGTATTCCTATTTATTAATGGATTTTTCTTTTTTTTTGTTTTCTGTTTGTTTTCTTTTTTCTTTTTTCTCTTTTTTTTTTTTTTCAGTCTTTTCTAGGGCCGAACCCTTGGCATATGGAAGTTCCCAGGCTAGGGGTCAAATAGGAGCTGTAGCCACTGGCCTATACCAGAGCCACAGCAACTCGGGATCCAAGCCACATCTGCCACCTACACCACAGCTCATGGCAACGCCGGATCCTTAACCCACTGAGCAAGGCCAGGGATGGAACCCGCAACCTCATGGTTTCTAGTCAGATTCATTAACCACTGAGCCACAGCAGGAACTCCTGTTTTCTGTTTGTTTTCTAAATTAGTAATTGATGAATCAAGTTCTCTCTTCTCCAAATTTCCTGTCAATAACCTTGTTGTATAGTTCTATTGTGCGGTCCTTTTATTTCCCTAGTTGATTTACAGGAGGTCTTTGTGCTTTCTGAGTAATAACCCTTCATTACGTAAATTATATGTGAATTTCCTGGAAAATATTTCAGACATGAGAACGGAAAACAGGGATGTTCACTGTGGCATTATTTTAATCCCCAAAATGGAAAGTTCAAAACTACTTAATTGAACTGTGATTCAGGCAAACAACAGAACACAGAACACTGCCCAGCAGGCAAAAGAATGGTGTCCTCTCCACATCCACTGGGTTATTAGCTTTCCAAAACACTAAGTTGAGTGTGATAGTTGTAGGTTAAAAGACCTCATGGACTATCAATTTGGGTAAGTTTGAAGATACACCAAGCAATACTACAAATTTTATAGAGAACAGAGTTAACTAGTACAAGTAGAAATATAGTGATTGGAAGAATACACATCCAGTTCATAAGAGTGATTCATTCTGGGCAGAGCTGTGTAGACAGGAAGTAAAAGGAGAACAAAGGTGATTTGAGCTTTATCTCAAGTGTTCTATTTCTTTTTGTTTAAAGAAAATCTAAACTAAACAATAAATATTCTCTCCTCTCTATTAACACCTTAAAGGGGCTTAAAGTGATTGACTTAAAATTTACCTTGAAAAGATCTTTTCAAGAAAATAAAAATTTCCTAGTTAACAAAATTAAGAAACTAAATAAATATCCTTTGACCTAAAGTATCTTTGGAAACAAATGAAATAAATAAAATAACACAAGACAGTTATTTTCAAGGATATCAAAGACATATGTTTCTTATTAGCAGCATTTTCACTGCATGCAAGAGAAAAGGTGGCAGAGATCATACACGTACAGCATAGTCATCACTCAGGGCAAAGCCCACAAAGACCTGGGGGAAAATAGGGTGTTCACTCAGTATTCTGCTTCATTAATATTTTATTTTTCTATTGCTTATTTCATAGATTAATCTTCCTCCTCTTTCTGAAAACTATTTGGAAAGAGGAAGAATTTATACAAAAAGAGTGTACTTTTCAAGTCTGCAAAAAAGATGAAGACATATAAAGAAGCGAGAATCCTACCAAAGCCAACTCAACTTTTATTCTTTGCATTAGAATATACTACTGTTTATTAAAAACTGTCATTGTTTAACTTGAGGCCTTTTAAATATTCTTAGTATGACTGAGGAAAGGTCAGTAATTTTTAAAACAATTTTTTTTTCATTTAGAAAATATGATGAATAATTATGGGAGAGTTCCAGCTGGGGCGCAAATGGATTGGCAGCATCTCAAGGCTCAGTCTCTGGCTTAGAGGGTTAAGGATCTGGCATTGCCATAGCTGTTCAGTTCTGATCCCTGGACCAGGAACTCCACATGCCACAGGATGGCCAAACAAACAAACAAAAAACCCCAAGCAAACAAACAAACAAAAAATACTTACAATAAACATTAAAAAAAATAAGTATGGGTGACAGCCAAAGTCTGTTGATGGAGGTAACATTTGTTAAACGATGAAGTTATTAACATTGAACAGCTGTTCCTCATGATACTTAAAACCTAATTAAATTAAAATCAGATTTGGGAATTGTATTACGGTCACTCATGTTGAATTTCAGAAGGAAGTAAATAAAAAAAGTTGTGAAGTCTGTTTATCAAACCAAAATATTTAAGGTGGTAGAACATTCCAAAACCTGAGGGAAAAAATAACAGTTGAGTTCATAGGAAAGAGTAAATAACTTAAAATGTTACTCAAAGGCACCTAAAAGTTCATATTAGTTCACATTTAATTGGAACCTGATGTTCAGTAGGGTGTAAGATGTCTAAAGATTTCAATTTGCAGTTCATTTGCTAATGTATAAATCCTCTGGCCTGAAAAACAACTGTGATGCCTGTCCTAGCATGCCAGGTGATTCAGATTTTTATAATATATACTCTGGACTCAAGTCTATGAAAAGATACGGTAAACTCCTTACTCTAAGCTCATCCTTTACAACCTCAGTCACTGTTACCTTCACCAAGCTTCACAACTTTCTCCGTTCTCTTGTGATTTGCCATAGCTCCCAGTCGGTGCTTAAATGTTTGGCTATTCAAACTTATCTTTGACCCAGACATGACTTTCTTGCTGACCAAGGTTTTCTGTCTAATGGTGCTGACCCAATAATTCTATTTTTACTGAGACCATATTAAATACATTTTTTGGGCAAACATTTCTCATACCTGTTACCTAATCAAAGACTCACTCTGTTCTTAACATAATAAATCTCCCAAGAGAGGTGACTTGTAATGGATCAGTGTATTCCAGAGGCAGAATTAAAATATTTCCTGTTTCTTGCAGAAAGAAGTTATCTGAATTCTCAAATTCAAATGATAAACTCATTAAATACTATGAATTTCCTTACAGGAACTAGCTCTGTGTTCAGTTACTGATAGAACACCTCCATAACTATTTATCACTAGGCCATGTGCAGTCTAATCTATTATCCTTCAAAAAAAAGTCTTAGATTCAGGATTAAAAGTCAAATTCCTGGAGTTCCTGTTGTGGCTCAGCGGATTAAGAATCCAACTGGTATCCCTGAGGATGTGGGTTTGATCCCTGTGGGTTAAGAATCTGGCGTTGTGGTGAGCTGCAGTGTAGGTCACAGATGCAGTTTGGATATGGCGTTGCTATGGCTGTGGTGTAGGCCGGCAGCTGCAGCTCTAATTCGACCCCTAGCTGGGGAACTTCCATATGCCATGGGTGTGCTCTAAAAAAAAAAAAAAAAAAAAAAAAAAAAAAGTCCAATTCCTCAACACAAAGCCCTTATAAAGTGCTATATAAAAATGGCTTTGTTCGCTTAAAATTTACCATTTATTTATCTTTTGTTGGTGGAACTATGTTTTAAATTTTTGCATAGGAGGAAAAAAACTCTTTTATCTTCCTAATAAATTTTCATTATACTCTTTTAGCATTCAGTTCTTTCTATCCCCTCCTAGTAATTCATTTATCACAGTTTCTCAATCTACAGAATGATAAATTACATCACATTGTTAAAAATATTAAAGAGATAACAAAAACAACATAAAATAAATAAAGTTTCTTCTTGTCTTTTTCCTAGGTGATGTCTTGCAGGGCTAAGACGCCCTGGCCCATCTGCCCCTTCTCAGTCAGCTCCTCTTTCTGGGCACCAGTTCTACCTCAACAAAATTCAGGGCTAAGTCAACCTCAAAGATTCCTTCCAGGCCTACCATTCTCTAATTCTATAATTGATTGCCCCAAGATAATTAGCTATCCATGATGTGACAGTCATTCATTTTCACTACTTTTAGTAATAGCAATATAAAAAAAGATTATAGTTTATGATGAATTTATCTTGATTTTCTTAAGGCAACACAGATTCATCAGGCTTTAATCTTTTAAATACTGAATGAATTTTTTCTTGAAGCATGGTGCAAAAGCCAAATGTGCAATTACTAAATTGAACAAAATGTGCGTTTTGTTAAATGAAATTGTCATATCTAAAAGTCAAGCTTGAGTTCCTGATTTTTCAGAGATCTGTTTATTTGCTTATTGGTCAAGTTGATTAACATCTATTTTACCCATGGTTTTACAACAAAGCTTTTACGCTTTTTTTTTTTTTAAATATAACTATCAGAGATGTCATAGAGTCCTGAAAGAGGATGACCATATATATAAAGCAAGAAAGGAAAAAGCCAGCATGTGAATTACTTCATTTGCTTGCTCAGCCCATACTTCTTCGGGCCACACTAGGCCAGGATTTAAATTTTACTGTCACTATGAAAAGTGTCTCCTTGTTTCTCTCTCTTTTGTCCCAGCTCCCTGTAAGAACCCTTTTTCTGAACCGTCTCTTTTTTGGTTAACATAAAAACACTTTGTGGGTAAAAACAGCAGGTGCTATCAGTCATCCTGTGACATCAGCTTTCTCTTCCTCCTCTCTTCTCACCTCAGGTCAACACACTAACTGAGGCAAACCAACATCCCTGTGTTCCTGGGGCTGCCCTGAGTGCAAGGCAGAGCCACAGTACCTTCCTAAAGGACGGTGAATCAGAGATGCTTATTCCAGTGCATCAGAGAGATTTAGAGAGACTCATTCCTTAACAGTGGATAAAACAGATTTCAGAGCAAAGATAATCATCAGGAACAAAGAAGGACATTACATAATGATTCAAAATGATCAATCCACTGGAAGATAGAATCCTAAATACACATGCAACAAACAACAGAGCTTCAAAATATACACAATTAAAAGTGCTGAAAAGATAAGTACATAAATCCACAATTATAGCAGCAGGATTCACTGCCCCATTCTCAAAAACTGATAGACCTACAGGCAAAAAAATGATGAAGATATAGAATAACTGAACAATATCACCAAGCCAACAGGACGTAATGGACTTTTACAACAGTAACATTCTCAATAACAGTAGAATACAATGGAATGGAGTTCTACCTGCGGTGCCATTAATCATTTAGCTGTGTATACATGCTCAGGTCTAGAATGACAGTGAGAAATAATCCAATGGGAGAGGGCGCAGCAGCTCTCAGACCAGAAGCTACTTCTCTAGAAAAAGATGAGGAGAGATGGAATTAAGCCAGTGGAGGTGAGGATCAGCCTCAAATGGAGGGACTCTTTCTTACATGAATACTTGATCCACTGATTAAAATGTATCACAGCATGTTTGTTCCTTACCAAGGAATTTCCTATAAATTTTTATTACTTGATGTGGGGTTTTATAAATATGAGTAGTCACTTAGAAAGATCTTTTCTAAAAGCACATGAATTTCTTGAATTATTCATGTTTCTGGTTTATTTTTTCAAACACTGAAAATACAAACTGCACTACTTCTATCTAAAAGTCATTTCTAACAGATTCTTCTAATGATTCGGGAGATTTGATTTTCAAAAATGCGGTCACCTTCTATCACTGCTTTCACCTCCCAGTTAGAAGACTTACTTTGTCTCCACCCCTACCTCAAGGCACAACCTCAAAGAACGTGTCCCTATAACGACCCTTGCAGGAAGAATATAAAGCTGTTTGAAGCTTTTCAAATAGGAAGTAGAACAGACAAACCAGCCAGCACGAGAGGAAAAAAAATGGTCCAGACATCAGGAGCTTCAACTAGGCTGAACCATCACCAGCTTCATGCTTGGGAGGTGTGACTATGTCATTTGACTTTGTGTGATCTAAAGGAAGAAGAACAGAACCCCCGCATATAAGAGGTAGATGTACCATACACATCAGGTTGATTTAAGGGAAGATTTTAGGAAATGCTTGATAAGTGAATGAAAGTTTAATGCAAAGCTCATTTTGCTTGCACTTTTACCTGACTTCCTCTAGAACTTTTAGTTCTTTTTTTTTTTCTTTCTTCTTTTTACATTTGTACCTGTGGCATATGGAAGTTCTAAGGCCAGGGGTTCAACTGGAGCTGCAGCTGCAGCCTATGCCATGGCCTGTGGTAACACCAGATCCATAACGCATTGAGCAAGGCTAGGGATCAAACCCACATTCTCAGAGGCAACATCGGGTCCTTAACCTCTGAGCCACAACAGGAAGTCCTAGAACTTCTGGTTCTGAACAAGATGGGATACTTAGAGATCTGATCTCTCTCTCTCCCCTACATACACACACACACACACAGTCCATGGGTCAAATGTACATTCAACCAAATGAATATATACATGAATTTGTAGTATGTAGTTAAAGTGCTGTTGAAAGGAAAACTTATAGCACAAAATGTTTATATTAAAAAAAGAAAAAATCTCAAATTTTCTAAGTCCTCACCTTAAGAAGTTTCAAAAAGGATATCAAAATAGTCCTAAAGATAGAAGTAAAAATAATAGCAGAAACTAATGAAATTAAAAGAGAAAACTGAAGAACCAAAACTCCAGTTCTTCTTTTTTTTGCAAAACCCCAGTTCTTTAACAAGATCAACCAAGTGCCAAATGTTTAGGAAGACTGACAGAGAAAAGAAGGAAGGCACAAAAGACCAATAACAGGAATAAACAGTGAATATCATAAAAGCTCTGCAGATACGAAGGCGACAGCAAGAGACTACTCTATACACACATTCAACAATTTAGATTAAATGGGCCATTTCCTCAAAAGCACAAAATACCAAAAATCAACTAACATTAAATAGATGACATAGATAGCCTTGCCACTATTAAAGAACTTAAAGTTATAGCGATTCCTGAGGAAAGAATCTCCAAGTCTATGTGTTTGCAGTGGAAAATATTTTACCAAATAGTCAAAGAATTAAGACCAATTCCACCCAATCTCTTCCAGATAATGAGTATAAAACACATCCCAAATCATGTAGTATCTAGTACAAAGAACTGACAAAAATACAAAAACAGTAAAAATCCAATATCCTTCATGATCAAAAATGCAATAACGTCAGCAAAATGCTAGCAAATCAAATCCAGCAATACATAAAGAGAATTACACACCATAACTAAGAAAATTACACTAATCCTAAGAGATTTAGCGAAAGAGAACATATTTGCAAACCACATATGTGACAAAGCACCCCTATCTAGAATGTGTGAACAACTCTCAAAACAAGAGTATGAAACAATCCAGTTAGAAAATGGGCAAGCTCCACTAACAGACCATTTCACTAAAGAGAAGATATAGATGACAAATAAGCACATAAAGAGATGTTCAACATCATTAACTACCAGGGAAGGCCAATTAAGACTATGATGAGATAGAAACACACCTATTAAAAAGGCTTAAATTAAAAAAGAGTAACAATGTCAAATGTTATAGAGGATACACAGAAAATAAATCTCTTATAAACTAATGGTGCGGATGTAAAAGGCATTTACTCTGGGAAATAGTTTAGAGGGTTTTTTTTTTTTTAATTTTAAACTAAGTATACACTTACTATACTATACAGAAATAGCACCCCAGACTTTCATCTGAGAAAAATAAAAATTTAGGCTCACATTAAAACCTGTGCAAAAATGTTCATAACAGCTTTCTTTCGTTTAGTAAACACCTGGAAATAATCCAAATATTATTCAATGGGTGAATGGTTTAACAAATTGTACATGCATACCATGAAATACCAGTTAAGAATAAAAAGAAACAAACTATTGATGCAAATAAGGTGGATGAGTCTCAAAAGAATTATGCTGAGTCAAAAAGAAAGGAAAGCAGCAAGGGTTACATTTTGCATTTTTCATTGCATAAAACATCTTTGGAGGAGTTCCCTTGTGGCTCAGTGGGTTAGGGATCCAGGCATTGTCACTTCAGCAGCTCAAGCTGCTACTGTGGCACAGGTTCTATCCTTGACCTGGGAACTTCCACATGCCATGGGTGTGGCCAAAAAAAGGAAAAGAAAAAGAAAAACATATTCTTGGGGAAAGGACTAGGGGTTTCCGGAAGTTACAGATGGGTGGAGAGGATGGGTGTGGCCATCAAAGAAGAGCATAAGGAGATCTCAGCCAGGATGGAATAGTCCTGAATCTTCCCAGTGGTGGTAATTATGTAACAAAATGCCAAAGGGGAGAGGGGAGGGTGTAGGATGGACTGGAAGTTTGGGGTTAGTAGATGCAAACTATTGCATTTAGAATAGAAAAGTAATGAGGTCCTACTGTATAGTACAGGGAACTATATCCAGTCTCTTGAAATAGACCATAACAGAAGATAATATAAGAAAAAGGATGCGTGTATGTGTGTGTGTGTATGACTGGGTCACCTTGCTGTACAGCAGAAATTGGCACAACATTGTAAATAAAGTATTTATTTTTGATTTCACCCATTTTTTTAATCTACACACACGTAACATATACAGGGATTTTTAAAAAACACATAAGTAAGGCCATACTATAATATTTGTTTCAGAGTATCTTTTTTTCTTTAACATCTATGATCAATCTTGGTGTGTCCACATACATAAATTAGCCTCATGCTTTTAATGGTTGCATAGTATTCCATTGAGTAATAATGGTTAACATTATTTAAGTATTTGTTGTATGTCAAGAACTGTACTAAGCATTTAACATGATTATTTCATTAATAGTTATGCCAATCCTAAGAGGTGGGCACTCTTTTTTTTTCTTTTTAGGGCCATACCTGCAGCATATGGAAGTTTCTAGGCTAGGGGTCAAACCAGAGCTGCAGTTGCCAGCCTACACCACAGTCACAGCAATGTGGGATCTGAGCTGCATCCGTGACCTACACTGAAGCTTGCAGCAACCGCCAGATCTTTAACCCAATGAGCAAGGCCAGACATAAACTTGCATCCTCATGGATACCAGTCAGGTTCTTAACCTGCTGAGACACAGTGGTAACTCCAGGGATGGGTACTTTTATAATCTTCATTTTGGATATGAGGTAACTGAGGCACTAAGAGATTGGGTAAGTTCCCCAAGACCACAGAGACAGCAAATTTCAGAGATAGCTTTTTATTGGAGGCAATCCTATTTTAGCATTCTTATTCTATATTTCCCTCCTATGGATATACCATAATTTATTTAAATAATTACCATTAATGGACTCTACTACTACTATGTTATCAGTTATTCGATTCATTCATTTATTCATTAAGTGAGTATTTTTTGAATGTCCACTGTGTACCACACACTGGTCTAGGTACCAGGGATTGAACATTGACCAAATTGGACAAAAATTTCTGCCCTTATGGAGCGCACTGGAGAAGATAGACAATATAAATGGGTAAATTTATATAATATTATAGATAAATAAAAAGCAGTGAAAAGAGATATGAACTGTTGGAGGATGAGAGTTGGATTTTTTATTTTTTGTCCTTTTAGGACTGCAGGTGTGGCATTTGGAAGTTCCCAGGCTAGAGGTTGAAAAGGAGCTATAGCTGTCAGCCTACACCACAGCTCACAGCAATGCTGGATCCATAACCCACTGAGTGAGGCCAGGGATCTTACAGGAGTCCTCATGTATCTAGTTGGGTTCATTACCATTGAGCTGCTAAGGGAACCCTGAGAGTAGTAATTGTATGTATGTATGTATGTATGTTTGTATGTATGTATTTTTATTACTCAATGAATTTATTACCTTTATAGTTGTACAATGGTCATCACAATGCATTTCTATAGGATTTCTTTTTTTTTAGGGATGCTCCCATGGCATATAGAGGTTCCCAGGCTAGGGGGTCCAACTGGAGCCATAGCCACCAGCCTACGCAATAACCACAACAATGCCAGCTCCAAGCCGCATCTGCAACCTACAACACAGCTCACAGCAATGCCGGATCCTTAACCCACTGAGCGAGGGCAGGAATTGAACCCCCAACTTCATGGATGCTAGTCGGGTTTGCTAACTGCTGAGCCACAATGGGAACTCCTTCTATAGGATTTCCATCCCACAAGCCCATTGCATCTCCCCACCACCACCCAAACTGTCTCCTTTGGAAACCATAAGTTTTTCAATGTCTGTGAGTTAGCATCTGTTCTGCAAAGACGTTCATTGTGTCCTTTTTTTCAGATTCCACATGTCAGTGAAAGCATTTGATGTTGGTATCTCATTGTCTGACTGACTTCACTTAGCATGATAATTTCTAGGTCCATCCATGTTGCTAAAAATGCTGGTATTTAGTTCCTTTTAATGGCTGGGTAATATACCATGGTGTATATGTACCACATCTTCTTGATCCACTCCTCTGTTGATGGACATTTAGGTTGTTTCCATGTCTTGGCTATTGAAAAGAGTGCTGCAATGAACATCGGAGTACATGTGTCTTTGCGAGTCATGGTTCTCTCCGGATAGATGCCCAGGGGTGGGATTGCTGGATCAAATGGTAGTTCTATGTTTAGTTTTCTGAGGAATCTCCATACTGTTTTCCACAGTGGTTGCACCAATTTACAATCCCACCAAGAGTGTAAAAGGGTTCCTTTTTCTCCACACCTTCTCCAGCACTTCTTGTTTGTAGACTTTTTGATGATGGCCATTCTGGCTGGTGTAAGGTGGTACCTCATCGTGGTTTTGATTTGCATTTCTCTAATAATGAGTGATGTTGAACATCTTTTCATGTGTTTTTGGGCAATCCATATTTATTCTTTGGAGAACTGTCTGTTTAGATCTTCTGCCCATTTTTCAATGGGGTTGTGTGTTTTTTTTTGATATTGAGCTGCAAAAGGTGTTTATAAATTTTGGGGATGAATCCCTTGTCAGTTGATTCATTTGGAAAGATTTTCTCCCATTCTGTGGGATGTCTTTTCATTTTGTTTAGGGTTTTCTTTGCTGTGAAGAAACTTTGAAGTTTAATCAAGTCCCATTTGTTTATTTTTGTTTTTACTGTCATTACTCTAAGAGGTGGATCTGAGAAGATGTTGCTGTCGTTTATGTCAGAGAATGTTTGGCCTAGGTTTTCCTCTAAGGGTTTTATAGTGTCTGGTCTTATATCTAGGTCTTTAATCCATTTGGAGTTTCTTTTTGTGTATGGTGTTAGGGAGTGTTCTCATTTCAGTCTTTTCCATGTGGCTGTCCAGTTTTCCCAGCACCACTTATTGAACAAGCTGTCCTTTCTGCATTGTATAGTCTTGCCTCCTTTGTCATAGATGAGTTGGCTGTTGGTGCTTGGGTTGAATTCTGGGCTTTCTGTCCTGTTCCAGGGATCTATATTTGTATCTTTGTGCCAGTACCATATGGTTTTGATGACTGTCGCTTTGTAGTATAGTCTGAAGTCCGGGAGCCTGATTCTTCCAGCTCCATTTTTCTTTTTCAGGATATCTTTGGCTATTCTGGGTCTTTTGTGCTCCCAAACAAACTTTAAACTATTTTGTTTGAGTTCTGTGAAGAATGTCCTTGGTAATTTGATAGGGATTGCATTGAATCTATAGATTGCCTTGGGTATTATAGTCATTTTGATAATATTGACTCTTACAATCCAAGAGCATGGTATGTCTTCCATCTATGTGTGTCATCTTTGATTTCTTTCATCAGTGGCTTATAGTTTTCAGAGTTCAGGTCTTTTGTCTCTTTAGGTAAGTTTACTCCTAGGTATTTTATTCTTTTGGATGTGATGGTAAACGGGATTGCTTTGCTAATTTCTTTTTCTGCTCTTTCATGGTTAGTGTATAGAAATGCCATCGATTTCTGTGTATTGATTTTGTATCCTGTGACTTTGCCAAATTCGTGGATGAGCTCTAACAGTTTTCTGGTAGAGTCTTTAGGATTCTCTAGGTATAGTATCATGTCATCTGCAAATAGGGATAGTTTTACTTCTTCCTTTCCAATTTGGATGCCTTTTATCTCTTTTGCTTCTCTGATTGCTGTGGCTAGGACTTCCAAAACTATTTTGAATAGTAGTGGTGCAAGTGGACATCCTTGTCTTGTTCTTGATCTCAGTAGGAATTCCTTCAGCTTTTCACCATTGAGAATGATGTTCGCTGTGGGTTTGTCATATATGGCCTTTATCATGTTGAGCTAGGTTCCCTCTGTGCCCACTTTCTGAAGGATTTTTATCAGAAATGGGTATTGGATTTTTCAAAGGCTTTTTCTGCATCTATTGGGAGGATCATGTGGTTTTTATTCTTCAGTTTGTTAATGTGACGTATCACACTGACTTATTTGTGGATACTGAAGAACCCTTGCATCCCTGGGATAATTCTCACTTGATCATGATGTACAATCCTTTTAATGTATTGTTGGAGGTGGTTTTCTAGTATTTTGTTGAGGATTTTTGCATCAATGTTCATCAGTGAAATTGGCTTACAGTTTTCTTTTTTTTGTTGTATCTTTGGTTTTGGTATCAGGGTGATGGTGGCCTCATAGAATCCTTTTGGGAGAATCCCTTCCTCTGCAATTTTTTGGAATAGTTTCAGGAGAGGTGTTAGCTCTTCTCTAAATGTTTGATTAGAATTCACCTGTGAAGCCATCTGGTCCTGGACTGTTGTTTGTTGGAAGTTTTTTAATCACAGTTTCAATTTCAGTACTTGGGATTGGTCCATTCATTTATTTTCTATTTTGTCTTGGTTTAGTCTTGGAAGATTGTGCTTTTCTAGGAATTTGTCCATTCTTCTAGGTTTTCCATTTTATTGGTGTGTAGTTGCTTGCAGTAGTCTCTTATGATCCTTTGTATTTCTGTGATGTCCATTGTTACTTCTCCCTTTTCATTTCTAATTTTATTGATTTGAGTCCTCTCTCTTTTTTGCTTGATAATCTGGCTA
Source organism: Sus scrofa (assembly GCF_054392235.1). Lineage (NCBI taxonomy): Eukaryota > Metazoa > Chordata > Mammalia > Artiodactyla > Suidae > Sus > Sus scrofa. The sequence continues at coordinate 149,395,270 of NC_139383.1, forward strand.
AGGGTTTATCAATTTTGTTGATCTTTTCAAAGAACTAGTTTTTCATTTCATTGATCTTTTCTATGGTTTTCTTTGTTTCTAGTTCATTGGTTTCTGCTCTGATCTTTATGATGTCTTTCCTTCTGCTACCTTTTGGTCTTGTCTGTTCTTCTTTCTCGAGCTGCTTTGGATGTAATGTTAGCTTGTTTATTTGAGCTTTTTCTTGTTTCCTGAGGTGGGCTTGCATTGCTATAATCTTTCCTCTTAGGACGGTTTTTGCTGCATCCCATGGGTTTTGGAGTGTCATATGTTTGTTGTCATTTCCTTCTAGGTATTTTTTAATTTCCTCTTTGATTTCATCAGTCATCCATTGGTTTCTTAGTAGTATGTTGTTTAGTCTCCACGTGTTTGTGTTTTTTGCAGTTTTTTTCTTGTTGTTGATTTCCAGTCATATAGCATTGTGGTCAGAAAAGATGCTTGATATGATTTCAATTTTCTTAAAGTTACCGAAGTTGGATTTGTAGCCCAGGATGTGATCAATCTTAGAGAATGTTCCATGTGCACTTGTGAAGAATGTGTATTCTGTTGCTTTTGCACGGAATATCCTATAAATATCTATTAAGTCCATCTGGTTTAATGCTTCATTCAGGGCCTATGTTTCCTTATTGAATTTCTGTCTGGATGATCTGTCCATTGTTGTAAGTGGGGTGTTAAAGTCCCCCACTATGATTGTGTTATTGTCAATTTGTCCTTTTAAGATTGTGGTGAACCTAGGTTGGGTGCATAGATATTTAAAATTGTTATATCTTCTTCTGGGATTGATCCTTTGATCGTTATGTAGTGACCTTCCTTTGTCCCTTAAAATATTCATTTTAAAGTCTATTTTGTCTATGAGTATTGCTACTCCAGCTTTCTTTTGATTCCCATTTGCATAGAATATTTTCTTCCATCCTCTCACTTTCAATTTGCATGTGTCCCTAGAAGTGAAGTGGGTCTCTTGAAGACAGCATATATATGGATCTTGTTTTTGTATCCATTTCAGCCAGTCTATGTCTTCTGGTTGTGGCATTTAGTCCATTAACATTTAAGGTAATTATTGATATGTATGTTCTTATTGCCATTTTCTTAATTGCTTTGGATTTGTTTTTGTTGCTCTTTCATATATATATATGAATGAGATTATTTTAAGTTGTTGTTCTCTTAATTGCAAGTGCATCTCCAGTGTCCTGCATTTGGACCCACTTCTCATGATTTCTGATTTTGGTGGCATAATTGTGCATGGATGACTTCGTATCTTTTCTGTATATACACCTTTACTAGTGAGCCTTGTCACTTGTGGTATTTTTGTTTTCTGGTTGTGGCTTTTTCTTTTCTGCCTAGAGATGTTCATTTAATATTTGTTGTAAAGCTGGTTTAGTGTTGCTGAATTCTGTTAGCTTTTGCTTATCTGTGAAGTTTTTGGTTTCTCTTTCAAATCTGAATGAGAACCTTGCTGGGTAAAGTAATCTTGGTTGGAGGTTTTTTCCCTTTCATCATGTTAAGTATATCATGCCACTCTCTTCTGGCCTGCAGAGTTTCTGCTGAAAAACCTGCCAATAACCTTATTGGGCTTCCCTTGTATGTTATTTGTTTCTTTACCCTAGCTGCTTTCAAGATTTTCTCTTTGTCTTTAATTTTGGTCAGTTTGATTAATATGTGTCTTGGGGTGTTCTTCCTTGGGTTTATTTTATGTGGTACTCGTTGTGCTTCCTGGATTTGAGCGAGTGTTTCCTTTCCCATGTTAGGGAAGTTTTCGGCTATTATCTCTTGGAATATTTTTTCTGTCCCCTTCTCTCTCTCTCTTCTCCTTCTGGCACCCCTGTAGTGTGGATATTGGTGCATTTAACGTTGTCCCAGAGTTCTCTGAGACTCTCTTCATTTGTTTTCAATCTTTTTTCTCTTTTCTGTTCTGCATCCGTAATTTCCACTAATCTGTCCTCCACTTCGCTTATTTGTTCTTCTGCCTCCTGTATTCTGCTGTTGGCTGCTTCTAATGAATTTTTTATTTCAGTTATTGTATTTTGCTTCTCTTCTTGCTTACATTTTACATGTTGTATCTTTTTGCTCAATTCTATAATTTTGTATAATTTTCCTGCAAATTATCCATCTTTGCCTCCAGTTTATTTCCAATGTCTTGAATCATCTTCAGCATCAACAGTCTAAAGTCTTTTTCCTGGAGGCTGAGAATCTCCTGATCACTTAGCTGTTTTACTGGTTTTTTTTTTTTTTCTTTCTCCCTCATCTGAGTTGTAGTTCTCTGTCTTTTCATTTTTATAGGGTTTTGGAGTGGTGACCTTTTTACAGATAATAGAGTTATAGTCTTTCTTACTTCTGGTGTCTGGCCGCCTTGTGGCTGAAGTTGGTACAGGGGTTTGCTGTAGGCTTCCTGTTGGGAGGGGCTGATGCCTGCCCACTGGTAGGAGGAGCAGATTCCTATCCTCCTGGTGGGTGGGGCTTTATTTCTGGGTGAGATTAGAGGCATGGCTGTGTGCCTGGGTGGTCTTTAGGCAGCCTGTTTACTGATGGGTGGACTGTGATCCCACCCGGAATGTTGTTTGGCCTGCAGCTCCTCAGCACTGATGGTTGGAGCTAGATTTTCCCACAATGGCCACTTCCAGAGAAAGGCATGCTGCTGAATATTCCCAAGAGCTTTGCTTCCAATGTCCTTCCCTCACAACAAGCCACATTCACCCCTGTTTTCCCAGGAGGTCCTCCAAGAACTGCAGTCAGGTTTGACCCAGATTCCTATGGAGACTTTGCTTTGCCCTGGGACCCAGCACACATGAAAGTCTGTGTGCACCTTTTAAGTATGGGATCTCCATTTCCCCCAGTCCCATGGAGCTGCTGTGCACAAGCCCCACTGGCCTTCAATGCCAGATGTTCTTGGGGCCATTTCTCCCAGTGCCAGATGCCCACACGTGGGAGTTTGATGTGGAGCTCAGAACTCTCTCTCCTGTAGGTGAGTCTCTGTGAACCAGTTACTTTCCAGTCTGTGGGTCTTCCCATTTGGGAGGTATGGGGTTGCTTATATCACATAATCGCCCCTCCTACTTCTTGATGTGGCCTCCTCTTTGTCTTCTGGAGTAGGATATCCTTTTGAAAGTTTCTGGTCCATTTGGTTGAAGACTGCTCAGCATTTGGTAATAAATTTTGTTGTTTTTAGGAGAGAAGTTGAACTCCAGTCCTTCTATTCGGCCATCTTAATCCCATCTCCCTCAACTATACTTTAAGTTTCAAAAATTGCATAGAGCCATAAAAAAGATGCACATATGAGAGCATGGAGAAGTCGTGAAATCTTTATAAAGTCTGTGGATGGCACCTATGTCAATGTTTTTATTATTGCTATAGTTATGTAATATATTAATCCTCGGAAAAACAGGGTAAGGGATACCTAAGTCTTTCCTAATTTGTGGTGATTTCCTAATTTGTAATAATCTAAAAATTAAATGTTCAAAAATTAAAATAATGGATCTAGTGATTCTAAATTTCTTTTTCCAGTTTAACAGTAGTGAATTTAGATTGCAATTACACAATCTCATTATATAATAGCTTAATAATCTTTATTACTAGTGTTGTAAAGCAGAAATGAGGAGAAAAAGCAGAGAAAAAGCTTTACAGAAACCAATGTCAAGTTATTAATAGATCATTGTATGAGTTTATATGTCCTGAGACAATGAAAGTCTAGGAATATCTTTATACTGATTCCTTAATTATGCTATCAGTCTCCTCCAGTTAGGCACTTGGACTGATCCTTGGAAGTCATCAAGGAATTTGGGGTGACTAATTATAGTCTATCTTAGTAGTTATACAATATGAACTCGTTTGTGCTCAAATGTCCATACTCTGCAATATTATGTAGTAACTAGTATTAGGAGCTACATGGAGGCTCATTGTTAAAATGGCTCTTTAAGCTGACCCATGAGACTGACCACCTTGCTTAAGCAACATCCTGTTTTCATCACTGGTGCCTACTTTCCCAAGACTAGAGATGCCCCCCCCCACCATGTGACATCACATACCTCCAGCTTTCTCAAGATTATGAGACCACCCTACCATGAAACATCTGTGACTTTCTCATGACTTCGTGACCACCAGAGTCCAGCTGCAGGAGAAAGATAAACTAACCCCTCCCTTGCCCCTGCCCCAGCTTCAGGGAATCCAATTTTCCATCCACGGGATGTAAGAAGGCCCCACAAGAAGGGCGGGGGCTGGCTCTTCTCAAGGGTCAGTCACCCTCTCCTTTACCTCTAATAAATTTTCTTCTCTTTGCCTGAACACCCAGCTCATTCTCTTTTTCTCTGAACTCGCCTTACAACTAGGAAAAAATTAAGACAACACATAATGTGGATAGGGCTTAGAAGGTTTCAAAATAACATGTGGTCATTCTTCACACTTTTACATAAGAACTCACAGATATCCTTTTCTGTAAGCACTTACTTACTCTCCAAAGAACTGCCTTTTTTGAACCCCACCAAGAAAAAAAGAAAGAAAGAAGGAAAGAAATTGCAGGGCAACTCTGATTTCTTGCTGGGCTGCACCTGGATCTGCCATTTTCCCAATGACAGAAGCCACTCCCTTCCCTGGGACAGTCAGTGAACTCAGCCTGCAGCCTCAGTGATTTGCCTCCCCCAGCATTCCTTTCTTGAGCATCTTACTTGAGTCTGCGAAATCTCATTTTTCCCTTCCTTTTCCTTCATCTAAACAAACTACGAACTTCTCCCAGACAGCCAGTCAACCAAACAAACTTTCTATATCAGCTGGAGAAAAAATTATATAGCATTCTATGGACATCCCCAGTAAAACATGTGATTCCGAGGACATAGAATGACAGCTGCCAGGTGATGTCTAAAATACGTGTCTCTTGATCTGAGTTCACAGCCTACTTCACCTCTGCTTTGTCAAAATATTTTTCTTACACTGTAATGCACATTGTGGATCAGGCATTTCCTGTTCTGAGATGCAAGAACCAAGACAGCAATGCAGGCCAGCAACAATGTCACTCTGGCTCCCTTTACTCAATTCTGCCTCATACTACAGAATGTATTTCCTCAAACAAAACTTTCATCCTTCCCGTACTCAAGTCTCTTGGTGATCAGGCCAGGCCTTGTTCATTTCTTAATATTTTAAAATTATAGCATGGTCCATGGAAACCTTACCATGCATGTGGTGCTGTGCTGGGTGCTTGGCAACATGGCATTTAATCCATGAAATAGCCCAGTCCAAAAGATTGAACGTACTGGTGGACAGTTGCCAGACTGCACATGATAATGGAATTCTGCACTGCAACCTCTGAAGCCAATATTCCAGGTCACTAAACCATAACTTTTGCAACCATCAGCTGAGAATGGTCAGGACTTGATGAATGATTGACAGGTTCCCTAAATTTCACCCCCACTTCAAACTTAGGACCAACCAGAGAAAGCCAAATATGCATGCTTAACCAGTCACCTAAGATGCTCAGTCTCCAGCTTCCCTGTGCAAACAACTCCAATCAGGAGTTCCCATAATGGCTCAGGGGAAACAAATCTTACTAGCATCCATGAGGTTGTGGGTTCGATCCCTGGCCTGGCTCAGTGGGTTAAGGATCCAGCGTTGCCGTGAGCTGTGGTGTAGGTCACAGATGCAGCTTGGATTTGGCATTGCTGGGGCTGTGGCATAGGCTGGCGGCTGCAGCTCCGATTCAACCCCTAGCTTGGGAACCTCCATATGCCAGAGGTGCAGCCCTAAAAACACACACACCCAAAAAACCCCCACATACACACAAAAAAACACTTCAATCAATCACAGTCCACCTGGAGAATCCCTTTCTTCTATTACAAAGCTTTCCCATTCCTCTGCCTGCTTTGGAGTCTCCATCAAAGGTAAGTGAAGGAGGCTGACTCCCTTGCTCTGAATAAATAGCCTCTGGGTGTTCTTATTTATTTCCACAGGCTCTGCAATCTGGTAGGATCACTTGCATTGTTTGCAGATGTAGAGAATGTAGCTGGGGTGGACACACATTTGCTGAAGGTCATCATCACCCAGCTTAATGTCTCCACCACTCTGATCTTGGACCTCTTACTTTGTCTGCACTGTGCTCACATGCATCTGCTCTCATTATTAAAGAGTACCACAATCCTCCTTATCAGCCTTGCAACTGCAGAAATGAGTGGCTAAGAACTGCACTTTACCGATGACCTAATGTAAATGTTAGGGTTTTCCTATTTGTCATAAGAAAAGTGAATCCAAAACCTGGATTTACACTAAGGAGTCTTGATGTTTTGCCTAGTGGTGGTGGTAAGAAGATAAATTTTCTTTTATGTTTCAAAAGGCAGGGGAAAAATGATGAGCATTGGGAACTGTCTGAAATTCAACACTACTGCAGTGGGCATGATGTGGTCTGAGACAGCCAGCCTAACAGGGGAATTGAGTTTCCTGAACATAGCTGGAAAGCACCATCTTCTCTATGCAGTTCATAAAGGGTAGCTCTGGTTCCCACGCTCCATCTCAGCTCAAAGTTGAAGATCCTTCAGATCATGTTATCTTAGGATATTTAAAATACTCATTCTATACAAAGCTGTTCCTATCACCCAGATGGTGGGGTGGGGAATTTGCATGTATAGTTGAAAGGATGATAAGCCAATTCAGCAACAACCATGAGATTTGGAACAGTAACACTTAAGCATAAGTCAAAAGCTGAAGTTTACTTACAAACAACCAGGGGGTTCTTCAGATTCAGAGACTGCACATCTATCTACTGTCTTTCATTGTTGCATGCATGGTGGAATTCTCCAGTGCCCTCATTGAGGGTATCATTCTTATGTTCCTCAGCGGCCACATCCCAGAGGTCACAGCTAAACAGATTCACTGTGCGGACATGGCACTTTGAGCCCAAATTCAGAAAACACTGAATTTATCACAGCTCTTACTCTTTCTTCTTGCCTCAATTCAAAATACTTAATTTCTGACTTCCTATCTACCACAAATATTTTAGTAATTCAAGGGCTGATGGGAAAGTACAATATTTTGATAAAAGGATGGGGCCTTGAAGACTAATGCATTCTTTAATGAAAGTGATGTGACTTATGATTAATTGCCGTGTTGACATTACTTATGATTAGCTGCAGCATTGTTTTAGGTTGGATGATATATAAATGAAGCACTAGGCATATATAATATCTGTGTTAGAGAAGAAAGGATGGGAAGTAGGAAGAAGAAGGTAGAAGGAAGGACGGCAAATAAGGTGAAGGATGGAAATGGTCCCCTGGAGGAGCAGGGGAGCCTCTGAGAACCAGTGCCATGTTCTTTGGGCAGCTACCCAGAAGGACAAGTAGAGGTACCATGTAATGCACATGAACTGTCACCTCAGAGAATTACTCTCTTCTTGACATTATATCCAGTGGGGGCTGTATCCTCCCAGAATGTTAACATCTTTTTCTCCAAGCAGCATGTCTCTGAATCTTTCACTGTGAAATGACCTTTTTTTTTTTTCTCTCTTTTTTGGGCTGCACCTGTGGCATATGGAGGTTCCCAGGCTAGGGGTCAAATCATATCAGAGCTATAGCTGCCGACCTATGCCACAGCCACAGCAACACCAGATCCGAGCCGTGTCTGCAGCCTACACCACAGCTTATGGCAATGCCAGATCCTTAACCCACTGAGCCAGGCCAGGGATTGAACCTGCATCCTCATGAATGCTAGTCAGATTCATTTTCACTGAGCCACAACGGGAACTCCTGAAATGACTTTTATGAAATGTTGAGAGGTTCCATGAAAATGGTGTGCTAATAACTTTGGGATCCAATGCCGACCATGTGCTCCTATCCTGCTGAGATTCATGAGAAACTTTAGTATAGCAAAGGCTCCGAGAAGTCCTGAGATTACAAAGCCAACAAAAAATTTTACTTGGTTTAGTTCAGTGTATATAAGTTCGCCCCCTTCCGAGCTGAGCAGCCGATGTGGAGGCGGCTGGATGTTGCTGCTGGAGTTGGCCTCCTGCCCTGTATGCGGGATTCAGCCCTGATTCAAACAAAAGACTCTTTTGAAGAGCTCAGAGTAGGCACAATCCTGGATGTATCTCTTGGCAGAGGTCTTTGAAAACATACACGGGGGATCCTTATGCAAACCAAAACATAAGTGTTAAGCTTAATGGAAATTTCAAATCTAATTATTATGATGAGTTCATGGAAATTTCACTATGATGAAAAAGGTAGGTTTTATTTTATTTAATTTATTTTTTCTTGAAGCATCCAGAATTCCTGGGCCAGGGATCTAACCATGCCACAGCAGTGACCTGAGCCATTGCAGTGACAATGCTGGATCCTCAACCTGCTGTACCACATGGAAACTTCAAGGCAGGCTTTATTAGCAAAGCTTTCAAGCACATATTTTTCAGGAGGTCCCTGGAGCCTGTACCTTTGTCCTCTGCCCTTTCTTTGCTTGATCCCCTAAGATGCGGCAGCTGGTTGCACGTGGGTGAGCTCTACGGCCACCTACACACGCCCTCTCTGATAAGCAGTTTCTAGCAGATGATTACAGAAGGTGTCTTACGTTCCTACCATGTTTGTGACTGAGGAATAACTGACCTGCCACCTTCCTCCCACCTCGCACCCAACCATCCTGGTGGAACCTCCCCAAGGGCAAGGCCTGGGCCTCCTTGACCTCCACCTCTAGGACCCTGAGTGATGGTGGTGAGAGGCACACCGGGGAGGCTCTCCTGCCGGAATAGCCAAGCACATCCCCAAAGCCTGCCCAGTGAGGCTGGAGGACTGGGTCAGAGCAAGCAAGCTAGGGAGCAGGGCCAGCAAGGGGAACACTAACAGGGTGGAGGAATCTCCTCCCTGTCCTCTCTGCAGCCCTGATGTCTGGAGGACCCACAGTCTGGAAGATGGAATGGAGAGTTAAACCCCTCCAGGCTCAGTGCTTCCCCTCTCTGCTCAGTCTCTCACTCACATAAAATTATAATAAAATAATAGTAAGCAATGATCCTCACCACCCACAACATTGAACTCCTCTTTGAATTTCCTGTGCCAGTTCTTCCTGGGACAGCTCCTGGCCACCCCCTCCCCAATAGTTTGGCTGAGTTAAACCGTCCCCCTCACACATTTTGGTACTGGAGAGTAAGTTCAAGGTTCATCATCTCCAAATGGCATTTTCCCTCTCAATCCACCAAGTTATGATTTCTGTTGAACGAGCAGGGCTGTGTGACCAGGTGCCCACAGATTCTGCAAAGCAGCTGAGATGGTCAAACTCTACACCCGCACCAGTGCTGGTGCTTTAAAGACAGAAGGAAACAATGCAATTACAAGGCATCTGCACACCTCCTCTTCATGGCCTTTCCTTCTTGTCACAGGGACATTTCTAGACCCAAAGCCCAAACACAGATCATTCATAACATTAGCAGAGAGAAAACAGATTCATTTCTGTAAGAGTGGTCTTTCAATTTTCATTCTTTTTTATACTTCTCTATATCACTTCTATTTTGGATTCTGTTTGGAAGATTTATTATCCGCTTCTGGCTATTGCTTCCTTTCAGGTAATTTCTTTTGAATTCTTATAACACTTTGGTAGTAAGAATCTCCCACTATAAAAGAGGTAATAGTGGAAGTATTCAAATTTAGATGCTTCAAAGCAAGTTTCCGCTGCTTTTAGGGTTATAGTTAATATTATAGTTAACATTAGTTGGTAATATATTTTCCAAGATACTTAAAATAGTCTGTATATTTATAACAGACATATGTTAATCAGAAAAAAAACAATGAAAGATCACTCTATTGCCATCACCCTTCCCTTGGATCTTCAGTGATGTCTTAGGATACATCTCGACAGGCCGATTTCATGCTGAATTATTCTTTCACCCTATAAGCACAGCTACCATCAATTAGTGTCAGAACTAGGCAAGGCCTGGCAAAAAAGAGCAGGACCCTATGGTTCCTCCCACACCATGTCCTCCACTTCCCTTTGTTTGCAGAAAAACGTTAGCCAAAGAATAAGTTTAATCAGAGAAATGTGAAAAATGAGATGCAAAGGAAAGTGGTCAAACAGAACCAAATGATAATAGTTTAGTCATTAAGCAAAGTCAAGTACCTTCAGTTCCTCTTCAAAGATTATACAGAATATTCTGAGCTATGTTCCTTGAACTGTTTTGGAGATACTGAAACCCCCACCAGGTGGAAGAAGTTAACTGCATGATGACCAGACTGTAGATGTGACATAAGCTCTAATTCTGAGAACTGACTTCAAAGAAATGGAAACAAATTAGCCCTGGAACTGAAGATTAACTGTACTCAAAACAATAAAAATGATGCTGGTCAAACCACCACATGACTGATTTCAAGATGACCATCAGAGCTGATTGTGCTGTTTCTGCATGTAGACCTGAAACTCCCCTTTAAAATCTCTCATGTTCCCTGGTGGCTCAGTGGGTTAAGGACCCAGCACCGTCACTGCTGTGGTGTGGGTTCATTCCCTAGCCTGGGAACTTCATGCAGCAGATGTGGCCAAATAAATAAATACATAGCTCTTTCCCACTGATTGTCGGGGTGGAGGCGTGGGGGGAGGGAGTCAGTCTCTGGACTGAGTCTGCCCTCTCCCTAAGCTGCTGGCCTCCAGAATAAAGCAAACATTCTTGCCACCAATCTTGCCTCTTCAGTTTTGGCTTCTGAGTGGTGAGCAGCCAGACCTTACTTTCAGTAACACCAGGACATAAAAGATGAGCTATGAATGACAGAGCTCTATCTTCAAGAGCTTTAGAGGCTTCTAGTAAGACAGATACGAAGAAGCTCATTAAAAATATAATGCTTTCTGGGAGTAAGGTTGTCACAATGCAGCAGAAGTGTAGGAGGGAGAACACCCAAGGGGGTGGGGGTGATTAGCTAGAACTTTAAGCTGATGCTTGAAATAAGAGGGGAAGTTTTCTGGTGAGACCTAGAGACAGAAAAGGCAAGCTAAGGAAATAATAGTATGTGCAAGAGGACAGAGTTATAAGAACTCCATGTGGCTGAGGATTGTTGGATCTGGTGCGGGAGCCTGAGGGAGGACCAGAAAGATGCATGGTCTCCACTCCAGGTTAAAGAGGTTTAGATTTTTCCACTGAAGTTGTGGAGGAGATGGCCAAGGAATTCTGGGTGGGGAAGCTGCTCTGGCAGAAGTGGAAAGATGGGTTCATGTTTTGGTGGGGGCATTGCAATAGTCCTGTTGGGAGACCATGAGTGATGGGGGGGTGATAAATGGCTCTTCACTGTATTGTTTGCAGGACACTGGGTATTAGTAAATGAGTCCCTGAGAAAGTAAATCGAAAGAGGGGACCCCTGTGGTTGTCCCAGCTTAATCGCCTTAGAAGCATTTCCAGGCCTCATGGCAACAAAGGGAAATCTTGAGTGTGAACTGAGGAGCGGAAGCTGAGTGTCAGAGAGACCCAGCTGGCCAGAGTCTGCAGGACAGAGCACCTGCCCGTGGAGAAAATATTTGAAATGAATAAAAACGAAAACATGACATAATAAAACATACGGGATGCATCTAAAGCACAATAGGCTTTTATTATTTATGGCACTAGATTTATTTATCTCTTTGCACTAAGTTTATTGTACTAAAGGCAATATTAGAGAAGAAATCTCAAAAGACAAAAGATTTATATGATCTAAAGAGAAACGAGAGCATAGAAGAGAAATCTCGGAATTCTCACTGTGCAGTGGGTTAAGGATCCAGGGTTGCCACAGCTGGGATGTAAGTTGCAGCTGTGGCTTGGATTTGACTTTTGGCCTGAGAACTTACATATGCTGCGGGTGTGGCCAGGAAAAAAAAGAAGAAGAAGAGAGATCTCAAATCAATCATCTTAGCTTCTACCTTGAGAAACTCCTAGAAGGACAGCAAATTAATATCCTCACCCCTTGCCTGAAAAAAAAAAAAAAGAAGAAGAAAAGAAATACCAAGTTCAGGGTGGAAATCAATGAAATAAAAGACAGAGAAACAATAAGGAAAATCAATCAAACCAAAAGCTGGCTCTTGGAGAAGATTAATGAAATTGACACACCTATAGTCAGACTGATTGGGGAAGAGAGATGACGTAAATTAGCTGTATCAAAAATGAGAGGGGTGACATCATCACTGATTCTAATATTAAAAGGAAAATAAGGGAAGATTATAAGTTTCTGTCAAAATATTGACATCTGAGATGAAACAGGTAAATTTCTTAAAAGACACAAAGTGCCATGTTTTCATGAAGAAGAAATACTCTGAATATTTCTATAGCTATTTTAAAATTGAATTTTTAGTTAAAATCCTTCCTATTAAAAAAAGAACAAACCTCAAGCCTACATATCTTCACTGGTGAATTTGCTTAACATAAAAGAAAAAAAAAACCTACAAATCTATAGAATTGGTTTTACACCAATTATATATGCACACTTTCCAGAAAAAGACAAAGGAGGGAATACTTCCCAACTCATATGAGGCCAAGATTATCTTGATATCAAAACCAGAAAAATACAATACAAGAAAAGAAAATTATACAGAAATATTCCTTATGAAAATAGATGCAAAAACTTAAAAATGTGGTTAGCATATTGAATCCAACAATACAAAATGCAGCATGACCAAGTAGTATTTAATCCAGAATGTAAACTTGGTTTAACATCCAAAAGTTAATGAATGTAATTCACCATATTAACAAAGAAAAATGTCATATTCACAGATTCAGAAAAATAATTTGTCAAAAGCTGCTCACTTCTGATTAAAAAAAAAAACCAAACAACTCTCAGTAAACTGAAAATAAAAGACTTTCCTTAATCTATTAAATGGCATTTTTAAAGATTCTTGAACTAATATCATAATTAATCATGAAAGACAATGCTTTCCCCCTAAGATTATGAACCATATAAGGATATTTGCTCTCACCATTTCTATTAAACTTTTCACTGGTGATTTCTGCCAATGCAACAGCTCACTCAAAGTAAAGAAATGTAAGACATATGAGATGAGCAAGCAGAAACCAAGCTTATATTCAAAAAGATACATGCACTGCTGTGTTCACTGCAGCACCAGTCACAATAGCCAAAACATACAAACACCTAAATGTCCATCAACAGATCAAAGGATTAAGAAGATGTACATATACACAATGAATATTACTCAGCCTCAAAAGAGAACAAAATTATCCCATTGGCAGCAACAGGGATGGAACTAGAGACTCTCATACAAAGTGAAGTAAAACAGAGAAAGACAAATACTATCACTCATACGTGGAAACTAAAACAGGGCACAAATGACAGGAAAGGATTCACACAGAGAACACTCTTGTGGTTGCCAGGGAAGAGTGGAGAGGGAGTGGGATGGACTGGGAGTCAGGGTTCGTAGATACAAACTATTCCATTTAGAATGGATTGACAACAAGGTCCTACTGTACAGCACAGGGAGCTATATCCAATCTTCTGAGAGAGAACATGATGGGAGATAATATGAGAAAAAGAATAAATACATATGTATGACTGGGTCACATTGCTGTACAGCAGAAATTGATACAACATTGTAAATCAACTATACTTTAATTAAAAATCTAAAAAAATTGATCAGTGGAATAGGACAGAATCCAGATATAGACCTATGCACATATGGATAACTGATTTTTGCAAAAGTAAGAAGACCACATAGAGGATAATATTTTCAACAAATGGTGTGGAAGGATTAGATATCCATATGGGAAAAAACATGATCCATATTTCACACTGCATACATTACCTCAAAATGGGTTGTTGATCTGAACGTAAAACCTAAAACCTCAAAAATTTCTAGAAGAAAACAGGAGAAACCTTCATGATCCTGGTTTTGGTGATGAGTTTTAGTTACAGCATCAAAAGCATGATTCAAGAAAGAAAAACAAAAGAAATAAACTGGACTTCATCAAAATTAAAAATATCTGTTCTTCAAAAGGCACACTGTTAAGACAAGCACAGACGAAGAGAAAACATCTCCATTGTCAGTTCAATCCTTATCTCCCCCAAGGGACCCTTCCTGATGCTCCAGGGGACCAGGACATGGGTTCTCCCAGAATCCCATGCTTCTCTTTCCCAGCACATGTTACCATTGTGATTTACACAGTAGTCCCTTCAATGTTTGCTCAATGTGGGAACCATGCTCACTCTCTCAGCAAGCGACATGGCCTAATGTATAAAAACATTTACAAATATTTGTTTGAAGAGGCATAACTGAATGCCATTGACTTGGCAGTAATGAATCCTAGGCTTCAAATTTTTGGTTTATCAATTGAAAATGAAAATGATTCCCACAGATAGATGGAAAGAAAATGAATGTTTTAAATATTTTGGTTCCCATCTGTGCATCAGACATCCCCATCTGCTCCTAAAACAGCTAATAAAAGCCTTCAATTGCTTGTTTGCAAAAGTGTTTGATGAGTTCAAATCTCCTAATGTGGGGAAATACCCACGTATCAGTTACAGCCTAATTTCTGTCATAACTGAATGGTTACAGGAATCGGGACCTGATGACTCGAGCAAAAGAGCATCACACATTTCCGGTTACTCTTCTTGGGACTCAGTACAGCTTATGGAGAACTGACCACTGAGATCAACATATCACTGAAGTCAGAAAAACAAAATTCTGGCTATGACACTGGATATCAGTGCTGAATTTAAATCACCTTGATTTCTCTACTATAAGACTTAGCAGTACTTCAATGTTCTTTCAGGGAAGTTTATGGTCTCTGTCAACTGGGACACTACCACTAAGCCATCCCTGGTATTCTGTGCTGTTTATGACAGCCCTGGCTTTTTTGCGAGTAGGCTCCGATGATTCCATTTCTAAGAAGGAATTCACTTAACAGGTATCTTTGGCCATGATGGAAATATAAGCCCAGCTGATTCAAAACTAGTGGCTCTTATGTGGCCACTAATCAGCTGAGACAATGTGTGTTTCTTTGTGTAGAAAATGATGCTAGGCATAGAGGAGAATAGACAAAGAGCTTAGAGGACTCTATTTTCTCAAAATCATTTGCTAATTTTAAAAAGAACATTATTTATTTTTAAATTATTTTTACTTTTTCCATTTTAGTGGGTTTACAGTGTTCTGTCAATTTTCTACTGTACAGCAAAGTGACCCAGACACACATACACACACACACATTCTTTTTCTCATATTATCCTCCATCATGTTCCAGCACAAGTGACTAGATATAGTTCCCTGTGCTATACAGCAGGATCTCATTGTTTATCCACTCCAAATGCAACCATCTGCCTCTATTAACCCCAGACTCCCAGTTCATCCCACTCCCTTCCCCTCCCCCTGGCAACCACAAGTCTGTTCTCCAAGTCCATGAGTTTAAAAAGAACATTTATTAAGTGGATTTCTTGGTGAGCCATTTCACTATCTTTTGGTTCTACAAACGTACCCCTAGAAAGTTCTCACATTGATGAAGACCATACTTATATCAGGCAAGGACATCTGTCTCACCACAAATATTTAAGACTGACAAATGTGAACAAAAACTTGTAAACTTCCTCAAAACTCCAGAAGAAATTGAGTGTAGATGATGGTGCAGAGGGGAGAATGGGTTAACATGTCACCTCCCTGACAAGGTCAAACTAGATCCCTAAAAAAAAAAAAAAAATCATTCCTCTAATAGGAGATGCAGAAACTTGGAAAAGAACCTCTTAAGACCCATTATGGATCAACAGATCCCCTCACACCCCTGCTTTGAAAACAGCGCTCATACAAAGCATTATTGAGATAGCTCTGGTTAAAGGCACCCAGCATTACTGAGAAAATCCCACCCATTGCCTCCAGCTTTGATCACAAAAGGGAAAACAGATGACAACAAACAGAAAGGCCCCTTAAACCCTGAAATGCTCAGCTCTCTCCTAGGCATATGGTGTATTTTCCCTCCTTGGAAAGACACACAGGTCTCTTGTAAGGTCTGCCTAAGTTAGATGCACAAATTATAGGACTTTGATCATGGCCTCCTACTCTAATATAGGAAGTTTGGAAAGAAAAGAATTAGAGAGAGAATGTCTGGCAGAATAGATGGTCTCAAAAATGAGCTCTGATTTGCTATGTACTCAGAATAGAAAAGCAAGTTGCATTCTGCTCAGAGATCTGTTGGGAAGGAAGGAGAAAGCAACAATAAAGAGCAGAGCCATTTAGCAGATGCAAATTAGTATATATATAGGATGGATAAACAATAAGGTCCTACTGCAGAGCACAGGGCACTATATTGAATATACTGTGATAAACCATAATGGAAAAGGACATGAAAAAAATACATATATATATATACATTCACACATATATAAAACTAAATCACTTTGCAGAAATTAACACAACATTGTAAATCAACTCTACTTCAATAACACTTTTTTAAAAGATTAAAGCCATTCAGTAAAGAGACTTTGGGTATAAGACACAGTAGAGGTGGGATCTCATGATTCACAGGGAAAAATAGCAGGAGAAATGATATTATTGGCCTCAATTCTCAATACATAAATTTAGAGAATGAAGAAAGTGGACCATAAAAGGTGGTGACTTAAGGCATGGAGGCTGTTTTATTTAGATAGAAATGTAACTTAATAGCATACCTTGTTGAAGTGAAGTAATAGGGTTTTGGGTCATTGTGCAAGCTAAGAAGCTGCTCCCCACAGACAGAAACATAGAGCAGGGGAGGTTTATGTAAAGAGGGGAGGAAAGAAGAGGGAGTTTCTTCTTAGTCTCTGTGAACTCAAACGTCAAAGTGATAAGCATCACACACATTTAATAACACGCATTTGACATACCTATTTGACTAAATACATATATATGAAAAAATAGAATGGTACCAGAAGGGTATGTGATAGGGAGCCCCCTGGCCATCTCGCCCACCCAAATCCCCCTACCCAGATCAGAGGCAGGTGGCCCGGGGAGGTTAACTCTTTCAACTCTGTCTCATCCTGACAGTTCATTTCGGCTCTCTAGATAATGCTGTCACTGAAACACGAATAACCTTTTCAATTTTAGACTCCAGTTTATGAAAGTCAACTCTCCCAATAAGGCTTTGAGACTGGTTTTCCTCTTCGTGACCTTCACAACCTTAAATCAGCTGCTACCAACTGTGTTCCATCTTCCAGAGATAAATCTTGATTCACAGTGGCACACAGTAAGCTGACCTTTCCTGGCATCTCTTAGCTCCTAATTTCATCTATAAAGGTTGCTAAAATTTGCATGTTGATTCTAAAAGCTGAGAATTTAAAATTATTACCACAGAGATAGAGTACTATTGTGCCCTTTTATTTATACACATCCCATGGTTTTTCTCATGATTCTTTTTCTTAAATCCTTGTGTTGGTGGCCCATGCACACGTGCTTTGTCCCAGCTCCCTTGCTCCAGACCCCCCCACCACCCAGTTCATTTGGATGCGTGAAGTCTACACAGCAACTGTCCTGGAACCTCCTTCACCTGTCACCCACAATGGACTCCCTATTTCCTGGACCTAGTCTCTTCCTTCACATTTGGTTTATTTCACCTTTTTTTTTTTTTTGGTGGTGGTGGTGGTGGTATGTGTGTGTGTGTTTTGGCCACAGCTGCAACATGTGGAAGTTCCCAGGCCAAGGATCAAACCCATACTGATCAACCTAAGCCACAGCTATAGCAACGCCAGCTCCTTAACCCACTGCACCACAAGGGAACTTCCATATTTTACCTTTTTTTCTTGAAGGAGGCAAACTGCATGGGTCCTTGATATATAAAAGTCCTAATTTTACCATCATACATATTATGAACTAATATTCCTCCAAAATTCATATGTTGAAGGCCTAACTCCCAATGTGTCTGTTTGGAGACAGGTCCTTTTAAGAGGTTAAATTAAGGTTAAGTGGGGTCAAAGAGTGAGACCACAACTAATAAGACTGTGGCCTTATAAGAAGAGGGAGAGACTTCTTAGAGGTGTGGTCAGAAGAAAGATACTGTGAGGACACAGTGTGAGCACAGCCATCTGCAAGCCAAGGAGAGGCCTCAGGAGAAACCAGCCCTGCCAGCACCATGGGCTTGGACTCCTAGCTTCCAGAATTGGGAGGAAACAAATTCCTGTGGTTTAAGCCATGCAGTCTGTGCTCTTCAGTTATGGCAGCTGAGGCGACTGACACAACGTATCACATACATGAGTGCTGGGTATGGAAACTGAGACACAGAATTATTTCCCCCAAGAAGTTTGAACATGTCCTCCCAAAGTGCCTTCATCAGTGAGACTGATGAGATTCTGAGCCCACCCTAAGTTTCTTTTTGTTCACAGTGGAACTTTACTGCTGGCATTCCAAAATTTTACAGACAGGTGTGGAAGTGAAAATCTCTATTTTTTCGAGTCACTGTGCTTGGTATTTGATCTTCCTTTCCAGACAAAGACTGATTCTCCACTCTGGGAAGTTGTTCATTTGATAATTTCCTTACCTCCATTCACTCTGGAATCTAGTCCTAAAACTTTTATTAGCCTGGATTCTGGACTCTTCTTTAATTTTTAATTTTTATCTTTTTAGAGTTGCACCCATGGCATATGGAAGTTCCTAGGCTATGGGCTGAATCGGAGCTGCAGCTACCAGCCTACACCACAGCTCACCACAGCTGCAGCAACACAGGATCCAAGCTCTGTCTGTGACCTATACCACAGCTCATAGCAAAGCCAGATCCTTAACCCACTGAGCAAGGCCATGGATTGAACCCACATCTTCATGGATACGAGTTGAGTTCATTACCACTAAGCCATGAAGGAAACTCTCTGGACTCTTTTTTTTTTTTTTTTTTTAGTTTTTGGCATCCCCATGGCTCATGGAAGTTCCTGGACCAGAGATCAAACCCGCACCTCTGCTGTGACCTGAGCTGCCACAATCGGATTCTTAACCCAGTGCACCACAGTGGGAACTTGGACTTTTTTTAAAAAAAGAGATACTTTATGTCCTTACATACACTCATATTAACTATCCTTTCATTTTTTATTTTTTAAAAGATATTTCCTACACTTAATCTCCCCATCTTTTTAGCAAATTTTATATTTCCTTAATACAAAGCACCTTTATATTATTCCCTACTTTTTGCCCCATCCTAAGGACCTATTTTACCGTATTTTTTTTTTAAAACAGTGGCCATGCCTAAAATATCTCCCTGGGAGTGCCTATCAGAGTGTTTTATTTAAAGTTATCTGTTTCCTGAATATTCTCCTCTGGACTCTTAGTTAATCTGTTTTGTTTTGAATCAAAATCTTTCCCATTTACATTTCCGGTTTCCTTTACTTTGTGATGATTGTGGTTATCCATTCATTTTATTCATTAGCAATAGATAAGCTGTTGCCCAAGCAGGTGAACTCCAAGGTGTGCTCAGGGACTTGCCTTGTTCACCTCTCCTGGAGAACAGCTTCTGGGTGCTTGCTGGTGGCAGACACTGACTTCCTCTGTGACTCTTTGGGACAGGGAGAATGATCTTCTTTCCAGTCTGTGCAGCTCTGGTTTCCTACCCACATATCAAGGCCTGGGTCTCTTCCCTAACAGAAGGACCCCAGTAGACTCTGAGATCCCGCTCCTCACCTGGGCTTCCCACTTTTCTGCCTCCCATGTTCAAAGACCTTTCCCATCATGCACAGTGAAGATTTGCCCTGCCTGCCCTCACTGCTGCTGCTGGGTGCCATTCTATGCCCCATTGTTATGGAACTTGGGGCTGAGGATAAACTTGCAGTCCCAACCTGCCAGGGGAAAGAGACTCACTGACAAGTTACCCCAGAAGGCAGAAGAGTCCCTGACTCACCCTTGGGGGGCTGGGAGCTTGAAGAGAGTAACACCAGCTGTCTCTGAACTCAGGAGGTTAAAGAGAGGAATCTTTCTTTGTGCTGTAGTCGGTTGTGTTCCCAATATTTTAGAAAGGAGGAGACTCTGGACAGTTAACGACTATGACAAATATGAAAAGCAAGGCTTTGCAGAAAGCTGTCTGCTGCATTCACAATATCCAAGGACATCTTGGAATAGAAAGATAGGAGTCTCAAAAAGAGAGAAAATAGGAAGGAAGGGAAGGAAGGAGCATCAGAGGCACACCAAGGGGTGGAAGGAGGGTGGGAGGTGGGAAGTGTCAGAAAAGCAACAGCTCAAGAAAGGGAAACTACTATCTGAGGATGGGTGTGTGCACTTCTGGCAATCCCCAAGAAGGCCAGCAGGGGGCACAGGGCCTCCAGAAAATTGCCTGGGGGGAGCAGAGCATGGAGCTGTACAGGATCAGGCCATAAGGCTATGGATGCAGTGATCCAGGAGACTGGAGTTGGGGGAGAGGTGAAAGGTGGGACCACTTTTTAAAATGTCATACTTCAATGGACATTCAGGTGGTAACCATGTCTTGGCTATTGTGAATGTTGCAATAAATGTGGGAGTACAGACATCTCTTCTGTGACCTGTTCTCATTTCCTTTAGTTCAAGGGAAATGGGGAGGGGGGCGTTTTATATATATGTATATATATACACATACACACAAATATAAATACACATACTATTCAGCCATGAGAAAGAAGGAAATCTTGCCATTTGCAACAACTTGGATGGAACTTGAGGATCTTATGCTAAGTAAGTCAGACAGAGAAAGATAAACACTGAATGATTTCACAGTGGAGTTTAAAAAAGCCAACTCACAGAAAAAAAAAAAAAGTAGTATAGTGGTTACCAGGTGCTGAGGGTGAGGGGTTGGGAATTGAGATGGTGGTCAAAGGGTACAAACTTGCAACCAGAAGGTAAGTAAGTTCTGGAGAGCTAACGCACAGCATAGAATAAACTCTGAAGTTGCTAAGAATCTAGGCCTTAATTGTTCCCACTGTCATGAGACATGTTTCTACAATATTAGCCTCTTTGCTGAAAACTCCATCTTGTCCTGCTTTACTTTACCCCATCTTCCTCCTTGAAAAACAGTCGCAGTGCTGGTAAAGGACTTAAGCTTAAGAACAAAGACCTAAAGGCAAAAGTTATTCATAGGGTCAGCTGAATGAGGACATAATGCTTCGGTCTAGGCACGAAGGGCCTGTGCAGATTGGAGTGCTGTTTGCACAAGCATGATATGTCCTCTAAGGAATAAGAGAAAGAGGAACCTCATGGCCAAGTGGTTTATGAGCGGTCATTAGCAGAATATGCATTAGCAAAGAAAACCAAGGTGCAAACCTAGGCTTAGTGAGGACTGAAATGCTATGCATAGATAGCTTCCTCAAATGCTTATGACTGTTAAATGCCTAAAGATCAGAGTAAAAGCTTAACCATCTACCAGATATGTGACTTTTAAAATAATAAAATAACTTATAAAATAATTAAAAAAAAACCCTATATCCTCCACCTACAGCCCCCTCCTCACTTGATTTAATCCTAAAGAGCACAATAAAAGCAGTGTGGTTTCTTGAGGCGGTGCTCTTGGTCCATGAGACCTTGAGTCTCTGTGTCTTGTTTTATGTTAACTTTTTTCCTTAAGCTTCACAGCACCCGTCGTTCTTCAGCCCCATCTTGCTGAGCTGGTCTCAGCATTCCACCACAAAAAAGAAATAACAATTATGTGAGGTGATGGAGGTTTGCTAATGCCACCATGGCAATGGTACTGCAATATATAAATGTACCAAATCAAGAGGTTGCATACCCTAAACTTACACAATATTATGCATCCATCATATCTCAATTAAAAAGCCCCATGTGTTCATTTTTAAGATTTGCATTGGGCATTTCAAGTATTATGATACTGAAACACGGCATATCTTTTTTTTTTTTTTTTTTTTTCTGCTGCACCCATGGCATGTGGAAGTTCCTGAGCCACAGCAGTGACAACTCAGGGTCCTTAACCAGCTGCACCATAAGGGAACTCCTAAGGCATTTCTTTTATTTCTAATCAATCTTATTTATACCTAAACTGAACATGCATCTCTTAAATCACCTCCCTCACTCAGGAAGCCCTGAAAAACTCAACTTTTACCTTGTCTTCCTTCAGACAATCTCCTTCCTGAGGGACTGGCCATCTCAGGTCCATGCTTTCCCTAAGCCAAAGACAACAGGGCATCTGAAAACCTCCGGTGTGGGGCATACAGTAGAAGTGTTATTTAAATAGTTAACAGTAGTTTGTTTTAAAATCTAATTAGCATTTTTCTTTCGAACTGTGAAATCTTAATACTTTACTAACTGAATTAAGAAAGCCCTCAGTGTTTTGAGCCAAACTGCATGTAGACAGAGAGAGAGAGATGGATATCCTAGTGTTTCACACGCTATTCTAAATGTTCTTCTGCAGGAAAAAAAATCCTTGAAAACAATACAACTTGCCAATTGAAAATAGGATTTTGTAAAGAGAGTCCATTTAGAAATAACCCTGGCTCACTGTATTCATTTCTTACTGCTGCTTTGACAAATTACCCGAACTTTGGCTTAAAAGAACACAAATTTATTATCTGAAGCTCAGAAGTTTAAAATAGGTCTACAGATCTGCATTGCTTCTGGAGGATCCAGCAGAGAATCTGTTTCTGACCTTTCTCAGCTTCTAGAGGCACCTGCACTCCTTCACCTGTGGCCTTACATCATTCCACCTGTGTTTCCACCCTCATATCTCCTTCCCCAACACCCGCCTCCATCTTGCAAGGACCTTTCTGATGACATGGTTCCACTTGGATAATCCAGTATTACCTTCCCATCTCAAGGCTTCTAACTTATCACATCTACAAAGTCCTTTTTGCCATGTAACCTAATATAGTCACAGGTTCCAGGCATGAGGATATGGACATCTTTGGTGGAGGGAGGGGACCCATTACTTTGTCTTCCATGCTCACTAACGAGCCATAAAAAGTAAACGAACAGGTTAGAGTTTCTGGGGAACTGCGGCATCCTCGGAGCCAATTTAGAAGAAAGGGTGCTACGTAGCCCTGAACCTCTTCACCTTGTAGGCATCAGACTTGGATCCCAGCTTGGCTCTGCCCCTCGGCACCTGCCAGCCCACCATCCCCTTCTCAAGACCTCTGAGGATGAACATAAGAGACATGCACACTGGAGTTCCATGCAGCGGTTAAGGATCTGGTGTTGTCACTGCAACAGCTCATGTAGCTACTGTGGCCTGTGTTTGATCCTTGGCCTGATGCAGCTGCGGCAAAGCCGGGTCCCTAACCCACTCTGCTGGACAAGGGATTGAACCTGTGTCCCAGCACTCCCAAGACGCTGCCAATCCCGTTGTGCCACAGTGGGAACTCCTGGAAACCTCCATTTTAATCATCAATCCTTGTAAAGATTAAAGGACTTCCTCAGTTTCACTTCATAAGCCATCGTACAACGTCACACCTCTGAGCTTCATAGCATCTTTTGATGTCAAATCTTTCAGTTCATGAACTGTTTTAATGTGCACAACACTCTTATTAATCACTATTTAATGGATCTGGTGTTTTTAATTTTGCTGTTTCTAGATTTCTGACAATCCAAACAAGGTTTGAGTAGCCTGATGTCTGTCATGGTCCGGCTTCTCCAAAGCATCGCACTACCGAGGTTCTGTCTCTTGGAGAAAGGAGCCTGAGGGGACAGGGAAGGGAGAGACACAGGGTTCTGGAGCAAACTGCCAGCCCCACGTTGCCTTCTAGAGCTCCTGGCTCTGAATTTCACAGATTTCCAAGGGGGAAGCCCAGCCTCTGGGGGAGGAGGTGCAAGCTTCTGCTCCTGCCTATGCAGAGGACCCGCTGTGGGGCAGGATGCAACCCCTTCTGTGATCAGCCATCACCCACAAAGCGAGGTAGGACATGGAGCCGCAGGAGCCCGCCCAGAGCAGCTAGACAAGCTGCCAGAAGCCGGAGCCAGGGGGCTGGAGGCCCAGAGTGGTGGTGGACAGTATCTGGCCAGGTGGGACCCGGGCCAACTCCCTGTGCACCTCCACCTCAGCGTCAGAGTGCAGCCAAGTGGCTCTCGCTCATCCCACCACTTTTTACTCCTTTTTTCTCTCTCTCTCTCCAGGATCGCCAGATCACTTCTCCCTGCAGCCTGGGTTCTGCTCCTGCCCCAGTGATCTCATGCAGAAAAGTTGCCATGGAGAAGATCCTTAAATCCAAACCAGACCGTGCCTTGATTAAAATGATGGAGAAACTTAGAAGAACATTCCAGAACCTTCCTACATGACGTGCTTCATCTTACAGTGTGTCTCCACCATGATCCTGTGGCCCTGACTTCTTGAGGGTCCTTTATGCTCTGAGCTCCCTTCTGCTCTGGGTCCCTGGCCCCTGCACTGCCCTCCAGGTCTGTGTGTCACCCCCTCCTCCATGTGGTCTCTGCTTGAATGTAGCCTCTCAGAGAGACCCTTCTAGACCCTGCCATGCCTGCCTCATCCTTAAAGCCCATTGCCCTGGCCCTTCCCTCCTCAGCCTTCATCGCCCTCTGACACAATTTCCCTGGCTGCCTGTTAGTATGATGAGCAGATGAAAGCTGGGGAATTACACAGTCACCCATGAGTTCTGGGGCAGGGGTGCAAGGAGGGACTCTGTAGTTCTTAGAAGAATTGGAGAACACACACACATTAAAAAATTCTCCAGCGAAACCCAAAGATTCTTCAGAGAAAGGTGGTCATAGTCAGTAATTTGGAAAATTAATTTCAAGCATTTGATTAAATCACTTCTCTCATTAGAGGGAGGAAAAAAAGCCGACTGGAGAACCACACAAGTCTTCAGGATGAGCCTGTCTAAAGCTGGAGATTTAAAACATCACCAGCCAGTCATTTATTCCTCTCCCCAAAGAGAAACGGAGCTATCTAGAGCAGCTAGAAATAAAAGAACCAAACTCAGGTCAAGGCAGCATGGGAATTTTCCTTCCTATAGCATCACATCGCAGAAGACAACCCCACTAGCATCACAACAGATTAAGCCCTGAGTACAGGCTCCTCAGTGAGATCAGAGGTAAGCCCTGGGCTCACTGAGCCTTCTGGGGTCTGTCCTGCTCTGTCCCTGAGGCTCTGAGCACCAGATGCCAGGAGCCAAGCCCTTCTGGTCCTTCCAGAAGAAGCTTACCCCAGCGAGAGACTCTTGCCTTTAAAGATCCATTATTCTAACAGCCAAAGAAACCAGCGCAAACAGGGCAGGAAACCCTTGGGGAATGTATATGACCAGGGCAACACAAAGCAGGTGTCAGAGACCAACAGATTAAAGGTTTAAACTGTGAGGCAGTGTGCTATGCTATTATTTATAACAAAATCCTCTGAATATGGACATTTCACTTCTTGAGTTTCTTTATCCACTCGATTATGTGGTGGGATTACATCAGAAATCTCTTCCACATTTAGTATTTTGTCTTCCCCACCTGGTGTCAGGTCTGCAGGGGTGGGGAGTGGGGAAGGGTCTTCTCTTGGGAAGTCAAATTCTCCCATCCCAAAGAACCTGCCCAGGAAGTTCCCACTGTGGCTCAGCGGGTTAGGGACCAGCCATCTCTGTGTGGCTGCAGGTTCGATCCCTGGCCTTGCTCGTGGGTTAAGGATCCAGTGTTGGTGTTGCTGTAGTGTAGGTCACAGATGAAGCTCAGATTCAACCCCTGGCCTGGGAACTTACATATGCTGCAGGTGCAGCCTGTAAAAAGAAGAAGGAAAGAAAGAAAGAGAAAGAAAGAAAGAAAGAAAGAAAGAAAGAAAGAAAGAAAGAAAGAAAGAAAGAGAGGAGGGAGGGAGGAGGGAAGGAAAGAAAGGAAGAAAGAGAAAGGGAGGGAGGAAGGGAAGGAAGGAGGGAGGAAAGAAAGAAAGAAAAGAAAGAGGAAGAAAGAACATGTCCCCCACTGCTCTGCCAATGTCTTTAATTTCCACCACTGCCCAGAGTCCTCAGGCTTAAGGAAATCCTACAAATTTCTCAGAGGCCCAACAAGTTTGTCCAGGCAGAGGAGGCATGGAGACAGGTCCTGGCTGATGGGGACAATCACTCCAATGCACGCAGGCTCTTCTCCTGGGCTCCACACACAGGAGAGGGTGACCTCATTGGGTGCCAGGAAAGCACTGGCATACTGACACAGTGATTGCCCAGCCCAAAGTCTGGTGAGGGTCCAGGGGAGCCAGGCCTGGGCCGGCCAGTCCTGGGGGACCTGGTTCTGAGGGCTTCTGGAGCCACCTGGGCAGAACCATGGAAACCCAGGGCGCAAAGGAGGACCAAGCAGAGGAGAGCAAGGAGAAGGTCTGTCTCTGCAGCCACCCTCTGACCCTTCCAGTCAGCCCTCATTCAGTGACTCAGCAAACAGCCACATCTGCAGGGAGAAGATTAGCATCAGGGCACAGAGAAGGGGAGGAGAGGGCAGGTCTCCCGCCAGCAATCATACATTCCTCAGTACGCATGTTTCCCAAGTTTTACAGTCTTTGCCTCCTCGAAACATCCTTGCTTTCAACGGGGGCAAAAATCAGGGCAATACTGTTTCTAGCCTCTAGCTGGCCTAGTGGCTAGGATTCCTGGTTTTCGCCCAGGCCGCCCAGATTCAGTTCCTGAGCAGAGAATTAAGATCTCGCTTCAAGCCATCACTCTTCAAGATCAATTTCACCCTCAGAGTCCTGGTGGCTGCAGGGCCCTTGAGCTCTAGGAGCCCAGGCTGAGCAGCCTTCCTGGGAAGCCACTGCGACCCAGGCCACAGGCCAACAGAGCATTGGTGGTGGACAGGAATGGTGGGACATAGCAGAGAAAAACCTGAGGTGATTTTGCCCCCCTTGCCAGCTTTTTACCTAGACTCCCCGCTGGGGAATCACCTGTGTTTGCGAACTAGAGAAAGGGAAGCTACAGTTACCTTCTGAGAATAAATCAAAACCTCACACAGTACATACACTATATATAGAGAATAGACAGGTTAACAGAGACCTTCCACACAGCACGGGGAAATCTACTCAGCTCCGTGTGGTAGCCTGTGTGGGACAGGAATCTGAAAAGGAATGAATATGTGTGTATGTGTTACTAATTTACTTTGCTGTATACCTGAAATTAACACAACTTTGTAAATCAACTATATACCAATAAAATTTTTTAAAAATTAAAAAACCGGATAAGCAATGAAATTCTGATGTATAGCCCAAGGAACTAGATCTGCTCACTTATGATGGAACACACTGGAGGATAATGTGAAAAAAAGAATGTATATATATATATATATATATATATATATATATATATATATATATAACTGGGTCACTTTGCTGTACAGCAGAAATTGACAGAAAACTATAAATCAACTATAATAAAAGATTTTTTTCTTTTCTTTTTTTTGGGGGCAGCTGAACCCATAGCATATTGAGGTTCTCAGGCTAGGGGTGGAATTGGAGCTGTAGCTGCTGACCTACACCACAGCCACAGCAACGCCAGATATAAGCCGTGTCTGTGACCTACACCACGGCTCATGGTAATGCCAGATCCTTAACCCACTGAGCGAGACTGGGGATCAAACCTGTGTCCTCACGGATACTAGTCAGATTCATTTCCACTGAGCCATGACGGGAACTTCTATAAATAAAAAAAATTTTTTAAAAAACTTAAAAACCTCACATAGGAATTCCTGCTGTGGTACAGCGGCTTAAGGATCCAGTTATATCTCTTCAGTGGCTCGGGTTGTACTGAGGTTTGAGTTCAAACCCCAGCCTGGTGCAGTAGGTCCAGCATTGCCTCAGCTATGGTGTAGATCAGATTTGATCCTGGGACCAGGAACTTCTATATGACTCAAGTGAGGCCAAAACAACAACAACAACAACAACAAAACCCTGCCTGGAAAAAAAAAAAAAAAAAAAAAAAACCTCACACAAATGCTTAAGTTAGGAGAAAAGCCCCATTCAAATGATCTTGAATAATATTTAATTTATAAATATTAATATCAAAATAAATAGGATTTATTTTAAAACACTACAATATATGTATAGGTTTCAAATAAAAATATTAGTACTTGAGGGGGCATCTGGATTTTCTTGTTGTTGCTTTTTTTAAGGGTCGCACCAGAGACATATGGAAGTTCCCAGGCCAGGGGTCGAATCAGAGCTGTAGCTGTCAGCCTACACCACAACCAGAGCAACTCGGGACCTGAGCTGCGTCTATGACCTACACCACAGCTCACAGCAACGACAGACCCTCAGCAAGGCCAGGGTTCGACCCTGAGTCCCCATGGATTCTAGTCGTGTTCATTACCACTGAGCTACGACGGAAACTCCAGGCATCTGGATTTTTAAATTCTCCTTTTAAACACTATACTTGTCTCATCCACTAGACAAGCTTGGTCCTGCCTCTCCTGGGAGAACAGATCACCTCCTTACATGCCCACTCCTGGTTCTACTCCACAACTTCTCCCATACCTCCCACCCACTAATAACCTTGCTATTCCTGTATTCCACAGGGATGAGGCCCCAGAAATGGGGGTACAAAATGGAGGAAGGAGAGCAGGGCACCCTACTGAACTGTCAAATTCGGGTGGGTAAAGGAATACCTCCATCAACAGGTGGAGAAGGCGGGAGGGGTGTCCAGAGAGAGCAGGAGGAACAGAAGTTAAGGGGACTGCCGGAATTCCGGGACCTGCTTGGTCACGCCCTTCTGACCTCAGAAAGGATGAAGTGATTTGTATGCATTTGGACGGAATAATTCAACCCAGTATCTCAGACCATCCACCAGAACACAGGGCTTTGGGTTAGGAAAAAATGTTACAACTTTTAGTTATTTATTTATCTATTTATTTTAATATTCCAGCTATTTTATTTGCAACCATCTATAAAAATATCCCTTTGTGGGAGTTCCCTGATGGTCCAGTGGACTCTGTGCTTTCACCACTTCGGGGCCCAGGTTCAACCCCTGGTCTAGGAATTGAGATCCCACATCAAGCTGCTGCACCGCCACAGCCAAAAAATAAAAAATAAAATACTGATTCACTTTGCTGTATACCTGAAACTAATATAACACTATAAGTCAACTATACTCCAATAAAATTAAATTAAAAAAATAAAAAAACACCCCTTCAGCTGCCCAATTATTTGCTCAGAGATAATCTGACAATCATTTTGGGATATTTTTCCTTCTACGTAGCGTTAATTATTTTCACAAAACATACAGAAATCATAATTCCTATGCTTAAAAAACAGGACTTCTTTTTTTTTTTTTTTTTTTTTTTTGTCTTTGCTATTTCTTTCGGCCACTCCCGCGGCATATGGAGGTTCCCAGGCTAGGGGTCGAATCGGAGCTGTAGCCACCAGCCTACGCCAGAGCCACAGCAACGCGGGATCTGAGCCAAGTCTGCAACCCACACCACAGCTCACGGCAATGCCAGATCCTTAACCCACTGAGCAAGGGCAGGGACTGAACCCGCAACCTCATGGTTCCTAGTCAGATTCGTTAACCACTGCGCCACGACGGGAACTCCTTCTTTTTATTAGGAATTTCATTTTTCACATCAAGCAACCAATGAAAGAAAATAAAAATGCAAACGAATGCACAAAAAGAGTTTGCTTTCCAAATATTCTTCATTTCCCAAGTTTATCTGATTCTTTTAGCTTGGAGGAAGGTGGGGGGTAGGGGGAAGGCACTGTTTCCAGATGAAGGAATGCCTCCCTTCTTTTACCTTGTCTAGGGGGAACCCTCACTGCTTATTCACCTTGGCAAATCAGAAACACAAAGATATTCAGAGCAGAATTTCCTGTAATGAAAAACATATGAAGAGTCAGCCCTTGAAACAGCTGAAGGAGAGTTTACCTCTCTGATAACTGGTGACAGGTGGCAGAATATGCCAGAACCCGCAAGGCTTGTCAACCACTTCAGAAGTCTCCTCCCCTGCACGAATGAGCCACACTCTGAGGCTGGGCCTGGGAGCTGGTCCTTGGCCGCACCCCTCTTCAACCTGAGCAGACTTGCATTTGCATTCTTCCCACCTATAAACTTGGTGGACTAAGAAAATGGGATGAGATGCCCAGCTCTTGTCATGGACGAATACCGTCTGCAATGCTAGAAATAGTCTGATAAAAAGTGTGACAATTCAGCACTTAAAATGTGGCTAGTTACCACTGAGGGAGCCCATTTTTTACTTTTATTACTAATTTAAATGTCAGCAGCCTCAGGCATCACCAGTGGCCCTGGGGGGAATGGGTAGCAGGGGTCTGCAGATAATCAGAGCTTCCTTGCAAAGCAGGGAGCCCACAGGTGCTCCTCCAGGATATGCAGATGAGGGAGCCTGGCCAGAGGATCCCTTTTCTTCAACAGAGTGGCTAGCCAGGCCAGTGAAGGTGAGGCAGATGTGGTGGGGGTGTGGGGGATTGGCAGGCATGGAAGGAGCAGAGGGAGGATGCACTGGTGACACCCCTATCCTGGGGGGCAGCCTATACCAGGCCATCGCCGAGCCCTACTCTGCAGCACCATCACTGCCCTGAACTGAAGGTGGGATCTGAGGCCCGGCACCCTCCTGCCCCCCAGTGCTCAGCCTGCTCAGCTTCTGCCAATTAGGACAATGTCATAATTTGATGCACCAAATAGAATTATGCAGAAACTTCTTTCTGGGTGGCTTACTAAATGAAGCCTCATTTTTCTTTCTTTTTTTCTTTTTTCTTTTTTTTTTGCCACCTCTCCTTCGCAGTGTCTGGGAAAAGGCTGTGCAGCTTGCGTTGAAGGAGTTGGAATGATTAATCATGTAATATCCTTTAAAATCACATTATTTATCAGTGCACATGCTCACTGTTGAGCTTTGCTGCTGCACAGTTGAAGGCGCCCAGGATGTAGCTTAATTCCACTGGGGGTGCAGACAGCAAGGCAGAGGCATGTCCTGTGGCAAATGAAGCAGGACAGTGCTTCCGTGAGGGAGGCGGTGGCCAGGGAAGGCCTCTCTGATGGAAGGACACTTCAGCGGAGCCTGCAGGAAGGGAGTACGCATCCAGGAAAGTCTGGGAAAGATGGTGCCAGGGAGAGTCAACAGCAGGTCCCAGCCCTGAGGTGGCCATGAGGCCTGGGGCAGAGGTGGTACATGTGTCCTCTATGTGCTCCAACGTGAAGGATATAGAAAAGTGCACTTTGGGGGCTGTGAGAAGCCTTTAGCAGAGATGTCTAGTGGCAACCTGGTGTGCACCATGCTCCCAGAGAGCCTGAAGCCCTGGGATGTGGTGTGAGCACGTCATGGTTCAACCTCAGATGACAGTCAAGCTAAAAATTTGCCTTCTGCTCCTCCTGTGTGTTTGGTACTGAAACTTGACTAATCTTAAGATTTCAAGGAAGTTCAGCATGTCTTCACTATCATATCCATGCATCAGCCCTAGGCGTTTCCCATCCACTGTCTTCCTTGCTCTGTCCTATTCATTCCAAGGTGCCCCAAGGGCAGGGCACTGACATGCCATCACCACGTTCTGACTTGTGTGTGTGTAACTCTATGGAATGGTTGCCCCAGGAGGGGGCAGCTGCCATCTAACGGGACACTATGCACTGTGAAAATCGAAGAAGGCATGTTATCTTTTATCCATGCAAAAGAGATGGGCTTCTTTGGGATTCCATGATCATGCAGATCCCAAAATGCACTTGCCTCTGACTGTGGTGAATGAAGAAAAACTGGTTAATGTACTGTCTGAGAAAACAAACATATTGCATCTTTGCTGGGAGTGAGCTGCCCTTGTCATCTGACTGCTGCCCACCCAGAACCAGGTATCAGGGCTTCCTCCTCTCTAGCCAAGGACACCTGTTCAGCGTGTACAGCTAGCTTCATGTCCAATTCATGGCTCAGGTGCTCAGAGGGTGTGTCTTGCTTCCTGGTAGGAAATTCCCGACAGTGAGAGAGTTTGCACAGCCAGGCTGAGTTGGCGTGGGGCACTGGCACAGGTGCAGACAGCCAGACACCTGCCGGACAGTGATCGGCCGGGAGGGCTGGGCTCCCAGGCAGCTCTGAGAGGTGGGTTCAGTGATGTCCTGAACAGCTTCACATGGCCAGATTTGAGGTGGATACCTGATAGCTCCTGCCCTGATGAGTGAATAATCCGAGACCAACCCAAGGCCCTCAGCCCTGCTTTTGTAGAATAGCTATCTGGTTTTGGTACTTGGGTCTGCCCTTGACCACATCAGGAAGAAACCTCTGAGGAGCCCTGACTGTTACGGATGTAGCCCACAGGCCAGGACATGCAGGTTCAAGCATCTCCCCTGACCTCCTCCCCAAAGGCTTCTACTTGGAGACTTGGGTGGTCACAGTCACCTTTATAACCCACCTCAAATCTGCCATACATCCCAAATATTCTTCCTTCCATGTTGTCTCTAGTTATTCCAAGTCTTTTTTTTTTTTGCCACATCTGTGGCATATGGATGTTCCCAGGTTAGGGGTCAAATCAGAGCTGCAGGTGCCAGCCACAGCCACAGCAATGCCAGATCCGAGCCACATTTGCAACCTTTGCCATCAATGCCGGATCCTTAACCCACTGAGCGAGGCCAACGATCAAATCCACATCCTCACAGACACTATGTTTGGTTCTTAATCTGCTGAGCCACAATGGGAACTTCCCAACTCTTTATTACACTCTGCTTCGTCACTCCTGGCCAGCATCCACACCTGTCCCTTGCTCCATATCCCACACGGGTCACAGACTGTCTCTCCATTCTCAAGGCTGTGATGGCTCACTGTTTCAGTCATATGACCTTTGATGGAAAAGACACAGGGCCACTGTGGTTCAGACAGTCCTT
Organism: Sus scrofa; assembly: GCF_054392235.1. Taxonomy (NCBI): domain Eukaryota; kingdom Metazoa; phylum Chordata; class Mammalia; order Artiodactyla; family Suidae; genus Sus; species Sus scrofa. Next base: position 149,427,879 of record NC_139383.1, read on the forward strand.
CCTTCTTGTAAGATCTCCACCTCCAGAAGCCATTTCTCCTCTGCATCTTCCTTCATGTATCCAAGTCTTCCATGGTTCTCTGTCACGACTGGAATCATCAAACACACTTTACACTTCTCCATGTGCCAGACCTTGATGTGCCAGGACAGCTCAGGTACAGATGCTTAGACAGGACTGAACTGTGTGCATATGGGATGTTGAGTCACACACCTGTTTTCTTTCTTGTTTTGTGTGCTATTTTCTGGAACCACACATAGTTCTTTGCCTTGCCTTCTGCTATCAGCGAGATGAGCAATAACCCATTCACTGCATAGGGTGAACTTGGCCCTGACCCCTGTGATGACAATGCTGGGTGGGAACCGCAGGTTTCTGGCTCATGTCCCTGGAGATCACACCAGACTGGCCAGTGATGCGGCACAGAAGGATAGTACGGGTCCAACAAGACAGGGCCAGGGGACTTGTTCCTGGGTAGACAGGATGTTTTAAAGCAGTGAGACTGAAAAAAATTTGGAGCAGCAGCTTTGCCGGCTGAGGGGGGCTTCAAACAGCAAGACAGGACCCCTGTCTGGAAGCCTTCAACAATGATGACCTTGAGTTAGAAAACCAAGAGGCGGAAACAGCTTTTCCAAATACATGAAGTTAATGGGAGGAACAATAAAGAGCGATGCATACAAATGCCAGGGGGGCCACTCTTGGCTGCATTCTGCTGTGTCTCAGACTCTGATAAGGAATCACCTTCTTACTTGTGGCTATGTTGCAGTGGAGGTGGGCTCTTTTGAAATTCACAACTTTTTCTTTCAGGTCAGGGTTGGGGTGGTATTTTAAGCAGACCTTTCAGAGTAAGAATCAAAGTCAGGGCTTTTCTATCAGAAGGCATCAGCGATGTTACAGAGGGTGGTAAGACTGAATTCACACCAGGTCAAGATCAAGTTCTTGGAGGTTCTGAGTGAGAAAACGCAGTCCACCGAGGAAGCTGTGTGTGCACAGGGCAATGGTTTGGCAGACTGGATGGATCAGCTGAAGGAAGTGACAGGGACAGTAGCACTGGGAATTAGAGACGGAAGACTGGAAAACATGAGATAATTTAAAAGACGGGATTCTGTATGTGCATACATTTATTTGCATATAAGTACACATACAAAATGCAATCACCAAACAAAAGAAATGTTTGTAAATCACAATGCTACTTAACTCCACCTTATATTCAGGCCACACTTTGTTTTTTTGTTTCTGTTTTTCATTTTTTTAAAGTTTTATTGTAGTATAGTTAATTTACAATGTTGTGTTAATTTCTGCTGTACAACAAAGTGACTCAGTTATACATATACAAACATCCATTCTTTTTCTGATTCTTTTCCCTTATAGATTATCATAGAACATTGAGTAGAGTTCCCTACACAGCAAGTCCCCACTGGCCAGTCATTTCATATACCTAAGTGTGCATATGCCAATCCCAGACCCCCGGTCCCTCCTTCCCAGCCGCGCCACCTGTCCTTTGGTAACCATAACTTTGTTTTTGACAGACACTGTGCTGCCTTTCAATATTTATAAAACCAGAAGAAATGTTCTTTCAAGGAAGGCCTTTGCAAATTACTGCTTAATAATCAGATCATGAAAACCACAACATTTATTTAATTAGTTTTGTCGTTATTTTAATTCAAAGCAATTAATGATGCTAGGTTCCGCATCCTAGTGATTTGAGTCAGACTTAGGCCTTAATTAGAGCATTTGACAAAATTTAATACTACTTAGAGCCAATTTAAAAATAAAGCTAGGAGGAGTTCCCGTCGTGGCTCAGTGGTTAACGAACCCGACTGGGAACCATGAGGTTGCGGGTTCGATCCCTGACCTTGCTCAGTGGGTTAAGGATCCGGTGTTGCCACGAGCTGTGGTGTAGGTCAAAGACGTGGCTAGGATCCCACGTTGCTGTGGCTCTGGCATAAGCTGGTGGCTAAACTCCAATTAGACCCCTAGCTTGGGAACTTTCATATGCCACACGCGCGGCCCTAGAAAGGACAAAATAATAATAATAATAATAATAATGATAATAATAATAATAAAGCTAGGAAAGCCTTGCCAGGTTGTTTCCTTCAAAGAAAAGTTTTATAGATAATATTTTGTTATACTAATGGTGCCTATACTAGTAACTAAGTGATACCTGACATTTAGAGAATGACAACTACCTTATCCTCAATGTTTCTGTTTATCTTTGTACACCAATTGACTTTTGTAAATGAAACAAGTATGTAGGTAGAAAGTACATATTCATAAAATGATTACATTTTATCATGTGCATCTATCCTAACTCATTTTCTCCAATAAGGATTATGCCATATCATTGCAAGTAGCTCTTTGCAGGAAACAACCTCAGCAGGAAACCCCTTTGTCTTGTCACTAACCTTAAACCAGGCACCCCCCTCCCCCGCCATGCTCTACGCATCTCCAGCACCAGCACACCTTTCGAATCTTTTAATCACACAATACCCTGCCTAACCTGCTGGCTCTTTCCATAGATCAAAGAAATAAAAATAAAAAGTCATGAATAGGTGGCCAGATCACTTCCCTAGTTTCCCCTTCAGTAATTTCATGAGAACAAACTGTATGAACAAGACAGCATCTAAAGAAAGATCACGAGGAGTGACAAGCCTGCTCGCAGTGGGGGATGGCGACCACTCTGACCCCCCATCTCTGTGATTAACTGAGATCACTTCCCTCCTTCTCTTTAGGAACATTCATGTCCAAGCAGAATCTTTGGACTTGGTTAGGGGGACATGGGTCCACCTCCTTCCCAGATTGCCAGCTTTCTCATTAAAAGCAACTTTCATTTCTACTAACAACTGCCTCTCAGGTATTGATTTTCCAGTGGTGAGCAGCCGGGCCTGAGTTCGGTAACATTATCTTGGAATTAAAATTTCCTAAATACATAGAGATTGACATATTCATTTTAAAGAAAAAGAGAGACAGAAACTATACCCTTGCTGCATCAGGTTCTTGGATATCCAAAGCATATTTGGCAGCCTGATTTTGAAGATAGCTTTTAGAAAAATCTCATTTTGAGCTAAGTGATTGTCAATAATTTCAACAACTCATTCATCTATTTGCTCACGTATCAGTAATATTGTCCATCAAAAGCTGAATAAGCACTCGACACCTGGGTTACAGTATTATCAGCGTTATTTTATTTAATCCACACCGTCCCATGAAAAGAAGCCATTTCCAAAGAGTTGGGTGGGTTTTTAGCAGATTAATAGACAATGTCTTTATTTCCCTTGAATTTCTTCTCGGTGGTCAGAAACTAGCCCTCACAAATTACATACTCAATCGACATTTTAAATACTTTTCTTGACCATTTCCATAACCCCTGTCTATTAATTTCAGATACAAGAAAGCAAAAATAAATAAACAGAGGCAACAAATGAACAGCAAGTGTGGCAAACTTGTTTTCCTGGAAATACACTCCTTAATTGGGTTATCTTTATTTATGGGGTTCTATGGCCCCAAACATGAATATACTTGAAATAGTAAGTTTCAGTGTGTGTATTTACAGAAATCTAATTGACAACTTCTAGAATACATGCCCTAAGAACAAATATATAAGATTCCAAAAACTTCTGGTTACTGGTAAAACCATGATTTGGGTTTTGTTTTATTTTGTTTTCCTCAAAATGTTCTGTCATGTTATTTAAGAGGATGGCCATTAGGCCTTATTAGTATCAACTGAGGTTGAATTAGTATTAATTGATGGAATATGCAAATGGAGGACTGCCAGAGCTTACATGAAAACAGAACTCTGACCACAGCCTTTGCAGCCACAGCCCCGGAAGCCATACCACAACTGTGCAGCAGTCACCCTAAAGTGTTCTCAACTGGGTCAATAACTGGCAGCTCCTTTAAGCTTTGTCTTGCTTCCAACTTAAGAACAACCAGAGAAAATCCTCCCTAACCAATTGCAAAGGATGTCTCACTTCCAGAGAGCCCACCACCATCCTCCCCAGGCCAACAGTCTCCAGTCAGGAGCCTTCCCTGACTCTGAGCCTCTGCCAACTGCACAAGTGATGGTGGCCAGCTCTCTTGCTACTGTCAGATCCAAACAAAACACACCCTTTTCTTGTCCTTTTTTGGGTGGTTTTTTTATTTCTACACTACATGGCAGTGTCTTCCTTGCACCTGAATGGAAAACAGGCACTCTTCTTCTATCAAGTACTTACTCATCCAGTGACTATGAGAAGAGAATTGTAGTATGAATATCCTTTATCAGAAAGCATCTGGGAAAATGGGACTGAAGTCCATAATCCCAGGAGATTTCAAAATGCTAGGACCACAATAACTTACAATCTCACTATCTCCTCTCCTCCTTGGATTAATGCGGTTGCAGTGTCTGTTATTTCTTTGTAAATTGAGAATAAATAGGAAAATGGTTGTAAAAACATTAAAAATCAATCTTAAGTGCCTCGCTTCATTCACTTATTTGAATATTTATAATCTAATATTTATGTGTCAAGCTATCTGAGAGACATGAAATAAGAGTGCTCACTTTTAATTACGGAGAATAATCTGATAGTTATCCAACAGCAAATCACCCCAAATTAAACAGTCACCATCCAGGCACCTCTCTCTCCTTCCTTCTTTTCTTGTTAATTTTTTATTTTTTATTTTTACTGATCTGCCTGCAGCCAATGGAAGTTCCCAGGTTAGGGGTAAAATGGGAGCCGCAGCTGCTGGCCTACACCACAGCCACTTCAACAATGGATCTGAGCCGCAGCTGAGACCTACGTAGCAACTGTAGCAATTCGGATCCTTAATGCCCTGAGCCAGGCCAGGGATCGAACGTCCATCTTCATGGAGAGCATGTCAGGTCCTTAACCCGCAGAGCCAAAACAGGAACTCCCATGCAACTTTCTGTTGAGGCTCTCTCTTTCTGAGGTCCTTAGCAAAGGAGCTCCCCAAGTACAGCTGCTCTTAGTCTTGTCCTATCAAATCAAGACCTAATATACACCGACTCTCAGTTTCAAATGAACAGAAAAAATTTGAGTACTGGTTTGATAAACACATTGAATCCCTGAAGTGTCTTTGTCTTAATTGGGAATTATTAGCAACAAAACCTTTCAAGGAAATGAGATGTAAAGCTCATTTTTTTTAAACCAAAGTAATGTGAGTAAATTTTAATTTCTTTGTAAATTAGAGATCACTCAGGCAAGACCTATGGGAAATGCTCCTGGTTAATTAGTAAGTTGGATAGGGGTGTTCCCATTGTGACTCAGTGAGTTACAGAACCAGACATAGTGTCTGTGAGGACGGGGGTTCAATCCCTGGCGGCCCTGAGGGGGTTAAGGATCCAGTGTTGCCACAAGCTGCAGTATAGGTCACAGATGCAGTTTGGATCCAGTGTTGCCATGGCCGTGCCACAGGCCTGCAGCTGCAGTTCGAATTTGACCTTTAACCCAGAAACTTCCATATGCTACAGGCATGGCCATAAAAAGAAAAAAAAAATGAGAAAGGGACAACCTGCCTTAATCACAAATACTCAAAGATTTAAAAAGTAACTATTCTAAGCCTAAAGCAACTAATTAAACTAATGTCATAGTATCATAAAGATATGTAGTTGCTTCCCGTTAACTCCTGGTCCCCTATTTTTCCTGCAAGAGAAATATGCCCAGCTTCAAGAACATTTCCTAGCCTCCCATGCAGCTTGGTGTAGTCACAAATCAAAGTTTTAGCTAAAAAGCTTCTGTGTCATACAGAATTCCTATGAGTAACTCCCACATCCTTTCTCATTTCGGCTGCCTAATCTGCTAATGCAGCAGGTGGTCCAGGCAATCCAGCCTTCTTTTGCCTAAAGGGTGGGAACAGCCTGGATGGAGCAGTGCCAAGAGGGAGGAGTGTGAGCCCTCAAGGAGTTTATGATTTACGAGTTTATAAGTTTATGAAGGCACCACATCATAAACTTTGGACTATCTACCTCCAGACTCCTTCTGGGAGAAAAATTTCTTATAAGGTTAAGACACTGACAGCCACTTTGTTACCATTAGTGAAACACAATTTATAACTGATAGAATTGCTGGTATAACACTGCAACTAGTTTTATAGCTCTTGTCAAAAGTAGATCTTTTTTGACAAAAAATTAAAAAAAAAACCCTCCTACTTTCAAAATGTTTTATGCCATTCACTTTAGAGGAAGGGGAGTTCCCTGGTGGTGCAGCCAGTTAAGGATCTGGAGTTGTCACTGCTGTGGTGCACGTTCAATCTCTGGCCCAGGAACTTCCACATGCTGCGAGTGTGGCCAAAAATAGGAAAAAAAAAAAAACTTTAGGGAAAGGGACATATCAAGAGAAGATATCTGGCTTGCCTTTATTAGTCACTTACCAAAAGACAGGTTCAATTTAATCTAGAATGCTCATGGACTGCTTACTACGTACTACAACAGTGGTCAATATGTTTCTAGAATCAAATAGTACATGAATGAGAACATTTAAATAGAAATTCAAAAGTGGTATTTTGGATGCACCATCCAAACATCCTCAATTACAACACAGTTCTTGTCCGTCATCAAGGACCCAGCATGTGCGCCATATGGAAGGATGTGCTGGGAACCACAAAGTGCCACCTGCTGCCCTAGGAGGTGTGACAGTCACAGTCATAAAAATAGTCCATCATCCTATTCTTTTACCCCAAATTAGGGTGGAAATAAGGCCACTATTGCTGTGAATCATTTACTACTTTCTTTAACATTTCCAGCAGGGATTGCCAAATGTCTAAACATGGAAAATTAAGGTGATAAGCTATGGATGAAACGAAGGAGGCCAGGTTACCACTTTTGTTCTATGTAATAAAGATTTTCTACTCAAAGGCCCTGCAAGGATGACTTGATACAACCTCAAATCTCCTTTAACATGTATGAAATCCTTGATCTTGGCAATACGTTAAGAAGAGCAATTCGTATTTGACTCTGCAGGAAAATTGAATGCAGTTATTTCAGTGTATGTGAAAACATTCTCTGTGATGCCAAGGCTGTTGGGAAGGGAGGCAGGGGTCGATGGAAATGAAAGGGCTCCATATTGTCCCAACTTCAGAAGAGCATCTCAAGGTTTATCAGGACTCTACATAAAATTTTATTTGAGATTCAAGGTCTAAAATAAATGGATAAAGAAAATGAGGTATATATGATGGAATATTATTTACCCACAAAAAAGGAAATCCTGCCATTTGTGACAGCACAGACGGACCTTGTGGGCATGATGCTAAGTGAAATAAGTTAGAGAAAGGCAAATAGTATATGATCTCACTTAGATGTGGAATCTAAAAAAAAAGAAATCAGCTCATAGATACAGAGAACTGACTGGTGGTTTCCAGAGGTGGGGGCGTGGGGTGGGTGAAATGGGTGAAGGTGATCAATAGATACAAACCTCCAGGTATAAGATAAATAAGTCTTGGGATACAATGTACATCATGGTGACTAAAGTTAACGATACTGTATGGTATATTTGAAAGCTGCAAGAGTCTATATCTTAAAAGTTCTCATCACAAGAAAAAAAAATTTAGGAGTTCCCATTGTGGCTCAGCAGTAACAAACCTGACTAGTATTCATGAGGATGCGGATTCCCTGTTCTCGCTCAGTAGGTTAAGGATCTGGGGTTGCTGTGAGCTGTGGTATACGGTGCAGATGTGGCTCGGATCTGGCGTTGCTATGGCTGTGGCTTAGGCTGGCAGCTGCAGTTCCAATTTGACCCCTAGCCTGGAAACTTCCATATGCTATGGGTGCAGCACTAAAAAAGACTCCCCCCAAAAATTGTGGTGATTGTTTGTAATGTATACAAATATCAAATAATTATGTTATACACAAAACTAATACAAGATTACACATCAATTATATCTTAAAAAGCTTAAGGTGAAAAAAATTAGTATTCTTTTATGGTTAAAAAGAATTTTTTAATACTTTTGTTGAAGTATAGTTGATTTACAATTTGTGTTAATTTCTACTACATAGCAAAGAGATCAAGTTATGCATGTACACATATCCATTCCCATATAGGTCACCACAGAATACTGAGTATTCTTCATTTTTAAATTTCTGCCATTGTGCTTACATCTGGATGGCTCTCAAGCTGCCCAGAGAAGAGGCAAGCACCATGGTTCACATAAACATGCTATCCACCTACCATAATAGTGCTACCCCAGGATTCCTCCCCTAAACAAAATTAGTCATTAAAAATAATTTTAATTAAGAACAAAGTGAATGAGTGAAAAAGCAAAAACAAAAACAAAAACAAAACCCACCACTATCCTGGGTATTTATAATGATATAGAAATGTCATCAAACAGTGCAGAAATGTCATCAAAAAGTTCAGTGCAGTGTTGACATCAATTGTTAACATTTTACATGTTATTTTATCATGCAACAGGAAAATATAAACATGCTGAAGTCTCTATAAAAGTCATTTGTCACACCTAAAAGAAAAATTAAAAATAACAGGGGAGCTCCTGTCATGGCACAGTGGAAACAAATCCAACTAGGAAACACGAGGTTGCGGGTTCAATCCCTGGCCTTGCCCAGTGGGTTAAAGATCTGGCATTGCCTTGAGCTCTGTTTTAGGTCGAATCTGGCATTGCTGTGGCTCTGGTGTAGGCTGGCAGCTGTAGCTCCGATTAGATCCCTAGCCTGGGAACCTCCATGTGCTGCAGGTGAGGTCCTTAAAAAAAAAAAAAAAAAAAAAAAAAAAAAAAAAAAGGCAAAAAAAAAAAAATAAATAAATAACAGGGCTCTACTCGAAAATATCTGTTATCTGAGCTTAGACTCATCTTAATGCCTTTAAACAGGTGTTTTGTTATTCTATCAATACAATTTAGTCATAATTTCCAGTTACTTTTAAAAATATTAAGATTTCCAGAAATATTAGAAATTATCTGCTGTGACGATCCAGAGGAAAACAAAAAATGTTTAATTATCTTGGACACAGTTTTTGAAATGGTGTAATTTTTTTTTTTTTTTTTTTTTTTTTGCTTTTTAGGGCCACACCTGTGCCACATGGAAGTTCCCAGGCTAGGGGCTGAATCAAAGCTTCAGTTGCCGGCCTATGCCACAGCCACCTCAACTCAGGATCCGAGCTCAGTCTGAGACCTACACCACAGCTCAAGGCGATGCTGGATGCCTAGTCAAGCAAGGCCAGGTACTGAACCGGCTTCCTCATGGATACTAGTCAGATTTGTTTCCGCTGTGCCACAATGGTAATTCTATGGTATAAGATTTTTAATGTATTAATTAATTATAAAGTAACTTCCCCAAATTATGTGATTCATCATGGATGGAAATCGTCTAGCAGGACTCAGTGCCCTCTCTATTCAAGAAACAAGTTTCTGTTTTTCTGTAACTAGTTTTTCCAGCTATATCTGTAAACTAGTTCTGCTCTTTGCTCTAAAAGGGCCCTGCTGGCTGTTTTCACCACCTTGCTAGCAAAATACTTAGCTGTGTCTAATTTATTTTTTTTTTAATTATAGAATGATTGTCTATTTAGCCAAATGTGGGGGCTTGGGAAGAAAGCAAAGATGACATGATCACAGAGCAAGTGGGAGATCCCAGTGGGTTTGTAAGGGTTGCCATTTTGCCATTTCGATTTTAGAAAAACCATTCATTGATAGCACTATTCATTAGGAGTTTTCATGAAAGTCTCAAAACATCAGTACTAAATAACTGAATTGATGTCAACTGGATAACTAATCATTATTACTATTATAGTAAGAATAAGACAATTTATCACAATACAATCAGCTCAAAGTCCAAGCATATAAATTAGACCTATCTTATTATGTTAGGAAATCTTAGATAATAGCTGTGAATGCTTGGAGCAATAAAAATTCTTATATAAGAACAATTTATGAATAACTAAAGATTACTATTTAGTTTTGAAGATAACTGAGAAAACTTTTTTAGACCACCTATGGGAACCAATCAACATATTTAAGAAGCTGGGGAAATTGTTCAACCTAGGCAAAATTTTTATTAACAAGATACATGACTTGTGTGAGTTCCCATTGTGGCTCAGTGGTTAACGAATCCGACTAGGAACCATGAGGTTTCAGGTTCGATCCCTGGCCTTGCTCAGTGGGTTAAGGATCCAGTCTTGCCGTGAGCTGTGGTGTAGGTCGCAGACACGGCTCGGATCCCGCATTGCTGTGGCTCTGGTGTAGGCCGGTGGCTACGGCTCTGATTCGACCCCTAGCCTGGGAACCTCTATATGCGGGGGAGCGGCCCAAGAAAAGGAAAAAAGACCAACAACAACAACAACAAAAACAAGATACATGACTTGTGAAGAATCTTGTGAAATTTAATATGTTTATTACTTACGGAAATGTTGTAAGTTTAAATAAATATTTAAAATTAGCCTATAAAATGCAAGCACACATTTTTATTTAAGAATATATAAATGTTTAGATTTCCAAGGCTGGAAAATTAGGTGATATTAAGCCTTATAAAGTAACTTTATTTTGGAGTTCCTGCTATGGCATAATGGAATGAGTGCAAGTCTGATCCCTGGCCCAGCACCGTAGGTTAAAAGATCTGGTGTTGCCACAAAAGTGTAGGTCGCAATTGCAGCTCTGATCTGATCCCTAGCCCAGGAACTCCGTATTCTGAGGTGCGGCTAAAAAAAAAAAAAAAAAAAAAAAAAAAACTTTTAATAAAGGAACTGTTTCTAAGAGTTTTTGCTGTTTTGAAAGATCAATATTTAACAAAAACTCTTCTAAATTCAGAATTTTAGTTTTTGTTGGTCTGTTTGACTGTTGGGTTAACTCATAATCACGATGGATAGAGAAGTATCTGAAGCAATTCTAATCCCTCTGGGTTGGTATAGCACAGTCATGACAGTGTCCATTCTCTGAAACTTCAGATAAATTAAATCCGTATTTGTTGAATGCCTCTCAAGTCGAGGGAATTTTACTGGGCTTGTTGTGTGAAACAAGATCTTCAAGTGACTTAAAAACTCAAAACCCTCCAACTCACTGGCACACAAGAAAGAAATGGGGAACATACAGCACAAAAATTTATTCAGGGTCAATCATACATCATACATGGAGATTGAGGCTTTTTTTTTTTTTGGCCGCATCCATGGCATGAGGAAGTTCCCAGGGACTGAATTTGAGCCACAGCTGAGACCCACACCATAGCTATGGCAATGTCAGATCCTTAGTCCACTGCACCACAGCAGGAATTCCATGATTGGGTTTTTAATCAATGCTATTTCCCACATATTACAGATTGGAGAAGGAAGAAAATGACAAAACAATTTACCAAAATTTTCATTCAGATCTCTGTAACTTCATGATGTTTCATGTCTTCCCAAGTTGTCGCCCTAACATGAAATGAGTGTGATGATGAAGTACACCCCCCACCCCAGGTTCCCCCAGGCATCACTGAGTGGGAAGGTGGGGTGGGGTGGGGTGGGACCAACTGTGCTCTCCCTGCCAGTGAGTATCCTGAAGACCCAGGTTAGAGAACATCGCCTCCCCGGACTCCTATTAATAGAAACACATTCAACAAATATAAGTCTGGTTACTGCTTCTTTACAAAGCCTAATTCCCAAGATTCTGGAGGTCTCATGAATCGCCTACCTAATAAGAAACAAAAACAAGAGAAAAAACTAAGTGGCAAATCCACCACCACTGCTGTCTCCTGGATGTGGAACCCCAGGATGATTCCAGTACAGAGGACCAAGTGCTTCCCCTCCTCAGTGTGGAATTGACACAGGGCCCGAGCTAACTCTTCTCCCCTCTCTCCCTTCCTCCAGACTTAATAACAATGTTCCAGTGTTCACAGTCTAGGCACAAAGGTAGAAAGGAAATTAAACAACACACAGACTTGCACCATTCACCTAGCCCTCACAGACACCCTCTGAATTTGCTGTGTTGCTGTTTTCACTTTACAGATGGAGACTCTACTTGCTTGGCTAAAAATTCAATTGAATGGGACCATGGCATCTGTCTTGGTCCATTCAGACGGCTATAACAAAATACCAGAGACTGGGTGGCCTGTCAACAATGGACACTTATTTCTCCAGTTCTGGACGCTGGAGATCTGAGATCAGGCGTCATGCCAGGAAGGTTCTGGTAAGATCTCGCTTCCTGGCTTGCAGATAGCCACTTTCTCATTGTGTCCTCACATAGCATCTCTTTGGTGCCTGTGTGCAGACAGAGGAGACCTCTCTCTTCCTCTTCTTAAAGACCAACAGTCCCATCCAATTATGAGCCCCACCTTATGAGCCCATTTCATTTCAATTACTTCCTAAAAACCCTACCTCCAAATGCAGTCACTTCAAACTAGAATTGTTGGGGATGGAATTGTTTTAAAATAAATTCATATTTTTAAAATATTTTATTTGTTTATTTATTTATTTTGGCTGTGCCTAAGGCATGTGGAAGTTCCCTGGGCTAAGGATCGAACCTGTACCACAACCGCAACCAGAGCCACAGCAGTGACTATGCTGGATCCTTAACACCCTGTGCCACAAGGGAACACAATTCAGTGAGCAGCACTCCTCTCACTGGAAACCTGAGAGCATCAAGGAGACGTGAACTAGCCCTCAGAAGGATGACCTCATTCATGCAGCTCTGAGTACATGGGAGTCTGCCCAAGGATTAGCGAGATTGCTAGATGCAGCTTACAAACAAGTTTCCTGAGTCTCTGCCAGGGATAGTCATAAAACGGGCTATAAGGCCAGTCTTCAAGAAGATGAAACCATCATGATCCAGTACGAGAAGGGATGGTATTCATCTGAATGCAGTCGCCTGACACTCAGCTCTGTGATTAGGAAGCTGTCGGCACTGGTCCTGCCAATATTAACCTCCAATTAGTCTCACAGACTCCATTTCATCTGAGTATATCACGATCTTTCCTAAATTATGTCAGTGTCTAACTCTTTTTTTTTTCTTTTGTTTTTATAGGGCCACACCCCCGGTATTTAGAGGCCCCCAGGCTAGGAGTCTAATCGGAGCTATTGCCACTGGCCTACACCAGAGCCACAGCAACACCAGATCCGAAGCCTTGTCTGTGACCTATGCCACAGCTCACGGCAATGCCAGTCCTTAACCCACTGAATGAGGCCAGGGATTGAATCTGCAACCTCATGGTTCCTAGTTGGATTCATTTCTGCTGCGCCACAATGGGAACTCCTCTTTTTAAGAGCTTAGAAGCAATTCAGCAATTATTCTAATCAGTATTTATTGAGTATCTTGGCATGCCAAAAAGTTAGTTGTGCTAAAATCTGTTAGATAAAAAACACAAATATTTGATCCAATATCAGCCCTCACTGGCTTTATAATTTTAATAAGAAGAAATAGTCAGTTTCTTGTATATTTCTGAAAAGACACAACACAAATGGCTACTACAAATCCAAATGACCAGTCCGGGTCCTGAACAGACATTCCCTTAAAATGCAAAGGGTTTTCAACAGCAGAGGCACGTCAGAGACAACTAGTCCATATAGCACCCCATCCCAAAAGAGGGGAACTCACAACTGATACTGCAGAATTACAAAAACATTGTAAGAGAAAACTATGAACAAGCATATGCCAACAAATTTGACAATCTACAAGATATGGACAACTTTCTAGAAACATACAGCCCACCAAAACTTAATCAAAAAGATAAATGAGACTCTGTGGCTCCATTGTGAGCTATTGTGGCTCAGTGATAATGAACCCAACTAGAATCCAAGAGGATGCAGGTTTGATCCTTGGCTTCGCTCAGTGGGTTCAAGATCTGGCATTGCTATGAGCTGAGGTGTAGTTTGCAGACATGGCTCAGATCTGGCACTGCTGTGACTGACTGTGCTATAGGCCTGCAGCTGCAGCTCCAATTCAACCCCTAGACTGGGAACTTCCATATGCTACAGGTGCAGCCCTAAAAAGAAAAAGAAAAAAAAAAAACAAAAACAGAGTTTGATCTTAACACACATTTCAGAAAAGCTAACATTTTTTTAAAAAGTCTACAAATAATAAATTCTGGAGCTGGAGTGGGTATGGAGAAAAAGAAACCCTTTTACTCTGTTGGGAGGAATGTACATTGGTGCAATCACTAGGGAAAACTGCATGGAGGTTCCTCAAAAAGTAAAAAGAGAGTTGCCACATAATCCATCAATCCCACTCCTGGGCGTATATCCAGAGAAAACTTAGTAATAAAGTATATGATGGTTAGTGTTTTCTGTGTCTTGTCTAAGAAATCCTGACCAAGGATTCCTTAAGTCATTGAGACAGTCTCCTTTATTTTATTCTGAAAGATTTTCATTTTGTCTTTCATTAAGTATTTTAGCTTAATGTCTTTTTTATTTGGCATAGAGTAGGGATTAAATTCCACTTTTATACAGAGTTGATGCTTGACCAACTTGGGAGTTAGTCCACAGTCAAAAATCCACACAGCCTTCCTTCATATCCAAGGTTCCACACCCATGGGTTCAAACAACTTCAGATCATGTAGTACTGTATACAATATTCATTGAAAAAAAATCCACACATAAGTGGACCAGTGTAGTTAAAATCCATGTACTTCAAGGTTCAAATGTCGGAGTACATACATATGTGTATACACATTCATAAATGCATATATGTTTTACTGTATAATTGGTATATATATAGATATAATCCAATTATCCAATGAAATTTATATATATGTATGGAGTTGTAATACACACACACACACACACACACACACACACATTTATTAAAAGTCTATCCAGGAGTTCCCGTCGTGGCACAGTGGTTAACGAATCCGACTAGGAACCATGAGGTTGCGGGTTCGATCCCTGCCCTTGCTCAGTGGGTTAATGATCCGGCGTTGCCATGAGCTGTGGTGTAGGTTGCAGACGCGGCTCGGATCCCGCGTTGTTGTGGCTCTGGTGTAGGCCGGTGGCTACAGCTCCGATTCGACCCCTAGCCTGGGAATCTCCATATGCCGAGGGAGCGGCCCAAGAAATAGCAACAACAAGACAAAAGACAAAAAAAAAAAAAAAAAAAAAAAAAGAAAATTACAGAGTATGAGGATTGTGATGGAGGATACAAACCATTTTCAGATAATGAGATTTTGCATATTAAAAACTCAACCTACAGATCAGTTTGCATGTTGTTCTATGAATGTGCAGCCAATCTGTGGACTTCCTTTCATTCCAGTTATAAAAATTATATTAAATATAATTCAGAGTTTATATATATGTGTGTGTATGTATAGGCTCAATGCATAGGCTCAAAGCAACAACTGGGTTCCACTTATGTTGATTCCAGGGGCTGATGGAGAGGTTCTGTTGCTCTCGTGCGAGCTCACTTCCATGCCTGGGTTGGGCTTTGGGCTGTGAGAGCTAGATATTTCCCTCAGGGTGGTCTTAATTCTCAAGAAATTTAGACCAGATTCTTGGCATGGTGCCAGCATTCCATGCATAGCAGATACCAAGGTTCTGCCCATGGCAAGTCTGCTTAGGTGCAGTGACCAAGGTTGAAGCTCAGCAGGATCCTGTGAGACCATCCCAGCCATGAAAGCTCTACAATGCCCCCATTTCTTGTTCGTAGGAAAAATGCTTCGGCGTCTGATACCTTGCCTGAGTTCCAAAGGGCAGATTCAAACAGTAACTATTTAGAGGAGTGAGGGAACACAGAGACAAAGGAAAGGCTGAGCACAGGCACTGGACCCCAGACTGGTGGGAACCAGAAGGCTAATGATTGAGATTCCTATCACTTCCTCACTAACCAATCAGAGGAAAGCACGCATCCTTAAGGTCTCCCCCCAGATTTTGCCTACAAAAACTGTTCCCCAAAAACCATCGGAGAGCTTGGGCTTTTTGAACACGAGCTGCCCCGGACTCCTTATGTGGTACCTGACAATAAACACTATACTTTCCTTGCCACACCCCAGTGTCAGTAAACTGGCTTTACTCTGTGTGGGTGAAGGGGCACAAGACAACAAAATGACCACACGACTGAATCCAGCATCAATGTGGAAGGGGTTGCACAGCCACCCTAAGAGCCATTCATGTAACAACCACAACAAGAGTACACAGAGCACCTCACAGAGCAGAGTGGATATTTTAAGTTGTTTTCAATTAGAAACTAACAGGATTCAGGCAACTCATGTAGTAATGAAATCAGAAACACTAGTTTTCTAATTTCCACTAGTAAACAGAAGTTCTGGGGATTCATGGCAGATCAGCATAGACTTGCTGAGTGACTGGGTCAAGGTGCTTTCTGTTTCAGAGCCTTCCTTTCACTACTATTTGAGTTGGAATCTATGATATCAACCTTGCAGAGGAGAGGAACTTTAAAGATAATGTCAAAAGTAGAATTGTAGATGATAGAAAAGGGAAGCTAAGGAGTTCTCACTGTGGCGTGGGTGAAGAATCTGCCTGCAGTGGCTCAGGTTGAAGTTGTGGCTCAGATTCAGTCTCTGGCCTGGGAACAGGTGTGGCCATAAAAAACAGGGGGACGTAAGAAAAATATAATTGCAAATACTTTCAAGACCTGTATTTATAGAATTTTCCCAGGGAAGAATGTCCCACTACCGCACCAGAGACATTTGACTATGCTGGATAGTAGAGGGCTGAGCCTAGGGCTGCACACTGTGGAGTGAACCTCTCTAAATTCCAGGCAGCTGGTGTTGAACTACAGCCTCTCGCTCCCACCAGCCACTTCCTGCAGCCTGAAGGACCACAGCAGTGTGTCTTCTGTGGCATGTGCTTCATGAAATGTGTCTTAGTTTTCTTGAAGTGGGGACAAATTTCCTAAGTTGTGTGTCTGACAAAACTCAGATGCTATCCTGAATCTAGGAAAGGTCTTTAGGATCCAAAGGAAGCAGAAAGTGATTCACAACAAATCTGAACCTGCAGTGAGAGACACAAGAAAAAATGTCACAAAATAATGCCGAGAAGCATCATGGAAGTTATGTCTGCCACCACATTTTTACCTAATCCCAGGGAAAGCTCTTACCTCAGTAGAAATACCACAACATTGGAGGAGGTAAGAAGTGGGAATTGCCTGTAGAAATTGTTTTTCAAAGGGATCCAGCATCCAAATATCAAGCACTAGGTCTATGTGTCAAAAAAAGAACCGAGAGGGTTTGACCTCTCCTTGACTTTTTTCTTAATCTGAATTAACACAGAACTGATCAATATCTCCTCTCTATCCTATTATTTGGCATACAGAATTCATTTCCTATGTCCATAAGAAAGATAAATTGTTTTGGTATTTTTTTTCCTCCCTAAATCCAGCCCCAGGAAGATAAAATTTCTACCTGCACCTCAGCTTTCCACATGCCAGTTTGAAGAAACAGGTTTAAATTGAACTATGATTTCTAAGGATAAGTACCTAACCTCAAAAATACACTGAGTCATGTGGAGTAAATGCCGGGGTGACCAGAAGATAACATAGGAATCAGCCCCAGGCGCCAAGCGGACCAGGGCCACTTTCCCTGCCACTGCATGAGGATAGAGGGGACCAGAACATGTCCCCTGCCAAGATAGCAGGCCAGAAACGGTGGCCAACTGGAGAGAGAATCAGATCACAGTGGGACTTTGTAATCAGCTCCCTGTCGACCCAGCAATGGCCCCCTCTTCTTCTGGCTTGTCATCCTGGCCCTTCCTATGGGATTATGACCCAAGACTGAGTTTACAACTGCTCTCAAAAAGGAGCTTCATGTTCCAGTGGCTGGAGCCTGGGTCGCCTTTGTCAGGGTCCTGGAAGCAGGCATTAACGATATGCAAGCGTTCTTCAGAATGGGTTACTTTGCTTCTTAGCGAATACATTACTCACAAGGTAGCTCTACTATATTTGGGTTAGGATTTTTTAACATTTCCTTTTTTGAGTCATGTTTTTATTTATTTGTTTGTTTATTTATTTTAATTTTATTTTTGCCACACTCATGGCATGCGGAATTTTCCAGGCCAGGGATCGAACCTGTGCTGAAGGCAATCCAGATCTTTAAGCTGCTGAGCCACCAGGGGACAATGCCAGATCTTTAAGCTGCTGAGCCACCAGGGGACTCCTGTATATTAGAACTTTTATTCATCCGTTAAGATAAAATGAAAAGCTTCAATATAAAGACCTCACAACTGACTTCATGAAAAGTTCTCTGAAAGAGGCACCAACTGAGTAGCTGGAAGATCTGCTCTGAAGCACATCCTCCCAGCACCACTGGCTCAGAAAGCAGTGGTCCCAGGACCAAGGGCACATCCTCTCCATCCTCATGTTAATGCTCTAGGAAGAGGATGTAGATCCACCCACACACCATGGGCTTTGGGAGCTAGGCTTTAAAAGCACCAACACATCTAATCCTTATAATGACCCTGGGAAGAAGGTCTTTGCATTTTAATAAGAATACTGAGCCCCAGAGAAGCTAACACATGTCCATCGGTCACACAGTAAGGATATGGCAAGTCAGGGGTGGCACTTCCTGGGGAGAATGTGGCTCCTAATTCCTATGGAGCCAGGAAGCTTGATTTTGTTTTTGTTTTTGTTTTTTTGTTTTTTTTTTTTTTTACAAATTATAAGCTTTCTCAGTACATTATTCCACCAACCAAATATCACAGGACTAGACATAATATAACGGAATGGAATTATACAGAATAGAAGTAGCTGGTTCTAAATAATCTTTGGTTTCCTTTTAACATAATTATCGAATTTTATTCCTTATTTTTCATCTTCTCAGACTAGTGGGGAAAAAACGAAAGAAAGATATAGGGATATTCTTCTCTAAAGCTCTGTGGTCCGGAGGCATTTCTCTGAACTACAAATGCTTGGTTCATAATATATAAAGGGGGGAAGTGATATCGTAAATTAAAACAATATTAAAGTATCGCTGATGTACAATATTATAAAAGTCAAGGTGTACAATATAGTGATTCACAGTTTTTAAAGACTATACTCCATTTACAGTTATTATAAAATATAGGCTATATTTCCTCTGTTGGACAATATAGATACTGCAAACTGAAATAACCTTATCCATTTAACTGAGTAGGGTATATAAAATAGCAATTTACACAGAGAGCATATTTTGACATTTTGTCTAACAGTTTCACGATCGATACAAACAGAAAAACTGTCAATGGGAATAAAATTTAACCCTATATTCTATCAAATCCTGAGTCAGGCTCCCTAGTGAGTATAGAGGTGTCTGGTGACTTTTATAGAAAAGTGTTAATGAAGTCGGTTCATTTATGCATGTATGTGGCTATGGCCTGAATGACTGTTCTCCCCAGATTCCTATGTTGAAACTCTAAGCCCCAGTATGATGGTATTTGGAGGTGGGACTTTTTTTTTTTTTTTTTTTTTTTTTTTTTTTGCTTTTGCATTTTAAGACTATACCCACTGCATATGGAAGTTCCCAGGCTAGGGATCCAATCAGAGTTGCTGCTGCCAGCCTATACGCTGCAGGATCTGAGCCATGTCTGTGACCTATACCAGAGCTCATAGCAATGCCCAACCCACTGAGTAAGCTAGGGATTGATCCCTCATCTTCATGGCTACTATTTGATTTTGTTTCTGCTGTACCACAATGGGAACTCCTGGAGGTGGGACTTTTGAGATATGATTAGGGTTACATGAGGTCATGAGGGTGGTGTCTCCAAGATGGGATTAGTGCCGTTCTGTGAAGAGCAAGAGACACGTGAGGACAGGGTGAGAAGGTGGCCATGGCTAAACCATGAAAAGGGTCCTCACCAGAACCCCACCATGCTGGTGCCACGATCTCCAATGCCCAGTCCCCGGGACTGGAAGAAATAAATGTAGGTTGTGAAAGCTTATGGTACCCTGTGACAGCAGCCTGAGCTGACTGAAACATATACTCTATCCCACATCTCAATGCTTGCTCTCTAGATCCAACTAAACTGGGACTTCTTGTTTGTTTTTTAAAGGGGAAGCCTAGCAAACAGGTGGGTGGGTATAAAGCAAAAAATAAACCCAGCCCCTTAACCAGCATCCCCACTTCCTCACCACAGCCAGAGACAAAAGGCTCTCACACTCCTAGGTATGCATCTCCTCAGCCCAGGCTCCATCTCTCCCACTCCAGGGAGGGAGCGGGGGAGAAGCTGCTGCAGGGCTGGTGTCCATCGGTCCCTCGCCTGGACTGAAGCTTGCAGAGGACTGTCTGCTTCCAGCTGTGCTTTCCCTGCACCCTGCCCAGGAGAGCAGGGCCCCTCGTGACTGACACAGCCCCCACCTCCTCCTCCACAGCCAGTGTATCTGAAGGAAGAAAGCAGCCTTCCTATCAATTTACTACTCCTGGAAGGCAGGGAGAGAGCATGAGCTCAACCACCATGGACCCAGCTATTCTAGCTTGTTCAGGAAAGAACATTCAATACGTTGTATTATTTTCCACTGGTAATGTGTATTAACAGAGAATGATTTGGACTCAGGATGTATTCTGTGTCAAAACAGATTCATTGAACAAGAGAGAATGGCCTTTCCCTTTTTATCTATGTCTCCTTGCCACCTGCCCCAAGTCAAGGTTGAATGATCCTAAACAATCTTCAGGAATATCCTCCATTATCTCAGCTCTTAGTACATGGCTTGGTAGAAAGCCTGCCATAAGTCATGCCCCAGGCACAGAGTCTGGGTCTCAGGGTCTCGTCCTTACTTGCCACACTGCCAAGCTGTCCTTTTATTCCCCAGCCACAGCCACCAAGGTTCATGATCTCATCTGGTAAGTGGCCATGTGCAAATGTCCAGAACGACCTCGGGTCTTGAAGGCAAGATCCGCATGGATCCAAATGCAATGATAGCCGCCTGGACCACACTAATCTCCACTGGATCTCAGGCCAGGACCATGAAGAGAATGGATTATTTAAGTGCCTACTGAACTGAACATAAATAAGATTCATTCTTTATTACTGCAGAGAGTTATTTTAAGTTTGAAGAATCTGCCCTCAATTCATATTCCAGGTGGTTAAACACCATTTTCAAGCTCAGAGTTAGACCGGATTATAACACACAGAGTTTCCTGCAATGAAATTGGATTTTACTCCATTTAACACGGCAACAATTATAGCCTTAAAGCCTGTTTCCATTTTCCCTGAGAAAATTAATCTTAAATTGTTTTACTTCTTATAGTTCATTTTCACATGTTAAAACTGATTTTTACCTCAATTGTAAGAGGCCTGATGCAATTTATTTATTAGCATAAAAATTGAATTTTTGTATAAGAAACTCCTGTGAACCTCGGGTAAACAAGAGTAGCATTAAAGTTTTCTCATCTATTATTTAGATCAGTTGATGAAGTAGAGAGAATCTTTGCTAAGTTAAAAAAATTTTTAATATGTTTTGCAAAGTTTAGATCATTGGAATATTATTTCCTTCATATAACTGTGGAAGAGTCATAATAATTTAGATATTCTTCATCCTCCAAGCAAAACATCCAAGTGTTATCATACCAAGCAAATGAATTATTAGAAAAGATGACATTAAGCTTGAAACACTTACTTTCACTTCCACATCCAGGATATTAAGGAGGGTTCTAGGATGGCAACCTTGACCAGCTCTGCCTTTCTTCACCAAAAGATTTTTTTTTTAAGTCATCAAATCTGGGTTTTCAACCTCACATTCATGATGTATAGCAATGACATTTAGAAATTCACAGCTGATTAAAGTGTAGCATCTCCTTAGAACTGGACTGAGCCCTCCTCTTCTCCTGCCTCTAAAGTCCTTTCCCGCTTCCTATTTCATAGAACCTTTAGCAACTGAACCTCTAGGAATGTTCTGAAATCAGAGGAAACCATAGTCAGCCCTCCATATTCACAGATTCCACACTCACAGATTTAATCATCCAACAAATGGAAATATTAGGGAAAAAAATCCCAGCAAGTTCCTAAAAGCAAAACTCAAATTTGTCCTATGTGGGGTTTTTTTTGTTAGTCTTTTTTTTTTTTTTTTTTTTTTTTTGAGGGCCATACCTTCAGCATATGAAGGTTCCCAGGCTAGGGGTCAAATTGGAGCTGTAGCTGCTGGCCTACACCACAGCCACGGCAATGCCAGATCTGAGTTGAATTTGCCACCTACACCACAGCTCGAGGCAACACCAGATCCTTAACCCACTCAGCAGGGCCAGGGATCAAACCCATGTCCTTATGGATACTAGTCAGATTCATTTTCGCTGATCCGCAACGGGAACTCCGAATTTGTCCCATGTTGACCACTATTTACAAAATATGTACATTGTATTGGCAACCACTTACATAGCATTTACACTGCATTAAGCATTATAAGTAATCTAGAGATGACAAAGTATAAGGGAGGATTGTGTAGGTAGGCTATGTGCATATATGACGTCATTTTACATGAAGGATTGTGCATCCTCAATGCTGGTATCCACAGGAGGGGGACCTAGAACCAACACCCAAACCCATACTGAGGGACAACTGTATACTGCATAAGCAGCCTACGAAGTTATCAAGATAGAGTATGACTTCATGGCACCATATGGTTCTAAGTCTTTCTTATTTTGAGTCCATTTATTATTATTTAACTATAATTATGTTGTTCTCCTAAGCGTTTAGTATTGTACATACAGGATTTTTTTTTTTTGCCATACAAGATTTTTTTTTAAAATTTAGATATTTGGGAAAATATAATACAAAGATGACTTTAAAAGTTCTTATTCATACAAATGTAGTATTTGTGTGTATGTAACATGAAAATATGGGTGTAGACTGCATATCTGATGTTTCGTGAAGGTGTCTCTATTTTCTTGAATCCCCTTTAACATTAGAAAGAAAGCACACACAGTCACACACACTCTCTCTCTCTCTCTCTCTCACACACACACACACACACACACACACTCATACAGATGTTTTAATGTTTAAATCATCCAATCACTTAAAATACAGTTTAAAAACTATATTCACTACGCAAAGGACCAAAACAATGACCCAGATTTGAGCTGCTCTACTGCCTCCTGCACAGCACTTTGCAGTTGTTAATGATAAGCTCCAACAGCATGATAGGTTTAGGACTGTAATTTGTAAAATTTCTTTTTAGGACACAAAAAACACAGCGCTAAGTCACTTAATGGCTTAATACCAGAAGTAAAAGTAATTAAATAAGAAGCTCACAATAGAAGTTTTTCTCATTTTCAAATGGCAACTTCCAAAGAGGGCTGGGTAATTATTTTCTTCACTATTAAAGGGTGAAATGAGGCAGAGGAAACCTATTCACCAAAACAAATAGAAAACAAAACAAACAAAAAAAGCAAATAGTTCAGAAAAAACCATAGGCAAACTATAGAAACACACACAAGTTAAACAAAAAAAGCCTATGCTTCATTTTGTATGTAGAACAAGTGTTTCTAGATTAAAAAAAATCTACAATTAAAAAAAATTTAAAAGAAATCATAGTGCGAGAAGTAACACCTAAAACAAAGTAAGGAGAATAGCTATGGATAACCATCCATTCCAGACTCTGGGCATATAACACGCCTCTTGGGTGTAGCATGACATTCTAACAGGTGGCAGACATTCGATACATGTGGAAATAAACTAAACAGTATAAAAACTAGTTCATTTGATCCATAGGTCTTGTTCAGAAATTACCATCATAATGCATTTCAGATCATTCTATAGATTTGATGTACAGCAAGTTCGGAATTCTGTATTTTAATGAATTTTTTTTTTTTTTTAAATTTATGGTCACACTCACGGCATATGGAAGGTCCGAGGCCAGGGACTAAATCTGAGCCGGAGGTGCAAACTATACCACAGCTTGGGCAACACTACATCTTTTAACCCACTGCACCAGGCTGGGGATCAAATTGGTGCCTCTGCAGAGACCAGAGCCACTACAGTCGGAGTCTTAATCCTCTGTGCCACAGCAAGAACTTCACAATGGATATTTAATTAGTGCCAACATGTTTTATTTTTTTATTTTTAAATTTTAAAATTTTTACTTTTATTTGGTCTTTTTGGGACTGTACCTGCAGCATATGGAAGTTCCCAGGCTAGGGGTCAAATTGGAGCTACAGCTGTTGGCCTATACCACAGCCACAGCAATGAGGGCTCCAAGCCATGTCTGCAACCTACACACCACAGCTCACAGCAACGCTGTATCCTTAACCCACTGAGTGAGGCCAGGGATCAAACCCGTGTCCTTATGGATACTAGTCAAGTTCTAAAATATTTCATTTATTTGTGAAAATACAATGAACATTGTAGTTAGTTCATACATTTGAGCATTTAAAATTGTAAATATATGTAAAGAATTAAAAGTATTTATTCCTAATATCAAGATCATGAGAGCAAACATGCCTTGCAGCCTGTGATTATTCAATAATTGCCTCAGCATCTATATTATTTTTCAAGTGCAGATATGGTACAAGTCTTCTTTAACAAATAGTTGAGGAGTTCCCGTCGTGGCTCAGTGGTTAACTAATCCGACTAGGAACCATGAGGTTTCGGGTTCAATCCCTGGCCTGGCTCAGTGGGTTAAAGATCCGGCGTTGCCATGAGCTGTGGCATAGGCCTCAGACGCGGCTTGGATCCTGCATTGCTGTGGCTCTGGCGTAGGCCGGCGGCTACAGCTCTGATTAAACCCCTAGTCTGGGAACCTCCATATGCCACGGGATCGGCCCTAGAAAAGGCAAAATGACAAAAAACAAAAAAAAAAAAACAAGTAGTTGAAAAATTTCCTTATTCCATTGTTGAAACTAGTAGTTGATTTTTTTTTTTTTTTTTTTTTTTGGTAAAAGAGATTACCATGGTTGCTTTGATCTCTTTAATAATTATAAGATTACTATAGTTTCTAATTTCTGTTAATAAACCTGACACTTTATTGTTAAGTCAGCAAGCTTTTATTTAGGTTAACACCTAGGGACTTTTAGAATCTTTGCCTCATAGGTCTTTGGATGTTTTTACAACCTATGTGGAACAATTTAAAAAAATTTTTTTCTTTAGGTTGCACTTGCACCATGTGGAAGTTCCCGGGCCAGGGGTCCAACCCACATCACAGCAATCTGAGCTGCTGCAGTGACAATGCTGGATGCGTAGCCCACTGTATCACAAGGGAACTCCTGTTTTATTTTGCTTTTTATCTTTTCCTCTCCTTTAAACAAAATTTTTTTTGGTAATTGATGTTTTACTAAAGAAGGATAAAAAGTTTCTTCGGGAGGCACAGGCCTGTGTTCTCCTTTCTTTTCTGACAATGAGGGATTGTATACCCCATTTCCTGGCATCCCTTTGGGCCCCATTTTTCCAGGGGATAAAATAAGAGTATAAATATAAAGGAAGATGCTGGCTACAAATAAATGGTCATGATGCCCAGCACACATCACTGAGCATTCAGTCTGTCCTCGTCTCCTGGAGGGTGGAGGAAAAGCAGTCTCTGGTCAGGAGAGGTATAGTAACCCTGTAGCTCCATGAACTTGAAAGGTTCCCTGGTAGAATATATTATCTGAAACTGGTAGCAAATGCCCCTGCACAGCACCCCAGTGCAGGGGAATTCACCAGCTGGAGCTCAGAGTGTCCAGATGGTGGCCCATCAGCATGCCCTGCAGGGTGGCAAAGGATGGTACCAGGGTAAGGCTGTGCACTTACCCTCCTATCCTCACTCATATGTCCAGCCAGCTTGCGCGTCCATTTTCAGATGGGCGGCACTCCAGTCAGGCTGGCCATGGGCTTGGTGCACTCCCACCTCTTGCCTGGAGTGACAGGGTCTTGCTGTGACTGTGACCAAGCTCACCAGGAGCACAAAGCGCAAGTCTCGTTCTCCCTGGGTGTGAGTGCTCAGTCCCTGAAAGCCCATCCACCTCCACCCATGGCACCCCTGGGCCCTGTTCCTCAATCCCTAGGGGTAGGAGTGAGCAGCTCACACATGCACCCTGACATGTGCCTCCTGCAACATCCCCAGGGCTGGCGCCTCCACACCCTGGAGCCCCTGTCCTCTTCCCTGGTGTTCAGGCTGCTGCAGCTGTTACTTTTAGTCCCTTTCTACTGGAGTCTTCATCCCCTCTGCCCAATTTTCCAGGATGCACACCCATCAGCACATTCTCTGTGTACCTGCACCTGTACCTACCTGTTGGCCACTTCTGAAGAAAATAAACTCTCAAAAGTGGTCTTAATCTAGAAACGGAGCACCAAATCAGCCAAGAGCCGTGGGCACAAGCCCACTTGCTCTGGGCGCCTCTTCTTTTTTTTTTTTTTTTTTTTTTTTGGCTTTTTTAGGGCTATACCTAAGGCATATGGAGGTCCTCAGGCTAGGGGTCTAACCGCAGCTATAGCCACCAGCCTACACCACAGCCACAGCCAAGCCAGATCCGAGCCTCGTCTGTGACCTACACCACAACTCATGGCAACGTCGGATCCTCAACCCACTGAGTGAGGCCAGGGATCGAAACTGCATCCTCATGGTTCAGTCAGATTTGCTTCCGCTGTGCCATGAAGGGAACTCCCTGGGCTCCTCTTTATATCCTTGAAGCTGCAGCCACCTCTTGCTTTCGGACCTCCCTCTCCACTTACAGCACCCGACAGCATCCTGCAAGTCCCAGATCCCACTCAGAGCCGCATTCTAGTGAAGGGTTTCTCTGAGACCCAGAGCAGATAAAGCACATCAGTTAGAGTGCAATGGGTAATTGTGGGTGTATTTTTGCACATAGACTGTAAAATCCACCATGCTGTCTCTTGAGTGTTGGGGTTGGAACATGGCATTCCTCCACAGGTGGTATTATTTGGGAGATTACCATATTTAATCTTCATCTCTCTGGATGGGACACAGGTGGTTGCAAAGGTGCAGAGAATCTTGATAACTCACAAGCTCAACATTTTGGTTTAGATTATTCTTCCTCAGACTGGGATGAAAAAAAAAATTTCACGATGACTCTTCATCCACGAGTAAACATATTCAGATTTTAGAAGTGAAGTCAGACTGAACCACTGGGCAATTGGGAAAGGCTGGATTCCTATCAGCCCAGAGAAACGCTTAGGGTCCACTTTTGAAACTCTCCTGATGGAGGCTGTGATTCTGCAATCCATGGAGCAGTGTCAGAAGCCAAAGCCCACGTGCTGTAAGTTATGGACACTGCCATAGAAAGACAACTGGAGGGGACTTTCAGATAGATCTCTTGTTTCTAATTCAAAATATTTTTTTTTTTGTGGCTGCATAGGTGACATGTGGAAGTTCCCAGGCTAAGGGTCAAATCAGAGCTGGAGCTGGGGCTACACCACAGCCACAGCCACACCAGATCTGAGCCACATCTGTGACCCATGCCACAGCTTGCAGTAATACTGGATCCTTAGCCCACTGAGGGAGGCCAGGGTTTGAACCTGCATCCTCATAGAGACTATGTTGGGTCCTTAAACCTTTGAGCCACAATGGGAACTCCTCAAGATATTTTTATATTAGTCTGTAAGCTAAGACATGATTATTTTAAGACAAGGGAATTAAGACAATAGAAATAGGAAGAATAAAACAATCGCTTTGAATGACTAGATAAAGGTGCTGGTGATAAATCCCTAGGAGATGAAAGAAAAAAATCTTAGTAGCCTTGGTGAAAGCAGCGGAATGGAGTAGGGGCTCCCAAGGAGTGGGGGAGTGGCTGACTTGACGCCCACACAGGGAGTTCACGCTGTGGTGGGATGGTCATTCCCAGTTACTATGAAAAGACTTTTTTTCCTCTCTAAAGGGAAAACTTATCATCGTCATATTGAACAGAGCTTCCTGCAGAGTTAGCTATGAGCTGCATTAGCTCCTAAAACGATACATGGAATCCACTAAAATCACTCCTAAATCCCCAGTCTGAGCAAATGCTACACTTGTAGGGACGTAGAAAAACTCTGGTTTCTTATTTCTTAACATTTTTTTTCCCATCTTAAATACCTTGGAGATGGAATATATTCTCATGACAACAGACAGTAAAGTGTCAAGAGCTGGGGGCAGTCGGGGGAAACGGGGAGATGTTGATCAAAGGGTACAAACTTCCAGTTATAAGATGAATGAGTTCCAGAGACCTAATGTACAGCATGGTAACTGTAGTTAATGACACTGAATTATGTATTTTGTTTTGTTCTGTTTTGGCTGATCCCGTGGCATGTAGAAGTTGCCAGGCCAGGGATCGAACCTGTACCCAAATTGCTGCAGTGACAATGCAGGAGCCCTAACCCACTGCGCCACAAGAGAACTCCAAGAAATATCCAGTTGTAAACCCTAGTAGGTTCTGGAAATTTATCTAATGGAAGTGGTTCCAAACATAGAAGAGATTGTATATAGGAGTGTTCTGTCTCATGAAAAGGAGAGCAGTCAGCACTTCTTGCACTGAGGAAGCGGCCAGCAGATATAGGGTAGACCCTCCCTGGACTCCACCGAGTTGCATCCTGCAGGGCAAGACCGGGGGGCCCTCCTGAATGTGCAGTGTGGACTGTGGACTTGTATAAATACCTTGTACAATTATCTAGCTACCCATCAATATGGGTGTGCGTAATATATGCATACATGTATTTAAAGATGTAACATCCAATCTGTCTGCTTGTATACCTGTCTGTCTGTCTATCTATCTATCTATCTATCTATCTATCTATCTATCTATCTATCTATCCATCCATCCATCCATCCATCCATCCATCCATCCATCTATCTATCTAGTATTTTAGACATAAAAAAAAAATCCATGCTTGCTCTGGCAGCACATATATTAAAACTGGAAAGACACAGAGAAGATTAGCATGGCCCTTGAGCAAGGATGATGTGCAAATTTGTGAAGTGTTCCATATTCTTCCTGCCAAGAAATTCCAGGACCCTGCTGGGTAACAAAGGAACTCTTCTTCAATTGAAGTAGATTATGAAGTTCCAATACAAAGAGATTTATATTAAAAAAGAAACCCTACCAAAATGCTAAAAGTGGCTGTGTTAGGATAGTAGGATTGTGGATATTTAAATTTTTTTTCTTCCTATTCCAATGTTTGGTAATGCATTTCTCTTACTTTAGTAAGGAAAAAAAGTCATTTAATTATAAACTGCTCTCAAATTTCTCAAATAAAAATGTGTTTTAGTTGTTTACAAAAGAATTTCTTCAGGAACACTCACATCACTGTCAGATTGAAAAGAAATGCTCTAAAGGATACAGATGGATGTGATATCTTTAAATTATTCACGGTCCCCGTTTTTGTGCTTTCAAAAAGAGTAAGTCTCAGATTTCAATTACTTCAAACATACCCTCAAGAAAGCAAATAAGAACCACCCAGAAGAGGTAAACAAGAAATGTGTGACCACCTCTTCAGCTTGGCAGGGATTGTTTTTTAATTCCACTCTGGGTGCTCACATGCAGCAGGGAGTCTAACGCAAGACGTGCTCTTGGCTGGAATGTTCCAGGATTGCTTAGCCACTGTCAAGGGCCTGGCTTCAGCTTATGGCTCCACAGAAGCATCACTGTGGCCTCGGAATCAAGCTCTGATTTGTAAGGGATCACGGAGGTCATCTCATTGAATGCAAGAATTTACCCCAAATACCTCTCAAGGGCTTGAAGACCTTCAACACATTCAGGGTTGGGGAACTCCCAGCTTTGGGGGTAACAAGTTGTGTCATTTGATACCTTTAATTCAGTCCCTGCAATACACACTCATATGGTACTCAGGTACTCTCAGACCCCCAAATCCAAGCCCTCCACCAATTCACCTTAGAAAATTAGGACTTTGGGAGTTCCCGTCGTGGCTCAGGGGAAATGAATCTGACTAGTATCCATGGGGATGCAGGTTTGATCCCTGGCCTCGCTCAGAGGGTTAAGGATCCGGCATTGCCATGACTGGTGGTGTAGGTCGCAGACACAGCTCGGATATGGCATTGCTGTGGATGTGGCAGTGGCAAAGGCCAGCAGCTGCAGCTCCAATTGGACACCTAGAGTGGGAATCTCCATATGCTGCAGGTGAAACACTAAAAAGCCAAGAAAGAAAGAAAGAAAGAAAGAAATTATGGCTTTGCTTTTTGCATCCTTGGCTGGAAGTTCCAGCTTAAAATTAAAGGCAAGAGGCAGGTCTGGCAGGAATCAGGTAAGTGACAACCACGGCTGACACCTCTTCGGCATGATCTCTTTTGGTGGTCTTCTATGCATGTTGCCTGTGATGCATCACTGTTCCCATTTTACAGGTGGGTCACCCTTCCCGAGGAGGCATGGCCAGGAAATGAGGGGAGCCAGAATCCAAGCCTGCCATCGCTGCCTGGACCTCTCACGTTACTGACTCTTGACATTGAAAGGGCTGGATTCCAGCTGGGGCAGAGGGTGTCAGTACTCAAAAAGCATGGGTATCTTCTGTTGACACCCTTATCTGATCCTGTGCTGTTAAACACATCTGCAAAACCTATGGGAGAGTTGGCTTCCATTTCTTGGGCATGAATCACAGGTGAAAACCAGGGTGTTCTAAGTCCCTTTGGTCAGGAGTGAGGATGTGTAGTCTTTTTAGGATTAGCTAGGATTAGATAGGGTTCCCCAGGAAGAGAAGAGAACAGAGAGAAGCATGGAGGCCAAAACTACAGGGAAATCTACATTTGGAACACAGAGAGAATATATTTTAAAGGGTTTTTTTAAAAAAAGAATATGGAGCCAGCTCAGGAAAATCAAAAGCACCTGCTATCCTCAAACTAAATGGATTTCAATCATGTAACCCATTTGGGGGCAATCATAAAAACGCCCAGTGCATGGCTTTACTAAAAAAAAAAAAAAAGATATAAAACAGCATCTTCATCATCTTTATTTGCCATCTGGACAGGGAAGGTCAATTTGCTGACCTCAAATTTTGAGTAGCTGAAAAACAGAGGGAAGCAGCATTTTATGAAGCTAAAACAAGCTACATTTACCAAGACACATGCAGGAGAAATTATGAAGGGCCATTTAGACATTCTAGAAAACAGCTTCTTGGTTGTAATAAGGAAAAAAATTACTGAGGCATCTGGAAATGTGATTAAGTCAAAGGTGTCATGGATGACCCTGAAGCGGGGGTCTGCAACCTATGTACACATGGGATAGGAACTCTAGTTTCCCTGGGGCTACTGAGAGAGCACCCTGAAAATAATGTCACTTACAAAAAGCTCCTTTTCGGAGTGCTTTTATTTATTTTATTTTTCAGCCACACCCGCCGCATATGGAGGTTCCCAGGCCAAGAACTGAACTGACGCCACCAGAGAAACACCAGCTCCTTAACCTGCTTTGCCACAGTGGGAACTCCCATAGAAATTGTTTTAATTTGCACTCGTCATCCCAGACAACCAAATATTAACCAGTGCCCAGAAGAAAAATGAGGAAAGGGAGGCCATGACCCAGCAGAAACATCCCCAGAACTAGACAAATTGTGTGCCACGTAGCCTCATAAAGGGTCCCTGCCCATGCTCATCTATCATGGACCAGTCGTTACACATCCACACTCCTGACCAAAGGGACTTAGAACACCCTGGTTTTCACCTGTGATTCATGCCCAAGAAGTGGAAGCCAACTCTCCCGTGAAGGTTTTGCAGATGTGTTTAACAACACAGGATCAGATAAGGAGAAGCAAACTGAGCCTCTGCCTGTCCATGATAACAAAGAGTTCTAAGATCCCTGCCATGTGTGGGAGGAGATTAGAAGAATCTATTAAGATCAGACTTAGGACTTCAACAGGTTCAAAGCTTGCAGAATGTTGAACTGTCAGGAAGCACAGGAAATCCTAAATTTTAAGGCAAGAAAGAGGGGCTTCTGTGAGAGCCATCTCCTTAATTCTAATCACGTCCACTTGGGAAACAGAAGGACTCAGCTTTCTCTTTTTCACAGAGAAAGAAAAAGGCAGACAGAGGCACATCCCTCTGTCCTTCTGCTCAGGCTATGTGCAGTCCCTCTCCACAGTGCTTTCTAGAACCAGACCCTGGGTGGGAGACACCTTAAATCACCAACATGCTGAGTGTGTCAGGCCCTGTCTAGGGCACATAGGAAGCCCCTTTTGGAGAACAGCAAAGTTAGATTGGGCACCCTGTAATGACCCACGGATAAAAAAAGAAGCAGGATGGTTTAGAGGCCACAGGAAGTCTGCAGGGTCCCAAGTCACAGGCAAAGCAGCGCTAATGCCTCCTTTGAGATTTCCAAACCCTCCCTGCAACAAGTTATCTAAAAATGCTGGCTGCTACTTTTTTTTTAAATTAAAGTATAATTGACTTACAGCGTCGTGTCAGTTTCTGCTGTACAGCATAGTCACCCAGTCATACACACATATACATTGTTTTTCTCATACTATGTTCCATCATGTTATATCCCAAGGGATTGCTTTTAAAGGCAGAGTGCCCTGGAGTAAATCTGACACAGCATAAGCATCAGCAAGGAGAAGACTGCCCGACTTATCCGGGACAAAAAAATGAAGTAATTGGGAAGAAATGCAAAACACAAATCTGAGACTTGCCCCACCATCAATGTGCATCTATTTCCACATATCAGACATAATGAATCTGGCTACAGTGAAACACAGCTCTTATCTGATTATCTGACCACAGGATTTAGACTTTTTGTTTTGTGTTTGTCTGTCTTTAGAAAAGGTAGCAAGCAGAGAAGGTACCTCATTCCCCCCCGAAGCCCTCCAAAACTGCTCACCCCCCTTCCTCAGAAGGGAGGCGGGGGCTGCAGAAGCACCTCTTGTTTAATGAGGATGAGGACGTTCTTAGTTCATCTCACAGTTGATAGTAGTGCCTACTATGACTAGTATCACTAGAAAGCTAGCACTCTCCACTTGTTCTACAAGCAATAACAATGTATCTGTCTTTACAGAAACCTTAAAAGGTAAGTCTTCAGTATTTAGCCCTCAGGAGTTAGTGGGATTGAGAGGTCAGGGGATTCTCCAGATTGCCTCCACCAGCAAACAGCAGACAGATTCAAACACACACCTTAATGAAGCCAAAGTCTTATTTTTGTCTTTTGGCCATGCCCATAGCATGCAGAATTTCCTGGGCCACAGATCAAACCTGCATCACAACAGAGACCCAAACTGCTGTGTGAAAACCGGATCCTTAACCCACTGAGCCACCAGGGAACTCCTAAAGTCCATATTTTTAATGGATTAAAAATACTCTTAAAATGCTCCATGTCACTGAATAAATGGCCATTAGCAGATTGTCTCCTTGGAAGGCCATCACTAAGCACTCAATCAGTGTGGAATAAACTGTGGAAACTTCGAACTTTGACCTTAGGTGAACCTGTCTTCCATCTTTAACTTAAAAGCAAGCAAACACACCCCCAGATCCCTCCAGCCCACACAGCTTGCACCATAAATGCAGATTTTTCTACTTGTAGTGATTGAGGTTGAAAACAGGCACTGCTTCGAAACATTGTAAGACCGAGATAAAGTTTTAAAAGGGAATCAGGTTTTCAAACAGAACTTTGTGGAACTGATTTTCTTTAAGAAGTTGTGCTCATGGCCAAGAAGAGATATCTCAGTGAAAATTTAAAACGGTGTGACATCTCTGGCCACAGGGCAGCTGGTCGCCAGTAAGTGATCACTCTGCTTTTCCTTCCCTGTGTTGAGTTGGTTTGGAAGCTTCCTCAGTGGTGGTTTCTAGTCAAATCTTCAAGCTAAATGTATGATTTAATCAGATACTGCCCTAAAATACTTTTCCTTATATAATATTAGATTACACTGTGGAGAGAGGGTGATAAAATTATAGAGGAATGAAATGGAAAGAAAAAAATCGGTATGATGATTTTCTCATGATAGCAGAAAATAACACCTTAAAGGAAATACTGGTAGAAAAATATTTCCTATAAGAAGAAACTCATCTCAGAACGAGGGTTCCAGTTCATTCTTTCCCAAAGTATTTTGTGGATTTTCTGTGAACAAAGCTAATACATATTTTTGGCCATACCCACATCACACAGGAGTTTCCAGGCCAGGGACCAAAACTATGCCACAGCAGTGACTAGAGCCACAGCAGTGACAATGCCAGATCCTTAACCCACTCAGCCACCAGGAAACTCCCACAGCCAATATTTTAATGCCCTATTCATGTTCACTTAAAGGGAGGTGAATAGATGAGGAAAGTGGCCCAGAATTTCAAGTACTTGGTAAACCCCCGGTTATTGAGCTGCACAATGCCAAACTCCTCAATTTCAATTGGTACATACAGTTTATACCATGTTTATGTCCCAGTGGTTCCCTCAGATGACTGTTGCTTCTGTAATTACTTCTCTTTCTCTCTAGCACGTTGGAAGGCAGGGTGGCCAGAGTGACATGGGTTTGTTTTCTCTAGAGGTGACACTACTTTATAGACCAAGTTTCCTTTCATCCCTTGGGTCTAGCCCCCCAAAGCTTTCTCAGAAGTTGTCAAAGGAAACTGACAGCCCGGGAATGACACAATCTCAGAGCCCCCAAAGCCTCGCCTTCACCAGGGATGTAAAGCCTCCAGGATGTTACAAAGACCTCTGCACAGTATGTGCCAGCAAATACGCATGAGCTTCTGACAGGTTCACCACGGTAAGTCATCCAGGAGTGAGTCAGACATATGTAAGGCCCTCTAGAAGAGTACACTCAGTGTGGAGGTTGGCCCATAGATGATAGATGCTTACTTAGCCACGAATGGAAGGCACAAAGCTTGCAGGTCACAGAGCTGGGCTGTGTCCCTGCTCTGCACTAATCACTCGTGTGACCATGAATAAGTTCACTAAGTCTTTTTTTTTTTTTCCCTTTAAATGACTGAACCCTTGGCATATGGAAGTTCCCAGGCCAGGGATTGAATCTGAGCCACAGCAATGCCGGAACCTTTAGCCCATTGCACCAGGCTGGGTATCAAACCTTGAGCCTCCACAGCCACCCAAGCTGCTGCAGTCAGGTTCTTAACATACTGTGTTATAGCGGGAACTTCTCATAAACTCTTTAAGCTTCAATTTTTTTGTCTTTAGAAGAGAAAGAAATTTCAACACCACAGGGTTGAGACATGCATTTAGTGAGGTAATTCATGCAAATTCATGAATATATAGTATATCCTTCAAACAAGCACAAAGGCGAATTTTAAATGGGAAGACAGGAGAGACAGAGGGTGGATTTGAATGTGTCTAACTTCTACCACTCAGCACATAAGGCTTGGGGATATTTAACTGGCCTGTCTCACTAATGTAAAAAAAAAAAAAAAGCTGCTGTCATTCTACATTGTATTCTCAACCCAGTGATAAGAGGGAAAACATTTTAGCATGAGCTGTTAGTCATTTTTCAACGTGTCTGTGTACAGGTACAGAGCAATAACTTTCTGATTTAATTCAACATGACTACACTATAAAAGGAGACATTTTTAAAAATTAGATTCTTGTTTTGGAGTAGCTAAATCCTCTGGAGTATGCGGGGAGGTCTCCATGTATTATTTGTCTCCTAAGCAGTACTTCTCTCTTACATCAAAAGTCTTGTTTATCACATGGGTATGTAACTCTCCCGCTTATTAGCTAATGAATCATGTCACTACTTCTCTGATTTAGTCCTCAAGTGGCTACGTGTGTAATCTAGAGGCAGATTTGCTCCCCGGAGGCCCTGGGTGTCTCTCTGGCACACTGAACCTCATCGAACCTCAGTTTTTTCCTCAGCAAGAACAGTCTTATAATACTTCTCCCTTGAAGGATCTGAGGGAGTCCCACATGGGGTCAATGTGGACCTCAACTAATGCAGGTTGCTCTTCGTATTATATTCCTCATGGACAAGAGGCTCACCCATGTAAATGTCTGAGGAGCTAGGTCTAAGCTGGACCTTCCATGAACATAAATTGTTCAAGTTCTCCTTTGATTTTCTTTTTTTTTTTTTTCTTCTTTTTGCCATTTCTTGGGCCGCTCCCGCGGCATATGGAGTTTCCCAGGCTAGGGGTCAAGTCAGAGTTGTTGCTGCCGGCCTACGCCAGAGCCACAGCAACGCAGGATCCGAGCTGCGTCTACGACCTACACCACAGCTCATGGCAACACCACATCCTTAACCCACTGAGCAAGGCCAGGGATCGAACCTCATGGTTCCTAGTTGGATTCGTTAACCACTGCACCAAGACAGGAACTCCTCCTTTAAGTTTTGTTTCCTGAAACAGACTCACAGACTTTGAAAACAAATTTATGGTTACCAAAGAGGACAGGTGTTGGGGGAGGGATGGACTGGGGGTTTGGGATTGGTACATGCACACTGTGGTAAATGGAATGACTGGCCAACAGGGACCTGCTGTATAGCACAGGGAACTCTACTCAATATTCTGTGATAATCCATATGAGAAAAGAATCTGAAAAAGAAGGGATGTATGTACAGGTGTAACTGACTCATTTTGTTGTACAGCAGAAATTACCACTACATTGTAAATAAACTACACTTCAATTAAAGTTTAAAAAATGAAAAGAAAAAAAAAAAGATTTGTTTTCTTAGTTTCAAGCTGAGAAACACCAATAAGAAACAGAGAAAACTGCAATGGACATACTGCTGACAGCATCCAAATGTTACAGAGTATCAAGCAGGGGAGACATGAAATGAAACGAAGGCAAGCAGAAGCAAGATGTCAGACAGTCTGGTCTCCAGAGTCTTCGGCCATGGCCAGCTCCAGGCCACTCTGCAGGATCTGTTGGGCACTGAGGGTCTCTGCTGAGCCCCTGTGGTCAAGAACCACAGAGCAATTTACAGTCCATCATCAACTGTCTTTGAGAAGGCAGAATTGCAAAATCTGCCTTAGAAAGAGGACTACCAAAAGGTGCAATTAAATCTGTCAACGCAGTACATTTACATGTACTGGCTGGTTCCTTGTGACTCTGGACACATGGAGTGATTGCTGGGTTCCTGCGGGAGGCTCCCTATGGCCCTGATCTGGGGAAGAGATGACAAAGGAGAGACAAGTCGCTGTCCCCATCTGGGATTCCTGCCTGCAGGCAGCCGTCCTGGCAGCTGTGCTGGCTCTGGGACTCAGCAGCGGGACCTCTCCCAGCTCCTGAGCAGGCCTGTGTGACAAGGCCTGGGCTGCTCTCCCCTCAGTGGCACACTGCCGTCAGTGTCTTCTTCCTCCAGCTCCCAAAATAGCAAAAATACATTCTCTGACAGGCTCAAAGGCAGCCTGTGGCACTTCCTCCAACTGTTCTTTTATTTCTACTTTCTGATAAACAAGAAAATGGTGCTTCACAGAGCATTCCACTCAAGAGTCTGTGATGATCTATATGGAAAAGAATCTGAAAAAGAAAGGACACGTGGGGAGTTCCCATTGTGGCTCGGCAGGAACAAACCTGACTAATATCCATGAGGATGCAGGTTCAATCCCTGGCCTCAAACCCAGTGGGTTAAGTGTCTGGCATTGCCCCAGCAAAAGCCCAGAGCTGAGGAAAGGGTCTTCCTCTCTCCTCAGCCTCTAAAACACCTGTCATTCCTCTTTTAACTGGCCTCTCCCAGTTACAGACCACATGGATTGTCTCTCTTTTATGGAAGCTAAAAAATAAATAAATAAATAAAATTTAGGGAGTTCCTGCTGTGCCTCAGCAGAAACAAATCTGACTAGTATCCATGAGGATGCAGGTTTGATCCCTGGCCTCGATCAGTGGGTTAGGGATCTGGCGCTGCTGTGAGTTGGCAAACATAGCTCAGATCTGGTGTTGCTGTGGCTGTGGCGTAGCCAGCAGCTGCAGCTCTGATTTGACTCCTCCTAGCCTGGGAACTTCCATATGCTGAACTTGCAGCCCTAAAAAGACAAAAAAAAAAAAAAAAAAAAAAAAAAAAAAGGCAGAGAAATGTGTACATGTATAAGGAGTTCCCTTCGTGGCTCAGAGGTTAATGAGCCCAACTAGGATCCATGAGGATGTGGGTTCGATCCCTAGCCTCACTCAGTGGGTCAGGGATCTGGCATTGCCATGGGCTGTGGTGTAGGTCACAGAAGCCTCTCGGATTCGACATTGCTGTGGCGAAGGCCAGCAGCTGCAGCTCCAATTCACCCCCTAGACTGGGACCTTTCATGTGCCGCAGATGTGGTCCCAAAAAGAAAAAAAAAAAAAAAAAAAAAAGAAAGAAAAAGAAGGAGGGAAGGAAGGAAGGAAAGAAAGAAAGAAAAAACAAACAAATGTGTAAATGTATATAACTGAATCACTTCACTGTACACCTGAAACTAACACAAACTTGTAGGTCAATTCTACTCCAATAAAACTTTAAAAAATGAAGAAAATGAAAAAAAAAAAACAAAAAAAAAACAGTCCTTAAGAAGACTCCTTAATTATGGATCCTCTGGGGAATTTGGAGAGATGGGTGTGAGAGAAAGAGTAGAGTATGTTCTAGGAACCAAGCCTCTGACAAGTGACCCTCTTTCAGCAAAGCGCTCCTGCCAGCGCTGTCCCCAGGCAGCTCCTCCCTGCATCCCTGGCGGCTGCTCCTCTGGGTTCCAGGGACAGGAACACTACTCCTCCTACTCTGCTGGCACTTGACTTCTAAAATGTAAGTATTAAGTGTTCAAAGCAAATCGCTGTCTCCTGCTACCAAAGTCCCTCGTGTTCTCCAGCACAAGTGTTTGGAATACTGTCTATGACACTTAGCTGTTATCAAGGGAAGAGTAAGAGTGTCAGCTCACAGCTGCAACCCCCTGCACCCCTTTAGATGGAGAGCAAGGGAGTGTGTGTGTGTCTGTGGGCTCAGGGGGGTGGAGAAAGGATGCACAGATGGCAGGCAGACTACAGCTCAGAGGGGCACCTGGCTGGGGATGGAGGGACAGGGAGACACACCACCAAACACAACAGGACCCAGAAAGTGGAACGTCTCCCTTATGGGGGGGAAGTTCACCTTCATACTCTTCTAAATAACTCGATATTTTTTTTTCTCTTTTAGGGCTGCAGGTGCAGCATATGGAGGTTCCCAGGCTAGGGGTCAAATCGGAGCTGTAGCTGCCATCCTACACCACAGCCACAGCAACACCAGATCCAAGCCGCCTCTGCGACCTACACCACAGCTCACAGCAATGCTGGATCTTTAACCGCCTGAGTGAAGCCAGGGATCGAACCTGCATCCTCATGGATACTAGTCAGCCACGATAGGAACTCCCTAAATTCAATTTTTTTTTTTTTTTTAGCTTCTATAAAAGAGAAACCATTGGGCACAGGGGGGTGGTCTGTAACTGGGAGAGGCCAGTTCAAGAGGAATGACAGGTGTTTCTGGAGGCTGAGGAGAGAGGAAGACCCTTTCCTCAACTCTGGGCTTCTCCTGGAGCTTATATATCTGGCTCCAGCGGTCTTCAGAGAGGGGCCTCCTGTTCAGGGCTGGCCCGTCCATGGCCACCCAGGCACAGTACCCGAGCCCAGAGGGCACCTAGCCCCTGATGGAGCCTGTGGACATCTGCTGGGTCTTTTTTAATCCTGAGTTATCTGTGACCCAGGACTCCAGCCCACAAGGATTCTAAGCTACTCTTGGGGACCACAACTGTGACGAAGAGGCTGTTCCTACTGTTTAAAGGCACTGCGGCCCACAAGGGTGTTTGAGAACACCCTAGGGCAGGTGGCCATCTGCTTGCAGCTCAGAATGACTGTTCTTTTTGCTTGGCCTAAATTCTCCTCTCCCCCTTCTTCTCCCAGAGATCTTTCTCTCTCTCTCCTTCTGTTCCTTCCTCCCCGTCTCTCATCCCCCTTCTATACATACACACACACACACACACACACACACACACACACACACCAGCTGGCTAGAGGCTGATTCCCTGTACCGCAGGGATATCAGATGTTGAGCTCTGTTGGCCGACCTTCCTAGGCTCTGCCCTGCTGGGTATCTGCTAACCCTCTTCCTGACCTGTCCACATTTAGGGGGCAGTAGTTATGCCTGGCAGCTGCAGATCCAAAGGACACACAACACATGGCCAGGGACTCCACTGGTACTCAACAGGAAACAATTTCTTCTTTAATCTCTTCATTAGAATTCAAACCAGACACAATCAGCCAAGCAGTGGACATGGGCAAAAGACACATATTCTGCTTTTTTTCTCCTCTCTGCTTTATATTTGTTTAGACAGTGGAGGAAATGTGTAGAGATGGCTAGGTATCTGTACAGAATGTGGGAGATGCTTTTTTCCATGTTTCATAAAGTATGGATGAGCTAAAAAGCTAGTGGTAGATTTTAAAAGGTAGAGAATGCAGGCAACATCAATAAAAAGTTTTAAATGATGTAATCTCAAGGCCTTAAGTAAGGACTTTTGTGGGGAGTCTAACCCACGGGTAGACACTAGGTCTCTTGGGTCAAGTCTGCTCTGAGGGCTGTTTTTGTAAGTAAAATTTCAAGGGACCCAGCCATGCCCACCATTTACACAGGGTCCAGGGCTGTGTTCACTGCAAGGGCACAAGGAGCATGGCAACAGAGGCCCAAGATCCACAAAGCCGAAAGCATTTACTACCTGGCCTTTTACAGGAAAAACTTGCCTGACTCCCCCTCTCAGAGGTAAAAAAGGGTCACTCCTTTACTTTCTCAGACCAGAAGGTAAGTGCCGCGAAGGAAGGTGTATACCCTGTGGTCAGTGATGTGTCTCTAATCAGAGAGGTGATCCATGAATGAAGCACCTGGCACA
Source organism: Sus scrofa (assembly GCF_054392235.1). Classification (NCBI taxonomy): domain Eukaryota; kingdom Metazoa; phylum Chordata; class Mammalia; order Artiodactyla; family Suidae; genus Sus; species Sus scrofa. Next base: position 149,468,343 of record NC_139383.1, read on the forward strand.
CAGCAGAAACACCCCACAAACTGATTAAAACACTGCTCTCTGGAGGTACGTATGTGACTTTCTCATCTTATTTCACAGAAAATTCCAAAGAGGGAGCATGTATTTTAAGAGAAGTGATGAGATACTACTTCAAGCATGGCTCATAGAATTCAAGGTCATAGTATAGTCAGACAGTTTATAGTGAGACAGACCTGCCTCCTATAAAGTAAATCTGAATGTAACATGCAAATAGTCACAGAAAGATGATGTCAGCCAGTAAACGTTACTGAATTATATCTGCTGCCACGTCTTTGTTATAGAGTCACAGAACAGCTGGTAAACATTCACTCTACTTTGGCTTTTGTGTTGCTTTTTGTTTGGAAGAAGTAGAAGCAATATCCTAGAAGAAGAAAGAATAGAGAGAGAGAGGGAGAGGGAGGAAGGAAGGGGGGAAAAAAGGAGGAAAAATAAATGATAAACCAGATAGAGAGGGTGAAACAGTGAGTACTTCACTTGGGGAGCAGTTCCCACCATCCTAGTGGGGAACACACCCTCTTTGGCCCACGTACCATCAGATGGAATCAACTTAATCCTGGCATTGAGATATGTTCTGGAAAGTTCTACATTGTGGCAATAAGAAACAAATTCACATTAAAACAAAAGCACATCATTTTCAGGACCAGACTGAAATAATGGCTGTCATTCTAACCACATCATTGAAAAGCAGTGCAGTCTGTCAACATGTGGTTCTTCTGTTCCAATAAGATTTGGCTCCACCAAATCCTTAATCCTTTTAATCCTTTCTTCAGCTTCCATAAAATGCACATTTGCTGTCGACTTGGACATACCCCCACTGGGTATCAGCCCCAAGTGCAAGTGTGAATTCCATAAACTTGGCTGCTCTGCTTCCTGACGGGTCACGTGAAAGGGTTATTCCCCCAAGGGTACAAGCAGTTGCCCCCTCATCCACATCATCTTGAAGATCAGGTAGACAATCAGTTTTAAAAAATGACAAGTAAAGAAAATTGGTGGATGTTTATTTTACCACTAAGAGTATCTCTGGTATCATCCTCCTATGAAGATCAACTTCTTGCTCACACAATGGACCAAAGAGGCAAGCTTCACTGGGAGAGCTGATCAGGGCAGCAGGATGTCAGATGTTAAGTGGAATGGACTTTTCATTCTTTCTAAAGTTTCATGTCAGTCACTCCCTGGTGGAAACCAGAGGGATCCTCTGCCCACTCCTTCTCCCACTGCGCCTCTGTGTTGGAGGGACACCCTTTCTGCTGCTGAGTTACTGTGCTCTTGGCTCCTCACCGGGCCTCACTTTATAGAATGGCAATGACACTAAATCCAGCAACAGCATCAGCAGCATCACTTACTGAATGTAATATCTTAACCAGGGATCTCTTGCCTCCTTTAACTTCACAACAACCCTGAGAACACTGCCCATACTCATGCATGCAAATCTACGATCCAGAGGGTCAAGGACCCCGGCTGGCAGGGCAGAGATGGGATTGGCACCCAGAGCCGATGCCTCCAGACTCAGGGGTCTTCATCTCTTTGTGTGCTGGTTACTTCATGGGACTCTTACAGGATTAAATGAGATAATGCATTTTAGGATATAATGCAGAGTCTAAGACAGTGTAGCCAGATAAGCATTATTATTAAATTAAATAATAAGGTCTTCTCATGAACATAGTGACCTATGAGATTTTTCACTTTGGAAAGTGAAAAAGTTTGGAGCACTTTTCAGAAACAACAGCCCTTAATTCCCTGGGGAGGAGATTACATAAAATTTAACAGATAAGAGGAAGACACAGCATTTTTGAGCAAAGACATGGCAGGATGGGCACTCTGTTTCCGGCAAAGGGCTGGCCATGCTGGGAACTCCTGGTGGGGCAGAGTTTGAGCAGATAGCCACTGGGCAGAGAAGATGGGCCTGGGGGAGGGATAGAAGGAACAGGAGGGCTCTGACCCAAGAAGGGGAAGAAAGGCTTTGGTAATAGTTCAAATGCTAAGGACCTTTACAACTGGTAGAGATTAGGGCATCATTTATAGGAAGAGGAAGATCCTATAGGAGAGCTGAACAGGAAGGCATAACAGGGCTGAGAAAGAGCTGAAATCCCCACCACCACCTATATGCAATGAGGCAACTGGATCAGCACCCTGCTTTTGCCAGGAAAGTGTTGGTAGAGCCAAAGGGAAGCTGAACCCACACATTTACGTGGCCTTCACACTATACCCCCACAGAGGGATGCCTGATAAAAGAAACTAAATAGGACCCAGAACCTCATAATGTAATGTCTAAAGTTTCTAGACTACAATAGAAAATTACTCATCACCAAGAACCAAAAAAATCACAAAAGGTATGAGAAAAGATGCTGATGTTGAGGTGAATCAGATGTGGGAATTATCTAATGAGGTTTTTTGTTTGGGTTTTTTGGGGGGAGGTTAGGGTTTTTTGCTGTTGTTGTTTTTTGGCTGCACCTGTGGCATGTGGAAATTCCCAGGCCAGGGACTGAACCCCCACCACACAGTGACCTGAGATGCTGCAGTGATTATGACAGATCCTTAACCCACAGGGAATTCCTCTAACAAGGCTTTTAAATTAGTTATAATAAAAATTCTTCAACAAGTCATTATAAGTCACCTTGAAATAAATTTTTTTAAAATAAAAAAGCTCAGTAAATAACAAAATGGAAATTAAGTAGAGTAAATACAATTTTTAAAATTCACTAATCGTCTCAGCAATAGAGAGGAGACATCAGAAAGTGGGGTAATATGTATAACTGGTGACAGATGAAAAAATTGACTCAATCTAAATGACAGAGAGAAAGTAGACCATAAACTGTAAACACATACATGAGTCTTAGAGAGCTATATGTCAGTTACAAAGGAGTTAGTATTCATATCCTCAGTCTCAAACGAAGAGAAAATGGACTGAAAAAGTATTAGAAGAAATAGTACCTGAAAACTTCCAAACACTGAAGAAAGATGTGAGTCTCCAAATTCAAGAAGCTGTGAAAACCCCAAATAAAACAAATCCAAATAATCCATGTCTACACATATAATTATAAATTTAATGAAAATGAGGTAAAGAGAAAACCTGGAAAGCAGACCAAGTATTTCTCTTGGGTTGATTTCCAGATTTTATACATTTTTTAATCCAATGTCTATAACGTATTTACCAAGATAGATCATATTCTAGGCCACAAAACAAACCTGAATTTAAAGTAACTGGATTCAGTGCAATCCCTATCAAATTACCCATGACATTTTTCACAGAACTAGAACAAACAATCCAAAAACTTATATGGAACCACAAAAGACCCAGAATTGCCAAAGCAACAAAAACCAAGCAGGAGGCATAACTCTCCCAGACCTCAAGCAGTATTACAAGGCCACAGTCATCAAGACAGTGTGGTACTGGTACCAAAACAGACAGACCAATGGAACAGAATAGAGAACCCAGAAATAAACCCAGACACCTAGGGTCAATTAATCTTCCACAAAGGAGGCAAGAATATAAAATGGGAAAAAGACAGTCTATTCAGCAAGAACTGCTGGGAAACCTGGACAGCTGCATGCAAATCAATGAAACTGGAACACACCCTGACACCATGCACAAAAATAACTTAAAATGTCTGAAAGACCTAAATATAAGACAAGACACCATCAAACCTCTGGAAGAGAATATAGGCAAAACATTCTCTGACATCAACCTTATGAATATTTTCTCAGGCCAGTCTCCCAAAGCAACAGAAATAAGAGCGAAAATAAACCAATGGGACCTAATCAAACTGAAAAGCTTTTGCACAGCAAAGGAAACCCAAAAGAAAACAAAAAGACAACTTACAGAATGGGAGAAAATAGTTTCAAATGATGCAACGGACAAGGGCTTAATCTCTAAAATACACAAGCAACTTATACAACTCAACAGCAAAAAAGCCAACAACCTAATGGAAAAATGGGCAAAAGACCTGAATAGACATTTCTCCAAGAAAGATATACAGATGGTCAACAAGCACATGAAAAAATGCTCAACATCCCTGATTATTAGAGAAATGCAAATCAAAACTAACATGAGATACCACCTCACACCAGTCAGAATAGCCATCATTAATAAGTCCGCAAATAACAATTGCTGGAGGGGTTGTGAAGAAAAGGGAACCCTCCTGCACTGTTGGTGGGAATGTAAGCTGGTACAACCACTGTGGATAACAGTATGAAGGTACCTTAGAAAACTATACATAGAACTACCATATGACCCAGCAACCCCACTCTTGGGCATATAGCTGGACAAAACTTTCCTTAAAAAAGACACGTGCAACCACATGTTCATTGCATATTCTATTCACAATAGCCAAGACACAGAAACAACCCAAATGTCCATCAACAGATGACTGGATTAGGAAGATGTAGTATAAATACACAATGGAATACTACTCAGCCATAAAAAATGCCATTTGCAGCAACATGGATGGAACTAGAGACTCTCATCCTGAGTGAGGTAAGTCAGAAAGAGAAATACAAATACCATATGATATCATTTATATCTGGTATCTAATATACAGCACAAAGGAGCCTTTCCACAGAAAAGAAAATCATGGACTTAGAGAATAGACTTGTGGTTGCCTGGGGGGAGGGGGAGGGAGTGGGATGGGTTGGGAGCTGGGGTTAATGGATGCAAACTATTGCTTTTGGAATGGATTAGCAATGAGATCCTGCTGTGTAGCACTGAGAACTATGTCTAGTTACTTATGACGGAGCATGATAATGGGAGAAAAAAGAATGTATACATGTATGTGTAACTGGGTCACCATGCTATACAGTAGAAAAAAATTTGTGATGGGGAAATAACACTAAAAAATTATGATACCATCCAAAAAAATAAATAAAGTAACTGGAAACATTCAGAATAGGTTCTCTGACAACAATAAAATAAAAATAGAAATAAAAAAGAGAAAGACAATAGGAAAATCTCCAATCACATAGAAATGAAAGAACATAGTTCTAAATAATGTATAGGTGAAGCTTATATGTCAAAGTAAAAATTTTAACTGCATAAAACTGAATGAAAGTGAAAATACACCATATCAAAATATGTGGAATGTAGCTAAAGCAGTGTGAAATTTATAGCAATGAATGGTTACATTAGAAAAGAGGAAAGATCACAGATCAGTAACCTAAATTATTAGCTTAAAAGACTTTGAAAAGAAAAGCAAAATAAGTCCAAAGCAAGCTAAAGGAATGGAATAATAAAGATAAGAGTAAAACTGATGTAATTGAAAACAAAACAACAAATTTTAAAAAAGCCATTTTTTTCAAGTAAAAAAAAGTAGTAAATTGCCAAGTTGATAAAAGTGATAAACTTCTAACAAGAATGATGAAGAAAAATAGAGAGAAGCAGGGAAGGCAAATATCGCCAATATTAGGAGTGAAACAGAGGATATCCCTACAGACTCTGCAGCCCTGAGAAGATATGGTGGAGATGATGGCAAACTTGGCAATTATGATAAAATGGACTAACTCCTCAAAATACACAGTCTGCCAAAATTCAACTTAGATCAAATAGACAGTCTTATTATCATTAAATAAATTATACTCTTCATTTAAAATCTTTCCCCAAATAAATCTTCAGACCCAGATGGTTTCCCTGGAGAATTTTATCCACATTTCAAAATTAACTAATTCCAATTTAATACAATTCCTTCCACTACTTATGTTTGGTGTTTCCTTTTTTAAAAAGGTCTCTCCTATTTACACTGGGGCATAAGCTCCCCGAGAGCAATGATCATATCTGTATTTTCAGTAACGAGCAAAGAACATGGCATAGAGGAAGTGACTAATAAACAATGAGGTTAGAGTTCCCATTGCGGCTTGTGGGTTAAGAACCTAACATAGAGTCCATGAGGATGTGGATTCAATCCCTGGCCTTGCTCAGTGAGTTGAGGTTGCAGATGCCACAGCTCCAATTTGACCCCCAGCCTGGAAACTTCCATGTGCCACAGGTGTGGCCTTAAAAATGAAACAAACAAACAAAAAACAGTGAGGTGACTGAATAACCACATAGAGGAAAATCTCTAAGAGAAACATTGTAGAGTAATAGGTATGTACATATACATCTAAAATACATGCATTAAACATGCATTTATGTATCTGACTGATACTCTTTCAAATTATTAACTGAGCTTGTCTATAGCAACAGGAGCAGGATTGGAATTATTTGGTGATTGGCAGGTGGGAAAATTCCATTTTGCATAATATGCTTCTCTGATCTATACACTTGTTTTTCAGTTGGGAGCATATATTTATGCATTGCTTTTGGGAAGCAAGCATTTTTTTAAAAAATAAACCAAAGAAGGAAATAATGCACATTTTCATAGTCAAATAAAACATATATCAGTACTTTTTTAAGGAGAAAAGGGAACACTTTTGCACTGCTGGTGGGAATGTAAATTGGTACAACCACTATGAAAATAGTATGGCAATAGCTCAAAAAGTTAAAAAAATAAACCTACCATATGATCCAGCAATTCCTTACCTAGGTATATGTTTACAGCACTATTCACAACAGCCAAGACATGGAAACAACCTAAATGTCCACTGACAGATGAATGGATTAAGAAGATGTGGTATATATACACAACAGAATACTACTCAGCCACAGAAAAGAACAAAATAATTCCATTTGCAGCCACATGAATGGAACTAGAGACTCTCATACTAAGTGAAATAAGTTAGAGAAAGATAAATAACATATGATATCACTTATATCTGGAATCTAATATATGGCACAAATAAACCTATCTACAGAAAAGAAACAACCTCATGGACTTGGAGAACAGACCTGTGGTTGCCAAGGGGAAGGGGGGAGGGAGTGGGATGGATGGGGAGTTTGGGGTGAGTAGATGCAAACTATTGCATTTAGAGTGGATAAGCAATGAGATCCTGCTGTATAGCACAGGGGACTGTATCTAGTCACTGTGACAGAACATGATGAAGAAAAATGTGAGAAAAAGAATGCATATATATATATATATATATATTATATATATATGTATGACTGGGTAGCTTTGCTGTACAGCAGAAATTTACAGAACATTGTTAATCAACTATAATAGAAAAAAATAAAAAGCTTTAAAAAAATTTAACGAAATCACTATCTCAAAGAGATACCTGCAGCTCCATATCCACTGCAGTGTTATTCACAACAGCCAAGGCATGGAAACAAACAACCTAAGGGTACATCAATGAATGAACAGATAAAGAGAATGTGGTGTCTATAAAACATGAAATATTATTCAGCCATAAAAACAAAGACCTCCTGCCATGCAACAATGCTAAGTGAAATAAGACAGAAAAAGGACAGTTCTGTATGATCTCACTTACATGTGGAATCTAAAAGAATCAAACTCACAGATACAGAGAACAGCTTGGGGTCACCAGAGGTGGAGGGTTGGGAGGAAGGGAGGAAACGGATGAAAGAGGTCAAAAGGGACAAATTCCCAGTTATAAAATTAATAAGATCGGAAAGTGTAATATATAGATGATGACTATAGTTAATAATCTGGATTGTATATTTGAAAGTTTGTAAGAGACTATTTTAAAATTTCTCATTGTATGAAAAAATACGGTAACCATATGAGGTGATAAACATTATGATAAGATAAACTTCTTTTCAATGATTATTTTGCAATATATACATGTATCCAATCATCATGCTATACACCTCAAACCAAAATAGCGCTTCTGTTAATTAAATGTGCAGTATGTCAGATAAGAGCAGAGAATTGAGACCCAAGATACTGGCTTTCTACCAGGTTCTCCCCTCTCCTTAGAGGTGCGGCCTGGGTACCTGCTTCCTCACTAGGTTCTCACTGTCATCATTTCATGGCCAGGAGAGAAAAAAGAGGTGCAAAGACAAGCCTGATATTTTTGTTTTGTTTCCTCCTTTCCAGTCTTTCTATGGCCCCAGGGGGATAATCAAATAGGTTTTTTTTTGTTTGTTTGTTTGTTTTTTTTTAATAGCGTATCACTCAGAAGTCCAGCAACATGATCAGAGACATATTAGAAAGAAAATAAAGCACGTTTTCCTCCATTTAAAAGTCCAGGAGTTCCCATTGCAGTTCAGCAGAAACTAATCTGACTAGTATCCATGAGGACCCAGGTTCAATCCCTGGCCTCACTTAGTGGGTTAAGGATCTGGAGTTGCTGTGAGCTGTGGTACAGGCTGGCAGCTACAGCTGTGATTCAAGCTCTACCCTGGGTACCTCCATATACTTCAGGTGGGGCCCTTAAAAAAAAAAATCCTGATCATTTCACTGCTCGTCAGTTGAAAAAAACAGTGGAAAGAGAAAAAACAAACCCTTGTCATCTGTAAAATAATATTTCACGAAGTAGAAACCAAGGATGTAAAGAAATCCACCACCTAAGGCTCTTCTAAGATGAACTGATCATTTCTCCTTGAAAACTATAAATCTTAGAAGCGCAAGTTTTCTTTTCCTGTTGCTTTTGCTCTATTTAGCTTGACATCACCCTAAGACTGCATCCTTGGTTACTGAAGGGTGATTTGGGCAGGTTTCCTGTAATCGACGGCTGCCGAGCAGCAGCTCATTTTGGTCAACTGGACACCCTGTTAATGAGGCTGGTGAGCCTGCACACTGCCTGGCCTCCCAGCAGGACCACTCTGATTCCCAAGAGCTGAAGAGCTGCAGGTTCCAGGAGGCCACTGGACTTCATCGCAAATGTCTTTTGCTGGTGGCTGCACAGGAAGCTCTTTTCTCTATGCCAGCCTCTCAGCTAGATGCCCTCCTCAAGTCATCTCTTTGAACTCTCACCAGAGATCACAGTGAGGGGCAGGAATCGTTACCTCCATCGTGGAATGGAAGCCTAGGCATGTCCAGGTACCAGGTCACACTGCTCTTATGTGGTCAATCTAGATTCAGAGCATAGGCTCGCTGATTCCTGAGCACATCCTCTTAAACACCTTTTTTTTTTTTTTGTTAACCTCTATACCTGTGGCATATGGAAATTCCCAGGCCAGGGGTCAAACTGGAGCTGCCGCTGAGGCCTATGCTACAACCACAGCAACACTAGATGCAAGCCAGATCTTCAACCCACGCCACAGCCTGTAACAAGGCTGAATCCTTAACCCTCTGATAGAGGGCAGGGATCAAACCTGTATCCCCAAGGAGACCATAACAGATCCATAACCTGATGAGCCACAATGGGAACTCCCCTAAATACCACTTTTGAATAACAATATGTTGACAACAATGCGCAGTAAACCTGTATGACATGTGGATTTGACAGCCCAAAGTCTTGAGTAATTGAGAATAACTTCTCAGGTCTGTTGCATTTTATAATCTGCAATTTTGAATACATCCACATTTGAAATAATACGCCTAGCAAGACTTGTTTGTGGGAGTGAATTACTTCCAGCTACCCCTGCTTTACACGCTCTCGTCTGCATTCCAGCATAGACAAAGCTTGCAGTGCAAAAACCAGGGAGATAATCTGCAGAAAGGACACGCAGTGAGGGACCAGCCCCAGAGCTGATGTGCAAGGGTGCCTCCGAATCTACATTTTTCTTGGCTTCTCTGTGTCATTCTAGTATTTGCATCTACATTCAATTTTGTTGCTTTCTACTTCCTACTCTGAGTAGGCGTCCCAAAATATTTTTCAGTTACATTCAACTTCATGTCAGAGTGGGAATGCTATGCTACAGTAGCATTTGATAGTTTGGGGAACCAGATGGATAAGATTAGTATCTGATTGCTAAGTATAGTTTGGTAAGAGAAAAAGTCAAGTCAAGAAATGTCTTTTTTTTTTTTTTTTTTTTTTTTTTTTTGTCTTTTTGCCATTTCTTGGGCCGCTCCTGCGGCATATGGAGGTTCCCAAGCTAAGGGTCTAATCGGAGCTGTAGCTCCCAGCCTACGCCAGAGCCACAGCAACGCAGGATCCGAGCCTCATCTGCGACCTACACCACAGCTCACGTCAATGCCGGATCCTGAACCCACTGAGCAAGGCCAGGGATCGAACCCACAACCTCATGGTTCCTAGTCGGATTCGTTAACCACTGAGCCATGACGGGAACTCCAAGAAATATCTTAACTATGATTTGAATATGACTGAGTTTGTCGCTTTGGAGTGCTGGGGTCTCTGGTTTATTCCTGCTTATCCAGCACTTGGAGGAGGGCTTACATGCTGCTCCAGACACTTGGTAAGTATGTGTGGGTAAATGAACAATCATTTGTCACTGATGTCTCAAGTAACAGAAAAAGGAAACATTGTCTTCAGAAAGATTGCAAAGACACAGGTGTGTGGTCAGATAGTGTACATGGGACAGTGTCTTACACAGAAGAGACAGAATTAGAAAGTCATTCAGATGGAAATCCTGGAATCTGTGTTTCTGGTCCTAATCTCTACCAGATCCTTTCAAGATGCTGCTTTGAGTGGCCACACATCTGTAACATGGTCTCACTCTCTTGTTGCATCCTCAGGTATCTGTGTTAAGAAACAGCTGTTACACAAATCTGTCCTAAAATATAGATAAGACTTTAGTAAACAAGGGTGTGTGGGGCCCAGAGGCTTGTCTTCCGTTCTTCCCTCCCTGAAGGATAAAGTCTAGAATGAAGGACCCTAGGGGGCTTGCTGTGGGGTAGCACAGGTGCCCTGACGTTCATTCCCTACTGACAACACCCTCCAAACTTCCCACATGGTGTTGGTGGCTGTCTGGGGCCATCCCTGCCTCTTCCCCCAGCCCTGGGCAGGGCATTGAGGCTACTCTTAACAAAACATCCTCTACTAGGTGCTGGCTTGCAATCCTCTACCCTGAAATGTTGGGAGACAAGTAGATTTGATAGTGAGATATTTATTTCATCCTGGTCCTGCAGTTCCTTAGACCTTTACCACCACGCTCCCTATTACGAAGGTCAAGGCTGCAATCGTTACAATCCAGCAGCTAAAAGTAACACCTGAAGCCAGCAGGGAATTTCCACCTCTGCTGTGGACTGAACTATGTCCCCCCAGATTCATAGGTGAAGTCCTAGCCCCAGTGTGACCATATTTGGAGATAAGGCCTTTACAGAAGTAATTAAGGCTAAATGAGGTCAGTCACAGGATAGGGTCCTGATGAAATAACATTAGTGTTTTTATATTATTAATGTCCTCCATGTAAGGACACAAGAAAGCAGGCCTGTAAGCCAGGAACCAGATCTAACTTGGACTTACAGCCTCCAGAACTGTGAGAGATAAATTTCTGTTATAAGCCACCTCATCTATATGTTGTTAGAACAGACTAAAACAAACCCTAACATACTAAGCCTAAACAATTTTGTGGATTAGGTTGGTTACTCCCAGTCTTGACCCCTACATAGGTACAAGATACACAATTTTTAGTGGTTCCCTGGTGGCTCTGCGGGTTGTTTAAGGATGTGGTGTTGACACTGCTATAGCTCGGGTTGCTGCTGTGGCATGGGTTCTATCCCTGGCTTCAGAATTTCTGCATATCTAGACAATTTTCAGTGGCTATTAGGAATGCATATGCTAGCAGTGACAAAATGTGAATAGTAAGAGCATTCACCAATTGATTCGGGGCCAGAAAAGACTAAGGAGAAGATAAAAAAACAATTCAAGAAAATAATGCTGGTGGTTGTGGCGTATCTCACTGATCCCTGGAAGTGACCCTGGCTGAACATATACAAACACACACACACACACACACACACACACACACACACACACACACACAGTTTATGCACTTCAGCAAAGGGATCCAAGTTGGACTAAAGTTAATGGTGTAAGTGATGCCATGGTTGCAGCTGCACAGTAAATGTGAGGATATGGGGAGCAGAGGCTAGCTCAGGGAAGGGGGTGATGGTGAATCAGGGAAGATGAATGAAGGCTACAGGAGCACCTACTGCACCACTGGGGGGTGCTGAGCCACCTGTGGCTGGAAATACACCAGCAAAAAAGCAGCTGACAATAAGAGGTCTGGAAGAATATTAAAGTCACTCTCTTGTTCAGTGTCATTTTTTCCCTTTCACTCAAGCCATTTGCCCATCTAGTCTCAGTTGCTGTTGAGGGTATATACATCCATTCAGTCTTCTCAATGGTTCTCAAGCCTTTACGTACTTAGCGTTAAGAAGATCTACCATACAGCACAGGGGAATGGGTGTGACTGGGCCACTTTGTTGTACAACAGAAATTGAAGAAACATTGTAAACCAACTATATTTCAATTAAAAAAAAGTGAAACACATATCTGGAATCGAATATACGGCACAAGTAAACCTTACCACAGAAAAGAAACCCATGGACTTAGAGAATAGACTTGTGGTTGCCAAGGGGGTGGGAGAGAGAGTGGGATGGACTGGAAATTTGGGATTAATAAAGCAAACTATAGCCTTTGGCATGGATAAGCAATGAGATCCTGCTGTATAGCACTGGAAACTATATCTAGTCACTTACAATGGAGCACGATGGAGGATAATGTGGGAGAAAGAAGGTACATATGTATGTGTGACAGCAGAAAATTGACAGAACACTGCAAATCAGCCATAACAGAAAAAATTAACATTCATTTTTTAAAAATCTAGGGAAAAAAAGATTCTTCAGGAGTTCCCTGGTGGCCTAGCAGTTAAGGATATGGCATTGTCACTGCAGTGGTGTGGGTTCCATCCCTGGCCTGGGAATCTCCATGTGCCAAGAGCGCAATAAAAAAAAAAAGAAAAAAACTTTTCGGAAACTGTGTATTCATGGCAGATGCGCCCACTTTATCTCTACTGCCCCAGGAGTTGTAAGCCACCTCATCTATATGTTGAGCTCCGTGATGAGGAAAACAGTGCCTAAAGCCCAGCATTTCCTGGAACCCATGTATGTTCATCAGGTGCTCTATGTTCCACACAAATGACCAGCGTGCAAAACACCTTAGAACACAGGACAGCTCGGAGCCAACTTCAGTTACATCTAAGAGGTGATGAACTTACTGTGAACGAGGAGAACAATTTGGTAACAGGGAAGAAAAACAGAGGCTCTGTCTTAAGATACCCAAAGCTAAAGAGGTGCTTGTGTCCTTCCTCATCTTGGATTACTAGTTCTTTCTCCAAACACCCAGAGCCCCTTCTGGCCTCCATATGTAATGAAGCAAGACCCTACGGGGTCTTTCTAGGACAGACTATTCCCCCATATCCTCTGCTTTAGCTCCTCTTTGAAGTATCACATGTATCATACCAGAGGTTTACAGGAAGGTGATGACCTTCCCTCTGAGGGCAGCTATAAGAACAAAAGGATTTCTGCACCAAGAAGTTTGCACCAACCAACCACATCCCCCCCCCAACCTTGCCTTTAAAAACATTTTGCAATTTTGGTTCAGGGAGGTTCAGGGAGTTCGTTCAGCATGTTTTGGGGGCATGAGCCTCCCGTCTCCTTATATGGCCCTGAGATAAACCTTTTTTTGCTCCCAACCCTGACATTTCAGTTTATTTGGCCTCACTGTGTGTCGAGCACATGGACTTGTGATATAACAAACTGTAGGGTTTGAAATTCATACCATGAGAAAATAAAGAAGAGTTGACAAGAAATATGGAATTTAATCAAACTTCTGAAGACACAAGATAACTGGGCCCCTGATAGGACAATAGAACCCCAGGGTTTTCTGTTTCTTTGGATTCTAGAAATGGATGAATTCTAAACATTTTGAAACTGGAAACTGCTCACCGGGGTAGTTCCTGCTTGAAATTTTCATAGTAGAGCAGAGGGGGAAAAGGGTACACTTCAGAGTCAGACTAAGCATAAAGCTATCAAGATTCCATCTGCCAAATCAAAAGAATTTGTTATACAAAGAAGCTATAGTCTGAAAATAATCAATTACAAAACTGGAGGCACTGCTATCAATAAAAATGGAAAATGCACAACATACCCTGTTTTGAACACAGTTAATGCACATAAAATGAATGTAGAGTGACACTGTGTTGCCTTGCAGGGGACATAGACCAATACATGGCACATTGTCACCATGAGCTCCTGGTGGGAAGACTGACAATTTTGCATCACCACATTACTAAAGCGACATGTTTCTAAACGGTAAATCACAGCACTTCATTGATGCTATTATTTTCATTTAAAAATAAGTCGTATTTGCAATTCTAGCACTGATTTGAACTTGTGAAAAGGAATTTGACAACTTCTGTCTTTCTGGCTTGCATGAGTTGTGGTTTCTTATTAGGAGCAAGTACTAAAGAAGTGAATAATATTCATCAACACTTCAAGCATCTGTGAGAAGCTGGCTTGTTTAAGGTAGTTAGTACTCTGGCCAGCCCTGCAAAGTTTTCAAGAGATTGAAATGCACGTTGGAGCAGTTAGGGAGCTTTCCCCTGTTACTAAACCAGAAAAATGAGACACACCCCAGGAGGTGTGACACACAAGCCAAATCACCAACACCTTCCCCACTGTTCCACTGATCCCAGTCATGGTACTCTTTTCTACTTCATTATAATCAGGCAATGAGTTCAGCTTCTCAGCCCCCTCATTTTCCAAACTCTCTTTCCAGTAGAAAAGCACACAACGGTAACTCGACATAACTAGACTAGAAACTTCCAACTCCTCCAGCTCCTCAGTATGCAAGATCCTGCACTTGAACCCTCTTCTGGGAAACCTTCCTGACTTTTCAGGGCAGAGCCCATCACTCGCGTTAAAATAATTCAACAAGGAGACCATTAGATCAAAGTGGCTCTCATGCCTTGGTAGTGACCTACACATACAAACCAAAACCTACCCCAGAGTCAATTCCTGTAGGTGCTCTGGTATCCCAGAAAGTGAAATTTAAGAACAACCCAGCACACAGAGCCAACTAAGCTTCCCCCAAGAAGAAAACTACCTCAGCTGCAGCCCGTCACATTATTTCCTTGCTTGCTTCCTGTCTATATTGTAAAAGCCTTACCCCCAGCTCCTGTTGGTAGAGTGCTCTTAACCACTTGCTGGTTTGGCGCTGCTGGATTCCAATTGATGTTGCTCAGATAAACTCTTGAAAATCTGAACCTGCTTCAGTTTATCTCTTAACATGAAAAATGCTCAAAGTAACAATGGAACTCTTCTTAGTAAAGAGATCACTTTACTTCTATGACTACTGTACTTGCCACATCCTGTTACAATGATTTTTAACATCCTTCTCGCCTTAGAGTGGGAAGGTTAGTGTAGGTCTTTTGGCATAACTAGCACAATGGAGAATAACACCAAACTATTCTGTAAACACTGGCTCATAAATTAGTCGTTAAAGAATGAATACTTTTTTTTTTTTGCCTTTTTTTTCTTTTCAGGGCTGCACCTGTGGCATATGGAGGTTCCTAGGCTAGGGGTCTAATTGGAGCTGTAGCCACCAGCCTACGCCAGAGCCACAGCAACGCAGGATCCAAGCTGCGTCTGCGACCTACATCACAGCTCAGGGCAACGCTGGATCCTTAACCCACTGAGTGAGGCCAGGGATCAAATCTGCATCTTCAAAGATACGACTCAGATTTGTTTCTGCTGAGCCATGACGGTAACTCCCAACACTAAAGGCTGCGTTGATCTCTTAACATTATAAGAAAAGGAGCAGGTTTCATTTTACTTAACAGTCAAACTGGAGCCACAGAATGTATGTTTTGCTTGTTTGTTATTTTTTTCGCTTACCTTTTTATGTAGGCCAGAGGTTTCCCTAACACCAGCTTTGTGCTCCCTGCCTTTTTAATACAAGGTCACTAAGGGCTAACTCTCTTGAGACCTTTTCTGGTGCAGGACTCGCCCCAAGCCACTCTGCCGCCGGGGCTCTGCAGGTGTGCTCAGAGGGAGGGACAATGAACGGTTCCTTTCTTTCACTGTAACCAGTAGTCAGAGGTGAACTAGAAATGTTTAAAGCAACAACTGAATTATTCTTAGCACAAAGGTCAGGACGCACTGTGAGGAAAGGAGATTAAAGTCTTCCCTTCTTTGGGACAACCCTAAAGGATGTGGGACACACCACAGGACCCATCTGCCATGCTTTCTGGCATATATCTTCTCCACTGGGAACATGCCTATAATGTCCCCCTGAGAGGCGTCTGTCCAGGTCATGTCTAATCATAAACCAAATTTAATTTGAAACTTTACTGGGCAGTGGAATCAGGATGGCTGCATAGCTTCCGAATTTCCCACATCCCCAGCACAAGGCAAACAGATCATGGGGATAAGGATAACATGAAAAACCCATGGATGATACGTTTAATACAAACAAACAAAGAGGTGTCAGAGAATATCCCCAAGCTCCCCAATACTGGTAGGTGGCCACACTGATAGGTGGGGTTAGGACTGAGACATCAGGGTGGTAGATGTCACCAGGGGACACGTGAAGCCTGCAGGCTGCCCACAAACACCCATTTACTCTCCCCACAAAGAGGCTCTGGCCCCAGGCAGAAACCAGGGCAAGTGGGCTGGCAAATTATGGCAAGCTAGGAGAAGTCCATGCAGGCCCTAAGCTGCAGGTGTGAGCAGACAGGGTGGCTGGCAGAGGGACTGAGAGTCACAGAGCACCAGGGAGCTCTGTGCTGGTACCAGACGCTGAGGAAGCTGCAGGAGCAGAAGGTGTCTGGAGCAGGGCAGGAGCAGGCAGGAAGTCCCCCTGGGGAAGAAGGGGTGGAAAGAAACAGATTCCAGATAGATGTAGGGACAAGGAATGCACCATCCCCAGGGGAAGGCCCAATGGAAGGCCAGAAAACATGCAGCTGGTCCATGGCCCTGATAGCTTTCTTTAAACACTGTGTATTTCCTAGCTCTGAATGAGAGATGGCTCTAGAAACTATGACAACCTAATAGCAATGCTCCTACCGGCCCCCCAGGGGCCGGGTGGTATTCTCTAAATACCGGTAGAGGGCCCAGGGTGGAATGACTAATTCCAGGGCTTGGGAAAGAAATACACAAAGTGATCCCGGGACAGCTGGTGACACCCAAGGAAGGTCATATCAAAAATCACAGAAGCCAACCTGCAGCGTTTTCCATTTACCAAATAAAGGAAAATGTGAGACTTAGAAAAAAGCACCACTGTAGCACTATTTACAACAGTCAAGACACAGAAGCAACCTAAATGTCCAGCAACCGAGGAATGGATAAAGAGGATGTGATACATATCATATGCACAGGGGAATATTACTCAGCCATAAAAATAATGAAATAATACCACTTGCAGCAACATGGATGGAAGGAGAGATTATCATACTATGTAAGACAGAGAAAGACACATATCATATGATATCATTTATATGTGGAATCTATAAAGAAAGACACAAATGAACTTTTTTATAAAAGGTAAACAGACTCACAGACATGGAAAACTTATGATTGCCAAAGGGGAAAGGTCAGCGAGGGATAAACTTGGACTTTGCAATTACCAGATATACACTACTATATATAAACTAGATAAACAACAAGGACCTACTGCACAGCAGTGGGAACTACCTTCTGGATCTTGTAATAATCTATAATGGGAAACAATCTGAAACAATATATATGTATAACTGAATCACTCGGCTGTACACCTGAAACACTGTAAATCAACTATAGTTCAAATGAAAATTACTGAATAAATAAAGATGTATGAGCTTATAATGATATTCAGTAAAGTGAGTGTGAGAGAGGGAGGGGAGGGGAGAGAAAGTCACTGGTGAGTACTGGGGATGCCTACCTAGAGCACTTGCCCACTCTGAAAACTGGCAATTAAAAGGAAAAATTTTAGCATTTATCCAACTTTTCCTGTGCAGTAATTTTCCTATGTGACCAAATAGCTCTAATTGATGAAAAGTGGTTTTATGCCCAAAGACTCTATTAAAGTGGAGGATGCAATACCTGAGGCGATGCAACATATGAAATGCAGGAAATGTGGGTAATAGGTTAAATAGAGCTAAAAGAGAGAAATGAGCTAAATTTCTTCAACACATTAATGTATGGAAAAGCAGGCAGATGGATGTTCTGCTAGAGAAGGAAGGATATGCATCAGAAACACATAGATAAGACCAAGTGTGGGCACTGGACGACCAGATACTGCTCTGAACAAGGCAGCCACACAAACATGTCTGGATGTGGATTGGGCATTACAGGATGTCAAAGAAGCACTGAGAATTTGTTGGTTTATAATTGCATAATTGCTAAGTTTTAAAAGCCCTTATCTTTTAGCAAGAAATTCTCAAGTATGTAGGGACAAAATGACGACAGGCCTGAGTTTGAATTAAAATATTTCACCATCAGGAGTTCCCACTGTGCCTCAGGGGGTTAAGAACCGGACTAGTATCCATGAGGAGTCAGGTTCAATCCCTGGCCTTGCTCAGTGGGTTAAGGACCTAGCATTGCCGTAAGCTTCAGTTCCGATTTGACCCCTAGCCTGGGAACTTCCATATGCCACAGGCGTGGCCCTAAAAAGAAGAAAAAAATAATTCACCATCAAAAAGAACAAAAAGGAAGTGTGGTGAAGAGGGTTAAGGATCGCTGCTGTGGCACAGGGTTCAATTCCTGGCCTGGGAACTTCTGTATGCTGTGGGTACAGCCAAAAAGAAAAAAAAAGTCTGAGGAAATCTTGATAATTATTGAGTCAGAAGATGGCATACAGCATAATAGTATACTGTTCTCTCTGGCTGTGTACGTGTCCAAACATTTCATAAAAAATTTCCTACAAATATTGTTGTGAGGGAAAAGTCACCCAAATATACATATTTATAATTTACTAAGTAATGGATAAAGTCTTAAAGTATTTGGAGCAAGAAATGCTATTCAGAATTGCCCCTCCCTCTTATGCTACCCCCCCTCCCCTCTGGCTAATAAAACCATATCAACCTGCTTCCAGATGTCTTGGAATTGCTAAACCAAAGAAGCAGATGTAATGGGCACTTGCGTGTGGGTTATCTCCTCAGCACTGCCAGAACAGCCAACTCCCTGCTGAACCGTTAATGGGACCCCAACTGCAAACCACATTTCCCTACATCAATAAAGAGGATCACATCCAGAACATTTCGAAATGAAGTAGATCATTAAAATGCAACAAGAAGAAAGCCCTGACATATCAACTTTACAGCTAGCAAATGACAACAGACTTTCAGAATGGAGCGTTATATGCCTGTCACAAGAGATGAGACCAACTGTTTGAAAGGGTGCTGCTCTCCTAATCCCAGAGTGTGGCTTGCAAGCAGAAGGAGCATTGCTCTGGGTGCATTCACAGATGGATGAGTGGAATTCAGGCCACTCTGATGATGCTGGAGGCCTGACAGAACCCTCATCTGTGTGGTGCACGCAGGGTGGCTGGATGCTATGTCCAGTGCTCTCAGATTCACCAGTTAATCCTGAGACCACAGTGTGCCCGACAGCAATGAGCCTGTGTCTTCCAGGTGCAGAGACCAGAACTAAGCATGTCTGGGCATGGGGGGCCCTGCTCTGATCTCTGAGTACCATGGGCACCCACAGATCCCTGGAGGAGAAGGAAGATGCCAGCCCAGTAATGACTGAGATTAAACTGAATGGTGGGGCTTGCAGTCATACTTCATGTGGCTAAAAAGGATTTAAGGAACATTTCTGGTTCAGGGAGGTCTGGCGTGCAGGTACATGTCTGCTGCCTGCATGGACTAAATGAGGTGATGTTGCAAAAGGTCAGTGTCCTTGCCTGCCTCTCCTGCTGAACCTCAGCTGGAGAAGGACAGATTGGATCTGGGGCAAGTGGTAAGGAAAGTGTCGGAGAGGAGTTCAATATGCACGAGGGCAGGATAATGACTTGCAGTAGATAATTCAGGTCTTGTAATGGCAGGGCTCTGAACTACAGGTTTCAAAGGGGGAAAGCAAAGTGTGGGTGAGGGTCAATGGAGAACCCAACCCTGAGGAGCCCCAGAGAGATCATATAGTCAAGAAAGACACCAAGCTGAAGAGTAAGGGATCTTCCAAGACCCCCCAGAGACAGACGCCATGGCCTCCAGGGAAGCCTCACTGCTCAGTGCCCTCTTGCACACACTGTACACACTGTCCTACCCCTGCCACACCAAAACTTTTTGTTCTGCTTACACACGTTTCTCCTATGGGCACCTTGGAAGCTAAAATCACCCTGATTCATATCTCTTCACTGCACCCGGAATCACAATATCTGACTCTGGCACTGGTTTTGGTTGACCTAGAACCGGTGTAACACATCTAAGATGTGTGCAAACATGAGAAAGAAACAAAACTGCTAGGGGGAAAGGGAGGGAATACTTTTTTTTCCCTTTTATGATTTTCCTAATTGTTGGTAGAATGCTTCCCCCCTCATATACCACACACACACACACACACACACACACACACACACACACACACACACACACACTTTGGGGAGAAGAGCAATGGCATGGCAGGTCCCTTTGGGCACTTCAACCAGGAGTAACAACTTGAGAACATCTCTGTGTGCCAGTGCAGTTTTATTTCTAGCTTTTATGTTGGTAGCCCAAGGGAAAGAAAAATTATTATTATTTTTTTAACATTAAAAGACACGGAGTTCGCGTTGGGGCTCAGTGGGTTAAGGACCTGACATTATCTCTCTGTGGATGCAGGTGTGATCCCTGGCCGCACTTAGTAGGTTAAGGATCTGGCATTGCCACAAGCTGCAGTACACCTCGCAGATGTGGCTTGGATGCAGTGTTGCTGTGGCTGTGGTACAGGCCTCAACTGCAGCTCTGATTCGACCCCTAGCCTAGGAACTTCCATATGCTGCAGGTGTGGCCATAAAAAGAAAGAAAAAAATTAAAAATAAATAGATAAATAAAAAAGTCAGTGAAGTAAAGGGAAGTGCTTTTATGATTTAAGATTTGATACGGATTCTCAAAGCTATAATTTATTTCTTAATTTGTGAACAAGGATTCTAAGATGTTGGGGTTTTATCAGTCCTATCAAGACATGGATGTATTTTTAGGATAAATGTTTAATGACCTGGCTCTACCATCACCAGGTGCCAGTAGTGTAACCCCTCATCAGCACTCCTAGATGCTGGACCTCTTTTCCCACCAGCTTCTTCTTCACCCCAGCACCACACCAGCCCAGCTCCTGCTTTTCTGCTGCCGCCTGATGCATAATCTGAGTCATCTACACAGCGAGAGCTAAAAGCTCAATCTGGAAGGGACAGACTTGAAAGTAGTAATTATATATTTTCCATTTGAAATTGCTTGAGTTGAGAGATTCAAAATCTATTTGGGGAATGAATAAATAATATACTGATAATTGGCACATTTTTACATCAGCCTTCCCCTTTTAAACACTCATTTAGGACAACTAGCAAGAAAATGCTAACGAAATAAAAATGAGATCCTATTTCTTGCACACATCTTATTTGTCATATTCTGCACGTGATTCCACTGTCATGGTTTCAAAATAACCAGGAGCACTAACACTGTGATTGAAAAACTGATATATTGGGTGATTAACTGGAGTATTTGGTACATTTACATTAGACATGATTATCCATATATTTCTATTTGACTTCCATCTTGCTATTTGTTTTCACTTTGTTGCACCCGTCGTTTGTTCTCTGTATTTTCTTCTGTCTTCTTTTAGATCAACTAAAATTGCCTTTATTTGTTTTAAGCTATACTTCTTCGTGGGTTTTGTTTGTTTGTTTTTGTTTTGTTTTGCTTTGTTTTGGTTTTTTAAGGGCCATGCCCATGGCATGTGGAAGTCCCAGGCTAGGGGTTGAATATGAGCTGTTGCTGCAGGCCTATGCCACGGTCACAGCAATACCAGATAGAGCCATGTCTGCAACCTATACCACAGCTCATGGAAATATCAGATCCTTAACCCACTGAGTGGGGACAGGAATCTAACCCTCACCCTCATGGATACTAGTCAGGTTCATTAGTGCTGAGCAACAAAGGGAACTCCACCTCTTTCTTTTCATTTTAATGGTGGCTTTATAGTTTACAATATGTATCTTTTTTTTTCCTTTCTTTTTCTTTTTATGGTGGTACCTGTGGCATATGGAAGTTCCCAGGCTAGGGTTCAAATTAGAGCTTTAGCTGAGGCCTAAGCCACAGCCATGGCAACACCGGATCCTTAACTCACTGAGTGAGGCCAGGGATCGAACCTGCAACCTCATGGTTCCTAGTCGGATTGGTTTCCACTGTGCCATGATGGGAACTCTTGAATTTTCTGCTTAGGGTTGGAACCAGTTTCTTTTGTTCTGAGGATTTATATTTTTCTGTTAAATTTAGAAAACAGCTGGTCCTATTTCTTCAAAAAATCTTCCCCCAATTTCTCTCTTTCTGGGGCTGCTATTACATACTCTTGAGAGCACCTGACCACTTGACATTGTTTCAGAGGTCACTTGGGATCTGACCATTCTTTTAGCCCTTTCCTTCAGTAGTTTGGCTTAGATGGTTTTCTTTTTCTTTTTTTTTCTTCTTTTGGCTGCAAGAAGTTCTTGGGCCAGGGATCAAACCCATCCCATAGCAGTGACCCATGCCACTGCAGTGACAATACCAGATCCTTAGCCCACGGAGCCACCTGGGAACTCCTTGAAAGTTTCTATAGAAGATATATTCTTCAAGCTCACTGTTCTTTTCTTCTGCGATATACGCAATATTAAATCTCCTGTTAAGGTCATATACGATTCTTTTAATTTTAGATATTGTCTTTTTTAGGCCTAGAATTTTCATTTGATTCCTTTCATAGTTTTCATTCTCCACTGAGAGTCTGCATTTCCTTGATTATTTTCTTTTTTCCCTTTAAGTCTTTATAATATTTATAACAGCTTTTTAAAGGTCTTTGTCTGTTATTTCTGCCATTACTATAATTTCTGAGACTTTTCTGTGAAGACTGCATCTTCTCTTGATTATTGCCACACTTTCCTGCTTCTTCACATCTTATAATTTTAAATTATATTTTGGACATTGGATGCAATACCATTTAGTGTCTAGATTCTGTAGTCTTCTTTCATGTACACCAAATGTTGTCCCTTTTGAAAACAACCAAAGCTTGTTCCTTTTGAAGCTTGTTTGTCATCTTTTTTGCATAGGTCTAGAACTCGGGTTTCTTACTTTGGGGTCAGACTAGCCCTATTTCTAAAGCATTAGCTTCTTTGAGCTTCGATTAAATGCCTATTGTCTCTCCCATTTAGCTAGTCCGAATTCTCATGTGTCTGAGCCCTGTACAATTTCCAAAACTGCCATTCAACTCAGAGCTTCTTAGTAATTGTTACCTGTCAGATCTAATGAGCATTGCCTTGTACAGATACGGCTTATTATTTTGGTCAGGTTTCTGAACTTCCTCCTCTGAATAGTTCCCTTTTCTCGGAGATCTGCCTTGCATCTCCAGCCATATCAGCATGGCAGAACTCTGATCTCCACCCCATCAACTCAGGGAGGCCAATGAACTCTGCCTAGACTCCACTCCTCATACCAGGGCTGGAGAGCATCTCGAGGCAGAAAGCCAGGTGACAAGGAGGCTCACCTCACTTGCTTTCCTTCTCTCCAAGATGATCCTGTACTTCCTGTTTCCCAGCATCTAAAAACAATTGTTTCATATGTGTCCAATTTCATAGTTATTTGCAGTGGGAGTGCCAGCCTGACACATAACTTCTGCACAGATGAAAGAGGAAGTCAGCACGGATTTCTGAAAATAAGACCACAAATTTTAAGGAATAAACGTGGTTTCAGCAGTTCACCACCAAGGCACAAAACCAGAACTATAGTTGCCTCCTTTCCTGAGAAAGTAGAACAGTAAAAGGAGAAAAATGCCCCTGAGAGCTATGAGAACCACTCTGAGACTAAACTGAGTTGTGTGAATGGTGTTTGGGCTTGCGGAAATAAGGCAGACCAAGTTCGTGATGGAAGGGCAAAATGAAGAGTGAGTTGTACTATTTCAGCTTTTGCCACGTCTCTTCTCTGACTGAGACACATCTGGGCTGACCACACCAGAGCCAATGGACCTTGGCCCAGGGGTCCTCAGTGGTCAAAACTGAGAAAAACAGATGGGGATCAACTAAAAAGGCATTTTCCCCACCCCAAATCAAAACAAAACGAGATGGGTAAATGACTTGCATTCCTGTGATCTCTGCCCCCCAAAAGGAAAAGATGTGATTTGAATTGTTTTTCTGGCTGAGGAGTAACTGGTTGTTTTCCGGGACCTGGGGTCTCTGTTCTTAAGTTCATCTCACAAACTCAAACCCACCTCTGTGTACACTTTGGGGTTTGGCCTCTCACACAGACATCCCTAGACAAAATCATACATATACATAAGGGAATATTACCTAATAGGCTAAAATAACAACATTGGATGACAGGCTCTATAAGAAGCAGACATATTAGAATAAATTTATTTAAACCTTTGTATTGGCCTGATAATCACACTAAAACCTAAGGAAATACATTAGGAATATTTGATATGAAAAACATTAAAATAAATAAAAGATTAAATGGGATGAGTGATTGAAGGACTATAGCTGGGGAACCAGTTAACAAAATTCAAACACTAGATTGAGCCAATGCCAATGGACAAGAAAGGACAAAGTCACATGAAACCTAAAAGGAAAGTTAATCTATAGGTAAGACACAGGCTGAAGTACCACCATCCAGATACCAAAAGTCTTAGAAAGAGACAAAGATCAAAATGAATTGTGAGAACTATGTAAAGAAAGAGTGAAGAATTTTTAAAATTTAAGAAAAACCTTAAGATTGAAATGGCCTATAGGCATCCAAAGAATATATTCCAGGTGTCTGTTCCTGGTTTCTTAAATAGGGCTCCTGAAACCCTTATATTTAGAGGTGCTAAGAAAAACTTTTGTATTAATATTTAGTATTTGACCACAGTTCCCAGAACAGGGCTTATGAAACCCTTGAAAATACCTATGCGATAAAAGTACCAGGAACATCTTTTGTTCTAATATTTGGTCTTTGACCCTGGTTCCTGGCACTGGACCCCTCAATCCCTTGGAAATTCTTGGGTGAGTTGACTGGATTGGCATCTGGATAGTTCCCGGATATGGGTTGGTCACCAAAAAAAACCAAGCCCTACCTCCCATTCTCTAGAGAAGGGAGAGCGTCTGGAAATAGAGCTATTAATCATACCTATATGATGAAACCTCCATAACCCCCCCCAAAGTATGGGATTTAGGAAGTTTCCAGGTTAGTGAACACATCCGCATACCAGAGTGTGATGCATTCCAAGTTCAGAGGGACTAAAGCTCCAGCACTTAGGACATTCCCAGACCTCCCCTGATGCACCTCTACATCTGGCTGTTCATCCACATTCTTTAACAGCCTTTAATACGCTACGAGGAGTAATAGGTTCTCTGAGTTCTGTGAGCTATTCTAGGAAATTATTTGAAACCAAGGTGTAGGGAGTCATGGGAACCTCTGAACTGTAGCCAAATCAGAAAGAAGTTGTGGGCAACCTGGGGACTTACTACTTTCAATTGGCACCTGAAGTGGGGGAAGTGACAGTCTGGTGGGACTGAGTCCTTAATCTGTGGGAGTGGGATCTGACACCACCTCCAGGTAATACTGTCAGAATTGAGTTATAAGTGTAGGGCTCCCAGCTGTTCTTGAGGAATTGCTTGGTATGAAGAATAACCGCCTCTCCCACACATCTGGCATAAAAAGTATTTTGAGTGTGGCAGTATTGTGAGAATAAAGGAGAAACAAAAGGAATGCTGAATTTTTCCCAGCACAGAGAAAAATGCTGGAACACAGGCGAAGGAAATGAATCAAAATGACATTGCATTGGATGAAAAAGATATTTGGGAGGTATCTTCAATACATTCTTTAACTTAAAGTTTAGAATTTTATACCCAGCTCACTTCTCTGTCAAGTCAAGAGCATAAAAAATGATTCCTAGTCATGCAATATCCTCAGAAGATGTGCCACAGAAAGACCCTCACTGATGATAGTGTTTAGATGAAGTACTTAGATAAGTACTTAGAAAAGGTGGAGTTTTCTTGTCAGATACATGATAAAACTGCAATCAAAAACCTCAGTAGTTTGCTGCCTTATAGATAGCTAAGGACTGAGAAAAAAAAGAGAGAGAGAGAGAAATACATCTACAATATACCATAATTAAAATATGGGTAACATCTCTATGTTAAAGAGTGGGAGACCAAAAAATGTAAAAACGTGAAAAGATCTTACCTTTTAAAAAATTATTTTAATATTTTAATTTTTAATTTCTTTCTTTTTTAAATCTTGGGTTTTTTTTTTTAGTATTAAAGTCCATTTAATTAATGAAATTAATACAGATGCCCCAGCTTTCTTTAGTTAGTATTTGCCCTGCTATATTTTTTCATCTTTTTATTTTCAGTTTTCTACTCTCCCTGATGCTTTTATTTGTGTCAATCTTAAACAGCACATATTTGTGTTTGATTTTTCCAATTTAAGCTGTTTTCTTCTTCCTAGAGAGTTTATCTATTGACATTTTAAACATATTTATATTTGGAACTATTTCTTCTTATCCAATTAGTTTGTCCTTCATTATCTGTACTTCTTTTTAGAAGTGTCTTCTTTTTGTAATTGGATTGATTGGTTCTGTAGAAAACAAGAATTTAGAATACTCTCAATTCTTTGCATGAGGCCCTGCTCTGGGTACTGGAGACAGAGTAGTAAAGGAGATACAGCATCTGTCCTCAAGATGCTTAGGGTCAGGTGGAGGTGAGAGAATCAGTTTCCACATTTCTGGGATAAAGGATACCTCTAGCTAACTGGTATGTATCTCTTTACAACAAATAATTTTTAAAAAGAAAAAAAATAATTGATTTCCTGATGGAAGGAAACAAAAGAGTGTCAGACAGTATAAAAAATATAGAACAATGGTTACTGAACTCACACTTTTAAGTGATATTTCACAAAAGTATATGAAGAAATATGGCAGAAATATAACTTTGTAAAATGACTGAAAATTTCTGTTTTTCATGTGAATTGCTTCTGAATTATGACCACTGCCACGTCTAGAACTGAGGTAAAGGACCATCTCCCAAGCAGAAAGGGAAGCTCTGAAGAGCGTTTAGTCCATTTCTCTTCCAAAGACTTATGCTTCACATAAGTCTTATGACTCAGAGCTCACTGATAAGCAGGAAAAAAATAACTTAGAATGTTGGTATTTTTCTGCTAAGTCTCAAAAAAGGCTTGTGGATCTGGGTTCCTATACTGCATTTTGACTTCTCTTTCCCAATCGAGTCACTTCACTTTGATATCTTCATGTGATGTCTACTAAAATTTCAGGATGATGTGTGAGGAACACCTGGAATAACCGCTGTGAAATGACTATGAAAAACATAAATTTCTATCCCTTTAATTTATGGAAAGGAAGACATTGAGAAGGGAAGCAAGTTTAAGTCCTTCGCTCCACTACCAGGTCTTTTCCTGTCCCAGTGGAAGGTTAGGCTGTTCTGAAGGGTGGTATGATAGAAAACAGAAGTACTTGAACATTTTCACTATTTCCAAGAGCAAAACAGGTATTTCTAAGGTCCAAGGTCATATTTAAAACAATCCAATTAGAAAACTGGTGAAAATACACACCACACACACACACACACACACACACACACACACAACACATATGAAGACATTTTCATCACAAAGGGTATTTGGATGGTAAATAAGCAATGCAAAAAGATTTTCAATTCCACAGGTCATTAGGGAAATGCAAATTATGACCAAAATGAGCAGTCACTACATAACAATTAGAATGGCTAAAATAAAAATAGTGACAAATTCTGGTGAGGAGGTGGAAAAACTGGATCTATTATAGATTGCTGGTGGGAGTGTACAAAGATACAACCGGTTTTGGCACTTTCTTAAAAAAATAAAATAAAGAACTAAACATGCACTGGCACACAACTCAGCAACTACACTCCTAGAAATGAAAATTTATGACCACAAGAAAGAAATCTACACACTAAATTTTATGGAGGGAACTGTATCTCCCTTAAATTCATATGTTGAACTCTTAACCCCCAATGGGACTATATTTAGAGATAGGTCCTTTAAGAGGGCAATTAAAATTATGTGAGGTCATTAGGGTGGGCCCCTAATCCGATAGGACTGGTATTCCTACAAGAAGAGGAAGGGACACGGGAACACCCCCCCACAAACATGCACACCAAGTGTGCACCTCTAGAGGAAAGGCCGTGCATGTGAGGTCATGGTGAGAAGGAAAGGGATACTGTATGCACGCCAGGAAGAGAGGTCTCCCCAAGAAACCGACCCCAATAACACCTTGAGTTTGGAACTCCCAGCCTCCTAAATCATAAGAAAGTAAACTTGTTGTTGAAGCCACCCAATTTGTGGTATTTTGTTATGGAAGCCGTCATGCACTAATACACTAATGTTCATGTTTACTTAATTTGTAATAGCCAAATGCTGGAGTCATCTAAAAATTCTTTCAGAAAGTGAGTAGTTAACCAGTGTGGTACAACCACACCATGGACTAGCACTCAGCACAAAAAGGAATGAACTTCTAGACTGTTTCCCTATCTTGGCTATTGTGACTAGTGCTGCAATAAATATAGGGGGGCATGCATCTTTTCTGAATGAAAAGTTCTTCCGGGTATATGCCCTGGAGTGGGATTGAGGGGTCATAGGGTAGTTCTATTTTTAGTTTTCTGAAGAACCTCCATATTGTTTTCCATAGTGGTTGAGAACATGATGGAAAATAGGATGAGAAAAAGAATGTGTGTGTGTGTAACTGGGTCACAATGCTATACAGCAGAAATGGACACAACACTGTAAATCGACTAAAAAAAAAAGGAACTATCAATTCATACCATAGCTTGGGTGGCTCTTAAGGACACTGTGCTGAGTGAAAAAAAAGCCAGTCTCAGAACCTTGCATACTATGAGTTCATCCATATAACGTTCTCAAACAGAAGAAAAGTATAGAGATGGAAAACAGATGGGAAGTTGCTAGGAGTGAGGGATGCTGGGTTTGTCTGTAAGAGGCAGAAGGAGAGGGTTCTCTACCTTAATTGCGGAGGTGATTGCAGAAAACTACATGTGATAAGATGGCCTTGAACTGCCTTTGCACATGGTCCAAAGGTCTATTTCCCTGTTGGACACAGGAGGGCTAGCCACTGGGGAAACTGGGTGGGGAGTACACAGGACTTCTTTATGCCACCTTTGAAATTTCCTATCATTATTTCAAAATAAATCTGGTTTTTTTTTCAAGAACTTGTTTATTTGAATCTATTTTTATAATTTCAAAACTAAGTTTTTTAAAAACACAGGAAAAAACCCATAAAAGTATTGCTGCCCTAATGACTTTCAAGTTACCCATCATAGCTTTAAAATTCATGAAGGGAGTTCCTGTCGTGGCTCAGTGGTTAATGAATCCAACTAGGAGCCATGAGGTTGCGGGTTCAATCCCTGGCCTTGCTCAGTGGGTTAAGGATCCGGCATTGCCATGAGCTGTAGTGTAGGTTGCAGATGCGGCTCGGATTCTGCGTTGCTGTGGCTCTGGCATAGGCTGGCAGCAACAGCTCCAATTAGACCCCTAGCCTGGGAACCTCCATAGGCCGTGGGAGCGGCCCCAGAAAAGGAAAAGAGACAAAAAAATAAAAAATAAAATTCATGAAAAACAAGCAGTGTCCTCTAACGCATCATGTTAATTTTAGTACAAACTGATGCTTTACATAATTTATGTTAGAGAGGTGCAGGATCTCTGGCTGATCTCAAGGTCCTTAGCTCTCTGGGCCACACTTTATTATTTTTTTAAATTATTTTCTAATTATTTAATTATTATTTTTACTAGAGTATAGCTGATTTACAATGTTGTATTAGTTTTCAGTGTATAGCAAAGTGAATCAGTTATACATATACATATATGCATTTTTTCCATATTGAGTAGATTTTCCTGAGCTGCATAGTAAGTCCTTGTTAGTTATCTTTTTTATACACATTTATCCCTCACCCAATCCATGGTTTCCCCTTTGGTAACCATAAGTTTGAGTCTGAAATCTGTGAGTTTGTTTCTGTTTTATAAATGAACTCTTTTGTCTCATTTTTATTAGATTCCACATATAAGTGATATATGATTTTTGTCCTTCTCTGTCTGACTTACCTCACTTAATGTGAACATCTCTAGGTCCATCCATATTGCTGCAAACGGCATATCATTCTTTTTATGGCTGATATACACACACACACACACACAAACACACATGTATATATATATATATATATATAACACACATGTTATATATATATATAACATCTTCTTTATCCATTTCTCTGTTGATGGACATTAGGTTGCTTCCATGTCTTGGCTGTTGTAAGCAGTGCTGCAATAAACACTGGGGTGCATGCATCTTTTGAATTATGATGGGAATGTAAATTGGTGCAACCACTATGGAGAACAGTATGGAGGCTCCTTCAAAAACTAAATTTAGACCTACCACATGACCAAGAAATCCCACTCCTGGGCATATATCTGGAGAAAACCATACTTCAAAATGATACATGCACCCCAATATTCATTGGGCCACACTTTAATACTCTGGTTTGAGGAAGTTTAGATCCAGCCATCACTGGGGTGAAGCTGGGTTCTGCCACTCAGTCTTGTGCCATCCAAGTGAGAAGCTGACATAAAGATATCTGTTTAAACAGAAATATTGTTTTCAGGGCAAAATATTGTTTTCCACTCTTCCAAAAATGAAAATTTGTAATCAAAATAAAAAGAAAAACCCAACTCATGTATCACAGACATGTAAAGAGTAAAGAAGGATTATGGATTCACTTGTTTTTTTTAAAGGGGCATATGAAAATCTTCCTCGATGTGTAAAACATTTTAGATAATATTCACATTTATACAGTAATAATTAAAAGCAAGAGGGAAGGTGAAAAGTAATCAGGGAAAGAAGCGTTAAAGAGATCCTCAGAGATGAAGAGAGTTTTTAAATACCTGTGCAAGAGAGAAGAGGGGTTGGGGGAGGTAAGGTAAGGTGGGAAGATTCAGTAAAATAATAAGGATGAAAAGGAATTATTTAGACATTTAGAATATATATATATATATATATATATATTTTTTTTTGTCTTTTTGCTATTTCTTGGGCCGCTCCCGCGGCATATGGAGGATCCCAGGCTAGGGGTCGAATTGGAGCCATAGCCACTGGCCTACGCCAGAGCCACAGCAACGCGGGATCTGAGCCGCATCTGCAACCTACACCACAGCTCACGGCAATGCCGGATCGTTAACCCACTGAGCAAGGGCAGGGATCGAACCCGCAACCTCATGGTTCCTAGTCGGATTCGTTAACCACTGCGCCACAACAGGAACTCCATAGACATTTAGAAAATATTAAAAACTTGGGGGAAAAAAAAGATCTCTGAAATTCCCAGTAAGCTCTCTAACCATTTCTCATGGCTTTTCACCTGTGTTCTGAAAGATGGCAGAAAATCCACCTAGCAGAAAGGTCTTTGCTAGGGAAAAAAATCTTCTCTCGTCTTTAGCAGTAAACCGAAGGAATATCCTCCCCCTCTAAACACATTCACAGTAAAATAAAGCCAAAATTCAGAATATTACCATCCTGATTTAATCCCAGCCTTAGAAAGAGTTGAAAGGAATCACCTGTCTCAAACCAGTCATTGGATTTCCACTCTCCTGAGTTTAATGCTATTTCAAGTATTATCTATAGCTTTCCTACCCAAAAGAATGATTTTGGAATTGAAAGGAGTAGAACGAGAAAAATGAAGATGACTGACAAAAATCATTTATTGAGTGTTTAACAGACACCATTTCCGCTAGGGACATGATCTATGTTGTTCCATTTAACAATGATGTTTGGTAATATACTAACAATCATTAACATTTATTGAGAGCCAAATAAGTTTCAGCATGCAGCTTAATTTTCGTACAGTTTCATTTGGTCCTTACACTTTCATACGAGTCAAGTGAAGCTGAAGGGGGTCCAATTCATTAAAGAAGAACCTGACATGCTATGTATGATTCATCTTTCTTAGACTGTCAGGATTTCATTTATTCAGTTTTTTGGGGGACCACCAGATATTGTGTTAGGAGGATGTGTGGTAACCTGGCCCCTGTAATTAACTGTAAATAACTTTCCTCAGTTTGTAGAGTGAGTAGGTGGCTGAACTGAGCCTCAAACCCAAGTCTGATCACATAGCCTGGTTGTTTATCCTCATGCCACTGCCTTCAAAAGCACCTTGAAACATAAGATTTAAGGGAAAAAATGTGGAAGTTTCTGGACCAGGGATCAAACCCGTGCCATGGCAGCAACCCGGGCTGCTGCAGTGACAACACCAGATACTTAACATTCTTACAAGGGAATATCCCGGAAAATTCTGACAAAGGACAGAATCTGTTTACATGCAGGAGCTGAATAAATAAAATTAATATTTTCTAAAGCCTGTGTACTAATTCAGAACAATGCAACTAATTAATACAAAGAATCATCTCTGCTTTTCAATGAAATAACTGAAGCTCATTGGAGTTATTAGTACTTAAAGAAACTGACCCGTCAATTTTCCAAACGAAGCATTCAAACACACACATATACACAGTACTACATGTAAAACAGATAGGTAACATGGACCTACTATATAGCACAGGGAAATCTACACAGTACTCTGCGGTGGACTACACGGGAAAAGAATCTGGCAAAGAATGTGTATATGTCTGTGTGTGTGTGTATATATATGTGTATACATACACACACACATATATAAAACACTGATTCACTTTGCTGTACACCTGAAACTAACACAACATGGTAAATCAACTCTACTTCAATAAAATTAAAAGTAAATAAATAAAATTATCTAATAATTTTTTTTCTTTTTATAGCCACATCTGTGGCATGGGAGTTCCTGGGCTAGGGGTTGAATCAGAGCTGCAGCTGCTGGCCTATGCCACAGCCATGGCAACAACAGATCCAAGGTGCTTCTGTGACCTATACTGCAACACTTGTGGGCAACACCATCTTTAACCCACTGAGTGAGGCCACAGACCAAGCCCACATGGGTCTGGTTCTTAATCCGCTCAGCTACAATGGCAACTCCTAATAATTAAAAAAGAAAACCCATGCATTTATGCAGTAAATGTTTGCCATATTCTGGGCACTGTTATCAGGGCTCTCAGCCACTCTTTACAATCCTAATATCTGATCATGGATACTTCCATTCTGTCAATGAAGAAGATGCATTTCAGGGAGGTGTCTGGGCTGAGTCTGAACCAGGTTCCTAGTTGCCTCCCTCTGTCAGGTTTTTCCAGCATGGCTCAGCTTTCTGGATGGAGGCAATAAACAAGGTGGACCAGAAGAATTGGCCGCAGCAGAATAAAGGTGATAACTGAATCAAGTCATAAACTTTACTGACACCTAAAGAATGTGAAGTGGCTGAGAGAATGAAGATGTCCACACTGATTCCACACAATCTGGCCAATAAGGGTCAAGAAAGTAAGGCTTGATTTCATAAGAAATGCAAAGTTTTTGAACATTTTTGAAAAAGTAGATACCAGAATAGAACCTGTGCTTCAACAAAGATCCACAGCAGTATATGGGGCTAGAGGTAAAGGGCAAGGTCTGGAGACTTTGGGAATGTTCCAGGCAAGAGGATGGGAGAACTTGAAACAGACCCTGGGTTTTAAAAGGAGGTAGGGAGTTCCTGTTGTAGTTCAGTGGGTAAAGAACCCAACTAGTACCCATGAGGGTGTGAGTTTGATTCCTGGCCTTGCTCAGTGGGTTAAGGATCCAGCGTTCCGCAAGCTGCAGCATAGGTTGCAGACATGGCTCAGATGGCACATTGCTATGGCTGTGGCATAGGCCAGCAGCCGCAGCTCTTATTCTACCTCTAGACTGGGAACTTCTATATGCTGTGGGTGCAACTCTAAAAAGTAAAATTGAATTAAATTGAAATAAAGTAAAATAAAATAAAATGAGGGTACAGCCACCAGATAGGCAGGTCTTAGAACTTGCATGGATATAAAAATAGAAGTTAGAGATAGCAGGACTTCCCACTATGGCTCAGTGGCAATGAACCTGACTAGAATCCATGAGGATGCAGGTTCACTTCTTGGCCTCACTCGGTGAGTTAAGGATCCAGCATTGCAGTGAGCTGTGGTATAGGTTACAGACACTGCTTGGATCTGGCGTTGCTGTGGCTGTGGCATAGGCTGGTGGCTGCAGCTCCAATTCAACCCCTAGCCTGGGAACTTCCATATGCCCTAAAAAGACAAAAAAAAAAAAAAAAAAAAAAAAAAAAAGAAGAAGAAGAAGTTAGAGACAGCCATACATGTAAATTCTAAGTGGAGCCCAGAAAAGCAATGAGTGCTCTAGAGGAAGCTATTTCTGCAAAAGGAGATGATGTTCTTGTGAAGAGGGAAATGTTGCCCACCATCCCAGTTCTATAGCTGCCACCACCTAGTGCAGCAGCCCCCTACCTACCCCCACGGTGCTCCCAGAGGGGAATTCAGGATGGAGAAAAGCAAGAAGCTCTCTCTGCTTCTGATACTGGCCTTAGACAGTTAAGATGCACATCTAAGAAATAATCTCAAAATTTTATATATTGTATATAAAAATACAATACATAATACATAATTAATGTATAATATAATTAATATCAAACATATATTTTATATAATTATATATATTATATTAATAATGCCCAGATTCTCTCATCTTCCCACACAAAGAAAAGAACTAAAATCATTAACTTAAGATGTCTTTTTTTATGATCAGCAGTCATCTTTTGATGTTCAGCTACATGTTGTTTTTTTTTTTTTTTCCAGCAAAACCCCCTGGCTCCTCCCTTGACTCTTTGGAACAGTTCCCTCAGAGCTATTTGAGAGACTGTCTCCCAGGCTATAGTCCCAGTAAGGTCCCCAAGTAAAGCTTAACTCGCAACTTTGTGGTTGTGTGTTTGCCTTCAGTCAACACTCGCCAGTAAGATTTAGAAAACATAAAAGACCCATGAGGCGCTAAGGGCAGGCAAATAGAAGCACTAAAATGGACTTTCAGGAGACTCGGTCTACAAAAGGTAGCATTTAGTTGTACAATGAGGTTTTTAAGTTTCAGGTTCAGGAGAACTGCCTTCCGCATAGATGTAACAGTAAACCACCGGGAGGGCAGAGAATGGAGTGGTTATGCAATTGTGGAATCTGGCTGGCTCACGCTGCTTTGATTTTCATAGGAGGGAAATGGTACGTTTAGGACCAACTGGTAAATCTAACAATCTCTTCTTAAAGGCAAGAATAAATCATTATCAGGTGGTTGTTAAGCCTTTAGAAAAGGGTATTCTAATCACCAGGAGCTAAAATGGAATCATTGGGTAAAAAAAGTCAAGGTGAACAGGAGTTGCCAAGTGGTTTAGAGGCAATGAACTGGACTAGTAACCATGCAGATGCAGGTTCAATCCTGGGCCCTATTCAGTGGTTTAAGAATCTGGTGCAGCTGTAGCTGTGGTGCAGGTTGGCAGCTACAGCTCCGATTCGGCCTCTAGCCTGGGAACTTCCATATGCTGCGAGTACTGCCCTAAAAACAAAACGAAAAAAAGCCAAGGCAAACAATGCCGTATCAGGAGTTCCCTGATGGCAAGCAGGTTAAGGGACTGGCGTTGTCAGGGCACCATCCTGGGTTGCTGCTGGGGTGAGGGTTTGATCCTTGGCCTGAGAACTTCCACATGCCACAGGAGCAACCAAAAAAAAAAAAAAAAAAAAAAAAAAAAGCCTTATATCATCTCAGGACAGCGCTACTAGAAGTGCAGGACAGAGGAATGCCAAAGTTAACCACCATGCCACCATGTAGCATGATTTTCAGCCCACGTATGTTATGGCGAACACAGAATTACATGCTGAACAGTACAGTAGGTTTAAGAAAGATGAAGAGCCATGCTAAGAGAATGGCTGAGAACACAGCTTTCAGCATCATAAAGGTTTCTTGACATCTGAAAATATGGGTGACGACACAGGAGGCATGGTACATCATGAACCACCCAGCTGATCATTCTGTGGAAGGAGGGAACTATCTCAGATGATATTAATACCCAAAATGTTCTTTCCAGGTTATGGTGACCGAACTTCAAGGAGATAAAAGTAAAAGTTGAGTATATGAGAACTGAATAAAGAGATCATTTAGCAAGAATTCATTTGAGAAAAAGCCTCAGTTTGGGTTGCAAACAAACTTTAAGCTAGCTCCCCCCTCCCAAAAAAAGTGCCACCACAAATGCATACTGCATAAATACAAGTCCTATATCCTTACTATTTTTTTTTTTTTTTGGAGGAGAGGCCCTCACCTGTGGCACATAGAAGTTCCTGGGCTAGGGGTTGAATCTGAGCTACATCTGCCAGCCACAGAAACGCCAGATCTGAGCCTGCCAAGTCTGTGACTTACACCAAAGCTCACAGCAACGCCAGATACTTAACCTGCTGAGCAGGGCCAGGGATCCAACCAGCATCCTCACGAATGCTAGTCAGTTCATTGCCGCTGAGCCACCACAGGAATTCCCCTTTATCCTCATTAAGGGCAGAAAAGGTGGCCCAGCACTGGGCACTGAATTGACTACATCTGTAGTCAGTTCATTGCTGGAAAACTTACTTTTAAAAGTTCATCACTGAATGAGAGAGTTTCCAATAGAAATCAGCAGCACTGAATATTCTGAGGAATGAGATGTATAAAAAAATGCTTAGGTCTAATGAGGCTGAAGAAGGGAATCTCAGGAGAAGAAAAGGAGTTTTTAACTTTGAAAATGGAAGACTTATTGGTAATGAAATTAGATGCTCAAATATCCGAAGGGCTGGATAAACAAAGAGTCTTGGTTATTCTGTGTAATTCCAGGAGGGAGCATTAGGATGACTGCTTTGACAGATGCTAATGAGTACCTAGGAATATTCTAACATGGAATATTAGAGAGATTTGAGGAAGAAGTATGATTCAGGTGGTCCAATATCCTTCAGGCAGAAACATACCCAAGTCATGGACACACTGGCAAATGCCAAGACAAAAATAACATGGATTTATTGCACAAATATTTATTAAGCTTTACTGTGACGCCCATATTGGGTTTGGGGCTGCAGATGTACTGGTAAACAAAGAGAGATAGTTCCTGACCCGTAAGTATGGGGCTGGTCAGAGTGGCATCTTAGGCAGGACATTTCCATGAAGGTGACCTCTGAGAAGGAAATGCTAAGTAGGATGCTGAATTGTTGGGACAAGACTTGTAACCAAAAAACAGAAAAGAGGGGGTGGGTGGAGGCTGGGTGTTTGGCTAACCAATATCATACTGGAACAAACATGAAGCAAAATAACTTTGCCGTAAGTCCCTTCCATGGAGGGTTGTTGATCTTTCCTTTCCTCTCCTCTCCTCTCCTTTCTGTGGTTTTGCTCTGAGGATAAATGAGTTTATACGTGTGAAACACCCAGAAAAGACCCAGGCACAGAGAAAGTGCTAAGTAAAGGTTGACCATTATTGTCATTGTCACCATTGGACTTTTTCTTCATGGTCCTGGAAGGGCTGTATTATGGGCTGAATGTTTGTGTCTCCCCCAAATTCCTATGTTGAAGCTCTAACCCATCCCTCAGTGTGATATTTGGAGGTGGGGCCTCTGGGAGGTGATGAGGTCATGAGAGCTCTCATGATGGGGTTCGATTTCTTTGAAGAGGAAGAGAGACCAGCTTTCTCAGCACCAGGTAATGATACAACAAGAAGGCAGCCATCTGCAAGCCAGGGAGAAGGCCCTCATAACTGCATAGCTGGCACCTAGATCTTGAACTTCAAGCCTCCTGAATGATGAGAAAACAGATGCTTATTGCTTAAGCTACGGAGTCTATTGTATTTTGTTATGACAGCCTGAACTAAGACAAAGAGAGAGAGGGTGCTATTATGAGAGGAGGCTGACCATCTCCCTGGGCTGGGGGCAGATGCTCTTCTTGGTCACCAGCTACATCACCTTTCATACAGGAACCATCAAGTGGAAGGTAACTGGCACACAATATTGATCACCTTCCCATCACCATGTCCTTCCCCCCACTCACTTTCCATAGCACTCAACACCTATGAACCCAAGATGAGCTTTCTCATCCCATGTCTTCAGAGCCATCTGGCAACATGCTCCTCTTCATTCCTCTCCTTGAGCTCGCTGGCTTTTGATCAGCTCTTCCAATGGCCATGCTTCCTCCAGCCTCATGCCCTTTCATGCTCTTCCCTCTGTATGACACAATCTTCACTCCCTTCCCCATCAGCATTTGTCCAGTGAAGTCTGATTTTCCTAATCAGATAAATTCTCCCACTGTACAGTTCATGATGCCTTAGCACATACCAACATTGGGAAATATGTCTTCTGTGACTTTGAGATTAATGGCTTCCCCCTATACTTTCCCCACACTCCAGAAAGGCAGGGACCCCATGTCTAATTGCTCACCATCACACCCCAGCCTTCAGCACAGTACCCAGCACATATCTACTGGGCACTCAACATGCCTGTTCTAATGGACATTCATAAAGAGCAATAAGGACTTGAACCTACCATATGTGAGGTCATGTCTCCACCTGGACTTCATACCTCTGCATACACCTTGACTCAAGGGACCATGCTGAAGAACAGGAGGAGGATCTTTTTAACTACACAGCTGCATGTCCTTCCTCTAACAGGGAGAACTGCTTCCTCACTGTGTGTTGCAGATATATGTGGGGTGATCACCTCCCAGGGAGCTGTGGCAACTCATTTCATTTTTTTTTTAAGGACCACACTCATGGCATATGGAAGTTCCCAGGCTAGGGGTCTAATTGGAGCTATAGCTGCCAGCCTACACCATGGTCACAGCAACACCAGATCTGAACCATGTCGGTGGCCTACACCACAGCTCACAGCAATGCAGGATCCTTAACTCATTGAGCGAGGCTAGGAATAGAACCTGCAACCTCATGGTTCCTAGTTGGATTTGTTTCCACTGTGTCACGATGGGAACTCCTGCGGCAGTTCATTTTATGTGTCCACTTGACTAGCCTAAAGGAAGCCCCTTATAAAGTATTATCTCTGGGTGTGTCTGTGAGGATGCTCCAGAAGAGATCAGCATTTGAGTCAGCAGACTGAGGAAAGAAGGTCACCCTCACCAGTATGGTTGGGCACCATTCAACCTTTAAGGGCAGAGGAAGGAGGAAAAAGATGCCAGGTGGCTGTGATGATGGGAGGCACAGTGGCCTTGCTGATGGGCTCCCTGTACTCATTTCTGAAACCCCCTGCCCAAATCAACAGGCCTGATGCACAAAGGCTGAGGCCTGCATTGTGTAGCAGCTCAGCAGCATGGGCTCAGAGT
Source organism: Sus scrofa (assembly GCF_054392235.1). NCBI lineage: Eukaryota > Metazoa > Chordata > Mammalia > Artiodactyla > Suidae > Sus > Sus scrofa. Next base: position 149,507,582 of record NC_139383.1, read on the forward strand.
CCAGTGGTCCAAGGTGGTAGTTTAGAGATGTATGTGTCCAGAAAGTTAGGCAAAAACAGTCTAAATCACATGGAGCTTGAAAGTTAAACCCAGGCAGAATGAGGCCCCACATCCCTTGGATTTTTTGGCAAAATTAGAGTCTGGGGGTGACTTGAAGCCCCTGAGGTGACATGGGTGAGGGCTTCAGTCTGGAAGGCTCATCCTATCATCCCCAGAAGGCAGATGGAACCAGTAAGGCCCATGTAAAGCTTGAGACATTCACTCTGCAGGACAGCAAACTTCTCCTTGGCTGTCATTTTATTTAACAAATCTATCTGCAATGTTCTGTATCTACATGCCCCAGGAAAGAGCTGGAGCTATTTGCCACACCAGTGCCTCCTGGGGTGTTGGGACTTAACAGGCAAGGCCATACAGAGAGTGTAGCACCCTGGCTGCAGGGCCAGGAGGCCGAGGGGTTCTGTGCCCACACAGTGGCACATGGGCCACACCAGGAGAACAGGCACAGGCCTCCCTGGAAGACCTTGCCCTGCCTGGAGAGCTCTCCAGAGTCTGGAAGGGGGACACAGAAATGCCTTTCTTTCTCCTCTTGAAATTAAAAACAGTCCTAGCAGTTCCTGTTTGGTGCAGTGGGTTAAAGATCCAGCATTGCTGGAGCTGTGGTGTAGGTCACAGCTGCAGCTCAGATTTGATCCTTGGCCCAAATTTCCATATCCTGTGGATGCAGCTGAAAAAACTTTAAACATTAAAAAAAAAAAAATTCTAAAGGCAAAAGAATGTACTGCATATGTTAGGCCACTTCTTAAGATGTTTGTAATGAGTGAAAGCAAAGATAAGATAGAATGAGTGGGGATATTCTGTTTGCAGTTAGCTCAAGTGCTATATTAAGAGCAAAGAAGAATATAGTTCTTCTCATAAATTTTTCCATTTTGGTATTTCTGAATATTAGTTGAGAAGTTGCTCTAAGTTGACTATAGACATTTTCTGTCAGATGTCCTTCTTAAAAGTATATCTGCTCCTATGACTACTCTCTGGTGAAACTCATTCTGGTAGCTTCCCATTGCCCAAAGATATGATCTACATCACTGAGAAGGGCTCCAAAGGCCCCTACCTCCCCTTCCACCCACACCCTACACTTCCTGCTGTGTGGCTCTGCACATTCCCCCAATCTGGAACTTGGACCAGGCCCACCCCTCCCTAGAAAACTGCCCCTCTTCCAAAACTGAGCTTATGTTTCTGTGGTGAGGTTGGTGACCACAGGCCTCAGCTGAGATGGGATCACAAGCGCCCCCTGGTGGTTCTTCTTGCTGATTGTCTGACTCTGCCCACACTGCTCCCCGGGCTCCCCAAGGATGAGACCTCTCCCTGGTGTCCCCATGCCTATAGCCACATGACCCAAATTACTGTCTGAGGAAAGAATCCTGAGATGGAGGGAGTGAGAGAGAGAGATAGAGAAAGAGAGAGAGAGAGAGGACTGAATACACATTTTAAAAAGAAAGCAGACAGAAAGCATGGGCTTAGAGGAAATACCCAGAGGAGGAGATTGGGATATTTAAATCAGAGAAGACAATTCTGAGAAAACACACATGACTGAGAGTTTTAAGGTGGATAAAGGCCTGAATGTCAACACCTCAGTGGGGACCAGCCCCGCAGGGAGTCAGTGCTGTGACCAGGACCTGGCAGGAACTTCCTAACACTGAGAGCCAACTTATAAATAAGTGGGTCACAACTCATATGACCTCTAATAAGAAGTCCCCCTCTGTCTGTTCCTTAGATAAAAAGGAAAGAAAATGATCTAGGGCAAGAAACTAAATGGCCCTTAATGACTCAACTACCATTAGTTTATGTTCTGTCAAAATTTGGATTCCATTTTTTACCCCCAAGTATTGTGAGTAAACACATTAGAAGCACACTGGCCATCCTGGAACTCCTGAGAAGACTTCTAAGAACAGCCTGGAGAAACCTCTGATCCAAAACTAATTACTCATCTGTTTTTGGGACTGAAATTCTAAACACTTCAAAACAACACCAATTTGATGTGAGAGACATCACTTTCCATTAAGAGGAGCAGGTTCACCTGTTAATTTTGTTGAGAGCGGATATACGTGTGCAGATTATGAGGCAAAGACTCCCTTTCACAATAGCAGTAAATGCAATACTTAATATTTAATGTTTGAATTACAATTATTTCACCAACAAGATATTATTTGCCCACAAATGTTCAGTGTAAATTTAATCATGATGAAGCAATCAGATATCCCAGAATGTGGGAACTGATAACTGTGACCAGATAACTAGCCTGGAATCTTCAGGGGAAAAAAAATGCAATAACAAAAAAACACTAAAAATCAGAAAGGAGGCTGCTAGTCTAGATCAGACTGAAGAGATGTAAGTAATAAGCATCAAGGGTGAACTTTGACTTTTGGATCAAAATCAAAGCTCTGAGAGCCATTTCAGATCCAAGTGGGAAATTTTGGACTACAGACAAGATACTAAATGACAACTTTGATTTAGCGATATTATGGGTGTGTAGGAGAATGCTGTTTGTCTTAGGTGGTGCATGTTATGCATTCAGAGAAGATGTGATGTCTGCAATATATTTCAAATGATTTTCTAAAGAGAAATTGTGTTTGTGTGAGTGTGTATGGTGAGAAAGAGAGAAAATAAATGTGCAAAAACTCAGTTAATCTAAGTCAAGGGCTAAGAGGTATCTATTGTATTATGCTTTCAGCTTTTCTCTACATTTGAAAATGTTCACAATTAAAGTAGGAAAATATTTTATGTTAAACATTCTAATTTCTTCTGTGTGCCGTGACCATAACATTTGCTCAGGGATATGGATGTGGTTCCCTCTGTTTTCTTCTTCTTTCAGCCCCTCCGCTGGCCAAACTGAACTCAACTCCACTCCAAAGAAGGTAGCTCTGAGTGACAGAAAGGTGAGTGCTGTCAGTGGTGGGAGAAGAGGTGGGGGTTGGCCCTGCTGCACAGGGTCCTTATAAGGCTCCTGCAGGGAAGATGCCCCAGAGGCCTGGCCACTTCATGTCTTCACAGAATGTTCACCTCCTGCCAGGGCTAGGAGAAGCAACTGTGTATATACAGCAGAAAACAATGCTTGCATTTGGGAGAGATGGTCATGGAGTTTATGAAGCTTTGGGAAATCTCCAGATGTTTGGAAAATGGGTTTGACGAAAGAATCAATGAGAAGTGAGAGATAATGAAGACGGGAGTTTGGCTGCCAGGCTGGGAGTTCATATGTCACAGGAGGGGTGGTGGGGAGTCTCCAGGGGTGGAAGAGCATGTAAGAGCTGTGTTTTAGCAGGGTACGTCCAGGAGTGGTCTTGGTAGGCAGACAGGTCAGGCTGGCTGAAAGGGACTGAGGGTGAGAGTCCACCTGGGGACAGCAGACTGAAAGATAAGAAGCTAGAGAGAAATTGCCGTCCACAGACACAGTCTCCAGTGGACCTGGATTGGCTACTAAGATGGTCAGCAAAGCCCAGCCTCCCTGTGACCCCCCCCCCCACACTTTTCACCTTGGAAAAAAAACAGCAACAATCTCTTGGGTTGTTAAAAGAGGATCAAATAATTAAGAGCACAGAAATGTTCTCCATTCTAACAATAATGCTATCTTACATGTGTATATTAAATGTCATTTTCTGCTGGTGCTTCATCCCAGCTGCTAACTTGGGACCTCTGTGCTTCTCCTTCTTCTGTGAATAATCCATACCTGGCTGGGAGCATCAAAGGGATGTCCCACATAATCACTGTGGGCTGCCTACTTCCTTCCCTCTGATCCTGTTCTAGAAAATACTGTACATTCTTTCACATTTGGCTTGCTTTGGAGACTATATACATTATTGCTGGGTCTTGCGCCTCACCTGGCACCTGTCTTGTCCAAAAGCTGCCACTATCCTGGCAGCTCCCTGGCCCTGTAGCTCTCAGTATAGGGCTGCATCATAGTCAGTAGCACAGGGAGGAGGAATTAACATCACCCTTCTGTGTGGATCCTTGTCCAGGAAGTTGTAAAGCAGGGCAGTTTGAGCCCCAATGTCTAACAGCTTTACCTGCCCCCTCCCCAGCTCCCTCATGTTCCCTGGAGGAAAGGGAGTGCCAGGTGCCAATACTAAGAATGATCCTGCACTTCTGTTGACCAAAGCTTTGTTCATGAGTCAAGTTTGCCATTCCTGGGTAACCCTCAACCTTGGGTTGAGTTCTCTCCAAGGAAATTCCTTAATCTGTGATGAAAAACAATACTTTCAGGCCCCCAATTTTCTTTAGGCATGCCCAAATACTTTGGAGCAAATGCAACTGCAGTGTTAATGATCACATCCTCATGGAGCTATAGGAGGTCTTAAAGAAACATGTTATCAGTTTTATGGCATAACTTCTCCATTTTTATAAATAAAATAAATATGCATAAAGCTTATTTATATCTATACATTTATAACCTCCTTAAAGAAGTATAACAGGGAAGTTACCTTTTATCTCTTTATTTCCTTTGAATAGCCTAACCTTTATCTGGTAAACACACAATAAAGGCAGCTGTATTCGATTTCACATGCTTTCGTTTAGAGAAGCAATAATATATTAAAGTACAGATACACCCTCCCAGTCATTAGGATTCTATGCACTCTTTCAGACGGCCTTTCCAGTATGTCATCCTAAAGCAACTGGATGTCTTTATAGGGGGAAAAAAATGAACACTGACTTCTATCCCATACTATAAACAAAATTAACCTGAGGTGGATTCTAGGTCTAAACGTGAATGCTAAAACATTCCAATTTTAAGAAGAAAACAAATAAAAAATATGTTAGACATATTTCTCTTAAAGAGGACATAAAAAGAGGCTAATATCTCTTAAAAGGCACTAAGCATAAAAGAAAAAACAAATTGACAAACTGAACACCTTTAAGAACTTTTCCTCATCAAAGACATTAAAAATGCGTGCAGGCATTGAAAAAAAAACTGGGGTTTCCTAAATTCAGGGTCCACTGGCTGTGACACAAATCCTTGTCTGTTTCACCTTTGCCTCACAGAACTTCAATGCAAAGAGAGCTTCAAGATGTATCAGGCTGCCTGCTGTGCCCTGAGTAAGAAAGTCTTTTGTCTCAGATATCCCAGGCATCTTCTATCTTCTGCCAGCATCCCTACAGCTGCAGTAACTTGCAAGCTTGTAAGTAAAGGAGTATCTCAGACTGTCACAGTTCTTGACATGGAGAATCCTAAAACACCTCAGGGGTTGGAACCTGTCCAAAATAGAAAGTGGAGTTCGGATTCAGATTCCCCAAGGCACAGAACTGGCAATCATCTCTCTTTACCCCAACAGAAGATGGGGTTCTCTGTACATGAAAGTTGAATCAAAGAGACCCAAGATCTGGTGACACACCTGCCATTTCCCTACTAGGCTAGCTCCCGGCCTTTTGACCACAGCTTTGCAACTTCTCAGGCAACAGATTTTTAAATAAATAACTAAATAACAAAAAAATTAAAAACCCTTCCATCTTATGCAATTAGCAAACCAAACTAAAAAAGGCCTAGAAAGATTAACTAGTAGCACCTCCCCCAATTCTAAGTCTTCACTTAGAAAAAAGTGGGGCCCACAGAGAGCTTCCAAACAGCCATGAGTGATTCATTTCTAAATATTAATGAGAGGCCAGTGAGGAAATGCTTTATCATGACAAATACACTCCCAAACAAACAGAAAAACAGGATATCAGAGGTAGCAAAAGCAATGCAGTTCCAGAAGAAAACTTCAAAGAAACCATGGTCAATGTTCTCAGAGAGAGAAGAGAAGTTATTAAGGCACTAAAAAAATAAGCAAGATGCTATAATAAAGGAATTTTCTAAGAATAAGAAGGATCCTTCAGAAATTTTTAAAAAATCTGTAGATAGTGGAAAGGTAAACTTGGCAGAATTTCCCCAAAACTAGCATTGCCACTTGGAAGTAATGAGGTGAAACACTAACTACTCCTCTATTGAGTGGCTTTGGGAAAGCCAGCTAAAACAAAAAGTTTAAATAAAATAAAATACATATTTTCATAACATAGTATCTAAAATTTCCAGGTTGCAGTTAAAAAACACTCATCATATTAAGAACCAGTAATATCTCAAACTGAAAGAAAAAAAGAAAATTTTTATATGCCAAAACCAAGAAGACAGAGATGTTAGAATTATCTGACAATTATTTTGTCAGGTAAAAGCAGTCATCATAAAAGTGCCTTACTTAGCAACTATGAACATACCTAAGACAGATGGAAAAATAAAAAGGATAAGCAAAGAAACAGAAAGACTCAATAGAAGGCATGTAGGATACAAATGGAAGTCTTAGAACTGAAAAATGAAACTTCTAAAATTACAAAGAAAAAAACCCATTGGTGAGTTCAGAACAGGGAACTGAGGAAAGAATCATCAAACAGAATGTAGAACAACAGAAATTATACAATCTGAAAAAAACAGAGAAAAAAACATAAGCTTATTTTCAGGGACCTGTGAGACTATAATAAACAATCTAGTATTCACATAACTGGAGCCTAGGAAGCAGAGGAGAAGCTGAGTGGTGATGAAAAGTACTTTAAAAATATTGGCTGATAGCTTCTTAAATAGTTGAAAGACATAAGCCTACAGAATAAGCTGAGCAAACCAAAATCAGAATAAGTGCAAGAAAATGTAAACCACAACAAAAAATGCACTATAACACATCACGGTAAAATTTCTGAAAAATAAAAGTTAAAAAATCTTAAAACTAGTGAAAAAGAAATGGTACTTTACGTATGGAGGAAAAACAATTTGAGTGACAGTGAATGTCTCATCATAACTAAAGTAGGTCATTTACAAGTGGTACAAAATTTTCAAAAACTTAATAGAAAGAACTATATAATCTTATATTCAGCAAAATTAACCTTTAGGAATGAAGAGGGAAGAGAGACATTTTCACATAAAGAAAATCTACGAAAATGTGTCACCAGCAGATCTATCCAAAAAGAATGGCTAAAGGAACATCTCTAAACAGAAAGAAAACCAAAGAAATGAAATCTTAGAACACCAGGAAGGAAGGAAATACACAGTTAGGAAAGATATAAAAAATACAATGAATTTTCCTTCTCCTCTTTGGTTTTCTATGTTTGATGATGGATATAAAAATTATGATTCTGTGTGATGTAGTTATATATGTACAGAGATGGACTATTACAACAATTTTATTATAAAGTGGGAAGGATAAAAGAAATACAGTGTCATATTCCACTTAAACTTATAAAATTACAACACCAGTAAATTGTGATGTTATGCAAATATAATGTAAAATTTAAAGCAATCGCTGAATACGTACAAAAATCAATACACATAATTACTACAGATAAATCAAAATGGAATTCTACAAAAGCTCAAGTAACCTGCAGAAAGTCAAAAAACAGAAAACGAAAAATAGGAAGAGTAAATAGAAAACAAAACAAAAATGGTAGACTTAAATCTTAACATATTGATAATTGCATGAAATGCAAATGGTTTAATAACATCGATTCAAAGTTAAAAACTGGGGAAGTAAATAAAAAACATGCATCAATTATGTTTCACTTAAAATAATTCAACAACATAGGTACATTGAAAAAGGATATAAAAGGTATAAGATAAGTAAAAAGCAGGAAGGGCTAAATTAACAGCAGATAGAGTGTACTTCAGAGTAAAATGAATGATCAGAGACAGTATGACATAATGATGTAAGTTTCATCCACCAAGAAGACATAAAATTGAATATTATGTATGCATCAAACAACAGAGCCATAAAATATGTGAAGAAAAACTGATAGACTGAAAGGAGAAATAAATTCACTATTACAACTGATGACTTCAACATCCCTCTCTCAACAACTGGTAAAACAACTAGGTAGAAAATCAAAAAGGATACAGACCAACTCACAAATATCATCAGCCAACATGATCTAATCAACATTTATGGAATAAATCACCCAAAATGAGATGAATATATATATTTTTCAAGTACCCATAGAATATATACCAAGAGAGACATGCTGTGTGATAAAACAAATTCAATAAAGATAAAATAGAAATCATACAAAGTACCACAGTAGAATTAAACTAGAAATCAATAACAGAAAGATTTCCAAACACATGGAAACTAAATAATACACATGTAAATAATCCAAGACAAAGGAATCAAAGAGAAAGCCTGAAGTGAAACTAAAAAAAAAAAAAAGAAAATACATTGGAGTTCCTGCTGTGGCTCAGCAGTAATGAATCCAGCTAGTACCAATGAGGATGCAGGTTCAATCCCTGTCTTTGCTGAATGGGTTAAAGATCTGGTGTTGCTGTGAGTTGTGGTGTAGGTCATGGAGGTGGCTTGGATCCCTTGTTATTGCGGCTGTGACCTATGCTGACAGCTGCAGCTCCAATTCAACCTCTAGCCTGGGAATCTCCATATGCCCTAAAAATAAAAAAAAATACATAGATTTGAATAAAAATAAAAATACAACATCAAAATCTGTGGGATGAAGCTAAAACAGGTCTGAGAAGATATTTATAGGATTAAATGCATACATTAGAATAAAGGGTAATAAAATCAGTTACATACAATTCCAAATTAAAAACCTTGAAAGTGAGGAAAACTAAGTACAAAGTAAGCAAAAGGAAGAAAACAAGACAAAGAGCAATCAATGAAATAGAACACACACACCAGAAATATAAATTGAATCAGTTGAAATAAAGAACTCTGAAAAGATAACGAAATTGACAACCTTGGTAAAGAAATGAGAAGACAATACATATTATAAAAATGAGGACTTTCACTAAAGACCCTGCAGATACAAAAACATAGTATGACAATACTATGAAAAACTTTTCATGTATATACTTGGCAAATCAGATGAATGGATAAATTGTTAAATAAAAATACATACTACTGCTCAACACAAAATAGATAAATTAAACAGCTCTGTAATTATCAAGACCATTACATTCTTTTTTTTTCTTTCTTTTTGCCCTTTCTAGGGCCACTCCCCCAGCACATGGAGGTTCCCAGGGTAGGGGTCCAAATGGAGCTGTGGCTGCCAGCCTACACCACAGCCACAGCAATGCCAGATTCCAGCCATGTCTATGACCTACACCACAGCTCATGGCAATGCCGGATCCTTAACCCACTGAGTAAGGCCAGGGATTGAACCCGCAACCTCATGATTCCTAGTCGGATTTGTTAACCACTGAGCCATTACAGGAACTCCTGGAACATTACATTCTTAATTTTTAAATTTCCATAAAAGAAAACTGCAGAGTCAGATGGTTTCACAGGAAATTCTCTCAAATATTTTAAAATAATTAATATCAGTTATACACAAGGTCTTCAAGAAAGAAGGAAAGAATACTTATAAATTCATTTTATGAAGAGGCAATATAACTCTTATACCAAAACCAAACAAGTTTTTGAAAGAAAGAAAACTATAAACCAATATCCCTTAAAGATATATCTGCATAAACCTTTAAAATATGTGTAAGCAAAATGAAATAATCGATACACAAAAGTAACTATACTATAAAACCCAAATTCCAAGGATGCAAGGCTAGTTTAATATTTGAAAATCAAATAATATAATTGAGCATTATTAACAAGATAAAGAAAGAAAACCACATGTTCATACCAATCCATGCAGAACAGGTATTTGCCAAAATACAACATTCAGTCTTGGTAAAACCTCTTGGCCTATGTTTTCTTCTAGGAATTTCACAGTTTCTGTTTTGAATCCATTTTGAGTTTATTTTTGTTAGGTAGTATGAGAAAAATGTTCTAATCTCATTTTTGCACAGGTAGCTGTCCACTTTTCCCAGCACCACTTATTGAAGAGACTCTTTTTTCCCTCCATTTTATACTCTTGAATCTTTTATCATTGATTAACTAACCATCAGTGTGTGGGTTTATTTCTGGGTTCACTATTTAGTCTGTTTTTGTGGGAATACCACACTGTTTGATTACTGTAGCTTTGTGGTATAGTCTGAAGTCAGGGAGTAAGATAATTCCAGCTTTGTTCTTTTATCTCAAGATTGTTTTGGCTATCTGAGGTCTTTTGTGGACTCACATAACTTCAGATTTGTTCCAGTTCTGTGAAAAAAATCATGGGTATTTTGATAGGGATTGTATTAAACCTGCAGATTGCTTTGTATACTATGGACATATTAGCAACATTTACTCTTCCAATTCCTGAATATGGGATATTTTTCTCATTTATTTATATGGTTTTCAATTTCCTTCATCGATGTCTCATAGTTCTTAGAGTTTAGGTCTTTCATCTTCTTGGTTAAGTTTATTCCTAGGCATTTATAACTTCTAGAAGGAAACAGGCAGAACACTATGACATAAATCACAGCAATTCTTTTTGGATCTGTCTCTTAAAGCAAAGGAAACAAAAATAAACAAAACAAATAGGATCTAATTAAATGTAAAAGCTCTTGCACAGCAAAGGAAACCACCAACAAAACACAAAGACATCTACTGAATGGGAGAAAATATTTGCAGATGATATAACTGATAAGGAGTTAATATTCAAAATATGTAAGTGGCTCATACAACTCAATACCAAAAAACCCCAAAAGAGCCCCATTTAAAAAATGGGCCATAGAAATAAATAGATATTTTTCTAAATAAGACATACAAGTGGCTAAGAGGCACATGAAAAAAATACTTAACACTGCTAATCATCAGGGAAATGCAAATCAATACCACATTGAGATTTCACCTCACAATTGTCAGAATGGCTATCGCCAAAAAGGACACAAGTAACAAATGTTTGTGAGGATACACAGAAAAGGAAATCCTAGTACACTGTTGATAGGAACATAAATTGGTACAGCCACCATGTAAAACAGTATGGAGGTTCCTTCAAAAATTAAAAAGACCTAATATCCAGCTCCTGGCTATATACCAAGGATAACAAAAATCCTACTTTGAAAAGTACATGCACCCAAAATTCAAACCAGTATTATTTACAAGAGCAAAAATATAGAAGCAACTTAAGTGTCCATCAACAGATGAATGGATAAAGAAGATGGATTATTACTCAGTCACAAAACACGAATTAAATTCTGACATACGCAGTAATATGGATGAACTTGGAGGGTATTAGGCTTAGCAAAATAAGTCAGATAAAGACAAACAACGTATGTCACCTACACATGAGATCTAAAAAGAGAAGAGGATAAAAAGGTATAAACTACTATGTTAAAGTAAGCTACAAACATACACTTACACAGATAAATAGAAAAATACAGCCATTATTTTATAACAACTTTAAATGTACTAATGCAGTAAAATTTACTAAAATGTTGAATTACTATGTTCTACTCCTGAAAGAAATGTTGTAAATCAACTATATTTCAATAAAAAAAAAACCCTCTCAGAAAAGTAGGAGAATTTGCTCAACTTGATAAACATCTACAAAATACTTCAGCTAATATTACAATTAATAGTGAACAACTAAATCCTTTCCCCATTAGATCAGCAGCAAAGCATGTCTACTCTCACCACAGTTATTCAACACAGCAATGAAAGTTCTAGCCAATGCAATAAGTTAAGTAAAGGAAATAAAAAACACTTGCATTGGAAAGTAATAAATAAAACTGTCCTGATTTGCAGATGATATGATGGTCTATGTGTGATGAAATTCCCAAAGAATGGACAAAACAACTCCATGAAGTAATGAGTGAGTTTAGCAAGACCTCAGGATATCAAATTACCACACACACACAAAATTTATTTCTACATACTGACTAAAAACATGTGGAAACCAGTAAAAATACATTAGCATGTATAATCTTTTTTGTTTGTTTGTTTGTTTGTTTTTAGGGCCACACTTGTGACACGTGGACATTCCCAGGCTAGGGGTCAAATCAGAGCTGTAGCTGCTGGCCTACACCACAGCCACAGCAACAACAACACAGGATCCCAGCCATGTCTGCAACCTACACCACAGCTCACAGCAACGTCAGATCCTTAACCCACCGAATGAAGCCAGGGATTGAACCCACATCCTCATGTTTACTAGTCAGTTTTGTTACCACTGAGCCAAACCACTAATAATCCTTTTTGTTTATAAAACAATATCTTTCAGATTTTAGTTTTATTTACAGCATGTGAAAAGCTTGAAAGTCCTCTCTTATCCTTGCAATGAGAATAAAGCCCAACAATTTTAATCAATGACTTCTCCTGGACACACTGAATAACTGAGGTTGGATGACACCAAAAGTGAGGTTGCAGCCACCCCAACATCTGCAGAGACAAGTGAATACAGAGAAATAAAGCTGATGATCAGCTTACATGTAGCAGAAGCCATTGAGCCAGAAACTGGTAGAAATGCTTTAAGAGTAATTTTAACAAGTTATTGTGAGATGAGTGTGGACTAGTATGTAAATGAGAGACTCCTGGGGTCCTCAGTCTTAACAAAACAATCACACTCCCATGGGTCTTACAAAACTCCAGGAATCTCCCCAGGATCTCATGGTGATGCATCAAGAAGCAGCCCCTTCTGTCTCTGGCAGTGGTAAGGGAAAAGTAATTACTGTGAATATGACCAGAATGTTCTCCAAACCAAGGCCTACTCTCTTATGAGAGCCTTATCCCGCATAGGGAAAAGGTCAATTACCCAACTCCTGTGCCATGTACTCTTCCTATCCTACTGCCTCAGGGAGATGAGGGGAGGTAAGAAACAATATTGAATGCCATAGCCTAGGGACATCAGGCCACTAAAATATAGACTCAATCATATGATAATAGAACACTTTCCCTTTCCCTCATCTTACTAACACCTCCATCATGGCTTCATTATCATAATATTGGATTACAGCTGAGAGTTGCAAAGCACGAATTCTATCCAAGGAGAGGTCTACAGGGAAGGCCATAGATGAGGGAGACCAAAATAGAATTTGAAGTCCCTTTACCTAGAGCTATAGCAAATATTAAATAAACACAGTCCAACTACTAGCCAGATTAACTAACATAAAACCTCACCCTGAAAGCCTATTTTCCCTTAGTGCCTATTATTCAGTAACTCATATCTGCTGTTTGCCTTTCAATGAAGAATTATAAGTCATACTAATAGGCAAGAAAAAAAAACACAATATGATGAAGCAAAGCAAGTATGAGAAGTAGTTCAGATATGGCATAGGCTTCAGAATTATCAAAGAGGGAATTTAAAATAATTATGACTACTATAAAGGGGTGTAAAGGAAAAAAAACAGACAACAAATGAAAATAGATGGGTAATGTAAGCAAACTTCAGAAAACCAAAGAAAATAAGAACACACTGATAGAAGCCAGAGAGCAGAAAAAAATTATAAATATTTAGGTGTAAGACTAATACAACATGTACAGGATTTTTACATTGAAAACACACAACATACATTTCATCATGTCTACAATGAGGTGAAAGGTCTAAATAAATAGAAAAATGTTTCATGTTTATGGATTAGAAGATTCAAAATAGTAAAGATGACCTCTTTCCAAACTGATAAACAAGTTTAACCCAATTCACCTAAAAACTCTGCAAGAAAATTTTGTATACGTGAATCATTTATTCTAAAACTTACATGGAAAGGCAATGAAACAAACAAATCTGAAAATGAAGAATCAAGTAAGAGGACTCACTATACACAATATTATGGCTACTATAGAGCTACTGTAACCCAGACCATGTGGTATCGCCCATGGAGTAGATGTAGATCAATGGAGTAAAATAGGGAGTCAAGAAAAAGCCACACACCATGGTACAAATGCAATGCAATGAAAAAAAAAAAAAAAAAAAAAAAGAGAGAGAGAGAGAGCATTTCTAAGAAATAATCCTGGAACAACTGAACATTCCTAAGCAAAAAAGAACCCTAAATTAAATCTTAAACCTTATATAATAAAACAATCCCACCAAAGATCATGCATTTAAATGTAAACTTATAAAAAGGAAGACTGAATTGTAGGACAGTAAATTGGTTGGAAAGCACTGACAGATAAATTATATCTAGAATATATAAAGAACTCTTATAACTCAATTTAAAAAATCCAATTAGAAAATGGATGAAAGATGGAGGCATTTAGCACTCATGAAAGAAATCAAAGAAGACCTTAAAATATAAAAAACCAATTTTTATGAACTGAATGACTCAACATAATATGTGTGAAAGCAGACATGATTCTCTCCAAATTGATACACAGGTTTAATAACATTCCTATCAAACTTCAGGCAAGATTTTTGTAGGCTGGGATTATCCTAGCATTTATATGAAGAGTCAAAGAAACTAGAATAGCTAAAACAATTTTGAAAAAAATAGAATAAAGTTGGAGAAATTAATCTATCTGATTCCAAGACTTATTTCATAACCATACTAAACAAGACTGCATGATATTGGTGAAAGGACAAATAAATAGAACAGAACAGAGAATCCAGAAACAGACTCAGACCCACACAAATATATCCAACTCATTTTTGACAAAAGTCTGTAAGCAATTCAACGGAGGAAAGATTACTATTTCAGCAAGAAGTGCTGGGAAAAATGGACATCCATTAAGAAGTAACATCCTACCTTATACAAAAATTAAAATTAATTCAAAATGTATCACAGCCTTAAAGAAAACCACAGGAAAAATTTAGGGGATCTAAGACTGTGAAAAAATGGTCTTGTAATGTCTCCAAAAGCCCAGCCTATAACAAGACAAATTGATAGGCTGGACTTTCAAAATTTTTCAAATCACTCTGAAAAACCTTAAGAGGATGTAAAGGCAAGCTACAGACTGGGATAAAATATTAGCAATGACATAACAAAGAAAAAATTAGCATCTAGAATACGTAAAGAACTCTTGGGACTCAACAGAAAGCTGAGAGAGGTTTCTCTGGGCCAAAATGAGGGTGTTGAGGAAACACTACTTCCTAGAGGAAAATCTGTTTCTTTGCCTTTTCCTAGAGGTTCCCGCATTCCTTGAGCTATGGTCTCCTTTATCAACTCACGTTGACTCCTGCGTCCTTCTTTACATCTCCTTCTGTGATTCTTCTGTCACTCCCTGTGATTATACTGAGTCAACCCTATAGTCATGATAATCTTCTCATATTAAGATTTGTATCTTATCATGCCTCAAAATCCTTTTGCTATGGAAAATAAGACATTCATAGGATCCAGCGATTAGGGCATGTAGGTAGGCTCTGATTCTGCCCAATGTACTATCCAATGCTATTCACTAATAAAAGATAATCATCTATTGATATACACAAAAACCTGGATCAATCACCAGAGAATTTATACTGAGTAAAAAGATCCAATCTCAAAAGGGGACACTTCGTAAGATCATTTTGCCATAATAATCATGAATTAACAAAATTATAGAAAGGGTTGACACATTATTGATTGCTAGGGCTTCAGCAGTGGGTAGAGGTAATAGGGAAATGTGTATAGCTATGAAAGGAAAACACAAGAGATCCCTGTGGCAGTGGAAATGTTATGTATCCTGACTGTACCAATGTCAATATCCTGATTGTGACATTGTTCCATAGTTTTGCAAGATGTTACTACTGGGGAAATGTGAGTAAAAGCTACAGGGGATCTCTTTGTATTATTTCTTATCACGAAATATCAATCTATTTTATTCCTAAATAAAAAGTGTAATTTTGAAAATCTATCTTAGACATGTTGAGAAAATCAGTAAATTTGGAAATGAGATGCTTGCATCAGTCTTAGTCTTTAACTAAGCCTCCCAGAAAACCCCTGCTGAACTGTTCCTTCTCAGAGCTCAGTCTGTGTAGCTTGGCCAAATCCCCTCATCTCTAAAGTACCAGTTCCCTTCCATTTATCCACGTGGTCCAAGTGCTACTAAAGATTTCATTTAGAGAATCAGAGCAGTGGGCTGTGTTGACAAAAAGTAGATTGAGAAATCCAGCCCCCTCATCTGCACTCTGCCAGGGACAAGCTGTGTGTTGCATTAACTGTGAGCAGGTGATTCACAAAGTACATTCCCAGGGAGTAAATAGGCGTTAAGTGGGAAAACAGCAATGGTCAGTAAAGAAAGTATTTTGCATTTTGGCTTGGATCAACCTAGTTATTAATAGGGTTCTTTTCCCCCCTTTATTCCTATATTATGTATTACGTATATATTTATAACTGAGTATATATAATTCTCATTGTAAATCAACTATACTTTAATAAAAATACAGATTAAAATAAAACATTATTATAAACATCAAGGACCTACTGTATAGCACAGGGAACTACATATTCAATATCTTAGAACCTATAATGGAAAAGAAGGTGAAAAAGAATAAATGTATTTTAACAGCACTTACAAAATGGAAGCCTATCCAGCCCGCTTTTACATTTTTTTCCCATGGAATCATCACATTAACTATTGTCTATAGAATACGGTTTGGGAAATGCTGAGGCAGATAAAACGAAGGAACATTAATGTTGTCTTACTATGTACATGTGCGTGTATTTTCTAATATTAAAGTAATATTCAGTGGTTGTAAAATATTCAAACAATACACAAGTGCAAGAAAATTCAAAACAGAACACTCATTTCCCACCCCTACTCCACAGAGAGAGGAAAATTTTTTTGAAGTCTTTAAAACTTTTTATCATGAGAAACTTCAAACATATAGCAAAGTAGAAGGAATAACGGAATAAACATTATCAATCTACCATGCAAACCCAGCAATTATTAACATTATTATCATAATTGCTTCATCTCTTTTTGGTTGTTGAAAAATTTTTAAGCAAATTACAGAAAATATAACACATCACCCTAAACTTCAGCATCCATCCCTAAAAGGGGATGTTTTCCTACATATCCACAATGCCATGATCACATATTACCACACTGACACTGTTTTCTTAATATCACTAATAACCTACCTATATTGAAATATTGCCAGTTGTCCTTATCATGTCTTTTATAGAGGTTTTCGAGCCAGGATATAAACAAAGATGACACTGCATTGGATTGCTTTGTCCTTTAGGTCTCTCAATCCAGAACATCAAGGAAAATGGTTTTAACAGTTTGATGTAAACATGTTCACATTTTGTCTCTGTATTTAAAATTATATCACTTTTATAATCAGGAAAAAAAATGCCATAAAGTAAAGGAAGAACATCAATATTACCAAAAGAGAAATCTAGGTGATGGATATCTGGACCTTCAAGGAAGAAGAAAGAAAGGGTCATTACTGATTTTCCTAATATTAGCTCAGATCACCCTTGTAAGGAAGACATTCATTTTACACATAGTGCATCTGAAAGTCAAGGACATTAACTGGCCTGCCCAACAGCAAACGACAGTAGTAAGTGAGCACTTAATTTATATTAAATTCTGAACCAAGTGCTTAAAAAACTTCTCCTTTTGAATGATTATGACCACACTAATGAGGTAGGTATTGTGATTATCCTTGTTTCAAAGGAACTGAAGCCCAGAGTGAAGTCAAACAATTTTTCTCCATTGAACTGTCTTGTGACTCTGGTCAAAAAATCAACTGATCATAAATCTAAGAGTGTATTTCTGGATGCTCAATTACATTCCATTTATGTGTATGTTTACCCTTACGCCAGTACCACACACTCTTGATTACTGTAGTTTTGCAGTAATTAAGAAGTGTCAGTCCTCCAACACTGCTCTTTTCCACTACTGTTCTTGCTCTGCTGTGATGTTCGCAATCCACATGTGAATTTTTAGAGCAGCTTATTGATTTATGCAAAAACGGGGCTGGAATTTTGACAGAGATTGTTTTGAATCTGTAGATCAAACTGGAGATACTGTCATCTTAAGTACGTTATCATCCAATCTATGAATATGCATTGTCTTTTCATTTATTTAGATTTTTAATTTCTTTCAACAATGCTTTGTAGTTCAGAGTATACTAGTCATACTCTTATTTTGTTAAATTTATTCCTAAATATTTTACCCTTTGTGATACTATTGTAAATGGAATGTTCCTAATTTAATTTTCAGATTGGTCACTGCAAGTACCTAATATTCACCTATTTCTGTATATTACTCTTGCATCTTGTGACTTTGCTGAACTTGTTTATTAGTTCTAATATAGGTTTATGGGTAGATTCTTTTGATTTTCTATGTACAGGAGCATATCATCTTCAAATAGTTTTACTTCTTTCTTTCCAATAAGATGTCTTTTATTATTAACTTGCCTAATTTCTTTGGGTATAACCTCTAGCACAAAGCTGAATAGAAAGTGAGAGTGGGCATCCTTGTCATGTTCCTGCCCTTAGCATAGAAGCTTTCAGTCTTTTATCTTTAAGTATGATGACAGCTGAAGGTTTGTCATAGATTCCCTTTCATC
Organism: Sus scrofa; assembly: GCF_054392235.1. Lineage (NCBI taxonomy): Eukaryota > Metazoa > Chordata > Mammalia > Artiodactyla > Suidae > Sus > Sus scrofa. The sequence goes on from NC_139383.1 coordinate 149,525,900, forward strand.
AATTTGAAGGAAGATAGATTCTATTCCTAGTTTTTTGGGTATTTTTATTATAAAAATGTGCTTGATTTTGTCAAATGCTTTCTCTGCATCTACTGTGATGATCACTTGATTTTTGGGGTCTATTTTATGGATTTTCTATGAATATTCATATGGATATGAATTATTCTATATATACAGAATATTACACTGAAAGATTTTTGTGTCTTGAACCATCCTTACATTCTTACGATAAATCCTATTTGGTCTTGGTGTATAATCAAATTTCTATGTTCCTGGATTCAGTTTGCTATTATTTCAGGATCTTTGAACAAACAGTCATAAGGGATATTGATCTCTAGTTTTCATCCTCTTGTCATATCTATCTGGTTTAAGTATCAAGATACTATTGCCCTCATAGAATGAGTTTGGAAGTATTCCCTTATTTTTTGAAGAGCCTGTGAAAGGATGGTGTTAATTCTTCTTCAATGGTCTGGCAGAATTCATTAGTGAAGCCATCCAGGTCAACACTTTCTTCATGGGAAGACCTCTGGTTACTAGTTAAATCTCTACATATGATAGATCTATTTACTCAGATTTTACTTCTTAAAAAACTTTATTGATAAGCTTAATATAAAAAGTGTTTCCACAATATGATATCACTTATAACTAGAATATAATATCCAGCACAAATGAACATCTCCACTGAAAAGAAAATCATGGACTTGGAGAATAGACTTGTGGCTGCCTGATGGGAGAGGGAGGGTGTGGGAGGGATCAGGAGCTTGGGCTTATCAGACACAACTTAGAATAGATTTACAAGGAGATCCTGTGAGTAGCATTGAGAACTATGTCTAGATACTCATGTTACAACAGAACAAAGGGTGTGGGAAAAAAATGTAAATGTAATGTATACATGTAAGGATAACTTGATTCCCTTGCTGTATGGTGGGAAAATAAATAAATAAGTAAGTAAATAAATAAATAAATAAAATAAAAAGTGTTTCCCAGAGTTCCCATTGTGGCTCAGAGGAAACAAACCCAACTAGTATCCATGAAGATGTGGGTTTGATTCCGGGCCTCGCTCAGCAGGTTAAGGATCCAGCACTACCAAAAACTGTGGTGTAGGATGCAGATGCAGTCAGATCTGCGTTGCTGTGGCTGTGGTGTAGGCCAGCAGCTCCAATTCAACCCCTAGCCTAGAAACTTCCATATGCCATCGGTGTGGCCCTAAAAACAAAAAAAGAAAAAAAAAGTGTATCTCAATTTTAGTGAGTTTGAACACATGTGATATATTTGTGATATGACCACCACAAACAAGATAATAAACACACCATCACCTCCAAAATATTTCTCATGTCTCTATTTTTTTTAATGATGTAAGAACACTTAGCACAAAATCTACCCTGTTAAGTTTTTAAGTGCATAATACAGTACTCTTAACCATAGTTTTCATGTTGCACAGCATATCTCTAAAAGTTAGGCATCTTGCACAACTATAACTTTATACCCATTGAACAAACTCCATTTCCCCCTCCCCCATCCCCTGGGAATCACCATTCTATTCTCTGCTTTTTGGAGTTAGACTATTTTGGGTTCTTCATGTACGTAGAATCATGGAGTAGTCGTGCTTCTGTGTTTGACTTATTTCACTTAATGTCCTCCAGGTCCACCTATGTTGTCACAATGATAGGATACCTTTTTTGTGAGGCTGAATAAAATCTGAGTGCATGTATATTCACACTTTCCTTATCCATTCATCTATCTATGGGCACCGGCATTGTTTCCAAATCTTGGCTACTGTGAATAATGCTGCAGTACACACAGGAGTGCAATTGTCTCTTTGAGATCTTGATTCAATCCATTTTGATATACACTTAGGAATGGGATTTATGGATCATATGGTAGTTTGTTCTTTCTTTCTTTTTTTGGCTATACCCATGGCATGTGGAAGTTCTCAGGCCAGGGATCAAGCTCACACCACTGCAGCAACCCAAGCTGCTACAGTGACAATGCTGAATCTTTAACCCACTGAGCCTCAAGGGAAATCCAGTGGCTATATTTTTAATGTTTTTATTTACTTCCATACTGTTTTCCATAGTAGCAGCACCAATTTACATTCCTACCACTGTGTACACGGTTCCTATTTCTCCATATCCTTAACAATACTTATTGTCTATGTGGTGTTTTGCTTTGTTATTGCTGTTGCTACTGTTGTAGTTATATTAGCCATCCTCATGGGTATGAATCTTGACTCAGTTCTGGTAATTTGTCTTTTGAGGAATTTGTTTTTGTTTGTTTGTTTGTTGACTTTTTGCCTTTTCTAGGGTCCCATCTGCGGCACATGGAGGTTCCCAGGCTAGGGGTCTAATTGGAGCTGTAGCCACAGGCCTACACCACAGCCACAGCAACGTGGGATCTGAGCCATGTCTGCAACCTACACTACAGCTCATGGCAACGCTGGATCCTTAACCCACTGAGCAAGGCCAGGGATTGAACCCACAACCTCATGGTTCCTAGTTGGATTTGTTAACCACTGAGCCAAGACAGGAATTCCAAGGAATTTTTTTTTCTTTTCTATTACTATAATTTTTTTTATTTTCCAACTGTACAGCAAGGGGGTCAGGTTATCCTTACATGCATACATTACAATTACATTTTTCCCCCACCATTTCTTCTGTTGCAACATGAGTATCTAGACAAAGTTCTCAATGCTATTCAGCAGGATCTCTTTGTAAATCTATTCTAAGTGGTGTCTGATAAGCCCAAGCTCCTGATCCCTCCCACTCCCTCCCCCTCCCATCAGGCAGCCACAAGTCTTTTCTCCAAGTCCATGATTTTCTTTTCTGAGGAGATGTTCATTTGTGCCGGATATTAGATTCCAGTTATAAGTGATATCATATGGTATTTGGCTTTGTCTTTCTGGCTCATTTCACTCAGGATGAGATTCTCTCGTTCCATCCATGTTGCTGCAAATGGCATTATGTCATTCTTTTTTATGGCTGAGTATTATTCCATTGTGTATATATACCACCTCTTCCGAATCCAATCATCTGTCGATGGACATTTGGGTTGCTTCCATGTCTTGGAAATTGTGAATAGAGCTACAGTGAACATGTGGGTGCATGTGTCTTTTTTAAGTAGAGTTTTGTCCGGATAGATGCCCAAGAGTGGGATTGCAGGGTCATATGGTAGTTCTGTGTATAGATTTCTAAGGTATCTCCAAACTGTTCTCCATAGTGGCTGTACCAGTTTACATTCCCACCAGCAGTGCAGGAGGGTTCCCTTTTCTCCACAGCCCCTCCAGCACTTGTGATTTGTGGATTTATTAATGATGGCCATTCTGACTGGTGTGAGGTGGTATCTCATGGTAGTTTTGATTTGCATTGCTCTTATAATCAGCGATGTTGAGCATTTTCTCATGTGTTTGTTGGCCATCTGTATATCTTCCTTGGAGAACAATCTATTCAGGTCTTTTGCCCATTTTTCCATTGATTGATTGGTTTTTTTGCTGTTGGGTTGTATAAATTGTTTATATATACTAGAGATTAAGCCCTTGTCGGTTGCATCATTTGAAACTGTTTTCTCCCATTCTGAAAGTTGTCTTTTTGTTTTCTTTTGGGTTTCCTTTGCTGTGCAAAAGCTTTTCAGTTTGATGAGGTCCCATGGGTTTATTTTTGCTCTAATTTCTATTGCTTTGGGAGACTGACCTGAGAAAATATTCATGATGTTGATGTCAGAGAGTGTTTTGCCTATGTTTTCTTCTAGGAGTTTGATGGTGTCCTGGCGTATATTTAAGTCTTTCGGCCATTTTGACTTTATTTTTGTGCATGGTATGAGGGTGTGTTCTAGTCTCATTGCTTTGCATGCAGCTGTCCAGGTTTCCCAGCAATGCTTGCTGAATAGACTTTCTTTTTCCCATTTGATGTTCTTGCCTCCCTTGTCAAAGATTAATTGACCATAGGTGTCAGGGTTTATTTCCGGATTCTCTATTCTGTTCCATTGGTCTGTCTGTCTGTTTTGATACCAGTACCACACTGTTTTGATGACTGTGGCTTTATAATAGTGCCTGAAGCCTCGGAGAGTTACGCTTCCTGCTTGGTTTTTGTTTCTCAGGATTGCTTTGGCGATTCTGGGTCTTTTGTTGTTCCATATAAATGTCTGGATTGTTTGTTCTAGTTCTGCGAAAACTGTCATGGGTAATTTGATAGGGATTGCATTGAATCTGTAGATTGCTTTGGGTAGGATGGCCATTTTTACAATATTGATTTTCCCAATCCAGGAACATGGAATATCTTTCCATTTCTTTACATCTTCTTTGATTTCTTTGATTAAAGTTTTATAGTTCTCGGCATATAGGTCCTTTACCTCCTTGGTTAGGTGTATTCCGAGGTATTTGATTTTGTGAGGTGCAATTTTAAAAGGTATTATATTTTTGTATTCCTTTTCTAATATTTCATTGCTGGTATACAGAAATGCAACTGACTTCTGAATGTTAATCTTATATCCTGCTACTTTGCTGAATTTATTAATCAGTTCAAGGAGTTTTGGGGTTGAGTCCTTAAGGTTCTCTATGTATAGTATCATGTCATCTGCATACAGTGACAGTTTGATCTCTTCTCTTCCTATATGGATGTCTTTTATTTCTTTTGTTTGTCTAATTGCTGTGGCTAGGACTTCCAAAACTATGTTGAAGAGCAGTGGGGAGAGTGGGCATCCCTGTCTTGTTCCAGATTTGAGTGAGAAGGCTTTCAGTTTTTCCCCATTGAGGATTATATTTGCTGTGGGTTTATCATAAATGGCTTTGATTATATTCAGGAATGTTCCCTCTATACCCACTTTGGCGAGGGTCTTGATCATGAATGGATGTTGGACTGTGTCAAATGCTTTTTCTGCATCTATTGAAATGATCATATGATTTTTGACTTTTTTTTTGTTAATGTGGTATATGATGCTGATTGATTTGCGTATGTTGAACCATCCTTGTGAACCTGGGATGAACCCAACCTGGTCATGGTGTATAATTTTTTTGATATGTTGTTGGATTCGGTTGGCTAAGATTTTGTTGAGAATTTTTGCATCTATATTCATCAATGATGTTGGGCGATAGTTTTCTTTTTTGGTGGTATCTCTGTCTGGTTTTGGAATGAGGGTGATGGTGGCCTCATAGAATGTCTTTGGGAGTATTCCTTCTTCTTCAACCTTTTGAAAGAGTTTAAGGAGGATGGGCACCAATTCCTCTTTATATGTTTGATAGAATTCACCTGTGAAGCCATCTGGTCCTGGGCTTTTATTTGTAGGGAGTGATTTTATGACCTCTTCAATTTCATTTCTAGTGATCGGTCTGTTCAGTTGATCTGTTTCTGCTTGATTCAGTTTTGGCAGGCTGTAAGATTCTAGAAAATTGTCCATTTCTTCCAGATTGTCAAACTTGTTGCTGTATAGTTGTTCATAGTATTCTCTTATGGTTTTTTGTATTTCTGCTGTATCCGTTGTGATTTCTCCTTTTTCATTTATAATTTTGGTGATTTGGGTTCTTTCTCTCCTCTTTTTAGTGAGTCTGGCCAGGGGTTTGTCAATTTTGTTCACCTTTTCAAAGAACCAGCTCTTGGTTTTATTAATTTTCTCTATTGTTTTTTGAGTCTCTATTTTATTGATTTCTTCTTTGATCTTTATAATTTCCTTCCTTCTGCTGACTTTAGGACTTTTTTGTTCTTCTTTTTCTAATTCGTTTAGGTGGAGGGTTAAGTTGTCAATTTGGGATCTTTCTTCTTTTTTGAGAAAGGCCTGGATTGCTATAAATTTCCCTCTGAGCACTGCTTTCGCAGCATTCCATAGATTTTGAGAGGTTGTGTCTTCATTATCATTTGTTTCAAGGTAATTTTTAATTTCCTTCTTGATTTCCTCATTGACCCATTGGTTTTTTAGTAGCATGTGTTTAGTCTCCATGGAGTAGGTTTTTTTCTCTTTCCTTTTCCCATGGTTGGTTTCTAATTTCATGGCATTGTGGTCAGAGAAGATACTTGAGATAATTTCTACGCTCCTAAATTTATTGAGATTCGCTTTGTGTCCCAATATGTGGTCGATTCTTGAGAATGTTCCATGAGCATTCGAGAAGAACGTGTATTCTGATTTTTTGGGATGTAGTGTCCTGAAGATATCAATTAAGTCTAACTTTTCTATTGTTTCCTTTAGGATCTCTGTTGCTTTATTGGTTTTCTGTCTAGAGGATCTGTCCATTGATGTGAGGGGGGTATTAAGGTCTCCTACTATGATTGTATTCTCATCAATATCTCCCTTTATGTCTGTTAATATTTGTTGTATGTATCTGGGTGCTCCTGTATTTGGGGCATATATGTTGACGATAGTAACATCCTATCCTTGGATGGATCCCTTAATCATTAAGTAGTCTCCTTCTTTGTCTTTCTTTATGTCTTTTGTTTTAAAGTCTATTTTGTCTGATATGAGCGTTGCGACTCCTGCTTTTCTGTCATGTCTATTGGCGTAAAATATTTTTCCCCACCCTTTCACTTTCAATCTATATGTATCTTTTGTCCTAAGGTGAGTTTCTTGTAGGCAGCATATTGAAGGTTTTTGCCTTTTTATCCACTCAGCCACTCTGTGTCTTTTGATTGCAGCATTCAGCCCATTGACATTTAAGGTGATAATTGATAGAGGATTATTTATATTTATTGCCATTTGAACCTCGTGTTCCAGTTGATTCTATGGTTCTCCATTCTTCCTTTCTTTCTTTCTTTTTTTTTTTGGTTGGATGGTCTCCTGTTATTATCTGCTTGAGTGTATTTTTTTTTTCATTCTTTGCAAATGCAATATTTGGTTTTGGCTTGTGGTTGCCCTGTTTTTTAAGTATGCTAACCCCTTCCCATAATTGTGTGTTTTAGCCTAATGGTCCTGTAAGTTCAAACACTTCATTACTATATTAAAATTAAGAAGAGAAACATACAAACAAAAAACAAAAAGGGTTATTTACCTCCTGACATCCCTTGCCCACATTTTATGGTTTTGATGACTCTTTTTTATTTTTTTCTTTTTAATTTTATTTTGTTTGAAGCATGTTCATGATTAAATCTTTATGCTGGCTTATTTGAGTGACTGCTCTCTGATTGCGGTTTCCTCAGTTCTAGTTCTTCCTCTTCTTCTTTTTTTTTTTTTTTCTTTTCTTTTTTCTTCCCTTTCCTTCCTTTCTTTTCGGTTTAGAGAAGCCCTTTCAATATTTCCTTTAACCTGGGTTTTGTGTTGCTGTATTCTTTAAGTTTTTGTTTGTTGGGAAAATTTTTTATTTCCCCTTCTATTTTAAATGATATTCTTGCTGGATAGAGTATTCTAGGTTGCATATTTTTTCCTTTTAGCACTTTAAATATCTCTTGCCATTCCCTCCTGGCCTGTAGTGTTTCTGTAGAGAAATCAGCTGATATTCTTATGGGGGTTCCCTTGTAGGTAACATTCTGGTTTTCTCTTGCTGCCTTGAGGATCCTCTCTTTATCACTAACTTTTGCCATTTTTATTATGATGTGTCTTGGTGTGGGTCTGTTTGGGTTCAGTTTGTTTGGGGCCCTCTGTGCTTCTGGTATCTTGAATCCAGTATCCTTTAGATTTGGGAAGTTTCCAGCGATAATTTCTTCAAATATATTTTCCATCCCCTTATCTTTTTCTACTCCTTCTGGAATTCCTATTATGCGTAGATTGGCCCGCTTTATATTATCCCATAGGTCTCTTATATCGCTTTCCAGTTTTTTGATTCGGTTTTCTGTCTGTTGACCGGATTGAGTGATTTCCATTATTCTATCTTCCATATCACTGATTCGTTCTTCTGCATTATTCATTCTGGTTTTTACTGCCCTTAGTTCAGTTTGCATCTCTGCAAATGAATGTTCTAGTTTTTCTTGGCTCCTCCTTATATTTTCTAGTTCCTTTCTGAGGGTATCTGCATTACTGTTCATATCTTCTCTTAATTCCTTCAGTATTTTCAGTATTTCTCTTTTGAACTCCAGGTCTGTCAGACTGCAGAGATCTGTTTCATTGTTGACTGTTTTAGGTGAGTTCTCCTGTTGGTTTGACTGGGGGTGGTTTCTCAGCTTCTTCATCTTGCTTGTTGTTTTCTTTCTCCTGAGGGAGTTGTACTCTCCGTTATCGGGCAGTGTTTGCCTTGTCACTGCCGTGGAATATTTCCTGAGGGCTGGCGTTGTTGGTCAGTCTTTTTTGAGGCAGTATGGCTTTTCTGGAGTGTTGATGGGGCTAACAGTGTTTCTTTGAAGCAAAGGAGGACTTCCTGAGGGCAGACAGGACTGGGAGGTCCACACCACGATGGTAGCAGATTTCACTTGGTCATGCAGAGCTTGCTCTGGTGTTTTTAGGCTGTGGGGTTCTTGCAGGGGGTTGGCGGTGTTGGGCAGCTGTTCCTCAGGAGTGCAGCACCCCCTGGGGGCTGGAGCAGCTATCTGGGTCACTGAGAACCTAAGAGGCTCTTCCCTAGGGCAGCCCAACTCAGAAGGATGGCCTGAGAATGTAGGTGGATCTTTTCACAGTCTGGTCAAGCTTGTTGCAGCTTTTCTGGGCTGCAGGGGCTCTTCCAGGGGGCCGGTGGTGCTGAGCCGCTATTCCGCGGGAGTGGAGCACCCCCTGCAGGCTTGGGCAGGTAGCAGGGCCACTGGAAACCCAACAGCTCCTCCCCAGGGCAGCCTGACTCAGAAAGACCATCTGAGATCTTTTCCCGGCTCGGCCAAGCTTGTTGCAGCTTTTCTGGGCTGCAGGGAGTCCTGCCTGGAGCTGGCAGTCCTATGCAGCTGATCCACTAGGGCACCCCCTGGGGGCTTGGGCGGGTAGCAGGGCCGCTGGAAATCCCTGGGGCAGCCCAACTCAGAAAAACCATCTGAGAATTAGGCAGATCTATTCACGGCCTGGTTAGGCTTGTTCTAGATTTTCTGGGTTGCAGGTCTTTTCTCGGGGACTGGTGGTGTTTGATGCTACTCTGCGGAAGTGTAGCACCTCCAAAGGGCAAGCACGTCTGTGCAGGGACAGCCCCTGCGGTGGTAGGCTTCAGGCAATTGTTGAGGCCAGCCCTCCTGGATGGCAGGCAGCCCCAGGTTCGGTGAAAGCATAGGGCGTGGCGGGGGTGGGGGGAGGGGATGCACTGGGAAGCGCAGCTTTCAGCTAGCTAGCGGGCCTGTAAGCTTGCTGTGGCATGGAGGGTATTCTATGGGGACCCACCCCTTCTTTTCTCCCCTCCCCAGCATGGGCGCAGACCAGGCTCTTCTCCCAGGTTCCCTCTGATGCAGCTTTCCACTTCCCCGCCCCTAGAGTATTGCTCCCTTCCTCTGTGACAGCTTTGTTTTCTAGTCTCCCAGGCAGTCTCTGCCCCGTCAAATGGTTTCTAGACCTTCCAAGCAGTTTCCACTCCGCTCCACCTCCCCAGCCTGGGGACTAACCTCTGGAGCTGAGGTCTCGGTGCCCAGCCCCCACCCAGGCATCTCAATTTTTGGTGACTGTGCCCGTAGTTCAGATGGTCCGTTCGGTTCTTGATTGGCTTTTCCGTACTCCAACTTACTGCTACACTCTTCTCTGCATCTGGAGATTCCTCCGGTTTGTTTGATCTTTCCCCCAGTAGGTGACTTTCCAGGGTGCGGGATCCCTTTCTCCTCCGCAGTTCCCTTTCGGGAGCGCCTGTCCTGCTCGGATTCACCTTCTCTCACTCTCCTCTTTTCTCCCGTTCTGCCCAGTAATGTCACGAACTTCTTGCCGTTATTGGAGTTTAGGTTCCTCTGCCAGCGATTGGTTGCTGTTTTGTGTGAGTCATTTATTCTGTAGATGTGCTTTTTTTGTTGTGTTTGTGGGAGAGGGCGAGTGTGTCCCCCTACTCCTCCGCCATCTTGTCCTCTCCCTCCAAGGAATTTTTTTATTGCCTCTAAGTTATTTCATTCATTGACATATCCACTTGCCACATGCCTGATCTCTGTCACTTCCCAGGATCCTGCAACTAGGAGCACCCTTTACAACACCTCATATGTAGGCTAAGTCAGATGGGTTTCTTCATGCATGGCCTACAAGTGGCAGGGGCAAACCACCACAGTCATCGTTGACTCTAGAGATGGTCATGGTATGCTCCTAGTAGGGGTCCCCGAACAGGCACCACTGGTGGTTCCAGTCACCTCAGAGGAGGGCATTGCCATCAAACACAAGCTGTTGTTGCTCTCATTCCCCTGAGAACTCACACACCCTGCTGTTGCTACTGCCAAATGCTCTGGTCACCTTGAAGATCTGCCTAGAGCTTATTACCACTTCCCAGGGCCCTACAACTAGGAGGATCCTGTGCCACCTTCCTGCAGGTCCTTGATGCTATTGAGAGCCCAATGACCAGGCACTGATTGCTGGCCCTACCCATCGCCTCCTTCTCACTGAAAACACACTGAGCATCCTGGGAACAGCAGCCTTCTCACACCAAAGAAAGAGACCGCAAATATTCAAACTCCCACACCAAAAATAAATAGTAACCTCCCAAAAAATACAAAGGGGTATTCTTGCATAGCAGTAGCCTCATAAGACTACAGTTTGGCTTCCCCGAACTCACAGAAAAAGAAAAACACAGGTAAGATGAAGAAGCACAGAAACCATTCCCAGTTAAAGGAACAAGAGAATTCACCTAAAGCAGACAACAATGAAACAGACTTCTGCAGTCTGACCAACATTAAGTTCAAAAGGGAGGTACTGAAAACACTGAAGGAATTAAGAGAGGATATTAACAGTAATGCAGATTCCTTTAGAAAGGAACTAGAAAATATAAGGAGGAGCCAAGAAAAACTAGAAAATTCATTTGCATAGATACAAACTGAGCTTAAGGCAATAAAGAGCAGTATGAATAATGCAGAGGAACGAATTAGTGACATGGAAGACAAAATAATGGAAATCACCCAATCAGAGCAGTAGACAGAAAACCAAATGAAAAAACATGAAAGCAATATAAGAGATCTATGGGATAATATAAAGGAGGCCAATCGACATATATACTTGTTCATAGTTTTCCTTTTTAATCCTTTTTTTTTGGGGGGGGTAATGTTCCCCCTTTATTTCTTAATTTTTTAAATTATTCAATGAATTTATCACATCTGTAGTTATATAATGATCACCACAATCCAATTTCATAGGATTTCCATCCCACAACCCCAGTGCATCCCTCCGCCCTGCAAAACTGTCTCCTCTGGAGACCATTAGTTTTTCAATGTCTGTGAGTCAGCATCTGTTCTGTTTTCATGAGAAAATAAAGCTTTAAGTGACCAGGGTGACTTGTAGGCATAAATATTATTTGAAAGAAGGAAAAATGCAAAATTTTGGCATTTTTTTCTGGGTCTAGCACTAATGGCCCCTGTAACCATAGCAGGAAAATACACTGAGTACTTACAATTTACTTTACAACAGTGCAACCACCCACACCCCTTCAGCCCTCATCATGAATCAAGTTCTATTATCAACTCATCTTAGACATAGGGTGACTATGGCACAGAGACATTAAGAAACTTTTCAAGTTTACAGAACTGGTGAGGGCCTCTTTGCAGCCTGGCAGCCAGGAAGCATGATCTCCTGGCTTTCGCCCATGCAGCACATCTACTTTGGAGTATCTACTCCTCATCCCAGTCTGGGGATAGCTCATTAGGATTGCCATCTCTGGACAGCTACTGTCACCCCACTCTAAAATTCTGTCCCTCTCAACACTTACCAACACTGTAGTCCATCTATTCTAATCAATGTGTCTGTCATTTTCTACATCTTATTTATAAGTAAATATAACAGTTTCATTTGTTCTTCCAATGCCACTTTTAGCCTTTTCCTCTCTCAAGGAGTTAGTATAATTTCTCTTGTAACATATGCCTGTTTTCATGAGTATCCTTGTCTTGGATGATCTCATAGCAGCTCTCTGCCCATTTGACTACTTGAGCTAGCCTGTGGTGACCATCAGGTTCCAGGGACCTTAAAAATTATTTTTCCTCTTGTGGTATGTAATCTCATGTGAATATTTAACATGTAAAGTCCAAGTAAATATAATAACTTAAAACCACAATTTTCTATTGATAGAATACATGATGCTATATATAGAAAACCTGAAAGTCTCCACACAGAAGTTGTTAGAACTGATAAATAAATGAATTCAATAGGGTAACAGGATACAAGATACAGGATATATAAATCTGTTACATTTCTTTACACTAACAATGAAATATCAGAGAAAGTTTAAAAAATCCTGTTTAAAACCACATAAAAAAATACCCTAGAAATAAACCTAACTAAAGAGGTAAAATATTTGTATGGTAAAAACATCAAACATTAATGAAAGAAATTGAAGATGATTCAAAGAAATGGAAAGATATTCCATGCTCTTGGATTGGAAGAATTAATATGGTTAAAATGTCCATGCTTTTCAAAACAATATACAGATTTAATGTGATCCCTATCCAATTACCTATGATTTTTTTCACAGAACTAGGGCAATAATACTAAAATTTATATGGAACCACAAAAGACCCAAGATTGTTAAAGCAATCATGAGGAAAAAGGAACAAACCTGGAGGCATAATCCTCTCAGACTTCAGACCACACTACAAAACTATAGTAATCAAAACAGCATGGTAGGTATCAGCACGAAAACAGACATATGGATCAATGGAACAGAATAGCAAGCCCAGAAATAAATCTACACTCCTCTGATCAATTAATCTTCGACAAAGGAGGCAAGAATATACAATGAAGAAAAGACAATCTCCTCAGCAAGTGGTGTTGGAAAAGCTGTACAGCTACATGTAAAGCAATGAAGTTAGAACACACCCTCATACCATACACAAAAATAAACTCAGAGTAGCTTAAAAATTTAAACATAAGGCATGACACCATAAAACTTGTAGAAGAGAACATAGGCAAAACAGTCTCTGACATAAATCGTAGCAATATTTTCTTAGGTCATTCTCCCAAAGCAAAAGAAATAAAAGCAAAAATAAACAGATGGAACCTAATCAAACTTACAATCTTTTGCACAACAAAGGTAACCGTAAACAAAACAAAAAGACAACATATGGTATGAGAGAAAATATTTGCAAATGATGCAATGACAAGGGCTTAATTTCCAAAATATACAAACAGCTCATACAACTCAGTATATATATTGAAAAAACTCAATCAACAACAACAACAAAAAGGCAGAAGACCTAAATAGACATTTCTCCAAAAAGACATACAGATGGCCAATAGGCATGTGAAAAGATTTGAACATTGCTAATTATGAGAGAAATGCAACTCAAAACTACAATGAAATATCACACACAATGGAATATTACTTAGCCATAAAAAGAATGAAATAATGCCATTTTCAACAACATGGATGGACCTAGAGATTATCATTCTAAGTGTAGTGAGACAGAGACAAATATTATATGACATCCCTTATATGTGGAATCTAAAAAAATAGTTCAGATGAACACTTTATAAGGCAGGAGCAGACTCACAGAGATAGAAAACAAATTTATGGTTACCAGAGGGGGAAAGGGTAGGGGAAGGATGAATTAGGAGTTGGGTTTTAACACATACATACTACTATATATAAAATAGATAACCAATAAAGGCCTACTGTATACCACAGGGAACTATATTCAGTATCTTATAATAACCTGTAATAGAAAAGAATTTAAAAAATATATAGGAATCACTTTTCTGTACATCTGATACTAACACAATATTCTAAATCAACTATACTTCAATTAAAAGCCACAACTTTCAGGAACCATAGTTATGTACTGTCTTGCTGGAGGCAGGGATGAAGATGACTCAGGTGTAAGTCTTCTCTCCAAGGCCAGTCCTTCCCACTGGGGTTTTTAGGGCTGCTCATGACCTAATTATATGGAAATAATATGGACATGCATTATTTCATGTAAGAATTTTCCTCAAGACCCCAGACACTGATTCAGAATTTGTATGACATCATCTTTTGTAAGAGATGCTACTCAAATAACTCATGAAAACCAAATGACTTTCAAGACTGGTCCCCATGGCCTTTGCTTAAGTCCATTGTTTCATTCAGGCTGCGTTGGGTTCCTGCTTTCTGCCTTCCCCAGAGAAAGGATGTGTGCTCACCCAGATCCACTCCTCTGTTGAACATTAAGTTGTTTCCATGTCTTGGCTATTGAAAAGAGTGCTGTAAAGTACATGTGTCTTTGCGAGTTGTGGTTTTCTCTGGATAGATGCTGAGGAGTGGGATTGCTGGATCAAATGGTAGTTCTATGTTTAGTTTTCTGAGGCATCTCCATACTGTTTTCCACAGTGGTTGCACCAATTTACAATCCCACCTACAGTGTACTAGGGTTCCTTTTTCTCCATACCCTCTCCAGCATTTATTGTTTATAGATTTTTTGATGATGGCCATTCTGGCTGGTGTAAGGTGGTACTTAATAATGGTTTTGATTTGTATTCTCTTAATAATGAGTGATACTGAACATTTTTTCATGTGTATTTTGGCCATCTGTATGTCTTCTTTGGAGAACTGTCTGTTTAGATCTTCTGCCCATTTTTTGATGGGGTTGTTTGTTTTTTTGGTATGGTTTATTTCTTAATTTTTATCTTCTCTCTTTTTATCTTCAGATAGCTGAGGGTTTGTCATTTTTCTTGGTCTTTTCGAAGAACCAATTTTTGTTTTTCCTAATTCTCTATGTTATTTTTCAAGTCCCTTTTCATTTATTTCTGATGTAATCTTTATTGTTTCCCTCCTCTCCTTCTTTTTGGCCATTCTGATCTTCTGTTTGTGTTTTCTTAAGTTGGAAGTTTAAGGTATCTATCTGAGGTATTTATTATTTTTCAGAATAGGCATTTGCAGCTATTCATTTCCCTCCAAGAACTGCTGATGGAGCATCTCATAAGTACTGGAACATTGTGTTCTTGTTTTTTCACCTCAGAGTATCTTCTGTTTTCCATTTATTATTTCACTCATTTGTTATTTAGGAGTGTACTATTCACTTTCCACATATTTGTGAATTTCTTTGTTATTTATTTTCAATTTAATTCCATTATGAAGAAGCTACTTTGTATTACTTCAAATATTTTAAATTAATCAAAACTTATTTAATGGCCTAACATAGGAATTTTTCCCTAGAGAATGAAGGAGAATGGTCCATGAGTACTTGAGAAGACTATGTACAAGCATATCTCAGAGATATTGCAGGTTTAGTTCCAGACCACCATAATAAAGGAAATACCACAATGCAGTAAGACAGGAAGTTTTGGTTTCCCAGTGTATATAAAAGTTCCCAGTGCATATAAAAGGCATATAAAAGTTCCCAGTGCATATAAAAGGGCATATTCTAGTTCTATACCATAGTCTCTTAAGCATGCAATAGCATATCTTTAAAAATGCACAAAACTTAATGAAAAAAATACACCCTTGCTAAAAAATGCAAAGCATCACCTGACAGTAGAGGGTTGCCACAAACCTTTATTTTGTAAAAACCTCATTATCTGCAGAGCACATTAACACAAAGTGCAATAAAACAAAGTATGACTGTATTTTGCTGTTTTTAAGTTCCACAGATGTCTGTTAGATCGAATAAGTTTATAGTGTTAAAATTTTCTATTTTCTTGTTGATCTGGTGCCCAGTTGTTCTATTCATTATTGAAAGTAAGGTATTCAAGGCTCCAACCATTATTGTTGAAACGTCTATCTATACTTTCAGTTCTTTAAGTTTTTGCTTCATATATTTTATGGCTCTCTTGTTAAGTTTAAGTATGCTTGTAATTGTTATGTTTATGCCTTCTTGGTGGATTAACCCTTTTATAATGATAAAATGTCCTTTCTTTGCCTCTAATCACTTTTCTACAGACGCCTGTTTTGTTTGATATAGCCACACTTGACCTTTTTTATTATTGATTGCATGGTATATATTATTTCTATCCTATCACTTACAGTTTTCTTGTGTCTTTGAATCTAAACTGTGTCTCTTATAGACAGCATATATTTGGATCAAAAAAAAATTTTTTTTTTTTAAGGCTGAACCTGTGGCACATGGAAGTTCCCAGGTTTGGGGTCAAATTGGAGCTGCAGCTGCTGGCCTATACCACAGTTACAGCAACGCCAGATCCAAGCTGTGACCTATACCACAGCTCATGGCAATGCAGGATCCTTAACTTACTGAGTGAGTCCAGGGATTGAACCCACATCCTCATGAATACTAGTAAGGTTCATTTCCACTGAGCCACAATGGGAATTCCTGGATCAAAATTTTTAATCCATTCTGTCAATGTTTGCCTTTTCATTGAAGGGTTTAAAGCATTTACTTTTTTTTTTTTTTTTTGGTTAACATAAATTTATTTATTTTTCTTGTTTTATTATTTTAATTTTTTTCCACTGTACAGCATGGGGACCAAGTTACTCTTACATGTATACATTTCTCCCCCACCCTTTGTTCTGTTGCAATATAGGTATCTAGATATAGTTCTCGATAAAGCATTTACTTTTAATGCAACTATGATAAAGTAGGATTTGCATATTCCATTTGTTATTTTTTTGAATATACCTTTTATCTTTTTTTTTGTTCCCCTCTGCTTTCATGGCTGTATTCTTTTGCATTAAGTTGATATTTTCCAGTGTACCATTTTAATTCCCTTGTCCTTTCTTTTACTATATTTTAAAATTATTTTCTTAATTATAATCACCTAGGTCACATCAATTCTAACTTAATTTCAATAATATATAAAACCTATGCAACAACCACAAAAAAGAAAATTACAGGTCAATATCACTGATGAACATAGATACAAAAATCCTCATCAAAAAATTAGCAGACCACATACAGACATACATTAAAAAGATCATATACTATGATCAAGTAGGATTTACCCTAGGGATGCAAGGATTCTTCAATATCTGCAAATCTATCAATGTGATACATCACATCAACAAAATGAAAAATAAAAACCATATGATCATCTCAATAGATGCAAAAAAAGCTTTTGACAAAATTAAACATCCATTCTTGATAAAAACTCTCCAGAGAGTGGGCATAGGGGAAGTACCTTAATGTAATAAAAGCCAATTGTGACAAACCCAGAACTAACATCATTCTTAATGGTGAAAAACTGAAAGCATTTCCACTAAGATCAGTAACAAGACATGGATGTCCTCTTTCACCAATGTTATTCAACATAGTCTTGGAAGTCCTAGCCATGGCAATCAGAGAAGAAAAAGAAATAAAAGGAATCCAAATTGGAAAATAAGAAGTAAAACTATCACTGTTTGAGGATGACATGATTCTATACCTAGAAAATTCTAAAGACGCTACCAGAAAACTATTAGAGCTCATCAATGAATTTGGTAAAGTCGCAGGCTACAAAATAAATACACAGAAATCAACTGCATTTCTATATACTAACAATGAAAAATCAGAAATAAAAATTAGGGAAACAATTCCATTTACTACTGCATCAAAAAGAATAAAATACCTAGAAATAAACGTACCTAAAAAGACAAAAGAACTGTACTCTGAAAACTATAAGATGTTGATGAAACAAATCAAAAAAGACACAAATAGATGGAAAAATATACCATGCTCTTGGATTGGAATAATCAATATAATCAAAATGACAATCCTACCTAAGGTAATCTGCAGATTCAATGCAATCCCTTTCAAATTACCAATGACATTCTTTACAGAACTAGAACAAAATATTTTAAAATTTGTATGGAAAAACAAAATACCTCAAATAGCCAAAGCAAGATTGAAAAGAAAAAACCAAACTGGAAGAATCACGCTCCCTGACTTCAGACTCTACTGCAAAGCTACAGTCATCAAGATGGTGCTGGTACTGGCACAAAAACAGAAACATACGTCAATGGAACAGTAATAGAAAGCCCAGAAATAAACCCGAACACCTATGGTCAATTAATCTATAATAAAAGAGGCCAGAACATACAGTGGAGGAAGGATAGTTGCTTCAATAAATGCTGCTGGGAAAACTGGACAACTGCATCTAAGAGAATGAAATTAGAACATTGTCTAACACCATACACAAAAATAAACTCAAAATGTATTAAAGACCTAAATGTAAGGCCAGACACAATAAAACTAGAGGAAAACACAGGCAGAACATTCTTTGACATAAATCACAGCAACATCTTTTTGGACCCACCTCCTAGAATAAAGAAAATAAAGACACAAATAAACCAATGGGACCTAATTAAACTCAAAAGCTTCTGCACAGCAAAGGAAACCATTTTAAAAAATGAAAAGACAACCCAGAGAATGGAAACAAAAATTTGCAAACGACTCAACTGACAAAGGTTTAATCTCCAAAATATACAAACAACTCATACAACTCAGCAACAACAAAAAAGACAACCCAATTGATAAATGGGAAAAATACATAAAAAGACATTTCTCCAAAGACACATCTCCAAAGAAGACATACATATGGCCAGCAGGCACATGAAAAAATGCTCAATATCACTAATTATTAGAGAAATGCAAATCAAAACTACAGTAAGTTACCACCTCACACCAGTTAGAGCAGCCACCATTACAAGTCAACAAATAACAAATGCTGATGAGGATGTAGAGAAAAGGGAACACTCCTACACTGTTGGTGGGAATGTAAATTGGTACAACCACTATAGAAAACAGTATGGAAATACCTCAGAAAACTACATACAGAACTACCATATGATCCAGCAATTCCACTGTTGGGCATATATCCATACAAAACTTGCATTGAGAAAGACACATGCATCCTTATGTTCATAGCAGCACTATTCACAATAGCCAAGACATGGAAACAACCTAAATGCCCATCAGTGGACAAATTGATTAGGAAGATGTGGTACATATACATAATGGAATACTACCCAGCCATAAAAAATACAAAATAATGCAATTTGCAGCAACAGGGATGGAACTAGAGACTCTTATACTGGGTAAAGTAAATCAGAAAGAGAAAGACAGACACCACATGATATCACTCATATGTGGAGTCCAAAATATGGCACAAAATGATCTATCAACAAAACAGAAAAGATTATGGACATGTAGGACACTCATGTTTGCTGGGGGGAGGGGGAGGGTGGATTGGGAGTCTGGGGATGGTAGATAAAAACTCCTGTATTTAGACTGGATGGGCAATGGGATCCTGCTGTAGAGCGCAAGGAGCTATATGTTTAATCACTTCTGAGGGGACATGATGGAAGATAATGTGAGAAAAAGAATGCATATATGTGCATGACTGGGTCAGTTTGCTGTACAGCAGAAACTGACAAAACATTGTAAATCAATCATAATAAAATTTTTTTAAAAATAAAAAAATAAAAATGACTATTTTTTTAAAATAAATAAATGATTTAAAGTCCACACATAAAGCACTGGGCAACTCAAAGCCCTACCCACATGTCAAATGTGTGCCCTTCTAGAGTATCAGGAATATGCTGGCTCTTTTCAAAGTCCCCTATGAACGTCTCAATTCTAAGATGTTCCCTTTAAATATTTGTCAGTTTTGTTTGCCCTGAACTTGTCACAGTAAGGTATCATAGTAAAAATTACTTTCAACAAATACCTCAGGGAAAGAGCTATTTGTATTGAAAGCATTCTTATATAGGTAAAAAAAGGACAAACTCTGTGAATGATGGCTTCCTAGGAATTTTCAGACATAATGAATAATGATAATTCTCTAGGAGTATTGCTTTAGTGGAGCTACAAATCCATTCTGCCTCTTCCAGTGACTACTTGGTTGCTAATTTTCACTTTGATTTGGGAGCTATTGGTTTTCAAGGCTGGGGAGAGATAGAGAGAGAAGCATGGGAATGAAGTAAGCGGATATTACCAAGATTGAATAAATGCTACTCAGATTACTGCAAGCCAGATTTCTGAAAAGTTGATTTTGACAATTTTTGGCAGCATTCTGATTGTTTTTGTGGATATGCAAATTTTTGGAGGTCCTTACTCCCACATTCCCTTTAATATCACTTAGAGTCTCAATATTTCACAGCTTCTGTTCATGGCAAGCTTCTGGGTTGTGTTTAAATGTTTTTTGAAAGGTAGAAAAATAGCATCTTATCTTTTATGTAAAGAAATGCATTTTCTATTTTCTAATTATTTCCCTACATTATGAAAGTCTTCATCACACCAAAGTTTATGGTCAATAAATTTATGAACTGATCAAGAGGGGAGACATAAACCGCCAAATCAGCTTTTAAAAAGAACCCAAAGCAATCCAAACTGTCTTTTAGACACAGTTATTTTAAAGCAAGTCATTTAACATTTTACATGATTGTTTTGCCCATTCCTTTCAAAACATCCTCCCAGGATTTACAGAATGTCAATTATTTCTCAGGTCTAGAAAAGACACACTCACAGATTTCAATATCATGATATCAAATGTTGTGAAATAGCATCCTTTACCTTGGCCTTTCCTTGTACTGAGTATATATAATATGTTTTATGCCTGTCTACTAGCATGAAAGATTCTTTCTCGTTTGAAAAGTAAATGCTTTCAACCCATGAGAATGATTGGTAAGCATTCACTGGACTCATTTAATCTTTAGAGAAGGGTTGGTCTGGAGGGTTTCTTGCTGTATCCTTTCCTTAGAAGCCCAATAATCCTTTTCAGTGGCTATGAAGGGGTGGACTAAAGTAATAAACAGATGTGAATGTAAAAAAACTGACTTGTCCAAAACACTATTTTAGCATAAGAATGTGATCAAGAGGGAAAAATCATGTACAATAGCAGCATTTGAAGTGTCCATGATGCAACTTTTATCTTAAAATATAATGTGGGTGCAAAATACAGTAAAAGAAGAAATTATCAAAGGTAAAACAGAATCATGTGCATTTTATATAATAAACTCGGCCATCAATAATTCCATTACGACATTATACCCTATGAAAGACTTATTTTAAGTAGAAACTAAAAAGAAAAAACCTGATAGTCTTAAAACTCAGGTGGAAATGTAAAAACTTTTTGATTCACTTCTTCTCTCAAAAAAAAAAAATCAAAGAGGAAAAGAAAAAGGGTGATAAACTCTAATGAATCTAGAAATATTTGAAACCCATTCAAAAAGTGAAGACAGAAAGGAAAGGATGAGTGTGAAATGACTGAATGGTCAGCAGAAAGAGTAAACATGAGCCCCCGAAAGGCAGTCAACTGGGGAAAATATATCTTGAAAAGAGGAAATTGGATTTATTCTGCAGTACCCATGCTGGGGTTTTAATCTTTTCTTTATTACTTGTATCTGGAATGTGCACACATGTTATTCAGGATCAAAGGTGTATTTCTTATTATTTCTTCACTGTGCACAACAAGTTTGCCTCCCCCCATGCCTACCCCTCCCCCCGCCGTGCAACCTGTTGCCTTAGGCCTTATCCCTGGAGTGATATGATGACAGCCAAGCCAATCATCCTAGGGGGTAGCTGGTTACCTCATAGGTGAAGGATGAGGAAAAATTATTTCTCTCTGCTTAGGAAAGGGAAAGAAGCATCTATCCCTTGTTCCCCCATCACATCCCTCCCCACACCCTGATAGGATCTCCTTGGAAATGTAATGAGTCTGAGTCCTAACTCCAATTCTTTGGTATGTTGGTAAAACCTCTCTAGGACCCTGATGACCCTAGAGGTATCTCCAAGGCTCATTCCTTCTTGGGATGTAAATATTTAGGAAGATGGCCATTCCAGTCTTCTTCCTGAAACCCTAGAGTTTAACCTAGAATATGATGTGAGCTGTAAGTATTTGGTCTCTTTGTGGCAATAAGAGATGTTTACTGTCCTCTCAGATCAGAGCAATTAAGTAGACAAACGGCTACAGAGTTAATTCTCAAAATGTGTGAGAGCTGGATTTATGGGGTCTAGGGCTCTTTATAGAAACATGAAGACCTTCAAGAAAGTTTAATTTTCCCACAGTCCCAAAGGCAAGTACATCATATGTCAAAAGCTAAGCTTATGTACACTGCTGCACTAACCCAAGACAATCCCTCCAAGGCAGCACACGTGACCCTGCTTTTCTGGACAGACAATCACAGAGCACAATAACAAAAAACCAATGCAGCAATCAACAACTGCGGGCCCTAACAAAAACATAATGGGAGCCCTTCCAGTACCCCTACAGTGAAGCTCTCTGGTCTATACATCCCATCTCATGTGCAAAAACACAAACACGTTTTTCTAGTGAAGAACTGTGGATTTCTGCTATACAGCAAAGCGATACAGATACACACACACACACATACACACACACACACACACACACACACACACACACACACACACACACTCTCACTCTCACTCTCTTTTTAAATATTCTTTTCCATTATGGTTTATTATAGGACATTGACTATAATTTTCTATGCCATAGAGTAGGATCTTGTTGATTATCCACCCTCTGCCATGTATTACAGGTTACATCTGCTAACACCAACCTCCCACTCCATTCCTCCCCTTTGGTAACCACATTTGTTCTCTATGTCTGTGAGTCTGTTTCTGTTTCATAGAGAGGTTCATTTGAAAAACACAGACATTTCAATCAACTTTTTATTGCCTCACTCTCAGATATAAATGATAGTCAATAATCAAGGAACTAGAACCATTAAAGAGACAACAAAATAAATAGGGAGTTCCTTTCATGGCTTAGCGGTTAATAAACTCAACTAGGAGACATGAGGATGTAGGTTCGATCCCTGGCCTTGCTCAGTAGGTTATAACTCTGGCATTGCCATGAGCTGTGATGTAGGTTACACACGCAGCTTGGATCCCATGTTGCAGTGGCTGTGGTGTAGGCCAGTGCCTGTAGTTCCAATTCGACCTCTAGCCTGGGAACTTCCATATGCCACAGGTATGGCCCTAAAAAGCAAAAATAAAACAAAATAAATAGATAAAACAATGCAAATTGTGGAAGAAAATATCAAAGTATCTATAATTAACATCCTCTGAGAGAGAAAAGAAGTCAGCGAACCCATAAAATAGCAACAAGATGCTATTCTAAAGGAAAAATCAGGGAACAAGATAATAAATCTTAGAAAACATATATGACAATTTATAAAAATGCAACAGAAACCTGTAAACTGAAATTGGGAAAATTTCCCAGAAAAGAAGAAAAAAAGATAAAGCTAAAAGAGTAATGGAAAGACTATTAGATGATTGGTCCAATGTCCAGTTAATATCAAATCCAGAAAGAGTGGGGAGTCTGAAGGCTGCCCAATCAGCAGTCATCCCAAAGAGAAATGGAAAAGGCCTGAGCTGAGAGGAGGCAGGGGCAGTGGGAAGGGTTACCTACACTTGAGAGAATTTGGGGGTGCAACCGAGACCTACTGACTGAGTTGCATGATGAAGGGAACCTAAGATTAATTCACATTTTCGAGACTGGGGAATAAATTTAAAATATGTTCCTTGATATTTAAAAAATATATCTGAGAAAATGCAAATGAAAAATTCCATTTAAATTTTTTAAAAAGAAGAATTCATTTCCACACAATAAGAACATGAGGCCACTAAACCTTGATCACATTACAAGAGAGCATTTGACTGAGAAATGATCTCTATTATCCATGACTAATCCCATCCATTTAACATTATCGCCTCCTGGTAAAACACAAGGAAAAGCATGGATTCTCACAGTCACCTTCTAACCCCTAAAGTTAAAACCTATACTTTCTCTGAAACCTTGTTCAATTATATTCAGATATAATTCAGGAGAATTAGAACATGCAGTCAAAAAAAATCACTCTCCTAAAAATCACTCTCTCAAAGCTTATATATGTCAGTTTCCCATTCCATACCAACCATTATCAAATTCAACCCAAATTTTCATTCTTTGAAGACCATTCTAAATGACTCCCTAATGCAGAAGTCATTTTGTCAAATATGAATCTGTAGGACCTTTAAAAGAACAAAATGTTTAATCATTATAATCATATTTAATGATCACAGCATCTTTCTGATGTAAGTGACATGGATTGAGCTTCAAGGATAGAGCCTGACACTTCTTTTGCTTCAAGATACTGTGTGTCTGTGGACCCCACACTTTCCACCTCTTGGGGTGTGGTCAGCTCTTCATAACTCCCAGTTAGAGGGAAGCAAGGAACAGGCTTCTGGAGCAGCAGCTCAGGGCACAACACTGCACTTTTCCCCCTTTCTCTCCTTTAGCCTCATGAGAGACCTAATGTCAGTGCTGCTCTGGGTCACAGCATGCCTGAGACACGGTTTACCCAGCCCATCAGAAAGGTCCTCCTTGAATGTCAAGACCAAGTACTGGACCGCTGGGGATACTGGAAGTAACTGCTGAACAAATTAAGATGTGCACAGAATTTCCTTGGCTGCTTATAAGAACAGACTGTCTTCAAGTATCTAAGAACAGCCACGTAGGAAAAAGGCCATTATCCATTCAGCCAAAGAAGCTCGACCTGCTACTCTCAGTTATTTAATGTTCTCCCTAATTAAGACTGGTTGTTAGTTTACTGTTTATTTGCAAGGAACACACACAGACACCTCAATCACATTTATATAAAATAGTGGAATTTACCATGATACAAAAGAAGCATCTTTGCCTACATAGCAACTGATTATTTCTTGTTACCATAGCTGAAAACATATATTTATTTTATCAGTATAATTAGATTTTAGACTACATGTTTTAGAGGAAATGATTGACCTTGCTTTTGTGAGATGTCTGAAAGTCCCACTTTATCACTCAGAGTGATAACTGTTCTCATTACACTTTGGAAAATTGATTCCAACATAGGGAATACCATTAATGAGTCCCTGGAAATCTGCATTTTTAAAAAATTAATTTAGGGGAGTTCCTGTCATGGTGCAACAGAAACGAATCTGACTAGGAACCATGAGGTTGTGGGTTTGATCCCTGGCCTCGCTCAGTGGGCTGCATTGCCATGAGCTGTGGTGTAGGTTGCAGTGAGGCTCAGATCTGACATTGCTGTGGCTGTGGTGTAGGCTGGCAGCTGTAGCTCCAATTGGACCCCTAGCCGGGAACCTCCATATGCCACAGGTGCAGCCCTAAAAAGAAAAATGGCAAAAAAAAAAAAAAAATCAATTTAGAACCAGGCTTATGGGTTCTAAGGCAAACCACAGAAGCTTCAGAAATGATCTATCTTTAAGGAAGTTTTGATTCTCTTACGGAGAAAACTGTTTTTCCACTGACATCTACTTTGGAAAAAGTGTTAAATTACACAATGACACTTTTCTATTGTCTTATGTTTGGGTGAAGAAACCACAATAACTGCAATGAAACTACAAATCAAAAGCAGAAAGAAAACTGGAAAATTCAAAAGCATGTCTACATTAAACAACACTCTTTTAAACAACCATGGATCAAAAGAGAAATCACAAGGGAAATCTGAAAATATCTTGAGACTAATAAAAATGTCACATGCAAAAACTTATAGAAAGCAGCAAATGCTGAGCTAAAAGGGGATTTAGAGTGGTAAAACATTAAAAAAGAAGAAAGTTTTCAAATCTACAACCCAACTTTATACCACAGAAACTAGAAAGATAAAAAATTAAGTCCTAAGCTAGCAGAAGAAAGGAAATAAAAATCAGAACAGAGATAAATGGAATAGAGAATAAAAAAACAATAAAGAAAATCAACAAAACCAGGAGTTGGTTCTTTGAAAAGCTCAACAAAATTGACAACACTTTTAAGTTAAACTGTCTAAGAAAAAAATAAAACACAAACAACTAAAATAAAAAATGAGAGGTCATTATAACCTTATGCTACCAAAATAAAAAGGAATATGTGAAAGAACTTTGAAAGATATACACCAACAAATCAGATAACTAAAATGAAATGAAAAATTCTTAGAAATACAACCAATCAAGACTATATAATGAAGAAATAGAATATGTGAGCAATTGTATAACTACTAAGAAGACTGAATCAGTAATCTAAAACCTCTCAATAAGGAAAAGCCCAGGACCACATGACTTCATTGGTGAATTCCACCAAACATTTAATGAAGAATTAACACCTATTCTCCTCAGTCTCTTCCAAAAAAAACTGAAGAGGAGGAAACACTTCCAAACTCATTTTATCAGGCTAGCATTAGCCCGATAGAAACACCAAACAAAGACACTAGGACAAAAGAAAAATAGACTCCAATCTCCCTTATAAATATTAACACACAAAAATCAAAGAAATACTAACAAACAGCCCATTAAAAGGATTATAAATTATCACCAAGTGGCATTTATTCCTCAACAGCAAGGATGGTTCAACATATGAAAATCAATGTAGTGCACTACAGTAACAGAATAAAGAAAAATGATGTGATCTTCACAAGCGATGTGGAGAAAGCATTTGATAAAGCTCAAAACCTTTCATGATAAAAACAATCAACAGACTAGGAATAAAAAGAAATAACCTAAACATAATAAAAGCCATATATGAAAAGCCCACAGTTAATATCATACTCAATAATGAATGGCTAAAGTTTTTCCTCTAAGATCAGGAAAAAGGACAAGGCTATATCTTTTTTACCACTTCTATTCAATGAAGTACTGGCCTCCTAGCCAGAGAAATTAGGAAAGAAAAAGAAACTAGAAAAGGATTCTGCAATGCTGTGGCTGTGGCATAGGCCAGCAGCTGTAGCTCTGCCTGGACCCCTAGCCTGGGAACTCTCATGTGCTGTGGTGCAGCCCTAAAAAAAAAAAAAGAAAAGAAAAAAAAAAAAGGCAGCCAGATGAACAAAAAAAGTAAAATTAACTCTGTTTATAGTTGACATGATCATACTCTAAAGATTGTACACACACACACACACACACACACACACACAAAACCTATTGTAACTATCAACAAATTCAGCAAAGCTACAGGATACAAAATTAATACTCCCAAATCAGTTGTGTTTCTACACCTAGCAATGAACAATCCAAAAGGGAAACTAAGAAGATTACTCCATTTGCAACAGTATCAAAAAGAATAAAATACTTAGGACTAAACTTAGCCAAAGAGGCAAAAAAATTTAGATACTGAAAACTACAAAATATTGCTGTAAGAAATTAAAGAAAACATCCATAAGTGGAAAAACATTCTGCATTCATGGATTGAAAGACAATATTATGAACATATCAACACCACCTAAAGTGACCTACAGATTCAATGCAATCTCTGTCAAATTCCTAACAATGTTCTTCCGCAGAAATAGAAAAAAAAAATCCTCAAATTCACATAGAACTTCAAAAGACCATAAGTAGCCAAAACAATCATGAGAAGAGCAAAGTTGGAGGTCTCACACTTGCTAATTTAAAAATTTACTACAAAGTCCAGTAATCAAAATAGTGTCATACTGGTAAAAACAGATATATAGACCAGAAGAATAAAAATGATAGCCCAGAAATAAATCCAGATGATTTTCAACAAGACTATTAAATGGGGGGAAAGGACAGTCTTTTTAATAAATGTTGGTAAAGCTGGATCTCCACATTTGAAAGAAGGAAGTTGAACATGCACCATATACAAAAATAAATGCAAAATTTATTAAAGACCTAAATGTAAGAGCTAAAACTATAAAACTTTTGAGAAAAAAACAAAAAAGTTTCATGACATTGGCCATAGCAGAGTCATTAAAAGAAAAAAATAGATAAATTGGACTACATCAAAATAAAAACATGGTGCAACAAAGGGTACTAACAACAGAGTGAAAAGTCAACCTACAGAATGGGGGGAAATGCTTGCAAATCATACAACTGATATAGAACTATAATCCAACATTAAAAAAAAAGCCTACTTTAAAAGTAGGCAAAGAACGTGAGTAGATATTTCTCTAAGAAGATATATAAATGGTCAATAAACACACATGTAAAGATGCTCAACATCATTAATCATTAAAGAAACACAAAAAGGAGTTCCCATAGTGGCTCAGCAGTAACAAAACTGACTAGTATCCATGATGATGCAGATTCAATCCCTGGCCTGGCTCAGTGGGTTAAGGATCCAGCATTGCCATGAGCTGTGGTATAGATCACAGACAGCTCAGATCCTGCATTCCTGTGGCTGTGGCGTGGGCCAACAGCTGCAGCTCCGATTCCACCCTTAGCCTGGGAACTTCCATATGCCACAAGTGTGGCCTAAAAAGCTTAAAAAAAAAAAAAAAAAAGAGAAGCAAGTTACCCTTGTGGCTAACTTGGTAACAAATCCAACTAGTACCCATGAAGATGCAGGTTCGATCCCTGGCCTCACTCAGTCGATTAAGGATCCAATATTGCTGTGAGTTGTGGTGTAGCTCATAGATTAAGCTCAGATCCTGCATTGCTGTACCTGTGGCTGACAGCTGCAGCTCCAATTTGACCCCTAGCCTGGGAACTCCCATATGCCACATGTGTTGCCCTAAAACAAGCCAAAAAAAAAAAAAAAAGGATCCACAAAGAGACACTACTTCATACCCCACAAGATAGCTTTAATTAAAAAAAACATTTAATGCCATTTGTAGCAATATGGATGGAATTAGAGAATCTCATACTAAGTGAAGTAATAAGTCAGAAAAAGAAAGATAAATAACCACATGATATTACTTATATCTGGAATCTAATAAACAGCACAAATGAACCTATCTACAGAAAAGAAACAAACTCATGTACTTGGAGAACAGAGCTGTGGTTGCCAAGGGGGAAGAGGAGGGAGCGGGATGGACTGAGTATTTGGGGTGAGTAGATGCAAACTATTGCATTTGGAGCAGATTAAGCAATGAGATCCTGCTGTATAGCACAGGGAACCATATCTAGTCACCTGTAATGGAACATGATGGAGGATAATGTGAGAAACAGTATATATCTATGCCTATATTTATATCTAAATATAATTTATATTGACAATTTGCTATACAGTAGAAATTGACAGAACATGTAAATCAACTATAATGGAAAAAGAAAAATCTTACAAAAAATAAATAAAATAAACCAATATGAAGTAGATAGATTAAGAATATCTTTAATATTGTTGGATATACAAGGGTGTATTTTTAAGAACGATGAGAGAGAGATTTAAAGAATTTAGTGGTGCACCAGATTTGTAATTATAATTCAGGGAATGATTTGTAACATGACATATCCGAATTATTATAATTGTAGACTGAATTATTAATAACATTATTAAATGAGATATAAAGTAGCACAGATAATTTTCATAAAAATTGTGAAAAATTCTCATTATTTTTATACAATGAACAACTTTTGAGTTTTGTGGGTTTTTTTTTTAATTAACAGAAAATAACAACCGTTAGTGATGATGTGAAGAAACTGGAATGTCTGTGCACTGCTGATGGGAATATAAAATGGTGAAGTTACTATGGAAGACTATATGATGGTTCCTAAAAATTAAAAAATTGAATTACCATATGATCCAACAATTAAACTTCTGAGTATATACCCCAAAGAACTGAAAGCCTAAACTCAGACAGATATTTGTGCACACTTGTTTATAGCAGCATAATTCATAATACTAAAAGGTGAAACCAACTCAAGTATCTATTGACAGATTAGTAGATAAATAAATGTGGTATATACATATAGCAGAATATTATTCAGCCTTGAAAAGAAAGGAATTTCTGACACGTTCATTTTCTCTCTCTCTTATTTTTTCCACAGCATGTGGAAATTCCTAGGTCAGGGACCGAACCCTTCCCACAGCAGCAATATAAGCCTCTGCAGTCCTGTTTCTTTGCTTCCTTGCCCCAGGCCTCCAGTCTCCACTTTTTCTTCATCATTTCCTCTCTGCTCTGCGTCCTTTCGGTGTGGGCACTTCATCCTGTCATGCTCCAGGGGAAGGACCACATCTGAGGGCATGAAGATGCCCTGTGGAAAGGCTGACTGGGTGCCAGTTTTAGCGGTGAACCCAACGGCGACAATCTCCACTTGGTAATGGCTGTAGGCTTATAATAACCTGACTTTGTAGGCGATTTCATCCTTCCAAGTTTGGAGTTGAGAACTGCCTTTTCCCACCCATTAAGTCCCTGAATTTAAGAACTCCTTTTATTATCTAATATTCCTGCTTGCAAACAACCAGTTGTTCTGGGGATCATCTTTTTCTTTCAATGCCTTGTCAAATGCAACCAGTAACAAGAAACATGTATTACTGAAAATCGGTTTTCTATTCTGCCTCCTGGCTGCCTTTCAAGTTGTCACCTATTAAAACCAAATGTTCTCTTACTGCCTAGCACAGATCAAGGTGCTGTCAGCCCCAGAGAACAACTCCTCTGCTACCCACTGACAGTCCCCTAATCAAGGCTGTATGTTTTAAGCTTTTGGGTATCATGTTATCCATTCCTAGTACCAATTTCTGATTCCATCATAACAGGTTCTATTTAACTATCACAAAAGACAACCCTACAATTCTGGTGGCCTGGATCAACACACATCACTTTTCTTGTGCAGTGTCTCCTGCAGGTTGGTGGGCAGAGCACTGTGACATCTTCTCAGTGGACATGCTTCACTAAGGGTCTGATTCACTAGTCAAGGGTGAGAAAAAGGGCCTTGCACAGGCCATTCAATGCTCGGACCCATTGCTTCTGCGGAAAGCCCATGACCTTACCCAGGCCTAATTACAGTCAGGAAGCGCAACCCAGTAGGTGATGAGAAGATAGACACACAGAAGTACAGAGAAATTACAACTGACTCCATAGAAATACAAAGGATCATAAGAGACTACTATAAGCAACTATATGCCAATAAAATGGACAGCCTAGAAGAAATGGACAGATTTTTACAAAGGTATAACCACCGAAGACTGAACCAGAAAGAAACAGAAAATATGAACAGACCAATCACAAGTACCAAAATTTCATATGTGATTAAAAACCTTTCAAAAAACAAAAGTCCAGGACCAGATGGCTACACAGATGAACTCTATCAAACATCCAGAGAAGAGTTAACACTTATTCTTCTGAAACTCTTTTTAAAAATAGCAGAGAAAGGAACACTCCCAAGCTCATTCTATTAAGCCACCATCAGCCTGATACCAAAACCAGACAAAGACACCACAAAAAAGAAAATCACAGACCAATATAACTGATGAACACAGATGCAAAAATCCTCAACAAAATACTACCAAACCAAATCCAAGTATATATTAAAAGGATCAAGTAGGATTTATCCTAGGAATGCAAGGATTCTTCGATATTTGCAAATCTATCTATGTGATACACATCAACAAACTGGAGAATTAAAAACTGTATGATCATCTCAATAGCTGCAGGAAAGACTTTTGACAAAATTCAACCCCCATTTCTGATAAAAACACTCCAGAGTGGAGATAGAGGGAACCTACCTCAACATAATAAAAAACATATATGAAAAACCCACAGCTAACATCATTTACACTGGTGAAAAATTGAAAACATTCCCACTAAGATCAGGAACAGGAGGAAGCACGTCCACTTTCACCATTATTATTCAACATTGTTTTGGAAGTTCTAGCCACAGCAATCAGAGAAGAAAAAGAAATAAAAGGAATCCAAATTGGAAAAGAAGAAGCAAAACTGTAACTGTTTGCAGATGACATGATAAGAAAACCCTAAAGACAGCACCAAAAAAAAAAATTGTTAGAACTCATCAATGAAATTGGCAAAGTTTCAGGATACAAAATTAATACACAGAAATCGACTGCACTTCTTTATACTAATAATGAAAGAGCAGAAAGGGAAATCAGAGAAACTATCCCATTTACAACTGCATTAAAATGAATAAAATACCTAGAACTAAACCTACCTAAAGAGGCAAAAGACCTATATTCTGAAAACTATAAGACACTGATGAAACAAATCAAAGACTACACAAACAGATGGAAAAATATACCATGCTCTTGGATTTGAAGAATCAATATTGTCAAAATGACTATACTACCCAAGGAAATCTACACATTCAATGCAATCCCTATCAAATTACCAATGACATTCTTTACAGAACTAGAACAGAATATTTTAAAATTTGTATGGAAACACAAGAGACCCCAAATAGCCAAAGCAATATCAAAAAAGAAAAATGAAAATGGAGGAATCAAGCTTCCTGACTTTAGACAATACAATAAAGCTACAGTCATCAAAACAATATAGTACTGACACAAAAACAGAAGTATAGACCAATGGAACAGGATATAAAGCCCAGATATAAACTTAAGTAGTTACATGTAAAAGGATGAAAGTAGAACACGACCTAATATCATATATAAAAATAAACTCAAAATGGATTAAAGACCTAAATATAAGGCCAGATACTATAAAACTCCAAGAGGAAAACACAGACAGAATGCTCTTTGACATAAATCATAGAAACATCTTGTTTGATCCACCTCCTAGAATAATGAAAATAAAGATAGAAATAAATCAATGGGACCTAATCAAACTCAAGATCTTTTGCACAGCAAAGTAAACCATTACAAAAACGAAAAGACAACCCACAAAATGGGAGAAAATCTTTGCCAATGATGCAACAGACAAGGGCCTAATCTCCAAAACATACAAATAACTCATGCAACTCAACAACCAAAAAAACCAAGCAACCCAAATGAAAAATAGGCAAAATACATAAACAGACATTTCTCCAAAGAAGATATACAGATGGCCAACACACACATTAAAAATTGCTCAAAATCAGTAGTTACTAGAGAAAGCAAATCAAAACTACAATGAGGTACCACTTCACACCAGTCAGAATGGCCATCAGTAACAAGTCAACAAATAACAAATGCTGGAGAGGGTGTGGAGAAAAAGGTGTCCTCCTCCACTGTTGGTGGGAATGTAAATTGGTACGTACATTATGGAAAATAGTTTGGTTATCCCAGGAAACCAAATCTAGAGCTACCATTGATCCAGCAATTCTACTGCTGGGCATATATCCAGACAAAATTTTCATCGAAAAAGATACATGCACCCCTGTGTTCACGGCAGCACACAACAGTCAAGACATGAAAACAACCTAAATGTCCATTAACAGATGAACAGATTAAGAAGATGTGGTACATATATACAATGAAATATTACTCAGCCATAAAAAGAAAAACTAATGCCATTTGCAGCAACACGGATGGATCTAGAAACTCTCATATTAAGTGAAGTAAGCCAGAAAGAAAAAGACAAATACCATATGATATCAATTATTTGTGGAATCTAAAATATGGAACAGGTGATCCTATCTAAAAATAACAAACAATAACAAAATAAACCCAAAAAACAGAAACATACCATGCCCAGGAAGAGCAGACTTGGGGTTCCTGGGGTGGGGGAAACAGGAGGGAGTGGGATGGATGGGCATTTTGGGGGGTTTTGGGATGCAAACTGTTATATTTGGGATGGGTGGGCAATGGGTCCTACTGTACAGCACAGGGAAATGTGTGTGATTGGTCACTTTGTTGTACAACAGAACTTGACTAAACATTGTGAATCAACTATACTTTAATAATATAAAATAAAATAAAGTAAATAAAATAAAATAAAACACAGTGAGAACAGTATGATGATAGCCACCATCAGCATGAAAGACTGGGTGACTAAATGGAACTTGATGCATTTTTTTTTCTTTTTACTGCCCACCTGTGCCATATGGAAGTTCCCAGGCTAGATGTCAAATTGGAGCTGCAATTGCAGCCTACACCACAGCCACAGCAAAATGGGATCTGAGCTACATCTTTGATCTACTCTGAGGCGTGAGGCAACACCAGATCCTAAACCCACTGAGTAAGGCCAGGGATTGAACATGCATCTTCACATAGACAACGTTGGGTTGTTACCCTGCTGAGTCACAATGAGAAATCTGACCTTGACCCATTTTAAGTTAAAGGTTAAGATGGCTTCACCAAATTAGATAGCTCCAGGTTAGGAGTTCACCTCTGTCTATGTGTTGCATATCTAGCCCCACGGACACCCCCACATCTAGATTTCTCATTTGTAAATTGGAACAAAAATATTTACCTCTAGGATATCTGTGAGGCTCCAGTGTGCTAATATATTAACTGTTCAGTAAAGAGAGTGTAAAATGAAAAATTCTGTCCTCTCTCAACTTGCTCCCCACTGGTCTTCTCCACACACCCCTCCTCCCCCAGTGCTGGAGCATGAGGTTCTACTTCTTTCAGTGGATTTGGCCTAAGAACAGGCATCTTTCCTTCCACTGCGGTCAGTGACGCCAATCTCTAATCACCTCTGCTGTGTCACTTATGAGGGTCCTTTCTTTTCACTGAAACATGGCATTTTAAAGCTCCTAATACACCCTATTATGATCTACCTTCAGTTCTGTTCAGGGGCATCCAACACAGAGTTTGATATGGCATTGCATTTGGTGTTTATGACAGTCCCAATCAGGCTCTAGGACATGGTTCAGCCAAGGCAGGTCTGGCTGTCTGGCACCGTATTTTACTTTGAGAGCCCATCTCCAGCTAACAAGGCATTTTTTTTAACCTATCTTTACCTATTCCTTATTTCTTTAGCTATCTTTGAGTTACCTTGTATTGTACAACAGTGGTTGCTAAACCTATCCATCAGTGATATATTTCAGCTTTTTTCCTTGGGGGAGAAAAGGTCCTTTAGCACTTCATCACACTAAATCTCTTTGGGATGAAAAGAAGTAATATAATTAAATGAAGATGTTTTGGAAAGGCGACTGGCTGTTGCCACTAAAAGCCAATGTCTGAGGAACATTTGGGGAAAAACAAGCCCGCAATGACAAGTAAGAAAGCATTAAGAGTCATATTGGAAGGAACTGAATTTTTTAGAAAGCAGTAGCTATAATTAGAGCAAAAATGTAATTATGAGGCACCAAACAGGTAGTCTCAGCAACATTTTTGAAAGAGGAAAAGAAAGGGTAGGGTAAGCTTTCAAAGTTTATTTTTTCCCCAAAGGAACCTGAACAGCTCCTCCAGGATTCTGTAAGTATAAAAAGAAGCTGAAGCCTCTGTGCCCGAGGCAAGGGGCTGGTGCCACAGGCTGCATTCACTCAGGGACCCACAGCTGCTCCCCCTCCCAGGGGTTTGCCATGTCTCTCTCCACTTCTCTCCTCCCCTTTGAGAGCTGTTATCCAAAATGAGGTGTTTATTCACATAATGAAGTGCTAATACACTACCACATCTCTGGGAATGGTTTCCCTTTAGTGAGAGACAAAACCAGCAAAGTCCATGTAAATGAATCAAGGATGACAGGACTTGAGCGATGGCCATGATCAAGGGTGCAGCATCGGTGTTTCTCTCTCTGCACCCCATTACACCCTAGATCAATGCCATCTATCTGGCCTATATGGGAAAATGATCGACACAGGATGGCTCAGCCATGGTCAGCCTAGACTTAGAGCCAGAAAGTGGAGCCACCGGGCTTTTGGTCTGGTTCAGTCCAATCAAACCTCAAAGCTCCAATTCCTCACCTGTTAAGTGGGTGAGGCTTCAAGGGCTGCTATGAGACCCCAGGAGATAAAGTGCTGATTAGCTAGACCTGAATGGGCTAAGTACAGTTTCTTACCACAGTTGTTTCAATGACATCACCGATTTGATAATTTATTCCCAGACCTTAAAAAGTACAAACAGAGCCAATTCCATTGTGATTTTGTGAGAGTCAAACTGCTCTAAAGGTTGGCCTCCTCACGGATGCCCTCCAAATACCTCAGACAATCTGGATTTTAATTCAATCAGAATTTTAATTTATTCACTAAAACGCAAGCTTCCCAGGTTAGTCAGCAGAAAAGTATCCAGCCAAGTAGGTGTTAAGCAAATGTCTGGTGGGTGGATGGATGAATGGATGGATGCATGGATGCATGGATGGATGGATCAAGAGTTAAGATGGATGGGTATATAGACATATGGATCACAACCCCTTTAGTGATCCCAGTCACCCCAAGTGACCTCATGCCCCTTTTCTGCCTACATTCACTCTCTTGGGTCCTGTTCAAACTCTAAGTTATCATTTTTGTGGATATACTTCTCCCCAGCCAGACACCAAGCTGTTTGACAGCAGGGGTTGTAAGTTATCTTTATTTCTTCTACTATACTTATCATTAAAGACTATATGGATGGTGCTAAATAAAAATCTGTTGTCTGCAGGCTATGGCACAAAAAATGTGCCAAGATGTTCAACCAGACAAAAGGTATTTGACATCTCAAAGAGATGAAAATCCACCTTTTTTCGTGAACACATTAGCACACCTATTTTATAATGAAAGCTTCACTCGCAAAGAAAGAAAAAGGAAGATTTCATAGTTGATTAGGCAAAATCAACATGTGGGGTTAAGATGGTTCTTAGAAGAAGTTTGGAAGGTAGGAGAGAGGAAACTCCTCTCAGCTCCAAGTTATCATTGTGAACCAGGTCCTTCTGTGCCCAACATCTTCCTAGAGGTGGACTACACTGACACTGGGGACCATTTGACATTACTGAAACAATTCCCCTGCTTTCTTTCAATGGTAAACATAATCCATTTTCCAAATGTCAAATGAATTATAAAAGGGGAATAAATGAAACTACTTAGGTGCAGAAGGTATACTGTTCTACAGAGCTTCCAGCATAATCGCAAGCTTATTATATACTTTGTTTGACTGTAGATGTGTTGCTACGGTGCTAAGCCACTTCTTAGTGCCCAGGCCTAGCGACTCTACTGATGTAAGACCAAGGAACCTTGGTATGTGGTATATGCAGTGGCACCCTCCCCAGGGCAAAGATTGTCTGTACCGACACACGGTAGGAGAGGGGTACTCTGAAATGAAGCTGCTTTGGCTTTCTCCTTTTGCTTTCTGTTTTTTAAACCAAATTCAGAACAGGGCCACCCAGATAAATATATACCTCTACCCACTCTGCACACGCAATAATAGTTCTTTAACAATGTGGATACTACGCTTGAATCCTCTTCTAGCTATGGGACTTTGAGCAAGTTATATCACCTTCCTCAAATTCTTCATCCGAATAAAAAGATAATGATAACAACCTACCTTACTTCACAGTGTTGTTCTAATAATAATATACAGTTCTATGTATGAAGCACTTAGTACAGCATCTGGCACATAAATGTCTGTATCTACTTTAAACGAGGCCGATCTTATATACCATGTATCTTAGGATTATATATAATACTGTAGTGGGGATCAGACTGCCTGAACTCATACTCTGCATGAATTATTTTCTAGCTTTGCAATCTTGGGCAGATTATTTAACTTTTCTAAGTATGTAAGGGGCTTAGAATAGTAGACAGCAGAGAATTTACCCTGGTGCCCAGTATAACTGTGGTGGTGGATGGCTAGGCAGCTCTATACTGGAGCTTCTACAGAAGCTGCTTAGTCACAGTGGCTGCACAGCTCTGGGATCCCTCAGTGCTTATACATATGGCTATTGACTAAACAATTTAGGACCAGCAGCTCAAAGGAAATTAGAAATGGTAGGACAGGGTACTACCAAAAGGGAGATAAGCTAGTCTCTAAGATTCTGACTCCCTGAAGCTGTGAGGTGCAACTCTGAGTCCTCTCTATGGGAAAAGGCATCAGTAGTCTATGAACATCTGCTTTAAAACAATCATGAGTATCTCATTTCAGCTTCAAACACAGAACCAAAAGGCAAGCTCCACCTTACAGCTGAGAAAATTAATCTGTGAACAAAACAGTAGACATTTGATTCCTTATATAATTGCCAGCACGGAGCTGATGTTTGCAGTGCAGCAGAACCACAAGGCACTGTTTAAGAATGGCATCCTCTTGTTGTCTGTAAGAACTGAACTACTTAAAAGTTGCACGATGCAAAATTAATAAACAGAAATATCTTACATTTCTATGCATTAAAAAGGAAAGATCAGAAAGAGAAATTAATGAAACAACTCCATTTACCATTGCATTAAAAAGAATAAAATACCTAGGAATAAACCTACCTAAGGAGGCAAAGGACCTGTACTCTGAAAACTATAAGATGCTGATGAAAGAAATCAAAGATGATACAAACAGATGGAAAGGTATATCATGTTCTTGGATTAGAAGAATCAATATTGTCAAAATTATCATCCTACCCAAGATGATCTACAGATTCCATGCAATTACTATCAAATTACCAATGGCATTACAGAACTGAAACAAAAAAATATTAAATTCGCATGGAAACAAAAAAGACCCCAAATAGCCAAAATGATCCTGAGAAAGAATAAGCCAGAGGAATCAGGCTCCCGGTCTTCAGACTATACTACAAAGCTAGGTCATCATAACAGTATCGTACCAGCAGAATAAAGGAAACACAGATCAATGGAACAGGACAGAAAGCCCAGAAATAAACTCACATACCTAAGGTCAATTCATCTACAACAAGGAGTCAAAATACCCAATGGAGAAAAGATAGTCCCTTCAATAAGTGATATGGGAAAACTGAGCAGCTACATGTAAAAGAATGAAATTAAAACATTCTCTAACATCATATACAAAAATAAACTCAAAATAAGTTTTTATAGTAAGACTTTTAAATCTTTATAGTAAGACTGGATACTATAAACCTCTAAGAGGAAAATATAGGCAGAACTCTCTTTGACATAAGTTGCAGCAGTAACTTTGCTGATCCACCTCCTAGAGTAATGAAAATAAAAACAAAAATTAAAAAATGGGACCTAATTAAACTTAAAAGTTTTTGCACTCAAAGGAAGCCATAAACAAAGCAAAAAGATAACTCACACAATGGGAGAAAGTATTTGCAAATGAAGCAACAAACAAGGGATTAATCTCCAAAATACACAAACAATTCATGAAGCTCAGTGTCAAAAAACAAACAACCTAATCCAAAAATGGGCAGAAGACCTAAACAGACACTTCTCCAAAGAAGTCATACGGATGCCCAAAAATCACATGGAAAGATGCTCAACATTGCTAATTATTAGAGAAATGCAAATCAAAACTAAAATGAGGTATCACTCACATCGGTCAGAATGACCATCATCTAAAACTCTACAAACAACAGGAGTTCCCATCGTGGCGCAGTGGTTAACGAATCCGACTAGGAACCATGAGGTTGCGGGTTCGATCCCTGCCCTTGCTCAGTGGGTTAACGATCTGGCATTGCCGTGAGCTGTAGTGTAGGTCGCAGACTTGGCTCGGAATCAGCGTTGCTGTGGCTCTGGCGTAGGCTGGCAGCTACAGCTCCGATTCAACCCCTAGCCTGGGAACTTCCATATGCCACAGGAGTGGCCCAAGAAATGGCAAAAAAAAAAAAAAAAAAAAAAAAAAAAAAAAAAAACTCTACAAACAATAAATGCTGGAGAGGATGGGGATAAAGGGAAACCTCTTACATTGCTGGTAAGAATGTAAATTGGTACAACCACTATGGAGAGCAATATGGAGGTTCCTTAGAAAGCTAGCGGGTTTGATCCCCAGCATAGTGAGGTGGGTTAAAGGACCTGGCATTGCTGCAATTGTGGTATTAGTCGCAGGTGAGGCTTGGAGTCAATCCCATATCTCACAGGTGGCACCATAAAAAAGAAAAAAAAAAAAAGAAAAAAAAGAACAACTCCATTTGCAGCAACATGGATGGACCTTGAGGTTATCATATTAAGTGAAGTAAGTCAGACAGAGAAAGACAAACATCATATGATATTATTTATATGTGGAATCTAAAAAAGAGTGATATAAGAGAACTTATTTATAAAACAGAAACAGACACACAGACTTTGAAAACAAACTTACGGTTACCAAAGGGAAAAGAGGGGGGTAGGGATGGACTGAGGGTTTGGGACTGGCATATGCACAGTATTGTATATGGAATGGATAGTCAACGGGGACCTGCTGTATAGCACAGGGAACTCTACCCAAGATTCTTTGATAACCTATATGGGAAGAGAATCCGAAAAAGAATGGATATGTGTAATTGTATAACCGAATCACTTTGTTGTATCACAGAATTATCACAACACTGTAAATTAATTATACTTCAGTAAAAAAATTTTTAAAAATGTACTACCTAGACATAATAAAGTGAAAATATAATTCAAAACTGAATAAACATCCTTCCCCCAGGCAGGAAATTCTCCAAATTCTAGGCTATCTGAATGACCTTAGATTATTTACTTTGTTTCTTTAAAGGCCAATTAAGTGATTAGTTTGGCATAAGCTGGAGAGAAAACCAATTTAAAAATGAGCAGTGCTTCCCCAACATATTGAGGTATTGACAAGAGGGGAGGTTAACTGACATTTTTGTAACAATGAAGCTATAGCAATTACTATGTATAATATATAATCTAAGTTTCCATAAGATGAACAGCTATACCAGGTGAGACACATTCAAAGAAGTTGAAGCTTTTAAGAAGTTTCTTACAAGTCAACATTCTGTCAACACCAAGATGTGCTTCAGGATTTGGTCTTAGCAACGGAATTTCATCAACCAACAGTTTGGGTACCAGGAGCCTGGTCAGAAGACATCAACTGGCAAGGACAAGGCCCATCAACGAGTCTATATCTCAGTGGCCAAAGACAGAATATCATGATTCCTATAATCTTTGGCTCAAAATGATGACCAGGATCTCACAAGTGGTGAAAACATTCAAAGAGAGTCTAAATAAAAGAATGAAGTAACGTCATATATTTAGACCAGGAGTTATGGAAACTTAAATACCAGAAGAGGTCAGCCAGGTAACACACACAACTGAAGCGCTGAATGTAAGAAAAACAACCATGTGTGCAGGAGGATGAAGGCCAATGTACAGAAAGGAGACAAGGGGACTGGGATGGTAGGAAGAGCAATGGACCTGTTCAAATGGAGTAGCTACTTCTCAGGTCCCACTAAACTTGCCATGTAAAACATACCTAGGAGCAGGCTTCTTAAAATCCAGGAAACCTGGTTTTCAATACATAATTTCCCAACATTTAAACAGTAGCAATGAATTTAATGCTTTAAACATGTGTCACTGACCGACTTGAGGAGTGGTCCTTCGCCACCCCTGTCTCCTGGCGATCACATTTTTGCTTAATCGCCTCTTCTTGAGTGGGAGGAGTACTTATGACTTGTTCATAACCATGAAAATTTAGAGAGGTGATGGGCAGCATTCCCATGATTTTGAGATATTCTAAGTCTAGGGACTCTCATTGTGGTGGAATGAAGTGAGCATCCAAGTAGGGAAAGCCTGTATACCTAGGAGCTGAGGGTGGCCTCTAGGAGGTGAAGTTCCCCTATGGTGCCCTTTGGGAGCTGTGATTTCCCTAGTATGGCCTCTAGGAGCTGTGGTTCCCCTGGTGTAGGCTCCAGGAGCTGTGGTTCCTCTAGAGTAGCCTCCAGGACCCGAGGGTAGTCTCTAGGAGCTGTTGACAGTTTAACGCTGACATTCATCAGGAGCCCATTTTCAGTCCTACCACCATGTGGATATGAACTCTATAAACAACGTGACTGACTGCAGAAGCAGATTCTCCCCCAGCTGAGTTTCCAGAGGAAAACACAGTCACGTGACTCTTGGACAGCAGACTCCTTAGACCCTAAGCAGAGGATCGAGTTGAGCCATATCTAGACTCCTGACCCCAAGAAACTATGAAACAATAATGTGTGCTTCTCTAAACCACTAGTTTGCACTCATTTGTTACATGGCAGTATGTAGCTACACTATGAAAAAGGAACAAATCATGTCTAAAGAATATATGTTTCCATGGACATATAATAACATATGCTGTATTCCATTAAACCTGGCATCAATATTTGCCAAAATTATTAAGTTATCTAGGCTGAGAGCTCAAAACATTTAAAGGACACAGATGAACCCAGAGTGTCATCAGAATACATGCAGGGTAAGATTTTTCTAATTCATTTCAGGAGTGAATCAGGAGGATTGAGACATAACCCTGGATTTTACTATCACAAAGATTTATGTGATCATTTTTACTGAACCAGTGTGGCCCAGTTAATAACACAATCAGCTTCAGAGGTGGATTCTTTAGGGATTGGATGACTCACCAAATGACATTTAGAACAGAATTAGATGTACAATAATTATATGTTAAAAGAATACAGGAATGACATTTAAATATCAGGTGTTGCCCTGGTATGCCAAGGTGCCTGAACTTGTGCTGTTCTTCTACAATATCAGAATTAGTAATTATAAACAAAACAGAAGGTCTAGATAACAAATTAATGAATGATATTGTTCTTTGAAGGAAAAGCAAGTGATTTGAAAAAAGGAACAAAACAGACTCAAAAGGTCAGAATGGTGCACCAATTCGAATGATATATAAATTTAAAACTCTCCATTTAGATTGAAAAGTATCAACTACACACCAATAAAATGGAGTATGTATGGTAGCAGAAGTGGAAAGGGTTTATTTCTTGGGCTACATGCTCATTCTTTGTAAGCTGAAAGAAATGTCATATTAGTTAATGGCATTATTGTTATTGCATTAACTGTACAGTAAATATACACATGAGCCAGGCTATTGGCCTTTCATTCTATCTTAATTCCATGCCTTTGGAGAACCATGTTTAACTTTGACAAGTATTACCAA
Organism: Sus scrofa; assembly: GCF_054392235.1. Classification (NCBI taxonomy): domain Eukaryota; kingdom Metazoa; phylum Chordata; class Mammalia; order Artiodactyla; family Suidae; genus Sus; species Sus scrofa. The sequence goes on from NC_139383.1 coordinate 149,568,305, forward strand.
CATGAGAGCCCATTTAGAAGAGTCAGGCCAGCATGGTGGCCCAGTACCTGAGACATGGCTGACATTTAATAAATGTTTACCCAATTACTACAATATGCAGTGAGTGACAATGCTCTTTAAACTAAAGTTCTGAGAAAGAGTTTGAAAAAATGAAGTGTTCCAACTAAGAGGAGAAGACAGTGGAGGATGCAATTTGTGATTGTGGCAAACTGGTGACAAGGCCTAGGACATGCCACCCCCAAATACAGCACCTGAGCATATTAAATACTTCAAGCTCAAGGAATCTGAGAAATGGCATACGGAGGAACGACTTCTGATCTTCCCTTGAAGCAAGTCATAAACCCTTGAGCATCCTTATCTCCAAAGACAGAGGGACACACAGCAGAATTTGAAGGAAGAGGCCTTGCTAAGTTTCTACAGGTCACTACCCTTAGCTCACACCATTTATCTTCTCACGTCTTTCCATGACTCTCCACTCTTCATAAATCCTATCACAAAACCACTCAGTTTTAACCATTTCTTCAGGTCTTTAGATCTTTGCAAAGCTCCACATCACATTAGACTTATCAAATAATTCTCTATGCTTTTCTCCTGTTAATCTGTCTCTCTCAGTTTACTTTTCAGACCAGGCAGGGACCCTAAGAGAGTTAAGGAAAACTTCTTCCTCTCACACTGTTAAACACACAGACACAAGAAATGGACTATATAAGTTCAAATCCAGCACGTGCATCTGCATTTACTGTCATTCACCACCTTTATACTTGTTTTCTTATTTGTAAAATGAAGATCAGAATACCAGCACCCATCTCAAAAGGGTTTTCATGAAAAAAAAAAAAAAACAATATGTTAGCACATTTACCCTGTTTAGAGGAAAGTACAGCACCTGGTAAGTAGCACTTTGTAAGCATTAGCGATTAATATTATTATATTATTATTAACATTATGCTTCTATTAGCTAAAAGGCTAGTTGGAAGCAGGCCTACTCTGAGTCATTTCACAGGTCAGAAATAGTATTAGTGGATAGAAGTTAGAAGGAAGGAGTCTGGTTCTCCATGAAGAATTTTCTAATTATCTGAGCAGCCGCCAAATAGAAATGACATTTTAGAAGTAAAGAATACCTGGGAATTTGCAAATAATTCTGTATGATTTTTTAGAGAGAATTCTTATTAAAAAATCTTTGATTTCTTTCAGTCACTCAACAGTTCAAGTGATCTACTTTATGAGAGTCCCTTTGACCCAAACACACTCCAGAATGGTACAGGGGCACCACTTTTTTGTGTTTGGAAGAATGCACAACAGTGTGACTGATTCAGAATATGGAGAGGAAAAGACTTTTTCTGTGGCCTGTTAATAGCTGCATCTAAGAACACTTGAGTATTGTTCAGATTCAGGCAAGAAGAGTCTAAACTGAAATCCTAGCCTCATCTCACAGGGATAAGAGAGAAATTTACATATGGAAGACTTTCAGGGAGAGTAAAACTTCAAGGGAAATACTTCAATGAAATAAGACTTAAAAGGGAATTTAAACAAAGACTATGCTCTAAAGCCAAAGTGTCTTGGCTTAAATTCTGTCTCCATCTCTTATTAGCTCTGTGACCTTGAGCTAGTACTTAACCACCTTCTGCCTTGATTTGGTTTATCTTAAAAAATCAAGACAGCAGAGTTCCTCTGGTGGCTCAACAGGGTAAGAAGCCAGCATTGACACTGTTGTGGTTCAGGTCACTTCTGTGGCATGGGCTTAATCCCTTGCCTGGGAGATTCTGAATGTCATGGATGTGGCCAAAAACAAAAACCAAACAAACCAACTAAAAAAATCAAGACAGCAAAATCACCTAGCTCATAGAGTTACAGAGATTAAATGGATTAGTATGTGTGAAGTATTTAGAAGAGCTTTACACACCAACAGTCACTATATTTCATCTCCTTCGCCTCCTTTTTTTCTTTGTAGCAGTAATTGTAGGAAAATACCAGTAGAAATGGTAGTACTCATATTATTTTACTAGAATCCTTCTTTAATCATAGTATGGTGCCTTGGATGATAGAGATAGACAGTAAATATTCCTAGCTTTTTATGCTATTAAGGAACTCAAGATAGAAGAGCAGGAGTAGTATATATCCCAGGATGTATGTGGGTGAAAAAATTCACTAATAGACAAATTGTAGAGGCTAACTCATGTATAAACTCATGTAGAACTCCTAAAACTGAGGCTGTCCCAGAAGCCAGATGAATGTCACAAATCTAAACCTAAGTCACCCTACAGTTACAGCAGACATACCTACCACCACCCACGATAGACCTATGCCACCTACCAACACCCACGATCGATCTATGCCAGATCCTTTAACCCACTATGCCTGGCTGGGGATCAAACCTGCCTCTTGGCACTGCCGAGACACCACCGATCCCACTGCACCACAGCAGGAACTCCTCAAACCTTATTTTCAACATTTGTGTGTAACTGACTTGATTTGGAAACTGGGAACTTGGAAAGTTTTACTTGGTTTATGAACCTATGAAAGAATTTTGGAAATGCTGATTTAAAACTAAATATTTAGCACATATACTGGAATATTATTAAACTCAAAGGTATGAAGTGAGGGTTGCTTCCGGCAGGAGCTGTTGCACTGAAATAAGAAACATGTTTATATTGGACTGACCCACTGTCAAGGCATGAAACACAGTAACTGACAATGCAGTTGGGAAGCACAGATCTGAGGAGTTTGCAGAGTGGTATGCACCTACTTCTCAGCATTGTTTACTGATAACAGTGAGACTGATGAATCACACCTGACAAAGGGAGCACTTGCAAGGTTCGTGCAGTGGGGGTGGTGGGGTGGTAAGAATGTGCCCACATGACCAGTAGAAAAGAACACATCCTGACCAAGACTCATTTTGAGGTGTTCAGACCCAAGGTGTTTGGGGCACATGGCAGTGGCACCTGGTCTCTTCACACCTGTAAGGGAGCTTCTGACATGGGTCTCCTTTTTTCAACAGTGCTGAATCCTTTTCCTGCAAAAACCTGTAGCTTTATAGGCATCATCACTGTGGGTCATGTGATGCTTCTTGGTAGATGAAACCTCTAAATGTAAAAGTGTACCAACTTTAAAAATGTATTCATGTATGTCACGATTGCTGTTTATTTTGTTTTTCATTTTTTAAGTATATCTTGGTTGTGATAATATGAAACTAAGGACATATTTTAACTTAGGATAGATATCAACATCTATCTAAAAATTAGTTATTTCCAGAATTCGAAAGACCAATACACATCTGTTATTTATATATAACATCTGTATTCATCTAATAATGATAATAAATTCCTTTGCAATGAGGCCTACAAACCCAAATACACCTGCGAATTCAGTGCGATAGCATGTTTCCAGGAGTAAAAAGAATAATCTTTTTGTGTAAACAGTCCCTTATTCCTCAATAAATCTGTATATTATCTAGCCAATTAACTTTATCTCCTACTTTCCATTTTAAATTATTATCTTCATTTATCACCTAAAACAAATGCTTGTTCATGCTCGCTCAGCTACATTCATGACGATTTCTTGTAAATCAAAACAATTTTTTAGGAGAATGCAGCAAGAGGCCCTTAAAAAAGCACTACATCTTAGTGTCGGTATTGTTATGCTGGGACTGTTATGTGTCTGTTGCAGAACAAAGCAAATGAAGAATTAAATCAGGGAACTGGCATTTTCAACCATCTGAGAGAGAAACTACAGTTATAAGACTGATGAAGTTAGATAAAATCATGTAGTTCTAAATTGCAGTTAAATGTATCAGTTTGAACTCAGGCTGTATCTTAACTCATAAACTACATATTTTCTGGAGTTCCCACTGTGGTGCAGTGGGTTAAGGATCTGGCATTCTCTCTGCAGTGGCGAGGGTTAAAGATCCAGCATTGCCACAGATGTAGCGTAAGTCACAGCGAATGTGGTTCAGATTCAATCCCTGGCTTGGGGTTTTCCCTATGCCATTGGTGTTGCCAAAAAAGAAGAAACAAAAATAAACAAAAAAACCCTACATATTGCCTCGATTGCGCCACTGAAAAAAAGAGCCTAGAAACATATCAAATCTAGTAGCAATGAGTACACCTAAACTCCCAATTTTCATCTCTAAATACTATTTAACAGTAGAGGAAGCAGAGCTCCTTAAAGAAATGGTCGTTCTAGGTTTGATGCAAGAAATACATAAGATAAGCACAGAATATCATGTTATAATAGAATGTAAATAATCTATTAAAGACAGTTAAATGTATTTCCAAAGATGTTCAGAGGAAATTTCAATATTTTCTCCTGGCTGAAGATAAAATTTGAGTTTCAATAAGAATAAGTGCAGTGAATTGAAAATATATCAGATATGTTTATCCCATGCCTTCAGGGAGTTTTCAAAAATTGATTGGTCATCTTTGCAAAATAATGAGCTGGTGCCCTAGCATCCTCTAAGCCAGTAAATAAAGGAGGAAAAAAATCAAGCATTTATCTAGGCTTTTCTGTACCAACTGCACCTTAGGGTATCTGGGCAATCAAATAGTTGATAAGAAGTTTATAGAGTATTATATTCCCTGCTGCTATTAAACATATTTCATTCATATATAAGGTTACAGTCTAAACAGATTTTTTATTTTAATAAACTGGTTTCTTTTGGAAGTGAATAACCAAAGAGATCTATTTCTCAAGGGAGAAAACATGAATCTCCAGGATTAAGGCTCAAAGGATTAATCAATTAAGAAGCTAGGGGCACATGCTTCTGCCAAAAATGTATTGGAATTAGGATTGTCTAGCCAACCTACGTCTTAGTGCTCTGCACGGGTCTTAAAGCTCAAGAATATTCCAAATGCATCAATTCCCTATGAGGTCACAACCAGAACATCCTTCATCCTACTGATGGATGAGCCAGGGATAGACACACTACCTGTGGTTACTCCATTAATCTTTCAATTGCTCACTGCCTACATATTATTCAATGAAACATCTTGGATCCATTTGTCAAATGATAATTTATGGACAGATGAGGGAGGATCACAGAGATTAAAGAATATAAACAAAAAAGAGGAGATTAGGATGGTGGAGTATGAGAACCATCCCATGAACACCCCATGTATCAAAATACATCTACATGTGAAGAAGTTCTCACTGAAAACAACCTGGAGACCAGCAGAAAGACTCTTGTACAACAAAGGCTGTAAAGAAAGGTCCACAAGGAGTCAGGTAGGATGGGAAGAGAAGTGATCAGGTCGGGACCTGTGGCCCTAAAAGAGGGCACAGAAGAGGAGGGGGCTTACACAGGCACTAAGGACCTCTGTGGAGAATTAGCCACATATTGGGTGCTCCAGTCCTGGGTACTGGGAAGGCAAGTTCCCTAGCTTGTTTGAAAACCAGTGGGACCAAAGGAGGGCTATAGGAGACCTAGACTTTGCCAATGAAGAGCTCACACATGCTTGTTACTCCCAGGAACAAGGCAGAGAAAGCAGACTGAAACTGCCGAGAACTGTAGCTGGATTCCCATAACCAACTCAGTGCACCCCAGCCCACAATGAGAGCTCACTCTGGCCCCTGTGCCTCTGGCGCAGCTCCACACTATGGCAAAGGCTTCTGATGCCAAGGAGAATGCACAGCTGAGAGGACAAGTTGGCATAACACCAGCATAGCAACAAACATGACAAAGGTGGCCATTAAAGGCATTCACTGAGGCAATCAATCAGGAGCTGTCTGACCTGTATGCCAAGACTTTCCAGCATCTGCCCCAGCCCTCAACAGGTGGCCACTCTGGGCACTTACTTCAGTGCTACCCTCCTCTGGGGCACAGGTGCCTTTGCTCAGAGAGGGCAGAGTGCACAATTAGAAGGAATGGAACAAGGTGGCACCCAACCCACAAGGCTTCTGTTCCAGCAACCCGGAACCTTCTCCTGCCCCCAGTAGGGTGGTGGTGGCCATTGAGCAAAGGAGAAGCTCAGCTCATACCTAGTCTGGCCCCTCCACCTCCACCAGGGTGACAGTGGCCAGCATATTCCAAGGGGAGACATGACCCTGTTCTCATGTCAGCTCTAGCTCTCCCACTGGGCATATATAGGCACTATAGGGAGACTCCCACAGACACCCCTTCCAGACTGTGATAGGTGACCATTTCACCTAATTTCATACAGACAGATAAAATTAAACAAAATGAGAAGACAGGAATCTATTCCAAACAGAAGAACAAGGAAAAAATCTGGAAAAAAACAACTAATCAAATAGAGATAAAAATTTACCAGATAAAGATCAAAGCATAGTAATAAGAATGGTAATTGAACTGGGGAAAAGAACAGATAAACACAGTGAGAAGTTCAATAGGAACCAGAAAATATATATTAAAAAAAAAAACAGAGCTGAAGAATACAATAACTGAAAGGAACAGCACACTAGAAGGAATTAAGAACAGATGAGATGATACGGAAGAATATATAGCTGGTCTGGAAGGTAGAATAATGTAAGTTACCCAACCAGAACAGCAAAAAGAAAAACAAACTTTGAAAAAACGAGAACAGTTTGGATCTCTGACACAACGCTAGCATACTAACATTCACATTATAGGGGTTCAAGATGAAGAAGACTGAGAAAAAGCCACTGAAAATTCATTTGATGAAATTAATGCTGAAAACTTACCAAGTCTGAAGAGGGAAACAGATTTTCAAGTACAGGAAGCACAGAGGGTCCTAAACACGAAGAACCCAAAGAGATTTGCACAAAGACATATCATAATTAAAGTGGCAAAAATTAAAGAGAGAATTCTAAAAGGCAACAAAAGAAGAACAAAGAGTCACATACAAGGGAACCCCCTTGTATGATTAAGGCTATCAGCTGATTTTTCTGCAAAAACTTTGCACACCAGAGGGAGTTACATGATTTACATGAGATGCTGAAGGAGAAAAATCTGCAACCTAGAATACTCTACACATCTAGATTGTCATTTAGAGCTGAAGGAGAGATAAAGAGCTTCTCAGACAAGCAAAAACTACGAGTTCATCAATACTAAACTGAACATAAAAGAAATGTTAAAGGGTCTTCTCTAAGTGGAAAAGAAAAGGCTACAACCAAAAGTAAATATCTATGGGAAAGGAAAAACCCCACTAGCAAAGGCAAATATATAGTAAAGGCTGAGGATCAACCACTGAAATAAGCTAGTATAAATATTAAAAGACAAAAATGTAACATAAATTATAGCTTAAATAAACACTGAAGGGATCATATCAAGATGTAAAATATGACATCAAAAACATGAAATGTGGGAGATGGGAACTAAAAAATGTAGATCTTTTAGAATATGTGTGAACTTAAATGACTCTCAGTTTAGAACAAGTACATATATTATAGATTAACATATAAAAACCCTAAAATAGATACACAAAAAATTAGAGACAAAGGAGACAAACACCAATAAAGAAAATTATCAGAGTTGCTCTCGTGGCTCATTGGTAACAAACCCGACTAGTATTCAATCCCTGGCATTGCTTAGTGGTTTAAGGATCCAGCATTGCTGTGAGCTGTGGTGTGGGTTGCAGATGAGGCTCAAATGTTATGTTGCTGTGGCTGTGGTGTAGGCTGGCAGCTACAGCCCCAATTCAACCCCTAGCATGGGAACTTCTGTATGCTGTGGGTGCAGCCCTAAAAAAAAAAAAAAAGAAAAAAAAAGAAAATTGTCAAACCACAAAGGAAGAAGATAAAAGATGAACTATATAAACAGCTAGAAAACAAGTAATAAAATGGCAGTAAGTATGCGTATCAATAATCACTTTCAATGTCAATGGAGTAAAAGCAACAATCGAAAGACATAGTGTGGTTTTGTGGATAAAAAGAATATACTGCCTAATAGTGACACACTTCAGAGCTAAAGACATACACAGAGTGAGAAGATGACAAAGAATATTTTATGCAAATTTAAACCACTAGAAATCTAGGGTAGGAATACCCATATCAGACAAAGTCTAGGAGTTCCTTCTGTGGCTCAGTCTGTTAAGAACCCAACTAGTATTCATGAGGATGTGGGTTCAATCCCGGGCCTTGCTCAGTGGGTTAAGGATCTGGCATTGCCATGAGCTGTGGTGTAGGTCACAGACCTAGCTAGGATCCTGCATTACTGTGGCTGTGGCTTAGCCAGCAGCTGCAGCTCTGATTCGACACTTAGCCCAGAAACTTCCATATGCCACAGGTGCAAACCTACAAAAAATAAAATAAAATAAAATAAAACAAAGTCTATATCAAGACCAGGATAAGCATTATATATTGATAAAGGAATCAATACAATAGGAGAATACAATACTCATTAACATATATGCACCTAATATAGGGACACCTAAATATATAAAACAAACATTAGCAGATATAAAGTCAGAAATACAAAATACAATAATAGTAGGGGACTTTAACACCCCACTTTAAATAATGGACAGATCATTCAGGCAGAAAATCAATAAGGCAACAGTGGTCTTAACTGACATACTAGACCAGTTAGACTTAAGAGAGAATAGAGACACTCAATCCCAACACAGCAGAATACACGTTATTTTCAGGTACACATGGAACATTCTCTAGGTAGATCAAAACAAGTGCCAACATTTTTAAGATGATAAAAGTTATATCAAGTATTTTTTGGTGACCACAATGATACGAAAGTAGAAATCAATTACAGGAAGAAAATGGTGAAGAGCACAAACATGTGGAGACCAAACAGGCTACTAAGAAAGAAAGAAAGAAAGAAAGAGAGAGAGAGAGAGAGAGAGAGAGAGAAAGAAAGAAAGAAAGAAAGAAAGAAAGAAAGAAAGAAAGAAAGAAAGAAAGAAAGAAAGAAAGAAAGAAATCAAAGAGGAAATCAGAAAATATCTTAAGGAAAATGAAAATGAAAACAAAACAAAAGATCATTGAAAATAAGAGTTGGATTTTTGAAGATTTGAACAAAATTCAGAAACCTTTAGCCAGGCTTATCAAAAAATACAAAAGACAGAGAGAGAGAGAGAGAGAGAGCATGAAACCAAATAACCTAAATAAGAAATGAAAGAGGAGAAATTATAACCAGTATCACAAAGAAACAAAAAATTGTGGGTATGCTATAAATAGTTATATGACAATAATTTGAACAACCTAGAAGAGGCGGACAAATTTCTAGAAACATACAATCTTCTAAAACTGACTCAGGAAGAAATAAACAATCAAAACAGAACAATCACTCATAGACTTGTAGTGAAATTGAATAAGTAATCAAAAAACTGCCAGCAAAAACCCCCAAACCAGGCTTCATGGGAGAATTCTACCAAACATATAAAGAAGAGATAATATCTATTCTAGTCAAACTATTCCAAAAAAATGAGGAGGAAGGAAAACTCCCAAATTCATTCTACAAGGCCACTGGTATTCTTAAAGCAAAACAGACACTACAAAAAAAGAAATTACATCACTGATCAATATAGATAGAAAAATCCAACAAAATACTAGCAAACTAAATTCAACAATATTATATAAAAAAAGATCATACACCATACTCAAGTTGAATTGATTGCAGGGATACAAGAATGGTTCAATATCACCAAATCAACTAATGTGATGCACAACATTAACAAAAGGAATGATAAAAATCACATGATCATATCAATAGATGTAAAAAAAAGTATTTGACAAAATTAAATACCCATTCATGATAAAAATGCACATAGAAATTGGTAGAGAGGGGAGAGAATGCAAGAAAACAATCTTATTTAAAATCACATCAAAAAGAATAAAGTACCTAGGAAAAAACCTTAATTTTGGAGGTGAAAGACCTATTCCTATTCCTGGAAAAGCATAAGTCACTAATGAAGGAAATTAAAGTTGGTAAAAAAAAAAAAAAAAGAAAGAAAGATTTTTCTATGTTTGTGGTATGGAAAAAATAATGTTGTTAAGTATATGCAATCCAAAGCAATCTACAGATTAATGCAATTCCTATCAAATACCCATGACATTTTTTAAAAAACTAGGAAAAATAATCTTAAAATTTATGTAGAACCACAAAAGGCTTCAAACAGCCAAAGCGATATCAACGTAAGTGAACAAAGCTGGAGGTATCATCCTCCCAGGCTTCAGAACACACTATAAAGTTTCAGTAATCAAAGCAGTATGGTATGGGGGAAAAAAAAAGATGCGTAGATCAATGAATCAATGAAAAAAATAGCCAGAAATAAACCCATACACTTATGGTCAATTAAGCTACAATAAAGGAGTTAAGAATATACAGTGGAAAAAAGTCTCTTCAAAAAGCAGTTCTCAAAACAGAATGGCTATACAGCAAAGAATGAAATTAGAACATTCAGTAACATTATATACAAAAGCAATCTCAAAGTGAATTAAAAATCTAAATTTAATATATTAAACCATAAAATTCCCAGAATAAAACGTGAGAACACACTTAGACATAAATCATAGTAGTATGTTTTATATCTGTCTCCTAAGTCAAGAGAAAAAAAGCAAAAATTAAAAAATGGGACCTAATTAAAAACATTTTGCACGGTAAAAGAAACCATCAACAAAGTGAAAAGACAACATACTGAGCAAGATAAAATATTCACAAATGATATGATAGACATGGGGTTAATATTCAAAACATATAAAAAGCTTATATAACTCAATACCAAAATAGCAAATAACTACATTTAAAAATGGGTAGAAGACCTGAACATGGCCAATACACACATGAAAAGTTGCTCACTAATCAACTGGAAGTTTGAGGTTAGTAGATGCAAACCATTGCATTTGGAATGCATAAGCAATGAGATCCTGCTGTATAGCACAGGGAACTATATCTAGCCACTTGTGATGGAACATGATGGAGGATAATGTGAGAAAAAGAATATATATATATGTATATATAATATATATACATATATATATATGAATGACTGGGTCACTTTGCTATACAACAGAAATTGACAGAACATTATAAATCAACTATAATAAAAAAAATTTTTAAAAGAAATGCAAATCAAAACCACACTGTGATTATCATCTCACACTTCTCAGAATGGCTATCATCAAAAAAGACTACAAATAACAAATGTTGGCAAGATATTGAGAAAAGGTACCCCTGCTACACTGTTGTTGGGAATGTAAATTGGTTAAATCACTTTGAAAAACAGTATGGAGGTTCCTCGAAAAACTGAAAACAGATCTACCACATGATCTATAATTTCCACTCCTGGGGTATATCTAAAGAAAATAAGAACACTAATTTGAAAAGATACATGCACTCAAATGTTCATAGCAGTGTTATTTACAATAGGCAAGATAAGGAAGCAACCTAAGTGTCCATCGACAGATGCATGGATAAAGAAGATGAGGTGAATGTATACAATGAAATATTACTCAGCCACACTAAAGAATGAAATTCTGCCATTTGCAACAGTATGGATGGACTTGGAGGGTATTATGTTTAGTGAAATAAGTCATACAAAGATAAATACTGTATGTTATTATTTATATATGAAATCTAAAATATAAAGAAGTGAATGAATATGTCAACACAAAAAAAGACTCATGGATATGGAGAACAAACTAGTGACTACCAGTGAGGAGATGGAAGAGGAAAATGGCAAGATAAGTTTAGAGAAATAAGAGATACATATAAAATAACTAAGCTACAAGGATATATTGTACAGCACAGGGAATATAGCCAATATTTTGTAATAACTTCATATGGAGTATAATCTATAAAATACTGAATCACTGTTGTATGCCTGAAACTAATGCAATATTGTAAATCAACAACCTTCAATTTAAATAAGTTAATTGATTTAATTAGCATAAAACAGAAATCAAAATGCACAGGAATAAAAATAGAATGCCAACTAACATCCAGGGTCAGCAGGTGAAGGTGGACTAAAACCAATTTGCCCCCAGATCCTTGAGACCCTCCAATTTCTTCAATCAAAAAAAAAAAAGAACCTTCATGGAGTTCCCATGGTAGTGCAGTGGTTAACGAATCCGACTAGGAACCACAAGGTTGTGGGTTCGATCCCTGGCCTTGCTCAGTGGGTTAAGGATCCAGTGTTGCCATGAGCTGTGGTGTAGGTCGCAGACGCGGCTCAGAACCCGCTTTGCTATGGCTCTGGTGTAGGCCTGCGGCTACAGCTCCAATTGGACCCCTAGCCTGGGAACCTCCATATACCATGGAGAGTGGCTCTAGAAAAGGCAAAAAGACACACACACACACACACAAAAACCTTCAAAGGAAGAATCAATTCCAACTTAGCACCTACTCATAAGGACCTGCTGGGAGCAAGCCCATTTCTGGCCTCCTGGAATAGCACTGCATTTGGCCTATAAATAAGCAGAAATTGATAAATTCTACAAAATGTTAACAGTGTGTGTTTTTGCCTGCCTGGCATGCTATCCTCTTCATGAAGAAACAAATGCCCAATTTATCTTTAGAAAGCTACTCCTTTTTCCCTTTTCCGTTCAATTCATCAATTCATATGAGTCATTTGGTTTTGGTGGTACCCTATGTTCCTTTCCAAATGCACTGCCCACCTCTAAAATAGGACTTTTGCTGAAACTATGGACAAAGGCAGTTTAGCTGCCAAAGAAGGAACATGTTAAAGGCCATGGAGGCCTGTACCTACTAGGGGCCACGTCTGGCATAAGTGGACACAGCCTGTCTGAAAATGAAGCTAACACAAAAGAGACAGGGATTCTTTGAAATAGAATCTGGGGAATTCCCTGGCGGCTCAATGGGTTAAGGATCTGGCATTGTCACTTCTGTGGCTCAGGTTACTGCTGTGGCACAGGTACGATCCCTGGCCCAGGAATGTCTACATGCCATGGGTGTCGCCAAAAAAAAATAAAATAAAAATAAAAACCTAAACAAAACATAATCTGAACACTGGGACTCAGCCCTACCTGAAGCTAGGAATACTCTTGGACTTAGTAGTTACCTAAGCCAAAAAGGTCCCCTGAGCCATTTTGACTATCTATCCCTTGCATTCAAAAGAGTTTTTTGTTTGTTTGTTTGTTTTGGCTTTTTAGGGCCACACCTGTGGCATATGGAAGTTCCCAGGCTAGGGTTCAAATTGGAGCTTCAGCTGCCAGCCTATATAACAGCCACAGCAACAAGGGATCTGAGCCGTGTCTGTAACCCATCCCACAGCTCACGCCAGTGCTGGATCCTTAACCTACTGAGTGAGGCCAGGGACTGAACCCACATCTTTATGAAATACTAGTTGGGTTTTTAACCCACTGAGCCACAATAGGAACTCCCTCAAAAGAGTTCTGAAGGACACAACAGTTAGCTGTGGATGGGGAGATTTTAGGAGATTTTTTTTTTCTTTTGTACTTTTCTGTCTTGTTTGAAATATTTAAAATAAACATGTATCTTTTTTTTCTAAAACAAAAAAAAATTAAAAAAAACAGGACAGCTAAATTTGAGGTATCACCATATATAAAGAATTGACTCTGCAATCTGTGGATCTCTTAGATAAAGCCAAACATTATAGAAAGGACCCTAAAGCCACCTTGTTTATTCTAATATCCTGGACAAGAGAAGCTATTCCATGTTGAAAGCTCTTCAGAGAGAAGGACTCTCTCTAATTTCCATCAACCATCCATAATATCCAAAAATTGTCATTTACCATTAGGAAAGTCTTCCTTAGTTTAATTATGAACACTCTCAGCTCATGTTCTGTTACTCTTTCCTCGGCCCAGAAGCACAAGTGTTCATCCAGCCATATTTCCACTGCAGAAGCTGTCCCTCCTTTTTCTACTTCTCCCTAAAAAACATGCTACCACATGAGATATCAGAAAGAAGGAGCTGGATAATAAACTCACAATGGCTTAAAGACTTAACATAAGACAAGACACTATAAAACTCCTAGAAGAGAACAGAGGCAAAACATTCTCTGACATCAATTGTACAAATGTTTTCTTAGGTCAGTCTCCCAAGGCAACAGAAATAAAAGCAAAAATAAATGAATGGGACCTAATCAAACTGACAAGCTTTTGCACAGCAAAGGAAACAAAAAAAAAAAAAAAAAAAGACAACCTATGGAATGGGAGAAAATAATTTCAAAGGATGCAACTGACAAGAGCTCACTCTCTAAAATATACAAACAACTTACACAACTCAACAGCAAAAAAAAAAAAAAAAAAAAAAAAAAAAACAACTGAAAAATGGGCAGACCTAAATAGACATTTCTCCAAAGAAGGTATACAGATGGCCAACAGGCACATGAAAAAATGCTCAACATCAGTAATTACTAGATAAATGCAAATCAAAATTACAATGAGGTACCACCTCACACCAGTCAGAGTGGCCATCAGTAATAAGTCAACAAATAACAAATGCTGGAGCGGGTGTAGAGAAAAGGGTATCCTCCTTCACTGTTGGTGAGAATTGAATTGGTACACCCACTACGGAGTACATATGGAGGTACCTCAGAAAACTAAATACAGAACTATCATATGACCCAGCAATCCCTCTCCTGGGCATATATCCAGACAAAACATTGATTGAAAAAGACAAATGCACCCACACATTCATTGCAGCACTATTCACAATAGCCAAGAAATGGAAACAACTTAAATGTCCATTGACAGATGAATGGATTAAGAAGATGTGATATATATATACACAATGGAATACTACTCAGCCATAAAAAGAACAAAATAATGCCATTTGCAGCAACGTGGATGGAATTAGAGACTCTCATACTAAGTCAAGTAAGTCAGAAAGATAAAGACAAATATTGTATGATATCATTTATATCTGGAATCTAATATATAGCATAAATGACCCTATCTGCAGAAAAGAAACAAACTCATGCATTTGGAAAACAGAGTTGTGGTTGCCAAGGGAGAGGGGAGGGAGTGGGATGGACTGGGAGTTTGGGGTTAGTAGATGCAGATGGTTGCATTTGGAGTGTATAAGCAATGAGATCCTGCTGTATAGCACAGGAAACTATATCTAGTCACTTGTGATGGAACATGATGGATAATGCGAGAAAAAGAATGTGTGTGGATATATATATGTGTGTGTGTATATATGTATATATGACTGGGTCACTTTACTGTATAGCAGAAATTGACAGAACAATGTAAATCAACTGTAATAGAAAAAATTAAAATCTTAAACAGTAAAAAAAAAAAAAAAAAAAAGAAAGAAAGAAAGAAAGAAAGAAGGGGCCAGGCCCTTATATTGTGCCTAGAGAGAAGTAAGAACGAGGCGAGTCACTTTTCAGTTTTAAAATAATGACTTCCTGAATGTCAAATTCATTTTCCCACCAGCTGGAGCTGCCCAAGGGAACTTATTCCTCTCCACAGTAGCATAGTTCCAGGGTATAAACAGACTGTTCCTGCCAGGGATCCTAGAGCAATGTCTAATCTCATGGTGGCAGATTTCTGGACACTTCTACCTTCTGCGACTGTTGGGACAGCCCAATGATCCTAAATGTATGTCTAAATATTTCTAAAGAACCTGTCATTGTCATCTCCAAGCACCCAAACCCCATGTGCATATCCAACTTCAGAATGATTCTACCTTCTGAATCATCAGAGATTAAAGAGGGCTGAGTATAGTTTCTGTGTTAATGTTGAATCAGTGGTTATCTTCCCATTTCCCTGAATCAGGTCTTCAGATATTTCTGAAGTATCTGAAAGAAGCATTCACAGGGATCTGTGGATGGTTCAGAGGTCTGGGGAAAAGGAGGAGGGTCAGGCTCAATGGGGAGGTATGCAGTCTAGCCAAGAAAAACCATGTCCTTGAAGTGACTGCCTGGAGCAATGGTTATAGGCAATGTCACTGAGAAATAAAATGAAATACAAAAGCAAATCTGTGGCAAGTAAAAATCATTACTTATGGCCTCAAGCAGCAACTACTTAAAAAAAAAAAAGCTGGTTTGTGCAGGAGAGCACTCTATAGCTTCTTAATATAGACAGGTCATGTGGTATTGTGGAAAGAGAGGAGGCTGGGAATCAAAACACTTGGGTTTGATCAACGACACTTTTTTTACAGGGATAATAGTTAGAAAACCCGAATGTGAATTTCTTCATGTGGAAAACAAAGGAAATAATGCCTTCTCTCCTATATTAAAAGGTTATTTGACAAATTTGTGAACTCATTATTATCGGTATACACTAATAAAAAAAAAAGGAACTTGGAGGAAGCAGAAATAATCTACAGAGAAATAGCATAAAATAAACTGTCATTAATAGCCTCATAGAGATTTAAAAAAAAATATTGCATCCAGTAGACTAAGAAAAACATTCATAAAACAAAATGAGCTCTTTGAAAAAAAAAAAAAAAAAAACACATTCCAAATAGAGGGAACAGAAGATAAAGCTGAGGAAATCTATGACCCAAGATTAGAAAAACAAAGATGAAAAAGAACAGGAAAAGTATACGTAAAATAGCAGGGGATCCCTTCAGAAGTTATCTGAACTACAGGAATTCTAAAAATTAGAATGAGAGAATATATATTAAGAAAATTAGTGAAAAAAATATTTTGAGACTTTATTCCTGGACCTGCAGGGCAGAGTTTCCATGTCAAAAAGGATTCCTGACCATATATAAAGTACAACATATTTTAAAAGTCCGAAATAAATCACAGTGCTATGAACTAGTAAACTACTAAATTAGTTTTATATTATTACTCATAGATATTAGGTGGCTAATTAGCACATCCATACAATGGGAGGGAATAAAACACAAATTTTCTTTTCTTTTTTTTCTTTTTCTTTTTTCACAGCCACACCTGTGGCCTATGAACATTCCCGGTCCAGGGCTTAAATTGGGGCCACAATTACAGGCCTATACCACAGCCACAGAAACACCAGATCCAAGCCACATCTGCAACCTATGCCACAGCTTGCTGCAATGTGGGATCCTTAACCCACGTGAGACCAGGGATCAAACCTGCATCCTCACTGAGACAATCTGGGCCTTGCCCTGCTGAGCCACAACAGGAACTCCCAAAATTATTTTCTAAAAATATTTTATGACATAAGAAAATGATCTACATAGAAGTTGAAATGGGAAATTTTTTTTTAAAATGGGATATCTGAATTCAGTTACAGAGAGCTTAGAAGTTGTCACTTATACTTTATGACAAGAAAAAGCTAGACAAAATGAAACTCAACAGCTTTTCTTGGGGGAGTTCCCATTGTGTTGAGGGCGTTAAGATCCTGATGAGCTACAATCCAATTCAACCTCCAGCCTGGGAACCTCCATGTGCCACAGGTGTGGCCATAAAAAGAACAAAAAACAAACAAACTTTTCTTTGAAAAATCCAAGAACTAAAGTCATAAAGAAAATGACCAGCCCAACATCTGGAGAGATAAGCACATTTTGAGAGGTAAGTAATGACGATGTTCCTGCTTGGGGCAAAAGTAACATGAACCATAAAATAAGAGGAACAATGAAACAATGATTCACTGGAAGCTGCATAAAGATCTGACTGAAAGTGAGACATCCTCTGGGCCCCATCAAATGTGACATCCCATGCTTCCCTGGCCTTTACTTCAGGAACCCCCCATATTTTGTGATATTGTGATTTATAATAAAAAATTATATAGTTGGTTTTCTTCATTTCCAGCACAGAGTTCCTAAAACCCTTGGAACCCTTGGAGTTGTTGGAAAGCAATAGAGTTGTCTTTGATTATGTGTCTGAGGTGACTTTTGGACCACGCCTAAGGATGGGGCCTGGTGTTAGGAGAAGCAACCATGTGATTAGAGGGTTGGAACCTGAAGCCGCACATCCCCTGACCTCAGATCTCTGGGGATGTGAGAAGGGCTGGAGGTTCAATCAATAGCTAATGGCAAATAATTTAATCAATTAATTAAATCATGGATTAAATTAATAAATTCATTGATTTAATTTGATACTTGTGCCTAAGTAATGCAACCTCTATAAGCATCCAAAAGAATGTTTGGAGAGCTTCCAGTATGGTAAACAAGTGTAGATGTAGAAAGCAGAGCATGCCCAGAGAAGGTATGGAAGCCACATGCCTTTCCCATACCTTGCCCTGTGAATTGCTTCCATCCAGCTGTTCCTCGGTTATAATGAACTTGCAGTAGTAAGTGAATGCTTCCCTGAGTTCTGTGAGCCATTCTAGCAAAGCAATCAGACCCAAGGAGGGGTGGTTGGAATCCCTGATCCATAGCCAGTTGTTCAGAAGCACAAGTGACAGACTGGACCTGCAACTGATATTTGAAGAAGGAGGTCAGGCAGTCTTGTGGGACTGAACCCTTATCATATGGAATCTGATGGTATCTCCAGGTAGAAAGTGTCAGAACTGAGCTGAACTACAGGACACCTAGTCGGTGTCAAGAGAATTGCTTATTGGTATGGAACCATACCATGCACACACACATTGGAACTGATGATCAGAATCCTTATATTCTCATGGAAAAGATCCAAAATAGATTCCGTCATGGTCCTGGTAGGGGAAAGGTAGAGAAATTATTGTGAAGCATCCACAGAGCTTTCTCAATAACAAGTGCCTACCCTCCAGGGGAAATGACTTTGCAAGAGCAAAATTCTGAAACTTTATTTCACCTGGAAGAAAGGTGTAGAAAGAAAATCTAACCACAGGAGTATGGACAGAAACACTTGTGAAGCCCACAGCTCTGAGATGTAGGTCTGTTAAAAGTCTAAGGCTCTATCAGAAAAGTATAGAATGCTCCCCTACCCCACATAGAAGCCACACCAAGGCAGCTCCAGTATAATAACAGTGGGTTATAGCTGAAATAGCTGCAAGATAGAGACTCTGGAAGATAGCTGGTTCTGGGACCAGGGAGGGAATATACAACATGAGCCTGGAGAATCTTATAGCACCAGAAAGTAAGGAAGCACACACACACACAAAACAAACAAACAAGTAACAACAACAAAAAAACTCCACAATGGAGATATGAAAACTAAATATTATGTGATATCCTCAATGGGATCCTGGACTAGAAAAATAAACCCCACTGTTTTATATATTCTATAGGGAAAAACAAATGAAGTAAGGAGTTCAGTTAAGGTGGGTATCAATATTTGCTCACCCCTTGTGACAAACAGATCATATTGATGTAAGATGTTAACAAAAGAGGAAACTAGGTGTGAGATATATGGGTACTTACTTACTGTACTATTTTCATGACTTTCCTGTAAATCTAAAACTATTCTAAAAGTAAAAACATTTCTTTTAAATGGCATAGCATTGGAGATAATATGACCCTACTTCTCTTTTATAGATGACAATGTGTAAAACTGAAGAGATTGCATGGAGTTGTTCAAAGAAACCATCTGTACAGGGAGATTTCTTTTGAGGGAACTTTGTAATTACAATTTCAATTTCGATAGTAGCTGTAGGGAGATTTAGACTCCCTATATATAATCCTATTTGGGGTTGGTAGTTAGTAGTTTTCAAGGAATTGGTCCATATCTTAAAGTCATTGGATTTTTGAGCACCAAGTTTGTCAAAACATTTCCTTATTACTTATTTAATAGCTGCAGGATTCCTAGTGCTACCTCTTATCACATTCCTAATAATGATAATTTGCATCATTTCCCTTCTTATTTTTGTCAGTTATGCCTACCGATTTCATTGATATTTTTGAAAAAGCAACTTTTGTTTCATTGATTTTCTCTATTCTTTGCCTGTTTCATCTCAAATGATTTCTGATCTTATCGTTAGTATTATCTTCATTCTGTTTGCATGGGTTTATTTTGCGTTTCCTTTTCTAATTTCTTGTAGGAATTTAAATTACTGACATGAAATCTTTCTTCATTTCTAATCTAAGTATTTCTTGCTGTAAGTTTCCCTCTCGGCACTGCTTTAGCTTTTACCCTACATATTTTGGTTTGCTTTCATTTTTATTCAGTTCTATGTATTTTTAATTTAAAAATTTTCAAAATTTTTGATGACTGGATTATTTATAAGTGTGTTCCTTTCCATTGGCTGAGAGATTTCCTTGTTGTCCCTCTGTTACTTATTTCAACTTTGCTTTATGGACACAGAACAAACTCCATATGATTTAAATTATCTTAAATTTGTCGAGGTTTGCTTTATGATCCAGCAAATGGTCTATCTCGGTAAACGTTCTCCGAGCACTTGAAAAGAATCTGTATCCTGCTGCTGTTAGGTGAAGTAGTTCATATATGTCATTTCAATCCTATTGATTGATTGTGCTGATCAGATTTCCTGTATATTTCCCAAGTGGATTTATATATTTCTTCTTTCAGCTTTTTAAGTTTTTGCTTCATGTATTTTGAGGTACGCACATTTAAGATCATTATATCTTCTTGGGGCACTGATCCTGTTGTCATTGTGTAAAGTCCCTCTTTTTTTTTTTTCCATTTTAGTTGGTTTACAGAGTTCTGGAAATTTTTCTACTGTACAGCAAAGTGACCCAGTCACACACACACACATATATATACACACTCTTTTTCCTTACATTATCCTCCATCATGATCCATCGCAAGTGACTAGATATATTTCCCTATGCTATAGAGCAAGATCTCACTGTTTACCCATTCCAAAGGCAATAGTTTGCATATATTAGCCCCAGATTCCCAATCCATTCTACTCCTTCCCCATCTCCCTTGGCAAAGACAAGTTTGTTCTCCATGTCCATGCGTTCCTTTTCTGTGGAAAGGTTCATTTGTGTCATATATTAGATTCCAGATATGTGATATCATATGGTATTTGTCTTTCTCTTTCTGACTTACTTCACTTGGTATGAGAGTCTCTAGTTCCATCCATGTTGCTGCAAATGGCATTATTTTGTTCTTTTTACGGCTGAGGAGTATTCCATTATGTGTGTATATATATATATATATATATATATCACATCTTCTTAATCCATTCATCTGTCAATAGACATTTAAGTTGTTTCCATGTCTTGGCTATTGTGAATAGCGTTGCAATGAACGTATGGGTGCATTTGTCTTTTTCAAGGAAAGTTTTGTCTGGATATATGCCCAAGAGTGGGATTGCTGGGTCATATGGTAGTTCTATATTTAAGTTTTCTGAGGTAACTCCATACTGTTTTCCACAGTGGTCGTACCAATTTACATTCCCATCAACAGTGTAGGAGGGTTCCCTTTTCTCCACACCCTTTCTAGCATTTGTTATTTGTGATAAAGTCGCTCTTTATTTCTAGTAGTTTTCTTCATCTTGAATTATATTTTATTACATATTAACATATCTCTCCTGCTTTAACTTTTAATTTAATATTTGTATGGTATAAATTTTCCATGCTTTTACTTAATAGTTTTTGGCCACAGTGTACAGCAGATTGATGCAGGATCTCAGTTCCCAGACCAGGGACTGAACCTAGGCCACAGTGGTGAAAGCACCTAATCCTAATCACTATATCACCAGGGAACTCCCCCTCCCATTCTGTTACTGTTAACCTACCTATATTGTTGAACTTTAAATGAGCTTCTTGTAAGCAGCATACATTTGGGTCATTTAAATTTTCTTTAAAATTTTTAATCTACTCAGCTTATTTCTTATTTTTTAAATTTATTTTTATTTATTTTTTTATTTTTTATTGAAGTATAGTTGATTTATAAAGTTGTGTTAGTTTCGGGTGTACAAAGTGATTCAGTTCTATATATATCCATTCTTTTTCAGATTTTTTTCCCATACATGTTGTTACAGAATATTGAATAGATTTCCCTGTGCTATACGGTAGGTTCTTGTTGATTAACTATTTTATGTATAGTAGCGTGTATATTGCTAGTTCCAAATTCCTAATTTATCTCCCCCCATCTCTTCCCCCTTGGTAACCATGAGTTTGTTTTTGAAGTCTGTGAGTCTGTTTCTGTTTTATAATTAAGTTCATTTGTATCATTTTTTCAGATTCCACATATAAGTGATATCATAAGGTATTTGTCTTTCTCTGTCTGACTTACTTTACTTAATATGATAACCCCTAGGTCCTATCTCTGTCTTTTGATCAGTGTATTTTGACCACTTACATCTAAGATCATTATTGATCTATTAGGGCATAAATCTGTCACTTAACATTAAATTTTCTATTTTTTTTAATATGGTTCTTCTAATTTTACTTTTAAATTTTAAAAATTTTGGAGTTCCCGATATGGAGCAGTGGAAATAAATCTGACCAGGAACCATGAGGTTGCAGGTTCGATCCTTGGCCTTGCTTAGTGGGTTAAGGATCCAGCATTGCTGTTAGCTGTGGTGTAGGTCATGGATGCGGCTTGGATCTGGCATTGCTGTGGCTGTGCTGTAGGCTGGCTGCTGTGCTGTAGACTGGCAGCTGTAGCTCTGATTAGAGCTCCGATTAGAGCTACAGCTGCCAGTTTAGCCTGGAAATCTCCTAGCCTGGGAATCACCATATTCCGTGGGTGCGGCCCTAAAAAAAAAAAGCAAAAAAAAAAATTAAAAATTTAGAGTTACACACAGATAACAATGGCAGGAAATGCTGCAATTTGTTACAATGACTGTTTCTATACTCTATGATTTTGGTTACTTATATTTCTGTGTACTGCATTTTCCATCTCCTATTCAACTGAGGAGATGGAGAACTCCTGGGATTTTGTTCCTACCCAAACAGACTAACCCTGTTATGAGGAAAAAGCTATAACAAGATTCCCACTGACACCAGTTTAACATCTCACAGGAAAGATAAATCGTGCCTAACTGGTGTCTGTATAACAAACACATAACAACCATACAGGTAGCTCTCAGTGTTTCCTCAGTGATTGAATGAGTGACAGAAAAGGATTAACACAACCCATAAACAAAACTATAGAAAAAGAGGCAGCCGTCAAACTTTAAAATACTCTCAAAATTCACATCTCACTAAGGCTGAGTGAAGAGCACCCACATTCATAACTCAAAAACCAGTACATCTTGGCTATTATCGGGCCATGTTTGTGAACCTACAAAAGCCTCCAGAAAGCAAGAACACTTGACCAGTCTGAATTAGTCTATCCTTGTTTATACATTTGATTTAGTCAAGTGCCATGGGCAAAAAGCTAGAAAACAAGATATCATAGAAAAAATTACTGAAATCATTATTTCGAAGTAGAATGAACAGCTGAACATTCTACAAGTGGGAGCTTACGAGGGTCATTTTCCATGTGCCTTCATGTTTCATTAGGAGCAAGGTTTTTTCCCTTTCCCAAACACTATAAGGCAAAGGATAGTCATTCTCTGTGACCACATACACTGCCATGAAACTGCCTCAATGAGTAATTTACACATATTGAACTGCACAGTTCCATAGGGTTCTGGCTGAGCTAGCCTTTTGTTCATTAAAAGCAAGTGCTTATTTATTTCCTCCCTAACCATTAAAGAAAGCCCTAACCATGAAAAGCAGCTATGTCAAATGATCATTTAAAAGGCAGTCATTTAAAAGGCATATATTCTATACTTGAATGCATTCATAAGCGCCAGGAGAAAGCTGTGGGCAGATATACCCCAAGCTATTGACAATGGTCACCTCAGGCAGGTGGGAAGGAACAGAGAATAGAAAGGGGCGTTAGCTGTTTTAACAGTGTTGTACTGTATGCCTGTTACAATAGATATGTAAAACTGTTGTAATTTCTAAAGCAAATTAAAGAAAGATTTAAAGGGGAGGCCACTCCTTTTACCTTTCTCTTCTCTGGGCTGCCTGCTCATACCTTGCTTGGTATTTATAAATACTGGTCCTGTTGCTCCCAACTCCCTTCCCTGCAGAGCACCTCTGTCTTATCTGAGTGAGCCTGGCTGTGAGCCCCCCTGGGGAATTCAGGACTCCCACGTTAACTACGCCTGAGTGGAAGTCTTTGACTTGAGGCTTTGACAGCCAGGCGGTTGACTTTTAAGCATTAAACGGAGATAACGTGAAGGAAAGAGGAGTCAGTTCCAAGGAAAGGCTTTTCAGTGCAGACAAGTGTGGGTGTAGACTGATGGGCCAGAGAGGAGGCAAGGACCCCGGCAGGCCTGGATCTTCCTGAGACAGACTGTGGAATGTCACTGAGAGTATCACTATATGATAAGAAAGATCACACACACACATAAACACCTGTTAAATCTTCTACATGCATTTCGAGGTGAGAAAGATTATGACTACGACTATAAAAGAATAGAAAAAAATATAATATTGGTCTCTATGCTCGGTTCCTAGAACAGAGCTCTTAAAACCCTTGCAATTTCCTAAGTGACAAGAGCACTAGGAATATCTTTTGTTCTAATATTTGATCTCTGGCTCAACATCCTGACTGAGAGCTCCTCAATCCCTTGGAATTTCCTGGGTGACAGGAGCATCTATTGTACTAATGAGGTGACCTGACAGATTCAGGATGGCGGCCAGTCACCAGAAAGATGAAGCCATGACTTTCCAGGCACACTTTTCAGGCACATATCCCTCCTTCAAACCTCCAGGAAGGGGAGAGAGGGTGGAAATGGAGCTAAGCATTAATTATGTTTATATGATGAAGCCTCCATAAAAATCCCACTAGTACAGGGCTAGGAGAGCTTCCAGGCTGGGGAACACATCCCTGTACCAGAAGGGGCAGTACACTCCAATACCACGGGGACAGAAGCACCTATGCTCGGGACCCTCCCAGAGCTCACCCTGTCTACCTCTTCATCTGGCTGTTAATGCATTTTTTTTTCATTTTTTAAAGTTTTATTGAGGTATAGTTGATTTACAATGTTGTGATAATTTCTGCTATACAGCAAAGTTCTTGTTATACATGTACGCACATCTGTGTATTCTTGATAGCAGTCTTTATTGCATAATGCACCAGTAAACATGAATGTTTCCCTGAGTTCTGTGAGCCAACTTAGCAAATTATCTAACACAAGGAAGTAGTCATGGAAAGCCTGATTTACAGCTGATTCATCAGAAATACAGGTGAATTACAACTGGCATCTAAAGAGGGAACTGCCTTGTGTGACTGAGCCCTTACCCCAAGGAGCTTAAGCTACCTCCAGGTAGAAAGAGTCAGGATTAAGTTCAACTGTAGCACACTCAGCTAAGTGTCACAGAATTGCTGGTTGCAGGGAAAAAAACCCACAGCTGGTGTCAGAAACGATGTGAGTGAGGCAGGCATGGGAGAGCTAAGGAGAAACATGGGAGTGGGAAGTGTTTTTCTTATACAATGACTAATACTTATTTTGTAATTCACAAATCTGAGAGTTTGGCACAATTTTTTTTTTTAACTTTTTAAGGAATAATAATCCGAAAACCATGAAAGGAGGAGTTCCTGTTGTGGCTCAGCGGAAACAAGTCTGACTAGTATCCATGAGGATGCAGGTTTGATCCCTAGCCTTGCTCAGTGGGTACTGCCGTGAGCTGTGGTGTAGGTCACAGACCTAGCTCGGATGCCATGTTGCTGTGGCTGTGCTGTAGGTCAGCAGCTACAGCTCCAATTCGACTCCTAGCCTGGGAACTTCCATATGCCTCAGACAAAAACAAAAACCATGAAAGGAAATGCAAGCTGGAAATCCTGTTGTATCATTTCTGTCAATAGAAGTTTTATCTGTATTTCCTGGGATTTTCAATGTTCAACACGTGACTAAATTTTAATATAGGTGATACCCTTGGGAGGGCTGTAGAAGAAAAAAATACAAACATGCATCCAGATCACATATTTATGTTGACAAATCAGATATTAGCAAACACACATACTAAATTCAAGTACTGAAACATATTCCCTGTTGGCACTTTCACTGAGAGAAGTGAGCTCATTAGTGTGGGGGCAATTCTGTAATTTAATTCAGAGCATCACATCCCTGAAGCACACAGTACAGAAAGCAACTTGTTCATGGGTATATGAACATAAAATTGTCTTCAGCCAGAGATTTCATAAATTGACCAGAAAGACTGAATAAGAATGCCCCCCACCATGTGAAATCTCTCTCTCCTAGAAAGCCTGTATTACTTATTATTATTATTATGGAGCCAGGCCATTTATCTGAACACCTACCCAGGGAGGGAATATGCCTCCCAATCATTTTTTCAAAGCCAAGTTTGAGTTTCTAACTCCTCCGTGGAAATTCTGATCAGTTATCCTCAAATCCCTAAATAACCAGGTCTCTAAGAATAAAGAGGCAAAGTCATAACAACAACCAGAGTCTTTCGTTTCAGAAACTGTGTGGGAAAAGGCAGTTTTTTTGTTTTTCTTTTTAGATGATTTCTACTTTTTCCATTATAGTTGGTTTACAATGTCTTGGCAATTTTCTACTGCAGAGCAAAGTGACCCAGTGTCATATATATATATTCCTTTTCTCACATTTCCTCCATCATGCTCCATCAACAGATGAATGGATTAAGAAGATGTGGTATATATACAAAATGGAATATTACTCATCCATAAAAAAGAACAAAACAATGCCATCTGCAGCAACATGGATGGAACCAGAGACTCTCATACCAAAAGGCAGTTTTGAAGATTTCCTTTTTTTTCTTTTTCTGCCACACCCGAGGCATATGGAAGTTCCCAGCGTCATGGATGAAACCAAGCTATGGCTGCTACCTATGGCCACAGATGTGGCAACGCCAGATCCTTAACCCCCTGCACTGGGCCAAGGACTGAACCCATGCCACTGCAGAAACAATGCTAGATCCTTAACCCACTGTGCCACAATGGAAACACTAGGGTTTTATATTTTTAAGATTAAAATGAAATAACTGGCTCCATGAGCTTCTAATATGGATGGACAGCAGACAACATGTTTAAATGAACAAGTGGCCCTTGCTAAGCAGAGACCAGGACACTTCTGAAGACCTCTGACACCAGAAGGCCTTGTTCACATTTAGTGGCCTCCCTGCCTCTAAGTTGTGTGGGTACTAGAATTACACACTCAGCCATGCCCGCGGTGAAAAGCCTCCCCCATACTCAAAGTCATGAACACCCCGAAGTCTTCACTGTATACAACTATGTCCAAGTCTTTCTTAATGCATCCATATGCGTAATACAAAAAACATGCTCTCCGATGGGCATTTTGACTTTCTTTTTAAGATCATCACAGGTTCACATTCCGTCTTAGGAAATAAGGCAGATAGTACCCGTGTATTCTTTACCTGGTTTTTCCCAATGGTAACATTTTGCAAAATGATAATACAAATTCACAATCAGTATTCATCAACTTTTTAAAAATTTTATTAAAGTATAGTTGATTACAACGTTGTGCCACATTTCTTTTTTCATATTATCTTCCATCATGGTCTGTCCCAAGAAATTGGATACAGTTCCCTGTGCTATACAGTAGAACCTCATTGCCCATCCATTCTAAATGTAACTGTTTACACCTACTAACCCCAAACTCCCAGTCCATCCCACTCTCTCCCCTTCCCCACTTGGCAACTATTCTCTATATCTGTGAATCTGTTTCTGTTTTGTGGATAGGTTCATTTGGGCCATATTTTAAATTCCACATTTAAGGGATATTATATAGTATTTCTCCTCTTTCTTCTTCTTTTTTTTTTTCTTTTTTTGTCTTCTTGCTATTTCTTGGGCTGCTCCCGCGGCATATGGAGATTCCCAGGCTAGGGGTCCCAGGCGTAGGCCAGAGGCTACAGCAACGTGAGATCCGAGCCGTGTCTGCAACCTACACCACAGCTCACGGCAACGCCGGATCATCAACCCACTGAGCAAGGGCAGGGACCGAACCCGCAACCTCTTGGTTCCTAGTCGGATTCATTAACCACTGCGCCACAACGGGAACTCCTATTTCTCCTCTTTCTGACTTACTTCACCTAGTATGAGAATCTCTAGTTGCATCCATTTTGCTGCAGATGGCATTATTTCACTCTTTTTTATGGATGAGTAGTATTCCATTGTGTACCTGTACCACATCATCTTATTCCATTCATCTATTGATGGATATTTAAGTTGTTTCCATGTCTTGGCTATTGTGAATAGTGATGCAATGAACACTGGATTGCATGTATCTTTTGGAATCACAGTTTTGTCTGGATATATGCTAGGATTCATTGACTTTATTCAGAACTCACCAGTTTGCTTGTATTAATTGTGTAAATGTGTGGGAACTTATTTTATGCTATTGAATCATGTGTAGATTCACATCACTTCCATCACAGAGGTGTTCCATTATAAGAATCCCTCATGAAACTCTTTTATATCCATGATTATCTTTTGTTTGCCTCCCCACTCATCCCCCAACAGCTGGCAACCACTAAGCTAGTCTCTGTTGATATACTTTTCTCATTTCAATGTTATATAAATGATATCACTCAGTATACAACCTTTTGAGTAGGTTTCTTTCATTTCACCCAATTCCCTTGAGAAACATCCAAATCATTTGGTGTGACAACAGTTCATTACTTTTCATAGCTGAGTAGTATTCCATGGTAGACTGCAGCAAAGGCTGTGTAATCATTCTAATCAACTGAAAAAGATCTGGCTATTTTCAGATTTGGAATTACACATAAATCTGCTATGAACAAGTTTGTACAGCTTCTTGTGTAAGTTTTCATTCCTTAGGGACAAATGCCCAAGTATGTAACAGGTTAGATTATAAACACACGCTGACTTTCGTAAGAAACTGCCAAACTATCTTCCTGACTGACACATTTTACATTCTTACCATCAACATATAAGTGATCTGAATTCTCCACATTTTGGTTCCAAGTGCCAGCATTTAGCATTAATACTATTCTTTTGTTTCAGTCCTTCTGATAGGTCAATAGTGATATCTTTTTGTGGTTTTAATTTGTATTTCCTAATGACTAATAATGATGCTAAACATCTTTTATTTGTCATCTCTTTTCTCTGGTGAAATAGCTCTTCATGTTTTCCTATATTCTAATTGGCTCGGTTGGTTAGTTTTTTACAGTTAAGTTCTGAGATTCCTTTAAAATTCAAGATCCTAGTCTTTTGTTGGGTATGTGGTTTGCAAATATTTTCTCTCAGTCTATAACCTGTCATTTCATTCTCTTGGAAGGTCTTTGGCAGTGTCTTAATTTTAATGAGGTCAGCTTATCAGTTTTTCTTTTTATGAATCTAGGTCAAGTCTAAACATTATTTTGACTAGCCTAGATCCTAAGGATTTTTCTATTTTAAAAATAAAAGCTTATAGTTTTACATTTTATTTGGTGTTACTTTTTTCACATAAAGTGTGAAGCTAATGTTTAAATTTTATGGGCATTTTGTCTGTTTGCCTATAGATGCTCAATTCTGTCAAAAGTCAGCTGAATATAATTGTGTGGGGCTATTTCTGGATTCTCCACATTGTTTCACTAAATTATCTGTCTATTCCTCTGCCAGACAACACTTTATTAGCGTAGCTATGTTAAAAAGTCCTGAAATCAGGTAGACTCATTCCTCCAACTTTATTCTTCTTTTTCAAAATTGTTTTAGCTACTCTAGGTGCTATACTGATCCATATAAATTTTAAATAAGCTTTCATTGTCTATATTCACCAAAAGTTTTGATAGTTTTCTAATAGGAATTGCATTAAACAGATCAAGTAGGAGAAGAATATCATCTTTATTTTGTTGAGTCTTCCAATGCAGGAATGAAATATTTCTTTATTAGGATTTCTCTGATTTCTTTCATCAGCATCTTATAATTTTCAGCACATACATGTTTTGTTAGATATATACTTAAGCATTTCAGTTTTTGGAGCAATTATGAATGCTATTATCTTTTTAATTTTGACTTCCATATGTCTTTGTTATTATACACAAGTGTGACTAAATTTGTGTGATGATCTTTTATCCTAAGACCTTGCTGAATTCATTAGTTCCAGGTGTATTCTGTAGATTTCTTATGAAAAACAATAGATAATCGGGTTATCTGCAAATTGACAGACTTTGCAGATATTTTCCTTTTTTTTCCCTCTTTCCAATCTGTATGCCCTTTATTTCTTCTTGCCATACTGCAGTGGCTTGAACCTCCAGTACTATGTTGAATGAGATCTGTGAAAGCATACGTCCTTGCCTTGATTCTGATTTCAGTCTTTCATCACTATGTCTAATGTTAGCTGTAGGTTTTTTGTTTTATTTATTTATTTATTTATTTATTTATTTATTTATTTATTTATTTCTCAGGCGTTTGCACTGTTATTTAAATTTTTTTTATTATTTATTTATTTATTTATTTAATTAATTTTTTTTGGTCTTTAGGGCTGCACCCGTGGCATATGGAGGTTCCCAGCTAGGGTTTGAATCAGAGCTATAGCTGCCGGCCCACACCACAGCCACAGAAACGCTGGATCTGAGCTGTGTCAGCAACCTACACCACAGCTCATGGCAATGCCAGATCCTTAACCCACTGAGTGAGGCCAGGGATCAACCCTGCATCCTCACGGTTTCTGGTCAGATTCATTTCTGCTGAGCCACAATGGAAACTCCTGTCATTTTTTTCAGGTTTTTATTTTTTCTATTATAGTTGATTTGCATTTTTCTCTCAATGTCTGCTATACAGTAAACTGACCCAGTATACACACACACACACACACACACATGCACACACTCACATTCTTTTTCCCACATGATCCTCCATCATGTTCCATCAAAAATGACTAGATATTGTTCCCTGTGCTGTACAGCAGGAACTCATTGCTTATCCACTCCAAGTCCAATGTTTGCATCCACTAACCCCAAACTTCCAGTCCATCCCACTCCCTCCCATTTTATTTTATTTTTTAACAATTTATTTATTTTTTTTATTTATGGCTACACCCATGGCATATGAAAGTACCTAGGTCAGGGACTTAATCTACGCCACTTAATCACAGCTGTCTGTGATCCATACTACAGCTGTGACCTAGACTGTAGCAACACCAGATCATTTAACCCACTGTGACAGGCTAGGGCTTGAACCCACACCTCCACAGAGAACTGAGTCACTATAGTCGGATTCTTAACCCACTGCACCACAGTGGGAAATCCTGTGCGAATATTTTAGATGCTTCTTATATTAATTTGAAGACATTTCCCTTTATTCCTAGTTTGCTGAGAATTTTTATATAAATAAGTATTCGGTTTTATCAAATACATTTTCTGTATCAAATGATAAGATGATTTTTTTCTTTAGTCCACTGATTTAGTGGGTTGCACTAACTGATTCAAAAGTAAGTTGAACCAGTCTTCTACACCTGATATTAAATCCCACTTGGTCATTTTGTATAACTCTTTCATAGTTTGCTGGATTCTATTTTATAATATCTGTTGAGGATCTTTGCATGTAAGTTCATCAAAGAATCTAACATGTATTTTTCCTTTTGGTACTGCCTTTATCAGTTTTGCTATCAGATAACACTAGCTTCATAAAAAGGGTTGAAGGATGTTTCCTCCTCTTCTATTTTCTGAAAGAGACAGTATAAAAATGCTATTAATTCTCCTTTAACTGTTTGATAAAATTTTCCAGTAAAACTATATGGAACTCAAGATTTCTTTGAAGGGAGTCTTTAATTACTAATAAATTTAATGGTTATAAAGAATATACAAATTTCCTTTTTCATCATGGTTTTGTTTTGATGATTGGTAAAATTTCTAATGGTTCATTTATTCTAATTTATAAAATAATGTTGAATTTGTAAGTTTAAAATTGATTATAATATTATCTTATTATCCCTTCAATTACTATAGCGTCAAGAGTGATATACTTTGTTTTATTCCTAAATTGCTGTTTTGTGGTATTTTTTTTCGGGTTTTTATTTGTCCTCTGTTTCTCTTTTCTTATCTCTTTAGGGGTCCTTGAGCATTTTTAAGCATGCCTGCTTATCTTATTTATAGCAGAGTTTTTTTGTATATTACCTGTATAGTTTTCTCTGTTTACTCTAGATATTACAATATGCATATGTAACTGTAATGGGCTAAATTATGTCCCACCTAAAATTCCTGTGTTGAAGTCCTAACCCCCAGTACCTCAGAATGCGACTGTATTTGGAGATAGTCTTTAAAGATGTAATTAAGTTATTTAAAAGGAGTTCCTGTTGTGGCATGGCAGGTTAAGAACCCAACATAGTGTCCATTTATTAAGATACAAGTTCAATCTCTGGCTTCACTCAGTGGGTTAAGTATCTGGCATTGTGGTGTAGGTCACAGATACATGGCTCAGATCTGGTGTTGCTGCGGCTGTGGTGTAAACTGCAGCTGTAGCTCTGATTTGACCCCTAGTCCAGGAACTTCCATATGCCCCTGGTGCAGCCATAAAAATAAAAAAACAAGGTCATTACGGTTTGCCCTAGTCCATTTTGACTGGTATCCTTCTAAGAAAAAGTCAGACAAAACCCTACACAGAAGGACCACATGAGGACCCAGGGAGAAGACGGCCTTCTACAAGCCAAGGAGAGAGACCTTGGGAGAAACCAACCCTGTGCACACCTTGGCCTTCTAGCCTCCAGAAGTGTAAGGAAATGAACCCAGTCTGTGGTACTCTTTCAGGGCAGCCCTAGCAAACTAATGCAATAACTTAGCATCGTCTACAGGCTACTGGTACTGACAAGTTATCACTCTGAGGGACGTGCAGAGAACTCAGAGAACTTTTTCCATTTCAGTCCTATTACCCTGCCCACGTTCAAATATAGTTGTTTGAGTGTTTCTTCTGCATACTATATTCTTACTTATCTTGGTGTTGGCATCTCTTCTTTTTCTCTTCTCATTAAGTTGTGATTTGCCTGCTTCACTGTATGAAGTGTGAGTTCTGGGTGTATCCATGGCATTTTGGATATGATATACATGGTGGCACTAGAGCTAACTGCTGTGTTATCCCTTGTTCTAAGCTCCCTGGACAGTCTGCCTAAAACTACCTGGAAAAAAAAAAAGTCTAGGCCTTGGGAAAACTGTGAATGCAGAGAGTTGTGTCTATTTCTTCCTAACCCTTTCCACCTATGTGGCTGTGCCCCAGGGTAAAGAGGTCCTATGCCTCTATGTACCCCAAGGTCTCCACTAGCCCATACCCCTGGCTTCAAAGCACTTTGTCCCACTCATCCCAGGCTTTCCCCACACAGCCTCCTGCATCACTCACATTTCTATGTTCCAGGCAGTGGACAGAGTCTGCAAGCACCTGCCTGGGGTAAGAACCTATTAGATGGGACTGAGGCAAAAAATACATCAGCCTGTGGTTCAAGAACATGTTAATGTAGAGAAAGACACAATTCAGCAATAGAGAAACAAAAATCAATGCAAAAGGGAGATGAGCAGAATCTAAACCTTGTCTCTTTCCTGCCTGAATTTCAATGTATTTATTATTTAGAAAGTGGTTCCCGATTTGAAAAATAAGCGTACAAAGAGAGATTAGTATCTCATGGTTATTTGTCCATGTCAGAAAACACACAAACAAAATACATGCCCAGAACTTGTGCTGGCATGTAAACGCAATTTCTAATTCCATGCTTTGTCTAAAATTGCCTATTCGTTTTGAAAAATTAATTTTGTTGAAGTATGGTTGATTTACAGTGTTGTGTTAATTTCTGCTGTCCAGCAAAGTGATTCAGTTATACACATACACATACCCATTTCCATATAGGTTATCACAGAATATCGCATAGAGTTTCCTGTGCTATAGGGCAGGTCTCCATTGACCATCTATTCCACATTCAAAAGTGTGCCTCTGCCTATCCCAAACCCTCCCCCTCCTATCCTGTCCTCTTTGGTAACTATACCTTTGTTTTCCATGTCTGCGAGTCTGTTTCCGTTTTGTAAATAAGTTCATTTGTTTCATTTTTTTAAATGCCATGGATAAGTGATGTCATATATTTGTCTTTGTCTGACTTACCTTACCTAGTATGATCATCTTTAAAATTGCCTATTCTTGACCAGAGATTCTTGTCTTAACACAGTTAAGCCTGCAGCTCTGCAGCTCTGCAGCTCTGCAGCTCTGCAGCTCTGCCTCAAAAGATCCAAAGATGCAAAAGCCATGAGTGCACAGGGGAAGAATCAATCCATCATCTCTCGGCTGCAAGACCCAGTTTCTCCTGGCCTCCAAAACACAACAGAGAGACAGCAGATCAGGATTCCCTATGGCCAGGGATGGGGGTTGACTGTAAAGAGATACAAAGGAAACTTTTGGAATGATGAAGATAGTCTACATCTTGATTATGGCAGTGGATACACAGATATATACATTTGTGTGTGTATGGGTTCATATTTTACACTTACCAAACTGAATA
This sequence comes from Sus scrofa, assembly GCF_054392235.1. Lineage (NCBI taxonomy): Eukaryota > Metazoa > Chordata > Mammalia > Artiodactyla > Suidae > Sus > Sus scrofa. The sequence continues at coordinate 149,602,394 of NC_139383.1, forward strand.
TCTGAAATGTGTGCATTTTTACAGCATATAACTTACACCTCAATAAATTTGCTATAAAAAGACAACATAGGAGTTCCCATCGTGGTGCAGTGGTTAACAAATCCGACTAAGAACCATGAGGTTGCAGGTTCGATCCCTGGCCTTGCTCAGTGGGTTAAGGATCTGGCGTTGCCGTGAGCTGTGGTGTAGGTTGCAGACACGGCTCGGATCCCGCGTTGCTGTGGTTCTGGTGTAGGCCGATGGCTATAGCTCCGATTCGACCCCTAGCCTGGGAACCTCCATATGCCGCAGGAGCGGCCCAAGAAATAGCAAACAAACAAACAAACAAAAAAAAGACAACATAAAAAAAGAGACATAATATGTCACCTGGTTTATCATGTACATTTTAGCCACTACCCAGACTAGATGCTCTTGAAGGGCAAGACTTTCTCTGACCAGAACACAGAGTCTAGGGCCTTGACACAATTTTATGTGATGAATATCGGTTCAACTGAATGACAAATAGGAAGAGGAAATACATGGAAACCAGAGCCCTGCTTTGTGTGATGGCATGTACTGTGAGTCCGTGGAAGAATAATCTGGCATGATTGTGTGTAAGCTGATTGTCTATATTTCTCTGGGAACGGGACGTGATGAATTGGTGCATTTCTGAATGTAAGAATCTTCAGCCTGCCAGGCTGACCATATGGTGGCTGTTCATCTGCTGTTATCATCCAGGTCAAGTTGAACTGTTGGGAAGTGGAGCCACAGTGGGCAGAGAGGAGGGGAAGTGGGCCCCCTGGGAAATTCTCCTGCCAGGAGGAATTCGGCCTCAGAGTGCAGGCAGACACTGAGCCCGCATCCATGTGCAAAGACTAGAGTGGTGTGAACAGAGAAGCTGGAGAGCAGAAAGGTGGGGATGGGGTGGGGGCTACCCTCTCTGGCTTCCCCTTAAGGAAGTACATCGGTCTGGCCAGAAGGCAGAGGGTGGGGAGACACAAGAGTCTGGGATGTCTCCTCAAGGTAGCCCCAAGAGGCCCCTCCACAGAGGCTAGATTCCCAAACCCTGACTCCACAGAACACAGCCTCCCAAGGGAAACAGCCAAATTTAGTTAAAGATGGGGGAGCAAGTTACCCTGTCTCCCTTCCTTGGCTTTGGCCTCACTCAGTGCTAGCAAGTGATTAGTACGAGCTCCGGGGAAGTTTTGTGAATTGTAATGAGAGACAAACGCCTGTGATTCCAGAAGAAAGGGATTCCACTGTCAGATACCACTACACTACAGTACAGCACCAAATGCCTAAAAGGAGATGGAAGCCTAGCCAAAGAAGATCATTTAGAATGAGAAAGTTTCAATTTCCCCCATCTGAGTTAGGAAAGTGATAGGCAGTGAGGCAGAGAAGGAGGATGTGATTATGGGCTAGGTCTTGATTTCAAGAACTCTCCGTTGCCGTTATTTATATAAGTGTATGTGGCATATGTGGAGTTCCTGTCATGGCTCAGCAGTTAGCAAACCCAAATGGCAGCCATGGGGACGTGGGTTCAATCCCTGGCCTTCCTCAGTGGATTGAGGATCCGGCATTGCCATGAGCTGTGGTGTAGGTCACAGATGTGGCTCAGATCCTGCGTTGCTGTGGCTGCGGTGTAGGCCAGCAGCTGTGGCTCCAATTTGACCCCTACCCTGGGAACCTCCATGTGCCATGGGTGCAGCCCTAAAAAGACAAAAAAAAAAAAAAAAAAAAAAGAACCAACAATAAAAGGTGTGTGTATGTGTCTGCATATTTGTCCTATAAAGCTCCATACCTATATCCAGGCACATTAGCCAAAATAAGTGTATTGAGGCCTTCACTCGACAGAGTTGCTGACAGCCAGCTACAAAGAAGCATGAGCTGGACACTGTCAATATGATGATGTAAAGACAGGCTAAGTCTGGTCCCTATGGAATTAACTGACCCTTCATTTTTTTTTTTTTTTTAATTTACAACTGGAGACATTGATAATGACAGACAAGCCAGTATTACACTGCTTGTTTGCAGAGATCCCGGTCTCTCAGTTGAGACTGTCAAGGTTCCATATGGAGGTCAAAAATTTGACTCATGGCTGTAAGAAAAGATGGTATAGAAGTTAATGACACAGGTACTTATGATGTATTTGTGGGAAAAGCTGACTAAAAACACTACCTCCAGTACAAACTATACACGTATATGTGTGTGTATGTGTTGTCATCACGCATATATCTGGAAAACTATATTCCAAAATGTAAGTGGTGATATTTAGGATTTGTTTTTCCTTCTCTGTGTTTTTATATATTTTCAAATTTCAACAGTAAATATTTAAAATACTTTGGTGATCAGAGAACATTTTTTTTTCGTCTTTTTGCCTTTTCTAGGGCCGATCCCACAGCATGTGGAAGTTCCCAGACTAGGAGTCTAATCAGAGCTGTAGCCGCCAACCTACGCCACAGCCAAATCAACTCAGGATCAGAGCCGTGTCTTCGACCTACACCACAGCTCACAGCAATGCCAGATCCTTAACCCACTGAGCAAGGCCAGGTATCAAACCTGCAACCGGATGGTTCCTAGTCGGATTCGTTAAGTACTGAGCCACCACGGGAACTCCTAGAGAATAATTTTCATGGTGGATGTTTTTCAAATTACCTTTTAAGTGTAGAATAAACACAAGGGATAGAAATGTTCTTAGGCCCCACCACACCAAATAAGAAGGCATCTGTCTCTCCCTGCTCGCAGCAGAACTATGGCCAATCCACCTATGTGCTCTGGGTCTCTAGAATCTGGGCATCCTCTCCCCAGGGTCAGGGGCTTCTCTTAGAACTCAGGAAATAAGACTGCAATGCAACCATCTATTTTCCTTAGTTGAGACTGAGGATTGCTGCTTGCTAGATGAGGCAAGTTGCAAGTATCAGCGGCAGACAACACTTCAAGAAGGCAATGTGGGAACTCCCTGGTGGTGTCATTGCAGCAGCTCGGGTCGCTGCTGTGGTGTGGGTTCAATCCCTGGCCTGTAAAACTTCCACATGCCTCAGGAACAGCCAAAAAATAAAACAACAATAACAACAACAAAAAAGCAATGTGGTACTATGAAAAGCTCCGGAGTCTGACAGTCCTTATTTGCAATCCCTGTCCCCCTACCTGCTTTGAATAAATGTGTTCAGTTTCTGAGTCCTGGTTTCCAAAGGAATAACAGGGAAATAATAGGGAAGTAAGAGTAACCCTTGCAATCTCTGAATAACTGATAACCCCATTGAAATGGGAAGGGAGGGTGGAGTGCCTGAGTCCTGGCTCAGAGCCCAGGGTGGGCACATGAAAACAGTCAGCTTAGCAAAGGTCTGTGGCCTGTCCTGAGTAATGCTAATTGTGTGTGTTTCCTATGTGCCAAGAACTTTGATATGTGATTTGCATGCATGAAACCAACTGCAGATGTCAGAACACTGCGGAAAGAATTATCATCTTCCTATTTTAAAGGAGACCCAGAGTTGACAAGGTTACCCACTTGCTCAAGATTCCACAGAGTCGGCCTTGGAACCGGGCAATATGACTAAATTTGAGCCAATACATTTCTGTGCCCACCCCCTAGACATAAAGTAAGACATTAACAAGTGCATTAATACACTGAGGGGACCTCCACCTCAGAAGGTACAATAGTGTCAATAACATTTGGAGTTCCCTCTTGTGGCTCTTTAAGTCAAACTCCTGACTTCTTGAGACTCTGTAATATGGACAGTTGGGTTTCTAGATTGAGTGTCCAAACACTGGTACCAAAGTTGTCCAACCTGGTATCTTCAGGGTTTTTAAATTTATTTTATAGAAGTATAGTTTATTTACAATGTTGAGTTAATTTCTGCAGTATAGCAAAGTGACTCAGTTATATATATACATATATATATGTCTGTGTGTTTACATATATATATATATTTATATATATATTCTTTTTTATATTTTTTTCCATTATGGTTTATCACTGGATATTGAATACAGTTCCCTATGCGCTACAGAAGGACCTTGATGTTTATCCATCCTATTTATAATAGTTTGCATCTGCTAATCCTCCCCTAAATATGGAGCACTTCATGAATTTGCATGTCATCCTTATGCAGAGGCCCTGCTAATCTTCTCTGTATCATTCCAATTTTAGTCTATGTGCTGCCAAAATGAGCACCAACCTGGTATCTTTAAAAATTTTTAAAAGTAAAATTTCTAGAGGAATTTCTTCTCACAGAAACATCCTGGCCATCAGCATATGTAACCTTTCTGTACATCCAACAGTAGAGTAAACAGCAGCAATAAAGGAAAGGCACATGGGGCTGGGATTCGTGCACCCTGGTAGGAAGAATCCCCAAACCCAGCCGGGAGCCGCGGTGCTCATCACAGGTTCCAGAGCAGCGATTATGAAGTAACCATAGCTAACACTCACTTAATGTACTGTCCTAGGAACTTCATATATTTTCTCACTAATCCTATTATTTATTATTCCCATGGTACAGATGAGGAAACTGAGGTGCAGTGCATGTGGGTGGTCTGCCCAAGGTCACACAGCAGTAAAGGGCAAAGACAGGATGTGACCAGAGAGGGCCTGGCCGAGCTCCTCCCACTTGATCACTGGATCTCCTGCCTCTGGCTCTCCAACCCGGCTGCATGAGCCTTTGGTTTGTTCCCTCTTTGCTTATACAGTCCTTTCCTCTCCTGCTGCAGACCTCAGTCCAAGGTTTTCTCCTTAGACACCAATGCACTGGGTAAGCCACCCCTCCTGAGGATATACTCTCATTCATATTGACAGCTACAGATCTAGAGGAATGGAGAGGACTAGAGAAAGATATGAAGAAAACCTTAGGAGAGGAGGTACTTTCTCAGCTGCCTTTAATTGCACCACAGGGAGTTCCTATTGTGGTGCAGCAGTTAAGGATTTGGCATTGCCACAGCTGTGGTATAGGCTGCAGCTGCAGCTCAGATTCGATCCCTGGCCCAGGAACTTCCATACGGTATGGGTGTGGCCAAAAAAGAAAGAAATGAAATGAAATGAAATGAAAAATAAAATAAAATGCACCACACAGGAATCTGAAATTCTAGCTACCAGACAGGACTTTGGGAAAACCATGGAGAAGGACCCTCTAGATGAGGGAATTAACAACAGTGGTAATACAGGGGGTGTATTACGAAGGGGAGGGATCTGCCAGCTGATGGACCTTTGGGAATGCTTTCCTTAATCTATACAAGGAAGACACTGGACAGACCATTTCAAAGATCACCTTCTATTCCAAAAATGCTATCATTCAACCTGCAGGCAAAGGAAACAAATGTTTGATAAGAACGTCCCTCTTTCCATGGCAGGACTGTCTGCCATTCTCACCAGCACTAGATCTTCGGAGACTGAGTACAACCAATCCACGTGGACTGGAAAGCACTATTCTGAGCCTCCAGAACACCAACTGGTTTCTGGCGCAAACAAGAAAAACCACAAAGTGTGTTACGGATCCTTACACAGTGGCTATATGTTAGGAACAACCGCCAAATGAAGGCATGTCGAGACAGGATGAGGTCTCAGAAAGTGGAAGGGGAAAGCAGGAGAGGTGTATAAAGGTGACTCAGGCTCTTGTCGAAATTTGATATTAGAGAAATCAAGTGAGAAAGGCACTCTGTCACACTGCACATATAATGAAAACTCACACACACAAAAAACATCCTTAACAAGGCTCAAATCTGAGGGACAGAGGCCCCTAAAGTAAACGGTCTCCATTTCTGTAAATAAAAGAAATGAAAAGCTCGTAGACCAAGTTGTGAAAATAAAATGGCTGGTGTATTAGCGGATGCAATGTGACCCAGACAGAAGTCATGGGTTAACGAATGTCATGGAGGGATTCATATAAGACAGAAAAAAGATGAGAATGTTTGAAATTCTAGATTAAAAGAACTGATGTTTGAGAAGACTTCACTATGTATCATAAGTGTATTTGATAGCACTGAATCACCAAAAATGGCAGAGTACAGACCTTGGAGCATCCTTTCCAAGAAAATAGAAAAACTTGGAAAAAATTGCCAGCATCAACCTTATCAGAATTCTCAAAGCTAGTGAAAGGTTGGCAGTAACTGAGTGAACACCTAACCATGAAGGAGGTCCATGGGAACAGGGCAGGAGAGAGCTGTGGCATTTTCATCTATCTAGGCCAACCCTCCTCCCCAGTGCAGCATCAGTCTTAAAGATAATAGCCCATGTGTCCCTGTGGGGACCTGGTGCTGGAGAGAGCAGAAGAGACCTTATTTCCAGGAAATTGTGTTTGTTGGTTTTGACCTAACAGGGCTGATGCAAGGGGTTGATTCACAAAGAAAGTAAAAAAATCTGCATAGACTCAGGACAAGTAAAAACGGTAGATCAACAATCAAAATCTTCCAGCAATGAAAAGGCCAGAAATAGATGGTTTCATGCATGAATTCTGCCAAATATTTAAAATATTAACATCAATCTTTTTCAAACTTTTCCAAAAATAAAAGGGGAGGGAATACTTTCTAACTCATTCTATAAGGTCATCATTACAAAGTCAGACGAAGATATCACAAGAAAAGAAAACTACAGAACAATATCCCTTATGAATAGGCAGGCAAAAATTCTTAACAAAATACCAGCAAAATGAGTGCAGTAGCATATTAAAGGTTTTATCTCTCATCATCAAGTGAGATTTATCATAGGAATGCAATGCAAGTTCAACATACAAAAATTAGTGTAATACACCAGATTAAGAGAATAAAGAAAATAATTTACACAAGCATCTCAATTGACACAGCAAAGGCAATTGCCAAAATGTAGTTTTTAATAATAAAACAACTCATTAAACTATAAATAGAATTTCCTCAAAATTATAAAAGGCATATATGAAAAACCCACAGCTAACATCAAACTCAAAGACAAAACACTGAAAGCTTTCTCCCTAAAATCAAAAACTCACTAATAGATCAAGGATGCCGAATTTTGCCACTTTCAAGCAACACTGCACTGGAACTTTCAGCCAGAGCAATTAAGCAAAAAAATGAATAAAAGGCATCCAAATTGGAAAGAAGGAAGTAAAACTATCTCTATGTACAGATGACCTTATCTTATATGTGGAAAATCCTATAGAACACACACACACAATGTTTGAGCTAATAAATAATTTCAAATGCATTGTTGTAGGATATAAGACCAATTTATCAAAAATTAGTTGTACTTCTCTGCACTAGCAATAAGATCCTGAAGAGATGATTAAAAAGAGAATTCTACTTGAAATAGCATCAAAATAAATTTAACCAAGGAATAAATTTAACCAGGGAGATGCAAGTCTTCTATACTGAAAATTATAAAACATTGCTGAAATAAATTAAGGAAGACACAAGAAGTGAAAAGAAACCCTATGTGCATGTAATGGAACATGTAATACTGTTAAGACGCCAATATTATCCAAACCAATCTACAGATCCAATGCAATCTTTACCAAAATCCCAAGGGCCTTTTTTTGCAAAAATAGAAAATACACATGGAATTTCAAGGCATCTCCCAAATAGCCAAAAAAATAACGTAAAAGAAGAACAAATTTTGAGGCCTCACATGTCCTCATTTGAAAACTTACTATAAAGTACAGTCAATGAAAAAGCATCATACTGGCATAAGGACAGACATATGGATCAATAGAATAGAACTGAGAGTCCAGAAATAAATCTGTATATCTACAATCAATTGATTTTAAACTAGTGTGCCAATACCACTCAATGGGGAAAGAACAGTCTTCAGTAAATGGTGCTGGGACAACTGGATACACACATGTGAAAGAATGAAGTTTGACTTTTACCTCACGCCATATACAAAAATTAACTCAAGATGAAGATCCTAAATTTAAGATCCACAGCTATCAAACTTTAAGAAGAAAATACAGAAATATATTTTCACTAACATAGATTCTCTTTATTATTGAAAGCACAAACAACAAAAGAAAAACATAAATCTGACTTTATCAAAATGAAAAAATTTTGTGCATCAATGGACAATTACCAAGAGAGTTAAAAGATAAGACACAGAATGAGAGAAAATATTTAAAAATCATGATTTTGATAAGGGTCTATTATCCAGGATATATATTAAAAAAAAAAAAAACCTCTTACACCTCAACATTAAAAAGACAACACAATTTTCAAAATGGTCAAAGAATTTAAATAGATATTTTTCCAAAGAATATATATAATCAGCCAACAAGCACATTAAAAGATGCTTAATATAATTAGTTACTAAGAAAATACAAATAAAAAATACAATAAATAAAGAGGATTCTGGAAAGATGGTAGAGAAGGAAGCACCAGAAATCTGTTTCTCTACCTAGAAAACAACTGCACTGCCAAAATCTGTCTGATGTAATTATTTTGGAAATCTAAGATCTACTGATGATTTGCAACTTCCAAGGAAAGACTTGGATGATAACTTTCAATTCACTCCAGTCAGTTTTAGCTCTTAGCACAGGAGCAGCTACACACCCTCTACCTCAGCCTCATAACGGGCATCTATACACATGTTTCTAGAGCAGCCTACACATAGCTAGTGGGAGTCAGGACAGGCAAAAGGGACCCTGTCTTCCAAATACTGGGGATCTAGTGCTCTGATCACTGACTGCCGCTTCTGATCACAGAAGTGCAGAGGAAAAGGTGGGAAGGCATGGTTGTTGTACTTCCCCTCACTGTTGAAAGTACCTCTCTCTCTGGCTGGAAAGACTTTCAGGGGACTGCAAAGACCAGCAACCTTTTTTTCCAACTTTTATTTTTCTTTTTTCCCCTTTTGGGAGACAGACATTTAGAAACAAGGACATCCTGGAGTTCCCATCATGGCTCATAAGAAATGAATCTGACTAGCATCCATGAGGACACAGGTTTGATGTCCTCGCTCAGTGGGTTAAGGATCTGGCGTTGCTGTGAGCTGTGGTATAGGCCAGCGGCTACAACTCTGTTTCAACCCCTAGCCTGGAAACCTCCATATGCCGGGGGTGCAGCCCTAAGAAATAAGAGAGATAAAAACAAGGACATTCAAAAACAGCTGTATGAGTGGGGTAAATGAGAAAGTGAAGGACCATGCCCAGGGAAAGAATCAGAAAAGACCTGAGAAGACCTTAGTATTACATATCAAACTAATTCTCACCACAGGGACAGTCTATGGCAATCAAAACCAAACCAAACCATGGATAATAATTAGTAACAATAACAAAAAGCAGCAAACTCTGGGGAAGAGACGAATCTGATTTCCAGAGCAACTACATTATTACATCCAAACATTCAGTTCTCAACCAAGGGAGTTCCACAAGGTGAAATGAAAAGACAGTACATAGTAACTTGAAGCTGTATGGAGAAATAAATATCTCAGTAGAGGTAAATGCATGGGCATTTATAGAGGCTAGTGTTATCCTAACAATGGTTTGTAACTGCACTTCTGTTTTCTATGTGATTTCATAGGCTAATATACGTTTAAAGAAAAGAAATAACAATTATTAGTCTAAAAGTTAGTATCACTATCCACTTGATGTATAACTCCAAAACTTGTTTCCTGCATAATTTAAGAATAATATATTTTTAAATTAAAATTTTAAATTATAATTTAAAGTTTTAATTTTTAAATTGAAAAATATTAACTTTAAATTTTTAAAAATGTAGAAGAATGAAATTAGAACATCCTCTCACACTATACACAAAAATAAATACAAAATGGACTAAAGACCTAAATCTAAGGCCAGATACCATAAAAAGCTTAGAGGAAAACATAGGCAGAACACTCTTTGACATAAATTGCAGCAATATCTTTTTTGATCCACTTTCTAAAGTAATGACAATAAAAACAAAAATAAACAAATGGGACCTAATTAAACTTAAAAGCTTTTGCACACCAAAGGAAACTATAAAAACAAAACAAAAAGACAACCCACAGAAATGGGAGAAACTGTTTGCAAACAAAGTAACCAACAAGTGATTACTCTCCAAAACACACAAACATCACATACAGCTTTATATCAAAAAAACAAACAAACAAAACAATTAAAAAACAGTCAGAGGGAGTTCCCATTGTGCCTCAGTGGTAACGAGCCCCACTAGTATCCATGAGGACAGGGGTTTTGATCCCTGCCCTTGTTCAGTGGGTTAAGGAGCCAGCATTGCCGTGAGCTGTGGTGTAGGTCACAGACACGGCTCAAATCCAGTGTTGCTATTGCTCTGGTATAGGCCAGCAGCTGTAGTTCTGATTAGATCCCTAGCCTGGGAACCTCCAAATGCTGCAGGTGCGGCCCTAAAAAGATAAAAGACAAAAGACAAAAAAAAAAAAAAAAAGAAGAAAGTCTACAAAGAATAAATGCTAGAAAGGATGTGGAGAAAAGGGAACTCTTCTATACTGTTGGTGGAAATGTAAATAGGTACAACCACTATGGAGAACATATGGAGATTCCTTAAAAAACTAAATATGGAATTACCATATGAGACAGATATCCCACTTCCGGGCATATACCTGGAGAAAACCATAATTTGAAAAGATACAAGTCATTGAAGCAACCTAAATGTCCAATGACAAAGGAATGAATAATGAAGATGTGGCATATGGAATATATATATATAGAGAGAGAGAAATAGAGAGAGAATATTAGCCAAAAAAGGAATGAAATAATTCAATTTGCAGTAACATGGATGGAATTAGAAATTATCATACTAAGTGAAGTAAGTCAGGCAGAAAAAGACAAATATCATATGAGATCACTAAATTTGTGAAATCTAATAAAAATGATACAAAAGAACTTATTTACCAAGCAGAAACACAATCAAAGATGTGGAAACCAAAATTATGATTACCAAAGGGGAAACTCTGTATGTCGGGGGATAAAATAGGAGATTGGGATTAACATATACACACTACTATATATAAAATAGAGGATTAAGAAGAACCTATTGTAAAGCACAGGGAAATCTACTCAATAATGTGTAATAACCTATATGGGAAAATAATCTGAAAAGAAATGGATATACGCATATGTATAACTGATTCACTTGGCTGTATACCTGAAACTAACAAAACATCATAAGTCAACTATACTCCAATAAAATTTAATTTAAAAAATAGTTTATGTTTTGGGGCATACCATGTATAGAGAAGTAATTTTGTGACATAAAGAACTAAAAGAATTGGGAACAAACCTGTAAAGGAATAGAGTTTTTGTATGTTATTGAAGGTAAGCAGATATAAAGTAAAAACTAGTCTTGTTGCTTTAGGATGTTACATGAATCATCAGGATGACCATATAGAAACAAACTATAGAATACATACAAGAAGATATGAAAAATGAATTTCAACATTTCACTACCAAAAAAAATCATCTAAAAGCACAAAAGAAGATAGTAATGAGGAAATGAGAGAGAAAGGAGCTATAAAGCAAACAGAAAAGAAAGAGAAAATGGATAGAGGTAAGGTTTTTTTTAAATCATTAATTACTTTAAATCTTTAAACTCAGTCAAAAGACAGAGAATAACAGAGTGGGTAAACACATGCTTCAACTATATGCTGTCTATAAGGGATGAAGCACTTGTGATCTAAGCACACAAAGAGATTGAAAGTGAAAAGAGTAATACAAAGTATCATCTCCAACCACAATGGGATGAAATTAGACAGTAACAGAAGGAAAACTGAAAAATTTTAACAACTGTGGAAGTTAAACAGCACACTTTAAACAACCAATGAATCAAGAAAGGAATCACAAGGAAAGTTAGAAAATACTTAGAAACAAATGAAAACAAAAACACAATATACCAAAACTTATAGAATGCAGTGTTAAGGAGAAATTTTACAGCTATAAACACATGGAAAAACAAGAAAGATCTCAAGTCAATAAACTAACTTTACAACTTGTGAAAGTAAAAAAGAACAAACAGGAACCAAAGCTAACAGAAGGAAAGTAAAAATAAAGATTACAGCAGAGATAAATGAAATAGAGAATAGAAGCACAATAAAAGGAAGTCACTGAAATCAAGGATTGATCCTTTGAAAGGACAAATTTCTAAAGTCAGAAATGAAAATGAGGACATTATTACTTTTTCTAAAGAAATAAAAAGGTTTATAAAGAATACTATGAACAACTGTACATCAAATTAGATAATGTAGATAATACGGAAAATTTTTCTGGAAACACAAAACCTACAAAGACTACATCAAAAATAAATAGAAAGTGAATAGACTTAAAACTAGTAAAGAGACTGAATCAGTATTTTAAAAAAACAAAACAAAACAAAAAAACTCCTGATAAAGAACAGGGTGGGCCTGACAGCTTCACTGGTGAATTTTAGCAAACATTTAAAAAATTAACACCAATCTTTCCTTTTTTTTTTTCTTTGCTTTTTAGAGCCACACCTGTGGCATAAGGAAGTTCCCAGGCTAGGGATCAAATCAGAGTTAACAGCTACTGGACACAGCTACAGCCATGCAGGATCTGAGCCACGTCTGTGACCTATACAACAGCTCAGGGCAACACCAGATCCCAGACCCACTGAGCAAGGAAGGCCTCAGTGATACTAATCAGATTCATTTCTACTGTGCCACAACAGGAGCTCTGACACCAATCTTTCTCAAACATTTTCCAAAAATTAAAGAGGAGGGAACATCTCCTAACTCATTCTCTGAGGCCAGCATTATCCTGACACCCAAGTCAAAGACACTATAAGAAAAAAAATTACAGACCAACATCCCTTATGAACACTGGTGCAAAACTCCTCAAAAAAACACTATCAAAGCAAATTAGAAGCATAGTAAAATGTTTATACATCACGACCAAGTGAGACTTATTCCTGGAATGCACGGATGATTCAAGGTAAGAAAATTTATCAATGTAAACATTAATATAATGCAGTGGGGGGAATATGATCATCTCAATTGGTGCAGATAAAGCATTTGACAAAATTAAACACTTTTTCATGACAAAAAAAGAACAAATCCCACTCAAAAACTAGGAATAGAGGGAAACTATCTCAGCATAACAAGAGGCATATATGAAAAGTCCACAGAAAACATTATATTCAATGGTGAAAAACATAAAAATTTTCCTGTAGGATCAGGAACAAGGCAGGGATGCCTGTTTTTACTACTTCCATTGAACATAGTACTTGAATTTCTAGCCAGAACACTTAAGTAAGAAAAAGAAATAAAAGGCATCCAACTTGGAGCAAAGAAAGTAAAATTATTTCTACTTGCAGATGATAGTATCTTATACATAGAAAACCTTAAAAATTGTCCCAAAAAAGTTAATAAATGAATTCAGCAAAGTCAACAGACAAAATTCAGTTACATTTCTACATATTAACAATCAACAATCTGAAAAGGAAATTAAGAAAACAAGTTTACTTTAAAATAGCATCAAAAATAACAAAACAGTATGGAGTTCCCATCGTGGCTCAGTGGTTAACGAATCCGACTAGGAACCACGAGGTTGCTGGGTTTGATCCCTGGCTTTGCTCAGTGGGTTAAGGATCCAGTGTTGCTGTGAGCTGTGGTGTAGGCCAGTGGCTACAGCTCCGATTCGACCCCTAGCATGGGAACCTCCATATGCCACAGGAAGCGGCCCTAGAAAATGGCAAAAAGACAAAAAATAAAAATAACAAAACAGTAATCACTTAACCAAAGAGGTGAAAGATTTCAACACTGACAACTACAGTGAAAGAAATCAAAGATGATGTAAATAAATGGAAACACAGGCCACGCTCATGGAACGGAAGATTTACTATTGTTAAAATTGTCCACGCTACTCAGAGTGAGCTACAGACTCAATGCAGCTGTATCAAAAGCTCAATGAGTTATTTTCACAGGAACAGAAAAACTCATTCCAAAATTCATATGGAATCTCAAGGGACCCAAAGGGCCAAAATTGGTAAAGAAAAGAACAAAGTTGGCAGTCTCACATTTCCTAATATCCAAACTTACTACAATGTTAACAGTAATAAAAAAGCAGTGTGATATTGGTATGAAGACCAATGGAAGAGACACAGAAACAGAGATATAGACAACAGGCACACAGACTAATGGGACAGAAAAGAGAGCCCAGAAATAAACCTACATATATATCGTCAATTTATTTTTGACAAGAATGCCAAGACCTTAAGTGGGGAAAGGACAATCAACCAGCCTGAGATCCCCACAAACCCTCCAGTCTGCTCATCAGCCTTGATTCCTCAGACCTCTCCAAGACCTCATTTCCCTCCCTCCCAAGTGGAATTCAGGGGCCCTCCCCTTGTGTTCCCATGAATCACTTGCACCCCCCTCTCTCCGCTTTGTCCTGTATTGCAGAAGGCAACAGCATCTGCTTTTCTGCTCAGCACACTGCACCCCAGGTGGCCAGAGGAAAACCCCCTCCGTCAGCAGCCCTCCTACTTTCCTGCCCTCAGAGCATCACTCCTCCTAGACGGAAGACAATGTCTCTTCTTCCAGGTCTTCACAGGGCCCTGGAGGCCCCCATGACAAGGTTGGCTCCTCTAAGTCCATCCTACTCCTTTGCTCCTCTCCTCCACACACATGAGTTCTCTGGCTGTTCTCCAGAGTGTCCCTGCCTCAGAAATCTGTTTCCAACTGGAGTGCCATTTCTCCAGAGTCACACAGGTGTCTCTCAGCCACTTCAGTGGCTCACACACACATGCACACACACAGACACACAGACACACACACTCAACACACACAAACACACTTGCACACACAAATACAATCACAGACACATACACACATCAGAGCCTCCTTATTCCCTCTCTCTGCTTTTAACACTTAGAATTCATATTTTTCCACATAGACTTTACCACCAGTTGTCATATTATACTCTTGTTTTCCTTTAAAACTGTCTCATCCCATACCTTAGAATAGAATGTCTGGGAGCACAAGGACATTGTTTTCTCACTGCTACATTCCCAGCACCCCAAGAGGGGTCTGGAATGTCTAGGTCACCAATACATGTTTAGTGAATAAATAAGCACCACAGAGCTCAAGGAAAAAAAAAAAGAAAAAAAAAAAAGAATCCGGACAGAGGCTGGAAAGTGGAAAGTGATCCGGGCATCTGGCCGCAGCCCCTCCCTGACCTCAGCCTGCAGGACCCACCTCTCACCTCAGCAAGGTCTCAGTGCCCAATGTTCACTCTGCTCCACTGAAGTTTAGCTTCACCTGGCATCAAGTGTAACTGTGATTGGCTCCAGCTGAATCAACTCTGGTTGGGAGATGTCTGGGGTCCCTGGAAGAGCTACCTTGGGCATGGGAGTGGCTGGAGGATGCGGTGCTCTGTCCAGCCTCATGCCCACAGCAGTGGCTTAGTCACCCTGTAGCTTACTTGTGCCTATGGAAGCTCTTGCGGGAAGGAAATCCTGACTTCCTGGAGGGGTGGAATGTCTTGGGCCTCCGTTTGTCCTGAAAACCTGGGTATGGACAGAGGTGTGCAGATATGGCGGGGAGACAAGAATATCAGCTGGCCTGGGACCAGAGAACCCAGGACAGACACCCCTGGGGGCTCAAGATCCCCAACAGAGAGACTGGAGACCCATGCAAAGATCAAATTTTAACTATGTCAAAAATAAGCAAATCCATTTGTTTTGTGCTTTGCTTAAGAAGTAGCAATTTAAATAAACTATCCCTTGAAAAGAGATTTATTTGTCCAACAAACTTGAATGTATATATTAAAACACTGTTACTATAATATCCTTTTTGTAGTACAGTTTTAACACCTTTCCACTGTAGAGGACTTTCCAATCTGAAACATGCTTCTATGCATATTATTCCTTGGATTCCAATAAGTCCTGGTCAAGGAGGCTGAATAATAATTATTGCCCTCATTTTCAGATAAGGAAGCAGAGCCTTAAGCTCACTTAGGTCATGATGCACATTGTCCAGGGCTTGGTCTCATGCACCATGGTCTACACCAACTTCTGACCAGCTCAGAGAAGCTTGGTCCATGCCCCATCCTCAACAAGAGCAGTCTGCCAGGGGGTGGGGTGAGGGTGTCCGCCTACTCCAGGTAGCCCCTCTCGCCCGCCACCCTCAGGGGGCATTTCATTACGTGTTGCCTGGAATGGTGACAGACATCCACAGATGCACAAACATTCCTTTATCTGATTCCCCATCCACAGGTTCTTGATAGAAGAAAGGGAACTGTCAAAATTTCAAAGGTTTAGTTGCTGAAAATGTATGTAATGTATAATCTCAGCAATACTGCCTTGCACCCTAACATTTTTGTTAAGGGTATATATCTTATATCTCATGGCAAGTGCTCTGGTCACAGTAATATAAAGTTGTAAAAGGAGAATTAGGGAGGATGAAAACACTGGGAGGACAGTCAGCTGTTAATTTGAATTACGCCGTTTACAATATCCATTTGGAGTCAGTTTTTAGCTCTTCAATAAAATGCTTATTGTTGGTGACTATAAAGCGCCTGGAGTCATTATCTTTCATCTAATAAAAAAGCATCATTTTTCAAGCACTATAAATTTTAATTTTAGATTTATGGGAGGAGAGTAAATTGTAAAGTTCACACATCATAGGAAGGCCTTTCACTGTTAAAATAATATTCTAGCACAGAAATAAACCCCAGATTTCGACTATATTTATAAATTAATATTCTAATATTTTAAAATTAACTGAAGCTTGCTGCCACCCCCACTAATATACACATATATGCTACCTCAATCAATCTCTCCCAAATGCACATCATTTTTTTAAATTGTTACAAATCATCAAATTAGCGATTTTCAAGATAAAGTGGGATCATATCAGGGGGAAAAGAAAGCAATCTTCTAAACCTACACTACTGACAGTGGCAATCTGAGACAACATCTTAAAATTTCTAAGTGAAATCTGGCAATAACTATAAAAATTAAAGTGTACAGACATTGACAGTAACACCATTTCTAGGTATGTATCCTACAAAAATACCCCCAAAATGTGAAAGGGTGAATATAGAAATAAACTTATTTCCAACTGATTTGTTTAGAGAAAAACTAGGGACTGGTTAAATAACAGACCATGGAATCACATTATAGAACATTTGGCACCAATTAAATAGAACAGGGCATACCTATTAAATGTGTGTAAAAGTTAATTTATAACCAAATGAGTCTTAAAAATTATCTAATGCAAAAAATTTACAGAAAATGAAATTACAGCCTGGAGATGTGGCATCTCACTCATCTCCATCTCCTTTGGGATTCTCAGAATCCTGTGATATTGACCACCACGATCAGCCTGGAAATCATGTCTTTATTTCTAGCATTTCCTGCTCTTGTTCATATATACACCTATGGGAGTTCTCCAGTGGCACAGCAGGTTACGGATCCAACGTTGTCACTACAGTGGCTCAGGTCGAAGCTGTGGTGCAGGTTTAAATCCCTGGCCTGGGAATTTCTGCATGCCATGGGGAGGCCAAAAAAAAACAAACAAAAATGCACCTAAGGAGTTGCATAACCGTGAAGTAAGTGGCAACATGCAGCCCTTCTGTGAATTGCTGAGATTAGAGCACCCTTTCCTGTGAAAGAGGCCCAAGTGCTGAGCAGTCAGAGACAGTTAAAACACCAACATCAGGAGTTCTTGTCATGGCGCAGCGGAAACGACTCCGACTAGAAACCATGAGGTTGTGGGTTCGATCCCTGTCCTCGCTCAGTGGGTTAAGGATCTGGATTGCTGTAAGCTATGGTGTAGGTTGCAGACATGGCTCGGATCTGGCATTGCTGTGGCTCTGGCATGGGCCGGCAGCTACACCTCCGATTGGACCCCTAGCCTGGGAACCTCCATATGCCACAGGTGCAGCCCTATAAAGACAAAAAGACAAAACAAACAAACAAACAACATCAAAACCAGGACCACACTAGGAAGTTCCCATTGTTGCTCAGCAGGTTATGAACCCAACTAGTATCCATGAAGATGCAGGTTCAATCCCTGGCCTCACTCAGTGGATTAAGGACCTGGTGTTGCTGTGAGCTGTGGTGTAGGTCACAGATGCGGCTTGGATCCCATTGCTGTGGTGTAGACTGCAGCTGCAGTTCTGATTTGACCCCTAGCACAGGAAATTCCATATGCTGCAGGTGTGGCCCTACAAAATAAAAAACAAAACAAACAAAAAAACCCAAGGCTCACATTTTATGGTCATCTCATTTGCTCAGGAACAAGGGAAAGAACTGTTCAGAGCAGAAGATACTCAGGCTTCATGATTTCACCAATGAGTCCAGCTGTAACTGTAGCTCAGTCTCTATTCCCTAAAACAGAGGCTTTTTTTTGTCCATGTGTAAAGTTTGTTAACCAATGCTTTGGTTTCTATGATATAAAACAGACACAATAGGAGTTCCCATCGTGGCACAGTGATTAACGAATTCAACTAGGAACCATGAGGTTGCGGGTTTGATCCCTGGCCTTGCTCAGTGGGTTAAAGGATTCGGCGTTGCCATGAGCTGTGGTGTAGGTTGCATACGCAGCTCGGATCCCAAGTTGCTCTGGCTGTGATGTAGGCTGTTGGCTACAGCTCCGATTAGACCCCTAGCCTGGGAACCTCCATATGCCGCAGGATCGGCCCTAGAAAAGGTAAAAAGACAAAAAAAACAAAAACAAAAAACAATATAACATGCACAATAAAGAGACTGAATGATAAGTATTATTATCCGGTGTACCTTAAATGTTCCCGAAGTTTCCCTGACTCTGGTACCCCCAGCACCAGGCTAACCTATAGGGCCTTTTATTCACCTTCACTGTTATATTAGGTCCTGTCTTCTAAGTGCCTCCTGATTTTTCTCACTGCAAAAGCTCCTTGAATTAAAGACAGGGGTAATCTCTATTATATGCCAATGTCCTAGGCCAGTGCCAGGGCAGAACAGACACCGTCTCCTATTCTGAAGAGACGGTAGGAGGCATCCTATCAGGGTCACTGGTGACATAGACACTCACAGGTTTTCCCTGAATTTCATCTTATCCAGAGAATGAGAAACATGATGGAAAACTAAGAAGAAAGCGAGGATGCAACAAGAGGTCTAAGACAGACACAAAGGACTGCAGAAATTCAGAGACATCTGGGGTCATGCAGACAAGGCTCAAGGACAAGACAGCATTTGAATCTGAACCAAAGAATGAGTACTTTCATGGATATTGGTTTACTTGGACAGGTTTGGGGGTTGAGCATCAATAGAGTAGTTGAGGCAAGACAGGGTGGGCTAGACAAAATGTGGTCCTAAAACCAAGCCAGTCTCTCCCACACCCACTTTGCCTGTGGACAGTGTAACATACAAGTCATTAGTAAGTGGATTTGTGATGGTGTAGACAAAGGTTAAAAGCTGACATTTACAACATGTTGAAAAAAAATGTTGCTTGCTGAATAATGCTGAATAATAGAAATGAAGTCTAGAAAGCAGGAGTTCCTGTTGTGGATACATGGTAACAAATCCAACTAGTAAGTGTGAGGATGCAGGTTGGATATCTGGCCTTGTTCAGTAGGTTAAGGATCCGGCATTGCCAGATGCTGTGGAAAGATCACAGACGTAGCTCGGATCTGGTATTGCTGCGGCTGTGGTGTAGGCTGGCAGCTGCAGCTCTGATTTGACCCCTAGCCTAGGAACTTCCCTAAAAAGCAAAACAAGAAAGAAGTCTAGAAAGTAAACATTTACTTAAACTCCATTCATGGAGCTTTAAAGCACTCATGATCCACCTATATGGTAAGATGATACTGCAGACAGGGCCTCGGGCTCTGAGATGCCACTTGGAAAGAATCTATACGTAGACGGATATGTGTTCTGCAT
Organism: Sus scrofa; assembly: GCF_054392235.1. Lineage (NCBI taxonomy): Eukaryota > Metazoa > Chordata > Mammalia > Artiodactyla > Suidae > Sus > Sus scrofa. The sequence goes on from NC_139383.1 coordinate 149,622,155, forward strand.
GTACTGAAAGAGACTCTTCCTGGCAGAGGCCATGTTTGTTTGCCTTTTGCATTTAACTAAAAGCATTTAGAAATACAAAACTTCCTTTTAAAAAAAGGGCCAAATAAATAAATAAATAAAATAAAATAAAAGAAAAGAAAAGAAAAGGGAGTTCCCGTCGTGGCGCAGTGGTTAATGAATCCGACTAGGAACCATGAGGTTGCAGGTTCAGTCCCTGCCCTTGCTCAGTGGGTTGACGATCCAGCGTTGCCGTGAGCTGTGGTGTAGGTTGCAGACGTGGCTCGGATCCCGCGTTGCTGTGGCTGTTGTGTAGGCCGGTAGCTACAGCTCCGATTGGACCCCTAGCCTGGGAAGCTCCATATGCCGCAGGAACGGCCCAAGAAATAGCAAAAAGACAAAAAAATAAAATAAAAATTTAAAAAAAAGGGTCAATAGTTCTTTTTTTCAGTAACCAAAATCTTGCCAGGAGTCAGTTCAGATGACTAAAATTTTTATGTAGATTCGCTGGTGAATAAATGTCATAAAAAAGAAATGATCGTACCCTTTGTTGCTAGGGGTTAACTTGCTTGCCTGCAAGCACTATTTGAGTCATGAAAACTATTTTTCCCTCTGCCTCATTTATGTTAATGTTAATAAGCCCAACTTATAAGGTACCATTAAAAACATGAGAAAAGATATTTTGTATCATTTAAATGCATGTGATCACTTCCCTATATGATAAAGCATAATGATAAAACCAAAATTACACTACACATACACACAAAGGCCTTCTCAAGCATAGAAAGTGGTTAATGAGAAAACCTGCAGCACTGGCAACACTGCAGGAAGCGTGGAGACCCACGCTGAGATGAGGATGAAGGGGTAGCCAAGAGCTGGTGCTGCCGGGGGATGACCACACCCTACTAGTCCTCATTCACCAAGCCAAGATCCACAACAGATTTTGTTTGTTTGCTGTTTGTTGTTGTTGTTGTTTTGGGGGGCCACATCCATGGCATGCAGAAGTTCCCAGGCCAAGGATTGAACCCTTGCCACAGCAGTTACAACTCTGGATCTTTAACCCACTGTACCACCCGATAACTCCTACAGCAGGTTTTGTGGCAGGGGATTTTAAAAGGCTTCTCTTGGCTTCTGAGAGTTATTTCTAATCCTTCTGTTTGTAAGCTAAGTAAGCTTTATTTATCCTTTACACATAAACCACGTTTTCTGCCAACTATCTAATGATGCTGCAGTATCCCCAAGATCCTGAATTCCCTGTGACGTCCTTTGCCAGTTGCAGGAATCAGAAGCAGACCCAGCCCTTGTGTGAGTGATTCTGAGTCAGGTCCCAGTGAATGCCGTGCACCCATTCATCTTGATTCCTCCTAAAACAACATTTCTGATCTGAAATCTTGCTGACGGGAAGTGGTTCATTCTATTATTTTGAAAATTTGCTTAAGGATCTGATGAAGGAGTACTACAAGCTCACGTGCTCCCTCCATCCCCAGACAAATAAAAAATTGTACATTCAAGATGTTTGGATTCTGGCAATCATTATACCTTCATTTCCTTTGACTAAAAACGTGAACAGTGGCTTTGACCCCCTTTGAGAATTGTGCAGGTTGCCAAGTCAGAAGCCAAATGCCCTGTAACTTATGTTTCAGAAGACCTTTCATGACTTATACTATCCATCATTGTAAGGGAGCAGATGGACTACTTCTGTTACCCGGGGGTGTGGGGTGGGGTGTGGAGGTGGCTTGCAGCAAGTGTAAGGATTATATCCAGGCTCCTCTCAGCCAGAATTGGCCATAGGGAATCTTCACAGCCAGAGGAAAAACAGAGCTTCTTGCAATGAGCTAGGTGTTCTATTTGTAATTTTGTGTGACTGTTTGCCTTCCCTCACAATTCACCAGGATGTCTTCAGATAAAACTTAAGCACATTCTGAGTTTCCAAGCAAACTCTCACTGAGGATTACAACTCAATTCAAGGAAATATGCCAGTTAATAGCCACTGGAGGTGTATACCACACCATCAAATACAGCTCTGAAGGCATCTTCTAATATTAAACATCTATTTAATACTCATGCAGGCAAGCCTGAGCATTCGAAGTATGTTTCCCCCAGTGAGCAGGGTCGGCCATAAGCAGATGGGCTCAGTTACAGGTTATTAGACACTGACTCCAGTATGAGCTACTCATATTATAATAGGATGGGGGGGACCTGAGTTTTCCCCAGGCACTCAAACAAACAAACAAACAAAACCTAAAGTCAGCAGAAGGAAGGAGATAATAATGATGAGAGAGGACATAAAATCGATAATTAAAAATACAATAGAAAAAAAAATCAATAAAACCAAGAGCTGGCTCTTTGAAAGTGTAAACAAAATTGACAAACTTCTGGCCAGGCTCACCACGAAGAAAAGAGAGAGAACCCAAAAAAACAAAATAAGAAATGAAAAAGAAGAAATCTCAGCTGATATTGCAGAAATACAAAAGAAAACCATAAGAGAATACTATGAACAATCATACGCCAATTAATTTGACAACCTAGAAGAAATGGACAATTTTCTAGAAAAGCTGAGTCAAGAAGAAATAGATAACATGAACAGACCAATCACTAGAAGTGAAATAGAATACGTTACTTAAAAACTTCTTACAAAAGTCCAAGACTAGATGGCTTCACAGGAGAGTTCATGTACAAAGAACTGATACTGATCCTTCTCTAACTCTTCCAAAATACTGAAGAAGAGAGAATATTCCCAAAGACATTCTATGAAGCCTCCATCACTGTGATACCAAGACTAAAGATATTACAAAAGAAAAAAAATATATATATATGCCAGTATCTTTGGTGTATACAGATGCAAAAATGCTTAACAAAATATTATCAAACTGAATCCAACAACACTTAAAAAAATCATATACCACAACCAAGTGGGATTCACCCCAACTTCACAAGGATGGTTCAATATAAGCAAATCAATCAATGTTAAGACCACATTAACAAAAGAAAAGTTATATGCTCATCTTATTAGATATAGAAAAATCATTTACAAAATTCGAATCCATCCATGATAAAAACTCTTATGAAAGTGAGTATAGAGGGAACATATCTCAACATAATAAAAGCCACTTATGATAAACCCTATAGCCAATATAATACTCAATGGTGAAAAGTTGAAAGTCTTTCCACTAAAATCTGGAACAAGGCAAATAATGCCAACTCTCTATTCAACATAGTATGTGAAGTTCTGGCCACAGCAATCAGACAAGAAAAAGAAATGAAATGTATCCAAATTGAAAGGGAAGAGGTAAAACTGTCACTGTATACAGATGAAATTATACTATATATATACATATATATATAAAAACCTAAAGACCCCACACAAAAACTATGAGATCTCATAAATGAATCTAGAAAACAGGAGGATATATGGTTAACATTCTGAAATCAGCTGCATTTCTTTACACTAACAATAAAATATCAGAAAGAGAGTATTAAAAAATAATACCTTTTAAATTTGCACCAAAAACAAAATACCCAGGAGTAAATCTGACCAAAGATGTGAAAAACGTATACACCGAGAACTAAAAAACACTAATAAAGGAAATTAAAGAGGATGCAAAAAAATGGAAAGAAAACCCATGCTCTTGGGTTGGATGACTTAATATTGTTTAAATGGCAATACTACCCAAAGCAATCTCCTGATTTGATGCAATTCCTATCAAAGTATTCATGATATTTTTCAAAGAACTAGCATAAATAATCCAAAAATTTATATGGAACCATAAAAGACCCAGAATTACCAAGGTAATTCTGAGGGAAAAAAACAAAGCAGGAGGCATAATTCTCCCAGACTCCAGATAATACTACAAAAGCTACAGTAATCAGACATTGATTCAAAAACAGACATATGGATCAACGGAACAGAATAGAGAGCCCAGAAATAAAGCCACACACCTAGGGTAAAATGAATCTTCAAAAAGAGGCAAGAATATAAGATGGAAAAAAGACAGTCTCTTTAGCAAGTGGTGCTGGGAAGTTCGACAACTGCTTTTAAACCAATGAAGTTAGAACACACCCTCACACTATGCACAAAAAATGAACTAAAATAGCTTAAAGCCTTAACCATAAGATATGGCACCGTAAAACTCCTAGAAAAGAACACAGGCAAAATATTCTCTGATATAAATCATATCAATGTTTTCTTAGGTCAGTCTCCCAAGACGATAAAAATAAAAACGAAAATAAACAAATGGGATCTAATCAAACTTATAAGTTTTTACACAGCAAAGGAAGCCATTAAAGAAAACAAAAAGACAACCTAGAAAATGGAAGAAAATATTGCAAATGATATAGTGGACAAGGGATTAATCTCCAAAATATACAAAGAGTTCATACAACTCAACAACAAATAAACAACACAAATGAAAAATGAGCAGATGGGAGTTCCCGTCGTGGCGCAGTGGTTAACGAATCCGACTAGGAACCATGAGGTTGTGGGTTAAATCCCTGCCCTTGCTCAGTGGGTTAAGGATCCGGTGTTGCTGTGAGCTGTGGTGTAGGTTGCAGACGTGGCTCAGATCCCACGTTGCTGTGGCTCTGGCGTAGGCCAGTGGCTACAGCTCCGATTGGACCCCTAGCCTGGGAACCTCCATATACCGCGGGAGCGGCCCAAAGAAATAGCAAAAAGACAAAAAAAAAAAAAAAAAAGAGCAGATGACCTAAATAGACATTTCTCCAGAGAAGACATATGAATGGCCAGTAGGTACATAAAAAAATTCTCAACATCAATTATTAGAGAAATGTAAAAACTACAATGAGGTACCATCTCATACCAGTCAGATTGGCCATCATTAAAGTCTATAAATTAAAAAAAAAGTCTACAAACAGCAAATTCTGGAGAAGATTTAGAGAAAAGAGAACACTCCTACACTGTTGGTGGGTACATAAGTTAGTGCAACCATTATGGAAAACAGTATGGTAGTTCCACAGAAAAATAAAACTACTATATGATCCAGCAATCCTACTCTTGGGCATATATACAGACAAATCAATGATTCAAAGGGATTCATTCACCTCTGTGTTACTGCAGCACTATTCATAATACCCAAGACTTGGAAAAAACATAAAGATCCATCGACAGATGGATGGATTCAGATGTGATACATGCAAACAATGGAATACTACTTGGCCATAAAAAAGAATGAAATAACACCATTTGCAGCAACATGGATGGACTTAGAGATCATCATACTAAGTGAAGTAAGCCATAAAGAGAAAGACAAATACATATCATCTCACTTATGATATCATATATCACTCACATGTGGAATCTAAAATATGGCACAAATTAACCTATCAACAAAACAGAAACAGATTCACAGACATGGAGAACAGATTTGTGGTTGCCAAGGACTGGGATGGGGGATGGACTGGGAGTTTGGGGGTAGTAGATACAAACTATTACATTTAGAATGGAAAGACAACAAGGTCCTACTGTATAGGACATGGAACTTTACCCAATCTCCTGGGATAAAGCACAATGGAAAAGAATTTTTTTAATATATCACTTTGCTATAGAGCAGAAATTAGCATAACTTTTAAAATCAACTATATTTCAATTAAATTTAATTTTTTTTTAAAAAAAGGTAGGAAGAGCCCTCAATCTAACATCAGAATAAGCAGACCATGGTTCTGTCACTAGACATCCAGCATTCTTCAGGGCTTCAGCTTTCTAACTTGCAAACTAAAGCTTTGTCAGTAACTGTTAGCTGTCACTATAACCAACACTTAGTGGCTTAAAACAGCAACCATTTATTACTGCTCATGTGCCTGTAAATCAACTGAGTGGTTTTGCTGATTTGGGCCAGGATCTGCTCAGTCTGGCTGAGCTCAAAAGTGTGGGCTCCATCAGCAACCCCTAGGGGATATCTTACCTAAGACAGCCTCATTGGGAATGGCCCATCTCTATTCCACATGGTCTCTCATCCTTTAGCTGGCCTATCTGGCTAGCCTAAGTGGTTTTCAGGGTGATGGGAAAGGGTCTCAAGTAAATAAGTGGGAACAACAAAGCCTCTTGCCTCCCAGGCTTGGGACTGAGGGGTAACTTCTACCTCCTTGTACTGATCAAACCAAGTCCAAGCCGTATTGATACAAAGGATGGGGAAGGAGATTCCATCTTTGGGTTTTATTTGTTTGTTTGTTTTATGGCCACACCTGCAGCATTTGGAAGTGCCCAGGTTAGGGACTTAATTGGAGCTGCAGCTGCTGGTCTATGCCATAGCCATGGCAACGCTGGATCCAAGCCACCTACCCTGCAGCCTGTGGCAACACCAAATTCTTAACCCACTAAGCGAAGCCAGGGATCGAACCCGCATCCTCATGGACTCTATGTCAGGCTCTTATCCTGCTGAGCCACAACAGGAACTCTGAGACTCCATCTGTGAATGGCAGGGATTAAAATGTCACACTGTGGATGCAAAGGGATATGAACATGGAGTGGGGGACTAGAACTATTGCTTGTAAGCAATCATTCAAGATGTCTTTTGAACTATAAAATGCTGTTACCTATCACTCATTCCCCAGAGGTCTTCCTAGGGATTATCCTTAACTAAAAGCCAGCCCCTCAAAAAATCAACGTCTGCATGTGAAAAATAAACTGGGAATTATTTGCAGAAGGCACTATTCTGCTAGGAATATAATCAGGAAAAGAGTAAGCCTGAGAAGGTGAGAGCTGATTTTTATTTAATTCTCCACCAACCTATCCTTTTGCAACTGAAGGTCTGGAGGATGGTATGTCTGGGGCTGGCAAGAACCAGTTCTTAGAGCTGTTTGGGTATTGTGTTTGGAGGCTGTATGTGTTCAATTTACCTTCCTTTCAAGTAAGGTGATGGAGTGTTTTGTTATTTAATTAATTACATTTGTTACTAGCAGGCCCTGGGACTGGTCCTAGAAGCTCAGAAAACAAGCTTACTGCAAATTCCCTCAAGGCCCTTCATAAGACTACTGCACTGCCATTCTGTTCCCTTTCATTCTGCCACTTGATAGACTGTTAGCCGTTACCAGGGTTTAAGTCCATCTTCCAATGAAATCTTACCCACTCACAATATACACACCCTCTACAGCATTTTCTGAATCGACTCTATTTGCAGCTTTTGTACTTAAATCATAATGAAGAACTGTTTCTCCAAACACTTTCTCTGCTCCCATTTAATTTGAAATTACACGGGGAGTTCCTGCTGTGGCACAGTGGAAACAAATCGGACTAGTATCCATGAGGATATGGGTTCGATCCCTGGCCTTGCTCAGTGGGCTAAGGATTTGGAGTTGTCATGAGCTGTGGTGTAGATAGCAGATGTGGCTTGGACCCCCTGTTGCTGTGGCTAGGGTGAGGCCGGCAGCTACAGCTCCGATTAGACCTTTAGCCTGGGAACTTTCATATGCCGCAGGTGTGGCCCTAAAAAAAGGAATAATAATAATAACAAATTGCACTTATTTTTTTTAAAGCATCATTCTAGCTTTCAAAAGTTCTTCATTTTTGTAAAAGAATGGGGGTGGGGGAGGGGTTGGTCCCTTTTCTTAATGCTTTCCTGTTGCCTCTCTACCTTTTGCTTTTGAATTTTTTTTTAGCATTCACCAGTTCTCTGTTGGGGGCTATTAATGACTGTCCTCACTATTCACCTCGCCAGTCTCATAAGTGCCATGGCTATGCTCATGCCTGATCCTGCCTGCAGTCTGAAATCAGGGTGCTGGCTGGGCCATGCTCTTTCTCAGGCCCCTCAAGGAAAACCAATCCCTACTCTCACAGCTTCTGGTGTTGCCAACAACCGGTGGTATTCCTTGGCTTAGAGACACATCATTCCAAGCTTTGCCTACAGCATCACAACGCCTTTTCCCTTCAGGTCTCTGTCTCTCTTCTTCTTCTAAGGCCACAGTCATAGTGGATTAAGGGCCCACTCTACTACTCCAGTATGATCACATCTTAACTAGTTACACTGCCAACAATCCTATTTCCAAGTTGGGTCATGTTCTGAGTTTCTAGGAAGAATGTGAGTTTTCAGGAGACACTACCCAACCCAGTACAGGCCTCTTAATTAGGTCAGCTGTTTTTTGTTTTTGGTTTTTGTTTTGTTTTGTTTTGTCTTTTTAGGGCTGCACATGGAAATATGGAGGTTCCCAGGCTAGGGGTTGAAACAAAGCTATAGCTGCTGGCCTACACCACAGCCACGCTACAGCAACATAGGATCTGAGCTGCATTTTCAACCTACACCACAAATCAGGGCAATGGAAGATCCTTAACCCACTGAGTGAGGCCAGGGTTCGAACCTGTGTCCTCATGGATACTAGTTGGGTTCATTACTGCTGAGCCACAATGGGAACTCCAAGATCAGCTGATGTTTACTGAACCCATAATAGGGCTATCATGCAAATGACATTCCATCCTGACAACAATTGTCTCAGGGAGAGTCTCTGATTATCCTTGGACCATTACTATAGCATGACGGGGCCCCATAGCTTTGGGGGACTTGGGATGACTTAAAGAGGATACATCTTTTCTAGAGAGAGGACTTTCTTCCAAACTGACTTGACTCCTTTAAAATGTCGACATATTGCCTCATATTTCACCCGATCCCAGAGATGATCAACAGCTTCAGATGAGGAGACCCTGGATAATGACCTAGTGACATTCAAGGCTCCATTATGCCCTCCGGATGAGGCACTTCTTCTGTTGCTTCAGTATTCCATACATGGCATATATTCCAGCTTCTTTAGTGTAGTTTTATTTTACTTCTGCAGATTTCTTCATGTGTGATGGTCTAAGCATATTTTTTCTTCTCTAAATATGGGTTGTTGCTCCCCCCGCCCCGCCATAGGCTAGAGAAGAGCTAAGAACTTGATTTTCCAAAGTTAGAAATATTGTGAGAAGAACTGAGTAAATGATCAAAATACCAAATGATAAGATGAAACAGAACCAAGAAGTGAGATTTGTCAGAAGGAACTGGCTCCCAGGATTTGGGAGGCTGGAAAGTGGCAAGATTCTGAGGGTGAGTCAGCAGGTGTACACCCGGGGTGGGGGGGGCGTCACTTGGGTCTGTGTCTAAGACCAGGAGAAATGATGGTGCTGCTCTCATTTGAAGGCTGCAGGCTCAAGGCATCAAGACTCCACGTTTCAGTTTGAATAAAAAAGCAGAAAGAGTTCCCATCGTGACGTAGTGGTTAACGAATCCGACTATGAACCATGAGGTTGCGGGTTCAATCCCTGGCGTTGCTCAGTGGGTTAAAGGATCCGGCGTTGCCGTGAGCTGTGGTGTAGGTCATAGACTCGGCTCAGAACCTGCGTTGCTGTGGCTCTGGCGTAGGCCAGCGGCTACAGTTCCAATTAGACCCCTAACCTGGGAAGCTCCATATGCCACAGGGGCGGCCCAAGAAATGGCAAAAAGACAAAAAAAAAAAAAAAAAAAAAAAAAAAAGCAGAAGAAAGCCAGTGTTCTAGTTTGAAGGCAACTAAGTAGGATGAGGTCTCTCTCTTTTTATTTTTGTTCACATCTGCAGCATGTGAAAGTTCTGGGGCCAGGGACTGAACCTGTCCCGCAGGAGTGACCTAAACCACAAGCAGTGACAATGCCGGATCCTTAACCCACTGCACCACAAGGGAACTCTGGATGAGGTCTCTCTTACTCAGGGAGGGTCAGCCTTTTTATTTGATTCAGACCTTCAAGTGACTAGATAAAGCCCATCCACATCAGAAAAGGCATTGGCTTTACTCTGACTATCCATTTAAATGTTAATCTTATCCAAAAATACCCTCAAAGACATACTTAGACTAAAATCTGACCAGGTATTTGTGCACCCAATGGCTCACTCAATCTGACACACAGAATTAACTAGCACACAAAGAAGATCGACAAGCCTGTGTGTTCAGAATCTCCGAGAGCCCAGAGAAATATTAACATGGCACATGTTTAAACCCTTGATGTGACCTGACCTGAAACTCCAGCTATGTGGGTCTGCGCAGGGCCAGTAGTGCCAGGCTACTGTACAGGTGTGTGCTGGGCTGTAGGGGATACTCAAAACCACCCTGCAGAGAGATCCAGCCTTACAGCTCGCCTTCTCTTTGACCCACAGGCCTTGGCCTTAAACACTATCTAGGACTAGAAAGAAAAATCCCTTCCTTTGGTTTCCAGAGCCACCTTCAGCTGAGGAAGAGATCAGCTGATCATGACAAAGCCTAGAAAATCACTGGTCATCTCAGGAAGTGGCATCTCTCATTTTTATCCAATTTCCTCAAAATATTCAGGAAGCTGACAGGGCGACAGGGAGGAGGGCTTGTGGAGAAGGCCAGGAGGAAGCTCTGTCCTCTGGCTGCCACTTGCACACAAAGGTCAGGGCAGGAAACAATCCATTAAGCCATGAGGGGCGTTTGCAAATTAGTCCCTACTTGCCTTGGCATTTCTAAAATGATGCACCCCGAAAAAGAACAGAATAGAGGAAAAATAATACTGAGAGAATGAGAGGAGAGCTGCCCCGGAAAATGCAGCAGGGCCCAAAGGAACCCAATGAGCTGGCGTGTGGCTGCTCTGGCCCATGGGGACACAAGGATTTTTTCATCCATATTCTCATTAGAGGAGTTTCCACTGTGGCTCAGCGGGTTTAGAGCTTGACAGAGTGTCAGTGAAGGTATGGGTTCCATCCCTGGCCTCTTTCAGTTGGGTTGAGGATCAGGCATTGCCACAAGCTGCCGTGTAGGTCACAGATTCGGCTTGTATCTGGCATTTCCATGGCTGTGGTTTAGGCCAGCAGCTTCCAATTCAACCCCAAGCCTGGGGACCTCCATATCCTACTGGTTTGGCCTCAAAAAGAAAAAAAAAAAAAGAAAAGAAAGAAAGAAATAACAAATTCCCGCCAGAAGACCCTTGTGAAACAGTGTGACACTCACAGGGTTGGAACCACATGACTAATGTAGGCCGCCAACTCAGTAGGTGGTAACACAGTGACACACCCCATCCAACCCCACACACCCCTGTATGGCTGGGAATGCACAGAGCTTTTGAGAAACCACATGTCTCAGACAAGGCTGCTTCACTAACATCCAGCCACCATCCTGCTAAGACTGCCCCATGCGTGCCTCCTCGTATGGTCTGTTCTGAAAAACATCAGAGGAGGACAAATCTGATAGGTGTGAAACCTTGGCAAATCATGGAATGCAAAATCAAAGATCCATGTGAGGGGTACCCAGAGGGAGGCCAGAGGGGCAAGTCATCTGAAGGCTCTGAAATCAACTTTGTCACTAGCCAATAAGCCAACTCCTGTGGCTGCTATAATGAAATACCACAACCTTGGTGGCTTAAAGCAACGGAAATTTTTTGCTCACAGTTCTGGAGGTCAGAAGTCCACAATGCAGGTGTTGGCTGGGCCTCACAGCCCCAGAAGTTCTAGGGGAGGATCCTTCTTTGCCTGCCCCAGCTTCTGGTGGCTGCCACATTCCATGGTTTGCAGCCCCATCACTCCAATCTCTGCCTCCCTCTTCTCACCATCTTCTCCCTCTGTGTGTCTCAACTCTCCCGCTGCCTTTCTTTTACAAGGTCACTTCTCCTTGGATCTAGGAGCCCCCAGATAATCCAGGGTGACCTCAGCATTGTCAACTTAATCTCATCATCACAGGCTCTTTTTACAAAGAAGGCAGCATTTACAGGACGCAGGGAATGTTAGGAGATACATTGTGGAGCTGTTTTTCCATCTTCCATGGAAGAGCTAGGTGAAGTCACCTACAGGACCCAGCCAGTCCTAACTCTCTGGGCCAACAGAAACAAAGCGATGTGGTGCCAGCACCCCTGTGAAACTAAGACAGGAGGAAACATGTGCAGGGTCTGCAAGAAGGGCATCCCAGGGTTTAAGACTAACAAGCTCAGGACTGGGAAGAAACCTGCAAAATAAAAATTCCATGACATCCAGGGCAGAAATTCTAAATACACACTAAAAGACTTGAGTGTCATTTCGTTCTTGAAGGGACTGAGAGATGGCAGACCAAGAGCCACATGTGGCAGTCACCTGCATCAGGACCTTCACCCTGTGATTCCCCTAAACTGGAATCCTTCGCATCTTTCACTGTCTGACAGACAAGGAACTGATCCTTCTAGCACAATCTCACCTCCACCAGGAAGCCAACCTGGCTTTCTGTATGAGCAGGCCACTCAAAATGATGGCCCTCTTGCTCTCTGTACATCTCCTGCTTGACCAGTGCCTGCTTCGCCCACATTCTACTCATATTATTGACTTTTCTACATACTTTCCCCAGGCCCAGTTAGTGATGGTTCTTATCAAAGGGGTAGTGAGGGGCATGTCCCTCTGCTGGTTTCCTTGGTAACACATGAGCCAACCTGATGTCATTTCCCCTTATAACTGAGAACCTCCACTCCCCACAGAGCAAAGAAAGCTGCCATGTCCTGACCGTGGTCCACATACACAGTGAGGTATCCTTCAGGACCTTGCTTCAGACATGTAAGCTCTCCCATCCTTGAAACCCTGGACGTTGCTGTTGCTGACTCCAAGCTCTTTCTTTGAAGTACAGACCTTTGCAAGCCTGCGGGGTATAATCCAACACCCTCCCATAGAAAATTAAACACAACAAAATGACTTGTAAATCCTTTGAATAGCAAAGATCACATTTCCCTTTCACGTGGCTTTAAAAAAAGATTCTAACTACATACCTTTGAACATCTTTTCCAGCTCGCCTTCTGGGTTTTGAATTGTTTGACTCTTTCATCTGCAATGAATTACTCAAAGGGTAGAAGGGATTTCTTATACAAACACCACAGTAACACCGTGGCTGCCCAAAGCTGTCATCTCCTGGCAGCTGCCTTCATCTCTGCACTGTGTTGAGGATGAATGAAAGAACACATTTTTTTTTTTTTTTTTGGTCTTTTTGCCTTTTTCTAGGGCTGCTCCCATGGCATATGGTGGTTCCCAGGCTAGGGGTCTAATCGGAACTGTAGCTCCCAGCCTATGCCATAGCCACAGCAACACCAGATCCAAGCCATGTCTGCGACCTACACCACAGCTCACGGCAACACCGGATCCTTAACCCACCAAGCAAGGCCAGGGATTGAACCCGCAACGTCATGGTTCCTAGTCGGATTCATTAAACACTGAGCCACGATGGGAACTCCAAGAACACATTTTTTTCTAAAAATCAGCTTTTAAGTCCTACTTTGGTGGGTACAATCCATGGTGCTGGGTTGCCAAAATAAAGACAATTTCATTTCTTTCCTCAGGAATACATAACATAGCTCCATCACAGTAGAGCCTGTACACCAAACCATTTGCAAGTAAAATGTATTTGTTTTCAAAGCTTAATATACCTTAAAATTAACATCAACCTCTCCCACTAAATACTTTAAGATATTTTGCTCAAGAAAAGAAGGAAATTTTCTGTCAATAATTTTCATGTAACTTCAGATTCTATTAGTAGTCAGTGATATTACTCTAAACAAATGAGAATATTAACCAAAATAGCCAATGAAAGTTTTAAAAAAGTTATTTTAAAAATTATGTTCTATTTAACTTGAAGTTGATTATTTCAGATTCACACACTAGTATCAGTAGAAATTTTCTTTTTCTAATATCAGTTTTGAGCATAAGCTGTTAGGGGTGACTATGATTATTTCTGAAAACTCCTTGAAGGGTGTAGATATCCTCTCAGCCTTTCAAACACAACAGCTCCTCCCGGAACTTTGGGATGAAACTTCAATGTGGGATTCACATCCTTTACAAACCAACCCCAACCTATCTTTTCAGCTCTACTTGCTTCTACCTGTCTCTTTTCTTTACCACTGCTGCCTCCCACGCCACAAACACAAGTGTACACACACACTTAAGTGTGTTACACTAAATACTAAATTTGTACTCTTGCTATACCACTTAGTACCAGGTTACTAATTCAACAGGTGCCTTAAGTTTTGTTGTAAAGAGTAAGTGCTACATTCACAAGTGGCAGATTCTCAATAAAGGCTTTAGAGTAATAGGGAAGAATAAATTGGACTCCATATTCGATCTATTCCTTTTCCTTTAATCTTACTTTAAACTTTGTCCTCTGTCACGTGTGCTTAGTCATTCTGACTCTGCAGCTTTTGCAAAAGTATGCTGCCTATACACAGGATAGCCTATTCTCAAGGCTATGACCTGTAAGAGTATTACATTTTTCCATAAAAAGTTGCAGAACAGAGAATAACATCTGTTTTGTTGGAGGTTTACAAGAATATCTTGAACTGACCTTGGAGAAACAAAGGATTTCTACACCAAGAAGTCTGCAACAACTAACCACTCCCCCTCTCCCTTTCTTATATAAAAGGAGCCTGAACTCTGAAGGAGAGTAGATGCTTCTTTGAGACATCAGTCTGCCATCTTCCTGGTCTGCTGACTTTTTGACTGAAAGTCATTATTCCTTGTCCCAACACCTCATCTCCCAATTTACTGGCCTGTCACGCAGTGAGCAGAACGAGCTTGGACTTGGTAACAACAGGATGGCCACATTAAAAATCTGAGGCCTTCCATTCAAGAGGCCATAGGAACTGAACGTGAATGATAACCACAAGGGCTTGGAAGGGGAGCCCTTCCCAGTCAAGCTATGAGGTGAGAATCCAGCTATGCTGACACCTTGATCTCAGCCCTGCAGTCTGTCCAGCCACATCACGCCTGGACTCCTAACTCTCAGAGTATGTAACATAAGAAACACATGTTTTTCTCAAGTCACCATGTGATAATATAATTACACCATTAACCAACTGACAAGGTAGTACAAGAAAGACCTGAGCTCAGTCAAATCCTAGCTTGTGCAAAATTTTAAGTAGATGGTAGAAAGAGAATCAGAAACTGGAGCCCTTTGGGAGGTGAAATTGACTGCTTGTGAAGTCATGATACAAAGCAACATGATAAAAATGCTGAACAACAAAATTCCATTAAAAATTCTCACCCCCAGGATCTCCCTGGGGGTTCAGAGGGTTAAGGAACCAGCATTGTCACTGCTGTGTCACAGGTTACTGCTGTGGGGCAGGTTCAATCCCTGGCCCAGGATCTTCACCATGCTGCTGGTACAGCCAAGGAAAAAAATAAGAAATCTTAGCCTCTGGGGATGTAACTTACAGCATTGGTGACTATAGTTAACAATACCATACTATATATTTGAAAGGTGCTCAGAAAGTAGATCCTGGAGTTCCTGTTGTGGCAGACTTGTTCCAGCTTATTAGTTATGGTACCCAGTGCCAGCCACCAGCATGTCCAGAGCAGACTAGGATCCCTAAGCCCACAACCTGCCTCAAGACCTGGCCCTGTCCACAGAGAGCCTAGGACCTGGCCCCCACATCAGTGTCCAGCATTAGCCCCAGGACCAGCCTTATACACCAGCAGGCTGGCACCAGCCCTAATACCTCCTGGGCATTGGAGGCCCCATCCACCAGCAGGTCAACACCAGCCCTAGGAGACCATGGGCTCCTTAGTGAACCTCACTGGGAGCCAGCAGCACCCAGCAGCAGACCAACACAGCCAGAGCACTGCAGCCCAAGATTCCAGAACCCAGCTATGCCTAACAATGAGCAAGCACTAGCCCTGGGCCTTGGTCCCACCCACCAGCAGTCCAACACAAATTCTAGGACCTGTGGGTCCTATAGCAAGAGACTGCAGGGCACAGCTCTGCCTTCAAGGGGGCTGGAACTAGCCATAGAACTCAACCTCACCCACTGGTGGGTGGGCAGGGATTCACTGGACTCCAACCTTGCCCATAGGTGAGCCAACACCAGCCCCAGGACCACTGCAGCCATGCAGACCACTTTGTAAGGCCCCAGTGAACACAAGAGGCCAGCACCCGCTTCTGGGCCCCCTGGACCCCAGCCCTACCCACCAGCAAGCCAACACCCCCTCTGTGACATACTAGACCCCTTAGCCACCAGCTCCAGAATACAGTACCCCCCCAACCAGTGAGCTTATACAGGTTTGGGACCCCCAGAGCCTATAGCCAGAGACCCCAGGACATGTCACTGTCTACAAGTGAGGCAGCACTAGCCATGGGACCACCTGGGCCTTTGCTTCACCCACCAGCAGGCCAACACCAGCCCTTAGGTATCTTGGACTCTTCAGCCAGCCACCCCAGAATCCAGCCTCACTCAATTTTGGAACACCCTGGAACCCACAGTCAGCCATTTTAGGAAGTAGCCCTACCCACCATCAGGCAGACACTAGACCTGAGAACCCAGGCCCCATAATCACCCAACCCCTAACCTGACTCTGCCCACCAGGGAGCAGCGCCAGCCCTGGGACCTGGCAGGCTTTCATAGCCAGTTGCCTCAAGACCCAGCTGTACTAACCAGTGGATGGCAACTTCTGCACAAGGTGGGCCATAGCAAACAACCAGACTGGGGACCAGGGATGCCCACCAGACACCCACAGTAGTCAGCCTAGCACAAACAAAAGACCCACACAGCCCACAGAGGGGCACCCCAAGGGCATTTAACACTGGTGATGAGAGGAGAATGCACTGCTAAGACACACATGATGTCTCCAACAAAAAAGCCATTTCTTCAAGATTTAAAAACATAACCAACCTACTAAATGCAGAAATAAAAACATCATCAAATTAGGCAAAATGAAGAAAAAAGGAATATGTTCTAAATAAATGAATAAGAAAAAATAACCCAGTAGAAGAACTAAGTGAAGGGGAGATAGGCAATCTATCCAAGAAAGAGTTCAAGGTAATAATAGTAAAGTGCCCAAAGAAATCAGGAGAAGATTGGATAAACAGGGGAGAAGTCAGAAATTTTTAATAAAAGGTTAGAAAATATAAACACCAACCAAATAGAGCTGAAGAATACAATAACTAAAATGCAAAATACACTAGAAGGAAGCAACAGTAGATTAAATGCTACAGAGGAACAGATTGGCAAGTTGGAAGACAGAGCAGTGGAAATCACCCAAGCAGAACAAAAAGAGGAAAAAAATAAATGAAGACAGTTTAAGAGGCCTGGAGGACAACGTCAGGTGTATTAACATTCACATTATAGGGGTCCCAGAAGGACAAGAGAGAGAAAAAGGGTCAGATAACATATTTGAAGACATAACTAGCTGAAAACTTCCCTAACATGGGGAAGGAAATAGACATCCAGGTCTAGGAGGCAGAGAAAGCCCCAAAGAGGATCCATCCAAAGAGGACCACACCATGACACACCATAATTTAAATGGCAAAAAGGAAAGATAGAGAATGTTAAAAGCAGCAAAGGAAAAGGAATAAATTTCATAAAAGGAACTCCTATAGGCTATCAGTCAACTTTTCAGCAAAATTCTGCAGGCCAGAAGAGAGCGGCACAATATATTTAAAGTGATGAAAGGGAAAAACCTGTAAACATGAATAGTCTGCCTGGCAAGGCTGTCATTCAGATTTGATGGAGAGATCAAAAGCTTTACAGATAAGCAAAACCTAAGAGTTCAGCATTATCAGTCTAGCTTTATAAGACACCTTAAAGGGACTTCCCTGAGCAAAAAAGAAAAGGCCACAGCTAAAAATATAAAAATTACACAGTAAGAATCTCATTGGTAAAAGCAAATTAATATACAGTAAAGGTAGTAGATCAACCATGCATTAAAGCTAGTAGGAAAGTTAAAAGAGAAAAATAGTAAAATCATCTATGTTCACGGTAAGTAGTTAAGGGATACACAAACTGAAAAGATAGAAAATATGATGTCAAAAACAGTAAACGTGGGAAGGGAGTAAAAAATACTCAGTTGTTGAAATGCATTCAAACATTTCAGCAACTTAAAATGTTGCTTAAAAGAGATCAGCAACTTAAAAAATATATACAGCTATGTACAGTGTGGAGAATAGAGTCAAAAACCCCATAATATCTTTGAATGTGACACTTCATAACTAGACATACTGTGCTCATCATTATTAAGTGTATAGAAATATCAAACCACTTTGTTGTGTAACAGAAACTAACATAGGACTCTAGGTCAATTATACTTCAAAGAAACAAACAAACTCAGGAAAAAAGATCAGAATGGCGGTTTCCAGATGCAGAGGGTAAAAAGGGGGTGGAGGAAGGAATTGGATAAAGGTGGTGAAAAGGTGCAGACTTTTAGTTATAAGATAACTAAGTATTAGTGATGTAATATACAACGTGACAAATATAATTAGCACTGCTCTATGTTATACATGAATATTTTTAAGAGAGTTAAAAAATTTTTCTATTTCTTTAATTTTGTGTCTCTATGAGATGATGGATATTCACTAACCTGACGGTGATCATTATTTCATGCTGAATGTAAGTAAATTATTATGCTAAACACCTTAAACTTATACTGTGCTGTATGTCAATTCTATCTCATTAAGATCAGAATGAAAAACATTTTAATAAACAAATAAATAAAACTTTCATTTCTTTTTCCCTTTAAAAATAAATTTCGGAGTTCCCGTCGTGGCGCAGTGGTTAACGAATCCGACTAGGAACCATGAGGTCGCGGGTTCGGTCCCTGCCCTTGCTCAGTGGGTTAACGATCCGGCGTTGCCGTGAGCTGTGGTGTAGGTTGCAGACGCGGCTCGGATCCCGCATTGCTGTGGCTCTGGCGTAGGCCGGTGGCTACAGCTCCGATTCAACCCCTAGCCTGGGAACCTCCATATGCCGCGGAAGCGGCCCAAGAGATAGCAACAACAACAAAAGACAAAAAAAAAATAAAAAATAAAATAAAATAAAATAAAATAATTTGCAGTCAAGGGAGTTCCCATTGTGGACACGCAGGTTATGAACCCGTCTAGTATCCATGAAGATGTGGGTTCTAGATCAATGAGTTAAGGATCAGTGTTGCCATGAGCTGCAGTGTAGGTCACAGACTTGGCTCAGATCCTGCAAATCCTGTGGCTGTGGTGCAGGCTGGCAACTGCAGCTTCGATTTGACTCCTAGCCTGGGAACTTCCATATGCCATGGGTGTGGCCCTAAAATAGCAAAAAAAAAAAAATTTGGCAGTCAAACATGGGGACTCAGTACTTCGTAGATGTTTAGGCGACATTGTTGTCTATAAAATAAGCTTAACAACCATATTGGGGAGTTCCCCTTCTGGCTCAGTGGGAAACAAACCCAACCAGTATCCATGAGGATGCAGGTTGGATCCCTGGCCTCGCTCAGCAGATTGAGACTCCTGCATCACTGGAAGCTGCTATGTAGGTCAAAGATGCAGACCAGATCTAGTACTTCCGTGGCCGTGGCGTAGGCCAGCAACTGCAGCTCTGATTTGAACCCTAGGAACTTCCATAGGGCGTGGGTGTGCCCCCCCCCAAAAAAAACCCCATATTTGTTTCACATGGTTTCAACCTGGCCATCATGTAGCAGAGGCACAGGCTGTACCACCCTCAAGGAAGGCACCTGCTGTGTCCACCTGACAGGCTCTGATGCATGGATGAGGCAGAATGCCCAGAAGGCACAGCAGATGCCTTAGACTTCCCCCTTTGTGAGGGTGGAGATGCTGCATCAGCCAGCTGGGTTCCCTGGAGGCTGGATTCTTGTAGCTTGCATAGGTGATGCACATTCTTCTCTTCTCCCTAGGCGGGTTTTTATGAGAGATGGTTCTGTCTCTACTTCTCTACCATGTTCAGATGGCTGCGTGCAGGGAATGCAGAGTTCATAAATCCTGAGACCTACAGAGTCACATCAGACTAGACAAACTGCCCAAACATCCTGACTCTATCCTGAGCTGGATGTAATCTTTTTTGTTTCCTTCTTTTTTGGCCACACCCATGGCATAGGAAAGTTCCTGAGCCAGGGATTAAATCCGAGCTGCAGGTGTGACCTGCACCACAGCTGCAGCAACACAGGATCCTTAGCCCAGTGTGCCAGGATGGGATGGAACCTGTGTCTCCACAGCAACTCAAGCCACTACAGTCAGATCCTCAACCCACTGTGCCACAGCAGGAACTCTGTGGGTTCAATCTTTGACAGGATTTTGGTTGTCTGCTTAAGAGAGTGGTAAATGTGTTTGTTTGACATCTCAAAAATTATTTGGTGACCAGAGGGATGGATCGTTGCAGAGACTGCTAACCACTCACCGGAAATCCACACTCTACATTCCACGATGTAAAACTGCCCTGGGTACTGATGAGCATGTGCCCTGAGAGAGGTGATATTTTGGTCTATTATGTGCCTTGTAGAATCCAAAGTCCCTGGTTGGCTATAAATAAGTTTTCCAGAAGAAGAGTGCTTCAAAAGGAGGTGATAAGATGTGGAAGACAGACTTAATATACTGCACACTCCTAGAAAACAGATTGGAGAAAGGAATTCCACTTATAAGATGAAAAACAAATAATGTCTTTTCTTGCAGGTAAGAGTCTTCAGCACATAAGAAGGCTTACAAGGGAAGCAGCTAGCCTTCTGGGACACAGACAAGGAGAGGCAGGGAGCTGTCTTTGAGAACAGTGTCATTGGAGATGGGATATTGTAAGAGACTCTCTTTTCTAAGGGAAGTATGAGAAAAGCAAGGCTGTATGAACTGAGGTCCAGCTTAGCACGTGGCTGAAATATTGTCCTGATTTATTAGACATGACCCAGATTTCTTATCCACGCCCTGAGGCTAGCCAATGGGCAGAGAAAACTCTGTGAGGTTTCATTTGCATGAATTGGTACAGCCTGAGAGGAGATGTCAAGATTATTTTTCCTCATTCCCACTACTGTGAAAGAGAAAAGCAGCTGCTCTTCACCAGAAAAACTTATTCTAGGGCTCCTGAATAGAATGTTCAAGCTTTAAGATAAGAGTTTAAGGCAGTGACAGCTTAACAAGCAAAATTTGGAGTAAATATCCATATCTAACTACAAACATAATTTTGCATCTCCAGGAAACAGGTTTGCATTAGAGTGAATACTGCTTTTACTACTGAGAGGAAGAAGCCACACTAAACCCAGAGGAGAGAGGTCCCAGCAGCGTGTAATGTGTTTGTCCTGGCATTCCCACAGTTTGCAGACTGTCCAGTAAATGAAGAGCAATCATGTTTCTGAACTTGGTATTGAAAGCCAGAGATTTATTAAGCTACAGCACCAAATCAGGACTGGTAAACAGGCTCCCCTAATTAAGAAACACTCAAGCCTGCAGCACCATCAGTGCATTCACCTGCAAAAGACAAAAAGCAGCACTCAGGCCATGTATTAGTAACCGTGCAATTAGCACTGTCCCTCCCTACCCTTCACCTCTGCTCAATTCCACCCAAGCAGGGTCTAAGGGAAAAGAGGGCAGGGGGGTGCCGGTGGTAAAAGGATAGACGTGTTCCCCCCTCAACCTCATGTAGCACCACCAAATGCCACTGATGACTGGAAGCTTTTGAAACTGACAGCACTAATGGTCTGAACCTAGCCAGAACCCAGATTGGGACTCAAACACATGTCCTGGAACTCGAACCCAGCCTAAACCCATGTTGGGACTTAAACCCACAGTTTTAAAATAGAATCATTCACCCAGTGTCTGGACTTACTGAGGTTCAGGTTTTTATGGCTCCATGCAGAAGGAATTCAGCGAGAGACAAAGTAATAGGCAAGAAATAGACTTATTAAGATAGGATGTTTGTGAGAGATGCAAGCAGGCAGGCAAGGAGGCTCTGGCCCCAGGATCCAGTGGGCTATCACCCAAGGGGAATGGGGGCTGGAAAAGACCACCTCTTCCTCTTTCTTTGAGTGTAGCTCCTCCTTAGTATCCTGTAAGGTGTGTATTGTGTACTCAAATCAGTAGAAGGGCAGTCCTCAGACTCCTGCCCTTGGTCTAAATCTGAATGCAGGCCTCACCCCATCCCCCACCCAAAGACCTGAGGCAGTTCTCAGAGTCTCCACTAGTCAAGCAAGCCTGCCTTGTTCTGATGGTCCTCTTGAGCAATTATTAACTTACATTGATCTCCCAAAGTCCCCTAGGTTTCCCTCTCTATCTATGGTCCCTTATTGGAACGTCTACAACTACCTATGTCTACTCCATCCCTATCTCTTTGACCCAAAGGAACAAACTGACAATACCAAAATAGTTACCACTAGCTGGGACCAGGGGTTGTAAGAGAAATACACAGGCAGCCTCCCACTTTGGATTACCTTTGCTCTAAACGGTTGCCTAGGATACAAGGGAGCCCAGATTTTGAAAAACAACACAGATGCTGAATGTAATACCAGACATCTATCAAGTCAGTCAAGGGGAAGAAAAACAAGAATGTCACCAGCAAGTGGATACTCTGAGCCAAGGGAGGGAGGTCTTCAGGTGGGAAAGGGGCTTGCCTCATTAGTATCTGCAAAGGGAAGCTGATTTCCACTAGCCAGTAGGAGACAGAGTGACTATGTGAATTCAAAGAAATGTTAATTGTGTAGTTCTCTTTTTCTATATTCAGAATAAAATATGGCCTTCTATCTCTGAGACATTTACTTCAGCACTTCAGCACCTTATTTCAAAGATTCCTGTTTACTAAATAAACACTTCTGACCTGTCCACTCTGTTCCTGGCTTCCCAGGAGGACTCCAGGGTCACAGCCAGAAACACGTTTCGGCTTCACGCATTACACCAGTTATCACAAACCTTAAAATCCCATCTAATCCACTACCTTAATCTCTAAGACCAGAAAGGACACAGATACGAATTGACCTCAAACTCTTCAGACTGTTGGTAAGTATAACTCCATCCTCAAAGATGCAGAAGACATTTTGTTGATGCAAAACTTACATTCCCAAGACATTCTCTTCTCTTCTTTCACTGACCATTAAGGATTGCAGTCTGATGGGACAGAGGACAGGTGCTATGTGGCCACAGTCATGCTCAATGATGAAAACAGATATTTACAGAAGTTCCCTTGTGGCCCAGCAGGTTAAGGATCCATTGTTACTGCAGCAGCTCAGGTTGTTGCTGGGGCGTAGGTTTGATCCCAGGCCCAGGAACTTCTGCATACCATAGGTATGGCAAAAATAAATAAATAAATACATACAAATTTAAAAGAGTAAAAAAAAAAGAAAACAGATATTTACAGATGATCATAATGTTATAGGACCATTAACCAAAACTGCCCACCTTGACCAAGCACTACAGTAGTTGTTCGCACAGCAGGAGACCCTGATAAGGAAGAGGGTCACCCTGAGTAAATATTTATTTAGCCACCCTGAGGACTAACCAGGAGGATGTGGGAGGGGCCAATAGGAAGGAGGAGACAACCAACCTTCCAGGATCCTTGGAATCCATCTTGACTGAGAGATGTGCATGCCACCAAGAAGGACCCTGAGCCAGACCAAGTAAGGGCTGAGCACGATGACTGGCCAGAGACAACCTGGGAACTAACCCCATTCCCATAAAAGCAGAACTGCGAGCCACGTGTCAGATCAGTTCCCCTGGGTTCCTTCACTCTGCTGCTCTCTACCTGGGCGCCCCTCCCCAGTAAAATCTCTTTCTTTGTCAGCACATGTGGTACCACAGACAATTCATTTCTGAGTGTAAGGCAAGAGTCCATTCTCAGATCCCCCTTCCTGCAACAATAACTACATGATACTGGCTCAGAACGCCCCTGCATGCCACATGGACTGTAGTGATGTAATGGGAAGCAATACCCAAACTGATTTTCTGCCTCTTTTTACATTGGCACTGAAGACACAAAGCTAGGTTTAGACAGCATTTAGGATGTTGAAAAAAACATTTGGTTTTGCAGAGAAGGTGGTATACGTGTAACCTGGATATGTTCCCCTCCTCAAAGGGGAGGTGATTTCCCTCCAGGCGGTCTGTACATCTACCCTCCACCTCTGAGGGTTCCTGTTTTCCCAGCACTCTTGGAAAACTTTTCCTCCCCTCACTCGCCCCTCTTCCCACTTCTGGAAAGGGCCACCTGCGTCATGTTCAAATAACAGAAATGCCAGTGTGATCACAAACAGTTGAGGGTGTTTGAAAACAGACTTCCATCCAGTAGATGGAAGAACATTGCCAGAAAGTGTAACCGAGCAGGGCCTTGTGGGGTTCCTGGGCACAAAAGCCTTTTTGTGTCCCCCAATTCTTGTTCTTAGGAAATGGGCCTCATTCAGCCTCTGTGGCCTTCCCTGAGTTCCAAGGGGCAGGTTCAGACAGTTGCTGATCAGGAAAGGAAGGTGATGCAAAGACTGGGGAGGAACAGTCAAGAAACGACAGTACAGCCTTGGGGCAGGATGCTGGTTCCTTCTCAAGGAATACACATAATGATGGAGGCATCTTATACACCTAAGAAAAAAGTTATATTCTTTATGCTTCTTTTGGAGATGAGTATTTTATTTATGTTTTTGGATTTATTTCATCAGCTTTATTTTATTTTATTTTTATTTATTTATTTATTTATTTTTATTTTCCCACTGTACAGCAAGGGGGTCAGGTTATCCTTACATGTATACATTACAATTACATTTTTTTTCCCCACCCTTTGTTCTGTTGCAACATGAGTATCTAGACAAAGTTGTCAATGCTACTCAGCAGGATCTCCTTGTAAATATATTCTAAGTTGTATCTGATAACCCCAAGCTCCCGATCCCTCCCACCCCCTCCCCCTCCCATCAGGCAGCCACAAGTCTCTTCTCCAAGTCCATGATTTTCTTTTCTGAGGAGATGTTCATTTGTGCTGGATATTAGGTTCCAGTTATAAGTGATATCATATGGTATTTGGCTTTGTCTTTCTGGCTCATTTCACTCAGGATGAGATTCTCTCGTTCCATCCATGTTGCTGCAAATGGCATTATGTCATTCTTTTTTATGGCTGAGTAGTATTCCATTGTGTATATATACCACCTCTTCCGAATCCAATCATCTGTTGATGGACATTTGGGTTGTTTCCATGTCCTGGCTATTGTGAATAGTGCTGCAATGAACATGCGGGTGCATGTGTCTCTTTTAAGTAGAGTTTTGTCTGGATAGATGCCCAAGAGTGGGATTGTGGGTCATATGGTAGTTCTGTGTATAGATTTCTAAGGTATCTCCAAACTGTTCTCCATAGTGGCTGTACCAGTTTACATTCCCACCAGCAGTGCAGGAGGGTTCCCTTTTCTCCACAGCCCCTCCAGCACTTGTTATTTGTGGATTTATTAATGATGGCCATTCTGACTGGTGTGAGGTGGTATATCATGGTAGTTTTGATTTGCATTTCTCTTATAATCAGTGATGTTGAGCATTTTTTCATGTGTTTGTTGGCCATCTGTATATCTTCCTTGGAGAAATGTCTATTCAGGTCTTTTGCCCATTTTTCCATGGATTGATTGGCTTTTTTGCTGTTGGGTTGTATAAGTTGTTTATATATTCTAGAGATTAAGCCCTTGTCCGTTGCATCATTTGAAACTATTTTCTCCCATTCTGTAAGTTGTCTTTTTGTTTTCTTTTGGGTTTCCTTTGCTGTGCAAAAGCTTTTCAGTTTGATGAGGTCCCATGGATTTCTTTTTGCTCTAATTTCTATTGCTTTGGGAGACTGACCTGAGAAAATATTCATGATGTTGATGTCAGAGAGTGTTTTGCCTATGTTTTCTTCTAGGAGTTTGATGGTGTCCTGTCGTATATTTAAGTCTTTCAGCCATTTTGACTTTATTTTTGTGCATGGTATGAGGGTGTGTTCTAGTTTCATTGATTTGCATGCAGCTGTCCAGGTTTCCCAGCAGTTCTTGCTGAATAGACTTTCTTTTTCCCATTTGATGTTCTTGCCTCCCTTGTCAAAGATTAATTGACCATAGGTGTCAGGGTTAATTTCCGGATTCTCTATTCTGTTCCATTGGTCTGTCTGTCTGTTTTGATACCAGTACCACACTGTTTTGATGACTGTGGCTTTGTAGTATTTCTTGAAGTCTGGGAGAGTGATGCCTCCTGCTTGGTTTTTGTTTCTCAGGATTGCTTTGGCGATTCTGTGTCTTTTGTTGCTCCATACAAATTTTTGGATTGTTTGTTCTAGTTCTGTGAAAAATGTCATGGGTAATTTGATAGGGATTGCACTGAATCCAGTTACTTTAAATTCAGGTTTTTTTTGTGGCCTAGAATATGATCTATCTTGGTAAATGCATTATAGACGTTGGATTAAAAAATGTATAAAATCTGGAAATCAACCCAAGAGAATACTTGGTCTGCTTTCCAGGTTTTCTCTTTACCTCATTTTCATTAAATTTATAATTATGTGTATAGACATGGATTATTTGGATTTGTTTTATTTGGGATTGCATTGAATCTGTAGATTGCTTTGGGTAGTGTGGCCATTTTTACAATATTGATTTTTCCAATCCAGGAACATGGAATATCTTTCCATTTCTTTACATCTTCTTTGATTTCTTTGATTAAAGTTTTATAGTTCTTGGCATATAGGTCCTTTACCTCTTCGGTGGAAATGAGTACTTTAAAACTGAACAGCTTAGAGTTCTTCCTTGTGTTCTCCCTGGCTTAACTGCACCCCAAACACAATCATCCGTAAACTAAACATTAGGCACCCTGAGCACAATTGCCTATGGGTTAAAGATTATTAGGACATGATGTTTTTCAGGAACTTTCCTAGTTTGTTCTAATCTCTGATCAATATTCCCCTTCTGCAAGTACTGTTATTCTAGGCAATAACCTGGAATAACCCATCATGATCATGCTGAGATCTCCTGATGCCAACTTAGATGACTAAGAGTTCCCCTAACAAAGAAGAATGCATATTTGCCCTCATTCCTGAATCCTGATTTTCTCCTTTGTCATTATAAAACTCTCCACAGGAGTTTCTGTCACGGCTCAGTGGTTAATGAATCCAACTAGCATCCATGAGGACGTGGGTTCAATCCCTGGCCTTGCTCAATGGGTTAAAGATCCAGTATTGCCTTGAGCTGTGGTGCTGGTCGCAGACATGGCTTGGATCCTGTGTTGCTGTGGCTCTGGCATAGGCCAGCAGCTACATCTCCGACTGGACCCCTAGCCTGGGAACCTCCATGTGCCACTGCAGCCCTAAAAAGACAAAACAAAACAAAACAAAACAAAAAACAAAACAAAACAAAACAAAACAAAACAACAACTCCCCACAATTCTTCCCAATGGAGGACACAGTCTTTAAGGCTCTAGCTTGCTGTGGCCTTCTTTGCCTGGCAAAGCAATGAAAGCTATCTTTGTCTCCTTCACCCAAAACTCTGTCTCCACGTTTCTATTCAGTACCAGTGGACAGAAGCCAAGTTTCAGCAACAAAAGCACAGATTATTTGCTGCAGGTGAAGCCAAAACAAAAACAAAGCACAGACCCACAGAATGCAAGTAGTCTGTGTTCACTCCTTCCGTAAGTGTGCATGGTAAAGGCAGTCCATTTTGCACATGTTTAAGGTGGTATATGTCCTCTACAAAAAATATCATGAGGTAAACATTACATCTACTAAGATTTATTTTCCCCATTATAAGTTTTTTCCCCATTATAAGTTTAATGCATTCTGACTGTGCAACATTTTGAAGACTTGGTGAAGCATGTAAAAGAAAAATCAAATTATCCACAATCCTACCTCCTGGAATAACTACAATGAACATTTTTGTCTTCACCCTGCTGGTCTTTCCCTCACACACTGAGGTATCAACACACTAAGACACATGTATGTACACAGTGAGGAGTGAAAGGGAAGAGATGGTTGTGTGTACACAACTGGATCTCTGCATGACTCTCTCTACAGAGCACAAATCATTGAGACACAAAAGAACTGCAGAAAACATGATACTTAAGAGCTTTTTGATGTAACTCATTCATCAGGTGGATGCAGTGACTGAGCCAAGGCACCCGCTGAGAATTTTCAGTGACCCTGCTGCATCGGAAGGGGAGCCATCTGCCTCCAAGCACAATGATGTCTCCACTATGCCCTGAAAGTCTCGGGCAAGTGTGTCCTCACAACTTGACACTATGTTGCTGGAGGCCACCTCCAGTGGCCAGGGAGTGTACACTTTCCCAAAGGAGAGGGACGGACGTCGGCTTCTGCAATGGAGACAGCCTCTTTGTCCCTTCTTTCAGGGTGCTGGATTGCTCAAATTTTATTGGCATAAGTGGTTGATTATATAGACAGTTTTTTCACTACAGATTACATCATAGTGTTAAAAGTACATTGGTTAACTTTTACATGGTACAGCAGCTATACATCACATTCTAACATCTTTGTTTTAACTACATTTAGTGGGTACAATTTAAGGGCAATTAGGTACAATACATCATGTGGAAAGGAGGAGACTCAGTACAAATCATCCCATGACCAGCAAGTCTCCACA
Organism: Sus scrofa; assembly: GCF_054392235.1. Classification (NCBI taxonomy): domain Eukaryota; kingdom Metazoa; phylum Chordata; class Mammalia; order Artiodactyla; family Suidae; genus Sus; species Sus scrofa. Next base: position 149,650,364 of record NC_139383.1, read on the forward strand.
AGTTGAAGAGGTCACGGACACAAGAATTTGGCATTCACAAATATTGTTTTTAGACTGGTGCTTATCTTTAAAGTGTTATGGCAAGGAGACAGTGTATGAAAATATAAACCAACTTAACTAGCTATCACTTAAAAGTTTCTATAACTCACAGCTAGGTGCTTTTGGTCAAGAATAATGTATGTCTAACTTCTATGAACCTCATTAAAATCCTAACTCTAAAGTTTACAATATAACTAGTTAGTAGATAAACACTATGTTTTAATTAAGTTGAATTTAAATAGGGGAAAGTCCTTTAGGATAAAATTCTTATTATATTATTGTTGTAATTTTGTTAAATCACAAATCACCACAGGAAAACAAGAATGGAAAAGAAGAATAATAAGCAAGTAATCGGGAAAGACTGAGGAAAACTAAAAAACAAGTAAAACAACAGGAAAGACTAGGTCACCTTAGAAACAATCCAAGTTCTCTGGCACAAACATGGAAATTTATTTCCCAGGAAAGCCCCAATTCTTCCCCATCAACATCAAAATGAGAGCTGTGTAACCTGAGGCCTGCCCTCGGCTAGTACCCTGCAGGCAGGCTTTCATTCTGACCAGAGGCCCACCTTTGGCATGCACCATTCAGGCAGGCTTTTTATCCTGATCAGAAGCCCACCTTCAGCTTGTACCATTCAGGTGAGCTTTTATCCTGACCAGAAGCCCACCTTTGGCTTGTACCGTTAAGGTGAGCTCCCTTCCTTGGTTAGGAACCTGCCTTCAGATTTTTCTGCCTTCAGGCAAGGTCCTTGTTTTGAGTCCCTGCATTTTCTCAGCTCCCCACAACACTAGACCTGGGGAAAATCACACATACAAAAATCCACAAGTAGGATGCTAAAAAGCATGAAGCTGCTTCTATGAGCAGACCCTGGGCTCAAGGGAACACTGTATCCATTTAGCTGTTTCTGTGACCATTCCCCCATACAGGACTACAAGCTTGCAGAAAGAGGAGCAGAAACATAATCTGTCTGGCAGAGTGAGCATAGACCTTACCCTGGGACTGGGAATGGGGGTGGGGGGAGACACGACAATGTCTTGCTGGAAGTGAGGAGTGTCTGCCACAAGGCCTGAGCTGTGTGCTTGCTGGAAAACACTACTGAGATGGGGTAGCCAGACTGCCACCCCATCCCCGTGAGTCGTCCACCTCAGAAGATTTAGGAAGCCTAGCAAAGTGACAAAGCAGAGAGCTCTGATTAGATCAAATGCTTTGACTACTGCTCTGGGTAAATGTTTTTCACTTTCCTTTTACAAAGGGTACAATTCATCCTCTCCCTTGTCCTGCCCTTTTGCAATGCTACTGCATATTTATCACACCCTCCCAACCCCATCCGTGACCAGCATCATGCGAAGAAGTAAGACGCTGAGCCAGTTACCAATACACTGCCTCTTAGCTCTGAATGCCTCCTTCGCTGCCTGAGCCATGAAAATGAATGTGGGCCCTAAGTCAGTTTTATCAGCAGGGGATGCTGGAAAGACACTGCAAAGGCTTTGATTCTGGGTTCTGAAGTGCTTTCTGAGCAGCCGCAGCAGCCCAGTCCAGCTCTTTCAGTGTGCACAGCCTCTACTAGCTCCAGCCCCCCACACCCTTCCAACCCCACCCTATGCCCAGCTCCCCAGCACCTTCCCTGGTAGTGTTGTAGTAGAATGACTCCTTGAGTAAAGGGATTTTCCCTGTCACTTGGAAGGTGGATTTCTGGCAAGTTCCACGGGTGCAGGACGACAGACTCCTCTACTGTCCAGCCAGCCCAAACCACAACCCCTCCCACAATGTCTGCATCTCAGCCCTGGGGCCACTTCCTTGGGCATGTCTCCTTTTATAGGCTATTCCTGTATTTTTCAGCCTTCTCTTTACCTCCCACTAGCCCATACCTTTTTATTTCAGTCCCCAGTTATAGTCAACAGTTCTTTTTATTCTCCTTTCCTCGTTCCAACAGCTCTGTAGTTGCTCTCTCTTGAGCCGACCCTGAACAGACCCAGGCATCCAGCCTTCTGAGCTCTGGACCTGTGAACAATACACACCAACTCATCTGAGACCAGAATAGAGCTGAATGAGAGGCGTCCAGCAGCTCAAAGAAGGAAGGGGAGGCTTGGAGGCCAGGCTTGGAAAGGAGAGTGATCTCGGCAGAGCGAGGATTCTAGGTATCAAAGCCAATGGGAAGGACCTGACCTGAGTCAGGCTCCTTGAAAGCAGAGCCTGGGACATGCTGTGGGTGGGTGATATACTGGGGGAGGGGTTCAAAGCACGGGAGGGAGGGAAGGCAGGCAGGGCAAGGCAGGCAGGTTATTAGGTGGAGGCTAGCTGGCCCTGTGGGGGTGCTCTGGAGCACAGACACAATTACAGAGTTACTCTGGTGGCAAAGGGGCCAGCCTCCTATACCAGCTATCAGTCACTAGCTATCCCACCTCCCAAGGAGGGTAGCTCCATTCAGCGAGGGATGTCCTCTGGAAGGAACCACACAATGGCTGCCTTCTCCATAAGACATCGTAAGTCAGAAAGGAATACGAGCCTCAGGTGGATGCAGGGAATTAACATCTGATACGGGAAAACTTCACCAGTCCACAGCCCTGCCACAGCCAGCCTTGAGATGTAACACAGGCCTGAGATGGCAAGAGCATGCAAACAGCTGAAGCACTTCCAAGGCTTCTTTGCTGTTTTTATCTAAATGAATCCAGTTGATTCCATCTGACTCCAAAGTGTGTCCTGTCTCACTAAGCTGCAGACTTTTGTGGTTGGGAAGACTAGAACAGAGCATACTACAAAATGCTCCCCTGATTAGCAAAGAGGAGCAGAAAGGAGGAAGGCAGTGGTGAGTGTACAATGTTTTGATGTGTTTGGGGAATTTGAAAACCTTGCAATACTTATGTATACGTCAATGCTTTCATTTTGCTTGGAAAATGCTAGTAGTCAAATTATTCTCCTACACATCCCCAAAGTCACACTCACATTGAAGAGATTTGTGTGTTTGTTCATTGCTTGTTTTTGATTTTGTTTGAACCGCTTGCCCTTGATAGCTACTTCCCAGCATTTCAGCACGTAGCATACATTTAGCCATGCAATATTTTAAATGAATGTTACCCATGTCTTCACTCCTAGAACTTGAAATGTAGAATTAACCGGGTAAAATCAGGAAAGGGATTATTTTGGAAAGATTTTCCAAGATGAGGGGGAGTGGGAATCTGGAAAAAGGGATCCAGGCACAGCCTCCTGAGTCCTGGGCAGCCCTTCCCCAACCCCAGAAATGCCCCTCCATCTGTGATAATTACATACCCCCACTGAGGTTAAAGGTCTTCCCTTTATTTTTTCCAGTGAGGATTTGTTTCACTGTGTTTTCCACATAGATAGCTTTTTTGATGGGGAAAAAAAAAAAAAAAAACTCACTATAAAAACAATCTATAATTAAATCAGCAACAAAATTTAAATGAGTTGAGTATTCTGCATTTGAAATTCAATTTCACAAACTTTCAGGATTAGTCAATTGTGGTAAGGAAAAAAGGGACTAGCAGAAAGAAAAAGAGACACCTTTTCAAGTGATAGTAAGCTGTAAACCTTTTTAAAAATTGCTTTGGGAAACACCCAGTATAGTTATTTAAGAAAAGTCACTTGAGGAAAACAAGTGCTTCAAGTCAAGAGGGCTTCAGACTGAAAACTATTTTAAAAATTTCCAAGAAACTGAAGCCTTTCCATGCAAGTGTGGACAACATTAGTCTTCCCTGAAAGTCCTTCAAGTGGCCTCAAGTCTACTTTTAAACTCATCCTTCTGATGGCACTTCTTTCTCTCTTCTTCTCCCAGGAATATCTGAATCATAGCACAAAACATGTATCAGCATTTCATTAAAAGCAGTCTCAACTGTTCAAAAAAGCTATTGAGATGCTTTTTCTTGCCTAAAATTTGACATCGTGGGTCTTCCAGACCACTCAGACGCAAGGTTTAAGCAATATCTTAACTCCAAAAAACCTCAGACATGAATAAAAGGGCACCGTTTCAGGAATATTTAGAAAAGGACATAATAAACAAAACCAATTATATCTTTGATGTGCAAAAGATACATGGCTAGTATTAAGCAAGGTTTCTGTGAACATATGTATATCAGAGCAAGAACTGCTAAAAAGGGGTTAGAAAAAGAAAAAGAGAGAAATCTCAGGGAAGTCTAAAATACCAGAAGATTTTTCTAAAAACATAATCTTACTTACACATAGCCAGAGCCACTTTAGTTCATTTATTTCAGCTATTAGTGAACAACATCACAGAAGTATGATTACAAAAAATTAGTAATTTTCTGGGAATGTACATAGAAGGGAAATCTATGTACATCCCACAGAGAATGCTTTCCCCTTTAAAAGTAGAAATCCACGTCGACACATTTAATTGATCAGGATTTTGTCTGCAAGAAGAGAATTCCACCCGATGCAACAGCTGTCTAGTTAAATTCCCCACAGAGGATTCCAGTGGAGACAAAAGCTGCAGGTACACTCAGATTCTTTTCTGCTATTTTTCCAAAAAACCACGTGAACTGCTGAGATTTATCAGGCTGTATTTTGGCCCAAGAGACTGCCTGATCACAATTCAGCAGACAGCTAAGTTCTGTTTTGTCCTCTTCCCTTTTTGCATTACTTTCCTGGGGGGGAAAAAAAAAGATCTACCACCCATAAAAGCAACAAAAAGCACATAAAGACAACTTAGGGACTCCCCAAATCCTTGTAACACTGCTGCTCCAAATCCATGGGGTGTCACAAATGGGAGGGACAAAGACCTGTTTGTTCCTCAGAGTATCTTTCAGAGGATCTACAGAAAGGTAAGAAGTTGGCCCCCTGTGTCCTTACCACTAAGAAACATCACTGACCAACCAGAGAAAAACTCACACATTCCTGATATTCTGCATTCAAGTCTTCCTTTACACTGAAACAACTTGATGTCATTTCAAGTTTTCAGAATAGAGACATAGGTTTTGGAGCAGGGTTTTTCTGAATTCAATTCCCATCATATTAACATGCTGTCATTACTGTGACATAGATAATGACAATGAAATATGAAACTTTTTTAAAATGTGCATTTTGAAAAGGTTCCATGGATGGATGAATGGATAAAGAAGGGTACATATATACAATGGAATATTACCGTAAAAAAGAAAGAATGCCATTCATAGCAACGTGGATGCAACTAGAGATTCTCATACAAAGTAAGTCAGAAAGAGAAAAACAAATACCATATGATATCACTTTTGTGTGGAATCTAAAATGTGGCACAAATGAACCTGTCTACAGAACAGAAACAGACTAGATAGCTAGAATGCAAGCTATCCAGTCTCTTGGGATATATCATGACAGATGATAATATAAGAAAGGTAGTGCATAGTTATTACAGAAATGCAAATCAAAACCACTATGAGGTACAACCTTATACCAGCCATAACGGCCATCATCAAAAAGTCTACAAACAATAAATGCTGGAGAGGGAGTGGAGAAAAGGGAACCATATTACACTGTTGGTGGGAATGTAAATTGGTGCAACCGCTGTGGAAAACAGTATGGAGATTCCTCAAAAAACTAAAAATAGAATTACTGTTTCATCCAGCAATCCCAATCCTGGGCATCTATCCAGAGAAAACCATGACTCAAAAAGATACATGTACCCCAGTGTTCACTGCAGCACTATATGCAATAGCCAAGACATGAAAACAACCTAAATGTCCATTGACAGAAGAGTGGATAAAGAAGATGTGGTACATATACACAATGGAATATTATTCAGCCAATTAAAAGGAAAGAGCAGCATTTTTAGCAACATGAATGGACCTAGAAATTATCATGCTAAGTGAAGTTAGTCAGACAGTGAAATACCACCATCATATGCTATTACTTACATGTGGAATCTAAAAAAAGGACACAATGAACTTCTTTGCGGAAGAGATACTGACTCACAGACTTTGAGAAACGTATGGTTTTCAAATTAGACAGGTTGGGGGGTGGGGGGATGTGCTGGGGGATTTACTAAAAAATAGTAAAATAAAAAAAAGTAGTGCACATATATACATGTATGATTGAATGACTCTGCTGTATACCAGAAACTGGCACATTGTAAATCAACCATACTTTAATTAACAAAAATGTTTTAAAATTTTGCCATGGTTCCAACTTTTTTTAAAAATCTTTTCAAGGCCACAACTGGGGCATATGGAGGTTTCCAGGCTAGGGGTCGAATGGGCACTATAGCTGCTGGCCTACTCTACCAGCACAGCAAATCAGGATCTGAGCCACATCTGCGACCTACACCACAGCTCACGGCAATGCTGGATCCTTAACCCACTGAGCGAGACTGGGGATCAAACCTGTGTCCTCATGGATGCTTGTCAGATTCATTTCCACTAAGCCACGATGGGCACTCCTGGTTCCATATTCTTTGTTTTGCGACAGTTTAGGCAAGTGAGTAATTAAAGTACAGTATAACCCTACTATACCTAAAATAGATAACCTACGAGGACCTATTGTACAGTACAGGGAACTATTCTCAATATCTCGTAATAGGCTATAATGGAAAAGAATCTAAAAAGCTATATTTACATATTTATATATGTGTGTAGCAGAGGAAATCATGTTCAGTCTCTTGGGATAGACCATAGACCATGATGTAATATAAGAAAGGTAAACTGTGTGTGTGTGTGTGTGTGTGTGTGTGTGTGTGTGTGTGTGTGTGTGTGTGTGTATAACTGAATCACTTTGCTGTACACAAACACAACACTGTAAATCAACTATATTTCAATTAAAAAAAAAATTTAAGTTTGGTATAGATTTCACCCCTCAAGTCTGTCCCTCTTTAGGGAGAAAAGTAATGTGCCACCTGCTGTTTACATTTTGCAGTGCAAAATATGGTTCCTCATGCAATTTATCAGAGGATTTCAGCTCTGAAAGGAAGCTCGGATATATTTCAGCTGAATCCACTTATTTTACAAATAAGATAGTAATTTGTTAAATTTCCCTTTCATGCTTACTGCTTCTTTAAAAAACCCTGAGTTCAATAAGCATTAATTAAACATTAACCAGTAAATATTTAATTGAACATATCTGGTCCTCGTGGGACCTACAAATGAGACGAAATATCTAATTAAACTATTTATCTAAATCTAGCCAAATATACATATGCCTACTGTCAAGCTAAAGACTGAAATGTTCCTAGTGTTTTAAATGGGGCCGAGCTCCACTGCAGGCCCCACATGGACACAAGTGCAAGCAAGTCCAGAGACCACAGCCAGGTGGTTGGGTGGAAACTGCCAGCACATGACAAGGGGCTGGGCGGTGAAGCATGCACACATGGGAGACCACTTTCCAAGTTTAAAAGCAGTGGAGGGCGCTGGGTTAGGCTTATCCTGTTAAGAGCCACCAGGCAAATACATTGTTAGTGGACAGAGGTAAAAGGCAGCCAATTGTAACCGCATGAGAGGAATTTTTCAGTAGCTAGAATTTTTCCAAAATGTTTCCTTGGCTCCAAGTGAAAACACAAAAGCAGGGGGTGGGTGATTCCTCTCAGAGAAAATTTTCTGTCCAGGGAGGAGAACTGATTCCTACCAGGTCCCAGGTACCTTTTAAAAATGGTCTTGCTGATGGAAAGCAATTTACTTGAGGTTATCAACATAGCTGGGGTCAGAGCTGGATTTTAGTTTGCAGGAGAAATAGGGATCCCCTCCTTTTTTTTATTTTTTAGGGAGAGGGGGAGGCAGTAAGATAGGAAAGAGGGAGACTGGCTCCATAAATCAATCCCAGCATTTCCTTTGAAACTGGTACCAATTATAAATCTTGAGCTGCATCCAACTGGCATATGAGGTCATAACTAATAAACACATGGTTTAAACTTGAGAGAGTTGGGCTGGACAGTTTGTTTTTTAGTTAAATGGTAAAATCTGATGTTTAACAACAACAACAACAAGAGTAGTCACCTTAATGGAACACTGTTTTGTTATCAAAGATTTATTAAAAGCTTTACTCAGTAAGATGGCCAGGGTTCAGAATCCACCCAGCCCAGCATAAGGTACAAGATCAAACTGTGTGGCTTAACCACACTGGGGCTTCTTCAACACAGAGGAATGCCACAGAGTTCAGGGAACTGCACTACTTTTTAATGCACTTTCCCCCCTGACATGCTAGAAGTCTCAGGCACCTTTTGAAGCTAGAGTTGAGTCCTGTCGGCAGCGACTGTTTGGGAACACATGGCAATGACACAGTCTGCTAGTTCTAAGAGCCCAGGGTAGGAGTGGGGGGTGCCAGTTGTTGGCTGGGGAGCTGTCTCTCAGAGCAGCAGGCCATGACTTCGTAGGACCAGCAAGTGGGGCTTCAGCCCTGCCCGGGAGCCCCGCCAGCCAATGGGGAAGCAGGCTACCCATCCATGGGATGTGCCCAAGGAGAAAACCACCCTGAGCCTTCTAGCACAAAGAAGGTTCGTGTTTGAAGAATGCCCTCCCCTTGAAAAAGTGCATGACCACAACTGGTTCAATACTGCAAATTTTAAAAATTAACTGGATTTTAAATTTTCTTTTGACGTATAAATCAAAGTATTTAAATACTATCTCATTTCCACAGTTCTTCATCTCTTGGTTTATAACCACAATGCATTGTCCATATTCTAAGCATTTAATCTGAAAACATTATTAAAGGTTGTAATTAATATGACAATATCTGTTCATACATGTGGTGAAAAAACTAGAAGGGTGAACTGGTTCATTCTTCCATAAGCTTTGGCTGCACAGAGGTTCTGGGAATGATCAAGTTTTGCTGCTGTGAAATACAGATACTTCAGCAAAGAACAAACCTTTGCACCCTGGTGACTGTACAGATAGCGATATTCTCTGTGGTGTCACCTCGTGGTTCAATCATCTAAACTGCATCTTTACACAGAGACTCTATAAAGGCCTATCATCAGGCAGGTGAAAGCTATACACGTGGTTGCAAATCTTTTTACTTTGAATAATTTACCTTCATTCCATCTCAAGACTATGGTCTTGGAACATGTGTCTCCTCTCTGGGACATTTAAGTTAGAAATGAAGAATATTTGCCAAACTTTAGGTTTCTTGACAGGGTGAGAGAAGAATGTAGTTGGTCTTCAAACAATTGATTGAGAGTCGACAGAAATGAAAAGGACTCAGTCCTTCTAGGCGAACTGGCCTTGTGCACTGTCAATGCACAGTGGAGAAAATGCCATCGCTGAGTGCAGATAGTGAAAGAAATGCTATTAGGAGTCTGGGTTTAGACATTATTACATGATAGTAATAAAGACTTGGTTTGAAGCTATTATATTTAGAATGGATAAGCAATGAAGTCCACTGGATATATATAGTCTCTTGAGATAGAACAAGATGGAAGATAATATAAGAAAGGGAATGTATACGTAGCATGCCTGGGGCACGCTGCTGTGTAGCAGAAACTGGCACAACATTGTAAATCAACCATACTAAAATTTTTTTCAAAAAAAAGACTTGGTTTGAAAATACATCCTTGACTCCGTATTTTTTGAACCATATTTTCAAATTGGAATAAAGGTTAAAGTTCTCCTAGTTATCCACAGAAACTTAGAAATTACAGGTAAACAAACTAATCTTACAACTTGGATTTAGCCAATAAATTAAGCCAATAATAGTAGAGGTGACATACTATTTGCCCACCAAATCCATTCTTCCAGTTTCCTGCAATAGTAGAGATGCAGGTAGGAAGTGAGTGCCAGACAGGAACCCAGTTCACAGACTGTCTTACAGCTGGCTGCAGCCCTAGAACATTTCTCCCCAAGGTAAATGTGAACATAGAGTAGGGAGTGCACTCCAGGCTCTGCACCCACAGTCAGCCTGCCTCCCTGAATGCCAGAAGGGCCAGAGCAGCCTAGTAGAACCAAGAAATTTCTATACTTTTCATATTACTGCCTTCCTTGGAGTCTCCTGTTACAGCAGGAGTTAGTGTTCCCTAACCAAAGGTCTAAAATTACCTTAATTGCTACCCGTGGCATCCAAAATCCTTTTGTGTGTAGACTACACAAATGGTTTTACCGGTGACCATGGCTGCATCTAGCCTAAGAGTTTCAAAAACACATTAAATGGTAACTGTGTGATGGAATAGAGGTGGTAGCTGCCTACCAAAATGATTATGGTGGTAATCATTTTGCAGTTTATAAATGTACAGGATCAACCGGATCATAAGCCTTAAATTTATAGGCTTTTGTGTGTCAATTATATCTCAATAAAGCTGGAAAAAGAAAGAGAAAATATATACTCCAGCAATACAAAAGCAGTTAAAAAGCAATTTTATTTTATACAAAGTGGCATAGTTTCAGACTTAGTGCTACTCACTTATCAATTTTGATCAAGTCAAGGAATATACTAGGATGTAACAGATTAAATTAGTCTTCAGAACTACAAGGATACATTCAGACAGCACATCTCTATGGTTACTCTGATTATTTTTGAGGTGGTAGCCCTTAGTTTCTATTGTGGCAATTTGATTTTTTAAGGACTTTGATAAATAGCAACAGATCAAAACAATGACCAGCCACTGGATGTGTATATAGAAAGTTTTGGATGCATAATTAATTTCTCAAATTTAAAGACACTTGAGACTTTTTGGTGAGCACAGCATAGCTCACTTCCTGTTCAACTGGTTTCTCAGAACTTAGTCACACTGAGAAATCAAATGATTCATACCTCTGCTGAGTTTTTTATCCTAAAGGCTATGCATACTGCAACTTAAAATGAAAAGCATACACAAAATTCTTCCCCTTATCCACAACTACTAATTAAGACCCTGCCACCTGTTAATTACACCAAACTGAAGAGAGCTGGGTATAAACTCTTGTCACCATCTGCTCCCCTCTTTATTATTTTTTTTTTGAACCTTTTTAGGGCTTCCCTTGACATAGGGAAGTGACTGGGCCAGGAATCAAATTAAAGCTGCAGCTGTGACCTATGCCACAGCCATGGCAACACCAGATCAGAGTTGCAGCTTGTAGCAATGCCAGATCAATCCTTAACCCACTGATCCAGGTCAGGGATTGACCCACATCCTCACAGAGACAATGTCAGGTCCTTAACCTGCTGAGCCACAAGAACTCTGCTCCTTTCTCAGATGCATTTAGGTAAATCTGAAGCCCTGGCCTTCCTGGGGAAAGCAACATTTCTCTCATTTCACTCTGGCATATTTAAGATCTTGTGAGTGTCTGATGTCTTATTGTGAGTCATCATGGGAATTCAATAAGACAGGATTTTAAAGGCAAAGGCTGTCTTTGCAGGTAGAGCAGATCAGCACACTCTTCAGTAAAAATCCATGGCTTCTCCATGTAACTGTTTGTAAAACTCTGCCTGGAAATGTCCCTAAGAGTCACTGTGACAGGAGTAAATAGTTTCCCAGTTGAGCTCACATACTTTAGTGTCACACAACAAGCCTGCTGCCCAGGGCAGGGGAAAGGCCCTCAGGGCAATGCACTGCAGTGACTTTCCATCTGGACGTACGTGGACCTTCTGTCTGCACGTACAGAGTCACATCTTTTTTATTTCTTTGTCCCCGGGACTTCTTTCAGCCAAGTAAATTTGGCCTGTTTTTAGATTAAATAGCAAATGCCTTGAACCATGTTGTCTCACACCTACCCACCAGGATGGTAAGTTTCCAAAGAATAAGTACATGGGAAAATCCCTTTAAAGCAACACCACCCTTTACATGTGGAACTCATGAAGGGCATGCAGAGGGAGCCCTGAGGATAACTTGGTGACCAAGACTCACTCTCTCTATCACTAGTGCCCTTTGCCACCCAGTCTTTCCAGGCTGCACAGAGTCAGCCTTCAGGAAAGTGCAACGCTGTGAATGTGTAAGGCACAGACAATGAAGCAAACCTCCAATGACTCCAAGACACAGCCTCTGGAATCCTCTGGTTTTATTTTATTTATTTATTTATTTATTTTTTGTTTTTATTTATGGCTGCACCTATGGCATATGGAAGTTCCCAGGCTAGGAGTCAAATTGGAGTTGCAGCTGCCTGCTGACACCACAGCAACTCGGGATCCAAGGTGCATCTGTGACCTCCACCACAGCTCATGGCAACAGTGGATCCCCAATCCACTGAGCAAGGTCAGGGATTAAATCTGCATCTTCATGGATGCCAGTAGGATTCATTTCCTCTGTGCTACATGGGAACTCCAAGGTTTTTTTTGTTTGTATGTTTCTTTTTTTTTTTAATCTTTAACATTATAGTTGATTTACAATGTTGTGTCAATTTCTGCTGTATAGCAAAGTAACCCAGTCATGCATACATATACATTCTTTTTCTCATATTATCTCCCATCATGTTCTATTTCAAGAGATTGGACATAGTTCCCTGTTCTGTACAGCAAGACCTCATTGCTTATCCATTCTCAATGTAATAGTTTGCATCTACAAACCCCAAACTCCCAGTCCATCCCATTCCCTCCCCCTCTTGGTTTTAATACATCTCAGACACCCTAGTTATTCATCATTTGCTATTTCGTCCTAGAAACCAAAAGCATAACTGACCAGAGACATTGAAGCTTTCTTATGTGGATTCCAAAAAAATTCCCTACTGGAACTACAAGAGCAAAAATGCTTTAATCCCATAAAAACCATGTATCCCAACAACTTGTCCTAACCCAGCTTATGCAAAGAACCCAATTAGAAAATGTCTTCATGGAAGTTCTCAGTCATTTAGGGTATAGAAAGTTGAAAGGTTTCTCACAGATTAGCCACCCATTTATTTGAGCCTGGATAAGAAGGGGGAAAGTGCCCCTGGGGTTGTCAGAAGCTGAAAATCTGGAGGCTGCTCCCAAAATGGAAACAAGTACTGAATGTTTCAAAGCAGGGCCAGCTTTATGGGTTTCTGGCCACCTGCTAGAGGGTCTTGTTTTTTCATCTGGACAGTAGATTCATGCCTACTCCAGCCTCTGTCTTTGGATCCTGAATCTTTTGAAATGTACAAAGAAGGGTGCAACATCTGGGAAAAGGGAGAAACAGACATTACGGTTATGTTGTGTTTCTCTGATGAAAGTTCAAGCCCTTGCTGCATATACCTGAACTAAGTGATCTGCTGCTGCTTTCTCCTGATCTAAGTCTTGGGTCTTAGGAGGAGTCAGTTCAGGAAATCAGAGGAATGTCCTAGAATTATCCTTAAAAATTCACTATTGAAAAATTGACTGAGTTTCATTTATTGCAGAATAAATATGACAAATACAACTTTAGAAAGCTTGGAGTTCCCTGTGGCACAGTGGACTAAGGATCCAGCATTGTCACTGCAGCAGCTTGGACTGCTGCTATGGTGTGGGTTCAATCCTTGGTCCAGGAACTTCCACATGCCACAAGCGCAGTCAAAAAAAAAAAAAACAAAACAAAACAAAAAAACCACTTCATTCACCATCTGGAGTTTGTACTGCTTTTCTGTCCGGAGTGGATGCTGCTGTGATGAGGGCTCAGGGGCCCCATCCAGCTGTGCAAGGTAGGCTGAGAAAACCTGATGTGATAGCTTCCCAGTGAAAAAGCTCCAAAAGAGCTCTCCAGAAACCCATTTTATTCTTTCATAAACACTGGACAATGTCTTTCCCCTATTCCCACAGCCCTTCCCAGCACTGTGAGAATATCTGCCAATTCCCGGGTTGAATTACTGGTGTTAACTTTGATGTCAGGACCTAAAGCAGTGCCTGAGGGCTCATAAATATTTATTAAATGAGTGACTTTTTTTGATGACCGATTTCATAATTGTTTCATATCTTTATTTTCTATTCGTGATTCAACTCTGGTGCATTTTCTAAAATACTTTCCCCCAAGACTTCTGGAATAATGGTGGATTTTTCTCCTTATTCATTTTTGAGAACACACTTATCACTGTTCTCAAACCTTTAATAATCTCTATCATGTTCAAATTTTTTCCTGAGATTTTTTAGTTCCTGCTGTGTTTTTTTTTAAATTGTTTAAAAATGCAGAGATTTTTCTTAGCTAACCAGCAATTTAAGGAAAAAACAAATAAACAAAAAAACCCAGGTCTTGGCCCTATCTGGCCCATGGGCTGTAAATTACTGAACCTTGACCTCATGCCCAGGTTTGATGTTCTTGCTATAAGGCCAACATTCATTCTACCAGCTGTCCATCTCAAGGTCCCCTGCAGAACAGGAACAGCATTTATTGTTTGAGTGTTTGAAGTTAATCTCCATAACTATAGGTGTCTCCTTCTTGGTCTCAAAGCTGTGATGTTTACACAGTTGTTCCTCCTCCTTCAATGCAAAACCACCTTACGATCTGTCAAAGGGTCCCCAAGGAGAGAGAGATCAAGATGGCAGAGTAGGAGGCAGAACACACCTCCCGCCAAAACGGAGGTGCAACCAAGGCTGTAAGAAAGACTCACTTGGAGTCAGCTAGGAAGGGAGAAGTGATCAGTCAGGACCTGTGCCCGAGGGAGGGGCTCAGAGGAAAAGGAGGATTACACAGGTGGAGATCTTCCCGGGGAGTGAAGGGTTTGAACCACATATTGCACTCATCCCTGGAGTCCATCACCAGGAAGATGAGTCCCCTCAGCTGGATTGAAAACCAGGGAAAGTAACAATAGGGCTGTAAAAACCCTAGACTCCACTAGTGAGGGGCACAAAGATGCTTTGTGCCCCTCAAAACAAGGCAGAGGAAGTAGACTGAAACTGCTCAGGACTCTGTCCAGTTTTCCATGACTTCCCCAGCACATCCCAGCTCATGCTGAGCACCCACTCCAGCACCCCTGGCTCTAGCATAGCTCTGTACTACAGAGAAGAATGCCACTGCTGAGGCAGGTACACAAACGGAGGGGATGAAGTGGGCTCAGACCCAGCACCGCATCTGAATGGGGCAAGGGCAGCTATTACCAGCATTCACAGAGGCTTAGCTCTGACTGCTACTAGTACTACCCAGTGAGCCTGTCGGCCCATAACTGATGCACACTCCAGGTCCTCTTCTTCCAGTGTTACTTCACTCTGGGGTGAAGGTGCCTTTTTAGGAAGGGGGAGAGTACACACTTAGAGGGAATTGAATCAGCTCAGACTCAACACTCAGGGCTTCTGCTCCAGCAACAACCTGAGACTCCACTGCCCCCCCCCACCACATGGGGCAGTGACAGCCACTGGCCAAAGGAGAATCAAAGGAGAAGTTCACCTCACACCTGGCTCTGACTCTGGCTCCTCCATCTCCAGACCCACCTCCCACCAAAGTGATAGTGGCCAGCACACCCCCAAGGGAAGACATGACCCCATGCTCATGTCAGGTCCAGCTCTCCCACTAAAGCCATTGGGCACATGCAGACTGTGTAGGGACATTCCCATACAAGAAACCCCTTCAAGAGCAGGATATTTGACTCTTTCATCTAATTTCATAGAGGCAGGGAAAGTTAAAATGAGAAGACAGAAGAATTTGTTACAAATGAAAGAACAAGGGAGAAAAACATGAAAAAAAACTAATATTGAATATAATTTACCATATAAAGAGTTCAAAGCACTAGTAATAAAAATGCTAACTGAACTTGGGGAAAGAATAGATGAATACAGAGAATTTTAACAAGGAACTAAAAAAAATAAATAAAAAGAACCAGTCATAGCTGAAGAATATAATAATTGAAATGAACAACACACTAGAAGAAATTAACAGCAGACTAGATGACAAAAAAGAAGGCATAAGTGACCCGGAAGATAGAATAAGAGAAATCACCTAATCATAACAGCAATGAAAACCCCAAAATCTAAAAAAAGTTTAAAGAACCATGTGGCCAACACCAAGCATAACATTTTCATAAAAGTGGTCTCAGAATGAGGAGAAAGAAAAAACAGTTGAAAATGTATTTGATAGAATTATTCCTGAAAACTTTCCAAACTTGAAGAAGGAAACAGACATGCAGGCATGGGAAGAAAAAAGGTCCCAAACAAGATAAACTAAATGAGACCCACACCAAGACATATCATAATAAAAATGACAAAAGTTAAAGGTTAAGAAAATTCTAAAAGCAAAAAGAAAAAAAACAAAGGGTCACATACAAGGGAATATGACCCCCATAAATCTATTTGCTGACTTTTCTGCAGAAATTTACAGACCAAAAGAAAGCGGTATGACTTACACAAAGTGATGAAATGGAAAAATCCACAGTGGAGAATATTCTACACAGCATCACTGTCATTTAGAATTAAAGGAGAGATAAGAACTTCTCAGACAAGCAAAAACCATAAAGTGTTCATCAACACTAAATGGACACTAAAAGAAATGATAAAGGGTCTTCTCTAAGCAAAAAAGAAAAAGCTACTACAAGAAATAAGAATCTGTAGGAAAAAATTCCACCAGTAAAGGGAAATATATATTAAAGGTTGAGGATAAATCACTTAAATAAGGTATTACAAAAATTAAAAGATATAAATTGTAAAATCAACTATAGCTACAACAAACTATAAAGGGATAGATAAAAATGAAGATGTAAAATATGACATCAAAGACACAAAATGTGGGGGAGGAGAGTTAAAAAACGTAGATCTTTTAGAATGTGTCTGAACTTAAATGACTGTCAGTTTAAAACAAGTAGACACAGGTCAATGTATATGAACCTTACAGTAATCATAAATCAAAAGACTGTAATAGATATACAACTAGAGAGAAAGGAACACAAGCATACCACTAAAGAAACTCATCAAATCACAAGAGAAGAAACTAAAAGAAGAAAAGAATAAAGAACTACAAAAACAACCAGAAAACAAGTAACAAAATGGCAATAAGTACATACCCATTAACAACCACTACAATGTCAACAAACAAAATGCTATATTAGAAGACATAGGGTTGTTGGATGGATTTTAAAAAATCTGTATGCTGCTTACAAGAGACTCACTTCAGAAATAAAGACAGAGAGACTACATGTGAAGGGGTGGAAAAAGGACAATTCATGCAAATGTAAATGAAAAGACAGCTGCAGTAGCAATACTCATATCAGACTTAAAAAAAAGTCTAGAGTCAAACAAAGAAGGGCACTGTATTTTTATAAAGGAATCAATACAAAAGAATATAATATTAGTAACATATATATACTTAATATAGAAGCATCTAAATACAGGAGGCAAAAATTAACAGACATAAAGGGAGAAATTGACAACAATACAATAATAGTAGAGGCTTCAACACCCCACTTAAGTCAATGGACAGATCCTCTAGACAGAAAGTCAATAATGAAGTTAGTGGTCTTAAATGACACATTAGACCAGCTGGACTTAATACATAACTACAGGACATTCCATCCAAAAACAGCGGAATAACATTCTTTGCAAGTGTACATGGAATGTTCTTCATGTTGATCATACGCTAGGCCACAATAAAGTCTCAACAAAGTTAAGAGTGTAAAAATCATATCCAATATTTTTTTCCAAACACAATGGTATGAAACTAGAAATCAATTAGAAAAAGGAAAACAGAAAAACACGAACACATGGAAACTAAACAACATGCTACCAAAAAAAAAAAAAAAGAGAAAAGAAAGGGTCAAAGAAGAAATCAGAAAATACCTGAAGACAATAAAATCACAAAAAAATAAAAGCACCACTTTCCAAATCATACAGGATACAGCAAAAGCAGTTCTAAGAGGGAAGTTTATATTGATACATGACCACCTCAAGGAAAAAAAAAAAATCTCAAATAAACCATCTAAACTACCACATAAACAAATTAGGAGAAGAAAAACAAACAAAGCTCAAAGTCAGCAGGAAGAAAACATAATAAAGATTAGAGATAAAATAACAAAATAGAAACCAAAAAAAGAAAAAGAAAAAGAGAAAGAAAAGACCAATGAATCCAAGAGCTGTTTTTTTGAAAGGATAAACAAAGTTGCTAAGTCTGCAACCAAGTTCAGTAAGAGAGGACACAAATGAAATAAGAAATAGAAGAGTAGAAATGGCAATGCCAAGATATACAAAAAAATCGTAAGAAAATACTATGAACAGTTACATGTCAACAAACTGGACAACCTAGAAGAAATGGATAAATTTCCTAAAACATACAACCTTCCAAGACTGGATTAGGAAGAAATAATGTGAACAGACCAATCACTAGTATTGAATTTGAATTAGTAACCAAGAAGTTCCAGTAAATAAAAGTCCAGAAACAGACAGTTTCACAGAGGAATTCCACCAAAAGTTTTTTTAAAAGCTATCCTATTCTTTTCACGCTATTTCAACAAACTGAAGAGGAGAGAACATTCCCAAATTTATTTTATGAGACCACTATTACCCTGATAAGAAAACCAGACAAAGAGACTGCAAAAAAAGAAAATTACAAATAACTATAATGAATATAGATTTGAAATCATCAACAAAACATTAGCAAACTGAATCCAACAATACATCAAAAAGAGCATACATCATGATCAAGAGGGATTTATACAAGGGTTGCAAGGATGATTTGATATCTACATAAATACCTCCTCCAACTCAACATTAAAAAAAAAATCGAAAGGGATTAAAAAATGGGCAGAAGTCCTGAATAGATATTTTTCTAAAGAGGATATGAAGAGGGCCAAGGGGTGTGTGGAAAGAGGCTTTAGATGGCTAATTATCAGAGAAATGAAAATAAAAACCACAATGAGATATCACTTAATATCTGTCATAATGGCTATCATCAAAAAGAACATAAAAAGGCAAATGTTGATGAGGATGTGGAGAAAAGGGAATCCTCATGCAGCATATTAGTGGGAATAGATCAGCATGTGAATCAGTAGACTAAATAAAAAAGATCTCCCTCACCAATGTCAGTGAACTATCCAATTCATTGAGGACATGAATAGAGCAAAACAGGTGGAGGAAACTTGAGCTGCGACATCCACCTCCTCCTGCATTCATTCATCAGTGTTCCTGGTATTTAGGTTTGGACTGGAACTAACCACTAGCTCTCCTGGACCTCCAGGTGGCAGAGGGCAGACCGTGACTGACTTGGAATGGAAGCCATGGGGTCTAATCATTACCTAAAATGATTAAAGTCAGGAGAATTGACAAGCATGGTTTGTCTCTAGATCTCCTGGCTTTGGAATGCAAGCCCATCAAATTTAAAAGGCAAGTAGAAAAAAAATTGTATTGTATAACAAATGTACAGAATTTGTGGATTGTATTCTACTACCTAAACTAAAAATAGAAATGTGATATTTAAATCATGTACCTTTCACACTACAGAGAAGACAAATCTCTTAGCTTTCTCGTATGAATTAAGAAACTACCAAATTTAGAAGAGCAAGGCCACTTTATTAAACACTATATTGTAAGCAAACTGAGAACATATAGCTATCGGTAATACTGTAATTCATAATACAGTAACTAGTAGTAATATTTTATTACTAATGGTAGACTACAGTTTAATTATAATTATAAATTATTAGCTTATAATTTGCCAAGCTGAATAATTAGTTAACAAAATATTATATTAAGTAGAAAAAACTTATAAAACTGATGTGTTATTATCAATTTAGAAATGAAAGAGTTTGAAATTTTTGAAAGTAGTTGAAAACAGCCAAGTCCAGAAGTCTGAAAGTTAAAGTTTTCACTCAGCAACATCTATATTACTGTGTTTACTTTTTCTAAGGATATCTTGCTCTTCTTGGCAAATAACAATTTTACTGTTAGTAAAATCCATAGCACCTCCTAAGATCCACCCTTCAATGGTGCTTAATCCTAAGAACAGCAGGAGGGTGAAATGACTCAGCTCTGCTAAGAAGCAGATGGAGGGAAGGCTTTTGGAGGCTGTCTTGGCCCTACTTTCTCCTGGTGCTGAAGCCCCACGGGCAGTTATGACTGAGCCTGACCCTACCCCAAGGGATAACAGTGCAATATGCTGTGAGGTCAACACACTGACCCAACAGTCTGAAAAACAGTTTCAGACACAAGACCAGCCTAAGGAGAAGGAAACGGCCCAATGTAAACATATTCTTTCACATAGGAAATAAAATATTGTAGGGTTTTTTTTTTTTTTCCTGAGGGTAATCTCTCATGTTATCCAAGCATCAGTGGAGGCTATCAGTCTCTGCCCGCTTTAGGGACAGACTCTCGCTTAAAAATCTGCATATATAGAGAGTTCCCGTCATGGCTCAGTGGTTAACGAATCCGACTAGGAACCATGAGGTTGCGGGTTCAATCCCTGGCCTTGCTTGTGGGTTAAGGATCCAGCATTGCCGTTGACCTGTGGTGTAGGTTGCAGACGCGGCTTGCATCCCGTGTTACTGTAGCTCTGGTCTAGGCTGGCAGCTATAGCTCCAATTAGACCCCTAGCCTGGGAACCTCCATATGCCACAGGAGGGGCCCTAGAGAAGACAAAAAAAAAAAATCTGCATATATACACAGGGACTAAAACAAACAGATGTACCAAAAATCACTTCTAAACCTTCCTCTACCCAAAGATACTTGCTTCATCTCTGCTTTTAAAAAGGCCCATCTCAGAACTGGGGCCAGGAACTCACTTATTATGGATCTTATTTAACATACATCAGAGAGCATCCCAGGTGCCTGGCATAATTGTCTCATTAATCCTCAATCAACCTATCTGTGACAGGGTGTAAAAATATAAAATGGATGTTCAGGGAGGGCACACACACAGCATATGTTGTCACAGAACTGTACACAGTCACTCCTGGTCTCCTCACATTTCATCCACTCCCACTTCCCCTGAATCCTATATTTATATAGGCAATTAATCTACAACAAAGGAGGCAGGATATACAATGGGAAAGACAGTCTCGTCAATAAATGGTAATAGGAAAACTGAACAATTACATACAAAAAATCAAACTGGACTTCTCTCTCACATCATATAAAAAATAAACTAGGGAGCTCTCTGGTGGCTCAGCAGGTTAAGGATCAGGTGCTGCCACTGAAGTGGCTTGCGTTGCTGCTGTGGTGTGGGTTCAATCCTTGGCCCAGGAACTTCCATATGCTGCCAGTATGGCATTAAATTAAATTGAATTAAATTAAATTAACCAAAAATAGATTAAAGACTGAAATATAAGACCAGAAACCATAAGATTCCTAAAAGAAAATAGGCACTATGCTCTTTTATATTTGTCTTAGCAATACCTTTTTAAGTTTCCTCAGGCAAGGGAAACAAAATGAAATGATTTTAAAAATGGGACTACATAAAATTAAAAAGCTTTTTTCCACAGTGAAAGAAACTACAGACAAAAAAAAAAAATAACAGACTACCTACTGAATGACAGAGAATATTTACAAATGATATCTCTGTTAAGGGATTAATATCCAAAATATACAAAAAATTCATACAACTCAACATCAAAAAAACCAACCTGATTAAAAAAACAGAGAACCTGAACATACATTTTTCCAAAGAAGACACTACAGATGGCCACTAGATACATAAAAAGATTCTCAGCATCACTAATCATAAGGGAAATGCAAATCAAACCACAATGAAATTGTCTTGGATTGCATAATGGTTTGCCTAAGTGATATCTGTGGGATTATAGCCTGTGTAAATACACCAAGTAAAAAGGCACCAGAAGCCAGAATGCCCATGTAATTTGTAAGGTCCAGGGTAAAATAAAAATGCAGAGGTATTCCCACTGTAGCGGAACAGGATTAGTGGTGGCTCTATAGCACTGGGATAGCAGTTCAATCCCCTGCCTGGCACAGTGGGTTAAGGGTATGTTGTTGCCATGACTGTGGCTTAGGTCACAACTGTGGCTCAGGTCTGATCCCCGGCCCAGGAACTCCATAAACTGCAGGGTGGCCAAAAAAGAAAAAAAAAATGCAGGGACTCTTGTCCAAAAATATTAAGAATGTCAAGACAGATACAAAGAATCATAGAGATTACTATAAAAATTTAAATACCAATACAATGGTCAACCTAGAAGAAATAGATAAATTCCTAGAAATGTACAATCTCCCAAGACTGAATCAGGAAGAAACAGAAAATATGAACAGGAGTTCCCTTCTGGTGCAGCTGGTTAAGAATCCGTCGCTGTCACTGCAGCAGCTCAGATCACTGCTGTGGCGCAGGTTTGATCCCTGGTCCAGGAATTTCCACATGCCACAGGCATGGGAAAAAAAAAAAAAAAAAAAGAAAATACAAAAAGTCTAATTGCCAGAAATTAAACTGAGTTAGTAATTTAAAATTTCCAAACAAACAAAAGTCTAGGACCAGAGGGCTTCATAGGTGAATTATACAAAATATTTAAAGAAGAGTTAATACCTATCCTTCTACAACTATTCCAAAAAATTGTGCAGGAAGGAACACTTTCAAAAATTCATTCTATGAGGCCAGCATCACCCTGACACTAAAATCAAATGAAGATACCACAAGAAAAGGAAAATTACAGGCTTTAATTTTCACTGATTATCACTGATGAACATAGATGTAAAAATCCCCCCAAAATATTAGCAAACAAAATCCAACAATTCATTAAAAGGATCACAGCCCACATCAAGAGGAATTTATCCCAGGAATGCAAGATTTTTCAATATCCGCAAATCATTCAATGTTATACACCACATTTACAAACTGAAAAATAAAAATCATATGATCATCTCAATAGATATAGGAAAAGCATTAAAAAAATTCAACATCCATTCATGCTAAAAACTCTCATCAATGTTGGGATAGAGGGAACCTACTTCAACATCATAAAGGCCACATACGATAAGCCCACACCTCACATTATGCTCAATAGTGAAAAACCTGAAAGTAGTTCCTCTAAGATCAGGAACAAGATAAGGATGCTCACTACCACCACTTTTACTCAATATAATATGAGAAGTCCTAGCCATGGCAATAAGACAAGAAAAAGAATTAAACTGAATCCAAATAGGAAAGGAAGAAGTAAAACTTTCACTGTTTACAATGAATGACATGATACTACACAGAGAAAATCCTAAACAATCACCAAAAAATAAAGATAAAAACAATTAGAACCCATCAATGAATTCAGGAAAATTGCAGGATACAAAATTACTATACAGGGAGTTCCCGTCATGGCGCAGTGATTAACAAATCCGACTACAAACCATAAGGTTGCGGGTTCGGTCCCTGCCCTTGCTCAGTGGGTTAACAATCTGGCGTTGCCGTGAGCTGTGGTGTAGGTTGCAGACACGGCTCAGATCCTGCGTTGCTGTGGCTCTGGTGTAGGCCGGTGGCTACAGCTCCGATTCAACCCCTAGCCTGGGAACCTCCATATGCCGTGGGAGCGGCCCAAGAAATAGCTACAAAAAAAAAAAAAAGACAAAAAAAAAATTACTATACAAAAAAATCTGTCACATTTCTATACACAGAACTACAGTCATCAAAACAGTATAGCACTAGCACAAAGACAGACACATGGATCACTAGAATAGAACAGAGCCCAGAAATAATGAATACTTATATGCACCCCTATATTCACTACAGCATTATGTTATAATAGCCAAGATATGGAAGCACCCTAAGTTGTCCATCAATAGATGAATGGAAAAATATATATATGTGTGTGTATGTGTATATGTATATATTACTGAGCAAAAATGTATATATATATGGATGCAATATATTTGAATATTACTCAGCCGTAATAAAGAATGAAATCTTGCCATCTGTGACAACAGGGATAAACCTGAAGAGTATTTTGCTAAGTGAAATAGTCACACAGAGAAAGGCAAATACCATCTGTTTTTACTCCTATATGGAATCTGAAAAAAAAATGAACAAACATAACAAAACAGAAACTCACAGACACAGAGAACAAACTTGTGGCTGCCAGAGAGGAGTGGGATAGGGAAATGAGTGAACTAGGTTAAGAGAGATTAAGAGGCACAAACTTCCAGTTACAGAGTCAATGAGTCATGGGGATAAAATGTACAGCATGGGGAATGTAGTCACTTGAATTGCAATATCTTTGTATGGTGACAGATTGTAACGAGACATATGCTGATCATTTTGAAAGGTACAGAAATATCCAATCACCACATTGTGCACCTGGAACTAAAATAGGGTTGTAGGGCAATGATACCTCAATTCAAATTAAAACATGCAGATATTGAGAAGAAACAAACAAACAAAAATGTCAAACCATAGATACCAGTCAAAATCAGAGAAGGTGCTTAAACAGTAAAACTCTCAGTTATAAAATAAATGTCTTGGGGCTGTAACACACAGCATAGCAACTATAGTTAATAACACAGTGTTGCATTTATCAAAAGTTGCTGAGAGTAGGTCTTAAAAGTTTTAATCATAATAAAATAAAGTTTACTATGAATGGAGATGGATGTTAACTATACTTATTGTGGTGATCAATTCAAAACATACAGAAATACCAAATCACATTGTATGCCTGAAACAAGTGTAATTATTATGTCATTTATATCTCAATAAAAAAGCCTATCTTGGAGTTCCTGCTGTGGTGCAATGGATCAAGAATCTGACTGCAGCAGTTCAGGACACTGCAGAGGGACAGGAGCAAGCCCTGTGGCTGCCTGGCTATGGCAAAGCAGGTGCTAGAGGACAGAAGAAGCACCCTGAGCCAATCTCAGGCCCAGGCTGGTTGGAGGATTCTGAGCCCAGGGCAACTACAACCTGAGCACACAAGTCACATCACGGTGACAGTGTGCAACCCCTCACATCTCTGGGGAAAGACTTCAAAAGTGACTTTCAGAGGGTTGCTCAAGAGGAAGACATCAAAGGAGAATTATGATGCCAGCTCTTCGGGACCAACGGATGCTATGATGTCATGACTGTACGCTGTTAGCATAATGGCACCCTCAGGAGCCTTTGACCTGTATGTTTTTCTCAAACAGCTAAAATTCTGGTATTATTACCAGTGGGACTGGGTGCAGGAGCAGAGGGAAGCAGGTCCGGGACCATCCCACCTGGGGTCCCTAAGGAGGGGCGATGCCCCACACTCTCTTGCCCAGGGCCAGATCAATTCCCTGTGGCTTTTCTAAACATACCTGTCTAGATGTCTGTTTCTGACATCAGCTGTGGGCCTGGAAACTGGAATTTACAAGAGTTTCCCTAGATGAACCTGGCCTAAGTCCCAAAGTTCTGGATCAGAGGGTGGGCTGGCCCAGAAACTGTCAACAGCCCCTCTGGGAGGCACGGGTTGGGGGAGACCTCCAGGCCCTCAGCAGAGTAAGGAGTCTAGGAGAGGCACAGCCAACTTCCAGGGGCAGGAGGCTGGTGGCCCTCAGTGGGGAGGAGGCATGGGACCCCTCTGCCCTGTCCCCTGCAGGGTCCTTTGTCAGAGCTCCTTCCAAGCTGGAGCAGACTCCCCTTGTCCCCAGATGCAGCCCCACCATCCACCCCCCAACCCAAAGCACAGAAGACTTTCCAGGGTATCACCTTGCCCCTCCCCCATTTTACTAAATATAAATGAGCTATTCTTGACTCATTTGCTTGCTTCATGTGATGCTCTTTTTTTTTCTGTAATTCAATCATTTCACAAATCACATTCTTCTTTGGGTTCAAAACATTTAGCAAAATGACCTTGATTAAAATCTAACAGATCCAAATAAAGAGAAAACACACAATGAAATGTTGTTTCCTAGAGGAGAGTAAAAGGTAATCCATCTGGCCTCCATTTTTAGCCCCCAAATAGATTCACACTGCTTCTCCCAGATCACCAAATTGGAAGCAGCCTGACAGAAGACACCAAATTATTTCCATTTTTTTTCTTTTAAAGCAGAACCTGACTGTGATTCTCAGAAGCTAAAAACAAGGATGCTTGCAAAGCATAAATTTAAAAAATTTTAAACTGTGCATTGCCAATTATGTCTCAAGTACTGAAAATTCCCTTTTCCTTATTCAATTAATAGAACACTGACACAAAGGGAACTTCTCTTGTCTTTTGGCAGAACTTTTTCACATGCAGATATGTGAGAACTAAGAATCATGATCAAACATCAAAACCACACACAAGGCCCTGTGTCCTGTCCTTTGAAGTAAAAGGCTTTGCTTTAGTCTCCCAGGCCTGCCCTGAGTCTCAAAAGACTGACTCAAGTGTTAATGATTAGGAAATGTGAAGATGCAGAAACAAAGGAGAGCTGTTGGGCCTGGAAACTGGTAACAATTTAGACTATGAATCCCCCACAGTGTAGAGTCCCCAAACTCCCGGTTCCCTGAGAGGCCTGGCACACATTCCTAACTTGTTTTTTATAGGAAGTAGATCCCCACCAGATGAAAACTGCTGGCTGCAAGCACAGAGACCCCAGATTGGCTGAAACCAAAAGACCGGTGATGTCTGAAACTTCACCTTGATGCCGATCAATCTAAGGTTGAACACAAGCTAATCAGGCAGCCCTCTCCCTCATGCTGCCTTTAAAACCCCTTCTCTGAAAGCCCTTGGGATAGTTTGGGTCTTTTTAGTATGAGCTGCCCATTCTCCTTGCTTGGGGCCCTGGAATAAATGCTGCACTTTTCTTTTACCACAACCTGGTGCCAGTAGATTTTTCTCCCCATTTTTTGGGGGGCCACACGTGTGGCATATGGAGGTTCCCAGGCTAGGGGGTGAATCGGAGCTGCACCTGCAGGTCTACACCATAGCTCCAGCAGTGTGGGATCCGAGCTGAATCTGCAGCCTACACCACAGCTCACAGCAATGTCAGATCCTTAACCCACTGAGCAAGGCCAAGGATCAAACCCTCATCTTCATGGTTACTAGTCAGGTTCAATACCACTGAGCCACAATAGGAACTCCAGTAGATTGGTTTTACTGCAGTGCTGGAGGTGCTGGGCCCCCTGTTCTCCAATGAGTCTACACACAATTGTAGTGACCTATGGGAGAGGTTTGGGTCCTTTACCTAACTCAGGATGATGTGCACTCCTGGACTTTCTAGTCCTCAATAATGCCAGTAATATAAGAACCACAAGACTGGAAGTTTCCCCTGAGGATAAGAACAATTGACCAGAATGTCCCTTCAGAGCAGAACCACATAACAATACCCAACATGCTGGATTTTATTTTATTTTATTTTATTTTTTCTTTGTCTTTTTGCCATTTCTTGGGCCGCTCCCGCGGCATATGGAGCTTCCCAGGCTAGGGGTCTAATTGGAGCTGTAGCTGCCAGCCTACACCAGAGCCACAGCAACACAGGATCCGAGCCGCGTCTGCAACCTACAACACAGCTCACGGCAACGCCAGATCCTTAACCCACTGAACAAAGCCAGGGATCGAACCCATAACCTCATGGTTCCCAGTCGGATTCGTTAACCACAGCTCCAGAACGGGAACTCCAACACGCTGGATTTTAAATGGCGGTGTGGTGGTTTATCTCTGGAAAGGAAGGAAGCATGAAAAATTATGCAACGACGAACTGAGTAAGCCGCTGACACCATATGGTCCCACCACAGACAGTATCTTACATCATCTCTCACCACCTCAGAGTATCAAAAAGGAGAGTCACTAACAAAGGATTTTAAATAAAAAACAATATATGTGAAACGTGAAAGACAAGATCTATAGGTGTAGCCATGGTCGCAACTGCACTGAGCTACAATTTTGCCCAAAGACATCAAATTATTCAAAGTGCCTGTGAGTTGCAGATGTGCCTGATTATATTCTAAATCTAAAAGAAGAAAAGCTGGAAGACAAAACTGTAATGAGTGTTCTCTTCCACTCCCAGACTGGAATAATGTTTTAAAAGCATGTGCCTATTTTCAGACCTCCAAAAAACACACCTCCCATGTGGAAAAGCAATGAAACTTCAGCGTGAGGTGACTCTGAAACTGGAGTTGAATGAATTTCCTATGGCTATTTTAAAGAGCAAAAGAAGCATGAAGGACTTGTTTCTCCTGAACCACGGAGAGGAATTAAGATGTTGATCAGGATGCAGGACCCACAGAGTGCATGGTGATCTGAAACACGGCAGCTTTCAGGCTACGGGAGAACCCAGGCGTGAGCCAGAGAGATACTGAGGAAGAAGAAATGATTTTTAAAAGTGTGTAAGGACACAGGATCTGTCTGCTGTTTATTATTCTGACCTCTGAACTCTCTGCAGTTAGCAAGTCAAGCTCACATTTACCACCTGTTCTGACACAGTGAATGCAATTACAACCACCATCTGCAGATGGAGAGACTAAAACTCTGCTCCAAAGTTAGCCAGGGTTTCTCTGTGCACCTAGAAGTAATTGGCCTGTTGGTGGAGTTCAGTTTTGCTGCCAAGTGAAGAGGAGGCCACTCTGCAGGTGACTGCCCTGGGCCTGCAGGCCATTGTCTAACCGTACTTGGTTCCCTGTCTGAAAAGACTCTGGGAACACTGGCTTCATAAGTACTAAATGAAACAATATGGGTAGATTCTCTGGCGGGTGCTGGGAACTAAGTAGAAGCTAGTTCCTTTCTCTTTCTCCTTCAGTAAACGCACATCTGCTTTTAACAGAGAAAAGTAGTGCTACTGCTAACATCTCTTAATACCTAGCAATTTCAGCAGATGTGTAGTTTTGTGCTCTAGCTGAAGGCTGTTTAAATTGATTGCTGCCAAAGCATGTATCATTTCATTCGTTCTAGATAGTTTAACTTGTAGAAAACACTGGGTGCATCCAAAAAGTGGAAATGTGAAGAAACACCACTAAGTTGTGTACAAACCAATAAGGATGGAGTATAAGGGATTGACCTTCTAAAGTTTATTTCTCAGGCAGAGCAGGTGGGATTATTTGCCCACTTTTGTACACCTGGGGCATGCTGTGTAGTGCTCAGCATGACATCTCTGCACCAGCTATTCCCTCCTGCTCATGACACCCCAACATCACCTCCCATGCCATACACCACCTCCCGCCGGGTCAACATCAACTCATCCTCTTAGCTCCACAAGCTCCCTTCGGAATCCTGTGACAACCTCTGATCTGGGCAAAGTCCCCTCATAACAGCCCTTTGAAGGAGCTCATTCCATTTCTTCCAACAACTCATCCCAACATGTACAATAATATAAGTCAGAAAGTCTCTGAATTAATGATGAATTTATCTTCTAGGCTTTATCCCTGTGATTTCAGAGACTATGCCTAGATTGGCATTGAGAGGGTGCATGGTCATCATCTTCCATACCAGCCCTGGAGGAGATGCTCCTGATGCAGGGAACACAGCAGAAGAGACAGATGAGATTAGGGAAACTTACCACCCAGGTTTCCCCATCCATCCCTTCCTCCTCCATCTGTCTGTCTGTCTATAGCTGCCCTGCAGAGAGGCCTGTGTGACAGGAACAGCAGGAGGCTCCAGGTAAAGACCAGCAAGGAACTGAGACACTCAGCCCAACAGACAGGGAGGAACTGGGTCCCATCAGGAGGACCCCAGAAGCCAATTCTCCCCAATCGAGCCTGGAGGTGCCTGCAGGCCCCACCTCACCTGTAGCTCCTGAGAGGCCTTAAAGCAGAGGGGCCAGAGAAATCTGCATCCAGATTTCTCCCTACACAAACTGCAAGACAAGAAATGTGTCACCTAGCACTTTCTGGGGGGATTTAAAAAAATGATATAAATGAACTTATTTACAAAACAGAAATAGACTCCCAGACATAGAAAACAAACTTATGGTTACCAAAGGGGATAGTGGGGATGGGGGCAGAGGAGATAACCTAGTTAGTTTGGGATTAACAGATACACTCTACTATACATAAAATAAATAAACAAGGAACTACTGTATAGCACAGGGAACTATATTCAATATGTTGTAATAACCTATAAATGGAAAAGAGTCTAAAAAAGAAGCAAACTGAATTACTTTACTGTACACCTGAAAGTAACACAACATTGTAAATTAACTATACTTCAATTTTTATAATAGATAAAAATTAAATTAAATTTAAATTTGAAAAATGTGGCACTTTAAGCCCTTGAGTGTTGGGATAATACGTCAGGCAGCAATAAGTAAGCCATACTTCTCTGCATCCTCTTAACCTGATGGGGAAATGCACATTTATATCCAAACAACAGGAAAAAATATGGGGTGCCTTTCTGCATTGTAGAAAGAGAAATGTCCCACATAGAATTCAATTCAGTAAACAATTCTGCATGGGTTCGGCTGCAGAAAGTTTTACTAAAGGGGTGGTAGATATTACAGTAAGGCTGGAAAGACAAATAAATCTGCCTGGTGGAAAAGAACATGCACAAGCTAGTCACATACAAAGGGAGCAAAAGACAGTTACTGAGCATGTGCTAAAGGTCAATCACTGAGCCAGGACCCCCAGCCTTGATGGCTTGTGATAGAGAACAACACATCAACCTACAGAGAGATAATCAACAAGGATATCTGATAAATGTCTCACACACCAGAAAGAGGCCTCTGCCCAACCTGGAGTGCTGAGCATGCCTGGCAGAGTTGATGGCATCAACCAAAGTACAATGTCCCAAATGCCTTGTGGACAGTCTGACATTCACAGAAAGAAGGCTCAAGTCAAGCCCGAAAGCTTTGGGAAGCACTGATGAAATGTGAACAGGTAGCCAGGAGGAGGTGCCAGGAGTCCCATGCCAAGGAGCCTCCTGCAGCACCATGCCAGTAAGACCAAGTGATGTATCAGGACTCAGGAAGGGAAGGGGAGGAACTGCCACAATCACACTGCCATATGAAAGGGACAAGGCAGAGGGCGTTCCTCAAAATTTTTTCAAACACCTATTCTTCTGAAACTATTCCAGTAAATTGTAGAGGAAGGAATACTTCCAAATTCATTCTATGAGGTCATCATCACCCTGATGAAAAGACCAGAAAAAGATATCATAAAAAAGGAAATTACAAGCCAATATCACCAAAGAACACAGATGCAAAATCCTAACAAATCGAAGCCAATAATACAGCAAAATCAAACACCATGATCAAGTGGGATTTATCCCAGGAATGCAAGGATGGTGCAATATCTGCAAATCCGTCAATGTGATACACCACATTAACAAACTAAATAACTAAAAATATACAATCATCTCAATTTATAAAGAAAAAACTTTTGATAAAATTCAACATCTGTTTTAAATTAAGAACTCTCCATAGAAGGCATAGAGGGAGCACACCTCATCATAATAAAGACCATGTATGACAAATCCATAGCTAATATCATACTCAACAGTGAAAAGCTGAAAGCATTCTCTCAAAGATCAGTGACAAGACAAGGATGCCCCCTCCTGCCACTTTTATTGAACATAGTTTTGGAAGTCCTAGTCATAGCAATCAGAGAAGAAAAAGAAATAAAAGGAATCCAAAACAAAATAGAAGTAAAATGATCACTGTCTGCAGATGACAGGATACTATACATAGAAAATCCTTAAGATGCCACTAGAAAACTAGAAAAGCTCATAAAAAATTCAGTAAAGTTGCAGGATATAAAATTAACATACAGAAATCGGTTCTATTTCTATGCACTAACAATGAAATATCATAAAGAGAAATTAAGGAAATAATCCTGTTTACCACTGCATCAAAAAGAATAAAACACCAAGGAATAAACCTGACTAAGGTGGCAAAAGACTTGGACCTCAAAAACTATAAGACACTGATGAAAGAAACTGAAGACAAAACAAACAGATAGAAAGATATACCATGTTCATGGACTGAAAAAAATCAATATTGTTAAAATGACCATACTACCCAAGGCAATCTACATATTCAATGCAATCCCTATTAAATTGCCAATGGCATTTCTCACAGAACTGAAACAAAAAAACTAAAATTTGTATGGAAACACAAAATACCCCACATAGCCAGGACAATCTTGAAAAATAACAGAACTGGAGGAATCAGGAACCCTGACTTCACACTATATTGGAAAACTACAGTAATCAAAACAGTATGGTACTGGCACTAAGGAGACACAGATCAATGGAACAGGAGAGAAACCCAGACATAAACCCATGCACTAATTGTCAATTGATCTATGACAAAGGAGGCAAGAATACACAATGGAGAAAAGATCATCCCTTCAACAAGTGGTGCTGGGAAAACAGACGTAAATGCAGAGCTCAAGCCCCACAGTTGTAGAATCACCTGGCCAGCACACCCCAGACAAGACTGAGAACAAAAAAGACAAGATCAATGATGATCCCAACTGTGCATCAGTTTATTTTGATTAGCTGAATTTGTAAGTAAATATATTGTCAACATTATGGAAACCAAGAAGGGTAAGTCTGAATGGCCCAGTTAGGATGCTGAGTTAAGAACTAGTGGAGTGAGGTGTGGTTACTGGACAGCCACACAAGATGTAGGAATGAGTCAGAAATCATGCCTGTAGCTTAGGGGAAAAAAACTCAGGAGAAGAGTTCTTTTGTAGCTAAGGGAAATAGGGATCTGGCATCATCACTGCCATGGCTCTGGTTATAGCTGTGGCACGGATTCTGTTCCCAGCCCAGGAACTTCCCCATGCCGAGGCATGGTCAAAAAAACAAACAAACAAAAAACAAGCAAAAACAAAACAAAACTATGAGCCTCAGTAGAGGCTCAAGTTATAGAATTGTCAAATAAGGAATATTGTGTATAGTGCATATGGCATCTAAAGTTCTCTCTTCAGTGGCCAACACTGCTAGAGAGCTAGGGAGAAAAAGAAATTTTCAATAAGTAAGTCTATGAATGCTGCATACTGCAAGCATTTTCACCCAGCAGGGGACCTCACTGAAAGGTCAGTTCCTCATAGAGAAGGGGTCTCGTTGGTCAATTTCAACAGGACATTGTGACTCAGAGAAGGCTGGACAATTTCAGAAGGCGAAAGAAAGGGGAACTGAATTCACAGGGTCACTTTTTTTTTTATCTCATGTAAATTCCTTTCAAAGGCTTAAATCTTAATTGCTTTTCTTATTCAAATGTCTTTCTCGAAATATCTAACTTGTAACTTTGAAGCCAAAAAAAAGGAAAACAGTATTTTACTGCTTTTTCTGATAACTCCAGTTCATTTTCATTTCTTTGCCTAGCTCAAGGACAAGTCTATCTTTAGATTTCACTATTATGAAGAAGAAGGATGGGGCAGATTAGAGAGTCTAGAAACAAAAGGTAAGTGATTGCAAATCTTGCAAATCACTGGCAAAATTAATTGTTGGTAGGAAATTTTAAGAGCTTCTTCAGTTTTATAAAATCAAACTTTCCTTGTTGTGTCTTAAAATCATAGGACATTCACTCTGGAAGAGACCACAGGAGCCACTGTGTGCAGGTTTCTTCTCCCCAAGAACATCCCCAGCACCAAGGTATCCATAGGCACCTCAGTGACCTGGGAGCAGGTGGCTCTGCCCTACTGGAGCAAGGGTGCAATCTGTCTGTCTCCACGACCCAGCTGTTTATTTTCCTCCCATTCTGTCCTCTTGCAGAATTTCCTGTGCTCTTCAGTGGACAAAGCAGCGAGCAGTGGGGTGTGTGCAGACTGAGGTATGTCTCAGGATCCTCCCAGCCTGGGTGCCTGGCAGCCCATAGAGTAAATTCAGCAGATAATGGTGGGTCAGTTGGATTCCCATCCCACCAGGACATGAGCCCAGCCCCACTCCGCTGATGTGAGCCACAGGGCAATATGAACATGAGTTGGGCAGCTGAGCCACCAAAGCAAAGGCAAGGTCGTGGAAAAGCAAGGGAAGGAGAACCAAGCCGGACAAAGTGAGGCCTCAGGAGGAGGGGGATAGTGTCTAATGAGGAAGGCATTCCCAGTGAGACTAAACCAGTAGCAGATTCTCACAGGTGAGCAGCTAAATGCCTGTGAGGAAATCCCACAGCTGGACAAGAATCACTGAACCCACTGCACATCATTAATGGTGGCCCCTAGGAAAGGTGTGAAGGTCAGCACTTCACATCCATATGGTCTGATTCCTTCCTTCCTTCCTTTCTTTTCTTTTTTTTTTTTTTCTTTTTTTTTTTTTTAATGGCTGTACCCACAGCACATGGGAGGTTCCCAGGCCAGGGATCGAATCTGAGCCACAGCTGTGACCTATGCCACGGCTACAGTAACGCTGGATCCTTAACTCACTGCACTGGGCCAGGGATCGTACATGCACCTCTGCAGTGACCCAAGCCACTTCAGAGGAATTCTTAACACACTACACCCCAGTTGGAACTCCTGATATTTATTTTAAAACAGGAATACAGTTCTGACAAAAGAAAAAATCTGTGCTTTCCTGACAGAGCAATGAACTATCCAAGAGTGGGCCTTACTCAGAGTTGAGTTATAAAGCTGATTTTGATGGTTGGAGAATTGAACTCAGTGCTATGAAGAGCTCCTTCTGACATCTTCATACCATGGTTGTACCTGTGAGCTGGATTCAGGGTCGTAGTGTGTGTGACCTGATATGTCGTCCCTTACATTTAACTACCAAGCAGCAAGAAGCACAGGGGGCTCTTTATGGTGCCAGCCAGCAAGGAGTGGCTGGGCTGTCAGGTGTGTTTTTACACTGAGGGTCACTTGCTCTCCTCTACCTCCCTCTCTTATTCAACACAAGAACTCCAACATTTCTGTAGCACTCAAGCCAGCTCCCATCCTCGACGTTTCTCTCCAAGAGGAGCATTACAGAGCCCATGCTGGTTTCCTGAGACCACCACTTTCCAACTATGGATCATGGAGCAGCTACCAAACTGTATGAGAGGCATCACTGAGAATCATCGAACTTTGATTTCTCTGACTTACGTCCTTTTTGAAAATCAAGGAAGCATTTACTCATCCTCATCCAGCACCTGTCTTATTTTCCATAATTTATCCAATATCACGGATTCTGGCTTTGTGCTCACACAGACACTTTTTTAGGACCCTAGACTCATGACTGTTGTGGGGTAGGACCCTTGTATTTAAAAATAAATGACTGAATTACATCCTTTCCAGTTTGAAGATTATTTTCTTTTAACTGAACTTTGCAAACCTCTTCCAGGTGCACTGAACCCCTGAAAATTGTAGAACAAGTCAAAAAGAGCACAGCTCCTTAGCAGTGAACTCCAGGAGAAGTTATAAAATGTATGGGGTCAGACATACATTGAGAGGTTTTTCTGTTTTGTTTTGGATTTTATTTGTGTTGTTTTGCTTTTGTTTTGTTTTATGGCCATACCTGCGACATATCAAAGTTCCCAGGGTGGGGCTGAACTGGGGTTGGAACTGCTGGCTTACACAGCAATGCTAGATACAACCACCATCTTTGACCTAAGTCACAGCTTGCATCACCTCTGGATCACTAACCCACTGAGTGAGGCCAGGGATTGAATTTGCATCCTTGTGGACACTATGTCAGTTTCTTAACTGGCTGAGCCATAACAGGAACTTCACACTGAGAGGTTTTCTTTGTCCTGTTTTGTTTTTTTGTTTGTTTCCTTTTTGGCTCTGCTTGAAGCATGCAGAAGTTCCTGGGACAGGAACTGAACCAGCACTCAAGCAGTGACCTGAGCCACAGCAGTGATAACACCAGATCCTCACCCCACTGAGCCACCAGGGAACTCCACATCTTGTCTGTTTTTATTGCAACAGTAGCTGAAAAAAGATTTTGACTGAATGCTGGTGGTATCTTGGAGAGTGAGGGAAGGCATCAACATGAGCCTTGAAGAGCAAATACCATCTTTACAGGAAGAAAAACTAGTCAACCGAAGAAAGAATCAGGCTGAGCAGAGGGATATAAGTGAATGCAGGGGCAGGGCAGTTAGTTCACCATGACCAAAACAGCACATCTCTGGGAACACAGTGGGCAGGTGAGGCTGAGGGAGGCTGCAGGAAAACCTTGGAAGACCCACAGCACTAGTTGAGGAGGCTTGTTCTGCAGGCACCTGGGACCCACACAAGAGTTTTGAAAAGAAGTGCAATGAACTCAGAACCCCCTTCAGAATGACAGCTGCAGTCAGGACTTGTGTGAAGTCAATATGGAAGTGAGAGAACATTTCACACAGGAAAGCCAATTAGGACATTAAGGAAACAACCTGGGCAAAATATGGTGCAAGCCTGAAGAGAGAGCGAAAAGAATTAAAGATACAAACAAAGAAAATAGCTCCTGGAGCAAAGTGTCCAGGGAGCAGAGGAGACAAAAGAGAAGAACAAGGGACAGCTGGTGAGAACGCTCCACCAGGGCAGGCTAGTCAGGAGGAGGAGGGCTGGACAGAGACATTGAGCAGACAGAGAGTGTAGAGCTTAGGAGGTGCCAGGTGCATGAACGGCCGAAAGCCCCCACGAGAATGAAGTGCTCTCCATTAGTGCCCACAGTCCTGGGGGCACAGAGGGAAAGCGTGCATTTCCTCTGAGGGCCTGTCTTCTTTGCTCACCTCCTTACTGCTCACAAATGAGAGACCAAGAATACGTGCATGCACCTTTCACTCTTGCTCTTGACAATCATTGTTCCTCCTCCTCATTCCTTACCAACACTCCGGGGCAAGGTCACTCTGACACTTCCCATCCCCTGTGTGCACCTGTGCTCAGCTCTTTGGAGGGCTGAGCCCCAGCACACTCCTGAACGGCCACCTGCATCACCTGCATCCAAACTAGGGACAGCATGGTGCTCATTCCCCAAATGGGAAAGTTTCAGGCAGGTTTCATGCAGCTTCTGTGACCTGGGCCATTTTTCCTACCCTACTACAGGGACCAGGTGAACCCAGCATTGTCAAAAGCTCGAGGAAAGAGGGAGAGCAGTAATGTGTAACACACCACACCAAGAAGAAGGGCCTATATTCATGAACATGGCCTTTACTCTCATGGTGCCCCTTCCTCACAAAAGATGGTCAGGGTATGGGAAGGGATGAAACCTTGGCACAGAACTCCACCCCTGAGAAGGACATCCTGAGCAAGTCCTGTGCTGCTGCCACTGTGTCACGTGGTATCTGTGCATGTGAGAAATCCCAGACTCTGCAACCTAAGTTAATTCCACTGTAGTTGATCTGAAATGATGTTAGTGGTCATTTCTATGAAAAAAAAATTGTCGAAACATCAGATGCCTGAGTAGGAAAAGTAATCCCCATGGACAGCATTACAGCTCTACAGGAAATGGTATTTTAACAAACATGATTTTGAATTGCTGTATCTTTTCCAAAAACCTAAATCTTTCCATCAGTTTGAACTGATTGAATAGCATCTAGACAGAAGTACAAAGGAACACATTTCTTTTCATTCTTTTATATACTATGCAACTTGTTTAGTGAGGCAAGGTGTACACATACCTACCAGGTTAAAAATCACAGACTGGAGTGGCAAAGGTGGAGGAGTAGGAAGACCCTGAGCTCACCTCTTCCTATGGGTACATCAAAATGACAACCATATACAGAGCTACTATCTATGAGAATGACCTGAAGACAAGCAGAAAAGATTTTCTAGAATGAAAGATATGAAGAAGGAACAACGAGATGGGTAGAAGCAGCAGAGATATGGTATCATCAAGACCCATAAACAGGAAGATAATAACAATTGCAAGGTTTTCCCCAAGGAGCAAGGGGTCCAAGCTCCACATTAGGCTTCCCATCCTGAGGGTCCTGCACCAGGAAGACAAGACCCCAGGACATTTGGCTTTGAAGGCAGAGAGGCTTAACTTCAGAAGAGCCTTGGGGCTGTGGGAAATGAGACTCCACTCTTAAAGGGCATGCACAAAACCCCACCACACCCTCTAGGATGCAGGGCATAAGCAGTCATTTGAAAGAAGCTGGGTTAGACCCAACTGCTGATCTTGGAGAGTCAGAAAGCAATGAAAGCTCACCCTAGGGAAATAAACACTAGCAGCAGGCATTTGGGGGAGTTCATTCTAACATGCCATTGGTGCTGGCAAGGACCATTTTGGAATCCTCCCTCCAGTTTATTACCACTGAGATCTTACCCACCCAACCTCAGCCCAGCACCAGTCCTGAGACCCCCAACCCCAGAAGTCAGTTGTGCAGTGACCCAGTCTCATCCACCAGGCAGCTGATACCAGCTGAAGGTTCCTCCAATCTTTGCCTGGCTGCCTCAGGATCTGGATCCATCCACCAGTGGATCCCCAGGACCCAGCCTCACCCAGCAGGGCTGGCAGCTGAGCAGGCTAGGGAGTCACACCATCTCCAAGTGCACCCACAGTGGTCAACCCTGCCACAAAGAAAGGCTAACTCAGCCCACATAAGGAGCACTCCGGGTTCATAGGGCTCTGATGACCAGAAGAGAGTGTGCTGCTGGGATATCTCCTACTTGAGGCCACTACCAGAAAACTGGGAAATGTAATTGACATACCTAATACATACAAATAAAAATGGAATGTTAGGCAAAATGAAGCAACAAAGGAGTATGTTCAAAACAAAGAAAGAAGATAAAGCTTCATTAGAACTAAGTGAAGTAAAGATAAGCAGTCCAAATGATTAAAGACTTCAAGGCCATGATGACAAAGCTGCTCAATATACTCAGGAGAAGAATGGATGGACAAAGTGAGAAGTTTAACAAACAAAAAATATAAAGAAAAAGCAAACAGAGTAGAAGAACAAAATATTTGAAATAAAAATACACTAAAAGGAATCAACAGTACACTGTTTGATACAGAGGAATGGATCAGCAAGCTGTAAGACAGAGTAGTGGAAATCACTGATGCTGAACAGAAAAAAAAAACCTGAAGAATTTATAAACTGAGTCTAGTTTAAGAGACTTCTGGGACAACATCAAGTGCACTAACATTACATTATAGGGGACTAAGAAATAGAAGAGAGAGAAAGGGGAAGAGAACATATTTTAAGACATAATATCTGAAAAATTCCCTAACCTGGGAAAGGAAGCAGTCACCCACAAGAAGTGCAGAGAGTCCAAAACAGGATTAACCCAAAGAGGACCACACCAAGACACACTGTAATTAAAATGGCAAAAATCAAAGATAAAGACAGAAAATTAAAAGCAGCAAGGGAAAAGAAACAGAGAAGTTGCATAATACTACCAGCTGACTTTTCAACAGGAACTCTGCAGGCCAGAGGAGAGTACCACAATATATTTAAAGTGATGAAAGAGAAAAGACCTCCAACCAAGAATACTCAACCTAGCAAGGCTACCATTCAAACCTGAAGGAGAGTTAAAGAGTTTCACAGACAAGCAAAAGCTAAAGAATGCAGCACTACCAAACCAGCTTTAAGAAAAATGTTAAAGAAAATTCTCTACGTAAAAAAGAAAAAAACACAGTTAGAAATATAAGATTTATGAAAGGAAAAACCTATTGGTAAAGGCAAATATATAGTAAAGGTAGTAAGTAATCCAACCACTTACACAACTACTAGGAAAGGTAAGAGACAAAAGCAGTAAAATCATCTATATCCAAAGTGGTTAAGGGATACACAAAACAAAACATGTGAAAATGTAAAATATGATGTCAAAAACAATAAATGTGGTGGGCTGCACAGCAAAAATACAGGGTTGTTAGAATGCATTTGAAATTAAAGAGATCAACTTAAACTGATCATGTATATATGTAATTGCTACGATGAACTTCATAGTAACCACAAACCAAAGTGTGTAATAGATAAACACACACAAAAGAAAAAGGAATTCAACACCACACTAAGGACAGCCATCAAATCACAATGGAAGAGATCAAAAGAAGAAGAAACACACAAAAAGAACTACAACCCCCCCAAAAAATTTCACAAAACGGCAATAAGTTCATATCTATTAATAATTACTTTAAATGTAAATAGACTAAATGCTTCAATTGAAAGTCACCAAGAGGCTTGGATTTCCCATTGTGGCTCAGCAGTAAGGAGCCCAATTAGTATCCATGACAAATGAAGGTTCAATCCCTGGCCTCACTCAGTGTGTTAAGGATCCGGTGTTGCTGTGAGCTACAGTGTAAGCCATAGACATGGCTCGGATCTGGCATGGATGTGGCTGTGGCTGTGGCATAGGCTGGCAGCTACAGCTCCATTTCAACCCTTAGACTGGGAACTTCCATATGCTGCTGGTGTGGCCCTAAAAAAAAAAAAAAGAAAGTCATAAAGAAGGAAGCTGAATGGATTTAAAAAACAAGAGCCATTTATATGATGCCTGTAAGAGACTCACTTTAGATCTAAAGACACACAAATTAAAGAGGTGGAAAAAGTATTCTATGCAAATGGGAATGAAAAGAAAGCTGGAGTAGCTATACTTAGATCAAATAGATTTTAAAACAAATACTGTCACAAGAGACAAAGGAGGTTATTACAGAATAATAAAGAGACTGATCCAACTAGAAGTCATAACAATTGCGTGTGTATATATGTGTGCATAGATAGATAGATAAATAGATAGATAGATAGATAGATAGATAGATAGATAGATAGAGATAGATAGATAGATATAGCCTCCAACACAGGAACACCTAAATACATAAAGCAAATAATAATTAACATAAAGGAAGAAACTGACAGTAACACAATCATACACTAAGGGACTTTAACACCCTACTTACACCAATGAGCAGATCATCCAGACAAAAAATTCAATAAAGAAACACTGGCCTTAAACATCATATCAGATCAGATAGACTTAATAGAGCATTCCATCCAAAAACAGCAATATACACATTCTTTTCAAGTGCACACGGAATATTCTACAAGACAGATCACATGTCAGGTCACAAAACAAGTCTCAATAAATTGAAGACTGAACCATACCAAGTATCTTTTCTGACCATAATAGTATAAAACTAGAAACTTTTTATTCTTTCCCTTCAACTGCGTATGTGTATGGGATGACAGATGTTCACTAAACTTACAGTAATCATTTCATAAGTCATTACGCTTTACACCTCATGCTTCTACACTGTTGTCTGTCAATTCTATCTCAATAAAACTGGAAGAAAAAGAATCACAAGGGTGAGAAAGCATTCTATAACTTTGGATATCTCAAATCTGGATCAAAAGATAAAGATGTGCATGTCCAGCCAACACAGGTGGAATGTTCTGTGCCCGGCACTGTTCAGATACTAGGATGTGATGGTAAACAGCACACAAAAGACTCTGCCCCTAGAGTCAACCTTGAATATTCACACCCAGTTCTATGAAGCTGCTTCTCAGATGGCTTTATTCCTTCCCCATTAGTCCTCACTACCCCACGCCTTGGCTGGAAGCCTGTGCTGAGTCATACATCTGTGCTATGTTGGGGGATGAGAGAACACAGGTCTGTGCCCTGCAGGACTTCTGGCTTTCGAGGCTCCTAGGGGAGGTGGATCTGACAAGTGATTATCACTCATGAAGAGGTGCCCTGGCCACAGTGCTGACATGGGTACCATAATACATGGCACTCATCTTGATTTGGGATTCACAACCCCTAGTCATGTAACATGGGGCATAGAGACCAGAGGACCCAAACTGGTGGGTACCTTCCTGCGGGCAGAGGGGGGATGCCACTCCCCCTTCCACATCAGGCTGTCCAGTGTCCCCCTCAACACCCCCATGCCCACTTAAAAAGCCTTACTTCCCAGGAGCTGAGTAGATGCCAGGCTGGTCACAGGACCCAGCTTGGCTCTTTGAGAACGAGTTAACAGCATGGGAATTTCAGAAGCAGTGTTCACACCCCTGGGCTCAGCCTTGGATTCAAATTCTACTTCCAGAGTTCCCACTGTGGATCAGTGGGTTAAGGACATGACATTGTCTCTATGAGGATGTGGGTTCACTCAGTAGGTTAAGGATCCAGTGTTGTTTCAAGCTGGAGCACGGGTCCCAAATGTGGTTTGCTAGGGCTAACATAATAAAGGACCCCAAACTGGGTGGCTCAAACAACAGAAATGTACTATCTCACAGTCTGGGGGCTGGAAGCCCAGCATCAAGGCATCAGCAGGGTTGGTTCTGTCTGAGGGCTTTGTGGGAAAATCTGGTCCCGGCCTCTCACCCAGCTGCTGATGGTTTGCTAGCCACCTTTGGCATTCCTGGCCTTGTAAATCTTTGCCTTCATCTTCACATGGTGCTCTCCTGGGTGTGCATGTCTGTCTCCAAACTTCACCTTTTTATAAAGACTCCAGTCATATTGGATTAAGACCTCAATTTAACTAACTACACTGCAATGACTCTATTTTCAAATAAGGTCACATTCTAACATCTTGAAGAAGATTTGAACATGTGAATTTGAGTCAGCAGAGGTAGGGGACCT
Organism: Sus scrofa; assembly: GCF_054392235.1. NCBI lineage: Eukaryota > Metazoa > Chordata > Mammalia > Artiodactyla > Suidae > Sus > Sus scrofa. The sequence goes on from NC_139383.1 coordinate 149,692,335, forward strand.
TTCCTTTTGGAATTTTTTTTTCTTTTTTTTTTTTTTCGGCTGCACCTAGAGCATGGAGAAGTTCTGGGGCCAGGGATTGTACCCACAGCATAGCAGCCACCCAAGCCACAGCAGTGAAAATGCTGGACTCTTAACAAGCTGAGCCACCAGGGAACTCCAAGAAAATAGTTTTTACAGGTAATATAAAGACAGTGCTCTTTTCAGGAGTCCATAATATAGCCCATATAGTGAAGAATGAGGGCTATCAATTGGGAAATAACCAGCAGAAATGGAAAAGTTCGAGATGAAAAGAAAAAGAAGCTACTCCCACATCCCAAGGAGTTGGTGTGCAAATCATAGCTGACAAAGGAAGGGCAGAAGTTTTGTCTTACAACATCTGTCTCAGAGTTCTTAAATTGCTAAAAAGTTCACCTCTATTCACAAAGGGACACAAATGCCCCATCTTACAAGGCAGCATCTCTAATGACATTTTGCATAAAATGGTGAAATGTTCCAAGACTCAGGAGAACAAAAAAGACATACAGTGTAAATTTGAAATGCACTGGCATTACAGTGAGTCTTGCCCACTAGTAGAGCTCACACTGATTTCCTTTTCATTTTAAAATGTGGGTGTTGCTTCTATCATCTTTCCACAGGCACAGCCTTTGAGATATGACCTGAGGATCCTACACCTTAAGCTCCTTAGCCATAAGTTTGGGTGATGACCTCAACAGCCTCTACTGGTTTATCATCAGAATTAAATTCCTGCAGCAGTGGGAGCCCTTAAAACTGCTAGTTAATAAAATTAGAGCAAGAGAAGTGGATCTATTCACTAATGAAGGTGTAACCTAAAGACACTAGAAGGATACGTATGTGCATCTCCCACACCAGAAGGGGTGAAAATGTGGAGAGGCAGAGTCTGAAGGTGATTTTTATTCATGCATTCATTTGAGAAACACTCCAGAGCCCCTCAAACTGCATCCCAGGGGACCAAAAAGAGCTGCAGGTATTGGTCTCAAGGGCTCACCATCAAATGGGCACCTGCTATAGAGTGAGGCTAAGTGGATCTCTGATTTAAAAAGTTTTATTTTCTTGGGAGTTCCCTGGTGATCTAGTGGTTAGGATTTAGCACTTTTACTGTTATAGCCTGGGTTCAATTCCTGGTCTGGGAACTGAGATCCCACATCAAGCCACTGTGCACCATGGCCAAATAAATAAATAAATAAAAGCTTTATTACTTTTTTTCAAGCCCTTAAATGTCTTCTTCTTTCTCATTCTTGGAGAGTTGTTTTTTTTTTTTAAGTTCCAAAAATCATTCCCATTTAACCGCGGGGAAATGAGCCAGACAACAGGGGGTTTCCCTCAACACCTTCACAGACTAAGCTGCATGGGGCAGCTTTTAAACACTCTTATAAAAATTCCTTTTAAAGAAAAGAATTTTTAGCCACTTGATGCTGCCAGATATATAAAAATTAGATTCTTGGACCATTCTGGAGTGGTCCTGGGAAACATCCTAAGCCCTCAATTGGGACCCCTTGGGGAGCTATGTCCAAGGCTTGCTGGAAAGGTGTTGGTACCAGAGCCCAACTGAGCCCCAACAAGGGTCAGGACAGCCCTCAGGCCAGCTCCAACCTCCAGACATGAGAAGGAACATTGCCTGAAGTCTCTCCAACATCTGTACACAATCAGAATCACCAGGCAGACTGAAACTGGGGCCAAGCAATAAGACACAAGTGAAACGGTACCACATGTGGCCAGATACTATAGCTATCAGCTGTGAATTTAACGATTAGTATGTTCAAGAAAATATATTTCACAGGGGGAGTTCCCTGGTGGCCTAGAAGTCAGGGAACCAGCATTGTCACTGCTGTGGTTCAGGTTCAATTGCTGGCCTGGGAACTTTTAAATGCTGCAGATGTGGCCCCCAAATTAATTAATTAATTAATTAAGATAAAATTAAAAAGAGAAAAAAAAAAGACTGCAAGATAGGAAATTTCACCAGAGAACTGACATTGACTAGAAAAAATGAAATTAAAATTTTAAAAATGTAAACTACATTAACTGAAATCGAGAACTCAACAGAAGGTTTTAATGGATAACAGACACAGGAGGGGCAACTCAGGATGCTGAAAGGTAAGGCTGGAAGGTTTCCACAGACTGACGCCTGGAAAGCAAAGGGATGGAAAGGAAAGCACAAGTCTAAAGGACAAAGGGGACTGGAAGAAATGCTTAACATTCATAGGATTGGAGTTCCAGAATGTGAAGAGAGAGAGAATGGTGCAGAAGCAATACTTTAAGAAATAATGGCCAATGTTTTTCCTAAACTAATGAAGGGTATCAAACTACAGATGCAAAAACTGTGGTGAATCTTCAGCAGCATAAATGCAAAGACCGTGGTGCTGCAGTTGCCACTTCTTTTGGACCTTCCTGAGTTTAGATGCCTTCAGAAAAGTTTTACAGAGCAATGGTCATCCTCTAATGCTAATGGTCCTTTTTGAAATGGAATTTACTATCTTCCCTCCAGGACTTCTGTGACTCCTCATGGTCACTGACTTCACCTCCCCAAACCACAGCCAAAAATTAAAGGAATGGGGACAAGGTTCACAGATGTCACAGTGAGCTCCATGGCCGCCCCCCAACCCTGACCCCCTATGCCCCTCCTGGCTGCATGCCATCCTAAATTTTTATACTTTTGGTTATGGATTATATAGTGGAACACAGTCTGGTGATTCTTCACCTGTCCCTATGAACAACACACCCGCCTCCTTGATATATGGCTGACGCCTTGTCACAACCAGCTGTTACAGTCACATCATATTGACTCAATCACGTTAAGTCTAGGATATCCTCAGGTAACTTATACTATTTTTTTTTTTTTTTTGGTCATACCTGCAACATGCAGAAGTTCCTAGGCCAGGGATCAAACTCGTGCCACAGCAGTGATAACACTGGAATCCTTAACTGCTAGGCCACCAGGGAATGCCCACACTAGTTCTTTTAAAAACAAAGGGAAAGAAGCCTGTCTTAAAAGGCTACATACTGGAGTTCCTGCTGTGGCACAACAGGGTCAGTGATGTCTCTGGAGCGCTGGGATGCAGATTTAATCCCCGGCCCAGCACAGTGGGTTAAGGATCTAGTGTTGCCTCAGCTGCAGCATACATTACAACTGAGGCTTGAATTTGATCCCTGGCCAGGGAACTCCATATACCCTGGGGCGGTGAAAAAGGAAGAAAAAAACAAAACTTCAAAAGGCAACATACTGAGGATCCCAACTATATGACTTTCTGGAAAAGGCAAAACTATGGAGACAGTAAAAAGAACAGTGGCTGTTAGGGCTTAGAGGGTAGGGATGAACAGGCAACACACAGGATTTTTAGGGCAGTGAAAATACTCTGTATGATACAACAATGGTGAATACATAATACATGTCATTATACATTTGTGAAAACACATGGAGTGCATAACCCAAACGTGAACCCTAATGTAAACTAAGGATTCAATTAATAATGTGTCAATATTCATTCATTACTCACAACAAATGCACCACACCAATGCAAGATGTCAATAATAGAAGGAGTGTGTGTGTGTGTGTGTGTGTGTACGCATGTGTGCGCATTTGTGTATGCAGAGGCATATGGAAACTCTCTGTGATGCCTACCCAATTTTTCTGTAAACTTTAAACTATAATACATGAAATAAGGCAGACAGAGTAAGGCAAATACTGGATGATCTTACCTATACATGGAATCTAAAACACCTGAAGTCCCAGAAACAGAAAGTAGACTGGTGGTTTCCAAGGATGGAGGAGTCGGTACTTATGGATCAATGTTGGTCAAAGGGTACAGTTTTCCAGAATTAAAATAAACAAATTCCAGGGGTGTAACGTACAGCATGGCGGCTATAGTTAACAATATGGTATTATACACTTGATACTTGCTAAGTGAGCAGTCTTAAAATCTCTCAACACAAACAGAAAAAAAAATGATGTGGGGTGATGGTTAACCTTAACTAAAATTATTGTTTTAATCATTTCATAATATACATGTATAGCCAATCACCAAGCTGTACCCCCTAAATATGTTACATGTTACATAATCTGTTACATAACCTTACATGTCAATTATATCTCAACAAAGTTGGGGAACCTTTTTTTAACTGCTCTAAAAATAAAGTCTATTAATTTGTTTTTTAATAAAAAGTAAACTATCTTATTAGCATGAGACTCACCCCAGAGCCCTTTCTCACTTCAAGTTCCAGGTTAGAGCTATAGGTCTCGAGGTGCTGCCCCAGGTAGCCACAGTGACTACATGAACACAGTGGGCTAGGTCAGGACTCCTGCTCTGAGGTCTCCATGCCCACGAGCTCAGCTCCTTCATCACAAAGAAGTGGGAAAGGCAGTATCTTCTCTCCCACAATCTCATGAAGATCAAACAAGACAGGTAGCTAGCAAAGGATAGGTTCCAAAGCACTAGTTTTCTTTGTTCCTTTCCTAAAATGTTTCTTACAGTGAATAGTCTCAAAAATAAACTCTCAAGCTCCCTGAATACAGCTTCCTACAAGGCCTGAAACAAACCAGGCACAATTTCCAGCAGGAATTGGGCACCTTTAGATAGGTTATAATGACAAAGACAGAGGATGTGATTGAAGCTTTGTAAAAAAAGATTCTCTTCAACCCATCCGAACCATTTCTAAACTCCTCTAAAACTAGAAAAAAAGCAGAAGCAACTCTGGAAGAGACAAGACAATGAAAATCAATCTGTTAAACTAAACAAGTGACTGAAGTGCAACTTCATTTTTACGTAGCAGAGAGAATGCCTGAAACTGAATCTTTGGTATTAATAATATCAATAAAAGAAGCAGAAAAATGGGAAGAGGAAGAAGAAATAGTTGCTTTCTCCCTTTTCTTGGTTGTTAAATGAATATCTGGAGGGGGGAAAGCCTTAATTTTATCAGGCTTTAGCTTATGGTCAAAATCCCAATAAAAATGTACATCCTTAAATCCTCTACACATCTCCAAACTATGCCTTTTTCCTATAATAAATATGAGAAATATAGATATACATATATTTTTTTTTTCTTTTTAGAGCTGCGTCTGAGGCATACGGAAGTTTCCAGGTTAGGGGTCAAATCAGAACTGCAGCTGCTGGCCTATGCCACAGCCACAGCAACACTGGATCTGAGTCACATCTGCGACCTACACCGCAGCTTGCACCAACCCACTGAGTGAGGCCAGGGATCAAACCCTCATCCTCAGGGACACTAATCAGGTTCTTAACCCGCTCAGCCACAATGGGAACTCCCCCGTAATATACATTTTTAATTTGATTGTTTTAATCTCTCTCATATTCTTTTTTGATTATTGCTGACTCAATCCCCAATTCCCACTTAAACAGTCAGTTCACTACATTTAAATTGCTGTTATTTCTCATGAGGTCCCCTTTAATGCACTTCACATTCTTTTGAAAGTATGTCATTTGGTTTCATAGATATAGTGGGTATGTGTGATGTATTCAGCAATGTGAGAAGAAGCCCTATATCATTCCTAGCAAAGTGTCAGGAAGATAAAAGCTGAAATCCCATCCTTCATGAAGCAGGTGCACAGAGAGAACTGTTAGGGCCGTGGGACTGCTTTGTGTGATACTCTAATGGTTGAAACATGTCATTGCACATGTCTAAAATCAGGGATGAACAACACCAAGCATCAACCCCAGTGTAAACTCTGGCCTTGGGTGGTGATGACGTGTTGATGTGGGTTCACTGACTAACAAGGGTCCCATTCTCTTGGGGCATATTGATAGTGGGAGGGGCTACACATGTGTAGGGGCAGGGAGTACAGGGGAAATCTCTGTACCTTCCTCACCATTTTGCTGCGAACCTAAAACTTCTCCGCCCCGCTCCCCAGAATAAGTCTTTTTAAAAATTTAAATTTAAAAAAAGAGGCAACTCAGAAGCTCCTGCTTCCAGAGGTCTCCAAAACCTCCCTCAAAGGTATTCCATGTTCTTGCCTGTGGATGCTCAGCCTTGAATCTGCCTTTGCTCAGGCCCCCAGGCTACCATGATGGTTTCTCTGTGAGTCTGGATTTGAACTAGGCTCTCATGAAGCTGGACCTGCACGTGCCTCAGTGGGGCGTGTCTGCTTCTTTAAGGAAGGATCTGTCTGGGCCGGAGCCAAGGACAACACTTCACCACAGATCTTGCCCCCATCCACTCCACCCATCCACGTGGCCTTCAAACAACATGCCCTTCAGCCCTTCAGTCCCTGATGGCATCACACACCTGCAATCCTGCCTTTTACCTGCCTTCCCACTTGTCCCACCGAGCCACCTGCTGCCTACCAGCCACATCTCAGACTAAGAAGACCTCATCAGAGAAATCTATTCCAATTGCTGCTGGGCTTTCCCAAAGGGGTGCCTGCTATTAGCTGAGTCCTTATCACCCTGGGGGTTAGGGGCGGGGATGGTCACTTGCAGCCACCTCTGCAGCCTATGGGTTTCATATAGAAGTATCCATCAATTCCACTGGCAAAGCCTAAGCCTGGACACAAAGTGGAGCTCACGAGTACAGGAGTTCACGAAAATCCCAGGTTGGGCACAGGCAACTCTTCCTAAAACAATTTTGTGGCTACACATCTACGGAGTCCCTTATGTTTTAGTGTTAGGACAAAATCTAGTGTCTGAATGGAGTGTTGTGAAATTAATATAAGAAAATTAAACTCCAGCATAAGAAACAAACTCAAAAGCAACTACTCTATGTGGTCAACTGAATGATATTTATCAAGAAAAGGTAATATTACATTTATAGCCTACATTTCACAATCTGCCACCCACAGTTTGTGTGAAATGAATCCTTTTATTTATTTCACCCCTTTGCCAGCACCCCATCTCCAGTTTATGGGTGACATGGGGGATTTTTTTTCTTTTTTGGTTGCCCTTCAGTATAGGGAGTTCCCAGGATCAACATATGCCACAGCTGTGGCACTGCCAGACCCTTAACCCACTGTGCCACAGCAGGAATGCTGCAGATTGTTTTTTTTAAGTGAGTCACCCACAATTAGAATTTTAGCCCCACATGGAACCTTTATATCTTCAGAGAAAAGAAGAACACTTTTAATGCCTGGAAATGAAAAGAAATGATTTCACTATTAACTTGGAAGGGTTATACCCAGTCACAGAACTCCACAATGAAAAGATGGCATCTTAAGCTGACATTTTGCAAACCCCTCCCTGCTTGGCCTTATATGTCCCCCAAGTCCAGGAGCCACTGTGAATTAGGAAAGCACAGAGAAAGTCCCAGCATTAGGACTTCCTGCCATCACTAGGCCTGCAAGGAATCCTGGAATCCTCCATCTTCAGCACAGGGAGGCCCACCCCGGCCTGTGGCACCTGTGAGGAGACCCTGATGGACGCCAACATTCTAAGACCTTCCCAAGAGCTAAGCACTTCCTACAAGGATGGCCTCCTTTCACCCTGTAAACAGTTACCTATGGAGCTTGTTTTGCCTCTGCATCAGAAAAGACCCTCCTCTACTCGGGAAAATTGCATACTTGATCATATACTTCCCCTTATTAAAAATGGCAATATATTTAGCCTTGAGTTCAAACTGAAGACAGAAATGTAAGCTAGGTAATGTTAGGTCCTTTCCTGAGAAACACAAAAATGCAGGTCTTTGGATCTTGAAAAAACGAACTTAAGAAAGCTATCATTTATACTCATCCCTAATATCAATGACAGCCAATAACTGCACAAATGCAAATCATGTCACCTGGAAATCTACCTGCAGCACATCCATGCAGGGACAAGATGGGGATGGGATACTTTTTAATCATCAAAGCAACGTCTTACTCCTTCTGCACAATCCCTGCTCCTTGAGTTGTACCATTTTCAATATTTAAACTACCAAAACAAATGCCACCCGCTGAAAAAGTCAGTTACAAACTTTAAACTGCATGATAAACCTCGAACAGAGCTCACGACGAGAACTGAGTAAACAGGAACTGATTCAAAGATGGCGGATCAGAAAAGAAAATTGCTTCTTACCATGTTTATTGAAGACACAGGACCGATACTGTTAACATAGATGTCAACATCGATTACAGTCGGTTTTACTGTGGAGAAAAACACATGGGTGTTAATACACTGTGCCAGAGAGACCCAGGAAGGTGCTGCTCAACCTCCTCTGCTTCATACACTGACACTTCAAGAGTAGTTTGGAAAGGCGTTTATTTTTCTTTGAGACTTGCCTTGTCATTACCATTTTCAAAGGATGAAAGAGTCTTACTTGTACTTATTGATTAAGAAAAACCAGGTGCTTATACACTGCAAGTTGCAGTAAAAATACTCTTCAACATTTAATAAGCTGATTATATGGCAAAGAAAATATAAATTGTGGAGTTCCCACTGTGGCTCAGTGGGTTAGGACCCAATATTGTCTTTGAGGATTCAAGATGGATCCCCTGGCCTCGCTCAGTGGATTAAGGATCTGGTGTTGCCACAAGTTGTGGCTTACATTGCAGATGCGGCTTGGATCCGGTGTTGCCATGGCTGTGGCATAGGCCGGCAGCTACACCTCTGATTCAACCCCTAGCCTGGGAACTTTCATATGCCCCAGGATAAAAAGAAAAAATACACATGTAAATTGCATGTTGCCAGTGATAGGTGACTATACAGATACTTTTTAATACTTATTTAGCTGATTATATGGCAAAGACAATAGAAAAAGACAAAATATAAGACATCGTGTAAGAAATTCAATGTCAAAGTTATGCTATAAAGCCAAAACCAAGTGATGAGTAAAACCAGACAGTTCAAGTTATTTATCCATCACCTGGTTGCAACTCAAAGCAAAGATCTGGAGAGTAGACATCTCAAAGGAGATTAAGAAATACTGATAATTGTTATCATTATAACCTAAACACACACCCACAAATCACAGACCTCAAATACTATAACTCAATAAGGAATAGCATTTTTATTAAGGAACTACTGTCTCCACTATGAAGGAGTAAAATTCATGTAACAAGAAAACTTCCTACCTAACCCTGTGCATCAGAGGTAAAATTGGCTCATTTAACCTTAAAGAAAATCAGTTTCCTTTTCCTTGGCAGAATGGAACTTGGGAGACCAGTAATGAGATTCGTCAGACAGCCAACCTCTGAGCCAGGAGTCCATGCCATCTGTAAAAGAGGAGGCTCCTTCTCCCCAGCAACTAATAAAGGAGAGAACAGCACCAATTTCAGGATCTCACTACCCTAGAGGAACATGAACCTTTGGCCATGAACACAGAGTGTTTCTATGGAAACAAGAGCATTTGTATCCACAATTATTGTAACGAGTTTCCTTTAGTTTCACCACAGAGCTCATCATTCACCAGCAGACTTGGAGCTCTTGGTGTGCTTGAAGCTCACAGTCTGTTGTTGAATTATGTACCCAGAAATCTGCAGCCTGAGCTCTGCAGTACAGACCTTCACGAAACTGCAAATAATGACTATGAACTGGAGCCAACTACTCTGACACCCGTCAGTACAACCAAGTCACATGAGCTTCAAAGAGCTGTTGGCAGTGTAGAAAACACCCCAATGCAATTCCGTGTACTCTGTATACAGTGCTTAAATTTCATAAGACTGTTCTTCATTTTTAGACTGAGCTATGCTAACTACTATGAATAGTAAGTAGCATCTTTCTTCAACTTAATTGGATTCAGCAAATTCTCCAAATGCTACATAACCTTTGGTGATGTTATACACATGCTGTGTGAAGTCAGTCAATTGAAGATCCACTTTTTGCAAAAGACTTTTCTGGCTGTTTCATGGTATTTATTCAACTTTAGGCTTCCAGAGCTTTTAATCTCATTAAGTAAAACGGACCTACAGATATAAAGCCTTAACAACTTGCAATGCGAAGTGACAAATGAGTATTAAGTGCAACAGTATAAGAAGGCTTTTGGAGATAAGAGTTTGGAAAATACACACGTGTGCAAACATACACATGTGCAAACATGAACACATAAAACCTGGGGGGAATAAACCATTTTAAGCAAATATTCATTTAAGCAGCATCATGCTAAAGCAAAGGGAACATTTAGGAAAGTGATTCTGACACCAGTACCCAGGAAATAGACTGGCCACAGGAAGCTCAAGCGTTATAATTCAAAGACTTGTGATTAAGCCCTGACAAAGGATCTTTAACAAGGATACCAAGACCACTCAATGGGGGAAAAGTATTTTCAACGAATGGTGTCATGTAAATTGGATATCCACAAACAAAAAAATGAAGTTGAACCCTTACCTTACACAAAATGCAAAATTAATTCAAAGTGACTCTGAAACTACATAATTCTTAGAAGAAAACATAGGATAAAAGCTTCAGGACATTGGATTTGGCAGAGATTTCTTATACATGCACCAAAAGCACAAGCAATAAAAGAAAAAATAAATTGGACTATATCAAAATTAAAAACTTCCATATAGCAAAAGACACAATTATCACAGTGGAAAGGCAACCCACAGAATGCGAGAAAACATCTGCAAATCATATATCTGATATGCGGTAAGTGGTTAATATCCAAAAAATAAAAAGAATTTCCACAACTCAACAACAAATAAGCAAAGCAAAACAACCTGATTTAAAAGTGGGTAAAGGATACTCCAAAGAGACATGCAAGTGACCAATAAGCACATGAAAAGACACTTAACATTATTAGTAGGGAAATGCAAATTGAAACCACGAGATGCCACTTCACATCCCTTATAACAGCTACTACTCAAATACAAACTACCTACCAAAAAACAGAAAATAACAAGTGCTGACAAAGATATGGAGAAATTCAAACCCTTGTGCACTGTTGGAAGGAATGTAAAATGATACAGGCACTGTAACATTATGGTAGTTCCTCAAAAAATTAAACACAGAATTACCATATAACCCAACAATTCCACCCAAAGAATTAAAACCAGGAACTCAAACATATATGTGTAGACCCATGTCCATAGCAGCTTAATTCACAACAGCCAAAAACGGTGAATGCAATCCAAGTGCTCATGGAGGGTAAACTAAATGTAGTATCAACATATGGAATTTTACTCAGCCTTTTTGTATGTGTTATGTGATGGTCAGTCCAGAACAGCCAGGAGAAGCTGAGGAAAACAAAGTTTACTTTCTCATAGGTCTTAGAGAGAGGAGGTCTGGCCCTCTTTGCAGGACTGCATGGGAAAGACATTAAGGAGATCAGGAGGCAGAAAAGAGGGCAAGGGAGGGGCACTTAGGACATGATCTGAATGGGGATCTCTAAAGGGAAGGCACAACAGGGCAGGGTAAACCACAGGGATTGGCTAGTCTGGCTAGTTGGAACAATTCTTGCAGGATTTGGGCTGTAGAGGTGGTCTCCAGTGGCCTGTCACCTGGCCCTGGGAGGCTTAAAACTGAAAAGCACTGTCTACTCTGGGGAGTACACTGAGGAAGCATGGCCCTAGATTGGATTAGTTTGTATGTCCAAGCCCTGCTCCAGGCTGGGATCCTTGCCATTTCTGAGAACTGGCTAAGCCTGGAAAGGTCAGCCTCTGCCCAGCCAGGAAGAGTTTTTAGAGATATCAACACATCGTAATACACAGAAAAACTAAAATACATGTATATGTCTATGTAGACATGTGCTACAAAATGGATGAACTTTGAGGATATTATGCCCAGTGAAATTAGGCAGTCACTACCAGATAGATCCTGTATGATTCTACTCATAGGAGGTCTCTAGAGGAGACACTCTCATGGAGACGGAAAGGAGAATGGTGGTGGCCAAGACTTGGGAGGAGGGAGGAATTGGGGGTTGGTTCTAAAGGATACAGAGTTTCAGTTACACAAGATGAAGAGAGTTCAGGAGGTGGTTGGTGGTGATGGGTACACAGCAATGTGAATGTTAACACCACAGAGCTGTACGCTTAAAAGCGGTTAACACAGGAGTTGCCTGGTGGCCTAGCAGTTAAGAATCCAACGTTGTCACTGCTGTGGCTCAGTTTCAAGCCCTGGCCCAGGAACTTCCTCGTGCTACAAGCACGGCCAAAACAAAGTGGTTAAGACAGTAAATTTTATGTTAGGGGTATTTTACCAGAAAATTTTTTTTAAAAGATTAAGCTACGGGGAGTTGGGGAAAGGCTGAAGAGTTACACAGAGGTTAGGGGGGGAAAAACAAAAAAAAAGCCAAGAACAGGAAGAGAGGGAACAATAACTTTCTGAGCAAAAGAGGGCAGATTTGATTGGGAAAAAAAAAGTGTAAAACAGAGCTGATGGAATTGAATGCCTTACATTTAGTTCAAAATGGATTTAGAGTTTGTATTGTGGCTCAGCGAGTTAAGAACCCAACATAGTGTTCCTAAGGATGCAGGTTTGATTCCTGGCCTTGCTCAGTGGGTTAAGGATCTGGCTTTGCCATAAGCTGTAGTGTAGATCACAGATACGGCTCAGATCCAGTGTTGCCATGGCTGTGGTGTAAGCCTGCAACTACAGTTCTGACTTGACCCCTAGCACAATAACTTCCATGTGCTACAGGTGTGGCCATTAAAAAAAAAAAAATGGTTTCACTTTCAATTCTTCATGTGATTCTACCTTACCTATTTGGAGATCACTATTTCCTAAAAATTCATAATTCATAGGACTGAGAAGAAGAATAAACTCATAAATTGTGTGGCACACATAAACATTACACAGTTGCATTGGGTAAGCCTTACTAAGAATCGGCTCCCTCAAAAGACTGACGGTAACCAAATAGGAATTATGTAGACTGTAGTTCTACTTGCCTCTGTTGTGAAAACATCACAGATACCTGGTGGTGTGTTTTTCTCCACCTGTCCTTGGCTTCCTCATCCTAGAACAATCATCCCAGAACTATCAGTCATGAGCTGAGGAAATGACCCAGACACACCAAAGGAAATGGCCCCAGTCACAGCGGCCTATTCTGGCGAAGAACACAGTGCAAGGTTGATCTGACTACTTAGCCTAGAGGCACATGGTTAACCTCTGTTTTCCCAAATGCCACTTAAAGCCTGGAGGTAAACAGAGTCTTTGTCTTGTTTACTATGGACACAAAAGAAACCTAGTTATGGTAAAAAGTAAAAAACTATATTTTAATGAAAAAAAAAATTCTTCATGTCAATTTCTTTGGGGCTAGACATCCAAAACCACATTTAAGATAGTACAGAATTCCTAATAAACAAACATCTGACCCCTCATAGAGAAAAAAATTTGACATTTCTTACCAAAATGCCCAAAAAGTTATCTGTTCAGGGACCTAGTCTGGGTGTCATAAAGGGGTACGTATTGAGACGGGATTGAGATGGAGGAACAGAAGGTCCGGAACGCAATTTCTCACCTAAAAACAACAAAATTCACAACTAAAGGCTGAGCATTCATCACCCAAATGGATTGGAAACCTTAAAAAAGATATCCTACTCCAGAGGAAAAAGAGGAAGACACATCTAGAGGTAGGAGGGGCGATTTCATGATATAAACAACCCCATACCTCCCAGGTGGGAAGCTCCACAGACTGATAACTAAATGGTTCACAGACACTCACCTACAGGAGTGAGAGTTCTGAGCCCCACATCAAACCCTCCTGTGCGGGGATACGGCACTGGGAGAAAGAGCCCCTGGAGCATCTGGCATTGAAGGCCAGTGGGGCTTGTGCACAGGAGCTCCACGGGACTGGGGGAAATGGAGACCCCATTCTGAAAAGGCGCACACAGACTTTCATGTGCACTGGATCCCAGGGCAAAGCAAAGTCTCCATAGGAATCTGGGTCAAACCTGACTGCAGTTCTTGGAGGACATCCTGGGGTAACAGGGGTGAATGTGGCTTGTTGCGAGGGAAGGACATTGAAAGCTAAGCTCCGGGGAATATTCGGCCTCTCTCTGGAGGTGGCCATTTTGGGAAAATCTGGCCCCAACCCATCAGTCAGTGCTGAGAAGCCCCAGGGCAAACAACAATCCAGGTGAGATCACAGCCCCACCCCTCAGTAAACAGGCTACCTAAAGACCCCTCAGGCATACAGCTGCCTCTAATCCCAGCCAGAGACTAAGCCCCACCCACCACAGGGATTAGAATCAGCTCCACCTACCAGTGGGCAGGCATCAGCCCCTCCCATCAGGAAGCCTACAGCAAGCCCCCCATACCCACGTCAGCCACAAGGGGGGCAGACACCCGAAGTAAGAGAGGCTACAACTCTAGTATCTGTAAAAAGGTCACCACACCACAAACCTATAAAAATGAAAAGACAGAGAACTGTAACTCAGATGAGGGAGAAAGGAAAAACTCCAAAAATTCAGCTAAGTGATCAGGAGATTCTCAGCCTCCAGGAAAAAGACTTTAGAATTTTGATGCTGAAGATGATGCAAGACATTGGAAATAAACTGGAGGCAAAGATGGATAACTTACAGGAAACACTGAGCAAAGAGATACAACACATAATATGTAAACAAAAAGAGATGCAAAATACAATAACTGAAATAAAAAATTCACTAGAAGCAGCCAACAGCAGAATACTGGAGGCAGAAGAACAAAAAAGTAAGGTGGAGGGCAGATTACTGGAAATTATGGATGCAAAAGAGAAAAGAGAAAAAAGATTGAAAACAAATGAAGAGAGTCTCAGAGAACTCTGGGACAACGTTAAACACACCAACATCCGTATTATGGGGGTGCCAGAAGGAGAAGAGAGAGATAAAAAGACAGAAAAATATTTGAAGAGATAATAGCCAAAAACTTCCCTAACAAGGCAAAGGAACCACTCACTCAAATCCAGGAAGCACAACGAGTACCATATAAAATAAACCCAAGGAGGAACACCCCAAGACACATATGAATCAAACTGACCAAAATCAAAGACAAAGAGAAAATCTTGAAAGCAGCTAGGGAAAAGAAACACATAACATACAAGGGAACCCCAATAAGGTTATTGGCAGATTCTTCAGCAGAAACTCTGCAGGCCAGAAGGGAGTGATATGACATACTTAACATGATGAAAGGAAAAAAACTCCAACTATGATTACTCTACCCAGCAAGGCTCTCATTAAGATTTGAAGGAGAAATCAAAACCTTCACAAATAAGAAAAAGTTGACACAATTCAGCAACACTGAACCAGCCCTACAACAAATACTAGAGGAACTTCTCTAGGCAGAAAAGAACAAGAGAAGAAGGAAAGAAAAAAGAGCAACAAAAACAAATCCAAAGCAATTCAGAAAATGGCAATAAAAACATACACATCAATGATTACTGTAAATGTTAATGGACTAAACACCCCAACCAAAAGTCACAGACTGGCTGAATGAATACAAAAACAAGACCCATATATATGCTGTCTCCAAAAGACCCATTTCACTTCTAGGGACACATACAAATTGAAAGTGAGAGGATGGAAGAAAATATTTCAAAAGAACACATTTTCTTTTGATCAAAAGAAAGCTGGAATATCAATACTCATATCAGACAAAATAGACTTTAAAATGAAGAATATTTTAAGGGACAAAGAAGGACATCACATAATGATCAAAGGATCAACCCAAGAAGAAGATGTAACAATTTTAAATATCTACGTGCCCAACATAGGTTCACTACAACATATAAGGTAACTGCTAACAACCTGAAAAGGAGAATTCAACAATAACACAGTCATAGTGGGGGACTTTAATACCCCACTCAAAGCAATGGACAGATCATCCAGACAGAAATTCAGTAAGGAAACACAGGCCCTGAATGCTGCATTTGACCAGATGGACGTAACAGATATTTATAGGACATTCCATCCAAAAGCAACAGAATACACATTCTTCTCAAGTGCACATGGAACATTCTCTAAGATTGATCACATCCTGGGCTTCAAATCCAGCCTTGGTAATTTAAGAAAACTGAAATCATATCAAACATCTTTTCCAACCACAATGCTATATGATTAGAAATCAACAACAACAAGAACACTACAAAAAACACAAACACGTGGAGACTCGACAACATGATACTAAACAACCGATGCATCACTGAAGAAATCAAAGAGGAAATTAAAAAATACCTAGAAGGAAATGACAACAAAGATACGACACTCCAAACCCCATGGGATGCAGCAAAAGCCATTCTAAGAGGAAAGTTTATAGCAATACAACCCCACCTCAGGAAACAAGAAAAAGCTCAAATAAACAAGCTAACATTACATCCAAAGCAGCTCGAGAAAGAACAGACAAGACCAAAAGGTAGCAGAAGGAAAGACATCATAAAGATCAGAGCAGAAACCAATGAACTAGAAACAAAGAAAACCATAGAAAAGATCAATGAAACAAAAAACTAGTTCTTTGAAAAGATCAACAAAATTGATAAACCCCTAGCCAGGCTTATCAAGCAAAAAAGAGAGAGGACTCAGATCAATAAAAATAGAAATGAAAAAGGAGAAGTAACAACGGACATCACAGAAATACAAAGGATCATAAGAGACTACTGCAAGCAACTATACACCAACAAAATGGAAAACCTAGAAAAAATGGACAAATTCCTAGAAAAGCACAATCTTCCAAGACTAAACCAAGATGAAATAGAAGAGATGATGGGACCACCCACAAGAACTGAAATTGAAACTGTGATTAAAAAACGCCCAACAAACAAAAGTCCAGGACCAGATGGCTAAACAGGCGAATTCTATCAAACCTTTAGAGAAGAGCTAACACCTCTCCTTATGAAACTATTCCAAAAAATCACAGAGGAAGGGATACTCCCAAACTCATTCTACGAGGCCACCATCACCCGCATACCAAAACCAGACAAAGATACCACACACACACAAAAAAAAAAACTACAGCCCAATTTCACCGATGAACATCGATGCAAAAAATCCTCAAGAAAATACTAGCAAACCACTTCCAACAATACATTAAAAGGATTGTCCATCCTGATCAAGTGGGATTTACCCCAGGGATGCAAGGGTTCTTCAGTATCCACAAATAAGTCAGTGTGATACACCACATTAACAACTGAAGCATAAAAACCACATGATCCTCTCAACAGATGCTGAAAAAAGCTTTGACAAAATCCAACACCCATTTCTGATAAAAACCCTTCAGAAAGTGGGCACAGAGGGAACCTACCTCAACATCATAAAGGCCACATATGACAAACCCACAGCAAACATCATTCTCAATGGTGCAAAGCTGAAAGATTTCCCACTGAGATCAGGAATAAGACAAGGATGTCTGCTCTTGCCACTACTCTTCAACATAGTTCTGGAAGTCCTAGCCACAGCAATCAGAGAAGCAAAAGAAATAAAACGAATCCAAATTGGAAAGGAAGAAGTAAAACTATCCCTATTTGCAGATGACATGATACTATACCTAGAGAATCCTAAAGACTCCACCAGAAAACTGTTAGAGCTCATCCACGAATTTGGAAAAGTCGCAGGATACAAAATCAACACACAGAAATCGATGGCATTTCTATACACTAACCATGAAAGAGCAGAAAAAGAAATTAGCAAAGCAATCCCTTTTACCATCGCATCCAAAAGAAGAAAATACCTAGGAGTAAACCTACCTAAAGAGACAAAAGACCTGAACTCTGAAAACTATAAGCCACTGATGAAAGAAATCAAAGATGACACACATAGATGGAAGACATACCATGCTCGTGGACTGCAAGAGTTAACATTATCAAAATGACTATACTACCTAAGGCAATCTACAGATTCAATGCAATCCCATCAAATTACCAAGGACATTCTTCACAGAACTCAAACAAAAGAGTTTAAAGTTTGTTTGGGAGCACAAAAGACCCAGAATAGCCAAAGACATCCTGAAAATGAAAAATGGAGCTGGAGGAATCAGGCTCCCGGACTTCAGGCTATACTACAAAGCAACAATCATCAAAACCGCATGGTACTGGCACAAAGACACAAATATACATCCCTGGAACAGGACAGAAAGCCCAGGATTCAACCCAAGCACCTACAGCCCACTCATCTATGACAAAGGAGGCAAGACTACACAATGCAGAAAGGACAGCTTGTTCAATAAGTGGTGCGGGGAAAACTGGACAGCCGCATGGAAAAGAATGAAATGAGAACACTCCCTAACACCAGACACAAAAATAAACTCCAGATGGATTCAAGACCTACATAGAAGACCAGACACTATCAAAACTCTTAGAGGAAAACCTAGGCCAAACGCTCTCTGACATAAACGACAGCAACATCTTCTCTGATCCACCTCGTAAGAGTATTGACAATGAAAACAAAAATAAACAAATGGGACCTAATCAAACTGAAACGTTTCTGCACAGCAAAGGAAACCCTAAACAACACGAAAAGACAACCCACAGAATGGGAGAAAATCTTTGCAGGTGAACCCACTGACAAGGGATTCATCGCCAAAACTTATAAACACCTTCTGCAGCTCCATCCCCAAAAAAAAACAACCCCATCGAAAAATGGGCAGAAGATCTAAACAGACAGTTCTCCAAAGAAGACATACAGATGGCCAAGAAACACATGAAAAGATGTTCAACATCACTCATTATTAGACAAATGCAAATCAAAACCACTATGAGGTACCACCTTACACCAGTAGAATGGACATTATCAAAATGTCTACAGACAAAAAGTGCTGGAGAGGGTATGGAGGAAAAGGAACCCTAGTACACTGTTGGTGGGATTGTAAATTGGTGCAACCACTGTGGAAAGCAGTATGGAGATGCCTCAGAAAACTAACCATAGAACTACCATTTGATCCAGCAACCCCACTCCTCAGCATCTACCCAGAGAAAACCACAACTTGCAAAGACACATGTACTCCGATGTTCACTGCAGCACTCTTTGCAATAGCCAAGACATGGAAACAACCTAAATGTCCATTGACAGAGGCGTGGGTCAAGAAGATGTACATATACACAATGGAATATTACTCAGCCATTAAAAAGAATGAAATACCTGCATTCCTAGCAACATGGATGGACCTAGAAATTATCATGCTAAGTGAAGTCAGCCATACAATGAGACACCAACATCAAATGCTTTCACTGACATGTGGAATCTGAAAAAAAGGACACAACGAACTTCTTTGCAGAACAGATGCTGACTCACAGACTTTGAAAACTTATGGTCTCTGGAGGAGACAGTTTGGCAGGTGGGGGGATGTGCTTGGGCTCTGGGATGCAAATCCTGTGAAATTAGATTGTTATGATCATTATACAACTACAGATGTGATATATTCCTTTGAGTAATAAAAATAAAATTAAATTTTAAAGAAGGGGTACTTCCTAGTACATGTTTAAAATGCCAACCCTGAATAAAACCAGGAACAAAAAAAATTTCTGTGTGTTATATTGTAAGGCTTCACTGTTTAGCCATTCCAAATGTAATCGTTTGCATCTACTAACCCCAAACTCCCAGTCCTTCCCACTCCCTCCCTCCTGACCATGGCAACCACATGTCTATGAGTCTGTTTCTGTTCTACAGACAAGTTCATTTGTGCCATATCTTAGATTCCACATATAAGTGATATCATATGGTATTTGTCTTTCTCTTTCTGAATTAGTGTCCTTAGTATATGAATCTCTAGTTTCATCCAGTCTCTTAGTATAGACCATGATGGAAGATAATATAAGAAAAGGAATTTAAGTATATGTATGACTGGGTCACTCTGCTGTACAGCAGAGATTGGTACAACAGTGTAAATCAACTACACTTTAATAAAAAAATAATAACATTTCTATGTAATCTCCTCCACCAGTTGCCTCGTTCCCTGTGCTATTAAAACCTTGCTAAACATCACTTATCTGCTAAACATCATCACCAATTTCAGTGGTTACTTTTCTGGCCCTGGGCCCTAGAGGTGAGGACCAATGTCTTCAACAAATCAAGGATGTCCCAGCCCCTCAAAGTGAGGTCAGCTCCAAGCCTCTCAGAACAAGGACAAGGCAGACTGGTGATCCTTCTAATTCTTCCACAATGAAATGGAAAGTTGTATTGAGCTGGCTTTTCAAAACCCCCAGAAGTTTCTCTCTAAAACCACTGAATTACTATGACATGTTTTAGTTTAGAAAACTCAGAGGAGATGAGAAAAGGTAGTAGAAAACAGACAGAGGCATTATGCATGGTGTGATGTGATTCTCCGGGCCCTGGGTGAGCACACATCCTTTCTCTGGGGAAGGCAGAAAGCAGGAACCCAACCCAGCCTGAATGAAACAATGGACTTAAGCAAAGGCCATGGGGACCAGTCTTGAAAGTCATTTGGTTTTCATGAGTTATTTGAGTAGCATCTCTTACAAAAGATGATGTCATACAAATTCTGAATCAGTGTCTGGGGTCTTGAGGAAAATTCTTACATGAAATAATGCATGTCCATATTATTTCCATATAATTAGGTCATGAGCAGCCCTAAAAACCCCAGTGGGAAGGACTGGCCTTGGAGAGAAGACTTACACCTGAGTCATCTTCATCCCTGCCTCCAGCAAGACAGTACATAACTATGGTTCCTGAAAGTTGTGGCTTTTAATTGAAGTATAGTTGATTTAGAATATTGTGTTAGTATCAGATGTACAGAAAAGTGATTCCTATATATTTTTTAAATTCTTTTCTATTACAGGTTATTATAAGATACTGAATATAGTTCCCTGTGGTATACAGTAGGCCTTTATTGGTTATCTATTTTATATATAGTAGTATGTATGTGTTAAAACCCAACTCCTAATTCATCCTTCCCCTACCCTTTCCCCCTCTGGTAACCATAAATTTGTTTTCTATCTCTGTGAGTCTGCTCCTGCCTTATAAAGTGTTCATCTGAACTATTTTTTTAGATTCCACATATAAGGGATGTCATATAATATTTGTCTCTGTCTCACTACACTTAGAATGATAATCTCTAGGTCCATCCATGTTGTTGAAAATGGCATTATTTCATTCTTTTTATGGCTAAGTAATATTCCATTGTGTGTGATATTTCATTGTAGTTTTGAGTTGCATTTCTCTCATAATTAGCAATGTTCAAATCTTTTCACATGCCTATTGGCCATCTGTATGTCTTTTTGGAGAAATGTCTATTTAGGTCTTCTGCCTTTTTGTTGTTGTTGTTGATTGAGTTTTTTCAATATATATACTGAGTTGTATGAGCTGTTTGTATATTTTGGAAATTAAGCCCTTGTCATTGCATCATTTGCAAATATTTTCTCTCATACCATATGTTGTCTTTTTGTTTTGTTTACGGTTACCTTTGTTGTGCAAAAGATTGTAAGTTTGATTAGGTTCCATCTGTTTATTTTTGCTTTTATTTCTTTTGCTTTGGGAGAATGACCTAAGAAAATATTGCTACGATTTATGTCAGAGACTGTTTTGCCTATGTTCTCTTCTACAAGTTTTATGGTGTCATGCCTTATGTTTAAATTTTTAAGCTACTCTGAGTTTATTTTTGTGTATGGTATGAGGGTGTGTTCTAACTTCATTGCTTTACATGTAGCTGTACAGCTTTTCCAACACCACTTGCTGAGGAGATTGTCTTTTCTTCATTGTATATTCTTGCCTCCTTTGTCGAAGATTAATTGATCAGAGGAGTGTAGATTTATTTCTGGGCTTGCTATTCTGTTCCATTGATCCATATGTCTGTTTTCGTGCTGATACCTACCATGCTGTTTTGATTACTATAGTTTTGTAGTGTGGTCTGAAGTCTGAGAGGATTATGCCTCCAGGTTTGTTCCTTTTTCCTCATGATTGCTTTAACAATCTTGGGTCTTTTGTGGTTCCATATAAATTTTAGTATTATTGCCCTAGTTCTGTGAAAAAAATCATAGGTAATTGGATAGGGATCACATTAAATCTGTATATTGTTTTGAAAAGCATGGACATTTTAACCATATTAATTCTTCCAACCCAAGAGCATGGAATATCTTTCCATTTCTTTGAATCATCTTCAATTTCTTTCATTAATGTTTGATTGTTTTTACCATACAAATATTTTACCTCTTTAGTTAGGTTTATTTCTAGGGTATTTTTTTATGTGGTTTTAAACAGGATTTTTTAAACTTTCTCTGATATTTCATTGTTAGTGTAAAGAAATGTAACAGATTTATATATCCTGTATCTTGTATCCTGTTACCCTGTTGAATTCATTTATTTATCAGTTCTAACAGCTTCTGTGTGGAGACTTTCAGGTTTTCTATATATAGCATCATGTATTCTATCAATAGAAAATTGTGGTTTTAAGTTATTATATTTACTTGGACTTTACATGTTAAATATTCACATGAGATTACATACCACAAGAGGAAAAATAATTTTTAAGGTCCCTGGAACCTGATGGTCACCACAGGCTAGCTCAAGTAGTCAAATGGGCAGAGAGCTGCTATGAGATCATCCAAGACAAGGATACTCATGAAAACAGGCATATGTTACAAGAGAAATTATACTAACTCCTTGAGAGAGGAAAAGGCTAAAAGTGGCATTGGAAGAACAAATGAAACTGTTATATTTACTTATAAATAAGATGTAGAAAATGACAGACACATTGATTAGAATAGATGGACTACAGTGTTGGTAAGTGTTGAGAGGGACAGAATTTTAGAGTGGGGTGACAGTAGCTGTCCACAGATGGCAATCCTAATGAGCTATCCCCAGACTGGGATGAGGAGTAGATACTCCAAAGTAGATGTGCTGCATGGGCGAAAGCCAGGAGATCATGCTTCCTGGCTGCCAGGCTGCAAAGAGGCCCTCACCAGTTCTGTAAACTTGAAAAGTTTCTTAATGTCTCTGTGCCATAGTCACCCTATGTCTAAGATGAGTTGATAATAGAACTTGATTCATGATGAGGGCTGAAGGGGTGTGGGTGGTTGCACTGTTGTAAAGTAAATTGTAAGTACTCAGTGTATTTTCCTGCTATGGTTACAGGGGCCATTAGTGCTAGACCCAGAAAAAAATGCCAAAATTTTGCATTTTTCCTTCTTTCAAATAATATTTATGCCTACAAGTCACCCTGGTCACTTAAAGTTTTATTTTCTCATGAAAAGTTTAAACATACTCATAGAAATATTCACACAAATGAATAGAAAAAAGAGAAATAAAAAATATCAACTCTCATACTCATGAGAATTAAATAAAAAAGCTCTTCCAATAGTGGGGACCCTCCCTTCCAATATTTGTGCCTTTGAGGAAGGGGAGTGGAGCTCATCTGTTGTTGGTTCCTACAGCTTATTGCTCCCTTACTTTACCTAAACTAAGAGTCCCACTGGGCAAGAGGTAGGCTAACCCCCAACTCCATCACTAATTCTCTTTCAGTACTTCCTCCCCTCCTTTTGCTAAGGCCTATAGACAAAAGATATGATCTCAATGGAGACGTGTTTTCAAATGTGTTTATCTAACTTGGAGGTTAATGGTACAGTTTTTGCCAAGACACTAGGTCCATGCAGAAATGTCCGACATAGCCTAGTGCTGGAGCATTTAGATGATGAAGTCACTGTTACGGGTCCCATTTCCAGTCTATTAAGGCTCCTATTTGGCTAGTTCTGACTTTTGGTTACAAGGTTTAGAGCTAATTCCACCTCCCCTAATCCCAGAACTATGGATTTAACTATAAAGGTTCTCCTTTCTCTTCAATCATTCTTTTGATCTCAAGTGGGCCAAGAAGGGTTTACAGAGGTCAAGATAAAACTGCCATCACCTCAGATCTAGGTCATACCTAATAAGTAATATGGAGAAGCTAAACAGTGAGAGTCTGCATTTCTATACACTCTTGTAAAATGTATTGCTAAAGTCTACAGCTTGAGAATCACATTCTCAGAAAAATGAAAAGAGCCCTGGTGTTAAAGTTCAAAACCACAAATTCTCCATAGCTCCACTGGGTAGGTGCTCCAAGGTTCAATATTTCCACCTCTTGAGAGGGTTTGGTGGTATGAATATAAGAGGGTTGAGAAAAGCACCTGCAAAAATCTTAAAATCTTACCAATTTGACTCTAAAGTAGCCATGTAGCTTTATGAAAGTTAATTTAAATTTCCTGGGACTCATCTTCTCCATTGCAAACCGAGTGTTTGAAGTAAGTTTTACTTCCAACTATGAACTCTACTGTCTATAATAATTAAGATAACTTTATCAACTCCCTTCACAATAGGACTTTCTCCTTTCTGCTATCTGCAGGGAATATCCTACTGCATTCACCAACTATTTCAGTAGCACAAGGGAAAAGCTAACTGCACCATACCTTTAAACAATGAAAACACTGAGGATGGCATAGAAGCCTCATGTTTGACAGATCTCACTACACTTTGAATGAACAACAGTGACATAGCACAATGGCAGAATAGGAAGCCCCTAGAGAGAATTCAGGTGAACAATACATGGACCAATTGCCTTTGTGAGAAATCCAAAAGCCAGTTAAGAGGTTCCTGCACCTGGGGTTGGCTTAAAGCCCACGACAAGGGAGCCCAGGAGGAAAAGTCATGGCATGCACTGACCAGGGCCTCTCTCCCTGACACTGAGAGAAAACACTGGGGGAAAACTCTCAGCTCCCACCTTCTCCCTGGGGAAGGAAAGAAAAAAGTAGAAAATACATTTACTGTTCTGACTTTTGGGAGAACTGCCCAAAGGACTGGTTTTTCTTGCCTAAACTTAATCACTGACAGGAAGAGGACATGAGGCTGGGTGATAGTGAGAACAAAAGCCATAAACAGGTTTGGCCTATCAGCAGAGTCTGCTGTATCTCAGACGATTTGGGGAGCTCCAGTACCACAGCATGCTACAGCACCAGAAAGGCCTCAGTACTGTAAGCAGACACCAGGGTGAGATCCAGGGTAGAAATCAGCAAACCTCCTCAGTTAGATTATTTGCAAAAGCCCAGGGAGGATCCATTCTCAGACAATCTTGAGGGACTGTTAGCTTCTCTAGTCAAAAGACTGACAAAAGTCCTCCCCATATAAAACCAAACTGCAAAGACTGGAAGAAGTGGCTGATTTTTCAAATGCCTAATTCCCCAAAAAAGATAACAAAGCACATAAAGAAACAAAAAGCCATGGTCCAAAGACAGGAGCATATTAAATTTCCAGGAAATGACATGGAAATATATGAAATAACAGACAAAGAATGCAAATTAACCGTCATAAGGATGCTTAACAAGTGAAAAGAGAGCACACATCGACAACTAAACAAAATAAGGAAAACAATGTATGAGCAAAACAAGAATATCAAGAGAGAGAGGGAGAGAGAGAAATTATAAAGAAGAGACAAACAGAAATTCTGAAGCTGAAGAATATAATAACTGAATTTAAGGAATTTCCCTATAGTGCAGTGGGTTAAAGATCTGGTGTTGTCACTGCAGCGACTCAGGTCATTGCTGTGGCATAGGTATGTTTCTTTGCCCAGAATCATCTACATACCATGGATGTGGGTAAAAAAAATAACTGAATTGAAGAATTCACTAGATGAACTCAGCAGCAGGTATTACTGAAGAGAAGAAAGAATCAGTGAACTCAATGATAGACATTCGAAGTTACTAAGATAGAAAAGCAAAAGGAAAAATGAATGTAAGAAAAATGAAGAGGGCTTACTGGACCTATGGAATACCATTAAGAAGAACAACATGTGCATATGGGCGTTCCAGTAAAAGAAGAAAGACAGAAAAGTGCAGAAAGTCTACTTGAAGAAATAACGGCTACAAGTATCCCAATATGGAGAAGAGAAAAACACGTAAAAATTCAGGAAGCTCAAAAAACTCCCAGCAGGATAAATCAAAAGAGATCTACATAGAGGTACACCACAATCAAGTTGTAGAAAATGGAAGACAAATGAAAACAGAAAGAGAAATATGACTGACTCACCCCATATACGGAAGCCCCTTTTAGGTCATCACTGGATCTCCCAGCAGAAACTTTGAAGACTAGATGATAATAAAATAACATATTCAAAATGCTAAAAGGAAAAAACCTGGCATTCAAGAATACTATATACTGCAAAACTGTCCTTCGAAAAAAAGAAGCAGAAATTAAGATTTTCTCAGTTCAACAAAAGCTGAAGGAGTTCATCACCACCAGACCTGTCCTATAAAAAAATGCTGAAATGGAGTTCCCATTGTGGCATAGCAGAAAAAAATCTGACTGGTATCCATGAGGATGAGGGTTCAATCCCTGGACTAGCTGAGTGGGTCAGGGATCCAGCATTTCCATGAGCTGTGGTGTATGTCACAGATACAACTCAGATCCCACTGTGGCTGTGATACAGGCTGGAAGCTATAGCTCCAATTCAATCCCTAGCCTGGGAACTTTCATATGCTGTATGTGTGGCCCTAAAAAGCAGGGGGAAAAAAAGAAAAGAAAAAGAAATGCTGAAGTAAATTCTTCAAGATAAAGTGAACAACAATAAGCAGCAACACAAAGTCATACCAAAAAATATAAAATTCCCTGGTAAAAGTATAAGGACAAATGTAGAATCCCATAGTATCATAAAGTTTATGTATAAATCACTTTTAATAATGATACAAATTTTTTTAAAAAAACAAAAGCATAAAAGGGAATTTTAAGTCTGTGCTAATAGATATATAATATAAAAAGGAATAATTTGTTTCATCAATAGCATAAAATTTTCAAGGAGTACAGAGATGTAAAGTAGTAGAGTTTTTATGTGCAATTGAAATTAACTTGTTATCAACTTAAGACATATTGTTATAACTTTAAAATGTTTAAAATACTTAAAAGTGGTAACCACAAAGAAAATATAGAATATAAACAAAAGGAACTAAGAAGGGACTCAAATTACGTCATTACAAAAAAAATGAAAATAAAAGAATGTAACAAGACAAGAGTGACAAAAAAACCTGTAAAATATACAGAGGTCTTTTTTTTTTTTGGCTTTTTAGGGCTGCCCCTATGGCATATGGAAGTTTCCAGGCTAGGGGTCAAGTTGGAGCTGCAGCTGCTGGCCACAGCCACAACCACAGCAACACCAGATCCAAGCTGCATCTGCAACCTACTTCACAGCTCATGGCAATTCCAGATCCTTAACCCACTGAGTGAGGACAAGGATCAAACCCACATCCTCATAGATACTGGCCAGGTTTGTTACTGATGAGCCACAACATGAATTCCAGAAAACATTTAATAAAATGAAAATAGTTAATCCTTCTTTACCAATAATTACTTTAAATGTAAATAGATTAAATGACCCAATTAAATACATAGGTTGGCTAAATGGATGAAAAATAAGATCCAACTAGAAACTATTTATAAGAGATTCACATTAGATATAAGGGCATAGATAGGCTAAAAGTGAAAGGATGGAAAGAGATATTCTATGCAAATGGGAAACTGAGGAAAGTAGGAATGGACACTTATCAGACAAATGAGACTTTAAAATAAATACTGTCATAAGAGTTCCGATGGTGGCTTAGGAGTAACAAACCTGACTAGTAACCATGAGGATGCAGGTTTGATCCCTGGCCTCACTCAGTAGGTTAAGGATTGGGTGTTGCCATGAGCTGTGGTGTAGGTCACAGATGCAGCTTGGAACCCACGTTGCTGTGGCTGTGGTGTAGGTGAGCAGCTGAAACTCTGATTTGACCCGTAGCCTGGGAACTTAGATATACCGCACTAAAAAACAAAAAAATAAATAAAAATTTTTAAAAGGCAAAATAAAATAAAATAAATGCTGTCGCAAGAGACAAAAAAGGTCATTATATAATGATAAAAGGCCAATTCACCAGAACAATATAACAGCTATAAATACATATGCTCCTAACATTAGAGCTCCTAAACACATGTAGCAAACAATGACAGCTGAAGGAAAAATAGAGAGCAAGACATTAACAATAGATTTCAATACCTCACTTTCAGTTACAGGTATAATAATGAGAAGATCAATAAGGAACCAAAAGATTTTAAAACATTAGACCAATTGCACCTAACATACATATA
Organism: Sus scrofa; assembly: GCF_054392235.1. Lineage (NCBI taxonomy): Eukaryota > Metazoa > Chordata > Mammalia > Artiodactyla > Suidae > Sus > Sus scrofa. Next base: position 149,720,206 of record NC_139383.1, read on the forward strand.
GTAAACATTTCAACACAACAATGGCAGAATATTCTTATCAAATGCCATAGAACATTCTTCAAGATAGGCTTCATGTTTTACCACAAAAAAGTCCCAAATTTACAATGTCTGAAATCATACATAAAAAGTACTTTCCCTGTACAACAGAATGACACTAGATTATCAGTATGAGCAGGAAAACAGGAAAATCTACAAATGTGGAAATTAACTCATTAAACCATAGATCAAAGAAGAAATTACAAGTGAATTTTTAAATATTTGGAAAAAAGAAAAACACAACACATCAAAACTTATGAGATTCAGGAGTTCCCGTCGTGGCGCAGTGGTTAATGAATCCGACTAGGAACCATGAGGTTGCGGGTTCGGTCCCTGCCCTTGCTCAGTGGGTTAATGATCCGGCGTTGCCGTGAGCTGTGGTGTAGGTTGCAGACACGGCTTGGATCCCGTGTTGCTGTGGCTCTGGCGTAGGCCGGTGGCTACAGCTCCGATTCAACCCCTAGCCTGGGAACCTCCATATGCCGCGGGAGCGGCCCAAGAAATAGCAACAACAACAACAACAACAGCAACAAAAAAGACAAAAGACAAAAAAACAAACAAACAAAAAAAAAACTTATGAGATTCAGTGAAAGTAGAATGTAGGAGGAAGTTTATAGCAATAAACACATTTTTAAAAGAAAGATCTCCACAAACACTTCCAAAGTAATTCTATTAGGTCAGTCTGATACTTAAAGTTGACAAAGACACTACCAGAAAAATACAGAATAGTGATATTTCTGATGGATTCTGATGAAAAATCCTCAACAAAACTAGCAAACAGAATTCAACAGCAAATTAAAAGTATTAGACATCATAACAAAGCAGGACTAACTTTTGGAATGCATGATGGTTCTACATATTAAAATCAATTAATATACTACAAAACAGTAACAGAATTAAGATAATACACATGATTATCTCAATAGATTAAAAAAAGCACCTGACAGAATTCAACACCCTCACAATAAAAAAACATTCAAAAAACTAGGAACAGAAGGAAAATACTTCACCACAATAAAAGCCATAAAAGAAGAGCCCACAGCTTACCTGAAAAAAATAAAAGGCATCTAAATTGTAAATTATAGATTTATAGAAGAAAAGTATCTCTGTTTACAGAAACATTATCTTGTAAGTTGGAAACTAAAGATTCTAAACACACAATGTTATAACTAATCAAAGTTTCAGGATATAAACTCAAAAAAATCAGTTGTGTTTCTATACATTTACAATGAATAATCTACAAAAGAAAAGTTTCATTTACAATAGCATCAGAAAGAATAAATTACTTAGAAATAAATTCAACTAAGGGGGCAAAGGACTTGTATATTGAAAACTACCAAACACTGCTAACAGAAATTAAAGAAGACACCAATAAATGAAAAGACATCTTGAGTTCATGTTTTAGAATGTCATTACTACCCAAAGTTGTGTGCAGATTCAATGCAATCCCTATTAAAATACCAATGGCAGAGTTCTCAGTGTGCTGCAACGAGATTGGCAGCACCTCTGCAGCATCAGGATGCAAGTCTTATTCCCAGCCCAGCAAGTGGTTTAAAGGATCTGATCCCTGGTGTAGGAACTCCATATGCTACAGGGAAGCCCAAAAAGGTTAAGTCAAAAAAAAAGGTACCAATGGCATTTTTGGCAGAAACAGAAAAATCCATCCTGAAGTTCATATGGGAAACTGAGGAGCAAAAACATCTTCTAAAAAAGACTAAAGTTAGGGAGTTCCTGTCATGTTGCAACAGAAATGAATCTGACCAGAAACCACGAGGTTGCAGGTTTGATCTTTGGCCTTGCTCAGTGGATTAAAGATCCGGCATTGCCCTGAGCTATGGTGTAGGTCACAGACGCGGCTCAGATCTGGTGTTGCTGTGGCTCTGCTGTAGGCCGGCAGCTTCAGCTCTGATTAGACCCCTAGCCTGGGAACCTCCATATGCCACGTATGCAGCCCTAAAAAAGACAAAAGACTGGAGTTCCCGTTGTGGCGAAGTGGTTAACGAATCCGACTAGGAACCATGAGGTTGAGGGTTCGATCCCTGCACTTGCTCAGTGGGTCAAGTTCCGGCGTTGCCGTGAGCTGTGGTGTAGGTCACAGACGCGGCTCAGATCCTGCGTTGCTGTGGCTCTGGCGTAGGCTGGCAGCTGCAGCTCCGATTCAACCCCTGGCCCGGGAACCTCCATGTGCCACAGGAGTGGCCCAAGAAATGGCAAAAAGTCAAAAAAAAAAAAAGGACAAAAGACAAAAAAAAAAAAAAAAAAAAAAAAAAGACTGAAGTTTGTAGTCTCACATTCTCAATTTTGAAACAACCACAAAGCAACAGTAGCCAAGACAGTGTGGTACCAGCATAAACACAAATATATAAACCAATGGAACAGAATAAAGAACCTAGAAATAAACCCTGGTGTACATAACCAAATTATTTATTTATTTATTTATTTATTTATTTAGTCTTTTTAAGGCCCCACTGGTGGCATATGGAAATTCCCAAGATAGGGGTCAAATTGGAGCTGTAGCCGCTGGCCTACATCACAGCCACAGCAATGCAGGATCCGAGCCACATCTGCAACCTACACCAGAGCTAATGGCAATCCCAGATCCTTTAATCCACTGATCGAGGCCAGGGATCAAACCTGAATCCTCATGGATACTAGTTGGGTTTGTTGCCGCTGAGCCACAGTGGAAACTACCATGGCCAAATTATTTTTTTTAACTTTATAACGATTTTTTTTCCATTATAGCTGGTTTACCCCAAATTATTTTTGACATCAGTGCCAAGACTATATCATTAGTCTTTCCATAATCTTTATCATTCCACAGGAAGAGGACAGTTTCTTCAACAAAAAATATTGGAAAAACTGGATATCTATATGCAAAAGAATGATGCTAGATCCTTACTTAACCTCATATAGAGAAATCAACTCAAAATGTATATCAAAGATCTTAATGTAAGACAAAACTTTAAGCTGCTCAGTCTTAAAACTATGTGGGAAGTTTCATGCTATTGCATTTGGCAATGATTTCTTGAATATGACATCAATAGTCCAGGAAACAAAGGCAAAGATAGATAAATGGGATTACATTAAGTATATAAAAGCTTCTGTACATCACAACAGCTAAGAGGTGGAAGTTACCTAAAGGTCCATCAACTTTTGGGTGTTAGATGTACATTAGATCTTTATCTATTAGGAGTGAATTTTTATAATGTGGTATATACATGCAATGGACCATTATTCAGACTTAGAAAAAAGGAAATTTTGTCATATGCTACAATATGGATGAACCTTGATGACATTATGTTAAATGAAATAAGCCAGTCACAACAGGACAAATACTGTATGATTCCACTAATATAAAGTATCTAAAGTTGTCAAAAACCAGCTGTGAAATTCTATGATTCTATTACAATTGATTAAGCCTAGCTAGTAAACATAGTTTTCACTGAATCATTCTGAATTTATTTCATTTTCCTTCATAAAAGTAAATGTAGTTTTACAATTCAATTTTGCAGTATTACAATTAAAGTGTTTTATTAACACTTACCTATTATTACCTATCTTTGCCTTTCTACTTATCATTCTTCATTCATTCAACAAATAATCAGCAGGTGATTATCAAGCTGCACAGAGTTCTAGTTGAGAACAGACCATAATCAAGACATAAGGCTCCTGTCATTGCAATTTAAATCCTAGTGGGTTAAACAGATACAAAGTAAGTAAGCTAATCAAACTAGATGTTTGGACAGTGGTGAGTACCATGAAGGGAATAAACCAAGTTACTGAGAAAAAGTGACTAAGTATGGAGAGCGGAGCCCACTTTAGAGACAGTGGCTCACTCTCGTACAGCCATTAAACCCTACAGACTTCATATAGCCTTGCCTGTAATTGGTTTTAGATAAGCATACAGTCCAATTACAACCAGTGAGTTATAAATATAAAAATTTGGAGTCCCAGAAAGAGATATGGAGATGAAAAAAATTCAAAGAGATTATAGTCAAGAATTTCCAAAACTGATGAAAGACATCAAATCACAGATCAAAGGAATTTATCAAACCCCAAGAATCATAAGCATAAAGAAAACTATCTGTAAACATGTCCTTAGCAAACTGCTGAGTAGTCACTAAAGAAAAAAATCTGGGGAAGTTCCCATCGTGTCTCAGTGGTTAACGAATCCGACTAGGAACCATGAGGTTGCGGGTTTCATCCCTGGCCTTGCTCAGTGGGTTAAGGATCCGTTGTTGCCGTGAGCTGTAGTGTAGGTCGCAGATGCGGCTCGGATCCTGCATTGCTGTGGCTCTGGCGTAGGCCGGCAACTACAGCTCTGATTAGACCCCTAGCCTGGGAACCTCCATGTGCCTCGGAAGCAGCCCTAGACAAGGCAAAAAAGACAAAAAAAGAAAAAAAAAGAAGAAAGAAAAAAATCTTGGCGTTCTCTTGTGGCACAGTGGGTTAAGGATCCAGCACTGTCACTGCAGCAGGTCTGGACACTGTTGTGGCATGTGGGTTTCATCCCTGGCCCAGGAACTTAAGGGCAGCCAAATAAAGGTAAATTATAGACAAAAGGAAAATAATGGTTGATGCTTCAAAAGAAATAACAGAGGACAGAAAATAATGGTACAAGATTTTTTAAGTACCGAATAAAAAATGTTAACCTATAATTCTATACCCGAAAAAAATATCCTTTGAAAATAAAGGGGAAGTAAACATATCTTCAGCAAGACAAAATCTAAGAGAATTAATTTGTCAAATGGGCACTATAAAAAACATTAAAAGAAATTCCTAATAAACAAATTATAGCATCTGCAAGAAGGAATGAAGAGCACCAGAAAGGGCTGGTTATGTACTTACCAAGACAATTTTAATTTAATTCACTCCAAATTTGTTATGCTCCTACTATGACAAAATGTTATACCAAGGGGAACATAAGGACAAATTAGATGACCTACCTTTGAGACTCTTACAGTGAAGTAAAGAAAATAAGATATATATGTCTGAGTAGAGAACAAAGCTGAAATATGCTCTATAAAAATTACACATGTATTGGTAGAATTTACAGTGGTTTGCAAAGAAAGCTCAATGGACAAAATGACCTTTTGAAGTGAAGCTAGACTAACAGAAACAGGTAACCCAGGCAGTCAGAACAGAGATAAAGCTGCACAGAAAATGGATATCACTAAATACACACAGGCATCATTAGATAATTCCTTTATTTATTTATTTGCTTTTTATGGCCGCACCTATGGCACAGGGAAGTTCCTGGGGTAGGGGTAGAATCTGAGCTGCAGCAGCCAGCCTACATCAGTCACAGCAATGCCAGATACAAGCCGCACCTGTGACCTACACAACCGCTCAAGACAACGCCGGATGCTTAACCCACTAAGCAAGCTCAGGGATCGAACCTGCATCCTCATGGATACTAGTCAGTTTGCTACCACTGAGCCACAACAGAACTTCATAATTCCTTTATCTTTAACTGGTATTTAGCATGCATGAAAGAAAGAAAGGACAATATGCTGGAAGAAAGTTTCATTAAAAAACTTATTACAAAAATTTGTTGCCAGAATAAGAAGCTTAACTTTCATGTTGAAGAATTCTATCAAGGAAAGGCTTTGCATCATAGCTGACTTTATTCAGATGGTTCTGGCAACAGTGGAAAGCTATAGGATGAGATGTGTAATTGCCAGACCAGTTGGGACTGATTTTAAAAAGCTTCTGTACATGTGAAGTTAAAAAGAGTCTGACAGAATAGCCATGCACCTCAAATATTCAGAAGCAAATTGCAAATCTAGATATAAGTAGTAGTGGTCCAGGCCAAAGTAACAGATTTTGGAAAATATATATTAATACACAGTAATACATAAGGATGGTGGTTAAAGCCACAAATGCTGATGTTACTATCAAATTAAAGATGATTTATATGAGATCAGTAATATGTGGAATCTAATTTTAAAATGATACAGAAGAACTTACAAAACAGAAACAGGGAGTTCCCGTCGTGGCGCAGTAGTTAACGAATCCGACTAGGAACCATGAGGTTGTGGGTTCGGTCCCTGCCCTTGCTCAGTGGGTTAATGATCCGGCGTTGCCGTGAACTGTGGTGTAGGTCGCAGACGAAGCTCGGATCCTGCGTTGCTGTGGCTCTGGCGTAGGCCGGTGGCTACGGCTCCGATTAGACCCCTAGCCTGGGAACCTCCATAGGCCGCAGGAGTGGCCCAAAGAAATAGCAAAAAGACAAAAAAAAAAAAAAAACAGAAACAGATTTAAAGATTTCAAAACCGAACTTATGTTTACCAAAGGGAACACATGAGGGGAGGGATAAATTAGGAGGCTAGGACTGACATAAACACATTACCATATATAAACTAGATAAGCAACAAGGACCTACTCTATACAGGGAAATCTACTCAATACTGTATAATAACCTATATGGGAAAAGAATCTGAAAAGGAATGGAAACATGTATAACTGATTTACTTTGCTGGACACATGAAATTAGCACTTTGTAAGCCAACTATTCTCCAATACATTTTTTTTAATTAAAGATGATTCATAAGGGAGAGAGGAGAATGAAAGCTAACTTATTGAAGTCCAGGGATCTTGGCAGTAAGAGGAGGGAGAGGTGCCATAAAGGGGCTTGTAAGTGAGAGGAAAGTATTTTCACTGAAGCAAAGGGAGATGGGCTGATGTAGGGCAGGTATCAAGGTTCCAGAGAATGCAGTAACGTTAGGGAACACTTCTGAAACAGCTAGCGAGTTGGAGAATTTAAGAGTAGATGCAGGGGTCAGAATTCAAAATAAGAGTAAGAATACCAGTGTGTAAGCAGCTCTGAGTTATGTCAAGGATCAAATCTGGGGATAAAGGGATGGGAATCAGAATGAAGGTTCAGATCTTTAAACCTGAGCAGGTCCTGGATCTATGACACAGACATATTGTTTAACAGTGGGGAACAGTGACGAGAAAACTGGGAAGGATCAGTGGGTCAAAAGGATGAGGGGGGAAAGGAAGGTCACTGAGAGAGAAGAGGCTGCACATGGGGTAGAAATGACTCAGGAGCATGAAATGTGCCAAACCCAATGTAACCTGACTCTGCTATTTCCTCAAATCTAAATTGACATTACCCTCGATCTCTTTTCAATTTAGGAATGTCTAGGGATATAATTTTAACCGTAGTGAAGCTGTCTCCATTCTTCCAGGGGAAAGGCTCAAGCGAAGTTAATATATTTCTAGAGTAGTTAGTTAGCTTATTCTCATTGCTGAAGGTAGAAACCTCTCTTTCCTCGTGGCTGGGCATTCCGTAATGAAGACTCTTTCAGCGCAAGGCATTAACAAAGAGGACAAGATTCCTAGGTAAGTGTACATGTGTATATGTGTGGGTGGAAGGTGGTTCTAGATATGAAACATATTAGCCTTCATATGCAACACCTCAGTCTAGATATGCAAACATCAGCCTAGATGATATGCAACACATCAGCCTAGGTATACAACACAATTGGCCTAGATATGCAACACATCGGCCAAGGTAGGCAACACATCAGGCACTATTAGCCCTTCAGGGCTAGGAAGCAGGCTGGAAAATATAGGACTCTGCTCTAGGAATGCTTCACATCTTTGAAAGTGGTCAGTTCTATGCAGGAATATGCATGTGATCCCTGGAGTGTATTAGACTCTCCCTGGCTGCCCATTGTAATCTAGCTCCATCTTTGATCAGATGATACATGTCTGCAACGATGGACCCCAAAAGGCTCTGCCTTGAGGATGAGAACAATTTCACTGTAAGAACAACACTAGTTAGCATTTACTGAACAATTATAATACCATCGATCTTAGCAGTAAACTCATTAAGTAAACCCTAGGCAAGTGAATACATATTAGAGATTGAAGAATATTTGGCAAGATTCCCAGGTCTTCCTCAAATTTCTTCCTTACCTGGCTAGAGCTTTTGTTAATTTACTTGTTTATCTATCTACCTTTGTGGATATGTATGTATGTACATACATATATATTTATTTATTGGAATCAAACAGTTTTTCATTCTGCATGTATCACCCACTAAAACACAAATATGTTGGTAGCATTAGCATGTTCCAATTTGCACAACCAGCGTGGTCAGGGGAAATCAGGACAAAACTGAGAAGGAAAATAAGAAGACTCCAAAGACCTATATCCAATCTCCTGGGATAGACCATGATGGAAAATAATAAATTAAAAAAAAGAATGTGTCTGTGTGTGTGTGTAACTGTCACTTTGCTGTACAGCAGAAATCAACACATTGTAAACCAACTATACTTGAATAATTATTTTAATTTTAAAAAAAGAAGACTTCAAAAACCAATATAGCCAATTTCAATAGATAGACTGTTCCATATGAGTTGCTATCAATACTCAAGCTATATAAATGGGATTCTTTATGCCACCTAGAGGAGGCCCCATCACCCCAGAGTGCAGCTGTAGCATCTGCAGATGCCCAGATCAGCTGGAGAGGAAGCTGTGGACCAAGCCAGGGCACAGTGCAAGCAGAGCCTTGCTCAGAGGATGTTTTCCCTTCACATCTTTCCCTCTTCCAGATCCTTGTCCCCACCCTCTCCTAACTTTCTCCTCTGGGAATGGAGCCTCGGCTGTACTAAAAAAGGGAGCAGCATCCAAATTTTTCTCTGACCCACCCTGTAGCTAGCTAGGTACTGGTCAGAAGGCCCAGGGAGAAGCCCCCAACACACCGAGTTTCACCCCTGAGCAGTAATGCAGAAGTGTCAGCTCACGGCCACCCTTGAAAGAAAAAGGCTGGTCTGCAGGTGCTGTTTATCACATCAACACTGTCCCATTTCCTTTGTTTCCAACTTAAAAAAAAAATTATGTGTGCCACTTTGCAAGGTGTCAGTCAGAAGTGGTGAAAGGAGAATGTTTTCTTGAAAAAAGCTGCCAGTGAATTGAAGAAAACCAATAGACTAAGCATGTAGTTTTATTGACAGAGGCCACACAAGCCTGTCAGCTCTCACTGGAGCAGAATTCAGGCCACTGTACCCCAGATTCTATTCTTGACTGAGTCTTTGAGTGATTATCACTCAAAAGTTTCCCATCCCATCTATATTTGGAAGAACAATTGTTCATCATAATTTTGGAATTAAAATTAAGGGCATGTGCGCATTCACCTGAACTGTAGACCAGATGCTTAGAATATGAGCCTATTAAAGAGTCAGTCACTATTTTTAGCCATGGAAGTTCATTGTTAACCTTCCACAATAACAGTAAACACTAGCACTAAATATTCAGTGCCTATGTGCTAATATATTTGAGTAGATTAATAGGTACTTTTTTTTTTTTTTTTTTTTTTTTTTTTGTCTTTTTGTCCTCTTAGGGCCGCACTGCAGCATATGGAGATTCCCAGGCTAGGGATCTACATTAGGGGTCTAATGTAGCCGCCCTGCCTAAGCCAGAGCCACAGCAATGCCAGATCCGAGCCACGTCTGCAGCCTACACCACTGCTCATAGCAACGCCAGATCCTTAACCCACTGAGCAAGGCAAGGGATCAAACCTGCAACCTCATGGTTCCTAGTCGGATTCATTTCCGCTGCACCACAATGGGAACTCCACTGAATTATGTTTAAATGACCTGTACCCTGGGAAAATTGTGGCTAATTTTAATTCACTACCTGTGTCATACGTTTAGTGACAGTTTGTATTATTCTCTAGAAAGGGAAGATGAACAATGGATGAGATTTACTGAGGAATCTTTTTCCAAAATTTTGCTTTTGAAAAATGCATGCCTAGATAAAGGCCAAGCATTGGTCCAAATAAGAGTCAATAACTCTTTAGGAGATCAAATAAAATTACTCCCTTTCCCCATTTCTCTTATTAATGATGCTCATAGCTTTGATCTAGAAGTGGAAAATGATGGTAAGTTTTAGAAATGGTCACTCACTTCCATGCCCCTGAAGCATATCAAGACAACTTTTTAGAAAGTTTGTATCATTCAACTTTTTAGAAAGTTTTTTGCATCATTCAACCAAGTTCTGATTCTGTAAATTCAAATTAGGGAAAAGCTATCATGTATGTTGGAAATAGAAAAAAACTCTACCAGCAAGGGTAGAGCCTACTTAACCTAGGTTCACCTGGTAACTTACTTTGACCATATAAAGCAATTCTGGTCCAAACTGAATTCCAATTGCTCTTTGGTAAATAAGCCCAGACTAGCCACCTTGAGGAAGAGACATGAAGGGAGAGGCCAAAGTATCCTGGCCATTCCAATCACCCCACCTGAAGCCCAGGTAGGCCAATGAGGTCAACAGGCCCCAGGCAGCCCCTGGTTGATCATCCATCTAAGCCCATTACAACCATTCCTGCTCATACTGCCAAATAACACAGTAACACATTTTTAGACACTAAAACCTGGAATGGTTTATTTTATACTAATGTCAAACGAGGATAAAAATTGATGCACTGGTGGTGTTTACAGGAATGAAACTTTTAAACCAAGTAAACGTCCAAAAAAATAAAAATACAAAACAAATTACAGCTTTAAATATTTCAAGACACTCAATTACCAATCATATACTGTGATGTGGGAAAAGAGACACTAATAAACTTTCTAACTTTACTATCTATAAATTTTTAATAGAAGCTTGAAAGAAGTATGCCAGAATATTCTGAGTAGGGAGGTGCGCTGTGTTTTATTTTTAATGTTTTCTACAATTTAACACATCCCAGTTTTACAAAATAATGTCTTTTTAACTTAAAAAGAATGGCCAAAGGAAAAATGAAATGTCACATCTAAAGCAAATTACTTCATTAAGATACTTAACGGAGTTCCTGTGTGACTCAGCAGGTTAAGGATCTGGCACTGTCGCTGCAGTGGCTCAGGTCACTTCTGTGGCACAGGTTCGATTCCTGTCCAGAAAACTTCCACATGTCATGGGTATGGCCAAAAACCAAAACAGAAACAAACAAAAAAAAACCCAGGATACTTAGAAATGTAACTGTTGAGGGAAAACATTACATAGTTTAAACCAATAGTTCCATAATCATGTTGTGAACATTCCTAAGGAAGGATATGAAATCAGAATGATTTACTTAGAGAGAAACTAATATGCATAAAGACTAGCAGGCTGCCAGGAACAGGTAGATGGATTCAGACACAAAATAGGCTCTACCCTGGGATGAACTTGAAAACTCTTCCTGGGAGCCTATGAGCCCCCACAACAGCGTGTCATCAAGGCTCTGAGTCCAGAGAGCACCTTCAATAGACTGCATTATAGTTAGGGCTTAAGTAAGGTAATGGCAGGAGGTTTTCAACATGTGAGCAAAGTACTGTTTACTTTTCAAGCTTGCTTATTGTTGGAAGAAGAATAAACTTACTGGTGGGAATATTTTTTAAGTTTAAGCTTCTTCACTGTTGCAGTTGACATAGGTAAGAATAAGTGGGTTCCTATGTAATTACTGTAAAAAGAAATATAATGCCCCCCCACGCACAATAGGTATCCTACAAAATTGGCTATTACTTGCTAATACTCAAACGTTCCCTAAACAGTCCACATTGCCCTGACCAAACTCTGAAAAGCTGGATAATGGGCATCTCCCTTCAGGAGAAACCCCCCTCTTCCATCTGTTCCTAAGCCAGACAGTTGTCAGTAGATTCATCCAGATTCAGGGACTGACTCAGAGAAAAGAGACCAGTGGGATACAGACAGATGACTCCCTTTTCCCATTCCTCCCACAACCTACTACTGACTAGTATGGGAACAGAGTATAGGGGATATAAAACCAGTGTGAGCATAACAACTAACTACTGCACATCTCTGCCTTGGGACAAGTATGACTTCATAAAGGGTATCCCAGGAAAAAAGTAGCTAAAAATAAGGCATAACCCCTCCTGCTGTGGCCAATTTAAACAGGAGCTCCTCAAATCAATTGGCTAGAAGAAATCCAAGGTCCACAAATGTCAGCCTGCAGAGAAGTAACAAGCTTGCAATATTCAACTCAGCCAGGAAGATAAGATCCTTCTTTTTCCACTCAAGATGGCAGAAGGAGGAACTGGATCCACTCTTTACTTGAAACAGTAAAAAAAAAAAAAAAAAAAAAAAATCAGACAAAAATATATGAAACAGTGCTTTTCAAGACACTGGACACCAGGACAGTAGTCCCTGAAACTGGAAGCAAGCAAGGTTAGCCTGACAACTTTCCCAGCTTATTGCTTTGAAAGAGTTTCCAGGTTGAAGCTCAGTGCAAAGCACCCAGGCAGAGCTCAATGGATTCCCTGAGTTGAGATGAAGCTGAGAATATTAGAAGTCAAGGCAGGAGCTCCCATCATGGCTCAGTGGTAACGCACCCAACTAGTGTCCATGAGGATGCAGGTTCGATCCCTGGCTTGTCTCAGTGGGTTAAGTACTGGCATTGCCATGATCTGTGGTGTAGGTGGCAGACTTGGCTAGGATTCTGCATTGCTGTGGCTGTGGTGTAAGCTGGCAACTACAGCTCTGTTTCAATCCCCTGCCTGGGAACTTCCATATGCTGCGGATGTGGCCCTAAAAAGACCAAAAAAAAGAAAAAGAAAATTAGCAGCCAAGGCAATTGGAGTTCTCAGAATGCAACTCTGAATAAGAAACAGCCATATAGGGAGAATTTACCTTATCAGTGTACATGTGTAAGGAAAACCACCTGGAACCAGTGTAAGAACCAGCTGTAAGAATTACAGAACAATTTTCTGTGCTCCCATATGACTGGGAACAGTGCCTGGTCTCAAACACCAGAGCAGAGAAAAATTCAAGATTCATGGGGTTTTGGTGGAGTACTCAGTGGAGAATAATTAGCCAGAGCACTTCTCCATATCTGCCTAACCAAATAAGTAAGATTTAAAGGATCAAACTGTTTCTAAGTAACTGTACTTCATCCAGAATGACACTCAAGAATATTTACAGGAGTACAAAAATATCCAGCAGTCAACAAGCTAACAATTGCAATACCAGCAAAGATTAATAGGTGTGCAAAGAAGCTAGAAAACACAACCCACAATGGGGAGAATATTCAACCCATAGGAACTGACCCAGACTGATAAAATTGCTAGAATTAGAAGCAAAGATGTTAAAACATGTATTAGTTTTATTCCAAATGTTCAAAAAGTTAAGTGGAGACATGGAAGATATAAATGAGATAAAAATAAAATTTCCGAAGGTGAAAACAATGATATCTGAGATGAAAAATATGTAGGAAAAGATTAATGGTGGGTTAGACATGGCAGTAGAAAAGAACAGTGAACTTGAAGATATGGCAATAGAAACTATCTAAAATGAAACTTACAAAAAGAAAAAAAATTTTAATGAAAAGAACATCAGTGAGTTATGGACAACCTCAAGTAGCCTAAAGCATTTTAACTAGTGTCCTTGAAGAGGAGAGAGAGGAAAGAAGTAGGAAAAAAAAAAAAAAAAAAAAAAGTTCTTATAGAAATAATACATGAAATTTTCAAAATTTAAAAAAAAGTATAAACCCACAAGTCCAAAAAGCCCAAAGAGACTCAAGCATGAGAAACATGCCAAAAGCAAATCAATCAAATTGCTTAGATCTAATAATAAATAGCATATCTTAAAAGAATCCATAGGGGATGAGAATCTACTGTATAGTACAGGAAAATCTACTCAATAATTTGTAATAATCTGTATGGGAAAAAAGAATGGATATATTTGGAGTTCCCATTGTGGCTCAGTGGTTAATGAATCCGACTAGGAACCATGAGGTTGCAGATTCCATCCCTGGCCTCAATCAGTGAGTTAAGGATCTAGCATTGCTGTGAGCTGTGGCGTAGGTCACAGGCATGGCTCAGATCCCGCATTGCTGTGGCTCTGGCATAGGCTGGCGGCTACAGCTCCGATTAGACCCCTAGCCTGGGAACCTCCACATGCCGTGGGTGCAGCTCTAGAAAAGACAAAAAAAGACAAAAAAAAAAAAAAAAGAATGGATATATTTATATGTATAACTGATTCACGTTGCTGTACATCTGAAACTAATGCAACACTGTAAAAATCAGCTATGTGCCAATAAAATTAAATTAAAAAAAAAATAAACCATGAGGAAATATATGAAATACAAAGGAATAAAGATGAGTATGATAGTATATTCCTTATCAGAAAAGGGCAAGTGAGAAGACAGAGGAGCAATGTCTTTTGAGTACTAAAAGGGGAATAAACAAATGAACAAAAATGTCTATTAATCAAGAATTCTATACCAAAAATGAAGGCAAGAGACCTCCAGAATGCCAGAGACAGGAGGTCAGAAGACCCATTTCCAAAGAAAGCCATTTAACTGGTTAAAATTACTAGGACCGAATGTACAGCATGGTGACTGCAGTCGATAACAAAGTATTGAATAACTGAAATTTTCTAAGAGAGCAGACTTTAAATGCTTTCTCCCAAATATATATAAATACGTGAGATTGTGGGTGTGTTATTTAACTAGATATATATGTTCATCACAATGTGTATGTATATCAAATCATCATGATGTACACATTAAATATCTTAATAATTTTATTTATAGTTATGCCTTGAAGAAGCTGGAAAAAAATTTTAAACCCTAGAAATTGTCCTAAGGGCATACAGCAAACAGAGAAATATTCCATTAAGAAAATCTACTAAATAACAGCAAGAACAGTGAGAGACTGTGGCATTTTAGTCACAAAATACTCTCTCTGCCCCACCCCTAGACACATTTAAAAGAAACTCTATTCTGGCACCCTATACTGGGTGGGTTTGGCCAAGACAGCATAGGCTCCAGGCCTCCTGTCTCTGAGTCTAGGGCTATGGTTTCACCCCATGAGGGGCATGTCATTTCACTCTCTCCGGCCTGATTTTTAAGAAGTTCTGTTTCAGGGAGGCATGGTCCAGAGGACTGACGTTCCCTTTCTCCACTGTGGCCTTCCTCAAAGAGAGGAAGCTTATTCTAGATCCTCATACCTTGTTCACTTGTAGGCTGGAGGTTCCACACTGCAAAGAGCAACCTCAGTAGAGAAAGTTACCAACCTTCCTCCCCCATGGTGCTTGAACAGCACAGACCTCACCCTGGGAATAGCAGGCTGTGGTCCTAGACTCCAGCAAATTTTAGTGGTATAGAGATTCTTTCCAGGAGAAGGGGAAGGTCAGAAGTATGAAACACTCTGTGGATCTCCATGAGGAGGGTAACATTTGACACAAAATGTGTAAATTTCATGCCTAAGGGTGTTGTTGAAAACAACACAAATCTTGGAAGACAGGTATTAAGAGGGTGCTCTTAGCTTTACAAATTACTAAATAAATGAATAAATAAATGAATGAATGAATAAATAAATAAATAAAACAGCAGAGCAACCAGAAGTTTAACACAGAGAAACAGAAAGAGATATCTACAAAGAGCATTCCTGGAATCCAAGCCAATCCTAAGTGTCAGAAATTCTTTATCTATGCCCTAGACTATATCCACTCAGGAGCAATCAGAGCAAGATATAATGTACACTGAAAACATTCCCAAGACATAAAATCAATAAAGGTCCATCAATAAAGACTGGAAGCCTCAGTAGCACAAAAGATTAAATATGATCACAGGCCAAGCACTGGCTGAACAATAAACTCTTTGACCCAGGGACAATTCCTACGGAAATCAGGTTTTAAATAAAATCATCTTTATGCTGGAAGCTAGGAAGACTGTGCATGACAATAGCTGCAACATCTTAGGAGTGGTTAGGGAGAAATATCCAAGCTACCAGTCCTCAACGAAACATGGAGTAAAATGTAAAATTCCTAAACTGTGACACCAGCCTCCAAGTATAACACAAACATCCATTAATAAAAAAAAAACCTATCTGGGTAAGGGAACTTAAGGACAAAAATTAGCCAATAAGTAGATATGCTAACCCAGGCAAGAGGCAACCACAAGGTAGCTACACTAAAAGAAGAAAATAAGGCAGAAAAAAATCTTGGCAGTGGTATCAGAGGTTGCCTACTCTAGGGGAAATAGATTTCTCAGCATTTGTACAGGTAGATAACTAAACAAATAAACAAAGGACCAACCAAACAAAAATAACATCAATGCCTAAATAATGAAGGATTCATATCCAGAGTTGCTACAATGAAGTAAAGTGTCAAGTTTTCAAAAAATGTATAACACCTACAAATTAACAGGAAAGTGACCCATATACAGGGCGGGAAGTGGACAATAGAAACTACTCTTTGAGGTTTTAGATGTTGGACTGAAGAAAGACTTCAAAAGAGTTATACAATAAAAACTCAAGAAAACCTTATCTAAAAAATCAAAGGAAAGTAAGATAACAAAATCTCATGGAAAGAGAATATCAATAAACAGAAATAGTAACAAAGAACCAAATGAAATTCCAAAATAAAAAAATTAAAAGCCAAAATAAAAAATTCACTGGAGAGACTCAACAGTAGATTTGAGCCAGTAGAAGAATCACCAAACTTGAACATGATGTAAGAGAGGATGGAATTTGAAGAACAGAAAGAGAAAAGGAATGAAAAAAATTAACAGATTCAGAGAAATGCAGGGAACCCCTGAGTACATCAATATATGCAAAACAGGAATATCAGAAGGAGAAAGGGAAAGGAGCAGAGAATATATTCAAAGAAATACAATTTAAAATCTTCCTCAATTCGATGAGAAACAAAAATTTACACATCCAAGAAACCTAACCCCAAGAAAGGTAAATACAAAGCAATCTACACTTATACATATCATAGTCAAAAATGCTGAAACCCAGAAATACAGAGAAAATCCTGAAAGCAAAAAGAGAAAAATAACTCATCACACACAAGGAAGCTCAATTAGATTAAATGCTGACTTATCATCAGAAACAACAGAGGGCATAAGAAAGTGGGGTGACATATTGCAAGCGCTGAATATAGAAAACCATCTTTCAAAATTCAGTGGACCCTTGAATAACACAGGGCTTGGGGACACTAACTCTCTGCATGGTCAAAAATCAGCATTTTAACTACGCAGTCCTTCCATATCCATGGTTCCACATCTGTGGATTCAACCAACCACAGATTGTGTTATACTCTAGTACTTACTATTGAAAAAAACTGACATATTACTAGACCTTTGCAGTTCAAACCCATGGTATTCCACATCAACTGTAAAGGCAAAATTACAAATATTCCCAGGTATACAAAAATTAAGAGAATTTATTGCTAACAGACCTGCCCTACAAGAAACACTAAGGAAATTTTTTTGGGTGGAAAGCAAATGACCCCAGACAGTAATTCAAATCTAAACAAAAAAACAAAGAACCCAGATAGAGATAACTACATAAGGTATTACCAAAAAAAGCGTAACTTTTCTTTTTCTTCTTAACTAATTTAAAAAGTAACTGAAGAAAACAGTATGTATGTAGTTGTACTGGTAGGCCCATAACAAGTGACATATTTATAAATAAAAATATAAATATAAATAAAATATACACATAACAAATATATTCTAAAATATATGTAACAAATATATTTGTTAACAAATATATTTAATAAAATATATTTCACAATAACAAAAAACTAGAGCACAAGAAGGTGGGTAGGAATACAGCTGTACTGAAATAGGTAATGACCCCAGATGACCTAAAAAGGAATCATTTGAGAAAACAAAAAAAGGGAGGAAAGGGAAAAGGACAAAACCCATACAGGTACATGAAGATAAGATGCTACCAGCAGAAAAAGGACTATTTCATCTATGAGATATTGTATACATACCTCATTGTAACCACAATATATAAATCTAGAGAAGAGGAGTTCCTTGGTGGCCTAGCAGTTAAGGATTTGGCATTGTCACTGCTGTGGCTCAGATCAGATCTCCAGACTGGGGATTTTTGCATACCATGGGCATAGCCAAAAAGAAAAAAGAAAAAAAAATTAATCTAGAGCACAGATATGAAACATTAAAAAGAAGAAACCGAGAAAAACTTTATAGAGAACCACCAAGCCCAATGACAGGCAGAAGCACAAGGAAAAAGAAACAATGGATATATAGAATACCCAGAAAACAAAAGAAAAAATAGCAATACTAACTCTTCATCTAGTAATAATTATCCTAAAGGTAAATGGATTGAATTTACCAATTAAAAGACACAGAGTAGCCAGATGGATTAAAAAATAACACCCAACTCTATGATGCCTCCAAGAGAATCAACTCCTCTCTAAAGTGAAGGGATGGAAGGTGATACTCCAAGCCAATGACAGTCAAAAGTAAGCAGGTGTAGCCATACTCATAACAGACAAATTAGACTTCAAGGCAGAAAAAAAGGTGACAAAACAAAGATGGACAGGATTTGATGATAAAAGGGATAACTGATCAATAAGATATAACAGTGATTAACATAAATGCAACTAACACATTAGCACCAAAACACATAAAGCAATTACTAACAAACCTAAAGGAAGAAATTGATAGCACCACAGTAACTTTATGCCACACTTACATCTATGGATGGGTTATCCAGAAAAAAAGTTAGCAAGGAAAGAGGGGCCTTAAATGAAACATTAATCCAGATGGACTTGATAGACTTGAACAGAACATTCCATCCAAAAGCAAAAGAACACATATTTGTCTCAAGTGCTATGGAACCTTCTTAAAAATAGACAACATGTTGAGACACCAAATTTAAGAAGAATGAATTTATATCAAGCACTTTTCTAATCACAATGGTAGGAAACTAGAAGTCAACTATAAGACCACAAATATGAGGAGAATGAACAACATACTACTTAACAAGTACTGAGTCAATGAAGAAATCCAAGGAGAAATTAAAAAATACTAGAAGACAATGATAATGAAAACACAACATGCCAAAATCTAGAGGATGAAACAAAACAGTATTAAGAAGGAGGCTTTATAGCAACACAGATATATCTCAAATAAACAATCTAACTTTCCACCTAAAGGAACTAGAAAAATAAGAATAAATTAAGCCCAGAGTGAATAAAAGGGAGAAAATGATAAAGATTAGAGAAAAAATAAATGAAATACAGACTAAAAAGTCAATAGAAAAGATCTATGAAACTAAGAGGTGGCTCTTTGAAAAGATAAACAAAATTGACAAGGCTAGACTCACTAAGAAAAAAAGAGCCAAGACTGATAAATAAAACCAGAAACAAAATGGGAGACATACAAAGGATTATAAGAGAATATTATGAACAGCTATATGCCAACTGAACAACCTAGAAGAAATGGATAAATCCTTAGAATCACTAAACCTTTAAGACTGAATTCTGAAGAAATAGAAAATATAAAGAGAATGATCAGTGGGAAAAAGATTGAAAGAGTAATCAAAAATATCCCCCCTCTCAAAACAAAAGTCCAGGTCCAGAGGCTTCACAGGTGAATTCTAGAAAACATTCAAAGAAGATATAATATCTATCATTCTCAAACTCTTCTCAAATATTGAAGAGAAGGGAATACTTACTAATTCATTTTATAAAGCCAATATTACCCTGATCCAAAAGCAAACACAACAAAAAAGAAAATTCCAAGCCAAAATCTCTTATCAACATAAATATAAAAATCCTCCATAAAATATTAGCAGATAGAATACAACAATGCATTAAAATGATCATACACCATATCAGGTGGAATTTATTCCAGGATAGTTCAACATCCATAAATCAATTTGAGATACCACATAAGCAAAATGAAGAATAAAGATCAGATGTTCATCTCAGTCAATGCAGTAAAAGCATTTGGCAAAATTCAACATCCATTTATGAAAAAAAACAAACAAAATAGCTATAAAAGGAACGCACCCCAACACAGTAAAGCTACCCAATGGCAAACCCACAGCTAACATCATACTCAATGGTGAAAACCTGAAAGCTGTCCCTCTAAAATCAGGAATAAGACAAGGATATCCACTCTTGCCACCCTTATTCAACATAATATAGCAAGCCACAATCATAGAAATTAGGCAAGAAAGCAAGGCATCCAAATTGGAAAGGAAGTAGTAAAGCTGTCAATGTTTATGGATGACATGATTTTATATATAGAAAATCTTAAAGACCCCACCAAATAATAAACAAATACAGTAAAGTTGCAGGGTACAAAATCAACATACAAAAATCAGTTGTGACGATAGCAGAATAGAAGGACTGGAGCTCAACTTCTCTCTTAAAAACAACAAAATTCACAACTAAAGGCTGAGCATTTGTCACCCAAATGGACTGGAAACCTTAAAAAAGATATCCTACTCCAGAAGAAAAAGAGGAAGACACATCTAGAGGTAGGAGGGGCGATTTCACGATATAAACAACCCCATACCTCCCAGGTGGGAAGCTCCATAGACTGATAACTAAATGGTTCACAGACACGCACCTACAGAAGTGAGAGTTCTGAGCCCCACATCAAACCCTCCTGTGCGGGGATACGGCACTGGGAGAAAGAGCCCCTGGAGCATCTGGCATTGAAGGCCAGTGGGGCTTGTGCACAGGAGCTCCACGGGACTGGGGGAAACAGAGACCCCATTCTGAAAAGGCATACACAGACTTTCATGTGCACTGGGTCCCAGGGCAAAGCAAAGTCTCCATAGGAATCTGGGTCAAACCTGACTGCAGTTCTTGGAGGACATCCTGGGGTAACAGGGGTGAATGTGGCTTGTTGTGAGGGAGGGATACTGAAGGCAAAGCTCTCAGGAATATTCAGCAGAATGCCTTTCTCTGGAGGTGGCCATTTTGGGAAAATCTGGCCCCAACCCTTCAGTCAGTGCTGAGAAGCCCCAGGGCAAACAACAATCCAGGTGAGATCACAGCCCCACCCCTCTGTAAACAGGCTACCTAAAGACCCCTCAGGCACACAGCTGCCTCTAATCCCAGCCAGAGACTAAGCCCCACCCACCACAGGGATTAGAATCAGCTCCACCTACCAGTGGGCAGGCATCAGCCCCTCCCATCAGGAAGCCTACAGCAAGCCCCCCATACCCACGTCAGCCACAAGGGGGGCAGACACCCGAAGTAAGAGAGGCTACAACTCTAGTATCTGTAAAAAGGTCACCACACCACAAACCTATAAAAATGAAAAGACAGAGAACTGTAACTCAGATGAGGGAGAAAGGAAAAACTCCAAAAATTCAGCTAAGTGATCAGGAGATTCTCAGCCTCCAGGAAAAAGACTTAAGACTGTTGATGCTGAAGATGATACAAGACATTGGAAATAAACTGGAGGCAAAAATGGACACTTTACAGAAAACACTGAACAAAGAGATACAACATATAAAACGTAAACAAGAAGAGATGCAAAATACAATAACTGAAATAAAAAATTCACTAGAAGCAGCCAACAGCAGAATACTGGAGGCAGAAGAACAAAAAAGTAAGGTGGAGGGCAGATTACTGGAAATTATGGATGTAAAAGAGAAAAGAGAAAAAAGATTGAAAACAAATGAAGAGAGTCTCAGAGAACTCTGGGACAACGTTAAACACACCAACATCCGTATTATGGGGGTGCCAGAAGGAGAAGAGAGAGATAAAAAGACAGAAAAATATTTGAAGAGATAATAGCCAAAAACTTCCCTAACAAGGCAAAGGAACCACTCACTCAAATCCAGGAAGCACAACGAGTACCATATAAAATAAACCCAAGGAGGAACACCCCAAGACACATATGAATCAAACTGACCAAAATCAAAGACAAAGAGAAAATCTTGAAAGCAGCTAGGGAAAAGAAACACATAACATACAAGGGAACCCCAATAAGGTTATTGGCAGATTCTTCAGCAGAAACTCTGCAGGCCAGAAGGGAGTGGCATGATATACTTAACATGATGAAAGGAAAAAAACTCCAACTATGATTACTCTACCCAGCAAGGCTCTCATTCAGATTTGAAGGAGAAACCAAAACCTTCACAGATAAGCAAAACTTGAGAGAATTCAGCAATACTAAACCAGCTTTACAACAAACACTAGAGGAACTTCTCTAAAGACAGCAACAGGAAACAAAATTCCACAAATGACAAGGCTCACCAGTAAAGGTATATATGCAGTAAAGATACGAAATCATCCATGCACAATTATACCACCAAAATCAGAAATCATGAGAAGAGGTGGGTACAAATGTAGGACACTGGAGATGCACTTGCAATTAAGAGAACAACTTAAAACAATCTCATATACATATAGACTCTTATATCAAAACTTCAGAATAACTGCAAACCAAAAATCTACAATTGACACACAAACAAGGAATCTCTGGAGAAGAAAGATATCTCATAGTAAATAAGTGCATAATCCACCATGAAGGGGGTCATTTGACATCACTGTTGGAATGCTGAATTCTCCTTAGATCTGATTCTAATTTCCTCTCCATCAAAGAATTTATGAGAATTATAATTAAATAATGCAATTGTACAATTAAATAATATAGTTCTACAACTGTATTATTAATAACCATTTCTCTCCTTGGTAGAATGTAAGCTCTATAATGTCTTGTTTATCACATCACCTAGAATGGTGTAATGCCTATACTGAAGAATCAATAAGATGTAACAAATTGTGAGGACATATTTATATAGTTACACATTTTTTTAAACAATTTATGCATTTTATATTTTACTTATTTTCAGAGGGTGTATTATTTTTGTTATTCTTAGCAGTTATTCTTTTTATTATGCTATATAAAATATTTAATGGTATATAAGGCTTTCTTTATAAATTTTAGTTGCATAATATACATGATTTTAATACAATGCTAATTTTTAAAGAAAAATTGAAATGTAATAGATAATACTAAACAGTAAAGATGAAAGCCATACAAAATGGAATAAAGTATAGAATAAATTTCCTATTTGTCTCAGCATATTTTCCATTCCACTTCTCCAGAGGGAGTCACTTAATCTGTTTGTTGAGATCCATGATATAATGATCTGTGTGAATTAAATTTAATTTAAACTGTGTTTAAATATATGTATTTTATTCTGTAAAAAAAAATAAAAATTAAATTTTAAAAAATCGGTTGTGTTTCTATATGCTAACAGTGAGCTAACAAAGAGAAAGTAAGAAAACAATCCCATTTACAATTGCACCAAAAAGAATAAAATAAGAAATTTAACCAAGGAGCTGAAAGACCTATGCACTGAAAACTGTAAGACACTGCTTAATGAACTTGAAGATAACACAAATAAATGAAGAGATATTTCATGCTCATTGACTGGAAGAATTAATATTGTCAAAATGTTTGTGCTCTCTAAAGCAATCTACAGACCTAAATGCAATTTCTATCAAAATACCAATGGCATTTTTCACAGAACTAGAAATAATTATAAAACTAAATGGAAATACAAAATACCTCGAACAACTCAAGCAATTCTGAGAAAAAAAAAGAATAAAGCTGGATGTATCACACACTCTGATTTCAAACTATATTACAAAGCTATGATAATCAACACATCATGGTATTAGCTGAAAAAAAAAAAGATAAAGAGATCTATGGAACAGAGCTGACAGCCCAAAAATAACCCACTCACATATGGACAACTAATTTACAACCAAGTAACAAAGAAGATACAATGGAGAAAGGGTAATATTCTCTTCAATAAATGGTGTTGGGGAAACTGGAGAACTACACATCAAAAAATGGACATGGACCACTATCTTATACCATATACAGAAATCAATTCAAAAGGAATTGAAGATGAAAGGAAGACCTAAAACCACAGAACTAGAAGAAAACAAGCAGTATGCTCTTAAATATCAATAACAGCAATATCTTTCAAGATATATCTCCTCTGGCAAGGGAAACAAAAGCAAAAATAAACAAAGGGGACTACATCAAACTAAAAAGCTTCCACACAGCACAGGAAACCATCAACAAAACAAAAAAAACAACTGAATGAGAAAAGATATTTCCAAATCACTGTATAGCACTGGGAACTATAGCTAGTCACTTATGATGGAGCATGATAATGTGAGAAAAAAGATTGTATACGTGTATGTGTAACTGGGTCAACTTGCTGTACAGTATAAAATTGACAGAACGCTGTAAACCAGCTGTAATGGAAAAAATAAAAGTCATTATATATAAAAAAAAGCCATTTCCAAATCACATATCTAACAAGGGGTTAATACTTAAAATATCAGAAGAATTCATACAGTCAAACACAGACACACACACACACAAAACAAGTAACTTGATTTAAAAATGAGCAAATGGAAAAAATAAAAATCATTATAAATGAAAAACAAATGAGCAAAGGAACTGAATAGACATTTTTTTCAAAGAGGACATACAGATGGCCAACAGGCACGTGGAAAGATTTCAGCATCTCTGAAATCAAATCAAACATACAAAGGGATATCACCTCAAGCCAGCTGGAACAGCTATTATCATTAAGCAAGAAATAACAAATATTGACAAGGATGTGAAAAAAAGGGAACCCTCATACACTGTTGATGGGATTGTAAACTGGTGAAGCCACTATGGAAAACTTATGAAGACTCCTTAAAAAATTTAGAACCAACATATCCAGATATCCCATTCCTAGGTATATATCCAAAGTATATATAAAACACTAATTCAAAAATATATATGCATTATGTTCACTGCAGCCTTATTGACAATAGTCAAGGCATGGAAGCAACCAAAGAAATGCTCATCAATAAATGAATGGATAAAGAATATGTATGTGTACATACATACACACACATACACACAATGGATTACTACTCAGCACTAAAAACATGAAATATTTCCATGTGTGACATCATGGATGGAGCTTGAAGGTATTCTGCTTAGTGAAATAAGTCAAAGAGAAATACAGATACTGTAGGATTTCACTCATATGTGCAATATAAAAAAATGAACAAACACCAGAAATAAACACACATACCTATAGTCAACTGATCTTCAACAAAGGAGGCAAGAATATACAATGGAGAAAAGATAGTCTCTTCAGCATGTAGCACTGGGAAAGCGGGACAGCTACATGTAAATAAATGAATTTCGAATACTCCCTCATGCCATGCACACAAATAAATTCAAAGTGGCTTAAAGACTTAAATGTAAGACATGACACCATAAAACTCCTAGAAGAGGACACAGGCAAAATATTCTCTTGACATAAATCAGAGCAATATTCTCTTAGGTCAGTCTCCCAAGGCAATGGAAATAAAAGCAAAAATAAACAGTGAGACCTAATCAAATTTATAAGCTTTTGCACAGCAAAGGAAACCATAAACAAAATGATAAGACAACTAGAATGAGAGAAAATTATTTGCAAATGATACAACTGACAAGAGACTGATTTCCAAAATATACAAACAGCCCATACGATCGATAACAAAAAAACAAACAACCCAATCAAAAAATGGGCAGAGGACCCAAGCAGACATTTCTCCAAAGAGAACAAAAAGACGGCCAACAGGCCCATGAAAAGATGTTCATCATCGCTAATTATTAGAAAAATGCAAATCAAAACTACAATGAGGTATTGCTTCATACCTGTCAGAATGGCCTTCATCAAAAAGTCTACAAATAGGAGTTCCCGTCATGGCTCAGTGGTTAACAAATCTGACTGGGAACCATGAGGTTGCGGGTTCGGTCCCTGGCCTTGCTCAGTGGGTCAAAGATCTGGCGTTGCCATGAGCTGTGGTGTAGGTTGCAGACGTGGCTCGGATCCCACATTGCTGTGGCTCTGGCATAGGCTGGTGGCTGCAGCTCCAATTGGACCCCTAGCCTAGGAACCTCCATATGCCACGGAAGCGGCCCTAGAAAAGGCAAAAAGACAAAAAAAAAAAAAAAAAAAAAAAAAAAGTCTACAAATAATAAATACTGGAGAGAGTGTGAAGAAAAGGGAACCCTTCATACTGCTGGTGGGAATGTAAACTGGTGCAGTCATTATGGAAAATAGCATGGAAGTTCCTTAAAAAACTAAAAAAAAAAAAAAAAAAACAGATTGACCATATGAATCAGCAAGACACATGCACCCTCCAATGTTCATAACAGCACTGTTTACAATAGCCAACACATGAAAGCAACCTAAATGTCCATCAAAAGAGGAATGGATAAAGAAGATATGGTACATATATATAATGGAATACTATTCAGCCATAAAAAGAATGAAATAACGTCATTTAAAGCAACATGGATGGACATAGAGACTATCATACTAAGTGAAGTAAGTCAAAGACAAATGCTATATAAAACATTTATATGTGGAATCTAAAATATGATACAAATAGGAGTTTCCATTGTGGTGCAGTGGGTTAAGAATTCAACTACAATGGCTTGGATTGCTGCAGAGGCAAGGGTTGGATCCCCAGCCCAGGAACTTCCATATACTGCAGGTGTGACCATAAAATAATATGATACAAATAAGCTTATTTACAAAACGGAAATAGACACACAGACATAGAAGACAAATGTATGGTCACCAAAGGGGAAAGGGGGTGGGGAAGGAATAAATTAGGAGCTTTCAATTAGCAGATACACACTACTATATATAAAACAGATAAACAACGAGGTCCTAATATATATAGCAGAGGGAACTATATTCAATATCCTGTAATAAATCATAATGGAAAAGAAAAAATAAAATAAATCATCAAACCAAATACAAACACATAGAGACAGGGAACAGAATAGCGGTTACCAGGGGCAAAGGGGAGGGTCATGGGGGAGGGTGAAATGGGTAAAGGAGGTCAACTTGAAAACTATGATTAGTACATCTGCATTTGTCCCTCAAATGTGAATAAGTAGAATAACAATCTAATCAGCACGAGCTCAGAAATACTTTATAAAAGGATCTGTAAGATATTTCGGATCAGGATATTAATTATACAGACTAATGAAATGCTGACAGCTCAACAGAAGCCTCAATTTAAGACAGAGCCTCCAGGACAGAGGAGCTGAGGGCTCCATTCCACTCCTCATAAACCTATTTGAAACCTCAGCCACGACAGCGTGCAGGTCTGGGAACATGGGACAGGAGGCACCTGCCACTTTCTGACCTCTCTGCAGTTCAGGTTTTCTAATCTATAATTCTTCCAACAAAACTGTCATGTAGGTTTAATTATTCCACTTGGAGATAGAAACCTCCATCAGTGAGGGCAGCGAGTCTGCTGGTAACTGGCAGAAGAAGCCATTATTTGCATCCAGGTCTTTTCTCACTCAAAGTCTCTGAGCCACATGAAGCTAATTTGCTCAATTTCTGCAGTAGTAATGAATAAACATAAGAAACTGATCATTTGTTATTCTATAAACTGAACTGAACATTCAAATCAAGTGCAGTCATTACATTATTCCTAGGGACACGTGACCTGAGTTATTCACCAAATTACATATAAGAAAAAAATAAAATAAAACCTCATTATACAATGCGTACCAAAAAAAGTAGACTAGTTAAGGATTTTTGGAGCTCCCTTGTGGCACAGAGGATTAAGGATCTGGTACTGTCACTTAGGATGCTGTGGCACAGGTTCGATCCCTGCCGGGAACTTCCGCATGCTGTGGGTATGGTCAAAAAAAAAAAGAATTTTTAATAAACTGAACTGCATGCTTAAGCTATAATACAGCCTTGTCTTACATAGAATTACGGCTTAGGTAAGTGTGTCATGGGGCTAAGGCATGCGTGTGGAGCAGCAGGGAAATTGTGGGAAGGGTCCTCTGCCAATGCATGTAGAGTTGAGATACTGGGTCTTAAGTCAGCACCCTCTCGATGTCTAATTAGTCTCTCATGGAGATGACAGGTATAATTTCTCCACCAAACCTGTTCTCTTTGATGCATCTGAATTAACTTTGTGAAACAGCTAACTAAGTCTACAATAATAGCTTTTCCTTCAAGCATGGCAATTAAGAGTGCCTGTTTCCTCTCCTCCTACATCTGTTCTGAGAGTGGAGTGAATGCATTTGAATTATTTTCTGGATATAAAGTTATTGCCCGGAAATGACAACTCATCCGTCTGTAGACTAGGCTGTGGCTTTTAGGTGAGGACTGGCCAGGCTAACCCAAACGTACAGTGGAGACGGTCATTTGATGTGCAGTAAGAAAAGAGGAGTTCCCATTGTGGCTCAGTGGGTTAAGGACCCAATGTTGTTTCTGTGAGGATGCAGGTTCAATCCCTGACCTCATTCAGTGGGTTAAGGATCCATCCTGGATCCTGTGTTGCCATGGCTATACCATGGGCCCCAGTCACAGCTCTGATTCAACCCCTGGCCTGGGAACTTCCACATGTGGCAGATGAGGCCATAAAAAGAAAAAGAAAAAAAAAGAAAGAAAGAAAGAAAGGAAAACATAGTTTGACTTGAGTTAGGAAGAGCATTCATCCAAAAACCAGCACCCAGCTAAGGCAGTTAGATTGTGACCTAACAGTCTGCTATGCTTTAGGGACCCCAGAAGATCCCACACCCTTCCTCCAACCCCTTTTCCTCTAACACACAAGCACCTGAACCTCAAGCTTTGTACCTCCTTCCTTTGAATGAAAACCTTGTGTCTCTTATTTTTTCTTAAGATATGAAACCCACTGGAATGAGGGACAATGGTATATAACCAAGGTAAATCATAGTACCTTACTATTTAAATCATTGTACAGCCCTTCAAACATTTCAAAATTCCCTCAAATTCTGTGATCCAATCAGAACTCTCAAAACCCTGGTTAGGCTTGGCAGGAGTTGAAGCATTTACACACACTAGGAACCAGGTGAGGAACACGTGGGGGCTTCCTCTGGCTTTCCTTGGGCTATTCCAGGCATATCATATCTATGACCAATGGTCTGTAAACATTCTTTTTTTTATTTTTTATTTTATGGCCTCACTTGCTGCATATGGAAGTTCCAGGGCCAAGGATTGAATGCAAGCTGCCTTTGACCCACTGCAACAAGCTGGGGATTGAAACCACACCTCTGTGGTGACCCAAGCCATTAAGCTGGATTCTTAACCCACTGCACCACAGCAGGAACTCCTGTAAGCATTCATTTTATGTTCTTCTGGTAACCCAGTTATGCTCATGATTTTTCACTGAAAGAAATCAAAGAACAGCATGATAAGCCTTGCTCTAAAAATTATACTTTAAGGCCCAGATGATTCTTTCTTTGTTTTTTGTTTGTTTGGTTGTTTTTTGGCCATGCCTGAGGCATATGAAAGTTCCCAGGCCAGGGATCAAACCTGCACCACAGCAGTGACCCAAGCCACAGTAGTGACAGTGCCAGATCCTTAACCTGCTGCACCACCAGGGAACTTCCTAATTTTTTAACAAAGATTATCTGCAACAAAACTAACTCCTCTCACATTGGAGATCATATTCCCACTATTTAGTCATTTTCCCTCTTCCTACCTTACTGAGAACATGACCCCCGGCGGGGCCAGAGCTCCTTCTGCAGTACCCAAGGGGACTGTCCAGGTCACATACACCCCCACAAGCCTGAAAGAAAGAAGGGCCAGAGGCATCTCTCCCACGTGTACTGACTCTGGTGAGGCGGGTGGGCAGCCCCCACTGGGAGGCACCTCCTCACCCCTGCAATCAGCTTCCTCCCACACTGGATGTTCCCTATCCCACATCTAAAAGAAGTTGTAACTAAGCCGGGAATATAAGCTTTAGGAACACCTGGCAAAGAAATCCAGACAGGCCAACACCTGAGGAAGAAGAACAGAAAATGAACATAGCTATGGACACAGTCAAGAGG
Organism: Sus scrofa; assembly: GCF_054392235.1. Taxonomy (NCBI): domain Eukaryota; kingdom Metazoa; phylum Chordata; class Mammalia; order Artiodactyla; family Suidae; genus Sus; species Sus scrofa. Next base: position 149,749,862 of record NC_139383.1, read on the forward strand.
AGGCCTTCTAGATGTCTGACTGACTTAATCGGGTCATTTCTATGCATTGTGCATGTCTTCCCAGTGTTCGTTCACCTTTAAAAGCCAATTTTATTTTTCCCAACACTGATTGTTTTTGGCATAGACCATCTAGATTATGGACCGGGAGGGAATGTGTACTCTGTAATCATCTATTTTCAAGAGAGGGCTTCAAATTTCTTGAAACCCTAAAGGGAGAAAAACTCACTCAGGTCATTTCCGTTCCTTTTCACAATTATCTTATTAAAAGGTTTATCCTCCTCCAGCCTTTTTGAGCCCACATGACAAGATCTGTTGCTGAGATAAATGGCACCCCGCATGGCCCTGAACGAACAGAGGACACAGCTGAAGTATTACTTAGGATGATGGATAGTTAAAGACCGGGAGCTAAAACAGAAACATCCATAATGCAGAAGGTGGCTGAGGAGAGATGGGAGCTGGAAAAACAGTGAGTATTTTTAAAACACAATGATCACAATTTGTATTATGAAAACTAATTAGAGTAACATGTGGATGCATTACTTCTATGCAACACAAATGAGTCTGTTCGATTCTCTCTATTTTTGGTGACAAGAACAATGATGAGCCATTTAATTTACTTCCTGATGTTGGATCTTTGTCGATGCAGTTGAGACAGACCAAAGTAAAAGGACGCAGCTAAAGTTGGGAAATAGGGGAGTTCCTGTTGTGACTCAGTGGGTTAAGAACCCAACACAGTGTCTCCGAGGACACAGATTCAATCCCTGGCCTCGCCCAGGGGGTTAAGATCTGGCGTTGCTGAAAGCTGTGGGATAGGTCACAGATAAGGCTTTGATCCAGTGGTGCTGTGGCTGTGGCACAGAACTGCAGCTGCAGCTCCAATTCAACCCCTAGTGTATGAACTTCCATATGCCACAGGTGTGGCCCTAAAAAAATAATGTCAGGAACTAGGAACTGTGTCTGAGAGGACATGTCTCAGTTGCAGACTTGTGGAAAACACACAAAGACGTTGAAGGGGCTGTTTTGTGGTTATAACACATCACATCATCCTCGAGACAGTCCTTCAAAATGTATTAATTTCGTGGAAAAAGAGGAAAAACTGATGCTAGAAGACATCAGTGGAGAGACACTTGATCCAGCCTGGCAGGGAGGTAAAGGAGTGCAGGCCATGGCAGAAAACATCAAGGCTGGAAGGGAGGCAGGAATGAGCTCGATGCACAAATAGGAGAAAGGGGTTAAGAGGCTGGAACGAGATAACAGCCAAAACAAGGATGCAGATGAGGAAGAGGAGTATGCATGTCCCCAGTGGGTATGACACATCAAGTAGTCAAGGGCAACAGAGTAGCTTATCTCTTTATGTCATTTGAACAGGCTTGGACTTTATCCTTGAAGTAAGGGGAGTTTTCAAGGAGGTGAAGCCAGGGAGAGCTATAACAGTCCTGCTTTACTCCAAAATGAGAACAGCATTATCAAATCCTAGGGGCTACCTGCAAACCCCTTCCCTTCCCCTTCCCCTCCCCCCACCTCAGAAGGACCCAAATGTAGACTGCGTCAGGGCTGCTCCCCACCTGACCAAGACCCAGGGCTGGGTGCAGAGAGAAAGCTCAGTAAAGATGGGCACACTGGCTGAGGGAGGGCTGGGGAGTGATAAGCGAGGTGAACAAATAAACTGGTAATTACAACAAACGACTGATAAAGCCAAGCACAGCAACTGTATTATGTAAACATACACTGACTGCACCTTGATGAGGAGGCATGATGGTGACAACAAATAAAACAGTGCTACATGTGAGAAGAAGTCATCAGAAAAGAAATTCAGATATTTATAGTAAGTTATCCCTTCAAGTACAGCCCTTTTAAACCATGAAAGAAAATGATGCCTAATTCGGTATGTCTTACCAGAGAGCTGTCCTTAGGCAGTTTCTCTGAACATCAGTGAGTTGCTGGATTCTGCCACTCAGATATCATTTAGCCTTTAAAGGAGACAGGAAGAGGAGTCCTAAGGTACCCAGTGATCCTGGGGCCCTTCACTAGATCACTCTGCTGCCCCTGGGCCATGGCAGTGTGCATGGTGCAACTTTCAAAGAGGAGAGTCCTGCTTATGGTATTATTTTTATTTTTATTTTTTGGGTATGTGGAAGTTCCCAGGGCCAGGGACTATACCCATGCCACAGCAGGTACCCAAGCCACTGCAGTGACCATGCCAGTTCCTTAACCCTGAGCCACAAGGGAACTCTTTTAGTCGTTTTTAAAATCTCTCTCCCTCAACAACCACAGAGCTCTTCTGATATATGAACATGGCTTCTGAGAACCAAATGACATGTGGCCTCAGAAGATCTGCCTTCTAAAAATGAAGCATCCGCTCTTTATCTTATGTTGTTTCATTTGGAAAATTCACAATTCTCTGCGTAATAGAGGATAAATAAAATCTTTAGAATTGTGAATTCTGCTTGCCTGTTGCACAGGACAAAGCCTTAGTACATCCCCTTCTAAGTACTCCTGTGAGTGTGCAGGAGGGGTGCCCTGATTTTGAATAGGCTTGCCTTGCATTTTCTATAAATAGTGCAGCAGCTAAGTGATCTAGCTATAGCCAGAGAGATCTGGGTTGGAAGCCAAGTTCACCCACTTTCCACCCATGTTCAATATTCCCCCTCAGAGGATGAATGTGGTGCTGCATAACACCAAGGTGTGTTCTAGCACAGGATAGGCAAAGGACCAACTGGATAAAACTTACCCTCAAAGGCAAAGAGCAAGTCTTATTTATCTTTTCTCTAAGGTCAGGCACAGTATCTAACAATTAATGAGGAAATTAGTAACATTTCCTCAATTTTCTCTCTCCATATGAATGCAGAATTGCTGTACACTTTTCATACTGGATAGAGCTTTTATGTAATTATGATGGGAAAACTATGCTGACAATCGAATTTATGAACCTTGTGCAATGGTAATTTAGATATATTGCTCACTGAATAAATACCTTAAAGCTAGAAGGAAGTTTAAGAGTAATCTTGTCCCCTTCTTTAATGGTATGAAAGAGGCAACTGAGACAGAGAAAGATGGTAAGATTATTCCAACATTGCACAGGACATACATTTCCAAACCCTCTGCCCACTGCCCCACCAGGATTCTGAAATTCTATGCCTATTGGAACCAGTGCAGTTCTATGTCCTGCTACAGAAGAATTGGAGATGTGAGCCTCAAACTTAGAAAAACAGAGGGAAAGTGTGGCTTGGGTAGAGTGAGGACATACAAGCTAGGGCTCTAAATGAAACTGAGCCCCGTGGAGAAGAGGAAATAAGCCATGGTCTAGGTGCATCCTATGAAGATACAGGAGAACTCAACAAACAGGATCCAGTTCATCCAATAACAGCAGAATACACATTCCTTTCAAGTCACCATGGAACATTCACTGAAACAAAGCATGTCCTGGGGCATAAATGAAATATTAACAAATTGAAAAGAATTTTGAACTCATACAGAGTACATTCTCTGATCACAGTGGAATCAAACTAGAAATCAGTAACAGATAAGAGGAAAACTTCCAAATACCTGGACACTAAAAACTTGTTCTAAATAATCCATGATTTAAGGGGGGAAAAAAAACTCAAGGGAAATAAAAAAATACATTGAACTGAATGAAAATGAAAATACAAAATATCAAAATCTGTGGGATACAACTAAAGCAGTGCAGAGAGGGTGACATAGAGCACTAAATGCTTACATTAGAAAAGAAGAGTCTCCAGTCGAGACTCTAAAACCACAAAGAAAAGCAAAATAAACCCAAAGCAAACAGAAGAAAACACATAATAAAAATAAAAGGCAAAATGTAATAATATTGAAAATACAAAAACAATAGAGAGAAATAATGAAGCAAAAAGATTAGTTCTTAAAGTGGTGCTGAGAAAATTAGACAACTGTGTGCAAATCAATGAAGTTAGAACACACCTTCACATACAGGGCACAAAGAAACCTTTCCACAGAAAAGAAAATCATGGACTTGGAGAACAGACTTGTGGTCGCCAAGGGGGAAGCAGAGGGAGTGGGATGGACTAGGAAGTTGGGGTAAATAGAGCAGAATGTTGCCTTTGGGATGGATTAGCAACGGGATCCTGCTGTGGAGCACTGGGAACTCTGTCTAGTCACTTATGATGGAACACGTAATGTGAGAAAAATGAATGTATACATGTAAGTGTAACTGGGTTACCATGCTGTAGAGTAGGAAAAAATATAGAAAGAAAGAAAGAAAGAAAGAAAGAAAGAAAGAAAGCAAGCAAGCAAGCAAGCAAGCAAGCCATTCACAGCAACATGGATACAATGAGAGATCAGAATGCTAGATAAGTCAGAAAGAGAAAGACAAATACCGCATGATATCACTTATAAAGGGAATCTAATATATGGCACAAATGAACCTATCTACAAAAAAGAAACAGACTCACAGACATAGAGAACATATTTGTGGTTGCCAAAGGGGATGGGGAGAGAGTGGGATGGACTGGGAGTTTCAGGTTAGTAGATGCAAATTATTACATTTAGAATGGATAAACAAGGTCCTGCTTTATAGCACAGGACACTACAACCAATCTCCTGGAATAGATCATGATGGAAAAGAATATAAAAAAGAATGTATGTGTATATGTGCATGATTTTATATATTCCCATATATATATAATTGAGTAGCTTTGCTGTACAGCAAAAATTGGCACATCGTAAGTCAAGAATAATTTTAAAAAATTTTAATTAATTTTTAAAAAGAGTTGGTTCTTCGAAAAGGTCAGTGAGGAATTCCCTTCATAGCACAGTGGTTAACAAATCTGACAGAACCATGAGGTTGCAGGTTCTGATCCCTGGCCTTGCTCAGTGGGTGAAGGATCTGGCGTTGCCGTGGGCTGTGGTATAGGTCGCAGACGTGGCTCGGATCCCACGTTGCTATGGCTCTGGCGTAGGCTGGCAGCTACAGCTCTGATTAGACCCCTGGCCAGGGAACCTCCATAAACCATGGGAACGACCATAGAAAAAGGCAAAAAGACCAAAAAAAAAAAAAAAAAAAAAAAAAAGAGTCAATGAAACCAACTTACAACAAGCTAACAAAGAAAAAGATGACACAAATTACTGTTATCAGAAATGAAATGGGGATGGGATTAAGATGGCAGAATAGAAGGACTGGAGCTCAACTTCTCTCCTAAAAACAGCAAAATATACAACTAAATGCTGGGCAAGCTTCAACCAAATGGACCAGAAACTTTCAAAAAGATATCCTACTCCAGAAGACAAAGAGGAGGCCACATCAAGAAGTAGAAAGGGTGATTAGAAGATATAAGCAACCCCATACCTCCCAGGTGAGAAGCCCCACAGACTGGAAACTAAATGGTTCACAGACACTCACCTACAGGAGTGAGAGTTCTGAGCCCCACATCAAATCCCCATGCTTGGGGATCTGGCACTGGGAGAAAGAGCCCCTGGAGCATCTGGCATTGAAGGCCAGTGGGGCTTGTGCACAGGAGCTCCACGGGACTGGGGGAAACAGAGACCCCATTCTGAAAAGGCATACACAGACTTTCATGTGCAATGGGTCCCAGGGCAAAGCAAAGTCTCCATAGGAATCTGGGTCAAACCTGACTGCAGTTCTTGGAGGACATCCTGGGATAACAGGGGTGAATGTGGCTTGTTGTGAGGGAGGGACACTGAAGGCAAAGCTCTCAGGAATATTCAGCAGAATGCCTTTCTCTGGAGGTGGCCATTTTGGGAAAATCTGGCCCAACCCCCATCAGCCAAATCCAGGAAGCACAACAAGTACCACATAAAATAAAACAAAGGAGGAATACCCCAAGACACATATTAATCAAACTGATCAAAATTAAAGACAAAGAGAAAATCTTGAAAGCAGCTAGGGAAACGAAACAAATAGCATACAAGGGAAGCCCAATAAGGTTACTGGCAGATTTTTCAGCAGAAACTCTGCAGGCCAGAAGGGAGTGGCATGATATACTTAACATGATGAAAGGTAAAAATCTCCAACTATGATTACTTTACCCAGAAAGGCTCTCATTCAGATTTGAAGGAGAAATCAAAACCTTCACAGATAAGCTAAAGCTAAGAAAATTCAGCAACACTCCACCAGCTTTACAACAAATACTAAAGGAACTTCTCTAGGCAGAAAAGAAAAGACTACAACCAGAAATAAATACACCACAAGTGACAAGACTCACCAGTAGGGGTATATATATAGTAAAGATAAGAAAACATCCACACACAATTATGCCACCAAAATCAGAAATCATGAGGAGGGTACAAAATCAGGACACTGGAGATGAACTTGCAATTAAGAGACCAACAACGTAAAACAATCTCATATATATATATATATATATATATATATATAGACTCATATGAAAACTTCAGAATAACTGCAAACCAAAAATCTACAATTGATACTCACACCAATAAGAAAAATCAACTCGAATACAACACAAAAGATAGTCATCAAACCACAAGAGGAGAGAATAAGAGAAGAAGGGAGGAAAAAAGAACAACAAAAACAAATCTAAAGCAATTAATAAAATGGCAATAAGAACATACACATCAATGATTACCGTAAATGTTAATGGACTAAATGCCCCAACCAAAAGACAAAGACTGGCTGAATGAATACAAAAACAAGATCCATATATATGCTGTTCTCAAGAGACCCATTTCACTTCTAGGGACACATACAAATTGAAAGTGAGAGGATGGAAGAAAATAGTCCATGCAAATGGGAATCAAAAGAAAGCTGGAGGAGCAAAACTCATATCAGACAAAATAGACTTTAAAATGAAGAATATTTTAAGGGACAAAGAAGGACATCACATAATGATCAAAGGATCAACCCAAGAAGAAGATGTAACAATTTTAAATATCTACGTGCCCAACATAGGTTCACTACAACATATAAGGTAACTGCTAACAACCTGAAAAGGAGAATTCAACAATAACACAGTCATAGTGGGGGACTTTAATACCCCACTCAAAGCAATGGACAGATCATCCAGACAGAAATTCAGTAAGGAAACACAGGCCCTGAATGCTGCATTTGACCAGATGGACGTAACAGATATTTATAGGACATTCCATCCAAAAGCAACAGAATACACATTCTTCTCAAGTGCACATGGAACATTCTCTAAGATTGATCACATCCTGGGCTTCAAATCCAGCCTTGGTAATTTAAGAAAACTGAAATCATATCAAACATCTTTTCCAACCACAATGCTATATGATTAGAAATCAACAACAACAAAAACACTACAAAAAACACAAACACGTGGAGACTCGACAACATGATACTAAACAACCAATGCATCACTGAAGAAATCAAAGAGGAAATTAAAAAATACCTAGAAGGAAATGACAACAAAGATACGACACTCCAAACCCCATGGGATGCAGCAAAAGCCATTCTAAGAGGAAAGTTTATAGCAATACAACCCCACCTCAGGAAACAAGAAAAAGCTCAAATAAACAAGCTAACATTACATCCAAAGCAGCTCGAGAAAGAAGAACAGACAAGACCAAAAGGTAGCAGAAGGAAAGACATCATAAAGATCAGAGCAGAAACCAATGAACTAGAAACAAAGAAAACCATAGAAAAGATCAATGAAACAAAAAACTAGTTCTTTGAAAAGATCAACAAAATTGATAAACCCCTAGCCAGGCTTATCAAGCAAAAAAGAGAGAGGACTCAGATCAATAAAAATAGAAATGAAAAAGGAGAAGTAACAACGGACATCACAGAAATACAAAGGATCATAAGAGACTACTGCAAGCAACTATACACCAACAAAATGGAAAACCTAGAAGAAATGGACAAATTCCTAGAAAAGCACAATCTTCCAAGACTAAACCAAGATGAAATAGAAGAGATGATGGGACCACCCACAAGAACTGAAATTGAAACTGTGATTAAAAAACGCCCAACAAACAAAAGTCCAGGACCAGATGGCTAAACAGGCGAATTCTATCAAACCTTTAGAGAAGAGCTAACACCTCTCCTTCTGAAACTATTCCAAAAAATCACAGAGGAAGGGATACTCCCAAACTCATTCTACGAGGCCACCATCACCCGCATACCAAAACCAGACAAAGATACCACACACACACACACACAAAACTACAGCCCAATTTCACCGATGAACATCGATGCAAAAAATCCTCAAGAAAATACTAGCAAACCACTTCCAACAATACATTAAAAGGATTGTCCATCCTGATCAAGTGGGATTTACCCCAGGGATGCAAGGGTTCTTCAGTATCCACAAATAAGTCAGTGTGATACATCACATTAACAAACTGAAGCATAAAAACCACATGATCCTCTCAACAGATGCAGAAAAAAGCTTTGACAAAATCCAACACCCATTTCTGATAAAAACCCTTCGGAAAGTGGGCACAGAGGGAACCTACCTCAACATCATAAAGGCCACATATGACAAACCCACAGCAAACATCATTCTCAATGGTGAAAAGCTGGAAGATTTCCCACTGAGATCAGGAATAAGACAAGGATGTCTGCTCTTGCCACTACTCTTCAACATAGTTCTGGAAGTCCTAGCCACAGCAATCAGAGAAGCAAAAGAAATAAAACGAATCCAAATTGGAAAGGAAGAAGTAAAACTATCCCTATTTGCAGATGACATGATACTATACCTAGAGAATCCTAAAGACTCCACCAGAAAACTGTTAGAGCTCATCCACGAATTTGGAAAAGTCGCAGGATACAAAATCAACACACAGAAATCGATGGCATTTCTATACACTAACCATGAAAGAGCAGAAAAAGAAATTAGCAAAGCAATCCCTTTTACCATCGCATCCAAAAGAAGAAAATACCTAGGAGTAAACCTACCTAAAGAGACAAAAGACCTGAACTCTGAAAACTATAAGCCACTGATGAAAGAAATCAAAGATGACACACATAGATGGAAGACATACCATGCTCGTGGACTGCAAGAGTTAACATTATCAAAATGACTATACTACCTAAGGCAATCTACAGATTCAATGCAATCCCATCAAATTACCAAGGACATTCTTCACAGAACTCAAACAAAAGAGTTTAAAGTTTGTTTGGGAGCACAAAAGACCCAGAATAGCCAAAGACATCCTGAAAAAGAAAAATGGAGCTGGAGGAATCAGGCTCCCGGACTTCAGGCTATACTACAAAGCAACAATCATCAAAACCGCATGGTACTGGCACAAAGACACAAATATACATCCCTGGAACAGGACAGAAAGCCCAGGATTCAACCCAAGCACCTACAGCCCACTCATCTATGACAAAGGAGGCAAGACTACACAATGCAGAAAGGACAGCTTGTTCAATAAGTGGTGCGGGGAAAACTGGACAGCCGCATGGAAAAGAATGAAATGAGAACACTCCCTAACACCAGACACAAAAATAAACTCCAGATGGATTCAAGACCTACATAGAAGACCAGACACTATCAAAACTCTTAGAGGAAAACCTAGGCCAAACGCTCTCTGACATAAACGACAGCAACATCTTCTCTGATCCACCTCTTAAGAGTAATGACAATAAAAACAAAAATAAACAAATGGGACCAAATCAAACTGAAACGTTTCTGCACAGCAAAGGAAACCCTAAACAACACGAAAAGACAACCCACAGAATGGGAGAAAATCTTTGCAGGTGAACCCACTGACAAGAGATTCATCGCCAAAATTTATAAACACCTTCTGCAGCTCCATCCCAAAAAAACCAACAACCCCATCGAAAAATGGGCAGAAGATCTAAACAGACAGTTCTCCAAAGAAGACATACAGATGGCCAAGAAACACATGAAAAGATGTTCAACATCACTCATTATTAGACAAATGCAAATCAAAACCACTATGAGGCACCACCTTACACCAGTAGAATGGACATTATCAAAATGTCTACAGACAAGAAGTGCTGGAGAGGGTATGGAGGAAAAGGAACCCTAGTACACTGTTGGTGGGATTGTAAATTGGTGCAACCACTGTGGAAAGCAGTATGGAGATGCCTCAGAAAACTAACCATAGAACTACCATTTGATCCAGCAACCCCACTCCTCAGCATCTATCCAGAGAAAACCACAACTTCCAAAGACACATGTACTCCGATGTTCACTGAGGCACTCTGCAATAGCCAAGACATGGAAACAACCTAAATGTCCATTGACAGAGGCGTGGGTCAAGAAGATGTACATATACACAATGGAATATTACTCAGCCATTAAAAAGAATGAAATACCTGCATTCCTAGCAACATGGATGGACCTAGAAATTATCACGCTAAGTGAAGTCAGCCATACAATGAGACACCAACATCAAATGCTTTCACTGACATGTGGAATCTGAAAAAAAGGACACAATGAACGTCTTTGCAGAACAGATGCTGACTCACAGACTTTGAAAAACTTACGGTTTCCAAAGGAGACAGTTTGGCAGGTGGGGGGGATGCACTGGGGTTATGAGATGCAAATCCTTTAAAATTGGATTGTGATGATCATTGTACAACTATGAATGTAATAAATTGAGTAATAAAAAAAAGAAATTAAGCAATGAATACTATTATAGGTACAACCAGTAGTAAAATGATTATAAAGAATTAGAAAATAGAATTTAGCAATATATAAAAAGTTTTTCTTTAAAAAAGTAATTTTAAATATGATAACTAGATGGTGTTTATCCTAGGGATGCAAGGCTGGTTCAATATCTGAAGATTAACCAATGTAATCCACCATATTAACTGATTAAAAAAAAAAATCACATGCTCAAAATCAACTGATGCAGAAAATGTATTTGGCAAGGTTCAACATCCATTCATGATAAAAAAAAAATTATCTCAGAAAACTAGGAATAGAAGAATCTTTCTTAACTTGGTAAAGAATATATATAAAATATCTCTAGCTAATGGTGAAAAATGAACACTTTTCTTCTAAGATCTGGAACAAAACAAGATGTCCACTCACACTACTGTTATTCACGAACACTGGAAGTTCTAGCCAGGGCAATAAGGCAAGAAAAAAATAAATAAATATAAGGCATACACATTGGAAAGCAAGAAATAAATGTCTCATTTGCAGATGACATGATGATATACATAGAAAGTCCCAAGGAACCTATGAAAAAACAAACAATACTTCCTAAAACTAGTAAGCTCATCAAGTCAGAGAACACAACATTAACTTATAAAAATTAACCTTACTTCTGTATACTAGAAATGAACACAGAGGAAAAGAAATTTTAAAACACAGTACCACTTACAAGCACTCCAAAACCATGAAATACTTAGATGCAAATCCAACAAAATATATTCAGAATTTGTATTCTAAAAACTGTAAAACACTGAAGGCAAAATATTAATGAAGATCTAAATAAATAGAGACCTGTCATGTTTATAGATTAAAATACCCAACATAGGAGTTCTCACTGTGGCTCAGAGGAAACAAATCTGATTAGCATCCATGAGGATGCAGGTTCAATCCCTGACCTCACTCAGTGCATTAAGGATCCAGCGTTGCCGTGCGTTGTGGTGTAGTCACAGATACGGCTCGGATCTGGCGTTGCTATAGGTGTGGCATAGGCTGGCAGCTACAGCTCCCATTTTACCCCTAGCCTGAGAACCTCCATATGCCACACGTGTAGCCCTAAAAAGACAAAATAAATAAATAATAAAATACCCAACACAGTAAAAACATCAATTTTTCCCAAAATTGATATAAAGATTTAATACAAGATTTTTTGTAGATTATAAACAATTCTAAAATTCACATGAAAACGCATGTTATAAGAGCTAAAATAACTTTGAAAAATAAAAATAGACTGAATCATCCTAACCCAATTCCAAGATTTATTACATAGCTATAATAAGCAAGACTGCAGGTCCTGACACAGTGATAGACACAGAAACAAATGGAAGAAAACAGAGAACCCAGAAACAGCCCACAGAAATTGACTTCTGACAAACGTGTGAACATAATTCAAAAAGGAAAGATAGCTTTTTCAACAAATGGTAATAATATAACTGGATATCCATAAGCAAAGGAAAAAAAAAACTTTACATTTAACTCATTATCAGTTTTGAGTTGATTTTTATATAAAATGATTTTATATGAAATGATATCAACTTGATTTCATTTAAAAATCAACTCAAAACTGATAATGAATTAAATGTAAAACATAAAATTATAAAACTTTTAGAAGAAAACAAAGGAGAAAATCTCCAGGAACTAGGGCTTCATGAAGAGTTCTTAAATATTACTTCAGAAGTATGTTTCATCAAACTGTAAAAATCAATAAATTGGACTTCATCAATATTAAAAAACTTTTCCTCTACGAAAGATCTTGATAAAAGGATGAAAAGACAAGCCACATGGTGAGGGGAAAAAATATGCAAACTACATCTGGCAAAGGAATCATATCTACATTATAGGAAGAACTCTTAACAAAGCAGGAGAAACAAAACAAAATATCCAATTTTTAAAGGGGCAACTAATAGGAGGAGACATTTGGAGGAAGAAGCTAAATTATTGGAAAATAAACACAAAAAAGAATTCAATGCCACTAACAATTAGGAAAATGTAAATTAAGATCACGATGACATATCAACCCATTAGACACATACCTATTAGGGCAGCCAAAACAAAAAATAGTGACAATACCAATTGCTGGTGAAGATACAGAAAAACTGAATCTCTTATACATTGCTGATAGAAACAGAAAATGGTACAGAAACTTTAGAAAAGAGTTTGACAGTCTTTAAAAAAAATAAACATTTATCACAGGACCCAGCAATCCTATATCCACACAAATACCTGCATACATATACACACGGTAATTTTATTTGTAATAGACAAACACTGGAAACAACCAAAATGTTCCTCAATATACATTACACTAACTAGGGGCCATCCATACGAGGGAAAATTACTTAGCAATAAGAAAGCACAAACTACTGATAACACACAACAACTTAAATGGATCCCTGAGTCATTCCGCTGAGGGAAGAAAAGTCAATCTCAAAAGGTCACATACTGAATGACTGCAGGTATGCAACATTTTCAAAATGACAAAAATACAGAGAGGGAGACCAAGTGAGTGGCTGACAGATTAGAAATTCTGGAGGAGGGAAATGGGTCTGACTCTTTAAAGAGGTAGCAGGAGAAGAATCTTCCTGGTGATGAAACAGTTCTACATCTCAACTGCAGTGGTCATAACGCCGTTCTGCACGTGACAAGATGGCATGGAGCCTCAGCCACACATGATACCAATGTCAACTCCTGGTTTGACAACCATGAATTGTGTGATTCTGCACTATCTTTCCAACTTTCTCTGGATTTACCACTATTTAAAATAAAAACCTTAAAAACATATCATCACAGTATGTTTTCTACTGGAATAACAAACATCGATACTCACTTCCAATATCCGGCCTCAGCTTTTTATCATATTCTCTTAGCAACTTGTTGAGAATAAGAGTCACGTCTGTGTCTTGGGACTTGGGAGCCAAGACCCACTTTTGATTTGACGACGAATCTTCATATTCATCCTCTTCCACTTTTCTGGACCTGTAATAACGGTACAAAGTGTGACATACAAGTTGTAGCAATGGCTCCAGGAAGTGTCTTTTTTGGATGCCCCATAGCATATGGAGTTCTCAGGCCAGGGATCAGATCCAAGCCAAAGCTGCGACCTAAAGGGCAGTTGCAGCAATGCTGGATCTTTAACCCACTGCACTGAGCCAGAGATTGCACCTAAGTCCCAGCACTGCAGGGACACCACCGATCCCACTGCGCCACAGTGGGAACTCCAGGAAGTATCTTAAGCGAGGCCCACCCAACCACTACTGAAAGAAGTAGAAAATCCCCAGGACCCTCAGCCCAACCAACAGATTACCTCTATCTAAAATTAAACAAATGAAACAAAACACAAATTAGAAAAAATCCAGTAAGAAGAATGCCACTGCTATCAATATACCATGATGTTTTCATTAAATGTGACAAAAAATGAATCTATGTCCATGTTAAACCATAGACATTGCAATAAGTCATCCAATGCAAGAAGTCCAACTAGCAATCAATCAGCATAGGCTGCAGCTGCAGCTCCAATTCAACCTGTGCCCCATGAACTTCCATATGCTACAGGTGAAGCCATAAAAAGAAAAAAAAATTAAAATCTTTCTAATATGTCTTAATCATTGGCCCCTTGATAAAGGGGTTCAAATAAATGATGAGCATCTCTGAGTCTGTCCTGAGCAAGGCTGAGCCTGACAGCCACCTCCTGGGTGATCCAGGCTCACAGAAGTACTTGAATGGAGAGGCCTCAAAAAGACAAGCTAGTTTTCTCAGTGAGTGAGGCCATCTTAGCAGTACAGCCAGCAGGGCATGAAAAGAGCAGTCTCTTCTTTAAAGTAGTACTTCCAGGGGGCCTGCCACTTACTAGGGCAGAAAAACTTGTCACACAAACAAGCACGCAATCTTCTTCCTTTATGGCTTGTCAGTGTGTGTGGCTTTTTTTCTTCACCAAAGAGAACAAAATACAGGATAGAAAAAACTGCACTGAGGTTGATTCGTCCTGACTATGTATGAGCTCATTTCTGTGTAGCTTCCCAGACAGAGTCAAAATGGCAACAACATCTCAGGGCAGTTGTGCTCTGGGACATGTTTCTTTAATTTTTGGAATCATCTAAACGATCTATGATGACCATGAAATACATGAAAAAAGATAAACTTTTTAAAGTTCATTATTGCTACCTTGTTTAAAACTTCAGAATCATATATATTTATATACAATAATAATATAATGATAACACACATATAATCATATGTGTATGCCATATACTGTGTACATGAGTCTTTTTTATCAGTGTTAACTGGCCTTAACATAGACCAGAGCAGTGTCAGATTGTCTGGTCCTATATGAATATATATGAGATTTTGATAATGAGTATATGACATTCATCTCGAAGATTGACTCCATTTAAGTTTTCCCTAGGCCTATACTAAACTGTAATTCTATTTCTTGACTAGAAGGGTAAAATACATCATCCATTGGAACTATAAATTGCTGTGGATTTTTATTCGCACTGAATACTCACCCACCATCAACAGGAACTTGTAAAATTTGAGACACATCTTAAAGAAGTGATATACTTCATTTCATTATTTGTAAGCCAGAACTTTGACAAATTAGACTACAGAATATAAAATGCCACTACAAGAGTTCCTGCTGTGGTGCAGTGGGTTAAGAATCTCGGGTTGTCTCTGCAGTGGCTCGGGGCTACTAATGAGGCGGGGATTCAATCCCCAGTCCAACACAGTGGGTTAAGGATCCAGCATTGCCACAGCTGTAGTGTAGGTCTCAGCTGTGGCTTGGATTCAGTCCCTGGCCCCGGACTTCCATATGCCACAACTGTAGCCTATATAAATAAATAAAGTTTAAAAACAAAATGTCACTGCAGAATATTTTGTTTTATCAGGAATATTGTCAGGAGTATTAATTTTATCAACTTGAAAAAAAAAGTGGGTTGACACAGGTTCTGCAGGACATGGATTACTAGGAACCAACCACTGCCCCTCAGGACCTGGCAGTTTGGTCCAGAGTAAAGGCACTTAGGAAGCTATGAACAAAGGGAGAGACTGCCTCAGCAAAATCACATACAACATTCTCAGGACTCCTTCCAACTCGTTCACAGCTTTCCTCTCTCCCTCTTCTGTCTGTCACTTCCTCTCCCCTCCTCTCTTCCCCTTTGCCTTCCTTCCCAGAACAGCTCACCAGCACAGACTAGCTTAGCCCATGCTCTCCATGCTCTGTATCTTCTAATGCCCCCGAACTCAGATATACCCAGAAGGAGCACATCATCCCTCCATCAGTTCTCTGTATACACAGCCTTAGTTTCTGAAAAATACTTTGAGCCGCTTCAATAACAGGTATTATAACGAGACTAATTCTCCCTCTAGCGGTGAAGTGGGGACGAGAGGGTTTTCCTGAAATTGCATAAGCGTTTTCCTCAGAGGCCAGGGCAGGTGAGGGGAGACAAAGCAAGAAACAGCAGCTACATCCTCTCCGGCCCCTTCCCCTTCAAAAGAGAAAGTGATACCAGCCGCTCTGTGATCAAGCTGTGGGGAGACAGTAGGCAGGGCAAAGGCAGAGATGATCTGGGCCCCTCAGTGGCTGACACTGGGTGCCTCCCTATCCTGATGTCACGTCAGTTTGCTGCAGGACTTCAGAGAATGAAATCCAAGCTTCCCAGTGCTGGTGCCAGACTACCAGCCCTATAGAAAAGACTCCCCTTGACGAAAACCAAATCTCATCTCAGGACTCACTGGAATGTGAATAAAACAAAAAGCCCCTTTTTTCTAAACTGTTATATCTAATCTTCATGAGGGTTCTCTTATCAGGATTGTTGGATCCTAAACACCATCACTGCAATTCGTCTTTTCTTAAAAAAACAGACTGGCCACATATTGTCACTGGGAAGCAACAGCTCAGCCCTCAGATGGTATTTTCATGTCTTACACCTTCTCTTCAACCACAAGGACAGAGACAAAGTTGGAACTATCTTATGAACATAAAAAGCAGCTCCTACACCTCAGAAAGCAGGTAGTCAGCCACTTAAGGTGTCATCAAGGTCCAGGTGTGACTTAGTGTGTTTTAATGTAGAAGCAGCTCGTCCATGGGTGTCAGAATGGGGTGCTTTTCTCTCCACAGAGCTGCCAAGACATCACATGGGGCGCAACTGTCAGCACCTTCTCCAGGGCTCTTCCACACCAGGAAGGCATTCCAGAGTGCAAATGAGCACCCTCTCAGAATTAATAACAGTTTTGAAAGAGGATGCCTGACATTGGATTGCTTTACGTGTCTATAAAACCTATTCAGAGACATGAGAGCAAAGATGCTTTCAAAGGAGAGGCATACAGCAATAAAATTAGTTTAAAATTGGGTTGTTTGTTTTTTTTCAATTGGTATGTCAAGGCCATGGAACCAACCCTGACATAGAATATATTAAATTTGTTACATCTGCCTTGTTGAGATGGAAGGATGAGGAATCCCCAGAGACTGTATGGGTATTTGGGAACCCTTAGACACCTGAGCGTTTCAAGTTAGACACCCAAACATCTTCCTACTAAGCACATAAAGTAATAAGGACCATGAGCAGTTTTCCTTCTCCCATGTTAGGTATCTAGAGATCTACACAGCCGACTGTCCAACTCTGAACTGCAGGTCATTTCATCCAGTCGCAGTGGGAAAGCCAATGAGACGTAATCTCAGATCTGGATATGACCTGGGACCTCTGTGTTGTGCCTGGTGTTGTCTGCTTCTAAACAGATATTCAACCAGGCAGGAGCAACCTCAGAGAGCACAATTCCATTTCCCTTCTCAGCTGGCTCCTTAGGAAGATCCAAAGAGCGTGCTACCTGGTTGGGGTTGCTGCCATGAGTCTCTGGTGAGTCTGCTGTCCCCCACCTCACCCCCGACATAAAACCTGCCTTTCTCACTCTCAGCAATTAGGAAAGACTCAGCAGTGTGTGGTGGGGAGGGCCAGGACTTCCTTCCTCAGGGCTTCTCAAAGGTAGAGAGTGAGAAGCCATTTACATTCATGTCTTGTAGGACTTGTTAATGCACCTTCCTAGTTCCTGGGTACTTCACAAATATGAATGACCTCCTGGTACTGCCTGCTGATACCTGCAGGGTTTATGGCACACAGGAAGGCTTGCCAGCTCTCTAGCTCCCAGATCTAAGAAATGAAGACCTGTCAAAAGAGAAGTGTTCTGGGGGTAGGAGTACCCTGAGATTCTTGGGGTGGTGAGGCTAGGCAGGAAGAAGAGAGCTGCTCTTATTTTCAAACTACAGGACAGTCTGCAGGTTCTGGGCCAGAGATCTAGCCCCAGACAGAATTAAAGGGATCAAACCCAGACGTTCCAGTTATGTGACAGCAACAGGATTTAACCCTTCTGGTCCCACTATCCTTCCCTCTTCATGAGCCATTTTCATCTCTTCCTGGAGCATTTCTGAGCTCCCATTAGCTGGCTGATGTCCCAGGAAGAAGGTTAAGGGTATTCACGGTGAGGTAATTTCTTACAGTTACTACCAAGAAATCTTATTACCAGTGTCAACATGCTCCTTCTACAGGGGTAGGTTTGTGCATGCTCCTGTGTGTGAACGGGGTGCACATGTGTACTGTGCGTGTGTTTCCAGGACCTGGAGAGGGAAATCCTCTCTGAAAAGCAGGGCACTCAGCTGCCCACCTGGTCCCAGTCCTCCTCTACTGCCTCCAGCCCAGCGACTCCTCACCAGACCGGTTTAAACTGGGCAGCTAGGAAATCATGACTCCTGGGTCCTGGGAAATTTCAGTGATGGAAATGATACAGAATGTCGCTCAATGTGTGAGTGTGTGTGTGTGTGTGTGTGTGTGTGCACGCGCGCACGCGCCTGCCCCTGGAACACTTGGGGGAGGGGTAGAGGTAGATAAGGAGGTAGACACCGGCTTTCCCCTATACTACTGGTTTTCAAAATCCCTTAAAACCACCAGATCCTAAAAGCTTCAGGGGAAGAGCCCATTAATCTGAGTCCCCATATTTCAGGCTGCAGAGAAGGCTGCAGCCGCCCAGCCAGGAGAGGCAGATGGCCTTGTCCCGGGGAGATGGGACAGGTAAGGTGCCAGCCGACTTCCCCTCTTCTCCTTGCCTGGCCGCCGGCGGGCTGTGCCACAAACCGGCCGACGGACAGAGGGGCGCTCCGGGGACCCGGGCCGGCCGACAGCGCCCCCCGCCGCCCTACCTCCAGGCTTGGAGCCTCCGGGGATGCGGAGCCCCGGCGCCACTTACCGCGCGTGCAAGCCCGAGAACAGGCAGAGGAGCAGCAGCAGCTTCGGGGCCATGGTGCCGCGGAGCGTGGGGCGCTGGGTCCGAGGCCTGGGGCCGGGCGGCGCTTCCTCCGGAGCGCGGGCCTCGCCTCCGCCGGCTCTCCCCGCCCTCGCTGCCTCTGGTGTCGCCGCCTGCGGCGGGACAGGTGTGGGCTCGGGCGGCCAGCCGCGCCTCCGACGGCCGCCGGGTCTGCGCGCGGCTCCGCGGGGCTCACGCGGGATGCCCGGGCCCCCTCGGCGCGCCGCCCCCGCCGGCGCACTGGCGCCGGGTCCTCGCAACTGGGTGGCGGGAGCTGGTGGGCGCTGGCGGTCCCTGGCCCGGAAGCCCCGCGGCAGCCCACCCGCCGCGCGCCGGTGCGGGGCGGTGGGCTCTGCGCGCGCTGTGCGGTAGCCGCGCGCTCCAAGGTGGGGGCAGGGAGGCGGCCGCTCCTCGGGCAGCGCCTCCGTGGCGGCCCCGGCGGGGAGGAGTTTCCCCAATTACACGCTTGACAATGCGCGAGGCGAGGAAAGCGAGGTCTGAATGGACTCGGAGTTTGAGGCTGGGAAAGGGGCGGGGCTCGGCGGGGGCGGAGAAGCTCCGGGATCCCGCCGGGAACCTGCAGAAGGGTCCCAGGATTGGCACCCCGCGGTCCAGAGAGAGCTCCCGAGCCAGACGGAATGCGTTCCTTCCCGCTTTTCAGCAAGACGTCGCGGTTCTCCGCGCTCCCTGTCCTCCTAGAGCGTCCCCACCTAGGCGCCCTGGCGAAGGAGCTAAACAGCCTGCAGCCCTCCCATCGCGCACGTCGCACTCAGTGAACCCCTTCCGTACACTGCTGAGATTCAGCGTGGAAAAGTGGCGAGCCTGGGAGTATTTGGGGAAAAGCTCCCCCGATGTGTACCTTTCACACGCAAATAAAGACTATTCCATAGCAATAAACAGCAGTGGTGAAAAAGAATGTTGAATGTAGGAGACAATGACCCTAAGTAAAAGAGCAAAAGATGTTCTGTTTGAACTATGAAGGGCTCTTCAACATATTTTCAAAGACTCAAAGGCTGTGAAAATTGCATTTATATTTTCATTCGTAATAATCAGAGTGTTAGTTTTTTACCAGGTAGATATTACAACATCAGCATACCTTAGAATACATCCACTAAGAAGCTGGCTTTTATATTGGGGGAAAAATGGTTCTTAGGAAGTAGTTTTTTCTTTAAACTACTGTTCATAGAATTATAAAATGATGTGATGTTTCTTGAATATTGTCAAGCCGCATTGTTCATAGAATATCTTCAAGGGTCAGTTGAAAATTGCCTGCTGTTCTTTCCTTATTTGTGGCTTCACCAGCATGAACATGGTCACGAAGTAGAGTGAAGTTGTTGGTGATGGAGATATATATACACACACACACACATATATTTTAAGCAGTGGAGCTGTGGCTTCCTTTGCATTGCCATCTTCCTGCCTCTCTCTTCCGCTAAATGGCCTTGAACTTACTCCAGCTAACCTCTTCCCAGCTCCTTCTGGCATCCTCTGCCTTCCACATCTCTTACTCAAATCCTGACACTAGGAAGCCTCCCAACATCATTGCTTTGCCACTTCCAGAACATGTAACACTTCTTCCAGCTTCAGGGGGATATAAGCCTTTATAATACTCTAATCTTTTATTTACTCTATCCTACAATGCAATTAAGCACTTTAAAAATTAGATGATGACTTATCATTTGTTAATTGCTTATAGAAATATGTCAAGTCCATAGAGAATAGACTTGTGGTTGCCAAGGGGAATGGGGAGGGAGTGGGATGGGCTGAGAGATTGGGGTTAGTGGATGCAAACTATTACATTTAGAATAGATAAACAATGAGTTCCTGCTGTATAGTGCAAGAAAGTATATCCAGTCTCTTGGGATAGACCATGATGTAAGATAATATAAGAGAATGTATATATATGTATGACTGGTCACTTTGCTGTATAGCAGAAATTGGCACAACATTGTAAATCAACCATATTTTAATAAAAAAATGTTAACCCCTCCCAAAAAGAAAAGAAAAAGAAGAGGAACCTGGAGTTCCCTGGTGGCTCAGCACATTAAGGATCTGCTGTTGCCACTGCAGTGACTCGTGTTGCTGCTGTGGCTCGGGGTCAGTCCCTGGCCCAAGAACTATTGCATGTTGCCAATGCAGCCAAAAAAAAAAAAAAAAAAAAGCCAAAAACAAACTAACAAAAGAGCAAGTGTAAGTACAGTATGCTTATTTTCTTAATAGCGGGGAAAAAACTCAAAATGACAGACAATAAAATATTAACAATGGGAAAAAAAAGGATACATTTCAAGTGTCCACAAGCTTCTTATGTGTGCTATGAGAAAACTGCATGTATAAATAAGCACTTTTCTATGCCTCAATTTTAAACACAGTAGTAGGAACTTAGGTAACATAACAGTCAGACATGGATAACATAATAGGGGCCCAGGGGTTAATGTGGAGGCTTTATATAAATGAGCTCTCTCACAATACTAGTCCCATTTCAATGATAGAGAAAACACACAGAGAAGGTAAGTCATTTCCCTAAGATCACAGAGCTAGGAGATTGAAGACTGGGAGTTAAAACCCAGGCAGCAGGCTCCAACATCTCTTCATCACTATGTCATACTGCCTTTCAGATGAATAGGAGCTCAGTAAACCTTTGTTTGGTTCTTTCACCAAAGTTTTAGACTCCTTGCTGTATTTATTATTTAACATGAGTACAAATGCTTACAAGTTGTTTATAATACAAGCAGCCAGATACTTGAATGTTGTTGTAAAATATCAGTATAATGAGAAGTGCCCAGTGAAGTTTTTACAGTAGAAACAGTGGAAAAGAAAACGTGATGCTCTTTTTGCATTCCTGTGTTGGTTATTCTTTTCCTTTCTTGCATATTTTCAGTCTGTTATCATGAATGGATGTAACTTGATTTCTTCTAGCTCTTGGCTCCCTTTATTATACCTAGTGTGTCAGTTTGGTAGACTTGAACGTTTTACCAAAGAAAGCCCCCCTTTCCATGGTGCTGCCTGGGACATGATTTCCCCCCCACCCCTGCTTTTTTTAAGCAAAATGAGTTGAGGAAGAACAAATTCAAAGCAAGCTTTCCGGGCATAAGTGTGAAAGCAAACTAGAAGGTCAAGAATCTAGAATCTTCAAAGGAAAATCTTTCTGTCTTTGATTTTCCTGCCTTGCTCAGCTTGACTGGCGTAGAAAGTGGGGGCAGATAGTGAAAGGGGGAGGGCGGTAGGATGCTTTACGGAGCATGCGCAGTGCTCATTCTCCGTTTTCCTTTTGATTCCAACCCCCGCCCCCCAATTCTTCTGTCTGCAGCACTGAGGAAGCTGACAATTCGGTTCCACTTGGGCGCGAGGGTTTTGCATTCCATTCCCCTAGTTCGCAAGAAAAGGAAAATTAAAAGTAACAAAAGGGATAAGGGTTGGAGCCTATGCAATTCCACGTGCTCCACGAACATCCTCCAGCGATGCAGATGCATGCTGTTTGTTTCCAGTCTTGGCGTCAAATCCGGACTCAAGGTTTCTGGGGAAGACCCGGGCTGGCTGCTGCGTCTGGCAGGAGGCGGGAAGGAGCCAGAGAAGGCAGTGAGACTGGCTGCCTTGGCTGGGGATCCTCTTGAGGCTTCTCCAAGAAATACCTCTCAGGATTCCTTGCCTGGCCTCGGTTCACCTCATGCTATAGAAGCAAAGAGAGATGTGGTGCTGCATGTAACAAGACCACTGCATCAGCTGATCTTATTCTTTATTGCCTCTGGGTTTTCTGTTTGAATAAAATCTCTCCCACCTTCAAACTTATACTTTTGAATTGTATTAAGATGTTTCATGGTTGAAAAAAGCTTTCCCTTCTCAACTTTTAAAGATTTATATTACCAAGGGACAATACACATACAACAAAATGCACCATCTTCAAAGTACGGCTTAATGAACTTGATGATTGTATATACCATATGTATAAGAATGACATGTGCCTATCTTCCAGATTAGGATAGAGAACATTTTCCGGTGCCTGCTCACAGGTGCTGGGCTATCTTCACTGTCAACACCCACCCTGGTAACCACTATTCCACATTCAACCCAAGAGACCGGTTTTGCCTGCTCCTGAATCTCACATTGAATCCTGTACTTTGTTCTGTTTAACCTCTGGCTCTCTCATCCAACATAATGTCTTCCAGATATATCCATGTTGTGGCAGGTAGCAGGCTTTTGTTACTTCTTATTCTGCACAGAGTATTTCACTCTAGTATTCAGCAGAGCACACGCTATTTAGCTAACATCTTTTTGCAGGCCTACATGATGTTTTCTCTTGGTTATCCAACTAAAAATGGAATTTTTAGATCACAGGGAAGGCATATGTTTAGTGATAATAAATATTACTAAAGAGATTTCCAAGATAGCTATATCAATTACTACCCTTTGGCTGTGTATAAATTCCATATGTAGCCATAAAATGCGCCCCGGAGTTCTTGCTGTGGCTCAGCCGATTAAGGACCTGATGTCTCTGTGAGGATTCGGGTTGGATCACTGGCCTCCCTCAGTGGGTTAAGGATCTGGCTTTGCTGCAAGCTGCAAAGCCAGATCACAAATGCCACACAGATCCAGTGTTGCCATGGCCTTGGTGTAGGCCATACCTGAAGCTCCAGTTTGGCCCCTGGACGGGGAATTTCCATATGCTGCAAGTACAGCTGTAAAAGAAAAAAAAATGCCTTGACTTTTTTTTTTTTTAATTCTAGCCATTGTGATATTTCATTCTGGTTTCAGTTTCATTGAGCTCCTTTCAAATTTTTACCAGCCATGGAAATATCTTCTTTTATGAAGTATCATTCAGATCTTTTCCCCATTTTTAAACTGGGCTGTTTGTCTTTTTGTTTACAGAAGCTCCTTGTATTCTTGGTATGAGCCCCTCAATGTGTGATGACTTTCTTCTCTCAGTCAATGGTTTGCTTTGCATTCTGCAAGTTGTGTTTTTTTCTTAACATTATTGCTTTGTGTCCTATTTAACAAATCACTGCAAACCCAGAAGTTATAAAGATAGTCTATGCTGTAGAAGAAAGCTACTTTTAGGTCTAGGTTTCATTTCTAATTAATTTTAGTATATGATTTTATGAATGAATATTTACTTACTTCCAAACCAATAACAAATTGACCTAGCATGATTTATTTAAAACACCATCTCTTTACCACTCAATTTGTATAAATCAGGTGACCATATATGCATGCATTTTTTTTGAGCTCTGTTTTCTTGATCTGTTTGTCTATACCTGCATCATTATCTACTTTTTTTCATACAATAGCTTTAAAATTGTTCTTAATATCAATTTTTTAGTATTCTGAATTTATTCTTTTGGCAGTCCTAGGTTCTTTGCATTTCCATATAAGTCAGCTTGTAAAGTTTCCCCAAATCTTAAGAAACTACTTACCATGGAATATTCACAAGTTTAAAAAGAAATGCATAATACAAAAATTTCCATATCGTGTAATCTACAGTCCACAGTCTAATTTTGTTAACTGTTCCTATTTTATCTTCAGTACCATCCCCCCCAACATAGTCCAAGATTCTATTCAGGATGGCACAATTCATCAGTTATTGTGCACTTTTAGTCTGCTTTTAAACTATAGCAGTTGTTCCCTGGCCTTTCGTGGTCTTTCATAACCTCAAGACAGTTTCAGTAGAGACAAGTGATTTTGTAGAATGCATCTCAGTTTGAGTCTGTCTGCTGTTTCCTCATGATCAGACTCAGGTTATGTATTTTTGCAGAGATACAACATAAGTAACGTTGATTTTCTCAGAGCATCACATCAGGGGCTCATGATGCTGAACAGTCCTACATTGATCACTTGGTTAAGTTGGTATCTGCCAGCCTTCTCCACTGTGAAGTTACTTTTTTCTTTTCATATTGTTAAATATTCTTTGGAGGGAATTCTTTAAAAATATTTAAGTCTATGCAACTAGAGATTCTCATACTAAGTGAAGGAAGTCACAAAGTGAAAGACAAATACCATATGACATCACTTACCTATGGAATCTAAAATACAACACAAATGAACCCATCTACAAAACAGAGAAAGATTCACAGTCAAAGAGAACAGATTAGTGGTTGCCAAGGGGGAGGGGAGTGGAGGAGGGATGGACTGGGAGTTTGGGGTTAGTAGATGCAAACTATTATATAGACAGTGGATAAAGAGCAAAGTCCTATATAGGACCTATATATAGCAGAGGGAGCTATATTCAATATCCTGGAATAAACCGTAATAGAAAATAATTTTTTTAAAAAAGAATATTTAACGCTTTTAGACTTAGCTTTCGTTTGGTGATTCTTGTCTACTGGTAAAATGGTG
This sequence comes from Sus scrofa, assembly GCF_054392235.1. Lineage (NCBI taxonomy): Eukaryota > Metazoa > Chordata > Mammalia > Artiodactyla > Suidae > Sus > Sus scrofa. The sequence goes on from NC_139383.1 coordinate 149,775,091, forward strand.
ATTTTCCGACTTGCTTGTTTCTTCTACATTTATGAGTTGGTACTATATTGTAAGGAAGCATTTTCCTTCTTCCTCTATTCCAATTTTTGGTATGGGGTCATGACTTCTTTTTTTACTTAATGGATTTTAATCCATTATTATTTATTGTTAACCTCAAATTATCCAAGACTTAGACAGTAGGGGCCTCTTGAAGCTAATACCTGACTCCTTTTAGGTGTTAGCCCATCCTTACTTTCTTAGACAAGAAGTTTTTTCCAGGCTCACTCATAATTTCCTTTTCTTAGCCCTTGAATCCACAAAATTCTCCCTGGTTTCTTTTAACTGGGAGCAACATTTAGAAAAGAATTGTTTAAAAATGTCATTGCTTTAAACTAAGAGGTGAGAAATAATATCTCGACATAGTTCTAACCTGCATCTTTCTTGTTATAAATAATACTGAGCATTTTTAAATGTTTATGGCCATTTTATATTTTAGCAAGTTATCCATGCCCTTTGCATATTTTTCTATAAGACTTCTTCATCTCTTGTCCTCGAATTTTAAGAATATCTTTTGTCTGTGGGATATATTGCAAATAATTTCTTCCCTCTTGTCATTTTTCATTTGATTTGCTTGTATTTTTCTCATATTGCAAATTTTTTAAAAATTTTGTAGTCAAATATATTTTACTACATCTCGATTTAAATGCATAGTTGGAAAACCTCCCCCTATACTCAAGTTATAAAATATTCACTCATGATTTATTCTGACCATTTTTTTTTTTGCATTTTTATCTCTGATCCATTTAGAATATATTCTTGTATACTCTGTGAGGTATGAAGCATTCGGACATTTCATAATTGATTATCCAGATCTTCCCACACCACTTACTCCAAAGTTCAACTTTGTCTTACTGATTTGAAATACCATTATCATATACCACACTTCTATATGTACCTAGATCTGTTTTGAATTTTTATTCAGCCCCAGTAGCTTTTTTTACTACTAATATGCTCATATCACCATCATAATTATAAAGACTTTGTACTACGTGTTAATATCTGTTTGGGCTAGTGATAGCTCTTAGTCTTCTTGTTCAGTATTTTTATTTTCACATATTTTCACATTTATCTTTCCAAGTTAACTTTATTCTCAACTTGTAGAGCCCCAGGGAAAAAAATTTTTTTTCATGTTTTAATGGAGTTCTATTACATGGATAAATTAAATTAAGGAAAATTGACATCCTTATGATGTTGGATTACCCTTTACAATAAGAAGAGATAATTTTTATATTTGTTCATGAATACTTCAGATAGGGTTTTCATATTTCCTCTTTATTTGTAAGAATTTTACCTTTTTTATTTCTAAAGTAAATGCTGTTTTCTCTTCCACAATGTCATCTAATTAATGCATAGAAATATTCGAGATACTTTTATATTATTTTTCTATTTTGCTTGCTTTCTGAGTTCTTTTGAAGTCTGAGTTAATTGATCATTGATTCTCTAGTGCTTTTCCATTGTATTATCACATTATCTGCAAATAGAGATCGATTTACTTCAATGTGCCCTGTTTTTATGCCTCTAGGGGTTTTCATTTGTCTAATTACAGTAGCTAATGCTTTAATATGATGATAAAGAAGAGAGAAAGTATTGGAGAAAATTTCTTATTCCAAATCACAGAGGAAATGTCTAGGGTCTTTTAATGGGAGTGAAACAGAAAGAAGGAGGAGGAAAGAGATACCCATAAATATTTATTTTTGAGGTTTTTAATAAAACAGGAATGAATGTTAAAATTTGTCAGATTTGTAGCACCAATGGAATTAAATGATTTTCTCCATAAATGATTAATTATATTAATTACATAATTATATTATTGAATTTCCTAATATTCTTACAGTTGAAAATAAACTTGGAAGTTTTCCATCACTTTCTATGTTTTGAAGCAATTTAATTGAATTGGGATTATACTGTCTCTAAAAATTTAGTAGCATTCCCCTGGGAAGACATCTGGTCCGTTTGTGTGTGTGTGTGTGTGTGTGTGTGTGTGTGTGTGTGTGTGTGTGTGTGTAGAAGTTTCTTGATAAAGTTCTCTTTTCTCTTTAACTTTCTATCTCTAACGGAGTCAGTTTCAGCAAACTCTATTTGCCCCAAGAAATGTTCCAATTCATCTGTGTTTCAATGTCATTGGATAAAGGTGTGATAAGTAGTCTTTTATGACTTCTTTTTGTTTTTTTCTGTATAAGTAGTATTGTTTCTTATTTTGTGTATGTTCCTCCTTTTGTCTTAAGCAGCCTATATATTTTGTTTTATTAATCTGCAGAGTTTTGATTCATTAATTAGATCTACTCTATACCCTATAAAATTAAATTCTGCTTTTACCTTTATTTTACTTACCATGAATTTTCATTTGGCTTATTTCATTATTCTACTTCTAGATTTTTGGTGGAAATTTAATTCTTTTTTTTTTGCATTTTTTCATTTGCGTTGAAATAGGTGTTTAAGAATGTGAATTTTCTTCTGATGTGTGTTAAATGTATCCCATAGATTTTATGCGTAATTTTAAATTAACATTGATTTTTTTTTTGAAAATTTGACAATTTCTACATCTCCCTTCATCTTTGTGCTATTGGAAGAATTTTATATTTCCAATTGGGGGAGAGCTTTTTATTTGCTTTTAATTTCTAGTTTAGTCATCAGAGTGTTATTTATGAAACTTCTACTTTATAGATATACTGATATTTCTTAATATTACTAAGTGATCTAGTATGTGATTAATTGTGTGTCTGGTCCCTGTGTATTTGAGAAGAAAATCTGTTCTCATATATGAGCATGTAAAGTCAAGATACATCAGATATCTACCTCATTTTGATATTTGGGTTTTTTTCTTTTTAACTTACTTTTTGTTTTCTTGCCTTATTTTGTCCTAATATTGAAATTTTAATGTGTATGTATTTATTTCTGTCTCCTTTCATCTCTTATAATTTCTACATTGTATGGATGATGGCCGTACTTTTCAGTATATTTCTGTATATCTTTGCCTTTAATTGTGGCTTGTCATGTTTAATCTTTTTATGCCTGAATGTTACCTTGCCAGATGTCAGGACTCTGCTTTCTTTTGGTTTTCATTTGCCCGGAATATCTTTACTGAGACCTTTACATCTCCCTTTCTTGGATCATTGGCTTTTGGTGTGTGTGTTTTCTGTGTTGCATAGCATTGAGATCTACTTTATGAACCTATTTGAAAATGTGTTTCTTTTGATAGACGAGATAAGTCCTTCCCCTTAAGAACTTACTTTGAGGACTTGCCCCAGACTCACTTTAGTACCAGGCCTGAACTTTCTCTACATATTGTGTATTTTTTGCTCTTTTTTGGATTTCATGTTTGGAATACAGGGAGTTTGATATTTGTTCTGGTGCTTGTGATTCTTTTTCTTCTCCTCAGCAGTTTGGCTGTTTGGAATGCCCTACTCTGATTTTTCCCTGTCATCTGTGTAATAGTCAAAGGGTTAATTTCACTTTCTCCTTTCTCTCTCCTCTGCTCATCATCATACACAGCGTACAGAACCATCTGGAAACTAGGCTGCAGCTCTTTTCTTTCATGCAACAGGCTGCAAGGAACTTCCCAGGAGCCCACAGCTGTGGCCAAGAGAAGAAAGTAAGGAAGCAAAAGCTGCCCTTTAGCCACTGAGTCACCTCCCTCTTCTGGAAGGGAGAGGTGGTTGAGGTTTCTGGTGGGATGAATTAAGACTCAAGACTAAAGAGTTGCTATACCAGGGATTCAGGAGGGGACAGAGATGGGAGTGAGGGTGTAGCTATAAAAGGGTTATGAGGGGCCCCAGTGGAGATGGAGTGGTTCTGTGTCTTGATGTATTCATGTCAATGTTTAGGCTGTGATATTGGGCCCAATTCATGGATTTCACAGGTCTTACTATATTACCCTTTTCCTACATCTTTCTTGATAGACTAGTGGGATAGTGTTATTGACTGAACATTTGTGTTCCTCACAAATTTATTTGTGACATACTGAGGTTGCACTGTGATGGCATTAGGAACAGGGCCTCTGGGTAGAGATTAGTTTGAAAGGGCAGAGCCCTTATGATGGGATCAGTGCCCTTATGATGGGATCAGTGCCCTCAGAGGCTCAGAGGAAGAGACTGTGAGAGCTTGCTTTCTCTCTCCCTGATCTCCATCATGTGAGGATCCAATGGGAAGACTCAGAAGTGGGCCATCACCAGATGCTGGACCAGCCAGTACCTTGACCTTGGACTTGCCATCCTTCACAACTTTGGGAAATAAATGTTCATTGTTTCAACCACCCACTCTATGGGAATGTGTTATAGTGGCCTAGGAAGACAGCAATGACACGAGCTAGGGAACAATACCTATAAAAATTTCAGTTCCCAGCTCCTTGACCTTAGACTCTGTTGGTCTAGAGGGTTTAGTTCCAAAGGGAGGAATGTAGCCCCCTGGGGAATGTGACAATGATTCCGTTAAAAACAAGGATGAAATTGGCAACCAACTATTAGGGCTCCTCAGGCCTCTGAATCAATAGGCAAAAAAAAAAAAAAAAAAGGGGGGGGGGGGATGGACTACGCTGGCTAGGGGACTAATCCTGACTACCACAGGAAATTGGATTGCTGCTCCCCAATGGAGGTTAGAAAGAGTATGTCAGGGATACAGGAAATCTCTTAAGGAAGTTGGTAGTATTTTCATGTCCTATGATCAGAACCAATGGAAAACTTTAACAACACAATTTGTTAGAAAGCCACGAGGAGTGAATCTGGGTCAGCCCATCAGGCCAAACACCAAGACCAGTTGAAATGCTTGCTGAGAGCCAATTGAATAGGAAATGATTCGTGGAAGTAGGTATTTGTAAATAACAGCTATAACCATGTGGCCAGGTTTAAAAATGCAGAGTCTAATAATTATGAATATTTCTTCTTTATTTTGGAATGAATCTGTTTTTTGTGTATCTACAAATATTACTCTTTTCTTCCCTCTATGATCCCCTTATCTAATATAAAATGTGTTAGTAATAGTTAATTTTATATCTCATCATTTAAGTTATAAGATATGGCAGGATGAGTGAATAGCACCCAAAACACTTTGTATTCTCTTCTGGGGAAAGTGTTAGTGTGCTTTTTGGTTGTAGCAGCTGCGTTGCATCATGTTAGACAGAAAGGTAACTTTGTAACTCTCTACTTGGAGATTAAATTTGGGTAAGGAGATGTGTATAGGGGCCAAGTGAACAAGGGGAATACTGTGGTGGCATTTTGATGTGTCAACTTGCTTAGGCTACTCTCCCCAATTATTCAACCAAACATGAAATCCAGATGCTGTTGTGGAGGAAGTTGTAGATGTAATTAAGGTCCCTAATCATTGGACAGTAAGTTAAGGAGATTTTCCTCCATGTGCCTGACATTACCAGATGTAAATTGTTAAAAGCAGTGTTGAGACTTTCTGGAGAGAGACAAAAGAGAAAAAAAGAGAAAGAGGAATGATTCCCACTAATGAGCAACAGCTTTGGCCTGTGTCACCAGAGTTCCAGTCTGCTTCTGATGGTCTCCTCCTAATGGCCTACCCTGTAGACTTTGAACTGGCTTCACCAGCTCGCACAGTGTGCAAACAATACATATGTGTGTCTATCACATACATATCTATATATTTATTGATCTATATCAATATCACCTATTGGTTTGCTTCTCTGGGGCTGCTAAAGAATATGAAATCATGGAGTTCCCCAGTGGCTCAGTAGGTTAAGGATCAGGCTTTGTTACTGCTGTGGCTCAGGTTTGATCCCTGGCCCTGGAAAGTCCACATACCACAGGCATGTCTAAAAAAGAAAAAGAATATGAAATCATTAACTATTAAACATTTGGTGGTATAGAGGGTTAGTTTCAGTAGCAACTTAAAAGGGTCACAGCAATATTCAACCTGCTTCCTCTCACAGACTGCACTCAGGAATTTAGAAGAGTGTTTCATTTTTTTTTAAATTTAAAGTATAGTTGATTTAAAATGATGTGCCAATTTCTGCTGTACAGCATAGTGACTTAGTCATACATATATATTTATTCTTTCTTTTTATACCATTTTCCATCATGGCCTATTCCAGGAGATTGGATATAGTTCCTTGTGCTATACAATAGGACCTTATTTTAATGTAATAGTTTGCATTTACTAACCCCAAACTCCCAGTCCATCCCATTCCCTTCCTTCCCTACACTTTGGCAACCACAATTCTCTTCTCTATGTCTGTGAGTCTGTTTCTGCTTTGTAGACAGGTTCATTTGTGCCACATTTTAGATTCCACATATAAGTGATATCATATTGTGTTTGTTGTTCTCTTTCTCACTTTCTTCACTTAGTTTGATAATGTCTCCTTGCATCCATGTTGTTATAAATGGCATTAGCTTGTTCTTTTTATGGCTGAGTAGTAGTATTCCACTGTGTATATACACCACATCTATTTTTTTTTTTTTTTTTTTTTTGCTTTTTATGGCCACACTTGAGGCATATGGAAGTTCCAAGGCTAGGGGTCAAATCGGAGCTGTAGCCTATGCCACAGCCACAGCCATGTGGGATCTGAGCCACATCTGTGACCTCACAGCAACAGCAGCACAGGATCCTTAACCCACTGAGTGAGGCCAGGGGTGGAACCCACATTCTCAGGGATACTAGTCAGGTTCGTTACTGCTGAGCCACAACAGGAACCCCTGTACCACATCTTCTTAATCCATTCATCTGTTGATGGACATTTAGGATGTTCCCATGTCTTGGCTATTGTGAATAGTGTTGGCAATGGACATAGGGGGTATGTATCTCTTTGAATTATGCCTTTCTCTTAGATAGATGCCAGGAGTGGGGTTGCTGGATCATATGGTAGTTCCATATTTAGTTTTCTGAGGCAACATCACTAATTATTAGAGAAATGCAAATCAAAACTACAATGAGGGAGTTCCTACCATGGCACTGCGGAAACGAATCCAACTAGGAAGTTCCAGTGGGATCCTTAACCTGCTGAGTGAGGCCAGGGATTGAACATTCCTATACGATGAGGTTGCGCGTTCGATCCCTGGCCTCACTCAATGGGTTAAGGATCCAGCATTGCCATGAGCTGTGGTGTAGGTCACAGACACAGCTCAGGTCTGATGTTGCTGTGACTGTGGCGAGGGTGTGGAGAGAAAGGAAATGCCAACATTGTTGGTGGGAATGTAAATTGGTACAGCCACTAGGTAAAGCAGTGTGGCGGTTTCTCAGAAAACAGAAGCATGTTTTTGAATGACCAGAGCTTTGCATTGACTTTGCCCCTTTCATGCTCAGATACTTAAGTTAGGCTACTTCTCCTAATAAAGTCCCTTCTATGTAGTCAGACTCCATTGGCTCACTCCTGTAAACAAAAACTATAGGTAAGAAAACTGCAAAGTATTTCTTTTCCCCTCTATTATTTATCATATGAAGGTTTCAGGATATTTGAGATTTGGCATGGTATTCATTTCTAGTAAAGCACAGAACTTCCAGAATATTATGAGTAGAAATTAACCATTTTAAAATGTCAAGTATTCCCAAGGCCAAGACAGGGTCAGTAGCTAGAGGCAACAAAAAGGTAAAGCCAAGATTTCCTTGCAAATTTCCCACAGCCCACCTTTTGTCATGTGGGTTTAAGAAAAAAATATAAAAAATTCTGACTGAATCTGTTCTTTAAATGGTTTAAAATAGGGATGGGGCATAGTGAAATTTAAAATTAAATCATTTGAAAATGAAGGGCATGTTTTTTGAAACACCCCCAATTCAAACTGTAAAAGAGGGGCTGCTGACTCAAAGTTTACATGGTAAGGAAGGTTTCACTCAAGATGCCTGAGGCAGAAGAGTGGGAATTCCCATCCATATAGTGGGTTCCCTGCCAAAAGCAAAAGCAACACAGTACTTAATTTGCTCGAGTCAGTTTTGATTTTTACCTGTTGTCCTGGTGTAGTTATTGTCTTGAGCCCTCCTAAAAATGTCTCAATTTGAACAATAAATTCCTAATTTAGTGCCATTGTATTTTGAGAACATACTTTATATGATTTTAATCTCACTAAATGTATTAAAATGTTTTGTGGTATAGAAAATGCTGTATCTTGGAGAAAAGCACAGGTGCATTTGTATACCCTTTGTATACTCTGTCATTGCTGGGTAGAATGTTCATGTCTGTTAAGTCAGGCTGGTTGATAGTGTTGTTCTTATCTTCTAGATCCCTGATGATTTTCTGTCCAATTGTCCTATCAATTATTGAGAATGGAGTATTGATATTTTCAACTCTTATTATTGAGAATCTATTTCGCCTTTCAAATCTGTCAGCTTTTTCCTTCATATATTTTGGGGCTCTGTTTTCAGATGCACATCTGCACATCTGCTTTGAATTGTTCTGTATTCCTGATGAACTGACTGGTTTTTGTTTTTTCTTTCTTTCTTTTTTGGCTGCCCTGGGGCATATGGAGTTCCCAGGCCAGGAATCAGATCTGAGCTACAGTCATGACCTAAACTGCAGCTGCTGTGCCAGGCTGGAGACCAAAGCCATGTCCCAGCACCCCCAAGAGGCTACTGATCCAATGTGCCACAGCAGAAACTCCGTGAACTGTTTTATTGCTATAAAGTGTCTCTCCTGTCTCTAGTAATATTTTTTATATTATTCCAGCAGTCTTTTAGTTACTGTTTGCATGCATGGTGTATGTTTTTCACCTTTGTACTTTTAACTTATTTGTGTCTTTGAGTCTGAAATCTGTCTCTTATTGGTAGCATATAGTTGGATCATTTTTTTTTTTAAGTCTGACAATCTCTACCTTTTGATTGGACTATCAAATACACCTGTAACATAATTATTGATATTGAATTTATATCTCCTGTTTTGCTTTTTGTTTTCTTATATCCTCTCTGTTCCTGTATTACTCATTTTCTGCCCTTTTCTGTGTTAGATATTTTCTAGTACACTGTTTTAATTCCTTTGCTGGATCTTTATTTACTCTTCTGATTTTCTTTGTGGTTGCTCTGGAGATTAAACATGCATCTTTCCTTAAGATAATATAGTTAAAATTGTTACTAATTTATTTTCAATAGCATATAGAAATTTTGTTCCAATATGGTGCTCTGTCTTTCTCTATTATGATATTATTCTATAAATTACTGCTTATAAACTCAAAAATATAGTTTTATAATTTCTATTTCCTACAACTACCTTTTAAAATCAGGTAAGAGGAGAAAGAATAAAAAGTATGTTTATCTTTTCTATTACATTTACCTATGAAATTACTTTTACTGGTCTTCTTTTTGTATGGATTTAAGCTACCACCTAACATCATATATTTTCAACTTGAAATACTTTTGCTATTTTTTGTAAGTTTGGTCTATAATAGATTAATTCACTCCATTTTTATTCACCCAAGGATGTCTATTTCAGTTGCCTTTTCAAAGGATAACTTTGTTTGATATAGGAGTTTTGACCATTATTTCATCAAATGTTTTTCTTCTTTATCTTTCTTCTAGGATTCCTGTTTCCTGCACATTGGTCTATTTGATGGTGTTTCATGGATGTCCTGCTCTGTTCATTTTATTCTCTATAATTTATTTCTGTTCCTCAGACTGAATAATCTCCATTTACTTATTTTCAAGTTTGCTGGTTCTTTCTTCTGCTTGCTCAAATCCAATACTGAGGCCCACTTGTGAATTTTTAACTTCATTCCTTTCTTTTTGCTTTTCTAGGGCCACACCCGGGGCATTTGGAAGTTCCCAGGCTAGGGGTCAAATTGGAGCTGCAGCTGGCAGCCACAGTCACAGCCACAGCAACACCAGATCTGAGGCATGTCTGCAACACATGTCTGCTACTACAGCTCGCAGCAATGCCGGATCCATAACCCACTGAGCCAGGCCAGGGATCAAACCCACATCCTCGTAGATACTGGTCGGGTTCATTATCTCTGAGCCACAATGGGAACTTCTTATTTTTTATTTAAGTTACTGTACTACTTAACTACAGAATTTCTAGTTGGTTCTTTTTAGAAGTGACATCTAGGAGTTCCTATCATGACTCAGTGATAATGAACCCAACTAGTATCCCTGGTCTTGCTCAGTGGATTAAGGATCTGGCATTGCCTCAAGCTGTGGTGTAGGTCAGAGGTGTGGCTCAGATTTGGCCTTGCTGTGATTGTGGTGTAGGCCAGCAGCTACATCTCTGATTTGACCCCAAGCCTGGGAACTTGCATATGCCACAGGTGTGGTCCCCAAAAGACAATAAAAACAACAAATCTACCTACTATAGGGCTAATTAGCTCAAGTGGTTAGTATGTGGTGCTTATAAAGTCTATCTGCTGAGTTGAACATTTGGGTATCCTCGGGGTCCATTTTTTTCAATTGTTTTGTTTCCTGTATATAGGCTATACTTCCTTGTTTCTTTGCATATCTCATGTTTGTTGAAATTAAAGTATTTGTTGAAAACTAAACATACTAGACATATGTTTTAGTAACTTTGAAATCCAATCATACATCCCTTCTTCCCAATTATTTGTTGTTATACTTTCATTGTCATTGGGGGTTCTATTTGTTTTTTTTTTTTTGTTTAGTAACTTTCCATTTCTGTAGTGTTTGTATTTCCTATAGTGTGAAAATCTCTGTTTGTTTTAATTTTGTTTAATTTTTAGTCTTGGCTCCCTAGGTGTCATTCCTGGATCAGCATAGCTCTCTGTGCTCTTTCCTGACTCTTCATATAGCCCTGAACATGGACACAACCTTCCAGATCCCTGGGAATGTGCCAGAGGTTTTCATAGTCTACCTTGAACATATGAGTCCCTACATTAGCTTTTAAATTTTTTGGCTAGCTCTTTTTAGCCCCAGCTTATTTCACAGCCCTAGGAAGCTGTAGTGTTTACCTTCCCTGACTGCTACTGGTCTGTTTTTTCAACAATGCCCTGGGAACAAAGCTTTTCCTTGGAGTTCCAAGTCAGGTCAAATAGCGGCAAACCTGGAGTTTCCATGTGGCTCAGCGAGTCAAGGACCTGATGGTGTCACTGCTGTGGCTCAGGTCACTGCTGTGGTGCAGGTTTGATCCCTGGCCTGGGAACTTTTGCATGCTGTGCCTGTGGCCAAAAATAATAACAGTGGCAAAGTTTTGGGGAAGGGGCTTTTTGTGGAGTTCCAAATTAAGTTAACTCCCATGGGAGGCAGCAAACTGCTGGTCTTCATGGCACCATGCCAAGGAGCTGGTAAGGAGGTGGGAGTATCTTTAAGTTAAAACGTTATAGTCCTTAGGGTTCCTCTTGTGGCTCAGTGGGTTAAGAAACTGATACAGTGTCTGTGAGAATGTGGCTTTGATCTCTGCCCTTGCTCAGTTGGTTAAGGATCCAGCGTTACCACAAGCTGTGGTCACAGATGCGGCTCGGATCAAGTGTTGCTGTTGCTGTGGTGTAGGCCTCGCTGTAGCTCTGATTAGACCCCTAGCCCAAGGATTTCCATATACTACAGGTGCAACCTTAGAAAGAAAAAAAAAATGCCATAGTCTTCACTTCTAACTGAGGTTCAGTAGATTTTCTTCAATAAAGTTTTTTTTTTTTTTGGTCTTTTTAGGGCCACACCCTTGACATATGAAAGTTCCCAGGCTAAGGATCTAATTGGAGCTGTAGCTGCAGGGCCTATGCCGCAGCCACAGCAACTCGGGATCTGAGCCACGTCTGTGACCTACACCACAGCTCATAGCAACTCTGGATCCTTAACCCACTGAGCGAGGCCAAGGATCAAACCCACATCCTCATGGATACTAGTTGGGTTTGTTCTGAGCCACCATGGGAACTCCCAACAAACCCTTTCAATTTGTTGTGTGCCTTTAATTAAATTTCCAGAGTTTTGAAATTGTTGCTTTTGACAATCTCACCAGAGCTGTCATTGCTTTCTGAGAGGAGATGTATCAAGGTAATCACTCCAGCTCTGAGTAATAAATAACACAGTCACTTTATACCTAAAGGGTTGGCCTCTTGTCAAGCTGTTGTTGTGGGCTGTGTGTCCACTGTTGTTATGTCAAACATGGATAGCTTTGTAAAACCCCTTAAATTTTTACTCCATAAACTCTTAAAGACATATTTTCTTTGGGTGGGATATCCAAAGAAGTTTCATCACATCCAGTCCTCTCACTTTCCAATATTCTTTCCCCCCATTGGTTCACATTCGCTGAGCACCTGTTAATGTCCTGGAATAGTATTGGCTGCTAAGGAGACAGTGGTAGCAACACTAAGAATGCAGAACAAATTAGACTTAAATTAGTATATTGAGTCAATTAAAGCTCATTTCAGATTTTCCTTTCTAAGGCCATAATTTGCAAAATATAGTATCTGATCTTGAGTTTTACTTTAAATTTGAACTCAGAAAAACTAGAGAAACCTGTTTTTTTTTTTTTCTTCCGACTTTTATATTAGGGAAATTCTAGGCAGTAAATATTTTTAAACTACAAATTTCCATAAAGAACCCATGTTTATTTTAAAAATAAGCTATATAACCACTGAGATTGGAGTTAAGTCTATTGAAAATGACACTGACAAACAGATAATCATGCAAATCTCTGATGAAATGAACTTTTTGCACACTTCAAAAACATTACCTTACATCACTGCAAACCTGGCAAGTAATTGCAATGATCAGAGTAATTCATATTCAAATACTCACCATGTTTGCTCATGGCATTTCTTGTCCCAGATGTGCTGCTATTGTAAAAGACATGAAGGCTAATTTTTAAATATTTAAAATACTGTTTTCACTGAGGGAATGATGGCATTTCCAATTTAAAAAAGAAAAGTTCTTTTTGATTTGAAGCTGCTTCTTACAATGGAGGCACATTGATTGAAGATTTTATGTCATTGTAGTTACGTTTTCCCCTTGAGGTAGAGCTCCCTTCTCAGTGCAGTCATTTAGATCTTCTGGAAGGAGCAATCCCATCCAGACACAGGCTCTAGTCCATCAGTGCTTCTCTCTCTCTCCTCCCTGCATCCTTGCTCCCTCCTCTCTCAGATGGGAAGAGTGCTACCTCCACGGGTCCTTTCAAGCAAGAGGAGTTTCTAAGATCACAGAAGCACAGCACTTTAATATAAGCAGGAACAGCCTTAAAGGTTACATTTTCAGTGTAAAAACTATTCTCTAGGGCATTCTTCATAATCACTCAACCAGCGCTTAAAGCAAGATTTCTCCATTTTAGGTTACATTTTGGTTCTAAATCCACTTCCACCTGGAAGCAATTGCATGGTGTTCTGAACCCAGAATTAGAAGCTATGAGAATTGAAATCCAGGCCTGAGTTTTCTCCTAAGGTGTGATAAGATTGGAGCCAATGGATTAACCTCTTTGGGTTTCAACATCCTTGTTTGTAAAATAGAGATTTCTCATTTACTGCACCCTTTTTCCCTAACTTATCCCAAAGGAGACATAGAGCATTATTTCTAAAGAATTAATGTAACAAATAGGTTAGAAGATTTGCTATTTCCTTGTCAATCTTCAACACAGGGTGTTGCTGTACCATTTAAATTATGATAGTTACTTTAGAAATATTTGAACCCAATTATTGTATACAAGCATTATGTTAACTTTAGCCATAGCCTCTCTTAGATAGACCCATCACTTCCTGAGAAATAGGGAAATAATACTTATTGCAGACTTTTTAGAATATTCTGTCTTTCTATTTATGGTGATGTCAAAAGAGATACATTTAATACTCTGGTTCTAAAGTAGGGCACTGTAATTTATAATTGTTTTCAAAAAATTTAATTTCTTGCCTAGTTATTTTTCCCAAGGTGATTATTATGTCCTCATTAAAAATAATAAACACTGAAATATCTACAAAACAAAATCAGCAGAACTAATGTGATCTTTTTCACTAAATATTCATCACATTTAAGACTGAGCAGCACGTAAATGCAGTAGGTACATCTTCAAACTGGAATTTACCTAGTAGAACTCCTAGGGTTTCCAGTAACAAAGGCTAGACTTAAGAAAATTATTGCAACCTGATATGGAAAACATCATTTCCCATTAGGATTGAGATGTTTAAAGTGAGCATTTGGGAGTTCCCCTTGTGGCTTAGTGGGTTATGAACCCAACTAGTGTTCATGAGGTTGCGGGTTCAATCCCTGGCCTTGTTCAGTGGGTTAAGGATCCAGTATTGCTGTGAGCTGTGGCATAGGTTGCAGACGTGACTCGGATCCTGAGTTGCTGTGGCCATGGTGTAGGCCAGCGGCTGTAGCTGAACCCCTAGCCTGGGAACTTGCGCAAGTGTGGCCCTAAAGAACAACAACAAAAAAAGTGAGCATTTGGATGTACAGCTTTTTAGACCTAACCTATAGTATATTTTTTTTCCAAAGTACAATACAAAGCAAAACTGTAAAAACCATATAAGAGAAATATAAATTAGTAGTTAATGACGACAGAAGTTCCAGTGTCATCTTTGGCTCTGCCTTTGGTTTTAACCAATTTTATGCTATGATATATTGGAAAGCACACACCTAGTTATACAAATATAGCACCACTCGAAATATAGAAATGGTTCTTGTGTGAATTTTTAAATGCACCTTTTTTGTTGTTGACCTTTACCTTCCTACTATGAGAGCCTGAAACCAGTCATAGAAGGGACAATGGAACAAGAGATGCCAAAAATGGGCACCTGTCTTTTTGAATAAAGTAGTAGTTCTGTGCATCTCTCATAATACTCTGGTAAAATATAATATCTGACCTTGAATTCTGTGAAAAGGTTTTTCAGGATAAGTACTTGGAGTTTTCAGTGAACGGATGCTACAGGCATTTCTAATGACCATTTAATTCAAGACAAAATACTTCTGAATATCTGACTATGCTTGTGTCCATGGCCATTTCCTTGTCTGTGTCCACCAAACACAGTGAGGTGGATGGGTTTTAAAGAAAAGGATACCATTAAGTAGTCAATCTAGGAAGGACTAATTTTGATACCCTTATCATAATGTCCCTTTTATAATTCCAAGTGAGTCACAAAAGAGGCAGGAAGTATTTATTTTATACATGTTGTTCCTGGATACTTCCTCCAACAGTAAGTAGATGGTCCACATGCAGTACTTTGCATCACTGTTCACTAACAGCAAAAGGAATGGCATGTCACCTTGACCACAGCAAGAACCCACCTTGGGAACACCTTCAGATATGGCTCTATCAAGCAAAGACCCAGGGGGTCTGTACCATGGAGACATATGTGTTGGAAAGAAATTTTGATTTTACCTATTTACCTCACTGTGGTTGAAGTCAGCTTTCTTTCTACATGCTTCCCAAAGGAATGAGATTGGAATAGAGGTGAGCAGCCAAGTAAGAACTTTTTCCCCAAGCAACTTCATGACGGGTTTTCTTTACATCATTTTGAGGAAATGAGTCCAACCACCAAAATATGAATTTTTTCCTTCAAAAGAATGACATTTATCCACAAGATCAGTTTGGTTTTTATTTTTTAATGAACATTTAAGATTCATATACAAAAGCCAACAGAGCAATAAGTCAATCATGAAACATATACAGGGAAATAAGATGGAAAATAACTCAGTTACAATTTTTCACCACTGATGCACTACGCACTGGCTGCAGTGAGGTGTGGTCAGTGTTTCAGATAGTGGACACTCAGGCCAAATGCCAAGACTGTCATCACACTACTTTTTGTTTTAAGATCTTTTCCTCCTTGGTCATTGTTTTGTTAGTAGTGTGGGATTCAGGGGGAGAGAAGTAAGTTTCTTCTACTGCCCCCCCAAAAAGATTTTTTTAAGCAGTTAAATTTTTTTCTTGGGGGAATATTTTATCTGTTAATCTAACATACCATATAATTCAGTTATTAAATGTCTGCATCAATATTTGTTTTATCTATTTCTGAATGTAAGATCATGCAGCGCTCTTCATTTCAGAACAGTAAGAATTATCAAAGGCAATTAGTTTTGTACACAAATGCCCACAGTTTCCTTTTTAATGAAAAATGTGCTCTTTGCGATATTTGTTTCTTGTGAGAGCTTGTCAAGTAATAATCATGGAGCATTTCCTAAAATATTTATTTGCTGGGAAAATTTGTATGAAATGATACTGAAGTATAAAAAACATTGTTAGTTAACACTTGGAACAGTTAAAAATATACTCCTTTGTAAACTATCAACGTAAGATACTGAGCGTCTGAGTGTCAGAGTCATTGTCTTCTGTTTTTCTAGAAAGTAGTTTGATTTTTATCAATGGAACATCTTTGAAACATCTGACATTATATATAGAAACATCAAGGCAATATTATTTGTACAGATTATTCAACATGCAAACATTTCCTGAAAGATAGTGCCCAAACCTGGGAGGTCCCCCAAGCTCAACCTCTCCTTGGTACCTGTCACTCAACGTATGGCTCTCTTGGAGATGGGAGTATGGCAGGTCATTTTGGAGAGGTAGCCCCTTTAATCACTGGCTCCCTATTCAAATATGTTGCCCAGTAAACAAGGTTGAAAGTGCCAAAGAGGACTGGGAATATAATTCGGGACATTTTGTCAATCTTGCTGATGCTGTTGTAAGTCTTTTTATTTTCAGAAGTCTTGTCTTCAGAAGGTTTGACTGAGACTGAAGATGCATTTGAGGTTCCTGCGGAGGTCTGCTCCTTTGGGATGTTTGGGGGGTGGGTCATCTTCCCAGTAGTATAAGCATTTGTTGACTTATTTAGTGTAAGTTCACGCTCCTTTTTCTGCAAAAATATAAGAAGAATGTAAGGGCATGTCCCTTGCAGGCAACAGTCAGTTCACTTCTAAAGGTTCCAAAGGTTTATCTCTCAAAAAAGAGAGGGTGGGGTTGGGGGGAGGGACAGATAGATCAGCTTGGCAGAGGGCAGCCATCCACAGACTTCTAAGCCTAGAACTGCACATGGCCAACCTTGGATGTGAAATTCTAGAACAGGCAAAACACCTTATGGTAGAAAAATCTGGAACAATGGTTACCTTAGTTGAGATGGGAACGGAACCGAGTAGGACAGGGTATGGTGAACTTTCTAGAGTGCCGGTGATGTTCTCTATCTTGATAGGGATTTGAGTTATACTGGCAAACGCTTATCAAAACTTAGCAAATGTACTGTTAAGATTTCTGCATTTCACAATACGTAAATTTTGCTTTAAAAGAATCAAACAACGAACAAATACTGAACTCTAGTTAGTGATATGCTTGCTGAAGTATTTAGTGTGAAGTGCACTGCCATCTGACATTTACTTTGAAATACAGAAAAAAAATAAGATATATTGACAGATGGATTGAGGATGGTGGATGAATGAATGGATAAATAGATTTTAGGTAGCACAGATACATAGATAGATAGATAGATAGATAGATAGATAGATAATAGATAGATAGATAGGCAGTAATTATAAGCATAGTAAAATGTTAATGATAGACTGGTTTTCATTTTGCAATTCCATTTTTTTTTGGCCACAGCCACAGCACGTGGAAATTCCCAGCCCAGGAATTAACCCACACCACAGCAGTGACCCAAGCTGTTTCAGCAACAACACTGGATCCTTAACCCACTGAGGTACAAGAGAACTCTCAATTCTTTAAATATTGCTGTAGGTCTGAAAATTTGTATGACAGAATGTTGAAAAAAAATTCTGTTCCTTTACCAAAGTAACATAATCTCATTAAATAAATTTGGAAAACACATAAATATTAAAGAAAATATATCATCATCTAAAAAAGATATCTGTACCCCCTTATTTGAAACAGCATTTTTTTGGTCTTTTTTTTTTTTTTTTTTTTTTTTAGGGCTGCACCTGCGGCATATGGAGGTTCCCAGGCTAGGGGTCCAATAGGAGCTGTTGCCTCTGGCCTATACCACAGCCACACCAGATCCGAGCTGCATCTGCAACCCACACCATAGCCCATGGCAACATGGGATCCTCAACCCACTGAGCGAGGCCAGGGATTGAACCCACGACCTCATGGTTCCTAGTCGGATTCTTTTCCACTGCGCCACAAAGGGAACTCTGAAATAGCATTATTCACACTAGCAAGATACAGTAACAACTTAAGTGTCCATCAATGGATAAATGGTTAAACAAAATATAATATGCACATATATATGCATATATGGAATACTATTCAGCCACAAAAAAGAAGAAAATCCTGCCATTTCCAACAATGGATGAACCTTGAGGGCATGATGCTAAATGAAATGTCAGACAGAGAAAAACAAATACTGTATGATTTCACTAATTTGTGGAATCTAAGTAAATAAAATCTGAACTCATAGATACAGAGAACAGACTGGTTGTTGCCAGAGGTGGGGAGTGGTGGGGGGAGCAAAATGGCTGAAGGTGATCAAAAAGTACAAACTTCTAGTTATAAAATAAATAAGCTGTGGGAGTTCCCATCATGGCTCAGCGGCTAATGAACCTGACTAGCATTCATGAGGATGTGGGTTCAATCCCTGGCCTCGCTCAGTGAGTTAAGGATCTGGTATTGCTGTGAGCTATGGTGTAGGTCTCAGATGTGGTCGGATCCTGAGTCGCTATGGCTGTGGCATAGGCCGGTGGCTACAGCTCCAATTGGATTCCTAGCCTGAGAACATCCATATGCCATGAGTGTAGCCCTAAAAAGACAAAAAGGCAAAAAAAAAAAAAAAAAAAAAATCTGGAGTTCCTTGGTGGCCCAGTGGGTTAAGGATTCCACTTTGTCACTGCTGTAGCAGTGGGATCTATCCCTGGCCTGGGAACTTCTGAATGCCACGGGCATGGCCTCTAAAAATAAGTTCTGGGGATGTAATGCACAGCATGGTGACTCTAGTTTAAAACAAGAGAAAGAAAATATACTCGCCATTAAAAATACGTGAAAGATAAAACACAGAAGGGAAGTTCAGGGAGCAAGGAGCAAAAAGAAGCAGTGAAAAGCAAAGTGGTGTAAGAGCACAGACTGACCCAGGCGCAGGGTGAACAATGCCCCAGGGCCACAGCCAGGGTGGCCAGAGCTTCAGACCAGAGCAGGGCCTGAGGGCCACTCTGTGCAACACCCAGCATCCTGGCTGGGTTGCCAGAATAAGTGCACCAGGCAGAGGGACTGGCCCATTGAAGGCTTGGCATGGCCTCATCTCTGAATACAACCAGGACAGAGCAGACACTTTAGGAGGGGGTGGTGGGTCTGGGTTGTGGGCATTTCCTACAGGAAAGGGGAGGCAGCAAGCAGCATGGGGCTCAGAGCAGCCTTGGTGGTCCTGGACACATGCCTCTGGCCCTCCTTCCCGGGTGATAGGCAGCCCTACCCTGGGCAGGTAGCTAGGAGACAGCACCCCCTCATCCCACCCTACCATGGTCAACTTCAACCTCTTCCTCTGACCTTTCACAGGTATTCACCCCTCACAATGGCCCTGCACCCCAAGCTCTGAAGATCCCCACATGCAACAGTGGTGAACACAGTCCAGGGTTCAGGTTTTCTCTACTTGTAAATGAAAGCTAGTTCATGCCACAAGGCTGATGCCAGCTTATGGATTGCTGCCCATCATCTTGTATAGCAGTGGGATCCGCCTGCTGGGATGCCTGCAGACTCCCCGACGCTTCTTCCACTGGCCTAAGGGGTGGATCTCCAGCACCACAGCCCTGAGGGAACCACACTTCCTCTTCTAGAAGATCAGAGCTAATCTGGGATTCGATGAGCCATGTTACCCACCCCGCCTGCAGGTCTGCAGTTCAGATCTATGATGAGCAGCAGGGACAATGAGGCTGAACGTGACAGTGATAGCAGCCCATTCAAGGACATTCTAGGACTCTCCATGGCCTCGTGGGTTTCACCTTCTTCCTAGACTCACAGACACAAACCTGGTGGTCTTGATCCCTGCAATACCTCCCAGCTGGTGTCCCCTCTCAGGGAGGCCACCTCCAGTCCACCGTCGCCCAGGCCCTTAGCAAACATTTACTTTCCGGCAACACAGTGCTAGCTGTTGGGATACCCCCTCTCCCCAGGCTCCATTCATGTCTGTCCCCCGACAGACATTCCTCCATGCTCCACCAGCCTGGGACAGGTAGGTCCACGCATGGTCTGAAGGCTGTCTGCTTCTGCAACCTTCTCCCAGCTCCCCAACCATCTGCTGCCATCTGCTCATGCCCCCCCACCCCCAAACACACCCATTTGTGAGGTTCCTGCTCTTCAAGGCCCTCCCTCCCAGGGAGCTGGGCCTGGAAGAGGGTCTTTTTTCAGTGACTGAAACCCGGACTCCTGGAGTTTGGAGGTGGCAAGAACGAGAAGGCCAGATCAAGTCAGAACTTTTGCAACACTGACTTTTTACAAGAAAAGAAGTGCAGCGAGGAATGTGAAACCAAGCGTGGATGGTGGGTGAGCCCAGTTGAGTGTCCTCAGCAGCAGTGGGGTGTGCTGATGAAACACAGGTTTGGGGCCCAGTTTCCCATAAGATTCTCCAAGAACTCCCTTTGGGACGTTTTCCAAAGTAGTGTTGAAATTTCACTTTCAAGTCCATTCTGGTCACACCGGCCTGCACATCTCTCAGAGAAAGGACTCGTTTGTTTTAGGCATGAGCTGATGGGCACTTTACCATGTGCTATTTATTTTTCAGTCCATGTATGTTATTCTCATTTGCCCAAGGACCTGGTTCAGTCTGGAATGTTGTACAAACTTTTTTTAGCCTCAGGCACCAATTTCCCTCTCAGTCCTCAACACTTAATTGCTTTGAACAGAGGAATGCTTCTCACAATAACTTGTGTGCATCATTGAAGCGAGCCAGATCATCTCATCGGCAGAACTGTGCTGCTTCCAGTAAGTCGAAGGCTCTCTCTGTGACCTTCGGCCTCCTTGCAGAAGGCACACTGCGTGGTGAAGTGGCAAAAGGGTGAGCAGAAGATTCAAAATTGATAGGCAGTCCCTGAACAGACAGAAGGGACCTTAGCAAAAGTAACAGGTCTGCATATGAACAAGCCCAAACCATTCCTATGACATCAGCCTTTTCACCTGAATGAAGATGGGTGATTCCAGATAAATTTAAAACAGGACCTGCTGTAACACTTTGTAAGGACCTGGACTGTAAGAAAAGGAATCACTTTTCAGCGGGAGGGATGTAGGGAAGAGAAACACCTGTCTTATATTGGGGCATAAAACCACGCATGCTTCCTCTGGAGTAAGGAGGAGGAGAATGAAGTTGGTACCTTGATCTTGGCTGCTTCCAAGGCTTTTTTTCCATCCCAGGCCCAGCCTCTCTTGGTGAAATAGTTGACTGTGGCAAACTCGATCAGCGCAGAGAACACAAAAGCATAGCACACGGCTATGAACCAGTCCATGGCCGTCGCATAAGCCACTTTGGGCAGAGAGTTCCGGGCACTGATACTGAGGGTCGTCATGGTCAGCACCGTGGTCACCCCTGTGGTTGTCAATGACAGAGGTGAGGGGGAGACAATGGGAACAAGGATCAGTGTCAGCACCGGACCCCAGTGTAATACCCCTGGACCTTACAAAGACAGAAAGGAACTGTCACTCCAAACCCCTAGCCCAGATTCCCTTCTCACTTCATGATTTTCATAGCACAACACATTTGTGCATTTAAAGCACTGCTTAATTTATTTACCTTATCAATCATCTCCTTTCTCTAGAATATAAATCAAAGAAGGCAGGGATTTCTGTCTGATTCACGCACATATCCTAGCCCTGTCTCTGTTGTCCAGACCTGAGCCCTGCAGACAGCTAGTGCTCTTGAACAAGGATGGGTCAGAGGAGTGGGGCTTCTTCATGGCTCCAAGGCAAGTCTAGCTGAGAAGGGCAAGGGTGTCCCCGAGGCTCCATGAAAGCCCTTCACAAAGTCTCACTGTGCACCTTGCATACCTGGGCTTCAGCCAGCTGATGAGACAGGCTTGTTTTCTCATGGACCAATGCAGCCTGCAGATGCCAAGGACTCAAGGGCAATAGAAGCACCATGTCTGAATCTGGGTCTCAGCACTTTACTTCCTCTAAGGAACCAGGTCACTTTGAGGCTGCCCTGTGAGTTGCCTGTGGCCATTTGCCTTGTCTTCTGGGGAAATCCGAAGTGACCTCACAGCAAGTCTGGATCCTTGGAGGAGGATGTCCCTCTAATTATTCATTTTCTTTTTAGGGCCACACCTGCAGCATATGGAAGTTCCCAGGCCAGGGGTCGAATAGGAGCTGCAGCTGTGAGCCTACACTGCAGCCACAGCAACATTGGATCTGAGCCACATCTGGGATCTACACCACGGCTTACAGCAACGCCAGATCCTTAACCCACTGAGTAAGGCCAGGGATCGAATCCGCATCCTCAAGGACACTATGTCAGGTTCTTAACCTGCTAAGCCACAATGGAACTCAGGGATGTCCCTCTAGGATGAACAGATGATAAGCCCCTATCAGGTGTCTTCTGAGGGCCAGACTCTAACCTAAGCTATATTCTGGATGGGGTCATTATCCCCATCTTGCAGATGAAGAGCTTAAAAGATTTAAAAATTGTTTATAGGAAGTTCCCTGGTGGCTCAGCAGGTTAAGGACTCTGACTCTGTTGTTACTGCTATAACTTAGGTTCAAACCGTGGTCCAGGAACTTCCACGTGCCAAGGATGCAGCTAAAAAAAAAAAAATTGTAATATACTTGAGTTCACCAGTTGGCAAGTGAGTAGCTCTACTGGGATCCAGGTCTGCTGAACCCTTACTGCCCACATAGTGTCCACATGCTCTGTGCCTTTCTTCTTATCACGGCTTTGTTTGCACAAGGGTGCGATCCACCTGTTATGCATTGAATTGAACCCCCGCCAAAATCCACAAGACGAAGTGCTAATGTCACCTTACTTGGAAATATGGTCTTTAGAGAAGTTATCAAGTTAAAATGAGGTCATTAGAGTAATGACCAATGACCAATCCAATATGGCTGGTATCACACACACACACACACACACACACACACACACACTCGGAGAACACCATGTGAAGACTGGAGTTATGCTGCCACAAGCCACGAAACTACCAGAAACTTGGAGAGAAGCCAAGAACAGAGCCTTCTCTCATAGCCCTCAGAAGAAACTAACTCTGCTGATCGTGAACTTGTAGCCTCCAGAACTGTGAGACAGTTATTTTCTATTGCTTAACCCCCATGTGTGGTACTTTGTTAGAACAGCCCTAGGAAACCAACGCAGTATCAAAAGAGTGTCATGGGGCTGGTGGTCACAGCAGCTTAGTCTCCATTCGATGACATCCTTTCATATTTATATATACTCACTGACCATAGTACTGTGCATGGAATTAGTGCTTAATGAGAAATCAGTAGGTATCTTTGATTTTTCTTAGAAATCCAGTTAATCATTGTGCTGAGGAGAAGTGCGGTGGGCATGACCTTGAACAAGCTTCTTGTGTTTCCTCAGGTCCTTCGACATCCTAATATGCACTGAGAATATCCAAGAGGAAACATACTAGAATATGAAGTGTTCTCCAAACTAAATTTTTTTTATTGTCCACCTACTAACGTTCTCCTAAGAGCTGAGAGAGCACTGCCTGGCTACGAGCTGACCTCCACACCTCCCTGAAGCCTTCCTGAAGCTAAATTTGGTGAGGCCCATGTGATTCCAGATAGAATAGTGGTGAGCCAGCAGCACTCCTGGGTCCTCACTCAAAACCCCTAGGACCCTCAGCTTCCTCCACCTCTAGGAGCACTAGGGGGAAATGCAGGCCAAGCCTTCTTTCTTTGGAAAGGAAAGTGCAACAGGAAGAGCTGATGTGAGAACTGCATTTTACAGTTTAGAAAGATGAGAGCATCAGAGTTCCCATAGTGGCTCAGAGGTAACGAACCCGACTAATATCCATGAGGATGCGGGTTCGATCCTTGGCCTCCCTCAGAGGGTTAAGGATCTGGTGTTGCTGTGAGCTGTGTAGGTTGCAGACATGGCTTGGATCCCATGTTGCTGTGGCCGTGGCATAGGCCTGTAGCTGCTCCACCCCTAGCCTGGGAACTTCCATTATGCTGCGGGTGCGGCCCTAAAAAGCAAAAAAAGGAAAAAAGAAAAAAAAAAAAAAAGAAAGATGTGAGCATCTATTACAACTGACCTTCAAAATTCCTTTTAAGATCACTACCTGAATTTGATAAAATGAGCTTCCTGGTAAGAGTCAAAATTCAGTTGTGTCCACTGTGCCAAGATGCCTCCTGAGATCTTGCTATCCTACTTGATTTATATTTCAGGAATGTTAGATAATATCGTTCTAGATTCTTATCATATATAAAATATATATATATGTACATTTATACATGATATTTTATATATATACAATTTATTACTATTGTATCACAAGTAACATATTGATTGCCACTAAGGGGTTAATTTTGAAGTGGCATGCACATTTTTAAGATGCGCCTGATAATACAGAAAACAGTCCTTCATGAGACCTGTGAAGATGCTGCGACAAAATCTCACAGATTGCTGGCAATTTCAAACCTCAAAAAAAAAAAAAAAAAAAAGGCTACCAGAGAAAGGCCTTTCAAAAGGTCAACAATGATTGTCTGTCTCTGAACCCTGGTTCAGAGGGCAACCTTAAATCTAGTCTTTGACACTGAGTTCATAACTAATCGGTCTGTTTGTTTTCCAGGTCACAGAACACACAGGCAGCATTAGGGGGTTCCAGTCTGTTCCTATTTGGGGGTGGTCAGAAGCCTTTGCAGAACACAGTCTGCAGGATACTCACCGAACACTGTCCTGGCTGGGACTGATTCTCGGTTTAGCCAAAAGGACACTTGCGACAAGATCACGGTCATTATGCAGGGGAGGTAGGTCTGGATGACGAAGTACCCGATCTTCCTCTTCAGATGGAAATGAGCCGTCATGATCGTGTATTCACCTGCAAATAAGCAAATTAATGCATCGGGCCCCTATACAAAACCCTACATCCAGTCCTATGATTCCTGCCCCTTGTCAGAGTCCGACCCCTTGTCCTGTCTCTCTACCTTGCCTTTGGACAAGCATTTATTTGGACTGTTTGGGTGAAGGAGAAGATGGAGGATGCATGGATTTCTTAACGGTTGTTTTATAAGTAAATCTCTTGACCTCCAGCTTCTGAAGAGCCTCTGCTGGCGGAAGCTTTTCCTGGGGAAAATCAGATTTGTATGTTTTCCTAATCCCTGGTCACAATCTGTGCCACTCTCCACCTGCCCCCCTTGCTGCTTACTGACATCAGGATTTCAGGATTTAGCTTCTCCAGATATAACTCAGGACATCACAGAGCCCTGTCGTGGGTGGAGGGTTTTCTCCCTATCTCCAAGCCAGGGAGGGCTGGAAGGAGCGGGGGGCTAACACCCCCTATAGACTCGGGCTCCCTCACTGGGAGTTGGGGCGAGGAGCAGCAGCTTCAGGAGGCCACAGGTCCTGGGCGCTCCAAGCTTCCGCTGCCCAACCGGCAGAGCAAGGGCATTTCCTTGGCAATGCCCCAGTGCCTTTTCTGGATCTGTCTGGCTGTGTGGGAGGCGAGTGCAGACCTTCCCTTCATTGCTGAGAATGATGCTGCCCTGACGGTGAACTGGTAAGGAGTCAAAGCAACTGGGAGGCAGTCTCGGTGGGAGGGCGTGTGGGACAGAGTCTCCTTTGCTATGGGGATCTGCATCTCCCTAGGGAGAGGGGAAGGATGCTTTGAGGAGTGGAGGCAGAGCTGAGTTGATCAGAGGACAAGAGTTCTTTGGCAGAATTGCAAGAAGTAGATGGTGTGGCTAGGGAGCCTGGTGGGACAGTGAACATGGGGGGTGGTGGCTGCGGGCCTCCACTTAGGTAGACCCCAGGGAGGGCCATCTGGTCAGGGGGGATTGGCTGACTGCAGGAGCAGAGTGTTGAGACATTTCAGACTGATTACATAGCTCAGACGCTTGCTGTTGGAATTGAAACCCAGCACTTAGCAAGTCCAGCCGTGGATGTGTCCCACTGTGCCTTTTCTCACAGCATGAGTTATGACCACAGGTGGCAAAATATGTCCTCTTAGAGAAGAGGAGACCAAAATTCCGGAAGGGCCCAGAGCCACCCAGTGGCAGGCCACGCCCCTCCCAGCCCCAGGCAAGTGACAGCACGTGAAATGAAGGGAGTGAGCCAGGTCCCAGCAGAATGAGACAGGGTCAGAGAGAAAGGGGGTGAGGGGAGACCTGTTCAGCAGCAAAGACCAGATCTTTATCCTGATCCAATTTTGCCCCTCGATGCTAGAAGAGGGAAAACACCATTCTGTTTCTATGCAGTAGGCTCTGAAATTACTCTCCTTCCTCTAATTCTTTTGCTGTTGTGGTTCTTTTTATTCTGTTTTGAGTTGAGAGTAGCAATATTGGATAAGGTTTCAAAAGGACCATCTGTTTAGAACAACCCCAAATGGTAGCACTCTCCATTAGCACTGTGATTCTTAACCTCATCTGTCGCTGTACCACCTTTCAACTTGTTCTCATAAACTCAGGCCAGCTTCCTCTTCTTTTTCCCTTAAGTGCGGTAACCGCATGGCACAGTGGCCTCCCCCAAGCCCTGCCAGGCTCCCCCACCTTCCCTTCTTCTCAGGACACCAGCCTGGCCTAGGATGGGACCTGGGTGCCTGTGTGACAAGAGGCACATCTATAGGTCCCTGTGCTTCTGCTAGCTCCTACGGCTGGTGATGATCACTGAATGACGCTGAAAAGGGTAACTTTGGGGTTCAGAACTCCTGCGGTGACAAGGGCTCACTCCATCCCTGTTCCATAGTTCTCCTCTGCCCCGTGGAGCCCTGGAGTACCCTCCCCTGCTCACAGCCAAGCTTGCAATGTAACCGATAGGGCCAGGGCTGCTGTGGCCAGGAGGTGTCTAAGGACAGCCTTGCAGGTGCATTCTGAAGGGAGTGCATTCTGTTCCCTGGGACACACGCCCACTTGGCGTCAGGTGGGGGTAAGCTTGTATTGCCCCCGTGGGGCTCAGGCCAGTAAGGGGGGCGTAGTGGGCAGCACCTCCTTGCTTTCTGCTAAGGCCTCTGCTTTTCTTCTGCTGCTTGGTTGTGCTTCCTCAAATTGAACCCCAGGGAAATCTATGAAATGTGCAAAGCAGGAGGTGGTAGCACAGGTACATGGGAGTATTTGCAGGAAGAAATTGACCTTTCCTGCAGAGGCCCAAGTCTCCTGTCCCACAGCTTGGGAGAGGCTGTTATATAAGCAGATCCCTGTGGCCTCCTGGCATGGCCTGCCATCACCAGGGCCACTCACGGGGAGGCAAATGCACCTCAGATTAATGCCTCTCATGCCCTTAATGCCAGGATGTCACAGCTGGTGCTTCCGTGGGCAGCTGCAGAGAGGGGGGCCAATACAGGGAGCTCCTCGCAGCCAGTGCTGCACAGCCCTATGCTCTTCCAGGGTCCTCGCCTATATGGAGGTCTACCTGTGCTGGTGCTGATGTTCTCTGTGCCCACCGTCTGCCCCATCAGGTGGTACTGGTTTAGCCTGGAGCCGTCTTCTGCCACCACCACCGACTTGGTGGTGCCGTTGGTCCAGACGTAGACAACTTCTGAATTAGGGTATGCGTCTATATGTGGGGGACAGAAAGTGAGGTCAACACAGGAGCATGCAGCCTGACACAATCAATGATGTTTATAAATGAGAAAGAGAGATGGTTGAAAAGTCAAAGTTAAACAACCTAAAGGAGGTACAGGCAGCCAGACCAGGTCAGACAGCACCATGAGTCAGGCCCTTCTCATTTCTTTTTTATGTTTTTGATTTTATTTTTAGCATTATTTATTTATTTTTAAAATTGAATTGCAGTTGATTTACAATGTTGTTTTAGGTTCAGGTGTACAGCAAAGTGATTCAGATTCTGTTCCATCATAGATGTGGAATATAGTTCCCTGTGATATACACTAGGTCCTTGTTGGTTGTCTATTTTAAACACAGTCATATGTGTATGTTAATCTCAAACTCCTACTTTATTCCCCCACCTTTCCCCTTTGTTAACCCTAAGTTTGTTTTCCAAGTCTGCGTGTCTACTTCTGCTCTGTAAATAAGTTCATTTATACCATTTTTTAAGATGCCACCTAGAAGTGATATCATATATTTATCTTTCTCTGTCTGACTTCACTAAGTATGATAATCTCTAGGTCCACCCATGTTGCTGCAAATGGCATTTTTTCATTCTTTTTTTTTATGACTGAGCAATATTTTATTGTACATATGAACTAAGTATTTATCCATTTCTGTTGATGGACATTCAGGTTGTTTCCATGTCTTGGCTATTGTAAATAGTGCTGCTATGAACATAGGGGTGCATTATTGTTTTAAATTAGAGTTTTGTTTGGATATCTGCCCAGGAGTGGGATTGCAGGATTGTAAGGCAACTCAGAGGATGGCTGAGGAGTGGCCAAGGGGGCCTCATGGGGTCTGGTGACCTCAGCAAAAGCAGTTCCAGAGGAGCAGGTGGCTTTCAGGAACCAATGGCCTCAAATATTCCCTGTGTCTCTTGAGACCCTGGAAGGTAAATCCCCACATCTGTTCTGTAGTTTAGCCTGAGCATCTTCACAGCTGCCACATCCAGCACCCGACGCCTTCCGACAAAGCTGTATGCCTGGCGCCCAGTGACTTGAGCAGAGCCTGATGCCAACTCCAGACGGAACAGAACCAAACCATGTGTGCTCACAGAGAGGCATCTGCAGATGGGGCCTGTCAGGCAAGGAGTTGATAAGTGGGACAGCAGGTTCCAGGGATCCACCAGGCAGGACTAGTCCATGGCATGGCCACTCCTGGGGGGACAGAAGTGTCCACAGAAAGAACCAAAAGAAGGGCCTCGTGAGGGATAAGAGGTGCCCCTACCAAGTGTGGAAGTTTCTTTGCCGGCGCACATCACTACCCTCATTCTTGCTTTGCTTTACACGCACTGGAGTATTTTTTTTTTTTTTTTTTGGCTTTTTAGGGCCACACCGCAGCATAGGAAACTTCCCAGGCTAGGTATCAAATTGGAGCTGAAGCTGCTGGCCTATGCCACAGCCACAGCCATGCTAGATGTGAGCCATGTCTGTACCTACACCACAGCTCACAGCAATGCCAGATCCTTAACCCACTAAGCAGGGCCAGGGATTGAACCTGCATCCTCATAGATACTAGTCGGATTTGTTACCGCTGAGCCACAACAGGAGCCCCCCAAAGGAGTATTCATAATACTTGAAAAATAGTAAGACAAGTGTGTATGTAGCAAACACTGAGCTTAACACAAGAGGGAAACATCAGAAGCTTCAAGGTCTTCCGTGCAGGATGCACCGAAGCCTCTTTTCTCCCTACAGGAGAGAGTCTGAATTTTACAAAGGGTTTGACCTGGTTTGCTTTGCAGTTTTACCTTCTGGGCAGATGTCGCTAACAAAGGGATTTTTCGGCTTTGCCTATGTCTTTGTGAAATCTGTTGGTGTTTTTCACCCATCTGATTCATGTTTTCTTTATACATTCTGATAAATGTACATGTTACAAAAATCTTCTTCAAGTCTGTGGCTATTTCACTTTTTTGTGGTCTTTTAAAAATTTTTTGATGTTATTATCTTGAATGAATCAAATTCATCAACCTTTTCATCTTCCAGCATCTTATTTTGGGGGCCGTCTAGATCTGAGAGGGGCGGGGGTCATGATATGTGACCTGTGCAGTATCAAAGCTGGAATGCACCGTCTGTGACCATTAGGGTCTTGATCACATGGAGCTGACTTCTGTATACATTTTTCTCCATAAGTAACCAATCCCATCTTCTCCACGTGGTTTCCCGTGTTGCCAACAAAATCATTAAACCCGTTCCTCCCATTAGCCATGCACCTGCAGGGCCTATTCTGACGAGCAAGGCCTGGTTTCTCTTTGAGGGGTTCTCTGTTGTGCTCCCTTTCTCTATCCCAATTTCAATCTCCTCTGTCTCAACTGCACAGACTTTAGAATTCTCCACACCCACAGCTGGAAGGGTGAGGTGGCCCCTTTGCCTCTTCATGGGGCCCTGGCTGTTCTTGGCCCTCTGCTCCTCAGGCTCCCCCTAAAAATACTCTGATGAGATTTACGTTGGACCCAGATTGGAGTTACAGATTATAGCTTGGGGAGACATGATGTCTTAAGACACTGCATCTTTTTATCATGGACATGACCTGGATGTAGGTCTTTGTAGTGAAAGTGCCTGACAATAAGTTTTTTTTTTTTTTTTTTTTTGTCTTTTTTGCCATTTCTTGGGCCGCTTCCGCGGCATATGGAGGTTCCCAGGCTAGGGGTCTAATCAGAGCTGTAGCTGCCAGCCTACGCCAGAGCCACAGCAACGCGGGATCCGAGCCACGTCTGCAACCTACACCACAGCTCACGGCAACGCCGGATCATTAACCCACTGAGCAAGGGCAGGGACCGAATCCACAACCTCATGGTTCCTTGTCGGATTCGTTAACCACTGCGCCACGACGGGAACTCCAATAAGCTTTTTTGATTGTCCTATGAGCACCTGACATCCGATTGCTGACGTACCTATTTAAAAGGCATTCACCTACCCTGAGCACATTGCCAGCTACACCCCTAAAGGGCCAGCCCCCTACCCCATCAGTTCCCCTTCTAGAAAGCCCAAGGTGACCGAGATTACTGACCGCTTGATGACCCCAATTCTCCCTAATTAGTGCACCTAATTCTTGTTCTTGGGTTTTAAAGACTGAACTCATGAAATCCTAAGCACCCACCCTGGACTCCAATAAAGGCAGAGCCCCAGGTCTGCTTTCCTCTCTCGCCTTCCCATGACGGCGCCGTGCAGCTCTGGGCATACCAGGTACCCTCTGAGATCTGAATAACACACCTTGTTTTTTTTCAAAGTTCCCCACTGGTTGCTGCTGAGAGTGTTCTGCAATTGTAACAGGAACCACAAAAGTGGGTCCAGCCTCACCACTGTCTCTGGGCCAGGAATGTATGTGGGGGCTGTCCCAGGTAGTACTGGACCAGGGGAGTGCCCCAGTGGTCCCTGGTCACAGCATCACCACTGACCGCTAACGATGAGCTGAGATCAACACAAAGCAGTCTTCTACATTGAAATAGCTTTCCGTGAACCTGTACCACTTTCCGTCTTTGGCCAGACATTCTCCCCTCAGATATGTGTTACTCAGTGTGGTTCCAAAAGCCGTGCACCTGTCTCTGAGCAAAGTTGCTTGGGATGCCAACATATCAGCAAGCTCGGTGAGGGGGATGGTCAGAACCCTGAGAATTAGTGATATGACTCTAATCTTCATCTGCACATAAGTCAAGATATGAAAAAGAAGGACATGAACAGAGTAGACCCAATACAACAGCTGATGGGAAACCACGGGTGCTCGACTAGACCTACCCTGTGCGTGGATGCTGAGTGGTGTTGTCATGTTTTTTTTCAAAATTAGCATGACCTTCTGTTTCCAAGTGTGTCTTCACATAGGCAGCTCTGGAGCCCTCCTGACACAAGTGCCTTCTGCTGTAATTTCCTTCCTCTACTGGGGGGACTCAGGGCCGGATGATGGGCTCCACCTTGGCAAGCTGCTTTCTAAGTGTCTGTCACAGATACTACTGGTCATGCACTGAGACTCAGATAGCTTTCTGAGTTCCACGTAACTATGTGAGATTCTCAGCTGCCTATTCTGTATGTGTCATAGGACCCTGAATACTGGAGGGCCGTGATGCTTGGACAAGAACTTGAGACTTGAGCAGAGCAGCCAGGCTGGATCCGGGCTGGGGCTGTGAGTCTGGAGTGGGCAGGAGATGGTGATAAGCCAGCATCTCCTGGCTTCCCACTGTTCCCAGACTGGCTCAGGCAGCTTCTGACCCTGGTGTCCCATCCTGCATCTTCTCCCCAGGTCCCCTGACTGTAGCAGGCAGAGCTGCTGTCCATGAAGCTGGCCTCCCCGGGCCACCTCATTCAAGTCCCAATCCACTTGTGAGCTATGAGTCCGACCTCTAGCCAAAAGATGTAGTGGGGGGAGTTATTGTCATGGCACAGTGGAAATGAATCCGACTAGGAACTATGAAGTTGCGGTTTGATCCCTGGCCTTGCTCAGTGGGTTAAAGATCTGGCATTGCCATGAGCTGTGGTGTAGGTCATAGTTGTGGCTCGGTTCTGGCATTGCTGTGGCTGTGGTGTAGGCTGGCGGCTACAGCTTCGATTAGACCCTAGCCTGGGAAACTCCATATGCCGCAGGTGCGGCCCTAAAAAAAGACAAAAAATACGAAAAAAAAAAAAAAAAGATGTTGGTGGGAGGCTGCAAAACCCCTGGAAGATGTGTGCGGGCTGGGAAATGTGAACCCTGAAGCTCAGAAAGGAGCTCCAGCCTGGGGTGGGGGCAGGGCGGGGATAGATCTTAGTGACCACGGCAGGAATGACTGGGAAAGCAAAGGTGTGTCTGAAGAGGGTATAGAGTGCAGAAAACGATGTGACCTCAAAGACAACAGAGAGGAAAGAGAGCGAAGAGCAGGTGACATGTTAGGAGAGAGGGGGCATGAGAGATGAATGAAGCATTTGGGAGAGCACAGAAGGTGCCCCCCAGAGGTGGCCTGGGGGGAAGCTGAGTGAGGATGCTGGGATGCAGGTGGGAGTCGGGGTGGGGGGAGTTGGGGAGAGGTACAGAGGTGGGTTGCATATTGTGACGGAACACCTGGGGACTCTGTCCTGACTGCAGGCTGGGCATCACCCTCCACAGTGGGACAAGGGATGGCTCTCCTCGAGCCCTGAGGCTCAGGGGCATATTGACCAGGCAGGTGTGTCCACGCTTCAGGGCTCAGTGGCTTTGGAGGAGGCTGGCTCTATTACCTGCAGGACTGCTGGGCACACGGCCACCAAGCCTCTTCCTTCACTGTTGGTGGGGGATGGGGGGGCAATAATCCTTATCTTACAATAAGGACCCAATAAAATAATAACTGTAATTAGACAAAAAGTTACTTGAAATCACAAAGTGATGTATGAATGTCACCTACAATGCATACTGATAATTCATATCCTCTTTTTTTCATATTGCTTGTACATATTAAATGACCTATTGATATAGCTGACGTTAATAGCATTAATAATAGCAGCAACAAGAAGCAGCTGGCCTCTGGTGTGTCAGCTCAACCTCGCCGAGTTCTCAAATTAAGGATGGGAATAAATGAGGCACTTGTGTGCCTTTCTGCTCAGCCATTTAGAGCCACTAAATTCTTGTCTTTGTGTCAGAGGTGTGGCGGCCAATCTCTTAGCTGGGATGACAGTAAACGAGGCCATTAAGTTTGCCATGCTATCATCTGTCATGATTTAGAGCTGCAGAAACACAATGCTTGCCTTTCTCCAAGCATACATCAGCGGAGCCAGGCAAGAAGCTTTGAAACATCTTCACCCACAAGCAACTCTGGGAATTCATCACTGCTTCCCAAGCAGCTCTGTCCCTGGCTTGATGCTTTCTGTCTGTCCTCTTCTGACACTGCAAATCCTGAAGAGGTAGCAATGGCATATCAACCCCTTATTTACAAGGCCTTTTAGAACTGATGAATTTCTGCCTAAGGATGAGAAAAATATGCCAACGTATTCACTATAGAAGGACCTTCAACAACCTCTTCATGCTTTAGGCTCTACATCCTCATGTGCAGATTGAGGGAAACAACCTTGGGGAGCTTAAGAGTAATGTCTGTTCATGAATGTCAAGGATTTAGCCTGTGCCTGACCTACAGTAGATGCTTAATAAATAGTAAACCTTAAGGGACATAGCCATAGGTTGGGAAGAAGTTTCAAATCCAGCCTGATGAGACAATCTTTCTATGCGAATTCACTTAAAAAAAATTTTTTTTAAATTAAAGTACAGCTGATCCTCAATATTCCACCAATTTCTGCTGCAGAGCAAAGTGACCCAGTCATACATACATATACATTCTTTTTCTCACATTATTTCCCATCACATTCTATCACAAGTGACTGGATATAGTTCCCTGTGCTGAACAGCAGAAGTGCATTCACTTTCTAATTGTCTGTCAAAAGCAAATCCAGTGTGAGGACTGTTGGTTAGCCTTATTTGACAGGCTGCTTGGAGACCCAGAAACTGCCAGTAACCAGTGAGGAAATCTCTTTCACTCTGTCCCTTCACTGCCTATGGTGTTCGAAGAAATGCAGGTTAGGATGTAATATTTCAATGACTGGCAAAACTTAGAGGGTTTGAGTTCTCTGACACCCATGCCCTCAGCCTTCCTCCCTGTTCTAAAGCTGGAGGTAGGAACAAGAGGCTAACTGCCTCAGAAGATACTGACACACCATCACCTGTAAGACCTGCCCATCCTCAACCTCTCTGAGCCTCAGCTTCCTGAGCTGAAAACCGAGTCAACATCCGACATAGTGATTACATAATCTAAATTAGAACCTTGGTAAAATATACATGTCTGTATATTGGTAAAATATACATTGTCTCCTATGGCCTATTAGACACCCCAAATCCCTGCTTTCAATTTAGCAGGTAAAAATGAGATCAACGGGGCTTTGCCATGCCTCTTTCCTTGTCCAGAATCAAGTGAGGGGTGATTGCAACTATCTGCAGATGGAGATTCTGCCCTGCTACCCAGGAGGTGGCACTGGAAGATTGAGATTTGCCAGTCAGATGGCCCGTCACCACTCCAAAGTTACACCCTGGTAAAATTACGTGGGGTCCTGCTTGGTCTGAGGGGGAGAGTCAAGAGGCCATGCTCTCTGTGTCTACAGACTTAAATAGGACCGAGTCAGGACAGAAGGATAAAGGACTGTCACTCTCCCAGCAGAAAAGCTGCTTCCCTTGTGAAAAAGAGGGAGCAGGAGGTCAAAGACTGGGAGTATTAGGAGGAAATCCCTCCCTGAACTTTCCTACCCCCTCATACACTGATCAGCTTTTTGTTTTTCACCTTCAAATCAGTAGCTCCTTCCAGTTACTTCCAGTTTCTCACAGAAAATATTATTTTCAAAGTCCCCTGATCTTAAAATCATGATGCTGTCTTTGACTCTTAAATATGCACCAAGAGCTCATCCCATAATCCATGTGTCACATCCAGCCACCACCCTGCTCTCTGTCTTCACTGCTTCATTGCTTCCACTGCTCCTGGCATTCCAAGGTCTTGGAATCACTTCCAAAATTGCGATTTCAGCACAACCTCTCCTTACTCCAAAACATCACTGCTCTGCCTACTACTTTTAAGCTTTGGGATTTAAGCTCCCTCCAAGTTGGGTGGTAACGCTGCCCAGTTCTCCCAAAAGGGGCATTCAGTACCTCCACTATCTGATCACCTGTCATTTGTGCGTTGTCTTTATTGCATCACGTCTTCTATCCAATCATCTTCTATCCAAACATCACCCCCATGATGAGCTTCCCCATCTGGAAGTCCAAATGGCTCTCAGTTTCCCAAGGGTATCAACCTGATTATCCAGTGTGTCCACCAGCAGCACCGTGTGCCCTGATCACACTTGTTTCTCACTGCACCTAGTGAAGTGCTAAGTGCAGAACACACCCAACACATCTGTTAAATAGCAGTTAAGGTTAACCAATGCAGGACACAGATAAAACTTCAATGCGTTTCTAAGACCTTCCATAAGTCACTCCAAAATCTGCGCTCCAACCACCCATAGGTGAGCCAAGTCCTACATACTGGGCATGACTAATGCAGTAGCAAACTCATGATTCCACATGTTTGAATGACATTTACCCCTAAAGGGCTAAAATTCTCTCCAATGGACAGCCACCAAAGAAGTATCCA
The DNA here is from genome assembly GCF_054392235.1 of Sus scrofa. Taxonomy (NCBI): domain Eukaryota; kingdom Metazoa; phylum Chordata; class Mammalia; order Artiodactyla; family Suidae; genus Sus; species Sus scrofa. The sequence goes on from NC_139383.1 coordinate 149,810,736, forward strand.
AGTCAAATTAAAAAAATATTTTCATGCATCCAGATGCATGAAATACTTAAGGCATTATTTCACAAGTAAAAATGAACAAAAACACAGTATTTTTTCTTTTCTAAATATTCTTGATTTGTTTAAGCACCTGTTTCCAATTGTAAGCCATTCTATTATCTCTAAGGAATTTCCTTATGGACTAGGAAATATCCCTCGATAAGCCAGGGCTAATTTCAACAATTATTTGGATTCTTGAGAGTAGAGAGAGCAATAACAGAAATGTCTGTTAATTCAGTTCTGCATTAGAGCAGCAGAAGCATGTGGCTCGTTACAATAACGATAACTATTTGGATTGCTTTGTCTCTTCCTGGCAGGGAACTGCTGGAACGGGTAATTTGGAGGGTTTTGTTTTTTGGCTGCAGCATGCAGTGGCTTGGTGTGGGATCTGAGTTCCCAGACCAGGGATTGAACTCAGGGCCCTAGTGGTGAAAGCGCTGAGTCCTAACCACTAGACCACCAGGGAACTTCTGGGATTGGGTAATTTTAAACTCCTTATCTGATCTCATTTAGCCTCTGCAGGCTCAGATGACAATGGTAGGAGTGAACTACTTGACCAAGAAGCTATTTTTATTAAATCCAAAAGATGAAAGACAAGTAAGAAAAATGCTTCATTGAATGGTACGTGTTCTCTTAAAATTATTAAATCCTGAGCTGAAATCGTATAAGCTCAGGAAGGTGAAGTTTGCGCAATTTTCTAGCTCTTGGTCAACTGTATACAAACATGAAACATGAATAAAGTCTTCTTAACTGCTTTGTATATGACAGCAGTGACAGTAACAGCAAATATAAATAAATGATCAGCATCTAGTTCAAGCCAATCTTCAAATCTTAGGCAAATAAAAAGAAATTTGGCATGAGAGTTCAAAATCTCTATTGAGTTCAAGAAATGTTTATATTGAGTTTGGCTCCCTATTGAGTTAAAGAAATGCATAAATTGTTATATATATAAATCGATCTTGTTCTGTTTGGATGAATGAAGGAATGAAGAGGTCCTATCAGATGCATATTTTAGCTCTGAATGTGATAAATGACATGACTGCAGTTGGTGAGTTATTGAAAATGAGATGATACAAAGAAGGCTTAAGAGCTCACACACTTTGCTTCACCAAAAAATCACTTTTGGACTGCTTTCCCTGCATACCATGGTCATGAAATCTGACTATCACATTGACTTGAATTTATTTAACTTCTGATGAAAAACATAACAATTTTTTTTTTAATGGCCTCGCCTGAGGTATATGGAAGGTCCCAGGCCATAGATTGAATCTGAGCCACAGCTGCGACCTACACAACAGCTGCAGCAACAGCAGACCCTAGTTGCTGCAGAGACAACCTTAAGATCCTCAACCCGCTGTGCTATATATATAGCAGAAACTTGGGAATAAAAAACAACAACCTTTGACTTTAAGTGTTTTACCTTTGATCAAACGAAGAGCAAAACTTTTGTGTACAGAGAGTGGCATAATTTTAAGGCATGGCAATTCATTTTCCTCTTAGGGACATGAATCAGTGATTCCCAAATGAGGTATTATAGAGACCTTTTGAAGGTTTCGTCCCAACTAGTAATGTCCACAGCCATTCCATGGCAGCAAGTGGTTTAAACAAAGCCCAGTGAGAGTCTCTTTCCATTATACTACTTCCCTCCAATAAATGTATGTTTTATCTCTCCATGGCATTTGAAGATCAGAGTTTGGAAATTATGAATTATTCCCATCCAACTTAATTCTTTTGGCTTATCACACATACTTTTCCTAGTCCCCAAAATCCTTTTGGGTTGATAGAGGCAATATAAAAGGAAACCCTCAGAATCAAAGGAAATTCCCTGCCAGGAGTGTCAGAGGGGCTGTTAGGAGGTAACAACTATTAACCTTGGACACCACGTGAAAAATAACTCCCTGAAGGCACTGGAGAGGGAAGAGGTGCAGGTACGCCTTGGAGAAGAGCTGGCACTTGGACAAAGGGAATGGCTTTTCTCCGAAAGAGCTGTGAGTCAGAGTCCTGAGGTGGCTGCGGTTCAGAGGGATCCCTTAGTCTTGTTGGCTTGAAGAACCAAAAGGAAGCGACTGGAACTGTCAAAGCAGCACAGCTGGAAAGTGAGGCATAAAAGCCTAGAAAGAAAGAGCCACAGAATGGAAGCCCTACACTGATGTCAATAGACATAAGTAACCTCTATCCCATACCTAACTCAAGGCTGAACTATATAATGGAACACAGTCCTACCAGTCCAACCAAATAAAAGACCCAGCGGGGGTGATGGCTCAGAGGAAATGACCCTGACTAGGATCCATGAGGATGTGGGGTCAATCCCTGGCTTCACTCAGTGGGTTAAGGACCCACCAGTGTTGCTGTGAGCTTCAGTGTAAGTCAAAGACGTGGCTTGGATCTGGTGCTGCTGTGGCTGTGGTGTGGGCCGGCAGCTGTAGCTCCAATTAGACCCCTAGCCTGGGAACTTCCATATGCTGCAGATGTGGTCCTAAAACAAAAACAAAAACAAAAACAAAACAAAACAAAAAACCATCGGCCATCTCAGCTGTTACCACAGGAAGGACAGAGTTTGGAATCAGGTCAATGGGCAACCGTGCTCCTCCCCCAACACACACACACTATAAATTTAACAAAATCCAGAGTCTCTGCAATATAACACTGGCTGAAATATCCAGGAAGCAATTCAAAATTACTACATGTAAGAGAAATAGGAAGGCATTCCCACTGTGCACAGTGGGTTAAGGATCTGGTATTGTCTCTGCAGGGACTCAGGTTGCTGCTGAGGCTTGGGTTCAATCTCTGGCCCAGGAACTTCCATATGCAGAGGGTACATCCAAAAAAAGAAAGAAAGAAAGGGAGAAAGAAACAGGAAAACACAACTCATATTCAAGGGAAAACAATCAAGGCAGAATGACCCCTAAGAAGATCAGATGGTGGATTTTACATAGGATTTTATTTTACTCATTTATTTTTTGGCCATGCTTGTGGCGTCAGTAAGTTCCTGGGCCAGGGATCGAACCAGTGCCACAGCAGTGACACCACCAAATCGTTAACTGCTAGGGCTTCCAAGGAACTGCTGCATAGAAGGATTTTAAAGCAGCTACTATGGCTATGCTTAAGGTTGTAAAAGAAAAAGAATACAATGTTTTGTAATGAAAAAGTGTTGGAATGAAAACAGAGAGTAAATCTCAGCATACTCATTGAAGCTATTTAAAAGAACCAAATACAAATTCTAAACTGGAAAGATACACTACATAAAAAATATTTACTGTATGAGCTTAATGGCAGATCAGAAAGGACAGGAGATCTTGGGGATCTTGAAGACAGAGTGATAGAAATTATCCAATATAAAGAAAAGAAGGGAAAAAAGTTTTTAAAAAAGTGAACAGACCCCCTAGGGACCAGAGGTAGTATATCAAAAGTTACAATTCATACAGTTAGAACTCCAAGGGGAAAAAGAGAGGATGAGACGTAAAATTGTTAGCAGGAATAAGGGTTTAAAAAAAATGCCTCAAATTTGATGAAATACACAAATTTAGAGATTCAGGAGGTTCAGCAAAACCCAGAAAGTATAAATAATAATAAAGACACATCTGGGGGATTTCTCCTTCCAGAAGAATGGAGATGGGTTTTCTCCTTCTCTTCCTACTAAGTGTAGCTGAAAACCCTGGAGATTAATGTAAAACGAATATGGGGAGAGAAGAAGACAAACAAACCTCGAGACTAAAGAAGCTGGCAACTCGGAAATGCCAATGGGCACAGACATCAGTAACAACAACCAAGGAAGCCTGCTTTCCCTACCCAAAGGAGCAGAAAAGGGTCCACCTATCAAGACAGAAAGGAACTGGAGTTCCCGCCATGGTGTAGTGGGTTAAGAATCCAACTGCACTGGCTGCAGTTGCTGCGGAGGCGTGGGTTTGATCCCTGGCCTGGCATCCAGTGTTGCACAGGTTGCAGCTGTGGCTCAGATTCAATCCCTGATCCAGGAACTTCCATGTGCTATGGGTTTGGCCATAAAAAGAAAGTAAATTAAAATAAATATATATTAAAGTGTGGCTGATTTACAGTGCTGTGCCAATTTTTGCTGTACAGCATGGCGATCCAGTCATTCATACATACATACATAAATAAATAGTCAAAAATTCAAAAATACAATGGTGGGATGGGGCACAGGACAGCCCCAAAAGGGGGAAAGTAGAAGGAAGAAAGGGGTGACAAGTCCCAAGCAAGTCCAAAACCTAGCAAGGCAAGTCCCAATAGATTTTTTTTTTTAGGTCATTGGGAATTAAAAAAAATTTTTTTATTAGAGTATAGTTGATTTACAATGTTGTGCCAATTTCTGCTGTACAGCAAAGTGACCCAGTAATACATATTTATACCTTATATTGCTTATATTATCTCCCATCATGTTCTATCCCAAGAGACTGGATATAGTTCTCTGTGCTGTACAGTAGGACCTCAATACTCATCCATTCTAAACGGAATAATTTGCATCTACTAACCCCAAACTCTCAGTAAGTTCCATTAGATCTTAAGGCTCAAGAATAATCCTCTTTGGTTTAATGCTCTGGGGCAGTAGTGTCAGGCCCATTGCCTCACAGGGGAGGTACCCAGGGTTCTGCTGAGGGGCAGTCCTGCCTTCTTAAGCCCAAGTGGGGGCAGTCTGGCCTCTTGGACCTGTACACTCTGTGCCTGTGGTGGGGCTGGCAGCCCTGATGGACTCTGAATTGCCTTTGGAGTCAATATTTCTGGCTTCTGTTGAAATGGCTGATAACACCAAGAGTAACTTTTTACTTGGGGTTGTCTCCTAAACAAATATCCTCATTATTTGCAATATGAATATGAGAATTTTCCAAATCTTGAAGTTCTGTTTTTTCTTTAATGGCTGCAACCAAGGTAAATGAAGTTCCTGGGACAGGGACTGAATCTGAGCTGCAGCTGTGGCAATGCTAGATCTTTGAACCCACTGTGCTGGACTGGGGATCAAACCTGCACCTCCACAGCAACCTGAGCCACTGCAGTCAGATTCTTAACCCACTGCACCACAGCGAGAATGCCAACAATGCCTTCTTTAATTCATCTCTCACCTCTCACATTTTACGATAAGCCGTTAAGAGGAACCAACTCCATCACTTTGCTTAGAGATTTCCTCAATCCAATTTCATTGCTCACAAGGTCTACCTTTCACAAAACGCAAGAACACAACTTGGCCAAGTGCGTCATCAGTTCATAACCAGGGGTATTTTTCTTCAACTTTCCAGTAACCTGTCCCTTCTTTCCATCTTAGACATTTAGCATCCATATGTCAACCAGCATTCTGTTCATGATTTATTTGGGTATTCTCTAAGAAAGGAAAGTTTTCTCTCTAGTTCTCCTTTTTCCTTCTGAGCCCTTACCAGTATACCCTTCAACACTTATGTTTCAGCCAACAGTCCCTTCATATTGGCTTCTCCTGACATGCACCACAAAACTGTCCAGCTTCTGTCCGTGAACCAGTTTTAATTCCACATCCACATTTTCAGGTATTTGCTACAGTAGCACCCAATTCTCATAAGGAAAATCTATATTGGTCAGAGTTCTCCAGAGAAATAGAAACAACGGGCTACATACATACAAACATACACATACATGTTTTTTAGTAAGCACTGCCTCTTGAAGTGCTGGGGGCTGACAAGTTCTAAGATCTACAATCAGCAAGCTGAATATCCAGGAGAGCTGATGGTATAGTTCCAGTATGGGAATTGTTAGGCTAGAGACCCAAGAAGAGATGTTTCAGTTTGCTTCTAAAGGTAGGAAAAGAGCAACACACCTGCTCAAGACAGTCAGGAGGGAGGAGTTTCCTCTTACCCAGGGGAGGGTCAGCCCTTCTTTTCTATTCGGATTCTGCAACTGACTGAATGAGGCCCACCTGTATTAGGGAAGGCAACCTGCTTTACTCAGTCAACCAAGTCAAGTGCTAATCTTATCCAAAAATATCCTCATAGACCCCTCCCTATCCCCCCAGAATGTCTCACCAACTATCTGGGCATCCTGTGGCCTAGTCAAACTGACACATAAGATTGAAAGAAACAATAACCATAATAAGAATCTCAATGAATGAGTTCATCAGTTCATCAAGATGGAAGGGACAAAAGAAAGAATCAGTAAAATGAAAGAGAGAGCAATCAAAATTAAGTCATCTGAAAAATAAATTGTTGTGTCCATGGTTTAATGGATGGGGGAGCTTATACCTCTGAAGCGAGGTCCTGGAGAACATCCCATTGTGTGCCATGTTTGGTGGGCAGGACGTGGTGGTGTCTTCGCTCCCTGGGGGGGTGGGAGAAGTTCCCAGTTACAGGTTGCTTCCTCGGTTACCAAGGAAACCAGCAGAGGGGCATGCCCCTCACTGCCCCTTTGCTAAGCATGGTGGAGAGTTCTAACCTAAGACTAGAACAGTCATTATTAGCTGGGGGCCAGGGGCAAGTATGAGGAAGGCCAGTCATGTGAGTGGGGTGTAAGAGAAGCAGGCACTGGTTGAACAGGGAGGTACCGAGAGCAAGAGAACAGCCATCCCAAGGGGCTGGGCCATACAGAGAAATAATAGAAAATAAGGAAAAGAGCCTGAGTACGGGGATATATCAAAAGCTCTATTATCCCTGTCATCAGGGTCAGGAAAGGAGGAGAGAAAGTGGATGGAGCAGAAAAAGGGTGCCAAGAAATAACTGGTCAAACTTCCTAAGTTTGACAAAAATCTATAGATTTGAGAAGTGGGGTAAATCCCAAAGCAGACAAACCCAAAGAAATCCATACTAATACGCATTAGAGTCAAACTTCTGAAAAACTAAAGATGGAGAAAAAAATTTGAAAGCAACAAGAGAGAAATGACATCTCACCTATAAGGAAAATATGATTTGAATGACAGCAGATTTCTCATCAGAAACCACAGAGGCAAGGATAAAGTAGTACATTTTTCAAGTGTCACAAGAGCTGTCAGAACAAAATCTTATACTCATTAAAAATATTCTTCAGCTGTGAAGGGAGAAATCAGGATATTTTCAAATGATGAAAAACTAAGAGAATTTCTTGCCAGTAGTCTATCCTAAAAGAATGGCTAAAGGAAATTTGCTAAACAGTTATAAAATAACATTTATTACAAAAATATTTTATTATTTTTATTACAAAATAACTTATTTATAAAAGAAGAAATCCTGGGACACTGAGAATAAAATAAAGAACACATGAGTAAATATATTGATAAATATTATAGACTTTCCCTTTTCTCTTGAATTTTCAAAATTAAGCTTGATGGTTCAAATAAAAATTATAACACTCTCTGACATGATTCTATATATATATATGTGTGTGTGTGTAGAAGAAATATTTAAAACTATATTGTCATTATGAGAGGGTAGAGGGACATAGTTTTCATCTGAACTGGTAAAATAAAGACAACAGTAAACTGTAATAAGTTATGTATATATAAAGCAATGTCTACAGAAACAACTAAAAACGATATACAGCTATATATATCAGTAACCCACAGGGAGTCAGAAAAAAGAAAATAGAGAAATGGAAAACATAGAGAACAGAAAACAAAAAAATAAAATAAAATGGCAGACTCAAGCCCTAACATATCAATTGTTCCATAAAATGTAAATAATGAAAATACACCAATTGAAAGATAAAGTGAATTGAAAAATACAACCCAAATATATGCCATCTACAAGAATCTCATTTTAACATAACGATATGTAGATATTTAGCATAAACATATGGAGATATATATATATATATGTATATCATTCAAATATTAATCAAAAGAAAGCAAGGAGTTCTCTAGTGGCTCAGATTAAGGATCTGGTGTTATCACTGTAGCAGCTCAGGGTTTGATCCCTGGCCTGGGAAAGTCCAAATGCTGTAGGTGCAGCAAAAAAAAAAAAAAAAAAAAAAAAAAAAAAAAATCAAAAGAAGGCAAGAGTGGCTATATGGATATTAGGTAAAGTGGACTTCAAAGCGAAAATGTTACCAGACACAGAGAGGGACATTATACAATGATCAAGAGTTAATTCACACAGAAGAAATGGTAATCCTCAAATAACAGCTGGGAAATACATGAAACAAAAATACTGAATTGAAAGTAGAAATAGACAATTGCATAATTACAATTGGAGACTTTAACACCTCTTTCTCAACAACTAATGTAGACAGAAAATTGGCAAACAATATAGAAGAGCTCACATCCTAATCAATAGGATCTAATTAATACTTGTAGAACATTCCACCCAGCAATCTCTAAATACACATGATTTGCCAGTGTTCACAGAACAAATATCAAGAGGAATCATCTTCCAAGTCATGATCAATATAAATCATATTTGAGGTCATTAAATAAAGCTCAAAAGATGTAAGAAAAGTGGAAATTATAGGGAAGAGTGTCCTCTGACTACAAAGGAAATCGAGAACAGAAGGATATCAGGAAAATCTCCAAACTATTTAAAATTTAAATAACCCACCTATAAATCATCCATTGCTCATATGGAACATTGGAGAAGTGAGTCAACACAGCAATGACTACCAGGCTATAAAAAGTTATTGGTTAGGTGGTGGAAATTGGGTCACTGAGGACCCTCGGAGGAGGTGACTTTCCATCTGGGAAGTGGAAACAAGAAAGAATGGCCAGGTGAAGGTCTGAGGTGGGGAAATGCTTACTCAGGAGCAAATCCAAGAGGGTGAGTGTTTCCATGGGCATCCTCTTAGTTATAGACAAGGGAACCAGTCTCTGAGGACCAGCGTGTGTGCCTCACCACACTCCCCAGCCTTCCCAAGTGGACTGCAGCTCATATTGTGCTTATTCACACACAGAATCTAAATGCCTCTGAACACAGGAGGAAACAGCCCCCAAAATACATCCAGGGTTCTTACTTGGGAAAATAACTTACAGCTGCCAAATTTCAGAGGGCAGGCGTGGGCATCCATTGGGAAGTCTTCCAGTTGCATTGGGCATTCTGCAGAGATGGTCAAGCTGAAAAACAAAACACGGGGACCCTTCAATGACTCACTGACTCTTGGCTATTTACTGGACCGCTATCATGTTTCAGAAAGCCACATGAAGTCCTTTACTCATTATTTTAATTACTATAGTTTGCAAAATTACCTAAATGGTCCGCACAAAATTACACAGGATTGCACTGTAGATGATTATCATTTAGAAATCAGGCTTAAATCGGAGTTCCCGTCGTGGCACAGTGGAAACAAATCTGACAAGGAACCATGAGGTTGCAGGTTTGATCCCCGGCCTCACTCAGTGGGTTAAGGATCCAGCGTTGCCGTAAGCTGTGGTGTGGGTCACAGGTGCAGCTTGGATCTGGAGTGGCTGTGGCGTAGGATGGCAGCAACAGCTCCGATTTGACCCCTAACCTGGGAACCTTCATATGCCGAGAGTGTGGCCCTAAAAAGTCAAAGACTGAAAAAAAAAAAAAGAAAAAGAAAAAGAAAAAAAAAAAAAAAAGAAAGAAGGCTTAAATCAAATCTACTGAGGAGTTCTGTGGCTCAGTGTGCATCAGCACATACATTACTGCTTGTAAAGCAATCTAAGATGCCTTTAAAGATAATTTATTCTTTGTCTCCCATCCCTTATTCAGAGTAATCTCCAAAACTTTCCTTGACAAGGCTAAAAAGTTATGCATTTTCTAAAATAATTTACGTGCTCAAAAGGCATAAATGTGGAATAAAGGCATAGCTGCACAGCCCAAATTTTGACCAGAAGCTGGCTGTAATTATTGTGTTCTGGGCTGATGTCACAAGACTGTAGAATAAGTGAAATTGTGTTAAGAGAGCAACCTTCTAATTGTTTTTATTCAAGGCCAGTCTTCCACATACTAATACCACCATCCATTACCATTGTCACCAATGGCTAAAGCAAAGCTGGTCATGAGAGCTGTTGGGTCTATGCCAGGCACTGTGTTGAGTGCTTTACCTGCATTAACACATCTAATCAGAAAAGCATGTTCCGATCTGTTGCTACTATCACCCCAGTTTACAAAGTAAGAAAGTGAGGCATGGATATTAAGGGATTTGGAGAAGAATGCTTAGCCCCTAAGGGCATGTCCCCATGGGCACTATGACCTGAGGCTCTGTCTGTACTTCCAGAGTTGCCATGCTGGGGTGTTTTTTTAATTTCTCTACAGATTTACTAATTAGGTAGTAAATCTAAATTTCTTTAACAAGTTCATCATCAGTTTCTTAGTTTTTAATCCTATTACTGAAAATGAAATGTAATTACCTAAAATGAAATCAAATCGCACAATTTTCAACTTTAAACAGGCTTTACAATCCCATTTTGTTTTATCACGTCTGGTTCTTGCTTATGTGCCTGGGGTGAGAATTCAAACATAAAAACCATCATTTTTGCCTTCACTACTTCCTTCTTTTAGGACAGATTAACCTTTTGCTACTAAATGGGGCACATAATTCACACCTGATGGTTGCAGATGGACTAATCAATGTATAGATCCTCTGGATGGAACTAAAACTAAAATGTGCGTCAGTGGAAGGAAAGTGTGTGTCCGTCACAGAGACAAAATCCTCTTGTAGCTCTGCCTGGGGGACACAATGGAGTGACTTCCAGAATGTGTGAGCATACATGGGTGAGAATGCACCTCGAAAGTCTCATATTATATGCCACATATGGTCATCAAAAAATATGGAAAATACAGAAAAATGTTAAAGGAGAAAATTACAAATACTCATCATTTCACTTATAACTTCACTTGGTGCCTTTAGCCCAGATTTTTTCCACAGGTACCTATGTTTTCTTTTCATTCTTGGTTTATAAAATTCAGTCTTGTTTACCTAACATTAGAGCAGGGGTATTCACCACATCATTAAAATCTCTACATAATCATGCCTTTGAAAGATGAAATATTTAATTCCAGCATGCAGGTATGTGTGTGTATATAATATACATATATCTGTATATATGTGTGTACATCTTTAGGCGTGAACTATGGAAAAGGATTATTGTTAGAGAATATGAAATGGGTAAGGTAAAGGAAGACTTACTTATTAGAATTAAGGACATCAGGACTCATAAAGAGAAACACTATATATCACTTATGATAGCTAAAATATGGCACAAATGAACCTATCTATAAAACACACTCACAGACATAGAGAACAGACATGGTTGCCGAGGGGGAAGGGGAGGATGTGGGATGGCCTGGGAGTTTGGGGTTGGTAGATGCAAACTATTACGTTTAGAATAGATAAGCAATAAGGTCCTACTGTACAGCACAGGGAACTGTATCTAATCTCTTGGAATAGAACGTGATGAAAGATAACGGGAGGAAAAATATGCATATATATGCATGCATACACACACACACACACACACACACACACACACCTGGGTCACTTTGCTGTGCAGCAGAAATTGGCACAACATTGCAAATCAACTATAATTTAAAAAATTACAATACTAAAAAAAAAAAAAAAAAAAAGAATACCAGACTTAAAAACCACAGCCTGTGAGGACATTCAGCCAACATAAAGAAAAAGAATGTTATTTCTTTGTTTACTAATGTTATCTTATTGTCAGTAAAATTAACCAGTTTGTTAAATAAAGCAATAGTGCGACAGAAAACTTAAAGGAGTCCAATATGTTGTAGAGAATACAATCACAATGAGCTCAGTAAATGTAGAATTTCCTTGAGAGGCAAATTTTCAGTAGGGAAAGAGAAAGTATGTACACAGCTATAGTGCCAGATATGAAGCAATAAATGTGAAAATAAAGCACATGAGGAAAGGATGCTTTGGGACCATGAGACCCTTCTGTGGAGGAGAGTTCATCTCAGGACTGGTCCACGGCCTCTGTTCCAACAGTTTCTGGACTTGGTCTAAGGAAGAGGCTGGACTTGGCCAGTGAGAGGGGACTGTGGGTGCTTCAGGGGTCCTAACTCTCCCAAGCACAACAGACTTCAACCAGCAGACCCAGTACTGCAGTCTTCAAGTTGCCTCACCAATGTCAACAGCTAGGGGGCTCACCCCCACCATCAGGGTGACATGGACATGGTCCATGGCTACCAGCTCACATAACTCGGCTTCTGCCTGTTCCCACACAAAAAAACACCCTGTCACTTACTGGGTCTGGAGGCTGTCTTGAAGCCAGGGCTGTTGGCAGAGCTCTTGACAGTGTAGTGAACCATGGTTAACTTTTCTCTGCCCTTGCTCTGTGCTGGGACCTGGCTTCTATCTCCATGACCTGTGGAGGCGCTGCCACCTGCATTGCTGTTGCTTGCCCCTACTTGTCAGATAAGACACCCTTAGGGAGATTTGACTTCCTGTATTGGACTGTCTGCCCTCCTGCCTTTTTCTCCTTTTCCTCATGTACTCCTCTTTCTTGGCCAACATCATGTGTTTATAAGAGAGGTGGGAAGCCATCTGGTCACTGCGGTCTCAGCTCTCATTTAAAATTTTTTTTTATTAAAGTATAGTTGATTTATAGTGTTGTGCCAATTTTTGCTGTACAGCATAGCGACCCAGTCATACATATCTATACATTCTTTATCTCACACTATCTTCCATCATGGTCTACCCCAAGAGACTGGATAAAATTCTCTGTGCTGTACAGTAGGACCTCACTGCTTATCTATTTTACAGGTAATAGTTTGCATCTACCAAACTGAACTCCCAGGCTGTCCCACTCCCTCCCCTCTCCTCCTTGATAATCACAAGTTTGTTCTTTATGTCTGTGAGTCTATCTCTGTTTTGTAGATAGGTTTATTTGTGCCATGTTTTAGATTCCACGTATAAGTGATATCATACAATATATAGCCTTCTTTTTCTGACTTACTTTACTTAGTATGAGAACTCTAGTTGTATCCATGTTGCTGCAAACATCATTATTTCATTATTTTTTTCTTTTTTTGCTTTTTAGGGCTGCACCTGCTGCATATGGAGGTTTCCAGGCTAGGGGTCGAATCAGAGTTGTTGCTGCTGGCCTATGCCAGAGCCACAGCAACACCAAATCCAAGCTATGTCTGTAAACTACACCACAGCTCATGGCAAAGCCAGATCCTTAACCCATTGAGCGAGACAGGGATCAAACCTGCAACCTCATGGTTCCTAGTTGGATTCGTTTCCACTGAGCCAAAGCAGGGAACTCCTATTTTGTTCTTTTTCATGACTGTCAGCTCTTACTAAATATAGCATCTAATATTCTGCTTTCCTCTGGCTGTCTGGCCCTAAGATCTGGGCCAACACCACTGTACTGACCACATTTAAAGATGGCAAGGAACGGACTCAAGGAGTCTGATGCAGCAGGGTGAGTAGAGACAGGTGGACAGAATTTAGCTGGATTTAAAAAGAAGACTCTTTTGAAGAAAAAATGATTCCAGTAAAAAAGACAATAATTCTACGACTACCATCTCATGAAATGTTATCATTAGAGCCTCACAGATTGTTCCCTCATTTTAATAGACCTCCTTTGAATTAGAATTCCAAACATGGGACAATATATTTCACCTATGAGAATATCTCTCCTCTAAGGAATGAATGTATTATTCAGATGAATTCCCCAATAGCATCTGTTTCAGCCTTAGTAAGATGACAGCATTTAAAATTTCGAGCCCTTTAAACATTTCCAAAGAAGTCTATGCTTTTATAGTACTCAAAAAAAAAAAACTCTAGATAAGAGGGAGCCTTCTAGTCATAAGGTCCTTAAAATGTAATGTGCCTTGATGTGTAACAAATCTCCTTCACACAGAATTGAGATCAAATCACTCTATGGAATGTAGACTGTCAGAGCTCAAAGGAGCCAGCCAGGCCACCTCCTAGAAGTCCCTATTTTTCTTAAAAGGTTAAACAATGCGCCTATAGAAAAACTTCAGTGAATTATTGGTAGACCCAAGAATCAGACTTTTTCCCCAAAAATCAAATGTCTGTTTTACTTTCAATTTCTTTCTTTCTTCTTCTTTTTTTTGGCTTCACCCATGGCATATGGAAGTTCCAGGGCCAGGGATCAAACCTGAGCTGCAGCTGTGACCTACCCCACAGATGTAGCAATGCCAGATCCTTAACCCACTACAATGGACTGGGGATTGAACCCACACCGCCACAGGGATAATGCTGGATCCTTAACCTGCTGTGCCACAGCGGGAACTCCATTTCCAATTTCTAAGACATCCAAGCATTTATCGATTGGAACATAATGTCCCAATTTTGAACATCCTGATTTTAAGGTCAAGAAAAGGGTATTTTATGAGTTAAGCTATTTGCTTCAACTTGGATGTAAACTTCCTTGTGAGCTCTCTGCTAGCTCAGGGGCAGCTCACGGTGAGTACGCTTTTAGATGTTAAAACAGAGCTCCTGCTGTGGTGCAGTGAGTTAAGAATCTGACTATAGCAGCTCAGGTCACAGCTGAAGCCTAGGTTCAATCCTTGGCCCGGGAACTTCCATATGCCACAGTGCAGCCATTAAAAAAAAAAAAAAAAAGAAAGAAAGAAAAAATAAAAGAAAACATGATGTTAAAACAGCCAAAGTCTAGAGTGCTTTTGCTGCTGAAGAATCATGCAACCTTTGTAAAACTGCCTAACCTCTCTGGTTCAGGCTTCCCATTTGATAAAGAGAAAAAATAACAGTTGCTTGATTTGCTGAAATAAATAGTTAATAGGCATCAAGAGAAGGTTAGTCTTCAGATTTCTACCCAACATGCTCTTCACATTTGAGCCTTCATGAAGACACTGCAGCAATACAATAAAAGGGGGTTGGTGGTAGGCAGAATAACTTGAGTCCTGCCAAGATGTCCATACTCTAATACCCCAAACTTCAAAACTTGTGAATATGCTAAAGGGCTTTGCAGATGTGATTACCTCAAGACTCCTGGGAGAAGGGAGATTATCCTACATTATTCAGATGGGCCCAGAATAATCACATGGTTCTTATGAGAAGGAGGCGGAAGTGTTAGAGATGAAGTGGTGACAAAAGCACAGGTCAGAGTGTGATCATGAGCCCAGGAATGCAGGCGGCCGCTAGAAGCTGGAAAAGGCAAGGAAATCGTTCTCCCCTAGAGAATCCAGAAAGAGCACAATCCTTTCACCTACAGCTGGATTTTAGCCTTCTAAGACCCTTTTTGGACTTTTGACCTCCAGAATTATAAGATAAGCAACTGGTTGTATTTTAGCCAATAAATTTGTGATAATTTGTTATCACATCAATAGGACGATAATAACAAAATGTGGTACCTGGAAGTGGGATGTTACTGTCAGAAATACCTAAAAATATGGAAATGCTTTGGAATTGGGCAGTGGGAAGAGGCTGGAAGAATTTTGAGATTCATTGAAGAAAAAGCCTAGGCTGCCTTGAACGGACTGTTAATTGAAATATGAACGTTAATGATTCTGTAATAAGAACTCATGTGAGAATCATGATAGAGAAGACCTATATTATATGGTCATAAACACACTGTTGGTAGGTATATGGACGTCAAAGGCCCTACCGGTGAGGGCTCAGAAGGAAATGAGGAACTGGTCATTGATAATGGGAGGAAAGGAGACTCTATATAGTGACAGAAAGCTTAGCTTAATTATGTCTACAATTATGTGAAAAGCAGAGCCTGAGAAAGATTGCAGTAGGCTAAATAATGCCCCCCCCCGAAGATATCAAGTCCTAAAGCTTGGAAGTTGTAAACATCACTTTATATGGGTATCTTTGCAGGTATGATTAAGTTAAGGGTCTTGGGATGGGAAGATGATCCAGGTGGGCACTAAATGCAGTCACAGATCCTTAAAAGGGAGAGGCAAAAGAAGATTACACATAGATGAAAGGAGGTGATGTGATGGAAGCAGAGAGATATTTGAAGAAGTAGTGCTGCTGGCTTTGAAGATGTTGGAAGGGGCCCTGAGCTAAGGAATGTGGGCACGCAGCTCTGGAGACTGGAAATGGCAAGTAAATAGACTTTTTCCTAAAGCCCTGCCAAAGCCTTGATTTTGCCCCAGTGACACTGACTTCAGACTTATGGTCTCCGGGAATACAAGAGAATAAATGTGTGTTATTAGGTCACCAAGTTTGTGGTAATTTATTTTAGCAGATAGAAGAAACTAACACAACAATGAGATTGGAGACTTAGAGGAAGAGATTCCAGGCTAAGTGTTAAAATTGTGACTTCTTTCTTCTGGTGACTTATAGTACAATGTGAGAAGAAAGAGATTAAGGTAAGAACCGCCATCAAAAACAGGACCAGGACTTGCTCAGGGAAATTCTGTTTATGCAAGATACAAAAGATGCTAGAATTAGGAGACTCACTGTCAGGAAAGCCTACTCTTAAGAGAAGCCCTAACCCTAGCCCTAACCCCAAGAAATGGTTGTGATTGGACAAACTTTTCCTATTGCCTCAGATGCTTTGAGGAAATTAGGTGTGTGACTCATGGGTCCTCTCAGCCACGGAAGCAAAAGCTAGAAATTGAGAATGAATTATCCATGAAAGATTTATGGAGGAGCCTCATAGTGCAAATTCTTGAGACATACACAGGAGACTTACATCATTCTTGAACATTTTATACCAGCAGAAACACTGTCAGTTTGGACTGAATGGGAGAGACAGAGGCCAAAATAAAAGTGTGCTGTCAGAACCCCAACATTCTACAGGCAGGAAACAACTTGTAAAAACTCCTCAACTGAAAGCATGTGCCACCCTTCAAGATAAAGGGAGGATGACTCCAATGATAGAGCCTTAAATCACAGATGATTCATCCCAGGCCTTGAAACCTAGTGTTGTTTTCCTAACTGAATTTAAGAATTTGTGGGGAATACTTCTTCCTTTTCCCTACTACTTTCTTTCCTTTCAAATGGGAATATCTATAACCGTTATCCTATGCTTGTCCCACCATTACATTTTGTGGGTCATTAACTTGTCTCCTGAGTCCCACAAATTCACAGATGAAGAATTGTGCCTCCAGGTTGATCATACCTCATACCTGTATACTCACACACAGCTGATTTAGAGGATCCAGATGATGAGGTTGGGAAATTTTGAGTAGATGGGATTTAGGTGAGATTATGGACTTCAATTTGATGCTGTAAAGAGTTAGGACTTTGGGGGATGCTGGAATGAGATTAATATATTTTGCATGTAGGACAGACATGAACCAAACAGCGTGGGGGCAGAACACAGATGGTGGGAGGCTAAAGAGTGGTTCCCAAAGATATTCATGTCTTAACCCATCATGCTTATGAATATGATATCAGTGATGGCAAAAGGGGGAGGGGTGATGCTGGAGGCAGTGATGATGCAAGAAGTGATACAGGGCCATGAACCAAGGAATGCAGACAGCTTAGAGAAGCTGCGGAAGGAAGTAATTCTCTCCTAGAGAATCCAGAAGAGACAATCCCATCAACATGTTTCAGATCTCTGGTCTCCAGAGCAATAAAATAATACACTCATATAGTTCTAAGCCACTAAGTTTGTGGTGATTAGCTACAGCAGTGACAGGAAACTAGTAGAGTAGCTTCCATAAAATAAAGTAATAATGATATTACTTATCCAATGGCCAGTTTTAAGTAATTTTCATAAAGTTAAAAAAGAAATTTGGCTTAGCCAACTTATAAATAGCTCACCAAGTATCCACAGCCATGAACATCACAGCCTTGACAAAGAAATGGACTGGACACCTTGTGCAAGGGGCCCCTGGTCAGTCCCTGAGTTGCAGGGTGCACCTCCTCCGGTTCACTCAGTAGGAACATAACCTTCCTATCAAGGTGCTGCAGTGACTCTAACGTGATGTATGGAAATCACTGGCGACTTTTGAAGTTCAGTACTAACACAGCATCTAATGATTGGTGTTAAAGGAAAGAAGAAAGGCTGTGATACTTCTCTGAGTGAGTCTCTGTAAGGACAGAGGAATGCTTAATGTAGATAACTTTCTATATTTTGAGGGGGGGGAGCCTGTGCCCAGGGCATGTGGAAATTCCCTGTCTAGGGACTGAATCTGCACCTCTGCAGTCACCAGAGCCACTACGGTGACAATGCCAGGTCCTTAACCTGCTGAACCACCAGGGAACTCCAAGATAGCTTCCTCTTTGCCACAGCCATGCCATCTGAGGGCTGCTGGGTTTGGAGATGGAGGAAAGCTGGCACTGCTCAGCCGGCGTTACTGTAGGCAGCATCTTTATTGTTCTGCAGCCTGACGGTGCTGCCTCTGGCTTACTCCCATCTGGATGGGGCTGTGCAGGGCTGCTTTAGCACTCTGGAGAGTCTCTGCTCTATGCCTGACTCACATCCTCAGAGATGATGGAGCTGAAGAAGCAAATCTGCATGCGGAGCACCTTTGGTGCTGAGAGGGGAATCTCTGAAAGGAAGCCCAGCTCTGAGGATTATATGCCTGTTTTCCTTGTATTTGACTTATGTCTAGATTGGCAAACCAGAGAGTTTATTCAGGTATTACATAGAATTAGCCTTTTTATTAATAGAAATACATGTGTAAATTTACGTGTCCACATATATATATTTAATAAGTCACTGGTGCTAGGAATACAGATAGCCCTATTTCTCCCTCAGAAACTTCCCCATGAGCACTGCCTGAGGTCAATGTTCTGTTTACCAGAGATTTCTCCCCTATATGCCTGTGCTCAGAAAGAACTGTAAACTTATTCATTAAATAAAAGAGTACTGCCACAGGATCAGCGGCATCTCTGCAGTGCTGGGAAGCAGGCTTGATCCCCGGTCTGGCACAGTGGGTTCAAGTATCCAGCATTGCCGCAGCTGCAGTGTGGGTCACGACTGTGGCTCAGAACTGATCTGTGGCCAGGGAACTCCATATGCCATGGGACAGCCAAAAAAAATAAAAGAAATAAAAAAGAATTAAAAAATGAATTCTCCTCCCATAAACAATCACAGTTCCATGTATTATGATAAACAATGATATATGATGTACAGTATTTGTCAGTTAGGCATTGCTGGTCTTCCTGGGAACTAACCACAGTTCATAATAGTGCTTGGAGGAAAACATATTCTAAAACTCAGCTATGTAAAAACTGAACTTTTAGAATCTAGATATTGACCAATGGGGAACAATATAGCGTATGTTGGAACTCTAAGGTCATTGCCAGGTTCAGCTATGCCCATCCTGTCTTTTCACTAACTGACCTGGTTGAGAGTTGTAGGGCTATTACAAGTGTGTTTGATCTAAACCAGAACTGCAAGCGCAGTTTCTTTCAAGGGCCAGCCATGGAGCTTGTCCTGGTTAGTTGACCTCCTAAGGGATCGCCACCTTAGCACTGACCCTGGCCCTACTCAAATCTAAAACAAGGGTTTTGCCTGTGAGAAAAAGATGAGATGAGATACCAAGTTCAGGAGACACAACTGAGGCAGAAGAATGTATGCAATGACTTGTATAAAAGGTAACAGAATCTGCAGTTCTCTGGTGGCTCAGTAGTTAAGGATCCAACATTGTCACTACTGTGGCTTGGGTTATTGTGGCACAGGTTTGATCCCTGGCCCTGGGGAACTTCCATATGCTGAGGGGGTGGCCAAAATAAAGCAAAACAAAAAGTAACAGAATTTACATTCAGTGATGGGCAAACTTGTAGAAAGCAGAATTTAAGGCATTATCTGAAAGTTCCATTAAGACTACACTAAAATGATGCACATTTTGATTTATAAAATTGTAAAGTTCCATACTTAAAAATAAAAATCTGTTACTGAGATAACATGATGAATGTCTTCCTTTTAGCAATGAAGCCAAATTTTACAACTTATTTCCAGCCTGAGTTACGCATTTCACACGTCATTCTAAAGCTAAATGATTCACTCATTACTCTCCAATGTAATGGGGATGCAAGCAACAGAATTATACTGGGCTGAAAATCCTCTCTGAACTCTGTACTATTCATTAAGATTCACATTCCTCTTCAGCTGTTGGAAAGAGGATGCCAGCAATTCTTATAGATTTTGGGAAAACTAGTAAACGTGTGATAATTTTACAAACTGAGCATGTTTCTTGTCAAAAAGGGATGTAATCCTTATTGACCTCTTTTGATGAAGATGGTTGCTTCTTTTTTAATACTTGTGTTTCTCAGGAAGGCATTGTGATGATTGATGTGAGAGTGGAAACATTTTGGTTAATTTTTTATGTGTATCCACACACCCAGCAATAAACCTTCTTAATAAATCAAATGTAGGAAAATAAACATAAGCCTGGGCAGTAAAAAAAAATGCTGCAAAAAATGAACAGCAGAAATATGCGAAGATGTTCTTTTTTTCAGCATAAAATTCAAGTACGTCTCTAATCATAAAGCATAATGCAATCAACAGGGTCCTGGGGGAGGGAGCAGATGGAATAGACAGTGAAATCAAATAGATCCAACTCCAACCTCAGCTCAGTCTCCATGCGCCCAAATTTCCCCATGAAGGGGGTCATGTAAAGCTTATGCTACAGTGTTAAGGCCCAACACACTGATACAGACAGGTAGTGCAATGCCTGACATTTAGTAAATGCTCTAAAAATCCTGGAGAAGATGTAAAGATGATATTGGTAGATGTGGCAGAATAAGCTGCAAAACGGGTCAGCATCGATCTTTTATGGAACTCTGGAATCTCATTTAAAAAAAGTACAATAGGTAGAGAACACTTAATGAAGGGAAAAAATGTCTGAAAACCAGTAAACAAGTTACCATAGCATTTTTAACTTCCCCAGTTACCAGCCCCCATGCTTTAGCTCTGCAGCGGCCTTGAAAATGGAAACCCACATTCTTAGTGCAGGTTGCTGGTAACAGGAATGATAAGGACCTTATTTTCAAAGAATGTTAGTTTCTTGTTTTGATCTGTCTGGTGGGTCCCTGAAGGATAGGCTCAAGGACTTGTCTTTGCTTCGACTGAGTGGGAGGTATCCTCCTAGGGTGTATTTATTGAAAACTCTTAAAGGCAAATGTATTCACCAAAGTCACAGGAGCAATGGATAGAGTTGGGGCAAGCAGCAGATTGAAAGCCTAGGAATGAGAGGCTGAAGATGGAGACACTTGGGGAAATAGGGCTGAAAAGCTCCCATGTATTCCAGAGAATCTAGAAGTCCATGTGCATGCCCAGGACTGGACACATGCTCAGAAAAGACCCAAGAAGAGCCTAAGTCCTCATCTCCAGTTGACCTTTAGACTCTGCAGAAGCAGGAAGTGAAAGCTACTGGAAAGTTGTAAATTGCCTGGCTGAGCTTTAAAGAGCACTTCAACATATAAAGCCTAACCTCAAAGACTAGGTGAGTTTTTGTTTTCTGGTTTCTGCTTCAAGTTATTAAGGAATCTGTATCAAATCACTAGCTGGCCATTAATTCAGCTTAATGGGAGTGCCCATACATGACAAAGAATACAGACTTTTAAAAATTGTTGAGAAAACTCACTAAACAAACAACCATACCACACAAAGCAAGACGGTAAGCCCTCTGGGTGGGGAAAGATCTGATTTCCCAAGTTACTACATTATAATAATCAAAACATGTAGTTTTCAACAAAAAAATTAAGAGGCATATAAAACCCCCAAAATAGATATCCCATTCACAGGGGTAAAAAGAATGAGCAGAGACCATACCTGAGGAAGCCAACACTTTGGACTTAATAGAAGACACTTTAAATCAATTGCCTTAAATATCAAAGCACTAAAGGACCATAGACAAAGAAATTAAGGAAACCTAGAGAACAATATTTCAACAAATAGAGAACATCAATAAAGAGACAGAAGTTATAAAAAGAAGCAAACAGAAATTCTGCAGATTAAAAAAAAAAAAAAAAAAAAAAAAAAAAAAGACCGAAATAGAAAATTCACTAGAGGGTTTCAATAGTTGAGAAGGTAGAATAATTGGGCAAACTTGAAGACGAGTCAAATGAAATTATCCAGTTTGAGAACAGAGAGAAAAAAGAATGAGTAAAAATGAACAAAGCCCAAAAGACCTCTGGGACACCACCAAGAATACCAAAATATACATAATTTTAGGGAGTCCCAGAACAAATGAGAAAGGAGAAAGTCGCAGAAAGAATATTTGAAGAAATAATGGCCAAAACTTTCTCCATTTTAATGAGAAATATTAATCTAACATCAAAGTATAACAAGCACCAAGTAGGATTAACGTGAAGAGATCTACACTGAGAAACATAACCCAACTGTTGAAAGCCAAAGATGAAGAGAGAATTTTGAAAGGAGCAAGACAGAAGCAACTTCTCAAGCACAAGAGATCCTAAGATCAACAACTGATTTCCATCAGAAACCATGCAAGCCAGTGGCAGTGAAGTGACATTCCAAGTTTTAGAAGAAAAAGAATCTGTAAACCAAGAATTCTATTTCTAACAAAATGTACCCTTCAAAAATGAAGGAGAAATTGGAGTTCCCACTGTGGCACAATGGGATTGGCAGCATCTCTGGAGCACTGGGACATGGGTTTGATCCCTGGTCCAGGACAGTGGGTGAAAGATCTGGTGTTGCCACAGCTGCAGCACAGGTTGCACCTGCACCTCAGATCTGATCCCTGGCCCGGGAACCCCATATGCTGCAAGGCAGCCAAAAAAGAAAAAAAAATGGAGAAATTAAGATGTTCCAGATAAACAAAAACTGAGGGCATTCATTATTGATATACCTGCCTTATTATAAATACTAAAGGGAGTCCTTTAAGTGCACTTAAAGAAACTAGCAGCAACTGGAAGTCACATGAAGAAATGAAAAATACAGTCCTGTAAAGACATAGGTAAATATAAAAGCTAGTGTTATTTTTACTTTTGGTTCATAAACCTCTCTTTTAGCTTATATTATTCAAAAGACAATGCATAACAATGGCGATTATAAATCTATGTACTCAACACACTATATATAAAGATATAATTTGTGACAATAACAACATAAGTGGGGAACAGAACTATAGGAGCAAAGTTTTTTATATACTATTGAAACTAAGTTGGTATTAAT
This sequence comes from Sus scrofa, assembly GCF_054392235.1. Classification (NCBI taxonomy): domain Eukaryota; kingdom Metazoa; phylum Chordata; class Mammalia; order Artiodactyla; family Suidae; genus Sus; species Sus scrofa. The sequence continues at coordinate 149,833,675 of NC_139383.1, forward strand.
TCAAACTAGATTGTCATAAATGCAGATGATAACTTAAACCCCCAGAGTAACCACTGAGAACATAACTGAAAAATATGTAGTAAGAGAAATGAGATGAAAGTTGAAATAGTGCACTAGGGAAAAAATAATCAATTAAATACCAAAGAAGATGATAGTGGAAGAGCTGAGTAACCAAAAAAACAATAAAGCATATTAAAAGCAAATAGATTTTATCACCTCTTTAAAGATCCCATTTCCCCAAATATGGCCACATTATGAGGTACTAGGAGTTAGGATTTCAACATAGGAATTTGGAGGGATACATTCAGCCCATAACCATACCCTTTACTAGATTATTTTTAAACACTTATTTAAAAAAAAGGAAAGAAAGCAAAGAGAAAAAAGGCAAAGTCCTTCTTTGTCAGTAATTATATTAAATCTAAATGGAACAAACACTTCAATTAAAAGGCAGAGACTGGCAGAATCAATAAAGAAATATGACCTAACTACATACTGCCCACAAGATATTCACTTTAGTTTCAAAACCACAAATACATTGAAAGTGAATGTGGAAAAAAGCATTCCACCCAAACATAACCAAAAGAGAGCTAAAGATAAAATCTGTTGCAAAAGCCAAAGAAGGGCACTATATAGAAATAAGAGTCTCAACCCACTAATAATACATAGAAATTATAAACATACATGAACCTCACAACAGAACCTCAAAAATTTGTGAGGCAAAAACTGACAAAATTCAGGAAAAAATAGACATTTTTCAATAAATGGAGTTGGAAACCTCAACATCCTACTTTCAAAAATGGTTAGAACAACCAGACAGAATAATGATTGGAAATAGAAGATTTAAACTACGCTATAACCCAACTGGACCTACCAGACATATTTAGAGAACTTTACCCAACAATACCAGAATACACACTCTTTTCAAGGGCACATACAACACTGTCCCAGATAGATCATATGTTCAACCACAAGACAAGTCTTAATAAATTTTAAAATACTGAAAACATACAGAGCCATCTCCTCTGACCATAATGGAATGAAATTGGAAATCAACAAGAAAAAAATGGAAAATTTCACAAGTATGTGGAAATTAAACAACACAATCCTAAATAACAAATGGGTCAAAGAATAAATCATAAAAGAAATGAAAAAAATAACTTTGAGATAAACGAAAACAAAAACACAGCATATGAAAACCTATGGGATACAGCAAAAGCAGTGCTTAGAGTGAAATTCAGAGCTGTAAATGTCTACATTAAAAAAGATAGTTGAAGTTTCCACCATGGCACAATGGGTAAAGAATTTAACTTCAGTGGCTTGGGTCCCTGTGGTGTGGGTTCAATCCCCAGCCTGGCCCAGTGGGTTAAGGAACTGGCATTGCTACAGCTGTGGCATAGGTTGCGGCTGCGGCTCAGATTTGGTCCCTAGCCTGGGAACTTCCATATGCCATAGATGAAACTATGAAGCTATTAAAATAAATAAATAAAGGGAAGCTTTCAAATCAATAATCTAATTTTACATATTAAGGAACTAGAAAAACGAGAGAAAACTAAACCCAAAGCTAACTGAAGGAAGGAAGGAAATAAAGACTGGATAAGTGAATCTGGGAACAGAAAAACCACAGTTTTTCCCACAAAGAGGCCAGAGAGCGTGCTGCCGGACCTCAAAGCCAACAGAGTCTGCAGCCCTGGTGCCAATTTCTACACCACAGATGCTGCAGGTTTCTCTCCATGAATCTCTTCCTCCAGAATTCCAAATGCCTCGAATAATGGCCAATATGAGTGGGATTTAAAATGTTATTTAACATATTTTAACAACCCAGAATCTCTGAAATGCTGACACGACGTCCTTCTTTGGGGAAGCTGATAGAGAGGGTGGTGCTGAAGCATGTGGGTGAGAAGACAGACACTTTGTGCTGGGTGATGCTAGATGACTAAGCCCCACCTGAGCAGCAGCTGCATCCTCTGTAACACAAGGACTTCGCTTAAATTTTCTGTTAGGCTCACTGGACAGTGAAGACTTCTCCATCCAAACTCAGAGACTCAGTTATTTTCTACCTAGAACTGCCAGCCAGGATCATTCCTCTCAATTTTCATAACTGTGGCCTGACCACCGAGATCTTCTTTCCACTTTACATTTCAGAATGCTCTACTTTCTACTGTGGCAACTCTTTTTGTGACAGTCTATCATTTCCATCAAGTGGCCAGACAAACATTCTGGAACTGTATGGAGTTTTTGTAAGTCAGGAAGGGTTTCAGGCTTTTCTCACTATCGTTTAAATTACTGAGCTCGAGGCTACCAATCCTCACATGTCATCAACTTAGGAAAAGAGCATCATTAAAACAAAAGAAAACAAAACAAAAACAGCATGGTCAAATATGCCCTAAGAAGTGCCTCTCTGGGTTGGTTTTTACCCCAGCACACAGCGAATGTACACAGTAACTGGCACTGACTGGTCTGTACCATGCAAGTTCACAGAGCAAAGAATCAGATACTTGTAGTGGGGAAATTGAACATAAAACAGGGAAAGCAACAAGACGAATTGGGTTTCATTGTCCTTATTAGTAGACATAAAAAGACATGTGAATTCTGAAACCTTAGACTTTATTAATGAGTAACTTATACTTCTCCAAGTCTGTAAGGAAATTGATTGCTTGAATGTGCAGGTGAGGCAGCTGTGCTGGTGGGCTGGGATGTTTTGTCTGGCAATGCAGCTTTTCACTGATATCTGTGTTCGTTCAACTAAGGTTGCCAAAATAAAGTGGCACAGACTCAGTGGTTAAAACAACAGAAATGAATCTTCTCACAGATCTGGAGGTTGCATGTCTGAGATCAAAGCAGGGCTGGTTCCTCCCGAGGCCTCTCTCCTTGGCTTACAGACCGCCGCCTTCTTCCTGAGTCTCCACTTGGTCCACTGTCTGTGTCCTGATCTCTTCTGAGAAGGGCACCAGTCATAGCGGATTAGGGCTCCCTCTAATGATCTTTTTTTTTTTTTTAAGTATAGTAGATTTACAACATTGTGTCTAATGACTTCTTTTTAACTTAATTACCTCTTTAAAGGACCAATCTCCTTTTTTTTTTTTTTTTTTTTTGTCTTTTCTAGGGCCGTCTCCTGTGGCATATGGAGGTTCCCAGGCTAGGGGTCAAATTGGAGCCATAGCCGCCAGCCTAACGCCACAGCCACAGCAACTTGGGATCTGAGCTGTGTCCGTGACCTACACCACAGCTCACAGCAAAGCCGGATTCTTAACCCACTGAGCAAGGCCAGAGACCGAACCTGCAACCTCATGGTTCCTAGTCGGATTCGTTAACCACAGCACCACGACGGGAACTCCACCTATTTCTAAATATAGTCACATTCTGTGGAACTGGAGGCTAGGACTTTCAGGTTCAAAGTGGTGGGGGGAAGGGGAGAGTGGAGACAAAATGCAGCCCATAACAATATTCAACTCATTTGCCTCTTACTTGCAGCATCCCCACCCCCACCTCTTACCTGCAGCACCCCCACCTGACAAGGACAGCATACAGACTAAAACAGACAATGGGAAGGTCTACTGCCTAAGTTGATTAAACCTGGATTGTTGAAAAGTGACTTTAAAAGGTGGGGGGAGACTTTTGAATGTGTGAGACATTCTGTTCCATTTCATTTGTCTTTTATGAGATCTTTTCAAAAGCTCTTTTTAAGGCTGCTTTGCAGAGACAACAGATTTTTGGTTCTTTTAGGGGCAACATTACCACACATACTCAGAGATGCCCCAGAGCCCATAAAAAGATAAGAAATCTATGCCCATGGCCTTTACACGCCCCCGTATGATACAGAGTAATGGATCAGACAGAGGTGCTGGGTTCCAAGGCAATTCAAGTTTGGGGGATGACCAGCAGTGGGAAGGCTGTCAACTGATGAGTCTGGAGGAAAAACATGTAACAAAGGAAGGTGGGCCGGGTCCCCTTTATCCATTTGCGGGAAAGCCTAAGGCGGGTCTGTGAGGCTGTCACGGAGACCCTGACCCAGCCTGGCTGACAAGGACTAAATGGGCTTCTCCTCTGGGCTGGGTGCTGTGAAAAAGCTCCTTTCACTTATAAACATACAACAAGCCTAGACGTCAGGCACTATTTTTCGGCCCACTTTACAAAAAAAGAGAAGTTACTTGACTTCTCCCAGGTCACACAATTAGTGGCCCAGTAGGATTCTAGCCCCAGAGGAATAGTTCCAGAGCCAGCACACAAGCTGGTTTTGAGTCAGGAACGTGAAAGTTACTTAACACGCTCTCCAACCTTAACAAGGGAAACTGAGACGGTGCTGTTAATCGTCCAGGCTTCTGCACTCAGATGAATAATTCAGGGGAGTTCCCACTGGAGCTTAGCAAGTTAGGAACCTGACATAGTGTCTGTGAGGATGTGGGTTTGATCTCCGGCTTCACTCAGTGGGTTAAGGATCCAGTGTGCAAGATGCAGCATTGGTCACAGATGTGGCTTGGATCTGGCATTGCTGTGGCTGTGGTGTAGGCCGGCAGCTGCAGCTCCGATTAGATCCCTAGCCTGGGAACTTCCATATGCCATGGATGTGCCCATAAAAAGAAAAAAAAATGCATGAATAATTCAGAATGACTCCCAGAGAGCCAGACGTCTGTCAAGTGCAGTGGAGGTGAGGGGCCTGAGTGAGCTAGCCAGCTGGGCATGGCATGAATGAATGGGAGTAGCCAGGGCTGGAAAAGAAGGGCCAGTGCCAGAGGACAGAGAAGGAAGAGGAACTAGCTGGTCAACATAAAACTCGCAAGCAGTTGCTATTTGGGAAGAACTCTGGACTGCATTTCAGACCTTGGCAGCTGTGCATGAGGCTGTGGGGGGTCCTACGGGCCACTGGGAACTTGGGGCCACAGAGGACGAAATCAATGCTTGTGTTTTACAGCATATAGGTAAACAGACAGGTTGGGTCGTGGAAACAGAGGAACTTTCAGAGAAGAAACCCAGGAATGAGACAAGAAGGCAAAACACCAGAGCATAGGGTGCTCGGTCGGCCTGGCTGTGCCTCTAGGTCTGTGTAGCTTTAAAAGGGTCTCAAGACTTCGTTCGACTCCCTAGAGAACAAGGCAAAATACATGCCCAACCTCCCACTGGAGGGCATACCGCACACCTCAAGTGGCTGAAATGACAGGTTTTGGCATCTTCCTGATGTGACAGGAAAGGAAGACACAGGAAAACACAGGTTTATTAGGCAGTGACAGGGGAACACTTATGGAGAGAGTTCAAGCCCTGAGATGCAGAAGGCCAAGAATTTTTGTTGTTATTGTTGTTTTAAGGTCTCATCTGTGGTATATGGAAGTTCCTAGGCTAGAGAGGGGGAATCGGAAATACAGCTGCCGGCCTATACCACAGCCATAGCAATATGGGATCCAAGCTGCATCTGTGACCTACACCACAGCTCAAGGCAACACCAGATGACTAACCCACTGATCGAGGCCAGGGATCAAACGCTCATCCTCATGGATACTAATCGGGTTTGTTGCCACTGAACCACAATAGGAACTCCCAAGAAATTAAGTCAAAGGAGAGTGAGGGGGACTGGATCTGACAGGGTTGATTCTTGATACCAAGGATCAGCTTCTATGAACAAGTGATGGAGAAAGTACAAGAGCCTGAAGATGTGTGAGCCCCACGTGCTGCCTGCCTGTCACAGGAGAACAGGGATACCTATGACTTTAAGACATCTGAGAAGAAAAGAAGTAGCCAGTCTGTGGTGTCAGGAAAGGTTGGGCTTCTTTCCCTGGAACTTGCAAGTGGCCCAAAGCAGGTTTCCTTTGAATTGGTCCTCATCCACCTTTTAGGTCTATTCTTCTAAGATCTCATCACATACTTTTAAAAACTACTTCACTCTGACTCCTATTTTCATATTTTTGCACATTTTTGTCCCTATGTCTAGCATACCCTCACCCTGAATTCAGCAGTTGCAGCCGACTCAAGACAGCTGTCCATCACTCCCTGTTAACCTACCCTGCCCACTAGCCCAGAAGGCAGAACCCTCCTGTCATCTCTCCAGACATGCCTGCCACCAACACCATGACATCCAGGTTCCAGGGTGTGATGGGGTGTGATGCACCTTAAAACAGTGGCTCAGGACACCCAGCCACTGCCACTTTGTCCTTCTGGCCACAACTACAAAGGGACTTAGAGAAACCTTTCCTGGGCTCCCGCTGAACCTAAAAGGGCCCCTCCTATGAGTCTCTCCCAAGTCCTTTTTCTTCTCTGTATTTTAATACCAACAGAAAACAACATTCCCTAAGTTTATACATAAAGGTATGTGTTTATTGTTCTTATTAATATTTCTGGGAAGCACTGTGGGAAAAAAATTGATTCAACTGGAAAAAATGTTTGATAATAAAAATTAGATTAGCAATGTTTATTTTCTTGTTGGACGTCTTTAAAAATATTTATAGTCTATTTGATTATTCACACATTTAAAATGTGCATTTTTTTTGCCATGCCCACAGCATGCAGAAGTTCCCAGCCAGGGATCAAACCTGTGCTACAGAAGTGACAATGCCAGATCCTTAACCCATGAAACCACCAGGGAGCTCTTTAAAATGCTTTTTTTTAAAAAACAATCACTCCACCAGGAGTTCCCCAGTGGCCTAGCATTATAAGGACTTGGTATTGTCATGGTGGCATGGGTGTGGCCAAAAAAATTAATTAAAAAATAAAAATTACCCCATTAAAAGATTGCAGGGGAGGTACGTCATCGTTTTGGAGACCCAAGTCTCCACTCCCCACAAAGATCAACAATTAAACAGTTATCTATGAACAAAATCAGCTGAGACAGGTCGAGAGCCCACTTTCCACTTCCAGGAAAGGAAGAGCTGAGTGAGCCATCAGGTTTCCTGCCGTTCTGGGCACCATGCCAAGGTCCTGCCTCACCCACACCCAACCAAGACTGGCAGAGCTGGGTGTCCAGACAGTGGGGAGACAGTGCTTCACAGTGACCTGCTCTGCAGACAAAACTAGTGATGCTGTCACTGAGGAAACCAAAGGCCTGCACAGCCACCACTGAACCCCAGAAGATTTTTCCAGCTTTCACCCCATAGGGATTTCACTGACACCAGCCTGAGTCACCTGCCCGAGTTTGTCCTCAGTACCTCCCCTGTCCACCTGACAAAGCCTGGACACCACACCAGCAGTCAGCCTAGGCCTCTACAGCTGAAGAAGTTCCAGCCTAGACATCCACCATGGATGCCCATAACCATGCATGCTCTGGAGGCCAGCCCCTCCAGCATGCTGTTCACATTGCTGGCCTCCATGACAGAGAGCACACCCAGGAGAGACTGCAAGCATGGGGGGCGCACAGAAAGCCAAAGTCTCACAACTGCTTGTTGACCTGTATCAGGTCCTGTCTTCTGTCACTGTCCTGCACCACTGTGATGGCCCCTCCAGCAGTGCACCAACACACCCCCAGCCCGACCTGTCAACTGTCTCTACTGCCTCACGTCTGTGGCATGATCTAGCAACCTCTAGTGCACACAGAGAGCCAGGGCCCTCAGAGCTGCCAGTGAGCCCACAGTCGACTCAGGACTTGCTGCTTGTCCTGGCCCCCACCACTACATGCGCATCGGCAACTGGCCTCTGCAGCTGGGTGTGTGCACACCACCGGATCTGGCCACCACCACAACCGCGTATCAAAACTATAACAAGCAACAAACAAAGGTCATTATATAATGACAACAGGTCAATTCATCAAGATGATATAACAATCCTAAATATACATGCACCCAACATCGGAACACCTAAATATACCAAACAAGTATTAACAGAGCTGATGGGAGAAACAGACAATACCATAATAATAGGGAACTTTCAATAATATATACATTATCCAGACAGGAAAGGAAGAAGGAAAGTCTAGGGTCACTGCTGTGGTGCAAGTTTGATCCCTGGCCTGGGAACTTCCATGTGTCACAGGTAGAGCCAAAAAAATAAAGAATTAAAATTAAAATGTGCCTCAATATAATAAAGGCAATACATGACAGGCCCATTGCTAACATCACACTCAATGGTGAAAGTTTGAAAGATTTTCCTCTAAGAGCAGGAACAAGACAAGAGTGCTCACTCTTACCAGTCCCGGCCAGAGTAATCCGGCAAGGGAAAGAAACACAAGGCACACACATCAGAAAAAACTAAAATTATCTTTGTTTACAAATGATATGACCTTATACATAGGAAATCCTAAAAACTCCATCAAAAACCTGTTAGAACTGATCAATTAATTCAGTAAAGTTTCAAGGTACAAAGTCAACAAACAGAAGTCAACTGCATTTCTGTATGCTAATAACAAAACCTCTAAAAAGGAAATAAAGAGAAATCCCATTTTCAATAGCACCAAAAAAAAAAAAATTTAGGAATAAATTTACCCAAAGAGGTAAAAGATCTTATTCACTGCAAATGATTTTGATGAAAGAAACTGAAAAAGATACAAACAAATGGGAAAAAAAAAACCTCATGTTCATAGATTGGAAGAATCAATATTGTTAAGATATCCATATTACCCAAAGGCATCTATATATTCAATGTAATGTCTACAAAAATTTCAAAGGCATTTTTTCACAGAGATAGAAAAACAATCCTAAAATTCGTATGAGACCACAAAGACTTTGAATAGCTAAAGTCATCCTGAGAAAGACGAACAAAGCTGCAGGCATCACACCTCCAGATTTCAACTATACTATAAGGCTACAGTAATCAAAGCAGTGTGGCATTGGCTTAAATACAGAAACACAGACTAATGGAACAGAATTGAGAGTCCATTCAATCCCTCAAACATACAGTCAATTAACATTTGACAGGTAAGCCAAGAATATTCATTGGGAAGAGAATAATCTTGTCAATGCTTAGTGTTGAGAAAACTGGATAACCACATGCATAAGAATAAAATCAAATCCATATGTCACACTACTCATAAAAAATAACCTGAAATAGATCAAATACTTAAACATAAGACTTGATACCATAAAACTGCTCGAATAGGATTTTTATTGCCTTGACACTGGTCTTGGCAATAATTTTTTGGACATAACTAAAGCAAAAAAGAGTAAGTTGGGACTACACAAACCAAAATACTTTTGCGGATCAAAAGAAATAATCATCAAAATGAAAAGGCAACCTATGGAATGGGAGAAAATATTTGCAAATCATCTATCTGATAAGTTATTTTCCAAAACATGTAAAGAGTTCATACAATTCAGTAGCAAAACCCGAACAATCCAATTTTTTAAATGGGCAGAAGAACTGAAAAGATATTCTCCATAGACATTTAGGTGGCCAACAGGTACCTGGAAAGATGCTCAGCATCACTGCTGATTAGGGAATTGCAAATCAAAACAACAATGAAATACCATCTCACACCTGTCAGAATGGCTATCATCAAAAAGTCAAGAGATAACAAGTGTCGGCGAGTCTGTGGAAAAAAGGGAACCCTCTTACACTGTTAGTGGGAATATAAGTTGGTGTCCTCAAAAAAGTTAAAAATAGAACTACCATATGATTCCTACTTTTGGGAATATTTCCAAAGGAAGTGAAAACACTAATTCCAAGAGATACCTACACTCCCATGTTCACTGAAGGTTTTTTTTTTTTTTTTTTCCACAATAGACAAGATATAAAAACAACCTAAATGTCCTTCTCTGGATGACTGGATAAAGAGGATGTGATATATACACACACATCTACATACAACAGAATATTGTTCGGTTATGAGAAAAAAAAATTCTTCCATTTGCATCCACTTGGATGAAGCTTGAAGGCATTATGCTAAATGGAATATATCAGGGAAAGACAAATACTACATGATACCACTTACCTGTGGAATGTAAAATAGCCGAACTTATAGAAATGAGAGTAGACGGGGCTGTAGGGTAGGATAGATGGGGAAATGTTGGTAAAAAGGTACAAACTCCTATTTAAAAAATGAGACAGTTCCCATCATGGCTCAGAGGAAACAAATTTGACTAATATCCATGAGGATGAGGGTTAGATCCCTGGCCTTGCTCAGTGGGTTAAGGATCTGGTGTTGCCGTGAGCTGTGGTATAGGTTGCAGATGCAGCTTGGATCTGGTGTTGCTGTGGCTGTGGCGTAGGCTGGCAGCTGTAGCTCTGATTCGACCCCTAGCCTGGAACTTCCATATGCCACTGGTGCAGCCCTAAAAAGCAAAAAAAAGAAAAAAAAAAAAAGTAAGTTCTAGGTATAATGTGGAAGCAAGGTAATTTAGTTATAATACTGCTTTACACAATTGAAAGTTGCTAAGCAAGTAGATCTAAAGCACTCTCACCACAAAAAAGATAATGGTGATTGTGTGATGTGATGGAAGTGTTTTCAAATATTGTGGTGGTTATCCTTTTGCAATACAGAAGGTATCAAAGCAACAAGTGTACACCTTGATCTCATTCAGCCTTATAAGTCAATTATCTCAATAAAGCTAGAAAATAAATACACTAAAAACGTTGTATCTGGAGAACAAATACGTTGTATCTGGTTGCCAAGGAAGAGGAGGTTTGGGGGACAGATAGAGTGGGAGGTTGGGGTTAGCAGATGTAAGCTCTAATACATGGGATAATCAACAAGACCTCGCTGTAGAACACAGAGAACTATATTCTATGTCTTATGATAAACCACAATGGAAAGTATTTTTTTGTTTTGTTTTTTGTCTTTTGTCTTTTTAGGGCTGAACCTGTGGAGGTTCCCAGGCTAGGGGTCGAATTGGAGCTACAGCTGCTGGCCTACACCACAGCCACAGCAATGCCAGATCTGAGCCACATTTGCACCCTAGACCACAGCTCATGGCAATGCCGGATCCTTAACCCATTGAGCAAGGGCAGGGATTGAACCCACAACCTCATGGTTCCTAGTCAGATTCGTTTCCGCTTTGCCACAATGGGAACTCTGGAAAGTATTTTTTTTTTTTTTTATAGCTGCACCTGCAGCATATGGAAATTCCCAGGCCAAAGACTGAATCAGAGCCAAAGCTGCGACCTATGGCTGCTGCTGCAGAAACACCAGATCCTTTAACCTACTGCACAGAGCCCAGGGATCAAACTCAAACCTCTGCAGTAACCAGAGCCACTGCAATCAGATACTTAACTCACTGCACTGTGGCAGCAACTCCCAGAAAAGAATATTTTTTTAAAGAATGAGTATATATGTATAACTGAATCACTTTGCTGTCAGCAGAAATTAACACAACATTATAAATCAATAATACTTAAAATGCAAAGTGCAAAAAATATATACAATGGAACATTACTCAGTCATTAAAATGAAATAATGCCATTTACTGCAATAGGGACCTAGGAATTATCATATTAAGTGAGGTAAGCAGACAGAGAAAGACAAATCACATGATACCACTTATATGTGGGATCTAATTTTTTTTTTTGGTGGTGTAGTGGCTTTTGGAACTTCCTGGGCCATGGATGGAACTGTGCCACAGTGCTGACCTGAATGCTGAGCAGTGACCCTTAACTGCTAGGCCACTGGGCAACTCTTCAATGTTTTACATTAAGTTTAACATTAAGGTACAGTGGCTACTGTGTCAGACAGCACAGATTAAAACAAAATCCCAAACTCCTGACTCCACGCCACTTGGGAAATATTCTGAGCACCAAGGACTTGGACTCTTTGTTCTTCTCCATCAATGTCAGACATAGGCATAATCATTTTCTGGGTAAATGCAGAAGTCCTCACAGCATGGGCCACATAACTGAGAGATAGAAATGTGATACCACCCGAGGTACCTGGTTGAAATCTTGGATGATCTTAAACTCACAGCATGGGCAGAGCAGACATGGGACAAGACCACCAACTGCAGCACACTGAAGGACCCTGCATGTTTCCCCAGGGGAGGGACAGGAGGACTTTTCAGTAGCCCTTGGACACTGAGCCAGTGGCTTGGTGGGAGGTGCAGGCTGGTTGCATGCTGCTGAGAGTGTGGGGCTAAGGGCGGATTTCCAGGCTCTGAGAAACTGCAGCTCGTGGGAACTGTTTCCAGAAACGAAGTGCTTTGCTTCCCCTGAAAATGCTTTCGTGAAATCTGTGCTTTACTTGGGTCTGAAACAAGGCACTCTGGATAGCCAGCCCATTCCTCCTCAATATAAGTGGATGGGGCTCCACCTGGTGGCAACTATTTTCACCTGTGTTGGCTGAATAGCGTGAATCGCTTGAAGGCTGTTTCTTGGCTGTTACATTAAGTGAGTGTAGGCAGTTGAGTAGGGCATTTGGGCTTTATGAATGGACTAATTCCTGTGTATTCATTTTTACCTGCTTCATTTGCTTCATCTATCCACAGAGATAATGATGGTATCAGATTCTTTGGGTGTCTAGAGGGTTAGATGAATTTATATTTATAAAGTATCTGGCACTTCATAAAGGCTATGAAAAGTGATTAGCTGCCCACGTCAAGTGGTTCTTTCCCCCTGACATTACTAAAGGCTGGACCTCAGCTTTGTGAGGCTGGGGATGGGGCCTGGGACCAAGACCCGAGCCAGTGGCTCTCTATGCCTTTCTCCCTGTGGCCTCTTAGGAGAGGTCCCTAGAGATTCCTTGACATCTTGTGGCAGCTTTGGCCCTTTCGACAAAAGTCCCTGCCTGGTGAGGGACCTCTGAGACTCCAGCCCAAGACAGCACAGTGCCAGCAGCCTGGAATGGAGTGTCTGATAGCTTGCATGGGGTCAGAACCTAAAAAGAAAAATGTGCTGGAGCTGACCTACTTGCAAAGGATGAAGTGGCCCGATCTTGTCCACAAGTCTAGACTGACTGGAGTGAACTGACCTGGGATAATTCCAGCATGTTTTCAAATCAAATAGGCAAGAAACTGGAATTAAGATTTCCTCATTTGTAACCCCAAAGAACAATTTGTTAACCCGACATAAACTTGAATTTACATACACCTGGCAGAATCCTGGCAGTCAGCATGTCTGTGGGAGAGAAATTTTCTAGATCTCACTTCTAAATACCCCCAGCTAAGGTCTGAGTGGTGAGACCGCCTGGGTTAAGAAAGGTCATGGCTCAATGGCAACAAACTCAACTAATAAACATGAGGATCTGGGTTCGATCCCTGGCCTCGCTCAGTGGGTTAAGTATCCAGTGTTGCTGTGAGCTGTGGTGTAGGTCTCAGACACGGCTTGGATCCTGCATCGCCGTGTCTGAGGTGTAGATGCAGCTATAGCTCTGATTTGACCCCTAACCTGGGACTTTGCATATGCTGCAGGTAAGGCCCTAAAAAAAAAAAAAAAAAAAAAGAAAGAAAGAAAAGAAAAAGAAAAAGAAAGTTGGTCTTCTTTCCTCCATCATTGTTTACTCTTTCATGAGCAGTAAATTCCTCCTGAGGGTTGGCCCAGGAGCCAGACACCCAGAGCCCATGGACTGTAGGAAATTACACAGAATTATGTGTAATCAAGACATGAGCTCTCTCCCAAGTTGCTCAGAAGTTCAGCCTGGATATCAAATGCAGCTGCAAAGCTGCAAAGGTGACTCTGGCCAAGATAAGCTGGGAGCAGCCAGTAGAAGACCTAGAGCTGTGGAGCAGGGGGCTTTGGGGAGCCATCTGGGGACGTCTGGGTGCCATGGGCCTGAGGAAACTGATGGAGAGTGAGTGCGCACACCCGCTGGGGAGTCGGAGGTGGGGGCCATGCTGTACAGCCAAGTCCTAGGCTCCACATTTAGGAGCAAAGGTCACCCTCAAGCAAGGGAAAGACAAAAACTGAGGTGTCCAGGGAATCTGGGGCTGAGTAACTGATACCCTTGGGGTCCTCTATTGCTGATCACATCTCATGCAGCAAAATGGGCTGGTCCTTCATTTTCCTTTTTACAAGGTGTCAGTGAGGAAGTAACAGAAACCATCCCTCCTCTCACTGCTGGGGGGAGAGGAATTGGTGCAGGTTTCCTAGACAGCAATGTAGAACTATGTATTGAAAGGTTGGTCATTTGGCCAATTCTTGGAATTGATCCAAGTGACAGGATTATGTGCACAGTGGGAATCTGACTACAGTGGCTTGAGCTGCTGCAGAGATGGGAGTTCAATCCCTGGCCCAGTGCAGGAGGTTAAAGGATCTGGCATTGTTGCAGCTGTGGCTTAGGTTGCAACTGCAGTTCAGATTCATTCCCTAGCCAGGAAACTTCCATATGCCACGGGTGGGACCATAAAAAAAAAAAAAAAAAAAAAAAAAAACAAAGAAAAAAGAAAAATTACAAAGCTTACTTACAAAACAATTTTCTGAGAATAACACCACTCAAAAGCTACGGAGAGTATATGTGGACACACAAAGGTTTACACAAGTGTATGCATGCACGTGATACACACCAAACTCTGAACATGGATTTTTTTGGGGGGGGTCTGAGTGTCAAGACTGTATTTCATATTTGGTGATTTTTCCATGTTTTACAAATATTTAACTCATACATTGATTCTGGTCACTAAAATGTTATCTTAAAGATGTCAAGATTTGGGCAATATAGCTGTTGGGGTCATGAAAGACATTATTAACTAGACACTGGTGTTATAAGTGGGGCTGTAGATACAGCGGCTGTATAAAGTGTATATACACATACATGTACATACCAGTGCTTAGTTACAAACCTTTACTTTTATATGTATAACTCCCTTCAAACATATTACCCACAAATCAAACATATGAAACATGTACATTGATTCCCTTCAAGTAAATTACTTATACTAACCAATTGTGATGCAAAAAATGTGACTGTGCTACCTCCCAGTGGCCATTCAAGGAATAGCTGTGTTTACAATCAGATTTTCAAACTGACATGCTCAAGACCCTGCAACTATAGGGCATTGAAAGAAAGAAACAAATAACCAAACCATGGTTCTCAGAGATTAAAGTAAAATGACCATGAACTCATGACCACTAAATTATAGAGTCCAGACTTGAACTTAAATCAGCCTAACTCCAAAAACCATGCTTTTTTCTCTTCATATTGCTCCAATGCAAAGCATTGTTTTCCCCAACAGCGAAAATCTGAATGGAGTGTGAACAATCACAAAAATATTCCATTCTCTTCAGTGAACTTGAAAATCATTCAAATTCAAATTCAAATTTTCCAAACTGAAACATAAAGAGAAAAAATAATGAACAAAACAGAAGAGAATACGTAAAGCTGTGGGACAATATCAAGAAATGTAAGATGCCCGCAAGTGGAATATCAGAAGAAAAAAAGAATGGAGCAGAAGAGATATTTGAAATAATAATATTCAAGAGCTTTCCAAAATGAGTGACAAAAGGTCTAGGAAGCTTAGGATACCACACGAGATAAACACTAAAAAAACCCCGAGCATGGACATAATATATTCAAAAAACACAACACCAAAGACAAAGAGAAAATCCTGGAAGAACAAATAAAATCAGTCTTGAAAACTCTCTGATTATGTCAATGTGGTACTAGCATGTGAGCTATATATACAGACTATCTCTAGGCAATAATAAATTTCATATACTGTGCATATACAGACAAACCTTGGAGATATTGTCTGGGTGTTGGGTTGTAGGTCACTGCAATAAAGTTTTATCAGAATAAAAAATGCCTTTATTATTTATCACAATAAAAAAATGCCTTTCTCCATATAAAAATAGCCAAGGGGACTACAGAGTGTGCCAGAGTGACAATGCAGAGGGCCCTGCTCTGTCCCAAGTGCAGGGCACTGTGTTACCCACAATGGCACAGTCGCCAGCACACTAAAGTGTTTGCCCACATCTTTCTGCTACATGGGCGTGGCACCGTGATCTTGGGTGGAACAGCCGTCAAGTGGTACTAGCAAAGCCTTCCTTCTAGTAAGTATTCTTTATTTTATTTTATTTTATTTTTATTTTTGTCTTTTTGCTATTTCTTTGGGCCGCTTCCACGGCATATGAAGGTTCCCAGGCTAGGGGTCTAATAGGAGCTGTAGCCGCCGGCCTACGCCAGAGCCACAGCAATGCAGGATCCGAGCCACGTCTGCAACCTACACCACAGCTCACGGCAACGCCGGATCGTCAACCCACTGAGCAAGGGCAGGGATCGAACCCGCAACCTCATGGTTCCTAGTCAGATTCGTTAACCACTGCGCCACGACGGGAACTCCTGTTCTTTAAAAATATTTGTTTTTAGAGAGTTCCCGTTGTGGCTCAGTGGTAGCAAACCTGACCAGGACCCATGAAGATGCTGGTTCGATCCCTGGCCTCACTCAGTGGGCTAAGGACCTGGTGTTGCTGTGAGCTGTGGTGTATGCTGAAGACTCAGCTCGGATCCCACATTGCTATGGCTGTGATGTAGGCCGGCAACTGTAGCACCAATTCGACCCCTAGCTCGGGAACTTGCATATGCTGCAGGTACAGCCCTAAAAAGCAAAAAATTAATAAATAAATAAAATTAAAAAAATAAAAAAGTATTATTTAAAAAAATTAAAGTATAGTTGATTACAGGTTGTGCCAATTTCCGCTGTACAGCTAGTAAGTTCTTTCTTGCCTGCTGTGGTTCCTACATGGACACTAAGTAAGAGTGACTGACTCTTCTGCTGGGAACTCAAAGACCAGCGGATTAGGTTCTAAGATGGTCCACATAAGAGTCTGCCCCTTCAGAGGGTGTGGAGGAAATGGAGATGAGAGGTGCTCATTGTCTCCGTATTATAAGGAAAATGTGTCTCAGATGTGCATGTCCCCCGAGAGATGTGGTCACCCTGGACTGCCCAGCCTTGCTGGGGAGTGGCATCAGAATCCACTGCTACTCAGTGATGACTAAAAATTCTACTCAAAAAAAAAAAAAATTAGCGAGGCTGGCCAGAGGGACAGTCATTCAGTCACTGCGTGGACTGAAGTCAAGCTCTGGGATCTGTGCCTCTTCCCTCTCCAGTCCAGGCAAGGACAACCCAGGGAGACCATGGTGTTGAGGGTTCCTTTGAGGATGCCTGGCCACCAGCCTGCTGCCTGATGCACAACTCTAAGGATGGTTCTGGAAAACACATCATTTTGCTTGCCACAAGACTATCCTGGAAGAAGCTGCTTGGCACTTCATATGTCCTCTCCTTGAGGGTCCAACAGGACGTGTGTGTCGCTTTCTTTGGGCTTTACCCTGAGCAGCTGGTGACTATAGGTCCTGTAAGCAGATCAGGCATTGGTGGTAGGAAGTGCCTCAGAACTGAAATTGTAGATTACCTCGAAGCAAACGCTTAAGGCTTTTTAGAAGACTTTGGGGGTGCAAATGGTATCAATGGCTTCTGTTCTCTTGGCTTTTTTGAAACCACCTATTTGAAGAATTCCATCTTTCTGAATTGTGTGCGTCTTTGAATATTACTTTAACTGATTAGCATGGTGGGGATTTTACATAACTGAATCCTTCCCATGTATAAGCAGCGCTACAGAGTTACTTTTTAGAAGTTGGTAACAGTGCTTTTTCAAATAGTTCTTGACATTTGTCTCAGGTTAAAAGCGCATCATGTGAACCCTTGTTCTTCACTTTCATGTTTCATCTTTTTAACTGGGTCCAAAGTCTGAACAAACATTTTAAAAGATAGTTTTAGTTGAAAAATAAACAGACTTTTTCTATTTTTCCCAAAGTTTGGTAGCATAAGCAATACGAGCATAAAAGCCTTGGTGCATAAAACTCAGCCCTTCTTCCTAACCATTCCTTAGGATGGACATTACCTAGGAATTACTGGGTCAAAGTATATCATGAGTTTTATAAGACTTGGCAGGAGTGACCCAAGTGCTAAACAGAAAGGATATGTCTCCCGAGTGCTCAGTGACTGTGTGGTCTGCCCTGTCACCAGTTAATTCCTATTGCTATTTCACCATCTTTGCTAAATCAGCAGATTAAAATGCTATCAAACCATAGCTATACAGTTCCATCACATTAAAATTCCTAACCCTTCCAAGTGAAACTATTTCTACTTTCCAAGTGTGACTGAAGAAGAAAAAAGAAAATTGGTTATCAACTTTGCAACCCATGAGCAGCAGGCTTGCACTGCATAAATAGGACAAGTTACTGCTGACAATCTAGTTTTCAGTATCTTCCTTCTGGGCAGGACACTTTTTTTGTTTTTGTTTTGTTTTTTTTTTAGGGCCGCACCTGCAGCATATAGAGTTTCCCAGGCTAGTGGTCGAATTGAAGCTGTAGCTGCAGGCCTAGACCATAGTCACAGCAACTTGGGATCTGAGCTGCGTCTGCAAACTACACCACAGCTCACGGCGATGCCGGATCCTCAACCCAGTGAGCAAGGCCAGAGATTGAACCTGCAACCTCGTGGTCACTAGTCAGATTCATTTCTGCTGCACCATGATGGGAACTCCATGCGCAGGACACCTTAACAAGGGTAACAAGAAGGCCATTATATATCTAATAAGGTGCCATCCTTCCAATTTTCAAATGCAGTGGATAAAACAAGGAAATTGTTCACACTTCAAATCCAATTCCTGCTGCTCCTGCGTCCAGCTATGTGACCTTGGGCTGATTGCCAAACATCTCTGAGCCTCAATCTGTTTGTTAGTTAATGGAAATAGTGTTTCTTAGCTGTCTGGGCTGTCTGAGGACTTCACTTGTCTGTGAAGGTGCCTGGTACACAAACACTCAGTAAGAGGCCCCTGTGCTGCCTCTTCCCCTTCTGGACAAGGGGCTTATCCCAAGACCCTGTCCAAGCAATTGTCCTGTACCAGGTGAAAACATCCTATTGCTATGGGCGATGGACCTAACTGATGTCTCAGGGATAGGAGCCACGTGTCAATGAAGGATACTAACCCATGGGGGCTGGGTATATTTTTATTCTATGAACAGAATGTGGGTGCACAGCAGGTCTACCCAGTGCCCTCTGTGCATGGACCCAGGCATCCTCCAAGATGTGGAACTCCTCTCCAGACCTGATCTCTGCTCACAAAGTGCTCTGGGCTTTATTGCCCAGCCTTCTTTTTCCAAAGAAGGATGACCAAGGACTGTCAACCCTTGAGAAATTTCTCAGCTTTTCACACATTCTTGGCATGCAGAAGGCACTGTCTCGGGCACTGATGTGATGATGTTCACAACTGTCTCCATCTATGGGTGAGGTGTTCAAGATCAATGCGGGGAAAAGGAAAGAGTGAGGACTGGAACAAAATGCCAAGGTGTGTGCATGGATCACTGATCAGAATCCTTATTGGGTTGTTGTCAGAAAAACTGAGTCCTCCTCTCAAATAGGCTTGGGACACAATGTGTCAAAGCGTTCCTCAGAATATGTGTTAGGACATGCAGCCTCTGAAGGTGACTGTATCAATATTATTTTCCACTATGATTAATTATTTTAAATATAAAATGTATTATGAAAAATTGTATCTAAGATAAATTCCAATAACAGTTACATAATTGCACATGCTTTCCTTTTTTTTAAAAAAAAAACCCAACTTGGCTTTAGCTCTTTTTGCTTTTTTGTTGTTGTTCATTTAAAAAAAAAATTTTTTTTTTGGATGTCTACTTAGCTCCATCATTGAAACTGGAAAGATATAAGGGAGTCTTTCTCACAGGTCAATTTTCTGATTTACTCAGATGCAATGAGTAATTCAGAATTTTTTAAGAAATGACTGATGATCACTTTAAATGAGAAATACTAAAATTCAACCTCGGCATTTGAAATATTAAAGCATATAAGAAATGGACTTTAAAACTTCAAATGGGTTGCACAACTGCAATAACAAAAAAGGGTTCTCCTTAGCTTTTTAAAATAAAATTTCTGTAAAATAAAGTTTCTCTACCTTATGTTATCTGGGTTACTATTCCAAAGATGCCCCTGATCTTGAATCAAAGAAACAAGTATAGAAAAGAAATACTATGGACCTATAGTAACCCAAGGAAATGATCTACTTGGACATCAGTCTGTGCAGGTCAAAAGGTAAAAACTACCCCCACGCACAAGTCACAGTCCTCAAACCCACTGCTTTCTGGATGTAGGACTCTTGGGGGAAAATGGTGCAGCCTTGTCCTGGCAAAGGCCACATCACCTGCCTACCCCACCTCTGCGCCTACCTTGCCATCTCCGCATCACCCCGCCTACCCCGCCCATCCCCACCCACCTCTGCCCTCTGGGAGCCCCAGGGCCCTAGCACTTTGGTCACCCGCTGCTCCTCCACCGCTCACCGCATGGTGTAGAGCAGCGTGCCGTCGTCCTCCAGCCGCAGCAGCTTGTTTGGTGTTGTCATGTTGTGGGCAATGGACTTCTTCCCATTGTGGAAGAACGTGTCTGGGGTCCAGATTTTGCTGGCGAGAAGGTTATTGAGAGGGAGGCGCTGCATGGGCCCTTTAAACCGAAGCCTTTCATCTTTCCAGCTTTGTCGGAAAAACACATCAATGGTGTATTCCTAGTGCAAAGGGAGGCAACCAGGTGATGGCTCAGCAGAGGCAGACCCAGGCCAGTGCCTACAGGTGGAGAATGGCCTGGGTGGGGCCCTCCGAATGGGGCCCTCCCAGGGACCTACCATTTCCGTGTCGGACACTGGGCCGAAGCTGGTGACGTAGATGTCCGTTCTCACCTGAGTGATTCGCTCTGAAACAAAGACACAGGTTCCTCACCAGGGCTCCCAGCTCACAATTCAGAGGGACATAATTCTGGGTGTGTGTGGGGGGGGGAGGGGTTGAATGGCGTCAGGGAGCCTGTGTGGACTCTGCTTGTCAAAAACACGGAGAATGTCAAATCCTGTTTTAAGTAAATGTCCCTGTTAAACATGCAAATAATGGAGAAGGACTAACATTTTCCTTGGAGAATGCATTTGCCAGAGGGTCTCTCTCCTTTATGTAATGCAGCAAATTCAAACGTAGCACATCTAAATCAGGGTACTGCACACGCCTGGAAACAGGACATGATTCTCAGCACAAAATTAAACCAATTGTACCCTGAAACCATATTTTACTATTCATTTAGTTTTATCAACTTTATAGGGTCACAGTAAATACTGTGATTATGGCCCTAGTGAAAAATTAAACACAGAGCGTAACAATGTGAACAACTCTGGCAATGAACAGTGGATTTCTGAAAAGGACTCCCATAGATAGAAGGGCATGAAGGTGATTACAAAGTATTTCTTAACACAGGATAACCTCAGCTTCAGTAGCATGTAAGAAGTGGTTCCTCTATAGGTGGACCAGAATGGACAATAGCATTATCTGGAGAGAAAAGTGACTTTGCAGGGAGACCACTTTCCCTGGCTTCTGGCATCTGCAAACTGGTAATATGCAGGAGCCTTGGCAACCCCATCAATTCAAACTCCTAGCAGGGAACCTCTTTGAGGAATCATGTGAGTCACAGCAAACATGAGCTTGAGACTGGGTTTAAGCAAAAATTTCTGTTGGGCCTGGAAGGCCTCTGCCAAGGAGCACACACCCACCTCCGAGTCCCGGCCTCAGCCTGTTGTCATAGCCATCCAGGAGCCCGTCCAAGATCCTGGTGAATATTGTGATGTTGTCATTGGTCTCCTCTTTTACGGAACTGGTTGGCATTTGTGAAAAGCTTTTTAATGGAGAAACAAAAGAAAGGGTTTAAACTCTTGTAAGAAAAAACTTTTGTACGAAAGAGTGATTATTTCTTACAAATTCTTCTCAAGGTATAGCAACCAGGGAATAATACAGTGACTTGTCCTGGAGGGAGGGCATCTGAGAATGATCTTCTGTATCACCCACGTGACTGTTTCGCATACATAAGCCCTACTCTTGAATATCGTGAAAAGCCCTAATTCTAGAATAACCAAGCAGAGAGTGTCAGCTCTGGGCTGGCTGCTCATCAACCTCTCATGATGCTCAAAAGCCATCTCTCCCAGATTCTGAGGAGCTGCTTGTGTCAACAGTGTAACCATTTTTAAAACAAATTAGTCACTGAGCAGAGACAAGCAGGCTTAACCCACTCATAGGGGATTTCCAAGGTTTGGTTCAAACACAGAAAAACGGAGCCTTCCTTTTGTTCATGCAGTAGGGCCGGGGGTCTTAGGAGAACATTTAAAAACTTTATCCAAAGTTGAAAGATAAGATCAGTGTGCTTGAATTTCACTGGATCCTTAATTGGGAGCACCAGTGTTGTGAGCGTTATGTCAGGCCTAGAGCATATGGTGAAGGAACTATGGGGCCTTGGAAACCTCTCTGGGCTTCTGCATCATCAGCACTGCTAGTTGCTGGCACAGGAGCAGGAATTGTGAAGCCCAGCCTGAAAACCCTGGCTTTAAGTGATGCCGCCTCAGAGCAGAGTCTCAGGGACCACAGTGTCCTGTGTAACCAACTTACAATAAAACCCAGAGGTGAGCAGGCTGAACCTTCCAAGAGGTTCACAAGAAGACGAGTCTAGTTTGTATGATTCAGTGAAGTGACCCAGGCCTCAAAAATTCATGTCAACAGAGCAGCTAGAAATGAGAAGGGGCCCCGAGCAGATCCAGACAAACTGAGGAAGTGACTTGGAGGGAAAGAAAGTCACAAGTTGAGAAGATGGTCACATATACCAACATCATGGATTCTGCCTCAGGGGTCCATCACTGCTTTTTCAGACATGCAAATAGCAGGCTACATATTGTTACTAAGAACCTGACCCACGCAACTTGGCCTGGCTTCCGGAGGAATTCACCCAGCTGAAAGCCAGCTATGGTCCTAAGAAATCAGAACCCTTGGTACTTCGGAGCAGAACACGGGGGCTCCCGGCACGGCCCTAAAGTGCCTGGCTGTGGAGCCCACCTTGGCTCACGGGTTTTCTCTTTCATGAAATGGCTGAAATGAAGCCTGAGTCCTGCCATCAGCAGGTGGATCTGAGGGCTGCCTCACCCACTTCTTGAAAATTGGTTATTTTCACAGATTGCATCAAAACAGATCAATTCTTGATTGGCCTAAAGCGACTGCCTTTTGAATAAGAGAGTATAAAGTTCTTTGGATCTAATTTTCCCATCACCATTAAGATGCATATAATCGAAGCACTCACAATCTCAAATTTGATCCTGTTAGGATGGAGCCCACAGACACAATGTTCTTATTCTGTGACTTCTTATTTAAAAATATTATATTCCTTTTTCTCTGACAGCCATTATAGTTTCACAGTTTAGAAGACAAAGCACTCAGCCTTGCAGACCCAAAGCCAGGAGAAATTTGTCCTCCAAGTTTGCAAAAGAAAGTCTGTGCACCAGCCCAGTTGAACTACTGCTCAAACTAAATCTGGCTTCACTGTCCACTTCTCATGGAGTTCCTAACTCTGATCAGTTTGGCTATTCAATTCTAGACTTGGCCCAAACATCCAATTTTTGGAAGGTGCCCATTGGCTCTTTAACTTAGAATAGAGGTGAGAGCTAAGTAGAAAAAGCTTATGGCATTTTTTCCCCTCTTTTTTGGCCACCCCGTGGCATGTGGAGTTCCCAGGCTAAGGATCAGATCCGAGCCCCAGTTGCAACCTACGCTGCAGCTGCAGTAATGCCCAATCCTTTAACCCACTGTGCCAGACCGAGGATCAAACCTGTTTCCTGGTGTTGCTGAGACATCTTGATCCTGTTGTGCCATAGCAGAGACTCAGAAAAAGCTTATCACTTATATGCAGTATCTAAAAAAGCTTAACTTACAGAAATAGAGAGTAGAATGGTGGTTACCAGGGGCTGGGGGGTGGGATAGACTTGGGGAGACATTGTTTAATATTACAAACTTGCCCCTAGAAGATAAATAAGTTCTGGAGAACTAATGTCTGGTACAGTGATAACATAGTGCTTACAGTCAACAATACTGTGTCATAAACTTCAAAGTTGCTAAGAGGCTAGGTCTTAATTGTTCCCATCACAGAAGGAAATAATTATTCTACATGATAGAAGTGTCAGCTAATGCTAAGGTGGCGATCATATTGCAATATATAAATGTATCAAATCAACAGTGAAACACACAGTGTTTTATATCAATTACATATCAATAAAAATTTTAAAAATCAAAATCAGAAAAAAGAGAAAAAGCATGTCAATGTTTCAAGTAGATTTTTAAAAACTATCCATTAGCTGTTGTGAAAATGTTCTTACATTATATTTGATCTGAAGAGCTGCGACTGTTAGGAGGTAAAGACCACAGAGAGGGCCCATAGACCAGGCAGTCCCAGTGCCTGCCTCTAGGAGCATTCAGGGGCACTGCTCCATCACAGACTCAGAGAAACACCACTCCACGTGGTTCTGTTGTTGTTGTTGTTTGCTTTTTAGGGATATACCCTCAGCATATGGAGGTTCCCAGGCTATGGGTCTAATCTGAGCTACAGATGCTGGCCTACGCCAGAACCACAGCAATGCCAGATCCTTAGCCCATTGAGTGAGGCCAAGGATCGAACCCAAAACCTCATGGTTCCTAGTCGGATTCATTTCCACTGCGCCATGATGGGAACTCCTCCACATGGTTCTGAATTCAACTTCACAAATATCCAAATCATTGCCGAATGCAGTGGTATAGTATGCAATGCCTAAGAATTCCAAAGCTAACCTTCCACTTTTAGGCCAAAATTAAAAAAACTTTAAAAAGCGTTTGAATATATCTACAGCTACTTATACATAATTACACTTTTCTTGGAAGAGTTTCAGTATCTGTCTTTTTATGCTATAATTGCTTCTTGCAGTTATCTGTTTTTTGTTGTTGTTGTTTTGTTTTGTTTTTGATAGAGGCCATGGCTGGGGATCTGCCCTGATTTCATCTCTGTATTTACTGAAGGCAGGACCTAGGAGCTAGGAAACAGTTTCTTAAAAAGTCCTGAAAAAATGCCTGTCGGGGCAGTAGTGGTTCCTCTCATGAACAGCTGGGAAGTCCTCCTCAGTTCATAGGTCCTCCTCAATAACGATTCATCTGCAAGGATTTCCTTGTGGCATAGCAGGTTAAGGATCCTCCATTGTCACTGCAGTGCCCTGGGTCACTGCTGCGGTGTGGGTTTCATCTTTGGCCCGGGAACTTCCACATGCTGCAGGTGTGGCTCAAAACACCCAAAACGGACCTGCAGCTTGTGGTTATGAAGTGCACCATTTTCGCAACTAAGGAGATGAAGACCCTTCCCTTCTCACAGAAAGCAAATGCCACGCCCACATACAGGAGACTCTCGAAGGGGTTTGGTGGACTTGCTCATGCATATCAAGTTGTATAACCTGTATGGGACTGCTTCTAACATAAAAAACGTCAGTTCGCTTTGTTCCACCCTGGCTAAGCTAAACCTCTTGAAAAACAAAAGAAGACACAAATGCTGGACTGCGGCTTCAGTGAACAACTCTGTGCAGCGTCACATCTACGGGGCCTCCAGGAGGAAATCCTCCCTCAGCCCTCCAAGGCCTTCACTTGGGAGCAGAAAGCAGGCTCCTCACATCTTCACTGCGCTGAGTAAAACTAAAGAGCTCTGCTGGCCTGCAGGTCAGCTGCGAGCATCCAGATGCTTTAGGATGAGCCAAAAGCTCTGTTCTGGAGGAGCGGGGAGGGCGAGATTTTGTGAGGTACAACTAGACCCATTATTTCTGACAACAGCTTCTTATAAAGTAGAAAGAGTTGAAAATTTTGGTAACGTCCTCTTCAGTCTGAGGGTGAATTACTAGGTTCTCTTAAAATAGGATCTATTTCCTTATACATGCACCTTTTCTACAAACACATGTCACATTTAGTCCGTGACATACTTGCAACATTTTCAGATGATTGAGGTTCCAGAAAAGGGATGAGAAGGGAACAGTAGACTCAACCACCTATTGAAATATCCTCATGTTTTTCTCTCTCCCTGCTCAGGTATGGGTCTATACAAAAGGCATAAGGACTTGATCCCTAAACTTGAACTCTGAGCCCCATATTCCGGCCTGAGGAAGGAAAGCAGTGGTTGTGACAAGGGCAGGGACATAGGTGGGACATGACACTCAGCATGGGAGGGCTTCCTAGAAAGCTGCGAGTGGCTCCTGCCGGACCTGAAGTTCTGGATCTTTTCAGAGACTTCTAATGAATTCAGTGGGGGATGGGCAGCTATGAAATGTGTTGCCATTCAGGCTTATTTCACCAGCAGCATGTTTCAGAACTGTGAATGTGAATGAATGACTTTAGAAAGGGTAAACTCATGAAATTTCATGAACTGCCCGCCCCTCCCTGTTGTCTGACACCTGGGCTCTTCAAGATTCTGTGACTCTTGCATTAGCCTCTTCTGTGTTTCTAGACCTAGAGACTCAGTTTCTATTGATCTAGGAGGAATGAATACTGGAATTTTTAAGGTTCCCAACTGATCTTCACGTAAGCCTTGGGGGAGAGTGACCTCTCTAAGCCTGTCTGACATGGAAAAGTTGCTCTGTGAGCCACCTGCCAGAGTGACTCTAAATGACCCCAGAGAGCATCTCTCCTCTGTTACATCTTCAGAGAGGCTGCTGGGTTGGATGCAGTGCTTATTTCAGCAGCCACTCTTAACAAAGTTATTTTGGATATGGTATTGACCTTGTATTCTGTGAGTACTGGCAATGTGAAGGTGACAAAGGTGACGCCCCCCCACCTTAAGAACATGAGTGTATCTAAAAGAATGGCCACATTCTCAAAGGATTTCTATAACACACGGTTGGTGCAGGAAGCTTTGCAATACACAAAGCATTCTAGCAAGCCCAAGGAAAGAAATCGAGCTTTGTCTGGGGTCAGAGGAGAGGAAAACAAACATGAGCTATGGAGCAGGAACATCAGGTCTTAAGCCGAAGGGGCTGTGAGCAGTGACATTGAGAAAAGAAATAATGATGTCTGCAAAGGGCATGCAGGAACTCTGGTGAGAAGAGCCACGTGTTCAGGTCAAACTGGAGCACATTCACGTGCCTCGCTCCACTCCTATGATCTGGCTTGAAGGTGGTGGGAGACTCAGAGCATCTTCACAGGGATACCTTCTTTCCTTGTGGCCCCCAGGATGCTTAGGGATGATGGACTTAGTGGAGGCACCTGGAGGCATAAAGGCCCAGTACTCAGGAGATGGCAGGGGGCTAGGACAGGATGGTTGAGGCCATCAGCGGAGTTTTTTGTGGGGCAGGGCTGGGGGCGGGGAGAGGGGAGGGCCGGGGAGGAAGCGGGAGGGAGGAGTCTGAGTACAACAGGACAGAGATCCCAAGAAAGCTCTCTCCAAAATCAGCCAGTTACCAACAAAGTATGACTTGGGCAGTAGAATCTAAGCATTACCCAAGTGGGGAGAGAGCAAAGAGTTGCATTATTAGTCAAATCTAAGAGTCTCTTTATGAGAAAATTTTACTCCAATGTAACTTTCTATCAGTATTACAATCTCTGGTGATAATAATATGCTATAGATTCTATCTTTAAAGGTGCTTCATTTTACCAAATGATGCCTGATGACCTCCCCTAGTATTGGTATTTTAAAGGGTACATATTCAAGGGGTAGCATCATTTCCAGGGAAGAAAAATCTTTTGAGTCTTATACTACAATGGTGCTACCGATGGCCACATGTGATTTCCTGTGACCGTGATCTCTGCTTGTGCCAACAGCCATATTTGATTTCTAGAAAATGAGTTAGATAATGGCATCTGCAGACTGGAGTTAATGTGAACTGATCTGGGGGCTTGAATGGGCTTGCTTTTAGGCGGCAGTGAATCTGTCTTCCTGGATTGCATTTCTTTCTGCATTCTTTCTCCAGTGTTTAATTGCTTCTGAGAAATGTATCTCTAGTTTTTTGGCTTGTTACTTTAAGAGCATTAAATAAGCAGCTCTCCTCAAATCTCCAGTGTGTGCGCCACTTTAGCTAACCAAAAAGTATGTAAAATTTTATTCAGTGTTGCCACTGCTGTGACTTGGATCACTGCTGTGGTATGAGTTCAGATCCCTGGCCCAGGGAATTTCTCAATATCTCAGGCGCAGCCAAAAAAATACTGTGAATTTTTTTAAAAACATGGTGATGTGAAAGTCAACCAGAATTTCCAAATAAGAGTTGTTCCCTCTTATGATGGAAAACCTGGATTGACATATGCTTTATGTGGATAAAGTCATGGCCATAAAACATTATGCTGGAACTCTCAGATTGCTTCTACTCCCTTGGGCTGCATGCCACAGGTGCCCCCAGTCCTGCCTGCCAGCCACCTGGGGAGTGCTCAAGTCCACCCTAACCCTGCCTGCCACCTCTCTGGTAGATGCTCCACTCTTGTCCTCACCACCATAGCCTCCTTCCCAGTATAGAGTTTGCAGGCCATGCCCCCTCAGCTGATCCTGCCCACTTCCCTAAGACTCAGTCCCTTCAGCATCACTGGACGCCCCATGGATGTGATCATAAAGCATACGGATCATCCCAGCACTCACCACACACAGTTTTCCCTCCTTCCCTCACCGTTGCCATCAGTGATTACAGCCGCTATCATCCATCAGGGCTTCAGAGTCTTTAATTCACTCTCTACTCCTTTCCAGGTATTATTCCATCCCTAGCCTCTCTTCTCACCAAAACTCACTGAAGACTTGTCTCCTCTCGAGGTCTTGCTGCCTCTCCTCCCTTCTCTTACTCCCGCTTGACTAAGGCTTTTCCCACCTGCCTCCCAGTGCAAACTATCTCCTGGATGTTCAGTTGCATTGCCAACCCCAAGGGTCCAGTCTCAGTCCTCATCTGATCTTAGACCACATCACCTTCTCATAACACTTTTCCACATGGCTACAGGACACGGCTCTCCCTTCTTCTCTTCACTGGCCTCTTACCCTCCTGACCTAAAACAGTGGCATGTTCCAAGGCAGTCCAGGGACCTCCTTTCAGTCTACATGCAATCTCCAACTGATCTCATTCAATCCTATGGCTATAAATATCTCTCTGCCGTGGAAGAGATGTCATGCCTCCTGCTCCAATCTCTCGGACTCGGGACCTGTGTGTCCAACTGCCTGCCTGGCCTTGGATATCTGACCAGCATCTCACAGGTCCAAAACTGCCCTCCTGATCCTCAACCTCTTCTCCAAATATCTCCTTCAAGTAAAGGAACCAGTAGCATTTTCAGGTCAAATACCCAGGAGGTCTTCTTCTTTATGTTCACATCAACCCATCAACAGATCCTGCTGGTCAAAGTGTCCTTCCAGGTTACTGCGTTTGCCCCTTAACTGACATCCTTGGTCCCTCCTTTACTGCACCTCTCCACTCTAGACTCCTGGTTTATTCTCCACGTGGCAGCTGGAGCCAGCTTGAATGTTTATCACTCTACTGTCACATCTCAATGGGATCGTATTTCACTGACTTCAACAGCCGACTGCTCATTCTGGTGCTACCCAGCATGGCTCCTAAGGACCTGCATGATCAGTCCATCAGTCCCCCATGGCCTCTCTGATCCTGCCTCCCACCAACCAACCCTCCCCTTGCTGCCCTACACCCACTGCCCTTCTCACCTGGCCAGTCCTCTCCATGAAGAGTGCTGCTCCCGTCCTCACTTTCTTTAGACATCTGCTTGAGTGTCTCCCTCCAGCACACCTTGCTGCTTCCTACTCTGAATCACTCTGCATAGCAACACTTGTGTGCTCACTAATGAGTATATGTTTACTGTACTCCAGACATTGCCCTCCTGGACGGCAGACTCTACTCTGCCCATTGCAGGTTGTCAGCACCAAGACTAGTGCCTGGCACATAGGAAGAACCCAATAAACACTGATGCATCAGCAGGACACATTCCTCCAGGATGATCACATCCTGGTTCCTGGAACCTGTGACTGAATGTGCTACCTTACTATTTTATTTTATTTTTTTTTTGTCTTTTCTAGGGCCGCCCCTGCGGCATATGGAGGTTCCCAGGCTAGGGGTCTAATCAGAGCTGTAGCTGTTGGCCTATGCCAGAGCCACAGCAACACAGGATCCGAGCTGAGTCTGTGACCTACACTGACCTACACCACAGCTCACGCAACACTGGATCTTTAATCCACTGAGTGAGGCCAGGGATCAAACTGGCAACTTCATGGTTCCTAGTCAGATTTGTTAACCACTGAGCCACAATGGGAACTCCTGAATGTGCTACTTTACATGTCAAGGGAGAGCCTGCAGAGGTGACAAAGGTTATGGATTCCGTTGTGCCCCTCGCCCCCGCCCCCATAGGTCTAGTAAACCTTGGGTGTTTCCTGGTCACAACATCCTGAAAAACCAATCCTCCCCTTGCTGCCCTAGCACTGCTTGCCGACCTGGCCATGTTTCGGCATTTAGCATACATGTAGCTACTCATTCTTCACATCAACCCTGTGATGTAGGCTCTGTTTTTTGCTCGTTTGTTTGTTTTTGGTTTTGTTCTTTGCTTTGTAGGGCTGTACCCACAGCGTATGGAAGTTCCCAGGCTAGGGGTCGAATCAGAGCTGCGGCTGCTGGTCTACACCACAGCCACAGAAATGTGGATCCGAGCCATGTTGTGACCTACACCACAGCTCATGGCAACACTGGATCCTTAACCCACTGAACGAGGCCAGCGATAGAACCCGAATCCCTGTGGATACTAGTTGGGTTCATCCTCGTGGATACTAGTTGGGTTCGTCCTCATGGATACTAGTCGGGTTCATTACCACTGCACCATTATGGGAACTCCAGGATCTGTTATTAACTGCACTTAAAGATTAGGAAACTGAGGAGTTCCTGCTATGGCACTGTGGGTTAAGAATCTGGCTGCAGAGATATGGGTTCCATCCCCAGCCTCGTGCAGTGCGTTAAAGGATATGGTGTTGATGCAGCTCTGCAGTATAGGTTGAAGCTGTGGCTCAGATTCTGTGTCTGGCCTGAGAACTTCCATATGCCATGGGTGTAGCCATTAAAATATATATATTTCCTATACATATTTTCCTATATATTAGGAAACTGAGTTACAGGAAGGTTTAGTAATTCCAATGCCATGCAGTAAAAGTGCAGCGACAAGGACCAGAGCAGCTTGACTGCCCTCTGTCCAAATGATACCTACATCCCCCAAATAGGAACCAATTGATTATAGCATAATGGCCCAATTGCTTTGCTGTTGTTGAAACTGAAAATGAACTGGCCTTGGGTTTCATTAATTTTAGGTTTGCTTTTTGATCTTGAAATAAATTGTTAAATAAGTACAAATAAAATAGAATTTTCAATGAACTGCTAAAGCCTGTTTCATAGTATATCTTATATTTCCTAACATATGATCCCTTCTCTATAATATACTTCACAGTTCATATTTTGTATTTGACTTTATTCAGGCTACTCTTTTGCAGCCTATCTTTAGAGTAGTGTTATTTGAGTTCTAGGTTAGGACATTATTTTGTTTCCCCATTCTGTCCCTTTTCGTTGTACCTTAAATAGTCAATATTCAGACATTCCGGAGAAGGTCCTGCATGGACAGTGTTAGCCCAGGCCCTGAGCTCTGACATGGATCCTGACTTTGACACTTTCCAGGCACATTTCTCTATTGCCTGAACTCTTTTCACCTACAAAGCTAGGGTTTTGTGAAAACTACACAGTACATTTTTTTAAAACACATTCTGGAAATGAAGGCGATATACCCATATAAACACTGATGATTACTGTTGCAGTCCTATGATAACATTTTTCTATCTTTTTTGTTTTGTTTTATTTTGCTTTTTAGGGCTGCACCTGCTGCATATGGAAGTTCCCAGGCTAGGGGTTGAATGGGAGCTACAGCTGCGGGGCTACACCACAGCCACAGAAACTCGGGATCCGAGCAGCATCTTCGATCTACACCACAGCTCACAGCAAGGCCAGATCCTTAATCCACTGAGTGAGGCCAGAGATCAAACTTGTAGCCTCATGGATACTAGTCAGGTTCATTACTGCTGAGCCACATTAGGAACTCCCAAAATTCTTCTACTTTTGATTCTAATATTTTCCTTTGAAACTTCACACCAATTAAAATACGCATGTTATGCAATTGCACCTTTGTAAAAATCCAAAAGCCTACATTCTCCTTCTCCCCTTGAACCAAGCCAGTGACTCATCTTAGAGCTGATCGGCAGACAGGGCTGGCTGGGTCGACTCTGGCTGCCCGTCCTTCTGAGCTTTGCCTTAGCTCACTGCCCGCTGGCATGATAAAACTGCCAAGAGTTTCTTCTGTATAATAGGTAATTTGGAAGTATTTTCTTTTGGTGCTTTAGAAAGAAATGTTGGACATTACTCTGTAGCAGGGTCTTAGTCACCTAAAATGTTTACACTAGATGAGATCCCTGGCCATCCCCGGGACTTCTACCTAGACGCTCCATCACCTGTGTGTATCCTAACTGCTTCACAGCACTTCTCTGTGTTTTCGTTTTTTGTTTTTTTTAAATAACTTTTACGATGACTGTTTGTCCTAGTCTCGTGAACCTACAGTTACAGGCAGGAAAGAACTTGCCATCTGGGGATTCACAAGAGAGAACTTGCCATTTAAAAAAGACATTGTGAGTACTTGAATGACTCAGAGAGAGAGAGTACTTTCTGCTCTAGTTAAAAGAAGAGAACCGTCCCTGAGAACGTGTATAAACAAGTCCTCTTCATGAAACCAAAGGTCCCAGTTAGCATGCTCATGTAGACTGAGAAAGAAGAACCTTATCTATTCCTGCTCTTAAGTTCTTCTATGAGAATATGCCTGTAATAAAATACTGTTTTCCAAAGCCTATTTGAATTATAGCTCCCATGTGATAAAATTCTAACTCATTTTTATATTTTCCAATAGATAAACCTCTCAAAAATGTTTAATACGGTTAAATGAATGGAATCAGATTTTTCCTTATCATGGAGTTGATAATTCTCAAATGTATCTTACAATTATTCCGGGTCAATCAAGTCTGATAAAGTATGATTTTTCAAATGATAAAAAATTAATTCAAGATTAAATTTTTTTTTTTTTTTTGGTCTTTTTGCTATTTCTTTGGGCTGCTCCCACGGCATATGGAGGCTCCCAGGCTAGGGGTCGAATCGGAGCTGTAGCTGCCAACCTACACCAGAGCCACAGCAATGCAGGATCCGAGCCGCGTCTGCAACCTACACCCCAGCTCATGGCAATGCCGGATCGTTAACCCACTGAGCAAGGGCAGGGACCGAACCCACAACCTCATCGTTCCTAGTCAGGTTCGTTAACCGCTGCGCCACGACGGGAACTCCTCAAGATTAAATTTAATATGATGTATTTTGACATGACATTGATTCAAACACTGTTTCTGTGCTAGTTTTTTATACCATGTGCATTTGATTACTGGCCTCGTTAAAATAATGATAATGCCCCAAATTATACCTTGTCCCTAAACGTGACATCGCATAAGGCTGACAGTCACATAAGGCCTCTGCTCTGTTATACACTTGACTCATGCTCTGTTATATAACTTAAAACTAACAGAAGAATTACAAAGGCTATTGAAAATGAGCTACTAGTGGCTCTGATCAAATTTACAGAATAAAAGGGGTAAGAAATGAGACCTTTTTTTTCCAAAGCAATTTTGCATTAATTATCTCTTATAGTCACCAAATATATTTTACCTAACACATTTATAAACTTTCTGATTGCCAAATCCACATGCTTTTCACAACCAGTGAGATAAATTTGTATGGCACAGAAGCACGAGTGTGCTTGCCTCTTTCCTTCTCCTCCCTGACTGGTTTCCCATCATCCTCCTAACCCTCCACCACATCTGGTTTCCTTTATGTATTTACAGGCACCAGCATTTCCCCTGTCCCACAAAGTTCAAACCAAGGCCTTTTGTGCTTCCCTGTTCACCTTTCTTTGGAACCAAACTACATAAACTCTTTCTTTGGGGGAAAATAACAGCGCTTACCCAAACTCTTTTTTTCCTCGTAATCTCAGAATGGAAAACTCTCACTACTGCAATGCAGAGAAAACCTTCCAGAATTACACCCCCTTTCCCTATAGATTGGTCTGACCTAGTCCTTCCTTGCATGTGAAGTCAGGGGAGCTCCAGGACCACCAGGGTTTGCTCTGAGAAGGGCTGCGTACAGGACCCCAGGATGACCAGCTCAGTGAACTTCCCCAGGAAGCTGCCCATCACTCTCACCTCCCCTACTATAAGACAGGGCTACTGATGCTTAGCTCATGAGGGTCCTCCTAGGGTGTCCCTAAAACATAACAAGAGGCACTCCATATTGCAATAGCCTTCTGTCAAGATTTTAAGCCAATAAGTGAAACCTTTTTTGCAATTCGACAAAACTACTCCTAAGTACATTTAGAGCAATAAGCAAGTGAGGAGAAATAAGTAGGGATGTCAAGATGTCTTCTGTAGAAAACCACACCCTGCTGGGCAGGGCGTGTGAAGCCAGGCTTGCTGCTTTGCTATAGACCTGGTCATCAGAAGCAACTGGACGCGTAGGGCCGAGAGCTAAAAGCACTCAGAAGGGCTGATGTAAAATCCCACTTACAGGAAGCTCTTCTAATAGAAATGATCTCAAACACTTAAAACAGTTGTAAGCCGAATATGATCACTGTAGGAAAATGTATAATAGCACACCTCGAACAAGGCAAATATCCCAAATTAGGAAAGAAGCTGATGGTGACGCACTGCAATCATACTCATCCATTTTAAATCATGCATTTTAAAGAGTGTGTAATAACAAAGTATTGGTATGACGAAAGCAGGAAAATACAAAACTGACGGCACAGTATAACCCCAACTGTATAAAAGTAGACACAGAAGGAAGGGGAAGAAAACACCATGATATACAGGATGGTTGTTTCTGTGTGGTGAAATTAGGGATGTTTTCCTTTTCCACATACTATTCTGTATCTCACACATTTTCTGCAGTTTGTGGGTATCGTTTTAAGATAGACTATTGACCTTCTATCTAACATAACCACTCAGATTTGGGTGCGGCCAAAACCCAAAAACCCAAACAAACCAAACTCCTCCAATAGCTAATTCTCTAGGGAGACCCCTAATTCTCGAGGGGTTATTCTACCATTTGTTCAGTATGAGTTTCTAGAAACTAACAGTTATCTCTCTATTTTGAAGATGAGCCCAGAAAACCACCAAATTAAATAAAGTATAGCCGCTTCTAATGGCCAAACTCCATATGCACATTCCTTCATAATTCAGACTTTCATCCACCAGGAAATACAGTAACCTCATGACTTCAGGATGCAAATTCACAAAAGCAGATCTGACCAAAATCTTAGAAAACACATGTTCCCAATCCGAGCATATTTCTTACCCCTGAAATAGTGCTAAATACATGCAAACTAACTGCCCACTGCATTAACCTAGCAATTTAAATATTGTGTCTGATTTTACTTCTATACACATGTCTCGTTCAGAGGAACACTGGGAACATCATGGTTAAATCCTCTAGGATTCAGCAGCTGGGAGAGTCCTTGGAAGGAACAACATTCATTGAACAGATAAGGGAACAGAAAGCAGAGGTGGGGACTACATTGAGAGAAATAAGCAAGGGAGTGGAGCCTCTTGCATTCAAGACTGGCAGCAAGGCAAGAAAAACAACTAACACTCTGTCCCAAGGGAAAACTCTATGGCCAAGGGGCACATCCCACAGGCATGGTTAGCGTGCAGTCTGTCGCCTCATGGTGCTGAGGGGCTGGACCAGTCCCTGGCAGACCTGGCACACAGTCTCAGGGCTGTCAGGTACCAGCCACACCCCTGGGAGTGGCCACATGCCTACCTCTCTTTCAGGTTCCTTCTCTGTACAGACCTGGGAATATCAGAAGAACAGAAAAAGTCCAGAGGACAAAGAGAGAATGGCATGGAATTGGAAGGGTCCTCCTTCCTGTCAGCTAGCATGGGGGTGGGTATATTTACAGGCTGGAGCAGGATCCTGGCCCCTTGTGTTTCATGAAAGTGCTGGCTGCACTGTGCAACCTCCTCGGCTGATTTTCACAAGAAGAATGCCTGGCAACTTTGATCCTAAAATTTACCTTCTTAATTGTACTCCACCAATTTGACATCATAATCCTTTTGATTAGTCAGAACAGTTTTGGGAAGGAGAGGAGAGTAAAGGAACATCAGCACCTCTTAAGAATATTTACCAGGAAAGTGGATTTTCATTAATTTGATGAAAAAAGATTAGAATTGCTACACTGATACTCAAGGCCAAGATCAAAGAGCTGAAAGGAATTGATATCGCCTAGTGTCCTAGGGTTGTGGGGGGGGTGGTGTCCTGAAAATCTTCAGACAAATATAATTTCTGGTATCTGCACCTGTATTCAGATGGCCAGTGCAAGGCCTTTGGCTCAAGCCAGGCCCACGGTGAGTCCTTGTCAATGCCACCTAGCATGAGCCAGGCAAACTCTTTAAAAACGCAAACTCTGCATAATGCAACCAAGGAGGGCAATCAAAATGTTGAACAACACCTTGTCCAACAAGTAGTAAATGTCCCTAAGGCATGTCAATTTCTGAATCTTGCTTTAACCTGAGTAGGAGGAAACACAGCTTCCTCTGGAACCATCTTCTGCTTTCATTTCTGTAAACATAATCTGCCTCTTTTCTCTGACTCACTTCAGAGACCCCACACTTGGAGCAGCCTTGCTCAGGAATAAAGCATGGGGTAGGGCAAAGACTCTTATTTATTTACAACTGATAAAAAGGGGGTGGGAATTGCAAAAGTGGCCAGTGAAGGCTTGCTGACGTATACTCAGCAAAGTTTCTGAAAGGCACTTGTGCCCCAAAAATTGTAAAATCAAAGCATAGATGATAACTTACCCAAAGTGACTGGCTAAGTTCATGGAAATACAAAAGAGAAGGAGATTTTTGATCATGATAAAGCTAGAGAACATTCCATTGTCCATTCCCAGTAAGAGTAATAGCTGAAGCAGATGAATTTGGAAGAATAACTGTTTCTTTCTCCAACTTGATCTTGAAGCTGCAAGGTACATAAGGGGGAAAAGCATATAAACATGAATGTTCTCATGTCACAGTTCCTGGAATCAAATCCTACTGCTAACAGGCAATTCAGAAAGAAAGGAGCCTGGCTATTCTTATCCAGCATGGCTCCACCTTAGGTGTTTTCTGTGTTCACTGGCCAGCAAGCTGGGGCATAAAAAGAAGTTACAATATGCCTTAATCTTCACTTTTACTCAGAGTGCAGAAACATTCTCCTAATTTATTTTTCCCATGTCTCAAATACTTTGTTGTACTTTTACCATGTTATCAAATGACCCATTTAGACCTATTATTAGAATAAATGCCTCAAGTTATCTAACTGTATTTTGCATCTGTCAAATCCACAAGTGGAATCATTTTACCTTTCTGAAATATTTGCCACGCGTTCAAAGCCAGCAAGCTACTCCTTGTTCTGCAAGGTGCTGAGAGAAAGTATGTGGAAAGAGGGGAAAAAAGGCACATTTAAGAAACAGATCTTCGCAAGATCACGATGCTATAAGAACTGCTTATCAGGGGATTGCCACGTTCTCAGCATTCTGTCCCCCTGACCAAAGAACTTAAGGATCAGATCACTGCATTTGGGGAAGTCTCTAGGCTCTGTTATGGGCCCTAATGAATGAATTTGAAATCCAGGCAGGCACAATCCCTGGGCTCTGCAACTAACCTTAGCGAAGGCATATATTTCTCAACATGCGCATAACGCAAATAGGTGCACACCATACAGGAACACCGCGTGCTCAAAAGAAACGTTTTCCCAAGACGACCCCAGGCCAACTCCAGAAGAGGGAAACACACAACAGGTACTTCCACCTCAGAAACCGGGGCCTTCGGGTCGAGAAAGGCAGGGCGGGGGTCGCCTGGGCGCGTCCTGGGGCTCGTCGCCAGACCCGGGCCGGAGTCCCGGCGGCGAGCACGCGGCGCTGCATGCGGGAAACCCGGGCGGCGCCTCCTGCTGCCCTCAACCCGGAGCTGGGACCACCCAAGAGAAGCTGCCCTCCCACAGTCCCGGGACCGTTGTCGGGGCTCGCCGGCGCCGGGGGCGGCATTGCGGAGCCGCAGCCTCCACCGCCCCTGGCACCCGCGGCCCCGCAGGGTCGGCCTCCCGCCCGGTCCGCAGCAGCGTGCCCAGCTCCTCCGCTCGCCGACCCTCCCCGGCTCGCTTCTGGCCCCGGCCGACCTCCCCGGCTCCTGCCCCGGGTCCAAACCGAGCGTCCTGCGGGGCAGCGCTCTCTTCCTCGCGAGGAGCGCGCGGTGCGGCGGTGGCTCGGCGTTCCCCGGCCTCGAGAAGCCCGCGCGCCCCGCCCGCGCCCCCTTGCTGCCGAGCCCGCGCCCACCCTGCCGGCAGCGCCCCTACGACATGCGCCTCGGAGCCCCAGGGCCGCGGGGCCCTCCGCGTGCGTGATCTCGCCCCTCGGCTCCAGTGACATAGGCGGGTGCCCCACGTCCCAATTCCTACCGGCGGGCGGGCGGGCGCTGCGCCCTCCTGGTGCCCCGTCCGGCCAGGCTGCGCCGCTCTGGACGCCCCTGCTCTCCCGCACCGGCTGTGCCTCCGCAGTCGCCGGGGGAAAGTTTGCGCTCCTGGCAGCCCGCGGCGCCCCGCCTGTCTCCACCTCCCTTCCCGAGCCAGGTGCCCGGAGGAGAGGGGCCGAGCCGGGGCCGCCGGTCCTCTCGCCCTCGCCTGCAGCTCCTTACCCCGCTGCCCCGACCCGGCGCGCCCGGGCTCACCCTGAGCGCCAGCCCAGGAAGGCGAGCCGTCGGCGAGGGTGCATCCTCCTCCTTGTTCGCCTGTTCACGGCCGGCTGGCAGGCACGGAAGGCCGGTGCGGCGTCACCGCCCCATGCCGCCAGCGCGAACTTCCCCACTCCTCCCGGGCAGAGCGGCTTCGGCGCCCCCCGCGCTCCCGCCGCCGCCTTGCGGCTCCGCTCCGCGCCGAGCCCGAGGCCGCGCGCTGCCCTGCTGCGGATCCCCCCGCACCCTCAGCGCACTCGCGCGCTCGCTCTCACCTCGCCCGAGCGCCACATGTCGTCTCCGGCTTTGAGGAACGTTCCTCTGCAGAGGCGCTCCGGTAGAGGCCGCCAGACGCTCACCAAACGAACCCTTGCCTCTGGCCGGCTCTGTGGAGGGGGAGGGCTCGGGACCCGCGGTTGGCCAGGTTTGGGATAGGCCACATTCCTAATGAAGTTTCTTGGGGACCTTCGAGAGCACCTTGGTGCCCTCTGTTATAAGCCCCTTCTTCTAGAGCAGAGATGGACAGGGAGTGTAGGAAGGCAGCCCAGAGGCCGTTGCTCTGAGAGCTTTCCTAGTCTAGGACCCACCCCGAGCACCTTACTGGCCTGACCCTATCCCTTCCTGGGTCCTCCACACAGGCCTCTGTGGACACAGGCCTCTGTGTCCACATCTCCTATTCGCTTTAAAAAGAACCTAGCTGGTGAGGATCCCCCCCCCTTTTTTTTAAATCTGTAATTCATTGCTAAGGGAGGGAAAGTCAGAGTAAAATCGGATTAATTAGAATTAAGCATTTATCTAATTGCAGTACATATTTGAGAGGTTTAGAAAACTCTTTTTGCTTGATAAGAAGCCGCCTTAGTAGCAAGGGGCCCTGGAGTCTGCAGACCTCAGAGTGGGTCTGGGGCGTGGACAGAGGTGCAGGCACCCTCCTGCACCCATGTACATCCGGGATTTCATTATTGGGGGTTATGTCTGTCTGCCACGCTTTGCCCACCATGAGAGGTGAGGCTGGCATTAAGTCAGGATGGAATAGGAATGCAAAAGTAGGCACAAACCTTGGTTTTCAAAAGGCAGCATCTGGTTTCCTGGAAAGGGGGATGTCTCCTGACTATGAGAACACACAGGGTGAGACCTTTGAGATTTAAAGTAAAACCACCAAGAACATGATGGGAAGTGTATTGTTATTTCCACATCTTTGTGACACTGCGTTGCTTACAATTGCTTTTAACAGAATAATTGTGAGAAAGGCAAATTTCTAACTGTCAGAATCTTTAATCTTTCAATGTGTGAAGTCACTGTATTCTGCAGTTATGAATAATGCGTGTATTCCAAATCTAAGCTAACTTCTGGCACTTTTGCACATTCTGGAAAGTCTGAGATTTTCCAAAAATAACACCTTGTGAATATATTTCAGGAACAGGACATAAAAATGCATAAGTGTTCTAAATATAAGGAAGTGTTATTCTGAATATATACTTAGTTACAGTATTCAATAACTCTGATTCTAGTGGTTCTGTATGAAAAAAAATTAGGTAAGATGCTCATTTGAAAGGCTTTTCTGATTCTAAAATGAATAAGTTGAACACATGCATTTCTTCATTTTCTAATTTTTCAAAAGTCCTATCACTAAGATAAAGTTCATTGATAGTCAAAAACCATAAAATTAACAATAATTTAAAATCATATAATTTTAACATACTAGGTGTGTAGAATTCTAGATTTAGAGGTACCTGTAACAGATGCTCTTTTCCCAGGATTAAACAACATAAGGTAAACTAAATAATTCAGATAAAGAATGTATTTAAAGCTTTATAGATTACCAAAGTCATTCAGTAATTTTTGCAAAAATAATGTAGATAAACCAGGGATTATTTTGGATTAGTGAGAGTTACAAACACTAATTCTTAACAATAATACCTTAATGAATGAAATTAAGTGTAAGAGAATTTATGTTCTTTTGATGAGTTATTTTTTAAATTTCCATGTTTTTGATAAGTTTTCTATCAGTTTAATTTCAATGCATATTATTGCACACATGGAAATCATCTTTAGTAAGATCTAGTCTTTAAAACTGGATTTAGCACATGGCTTAAATACTTACTTTCTCCCTGTGATGAAATGATTAACCTAGTCTCTCCTTTTAATATGTATGAACAGATAACAGATAACAGAGCCTTAGGGTCAGATGGACCTGAAAGGAGGATGAAATAAGAAGATATATCATAACCTTACAGAAATTCACATTTCAGAAGATATTTATTCCCATTTCATGTTTGTTTTAATATGGAATTCAGTGTTTGCCCTGAGAAATAATGGTCTGTCAGCTGCATTCCCATTTGTTCCATTAGCATTTCCCTTTGACTGAATGACAGAAAGCCAAGTAGTTATAGTTCTGAAAGGCAGTAGAGGGCACCCCAGTTCCACATAAGTTTTGTGTTGGACCAGTCTTTATAAGATTTTAGCTTCCAGTGTGAGAGCCTATAATAGCTGAGCTTTGAGAAGCTGGGTATCAGTGGACCACTCTCTGTCCCACCCAGAACAGAGGCAGCGAAGACAGGCTGTGTTTGTGGGGGCAGGAGGAGTAGAGATGGCTAAACCAGAAAACTGTCGCAATGAAGA
Source organism: Sus scrofa (assembly GCF_054392235.1). Taxonomy (NCBI): domain Eukaryota; kingdom Metazoa; phylum Chordata; class Mammalia; order Artiodactyla; family Suidae; genus Sus; species Sus scrofa. The sequence goes on from NC_139383.1 coordinate 149,874,780, forward strand.
GGCAGACCAATGAAGACAAGCTGAATGGAGGGGGTTCTAAGCTGAGAGTCCCCTTATGTAGAATAAGCCATGTTCATGGAACTGTGTGTTATTTTGTATTTAGGAAAACTCAAGTACAGGGTAAAGATATCAAGGGTAAGATGAGATAGGTATTAAGACAAGAAATGAGAAGCCAAGGAATTAACTTCCTTCTCCCAGCAAGAAGCTGTTGAATTGGTCAAAGGAAGGATGTGTTCCAGAGCAGAAGACAAGATACTGTACCGACAAGATACAAAAACACTGCTGGGGAAGTTCCCGTTGTGGCCTAGCATGTTAAGAATCTGACTAGTATCAATGAAGATGCAGGTTCAATCACTGGCCTTGCTCAGTGGGTTAAGGATCTGGCGTTTCCATGAGCTGTGGTGTAGGTTGCAGACGCAGCTAGGATCTGGCATTGCTGTGGCTGTAGTGAAGGTCAGCAACTGCAGCTCTGTTTCAACCCCTAGCCTGGGAACTTCAGTATGCTAGCAGGTGCAGCTCTAAAAAAAAAAAAAGACAAAGAAAAAGAAAAGAAAAAGTGCTGAGAAGAGACAAATCTAAGCTGAGAGCATGATTGAATATCACAGGACCAGTCCATGGTGGAAGTTTAATAAATGTTTCAGTTTTTTCATTGATGGAATGGTAATCTCATTGATTCACATGTACTCAAAGCACATTTATTCGTGCTATGCCCAAACGGAAACAAGAGGGTCTTCGTTGTTAAGGAAACAGAGAGGTTAGTTCCGACTGGAAGAAGAAAAAAATTTCTAGGAAAAGATGATAGTTGACTTGGGCTCTAAAAAAGAATTTGGACAAAAAATGCCAGAAAAGGTAAAAGAAAGAGCAGGAACAAATGTAGGTGGGTATAGGGTGCACTAAGTAATAAATGCTCCATTTGCAGAAATCACACTCAATGTTTAATCCATCACTGATATCTTTCATTATTCACCTTATTTAAATTAGAGCTTTCATACTAGTTATCTGAAGACTACATATAGACTACAGAGGTGTTTTAATTAGTCAGCATTATTCTAAATTAAACTAGAGACATTAAAAAGCCAGAAGATTTCACATGAATAAATGAATAAGTAAGTCAATGGATAAATAAATAAATAGATTTCTGGCTTTTCTTGAAAGAGAGAAATAAAAAGCAAATTTAGCAATGACGGATATACATTACCACCCTCCTTCCCTTCAGCCTCCCAAATTCTTACCTTCTTATACTGGGCATGGGCTCCTTAGAGTATCATAATCTCTTCTTTTTTTATACTTAGCCTGGCCCATTACTTATGTTACCGGCAAATAGGAGAAAACGAGGTTTTAAAAAATATTTAATTTTTTTCCTGATTTCATTTCATCTTCTTTATTGGCTTGTTAGTTATATCTACTTTATTTTGTTTTTCCTAGTTTTTCTATGACCTAAAGAAATCTTCTGGAGTTCCCTGGTAGCTCAGCAAGTTAAGGATCTAGTGTTGTCACTGCTGTGGCTCTGGTCATTGCTGTGGCTCTGGTCACTGCTGTTATGTGGGTTTGATCCCTGGTCCAGAAACTTCCAAATGCCACGGGCATGACCAAAAATAGAAATATTTAAATTATTATGGGTTACGTTTAAGTAACATTATACTATTTCATATGTAGTATTGAACCTTACAACAATATACTTGTATTTTTTTTTTGCTGTCTTATTTGCTGTCATTATCACATGTTACTTCTACATAGGTTAATTAGGCAAGTAATTAATTAACAATCAATTATCTTTTTTTTTTCTTTGTCTTTTTGTTTGAGGACCACACCCATGGTATATGGAGTTTCTCAGGCTAGGGGTCTAATCTGAGCTGTAGCTGCTGGCCTACACCAGAACCACAGCAACGCCAGATCTGAGCTGTGTCTGCAACCTGTACCACAGCTCATGGCAACACAGGATCCTTAACCTACTGAGCGAGGCCAGGGATCGAACCCGCAATCTCATGGTTCCTAGTTGGATTTGTTTCCACTGCACCATGACGGGAACTCCAATTACTTTCTTTTTAAATTGTGGTAAAATATGCATAATATACAATTTATAGGTACCTCTATTTAAGTGGATAGTTCAGTGACATTAAGTTCACTCACAGAGTTCCTGTTGTGGCTCAGCAGTAATGAACTCAGCTAGTATCCATGAGGATGTGGGTTTGATCCTTGGCCCTGCTTAGTGGGTTAAAGGATCTGGCATTGACATGAGCTGTTGTGTAGGTCACAGACTCGGCTTGTGTCTGGCATTGCTGTGACTGTGATGTAGGCTGGCAGCTGCAGCTCAGATTTGACCCCTAGCCTGGGAACTTCCATATGCCAAAGGTGTGGCCCTAAAAAAGACAAAAAAAAAAAATTCACTCACATGTGCTATCATTAACCACTCTCCATCTCTAGAACTCTTTCATCATCTCCAACTGCAACCCTGTAACTATATGTAATAACTCACCATTCTCCCCTCCTTCCTTGCTCCTGGTAACTACTGCTCTACTTTTGATCATGAAGTACCTTTTGACTTTTCTAAGTACCTCATATCAGTGGACTCATAGAATAATTCTCCCTTTGTGTCTGGCTTATTCTACTTAGCATAGTGTTTTCAAGGTTCATATCCATAGTATGAAATTCATTCTTTTTTCAAGGCAGAATGACATTCCATTGTATGTATGTTCCATAATTTGTTTATCCATTCATGTATCCATGGACATTTGGGTTGTGTTCACCTTTCGAATATTGTGAATAATGCTGCTATCAACATTGGTGTAGAGATAACTATACAAGCCCTTGTTTTCAATTCTTTTCTGTATACACCCAGAAGTAGAATTACTGGATAATACTATAATTATATATTTAAAATTTCTAGGAACTCTCATACTCTTTTCCATAATGGTTATACCATTCTATATTCCTAAGAACAAGATTTCCGATTTCTCCACAGTCACCAATATTTGTCTCTGTTTTTGTATATAATAGCCACCCAAATAGGTTTGCAGTGTTACCTTATTGTTTTGATTTGTATTTCCGTTATAGTGATGTTGATGATCCATGTGTGCTTATTAGCCATCTGTACATCTTCTTTCAAGAAATACATATTTGAGAATCTTGTTCATTGTTGAAATGGGTTGTTTGGATTTGTGGTGTTGGATTATATACTGGCTATTAATTCCTTACCAGATATATGATTTGAAAATATTTTCTTCCATTCTAGGTGTTGTCTTTCTACTCTGTTGATACTGTCTTTTGATACACAAAATTTGTATTGTGATGAAGTCCAATTTGCCTGTTTCACTCTTTTGTCTAGTTGTTCTATCTGTTATTAAAAGTAGGGGGAGTTCTTGTTTTGGCTCAGCAAAAATGAACCCGACTAGTATCCATGAGGATGTGGGTTAGATCCTTGGCGTTGGTCAGTGGGTTGACAATCTGGAATTGCTGTGAACTCTGGTGTAGTTTGCAGACACAGCTAAGATCCCACATTGCTGTGGCTGTGGAGTTGACAGGCAGCTGCAGCTCCAATTTGACCCCTAACCTGGGAACTTTCATATGCAGTTCCGGCAGCACTAAAAAGCTAAATAAATAATAAATAAATAAATAAATAAATAAATAAATACATAAATAAATAAAGTAGGTATTGAAATCTCCAATTACTACTGAAGAATTATCTCTCTTTGAAGTGCTGTCAATTTTTTTCATATGCATTTGAAGATCTGTTATTAGGTTCATAAATGTTTGTGACTGTTATATCTTCTTATTGTATTTAACTTTTATTAATATATAATGTCCTTGTTTGTCTCACTACATTTGTCTTTTTGTTTTAAGTATATTTTTTCTAGTGTTAATACAGCTATCCCAGCTCTCCTTTGGTTAGTGTTTAGATGGAATATCTTTTTCCATTTTTTCATTTTCAACCTAGTTGTGTCTTTGAATCCAAAATGAGTTGCTTATAGATAGCATATAGTTGGATCATAGTTTTATCCATTCTACCAATCTCTGCCTTTTAATTTGATAGTTTAAGTTACAAAGAATAAGTAATAATTGAAAAAGAGAAACTTATTTCTGCCATTTTGTTTTCTATATGTATTATAGCTTTTCTATCCCTTGTTTGCTGCATTACTGTCCTCCTTGTTTTGTTGATTTTTTTTTTGTGGTGAAAAAAAATTTTAATTCCCTTCTCATTTCCTTTTGTGTATATTTTATAGCTGTTTTCTTTGTGGTTACCATGGTGATTACATTTAACATCCTAAAATTATAACACTCCCAACTTCCTAAATTATTCTTAAAATATTTGCATACATTACAGTTCATTTCTTAAACTATAAAATATATAGGTTTTGACAAATACGAAGTGTCATATATCCACCGCTACAATATCATACGGAATAAGTTCATTGCCTTAAGAATCCCCTTGTTTTATCTTTCAAATATCCCCCTCCATCTGAAACTTAGGCAACCTTTGATCTTTCTGCCATCTCTGTAGTTTTGCCTTTTTAAGAATGCATATAATTGGAACAACAGAGCATATAGCCTTTTCAGACTGTCTTCACCAACTTTTCAGTATAGGTAAATATTTAAGATTTACCCGTGTCTTTTTATGGCTTGATAGTTTATTTCTTTTCAGCAGCTATATTGTGTACTAGTACCACAGGTTGTTTGTCCATTCACCTATTGAGGTACATCTTGGTTCATTCCATTTTTTGGTAATTATGAATAAAGCTGTATAAACATTCACATGCAGGTTTTTATGTGGACTTAAATTTCAGCTCATTTTGGTAAATATCTAAGAGTATGATTGTTGGCTTTTACAGTCTTACTACTGTAAGTTGTATGTTTAACTTTGTAAGAAACCCAAATTGACTTCCCAAGTGGCTGTACCATTTTGCATTCCCACCAGTAATGGAGGAGAGTTCCTGTTGCTCCACATTCTTGCCAGCAATCTTGATCTTATTTTATTTTATTTTTTTACTTGCTTTTTTAAAATTACTCAAATGAATTTATCACATCTGTAGTAGTATAATGATCATAACAGTCTGATTTCACAGGATTTCCATCCCACAGCCCAAGAACATCCCCCCACCTTCCATAAGTTTTTCAATGTCTGTGAGTCAGCATCTGTTCTGCAAAGAAGTTCAGTCTATCATTTTTTCAGATTCCACATGTCAGTGAAAGCGTTTGATGTCGGTGTCTCGTTGTATGGCTGACTTCACTTAGCATGATAATTTCTAGGTCCATCCATGTTGCTAAAAATGCTGGTATTTTGTTCCTTTTAATGGCTGAGTAATATTTCATTGTGTATATGTACCACATCTTGATCCACACCTCTGTCGATGGACATTTAGGTTGTTTCCATGTCTTGGCTATTGCAAAGAGTGCTGCAATGAACATCGGAGTACATGTGTCTTTGCAAGTTGTGGTTTTCTCTGGATAGATGCTGAGGAGTGGGGTTGCTGGATCAAATGGTAGTTCTACGGTTAGTTTTCTGAGGCATCTCCATACTGCTTTCCACAGTGGTTGCACCAATTTACAATCCCACCAACAGTGTACTAGGGTTCCTTTTCCTCCATACCTTCTCCAGCACTTATTGTTAGTAGACTTTCTGATGATGGCCATTCTGGCTGGTGTAAGGTGGTACCTCATAGTAGTTTTGATTTGCATTTGTCTAATAATGAGTGATGTTGAACATCTTTTCATGTGTTTTTGGGCAATCCATATTTATTCTTTGGAGAACTGTCTGTTTAGATCTTCTGCCCATTTTTCGATGGGGTTGTTTGTTTTTTTGGGATGGAGCTGCAGAAGGTGTTTATAAATTTTGGCGATGAATCCCTTGTCAGTGGGTTCACCTGCAAAGATTTTCTCCCATTCTGTGGGTTGTCTTTTCGTGTTGTTTAGGGTTTCCTTTGCTGTGTAGAAACGTTTCAGTTTGATTAGGTCCCATTTGTTTATTTTTGTTTTTATTGTCAATAATACATTAAGAGGTGGATCTGAGAAGATGTTGCTGTCGTTTATGTCAGAGAGCGTTTGGCCTAGGTTTTCCTCTAAGAGTTTTGATAGTGTCTGGTCTTCTATGTAGGTCTTGAATCCATCTGGAGTTTATTTTTGTGTCTGGTGTTAGGGAGTGTTCTCATTTCATTCTTTTCCATGTGGCTGTCCAGTTTTCCCCGCACCACTTATTGAACAAGCTGTCCTTTCTGCATTGTGTAGTCTTGCCTCCTTTGTCATAGATGAGTGGGCTGTAGGTGCTTGGGTTGAATCCTGGGCTTTCTGTCCTGTTCCAGGGATGTATATTTGTGTCTTTGTGCCAGTACCATGCGGTTTTGAGATTGTTGCTTTGTAGTATAGCCTGAAGTCCGGGAGCCTGATTCCTCCAGCTCCATTTTTCATTTTCAGGATGTCTTTGGCTATTCTGGGTCTTTTGTGCTCCCAAACAAACTTTAAACTCTTTTGTTTGAGTTCTGTGAAGACTGTCCTTGGTAATTTGATGGGATTGCATTGAATCTGTAGATTGCCTTAGGTAGTATAGTCATTTTGATAATGTTAACTCTTACAGTCCACAAGCATGGTATGTCTTCCATCTATGTGTGTCATCTCTGATTTCTTTCATCAGTGTCTTATAGTTTTCAGAGTTCAGGTCTTTTGTCTCTTTAGGTAGGTTTACTCCTAGGTATTTTCTTCTTTTGGATGCGATGGTAAACGGGATTGCTTCCCTAATTTCTTTTTCTGCTCTTTCATGGTTAGTGTATAGAAATGCCATCGATTTCTGTGTATTGATTTTGTATCCTGCGATTTTGCCAAATTCGTGGATGAGCTCTAGCAGTTTTCTGGTAGAGTCTTTAGGATTCTCTAGGTATAGTATCATGTCATCTGCAAATAGGGGTAGTTTTACTTCTTCCTTTCCAATTTGGATTCGTTTTATTTCTTTTGCTTCTCTGATTGCTGTGGCTAGGACTTCCAGAACTATGTTGAAGAGTAGTGGTGGGAGCGGACATCCTTGTCTTACTCCTGATCTCAGTGGGAATTCTTTCAGCTTTTCACCATTGAGAATGATGTTCGCTGTGTGTTTGTCATATATGGCCTTTATCATGTTGAGCTAGGTTCCCGTTATGCACACTTTCTGAAGGGTTTTTATCAGAAATGGGTGTTGGATTTTGTCAAAGGCTTTTTCTGCGTCTATTGAGAGGATCATGTGGTTTTTATGCTTCAGTTTGTTAATGCGGTGTATCACACTGACTTATTTGTGGATACTGAAGAACCCTTGTATCCCTGGGGTAAATCCCACTTGATCATGATGGACAATCCTTTTAATATATTGTTGGAAGTGGTTTGCTAGTATTTTGTTGAGGATTTTTGCATCGATGTTCATCAGTGGAATTGGGCTGTAGTTTTCTTTTTTTGTGGTATCTTTGGTTTTGGTATGTGGGTGATGGTGGCCACGTAGAATGAGTTTGGGAGTATCCCTTCCTCTGTGATTTTTTGGAATAGTTTCATAAGGAGAGGTGTTAGCTCTTCTCTAAAGGTTTGATAGAATTCACCTGTGAAGCCATCTGGTCCTGGACTTTTGTTTGTTGGGTGTTTTTTAATCACAGTTTCAATTTCAGTACTTGGGATTGGTCCATTCATCTTTTCTAGTTTATCTTGGTTTACTCCTAGAATATTGTATTTTCCTAAGAATTTGTCTGTTTCTTCTAGGTTTTCCATTTTATTGTTTTATATTTGCTTGCAGTAGTCTCTTATGATCCTTTGTATTTCTGTGATTTCTATTGTTACTTCTCCTTTTTCATTTCTAATTTTATTGATTTGAGTCCTCTCTCTTTACTGCTTGATAAATCTGGCTAAGGGTTTATCAATTTTGTTGATCTTTTCAAAGAACTAGTTTTTCGTTTCATTGATCTTTTCTATGGTTTTCTTTGTTTCTAGTTCATTGGTTTCTGCTCTGATCTTTATGATGTCTTTCCTTCTACTAACTTTAGGTCTTGTCTGTTCTTTCTTGAGCTGCTTTAGATGTAATGTTAGCTTGTTTATTTGAGCTTTTTCTTGTTTCCTGAGGTGGGGTTGTATTGCTATAAACTTTCCTCTTAGAATGGCTTTTGCTGCATCCCATGGGGTTTGGAGTGTCGTATCTTTGTTGTCATTTCCTTCTAGGTATTTTTTAATTTCCTCTTTGATTTCATCAGTCGTCCATTGTTTTTTTAGTAGCATGTTGTTGAGTCTCTACGTGTTTGTGTTTTTTGCAGTTTTTTTTCTTGTTGTTGATTTCCAGTCATATAGCATTGTGGTCAGAAAAGATGCTTGATATTATTTCAATTTTCTTAAAGTTACTGAGGTTGGATTTGTAGCCCAGGATGTGATCAGTCTTAGAGAGCATTCCATGTGCACTTGAGAAGAATGTGTATTCTGTTGCTTTTGAATGAAATGTCCTATAAATATCTATTATGTCCATCTGGTCTAATGCATCATTCAGGGCCTGTGTTTCCTTATTGATTTTCTGCTGGTTCATCTGTCCATTGCTTTGGGTGGGGTGTTAAAGTCCCCCACTATGATTGTGGTATTGTCGATTTGTCCTTTTAAGGTTGTTAGCAGTTGTGTTATATATTGTGGTGAACCTAGGTCTGGTGTGTAGATATTTAAAATTGTTATATCTTCTTCTGGGATTGATCCTTTGATCATTATGTAATGTCCTTCTTTGTCCCTTAAAATATTCTTCATTTCAAAGTCTATTTTGTCTGATATGAGCATTGCTACTCCAGCTTTTTTGATCCCCATTTGCATGGACTATTTTCTTCCATCCTCTCACTTTCAATTTGTATGTGTCCCTAGAAATGAAGTGGGTCTCTTGAAGACAGCGTATATATGGGTCTTGTTTTTGTATTCATTCCACCAGTCTCTGTCTTTTGGTTGGGGCATTTAGTCCATTCACATTTAAGGTAATTATTGATATGTATGTTCTTATTGCCATTTTCTGAATTGCTTTGGATTTGTTTTTGTTGCTCTTTTTTCTTTCCTTCTTCTCTTGTTCTTTTCTGCCTAGAGAAGTTCCTCTAGTATTTGTTGTAAGGCTGGTTTAGTGTTGCTGAATTCTGTCAACTTTTGCTTATCTGAGAAGGCTTTGATTTCTCCTTGAAATCTGAATGAGAGCCTTGCTGGGTAGAGTAATCCTGGTTGGAGTTTTTTCCTTTCATCACGTTAGGTATATCATGCCACTCCCTTCTGGCCTGCAGAGTTTCTGCTGAAAAATCTGCCCATAACCTTATTGGGCTTCCCTTGTATGTTATTTGTTTCTTTTCCCTAGCTGCTTTCAAGATTTTCTCTTTGCCTTTAATTTTGATCAGTTTGATTCATATGTGTCTTGGGGTGTTCCTCCTTGGGTTTATTTTATGTGGTACTCGTTGTGCTTCCTGGATTTGAGTGAGTGATTCCTTCCCCATGTTAGGGATGTTTTTGGCTATTATCTCTTGGAATATTTTTTATGTCCCCTTCTCTCTCTCTTCTCCTTCTGGCACCCCATAATATGGATGTTGGTGCATTTAACGTTGTCCCAGATTTCTCTGAGACTCTCTTCATTTGTTTTCAATCTTTTTTCTCTTTTCTGTTTTGCATCCGTAATTTCCAATAATCTGTCCTCCACCCTGCTTATTCATTCTTCTGCCTCCAGTATTCTGCTGTTGGCTGCTTCTAGTGAATTTTTTATTTCAGTTATTGTATTTTGCATCTCTTTTTGTTTACATTTTATATGTTGTATCTCTTTGCTCAGTGTTTTCTGTAAAGTACCCATCTTTGCCTCCAGTTTATTTCCAATGTCTTACATCATCTTCAGCATCAACAGTCTTAAGTCTTTTTCCTGGAGGCTAAGTATCTCCTCCTTGCTTAGCTGATTTTCTGGGGCTTTTCATTTCTCCCTCATCTGAGTTATAGTTCTCTGTCTTTTTATTTTTATAGGTTTGTGGTGTGGTGACCTTTTTACAGATACTAGAGTTGTAGCCTCTCTTACTTCGGGTGTCTGCCCCCCTTGTGGCTGACGTGGGTATGGGGGGCTTGCTGTAGGCTTCCTGATGGGAGGGGCTGATGCCTGCCCACTGGTAGGTGGAGCTGATTCTAATCCCTATGGTGGGTGGGGCTTAGTCTCTGGATGGGATTAGAGGCAGCTGTGTGCCTGAGGGGTCTTTAGGTAGCCTGTTTACTGAGGGGTGGGGCTGTGATCTCACCTGGATTGTTGTTTGCCATGGGGCTTCTCAGCATTGACTGATGGGTTGGGCCAGATTTTCCCAAAATGGCCACCTCCAGAGAGAGGCAGCTGCTGAATATTCCCCGGAGCTTTGCTTTCAATGTCCTTCCCTTGCAACAAGCCACGTTCACCCCTGTTTTCCCAGGATGTTCTCCAATTATTTCCAGTTTTGAAGCTGGTGCCCGCCAACAGGCTGGCTGCTAGTGCCCTCCAGCCCTCCTTTTCCCCCTTCCCTCTGGCCACTTCCCTCCTCCCCCTCCGGCGGGCTGGGCACCGACCCCCCTGCTCCCCGCCCGCTCGCCTACCTGCTCTCCTGCTGCCCAGAGCGGTGGCGTGGTGAGTCTGGCGCTTGGTGGCGGCGAGGCTGGACTTGATCTTATTTTTGACAGAGTTTAGGTTTTTAGGTTTTTAGACTGTGTATTTGTTTCTCAGCTCCTCAGTGAAAAATCATATTGAGTATCTTTTTCATATACTATTTATTATCTGTATATCTTCTTTAGTGAAGGTTAGGTTAAGTTCTTTAACCTATTTCTTTAATTGGGTTATTTTCTTATTTTTGATTTTTTAAGAGTTCTTTGCATAATTTGGATACAAGTTCCATTCCAATAGGCATTTTGCAAATATTTTCTCTCAGCCTGTGACTTGTCTTTTATTTTTCATTTTTGCTTTTTTGGGCTGCATTGTTCCCAGGCCAGGGGTTGAATCAGAGCTTGCAGCTGCTGGCCTATGCTACAGCCACAGCAATGCCAGATCTGAGCCACATCTGCAACCTACACCACAGCTCATGGCAACACTGGATCCCTAACCCACTGAGAGGGGCCAGGGATCAAACTCACATTCTCATGTGTGCTAGTCAGGTTCATTACCACTGAGCAAAACAGGAACTCCCACCTTGCCTTTTAATCTCTTAAATGTGAATTTAATGGGGAAAATGTCTTTCATTTTAATCAAGTCCTACTTAATACTTTTTTTTTCTTTCACGGGATCTTGTTCTTGGTTTTATATTGAAAAACTCATCTCCAAACCCAAAGTCACAGGGTTTTTCTCCTGTTATCTTCTAGAAATTTTATAGTTTTGAATTTTACGTTTAGGACTATGATTCATTTGTGTTATTTTTTGGAAAAAATATACGTGTGTTTCTAGATTTTTTTTATTTGCATATAGCTGTCCAATTGTTCCAGCACCATTAGTTGAAAAATCATTTTTCTTCATTGAATTGGTTTTGCTCCTTAAAAAAAAATCTGTTAACTATTTTGTGTGAGTCTGTTTTGGGGTCCCCTATCTGTTACATTGATCTATGTTTCCATTCTCTTGCCAACACCATGCTGTGTTAATTTCTGTAACTTTATCGTAAGTATTGAAGTTGGATAATGCCAGTCCTCCTACTTTGCTCTTCTCCTTTAGTGTTATGTTGGCTATTTTTGGACTTTTGTCATTTTTTAATAAATTTTAGAATCAATTTGTCAATATCTGCAAAATAGCTTTGCTGGCGATTTTGATTGAGATTACATTGAATCTATACATCAAATTGGGAAGAACTGTCATTTTAAAAATATTGAGGATTTCAACAGTTGAAGACAGAGTATCTCTTCATTTATTTAAGTATTTGATTTCTTCCAACACAGTTTTGTACTTTTCTGCATTCAGTGAATTGACCTTCAAAGCATTCATCATAAGAAAAAAATTTATGTCAGTATGTATGTGGCAAATTGCAACTACATTTATTGTGGTAATCATTTCACAATATACGCAAATATTGAATCATTCTCTTGTACACCTGAAATTAATATAATGTTGTGTTAGTACAATATATCAATGAAAAATCTCAATTAAACAGACATTGAATAAGTGCATCAATATTTTGATTGTAAATCAGGAGTTTGCATGAAACCTGCTCTGTTTTGTGAGCTCCAACTGTTCAATATTGTGTAAAGCTGGTGAAAATTCATATTTTAGTGGTGAAAAAGAAACATTAAAAAAATCTTACAGCTCAACAGAAGCTGAGTCATGATCACTCTCTAAATGCAAATCTGATGGTCCATAACAAAAAAAGCTACACTCCTATAAATTGGAAGGTAAGAATGTGGACTAGGATTATGTTTTAGGAAAAAGTGAGGTTCAAACTACAAGTTTGTCAACACTTCTGAGACATAGTAAAGTAATTTAGCTTAGATTTGCTATGTCAAGATACAGCTCAAAGACACTAAAGATAAATGTCATATCTGCTGTTAAAAGAAATACACATTAAAAACAAGGACACAGAAAATTTGAAGTGAAAGCCTAGAAAAAATTCGACCCTAAACACAAACCAAAGAAACCAGTGTAGTTATATTAACATGAGATCAAAGTAGACTTTAAGGTAAAAATTTTGCTAGTGAAAAAACCAATTTCTGCCTTTTAATTGGATAGTTTAATTTACATAAAAAAGTAATAACTGAAAAACAGAAATTTTTTTCATAAATTATGCTAGGAATATATAAACATAAATTGCTAGGAATATATAACAATTGTAACTTTTTAGTATCTTAAAAAAATTAGACTCAAACATATATAAAATTGTCAGAATTAAGAGTGAATCAGAAAAATCTCCAGTCATTATGGGAGATTTTTACTCAGTTCTCTCAACAACTGGTAGAAAAAGCAATGGAAAAGCATCAATAATTGTACATAAGAGTTAAATGATTCAACTTTTAAATTGATTAAATTTATACAACCACACACAAATATTCAACATCTCCTAATAGAAAACCATGAAACATTATTGAGTGATATTAATATATACTTAGGTAAAGGGCTCTATCATAGTCTTCACTGAAAGACTCACAGTGTTAAGTTCTCCAACAAGACAAAGAGATCATAGCATCTCTACAGAAATCTCAGCAGATGTATATAACAGTTTCTTTATCCATTCATACATCGATAAACACTTAGGTTGTTTTCATATCTTGGTTAGTGGAAATAATGCTGCAGTGAATATGGTGGTACAGATATCTCTTTGACTTAATGTCTTCATTTTCTTCAGAGTTCATCCAGAAATGGAACTGTTAGATCATGAGGTAGTTCTATTTTTTATTTATTTGAGGAATTCTATACTGTTTTCAATAGTGTTGGACCAAGTTACATTCCTACCAACAGTGCACAAGGGTTCCCTCCTTCCACATCCTTGCCAACATTTGTTATTTTTTGTCTTCTTAATAATTGCCACTCTAATAAATGTGAGATGGTATCTCATTGCAGTTTTGATGTACATTTCCCTGGTGAGTAGTAATGTTAAGCATCTTTTCACATATCTGTTTGTCATCTGTATGTCTTAATTGGAAAAATGTGAATTCAGATTCTCTGCCCATTTTTAAATTGGATTGTCTGGGGTCTTTTTGCTATTGAGTTGTATGAGTTCTCCATATTTATTAGATATTAACCCCTTCTCAGATATATGCTTTTCAAATATTTTCTCTCATTTTGTAGTTGCCTTTTCATTTTGTTAATAGTTGTTTTTGTTTGTTTGTTGTTATGCAGAAGCTTTTTAGTTTGATTAGTCCCACTTATTTATTTTTATTTTTGTTAGCTTTGCTTTTGGTATCAAATCCAAAAGTCACCAACAAGGCTGATGTCAAGGAGCTTAGTGCCTATGTTTTCTTCTAGGAGTTTTATGGTTTCAGTTCTTACGCTCAAGTCTTTAACCAATTTTGAGTTAATTTTTGTGTATTGTATAAGATAATGTTCTGTTTCATGATTTTTTTCATGTGACTGTCAAGTTTTCTCAACATTATTTATTGAAGAGACTGTCTTTCCATATTGTATATTTTTGGTTGTTCCTTCTTCTATTAATATATGGGTGGGTTTATTTTGAGGCTCTCTGTTCTGTTCCATTGATCCATTTATTTGTTTATCTGCCAATATAATACTTTTTTGGTAATATAGTTTGAAAGGGTGTGTGATGCCTCCAGCTTTGGTCTTCTTTCTTAAGATTTCTTTGGCTATTCAAGGTCTCTTGTAATTCTATACAAGTTTTATGATTATTTATTCTAGTTCTCTAAAAAGTGCCCTAAGTATTTTGAATTTGAAGATTATTTTGGATAGTATGGACATTTTATAATTATTAATTCTTCTAATTAATTAGCATAGAATATATTTCCATTTATTTGTGTCTTCAATTTCTTTCATTAATGTAGTTTTCAGGGTATAAAGGTCTTTCACTTTCTCAAATGAATTTATTGCTAAGTGTTTTATTCTTTTTATATAGTGGCAAATGGGATTGTTTTAAGTATTTCTTCCTGACACTTTGTTATTAGTGTATAGAAACTTAACAGATTTCTGTATATTGATTTTGTATCCTGCATTCTTAGCAAATTCACCTGCTAGTTCTAGCAGTGCTTTTGTGGAGTCTACAGGGTTTTCTATATATGCTGTCATGTCATCTGCAAATAGCAACAGGAGCTGGCCCCACCCACCAGCAGTCTAACATCAGGTCTGGGACCCCTGGGCCTTGAAACCAGAGACCCCAGGATTGTGCTCTGCCCACAAGTGAGCCAGCATAGCCCCAAGACCCAACTTTTCACTGGGGCTAGGTAGACACTAGCTCCAGAATCTCCTGAACACTGACCCTGCACACCAGTGTGTGGACACCATCCCCAAGACCACTTCAGCCCTGAATCCTGTCTTGTCAGGACACAGGCAACACACCAGAAAGCCCATAACAACCCTGAGACCCTCTGGGGGCTGCAGCCCTACTCATCAGCAGGTTAGTATCAGCTCTGAGACACCTTGAACCCCTCAAACATCTAGCCCTAGGTTTGGCTATATTTACATTGGGCCAGCTTGGGACACTCAAAAAGCCATTCTAGGATCCAGTACCACTCACTGGCAGGTGAGCACCAGCTTTTGGCCACCTCAGAACCAGAGCTAGCCATGACAAGAACAAGCCCCACACACAAATAGGACAACTAGATCCAGGAACCCCAGACCTACAACCACCTACCCAAGAACCTGGCTCCTACTATAAGTGAGCCAGTACCAGGGTTCTTCAGCTAGCCACCTGATGTCCCAGCCCCACCAACTAGTGATCAACAACCTATGCACAATGCAGGGCCTGCAACCAAACATACTTAGGGCCAGCCATGCCCACAAGACTTCCCATAGGTATCATCTTGCCACAACAGAAGGATCCACACAGCCCTCAAAAGGGAATACCCTAGAGCATATAACACTAGTAACCAGAGGAGAGTGTGTTTCTGGGATGCATAGGATGGCTCCTTAAAAAAGGTTAGTTCTTTAAGGTTGGGAAACATAACTGACCTACCAGATACATAGAAGTAAAAACACAAAATTAAGCAGAATGAGACAATAGAGGAAGATGTTCCAAATGAAGGAACAAGATAAAACTCCAGAAGAACTAAGTGAAGTAGAGATAGGCAATCTACCCAATGAAATGTTCAAGGGAATGATTGTAAAGATTATCCAAGAACTCAGAGAAGAGTATATGAACAGAGTGAGAAGTTAAAAGATTTTAACAAAGAGTTAGAAAATATAGCAAAGAATGAAACAGAGCTGAAGAGTACAAAAACTGAAATGAAAAATACACTAGAAGGAATCAACAGTAGATTAAATGATACAGATAAATGGATCAGCAAGCTGGAAAACAGAGTAGTGGAAATCACTGAAACTGAACAGGAAAAAAGAATAAAAGGAATGAGAACAGTATAAGAGACTTCTGGGAAAACATCAGGTATACTATTACCTGCATTATAGGGGTCCCAGAAGGAGAAGAGAAAAAGAGGCAGAGAATATATTTGAAGACATAATAACTGAAAAATTCCCTAACCTGGGAAAGAAAGATACATTCAAATTGAGGAAACAGAGAATTCCAAACAGGATCAATAGAAAGAGGTACACACTAAGACACACTGTAATTAAAATGGCAAAAATTAAAGATAAGGAGAGTCTCTTAAAAGAAGCAAGGGAAAACACCAAATTGAGTACAAGTTAACTCTTATAAGGCTATCATCTAGCTTTTCAGCAGAAACTCTGCAGGCCAGAAGGGACTGGCATTATATATTTTAAATAATGAAAGGGAAAAACCTACAACCATGAATACTCTACCTGACAAGGCTTTCATTCAGATTTGATGGAGAGATAAAAAATTTTACAGATAAGCAAAAGCAAAAAGAGTTCAGCACTATCAGTCTAGCTTTAAAAGAAAGAAAAAGTCAGTAGAAACATACAAGTTATGAAAGAAAAAAGTTCATTGGTAAAGGCAAATATACAGTAAAGGTAGTAAATCAACCACAAACAAAACTAATGGTAAGGTTAAAAGGCAAAAATAGGAAAATTAGGTATATCTACAGTAAGCAGTAAAAGGATATAGAAACCAAAAAGTGTAAAATATGGTGTCAAAAATGGTAAACATTGAGGGCTAGGGAACAAAAGAGCAGGGTTGTTAACGTGTTTGAAATTAAGAGAACTGCAATTAAATATACATATACATAAATATATATACATAAATATATATGTATATATACTTCAAATGTAGCCACAAACCAAAAATCTATAACAGATACACACACACACACACACAAAACCCCAGAAAGGTATCCAAACACAGCACTAAATACAGTCATCAAATCACAAAGGAAGAGAACATAAGAATATGAAAGGAACAAAGTAGAACTACAAAAACAACCCCCATACAGTTAACAAAATGGCAATAAAACAAGATATATTTATGCTGCCTACAAGATACTCACTTCAGACCTAAAGACATACGGACTGAAAGTGAGGGGATGTTTGTATTCCGTGCAAATGGAAATGAAAAAAAAAAGTGAGGTGGCAATACATATATCAGACAGAATAAAACTTAAAATAAAGATTGTAACAAGAGGCAAGTAGAATATTACATAATGATCAAAGGACCAATCCAAGAAGAAATACAATTGTAAATATGTATGCACCAAACATAGGAGCACCTAAATACATAAAGCAAATATTAACAGACATAACGGGAAAAACTGACAGTAACGCAATAATAGTATGGAACTTTAACACCCCAATCATATCAATGACACATCATCCAGACACAAAATCTGTAAGGAAACTTGGCCTTAAATGACAGATCAGAGCAAATGGACTTTGCTATTGAACATTCTATCCAAAAATAGCAGAACACACATTTTAATTGCACATGAAACATTGTCCAGGATAGCTCTCATGCTAAGTCACAAAACAAGTTTTTGCAAACTTAAGAAAACTGCAATCATATCAAGTATCTTTTCTAATTACAATGCTATGAGACTAGAAATCAACTGCAAGAAAAAAACTGCAAAAAACCCAAACAGCTTGAAGCTAAACAATATGCTACTAAGCAACCAAAAGACCACTGAAAAAATCCTAGAGGAAATTAAAAAAGTACCTGGAGACAGATAAGAATAAAATCACAATAATCCAAAATTTACGGGACACAGCAAATGCAATTCTAAGAGGGAAATCTGTAATGATACAAGCTTACTTTAAGAAACAAAAATTTGACAACCTAACTTTATATCTAAAGAAATTGTTAAAGAACAAACAAAACCCAAAGTTGGTAGATGGAAAAATCATAAAGATCAGAGCAGAAATAAATGAAATAGAGACCTAAAGATAGAAAGGTCAATGAAACTAAGAGCTGATTATTTCAAAAGATAAAATTGATAAACTTTTAGGCACACTCATCAAGTAAAAAAGAGAGGGATCCCAAATCAATAAATTCAGAAATGAAAGAGGAGAAATTACAACCAATATCACTGAAATAAAGTATGATTATGCAGTAATCATAAGAGATTACTACAAATAACCATATACCAATAAAACGAACAACCTAATGTGCAAATTCCTAGAAATGTATCATCTTCCAAGACGAAATCAGG
This sequence comes from Sus scrofa, assembly GCF_054392235.1. Classification (NCBI taxonomy): domain Eukaryota; kingdom Metazoa; phylum Chordata; class Mammalia; order Artiodactyla; family Suidae; genus Sus; species Sus scrofa. The sequence continues at coordinate 149,892,915 of NC_139383.1, forward strand.
AAGAAATAGAAAGCATTAACAGACTAATGAATTTGAATCAGTAATTAAAAACTACTAGCAGTCCTAAGTCCAGGAACAGATGGCTTCATGGCTGAATTCTCCCAAACATTTAGAAAAGAGTTAATACTGCTTCTTCTCAAACTCTTCCAAAAAACTGTAGAGGAAGGGATATTTGCAAACTCATTCTACAAAGCCAGCATCGCTCTGATATCAAAACCAGACAACATCACAGAAAAGAAAATTATGAACCTCTATTACTAATGAATATAGATGGACAATCTTCAACAAAACACTGTCAATCCAAATCCAACAATACATTAAAAGAATCATATACCACGATGAAATGGAATTTATCCTAGTGATATTAGAATTTTTCAATATCTGCAAACCCATCAACATGATACACCACATTAAAAAATTAAAGAATAAAAATCATATGATCACCTCAGTAGATGCAGAAAAAGTTTTGACAAAAGTCAACATCTATTTATGATGAAAAATTCTCAACAAATTGGGTATAGAGGCAACATACCTCAACAAAAGAAAGGCCGTATACAATAAGCCCACACTAGCACGACACTCAACAGTGAAAAGCTGAAAACATTTCCTCTAAGATCAGAAACCAGACAAGGATTCCCACTCCTACTGCTTTTAAACATAATATTGGGAGTCCCAGGCACAGCAATCAGACAAGAAAAAAGGAATAAAAGGAATCCAGATTAGAAAGGAAGATGTAAAACAGTCACTGCAGATGGCATGAAACTGTACATAGAAAATCCTTATGATGCCACAAAAAACCCCACACCAAACTAGTAGAGTTTATTAATGAATCAGGTAAAGTTGAAGGATGAAAAATTAATATACAGCATGTTCATAGCAACATTGTTTACAACAGTCAAGGTATGGAAGCAACCTAAATACTCATTAAAGAGATGAATGGTAAAACTGTGGATTATATATACAAGGGAATATTACTCAGCCATTAAAAAAAGAATGAATTTTTGCCATTTCCAACAACATGGATGGACCTGGAGGGTATTATGCTTAGGGAAATAAGCCAGACAGAGAAAGCAAAATGCAATATGTTATCACTTGTATGTGGAATCTGAAAAATAAAACAAATTAATTTAACAAACAGAAACATACTTACAGATATAGAGAATAAATTGGTGGCTATCAGTGGGGGAGGGAGGGAGGAAGGGCATGATTTAGGATTAAGAGGTATGAACTACTCTGTGTAAAATAAATAAGCTACAAGAATATATTATATAGCACAGGAAATATAACAAGTATTGTATAAAAGTTTAAAGGGAGTATAATCTATAAAAAATGAATCACTAAGTTGTCTACTTGAAAGTAATACAATCTTGTAAATCAACTATACCTCAATTTTAAAAAACTGGACATCAGGCTTGTGTGGAAGCTTTTCTGGGATAGATCGGTGGTCTGGTGCATGGTAGAGGGGGAGAGGGAAGATGACACTCACTTGCTAGAGTGAGGCAGAGGAGGAGTGCAAAGATGGTACCTGCTGAAAAAAGGAAATTTTAAAAAGAGGAAAGAAACTAAAAAGAAAAAAAAATGATGATACCCACTGATTTTAGCAGAGGGAATGCAGGAAGATGACACCTGCCAGCTTTCAACCCTGAGAGGTATCTTTGAAATTCCCTGCCCCTCAGATCAATGCTTTAAAATTAGGACATGAGTCTCTTTCACAGGAAGTCTGGGAGCTTTTCAAGACACTGGGCCCTAGGCTTACTTCACCACAAGTCTGCAGATCTTCTGGGCACAAGCCCTGTTGATCTCTGAAGATAGATGTCCTGGGGTCTTGTTCCTCAGGTGTCTGTCTCCAAAGTTGGAGTGCTCTTTGTGGGATGCAAACCCTTTTCTTCTCAGGGGGAAGCTTCAGGTTTGGGGTTCCCTTCTGATTATGGGTCACAGGGCTGTGCGTGGAGTTTATGGTGAATTCGTGTCTCATTTAGCCTTTCCCACCCGCTTTGATGTGATTTCCCTCTTATTTGCCTGATGTGAAGGTGTCACTGCCAGTTTTTAGTTTTTTTTGGTTTGTTTGTTTCAGAAGAAATTATTCCATATATAGCTGAAGATTCTATGTGTCCATGGGGGGAGATGAGTTCAAGATATTCCCATATTACCATTTTGAATTGGAACCCCCAAAGGTAGGGTAATGTAAATAGTGGGGTAGCAACACAAGGACAGAAGACAGAGAGGAACGTAGATACATATTCACCTGGCATACGACAAAGGAATACTGTGGTACAGTGGAGAAAGGGTGATCTTTTAAAATAAATGATGCTGGCTCATTTTAATATTCATATTGAAAGAAACTAGCTTTCAACTATGCAATACATAGACATCAATTCCACCTGAATCATTCATGAAAAAACATAAAGGAAAAGGCTGATACAACAAACTGTATTAAAGTTTAGAACTTGGGTTGATCAAAAGCCAAAGAGTAGGAAAAATATTTGCAACAATTTTTATGTATCAAAGGCCTTTTGTTGAAAAAATGTAAAATATCTGAGAAATCAATGGGAAAAAAATCAGTAATAATTTTAACAGGTATTTCACTTCCGTCCTAGACTTTGGACCTTCTCTCCCAACGAAGTTAAGTATCTAGTCACAGTGATACACCAGCAGAATGGTGAAGAGAATGAAGTTCATTATACAACTAGGTCAACTATGAACTCAAAATATATCATGTGGACTTTTTTTGCCCTGCTTTGGCCTTCCTTTATTTTTTTAATCAGGTGAGAGCTTAAAATAAAGCAGTGGTCCAGCCTTCCTGTCTCTCAACCAGAAGGAAGAATGCGTCAGCGGTTCCAGGGTAGAGAGCTGTGTAACAAGAAAGGTGGGACCTCAAAAATATCTTCCTGTCTTTAAATACTTAGCATCAATATTATTCAATAGGACTTTTGACATTTGAAAAGGGGTAGAAAATGTGGTGGAGTTGGAAGAAATGCACAGTGAAAGTAGCAATGCCAGCCATTGTAAATGATTTGCCTACCATGTTCCAGATTAGAGGACATTCCAAGGGGTTAAGCCTCTGAGCCCTCTGCCCACGCTTGGAGTTATTATAGACAAATAGGTGATCAGAGACTGCCAGGACCTGGCCATCCACATTGACTATCATAGACACCATGGCGTGGAGACTGAAGAGAGGAATGAATGAATATTTTAATATAAAAGCATGGAGGGTAATAAACTCAAGTTAAAAAAAAAACAGCTGGGCGCTGGAAAAAAAAAAAAAAACCACCACAACAAAAAAGGTGTTTCACCATAAATAGAATCAAAATGGGCAGTACATATGTAATAACGTTCTTTGTGGCACTTGTCTTAAGGGAAATAAACATGATTCACCACCGCAAGAGACTGCTCTCTAGCTGAGAAGATAAAGATAGGCAATTTCAAGCATTGCTAAAGATGTGAATCAATTGAGACTCTTATATATTAATTGGGATGTAAATTAATATAATTGCTTTGGAAAACTGCTTGATATTCTCTACTAAAATTGAACATCCATATATTCTATTACCCAAAACTTTCAATACTAGGTACTTAGAATCAATGGGTGCACTTGTGCCTCCAAAGGCAGGTACAAGTATATTCTTAACAGCATTATTTATGGTAGACAAAATTTGGTAACAAATACTCATCCATAATAGGTTGAATATAAATTATGGCATATTCATACCTTCAAATACATACAGTAATGAAAAGCAATGGATGACTCCACATGCAAAAATCTCCTAAACAAATGCCAGGCACAAAACAATATTTATTGTGTGATGCCATTTTTTAAACATTCAAAACCAGGCAAATATAATACACAATTTTAGAAGTCACTATAGTAGCTCATGCCTAGAAATAAAATACATATTTTGTGAATTCAGAATGTTGGATAATCAATTAATTAAACTGGCATTTTTATTTTACCTGGCCTGAAAACGTTATTTAAAATGAGGTACTAGGGAGGTCATTTGACTGGCGAAGAAAAACCTAGATTTTAGTATAGATTTTCCTTCTGTAATTAACCTTAGACACCTGAACATGTTCTCTTTTCACTTCCTCCTCTGTAGAAAAAAAGGGCATACCTGTTCTACAGTTTGCTAAAGGATCAAATGCAACATTCCATATGAAAGATATAAAGCAAAACATAAACTTGATGGCATTATTATGAAACTCAGAGCACTCATTTGTATGGGAGATCATTTTATCTTAAGATTGTTTGCAGATTTGCCTAACTAAGACTTTGGGTTTTTAGTATTCAAGATGATGAAATATATTTGATGAATTTAGAATTCTAGTCATCAAGAATGTATTATTTTGTTCATGAAATGTTTTGAGTGTTGTCCAGTCACCCAAAATTACAGTAATGTTTAGCAAGCAAAGAATGGTCCCAGCATGGACCCTGGGCGAAGTATTCTTCTGCTGTGACTGAAGAGGCTTGTTCTCCTGTGTCCAGCATATCACAGTTCTGTCATAGTCCATGGCCTACAAAATACGCTAATTTAAAACAGGAGGAAAGAAGGGAAAAAAAAACCCCATGTATCTATTTTGCACAAAACCTAGTATTTTATTCGGGGTTATTCTCAGATGTAGACTGTCCATACCATCAGTGAACTATCCAGGAGTTAGTAGTCATATTTTGAATCTGACTGGAAGTCACCCTCCAATTGTATGTAATGTAGCAATAATTCTAAACCTTTTTTATAGAAATGCCACAAAAATGAACAAATGGATTATAAAATATTTAACTTACGAATGAAAATACATATTTTATTTAATGATCTGTAAAATTTGTACTACTTCCTGTTTGATAAATATTTAAATAAATTTTAAAAAGTCTGTGAAGTGGGCAATTTGCAAATTTCCAAACACCTTATAGAAATTTCAAGAAATAGTAAAACTAGAAGAAAATATAGGACTTGGGAAAGTTTTGATCAGATCCAAAGCATCAGCTTGGGTTTTTAGGTGTGTTTTTAGTATATTTTTGGTCCCCTTTCTCAGAAATTTGCATCTTTTAAAATGTAAATAAAAGATGCCTGTATTGATCTATGTTACTCATCTACATAAAGGAGAAACATTCTCAGTTTTCAAATACTCATTTACTGGAATTGGAAAAACACATAGAATAGAGTCACTTAAGCATGGTGAACAGTATGAAAGTGATACATAGTATATAGATGAAAGTAAAGATGATTAATATTAAAGAAGAATTTATATGGAAATTTGGAACATACTTCAAATTTTTTGGTAGGACAAAGGAGGTATGTGATTAAATAAACAAATAAATGCAACAAAGATATTAAGCCAACGATGAAGTAAAGCACTGATGAACCTTATGTAGTTTCTGGTTGGAAATGTGCTTATGTGATCAGAATAAGGCAGCAGTCTCTAAGTAAAACTTATCATATTTGACCCACTTTATTATTTTTATTATATTTCTTTACAGAAGTAAACTGGTGCTGGATCTGCAAGTTTACTACCTGTGGTATGATAAATAATTCCATTCCTCCCAAAATTCTACATAAGCCCACTGATGTGAAGCTGCATTTAAAAAATAACATTATTGGGAATTCCCATAGTGGTGCAGTGGAAATGAACCTAACTAGGAACCATGAGGTTGTGGGTTCAATCCCCGGCCTTGCTCAGTGGGTTAAGGATCTGGAGTTGCTGTGAGCTGTGGTGTAGGTTGCAGACATGGCTTGGATCTGGTGTTGTTGTGGCTGTGATGTAGGCTGGCAGCAACAGCTCCAATTAGACCCCTAGCCTGGGGACCTCCATATACCATGGGTGCAGCCCTTAAAAGGACAAAAGACAAAAAAATAAAAAATAAAAAAACATAACATTATTCATTGGAACAACATTGTAAATCAACTATAATTTTTAAAAAAATAATAAAAAATTTAATAAAAATTAGCAAGTTTAAAAAAGAACTATTTGTAATAGTTGTAAACTCAATTTTTCAAACACACACATGTAGGCAGAGGCTCATTTTGCCACAGGCACAAGAAGACAAGATTCATGTGACAAAGAGTGACTGCATCCAGGTTCTAACTTATGGCTCCTCTGCCTTGAAGAGTCTTTGATGTCTCTTCAAAAACAACAACAACAACAACAACAAAACAGCCATTTGTTTCCTTCTTGTTGGAAATAATTATATGTAACTACAATTGTATAAAAGCTATGCATACTCTGCTAGAAAATATAGTGAAGTTTCCACAACATTATAAATGCATGGGTTTCAGTAATAAATGTTTTGAATGTGTGTTTGCTGGCCAGTCCTTGCTGAGCTGGAGGATATCACTAACTCCAGGCTGTGCAATAAGTGTAGCTCTGAAATAAGCATAGGTACTGAATCTGGATGGGTTTAGGACTACGGAACAGATTTGAAGAAATGAATACAACACTATACCAATTAGAATTTCATTCTTCTCTCAACACTTGATTAAGCTTCCAGTTATGAATTTGTTTTCTCTTGAGGGACCTTCATGCCCACTCCTCCATTACTGGGAACAGTAATTCCTTTTGCTTAAAAAAAAAAAGTGTTGTACAAAAAATTAGCTGAGAGGAATGTCTACTTTAACAAGTCATCAAATTACTTTCTCAACCATGCTCTAAGGAGTAAAAACTTATAATATGCAAGTAAAAATAATATAGTTTGGGAGAAAGGAAGCTGCTGCCCACAGTTCCACAGGCTACTCCTGCCTTGGGTCAAAAGAGTGTCTTGGAAACAGTCACCAAGTCTTTCCTTGGTCTGGCTCTGATCACAAATACCAGGGTCCATATCTGGGGACCCTTTCATTGGTCCTCACCTATCCAAGATTCTGCTATTTTCCACTTCTCTTCTTGGTTTGCCCAATGCCCTCCAATGGTGCCTTTTTGTGGTGTTATCAGTGCTGATCACTGCCAAATCTGTACAGGACAACTAGCCCTTTCTGTTTTCAGTTCAAGTTTTATCAAAATATGGGTCTGCAGTTTATGCACTTTTGAATGTGCTTTGCATTTTGCATTCAATGTACTCAGACCTGTGACAGTAGAGGTCAAGTCCAAGGGCAATCTTCAAGACAGTGATGACTTTGTGATTGGCATCCTCTCTTTGTCCTCCGACTTTGGTGCTCTGCTCTCTTCTGTTGACCTCAGTCCTCTTTGCATTGCAATGACAAACTTCATGGGACTCCCTGTTCCCCAGAGTAAATCAGTTTTTAGCAGATCCTCAGTGACCAATGTTTTAGCTATGCCCAGATTTGAACCCTAGAGAGATCAGGGATTGGGTTTGAACTGAAATCTGATTTAAGAGTTTATTTTTTAAATTAACATTGTAAAGTCTTTGATCATTTTTGGCTCTGGGAATGTATCTTTGTATAAATATTCCTTGTAATATTAAGAGAAATAAGATATTTCTAGCTATAGATTTTACAGAAAAAGAAATCAACGGGTAAATATTTTTGAGTTAGAAGATGAAAAACTATGGCACAAGTGAACAAATGGGCCCACAGCATGTGGATGTTTCCAGGACAGGGATGGAACCTGCACCACAGCAGCAACTCAAGCCACTGCAGTGACAATGCAGGAACCTTAACCCTCCGTACTACAAAAGAACTCCAAAAATGTCATTTTTTTTATGTACAATAAGAAGTGAATTGAAAACAAAATCCTGGAATTCCCATCGTGGCTCAGTGGTAAACAAATGTGACTAGGAACCATGAGCTTGCGGGTTTGATCCCTGGCCTCGCTTAGTGGGTTAAGGATCTGGCATTGCCGTGAGCTGTGGTGTAGGCTGCAGACATGGCTCGGATCCCCTGTTGTGGCTCTGGCATAGGCTGGTGGCTACAGCTCTGATTAGACCCCTAGCCTAGGAACATCCACATGCTGTGGGTGCTGCCCTAGGAAAGACAAAAAGAGAGAAAAAAAAAAAAAAAAGAAGAAGAAAACAAAATCCCAAAGACAAAGACCATGTCACTTTCGAACAAAGTTTATAGCAAGAAAAGTCATTCTGTACAAAAGCTGCATGCTGAAAATGGCCCTTTTCAGCTCTTCTTAGCATTATACTTATTTGACAATTAAATTATTATTGAATTATTAGTAAGTGATGGCCAAGTAGAAGTGGTACATGCTTGAACACATTCTTGCATGTTCTCAGCTGGCATGGTCAGAAAGACGCATTTTTCAGCCAAGAGTTTTTATAGTTTTAATACCATCTACTTCCTTAGATCCTTCGTTCTGGGGAGTGAGGTAGGAGAAGTTGCAACAGAATCATGCAGGAAGAGGCAGTGGAGGATCAAAGGCCTTCTTCCAGCTTACATCTTCAGAAAATGCTTGCTGTGACAGAGTAATATCCTGGTGTGGCTCAGCTAAGACAGAAATTGTCCCACCTACAGCAGAGTTCTGATCTTTCTTCCTGGGAGTAGTTCTGTACCTTATTTTTAATTTAGCCCCATTTCAGAAGAAAATTAGTTTGATTCACAGACTTATTTTCTGTTAAAAACTGTGTTGTTTGGAAGTTGTAGAGTAGCCCTACATGTATCAAAATAAAAATTTCAGCAAAGACTTCAAAAAGCAAATAATTTCACATTTCCAGAATGTTTTTTTTCTCAGTTAAGAAGATAAATTGTTAGCTTCCTAAATCACCTTACCAAGAAGTAATATGGGAGAGTTCCCATTGTGGCTCAGTGGAAATGAATCTGACTAGCATCCATGAGGGCACAGGTTCGATCCCTGGCCTTGCTGAGTGGGATAAGGATCCAGCATTGCCATGAGCTATGGTATAGGTCACAGATGCCAGTTGGATCCAGCATTGCTGTGGCTCTGGCTTAGGCTGGCAACAACAGCTCCAATTCGACCCCCAGCCTGGGAACCTCCATATGCTGCGGCTGTAGGCCTAAAAAGACAAACAAACAAACAAAAACAACAAAAAAACCCAAAACAAAACAAAACAAAAAAGCATAAGGAAGTAATACGGAAGTACCTAACAAATTGTCATCTCAATTACCAAGGTGAGGTAAAGATAATGTATTTGGAGGTTCTCAGAAGTATGGCATACCCGCAGAAGGCACCTATCATTAATATTGCGATTTTTGTTATTGAAAACATGGGCCTTTTTCTCACACACACATCCCTAAATAAGATGGTGTTGTACATAATAGAATTACCTAATAAGGAGCTGGATCAGACAACCACAGCCTCAGAATAAAACAGTATGCAATGAGGTACTAATATTGCAGTATTAACAGAAAAGCTAAAAGAGATAAGCAAAAGAAGGATTGAGACTGATACAGTGGCCAGATAATATGTATGAGAGCATTTTAAGTTACTTTAGATAACAATGATATGGAAACAATGACTACAAAGAATTGCAGAATGGCAAAGCTGTTGACACCAGTGGCTAAACTTAACAGAAAATTATAAAGAAAAAGAGTGTCTTTGCCTGAGGGTAATATACTGTTAATAATCACATGGGGCACACAAGTTACTTCATGAAATTAAATATTTATTTAATTGAATATTATTTAATTCTTGATACTTCACAACTTTAAAAGAATCATTATCACTGAAAATTCAGGGAAAAGAATACAATAAAACCAAATCAACTATTTTAATGTATTGGAGGTTTTAAAATAATTTTGCAGCAATATGGAATCTACTTCATGTACATAGTCTAAAATAAATGTAATATTAAATTCATTCAGTTAAATAATATTTAGTTTCCTGAAGTAACTTGTGTGCCCAAAGCTGAAAAGAACAGTTAACTGAAATGAAAAAATCATTAGAGGGATTTAAAAGGCAGATTTGAGCACATAAATCTGCCTTTAAAAGAATCAGCAAACTTGAAGATAAAACAATGGAAATTATCACATCTGTGGAACTGAAAGAAAAATGATTTAAGAAAAGTGTACTAAAGGACCTGTGGGACCCCATCAAGCAAAACAGCTTATACATTATGGGAGTCCCAGAAGGAGCAGAGGCAGAGGAAGGGACAGAGAGAATACTTGAAGAAATAATGGCTGAAAACTCCCCAAATTTGGTGAAAGGCATGACTATAAGCATTCAGAAGGATCAAGAGGATTAGTTTCAAGAGACTGCACCAACGCATTATAATTACACTGTCAAAAGCCAAAGATGGAGGAAATTTTGAAAGCAGTAAGAGAGAAGCAGATCATCATATACAGAGAATCTTTAATAAAATTATCAGCAGGTTTTTTCATGAGAAATTTTAGAGGCCAGATAGCAGTGGGCAGATATATTCAAAGTGCTAAAAGGAAAAAAAACCCTATCAAACAATAATCTCACACTCTGTAAAACTGCTCTTCGAAAGTGAGGGAGAAATTAAGAGATGCCCAGTTAAGCATGTAGGCTAATAACACTTGAAGCTGTGTGAAGAAATAAAGATATAAAAAGGAAATAAAGATGTCTGTAATACTACCTACTATATATAAAATAAACAAGAGCCTATTTAATATATTGTAAATAAATTCTATTGGAAAAGAGTCTGAAAAAGAAGGTGTCTGTAAATGTACCTATATGGCCATTATAAAGGTAATATTATTGTAACAATTTGTACAACTCCACTTTTTGTTTTCTATATAATTTGAGACTAGTGTATTAAAATTAATTATTGAAGTTTTTGGACACAATTTATAAAAATATTATTTTATGACATCAACTGAAAAGCATGGGGATAGATCTGTTAAATGAACAGAGTTTTGATATGTTACTGACATTTAGCTCTTATAAATTCAAATTAGAATGTTATAAATTTACAAAATATAGTTGAAAAAGATACATTCACCCCTACGTTCATAGCATCACTATTCACAATAGCCAAGTCATGAAAGCAACCTAAATGTCCATCAACAGATGACTGGATTAAGACAATGTGGTACATATATGTAATGGACTAGTACTCAGCCATAAAAAGACTGAATTAATGCCATTTGTGGCAATATGGTTGGGTCACTAGAGTCTCACACTAAGTGCAGTAAGTCAGAAAGAGAAAGACAAATACCATATGTTATCACTTATATGTGGAATCTAAAATATGGCACAGCTGAACCTATCTGCAAAACAGAGACAGACTCACAGAGATAGCAAATAGACTTGTAGTTGCCAGCAGGGTGAGGGGGGGTGAGGGAGTGAGATAGATTGGGGTTTTGTGGTTAGTAGATGCAAATTGTCACATTTAGAATAGATAAACAAGGAGGTCCTACTGTATAGCACAGTAGTATATATCCAATCTCCTGGCTAGACCATGATGGAAAATAATATAAAAAATATATGTATATATTTTTACTGAGTAAAAATATAACTGAGTTATAACTGAGTTACTTTGCTGTATGGTAGAAATTGGCACAACATTGTAAATCAAATATAGTAATGAAAAATTATAAATTTCATGAAATTCAGTCATCAGAGACTTTTATAGATGTCAGGGATTGATGCTATATTTTTTTATTGGCTAACCTATAGCATAGTAATAAAAAGTATACATATTTCTCAGCAATATGTGAGCAATAAATGAGCGAAATCATAATAAAATGGGTTTAGATTACTTTAAAAAAGAATATTATAAAGTTAGATTGTCCTTTCATTTTGTTGATGGTTGCCTTTGCTGTGCAAAAGATTTTAAGTTTAATTAGGTCCCAGTTAGTTATTTCTGCTTTTATTTCTTTTGCTTTAGGAGACAGATCCAAAAAATATTGTATGATTTATGTCAAAGTATGCTCTGCCTCATCCTCTTTTAGGAGTTTTATGGCTTCAAGTCATACATTTGGGCCTTTAATCCAATTTGAGTTTATTTTTGTATATGTTGTGAGGAAATTTTCTAATGTCCTTCTTTTACATTTAGCTGTCCAGCTTTCCCAGAATCATTTATTGAAGAGGCTGTTTTTTCCTCTATTGTATATTCTTGCTTACTTTGTTGTATATTAATTGAATAAAAGTGTGTTTTTTTATTTCTGGACTCTATTATTGTCCATTGTTCTATGTATCTGTTTTGGGCTAATACCATGTTTTTTGATTACAGTAGCTTTGTAGTATAATATGAAGTTTGAGACCTCTAGCCTTGTTCTTTTTTCTCAAGACTGCTTTGGCAATTTGGGGACTTTTTTGATTCCTCATAGAATTATTTATTTTAGTTCTGTGAAAAATGTCATGGATATTTTGATAGGGATTGAATTAAATCTGTAGGTTGCTCTGGGTTATGGGGCCATTTTCACAATATTAATTATTTCAATTAAAAAGCATAAGATATCTTTCCATTTCTTTGTATAATCTTTAACTTTCCTCATCAATGCTTTAGTTTTCAGAGTATAGGTCTTTCATCTCCTTGGTTAAGTTTATCCCTAGGAATTTTAAACGTTTTCATATGGCTTTATTTATTTATTTATTTGCTTGCTTTTTAGGGCTACACGCATGGCATATGGAGGTTTCCAGGCTAGGGGTCGAATTGGAGCTGTAGCTGCTGGGCTACTCCACAGCCACACCAACACAGGATCCAAGCCACATCTGTGACCTACACCACAGCTCATGGCAATGGCAGATCCTTAACGCACTGAGCGAGGCCAGGGATTGAACCTGTGTCCTCAGGGATGCTAGTCAGATTTGTTAACTGCTGAGCCATGACAGGAACTCCTGATATGGTTTTAAATGTTTTTTTTTTTTTAACTTCTTGTTTCTGATAGTTCTTTATTAGTTTACAGAAAAGCAACAGATTTTGTCTCCTGCAATTTTACTGAATTCATGTATTAGTTAGAGTAGTTTTATGGAGGAGACTAGGTTTTTCTATGTAAAGTATCATCCATAAAACATAGTGACAGTTTTATTCTTCCCTTCCAATTTGGATACTTTTTATTTTGTTTTCTTGTCTGATTGCTGTGACTAGAACTTCCAATACTATGTAAAATAGAAGTGATGAGTAGTCATCCTTGTCTTGTTCCTGAATTTAGAGGAAAAATGCTTTCAGCTTTTCTCCGTTGAGTATTATATTGGTTGTGGATTTGTCATAAATAGCATTTATTTTGTTGAGATATGTTCCCTCTATACCCATTTTGATGAGAGATTTAAACATGAATGGTCAAATGCTTTTTCTTCATCTAAGATGATCATGTAATTTTTATCCTTCCTTTTATTAATGTGGTATATCACATCGATTGATTTCTATATGCTAAACTATCCTTGTAACCCTGGAATAAATACAACTTTATCATGGTGTTTGGTTCTTTTTATATATTGTTGAATTGGTTTGCTATTATTTTGTTGAGGATTTTTGCATTTATATCATCAAAGATATTGGCCTGTACTTTTCTTTGTTGTAATATTTTTGTCTGATTTTGATATCAGGGTAATGGTGGCCTCATAGAATGAATTTGAGAGTGCCCTATCCTTCAATTCTTTCAAAATAGTTTGAGGAAGATAGGAATTAATTCTCTGTATGTTTGGTAGAATTCCCTGTGAAGTGGTTTGGTCCTAGATTTTTTGTTTGCTGCTTTTTTTTTTTTTTTTAAATAAGCTCAATTTCACTTCTAGTGATCGGTCTGTTCAAATTGATTCAGGTTGTATGTTTCTAGAAATTTGTCTATTTATTCTGGGTTGTCCAATTTGTTGGCATATAATTGTTCACAGTATTTTCTTATATATATTTGCATCTGTGGGGTATTGATTGTTATTTCTTCTTTCATTTCATATTTTGTTCATTTAGGATCTTTCTTTTTCTTGGTGAGCTTAGCTAAAGATTTATCAGTTTTATTTATTTATTTTTTAAAAAGCCTCCTTGATATATTGATATTTTAATTTTATTTTGATCTCATTTTTATGTTCTATTATTAATCTTTTTCAGAGGTTTTCTCTTGCTCTTTCTGTTGAGATTGCATAGTTCCTCTGCCTATTCATTCTGCCTAATTTTCTCTGCTTCTATGAATTTAGGTTAAAGAGTTACCTACTGTGGTTTTAAAGGTGTTGTTCTTATGTTGGAGTGCCCCTATACAGACTGTGTGTGCCCAGGACCTTTTGGTGGAAGAACTGGATTTGATGGGTCACAAGTCATGTCTTCCTTCAAGGTGTGCTGGCAGCTGTCAACTTGGTAGAGAAGGGGCTGAAAATGCAAGGGCTATAGCTGGAGCCAGGTTTGAGGCAATAATTTCCCTCTTCTTAGTGGCCATTATCAACCTACTGGGGAACACAGTCTGATTCCAAGTTGCTGGATCAGAAATCCTGAGGAAAAATGTAAAAACAACTTTGAATGAAAGTAAACAGATGATGTATACTGTAAGATTTCATTTAAATAAAAATTTAAAATAAGCATTACTGTATTATTTAGAGATGCAAACCCCAGAAAATTACTATTACAGAAATTAGGGCATATGTTGCCTTGGGATGGAAAGCAAAAAGTTAATGACTGGGGAAAGATAAGATGGATATCAGTAGAGTGGCTGGCAATGAACTAGTTTGGACAACAATTCTTTTTTTTTTTTTTGTCTTTTTGCCATTTCTTGGGCCGCTGTCATGGCATATAGAGATTCCCAGGCTAGGGGTCGAATCGGAGAGGTAGCTGTCAGCCTACGCCAGAGCCACAGCAACACAGGATCCAAGCTGCGTCTGCGACCTACACCACAGCTCACGGCAACACCGGATCGTTAACCCACTGAGCAAGGGCAGGGATCGAACCTGCAACCTCATGGTTCCTAGTTGGATTCGTTAACCTCTGCGCCACGACGGGAACTCCTGGACAACAATTCTTATAAAATCCAAGTGGCTCCTATCATACCAACATCCCCCAGAAAATAGCTATAAACTCTTGACAAAAATCTAAAGAACATGAAGACATTATAGAAGAGACCAAAAGAAGGCTGATACTGGCACATCATAATCAATGCTTAAAAAAAGATACTAGCATTTATTGATTACCTCCCTTTTTAAACTTTTAGTCTGAAGACAGGCTCAGTCTACAATAAGTAGAGCAGCTAAACTGCAGTAGAAAACTAGCATATTACTGTCTTGAAGAACTAAATAGAGACTTCAAGTTAACCACATCCCCTGGTATTTGAAGTTAGTATTCCAGAAGTGAGGGAATTAAAAAGAAAGAGTCCCAAATTCTGTATATATTCCCTGCCCAAATTTCTTGCTGACCCTGCAACCAAACGTGTATTGGCAGATTCTAAGCAGCCCCACTAAGAGTAAAAGGTCTTGATGGTAATTTAAATTCCCACTCATTCAGGGAAAATAGAGTTTATAGTTTGAGTCTCATAAGGTTAAATGCAAAGTCAAACAAAAAAATCTATAGCAGAAACGATAGGGGTTGGCAAATGAACATATACAGTTAAAGGGATTCTTCATTTTATGTGAAATTATAAAAAGATAAGTTTATGAGGAATGTGAGACATTAATGATGTTATTTTAATATTCCAAGGCCCTGTAAGAATGCAGAGAAGTTATACTAAAAATCCAATGGATATGCAAAAGTGTAATTAAAATATGTTTAATCAAAAGATGGCAGAAAAGGGGGGACGAAGAAACAAAAAACAACAACAAGCAAAAAAGGGGACAAAAAATAAAATTGAAGACTTAAATCCAATTACATAAATAACTGATGGAATTTTAATGGAATAAACACTCCAATAAAAAGACATAAAATGTCACAATGGATAAAATTGAAGAAGTAGATGTACTTGGTACTTTCACAAAAATAGAGTATATCTTAGATCATAAACAAGTCTCAATAATTTAAAATAATTGAATCACACAAAGTATATTCTCTGATCACATTAAATAAAATTAGTAATTAATGACTGAAAGCTTTCTGAAAATTCTCCCTAGTATTTGGAAATTAACAACACATTTCCATATGATACATAGGTCAGAAAAGAAACCACAAGGAAAAATAGAATATATTTTAAACTGAATTATAATGAAAATACAACATAGCAAAAACTGTAAAGTTTGAAGCAGTGCTTTAAAGAAAACGTATATATATTTTTCATTTTATTATTATTAGTTTTAATAGTTATTTTCCAAAGCAATTTTTTTTCTACTGTACAGCATGGTGACCCAGCTACACATACATGTACACATTCTATTTTTGCACATTATCATGCTCCATTATAAGTGACTAGACATAGTTCCCAGTGCTACACAGAAGGATCTCATTGCTAATCCATTCCAAAGGCAAGAGTTTGTATCTACTAATCCCAAGCTCCCCAACTATCCTACTCCCTCCCCGTCCCCCTTGGCAACCACAGGTCTATTCTGCAAGTCGACGATTTTGTTTTTTGTGGAAAGGTTCATTTGTGCCTTATATTAGATTCCAGATATGTGATGCCATATGGCATTTGTCTTTCTCTTTCTGAATGTATAATTTAAATGCTTCTTTTGGATAAGGAAAAGGTCCAAAGTTGTGTCCCAAGATTTCACTATAAGAAGCAAAACAAAACAAATAGTATCTTTAAAGTGAGCAAAAGGACAATATAAGAGCAGAAATAAATGAAGTAGGAAACAAATCAAATAGAAAAATTAAATCATTGACACAACATTTTAAATCAACTATACTTTAATAAAATATCTTGAAAAATTAAATCAAAGATTATTCCTGAGAAAAGATCAATATTGGTTGCTAAACCCATAGCTGAACAAGAAAGCAAGAACGTAAGTCACAGCATTTTTGGACAGGTGTTTCTTTAACAATAAATTGTTGAATTAAATATTTTTGTTTTATGCATTTTCCTGGATGTGTTTATATTTTACAATAAAATATTTTAAAAATATAAAAAAGAAACAATTATACATACACACAAAGATTATTTATTTAAGGACATATGTGGTGTTCTTTCTTTCTTTTTTTGCCTTTTGTCTTTTTAGGGCCACATCCACGGCATGTGGAGGTTCCCAGGCTAGGGGTCTAATCAGAGCTGTAGCTGCTGGCCTATGCCAGAGCCACATCAACGCCAGATCCGAGCCGCATCTGCGACCTACATCACAGCTCACGGCAATGCTGGATCCTTAACCCACTGATCGAGGCCAGAGATTGAACCCACAACCTCATGGTTCCCAGTTGGATTCATTAACCACTGAGCCATGATGGGAGCTCCTGGTGTTCTTAATAATAGTTCAGAATATGGGAAGTCTTTTGTACCTTGCCCAGCTTCGACTGCTGTCAGCTTACGGCCGTTCTTTCTGCCCTCACCCACTTAATTCCTTCCTGCCCTCAGAACTACTTTTAAGCAAATCCAAGATATGATACTCTTTTATCAATAAATACTTCCATTTGTTTTCAATACATATATTCTCAAGTGAAAAAAAAGCAAGTCATACAACAATGTTTATACTATGATGCTTTTTAAAAGGTATATGTGTTTACATACTTACTTGAATTTGTTGGCTGCATGTACAAAGAGCCATGAAAACTTATACCAGTCAGGATGTAAACATATTTTGCCTCTCAAAAGACAAGCAGAGAATGGTTTTCTTATAGGATATAGTGCTTCACACTCTGTTTGCTGCCCCCAGACACATACATTGTACCTCTTGACAGCTTTTTCAGCCTATATTTAAAAATAGGAATTCAAATGGATTAAGAAGATGTAGTACATATATACAATGGAATATTACTCAGCCACAAAAAGAATGAAATAACGCCATTTGTAGCAACAAGGATAAAACCAGAGATTCTCATACTAGGTGAAATAAGTCAGAAAGAGAAAGACAAATACCATATGATATCACTTAAATGTGGAATCTAAAATCTGCCACAAACGAACATATCTACAAAACAGAGACAGACTCATAGACTTAGAGAACAGACTTGTGATTGCCAAGGGGGTGGGGGGAGGAAGGGGGATGGATGGGGAGTTTTGGGGTTAGTAGATGCAAACTATTACATTTAGAATGGATAAGCTTTTTTAAAATTTTTTTATTTTTTTTCGTTTATAGTTGCTTTACAACGTTCTGTCAATTTCTGCTGTAGGGTGAAGTGATCCAGTCACATATATCATATATATATATATATGTGTGTGTGTGTGTGTGTGTATATGTTTTTTCTCACATTATCCTCCCTCATGTTCCATCGCAAGTGACTAGATATAGTTCCCTGTAGTATACAGCAGGATGTCATTGCTTATCCACTCCAAATGCAATAGTTTGCATCTACTAACCCCAAACTGCCCATCCATCCCACTCCCTCCTCCTCCTCCTTGGCAACCACAAGTCTGATCTCCAAGTCCATGAGTTTGTTTCTTTTCTGTAGATAGGTACATTTGTGCTGTATATTAGACTCCAGATATAAGTGGAATCATGTGGTATTTGTCTTTCTGACTTACTTCACTTAGTATGAGAGTCTCTAGTTCCATCCATGTTGCTGCAAATGGCATTATTTTGTTCTTTTTTATGGCTGAGTAGGATTTGATTATGTATGTATACCACATCTTCTTAATCCATTCATCTGTTGATGGACATTTAGGTTTTTTCCATGTCTTGGCTATTGTGAATGGTGCTGCTATGAACATAGGGGTGTATGGATATTTTTTGATTAAATTTTTGTCTGAATATATTTCCAAGAGTGGGATTGCTGGGTCATATGGTAGTTCTATATTTAGTTTTTTGAGGTACCTCCATATTGTTTTTCATACTAGTTGTTCCAATTTACATTCCCACCAACAGTGAAGGAGGTTTCCCTGTTCTCCACACCCTTTCCAGCATTTGTTATTTGTTGACTTGTTAATTATGGCCATTCTGACTGGTGTGAAGTGGTATCTCATAGTAGTTTTGATTTGCATTTCTCTAATAATTAGTGATGTTGAGCATTTTTTGATGTGCCTGTTGGCCATCTGTATATCATCTTTGCAGAAAGCTCTGTTCAGGTCTTTTGCTGATTTTTCAACTCTTTTACTGTTGAGTGGTATGAACTTTTTTGTATATTTTAAGGATTAAGCCATTGTCAGCTGTATTATTTGCAAATATTTTCTCCCATTCTGTAGGCTGTCTTTTTTTATGGTTTCCTTTGTCGTGCAAAAGCTTGTCAGTTCGATTAGGCCCCATTTGTTTATTTCTGTTTTATTTATTATTTCTATTGCCTTGGGAGACTGGCCTAAGAAAACATTTGTATAGTTGATGGAAGAGAATGTTTTGCCTATATTCTCTTCTAGGAGTTTGATGGTATCTTGTCTTATGTTTGTCTTTAAGCCATTTTGAGTTTATTTTTGTGCATGGTGTGAGGGTGTTCTAGTTTCATTGATATGAATGCAGTTGTCTAGTTTTCCCAGCACCACTTGCTGAAGAGACTGTCATTCCCATTTTATGTTCTTGCCTCCTTTGTTGAAGATTAACTGACCATAGGTGTCTGGGTTTATTTCTGGGTTCTCTGTTCTGTTTAATTGGTTTGTGTGTCTGTTTTTGTAATGGTACCACACTGTCTTGATTACTGTAGCTTTGTAATATTGTCTGAAGTCTGGGAGAATTATGCTTCCTGCTTGGTTATTGTTCCTCAGAATTGCTATGGCAATTCTGGGTCTTTTGTGGTTCCATACAAATTTTTGGATTGTTTGCTCTAGTTCTGTGAAAAATGTCATGGGTAATTTGATAGTGATTGCATTGAATTTGTAGATTGCTTTGGGTAGAATGGATAAGCAATGAGGTCCTACTATACAGATCAAAGAACTATATCCAATCTTTTGGGATAGACCATAATGGAAAATAGAATGAGAAAAGAATGTCTATATATGTATGACTGGGTTGCTATGGTGTACAGCAGAAACTGACACAACTCTGTAAATCAACTATACTTTAATAATAAATAAATAAATAAATAAATAAATAAATAAATAAAATAGGAATCCAGGAGCTCCCACTGTGGTGCAATGGGGTTAGCAGCATCTCTACAGTACCAGGGTTTAGGTTTAATACCCTCCAGGCACAGTGAGTTAAAAGATCTGGCACTGCCACAGCAGTGTAGGTCACAACTGTGGATCTGATCCCTGGCCCCCAGAACTCCATATGATGAGGGCCAGCCAAGAAAGAAAGAAAGAAAAAAGAAATTCAAATCCTACTAGAGATAACCAGATATTTTGGCAGTCAGAGAAGGACACACACACACACACACACACACCAGAAATAATTCATTATAGATGAGTAAGCAAATAAGTGAGTAAAAGGGCTGAAAAGCATAGAGACAACATGTCCAGTGTAAAAGTTCAACATTCCTTGGGTACATGCCAGGTAGGGCTCAGAACAAGAAACCAAGGAAGGTGTGGAAATGAAAAACAGTGGTCCTCTCTTTGCAGTGTCGGCTGCAAGAATGACAACTATTCTTACAGTCAGACAGTTGATATTTCACAAAATGTCATCATTGCTTGGAAAGAAAACCCAGATTTTATGAAGGACCCCAGAGGAATCCTGCAGGGGAACTTAAATCACATTCATGGGAAACTCAGCATCCCTGGGAAGGAAAACAAGCAGCTCTGGGCTGACTAATAGTAGGGGAAAAGAAAGAAATCAGCTACCATGTGCATGTGCACTATCTATTGTGGTGGGGCTTCCATTACAGGAGGAGGTCTGCAAGCATCCACTTGCCCAACAAGGTCATTCTTCAAGAGAGTCGATGTCTCACTGACATCCAAATTTCTTGGGTGGAAATACTTCTGCAGGGTTTGAATGAGGTCAGGTATTGCTTGCTTGATATTTCAATCCCAGAAAAATGAGTTAATTTCCAAAAGAGATGACATTGAACGTGTATCAAATTCAGCTGCATTGATCTGTCATCATGAAAGTTAAAAAAAAAATAGAAAATTTGGAAGGGTACCTATTTCTGTAAAAAAAAAACATGCTGATGAGTAAAACACAGGAATTCTTCAGTTATAGAAACAGGAAGCTGGATATTACCTAAAGCCTGTTTCTGATAATGTTTTTAAGAACAATAAAACTTTCTATTGATCAAAGAAGACCAGGTACATATTCCTTTTATTTTCCAGGTTTGTTGAAATGTGACTAACATATATCATTATGTGAATTTAAGATGTGTAACATGTTGATTTGATACACCTATATATGGTAAAATGATTAGCACCTTTGCATTAGTTAACATTGGTATCATGTCACATGATTACCGTTTCTTTTTTGTGGTAGATCATTTAAGATCTACTCACTTAGCAACTTCTTTCAAGTATATAAGACCATGCTGTACATTAGATACCCAGAAATTATTCATTTTATAATTGGAAGTTTGCATTTGGTGACCAACTTCTCCCCATTTCCTCCTCCTCACCCCCTTAGCCTCTTGTATCACCATTCTACTCTCTTTGTCTATGAGTTTGGCTATTTTAGATTCCACTTATAAGTAATGTCATACAGTATGTGTCTCTCTCTGACTTAGCTCACTTAGAATAATGTCCTCAAGCTCCATCCATGTTGTTGCAAATAGCAGGCTCTTCTCCTTTCTCAATAATATTAGTCATTCATTCCTTGAAGGACACTTCAGTTGTTTCCCTATCTTGGCTATTATGAGTAATGCTGCAATGAACATGCAAATAATCTCATTAATATCCTGTTTTCATTTCCTTTGTGTACATACCCAGAAGGGAGACTGTTGGATCATAGGGTAGTTCTATTTTTAATTTTTTGAGTAAATTCCATGCTGTTTTCCATAGTGGCCATACCAATTTATGTTCCCACCAATAGTGCAAAAGTGTTCCCTTCTCCCCATACCCTCACCAACACTTGCTCTCTCTTGCACCTTTCTGAAAGGAAAGACTTCCTCCTGCAATGTTACCTCCATTGGTTTCTTATTTTGTTTCAATTGGATGCTGTCCATACTTCAAATATTTTTATGATTTTTATTTGCTCCATTATAGTTGATTTACAGTGTTCTTGTAAATTTCAACTCTACAGCAGAGTGACCCAGTCATACATATACATATATTCTTTTTCTCACATTATCCTCCATCGTGTTTCATCACAAGTGACTAGATATAGTTCCGTATGCTACATAGTAGGATCTCATTGCTTATCCACTCCAAATACAATAGTTTGCATCTACTAACCCCAAACTCCTGGTCCATTCCACTCCCTCCACTTCCCCCTTGGTAACCACAAGTCTGTTCTCCAAGTCCATGAGTTTGTTTCTCTTCTGTAGATAGGTTCATTTGTGCCATATATTAGATTCCAGATACAAGTGATATCATGTGGTATTTGTCTTTCTCTTTTTGACTTACTTCACTTAATATGAGAGACTCTATTTCTGTCCATATTGCTGCAAAGCATTATTTGTTATTTTTATGGGTGTGTAAATATACCACATCTTCTTAATCCATTCATCTGTTGATGGACATTTAGGTTTTTTCTATGTCTTGGCTATTGTGAACAGTGATGCAACGAACATGGGGGTGCATGGATCTTTTTCAACAAAATTTTTGTCTAAATATATGCCCAAGAGTGGGATTGCTGGGTCATATGGTAGTTCTCTATTTAGTTTTTTGAGGCACATACTATTTTCCACAGTGGTTGTTATCAATTTACATTCCCACTAACAGTGTAGGAGGTTACCCTTTTCTCCACACCCTCTCCATCATTTGTTACTTGTTGACTGGTTAATTATGGCCATTCTGACTGGTGTGAAGTGGCACCTCATGGTCGTTTTGATTTGCATTTCTCTAATAATTAGGGATGTTGCACATTTTTTGATGTGCCTGTTGGCCATCTGTATAACATCTTTGGAGAAAGCTCTGTTCAGGTCTTTTGTCATTTTTCAATTGTGTGTGTTTTTTGGTTTTTTTTTTTTTTTTTTGCTGTTGAGTTTTATAAATCGTTTGTATATTTTATTTCATTTTATTTCATTTTATTTTGTCTTTTTAGGGCCGCACCGGCAGCATATGGAGGTTCCCAGGCTAGGGGTCTAACTGGAGCTGTAGCTGCCAGCCTACACCAGAGCCACAGCAAGGCCAGATCTGAGCTGCATCTGTGACTGACACCACAGCTCACGGCAACACCGGATCCTTAATCCACTGAGCAAGGCCAGGGATCAAACCTGCAACCTCATGATTCCTAGTCAGATTCGTTTCCGCTGTGCCATGATGGGAACTCCTGTTCGTATATTTTAGAGATTAATCCCTTCTTAGTTGCATCATCTGAAACTATTTTCTGTAGGTTGTATTTTTTTTTTATGGATTCCTTTGTTGTGCAAAAGCTTGTCAGTTTGATTAGGTCCCATTGGTTTATTTTTGCTTTTATTTCTATTGCCTTGGGAGAATTACTGTCATCTTTGGAAATAATGCCATACTAATTCAAACACCAGCATAGATTAAAATACTTCTCAAGAGCTTAGCAGAAATTAACATTAAAGAGCAGCATGGTTAAAAGGATACAAGGGTTCTTCTAAAATAAGCCAAGAAACCTTCCAATACACACTCAGTCCATGCAGCGTCATTGCAATATGACTGTAAGATGACTCTGGAAACTGGGATTCCCTGTACTGTTCCACAAAAATCAGCTTGAGAGGAATAGTTAGGGGTACAGGTATTGTGGCTGACAAATTTGGGTCAGAGCAGTGATGTCACAACTTCCTAATCAGGTGACTCTGGACAGGTGATTTAGGCCCTTGGCTCCTTCATCAACAAGTTCCCATAGGAAGGAAGTGATGAGGGAATTAGACAGTGCATGTGAAGATGGTGTGCCTGCGTAACTCAGGTGCTTTGTAACTATCTGCTTTCCCTAGACCTGCCTTTTGCCTGTCTCTTACTCAGTGTTCACCTGGCTCACAGATCTACAGAGGGATACTCTTTAACACAAAGCAAGAGAGGTTCAAGTATGCAGCTAAAACAAGCAGCCCTCCCTTTGCTTCAAAGTGTATAAATTCCTGTTATGAGTAACATTTCCTTTTCTTTTTCTTTTTCAGCCACACCCACAGCATATGGAAATTCCCTGGCAAGGAATCAAATCCTAGCCGCAGCTGTGACCTAAGCCACAGCAGCAACACTGGATTCGGGCTGGGGATTGGACCTATGCCACCTCAGGGACAAAGCTGGATTCTTAACCCACTGTACCACAGCAGAAACTCCCTGAAGTATCATATTCTTTTTTGTTTGTTTGTTTGTTTTACTTTTTAGAGCCACATCTGTGGTACATGGAGGTTCCCTGGCTAGGGGTCTAATCAGAGGTACAGCTGCCAGCCTTTGCCACAGCTCATGGCAATGCCAGATCCTTAATCCACTGAGCAAATTCAGGGATTGAATCCACAACTTCTGGTTCTTAGTCAGATTTGTTTCTGCTGCACCACGATGGGAACTCCCAAAGTAGCATATTCTTGATGCCCACCCAAAACTGTCTCTCATTTCCAGTGCTTTCAGGTTTACAAATTCCCTTCAGTTTTCTACCCTCCTACCTAAACCATCTCCTCTTCGTGGAAATCCAGAGAGCACATCATTTGAACCTATGAGCTTTCACTCACTAGCCCTGGAATGTTATTCCAATCATTTTTCTTCCATCTGTCTTAGCTTTTTCACTTGTAAAATAAAAAAAGAATGCTTACTTCCTGGAGCTTGCATTCTAGTGGGGAGACATTTTTTAAAAAAGAGAAAGAAAACTCAGGTGTGTATATAGTGTATTAGCTAGTGTTAAAGGCTGAGGAGAAAAATAAGGCAAGTCAGATAGCTGGGAAGTATGATGGTGGAGTAGTTTGCAATTTCAGATAAGATGTTCAGGGGAAGTGGCATTGGTGTCAGGATTTGAAGAAAGTGAGGGAGTTAGTCCTTTAGAAATCTGGGAGGGAGGTCATTGAAGCAAAGGACAGTAATGCCTCCAGTATATTCAAGCATGGATGATGGAGGCTTGAGGCAGTGGGGCAAAGAATGTTAGAGCCAGTCATATGACCTTGGAGGTTACAGCAAGACATTTGGTTGTTGGTCTTGAGTGACAGGTGATGTCATTGGAAGCTTTCAGGTGGAATAGCAACATGGTAGGTCCTTTCTGTCAGTAGGACTTGTGCTGAGGAGAGAACGCATGGAACAAGAGAAGCCTGGAGTCCCACCAGAATAATTCAGACAAGAGATGATACAATGAGAGCCAAAATGGCAGCAGTGGAGGTATTGCAGATAGGCAAAAGTAGAATCATAGACCCTGTTGCAGTTCAGACATGAGTATGAGAGAGACAGTGAAGTTAGGTTCTGAGCAGTTGAAAGGATGACCAGTCACTTCAAATAGGAGTCTGTGGGAAGATCCAGTTGGAGAGGGAGAAAGAAATGCCAGAAGTTTGGTTATAGACATTTTAAATTTAAAATGCCCGTTAGATATAAATGTTGAGTTCTTGAGAAATGTTTGAGGTGGGGATGCACATGAAGGGGTTTTCAACCCAATAAATGCTGTCTATAGGCTTAGAAGTCCTGGCATGAAAATATGGCACAAGCAAAGGAGAAATCAACGAGGGTTTCATGGAGAGCACCAACAGGGATCGCCCTTAGCACTTGGAGAATAACAGTGGGACATTGTTGTAAGAATCTAGCAAGAGTTGGAGTTCCTGTTGTGGCGCAGTGGTTAACGAATCCGACTAGGAACCATGAGGTTGCGGGTTCCGTCCCTGCCCTTGCTCAGTGGGTTAACGATCTGGCGTTGCCGTGAGCTATGGTGTAGGTCGCAGACGCGGCTCGGATCCCGCGTTGCTGTGGCTCTGGCGTAGGCCGGTGGCTACAGCTCCGATTGGACCCCTAGCCTGGGAACCTCCATATGCTGCGGGAGCGGCCCAAGAAATAGCAACAACAACAACAACAACAAAAGACAATAAGACCAAAAAAAAAAAAAAAAGAATCTAGCAAGAGTTATAGACATGGGAAAATCATTGCCCCAAAGGAGCCATTGCCTTAGGCAAAGGTGACAACCTCACCCAGGCCACATCCTGGCACTTTGGGAGCCAGGGAGTTAATACTCCCAACATTTCTCTCTGCCTGCTCTCTGACCTCCTACAGGTGCTTCCCGTGGGCTGATTCCAATCAGAAGCCAGAGGCAGGGGAGCCCAAGTGGTACAGGCCATGGAGGGTAGCCCTTCAGGACATGGAGAAGGGTGGGAAAGCCAGAGAGTGAATGGTAAGTGAGGCTGTGAGAAACTATGAGATTATGTAGGGAACATGTGTAGATAGAAATGAGAAGTCCACTGACTGAGTTCCAGGCCTTCCAACAATCAAATGAAAAGGAAAAAATAGTAGCAAGGGAGATCGTGAGAGTCAGAGAAGGGGGAAGAGAAACCATCAGTTAACATGGAGACCTGGCTGGAAGAGCCACTCATGCACTCCAGACTCAGACTGGCCTCTTCACTCGCAAACTGACAGATCATTCAAGGTCGCCAGGCCTCATTTTTCTCATTTGTGAAGAGATAGTATTGACCTATTTTATTTCTATGATTCTCTGCTTTCATTGAATATGTTTGGGCACTCATGGTCCCTAAGAATTGGTACCTACTCCCTGCACGGCCCTCCATCCATCATGTTTCCCATACAAGACAAACTGAACTTGGATGGACTCAACATGTTTTGAGTACACCAGTTAGCAGCTGAAAGATGCTCCCGTGGTTGTGATTAGTTGCACTGAGCTCAATGTAAGGACATGCAAAACAGATTCCAAGAGGAAATCTGCACCAAGTGAACTTGCCAAGATATCAGAGCTCTCTCTGCCTCATCTCTTTCCAGGGGCAGGAAAACATCTGCTTTGGAAAGATGAAAAAATGCATAGGGAGTTGTTCAGAAATCTGTAAATGTGATAGGGTGAAAGATATTATAATACATTTAGGTCACTGAGTCATCCTTTACCTGACATATTAGTGAAGTATTATTTAGGATGACACTAACAATATCCAAAGCAAAATCAATGGATTTTGGGTTCAACTAGATTTGCAATGCTGATTTAAAGAGACTTTTCAGAGTTCTTAATATGCTAATGAGTGTTAATGAATGTCTAAAAGAGAAATAAAATATGCCAGGATTCCCAAAGTAACTTAGGAAGGAAATTCACAGGCCGGGTGGTCAAAACAGCACCTATAGAAACACTGCATAAGGTGACTTTTTCTCTTTGAATACTTTTTTATTAGATTGCACATCTTTCCTGAAATCAAGATCACAATTTTCCCACATTACTTTAAATTCATGGACTTTAGTTTTTATTTATTTACTTATTTATTTTTTGGCCATGCCCATGGCACATGGAAGTTCCTGGGCCAGGGACTGAACCTAGGCCAGTGCTGTGACAATGCCAGATCCTTAACCCATTGTGCCACACAGGAATTCCACAGACTTAGTTTTTTATAGCAGGTGTAGATTTACACAAAAATTGAGCCTCTTCAAAAAGTATAGAGCCTCTTCATGTTGTAATTCCCTCTCTCAACACAGTTTCCTCTATTATTTTGACATACTGAATTGGTGTGGAACATTTGTTACCACTGATAAATGAATACTGATGCATTAATCAAAGTCCCTAGTTTACATCAGGGTTCACTCTTGAACTTAGGGCAAATGTCTTATGTCATGAACATATCCATAATTTCAGCAATGCAAGATCAGTTCCAACGCCCTACAAATCTCCTGTGCTCTGCCTCTTTGTTCACCTTTCCCTCTCTTTGAGCCCCTGGTGACCACTGCTCTTTTCACTGTTGCCATAGTTTTGCCTTTTCCAGAATGTCATACAGTTGGAATCATACAATATGTAACCTTTTCAGACTGACTTCTTTCACTTCTGTAGTGTGTTTTCAATACATAAATTTCAATCTTTTAAAAATTTCCTTGAATTATAGTTTTAAATAGGCATTCTGTTGTTTCACTGCCTTCATGTTCTTGCTGGAGAATTTCAATTTTACATACATTGAGCTCTTGCAGGTTTCCCACCTGTATTCCTTTTCCTCACACCCTTTTAACCTTTTCTATTTGTTTGAAAATTTCACTCTTCTCCTTTCTGTTTTCCATTCCTCTTTTTTTTTTTTTTTTCATTTTATCACCACCACACCTGAGGCATATGAATGTTCCCAGGCCAGGGATCGAATCTGAACTGCAGCTGTGACTTGTGCCACAGGTGTGGTAATGCTGAATCCTTTAACCCACTGTGCTGGGAGGGGTATCAAACCTGCACCTTTGCAGTGACCTAAGCTGCTGCATTTGGATTCTTAACCCACTGTGCTATAGCAGGAACTCCTGTTTTCTATTCTTCTTATGGTATTTACTAGAGTATTCATCACTTTCAGGGCTTTTTTATTTCAAATGGTTTTTTGAAATATTAAATTAGAATTTTTGTCTTTAGCCCGGGCTTTCCTAGAAGCAAATCATAAGAAGAGAATTTGGTTATAGTAGTTTATTTGGAAGATGGAGGAAACAAGTGGAACAATAGAAGCAGTGAGGCAAGGAAGTGAAGATAGACAACTAAGCGTGCATTGTCAAGAAAATTATCTTCATGGGTAATTGGAGCACAGTCCTTCTGGGGAATTCTGGACACTGAGGCAAAGATGCTCTCTAAAAAGAGCCTATCACAGGGTGTTTGAGCTAAGCATTTATCAGCTTCCATCACTGGTTGAGGGCCTTCATTCTGTAGCATTTCCACCAGCTCTGGAAGTAGAGCAGCAGGGCTCAAGCAAGCCGGAAAATGCCTTTGGCAATGACTCAGAGATGCTGAACGTGGGGCAGACCGGCATCAGATATAGGGGAGGAAGCTACCTCATTGTCACTGTTTTCATCTTTATATTTCTTTCATTACCTTTGTCCTGGTTTTCATTATTTGTTCATTATTTCTCCTAATACTATTTAGCCATACCCCACAAGTGTGATATATAGATTGTTTTATAGCTCATTTCAAAATTTAAAAAATCCTTATGATTTCTTCTCTGATTCATGGGTTAAATTCTAAGAAAATAGTAATTTTAATGTATCTTGACATTGATTTATAAATTAATTGCATTTTATTTAGGAAACATTTTGTATTATTTTATTCCTTTGCTATTTAGTGAGATAGGCTTTAAGATAGCATTGCATTTGTAAATGTTCCATGTGAACTTGCAAAGAACATGCATTCTGCATTTATTGGAAGTGTCCCATTGTACATAAGGTCAATTTTATTAATAATAGCATTTGAGTTTTCTATCATCTTCCTAGTATTCTGAGTTTTGTTTGTTTGTTTGTTTTTGGTAACATTTTTGAAAAATAAGTATTTAAAAATTTTTCCACTGTTATTGTTTATTTTCCCTCATGTTCTGTAAATGTTTGTTTTATGTCTTTTTGGAATACACTGTTATATGAATACATATTTAAGAGCTTTTTTTAAAAAAGGAAAATTTTCATTCTGAAATATCCATTCAATCCCAAGTAATGCCTTAAGTCTGTTGTCTATTTTATTGAGTTAACATATAACTACATCAATTTCCTTTTGGGTTATCATTACAGATATATCTCCCTTCATCCTTCATTTTTAACCTTTCTATTAAAATGAACCATATTTAACATTGCCTTTTCATAAGTAAAAAGTTTAATATTGTAAAAAAAAATCTAGAAACTAACAATTGCCCATCTTTTAATTGGATTATTTATCCTAATCATACTTTTAAAATATTTAATATTTAAAATTTAAATATTAAATTACCATAGTTAATAACCACTTTTAGAAAGTCCCTTTAAAGATATTCCCACTCTTTTAAAATATGAGTTTGCTTGCAGTCACTAAAGAAATAGGCAAGAAAGGAAAGAAAGAACATGTATGTCATTATTTTCAAGTACTATGATCATATACATAGAAAACCTAAGATTAAACTGAAACAAATATAAATTATTTTTAGCAACTTAAAAAAATGGCTAGCTACCCACTTAATATGTGTTCTAATGGAAGACCTTTAAATCATCAAGAGTCATAAAAAATTCAAAGAGAGTAATATCCTTCACATTAGACATGTAATTAACAAAATGCTTTAGAGTAAGTGTAAGTACTCTGTAGGACCTTAAAAATATAATCACAAAATGACATTGAAGGATTTAAAATAGAAGACTTGAATAAAAGGAGGAAGTGTCCATATATCTGAATGGAAGAACACTTGAAATTGTATTAATTTTCATATGTATTATTTACTATGTCCAAATTTATGAGCAAGCACTAAATTATAGTGTTATAGTACCTTGTAACATTTATTGCTTTCACTGCAATGTAAGTGACACTCTGCAATAAGTTAATAACTTGTATTAGACAGCATGTTAATTTAAAAAGGAGAAAGTTCTGCTTTTAATATTTTTTTGCCACAACTACAGCATGTGGAAGTTCTCAGCCAGGGATTGAACCCATGCCACAGCTGTGACCCAAGCCACAGCAGTGCCAATGCCAGATCCTTACCACACTAGGCCACCAGAGAAATCCCATCTGCTTTTTTGTGTACTGCAAATCCTTACTGAAGCATTAATATTGAAGCTTTCACATATGTGTATGTTGTATACTTTGTATAATTTTTAGCATTTTAAATTAAAAAAAAACCATACAAAGAAATGTGAAGGAGAAAATGCTCACAAATGTGCAGGAAAAATTATTATTTTAGAGAATGAATTAAAGTTGCAAAATTTCACCTTCTGTTGGTTGTAATTAACTTTCTTTCTTTGTTTTTCTTCTGCTTTTTAGGGCTTCACCTATGGCATATGGAAGTTCCCAGGATAGGGGTCAAATTGAAGCTGCAGGTGCTGACCTATGCCACAGCCACAGCAATGTAGGATCTGAACCATGTGACCCACACCACAACTCATGGCAATGTCAGATCCTTAATCCATGGAGCCAGGCCAGAGACTGAATCCCCATCTTCATGGTTACTAGTAGGGTTCATTACCACTGAGCCAAACAGAAACTCCAGTAATTAACTTTTATTCAGACGATGTACTATATAACTTAATCCTAGGTTTAGTCCTCCTAAATTACTGCTCCTAATTAGTTTCTCTGTCTCTCTTCTAGCTCACCCCATAACCAATCTCTTCTCCATGAAGAATCCAGTGTGATCTTTTAAAAACGAAGCAAAACTGGGAGTTCCCATCGTGGCTCAGTGTTTAACAAATCCGACTGGGAACCATGAGGTTGCAGGTTCAATCCCTGACCTTGCTCATTGGGTTAAGGATCGGGCGTTGCCGTGAGCTGTGGTGTAGGTCGCTGACTCGGCTCACATCTTGAGTTGCTGTGGCTCTGGTGTAGGCCAGTGGCTCCAGCTCTGATTCGACCCCTAGCGTGGAAACCTCCATATGCTGCTAGTGCAGCCCCTATAAACCAAAAATAAAATAAAATAAAATAAAATAAAAAAGCAAAACAAAAAGAAATCATACTCTGAAACGAGTATTTTGCGAGACATTTATCCAGCAAAGATGAGTTTTATGTTATGTTATTTATAATCAGCAGACAGTTGCAATTTGGAGTTTATAGCCATGAGAGCCACATGTAAATCCACCCCTCCTCCCCTCCTCCCCTCCCCAGCCCCCTGGCAGGGAAAGGGAAAAAACTGTTATAGAGGGGAAAAGTAAGTTAAAAGGGATATAGAAAACAAAAGATCCATGGCTTTTCCTTGGCTGAGTCCTTACCAGGAAAGAAGAGGAGTCTTTCTTCTGTCTGTTGGGCTCTGCTATCATCACAGGGCATGAGGGTAACCCTGGTTTCCCAACTCTATTTCAAGTTTATGTTTATTAATTTTTTACATTTCCTCCTTTTGATCAAGATCTTTCTTGAAAACATCACTGATCAACAGTCATACCTGCTAGTTTTAATGGCTTTTTGTCCCAAAATGTCAAAAAGGAACTTTTTAGGGTGTAGTGTCTCATATCAGAGAGATGGTGCATAGAATGGAAACCTGTCAAGGTCACATTTGAGTAAGAGAGGGGTAAGAGGGAGAACTCTTAAGCACTTTTAGTCTAGAGTCTGTATGTGTGAAGATCACAGACATTGGAGATCATCTGAAGCATTATGTGGTCAATGAAGGTTTTGCCCCAAATTTCCAATTGGCCTGGTTTGGATATTTTGGGAAAGTTGTCTCATTAGATGAGGTCTGCTTCAATTCCAGAAAATCTTCACTTTCAGGTCACCAGATGATGTGCAGGGCCAGTCAATATTTAGTGCTTTCTTTAGCTGTATCATTTGAATCTACAAGTCTCTTCTTTGGAGTCTGGTGGAACAAGGGTTGGTAAGCAGTACCTGATGGAAGCCTTTCCAGTGAAGTTGAAGAGAATACTTCTGATGATATCTTTTCCAATAGATGAAATCTGTAGATTGCAAACTGTGATGCTTAGGGTCTTTTTCTCCCGGGGGCACACCATGAAAAGATTGTTCTAACAAAACATGATTATTATTATTATTCTTTTGGCTGTGCCTGTGGCATGCAAAAAAAGTTCCTAGGCCCAGGATCTACCCTGTGCCACAGCAGCAACCCAAGCCACAGAGTGATAATGCTGGATCCTTAACTCACTAAGCCACCAAGGAACTCCAAACATGGTATTTTTATTAGAAGCAGTAGGCCTCTGAAATATTGGAGTATCCTCATATTAATTGTGGGTCAAAAAAGGCAGGAGCTGAGGGCACTGACTGTGCTGTGCTGTGACTATCTCAAAGGCTGAGCATTCCAAAAGAGGGTGGATCTTATATTTAGAAGGAACAATGACAATACCTTTGCCAGGCTTCCTCCAGTTTTTCCAACTGAGTCTTAATAATGCAGTTATTGCATTTGAATAAACCAGAGGATTGAAGATGAAATACAGTGAAAGTGTTTTACAGCAGTGAAAGTGTTGTAAAACCAGCCAATAGTACAGAATTGTCAAAGCACCTAGCCATTAAAATGGGTTCCTCAATCACTATAAAGTTCCAGAGTTCCCCAAGAAGGGATAATCTTCTCCAAAGGAATTTTTGCCATAGAAGAGGCAATAACCTGTGTGCAGGTGAAAGCTTCAATCTAGTATGAAAACATACAGACTATGACTAAATGTATTAATATCCATTAGAGGAGGGAGTTGTATGAAATACACTTGCCAGACCTCTAATGGTCCATTAGGTAGTTTAAAATGTCCAAGAGAAGTACAAACAGCCTTCCCTAGATTATAGTTTGGACAAGTGGGACAAGTGAGGGAGGCACTTTTTGCAGCCTCGTTAATGGTTCCCCACCAATATTAATTCATGAAGGCTCTCATTTTGTCAGTAGACCAATGGTTTAATGCATGTAAAGTGGGGAGGAATGGACATTTTAGTTTCTGATAGGGCTGGGTTGTTATTTGATCCAAACCAGAGCTCTATCTTTTTATCAAATTAACAATCATTGAATTTCAAATCTTGTTTTTCCTCTTCTGAGGACAATTATTGACTTCTCTAGTCAATGTTTCTAGATTATCATTTGGGAAAGCATCCCTTTAGAATATGGCATGTTGGCTGCTGTTGGTCCCTTTAAAGATAGCATTCCTTGCAAAAATATCAGCAAGATGATTTCCCTTCGCTTCCAGAAAACCAAGCTAAAATGCCCCAGCATTTTGTTAATAAAAGCAGGTAAAAGTACTGTATTTAATATTTATTGAGCATGGGGGCCACTTTAATTTTATCTCCACTGGAAGTAGGGAAGTCAAACTGCTTCCATATTCCAAAACCATGAGCTACTCTGAAAGCATATCTACTATCAGTATAAATACTGGCAGTCTTTTTTCCTTGTCTAAGTTATTTTTTAACCTAACATATAAGTTTTAAATTAAAGAATAGTTGATTTACAACTTGTCCTTGGCTAAGTTATACCTCCATATAAGAGTGTACAATTCAGATTTTTGAACAGAGCAGTAAAGATACGGCCTTGACAACATAAAAAAGAGTTATAGTAGCCTACCCAGCACAGTATTTGCCACTGAAACCTTTTAACTAAAAACCAACAGTGATCAATGAGAAGCCAGTGTTACCCAATGGAATTTCTTATAGATGGTCACAAGGAGTCAGGAGGTGGCCAATAAGCCTTAAGCAGTTGTGAGGTACTTCATTGGTGCTGGAGGGGAGAAGAGTGGCTAGGTAAAGGTTATGGTTAATACAATGTAAAAGAGTTATACGAAGAGTAGTTAACAAGGGATTTCATAGAAAGTGATACGGCTGGCTGGAAGTCATTAAGTGTGATAGCTCAGGATTTTCTGGTGGCCTTAACTGAAAGTGTCGTGATCATAATGGTTCTAAGGCAAGGGGATATTCACATGTCACATGGTATGGCAGAGCCCAGTGGCAACCTGTGGGTTGATGGTGGTCCCCATGCTTTTGCATAAGTACTACAATGGCATTAACTTTCATTCCTATACAAAAAAAAAAAAGTGGATATAATAACTGGATGCCCACAGGCAAGTAGGTTCATCAAACCCTCCTCTAAAGCTTTGAAGCTTTAAACTGCCATCCAGTTCTTCCTATAAAACTGGGTTCAGGGTATTATTGTTGAATAAAACATATAGAGAATTGGCCATAAAAGAAATCTGGAAACAAGTTTTGGTAGTAACCTACTAGTCAGGGAAAATTTCACAGTTGGCACTTTAGTTTTGGGTTTTGGGAAACTTAGGACAGCATGAAGTCTATCGGATCTAGTACAGCCCTTGTTCTAGTATTAGATGCCCTAAATATCAAACCTAGGTTTGGGCAAACTGAATTTTTTCTTTGGTAACCTTCTATGAGGCTGCTTGAGAAAGAGGGCAAAGAAACAAGTTATCCATATGTTGCAACAAAGTAGAACCTCTAGAAAACTTGATGTTCTCTGGATCTGCCTTCAGGATTTGTGAAAAATATGAACTTCTAATACAACCCTGAGGTGAACTGGTTTTCTTTCCAAGCGAAGGCAAAAAGTTATTGCTAGCTTCATTAACTGGAATACTAAAGAATGTGCTGCATAAATCAATTACAGTAAAAAATTTACTAAAAAAAAAAAAAAAAAAAAAGAGTTTCTGTCACGGTTCAGTGATTAACAAACCTGACTAGTATCCATGAAGATGTGGGTTCAATCCCTGGCCTCACTCACTGGGTTAAGGATCCAGCATTGCTGTGAGTTGTGGTGTAGGCTGCAGATGCGGCTCAGATCCTGAGTTGCTATGGCTGTGGCATAGGCCAGCAACTCCAGCTCTGATTCGACCCCTAGCTAGGAATCTCCATATGCTGCATGTGTGGCTCTAAAAAGACAACAACAACAACAACAAAAAAGAATTTACTTGTGTGATTTCCCAAGTGCATTAAGAATCTGACTGCATCGGGTTAGGTCCCCAGCCTGGTACAGTGGGTTAAAGGATCTGCATTGCCACACCTATGACGTAGGTCACAGCTACAACTCAGATTCAATCCCTGGCCTAGGAACTTCCACACATTGTGGATGCAGCCATAATTTTTTTTTAAACTTGTGTTAGGAATGCATGTTAGCAATGTGTGAAGGTTAGAAACAACAGGATGTTGAAGAATAATGATGTTGTTTATTGCTTGGAGATTCTGAACAAACCTCCACCCTTGGCCTTTAGGTTTTCACACTGGTAAAATGATTGTGTTACAGGGACCAGTACAAGACACAATGAGGCCCTTAAATTTGTAATCTTTTATTATGGGCTCCACACCTTGAAGGAGTCCTTTACTTACAGGATATTGATTAATTCTGGGGAGAGATTGTGAGGAGTCTATTTGAATTTTGGTGGGAGGTGTGCTGTGAAATTTGCCAACATGAATTGGAGATTTTGCCCAAGAAGAAAGTGCTATCTAATTCCACAGGAACAGATGGTCAGTGTTTCCAGAATAAGCTCTAGTACCATCAGAGACAAACAAAAGATATCAGTGTCATTTAATTCATCTGGTTGGTTATTTTGACGACTATTGCCAAATTCTAGAAAAAAATTTCTCCCTTTTGGGGAAGAAAGAAATTTTGGCATGGTATTTTTCTAGGAAGTTTTGGCCTAATAAATAAGGAGAAAAGTGTGTGTATCTCTCAAAGTGCCTAACTAGAAGGGAATAGGTTCAGAAACAGGAACTTGAGGTTCATTTGAGATTGCCATTATTTGAATTGTTTTAACACTCTGAGGCAGGGGCTATATTACAGTTATGGCTTGAGCACCAAGAGTATGTCTCCAGTGTCAATTAGGACTGGAAGAGATTCATCCCCAATCTGGAGAAGAGTTTGTTCAGGCTGATTAAGAAGGGGAATGGGGAAGAACCCATGGAGTTTCTTGGAGCCCCATCACTCCAAGAATTGGGAGGACACAGGAAAAGCTGGTTAGAGAGCTGTGGGCACCTGAAGTGCCTAAAATTTTTAGCAATCTGTTTTCCAGTGTTCTGGCTCTTTGCAATGATAACAGATAGGAGGGTTTTGGTTTTGTTTAGGAACCTTCAGTTGCTGGATTTGAAGATGAAGAATTTTGGTGGTCTTATTAGAGGTGACTCTAATAGAGTCTTATTAGAGTATGAGAGAGCTACATTGTCATATTAACTAATTCTGGAGTGGAAACAGTTTCCCATTATATCCTTGCCCTTTTTAATAGAAGGGAAAATTCCTGGTATGGCCCATTAATAAACAAAAAGTTCCGAGCTCTTTGGGTAGAATAAACAACTGAAGGAAGACCAGAATTATCTTCCAAATCATCTGAACTCAGCTGTAATAATCATGAACATGTCAGTCAGAGTTTTGTATGCAAGTGTGAATTTTGTTCAAATCAACAGGTTTTGCAAAAGTCCTAGAAATTGTTTGATGAAGTTGCTTAGTGATTGACTAAACCTGATCATATAATAAGTTAAAGGAAAGATACACCATGTTTATGGATTGGAAAAATTAACATTGTTAAAATGACCATATTACTCTAGGATATGTACAGATTCAGTGCATTCCATACCAAAATGCCAGTGGTATTTTTCACACAATGGAAACAAATAATGTTAAAATTTGTATGGGAAAATCAAAAGACCACAAATAGACAAAACAATCTCAAGAAAGAAATATAAAGATGAAGGTATCATGCTTTCTGATTTGAAACTATACTACAAAGTTACAGTAATTAAAACAGTGAGGTTACAAAAGAAGCACAACTATAAAATGGAGAAAACACAGCCTCTTCAATAAATGCTGTTGGGAAAACTGGACAGCTACATGCAAAAGAATCAAACTGGACTACTTTCTTATACCACATACAAAAATATACTCAAAATGAACTAATGATTTAAATGTAAGACCTGAAACCATAAAACTCCTAGAAGAAAACAAAGCAATAGCTCTTTGACATTGGTCTTAGTAATATTTTTGTGGCTTATCTTCTCAGACAAAGGAAGCAAAAGCAAAAAAAAAAAAGTGGACTATATCAAACTAAAAAGATTATTATGTACAGTGAAAGATGCTATCAGCAAAACCAAAATGAAGCCCATAAAATTGGAGAAGATATTGGCAAATGATATCTTTGACAAAGTATTAATATCCAAAATATGCAAAAAACTCATACAACTCAACATCAAAGAAACAAACAACCCAATGAAAAAAAATGGGCAGAGGTTTTGAATAGTCCTGAATTTTTTCCAAAAAAGACAGACAGATGGCCAACAGACACAAAAAAGATGCTCAACCACACTAATTATCAGGGAAATTCAAATCAACACCACAGTGAGATACCAGTTCATGCCTATCAAAAAAGAAAAAGAAAGACAACAAATAACAAGTGCTGGTGAGGATGTATAGAAAAGTAAACCCTGTGTACTGCTGTATGATTGAAAATTTGTGCAGGCATTATGTAAAACAGTAGAGAGATGAATAAAAAATTAAAAAATAGAACTATCATAAAATCCAGCAGTTTCACTTTTGGATATTTACCCATAGGAATAAAACCAACACTAATTTGAAAAATGTGTGCACTTCAATGGTCATTGCAACATTATTTACAATAGCCAAGATGTAGAAGCAACATAAGTATCCATGGTAGACAAGTGAATAAAGAAGATGTGATATGTACTTTGGAATGTTAATCAGCCTTAAAAAGATGAAATCCTGACATTTGCAATAATGTAGACAGATCTAGAGGCTATTATGCTAAGTGAAAAATGTCAAACAGAGAAAGACAAATACTTCAAGATCTCCTTTTCATGTGGAATCTAAGTACCAAACCAAACCAAAACAAAACAGATTTACGGATAAAGAGAACAAAAAGATGTTTGCTAAAAGGGAATGGGCAAAGACTTCAATAAATTAGACTTCATTAAAATGAAAAAACTTTGTTCATCAAAGTATATTATTAAAGTGAAAAGGCAACCCATTGATGGGAGAAAATATCTGTAAATTGGATACATATTAAGGTTCTAGCATCCAGAATATATAAAGAACCTTCAAAAGTCAATAATAAAAAGAATAACTCAATTTTTTAAATGGGTTAAGGATTTGAATAAACATTTTTCCAAGGAATTTATACAATTGCCAACAAGCACTTGAGAGGATATGCAACATTATTAGTCTTTAGGGAAATGAAATCAAAAGTACATTAATGTACCCCTTCATAGCCACTGAGATATTTATAATAACATTGAAATGACAAATAACAAGTGCTGGTTAGGATACAAAGAAATTGGAATAAAATGGCTTGTGAAAATGACAAACAAGGAGTTCCCTGGTGGCTTGGTAGGCAAAGATTCTGTGTTGTCAATGCTGTGGCTCTGGTTACTGCTGTGTCATGGGTTCAGTCCCTGGCCTGGGAAATTCCACATGCCGCAAGTGTAGTCAAAAAGGGGAAGAAAAAAAAAAAGACAAATGGTATAGCCACTGTAAAAGCAGTTTGAGAGTTTGGCAAACTAGGAGCTCTTTTGTAGATTCATCCAAGTTTTCTAGACAATCATGTCATGTGATTTATTTTTTCTGTTATTTCTAATATGAAGGCCTATTCTTTTTTCATTGTGTTTGTTAGGCATTCTGGGGCAAAGCTAAATAGGAGTAGAGTGAAAGAATCTTCTTGCCACCTTTCAGCTTTAAGAGTGGAAAGGTGGAAGCATTCATTCTTTTACCATTAAGAATGGTGTTAGCTGTAGGTCTTTTGTAGATGTCCTTGACCAGTTTAAGGAGGTGCTTTTCTATTTTTAGCTTTCTAAGAGGGGTTTGTTTGTGTGTGTGTGTCTTTTCGTCTTTTTTTTTTTTTTTCTTTTAGGGCGGCACCCATGGCATATGGAGGTTACCAGGCTAGGTGTCTAATCAGAGCTGTAGCTGCTGCCTAGGCCAGAGCCACATCAATGCCAGATCGGAGCTGAATCTGCGACCTACACCACAGCTCACAGCAACGCCGGACCCTTAACCCACTGAGCAAGGCCAGGGATCGAACCTGCAACGTCATGGTTCCTAGTTGGAGTCGTCTCTGCTGCACCACGATGGGAGCTCCACTAAGAGTTTTTTATTTGCTTGTTTGTTTTAGTCATATAAAATTCATGTTACATGAAATTCAATAGTTTTATTCAGTGGTTTTCAGTGTTTTCACAACATTATATAACTATGACCACTACCTAGTTCAGAATACATTCAAATACCCCCAACAAATCTATACTTCTCAGTTTCCCCCTCCCATACCCCTTGGCAACCCTCCTGGACATTTCAAATAAATGGAATCATATAAGATGTGCTTTTATATT
The DNA here is from genome assembly GCF_054392235.1 of Sus scrofa. Lineage (NCBI taxonomy): Eukaryota > Metazoa > Chordata > Mammalia > Artiodactyla > Suidae > Sus > Sus scrofa. The sequence continues at coordinate 149,932,491 of NC_139383.1, forward strand.
CAGCCTCCTTCCTGTAACATATTTCCAAGATTTATCCTTGTTGTAGCATATGTATTACTACTTCATATTTTTTTTTTTTTTTTTAGGGCGGCACCCATGGCATAAGGAGGTTCCCAGGCTAGGGGTCTAATCAGAGATGTAGACACTGGCCTATGCCAGAGCCACAGCAACTCGGGATCCGAGCTGCATCTGTGACCTACACCACAGCTCACCACAATGCTGGATCCTTAGCCCGCTGAGCAAGGCCAGGGATCGAACCCGCAACCTCATAGTTCCTAGTCGGATTTGTTAACCACTGAGCCACGATGGGAACTCCTATTCTGTTTTAGAAAAACTAATTTTACATATGACAAAGGCATGATTCACACAATGAAAAATGGGTAAACTAGCCTTCAGCAAGAAAATTATACTCTTTGAAAGATAGTATTAAGACAATTAAAACAAGAGAAGCCGCAAGCTAGAAAACTGGAAGAAAATATTTTTAAATCACATCATTTGATAAAGGAATTTATCAGATCCAGAATATATCTAGATAACATGAAGAACTCCCAAAATTTAACGGTAAGAAAACAAACAACTCAATATTTTAAAATGGGCAAAAGATTAGATTAGACATTTTACCAAATAAGGTATACGAGTGGCTACCAAGCATGTGAAAAAATGTTCAGTGTCATTAGAAAAATACACAGTAAACTACGATGTGATACAACTAGATTTCTATTAAGCTGGCTAAAATTTTTTAAAAAACAAAATAAAAAGTCCTTGTGAAGATGTGGAGAACCTGGTTATCTCATATATTACCATCCGGAAAGCAAACTACACAGCCACTCTGGAAGGCATTTTGGGTCTATAAAATTAAATATTTCTTTATATGCTTAATACATACACATACACACACACAGTATATCTTAGGAATCCCACTTCTAGATATTTATGAAAATGAAAGGAAAACTTACACTTGTACAAAATCCTGTACCCGAATGTTTATAGCAGCTTTATTCATGCTTGGCAAAGATGGAAGCATGCCAGATGTCTCACAGCAGATGAAGGATAAACCACCTGTGGTACAGCCACAAAATGTAACACTACTTTGTTCTAAAAAAACAATGCTGTTTTGGAATTTCCATTGTGGCTTAGCATAACAAATCTGTCTAGTGTCCATGAGGTCAAGGGTTTGATCCCTGGCCTCACTCAGTGGGTTAGGATCCGGCGTTGCCATGAGCTGTAGTGTAGGTTGCAGGCACAGCTCGGATTCTGCGTTGCTGTGGCTGTGGTATAGGCCAGCAGCTACAGCTCCAATTTGACCCCTAGCCTGGGAACTTCCATATGCAGCGAGTGCAGCCCTGAAAAGAAAAAAAAAGAAAGAAAAAGAAAAATCAATGATGTTTTGATTCACACAACATGGATGAATTTTTCTAAGTGAAAGAAACCAAATCCAAATGTTTCTTTCCATTTATATGACATTTTGGAAGAGGCAGTACTATAGTATTGGAGGACAGATCTGTGGTTACCTAAGGTTGGAGATGGCGGAGGAGCTGACAACATCAAATCTTGAGGGGCCATTTACCTGCTCTAGATGGTACATTGCTGGTGGATATCACGCATCTGCAAACAAACAAACAAACAAAAACAACAAAGCTATAGAAGTATACATGTAAAGAGTAAATTTTTACTTTATTCCAAAATTTAAAAGTCAGCCAGGATATTGATGAAAGCCAAGACTGAAAACAGACCATGACAAGTGGATCTAACTCTCTTACAAGTAAATGACATAATCACACTGAAAAAAGGTGGGGACGAAAGGAGCATGTCCTCTTGCCTGGATGCATTGATTGATGTAGGCGTGAAGACCCTCTGAATGGATGAGGCTTTCTTAGTCATCTGTAGTATGGGAAGCATGTGGTGCTCCATTCACTTTGCCTCTAGGAGGACAGAAACATCCAAATGAGGATAGAATAGAAGGTCCCAGAGTGTCTACACCAGGGTTCTGAACAAATGTGTCTCCCACCTACCCTACTTACATACTGTTTAGGTAATAATTAGTACATTCTCCTTTTTCTCCCTTGAACATTTGCTGCTACTAGTAATCCAAACCATCCTATCAGAAACACCTTCCATATGCCACTTGGAGGAATTTACTTAAGCCTGTGTTTCTGTAAAGTTGATGAGGTTCAGGAAAGTGTATTTAACCCACAAATTCATTACAGCATGTGCTGTGATCACAGTTTTGTATCAGGTATGGAAAACAGCCAGTCTAGGCTGCAGCAAGAGGCAGCCATCCCATCACAGGTGAGCAAAGTGGGATGCTCTGGATTAGATGTTGTACTTCAAGGTTTCAGAATGGTTTAAAAAAATGCAGAATAAGGACAAGATTATATTTATTGAGAGACAGACATTTTTCAGAAGATGCCTAGAAACCTTAGTATGAAGTCCCATTGGCAAAGACTAGGTCATTCATCTTCACCTAAACTCACCCCAGGCAAGGGATATGAATCCTTAAGAGAAGGCTGCCTCTTTTGAATTTATGGGAGTTTGAAGACCCTGAAAACCCTACCTTATGCCATCAAGCAGGGGAAGTGCTGTTTTGTCACTGCCAACACTCTTCTGCAGTCCTTGAGAAATTTCTGTCACCTTACTCCCGAGGTCTCATCAGCTCACAGTGCCAGGAGGGGACACCACCAGATCTCAGGCTCCCCCCCAGGGGCCAGGAGAGAGAATAAGGAGCCCACTTAGCACCAAGTGTGTTCACATCCTGAATTGCAAGTTGCAGAAGTCACTGAGGCGGTTATGTGGATACTGTGAATGGTCTGCATTTGGCAGACTGGGGCTTGAGATGGGAAATTAACTTGAATTAATAACAAAACTGGCATTTGGCACTCCAGAATTTTCTGTGACTGTAAATTCACATGGACTACATCTGTAATAGATGTGAATTAATTTTGTAAGAAAAAGCAATAAAGGTCATTTAAAAGGGGGTGGTGTGGAGGGTACATTTGCAGCTGGGGATGATGGATGATGAAGATGAGGCCAATCATGTACTTCTGTCAAGTGGGTTGTGAGAAGGGCTACATGCACGTCATCAGTCACAGCAATTTCCTGGGCAGTAAGCTCTCGTGTGATTTTGCAACACATATTTCCATACCAAAATTGATTTTGTAGCTTTCTCTGTGGTTGCAAGAATTACTTGCTGCAAGAAGATGTTTTCAAATGGCAACCTCCACTCTTGATGGAATTGATGTCATTAAAAGGGCTTCTTTCCACAGAGAAATTCAATTTGCTAGCCCTTTACTCCAAAGATATTATTTCTGAGCAAGATAAATAAATAAAGTTTCTCCTCCTAGAGAAGATTAAGAAAGTTTCAGGGCCTCAGGAGAACAGGTCAAATGAGGCAGGGCAAAAAATCAGAAATTGCACTATAGAAGAGCAATTCTGTATCAGTCTCTGAGGCCTTTGCTTTCCCTGATCACTACCAGTTGCCATTGCGAAGGACTTCACAGTCATGGGGAGATATAAATAGCAATAGCAGCAGCAGCTGACATACTTGTTTCAGGCTACTCTTACTTTGTTTTTGTTGTTGTTGTTCTTTTTGCCATTTATTGTGCCGCTCCCATGGCATATGGAGGTTCCCAGGCTAGGAGTTGAATCGGAGCTGTAGCCACCAGCCTACATCAGAGCCACAGCAATACGGGATCCGAGCTGCATCTGCGACCTACACCACAGCTCACAGCAATGCCGGATCATTAACCCACTGAGCAAGGCCAGGGGTTGAACCCGAAACCTCATGGTTCCTAGTCGGATTCGCTAACCACTAAGCAACGATGGGAACTCCTACACTTACTTTTTAAATACAGTTGTTCTATAATATCTGTCCTCCTAATTGTTTTAATTTTCTGAATTTTGATAAAAATGCATGAGAGTTTTCCAAATTTTGTTGAAATGACAGTTGATTTACAATGTTCTCTTGATTTCTGCTGTACAGTAAAGTGACCCAGTTATACTATGTGTATGTATGTGTGTGTATGTATGTATGTATACACATTTCTTTTTCTCACATTATCCTCCATCATGTTCCATCACAAGTGACTAGATGTAGTTGCCTGTGCTATACAGCAGGATCTCATTGCTTATCCATTCTAAATGTAATAGTTTGCATCTATTAGCCCTGAACTCCCAGAGCATCCCACTGCCTCCACCTCCACTTGGCAACCACAAGTCTGTGTCCATGTCTGAGTCTGTTTCTATTGTGTGGACAGGTTTATCTGTGCCATATTTTAGATGCCACATATAAGTGATATCATACGGTATCTGTCTATTTCTGACTTACTACACTTAGATGACAATCTCTAGTTTATCCACATTGCTGCAAATGACATTCTGTTATTTTTTATGGCTGAGTAGTATTTTATTGTGAATATGTAACACATTTTCTTAATCCATTTATCTGTCAATGGACATTTAGGTTGTTTCCATGTCTTGGCTATTGTGGACAGTGCTGTTGTTGTATCATATGGCAGTTCTATATTTAGTTTTCTGATGACCTTCCATACGATTTTCCATAGTGATTGTACCAATTTACTTTTCCCACCAACAGTGTAGGAGGGTTCCTTTTTTTTCATACCCTCTCCAGCATTTGTTATTTGTAGACTTACTAATGATGGCATTCTGACCAGTGTGAGGTGGTACCTCATAGCAGTTTTGAATGGCATTTTTCTAATAGTTAGTGATGTTGAGCATTTTTTCATGTGTATGTTGGCCATCTGTTTATCTTCTTTGGAAAAATGTCTATTCAGGTTTTCTGCCCATTTTTCAGTTGGGTTGTTGGCTTTTTTTTGCTGTTGAGTTGTATGAGTTGTTTGCATATTTTAGAGATTAAGCCCTTGTCAGTTGGGTTGCATCATTTGCAATTATTTTCTCCCATTTCTTAGGTTGTTTTGCTTTTTTTTTATGGTTTCCTTTGTTATGGAAAATCTTATAAGTTTGATTAGGTCCCATTGGTTTATTTTTGCTTTCATTTCTTTTTTTTTTTAATTTTATTTTCCCACTGTACAGCAAGGGGGTCAGGTTATCCTTACATGTATACATTACAATTACAGTTTTTCCCCCACCATTTCTTCTGTTGCAACATGAGTATCTAGACATAGTTCTCAATGCTATTCAGCGGGATCTCCTTGTAAATCTATTCTATATGTTCTTTTCTAGGAATTTGATGGTGTCTTGTCTTGTTTACGTTTTTAAGCCATTTTGAGTTTATTTTTGTGCATGGTGTGAGGGTGTGTTCTAGTTTCATTGATATACATGCAGTTGTCCAGTTTTCCCATCACCACTTGCTAAAGACATTGTATTTTCCTCATTTTATATTCTTGCTTCCTTTGTCAAAGATTAATTGACCACAGTGTCTGGGTTTATTTCTGAGCTCTCTGTTCTGTTACATTGGTCCATATGCCTGTTTTTGTACCAGTACCACACTGTCTTAATTACTGTAGCTTTGTAATATTGTCTGAAGTCTGGCAAAGTTGACTTTTGTTCCTCAGGATTGCTTTTGTTCCTCAGGATTGCTTTGGCAATTCTGGGTCTTTTGTGGTTCCATGTAAATTTTTGGATTGTTTGCTCTAGTTCTGTGAAAAATGTCATGGGTAGTTTCATATGGATTGCATTAAATCTGCAGATTGCTTTGGGTAGTATGGCCATTTTAACAATATTAATTCTTCCAATCCAGGAGCATGGGTTATCTTTCCATTTCTTTTAACTCTCTTTAATTTCCTTGATTAATGTTTTATAGTTCTTAGCATATAAATCTTGACCTCCTTGGTCAGGTTTATTCCTATGTATTTAATTTTTGGGAATGTGATTTTAAAATGTATTTTTTTAATATTCCGTTTCCAATATTTCATTGTTAGTATACAGAAATACAACAGATTTCTGAATGTTAATCTTGTATGCTACTACTTTGCTGAATTCATTGATAAGTTTGAGTAGTTTTTATATGGAGTCCTTAAAGTTCTCTATATATACTATCATATCATCTGCATATAGTGACAATTTTCCTTCCAATTTGGATGCCTTCTTTTATTTCTTTTGTCTGATTGCTGTGGATAGAACTTCCGACACTATGTTGAATAAAAGTTGTAAGAGTGGGCATCCTTGTCTTGTTCCAGAATTTTAGCTGAAAGGCTTTAAGCTATTCTCCATTCAGTATTATATTGGCCATGGATTTGTCACAAAAGGCTTTTATTTGGTTAAGATATGTTCCCTCTGTACCCACTTTGGTAAGAGTTTTTAATCATAATTGGATGTTGGATTTTGTCAAATGCTTTTTCTGCATCTATTGAGATCGTCGTGTAGCTTTTGACTTTTCTTTTTTTAATGTAGTGTGTCATGTTGATTGATTTGCATATGTTGAACCATCCTTGTGAACTGGGGATGAAACTCACTTGGTCGTGGTATACTATCTTTTTTGTGTGTTGTGGGATTCATTCAGTTGGCTAAAATTTTGTTGAGAATTTTTGTGTCTATATTTTCAATGATATTGGTCCATAATTTTCACTTTTGGTAGTATCTTTGTCTTCATTTGATATTAGGGTGATGGTGGCTTCATAGAATGTCTTCGTGATTATTCCTTCTTCTTCAAACTTTTGGAAAAGTTTAAGAAGGATGGGTATAAGCTCTTCTTTGTTTGGTGGAGTTCACCTGTGAAGTCATCTGGTCCTAGACTTTTTTGTGTAGGGAGTGTTTTTATTAATACTCAATTTCATTTCTAGTGATCAGTCAGTTCAATTAATCTATTTCTTCTTGACTCAGTTTTGATGGATTGTACACCTAGAAAGTTATCCATTTCTTCTAGGTTGTCAAATTCATTTGCATATAATTGTTCATGGTATTCTCCTATGGTTTTCTGTATTTCTGCAGAATCCATTGAGATTTCTCTGTTTGCATTTCTTTCTTTCTTTTTCTTTTTCTTTTTTTTGAGTTATTTCTCTCTTCTTCTTGGTGAATCTTGTCAGAGTTTTGTCAATTTTGTTTCCATTTCAAAGATCCAGCTCTTGGTTTTATTGATTTTTTTCTATTATTTTTTGAATCTCTATTTTATTGATTTCCTCTCTGATCTTTATGATTTCCTTCCTTCAGCTAACTTTAGCTTTTGTTTGTTCTTCTTTTTCTAATTCTTTTAGGTGGTAGATTAAGTTGTTGATTTGAGATTTTTCTTCTTTTTTGAGGAAGGCCTGTATTGCTATGAACCCCCCACAAAGAAATGATTTTGAGTACCCATGGATTTTGAATTGTTGTGTTTTAATTGTCATTTGTCTTGAGGTATTTTTAAATTTTCCTGTTGACCCATTGGTTTTTTAGTAGCATGTTGTTTAGTCTCCATGTAGTCACTTTTTTCTCATTTATTTTCCTGTGGATAATTTCAAGTTTCATGCCATTGTGGTCAGAGAAGATGCTTGAAAAAATTTCTATACTTTTAAATTTGTTGAGGTTAGTTTTGTACCCCAGTATGTGGTCAATCCTTGAGAATGTTCCATGTGCACTTGAAAAGAATGTATATTCTGATTGTTTTGGATGTAATGTCCCAAAAATATCAATTAAGTCTAACTTTTCTATTGTGTCATTTAGGGTCTCTGTTGCCTTATTAATTTTCTGCTTAAAAGATCTGTCCATTGATGTGAGTGGGATGTTAAAATCTCCTACTATTATTGTATTCCCATTGGTTTCTCCTTTTATGTCTGTTCGTATCTGTTGTATGTATTTGGGTGCTCCTATATTGGGGGCATGTATATTGACAAATGTAATATCCTCTTCTTGACATGATCCTTTTATCATTAAATAGTGTCCTTCTTTGTCTTTCTTTATGACCTTTGTTTTAAAGTCTATTTTGTCTGATATGAGTATTGCAACTCCTGCTTTTTTGTCATTTACATGAAATATCTTTTTTCTATTCCCTCACTTTCAATTTATATGTGTCCTTTGCCTTAAGGTGAGTATCTTGTAGGCAGGATATTGTAGGCTCTTGTTTTTTTATCCAGTCTGCCACTCTATATCTTTTGATTGGAGAATTCAGTCTATTGACATTTTAGGTAATTATTGATAAAAATGTATTTATTGCCATTTTAAACCTTGTTTTCCAGTTGATTCTATGTTTCTCCTTTGTTCCTTTCTTTTTTTTTTTTTTGGATTATTTCCTTGTATGTTATGCTTGTGTCCTCTGTTTTTTTTTTTTTTTTTTTTAGTTCTTATAAATGTATTTGTTGGTTTTGATTTGTAATTGCCCTGTTTTTCAAGTATGGTAACACTTCCCATGTCTGCTTGCTTTACCCTGAGAGTCATATAGGCTCAAACACATTAAAAAAAAATCCAGATTTTCTTACTTTCCTTCCCCACATTTTATGATTTTTATGTTTATCTTTTGCTGTTCCTTGTGTTTATCATCTCTTTTACAAATAGGTTTTTTTTTTTTCCATTTAGATCTGTATATTGGCTTTTTTAAGTGATTACTTTCCAGTCGTTATTTTTTTCATCCTATGTCTTCTTACTTCTTTCCTATTTAGAGGAGATCATTCAATATTTCTTTTAGAATAGGTTTAGTATTGCTGTATACTTTCAGTTTTTCTTTGTTGGAGAAATTCTTTATTTCTCCTATTTTAAGTGATAATCTTACTGGGTAGAGTATTCTAGGCTGAAAACTTTTCCCTTTTAGAACTTTGGATATATCTTGCTACTCTCTTCTGTCCTGTAGTTTTTCTGTAGAGAAATCAGCTGATAGACCTATGGGGTTTCCTTTATAATTAACTCTTTGTTTTTCTCTTGTTGCCTTTAGAATCCTCTCCTTATCTTTAACTTTTGCTATTTTTAATTATACTATGTCTTGGTGTTGGTCTGTTTGGGTTCAACTTGTTTGGGGTCCTCTGTGCTTCCTAAATATTGATATGTTTCCTTTATATTTGGAAAGTTTTAAGCCATAATTTCTTCAAATGTATTTTCAATCCCCTTTTCTTCTTCTTCATCTTCTGGAATCTGTATTATGCATAGATTGGCCTGCTTTATATTATCTGATGGATCTCTTATATTGCTTTTGTATTTTTCCATTTGGTTTTCTGTCTGATGTCCTGGCCATTATTTTATCTTCCAAGTCACTTATTCATTCCTCTACATTAGTCATTCTGCTCTTCAATGCCTTTAACTCTGCTTGCAACTCTGCAAATGCATTTTATATTTTTTCTTGGCTTTTCCTTATATTTTCTAGCTCCTTTCTATAGTAATATGTGCTGCTGTTCATGTCCTCTCTTTAATTCCTTCAATATTTTCACTATCTTCTTTTTGAACTTGGTGTCTATTAGACTGCAGAGGTATGTTTCATTGTTTGCTCCTTCAGGGAAATTCTCCTTTTCTTTTAACTGGGAATGGTTCCTGAGCTTCTTCATTTTGCTTATATTTTTCTTATTCTGTGAGTTTAGGGAAAACAACTGCTGCAGTATTGGGGGGCTATTTATATGTGAGAGCATTCCCTAGGTAGTTTGTGAGGACTTACTATTTTTCTTGTGTGTGTGTGTGTGTGTGTGTGTGTGTTGGGGGGCTGTTTTTGGTTTGGATGCTTGCTGTCTCTTTCCTCATTGTATGCAAGCTGTTATCCCCTTTGTAGGGAGTATGCTGGTGTAAGGCCTGTGCTGGCTTCTAGGAAGATGGAGGCAACGGGCAGGGCCAATAGCCAGTGCCTGATTGCTAGGCCCTTGACAGTAGTGAGGACCTGTGGGGAGGTGGCACATGCTACTCCTAGTTGTAGGGCTCTGAGAAGTGGCAGTGACCCTCAGGAAGGTATAGCTAGTGCCCAGAACCTTTGGCAGTGGCAACAGAAGGGTATATATGTTCTCAGGGGAGTGACGGCAATAGGTGGTGCTTGGTTGCAGTGCCATGCCCCTGGAGGTGACTGGGGCCATAGATGGTGCCTATTCATGGACCTCTAGTGGTGGTGGGCCAAGCCTGGAGTCTGAGATGCCTGTGTTGATTACCCCTGTCACCTATAGCCTGTGTGAGATGTGTCCTATTGCCCAAGAGCCCACAGAAGAGGCAACCAGCCACCTGAAAGCCTGTGCATGGGCAGAGAAAGATATTCCTGTGGTGGTCCCTTCCTTCCTCTTCTTACCCTACCTAACAATTGTGCCTTGCTTTTTGTGTGGGCCCTTGCCTCTTCCTGCACTCCCTCTGCTTGCCAGCTGTGGCACACCACTCCCTGGCCCCTCAGGCTGCCTCCAACAGCCAACCCTAGTCCTTTCTCTAGACCATCTCTGAAACCTGAGTTTCAGCACACACCCAGCCTCTGCCTGAGTGTCTCAGGCTGTGGTGTCTGCGGGTGCTGGTACCAATGATCTGTGTGGCTGACTTTCTGCTTTGCCCTCCTCAGTCCAGATGCTTCACTTTTTTCTCTGAGCTTTGAGGTTCCTCCTCTGGGACTGTGGCTTCCCAGGGTGTGGGTTCCCTTCCTCTTTCACATTTACTTCTCAGGAGTAATGGTCCCATCCTTATTCCTTTTTTTTCTCTTCTCTCTCTCTCTCTCTCTTTCCCTTTTGTTCTACCCAGTTATATGAGGGGTTTCTTGCCCTTTTTGGAGGCTTAAAGTATTTTACCAGTGTTCAGTCAATGTTCTGTGCCAATTGTTTTCCATGTAGATGGGTTTTTGGTTGTTTTTGTGAGATAAGGTGAGATCCAAGTCTTACTCCTCTTCCATCTTGATCCTGCCTCCAAAACTTCTGAAGGACATTTTCTTGTAATAGACTCAGTTTTATCAGTTTATCTGTAATTTATATTTACTCATTATTGTGAAATGGTATATGCATTTGGAAATGACAGAGAACTAAAAATTAACTCACTAATGCAACATTCAGTGTTGTTCATTGTTTGAGTTTTGATCTATTTACCAAGCGAACACATGTAAGATTTCATATTATGCTGTCCATTTACTATCATAGCATGAGCATTTTCTTATGTCATTAAAAATTATTCCAATAGATATAATACCTGCTTAATATTCTTTTCTTAGGAAAAAGAATATTACTTTTACTTAACAATTTCTGCAGCGTTGGTCACTTAGACTATTTCCAATACTTCACTAGTAAAAATATTTAGATCAATATAATTGGCAAACTAGCTTTTTTAAAATAAAAAATTAGCTGAGACTATTTCCTAATGACAGATTCCCCATCTTTGTAATTATTGGTTCAGAGCACATGAAATTTCTTGAGGCTCAAACAGACATATGAAAATTAGTAGCACTTATTGAAAGAATACATTAGAATGCTCATTTTACAGAACCCTTGACAAAATTAATGATATCTCATTATTTTAATTCATATTTTAATAAAAATTTATTTATACTATTCTTTGACATATTCAACTTTTAAAATTTTGTGTAACATTTATTATTCATTTATTTTCTAATTTCAAATATGTTTTTTTCCCAAAAGATCTTTTTCCACTTCAAAACTCTAATAATAGTTAACAACTTTTCTTCTACAATGTTTATGGCTTAACTTTTTAAAATAAACTTTTTGTTTGATACAATTTTAGGTTCACTGGTGGCTGTAAGAAGTAATACAAAGAAACCCCATGTATCCTTTACTCACCTGCCCTCAAAGGCAATACCTTAAAAAATTATACTATAATATCACAACCAAACAGTGACATTGACAAGGTCAAAACACACATTTACTTCACTACAGGGTCCTTTATGTGCCCACTTGAACTCATGTGTCCCATAGCCAATCTCCCAACCCCACCTTTCCTTAAACTCTGGAAATCACCACTCTGTTTCATAATTTTCATTTCAACAATGTTATACAAATGGAATAATCCAGTATGTATTCTTTAGGGATTAGCTTTTTTTCCACCCATCTTATATCTTCAGAATTTCATCAGATGGCATGAATCAATATTTTGTCCTTTTCAATGGCTCAGCAGTATTCCATGACATGAATTAACAAAAGTTCATTCGAATGTTTATTTACTGAGGGGCATCTGGGCCATTCCACAAAGCTGCTACATATGACTGTGCACAGACCCCTGTGGAAACATAAATTTTTATTTCTCTGGAATAAATGCCAGGAATATAATTGGCAGGTTTTATGTCACTTGCATGCTTAGATGCTTTGGAAACTGTTTCCTAGAATGACCACATTTTAATACATTTTCATCAGCAGTGGGCAAGTGATTGAGTTTCTCTGTATCCTTGCCAGCATTTGATGTTGTTAGATTTTTTTAACCTCATAAGAGACTGCACAATTCTTGCATCATGGTTATAGCATTTTGCATAACCACCTGCTATAGTAATTCCAATTGCTATTCATCATCACTGTCTTTTTTTTAATTTCAGAATTTCTAATTATTGTGTAGTATCATCTTAATATGGTTTTACTTTGCTTTTTTCTAATGCTTAATTTTGTAGCACACCTCTTCATAAACCATCTTATATCCTATTTGCTGAAATAGCTCTTTTGCTAGTTTTCATTGTTTTATTTTTTAACAGAAGAATTTGAGAATCCTTTGTAGATTCTGCATAGAAGTTCTTTGTTGCAAATGTGATTGACAATTATTTTTGCAAATATGTAACTTGTCATTTTATTTCTTAAATTAATGCTTCACGTTTTTATTAAGCACAATTTTTCATTTTATAATGAGCTATGCTTTTCATGCCATGTCTAAAAATTTTTTGCCTGATCTCAGGTCATGGAGATTATTTCCTATTTTCCTAAGTTTCTAAAATAGACAATTTTAGATATATAAAAATTTAGAGATGTTATAAATTTGAGATAGTTTTTGTTTTGTGTTAAGGTATGAAGTTTAATCTTAGATATGAATGTCTAGTTGTTCTAACACTATTTTCTGAAAAACTTATCTTTGGTAATTTGACCAGATTTTTAAAAATGTGTATTTCTGGATTTTCTATTCTGTTCAGTTGATCTATGTGTCTGTTCCTTGATCAATAAAACACTAGATTAGATACTATGGTTTTATAATAATTATAATAATGCAGTAGAACCTCTCCTATTTAATCTAAAATATTTCTTATTTAATTCTTGGAAGTTTGTCTCATTTAATCAAATGATTTATTTACTGATTTAATTTTTTTTCTTCTTCTGGTACCTCCTGTTATCCAGAGGTTGGCATTTGTATTTATATATTCTATTTATCCTGGCTATTCCTTTACATTATTATCTCCTTGTCTTTTAATCCTGCCCTTGAAAATCCTCTATATGATCTTCTAGATCACTAATTTTTTCTTTGTCCATTTATATTTTATTTATATTTTAAACACATTCTTTCTTAAAAGTTATATGTTTTATAACTAACAAATTATCAGATGCTCTTTTTATCCTGTTCCTTTTCCAGACTACTAATGTTCTCTTGCCTCTTTGAGATATTTGTTTTGCTTATTTTATTTTCTCCCTCTATTTTTAAATTTGTGCTTTGTAGTTTTTCCATCTTTTTCAATAATTTCAGTTAGTGTGAAAATGTTGCCCCCATTTTTCTTCTTAATTCTGGACTTTTCTTTTTTTTTTTTTTGTCTTTTGTCTTTTTTTTTTTTTTGTTGTTGTTGTTGTTGCTATTTCTTGGGCCGCTCCCGCGGCATATGGAGGTTCCCAGGCTAGGGGTTGAATCGGAGCTGTAGCCACCGGCCTACGCCAGAGCCACAGCAACGCGGGATCCGAGCCGCGACTGCAACCTACACCACAGCTCACGGCAACGCCGGATCATTAACCCACTGAGCAAGGGCAGGGACCGAACCCGCAACCTCATGGTTCCTAGTCGGATTCGTTAACCACTGCTCCACGACGGGAACTCCTGGACTTTTCTTGAATGTGCATTTGTTTTTGTCTGTGAGCTCATGTCTTGCTGACCCAGCAGCCAACCAGGGTGGTAAGAGGCACTGGGAAAGGCTAACTTCCCAGCCTCTGGCTTGTCCTCTTTCATGTCACCAAGTAGTTTTTCACTGTCAGTTATGGTTCTGATGCCTTGAATTTACCTCCATTGGTTTACTTCCACTGATTTACCTCCATTGATTTACTTCAATTATTTTTATTTTCAGTGATTCTTTCAGCATGTGAAATACAGCGTCTTTTACATAGTAATCAATACATAACTATTGTTTTGTATTGCTTCTGTTTTCCTACAAATCTCATTGATGACTTCTTCCACAATTCAGATTTCCGCTGAAAATTTATTTCCTCACAGATTTTCTTGCTATCCTATGTAATATGACTTCTCTCAATTCATTTTCTATTACATCACCTTGTTTCATTTTTATCATTGCACATACCACTATTTGAAATTACTTTATTTTTTTAATTGTTTGCTTTCTGCCTTCACTAAAATTTTAGCAGTGGTTTAGTAATCATTTAAGCTTATCTAGCATAATGTGTATTGCTTTTAAAATGCGTGCACATTTCTATGAATAATATTTCTTGAAATTCACCAAAAAGCTAACAGAGGTATTTCATCACCAAATATACATAATTTGAGAACACATTTATTGGAGGAATTTCAGACCTTAGCAATAAATTTAAAACTTATATTTTGTCTTTTATTTTTTTCAGGAATGCGGTCAAAGAACATAAAAAACTTTACACCATTTATGAGACCAGGTGAGTTCATGATATATTTTTTTCTATTAAAAATTTTCACTTTTTACCAATGATGCAAGTATTAATAACCATTGTAATATGAGCTATGACTTTTCTTGCTCTATGTATTTTGTGTTTGAAACATCTATCAAAGTTACTGTAAAGCATACACAGAAACTAAATTAACATAATAGTAATAATAATAATAATAATGACATAGTACCACCTTAATTTATCTTATGTAATTTTGCTATAATTTTAAATAAAAATTCATTAAATTATAATGACATGTAGCTCCCTAGAGATTTTGGCACTAGGTGCATCCAAGTTTAAAAGTAGAGTGTTTCAGCACTGGAAAGAACTTCAAACATCATTATTTTACATATTTGGAAGCCCAGATAAGTTAGGTTTGCCTAAGATCAAACAGCAATTCAGAAACACAATTAGGAAAATAAAGTATATTGCTTACTTTTGTCATCATAGTTTTAGATTCCTGAGGAAAATAATCCCTAACAATTTTGTGTGAATAAAAGCAAGTTCTTCAGCTGATAGTCTCTTGGAAAGAAATGGACTCCAACAACAAAATTTGGGGGCAAATCTAGAAGACACACATTTAATGGAAATGAATCAACTTATGAATTCTTGTTTATCTTTAAAAATTCAGTTACAACATAACTTCATAGTTAAAACTTCTCTGGTCATAAACCACTCCCAAACTCCAAACTCAAATCCAGGCAAATTTCATCCTTCTGTGGGCCTGCCCCCCCTCCCTTTTTTGCTTTATAGGCCCACACCCAAGGCATATAGAAGTACTCAGTCTAGGGGTTGAATGGAGCTACAGCTGCTGGCTAATGCCACAGCCACAGTAACACTAGATGCAAGCTTTGTCTGTGACCTACACCACAGCTTGCTGCAAATGCTGGATCCTTAATCCACTGAATGTGGATTGAACCCACATCCTCAAGTATAAATGAATCACTTTGCTATATACCTGAAACTAACACAACATTGTAAATCAATTATACTCCAGTATAAAATAAATATTAAATTTAAAAAGTAGTAGTTCCCACTGTGGCTCAGTGGTAAGAAATCCAACTAGTAACCAAAAGGACTCAGGTTTGATCCCTAGCCCTGCTCAGTGGGTTAAGGATCCAGCATTGCCATGAGCGGTGGTGTAGGTCGAAGATATGGATTGGATCCCACATTGCTGTGGCTGTGGCTGTGATGTAGGCATAGATTGGCAGCTGCAGCTCCATTGGACTCCATATGTAAGTTTCCATATGAAACTTACATATGCCATAGGTGCTACCCTAAAAGACAAAAAAAAGTAAATTCTACATACATTTTAACCCTATGAGTTATTATTATTACATTACTTTTAGTATAAGCAGTATGTTTTATACCTTCATTATTAATTCAGGTATACTTAGATATTTACTACTAATATAGCTTTTCATTCCTTCCTACATTGGCATGTTTCTTTAGCAATTGTATTCTGTCAACTAGAAGGACTCCTTTTAGTATGTATCTTTCAATGCATATGTGTTGGCACTGATTTCTCTAAATATTTTTGGTTTTATATATATATATGTATTTTTCCTTCAAAAATGAAGAACGTTTACAATGAGTATCAAACTCTTTGTTGGCAATTATTTTCTTTCATCACTTTAAAGATGTCATTTCTTTTTTGTTTTTTTTGCTTTTTGTTAAGAAATCCACTGTCAGTCTTATCATTTAGAATTGATTTTTACATATTTGGATATGCATTTAAGATATTTTTCTTTGACTCTGATTTCCAAAAGTATTATTATGATGCACTTAAGTGCCTTTTTTCTTTCTGCCTTGGAAGCAGACCCTGAGGTAGGTGTTAGAATCAAAGTGATTTCTTTGGGGGAGCACAGCAAATGAAAATCAAGTTATTAAGCCAGTTACCACAGTAGACAACTGGGGCTGACTCCTTCAGAGAAAAAAATGGTGCAAAACACAAGACCTCCGATAGACTGTATCCAGAAGTTGAGAGATCTGGAATGTTTTTATACCAACTCCCAGGGGTTGCATTGCAGCATAGTCAGTGTCAGTAACACCACTTAGAAGAGCAGCATTCTGAGGGTCCAGAAAAAAACAGATCATCAGACTTGGAAACGCACACACTGGCAATGGAGAGTTGGCTGGAGTGTACTAGGTGGGTGACAAATGGAGCTCTAAACATGGCATGGAAAGTCACAATCAGGAGTTCTCATTGTGGCGAAGCAGAAACGAATCTGACTGGGAACCATGAGGTTGTGGGTTCGATCCCTGCTCTCACTTGTGGGTTAAGGATCTGGCATTGATGTGAGCTGTGGTGTAGGTAGCAGACGCGGCTCATGTCTGGCATTGCTGTGGTATAGGCTGGCAGCTACAGCTCTGATTTCATCCCTAGCCTGGGAACCTCCATATGCCATGGGTGCAGCCCTAAAAAGACAAAAAGACAAAAAAAAAAAGTCACAATCACCTCAGTCAATGTATTTGCTTTACAGGATTTTCACCTCTCAAATTCTGGCTGTCTTAAGAGCTCTGTAATACCCTCTCATATTTTTTTTTCTATTTTTATCCCTTTTTTCCTGCTTATTCTAAGTAGGGGGATTGGTCTTCCGAAAGCTAGTCAGTCATAGCTGACAGTGGAAATCTAGGTTATCATATTTTGGACACTAAAAAGTATTTTACTGAATGATTTATGGGTCTGGTCCTAAAATATCTTCTTATTGATTTGGAAGGTGGCTAACTGTCATTCAATTTGTACCTGTTAATTTGGGGTGTTTTTAAAGATTGTCAAACATTTTTCAGCAAACATGAATCCAGTGGTAAGTCATTTCCTTATTTGAGCGGTATATTGACTGTGCGCTCTTTCCCATTAAAATGCTCTTACTCTATATTTGCTTGTTATTTTTTCATAAGTGATTATAGATGAAAGATGAAAAAAACTGAGTAAGCTGCTTATTCAACATCATGTTTCCACATAATTCATTGATACAATTGTGTTGAAAACAAAATGGAAAATGCTAAGGAAGAGGAAGGTTTCTCCCTAATCTGTATTATTTATGTTTGCAGAATTCTAATGTTCCAAGGCTTGATTCCAGACCAGAGTAGTACTCTGTGGTTGAAGGATCCTGGCCTCTAACTTGCTGAGAGTTCATTTTTCTCTTTCTGGTATTGCTGTGGGTGTCAGTTCTCATGGTCCTTGAAGCATTTCCTTGCCGTGGCTGAGTTTTGCCAGTGAGTGACAAGTGTCAATGTACATCTTCACTTGTCCCTGACACTTGCCACTCAGCTGCTAACTTGTTCCTTAGGAAGGCTGCTTACCACCTGACATGATGCTATCAGCCTAGAGCATGCCTGGCAATAGGATGCCAATCAGGGACTCAAAACAGAGTTTCTGCAGACTGTTAGGGCTAGCATGCAGCCAGATGAATAGCTATCATGGCAAGTTCAGGGACTGTGGATTAAGGATGGAGTAGTCACCACGCATTTCTGATCACACATACTAACAGTAAAAATAATTCGGTACAGCCCACATGTACATTATGCTCTTTATAAAACACATTAATGGATGACATTTTTTTTTCAGTGTCAGTGGAATCCTTTAATTCCCTGTGGGTCTGCTTGCTGATGTCCTGTGGGCCATTAATATAGACAAGAAGATAGCTAGGTACCAGGAAACCTGAAGGCACTGGGACTAAAAGAATGCCAGTGCAAGGGCATCCCAAGTTCAGTCCTTGCATACCAGTGACAATAGGCAGAGAGACTGCTGTGTGCCAAATTCCATAGGATGCTCTTACTGAACGAGCTTCCCCCAGGACAGAATCCAATTTCTGAGGAGCTTAACTAAGCCTTGTAAGCAGAATAGTTAATGAGAAGCTTTGAAATGAAGAGGAATATTTAGAGAATTAGTAGAGTTTCCAGTGAGCAAATTCAAATAAATCCTGAGCCTGTACTGAGAGTTTCTTGGCCTATAAAACCTCATGCAATGCAATATACCTTTGGCTTGGCAGAATTTTTGTTTTGTTTTGTTTCGTTTTTTTAAGGCTACACCTGCAGCATGTGGAAGTTCCCTGGCTAGGGGTCCAGTAGGAGCTGCATCTAGGGCCTATGCCATAGCCATAGCAACACCAGATCCCAGCTGCATCTGAGACCTACTCCTCAGCTTGCCACAATGCTGATCCTTAACCCACTGAACGAGGCTGGGGATTGAAGTGGCATCACTATTTTGTATTCTTAATCCACTGAGCCACCACTGGAAATCCTGCAAAGGTATTTGTATCTGTTGTACAACATCCAGCAATGTAAGGGTGACTTTTCTATCTGTTGTGAAAGGGTTCAATCTAATTTTAGTTAGAGCAGAACTGAAAGGTAACATGAATTTAGATCACATTGTTTGGATTGTATGAGTCAAAATCTGATATAGACTTTGCAGTTAATGTTGCATTGGGAGAAAAATAAAGCTATGGTTGGTAGTATAAGTACTAGCTCAGATTTCCGGGGGAAGTTTGGTTTTAAGCTTCTCCTATCCAGTTCTCCTGTGATCCACATTGGTATCGAAAGTAATAATATGACTAATACTGTGAAGGACCCATAGATTCCTGTGGTCTTTTGACCATAGGTAGACTCCAGTGAGGATCTCCTGTATTTATCAAGGCTCCTTGTAAACATCCATAAAGATGAGAAGCACCATAGTGCACACTTTTCTCACTAAATGAGTGGAGAGCCCCAGGGAGTTTCTGACTCATTTATCTTTATTGTTGGTGCTTCTCCATTAATACCACACTCCTGGTGATTTGATACTACCAAGATCCTGAAATGAGAACACTTAGAGTATCCTCAAACAAGCGTGCTGGGGCATTGAGAAAATAGACTCAACTCCAGTTATGGCTAGTGTGTGTCACAAGCCATGACAAGATTCGAGTGAATGTCTGATCTCAGCCTTAGAAGTGTATATTTTATCCTTAGATGTTTGCTTACTCCTAACTTGAAAGTGTGTGTGTGTGTGTGAGAATATTGTTGAGATTCAGCAAAAAGATTTATAATTATCTTCATTTTCCCATCTCACTTTTTTCTATGACCTGTCCATTTGTAAATTTTACACCAAAGTTGGAAAAAAAGTTCTGTTTAAGTCACATGTTTTGTTTCTTTGTTGGTTTGTTTTTGCTTTTTATGACCACACTTGCAGCACATGGAATTCCTGGGCCAGGGGTTGAATTGGAACTGCAGGTGCAACCTACACCACAGTCATGACAACACCATATCTGAACCACTTCTGTGACCTACACTGTAGCTTGTGGCAATGCTGGGTCTTTAACCCACTGAGTGAGGCTAGAAATCAAAACTGCATCATCACAGACACTATATCAAGTTCTTAAGCCACTGAGCCACAGTGGGAACTTCTAGGTCATATGTTTGAGAGCATTAGGAAACTGGTCACAAGGATATGTAAGGTGTCTTGTGGTCTCACAGTCAGTCTCTCCACATCACCTGATCCAATTCATCTCAGGAATGATAATAATGGAGGAAGAGTTTCCCATGTGGCAGCCAGGTCAGTTTTTACAGTAGCAGTTTTTACATCCCACCCAAGGGCTTTAATGGGCTCAGAGCTAAGATCTTTGAAAAGAGAAACAACCAAGGGGACACCTATCATCACTCAAATTTCTGCCTGCAGGTAGATTCCAGACCTCGGTGTAGGAAGGATAATCTAGAGTCTGGCAGCCTTGCTGAGTCAAGGAGCAGGAATCAGAGTATGCAGAAAAAGAATTTCAGAAATGTAGATGTGGTACATTTGAGTCTAGTTGAGCATCATTCTGCATATCCATAAGGTAAAAGTCCTTATTGCAGGACAAAAAGAACCTTGCAGAAAGGACTCCTTGCTCAGGCAATCTTCAGAGATCACAAGCAGTCAACAATCATTTGAATCCACAATATCCAAAGTGGAGAAAATCCCTTAAATACACAAGATATTCAGTAGCCTCCAGAAAGATAATGTCTTAGAATTGAACTAAATTGAACCTAGAAGAAAAATCAACGCTAGATCCATCATTAAAAAAGCTTAAAAGCCAGTCTTGAAAGCATTAAATGGATCCACTGAAGCCAGCCTGAACAAAGTTCAGCAATCTTTATTGGAATATAACAAAGCTAGAACTCAAAAATGAAAAATTCACAATGTGGTATTTTGCTGTGTGTAAATTACACCTCAATAAAAATAGACATGAAAGAAAAAGCAAAGTCTTTATGGTTTTCTCAAGAGATTGAAAATTTGATAAAGTTTATACTAGCTCATTAAAAAATAATAACAATTGGTAATAGGAGAAGCTTCCTAAACTTGATAATAAGTCATATATTCCTACCAATATCACAGTTAATAATGAAGCATCAGACACATTCCCAGTAAGTAATTAATACCTGCTCTCAGCATCTTATTTAACAGAAAATAGAGTTTCTAACTAGGACAATAAGACAATAGAAAGAAATTAAAGCTCATAGGACATAAGGAAAAATTAAAATTCATTTTTCACATATAACCACTGGGTACATAAAAAGTCACACATTAATAATAACAAAGCAGGGATTCGAACTCAGAGAATCTAACTCCAGAGTATTTGAATTCCTCAGCAACAATTTATTAGGAAGTATAATTTTTTAAAAAAAGCTACAATTTGTAATAACAAAACCCCCACCAGGTTTTGTGCTAAGGAAGTACAGAGGAATACATTTAATTTAGTTAAATTTATTTATTTATTTTTCAGTCTTTCTTAGGGCCACACTCACAGCATATGGAGGTTCCCAGGATAGGGGTCGAATCAGAACTGTAGCTGCCAGCCTACACCACAGCCACAGCAATGTGGGATCCAAGTTGTGTCCGCAACGTACACCACAGTTCATGGCAATGCTGGATTCTTAACCCACTGAGCGAGGCCAGGGATTGAACCCGTATCCTCATGGATGCTAGTCAATTTCATTAACCACTAAGTCACGACAGGAACTCCAAGGAATACATTTTATTAAGCAAACATGAAAACCTTGAGGAAATGATTAAAATTTTAATGAAAGCCATAAAGGAAGACCTAAATAAACAGGAAGATGTGTTCATGGATGGCAATATAAAAGTGGCTTTTCTCCTCAAAAGGATCTATAAATTCATTATAATTCTAGATACTTAACAGGAATCTTTGTGATATTTGAGCTGTAAATACTAAAATTTATATGATGTTTGTAACCAGAAAAATACAATTGAAGAAGAGGACTAGTAAGCAAGGGCCCATCCTACCCTATATCAGGTGTCATAGCAAAGCTATGGTAAATAAAAATGTGGTCCAGAGAAGGCAAATAAGCCAATGGACCAGGCTGGAAATGGTAACAATGAAGCAAAAAGAATATATAAATATAGGAGCTCCTGCTGTGGCTCAGTGGGTTAAGGACCCGACGTTGTCTCTGTGATAATGTGGGTTTGTTTGATCCCTGGCTTTGCTCAGTGGGTTAAGGATCTAATGTTACTGTGACTGTGGCATAGGCCTGCAGCTGCAGTTCTGATTGGACCCCTGGCCTGGGAACTTCCATATGCCATAGGTGTGGCCATAAACAGAAAAAAAGAAACAAACATGAATTTAGAACTGGAACGAGGTGGTAACACAAATCAGAAAGGAACGTTTGGACTTATTAACACATGATACTAGGGACAACTGGCTATACATTTGGAAAATAATAAAGCTAGATCTTTATCTCACACCTCACTCAAAATTAGTACTAGGTGAACTAAAGACAGAAACATGAAGAAAAAAAGTCACTCAAATCTCAAGTAGAACAAAACACAGGAGAATATCTTCTTCTTTTTTTTTTTTTTTTTGATCTTTTTGTCTTTTTATGGTTGCACCCATGGCATATGGAGGCTCCCAGGCCAGGGGACCAATCAGAGCTCTAGCCCCCTGCCATTGCCAGAGCCACAGTGACGTGGGATCTGAGCCTTGTCTGCGACTGTATCTACAGCCTACACAATAGCTCACCATAACTCTGGATCCTTAACCCACTGAGCGAGGCTAGGATCAAACCAGCATCCTCATGGATGCTAGTTGGGTTTGTTAACCACTGAGCCACAGCAGGAACTCCCACAGGAGAATATCTTGGTGAAAGTGGTGGGACATATGGATTTCTTAAACTAGACACACAGGCGAAACACAAATTATAAAATAAGAGATGGAAAAATTTGAATTTAATATTATTTTACTTTACATTGTTTACTACATATTTCTTTCTACCTTAAAATTTTTTCTTCGAGTTCCCATCATGGCTCAGTGGCTAACGAATCTGACTAGGAACCATGAGGTTGTGGGTTCAGTCTCTGGCCTTGCTCAGTGGGTTAAGGATCCGGCGTTGCCGTGAGCTGTGGTGTAGGTTGCAGACGGGCTCAGATCCTGTGTTGCTGTGGCTCTGGCTAGGCCTGTGGCTACAGCTCCAATTTGACCCATAGCCTGGGAACCTCCATATGCTATGGGTACAGCCCTGGAAAAAGACAAAAAAAATTTTTTTTCTTAATTTTTTCTTTTACACAACACAGTCAATTTCTGTGACTGATCTGTATGTGTTTGTAAAAATTATGTTGGTTACACATGTATATATGACTGCATTATGTTGTTTTTTCCAGTATACTTATATTTTTATTCAAATCTCCTATATCATATTTATTCTGAGAGAATTGTGTTAATACCTCCCACTAATTTTGTGGATTTGTTAAGGAATTTTCCTTGCATCTCTATTTATCTTTATTGTCTATTTTGTGCATACACTGTATTAACATCATTAGAGAAAAAAGGGAAAATAAACCTATTTTACAAGGGCATATTGCAAATTATCCATTTCCAAGAAGCCCCTCTCTCTCTCTCTCTATGTATATATATATATATATAAATATAAATATAAATATAAATATAAATATATATATATGTGGGGGGGAGGGAGGGAGAAAGTGCTTATTTTTTAGACAATTAGTGATCTTGGAAACAAGGCATACAATTATCCACCTTAAAAATATTAATAGTTATAAATAGACTAAGAAGTGGAATGGTCACAAATAAAAGAGTGAAATATATATATGAATATATTGAGTTAGAATTTTTTTAAAGTTTCATTGAAGTATAGTTAATTTACAAGGTTGTGATAATTGCTGTACAACAAAGTGACCCAGTCATACATATACACGCATCCATTCTCTCTCAGATTCTTTTCCCACATAGATTATCGCAGAATACTAAGTAGAGCTCTCTATGCTGTATAGCAGGACCCCATTGGCCAATCACCCCACATACCTCAGTGTGCATCATCAAGCCCATAAACTAAGTAAAACATTTATGACAAAGATTTAATTGTCTTAAAAGATTCTTCCAAATCAATTAAAAAATTACAAACCCATGAAAGAAAAATGGGCAAATGAATGTAATTCACGAATGAAGGACAAATAGAATATGAGTGTATGGAGAAATATGTATGTAATAAACATGCAATAACACATGAATAAATAAATAAATAAGTGAAATTAAAGCTACAAATTAAAGTCCAGAGAACTGAAATCTCCATGGCATTTTAATTCAGGGGAAGTGAATCTAGGTTCTTTTTTTATCCTCTTAAACACAGAAATCTTGGTTTCTTTGGCAGAGTCTCATATTTGGGGGGTAATTAGGCTGACTTAAAATAGAAGGAAAGCAGTTTCTACACTTTTTCTTCAATGGCAATGCAAATAAATATTAAGCTCCACACATTTATAAAGAAGTCCCTTGGTGCTAAGACTCCTCTTAATATATCCTTGGACAGGAAGCTTGGGACTTCCAGGTTTCTAAATTCATGTGAAAATGGAATAGCATTGTACATTTGCTCCTTTTTATGTGTTATATTAAAATAATTCAAGAAGATGTTTGAGAATACTTGGGAAACAACAACCAAAAACAGTCTACAAAAGTAAAGCCTTGGAGTTCCCATGGTGGCTCATTGGATTAAGGACCTGACATCTCTGTGAGGATGCAGGATTGATCCCTGGCCTCACTCAGTGGGATAAGGACCCAGCATTACTGCCAGCTGCAGTGCAGATTGTAGATGCAGCTTGAATCAGTGTTACTCTGGCTGAGGCATGGGCCTTCAGGACCCCTGGCCCAGGAACTTCCATATGTCGCAGGTGTGGCCCAAAAAAGAAGAAGAAAAAAAAAAAAACAAAGCCTTGTTTTTCATCTACACAACTTCTTCCTCACCTGTGCCTCTATACTCTCAGTGTCTCTGCAAGCACAGTCTTTTCTCTGCTAAGAAATGGGCCATAGGAAGTGCCTGGGCCTCTTGTTGGCTTCAAAGATGTAGTGGCCAAAATTAATCTGCATGGCAAAGGTGAACACTGAGGTTAAAAAGCTTTAAGATACATTAACATGTTTACATACATTCTTTTTTGTGTTGGGAATAAGAGCAACTTTGTATTCTTTTTTATTATCCTACAGTGATATTTATCATTTGTATAATTTTACAACAAGACTAAATAAGGAAAAGATTATATAAAAGGATAGGATGCATTGTTAATTATTGGTTTCAATATGTAATATTTGCATTTCATTTCTTGTCTTCGAATTACTAGCAAAATGATATGTGTTTTAAAGTTTTAGTATGCTTATTTTGACCTAAAAAATGCACACTGTGGGAATTGTGAGTTAAGTTTTATTTGGGGCAAAATAAGAACTATAGCCTGGAAGAGAACATTACAGATAGCTCTGAAAAACTGCGCCAAAGGAATGAGGGAAGGGGGAGGTACATACAACCAAGCACACATTTTATAGAAGGCTGCTGCTAGTCTCGTGAAGATTACTGTTAGTCATGAGACGCAGACATCACTGTAAAGGATTTTAGTGCTTTTCTGGATAAAAGGAGATGCAAGAATTGGGCTCATAAAATCTTCTGAAAATACCTATCTGAAGGCTAGTTTTCCCAGAGCACAGGGTACCTCACTCCTAATCTCCATCCTGAGCTCTTTTCACGGTGGGTTGAGGATCAGCAGCTACAGCGACTCATGATTCAATCCCTGTAGAGGGACATGGAAACCACCAATCTCTAGTTCACACTTAGGTCACTGACATAAAATGTATGATGATGACCACAGTAATATCAAATAGCCACAGTGTTGTTGTAGAACATTTGGATAGCTCATTCTTCATTACCATTCCCCCAAACACAACAATCAGGGTCAGTAGGTTAATGCCTTATATTAATAATACATACTTTAAGGTCCTCACTTGGAATTATAATGATATATAAAAATGTGGGAAGTGTATCTTTAGATGGTATAAGTAAATTTGTAGGTTGCTTTTAATTTAAAAATTATCAGACTTCTGATTTCAGCCCTGACATGTTAAAGGAGCTTGGAAGCAGTCACTGCTATCCCTACAAGAACAAAAAATCTGAAGAAAGTGAAAGTTAATAGAATCTTTTTGGATCCATCAGACAACTGAGGTCACCCCAAATTCTGGAGATATAGGTACTATGGAGAGAAACAGCTGAGTATACTTTGAATAGCAGAAGCAACTGGAGCCATAATCTGGTCAGAACACTCAAAGGGTAATTTTGAAAAAGTAGTGTGAGATCAAGACACTGTTGTGGGAGACACGGTCTTGGAGTGACTCATACTTTTGTAGATCTTACCTCAAGAAACATCACCTGGTATTCACTGTAAATATCTGAGAAAGATTCCTTTGAGGTTCTATGGGAGGGGATGGGGATTAGTTGTGATGATCAGAGTCTTCTCCCTGACAAAGCAAGGCCCATTCTCCAAAGAAGATTCTACCTGAGCCTTACCAAAGCTGCTGAAAAATACTCATCCTTAAACAACAACAACAAAAACAAAACAAAAGGAAAAAAACACTCTCTGTCACTAGAAAAAGAAAAAAAAAAAGACTGTTGTGAAGGTCATAGCCCAGAGACACAGGCTGGTACACCCTGAGATGTAATCATGATATTATAAAATGCTTCCCTTCCTCCATACCTGATCACCACACCAACAGGGCCTCAGTAGACTGAGTGAATTATAGTGGAACAATGTGTAAAACACAGACTCTCTGAAGGAAGATTAAATGGGAAGATGAAAATCAAGGGAGAAGACAAAAAAGGGCAGGGAAGGAAGTTGATTCCCTTGTCCCCGCCACCACCTCTTGCAAGAGGGCACATTAAATAAAGCCAATTTCCATCCAGAATAACATAAATTCTCACATTTGAGGCTTAGTTATCTTAGCTCCAATTACCTGACACAAGTCCAACTTTCAACAAAAAAAGGACAGGGAATACCAAAAAGCATCAATCAATAAAAACAACCAATTCAGTCTCAGATATGACACAGATGTTGGAATTAACAGAGCATTTAAAATAATTATGATTAATAGGTTTAAGGGCTCTAATAGAAAAAGTAGGAATATTTAAGCCCAGATGGACACTGGAAGCAGAGAGATGGACATTCCAAAAAAGAATCAAAAGGAAATGCTAGAAATCTAAGAAGACAAAAAGAATTGAAGGATGCTTTTTCTGGGTTTATGAGCACTTTGGACACGGTTATCAAAGGATCAGTTAGCTTGAAGAGAGGACATCAGAAACTTTTCAAACTGAAATGCAGAGAGAGTGAAAATGAAGAGTGGGATTATTTCAAAAAGTGTAATAGACACACAACTGAAATAGCAAGAAGAGAAGGAAGAGAACACAGAACAGAAGAAATATTTGAGGTGAGAATGTCTGCAAAGTTTTCAACATTAATGAAAGACAGCAAATAACAGACCCAGGAATCTCAGAGAACACCAAGAAGAATAAACACCCCAAAACCCAAAGGCAAACTGTATGGGGGCACATAGTATTCAAACTGCAGCAAAAACAAAGAGAAAATCTTGAAGGAAGTCAGAAGAAGGAAAAAAAAACTTTTACCAAGAGAGGAACGGATACTTCTGTCAGAAATCATGTAAACAAACAGAGGCTGTAGAGTGGAAGGAAGTATTTAATATGCTGAGAGAAGAAAAACAATCAACCTGGAATTCTATATCCTGTGAAATTGTCCTTCAAATGCGAAGGAAAAATAAAAGTCTTCTGAGGTAAACAAAAACTGTGGAAATACATCACCAACACACCTACTGGGCCGGAAATGTTAAATGAAGTTCTTCTGGAAGAAAGAAAATTATATAGGCCAGAAATTTAGAAGGACAAGAAGAAAGGAAGAACATCAGAGAAGTTATAAATGAAGTAACACATTTCACTTGCCCTTAATTGATCTAAAAGACAACTATTTCTTTAAAGTAGTAATAGTAGAGATGTATTAAATGACGGTAGCACATGGATAATTGAAGTGGATGTTAGCAATGTTACAAGGAAGTTAGAAATATTTAGTTATAAGATACCTGTATTGGAGTTCCTGGTGGCTCAGCAAGTTGAGGACTAAGCATTGTCACTGCTGTGATTTGGGTTACTTCTCTGGCTTGGGTTTGATCCTTGGATTGGGAACTTCTGCATGCCATGGGTACAGACAAATTAAAAAAAAGATGCGTGTATTATTTGCAAAACAATATATTGTTACTTGAAGATGATTTTATGTATATTAGTCAAAATATGTAGTAAACATTAAAGAAACCGTTTAAAACCACTTTAAATAAATATAACTAATATCCTGAGATAGGAGACAAATGGAACAATATAAAATGCTCAAAGCACAAAAGGTAGAAGAAAGTGAGGAAAAAGAAACAAAGAACAAAAGCAAAGAACAGAAAACAATTACAAAGATCATAGCTATTAATTCAACTGCATCAATAATCACTTTAAATAGTATAAATATACCAAGCAAAAGACAGAGAAAAACAGGTTGGATTAAAAAGAATATACAACTATATGTTGTCTATCAAAAAAAAAAAAAAAACAAACCCATAAAAATAAAGTCTTTGGGAGATAGTATGAGAAAAAGAATGTGTGTATATGACTGGTTCACTTTGCTGTACGGCAGAAACTGGCACAACATTGTAAATCAACAATACTTTAATTTAGAAAAGGAAAAAAAAAAGTCACAGGCTAAAGTATAGGGATAGAAAAAAACACACTGCTGTATTGGGTGGAATAGTGTCCTCCAAGATTCATAGCGAGTCTGAACCTCGATATGAATGGGACCTGGTTTGGAAATAGTCTTTGCAGATGTAATTAATTAAGATGAGGCTATAGTGGATTAAAATGCACCCTAAATCCAAAGACTGGTATCCTCATAAGGACATGTGGGTACACAAGACACAGGGACACATGGAGAATACCTCGTGAGAACAGAGGCAGAGAGGATTGATGCACGTACATGCCGAGGAGCCCCCCGAATTGCCAGTCACACCAAAAAAGTGAGCACAGCCCCGCAAACACCTGGATCTCAGACACTGCCTCCACAAATGTGAGACAATATATTCCTGTTGTTTTAAACTGCCAGTTTGTTATTATTTGTTACAGCAGCTCTAGGAAACCAATACATGGGCTGACAATCATTAAAATAGAGTTGGAGTATCTACAGTAATTTCAGACAACATAGACTTCAGATGAAAAAAGAAGGACAATTACTAGGGATAAAGAAGAGGATTACATAATGATAAAGAGGTCAGTTTTCCAAGATATAACACTCCCCAACTTTTGCATGTCAAGAACAGTCTATGGAGACCTGGTAACTAAGCATCATGTAATATTCTGAATGGAAGCCTAGGAATGAAAAAGAACATTAGGCAATCTGAGCAAAAGATAACATTTATATGATGAAGCAATGTTGGTTCATTAATTATAACAAATATACCTTGTTGCTGTGTAAGATGTTAATAATAGGAGCAACTGGGTGTGGTTTACATGGGCACTTTCTGCAGCCTTTACACAATTTTTCTGTAAATAAAACTTCTAGGAGTTCCCACTGTGGTGTAGTGGGTTAAGGATCCAAATACTGGGTTGAAGTTTAGGTACAGGTTCAATCACTAGCCCACCATAGTGGGTTTAAGGATCCAGTATTGCTGCAGCTGTGATACAGGTCACATATGTGGCTTGGATTCGATCCCTGGCCTGAGAACTTCCATATACCAATGGTGTGGCCAAAAAAAAAAAAAACCTCCTAGAAGAGATATTGCTTGTGTGTGTGTCTGTGTGTGTGTTTCTGTGTGTCTGCATGAGTGTGTCTGGGGAAATACATGAGTAGATAATTTAAGCAATGTTGAGTATTTATGCTGCGAGCCACACGGGAAGTCCAACATGACTAGATAATTTAAGAAAAATTAGAAATGTCTCATAATATTTGTAAAACATTTTATTGTATTAAAAAACTGAATTAATATTGTTTTGCTCACCAAATATGAATTAGAAAATGCAGCTAACATCTATGTGGGGTTTTGAATTGCTCAACATCATACTCTGCTTGTATGAAGAAAATTGTTATAACCTTTGGGAAAAATAATTGGTGATATTTACAGAGCTTTCTTTCCCATAATATCCATACCATTTGACTAGGTGACTCTATTTTTTGAGATGTTTCAAAAGGAAAGTGTCAAAATGGGAACAAAGGTTTTAGTCCCAAGATATCAGAAATGAGACATACTTATAATATTAAGTATTAAATATGACATGCCTTGTCTAATGTCTTGACAGCTGACATTTTCTTAGTAGAAGGCCACTTGGTTTTTAAAACCCTATCTTTATGGGATATATGTCAAAAGCCAAGCAGAGCTGGAGACAACTGGGTTGCTAGTTTAGGGAGTAGTTGATTCAGACAAGCCAGGGTGAAAGGAACTGTCAAGCCTTGAACCAAAACTGCGATTGATCCTAAAGCAAGATGTGATACGGGAGAAATGCCAATCCCCCACAGCAGTGCCTAGTGAGGGCCAGGTAGATCTGCTCTAAGGAGTGGATCCTCTCTGCCAAAGGAATCCCAAACAAGTGGCTCCTGACATTTTGTGTCTATACCTACAAGCCAGGAAGGCCTAAAAGTGGGAAAGTACTGAGCCCTGAGTTGAAGTGGAGAAGTATCCTCAAGGTCACCCACTCCCAGGTGATGGAGAGGCCCCTGGGGAAGGTCTCCAAGTAGAGGTGCCTGGGCTGTGAATGCTGACATTTCCTAGAGCATGGTCAGGAGGGCCTGAGTCCTGAACAGAGCCCTCCACCCTGCCCCAGACTGCTGTGTGCTAGGCCTGCTCCCTAGAGCTTTATGGGCCTGAAAAATTACACATGGTATTTTGATCTGGATCTGGAGTCCTCAACATGTATATCTCTTAAAGGACAGCTTTCCTGTGGCTGTGGGCATAGGAAAAATACATTTATGTTTCCAAGGACAGGATATATTTCTCACAAAATGATGAGAGGTAAAATTTTTCAAATAACATTCCAGACACGGTGGGCAGGATATGAAGATCATATAGGGATATTGGGAAAGAGTGTCAAGGATCAAATGGGATGGAAATTAGAGAGATGCCATGTTACTGAGCTCAAGGCTGCTGTCAGTTAAGAACCATACTCAGTCAGTGCACAGGAAGTAATGTTATAAGCATGGAGGTGGTTAGGAAATGAAGTGGGAGTTTCAGGTGGATATGTACTATAGTACAACCTACCCTGTTTAAAATAATAGGAAAAATGCTTCTGGTTACAATGTTCTAGTGTAAATTTAAAATTTAGGAACAGGAATTCCTGCTGTGGCCCAGTTGGTTAAAGATCTGGTGTTGCCACAGCTATGGCTTAGGTTGTAGCTGTGGCTTGGATTTGATCCCTGGCCCAGGAACTTCCATATGCCGTGGGTATGGACCAAAATTTTTTTTTTAAATTCAGGAACAGGTTACTGATTTGAAATAGGAGATGCCCATATCTGGATAATTATGGGAACTTATTGAAGTATGGATTCATTCAGTGACTAGTGAATGGCTACTAGGTCAAATGGTAAAATATGCTATTTTATATTCAAATAATTGATGAACTAGAGATTAGATCTGGAAAACTATTTCTATTTCAGCACAGAAAGAAAAATGAGATGGAAAGTATGGGATTTTCACAGTCAGTGTTACATTAGGAAACTGTTTCTTTAAGCCCTGATGTGCAGCTTAAGATTTCCACCAGGCGAAGCTAGAGAGAAGAGGGTCAGAGAGGACGGGAAGGTAGACAGGTTGAGTGATACATTTTTTAGAACTTAGTACGTGCACGAATTCTTGCATTGAATAGTCCAAAAGTAAGGATAAACAAAAAGAAATCCACAGCCAGACTCTTATAGTTAATATATAGAACATCACAATGTCCACAGATCTGAGCAAATTCCAAATAGGATAAACTCAAAGAAAGCCATGGAAAGACAGAGAGAGAGAGAGAGAGACCAGTGAAAAATGATATCTGTTTTCACAAAAACAAAAATGAGCTCTTTAGACAATGAGCTATTGTTATCAAACAACTAATAGAAATTGTTAGCTATTGTGACATTAGAAGAGGCATGTCATATGTAATAGTCAATGTTATAAATCTCTTTTCTGACATCTTGAGGTCAAAACTTTCATTCCCATCTTGACAAAGACCCCAGAACCTTAGAATTCCATATTTAGCTAGGTGATATCCTACAATAAGCACAAAATAAATAGAGTTTTCCAATACAGAGAAATGAAAGAGCTTACCACTTATAAGTTCTCACTGAAAAAGAAAAAAAAAATCAAGAACGGGTGTGAGAGGAAAAGAATGCAAGAAATATGACAGCAAAGAAACTGTTAAACATGGCAACAATCCACAACTAATAGTGGCTTTAAAGTTAATAATAGTGAAACTTATACTGATACATGAGCACAAATTAAAATAAGGACCATGAACAGTTATGATCTTATTTCAAGAATGCAAGAATAATACGACATTGGGAAATTCATTAATGGGGCTGAAGATTAAACATGGCAGAGTAAATCTAGTCATTTATCTCTCCTCCTTATGTCTTATTTTACTCACTGAAATGACCATATATGTATTTTTAATATTTTACAAAAAGAATAAGGGGAAAGGATAAATGTACTATTTAAGATAGAATAAATATACTATTTCCCATTCCTTCCGCTAAGCTTAGCTAAAAATACTAGATATTATATATTTGAACATTACAAACGTAAGAAGGCATTGAAAGGTGGGTAGAAAAATGCAGCTGGCCTATGGAGCTGGAAGTGAGACAGCAGTGAGTGATCTAGGCTTTCTTTTTGTCTTATGTATCTCAGACCAAGTACTGTAGAAGCCAGCAAGGAACCCCAAGAAAAGTCTGCCTTTTTCTAGGCAAAGATCAGGAAAGGGCAGTGCAGGAAGACAGAAAAGTTTTAGATAAAAACATCTTTACTCCTGCCAAACACCACTGAAAATGCTGCAGCCTCACCGACTCCTGCCTTCAAGGCTGAGCAGAGTCTAGACTGACAATCTTACCAGCCTGTGAGAAGGATTCAGTGCCCCCCAGGGTTGGTGTCAAAGCAGGCTGAGTGCAAAGGCAGGACGGACTTTCATTCCTACTGGATGTAACAGAAACTCCTAGACCTCTCACTGGGGATCACATGGGGAGCATGGCCTCCCTTCCTGTCACTCCCCATGGGAGTGGTGCCAGAGGAGATTCAGTGGAAAGGTCTTTTATCAATACTCGGGGGTAATGAAGCCACCCCTCTGCAGTGTCAATGGAGGATCAATGAGGAGCAGTAGTGAGACACCCCTCCCAATCTCTCCACATATTATCAACGAAGCCCTACAGGGGATCCTGAACCCCAGCAGGGGCTCTCTCCCTCCCTGGAGTCAATGAAAAAAGAGGGGTAAAATCTTACTTCTGCCCTTACCTGGTAATAAGGAGGCAGGCCCCTTTCCCTACTAGAGTGGAATTGGTGGGTCCCAGATAAAATGGAAGAGTTCAAGGAGAGCCACATGTTTGTAAATAGACAAAATGTCCAGGTTTCGATAGAAAATAATTCATCATACTGAGACAAGGAGGATATCCAATGGAATGAAGAAAAAACAAAACAAAACAAAACACTAAATAAATGTTAGTACTGTGATGACAGAAATGTTAGAATTATCAAAAAAGGATATTTAAAGCAGCCATTATGAAAATTTGACAAGAAGTATGAACACATTTGAAATGTATGAAAAAAAAATAAACTCATTAAAAATAGACTATATTGAGGAAAACGAAATGGAAATTTTAGAGCTGAAAAATACAATAGGAGTCCCCTGGTGGCCCAGTGAGTTAAGGATCTGGCATTGTCACTGATGCAGCATAGGTTTGATCTCTGGCCTGGGAATTTTTCTGCATGCTGCAGGTGCAGCCTTAACTAAAATAACCAAACTGAAAGATTGAATGGAAGGGCTCAACAGCAGAATGGAGTGGACAGAGAAAAGAAGCCAAGTCTTGAAGACAGAAACTAGTCAATCTGAATGGCAGAGAGAAAATAAACTGAAAGAAAAAGTAATGAACACAGTCTCAGGAAATATAACAAAAGACCTAGCATTCATGCTATCAGATTCCCAGAACTCCTGAGTCCCAAAGGGAGAAATTAGAGCTAAAAAGTATTCAAAAAATAATTGCTGAAATATCCCCCAAAATTTCAAAACACCTGAACTGACATTCATGAATCTGAGCAAATTCAAAATAGGATAAACACAAAGAAATCCATTGAAAGATACATTGTAATCAAACTTCTGAAGACTAAAGACAAAGAAAAAATTTTAAAGCACTCAGAAAGAAATGACACATTACAGATAAAGGAAAAACAACTCAACTGGCAGAAAATTTCTTATCAGGTGGAGGCCATAAGAAAATGGTGCGGTACTTTTCAAGTGCTGAAAGAACTATTAACTGTAAATTCTATATCTGGTAAAAAAAAAAATACCCTTCAGGGATGTAGAAGAAATCAAGACAATCTCAGATGAAGGAAATGTAAGGGAATTTGTCAAAAGCAGACCTACTTGAAAAGAAAGGCTAAAGGAAATTCTCTTTAAGAGAAGGAACCATGGATAGGAATAGATTGAGGGGACAGAGTAGGAAGATGTGGGACTTACCTGCTCCAATGAACACATCAAAAATACATTGACATGTAGACAATTCTCAATGTAAACTAACTGGAAAATGGCAGAAGGACTCCTGTACAATCAAGGCTGTAAGAAAGCTACACATGTAATTGGGCAGAAAGGGAAGAAAAGTGATTGGAGTGGGACCAAGACCCTTGGGAAGAGACTCAGAGAAGAAGGGAGATCACACAGGTAGTCATTCACCCTGGGGAATGAGTGGGTAAAGCTACAGACTGGACATCCTATGCATAGGAGACAAGCCCCCTCAGTGTCCTGAAGGAATTCTGGGGAAGATAGGAAGGCTGGAGAACCCTATACTCCACTCAGGAGGATGGTGGGTGTGCTGGATTTCCCCAAGGCAGGGTAGAGAGAGGGCTGCCCTGGTGGTTTCTGGGTTTCCTACAACCACATTTTCATGATCCTGAGCCCCAGCTGAGGGATGTCCTGGATCTGCTTACTCACATCACGGTATGGCACTGGATCGAAGGATGTGGGAAAAGAGTTGACCTTTGGACTCAGAGTGGACCAAGTCTTAAGGAAGAGCCCTAGGGTGATGGTGGTGTCCATTGTTGGTGTTTACTCAAGCAGCAGCTCTGAATCAGTCCAGATCTCTGATGGCAGCATGGCTGTAGGGCTTCTTGTGATGGCTTGCTAGATGCCCAAGCTAAGTGAATCCTCTGACCTGGCTTACTCCATGCCACAGCAACATACTAGATCTGGGGCAGCCACAACTCAGAAAAGGATGTAACACTGAGTTGTGTCTGACTGGAGCTGCAGAAGTCAACACAGGCAGAGCATAAGACCTCTGACTGCATGAGCCCCACTTGCTTCAGCACTCCCCTCCTTTGGGGAAAATTGCAGGTTCTAAATTATTTACATTTGGGATTTATCTGGGACCCTCTGTGCTTTCTGTACTGGATATCTGTTTCCTTCTTCAGATTTGGGAAGGTTTCAGCCACAATTTCTTCAAGAACATTTTCAACCCCCTTCTCTCTCTCTCTTTTCCTTCTGGGAACCCTATTATGCAAATATTGCTATGCTTAATTTTATCCTAGAGATCTCTTAAACTGTTTTCATTGTTTACAATTTGCTTTACTTTTTCTGTTCTGATTGGGTCTTTTTCATTATTCTGTCTTCCAGCTCACTTAAGTCTTCTTCTGTATCACTATGATTTTAATTTTAGCTATTGAATTCTTTATTTATGATTAGATATTTTTTATATTTTCTAGATCCTTGTTAAAATAGAAACTTTTTTTTTCTGCTTTTTAGAGCCACACTGCAGCATATGGAAATTCCCAGGCTAGGGGTCGAATCGGAGCTGCAGCTTCTGGCCTAACCACAGCCAGAGCAACACCAGATCCGAGCTGTGTCTGCAACTTACACCACAGCTCATGGCAATGCTAGATACTTAACCCCCTGAGAAAAGCCAGGGATCGAACCCACATTCTCATAGATACCAGTTGGGTTTGTTACCACTGAGCCACAGTGGGAACTCTAAAATTTTAACTGTTTGTATCAATGTTTCCCCTAATCCAGTTAACATTTTTATAACCAATGCTTTGAATTCCTTATCTGGTTAATTGTTTATTTCTGTTTTATTATTTAATTTTCAAGAGTTTTCTCTTGGTCTCTCAGTTGAGAGTAGTTCCTCTGCCTTTAATTTTACTTACTTTTATTTGTCTCTAGGAACTTAGGTGAAATACCTGCCTATTGTGGTTCTAAGGGGTGGACTTGTGCGCGAGCATCCCTGTGCAAAATGCATGTGCCTGGTGTCTGGATTTGGTGTGGGTGCCAGTCATGTCATTCCTTAGGGAGTTCTGGCAACTATCACCTTGGTAGGGGGTGTGCCTGGTGATGGAGGAACTATAGCCACTCCTAGTGTGAGTCAGGATTTCCTCTCTGGTCAGTGGCTATCACTGCCCTATAAAAATTAAAGTCTGGTTAAGGGTCTGATCCCAAGTTTCTACAATAGAGACCCTGAGGGTCATACTTGAGCTTGTTTCCTTTAACTGTGTGTGTGTGTGTGTGTGTGTGTGTGTGTGTGTGTGTTTCCCCTCTCCCACACTGCAAGTCTTACCCCATATGGGGGAGTGCTTAATGCCACTGGGGCTCAAGTGGCCTCCTGACTGTTTCAGTTGCAGACAGAGATGAGCTCTCTCTGATGTCCTGCCTGCTCAGGCACCAGTATTTGTTTCTTTCGCTCTGGTCAGTCCCAGCCTTAGGTCAAGTTTCCCCTTTGACCCTCACAACTCGTCGGTTCCCCCAGCCTCCACTGCAGGGCTGCGATGGCACACGTGGACTCTTAGCATGTACGGGGAGGTGAGCTGTGATGGAGCAGCCACCATCAGAATCTGGGCTGCTTCTGATGCGCTGCTTGACAACAGTCACCCCTGCCCCACAGAGGCTCTGCCCTGGGACTGACATCTCTGGGTCCCAAGGTTACATATTTTCCCTGGTCATATCTGTCTGAAATTTAGTGTCCTATTGTGATGTGGAATGAGTGGGGATGGAGTGTTTGCTCAGTGAGGGCTGGGGTATGCACCGAGGTCACCATGGGAAAACCAGTAGCAGCTAGAGCAGACCTCTCTCCATCCTGATCTTGGGGTAAGCAAGCCAGTGTGCGCACCTTCCCCATGAGTGAGGTCTGGTCTTCCCACAGCCCTTCCATTAGTCCAAGTGGACCTCTAACTGGCCAGGCAGGCTTGACCCCTCAAAGTAAGATATTTGGACTGGGGCCCAGTCTGTGGCTCTCATTACTCACTCCCAGGATGGATGTCCACATTCATAGTCTTCGTTTTCTACTGTCCCTTCCTGGGGAACAGGCCCAATATGATCAGTTCTCTTCCCTTCCTCCTGATTATATTTGGATCTTTCTTATAGCCTTGGTTGTACAGTTGTGTTCCTGCCAGTTTCCTACTGGTTTTCAGTGAGAATTGTTCAATATGATGATGTGTTCATGGGGGGAATTGAGCTCCACATCCTTTTACTGTGACACCTTGGTTAATCTTCAAATTTGTTTAAAGTATAAATATTCTGTGCCTTTCATGATTCTATACTGTTTCTTAACAAAAAATTAATGTTATGAAACTTAACATAGTTTATTTTCTTAATATATTTGTTATATTGTGTATATATGTATATTAAGAATATTACTTAGTCTAAGTTCTTTTAACTTTCATGATTTGTTAATCTTTCATTATATAATAATGGAGAATACTAAAATCCACAGTGTTTATAATTTATACATATTAACACATATTATCCATTTATATTTTGCTATATATTATATAAAATATACTAACATTATCCTTTTACATGTATTATACATTATATAATATATGCAGTACATATTATTGATAGATATATGTCAATAAATGCTAGAGAATATTCCTTTCTAACTGAATGAATGACCCAAAAGTTTAGATATATTGAAATCACATGTTTTTTTTTTTAACTATATTTTTACCTTGGCTTTAATTTATACTCTCCATTGAGATTCAGCCTTACTTCAAAGTCAAACAATTAGAACTGTGTTACTTTCCTATTTTATGGTCTTAAAACATTAAAACAGTTCTTGATTTTACCTGTTTCTCACTGCACACAATTTATACTAGTAAGTATTTTGCCATCTCTTTCATGTGTCCAGTCAGTATTGCTACACGATCAAGATTAGGAAGGTGATTCACATGAAGAAATTAATGGTGCTTTTGCAGAATACAATTGATTGATATACTTTTAGGGCTATTGTTATTGAATATGGTATTCTCTCAAGTGATACTTCAGAAAGCACCTAGTTTAAGATCTTTCCATTTGGCATTTATGGTGCAAGTAGAATAGCTTTGGTAACCTTAGATAGTAAAAGGTTCCAGCTACATGAAGACAATAATAAACATATTATTTATTGACTAAAATAATCAATAATGTAAGTTTCCTTATTAGAAGCTAGGAAAGGAAGAGGAAAGTAAACCCTAAATAAAGAAAGAAAATAATTAGAGTAAGAGCAGAAATCAGTCAAACATAAAACAGAAAAGTGATAAAGAAAAATCAATGAAACCAAAAGCACATTCTTTGAAAACATTAATAAAATCAATCAACCTCTGGGCTTGTCAAGAAAAGACAAGAAGACATAAACTACCAATATCAGGAAAGAAAGATGGAGCATAACTATGTAAACACAGACTTCAAAATTATAATAAGGGAACATTACAAGCATTTTTGTTAATAAATTTGACAACTTAGGTGAAATGAACAAACTTTTCAAAATATGTAAATTAGCAAAACTGTCACCAGAAAAAATAAAAATCTAAATAGTCTTATTATGCCTGCTAAAGAATGATATTTATCACTGTTTTGTTATTTTTTTTTTTGTCTTTTTGCCTTTTTTAGGGCTGTACCCACGGCATATGGAGGTTCCCAGGTTAGGGGTCTAATCGGAGCTGTAGCTACAGCAGAGCTACAGCAACGTGGGATCTGAGCCACATCTGCAACTACACCACAGCTCATGGCAATGCCAGATCCTTAACCCACTGAGCAAGGCCAGCGATCCAACCCGCAACCTCATTGTTCCTAGTCAGATTCGTTAACCACTGAGCCGCGACGGGAACTCTGAATTATATTTATCATTAAAAATTGTGGGAAACTTCAAGGGCAGATGACTTCATCGATGAATTCGAGAAAATATTTAAGGAAGAAATTATAATTATCCTACAAAAAGATCGTTCAAAACTTAGAGGATGATGGAGCATGTTGTAGCTTCATTTTGCCCTGGAACTAAAACCAGATAAGAAAAAGAAATTATACATCAGGCACTCATGAACATCAACAGAAATCCTTAGCAAAAATTTTAGGGTGTCTGGAGTTCCTGTTGTGGCTCAGTGGTTAATGAATCTGACCGGGATCCATGAGGATGCATGTTCGATCCCTGGCCTCACTCAGTGGGTCAAGGATCCGGCATTGGTGTGAGCTGCGGTGTAGGTTGCAGATGTGGCTTGGATCCTGCATTGCTGTGGATATGATGTATGCTGGAACTTATAGCTCCGATTCGACCCCTAGCCTAGAAACTTCTATCTGCTGCAGGGGAGCAGCCCTAAAAATGAAAAAATAAAAATAAAAAGTTAGGATGTCAAATCCATTGAAATATTAAAAATGTAAGCAATATGACCAAGTAATGTTTATTTTGGGGATGCAAAGTGGCTTAAAATTTGAAAATCAATGTCATCTACAACATTAAAACCATAAAGGAGAAAATCCATATGAGTAACTCCATAGACACACAATAACAACAAAAGCATCTGACAAACTCCACGTCATTCTTGATAAAATTTTCCACAAATTTAAATGGAAGGCATTTTTCTTAATCTGTTGAAGGCTACAGAAAACTTTTTTTTGTAAATATTTAAAATCATCATAAACTTACAAAAAATTTGAAGTACTTCAAAATGAACTTTTCCTTGAGTCATTTATGTATAAGAGGCCAAGCTGATGACAGTCATCCTCAAAGAGGTGAGTATTTTTCACACATGCAAGGAGATT
Source organism: Sus scrofa (assembly GCF_054392235.1). Lineage (NCBI taxonomy): Eukaryota > Metazoa > Chordata > Mammalia > Artiodactyla > Suidae > Sus > Sus scrofa. The sequence goes on from NC_139383.1 coordinate 149,972,696, forward strand.
TTCCCAGGTTATTATAACACAATCATCAAAATAAGGAAATATATATTAAATTACTGCTTTGTGATCTTTTTTTTGTTTTATTTTTATTTATTTATTTATTTTTTGTCTTTTGTCTTTTTAGGGCCGCACTGTGGCTTTTGGAGGTTCCCAGGCTAGAGCTGTAGCCACCGGCCTACATCAGAGCCACAGCAATACCAGATCCAAGCCGTATCTGTGGGCTACACCAGAGCTCACAGCAATGCCAGATCCTTAACCCACTGAGCAAGGCCAGGGATCGAACCCACAACCTCACAATTCCTAGTAAGATTCATTTTTGCTGTGCCACGATGAGAACTCCTACTGCTATGTGATTTTCAGATTCTATTTGAGATCTACCACTTGACCCATTAGTATCTCTTGGAGAAAAATGACCCACTTCAGAGTCATACATGCATTAAGAACCTCTGAGTCTTCAGTTTCCCTCAGTTTGGAATAGTTTCTCAGTCTTTCCTGACTTTGATGACCTTTTAAATATTATGGGGCCATTGGATTGTATTTGAAATCTCTCAGTTGGCTTTGATTTTTCCTCATAATTATATTCAGATTATATATCTTTGCTAGGAATGTCATAGAGCTGATACGCTGGTACTCAATGTTTTGTATCATGGGATACATTATTTTGATTTATTCCATTCTTTAATTTATTTGTATTGATCACTTGATTAAGGTGGATCTGCCAGCTATACAGCAAAATTTCCTCATAATTAGTATTTTGTGGGGGATATACTTAAAAGCTGTGTAAATGTACCATTTGTGATTAAATTTTAATTAATCAATTAATTAATATGTATTAACTCAAATTTAATTTTTTTATGGGTTGTGGTTTATCACTGTCATGATTTACTTTTATGCTCAAATTTTTTCCAGAATTGTACAGTGCAAACACATTCTAGGTCTCTTTGATATGTCTGCATCATTCTCTGACATAAGATATTTTAATCTCACCTTTTACCTTCCTTGCCCATCCCTTTTTCCAAGTAGCCATGGTTCATTTCAGTCAGAAAATTACATGTATAATCCAAGATCTAGGTATAGGGGATGCTGATTGCAATTGGGCTGTCACTGTTCCTAGGTGTATGTAAATATCTGTATATGTGTCAGTATAGAGAAAATAAATATACATACATATATGATGTATACAGTAAATAAATATACATATACTACACAATAAATAGATATATATACAGTAAATAAATATACATATAGTATATGGTTGTATATATGTATATGTGTATGTGTATATCAACATATTTCTACTTACCTATACATTTTCAAAATCTTCAGTTCATACTAATATATCCAATAGCAATGTCACACCATAAGGATTACTTCTCCCTTTTTTAATATTTCCCACTCTTGGAGTTGCTGTTGTGGCTCAGTGGAACCGAGTAGTAACCATGAGGATGAGGGTTCGATCCCTGGCCTTGCTCAGTGGGTTAAGGATCTGGGGTTGCTGTGAACTACAGTGTAGGTCACAGACACAGCTCTATCTGGCATTGCTGTGGCTGTGGCCTAGGCCAGCAGCTGCAGCTCTGATTGGACCCCTAGTCTGGGAACTTCCATATGCTGTGGGTGCGGCCCTAAAAAGACTCACACACACACACACACACACACACATATTATCACTCTCATCTCTAACCTGGAGAAACCTGGCTTCCATTACTCTTAACATGTTTACTCATTTAATCAGTGCCCCGCTATATAACTGATCTCTTGTTGCCACAACTAACCATACTCCCTGCATACTTTCCCCTCCCTGTTCAGATTCTGAATTCCTATTTGGGGCCAGCCCAGAGTGTGGATGCCTTCCTAACGTTTCTCCAGCTCCGAGTTTCTGTGGCAGGTTGCTAGGCACATGGCTACCCACATTACCTTCTCCCCCTGTCTTCCTCATCCTTCCTGGGCTTAGACCCTCACACAGGGTACCCCTCGTGCCAGGACCCTCTCCTACCCTCTGAGATCCTTACTTGCACATTAGGCCAGCTTCCCCTGGGGCATGGTTTCACCTTGTCTTGGCTCTATTTTCAAACACAGTCTGCTTTGTCCACATCAATGCCTTCTTCATCTCCCATGGGCTCTGACACCCCTGCCGGGCTGTCCTTCCCCAGTGATACACAAACTTGTCTTCCACCCAAAAGGATGCCTTTTTCCATCCACTCAAGGTATGAAACCTCATGCCCTCCTCATGCTGCCCGGGCTCTGACATCCTAGGCCAAGTCCTGGAAGTTCCTCATTCCATGCCAGGTGCATACCTTGTACTGCCCCATTCTTAAGACCGAACTTTTCACTTTTCAGAGAGGCGTGCAAAGGGGAAAAGAGGAAAAGGTAGAGAGAACAAAAGAAAAATAAGAGGAAGACTTTAACATCATATTTAACAGTACATATATGTGTGTGTGTGCACATATATGTAAACCCGAACATTTTCTCTTAACATTGGAGTAAAGGAAGTGTGTCCAATCTCACCACTTCTATTCTACACTGTACTGGAGGTCTCTGTCAGAGCTGTAAGGCAAGAAAAAGAAATAAAAGGCCTCCAGATAGGAGAGGAAGAAGTAAAACTGTCTATATTCCGAGAGTATATGATTGTTTTTAATGTAATCCCAGGGAATCTACAAAAATTTTATTAAAATAATAGTACATTGAGCAAGATTGTAGTGTGCAATATCCATATATTAAAATCAATTATATTTCTATACACTACCAACAAACAATTGAATAATGAAGTATTAAAAGTAGCATTTATAACAGCATAAAATAGGACAAAACGAGGGATATTATTTACTGAATCAAACGCAAAGCTTTGCATTGAAATCTACACTGTATTTCTGAGAAAACATTAAAGATCTAAATAAATGAAGAAAAACAGGGTTTTCAAAGATTGGAGGATTCAATATTAGGATGTCAAGTTTCCCTAAATTCATCTATAGATTTCATGTAATACAAATTAAGACCCATGAAGTTTCCTTGTAGAAATTGAAAAGATCATTCTAAAATGTCTATGAAAATGCAAAGACCTCGAGTAGTCAAAAACATTTTTTAAGTCTTCTTAAAGAGCAGAGATGGACAAATTATGATATTTATTTTCAATATTTACAGCTACATTAATCAGAATAACATAGAATTAATGAAAGAATATATCTTTAGATCAATTAAACAGAGTAAATAAAACAAGTCTCCAAATATACTCACACATATAAAGTCGATTAATTTTCAACAAAAATATAAGATTTTTAACAAAAATGTTACATATATTTGACAAAGCACTTATATCTAGCATACATAAAGAACTCATAGCTCAATAAAAAGACTAATAATGCAATTTTAAAATGGGCAAAATTGAGTTCCTACTGTGGTGCAGTGGGTTAAGAATCTGACTGCAGTGGCTTGGGGTGCTGTGGAGGCAAGCCTATGAACCCCGGCCCTGGGCAGTGGTTTAAAGGATCTAGCATTGCTGCAGCTGTGGTGTAGGTCACAGCTGTGGCTCAGAGTCAGTCCCTGGCCTGGTAACTTCCATATGCTGTGGGCATGGCCACTAAAAAAAGGGAGGAGTTCCCGTCGTGGTGCAGTGGTTAACGAATCCGACTAGGAACCATGAGGTTGCGGGTTCAGTCCCTGCCCTTGCTCAGTGGGTTGACGATCCGGCGTTGCCGTGAGCTGTGGTGCAGGTTGCAGACGTGGCTTGGATCACGCGTTGCTGTGGCTCTGGTGTAGGCTGGTGGCTACGGCTCCGATTAGACCCCTAGCCTGGGAATCTCCATATGCCGCGGGAGCGGCCCAAGAAATAGCAAAAAGACAAAAAAAAAAAAAGGGGGGAAAATCTTACGTATTCAAAAATAAGTATGAGTGGCCAGTATGCAAATGAAATACACTGGTGTGTCATCAAGAAAATTCAAATTAAAACCACCTGAGATACTATTATACATCCACAAGGATTGATGAGGGGGGATATTGAAGCAGCCACAATCCTTATGCATTGCTGGTGAAATTTAAAAATCCTTCAATTACTTTGGAAAATATTTTAGCTGTTCCTTATAAAGCTAAACATGCGTTTTCCTTTATGACTCAGCCATTCACTCTTAGCAATTTACCTAAGAGAAAATAAAACTTATGTCCACACAAAAACTAATACATGACTTTTTATTCATAATAGCCCAAACTGGAAAGGTTCGTCAACAGATAAACAGATAAACAAATTGTGGAATAACCACACAATGGACTACTACTCAGCAGTAAAAAGAAACAAATCAAACAAATCTTGGTTCTGCAATGTGACAAGGATGACTGTCAGAGACATTACACTGAAGGATAGATGCCAGCCATAAAATAACATATACCGTGTAATTCCACTTATATGGACTGTTAAAACGGGCAAAAAAAAAAATCTATAATATAGTACCTAGGTTCATGCTTGTCTGGATCTGGAATGACCTGTAGGCTAATGGACTGAGAGGGCGTTTGGGGCTTGATGAAATGGACACTGGTCTATACATTTTTCAAGACATCTAAATATATGTTTACCCTTTTATTTCATGTGTCATATCTCAAATTGATTAAGTTATTTTAAAAGAGCTTTAAAATATATTGTCAGAGACTTTGATACTGTTTAAAAAGACAACTCGGAGTTCCCGTCGTGGTGCACTGGTTAACGAATCTGACTACGAACCATGAGGTTGTGGGTTCGATCCCTGCCCTTGCTCAGTGGGTTAAGGACCCGGCGTTGCCATGAGTTGCCATGAGCTGTGGTGTAGGTCGCAGACGCGGCTCAGACCCCACATTGCTGTGGCTCTGGCGTAGGCCGGTGGCTACAGCTCCGATTCAACCCCTAGCCTGGGAATCTCCATATGCCGCGGGAGCGGCCCAAGAAATGGCAAAAAGACAATACAATACAATACAATACAATACAATACAATACAATAAAATACAATAAAATGAAAATAAAAAGACAACTTGATTTTCTATAAGTTAGAGGCAATTGTGAGCAAACACAGCTTAGTGAAAGGCATTTGGGTCTGCCAAAATGTACAAACACGGACTAGGTAAACTGATCATGTTATGATGCTCTTCATCTATCTCTTTCCTTTCCTTCTTCCTACCTTCAGGGCCTCCAAAGTTTATTCTAGCCTGTTTAAAGCCACTTTACTATGAACAAAATGGCATTCATCTCCTTTTTCTTTTGACATGAAAATCTATCCATTGTGGGACACCTAAAGCCTTTTAGTCTTTCTATAGAAAATAAATGAAAGTAGGAACTGCATTAGCAATGTCTCATTGATTTGGCTAATATGTTAGCACCATCTAGTAAAAGCATGACAATATTCTTGGTTTCAGGAATCCTGGAAAGAGAGTGGAAGGATGGGGGTATCTGGGGTTCTGTGCTCATCAAACCTTCCTAGACAGCCGTGGGAGGAGCTCAGACAGGAGGGTGACCAAAGGTTTCATGCCTAGCCTTTGTTACTCCTGTAGGTGCAAGTTGGACAGCAACTGTGATGAGCCTCATGGCCCCATGCATCTTGATTATACCAGGGTAAACTTACCACAATATTTCTCTTTGATTTTTCTTTCACACTATAAAAAGATAGAATTTTGGGTGATACTTTTAATGATTTTCCAATGGCTTGATGACTTAGTTTGGGTTCCCCAGAAAACATACCCTCCGGCAAATCTAAGTGCTATCACTTTTCTAGGGTGTGTAATACTAATGAAGCCAAGAGTGAAAGAAAAGGCATGGAAGAAGAGGGAAAAAAGAGGAGTTACTAAGGCATCACAGGACATTTCTTAGGAGGAAATAGAGGGAGAATCATTTATCTCCTAGCTCCCAACTTCAGTTCATCCAAGGTCCACCCCAGGGATGGCTAACTCTATGATAACTTCGGTTGCACATTTGGACCTCATTGCTCTCTGAGAAGCCTGAAGGTGGGAGGTGAGAAACAAGTAATGTGGACAGAAGGTGAGGAGTATTCATTAATTCCCATGAAAAGCTGATAAGAGTTCTTGCAGAACTGCATGCTGAAGCAGCACCTGGGATAGAAAATAAGGCCAAGAGACTCAGAGACTGGTTGATGCCAAGATCTGAGGCAGTACATGATTGGATAATAATATTTGTAATGTTGTTTTCAAGTTTTAGGACATATAAAATAATGGCAAGGGGATTATTCTTGATATGTTGTCAGTTTTACTCAAACACCATATTGTCATTGTTTATTTTCTATAGCTGTGATCCCTCATAGGGCATTTTTCTAAAAGAGGTACATGCAAACAGGAGAAAAGATGGAAACATGAATGTGGAGGGGAAGCTATGGTAATACAGATCTAATTTTCCTAAGTAATTACATTGCACATTAACAGGGCACAGAATACAAAGTAGTTGTGAACAGACTTTTCCAGAAAATAATTAGGGAGCTATATTTATCTCTTAACCTATCTTAATAGCAACCTTTCAGGTTTTGCGGTCACATTTTCTGTTTCAAAAATATAAATTGCTGATTTTTAAAAAAGGGCAATGATATTTACAATTAATGCCAGAAATATGCCCAGGGTATAGGTTTAGATATTTACCAATATAAAGTCTTGACAATAGAAAAGAAAACCTTAAGCTTGGTAGAAAAAAATAAGTCAATACAGAGAAGCAGTTATCTATTACCAACCATTCATTGGGGTCATGTAATGGCCCAAGGAAGTCTATCAAGCAGAAAATGGGCTTGATTGGTAAGTTTTATTGGTTGACCACAAGTAGGAATGTGTGACCATTTTCTTCAATATTAGAAGTCTGAAGCACAGAGAAACTTTGTTGAGGATCATTCAGCAAAAAAAAATATACAACCTATGGCCACGAGTGAGCAGTCATTCCTGAAGTACATAGTGGTGAGACCCAAGGCAGAGTGGACTGTTTCTTGGCCAAGAAGTTAGAGGTCTAAAATGAGAACCAAAGGATGGGAGCTGGTCACAGAGAAACCCAGGTTCCTTATCTTACATTAAGAACCACGGACAGCTCCAGGCTGCGGGAGAAAAGGCCCATCTCTGGGATGACGACAGTCTGGGTCTCCGCATCTAATGTGAACACCGGTTTACAGCTAATAAAGTGTGCATATTCAGACCTCTTTTAAACACTTATTATGAATGTATTTATATGAGTAGGGAGGGCCTAGTGCTCAAATGAAATGTTCGGGGGGTGAGAGTGAAGAAATAGTTTAAGGAATCAATTTTAGAAATGGTTTTACATTGCATAAATTATTAATCGAGCCGCCATGCAAGGGGCTGGATGATGGGTCAGGCGGGAAAGCCCGTGGGTGGGGGCAGGGGCGGGGATCCCCGCTTCGCTGTTAGAATGTTCCGTGACGGTGGGGGAGAGCGGATCCCACCCAGGTTAGGTCGGAGGAACAGCGCCATGTGCTCCGGGCTCCCCGCTCTCCTGCTGCCCATCTGGCTCTCCTGGACCCTGGGGACGCGAGTCATAGAGCCCCGCAGGTGAGGTAGGGGCTTCCCCCGGGCCCCGCAGCCTCCCTCCCGGCGTTGCAGCGCGCAGTCCCTCGGTCCGAGGCGCTCTGCTGCACCCACGGGCTCGGCCTGCGCTGCGGCTGGGCGGGGGTCGTAGGGAAGGAGTCGGGCTGCGGAGCGGGTAGGGGGAAGCGGACAGCGTTTCCTTCTCAGTCGCTGCCTGTGTCGCCGTCGCTGACAACCCTGCTCCTTCCCCGGGTCGCAGGAATCCTGGCCGCAGGGAGCTGGCTTCGCGGCCGACCCCCGGCCCTACGCCGCGCCGCACCGCCCCGGTTCCTGCCTGCAGTCCCGGTCCAGGCTCAGGGTCCCGCTCCATAGCAGCCTAGGCGGGCGAGAGCGCGGAGGGCCAGGGCCACCGGCCGCGGCCAGTGCGGGGGAGGGCCGGGTGCGCGGCGCGGCGGGCTCGGCCTTGGGCTCGCCGTCTCCTCCCCCTCCCAGCGCTCCCGCGCCCGCTGCTCCTCCTCTCCCCGCTCCCGCTCCTCCTCCCCCCTCACCCTCCCCCTGCGCCCTCCTCCGCTCGGGGCCAGCGCGGCGGCGGCGGCGGCGGCAGCAGCAGGAGCAGCCCCGGCTGCGGGTCGCGACGGCGGCGGGGCGCCCCCTCCCCCGTGCCGGGGCGCGGCGGAGGGATGTGGGGCTTTGCGGGAGGAAGGCTTTTTGGCATCTTCTCGGCCCCAGTGCTGGTGGCAGTGGTGTGCTGTGCCCAGAGGTAGGGTCGCGGGTGGGTTGACGGGAAACGGGCCGGGCGGCGGGCAGGGCGCGCGGGTGTGCGCGCCGGGCGCTGGCTGGCAAGCCGCCGCCTGACCCGGCTCTCTGTGCCCCTCGCCCCTCCCGCAGCGTGAATGATCCTGGGAACATGTCCTTTGTGAAGGAGACGGTGGACAAGCTGTTGAAAGGCTACGACATTCGCCTAAGACCCGACTTCGGGGGTAAGTGGGGTGTGCGCGGCCGCTGCGGGAAGCGCGCGCGACCCACCGCGCTGGCGGCCTGGGTGGAGGAGGGGGGCGGGGGCCGCTTCCGCCGAACTGCGGCGGAGTGGGGAAGGGGACACTTCGCCTGCGCCCCCTCCTCCGATAGCCCACCACCCCTCCTCAGAGCCGCCCGCAGCCGGTGCCGGAGCCTGGCTGATCACCGTGTCGTGCGCTTCCCGCAGGTCCCCCGGTCTGCGTGGGGATGAACATCGACATCGCCAGCATAGACATGGTTTCCGAAGTCAACATGGTGAGTGCCTGCCCTCCGCAGGGCTGTCCCCGAGCCCCTGCCCCGCTGTCTGGGCCCACGGGCGTACACAGTATCGGGCCAGAGGCCTTCTCTGCCGGGCCGAGCTTTCTGGGCCCGCAGAGGGAGCGGCGCTCCCGGGTGCCGGCCTTCTAGTCGCTCGGCCCCCTCCGCCAGCCTGAGCGCGCAGAGGGCGTCGTAGGCGTCAGAGCGGCGCGAAGGGTGCACCTTTCCTGTAGTAGGAAGGGGTCATGGTCTCACCTGAAGCTGGGCTTCCACTGCTGCCTGGGTGCTCCCTGCTCCTCCCGAGGTCGCTACCCTGGTCCTGAGGCTGCCCCAGTGCCATCTCGCTCCCTAGCAACAGGCGCCGGGGAGCGGGGGAGGAGAGGAGAGCTGTGGGGGTGGATCGTATTCTAGGTAGGAGGTACTTCAGGGTTCTTTTGTTGTCTTTTGGAAAGAGGTGCTGGCCACTGGAGAGAACGATGGGCGCCGGTCTGTGTGTTCTGCGTGTCTTGGGTCAGTTTCCTTGGTGTCAGCGGCTTTTCCTAGGGCAGGCTTAGGACAGTGAAACCCGGAACCCACTCCTGCAGGCTCTGTCTGAGGTGCTGACGGCCCGGGAGGCTCTGAGAACTGAAGGGCTTGTGCAGCCAGCGGGCTCTCTGTGCCCGGAGAAACGAGTGTTCAGTGTCACTGAGGGCTGTGTTCATGCTGATGGGATTCAGTGTTCTGACCTGTGGGAAGCAGAGGTCCGTGTCCCGAGGTGCGAAGTGAGTGCCACGGGCTTTTGCTCAGGATCCTTTAGGACGACAGGGAATAAGGAGGAAAAGGACCCCTTTCGTTTGTTAATTGAGCTGAAATATCATGGGCTTCGGAAACAGGTGTATTTTTCTGTTGAGTGACACTTTAGAAATTGTAAGCATGGGCTTTTGGAAACAAAAAATATGTGTGTGTGTATATATATATATAGAAAGAAGAGAGGGAGGGCAGGAGAAGGGGGAGAGAGAGAGAGAGAGAGAGAGAGAGAGAGAGAGAGAGAGAGAGAGAGAGAAAATATATGTGTTTTTTTGAACAAAATCATTTGGCAACTTTTCTTTTTTAAAATATAGCACTGGCATAAGATAGACCCAATAGATTTCTCAAGTCTGGTGGACCTCAGAGTCACGTGGGAAAACTTGTTTTAAATGCACACTCTCAGGCTCTGATTTTGTATGGAATGGAAGCTTGAGGTCTCTGCATTTAAAACTAGTGCTTCAGATTATCTTGAAGCAGGCATTTTGTGGACATTATTTTGAAAAACACTGCAATAACATAGAAATATGGATGTTTACAAATAAACTAAAACTATTATTTTAAATATACGGTATCTTTGACTACACAGAACTATTTTTATACATTTTTCACTCTTAATCTAAAGATTTTAAAATTATAAAATGTGATTTTTTAAAAAAGTATCCTTCTTTCAATGTATATCACTCAGGACATTTATATTCAAAGCATTATAATAATGTGTTAGCAAGAAATGTAGAAGGACTTTACATATATCGAAAATATCACATATATTTTACTTTTTGTAATTTTGTAAAAGTAATTCTGTTAAAAGGGAGACAGTTAATATATTCAAGATCTACTCTGTAATATGTGATTTTCTTAATTGGAAACTTTACATTCTTTAGAGAAGATAGTTTTGTATAGAAGCTAATAAACTCTTTAGTGAACTTTTATGTCAAAAATTATTATAATGATTGCCAAATGAAGGAGAAAATATACTGATGTGGTGCTTTAAGGACTCCATACTACCAGGGGAATGAGGAGAATGTCTTATTGCAGACCCTTGTGTATTTTCTTTGAATTTTTAAACTTAGTTATCCAGTCATTCATGCATCATATTGATACTTAGTATCTTAAAAACTTTATCAATACTTGCCTAATTCTTGCACTATGAATTGAGGTGTCCCATTTGTCTCTGGACCCAATAATAAAAAGTCAAATTGAAGATACAAGCCGTTATATTGAGTAATCTTTAATTACATATCGCAAAGCCTATAATTATGCATAATGTAGCTATAGTATAGTTATGTGCATTTTTTTTTGAATTCTCATGATGGTACTTTTTGTGGCTTTCAAAACTTGAGGATTGATTGGAATGGAGATTGAAGGCCATTGGATGGATGGACTGACTGGCATCTGAAATATCTTCCACAGGTGGATTGGTAAAATCAGCCCCTAGAAAAATCTGATTTCCCTTAACTCATGATCAAGATCATAGAAATGGTATTTGACCTATTTTTTTATTAAAGGAATTTCAGATATAGAATCATAGAAAGTATCATTTTGGAGGTAACATTTTATAGGGAAGGAACTGAGAGTATGTGAGCATAAGATTAAACCCATCCCTCAAATCATGTTGCTTGAAAACAATAAATTATATTTATGAGCTTCCTTAATCACCTTACTAATTGCATAGAGCTAAGTGTTCTTAGGTTATGAAACTAAAGAAGAAATAATATTGCTCTTAGGATGTTGTGGCTAGCAGAGGAGACTTATCAACTATATGTAAAATAGTTGTAACAAAAATTGGTAAGCCCCATTAGAGGAACAAAGGAAAGGGTCTAGGCCTACTGCCAAAGTGGGGAGGGAGAGGGATAGAGGGAGGAAAAGAAGAAAGGATGAAAGAATGGGGGGGGGGGGAGAGACTGAGCTTAGTTCTGACATGGAAAGCCTCCTTGAAGATATTAAGAATGATGTTTTACAGCAGAATTTGACAGAACATTGTAAATCAACTTATAATAATTTTTAAGTGATATTTAAGTTGGGTGAGCGAATGGGGGAATAGAATTGTGACAGACATAGGAAGAGAAGGATGCTCTGGGTCAGGCAAGAAATTGGCAAAGCTGTGGATGGACAGATAAGCAGGATAGGAGATTATGATGAAAGCAGGACAAACTCCAGTTCACCTAGGCCCTTCTCTGCCTTGCCAAGGATTTCAGATGCTAATTTTTAAAAATTAAGGCGTCTGAGAGTTCCTTTCCTGGCGCAGTGGAAATGAATCAGACTAGGAACCATGAGGTTATGGGTTTGATTTCTGGCTTCGCTCAGTGGGTTAAGGATCTGGCATTGCTATGAGGTGTGGTGTAGGTCACAGACATGGCTTGGACCCTGCGTTGCTGTGGCTGTGGCGCGCTAGCCTGCAGCTGTAGCTCTGATTGGACCCCTAGCCTGGAAATCTCCATATGCCGAGGGTGCGGCCCTAAAACGCAAAAATAAAAGTTAAGGGGTCTGCAAATGTTTTCAAGCAGGTGGTGGACATGGTTTAAGATGTGGTTTAAGCTGACTGTTTTGGCTAAAATGTTCGTTAAGGTTCAGGAGTGAGGATGATAAGGTAGAAGAGCAAAATTTACCGGAAGATTAAGGATGAATGATCATGGAAGGCTGTTCTTTGAAGTTTTCTTCTCAACTATATTTTTGAAAACATGTACTTAGTGAAATAAATAAAAACTCACTAATATTTGAAATAAGGATGTGTAAAATATATATCTCAAAGTGGGACAGAGGTGTGCTTGTTAGCATTTTGGGGTGGATGTAAAAAATATTGTTACTTTTCTCTTTAAACAATTGTACGGCACAGTCTTTATCTACTAGTATTGCCTATAGTTGGTACCTCCAATGAATGCCTCTGACTTCCAAAAACTATGTAAATAGATATGTTATGCATACACATATATATGTCATAATGCATTTTGGTGTTTGGTATTAACAGTCTAAGAATGAATTTTAGTATTTTAATATTTAACATTATTGTGCTATAACATGCTTCACTGATAATGGAGATATTCTACATTTCCATGTTTTCCTAATCTTCCAATTTTTCTTTCCATGCACTTCTTATTTTTTTTAATTAGCTGATTTGATAGCAGTCAAACAAAAAAACATTTTCTTTTACATAACTTCCCTTTTCTCTTAACTCTTGTTTTAAACTTTTTAGACAATCTTTAAAAACTGTGCATGTTGTTAATTAATAACTTTAATTATTGAGATTTAGTTTACATATTACTTTAAGTGAGATTGTACACATGATAGAACACTGTCTACTGAAAACTTAAATGCATGTGTTGTGATTCTGGTGCTTAGCATTGGCCCAAGTGTATAATAAACATATGTTGAATAGATATATGGAGGAATGGGTAAGTGGACAAAAATTACTGAAAATTTAGGAAACATAAGGGAATACTAAAAATATTAAACAATTGGAAAATTTTAATTCAGACATAGTTTTTACTGAGAGAGAATGAAGTATTTTCTTTAAAAATCAATTAATTAAAAAATAGAAACAATATTTTAAAGTAGTCACGAATTCTTTTTTTGAGTTATTAGAATAAGCCATTGTTTGATTTATTAATTCAGAAACTACACATATTTAATTTTTACTTAATTAATTCTGAAGTATTGGGGATATAAAACTAGACTCAAACTCTAGTAACATAAATACTAATTTCCTATGATTTAACTTGTACTTTGTTATTATTCTATCCTTTATTAGTCTATTAAAAATAGCTTATCCTAATGAAACAGCAACTATAGTATTATTCGTCCTGATTTCATGCATATAAATCATAAACTATTGTCTTTCTTTTGCCCTGCCCATGGCATGTGGAAGTTCCTCAGCCAGGGATCAAACCCCTGCCACAGCAACGACCTGAGCTGCTGCAGTGACAAAGCTGGATCCTTAGTCTAACTGCATCACAAGAGAATTCCATTTATTGTCTTTTCTTTTCTTTTTTTTTCTTTTTTTTTTTAGATTGTGAGTACCTTTTATGTAACATATGGTGTGTGTCTTTAGTTATTATGAGAGGTGGATTTGTCCCTTATGTTTGCTGTATTGTATCCCTTTCTCATTTGCTGTATTTTCTTTTTATAAAATCAATTTGTTTTCCAATGTCTCGATGTAAAAGAAGTATGGTACATCTCAACAAGCAGCTTTAACACGGCATCACTGATGGATGCAGTCATAGGAACACATAAGAGATTTGCACTCATTTTGTGTTTCCCCTCTTAGAAGAGCAGGAAAGAGGAGAGGGTTATCTTGGCTAGAGTGAGCTGAGCTCAACTGGAGAATTCAGCTTTTAGGCATCTTTGATAAAACTTCACTTAATCAGCTCCCCTCTAGCGCTGCAGATTCTGGAGTTTCTCTGCCCTTAGTGAATGCTGAAGGAGTACCCAGTGTGCAGCACCTGGCCAACTTCTCAGGCGGAGGAGCTGAATTCCAGGTCGTGTGCTGCAAAGAGTCTAATGGGATTGGGAGTTTCAGGTTCGGTTTCCAGGTTTCTGGGAACATCTAGCCCTAGGCAAGTCACTTGACACTCAGTAATTCAGTTTCAGGCTTCCCAGGTGCCTGTGGCATTCCCCACAGAATTACCAAAGTGACAGCACAAAGGGCTTAGTTCCACATAGAAAACCGAGTTAAAGACACCCGCACCATCACAGCCACATAAACACATGTTAGAAAGCTGTCCTTTACTGATTTCTTCTGGAGAGGCTCTGTCTGCACTCAGAGTTTGCATAGGAATTGTTCCTAGCATTTTAAATGTTGGAAATGTGCTAATGCTCTTATTACCGAGTAAGCTGGGGGATGACTCAGCAGAACGGAAAAAGTGTCTCTCTGACCCAGTTGGGTTTGGAAAACTGCTTATGTGGAAGGCACTCCAGGGGTCAGGTCCAGGGAGCATGTTGGCAGTTGGTTTCTGATTGCTGCATTTAGGAGGTAAGACTGTTTATTGAGGACATTACTTTCCCCTGGCAGTATGTTTCATGCCTAAGTTATGATCAGACATCAATCCTGGGAAACTGATAAGAAAGCATATAATAGACTTCATAGATGGATGAGAATAATCCCTTACATAATATGCTCTTCATGGAGGGAGGTTTGTGTTTAATATTATAAGGGGTGGTACGGAGAGTGCAAAGAGAATGCTATTTGTCTTCCCCTTAGGGAGAGTGTTAAGCTGTGTTGCTACATCTCTTAAAAGATGGGTCTTACTCATTGTCCTGTGGTGAACAACCTCTGCCTGGAACTTGTGCCAGGCTCAGTGATCATATGCTGCATTGCATGTAGAAGTAGGTATTTGGTTTGAATTTAGGGCACAAATCATTTACATATTAAGAACTTTATGAATTTTACTAGTAAAGCAACATAAATTCAACATTTGATGCTGTATAATCTGATATCTATAAAGAGCTCTTCTTTTCTCCCATTGATATCAGAACCTTTCTTTCTCCCATGGGTTCTATGTCATATCATGCATACTGTGTTTTGAAGCCTACTAAACATTTGGTATAAATAAGTGAAGCTTGCTGACCATTTGGAATCGTTAAATTTTTTTTTTTTTTTTTTTGGTAATACATGTTGAGGTTTAATTTAGGGAGATGACAGCAAACAACAGCTTTATGTCATTTTGTAGTTTATGATGTACTTCAGTTATTTTGTCATATTTGATCATCAAACCTGATGATCCCTTTGGGGAAGTATATATTATATGTATAGGTAGGTGTTAATCTCATCTCCATTATTTGGGTGAGAAAATAACCTCAGGAATAGCACTGACTTACTACAAAGGCAAAGCTAGGACTCGGTCCTATTTCTTTGTTGTTTCTACCTCATTATGCAACAGAGCAGTAAAAAGATCCTCTGTTAGGGCCTCCTGAGATTTTACCTTTTTCCATGACCTTCATTGCTTTCTAAATAAAGTGGATTTTCCCATTTTCCTTTTCCATGAACTCTTAGTCTATCCTTATTACACTATCAAAGTGTAAAATATGATTCTGGTGTGCTTGTTTGATTAGAGTCTTTCTATTTTTCTCCCCCTTAGACTGTAAGCTCCACAAATCAGATCTGTGTCCCAGACCAGCCCTTGCATGGTGCCTGACACGTGATGTGTGTCATTCTTCATTTGTATATTTTCCTTCAACCAATCCTATAGATACCTATAATGCCTACCTATAGACAGCATTCAATATTGGTTGAAAGAAAAATGAATGAAGAAATATAGAAGAGTATGAATAAGTAGAAATATTTATTTATTTCCAATGAAATATTTTTACAACCCAGAATTTGGGCTCATGACCAAGAAGAACCTTTTACAGGCTAAATGTAATATATACACTTTTTACTTTAAGGGACTTAATTGGATCAGAATTTATATAGTTGTACACAATATGATACCATCAGCTGTCAAGTATTCTTTAGTGGTTACTCCTTTCCCTGGAGAACTTTTACATTGATTTTGATGCGTAAAGGAGGGAATTATGGCAGGCGATGTACAACCTGTGGAAGGGTAGTGTGGGTATTTCAAATACCGGTCACTGGTGCTTTTGTACACTCCACATTTGTGTGTAATTGGGTGTATCCGTGGTTTGAGCTTTTCTGTATAATAGGGAAGTTTTGGTGCTGTTTCTTATACAGCTCCGTCTTCCCTTTCCGATGGCCACTTGGCAGTGCAGTGGAGCTGCAGTGGTTTTCATGGGTTTGCTGACTTTCCAACACAATTGACTTCTGGGCCATTTATGAAAATTTTCTAGCTGCAAATTTTGGAGGACTAGGACTGAAATAGGTTTCATTTCTTGACAGTTTGCTCAGTCCTGTCAATTCGAGACAGCTAGCCTCCGATATCTGTGGTGGGAGATGTATATTCCCTTATCCTTGGTTACCAGGAGACTGCAGTAAGAAATAGAAGCCATTTGTAGGCACTAACTCATGTATCCCTTTTTGGCATTTCCCCATTGAACTTAAGCATCACAGAGAAGTGTTAATATAATTAACAGAAACCTTAGCATGCATGGAACTGACGTATTAGATAAATAGGAATTAGATTAAGATATGAGGGTGTCATGGCTTTTTAAAAGCTCAAATTTGTGCTTTTCCATTCAATATGAGAGATGATATGTAATCTGTTGATTACCTCATACTATTTTACCTCAGTTCTGCAAGGAAAGCGCTCCTATTTTGTAAAATATTTAATAAATATACATGCTGTGATTCATGACAGGAGATGCATTTGTTTTATTATGAATTTACTTTAAAAGATAGCAAAAAGCTATGTAACTCATTGTGTTTGATACATATATATAAAACATTTGTTACTTAACTCAACATCACATCACTGTTCTTTTAAAATTTAATTATTGAATAAGATTTTACAATTGATAACTTCAATGAGGAGAAGGAGCAAGTTTTCTGGGTTACCTGTCATTTCATGTTTGTGTGTGTGTGTGTGTATGAATCCATGCAAACCAAAAAATTAATTTTAAAAGAAATGATAATTTGGAGAATTCATTGTAATATCAGTGATTTTTCTTTCAAAAGAGGATGACTAAAAACTCAAGACTAGATCGGACACCAAGCATAATGCCCGACCTGTAGGATATGTTTAGTAAATACTTGTTCATTGCATTTGTGTAGTCCATGACCCTTGTGGTAAAGCTTTACCTTCTGTTTGTTTTATTAGAGAGATTCCTTTATTTGGCTATTTGTCGAGCATGTAAAAGTAACCATAGCTTTAACACATGAGGATTCCGTGAACTTATCATGGAAAAGACATCTGAATTTTGGAAAACAGTGTCATTCCTATTGTCTAGACCGTGGTTTGAAAGCAGCCTTGTGTGCTGTTAGAGTTATTGCAGGGATTGATACAACTAAGTACCCTCCAAGCAGAATTTTTCATCACTGTGTTCTTGGGCAGCTGTGGGGCAAGAATGCTGAACCCTAATCTTTTGATGTAGGTCCCCAGTACTTGTACTTGTCCCTTTGGAGGACGAATTTGGCTGCAGAAGACTGAGAGTAGTGAGGCAAATAAAGTATGAAGAGAGGAGAGAGAAGATAGGTGTGGAGAAAGCACAGGCAGCTTCCTCTCTCCTGGAAGGGAGAGAGAGAGAGACAGAGAGACGGAGAGAAAGAGCAAGAGAGGAAGAGAGCAACATGCGCTTTGGAGGTGGTTTAAATCTCTTGTATGGGGCAGTCCTTCCGGGCTTCCTCTGGCCAATCATCTTGCATCATCTGGTCTTGAGTCCACATTGGGCCTGACTCAGGGCCCTCCTCTGTGTCTGTACATCTTTTAGCCATAATGGATGCTACAGCCAGGGTTTCTGGGAAGTTAACAGGATGTACTACCTTTTGGTGCCCCTCCCTTTTCTGAGCACTGAGGAACCTTTCTGTGAGTATGTAGTTCTGGAGGTCTCCTTGACCTCGAGTGAGAAACATGTGGTTTCTATTTTGTATCCAAGCAGGATGCAGCTCCTCCTTGCTCTTGCCTTAGTCTTTCTCTTGAAGCATCTGTCCATAGGGGGCAGATTCCAAGTGCTCAGCCTGGGACCCATCTATCTCCTGCCTTAATTGGTGTAGTCTCTGTTTTGCTTTCCCAAAGCAGTGTACATACTAGAAAAAAGTTGGGAATAACTGTTTGAGTGTATGAGGACCAGGATTGATTGTGCTGTATTCCTTTTTGTGCTATTAAACATTCTGCTGATAATTTGTTGATTGGTGTGAGGGAGTATTTGATTGTGACATTGAATGAGTTTTCATTTTTGAATTTTTCCTTTGTTTGAGGCCTGGGCACCCAAATTCCTTGTGAGACTGTAATTTCTTGTAGTCTAGGCTAAAATTATGATTGCTTAAGAGAACACTGTTCTGTAGAATGTACATGTGCTCCATAATCAGAATGTTTCTGCCTAGATAATATTGGAAATTCTGTTAAAGATGTAAAATAGGTTTCTTTCCTGCAGGAATTGTCAAGCCCTTTAATATGCTAATTTTTTTTGGCAAATCTTATGAGAGGGATGAAGAATTCAATACTTAAAATATATGTTTGGGGATTTTTTTTTGGTGAGAAGATGGTGGACCTTATTAACACTTCTTCATGAAGTTTTCTCTAGACACAGTTTAGGAAATGTGGGCCTTACCCATTAAATTAGAAGGATCTTTGATAGGGCCAGGATGATTTTTCATATTTCCAGGATGATAACTGAGAAAATGACTGTATTAATAATGCCACTTTTGGTGACCATGCACCAAAGCACAGAAGACACCATTTTGACCCCCCCAAAAACCCAAAACTAGCAGTGCATATCAGAATGGGTAATATTTTCTGATTATAATTTGATCGATTAAACAGCACAAAGATTTCTTTTATAATAATACTTTCCGCCACATTGAAGGAAGATCCGTGTGTTTTAAACCTCCCTGTTTTCTTATAAGTGTTAGAAGAGTAAGTGATACAGAAGCAGAGATAGTTGTATTGAGCAAGAGAGAATGCAGAAAAGGCTCTTGGGCCGACAACAGTGGGTTAATTTTGAGAACAAAATATTACTCCTTAAGGCTGTTGAGCTTGACTGGTGGTCTCTTGGAAGGCTGGAGGTTCCTTCTTGGGTCTGTGGCAGGTAGAACAGACAGTGTATCCCACTTGGGAGGGTTGACCTCTATCCTTGAATAAATTACATTGCATAAACAGATATTTATTACAACCTGTAATATATATTATGTATAATGAAATTGTGTGGTATACTATATATTGTGCAACTTGCTTTATATTTATATGTAAAAGTAAAATTCTCTTTAAAAAGAAGATTTTTGGAGTTCTCTTGTGATGCAGCAGGTTAAGGATCCAGTGTTGTCACTGCAGCAGCTTGGGTCACCGCTGTGGCGTGGATTAGATCCCTGGCCCAGGGACTTCCACATGCCAAGGGCAAGACAAAAATAAGTAAGTAAGTAAGTAAGTAAGTAAATAAATAAATAAATAAATAAATAAAAGGGGGGATTCTCTTTGGTTGAAAGGTTCTGTTGATAAACATTTAACATCCCCTGGAATAAGTCATCTGTAAAATTTCCTGTATGACTAATTCTCTATAGTTCTATGAGGAGTCTATATATGTTCATGAATAGGCAGTGACAGTAGCCCTGAGGGCACTTGCATTTTCTGGACTGTTCCAGAATCACAGGAATAGTGTAAGAGGGCAGTATTGCTCAGGTAGCGCAGTGGAGGTCCCCCTGGGAACCTGGGCTTGGCTGGTGATAATGGGTGAGTAAACCAAAGTTGATCCAGAAATGTAGAGATTCAAAACTGTTTATTGACTATAAGAGTAATAGATTTTATTTGTTTGCTTGTTTGTTTGATTCTGCACTTAGAAGCATAGAAAGCTGGTTTTAAAAAAAAAGAGTGTTCTTGTTTCGCTAAAATTATGTGTCTGTAGATCCTTTTCTCCTATGCTATGCTTTATTTGTCATTATATCATACTGCCTAAAAGCTTATCTTTCTAATTGAAAAGCTACTCTCTAAGTTTGAAATTTTACTTTATTATTGTGAATGGTTTGAAATTTTAATTATCAAGGTAATTTCCTCAGTATCCTAGGTTATTTTACCTCTAGAAACCATAGGAGGTCTAACTGGCAAGATTGCCCTCCACTGTGAAAAGAGTTGGTTGTCAGAATTCTCAGATTGCAAAAGGGAGTGTGTTAACTTTGGCAAGTCATTCAATCTGTGGTCCTCAATCTGATCATCTTTTTACAAGTACCTTAAGAAAGATTCTCTAAGTTGCCTTCTAATCTGATTTCTGTGGTTTCTTAGAGTCTGTGAGCAGTTCGAAACGTAAGGGACCTTCTGTTTGCCTTACACAGACCACTGCTTCTTGTTATTTGATGCTGCATGTGGTTTAACTAGTTATCCAAGTGGTGGTCATTTGGCAGCTTACAGCCTTATAGTCCAAGCGTGGCCAGTGTGAAACTCAGGCCCATTTTCCCAAGCTGCCTGTGCCATGCACAGTGAGTGTGGGAAGTGTTGCACATGAATAGTGAGATTTACAGTTTATACCCACACACCTAAATTTTTGGGTTTCAGACCTGGTACTGTTCACTTTCTTTGGTGTGAATTTAGAGTTAACCATTTATGAGTGAAAACTATAGTGGGCTGTTAAAATGGTTCTGTTGAATTCAAAGCATGACCTTTCCCATGATCTCCGAAGAAAAATAACTCAATCTGGAAATGTCAGTTAATGCTACGGGGTACCAAATTGACCACAGTCATTTTTTTTTTAAAAAAATTCTACGTAAGCTTAATTCATGAAGCAGTTTTGAGTCTTCTGTGGTATTCAGCAACATAATTTTAATACTGCTTGAGTTCATAATCTAGTCGGAAAGGAAGCGGGCGTGGGCTGAGTCAGTCATCTGTATTGTGCTCTCGGTCACTTTGGGATGATTAGCCAGTATTTGGTGAGGATGATTGTAAACTTAGGCCACATTGTGGCATCTTTACAAAAACTAAAGTTTTATCATGTTCTACCTCTTTTTTGATTCCTTATCTCAATTAAAATTATTATACATAAAATCCGAGCAAGTCTAACCTGTGTGGATATAGGGATAAAGACTTGGGCTTGCCTGAACTAGAGATTGCAAAGTGAGATACATAAAATTGTTGAATTTTATTCTGTCAGAGGAAAAATGCAGATGTGTAAATTATTCTTTATATATATATGCTTATATATATAGGATATATGTATTATATAGGAAGCTACCTATTTAGGGTGGTGTAGGTCAAAATATATAGTGTGACTCAAACTTGGATGTAATCCATGATACCCCTTCCAAAATTCATAATTTTTAAAGTGTTTATTTCATATTTACTGAATTCCTGCTAATAATAGATTATAGTTATCTGGCTAGGGGAAATTGTAGCACAGTCTAGAGATGGTAAATAAGTGATTCCTAATTTAGCCCCTTGAAGTAATGTGTCTATGGTGGTAGCCACATGTAGATGTTCCTCAAAGGTCCCCCCCACCCCCAGCTCTTTTTCACCCAGAGCAAGAGGGGTGTGGCAGCTAGTCTGAAGTAGCAGAGTTCAGATGTTAAAGAGGGGAGACCTTGTTCTAAGTTTAACTGATTTATTGCACCTTGGGTAGCTCCAGCCCTGAGGATCATTGGGTGGTGGAGGTCCTGGGCATCATCTGGTTTTCTGAGAGTAAGGAGAAAAAGTCCATCAAGGCAGATAGATATCCTTGTCTGTCTCTCAGCTGCCCACCTGAATGGTATCTCTCCTTATGAGATAAGAAAGGGGGGCGGTTTACCTGACAGTTTTTCTCTGCATTTATCTTTCTGGGAATTTGAATAAAAATTTAGATAATCCCAAGCCTCAGTGTGGCTCAGTAATGTCTCTCCTTTGAGCATATATTTCAGTTTTTAAAACCATTAAGGAGAATCCTCTTCTTTTCCAACATACTTTGGAGGAAAGTGGGATGAAGTTTTTTAAACAAAGGCTGACAGGAAAGCAAGCATCTATTAATTGAGATCCAATTTCCTGATATGCCAACCTTCACCCAAGTCTATACTTGATTATGCTATAATGTGCAAACAGAAAATTGGAATTTTCTCATGCTGTAATATTAATAGAAACTGTCAGTTAACCAGAGGAAGGACTCACACATCAGTCTCACATATTACTGAACTGATTTCTATGTCAGATAAGTGTGTGTTTCTAGATCACACTTCTGTGGAGATTTTTTTCTGTGACTACTTACATTATAATAGAAGTTGTGAAAACAGCAATCAATAAAATCCTGAAAGAGAAAAGAAAACGTGGTAGGAGTTCTCACCATGGCTCAGTGGAAATGAATCTGACTAGTATCCATGAGGACACAGATTTGATCCCTGGCCTCACTCAGTGGGTTAAGGATCTGGCATTGTCATGATCTGTGGTGTAGGTTGCAGATGTGGCTTGGGTCTGGCATTGCTATGGCTGT
The DNA here is from genome assembly GCF_054392235.1 of Sus scrofa. Lineage (NCBI taxonomy): Eukaryota > Metazoa > Chordata > Mammalia > Artiodactyla > Suidae > Sus > Sus scrofa. The sequence goes on from NC_139383.1 coordinate 149,995,217, forward strand.
GGCTGTGGCTCTAATTGACCCCTAGCCTGGGAACCTCCATATTCTATGGGTGCAGCCCTAAAAAGACAAAATGAAAGAAAAAGAAAAAGAAAACATGGTAGAATTCCATCACACTGATAGGCAAGCCTGTAGCCATGGTAGAACAGGGGAGTGTAAGGGACTGATTTCGTGAGTATGAACACAATTTTTTTTATTTTTATTTTTATTTTGTCTTTTTGCTATTTTGGGGGGCCACTCCCGTGGCATATGGAGGTTCCCAGGCTAGGGGTCCAATCGGAGCTGTAGCCACTGGCCTACGCCAGAGCCACAGCAACACGGGATCCGAGCCGCGTCTGCAACCTACACCACAGCTCACGGCAACGCCGGATCGTTAACCCACTGAGCAGGGGCAGGGATCGAACCCGCAACCTCATGGTTCCTAGTCGGATTCGTTAACCGCTGCGCCACGATGGGAACTCCTGAACACAATTTTTGATGCTTCAGAATAAAGTGCTATATCTAATTTACACTTATTCAAATGCATTAGTCCAAAATAAGCTGAAGACATAGATTTTTAAAATTCCAGACATACCAAAGCACCTTGCATTTGTAAGTCATCTCTGGAACTAGTTGGAGAGGGGCAAAGCAATGAACTCCCCCCCCCTTTTTTTTAAATTTTATGGCTGCATCCACAGCACGTGGACATTCACAGGCCAGGGATTGAATCTGAGCTGCAGCTACAACCTATGCTAGATCCTTTAACTCACTGCACTGAGCCAGGGATTGAACCCACACCTCCACAGCGACCGAGCATCTGAAGTTAGATTCTTAACCTATTGCACCACAGAGTGAACTCCTGAACTTTCCCTGTTTTGATTCTCAAAATAATGAATGTGATTTAATAATTACTCTTGTATTATCTTTCATGGCTTGACTTTTTGGTTCACCTGTTCTATGCTTATGAGCACATTCTAGATAGTTTAAATTTCAGAGGTGACTTAAATAGTGTATAACTGCTTTCATGAGCCAAAGAAATGCTCAGGATCATAGATCTAAATGACAGTAGTTTGGGATTTTCCATCTTTTTCCAATTTAGCACACTTCTTCACACTTTGCCTCTGTCACTTCAGACTTGAAGCTCTGGCGGGCACTCAGTGCCACATGAAGTTCCTGCAGAAACTCAGGATGCAAGGCTGCCTGATTGGAGCCTGGGAGTGAGCTAGTCAGCAGATATGCAGGGAGCGAATAATCATCAACTTGTGCAGACAAGGGCAGGGGATGGGGGCGGGGATGGGGATAGTGGCCGTGAATGTGAGGATGAGGAAAGGGCAGAGCTGAGAACGTTCTGAAGAGCAGTTGGGACGACAGTATGGAAAAGACTGAAGGTGTGATTGAAATAGCAAAAAATGGTAAAAGTGTCAAAAGTAACACTCTTTGATTCTTTAAATGCTTGAGGTACTTGGACCTTTTGCTATGTTTAATGAAAAAGTAGATACATTCCAGTTGGTACTGTGCAAAAGAATAACTAAATGTTTATTCTGCTCGTCTTACATTTTCCTTTCATAAAAGTGGAACCACTGGGGATGTCCAAGTCCCTGAAATGGAGCCCGTCACCCTCCTGGTGGCAGTCACCTCAGATACAAAGTCGTTGAGAGGGTTTACACCTGCAGAGAACCTGTGCCGAAAGCCCAGGTGTTTTCAGGGCTAGAGGCCTGCCTGGGATGCTTTAATGCAGGTTTGTTTCAGATATGGCAGGAGAGAGGCAAGCAGAAAGTGAGAAGGAAGGCAGGAGACAACAAGATGACTTGGAACTTAGGTTCCTTTTTTTTTAAATTAAAAAAAAAATTTTTTTTTGGTGTTTTTGTCTTTTTTTTAGGGCCATGGCTTCAGCATACAGAGGTTCCCAGGCTAGGGGTCCAATCAGAACTGTAGCCGTTGGCCTGCACCACAGCCACAGCAACGTGGAATGCAAGCCATGTCTGCGACCTACACCACAGCTCACAGAAATCCTGGATCCTTAACCTACTGAGCCAAGCCAGTGTTGGAACACGCGTCCTCATGGGTACTAGTCAGTTTTGCTAACTGCTGAGCCACGATGGGAACTCCAGGAACTTAGGTTCTAACTGCATCTTTACCAGTTTCGCAAAATAGTGTCTGTTGTTTTCCAAAATTAAAAAAAAAATTGCCATTAAGAAAATTTAAAATGTGTGGAAAAATATATCTGGCTGTGTTTCTTTTTTTTAATGCACCTACGATATGTAAGTACTATTTTTTACACACTGTATACATAAGTTATTATCATACTTTTTCATATTTTATGTTATAAACACTTCCGTGCTGTTGAATATTTTTCAGTTATTTTAAGAACTGTATGGTGTTTCCTTGCATGGCTGGGAAATATATTTTACTTAATATTTTCCTATTGGATGTTTAGGGTATTTGCTCTGATTTGCTAGACTAAATAGTATTTAAATGAATATCTTCACATATAAATCATGTGTTATTTCCTTGAGTAATATTTCATTAAGGATTGCTGAATCAAATAGTATGAATATTTTAAAGTCACTTTCAAGAAAAGATCTGTTGATTTGGGCTCCCAGTGATTTGCTTAAAAAATGTTTTATAGCTAATAATCTAGAATAAGTATCTTTTGGTGAAAGGAAAGAGAACCATAGCCCACAAAACCTTAGAATTTAAAACTAAAATTGAGTTAAACTCCGAAACTGGTCTTAAACTTTATCATTACTCCAACACACTCTCATCTAACAAAAAAATATACAAATAATTTGGTTTTAAATTAAAATTGCCTTTATCTTAATTTTATATTTGGTATTCCAAAATACATGTAAGGACAGCACAAGTTCAAGTCACTCTTTTGAATGAATCTGAATGAATTCTAATTCCCCAGATAACTTTTACACTAGAATACTAGAATTTTCTCAGAAATCAGGACTAAGAAGTTGAAAAAAAATTTATTACTAGGGGCTTTGAGGTCACATTGGAGCATTTTTATCTGGAGGCCCACATTATCAGATTCTTACAAGATATTTAAAATTCAGGGTAGCCTCATATTTAATCCCAATAACCAAGCAGAACCTCCCTGTTTGAGTGCATGGGGTCTAGCTAAGTGTGGGGAAGCTGAAGGGGTTGTGGGTCTGGCTGCCCTGGTGTAGGCATGGCCATCCTGGCATGGGCATGACTGGCCTGGCATGGGCGGGGGCGGGGGGTGGTGGCTCATGTGTAGCTGTCTTGTTCTTTATAAAGAGTCCCATGAGAGACATGAAGAGCACATCTGTTAATCTGAAGAATTGTTTAAGTATGAACTTACTTTGCCTACATGAGTAACATTTTTAGGAACTTTTTTCTGTAGAGTTAATGAGGAAAATATCAGATATTATTTAATATGTTCCAAAGTCTGGTCTGCTAATGAGCATTAATATTTAATTGGATAGGGATATTTAAATGAATTTGGATTTTTTCTGCATTGATGATGAAATAAGTGAGTAATCATTTTTTTCTCATTACCCTGATTTTGAGTCTTGCCATCATGCCAAGGCATGGCATCTCAGTGAAAGCCATTATGGAACAAACCCATATTTGATCAAATTTTCACCTTCCCCTGAGCTTTATTTTCTTTTAATCTTTTTTTTAAATTTTTTTTTTTTTTTTGACATAAAGTCACACATTTGACCGGAGGAGTCGTCTGGTTTGGAGAAGACTCTTTTCTCACTGGTCCACTTGTCTTTCTTTTCCGTTCTCCTGCCCTGTCAGCAGTTTTAATTTCATTCCCCCTTAAACACTGATACTGCCTTTCATCCTAGATGCCAGAGAAATCTCTTTCAAGCTTCTCTAGCCCTTAAACATCGTGACTGTGTTTCTCTTGCCCAGCCTTCAAAATGATGTTGGTTAAAGTCCATGAGCCTATGGCACTAGGAGAAATGGTCTCCAACCACAACAAGCCCCCTAGTAAATAATTTTATTTAATCTTCATTGTGTTCATCATGCAGTACATCCTGTCTTCTTAAGGCCTCCATCCACACTTCCCATCTTTCCTGAACTTAGATTTCATTTCCCTCAGAGTTGCTGTTGTGGCTCAGTAGGTTAAGGACCCAGGATTGTCTCTGTTAGGATGCAGGTTTGATCACTGACCTCGCTCAGTGGGTTAAGGATTCATTGTTGCTGCAAGCTGTGGTGTAGGGTGTACATGTGGCTGGGATCTGGCATCTCTGTGGCTGTGGCATGGGCTTCAATTGCAGCTGCATTTCAGCCCCTAGCTGGGGAACTTCCATATGCTACAGGTGTAGCCATAAAATGAAAAAATAGCAAAAAATAAAATAAAAAAATTAGTTTCCCTGGAAGATTACAATGTGGGCTTACTTTGCCCTGTTTGGCAGGATACAGGGACCCCTGCCCCTATGTGTTTCTCAGGGACCAATGTCTTTCCTCCTTTCAGAAATTGTTCTTGCTGTCTGTGCTCTGTTTTGGCTTTTCCTGTACCCACATTCACTCTCTCTTTTGGAACATATCTTCCTCTGCATTACTCTTTCCTGTAGTCTTCCTGCGGGATAAATTAAGTATCTGTATATAAAAGAGATGCTCTGAGCCCTTCCCTTGGCTGTGCAGCCCTAGATGTTAATTCTCTTCTCCAGCCATTTTCCTCGGCCATATATTTCTGGACACTCTTTCTGGGAGGAGTATCAACTTGTAGACCCCTTGCTCATGTAAATATTGTGACCAGGGGCCACCCTCCTGCCTAACAAATCATGGTGGGCCAGGCCTCCTGAATTGTGATTTTTCCACCTTGTCACTCAATCCTGAAGATACCTTTCATCTCTTTACTCTCTCTCTCTAGTGTCTAATTATTCATCAAGTCTTGCCCAGTAATTTGGATAATGTACTGAAGACTGCTTTTGTCCCATGACCCTAGTTTGGAGCCCTCAAATGCAGGGATCATTGATGTGTCTTAAATCTGTGATTCTCCTCTGTTCTGGTTCCACTTTTGCAGAGTGACCACTCTGTTCTTCCTGTCCTTTTGAGGATGGGAGATCCTGATGGTTCCAGAGTGGCTGCTGAATGTCATAGATTGGGGTGATTGGAGAAAGTGACAGGGATGCTCAGATTAAGAACCAGCTCCAGGATCTTGCCAGGGTGGTGGTGAGGGACACCAGTGGGAGGGAAGTGCCTATGGGCTGTGTCAGTGGATATCCCCTTAGCCCTGAGGGAAGAGAGTGCAGCAGAAAGTTTTGAGGTTCTCAGCACATATCAGGGGCTTCTCCATTTGGTCCATAAAAGGGGCAAGATTTAAGGCTTTTCTTGAGAAAGTGCAGGAAGAAAAGAAGTGCTGGCCCTAGGTGACAGTGTTGAGTATGGACTGGTCACTGAGACCTCACAGAATCTAAGAGCTGGGTTAGTGGCAAAGCTTCCACCTTGACAAGCCTGATTGACCTTGTGTTAACCCAACTTCAGTTTATGCTAATCCTCAGCACAGTGTTAACATATTTATTTTTCTACTGCTTTTCTGTTGGTCTCAAATTGCTTCACTGGTAGATTTCCTCCCTTTGTCATATGATATATCCCTCTACGTCCATATATTCCATACTTACTATCAGCCATAAGTAGATGTTTTAACAGTGGGTACTGATAGTGATTCTGTTTTGATGGTGGAGATGGCCAGAGGCAGAAAAGGACCTATGAAACCATCACCATAAAGAATGCAAACATGGAAGTTCCCCTTGTGGCTCAGTGGGTTAAGAACCGAAGTATCCGTGAGGATGTGGATTCAATCCCTGGCCTCAATCAGTGGGTTAAGGATCCAGCATTGCCATGAGCTATGTACGTCACAGATGCGGCTTGGACCCGGCATTGCTGTGGCTGTGGCAGCTGCAGCTCTGACTTGACCCCTAGCCTGGGAACTTTCACATGCTGCAGGTATGGCCCTAAAAAAAAAAAATAAATAAATAAATGCACACATGGAACTATTAAAAATTCTCATTAAAGAGAGCACACAATGAATACATATAATTGTGAAATCAGGAGAGTCTGATGTCCATGGACTCTTCTCCCTTCTAGTCATCGTTTTTATCCTGGGTAATATGTGGTTAAAAAGGAGATTCAGAAATCAGAGATGGAAAGAAAGAGTGGGTGTTAGACACAGGCTCTTTATCTGCTAGTTAAGTAACACTGTGTTGTTGAATTTTTAAAACTATTTCAAAGCATGATTTTTTTTGTATAAAAATTATAGTTCTTGGGAGGAGCAGGGGTGCCATCTCAGCTAAATGTCCATTTTAATGTGTACTCTCTCTTCTTGCCGAGTACCCAGGTTGGTTACACAGCCCATCAGTAAATCAGGGATGGAGGTGAGGTTTTCTGAGTGTAATGCAAGGGCATAGCTTTTATTCCTGAAAAAAAAAATCTGAAATTAGCTAGAACAGGAACCAATTTGACAGTCTGAAACCTAGAGGAGTGGTGGTGAGATTAGTGCTCTGACCAGGTTTAATTTACTGGATGTGGAATCAACAGCAACATGGACACCCAAGAAAAGCAATAATGAATTAGATCTACCACCGTTTTTTGTTTTTTTTTTCCAAGGAGCTTTGAGAATATTGGGGTATGATGAAAATGAGGAGTTGAAAACAGATTCCATACAAATTAGGAGGAGGAAGGAGGTGTGGGGGTGGTTAGTTTTCAGATCCTTTATCTCATGATCTTCTATATGTAGAGAGCTCTTTTACACTGAAGGGAATCTGATCACCGCTCTGTTATTACTGTTGGGCCCCATTCCAGGAGTTGGAAACCATAGGCTTCGGAACAATGCACCTTTCCATCTACACTTGTTCTGGACACATTCCGGTGCATTTCTAGTTTGAATTTCCACATTCTTGCCAGTGTTGTCAGTTGATATTTAAAAGATTATTATGATATTTTAAATATTTGATTAACATGAGTTGTAAACTGTGGTTTGTTAAGGAAAGAAAGGAAGTCCATGAATTCTAGATAGCTTTATCATTGAACACTTTTTTTTTTTCAAATTTGCTAAAATGAAAAATAGAAATGCTCAAATTTTGGAGAACACTTACAAAAATGCATTATGTAAATTTCAACATTAGTAGTTCACAAATCTTCCATAATCTAGAACAATTTTGAAAAACTCGGTTTCACTATTCCCAGGTGCTAATTGGGTTTTTATAGTGCATAACTCTAGTGGGGAAAAGAGCCAAATGTACCATTGTTATGTGTAGGACTTAAGTAAAAAAATTCATCTCTCACAATAAAAGTCATGGAGTTCCTGTTGTGGTGCAGCAGAAACAAAAGCAACTAAAGAACCATGAAGTTGTGGGTTTGATCCCTGGCCTTGCTCAGTGGGTTAAAGATCTGGCATTGCTGTGAGCTGCGGTGTAGGTTGCACAGCTTTTGTCCTGCATTGCTGTGGCTGTGGCTGTGGCTGGCAGCTATAGCTCCCATTGGACCCCTAGCCTGGGAATCGCCATATGTCTTGGGTGTGGCACTAAAAAAAGAAAAAAGAAAAAAAGAAAGAAAAGAAAAGTCATAACATTCTAAGCTTCAGTATGTTTTAGCAAAAAAAAAAAAAAAAAAAAAAAAAAAAAACTTTTCTTATTCATCCAATCTAAACAGCATTACTTTCTACCTCTTCATCTTCCTAGCCTACCTCACAGGCTTTCTTAGGTTGTCACTCTGGCAGTTTTCTACCATTTTGTGGAAATTGGTAGAAATTGGAATATTTCTTCAACTTAATAGAGGCATTTTATTCTAAAACAGCTCCTTATGGTAACTTTGCATAATCAATAATAGCTTATTTAAATTTGATGTAAATCTCATATTTTACTTAATCTTGAATTCACTTTTCTCTATGTACTCAGCCTGCCTCTTAGTAGTTGGGCATGCTGCAAAGATAGGTACCAGGCCAGCAGGTCCCTTCTCTTAGTACAAAGCAAAGCAATTTGTAAAGGCATAATTTGTATTTTTCGTAAGAAAATAAGTTGTCGTTCCTTTTTTGTCCATTCCTATTTGTAGTTTCCCAGTCTGGGTAGAAAATACCTAATGGTTCTCCAAGCAGTTTCACCTAGAAAGCATTTGAAGGGCAGTATCTAGGCAGTGAATAGAGTTGAAGCCTTAGTGTTGTACGACTGCTAATTGAGGGCTTGGGTTGAGTGGAAAATCAACATCCATAGATTATTGGAAACCTCATTTTAAAGTAGTTTCAACTTCTTTCACTGGACCTCTTCCAGAGTTGCTAATGAGTAGCAAATGGACTGATGTTGAATACTAGCTCCATGCCTTCTTTCTGGTGGAGGTGCTAATAATCATTGTGCAACTAAAGGCATGAAAACAGAAGGGGGAAGAATTAAATGAAACTTTTAAAAAAACCTCTAAACAGATTTCTAGTTCCAGCCAAGATGGATAATCCTCAATCTCCCTAGTCTTCCCACTTATAACTAAAAAACCTTCATCATAATACAAAAAAGCAAACACAGGGAGGTTCTGAATGTTGAAAGAAGAAATTCAATTGCCTGTAGACCTCAGGACATGGGCAGTGACTTGGTGTTGAGTTCCCCAGGTTTTTTTTTCAACTTTCAGTATTCTGAAGAGTGTACTGGAAAGCCTACTGCCTAGAACTGCCAACAAAACGTGGAGGAAAGAAACTCCAAAAAAGCTCCTTAGCCAAATGATTAGGAAAAGGATGACCTAACAAAAACTATTTTTGTCTTTTTAAGGCTGCACCCATGGCATGTGCAGGTTCCCAGGCTAGAGGTCCAATTGGAGCTATAGCCGCTGGCCTACACCACAGCCATAGCAACAGCAACGTGGGATCTGAGCCACGTCTGTGACCTACACCACAGCTCATGGCAGCGCCGGATCCTTAACTCACTGAGCGAGGAAGGGATTGAACCCGCATCCTCATGGGTGCTAGTTGGGTTCATTAACCACTGAGCCACGACGGGAACTCCAAAACCAGAAATTTTTTGATAATATTTACCCTATTTCAGCCAAACAGCAGTCAAAAACTTCAGACCTTCTCTCCCCATGGTTTTAGCAGAGTCAGACAGCTGATTGTCCACCTGCTACTCAGTAAAACAGGTGGATGTGCTAGGATGTAGAAAGACTGAATATCACCTCAATCAGCAGGAGCTGATTGACAATGGAGGAACGCTTTACCCAACAACAGCAGAATAGACATTCTTTTCAAGTGCCCACAGAGCATTCCCCAGCATAAATCATGTGCTGAGTCATAAGACAAACTTCAACATATTTAAAAGAATTCATATCATATGGTGTTATGTTTTCTAACTCTAGTGGAATCAAACTAGAAATCAGAGCAGAAAAACAACAGGCACATCTCCAAATACATGGGAGTTAAGCAGTAAACTTTTAAGTGATCTGTGACTCTAGGAGGATGTCTCAGGAAATAAAAAGATACCTAACACTGAATGAAAGTAAAAATGTAGCATATCAGAATTTGTGGGACACAGAACAGTGCTGAGACAGAAATTTATAGCCCTAAGTGCTTACATTAAAGAACGGAGATGGAGTTCCCATCATGGCTCAATGGGTTAAGAACCCAACTATTATCGATGGGAATGCGGGTTTGATCCATGGCTTCACTCAGTGGGTTAAGGATCCAGTGTTACTGTAAGCTGTGATATAGGTCACAGAAGTGGCTTGAATCTGGTGTTCCTGTGGCTGTGGTGTGGACTGGCAGCTGCAGCTCTGATTTGACTAGCCAGGAAACTTCCATATGCTGCAGGTGAGGACTTAAAAAGAAAAAAAAAAAAAAGAAGGAGAAGAGTTCGCAAATCTAGGTCCTTAAAAAAGAAAAGGTAGATCAAAATAAACCCAAACCAAGCAGATGTGAGGATGTTATAATGATAAGAGTAGCAGTAAATGAAACTGAAAACAAAAACAGTAGAGAAAAATTGATCAAACAAAAAGTTGGATTTTTCAAAAAAATCACATTGCTAAATCTTGGATGAGAATAACACAAAAACACAAATCTCCAATGTAAGGAATGAAATGGGAATTATCATTATGTATCTTGCACTCATTTAAAGGAAAATAAAGGAATAGTACAAACAATTTTACACATATAAATTCAACAACCTTGGGAAAAAAAAAAACAATTTCTTCAAAATCATGTTACTAAAATATACCCCAAATGAATTAGATAATCTGAATATTCCATTAGTGTCTAAAGAAATTGAAGTTGTAATTAGAGCTTCCCAAACAAGAACTCTCTGGGCCCAAGTAATTTCACTGGAGAATTCTATAGTACATTTAAATAAGAATTAGATACGAGCAGTACACAGTCTCCTCTAGAAAACAGAAGAGGGGGGAACAGGTCCTGACTCATTTTATAAAGCCGTTATTGTCCTGGTACCAAATCAGAGAAGGACAGCACACATGGGGAGACTAAAGAACAAAATTGCTCAAGAAAATTGACACAAAAATCCTGAACAAAAAATTTACACCCAGCAGTGTGTAAAAGGAATTCTACACCATGACCAAGTGACATTTATTTTAAGTATATAAGGCTGACTCAGTAATCACAAGTCAGCAGTATCTACCACTTCAGTAGGCTAAATAAGAAAAAAGCTCATATTGTATCAATAGAGACAGAAAAAGTATTTGGAAAATGCAATACTCATTCATGATACAAATTTTCGGCAGACTAAGAATAGGTCATTTCCTTAACCTATACAGAGAATCTGCCAAAAACCTGCAGTTGTCATCATGCTTCATGGTGAAAGACTGACTCCTTCCTCCCTGAAATCAGGAATGAGGCAAAGATGTCCACTCTCACTTTTTTTATTCTAGCTACATCAGTAAAACAAGAAAGGTAAAGAAAAGGCATTCAGATGGAAAAAGAAGAAATAAAAATGTCCCTCTTACCAGATGACACCTTTATGTAGAGAATCCCAAGAAATCTACATAGGAAGTCCTAAAACTAGTTAAGTGAATGCAGCAAGATGTAGGCTATGAAATCAATGCAAAAATCAGCTACATATCTATGTAGTAACTGCAAACATAGGGGAATTGAGATTAAAATAAAAGCATAATAATATCCAAAATCACTCTAAGAAAATGAAATACTTAGGTATAAACTTAATAAAACAAAGAACTCGTGTGCTGGAAATGACAAAATACTGATGAAAGAATTAAAAGACCTAAATAAATGGAAAAATCGACTGATAATTTGGAAGACTCACCAGAGTAGGAGTTGTTTTTAGTTTTATCAAATTGATGTGTAGGGTTTTTTTTTTTTTTTGTCTTTTTAGCTATTTCTTGGGCCGCTCCCGCGGCATATGGAGGTTCCCAGGCTAGGGGTCAAATCAGAGCTGGAGCCACCGGCCTACGCCAGAGCCACAGCAATGTGGCATCCGAGCCGAGTCTGCAACCTACACCACAGCTCACGGCAACGCCGGATCCTTAACCCACTGAGCCAGGGCAGGGACCGAACCTGCAACCTCATGTTTCCTAGTCAGATTCGTTAACCACTGCGCCACGACGGGAACTCCTGATGTGTAGGTTTTATGCAATTCCTATCAGAATCCCAGAAAGATTTTTGTAGACATAGATAAACTTATTCTAAACCGTACATATACAGTTTTTCCATAGAAAAGCACAAGGAGAAGGAGAGCACAATAAAGTCATGTTCAAAAAGATGGAAACACTGAGAGGAAACACACTCTACAATGTTTGTGACTGCTGTATAACCACAAGCCAGTAGGTTTTGGTGGAAGGATAGACATATAGATCAGTGGACTAGAGTAGTGAATCCAGAAATAGACGCACACATATATGTCCAACTGATTTTTTTTTTTTTTTTTTTTTTTTGGCCATGCCAGCATCATGCAGAAGTTCCCAGGCTGGGGATGGAATGTGCACCACAGCACCAACCTGAGCTGCTGTGGTGACAACACTGGATCCTTAACCTGCTGCACTACAAGGGAACTCCACATGCCCAACTGAATTTTTTTTTTTTTGTCTTTTTGCCATTTCTTGGGCTGCTGCTGCTGGCATATAGAGGTTCCCAGGCTAGGGGTCTAATAGGAGCTATAGCCACCGGCCTATGCCAGAACCACAGCAACATGGGATCCGAGCCGCACCTGCGACCTACACCACAGCTCACGGCAACGCTGGATCCTTAATCCACTGGGCAAGGCCAGGAATCGAACCTGCAACCTCATGGTTCCTAGTCGGGTTTGTTTCCGCTGCGCCACGATGGGAACTCCCCAACTGATTTTTAACAAAGGCCCAAAAGCAATTTAATGAAGGAAAGATAACCTTTTCAAAAATGGTGGTGGAGCAGATGAACTTTGACCTAAGCCTCAGACATATGAATTTTTATGTAAAAATTCACATAAAATGGACATTAGAGGAAAACATAGAACATCCTTAGGACCTGGGGTTAGAGGCAGAGTTCTTAGACTTGATGCCAAAAGCATGATTCATAAAAGGAAAAACTGATAAACTTCACAAAAGGAAAACATTTGCTTTGCAAATCATTCTGTGAAGATATTGGAAGGACAAACTATATACTCTGAGAAAATATCTGCAAATCATATTTTTGACAAAAGACTTGGATCTAGAATATATAAATTAGAAATTAGAAAATGGGCAAAAGATACAACAAACAAGCCAAAATAGGCACATGAAAAGATGCTCAATGTCTAAACACCTATGAGGATGGCGGTAATAAAAAGTGACAACATGCCATACTGGCTAGAATATGTGGAGAAACTGGATCACTCATACATTTCTGGTGGGACTGTAAAGTGGTACAGCCACCCCATAAACTAAGTTGACATTTTATTATAAAATTAAATATGCAGTTACAGTACAACCCAGCAATTGCACTCTTTGGCATTTATTCCAGAGGAATGAAAACCTGTCACACAGAACCTGTAAATGAATATTCATAGCAACTTTATATGTAATAGCCCCAAACTGGAGGTACACCAAATATGCTGCAGTTGGGGAATGGTTAAACCAACTGTGGTGCATCCACAGCATGGAATACTACTCAGCAATAAAAAGGCATGAACTCTTGGTGAATCTCATGGACTTATGCTTTGGAAAAGCCTCATCTCAGAAGATTATGAGTCCATTTACATCATGATTTTGAAACAAATTACAGACAGATTAGTGGTTGCCAGTGGTAAGAGGTAGAAAAGGAAGGGTGATGATGGGTATGATTATAAAAGGGGGTGGGAGGGTGGTGTGTGATGTTGGAACACTTCTGTGTCTTTGAGGTTACACAAGTCTCCACATGTGAAACAACTGCATAGGATTATACCCCCCCACCTGAGTCCCCCACTGTCCATCCCCCCACCCCCATACACATACACACCAATAAGTGCGTGTGAACCTGGTGAAATCTCAGTGAGGTCTGTGGATTATACTGATGTCAATTTTCTGATTGTGATGTTGCCCTGAAGCTATGCCAGATGTTGGGGGAAACTGAGTGAAGGGTATATTACAATTTACTATAAATCTATAATTATTTCAAAGTCAAAAAAATTAGAAAGTCTGAAGACTTTTATGGGTACATATGTACATATATAAATATATACATATAAATAAACATAATAAGAGAAGTGTTTCCTGAGAATGTAATTTGAGAATTGAAAAGATGAGTTTCAAAATCATGAGCAGGATACTGGTTATTCAAGTTTGAATGAAAGTTTCTGTTACTGTTAGGTTGAAAATAATCCCCACTGTAGCTGATTTATAATAATCTCCACTGTAGTTATTTCAGTAAGGAAGCCTAGTTAAATTTATTTTTAAGTGAAAAGAGGAGTTCCTGCTGTGGTACAATGGGATTGGCGGTGTCTCTGGAGCGCCAGGACACAGGTTCGATCCCCAGCCTGGCACAGTGGGTTGGGGATCTGGCGTTGCCATGGCTATAGCGTAGGTAGTGACTGAGACTCAGATCTGATCCCTGGCCCAAGAACTCCATGTGCTGTGGGGTGGCCAAAAAAGAAAACAAAAAATGAAAGAAAATGGGAGTTACAAAAATTGTTTGCATCTTTTTTTTTTTTTTAAGGATTCCATGTATAAGTGTTGTATGATATTTGTCTTTCTCTGATTTACTTCATTAGTGTGATAATCTACATGGGAAAAAGAATCTGAAAAAAAAGGATATATGTGTATGTGTATAACTGAATCACTTTGTTGTACAGCAGAATCTATCACAACATTGTAAATCAACTATACCTCAATAAAACTTTTAAAAATAGGAAGAAAAAGGTTGTTAATGTCCATAGAGCTTATCTAATTTTCTAAATGAAATAGCTGAGAATTTTCATGCTTAATCTTAGTATCAAATGTCATTACTAGATGGCGAGGCCCTGATCCACACTGAATTGAATGGAGAAGAGCACATGGACTGGGCTGTGTTTATATGCCTCATTCAGAAAGCCTTACCCCTTTCTCTTCCAGGTTGAGCTGAACTTTGTTGGTTTGTTTTAGTGGGACATGGTCCTAGGCACACGGGAATGGAATTAAGAACATAGGACTTTACTTTGGGTGACTAGCACTGTTCTTTTTCCCTTGCTTCCTTCCTAGTCTGTAAATGGAATCTCCTTCCTAGTTAGTGGGTGGACTTGAGAAAGGACTTTGCATCAAAGGCACCACCTGAAATGTACTTGGAGATGAGTGCTAACTGCATCCACACTGCTGTTGACTTGAGTGTGGTTAGTTTCTTCTTTGGTGATGATCCAGTGGGTTGCTGGTTGAGGTGGTAGAAGTAGACATGGTACAAGTTAATGTTCATAAAGAGCAGTGACTTGACCAAGAGTCATTTTCACGCCAGAAAATGGCCTTTTCCTATTAAGGCTGTCATATTGCATTTTGCCTAAGAACAGAATAGGCAGAAGAATGAATGTGATATGCATTTTCCCCACAATTTTGAACTTTTATGTTCTGGTGTGGAATATGCATGGAGCTAATGAACTCTTATGGGAATACCACATTATATACTGGCATCTTTTGAATCAGAAAATATTTATAATAATACCAATAATTAAGTACCTAAATGCCTCTAGTGGGTTGGCTGGTTCAGTAAAGATGGATCCTTTCAGAGAGTTGAATGTTGTGAAACCTGTTAAAGAATGAGGTAGATATAGCCACATGATGTGGTCCATGAAATTTGCAAGATGGCATGCATAGTATAAATGTAAATTGGAAAATAATGTATAAATACATTGGACCTGGTCAGGAAAGATATTTATCAATGTATTTTATTTAATATACTCTCTTTTTTAGAGAGCTTAGAGGAGATGGGATTATAGGGTACCTTCATCTTATAGTTTTTTGGTTTTTTTTTTCAGTTTTATGGGTAAGTGACTTATTTTTTCTAAGTGGAGATTAGAAGTACTGGAGAGCAGACTGCAGTGGGTCTCATGTCTTGGTGTTTGGTGAGAATACTTGTGCCCAGTGAAACAGCTACAGTGTTTATTCTCCTTCCTTATGTGGGAAGAATAAATGGAAATCACTGGAAGCAAGAATTCATTGTGTTACAGAAAATTCAGGTCAGTTCACCCAAGGCTTACGTATTTTTTGTTCTGACCATAAGCTTGAAACTGTGAGGAATAGAAGATAAATAAAAGAAGTAGCAAGAGGAGCTCCTGTGGTAGTGCAGCAGGATTGTTGGTGTCTCTGGAGCATTGGGACACAAGTTCCATCCCTGGCTTGGCACAGTGGGTTAAGGATCTGGTGTTGCTGCAGCTTTGGTGCAGGTCACAACTGTGGCTCAGATCTGATCCCTGGCCTGGGAACTTCCATATGCCATGGGGTGGCCAAAAAAGAAGACAATAGTAGCAAGAAATGAAGACCATAGAGGTGGTGCTTCTTGCTATGTGCCAGGTATGCATATAAAGTACTGGTGCCCACACACCCATTCTACGTTCCTGATGCTGTTTCTCCTGCCAGGAATGTGGCAGATTCCTTAGGTCCCCACCACACTGCACCCATTCTTCTCCATGGAGATGTTTTGGTCTTGCAGGATCCCTGTGCCTTCTGCACTTGTGGTAACTCTTGCTCCCCAGCTAGGGTGCACCCAGCTAAGCTAGGGTGCACCCTTGCTGGGGAGCAGAGGTTTGCAGTAGTGTCTGGCCTGAGGCTTGAGCCCAGAACCTGGCACACCTGAGGGTGGTGAGGTCAAGGGACAGGAGTCATCTGATCAGTCCTGGGAAGCTTCCGGATGTTGTTTGAGTAGGGGGTTGAGAACACCAAAACTGACCTGTAGGAAGGTTATTTTATTGGCAAAGTGGTTAAGAATAGGGGAGTGCTGGGGACAGAGACAGGTGAGGAAACAGGAGGCAGCAAGGTCTGTATTCAGATGATGACAGGCACTGGAGGACCACTCTTGTGTACATCTCCTTCTGTTTTCTGAGGATAAAGCATATGTCTCATTTTAACTTCAATTTCTCCCTTTCTATTTTTATAAAATCCTCTTAATCTTTTCCTAATGAATCCCTATATTCCACTTTTCCAACTGATAGTCTACATGCAAATATTTATTAGTATATTATTACTATTATTAATAGTAGTATTATCACTACTGCTACTGCCATTTAGTCATACCTGCGGCATATGGAAGTTCTGAGGCCAGGGATCAAACCCGTGCCACAGCAGTGACAATGCTGGATCCTTAACCCACTGAGCCACCAGGGAATGCCTTCAGAAATCTTTATTATTGAGAAGTACCTGGCCGATGAGAAAAGGAGCCTCCTTTCTACCCGCTGCTTCCGCCTCTACTGCATCTTGACTGTCTAGTTGGAATAGAAAGTTAATGAACTAATGCGTTCATTCTCGTAACACATATCAATTGAACACCTGCTGACCCTGTAATAGATTTCTAATTTCCCAGCAAAATATTAGATCAACTGAATACTGTAAGCAAGGAATTTCTGTCAGCAAGCATAAAGCTGTCTTGATTTTTGAAAGAGTTAACTCTTCCTTCTGCTGTCACTTCTGACACAGACACACACAAGGGAATATCGTGCACAGAGTTGTGTTTGTCTGGTCAAGTGCCCTGCTTGCTTGGGGACCAGCCTCTGGGGCTTTCTGTGGGTGCTGGTCTTGCTGACGGCTGGGTTGGGGAGAGCCCTCCGCCTCCTAGTGTCATCAGCAACCAGTACAGGGCACTGAGCAACTGGGCCACCTAAGCCACTTTGTCACTTCCCGAAGCCCAAACTTGAGTGCCTGTCTTTGATAAAGACCTGTCATAGTTATTATTAAAATTAAATATCACCAACAAAGAATATTGTATATGCTCAGTATATCTTAGGTTTTTTCTCCCATCCTATTACTCTTCCCTTCACTGTCAAACTGAAAAGGCACCCACTTTTCCTCTGTCATGCTGTCCTTTGCATTTTATTAAGATAGATGGCTCATCATTCATGGGTTAACCTGTCCAACCTTCAGGATGCAGTAGCTCAAGCAGTTGCGAAGCTTCAGAGAGCCCCAGCCTCCACAAGAGTGAGATACCCTCTCTCTTGATTGCATCCGCTCAGCTACTTGTCTGGAAGGGAATTCCCAGGTGGGGAGGGAAGCGGGGTGTGGACGTTGTTATGGAGAGGAGATCAGAATGTTGAGGGGCTGATAGAACAGAGACCGTTGGCCATTCAGTGCTCTCTGAACTGGGTGCATGCAAACTTGCAGTTCTCTGCCTACCAGTATTAGTATTGTGTATTCAGACATTTTACAAAATGTCAGCCTAAAAAAGAACTAATTCTCATTGAGGATGAGGGGGCAAGGACAAAGCCAGCTGATAGAATGACAGATTTGTACAATTTGTGATTATAAGACTTATAGAAAGTTGATATAGAACTACCATGTGATCCAGCATTCATACTCCTGGGCATATAGCTGGACAAAACTACAATCCAAAAAGACATGCATCTGCATGTTCATAGCAGCGCTATTCACAATAGCCAAAACATGGAAACAACCTAAATGTCCTTTGACAGATGAATGAATTAAGAAGATGTGATACACATACACAATGGGATACTACTCAGCCATAAAAATGAATGAAATAATGTCATTTGCAGCAATATGGATGCAACTAGAGATTTTCATACTAAGTGAAGAAGAGAAAGACAAATACTATATGATTATTTATGTGTGGAATCTAAAATATGGCACAAATGAACCTATTTTTTTTAAAAAAAAGAAAGACATAGAAAACAGACTTGTGGTTGCCAAGGGGGAGGATGGAGGAAGTGGGGTGGATGGGGAGTTTGGAGTTAGTAGATGCAAACTATTACATTTAGAGTGGATAAGCGATGAGGTCCTACTGTGTAGCACAGGGAAATTTATCCAGTCTCTTGGGATAGATCATGATGGAAGATAATATAAGAAAAGGAATGTAATTATATGTGTATGACTGGTTCACTTTGCCATACAGCAGAAACTGGAACAACATTATAAATCAACTATACTTTAATTAAAAAAAGACTCTTTGAGATCTTTGCCTAGTTAAATAAAGGATGGTACAAGTTGAAATGGTAGAATATTTTGTAGTAAATGAACAAATGTCTTCAAAGCTATTTCCTGATAGGATAATGAAAAAGTGGGATATGAAATTGATGAACAGAATAACTCCAATTTTAGATTATCTGTCTATCTATCTATTTTATCCTACATTGAATCAAAATATTACCATCAACGGGTACATAAGAACTGACCAGAAGAATCCCATCCCATTGGCCTACAAATTCATCTTTGTTTTCTGTTTCTACCTTGATGAAAATACTTGCACTGACCTAGCTAAAGAAATAAAATTTATCCGTATTTCAGGACACTTAAGTGATTTATTTTGCTGTACTTGTCTATATCCAATCCTGTTTTACATAGTGAGTGCTTCTTCCCTGGGGCTCTCCTGTCATCACCATGTTGGAGGTCCCAGCTCTTGGAAGCAGACAGCAGAAATCATATACACACGTGTGGTTTATGTAGCCAAAGTTCCACCAGGAGGCAAGTGCCATGGCCTCTATGTTAATGGAAGTGAACACTGAGGTTTCTCTCTTATGGGGGAGTGAGCACAAGAACGTGTCCCAGCACCTAGGAGGTCAGGGATGGCACCTGGGAGGTCAGGGATGGCCCCTGGGAGCCTGACAGTGACACAGGAGGCTGAGTTAGGACATCAAAGTCAGACCCAAAGGGAAAAGGTGGCTCTTTGCCAGTTGTCCTTCCTGGAATGTGCACCCTCTCTGGACGTGACCCAGCAACTACTGGTGACCATGTTTGTATCTGAGGACCTCCCAGGCACCCAGCATCTTCAGGCCCATCCTCCTGTCCAAGTGAAGGCCTGTTGTCATCCCGTTTTCCATTAATTCAAGTCGGTATTCACCAGGCACCTGCTGCCCGCCAGTCCTCAGAGGATGTCCAAATGGAAACCCATGCTAACTAGTTATTTACTTCGCTTTATGTCCCAGAGCTATCCTGTTCTCCTGACCTACAGCCCTCAACTATTGGCCTTTCCATGAGGGAATCAGCTTTCCTCTTGGAAGCGCAGGGCTTTCCCAGGCAGAGTGAAGTTGGCAGCTTGTTTTCTTCACACTCTGGGTGGAAGATGCTGGTTGAAACATGTAGCTCACAACTTCAGAGGAGGTAGTCCTCAGCACAGCAGTCCCCATTCTGTTTTATTATTCCTTCCCTGTCAGCTGTTAGAAAAGGAAGTCTCATTATACCTCACTTTAAAACAAAATAGAGGTTATGCCTTTTAATTTTGTCACATGGTTGAATAGAACATTTCTCTTCGCCTTTGTACTAATGGAGAAAAAATTTCATGTAATTCCACCAAGGATGCTGGCTTATCTAAGCAGCCTCTTTTTTTGCAGCTTCTTCAGATATGATGGGAGGGAGTTCCCTGATGGCTCAGTGGGTTAAGGATTTGGCATTGTTACTGCTGTGGCTCAGGTTGCTGCTGTGATGCAGGTTTGATTCTTGGCCTGGGAACTTTTTACCTCATGGGTTCCCAGTGAGGTTAAAAGAAAAGGAGAAAACAAACAAACAAACAAACAAAAAAAAACCCAAGCTAAAACCATGATGGAAGTCTCTGTTAATGAATAATTAGGCCTGTTGATGTCTCTGTTGATCAAGCTATCTGAAATTGATTTTTTTTCCTTCTAACCAGTTAAAATTCTGTGTTGATCTTGTTCCCAGTACACAGATATCATGAATCACCCATTTTAGCCACTTTGTGCGTCTCCGTAAGAACAGTTCTGAATGGTGTGCTGGCCCTTCTTTCCCCTATTCACAGCTTTCCTGCTTATCTCTTCTCTGTTTGCTGGTTTACTGAATTCGTATGTCAACTCTTTGCTGTTAGTATTATGGTGTGTAACATTTCATGCAGAAAGAGAAATACCAAGGGTCAAAAATATGAATCTGGGGAGAAAAAGGACACTGTGTTAAGAGATCCATTGTCCTGTCTTTGTTGTTTCAAAGGCAGGTGTGAAAACAGTCTTCCCCTGGCCTGTGTACTCTCTGAATGCAACCCTGCTTCCCATGTGTGTCCCCAGAAGGAACCCATGAGGTTAAAATAAGCCCCTGTCAAAACTCCAAAGTGAAGTCCAGGAAGCCAGCAAAGCTCGAAAGGGTTTTGAGAACTCAAGAAGGATATTATTCTGGTGAGAGCTGTGTACAGTGAAAAAATAATTCTTTCGCTGGTGGAAAGGAGTCTTTTGAAAACTTGAGATGAAATGAAAGGCTGGCTGGAGTGAGCAGTGCTGATTTGTATGTGTCTCCTGGTTTGTTTCCTTTATGCTGTTTATCTTTGTTTTATTAGTGTTGCATGGTTATTTCCTTCATTCTCTTTTTAAAATTTAATAGGTCCCATATTTCCTACAAATAATTACATTTTTAAAACAAGTAGAATTGCAAAATCGATGTCGATCACACACATAACTTTTGGGTGAAAGTGGTGTTATTGATTTGTTAAAAAGTTTAAAGAAGAGAGGTTGAATCATTCATAATAGTGTTGCTGAAAATAAAAAGGACTTAGCAGTAATAGCTAAAAGGATCATGCCTGTAAGGCTAAGTGTTGAACCCAAATTTTATTCATGATTGCCTGACAAGAGTTATTTGCACTTCTCTTGTAAGTGCTGTGCATGTATAAATTCATTTATTGCTCACAGTGGTCCTATGAGGAAACCATATCATTGTTAATGCTTTTTTCTCAATGAGGAAAACAGAGGTGCAGTTGGGTTGAGTAATTGTGCCATGTCATACAGCCAGCAAAAGGGAAATGGAGGACTTAAGTTCAAACACCGTGAGCTCTGAAGATTTAACCTTCTGTGTCATTAAGTCAGTCTCTGATACATGAGTTTTTACACATGTAAAACTAACCAGCTAAAATTCTGTGTTGACCTCCCTCCCAGCACACAGATATCCTGAATCACCCATTTTAGCCACTTTGTCTTTGTGCATCTCCATAAGACAAAGTGGCCTTTCAAAACAAATAAAATGGCCTTAATATGTAAAGGAAGAGCAGTGGCCACGAGGGTCCTGTTGACTGCAAGTGAGATGCAGGTGGGCTCAATCCCACCCCTGCCCTTTTCCCCCCACAGCTTCAGGCCAGGTGCTCTAGCCTCAGCTTAGTGTCCTTCTCTGTACAGTGGGATGCGGAGGGGGGGGGGCGTGTCCGCATGTGCACTCATGTGCACACATGTGCTAGGAAACTCTAGTTCTCATTCCCTAAATCTTGTCATTCCAGATGTTCCTCATCGTGGAATCAGTGAGTATTAGGGGTTCAGAAATTGGGACATCACTGACAGAACAAAAATACATTTTCTTCAGCTTGGACTATCAAAGCCCACATTTGCTAGATTTCTCCAAAATTCAGGGGATTTGAAAACTGGGTTGCTTCCCAGCTTCCTTTTGGAGTATCTTAGTGTTCCTTCCATAACTACAGAAAAAATACCTCTTCCTGCCTGATATGGCAAGGCCATTTACGTGTTCAGTTTACACATCCATTTTACAGTATTTAGAGAATACTTTTCTGCTCCAGGCCTGTTCTAAGTTTATATCTAAGGTTACAACAGGGAGGAAAGTCAAGTCCCCGCTGTAGTGGACTTGACTTTCCTCCCTGGAGAGACATGCAAACACGTGAGTAAAGACCCCTGTGTCAGGTGGCGATACCTGCTTTGGAGCTTGCAAAACCAAGCATTGTGGGAGGGTGAGTCCATAGGCAGCCATCAGGGAGACCCTGCTTTGAGGGTGGAATTGGCTTGTGTCCCTGGAGGAAGTGAGGAAGTGAGGAAGTGGGTCATGCCTGGAGGAAGGACACTTCAGGCAGAGAGGACTGAAGAAAGAAAACAGAAAGAGATCCGTTTTTTTTGGCCCAAAGGATTGGAGAGGGGGTTGGGGGGAGTGAGATGTTGAAGAAGTGGAGAGAGTACCCCACTTATGCACAGGATACTTTGGGGCCTGGTCCCTGGAGGCTTAACCCCCACCACCACCACCATCAAGTCACCCTGATGGTTTCTTCTGTTGGAGCTTTGTGCAAAGGCTACAGGCCTCCAAGACCCCAGCCATTAGTGTGTTGCCTTTTTCTGAGTGGTCTAGGAAATATGTGGCCAGGTGGCCTTCGGTGGTACACCGTTGTGCTCCCTGGCCTCCCCAGGTCTGTGTATCCCAAGGAGGAGAATGTGGAAGAGGGGGCAGAACCCTCTGGGCAGCGGTGATGGACAGGGCTGTGAGACGGTTGGGCTCCTGGGTTGTTGCCTACACATCACTTCTGAAGGCCAGTTGTAGGCAATTATGCTCTGCAGTCTCCAGGCTGGAAAGGAGAGCAGTGTAAACACTGCATCTGGGGTCTCTGAGAAACCATAGACCCCATGACCTCCTATCAATGCCTCCCCCATTGAGACAGCAGCGACCCTGTGCCCTCTTATTACTGCCTCCCTCCACTGATTTTTATGAGACCCAAAGTGTGCACCTTCTTGAGTAAAATCACCTATGAAGCTATTTTTTCATTGCACATTTCCCTGTTGGGTAATCACATTTATATAACCAGGTGTATTTAAATTGCTTAGCAGAAAACTTGGTCTATATAAAGGGTGAAAATAACAGTTACCTGCTAGTGTGATATGGACTAATGTATCTGGAGAGGATCAGCGATACTGTGAAAAATGGCACACGAAAGGAATTCCTTGTCCTTTGAGTTTGGAACGTTGGGATAGTCCTAAAACACCAATGTGATGAGATCTGGAATAAATTAATGATGACTCTTCTAGATTTCTGCATCAGAGTCTTTCTGAAAACTTTTATGATACAAACTACTCTCTCCCTCATGAATATCTTTCCTTGCCACTGGTGCAGTGTGGCCAAGGTGGTTACCTGCTCACAAAATCCACGGTCTCTTTTTCTCCTGGACCTGCTGTAGACTACATCCCTGAGCCTCTCATGGAGTCAGGTTTGACCTCATACTTGAGTCCCAGTGGAGGTGGGCCCCTTCTAGCTGTGGCCCATACACACCCTGGGTACATACTCGAGTGGAGACAGTGCCCAGGCTAGCCTTGCAAGCCATGTGATGAGGGCGACAGGCTCTTCATATACTTGGGGATCCAAATGAGTGGAGGGGACCACTTGCTCAGTGCTGTCACCCAGGAAGAATTAAGCTTTGGTGGTGTTTGAGCTTGGGGTCTCATTGATACAGCTAACCTAACTAATTGGCCTGACCTCATAGAAGCAGGATTTGGTAAACCATTTGCCAGAGCACCCCTTGGCTTTCCCCTCATAAGAACATCTTTCTTTTCTATTTAAGTCTTATCTTTAGATATGTGGTTAAGGGGGTAAAAAATCAATGTAGGTAACTATGGAAGACAGTGTTTTGACCATGGATGCTAAGGCATTAATGCTGGTCCTCGTCATTAAATTGTATTTTTGTTACTGCAAATACTGTACTTCAGTTTCTCACAGGTATATGGGTTATAATTTTTGAAACTATGTGTATTATAATTTTGAACACATAAGTAAATATATTATAGGTTTCTTGTTGTCAGAGAAAGGAATGATAAATGAGGACAAGGAGGGCTGGCATGAACCCTGTAATCTCTGAGCACTTGGGTTTTTATTATGCAGACAGAGAGAGAGAGAGAGACAGGAAAGGATGCAGATGAGCAGGATGTGATCTCCCAGGATGTGGATGTCCCAGCCCTGTCCACTGAGGGCCCGAGGGGCAGTGACAACCTCACTAGCAGTGAGCACACTTGGCATCCAAATTTTGGTTTTTAAATACTCTGTGATAAAAACCAGTATACCTTGGACTGATTGTAGGGCTGGAGCAGGGAAAGTGCAAGGGGAACCTAGAATATCTTCCTATACTGGAGAGTAAAAAAATGCTGATCATGATGGGAACCTATTGAAAAAACATGGAAACCAAGTTGAAGGGTCTTCCAGTGGCCAAATCTGGGACAATTTGAGCAACAGAAAAGGACAGTAATGGATATAATCTATAGAATAAAAGTAATCCACAGAATAAGATATCCTTGTGTTCACACTGGTACAAATAAATAATCTAGTAAATAAGAATGTAAGTAAGTAAATAAATAAGGGAGGAAGGACAGCACTTTAACACATTACAGTGATGATTTTAGAGTGTCACCATTTGGGAGGCATCAGAGAAACACCTGGTTGACCAATGTGTGCTAAAGTTATTGGGCGAAATTTTGATGGGAACCAATATTAGCATAGTCTCTAAGTGTCTCCGCATGACTTAGCTTATTAATTACAAAAGGAAATAACAGGTGAATTTAAATTGTAGACTTTCTGCAGACACCAGCTTAACCAAGTGATGAAAGTTAACCTTTCCAGCTGTGGTACAAATTGACATCCCAGGTCTCCTGATAGGATGCAGTGAGAAGGCCACCACATTGTCTCTGTGATGCTCTTGTTCCAAACACAGGGCCTGAACTGAATCATGCAGAAACATCAGACAAACCCAAATTGGAAATATCCCACAAGATACTTTGCTGGTATTCCTCAAAGTGTCAAGATCGTGAAAGACAAACCAAGATTGAGGAAGGGTTCAAGATTCCAGAGACTAAGCAGCCAATACCACAAAATGCAACATGTGATCCCGGTCTGGATCCTGTTCTAGAAAGGGACATTAGTGGGTGGGTAGATGAAAGGTGAATAAGGTCTGTAAGTGGGAGTACCATTTTTGATGCCCTGGTTTTGATCATTTTTCCTCTGGTTTTGCATGATGTAGACAGAAGAAGCTGGACAGATGTTACACAGGATATCTTTTGTACTACTTTGGCAATGTTGTGAGGCTGAAATTATTTTGAATGAAAAATTCAAAACACAAAGTTATTAGAAATAATTCACATGGAAGCCTCAGAACATGTTGCTTGTTATGAGGTAAAGGCTCTCTTTCACTTTGGAGGCATGAACTTATCAGAACATCTTGCATGGTACCTGGGAAGGCAGTTGAAGTAACTTGTTACACTGCCACTTACAACTTACCCAGGAAAATACATGATCTGTTGAAACTTTTCATAGACCTCCAGGATGACTTGTATGTGATCCAGAAAATAAGGCACCTTTTCCTAAGAACCAGTTGTAAACTGCAGATTGGCCCTTTCCATCTGCCTCTACATGGATTGAATCATGAGCTGCTGCAGCTGCTGACCCTCAGCACCCCTTGAGAGCTCAGGGTGGAGATCAGGAGTGAGGTACTCTGTGCTCTGGGAAAACTGGCAGAACAGGTCTTCAGATAGTTAGATATTTTCAGGAGAAGATTTTATGAGCCCAATTCTTGCATCTCCTCATATCTAGGAAAGCACAAATATCCTTAGGGTGATGTCTGCGTCTCATGACTAACAGTAACCTTCAGGAGACTAGCAGCAGCCTTCTGCAAAATGTGTGCTTGGTTGCATGTACCACCCCCTTCACCAAAATCACATATATACCGACAATCCTCTCTACCTCTTTGGAGAGATTTTTTTCGGAGTTATCTATAATGCTGTCTCCAGGGCTAGACTCCTCATTTTTTCCCAATAAAACTTAACTCAGAACTCTCATGTTGTGCATTTTTTTTTTTAAGCTGACAGCAATCATTCTACAGATACCTATAGAGATATAGCATTTGTAGCAGGCACAGTGCTGTGAGTTCAGGGACGAATAAGGAATGACATCTGTCCTCAAGGAGGTTACATGTTAACCTGTTGCCTTTGGCAGGTCATGGCCAACTTTGACCAGTGCTATTTATCCTGGGATAGCCTGAAAGGGAGTGGGGGCAGGGGGAGCCACTGATGCTTTTGGAATTCATTTTGTAAGCAGAAGAGAAACAGTTGCAGAACAAGTGATGTTTCAGGAAGACAGGCAGAATGTTCCCTGAGAGAAGAGTGTTCTCAGTCAAGAGCTCTATATAAGTCAAGAAAAACAAAAAGGAAAGCTTGGCTTGTTGGAGAATAGCCAGGAGAGCAGAGTGATGAACATGTGGACTGTGACAGAAGATGACAGGTGGAAAAAACCAAAAACACAGAAAGGGTGTTTCCAGATCATGAGCTGTGATGCTGAGGAATTTGCTTGTTCCTCGTGGCTAACAAGTTTGTTTCTGACATTCTTATGGAAGAGAAATGTGGGAGGGATGCTGGTACAGTGGTTGGAGATCAGTTTCTTTTCTTTTTGTAAGTAATCAGTGGAGCTTTAGAAATTGCCAGTGTTCGTTTGCCTGATGGGCAGGAAGAGAGAGAGGGAGGCAGTGATAATGTTTGGTCCCCAAACTGTCTTAGAACTAATCCCAGCAGCCCTGTTTCTCCCTTCTCCAAACCCAGTTGACTAAAATCTGGGGTGGGATCTTGTCCTGGTTGAAAGCTTGCCAGGTACTGATGTCGAGGACTCCTTTCCTAGATGGAGCAAACTGACCCACAGGGAAGTGAAGTTAGATGGGGTGAATGTGGAAGAAGATTCATGGCCTGGGGCTGGCATGCACTGGGAGGCTCATTAAAAATACTGCTTTCCTGGGTCACCTTGCTGTATAGTAGAAAATTGACAGAACACTGTAAACCAGCTGTAATGGAAAAAATAAAAATCATTATAAATGAAAAAAAAAAACAAACTGCATTCCAGGAATTTCCACTGTGATGCAGTGGGTTAAGAATGAATCTGATTGCAGCAGCTTGGGTTGCTTCAGAAGTGTAGGTTTGATCCCCAGCCTCACGCAGTGGGTAAAAGGATCCACAGCTGCTGCAGCTATGGAGTGGGTCACAGCTGCAGCTCAGATTCTGTTCCTGGCCTAGGAACTTCCATATGTGGAGAGTGCAGCAATAAAAAAATGAAAAGATAAAAATTTAAAAATACTGCATTCCAATGTAAAGAAGACAGACCTCTTTTCTGAGTCAAACTGAGTGGAGGGAGCTTGGGGTGGAGCTGTAGTTGGAAAGACCACCTGTGATTATGCAGGAAGCACTAATGAACCACCGCTATGGGCACCAGCCTTCTGCAGCCTGTTGTGTGAAGTCCTCCAGGAATCGGAGGGTACAGCCGAAATCTGCCAGTTTGGATCCCTCTGGCTGACTCGCAGACTCACTGAGGAGCCTTGAGTAATCAGGCAAGGAGCAGGGTTGCTGTGTGCATGTGGGTTGTAGGCCTTTGAGAGCCTTTCAAGAGGGCATGGACCAGAAAAAAAAAAAAAAAAAAGAATAACCTGAAAGTTGAGAGAGGCAGCATGTCAATAATGCTGAGAAACTGTTCCAAAGAGGTAAGGAGGTGGTGGTGGAGTGGGATGGGCAGGATGTATAGGATTTTTTGCAACAAAAGACCAGGTAGTCAGAACAACTGTCAATAAAAGAGAACCAGATGTCTCAAGTTAAGAAATTTATTGCTTTTTTATGTATGCGAAGATGCAAGATTCTGGGCTTACTGAAATCATTCCTTTGATATGCACCTTAGCTGTCTGGAGCCAGTGTTCTGTGTTTTCTCATCCTGAGTTTCCTCAGGGCTCACCTTTGCAGGTGGCTGCAGCAGTTGACTATGAGATGGTGGTCATTCTTTATTTCTATCCTGAATTCCCTCAGCTCTCACCATGGCTTTAATGCAATGGCTTGATGCAATGGCTTGATGGCCGCAACATCTTCTGTTTACTGATGTGGCAGGCAGTATTTGAGTTCACAAAGGTTAGGTTTTCTGGCCCCATCTCCTGAATCTAGCCACACTCCAGGCCTCTGGCTGCCAGAAAGCCAGGTATGTCCACCTGGCCTCAGGAGAGCTGGTGGAGACTTCTTGGTAGATGGAAGGAGAACGAAGTCCTTGCAAAATGATGTGTTTGCTTTCCATTCCACATTTCAAATGTCGGCATATTTTAGAAATTTTTTCATGGTGGGATTCAGTCTGTTCTTTGTTTGACTCAGTGGTGAAATTGAAATTCTGGGAATGCTTTATAATGAAAGAAAGCAGATAGAATCCATGCACTATCATCAGATCAGGGCTTGACTTACTGGATTTATAGGTTTTGAAACTGAAAATACCTTTGAACCCAGCCTAAACCCAGGCTGGGACTTAAACCCATAGATTTTTAAATTAGAATCACTCACCTGGTGTCTGGACTTACTGAGGCTCAGGTTCTTTGTCTTCAGTGCAGAAGAAATTCAGTGAGAGACAAAGTGATAGGCAGGAAGTAGATTTATTAAGATAGGATACTTGTAAGAGATGCAAGCAGGCAGGTGAGAGGCTCTGCCTGGAGAATTAGGTGGGCTATATTTTTATAATCCAAGGAAAGCGGGGAGGGAGACAAGACAAACTTCTTCCTTGTTCTTCAAGAGGATTTCAGGCTTATATCACTAGCTTCTCTTTCATATCAGGTAAGAGAGTATTTGACCCTATGAGGTCAAACCAGGACTGTCATGATGCTTATTCAAATCAGCAAAAGGGGGGTACCATTATGCTAAAATATGCTGAATCATCTCAGGTTGCCTTCTAATGAGGGTCTCCTACTTTGGAATGTCATCTTTCCCTTAATTTCCTATCCTTGGTCCTAAGGATTATTGCCTTGCTGAACTTGAATGCAGGCCTCATTTTACCTTTCACTTAATGATCTGAGGCATATCACGTGCTTTTATTTATGTTTTTATAGTTTAACAAGCCTGCTTTGTTCCGTGAACATTCTGATGGCTTTCTCGAGTGATTATTATTATTATTTTTTTTTTTTTTAGGGCCACACTCAAGGCATATGGAAGTTCCCAGACTAGGGGTCGAATCAGAGCTGTGGCCACTGGCCTACACCACAGCCACAGCAACGCCAGATCCGAGTCTCATCTGAGACCTACACCACAGCTCATGGCAGTGCTGGATCCTTAACCCACTGAGTGAGGCCAGGGATTGAACCTGCATCCTTATGGATTCCAGTCAGATTCGTTTCCTCTGAGCTATGATGGGAGCTCCTCTTGAGAGATTAACTTACAGTGGTCTCAAAGTTCCCTAGGTCTCACTCTATCTGTGGTTCTCTACTGGGACTTCTACAACTACCTGGGTAACAACCCTACTCTGTCCCTATCAGTTTCACGTTTCAGTCTTAGGCTTTACTCTATTTCACACCCCAGTTTGAGGAATCATTCTTCCTTTTGAAATAACTGGGACTTTGAAGTTCTCTGGAACTTTATACTTAACTGTCTGTATGTGTGTAATGAGGCTTGGAAAGAAATAATGTAAAAATTCCTGAATTGCAGAACTCTTAAGCAAAAATATTTGTGGCTTAAAGGAAACCTGCTACCTTTCGAGGGGGGGAAGGGGAAGGAGATCAAACAGTAGCTAGTTTTTAAAAACATTTCTTTTTGGGTCCCTCGACACTCTGAAATACATGCCTGCTTGTTGTCATCTGGTCCCTGAGACATAGCACCCTGTGTCTCCATCACACAGTCCATTAAAAAATATGCACAACCTAAAAATTGAGAGTTAAGTTATAATTGGGGCAAAATGAAGACTTAAGCCTGGGAGGCAGCATCTCAAGTAACCCTGAGAAAATTGCTCCCAGGCGGCAGCAGAAAGGGAGCTAGGATATACAGTAGTTTTGCAACAAAGGGCAGGTAGTTGGAACAAAAAATTACTGTTAATAACAGAGAACCAGATATCTCAAGTTAAGGAATTTAGCACTTCTCTGTGTATGGGAAGATGCAGGGGTCTGGGCTCATTGAAATTATTCCTTTGATATGCACCTTGGCTGTCTGGGGCCAGGATCCTGTGTTTTCTTGTCTTGAGTTTCCTCAGGCTGCACCATCTGGGGCGGGAGGTGGATGGCTGCAGCACTTGACTGTTAGATGGTGGATATTCTTTGTTTCCTTCCTGAGTTCCTGAAGGGCTCACCTTCACCATCAGAGTGGCTGTAATGTGGTGGTTTGATGGCCACAATATCCTGTGTTTACTGATGTGGCAGCAGTATTTTAGCTCACCGATGTCTCAACAAATCTCATTTGTATGATGGATATTTGTAAATATCCCTCCAGTGTTAATTGCTCCCAAACATACATCTCTAATTCTATCATTGCTGTCTTCCTTTCTGGCTGTTCTCTTACCTGAAGTACTATTCTTGGTTGGTTGTGGGGTGATAGCGCTGCAACCTAACCACTTGTAGGTCCCCAATCCTTGTCCCTTTGGAGAAAATGTGGCAAAGAGACTGAGAGTTGGAAGTGGCTGCAGTCTGATGGTGGCTTCCTTCCTGATTTCCTCAGGGCTGACCAGCATCAAAGGTGGCTGCAATCGCAGATGACTGTGACATTCTTTGTTTACTGATAGGGTGGGCAATATTTTATTTCTCAACAGGGCTATTTAAGACCCCAAATTCCACCTGGGTCTGAGCGAAGTGGTGAACTGATGCCAGGAGATAAGGGTTTTGTTTTGTTTTGTTTTTTGTTTTGCTTTGTTTTGTTTTTTGTTTTGTTTTGTTTTGATCTTTTTGCCATTTCTTGGGCCGCTCCCGCGGCATATGGAGGTTCCCAGGCTAGGGGTCCAATGAGAGCTGTAGCTGCCAGCCTACGCCAGAGCCACAGCAACGCGGTATCCAAGCCGCCTCTGTGACCAATACCACAGCTCACAGCAACCCCGGATCGTTAACCCACTGAGCAAGGGCAGGGATCCAACCTGCAACCTCATGGTTCCTAGTCGGATTCATTAACCATTGCGCCACAACGGGAACTCCCTTTTTTTTTTTTTTTTTGTCTTTTTAGGGCCGCACCTGAGGCACATGGAGGTTCCCAGGCTAGGGGTCTAATTGGAGCTGTAGCCACCAGCCTATGCCACAGCCAGAGCCAAGCCAGATCCAAGGCACGTCTGCAATCTACACCACAGCTTATGGCAACACCAGATCCTTAACCCACTGAGCGAGGCCATGGATAGAACCCACAACCTCATGGTTCCTAGATTCCTTTCTGCTGCACCACAACAGGAACTCTGGAGATAAATTATGACTGATGATGGCTGACCCTAGGCAGATGGAAGGCAGATTCTGATTAGGTTTGGGGATTGCCAGTGTGGCTTATGGTATTAACTTTTGGGTTGAATTTTGCTTCTCACTCCTTCCCTTCTCCTTCTGACTATCCTCATTTCCTGAACTGGTTTGTGAAATTAGTCATCAAGACTCACTTTCCTGGAGTTCCTGTTGTAGCTCAGCGGGTTAAGAACCTGATTAGTATCGATGAGGATGGTGGTTTGATCCTGGCCTTGCTCAGTGGGTTAAGGATCTGGCGTTGCTACAAACTTTGGTGTAGGTCAAGGATGTGGCTCAGATCCGGGGTTGCTGTGGCTCTGTGGTGTAGGCTGGCAGCTGCAGCTCTGATTTGACTCCTAGCCTGGGAACCTCCATCTGTTGAGGATGTGCACTTCCCCACAAAAAAAAAAAAAAGAATAAAAAAGGGACTCACCTTCCTGAGAAGACCTACATGCAGACTGCTAACCTGATGTACTTCATGATAGAAACAGCTGTCAGTGTAGGGTACTAATATGCAGTATAGGAGTCTGTGGTCCTTGGTTCATTCCTTCAGGCAGTTTAAAACGTAGTGTTCGAAAGATAGTAAACATATGTTACCAAACATTGTCAATCATTCAAGGTTGGGATATTTTAAATTTAGCGTTTACATACTACTGTTGCAAAATGGACTTAAAGTGTGAATAAAATGTGGTATGAACAATTTGAAGAATTATCGACAATTGCTTGGCTCCCCATGCCCTGGATTTTCAGAGGATGGTTTCATGCCTGATTAAAAGTGTGAAATTGGAAGCAAGCACATTTAGTGTATGGAGCTTGCCAGCCTGAGTTCCTGGAAAGGTTGGCCTTCTTGTTGGTGGGGGTGTGGAGCAGTCCGGGCTGAGCAGGGTTCTTCCTGTGCTCCCTCTGTGGTCTGTCTTGCATTCCCACCACTCACATTCCCTGAGGCCTGCTCTGGGTGCCCAGCTCTGTGCAGAGCAAAGATGTTGAAAAGGATCTAGAGTCAGCGTGCTACACAATAGGGAATGGTGGGGGACATGCAGGAGGAGCCATGTGCCACACCTGGAAGGTAGGTCCGCAGGAGAAGGAAAGAGGGGCCCGGTGCACTGTGGTGCAGACGTCTGGACTAGGGGCTCCTAGAATGCTCTCAAAATAGCATTGCACCATCTCCAGGGCATTTTAGCAGCTTTTTATTTCTGGGGCAGTTTCCACCTCCACTCCAGCGCACACTCCAGCACTCACTTCCGCACATGCACCGACATTCAGGGTGGGAGGGTCAGCCTGTGGCCTTCAGTTGCTGAAAGCTTTTCTGCAGTTCATATCCTCTGGGGCCCTAGGAGAAAAATCAATCACGGTTTTGAAGATGAGAGTTTTCAGTTTCCTTCTAAGGGTTTATCGATCAGCTCCTGTGTAGCATGAGTTGGGTGGATTTGCATTAGGGGGTTTGGGGAATTCCTGCAAGGCTCTTTCCCATTCTGCTTGAAAACCAGCCTGTGTGTCACCATGGTTTGGTTTATTTTCATACCGCTAGCTCCCTGTGTATTTTGCTTTTAGTATCTGGAAGATGTAGCAAGTCTGGACCTTTAGAGAAGTCTCTGGAATGTCAGAGTCACATTCTGTATATTATAAATGATTGGCAATTAAGCATACCTGTATTCCAGGCCGTGGATGCTTAAATAGTTTAC
Source organism: Sus scrofa (assembly GCF_054392235.1). Taxonomy (NCBI): domain Eukaryota; kingdom Metazoa; phylum Chordata; class Mammalia; order Artiodactyla; family Suidae; genus Sus; species Sus scrofa. The sequence goes on from NC_139383.1 coordinate 150,028,328, forward strand.
TGACAAAGGAACCCATTTTGCACACAAGGCAGCAGAGGAGATTCAGGCAAGGAAGACCTCAGAATAATCCACTCACTGTTAGTATATTACAGAGCATCACAGACAGTGCACCATCCCACCTACATTAACTCATTCTGCAGCATTTTGCTTTCAAGAGCATATTCTGTGTGCTCAGGACTGGTAAGAGAATTGAATTTATAAATAGCAATTGTTTCTCCATTTGGTTGATGTGATTACCAATGATAAGTCTTGGCATCCTGGTTCCTGTCTTGGCACTTAATGACTTATTTCTGTCCTGGGGCATCCTTATGAGAGTCTTATTCCAGCAGGTAGGTTTTCTTGCCTGTCTTCTGGGAGGCAGCATACCCCATACACAGCTGCAGGAAAATCTTCTCTGACCATTGTATCTGTCACCTTCTTCTCTTCCCTCTTCTTAGAGAGGCTTCTGAGGACTTCCCACGCTCCAAGCTGACGTTGCAGGGGACAAAAAGTTTTCCCTCCTTATCTTCTAAATTCTGCAGCTGGTCTTGTCGTTCAGTTACATAGGATAGGTTAACGAGAGAAAAACAAATTGGATTTCATATCTTTGGAAGTCCCACAGAGATATGAGACTTTGAAGCAGGCAGCCAGTCGTCATGACTGTCTTGAGCTGAGCAAAGGTATAGGGTTCAGGGGCTTCAGAAGGAGGGGGGGCTTTCACTGGAAGGTGAAAAAAACAAATGTTTGGTGAATAAAACTTACCTGCCATGCAGATAAGTCTCTCAGAAGAAAAATCATCTCCGGCAGTAGGTCTTTTCCTGACACAGACCCCCTTCTAATTGGTGGTGGTTAAAGGGCAGGTAAAAAGCTTTTTCTGAATTTTCTGGGTCTTGACTGTATTCAGCTCAAAATAATCTATTCTCGGGTTGATTTTCCTGATTCCCCTCAGTAGCCCAGAAGCAGTAGCTTCAGTTATTTTTTCTGCCTTTCCTCAGACCATTCTGCCCCAGTCCCCCAAATTCTGTCCTGCTTGTGTCCATCAGTGGCTGGTCCTGGACACTGATGGCCTCTCCCCAGGTCACGTCCACCTCCTCCTTCAGGTCACTCACACCTCATCTCCTCCAGCCACTCTGCTTTTACATTCTCTACACTTCAGCTCATCTAAATTTAATCAGGTCTCTCTCTCTCTCTTTTAATACCTAACTGCTGTCGGGCTTTGCAATTTTTCACAAGCTGCTTTTTGGGGTTATGTCTTCTCTCCTCTTGAGGCAGGTGACAGGCCCCTTTCTCTGTTCCTGATATGTCTTCTACGATCTTCCTTTTCTCCATGAGTTTAGATTTGTCTTTGACAAACTTTCTATGACCCAGCGGCAGGCTTGAGTGATTTCAAACCCAGGGGTTGTCATGACTACAGTGATGGGAATAATCAGAGGTTGCTGTTGGGGGATTATTGTGTTTTCGCACACTAGACTCAGCAGTTTGCGTGTATCACCTCATTTAATCACCACAATGAGAGCCCTTAGGACTCTGAGCAGGAATGTTCTGAAGCCTGTTCTACATGTGGAGAGACAGGCTTGGAGGAGTTTCATAAGCTGCCCAAGCTCATGCATCTTCCTTGTTGGAGTTCCCGAGTGTTGCGTGGAAGGTAAGCATGCTTCCTGTGCAAATCTCCTTGCTGGCCTGTGTCAGCGTTTCCTTCTGGGCCAGCAGCCCTGTCATCAGAGGACCCCAGCCACACTGCAGAGAGCCAGGCTCAGAGGCATTTCAGACTTCTTCATCACCAGATGCTTGTACTTTTCTGCTGTGCTTCTCTCCCTTTGGGGGCTATTCCCCTGTTTTGTTTGTTTGTTTGTTCTGCTTTGTTTGTTTTGCTTTTAGGTATAGCATACCTGCAGTGAAGTAAAAGCAGGCACATTGAGTGTGCAGCTTGATCACTTCCCACTTACCCAGAAGCTCTTATCATAAGGGGCCCATTGAAGTGGAGCTATGCTCGGCCCCACCCTCACACTAGTGGAAACAGCAGATTGCATGGCTTTTCCCAGAGCTCCTGCACCCCAGCTTCCAGGGTTAGTTCTTCCCTGCAGGGGCCACAGCATAGAGCGCTCTCATGGAGAACCTTTTCCACGAGGCTCTTTAATATCTACTCCCACATCCTACAGACCCTGGCCAGAGCCTACCTGTGGTCTCCTCTTTTCTCACCTGGGAACCACAGCACCACATTTCAGGGCCAAGGAGAGGAGGAGCTGTCCATGGTAACCAAGCTGCCTGAGCTGAGGACTGGATGTGATCTCACCTCTGATCTACATTCCCACCTGTGTTCTCAGCAGATGACCTCCTGTCTCACATCTGGGGGTTTTCAAGAGGGCATCCCCTTGGCTCTCCTCCCAGCATCAACCCAGCTCTGCTCCTGCTTCAGGGCTGCTCCTTCTGGACCTCCCCACTCTCGCCCTCAAAGCCAGTTCGTCTCTCCCAGTGGGGTCCTTTCTCCATCCCTAACCCATGCCTACCCCACCTGTAGCTCTCGATGGCCTCCTGCTGTGTCTGTGGCTCTGGTGTGGTTTCCTTTGTGTTTCTCAGCCAGGGCCTGGAGTACAGCCTGCAGGACCTGGCTGCCTTGGAAGCCTCAGCTCCGCTGCCCCCCTGCCTACCTCCTCTGCCTCTGCATGGAGCTCTCTGTGCTGGTCTTCATGCACGGAGCCTCCTCACTAACCTTTCCAGGTCACTTCCTTCCTCTGCCTTCCCTCCTGGGCTTTCCAATGTCATAGGCACTCTGATAACCTCATAGAGGGTTAGTGCAAGTCTCTCCTCCCCTCCCCAGCCCTTCTCCCAATGGCCAGATTCCTATTTTCAACAACTACTAGGGGGTTGAGCATTACAAGTATGAAATGTCTGAAATACCACTCTTGACTCTTTGGCTCCTGGCTTCCCCACACCCTGTTTCCCGTTCCACAGAGAATCCTGAAGAGTGCCGTTTCCTGCCACATCTGTGCAGCCTGGGGCTTCTGCCAACCCATCCTTCCCCACAACTTCATCATCTCCATCTGGACTGGGTCTCTTTGCTTCTCTTCTTGTTCCCTCTCTTCACATAGTAGCCAGAGTGACTACTGGAAATCAAGCATTATACTCCCTAATTAATTAATTAATTAATTTTGGCTGTACTGACAGCATGCAGAACTTCCCGAGTCAGGGATCAACCCTGCACCACAGCAACAGTCCAAGCCACAGCAGTGACAGTAAGGGATCCTTAGCTTGCTGAGCCACCAAGAAATTCCAATATTCCCTATTTTAAATCCTCTGACTCTTTATGTTCTCCCAGCCTGGCTGTTTGTCCTCCCTGTCCTGTCCTTATGCCCACCTCCTCCTCAGGCCCAAGATGCTGACCTCCTGGCCATCCTGATATTCCACCCATGCATTAAGTTCTCTCTCTCTGGAACCTTGTCTTCTCACTCTCTGTCCTCTCTCTGTACTGGACAAGCACTTTCTCAATATTCAAATCTGTATTCAAATGCCTCCTTATCAGAGAGCCTTTCCTATATTTAAAATAGCTGCTCCTTTCCCTTCAAAGCATTCAGATACTGTGGAACTTGCATTATTTAATCGTTCATTTATGTTTTTATATTCTCTCCCCCATAACACTATAAGATTCACCAGAGCAGGTAGCTTCCTGTGCCCATGAAAAAGGAAAGATCTTGCTCTCCCAGAGCGATGCCACACAGTGCCCACTGCTGGTCTCTGCCTGTCACCAGGTGGATGCCTTTTTCCTGCCACTCTCTGCTCTGCACTATATCTAGCAAGAATTAGGGACAAGATGAATGAACTTCCTGGGAGCTGGTATATGCCATCTGTGGGTCCCTCTCTGTTTCTGCAGTGTGATTTCTTGGGGAGCCATTTGACACGTGACACACTTCTTGGGGGTGACTGTTATGTAGAACAATCAGTTTTATTCTTTGTTTAGATTAAAACTCCAGAAGCAGAACATGGACATTTCATTTCATAGACCATCTTTAGGAAAACTAGTTTTTGAGGCCTTTTCTTGGGAATTCTGAATCAGGCTATGCATGATGTCTCTGTGAGGGACACTTGTTTCCTCTCCTCCTCTGAAGCCTTCCCAGTCAGTGTGACTTCTGTCCCCATCATTATACTGCAACCCTTCCTGCTAAAATTGTGTAGAGGCACCAACTTGCCTAAACTCTTCCTGCTAAAGTGGCCTAAAATCAGCAGATCTAAGGGTGCAGTAATTCACACTGCATCAGACTGGGTCCCCTGGCAGCATTTGACACCTCTGTCTGTGGCAGTGAATCCAGGTTACGTCTCAAGTGGAGAAGTGTGTCTTCCTCCATATGGCTGTGTCAGAAACATCTCACATCCTCCATTCCTAATAATGATCGCTCCTCTGCAGTGGATGAAATAGGGAAGGAAGCCACACCCCTGTCATTTCCATCACCCAGGACAAAGTCAGGTTCATGCCTTATGCCAGCTCCCCCTCAGCTTGGACCTCTAATTAGTCATTAAGTCCAGTGGACTCAGTACCCTTAATACTTAAATTTCAATCCTCTTTTTCATCCTGAATGCCACTGTTTTAATTCAACATCTCGCCTGTCCTATTTGGATTTTTGTAGTCTTTTCTTAATTGGTTTCTCTGCTTCTTGTCTTACCATCAATCCTCTGTGCTGACAATATATTTCTTTAATACAAATCTTGTAACTTTCTTACAAAATATTTGCCAGAAGCACACCTGTTTTGCTTCTCTAATAAGAGCCTTATCCACAAATTCAGGCAAATATTTTCTCCATGAAGCCCCTCTGACTTTCACAGATAACGTTTCTTCCATGATTCCATAGCACCTGGTACATTTTTGTTAAAATATTTATCACATGTGTGCACTAATGCATTTCTGGGCTCCTTTCTCCTTGGCTTTATGAGTGCCTCTAGGATGGAAGCCATATTCCCTAGATGCTTGTTGAAAATGCATCTAGGATGGATACACTTCCAACATGTGGCACATTGCCTAGTGCAGAATTGGAACCTAAGCACTGCTTCTCAAATAGAAGTTCTCTTTCTCATCTGAACTTGCACCCCCATCTCCCCTCCTTATAGACTCCTGAAGGTCAGGGAGGGTGGGTGGGAGGTGAGAATCCCTTTATTTTCATGGAGAGATCTGGCTTCAAAAATCTAGATGAATGGAGTTCCTGCTGTGGTGCAGTGAGTTAAGAATCTCTCTGCAGTGGCTTGGGTTGCTTCGGAGGTGCGGGTTTGATCCCTGGCCCTGTGCAGTGGGTTAAAGGATTTGCTGGGGCTCTGACTCAGTCCCTGGCCTGGGAACTTTCACATGCTGTGGGTATAGCCATTTTAAAAACAAACAAACAAATAAACAAACAAAAACAAGAATCTAGAGGAATGAATGAGTGAACCCAAAACTCTCTTCCTCCCAGAAAACCCTTTGTTGTTGACTCCACCTTGCTCATGGCTCTTACTTTCAGGTCTCTTTGTGCTTGATGTTTATGTTTCCTCTCCTCATGCATTTGTTCTTATTTTCTACTTAGCTTAATTTGAGTTGTTATTAAAGAAATGAACACAAGTGTCACCAGAAAAGGAGCAACCCTTTTTTTCTTTATGACTACAGTTAGTACATTTTTTGGTGCAGAGCAGATGCTGAATGAATGCTTGAAGTAATGACATATTAAATAACACTATGTCTCAAATACAAGGGAACAAGAAAAAAAAAAAACCACCATAAATGAATATTATCTGGTTTCTTGAATAACAGCAAAGTATGAATTTCCAAGGAAAGTTTTTTAGGCTTTCATGACACTTCCCTATGAAGAATTCTCTCGGGAATATCTAATGAATAAGTAGATCTATGCTGTCTGAGTGGCTTCGTTTCACATAGTGGATGTTTCTTCAGGGTCCTGTGCCCAGCTCCCATTTTTTTTTTTCAGCCACACCTGCAGCATCTGTAAATTCTCAGGTTAGGGGTCAAATTGGAGCTGCAGCTTATACCACAGCCACAGTAACACCAGATCTGAGTTGCATTTGTGACCTACGCTGCAGCTTGTAGCAATGCCGGATCCATAACTCACAGAGTGAGGCTAGGGATCAAATCCATATGCTCACTGAGACAAAATCGGGTCCTTAACCCTCTGAGCCACACAGGGATTTACTTACTCACTTTTGGGGCTGAGACCCCATGAGGTGTGAAGGTGGGTAGAGCCCGAGTGAAGTCTGAAGCATTTTTTGATCGAAATGTACCAACATCGAGTAGAGGAGGGCATTTTCGTTTTGTTGTGTTTAACATCTTCTTTTGTTTCAGGGAAACCAAGTATTTTATCTCCCTCTCTCTCTTATTCTGTGTGTTTTTAATAACTCCATTGAGAATATAATTGACCTACATAGACTGCACATATTTAAACTATACTCTGTGGTGAGTTCTGACTCATTAACCTTGTGGAACCATCACCACAGTTAGGGGAATCATGTCCATCACTCCCCAAAGTTTCTTTGGGCTCCTTGGTAATCCCTTGCTCCCACATTCCACCCCCATGCCCTGTCTGCACTCATGGGAGTTTTCTAGAATGTTATATACCTAAATCATATATATAGTGTAAACTCTTATTTGTCTGGATTTTATTAAGCAGCTTGGTTTTCAGAGATTTAGCCATAGTAAAGCATATAGCAATAGTTTCTTCTGGGAGTTCCCATCGTGGTGCAGCAGAAATGAATCTGAATAGTATCCATGAGGATGTGGGTTTGATCCCTGGCATTGCTCAGTGGGTTAAGGATACGGCAATGCTGTGAGCTGTGGTGTAGGTCGCAGACGTGGCTTGGATCCTGTGTTGCTGTTGCTGTGGCTGTGGTGTAGGTCGGCAGCCTGCGAACCTCCATATGCTATGGGCGCGGCCCTAAAAAGCAGTAAATAAATATTTTCTTCTCTTTTATTGTATTGTATAGAGATACAAAAGTGGTGGTTTTTTTTTTTTTTGTCTATTCACCTGTTGATGGTCATTTTAACTCTTTCCAGTTTTGATTATTAAATTAAAAAGGCTGTTATGAACATTCATGTACCAGTCTCTGTATCTACATATGCTTTCACTTCTTGTGGGTGAATACCTGGGAGCAGTATTGGCTGTAACTTACAGTAGGTATACCTTTCTTCTGAAAACCACAATATTTTTTGCAGTAATTGCTGTTTAATATTCCCATCGGTGATGTGAATACTTCCATTCCTCTGTATCCTTGGCTGTGCTCTGTATCTGTATGATCAGTCATTTTATTATTTATTTATTTATTTATTTATTTATTTTCCCACTGTACAGCAAGGGGGTCAGGTTATCCTTACATGTATACATTACAATTACAGTTTTTCCCTCACCCTTTCTTCTGTTGCAACATGAGTATCTAGACAAAGTTCTCAATGCTATTCAGCAGGATCTCCTTGTAAATCTATTCTAAGTTGTGTCTGATAAGCCCAAGCTCCCGATCCCTCCCACTCCCTCCCATCAGGCAACCACAAGTCTCTTCTCCAAGTCCATGATTTTCTTTTCTGAGGAGATGTTCATTTGTGCTGGATATTAGATTCCAGTTATAAGTGATATCATATGGTATTTGTCTTTGTCTTTCTGACTTACTTCACTCAGGATGAGAGTCTCTAGTTCCATCCATGTTGCTGCAAATGGCATGATGTCATCCTTTTTTATGGCTGAGTAGTATTCCATTGTGTATATATACCACTTCTTCCTAATCCAATCATCTGTCGATGGACATTTGGATTGTTTCCATGTCCTGGCTATTGTGAATAGTGCTGCAATGAACATGCGGGTGCACGTGTCTCTTTTAAGGAGAGTTTTGTCTGGATAGATGCCCAAGAGTGGGATTGCAGGGTCATATGGAAGTTCTATGTATAGATTTCTAAGGTATCTCCAAACTGTTCTCCATAGTGGCTGTACCAGTTTACATTCCCACCAGCAGTGCAGGAGGGTTCCCTTTTCTCCACAGCCCCTCTAGCACTTGTTATTTGTGGATTTATGAATGATGGCCATTCTGACTGGTGTGAGGTGGTATCTCATGGTAGTTTTGATTTGCATTTCTCTTATAATCAGCGATGTTGAGCATTTTTTCATGTGTTTGTTGGCCATCTGTATATCTTCTTTGGAGAAATGTCTATTCAGGTCTTTTGCCCATTTTTCCATTGATTGATTGGTTTTTTTGATGTTGAGTTGTATAAGTTGCTTATATATTCTAGAGATTAAGCCCTTGTCAGTTGCATCATTTGAAACTATTTTCTCCCATTCTGTAAGTTGTCTTTTTGTTTTCTTTTGGGTTTCCTTTGCTGTGCAAAAGCTTTTCAGTTTGATGAGGTCCCATGGGTTTATTTTTGCTCTAATTTCTATTGCTTTGGGAGACTGACCTGAGAAAATATTCATGATGTTGATGTCAGAGAGTGTTTTGCCTATGTTTTCTTCTAGGAGTTTGATGGTGTCCTGTCGTATATTTAAGGCTTTCAACCATTTGGAGTTTATTTTGGTGCATGGTGTGAGGGTGTGTTCTAGTCTCATTGCTTTGCATGCAGCTGTCCAGGTTTCCCAGCAATGCTTGCTGAATAGACTTTCTTTTTCTGATCAGTCATTTTAATGTTAGCCATTCTGATAGATGTATAGTACATTTTTTTTTAGCCATTTTATTTTATTATTTTATTTTATTTATTTTTTTTTGTCTTTTTAGGGCTGCACCTGTGGCTTTGGAAGTTCCCAGGCTAGGGGTTGAATTGGAGCTACAGCTGCTGGCCTACACCACAGACACAGCAATGCTGGATCTGAGCCGCATCTGTGACCTACATTACAGCTCACGGCAACACTGATCCTTAACCAACTGAGCGAGGGCAGGGATTGAACCCGCATCCTCATGGATACTAGTCAGGGTTTTGTTAACCACTGAGCCACGACGGGAACTCCAGTGTACAGACCTTTTTAATGTCTCTAGTGACAGATGATATTGAACATATGTTTATGTCATTCTTTTCTGGATCAGTAACTTCTTTGGTGCAGCATCTGTTCACATCTTTTGCCCATTATCTTATTGGGTTGTTTTTTTTTCTTATGATTGAGTTTTGAGCATTTGCTATATAATTTGGTTTTAACTTCTTTATCGGATATATGCTTTCAGATGTTTTCTCCTAATCTCTGGCTTTTTGTTTTATTCACCCTCCTAATAGTATAACTGTATCTTTCCAAAATTTTCCACAAAATTTTTCACTCTGGTCCAGTCCTATTTGTCAGTTTTTTTTTTTTTTTCTTTTTCGGGGGGATTGTGTTTCGGTGTTGAATTTCAGAAATCTGTGTCTAACCTTAGGGCACAAAGTTTTCTCCTATGTTTACATCTAAGTTTTAGGTTTACATTAGGTCTGTGATCCATTTTTACTTAATTTTTGTATATGGTACAAAGTAGAGATTCAGGTTCTTTTTTTGCATATGGATTTTTTTTTTTTGATTTGTGGGTATCCAGTTGTTCCAGCACCATTTGTTGAGAAGCTTCTTCTCTATTGAATTACTTTTGTACCTTTGTCAAAATCCCTTGTATCCAGATCTATTTCTGGATGCTCTTTTGTCTAATCTTATGACATTATCATGCTGTCACATACTGTAGTTTCATAATGATTTTTAAAATAAGGTGGTGTTAGTCCTATGGCTTTGTCCTTTTATAAAAGTTGTTTTGGATTTGCTAGGTCTTTTGTATTTCTATTTGAATTTTAGAATAGATTTGTCAGTTTCCACAAAAATGCTCTGATTTTGATTGGGATTGCTTTGACTATGCAGATCCTTTGAGGGAATTGACATATAAGCAATATGAAGTTTTCCAACCCATGAATATGGTATATCTGTTCTATTATTTTTGTTTTAAAAAACTTCTTTCAGCAATGTTTGGTAGTTTCCATTGTACAGCTCTTTCACGTCTTCTATCACATTCATCTCTGTTTCTTGATGTTGGAGGCTATCATTTGTGGAGGTTTCTTTCTTTTTTTTTTTTTCCCCTGTCTTTTTGCCATTTCTTGGGCCGCTCCTGCAGTACATGGAGGTTCCCAAGCTGGGGGTCTAATCGGAGCTGTAACCACTGGCCTACACCAGAGCCACAGCAACTTGGGATCCGAGCAGCATCTACAACCTACACCACAGCTCACGGCAACACCAGATCCTTAACACACTGAGCAAGGGCAGGGACCGAACCCACAACCTCATGGTTCCTAGTAGGATTCGTTAACCACTGTGCCACGACGGGAACTCCTGTGGAGCTTTTTTAACTGCAATTTCCAATTGATTGTTGCTAGTACATAGAAATAAAAGTTTTTTCTGTATTGATATTATATCTTGCTATCTTGTTAAACTTATTTGTTAGCTCTAGTAACTTTTTGTAGATTCCCTTGGATTCTTTACAGTCATGTTGTATGTAAATAAAGACAGGGTTGCCTTATCCTTTCTAATCTCAATGATTTTTATTTCATTTTCTTGCCTTATTACACTGGCTAGACTCTCTTTTTCAGTGTTCCTGAACAAGAAGTGGTAAAAATACTACCCTTGTCTTGTTTCCTAATTTTAGAAGAAAGTGGTTGGTCTTTTTACCATTAATTATGATGATTTATGATGTTTGTAGTAGATGTTCATAGATGCTTGTTATTAGGTTGAAGTTCTCCTCTATTCCTAGTTTGCTCAGTTTTTTCAATGAGGCATGGATGTTGAAATTTGTTAAAAATTGTTTCTTCTTTATCTATTGTGATAATATGATTTTTCTTTTGTTAATATGTTGTATCACATTGGTTAATGTTTTTTAAAAATGTCAGACTTACCTTGGATTGCTGAGATAAACTCAAATTGGTTAAGATGTATTATCCTTTTCCTATGTAGTTGATTTGATTTGTTAAAAATTTGGCTAAAATTTCACATGAAGTTTCAACGTGGATATTGATCTGTAGTTTTCTTTTCTTGTGATTTCTGTCAGATTCAGGTGTCGATGTAAATTTGACCTCAGAAAATAAGGTGGGAATTATTCCCTACTTGTCAGTTTTCTGGAAGATTTTGTATAGTGTTTATACTAATCTTCCCTTTTATGTTTGATAGAGTTCACAATTAAAACCACAGTCTTTGTGGAAAGGCTTTAACTAAAAATTTAAGTTCCTAAATAGGTGTAGGGTTTTTCATGTTACCTATCGTTTCCTAAGTGAATATTAGTAGTTTGTGTCTTCGAAGAGTTTGATCATTTCATCTGAGCTGTAGAATGTGTCAGCATGAATTTGTTCATAACATTCTCTTATATTTTTAAACATGGGTAGATCCTGAAATAATGTCACCTCTCTCATTCCTGATATTGATAATCTTTGCTTTCTTTTTTTCCCCTTATTAGTCTTGTAAAGACTTACTGATCTTCTTAAAGAATCAGCTTTGGTTTCATTGATTTTTTTTCCTATGTTATTTTGTTTTCTGTTTCATTGATTTCTTGTTTCATCTTTATTAATTTCTTTCTTCTATTTACATTTGATCTTCTGCCGGAGGCCAGCTCTGGTGGCCAGGGAGTGTACATTTTTCCCGATAGGAGAGGGACACGCGTTGGCAAATGTACATACAGAGGCAGCCTCTTTGTGCCTTCTTTCAGGGCACTGGACTGCTCAAATTTTATTGGCATAAGTGATTGATTATATAGACAGTTTTTCACTACAGATTACATCACAGTGTTAAAAGTAAATTGGTTAACTATTACATGTTATAGCAGCTACACATCATGTTCTAAGATCTTTGTTTTAACTAAATTTAGTGAATACAATTTAAGGGCAATTAGGTACAATACATCATGTGGAAAGGAGGAGACTCTGTACAAATCATCCCATAGCCAGTCAGTCTCCACAAGTTGAAGAGGTCACAGACATAAGAATTTGGCATTCACAAATCTTGTTTTTAGACTGGTGCTTATCTTTAAAGCGCTATGGCAGGGAGACAGTGTAAGAAAATATAAACCAACTAAACTAAACTAGCTGTCACTTAAAAGCTTTTAAAATCAAGGACAAAACTTACAGCTAGGTTTCTTGGATAATATATGTCTAACTTCTATGAACCTCATTAAAATCCTAACTCTAAAGTTTACTGTATAACTAGTTAGTAGATAAACACTATGTTTTAACTAAGTTGGATTTAAATAGGGGAAAGTCCTTCAGGATGAGATTCTTATTATATTATTGTTGTAACTTTGTTAAATCACAAATCACCACAGGAAAATAAGACTGGAAAATAAGATTAATAAGCAAATAATCAGGAAAGACTGAGGAAAACTGAATAACAAGTGAATAACAGAAAAGACTAAGTCATCCATGGAACAATCCCCACTCAGCAACGTAAAATGGAAATTGTTTCCTGGAAAATTCAGTTCCCCACCAATGTCAGCAGGCGAGACTTATTGTCTTCTGGAGCCTTATTGTCTTCTGGAGCCTTATTGTCTTCGGAATTGTGCCATAGAGGCAGATGTCTCCTTGTTTAGGAATCTGCCCTCGGAATTGCACCGTTCAGACAGGCCCCTTTTTCTGATTAGGAGCCGCCTTCAGAATTGCACCGTTCAGGCAAGCACCCTTCTTTGGCTCCTTGTGTCTTCTCAGCTCCCCGCAATCTTCCACCACCCTAGTTTTATGAAGTAGAAGCAAAGGTCATTGACTTGAAAACTTTTCTAAAAATAAGCAGTGTTGTAGCTTTCTTCAGTACTTATTTAATGGCACCCATGATTCTGATATGTTATGTTTCAATTTTCATTCAGTTCAGAAAATTTATTATACTCTTTTTTTTTTAAATTTTCCATCTGTAGTTTCTATTGCTGTCCTCGAACTCACTATTTTTTTCTCCTGCCATGTCTAGTCTGCAGTTATCTTCATATGTTTTTTTTATTTCAGATATTTTAGTTTTCATTTCTGAAAGTCCAAGCTTTTTTTTTTTATTGCTTTACACTTTATTCTTATTTTTTTAACTAAAGTATGGTTGATTTACAACTAGGGGCAGTAAAAACCAGAATGAATAATGCAGAAGAATGAACCAAGCTTTTTTATATCCTTCATATCTCTAACTTTTTGAGTATATACAATAGAGTTATAATAATTTTTTCAGTGTCTTTGTCTGTTAATGTTACCATTTTTGTAAGTTCTGGGTCTGTCCACTGTTGATTGATTGATATTTATTCATCATGGGTTGTAGTTCATTCTTTGGTACATTCCTTCCAGTCACTGTTTGGATGCAATATGCTGTGTATTTTAACTTGCTGAATGCTTGATATTTCTGTCTTTCTATAAATATTATTGTGCTATGTTTTGAGGCACATTTAAATTCTTTAGAAACAGCTTTATCCTTCAGTCTTGCTTTTATTATTGATTATGCACAACTGGAAGATTGCTCATTCTAGGGTTAATTGTCCCCCATTACTGAGGTAAGACTGATGAGTACTTATACCCCATGGACACTATTCATTCTTAGCCCTGGAAGTTTCTTTTTAAACCCTTGCAAATATTCAGAAGAATATTTGTATTCCTGCTTCTCAATTGGCCTTTAAATCTGTTTTTCATTTTTCTGTTTAGAAATATTAGCTTAAAGTAAACACAGACACTCATCACACTGTATGAAGAATGACATGCCTTTTCTCCACTGCTGTATTGAAATTTTGTTTACCTAATCTAAATTTGGCAATTATGTTACTATTATAGAGGTTCAATACAGCTCACTCAAAAATAAATGTCATTTTTTTTTTTTTTGTTATGGTGGTAGTGGTTGTATCAGATTTACTATATCAGCTTTCTTTTTCACCTACCTCAAAACTAATGTTTTAACAGGTGAAGTTTCTGACAGCTGAGTTTCAGGAGAATCAACATGAGTCTGTTGAATACAAATGAAGTGGGAGATTTTGGGGACATAGAGGGGAAAGATAGCTTGAGAGAGAGAGAGCCCATAAACATCTTTTCCCCTTCCACTGGAACTTCTCTTCACCTTTCTCTTCCCTTCCCTTCTCATTCTCCTTCTGTTTTACCTCTTCTCTCTTGGAAAAAAAAAATCAATCAATCAAAAAAGTTTCCTCTAATCTATTTTTATCTTTTTGGACAAGACTTTTAATCTTAAGCCTTTTTTCTTGTTGTGGGTTGCTTCTCACTGTGGTTTTCTATTCAGAGAACAGTCTCCCATAAATGTGTTATAATCCTGATTCCCTGAGTGTGGTCCTGTGAGCCAGTGAATTCTAATAGATTTCACTCTGATATTCACAGCCGGGTTGCAAGAGAAATGGAAGAATATGTAATAGAGAAGGACTGCTTCTTTTTACCAAGAAACAAGCTGAAATATTCCCAGCCCTTACCTTTGTGAAGCATATGGGTACATACTCTCATGTTTTCTCCTTGTTTCTAATTCCCAGAGGCAAATAGGCTAATGACATTAGTCATGTCAATCCATCTGTCCCCTTTTCCTTCTGGAGTGTAATCAGTTGACATTTCTTTGGCAGTCAGAGAGGCTAACCTGGCAGCCTGCTTTGCATCTGTCTTTTCTGCAGATTGCATGGGGGATGTTTTATCCCCTTTGCTGTGTGTGATTCATAGAGTCTTGCTTAGCTGATAAGCTGGGACTCTTGATTGGTGCTAAGGTGATGCAGGAGGCTGGGGTGAATGAAGTGCCAGATCATCTCCAAGTCCTTTCCTAGATCTGTCGTTCAAAGAAAAATAAAAGCATTTGATGGTGCCTGTCTTGATCAAGGCCCTGAACCCAACAGGAGAAACCATGCCTATGGAGATAGCAATGTAAGAAGAGCATGATTACTCATATTCATGGTGCTTATATTTAAGGCCAGTTTTCTTTAGCTAGCAGTTTTGTGCTTTACCATCTCAGTGACTTGAAAACTGCTTGTCCTAGAGGTGGGGTGTGATATTTCAATCTGTTTGCAACCCAAGGGATAGAGTGTACTTTTTGCTTGTCCTATCTGAAACTATGGGTAAGGGACAGTAGAGCGTCATGGAATACAAGTGAGAGCTGACACGTATGCTCCCTGTTTCCTGGTTAATGTGAGGTCCTACTTCCCTCTAGGATTTGAAAAGTACATGGGAAAATGTGCTAGACAGAGAGATCCCTGTGGAAATACAGAGGGAGACAGGCCACTTTTTAGGCTCAAGCATTGAAAAGTTACTAAGCAAATTGTGCTGTATAGGTTTTACATCCTTCACATCATTCTCAGGCAAAAATTCAATAGGGTGATTATTTTAAAAAGCGAATGTAAATAGTGTTTACTTTCAAGAAATTCAAAGGAGAATCACATTATTTTAAGAATAATAAATGCTTACACTTTTAGAATAAGCCATTATTTATCCTATTTAAGGAGGATAACATATATCTTCAGAAGTACTTTTCCCAACCTTGTGTTACAAGTAATTGAATTTTTAGAATTTTACTTACCATACAGTCAGCACTCTGCAGAATCTATGGGGATTTGAAAATTGCAAGGCCATCTGCTCCCAGAAGAGCCTTGTATCGTACAAGGATTCTTAAGAATGTGTGTGGGTTTGAATAGGAATGTGTTTCAAGCATGTGTTTTGTTCTGTCATCTCTTTTTCAACCCCCCAAACTGGGTTTTAATTCCTTATGTCAACATTTCTCAAATGCATTACATGTTGGTCAGTTTCTGGGGTACAAGATTGCATTGGCAGATTTAGTCCAATAGCACTTCAGCAGAGATCTCCATGGTCAGATACTCCATGTGCATGCTTTTCTTGAGAGTATGTTGACATCTAAGGCTCCCAGTGGTGTCCGGGTCCTCTTGATTATGCTATGAACTCCAGTTACCCACTGCAAGGTTCACATGGAGTGCGATAAATGGGCTGACCTGTCACAAAGCAGTGTGGGTCTGCAGGTTGCTGGGGAGATGAGAGTCAGATTGCCTGGAGCCTTGCAAAGACAAATCCTTGTATAGATTCAGGTCATGTTTGATCCAGGGCCAAGGTGAGAGTCCATTCTGACTCAGTACATGGGGTTGCCCCATGCATGAACTCATAGTAAGTGCCAGAGAATGTACCATTTGCTTTATAAACAAGTATTAGCCTGTGAAAAGGAGTTTGGGGGAAGGAAGGATGTCCATAGCTGAGACTCCTAAAAATTTGTTGTGGAAAGAAATTTCAAACAATACAAAATTCTTAATTCTGGGAGAAATGATATAAGCCCATACACCATTTCATTTTTTTTTCTTTGTTTTTTTGTTTTGTTTCATGGTTTCTTATGTGGAATTTACCTCTTACTTTCTTAAACTACCATGAAAGCAAAGACTGTTGAGAGTTTTAATAAGCACCATGAAAAGGAATATTGCCTTGGAGTTGCCTGGTGGCTCAGTGGGTTAAGGATCTGGCACTGTCACTGCTGTGGCTATGGTTGCTGCTATGGCATAGCTTTGATTCTTGGCCAGAGAACTTCTGCATGCTATAGGTGCAGCCAAAAAAAAAAAAGGAAGAAAAAGAAAAATTGCCTTGCAATGCTTGAAGATGGTCTCCTTCTATTCGTTGTCTCATAATCAAACCCTGCTATTAGGTTCTATGACATGGGATATTTTATTTATTTCATTTCTCTATAAGCTGTAAGCCCCAGTTCTTTTGCTGCTGTTATTTTGAACAAAAAGTTATCTTGTTAGACCAACTAAGAATCAGAAACATAAAAGATTTCATTCACTTATTCTTTCTTCCTTTCTTTATGTGGATATGAGTTTCTAATATATATCAATTTTCTTCTCTGAAAAAATTCTAAAACTTCTTGCAAATCAGGCCTATTGGCAACAAATTCCCTCCACTTTAGTTTGAGAAAATCTGTCCTCCCTTTACTTTTGAAGGATAATTTCACTAGGTATAGTGGCTTTCTTCTTTTAGCAATTTAAATATTTCACTCCACTTTAGTCTTGCTTTCATGGTCTATGAAGCAAAGTCTGATCTAATTCTCATCCTTGTTCTTCTGTAGGTAAGAGGTCTTTTCCTCTGTCTTCTTTCAGGATCTTCCCTTTGTCTTTGGTTTTTTGTTGTTTTAATATGGCATGCTTAAGTGTAAATATATATTCATATTCATTTCTTTCCTTTTAATCTGTTTTGTTTCTCTGAGCTTCTTATATCTGTATTTTGGTGTCTGTTCCTAACTGTGGAATGTTCTCAGCCATTATTTAAATATCGCTTATATTCTTTTCCACTACATACATGTTATACCTTTTTTAATTATCTCACAGTCCTTGGAGAGTCTGCTCTGTTTCTTTCATTCTTTTCCTCTTGGTTTTACAGTTTGAGATATCTCTACTGACATTTCTTTGAGCTCAGCGATTCTTTTTTCAGCTGTGTCTAGTCTAGTACTGAACCCATCAGAAGCATTCTTTCTTTCTGTTATTATGTTTTTGGTTTCTAGCATTTTTCTTTTTATACTTCCTTAGAGTTTGTCTCTTTGCTTATGTTACACATCTTTTCTTGCATATTGTCCACTTTTCCTTTTGAAACCCTGAGCATATTAGTTATTGTTACTTTAAATTTTCTGTCTGATAATTCCCAAATCTCTCAGTTTGGGTCTAATTCTTGCTTTGTCTCTTTGCACTGTGCTTTTGGCTTTTAGTATGTCTTGTAATTTTCGGTTGTATGCTAGAAATGATGTGTTGAGTAAAGAGAACTAAGGCAATTTGGCCCTGTAGTGTGAGGTTTTATGTCTATCTGGTTAAAAGCTGTATTTAACTCTTTGCTGTACTTGCTGGGGCTAAAATTTCATTTGGTATCCTGTTTTTGTCTACTGTCTGAGTTTCCCTAGAAACTCCTAAAAAGGAATCTTAGCCTTTCAGTTCTTTGAATTGTAATCCCTCATTAACATACAGGAGACCTGCTGGTGTGGTGGTGAGGTGTAGGAGGAAAGAAGCATCCCATAGTCCTGTGATCAGTCTCAGTTTTTTAGTGGCCTGTCTCCCTTGAGGGTTGTGACCTTCTCAAATGCTTCTCAGCCTTTATCTCCCCCTTAAGTAAGACAGGTAGGCTAGGGGGCAGGGCCGGGAGGGCTGGAGTTGGGTATTTTACCCTTCCCTCACATTGGCTAGTCTCCAGTAAAATTGTTTTCCTTGAGGAGAGGCCTTTCTTAAGTGGAAAAGGGCATTCTGCTTGTTTCAAAATGATCTCTGTTCCTCACCCCTTGCCAAAAGCACAAGGGAATTTTTCTACAGTCTTCACCCTGAGATCCTGATGGGGCTCCTGGTGATAAAAACTCACAAAAGTATGGGAGCCTGTCTAAGAGTGGGTTCTCAAGAGTTTTCCCCTCTCATGATAGTCTGTGCGCAGTCTCCAGCTATCCATCTGTGACCTTGTTGCTGGCTGCAACAGTAGTTTCTGCTCCTGTAAGTTGTGAATCTCTGTATCTATCTTTCTGTCTCTCCAGTTTTCAAGCAATAGTTTGTTCTGTGACCTGAGCTCTGAGATAGATCTAAGAAGAGTGGTTGAATTTAAGTGTGGTCAGCCTCCAAGCTCTCATGTTGGAATGGAAACCAAATGCTTCCCATCAGTTCTCGAGTGTCCTCCCCCAGGGTGCAAAGCAGGGACCCTCTGTTGCAGGCATGTGGCTCCACTAGACTTCCCTTCCCAAGCCAGCATGGGCACTAGATATGCCTGTGTATTTCACATGGTCCAAATAGGAGAAATGAACTTCCTTTTCCTTCTGTGTGTTTTCTGTCCCTATTTCAGTTTTCTTGAGAATGTTTGCAGTACTAGGCCATCTTGGGGTTCTCAGCCTGTCTCTGCCACTGACTAGCTGAGTGAAATGAGGCAACTCCATCATCAGTCTGTGCTTTTGGTTTCCTCACTTGTGAAAACAATACTGATACATGTGTTCTTCTCCTGATTGTTGGGAGGGTCAAAAACAAAAACAAAAAAACACCCAAAGTACTGATGCTTTTTAAAATGAGAAATCTGAAGTTCCTGCTATGGCTCAGTGGTAATGAACTGGGTAATGCACGTGGATTCGATCCCCAGTCTGGCTCAGTGGGTTAAGGATCTGGCATTGCCTTGAGCTGTGGGGCAGGTTGCAGACGTGGCTCAGATCCCATGTAGCTGTGGCTGTGGCATAGGCCGGCAGCTGTAGCTCCGATAGGACCCCTACACTGGAACTTCCATATTATGCTGTGAGTGCAGCCCTAAAACGACCCCCCCCCCAAAAAAAAGAGAGATAGAGAGAAATCTCAGGCTGTGGATTTCTTGGTGCTGATGTATTTCATCAACTGGAACTATCATGGCTTTATCTCCTAAAAGTTTGAAATGTGCGTGCGTTTGGGGACAAGGAAGGCATTCCGGTGCAGTCCTGGTTTTCTTGTTCTCTCTTTCTAGTGCATGTTCTCTTTTGACCTAATAGTTATTCTTAAAGTTAGGATGTAATCCTTTGCTCCACGGGGAAAAGTTTAACCAAAAGTAAAAAAAAAAAAAAAAATTTTTTTTCTTTGCTCAAATTTTGAAACATTAGAAGTTGGTTAAGTAACATGAGATT
The DNA here is from genome assembly GCF_054392235.1 of Sus scrofa. Lineage (NCBI taxonomy): Eukaryota > Metazoa > Chordata > Mammalia > Artiodactyla > Suidae > Sus > Sus scrofa. Next base: position 150,047,827 of record NC_139383.1, read on the forward strand.
TCTCACTTTGTTCATGCATAGTTGTGGTCACAAAGCACCTTAAGGTATATACATTTATACTGTACCATTTTCAAAGCAGTGTAAATAATGTGAAAAGATTCTCAAGGTTTGTTTCTTGTGCCTTCGTTGAAAAAGCTATTGCCATTATTGCAAGTGAACCCAGTGGCTAAAGTAAACACGTGTCTGTCCTTACCCATGACCCTATGTAACCATCTACCCCATATGATGCAGAACATAAGCCTTCAACTGCGTCAAGTGCAAAAGTAGGGAATCAGTAATCATAATTTAATGCCATCCTGCTGTGAGCTAGAGTTGACTGCTTTCTTGGAGGGATAGAAAATGTTTGGATTATGAGGATTTGCTGTTTCACCAAATTTGCTTTTCTCCAAATATTTCTTAGAAATATAGAGGAGAACTTTGTGGTGTTCAAGCATGGGAGCTATTACACCTGAAAAGTTTTTTTTTTTTTTTTTTTTTTTTTTTTTTTTTTTTTTGCTTTTCTCGTAATCACTTGACCCTTTGCTCAAGCCCATGACCTTGATGCCTGAATGGCTCACAGTCGCCCTTCTTTCATATGCAGCCCTGAGGCCAAGCAAATAGCCAGAGTCTCTTTGAGCAGTGATGGCCAGCAGGGGGCCCAGTACAGCATCCTTTCCTCCCATCCCTGCTAGGCAAATGGCAAGCATTTTGTCTTGAAAGGGATTTTAAAAATAGATACAAAATGAGTAGTATATACTTAATAAGGTATGCTTTTATTTTATGGCATTTGTTATTTTTTCATGAAAAAGTGCTTGCTCAGATCCCAAAGTGCTCAATTTTCATTCCCTTGTGGCAAAGGTGTGGGTTAGGACCGGGGAACACTTTGATCTTCAAGGACTGTAAGCACAGAAATCAGCCCACAGGAAGGGTGTTTCATTCCCCCTTACAAACTTCCTCCTTCCCTCATCCACATGACCTCTTGTTTCTCTTCAGTATTAACATGTGTTTCTGTTGGGTATTCCCTCACCTGCACTGTGATAAACCAGGAGGGGATAGTCCCCAAAGGAAGGCGAAGGAGATACTCAGGCCTTGAGGCCTGTTGGTGTGGAGGTCGTCAGTGAGGAAGGTGTTTAGTAGAGGTTGGAGGTGGGAACAGGATGATCTCCTTAGTTAGTTCCACCTCTCGTTTTTTATAATTATATTCTCTTTAGCCTGATTTCCTCCAGTCTGGTTTATAACAGACTGTTGGGAAGAATCACTAAGTTCTAATTGTAACCACTTAGACCAACATATAGCCTTGAGCAGTTAAGCAACTTTATTCCTTGTAATTTCTTTTCCTTAGAGTTTAGGCCGTTAAACAATCTATGCTCTGTCCTCTCCCTTGAAGCACCAGGGGTCCTTTACTTCTGCTGACCTCTCCATGCTCAGAGACTCCCTGCCCACTGAGACAGTTGCCTGGATGCAGAGTAACGCAGTGCAGGGCAGTGACCCCTAATGGGGCCCCAGACCCCCAGGGCCATCTTTTGCAGGTTCAGGGCCACTTGTCCCTTTCACTTTCTGTCATTCTGGCTTCTGTCTTCCTTTCCCCCTCTTTTCCTTTTTCATGCTCCCTTTGCTTCTCTAGGAGGAACATGTCTAACTAAATCACCCCATGTCCTATGCTGTCATCAAACTCATTTATGGAACAAACGAGAAAAGAGAGAAAAACAAATCCATGACAGAACACAAAGGCTCAGTGAGAAAATAGAAAGGAGGGGCAAAGAGAAGGAGGCTGACCAGTCTTGGGGTCTCAGTACCTCCTGAGAAGTGCCTGTTATCTTACTAGTGCGAAAACATCTTTGGAGAAAGAAAGGGATGAAAAGGAAGTAAGGACACCTGGAGAAAAGGCAGAACGGGAGCAGAGGAGGACATGGAGTACGCTGGAATTTGAGTATTCAGAACAAACACAAGTGGTCAGAACTCTGTTTTTTGTTTGTTTGTTTGTTTTTTTGCTGCATCTGGGGCATGTGGAAGTTCCCAGGCCAGGTTTCCAACCTGTACTGCAGCAGCAACCCGAGCCACTACAGTGATATCACCAAGTCCTTAACCCACTGAGCCACCAGGGAACTCCTCCAGTGTTCTTTCTTTTTATTTTTATTTTTTATTTTTTTGGCCATCCATGGCATGTGGAAATTCCCAGGCCAGAGATCAAATCTGCACCATAACAGCCACCCAAGCTGCTACATGCTGCTGGGACAATGCTGGATCCTTAACCCACTCACCACCAAGGAACTCCTCTGGTGTTATTTCTGATGTGCTCCTGTGTGTGAGAATGTGAGGTGTGGTAGGATGCCTCCCACCAGAGATCAAAATCCTCATACCCTTTGCTCATCTCCCGGGAGAGTTTGCCGCCAGCTCAGGCATTGTGTCCCAGTGTTTGTGCTGACACCAGAAGGCTGAAGCCAGGATCAGAGGATGATATGTACTTGGCTTAAGACATAACCTTATTATTCCTTCAGAAACCATTACTTTCTTATCTGCCTGGAATGACAATGATTAGCTTTTCTTCCCACTGATTGTCCCCAGGTCTTCACAGTTGCTTTTGTACAAGAATTTCCATGGACTCTCTCATTTTCCATGGGGATATTGTGAGGACAAAGAGGAGTTGAAATCTCTGTGAACTTTTTTTTTTTTTGAGGAAAGAAGATTCTAGGAGTGTGATTCCTACTTGAGAATGTGATGAGAAAATGAGGCTTAAATAAATCTGAAAATATGAAAGCAGCTAAAGTTTCATTAGATGCTTGTGCTTTAAAGTCTTACCAGCAGCATAGTTAGATCCTCAGGTAATGGTACTTTGTTCATGCTATCTAGACAGTTTAAATTGTCTAGCTCTAGGAGTTCCCATTGTGGCTTAGTGGGTTAAGAACCTGACATAGTATCCATGATGATGCAGGTTCAACCTCTGGCCTTGCTCAGTGAGTTAAGGACCTGGAGTTGATGCAAGTTGCAGCATAGGTCGAAGGTGCAGCTCAAATACGGGGTTGCTGTGGCTGTGGCATAAGCCTCAGCTGTAGCTCTGATTCAACCCCTAGCCTGGGAACTTTGATATGCCATAGGTGCAGCTGTAAAAAAAAAAAAAGAAAAAGAAAAAGAAAAAGTAATTGTCTGACTCTATAAAACCTTTTTAGGATTCTTTCAGTATTAAAATGTTTGGCATTGGTGGCTATCTGTCAGTGGTTACTTTTACTTATGATCAGAATTTTTTAGCTCCTTATAAGTAACTGGTGTAATTCTCCAGAGCCATTGAATACATACAGTGATCATGACTCCCTACAGATTTTAACCGATATGACTAAAATCTGGACTGAAATAAGCAGTGATTTGCACGCTCAATCATAGAGTCCATAATGATGTCACTGGCACACCCTATGGCATGCTTGGTCTGTTAACTCCTTTAGATGCACATTCCCCTTCTCTGACTGTCTCATGTCTATTCTCCCAAAAAACATGAACAGCAACCAGGTAACCAGCCTCAGTATGGAGTCTTAGAAGCTTTGTCCACAGGAGGAATAGCCTCACATCAGACAAGCACGCCCTCTGAGGCTTTCACTGTGAGGTTCCTAGAGTCCCAAGAAGTATGGTGGGTGTGGCCTGCATTTCTGGCAGGCATTCATTCTGCCCTGGGACTGATTCACATTCAAATTCACAGTTGGCCACGTGCTGGATATCTGTCACAGCACTATAGCTTGTCTGACAACCAAGATCTCCAGGGGAGAAAAAAAAAAAAAAACATATTGGGTGCATTTATCTTTTTTCTTAAATGATGCCTTGTGTCTATTTGAGTTTATGAGAATCCACAGCTTATACTGAGTTTTTCACTCAAGTGACCAGTCTTGGGGTCATTATGTAATAGAGAACATTTCATTGCCAATTTTAGTTTCTTTTTATTTTTTGACTCAAGATAATATGTCAGAAAGTCAGCACGACTTTACTCAATAGTGGGGGGTAGGGGGGGAAGGCGGGACTGGACGCAAAAAGTTTTCTGAAAAGATGAAAGTGATTTTAAGATTCAGTAACTTGTAGTCTAATAAATACTAAGATACTACGTGTTTGTTCTGGGTAGTTTTTGATTTGAAGCAGGGCTTCTTTTTAAAAATACATTCCCGAAGGATGTGAAAAGAACATCCATCCTGGAAACAGTTATTAAAATTTGCAATTGGCAGATATAATTAGACAGGACCAGATATCCTACAAGACAGCAGAAGCTAACCTGTAGGAGAAATGTAAGACATGGGTAAATGAAAGACAAAAAAGTAGGATATGATTATATTTTAAGTGATATAACTTTCCATCTTTCTGAGAAAAGATTGGGCAGGAAGAAGGATGAAAGACAGGAGAGAGGAAGAGAGGAAAGAGGGAGGGTGCTGAGAGCACAACTGTTGAAGGAGCTCCAGGTTACTCTTGCTTGGGACATGGCCTTTGAATTTTTTTTTTTTTCTTTTTCTGATAGCACTATTTTTTTTTTTTTCCTTTTTGAAATAGGGGGTTGCTTCTGTTCACAGCTAGATGTTTGTATGAACAAATTCATTTAACAAAGACCTTTGGAGTACTCGTGGCTCATGGAGTTAAGAACCCTACTAGTATCCATGAGGATGTGGGGTTTGATCCCTGGCCTCACTCAGTGGGTTATGGATCCAGCATTGCCACAAGCCGCTTCTTAGGTGGCAGATACAACTTGGATCTGGTGTCGCTGTGGCTGTGGCGTAGTCCCAGCAGCTGCAGCAGCTCTGATTCAACCCCCTAGCCTGGGAATTTCCATATGCCATGGGTGTGGCCCTAAAAAGAAAAAAAAAAAAAAAAAAAAAAAGCCCTTTAAAAGATAAAAGTCTTCACTGAATTCTAAATCCCACAGACATAGTCTTGTGCTTTCAAAAGGTGGTATTGATAAATTTTTTGTGAGATATCTTCAAAGTAAATGATGAAAGTTAGGCTGAAGGAGGAAGGTGAGTGCCTTGACATGGCTGGGCCAGCCACACAGTGGGAGCCTTCCCCTTCATGCTCTCTGCCCCACAGGGAACTGCCTGCAGGCCTAGCTGTGTGGTGCCCCAGGGCTGGGAGAGCTGCCTGGTCATCAAGTTTATGTTTCTTTTGCTGAGATGGTCAGTTACATCTCAGCACTTTACCAGATGCACTACCGTGGAGAAAAGAGCTTCCACTTAGTGAAGAATGATAACTCCATAGGCAGAGCTCTGTAAAGGTGTTCTTTCCGAAGTAGGCTTTGTGCGAGTTCTGATGGATAGCAACTCCTCTGTGCTATCCAGGCAAAGTGCCCAAAACTAGTAGCTTAAATGTGTTAGCGGCCTAATGAAGAGGGAGCTCACACCATCTCAGCACTTTTCCTGGGGTATTGCCAGAGCAGGACAAAGCAGCACCGTTGACATCTTAACTTTATGAAAATCTGTTGATTTGTGGATATGTTCATGAGCTATCAAGCTATTACCAAATGTAATAGCCAAAGTGGCCATCTAAATGTTTGGAGCCCTCAACATCTATCCTTTTTTTTTTTTTTTAATTTTTAAAATTAAAGTATAGTTGATTTACAATGTTGTGCCAATTTCTGCTGTACAGCAAAGTGACTCAGTAATATATACATATACATTCTTTTTCATATTACCATCCATCGTGGTCTATCCCAGGAGATTGGATATAGTTCCTTGTGTTGTACAGTGGGACCTCATTGCTTATCCATTCTAAATGTAATAGTTTTCATCAATTAACCCCAAACTCCCAGTCCTTCAACATCTGCTCTTGACTTCTAATTGAAATCATATGCTTTTTCAGTGCTTTAGGTATAGGAAGCGACTTCATACTTTGTTATTTATCAATATAAACACTTGCTAGGGGTAGTGGAATATTTTCAGCAACAGCATGAAGGTGAGAATAGCCTGAAAACTGTAGTGGCATCTCATCCTTGCTTCTTGTTGAAAATCTGTGATTTTCATGTCCTGTCCTTTTTCCAAATAACTGATGAGCTTTGTTTTTGTGGCTGTCACTCATATTTTAGGAATGTGAGAACCATCATACTTACTGAAAAATGGTGGGTCCAGCCCAGTGTCCCAGCTGACAGCCAACATTTGTGGATCTTTCATAGCAAAGACCATTACAAGTTAGGAGTCTGTTCCTGTTATCTCAAGCTTCCTGTCGTAATTTATTTATTTTTATTTTTTATTTTTTGTCTTTTTAGGGCCACTCCTGTGGCATATGGAGGTTCCCAGGCTAGGGGTTGAATTGGAGCCACAGCAACGCAGGATCCGAGCCACATCTGCCACCTACACCACAGCTCATGGCACTACCAGATCCTTAACCCACTGAGCAAAGCCAGGGATCGAACCCGCATGTTCATGGATGCTAGTCAGATTTGTTTCTGCTGAGCCACGATGGGAATACCTAGTAATTTATTTTTGATAAGTGATTTCATAAACTTGTAGTAACTGTTGAACCAAATTACTTGTTTCATTCTGTATTACCTCTTGAGATAACTTCACCTGTTTGTTACTTAATACTGCTTATCATAAGCTTCTTCTAAATTATATCTTTTTTTTTTTTTGTCTGTGCCCACAACATGTGGAAGTTCTGGGTCCAGGGATAGAACCCACACCACAGCAGTGACCCAAGTCGCAGCAGTGACAATGCCGGATCCTTAACCTGCTGAGCCACCAGGGAACTCTTTCTATCTTTTAAACTCATACTCAGGGACAACACATAGATATTTTCAGAATGTAGAAAACAAACCCAAATTCACTCTTTGCTTGCAAATTGTGCTCTTATAGACTTGGATCATAGCTTTCATCTTCCACGATTCTCTTCAGATATTACTTTTTTTTTTTTCTTTTCCACTTCCCTGCTCCCAAAAAGTTTACAGGCCAGGAATTGAATTTGATCCATAGCTGTGACTTACATCACAACTGTGGCCCCCGGATCCTTAATCTGCTGCACCACAGCGGGAACTCCCAGATGTCATTCTCCCACTCACTCCTTCATCACTGGTTATCCTACTTGAGGATTAGTTAACTTCTGGATCTCGAGTTTCCAGAATATTAACTATTACTTTGGCTCTCCTAGAAGCAGACCCTGAAGTGAGGATCCAAGAATAGGTGCTTTTATGTGGGAGGGACCTTGAAAGCTGACAGAGGATTGAGGCAGTGATTTAGGATGGAGAAGGCAGCCCACAAGCCTTGTTATTAATTCACTAACCTCTGAGAGTGACTGGAACTTAATTCCATGGGAAATGGTGGGAAAAGTTGGAAAACATAAGCTGAGTATTAACTAACCCCAAATAAATGGAAGATGCATAGTATACAGTAAGACCCTGCATTTGATTATGGTGAGGTTGCTATGAAGAATAAATGCATCATTCTGTGGGAAATACACAGAGTAAATAGGGCCTCGCACATGGTAAGGCACTTGATATCTGCTAGCGATTTTGATTTTTTACTATGAAATTATATGATAGCTGTTTCTAAGAGCAGTACAAGTTTACTGAGTGCCAAATATAGGCTGACACTTCATTACATCCTAGGAAGACCCTGGTAGGTGGCTCCGTGGTCTCCCTGAGCTTATGATAGAGTGGGAAGTCAGGCATGTGAAGAGACCAGAGTGGTGAGTACCAGGACACCAGTGGGAAGGGTGCAGAGCCATTCTCCCGGGTGACAGGAGAGGACTGTTCAAGGCTCCCTGGAAAAGATAGACCACTGAGTCTGGCCAGGCTGTGGGAGGGGACACTGGGCTGAGAAGATGCAGAACAGATGTGGGGGGGGGGGGAATGGCTTCTGTCATTGAGCAGTGAATTTATTTTTTATAGCAAATCTATAATTTTATTTATTTTAAAAATTTTATTGGAGTATAGTTGACTTACAATATTGTATTCATTTCAGATGTAGAGCAAAGTTATATATAGAGAGATATATGTATCTCCATTCTTTTTCCCAGGTAGGTTATTACAAACTACTGAGTAAATTTCCCTAGCTACACAGTAGGTTCTTGTTAGTTGTCTATTTTATACAGTAGTGTATATGTGTTTATTCCTACCCTCCCAGCTCCTCCCTCCATACCTTAGTTTCCCCTATAGTAACCACAAGATTGCTTTTGAAATCTGTTTATTTCTGTTTTATGAATAAGTTCTTTTGTATCATTTTTATTAGATCCCACATATAAATGATATCATATGACATTTGTCTTTGACTTACTTCACTTAGTATGATAATCTCTAGGTCCATCATGTTGCTGCAAATGGCATAATTTCATTCTTTTTTATGGCTAATATTCCATTGTATATATGTACCACATGTTCTTTATCTATTCCTCTGTTGATGGACATTTAGGTTGCTTCCATGTCTTGCCTATTGTAAATAATATGAGCAGTGAATTTAGAAGACTGAAGAAAAGAGCCAGCCTCAAGGACATGTTACCTTTGCCATCCCCCGAACCTTCCACTTAGAGGGCTCTACACATGGCCTTACTGCTCTGCTGTCACCATTCTGAAATTCTTCATAATTCTTGAACCATTTTGAACAGTATTTCAATTTTCACTAGGCCCTGTGAGTGCATCACCTGTCCTGCAGAAGAGTGTTAAGTTTGGGACAGATTCTTAAAGGTCTTCTAACCGTGCTGCAGCAGTTAACCTTAGGTGTCAACATGACAGCTTCACGAGGTGCCAAGACACATGGTCAGATGTTACTCTGGGTGTGTCTGTGAGGGTGTTTCAGGTTGATGTTAACATTTGAATCTGAAGACTCAGTAAAACAGATGGCCCTCCTCAATGTGGATGGGCCTCACTCCATCGGTCGAAGACCTGAATAAAGCAAAAGGACTGACCTTCCCTTGGGTTGGAGGGCATGTCTTCTGCCTGACTGTTGGCTCTTCTTAGGATTCAATCCTGCTAGCCTTCAGTCCAGAACTAAATATGGCATTAGCTCTATAATTACATGAGCTAGTCTTTATAACCTCTGTATCTGTCTCTCTCCATCTTTGTCTCTATAGCTGTCTGTCTCTTGTTGGTTCTGTTTCTCCAGAGAACCCTGACTCTGTATCTGCAAAAGCGTTTGTAGTTTTTTGCAGTAAATGTCAGACTGTCTAAGTTTCTTTGATATAGGAAGGTAATAGGTACCCTGGATAAAAATCCGTAACTCAGGAAGGGTGGATTAAACCAGGAAGAGGCTAGTGCATTTGCTCAGAAGAGAGATGGTGATGGTCTGCATTTAAACAAAGTAGTGGAAAAGGAAAAGAAAGCAGTTGGCAAGTAATTTGATGTGCAAACTTAAGACAACTAGGTTGACTAAGAAGGAGAGAAATTAAAGACAATTGTACCACCAAGAAAAGATACAATCCCAGAGCCCTAAGCACCTCTGTGTGCCCACACTTGAAAATTTCCTTTATTTCTCCAGTTGTTTTTGCTCTCCTCACCTGCGCTGCCTCCAGCTGCATCTTCTTATTCCTACCATGTGACCACCCAGCATCCACATATGGGTGGACATGTGGGGGCGTGCAGACAGTCTGTTTTGTCTCATTTCCATCCTGCTGCATGAATCGAGGCTTTGCATCTTTCTTTCTTTCTCTCTCTCTCTCTCTCTCTTTCTTTCTTTTGTCGTGCCTGCAGCATACGTAAGTTCCTGGGCAGGGATTGAACCTGTGCCACAGCAGTGACAATGCTGGATCCTTAACCCTCTGAGCCCTGAGCCACCAGGGAACCCCATGTCTTCATTTCTGACTGCAGAAAACATTGAGGCCTTCATAATTTCTAGCTTCCTTTCTTAGGTTGCAAAATGAGAGCCTGGAGCCATTCTTTCTGTAAATATCCACATGAACTTGAACTTGCATACACTGAAGTGCCACCTCCTGCATCTTTTTGCCCCCTAAATCTCACTGCCCAAAGTTCTAGGCAGTTATTCCCACTAATTGGACATTTTACTCCCCAGGATAGCTCAGGAGCCTTCTGCACACTTGGAGACGGATTTGTGCCTTCCTCCTTCTCGGTCACTTATGGAAATGTCAGCAACGATCTCCATGCCTCAGTAGAGAGTTCTCCCCATTTATGTGTCTCTATTTCCAGCCTTCTTTTCAATCAGCTAATTCACTCCTCGTGAGTGCATAATTTTATGTGGTCTGATAGTGGCTTACATTTGTTTCGGTTGGTTGCATTTGGTGGAGAAAGCTATAAAGATCTTTCCCCCAAGTCTAAATACATTATATGTATCACATTTCCTTTTTGCAGACTCCAGGAGATAAGGGTGGCACCACCTCTTCTTACAAAGACTGGGTTTGCTTCGATCTTTTCTCCCATGACAGTTATTTTCCCAAACAGAGGTCAGCAGAGAGGTGTTCATCTCACTGATTTATTGATTCCATGAACACTGTCCAGCTTTGACTGTATGTCAGGGGCCGGGCAGGGGCTGTCATAAGCGCAAGGAGCAGACCCACATGGCCTCCCTTATTCTCCATCCCAGCAGCAAGGAGTGGTCTCCCAGCAGGAAACCAGATGGTGGGGGTGGGGGTGGGGATGGGGGTGGAGTGGGTGAGGTGCTCTGAAACTCCAGGGGACTCTTCTTTAGTCTTGAATTAATATTGACCCTCAGCTCTCTAGGGAAGTTCTGGCTCACATATGCCATTCTCGTTTTTATTATTTCATAGCAGAGGGCATATCAACAGAAAGAGCCCTTAGAACCCATCCCCCTTAACCTCCAGTCTTGGTGGGCAGCAGCCATGGGGACTCAGCAGTGTTTCCTGGGGCAGCTTGTGCCATGCTGGCCTGGGAGCCCCTTTTGAAGCTGAGGCAGAAGTCTTGGACCCCTGATACCTGACCCTTTCTTGAATTTGTTTCCAGGACCCAGGGGACCTGCTAGGTTGGGACTCTGGTGTTTGGACTGCAGTGTGCATTCTGCTGGTGTCATCAGATGGGTTGTTCCAGCACCTGCCTTGACCCTGGCTTGCTGAGGGCCATGGGGGTTGGGCATGTCCACAGGGCCCTGATGGGCCTGGAATGAAGGGTGCTGGTACTTCCTGTCTCACAGTACCAGCTTCTCTGTTACTTACATCAGGAAGGTAATCTGGTTTAGTACAGTTCCTTCTCTATGTCGCGTATATTAAGATACAAGATATGACTTGCCCTGGGTTTCTCTGCTTGTTTGGGGGAAGCTGGGACTCTGACCTCACAGCCCCTTTGCAGCTTCAGGCTCCTGTGGGCACAAGAGCTAGTTTCCAGAACGTGGAGTTTATGCTCCTTCATTTAGGTAGGAGCTGGAAGTCACCTGTGAGGTGGTCAGCATCTGGTCACATTGTAGGTTAGGTTTGCCCTATTTTTGTCACACGTCCCGCCCCAATTTCATCCAGCTCCATTATAAAACTTTATCTGCTTTCTGCCAGCAAATAGTGGGGAAGCTTATGGGAAACCCACTCGGGCATTTTCTCCAAAATAACAGGAAAAAGGGTTGGTTTCCCTGGGGGTGTATATGTGGGGGGGGGGGAGCATATAGAAGCACTCATCCCAGGATTTAATACAAACCGTATTGAGAACATTGTTGATATGAAGGTGGTGGCAGGATTTCGCATATTACAAATGCATCCTTAGGACAGAAATGTAGGAAACCAAAGGTCAGGCACTGGCATCATATATTGTATAGACACACCTCAGGGTGAAATATTTGAGCCGGCAATTTGTTGGTAAGCTGTCCCAAGAAAGACACAAGGACTCAGAAAGTGTTCAGGGAAAACCGAAGCAAAGGCGGCAAGTAATTCTGATGGTGGAAATTTCTCCAAATGCTGTGGTGATTTTATGATAAATGTTCTTTTACTTCATTAGAACTATGTTTCCCAAGTGTCAAGGCCTGGGAATGTCTGACACTAATTAGAACCACCGTAAACTTACACTTTCTATTTTGTAATGTGGAACATTACCTGTATCCAGACACTTGGAAACATAAACATGGGGAGTCAAGCTGAGACCCAAGGACTGTCTTAGATGTTCTGCTTCATGTATGCTCAGTGTGGGCCCAGAATAAGTGGAATCATATTGCTGGTCAGATGTGACAACTTATATATGCTAATATGCTCACATTGCCCATAAGGGGAGGCTATCAGTTGGGATATTATTTATGCCTTTAAGAATCTGATTTCGAAGAGTTCCCGTTGTGGTTCAGTGGGTTAAGAACCCGACATAGTCTGTGTGGAGGATGAAGGTTTGACACCTGGCCTTACTCAGTGGGTTAAAGATCCAGCATTGCCCCAAGCTGTGGTGTAGGTTGCAGATGTGGCTTGACCTGGTCTTGCTGTGGCTGTGGCATAGAACTCAGCTGCAGTCCTGATTTGACCCCTAGCCTGGGAGTTTCCATATGCTGCAGGTGTGGCCATAAAAAGAAAAAAAAATTGAATCTGATTTTGAGGAGAAGTGGGAATTTAAAAGCTCATATCGATTTTCTCCCTGAAGAGGAAATGGAAGGCCAGTATATCCTCCTCTCGTCTTAATTCATTTAGGGTGCATGCATCTTAAAAGTCTAATTTCTGGACCAAGTGAGCAATGAATCCAGGATGACTGGATCAGGTCAGGCTCATATTAGAAATGCCAATGGTTGGCTGGTTGGTTGATGTCAATTGCCTCTGAAAGATTTAAGGCAGCTTACTGAAATGCATAATGAGCAATATGGTTTTCCAAAGAGATGTGGAACTGGGTGTAGAGGAAAGCAAGGGTCAGAAGAGTGGCATGGAGCCAAGAGGGAGGCTGAATGGAAATACCCATGCATTCCTGCCACTACAAACACAGGAGGAAGGACCCGCATCTGGCTGCATTCTTCCTGACCATCAGCTTGGAGGAGTTAGGCCAGATCTTCGTGAAGAGCATGGTGTCCTGGAGGCCTGAGGAAACCTGCCCTGGGTTGGGTTCTGAAGCAGGAAATTCTGGTCTCATGACGTTGGTGGTGATGATGACCTTGACCACATCTTGAACGTTTCCTACATCTTGTTGTAGGAAAGATGTGAAGCAGCAGCTCACAAAGATCAGCTGCTAGTCCAGTTCTCCCGGCAACCTGAACACCAAGGCCTTGCTTTTAACCGCCACATTGTAAAGGGGGAAAGAAACACATGAAGGGCATTTTAGTCTGGAAAGACATGGTGAACGGGGAGGTTGAGTTGACCTACACGTGACTTACTGTCTAAAGTAGAATCGAATCTGTATCAACAGGGTTTGGTCCCATGACAAGGCTGTTATGCAGTGTGGCTCTGGGGTGTGTTCTTTTTTTTTTTTTTTGTCTTTTTGCTATTTCTTTGGGCTGCTCCCACGGCATATGAAGGTTCCCAGGCTAGGGGTCGAATTGGAGCTGTAGGCACTAGCCTACGCCAGAGCCACAGCAACGCGGGATCCGAGCCGCGTCTGCAACCTACACCACGGCTCACGGCAACGCCGGATCGTTAACCCACTGAGCAAGGGCAGGGACGGAACCAGCAACCTCACGGTTCCTAGTCAGATTCGTTAACCACTGCGCCACGACGGGAACTCTGGGGGGTGTGTTCTTGACTGATGGCTCTTCCCAGCGAGGCTTGAGTTCCACCAAGGTGCTGGGAAAGTAGCAGGAATGATAAAGTGCCTGAAAACCATGTCTCAGGGCTTTCTCCAGAGAAATGAACCAATAGGAGGTATACATGTAGAGAGATTTATTTTAAGCAACCGGCCCGTGGATAGAAGGTTGGCAAGTGTGAACTCTGTGGGTGGCAGCAGGCTGGAGACCCACAGAAGGTGGGTGCTGCAGATTGAGTCCAAAGGCCGTCTGGAGGCAGAATTCCTTCCTCTTGAGGTGGGGGGGGGGGTCCTCTGTCTTTTCTCTTAAGGCTTTCAGCTGATTTCATGAGACCCACCCACAGTTAGGAGGGTCATCTGCTTTACTCAGAGTCTGCTGATTGAGATTTTTTTTTTCAGATTTTCATCTGAAAAACATTTCTGCAGCAACACCAAGATTGGCACCAAAAATCTGGGCAACTTAGCCACGTTGACACAAAATCAACCATCACACCATACTGTAAAAGGAACAGAGGAAAGAGGTTAAGAAAGTTAGTCTGTAGCATGTAGATGAGCTGTCCACTGGCTTAGGGCCTATTTTCAACATGCATTTGAAGGGCATCTTAGAGATGGGGTTGAGGGGGTTCTGTGTATGCTGTGGGGCTCTGGAATAAAGACCCAGATCTGAGGTCAGGAAGGGCTCTGGACAGGGTGCTTTCCTCAACTCCAGTAGTTTTCTGAAAACAGTGAGATTGCCTCTGAGCTTTGGTGGAGGGAACCATTTGTGGCTTTAGGTGGTCCTGGATCCAGTTCTACTGTTTGAGAATGTTTTGCTTACCATTTTGTGATCATCAAAAATTCATTTAGGTCTTTCCACAACAAACTTGAGTCAGTGTACCAAACATGCAAATAAGATAAAGAGGTCAAGCCTGGATTTGGATATTGAGAAGTGGGGGCGGGGGTAGGGGGCAAGGTGAATGTACAACAGAAGTGCCATCATATAGTGGTATGCTTAACCAGATCAGAGTGAAATTATGTTAATTTAGTGTGAATTCTCAAGATCCAGGGAGTGCGATTCTCACTGTTTTATTTTGAAAGTTCAGAAAGGGTATTTTAGAAATGTGATGTCAGCCAGTACTTAACCTAATGAGGTCAGAGAACAAGATTTCAGGGGCCATGGCAGCCACCACGGTGATCAATGCATAAGGGGCTTAGAAGCAGTTACCAGAAGGTCTGAGGATTTTCCCACATGGAAGAGTTTCTGTGTTTGTTTCTGTTATTAGATTCAGTAATGAGAGCTGTAATCACCCAGGTCCTTTGTGTCATGTAGGATGGCTTTGTTGCTAAGGCTTCGTTGCTAAGGATGCAGGGTGGAAGCTGGTCTCCGTGCATCCTCTCTGTTCTGCTGCAGTGGAGAATACAGCCTCAGCGGAGCTGCCCTCCTCTGCTTCCAAATCAAGGCTTAGGCCACTCTTCATGTGACTCACGCTGGCATTTCATGGCTTTCCACTTAGGGAAGTTCTGCAAATCCTGGGCTCATTTGGTTCTTGAACTTGTCTCAGCGAGGCACAGTTCAATTTGGGATAGAGAGCTGCCCGAGTGCTCAGATAACCTAGAACTGGCTTTGTGCTTCCAGGAACCAGGGCTCCTTTAAGGCCCTTTCCCCAAGAGTACCCACCCTGGCACTGCTGCCTGACCTACTAAGAGGGTGTCCAAGGCCACAGCCACCTCAGAGGGATTATAGTTCCACCATGTTTCCCTTATATGCTCCCCCTTTCCTCCCCCAGCTGTCTGTCTGTCTCTCCTGTTCTCTCCTTCTCAAATAAAATGAGGGTCCGGAGAAGCAGTGAAGGCTTTGGTCCTGGGCAGGAGGCTGCCAGTATCTCTCCACTACACATTCAGTTCATTGTCACCATCCTGAGATCATAACACTGGATAGCAGAACATTCCAGAGAGCCTGGAGAAGGTACAAGATTGCAAACCGATTAATTTAAAATAATAAATTGTCAGCAGGCATTCCTATTGTGGCTCAGCAAGTTAAAGACCCAACATAGTCTCCAGGAGGATGAGGGTTCCATCCCTGGCTTCACTCAGTTAGGTTAAGAATCTGGTGTTGCTGTGGCTGTGGTGTAGGCCCCTGCTGTAGCTCCAATTTGACCCCTACCCTAGGAACTTCCATATTCTGTGGGTGTGGCCATAAACAAAACAAAACCCAAAACTAGGAGTTCCTGTTGTGGCTCAGTGATTAACAAACCTGACTAGTATCCATGAGGATGCGGGTTTGATCTGTGGCCTTTCTCAGTATCCATGAGGATCCGGCATTGCTGTGAGCTGTGGTGTAGGCTGGCAGCTGCAGCTCTGATTCGACCTGTAGTTAGGAACCTCCATATGCCACAGAAGCAGTCCTAAAAAGACAAAAGGAAAAAAAAAAAAGGAAGACAAAAAAAAAAAAAGACAAAGAAGAAAGAATTGTCAGCAGACTAAGCACAGATGTCCACTCAGCCAGCTGAGTCTCTCCCTGTGATCAACCTTTCAAGAAGCTGGATCATGATGAAAGCTTTCTTTAATGGGTACACCTGCCAAAGGAACTGAGTGGGTCTCACGAACTCATCTTTCGAGAGCCTGAGAGTCTGCCTTTTCCAGCCCCTGTGTAGTTCTGCTTTCACTTTTGTTTTGGCTGCCCTTTCTTTGGTGCTAGGCCTTTTTTTTTTTTTTTTTTTTTTCTTTCATACTAGATAACATAGCCACCATCCAGTCTGGAGTCTAGGGTTAGTGTTAGGGTTCACACAATTAATGAACATAATAATGAACATAATAGCCCTAGGGGATCCAATTCCTGGGATGCTCTGGGAAAGCAAACCCTAGTGCTTAATTGGAAAAGGAATTCTTTACCTACTCATGTATTGATGGCATACTAGGTTGGTGGATCCGTTTTTTGATGCCCTTGTCACTCTCCTTAGGTGCTCATATCTGGGTGAAATTTGGAGGATGTTATTTCCCTATTTTTCAAGTGCTTTTGAGAAACTCATTACAGCCTTCAAATACTAACCAAAAAAAAAAAAAAAAAAGAACACAAACTATTAATTATTAAAGTAGTTTCATGAGTTAACTTCAAAGGAGATAAGCAAAATTTAGAGCAAAGAGATAGCTCGGAAGAACAAGATGCTCCATGTTAATGTGACATTGTCTTTTGGGGTCACTTTACTATAAACTGTAAGTAAAGACAGAAAACTGTTGTACCTTTTCTTCCTTCTTCTGGATCCCTAGAAGTGGGTGTTTTGACTTGCAGTTTGAACCTTGGAATTTAGGTAAGTGCATAAGTGGTATCTCTGAAGTTGGAGAAAGCAAGCCCCTTTCCCTGGGCTGAGGAATGGTCAAGGGGCCAGAGCATGTGGCTTCATGTTTTGAGGCATTTTATCTAATCCAGAAAATGAACTTTTAGGGGAAATCTCTGATAAAGACACTGTCACCGAGATGTCAGTGAATGAGAAGACTTAAAATGATACCAGTTCTAGGAGTTCCCTGGTGGCCTAGCAGTTAAGGATCCTAACACTATGGTGCGAATTCGATCCCTGGCCTGGGAACTTCCACATGCTGTGGGTGCAACCAAACAAAAAAAGTTCTCAATTCTAAATAAATAAGCAGTGTTTGTATTAATATCCCCTCCTTTTTTTTTTTTTTTAATTTTATGGCTGTACTTGGGGTATACAGAAGTTCTCCGCCCAGGGATGGAATCTGAGCCACAACTGTGGCAATGCTGAATCCTTTAACTCACTGCATTGGGCCAGGGATCAAACCCTCGCCTCCACAGTGACCTGAGCTGCTGTGGTTGGAGTCTTAACCCACTGTGACACAGTGGGAACTCCTGTATTAATCCCTTCTATGGATATTTACATTTAAATAGTCCAGTTTGAAATAGTTTGAAATAAGCTAAAGGGATAGGAGATTTTAACTGGAGGCTTGGGGCATCTTCCAGCTAGAAAGTGGGGACATTTGGAGGGTAGGATGGCCTGAAATCAGGGCTATTCCCTACTAAGACCTTTGAAGGGAAGGTCTTCACTTTTAGATGTTTTAGGTGAGGCTGAAGAAAAAAAGCGATGTAGAGGCCAAAGAGCCATCTCAGCTTAAATGAATGAATGTTATTCCCTGCAGAGCTGACCCAGTTAGAAGAGAGTCCTTCTCAGCACAGGGCCTGGACCTGTACCACCATGTGTGCTCAGGGAGGCAAGGCTAACTAATGGGCATGAGCCAGTTTTGTTTTTGTTGTTGTTGTTGTTCTTTTTTGGGGGGGCAACACCCAGGCATGTGGAATTTCCTGGGCCAGGGATCAAACTCATGCCACAACAGCAATCCAGGCCACTGCAGTAACAGTGCTGGATCCTTAAACCTCTGGGCTGCAAGGGAACTCCCATGAGCCAATTATTTAGTTAATGTTATTTAGCTGCTAAAATGTATCTTTAACCAAAGTCACTATATAAGTTTAAAAAATATTTCTAGGAGAGGAAAAATAAAACCCACCACCCACTAGAAGATAAATATTTAAATAGTGTGTTTGGTAAAATGTGAAAATCTTAATCATTTATTTCATTTTAAAATTATTATTATTATTTGATTAATGCTGGTTGTGCCTATGTCTGTTGGTAGGGCATGAATGAGAGCTGTGAATGATGCTCTTAATAAGTTTCGTTCATTTTAATTGTTGAAGATGTTCAACCATGTAGAATTTGGGGGGTGGTGTGCCTAAGAAATTGAAACCAGGATGGAATAGCTCACCAATAGTAAGTTTACTTTATTTTTATTTTAGCAGGTTGCGTTTAAGAAAGACCCATTTTTTTTTTTTTTTTGTAATGAGTTTAACACTTCTAAAGGAATGGCAGGTGTGAGTGCATGTGTGTGAGTGTTCAAATAGGTTTACTTCCACCAAGTTCTGCATGGCTGCAGGGTCACCTCTGCCAGTTCTAGGCAGGCAACTTTGCAGCAGCCCATCCACCTTGGTCTCATCAGATGGATAGACAGTGGCTGTGAATCAGGCTTGCCAGGAGCAGAGTCAGAAATGAGAAACCCGGGGTGATATTTAGAAATTGGATTTTGGGTAACTCAGTCAAGTACGAGTCACACAGAGAACTAAAAGTCTGTTGAAACAGAATAGGTGGTGGGAGCAGGTGCTAAAGTTTTCATTACTTAACCAGCTCAGAAGCTTGGGGAGGTCAACTCCCTGCTTATGTCTAACAGTGATTCTGTAGGTGGTGTAGTCAGTTATCTTAATTTTTTTTTTTAATCAAAGATGCTTTCCATACTCTCTGTGAGTCTGCTGAGCTCTTTTTAAACACATTCACACACCGGCACACATGCAGAGGTACACAGCAGGCCCAGGAGGTGGAGGGCACTCAGGACCTTCCAACCTCTCAGCTGCTCCCTGACTGAGCATCATCTTTCTGGGGGCTCATGGTGCAGGGGAAGCGAAGAGACCAATGTTCTGCTCTTGCTTGAGTAGGGTTGAGGCACTGAATCAAACAGAAGCTTTGGTTTTATAAGCTGCAAAGGATCTGTCACATTTCATTGTCACTGTTCCAAGAATTTGGGAAAAGAAATTGTGGTGCTGTGAAAGTCAAATCCTTACTCTTGGCTGAACCCAGGAGCCTCCATTGTAATTTAATATTCAGTGTCTTATTAGGAGATCCAGAGACCCCTGGGGTTTCTGAAATCACAAGTAATTATTTCACAGGGAGGACTCACCAGCTTGATAGGTTTGATCCTACCTATCCTAGTGAGAGGGAAGGTGGAAGCATGGGTTGTGTGCAGTTAAGTCTTTGTGTCATCTTAATTTCATTTCATGTGTTACATCCTTGACCTAGGAGAAATGGTGCATGGCCTCAGACAAGCCATCCCTTCTTTTGTTTGGGAGTGTAGTAGTATTGGTTTTGTAAGCCTTGCCCTTCTCTCTCTTTCTCTTTTTAAATTTTCTTTTGGCTACACCTGTAGCATGCATAAGTTCCAGGGCTAGGGATTGAACCCATGCCATAGCAGCAACCCCAGTCACTGCAATGACCACACCAGATCCTTAGCCCACTGAGCCACCAGGGAACTCCAAGCCTTGCCCTTCCTGAAGCTGGTAAACTCTGGTGAAATCCCTGCCCATAATTTTACATCTACATCTTGGTTCTAATTTCACTATTTTAGGTCCTCCGTTGAGCAAATTTTATCAGTTTTCTGCTCATAGTCATCTGGCTAGGAGTTGCCACTGTGGCTCAGTAGGTTAAGAATTTGGCTAGTGTTCATGAGGATGCATGTTTGATCTCTGACCTCACTCAGTGGCTTAAGGATCTGGCATTGCTACAAACTGCAGTGTAGGTCACAGCTACAGCTCAGATGTGGCTTGTGGTGGCTGTGGCGTGGCAGCCCCAATTCGTCCCCTAGGCTAGGAACTCCCATGTGCTGCAGGTGAGGCTGTGAAAAATAAAGAAAAGAAAAGGGAAGAAAAGGAAAAGTCATCTGCCCAGAGAGGCCTTGTCACGTCACTCTTTCCCCTCCCAAGGCTCTGGTTTTCTTCACAACACTTAGCAGTCTCCATCACTGCATTGTAGGTGTATGTATATTTAGTTCATTGGTTCAGAATTTCAGTGCCAGAAGAGCAGAATCTTATTAAATTCATTTCTACTGTGTCCATGAGATCTGAAACTGTGTCTCAGGAAATATTAACAAGCAAAAATGCTAAATTGAATGAATGATTGAGTGAAGTCATATAGTAACATACCCATTCCTGTAACCTGATGTGGCTATTCCTGCCAGGTAACATATTTTATATATTAACAATGTAATGAATATATGTATTTGAGCGAGAACTTCCCTAAAACTGTTGTGAAGGCAAAAAGATAAAAATAGAAAAAGAAATATGCTTTAATGTGGAGTTTTCCCCAGAATGGGTCATGAGTACACTTGTCCTGTTGTGTCTTCTATCTCAAGAAGTAAAGCTTTGGACAGAGGATTTCCCGTTGTGGCTCATTGGTAACGAGAACCTGACAGGTAACCACAAGGATGTGGGTTTGATCTCTGGCCTCACTTAGTGGATTAAGGATCTGGCGTTGCTTTGAGCTGCGGTATTAAGTCATAGATGTGGCTTGGATCTGGCGTTGCTGTGGCTGTGGTGTAGGCCAGCACCTGCAGCTCCGATTTGACCCCTAGCCTGGAAACTTCCATATGCTACAGGTGCAGCCCTAAAAAAGCAAAGCAAAACCAAAACAAAATAAAAAAAAGTTTTGGATAGAGTGGGTAAAACCCAATTGCATTTCTTGATTGATTCCCTACTTGTTGGGTTTGGCTGAGAAGAGGGTGAGGGGAACACCGTGCCTCCTGCATGGGACACGGGGTTGTGGCGTGGTGTGCAACGCTGTCTGATTTGCTCTGAGTGAGGATGTGCCTTGTGACCTTCACAGTCACTGCTTGCAAGGGCATCGTGAGTGGGGTCTTTGCTGCTGCTTTCCCTAAGAGGCAAAGAGTAACTCTCCCCTCTGGGGTGTATAAGCCTGATGCTGGCTCTGGGTACCATTCAGTGCAGATCATCTTACCACTCTCAGTGCCTTAGGAGACAAAGCAGCCTTTTAGGTGAACAGGTGAGAATTCTAGTAACAGAGATAAACGATGTAGCTACCAGAATTCACCTCCCTGTGAGACATTGTGAAGAGAACAAATCAACCAAAGCCTGATATCCGTTACTCACTCTTCTGTAGTTGAAAAGAACCTTGTCAGGGATGTGCCAGCATCTACCCTACAAGAGAAGATGCAGTTGCAATTTGAACTTTTTTCTGGTAATGTTAGGGATGTTGAGTTTGAGAAGTTAATTGAATTGTAAATGTTCCAGCCCTGTGCCCAGCATTTTTTTTTTCTTCCCCAAACAAGTTAGAATTAATCTCAGGGAGAGCTGCCCCAGGAAAACACCACAGGAGGTCACTTTTCAGCTCAATTATGACATCCTTTGGTTTGGGCTTAAAATATGCAAATCCTATCACTTTGTGTATTTTTAGACATGTAAATATGACAAGCACTTAAAATTTCTGTGTGTGTGTGTGTGGAATAGAGTTTAAGACCCCATGAAATAATTGTCTGTTAAATTCTGAGAGAACCTCCTTTTTCCTTAAGTGTTTCTCTCTCTCTCTCTCTCTCTCTTTTTTTTTTTCTTTAGGGCCATAACTGAGGCATATGGAGGTTCCCAGGCTAGGGGTCAAATCAGAGTTGTTGCTGCCGGCCTACACCAGAGCAATAGCAATGCCAGATCCGAGCCACAGCTATGACCTACACCACAGCTCACGGCAATGCCAGATCCTTAACCCACTGAACGAGGCCAGGGATCGAACCTGCAACCTCATCATTCCTAGTCGGGTTCATTTCTACTGCGCCACGATGGGAACTCTTTCTCTCTTCTTTAAACCCATGTTATCTTTCCTCCTCTCATCACATATCTTTTTCATCTCTCTTCATGAACATTACTGATGGCGCTATAGGACCAGAGATTCTTCCCACTGTGGCAAATTTACATGTGTGAAATGGGGAGTTAGGCCAAGAAAAAATTAAATGGTATTGGGCAGCCTGTGTATAAAGCATCCAAAGAAAAGTGGGGAGGGAATAGAAACCGTACAAAAAGAGAAAAAAGATTAGTAACAAGCAGGGTACAGGGATAATTCTTCCAACATATTTCTGGTATTATCTGTCCTTCCCACAGGGGAAACATTTTTGATATTGTATCAAACTGAATGAAGACTTTTGTAGATGTGAAAATGAAAAGTAACGTTTTCCCTTAGAGGAGATGAAAGTCTTCTGGAAAGTGGCTGTGAGAGCAGACAGAGTTCCTGGCACAGGATCTGCTCAGAACCTTCTGCACCTGTCCCGGTGTCATTGGTGGGTGGGAACAAGAACTGAGTGTCTCCTTCCAAAATCTCATTTCGATTTCAGTTTTTTAATAGTAAAAAGTAAATTGAAAACATGTCAACCATAAAATTGATGAACCGTAATAAAACCGTCCTGAGATCTGAGAGTCGAAGCCAAAAAACCAACCGAAATTAGTCAAATAAAAAATGTACAATTCTTGAATACGACTCCTCCATAAAACACCCTCGGCATTTGTGAACCACCTGTCTCTATTATGAAATCTGTTGATCACTTGATGAATGTTGAAAGCACTCGAAAGCAGCAAAGAAAGGTGCAGCCCTCACTGAGGGTCTTTCTCAGCAGTATTGGTTCAGCCTCTAAACTCAGAGGAACATGTCCCAGACTCAACATTAATCCGACATCTTTCTGCCTCCCAGATACATCACATGGATGACCCCTGAAGCCTCTTGATACAGCATCTTCCCTTAGATGTATTTGAACAAGGAATTTGGATTTTACTATGGATTTGTGAGGTGCTTGTGGAGCATACTGATTTCTGTTTATTTCAGACGACTTACTGATGGATTTTTTTTCTAACTGATTTTCTTTTTTTTTTTTTTTTTTCCTTTCTTTTTGGGGCTGCACCTGCAGCATATGGAAGTTCCTGGGCTGGGGGTCAAACTGGAGCTGGAGCTGCCGCCGGCCTATACCGCATCCACAACAGCATTAGATCCAGGCCACATCTGTGACCTATGCCACAAATTGCGGCAGTGCTGGATCCCTAACCCACTGAGCGAGGCCTGGGATGAAACCCGAGTCCTCATGGACACTAGTCGGGTGCTTAACCTGCTGAGACACAATAGGAACTCCTCTAATTGATTTTCTTATGGACAATTTTTTAATAGATATCA
Source organism: Sus scrofa (assembly GCF_054392235.1). Lineage (NCBI taxonomy): Eukaryota > Metazoa > Chordata > Mammalia > Artiodactyla > Suidae > Sus > Sus scrofa. The sequence continues at coordinate 150,071,098 of NC_139383.1, forward strand.
AGGACCCGAAAGGAAAATGGTAGGTTATTTGCATCTTGTTCTGGGGACATTTTTGGAAAGAAAGGCCCTTATTTTTCTTGAGGCGCATGTTTGGGGAAATTTTTGTCTTTTCTTTCTTTTTTCTTTCTTTCTTTTTCTTTCTTTCCTTCTTTCTTTCTTTCTTTCTTTCTTTCTTTCTCTTTCTTTCTTTCTTTCTTGGGGAAATTTTTGTCTTTTCTTTCTTTTTTCTTTCTTTCTTTTTCTTTCTTTTTCTTTCTTTCTTTCTTTCTTTCTTTCTCTTTCTTTCTTTCTTTCTTGGGGAAATTTTTGTCTTTTCTTTCTTTTTTCTTTCTTTTTCTTTCTTTCCTTCTTTCTTTCTTTCTTTCTCTTTCTTTCTTTCTTTCTTTCTTACTTTCTTGGGGAAATTTTTGTCTTTTCTTTCTTTTTTCTTTCTTCTTTCTTTCTTTCTTTCTTTCTTTCTTTCTTTCTCTCTCTCTCTCTTTCTTTCTTTTTCTTTCTTTCTTTCTTTCTTTCTTTCTTTCTTTCTTTCTTTCTCTCTTTCTTTCTTTTGGGGGCCACACTTACGGCATATGGAAGTTCCCAGGCTAGGGGTCAAATCAGAGCTACAGCTGCCAGCCTACATCACAGCCACTGCAGTGTGGGATCTGAGCCGTGTCTGTGACCTACACCACAGCTCATGGCAATGCTAGATCCCGGACCCACCGAGCAAGGCCAGGGATCAAACCTATATCCTCATGTATGCTAGTCAATTTGTTTCCACTGAGCCACAGCAAGAACTCCTTTATTGTCTTTTCTTTGTGCATCATGCTGTTTCTTCCTTCAGTATGTGGCCTTGGCCTTGTCCCTCTGCAGTCAGATATCTCATAGAGCTGGAAAGGGACCTTATTAGTGACTTGTCTTTGGAGGAGAAAGCAAGGGCTTGCAAGTGAGAAAGGAAGGCCACGTGGAGACAGGAGACCCTGATGCAGACACCTCCAGTCTCTGGAAATCCACACAACTTTAAAAGTTATGCTGTGTCTCAGAGTTCCTGCCAGTGGCACAGTGGGTTAAGAATCCAACTACAGAAGCTGGGGTCACTGCAGAGGTGTGGTTTCCATCCCTGGCCCAGTACAGTGGGTAAAGGAGCCTGCGTTGCCTTACCTGCAGCTTGAGTCACAGCTGTGGCTCAGATTCAGTCCCTGGCCTGGGAACTTCTGTATACTGTAGGAGTGGCCATTAAATAAGTAAATATTTTAAAAAGTGATGCTGTGTTTGGATTACGTGCTTACTGATTCATCAAATTTCTCAAAATAGTTACTCTTCATGTGTCAATATTATCTTCTTTTTATTTTATTTTATTATTTATTTATTTATTTATTTATTATTTTTGCCTTTTCTAGGGCTGCTTCCCATGGCATATGGAGGTTCCCAGGCTAGGGGTCTAATTGGAGCTGTAGCCACCTGCCTGTGCCAGAGCCACAGCAACTCGGGATACGAGCTGCGTCTGCGACTTACATCACAGCTCATGGCAATGCTGGATCCTTAACCCACTGAGCAAGGCCAGGGATCGAACCCACAACCTCATGGTTCCTAGTCGGATTCGTTAACCGCTGCTCCACGACGGGAACTCCTATTTTATTTTTTCACTTTTGCTTTTTAGGGGTGTACCCACAGCATATGGAAGTTTCCTGCTACGGCAGCTGCTGGCCTATGCCACAGCTCACAGCAATGCTGGATCCTTAACCCAGTGACCGACCGAAGCCAGGGATTGAACCTGAATCCTCATGTATAATCTGCTGAGCCACAACGGGAACGTCCGTCATCCTTTTAAATGTCACAATTTTATTTTTCTCATTTCCATTGGAAAAACCAGAGCTGGGGGTGTAGAAAACACAGTTCAGGGTGCCGGTATGTTAACTGGAGTCCCAAGGTGCCACCACGTGACAGGGCTTACCTCCAGCCCTCTGGCCTTATTTCCTGCTCTCTTCCCCTGACATCCTCCATACTCGCTTTGCCTGGGCCTCTAGGAGGAGACTGGCCTTTGGGGCAAATGCCCAGATCAGATTCAGCCTCTTTCCCTGCCTGCCCCTTCTGCTGTGGGCCTGACGGCAGGGCTGCCCCCACCCACCTCCTCTTGCTACTGGAGAGTCTGTCCTTCATGTCCTGGCCGTCTCTGTCTTCTTCCTGCTGTCTTCACCCCACTTTGCTTTCCAGCTGAAGGAATAACTGAAGGTAGCCTTTTAATTATTAAAATAAAAACTAGGGACAGAGTTCCCTTGTGGTGCTGCAGATTAAGGATCCAGCATTGTCACCGCAGTGGCTAGGGATGCTGCTATGGTGTGGGTTTGATCCCTGGCCTGGGAACTTCCGCATGCCATAGGCGTGGCTAAAAATAAAAAATAAAAATAAAATAAGAACAAAGGAAATTATTCTTGACTGAGATTTTTTTTTCCAAATATTTATTCATGTGAGAGTTGCCCATCTTTTCTGAACACTGGCTCCATGCTGATATCAAATGGGGCTGAAGAAAAAGAACAAGAAAGAGAAGGAAAATTGGTTCTCCCTGCGGGGTGCTTGGAATCAGCAAGATCATCTTAGTTGGCACCAAAACCAATGCATAGGAAAGTTTTATTAAAGACTCCAATCCATCTCTGTCCAGGGGTTCAGCATTGGCAAATGGCAGTTGTTGGATTATCATTTGTTTCTGTTTTTATAATAACTTACTTTGCTTTTTATATGCTTTTTAATAAGTTTGCACAGTCAACCTAACCTACCTAGAAATTTGGGTAGATTAACCCAAAATTGTATGTGGAAAATCAGCCAAGTGTAATCTTTCGGTCCCATATAAAATCTTCTTAAAAAGATTAGGCATTTAAGAGTGAGGTCGCAGAATTCCCACTGCAGTGCAGCAGGTTAAGGATCTAGCATTGTCTCTGCAGAAGCTCTGGTTGCTGCTGAGGCATGGGTTCAAGCCCTGGCCCAGCACAGTGGGCTCAGGATCCTGTATTGCTGTATCTGCGACTTGGATTTGATCCCTGACCCGGAAACTTCCATATGCCATGGATGCAGCCAAAGTAAATGAATAAATAAAATAAATAAAAGTGAGGTTGCATTAGGTTGGAAGTGCTAAAAAACGAGTTTTCTGATAAGCTTGCAGTACTTAAATAGAATCAGTCTGGATAGCATTTTGAAGTATTTCAAACTAATGTCCTTCTCACCTAGGAACTCTTTAATGAGGAAGGCTGCAGAGAGTCTAAACTTTACCTTGCTTCCAAATGGAATGTAAAAACTCTAATAACATGGTGATTTAAAAAAAAAGTGAAGGTTAATTGATTTACAATGTTGTGTTAATTTCTGCTGTACAGTAAAGTGATTCATTTCTACATCTATGTATTATTTTTCATATCCTTTTCCATTATGGTTGATCATAGGATATTGAATATAGTTCCCTGTGCTATAGAGTAGAGTAGGACTTTGTTTTTTATCTTTCCTGTATATACTATATATATTTTTTATATATGTATACATTTTTATATATTTATAAATATATAAATTTAAATATATATTTTGTACATATTTTATATATATATTAAATATATAACATAAATTTAAATATATAATACATTATATAATTATTAGATTATTTATAATTATTATAAATATTCAAATATTATATGTATATATAAAATATATATACTTTTTGGCCTCTGCTCATCCCAAACTCACAGTTTCTCCCCTCCCTGCCCCACCCCTTAGCACAGCAATTTTATACTAAATGTAAACTTGCTTCCATCCTCACTTATTCCTCTTTCTAGGCCCTGGGGAGCCCCACCTGGCCATCAGCTCTGGCCCTGGGCATCCATCCCTGCTCTGGGCACTGTTCCTCTGGCACAGGGTGAGAAGATGAAACAGAGGCTAAGCAGCCCTCTCCAGACATCGGGGTTTGGACATTCATGCTGATGGTGTCTTGTGTGGCACATGGACACCCTGGGGAGAATGGGAGCCCATCTGAGGAAGAGTCCCGGGAAAGCTACTTGGCCTGAAGGAGAGGTCAGAATGAAGGATGGGAAATCTTGGGACAAGGTGGAACTCTTACAAGGACCTAGGGATGGGTAGTTGTGAGAAAGATGGCAAATATGACATGGAAACAGAAAAGAAGTCTTGGGCCAAGTTTTTTTTTTTTTTTTTGTAGGGCCATACCCACGGCGTATGGCGGTTCCCAGTCTAGGGGTTGAATCGGAGCTACGGCTGCTGGCCAATGCCACAGCCATAGCAACACAAGACCCTTAATCCACTGAGTGATGCCAGGGATCGAACCTGCAACCTCATGGTTCCTAGTTGGATTTGTTTCCGCTGTGCCACGACGGGAACTCTCCTGGGCCAAGATTTAATAAGGTGAGAGGAAAATGTCAAAACAGGGGACATTTTCATGTCAGAACAGGAATACTGAGAGCATACAAGCTTGAAATAAACAGAAAGAGAGGGCTCTGTAGAAAGTCATGGGAGTTCTCACTATGGAGCAGTGAGTTAAGAATCTGACTGCAGTGGCTTGTGTTGCTGCAGAGGTGTGGCTTTCAGTTAGATCCCAGCCTGGCACAGTGGGTTAAAAGGATCCAGCATTGCCGCAGCTGCCGAATGGGCTGAAGCTGTGGCTTGGAGTCAATCCCTGGCCTGGAAACTTCCATATTGCATAAGTGTGGCCATAAAATTAAATAAAAAAAAAAGTCTTGGGAACGTCATGGACCACCACCTTGTCCAGGGCAAAGCAATTTGTGGTTCCTCAATAATTAAGAAGTCATGTGATAATAGTCAACTTTTATGAACACTTGCCACAGGACAGAAATTGGGGAGGTGTTTCAGACGGGTTATGTGACTTCACACTCACGGTAAATTGGCGAGGAAGATACAGTTAAGATCCCCAATAAATAGATGAGGAATTAAAGTTTACAGATGCCTCCTACCTGGGGAAGTGCAGCCAGGCTTTGAATCCACATCGAGAATCACTGTCTTAGACCACCATATCGCCAAGAATTAAAATAAGGCTGTTCAACTAAATGGTTAGTGGATGTCACATTTTAATTAATTCATTAATTCATTAATTTTTCTTGGCTGCACCCCTGGCATGGGGAAGTCCCCAAACCAGAGACTGAACCCATGCCATGGCAGTGATCAGAGCACTGCAGTGACAACACCAGAACCTTAACCCACTGAGCCACTGAGGAACTCCTGTTGTCACATTACTAATATGTTGTGAGAATATGGTGTGGATTTAAGACTTTGAAATAAACCTGATGAAATCAAGCCATTTTAAATGATGCAGTTTAAAATAGCCAATGCTGACAGCCTGTCTTGGGGGTCTACACATTCCAGGGGAAGCTGTGTCATGCTTCTGGAATTTACCTTCCTGATTAGCTCCCTTATGGGGACTCTTTGCTCTGTCTGGCCACCGCTTTAGTCAGAGCAGTTAAGACTGGAGTGTGACAACCCCAGAACCTCCTACAGATGGAGAGGGGGGAGCCTGGTACAAATACCCCTGGTCTCTGGGAATCCTGGGGATGTTCCAGCTTAGCAGTTCACTCCTCTAGCTTAGCGCTAAAGATTTTGGCCCAAACTCTGCCTCTGTTCTGACTTAGTGTGAAACCTGCAGTTCTGATCCTCCATTTCCTTCTGTTATAAAATGGAAATAGTAATACATGATGTTTTAGGGGGCTGATGCAAGGGAATGTTCATGAAACATAGAGCAGTGTGCCTTCAGTAAAAACTTACCCCATTATTTTCACACTGAAAGCATCTGAAGTTCACATATGGTATGCTGGGGAGCAGACAAAAGCACAGGTTCTTATCCGCTAAAGTCATTTTCAAAGGATATGGACTACCCTTGGCCTCAGGGGAGAGGGCAGAGACGTGTATTTGGAGCTGGAGATGCTTGTTCTGGTAATAGTGACCCCTGGTCCTCTACCTCACTGCTTTCTGGGCCATGAAGTGACTGGCGTGTGTTTCTTCTTCCTGATATGTCTTCCCTTTGAGGGCATCCTGTCATCTAGATCTTTTCTAGGACTGTGGAATATTGTCTCTGCCACACCCTTTCTCCTTCAGGGGAGTGAGGCACCCTCAGCTTAGGGTCTCGTAGATGCCTCAACCCCCTGAGTGACTTCGGTCCCCAGATATATCAAATCTTGTAGATGATGTTAGGAATCCTGGAGGGGACATTGGGTTACTTCTCTGGTTCACTGCTTTCTGTACCATCTTTGACAGGTAATAATGATTAATGACGTACATAACCACACTCCATCTCTCTGTGGCATGCAGACCATTTCACATCCCTCCACAGGTGCCTGTTACTTCTCAAGGGCCTGGTATAGATCAGCAGGTGGCTCACAAAAAGCCATAAGGGTTGGTGCCACCCTCAGCCTCCCCCTCCTTTGCCAGCCTGAGCGTTCAGCCCCGCACACCTGAGAAGCCCAGCGCCTTGCTGGTGGGCGGAGAATACATCCCCTCTAACAAACTGCTTTTCAAAAAGAGTTGCAATAAAAAATAAAAAAACCCTCAGTTCTTGCTTCCCATCTGCCAAGTAATAGAAATAAACTACTCAGTTGGTGCCTTAAAAATTGTTTGACCATAAGTCATCTGGTACTTGGGCAGAGTGGAGGAGTCATGCTTTAAGCTGAACAATTCATTTCCCTTGAATCCTAAAAATAGCATCACTCTTGGATGGATTATTGAGGAGTTTCACAGAGGCCATTTTTCAGTGCTATTGTCCTTATGTAAGCATGCTTTCTGTAGGCTGAAAAATAACAGTGTGTGTGTGTGTGTGTGTGTGTGTATGTGTATGTGTGTGTGCGTGCACATGCAATAAAATAACAGGTTTTTTTGTTTTTTGTTTTTTTTTTTCTTGGCTTTTTAGGGCCGCACCTACAGCATATGGAGGCTTCCAGGTTAGGGGTTGAATTGGAGCTGTAGCTGCTGGCCTACACCACAGCCACATCAATGCCAGATCCAAGCTGCATCTGCAACCTACACCCCAGCTCATGGCAACGCCGGATCCTTAACCCACTGAGTGAGGCCAGGGGATTGAACCCACAACCTCATGGTTCCTAGTCAGATTCGTCAACCACTGTGCCATGATGGGAACTCCTGTTTTCTGTTTCTAAAATGAGAAGACTTAATTCCATGGTCTTTAAGATTTCTCCCCACACTGAAAGGTATCCTACTCACACCAAACGAATGTATAAATGAAGACTAGATTCCATTTCTGGCCAAGATGGAGCAGCCCCATTCCTCTAAACTCCTGCCTCTTCCTTAAAATTAAATCCCCAAATGTAACACAGTGCAGCATGGGAAGACTTGAGAGGCAGAGAAAGAAGGAAGATAGCCTTGGACCTCAGGACTGGCTCATGACATGGTGAGTTCCCTGGGTTTTTCTGTCCCCTCTAGATCCCAGGTGTGGTGCTGGAGAAGACTGCAACTCAACAGAGATACAATCGAAGGCTGTTCTTCAGGTAGAGGATCAGGAAAAGAGTGGCCTAACAGAACGGAAAGCATTTTTGATAGCACTTGCCCTCATGTAGCCAAACACCAGTGGGGAAAGTCTTTCCCTTTTACACTCACAGTTACACTGACACTGGATCAAGAGCTAACCATAAACCCAGGTCTACAGTGGCAGAAGCAGACACCATGACTCCGAGTCCCCCCAGGTACTGATCAGCAAGCTGACCTTCCATCCCTCACTTGGCAGAGCAGACTGAGCACTTCTTGGCAGGATGCTGTGGACTGGGCTCCACAGAGGTTCCATCCTAACGAGTGTGGTGTCAGCAAGCCCAAACAGGGAGCTAAACCTGCATCTGGACCCAGGAGGCACAAAATTCATGAGGGAGGGTGAGGGGCTGATCTGTACACTGCTGCTTTGAGTGGCAGCTGGCCTCAGCGGGACCTGATCATTCATCCCCAGGGCAGGCTGAATAAGGAATTGTGAGATGGTGTTAGTGGATGGGGACTCCTTGTAGGGCCTGAGAGTGGGCTTTTATCTAACACTTGGGAATGAATTGTCTAAAGAGACATATGTACTGATAAATCAGAAGACTTTATGGGGAAGGAGCGCCTGGGCAGAGAGCAGCAGGGTAAAGGAACCCAGGAGAGCTGTTCTGCCACTTGGCCCACAGTTTTGGGTTTTATGGGAATGGGATTAGTTTCCCGGTTGTCTCTGGCCAGTCATCCTGCTTGCCCTCATTTGGTCTGACTTAAGATCCTTCCTGGTGGCACATGCATCTCCCAGCCAGGATGGATTCCAGTGCGAGGGTTTCTGGGAGGTTGGCAGGGTGTATTATTGTCTGGCATCTTCCCCTCTTCTTGGCTCCTCCTGATTTCCCCCAGGTTGTGTTTGGGCCCTTCACTGGTTTTGTTTTCTTTTGAAGAAGCATCCTGAGGTAGTAGAGGTAAGCAAACCTGTTACTTTTGTGCTGGGTAAGAGTGGGTGGTTTCGGTCAGTGGTTCCCTAATGGTGGGACTGACTGGCACTCTGCCTCCCACCCTCAGACATTAGCTGGGCTTTTATCTCCACCCAACAATGGCTTGAGTGAGACAGAACTAGTCAGCGTTTCACTGGCTCCACACCACTCTGGACTGCCCCAGCAAGGTGGAACATGGTGGTGAAAGGTGGGCTGGTCTTTCTGCCCCTGCACCTCCCCCCCCAGGTCAGTGGCCAGAAAATGAGTTTTCATGCCTACGTTCCAGCAGTGAAGTGATTCACTCAGCCCTCTGTTTCTCCCTCTCTCTGGAGTTGGTCTGCCCAGCGAGGAGTGAGTACATGGGTTTGATGGTGTTGGCAGGTCTCGGGGGAAGCTGAATTTATACCCCACATCTGCAATGAGGTGTCATGAGTCAGATAATGAGGTCAAGTGGAATCTTTGCTAGGTAGGGTTGGTGAGGCTCCCTGGGGAGTCGAGCATCCATGCCACCTGGGCGTGCCACACCTGAACAGGGTGACTGCTCACTAAAAACCAAGATAGAGTGGAACCTAGAGTTTCACAACATAATATACAAAATGTCTACCAAGCAATTGAAAATCACCAGGAAAATCATATCTTGTATGAGAACAGACAGTCAGCAAATGCCAATATTAAGAAGAATCAGATGTTAGGATTTTCTGGCAATGATTATAAAGCAGCAGTCATAAAAATGCTTCAGTGAGAAATTATAATCAATCTCAAAACAATTGAAAAAATAGGAAATCTCAGCAATTAAATAGAAGGTATAAAAATATTTAAAGGAAAATTATGAAGCTTAAAAATACAATAAAGGAAATTTAAAAATACCTCACTAGACAGGAGATGGGAAATGGCAGAGAGAGAGAAATCAGTGAATTCAAAGACAGATCAATAGATAGTACCCAATCTGATAAGATAGACTAGGAGAAAAAAAAGAACAGAACCATGTGGCATAATCACAAAAGAGCTAATGTTTGCATCACCAGATTCCCAGAGGAAATAAGAAAGTATAGACCTGCAAAATATATAACAGTTGGAAATTTCCCCAAATTTGACCAAAGGAATATGTCTGCAGATTCAAGAAGCTTTGTGAATTGGGATAAACCCAAAGAAATCCATGCCCAAAACATCATAATCAAACTCCCAAAGGAAACCAGAGAGAAGTGAAACTTTACATACAGGAAAAGAGCAATTGGATTGACAATAAATTTCTCATTTGAAATCATGGAGACAGAAGGACATGACACGTTTTTTCACATGCTGAAAGAAATGTCAACTGTAGATTCTATATCCAGCCAAAAATATCCTTCAGGAACACAGGGGAAATAAAGATATTCTAAAGTAAAGAGGATAAGAGAATTTGTCCCCAGAGGGCCTGCCCACAAAGAATACCTAAAAGAAATACTTCAAACAAAGAAGAAATGGAAATAGGAGATGGATGCATCAGGAAGACAGAGCAATGGGTAGAGGAAACTAGTAAATAGTATAGGCTGTCCTCTTCATGAGGTTTTGAAACTGTGGTTGAAGATCGAAGCAAAAGTTATAGCGTCATCTGACGTGGCACTCAATGAATATAGAGGGAATTCTTAAAATATTTCTATTTAAAAAGATAAAATAGTAAAAGATGTAAGCTGTTTACACTTGGCTCAAAGTGGTAAAGTACTGATGCCAGCAGACTCTGATGTGTTACATATATATATATATATATATGAAAAAACCCTAAAGTAAATGCTAAATTACTGAGAAAAATAATCAAAAGCATGATAGGTAAATCAAAGTAGACTTCTAAAACATGAAACATAAGATGACAAGAAAAGGGAAATAGGGATAAAAAGCAGAAGGAATAAATAAAAAACAAGAAATAAACTAGCAGGCTTTAGCCATAACCTATCAATATTTATCTGAAATATGCAATGTCTATAAATATCAATTTAAAGACAAAGATTGTCAGAGTGGATAAAAAAAACATAATCCAAAAATGGTACATGCTTGCTACAAGAAGTTCATGTCAAACATAGCAGCATAGGTGGATTGAAAATAAAATGACAGAAAAAATATATCATGCAAACATTAATTTTATTTATCTTCATTAAACATTTAGTGGTACACATTTATTTTTATAGGCTTATGTTTACCATTTACTTATTCTAAAGTCTGTTCTTCTCCCAGTTTTATTGGGATATAATTGACATACAGCACTGTGTAAGTTTAAGATGTACAGCATAATGATTTGACTTACATACATCATGAAATAATGGCCACAATAAGTTAGTGAACATTTTTTCCTTCTGATGAGAACTCTTAGGATTTACTCTTTTAACAACTCTCATATATAACATATAGCAGTGGGATTTTTTTTGAAATAAAAATAAATTCAGGGGTTCCCATTGTGGCTCAGTGGGTTAAGAACCTGACGTGGTGTCTGTGAGGATGTGGGTTCGATCCCTGGCCTTGCTCAGTGGGTTAAAGATCTGGCATTGCTATGAGCTGTGGCCTAGGCCTGAAACTGCAGCTCTGATTGGACCCTTATCCCGGAAACTTCCAGATGCCATGGGTGTGGGTATAAAAAGAAAAAAAAAGTTTAATGTATATATAATAAAGGTGCCACTTCAATTTAGTGGGAAAAGATCAACTGTTCAATAGATAATGTTGAAGCAATTACTTTTTGTGTTTGTTTTATTTTTTAATTTTTTTGAAAGTGTAGTTGATTTGTTGTGCTTATTTCTCCTGTATAGCAAAGTGTCCTAGTCATACATATATACATTCCTTTTCTTTTATTATCTTTCATCATGGTCTATCCCAAGAGACTGGTTATAGTTCCCTGTGCTATACAGTAGGACCTCATTGCTTATCTATTCTAAGTGTAATAGTTTGCATCTACCAACCCCAATCTCCCCATATATCCTACTCCTCCTTCCTGCTTGACAACCACAAGACTGTATTCTGTGTCCCTGAATCTGTTTCTGTTTTATAGATAGGTTCATTTGTGTCCTATTTTATATTCCACATGTAAATGATATCATATGTTATTTCTCTTTCTCTTTCTTACTTCACTTAGTATTATAATCTATAGGTCCATCCATAAACAGTGTCAATTATATTATGTTGTGCATTACATCCCTAGTACTTATTTGTAACTGAAAGTTTGTGTCTTTTGACCACTTCTTCCTTCCCCACCCCCACCTCTGGCAACCACAAATCTGAACTCTTTTACTATAAGTTTGTTTGTTTTTTGTAGTGTAGTCTATAACACTGATATTTCTTGGTACACAACATAGGGATTCAGTAATTCCATATACCACAAAATGATCTCCAGGATAAGTCTAGTTACCATCTGTCCCCATACAAAGATACTGTATTCCCCATTCTACACATTTCATCCCCATAACTCATTTATTTTGTAACTAGATGTTTGTATCTTACTTTCCCTCTTTGTTTCACTCATTCCTCTACCCTTCTCCCTCCTGGCAACCAGCTGTTTGTTCTCTGTCTATGACACTGTTTCTGTTTTATGTTTGCCCATTTGTTTTGTTTTCTAGATTCTACATGTAAGTGAGATCATACAACCTTTGTTATTCTTTGCCTAATTTATTTCACTTAGCGTAATGCCCTGTAGGCCTATCCATGTTGCCACAAATGGCAAGATTTCATTCTGTTTTATGGTTAAGTATTATTATATAGTGCGTGCGTGCGTGTGTGTGTGTGTGTGTGTAGATAGTGTGTGTGTATGTGTATATATAGTGTGTGTGTGTATATATATATATAGTGTGTATGTGTATATATAGTGTGTATGTGTATATATAGTGTGTGTGTGTATATATGTGTGTGTGTGTGTATAGTGTGTGTGTGTTTAATTGCCCATATAAGTGTTGGCTCATTTCCGAGCTCTCTATTCTATTCCATTGATCTATGTTTCTGTTTTTGTGCCAATACCATGCTGTTTTGATGACTGTAGCTTTGTAGTATAGTCTGAAGTCAGGGCACACAGTATCTCCAGCTTTCTTCTGCTTTCTCAATAAAAGAAAAAAGGCTCTTTGGGAAGTTGTGTTTTCATACCAATTTTAGAACTTTTTGTTCTGGTTGTCTGAAAACTGCCATTTGTATTCTGATAGGGATTGGATTGAATCTATAGATGAACTTGGGGCGTGTGGTCATTTTAACAATGCTAATTTTTCTAATTCAAGAATGTGGTATATCTTTCCATTTGCTTGTGTTTTCAGTTTTTTCATTAGTGTCTTATAGTTTTCTGAGTGCAGGTCTTTTGCCTCAGTTATATTTATTTCTAGATATTTTTATTCTTTTTGATGCACTTATAAATGGGATTGTTTTCTTAATTTCACTTCCTGATAGTTTGTTGTTAGTACATGGAAACACAGCTGATTTCTGTATTATTAATTTTATGTCCTACACTGTTTAGTGAATTCATTTATTAATTCACATAGGTTTTTGGTTGTGTCTTTAGGTTTTCTATATATTGTGTTATGTCATCTGCAAACAGTGATAATTTTACTTCTTCCTTTCCAATTTGGATTCCTGTTATTTCCTTTTCTTGTCTGATTGATGTGGCTAGGACTAGGGTTATCCTTATGTGTGCTGTAGGTCCTTTTGTTGTTGTGGGCTTAATACTATGGGAGTGCCAGTATGCAGGTCTGGCCCCCAGGAAGGTTGACTGCTGAGTCCTGCCTTATGTGGAGATGTTGGCCACTCCTGGGTGGTGCTGGGTCTTGGTGCTGCTTGCTGAAGGGGCCTGTCACAGGCTGAACCTGGTGCCAACCCACTGGTGGGTAAGGCTGGATTCCCATGAGAATGGCTGCTTGCCCCGGGGAAAGGGGAAGAGGTGGTCCTGGGACTGGTGCCAACCATCTGGTGGGTTGCGTTGGTCCTGATCCTAATAGTCTCAGTGGGGGAGGGACTCCAAAATTGCAGTTGCCAGTACTAGTGTCTTCATGGTAGAACAAGCTCCTAAAACTGGCCTCTGCCAGTGTCCATGTCTTTGGGGGTAGTCCCAGGTACTTCCAGCCTCTCTGGGAGGCTCTCTAAGATCAGCACGTAGGTCTGACCCATGCTCCTTTCACATCCCTGCCTCTGTACCAGGCATCAGAGTGTGTGAGATCATGTGTGTGCTCTTTAAGAGTGGAGGCTCTGTTTCCTAGAGCCCTGTTCTCCATTTGTGTGCTCCAGGGGCCTCAAACCAGATGTCCTCCAGGCTTGTCTTCCTGGTGCAGGACCCCTGGGCTGATGTGGGGCTCAGACCCCTTGTTCCTTGTGAAGAACCTCTGCCATTGTGATCATCCTCCTGGCTGTGGTTTGCCATCAAGGGGTATGGATCTTGACTATACCGTGTCTCTGTCCCTCTTACCCATTTCATTGTGGTTCCTTCTCCATATCTTTGGTTGTAGAAAATCTTTTCTGCTTTTCTTTAACTCATTCCCATTGATAGTTACTCTGTAAATAGTCATCATTTTGGCGTGTCCACAAGACACACCATCTAGGTCACTCCCCTTTGAAAGCAATAATTATATTAAAAAGCAGACTTTCAGAATAACGTTAAAACAAACAGACAAAGGAGGAGAATGCTAACACCACTGTGTGCCAGTGAGTTTGTTGGAGTTGCATCTGTGCTTGTGTTCATCTTTTTGCTGTCATCATCTAAATCTCTTTCTTGACCTGATTTGGATTGGGGTGATGACTCTGCCCCTGAAATGTGCTCATTTCTACTGTGGATTGAAAGTAGAAGCCATTCTCTCGTGATTGCACGTGTGGGGGCCAGACCATGGGGGACCTGGGGTCTGGGGCATGGACTCTCCCTGTCCATCTGCAGAGAGATACCCTGGCAACAGTGCTGCACATAGTAATTAGGCCTAATTGTTGTCAGTTTTACTCCAAGCATCAGAAGCCAAAAATAGGGCCATTTATTTCCTGATGCAAGTGTAACATCTGGGGAGATGTGGCTGTGAAAGGGGAGCCAAACCCAGTGAGGTCAGACACATCTACAGATAGAAGTGACCATAGTTGAACATCTCCACTTGGATAAAAATTCTCACATATCCAACCAAATAGAAAATTAACCATTTGTATATGATGAGCTCTTTTTTAGAACTGTCTTTGAGAACAGAGCATCTTTTTAAAATTTTTGGCTGTGCCTGAGGCATGTGGAAGTTCCCTGGCCAGTGATAGAACCTGAGCCACAGCAGTGAAAACATGGAGTCTTTAGCCCTTAGGCCACCAGTGAACTCTAGAAAACAGAGCATCTTTGAAAGTTGCAGTAGTAATGATTTTCTCTGGTAATAGAAATATGTATTTTTGTTGTGAAATTTGGATAAAGATTAAAAGGCACAAGTAAATCACCTGGGGAAATGTGTTTCTAATAAATCCACATCTTTTACGAACTTCACAAGTTCTAAAGCTTCTGCTCAGTCAAGTGGATTATGTTTTGATAATTATTAAAGGTGACCGCTGATTAAAGTTAAGAAATGCAGTGGAGATGAATGCCTATGTAGGTTATTGATTTACAATATTGATACTGTCGTAAAAGAGACATGATTTGGGGTGTATCTTAGTTTAACTAACGTGGCTGAATTGACTTGAAAACTTGGCATTGGAGTTACTGCTGTGGTGCAACAGGATTGACAGTGTCTGCAGCCACAGGGACAAGGGTTTGATCCCCTACCCTGTGCAGTGGGTTAAGGATCTGTTGTTGCCACAGCTGCAGTGTAGGTTGCAACTCCAGCTTGGATTTGATCCCTGGCCTGGGAACTCCGTATGGTGTGGGGCGGCTGAAAAAAAAAAAAAGAAAAGAAAACTCAACATCTAGTATATAATAAAATATTTTTCATGTAATTTGTGGCAGTCAGTGATTTCACGTTAGGCATGGCCACTATGTTAAAAGCTTAGCATGAAAGTAGCTAAATACTTTCCCAGCCAATACTTTGGCAGGTAAACCTGGGGAATGTGTTTCAGGTTGCTCCCTGCAGGTCCAGGCTCACACCCCTGTATCCTCTCTACCCTGACAGAGAAGCAGTGACTTTTCCTTTGGTACTGGCTGTGTCTGCAATCCCCACACTCATCTTCTGTGCATCCCACCTGCATGTCCCTCACCACAGCTCAGATGCATGGGTCTTTCCTCTTTATTGCTATGCCTTCTCCATAAGCACAAGTGTGCTGTTTCCATCTGCATTGCCCAAGTGCCTTTCAGTGCTCCTGGTCCAGAATGAGTGCTGAGTAAACACTACTGACTGACCAGGGAGTAGGATAATCTGTGTGGACATCTAGAGGGCTCTTGCATATAGGTGCTCAGAATTAAAAAAGAAACTTTAATTTGCTTTGGACCTTAGGTATCATTTTACTCTGCGTTCTACTTAAACATCTATCAGGGTGATGCAAAAAATTATGTGTGTTTGTGTGTGCACATCTGTATGCGTGTGCATGCGTGCACATGCGTGTGTGTGTGTGTGTGTGTGTGTGTGAGTGTGTGGTAGTTTTCTCCTGAGCATCTCACTGCTTGAAGATTCAGCCGATAATCGGGACCCACATTTCCTTAGTTGTGCTAACCTCAAACTACTCATCTACCTGTTTTTCACCTGCACAAATTGTCAGTGAGGTGGCATTCATCAAAATGCTTTTAGAGTTCCTTATCATTCACGTAGTGATACCACAAGGGCATTTCATCTTGACATCATAAGAGATGTACACAGTGGGTGTTCCAGGGTCTGTCTCACTTTGAAAGTTATGAAAATGAGGCTCGCAAGAGTGGTGACATAATTTATGGCTAGAGAAGGTGGAACTAGACCTGGGACTCAGGTGGTCTGTGTACTGCTTTCCTGAAACTATCCCACAGAATTTGACTGCTGCTTGGAATGTTGCCAGCTGTTTAGAATAGTTCTTACTGTCAAAGCATTTGGGGCAGTTGCCAGTTGATTTCCATTCTAAATTTGGCAACTATTAACTCTGAAATATTCCTCCTCTTTATAGAAGTTGAGAGGAGAGAGCTGGGGAAATTGACTTGGGATTTCAGAACTCCCTCGCCATCTGAGATCGGGGCTGTAACTCCAGTGTAGCAAAACTGCTTATTACACATATTCAGTTGCTGTGGACATAATCATATGTCTTGTGATCAGCTAGATGTTGGAAGGGGCCTAGCTCCACTCGTGTCTTCACGTGTATGTGTTCCCTCCTGAGAGTCGAGTCTCCTGTTCATCGCTGCTCCCAGAACTGTACATTTCAAAAGGTTCTGTCGTCTTTTCCCATAAGGCTGGCAAGACACTTTCAGTGACTGTGCTGCTCACCTGGACGCCCCTTGAATTCAGGCTGATGCCCGTGGCCATGGCATCTTCCTTCAGGGAGCACCCAGGTTATCTCTTGAAGCCTGTGGTGCATTTTTTTGCTGAAGAACCATCCCCTTGACAAACAGGATTCCTTCCTCATTTCCATCTTCTTCTTACCACTCTTCTCTATTCAAACTACCAGGTGAAGATGTGGGAAGATGTGGCACTTGAATTAGCTTTGTTAACAAGTTTAAAGATGGTCATCTTTTCATTTCACCATCCTCATGATATGTTAGTTGCTTTTCATCCATTGTAGGCTTCATTTTTTTTCAAAGAGAGGGTGAGCCTTAAACTAAAGAACAGTGGGTCATTTGAAACATGTAAGAGTGGACCCCTCATACCACTTCTCTAGCAGCCAAATCTCTGGGTTTTGAAAGCGTGATTAAATCCTACCCTCCTCTTCAGAGCAAAGTACAGTGGATGTTAGTTTGGCTAGATGGGAAAATAAGAATATATTCCAGGATCAGTAATGGAATTGCTTGTAGGAACAATTTGATGAGTTTATCATATTTGAACACCTATGACCTGTTCAATCAATTTCAACATCTCTGACCTATTGTACCAAATGGGTGTGGCCTATGACTTTCTTTGTTGCTGAATTCTAGTTTTGCGTCTTCCATTTCATTTGGCAGCATAGCAGTCCTGGGAATGTTTCAGATCAAAGCAGCCAGTTTCTATTCAAATGCCAGTCAGTACAGGGAGAAGTCCCAGAGTTAGTTCACAGATGTGTGAGTACCCACACAGGCACCATCTTGCAGTGCAAAGAATATGGGTTTTGGAATGAGACAGATAGACAGTGGTTTGAGCATTTATTACTGCTGTATTGTAAGTTAATAAAGTTCCCTGAAACTCAGATATCTCTGAACTAGAGGTAACACTCTCTATTCCTCATATCCTTGCTGTGAAAATTTAACAAGATCACCTCTATAAAGTCACTGACGGTGTCTGGGACATATTATGTTCTCATTGATATTCCCTTTCCTGGCCGTTAGCTCACTATATTAGTCTGGGATTTTACTCCCAGTTGGATCTATGGGTACCTAGCTTGTTACCTGATGTCTGTCCCCAGTTTTTCCCAGACAGGTCTCAATTACTAAACTAGGGTGAGTTAGTAAAGGATTAAAGATGCATGGTCACAATCACTTTGGATTACATTCTGTGGCTGGAATTCAAGTTTGAGAATTATCAGCCACTGACTTGCAGTTTTCCCTAAAATCTTTTGTGAATTAGTGGAGAAAAAGAGGCCACTCACAGTTAGATACTGACAACTCAAAGAGGGGGAATGTTTGGTTAAATAAGGCATTAAATAAGCCTTGCCTGCCCTCAGAAGACAAAAGGTCAACCACAAATGAAGTCCACTCCTGCCCACAGCTAGCTCAGCACTTCTGGTGTGAATTACAATGATGAGAGAAGTTCTTGCTTCTTAAGACTACATTGAAAAAGCTTAAGAATTTACCAAAGGCTCCAAATACCCCCAATAGTGGGTTGTATATTCCTTCTATCTTAATGCAAAAGGGAGGGTGTTGCTTTCTACTGTGGGACCAGAACTCCTAGTTAAGAGTGTCTCTATCAGTGTCTGTAATATCACACCATGTGCTTAACCCAGGTCACCAGGATCTCAAAATCCAGCAGCGATTCTTTCTGGAAACCCGTGTTCTAGAATATTCAGAGTAAAATTAATGAAGGTTAAGAGTGCATCAGGTATTTAAAGAAGTCTTAAGTTGGCAGCAACATAAATCATGCTTCTGAGGTTTTCTGAGGGATCTTTTATAAGTCCCTCCTTTTGTTCTTACAGATGGTACTTGTCACTTAAGTTTAGGGAGGATGGACTGAGTTTTTCCTCTTGTACTCAAGCCATGACTCAGTTCATACTTTTGGAGCTGGAAGTGATGGAAGAGATGGACAGCTAGCTCCCTTATTTTCTTTTTTTGGCTGTGTCTCCCTGACACGTGGAAGTTCCTGGGCCAGGAATGGAACCCACACCACAGCAGTGACCTGAGCCACTGCAGAAACAACAACAGATCCTTAGCCCCCTGCACCACAAGGGAACTCCCTAGCTCCCTAATTTTACAGATGAAGAAGCTGCAGACGAAGTTCATGAGTCACTTAGTGATGGCAGAGTGGAAGCTTGGCTCAAGGCTGTCTCCTGTGCACATTGCCTTGGGAGAGGCAGGCTTCAATAGGCTGCTGTGTTTGATGTCTGCTGAAACATGCATGTCAAAAAGATGAAAGAAAGACACCACAAATGGAAAAATGACTTGCCAAAATATGTCAGTTAGAGGTTTAAGGACTAATAGACAAAGAGTGCCATGATAAGAAGAATCCCAAATCTGAAGAGAAATCTTGGCAAAGGGCAAATTTTATCTCCTCACAGGAGAAGAAACAGGTGATGCAACTTATGTATAATTGGTAAATCAAACTTTGCAAATGAAAACAAAATGGAACTTATTTGGTGTCTGTGAAATAAACCAACTACAAAGACAGGTGCCTGAGTCCTGAAGCCAGGCTTCACCTACGAGGCTACACAGGCACCCACCCTTAGCGGGTTTCTCTACATGAGCATAAGTGGAAAATGTACATTCTCTTCCAGTGTGTAATTCTACAAAACAGTCGATAGGGTGGAATCTGATGTTTGTGTCTATTCATCACCATAGTATTTTTAACACACTGTGGGGGGAAGGTTAAATAAATTGTGATACATCCATATGATGGTTTATGAACATAATAACATGATCTTCAAAGAATTTGGATATAGAAATGCTACCAAATGCAATTTCATGTGCCTGATGCAGAGTGAGGACAAACAAACTAAAATGTTGGAATTTGGAGCAGAGAAAGGTTTATTGCAGGGCCGTGCAAGGAGACAGGTGGCTCACGCTCAGAAGACCCAGAACTCCTTGAAAGGTTTCAGGGAAGCATTTTAAAAAGCCAGGTAAGAGAGAGGGGTCACAGGGTGTGTGATCAGCATGTGCACAGTTTCTGATTGGCTGATGGTGAGGTAACAGAGCAGAATCACAGGGGTTCACATTATCCATCCTTAGTCACCTGTTGGTCTGGGGACTGTGTGCTTAAGATCATCAGGTAGTTAATTTTTTCCATTTGATGGTGGATTTAGCATCTATAAAACAACTTAGAAAATGTGCATCAGCTACTATTATCTGGGTACCTCATAAAGGAGCTACTACAGAGGTTATGAGGGAAGAGCCTGCCCAAGGAAGGCCCCAGAGGGTCCTGCTTGGCTATAGAAAGATGTTCAAAATGCAGTTTTACATGAAACAAAGCACACAGTACAAAATTCAATATAAGCATGATCCCAGTTATAGTAAATTAATCCATGTGGATAGCATAAAAATGTAAAATAGTTTTCCCAAATAGTAACAGTGGTTATCTCAAGAAAGCAGGGGTTTTGTCTTCTTAATTTTTTCACATTCTATAATCAATAAGAATTGTTTTTATAACCATAAATAATAATGCACTTATGTAAAAATGATTTACAAAGGTAAATTGAAATTAAACCCATTCTTAGAGTATATTGATTTTTCATAAATTTAAAAATGTTGGAGGAGTTCCCTGGTGGCTCAGTGGGTTAAGAACCTGGTGTTGTCACTGTAGCAGCTTGGGTCACTGCTGTGGCATGGGTTTGATCCCTGGCCCGGGAACTTCCAGATGCTGTGGGCACACCAGGTGGGGAAAAGTTGGAGTTATCAAACCCTTTGTATTTGTTTACGATGCATCCTCTACAGGTCACATGAAACGGCTCCTTCCTACCTTATGATGGTATTAATACAAGATGTTCTCTGTATCTGGGATCTATTGTTTGAACATGCAAGAACTTTCTTAGTTCTAATAAATGTTATAGTCATGATCAGAGTGAGTACATTTCCAAGATGCTTCCCCAATTTTCCCTAATCCTTGAAAAGAGGAACTTATCTAAATATTCAGATATCACAATTTGTTCCTTCTTGGCTTCCACTTCTTATCCAAAAAAAAAAAGAAAAAGCTGATGATGACTAACATTTGTTCAGTGCACCCAGAGCCTTACATATATGGTTTTATTTAGTCCTCGTGTGATCCTATTTTAGAGCTGAGGAATGGCAGGCACAAGAGCTTTACTCTTCATGCTGTCTCTTCCCTCCTTTCATGCTTCATGCCATTCATTTTCAAGTTTCTGTATCCTGGACCCAGAATAAATAAGTGGGGAAAATATTTACCCTCCCTTTAGGATCCAGCTCAATGGTCTAGGAAATTGTGAAGCTGCGTGCCTTGGGTTTTCAGTCCATCTATCGGAGATGATTAAGAAATTTTATCTAGGGTAATGTTCACCTTTTTGTTGCCAAAAAAGGCTTTTGGCTTCTGTTTATGTTGTCATAAATACATTTATATTTTAATATGTTTATATTAGATATAAATTTTTATTTTTATGGGATTATGGGGATATCTATTTCTATGGCATCACACGGTGAACATTCTGGTGACTTTCCTCTGGTTGTATGGATCATTTTCTTTGTTTCTGGGAAAGTACCAGCCTTGAGAGCAGTAACACCGTGTGTAAGAATTATTTCCATTTATAATCCACTTGCTGTTATCTCCTACGGCTATTAAGAGTGGGCTCTAATCACTAACATTTCTTGAGTTGGGAACACCACAAAAGAGGATTTTTCAATAGCATTTTTGCATAGTTCTGAATATATGTCCATGTTTTCACAAGTCAGTACATCCTCTGATTTTTATCAACAGTAGCTGAATGCAGAGGGCCAACAGTCATCCTGATGTTAAAGGAACTATTTTAATTTACTTCTGAAGACAGATCCTCTGACAGTTCATTTCTTCCCTTGCATCATCATACAAAAGCAGGATACAGATGTTAGAAAAATTAAATGAAGTGCAAAGTCCAATTTGCTGTATATAATTAAGTGCACTGATTTTAGAAAAATATGTTCACATTGTGGCCAGAGCTGCTCCAGGTCTTTGCTGAAAACCCACCAGGCCCCCACCTTTAGCAGAAGCGAACATAAGTCTTAATTTAAAAGGTCCAGGAGTTCCCTGGTAGCAACTTCTCCATGTTGCAGGTATGGCAAGAAAAAAAAAAAGTTAAACAGTCCAGAGATAAGAAAGGAAGCTACAAACCAAAAACCAAAAACCAAAAACAAAAAACAAAAAAACAAAAAAAAAAACAGGTGGAACCAGCTGGGACCAAGGTGGAGATGAATCTAACTTCCCACAGATCTTTGAGTTTCATTATATGCTGATTTTACTACATTAGCATATTAAATGACAGGCCTGCTGGTGGCTCTGGCCAGGACATTAAGGACCAAAGCAGAATAAAAAGGGGGTGGCACCCCACACCCTGAGAAAAAGCCCTGCCCTTCCTCTGTAGACTAATGCACACACCTTCCCATCATCAACCTCAGTCTTCTGGCTTTTGTCTTTACTCTTTAAAATTAAATCCCTCTTGCCCCATAGGCAAGAAGTTGATCTGTGAACCAAGTTCCTGCTTCTCCATTCCTTGGCCAATGAATAAAGCTTGTGTTGTGTCAATCTCAGCTTCAGTTTCATTATTCTGCTGTTCAAAAGGGAAAAAGAACACCCCCCCAGGGGTAGAGAGGAAGGTCCCTAGGACTTAATTTAGTAATAGTGTAACTCTTATCCGTTGGAGAGGTGGTAGGGGGACTAGTTACCCATAGCACAGCTTTTGGTTTCCAAGTTGGAATCCATCTCTTTATTTATTAGTTTTGTTGTGGCTGCACCTTCCTCATCAAATGTCCCAAAAATAGGCAGGGCCTCCTTACAGAACTGATTTATGTGTAGACAGAGCTACTGGCGAAGGTGTTAAGTCCACTGGAGCCTTTGATTCTGCAGATTTACTTTGTGACCTTACACAGCTTTGAAATTCACTCCTTTGTGATAAGATGTGCTATAGTCATTTAAAATGCAAATTATCAGAGCTGGGTAACAGAATGCACTTTCAAGGTATTGCCTCAAGGGTCCTGGTAGATTTGGGGAGAAGCCAGAGCCTAGAAGGCTGGGAGTTGGGAGAGGAAAACTAAGGCCAAGAAAAGTGACTGGCAGGGCCTCAGAAAGTGAGCCTGGGTGGGGGTGGGGGTGGGGGTGTCTAGCCTCTGAACTGTATTACCTGAGAGTGGCTGCCCTGGGCTGGGGAAGGGAGACAGGCCTAGGCCTTTGCCCTGTAGGTGGGCCTGCTCAAGGCCAAATCCCAATCTGCAGCATTGGGGGCAGGGCTCCCAGTGAGCACCTGACAGAAAGAAGCAAGTGAATGAATGCCTCTAGGATAAAATGGTGAGGTGATGAAAAAGAAAATAAAAGTGGTTCTAGAGAAAAGCATGTATAAGGAACAAGTGACAGTTTTCACACTTGGATCTGATGTATCAGGTATATATATTTGGCTTGTCTCAAGCCCTCTGGCTCTCTCCTGGGATTTCGAAGCTCCTTTGCTGGATATCAAGTTGTAAACAGATTTGCCAGGCTTTGCTGACATATCCTGCATGCTCACTGTGATCGCCTGAGACAGGTTTCCTCTGGAGTGCCAGCCCTCTCTGATGGTGGTGTGGCTTTGTTGGAAGGACCCAGGGCTGGGGCCCAAATAGCGGTCTACCCAGAAGGTGTGTGGCGGGGGCCTCAGTTTCCCCATCCTGCAAAATGAGTGCACTAAGACTAATTATAGTTTTGTAGCTGTTATTGAAATATAATTGATCATTTTGTTAGGGGGCCATTGACTAAAACTGCCCACTTTGGCCAGGCACTATAACAACCACTTGCCCAAGTTGTCTCACAACAGGAGGCCCTGATGAGGAACAGGGTACTGCCCTTAGGACCAACCAGAAGAATTTGGGAGGGGCCCGTAGGAGAGAGGAGACATCTAACCTCCCAGAATCCTTGGTGTTTGAATCCACCTTGGCTGAGAGGTGTGTGCGCCACCAGGAAGGACAGACGAAGTAAGGGCTGGGCAAGACGACTGGCCAGAGACAACCTGGAAGCTAACCCCCTTCCCATCAAACTGGAGATTGTGAGCCCTGTGACAGATCAGTTCTCCTGGGTTCCCTTACCCTGCTCTTCTCTGCCCTGGTGCCTCTTCCTAATACAGTCTTTTGGCTTTGTCAACATGTGTGTCTCCTCAGACATTTCCGAGTGTTAGACAAGAGCTCATTCTGAGGCTCCAGAAGGGGTCCCCTTCCTCTAACAATTTCAAATGTTCCAATTGTTGTTGCATCAGGAGTTGTTTAGAAAATATCAGATACGGAGGACAAGATGGCGGAGGAGTAGGGGGACACGCTCGCCCTCTCCCACAAACACAACAAAAAAAGCACATCTACAGAAGAAATGACTCGCACAGAACAACAACCAATCGCTGGCAGAGAAACCTAAACTCCAATAACGGCAAGAAGTTCGTGACATTATTGGGCAGAACGGGAGAAAAGAGGAGAGTGAGAGAAGGTGAATCCGAGCGGGACGGGCGCTCCCGAAAGGGAACTGCGGAGGAGAAAGGGATCCCGCACCCTGGAAAGTCTCCTACCGGGGGAAAGATCAAACGAACCGGAGGAATCTCCAGATGCAGAGAAGAGTGTAGCAGTAAGTCGGAGTACGGAAAAACGATCAAGAACCCAACGGACCATCTGAACTACGGGCACAGTCACCAAAAATTGAGACGCCTGGGTGGGGGCTGGGCACCGAATCCTCGGCTCCAGAGGTTAGTCCCCGGGAAAGGGCCGGGGGACGCCTGGGTGGGGGCTGGGCACCAAGACCTCAGCTCTGAAGGTTGGTCCCCGAGAGGGGGCCGGGGGACGCCTGGGTTGGGGCTGGGCACCGAGACCTCGCCTCCGAAGGTTAGTCCCCAAGAAAGGGCCGGGGGGCGCCGCCTGGGTGGGGGCTGGGCACCGAGACCTCGGCTCCAGAGATTAGTCCCCGGGCTAGGGGGGCGGGGAAGAGCGGAAACTGCTTGGGAGGTCTCTAAACCATTTGACGGGGCAGAGACTGCCTGGGAGACTAGAAAACAAAGCTGTCGCAGAGGAAGGGAGCAATACTCTAGGGGCGGGGAAGTGGAAAGCCGCCTCAGAGGGAACCTGGGAGAAGAGCCTGGTCTGCGCCCGTGCTGGGGAGGGGAGAGAAGAAGGGGTGGGTCCCCATAGAATACCCCCCACGCCACAGCAAGCTTACAGGCCCGCTAGCTAGCAGAAAGCTGTGCTTCCCAGTGCATTCCCTCCCCCCACCCCCGCCACCCCCTACGCTCTCGCCAAACCTGGGGCTGCCTGCCATCCAGGAGGGCTGGCCTCAACAATTGCCTGAAGCCTACCACCGCAGGGGCTCTCCCTGCACAGGCCTGCTTGCCCTTTGGAGGGGCTACACTTCCACAGAGCAGCACCAAACACCACCAGCCCCCTAGAAAAGGCCTGCAGCCCAGAAAAGCTAGAACAAGCCTAGCCAGGCCGTGAATAGATCGACCTAATTCTCCGACGGTTTTTCTGAGACGGGCTCCCCCGGGGAGGAGCCTCTTGAGTCTCCAAGGGCCTTGCTACACGCCCAAGACCCCAGGGGGTGCTAAGACCTAGGGGACCAGCTGCATAGGACTGCCAGCTCCAGGCAGGACCCCCTGCAGCCCAGAAAAGCTGCAACAAGCCTGGCCGAATCGGGAAAAGATCTCAGACGGTCTTTCTGAGTCGGGCTGTCCTGGGGAGGAGCCTCTTGAGTCTCCAAGGGCCCTGCTACCCGCCCAAGACCCCAAGGGGTGCTGAGACCTAGTGGACCAGCTGCATAGGACTGCCAGCTCCAGGCAGGACCCCCTGCAGCCCAGAAAAGCTGCAACAAGCCTGGCGGAATCGGGAAAAGATCTCAGACGGTCTTTCTGAGTCGGGCTGTCCTGGGGAGGAGCCTCTTGAGCCTCCAAGGGCCCTGCTACCCGCCCAAGACCCCAGGGGGTGCTGAGACCTAGTGGACCAGCTGCATAGGACTGCCAGCTCCAGGCAGGACCCCCTGCAGCCCAGAAAAGCTGCAACAAGCCTGGCCGAATCGGGGAAAGATCTCAAACGGTCTTTCTGAATCGGGCTGCCCTGGGGAGGAGCCTCTTGAGTCTCCAAGGGCCCTGCTACCCACCCAAGACCCCAAGGGGTGCTGAGACCTAGTGGACCAGCTGCATAGGACTGCCAGCTCCAGGCAGGACCCCCTGCAGCCCAGAAAAGCTGCAACAAGCCTGGCGGAATCGGGAAAAGATCTCAGACGGTCTTTCTGAGTCGGGCTGTCCTGGGGAGGAGCCTCTTGAGCCTCCAAGGGCCCTGCTACCCGCCCAAGACCCCAGGGGGTGCTGAGACCTAGTGGACCAGCTGCATAGGACTGCCAGCTCCAGGCAGGACCCCCTGCAGCCCAGAAAAGCTGCAACAAGCCTGGCCGAATCAGGAAAAGATCTCAAACGGTCTTTCTGAATCGGGCTGCCCTGGGGAGGAGCCTCTTGAGTCTCCAAGGGCCCTGCTACCCGCCCAAGACCCCAAGGGGTGCTGAGACCTAGTGGACCAGCTGCATAGGACTGCCAGCTCCAGGCAGGACCCCCTGCAGCCCAGAAAAGCTGCAACAAGCCTGGCCGAATTGGGAAAAGATCTCAGACGGTCTTTCTGAATCGGGCTGTTCTGGGGAGGAGCCTCTTGAGTCTCCAAAGGCCCTGCTACTCGCCCAAGACCCCAAGGGGTGCTGAGACCTAGTGGACCAGCTGCATAGGACTGCCAGCTCCAGGCAGGACCCCCTGCAGCCCAGAAAAGCTGCAACAAGCCTGGCGGAATCGGGAAAAGATCTCAGACGGTCTTTCTGAATCGGGCTGCCCTGGGGAGGAACCTCTTGAGTCTCCAAGGGCCCTGCTACCCGCCCAAGACCCCAGGGGGTGCTGAGAACCAAGTGAAATCTGCTACCATCGTGGGGTGGACCTCCCAGTCCTGTCTGCCCTCAGGAAGTCCTCCTTTGCTTCAAAGAAACACTGTTAGTCCCATCAACACTCCAGAAAAGCCACACTGCCTCAAAAAAAGATTGACCAACAACGACAGCCCTCAGGAAATATTCCACGGCAGTGACAAGGCAAACACTACCCGATAACGGAGAGTACAACTCCCTCAGGAGAAAGAAGACAACAAGCAAGATGAAGAAGCTGAGAAACCACCCCCAGTCAAACCAACAGGAGAACTCACCTAAAACAGTCAACAATGAAACTGATCTCTGCAGTCTGACAGACCTGGAGTTCAAAAGAGAAATAGTGAAAATACTGAAGGAATTAAGAGAAGATATGAACAGCAATGCAGATACCCTCAGAAAGGAGCTAGAAAATATAAGGAGGAGCCAAGAAAAACTAGAACATTCATTTGCAGAGATGCAAACTGAACTAGGGGCAGTAAAAACCAGAATGAATAATGCAGAAGAACGAATCAGTGATATGGAAGATAGAATAATGGAAATCACTCAATCTGGTCAACAGACAGAAAACCGAATCAAAAAACTGGAAAGCAATATAAGAGACCTATGGGATAATATAAAACGAGCCAATCTACGCATAATAGGAATTCCAGAAGGAGTAGAAAAAGATAAGGGAATGGAAAATATATTTGAAGAAATTATCGCTGGAAACTTCCCAAATCTAAAGGATACTGGATTCAAGATACAAGAAGCACAGAGGGCCCCAAACAAACTGAACCCAAACAGACCCACACCAAGACACATCATAATAAAAATGGCAAAAGTTAGTGATAAAGAGAGGATCCTAAAGGCAGCAAGAGAAAAACAGAATGTTACCTACAAGGGAACCCCCATAAGAATATCAGCTGATTTCTCTACAGAAACACTACAGGCCAGGAGGGAATGGCAAGAGATATTTAAAGTGCTCAAAGGAAAAAATATGCAACCTAGAATACTTTATCCAGCAAGAATATCATTTAAAATAGAAGGGGAAATAAAAATTTTTCCCAACAAACAAAAACTTAAAGAATACAGCAACACAAAACCCAGGTTAAAGGAAATATTGAAAGGGCTTCTCTAAACCAAAAGAAAGGAAGGAAAGGGAAGAAAAAAGAAAAAAAAAAAAAAAAAAAGAAGAAGAAGAAGAGGAAGAACTAGGACAGAGGAAGATACAATCAGAGAGCAGTCATTCAAATAAGCCAGCATACAGATTTAATCATGAACATGCTTCAAACAAAATAAAATTAAAAAGAAAAAAATAAAAGAGTCATCAAAACCATAAAATGTGGGCAAGGGATGTTAGGAGGTAAATAATCCTTTTTGTTTGTATGTATGTCTCTCTTCTTAATTTTAATATAATAATGAAGTGTTTGAACTTACAGGACCATCAGGCTAAAACACACAATTATGGGAAGGGGTTAGCATACTTAAAAAACAGGGCAACCACAAGCCAAAACCAAATATTGCATTTGCAAAAAATGAAAAAAAAAACACTCAAGCAGATAATAACAGGAGACCATCCAACCAAAAAAAAAAAAAAAAAAAAAAGAAAGGAAGAATGGAGAACCATAGAATCAACTGGAACACGAGGATCAAATGGCAATAAATAATCATCTATCAATTATCACCTTAAATGTCAATGGACTGAATGCCCCAATCAAAAGACACAGAATGGCTGAGTGGATAAAACGGCAAAAACCTTCAATATGCTGCCTACAAGAAACTCACCTTAGGACAAAAGATACATATAGATTGAAAGTGAAAGGCTGGGGAAAAGTATTTCATGCCAATAGACATGACAGAAAAGCAGGAGTTGCAACGCTCATATCAGACAAAATAGACTTTAAAACAAAAGACATAAAGAAAGACAAAGAAGGACACTATTTAATGATTAAGGGATCCATCCAAGGAGAGGATGTTACTATCATCAACATATATGCCCCAAACATAGGAGCACCCAGATACATACAACAAATATTAACAGACATAAAGGGAGATATTGATGAGAATACAATCATAGTAGGAGACCTAAATACCCCCCTCACATCAATGGACAGATCCTCTAGACAGAAAACCAATAAAGCAACAGAGATCCTAAAGGAAACAATAGAAAAGTTAGACTTAATTGATATCTTCAGGACACTACATCCAAAAAAATCAGAATACACATTCTTCTCAAATGCTCATGGAACATTCTCAAGAATTGACCACATATTGGGACATAAAGCGAATCTCAATAAATTTAGGAGCATAGAAATTATCTCAAGTATCTTCTCTGACCACAATGCCATGAAATTAGAAATCAACCATGGGAAAAGGAAAGAGAAAAAACCTACTCCATGGAGACTAAACAACATGCTACTAAAAAACCAATGGGTCAATGAGGAAATCAAGAAGGAAATTAAAAACTATCTTGAAACAAATGATAATGAAGACACAACCTCTCAAAATCTATGGGATGCTGCGAAAGCAGTGCTCAGAGGGAAATTTATAGCAATACAGGCCTTTCTCAAAAAAGAAGAAAGATCCCAAATTGACAACTTAACCCTCCACCTAAATGAATTAGAAAAAGAAGAACAAAGAAGTCCTAAAGTCAGCAGAAGGAAGGAAATTGTAAAGATCAAAGAAGAAATCAATAAAATAGAGACTCAAAAAACAATAGAGAAAATTAATAAAACCAAGAGCTGGTTCTTTGAAAAGGTGAACAAAATTGATAAACCCCTGGCCAGACTCACTAAAAAGAGGAGAGAAAGAACCCAAATCACCAAAATTATAAATGAAAAAGGAGAAATCACAACGGATACAGCAGAAATACAAAAAACCATAAGAGAATACTATGAACAACTATATGGCAATAAGTTTGACAATCTGGAAGAAATGGACAATTTTCTAGAATCTTACAGCCTGCCAAAACTGAATCAAGCAGAAACAGACCAACTGAACAGACCAATCACCAGAAATGAAATTGAAGAGGTCATAAAATCACTCCCTACAAATAAAAGCCCAGGACCAGATGGCTTCACAGGTGAATTCTATCAAACATATAAAGAGGAATTGGTGCCCATCCTCCTTAAACTCTTTCAAAAGGTTGAAGAAGAAGGAATACTCCCAAAGACATTCTATGAGGCCACCATCACCCTCATTCCAAAACCAGGCAGAGATACCACCAAAAAAGAAAACTATCGCCCAATATCATTGATGAATATAGATGCAAAAATTCTCAACAAAATCTTAGCCAACCGAATCCAACAACATATCAAAAAAATTATACACCATGACCAGGTTGGGTTCATCCCAGGTTCTCAAGGATGGTTCAACATACGCAAATCAATCAACATCATACACCACATTAACAAAAAAAAGGTCAAAAATCATATGATCATCTCAATAGATGCAGAAAAAGCATTTGACAAAGTTCAACATCCATTCATGATCAAGACCCTCGCCAAAGTGGGTATAGAGGGAACATTCCTGAATATAATCAAAGCCATTTATGATAAACCCACAGCAAATATAATCCTCAATGGGGAAAAACTGAAAGCCTTCTCACTCAAATCTGGAACAAGACAGGGATGCCCACTCTCACCACTGCTCTTCAACATCGTTTTGGAAGTCTTAGCCACAGCAATTAGACAAACAAAAGAAATCAAAGGCATCCATATAGGAAGAGAAGAGATCAAACTGTCACTGTATGCAGATGACATGATTCTATACCTAGAAAACCCTAAGGACTCAACCCCAAAACTCCTTGAACTGATTAATAAATTCAGCAAAGTGGCAGGATATAAGATTAACATTCAGAAGTCAGTTGCATTTCTGTATACCAGCAATGAAGCATTAGAAAAGGAATACAAAAATACGATACCTTTTAAAATTGTACCTCACAAAATCACATACCTCGGAATACACCTAACCAAAGAGGTAAAGGACCTATATGCCGAGAACTATAAAACCTTAATCAAAGAAATCAAAGAAGATGTAAAAAAATGGAAAGATATTCCATGTTCCTGGATTGGAAAAATCAATATTGTGAAAATGGCCATCCTACCCAAAGCAATCTACAGATTCAATGCAATCCCTATCAAATTACCCATGACATTTTTCACAGAACTAGAACAAACAATCCAAACATTTATATGGAACCACAAAAGACCGAGAATCGCCAAAGCAATCCTGAGAAACAAAAACCAAGCAGGAGGCATCACTCTCCCAGACTTCAAGAAATACTACAAAGCCACAGTCATCAAAACAGTGTGGTACTGGTATCAAAACAGACAGACAGACCAATGGAACAGAATAGAGAATCTGGAAATTAACCCTGACACCTATGGTCAATTAATCTTTGACAAGGGAGGCAAGAACATCAAATGGGAAAAGGAAAGTCTATTCAGCAAGTATTGCTGGGAAACCTGGACAGCTGTATGCAAAGCAATGAAACTAGAACACACCCTCACACCATGCACAAAAATAAACTCCAAATGGCTGAAAGACTTAAATATACGACAGGACACCATCAAACTCCTAGAAGAAAACATAGGCAAAACACTCTCTGACATCAACATCATGAATATTTTCTCAGGTCAGTCTCCCAAAGCAATAGAAATTAGAGCAAAAATAAACCCATGGGACCTCATCAAACTGAAAAGCTTTTGCACAGCAAAGGAAACCCAAAAGAAAACAAAAAGACAACTTACAGAATGGGAGAAAATAGTTTCAAATGATGCAACTGACAAGGGCTTAATCTCTAGAATATACAAGCAACTTATACAACTCAACAGCAAAAAAACCAATCAATCAATGGAAAAATGGGCAAAAGACCTGAATAGACATTTCTCCAAGGAAGATATACAGATGGCCAACAAACACATGAAAAAATGCTCAACATCGCTGATTATAAGAGAAATGCAAATCAAAACTATCATGAGATACCACCTCACACCAGTCAGAATGGCCATCATTAATAAATCCACAAATAACAAGTGCTGGAGGGGCTGTGGAGAAAAGGGAACCCTCCTGCACTGTTGGTGGGAATGTAAACTGGTACAGCCACTATGGAGAACAGTTTGGAGATACCTTAGAAATCTATACATAGAACTTCCATATGACCCTGCAATCCCACTCTTGGGCATCTATCCGGACAAAGCTCTACTTAAAAGAGACACATGCACCCGCATGTTCATTGCAGCACTATTCACAATAGCCAGGACATGGAAACAATCCAAATGTCCATCGACAGAGGATTGGATTCGGAAGATGTGGTATATATACACGATGGAATACTACTCAGCCATAAAAAAGGATGACATAATGCCATTTGCAGCAACATGGATGGAACTAGAGAATCTCATACTGAGTGAAATGAGCCAGAAAGACAAAGACAAATACCATATGACATCACTTATAACTGGAATCTAATATCCAGCACAAATGAACATCTCCTCAGAAAAGAAAATCAATCATGGACTTGGAGAAGAGACTTGTGGTTGCCTGATGGGAGGGGGAGGGAGTGGGAGGGATCGGGAGCTTGGGCTTATCAGACACAACTTAGAATAGATTTACAAGGAGATCCCGCTGAATAGCATTGATAACTATGTCTAGATACTCATGTTGCAACAGAAGAAATGGTGGGGGAAAAACTGTAATTGTAATGTATACATGTAAGGATAACCTGACCCCCTTGCTGTACAGTGGGAAAATAAAATTAAAAAAAAAAAAAAAAAAAAAAACAAAAAAAAAAAAAAAAAAAAAAAGAAAATATCAGATACTATATAGAACAAAGGAAAAGAGTGCTCATGCTGTTTTGTTTTTGTTTTTCCTTTTAGCCCCTGTAAAGGCCTTTTGGGATTTTGATATTGTCAGAGCCAGTACTAGTGCAATACGAGTCAGCATGTTTTAGAGCAATTTTGCTAAGTTATACTTGCCTGGAGGATGTTAGTTTTTAAGTGGAATGATCATTATTTGCTTTTAACCTGCATGTTCTAATTGGGCATCCTGGATATGATTGCTCTTTGAGAACTTTGATTCTCAAAGGATTTTAAATGACTCAGTAATTTTCCTATAAATTGCTGAAGCAAAGGATCTTTTTGTTCTGAAGGTCCTCATCTTTGATAAATAGAAAATGCTTATTAACTATCAAACAATTGTTCTGTTGAATAAAACTTTGAGAAGGTGTACTATTGCCTCCCATTGTTGAAGTTAGTCAAATTATTATTCTTTGGGGAAATAAAGAAAGGGATGAAATAATTCCTTGTTATGTTTGACAGTCTCTGTTACATGAACACATGATAAAATATTGTTTGTTTGACAATGCCTTCATATTTTCTTGGTAGGTGAATTTCAAAAGTGTTTGTTCCCCTCAGCATGGACTTTTGCACAATATCCCAAACTCTGGTGAGGAAAATAATAGGACCAAATAATGCCTGAACATGAATCTCATGTATTTGAGAATTGGAAGTTGCTGGTGTGAGATCGCAATACATAGTATAAGGGGGAAAAATTCTTTCTCTGTTTTGGAGATATTGTCTGGGACCCTGCAAATGAGCCTGGCCAGTGACAGATTAGCAAGAGAAAAAGCAGTAGAAGTGCATTCACGCATGCATACTTTTGAGTAACTCAAAAGGGTGGTTGGAATTTGGGCTTATATAGCATCTTAATGAGAGAACAATATTCATAGAGAAAAACGTTTTTTGCATTAGATTAGATTTCATTTTCAGAAAGGCAGCATTGAGTTTTTCTAACAGTTTACGTAATCAAGGAGTTTCCCAAAAATGTTAATTGAGAAATTCCACCTTCATCTGCAAAAGTCAGGCTATGCTGTTAAATCCAGCCAAGACTGTTAAGTATACACACGTAAGTCTGCTGAAAAAGGTTAAGGGGAAGGGTTGCTAGGTGTGGCGAGCTGGGGAAAGTAATGGTTGGTAAGGCTTAGCAGGGTTGCTTGTGTAGATGCTTTTCTTGGTGCCATCTCATCTCCTACGATAAGGTTGGAGCTCTTTCTGGTACTGAATGTGGGTAAGGTGGACTCTTTTGCAAAGTACCCTGTGTTCTGTTGTCTAGTAAATAGGGCAAGGGCAGAGAGCTCTTCTTGAGCCTGCTTTTTCTTAGTGGCTTCAGCTCACAATAATCCCTGTATCAGGTGGGCACATATTGAGTGGCTTGCTCTGAACTCCTTCACTAGATGATTGTAGGTCAGTACAGGGGCAGGACCACCCCCAGGTGGTCAGTACAGGGGCAGGACCACCCCCAGGTCCAGGAAGGGTTACAAGGGCAGGCTGGGTGATGCTGGCCCAGGCAGGAGGACACAGGCACAGGGGAGTGTGCCCTGGGGAGAAGATTGAAGCTTTGAGCTCAGCTTTGTCCCCCTTATAGTCTTGGTTTCCTTTAGGAAAGCGAAAGCTCCTGAACACTGAGGCCAGCCCACAGATGGGGCCTGCCTGCCCTACCATCTGAATTGTGGGAGATCCTTGGACAGAATATACAAGCCCCAGGACTCTGACAGTCCTCGGTGGCACAGAGGGCATAGCTTCAGCTGGATTTTAGGTCTCTCGAATTCTCCTTCCTTCTGCTCTTTCCTCAGTTTCTTCCAAACTTCATTCCTTCTCCACTTGCAAAGTCTTCACCCTCAGCTTCAAATTCAGAGCCACGAGCCTCTCTTCCTGGTCCCCACTGTCCCCCAGCCCCCTGACAGCCCTTTCCTCTTTTCCTTGGGGGTGACCATCTGACTGTGTAAACTCCCCTGTCCTTGCTGTGGCTTCCCTAAGGTCACATGACTGGCCTGACCTATTGCGTCTGCCACCCCCCTGCTCTCACTCAGCCTCATTGACTTTTTTTCTTTCAGTTTTAAAAGTTTCATTGATGTAGAGTTGATTTACAATGTTGTAATTTCTGCTGTACAACAAAGCAATTCAGTGCTACGTATACACACATCCATTCTTTTTCAGCTTATTTTCCTGTATAGGTTATCATAGAATATTGGGTAGAGATCTCTGTGCTATACAGCAGTCCCCATTGGGCAATTATTCCATATACCACAGTGTGCATGTGCCAACCCCCAACACCCAGTCCTCCCTCCTCGCAACATGTCCCCATAAATTTTTTTGCCAAAGTCTGTGGGTCCATTTCTGTTCTGCAATTTTGTATCTCCCCCAACCCCATTTAAAAAAAAATTCCACATATAAGTGATATTATACCCTTGTCTTGTTGACTGGCCCTGTGAGTCTGATTCTGTGCCTTCCCAGGATCCTTACCTGTTCTCATCTCCCTGCCTGGAATGTTCCCCTCTCGCACCACCTGAGGTCCCATCATCAGGTCACTCTGGTCTGTCCTTGATAGGTCTCCTTTTCAGAGTTTTTCTGTCCTCTCCACCAAGAATAGCATTCTTCTGCACCATTACTCTCTCCTCCTTCAATCCACTTTATTTTGCTTGAAAGCACCTGGCCTACCTTTTAGTTCTTATTTGTTTTTCATTGTTTGTATGCCCCTAATAGGGACCTTCACTGTTCTGGGTCTTACCACAGTGGCCTGTCAATGGGAAGTCTCCATAGCTGGTAGCTAAATGAATTAAGGTCAGTCTCCTCTGCATTATGTGTCATTGCTTTTCTTTAAAAATTGCATTTGTACCTTCTTAGTTCTGTCTGGTACTCCTGGGTGTCAGTAATCACTTTCCTTTTCACCATTTTGCTGCCTTTCCCTCACTCAGGCTCCACAAGGCTGAGCAAGGCTGAGCAAGTAAGTGGCTTGCAGACAGGCATTGGTTCAGTGTCCTCTATTGTTTCGTGGTTTACACAGTCCAGCTGGACTATCTCCCCATCCCTGTTTCTGTTATGGCCAAGCTCCAGAGCACCTTTCTGTGACTCCACCACTGATGCAGAGCCAAATCATCCAATTCCCTCCCTCCCTCAGGAGTTTTCAGTTCCTGAAATGCTGCTTCACCAGCATTCCCACCCCATTGCGGAATTCTGCAGACAAATTTCCATGCTAACTCCTTTGCAGTACTTGTTTCTTGATTCATGCATTGAGAACAAGTGGCTAAGCCTGGGATGAAAGTTGGGATCGGAGGGACTTTTTGTTTTATTTTCTTTTTACGGCTACACCTGCAGCATATGGAAGTTCCTGGGCTAGGGGTTGAATCAGAACTGCAACTGCAGATCTGCACCACAGCTACAGCAACACCAAATCCTTAAGCTACTGAGCAAGGCCGGGATCAAACCCACATCCTCAATGACACTATGTTGGGTTCTTAACCTGCTGAGCCACAGTGGGAAATCCTGGAGAGGCTTTCCATTGTCCTCAAGGAAGGGATCGTTTGAGATGGAGCTCTGTGGAGGGTGCTCTCGGAAGTGATGGAGGGGCCCTGGCTGCCCTTGGGGTCCAAGGAGCTGGAGGAGCTCAGCAAGTCTTGATGGGAGTGGGCACAGGGTGGGTACTTAGGGCCGTCCAAGGGCCCTGTCAAACTGTGGCTTTAGAAACCCCACTCCACAGGCCCTGGTCCGGTGGGCTTAGGTCCAGGCACAGGCATTGCATTTTTATTATGGAAAAAGGACACCCTAGACATTATGTAGACAAGTCACCTGGCCTCAGGGACCATACTCTTCTTTCACAAAATATCCTAAGGGGAGGAGTCCCATTGGGCGGGTTGCTTACCCGAGGACTGTTGAACTGGATTTATCAGATGTTATCAGCAAAGATGATTTTATAGAGTCAGAGGGTATACTCTGCTTTTTGAGACTAGAAGGAGGGAATTCCATCTGTGATGTATGCTTTCTATATCTAGATATGGGATAGGTGCCTTCCAAAGAGTGGCAGGATGATCGTAAATATAAAACACCTTATAGGGAGAATACTAGAAGGCTACATACTGTTTACAGTAACCGTTGAGTAGCCAGTCAGACCAGGGTGAAGCCCCTGGTGTGTTGGGGTGGAGGTTGTTCTATCTGTTCACTCCTTGTGGTCCAGGCATCTGTGCTTCCTACATTAATCGTGGTCAGGGAATCAGGTTGCCATGGTGTTTAACTGTAGAGCTTCTATCATTTTTGAAGGCAGTTCCTTTCCCCAAGTCCCATGATAATGTGAGAGGTTATGAAACATTTTGTAGAAAACTGCATGAAGTCATAATGTGAATTTTTGGAAAAAAATGTTTGTAAAATAGGGCTCTTATTAGTCACTAATATTATAAATGGAAGAATTAGTGGAAGTATTAAGTTTTCTATCCTTTTCTCACTCTCTTGGCAGTAAATATGTCTATATCTATATAATCTATTCTATATATATTTTGCATATAGGTACATTTGCACACTATTTCATGTACATGCTCTGAAATGTCAATGGAGAAAAAGCAGTTCCTCTGCTCTCTGCAGCTGCTTATGTTAAAATTGTCTCTAGCATTTCTGATCCAAACATAAATATGTGTTTCAGGAGTTCCCTGGTGGCTCAGCAGATGAAAGTTCTGGTGTTATCACTGCTGAGGCTCGGGTCACTCTGGAGATGCTGGTTTGATCCCTGGCCTGGGAACTTTTACATGCCACAGCCATGGCCCCCCTCAAAAATGTTTCTTCCACATGTACTGTGTAAGATACAGAATTCATTAAAGTGCCATCTCCCCCCAGGTATGATAACCACACTTATGAATGGGCTCCCCCATGTGACATCAGCATGGCCAGGGACGGTGGTAGGACATGTACTCTTCCCTACCAGTTCCCTGGTCATGGCAAATGGTGGCAGTCCTACATTGGCCACACCTAACCCTCTCCGGCCTGGAAGGTGGAGGAGCCAGGAACTGGTGGCTGCAGCATGATGCCTAGTTGGGGGAGAGCGCCGACTGCATCTTTGCATGGAAGGGTCTGAGTGTGTTTACAGGTAGAGGGAGAGAGGTCAGCAGAGCAGAGGTGCGGAAGCTTCCAGGAGTAGTAGGGGTGGTTTCCCTGTCTCCATGTCTTCTTTTAGTGATGCCTGCTCCTCCATTGTACCCCACTCCCCTGCCAGATGTGGAGGTGGACAGTGTGTGGAAGACCCAATGTCTTCTGTAGGTTCAGTCCCCACGTTGTTACACTCTTCCTCTTCAGCCTTCATCTGCTCTGTCAAAACACTCAGCTGTCCTTCAGGGCTCATCATAAACCCACTTCAGTAGGCTTACTCTCAGCCCCAATCTCCACAAGCCAGTGTCACCCTCACTCAGAGCACTTTTCCCTTCCTGTCTTGTCATGTAATTATGTGTGTCCTCTGCCCAAGGGCGCCTTGACAACGGAGCCACTGAATTGGTGTTTACTTCAAAATCCAGCTTTCTGCCTCTTCTCTGGAGTATTCTGAACTTGCCATGTCTACATTGGTTTTGTCTTTTTCTGACCTTTCAAAACCCATTAAATTTTTTTTTTTTTTTTTTTTTTATCCCTAGGACTTATTTATTTTATAACTGGAAATTTTCACCTTCCGATCCCCTTCACCTATTTCATCTCCTCTCCCCCCAACCCCTGGCAGTCACCCATCTGTTCTCTGTGTCTGTGAGCTTTTTTAGTTTAGTTTTGTTTTGTTTTAGATTCCACATATAAGTGAGATCATGCAGTATTTGTCTTTCTGTGTCTGACTTATTTCACTCAGCCTAAAGCCTTCAAGGTTTATCCATGTTGTCACAAACGGCAAGGTTTCATTCTTCTTTATTGGCTGAAAAAAAATTCCACATATATCACACTTCTTTATCTAGTTATCCATCAGTGGACACTTAGATGGTTTCTATGCCTCAGCTACTGTAAATACTGCTGTGCCATCCCCATGGGGATGCAGATTGTTTTTGAGTTACTGTTTTCATTTTCATTTTTTTTTGTCTTTTTGTTATTTCTTGGGCCGCTCCCGAGGCATATGGAGGTTCCCAGGCTAGGGGTCAGATTGGAGCTGTAGCCTCCGGCCTACACCAGAGCTACAGCAACGTGGGATCCGAGCCGCGTCTGCAACCTACACCATAGCTCACGGCAACACCGGATCGTTAACCCACTGAGCAAGGGCAGGGACCGAACCTGCAACCTCATGGTTCCTAGTCGGATTCGTTAACCACTGCGCCACGACGGGAACTCCTGTTTTCATTTTCTTTAGATAAACACCCACAGCTGTTTTGAGTTTGATTTCTGCTTCTTCTCTGGAGCTTTCTGAACTCCCCATCCCCATGCTGTTTTTGTCTTTTCCTGACCCTTCAAAACTCATTAAAAAAAAATAAGGAATTGCTTCCCTCTTCAGCGCTGAGCTTAGTCTGTCTTCAGTATTTCAGATGTCTAAGACGCTCACTCCATGAACTTGTGAGCTCAAAGATGGATGGATGGATGGTCAGCCAATGGTAGCCCTCAATACATGCTTATTCAAAGAATGTCTTCCGGGATTATTTTATTCATGGGTGTATGTCTAAGTGTTTCAGAAAGGATAGTAAGCAACCTCCAGAACCGGATAGTTTACTTCTTAAATATCCTTTCAAGAACCCACTATCATGACAGATTAAATGGTTAGAAAATAATCAGCTATGGCAGAAACCTAGGAAATGTTAGAATCTGTGTCTGTGTGTATTACTAGTGATAGTTATGTTGAAAAGGGATTGGTGTGTAAAGTGATTTTCTATGAAGTGGTTCTCATACTTAGGAGAGGAAGGGACACATGTTTGAGGCAATAAAGGTCCACATGGTTTTGCTCAAATAAGTTACTCTGAGATTTCACAAGGAAGCTAAGGAACCAAACAGAGCCATCCTCTGCGATTTACACAGCCTAAGGGATTCCACAGAGCTCCTGAGATTTGTGTTGCTGTTTAAATAGTGCAGTAAGGATTCTGTTTGGAACTTTTTATTTATAAAGGGAACATACTTTGGAACAACCATTGCTTACTGAAAAAAAGTATATCCCTTTTTCCTAGTTCTATTTTGAAGTGGGACTAACTCATTAATTCCCTCTTAAGTTTGTATATTAAAGTCAGAGAACTAAAATGATAATCCTTAGTTATTGTATATTGAGTGTGGTGGCAAACACATCCAGATCTATGGATTGTTTGTATTCATTTCTTTAGGAAGATTACTTAAGAAAGGGTATTGCCAAATAAATATTTTGCATTATCAGTTATTTTTTACATAGGAATAGGTAAGGATTGAAAAGTTATTTCTTTTTTAAAAAATAAAAGTCCACAGCCTACTGATGTAAGAAAATTCATATCTTTAGACCAAATAAATTAGAGGGCATTTGGTCACTTAAGTATTTATTTATTTTTATTTATTTGGCCGTGCCCATGGCATGTGGAAGTTCCTAGGCCAGGGATCAAACCTGCCCCACAACGTCACAGCTGCGGCCATGCAGGATCCTTAATCCACTGTGCCACAAGGGAATTTCTGAAAACAATTATTTCCAAAACAAAAAGGAAACTGAGAATGGCTGTGTTTGCTCTACATCCAGATTAACCGAGTCATGATTTCAAAGATTATTATACCATTCCAAGTTCCAGGGATAGTGTAAATATCCAGCCTGTGTAAATTAGCAGGTAATAAATGAATGACCAGACAAAGTAGGCCAGGTTATTTCAGACCATTAACATTAAATAGTGGTTGTTTTTTTTTTCTTTTTTCTTTTATCTTTTTGGCCACCCCAGGGCAGATGGAGTTCCCAGGCCAGGAGTCAGATCTGAGCCACACATGCGACCTACACAGCAGCTAAGGTAACACTGGACCCTTAACCCACTGTGCTGGACTGGGGATCAAACCTGGTTCTTCATGTTCCAGAGATGCCACCAATCCCGTTGTGCCACAGGAACTCCTAAATAGTATGTTTGACTGAAGTAAAATAGGTGCTTGTGGAAATGTGATTATCAACGTGTCTGTTTG
The DNA here is from genome assembly GCF_054392235.1 of Sus scrofa. Classification (NCBI taxonomy): domain Eukaryota; kingdom Metazoa; phylum Chordata; class Mammalia; order Artiodactyla; family Suidae; genus Sus; species Sus scrofa. The sequence continues at coordinate 150,111,664 of NC_139383.1, forward strand.
CATGGAGTGTGTGAAGGAATGGGGCAGACCAGGCAGGCCTCTCATGGCTCTTCTCTCTTGGTGATGCTTAATATCCTCTAAACAGAGTAGCTTCCATACCTCGAGATAAAGGACTTGATTGTATAAAGTGCCTTTTTCTTGTTCATCTATCATATATATGTGAGCAATAAAATGAGTGCAGTGAGGGCTGATGTGTGCCTACCAGGATGAATTAATGAGTCAGTCATTTGGTGAGAAACTTGGATCAACCAAGAGGCAGTTGGGATTGAGGAAGAGTATAAAACTGTGCCCATAGGTACTTACATTTTATATATAGTGATCGAACAGTGCAGAGACAGCATGGATGATGACTGTAGTCTGGGCAGGAACAAGATGACTATCCCCTCAGGTTCTGGGATATTAGGCGCAAGACGTGACACAGTCCCTTTGTGAAACACTGACTCAATCAACCTCACAGGCGATAATGGGGATCAGATCAGGTGGAAAATAGAAAAGTATTTGGAGAAAACACAGAATCTGCTAAAAATAGGAAGAACATAATTAAATTATGATGATTGTAGCTAAAGATGAGATGGAGTAATGGAGATAAGATTCTATCTGAAATGACCAAATCTTTTTGTATGCCTTGTTACCTCAAAAAACAAAAAATATGGTATGTAAGACTATATATATATATACACACACACAAGTATATGTACATTTATATGTATATATATTTATTTTTTTGGATTTTTAGGGCTGCACCTGTGGCATATGGAAATTCCCAGGCTAGAGGTCGAATTGGAGCTGCATCTTCTGGCCTATGCCACAGCCACAGCAATGCAGGATTTGAGCCCCATTTGCAACCTGTATATATGCATGTATATTTTTAAATTTTTTATTTTTTTTACAGACACACCTGCACCATATGGAAATTCTTGGGCCAGGGATGAAATTGTAGCTGTAGTTGCAAACCTACACCACAGCCATGGCAGTAGCAGATTTTTAATCCAGGGATCAAACCTACATCCTCATGGACACTATGTCAGGTATTTAACCCACTGAGCCACAACGGGAACTCCTAAGACAGTAAATAAAGTCAAGACACTAGACTTCAGACGGTAAAAGGCTGTGATCCCATGAGATGAGAGCACAGGAGAGAACCCTCTCATTGCCCCAGCTCATGGTCTTGTGAGCCAGCAGAGTAAGATGCAGGGACAGGAGCCCAGGCAGAGCCTGGAGGCAGAGTGGGCAGTATTCCTGAGTGGAGGAGGCAGAACTGAGAGACTGAGGTGGCTAGAGTTCATCAAACATGGTACCAGCAGGGAGAAAACCCCGGAAATGTATACAGGGTCCCCCTGAAACTTTCAACAGAGTGTTCAGGCCAGGACATGTATATGAGAAAACTGCCTGAGGCTAGAGGAGAAACAACCCAAAGGGAGCCTCCCAGCTCACTTAGGGCTGGGAGCTGCCTGTTCCTCAGCCAGGCTGGAAGTTTCATGACTTGTGGGGGTATCAGGAACAGTACCCCGTACAGTCTTAACTGGTTGGCCACAGAGTGAGCCTAGCTGTGGTCTCATTTACTTAATTATAAAAGCCAGATCCAGAAGGATCAAACTTTTGGCAAATAACTAAACCCATTCCAGAACAAAACTCAGGAATATTTATAGGAAAGCAAAAATGGCAGCTCCCTGGTGCTCAGTGGGGTAAGGCTCTGGTGCTCTCACTGCTGTGGCTTGGGTCACTGCTATGGCATGTGTTTAATACCTGGCCTGGGAACTTCCACATGCTACATGTACAGACAAAAAAAAAAACAAAAACAAAAAAAAAGAAGAAAAAAGTAAAATTTGTAATATCTGCAATCCAATCAACTTACTAGTCAGAAACCTGAAAATAGGAACCATAATAAGGAAACTGATCCATCAAAATCGAGACAGAAGTTAGAATTAGCAAACAAGTGCAAGCACATTAAAACAGTTATTTTAGGACTTCTAGTTCTTTCTGTTTTTTTTTTTTAATGGCTGCACCCACAGAATGTGGAAGTTCCTAGGCTAGAGATCGAATCTAGGAGTTGAACACCACAGCTGCAGCAATGCTGGATCCTTTAACCCACTGCACCAGGCCCAATTGAACCTGCATCTCCACAGTGTCCCAAGCTGCTACAATTGGATTCTTAACCCACTGTGCCATGGGGGAACTCCTAGGACTTCTAGTTCTGACCCATTCCTCTCAGGTTCTATCATAGCTAAATATCCCCATTTAATACAACAGACCCACCTAGAAAGCTCTGAAAGAGGCTGGGCTTCTAGGGACCATCAGCAAAACAGAACAAAGGTGTGGGGCTAGAGGCCACTCTGCTGCTCAGTCCTCCCTTCCCTCAGGCTTCAGTGGGAGCCCCTTGGTGAGCTGAGCTTCCATGTCAGCACTATCACAATAAAGCAGAGTGGGGAGCCCCCTGCTTTCCCTCTAACTGGTGTTACTGGGTCCTTACGGGATTCTGATTTCACACCCCAACTCAAATGAGAAATGATGAGGTGGTATGAGTCCATTCCCAATGTTCCCCAGGAAGGAGAAAGTGGGACAGAGGAAGGAGCTTGACTTCTACCATGAGCAACCCTTAATAACAGTGTGACTCAATACCTTTGTTGGGATGCTATAAGTGGGATCCAGGGGGAACTTGAGCATTCACACCCACCTGGGCCTCAAGCTATACGTGTGCATGAGGACTGCATGCTAAAAATGATTAGATGTGATCCAGAGTCTCCCAAGATAATGCCCTCAATATCCAGGGTATCACAGAAAAAATCACTCATCATTCCAAGAACCAGGACAATCCCAAATTAAAGGAGAAAAGACAATCAACACATTACCAGACACAAGTCTGTGTGCCCAAGCACACATTGTTTGTGAAGCCAAACCTTATGGAAACATCTGAGTTTGGAGCAGAGAAAGGCTTATTGCAGGGCCATGCAAGGAGACAGTGGCTCATGCCTTAAAAAGCACAAACTCCCTGAAGGCTTTCAGCAAAGCCCCTTTAAAGGCAAGGTGAGGGAGGGGTGTGTTTAGTTGTTGTGAACTTCTTGGTGTGGATCCTTTGTTCTGGAAGCTGTCCATGTAGGTCAGGACATGATGTTCCCGTTCAGGTCAGGTCACAGTCAGGCTGTCCTGTGTATTTCAAGCTACCATCAAGATTCTTTCACAAAAGATGCAGAGATTGACTAAGTGCAGGCAGTAGAGCACAGGGGTTAAAGTAAGGTTAAAATAAAAGGAACAGATCTAATATGGAGTCAGATTTGTTCTTGGACAAGAAGGGGAATAATGTTTTGGATGGAGAGGTTAATGATAAACTCAGCAGAAGACTCAGTTTTGGGGGACTTGGTTCCAAACTCCAACCCTGTTTCATCTTTCCCCAAGTCTTTTAGGGATCAGGGCAATGACCACTTTGGCTATTTCCTGCTGAAATAGGGTATAGTCCTATTTTGATATGGGGAATGGACAGCAAGTTGGAAATATTCCCAAGTTCCAAGTCATGGATCCGAGTCTTGTATGATAAAGATCTCATTCTCTGTGGAATTCATAGAATAAGCCTAAAAACCAGTCTGGACTTGGCATTTGGGGGGAGACTTGTAGCCAGGTAGCCAGTTGTCTATTTTTATTTTAAAATAGGTTTTACCTTCTGATGTGGTATTATTAACATATACATAAAAGGAGCTACTGGCCACTACACGTCTCCTTTTCCTGCTGGCATATATATATGATCAAAAATTATTCTATTGTCTAAAATTATAATGGTTACAAGAGGAGACCTTGAGGTCTTAAGGTTGCAGCTGCCATCTACCAGCAGACACTGCTCTGAGAATGGCTGATGGCATCCCAAGTCTGACACAACTCAGAAAATTCACGTTCTTAGCAATACAGGAATGTGTCTGAAATCACATGCACAATGGCCACCTAGTTTTACCTGGGATGTCTGAACCACAGCAATTCCATTTTTGACATTTAAATGTATTTCCCTTCTCAGTGGGATATACAATGCATATCCAAAAGACCACAAAACAGGCCACTCTGGTCAGTAAATTTTTAAGTTAAATCTTATATCAGCCAGAATGACTCCCCTGTACCTCAGAATATGTGGGGATTTTTTTTCATCATCTTCCTTTTTAATTGCAAATCTTTCAACAGACCAAACATGTCCTTCAGTCACAGGGTGATTTAGCTGTTTGCCTCAGGTCTAGATCCTGTCCCTCAGTGCTTGGCCTCTTTTATATCTAGATATTCACACTGAGCAGGGGAAGAAATCGATCAGATATTGTGAACAGGCTCAGAGGTATGTTAATGGGAAAATATTTTGTAGCACAAATGTTTTATTACTTATACTCATTTGTCACATAAGCATTGTACATGTGCTTTAGCAATAGACCTAAAGTAAGCAGTGATATGTCATCAGTGCTTACACTCTGTGATAGCTCCACTAGATAATTTTCCTTTTCTCCTGAACATCAGGCAAAAGTGTGGCTAACCCAATAACTTTCAATGAACAGAACTGGAATTGAATCCCTTTTTTCCCCCTCCATCTGGTAAGTTGACTCCTAAAAACTGGTTGTGGTATAAGACTGTAGGATTCTGAGATTCCCAAAAGGTCTCCTAAGGCTGGGAAATCCATGCCAAAGGCCTTGGTGGAATTCTTGGTCCTCAAAACATCGAGATTCTTGCACATGCCAGCACAGTCTTTCCAATTCCCCTGGTAAGACTACTTAGAACCCAAGAATCTCCAGTTTCTAGAGGAACCAGCCAGAGAGAAAAGAAAATCTTTCAATTTTACTCACAGAGGTAAAATTTACCAATTTGCTATAAGTCATGAGTAACTTGAGGGAAAAAGTATTCCTGTATCTAGAAAACACAGATCAAAGCCAGTAATATTCCAGACAAAACCCATAAACATTTCAACCATATTTACCAATTCACTCTGTAGCTATTCCTTTTTTAAAACTTTTTATGAAGCCATCAGGTCTTCCATTAGGATTTTTTAATTTCTTACCCAGTTCAAGGGGTATAATCTGAAATTTATCAGATACCTGTTGTCAAAAATCCTTCCTGTGCATCTTCTTGAAGATGAAGCACTTTTGCAGAGCATCAGTCTGTCTATTAAATGCTGAAAATGGAAGGTTGAAGATCTGATCACAATGTGTTGACAAAGAAGCTTAATGAAGTTGCTGTGATAGATAATATTTACGGTAACAACCAGAATTATGATTAGCAGCACATATATAAATTTTGGAAACTTTATATAATTTCTAAAACTATAAAGTAATAACATTTCTCAGTAGCATATAATCTGAGGAGGCTTATCATTCATTTGACAATGTTTCCCATGTAATTAAACATACTAAATAATATTAGTTAAATATTCCTCTCTGAGATGCCTCAGAGGCTCTCTAAATCATCCCAAAGTTAGCTGGGGGTCAAGAGAACTTCAATTAAAATGTGATATTTGGGAAATTTGTCAAAAAATTTCAAAACGCTTGGTCAAGTAAGATCACAGGTTACTGTAAGCCAATGCTTACTTATTAACCAAAGTGAGAAGAGATCTCAGAAGCAAATACAGATCACTTAAAGGCAAGGAAGTTCACATACTCTGCTGTTAAAAGCAGCATTCTAAATAAACTTGTTCTCTTAGCAGAGAGGAACTAAGTCTAGTCTTGTACTCATCTGCTTTTAATAACAAAATCCACTTATCTAAGTTCAATTTAAGTATCAGTGTGTCCATGCACAAAACCCTTTTGCTCAAAACATATATCCTGTTTTCCTACTGTACACTGGAATGTTTATTTTATTATTTTTAGTAGCTTTAATTACATATTTAGATTAGAATCCTAAACCTCAATTTCTGGAGTTCCCATTGTGCTCAGCAGGTTAAGAACCAACATAGTGACTGTGAGGATGCAGGTTTGATCCCTGGCCTCGCTCAGCAGGTTAAGGATCTGGTGTTGCCACAAACTTTGGCATAGGTCACAGATGTGGCTTGGATCTGGCATTTCTGTAGCTGTGGTATAGGCTGCAACTGCAGTGCCGATTCTACCGCTGACCTGGGAACTTCCATATGTCAAAGGTGCTGCTCTGAAAAGAAAAAAACAAAAAATGAAAATATATATATATACATACACTCAGAAATTGACACATTTTAAATCAACTATACTTTAATTAAAAAATAAATCTTAGGAAGAATTTAATTTGTAAGTGCTTACTTTTAAGTCAATAGTGCTCATTTATAATATCATCCAAAGCAAATACATATAATCATAATGAGACCTACATATATCCAGACATACAAAGATCTTACAGCTTTATCTTAAAGTTTAACCATGCCTGAATCTTGGGAGCATTATGGTCAGCCTGTATTACAAAAGAAAATCATCTTTTTGCATTTCATTGGTTTGTAACTGAAAGCAGTCCAGTTCTGGAGAATGCAGCACCTTAAGGGGCTGCATTTGGGAAATGAATCTGAGTTGCCCATAGCTGGCACACTTACACACAGGTCAAATTCAAACATGCATACACAGACAACAAAATTTAATTCCTATAGGACGAAAACAAAAAAGTGAAGTCCAACAATTTCAACTTATTCAGACAAAGATCCCTCTTTTTAACGACAAGCAAGATGCAAATGCAAAGATAGGGAATCTTGACTCTATGTTTCATCTCAATTCATCTGGCAAATGCAAAAACAGAAATAAGTTGGAATATTTTTGTTTTCCTAGGGTCAGTATTCTGAAAAAAGTATTTCATCAAGCCAGCTCTTTCTAACTATGTATTCAAAAAGAATCAGTTTTGGAATTTCAAAAGAGTTTCATCTTAATCAATTTTCTCCAGTCTAAAGAATATAGTGGCAATGTAGTGTTAAAAAAAAAATCTTCTTTCTCTATCTTTCTAGGAATATACTAAAGATCTCCCAGTTTTGTAAAATATACCCTAGGGGGACTATAAGATGCAACAGAACTCTGATTATCCATACTTAATTACTCACGGCCACTGTAATCAAATATCAAGCCAACTCGATGCAAAATGATCTTTCAGGATCATGGTTCCCTAGCACCAAAAAAGGGAGATTCCCAACTATTTCAAAGGGAAAACCCCAACCAATGCTCTGCCATAGGCAAAAGTGAATACAATAGGGAAAGATACCCTGGCTAGTCACACTCAAGCCCCATTAGCGAAGATGTCTCTGGTGACCAGTACATACTGATACACACACATATGAATAAAAACCATATGCTCCTCCCAAAGGCACAAGCTGGAGTGGCTCATTCCCAGACAGTACACACAAATAACAAATAAGCTATGGTCACATTGACAAAAAAATCAGAGAAAGAGTAATCTAAAATTCCACTTCCACTCCCAGATGTAGGAACCCTCCAAAGAGATTGACTGAGCTCTCAAAAGAGAATGGACTCAAAGTGGCTCACTTCCTGTCAGGAAAGCAACCCAGTGAAGTGGAGAGAATTCCCATCTGGCACAAGCTAGAGTGCCTCACCCCCTCAATCAACACCAAATGTGGTCCACACCTCCAGATGTTTCTTAGCTCCAAATAGCCCTGTGCCATGGCATGGCCAGCACCTGTCTGGGAGAGTCCCTCACAGTTCCCCAGAGAAAAATGAGCTCCAGCAGCTTCTGGGAACTCAGGAAGGGGCTTCTCTAGACAGGATTGAATTGCCTTGGGCACAAACTCCTTGCTGGCTCGCCCATAATTATTATTAAATGCAAGTCCATGTGCCTGATGCACAGTGAGGCTAAACAATACTTAAATGTTAGAGTTGAGAGCAGAGAAAGGTTTATTGCAGGGCTATGCAAGGAAATGAGTGGCTCATGCCTTAAAGAGCCTGAACTCTCTAAAAGATTTCAGCAAATCCCTTTTAAAGACAAGGAGAGGAAGGGCTTGACTGCTTGTCATGAACTTTTGGTGTTGGATCCTTTGCTCTTGTAGCTATTCACGTAGGTCAGGTCACAATGTTCCTGTTATTCTGTGTGTGTGTGTGTGTGTGTGTGTGTGTGTGTACTGCTGTTCTCTCTTAAGGTCAGGTCACAGGCAGCCCATCTTGTATATTTTGAGCTATAGGCACGTTCTTTTACAAAAGGCACAGAGCATGACCAGGCACAGTCAACAGAGCACAAAAGTTAAAGTAAGGGGAACAGATCTAATATGGTGTTAGATTTGTTCTTCTCCATTACAAGCAAATGCCAATACTGAAACAAATGGAATAGTGTAATGATCTGCAAAGGATTTTAGAGCAGCTGTTACAAGGGTGCATCAGCGAGCAATGACACTATAAAACAAATGAAAAAATTGATAATCTAACCAAAGAAACAAATGGTTAAAATGTAGAAATTATAGAATAGACAAAAATAACTGATTATTTAAAGACTTGCTAGATGGGTTCAGTATATAGAATCAGTGAACAAATGTAGAATCAGTGAACCTAAGGATAATTCAACAGAAATTTACCTAGTTTGAGTGACAAATAGAACTATACTACAAATAAAAAAATGAGCATCACCTCAGGGACCTGTCAGACAATGACATAGGAGCTGACATACATATATTTGGAGTCACAGAAGAGGAGAGAGAGAAAGTGGGCCTGAAACATGTTTGATGACACAACGGCTGTAACTCCCCAAATTTGGCAAAAGGTATAAATGTACAGATTCAAGAAGCTAACCCAACCCCACATAGAATAATCCCAAAGAAATCCATGCTAAAAAACACATCATAATTGAACTTCTGAAAACTAGAGATAATAAGTAAATCATGAAGAGAGAAATGTTGTATTACTTATAAAGGAACACCAATTCGAATGAGACTAAATTTCTCATATGAAATCATGTAGGCCAATAGGAAATGGTACAACAGTTTTCTACTGGAAGAAAAACCATCAACTTTGATTTTTTTTTTCTTCTGTACCCAGGGCATATGGAAGTCCCTGGACCAGGGATCAAATCCCAGCCACAGCTGCAGCCTACACCTCAGCTAAGGCAATGCTGGACCTTTAACCCACTGTGAGTTTTATACCCTGTGAAAATATCCTTTAGTCGTGAAGGAGATATAAATGCATTCTCAGACAAGAAAAACAAAGAGAATTGCTTACTAGAAAATCTATCATTTGTGAATAATTAAAGGAAGTTCTCAAAATCGAAAGGAAATGGTAACAGAAGTCATGGAATTCATAAGGAAAAGAACATAGACTAGTCCACTTTTTGTTGCTGTCTTAGATCATATGAGATGGCTGAAGTGAAAATTGTGAATCACTGATATGATGCTCAATGTATGTAGAGAAAATACTGAAGAATATTTTATTTTAAAGTAGGGAGAATAGGGACCCTTAAATTAAACTAAAGTTTCTACACTCCACCTGAGGTGATAAAATGTTGACACCAGTAGACTGTCAGGAGTTGCAGTTGTATATTAATATCTAGAACGACTACCAACAGAACAATACAAAGTGATATTCTCAAGAATGTTATAAATAAGTCAACATGGAATCCTAAAAAAAGTTAAATAAACTCAAAAGAGAGTGAAAAAAAGAGAAATAGGATACAGAGAAATCAGATAACAAAATGGCAGACTTAAGATCCAATGCATCAATAATTAAATGTAAATTACCTGAAAAATGTAAATTAGTTTATTCTGAATAAACCAATTAATAGAAATTCACTGGATAGAGTTTCAAAATAGATGGTTCCATAGTATGCTGTATAGAGGAAACTCACTTCAAATACAGTTACATTGCTAGGTTGAAAGTAGAAGGATGGAAAAGATACATGATTCAGACTTTAATAAAGAAAGAAAATGAGATTTGCTGTACTAGCATAATAAAAAATGTACTTTCAAGGAAAGAAAATTTCTGAGATAAACAAGGCTGTTAAATATCAGTCCTCCAGAAAAATGCAACACTCCTAAATGTGTGTGCCTCAAATGCAAGAAGCGGAAACTGATAGAACACAAAGGAGAAATAGACAAATCCACAGTTATAGTTGGGGCCTTCAGCACCTCACTCTCTATTCCTGGTGGAACTACTAGTCAGAAAATTGGCAAGGATATAAAAGAACTGAACAACACGATCATGACTGTTAACATACGTACAACATTGTATCCAACAAAAGGAGAATGCATACTTTTTTTCCAGTGCCTATGGAACCCACCAAGATAGACCATATTCTTGGCCATAAGACAAACCTCAGCAAAGTTAAAACACTTGGAATCATATAGTGTATGTTCTCTGATGACAACAGAATCAAGTTAGAAACCAGCAACAGAATGACAATGGAAAAAATCTTCAAATTGTAAATTTATCAGCATACTTCTAAATAATTCATGGGTCAAGAAGGAAGTCCCAAAGGAAATAAAAAGCAGAGAACTGAATAAAAATGAAACACTCTGTTGACATATGTAGGATGCAGCTAAAGCGGTGTTCTAAGAATGAAATTTATAGCACTAAATCCTTACATCACAAAAGCATGTAAATTTCTATTTCAGGAGACTAAAAAAAAAAAAAAAAAAAAGGAGTAAAAGAAACCTCCAAAAAGCAAAAGGAAGTAAACAAGAAAGGTAAGAGAAGTCAGTGTAATAGAGAAGAAGAAATACTTAGAGAAAATCAATGAAATAAAAAGCTATTTCTTTGAAAGAAAAATTAATTTGGTAAAGGTTAGCAGGGCTGACCAAGATACAAGGAGAAGGCACACACCATAAATATCATAAATAATAAAGGACATAGCACCATAGATTTTGACCATTAAATGGATGATAAGGGAATAGTAGAAGCAACTTTACATCCCTTGAAAATCAGAAATTACCAAAATTCAGCTGAAGTGCAACACACAACCCAATAATCCTCTAACTACTGATGAAACTTAATATGTACCAAAAGAGTAACTACTCCCCCCCCCCACCAAATGTCAGGTACAGATGCTTTTATTGGAGTATTCTACCAAACTTGAAAGAAAAATTCACATCTATTCTATATGATCTCTTCCAGAAAACAGAAAAGACTATATAACTCATTCTCACTCCTGTTATGAGACTGGTGTTGCCTTGCTATCCAAACAAGAGAGGGGGTGGGGGGGAATGGAAAATTATAGAGCAGTAACTCTCCTGAACTTTCATGTAAAATCCACAAGAAAATAATAGCCAATTAATCCAGTAATATCTAAAAAAGATTGAAGTGGAGTTTATTCTTACTGGTTTAGTATTTGAAAATAAATCAGTGTAGTCTGCTGTGTCAGTTGGGTATAGAAGAAGAGTCACAATATCATATTATTTGATGTAAAAAAAACCAACACTCATTCATGATAAATTCTTTTAGCCAAATAGAAATCCAGGGGAAATTTCTTAACTTGATAAAGAGTATCTACAGAATGCCTACAGGCAACATCATGCTTAATGGTAAAAAAAAAAATACTGAATGCCTTCCTGTTCTGATTAGTAACAAATCAATGATATCTAGTCCCACTGCTCTTTGACAACAAACTTTGAAAATTCTAGCTCCTGCATTAAAGTAATAAAAGAAGAGTCATACAGATTAGAAAGGAAGAAATAAAGCTGTCCCCTTTGAAAACCACGTGATTGTTTACATAGAAAATCCCAAGGAATCTGTAAAAATTCTGTTACTGCAAATAAATGAGTTTGGCAAGTCAGGATACAACATCCAACATCAATCTCATTTCTGTATATTAACAAACATATGGAAATTGAAGATAAAATCAGAATGCCGGTTGGATTTCATTGCTCCAAAAAAGTGGAATATTTATGTATAGCTTAACAAAACACATACAGGATCTGCAGCTAAAAATTCCAAAAGGCTGATGAAAGATGATTGAGATTAATGGAAAGACATACTGACTTCATGAATTAGATAACATAGTGAAGAGGTAAAAGCCATTCAAACTAGTTTATTAGTTTAATACACTTCCTATCAAAATCACACCAAGACATTTTACGGACATAGATAAACTTACTCTAAAGTAGAAGAAAATAATGTGGTAGAATTACTCAATGTTAAGGCCTACCATACACTGTAGTCATGGTGACTGTGTGGTATTGGCAGAGAGATTGACACACAGATTAATGACAGTGTTGAGAACCCAGAAGTAGACTCACCCAAATGTGCCCAACTTTCTTCACAAAATTTCAAAAACCATTCATTGGAAGATGGATAGCCTTTTTAAACAAATGAGGCTGGAGCAACTGAATATCTGTAAATCTAAAAAAAAAAAGCTTAAATGTCATGCCTATACAAGCACGATCTCACATTTCACATTCATAGACTTAAATGTGAAACTGTAAAACTTTAAAAAAAAGTGGAAGAAAATCCTCAGATACAGGGCTAGACTAAAAGTCCTTATATTGGAAACTGAAGTGTAATCCATAAAAGGAAAAATTGGAGCTCATCAAAGTTCAAAATTTTGCTCTATGAAAGACTTTATGAAGAAGATGAAATTATAAAATTATAAATTACAGACCTGGAGAAAAATATTGCTATCCAGAGATCAGCACAGGATTTGTGTGTGTGTGTGTGTGTGTGTGTGTGTGTGTGTGAGAGAGAGAGAGAGAGAGAGAGAGAGATAAAACCCCAAGTCATCTCATTGCAGAATGGGCAAAAGATGTAAACAGACATTTCACTAAAGAGGATATATAGGTTGCAAAAGAGAACAGGAAAAGGTGTTCAACAATGTTAGCCAATAGGAAAGGCAAATAAAAACCAAAACGGTAGTTCCCATCGTGGCTCAGTGGAAATAAATCTGACTAGCATCCATGGGAATGCAGGTTCAATCCCTAGCCTTGATAATGGGTTAAGGATCCGGCGTTGCCATGAGCTGTGGTGTAGGTCGAAGACACAGCTTGGATCTGCCATTGCTGTGGCTGTGGTATAGGCCAGTGGCTACAGCTCTGATTTGACCCCTAGCCTGGGAATCTCCATATGTTGCAGGTGCAGCCCTAAAAAGACAAGGAAAAAAAAAGTACCACTACACACCTGTCAGAATGGCTAAAATGAAAAATAGTGCTGGGAATTCCCATCATGTCTCAGTGGTTAATGAATCTGACTAGGAACCATGAATGAGGTTTCGGGTTCAATCCCTGGCCTTGCTCAGTGGATTAAAGATCTGGCATTGCTGTGAGCTGTGGTGTAGGTCGCAGATGTGGCTTGGATCCCGCATTGCTGTGTCACTGGTGAAGGCTGGCGTCTACAGCTCCGATTATACCCCTAGCCTGGGAACCTCCATATGCAGTGGATGAAGCCCTAGAAAAGACAAAAAAAAAAAAAAAAAAAAAAAAAAAAAAGGAAAATAGTGCTAACACTAAATGCTAGTGAGGATATGGAGAAAATGGACTACTCATACATTGCTGATGGGTGTGGAAAATGGTATAGCTGCTCTTTATCCTTGGGAGCAGCAGTCATTTCATGTCATGTTTTGGTGGTGGCCCAGGCATGTCACTGGTCACAACATGAACCTGGAAGAATCCTACATTCTCAGATGCTCGCAGAAAAGCTCCAGGTTAGGCCTTCAAATCACAGACGTAATCTTGCTATCTGACACACAATTTGTCTGACAATGAATTTCCACCTCTGCTAAATAACTCATCCTGCCCAACAAAGAGGGCAGCACTCAGACTGCTCTCCCAAGAGTATCATTCAAGTCCAACATACATTTCTTGGCCATTGTGCCAGGTGCTTCCTAAACAGATGAATGCACAATTACTTCCTGCAGGAGCTTACAGTTCAAGTATTCCTCAAACACATGAGTTCAAAGGCATGTGCCAAATGCAGCAATCAAGATATACACAGGTTGTTCCCTGAGTTTCTAGTCAAGGGAATGAGTAGAGAGGCTCTTAAATCCAACCTGGGATTTTGGGAACACCATCCTGGGGGCAAGATGCCAGGCCTGATTGGGAGGTAACCACGGAGCAAATTGGGTGTCCAGCAGAGTGGACAGCGGGAACTGAGATGTAGGCATCAGCCAGAGTGTCTTGTAGAATACCAACCGGGCACAGGGTCCAAAATGCATGGGCTGCCAGAGGTCACAATAGGATCCTAATGGAATTGGCGATTTGCAGGGGATCTTGAAAAGGTTCTGGGGCACACAGGAGAAATGGGAGTTAGCTGTGCCTAGAGTTACACCAGGAACCATTCCTACAGAAGGCAGAGTACAGGTGAAAGTGTTGAGTTAGAAAAGAAAATGGGTTTTCTGAAACTTGCAGCAGGTCCAGGAGTAGAGCTTGGTCAACAAGGAACTGTGAAACGTTCTAAGTAGGAAAAACCTGTCCAACTGTTGTTTGAGAAAGCTCATGGTGTCATGGGGGTGGCAAGTGGGAGGAGATTTCGGGCAGTGAACTAGAATACTCTGGGAGTACTCCAGGTGACAATGACGGGGTGTGCCCCAAGGAAGTATGGAAGGGAAGGACTCCTCTGGATTAAATGAGGGAGGGAACACTCATGGGAATGAATTGTTTGCACTCATGGTTGAAGTGATAGCCTGCTCATGAAAATGGTTAATGAATGAAGAAAGTCAACTCAGGAGGGCAGGAAGTGGCTTTATTTTGGGTTCCATTTGTTTTAAGCTTGAATCTAGCTCATCCAAGTAGATATCTTCCAGTCTCTTGGGGATGGGGAGCCCAACTCTAGGAAGCAGTCAGTGTAGACTTGTTATAAGTGTCCGTTATACTTATAACAATGGTAGCATGGGTTTGTGACTGGGGCATCCAAGCACGGCATTGGTGCTACAGTATGTTGGGGCAGCCTCCATCATCAAGGGTGCCTAGAGAGAGGTGATGGAGAGAGGTTGCAGAGACTGAAGGAGGGCAGACACCATGTAGTGTGTGGTCGGCCATAAAACACATCAGAGAGGACCAAGGAGCAATGACGAAAACGCACCCTGTGGACTTGGGTTGTGAAGTTCATGTGGGGGAGGACAGAGGAGACTAGGCTCAACCTATGTGGGTATGAGAAGTGAGTAAGAAAGGTGTAGGGTGGCTTGGCCAGTGCCCTAGAGTGAGCAGCATAGGACTTGACCACCAGCATGGAAGCAATCCTTCAGAACGCTGCCTTTCCTTCCTGCTTTATTAAGCAGAACATCAGTGGAATGGCGAGGCAGCAGCGGGATGTATCTATCTATGAGGATAAGGCAGAATGTGGTCTATTCTTGGTTATGCAGGGGCCACTGCGCCTGGCCACCTGTTTTTCATTCTCCTGTGTGGCTTGCACCTCAGGTGCAGTGAACCCAGCTGGGCTGATTTCCACCTGGCCACCCGAAGTCCCTTGCTGGGAAGGTGGTGCCTGTGGTGGCTTTGCCCTCGAACCCCTTCACAGCCCAGCATTCTCCCTGATGACTTTGTGGTCAAAGATCTCCCCTCTCCAGAGTGTCTCTTTCCTTTTAGCTGTGCCCTGGGCTCCTTTCCGGTGCCAGCCCCTTTCCTTCTGAGGAGCTCCCCTCTAAGAGCCAAGCTTGCTTGGTAAGGGGCTGTGTGGGGCTTTCCCAGGAGCTCAGCATCAGCCTAGAGCTGGGCTGATCGCAGGGTGGCTGCGTGTGCTCTGATTCAGGACTTGGCAGGGGCGCATGGGCCCCTGGGACTTTCTGGCATGTGGATGGCTCTGTGCCCTGCAGCTTGTTCACCCTCATGCTCAAGGTGATGGCATTTGTTGTCCCTGCAGACAGGGGTCGTGGTGAACCAGCAGATCCCTACACAGTTGTTGAGTTAATATTGTTATGAGAACAGCTGCTCAGAAAAGAGTCTTTTTTACCCCCTGGGCCTTAATTCTTTATCAGTACGACAACTAAAGTAGCGGCTGATGATATGATTTTTATGTATTAACTTGATGTTCGGATCTTTGCAAACTGTCAATAAAGGGCAGAATTCAGCATCAATTCACCTCTTTAATTATTTCAGCTGTGAAATAAAGAAAATCTTCCAAAGCAATGTGTAAATGGCTTTTAAAAAACTGATATGTGCATGAATCTGTATTTGTATGTTTAAATTTATATATGTATTTACATATATTTTCTATAATACATAATATGTTTATATTATATATAATGTGTATGTTATAGTGTATATAACATACATTATCTATATTAACAGATAATGTACATATATAAATGAATATGTAAATATTAAATAAAATATATGAAATGTTGTATTATATATAAACATGAATTATACAACATATAAAATATAATCTATTATTATATAGATTAATAGACAATCTATAATTATATATTAATTATTGTATATAATATATAATATTATACAATTAATATATAATATATAATCTATTATGCATTAAAATTTTCTATAAGAATATATACTTGTACATCTGTTATTCATATATAATATATACTTATATATAAATGTATATGTTTATGCATATATTCAGTTACAAAATCATGTTACAAATTTCTTTGGAAGGCACTTAATATTTATATATAAAATTTCATATAGTACATGTATATTAAAATATGTATTTACATATAGCATATGTGTATAGATACACACACATAGATATATGTATCAAAAGTTACATGCTCTTTTTTGTATATATCCTCTGGTGTCTTGTATATCAAATTGGACAGCAGACAATCTAGGCCTGTAGGGCAGCTGGTTGACAAGGCAGTCAGTGCAACTCAAAGATTACACAGGCTTTCTTGCTGATTATAGCTCCCTTTTATATGCCTACTCCTTACTTGTCCTTCTTTTCTTATATTTCATTATTAAAATTAACAAATGGATTAAAAATGGCTTATAGCAAGTGCTGACTTTGTGCAAGCCACTTTTTTAAGCACTCTGCCTGGATTATGCTCACAACTTCCATGGGACGATGTCAGTGTTGGTTCCTACCCAACCACGTCTCCCTTCACATATAATTTGTTCATAGAACCCCAGTTTTGTTCATTTGTTACCCTTGAATGAAGAAACTTTACTCCAGGTATAAATTCTGAAGTCATGGCACCCCATCCCCCTTGCTGGTAACCACATAATCCAGTTTTGACTAGAGTGATGAGAAGTCTAATGGGCAGCCTGGGAAATCTGTGTGTGTGTTTTTCATAGTAGTCTTTAGTTTTCTTTTTGGCTGTACCCACAGCATATAGAAGTTCCTGGGTGAGGGATCAAACCCATGCCACAGCAGTGACAATGCTGTGTCCTTAACTCACTGTGCCACCATGGAACTCCTTGTCTGTGTTTTTAACATGAGTCACGAAGAAGACACCACATTGGACAGGAAACTGTGGTCTGTCATATGTAGTGTGATGCCTTGTTCTCTGTGGCCATACTGCAACCAAGGCAAGCTATGAAGAAAGGAACAAAGGAAAAATGATCTCAGGTCTTTTCATGACATCATTGAGCCAATGAAAAGAATCTTAAAGCAGTTCTACTTCAAGGCTTCTTATGGAGATGTATCACTTAGCTTTTGCCTCCAGTATGCTGCATAACAGTCTGCCTAAAATGCAGTGACTTTATAAAAAGAATGAAATAATGCCATTTGCAGCAATGTGGATGGACCTAGAGATAATCATACTAAGTGAAGTAAATCAGACAGAGAATGATAAATATTATCTTACATCACTTGTATATGGGAATCTAAAAAATGATACAAATGAACTTATATACAAAACAGAAATAGACTCACAGACATAGAAAACAAACTATGGTTATCAAAGGGGATAGTAGAAGTAGGATGAGGAGACAGAAATTAGGAGTTTGGGATTAATACATACACACAGCTGTGTATAAAATAAACAATAAGAGCCTACTGTATAACACAAGGAACTATACTCAATATGTTATAATAACCAATAATGGAAAAGAGTCTGGAAAAGAATATATATATATATATATGTATATATATATATATATATAACTAAATCCCTTTGCTGTATGCTTGAAACTAACACAACATTATAAATTAATTATATTTCATTTTTTAAAAATGCTTAAATACAGTGGCTCAAAATCACAATCATTTTTTCAGCTTCACATGTCTACAGGTTCACTGGGTGTTGACTGATCTAGACCATGCCTAGGTGGGCTTTACTCCAAGCAACAAATTGGGTCCAGATTTATACCATATGTCTTTCATCCCCTGGGCAGGTGTACTTGCTGGGGCACATGATGATGGAAGTGCAAGGTTGTAAGCGCAGCCATGCAAGCACATTTCGCATCTTTGTTTAGGCCAAGTGCCTGATGTCATATTGGCCAAAGCAGCCATGGCTAAGCCCACCATCCACTGGCAGGTGAAACCTGGTGAAAGTCTCTGAAAAATCCTATGACAAAGGATAGAGATACAGAGAAGGGTGAGAAATTGGGAAAAATAGCACAGTCTACCAAAGGATGTCATTTTTCTAATTATGGAGGCCAGTGGAGATAGTTTGTAATGTGGCTTATAGCTGGAGACATCCAAATAGAGGTAGATGTTTTTCTTTTCTTTTTATTTCTTTCTTTTCTTTTTCTTTTTTGGTCATGAATGCAGCATTAAGAAGTTTCTGGGCCAGGGCTGTGACCTGAGCCACAGCAGTGATGGTGCTGGATCCTTAACCCACTGAGCCATCATGGAACTCCTAGAGGTAGATGTTTTAAGTTTCCTCACTTACAGGTGAGGAAACCATGACATGCTGATCTAATTCCAGAGCCTGTGTGCTTGGAGCTGAGTTGAGTAAATACAAGATATTCCTAGGACAGTGGCCAAGAGCTCTCTAAAGTGATGATGTATTGAGTCCATTTGCATTTGTGTAGATTTTTCTCCCCATGTTGACTTCTTAAATATCACTTTGAGCAATGAGGAAAAAAGCTTATTTTAAAGAAGAGAGGAAATGGAGAAGAGAAAGTAGTAGGAAGGCGTGCGTGCATGCTCACACACACACACACACACACACACACACAGCTACACACACACATTGACTAATGATCTAAGGAAATGGATGAGCCATGCTTAATTGGTGGTTCAGTTATTATCAAGGGATTACGAGGTCAATAAAAACAGCACCCTTTCCCCTCTTGAAACCAATGGAGAAAGAGATCAAGTCAAATGGGCAGTACGGGTATAGTACTGGTGAGACCTGGGCGTGGAGAATGTGTCTTTGATTTGCAGGCACCCCTGGTTTCCTCACACTCATCCCTCACACTCAGCTATATCAGCTCTGAGAAGCTGCAGGCTTTAGAAGCTGGCTTCAAAGGAGAGAGGGCTGGCACCCACATTTATGCTGCTCTCATCTACCGAAGAGTTAACCCCGGTTCCCATGGTGATAAGTGATTGATTGCTTAGCATCAGTTCCCACCGTGGAGAATGTCTGCCCAGCATGAGTCCAAAGGGAGAAAAGTCTTGCATAGAGATAAATGTAGATCCAAAGACTTGAATTCAACATGAGTGTGTATCTTAAAAGAGGTAAGTGATTTAGGAGTTCCCATTGTGGTTCAGGGGGTTAAAAATCCAACTAGTATCCATGAGGATGTGGGTTCAATCCCTGCACTTGTTCAATGGGTTAAGGATCCAGAGTTGCCCCAAGCTGTGGCTTAGGTTGCAGATGTGTCTCAGATCTGGAGTTTCTGTGGCTGTGGCCTAGGCTGGCAGCTGCAGCTCTGATTCCACCCCTAGCTTGGGAACTTCCATGCCACAGGTGGGGCCCTAAACAGAAAGGGGGGAAAAAAAAGAGAGAGAGAAAGATAAGTAGTTTGGACTTGATAAACAATAGGGGTGTTTATAGGAAGTCCTGTAATTGTGATCGTATTTTACGAAAAGTAAACATGAATAGGACGTGAATCTATTACTTAGGCTTGAAATATAGGTAAAGGCTTTGTACACTTCATTGTGAACTGTGAGAGCAATCAGCTATGCCAGAAACACAGGATCCTGCTCTGTTGTCTTGAATTGGGGATTCTAGCATCTCAGATTTTGTCCTCTGTTCCCTTCCACCTTTATCTCCTGCTCAGTCTGGCTGAATCTTCAGGCCTGACCTCTCCTTCCTCCCAGGTTTGGCCCTTCCCTTGACGTCACTCCCTCCAGTGTCTCCTTCCCTGTCTGTCAGGTGGGGTTTAAGGGAATGGGGTTGGGGTTGGACCTCCTTGGCTCCACCTTTTAATTGCTTAGAAGTAAGCACATTCGTTAGCCCAGACCTCAGTCTTCTTGCCTGAGAGTTGGCGTGACTGTAGTGTGAGCCTCGGAGCATGGCTGAAATGATGAATGTCTCAGAAATGCACCGTCTTGGTGGTGTTACTATTCCGAGTTCATCACTGCTGGACTGCGGAGGGTGGCTGAAAAAAGCCGCAGAAAACCGCTGACTGGCGCCACGACAAATGGACAGGTTCAGTCTCTGTTGGCTCCTCCAAACCTCTCAGCAATTTTGTTTTGGTTTTGTGCCCAGTTATCTCTAAACATGGAATTGGACTGTTTTATCTTGCTAATAAAATACCCCTTATAGAAAATTTGGAAATTCTAAAACATTATTAAAAACCCGTGATCCCACACCCAGACGGCTATACTCCAGCACTCCCACATTTTAGTTTATTTTTAGTGTATTAGCTATCTCTATATTTATTTGTCTCTCTCCCTATCTACCTACCTATCTCTATAGTATGTATGTATATGTTATGTGTGTATCTGTATATGTATATTTGTCTATATACGTATGTATGTATCTCCATCTGCATTTTTCATACATATTCACAGCCTTGTATCTATCTGTCTTTCTTCTGTGGACTCAGAAAATCTCCCTTTCTCCTCATCAGCTTTCCCTACAGTGGCTGCTGGGGAATGTCACTCTTTAGCCTCCTAACCATAACCTCCTTTTATACTTCTCATCTACCAAATGGTCATTGAAGAGATCCAGAGAGAGAAGTTGACTGTTCTGCCACCTCCCTGCTGTCCAGAACCTTTTTTTTTTTCCTGCCTCTTAGCTCTTTGCTCTACTGTGTTCCAGACTGCCTTTCTCCAGGATGCAACTCCCATCTTTTTCTGGTACCCTTCCCCATCAGCTACCCACTTTTTTTCACCCACCAGCCCTTGTCCTTTCCTTCCTGCCCAGAGAGGGGCTGTGGTGGTCTTTCTCTCTTCTTGAAGTTCTGCTTCATGATTCTGCAGAAGCTATTATCCCTGGGGTTGCCCACACTCATGGCCTCTTTCCAGACTGCCTTGCCTCACCTTGTCCACCACTTACATAAGCTCCTGACTGCCTGCAAGTTACACCTCCCTGTTTTCCTGATGCTTCTTCACAGCTCATTCTTCATACTTTTAAACTGATTGATTATCCTCCACTGCTTTCTGAGGAATCAGAAGCTTCTCACTCCCCTTATCTCTTTAGTTATTTCATCCACTTCAAAATCTCCACCTACTTTAATGTTGAAGCTTTAGACTCTTCTTACATATGAACTACTGCTCACTACCTTCCCCCAAAGGCTCTTCTGAATGTCTGTGAGCAAAACAGAATGTCCTTACAGTGGAGTACTATTCTGTCTTAAAAAGGAAAAGAATTCTGACACTTGCTATGACATGGATGAACCCAGAGGACATTATGCTGAGGGAAAGCAGCTGGTCACAAAAGGACACATACTGTATGTTTCCACTTATAGGAGGTCCCTAGAGGAGTCAGATTTGTAGAGTAGAAAGCAGAATGGGATTTGCTGGAGGCTGGGGGAATGGGAAGTGAATGTTTAATGTGGACAGAGTTTCTATTTTGCAAGATGAAAAGAGTTCTGGAGAAGGAGGGTGATGATGGTTGCACAATAGTGTGAATGTACTTAATGCCAATGAACTTGAAAATGGGTCAGCTGGGGTAGTTTCCTTGTGGATTCCCAAGGATCTGGTGTCATTGCAGTGGATGGGGTTGCAGCTATGGCATGGGTTGGATTTCTGGCCTGGGAACTTTCACATGCCGTGGGTGCGGCCAAAAAAAAAAAAAAAAAAAAAAAAAAAAAGGATCAGCTGGTAAAATTTTTTTCCAACTTTGAGATATAATTGACATATAATATTGTGTCTGTTTAAGATATACATTGTAAAGGTTTGGTACATGTATATATTGTGAAATTAAGCTGGTAAATTTTGTTATGTGTATTGTGCTATGTTTTTTTTGTTTTTTAAATAGCAAAAAAACTGAGAACATCTTTTCCTCCTTTTCTGACTTACCCACTTCCTGAATGGTGAAGCCTCTGTACTGCATAAGCAGCTGCCCAGTCTCCCTCCACTAGCACTGCAAGAGGTACATGGCCCCCGCTGCTGGCCCACCAGTGCGTGGCTTTCCTTTCAGCTTCATTGTGTCTGCTTTGGTCTGGGTTTTATCTCTGCCTTATACATTCCATCCCTCAAGTTCAAATTGTACTGCTTCTGCAGAATGCCAGGCCTTTGCCCTTATACTTCTCTTTACCAGGAATGAGTACCCTTTCTCCTTTCTTTGGCAAGCGGTTATACAAACATGATTTGTATACAAAATGGATGCAAATGGATTCTAGATCTAAATGTAGGAGCTAAAACAATGAAACATTTAGAGAAAACAAACATAGGAGTAAATCTTCCTGATCTTGGGGTGCATAAAAATTTCTTAGATGGGATATCAAAAGTCCAAGTGATAAAAGAAAATGTCAGTAATTTGTAATTTTTGCTTTGTCAAAATTTAAAATTTTAACTCTTCGAAATGCTATTGAGAGAATGAAAAACAATCCACAGCCAGGGGAAAAGTTTTTGCAAAGCATATACTGAAATAGGATGTATCTAAACTATGTAAAGGATTTTTACAACTTAAATAATAAAGAGAAAACAAATTTAAAGAATTGGCAAAGCTTCTGAACAGACCTTTCTCTCAAGGAAGTTAGTGAATGGCCAGTAAGCCAAAGAAAAGACAGTTAGCATCATTAGTCTCTAGGGAAATGCAAATTAAAACCACAATGACAACCTGTTCTGTACTTGTTAGGTTGGCAATAATTTTGAAAAAGAAAATAGCAAATGTTTGTAAGGATATGGAGAAACTGGAAGTCTCTTGCATTATTGGGGTGATTGTGAAGCCATGTGGCTACTTTGGAAAAACAGTTGAACACTTTCCTATATCAGTTACCAATGTCACCCAGCTGTGCCACTCCTAGTATATATCCAAGAGAAGTGAAAATATTTATCCATAAAAGCCTTGTAAATGAATGTTCATAGCAGTGCTAATCAGAATTCCCTGAGTGGAAATATCCCAGACATTCACTGGTATATGCATGAACAAACTGGCTTATCCATACTTTTAATTAACATTTTCACTAAAATGAAGCACTGATATGTGCTACACATGAACGATCCTCAAAAACACTATGAGGAGTGAAAGAGGCATAAAACACTGCACGTCATGTGGTTCCATTTATATGAAAATGTCAGCACAAGTGCATCTAAAGAGATGATAGATTTGGGCCTGCTTTGGGTGACAGAGTGGGAACAGAGACCCACTACACATGGATACACAGTGTATTTGGGGAATGACAGCTCTGTCTTAGAATTAGACCATGGCTCACTTTGTGAATTTATTTAAAACTGTTGAATTGTAGCCCAAAATATCATGAATCTCAAGGTCCATGATGTTTTTGTTCACCTTTGGGTATATAAATAATATCTCACTTAAAGCTATTAAAATAGATCTCATTATTTGGTAGGGTTATGTTGAGATATGGAAATAAATTTTAAATAAATTCTTAATGAAAATATCAGGCATGTAAATGTGGTTTATTTTATGTTAACAAATCTTTGGGTACACACATGCATATGCACAGGCATGACCCCCCTTACCCCCCCCCCCCATGCACATACACCCTGGAATAGAATGAGAGAGTCTATGCCTAGAACAGGAAAAAGTGTGACTGTTTTTAAAATTTAAAAAAAAAATTTTTATTAAAGTATAGTTGATTTGCAGTGTCATGCCAGTCTTTGCTGTACAGCACAGTGACCCAGTCATACATTCTCTTTCCTATATTCTTTTCCATCATGGTCTATCCCAGGAGATTGGTTATAGTTCCCTGTATTAGACAGTAGGATCTCATTGCTTAGCCATTCTAAATGTAATAGTTTGCATCTAACTCCAAGAAAGGTGACTTTTTTTTCCCAAACTCCAAGAAAGGTGACTTTTTTGTTGGCTGCACTCACTGCATATGGAAGTTTCTGGGCTGGGGATTGAATCTGAGCCACAGCTGTGACTTGTGCCACAGCTGCAGCAACACCATAATCCTTAACTCACTATGCCACAGTGGGAACTCCTTTGGGGGAACTTTTGATGGGAGATATTAGAGGTGTTTTGAATTTTTTCTTTTTAGCTCATTTTCTAGTTTTACTGCAAATCTATAGATTAACATTGTCTTGGAGGGTTCATCACCTGCTGAGGAGATAGAAATGCTCTCATCATTGGCCCGTCTCCTACCAAGTGCTTCCTTTCCCACCCCAAATACAAACCATCATGAAGATGCTGGTATCACCTAAATTTCTCCCAAACACATTCAATTCTTTCTTTTTTGGGAAGAGGAGGGGCTTTTGTTTATTTAAAAGCGTATTTCAATTGGCCAATTCCTCCTAGTACAGCATTGTGTCACTTTAAGTTGTATAATGCGATGATATTGGGAAATGTGTAAACACAATAAGGTTAACTACATACATCCTTTACCTCACATAATTACCATGCCCTGTTACGGTGGTGAGACTATTAAAACTCTGCCTGCATAGCAATTTTCAAGTACACAATACTGTGGTACTAACTATTATTCACTGTAGTCGCCATGCTGTACATTAGCTCCCAGGAACTTATTCATCTTATAACTGGAAGTTTGTATCCTTGGACCAACATCTCCCCACTTCTCCCATTCCTCAGCCCCTGGTGACCATCAGTGTACTCTCTCCATTTCTATGAGTTCAAAGTTTTTAGATGTCACATAAGAGTGAGGCCATATACAATTTGCTTTTCTCTGTCTTGAATTATTTCTCTTAGCCTAATGCTCTCTAGGACCATGATGTTTTTGCAAATGGCAAGATTTCCTCCTTTTTATGGCTAAATATTCCACTGTGTGTGTGTGTACCACGTTTTCTTTAGTCCATTCATCTTTCAGTGGATACTCAAGTTGTTTCTATGCCTTGCCTATTGTAAATAATACTGCTAAGAACATGGGGATGCGGGTACCTCTTTGAGATAATGATTTCATCTTCTTTGGGTAGATGCCCAGACGTGGGATTGCTGGATCATATGGTAGTTCTATTTTTAACTTTTTGAGGACCCTTCCTACTGTTCTCAGCAGTGACTATACCAATTTACATTCCCCCCAACAGTGCACCAGGGTTCCCTTTTTTCCACATCCTTGTTATCTTTTTTTCTTCTTCTGACAATAGCTATTCTAAGAGCATTTACCATTTTCTGTTGCTGTCATCACCACCCTTCATGGCAGTTTATTAGTCTACTTGGGCTGCCATTACAAATACCATAGACCAGGTGGCTTAAACAATAGTAATTTATTGGCTCACAGTTCTGGAGACTGCACATTTCAATTAAGATTTCTAGGCTTGGTACTATCTGAGGGCTGTTAGGGAGGATCTTTTCCAGGTCCTTCTCCTAGCTTCTTGGAGTTTCCTGGCCATCTTTGGCATGCCCTGGCTTGTAGCAGCCTCTCCAGTCTCTGCTTCCATGTTCACAGCCATTCTTCCTCTGTAGTGTCTGTGTCCAAGTTTCCCCTTTTTATAAGAGCACTAGTTATATTGGACGCTGACTGTGTCCTTTTGAATTTCCTCTTCCGTGTATGGATGGTGGTTCTCAGTAATGTTTGTTGGATAAATACATGAAAAAGTAATAAAGGACTGAGAAAGTTTGTACCTTGGAGTTCAGACTGAGGTCACTGCAGGGCAGGGCTGCTCCCAGTTAAGAGCCTGTGGGTTAAACCTCTGCAGCATGCATGCTCACCATCATTAGACCCCAGGAATGTGTGTTGGGCTCCATGTTGGTTCCAGCATGTCCCCATGCTTAGCAGGAGTGGGATGGAAATGGCATTGACCTCAGTGTATGGAGAAGGAGTCAGAAGACACCACAGGAAGAAAACTGCTCCTGCCCAGAGCTAAAGACTGCACTTTGGTTGAAGCCCACAGCTGCTATTTTCAGAGTTTGCTCTAATAAGTGATTTTGCCTCTAAAGATTTAGGATTGCTTGGTGGACGTGCTCAAAATTGGCCGTCCATCTCTGATTACTCCTTGTCCCTTTGCATTATTGGCTCTTCTGTTTTCCAGCATCCATCACCCTGTGACTATTATATTAGCAAATATATATTGACTCTCTTCTATAGCCCAGGATGGGTGCATGAGGTTTTCATGAAACAACAGAGAATAATTACTTGGTAAACTGTTATGCAGTCTTCGGTGTTTCAGAGAATCATCAAGCCTTAGGAATCGTGCTGGTCATCAAGGACAATCCTCTTTATTCTAGGTGAAGAACTGGCCTAGTCCATGGGGGAGGAGGGACCCAAGAAAGCTCCGTGGTGGATGTGTCATTTGAGGGTCCATTTCGAAAAGATGGTACAGAGTGGGAAAGGCTTGTACAATGGGAAAAACATGAGGAGGGCCAATTGTGGAGAGAAGCAGGTGATACAGAGAGAATCAGACAGATTGGCTTTATTGATGCAGTAGGGAAATCATTCATCAAGCTAAGGTGGACCAGGCAGAGTTTATAGTTCATGTGATGAGCAGGGAGAACCCTTGGTTGCTTGAGAAGAGCAGGCTTTCAGCTTAGGCAGTGATGAGCCCAGGTTCAGGTTATTTGCAGATGGAGGGCAGGTCACCCTGGCAGGACGTACCTGTCTGAACCTTGGAAGCACAGAGTGAAGGGTGTGGTGAAGTAAGAGAATGAAGTGCTGGAGCTGCAGGGCCTGGCTAGGACCCGGGGCAAGGAGAGAACTCCTCAGGAAAGTACAGCTCCCCCTCACCCCCAGCTAGGCTGTCAATTCATGCTCCTATGTCCTGTTGTTATGGAACTCAGGTTTGGCTGCTTGCTGCTCAAAAGCCAATCATTGATAGACAAGTGTCAGTAGAAAGGCAAGTTACTTTAAACAAAAGCCAGCAATCTAGGGAGAAGATGGACTCATGTCCCAAGATCAGCTCCAAGGATTCTTATCAGCCATGACAATTTTTTAATTTTTTTGGCCCCACCTGGAAATTCCTGGGCCATGGCGAGCTGCAGCTGCAACCTACACCACAGCTGCAGCAACATCAAATCCTTTAACCCACTGCACCAGGCTGTGGATCAATATGGTGCCTCTGTAGCAACCTGGGCCACTGCCATTGGATTTTTAATCCATTGCACCACAGCCATGACAAATTTTAAAGGAAAAAGGGGGACATAATCTCAGTGAATCATCAAGGCAGGCGCTTGGGTTCTGCATCATTCTCCATTTTGTGCAGACTGGCAGACTCTTTCTTCAGATGTTACCTCGCCTGTGTGATCTGACTGCAGGATTGCTAAGGGGGCTGTTGCAGGTAGAGAGCTAGTCATTCTTTAACTACCTAAGTCTTCATTCTTCTTTTAACCTGGGAAAAGGACAAACAGGTTAGACAAAGCATGGTGTACATTCAGGAGAGCATAAGTTAGGAGTTTGGTTAAATTGCCTAGTGATCTCATTCCTATGATTTGGTTCTTTTAAGGTTAGAGAGGGACCAAAATGGGCAAACAGGAAAGGAGAAAAAGAGCTGCTTTCAGTTCCCCACTGTCAGACATCATTCCATCTTCTTAGAAAAGAATGTCCTTCTTCTCTTAAGTTCTTCATGCTTACATAGGGTGCAGTATTCTCAGAGGGGAAGATGTCAACATGGGTCTGTAGCATCTCTTTGCTTACATTTATGGGACGAGAAAGCTGCAGTTATTTTGATGTCCACAAAGATAGAGATTATTGTGAGTATTAGTGTTTCTCCTCTTCTCCTGAAGCCAGTTCTTGGAATTGTGCTGCCACAGAGTCAGCACTGCTCAAGATAGAGCAGCCCATGTCATGGCTACAGTCTGGTCATCATGCCTTTAGCTTTTTCCCTCTGGTGGCAGTAGAGTGTCTGTAAAACAGCTGAGGAATGTGCATCTGACACGAGTTGAAACTCTATGGTCTAATCATTAAACTGCTGGAGTCTGCTCTCTTGTGACTCAGGGAGGCCTGGAAGATCTTATACTGTAGTCCCCATTGTGGCTCAGTGGGTTGAGAACCCTATGTAGTCTCTGTCTGTGAAGATGTGGGTTTGATCCCTTGCCTCGCTCAGTGGGTTAAGGATTCAGCATTGCCACAAGCTGCAGTGTAGGTAGAAGATATGGCTCGGATCCAGTGTTGTTGTGCCTGTGGCATAGGCCTCAGCTGCAGCTCTGATTCAACCCCTAGCCCAAGAACTTCCATACGCTACAGGTGCAAACTTAAAAAGCTGGGGGGAGGGGGCAGGGTAGAGATTTTCACACTAAGCGAAGTCAGAAAGAGAAAGACAAATGCCATATGATATCACTTATATGTGGCAGAAA
Organism: Sus scrofa; assembly: GCF_054392235.1. NCBI lineage: Eukaryota > Metazoa > Chordata > Mammalia > Artiodactyla > Suidae > Sus > Sus scrofa. Next base: position 150,140,152 of record NC_139383.1, read on the forward strand.
TGAACCTATCTACAAGACAGAAACATACTCACAGACATAGAGAACAGACCTGTGGTTGCCAAGGGCGAGGCGAGAGAGAGTGGGATGTATGGGGAGTTTGGGGATAGTAAATGCAAACTATTATACTTAGAATGGATAAACAATGAGGTCCCACTGTAACAGCACAGAGAACTATATCTAGTCTCTTGGGATAAACCATGATGGAAGATAATATAAGAAAAGGAATGTATATACATATATATATATATATATATATATATATATATATATATACACACACACACACACACACACATACATACGTATACATATACATACACATGTACACATACATATACATATGTATAATATACAAATGTATACATACATACATATACATATGTATACATACATATACATACACATATATATACATGTATACATACATACATATATATATATATAAAAATAAATGACTGGGTCACTTTTCTGTACAGCAGAAATTGGCACACCATTATAAATCACGTATGCTTTAATAAAAATACATTTAAAAAATTACATATGAATACAACTGTCTATTAGTGCTTTGGGTTGTAGATAGATAGGTAGATAGACAGAAAGATAGATAAAAGGTAGCAGCTAGACTATTTTTAGCGTGAGACAATAATCCAAAGCGATCTATATGTTTCTTGTTCCTTCCATGTGCATCTATCTGCTGTCCCTTGTTAGTCAGAGTGGCCGAGTTTACCTGCCATGAACAAATGAACTGGCAGGATGGGGAATTTGTCACCTGCCCCTTGGCACTTCAAGGGTGGTTCCCAGGCTGTGCTGATGAAACTGACCAGAAGCAGATATGAGCTTCCCCACAACCCATGGCTTTAGTCATGGACAGTTGGGAGGCAAGAGTATAGTTCTTGTCAGAATTATTCTTAATTATTCCACAGGACATTTTGACCCTGTATTCCAGCATCCTTATCCTTTGGCATATCTGTGAACCTCAGCTATGCCAGTCAGTTCCTTTCCTCTTTCCTTAACTCTTTGACCCTCATCTGGCCAGACCCAGAGAGAAGGCACCTCAGAGAAGGGAGGTCACTGGACCACTGTCTCCAGCCTGGTCTGCAGAACCTCCCAATAGTTGCCACAGCTTTGGGAAGTCATCATGTGCAGAGACCAAGTTCAGCCATTAGTTCTCTGGCTCACATGCTCACTGGAAGGCCATCAGATCATCACAGTACTCATTCATAAAAGTAAATTAGATATTGGGCTGTAAAGAAAGTCTAAGGATCTTTTACGCATGCTTGTCACTTGCAATACTGTTCTGCTCACCTTTGTGCAGATGGCCTCTTTAAATTTTGGGGTTGAATTTTGTTATTTTGGCTGCGCCACAGCAGCAACCCAAGCCACTGCAGTGACAACACCATATCCTTAACCCACTGAGCCACAGGGGAACTCCTGGCCTTGAATTTTGAGTCAGAGCACAGCATTGGAAAACCAAGAGGAGTGTAGCTTTTGTGACATCATACCCTATATGTTTTAAGTGGCAGGAGTTTCACAGCTTTAAAGGTGAATATAAAGCAAGTGAATCACAACTGATTAAATTGCCAGCTGTTAATTATATTTCCAGTTATAAATTATAAAATCTAATTCTGATTAACACAGCAGCTAATTAATTGACATCTTCGGTTGTGTTATAACTGAATTTGGTATGCACAGGTCCAGACTCGTAGGAAGGAAAAAAAAAGTCTCTATAAGCTGTGTAACATAGCAGCTGAATCCTAGCCTTGTGGCTCCTGAGAAAGCCTGCAGAGAAATGAGAAACAGAAAGGACACAGGATTATTGTCTCCCACTAAAAATAGGCTAGCTGCTCTTCAATATGAATGAGCTGCATATGGAAAACCTGTATTTTAATATCCCAACATTACTCACAAAATCAGGAAAATGTACAATTAACTTGATGATTGATGTTCTAACTAGTGCCTTTTGCTACTTTAAATCACCATCTGGATGCTACATAAAAGTTTGCCTTCAGTGGCTAGAGTCAGCATGGCTGGCCCACAGCTCTGTGTCAAGACTCCTTGGGACTCATTTGAATATGAATAGTGTCAGATATTTTGTTTAACAGAACCACACTGCCAGTGCAGGAGTTGCACCACTTTCCTTTTTTTTTTTTGGTCTTGTTTTGTTTTTTTCCTTTTTACGGCTGCACTCTTGGCATATGGAGTTCTCAGGCTAGGGGTTGAACCAGAGCTACAGCTGCCGGCTTACACCATAGTTCACAGCAACACTGGATCCCCAACCCACTGAGTGAGGCCAGAGATTGAACCCACATCCTCATGGATACTAGTTGGGTTTGTTTCTGCTTTGCCACAATGGGAACTCTTGCACCATTTTCTTAAAACAATGCTCTCTCTTTGGAATACTCTAAGAGTTCTTGTTTATTTACTGTCTTCCAAAGCAAAATATGGGTGTTTTTTAACAATCAAAACCATCCTCTCACGATTTCCGTGGGCACCATGGACACTTCACCTTCTCTTTGTGGATTCTAAACCTTCCACGTGTGTGTGTGGTATGTGTGACTAAGGGGATCATTAGAAACATCTGTTTACATTTACAGAAACAGATAGCAAAGGAATGAAAATAAACATACTCATCACCCGACACCTTAAAAAACTCACCTGCAGGAAAAATGTCTGAATACCATGAGAGTGCTGGATTTCTATATAAATGTCCTATATGAAGGCATGACTGTGTGCATGCTCTATATGACCTGAAAAGATCTTTCAACAAATGGTATCAATAGCAGAGTTAACATGTACTAAATAAGTTCTTCTGGAATAGCCATTTCTTTGACTAATTTACTGAACAGCTCACTGGTGTGGTGTTTGAAGGTAAGGGCGCATGTTAGGTTGATAGGCACAGATATTTATGGCATCAGGGCCTGAAATGAGGCAGGATGTCTGTGCTCTGAGGCAGCCCTTGGACACCTGGGCTGCAGCTCCTGTCTGAGACCTGTGTTTCTGGAGCCCTTGACCCATGTCTGTCTTCCTGTTGTCATGTCAGCTGTTGCCATGGAGCTGCTGGGTTTTATTCAGAGCTCCTTGAATTGATTTGCAGTGAGACCATCCTGGAACCCACTGGAATCTGAGAGCAAGTGGGAAGATAGTGTTCCTTTGCAGTTCACCGAGCACACTCTCTTCTCCACAGCGCATGGCAGGAGCTGTCCATATGCTGCCTTTCGGTCCACACGTGCCTGCTTTCTAAATATAGCAATAGAGTTTTCTGATTTTAATGAAGTTAAAAGGTTCAGTATCATTTTGAGTCAGAAGAGTGATCAGAATATGAACTCCTGGTGGAAAGTCTAATGACATGCAAAATGAGAATTGCAAATTGGGCTTTTCAGAAACACCAAGGCTCTGGCCTACCTCTTGCAATTCTGATCCAGCGAAGCTCTTGGGAGGGCTCTGGAATTGGATGGGGCGGGTGTTACAAAAAGAGAAAGGCTCAAGATGACAGGGTTCTTCCAGATGGAACAGTAATTGGAGCAGGTAGCTAAGGAGTCAGTCAGGGCTCAGAGGTGTACCTGACCTGCAAATAAAAACCCAGAGGTAACTGTCTTAGGAGTATGTCATCTCACCTTGCAAGAGGGAAAGAAGTGGGAGAGGGGCAGGGATGAACCCAGGCAGGTGAGCCTTGAGCCCTGAATGGGAGGGGCCAGCAGAGCTCCCAGCCAGTGGAGGAGAAAGGCCAAGAGATTGTCTCAGAAGCCAAGGGAGCCTGCTGCAAGCTTGAGTCAGATGAGGGCAGAAGAGTGCCCTCTGGAGGTCTTTGGGCAGCCTTGTTGGGACCAGGCTATAGATGGAAGCAGTTCCCAGGTGATTTGATGAGGCGATGGGGGTCTTCTTTTTCTAGTAATATGGTTGACTAGAAATTCTAAAGAACTCTCAATATAAAAACCATAGGAACAATGAAAAAGTCATAATAAACATCATTTCAATGTATCACTTAATTCACAAGAACATAAGAGAAAGCCCCAGGAGCCACACACACACACACACACACAAAAGAACAGAGATTCTTTTCAGAGAGAAAGCTGAGGATGAAAATGTTGTAAGCTATGCCTGAAGACTGGAAGCCCTGGAGTTATTTGCCCCAGGTAACTAAGTGGCCTAGGATTAGCAATCTGGAGACTTAGCTAAGGAACTCTACAAGGCAGAGCATTAGAACTGAATCCTCAGGAGTTCTATTTTGGCTCAGTGGTAAGGAGCCCTTCTAGTATCCATGAGGACACAGGTTCAATCCCTGGCCTTGCTCAGTGGGTCAAGTATCCAGATTGCCATGAGCTCTGGTATAGGTCGCCATGACCCACACCATGGGTTGTCTTGACCCACGTGGCTTGGATCCCATGTTGCTGTGGCTATGGTGTAGGCCGGCAGCTGTAGCCAGTTCAACCCCTAGCCTGGGAACTTCCATATGCCTTGGGTGAGGCCCTAAAAAGAAAAAAAAAATCAAGTCCTCATAGAGCAGCACACTAAGGGGCTACATGCTCATAGAAAGGGTGAAAATTCCCCAGCCATCAAAGGGCCATCAGAGAATGTGTCAGTTTCACCTGGGCTGTAGGTATGTAGAAAACATCTATGCTGAGAATGTGTATTGCCTACCTGTATTAACCTGAATTTGGAGTTTGGCTTTAAACTGCAGAGAAGTTTTCACTGAAAGCGATCCAGAGTAATCAAGCAATCTGGAATATTGGCTGAAAGCACATGAGAACTTTTATCAAGGGGCACATCAGAAACCTGAGTTACAGAGAACTTCTGCTTACTTGTTCAGCAATGTTCATGTAATGTTTGTTATGTGCTAAGCCCTGTCCTTGCACTGTGCTTGGAATATGTCAGTGAACACAACAGACTGTCCTCGTGCACTTACATTCTAGCACAGAAGAGGAAGCAAACACAATATATGTGTGTGTGTGTGTGTGTGTGTGCATGTGTATCCAGTAAATAAATATATTAAGTAGAGTATAATAAGGGTTGGCAGGATGGATGAAGGTTGCCATTGTTAAGGCAGGGTCATTGAAAAGGTGAATTTGGAGTTCCTGTTGTAGCTCAGTAGGTTAAGAACCCAATGTAGTGTCTGTGAGGATGCAGGTTTGATCCCTGGCATCACTCAGTGGGTTAAAGACCCAGCATTGCTGTCAACTATGGTGTAAATCGCAGACGTGGCTCGGATCTGATGTTGCTGTTGCTGTGGCTGTGGCATAGGCCAGCAGCTGTAGCTCTGATTTGACCACTGGCCCAGGAACTTCCATATACTGTGGGTACATCTGTAAAAAGAAAAAGAAAAGCAAAAAAGACGAATTTGAGTCAAGACTTGACTAAGGTGAAAAAGTCAGCCAGAAGGTTCTCTGGGGAGAGAAAGTTCCAGGCAGAAGGAACAGCTAATGAGAGCACTTATGGCAGGATGATGCCTGGGTTGTTTGAGGAACAGCCAAGAGGATATTGTTGCTGAGATGAAGTTAGCAAAGGAGATGAGGTCAGAGAGGGGGCACGTCGACTTGGCCTTAACTTCCATGAACAAGAAGCCATGGTATGGTTTTGCACACAGGAGCAAATGATCTGACTTCAGTTGTTAAAAAAAATCACCCTGAATGCTGTGTTCAGAACAGGACCATGGAAGAGGATGGTGCAGGGAACCGGTCCAGAGGTTAGGACAGCATGGAGGGTGGCGGAGAGAGTGTCTGATCAGGAGGCAGCTGCAGCAGTGATGAGCAATGGCTGCACCGCAGTTTGAATTTCATATGTATTGATGTAGAATGTGAGAGAACAGAGGAGTAAAAATAGTTTGCGATTTTAATTGATTTAATTTATTTAAGGAAGAAATACCACAGATGGGGAAGATTACAAGTGTATCTGATCTGAGGGTAACATTAGTGGTTCAGTCTGGATGTATTGAGTTCATTCTGGGGTTTGGTTTAAAGTTGAGTTGGAAATTAATTTGGGGATTGTGTGCGTGTGTGTGTGTGTAATGAAATATTACTCAGCCGTAAACAATAATAACATTTTGCTTTTGTAACAACATGGGTGGACTTGGGAGTTCCCTGGTGGCTCAGTGAATTAAGGGTCCAGTGTTGTCACTACTCTGGCTTGGGTTGCTGCTGTGACACAGGTTCAGTCCCTGGCCTGGGGCATTTTTGCATGCTGTGGGCATGACCAAAAAAATGGATGGAAGGAGTTCCCGTCATGGCGCAGTGGTTAACGAATCCGACTAGGAACCATGAGGTTGCAGGTTTGGTCCCTGCCCTTGCTCAGTGGGTTAAGGATCCGGCATTGCCGTGAGCTGTGGTGTAGGTTGCAGACACGGCTCGGATCCCGCGTTGCTGTGGCTCTGCCAGTGGCTACAGCTCCGATTGGATCCCTAGCCTGGGAACCTCCATATGCCGTGGGAGCGGCCCAAAGAAATAGCAAAAAGACAAAAAAAAAAAAAAAAAAGGATGGACTTAGAAGGTATTATACTAAGTGAAACAAGTTAGAGAAAGACAAATACTGTATGATATCACTTGTATGTGGAATCTAGAAAATACAACAAATTAGTGAAAATAACAAAAACAAATCAGACTCATAGATATAGGGAATAAACTAGTGGTTACCAGTGGGGAGAGGGAAGAGGGGAGGGCCAAGATAGGGGGAGGAGATTAAGAGGTACAAACTACTCTGTATAAAATAAGCAACAAAGATATAATGTACAACACAGGGAGTATAGCCAGTATTTTATGATTACTGTAAATGGAGTATAACCTTTAGAGTGTGAATTACTGTATTATATACCTTGAACTTATATAATATTATTCATTAATTATACCTTAATTTTTAAAAGTTTTTTTAAAAGCAGAAACAAAATGCCTATCTAAAGGTTAAATTTCTGTTTCTCCCTTTTGGGGCACTATACTTGATTAACTGTATGAAACCCATCATAGCTTCTTTCTGGCTTCCAGGCTTTGATTACAGTATCCTAGAGAATAGGATTTCTTTATGTAACTCCATGCAGAAATGCCCATCCAAATATATTCCAAAATAACTATCAAGCCAATACTTTTCAATTATATGATGTATGATGTTGTTAATATTGTGATTTGCCTAATAGCAATTACCTTCCTTACAAGTTTTGGGTAGAAACCAGAAATAGACGTGATCTCAGAAATGAATGGACTTGCTCTCTAAAAATAGCACATCTTCTTAGAAACTGAAAGTACTTTAAGATGTGTGGTATCACTAATCCATATGATTTGTCTTTGAGAAGGGAAAATCCATTGTTAAATCCTGAGGTAGAGGTACATATATAAAATCAAAGGGCATTTGAAAACCCACAGTTTGTTTACAGGAGGTGTTCTTGGTTTAAAATGCAAATAGTCATCCTTTATTTTTTGATAAGTAAAGGCCCTTCTCTCTGTTGCAGCATTTCTTTTCTATTTCTTTCTTTCTTTTTTTTTTCTTTTCCTTGTCTGCTCTCTTGAAGGGATTAAGAGTGACACTCAGTTCAGCAAATCTAATGGTGAGAACTCTGTAAACCATGTAACCCAAGGGATGACCATCAGTGTTTAAGGATATGGTGTCTTACTCTCATGGTTATCTGCAGGCATTGTGCTCAAGCCAGGGAAGTGCACAGAGGCTTGAGAAATGCCACACAGTCAGAATGTGGACAAGTCACTCATATCTCTAGGGGTACTATTCTCCCAGTTTGAGGATCTTTCAAATATGGAGGTACCGAGGGCACCTTGCATGAGCAATATGGCTATTTCTCAGCCAGTTCTTGGAGCACCTTTGGGTAGATGACATATTGAAGAGGCATTGCATCCTCTTTGGAAACCTAGTAATCAAAGATAGTTGCTGGGAAATAAAATTGTGGATCTGATTATACATACACACATATGTTGCAGAATTTATATCTATGTATATTTGTTTTATAAAAATATGTATACATTTATATATATAATATGTAAATTATATGCGTGTGTGTGTGTATAAAATTTCCCAGTTTGGTGCCTTTAATGAGAATTATTCAGATACTTCTTTAAAATAAAGGAGAATATGAAATGACTCTTCCCCAGTTTATAAGCCCCTTCCAAAAGCTCATTCATACAATATTTGTGCTAAGTTAGAACATCTGTTCCTAGATGGAATGTGAGACATCTGCTCATCTTGTATACTCTTCTTCTTCTTCTTTTTTTTCACCTTTTTTTTAAATTAAAAGTATAGTTGATTTACAGTGTTGTGCCAACTTCTGCCATACAACAAAGTAACCCAGTCACACATATATATACATTTTTTTATCTAATAGTATCTTCCACCATGTTCTATCCCAAAAGATTGGATATAGTTCCCTATGCTATACAACAGGACCTCACTGCTTCTTCTAAATATAATGGTTTGCATCTGCCAACCCCAGACTCCCAGTCATCTTGAATACTCTTCTATTTTCCCCACAATCTATCTGTGATCCAGTGTGGGACACAGCCTACTCCAGACACTGTAGGTAAACATTATTCTGGGGTGTATTGTGGGAGTTCAGGAGTGTGTCTCTAACCTGCTTTCATGGGGACAATAGTGGACACACTCCCCACTCTTCCCCTGCTGTGGACTCATGATCCAGTTCTAGATGTGGAAGGTATTTAGGAAATAGGGTCAACAAAAACAGGTGACAGGATGAATACAGGATGTCAGATGTGAGAGAAAGAAGAGGTTGGTATATAGCTTCCATTCTTGGTTTAGTTGAGAGAGCAGGTAGATGTTGGTGGAGCGGGGTGGAAAGCTTATGAGTTTATTTTAGATGTATTGAACTGATTTGCATATGGGGCATCTTCATGGAAAAATTGAGAAAGGTGCTGAATCCATCAGGGACATCTCAGGCAGGTTAAATGGGCCAGAGACACTGATGGAAGAGCAAAGATTTGGAGGCTGGAGTTTGGAATAGGATATGCTTCTCCATCAATCCTGGTTCCTTGGGGCTCAGTTTGGGAGAACCAATCTACAATTAAAGGGGGCTGGGGAGAGGACACTTACCGAAAAGTTCTTTGTGTAGAGAGGGGTCCATTGACTGTAAAATGGGAAGGACTGGGTGGGAGGAGAACCCTGGATGGAGTGCCTAAAGGTCAAATTAGCCACAGTACGGTCAGGCCCAGAAGGCTGGCTGCTTTGGGATTTTTATTAGTGCTATAGTTATTTTACACATTTGTTTAATTTTGATTTGTAACATCAACAAAAGTCAAAGTGTTTTATGGAAAATCTAGGGACCTGATACATTTCAGGAAACAAGCTTATGTCTTTTGTATCTGGATATTGGGTAGAGGATGAAACTTGGGATTTTAGAAGCAATGGGTGGGGGGGTGCTGAGAATTCTACACCAAAGTCTTAGGCTGAGTCTCCCTTACTAGCAATTTGGGGTAGTACAGCCCAGTGCAGTTTTTTGGAGTTTGGTGTGTATTTGGCATGGAGCAGGAGGCTGGGGGCCCACCTGATAAAGATATTCTTTTTCCAGTGGGCACCGGGGGCTTTAGGGAGGATGACTAGCCCTGCTCTAGGATGGGAAAAGAGAATGTTTTATCCAGATGCCTATTATGTGTTAAACATTGTTCACTTGATTCATTGCTAGAGCACTTTTGTAAAAGGAGCATTTTTAGTTTCATTTGTCTGCAAGAGATTGCTTAGGCTCAGAGCAATTAGGTAATTTTCCTAGGTAAGGCACAGGGCAAGAAGCCGACCTGGTGGTCTGAGGCATCAGCTTTACCACCCACTGCAAACTAGCCTCTACTGGAGATTTATTTAGCCAAGGGCATCTCTCTTATGTTTTTCCTGGTTCTCACTGGTTTAGGTGGTGTTGACTTAAAAAAATATACAACTTGAGAGTTATTATTTGGGGGCAAAATTCGGACTTAAGCCCAGGAGACAGTCTCATGTCAGGTAGCCCTGAGAAACTTCTCCAAGGAGGCTAGAAGGGAGGTAGTATATATAGGAGTTTTTGCAACAAAAAAGCAAGTAGCAGGAACGAAAGAGGTCTGGGCTCACTGATATGCTGCACCTCAGCTGTCTGGGGCCAGTTTTCACAGCCCTCAGGGCTCACCGCTCACCCTCAGAGGTGGCTGCATTTGCAGAAGATGATGAAATACCGCCCCAAAGAGTCAGGGGGAAATAATATCAGTGTATATGATAAAGGTGAGGGAAGATGCATGCAGCCTTTACAAGTTTGTTGCTGGTCTCGTGAAAGTTACTACCAGTCACAAGGAGCAGACATCACCATGAAGGAGTTTAGTGTTTTTCTAGATGTGAGGAGATACAAGAATTGGGCACATAAATTCTTCTCCTAAAAATATCTATCTGAAGATCTATTCTTCAACTTTTCCCAGAGCACAGAGTGCCTTATTCCTGATCTCCACCCTGAGCTCCACTCAGGGGGTGCTGCGGCTCAGGCAGCTGAAGTGGCTCATGACTTAATCCATGTAGAGGCTGATGGCAAACACTGAACTTCAGTTTACGGTGGAAATCTCAATTTCTTCTGATATACATAGTTTTGGTCCTTTGAATGTAGGTCAGTAGAATCATTTTACATGTCATACTTCTTAGACTCCAGAAAAATATCTATGGCATCTTTTCATACGTGAAAAGAAAAGTATATTTGCAAAATAATTTTTATCCTATGCCAGTTTTTCAGATGGCTTTAGAGGACTAGGGAATTTATAACTATTTTGATCAGCTCATCCAGATGTCATACAGAGGTAATGGTCCATCTTCTGAATATATTTAGCATTTAGGTGGATGAATAAAAAATATATACGTCTAGAGATTCTCATACTAAGTGAAGTAAGTCAGAAAGGGAAAAACTAATACCATACGATATCACTTATATAAGGAATCTAAAATGTCACAAACGGAGTTCCCATCATGGCTCAGTGGAACTGAATCTGACTAGCATCCATAAAGATGCAGGTTCAATCCCTGGCCTTGCTCCGTGGGTTAAGGATCCCGTGTTGCTGTGAGTTGTGGTGTAAGTCGCAGACGCTGCTTGGATCCTGCATTGCTGTGGCTGTGGTGTAGGCCAGCAGCTACAGCTCCGATTTGACCCCCAGCCTGGGAACTTCCATATGCCTTGGTGCAGCCATAGAAAACAGGTTGCCAAGAAGAGGTGGGAGGGAGTGGGATGGCCCAGGAGTTTGGGGTTAATAAATGCAAACTATCACACTTATAATGGATAGACACAGAGGTTCTACTGTACAGCACAGTACAGAACCATATCCAGTCTCTTGGGCTAGAACATAATGGAAAATAATATGAGAAAAAAGAATGTGTGTGTTTGTATATATGTGTTTGTGCATGTATGACTGGGTCACACTACTGTAGAGCAGAAATAGGCAGAGCATTGGAAATCAACCATACTTGAATTAAAAAAAAATTAAAAAAATAAAGTAAGAGAAAAATAGAGATTAGGAGCCTCCTGGCAGGCATAATAGCTATTCGAAAACCAGAAAATCTCAGCAACCTTCCTCTATATTCGCTTACCAGCCTCCTTCTCTGCCAGCTCCAGACTTAGTGGATAATTCTAAATGTATACTCCTTTTGGTTTTTTGTTGTTGTTGTTGTATTTTAAAATAATTAAATGAATTATATTTGTAGTTGTACTACCATCATAACAACCTAATTTTAGGACATTTCCATCCCAAATGCCCAATCCACCCCTCCCTCCTCCAGCCATAAGTTTTTCAAAGTCTGTGAGTCTGTTTCTTATACACTTCTTTTGCCTTGTTGTACACTTCTTGGCTCCTCGCGTGCCCTCTGTGATGCTAAGTGCTTCAGTTTGTGTGATAGGCTGACTTCTCAGATGGGTAAGTGGGCTTAGGACAGTGAAAAGGCTTACCCACCTTTGCCCAATCAGCAGCAGGCAGGCTTGAGATATGAGCATGCTTGAGTCCAAAGCACCTTCTTTTAATCCCTTTCATTTTACTTGGTTTGATTTTATGTTGAGCCCACCAGCTGCTTAAGCTACCTAAAGATACAAATGATGTCTTCCTGATCTCTGGGTCCCTAGCACCCAGCAGGATTCTTGGCCTGTGGTGGATAATCAGTGAGGGCTTGAAGCAGAATGAAGAGAGGGCTAGGATTTATTCTCACGGATCACCATTTAGGAACTTGGGTTCAGCTGTACCCTGTGCAAAAGCCAATAGTCGAGAGTCAAGGGTTGGAAGAAAGGAAAGGCTGGCAATCTGGGGAGAAGACCAACTCCAAAGATTCTACTCAACCATGGCAATGTTTAAAGGGGAAATGGGGGGAAATTTCAGTGCATCGCTAAGGTGGGCGGTCAGATTCTCCATCCTTTTTCTACTGTGTTTAGATCTACTAACTGGTCCCCATCTTCCTTAGGATGCTGTCCTTCCCTGTGGTCTGCCTGCAGGTTTGCTAAGGGGGAAACGAGAGGAGGAGACAGTCATTCTTTTTTTTTTTTTTTTTTTTTGTCTTTTTGCTGTTTCTAGGGCCACTTTTGTGGCATATGGAGGTTCCCAGGCTAGGGGTCTAATCAGAGCTATAGCTGCTGGCCTGCACCAGAGCCACAGCAATGCAGGATCCGAGCTGCGTCTGCAACCCACACCACAGCTCATGGCAACGCCGGATCGTTAACCCACTGAGCAAGGGCAGGGACCGAACCCGCAACCTCATGGTTCCTAGTCAGATTCGTTAACCACTGCGCCATGACGGGAACTCTGAGACAATCATTCTTTAATTATCTAATTCTTCCTTCTTACTCTTTCCAATCCAGAAATCAATGGATGAGGCAAGGCATTATATACATTAAATAGAGCATTTGTCCGGGAGTTTGGTAACTAAATGTTACCTAGTGATCTTTTTTTCATGATTATAGGAAAACAGATGTGGGAAAACAGGAAAGGTGCAAAAGAGCTGCTTACAAATATGCACTCATCAGACATCATTCCATTTCTATGGGATTAGGGGAGAAGGTCCTTCTTCTCTAACATGTTCATGCTGACACAGGGCGCCTGTATTCTCAGAGGGAAAGATGTCAAGCTGACATGGATCTGTAACACCTCTTTGCTGACTGTTTTAGTTGCCTGCTTACATAAATGGGCAGGGCAAGCTGCAGTTATTTTGATTTCCATAAAGATAGATATTATTGTGAGCAGTAGTGTTAATCCTCTTCTCCTGAGGGCTGTTCTTGGAATTGTGCTGGCCACAGAATCAGCACTGCTCAAGTTGAAGTAGCCCATGTCATGGCTGCAGTCTGCTCATCATGCAGGTAGCTTTTCCCCTCTGCTGGCAGTTAGAGTGTGTGTAAAACAACTCAGGAGTGTGCATCTGACACTAAGACTGGAACTCAATGGTCCTAATCCTAACTGCTGGAGTCTGCTCTTTTGTGACTCAGGGAGGCCTGGGAGAAATCAGTTTTTCTATAAAAAAGAGGCAGGGACATAGAAGAGCTTTTGTACTTTGGGGTAGGGTCCCTCCCCCCCTGCCCCCCACAGCATTCTGCTTGGTTCCAAGTCCATGGATTTGAAACTGACAGCACTAATGGCCTGAACCTGGCCAGAACACAGATTGGGATTTGAATCTACGTGCCAGGACTCGAACCCAGCCTAAATCCAGGTTGGGACTCAAACCCTTGTGCTGGGACTTGAACCCAGCCTAAACCCAGATTGGGACTTAAATCCACAGTTTTAAATTACAATCATCACTCAGTGTCAGGACTTACTGAGGCCCAGGTTCTTTATGCCTCTGTGCAGAAGAAATTCTCTGAGACAAAAGTGATAGGCAAGAAATAGATTTATTAAGATAGGATGCTTGTGAGAGATGCAAGCAGGCCGGCAAAGAGGCTCTGCCCAGAAGATCCCCTGGGCTACAGTTTTATGATCCAAGGGGAGTGGGGGTTGGAAAAGACCGCCTCTTCCTTTCTGGGAGTAGCAGCTCCTCCTTGGTATCTGGTGTTCAAATCAGCTGAAGGATGGTCTTCAAACTCCTTCCCTTAGTCTGAATCTGAATGCAGGCCTTACCCCATCCCTCACCCAAAGACCTGAGGCAAATCTCGTGCCTCCTCTAGTCAAGCAAGCCTGGCTTGTTCAGATGGCCCTCTTGAGCAATTATTAACTTACAGTGATCTCCCAAAGTTCCCTAGGTTTCCCTCTCTATCTAGGGTCCCTTATTGGAACGTCTACAACTACCTATGCCTACTCCATCCCTATCAGATTCAGCAGATGGAAACGGAGGCACCAGTGAAGTCTGTTGTGTGTGGCGGGGGGGGGGGGGGGGGGGGGAGAAATGGATGCAGTGTGGTATACTCATTTTGAGGCCATTAAAAGGAATGGATTAGAATTTTCTAAGTCAGTTTTGTTAACAGAAGTGCCAAGATGCCCCCAGCCTAATTTTAATTGCAGAAATGCCTGCAAAGGAAGCCTCCACCACCTAGAGCTTATGTAAGCTTCTCAAAACAATTTTGCATCCTCCCTGACCTGAGAACAACTTACCTGTGAGCTTTTGTCTCATAAACTTGCTGAACCAGATGCAAATGCAGGTGTCCTGTGGCTTTCACAGCTGCAGTTAAATATTTAAATTTGGCTTGGAGATTGCATTTCTTTCTCAGGGTGAGTAAATTTTTTTCATTTCCTGTGCTAAGGAAATCTAGTCAATTACCTAATTGCAGAAAAATGTGCAATATTTCCACTTTCAAATATGTATTCTTGTCATTTTAATGCGATAAATACCAAGAAATTACCATAGGCAGGAAGACACTTTGTTGTTTACCTCTTATTGCAGTTTATTTGAGCTGCTTGAATCATACACCTAAAGAGGGGCTGAGGTTTTAGTTTGTTGTTATTTGTTGTTACTGCTGTTGTTTGTATATTTTCAGATTTTGCAAGGACAGTTACCTGTGTGTAAAGGCTTGGCTCCCGAATGCCTCATATTTAAGAATGCAGTTCCCAGGCCCCTCACACTGCCGCCTACCATCACCTCTCCCTGCCCCACCCTCCCCTGCCTCAGCGCACCAGCTCCCAACCAAGGGATCCTGGCCTGGGGTGGGCTGAAACTCTGACTTCTGACTTTTGCATGAAATGGAATTTTGTAATCCGGCATAAAACCTAACAACTCTTGTGTCATATTTTTTTAATGAGAAAATATGACGCAAAATCTGAACAAAGGACTTGCAAGCTTATAGAACTCCAGCTACTAGTATTTGCCATTCCTTTGTAAAGTCCACAGGGACAAGCCTAGCCCTGGACTTTAGGGGTTGTGCTGTTTGATTTGATACATAGACTCATGGAGAGAGAGAGTAGAGAGGCCATGATTTCATTATTATCAAAGGGCTTTATGATCCCTAAAAGAAGCCCAGAGGAATAAATAGCCCTTTAATTGAATGCTTTTGTTTGTAAGATTCTTAAGAAAGACTCTTTGTTTTGAATACAATTCTTCTATATTTCTTCGGCTGATCCCAAGTTCATCACAAGCCTTCTGTAATATGGAGAGAAAGAGAGATGTGTTCAAGAGGTTTTATATTACCTAATGATTTTGGTGGACCTTCATAGTTCAAACCAACGCTAATTGAATTACTCACATTTATACCCTAGAAAGTCCCAGTTCTCAGTGGGCTATAGAATTCTGGATGGATTCTCGCTTGCATTTTTCTCCTTGCTGCCTGAGCTCTCTCCATTGAATCCCATATCCTAAGAGTTCAATGCTTCTGCTCAGGTTCTCCCAAGTGTCTGGTGTCAGCCCCCTGGCAGGGCTGGAGCTGCACGTAAACCGGAAGGTGGATGTTCTCAGGGTGCCCCGGGCCCTTGAGACCTCTGCTAAGACATTGGATGAATCAGTCTTCGTGCACACACTACCAGTTTGTCAATTTGTTTACGGGATAGTGTTTTATAAGTGCTCCAAGGATCAGAGATCTCAACCCTCACCCAAAGCACAGTCTTCTAAACTCATGTGATAGCAAATTAGAACCAAAAGGGAGCTTCCTGGTGGCACAGCAGGTTAAGGATCCATTGTTGTCACTGCCTAGGCACAGGTTCCATCCGTGGCCCCAAGGAACTTCCACATGCCTTGGCTGTGGCAAAAAAAAAAAAAAAAAAAATCAGAACCCAAAGGAGCTTTTGAGTTAGATTCCCCAGCAAGTCTGAAGGACGTGGGGCCATGTGGCGAGTGGGGTCCGTGGGCGTTCCCCCTGCAAAACATGAGCTTCTGCTTCTCTGGGACCAGGGCTCTGTTACTGCAGCCCTGGTGGCAGCTGCTATTTCTGGAAACCCTGATCTCTAGGCTGGTACCCACTCTTTCTTCTGCCAGCATGCTCTGTCTAGATGTTCAGATATGGCTGGGTATGCCGCAGCCAAGAAACAGTGCCTGGAGACCGTCTGCCTCTTCTTTGTGTGCGCCAGCCACCGGTAAGTGGGCCTGCTGGTCCCCAGTGCCCCCTACCTGCTTCTCCCTTCTCCCTCCTCTCCCCTCCTCTCCCCTCCCCTCCCTAATGCCCTACTCCCAGCTGGTCCTCTGTGTCTCTCTCCAGGAGATTAAGTCTCCTAGCAGAGAGGGGAGGAGGGCAAGGATGGGAGAGGGATGAGTGACTGCCTCTCACCCTGGCTCTCAGTGTCTTGGGGAGTCTGTGCCAGGTACCCAGGTAAGACCCCTCCCGTATCCAGGTGTATCACAACACAGGGCAGAAAAGATGCAAGGCCACCAGCCACCATCATCAATGCTGCCTGGTTCTAATCCCTATGACCCTCGGAGCCCCCAGAGGCCCTTTGTTTCAGAAACGCCACCTCATCGTCTCTGCTGTGCCCTCTTTCCTTCTGTCTTGGGTTTCCATCGGTTGCACTGTGTTTAGGGGTGAGGCCACCTCTTTCCCTGCCTCTTCCTCCCCTTGTGCTGTCCTAGGGCTCACCTCCAATAGGCAGAGGGCAGTCTGATTCCATCTGTCCATCTCATCTGGGTGTCTCCGGCCCCGGGCATGGGCTCCAGCAGCATGTGTTGCCCTCACCACCCTCCCTCATCTCCCTGCTCGTTTCTGTAGCAGCACATTTCCATGTAGACAGCCCCCGAGTCTTCCACCACTGCTAAGGTCAAAGATCAGAAGCTTAAGTCCCTACCCTCACCTCATGTTCCCTGGGGAGTCCCGGGTCTCACCTCTCTACCCTGAGCCCACCACTGTCTAGACCTCTGGATCCTGGAGCTTTTATGTCTCAAGGTCTCTTCTTTTTCTGAGAACGGACTCAAAACTCCAACCCCTGCAGACTCTCCAGCCCACACAAATTGCATCTCCTGGTGGCTGTGCTCTTTGGTCCAGCCCACAGTACTCCAAACGTGGAAACCAACAACTTGTCTGGGGTCCCCTGGAGGAAACAAGGCTTCATGAGGCATCTGTCTATAGCGCACCTATGCTCAATGTCTGCAAGGATGAGGGGCTTCGGTGCTGCTATGTTCTTATTACCACCCCTTCAGGAATGCTTTACTGTACATGGCCCCATCCTGTATCCTCTGGGGCATCTTTGCAGAACTGGTCCACCGCGCCCACTTCTTTGTGCTCACAGAACCCCACCTAGAACTGTGAGGCTGAGACCTGCTGGCTTCCCGAGGGAGGGGACCTTCATTCAAATCCCACTTCCCCCAGTTCCTTGTGTTTAACGGGGTACGGGCAGAGAGCAAATTATTTGCGCTCTCTAAATTGTTCCTTCTTTGTTGCTTGGGGATAATAATGAGAAAAACAGTAATCCCTGCCTTGTGTTTAAGTGAGACCTGGCACTTGCTGCAGTCAGAACATGTTAGCTGCTGCTGTGAGTGTGTGTGGCGCTCCCCACTGCACCCCCCCCCGCCCCGCACATAGGAGTCAGCACTCTGGCCCCCCAACAGCACACTTTCCCATTAGCTACCCCCTCAAATACACTAGATAGCAGAGGGGCTTGCACTGCAGTCACCTTTCCATCTGCCTCTTCTTCCTCTGCAGGAGAGTGAGGGATGTCTCCACTGACAGAAGGATGCCTGTGCTTTATTTATTTATTTTTTTGGTCATACCTGAGGCAGAATATGACAAAAGATGTGTTCATACTCTGACCAGAATCTGAACCACAGCCGCAATCTATGCCACAGCTCTGGCCATGCCAGATCCTTAACCTGCTGTGCCACAATGGCAACTCCAAGGATGCCCGTGTTTTAGAAGGCACAGTATTAGGTTTAAATACTCCTGACTTTTCTCCCTCTGTTACCTAAGCTCTGTCCCACCCTAGTCCACTCAGGTTGTCTCAGCAAACAACCAAGACCAGATTTGAGAGGTGCTGCTGATGATGTGAGAGTAGCACAACCCAAAATTAGACCCTGAGCCTGAGCTCTCAGACTGCGAATGACAACTGGGTTCTCAGGCCCAAGTGACACATGGCAGTGCCTCCATCCTCATGGCAACCCATGTGAGCACCAGCTGGAAGGGAGATGGGAGAGCAGTGCTAGACTTCACGACTCAGGCGTAGGCTGAGGGCTTAGAAACCAAGAAAGAAACAGATGAAACTCTTCTGTTTCAATAAGGATGTGATTCGGAGGGTTATATTTAAATTGAAAGTCCTCTAGCTGCTCTTGCCAATTTATTTCCATCTTGTTATGCCACAAAAGTTACATGTTTCAGTTAAAATGCATCACCTACATTAACTGATGTCAGTGGTAATGATGGGGGGGGTGACTGTGAACTTTACAGCCCGTTTGCATTCGGAGGGCCTACATCAAGCCTACCATCTGTGAACTTTTCAGGGCTTCCTAACCAGCCCCCCTTTCCTCTCTGCCCCCTTGTCACCCACCAACAAGTTCTCCCACTCACTTAGGCCTTTGCTCATCATCTCTCTTACCCACTAAACTCATTACTACAAGACTGATCTTCCTCACCCACAGCTGTGTGTTTAAAATATAAGTTTTATAATTATGCAGGTATGGCAAAGCCAACAGATCAAGAAACAGCTGCCATTACGAAAAGAGTCTGTCACCCATAGACCCCAAGAGAAGGGGACATGCCATGCCATGGGGGTGAGGGGCGGGTATGTGGGGAAGCACCAGGGCTGGCCACAGGGAGAGTGCTTTATTGTAGTTTCCATGAAAATAATGGGCGTGGTTGAGGATGGGTAAGCAAGCTTAGGACTGGCTAGTTTGAATAATTACAAGTGGACCCTGAGGGCTAGTCAATCCCTGATTGCCTGGTACCTGGACATGGAATGAGGGATGGCCTGGAGTGTGAGAACCTGATAAAGAAGTCATCTTGGGGTATGAACTCTTGCTTGATTGGTTTGCATCTGAAAAGTGCAATCAAGAGCGTGGCAGAGCTGTTTGCAGTCTCCAGGTACTGACCACCCCTGAGGGGAGAGAAGGTAGCTCCTCCAGGATCAGCCAGAATGGAGATGTTAAAGCATGAGCACTCAGGAAACAAAAGACATGGCAGGTACTTGTGGTTATGTCACTCACTACTTGAAAACCCTAGTGGCTGTTGATTGGCTTTGGAGCTGGCCTTCATGCTTTCCACTTTCTGGTCACTGCCACGGGGTCTAGCCTTGCTCATCACTCTTTTCTTTTCCCTCTTGTGCCTGAGGTTCCAGCAAAACTGCCTTCCTTGGGGTTTCTCATCAATTCAGTAAGAACAGCATCCTGGTGTGATTTTTCCATGCTCCTACCTATGTCAACTGACCAAGGCTAATCTTCAGTACCATCTGCTTTGTGAGAACCTCTTAATGAGTGGGATGAAGGTAGAGTTCACAGTTAATCTGAGGCAGAGACCTCAGATTCCTGTGTTTCTTCTCATCCACTCAAATGTTAACTTGCCTTCGAGTTGCAGATAAAACCTCAAGAAAGACTCCCCAGGCCTTTTTTGCATGCTTTGCTTCTCTCTCTCACTCCTCTGATTTTTTTTTTTTTTTTTTTGAAATGGGTCTTACAGTGTAAAACTTCTTTTGCTTGTAGTTGTTTAGTACGAGTGGGTTTTGTCGCCTCCTTGTCTTGTGAGTGCTTGGAGGGGAGCACAGGTGTTCTCTTTGTCCTTTCAGAGGCTCCTATGCCCCAAGACTCTTGGGATCAGTGACAGGCATTGCTGTGTTAGCAAGCTCTGAGAACGGCCCTCCAAGGCATGTCAGAACACCTGTTTCTGGAATGGATTCTGCTCATTTGCCACCCAGTCTCATGCTGCCCACAAAGCGAGAGCATTGCTGCCAGTGTGTGCGCTCAGACATTCTTCCTGTTATAGCAGTGATTTCTTATTTCCTGGGTGGAGGGTTTACCTCCTCACCTTTGAATTATCAGCTTAGATCCTTCTACAGTGGGGTTTAGGAGGTCCCATGAATGTGAACAAATGTTTAGGCACTTGAACGGTGATTGCCAAACAGAATAGAAGTGTAAAAAATTTTTTGTGTGTGTTTATTTTCATCAGTCTAGGTGGTGGATCCAAAAAGATATTGCTATGATTTATGTCAAAGAGTGTCCTGCCTCTGTTTTTTCCCTAAGAGTTTTATAGTAGCCAGGCTTACATTAGGTCTTTAATCCATTTTCAGTTTATTTTTGTGTATGGTATTAGAGAATGTTCTAATTTCAGTCTTTTACATGTAGCTGTCCAGTTTTCCCAGCACCACTTATTAAAGAGGCTGTCTTTTCTCCATTGTATATTCTTTCCTCCTTTGTCATATATTAATTGACCATAGGTGCATGAGTTTATCTCTGGGCTTCCTATCCTGTTCCATCAATCTATATTTCTATTTTTGTGCCAGAACCGTATTGTTTTGATGACCGTAGCTTTGTAGTCTAGTCTGAAGTCATGGAGCCTGATTTCTCCAAATCTGTTTTTCTTTCTTAGGTTTACTTTGGCTATTTGGGATCTTTTGTGTTTCTATACAAATTAAAAAAAAAAATTCTTTTGCAGCAGTATGGATGGACCTAGAAATTATCATGCTAAGTGAAGTAAGTCAGAGACAAGTATCACATATTATCACTTATATTTGGAATCTAATTTTAAAACATGATACAGTAGATCTTATTTACAAAACAGAAACAGACTCATAGATTTTGAAATCAAACTTATGGTTACTAAAGGAAAAATATCAGAGGGAAGGATAATTAGGAGTTGAGAATTAATATATACATACTGCTAGATATAAAATAGATACATAACAAGGACCTACCATATAGCACAAGGAACTATATTCAATATTCTGTAATAACCTATATGGGAAAAGAATCTGGAAAAGGATGGATATATGTATATGTATAACTGGTTTACTTTTGTTGTATACCTGAAACTAACACAACATTTTAAAGTAACTATGCTCCAATAAAATTTTTAAAAAAATTAGAATTTATGTGCTCAGCCTCTGATTTCTTTTTTTCCACTTTCTGATTGCATTAACTACTTTGCGAAACCAAAACAGAGGGTCATATGCCTATTTTGCTATTTATTTTGTTGGAAGGCCTGTGGGGGCTGCACCAAGGCCCCATTCCTCCTCCACATCCGGATTAAGTCCCATTTTCCCTGAATGTCATCATCTCAAGGTGATGACATGTTCCAGTTGTGTAGAAATGTCTGTGGCAATCTAGAAAGAAAGGAAAATAGGATGAATGAGGCATAGAGAACTCCCACAGGTCACTGTGTCTCCAACATGCTTTTCAGTTCCAGAGGGTTTCTATTCACAGCTGCAGGGACAGCAGAAGGAGAGGACGAGGCTTGCTGCTAAGGGTTTATAGCTGGAAGTCACCTGTCGTAGGTGGCTCAGGCCCAGGTCCCCCTCGTGGGAGAAGGTGGACCTAGGCCAGAGTGTGGGTTCCCTGCCCAGCACCCTGATCTCAGGATGACTTGGGGCGGCGGGGGCGGGGGAGAGACAGCTTTATTTCTAGATTTTTAAAAATATTTTTAAAAAAGTAAAGTATAGTTGATTTATAATGTGCCAATTTCTGCTGTACAGCATAGTTTTACTTATATATAATTCCTTTTCTTACATTATTTTCCATCATGATCTATCCCCAGACACTGGATATAGTTCCCTATGCTGTACGGTAGGACCTCATTGCTTATCCATTCTAAATGTAATCGTTTGCGTCTAGATTATTCCTTCAATGCCAGTTTGCTTGGTCTGCTTCTGACCTAAATAAAACAGAATGTATAGATATGATGTACACCTATTAAACCTGGTATTTGCATTTGTATGAAAGCAACCACTGCCATCAACCCTGTCTAAACATAGTATCTATTTCTCCTGGAAACCTTAATGGGGCCAGTCCTGAAAGAAATACACCTGTGTCTGAGCACAAACTTATTTTTCCCTTTTCTGTTTCTTTCTCTAGGACTATACCTTGACCATGTATTTTCAACAGTACTGGAGAGATAAAAGGCTCGCCTATTCTGGGATCCCTCTCAACCTCACGCTTGACAATCGAGTGGCTGACCAGCTATGGGTACCTGACACATATTTCTTAAATGACAAAAAGTCATTTGTGCATGGCGTGACAGTGAAGAATCGGATGATCCGCCTCCACCCGGATGGGACGGTGCTGTATGGGCTCAGGTCTGTCTGCCCCGTGGGCTGGTTTCACGGTTGCATGGCGCATGGTCCCTGCATTTTCACTGGAGGTGATTAGACTAAGTGAGGCCATGTCTGCAAATTAATTAAGAGATACGCATGGAACACTTTGAGCTCTGCAGGAAAAAAAAAAAAAAAAAAAAAAAAAAAAACTTCTAAGATTTGGGACATGACTGTTACTATAAATAGACATCAAGCAAGTGAAAAACAGCCTCCTCGGATTGAGTTTCTATAATTGGGCTGTCATATCTGAGAACACAGATTCCCTCAGGGTGGATTTCCATATCAGAGCCACAAAGGCCTGTGATTAATATCACCCTGGTACTTCAGAGGCCTTCAGTGAATTTTCTTGAAGCCATTTGCAGAGTTGGAAAAAAAAAAAAATGTCCCCAGTAATGCTGAAATACGGTTTGGTCCGCACAGAGCTTTATGAGATAGTGCCCCCAGTGTTATAGGAATGAGCAACTACAAGCCTTGCTGGTGAAAATCATCTCTCACCGGGTGTCATAGGAAGTCACTGGACTGCCCTGTGGAACCCTGAGGAGACCCTGGGCTTCCCTGGTTACCCTGTGCTCCACCTCTGCTGGACTATCACTGAATAGCACCCTTAACAATCTTTGTCTTTTGGGTGGATGTAGCTCTGGTTTTGTTTTAGAGTAGCTGTTTCTGTCTTTCTTGACCTCCTCACCTGAAAGTGCCCAGAGGCCTTCCAGGAGTGAGGCACAGGTGGATATCTTGGAGAAAAGGTTTATCTCAAAATGTCGTGAATCCTTACTAAGATTTCTGCAGGTCTAAAATGTAATCACAACATTATATGTTTAAATCCACACGACCATGACTTTCAGTGCTTCAGGATGAGTGAAGGGAATTATGTAACATTGCCTTAAGTCGAAAGTGCCGAGTGGCTTACTCAAGACAGCAGCATAAAGAATGAGAGTTGGAATTTTAGCAGAAATCAGACCTTTTTTAACTATGAGAGATTTTCTCACAGTTGATTTCTCATAGTTGTGCAGTGGCACATCTCAACCAAGCCACGATATTACTCTGAAAGAGACTAGATTGATGTTTCTTTGGGAAACACTGGGAGGCATTTTATATTTTGCCCAGAAATGAGAGATATGGTTGTAAAATTCTAGAGGTTCTGAGAAGCACAAAAAATTAGTTGTACAAAAGATTTTCCAAAACCCATGTGAGCATAAAATGAGGAGTCATGTCCTTCATTTACCTGTACCCCCCCAAAAAAGGGGAATAAAAATGTGTGTGTGGACAGGGGCGGGGGGGTGGAGGGAAGCAAATGTCAATAAAAAGTAGGCTTTCTTGACTTTTTAAACCAAACGTGCTATTTGGATTCTCTCCCTTTTAATTTTTTGTATTCTTGGCTAAGAACCAAGAGTTCCCTAGCATTCCCTCTGTTAGGGTGGTATCTGAGTCCATTCATGCTGCTCTAACAAAAGACCACAGCAGACACTTATTTCTCACACTCTGGAGGCTGGGAGTTGAGGATCAAGGTGCAGGCAGACTTAGGTGATGGCCTGGGTTCTCATGCATGGCAGGTGGCTTTTCACTGTATCCTCATGTGGTGGAAATGGGGTGGGGGGAAAGAGAATTGAGCGGGGTCTCTTTTATAAGAACACTAACTAGGGAGTTCCCTGGCAGCTCAGTAGTTTAAGGATCCAGCATAGTCACTGCTGTGGCTGGGTTTGCTTCTGTGGTGCACATTTGATCCCCCGTCTGGGAATTTCCACATGTCATTCCTGCAAGCAAAAAAAAAAAAAAAAAAAAAACAACAACAGCAGAAAACTAAACCATTCATGGGTCTCCACCTCATGAGCTAAGCCCTATCTCCCAGTACCACCACCTTTGGGGGTTAGGATTTACATATGAATTTTGTGGGGGATGGGGATGGGGCATATACATTTGGATCATGGCAGACAAAATGATATAATATGAATGAAAGAACTGTAATAAATTTCCAAACTCCATTTGAAAGTGTTGAATTTAACACCATAAAACAGGCAAGAATAAGAAAAACCAAGAGATTAAAACTATATCTTTAGCTAATACTCTGCCTGTAGATTTTAATATAAAAGTTAGCTAATAATGTAATAATAAGCTACAGGAAACTTTTAATAATAAACTTTGTTCAGTAACCTTAAAAAAATCTCTCTAGTGAAATTCACATCCATTATACATCTCAAATAGACTCTTGAATCAGTAAATGGATTTCTAAATCAGTAGCTGTTTTTATTAAAATGTACTCTCAGTATACCCCCTTAGATCCTTATTTAGAATGTCACATTTAAAAAAAAATTCTTCCATGTGGACCTGGCCAGGCTGTCAGAAAGAAAATCTAAATAACAGACCACATTCCACATGTATTTAGCAGCTACACTGAGCCATCTGAATTCCTTTTGAAATTGGCTAATCTAGAAATTTCTGTCTTTAGATTTAAAAAACACACATAGCAATGGAGATAAATTTGCATTTGAAGGAATTTGAATTTTTAGACAATAAGCACATTAGTATCTCAAAATACTGATAATTTTATTAAATTCATGTGTACACATTTTCTATTATTCCATGTGCACTGAAGTACCATTTATACATATTCTACAAAATTTACACACACATACACTCTGTGTATCCTGTTTTTGATAAAAAAGCAAAGAGTGATGAACATAGAGAACTGACTTGTGATTGACAAGGGGAAGGGGAAAGGGAGAGGGAGAGGGATGGACGGGGGAGTTTGAGGTTAGTAGATGCAAACTATTCCACTTAAAATGGATAAGCAATGAGGTCGCCATGTAGCACAAGGAACTATATCCAGTCTCTTGGGATAGACCATGATGGAAGATAATATAAGACAGGGAATGTGTGTATATATATATATATATATGACTGGATCATGTTGCTGTACAGCAGAAATTGGCACAACATTGTGAATCAACTATACTTCAGCAAAAAAGGAAAAAAAAGAAAGAAAAATGTGAGGGCCACCCTCCATCCTCCCCTTGTCCCCAAACCCTCCCACCCTCCTTTCCCTCTCTTTTCATTACTGTACTCCCTGGATCATGTAGGTGATATGAAAAACAGGGTTGGCCTGTGTTTGTAACTCCAATGATCCATTGTATCCTTTTGGTAAATGGGTTCCAGGGCCCTCCAGGAGGAGGTCCAGTGCAGCTGAGAACTTCGTGGGTCAGACTCCCCATGGAGGTTCATGGAGCACTGGAATTGTTGTCAGTCTCTTGCTGGTATTGCTGGTGACAGCCCGGCTCAATGGAGATTGCTTTCCTATTGGCTATTTCCCTAAAACACTAGTTGACTGGGCTCCTTTGGACCTTAAGGTTGGAGTCTTCTCACCCCTGGAGGCTGGGATTGGCCTTCACCCCGAGTGCCCTGCATTTGCCCACACGGTTAGGTCAGCCATCATTCAGTTCATCTGGGCTCCTTTCCCAGGCATGTCCCGCCATCACAGTACAAGACCAGTGGAGGTTTTTGCTTTATCAAGAGTAGATGAGGATCTCTGGCTGGGGATCAACTCTCCATGACGTAGTTTGTACATCACCTCTAGTTTATTCTGGGAAATCATGAATCCATTACTCTGATGACTCTGCAGAAGTGGTCCAAGCCTGCTCACAAAAATACTGGAGAGGGATCACATTTTCACAGAGATAGAAGGTTGTTTTCAATCATGAACTCTTGTTGTCAGTGAAACTTGGGTTAACACTAGCTTAAGCTTACCTGCCTAGGCTCTGCTGAGCCTCGTGTACACAAGCAAGTCACCTCCTAGTCTGCTCTGGATGGGACATGCATACCATCCTAAAATAAAACTTGGGCTCTTTGAAAAGTTCCTTTGGGCAGCCAAATATTTTCAGGAACTAGGAAGATCTTGGCTCCTTAAGAGGCTCATAAGTCTTGGTCCTGTTCCCATGACAGCTTTTCTATTTTCTTTGGTGCTAGGCTGAAGTTTTTGGCATCTGTCTCTCTCCTGTCTTCCCATTTTTGTTTTTCAAGTCATCTGATCACTGATGTCTTTGAATATCATACCTGCACCACTGAGGATACTTTAATGTGATTTTTTTCTTCAGGCCATGGATTTTGTGCCTTCGGATCTTTTTTTCTGATGCTAGGAATTGGTAATGGATTCACAAAATAGTATTTGATTTGCTGCAAAGACACCTGGGAGTCTGAGGTTGAATCATTGTCATCAAAACAACATAGCCATGTTGTGCCTGAGAAGCTGACAGCAACATTTGCTGGAAAATATCTTGTAAAGTTCCCACTTGCTGTTGAAAATTGCTAAATTGTTAAAATTGCCATTCCCGTTCTTAAAAGATTGAATGTAGTGTTGAAATCAACCTAGAACTTATTTCACAAAATTCAAGTTAAGTCATCTAATTGGTTTGGCTGACATTATTTCCCCAAAACTGTTAATTTTTTATTTTATTTCAAAACTTTTTTTTTTATGGCTGCACTGGTGGCATATGGAAGTTCCCAGGCTAGGGGTCGAATTGGAACTGCATCTGCCAGCCTACTCCACAGCAACGCCAGATCCAAGCTTCATCTGTGACAACACCACAGCTCACCACGACGTTGGATCCTTAACCCACTGAGCAGTGCCAGGGATTGAACCTGCATCCTTATAGATACTAGCTGGGTTCGATACCGCCGAGCCACAATGGGAACTCCTCAAAACAGTACTTTATAGGGTAGTTCTGGCCAAACATCCTTTTCCCCAGAAAAGATAAAAGCTTGCAGAATTAATAAGGCCCACATGATCTGAGTGGAGGTGTGTTTAATTCCCAAACTCTTGTTTTGTCACTTCCTCCCAAGTGCTTTTATAGAAGTAAAAAAGTATTGATAAGTTGCCTCCCAAAAGGGATTATGACAATTTTTATACCCATCAGTGATATATTACATACTAGCTTTGGGGTTGTGATGCCTGCATTGGACATCATCATTTTTCAGGCTACTGTAAATAATCTGTCTGTGTACTTCATCCCCTGAGGCTGGAGAAAATCTGCTGTCTCACTTGAACTTCAGGCTCATGAAATCCTCTCTTCCCCCCAGCCACATTCATGCTTTCTCTGTTTTTAAGGACTGTTTCTCACCTTCACTCTGACATCCTTCCTCACCTTCATTTGATACTACTGATCCTTTCATTGAAAACACAGAAACTTCTTCATCTTCCCAGTTATAAAGAGACCACCCCACATACCTGCTGCTCACTCCTCGCCTCTCCTCTCAGCATGGAAAGTGGGTCCCTGAGCACTTCAAGGGTCACCTTCCCCTGGCATCCTCTCTCTTCTGGAGGATGTGGTTTCTGCGATTCCAACCCGTCTTCTTTCGCTACTGCTCGCCTCTCTCCTCATGCTTCCGGTTATGCGAACCTTCCTTCTGCTCTTCAGAAATAATCAAGGACATCCCTGTTTTAGGGCCTTTGCCCAGGCTTTGTGCTGGATGTAATACATTGTTTCCAGATATTTATATTTTTAGCACCATGGTATGATTATACAATTGAAGACAGTTCACTCAGTCCTTCTTTGATCACCTGTTCCCTTGCTGTCACACCATCTGGACCCACTTATCCAGATCTGCCATGATCTTGTCATTTTATTGCATATCTTATTTATCAGCTCTGTTTCCATCCATGATTGTGGGTGGCCACCATGAGAATATAAATTCTCTGAGAAAAGAACCTCTTGTTTATTGTTACATTCCCCAAATCCAGAATAATGTTGGGTGGAAAACAAGGAAAAAGTATTGTATGAGGATTTGGTTTAAATTCCACTTCTTCTTCCTGTAGTACTTTATTCTCATGTTTTCTATTTAGATTCTTTTTTGCTTTTTGGCTGCACCCAGAGTGTGTGGAAGTTCCTGAGCCAGAGATTGAACCCATGCCACAGCAGTGACCCAAAACGCTGCAGTGACAATACCAGATTCTTAACCCAGTGTACCACAAGAGAACTCCATATTTTCTATTTAGATTCTTAATCCATCAGGATTCATCTTGGTGTATGATGTGAGGTAGCTGTCCAGTGTCTTTCTCCTCAAAGGGTTTGTTATTTATTCCAGTATTCACCAGTTTATTCTTCCACAGGATCTTAAGAATGATTTTTTTAAAATAAATTCCTAAAAATATGATTGGAGATGTTGGTTGGAATTATGCTCATCAGTATGACTTTGAGAAGAGCAAATGGTATACCACATTCAGCCTACATAACCATGGTACGTCTGTGTGCACACATGCCTTCACTCATGGCTTTTAGCAAAAGTTTTATCTGTTTCTTCATAGGCAACCACTCATTTCTTGATAAAATTATTCCCGTTTTTTATAAATGTGGTTCTGTTAGGAATGAGATCATTTTAATTATCTTCCTAGCTTTCATTGATATATGGGGAAACTATCGATCTGTTTGTTTGGGGCTGTCTTTGTGCATTCGTCTAATGTTATACCTAGCCTTGATGATGATTTTTTATTTTCATTTGTATTGGTTTCATTCTTATTTCTGTTTTCTGTTTTATTGCATTGATTTCTACTTCCAGGAAATGAAAAACAATAGGGGTAATATCTCCCAGTTTTTAATTATAATAGGAGTGCTTCCTGAGCCCCCTACCATGAAGGATGATTTGCATTTTCAGTTTAATGTAGTTGTTTTTTTAATTCCATTAAGTACATACATACATATATACTCTCAATTTCTGGGAACTGTCATGAGTTGAATAACAGATATGACCATGTTATGAAGTTTATATTCAGCAACTAATTATAAATCAGATTACTGACCCTAGATTGCATTTAATATATATCAGAAACAGAAATAGATTTTACGAATTCAGTCTCTCTTTATATGATTGCTTCCCTCTTTATGGCTGCACCCACAGCATATGAAAGTTCCCAGGCCAGGGATTAAATTTGAGCTGCAGCTGTGACCTACGCTGCAGCTCTGGAAATGCAAGATCCTTAACCCACTGTGGTGCTGGGCTAGAGATGGAATCCATGTCTCCATGGTGACCTGAGCTCCTGCCCTTGGATTCTTAGCCTACTGCACCATTGTAGAAACTCCTGTTTTCCTTTCTTAACCTTTAACTGTGATATAGTAATTTCCTACTATGATTTATCTTTGAATTTCTGAGATAAATCCTATTTAATCATGGTAGGCAATACTCTTAAGAAATTTCAATAATTTTCAAGATTGATATAAGAAGGAAATCTTGAAAATTCACATTTTCAAGGAAAAAAATCCCTTTATCTCCATGTTCTAATTCATTAGCATGCATGTATGCATTGCCTTCTAGAATATATTTTTACATTCCCTTCATTTATACTTCTGTTCGTTGGTGTCAGGAAATACTTGTTTTATAGATTTTTTGAGAGTTAGCCTTGGATTTTATATCATAATTTTGTGATTAATTTTTGAAATTAATTTCTTCTTTATCTTTATAAACATCCTCCTCACTTTTATCCTTTCACTGAGGAGTGATGTCAGCAAAATGATGGCAGACCAAGAAGCTCCAAGCACTTACTTCTCCACAAAAACATCAAAAACAAAACAAAACAAAACAAAACAAAAAAAACAAGCAGAAGCTGTCTGAACTAACTTTGTAGGAGCTCTGGAAAATAGTCCAAGGTTTATAGCAAACAACCAAATGACAAATAAAGTACAAGATATATGCAAAACAGTAGGAAGTTTGGGGGCATTTTCACCTGCCATTTCCCCAGCCCCTCCCTAGTGCAGGGGCAGTTTTGATGTTGAGCAAGTGGAAGCCCAGTCACCAATGTTCCCTTGGGCAGTGGAGTGAGCAGAGTGGACTTGATTTGCTTATTATGGTATACATATGTTCTAGACTGAAGAATACCTAAGAGACTAAAGCAAGGTGCTCAGCTCTATATTGCATAACTCAGAAAATGGACAGGAAAAGAAGCAGGTTATACTCCTAAAGGCTTCAACATGTCTACAAACCCATAGATATCTAGGGCAAGAAATTCTGGGTAGAAATAGAAAATAGACTTTCAGGGGCCGAAAGGGGAGGCTGGGGTGAGACTCTTTGGAAAATTAGATAATTCACAAAGCAGCCAGGTACACAGAAGAATATAGAAAGCTAAGCATATGCCCAGGCAAGACAGATGCTCAGAAAACTTCTGGGCAGACCTTGAGTTTTTACCTTGTCTGATCCCGTGCTTCAGAGCCAGCCTAGCTGAGTGGTGAAACAATTTGTGCCACTAGAAGACTGAGGGAGGTGGCTACTCTCGCTTCTTGTTTCTTTGTTTTCTTTTCCTTTTGGTGGGTGGGACACATTGTTTTTAGCTCCCAGCATTCAGAGAAATCTCTGTTAAAACATTAGCTGAACTGAGACCTTGTTGATTAACCTGATAAGGAATAGTCTTTTTTAAGTTTAGATGTATCTCAAAACAAATGGGCTGCTAAAGCCTTCCCCCAAAAAGACAGCAAACCATGGGAAAGGAAAAAAATCTGATTTCCAGATCTAAACAACATTATAATAATAAAATACCCAATTTTCAAGAAAAACAAAATCACAAGACATACAAAGAAATGGGAAAACAAGACCTATTCAAAAGATCAAAATTTATCAACAGAAACTGTTATTGAATAAGGCCAGACATTGGACTTAACTAGATGAAGACTTTAAATTGTCTGTCTTAACTACGCTCAAAGAGCTAAAGGAAAACATGGACGAAGAACTCAAGGAATTTGGGGAATGATATGTGATTAAAATGAACAAAATGAAATAAAGATAGAAATTAGAAAAGGGGGAACAACACAAATTCTGAAGCTGGAAAATACAATAACTGAAGTGGAAAATTCACTAGAGTGGTTCAGCAGCAGCTACGAACAGACAGAAGAATCCACAAATTTGAAGATAGGACAATTAAAATTATTGAGTCTGAGGAACAGAAAAACGAAGATTGAAACAAAGTAAACTGAGTCTTAGGGACTCATGAAAAACCATCGAAAGCACCAAAATACATATTATGAGAGTCCCAAGAGATGAGATAGGGGTGAGAGAGAGGCAGAGAGATTATTTGAAGAAATATTGGCCCAAACTCCCCCAAATTAATGAAAAATATGAACCCACAAATCCAAGAAGCTCAGTGAACTCCAAGTGGGAAAAAAACAGAGGCTCACATTAAGGCGTATAATCAATCTGTGAAGAGCCACAGACACAGAGAGACTCTTACCCATCACAGATGAAATAGCTTGTCACATAGAAGGGAGCCTCACAAAAGGTTATCAGCCTGTTTTATATGACACCTTGGAGGCCAGAAGGCAGTGGGAGGATTAAATATTTGATGGAAGACAGAACCTATCAAAAGAGAATTCTTTTGAAAATGAGGAGCAGATATAGGAGACAAACTAGTGGTTACCTGTGGGGAGGTGGAAGTGGGGAGGGCCAAGATAGGGGAAGAGGAGTATGAGGTACAAATTATTAGGAATAAAATAAGCTACAAGGATATATTGAATTGCATGGGGAATAGAACCCATATTTTATAATAACTATAAATTGACTATAACCTTTAAAAATTATGAATTACTATGTTGTACACTTGTAACTTATTGTGCAACGGCAATATTTCAATTATAATAATAGGAGCAATTCATAGGTTCCCAGATAAACAAAAGCGGAAGGTACACCTGAAACTATCACAATATTGTAAATCAACTATACCTAATAAAAAAGAAAAAAAAAAGGGGTGGAAAGGCCAAGCAAGGAGTTTTTCAAAAAGCTGAGGGACTTTATTGCAACTAGACCTGCCCCACAAGAAAGGCTAAAGGGGGTCTTTCAGATTGAAGTGAAAGGATGCTGGACAGTAACTTGAAGTTGTATCAAGATATAAAGATTTCCAGCAAAGGTGAATAGAGCCTTTAAGTATATACCCAAAAAAAAGCAGTGAATTCAGTACTTGCACACTAATGTTCATAGTAGCACACAAATACCAAAAAGATAGAAATGTCCATTAACACATGAAAGGATAACCAAATGTATACATTTATGCATCTATGTGTATATATATATTATATATGTGTACATATATGTAAAATATATATGTACACATATATAAATGAAAGGGAATATTATTCAGCCTTCAAAATGGTATGAAAATCTGATAACATGCTACACACGGTGGATGCACTTTGGAAACATTAAGTGATCTAAACTAGACACAAAAGAACAACTATGGTGTGATTGCACTTCAGTGAAATACCTAGTATCAGTAAGAATAGAAGTTACCAGGTTACCAGGCCCTGGTGGGGGAGGGGGGGAGAATGGGGAGTTTTTGTTTAATGAAAATAGTGTTTTTGTTTGGAATGATAAGTTCTGTATATGGATAGAGGTGATGGTTGCACAGCATTGTGAATGGAGTTAATGCCACTGACATATACACTTGTAAAATAGTGAAAAAAACTCAATTTCATGTTATTCCTATATGCCTATTTTACTCTAAAAAATTTTTTTTGGAGTTCCTGTTGTGGCTCAGTGGTTAACGAATCTGACTACGAACCATGAGGTTTCGGGTTCTATCCCTGGCCTTGCCAGTGGGTTAAGGATCTGGCTTTGCCGTGAGCTGTGGTGGAGGTCGCAGAGGCGGCTCAGATCTGGCATTGCTGTGGCTCTGGTGTAGGCCGGTGGCTACAGCTCCGATTCGACCCCTAGCCTGGGAACCTCCATATGCCGCAGGAGCAGCCCAAGAAATGGCAAAAAGACCAAAAAAAAAAAAAAAAAAAAAAAATTCTTCTTTATTATCTCATATTTAATTCTCTTTTGTTGACCTGAATACTCGGCTTTTGCTCCGTTTAATAAAGCTTAGTTTCATACCGATTTTTTGTCCTCTACCGATCATCTTTGCTGTGTTTTCAAAGCTTCATCTGTCTTCTTCATCCACACTTAGGAAGCTTTTATAAGTGGACCCTCTCCCTCCCACTCTGAAGATAGTCCCCAGGCTAGCAGCAACAACATCACCTGGAAAATTCAGAACTACAAACCTACCCCAGACCTTCTGCTCAGAATCTGCATTTTTCATTTGATTTTGTTTTTATTTTTGTTTTTGATTTGGGCTACTTGCAGCATGTGAAAGTTCCTGGGCCGGGGATCAAACCTGAGCCACAGTTGCCTGTGCCACAGCTGAGGCAACAGGAGATCATTAACCTACTGTGCCACAAGGGAACTTCCCCAGAATCTACATTTTAACAAGATTCCTCTGAGACTTATGTCCCTTTCAAAGTGCAGGAAGTCATTCATGCACTTAAGTGGTTTTTAGCTGTGTGAATTCTACCAACTCTGCATTTGGTACAAATCTGAGTTCAGCACCTGTGCTGGGATCCCTTGCATCTTTTCTCAGTTTTATATCATCTATCTATGCCTTCATCTCAGGCAGTTCTTTCCTCATATCTCCTTGTCCTTGTTTTCAAGAGAACTCATGCCTTTTGATGTCCAGACATACATCTGAATATTTCAACTCTCACTTTGTATGCTGGCATACTCTTCCTGGAGCACTTTGTTTTATTCCTACTGTTTATCCTTAGGTGGGTGGATTCATGGAGATGAAGTGATTTTCTAGAAAGACTTTGGATAGGATAGGGTGACCTTGGCCCTCTTCTGCCTCACATCTTGGCTGGAAACCTTAGCCCCTAGGACATAAATACAAGGATCAAGTTAATGTGCTCCATTTATTTTGCCTAATCGCTGTTTTTTTTAGGGTAGGTCTCCCCTCTGACTGCTGGTTAACCCAGGTGGCCATGAAGTGGGATGGATGCAGTGTATGGTATTTGAATAGTCCTGAATGACTCTTCCTCTCTGGCATACTTGCTCCCATACCCTGTGGATATCTGCCTCTAGCTGCAGTGGCTTTTCTTTGAGGCGAAGGGCTGTGTGCATTGGACTGTGTCCTGCAACCGCTTTCAACTAGCGAGTGTGTTCTCTAAAGCTGCAGTAGGAGAGAAGTGAATGAAAGAGAGGAAGAGAGGGAGAGGGGATAGAAGAGAGGGAGGGGAGGGAGACGAGGAGGAGGAGGGAGAGAGAAGGAGGGGAGCGGGGAGGAGCTGGGAGGCTACGTTAACAGACAGGACCAGTTCTTTCCTTCTGTTCAGCTCAACACTGTTTCTCACCCTTTCCAGTGGAACTTAGCACAGTGGCAATGATGATCTGTAATCTGTACTGTCTAATGCAGTAGTCCCCTGCTGTAGGGGCTACTGAGCACTTAAAATGTGGCTAGTGCAGCAGAGAAACTGAATTTTTAATTTTATCCCTCTCTCTCTTTTGGCCGCACTCACGGCATATGGCAGAGTCCTGGCTAGAGGTCGAATTTGAGCCACACCTGGGAACTACGCCCCAGCTGCAGCAACACTGTATCTGTAACCCCCTGCACCACAGCAGCTACTCGTTAATTTTATCTAATTTTAATTAATTTAAAACTTAAATGCAAATAGGCACATGTGGCCAGTGGCTACCTTTCTAGATGGAAAGCCCTCCCCTTCACCCCCAGCCACCCAAGTGCTATCATTAGATCCAGGTGATCAGAAAGACTAAGAGTACTTTTTTGATTCTTTCAGTATGTTTCCTCCTTTCCTCTTGAGTTGAACCTATGGGGTTTTCCTTGAAACTCTCTCAGTCACCCACCTGGACAGTTCTGTTCCTGGCAGGAGCTCGGGGGTCTGGCACATACTTTTCTTTTTGTTTTGGTTTTCATCATTGCTGCTCTTTCTTTGGGCCTTTGCATTGCTTTATCACCATATGGTTTAAAAAATCAGGAGGTGGCCTGTCTGTCTCATTTGCCTTACATGACTATTCATTTCACTAAGATTGATGTCCCTACAGTGAAAGTGGATTTATGCTGAAATCCAGGAGTAAATGGGCCCATTGTAGGAAAATGCTGTTGATTCAGGGCTTCGCTGTCTTAGGGCACTCCTGAGAAGTACTAGGTTGTTATTCTATTTATTTGCAAGATAATTTGTGTTTTTCTTTATGTGTAGTTACTTGTGTTGACTGTTGTATCTGTTATGTTGCCACCACGTGGCTGAATAACAAATAGCTAGGAAGCCTCAATGTCAGGTGATAATAAGCATGCATTGCTTATGTAGCTGGGTGATTAATGAGCATCTTTGCTGATTCTGGCTGGTTCACCTGCAGGCCCAGGGATGGATGGTCTCTGCCCTCTTTGTCCATCCTCCTTCTCCTAGGACCAGCACACTTATCCGAGCGTGTTTTTCTCACAGCAAAGGTAGAAGCTAAAGGAGACCAGAAACACAGAATGCCTCTGGGGGGCTAAGCTTGGGACCAACACACTGTCAGTCCACATGTTCTGGTCAGACAAAGCAAGGCACAGAATGGACCCATGTCCATGAGGGACGGATGGCTCCTCTTAAGTGAGAAGAGTTGCAAAATGACATGGCAGAGAGAGTGGGTACTGGGAAGGGTGAGGGAGTGGGGCTGCCAACACAGTTAACTTATTACAGCGATTTTCCCAGCAGCATCCTCAATGAGTCTGCATGGCAAAGGCCTTTGGACATTTCTGCAAATGTGTCCTCTTACATTTTTGTAAAATAAAGTACAAATTGGGGCACCTTAAATGTTGGCTTATGTTCTGTGCCTTCTCAGCCTTGCATCCTAAGCACTTGCTTTAGAAGGATGCTCAGTCGGTCTGAATCATTTGATTAGGTCCTTAATCCTAGCATCGGAATTTCTATTCTTAGAAAAAATGATAGAGGCTTCTGCTGCCCGGTGCACCTGGAATGAAGCCAGGCATGCAGATGAGTAACAGTTACCAGGGAGCAGTGGCAGAGAGCTAAGTGGTTACCTATAAAGTGGGAGGTGGGGAGGTGGGGGTGGGATGAGGAGGGCCTGCTGTCCCACAGGCATAGATGAAAGCCATTGCTCAGACTTCTCAGACACCTGGGCATGCCTAGTGCAAGGCAGAAGTCCCATAGGAGGTGATCAAAGGACTAGGACTCTATGATCTCATGGCCATGGATGTTGCAACATCGGCCTGCCAAGGATTTATTCTGCAGCAGAAGGATGCACAGAGACCACTAGGCTCTCAGCACATGGATTGTCATCCAAGCATCTTGGCCAATGAGCCTAGGGCAGCTCTCAGAGGGTCAGTAAACATGCAAGGCCAGAGCTCCCGCTGGGAGTGCTTGTGAGAGGGCAGGTGCCCCTCTGGCTCTTAGATGTGGGGGATTAAAACCCAGAAGGATCAGATCAAGCTACCTCTTTTTCTTCCCAAATTTGGCTTGAGTTCCAAACTTTTGTTCTGCCTGGTTCCCATCTCTTCAAAGTTATTTTTGTTCCTTGAGTATTTAGGGGCCACTTGCCATGAGCATGTCGTGCCTTTCTAGGCTCTGATGGCTGTGGACAAGGGTCCCAGCCCTGCTCCAGGCTCACCTGAGGACACACAAGGTACCTGCAATTCAGCAAATAGAAGACACTCCAACTATTGATGGTTCTAAGTGAAATGACATGGAAGCAGAGGTAGTGAGAAGAGAGACAGCTGGGGCTGAGATACTTCAGTCCTGGAAGGTTCTGAGAGAACTAGTCAAGGACATTTTAACCTTTGTTCTCCTTGGTGTTAACATGAATCTAAAATATTCATACAAGTGGGGAAGAGGTTGTATGCGTTGTCCTATGATTCACTAAGTGTGGGTCCTAGGTTCCACTCAAAGACCCCCCCTTCCCAGCAAGGGCAGGAGCACTTACTTGTACCTCAGGTGACAAGCAGACATTTCAGGCAAGTGTACATGGTGGTAAATGTGTCTTGACTAGCCACGGGCGATGTTTCCACTCTGGCCTTTCCAGGCAGTCTGTGGAGAAATCTGTGTTTGTGCAATGATACAAAGCATTTGCATCTGCCCTTATTCTTTTTTAATTGGTGGGAATTTAAAAATGGAAGTGCTAGAGTTCCTTGGTGGCTCAGCGGGTTAAGAATCTAGTGGTGTCACCACTGTGGCTCTGGTTATTGCTATGGTGC
This sequence comes from Sus scrofa, assembly GCF_054392235.1. Lineage (NCBI taxonomy): Eukaryota > Metazoa > Chordata > Mammalia > Artiodactyla > Suidae > Sus > Sus scrofa. The sequence continues at coordinate 150,177,679 of NC_139383.1, forward strand.
AGGGTCAGTCCCTGGCCTGGGAACTTCCACATTCCATGGGTGTGGCCAAGAAATTAAAAAAATAAAAAATGCAGGAGTTCATGTTGTGGCACAGTGGGTTAAGACTCTGACTTCAGTAGCTCAGGTTGCTGCATAAGTACCAGTTTGATCCCTGGCCCCAGTGCAATGGGTTAAAGGATCCAGCATTGCCACAGCTGTGGCTTGGATTCAGTCCCCCACCTGGGAACTTCTATATGCTGCTGGTGCAGGCATAAAATTAAAATAAATAAATGAAAATAAATAAATGAATGAAGGAAGGAAGTGCTGATACCAAAGTACATCTCAAAAGTTTGATATAATTGAGACAAAGAAAGAGCCCTTTGATGTGCTCATGGCTGTTCTTTCCTGGAGTGGTTTCCAGGTGGTGTCCAAAGAGGTCAGGTGTCTCCAAATAGGATTTTAAACTTGTGAGGATAATGCTCCCCTTATAAGCCACAATTTATGCCTTGAATCTTCATACTTTCAACTGTTATGTTTAGGGATGTATCACTTGCAATAGCAGGACTACCTGCTAACCTTGACCCTGTTTCACAGTGGGTGAAATATCACTACTGTTACAGTAAGTGTAGCTTTACAATATTTATTTTCTCCCTTTACATATTACATTTCCAACTTGTCATACATATGAGATATATGTTTATGACCTATCAAAGTGTGTGTATATATATATAAACCTATCTCTCTACCATATTTGCTCTTCTTTGAAAATGAGAACCTTATTCCCTGGGTAAGCTTTTAAAAGTTGAATATATTTTGGAGTTCTTTGGTGGGGTAGTGGGTTATAAACCTGGCGTTGTCACTGCTATGGCTCAGGTTCGATCCCTGACCCAGGAACTCCTGCATGCCATGGGCATGGCCAAAAAAAACCAACCAAACAAACAAAAAGTAATCTCAATTATTGAATCTCTTCAAGTGAATAGGTACTAAAATTTGTAGGAAAATATAAAAACTTGAACATTTCTGGTAGAGCTCTTTTTCTCCTCTTCACGAAATTTGTAATTTTAGTAGAACTTCATGCTAATTTTGTGATATGGGCCTCTTGTATGGATGTCAGGTTGACAAGCTGCCATAAAACATGCCAGAATTTCAAAGTGTGAGGTTGGCTCTTTGGTTGGCTAGGAAGTCAGATACTGTAGAAAAATATACCAAAGAGCCATGTGTTGACTTTGGCCAGAATGTAATCTACCTTGGAATGAACATTAGAAGTGTTATGGCTTTTGGGAAGGACACACTTTCACCACTGGTGTGGATCTTATATGTCTGCATGGCACTCATGTGCTATTTGGCATTGACCTGTGATTGCCAAATAGGTTGACATTTTCCCCCACTGTTCTTCTGAGCCACTGAAAAGTAGAACTTTCCTCAACTTGCTGCTTCACCCAGTGCTTTACTCCTATTTCATTATCACCTGCATTTAGGTTAAATGGAATGAGCCCAACATAGTTGGCACATGCCTGATGTTTGCCAGGTGTTTTGGTTAAGATCTGCTGTTAGGGAATATGCTCCTATTGCCTAAAGGTGGTAGGTTTGTTGTAAATATTCACAAGGAAGACTCTCCAGAGAAAGCTGAAGCCTTTGTGAAAGGTGGAGCCTAAATTGTTGTTGTGAGTTCAAGGTAACTCTCTGAATCTCAGGAGGAGACATTCTTACTTCTTCATTCTTTGTTTGTTTGTTTTTTAGGGCTGTACCCATGGCATATGGAGTTTCCCAGGGTAGGGGCCGAATCAGAGCTACAGCTGCCAGCCTACACCACAGCCAAATCAATGCAGGATCTGAGCCATGTCTTCAACCTACACCATAGGTCATGGCAATACCAGATCCCTGACCTACTGAGCGAGGCCAGGGATCAAACCTGCATCCTCATGGATACTAGTCGGATTTGAGTCCATTGTGCCACGATGGGAATTCCTACATCTTCATTTTTATGATCCACTAATGAATGAGCACAGCCTGGTCTACCATTTGCACAGCTTCCACACTAGTTCTGAGATGCTTCTCCCTGTGATGCATGGCACTTATCTTGCAAGGTGTGTGCTGCGGCCCAGCCTTGGTACTGATATCTCCTCAACCATTGACTCTGTGCATTTTCTCCACCTCTGATATGCTTTATCCTGCCTCACTTTCCAGTTTGAAAATGGCATCACAAACCTCTCATTCGTGAACTTGCAAGTTTAGCTCCATTCTCATCATGAATTCATTTGAGAAGAGAAACCCTTGAGCTCCATTCTCCCTTTCAACTCAGGACACATTGTAGATTCTTGAGCAGCTGATGGTTGGCTGTCCATGAATCAGTGACTCACCCTGTTACTGAACCACTTGGGTCCACTTGCCCTCATGCATTAAAGCCAATCTACTGACATAGGGTTGTGGGGAAGGAAAGCGCAGCGTTTATTGCAGGTGCCAAGCAAGGAGTCCAAGTAACTGGTGCTTAAAAGGCCCAAACTCTTAGAAGGCTGTCAGGGAAAAGTATGTAAAGACAGGGTGAGGAAGGGGGTTGTGGGGTGTTTGATCAGTTCCTGGGCATTTTTCTGATTGGTTGGTGGTGAGGGCATTGGGAGTCAACATCATCAATTGGTGATAGTTCCAACTAGTCTGGGGTCTGTGTGCTGGTAGGCAGCCTTCAGTTAACTTCTTTTACCTGGTAGGGGTTTCAGTATCTGCAGAACAGCTCACAGAACATAGCTCAGGGCTCAGGATAATATCTCCGGCCCTTGAGGAGAAACTAAAGGTTCTTGACTTTGTTGAACGGCTAAACTACTATTATTTTGACTTGCTTGACTGTTTTCCTTTCTTTCTGCATTTTCTCATTTCTCTAATTAAATTTACTCTTTGGGAAGGCTTAGGAGGCTAAAGTTTTCCTATAGCCAAGAGACAGATGGAGAATATAGCGGGGGCTGGGGGGATCAGGTCCAGGAAGACCCCCTTGTTTACAACGCCAGTCTGGATAGCTGTGACTGTGACTGTGCAGAAGGAGTAGAATTTAGGAAAAGCAGGTGTTAAACGTGATGGCCTAATCATTGCATTTTCATCAGAGGCTTTGGGAATATTGGTTTCCCTTAAAATGAGGCTTTAGGCAGAGTAGGAAATGAACTTGACGTTTCTGGAAGTGGTTTATCTCAGTATACGATGCGGTAGAGGCTTAACTGTCCTTGGGCCATGATATAAATTCTTTTCATGGCTGCAGCTGACCCCAAGGGAAGCTAACCCATTCAATTTTGGTTCATAATCGATAAAGTAGAAGCCAAATATTCTCTTTGAGAAGATAGATGATCTTGTGGTGAAAAGCCCTGGAGCATTAGCCCAACAGACAGCAGTCCCAGAATAGGATCAAGTAGAAACTTGGCTCAGAGCTCCAAAGTGTAGCCTGTGGATTAGTAGCTACCTGAATGCTTCATATTGAAAGTCAAAGGATTCACTTTTAATCTAATCAATGCTGTTACTGCAGCTAAGTTTTCTCTGTGCTAGAAAGGATAGAGAATCACTAGACAAGGAAGCAGAATAAAATCTGAAGATAAGAGCTTCCTAAGGAGCCCCCTTCTCTGACCTTGAGAGGCCAGCAAGATTCTATGAATAATTTTATAGGATTTGAAGTTCTTGTGTTGCTTTTTTGGAGAAAGCTGGCCTATAGTATGATGGAAACTTATCTATCATGAAATATGTTTAATCAGATGTGCTTTGGGAAGGGGTCCTACCTGAGGGTTACTCAGTGTTTATCTCAAGGCAGTTTTTCTGCTCTTTTTCTCATTTCACCTGTAATATATGCCCTCACTCTGTGTGTTTCAGAATCACCACGACTGCAGCATGCATGATGGACCTGAGAAGATATCCCTTGGACGAGCAGAACTGCACTCTGGAGATTGAAAGCTGTGTGTATCTGTATTTCTTGTTCATACACTTTGTGTTTTAGGCCTTCTTATCATTATTTGACAAGGCATGTGTAATTTTCTCATTGTAGTTTTTAACTATCTTCAAGATAAGAGGTTTAATCCTCCACTCCACAAATTTCACTTCCATGACAGAGGGTGAGAGAGAAAGAGAGAGAGATAGAGACAGAAAGATGGAGAGGGGCAGAGCCAGAGAGAGACAGAGTGATAGGAGAGGCAGATAGAGAGACAGAGCCAGAGAGAGGCAGAGACAGAGAGAGGCAGAAACAGAGAGAGACAGAGGCTCCGTATAAAAGAGTTCTCCACTCTAATCTGACTAAGAGAGTCTGTTTGCTGTGCTGAAATAAAAGAAGACAGACTGAGTTCTCTGATGGCTTAGCAGGTTAAGGATCTGGCATTGTCATTGCTGTGGCTCAGGTTTCATCCCAGGAACTTTTGTATGCCATTGGACACAGCCAAAAAAATTTTTTTAATAAAAATAAAAAAATAAAAGAAAATAGATGCTTCCCCATCTCAGTCCTTTCAGTGAGAAGAGAGTGAACACTGAGGTGGTTTCTCACGAAGGGCTTTGTCACGCACCAGTGGCTGTGCTTCTGGGACCCCATGCAGTTGGAGTAAAATTCATTTCCCATCAGGAGCTCAGCTTTACCAGCAAGCTATTTCTGCATCCTGGCAATTTTATTCAATTGGAATAGTACTCAGATGCTGTATTGATCATTCAAGGTTGAGTGGTACATCTCAGTGAGGGGTGAGAACTGTAGCCACACGTCCTACCTGCTTCCTAGACCACATCCCCCAGCCTATCTGGATGTGGCCAGCTGTAGATTCATTTATCATTAATCTCCATTGGATTTAGGCTTGCCTGTATTTCTACTGATTTTTTTTTTTCTGGATACGCACAACTGACTTTGCAGTACATTTAATGCATTTAAAGTGAGAAGCGAAGGCCTTGGTGAGTCAAATTCTGGGAAGCCTCGCTGAGCACAGGCCTGTGTTTAGACCCCTGGATGATGCTGGCCTCACTCTGCCCCTTGTTTCCATAAGACATCACTGCCATGTTTTCTGAGAGCTGTGTTTTCAGAAGATGAGGGACCTGAGATCACATCGAGTGATGTCCGGGGGAAACATCTGAGGACATTCAGCATAAAGGACAAAGGACTCAGGGCAAAGATGATGGTTTCCCAGTAGCTGAAGAGCTGCATTAGGAAGTTAAATAGATTCTGTATGGCCAGAGAGCAGAGCGCCAATGAGTTGATGAATGTTTCAGGATGGCAAATTTGGTACCTAAATGAGGAAGCAGCTCCTATTCCAGCTATGATCACAGAGTGAGTGGACTTGGAGTATGTAGATTCTGTTACTGTGATATTTGACTCGGAGCAGAGAATGGGCAGGAAGATTGTCTGTCAAAGAGATTCCTTCAGGCTGCTGCGGTGTGAGGTCCTGCCCCCTCACAGAATTCATGATTCAGGCATTTGAATGGTAGAGGGATTCTCCTAGTGTGCTGGTGACTTGAACAATATGTGCAAAAGGTTGCATTAAAGTCAAGATGCAAACATATGGAAGAATGAATCACTTGAAGATATGAATGTCCCCTCAGGGGGCATCTGAGCCCTAGGCACAGCAGGCTGGTCTGAGCCACAGCCAGAAGGCTGGGCTGGGTGGGAGATGGCGGGGTTGGATGTACTTAACAATGGGCATAGGGCTAGTCCTCTGGGTTCTTGGAGTCTTTGTAGGGACTTTGGACTTGCTTTGCATTGGGAAAACATTTGAGGGTTTTTGTTTTGTTTTGCCTTTTTTTGTTTTGTTTTGTTTTGTTTTTGCTTTTTAGGGCTGTACCCGCCACATATGGAAGTTCCCAGGCTAGGGATTGAATGGAATCTACAGCTGCCGGCCTACACCACAGCCAAAGCAAGGCAGGATCTGAGGTATGTCTGTGACCTATACCACAGCTCATGGTAACCCTGGACACTTAACCCACTAAGTGGGTCCAGGGATCAAATCCACATCCTCATGGATGCTAATTGGATTAGTTTCTGCTGAACCATGAAGGGAACTCCAACATTTGAGGGTTTTTAAGCAGAAAAGTGGCTCAGTAAGATGCATGTTAAGATTATTAATGGTCGCCGTGGCCATTGGGTGAGAATGGAGTGAGGGAAGTGAGAAGGGGTGGGTAGAGACAGAGGGTGCGACCATGTGATCCAGGAAGGGAAAAGGACAGATGCAGCCAGGGAGAGGGCAGAAACTGTGGTGGGCACTCATAACCACAGCTTTGGTCTGTTTGTCTTATGTCAAATATTTAGTGTCTGCCTTTAGTCGTAATGTATGTTCAAATCAATCAGTCCATTGTAGTCAGGTTATTTTTCTGCTTTACCACTTAAAGTTGACCCGATTCTTTAGAAGACTCCTGGGTGATACAAATAACATCAGATGCTATATCTAGTCATTCTCAAGAAGCATTGATTGATTACTGAGTGAGCATGAGACCATGCTGAGAGCCAGCTTGGGAGCTATCATGTGGCAAATGACCACTGCTCTTTCTGCTGGGACCACTGTGGAATCTCTATGGACCAAGAGTGTCCTGGCAAAAGACATTTCCAAGGATGGCAAAGCTCATGGCCAGAAACACCTCATGAAACCATCCAAAAGTGCCTGATGTTATCAAATGTTGATTGATCAAATTCACCGTCAGTTTTTAACTTTTTAGCTTTTAAGAGAGTTGCCTTTCCAGGATTCTTCATACTTGAGATATTTTTTCTTACAACCATTTTATTCAGTGCTATAGATATGTGGGGTTTTTTTGACCACACCTGAGGCGTGCAGAAATTTCTGGGCCAGGGATTGAACCCTTGCCACAGCAGCCACTCTAGCCACAACAGTGACAATGCCAGATCCTTAACATGCTGAGCCATGAGGGATCTCCACTATAGATATATTTTTAATTCATTTTTACGTAAAGTCCAGGCCAGCCCTACAACTAGGTTTTGCAGCAGAACTCTGGTCAGAGCGCTCTGTCTCCCCACTTTCTCTGCTTTTCAACCCCAGCCTAGTCCACATCAACACCAGAAGTTAACACAAGAATGTCCTAAAGTTAGTTCTTTGATGACACTTCTTATAGGTAAGCATGTCAAATACATCTGCTTCAAATAGGGGCAAGCTGTTACCTCCATTTTATGAGTAATGGTTGATTTAGACAAAAAGCTGCTTCCTTTCTGCCATGACCATGCTTCTCTCTCACGGCAGATGGCTACACCACGGACGACATTGAATTTTACTGGCGTGGTGGTGACAAGGCTGTTACCGGAGTGGAAAGGATTGAGCTTCCACAGTTCTCCATTGTGGAGCATCGTCTGGTCTCCAGAAATGTTGTCTTTGCCACAGGTGAGTCCTGCATCCACTTATGCCCCCTGAAGGGACACTGGCTGCCTGGGCCAAGATGCTGTCATTGGGAAACACCCTGCTGCTGACTCACAGTGCTGGGTCATCCAAAAATGGACCATCATCAATGATTTATCACCTTCTGTACCCCTTGTCTCTCTATCTCAAGGGGATGGAAAAACTTAGATGGGTGGGAAGCAGCTCCTGACCAGGAGATGTTCTCTGTGCTGGGTATCAAGAAAGTAAAAGACAGAGAGTGAAACGAAATAACCCTTGTTTGGTAACAACAGATTCATTCTTAGCAGATCAGAGGCCTTGGAGGCAGGAAAAAAGGGAAGGAAGGAATACCTGAGGGAGCAGGTGCTGTTCTCTCAAAAGTAAGAGATCTTCTCCCTCTTCTGGTCTGGTGTTCAGCCCTGGGCTAGGACCTCATACACCTGCTGTTGGTGATGCCTCTTCAGACACAGTCATCTGCTCCTGATATCATCTGTTAGACTGCCCTGGCCTGGTTTCATTGTCATCTTTGTTTCAACTGTCCAAAGACTGAGGAGGTATCTTCTCTCCTGTCTGGTCTTGCTGAGGTTTTATTACATTCCAGCCACATCTCTCACAACAGGCAGTGCTTTCTGGTGTTCTTACTGAATGCTGTGCTGTAGCTGAGATAATGAGCAACAGTGCTTCATAAACTGTAAGGTATGATAAAGACTGCAAATTCTCGGTTGTAATGCTCAGTAAGGGCAGAGCTGGGATCTCTCATCTCAGCTTCCTCCTGTTGATGTAGCATAAACCGTGATGAAGGGGTAGGAATAAGTCCTGTCCTGGCTGGACATTTACAAAGCCCATGGGCCTGCATTGTCCACCTATTGCTTCTAGTTTGCATGCCCCTGACCCTCAGCCACCTGCCTTCTTTCACCTGGACACCTTCAACTCATTCTTTAGCTTCATCAAGATGTTGCTTCCTATGGGAGGGCTTTTGCCCCTGCTTTGCCCAGGCATGCCTGCCTGGCCACGTTAGGAGGCAGCTCTGCATTTCTGTAGTGCTGCAGTGACTGCCGCTGGACAACCAGGCACCTCTTGAGTCCGCAAGGATGCACCTCCCATGGTAAGAAACTGTTTTGGTCATGGTCTTGGCTGCCCCTGTCCCTGCCCCTCCCCTTTGGATGCCTGTCACACCCCAGGAATGTGGCAGCCCTCCCTGGACCAGCTTCCCTCCTCTCTACCTCAGCTTCTAGAGCCAAGTGATACACTGATAGAGACAGGAGCCTGAAGTTTGAAGTTCCAGCCTCATACGGTGCCAGCATTTCTGGGTTGCAAGATATCTTGCAACAGTGCCTGCAGGCTCTGTCTACGCTCAGAGGCACAGAGGTGCTCACCATGGGTGGGTGGTGAGGCCAGAAGGCACATGGGCTGATCATTAAGGAATAGTTTTCACAACTAAGAAAACTGCCCCGTGCTATGTTGAAGAAAAGGAGTCATTGCTTTGAAAACTAGAATTCAAACTGTTCTGCTCTCCAAGTGATGTGAGCAAAGGTCTGCTCACAACTCGGGGCTTGTCTTCTCTCAGGGCAGAAGTGCTTTTGTCTAGAAGATGCTGCCTGGAGGACTTTTGTTTGCATTTTCATGCAGCCTCATCAGAATGCCCGATTAGGAGGGTGCAGTGCTTCTGTGGGAAGCTGCAGTCCCCTAGAACAGCTTTCTTAGATCCTCTTGCCCAAAAGTACTCAGGACACTTTTTTTTTTTTGGTACAATTTCTGTCTTTCTTTTAACTATGTGTGTGGTAGAACATATCCTACACATATCTGGAGAAAATATATTCACTGCAGACTTGGGGTGAATATTTAAACTCTGCCAAGAGTCATCAAGTGATCAGAACACGATGTCACGTCTTCTTTCAGTGCTCATGAAGTTTTGGCATTTGCAGGGTGTTACCACTGGCTCCACATCAGTCAGTTATAAATCTCCCATCCTGCAAAAGTCCTGCACTTTAAAATTAATTTGGAGTTTTCCCTGTGATGCAGTAGGTTAAGGATCTGGCATCAGTGCAACTGCGGTGTAGGTCACAGCTGCAGCTAAGATTTGTTCCCTGGCCTGGAAACTTCCATATGCCTTGGGTGCAGCTAAAAAAATAAAATAAAACAATTCATTTATTTATGTAGAAATATTCTAAGCCACTTTGTTTAAAAACACTATTTCAAAATTAAATACTATATTCGTGTATTTTCCTTTCCATAAGTGTTCTGAATTAATAAGATTTCAGTCAGTAAACTGGGTGGAAGGACTCTCTAGCCTGAAAGAGAATTCTCTCCAAGGGATTAGGAAACCAACGCTCTGGAGATTTCTGGAGATGCTCCTTCTCAGAGTCACACAGGTTAAATTCTGTGTCTCACCCACTGCTCCCTCATTCTGCCTCTTTGAGGATCTTGTAGATGAAGGGGGTCATTCAAAGGCTGGCATGAACCAGGAGAGAGGTTGGACTCTGGATCAGAGAGGGAAAGGGAATGTCCACTGCTTTTCTCTCCATATCCAGTTGAATGGACAGTTGAAACACCAATGCCTCTGATTGGCCTTCCTACCAGTTATCTATTTCATTTGGAAAGTTTTGAATTCACACACGGGATGTATCATTCCTCTGTCAGTTGTCAGATAGCATTGCTCTTACTCACATGTATACATGGCATTCATTTAACTTCCTTTGAATTAATTTATTTGTTCATAACCATGTGCTCAGGGGTCCCACAAAATACCCAAACCCCAAATTTTCATTAGACCCATTGTGTAACAGTCACTGTTAAAAGCCACTGAATTTCTTGGAAAGTCCTGAATCTATTACCAATATTCCTTTTTGACTCAGAACGATTTTTTATTGAAAGAGTTTACGAAGTGAATACTCAGATTATTTTTTGGCATCGACAGACTGTAGGATAGAGCCAAACCTGAAAACAGGCATATTTCAGAAAATACTGAAAACGTGTTTTTTAAATAAGTGCAACTATAGATTCTTTGAAACTATTTTGATTGAAAGCTGAAAAGATATTGCCCTGCTGTATAAGCTTTGGGAAAGGTGTAGGAAATTTGTACTGAACTTAACTTTGAAACCTGTTCTAGATAAGCAAGGCATCATTATTTAAAACTTAGGGTCTGAAAATGTCTTTCAAAAATACTTCACAAAGCAAATATTATATCATTTTTATGAGTACTGCAGTTAAGCCAGTGACTTAAGCAGAATCTCCATAAAGGAAGGACTCTCACTGTTTTATCTAATTTCTGTTTAGCTAAATATAAGGAATATATATATGTTGCTAGGTATTTAGGATGTGCCAAAAATATCAAGTTGAGTAACCTTAAAGTAAACAGATCTCAATTCATTAAAAAAAATGGGAGAATTTTAAGTAGATTGTCAAACATAGAATGTAATTAATTATGCAAGGCACTCCTAGGAAGGATTAGAATTTTTCTCATGCTTATTTTTTAATACAAAGACTTCTATATATAGATTTTTATGACTTTGATGATAATTTTTATAACTTGTCTGTATGTGCACATACAGAAAAAAATTTAAAGTATCCATATAGAGGTAAGTGAATTATCAGAAAATCAACAATTGTGTAACTGCCATCAAGTCAAAAAGAAGAATATTGTGGGCACTCCAAGATCTGCACTATGATCCTAAGTTCCTTATATCCCTCCTTCCCAAAGGAAACCATGCTCTTGTTATAGTAGAGTTAAATTTGTGTTTTTGAACCTTATTGAATGAGATAATAGAGTTTAAGTTATTTTGTAACTCCCCTTCTTCAACTAAACATTGTTTGTGAAATCCATCTGTATCATATGGTTTATTTCTTTCCCTTGCAATACTACTGTGTGAATACATAACAATTTACTCATCATTCACTCTACTGCAGGTGGAGGTTTATAAGTAATGCCACTGTGAACATCCTTGTACTTGTTTTTTTGGTGCATATATACTCACATGAATGTAGGGCATATACTTAGAGTGTAATAGTGAATGTTCAAGCTTCGCAATTATGCCAACCTGTTTTCTAGAGTAGTTTTTACCCTCTAGATCCACAGCAGTCATGCTCGTGTGGTTCCTTTTACCCCATGACATCCTTGATAATATTTCACATGGAAGTCACCTGTTGGGTGTTGGGTGATGTCTTGTGGTTTTAACTTACATTTCTCTGAATATTAATAAGGACGAGCACCTTTCCCTAATAGCTGTTTGGAGATCCTCTCTTGTGAATTACCTGTGCAACTCTTTTTTGTGAAAATTCTGTCAATTATGTATTGGAGTTACTTATAAATTCTGGATGCAAGCTTGCACAGATTATAATGTTTTACAAAAATGTATTTTTTTACATTGAGAGCTACAGTCTACCTGGAACTGATTTCTTGTGAATGGTGTGAAATTTTCGTTATTTTCCACAGCACCATTGCTCTGCAGCAACATCTTTGTCTTAAATTGTTTGTGCACGAATCTGGTTTTGGACTTTCCGTTCTGTGCCATGGATTTATTCATCCATCTTTGTACACTGACCTCACCATAATCACTGTAGCTCAAAGTGGAGCAGATCCTTCTTTCTCTTTCTTTTTATATTCTATTGACTTTATTATTTTTGACCCTTTACATTTCCATGTAACTTTTGTAATCAGATCATTAATTTTCATTTTAAAATGATTTGGCTTTTTATTAGGAATGCATTAGTTTATTTAGTGGAAGTGGCATTGTTACAAGTCTTTCAGTATTTTATTGCTTCATTTTTTTGGTCTTTAATTTGTCTCAATAACATTTTAGAGGTTTTTTGTGTAGAAATCTTGCACATCTTTGTTAAACCTTTCTATGTTTGATATTTTCTGATTTATTATAGATGGTGAAATTTCCTTAACTTCTTATTTCTTGCTGACATATAAGAATACAATGATTTTGTATTGAACAACTCTACTGAAGTATTTATTACTTCTACTAATTTATTTGAGGTGGTATTTTTACATCTTACCAAGTACTGCAGGGGTCTTTGTACACTTGGATTCCATATTTCCTAATTCTGACTTAATGTATTCTTTTGCCATTATGCATTATAATTATATATATGCATATACACACACACACATATATATATATTTGTCCCTATACCATATTATTATTATTAAATGCGGGAAAGTATCACTTAGATATAATTATAAATATCCTTATTTCTTTGTTAATCATTCTTTCCTTTACCTCCAAGTCTATCTGTGAATATTTCCTTCTGCCTAAAGAAGACTAAAAATACTTTCTTTAGTGTGAGTATCCCGGTCAGATTGCTTCTAAGGCTTTAAAAAATCTGTATATCATAATTTTTCTTACAGGGTGTATTTGCTGGTTACAGAAAGCTAGGTTGGCATTTTTCTTTTTCCATTTGAAGATTCTCATTTTCTGTGGTGTCCATTGTTTCTACTGAGAAGATTATTGTTGGTCTAATTGGTGCCACTTTCGAATTAATCTGTTCTTTCTCCCCTTATAGATGCTTTTATAATTTTTCTCCCTTTTTTTTTGTTTCATTGGCATTTATGATGTACCAAGGTATAGTTTTCTAATTATTCTTCTTGGACTTTGTGTATCTTCTTGAATCTTTGTCTTGAAGTCAGGCGTTTTAGAGCACTGTCAGCCATCATTGCTTTTTCTCCATTTTCTCTCTCCTTTTCTTCTTCCAGGGTTCCAACACTGAATCTTGTCCATATATCTTCTATATATCTAACCTTGCTTTCTGGATTTTTTTATTTTTGTCTTCATGCTTTACTCTGGAAATTGTCTTTTGATTTATCTCACATTTCAACAATTCTTTCTTCATCTGTGTCTAATATGATACTATTATACATGGAAAATTGTTAATATAAGTCAAAATCTATAATGGTGTTTTCTTTCTTCAGAGAGGATTTAGGCTTTCTTCTGTCAAGCAGCTAGAGGCATTAGCAATCCAAGACAAGCTTCATTTACTATCTGGGATTTGGGTAATTCAGAGTTCAGAGTCAATGCTTGTGCACACTTGAATCTTTCTGATTTATCTTTACATCTTGGACTCTTTGGAATCTCAAGCTCTTGGGAATCCCTGCTTGATAGTGTCTGTCTCCAGCTTTTGCTCCCTTTGTTCCATGAGTCTGTCACATGTTCTACTTAGTTTCTCATCTTTCTGTTCCAAAAACTTAAGCTACCTGAAGCACGGAGTTCTTCTGAGTTTGTTCTAAACTGTGGCCCAGATTTTTACTGGCTTGTTATCCCTCCAGTGCCTTGAAGGAGATGTATTTAAATTTTGTGCACTTTTCCCTAGTTGTTTCCAATAGAAGAATTACCTGTTCCGTAACACCCAAACACCATAGCTTACTTTTCACTCTTTATTTTCTCAGAAAAAAAATTTACAGTTGTTTCAATATTTAATTCTTATTTAGTTTAGATGATTAGTTACATGAGAATAAAAAAGAAAACATTTTCAGATACATTTTTTACAGTCACATTTCAGAAAGCATAAATCATTTCATTCTTTTTTTCAAAATAATAACATTATAGAGAGGAAACACTTATCCAGAATAGTGTCCTGTTGAGGAAAGTGCTATAAAGCTCTAAGTCAGGATATCTGAGTCCCTGATTGCAACAATAAGAAGCTATGGAAATGGCAAAATATGTGAATAGCAGATAGAAAGGGTATTAGGTTAAAAGAAATACTGTGTTATATTTATTTCAACAAGTATAAGCACCTAAAAATCAAAGACCCCTTAAATATCACTCTGGACACAAGATCACTTGATTGGGATTTCAGCTTTTGTACTGGTCTTAAATGTACATTCGGCTGACCCACAAAAACTGGTATGTACAGTTTTTGCCAAATCTGAAATTACTCCTAACTTCTTCATTTTAGTTGAGCTTAAAGACTGAAATGTTTTATAAATTCATAGAGAACAGATTACTTAATATCTTTAATTATATGGTGTTTTTATTTCTCTTCTTTTTTCCTGGGGTACATTTGGACTGATATATTCTGACTTTATTTCAAAATACTTCTGCCAAGATTAGAAGAAAGAAAGAGAGAACAATCAAAAAATGAATGATGATGAAATATTTCTGTTGATACATGGATCTTCTGTTTTTAAAAAAATCAACTTTCAAAATACAATTTTGCCCCCCCCCGCCCCCGCCTTTTTAATGGCTATACCTGTGGCATAGGGAAGTCCTGGGCCAGGAATCAAATCAGAGCTGCATCTGGACACAGTGCATCACACTGCATCCATGGACACAGTGACACCAGGTCTGAGGTACATCTGTGACCTACCCTGCAGTTTGTGGCAATGCCGTAGCTTTAACCCACCCACTGAACAAGGCCAGGAATCAAAACCACATCTTCACAGAGAAAACCTCAGGTCCTTAACTTACTGAGCCATAATGGGAACTCCCTAGTTTGCTTTTCAATTATGATTATGAAACAATTTTTTTTAAGTCTGCATGTCACACTGTTAATACATGCACTTAGTTTTCTCCAGAGTCCATTTGTAAATTCCATGCTTTAGTTTTTTCCTAAACTAAAACGCTGTGATAAAATTATTACTCATTGGGTCTATAACATCTACTATAGGTCTAGAAATGATATTATATGAAATGTTAGAAGGAATTGTCACTTGTATCTCATTGTCTTAAATTCCAGAGACAAATTTCCTTTTTTTTTTTTCTCATTGACTTGTTAGAAAGATCTTTAGAGACCATTCATCTGTCCTTATGAGCCAAATGCTGCCCCTAATCTCTCAGGCCAAACTGGTGGAACTAGAGCAAACTTAACTCTCAGTACCAAAGGAGAGTTTAACCATCTCATCTTGTTGCTATGAAATCATTTTCCTTTTAAGGGCTCCTGACTTATGAAATATATCTCACTACAGAAGCCAAATTTCTTCAGGAATTTTTGCTCCACATCATCTTTGCAAAAATAACTCTTCATCTACCTTCATCTTTTGGAATTGCTTTTTAGACTTCCAACACAATTTTTAAAATATGTTCAATGGTAAAAACACTTAAATTATAGAATACTGAGCACAGAAGTCACCCTAGAAAGAGAAAGAGGAAAGAAAGAAGGAACTTGCTTGTACTGAGTGTGTATTTGGGGCCAGATAGTATGTCTGGTACTTGATATGAATGAAGCAAGCCATTTAATTTCCATTAAAATACATGTAGTAGGTATTCTTTTTCTTATAACCAAGTTATTAAAATATGATTTACATACTGTAAAATTTAACCATTTAAATTTATTTTTTGAAGTATAGTTGATTTACAGTGCTGTGTTAATTTCTGCTATATGGCAAAGTAATTCAGTTGTACACACACACACACACACACACACATACGTATATATATTTTTGGCTTTTTGTCTTTTTTAGGGCCGCACCCACAGCATATGGAGTTCCCAGGCTAGGGGTCTAATCAGAACTGTAGCTGCTGGCCTACACCACAGCTCACAGCAACGCCGGATCCTTAACCCACTGAGCGAGGCCACAGATCAAACCTGCAACCTCATGGTTATAGTCGGGGATCATTAACCACTGAGCCACGACGGGAACTCCCTATATATTATTTTTTGTATTTTTTTCCATTATGATTTTTCCCAGGGTACCGAAGATAGTTAGTTCCCTGTGCTATACAGTAGGAGTTGTTGTTTATCCATTCTATACATAATAGTTAAAATTTAGCCATTTAAAGTTATTCAGGAGTTCCTGTCATGGCTCAGTGGTTAACGAACCAGACTAGTATCCATGAGGATGCATGTTTGATTCCTGGCCTAGCTCAGTGGGTTAAGGATCTGGCTTTGCTGTGAGCTGTAGTGTAAGTTGCAGATGTGGCTTGGATCCCGCATTGCTATGGCTGTGGTATAGGCTGGCGGCTACAGCTCCAATTAGACCTCTAGCCTAGAAACTTCCATATACTGCAGCTGCAGCCCTAAAAAGCAAAATAAATAAATAAATAAATAAAATAAAGTTTGTAATTCAGGGAGTTCCCACTGAGGTAAAGTTCCCATCATGGCTCAGTGGGTATGAACCCAACCCAGTATCCATGAGGATGTGGGTTCAATCCCTGGCCTCACTCAGTGGGTTAAGGATCCGGCATTGCCATGGGGGGCAGTGTAGGTCACAGACACAGCTTGGATCTGGCATTTCTATGGCCGTGGCATAGGCCAGCAGCTGCAGCTCTGATTTGACCTCTAGCCTGGTAATTTTCATATGCTGCAAGTGCCCTAAAAAGAAAAAAAAAAGTATATAATTTAGTTATTTATAGTGTATTTACAGAATTATGTAATCATGGCCACAGTCAATTTCAGAGTATTCTTATCACCATGAAAAGAAACCCATGAGCAGTCATTCCCCATTTTCCCCAACTAGCCTCCCCTAACCCTGAGCAACTACTGATCTAATTTCTC
Organism: Sus scrofa; assembly: GCF_054392235.1. NCBI lineage: Eukaryota > Metazoa > Chordata > Mammalia > Artiodactyla > Suidae > Sus > Sus scrofa. Next base: position 150,194,409 of record NC_139383.1, read on the forward strand.
TTTCTACAGATTTGTCTGTTCTGTACATTTCATATGAATGGAATCATACACTCTATGGTCCTTTGTGACTGGTTTCTTTCACTCAGCATGATGTTTTCAAGGTTCATCCATATTGTGGCATGCATCAATATTCATTCCTTTTTCTTGCTGCAAAATATTCTGTTGCATGAATATGTCATGTTTTATCTAACCATTCATAAAGTTGATTAACATTGGTCTGTTTCTACCTTTGGCTATCCAGAATAAAGCTGCTGTGAACATTCATGTACACATTTCTCTGTGGACATACGTTTTCATTCTTTTTAGGCATATACTTAGTATTGCAGTTGCTGGGTCATAAGGTAACTATGTTTAACCTTTTGAGAAATTGCCTAACTGTTTTCCAAAGTGGCAGGACCATTTAACCTGCTCACAGCAGTACATGAGGGTTCTGATTTATTCACAGCCTTATTGACACGAGCTATTGTCCGTCTTTTTGATTGTAGTCATCCCAGTAAGTATGCTGTGGTATCTCTGTATGGTTTTGATTTGCATTACCCTAATGAGTAAGATGTTGAGCATATTTTATGTGCTTAGGGATACTGATCTTAACTCTTTGGAGAAATGTCCCTTCAAGTTTTTTGTCCATTTTTAAATTAGGTTGTGTGTACTTTTTTAAACCTTCTTTATATATTCTAGACACAAGTTCCTTATCAGATCTATGATTTGCAAATATTTTCTCCCATTCCATAGTTTGTATTTTCATTTTTGTTATGGCTCTCTTTGCAGAATAATAGTTTGCAATTAATAGAGTATAATTTATCTGTATTTTTTCACTTATTCAAAAATTATTCTTGCGCTAGTTTTACACACAAGGAAGGTGAAGACCTGAGAGAATAGGAATATCCCAGATAAGCCCTGAGCCTGGCTCTGACTACCCCTGCTCTTTGTTCTAGAGTCACAGGTTACAACATTCTGGCCTTACCACGGAGAATCAGAAAGAGAATCATTGCCTGGTTGAGACAATCTTTGAAAAAGTTTTTGAACTCCGTTTTGTTTTTCCTATTTCATATGTTTCCTTTCCTTTGTGGAATTTTTGAATGTATATTAATTAAGGTGACTAGTAATAGCAGTGAGAAAATAGGAACACCATTTGAACTTTAGGATGTATTATAAAGTAAAAAAAAGAAAAAAGAAAAAGGTAGATAAATGATTGAGACAGCATAACAAAGACCCCAAGAATAGCACTGAGCTTACAAAGCTCCCTAGGCAGTTGTGATAGAGCCCCCACAGTGGCCACCTTGGGGGGACAGATGTATGTGCATAGGTCAGCTCTGCTGCAGTTGCTAAAATATTAGCTTGTTACTTTATAGATGCATTTGAGTGACTCTTATCACTCCACAAAGATGACATGATAACTCTGTGCCCATATTTTTACGAGTTCATCAACAATATTAATGCCTTAGAGAGCACTATTAATTTAAACTGGATGAGAGATCCAGAGCCCTGTTTATGGCCACAATTTTAGTGCATCTGTGAAGAAAGGGTTGAGATCAGCATCTTCAGTAGATAGTTTTGCCAAGGAAGCCCTGAATTGGAACGATGCACTCGTGTTCAGGGACTGTACTTCTGTCCATTGGCTCAGCATCTACTTGGTAGCCTGACCACATCTGCATTGGCACACAGGCTTTAGAGCTCCTGTGCCTTTCTGTTGTAATTTTTAAGCTTCTTTTGAAGGTTATGCCTTGGTGCAGCTGACTCACTACTTCTCAACTTTAAATCATCAGTCACTCATTATGATCATTTGGGGAGTTTTATCCATGGATACAGCATGCATCAGGACATTTGTCATACCAGTGTCAGGATTTTCCTAACAGAGCTACAAGAAAACCTAATTCACTCTAAGATGTACACCAAGTGGCAAAAATCCTTTGCCCAGAAGAAGAGGTCTTGATATTTCTGATGATTCTTGTATTTATTAACATTCTGAGGTCTCTCTCTCTCATGGCATCTTGAAAGGCTTATTTTCATTTGGTCCTGGTGGATCCTTTATCTCAAAGGCTCTTCTGCTTCCCTGCCTGTAAAGACTCTTCTTCACTCAAGAGTATCTCAGTTCAGATACTGTGAAACCTTTCCTGTGTCACTAAATCTCATGTGCTAGAATATCCAGTTTGGCCTTACTTCTGGTTTACTGAGGGCAATTCTCTATGAGTCTCTCTGACAGATTGGGAGCCAATTGAGAACCTAGACCATCCTCTTATTTATGTCTTTTTTCTTTTCCACTTAACATTCCCACCTGTGCGATTATGAGATGGGGGTTTGGGGGGAGGGGCATAGGGTAAATACCTAAAATTTTTATTGATTTCAAGTGGTCTTTCACATTTAAGAAATAGAGTTGACTAAACAAATACATAAGAAAACCATAAGTTTTCTTAATTCTAAATTCTGGGTGAATGAGTATCTTGTCGAATTCCCAGATATTAGGTAGTTTGGAAATCAGAGTGGTACTCCCTTCGTCAAGGTCACTAATGATAGATATAGGTGTACATAGTGCTGTTTATCTTGCCTTTTAAAATGATGCCTTTGTGGTGCCACAAGCTGTGGTGTAGGTTGAAGACTTGGCTTGGATCTGGCATTGCTGTGGCTGTGGTGTAGGCCACCAGCTATAGCTACAATTCAATTCCTAGCTTGGGAATTCCCATATGCCACACCATAGCCATAAAAAGGAAAACAAAAACAAAAACATTTTGTTCAGTAAAGCCTTGAGCCAAATCTCCCGTGTCTGCAGTGGAGAAGAAGGGGACCCGTAATTGAAAAATAAACAAGATATTTGGCATTATTGTATATTCAAAGCTAAAAGTTTGCCCAGAGTTTTCTCAGCTAGTTGTCAGATAGTTCTCAGATGAATATTTAACCTTAGAAGAGGTCCTTGTCATGACCTGATGCATAGACTGAAGATCATGCCTCTCCCAATTTCTCAACGAATATCATCAGGCAGATGGAGGCAGATTGCAGGCTGCGAACCGCCTCTCTGTTCTGGGCTTTTCAGATGCATGCTGTTGACCATGGAAGTCAAAGCACACTTTTTGTCTGCTGTGTCTCTTCTCCAGTGTAACTCCTGTCTGTTTACCATAGGTGCCTATCCTCGGCTGTCACTGAGCTTTCGGTTGAAGAGAAACATTGGATACTTCATCCTCCAGACTTACATGCCCTCTATCCTAATTACGATTCTCTCGTGGGTGTCCTTCTGGATCAATTATGATGCATCTGCGGCTCGAGTTGCCCTTGGTATGTGTTCTTTTTCAATGACACCTAAAATGTGAAGTCACCATATCGTTACAATATTAAGGGAGTTCAAAGAGTATAGTTTCAGCTACAGTTTTTTGACATCGTGACACTGGTCTTGCCCACATGGTCCCTTTTTATCTTGAAACACTAATTTCATGCATGATTCCCTTGATGTGTTAATGTAATTATAAGGCTCAAATGTGAATTTTCATGCCCATGCAAGGGAAAATATGCTTCCCGAATATTTGCATAATAAAACTATTTTTGACACTCATTTTAAAGCAAGTATTAACATCTCCTGTTCAAAATTATTCTATGGCCCAGAAAGAAGACTTGATTAATTGTGCATTCTTTTTTAAGTCAGAAAAATAGTTATGTATTACTCCATGTAATTGGAATTATACAAATTAATGAGCATTAAAATGGGTTATTAAATTCTGAGTGATTCCCGAGAACTCTAGTGATCTTTTCTGGCCATTGGACATTTGACGACTGGATTATTAGCTGATGTACAATATATATTATATGTTCCAGTATTATTTCTAATAGTTTGTGATTGTTAAGGGAAGGCTTATATTTTCAGAAACTATTATTCTCTACTGAACTAATTACTATGAATCGGCATGGACAAAACAATCATTTAAATGCATTTCCGGTAAGTACACAGCTGAAGAGCACTTGTTTAGTCGACCCCTTCTTTGGGTGGGTTGAATTCAGTTCCTGGGATTGAAGTCATCAATGATACCTTTCAAAATTAATAGGAATTACAATGTATCTGCTGGTAAAACCTGCAGAGAAATATAACAATTCAAGGATCCAGTTGTCCCTCTTTCTTCCTTTCTATTTCCCATCTTTTCCCAGGAATTTCAGTTACTTAGAATTTTGCTTCCAGGAGAATATGTGTACATATGTGTAAGTAGACATCTAGTTGAGATGCACAGATATGGGACTCACACAGATTCAAGACTGGATTTTTTTTTTTTAATGAAATAACATATAACAGTGACTCTAGAAACCCAGGCAACTCTTTCTAAGGTGTTAGGTGTGAATGTAAAGATGCTTTGAGAAGAATAAAGTATAAAAAAAATCAAAAGCGTTAATCTATTTCTAACAGGTATGGTAAGGGACGGGTCTCTTAAAAGTCACTTGAAAAATCTCTTCAGGATTTTTTACAGCCTGCCTGTAACATCAATCCTTTCTGTAGATTTTGCCTTTTTCATTATTGTTCATGTTACTAGATTGCTTTTTGTTAAACTGTTTTATCTTCTCACTTGGAAAATCCACAGCTAAAATGAATTTACAGGTGGCAGCTCCTAATTTTGTGGCGCTGTTAGCTCATCCAACTTCAGAGGCTCTATTTAAGAAAAAAGAATATAAAATACACAAATGCAGAATTTCTGGGACCTTCCCTGATCCTATAAGAGACCTATATTAGGGATCAGAAGCTGAAGTGTCCTGAACTTCTGGTGACTCTGCCTCAGAGAATCTGTCGTGTTTGGGTAATTAGAGAAATCTGAGTACCAAAGAACCATAATTATCTGGCATCATCAGATGTGAGGTGTACTGAAAATGTGAATTTTTCCATTTTCTAGATGATACAGATTCTATAGCTCCTTAATGGTAAAATCATTGTCTTCTGCAGTGTTCAATAGAAAATCTCTCTGGAGAGGGTTACAGTCGACACAGCCACATTACAGCGTATGAAAGCAGATACCACTGTTTTCTTAACAACACAGCCTTGTTACTAAATCATGCTGTGGTTTTGCTGGGATGGGGAAATGGTCTGCCCAGAATGACTAAGGGGTTAACACTGGAGGTGTACTGGGTTCAGATTGATGTCAGAAGTCTGGGAGGCAGGCATGAAAAGCAGAATCAAATAGGCATTTGCCATTGTCAGGGTGGACCTGAGGCCTGGAAGTCCCTAAGGCAGCTGTGCTCTCCAGGCTGTGTAGCTGGTCAGATAGACATCCAGCAGTCCAGTTCTCAGCTTGGGACCCCAGCATTCTCACTCCCTCTGTCCCAGCTTCTCCTACATAAGACATGGTCTCTGACCCTGAGTCCTCAGGACTTGGGAAGTGTCAGCTCAGCAACTCTGATTGGTTAAGGAAACATGTATCATAGGGTCAGGAATAATAACAGTCATTAAGGCTGAAACTTGCCAAATACTCAAGTGCAAAGTTCTGTACAAGGCCATGAGCATGGCTACCTAATCCACAATGCAGAAGATCCATAGCACAGTAGGCAGTGTTTCAGTTCCCATTTACAGAGAGGGAAATGCAGTTCAGAAAGGCTATGTAACTGGTACATAGTCATGTAATACTAAGTTTCAGAAGAAAGATTTCAATCCAGTTTCTCTGACTCTAGGGCCCTCTCTACACTATAGGTGCTGTCTACAGTGTCAGTAGACAGTACTGAAGACGTACAGAAGAGTTCTTTGGTCTATTACGTTGTAAAAGAGATGGATTTTTTTTCCACACCCATGGCAGGTGGAAGTTCCAGAGCCGGGGATCGAACCCTTACCACAGCAGAGAAAATGCTGGATCCTTAACCTCTAGGCCACAAGGGAACTCCTGGAGTTATCTGGGGCTGTATGGGAAGGGAAACTGAAAAGGGAAATGCTGGTTCATCACCCAGCTGTGCTGCATAGTTGCTCTGTATGCTCCAGGATCTTATGCTTTTGCTGCCCAGAGTCTGACACCCACATCCATTGAACTGTTAGTGTTAGAAGGCACCAGACTACAAAGTTGAGAGTTTTCCTTAGAACTATGTGGTCTTCCTTACAACTTCTGAAGCCCACTTATCACTTAAGCTAAATATCTCAGGCCACATTACTTGGATCCCAAAGAAGAAAAATATCTTTTTTTTTGTCTTTTGTCTTTTTAGGGGCGCACCCGTGGCACATGGAGGTTCCAAGGCTAGGGGTCAAATCAGAGCTATAGCTGCCGGCCTATGCCAGAGCCACAGCAATGCCAGATCCGAGCCACGTCTGAGACCTACACCACAGCTCATGGCAACGCCGGATCCTCAACCCACTGAATGAGGCCAGGGATCGAACCTGAAACCTCATGGTTCCTAGTTGGAATCATTTCCGCTGCGCCACAACGGGAAATCCAGAAAAATATCTTTTGATTAAATGATACATTTTATTTCACAATCATCTTTATAAATGCAGTTTTTCAAATAAAGTATTTCATTAACATAACATAAATGAGAAATAATTTGAGGCTAATTATTCAGACTCAGCTTGATGTATGCTGACTATGGAAGGCACCACTCAGCTGTCTCCCATTCTGCCATCAGACGGGGTTCCCTTAGAGATCAGAAGTTTAAGGAAAGTTCTGCCAGGACTGGGTCTCCCGCCAAGAGGCTGGAGGCTACCAGAGAATGTATTTTGCTGTGATGTTGAAAATGATGACATTTGTTGTGAGTGTTCACAGTGCTAATTACCCTTGGCCCATCACCACAGTGTTGAGGCTTCATAAGAGCTTTAGACAATTTTGGACCCATCAGGGCTCTCTCAGGTCATGCCACTGGGATGTGGTGGAGCCATGTGGTGCTACTATCCAGGGTATGAACCACTGCATCCACCACTGCCCACAGTTATCTAGATAGGAAGTAAAATGATACATCCTTGGGATGGATCCTTAGGGATTGCGTGGCCTTGTAATCTAAGAGGTCATGCGAGCCTAAACTAGAAAGCCAGGGGGACACAAAACCATATATATTTTAATTAAAATATTGTTGATTTACAATGTTGTGCCAGTCTGTGCTGTACAACAGCATGACCCAGGGATCACACACACACACACACACACACACACACACCCCTTCCTTTTCTTACACTATCTTCCATCATGTTCTATCCCAAGAGATTGGATATAGTTCCCTGTGCTATACAGTAGGACCTCACTGTTTATCCATTCTAAATGGAATAGTTTGCATCTATTAACTCCAAACTCCCATAGAGCGATATCATATGGTATTTGTCTTTCTCTTTCTGACTCAACTTCACCTAGTTTGATAATCTCTAGTTGCATCCATGTTGCTGCAAATGATATTATTTCATTCTTTTTTATATCCTATTGTATGTATGTACCATGTCTTCTTAATCTATTCATCTGTCGATGGACATTTAGGTCATTTCCACGTCTTGGCTATTGTGAATAGTGCTGCGATGAACATAGGGGTACATGTATCTTTTTGAATTATGGTTTTGTCTGGATATAAAATCTTACTCTTAAGGGACTCTGTGAGCCAGCACTGATGGGCCTCACACCAGTTTCCTTGCCCAGTTGTCCTTGGGGCTGAATTTACCAGGCTGAGTGCTCATGACATGTGCTGCCTGTCCCTCTTCCTATAGCCCATGTCCTGGGGACACCTACTGAGGCCTCTGTCATACACATCCACTCAAAGCAGTCACCTGGAGAGCCCGAGCAGTGACTAAAGCAGAGCACTTCCTAAAGTCCATTTGGAAGGAAAAGAAAAAGCCATGGCAGCCACGGTACAAAATTTTGGTATTATGGTGAGAACACCTGATTCCGTAGAATCTGCATGGCGTTTTTGCATTTATTTGTAAACTGTAATTATCCCATTGACATTTTCAAATTTCAAATGTCCCCAGGTGTACAAGAATTTTACATTAAAGAGAAGTCTTAAAATATCCTGACATCTTTCATTGCCATATATTCATTGGCAGCCACAGTTTGCAATCAGACAAGAAATAGGTTCTCCACTTCTGGGTACCCTCCCCTCCTCTGAGCACAGCTCCAGGCTGGGTGGAGGGAGCACATGGTCTGAAGCTTGGGGTTCTTCTCTCTTCTCCAGGTGGTCATGATCCAGGGGAGCCCTGCACCCTGGCATGCCTCCAAGGATGGGATAGGAATCCAGAGGGCATCAGACTAAGAGCTTATTGAAGACATTACCTCCTCTGCAGAGTTGCGGGTGATCTGGGGTGACCACAGGTCCAGGTGGTTAGCCTCTGGGGCTTGCAACACCTGCTGTTCTTGGTGACATTGGTTTTTCAGGTTTCTGTGGCTAAAGGACCATCACCCAGAATATTTTCACTTTGCAAATCTTCTTCTTGAGGTTCTGATGTGGCAGTCAATGACCCTGTCCCAGGGGTCCCAGAAGACACCCGAGTAATTGCATTCTGTAGCAGCAGTCACGGGGTAGGAGAGAGCTGGCTTGTTGGTGCTGACTTACCTCTCTGAGACTTCTTAATATTTCTTTTTCTTCTTCTTCTCCTTCATCTTCCTTTTAGTTTTTTTGCTTTTAGGGCCACATCTATGGCATGTGGAAGTTCCCAGGCTAGAGGTCAAGTCGGAGCTACAGCTGCCAGCCTACACCACAGCCACTGCAATGTGGTATCCAAGCCACGTCTGTGACCTGTACCACAGCTCAAGGCAACATCAGATCCTTAACCCACTGAACAAGGCCAAGGATCGAACTCGCATCCTCATGGATACTAGTCAGGTTCCTAAACCAAAGAGCCACAACGGGAACTCCAAGACTACTTAGTATTTCAAAAGGACCATTTCAAAGAGAGCAAATCAACTCCAGTAACATCCATTCCCCCACCCCCACCCCCACCCCGGAAGTGTGCAATGCAGGCCATTCCTGCCCAAGAGGCTTCACTGTTCTGGTCATGTCCAGAGCCAATGGGTCCCCTGCTCTTTCTGGCTTCATATCATCCCATATGGAATCTGTACACCAAGAACATGCCCATTGCTGTGGAAGAAGTACAAAACAGAGTACTTACATGTTTTTAGAGACTAAACTTAGGTCCCTTAGGGAAAAATGAGATGATTCACATGACATTGTCTAAATAATTCAAAATGACATCCAAAAAACCAAACCAAAACCAAAAACAGAATGTGATCATTTGCCCCAGAGCATGGTAAGATTCTGCACTTTGTATTTTGGGTTTGTTTTTTTTTTTTTGATGTTTTAAGGTTTTTTTTGAAGTATAGTTGATAGTTGATTTACAATTTTGTGGTCATTTCTACTGGACAACAAAGTGATTCAGCTATACTTGTATACACATCTTTTTTTTTTTTCAGATTTTTTTCCATATGGACCATCACAGAATATTGGGTAGAGTTCGCTGTGCTATATAGCAGGTCCCCATTGACCAGTTATTCCATATACCACAGTGTGCATATGCCAATCCCATCCCCTACCCCCCCACCCCTCCATCCCTATCCATTCTTCCCTCCGCACCTGTCCCCTTTGGTAACCATAAGTTTATTTTCAAAGTCTGTGAGTCTGTTTCTGTTCTGCAAACAAGTTCAGAAGTTCAAAAGTATCCTTTTGTTAGATTCTACATGTAAGTGATATCATAGGATGTTTGTCTTTCACTGTCTGACTCACTTCACTTAGGATGATCATCTCTAGGTCCATCCTAGAGATGATGCAAATGGTATTATTTCATTCTTTTTTATGACTGAGAAAGGAATCTGTGCTTGGAATAAAATCCTTAGCCCTTGACTGCAGCAAACAGGTCCTGAGCAGGTCATGTAGCAGCTTTCTTAGCTGGGGATGGAAGTCGCTCTGTGAGGTGCTCTTTCCCCAGGAGCAAACACCCCCTCTCTTTGTGCTCAGGACTGGATCCCCTTGCTTTAGTTGTTTTCTTCTGGGGGCCTTGTCACTCCAGCCATAAATGGCCTTCTTAGAAGATTCCTAGCTTCCTAGATTCCTTCTTCTTCCCAGTACCTTCTTATTCAGACTCTTAGGGTTTTATGATAAATGCTGGGTTTCTTTTCATTTCTCCCAGCTTTCATACAGAGCAGCCTCTGTTTTGCCCCTACATGTCCCCATCCATGGGCCAGGTGTGGTGGGAGGTGCCACCCATAGGGAAGGGGTGTCAGCTTCCTGGCCTGAGGTGTGACCTGCCCAAACCATATGCTTATATTCTATTGCATTTCTTTCTTTTCCTGCTTTTACTTTTTTTTTCTCATTTTTAAAATTTTTATGGGCATGATTTACAGTATTGTGCCATTTCTTGCTGTATGGCAAACATTATTGCATTTCAGTTGCCCCGTAATACTCAATCCATTATTTTCAGCTCCTTTACACTGTTTGAGAAAATAAAGCAGGAACATGAGAAGTCAGGAGCTGGGTGGTGGAGCTGCGGGCCTCTCACGCTTCCATTTCTCTTGCAGGGATCACGACCGTGCTGACCATGACAACCATCAATACACACCTTCGGGAGACATTGCCCAAAATCCCCTATGTCAAAGCCATTGACATGTACCTCATGGGCTGCTTTGTCTTTGTGTTTCTGGCCCTTCTGGAGTATGCCTTTGTCAACTACATTTTCTTTGGAAGAGGCCCTCAAAGGCAGAAGAAGCTTGCTGAAAAGAACGCCAAGGCAAAGAATGACCGGTCAAAGGGTGACAGCAACCGGGTAGGCCTCCCCATCTTGACCACCCTTTCTCGGAGCCCTTCCACCCTGCAGCTCATGGGCATGACCTCTGAGTAGGAGTGATGTGGGCATGTTAACCACAGCCTGAACTGTGGCCTCTGCAGGTCCCTGAGTTTTATAGGAAAGCAAAATTGGTGCAGAAGTTAGAGAAGCCAGAAGTTGCCCAGTTTCCTCTGAAAATGAAAGAACACATGGATATGGGAATGAATGAAACTCTGGGGTGAGGTGCCCAAACTTGACAGGCAAAAGCACTTTCTAGAATGTCATAGTGTTCCTTCAGCAGTAAATTATGAATGTGATACCTGGCATGCCACTGTCTTCACATGGCATGGACAGCCCCCTCTCTCATCCGCCCTCTGACTGGCCACAGTCTCTAGTTCAAGGTCTCAAGTGCAGGGTAGGAGCCACGTGCCATCCTGGGACTTTTGTGCACCTGCCCTGGCCCTGCCCCAGCCACCTGTGTTCTGCAAAATGCCAGGCAAACAGCCCCAGACAACAGTGGCCAAGCGGGGAGCTCCTTTGGGACCTGTGGGCTCTGAACCCAGAAAGAAGGCATCAGTCATGTCCCCTCTAGGTCCCTCAGCTTCTACCAACATCCCTCCAATTACAAACTTTGCAATTCTATGCCATTGCAGTTTCTTTTTTAAAATAAAAAGCAACATGTCATTGCAACTACAAACACTATTTTCATGAAAGCATGTTGTCACTAGTATAAAATTTTTATCATTATCCTTTTACCTCTTGCATCCCTTCAAGTCTTCACTAATATATCTCTACTTGTTTACACACTGGGCTTGTTCCTTTATTTCTTTTTTAAGTTCTTGCCAAACTTATCTCTCAAGCTCCTAAGGTTTCCTTGTTCTTTCTGGTGTTCTTGATTGTCCCTGGCCCAAGCCTCTTGCAAGGCTGCCACAGCTCCCTGGGGGAGGGCTGTGTCCATGGCCCAGCAGTGACCCAGAATAGGTCCCCAGATGGTCACAAATGAATGAAGGCAATTAAATGTCTGTAAATGGCTCCTACACTTTCAGTAATGCATAAACAGAGTTGGTCAGAGAAACCAGAATCTGTTAATAAAATTAGGCTTCCACAGGCAACATGATCCTGAATTTCTTACTGGAAAGTATATTTAGTACCACACTGGTATGTTTCTAAATAAGTCCATATACTATGAATACACACTATGCTTTGGTCATCCTGTTTCCAAGGAAACTAGAATTCATCACATCATTACTTTTTCCATCACATGGACGCACATACACACACAATACTGTTTTTTTTTTCTTCAAATTCCCTCACTATTTAAACAGATTATAACTGTATTTCCTTTCTTTTAAAGGTCTTCTAAATGACCTCCTCTAGAAAGGTCAAGTATTGGGCTACAGAAATACCTCTTTGAGTATGAAGGTTAACGCTTAAAATGAAAAAGAAACAACCCCCCCAAATTGCTAACTCTGTAAAGAAAATTAAGCAGAATGTAGAAATAATATGTTATAAAGCAGATGCAGAGGAAAGTTCATGAGTCCATTTTTAGTGTTCATTTTTCTGAAAATTTGTTTCTGTTTCCCAGCAGTGTGTTAAAGCTTTTCTGCATGTTCATATTTGTAAAAATCTGTAATTGGAGATGTCAGCTCTTATGGTTTGAAGTCAACATACAAATGCATGTATGCTAGTTTTAAATGCATATTTAATACCCTTAAAGATAAACATTAAAAATTATTGCTGACTAGAGGGCCAACGAGCATATGAAAAGATGTTCGGCATGGCTAATTGTTAGAGAAATGTAAATCGAAACTACAGTGAGGTACTACCCCACGTCGGTCAGAATGGCCATGATCAAAAATTCCACAAATAATAAATGCTGGAGAGGGTGTGTGTGTGAAGGAAAGGGTACCCTTCTACACTGTTGTTGAGAATGTAAATTGGTACAGCCACTAAGGAGAACAGTATGGAGGTGCCTCAAAAAACTAAAAATAGAGTTATCATATGATCCAGCAAGTCCAGTCCTGGGCGTGTGTCCAGAAAATTCTAATGAAAAAAATACATGCACTCTAGTGTTCATAGCAGCACTATTTATAATAGCCAATACATGGAAACAACCTAAATGTCCATCGACAGATGAATGGATAAAGATGTGGTACATATATACAATGGAATATTAGCCATAAAAAGAATGAAATAATGCCATTTGAAGCAACATGGATGCAACTAGAGATTCTCATACTTAGTGAAGTAAGTCAAAAACAAATATATGATGTAACATATGTAGAATCTAAAAATGATACAGATGAACTTATTTACAAAACAGAAACACACTCACATACGTGGAAAACAAACTTACGGGGAAAGGGGGATAAACTGGGAATTTGGGATTAACAGATACACACTACTATATAAAATTGATTAACAAGGACCTAGTGTATAGCACAGGGAAGTATACTCAGTATCTTGTAGTAACCCACAATGGAAAAGAATCTGAAAAACCACATCTGTTCATAATATGTATATTCATACATGACCGAATTGCTTTGTTGTACCTAAAACTTTGTAAATCAGCTATATACTTCAATTTAAAAAAATTGTTGTTGACTACACCTAAGAGTTTAGTGAATATTTTAAAGTGGAAATGCACCTCCCAAAAGTTTATATTACATGATGCAGATGAATTAAAAGAAACTGAGTAAAGAATCACAGATTTAATGCAAAACAGAAAACGGCACCTTGCACAGGCCGACAGCGTCTTCAAGAGTCCTTTGCAATAGTGATTATTCACACATTCATTTTCAGGGGTATCTCCTGGGATTGTTTATTAGTGTGGCCAGCAAGGGCCCCAGAGAGCCTCGCTGTCATAGATGGCAGCCTTGAGGCTTGGGGGCTGCAGATTTCCTTGGACTGATAGACACTGGGTGATAGCAAAGAGCGGTGTTGTCATTGCCTTTCCTAACTCACCACCCTTGTGTCTTATAAAAATCCTAAGGGGCTCTGCAGGCCACCAACATGACCATGATGCTATTGAACCTATTGTCAGACCCTGAGTAGACTTTCCTTACATTTAGTGATTAAACTCTATTTTAAATTAGTGGTTGATTCATCAATACCCAAAGTGTTCACATAATCACGTAGTTTTTCCTCGGACCAGCAATGCAGTGAAAATCTTGACCTTAATTTATCTGCGCTCAACCTCTGTTTATTCCTGAGTTGTTTCTTTACCCATGAATTGGTCTTCTGTTGTAATGCATGTATTGTGGTTATAAGCCTTGTGATATTTTGCAAGTTGACCACGTGGTATTTGAATTTCATAAAGTGGCAGAAAGTCATAATTCTTGTCCAGGAATCAGAGCCGCAGGCTTGATGGTATTCTTTTTATTAAGAGCAAGATTTCATTCCTCACATGGCAAATAGCTCCTTATTTTCCTAAAACTAGAATATTCTATTTATTTTGAAGCTTGAAGATAAGTAGAAAATGAGATATCAACAAGATACCAATCTGGTGACATATTCTTGGAAAAAACAAAAATCCCTCTAAGATACTCTCCACACGAGATGTTTTCGTCTCTGAATATTTGTGCCTGTCCAGGTTATAGAGTGGGAAGACAAATTACATTGAAATCAATGAATCTAATTATAGTAAATATGATACATACTCCTCAAAATAAGGAGTAATCATGAAATGCTTTAGAAATTACAAGTTATCATCTGCCATTCTATACAGGGCATTTCAGTCCTATGTTTCACCCACAATCACTTCCATCTGTTTTAAGATTTAAATTCTAGATGATAGGGAAAGATTAGCATCTCTTCTGGAAGTATTTGTTTAAAATGTTTGGTTTCTAAGATTTAACAGATTTTAGTAACCCTTTAATTCTTTTTATAAAATAAATTTTATTGGAGTACAGTTGACTTACAAAGTAGTGTTAGTTTCAAGTGTACAGCAAAATAAATCAGTTATACATATACATATATCCATTCCGTTTCAGATTCTTTTCCCGTATAGATTATTAAAGTATTGGGTGGGTTACCCTGTGCTATACAGTAGGTCCTTGTTAACTATCCATTTTATATGTAGTATTGTGTGTATGTCAATCACATCCCCCTAATTTATCCCCCCCCATTTCCCCTTCGGTAACCATAAATGTTAACCTTTTAATTCTTGCAGAAAAAAAATACATTCTAGCAATTTGGGTATAAATTTTCTGCACACTGGTTCACGTTTATATGAAAACTATGCAAATGTAAAACCGTGTCGAAAGCAGCCAGACTAGTTTACTCTGAGGGCTTATTAATTCAATATATCTTCACTTCCTTTCAACATGATTGTTCCATTGTAACTGTTCACCCACTCTGAAGTGGAGCAGTGTAACTATATTGGTTCTCAAATAGCTGCACGGAAGCCACAGGTGGTGGAGAACCCCAGGCACACCAGTTTTGTAAATATTGATGGCATTGGGTTTGGCTTCCCTCAGGATGAGTTTCCTTCACTGGAACCCAAGGTGCAGACGTAGACCTACCCTCCTGAAGTCCTTTCCCAAATGCACAAAACTGGCCACAAGGGACAAGGGAAGACAGGACACTGATTCGTACAGATTTGTCACTAAGTCTTGAAAACTCAACTCGGTATTCAGTTGACCTTACTTTGTGTGTTTTCTTCACGCTTCCCGGAGGCTTTCTGAAACCAACATATACCTTATTATCTCTTTACCTTTTAGATCCTCTCCTCCAAGAACCCCTCTCTTCTTCATCATCCACATCTTCCCCTCCTTCAAGACTTAAGCCAGACATTCTTGTCCATGGCACTGTCCTAATTTTATCTCTTATTTGTTCCCTTCCTGCCTCTGTCACTCCCTGCTCCAAGCGCAAGGTCTTGTCCCTGTTCTCCCCAATTCCGGGCACATGCTTTATGCCTACACAATGGCATGTCACATTTCCTGTGGTCACCACGACTTCTCTCCTAGACAGCATTCCATTCTCTGCATCTACCAAAATGTGCACACCATGGCTCGGATGTGCCTGTGTGGCTTGGATGTGTCCATGAATGGTGACGTTTGTCATCAGTTTGGCCCCACTGAACCCACATGTTTTTCTCTCTCCTGGCGGTGGGGGGTGGGAGCAGTTTATAAAGCCTCTTTTTAAAACCCAGTTACCCAAGTCAATCTGCAGATTCAGTCCAATCCCTATCAAATTATCAATGGCATTTTTCACAGAACTAAATCAAAAAAATTTTAAATGTGTATGGAAACACAAAGACCCTCAATAGTTACCATTGTGGCTCAGCAGGTTAAAAACTTAATACAGTGTCCCTGAGGATGCTGAGTGACCTGGCCTCACTCAGTGGGTTAAGGATCCAATGTTGCTACAAGCTTTGGCATAGATCACAGATGTGGCTTGGATCCTGTGTTGCTGTGGCTGTGGTGTAGGCCAGCAGGTGAAGCTCCAATTTGACCTCTAGCCTGGGAACTTCCATATGCCACGAGTGCAGCCCTAAAAAAAATAAAAATAAATAAAAAATAATTTTAAAAAACCCAGTAGCCAAAGCAATCCTGGGAAAGAAAAAGAGCTGGAGAAATCAGGTTCCCTGACTTCAGGCTATACTACAAAGCCACAGTCATCAAAACAGTATGGCGCTAGCAGAAAAACAAAAATATAGATCCGTAGAACAGAATAAAAAGTCTAGAAATACACCCTCACATCTATAATCAATTGAAAAAAAGACAATTTCTTCAATAAGTGGTGCTGGGAAAACTGTACAGCTACATGGAAAAGAATGAAATTAGAACACTCTCTAAAACCATTGACAAAAATAAACTCAAAATGGATCAAAGCCAAGTGAAATGCTGAGTCACTAGAACCATCAAAGTCCAACATAATAAACATGGCACAAAATACTCCTTTCCTTTTTTTTTTTTTTTTTTGCCTTTTCTATGGCCACTCCTGCGGCATATGGAGGTTCCCAGGTTAGGGATCAAATTGGAGCTGTAGCCACAGGCCTACGCCAGAGCCACGGCAATGCAGGATCTGAGCCGCATCTGCGGCTTACACCACAGCTTATGGCAACGCCAGATCCTTGACCCACTGAGCAAGGCCAGGGATCGAACTCTCAACCTCATGGTTCCTAGTTGGATTCGTTAACCACTGAGCCACTATGAGAACTCCTACTCCTTTCCTTCTTTAAGAGAATTCTTGACATTTCTTTATGTGTTATTCATTCTACAAAGTCATTCATCATTGTCTCCTAGATTTTGATAAAAGGAGCTTTGCATATGGCATTTTTGATAGCTTGAAAAGAGATGACAATGTCAGCAGGTATTTTTAAATGTGCTTTAAGGGCAATATGTAGTACTTTTAAAAACTGCATTTACTGGCGTTCCTGCTGTGGTGCACCAGGATCAGCCACATCTCTGCAGCATTAGGATACAGGTCTGATTCCCTGGCCCAATGCAATAGGTTATAGGATCTGGCATAGCCACAGCTGCACATAGGTCATAACTGTGATCAGATCTGACCCCTGGTCCGGGAACTCCATATGCTGCAGAGCAACTGAGAAAAAAAGAAAAATAAAATGCATTTACTGATTCCTTGAAGCTCTTACCTGCTAGATCCCTTGAGAGCAAGGACCTTCTCTCACTCCTCTGTGCCTTTGTGTAAAGGCCAATTTACGTGACCCATCATACTCGCCTCCTTGTTGTCTTAGGCGCTGGCTGCCCACAGCTTCTGAAGCAGGTTCAGATCACCCCCTTCTTAGGGAGAGTGACTACTTCTGGTGGCCCCAGCAGGTCCACAGCTCCTGGGTGATCTCAGTGGAGGATATTCCACTACTATGTCCTTTGCTGCCTCCTCCTGTTTCCAGCCACACCTTCATTTACCTGTCAGGCTGCTCCCCCGTCATGACTCCGTCTCCAAACCACAGGATGCTTCATTGATTTTGAAATCAGGAAAATAGACTTCTCTGTTTTAAGAGTGTTACTGCCAATCATTCAGTGCAAAGATAACAAAAGAACAGATATAGAACACAGGTTCCAAACGCAGAGGTCTACCATTCCTGGTACTTTTGAGATACAAAACCCATCAGAATTTTTCCCTCTACTGAATAAAACAAAAAACAAAACTCCCAATATTCTGTCAGTGCTCCATTCCTTCTCCATGAAAAGCCTTCTCCCCAGAAGTTCAGAGCTATCTTGGTCTGTTTGTGTCTTCCATTCTCAGGACACTGTAGACCAGGATCCATCCCTACTGGGCCCTCCCCACTCATCATGCAGGAATACTGAGCACAACCTAGGCTGACGCGGGCCAGCACTGTGCTGCCTCCATGTTGAAGGTGTTTCTGAAGAGAGTTTAGCAAGGGCCAAGAGGCCAGGTGGGAGCAGGGGGATAAGTAACTCTTTCCTCCTTTCCCTTGCTGTCAACTGCAAAGATACAGAAGTGACCAGATTGTGGCAAAGCATCAGTGCTGTGGCATGGCCTCCAGGAGATGCTGGGATAGGTTGCAGTGGCTGGCGGGGGGTGGGGGTGGGGATGCAGGGGGCAGTTCCTCACCACCTCCTGGTATTTTCTCTCAGACCACCCTAAAGGAAGAGAAGCCAGTGTTGTATCTGCCTATCAGGTCCCCTCTCTTCACTTTTTCCCTTCGAATCCACCTTTTTTGTTGTTGTTGTTCATCCTGCCACATAAGGTGGGTTTTAGAAATATGTCACTTTTTCATCCAGAAATCACTTGAATTTCTCATTACCTAAGGGATCAAGATGAAATCCTTTTCATTTGGGTCAGTCAGAAGACTGGATACAGTGGAGCTCAGCTGGATTCTTGGCTAAGAGTTTAAGGAGACTGAAATCAAGATGTCAATAGGGCTGTATTTATTTGGAAACTCCTCCGCCAGATTCATTCAGGTTGTTGACCATGCTTCCTTGTGGTTATAGGACTGCCATCCCTATTGTCTTGCTGGCTGTCAGCCATAGCTCGCCTTTGCTCACAGAGACTGCCCCCTTTCTTCTGAAGCCTTCCCTAGAGGCCCCTTGATCAAGGGAAAATCCAGTCCTTCCTTCTCATGTCTCAAATCCCTCAGGCTTTCAACTTCTGCTGCATCTTTCTGACTTTCTCTTCTGCTTTGAGCTGGAGAAAATGCTCTGCTTTTAAGGGCTCAGTAGAAATGATTGGGAGAAATGATCGGGCCCACCTGGATAATTCAAGCTACTCTCTCTAGTTTAAGGTCCCTGACCTTAATTATGTTTTCCAAATCCCTTTCACATGCCAGGTAATGCACTCAAAGGTCTGGGGAGAAAGGGGTGCCATCCTGATGACCACACCTCTCCTTCCCCAAGCATGATTGAATGGTGTTCCCAAACCACAGAGTAGACATCTGAGTCCTTTGTGGTGCCTTTGTGCCAGAGCACGAGTGGTCCCGGGATGTTTGCAGTCCTTCCTATGTCAGAGCCATCTTCTTGGTGTCTGGGGCCATCCGACCTGTGGTTCTGGCACTGCTCAGAGACCTGCACAGGCCCCTGCTCTTCATGGCTGGGAATCTTCTCTGCACCCCTCTGCACACTGAGCTTAAGGCCTATCTGCAGGCTTGATCCATGGAATTTTCATGGCCAACCAATAAATAAAATGGACATTGGCACCATTGCAAATGGTCTGAAGCTGTATTTAGCACAGAATATTTTATTTACTTATTGGCCACACCCTTAGCATGTGGAAGTTCCCCAGCCAGGGATCAAACCTGCAGTGACAACGCTAGATTCTTAACCTGCTGTGCCATCAGGGAACTCCAAGGTGTTATTTTAAAGTTTGGCTCCCATATGAGAAGGGACTTTTAGCCTGTCTTAAATTTAGCTCTTAAAAATGAGGTCTCCCCGGCATTCCCTAGTGGCTCAGCGTGCTAAGGATCTGACATTGTCAGTACTGTGGATCGGGTTCAGTCCCTGCACTGGGAACTTCTGCATGCCATGGCTGGGGCAAAAAAACAAAACCAAAAACAAACAAACCAAAACAGGACATCTCCTGCCAGGACCAAGATTGGGTGAGGAAATTGTATTTGGGGGCTTTTCTAATCCACCAAGGTCATCAGGAGTGTCCATTCACACAGTACTCACTTGTTTTGTCATTGCAATTTGGATATTTTTGTACCATCAGGAAAAGGGACAAACTGACTTCCAGAAAAGAGTGGGAGAGTATAGTTTCTATGCAGTGTATAGTTGCAGAAAATGGTCATACTACCTAAGGTAACATCTTGAAAGATATTTGTACTTTAATTTGATCTTCATTAAGATCTTGCATCCATCATGTGAAATTTCACTTTGAAAAGGGCCCTCTTATTTTGTCTAATTTTCTACGTGAGAATTTTAAAACCAATTAATGTAGGTCTACCCTGGGTTTGCATATAGAAGTCAGGTTCTTGGGCATGCTAGCTGTCTAATGGGGTGTGTTTTCTTCCCCTTAGGTGGATGCTCATGGAAATATCCTGTTAACATCGCTGGAGGTTCACAATGAAATGAACGAGGTAGCAGGCGGCGTTGGTGATACCAGGAATTCAGCAATATCCTTTGACAACTCAGCAATCCAGTACAGGAAACAGAGCATGCCTCGGGAAGGGCGACACATGGGGGCCAGAAGCATCCCGCACAAGAAGACCCATCTACGGAGGAGGTCGTCACAGCTCAAAATTAAAATTCCTGATCTAACCGATGTGAATGCCATAGACAGATGGTCCCGGATTGTGTTTCCTTTCACTTTTTCTCTTTTCAACTTAGTTTACTGGCTGTACTATGTTAACTGAGTGACTGTACTTGATTTTTCAAAGACTTCATTTAACACTGAGTGAAATATTACTCTGCCTGTCAAGTTTTTATACCTGTACACACACACAGACACACACACGCAGACACACACATATATACATACGCAATTGTATATATATGTGAACTTTCTCAGCATATATATCAAATACACGTGTATATGAGGATGTGTGTGTATATGTTTCTACGCACAGGTGTGAGTACCTGTGTGTATGTAAAACAAATACACATACATATATACATTTTGCAGCTATGGACAATTTAACACAGGATGCATATTAAAGAAAGGCATAGTTTTTTTCTTTTTTAATTGAAAGGGACAAGCATCGTCTAAATATTATGCCTTGAGAATGAGGGCGCAAAACACAATATCATCCCAAAATGTGTCTTTTACTATCCTGAGTTAGATGTTTTAGTTTAAAAAGCAGAAAGAAACTCTTAGTTATTCTTCAGGAACTCATACAGTGGTATTGCTAGTTTAAAACAAGCCACACTTCATATCCTTTTTCAGTTTATTAAGCGAAGGCTTTTCAGCTTTCTTGGCAATGAGGTTGACTTTCGTGGGGCAGACTTTTTCTGTACTGGTTCAGCGGGCGGGGTGAGCTTCTGATACTCGCTCGCCTGTTTCTTACACACGGGGAGGGCCCACCTTGATGTTCGAACTTCCATCTTCTGACAGCCCATCGAGGATGGATGGCATCTCATTGTAAGTACTCTGCTGTACAGTGTTGTTGTTTTTTTTTCCTCTCACTTGGACTGGATCCAGCTGACCCATCGTATGGGACACAGCGGCACATTTTGGCAATGTTGAGTTGACATTTCAGTCACTGAACACCTGCTCCACATCTCATGGATTTCTAGGCCTGGTATCTAAATGGAAAGCTTAGACGTCTCAGGTTATTTGTTCCTCTAAGGTAAAAATCATCTAGGATGATTTTCCCCCTCGTCTTTAAGTTATCAATCACTCTTGGAACATTGTATGTTAATATCAACTATATTTGCATAATATGCATTATAATATGTATATTTACCAAGATTCTGTTTCTTATGCTTGCTCTCATGGCAGCATGCGACGTCCTCTTTTTCTTTCTGTGATGTAACTACTTTCTGTTCTCTAGAATTCAGACTGAAGCGCAAACACTTCTGTTCAATTTCAGAAACTGAGACACATCCTCATGCCTTTATTTCTGTATCTGACATATCTCATAAGCACACCCAACTACTCCTAGTTTAACTAGGATGCTGCAGGAACATGCCCAGTCCACACCATCCATCACCCAGGGACCCATGACCATTCTCTTGAGGCAAAGGACAGCAACCTGACAACAAACACAGTCACTTTTGGTTCCTTCTGATCCACAGCCTCATCAGTATTTGGACTTTTTAAAGCTCGTAGAAACAAGACAAGGTGCACCGGTTTCATAGATGCAACCTTAACTTACTATTTAGATGAGATCTTTCTAAAGAAAAAAAAAGAGATGATATATTTTTTGTAAACAATATTTCTATCACAGGCATCCATAAACTGAAATGACTACAGTTGTGCAAACAGATGTCACAGTGAAGTTAAGCATTTGGAGAAACAAAAAAGCAAACTATTCAGGAAAGAACTGCTAAATTACGACTTTATCCCCAAATACCACATATGCCTCACCCTCTCTGTTCTGTCTGAAACCCCAGGACCAGAGTCCCGCCTGGTACTCAGAACCGGCCCCAGTTTTCCCCGCGTAGGCAGAGACACATCCCTCCCTGTGGTGCCTGTGCTCTGGGCTCTCCTGGGAACTGGCCCCTACTTGATTTTCCTTGGCGGCTGATGGCAACTTCTAACTTGTGGGAGTCTTTAACAGTTCAATACCCCTCCCCGTCAGGTAGAATCCAGACCATGAAATCTCATGCTAGAAGCAGTGACCAGTTTTTATATCCTCTCCTTTCTCTCATTCTTATCTTTCTTCAGCATCTTCTCCCAACCGCTGCTCTCTGGTTTTTGTTTGTTTGTTTGTTTTACTCTGGAGACTAGCCAGTGATTTCTTGTTCCTTGGCTTTTCTCTGACAATTTTTTTTTCCCATGGGTAACAATGGGGGATCCTAAAAGTTCAACAGATTGGGAACAACCTTGTAAGTGGCCTTATCATTGTTAACACGTTAAAAAAAAAAAAAAAAAAAAAAAAAAAAGGACATTGTGAAGACCTTTCCCTTTCAATACTTGGTATCTTTGTCTGTATCAGTGGTTCGAGGAGAGTTCCACATGCAGAAGAGGGACCCCAAAAGGCAAATGAACATGGACAAAAGCATCAACAGTTGATTTAAGTGTACAAGCATATGGTTTATATATTCAGAACTGTGACATTAATTCTTTCCTGGGAGAAAAGGGATTCAAAACGTTTTTTGATGCATAGTTGAGGTATCCAACTATCAAAGGCAGAGACCCCCATGGGGCTCAGAAGAGCTGCAGTCCCAAGGTTTTCTGGATATAAATTTGCATGGTATAGACATAATAGCTTTTGAGCTTTTTATATGCATTTGGCACCAAGACTGGGATCCACAACTTTGTAGACACTGCAATGACGTTAAACATAATAGCTATACTATAAATAGTGTTTGTAACTACACATGCACACACACACACAAATACATACATATATTCTGTAAAAAGGAAAACTTTTTAAGATCCTTGGGTATGTGTTTGCTTTACTCCACTTTAGAAGAAAATTACTTTTCTTCTAAGAAAATTATTTTATAGCTTCTCCATTTTTAAAAGTTGTGAGCACTGTTGAGAAGCAGAACTCTGCTGCCAGAAGAGAGTTGTGTTTGGTTCTCTCTCCTGTTACAATGCCCTCTCATTTCTCCACAGTAGTTACTGGAGCCAGTGAGTACGGTGTGTTGATGAATTCTGAACCTGGACCCCTGACATTAATGTGAGGTGGCTGTTCCCACATCCAGACCTCTTGAGTAAGGAGAGAAAAGTTGGATTTGGAATATGATAATCTCTTTCTCAACAACTGAACGTAATAAAAAGTTGATTTTCTACGTAGTCCTGTCTTTCCAAAATGCTTCCTGGGGGCTCAAAGTGCAAGACTCTTGTTGTAAGGGTTTGTTATTACCCATATTCAACTATACCTGAGACAATTCCAGAGCCCTCTACATAGGTCCCTACAGCTAAAGATACATAAGACCAAGTCATCTTTAAAACAAGTGTTGTTCACCAACCCCAGGACTGTAGAGGGGTTTCACAGCCTAGACCACGATACACTTATTTCCCTCTGAATCTTTAGTGAACTAGGTGTATGTCATAATAATGCTCCTGCTCCCCATATATCTGCAGTCTCATGTGTTTCTAGTGCTGGCACCCAACACTTTTGATGTGTGTGGCCATTGACATCAAGTCATATCTCCCTTGTCCAGCTATGGAATTAACATTATCCCCAAGGAGATCAGCATCTCAGAGGTGATGCCGAGCACGTTGGAACTGGTTTTAAGGAGACAGGCATATTGCAGCACTAGGTGTTCCTTCTCAGCATCTAGTAGATAGTCCCACTGGTATTTATCCCATAGTGGTGTCTTCTAAAACAGACCAACGTGTCCAACTTTGACTCTCCTGGCTTGAAATGATAAACCATCCTATAGTTCTTACTTTACCTCTCCACCTGAAAAATCAGTTCCTATTTCCCGTCATTTTTCTGTAAACAAAACTGAACAATTGGTGAAATGTTCTGTTCCTCGTGGCAATGACCCCGGCGCTTATCTCATTGTGAGCCATTGGTCAGGGCAACAGTGAATCGTGGGGCAGAGAGCCGCCCAGGTGGATTAAAATTTCCCAGGACACAACTAGTGTGCCTTGGATTGATTATTACCTCTTCTACTGCATTGAAAGGTGCCATGTTTTCCTGAAATACTCAATTCCCAACACCTGGGTGAACAGCGACCTCCCAGAGAGGGACTCACGGTACCAAGCCTCTCCCCAGGGGGAGCCCCAGAAACAATCTTGTCCTTCTTGTCTCATATTTCTACTTTACAAGGCAGTGAGTATGTTCAAGGTAAGTACAGGATTATTCGAGTAGGAATAGGCGATGGCTGTCATGATCAGTCCCCGCGTTGATTTCATTTCATTGTAAAGATAAATTAAAACCCAATTTTGCTTAAGCACATTGATGTAATTTTTTGGTATTATTTGACATGAAAAAAATACAGCAAAATTGAGTGATCGATTCAATATGAAACTTGTTGATGAATGAATTCAAATTTATTAAAAAAGGACTAACTGACTTAAATGTGAAGGCTGATTATTTTTTTCCTCCTTGTCTATATGCGGTAGAACTGGTGTGCTTCTTTTAATTCCAGGTAACTTTCATCACACATGTCCATTTAGATTATACTGAAAGTAAAAAGAAATAAGCTCAACACTGACTGCATGTGAGACCAACAGAACCATGACTTAAAAAAAAAAAAATCATGATTTATTCTGAAGATCAAAGAAAAAGTAGGTAGGAGTTCCTGCCTTGGTGCAGGGGGGTTTAGAATCCAACTGATGTGGCTCAAGTTGCTGCAGAGGTGTGGGTTCGATTCCCAGCCTGGCACAGTGGGTTAAAGGATTCAGTTTTGCTGCAGCTGTGACCTACCCCACAGCTGCAGCTCAGATTCAATTCCTGGCCCAGGAACTTCCATATGACAGAGGTGCATTTGAAAACAAACAAACCCAACTAGGCACACGGAGATCCACCTTGTCCGTGTTCTCAAAAATGTGTTTTAAGAGAGAACTATTTTTATATTAAAGGTGAGGAAACTAACCTACAGATCACCTCTGACACAGATGGTACTCATCCTTCTCTTTAGTTCTTAGGACTAAAAGGCAATTTCATTTGTGTCCTCTCCAGTGAGGGAGTAACAAGCAATGTCTCTGAGTGAGTGAATGAATGAATGAGTTCAGGTCCTCAGGCACCTTAGACAGAATTTTTGTTGAGAAGTACATCTCTAGGCCCCTGCAAGTCTCCTGGCGCATGTGTACACACTGTAAAAGGAAAGTGCTCCGGAGTTCCCTTCGTGGCACAGCGGTTAACGAATCCGACTAGTAACCGTGAGGTTGTAGGTTCGGTCCCTGCCCTGGCTCAGTGGGTTAAGGATCCGGCGTTGCCATGAGCTGTGGTGTAGGTTGCAGACGCAGCTCGGATCCCGCATTGCTGTGGGTCTGGCATAGGCCGGCAGCTACAGCTCCGATTCTACCCCTTGCCTGGGAACCTCCATATGCCGCAGGAGTGGCCCTAAAAAAGGCAAAAAGACAAAAAAAAAAAAAAAAAAAAGTGCTCCATGCTACTTAGCAGTCTTAAAATTACCCTCAGCCTGTTAGGATTTAATGAAGACATAGCTTCCAATATGCCTACTCTAAACAAAATAACACAGATTCTTCAGTAATTCTTCACAGGTGGTTTTTCTTTTCTTTTCTTCTTTTTCTTTTCTTTTCTTTTTTTTTTAATAGGGCCGCACCCAAGGCACATGGAAATTCCTGGGCTAGGGGTGGAATCGGAGCTATAGCTGCTGGCCTATGCACAGCCTCTGCAGCACCGGATCCAAGCGAAGTCTGTGACCTACACCACAGCTCACAGAAATGCCAGATCCTTAACCCACTGAGCGAGGCCAGGGATTGAACCTGCAACCTCATGAATATTAGTTGGGTTTATTACTGCTGAGCCACAACAGAAACCCCCATAGGTCATCTTTTCTTTTCTTTCTTTTTTCTTTTTTTAAAACTGTGGGTAGGTTTTTTCACCCACCTAGTATACTTTGGGACCCTGACTTGGACACATCTCACACTAATTCTTTGTCTAGGACTGGAGCGTCACTATGGGGATATTTCTCACTTCATTAGCCTACAACTATTCATTTAGATGCTAAGTTTAAATTACCAATAACTGCAGAAAAAAAGGATTTTCAAATTTTGACCAAATTTCTTAAAGCAGCTTCTTCTTTTTCTCTTTTGGCTTCCCCTAAAGCACATGGAAGTTCCTGGGCCAGGGATCAAATCTCAGCCACATCTGTAACCCACACCATAACTGTAGGAACACCAGATCCTTAATCTACTCTTTTTTTTTTTTTTTTTTTTTTTTCTTTTTCTTTTTTAGGGCCAAACACAAGGCATATGGAGGTTCCCAGGCTAGGGGTTGAATCGGAGCTGCAGCTGCTGGCCTATGTCATAACCACAGCAATGACAGATCCCAGCCACATGTGTGACTTACGCAGCAGCTTATAGCAACATCAGATCCTTTAACCTAATGAGCAAGGCCAGGGATCAAAGCCACATCTTCATGGTATTAGACGAATTCTTGAACCACTGAGCCACACAATGGGAACTCTACCAAAGAACTCTTTAAAGCCTCTTTTAAAAGCATCCCACTTTTCATTGCCCCAAGAAAACCTCATTGAATGCAGGGTCCACCCGGAATCCCCTCACTCTTGGACCCCATGCCTGTCACAGGCCACGTACTCATTTGGCACCATGTTAAGATTCTTTCCTGCCTCCTTCTAACTAGCTTCTAAAAGGCAGGCACTGTCAGCTCTCCTTTGAATGAGAAAATTATTCTTTGGAAAAGGTTGATTCTTTGGAACCTGTGATAACATTTTTAAGGTAGGACAGTAACTTGTTATAAGACTAAAGTAGCAACAGTTGTTGACTGAAGGACTCACACTCTTTGGCTCTTGCCTTTCATATACATAGGTCCCACTTAGGATCCATAGGCAAGCAATGCAAGGGGAACTTATAAAAAAAATGTAGTCCACAGAAATGGCTGTCAAGCACATCTGGTATGGGTGTGGGTGTGTGCATCTTGAAAACAAATAGGAAATTAGTTAGTGGCCCAGGTAGCCAGTGATAGCAGGAAAATATCTTGCAACTTAAATCTCCACTTATGATTTCCCTAGGATCCAGCTTGACTCTCCAATCTTGAGGTAGCGGTACTCACACCCCGATTTTTCCACGCATTTCTCTTTTCCATCTCTCACCTCCCTCATCATATTTTTGGTTTGTTTGGGGTTTTGAGGGAATGTCTCCTTGGAAATTAAAAATAATAATAATTTTAATTACCTATTTTGTTGAGAGCAGTTGCAACCTCAATTTTAGCACTTTCCAAGCGTTAGTTCCCGAAATAGAAGGGTCAGCTCTTCTTGTATGTTGAAGCCACACAAAATAGTTCACTTCGCAGTGAGGGAGGGGGTTGACACGTTGCATTTTAGGTCATATTCTCAACCCTCCATCTTCTGTTCACTGTCACTATATTTCTGCATTATCAATGTCTAAAACATACACATTCTATCTACAGTAATAAAATTGCATTTTACTCCTGAATATTATGTTTTATGGAGTGATTATAAAAGTTGAAAAGTAATGAACATTCCACATCATTGAGCTATACTAGGTTCAAGGTTTAGGATTACAGTTGCATGTATAAAGACACATATTAGAAGGAAGAAAAAACAAAAATCCTGTAGGTAAGAGTTTTTCTGCCTGGAAAGTGGAATCATTTGAGGATGTGTGAGAAAAGAGTTGTCCTCTCAGCTGTTACTGTATCATGGAGGTTGAGAACTTATTCAGCACTGTGAGTACTTCAGCCTTCAAGTTGAACACTAATTAAAAAAAAAAAAACCTTTGATGTTGATAAGTATATAAAATCATTTAAAACAGAGCTAAACAGTTTGCTTGGACTGATTTAGAAATCCAGTGACTTCCTCGGGCTATCTGAGGGAGAATATTCCTAAGGTCCAGATTGAATGAATTACTTTTTCCTGCACTGTTTCAGTTGATCAAAACATTATAGCATGTCTATTTGCATTAGAATTTTCCTAGGTTTTATCCCTCTCAATCACCCACAAACAACCATTCTGGGGTTTCTAATTTGCCTTATTTTTTCTTAACTAGGAAATAATGGTATGCTTTCTTGACCATGTGCATAGCATTAACCACCAACTTAGTCTTAAAATTGATTTTTTTTTTGTCATCCTTTCCATTTTTATTTCTGAATATATTCTTAGCATTGACTGATTTCTCATACAAATTAGAAATGCTTGCTTTTTGGACCAGCTGCAGAATGCTCATACTATGATTACTGGATTAGTTCCAATATTTCATAATAGTCCATGGCTTCCTCTTTCTTGGCTTTATTCTCCTTTTTTGCCAAAGTTCATCCTCAGTTAATGACTGAGGAGCAAGTTTGAGACAAAAGGTCTCTGAGGCTTTGATTACCTGAATTCTCTCCTTGGTTCTTTATGTTTAATTGGTTGTTCGCTAGGTATTGATGTGGATTAAAAGTAATTTCCGGAATTCCTTTTGTGGCTCAGTGGTTACAAACCCAACTAATATCCATGAGGATGCATATTCAATCCCTGGCCTTGCTCAGTGTATTAAGGATCTGGCATTGCTGTGACTGTGGTGTAGGCTGGCAGCTGCAGCTCCTATTCGACCCCTAGCCTGGGAATTTCCATATGCTACAGGTACAGCCCTAAAAAAAGAAAAGGAAAAAAAAAGGAAAATCTAAGTAATGTCCCTAGAATTTTGAAATCATTACATCATTGTATTTTATCATCCAATGATACTTATAACAAGTCTGATGCCAGCTTATTGTATTTACTTAAACAGACCTACCCCCCAACTCTTCAAGCCCCCACACAAGTGCCTCTGGATTAAGGAAGCTTTTAGGACATCTTTCTGGTATTTAGCGTTAGTCATATTGTCATATTGTATTGGATCCTGGGTGAAACTCTAAATCTAAAGATCTCTATCTCTGACCCCCAAACACTTTTCTTAATTTTTTAAGAAAAACTTTTCTGCCTTTTTGTTTTCATATGTTCCTACCAGTCATATTTTTTACTTAGTAGTTTATAAATCCTTAATATATAATCTTTTTCTCCAGTTCTAGTTTTTTTGTTGTTAGCTTTGTGTTTGGCTAACAGACTTATCTTTTGAAAATTCTATTTCATTTTATAAACATTTTTTTTTTAGAAGTATAAATGACAAGAGTTCCTGTGTTGCAGAAGGTTAAGGATCTGACGTTGTCTCTGTGGTGGCTTGGATTCAATTCCTGACCCAGTGCAGTGGGTTAAGGATCGACATTGCTGCAGCTGTGGCGTACGTAGGTCTCAGCTGTGGCTCAGATTCAGTCCTTGGCCTGGGAACTTTCATATGCTGCTGATGTGCTCCCCCCACCAAAAAAAAAAAAAAAAAAAAGTATAAATGACATTTTAAAACTGCACATATTTAAAATGTGTAATTTGATAAATTTTGACATGTGAAACTGTCATCAGAATCAAAATAAGGAACATTTTCGCTCCCCCAGAGTTTACTTAAACCACTTTGTAAATTTCCACCCTACTCTAAGACACCCATTCCTGTCACCAAGCAACAACTAATGTGCTTTCAACAAATGACACACTAAAGATTAATTTGTATTTCTAAAATTTTATGTAAATGAAATCAAAGAGTACACTCTTTTTTTCTCTAACTTCTTTCACTCAGTATAATTGTTTTGAGATTCATCCATGTTGTTGTGTCTACCAATACCTCAATAATTTTTATTGCTGAGTAGTATTGCATTGTACAGGTAGCCACAATTTGTTTATCCATTCACCTGCTGACAGACATTTGAATTGTTTCCACTTTTGGAACATCCATATACAACTTTGCATAGACATAGGCTTTCATTTTTCTTGGGTAAATATCTAAGAGTGAAATAGTTTGATTTTGTGGTGGTGTAGATTTACACTCTTTATGAAGTTACCAAACTGTTTTCCCAAAGTGGTTTTGCAATATTAAATTACTCCGGATATGTTTGAGAGTTCCAGTTTCTGTACATTCTCTCCAGAATTTGGTATGGTCAGTCTTTCCAAATTTATCCATTCAATAGCTATATGATGGCATCTCCTTTTATCTCCTTTTTGTTTTAATTTACATTTCCTTTTTGACTAATGATGTTGAACATCTTCCCATGTGTTATTTGCCATCTCTGTCCTCATTACTAAAGGATCTGTTTAAATCGTCTGTTAATTTTTTTTTTTTTTTAGGGCCTTGCCTGTGGCATATGGAAGTTCCCAGGCTGAGGGTCAAATCAGAGCTGCAGCTGCTGGCCCATAGCACAGTCACAGCAATGCCAGATTCCAGCCCATCTGCAACTTACACCGAAGCTCATGGCAATGCTGGATCCTTAACTGAACGAGGCCAGGGATCGGACCCACATCCTCATGGATACTAGTTGGGCCCATTTCTGCTGAGCCACAATCGGAACCCCCTTCTGTTCATTTTTAATTGATTTTATTATTATATTTTGAGAGTTCTTTATGTAGTGTATATTTTAGATGCAAATCAGAATATGTTAACTTTTTCTTTCTTTCCTTGGCTTGTCTCTTCATTCTCTTAACAGCTTTTCAGAAAGCATAAGTTTTTAATTTTGCTAAAGTTCAACATATCTCTTTTTTTCTTTTATAGGCCATGTATATGGTATTGTGTGTCTAGAAAATCTTTGCCTAATTATAGGTCACAAAGATTTTTCCTTCTGTTTTCTTCTAGAAGTTTTATAAATTTAGGTATTACATTTAGACTTATACATGTGGAGTTACTTTTGCATATGTTGTGAAATACAAAAAAAAGTTCATTTTCTCTATACTCATATTTCCAATTGTTCTAGCACTATTGGTTAAAAAGACTTTACTTTCACCCACTGAATCTCCTTTTCATCCTTGTTGAAGTCAGTTTATCACCTGCATGTGGGTTCATGCCTGGACTTTCTACTCTGTTGTATTAATCTATTTGTCTATGTTGAGATCAACACTACAATGTCTTGGCCACAATAGATTTATGGTGAGGCTCAAAGGCTAATACCATTAGTGCATCAAATGTGCTATTCTTTTCAAAGTTTTTTGGTGACCTTAGGACATTTCCATATATATTTTAGAATCAATTTGTTACTGTGTATACGTATATATGTATATATTATATGTATATTATACACACATACTTATACATATATTATGCATACATATACATTTTAGAATCAGTCTGTTACTATATTTATAGTATATATTAGTGTATATGTGTATAGTATATATACATATATAGTAACAAACTGAATCTAAAACGTATATGTCTATGTGTGTGTGTATATAATATACGTGTGTGTGTGTGTGTGTGCGTGTGTGAATGTATATTCATTCTGATAATTTAATTGGGGGCTACGATAGATTCTTACACCAATTTGTGGAGAACTGGCATCCTAAGAGTGTAGGTTTCTCAATCTTGGCATGTTGATACTTTGAACCACATGGATAGCCTCTACTCACTAGATTCCAGTGCCAAAATCTGCCTCCTCAATTGTAGCAACCAAACCTGTCTCTGGATATTGCCAAATGTTCCCAGGGATGGACAACTGGCTGAAAACCCCTGCTTCAAGGTCTTTTTGAATTTCTCTTAGCAATAGTTTTTAGTTTTAAATGTGGAGACTTTGCACATCTTTTGTTGGGTTTATCTTTATTATTCAATATTTCTTGAATGACATTGCAGATATTATTTTTATCAAATCCAGCTTCTGATTATTTGTTGCTAGTAAGTGGAAATGCAATTGACTTTTGTTTATTGATCTTTGTCTTAGTACAGGCTGCTCTATTTTCTTAAATCTCTCTGAGAATAGTAAAAGTTTTCTTGAATATTCAATGTATTCATTTTTAATGCTAATTTTTCTGTTTTATTTATTATAGGTTTTTTATTTTTTATGCCAGTCTTTTTCTTTCTAAGACTGATGGCTTTTTGTGAGATATTTTGTGAATTAGCTTTCTCTGGTTTCCTTTATATTATGTATCTTGTGTGGTTCTCCTTTACAACCAGTCTTTTCCTGGAAATTTTAAGTCTAAATGAGAGGTCTGAGTATTTTTCTTGGATTTTAGCAGAATATTTTATTTTAGAATGAGCAAACAGAGAGCTGACCTAAAATGCTGGGCACCCTAGTGCCAAAATAAAAAGGGCCTTTCTTTTCTGGGCTGCTTATGCCCTCTCTAGGAGGCTAGCTCTTCCTAGGTAATTGTTTTTCAATGTCTTTATTAAAGGTATCAGTGCTTATTTGTTATTGGTGATTATTTTCTTGTTTTGTCCTCGTGATAAGGTACACAGTACATGGGTTGGAGGAAAGCAGACAGAGTGGTCGTGAGTGTTGAAGTCCTACTGGGACTGATTGTTCCAAATAGAGATTTCCAGGAACCCCTCAGCTTTTTGGAAGCCTCTTTTTCATTCTGCTAACATGCTTTATATCCACTTTATAGCCTATAAAACCCAAGCTCTTAGAGTTTCCTTGTGGCTCAGTGGGTTAAGGATCTGATGTTGCCACTGCAGTAGCTCAGGTCACCCACTGTAGTGTGGGTTTGATCCCTGGCTGGGAAACTTCCACATGCCATGGGTGTGGCCAAAAAAATAATAATTATAAAATAAACTATTTCCTTTCTGGCCTTTACATGAAAAAATTTTGCAGACTCCTGCTTTAGATGCCTTAGATGAATCAGAAGTAAATGGTTTGGAACCCAGATTTTTAAATATAATCACATTCTAATCTTGGGTCCCCCAAAGGCTTTTATCCTCCAATAATTATTCTTATCTTTATCATAAAGGACTGAACATAGTCAAAATTTCCAGTACACTATGCTGATTTAGCAACGGATTTTGTGTCCCATCAAACCTATATCTGTCATGCTTTAGCCAACTACTTCATATATGGCCCTTCTCCTCATTTTCTGAGCAAAGTTTCCTTTAGAAGATAAGTTTAATAGTACAACAGAGTAAAAATTCAAATTTTGTATTTTTAAATAAAGCAAGTAAAAATTAGTTAGCATTACTGCTTCAGAATTGAACCGATCTTCCTGAGCTAAATGAGCATAAAAAATTGTTGGACTCACCAGACTGATAATTCATTCCCAAAAGAATAAACCTCTTAATGGAAGAAGAAGAAAACTATTTCTGCAGAATCTACTAGGTTGGGTTATTTACAAGCTTTATATATAATATCTTCACAAAAAAATAGTACTATTTCTCCACAAGTAAATAAATATGAACTAAAGGGAAACAAAAACATTTGAGTCCTGAATCATTGATAGACAATATCCTCTTTCTAGACCCCATCCATTAAGGACAAAAATTACTATTTGTGGAGATTTATCACAGGACAGCAACTTTTACTCTGACTGTGTCTCTGAGGGTTACAAATAATCTAAATTATGCTCACTATCTCTAATAAGGTTAATTAAGTTTGAATACAGAAAAGTCAATGAAAACAAAATCTACTTTAAAAGATCAACAAAATTGAAAAAAGCTTCATGCAAATTTACCAAGAAAACATAAGAAACCAGTTAAATTATTAGAATTAGAAGTGAAATAGAGGGCACTACTACCAACTTTACAAAAATAAAAAGTATTGCAAAGGAAAACATGAACAATTGTACACCAAAAAAATTAGATAACTAAGATGAAATGGGCAAATTCTTAGAAAGACATAAACAACTAAAATAGACTCAAGAAATAGACCTGATAAATAGACATAACAAATGAAGACGTTGAACAAGTTATTTTTTTTTTTAATTACCCACAAAGGAAATCCCAGACTGAGATGACTTCACTCTTGAATTCTAAAAGACATTTAAAGAAATAATAGAAAATCTTCACAAACTCTTCCAAAAAGTAGAAGAGAACACTATCCAAATCATTTCATGATTTCAGTATTCCCCTTATACCAAACCCAGGCAAAGATATCACAAGAAAGAAAACTACAGATTAATATCTCTTATGAATACAAATACACAAATCCTAGTAAACTACACCCAGCAATATATTAAAAGAATTCTATACTGTGACCAATTAGAACTTATCCCAGAAATCCAAGGTTAATTTAGCATACAAAAAATAAATGAATGCAATACATTATATCAACAGAATAAAAAACAAAAAGCACACAATCATCTCAATAGATACCGAAAAAATATTTTGAAAAAAGTTAGGAGTTCCTGTAGTGGCTTGGCAGAAACAAACATGACTAGTATCCAAGAAGACGCAGGTTTGATCCCTGGTCTTGCCCAGTGGGTTAAGGATCTGGCATCGCTGTGAGCTGTGGGTATAGGTTGCAGACACGGTGCAGATCCTGCATTGCTGTGGCTGCCGTGTAGGCTGGTAGCTGCAGCTCCAATTTGACCCCTAGCCTGGGAAATTCCATTTGCCACAGGTGACCAAAAAAAAGGAAAAGAAAAGAAAGAAAGAAAAAATTTTAAAAACCCATTTAAGATTTAAAAAAAATTCACCAAACTGGAAACAGAAAGGACTACCTCAACCTGATAAAAGGACTTCTGCACTTCCACAGCAAACATCATGCTTAATGGTGCAAAAAAGGATGTTTCCCCCCATAAGATCAGAAGCAAAACTAGAATGTCTTCTTCTGCTGTATCTATTCAACATTGTGATGGAGATTTTAGCCCAGGGAATTAGACAAGAGAAAGAAATAGATTGGAAAGGAAGAATAAACTAATTACAATTATAGGTGACATAATCATACAGAGAATCCTAAGGAATTTACTAAAAACCTGTTAAAACAAATAAATGAGTTGAACAAGATTTCAGGATACAGGGTCAAAACACAAGTGCAGTTGCATTTCTATGCAGGTAATGAACAATCCAAAAATGAAATTAAGAAGATAGTTCCTTCCATTCACAATAATATCAAAAAGAATAAAAAATTTAAGGTTAAATTTAACAAAGTGCAAAATTATACTCTGAAAACTATAAGGCATTGTGGGGTTTTTTCCTTTATTTTCCTTCCAGTTTTATTGAGATATAATTGAAATATGGCACTGTATAAATTATATTGAGATATAATTGACATATGGCATTGTATAAATGACCACAGTAAATTTAGTGAACATCCATCATCTCACGAGATAAAAAGCAAGAGAAAAATATTTCCTTGTGATGAGAACTTCCAGGATCCATGTTCTCAACAACTTTCGTATATAACATATAAACAGGGTTGATATTTATCATGTTGTATATTACATCCTTACTACTTATTTATCTTATAACTGGAAGATTGAAGCTTTGACTACCTTTATCCAACATTCCCTCTCTTTCCCTCCTGCCATGTGAAATATTGTTGAAGGAAATTGAAGAAGTTCTAAATAAGTGGGAAAACACTCAATGTTCACAAATCAGAACACTTAACATCATTAAAATGGCAAATGTCCTTTGCTACAAACATGATACTAATACAATATTGTGAATCAACTATACCCCAATAAAAGTTTTTTTAAGTTCCAATGAATAAACGTCAAAAAGAATTGTGGCAAAAATCTGGCAACTTTCCCTAATTGATCAATCTTTATCACAATCTTTATCAGAATCTCAGAAGACTATAGAAATTCACAAGATGATTCTAAAAATCACATGGGTTTGCAAGGGATCCAGAATAACTAAATAATCCTGAAAAAAAAAAGAGCATAGTATGAGATTCACACTTAATAAT
Source organism: Sus scrofa (assembly GCF_054392235.1). Classification (NCBI taxonomy): domain Eukaryota; kingdom Metazoa; phylum Chordata; class Mammalia; order Artiodactyla; family Suidae; genus Sus; species Sus scrofa. The sequence goes on from NC_139383.1 coordinate 150,230,399, forward strand.
TTATAATCGAGACTGTGTAGTATTTGGCACAAGAATAGACATAAATTTATGGAAGAGAAATGAGAGTCTAGAAATAAATCTATTTATCAATGAGAAACAGATTTTGAAAATGATGCTGAGGGCATTCAATGGGAAAAGAGCAGTCTTCAACAAATGATGCTGGAGCATTTGGATAGTTACATACAAAGAATGAAATCAGACCCTTACCTCGGAGCATATACTAAATATTAGGTTGAAGTGGATCAAAGATCTCTAAATGTAAGAGCTAAACCTACAAAACTCCTGGAAGAAAACATTGGAATAAATCTTCGTGAGCCTGGATTTGGCAAAAGATTCTTAGATTTGACATCAAATTCACAAACAAAAAAATAGATAAATTGGACTTTATCAATTTTTTAAAAATATGCCTTAAAAATACCATCAATAAAAATGAATGGATGGAGTTCCCATCATGGTAGGAAATGAATCTAACTAGGAACCATGGGGTTGTGGGTTTGATTCCTGGCCTTGCTTAGGGGGTTAAGGATCCAGCATTGCCATGAGCTGTGGTGTAGGTCAGCAGCTGTAGCTCCAATTAGACCCATAACCTGGGAACCTCCATATGTCAAGGGTGCAGCCCTAAAAAATAAATAAATAATAAATGAAAATAAAAATGAATGGATAACACACAGAATCCAAAAATATTTGCAAATCATACATCTAAAAGAATCTATATCTAAAATACTCAAAGAACTTTTACAACTCAATAATAAAAAGACAAAAAACTCCATTGAAAAATAGACAAGAGTTTGCTAGTGGCTCAGAGCATTAAGGATCTGGTATTGTCACTGTGATAGCACTGTTTCAATCCCTGGCCCCAGAACTTCCACATGCTGTGGGTGCAGCCAAAAAAAGACAAAGGTCTAAAAAGAAATCTCTCCAAGAAGGAAATAAAAATGGCCAATAAGCACATTAGTCATCAATAAAGTGAAAACCCAAATTGCCATTTCATACCCACTAGGATGAACTGAATTAAAAAGTTGGAAAACGACAGACGTTGGCAAGGATGTAAAAAATTTGGAAACCTCATTCACTGAAGATGAGAATGCAAAATGCTGCATCTACTTTGGAAAACAGTCTGGCAGTTCCTCGTGATTAATTTATAATTATGATTTGACAGAACAATTTAACTCATAGGTATATGCTCAAGAGAATGAAAACTTATGTCCACACTGAAGAGTGTATGTGAATACTTATAGTAACATTATTCTTAATTGTCAAAAGGTGGAAATAACCTGAATGTCCCACAATGGAAGAATGAATAAACAAAACACAGTATATCTATACAATGGAATAGCATTTGCCCATAAAAGGGAATGAAATACTGATACACACTACAACACGGGTGAAACTTGAAAACACTGTGGTAGGTCGGGAGTTCCCATTTTGGGGCAGCGGAAACGAATCCGACTAGGAACCATGAGGTTGTGGGTTCGATCCCTGGCCTTCCTCAGCGGGTTAAGGATCCGGCGTTGCTGTGAGCTGTGGTGTAGGTTGCAGAAGTGTCTCATGTTTGGTGTTGCAGTGGCGTCAGCCAGTGGCTACAGTTCAGACTAGACCCCTAGCCTGGGAACCTCCATATGCTGTGGATGCGGCCCTAAAAAGCCAAAAAAAAAAAAAAAAATGGTAAGTCAAAGAAGCTAGTCATGAAAAACTACATACTCATGTGATTCCGTTCATATGAGAGTCTAGGAAAATAGATTTTTGGTTCCTCAGGGCTAGTGTGGGGTGAGGTAGGTACATAGCTGTGTAATAGCTGAAGGGTACAGAATTTCTTTTTGAAGTAATAAAATATTCTAAGTTTGACTGTAGTTATGGTTACACACATCTGTGAATACACTAAAAGCCATTGAATTGAACTGTACATTTTAAATGGGAGAATTACATGGTATGTTAATTATATTTCAATAAAGCTGCTAAAAATTGGTTGATAGCAAAAAAATTAAAATAAAATAACAGTGGTTTGAGTAAGATGTTTAATTTTTATCACATTCAAAATATTTGTGAGTAGACAGAGCAAATATGGCAGTCCAGAGTTTCAAGGCAGTCCTTCCAAGGTTGTCTCATCTTCCACTGGTAACTAGATGGCAGCTATGCTGAGGTTTAAATAACAGGAAAGAGGAAGGCTGAGGAAGAGGGTCAGACTCCTCCCCTTTAATGACACCTCTTAGAATTATACAGACCACAGCTAGCTGTGGTCCAGTCACATGGCTGTACCTTTACCTAGGTGATGATGGGGATTGTAGTCTTTATTCTAACATAACTATTGTTATCAAGGGAAGAAGAACAGTTTTAACGGGACAGCAGCAATCTCTGTCATCTTAGTGAAGTAAATCTTTGACTCAGGGTGTCCACACAAAATATAACACTCTACTAAAATCTAAAGGGACTTTGTTACTGAGGCATGAGATGGGGAGGGTGAGGAGGGAGAGGATATTTAATCAAAAAATACGAAAATAGTAAAATTTTTGTTCCAGAGAGTCTAAGCAGTGTTTAGTCAAAGCAATCAATTATCAAACATAAATGTTTTATGGAGTTCCTGCCATGGCACTCTGGTTTGAGAATCTGACTGCAGTAGCTCAGGTGGCTGCAGAGACACAGGTTTGATCCCTGGCCTGGTGCAGTGGGTTAAAGGAGCTGGCATTTCTGCAGCTATGGCATAGATGACTGTGGCTTGGATTCCTTTGCTGGCCCAGAAATTTCCATGTTTTTGTTTTTGTTTTAAATGGTGAACCATTAAAAAGAGAATAATAAAATTTAAAAAAATAAAGGTTTTAGGAGTTCCCTCATGGTTTAATGGTGAAGGACTTGGTGTTGTCACTGCTGTGGCTCGGGTTCAATTCCTAGCCTAGGAAATTCCATATGCCACTCATGCGGTCAAAAAAAATAGTAACTATCATGATGAAAATAATCATAAACATTGCAAAGGATGGCTTATGATAATAAAATTCTTGGAACTAGAAGGAAGACACTGGTAGAACTTATTTGAAAGGGTCTGGGAATCAAATATAAATAATGCATGGATATAAAAGGAGAGAACCAAATTTCCCCAACTTTTCTCTTGCTCTAGAAAAATGTGACTAGAATTATATGTATGGGAGCTCCCTCACTGCTTAGTGGGTTAAGAATCCAGTGTCATTCCTTCTGTGGCTTTGGTTACAGTTGTGGCATAGGTTTGATCCTTGACTCCAGGAAATTCCGCAGGCTGGGGACGAGGCCAAAAGAAAAAAAGAAAGAAAGAATAATGTGTAAGAAATTTCCCATAGGACCTGTACTCAAAATCACTTTCTAGCTATGTTACCTTGGAGAAGTTAATTAGCCTTTCTGAGCATTAGTTGTCTCTGGTACAGAATGATAATAATCCTCTTCTCATAATGAGAGATCATTAAAGCACTTGCAGTCTAATAGGTACTAACTTTCCCACCCCACTCTCCTTTGCTCCTTTGTGGAAATGTATCAAGATCAGTGGTAGAATTTAAGGCACAGCACCCAATCATGTCAGCCACAGACATTTATTTTTCCCTTAATTGGTTCCCAAATCAGTATTTGCTTGACAACTTGGTTGAGGACAACCGTTGACAGAAGATTGATAGAAGGGAGCTTTCTACTAGCACTGGTCCTACAGTCAATGTCATGTAACACAGAATATTTTTACCTCACTGCTTTGTGTCCCAGGCCTGGGTGCAGCCACACTTCTTAACTGACTCCAGGAAGCCTGGAGCTGAGCAGATCAGTTAGAAGTAAAGGAACCAGGAGTTCCGTTTGTAGCTTAATAGGTTGAGAACCCAACATAGTATCCATGAGGATTCAGGTTCAATTCCTGGCCTCACTCAGTGGGTTCAGGATCTGGCCTTGCCACAGGCTGCATTGAACCTCACAGATGCAGCTCAGTTCTGGTGTTGCTGTGGTTGCGGCGGAGGCCAGCAGCTGCAGCTCCGATTTGACCCCCAGCCTAGGAACTTCCACATGCTGCAGGTTCAGCCCTAAAAAGAAAAAAAAGGAAGAAGTAGAGGAGCCAGATTCCCTCCTTCTCTTGCCTGCTGGCTGGCTGAGCTCCTTCATGGCCTCACCAGCCTTTCTTTTCTCTATATGGCGCTAACCGCAGCTAAGGGACTAATGAGCACATCCAGATGAATGACTAATAATTTCTCTACCATCAGCTCTTATTTATCACAGCCAGATCATTTGACTTTCAAATTATCTCCCAGAAAGCCTCCCTTTTGAATATTTATTGACATTTCAACAACTCTTCTTAATTAAGCACTTTATTGGAATGAGCACGGTCTTTGTTTATAGTCCAGCAGGAGCCTGAAGAGTCAAAACAACACCATCCCTGCTCTGTAGACGTCAAGCAGAACTTTGCCAAGAAATAATCTTTGTTCCATTTCTGATGGGCTCTTCATTCACCCAACTGGCAGTGAGTCACGTGTGGGACCATTAAGCTCCTGGATTCTGGATACATGAAAAAAATGTATTTGCTGAACTTAGGAATCCACAGGCTCTTAGAGGAGATAGACACGGCAACAATAATATACAGAAGAAGTAGATCTTCTTTTGTAGATCAGTGGAGAACAGTGGAGAACAGGTGGAGAAGCTAAATCAGCTTCATAGAATCCAAGATAAGACAGAGGAGATGGTGAGTGAGTTGTGCCTTGAGGCAAAGGTTCAGGTTTGGGGCTGCCAAGAAGAATGCCTTGTGTCATGGCACTGCAATGTGACAGAGAAAAACATCAGTCCTTTGTTTCTAAAGTAAGTTTTCTTTTCTTTTTTTTTTTGTCTTTTATTGCCATTTCTTGGGCCCCTCCTGCAGCATATGGAGGTTCCCAGGCTATGGGTCTAATCAGAGCTGTAGCTGCCAGTCTACCCCAGAGCCACAGCAATGTGGGATCCGAGCCGCATCTGCGACCTACACCACAGCTCATGGCAAAGCCGGATCGTTAACCCACTGAGCAAGGCCAGGGATTGAACTCGCAACCTCATGGTTCCTAGTCAGATTCGTTAACCACTGCGCCACGACGGGAACTCCTAAAGTAAGTTTTCTGATTGGTGAAGTTATCCTTTTCCAACAGAGGATGGGTTAGACAAGCCCTCTGTCTATGGTGATTTCACTCTTTAATGTAACATGTGAATCTTCAGAATATCAGAGGCTCCTGCTTTCATACTTTGATGTTAAATAAATCAAAATAATTTAATTGTATTTGCATATTTATTATTTCAGGTATTTCTAGCTACTAATGACAGGTTGACTGCAATCTCTGTTCTAGCTCCTTGGCCTCCATTTGAATAGTTATGCTGTGCAATTCTTATTTAAGTAGTAAAGCATATACATTGTTGAGTCTATAAATAATAAATGCTGGAGAGGGTGTGGCGAAAGGGAACCTTCTTACACTGCTGGGAATATAAATTGGGCAGCCACTATGGAAAACAGCCACTATGGAAAGCCACTATGGAGATTCCTTTAAAAGACTACAAATAGAGCTATCATATGATCCATTCCTGGGCATATACCTGGAAAAAAAGAAACAAATAAAAAATACTAATTCAAAAAGATGCATGTACCCCAGTGTTCATAGCAGCACTATTTACAATAGGCAAGACATGAAAGCAACCTACGTGCCCAACAGCAGATGAATGGATTGTTGTTATTAGATTCCACACTTTAGTGATCTCATATGATATTTTCCTTTCTCTGTCTGACTTACTTCACTTAGTATGATAATTTCTAGGCACATCCATTGTGCTGCAAATGGCATTATTTCATACTTTAAAATGGCCAAGTAACATTCCATTGTGTATATGTACCACATCTTCTTTATCCATTCCTCTCTTGATGGGCATTTAGGTTGCTTCATGTACAAAATAGAAAGAGACTCAAAGACTTTGAAACCAAACTTATGGTTACCAAAGGGGAAATGTTGTGGGGAGGGATAAATTAGGGAGTTGGGACTGACATATATATATTACTATATATAAAACAGATGGGTAACAAGGCCTACTGTATAACACAGAATCATTTACTCAATACTGTGTAATAACCTATATGGGAAAAGAATCTGAAAAGGAATGGATATATGTATATGTGTAACTGATTTACTTTGCTATATGCCTGAAATTAATGCAATTTTGCAAGTCAACCATACTCCAATAAAATTTTTAAAAATAACAAAAGGCGAAGGGATAAAGGAGCCTTGGTATACAGACAAACACACACACACAATGGAATACTACTCAGCCATAAAAAAAGAATGAAATAATGCATTTGCAGCAACAGTGGACTTGGATGGTATTATGCTAAGTGAAATAAGTCAGAGGAAGACAAGTACTGTATGATATTGCTTACATATGTAATCTTAAAAATACAATAAACTGGTGAATATAATAAAAAAGATGCATGGACATAGAAAACATAACTAGTGGATACCAATTGGGGGAGGGAAAGAAAGAAGGGCAATATAGGAGTAGGGAATTAAGAAGTAGAAATGATTAGGTATAATATAAGATACAAGGATATATTGAACAACATGGAGAATATAATACCTATAATAACTATAAATGGAGTATAACTTTTACAAATTGTGAATCATGGGAGTTCCTGTTGTGGCTCAGTGGGTTAAGAACCCAACACAGTGTCTGTGAGGATGTGGGTTCAGTCCCTGGCTTTGCTCAGTGGGTTAAGGATTGACACAAGCTGTGCTGTAGGTCACAGATGCAGCTCAGATCCGGCATTGCTATGGCTGTGACGTAGGCCGGCAGTTGCAGTTCTGATTTGATCCCTAGCCTGGGAACTTCCACATGCCACAGGTGCAGCTCTAAAAAGAAAATAAAAATTTGAATCACTATATTATATAGCTGTAACTTATATTGTACATCAATAAAAATTTTTAAAAATGAATAAATAAATAAAAGAAGGGCCACAAAAGAGATGGTGCAAACATATGCTATGAGTAGCATATTGGAATTACATTCCTTTAAAGATATCCTTCATTTTGTGAAGGGCTGACTGTCCCTACAAGCAGGGCTAGGATGGGGATTCAGGTTTAGCTGATTTATGGAGGTTTCTCACGTGAAGGGACGTCCGAGTCCAGACTGGTTCCTGGCCCATCTTGGAGGAGTGGTGCAAAGGACCCCACTGGGGAATGGGCTGGCCTTTGTAGCCATGACAGTCACTGGCCCAGGTCTAGGGGTACATGGTTCCTCTTTGGAAGAGGGTGGTTCCCCAGAGAATGGACAACTGTGAGGGGTAATCGTCCCAGGTGTGCAAACATGCCAGCCTCCTGCAATAGCTCAGGCAGCCCCCTGAAGGTAGGAGGCAAGTGGATTCACTTGGATCTCTGTAAGCTGCCCTCCCAGAGGTTAACTCCAGCTGGCCCTGTGGCCCCTATAAATTGCACTGCTGACATCTTGGGAAGTTGAGACCTCCCTGACATGACGTTCCTGTAGAAGCTCTACCTAAAAGGGCTGCTGTTTGGTGGGTCAACCACATTCAGTGCTAGAAGTTTCCCACAGGGATGGCAAACCTTTCAGCTTTCAGTATGACACAGGTGAGAAGAGATTAACACTGCTAAGTAAAAGGAGAATGATCCCCAAAAGAATCCTTTAACAACAATGACAACAATAAGGGGGACTCTTCGGGTCCTCCGGGGTCACAGAAAACTTGACTTGGAGTACCCAGGTGGCTCAGAAGTTTAAGCATCTGGTATTGTCACTGCTGTGGGTTCAACTCCTGTCCTTGGACCATCTGCAAAGAAAGAAATAAAAGAAGAAAGAAAGAGAGAGAAAAACAGAGATGGAGGGAAGAAAGAAGAAAGAAAGAAAAGGAGAGAGGGAGGGAAGAAGGGAGGAAGAAAGAAAAGAAAGGGAGAGAGAAAGGAAGACTGTCTGGTCTGTAACTCTTGATGTATCACTAACACCAGCAGAAGGGATTCTGTTATCTGATGTGGAACGTCTGAACAGGTACCCCTGCCTTATGGTTAAAGAAGTAAAAGTATCTTATCTCAAGGCAGTGAGTATTTGGGAGGAAATATATGTAAATACATTATAAAAATATATATATACACACACACTCACATGTCCCTCAGTTCCCCTATGTCTGGAGGAGATGCACTGCAGGTGCAGCTGTGTCAGTTTGAGTTTAGGAAACCTCCATCTTATGAGAGGTCTGAAGGAAAGCTACTTCGTCTTACTACCTTGCTCAGGAGACAGACATGCCCTCTGTCTCCCAAGGCTGCCACAAGACCCACAGAAACCTCGTGGCAACGTGCTCCACCAGCTACCACCTGGCGCCTGTGAGACATGCAGACCCCAGGGCCATCCCCCCAGCACCTGAATGAGACTCTCTCGGGAAGTTTTAACAGGCCATCAGGTGATTCTTTGAGAAGCTTGACTCTCCTATCTCGGTGCCCCTCAGTTTCTGATTAAGTTACATGCACTGTGTAGGTGGCGAAGCACTTTCAGGCACAGCAGATGTGAAGCAAGAAGCGCCCTGAACTTCCGCCTGGCTGCTTGTCGAATTTGCGCATGTGCACAGCCTACTGCACCTCGCCTTTTATAAAGGAATGTGATCACCTGGGGGTGTGGCTATCCGCGGGGACTAGGGAAGGGAGGTGTCCTGCAACTAGTCAACTGTGGATTCAGAGGGACGACTGTATGTGCAAATGGGAGACATGCACCAGCTGATCTGCCGGCACTGCAAATTCTTTTCTTAACTACTAGTCCTTGAGAGAATTTTATAATTCTCATTGATCTCATTGATGTACCATCTCTCCTTTTCTTTTAATTTACACAATTATAACATTGAAAATGCAGATGACAGTTTTGACATTCCCAAAAATGTAGTTTTAATTAGCATGTTGATTGCTTGGTCTAAAAAGCCAGATGCCTAAATATCATGAAAGGTCACATAGAACAAATTTTCAGTTTTCATCTTTCAATATCCTAATTTTATTGAATCAGAAGTGATTTTATTTAGTTGCTTTAGAAGATGATTTTATTTATCTCTCTATCCTTAAAAAAATTTATTCTTTAGGATAATTACAGAAATTCAAATCTCATCAAAGGAAGAAAAAAATAAGATTCTGCAAGCCCTACTGATAGCAGTTTCTTTTGTTTTTCTTTCCTAGTAGCAAACATTTGTAATAAAAGCTCAATGACTAAAAAGTTCATAACATACCAATGTAAGAAAGAATTATTTGCTTGAGGCACATGATTAAGACAAATTTGAATAGAATTTCATTTAGAAAGTGGTTTTAACAAAACTATTATTCTAGGAGTTCCCACTGTGGTGCCTTGGGTTAAGAATCTGACTTCAGTGGCTCTCATATCTGAAGACTGATGGGTTTAATCCCCAGCCCCATGCAGTGGGTTGAAGGATCCGGTGTTGCCACAGCTGCAGCAGAGTTCGCAGCTGTGGCTGTGGCTTGGATTCAGCCCCTGGCTGGGGAAACTCCATATACCTTGGGCATGGCCAAGGGGAAAAAAAAAGATTATCTGTTTCAACATTGTATGTCATAAGAGGTAAATATTCAAAATACTCATTCCTCTTTACTAACTTTGATCACCTGACTGAGGAAGGTCATCTAAAATTAAACAATGGTGGGTAAAGAATAGTCAAGAATTTGAGGATTCAGATGTGCACTGTGCAGCCATGGAGGCCTTTTCCTGAGGCATCCTCAAGTTATCACTCAGCCCCTCCTAACAGATTTCTCCAGAAGTTACATAAGTGTCTCCTGAGTTATAAATTCTAACAAATGTAAAGTGTTACATAAAAGGAAAGGCTTACTTTGTACAATGATGAGTGTGCTGGAGTTTTGCGGAAATTCAAGTTATCAGACATTCTGAGAAATAGTCAAATGGAAACAGAAACTTCAAGGATTTTGATATTTTAAGGTTAAAAAGGAAACATTTTTAAATTAATGAATGTTGAGCACCACACCAGAAGAGAAGTGAAAATTTAGCAAAAGACTTAGTCGCTGGCCATCCGGGCTATGCAAACACACCTAAAGTTTGTCAGAACCAAATTAACATGGGTCATGCCTTCTTTCCAGTCTGGCTCTGGCTGAACCCTTGAAACATAGAATTGATTCTCTTCTTATTCCACATCACGACTCAAGTCCAGATCACTGTAACTTGTAGAAAAGAAATACATCCCTTCTCTATCTTTCTGGTCCTCTCTGGACCAACTTCAAGCTTCACAAAGTGAAATCTCTGTGTGATTTTTGTAGGAAGCTTTGTTAAGCAATGAAAAATTTCCAGAGAGCCATCAAATTATACTCAATTTCTAGCTCAATACGATAATATTAATTTTAGAAGTTCCTTATATTCATCTTACCCAAGCCATTATTTAGTTGATCTTTTGGTTAGCCACTGATTTATTCATCTGTTATCAAAATTTCTGTTTTTTTTCAGTCTAGTTAACCAGAAATACTGTCTAATACATAAAATTATTTTCATAATCTCTCAAGTACTGATTCTATATTGACTGACTGTGCTAACCAATTTGGTCCACGTTGATTCTTTTTTTTTTCTGGATAAAATAATATAATTTTCTCCCATTCTAATGGATTTATTGAAAATTTGAGAGATCTAAAAATGCATTTATTGTCTTGATTTTGTAGATAAGAAAACATTTATTTGGAGTTGCTGCTGTGGTGTATCAGGTTAAGGGTCTGGCGTTGCCTGGCTCAATTTTGATCCCTGGCCCAGGAACTTCCATATGCTATAGGTGCAGCCCAAAGAGGAAAAAAAAAATTATTTAAAAAATACTATACATTTTTTTTTTTTTTTCCCTCTCTGACTGTACCCATGGCATACAAGAGTTCTAGGGGTAGGGATAAAACCTGTGCCACAGCAGTAACCCATGCTGCTTCAGTGACAATGTCGGATCCTTAATCTGCTGAATTACAAGAGAACTCTATTATTCCTCTATTTTTCAAACTTGTTATTTTGAAACAATTTTAAAACTTGTTATTTTGAATAATTTTAGATTTACAGAAAGTTGCAAAGATAGCACTGTGAGTTCCTGTACGCCCTTCACACAGCTTCTCTAAATGTTATCTTCTATGAGCCCTTTAAGTTTATCAAAAGTAAGGCGGTCTACTACAAATTTACTAACCTCCATTCTTAATTCACAAATCACCACTTTTTGCCTTAATGTCTTTTTTCTGTTCCAGGGTCCAATCCAGGGTCTCACATCCAACCTGGCATGTTAGTTGTCATGTCTCCTTAGAGTCTTTTCAGTCTGGGACAGTTCCTTAGTCTTTGCTCATCTCTCATGATCTCAACAGTTTTAAAAAAGAAAGTCACAATTTTGGTTTATCCGATATTTTCTCATGGTCTGGTTGAGATTACACTTTTTATTCAGTGCATCATATCAGGTAATACACAATGTCTTATTACATCTTCCTCACTTGGCTACAGTGGTGTCTTCTGAGTTTCTTCACTATAAGGTTACTAATCTTCCCTTTGGAGTTAATAAATATTCTGGGAGAGATGCATTGAGAGTATGCAAATATCCACTTTCCTCCTTTCTCACTGATTTTAGCATTTTAGTTGATCTGTGAGGATTTTACTTTGGCTTTGACTTCATGGTAATTTTGTATTTCTCTCAGTCCTATATTCATTCATTGAAATTCCTCTGTAGTGGAATTTCTATGTATTTATTTAGTAATTTATGTATATCGGTATTAACACAAGTGTATTTATTTTATCATATGACTTACTGTTCAGTTTCTTAATCAAACTGTTTCAGGTTTGATTACTGGGCGTTCTTCTGAGTTGGCTCCTGTGTCCTTTCAACATGCCATCATTATATCTTGAGCTTTTCCCTACTTTCTGGCACACAATGTCTTCCAGTCTTATCTTGTGTTTTTGCTGCCCCAGCCCTGAAATCAGCCACTTATCTAAGGAGTCCTGGTTCCTTCTCGCTGAAAATGATATTAGAAACCAAGATAGAGAAGATAGAATTGAGCACACCTTAAGTGCTAAGACTTGATGAGTTATAAAGAACAAACAGATTAAAACCCCTGCTCATCTGAAGTTTGGTTCTAGTGTGGGGTGTAAATGGCCATCTTCTGAAAGAAGGTGCTAAACACTAAGGGTAAATCTCATCAGGAAGAAAGGAAACAGAAGCACTGGAGACAGGGGATGTTGGTGGAGACTGGAAGGCAACACTGAAGAGAGAGATTAGAATGGGCCAATTAACTATACTTTAATAAAAATAAAATAAAATGTTAAAAAGATTAAAACCTTAACAACTATAATGTAATAAAAATAAAATAAAATATTAAAAATTAAAAAATGAATGTGGCTTATTGAAAAGGTGACATTTGAGGAGTTCCTTGGTGGCTCATGAGGTTAAGGATCTGGTGCTGTCACTGCTGTGGCTCAGGTTCTATCCCTAGCCTAGGAACTTCTGCATGCTGTGGGTGGGTGCAGCCAAAAAAAGAAAGGATGACATTTGAGCAAAAACATAATGAAATACAGAAGTTGTCCTGGTCAGTTCAGGCTATTGTAACAAAATACCATAGATGAGATGGCTTAAACAGCAGACATATATTGCTCTCAGTTCTGGAGGCTACAAGTCCAAGATCAAGGTTCGGGTAGATTCGGTTCTTGGTGAGGTCCCTCTTCCTGGCTTGCAGATGGCTACCATCTCACTGTTTGCTCATTCTGGTCTTTCCTAGATGGAGAGAGAGCCTTGTCTTCTTGTAAGGGCACTGATCCCATTGTGAGGGTTCCACCCTCATGACCTATCTGAACCTAATTATCTGAACCTATCTGAACCTAATTATCTGCCAAAGTAGTGTTGCATTTGTACTTAGGTCTTCACTGAATGAATTTGGGGAGGATGCAAACATTCAGTGCATGACATAAAGTTGACTGCCAAGTATCTGGATAAAGTGCATTCAAGGAAGAGAAAGTCAGTGGGAAGCAGTTAAGCATGAGAAAGACTGTGCACTCTAAGGACACCAGGAAGGCCAATGTGACTGCAGGGAAAAGAGCAGGAGAAGAAGCCTGAGAGGTAAGAGAAAGGATCAGGTAGAGACAAATGTCCTCGGGTCCTCAAGGTTACTGTGACCGTAGAGGTTCTGAGCAGAGGAGTAGCCAGATTGGATGCATGGAGAATGATCAGTGAAGTGATGAGGGCAAGGGGGGTGCACCAGGGGACCACAGGAACCCAGAGGAAAGAGGAGGGCAGCTCAGATCAAGATGTTGGCAAAGGATATTATCAAAAGTAGCTGGATATTTGATACATTTTGATGTAGAATCAACAGTTTCCTATTGGGTTAGATGTGAGATATATGAACATGCTGCTATTTTGGTTTGAGCAACTAGAAAGACAGAGTTCTTATCTACTGAAATGAGGAAGACTTTATGGAGAGCAGATTTGGTGGAAGGATCAGAGCTTCCATTTTCTTATTTCTTAAGAGTATTCCCCTTACCGTGCCATTTTCATGATTAAATGCTAAAATGTGCCCAAGGTGCAGAGCATGGTAACTGGTGTATAGTGAGAGCTAAGGAGCTATTAGAATCATTTTACTATTCCTTGAGGACATGTTCATTTCTATCAATGTCATCACACTTGAGATGTCCCAGATTCTATGGCAGGAGAAGAGAGATGGATAAAAAGGGCTGGGTGTTTTTGGAAATAAGTAACTAGTTCCACCCCCTACTTTTGCAAAAGAGGAAAGTTTGAACTGAAGTAGTGAAAACTTCTTCCATGACTCTCAAGTTTCTCTGTTTCCTGAGGGTAGATTTGGAGAGGGAAATAGATGTCTATGTGTTAAAGCTACTAAGATCAGGGAATAATGTTATAGCAGCACCAGCTCAACTCATTCCAACTAACAAATGCGGTAAGCTATTGTACAAGACAGTTTCCTGAGGTCCAGCTTAGAATACCTTTGACGAAGCCATGATATGTGATTATGCAATCCAAAATATTCCTCAATAAATTATGACAGAACTAGAAAAGATGGTGTATGCAGAGGAAGCAGAAGCTTGGGAGAAATGGTAATTGGGACCATCAATATTTTTTTTGGGGGGGTGCAAAAAATTTGTCTGTGACAATTATCAATTCATTACCATGCAGTGGGTTAGGAGTTAGGGTTTGGGACAGTGTGAAATGTAGGAGGAAAGACTTCAGTGCTCTTACCTGGACTCCAGATGCTTCTGGGAAATACAGTTTCATCTTTACTTAGGACAACTGTATGCAATCCCAGAGTGACATGAATTTAAATAGGAGCATTATCTAAGTAATGTTGCAAGACATTAGAAATCTTTTTTTCCATAAATATATGCATCCATATAGCTAAAAAGAACGAAACATTTTTTATGAGGCTTATTATTGAAAAACTACTGCCTAATACACTTTCAATATCCTGGTCCCCAGGACCCTTGTATTTTATTTTATTTTTTGACCACGCCTGAGGCATGTGGAAGTTCCTGGGCTAGGGATAGAACCAGCATCACAGTGATGACAATGCCAGACCCTTAACCTGTTGAGCCACCAGGGAACTCCTGAATCCTTACATTGTAATGTTTCTTTTGGAGTTCCCGTCATGGCTCAATGGTTAATGAATCCAACTAGGAACCATGAGGCTGTGGGTTCGATCCCTGGCCTTGCTCAGTGGGTTAAGGATCCAGTGTTGCTGTGAGCTGTAGTGTAGGTTGCAGATGCGACTTGGATCCTGCATTACTATGGCTGTGGTGTAGGCTGGCAGCTGCAGCTCCGAATGGACCCCTAACCTGGGAACCTCCATATGCCGTGGGTATGGCCCTAGAAAAGACCAAAAAAAAAGAGTTTCTTTTGGTTTTTATTTTTATATCTCCATATAGTGTGGTTATATTGCAACTTCTTGATTTTTTTTGGTTTTTGACATTATCTATGAGAAGATAAAAATTTAACTCACTCTTGCTCTTGCCAACACACACACACACACACACACACACACACACACACCATTTCCTCAACTCCGATGCTCTTAATATAATTATAACTTTTTTTTTTTCTTTTTTAAGGCTGCACCTGCAGCATATGGACGTTCCTAGGCTAGGGTGGAATTGGAGCTGCAGATGCTGGCTGATACCACAGTCACAGCAAATTGGTACTGGAGCCACAACTGCAATCTGAACCACAACTCACAGCAACGCTGGATCCTTAACCCACTGAGGGAGACCAGGGACTGAACCTCATAGATGCTAGTCAGTCTTGTTACCGTCAAGCCACAATGGGACCTCCTATAACATATTTTAGTTTAAATCAATATCTACTGTTTACATCATTACAGTTATGTAAATGTTATTCTTAGATGAGCCAACTAGCATGCTACCATTACTTTTCCTTTTTTTGCATTTATTTTTGTCCCCAAAGTTAATTGTCTTGTTTTCATTGACTTAGTTTCTTATGAACTTATCACTATTCCAACCCACAACCCTCCATAAATGTCTAAATGTCATTAAAATGCATCAAGTCCATGGTCTTAACAGAAGCTGTGAGGTTTCAGGTCCTCTCCAGTGTCCTGGGGGCATCCCAGCTAAGTCTGCCCTTCCCCCACAGTGTCCCTTATATGCCCTTGGCCCTGCACTGTCATGACCTCACTGCATCCTGGAGGCCTGGGCATCCTTACTGAGTCACTCTTTTATTTTGGAACAGTTCTTTTTCAAGTCGCTTCCTGAGAAAAGGGAGTTTCATTTACTCAACCCTCGTGTTCAAGAGATAATCTTTCTGGGTTTAAGTTTGGAAGAAATTTTCCTTCAGAAATTTAAAAGTTTTGCTGTGCTGTTTCCAACTTTCAGTTTTGCTATTGAGAAGTACAAAGCCATTTTTATTCTTAATACTTTGTATCTGACATTTTTTTTCTTTATCTTAAAAACTTAGGATACTTCCCAGAATGGTGACATTTTACAGTGTTAGGCTTGATTTTTAAAAATCTCTTGTGTTGGGTTCTTTATCAGCCTTTGCAGTTTGAAATTCATGTCCTTGCATTTAGGGAAATTTTCTTGAAGATTTTAAAAATCATTTCAACTCTCTTTTAATACATTTTGCTCTTTCTGAAATGACTTTTATTTGAATTAGAGGATCCTGAACCTATCCTCTAATTTTCTTACATTTTCTCTCCTAGTATCCATACATTTGACTTTTTGTTCTACATTCAGGAACATTTTCTAACACATTTATTGAGTTTTTTAAATATTTAATTTTAATTTACAAGAGCTTTTTCTTCCTTTTTAAAAAAATAATATATTTCTGGAGTTCTCTTGTGGCAGAGCAGGTTAAGGATCCAGTGATATCACTGCTGTGGCTTGGGATGCTGCTGTGGGGCGAGTTCAGTCCCTGGCTGGGGAACTTTGATGCCGTGGGCACAGCCAAAATATAAATATTACATATATACTATAAATATATTTTAATCAATATGTTCTTGTTTCATGGATGCAACAGCTTCCCTTTTCTCTCTAGGGATTCTATAATAATGATTTTATTATTGAGGTTTCATTTCCCTATGTGGTTTCTGTTTTCTTTAAGCAGACTTTTTCCTATTGGTAGGTTTTAATTTTTATCTTTAATATAAGAAGCTTCTGTCAGATATATTCATTCTTTTTTTTTTTTTTTCTTTTTGGCTGCCCCATAGCATATGGAGTTCCTGGGCCAGGGATTTATTCTGGGCTGGAGCTGCAAAATACCCTGCAGCTCCAGCAATGCCAGATCCTTAAGCCACTGCACCAGGCCAGGCTAGGGATCTAACATGAGTCCCTGCTGCTGCAGAGACACCGTTGATCCCATTGCACCATAGCAGGAACTGCTAACCATTCATTCTTGCTGTCTACTCATATTTAAGAATGGGTCACCAAGATAATGATAGGATAGCTGCATGAAGGGTGGGCTTTACAAAATGCAAATGGGATAGACAGCTTCATTGGGGAGCCCCATGTCTCTTTGTAGGTCCTGCCTGGCGTTATTAACCTATCTTACAGATTTTGGGGTAGCAAGTAAGGAGGAGGGCTGGAGAACTCAATGTTCTGGCAGCTTCCCCATGTTCATCCTTTGTTCTAAGATCTCCACATCCTCAGGGTTATGCCCTTGTCCTATGGCTACAGTCATATCTCCGCTATAAGTTGTGCACTCCAGCCTCTTCCATTCCTGGATTTCATCAAGATTTGGCAATTTGGGTTGCTAAAAATGTAACTTCTGCACCTTGCTGGTTTGACTGGCCTGTGGCCCAGTGAAAGGACTGGGAGAGAATGTACCTTGTGAGGCTTTGAAAGACGAGTGATAGGTGAGTGAAGGACACATCAGGGCAGGGATTGCTCCATGGTATTTATTTCACATCACCTGGCAAAAAATACACTCTGGTGATTTTCATCAATAATGATGATAATCATTGGTGTTAGCTTGACCCAAGCCCTAGAGAGATGATTTTACAAGGACTTGGAAGAAGGAAGGATTCCTTTCCAAGAAATGTAATGGAGTAAAAGCACTTTTGTTTGGGAAGAAATTGCTCTACTCTTTTAATGCAAATTCTTTATTACTTTATTTTAGCATATCACTTTCCTAAACATAAGTCTAAAAAATGTGTGCTACTCAGAGAATTAAAAAACGGAGATTGGCCTATGAGGACAGAACTAATTACAGGTTTGTATGGACTGCTTTTCTTTCTTGCTAAGATGAGAGGCTTACAGGGGTATTCCAATTCTCTCCAAGTCTGCTTTTCACCTTTATTAACTGGAACCTCAGCACTCACCTGCCTCAGGAACATATTACTTTTTCCTTCAGTGACCTAAACAAGCACCGTTATTTTTAGCAGAGATTGGAAGAGAAGGGGTTTTCTTATTGTTTTGGTCCTAAAATAAACTTCTTCTATTGTTTTTGTCCTTAGCCTTAGATAAAACTAACAAACCAAACAAACCAAGACACATAGCTTTCTACGCTATGTGTGGCTTTGGTTTTCAAAAAATCTAATTGCAGTTTGAGAAATCAATGACTGGAACATTTTCACATACATTAAAAAATGCAAATTGCATATTAAGTCAGAATTATTTTAACATGGGTATGTTTATAATGTATGATTAAGTTGGGGTCACTTATTCTAATTTGGAGAGTTCCAACAGTTACAAAATTCAAAGAAAAATTAGTCTTTGTAAATAGAGGAAAATAGAGCCAAGCTGCTGATTTAGTGGTTAAGTCTATGGTGAAGATGACATGGGGTAACCCTGGTCAGCCTGGGGAGTTCATTGTGCACAGGGGCAGGAGGAGAATTCAAAATGCTTCTTTTGGGGAGGGTGCAGTGGGGGAGGGATAGATTGGGAATTTGGGATTAGCAGATGCAAATTATTACATATAGGATGGTTAAACAACAAGGTCCTACTGTATAGCACAGGGAACTACATTCAATATCCTATGATAAACCATATTGGAAAAGAGTACGGAAAAAGAATGAATATATGTATATAACTGAGTCTACTGTACAACAGAAATGAACACAACATTGTAAATCAACCATACTTCAATGACTTTTTTTTTTAAATGCACCTTTCCTTTCCCCCAACCTTTCTATAATTTGCCCAACCTGTTTTCCTGTAGGGCCTCCCTGTTATCAGCACCTTATTCTTTTTTACTCTTTTTCTCTTTATGAGCTGATTCCTCACGGCTTCTTCACAGAGGATAAACTCATGCTCCTGTGAGAAGTACAGAAGTCTTTTGCTAGGAGAACAAAGGAAGATGTCCTTGTAATTCTCTCAAGAGCTGAGAAATCAAGGCATGGTGCTCAAAGCAGCCAGCGGACCAGGGAGTGAAAGGTCCTCAGGACTTTCTATTGTAGGCAAGTGAATACTCTTCCCCTTTCTTTAGTCACATAGCTTCCAGCTCCATAAAGTATAGGTTAGGGTGTGGCCTCACTGGGCTGTGTAGTCCTAGCCAATGCAAACTCAGCAGATTAAGAGAAACTTCCACAGTCTTGGGGATTTTTCTAAACACCTCTCTGAAACACCATTGTCAACCTCTTTTTCCATAAGATCATGAATAAAGGCAAATGTACAAGTGAGATCAAATTAGATTAGCAGCCGGAGCTGGTTCTCTGTTTCACTTGGGCTGAGCAGCTGGTTCCTCATTCAACATCTGTCAAGTCTCATTATCACCAATTCCAAGAAGCATCTCTAATTCACTGTCTATTTTCACATAGAACAAGAGGTTAGGTAACATAGCTAATTGGAGTGAGATAAAAACATATGTAAAATACCAAGCAGTGAATGTGGTTGTACTTTGGTGCAAATCTGGCTTCTCTTGTTCACACAATAAAAATAGCACCTAGTAAATCTCTCCTCCTTGAGCTGAAGAGGGCTTGTAGTTTGGCAGGCCTTGGTGTTTGTATTACCCTTTCAATTTAAAAACATCCTACCATTTAGCACATTTTAACAAAAATGCATATTCTTGAACGTTTTCCCTTCTTTCTTTCTGTTTCAAAAGAAAAAAAAAAAAGCTACATTGAAAGAAATGTTGGCCTTGTCAGTGTCAGGAAATGGACTCAGAAGCCTAAAGAGTTCTCTCACATTCTTCCCCCAATAAATTTACTGGAAATCCCACCATGTCCCTAAATAGGACTTAAGTACCAAGGCCCAGAAAAATCTCCAAATATTGAAGCCCATTTTAAAACATCTTTAGGAAAGATTTTTTCAGCACATCCCAGTAGATGTGGATAACCTCTCAGTGGCTTTTCTGGAAAGGGAAGGGCAGACAGTATGTAAGGAGAGGGTTGAGGCGTGGTGCTCACCCACACTGCAGTAAGACAGGCTTTGCTCGTACACTCTGGGCAACACATGTCCTATTCTCAGGTCTTTATCCTTCCTGCCTGTGCAAAAAGAAAGAAATCAAGATAGATTTCAGCCTACCAGTAATGATGCTATTGGCTAGAAATGGCTGGGGACACTCACCTGGCCTCTGGTTCCCTTTGGGACCAATGCTACATCTGGACTGGTCTTCACAGTTCTTATTAGGATTGCAAGACGTCCTCAGCCATCAGGAAACTCTGAAGGGAACACGGTTCATTACTTACATGTCCTGACAGGTACACCGCATGCCTGGGGCCACACAGGGAGGTCTTGGGTAGAGAGACGGTGCTGGCATAACATGATGCTCTTACGGGGTCAAGGGTAGAGGCCCAGGGTTTCAGGGCTCACCCTTTACTGATGAATTTGAAACCTAAGGGTGGGAATGAAAATCTAAGGAAAGAAAAGCGTGGCCAAAACGTCAGTTATGTAAATCAACCAAGGATCTCTTAACAAAGGGGCATGGTGGGGAGGTGACTGGGAGGCCTGGCTCTTTATTTAGTCCTGTGGCTGGAAATGTATTTATCCCCATAGTCATCTTCATTTTGGTATTTTTTGTTGTTTGTTTTTCCTTTTTCAGGCTATGGAAGTTCCCAGGTTAAGGGTCCAATCAGAACTACAGCTACCTGCCTACACCAGAGCCACAACTACATTAGATCCAAGCCACGTCTGTGACCTACACCACAGCTTACCACAACACCAGATCCTTAACCCACTGAGTAAAGCCAGGAATCAAACCCACAACCTCATGGTTCCTAGATGGGTTTGTTTCTGCTGTGCCATGACAGGAACTCCAGTTTTGGTATTTTTTGTTTTTGTTTTGTTTTGTTTTTGGCCATTCCTGCAGTATGTAGAATTTCCTAGGCCAGCTGCTCAATCCACTGCACCACCAGGGGACACCCGGATAGCCATCTTTGAAGAGAATTCTTCAGCAAAGAAAGCTTAAGTCAGGCACTTAAATTATAAAAAAAAAAACAAAGAAACAAATAAGCAAACAAAAACAGCTCTCAAGGCTTATGCTGCTTGGGTACAAACTAAGGAGGGTCATTTCATAGTATTACCTAACAACACTGACCTACTGGAGATGAGAAAGCAACAAATTTAATATGTGTCCCCCTTGGGATTCACATGTTGAAATCTAATCCTGTGTGATGATGTTAGGAGGTAGGGGCCTTTCGAGGTGATTAGGTCACGAGGGTGGAGCCCTCGAGAAGGGGATTAGTGCTGCCCTCATGGGAGAGAGGAGACTCCATCCACTAGGTAGGGATGTAATGAGAGACCTGAAACCCAGAAGAGATACTTTTCCAACCAGGCTCCAGAACTGTAAGAAAAAGTTGTTGTTTAAGCCCAAAGAACCTAAGACATGAGTCCAATGAAAGTTTACTTTCTGGGTAGAAATAATTATGCTATTTTTCAAACTTTCTTATACAAGCTGGACTTGTAATTCATAATTACATAGGAATATACAATGAAATATGACTCATCCCTAAAAAAAAATAAAACAATGCCATTTTCAACAACACAGATGCAACTAGAGATGATCATACTAAGTGAAGTAAGTCAGAAAGAGAAAGATAAATACCATATAATATCACTTACATGTGGAATCTAAAATATGGAAAAAATGAACCCATCTATAAAACAGACTCATAGACAGAGAACAGACTTGTGTCTGCCAAGGGGGCGGGGGATGGAGTAGGATGGACTGTGAGTTTGGGGTTGGTAGATGCAAATTGTTCCATTTAGAATAGATAAGCAATGAGGTCCTACTGTATAGCACAGGGCACTATATCCAGTCTCCTGGGATAGACCATGATGGAGATGAATGTAAAAAATAATGTATATATGTACGTATAGCTGAATCATTTTGTTGTACACCTGAAACTAACACACATTGTAAATCAACTATACATCAATTAACAAATAATAAATTAAGCAATGAGATCCTGCTGTGTAGCACTGGGAACTATATCTAGTCACTTAAGATGGAGCATGATAATATGAGAAATAAGAATATATGGAGTTCCCGTCATGGCTCAGTGGTCAACGAATCTGACTAGGAACCATGAGGTTGCAGGTTCAATCCCTGGCCTTGCCCAGTAGGTTAACTATCCGGCGTTGCCATGAGCTGTGGTGTAGGTTGAAGACGCGGCTTGGATCCTGCGTTGCTGTGGCTGTGGTGTAGGCCAGTGACTACAGCTCCAATTCAACCCCTAGCCTGGGAACCTCCATATGCCGTGGGAGCAGCCCAAGAAATGGCAAAAAGACAAAAAAAAAAAAAAAAAAAAAAAAAAAAAAAAGACTCTATAAATGTATGTGTAACTGGGTCACCATGCTGTATAGTAGAAAATTGACAGAACAATGTAAACCAGCTATAATGAAAAAAAAATCATTATAAAAAATAATAAATTGGTTTTTTAAAAAAGATTTAAAAGAAAAAAGAAAACATTGCACTGAAGTCTCACAACACTGGGCCTGGGGCAATGAAAGTAGGCCATATCCAGGCTTCTTCTGACCCATCTGAAGGGATCAGGTTTCACTGTAGAAAACAGAAGTCATTCCAGAGATTTTAGTCAGGAAATGGTTTAAGACACAAAAGTGATACTTACACAATAGATGGAAGGAATGGGGTATACCCTGGGCCTCTAGGAAAGATTCCCTTAACAGTACAGATCTCATTCACAAGGAAGCTACTTCCTCTGAGGCCGCTAAAGTTGTCCCTGTGTTGCCCTCACCATTGCAAACTGTGTCACAGCTGCGGCCTCTCCCCTCACTCAGGAGTTAGAAGAATTCATTGGAAACCAGTCCCTGCAGATCTCTCCCCCACCCCACCCCCAGGCCTTGCTCACCAATGGACAGATGTTGGGCCTCTGCCACAACGTCTCTCTCAAATCTTGAAAGGTTTATCTAATTGGTCGAGACCAAATTATACTCAGAATTCTAACTGCAAGGGAGTCTAGGAAAGAGTTTTAAGATTTCCAGCTTCTGGGAGTTCCCTGGTGGCTCAGTGGATTAAGGATCCAGTATTGTCACTTCTGTGGCATGGGTTTGATCCCTGGCCAGGGAACTTCTGCATGCAGAGGACATGGGAAAAAAAATAAAAATAAAAAGCCAATTTCAGTCCTTGGGCAACTTGACCTGAGGTCAGGAAGATACAGAGCTTGAATCTTTGCTGAGACCCTGCTAAGATTCAAATTGTTATCCACAGTGCCTCACTGATGGGTCTCCAGGAGGTCAGGCCAGGACCCAACCTGCTCAGTTCCTTAGCAAAGTTGGGACAGGGAGATTACAGAAGATAGATTGTGGATGAAAAATACCACTTGGGGTTTAATTGCTGCTGCTCAGTCTTTGCTGCTAAAAGACTGTTTGACTAAGAAGTATCTTCACATTTGTTAGTTAACAAAGACAATAGCAATGCTAATAATTATTTAAAATAACTAAAAAAGGCATTTTTTAAAAATATGTATACATTTAAAGTCACATGTTTGCTTTAAAATCTGATATTAAATTGTTTTCTCCTACCAATGACATCATTCATTATAACTAAATGTTTCTTTTATATGGCATATTTTAATTGATGCATGACATGAGAGAAGTTCATTCTGTGACACTGATGTTTACCCAAAACAGAGATGATGGGTGAGTAATGAAAATGACATTTCAACATCTTTGACTAATAAGCTACTGCCTTTCATTTCTTTAAGATAAAGGATGCTGTTTTCAAAAGAGAAATAAATACTTGAAGAATTATTTTCCAAACAGCATAATTAAGTAGAAGCCTTGAAATTTCTGTCCAGTTGAGTTACAACTAGAAAATTGTTTGATCTCTGTTCCTCCAAAGAATCCAGAATATTGCCTAGAGAGCTGAAAGGGCACTAAAGCAGATACAAGCTTGAGTGATGGGGACCCTGGGTTTAGCAGAGGTGGTGGATCTATAGCTTTAGTGACAAAGCATAACAGAGTCCTTTCTGAAATGTCTGCTTTCAGAGGCAGAGTTCCTCCACATTTATAAGTAAATGTGTCCCCAGATCCTCATTTCATTTTGGAAAAGCCACAATCATTTGTGACCTGTGACCCTCTGTGTGTCTATCTAGTCATCCCCTGTTACATGGACTTTTTTCCTGAGTAGTCATGGCTTTCTTTGCTCTGGAAGGAATGTTAGGGACTTGAGAAAATGGGGGTCATATATCAA
Organism: Sus scrofa; assembly: GCF_054392235.1. Taxonomy (NCBI): domain Eukaryota; kingdom Metazoa; phylum Chordata; class Mammalia; order Artiodactyla; family Suidae; genus Sus; species Sus scrofa. The sequence goes on from NC_139383.1 coordinate 150,254,445, forward strand.
AACAACTTTTATTTGAACTTGGTCTCAGCCTGCTCACAAGGAGCACAGTGCCTGGTGCATGCATAGGAACACCCAGGTGGCCAGACTAGAGAAAATTCAGCAAAAGATTGGCTTAACCCTTCACACAGGATGTTTTCTGGTGATCATTTGTTTTTGCTTTCAACCCCTAAAATCCCTTCTCTTCTGCATACTCCTCACCCCTCTGATTTTTTTTTCTTTTATCTACTCCCTCTCCCATTGCCCAATTATCAAATTCCTTTTTGGAACTTATAGGATGGAGAGGAGAGTTACACAGGTAGTTGTAGAAGTTCCAGTATGGGACCTTAGATAAAGAGGGAAACCCAGGGAACTTTGGGATACCACTGTAAGTTTAAAATTGCTCAAGAAAGCCATTCAGAACATGGAATGAAGCAGGCTTGCTTAACTATAAAACCATAAATAAAAGCATGAGCTATGTCTCAGCTCATTAAGTGAAAGATTAAATGAGGCTTGCATTCAAGATCAGCAAGACAATGATCCTTAGGACCAAGGATAGGAAATTAAGGGAAAGATGAGAGTAGGAGACCCTCATTATAAGGAAACCTGAGATGATTCAGAATATTTTAGAATAATGGTACCACCCTTCTCCTGATTTGAATAAGTACCATGACAGTGCTGGTTTGACCTAATAGGGTCAAATACTCTCTTACCTGATATGAAGGAGGAGCTAGTGATGTAAGCCTGATGTCCCTAGAAGAATGAAGAAGAAGGTGGTCTTTTCCCCCTCCCCACTTTCCTTGGATTGTAAAAATGTAGTTCACATAATCCTCTGGGCAGAGCTTCCTCATCTGCCCGCTCGTATCCTTCACAAGCATCCTATCTTAATATCTATTTCTTGCCTATCCTTTGGTGCTGAGGCACAAAGAACCTGAGCCTCAATAAGTCCAGACACCAGGTGAGTAATTCTTTTTTTTTTTTTTTTTTTTTGTGTGTGTGTGTCTTTTTGCCATTTCTTGGGCTGCTCCCACGGCATATGGAGGTTCCCAGGCTAGGGGTTGAATTGGAGCTGTAGCCACCAGCCTACACCACAGCCACAGCAACACGGGATCCAAGCCACGTCTTCAACCTACACCACAGCTCATGGCAACGCCAGATAGTTAACCTACTGGGCAAGGCCAGGGATTGAACCTGCAACCTCATGGTTCCTAGTCAGATTCGTTGACCACTGAGCCATGATGGGAACTCCCAGGTGAGTAATTCTAATTAAAAAAAACCCTGTGCATTCAAGTCCCAATCTGGATTTAGGCTGGGTTTGATTCAGAGGTATTTCAGATTTAGAACCAGACAGTTCTCACTGGTTTCTTAGCTTCTGCATGCAGAATCCCTACCATATGGGCAGAACCTACCCCTACATCTATTCTGCAAAAGTTGGGTACACCTGGTGGTCTTTTTGAAATTCTTTGTAGACAGGTGCAGGCTCTGGCCATGTCAAACACCCAAACTCTGAAGCAGGGAAGCAGGGCTAGCGGCATTGGTGTCTGGCAAAGGAGCTAGAGAGATCAACTTTCTGGGAGTACTAGTCTGTTCAGGCTGCCATAACAAAATACCACAGCCAGTGGCTTAACAACAGGCATACATTTCTGTGGTTAGGATTATCAAGGTCAAGGTTCCTCATGGGACCTCTTCTTGGCTTGCAGATAGCTTCTTTCTCTCGGTGTCTACATGGTCTTTTTCTGTGCACACATCTCTGGTCTCTCCCTCTTCCTATAAGGCCACTATCCTCTTGGGTCAGGGCTCTACGCTATGACCTCATTTAACTTTAATTACCTTCTTAAAGGCCTTATCTCCAAATACAGTCACACTGGGGGTGAGGACTTTAAGGTATGAATTTTGGGAAGACACAATTCAGTCCACAGCACTGGACACTAGTGCTGCTGTCCCCATCCAGCACCAAGTGGTCACTGCACAGCTAAGCCCCACTGGACTGGCTCTGCCATGTGATTTGGGACATAGTCTTGGCCCAATAGGGTCCAGATCTAGCTCTGTGGCCCTGTGGGAGAGAATTCTTTTCAGTGTGTCACCAAAGATGTTGAACAAAGGAGTAGCCTCCAAAACTTACCCTGCTCCATACAGTATCACTGTAGCTATCACTTTGGAGACTCTCTTAACTTTCTTAATTCCTAGATTTCAAGTTAATCATAAATAATCCTCCCCAACTAAAAAGTACCCATGGGTTGGAAACCATGATTCTGCTCTTATGGTGGAAACTGATGTAAACAAAATATTATCTGTTGGAAGAGTAGTTTTCAAAGGGGGTGCCTGGGCAAACAGAAAGGCTGTCACTCAGAAAAGTTGCAAGGTCTCAGACTCACTCCAGACCCAGAAACTAAGTGTGCATCCCAGTAAACTGTTTCCACTAGCCCTCAACTATCTGATGAAGCATTCTTCATTCCAGAAAAAAAGGTTATGGTGCGATAATCTCAAGGACCACCAGAACCTGTCCTGGATCACTTGATGCCAGCTTTGACAATGTTGAAAATTTCCAAACGTGAAGAAGAATGCAAATCTACATCTACCCTGATTCTTTTCTGCATCCCTAGTTTCCACTCCCCAAAAATAATACCCCTTCCTATTCTCTCTCAAAGGAGGGCACAGTGTTTATGGCATTAACCCGTGGCAGCCTCTTTTGCCTGGCAAAGCAATAAAAGCTACTCATTTCTCCTTGACCCAGAACTCTGTCTCTGCATTTCTATTTGGAACTGGTGGACAGAGGCTGAGTTTCAGTAACAGCTGTGGGATAACAACCAGCTGCATGCCCTTCCACAATGTCCACTTTACAGACAAGGGAACTGCACTGGCCAGGGCAGGCTCAGGTAAAGGATTTTCACTCAGTCATAGTCTTCTTTGTGAATTTAATATCCTTGCTGTGGGCAGATAGGATAGGAGAGTCCCCAAGGAACAAGGAAAAGAACCAGATCTTTTCAGTGTGTCACCAGAAGAGATCTGGCTTCTCTCTCTCTCTCTCTTTTTTTTTTTTTTTTTTTTTTTTTTTGACATAAGAGAAGCCATTTTGGCCTGAGCCATTTAGTGATCTACACCTGGCCACGATGCTTGCCCTGGAAGAGGTCTCTGTAATTAAATGCTCTTAAGGGAACAAAGGAAGGCAGAGAAGAGAAAAAGCAAAAGCCTTGCAGTAATTAACACAGAGTCTTGGTTCCTCCCCAGGATGTACATAATAATATGGCTTTGAGTTCTATAGGAACTAAGGGCCCCACCCAGATGGAGGACAAAAGGCTGATGTTGACAGAACTCCATTGACATTTGCCCCAATTCTGTGCTGAATTCTCCTCTGCTCAAGCCCCTTCAAGATAGACATGTACCCTTAGCTTAGAACTTCCCCAGTTTTGCTCAAGGGGAGACAGACACTGCTTTGAGAAAGATCCCTGGTATTTTCCTTACTTGTTGCAAGTAATGAATCCTTCCTTCTGCACTTTGGCTTGATTGTGTCTTTTGGCTTGACACCCACCAAGAGGGTACCCCAGTTTTGGGGTAACACTGCTTTGGCTTGTTGTGTGCCATTTCCATAGTTTAACTCTCAAAGACAATCCTTACTTAAAATCCTGAGTTGACATTTAAAAATCTCCCTTCTAGTCGCTTATAGAAGGAAAAATAAAACTGACACCGATCGACGGTCTACTGTCTGACCTCATCAATTTATATTAACTTGGTGATATGGGCATTATTATTACCTTAGCATATGAAGACATCATGTCTCAGGATTAAACAAATTCCCAAGATCACATAGTAAGTGACTGAACTGGAATTCAAAATTATGTGTATTCTGCTGTGGCACAACGGGATTGGGTGGCATCTATTCACTGCCAGGACAATGCCCGGGCCTGGCACAGTGGATTAAGGATCTGGTTTTACCACAGTTGTGGTGGAGGTTGCAACTGTGGTTCAGATCTGATCTCTGACCCAGGAACTCCATATGATGTAGGAAAAACAAAACAAAACAAAACAAACAAACAAACAGAAAAAAACGTAGAACAAAATTATGTGTATAGACTCCAAAGTCTAGACCAGTCCCTGAGTTCTGCAGCCTCATGATGCAGCAGAATGCTTTTCCAACATAACAAAATGCCGGTATAAATATTTAAGGGCCCATACCTAATATTTTCATGCTTCATGAGAAAAGGGACTATTTAGGGCAATATTTATTGCAGCACTCAAGTACAAATTAGTCCATCTATAAATATCTATTGAACAACAGGTATGTAAAATCATCTGCATTAAGTCCTATAGGGGATGCGGGATTTACAATCTTATATCCTAGAACATGTAAGAATCCTAGAAATGCAGAGTAAGATTAAATTGTAAGAGTAATATATGGGAATTTGAGATCTCATCCATGTGGCAAACACCTGAAAGGATGAGAACAGAAGTTCCCCAGTGACTCAGGGGGTGGAGGATCTGGGGAACCACTGCTGTGGCTCTAGCTCTGCTGTGGCTTGAGTTTGAGCCCTGGCCTAAGAATTTCCACATGCTGGGGAAAAAAAAAAAAAAAAAGGGATGAGGACAGCCTTCAAGTGTATGTGCCCTGGGTCTTGAAGGATTTAGGAGGCGGAGGAAAGAGGGGGTACTTTTCAAGGTCTCAGGCCAAAACTCAGAAAGCCTGGGATATGGAATAAGGAGACAACAGGGATAAGAAGCAGCTTTTCTTTTTAAAACCCTCAGTTGTAGGTCACTAGCCTCTTGAATTTCTACCTGTAGGGTTCTGTGTTTTTAAGGAGGCCACCAACTATTCCTGTTCCCACTGTTACAGAACTTCTGGTTGAAAGGCAAATTCCCCGAAGCCTGTCCGTGCCATCATTTCAAGTGTTGGCAATCTGCTTCAGGGCCCTGATCCTAACTGATTTTCTCCTCTCTATACCTTAAAAATGATTTTAAAAATGAATTTCAGATCTTTAAACTAAGATGCAGTAGTAGTTACACAATGAGAATTCCATGTTATCTATTTTGTTTGTAAAAGCACTTCGGATTTTGTCTTTGATTCAGTGGAGTTATCTTCACGTGAATCCATTTTCACTCTGAAAACTCCCATACTCCTGTAGTAAATGATCAGAAATGCTGCATTGGGCTCACATGGTTCCAGTAACCAAATGCCTTTTTTTTTTTTCTGTTCATGGCTGCACCTATGGCATATGGAAGTTCCCCAGATAGGGGTCAAATCAGAGCTGCAGCTTCCAGCTTACACCACAGCCAAGGAAACACAGGATCCAAGCAGTATCTGCAACCTACGCCGAAGCTTGCAGCAATGCCAGATCCTTAACACACTGAGTGAAGCTAGGGATCAAAACCGCATCCTCATGGACACTCTGTTGGGTTCTAACCGGCTGAGCCCCAACAAGAACTGCAGAAATGCTTAAAAAAAAAAAAAAAAAAAAAAAAGCATACTGATAGAACTCAGGACACACTATCCCAAAATAGAACAGGTCTTGTTAAGTTTCCCCCAATATACTACCCTTAGTTTACACCATTTGTCCTCTCTTATCTTCCCATGACTTTCCAGTCTTCATCAAACCTACCACAAAAACACTCTGGCTTAAACATTTGTTTGGGTCTCTATTTCCTTATGAAGACTCCCCTGAGTGACATGAAACTCATACTAAATAACTTTGTGTACTTTTTTCTTGTTAGTCTGTCTTGTTAAAGAACAAAATTCAACTGAGTAAATTTTAACCATCTTATTGGCTCTATTCAGGTATTCATGAATCGAGCAGTATCCAATTTGGCAGATATAAAGCTCTGAGGAGCTGTACAAAACTAAAAGGATTTTTAAATGCAGAAGGGACCAGGAATAAGGAAGTTATAGTAAGCAAAAAATTAGGTGGGTTTTCAAGAGTACATTCCTTTAGGGTATGGAAAGGTCTATCAAGCGGATGACCTCACAAGTGCTGTTTCCTGATTGACTGGTTTAAGGTTCCATTTCTGGAAGAGCGGAAGTTGTTTTTAAGTTATCTCAGTTGGCTGACATAGGACTTAGTCTAAGAAACTCTGTTGCAGGACCAGGAACCCCTTCTAGGGCTTGAGAATGGGCTCTTGTATAACACTTTGAAATGAACTGTCCGAGGAGACACAAGGGCTGACAAAGCAAGAGACTTGATTGAAAAGGGCTTTGGGGTGGGGAAACAGCAGGGTAAGGGAACCCAGGAGAACTACTTTGCCACGTGGCTTGCAGTCCCTTGTTTTATGGGATTGGAGTTAGTTCCTGGGTTTTCTCTGGCCAGTCATCTTGCTCGGCCCTTACTTGGTCTGGCTCAGGGTCCTCCTTGGTGGCATGCACATCTCTCAGTCAAGATGGATTCCAGCACCAAGGCTTCTGGGAGGCTGGTTGTCTCCTCCCTCCTGTGGGCCCCTCCCAAATTCTGCCTAGTAGTTTTCAGGGAAGCACCCTCTTCCTTATCAGGACCTCATGCAAATGGCTATTATATAGGCCTGGCCAGGATGGGTGGTTTCAGTCATTGTTCCCCAACAATGCCATTTGGGTCCTGTTGTCTTATTTTTAACATAGGGTGGATAGAATGTGGACTTTTACTTTATTTTTTCTCATTTTAAAGAAGCCCAGGGGTGGGCAGTAATGTAGCTAGGAACCCTGTTTCCTCCAGCTCAAGGTTCCATCTCCACTTAACTGTGGTTCTCAATCTTATGTTTCAAGGTAGCTGCTAAGACTTCAGCAACATGTGGGAGACAAACAGAGAAGGGTATCCAGCCTCTCTTCTCTTTTCTTTTCTTTCCTTTCTTTCTTCCCTTCCCCCTCCCTCCTTTCTATCCCTTTCTATGGTCTTGACCTGCTCTTGGTTATAGGGATCAGAGATATTTTCAGGTAACCTCGAATGAGGACTTTTTTTTGTAAGGGGACACAGAAAATAAAGGAAGACCTCTAAACAGTCACATCATTTATCATATTCACTTAGTGAGTAACTGATGAGTGCCTACGCTATGCCAGACATTATGCCGGAAACTGCATAAATCAGTTCGGTGTGATCCCTGTCATCTCAGAATTTGCAGGATTGATGGTAAATTATTATTTATCCATATATAAATATAACACAATGGCATGTGATTTAGGATAGGAAAAGTCCAGGGGGACAGAAAAGTGACAATTATGTCTGACTTTATAGGGAAGATGTATCATATCTTCTAGCTGCAATGTATGGAGAAGAATTACAGGAAGAGAAGGCAACAGGGTTCAGGACACACTACCCCAAAATATGGCACCTTGCATAGTGAATATTTAAAACTGAAGGCATTAGGAGAACAGCAGAAGTAAGAAGATCACTCTAACGTCCCTCTGCTAACCTCCCCCTTCTTCCCTGAAACAGGTCATAAAACATCCAGGTGGAAGGTGTCCTCCCTGCAGCAGGAGGAAGAAAGACTTTCTTATCACTTTGGGGGACTCAATGCCAAGAAATGGGTACAAACAAACCTTATAAACTCACCCTGATCTTCCTAGTTACTTCTTCACAGTTTACTCCCCTGAGCCCAAACCCCTTTGTCTTGTCCATTCTTCACAAATGTATTGTTTCTTTGTCTAAAAAGTATAAAAGCTCCCTGTTCTGGTCACTTCTCTGGGTCTTTATTCTCTGGCAAACATTCTTATGCACATGTAAAAATTCAATAAAATGGGTGTGCTTTTCTCCTGTGAATCTGTCTTGGTCAGTTTGATTTTTGGACCTTGTCAGGGGCCTTCAAAGAATTGAGGAAGATTTTTTCCTCCCCTACAAAGCACCCACCATGCCAGTGCAGAGAAGGGCTGTGGCTGCCAAGTTTGCCGCCTCTGCAGACACAGAATGTAGTTCAGCAGGGTGGATGCTGGACTTAGGTCTGTGCCCTCTCCCAGGACCCCGGGCTCCTAATTTCTTTGATTCTGTTTGGGGTGCTGCTTCTGACACAGCTGTGGCCAGACAGTTTAGGGTATGTAACTTAGCTCCAGAAGGTACATTCTTACACATCTCTACTTCCTTTCTTTCTATTCTTCCCAACCCCTTCCAAGTAGATTTGATCCTCAGGAACCCACCAACACTTGTTTCCTGAAGTTCAGTGATAACCACTTGTGTTGCCACGCTCAGAAATCTACATCCCACTGGATCTTGCAACAGATGACCCCTGGCCCCCTCTGACAGCTGCACGAAAGTGACTCTCCCTCATTGCCTTCAGGTCTCTGCTGGGATATCATTAGATCCTCTGAACTTCTCCCCTTGGCACACAGCCCCCTTCCTCCATTGGATGCCCTTCCTGGGTGTTTATGGCAGAGCCGCAGTATCTATGGACTGCAAAGGTAAAGAGAGAGTTTTACCAAATCTTTTAGGTTTGCTGGCTGTGTCTAAAAAACAGGTTGGCAATAGGTAGATTAATAGGAAAAAGTATATAAATTTATTTGTTTTTGGTATCATGTGCTAGAGGGCATCATAGGAAACACAAGCAAACATCCAAAAAGGTTTTGAAATTTTTGAGCTTATGTATCTTCTTTTTTGTTTTTTCTTTTTATGGCTGCACCTGCAGCATATTAAAGTTACCAGGCCAGGGATCAAATAGGAGCTGCAGCTGCCAGCATACACTACAGCCACTGCCACACCAGATCCAAGATGCATCTGCGAACTACACCACAGCTTATGGCAACACTGGATCCTTAACCCACTGAGCGAGCCCAGGGATTGAATCTGCATCAGGCCCTTAACCCACTGAGCCACAGCAGGAACACCTACGTAGGAGTATACATAAGAGTTCTTAAAAGAGAAGAGGAGAGGAGGTGTAGGACACTTGGGGGAGAGCAAATGATTTGAGGGAAAAATGGGTAGGTCCTTGGAAGAACAGGTGGGAGCTTGATAGTTTGTGGCAAAAGTCTGGGTTTGACTTCAACTCCTGGTCTCCTCTCCTGTGATGAATCAATCCTTCTAGGCTGACAAACTCCAGGAGGGTGTCTATGACAATTCAGTTCCTTTCGGAGGATCTGTCTTCAGGCAGACATGGAGACTTCAGAGAAAGCTTCTCCCTATATGTGCTATTTTTCCAGTGCCTACAGCTCAAAATAATCAATAGATCAAATCAACCTACTTGGGATGGCAGGACCTGAACTCCCACTGGAATGAGAGCCTCAGAAGAACAGAGGTTTTGTCTTTCCTGCTCCCTGCTGCACCCCAAACCCCAGCAAATATCTGAGACATATTTACTGGCTTTATGGAATTGGGAGTGGGAAAGGGGGTAAGGGCTGCTACTGAGGGGACTGAGGGTGTGTCAGGCACTTCTGGACTCTTGGATTCCTCTCTTCAGTACAACAATACCAGAGCCATTGTAACTGCCAACTTGTTTTAGAGGCTGGCTTTTATTTTTATTTATTTATTTATTATTATTATTATTATTATTATTATTATTTTTATTTTTTAGGGCAGCACCTGAGGCATATGGATATTCCCAGGACAGGGGTTGAATTCAAGCTGCAGTTGCAGCAATGCCAGATCCTTTAGTTCCTTTAACCTAGGGACCAAAACTGCACCTCCACAGCAACCTGAGCTGCTACAGTCAGATTCTTAACCCACTGTGCCAGGGCAGGAGCTCCTAGAGGCTGGCTTTTAGATATATTCATAAATACAGACACCCAGATAAACACTGTCCTTCCCAAGAAGTGAAATTCATAAGACACAGGTGAAGTCACCTTCCTAATAATGTTTGAAATTCCTTCTCACAGGTTATTATAGAACTCCAAGTACATTTCATGGTGGAAATATCTAAACTTCTAAAAACCTATTACACTTTTAGAGACAGAAAAACAAAGTTTGAAGTGATGTTGTTCAATCTAAATAATTTCTTCCTAATTTTCCTTTTCTGGGTCAAAACACAAGATCTGAAAATAAAATACCAAGACCAATCATTTTGTGTGTAGTGTATACACTGGATCAGAGGTAATTATACAAAAATATTCTGAAAATGTTGTGAATAGAGGCAGCAACATCATGACAGGCACAGAAATTACCAGAAGACTATCCTAAAATTTCCTCACTTTTGTTTATATCTAAAATTAGATTCTGAAATCACAGAAATCTCAATTGCTTCATAATTGAACCTAATGTACAATTTACTTTCACCTCCAAGTCTTATATGTTATTATTATTTTTAAATTCTTCTGTTTATAATATAATGAGAGTTTTCTGCTAAAGCAAAGTCATCTTTACAAAATGGGATATCCTGACTAATTTCCCTTTAGGTAATCCCTCTCAGTAATCCTTCTTTGGGTCCCAGAACCTTGTCTTATTTTTCCCTAGAGATTAACTGGAAAGGAGTTGTTGTGACATCTTGAATTACTAAAGCATCCTTACCTATACAAACTGACAGCACATAAGCTGTGGGTCCATGGAGTAGTCTCATTTAATTTACATTTTCCTACCATTGAAAGTAAACGTAGAAAGCACTCAGCAGGATTTGGTGTCTTTCGTTTCTTTTAGGATCGGGTGCATATTTGCATATTGAACAATAATAAATTGTACTTGGGTCACTAATACATAATATATGTATATGTAGATACTTTAAACCTCAGGCTTACATCATTACCTCCTCCTTTGTATCCAGTAATTGGGTATTTAACCCTATGTGTCAAGCTGGGACTATCATGGTGCTTATTTAAATCAGCAGAAGAGTGGTAACATATGCTAACCTATTATCTCTGGTTTCTGTATAACAAAGGTCTTCTACTTTGGAATGTTACCTTTTCCTTAAATTCCTGTCCTTGGTATTAATGTGAACTGGAATTTGGCACTTGCTATCTGCTTCTACATGGATTATATCATGAGCCACTGTAGCTGCTGACACGCAGCACCCACTGAGCAGAGCTCAGGGTGGAGATCAGGAATGAGGCACTCTGTGCTCTGGAAAAAAACTGGAAGAACATGTCTTCAGATATTTTTAGGAGAAAATTTTATGTGCCCAATTCTTGCATCTCCTCATATCTAGAAAAACAATAAAATCCTCCATGACGACTGATATTTGTGACTAGTAGTAACCTTCACGAGACCAGCAAGAAACTTTTGTGAAATATGTGCATGGCTGCATGAACCTCCCCCTTCACTTTTTATCACATATGTATCCTGGTAGTCCCTTTCCCCTTTGCCTAGGCTGTTCTTTCTAAACACAAAAAGATGTCATGGTCATCTATGAGTGCAGCCACTTCCAAAGGTGAGCTGGTGAGACCTGAGGGAACTCATGAAAGAAACAAAGAATACTGGCCCATGGCTGAGGTGCATATCAAAGAAATGATTACAGTAAGCCCAGAGCTTTGGATCTTCTCATAGAAACACACTGAATTCCTTAACTTGAGATATCTGGTTTTCTGTAAATCTTTTTTTCCTACCACCTACCCTTTTTTGAAAAGGCGCCTATATATTCTAGCTACCCACCTCACCTACTTGGAGTGGTTTTCTCGGGGCTGCCCGAGATGCTGTCTCCCAGGCTTAAGTCCTAATTTTGCCCTAAATAAAACTTAACTCTCAATTTTCAGGTCGTGCTTTTTTTTTTAAAGTTGACGCTAAGGATCATTATCTTGCTGCATTTGAATGCAGGCCTCATTTTATTTTTCTCTAAATGACCTGAGGCATGTCTCGTGCTTTTATTTACTTTTATAGTTAAGCATGCCTGCTTCATTCCACAACATTCTGATAACTTTCTTGTGTGATCGTTAACTTACAGTGGTCTCCTCAAATTACCTAGCTTGCCATCTCTATCTATGGTCCCCTACTTGGACTTCTACAACTAGCTATGTAACTATCCTACTCTATCCTTATCAGTGGCACAGCATTGCATCCAAGGAATAGGAAGACATTCTGAAAGAATGTAATGTAGGCTTTGGTGGTACAATGGCAGTGGGTGACATGGCACATGGGAGATGTGACAGAAAGTGACTAGCTTTGTTTGCCAAAATAAGAAGACAGACGTTTATGCAGAATAGCAAATCTGGATGATAATATCCAATTGCTTTCTGATCTCCAACTGGAAATTTTTCCATAGTTGCAAAGTATTTGTATTTTAGTATAGATCATTAATTATCTAAAATCTAGGTAAAAACAAGTCAACCAGAAAGTATTTTATAAAACTAACATAGGCAATAATTGAAATTCTGAATATTGCACTGGGATGCCAGCATGAACCTTGTGAATCTGAACCAGCTGAATCTTCAAGTGTTTAGGTATAAACATATTTTATTTATCATCTTTAATTATTTACTATATTTTCTTTATATTCTTAGAGATCAGTTAATTCCTTGTTAACCAGAGGTCTAATTATGTATAACATCCCAATTATGTTTTTTAACATTTTAATTAATTAATTAATTTCACCACACCCACAGCTTACAGAAGTTCCTGGGCCAGGGACTGGATCTGGGCCACAGGAGTGACAATGTTGGATCCTTAACCACTAAACCACCGGAGAACGCTCTTTAATTTTTTTTTTATTGAAGTATACAATGTTGTGTTAGTTTCAGGGGTGAAGCAAAGTGATTTGATATACATATATGTGTATCAATCTTTTTCAAATTATCATGCTTTATAGGGTATTACAAGATGTTAGATATAGTTCCCTGTGCCATACAATAGGGCCATGTTGTTTATCTATTTTATATTCACTAATGTGTATATATAAATCCCAAGCTTCTAATTTATCCCTCCCCTTCTTTCCCCCTTTAGTAACCATAAGTTTGTCTTCTATGTCTGTGAATCTCTTTTTCTTTTGTAAATACGTTCATTTGTATCTTTTTTAAAGTTCCACAAATAAGTGATAATATATGGTATCTGTCTTTCTCTTCACTTAGAATGATCACCTCTAGGTCCATCCATTACATCCTAGTTCTTAACTTATAAATAATAAAGAATTTTCCATAGTTTCCTATAAAAGGAATACGATGAAGGAAATTTCCAAGTGTGTTTATGAGACATTTTTAAATCTCTTTGTGTGTACACGTGAGGAAAGAGAATATATGGGATAATGGATGACAGGACAAGCCACAAGTATAAATAACAACAGCTGATAAGGATTCTTCTAGGAATAATTCTCTGGAATGCACCCTCCCTGACTTTTGCTGTCATCTTTAATGAGCTGCAGATTGCTGTTATTGGGAAATAGGAACAATTTAAAAATATTTGTTAGAACTGTTGAGATATGGAGAGTGAACGCTGAATTATGCTAAATACATCATTTTTCCTGTTCGAGGTGAACTAGGGGTTAGAGTTAAATGAGTGTTTGCTGCTTCTTGTTGCTTAAACTTGCCCTCTGTCTACCAGTGCTGAATAGAAATGCAGAGGCAGAGTTTTGGGCAAAGAAGAATAAAAAACCTTAATTGCATTGTCATGCAAAGAGGGCCACAGCAGGATAATACCCTAAAGACTCTGCCCTCCTTTGGGAGAAAATAGAAAGTGGTTTTTTTCTGGGGTTGATTTCAGAGAGACAGCAGTGAGTGATGACTTGAAGTGAAATCTTAATTCTCTGCTTAGGAGTTGAACCTGGGCAGCCTGAGTGAAAACCAGGAATCCTAGCCACTAGACCAGTCAGAGGCTAAAAGGAGAATTGCCCTGATTCTTCCCCCCCACTGTTGAAAGCAAGAATGTTTCAAGGAGGCAAAGACTGTAAAACAGGTATAAAATTTATTGTTAGAAACATAGTACAACATATGGGCAAGCATGCAGAGAATTGTCTATTTGTCTAAGACAGAAGCAAAGCAGTAATACACACCCAAAGGGGAAGTGAGCAGTAATATACACCCTGAATGAGGATCACACTAGAGAGGTGAATTAAATCACTTATATGGGACAGTTCTTCTGGGTCTTTGTCTTCCTTTGGCCAATTATCTTCTGTTATTTTTCACACTTGACCAGACCCAGGACCCTCCTCCAATTTGCATGTGCATGTTTTGGTCACGATGGATTCCAAAGCAAAGAGTGGAGGGAAGGTTAACTAGATTTATTGTAGACTGACCCAGAGGGGTCTCAGAGAGGTAGTTGGGGTCTCCCTGACCCTCAAGACGGGGATTATGTGACTTCTTGGTCCTTTGCCCAAGCAGGGCTTAACACCCTTTTGATCCTGTCATTGCCATTAATAAGTTCACAGAAGATAAGTACCAGTTATTTACCTTGTGCCTGTTGTTATTTCTGTCTTGAAGTATAAACAGGTGGCTGGTTGTAAATCCTGGAGCCCACCTATTTCAGGAAGTGTAAATAAGAGGCCAATTGCAAATGTCTATCCTGCTTCAGGATGGCTATGGGGTGATAACACTGAACCCTAACCACTTGATATAGGTCCCCAGAATATTGTCCCTTTGGAGAAAGAATTCAGCAGATACTGAGAGTAATGAGGTAAATAAGTATTTATTTCAAGAGAGAAGGCAGGTGTGGAGAAAGAACAGGCAAGATTTATTAAAGAGATAAAGGAAGATAGGTGCGGAGAAAGCAGAGGCATAGGAAGGCTCTGATGGTGGGGGTGGTGGCGATGGGGCAGGAAAGACAGAGATAGACGGAGAAGGAGCAAGAGAGGAACAGAGGAAGAGAGCTACACATGCTTTGGAGGTCAGTTAAATCACCTGTATGGGGGCAGTCCTTCCAGGCTTCCTCTGGCCAATCATCTTGCTTTGTCTGGCTTTGGTCTGACTCGGGGCCCATCCCTCTGTGCACATGCATCTTTTAGGCAGGATGGATTTTAGCACAAGGGTCTCTGGGAAGCTGACAGGATGTACTATGATTTGGTGCCACTCCTTTCTCTGACCCCTGAGAAACCTTTCTGTGAGTGTATAGTTCCGGAGGTCTTCTTGACCTCCAGAATTTGAATTAGATGCTCTCTATCTTTTATCCAAGCAGGATACAGCTTTTATCTTGAAGTAGTATGTCCACAGGGAACAGATTACCATTCCTCAGCCTGGAACCTATCTATCTCCTGTTTTGGTTTCATGGTTTAGGAATAGGAAGTAGGGCCACATATAACGATTGGGGTAGATGCAAACTTTCATTCTTCAAAGTTGTTATTTAGTGGTTCCAGGACTGGTTCTGGTGGTCTTCTTCTCTTGTTTTCATTTGTTGGGGGTTTTAGTTCTGCAGAAGAACTCAAAGATAGTATATGTATATTCCTTGAGGAGGACCCTGCCCCAAGCCTGCACCATCGTTTCTGGTCTGTTCCTCCCTGGTCTCTCCCTTCCCTGATTAGCAAGCAACTATTAGAACCTGTCCTTTGGAGACAGGGAAAGTCATGGAGGCTGAAGCTTATTCCATAAAAACAAGAAAAGGGGAACACAGAGATGCTTGTGCCCGGGAGCCCCACAGGGCTTTCTACTCAGTTTGGTTTCAATCCAAGGATCTAAGTCAGCAACAGAGAGGAAGCTGAGCAAAAGACTTCCGTGATGAGGGAGATGGGGAGGGGAGAGGCCACAGCCAAATATGCCTTTCTGGCACAAGGATTATTGTGAACTATTTTTAGAAAGAGCAGATGCTGGAGAAGCTCTGAAAACTGAAGTTACTCTTTGTAAGGGAAATTTACATTTATAAAGGAAATCTCCATTCCTAAGGGTGTCTCCTTCATAGTACCTGGAAGATGGGGTTGACTAAGGGGGCACTTATCATCAGGGGTGTTTTACATTTAAATCTGCATAACAAATCTCATCCTTGAGTGTTTACCTTGCTCACCTATTCATTTCCCCACTGCTGCCCCACCCCACTTTCTTTCTTTTTTCTTTAAGAAGAATTGGTGCTAAACTGGTGGCCTGAGGGGAGTGGTGCTTCCTTACTGAAGAGCCTGGAGGGAGTTCTGCCTCCCTATCTGGCTCTGCTGACACTGACACTGCCTGGCTGGAAGGGCCCTCACTATCTTCCTCACATGTCCTTCAAAGACAACACCTGGGAGAGAGGGAGGCTCCTAGCCAGGGGTTGAGCTTGCAGCTTCACATGCTGGGAGGGATGGAAAAGACTTCTTGGAGCCCCCAAGGGGTGTCAACTTTAAAAAACTGCACAACCTGAAAGTTGAAAGTTAAGTTTTATTGGGGGCAAAATTAGGACTTAACTCTGGGAGACAGCATCTCAGGTAGCCCTTGAGAAACTGCTTCAAAGAGGCAAGTGGGGAGCTAGGATATATAGGAGTTTTTGCAAAAAGGGGAAGGTAGTAGGAAAAAAGGATTTACAGAAAAAATGTTTACAGAAAACCAGTTTCTATGGAAAGATGTAAATATTTGGGCTTACTGGAATCACTCCTTTGATATGCACCTCAGCCATGGGCCAGTATTCTTTGTTTCTTCATGAGTTCCCTCAGGGCTCACCAGCTCACCCTTGGAAGTGGCTGCACTCACAGATGACCATAACATCTTTTGGTTTGTCCACTTAACTGCAGCTTAGGAGACAATATTTCAGACAGTTCTGAAATAACACCCACCCCCAATGCTTCTGGTCTTGTGAAGGTTGCTACTAGTCACAGACATCAGTCATCATGAAGGATTTTAGTATTTTTCTAGATATGAGGAGATACAAGAATTGGGCTCATAAATTTTCTCCTAAAAATATCTAACTCTCTGAAGCTCTGTTCTTCCAGTTTTCCCACAGCAAAGAGTACATCACTCCCGGTCTCCACCCTGAGCTCTGCTCAAGGGGTGCTGCAGGTCAGCAGCTGCAGTGGCTCATGATGTAATCCATGGAGAGGCAGGTGGCAAGTGCCAAACTCTAGTTCACAGGTATATATCAAAGGAGTGATTCCAGTAAGCCCATACCTTTACATCTTTCCACAGAAACTGGTTTTCTATAAATCTTTTTCTGTAAATCTTTTGTTTCTATTACCTTCTCTTTGTTGCAAAAACTCCTATATATCCTAGCTCCCCCCACACCTCCTTGAAGTGGTTTCTTAAGGTTAACTGAGATGCTGTCTCCTGGGCCTAGGTCCTAATTTTGTCCCCAATAAAACTTAACTCTCAACTTTCAGGTTATGCAATTTTTTTTTTTTTTTAAATCGACAGGGGGATGGAAGTCCAGGCTCTCCACTCAGCATTTTCTAACACAATCTTGGCAGGAGATAATGGTGACTTGGATACATCTGAGTGAGGATGGAATTAATAGGCTTTCTTCTGAGCATTTCATTTTGCGGAGGGAGGTAAGGCTGCGTTTTTTTCCCCATAGGTTGTTACTTTTTGAAAGTTTTCTGTCTTTTCAGGCTGCCCTATTCTCTGTCCCTTGACTAGAGGGAGCAAGACTTTCTGAAGATTTTCTTGTTGCTATTGTCTGTCCTGTCAGCTTTTCCAGGCTGCCAGCTTCTCTAGTACACCTGTGACCCAACCAAACTCAAGTTCCTCTTCCTGAATGTTAGGGATATTCACTGAAACCACCCACCGTGGCCAGGCATGATAATAGCTGCTTTCATCAATTGTCTCACCACAGGAGGCCCTGATGAGGAACATGGTGCTGTCCTAAAGACTAAGCAGGAGAATTTTGGTGGGGCCACTGGCTGGGAGGAGACAACCAACCTCTCAGAACACTTGGTGCTGGTTT
The DNA here is from genome assembly GCF_054392235.1 of Sus scrofa. NCBI lineage: Eukaryota > Metazoa > Chordata > Mammalia > Artiodactyla > Suidae > Sus > Sus scrofa. The sequence continues at coordinate 150,271,979 of NC_139383.1, forward strand.
GCATCTTGGCTGAGAGGTGCACATGCCACCAGGAAGGACCCTGAGACAGACCAAATATGGACTGATCAAGGTGATTGGCCAGAGACAACCCAGAAACTAACTCCATTCCCATAAAGTGGGAGACTGAGCCCCGTGATGGAGCAGTTCTCCTGGGGTCCCTCACCCTGCTGCTTTCCTCTGGGATGCCCCTTCCAAATAAAGTATCTTGCTTTGTCAGCACATGTGTCTACTCAGACAGTACATTTCCAAGTATTAGACAGGAGCCCATTCAGGCTCTGGAAGGGCTCCCTCTTCCTGTGACACAGACACAGTGAAACCAGTCTAGTCATACCTGCTTGTGGTGAAGGAAAGTACAGCCTTTATTGTAAAGGCACCAATACAAGGAGAATGCTCTAAATCCCCAAACTCCCAAAAGAGTTTCAGATTTTTTAAGGGCCAGATCAGGGAGGGTATTTGCAGGATATGTGAACAGCTGGTGCACAATTCTCTGATTGATTAATGAGGTAACAGGGTGGTGTCATGGGGTTAATTTTATCCATCCTTAGGGGCTAGTGGGTCTGGGGATCTACATGGTCCCATCAAAGAGTTAATCTCTTCTAGTGGTTTTAGCATCTGAAAAACAACTCAGAAAATGTGCATCTGATACTATTTCCTGGATACTTTTGAGAGGAACTACAACAGAGGATATGGGGTCTGTCCCAGGAAGGTCCCAAAGGGTTCTGTTTGGTTACACATCTTCTAGGATACACTAGGTGAAAAAGAAACACAGGGTACTAACCAGAAGGTGTGTCCTTGGGTCCCAAAAGTTCAGCTGGTTTTCCTTTTCTCCACTCTTCAGAATCACTCTATCACCTTATCTTGTATAACATCCAGCTATTTTAGATATTCTGTGTGAACTATTCCAATTTTCCTTCCTGTATTATTTCTCTTCTGTTTAAAGCATTTCCTTTAGCAACTTTTTTAGAGCAAGCCTTCTGACAATGAATCCTCTTAGATTTCCTTCCTCTGAGAATGTTTCTTTCCTAAGTATATTTTCACCGAAAATAGGATTCTGAGCTGCCATTTTTTTTTCTTTCAACAATTAAAAAATATTGTGTTGCTTCCTTTTGGCCTCCATGACTCCTTTTTTTTCTTTTTAGGGTTGCACCTATGGCCTATGGAATTTCCCACACTAGGGGTTGAATCAGAGCTGAGCTGTCAGCCTACACCACAGCCACAGGAGAACGAGATCCGACCTACTCCTCAGCTTGCAGCAATGGTGGATCCTTAACTCACTGATCATGGCTAGGAATCAAACCTGCATCCTCAAGGATACTAGTTGGATTCTTCACCATCTGATCCACAACAGAAACTCCCTTGGCCTCCATGATTTCTGATGAGAAATCCATAGTTAATTGAATGGTTATTCTTCCATAGATAACATCATTTCTTAATGGCTGCTTACACAGCTTTTTCTTTGTTTTAAGTTTTCAGAAATTTTATTACAACATATCTCGGTGTGGATATTCTGGATGTGTCCTTGTTAGGATTCACTCTAGCTCCTATATCTGTAGTTTTATGTGTTTTGCCAATCTTAAGAAGTTTTCATTGTTATGTTTTCAATTTTTTAACTCTTTCTCCTTTTCTGGGACTCTGATGATGTGAATGTTGAATTTTTTTTTTCCCCCACATCCATGGCATATGGAAGTTCTTGGGCCAGGGATTAGATCCAAGCTTGATTCAGTGTTGCAGCTGAGACAACACTGGATCCTTTTAACCCACTGTACTGGGCCAGAGATATGAGCCCCTGCAGTCAGATTCTTAACCCACTGTGCCGTGGGGGATGTTCAACATTCAACATTCTGAGGTCAGTGTTACTCTGATACCTACTCATCCTAGAGGGTCAATGTTACCCTGATACTTAAATCAGACAATGATATCACAAGAAAAACATACACACACTCAGACCAATATCTCTTTTGCACATAGATACAAACATTTTAATCAAAATACTAGCAAAACTAATACAGTAGCATATAAAAATATTATATACCATGGCCAGTGAAATTTATCCTAGAAAGGCAAGCATGGTTTAATATCCAAAAATCAATGCACTATACCATATTAATCAATAAAGGACCAAATACATAATTATTTAACTAGGTATTAACAAAGGATTTAACAGAATTGAGCACCCTTTCATCATAAGATGCCTAGATAATAGGAATAAAAGGCAGTCTCCTCAAATTCACAAAGGGAATCAACAGAAAGCTAAAACAAAAAGGACAGACAAAGCAAGTGCTAGAGAGGACTGAGAAAAGTTGAAATCCTTACACACTGATGATGGAAATGTAAAATGGTCCACCATTTCTTAAACAGCTTTGCAGTTCTTAAAAATCCTAACATAGTTAAATGAACAGGAAATTCCTATCCTAAATATCTACCCAAGAGAAGTGAAAACATCTATCAACACAGAAGCCTAAATGTTAAGGTTTATAAGAACATTATTCATAATAGCAAAAAATTTGAAATAAAGTCAAATGTCCACCAATTGATGAATGGGTAAGAAAAATATGATGTATCCACAATGGAATATTGTTGGGCAAAGAAAAAGAGAGGAATTCCCTTTGTGGCTCAGCAGGTCAAGAACCTGATTAGTATCCCTGAGGATACAGGTTCTATCCCTTGCTTCACTCAGTGGGTTGAGGATCTGGCATTGGCACAAGCTGCAGCATAGGTCATGGATGTGGCTTGGATCTGGCATTGCTGTGGCTGTGGTGTAGGCTGACAGCTGCAGCTCTGATTTGATCCCTAGCCTGGGAACTTCCATATTCCACAGGTGTGGCCCTAAAAAGAAAAAAAAGGAAAAGAATGACGTACTCCTGCAAATTGGTGAATCCCATAAACATTATGGTGAGATAGACCAATCAAAAGATACTGGATTTTTTTATGATCCCATTTATGTGAAATAGCTAGAACAGGAAAATCTATAGAGTCAGAAGAAGATTTGAGGTTGCCTAACACTAGTGTTGATAGCCCAAGGGCAGGAGGATTGGAGGGACAGTTAGGAAGAACAGTGTTTATTTATTGATTGTTTTTTCTTTCCTTTTTGTCTGCACCCATAGCACATAGAAGTTCCTGAGCCAAGGATTGAATCCAAGCTGCAGCTGTGGCAACACCAGATCCTTAATCCTCTACATTGGCCAGGGATTGAACCTGTGCCACCTCAGAGACAACACTGGCTTCTTAACCAGCTGGGCCACAGTGGGAATGCCAAGTGCAACATTTCTTTAGGAGAGAATGAAAATGCTTAAAAATTAGGCTGTGGAGATGGTTAAGAAACACTATAAATATACTGAAAACTATTGTGCACTTTCAATGGGTGAACTATGTTAGTATGTAGATTATATCTCAGTAAGGTTATTTAAAAATATATGTAGAAATGGTATTATAAGACAGACAAAAATGAAAGGAACTATTGCAACCAGACTTTACAAAAAGAAGTTAAATGAAGTTCTTCAGGTAGAAGGTATATGGTATATGTTAGGAATTAGATCCACACAAAGAAATAGAACATCAGGAATGAAATAAATAAAGGTGGGATAAAATATTTTTCTAATTTTATTTTATTCTATTTTATTTTTTTTTATGGCTGCACCTGTGGAAGTTCCCATCCAGGGACATAATCCAAGCTGCAGCCATAGCTATGCTGGATCCTTTAACCCACTCCACCTAGCTGGAGATCCAGTCTGTGCCTCTGCAATGACCCAAACTGCTATAGTCAGAATCTTAACCCACTGTGCCACAGTGGGAATTTGGTATTTTTCTAATTTTAGAACAGACTTGTGTTGCCATGGAGGAGCAGGGGAGGGGGGAGGGAAGGATTGGGAGTTTTGGATTAGTAGATGCAAACTGTTACGTATAGAATGGATAAACAGCAAGGTCCTATTGTATAGCAGAGGAAACTATATTCAATATCTTGTGATAAACATAATGGAAAACAATATGAAAAAGAATGTGTATATATGTGTGTGTATGTATATATATATATATATGTATATATATATAGCAAAAATTAATACAGCATTGTAAATCAATTATACTTCAATAACATGAATTAAAAATATTTTTCTAATTTTAAATTGTACTAAAATATAATAGGCTGTTTAAACATTAATTTTATATACTTTTAATAACACAGCGTATATTTATTACATGTGTAAAAGTGAAATGTGTGACCACAAGAATAAGCAATGAGAAGAAAGAACTGGTCAGGTACTGCTATTAAAGGGTTTAACAAATAATCTATTAAAATGTTATTTGATGGTGTAACACATTAATGTATTAATTTAATAAAAAATAAATTAATTAATAATTTAACAGATTTAAAAGTGGATATTTTAAACCCTCAGGCAACTACTAAAAACTATTAAAAAACAAGTATAAATTAATCAGTAGAGGAGTTAGAAAGGAATCATAAAAATCATCCAAATTAAACTCAGGAGTTCCCTGGTGGCTCAGTGGGTTAAGGATCTGACATTGTCACTGCTGTGACTCTGGTTACTACTGTGGCTCAGGTTCGATCCCTGGCCTGGAAATTTCTGCATGCCAGCAGCATGGCCCCCAAAATTATCCAAATAAACTCAGAGAAGGCAGTAAAGGAAAAAGAAAGAGCCTAAAAGGAACAGAACAAATAGAAATCAGCTTCCAAGAGACATATTTACCTTTTAAAAGAATTCTAAATAATATGTATAGATACTTCTTTCTCCAAAAAATGGACTTTCTTTCCCCTTCCACTGACCATAACTTGTACTTAGTGACTTGCTTCCAAAGAAGAGAAAAAAAAAGGGAAATACAGAACCTTCCCATGGAGAAACCTACCAGAGAGCACCTTACCCAAGTGATCACGCATTGCCAAGGGGATAACATGTGCCCACTAATGTGGTACAATGAGAAGAGCACCTCATTGCAGCACTCTTCCCCAAAGTGCCTAACTAAACTGAAATGGTGAAAAAAACAATTCTTTTGTCATGTTGCCAATTATTTCACATCCATGTACTAAAATCACCCAATGCATTTGTTACTATTATTTATTTAGGGTTACCTTTTAGATCATCTAGGAGTGAGAAAACTAAAAGATTTCATTTATTTTGGCTTTAGGGCTCTCCCTATCTATATGGAGACCCACATTTATGACCCACATACTTTTCCTTCCACTTGAAGAAATGTTAACATTTTTTGCAGGGCATGCCTTCAGATGATGAATAACCTCAGTTTTTGGTTGTTTGGAAAAATCTTTATTTCTCTATCATTTTTGAAGAATAATTTCTCTGAATATAGAATTGTAAGTGGGTTTTTTTCTTTCCAACAGTTTAAATATTTCACTCCACTCTCTTCTTGTAATTCTTATTCTGGTTTTATCTAGAGGTAGGGTGACTTTTCCCCTTCTGGCCTCTCTGAATATTTCCTTTTTCTGTAGTTAGAATATGAAACTATCTCTAGGGTTTTTGTTTTGTTTTTATGTAATTGATCCACTCATTGTGCTTCCTGGTTCTATGGTTTTGCATGTATACCATTATTATTATTATTTTTTTGTTGGCCGTGCCCTCAGCATACGAAAGTTCACAGCACAGGGATGAAGCATATGCCACAGCATTGATAAACCACAGCAGTGACAATGACAGGTCTTTAACTTGCTGAGCAACAGAGGAACTCCGCATGTTTGCCATTATTTTTAACAAGATCTTATCCACTAGAAATATTTTTTCTAATGCATTCTCTTTCTAGTATTCTAGTTATACGTATTTATACCTTTTGAAACTATCCTTCAGTTCTGGGATAAGTTCTCTCTCATTATCTTTTTTTAAAATTTAATTTAATTCTTTAAAAGCTTTTTTATAGTTGTCTTTTATGCCTGTACCTACGGCACATGGAAGTTCCTGGGCTAGGGGTCAATTTGGAGCTGCAGCTGCTGGCCTACACCACAGCCATAGTGATGTGGGAACTGAGCCACATCTTTGACCTACAAGGCAGCTTGCAGCAACACCAGATCCTTAACCCACCGAGCAAGGCCAGGGATTGACCCCACATCCTCATGGATACTACTTGGGTTCTTAACCTGCTGAGCCACAGCAGGAACTCTTGTCATTTTTTTGTTGTTGAAAATTTTTTGTTCTTTGAATTTCATTTTGGCATATTTCTATTAGCTGTCTCAAGCTCACTGATTCTATCTGGGCTTGTTCGTATCCAATCCATGAATGAGCTCATCAAATGTATTTTTCATTTCTGTTGATATGTTGCTGATTTTAACTTTTTTTTTTTTTTTTTTTTGGCTGCACCCACAGCATATGACAGTTCCCAGGTCAGGGATCAAATCCAAGCTGCAGCTGCAGCAACATTGCACCAGGCTGGGGAATCAAACTTCAGCCTCCACAGCAACCCAAGTCACTATAGTTGGATTCATAACCCACTGTGACACAGTGGGAACTCCTTTCTTTTTAATTCTTTTCTAGAGTTTCCGTCCTTGCCTATATTACTCCCCTGTTTCTATATGTTTTCTATTTTACTCTTGAATTCTCAGTATATCAATCCTGTTTATATGGTTATTTCAGATACTTTTATTTTTAAAACTATTTAAATTCCCTAGCTAATAGCTACTTAAAAGTCTCTATCTGGAAATTCTAATATCTTTGTCTGAGTCTGTATGACAGTTTGGCAGTTATTCAAAATGTTAAATGTGGAGTTGCCATATGACCCAGAATTTCTACTCCTGCTGTATATCAAAAAGAAATGAAAACATATGTCCACACAAAAATTTGAATAAAAATGTTCATGGCAGAATTTGTTATACAAAAAAGCAAACAACATAAATGTCATCAAATCATGAATTGATAAATAAAAATGCAGTAAATTTAGTTGAAAATTGTATGAGGCAGAATAATATCCCTGCCCCCAAATACCCATGTCCTAATTCTAGGTACCTGTGAATTGAATACCTTATCTTAGGTAGCAAAGGGATTCTACATATAAGATTAAGGATCTCAATGGCAAGATTATTCTGGATGATTTGGGTGGATCTAGTATAATCACCCTCAAGGTAATCGCCTTAAAAGTGGAAGAAGGAGTCAGAAGAGACTCAGAGAGAGCTGTGACTATGGAAGAATAATCAGTGAGATGGAACCGTGTTGCTGGCTTTGATGGTGGAGCAAAGGGGCCACCAGGCAAGGAATGCAGCTGAAGAAATGTTGGGGGATAATAAAAGAAAAGCCCCTCATCTCATCATTGACTCCAAATTGTATGTTCCCAAGAACTGGAGAGTAATCCAATAGTTAGGTAAAAATCAGATTCAGCATCCAGACACACAAACAAAAGGGCGCAGGAGCTCTCAGTAGGGAATTTGGTTTTTGGTTTTTGTTTCTTTTGGTCATACCCCCCAGCATGTGGAAGTTCCCAGGCCAGGGACAGAACCCGAGCCATAGCAGAAACCTGAGCCACAGCAAAACTCTGGATCCTTAAACTCCTGAGCCACCAGGGAACTCCAGAACTGGCTCAATCCGTACAATTTTCCTACCCTGCCTGAGCTGGCTGAAAGGGAGAAGTAGCACACACTGATAGAGATAGGAGCGCATGTGTTCTAATTCTGGCATGACAGAAAATATGTCTTGTATGGAAGCTGGTAGGTTTCTTAGGACAGAATGGTATTTCAATATGACTACTAGGTCTACTACTACTAGGGCTGCTAGTAACTACTTTTTAATTTTTATTTATTATTTTTTTATGGCTATACCGTGGCATATTAAGTTCCCTGGCCAGTGATTGAATCTGAGCCACAGCTGCAACCTACACCACAATTGCAGCAATGCCAGATCTTTTAACCCACTGTGCAGGGCCAGGGATCCAACCTTTGCCTCCACAGTAACCAGAGCTGCTGCAGTCAGATTCATAACCCACTGAGCCATGGAGGGAACTCTGCTAGCATCTCCTTTTGACTGCCTGCTTGCTACTTGCCAGATGCTTCTGCTGTGTACCTTGCTAAATCTCCCCATGTCAGTGTTAGTTCATTTTGCACACATGGAAGCTGAGGCTTCCAGGGCCTGGTCTTGTCACTCAAGCTTATTGACCTGCTGACCTGACAGTGATCCAGTGACCTCTCCTGTCTTTTCCAAGCCTGCATTGGAGACACCATGCTGGGTGGGACAGGGACACAGAAAGACTGGAGACACTGAGGAGGGAGGGGAATCTGATAGAGGATGCTGGAAAGTTACACAACATGCTCTACCCTGCTCCAGGAGGTGGCATTCAACTGATGCAAGGATGAGAAAATAAAAGAGTAATTAGTAGAAGGCACAGCACAGGGAAGAAGAAATTCTGTTGAAAAAGCTCTAAGGCTGAATTAAGCCTCAAGGGGAGGGGGTGGGGGCAACACTTGGAGAATTGAATTGGGGCTGGCTGTCTGGGTCTGGGAAGGGTATGAAGATGCTACTTGTGCATTAGGAGGAAATACTAAAAATCTGAGGAAAGCAACTGAAGCTACCCAGACCCTCTCTCAAGCTCATGTCTTAATTCTGGGATAGAGGTGCCCTTGTTGACCACAGATGAAGGCCACTTGGAGGGCTGGGATGTCTCCTGGAGGGCCTTTCCCTGTGCCCCATAGTCATTGCAGGGGGCTGATGGAAATTTTTCTGAATGTGTGATTTTTCTCTGCCCACAGAGGCAAATGCTAGTGTTGTGTGGTTGGTCACTATTTGTGATGGAACCTGAGCAAGGCTCCTTGGGTTTTCTATTCCAGAGAAATGGGACTCTTAGTGAGGCCAGGGGTCATGCACCCTGCAGTGTCCAGAAGCGTGTCTGAAATGGTTCCTGCCTGAGGCCAGAGGGGTGGCTCTGCTCTTGTGTTGGCCCTGGGCTCCAGAATGCACAGAATCTGGGTTTATCACACAGACACTCTGTGTGTAGACTGAGTCTGGGTCACACGTTCCTTCCATCCTGGTTTGCCTGGAAGGTGACTTTGTCACTCATTTCACAAAAGGTAAATTCTATTTCAGTTTTCTCCTTCTTACTGGGCTGGCTGTGTAACCTGCTTTATTGGGCCAGTAGAATATGGCAAGTGTGGTGTCTAAGTCACTGAGTCACTTTGCGGTACAGCAGAAATTAGGACATTAGAAATCGATTATACTTCAGTTTTTTAAAAAGGGGGGAAAAAGCTTCAGTCTAGAGGGTGAAATAGATATAAACATAAGTGAATACAATTTGAAACAAAATGTGCTTTATCATAATTCAGGTAGAAGGAGCATGGAGAAGAAATGACTTTTGACAGAGGTGGAGAGGTACCAGGTTTTAGTGACTAAGAAGTTGTGGACATTGCAGCAAGCTGTGGTGTGGGTTACAGATGTGGCTTGGATCTGGTGTTGCAGTGGCTGTGTCATAGGCCTCAGCTGCAGCTCTGATTCAACCCCTAACCTGGGAACTTCCATATGCTGCAGGTGCAGCTATAAAAGAAAAAGAAAGGAAGGAAGGAAGGAGACATGGAACCAATAGTTCAATTAAACTCGATATATGAGGCCTTTTTATTTTTGTGCCATTCCACAAGTGTATCTTGTATTCGGAATTAAGTTAAGTGATGTGCTAAGGACTTTGTTGTTCACAGACCCCTTTGGTCGTGGCCTTACATTTGGATGGTTTTGACTTTGATTGTGACAGTGCTGGGTCACAATTGACATAAGCAGTGATAGGGCTGAACAAAGACTCCTTGGCAGACCAACACTCGGTGTTGGGGGCAGCCCTGACTGGCACTGGCCGAACCAATCTGCTGTTGAGGAGGGAATGGCTGTGTTATTTCTACTAGGTAGAGCTTGAAAGTGTGGCTGGTATGGGAAAATGGACTGGATATTCTGAACTTCTGAAAAGATGGGACTAATAAAAAAGGAATTGTCAATATCATGTAATAACCTATAATGGAAAATAATCTGAAAAAAATATATAGGAGTTCCTTTGTGGCAAAGTAGGTTAAGGATCTGGTGTTGTCACTGCAGCAGCTCTGGTTGCTGCTGTGACACCGGGTTTGATCCCAGGCTGGGAACTTCCACATGCTGTGGGCATGAACAAATATATATATATAATATATACATAATTTTTTAAAAAGATAAAAGGAATGGTCTGAGCTGCTTGGAGTCCCTGGGTTGTGCTGTTGGATCCCCATATATGCTAATTTGAAGCCTGAGAAAAGCAGACTGGCCCCCCCTACAGAGTCCTGGCTTATGTGGTCATGGAGCCACACCTCATCCCTTATTGTGGTGGGGGGAGGTTTTCCCTGGAAGGAAATGGTAATTATCACATCTCTCATTTAGGGATGAAGACAAACGTTGGTAAGGAAATAGAATGGAGACATTTTTTCCTTGACCTCGCTGGGGCTGATGTTGGGCTGCCCATGGCCAGGGAGAAAGGTGAGAGTGAGGCAGGGAGGTGACTCAGCCCAGGACCCCAGGGGAGGCTGGGGCCGCGCCACAGTGTGAACTGTTCTATAGAGGACTGCTGGCTTCCGTCATTCTTGACTCTTCACTAATGTTTTGTAAAAGTGAAAGTGTGTTCCCTGTAGTGTTTGTGGGACCATGGATGGGCTGCCCCATTGAAGGGGAGATTATGAACTTCATTGACTTGTTGGCTTATCCCAGGCTAGAGGGACTAGGGATACAGGGTCTATGCTTTTCCTTTTAGGATGCTGTACAAGAATATTAACTAAAGCAGCTCGAGACAGTAACACAGTGGTGGCCATTCTCAAATCACATATACGTTCTTATATACATTTTAAGGGAGGTTCAATTTGATTGAAACACAACTTCAATCTCATTATTATTCTTTCCATAGGATTTTTAAATTTTATTTACTTTTTATTTATTTATTTTTTATGCCACTCCTGAGACATGTTTAAGTTCCATAGGTAAAACCCATGCCACAGCAGTAACCAGACCATCCACAGTCCCCCAAACACAAAAGGGAACACAGTAACACAGTGGTGGCCATTCTGGCTACTGTTACAACCAATACCACCTGTTACAACAAGTGACAATGCTGGATCCTTAATGTGCTGAGCCACCAGGGAACTCCAAATTTTATTTACTTTTTATTGAGATATAGTTGATGTGGAATATTATGTAAGTTTCATGTGTACAGCATAGTGGTTCACAATTTTTAAAGGTTGTGCCATTTATAGTTTCTATAAAATATTGGCTATATTTCCTGTGTTGTACAATATTTTTAATACTGATGGGAAAACTGTAAAGTCAAAATTACAATGCAGATTTAATATCTTTATTTGGGCACTACCGAGTTTTCTTGATTTCTATGTTGGATCTCTCTCTTTCCTAAATCAAAATCCTTGGGCCTTCCCATTCATTCAGATATTTCTGATTTCATTCATTTATGCATTTATGGTTTCATCAGAACTTTCATTGAACACCTATTATGTGCCAGGTGCTGTGTTTTGTGTTGGAAAATGTAAGGAACACAGTCTTTACCTCTACCCTGGGGTGTTTGCTTCAGTATGAAACTTTAAATTCATTTAGACTTATTTTTCCTAATTAAAAAAATGTAAATCACAGGCTTGCATGTAGCTTAGATTTTTGAAAGACTGCTTAGGTTTTTTTTCCAACCAAGGGATGTCTTAAGTTTTCCCTTCTCTTAGTTATTAATTTATTGTATCAACTGTTGTAATTTGTATTTGTTTTATTTTAATTTTTCTGGAAAGTCAGTGTTTTGCCAAAGGGGTTCACCCACTCCATATGCCTAACTATTTGGAGGGAGGAGTGTTGGAAATCATGAATAGATAGAAAGCACATGAACTTGGGGTCAGCCTGTTTTGGATGTAAATATTTGCATTAAATTAAAGAAAATAATATATATTCATACTGAAAAATATTAGCGTAAAATATATCTGGAAGAATAAACAAGAAATTAGGGGGAGAAGAGAAGAGAGAGTGTGTAGATGAATCCAAAGGCAGAAGGCAGATTTTTTGAAATCCCTTTATACTTTCTATTTTCAAACCATGCCATTTGCATAAAAATATACCATTTTCTGAGCTTCACGTACCAGCAAAATCAGAATCATTTTTGTCATATGCTGCAGGAGGCTGCTACACTTACCAAAATTTGATGCTCATTGAGGAGACCCTGATATGACTCACTAAGCTTTTGGACTTGAAACTGCAGGCAGTGTGGTACTGTTTGCAGGAGATTATCGCTTGAGGAGACTGAACCATCATTGATAAGTCTGGAAACTGCATCGATGGTAGGTTCTCAGAGTATAAGGTAGATGGAGGCAAAGAGTTTGGTGAAGTGACCTATAGTGGCGCCAAAAAGGAGATTGTGTGGATCTGACCAAGGACATTGGCAACTCCCTTCTCAATAGCAATTTTGGAAACCAAGGGTGAAACCGCACCATACTGGTTGCTGCTCCTCTGCTCCCCTTTGTGGTTTTCACTGCTGATGGTGTGGCTTGTGGCTCCGTTCACCAATCAAGAGTTTCTACTCTTTTTGTTAGAGGAACAGTGACCAAAACTGCCCACTTTGACCAAGCACTGTAATAGTTGTTTGCATGAGTGGTCTCACAGCAGGAGGCCCTGATAAGGAACCAAGGTGCTGCCCCAGGAGGATTTGGGAGGGGCCAAAATGAGGGAGGAGACAACCAACCTTCTGGAACCCTTGGTGCTTGAATCCATCTTGGCTGAGAGATATGCATGTCACTAAGAAGGGCCCTGGGTCAGACCAAGTAAGGGCTGAGCAGGATGACTGGCTAGAGATGACCTGGAAACTAATCCCATTCCCATAAAACCAGAGACTGTGAGCCATGTGGCAGAGCCGTTCTCCTGGGTTCCCTTATCCTGCTGCTCTCCACTGGGGTCCCCCTTCCCAGTAAAGTTTTTTGCTTCGTCAGCATGTATCTCTTCAGACAAGCCATTTCTGAGTGTTAGATGAGAGCCCATTCTTGGGTCCTGAAAAGGGTTCCCCTTCCTGCAACATTTTGGTCCTTATGGCTCTGCATCTTCTGCTGCTGTTTGTTTCTTTTTTTTTTTTTTTTTTTGGTCTCTGCGGGTTGGCTTCTGAGGCTTCTACCACTTCATGGATTCTCTAGAACGTTCCGTGTGTCTCAATCCTATTTTTAGGACTTCCATTGAGGTAGCTGAATCGATTGACCAGTCCCATTCAGGATTGCAACCCCCGCCCCTTGACCTCTTAGAGAACTGTGGCTTGGATAGCAGCCCCTAAGTCAGCTCCATCTGTTGCTTCAGTAATTGTGGTGGGGGCTGTATAGTCTAAAGATCAAGTGTAGAGCAAACCAAACCTAAGGAATTACTAAAGGGTTCTGGAGAGAGCAGCCTCAGCACATCATTTACTTAATTCCAAATACAAAATACATTTGTGGGAGTTGCCTGATAGCAAAGGAGGTTAAGGATCCAGTGTTGTCAGTGTTATGGCTCAGGTCACTACTATGGCTCAGGTTCAATCCCTGGCCCAGGAACTTCCACATGCCTCTGGCACACCAAAAAAAAAAAAAAAAAATAGTGGAGTGGCACAAAAATGTGGAGGTTTAACATATGAAAATATGCCCAATAGTGCCCACATACTTTCAGTTTTGTTTGTATTAGTAAAATCATTTTGGACTGATGTGAAATGATGTGAAACGAAGTCCCCTTCCACTGTGACCATCACAGGACAAGGTCTATGTTTTGGAAGATTCAAGTGCACATGAGCCCCATATGTACTTGCCTTCTTACTTGTTTTTGTTTGTGTTTTTTGTTTGTTTGTGGTTTTCTTTTTCTTTCTTTTTTTTTTTTTTTTTTTTTTTGGCCATGTCCTGTCAGTTGCATGAAGAATTTCCTGGGCCAGATATCAAACCTGCACAATAGCAGCGACAAGAGCCACAGCAGTAACAAAGCTGGATCCTTAACCCACTGCATCACCAAGGTATCCCCCCAACCATTCCACCCCGCTGGTGCTTGTTTAGACGGTCTCCTGGGGAGAAAATAATTGTGTATCCTTAGCATTTAACTCATAGGAATGAAATGACATTTTCCCAAAGTTCAGTGTGGCTCAGTGTGTGGTATTTAGTCTACAAGGTTCTGTGTAACATGACTGAAAAATAGCAAATATTTCTCATCCTGAGAGATGACTAACTCAATGTCCCTTTTTAGCACTATCATAAGGTAGAGCTCTTTTGCTTAGGAATAAGTCACTGTTGCTAGAAGAGGCTCACTGGTCTGCTCCAATTTTACTGTTTTTTTTACTTTTTTGGTTGAAATTTTTCTTGTGATAACTGCAGAATCACATGCAAATGTAGAAATAATACTGAGAAGCCCTTTGTACACTTTGTCCAGTTTTTACCAATGGTGACAATTTACAAAATTGCATTAAATCATAATATTAAAGATATTCACATTGATGTAATTCACTATCTTATTCAGATTTCCCCGGGTTTATTTACATTCACATATATGTGTGTTTATTAGGTTCTATGCAATTTTATCCCCTGTGTGTGCTGGTATATCTACTTCAAGAGTTAAGCTACTGGGCAGTTCTGTTACTACAATGATCCCTGTGTTTCCCTTTCATAGCTCCACCTACTTCCTTCCCCCTACATCCTTGCAACCATAATCTGTCCTCCATTTCTAATTTTTTTTTAATGTAAAAAACTGTTACAAGAATGAAAAATATAGTGTGTAATCTTTTGAGATTAGCCTTTTTTTTTTCACTAAGCATAATTCATTGGAGATTCATTCAAGTTGTCGGCCTGTATCAGCAGATTCTTCTTCATTTCCCTAGTAGAATTTCATACCATGCATGTGCAACAGTTTGTCCATTTATTTGTGATTCTAGTTTTTGATATTTCCAAATAAAGTTGCTGACATTGATGTCCATAAGTTTTTTATATATAAACAGAAGTTTTCATTTCTCTGAGATAGATGCTAAGGAGTGCAATTGCTAGTTCATATGACAATTGCATGTTTAGTTTTCTAAGAAATTGAAAATCTGTTTTCCAGGTGGCTGTATCATTTTCTATTCTCACTGGCAACATAGGAGAGATCCAATTTCTCTGCATCCTTGCCAGCATTTGGTGCTGTCATACTTTTTCTTTCAGCTGTTCAGATGTGTATGCAGTGATTTCACATTGTGGTTTAAGTTTGCATTTTGCAGATGGCTAATGATGTCAAACATCTTTTCATCTTATTTGCCATCTGTACATTCTCAGTGATGAAAAAATTTGATGTATCTTGACCATTTTCTAATTAGGTTTTTTGTTTCTTTTAATTTTGTATTTTAAGGGACCTTTGTATGTTCTAGATACTATTCCTTTGTCAGTTATGTGGTTTGCAAATCTTTAAGTTTGCATCTTGTCTTTTCATTCTCTTCACATGAGTTTTCACAGAGCAAAGTTTTTTTTAAAAAACTTTTATAAGAAGTAATTTATTGATTTTTCCTTTTTTGGATAGTAATTTTGGGTTAAGTCTGAGAACTCTGCCTGGTCCTAAATCCCCAAATACTTCTATTTTTTTTCCGAAGTTTTATAGTTTCAAAATTTAAATTTAAGTTTATGGTCCATTTTGAACTATTTTTTGCATATGGTATGAGGTTATAGTTGAAGTTAGTTTTTTTTAACTATGATTAGTTCGTTGGTTATGATCCAGTTGATTTACTGGTATTAGTTAAAAAGCTATTCTTCCTTCATTAAATTGCTTTTGCACTATTGTCAGAAATCAATTAAACTTATGTATGGGTCTACTTCGTATTTTGTTCCATTACTCTATGTGCCCATCTTTCCACACTCTCCAACTGTCATGACCACTGTGACTATTGAGGATCGTTTCACATCAAGTAGAGTAATTCCTTTCACCTTATTCCTCTTTATTGATTGCATTATCTAGTCCAGCATCTGTTCCTTCCATATAAATTTCTGTTCCTCCCCTTGTCTATATTCACAAAAAAACCGTGATAGGATTTTGGTAGATACTCAGCGAATCCTCTTGATCACAGGTTTAGTCTTTTCTTTGATAGCTTTCACCAGCATTTTGTCATTTTCATCATAGATCTTGTACAAACTTTATTAAGTGTGTACTTAGTGCATCATTTAATTTAGAGTAATTGTAAATGGCATCGTGTTTTTAATTTTAGTTTCCACATGTTCATTGTTAAGTGTATAGATAGATGGTTGATTCGGGGACATTAATCTTGTGTCCCGTGATATGCTGAATGTCATTCTAAGTTCTAAGGGTTTGTTTGTTTTATAGATTTTGTGAAATTCTCTAACAATCATGTCATCTGAAATAGGGGCAGTTTTATTTCTTCTTTTCCAATCTGTACTCCTATTTTCCATTTCCTGCTTTATTGCACTGGCTTGAACTTCCAGCTCTATGTTGAATAAGAGTGGTGAAAGTGGACTCCTTGCCTTCTTTCCATTCTAGAGGGAAAGTATACAGTATTTCACCATTTGTGTGATGTTTACTATAGGTTTTTTGGTAAATGTTCTTTATCAAATTGAAGTAAATCCTCTTTATTCTTAATTTGCTGGTGATTGACTTAAGTGATGCTTCTGGGGTTTCGGCAATTTTCTTTTTTTTTTTTTGTGGGTAATGTTATACAATTGCTACATAAAGTATTACATTTTGTGCTAAATCACTGGCTGGACATTTATATTTTGTGAACTTTTATGCATGTGTGTCATATGCCAATAAAGAAATTTTATATACCTAATAATTTCCTAGAATCAAATGTAAAAAACAACCAAAATAAGAAGGAAAACAAAAAAATTCAAAAGCATTACCAGAGAGTAAGACCTCCAAATAGCAAGATTCAGATTAACATTGGTCTCTCATCAACAAGAACAAGCTTAAGAAGATAGAAGAATAATATTTTAAAGGTGTTGAAAGAAGGGTCATTTTAAAGTGGAATTTTATATTCAGGCAGACTTTATTCAAATATAAGAGTAAAATGATGACATATCATCAATAACTCAGAATTTTTACAAAAGACACACTGTGAAAATGAGCAGAACCTATATTTCAGGAAGGAAAATAAAAGCAAGAGGAAGAAATAGGGTACAAAAAATAACAATCAAAGGTACTACTGAAATTATTTTTGCATAAATGACTTGTTTTTCAGTTTCACACTATAAATCTGGTAACAACATGTCAGATAATAACACAAAAGAGCAAAAGTAGAGACATTAGATTATGCTAAGACTTTTATCTTAGTTGGGAGGATACAGACATTGATTATTTTGTCAAGTATGTATGTCAATAAATTAAAGGTAATGCCAAGAGGGAAAGAGAATATACAGCTTTCAATTAGTAGCTTAAAACTGAACAAGGAATTACGAAAGATAAAATAGGCACTAATTTGAAGTTATTCCATTTAATTCTAAAGTATACTTATTTATGTACATTTCCATTTCTTTCAACAGATCCAGCTATATGAAAACAGCACCTGGGAGTTCCCTGGTGGTCTAGTGGAGAGGACTTTGTTCTTTCACTGCTATGGCCTGCATTCAATTCCTGGTCTGGGAACTGAGATCCTACATTAAGCTGCTGCATGCCATGGCCAAAAAAGAAAGAGAGAGAGGAAAAAAAGAAAACAGTACCTGATGTTGAGAATACATCTCAAGAAAGAGTTTTAATTATTTTGAGTGCAATAGCAAAATTCTTACTTGGGTTAAGATTTGTACTTATTGAAATATTTCCCAAAAGATTAAAAGTGAATTTCTGAAATATGAGTCCTTTGAGAAGTAAAAGCTCAGATTCACAGAAACTCTATTAAGATCCCAACTTTAAATTTCAGGAATTAAAGAAGAAATTCTTTTTTTTTCTCCTCTATTTGTGCTGGCGTCAAGGGGAAAAGTTTGCAGAGTAAGCTGAATAGGAGCTATTCATATTGTCCAGTGGCAGTGACAATTAATGCCCTATACTGTTATCTTACAGAGCTCATAGGGATAGCAAGTCATATTAATAGCCCTATTAACAACTTCGAGATGAAATTTTGAATATAGTATCATTGTATAGAGAAATAAAAGATTAAAATATGAGGAGAACACAGGAACTCTTAAAGGAGCTATACTTTTCCTTTATAAATATTGAGAAAAATAAATCAAACTTAAATGCCCAGCATGCTTTTCATGTGTTAAATGTATTTATATAAGATAATCAGTTAATAGGATAATTTGCATATATATTTTTGAAAGGAAATGTTTATATGATATAATAAATGATAACCAGATTATAAAAGAGGATATGTAGAAAGATTCTATTTTTATAAAATATGTACTTTAATAAAAATATGTATGTCTTTCTTTATCCATATTTATAGACAGAGAAGGTACAGGAAATAAGAAAGATGAGTATAAGTACATGTTTTTGGTACTGCATTTTTAGTGTTGTGTTTTTTTGTTTATTTTTTTAGTTTTACTTTTTTTTTAATTTAAAGAATTTAAATTTTTTTTGCTGTACCTGTGGCATGCAGAAGTTCCCAGTCTAAGGACTGAACCTGTACCACAGCAGAAACTCAAGCCACAGCAGTGACAATGCCAGCTGTTTAACCTGCTGAGCCACCAGGGATCCCTTAGTTTTGCTATTAATTTTCCTAATTTTCTAATCCAGTTGGAGTATATTGCCAGAATATGAAATACAAAGAAAGGAGTGTATCCATGAAAAGAACAATAAAAGAGATCATGGCATCTACCTAATCAAAATCTCTCAACAATCTTCAAAAACACTCCAAAACTTGAAAGTAAGAAAGAAAAGAAAATAAGAAAGAAGAAAAAAAGAATTCACACATAACTACACAGATTAACAAGAAAAGTACATAAAACTCACAAAATACCATATCTTTAACAGAACTGGAAGGTTAGAAACAATATAAAATAGTATTTATAAACAAATAAACCAAAAATCATTCAATTCAGTGGAAGTCATACTTTCACTGTAAGAATTTGGGGCAAGTAGAGGAATCTAAATAAACTCTGTGGAAAAGAGAAGAAACAAAAAAGCCTAAGATGGAACAATTATCACCCCCTGAAGGGGAATCCTAGTATTTCAAAGAACTGACCTCAGGAAAGAGGTTTCAAAGTACGTGGGGCTTGAGGTAACAGTCTCCAAGATCCATTGATTCTGAGGAGGAAAGTAGGAAATGATGTTGAAAAGAGAGATGATGATGAGCCCTTTGGGTACTAGATGTTGAACAGAAGAAGCAAGGAAAGGAAATTCAAGATTCTGAAAGACAGAAGAAAAGCAAAAATTCAAGCCCAGCCCTTCCTATGCAGACAAGGGTTAACTCAGACCTGAGTTGCTAAAACTTTGCAGTTCCCAACAAAACCCTTGACCAGCTTCTAGGAGATAAACTCCAAGCCCTACAAAAATTCTGCCTGATAAGTATGTTTTTGTAGGCAGACTGGTTTGACCAGAGTTTATGCTAATGAAAGTGATTTATGTGAATGCTTGTTTATATCAGTTTCAGGTATACAACAAAGTGAATCAGTCATACATATAAAAACATCCATTCTTTTTTCCCATATAGGTTATTACAATGTATTGGATAGATTTTCCTGTGCTATACAGTAGCTTCTTCTTAATCATCTATTTTAGACAGTAGTGTATATATGTTTTCCCCACCCTCCCAATTCCTTCCTGCTGCTGACAATTCCATCTGTGGTAATTATAAGATTGGTTTTGAAATCTTTGAATTTGTTTCTGCCTTATGAAAAAGTTGTTTTGTATCATTTTTTATTATATTCCACATATAAGTGGTATTTGTTTTTGTTTGACTTCACTCAGTATGATAATCTCTAGGTCCATCCATGTTGCTGCAAATGGCATTATTTCATTCTTTTTTATGGCTGTGTAGTATTTCATTGTATATATGCACCTCGTGTTCTTTATCTATCCCTCTGTCAATGAACATTCAGGTTGCATCCATGTCTTAGCTATTGTGAATAGGGCTGCTATGAACATTGCGATGCATATATATTTTCAAATAATAGTTTTCTCCAGATATATTCTCCTCTTGTGGCTCAGTGTATTAAGGATCTAGTGTTGTCACTGCTCTAACGCAGGTTTGATCCCTGGCCTAGGAAATTCTACATGCTGCAGGTGCAGCCAACAAAAAAAGGGGGGCAGGAGAAATGCAACAGATTTTCTGAGTCCTTTGAGTCTATGAGTCCTTGGGAACTCCCAATCTGCTCATTAAAAACAGCCATCTATAAATAAAACACACTGCTACACATGAGAATAAACATAGATCAATTGAAGAACATTCCTAATCCAATAAACAGCAAAGACTCAGAAAAAGCCTTTACCATAACATTCTAAACTGAACTAGAGAGACTTATAAATATTTAATCAGATATATAGAAAGTAAAAACATAAAAGATTGGAAAAAGAGAATGAAAGAAATGGAAAGAGCTTTGCAAATTCTAGCCAAAAAAAAAAAAAAAATGGAATTAAAATAATCAAATTAGAAATGAAGATTAGCCTACAAGTTACTCAGGGAGAATAGATATAGATAAAAAATATGCTAAATAGCACTGAAAAAAAAGCAGGAAAACATCCAAGAGAAAGAAAATTTGATTTGTAAAAAGGAGTGTCAAAAGGATCAGTTGAAACACTTGAAACAGAAAATAGGTACAAGAGATCCAGCATTCTTATAATTATAATCTCTGAATGAAAACAACACTATGGCAGAGAACCAACATTTAAAACTATGATCCAAGGCACATTTTAGAAATAAAAGAAGAAAGAAGCCTGAATTAACATATTGAAAAGTCCTACAACATACATGGAAAAATCTAACCCAGAATGAGTAATTCCTAAACAAAACTTTTAGACTCAAGAGTTAAACACACACACACACACACACACACACACAAAACCAAAAACCTCATGGCTTCCAGGATAAAAAGACAGAATAACATAGAAGTGGGAAGAAATAGCTTCCATCAGACATCTCATAAGTGACAAAGCTCAAGCAACACAGATGAACCATTTTCAAGACACTCAAGAAAATCAAGTGGGACAAAGGATTTATGTACAGTCAAACTGTCTTTTAAATAACAAAGTTATAGAAAATAGAATGAAACAGGTAACAATTCAGAGAATATTTTATTCATGAGCTCTTCTTGAGGACTTTGACCTTGATCCCATCATGGGATGACTGGAGAAACTGTTTAAGGAACTGATAACCATAAGATGCTTAAAGGGTTCTTCCTGTTCATGCTTGATTCTTCAGCCCTGAGACCCAGGCTTGGTACAGGGTAGCAAGCTCCATTTTTGCCAAACAAGTGCTGTGAGAAGAAAAAAAAGAATGGTAAATCCACCCATGTGTGGCATTTGACTGGGCTTAGCCCTGGGGCACAGCAAAAGTTCACCATTGGAGGAAGACGTCAAAGGGGATGATAGAAAACTGATCCAGGCAAAACAACCCAAGTGTGGAGGTGGTTCCCAAAGGCCACCAGCAAATGGATCTACTGTCACTGAAATGCCTGGGCAAGTCCAGCTGGATCCAAACCTGTATCAAAGGCTCCTTGTTTATGTGAAATGACAGTCAAAACATGGAGAGATAGAAGAGTTAGATTCAGGCAGCAATGATTCCACATCCCTAAAGGCAAACTGGATATGATTGGAGCTGAGTAGCTATTTCCTTCTGTAAGTAAATGTGTTCTCTCCTACTTAGTCCCTAAAGCTTATTATTGGACCTCCAACATCAGCTTAAGTGCAAACTACCATTCCTCTTCATACTTCGCAGGTTCTCTGACAACTTCTCTAATGTGAGTCATCTACCCAGCACCTGTATGCCCTGGCAAAGAGCTTTAGAAATCATCATTAAATTCAGGATTTTCCTATCCTATGGAGAAAGTAACAAACTTTCTCTTGCATCAGTGTTCTGAGATTTTTCATAGGACTATACAGCCTTGATATGCTATGTGACTGAGACTCAGCACCTCTTCTCAAAGAGTAACATTTAGGCTTACTATCTTTCTAGAAACTACAACTCAGTTTAGTCAATATAGAAAAATGGCTATGTCCAATCTTGAGATAGACCATGATAGAAGATAATATAAGAAAAAGAATGTGTATATGTATATATATCACTGGATCACTTTTCTGAGTAGCAGAAATTGGCACAATACTGCAAATCAACTATATTTTAATTAAAAAAATAAACACACAAAAACCAAACAAACAAAAAAAACCCCAACAAGGTCCTAAATGTATAGCACAGGGAATTATAGTCAATGTCCTATAATTAACCATAATGGAAAAAGAATATGAAAAAGAATATATATGTATATAATATAACTGAATCACTTTATGCCAGAAACTAACACAACATTGTAAATCAACTATACACCAAAAAAAAGAAGTTAACATCTTTAAAAAACAAGAGCTAAAGCATAGCTATTGAAGCTTTTTCAAAGCTTTTGCCACTTCTCGTTCCTTCTCAGAAGTATCACTGTCATCAAAATGATATGTCCCCTTTCCCATCTTTCTCTGAATATTTCAATATATAGATATGGTCCAGATAGAAATATAGAATATCCAGGGGTAGGCTGTCAAATTTATTGGCATATAGTTGTTCATAGTATTCTCTCATGGTTTTTTGTATTCCTGCAGTATCTGCTGTGGACAATTTGCTAGAGACTTACAGCCTGCCAAAACTGAATCAGAAGAAATAGATCGACTGAACAGACCAATCACTAGAAATGAAATTGAATATGTAATAAAAACACTCCCTACAAATAAAAGTTCAGGACCAGATGGCTTCATAGGTGAATTCTACCAAACATACAAAGAGGAAATTATACCCATCCTCCTTAAACTTTTCCAAAAGTTTGAAGAAGAAGGAATACTCCCAGAGACATCCTATGATGCACCATCACCCTAATAAAAAAATCAAACAAAGATACCACCAAAAAAGAAAACTATAGGCCAATATCTTTGATGAATATAGATGCAAAAATTCTCAACAAAATTTTAGCCACTGAACCCAACAACGTATAAAAAAGATCATATACCATGACCAAGTGGGGTTCATTCCAGGTTAACAAGGATGTTTCAACATATGCAAATCAATCAACATCATACACTACATTAACAAAAGAAAAGTCAGAAGACACATGATCATCTAAATAGATGCAGAAAAAGCATCTGACAAAGTCCAACATCCACTCATGATAAAAACTCTTACCAAAGTGGGTATAGAGGGAACATATCTTAACATAATTAAAGCTATTTACAACAAAACCACAGCAAATATAATAATCAGTGGAGAAAAGCCGAAAGCCTTCCCACTAAAATCTGGAAAAGACAAGGATGCCCACTCTCACCACTTTTATTCAACATAGTATTGGAAATATTAACCACAGAAATCAGACAAACAAAAGAAATAAAAGGTATCCAAACTGGAAGAGAAAAGGTAAAATTGTCACTTTATACAGATGACATGATACTATGTATAGAAAACTCTAAGGAATCAACCCCAAAACTACTTGAACTGATCAAAAAATTCAGTAAAGTAGCAAGATATAAGATTAACATTCAGGAATTAGTCTCATTTCTGTGTGCTAACAATGAAATATTAGAAAAGGAATACAAAAATACAATACCTTTTAAATTTGCACCCGAAAAAACAAATACCTGGAAATAAACCTGACCAAGGAGGTAAAAGACTTATATACTGAGAACTATAAAACATTAATCAAGGAAATTAAAGAGGATTCAAAGAAATGGAAAGATGTTCCATGCTCCTGGGTTGGAAAAATTAATATCCTAAAAATGGCATACTACCCAAAACAATTTACAGATTCAATGCAATCCCTATCAAATTACCCATGAAATTTTTCACAGAACTAGAACAAACAATCCAAAAATTCATATGGAACAACAAAAGACCTAGAATTGCCAAAGCAATTCTGAGGAACAAAAACCAAGCAGGAGGCATAACTCTCCCAGACTTCAGGCAATATTACAAAGCCATGGTCATCAAGACAGCATGGTACTGGTACCAAAACAGACATACAGATCAATGGAACAGAATAGAGAAACCAGAAATAAACCAAGACACCTAGGGTCAATTAATCTTCCACAAAGGAGGCAAGAATATAAAATGGGGAAAAGACAGTCACTTCAGCAAGTATTGCTGGGACACCTGGACAGCCATATGTAAATCAATGAAACTAGAGCATGCCCTCACAACATGCACAAAAATAAACTCAAAATGGCTTAGAGACTTAAATATAAGACAAGACACCATCAAACTCCTAGAGGAGAACATAGGCAAAACATTATCTGACATCAACCTTACAAATATTTTCTCAGGTCAGTCTCCCAAAGCAACAGAAATAAAATCAAAAATAAACCAATGGGACCTAATCAAACTGACAAGCTTTTGCACAACAAAGGAAACCATAAAAAAAACAAAAACACAAATTACAGAATGGGAGAAAAATAGTATCAAATGATGCAACTGACAAGGGCTTAATCTCTAAAATATATAAACAACTTATACAACTTAACAAAAAAGCCAACAACCTAATGGAAAAATGGGCAAAAGACCTGAACAGACATTTCTCCAAAGAAGATATACAGATGACCAACAGGCAAATGAAAAAATGCTCAACATCACTGATTTTTAGAGAAATGTAAATCAAAACTACTATGAGGTACCACCTCACACCTGTCAGAGCGGCCATCATTAATAAGTCCACAAGTAACAAATGCTGGAGAGGGTGTGGAGAAAAGGGAACCCTCCTCTGCTCTTAGTGGGAATGTAAATTGGTACAACCACTATGGAGAATAGTATGGAGGTACCTTAGAAAAGTATACATAGTACTACCATATGACCTAGCAATCCCACTCTTGAGCATATATCCAGACACACTTTCCTTGAAAAAGACACATGCACCCACATGTTCACTGCAACCCTATTCATAATAGACAAGACAGGGAAAAAACCTAAATGTCCATCAACAGATGATTGGATTAAAAATATGTGGTATACAATAATGCCAGCCCTCAGGAAACATTCCATGGCAGTGACAAGGCAAACACTGCCCAGCCACGGAGAGTACAACTCCACCAGGAAAAAGAAAACAACAAGCAAGATGAAGAAGCTGAGAAACCACCCCCAGTTAAACCAACAGAACTCACTTAAAGCAGTCAACAATGAAACAGATCTCTGCAGTCTGACAGACCTGGAGTTCAAAAGAGATAGTGAAAATACTGAAGGAATTAAGAGAAGATATGAACAGTAATGCAGACACCCTCAGAAAAGAACTAGAAAATATAAGGAGGAGCCAAGAAAAACTGGAAAATTCATTTGCAGAGATACAAACTGAACTAAGGGCTGTAAAAACCAGAATGAATGATGCAGAAGAAGGAATCAGTGATGTGGAAGATAGAATAATGGAAATCACCCAATCAGGTCAGCAGACAGAAAACCAAATGAAGAAACATGAAAGCAATATAAGAGACCTATGGGATAATATAAAGTGGGCCAATCTATGCATAATAGGAATTCCAGGAGGAGTAGAAAAAGATTAGGGGATGGAAAATATATTTGAAGAAATTATCGCTGGGAACTTCCCAAATCTAAAGCATACTGAGTTCAAGATACAGGAAGCACAGAGGGCCCCAAACAAGTTGAACCCAAATAGACCCACACCAAGACATATTATAATAAAAATAGCAAAAGTTAGTGATAAAGAGGATCCTAAAGGCAACAAGAGAAAAGCCTTGTTACCTATAAGGGAACCCCCATAAGGTTATCAGCTGATTTCTCTACAGAAACAATACAGGCTAGGAGGGAATGGCAAGAGATATTTAAAGTGCTAAAAGGAAAAAATATGCAACCTAGAATACTCTATCCAGCAAGAATATCATTTAAAATAGAAGGAGAAATAAAATTTTTTCTAACAAACAAAAGCTAAAAGAATATAGCAATATAAAATCCAGGCTAAAAGAAATACTGAAAGGGCTTCTCTAGACCAAAAAGAAAGGGAGGAAAGAAAGGGAGGAAAAAGAAAAAAAAAAAAAGAAGAGGAAGAACTAGGATTGAGAAAACCACAATCAGAGAGCAGTCACTCAAATAAGCCAGCATACAGATTTAATCATGAACATGTTTAAACAACAATAAAATGTTTAAACAAAATAAAATTAAAAAGAAAAAAAAGGGTCATCAAAATCGTAAAATGTGGGCAAGGGATGTTAGGAAATAAATAGACCCTTTTTTTGTTTGTTTGTTTCTCTTCTTAATTTTAATATAGTAATGAAGTGTTTGAACCTACAGGACCATCAGGCTAAAACACACAATTATAGGAAGGAGTTAGCATACTTAAAAAACAGGGCAACCACAAGCCAAAACCAAACATTGCATTTGCAAAAAAATGAAAAAAAAAAACCAAAAAAACAAAAAACACTCAAGCAGATAATAACTGGAGACCATCCAACCAAAAAAAGAAAGGAAGAATGGAGAACCATAGAATCAACTGGAACGAGGTTCAAAATGGCAATAAATAATCATCTATCAATTATCACCTTAAATGTCAATGGACTGAATGCTCCAATCAAAAGACACAGAGTGGCTGAGTGGATAAAAAGGCAAAAACCTTCAATCTGCTGCCTACAAGAAACTCACCTTAGGACAAAGGATACATATATATTGAAAGTGAAGGGGTGGGAAAAAATATTTCATGCCAATAGACATGACAGGAAAGCAGGAGTTGCAATACTTATATCAGACAAAATAGATTTTAAAACATGACATAAAGAAAGACAAAGGACACTATTTAATGATTAAGGGATCCATCCAAGGAGAGAATGTTACTATCATCAACATATATGCCCCAAATACAGGAGCACCCAGATACATACAACAAATATTAGCAGTCATAAAGGGAGAAATTGATGGGAATACAATCAGAGTAGGAGACTTTAATACCCCACTCGCACCAATGGACAGATCCTCTAGAAAGAAAACCAATAAAGCAGCAGAGATCCTAAAGGAAACAATAGAAAAGTTAGACTTAATTGATATCTTCAGGACACTACATCCGAAAAAATCAGAATACACATTCTTCTCAAGTGCACATGGAACATTCTCAAGAATCGACCACATATTGGGACACAAAGCTAACCTCAACAAATTTAGGAGCATAGAAATTATTTCAAGTATGTTTTCTGACCACAACGCCATGAAACTAGAAATCAACCACGGGAAAAGGAAAGAGAAAAAGCCTACTACATGGAGACTAAACAACATGCTACTAAAAAACCAATGGGTCAATGAGGAAGTCAAGAAGGAAATTAAAAAATACCTTGAAACAAATGATAATGAAGACACAACCTCTCAAAATCTATGGGATGCTGCAAAAGCAGTGTTCAGAGGAAAATTTATAGCAATCCAGGCCTTTCTCAAAAAAGAAGAAAGATCTCAAATTGACAACTTTAACCCTCCACCTAAACGAATTAGAAAAAGAAGAACAAAAAAGACCTAAAGTCAGCAGAAGGAAGGAAATTGTAAAGATGAAAGAAGAAATCAATAAAATAGAGATTCAAAAAACAATAGAGAAAATTAATAAAACTAAGAGCTGGTTCTTTGAAAAGGTAAACAAAATTGACAAACTCCTGGCCAGACTCACTAAAAAGAGGAGAGAAAGAACTCAAATAACCAAAATTATAAACG
Source organism: Sus scrofa (assembly GCF_054392235.1). Classification (NCBI taxonomy): domain Eukaryota; kingdom Metazoa; phylum Chordata; class Mammalia; order Artiodactyla; family Suidae; genus Sus; species Sus scrofa. The sequence goes on from NC_139383.1 coordinate 150,299,672, forward strand.
AAAAAGGAGAAATCACAATGGATACAGCAGAAATACAAAAAAACATAAGAGAATACTATGAACAACTATATGCCAACAAATTTGACAATCTGGAAGAAATGGACAATTTTATAGAATCTTACAGCCTTCCAAATCTGAATCAAGAAGAAACAGACCAACTGAACAGACCGATCACTAGAAATGAAATTGAAGATGTCATAAAAACACTCCCTACAAATAAAAGTCCAGGACCAGATGGCTTCACAGGCGAATTCTATCAAACATATAAAGAGGATCTGGTGCCCATCCTCCTTAAACTCTTTCAAAAGGTTGAAGAAGGAATACTCTCAAAGACATGCTATGATGCCAACATCACCCTAATTCCAAAACCAGACAAAGATACCACCAAAAAAGAAAACTATTGGCCAATATCTTTGATGAATATAGATGCAAAAATTCTCAACAAAATCTTAGCCAACCAAATCCAACAACATATCAAAAAAATCATAGACCATGACCAGGTAGGGTTCATCCCAGGTTCACAAGGATGGTTCAACATATGCAAATCAATCAACATCATACTCCACATTAACAAAAAAAAGTCAAAAATCATATGATCATCTCAATAGATGCAGAAAAAGCATTTGACAAAGTCCAACATCCATTCATGATCAAGACCCTCGCCAAAGTGGGTATAGAGGGAACATTCCTGAACATAATCAAAGCCATTTACGACAAACCCACAGCAAATATAATCCTCAATGGGGAAAAACTGAAAGCCTTCTCACTCAAATCTGGAACAAGAAAGGGATACCCATTCTCACCACTGCTCTTCAACATAGTTTTGGAAGTTCTAGCCACAGCAATTAGACAAAAAAAAGAAATAAAAGGCATCCAGATAGGAAGAGAAGAGATAAAACTGTCACTGTATGCAGATGACATGATACTATACATAGAAAACCCTAAGGACTCAACCCCAAAACTACTTGAACTGATTAATAAATTCAGCAAAGTAGCAGGATATAAGATTAACATTCAGAAGTCAGTTGCATTTCTGTATACCAGCAATGAAATATTAAAAAAGGAATACAAAAATACAATACCTTTTAAAATTGTACCTCAAAAAATCAAATACCTCGGAATACGCCTGACCAAGGAGGTAAAGGACTTATATACCCAGAACTATAAAACTTTAATCAAAGAAATCAAAGAAGATGTAAAGAAATGGAAAAATATTCCATGTCCTTGGATTGGAAAAACCAATATTGTAAAAATGGCCATACTACCCAAAGCAATCTACAGATTCAATGCAATCCCTATCAAATTACCCATGATATTTTTCACAGAACTAGAACAATCAATCCAAAAATTCATATGGAACCACAAAAGACCCAGAATCGCCAAAGCAATCCTGAGAAAGAAAAACCAAGCAGGAGGCATAAATTTCCCAGACTTCAAGAAATACTACAAAGCCACAGTCATCAAAACAGTGTGGTACTGGTATCAAAACAGACAGACAGACCAATTGAACAGAATAGAGAACCCAGAAATAAACCCTGACACTTATAGTCAATTAATCTTTGACAACGGAGGCAAGAACATAAAACGGGAAAAAGAAAGTCTATTCAGCAAGCATTGCTGGGAAACCTGGACAGCTGCATGCAAAGCAATGAGACTAGAACACACCCTCACACCATGCACAAAAATAAAGTCAAAATGGCTGAAAGGCTTAAATATAAAACAGGACACCATCAAACTCCTAGATGAGAACAGAGGCAAAATTCTCTCTGACATCAACATCATGAATATTTTCTCAGGTCAGTCTCCCAAAGCAATAGAAATTAGAGCAAAAATAAACCCATGGGACCTCATCAAACTGAAAAGCTTTTGCACAGCAAAGGAAACCAAAAAGAAAACAAAAAGACAACTTACAGAATGGGAGAAAATAGTTTCAAATGATGCAACGGACAAGGGCTTAATCTCTAGAATATATAAGCAACTTATACAACCCAATAGCAAAAAAGCCAATCAACCAATGGAAAAATGGGCAAAAGACCTGAATAGACTGTTCTCCAAGGAAGATATACAGATGGCCAGCAAACACATGAAAAAATGCTCAACATCGCTGATTATAAGAGAAATGCAAATCAAAACTACCATGAGATACCACCTCACACCAGTCAGAATGGCCATCCTTAATAAGTCCACAAATAACAAGTGCTGGAGGAGTTTGGAGAAAAGGGAACCCTCTTGCACTGTTGGTGGGAATGTAAACTGGTACAACCCCTATGGAGAACAGTTTGGAGATACCTTAGAAATCTATACATAGAACTTCCATATGACCCTGCAATACCACTCTTGGGCATCTATCCGGACAAAACTCTACTTAAAAGAGACACATGCACCCGCATGTTCATTGCAGCCCTATTCACAATAGCCAGGACATGGAAACAACCCAAATGTCCATCAAGAGATGATAAGATTGGTAAGAAGTGGTATATATACACAACGGAATACTACTCAGCCATAAAAAAGAATGACATAATGCCATTTGCAGCAACATGGATGGAACTAGAGACTCTCATCCTGAGTGAAGTAAGTCAGAAAGACAAAAACAAATACCATATGATATCACTTATAACTGGAATCTAATATGCAGCACAAATGAACATCTCCACAGAAAAGAAAATCATGGACTTGGAAAATATACTTGTGGCTGCCCGATGGGAGAGGGAGGGAGTGGAGGGATCAGGAGCAAAGTGTGGGGGAAAAATGTATACATGTGAGAATAACTTGATCCCCATGCTGTACAGTGGGGAGAAAAAATTCGTGGTATATATACACAATGGAATACTACTCAGCCATAAAAAAGAATAATGCCATTTGCAGCAACATGGATGGAACTAGAAACGCTCATACTGAGTGAAGTTAGTCAGAAAGAGAAAGACAGGAGATTCCATCATGGCTTGGTGGTTAATGAACCTGACTAGTATCCATGAAGACTTGGGTTCGATCCCTGGCCTTGTTCAGTGAATTAAGGATCCAGTTTTGCTGTGAGCTATGGTGTAGGTTGCAGACATGGCTCAGATCCTGTGTTGCCGTGGCTGTGTTTTTTATATATACATATAACTCCGATTCAAACCCTAGCCTGGGAACCTCCAAATGCTGTGGGTATGGCCCTAAAAAGACAAAAAACAAATAAACAAACAAACAAAAAAACAAAGAGCAAGACAAATATCATATGATATCGCTTATATCTGAATTATAATATACAGCACAAATGAAACTTTCCACAGAAAAGATAATTATGGACATGGAGAATAGACTTATGGTTGCCAGGGTAGGGAGGAGGAAGTGGGATGGACTGGAAATTTGGTGTTAATAGATGCAAACTATTGCCTTTGGAATGGATAAGCAATGAGATCCTGCTGTATAGCACTAAAAACTATATCTAATCACTTTTGGTGGAGCATGATAATGTGAAAAAAAGGAATATATATGTGTATTTGTGACTGGGTCACCCTGATGTACAGTAGAAAATTGATAGAACACTGTAAACCATCCATAATGGAAAAGATAAAAATTCCACCATCTGGGAGTATACATTTTACAAACTTAATTTTGATCAAAAAAAAAAATAGTGGAAAAAAAAAGAGCATATGAAGTTGAACACACAGCCAACATTATAGTGTTTAGGAATGCATTCTTAGGTGCTAAAACTCTAAAGGAAAACAAAGACATCCTTACTGTAAATTCAGTATAACAGTTAACTTTCAGAAGAAACGGGTTCAGGTAATTCAAAGAGGACATGATGGTGGCTTCTAGGTGGTGGAAATAGTCCCCTTCATGACCAGGGAAGTGTTTACATGAGCACTCACTTTGTGATAAATCAATAAAATGGATATCTTTATTTTATATATCTTTCTGTAGTAGATGATAAGGAGAATGAAAAAGAATTGTAAAAATGTAAATCAAACATGTTGACTGGGAAAATAAAGTAATACAAATATTTTATTAATTTGAATGAAAGTAATAAAATGGAGAAAGGAATTTACACCACAGGGGATCAAATAGAAATAGACAGTAAGCTGACAGACAAGACTTCAAGTATATCCATGATTACATTACATGAAAATATACTGAATACCCCAAATAAAATAATGCAGCTCTTAGATTAATTTTAAAATGACATATTATATAATGCTTATAACAAGTAGCCTTTCAACATGAAGATATAGTAAAGTTAAAAGTAAAAGGATGGGAGATTTTCAGAACTGGAAAAAGTAAAGAAAGCTATACTCCAAAATTTCTTTTTTCTTTTTCTTTTAGTTTGGCCCCAGCATGCATCAGCTTGAAGTGGGATCTCAGTTCCCAGACCAGGATTGAACCCATGCCACACTGGTGAAAGCACTGAATCCTAACCATTAGACCCCCAGAGAACGCCCCAAACTCTATAAAATAAAAATGAACACTTGAAATGATTGACAAGAGTGAAGTTTTCAGCAGAGAAACAGAAACTTTATAAAAGAAACAAATGAAAAACTCAGAAATGAGAACTACAGTATCTATGACAACAAATTCACTGTATAGGATCTATATAGACAATAGATAACAGAGAAGAGACATTTAACTTTATATTAGTTGAATGGAAATTAACTAATCTGAAGAAGAGATAGAAAATTTTGAGAGAAAAACAAATGCACATGTCAAAATCAATGTCAAAATATCTGATGCTCATGTAATTTGATGCCCAGAAAAAGAAGAAAAAGAAATTGGCACAAGCAAAAGCTTGAGTGAGTGTATTAATAAAAAAGTAGACTTGAGAACTAGGAGTATTACCAAGGATAAGGAGGTAAATGACACAATAATAAAGGAGTTGATTCATAATAGTCCTAACAATGGTAATTCACCAAAAAGAAAAAGAAAAAGAAAATCCCACATAACAATTCAACAGCATAGCTTCCCAAGACATGGAGCAGAAACTGACAGACAAAGAAGAGATAAACAAAGCACAGTTATACAGGGAAACTTTAACATGCCTCTTCCAGTAATTGAAAAAAACAAGTAGACAGAGGAGTTTCCTAGTGGCACAGTGGGTTAAAGATCCAACATTGTCACTGCTGTGGCTCTGGTTACTGCTGTGGTGCAGGTTTGATCCCTGGCTAGGAACTTAAGCATTCCACAGACACAGCCAAGACAACATAGACAGAGTATCAGCAAAAATATAAAAAACCTAATGAACACTATCAACCAATTTGACCTAACTGGCACTTTATCTACAAACAATAGGATATACATTCTTTTCAAGTGAACATGGAATATTCACTAAAAGTGAACATATTTTGAGCCATAAAACAAAAGTTAATTTAAATAAGTGGAAATTACATGGAATTAAACTGCAAGTCAGTAACAGAAGACTCTGGAAATGCTCTAGTATCTGAAAATTAGATAACATGCTAAAATACCACATGGGTTGAAGCAGAAGTAGTAAGGGAAATAATGAAGCATTTTGAATTGAACAATAATGAAAATAGAACATACCAAAATGTGTGGAATGTGGCTAATGCAATGGTTACAGGGAAATATATAATGAATGTTAAACATATTATATTAGAAAAAAGAAAGATCTTGAACCACCTTGAATCACTAGAGAAAGATGAGTAAATTAAGCTTAAAATAAGCAAAAGGGGAAAAAAGGACAAAATCATAAATCAATAAAATTTAAAATAGGAAAACAATAGAGGAAATAAAACAATTCTTTGAAAAACAAAAAGGTCAATAAAATTGATAAAATCTAGGAGTTCCTGCTGTGGCGCAATGGGGTGGGCGACATCTCTGGACTGCTGGGAGGCAGATTTGATTCCCATGCACCAGTGGGTTAAGGGTCTGGTGTTGCCACAGGTGTGGCTTAGATCACAACTGCTGCTCAGATCTGATCCCTGGCCTATGAACTCCATATGCTGTGGGGCGGCCAATAAAGGAAAAAAGAAAAAATTGATAAATTATAGCCAAGAAAAAAAATGGAGAGAAGACACAAATTACCCATATGAGGACTGGAAGAGGCTTGTTGCAAGAGACCCCAGAGCCACTGAAGGAATAAACAGAGGCTCCTACCAATATCTATATGTTCATGAATTCAACAACTTAGATGATACAGGCCAGTTACTAGCAAGATGCAAACTGCCAATGCTCACTCACATTTAAATTGATAACATGAATAGTGTTATATCTGTTTAAAAAACTGTAATTTGCCATTAAAAACCTTCCAACAAAGAAAATTCCATGTTTTACTGGAAAACTTGAACTTTTAAGGAAAAAATCATAGCAAGCTTACATCATCTCTCCTGGAAAATTCAATAGGAGAGACAATTTCCAAAATCATTTAATGATACCAGAATTACCCTGATTTTAAGCCACAAAGATATCAGCAAGGCTGCTTCAATATTAAAAAAAATTCAATCGACATAAATCAGCAAATCTACAAACTAAAATAGAAGACCAATATTTCAATATATGCAAACATATATTATGAGTCAGTCAAACATTTATTCATGGTCAAAACTGAGAAGCTAAAACCCTACAGATAAAATCAACTTAAGGTTGAAAAACAATATTCAGAAGCCCAATTAGGACAAGGTGGTGTAAATACATTTCTCCCTCCATCTGCACACCATGTACAACCAAAATCTAGAGAAATGCAAGAGGCAGCCAAAGGAGAACTCTGTAAAGTGGAAAGAGAAAGGTGAACTGGTTAGAAACCAGAGGGAAAACAAGGTCACCGGGCCTCATACGTCCCAACCCAGGAGAAGGAAGAGCACATCTGGCTCTTTCCTACCACCAGCCCAGGAAGGGAAAAGCACTCACACAGACTCATTCCTCTCCTGGATTGAAGGGAATCCAGACCAAACATAAGGTGAGCCCAGTGGCATGGGCCAGAGGGTCAATGGTCCTGCTAACAGTAATCAGCCAAGGGAAGCTTATTTTCTCCCTGTTGCACTGGAGACTCCCCTTTCCCACGGGCAGACCCTGGGCAGCTAGCCAGGAAGTACTGGGAAGAGGGGAGGGGTCCTGCTACAGATGTCTGGCCAGGAGCCTCTCTGACCCAGGGGAAAGCCTGAGACTCCTCTTCCCACAGAGAGAGCCCGGGTGGACAGGAGGACTGGCACAGAAGAACCTATCACACCTGGACCAAGAAATTTCTTTATCTCCCTGGGCCAGACCCCATTTCCTGCTCAGAGACACTGGGTGGCAAGCAGCACCTACAAGGAGAATCCCACCAAAGCAAGTGGCCTGGGAAGGCTGCTCTTTTCTGCAGAGCAAAGGCACAAGGCAATCTAGCCTGTCCCCTCTGTCCCCAGAGGAAGCACCAGCAGGAACCAGTGGTTGCTACAGACACATAAACTTAGTCAACTGTAATAGCACTACGAGGGCTCTGAAAATTAAACTAGCATTGTGAGGGGGAGGGAGTGGGATGGACTGGGAATCTGGGGTTAATACATACAAATTATTGCATTTGGAGTGGATAAGCAATGGGATTGTGCTGTATAGCACAGGGAACTATGTCTAGTGGCTTGTGATAGAACATGATGGAGGATAATGTGAGAAAAAGAATGTATGTGTATGTATGACTGCATCACTTTGCTGTACAGTAAAAACTGACAGAACACTGTAAAACAACTATAATGGAAAAAATAAAAATCATAATAAAAAAATAAACTAGCATTTGGACCATGGCCACAAAAATAGGCCATGACCTGTGAGCTAACCCTCAAGAATAGGACCACCTGTAAATAAGGATTAGATAGGGTGCACACTCTCACAGTATAATTTCCCAAATACCAGGATCCAACTGAAAATCATTTGTATTTCCCAGAAGCAGAAAAATCACAACTTGAATCAGAAGCCAATCAATTGATGTTAGCAATGAAATGAGTTGGAGTTACATGGTGAGGATTTTCAAGCAGCCATCATGAAAAGGCTTCAACAAGCAATTACAGATTATCTTGAAACCAATTAAGAAATAAGATTTTGTCAGCCAAGAAGTAGAAGTCATAAAAAAGTAGCAAATGGAAATTATCAAATGGATTATTGTAATATCAGAAAAATAAGAACCTGGTAGATGGGCTCAGAAGGCTGGAGGTCACAGCAGATTAAGTCAATAAACATGGACTTCCCTTTGTGGCTCAGCAGTTTAAGAATCTAATATCCATGAAGAGGTGGGTTTGATCCCTTGCCATGCTCAGTGGGTTAAGGATCTGGCATTGCCATGAGCTGTGGTGTAGGTCACAGACATGGCTTGGATCTGGTGTTGCTGTGGCTGTGGCGTAGGCCGGCAGCTGCAGCTGTGATTCGACCCCTAGCCTGGGAACTTCCAGATGACTCAGGTGCGGCCCTAAAATGCAGAAAAAGAAAAAAAAAAAAAAAAAAAAACAACAAACTTAAGATGTCAAAAGTTTTACCTAATCCGAACAAAGAGAAAATGGGCCACATCTCCCCTCCTCAAAAGCAAAACAAAAAGCCCCCTAAGTCTTAGAACCTATGGGATAATACAAAAATATTCATACAATTGGAGTCAACAGAAAAAAGAACAATAAGGGTGGAATTAAAAGTGTATTTAAAGAAATAATAGCTGAAAACTTTCCAAATTTAATGAAGACGTAAACTTAGAAACTTAAGAAGCTGGGGAAAGGCCAAATACAATAAACCAAAAATCCACATGAAGACATACCATAATCTTAAAACCACTGAAGACTAAAAACAAAAAAATCTTGAAATGACTTTGAGAGAAATAGTGTAATGAGTGTCAAATGATAGTGGGTTTTTCATCCAAAACAAGAGAAAGCAAGGAGTGGCTCCTTGTAGAGCTGAAAGGGAATAACTGCTGAATTCTATACTTGATGAAACTATACTACAGGAATAAAGGGGGAAATAAAATCATTTTCAGACCATCTAAAACTACAAGAATTTCTTGCTAAATGACTTATCTTTTTTTTTTTTTTTTTTTTTTTTTTTTGGTCATTAGATATTTGAAGCTTCATTATTTTGTCCTTAATAGCTAAGAACAACTTCTTGGATTTTCTTTTCTTTCACTTTTAACATTTATTTTATTTCGATTGAAGCATCGCTGATTTACAGTATTAAATTATTTTCAGGTATACAGCCTAGTGATTCAGTACTTTTACAGATTATACTCCATTAAAAGTTATTACAAAATAATGGCTATAATTCCCTGTGCAGTACAATATATTCTGGGGAATTCCTGTTGCTACCTTGCCACCATCTGATTTTGCCAGTTTTTTGGATCATAGTCATTCTGATAGGTGTATAGTAGTATCTTTTTACTTTAATTTGCATGTTCTAGAGGACAAATGATGTTGAACATCTTTTCAAATGTGTATTTGCCATTGGTATATTTTAATATCTTATCTGCCTTATTTTTAATTCAGTGGGTTTTTGTTTTTTCACTCTTGGGTTTTTAGGAAACTTTGTATATTATGGACACAAGTCCTTTATCAGATATATGATTAGCATTTGCATTCTCCCAGTACGTGGCTTATCATTTCATTCTATTAACAGTGTCTTTATCCATGGAAAATTTTTAAATGTTGATAAAGCCCAACTAGATCAATACTTTTCTTTCATGGATTGTGCTTTTGCTATCTATGCATAAACTCATGACCAAAAGCGAGGTCAGGCAGATTTTTCTTTTTCTTTTTACACCGCACCTGTGTCATGTGGACGTTCCCTTCAAATCAAAGCTGCAGCTGAGGCCTATGCCACAGCCATGGCAATGCTGGATCTGAGCCACATCTGCAACCTGTAACCTACCACATCTGCTGAAGTAACCTACGCTTCAGCTGGTAGTAATGCCAGATCTGTAACCCACTGAGTGAGGCCAGGGATCAAACCCACATCCGAATGGACACTATGTCAGGTTGTTAACCCACTGAGGCACAACAGGAGCTTCAGATTTTTTCCCTATGTTTTTTCTAGATGCTTTACAGTTTTGCATTTTCATTCAGCTGTACGCTCAATTTTGAGTTATTTTTTGTATAAGGAATATAGTTTCTGCCAATGCTTATATTTTAACATATGGACATTCAATTTCTCCAACACCATTTGCTGAAAAAGCTAACCTTAGTCCATCAAAGTGCTATTATTTGTCAAAATCTGTTGATTATATTTGTGTGGGTTTATTTGTGTGGGATCACTCTTGTGTTCTGCTGCTAAATGTGTCTACTCTTTCACCTCTACCCTGATGCTTTGATTATGATAGCTTTAGAGTAAAAATTGGAATAAAGTAAAGTGAATTCTCCAACTTTGTTCTTCTTTTTAAAAGTTACATTGGCTATTCAATTTCACGAATCGATATAGAGCCATTCAGGTTATTTATTTTCTCCTTTAGTGAGTTTTGATAGTTTTTATCTTTCAAGAAATTGGTTGATTTTATCTACATTATTGAGGTTATAGGACTACAATTATTGATAACATTCCTTTATTATAATTGTAATGACTATGGGATCAGTAATGATTGATAATTAATGCTTTCTCTTTTTTCTTCTTGATTAGCCTATCTAGATAGAGGTTTATCAGTTTGATTTATGTTTTCAGATAACTGTCTTTGGATTCTTGGATTATCTCTTGCTTTCCAGTTTGCAAGTTCACTGATTTTAACTATAATACTTATTATCTTCTTCCTTCTTGCTTTGGCTTAATTTGATTTTATTTCTCTTACTGCTAAAGTGTAAGTATAGGTTATTGATTTTCCATCTTTCTTTTTTTTCTAATATATGCATTTAATGCTATAAATTTCCTTTAATCATGGTTTTAGCTGTATGCCATCAGTTTCCATAAGTATTTTCATTTTAACTTAGTTAAAAACGTATTTAAAATTTCTTTTGCTATTTCTTTGATTCATAGGTTGTTTGAAAGAATGTTAAATTCTAAATATTTGGGAATTTTCCAAATAGCTTTCTGTCATCAATTTCTAGCTTAATTGCATTGTTTAGGACTGAACTTTGTATTATTTCTATTATTTTAAGGTACTAAGGTATATTTAAACTCAGAATGTGGTCTGTCTTGGTGAATGTTTCATGTGAATTTGAAAAGAATATGTGTTCTGCTGAAGTTGGAAGGACTGCTCTATAAATATCAATTAGAACACGTTGTGTTGCTGAAACAGCCTCTGTCCACCAGTGCCAAATGGAAACATGGAGACAGAGTCTTAGGTGGGGGAGAAAAAAATAGCTTTTTTCAATAAGCTTTGTCAGGCAAAGGAGGCCACAGCAGGCTAATGCCCACCTTTGGGAGAGAATAGGAGGTGGTTTTGAAACTCACAGCACTTATGGCTTGAACCTAGCCAGAACCCAGATCAGGACTTGAACCCACATGCCAGGACTCAAACCCAGACTAAACCCAGACCAGGACTTGAAGCCACATTTTAAAATTAGAATCACTCTCCCAGTGTCTGGAGTTACTGAGGTTCAGGTTCTTTGTACCTCAGCACAGAAGGAATTCAGCAAGAGACAAAGTGACAGGCAAGGAATAGATTTATTAAGATAAGATGCTTGTGAGAGATGCAAGCAATCAGGCGAGGAGGATCTGCCTCAAGGATAAGGTGGGCTACAGTTTTATAATCCAAGAGAAATGGGGAGTAGAAAAAGACCACCTCATTCTCTTTCTCAGAGTAGTAACTCCTCCTTTGTATCTGGTAAGAGGGTATTTGATCCTACAAGGTCAAACTAGAACTGTCAAAGAGTTTATTCAAATCAGCAGAAGGGTGTTCCTTAAACCCCTGCCCTTGATCCTAAGGGTAATTGTCTTGCTGAACTTGAATGCAGGCCTCATTTTATCTTTCACTTAATGACCTGAGGCATATCTCATGCTTTTATTAGTTAAACAAGCCTGCTTCTTTCTGATGGCTTTCTTGGGCAATTATTTACTTACAGTGATTTCCCAAAGTTCCCTAGGTTTCCCTCTCTGTCTATGGTCCCTTACTAGGACTTCTACAATTGCCTGTGTAATTATCCTACTCCATTCCTCTAATAGTTTTGGGATTGGAAAATAGGGCCACAGATAAGGATCTGAGTTGATGCAAGCTTGTATTCTTTTTTATTTTTAGGGCCACATCTGTGGCATATGGAAGTTTCTAGGCTAGGGGTCAAATTAGAGCTGCAACTACCAGCCTACACCACAGCCACAGCCACAGCCACAGCCACAGCCACAGCCACACGGGATCCAAGCCGCAACTGTGACTCATGCCACAGCTTGTGGCAACACCTGATGTTTAACCCACTGAGCAAGGGCGTGGATTGAACTCATCCTCATGGAGACTAGTCAGGTTCTTAACTCTATGAACCACAATGGAAATTCCAAGCTTGTATTCTTTTTCAAAGCTGGTGTTTAGTGGCTCTGGGAATGGTTCTTGTTCCTTCTTTCTGAAATGAAGAATGCTTAGTCAAAGTAGTTAACGTCTTCAATTTGTTGGGGGTTTTAGTTCTGCAGGAAGGCTCAAAGGTCTTATTATGTATGTTCCTTGAGGAGGAACCAGGACCCTGCCCCTAAGCTGCACTGCTGTTTCTTGGCTGCTCCTGCCTTTTTTCTGCATCCTCTCTCCTTATTAGCAAATGTTTGAACCTGCCCTTTGAAAATCAGGGAAGGCCATGGAGGCTGAATGAGGTGTATTTCCTAAAAGCAAGACATGGGGGACACAGAAAGGATTTTGTGCCCAGAAGCCACACAGGTCCCTGCTTGATTTCACTTGTTAGGTAACACTGTTCACATTGCCTACAGCCTTACTGAATTTCTGCCTACTTCTTTAACAATTAGGAAGAGAGTTGATGTCTGCAGCTATCATTGTGCATTTGTCTATTTACCTTTTTGCTGCATTTATTTTTGCGTTATGTAAATGTTTTGATGCTCTGTTCTTAAGTGTATACTTTCAAAAACTGTTATGTTTTCTTGGCAATTTGATGTATTATGATTATCTAATATCCTTCTTTATCATTGATAATCTTCATTGTTCTAAAATCATCTGTATCTTAAAGTAATACAATTATTGCAGTTTTCTTTTAATTAGTATTAGCATGATATATGTTTTGCAATCTCCTGACTTTTACTCTACCTTAGTCTATATTTAATGTGGATTTTCTTAAATACAATATGGTTGGGTCTTTTTAAAAAAAAACCTATTTGATAATCTCTGTCTTTTAACTGGTATATTGAGACCCTTAACATTTAGAGTAGTAATTCACATACTTGGATTAAAATCTAATATCTTGGTAATTGTCTTCTGTTCATTGCATTTTTTTCTCCCTGCTTTTTTCCTCCTCTCTGTTTTTTTTTCCCTGCCTTCTGTGATTTAAATTGCTTAGTTTATATTCTTCCATTTTGTATCTCCTCTTTATATATCATGTATCCTTTATTTAAAAAATTAGTAATTATTTTAGGGTTTACAATGTATATTTTAAATAATTTCAATTCTTCGAATAATGCTGTACTGCTTCATGTGTAGTGCTGGTACTTTATAACAGAGCATTCCCAATTTCCCCTTCCATCCCTATGATATTCTTGTTGTTTTCATTTATTCATATACTCTCAATGCCAATATGTTATTAGTATTATTGCTTTATACAGATAGTTATATCCTAGATGAGGAAGAATAGGAAAATAAAATGATTTACTTTCATTTAGTCTTTTTGATGTCTTACCTTTCTTTTGTCAATCAGAGTTACTAACATTATTTTCCTTCTGCCTGAAGACATTTTGACATTTTTATGTGGCAGGGCTACTGGCAATGAGCCCTTTCAATTTTTCTTTACTGAAAAATATTTTTCCTTCACTGTTAATGAAAATCAGATGTAGAATTTATCAGACCTAGATTTCAAAGTTGGCAAGTGTTTTTCTTTTAACAATTTAAAGCTTTTACTCTACTCTTCTCTTGTTTGAGTGGTGACTGATGAGAAATCTGTTGTACTTCATAGTCTTGCTCCTCTGTAAATAAAGTATTTAATCAAACTTCCTTTAAGATTTTCCCTATTTCTCATGTCTTCAATTTGAATATGACTTGGCCAGTTTTTTTCTTTTTAAATTTTATATCCTGCTTGTTATTCTGTGAATATTTAAAATCTGTGGTTTGGTATTTGTCATTAATTTTGGAAAGTTTTCAGCCATTATTTCTTCAAATATTTTTTCTGTCCCATTCTCTTTACCTTCCTTCTGCTATTCCAAGTACCTGTATGTCACACTTTTTGATATTGTCCACAGTTCTGGGAAGTTTTGTTCTGTTATTTACATTACATTTGTGTTTCCATTTGTGAAGTTTCCACTGACCTGTCTACTGATGAACCTGTCAAAGGCATTCTTCATTCTTAATTTTACTTTTGATTCACAGCATTTCCTTTTGGTTTAAATTTTTCCCCCAGTCTCTCTGCTACAATTTCCGTTTGATTGTGTATGCTATCTACTTTTTCCACTGGTAGCTTTGCCATGTTCATCATAGTTACATTAAATTCCTTGTATGATAACTCCAATATCTGTGTTATATCTGAGTCCAATTTTGATGACTGTTTTATGTCATCACACTATGTTTATTCTTGCTTATTGGTATTTCTTATTTCTTTTAATGTTTGTAGAAATCCAGCCATGTTTTAGAGGTTAATCGGTACTAAGATAAACTCCTGTCACATCAGAATTTATGTTAATCTGACTATCAGTCGGGCTGCATTTAATGCTTGATGTAGCTATAGGTAGCAAAGGATTCAAATTCCTCTGGGGACAGGGTTTTTCCACTGCTCCTATCTTTTGAGTTTTCCTTTGTACTGCGCCTTGGAGAATGTGTGTCTTGCAGTTCTTTAAACTGTAATCCACTGTTATTTATGGAAGATTGTTTGTTTCATCTTAGGATATCTTCTGACTAGAAGTCTTTTTGTGGGTCTGTGACCCAGGAATCTGGCCCTCAGATGTGTTTAGGGCCATCCTTTGAGGTGTCAAACATCCCCCACAAGCCTTGTTTCTTTCCTGGTTCCAGCTTTTCTGTTCTGTGCCTTTAAGCACTGCCCTCTATTCACTATGGCTTTCTGTCTTTCTTTCTTTCTTTCTTTTTGTTTTTTTTTTTTTTAGTGATATAGGAGTGCTAGAACAGCCTTGGGGCGGGGGGGCTAGAAGTCCTTTCCTTCCACAGAGCTAAAATTTCAGAATGTCCCGTTGTTTGATAGAAGCTTTTGGGAAGGTTTCAGGGTGGCTACTCTTCCCCATCTCCTGTCAGGGTCATGTTAGGAGCTTTTTTTTTTTGATCCCTTTTATGAGAACCTGGTGGATTTCCTAGAGGAAAAGCCTGCAAAAATATGGGAGTTCTCATTGTGATCACAGCTCCCTAAGAGCTTCTCAGCCTCCAGCAAGACATCAGTTACTATTTAAGTGTTCCTACAGACTTAGGGCATCCAGTGCCTTTTGCTCCAGGTAAGCAGATCTTGAGAGCTGTATCTCTTTGGATGTGCCAGACTCTCCTGATTTGGTAATGATGATTCACCCAGCAACTTCAGTTCTCTGCTGGGTTCAAGAAAAGTCACCAGTATTTTGTTCATCCAGATTTTCCTTATTTTGTGGAGGACTTCCAAGTAATTTTCATGTCTGAGGTAAAACTGGAAGCTTGCTTACTGTAGAGGTAGGGGTGCAGAAGCTTGGCTCTTCTCTATAAGTCTGCACTGAGCTGAATACTGTAAAACATACTGCAGCAATCTGTACATGTAATGCCAAAGTTTCATTCTTCTAACCTGCTCTTACCACTAAGTTATATCTTATCCATTAACACTTAGTATCTTAAGAATAAAAGTTACTTCTTCCATTTATTCTTGCCTGGCTCACCTACCTCCATCCACTGCCTATCTGTCACATATGTTTTTTCTTACAAGATTAGTTAGGAAAATCCAGCATTCCATTTCTCAATGGCCACACTTTCTATAAAGTGCGTTTGGTACGTGTTTGACGTGTATACCTTTTAATGGATGTTATTTTTTTTCATATTCCCACTGAAGCTAGAGTTGTCCCGAACAACCCCAGGCCTCCATGGCACAAGCATGGTCTAAAGCAAGCTGACAGAGCCCAAAATGGTATGTTGTTTTTTTATACCTTGTAGAAAGGTGGTCCTATTCCTCTTTTGAAAATATTGATTAAGAAACAGAGTAAGTTGTGTCTTAAAATCTTGTGAGAATACTTCTGGTGAGTTTTATGTACAATCGTAGTCTCTTAATTCAAGTCCAAGTAATTCTTTTCAAAAGCCTAATCTTTCTTCTGAAGTTGACTCTTGTTTATCTTGAGAAATCTGCTTGACAGTTTCTGGGTAAGCCCTCCTTGGAATTGATGGTATGAAATAGAGCACAGAAGGTGCTGCTTGGGTTGTATCCTGCTTTCTCAAGTGATGTATGCTGGCAACTCTCTTCCTTTTTTGAGGTGAATCAGACCCATCAATCTTTTCAGAGTATCTTTCGACAATGTTGCAATTCAGAGCACACAACCTGGTGATGTATTCAGAAGCTCCTGTGCAAAAGCTGTCAGTCCCATTATTTGACTGTTTATATGTTGGAAAGACTGAGTTTTAGCTGAGTCTCATCTAATGTTATAGCTACTGACTTTACTAATATTTCTCTGGTTAGAGTTAAAGGCAGCTCCATGGAGTTTTGAATTGAAGAAAATGTTTTATACAGACAATACAGACATAGAAACAATAAAAGCAAGAATAATCGCTGTAAAATTCCCAGAAATACACTCTCAAGTCTTAACTTTTCAAAAATAGAATCATATTAAGGAATTCTGAGAGAGTAACTAAAAAATCCTGAGATAAGCAGAATAGGGTTCTAAATCAAACTTGATTTATAGTTGATAATAGAAACCAATAAATATACCAGGAAAAGAGACGTGCTGAGGAAGCAGTTCAGTCTTTTTTCTTTTCTTTCCTCTCAAGGTATCTCATTGGATTGTGCTATTTTCAGAATGACATTTTGCTTACAGCGGAGGAACTCAGATGATCCTGGATAGGTAGCCTCCCTCACTCTGGCCTGATCCCTTCACTTCATCACCTTCAGCTATTGACAACCTTATCTTCTCCACAGAAGATAATTACTTGTTAGAGGAGGCCTGGCTTCCCATCTCCCTCCATATATTAATGAGAGAGATTATGACCGTGGAATTCTCGTGAAAAATTTAAAACTTTTGAGTGTTAAACTTAATCTCTTGATTCATTTCTTTGAATAGAAAACAAGAGTACCATCCCATAGGTACACATTAGAGTCTTCAGAGAGAATTTTTAGGAAATAGCCATGGCTTCCCCTCCCCACCTGAAACTTTCTGATGCACTTAGAACCCAGGCATCAGTAGTTTAAACAATCTCCTCAGGAGATTCTTTTGTAGTGTCAGGACTGAGCACTTGGCAGGCTGGGAAAAGAAATATATAAGAGTTATTTAATTTTTTAATAATAATTTTTAAAAATGATTTTTATTTTTTTCTATTATAGCTGGTTTACAGTGTTCCATCAATTTTCTACTGTACAGCAAGATTAGTTATTTAGTTTTTTTTGGCCACGCCCATGGCATGCGGAAGTTCCCAGACCAGGAATCGAACCCTGCAACAGCAGTAACCAGAGCAGTGACAAAACTGGATCCTTAACCCACTGGGCAACAGGGAATTCCACTATTTTTTTTTTTTTAAAGTAACGGAGTTTTTAATGGCATTTTCCTTAATTGCTAGACTCTGGCTCTATATAGCTTTGAATCTGAGCTTTATTTATTTATTTACCTTTTTTGGCCACACCTACAGCTTATGGAAGTTCCTGAGCCAGGGATTGAATCTGAGACATAGCTGCAATCTATGCCACAGTCACAGCAACACAGAAACCCTAACCCACTGTGCTGGGTTGGGGATTGAACCAGCACCTCCACAGAGAAAAGCCAGATCATTAACCTACTGCACCACCAGCAGGAAGTCCCCAAGCACTTATTAAAGGTTTTAAAATAATTAAGTACATATCCTTAAAAGCATGATTTTAGAAAGCAGCAGTCTGTAAGCTGTGCTAAATCTAAATAGCCTTAAGAAATTATCTTAGAAATAATATCCTACAAAAATCAAGACATACTGCCATGGTTACCAAAGACTAAAAATAAGATAGTAAGTGATCTGTTTTATTTGTTAGGGGATTTTTTCAAAAATCACTTTGTACGCGCTCACTCTTACTGGAAAATGAGGGATGGCATTCATACAACTTCTTTGAGAAGAGATATAAGTGTGTAATATTCTAAGATCTTAATAGACCTATACTTCCCAGGGGCTAGGAAATACTATCTCAAATGGAGAGATATATTTCAGAGAATTTTCCAAGTCAAATGCATCTCTGCCAAGCACATCATAAAATAAATTCAACAAGTGATGTATTCATTTTACTGTCTTCTGTCTTCCACTGTCCTTGATGACTCCAATCATCAAGAAGGATGCAGACTCAGGGACCATGTGGGAGGGTGTGTCTCAGTATCTCATAACCCACAGTCGTGGTCACCTGCCTCTCCCTGGAAAGAGAGCAATCACTGTGCTTCCCCTCTAGTTCACACACCTCTAGTTCACACACCTCTAATTCACAGGTGGCTCACGCAACACTCACGAAATAATGTGCAGCTCCCATGAAGGAAATAACATATTTGCAGACGGAATGTAAAATGGAAGGATTCCTGCCACCTTGCAGTCTCTTGGTGATGAAGAACAACGGCTTTGTATGTGCAATGAGACAGTCTTTTTGGCTCTCTGATTGTTCAACAACCGAGCTACCCAAGGTGATAAGAATGACAGGCGTCAAAGCACAATGGAATGGAAATGGCATTGAGCATGGTCTTTTGAAGAGCTCAAGAAAACGCCAAGATCCCTCATCATCCAGTTTGGAGTTAGAATAAAGGAAGCTCTCTCCTTGCTCTGCTTCCCCTCATTCATGTGCCTGGCATTGATTAGAAACCTCTCATATGCCTGTGCCAGTTTTGGGTACACCTGTGAGGGGTTTAGTTCTTCTTGGCATCCTAGTCTTCCTGCAATAATAAACAGAAGTTAGCTACTTTACAATACTGACTGCTATTTTTTTGTTAACATGACAATCACATCCACACCAATCACAATAGGAACAGTTAAGCTCACACCCAATTTTATATAGAAATATTATTCTTCCTCCTGACAAATATTCATTGAAGATTTACTATATACCACCCTGTTCTAAGTACCCCAAACACTTGGCCATATGAAAAATTAAATTTCAGAAGACAAAGCCTCATAATTATATTAGATTCACTTCATGATTTAACAAAGTGGAAATGATAACTTTGTCTCTTTAATGTTTGTAGCTCCCTCCATCCCATCTTTTTTCCAAGTTATCCAGCTGTTATGGCATTATGTATGAACCAGCTGAATTTGTCCTTCACTTTTCACACAGTGATTGAAGCTCAACTCTATTTCTGAGATATTCATTCTTGACCAGGATCTTTCGGCTGCCTTTTGCAACAGAGGCATAAGAGATGATCTGTGTCTATTTCCAGATCTGTGTCTTCAATCCGACTTGGGAAGCACAGAGTGACTCAGTATCATATGATATGACCTGCCTTCTGAAAAAATACTGACATCATTTACAACCCAAACCGGATCCTCCCAAGTGATTATATTGTACTCATTTGGTGAGAACACATAAAACTGACTTCAGGCCAGGTGACAACCAGTAAGAGTTTGTGTTGGGAGGGTTAGAACAATAGTAAAGCTCATTGAGTCTGATGTCTGGAGTTTCTCTACAGAGTTCTTAGGAGTGAATGCCTAACTTTGTTGATGTATTCAACTCTGCACTCTGAGTTGAGGTCATTTCAAGCAATCTTGGTGAGCAAAGTTGAGAGCAGACTATCCGAAAGTGTTCTTTAATTTTTTTTCTAGCACCTGCAGCATGCAGAAGTTCTCAGGCCAGGGGTCAACCTCTAACCACAGCAGTGACAATGCCACATCCTTAACTGCTAAGCCACCAGAGAACACCCCCAGAAAGTGTTTTTTATATGGTCCTTTGCATCTCCTCGTATTTTATAAAATTGTGATGATTACAGTCAGTATCCCTATAGGAAATAGGTGGCCTTTACCAAGGAAAGCTGTAATAAAACAATGATTCCCTATAACAAGGGCAAATTTATGGAAAATGACAAAGAATGGTGAGGCACTCCAGGGCCAGCAATGGCAAAAGCCCTAAACCTCCCTTATGCCTGCAGGGGCCACTGGTGGGAGGGGCCACTGAACTTGGGAAGGGAAACCACAGCTTTAAGAGAAGCCCACTGCACAGGAGTGCTTCTGGAAGAGGACGGTAGCCACTGAGGATGGTAGCCACTGCCAACCCAGGAACCTGGTGTGGGGGTTCCAATGGGATGATTACATTCTCTCCCCATGTGACCTACAATCCCAACTGTAAGCTGCACAGTCAGGAGTGGGCCCAGGAGGCAAATGTAGACAGGCCAGCAGAGTCCCCCTCTTTCCTTTGTCAATATCCAGTTTTATATGTGCTTGTATGAGAAACAAGTGTTCCAACCAGGAGCAAACATTAAGTCCCATCAGCTGCAGCATCACCACAGGGAGATGTCAGTTTGGTCACATTCATCAGAAACCTAAGCCCACTGACCGGTAGAGAGGACTTCCTTAACTGCATATCCTTCCAGTGGCATGTGTAGCCCCCAAAGGACATTCTAAGCTTAATGCCACCAGGACTGTGTTGTTTAGTAGAAATATTTCTCTCTTGATCATGGGAGTCTTCAAACCTTTAACACTAAGAAAGCAGATGTTGAAGCAGCAACATCTTTTCTTTTCTTTTTTAGTTGGTTGCACCCACAGCATGCGGAAGTTCCTTGGCCATGTTCAAACCCACACCACAACAGTAACTGGGACCATGGCAGGGACAATGCCAAATCCTTAACCCATTGAGCCACCTGGGAACTCTGGAAGCAGCAATTTCTGATGTGTGCTATTTGGGTAAAATTGACACTTTCCCCTGCATCCCCTGTAGGAATGCATCACGTGGACAGGTGAAAAATAACATAAACCAAAAATCGGAGTTCCTGTTGTGGCTCAGTGGTTAACAAAACTGACTAGTATCCACGAGGATGCAGGTTCGATCCCTGGACTCCTTCAGTGGGTTAGATCTGGTGTTGCTGTGAGCTGTGTTGTAGGTTGCAGACATGGCTTAAATCCTGTGTTGCTGTGGCTGTGGCGTAGGCTGGCAGCTACAGTTCTGATTAGACCTCTAGCCTGGGAACCTCCATATGCCAACAAACAAACAAAAACAAACAAAAAAGCAAAAAACACTTTGTACTCTGAGATAAATGTAAAAAATAACCTGTACACTTCTAGTCTGCAGACTAGATAAAGCTATGAGGATTTCTTATCAGTTGCTGATTCTCTAACAAAAAGAAATTTTACCTTAATCTCTAATAACTGAATATATCTGGAAATATGCCATGCCTTTGTGGATTTAATAATCATGTGAGAAAATTAATCCTCCTCCTTCATAAATATGTTGTGTAAGCTCATTAACCTTGACAGTTTTGTAAGTTAGTCTTTGCCATCTAAATGCTTGCTATGATTTGACTTGCCAAATCTTCTGAAGTCTGACTCTCTTGAACTTCTTCAAGGAAATGTCAATTTTACTTTTCTGAATGCTTTTATATTTCACTCATCTTTTCACATGCTCCTGGACAGCTCAGTGATATGTCAAGTCCTTGAACTTTTGCAGCACTTATTTCCCAGCCTCAGATATGCATGAATCTCACAAGAGCTATTCACTATATTCCATTTTCAAGATTCATTTAGCAGGATGACATCATTATAATTGACCAGTGTGATGTTCCATGGATCATTAACATAATCAAGTTATTTCCAAACAATAAGAGAACAAGAGAGTAAATATAGCCTGGGGTGAAAACAAAAAAGGTGTATTGCTGTCTTTGTCACATAAAGCAAACTGTATAAAACAATTATCTTTGTTAATAAGATTTAGAAAGAAAATATTAGGTCGCTAGCTACACAGCAGGGCCAGATACTACCTTGATATACTCCAGCTAAAATATTATAACCTTAGCAGTATCACTATCTGGTTAAGTGTTCAGTAGACTCTGGTCTTCTCAAAGATCCTTCAAGTTTTTGCATCGGTCATAAAAGAAAGGTAATGAAAAAACATGGCATTGCTTTGTTAAATAACTTGGAGAAGGAGTATTCCAGGAGCTTCCTTCTATCTGGACTTTCCTACCAAAATAATCTTCATTGTATAAACCGGGAAACCGATGTAGGGACTATGCATGTTACTAAGGAAAATTTTTCCTAGTTATATCCTGAGAACCAAGGAACATACCACAAACTATATTCACAATACCACAGGATCCAATGTGTGTTGAATTCAAGCCAAGTACGTTTCACATATATTACATATGGCATGCACTCTGAATGATGAGCCACAGTGGCTTTCTAGGGATCTGAGAGGTAAGATGCAAATATTTCGTTTCCTTAATGTGAAATAACTCTGGCCAATGGCAGCATACTCTTCTGGGGAAGGGTTAAGGCAAGGAACACTAATCATTCCCATACCTTTGTGGCTAGATCCTTTCTCACAGTGATCCAACATGTGAAATAACTCTTCCCCAGCATACTCTTTCTGGGGAAGGGTTAAGGCAAGGAACACTAATCATTCCTATACATTTGTGGCTAGATCTTTTCTCACAGTGATCCAACATGTTCCTCAAGAAAGATTTTCACTTTTGTGAACCTGCACACTGAAAATCTGTTGTTTAGTGCAGCCACTTTCATGAATGATCTTGGCTAGATATTTCTTCCAGATAACTTGATGCAGCTTCTGCATCAGCACTTGTGCTTCACCTTGAACTTTTATGTTAGGAAGATGGCTTCTTTCCTTAAACCTCTTGAACCAATCTCTGCTGGCCTCACATTTTTCTTCTGCAGCTTCCCCACACCTCTCAGCCTTCATAGAACTGAAGAGAATTAGGGCTTTGCTCTGAATTAGGCTTTGGCTTGAGAGAATGTTGTGGCTGGTTTGATCTATCCAGACCATTCAATAAGGCTATTTTGCTTTCTTATCATTTCAGTGTTCACTGGAGTAGCACTTTCAATTTTTCCTTTGCATTCACAACTTGACTAACTCTTTGGCACAAGAGACCTGGTTTTTGGCCTGTCTTGACTTTCAACATGCCTTCCTTCCTAAGCTTAAACATTTCTAACTTTTGATTTAAAGTGAAAGGCATGCAACTCTTCCTTTTCTTGAACACTTAGAGGCCATTGTAGGGTTACTAATTGACCTAATTTCAATTTTGTTGCATTTCAGGGAATAGGGAGGCTTGAGGAGAGGAAAAGACATGGAGGAAATGGTTAGCTGATGGACCTGTCAGAACACTCCCACTTATCCATTAAATTTGCCGTCTTATATGGATGCAGTTCAGAGCACCCCAAAACAATTATACTAGTAACATTAAGTACCACTGATCACCAACTATAATAATCTAATAATGAAGAAAAAGTTTGAAATATGCAAGGATTATTGAAACGTGACACATGTGAAGTGAGCAAATGCTGTTGGAGAAATGGCGCCAATACAAATATTTGATGCAAGGCTGCCACAACCTTCGATTTGTGAAAAAATTCAGTATTCGCAAAAGGTAATAAAGTGAAGCATATAATAAAATGAGATGTACTTGAAAAATTTATTGATAGCTGGAGACAACAGTAGAAGTTACTACATTGGAACTGGATTCCTTGTTTCAGTCAGAATAATATGACCCTGGAATGGTAGAGGCTAGATAATGGAAGTAAAAAGCCAGCAGATGGACTGACTGGCAGATAGAGTGTTTTAAATATATATTTAAAAATTTATATATGTATATATGTTTATTTTGGAATGATTTTAGAATTACTGAAAAGCTGAAAACATTATGGAGGGTCCTTCACCCAGCTTCCCTTAATACTAATATTCTATATATGCACTGAACTTGCTAAAACTAAGACATTAACATGATGTAATACAATTAACTAATAAAGACCTCACTGGAATTTAGCTGGTGTTTCCCTTATGGTCTTGCTCTGTTCTCAGATCCAATCCAGGGACACCACATGGCATTAGTTATCGTCTCTCTTTTGATTTGTGTTTTAGTCTTTCTTTTCATGATTTTGATGGTTTTAGAGAGCATTTTGGTATCTGGGTATTTTGAGTATGTCTGATAAATCCTAATGACCAGACTGGGATTAAGGGCTCTGGGGAAGGCTACCACAAAGGTGAAGTGCCCTTCTCATCACATCATGTCAGGGGTATAACATAGCAACTGACTCACTGCTGATGATGTGAACCTTGATAATTTCATTAAGGTAGTATTGGTCAGGTTTCTCCCCTGTGTCTGCCTTTTTTTTTTTTTTTCTTCTTCCCATATATACTCTCTTGTTTGGGAGCTAGTCACTAAGTCTAGCCCAAACTCAAGAGGAGGAGAATTAAGTTCCATCTTCTATAAGGAGAGAGTACTTACATATATTATTTGGAAATCTTTTGTAAGAAAGATTTGTGCCTTCCCTCATATTTATTTACTAATTCAGTCATTTATATCATTATGGACTCATGGATTTTGCTATGCTTTGGATTATAACTCAATATTTTTATTTATTTATTTATTTTCTTTTTTATGGCCACACCTGAAGCATATGGTAGGTCCCAGGCTAGGGTTTGAGGCACAGCTACAACTGCAAGCCTACACCACAGCCACAGCCACAGCAACTCCAGATCTGAGCTGCATCTGCAACCTATGCTGCTGCTTGTGGTGATGCCAGGTCTTAACCTACTACACAAGGCTAGGGATTGAACCTGCATCCTCATGGACTCTATTCAGGTTCCTGACCTGCTGAGCTATAATGGGAACTCTGATATTTTTATTATTTATCATATTCAAAATGCTTCAGCTTTGACTATTGGGATCTCTTTCAAGATGGCTCCTATATCCTTTTGATTTGCAATCATTTTTATTTAAGCACTTCCAAAATTATCTTTTGGCACTGCAGGATGCTTGAAGCCTATCTTGTGTTTTCCTTTTCCCAGCCCTAGAATCTACCATTTCTCTAAGGAGCTCTGGTTCCATTAAGTATAGAATGGTATTAGAAACCAAGATCTGGGTGCTGGGCGTATTCATTACTATTGCTTTGTTACCACTTCCAGACCATATCAACAGACATGGCTAGAAAAAAAAAAATAGGTTTATTATCTATGTACACACACACACACACACACACACATATACTTATTTCTTTTTTTTTCTTCAAATCTGCTTTTTTTTTTTTTTCTGTCTTTTTAGGGCTGCACCTGCGGCATATGAAGATTCCCAGGCTAGGGGTTGAATTGGAGCTGTAGGTGCTGGTCTACACCCCAGCCACAGCAACGCCAGATGTGACCTGCATCTGCGACCTACACCACAGCTCATGGCAACGCTGGATCCTTAACCCACTGATCAAAGCCAGGGGTCAAACATGCATTCTCATGGATGCTAGTTAGATTCATTTCTGCTGAGCCACATACATAATTTTAGCAAACAGGAGGATAATAATAAAAATCTTAATAACTAGCATTTATTCAACACTTAATCCTATATGCCTAATACTGTTATACTTAATTCTTTATATATAAATATATAATAGATTTATATATCAATTATGTAATTATATAACATTATAATTACATAATATTTATAATATATAATTGATGTATAAATCAATATATATGTATAAATTAAGCATGTATATATGATTACCGTGAGTTCATACTGATATTTCCAACTCTAACCCAGCACTTCTGTGTTCATTCTAACTTTCCTTCCCCTTATATATGGCTAACTTTGTTTCTTTCTCTCTTTCTCTCTCTTTTCCTTCCTTCCTTGTGGCTGCACAACAGCATATGGAAGTTCCTAAGCCAGGGATTGAATCCGAGCTATAGCTGCAATCTACACTGCAGCTGCAGCAATGCTGTATCCTTTAACCAACTGAGCCAGGCTAGGGATCAAACCTGAGCTGCCCCAGGGACCAGACCTGCTTCAGTCAGATTCTTAACCCACTGCGTCATGGCAATAACTCCCTAACTTTTTTCCTGATGCAAAAAATCTTATTCCCATTTTCTACAATTTAATTAGTTTTTATTTAACAATATTATACTTGTAACTTTAATTCAGAATCAATAACCCTGTAATTGCTAAAGCATTGCTTACATACAGTTCTTTTTGTCTTTAACAATAACAGTAGTTAGTCAAAACACTGTTTGCCAATGTTGCTTAGGCCAGCTCATTTTTGCCCCACTTTCTTTTATGAATTTATACTTACACATATAACATAATAAATACATATATACACAGTAAACAAATATAACTCATTTATTATAGTATGCATCCTACCTTGGGATCTCCCAACATCCTAAATAGTTTATCTTATATTTGCATGTGGTTAAATTCACTCTGTAGCACACAGTTCTATGGGTTTTAACACTCATAAATTCCTGTGTCTACCATCACAGTCCCATGCAAAATAGATCATTTGCCCTAAATTCTCCATGTGGGGTCTCTTTGGCCTCAACCCCACCTGTGTTAATCCCTGGCAACCACTGATTTTGTTTTCTGGCTCTATGGTTTTACTTTTTAAAAATAGCATATTAATGGAATCACACTATACATAGCCCTTTGGGTCATGCTTCTTTTACTTGGCACAATTTATTTAATATTGATCCATGTTCTGTGTGATTCAGTAGCTCTTTTTTTATTGCTGAGAAATATTCCATTATATTATACACCACAACTTTATGTATTCATCCATTGATTGGTATCTTGGTCAACTAGCTGGACCTGGAATTTTCTTTCTTTTTTTTCTCTGACCTGGAATTGTCTTTTTTTTTTTTTTTTCTAGTCTTTAACCTAGAAATTCAATTTATTTAATTGATATAGGGCTATTCAGGTTATCTTTTTCTTCCTGAGTGAGTTTTGGTAATTTGAGTCTTCTAAGGAATTGGTCTATGCCATGTAAGTTTTCAAATTTAGGGCCATAATGTTGATTGTGGGATTCTGTTCCTATTTTTATTTTTGTTATTGTTATTTTTAATATCTGTGGGATCAGTGTTAATGTTGCCTCTTTGAGTTATCATATTGGTCATTTGTGTTTCCTTTCCTTTTTTATTTATGATCCCCACCAGAGGGGGTCAATTCTGTAGCCCATGGATCAAGGAGTCATTTTGATTTTCAATTCTTATTATGTAAGAAATACATTTTGTAGGGTTATAGTTGCCATGGATAACGCTTCCTCTGATCTGGGCAAAGTAGATTAAAAATGTTCTGGAAAGAATTCACCATTCTAGATGTTATTAAGTTTAATTAGATCACATTGGTTTTATTTTTGTTTTTATTGTCATCATTCTAGAGGGTGGATCAAACAAGATGTTGCTGCAATTTATGTCCAAGAGCCTTCTGCTAATGTTTTCCTCTAGGAATTTTAAAATATTTGGCCTTATATTTAGGTCTTTAATCCATTTAGAGTTTTGTTTTGTGTATGGTGTTAGAAAATGTCTAATTTCATTCTTTTACACGTAGCTGTCCAGTTTTCCCAGCACCACTTACTGAAGAGACCATCTTTCCTCCACTGTATGTTCTTGCCTCCTTTGTCATAGATTAGTTAGTTATAGGTGTTTGGATTTATTTCTGGGCTTTCTATCCTGTCCCATTGATCTATATTTCTGTTTTTGTTCCAGAACCATACTATTTTGATGGCTGTAGCTTTGAGTATAGTCTGAAGTCAGGGAGTCTGATTCTTCCAGTTCTTTTTCTTTTTCAGTATTGCTTTGGCTATTCACGGTATTTTGTGTTTCCATACACATTTTAAAATATTTCATTCTAGTTCTGTGAAGAATGTCATTGGTAATTTGATAGGGACTACATTGAATCTGTAGATTACTTTGGATAGTATAGTTGTTTTGACAATATTGATTCTTCCAATCCAAGATCTTGGTATATCTTTTCATCTGTTTGTGTCACCTTCAGTTTCTTTCATCAGTGTCTTATAGTTTTTAGAGTACAGTACTTTTGTCTCTTTAGGTATAGTCCTAGGAATTTTATTCTTCTTAATGTGGTGATAAATGGGATGGGATCCCTAATTTCTCATTCTGGTCTTTCATTGTTAGTGTATAGGAATGCAAGAGATTTCTATGTATACTGCTACTTTACCAGATTCATTGATGAGCTCTAATAGTTTTCTGGTAGCATCTTCAGGATTTTCTAGGCATATCATTATGTCATCTGCAAAGAGTTATAGTTTTATTTCTTCTTTTCCAATTTGGATTACTTTTATTTCTTTTTCTTCTCTGATTGCTGTGGCTAGGATTTTCAAAACTATGTTGAATAACAGTGGTGAAAGTTAACATCCTTGTCTTTTTCCTGATCATAGTAAAATGCTTTCAGTTTTTTACCATTGAGAATGATGTTAACTGCAGGTTTGTCATATATGGTATTTATTATGTTGAGGTAGGTTCTCTTTAGTCCCACTTTCTGAAGAGTTTTTTTAATCATAAATGGGTATTGAATTTTGTCAAAAGCTTTTTCCGAAGCTATTGATTGATCATATGGTCTTTATTCTTCAGTTTGTTGATGTGGTGTATCACACTGATTGATTTGCAGATATATAAGAATCCTTGCATCCCTGAGATAAATCCCACTTGATCATGGTGTATGATCCTTTTAATATATAGATGGATTTGGTTTGCTGATATTTTATTGAGGATTTTTCATCTATGTTTATCAGTGATATCAGCCTTTAATTTTCTGGAACATTTGTGATTCATGGGAAGAGGTCAAAATATGAATATTTGCAGAAGTTTGGAGAAGTTGATTCAAACCTTCAGAGATGACTCTGAGAGTTTCAAGACTTCAGGGGAGGAAGCAACTACCTATGTAGTAGAAATAGCAAGACAGCTGGACTTAGAAGTGGAGCCTGAAAATGTGATTGAATTGCATCCTTCTCATGATAAAACTTTAAGAAGTTGCTTCTTACAGATGAACAGAGACAGTTATTTCTTAATATGGAATCTACTCCTGGTCAAATACTGTGAAGACTGTTGAAATGACAACAAAAGCTTGAGAATATTGCATAAACTTAGTTGGTAAAGCAGCTGTAGGGTTTGAGAGGATTGACTTCAATTTTGAAAGAAGTTCTACTGTGGGTAAAATGTTACCAAACAACATTGTATGCTACACAGAAACTGTTCATGAAAGGAAGAGTCAATTGATGAGACAAACTTCACTGTTATTTTAAGAAACTGCCATGGTTACCCAAGCCTACAGCAACCACTACCCTGATCAGTCAGCAGCCTTCAACACTGAGGCAAGACCCTCCACCAACAAAAAGATTACAATTCACTGGGGGCTCAGATGATGGTTAGCATTTTTAGCAATTTTTTTAAACTAAGGCCTGTACACCATTTTTTAGGCATAATGATATTGCACACTTAGACTACAGTACAGTGTAAACATAGCATTTATATGTACTGGGAAACCAAAAAGTTTATGTGACCATTGCAATATTCGCTTTATTGCAGTGGTCTGGAACTGAACTGGTAATACACCCAGGGTCTGCTTGTATACTAATACCATTGCAGGAATGCATTTCTTCATATACATTCTTATTATCGATGTATATGTATATATATATATATATATATATATATATATACATACATATTTTTTATATATATTATATGTTATTTTCCATCATTGTCCATCCCAGGAGATTGGATATAGTTCTTCATGCTACACAATAGGAATTATTTGTCTATCCATTCTAAATGTATTAGTTTATATCTATTAATCCCATGTCTATCCCACCCCCTCCCTCTTGGCAACCACAAGTCTGTTCTCTATGTCTGTGAGTCTGTTTCTGATCTGTAGCTAGTTTCACTTGTGCCACATATAAGTGATATCATATAGTATTTATTCTTCTCATTCTGACTTCACTTAGTATAATAATCTCTATTTCTATGCAATGCATTTCTTTGTATCTTGATTAAAATAGTGTCTTCCAGGTCCTCTGTGGAAGCTGTTTAAAGACTGAGTAGTCTAACAGAAGAAATTCATTCCAATATGCCCATCTCCTGAGGGCTTGTCCTCCTTCCTCTAGGGGCCAGCAGAAAATGTTTGACTTCTCAGTCTCATTAGTTGTGGGTAACCATTAAGTCCAGCCCTCAGTTATACAACTTAACAAACTGTTAATGTCATCCCAGGTCGGTAAACCAACAAATGGCATAAATAGGAATACATGTGTAATGATAGTTTCAGTCCAATCTCATCTCAAATTTTGTTTATTTTGGCCTATTTTGCATATTTTCCTGCAGATAAAAACTGTCAGGTCCTTGCTGTTCCTTTGGTATTTGTGTTATCCTCATAAAGATGACTAATTCTTCTCTGTCTGGACTCTACTGGGATCTAATACCTATGATGGGTCTGGAGGACATGAGAAGTGCTGAGAAAAAGCAGCATTTCCTTCTGAGGCAATTGCCTTAGATGCCGCCACTGAAAGGATTTTTTGCTGGAGAAGTCTGATGTCTCAGATCTTGGAGTGGAAGGGTAGATTGAGGAAGAAATTTCAAGTGGAATGTAGGGTTCAAAATCCTCAGCTTTATCTTTCTTTGGCTGAATTATACCTCTCCATTAGTTATCTATTGCTACATAACAATATGACAAACCTGGTGGCTTAAAACAACCCAAATCTATGGTCTCATGGTGAGTCATGAGGCTGGGCATTGGGTTAGCTGGGTTCTCTGCTTCAGAGCATCACAAGCTAAAAACAAAGGGTCAGCTGCAGCCACTGTCTCATTGGAGACTAGACTGAGGAAGTATCTGGTTCTGAAGTGTAGGTAGCATTTCCTACAGGCTGCCATACTAAGAGACTCAGCTTCTTGATGGTTTTGTGCTAGATGTTTGCCTCACAGCCTTTTCCATATGGTAGTTCACCTCTTCAAAGCCATCAAGGGCAAGGAAATCTTCTAGCAAGACAGAAAACAATCTCATGAAACATAACCATATATATCCCGACACCTTTCTCAAATTCCAATGTTTGGAAGCAAGTCATAGGATCTGCTCACATACAAGGGGAGGGGAATACATAAGATTGTGAATATGAGGAGGTGGAGGTCATGGAGGGCCATCCTAGATTCTGTCTGGCACAACCCCCATCTCTCATCTTAGATTCTCCCCTCCTCTATTGGTACCCTAATCTTAGCATTTGGAATCTCATGAGTTTGTGTATTTAGCTGGAACTGCAACCCCTTGCAGTTGTTGGAAATGTAAATTGGTGGAGCCTCTACGGAAAGCAGTATGGAGATTCCTCAAAAAATCAAAAATAGAACTGGAGAAGGATCTGTTCCCAAGTAATCCCACCTCTTGGCATTTTTCTAAAGAAGATAAAATCTCTATCCCAAAGAGATTTCTGCACCCCTATGTTCATCACAGCATTATTTACAATAGCCAAGACATAGAAATAACCTAAATGTCCACAGGTGGATGAGTGGGTAAGGAAAATGCGGTATATGTATATAATGGAATATAATTCAGCCATTGAGAAAGAAGGGCATCTTGCCATTTGCAACAACATGGGTGAAACCTGAAGGCTTTATGCTAAGTGAGATAAGTTGGACAAAGACAAATACCATATCATGTCCCTTATGTGTGAAATCTAAAAAACCCTGACTCATAGGTACAGAGAACATATTGGTGGTTGCCAGAAGCAGGAGGTGGAAGTAAAATGAGTGAAGGTGGTCAAAAGGTTCAAACTTCCAGTAATAAGTCATGAGGATGTGATGTCCAGCATTGGTGAATATAGTTAACCACATTGTATTATATGTTTGAAAGTTGCTATCAGAGTGGATCTTAAAACTCTTTATTACAAGAAAAAAAGTTGTAATCATGTTAGGTGTTGGATGTTAACTAGATTTATCATGGTGATCACTTTGAAATACATACATATGCAAATAATTATATTGTACGCTTGAAAATAATACCATGTTGCATGACAATTATATCTCAATGAAACTGGAACAAAAAGGTTGTTGTCAGTTCTGACTTCCTCAGCAATAAAATAAATAAATGGAACTGCAACTGTACAACTATATCTGCCTTGCAGCTAAAAAACATGAGAGACCCTTATTACTCTTGTAGAGATGATGATTTGAGGTTTTATTTTGGCAGTGGTCACAGTATGCAGAAGTTCCCAGGCCAGGGATCAAACCTGTGCCACAGCAGTCACCTGAGCCACAGCAGTGACAACGCCAGATCTTTAACCCACTGAGCCACCAGGGAACTTCAAAATGATGATTCTTATATCTATGTTCTGAGTTGGGCATGTAAGACCATCAAACACCCCTTCTCCTTTTGTAGATTTTCTAGGCCCACCTCGAACAGCCACATAACTGCCGGTCATTGTAGTCACCATTGTCACCATGGTAACTAAGTGTCACAGTCACTTGGATGCTCAATGCCTTGCTGTCATACCTATTGTTGTTTATAATTAAACACATACTATATTGTGTAAAATCCCTTTACATTTGAAGCTTTGTTTCTCTTTTCTATTACTGAAAATTAAATGTAGACATTATAAAATGTAGTTACTCAAGGAAATGAGTCCTTATGGAAATTACACATTTTAAACAGAAAGTAAACACCTGCGGTTTCACTGATTTGGAATTTATATTTAGCCATTGTATGCTAAAGCTTTTCCAATGAACATTGGGAAGGATCTTTTAATTTTTAAAACAAATGCTGCTTGTCACCCGCTGGAGTAAGTCAGGCATATTTACCCTTCCCACAATGTCTCCAAGATGCAGGAGTAACCCTGGGGAGCAATGTCATTTTACTTCCCTCCACAAGTCACTTGGTTGGACCCAAGAGAAGAAAGCTATGGGCCGAGTGAAGGTGATGGAAGGAAGTGCAGTGTCATTACCAGAGCCTACCAGAGGGTGGAGGCATGGGGGTTGGAGAGAGGATAGCATCTCCAGGCCAGCAGGGCCAAGGAATGCAGCACAGAGAAATTGAGCACTGAACTGGAGGACAAAAAATATAAATAAAAGTAAAATCTGGTCCCTAGTAATAAAATGAGACCAGGAGTCAGGAGATCTGGGCCCCTAAGGCTGCCCCGCTAAGCTACCCCTTTCTGGATGTCAAAGGAAGCCTATAACTAGAGAGGTGTTCCCCAATTTCCCTTCCAGAGCAGTATTTTATGTGCATGTTTTAAATGACCCCAGCTGAATATGTCATGGACAACACAATGTTTAATTTCTCTTTTTGTCTAAGAGTTTTTCTAGCAGTGTCAAATAAAGAGACAACATGCCTTTGCAGCAAAGATGATGTTCTTGCCACTGTAATTAGTTTTCCATTAAGGGGCTCATTTTTTATCTTATGTTCTGTGGAGCTGAATTAATCACACCCATCTCCTTCTACTGGGAGAGGATAGAGTAAAAACAAATTCAGACTTTGAATCTGATCCCTTTTAAACCCTTAAAACAAAATATTTAAGTGTGCTGTCAGATATTCCCACCCATGTGGGATGGGATGTGTTTATTTAAATCATTTCTCTAGATGGTTGTTTTTTTTTTCAGAAACAGGCCAGAACTTCTCTTTCTGCTCCCCACCCTACCCTGTTTCAACCATGTGCCTTGAATCAGTAGGACCACCTCCCATGCAGCACCTTCTATGTTCCAAATAGCAAAGCCCACACTCTTAGGAACATGGGAAACACTTTCCCATCTTTGGACATTATTTCTGAAATTCTAGGACACAGGTGAGTTGGCATTTACCATTCAGTTATTTTCTAGTTCGTTAAGATTTTGGTATATATTGGAAGAATCTGTTTACTCAAGGTAAAATCTAAAACCCCTGTCTAAGTGGGAATGTAAAGTGGTGCAGCTACTATGGAGAACAGTATGGAGGGTCCTCAGGAAACTAAATAGAGAACTACCATATGATCCAGCAATCCCACTACTGGGCATATATCTGGACAAAAACTACAATTCAAAAAGATACTTGCACTCCTATATTCAAAACAGCACTATACACAGTAGCCAAGACATAGAAATAGCCTATATGTTCATTGACAGATGAATGGATAAAGAAAAAGGGGTATGTATACACAATGGAATACTACCAAGCCATAAAAAAGAAAGAACTATTGCCCTTTGCAGCAACATGGATGGACCTAGAGATTATCATACTAAGTGAAGTAAGTCAGAAAGAGAAAGAAAAGTATAATATTACTTATATATGGAATGTAAAATATGATACAAATGAACTTATTTACAAAAGAGAAACAGACTCACAAGCATAGAGAACCAACTTGGGGGCTACTAAAGGGGGAAGAGGGGTGAAGGATAAATTAGGAGTTTGGAATTAACATATATACACTACTATATATAAAATAGATAATCAACAAAGATCTACTGTATAGCACAGGGAACTTTCTTCAATATTCTGTAATAACCTACATGGGAAAAGAATCTGAAAAAGAACAGATACATGCATATGTATAACTGAGTCACCTCTCTATACACCTGAAACTAACACAACATGGTGCATCAATTATTCTCCAATAAAAAATACCAACAAGGTCCTACTGTGTAGCACAAGGAACTATATTCAACATCTTGTAATAAACCATCATGGGAAAGAATTTTTAAAAAGCAAAGAAAAACAACAACTAAATCAATAATTAATCAGTCATTAAAATAAAACACTTATCTAAGGAAAGCCCTAAGATTTAAGGGTGCAGTGTCCCCAGGCTCTCATTGGTAGATTACCCAGTTCCCTGAGGTGGGGATTCCCTACCAATGGCCCTGTGGGATTCTCTAGTGACAAGGAGGGCTATCTGGGAGCTTCCATTACAGATATGTCCATTCAGGGTTTACACAGGAACCCTCAAGCCTGTACTATCATCTGCAGAACCACCCATAAAATGGTTATACAAAACAGAAATTAATTTCATTCCCACATTACAAACGAGAAGACAGTGCTTCCAGTGTTTAATGACTCTCCCGGGTCATAGGTGGAGACAGGAAGCGTGGGGTCTGGACATAGGCTGACCTCCCAGAACACAAAATGAGCAACTTTGTGGTCCACCCAGCAAGCAGTCCTGAAGGCACCAAAAACTCAGTACCAGGTCATCGTCACTCAGCTTATTGTTCCCAAACCCGTGACTTGACTTTCAATTATCTTTCTTTCCTGCAAGTATCAGGCAGTTGATCTAAACCAGAAACTTTGGAGTCATTCTTTATTAGCCCCTCACTCTTACTCCTCACAGTCAAGGAATCAGCAAATTCTGCCATTTCACTCCCTGATATTCACCACTACATTATTTGCCTCTTGTGGTATAGGTCACAGCTGTGGCTCGGATTCGATCCTTGGCCTGGGAACTTCCATATGCTGTGAGTGTGGCCATAAAAAAAAATGGAAAATGATATCAACAACAGAATGGATAATGCATGCCAGACAATATATCATAGCAGTTGGATGGAATAAGGTATATTTTTATGGAATAAAACACCCCCAAACATCCTATGTGTCTACATGCCTATAAGAACTACGGCAATGTGGTAAGTCCATTTTCAACTTTTTTGAAGCACCTCCATATATTGTTTTCCTTAGTGGCTGAACCAGTTTACATTGCAACCAACAGAGCACAAGGATTTCCTTTCCTCCACATCCTCTCCAGCGCTTGTTATCTATTGATTTCATGATCATGGCCATTCTAACAGGTGTGAGGTGATATCTTATTGCATTTTTTTGGCTGCATCTGCAGCATGTAGAAGTTCTTAGGCCAGATATTGAACCTGCACCACAGCAGTGACCCAAACTGCTGCAGTGAAAATGCTGGATCCTTAAATCACTGAGCCACAGCGAAGTCCTCATTGTGGTTTTGATTTGCATTTCCCTGATAACCAGTGATGTCAAGCATCTTTTCATGTGCCTGTTGGTCAAGTTGAATATTATTCAGCCATGAGAAAGAAGGGTATCCTGCCATTTGTGATAACATGAATGGACCTTGAGAGCATAATGCCAGGTGAGAGAAGTCAGAGAAAGAGAGACAAATACTATTTGATGTCACTTATATGTAGTATCTAAAAAAGTCAAACTCAAAACAGAGAGTAAAATGGTGGTTACTAGGGGATGAGGAGTAGAGGGACAGGACAGATTTTGTTTAAGGGTACAAACTTGAAGCAAGTAGTAAATAAGTCCTAAAGATTTAATGCATAGGATAGTGAACACAAAACAATACTGCATTACTCTTGATAAAAGAGTAGAACTTTCAGTATTCCCATCACTAAAAAGAAACGATAATTATGAAACGTGATAGAGGTTAATTATCACATATTAGTAATTATATTACAATATATAAATGTAGCAAATTAACATGTTGTACAACTAAACTTACACAGTATTATAGGTCAAAAGTATTTCAACCTAAAAAATGATAAAGGGAGTTTCTGTCGTGGCTCAGTTATTAATGAATCTGACCAGGAACCATGAGGTTTCAGGTTCTGTCCCTGGCCTTGCTCATGGGTTAAGGATCGGTGTTGACATGAGCTGTGGTGTAGGTTGCAGACATGGCTCGGAACCTGAGTTACTATGGCTCTGGTGTAGGCTGGTGGCTACAGCTCCGATTAGACCCCTAGCCTGGGAACCTCCAGATGCCGTGGGTGTGGCCCTGAAAAGACAAAAAAAAAAAAAAAAAAGTATGGCAAGATATTAACAAACCAATAGATGGCAGGGTAAACGACAGTGGGGGTGGGGAAAGTCTTCCATAAACATCAGGATAGGAATGCTAATCTTTTCGTGTGGAGGGTTTGCTTAAACTTCTCTTTGCAAGAAGATAAGAAAAACAAATTTTCTTATCCCTAGTGGCCAAGGAAGTTGAAGGTCCAGTGTTGTCACTGCTGTGGCGTGTGCCATGGGTATGGAAAAAAAGAAAGAAAGAAGGGAAGGAAGGAAGGAAAGAAAGAAGGAAGGAAAGAAAAAGATAAGGAAGGAAGAAAGAAAGAGAAAGAAGGAAAGATAAGGAAGGAAGGAAGGATGGAAAGAAGGGGGAAAGAAAAACTAATTTTTATGGAGACTACCTCTTCATCTAGTTAGACAAAAAGGGCAATTAAAAAATGTCCAGATGGCTTTGATTATCAAAGCCAAATCCTTTGTTAATGAATTCCTTTAAAAGCGAATCTGGAATTGGGGGCTAAATTTAGTTTAGTTAAATGTTAAAACTTCTGGCCATGGTTTGCTTTTCACGGGAATCATTCTGGTTTAACTTTGAGAGGTTTTGTGGGCATCACTGGGTCAGCCCACATTGCTCCCTGGACCCTAGTGGGAACTTTGAGCCACTGGGCTCCCAGTCACTAAGCGGCCTGTGTTCATTCTGATTTTAAGGGGTGGGGGGCAGAGCATGTAACAATTTCTATCCTCAGTGAACTATGGTTGAACCTGACAGATGTTGGAGCTTTTCATTTTCTCCTGGAGCAAGGCTTACTGGAGACTTTGTTAGGAGGGTAATCACCATCACTCTGTTTGCTCTATTAATCTAGACTCTCTCAGTGTTTACGGTAGATATATAAATGCAGCCTAAGTATCCATTTTTCCACGGATTTACCAGCTTGAGTTTCCATTTTGCAGTTTTATTCTCTAATATTAGTATTCTAATTAAAAGAAGGAGCGAAAACTCTTCAGCTGCCTTGGCTGTAAATCACATACTGGGGAAAGGAACTTCATTTGTTTGTTGGGTGGATTCCATAGGAAGCTATCCCTCTAGGTAAACACTTATCAAGATGTCTGGGCTTTGGAGTCACACAGACCTCCACCCATTCACCACCTGACAGGGAAGAGTAGTCACTGGACTGCTGTGACCCTGTTTCCGCCCCAGGAGTGCAGAGATCATTACTACTGCATACAATGTCATTAAGAGAGTTAAATATGTCAGAGAATGTTTTGCCTTTGTTCTCTTCCAGGAGTTCGAACGGTGTCTTATCTTACATTTAAGTCTTTAAGCCATTTTGAGTTTATTTTCATGCATGGTGTGAGGGTGTGTTCTAGTTTCATTGATTTGCATGCAGCTGTCCAGGTTTCCTAGCAATACTTTCAGCAATACTGAAAAGACTGTCTTTTTCCCGTTTTATGTTCTTGCCTCCTTTGTCAAAGATTAATTGGCCCTAGGTATCTGGTTTATTTCTGGGATCTCTATTCTCTTCCATTGGTCTGTACGTCTGTTTTGGTACCAGTATCACACTGTCTTGATTACTGTGGCTTTGTAATATTGCCTGAAGTCTGGGAGAGTTATGCCTCCTGCTTGGTTTTTATTCCTCAGAATTGCTTTGGCAATTCTAGGTCTTTTGTGGTTCCGTATAAATTGTTGGATTGTTTGTTCTAGTTCTGTGAAAAATGTCATGGGTAATTTGATAGGGATTGCATTGAATCTGTAGATTGCTTTTGGTAGTATGGCCATTTTTACAATAGTAATTTTTCCAACCCAGGAGCATGGAATATCTTTCTATCTCTTTATGTTTTCTTTAATTTACTTGATTAATGTTTTATAGTTCTCAGCATAGAAGTCTTTTACCTCCTTGGTCAGGTGTATTCTCAGGTATTTGATTTTTTAAATAAAATGATGTAAGTGTGAAAAGTACTAGGCTACTGTCTTAAATATAAAACGTGTTCCCTGAATGTTAGTTTCCAAGATTGTGTCTCAGATTTTGTGTTGGAAGATGGGAGATATTGACAAGGATTAAATTACTCCCTGTCAGTTACATCAAGGTGAGTGTGGGGCAAACCCCAAGGGTGAATGAGGGATAGTCCCTCTACCAGGGGAAGGGGAGCATTCGGAGTGGGAAGTGGACCCACCAGACTCCACACTCTGAGAGCCTGATTGCATCACCACAGATCTCAGGGCAGCGGTCCACTGAGCCTGTGGAACTGCCACTATCAGCAGCTCCTGGACCCCAGGCTGAAAATGGGTGGACTATTGGAAAAGAGGAATTGTATTTCCTCTTCCGCCTCCAAACACATGGACTTAACCTAGACATTTTACCTTTCAGGGTCTCAATGTTCTCATTTCAAAAATTGGAGGGCTAAGTTAAGTCATCTCTAAGACTCCCTCCAGGAGACACACATAGACAAATCACCATCCCAGAATTCTAATCTGCTGATAATATAAATAGCACAACTAATTGGTAGATGCAGTGTAACTGGATGGCAACTCACCAGCAATGGAGTCTCAGCTTGCTGAAGCTGTTTCTTCTGGGATCCTATTCTACTGATTCCTGAGTTCTCTCCTGCAGACATCTGCTTTCTCATGCACAAAAAATGTGAGGAGTTACACTGCTGATTGACTCCACCTTGAAGGAAATCTTCTGGGAGATGAACTGACAAGGAATGTTAGATTCACTGTGCTTAACTTTAATGAACTTTTTGTTTGGCTAACTCTAGACAGAGCACTGGCATTACATGACCAACTTGTCCAAGAGCAGATGGAAAAGAGCACATATGTGTTCAGCATCAACAACTAACTGGTGAAATATTAGAAACTTTGTACCCATGATATTAGTATATTAAAAATTAAAGTGGGGGGCGTTCCCTTCGTGGCTCAGCAGAAATGAA
Organism: Sus scrofa; assembly: GCF_054392235.1. Classification (NCBI taxonomy): domain Eukaryota; kingdom Metazoa; phylum Chordata; class Mammalia; order Artiodactyla; family Suidae; genus Sus; species Sus scrofa. The sequence goes on from NC_139383.1 coordinate 150,339,380, forward strand.
TCTGACTAGGATCCATGCGGATGCAGGTTCGATCTCTGGCCTCTTTCAGTGGGGTTTAAGGATTGGGCGTTGCCGTGAACTGTGGTGTAGGTCACAGATACGGCTTGGATCTGGTGTTGCTGTGGCTGTGGTGTAAGCCAGCAGCTGTAGGTCTGATTTGATCCCCAACCTGGGAACTTCCATATGCTGTAGATGTAGCCCTAAAATGCAGAAAAAAAAAAAAAAAAAAAAAAAAAGAATCAGGAAAGGAGTTCCCTGGTGGCTCAGCGTGTTAAGGATCCAGCATTTTCACTGCCATGACTCTAGTTACTGCTGTGGCTCGGATTTGATCCCTGGCCTGGGAACTTCTGCATGCTGTGTGTGTGGCCAAAAAAATCAAAACAGAACAAATAAGAGTCCCCTACATTCCAGAGTCCCGTTGGCTTGTGTTCAGATTTGGACTTGTCTGCTTATTAACTATGTCACCTTGGATAGGCTTATCAGCTATTGAGACTCAGATTTCTCATCAGTAAAGTAAGAATAAGCCCTTGCCTTACAAAGTTTTGTGATGGACTGGTAATAGTACCTGTAAGCTAGTGAACATCCCTCATCCGTGGGTGTTAGCACTGTCACTGAGCACCACCTGGGACACCACAGGATGCTGATGTGCATACCTCTTGTGTTTGACATTAAAGGCATATGGCAGAATGAGTTCTGGCAAATAATTAGTGCTCAACAAATAATTGTTACTATATATTATGTGTCCAGTTTTCCCCTACACTTTCTATTAGGTCATATAGTGTGATCTTTAAAAGGATATTTTTTCAGCTAACTCATGTCATTCTCCAAATAATTTTTGTTCAGCTCAGTGATTGAAATGGTGTTAACTGAAAGCAATTTCATGTGCCCAATGCCAGACAAACTGAAATGTCAGAGTTTGGAGCAGAGGTATATTGAAGGGCCATGCAAGGAGAAAGGTGGCTTGTGCTCAAAACCCCCCCAAATCCCCAAAGGACTTCAGCAAAACATTTTTAAAGGCAAGATGGGAGTTCCCGTCTTGGTGCAGTGGTTAATGAATCCGACTAGGAACCATGAGGTTGCGGGTTCGGTCCCTGCCCTTGCTTAGTGGGTTAACGATCCGGCGTTGCCGTGATCTGTGGTGTAGGTTGCAGACTCGGCTCGGATCCCGTGTTGCTGTGGCTCTGGCGTAGGCCGGTGGCTACAGCTCCTATTGGACCCCTAGCCTGGGAACCTCCACATGCCGCAGAAGCGGCCCAAAGAAATAGCAAAAAGACCAAAAAAAAAAAAAAAAAAAAGGCAAGATGAGGGAGGAACATGGTTGGTTGTTGCAAATTTCTTAGTGTAGGAATCCTTTGTTCTTGCAGGTGTCCACTGGAGGTCAGGTCACAATGTTCCTATAAGCTTCCAACAAGACACATATTATTCTCTGTTCTGCAACTTTTTATCTCTGTATGAAGGGAAAAGTGTTATATCCTTAAAAGTCAGAACTTTGAGAAGGGTCTAGCCTGTATATTTCAGGATGCAGTTAAGAAACTGGAAGCAGAAGAATAGATCCAATATGGAGTCAGAGTTGTTCTTCCCTATTACCATGGGCCAAAACCTGGAAAGCAGTCTGTGATGTCAGAGGTTGTGTGAGGAATCACTATGCCCTCCCCATCCTGCTGACATTTTGTGCTCAACAGGAAAAACTGAGCATATGTTATTCTCTGCAAAAGAACGGCAAACCTACCTTTGCCTCTGGTATCTTCTAGCCATGCACAATAGGTCTCATTGGCCACACAGAGGACCAGGTATCAGAGGAAAACATGAAAAGACATGTGTCTGACAAGATGAGCCCAAAATAGAAAGTTACATTTCAAAAGTGCCTCTGAGACAGAAGATCTCTTGAAAGAACTGTTTGGGGATGTGTGTGTGTATGTTTTTATTTTTCCACACTTCTTCTTCTTCTTTTTCTTTTTGTCTTTTTGCCTTTTCTAGGGCTGCTTCCTGCTGTATATGGAGGTTCCCAGGCTAGGGGTCGAATTGGAGCTGTAGCCACTGGCCTACACCAGAGCCACAGCAACTTGGGATCCAAGCTGTGTCTGTGACCTACACCACAGATCACGGCAACACCAGATCATTAACCCACTGAGCAAGGCCAGGGATCGAACCTGCAACCTTATGGTTCCTAGTCGGATTCGTTAACCACTGCGCCATGACGGGAACTCCCCCTACACTTCTACTATGAGCTTTCATCTGAGATTAAAAGCAGAAGCTTTTCCTTCCATTTTCTATGATATTTTTGTACTATTTTTCTATATTCAGCCTTTTTCTTGGTGCTTTTTTGACCACACACATTATTATAACTCTGTCTTTGGAACTGGTCTCTAGAATCCTAGATTCTTGCATCTTCATTTCTAGGCTTTCTCACCTTTCGACTACCTCTGACTTAATTTTTCACCTGCATCTACTTGGGACAGTTGGCTCACCAAAAAAAAAAAAAAAAAAAAAAAAAAAAGAAAAATTCACTACGTTTTATTTCTTAGAGCAGTTTTAGGTATAAAACTGAGCAGATACTGCACAGATTTTGCATGCATTCCCTTTCCCAGTACAAATTTCCCCCTATTGTTTTTTTTTTAACAGCTCTATTGAGGTATAATTGATATAAAAAAGCTGCACATGTTTAATGAATACAATTTGATGAGTTTGGACATATGTATATATATAACTGTGGAACTATCACCACTCATCAATGTAAAAAAAAGTTCTGTGTGTTTGTGTTCTGTTTTTTTTTTTTAATATGGTGAGTACTCTTAACATGAGATCTATCCTTGTAATATACTTTTAAGTGCCCAACATACTATTATTGTAACTGAGCAGGATCCTGGAGGCCTTCCCAAGATAGACCCCTACCTGTCTCCTCCTCCTCCTGCCTTTTGTCTGTAGAAGAACTTTAGTCAAAGAATCAGTCTAATCAGAGAAATGAGAAAATGCAGAGAGAAAGGAAAACAGTCAAGCAAAACATAATAATAGTTTAGACATTCAACAAAGTCATAGACATTTAGTTCTTCCTCGAGGACTATAAATAATATTCTGAGCCATGTCCTTGGAGCTGTTTTGCAGGTGCTGAAGCCCCAACCAAGTAAAAGAAGTTAACTGTATGCTGCCCACAATACAGGCCCTAAACAGATTGCAACAGAAGTTTGATAATGCTGCCTCCCAATTACCTCACCATCAACTGTCAGAGGACTGTCCATGAGCTGATCATGCCCTGCTCCTTGAACACTGTAAGACTCCTTCCTTCCCACTCTGTTTCTTCTTTGCTTGGCAGAGAAATAAAGCTTCTCTTTCCACTCCCTCCAAAACCCTGTCTCTGTATTTTAATTCGGCACTGGTGTACAGAGCCAGCCAAGATTTTGGCAACATTATCAACTATAGACACTGTGTTGTATACTCTAGAAATTACTCATCTTCTTAACTGACTCTTTTTAATTGAATGCATTTTATTTATTTATTTTTTCTTTTTCAGCTGCACCATGGCATATTGAAGTTCTTGGGCCAGGGAACAAATCCAAACCACAGCTGTGGCAACGCCACCTCCTCAACCCACTGTACCACAGGGGAACTCTAAATGCAGTTTATTTTAAATGCTGCCTTCTCCTGCTTCTCTGTCAATGATAAAAGCTAAAATACTTGAGCCCTGTTCCTATAAATTACATTTTAGATCTTAGCTTCCTTGAGATGCTTCCTATAGGGGCTATTTAAGAATGAGGCATCACAAAGAGCAATGAGACACAGGGTGGCAGAAACCATCTATACTGGGTTTCTTACTGAGATGTTTTAAGTAATCTTTTCTTTGCTAGCTTTGCATTTGGTGTCATTTCACCTTTACATGTCAATATTTGCTGGGAAAAGAATGAACATTTAGCTCGGTTTCCTGGGAAAGCAAAACCAGAGGCAAATTAGAGAACCCAGTTCCAGGATGAAAAGAGGGAGAACTGACTGCCTGGTGCAAGTAACAGCTAATTGCTCAATCTTGTGGGCCCATCTGCTAGAAATGCCTGCATCTCTGGACTGCCCAAATGGGAGGAAGGAGAGTGGGTCAACAGATCCTCACCTCCCTTTAGCCAGAGGGTTGACCTGATAGTGATGTTCCTGCCTTCCCAGTTGCATGGGACTGGGCTCAGAGCGCATTCTGTAGAAACTTTTGCCTCAGCAAAGTAAAGTACCAATGAAGGTAAACAAGGTACCATAAAGTCCCTGGCTCTGTCTGGCACAGTGGGGAAAGTGGGGATGGTGCAGAAAGGAGCTGAAGGCAGAAGGGCCAAGAGCATCTGAAGTTAGAATCCAGGAGGTGATGCAGGGGAGCAGCACCTCCACAGACCACTGGCTTTAAGATTATCTGGAGCTAAAAAAAGTCAAGGCCAAAAGACTCCCAAAAGGGAAGAGAAACTCTGACCTTAACCCTAAGTGTCTAAAAAGAATTTAGGTAGAGGGCCTGGCCCCAGAATAAAGATTCACCAGAGACATCTACAAAGAGTATGGGTTACACTTGGTGGGGGAAAAAAGATCAGAGTCCACTCTGTTCTATTGTCTCAGCCTGGCACAGAAAATTTTTATTTATCAAACATTTTCTTTTCCATCTCCATGTGAATTGCCTTTTTCCACTTTGAAGTCCCAAGTCTCTACCCCAACATCCTTTTTTATCTTCAGCTGAAGATGGTTGTTAAGGTGAGGGTTTTGGCCATTTTGGTGAGTTCCTCTGTTTTCCCGAGCCTCTCCCGTGTATAGCTATTATTAACTTTTGTTTGGTTTTCTCCTTTTTTTTTTTTTTCTGCCCTTGCAGTACAAAGAAGTTCCTGGGCCAATGATAGACCTTGCACCACAGCATCAACCTGAGCCATAGCAGGGCAATGCTGGATCCTTAATCTGCTGCACCACCTGGGAACACCCAGTTTTCTCCTGTTAATCTGTCTCTTGTCAACCTAATTATTAGAGCAGCTGTTGCTGAATCTCGGTCTCTGTACATGGGTGCTGAATAGAATAGACAGTTTTTGGTGAAGCAGAAAAAGAGTAGTTTTTTTTAATTGCTTTGCTAGCTAAGGAGGCCAGGACAGGCTAATCCCCTCTGGGAGAGAATAGAAAGGGGTGTTATAGTTTGGGTGTGGAAAATAGGGCTGCAGATAAGAATTAGGATAGATGCAGGCTTGTATTCTTCTTCAAATCTGGAGTTAGGCAGGGCCTGGATGGGTTCTGGTGGTCCTTGAGATTACCGCACAGGGTCCTGCTCAGTTTCACATCCAATAGGCCCTCAAAGGGTAAGGGAAAATTTCTTCCACTCCAACAGTGGTGATGTTTGACTATTTTTGAGGGGAACTATATGTCACAGAGAAAAATCATATATTCACACCAACAAACCTGTTGAAGCACAGCCAGAGCGAGAGTTGATATACCGACAAACACAAGTAAGCTACATAAGTAAGCATGCTGTCTGCTTACTATAAATGTAATGGATTTCTGGTTCTAGATGGCAACCTAGGAGGCTCCTGAACTCGGCTCCTCTTTGGACAGCCAAATTGACACCTACACACAAAACAATTCTCTCTAATGAAGTGCAGAAACCAGCTGAGTGATTCTTGCACATTAGGGGAGCAAGAAAAAAAAATCCATATCAAAATGGGCAGGACAGCAGAGACAAAATCTCATCATAACCCCATGCCATGCACGGCAGCATAGGATCAGAAGCAAAATCATAACTCCTAGCTTCCGCCTGCGGAACACAGAGTTTGGGACAACCTCCAATGCCCCAAATTTTCTTTTCTTTTTTTAAAGTTTTATTGAAGAAGAGTTGATTTACCATGTTGTGTTAATTTTTGCTGTGCAACAAAGTGATTCGATTATGTATGTACACACATCCATTCTCTTTCAGATTCTTCTCCCATATAGGTTATCACAGAGTATTGGGTAGAGTTCCCTGTGCTGTATAGCAGGTCCCCATGGGCCAATCATTCCATATACCACAGTGTGCATATGCCAATCCCAAACCCCTACTCCATCCCTGTCCTCTCCTGTCCCCTTTGGTAACCTTAAGTGTGTTTTCAAAGTCTGCGAGTCTGCTTCTGTTCTATAGATACGTTCATTTGTATCCTTTCTAGTAACCCTGACTTTTAAGACTTTCACCTGAGGGACAAGCCCCCAAACATGTAGCCCTGAAAGTCGATGGAGCTGGTGTCCATGATCTTTGAGGACTCTGTTCCAATTTAACAAATTCAAGCAATCTGCCACAATCCTCTTCAGAGACAGGGGAGGCTGAGAGGCACCGTTCTCATGCTGTCCCTCTGCCCTGCCTCAGGTGGCCAGTGTCTCCCTGGAAGGAGCTTTTGCCCTTGTCTGGTGGCCCAGCTTTTGTGACTGCCACTCAGGGGATGCACCCCTTAATCCTTTGAATCTGGTGGCCAGCAGTCCCACAAAATTGTATCAAATAAAGAGATATTCCTTGGCCAGCTCTCTCCTCAGCATTCAGCACAGAGGAAGCAGTCACAAACATTCATCTCCCAGTCACTCCCTATTTGCATTTACTAGTAAAGAGTATTTCAAAATCACAGCCAGATGCCTTATTGTATTGGCTTCCTAACTCTAGAAAATGGAGCAGGATGATGGGCCAATTGTGTTTGCATTATCTGATTACCTCCCAGACTTGGGCTGATGAAGTTGAACCATAATACAACCCTTTAAGGATGAGGTTTTCCTATTCTCTTTTCTTCACAACAGAATTCTCAGCCTGACATACAGTAGTCATTCAATAAATATTTGCTGAATGATGAAATGACTAAATGAATGAATAATATGAACACACACAGGTAGGAAGCTAGTTCATCTATGGAAAGGGCTCACAGTTTTTGTTGCTTGTGATTAAGAAACCCAACAGAGCACTAGAAGGACCAGAAAACAGGCATTATCTGCCAGAGTGAGTGGAGCAAAGGGGACTCCTAAACCCGGGGACAAGAGTTGCCACCTTAGGAAAGAGCAGGCATGGGGACTGGAGGGCATCTTCTTTCAGGTTATACAAACACCATTGCCAACTAGACCAAACTGCTATTTGCAGGACACACCACACATCAACAGCGGAAAACTCCTCCAATGCATACAGATCACTCACCAAGACAGACCATATTCTGGAAAACAAAATAAACCATGACCAAGTTAAACAAAAGAAATTATAAAGTATTATCAGTTCATAATAGAACTAAACTGGACACCGATAAGAGAAGAGTATCCAAACTATTTAAAATTTTTTAAATAATACACTTTTAAATAATTCAGTCAAAGAGGAAGTCTCAAGGGACTTTAAAAAAATGAAGTAAAGTGAAAAATATAAGATTTTGGGTCACTGCAGAAGTGCAGGTTTGATCCTTGGCCTAGTGCAATGGGTTAAAAGATCCAGCATTGCCATAGCTGTGGTGTAGGACACAGCTACAGGTCAGATTCAGTCTCTGGCCTGGGAACTTCCATATGCGATGGGTATGGCAGAAAGAAAGAAAGAAAAAGAAGAGGAAAAATCAAAATAAACCAAAAGCTAGCAGAAATAAGAAAATTATAGGAGTTCCCATCGTGGCGCAGTGGTTAACGAATCCGATTAGGAACCATGAGGTTGCGGGTTTGATCTCTGGCCCTGCTCAGTGAGTTGAGGATCTGGTGTTGCTGTGAGCTGTGGTGTAGTTTGCAGATGTGGCTCGGATCTGGTGTTGCTGTGGCTCTGGCGTAGGCCAGCGGCTACAGCTCTGATTAGACTCTTAGCCTGGGAACCTCCATATGCCATAGGTGTGGACCTAGAAAAGACAAAAAGACAAAAAAAAAAAAAAAAAAAAAAAAGAAAGAAAGAAAAAGAAAATTGTAAATATGAGAATAGAAGTAAGAAGAAAGAAAGAAAATACAGAAACTCAATCAAACTAAAAGTTGGCTCTTTGAAAAGATTTTTATAAGACTGATAAACTTCTAGCCAGATTGACAGAAAAAAAAGACCAAAATCCCTTATGGCCATAAATATAAAAATCTTCAACAGAGTATTATTAGTAAATCAAGCACAGAATATATAAAAAGATAGTACATCACTATCAACATGGTTCACACCAGAATGCAACAGAGTACTTGAAAAATCAATCTATATAATTCACTACATTAACATATTAATTAGAAAAACCTTATGGCCATCATTAATTTGATGTAGAAAAAGCATTAAATACAATTCAATATCCATTCAAGATAAAAATTCTAAGCAAATGGAATTAAAAGAAAACTTCCTTAACTAATAAAGATTATCTATAAAACAAACCCTACATGTAACATCATGCTTAATGGTAAAAGATGCAATATTTCCCCTACCTCTCAGAATCAAAAACAACTTTGTCCTGGAAGTCCCTGGCTATAAGATAAGGAGGGGAAAAAAGGGAAAGAAAAAGAAAATTGTTTTAATTGCCAGGCAGTGTGATTGTATACAGAAAATTCAAAAGCATCTACAAAGAAAAAAATACTGGAAATAATGTTAGTTTAGCAAGTTCATCTTTATACATGATCAATATACAAAAATCATCTCTATTCTTAACTAGGTAAGTAATAGCATGAACAAATGGGATTTGAAATAATAAAACAAAACCATCTGTAGTAGCGACACACACACCTAGCTACAAATTAAATAGAACAAGTGCAGGATTAATATGCTGAAAACTGCAAAACACTTAACGAAAGAAGAAAAATTTAAAGTTCTAAATGAGGGGTTATACTACATTTATGGATCAGAAGACTGTTTTTAAAATGTTAATTCTTTACCGCATGATCTACAGATTCATCACAGTCTGAAATAAAGTCTTAGTAAACTGCTGTCGACATTGACAAGCTAATTCTAAAATGTATATGAAAGTCAAAGAAAGTAGTAGCCCAAATAGATCTGAACAAGAAAAAGTATGAAGATTTGGGTGACCCAAAGAGTTTATTAAGAATGCTAGATCAATGGAATGGAAAGTGGAATCCAGAAGTAGACTAAACAAATACAGTCAACAAATTTTTGACAAAAGTGCTAAAGAAATTTAATGGACAAAGGACTATTATCCATGAATGGACCTGGAACAATTGGACATTCACATGCAAAAGAATGAACTGACACAGATCTCACACATTAAACAAATGGGTCATAGAACCAAAATATGTATTTTTAAATTACAAAACTTCCAAAAGAAACCATAGAAGACAATCTGATCCAATAACAAAGGCATGACCTATAGAAGGAAAAGCTGAAAAACTGACTTTACTAACATTAAAATCTTAGCTCTGGCTGACACATTGTCAAATGAAAATGAGAGGACATGGACAGGGAGAAGACATTTTAAAAGTCAGATGATAAAGGAGTTGTGTCTAGAATATACAAAGAAATCCTAAAACTCAACTATAATAAAATAAAGTACACAATTATGAAAATGGGGCAAAACATCTGAGCAAACACTTCATCAAATAAAACATAAGCATGGCAGATAAGCAGATGAAAGATGTTTTTTGACAAAGCAGACAATATTTGTCATTAGTGAAATGACAGTTAAGGTCACAATGGCGAAGCAACCAAATGAGGACAATACTAAATGTTGGCAATAATACAGGGCACCAGGAAATCTCATTCCTCACTGATGGATATGCAAAATGATAGTGCTTTGAAAAACAGCTTGCCATAAATTAGCCATAAAGGAGTTCCCGTTGCAGTGTAGGGGGGTTAAGGATCCAGTATTGATCCAGCTGTGGTGTAGGTCACAGCTGCAGCTCAGATTCTATCCCTGACCAGGGAACTACCATATGCTATGTGTGTGGCGCAAAAAAAAAAAAAAAAAAAAATTAGCCATACAATCAAACAATCCTGCTCTTGGGTGGTTAGGCAAGTGATTGAAAGCCTTTGCTGACACAGAAAGCTATGAAAGTGTTTACAGCAGCTTTTTTCATAGTAGCTCTAAACTGCATTAATGGATAAACAAACTGTGACAGTCCATAGAATGGAATAATACCCAGCGATAAATAAAAATGGATTATGAATGCACTCAAGAACATGGATAAACCTTCAAGTTCACTTTGCTAAGTTAAAGAAGCCAGATCCAAAAGGCATCTTCCATTTCCCATTCTGAATCAGTATCTCTGGGCGAGGCCTGAGAATGCGCATTTTCTAACCTGTTCTCATGATGTCGATACACCATCTTCAGGCCACATTCAAGCTCTCTTCAAGCATGTTTCTACCCTATACATTACTGGCCAACGGTCTTGGTTGACAGACCTATAAGGAAAGAAGGGGAAAATCCATGCACATGGGAATAGGGGACATAACTGCAAAAGCTTAAACACATCAAACACTTCTTTACAACATATTTTATCTTTTGGTTCATTTATCACCTCTCTGAACAGATAGGAGCATGGGGAAAATGTTTTCTTCAGGTTTATATTCTCAGGACCTTGTACAATTATAATCCATAAGTAGGGACTAAATAAATAGGTTAATTTTACAAATGGATTCGCCAAGCTGGAGGCCACTTTCTTCACAAGTATGATAACATGGGGAAATTTACCCAAATTCTCTCTCAGTTTATCCAACTAAAAAAATGTGAATAATGAGAGTAACTGACATTATAGTGTTCTTATAAGGATAAAAAGAGTTAATACCTGTAAGTTGCCTGGCTCTTAGCAAGTGCTCAATAAATCTGAGTTATTATTTCATTCTGCAGAATAATATATGTCGTGGTTTTGTTTGTTATGCAGCCAATTTCCTTGGAAGGAAAACATACGTGTTACTTTGTTGCTAGGGAAATACAACTTTCATCAACAGACTAAATAAAACATTTCCAGAGGTCTGGGGACTGGCACTAACTTCCATGTTGCTGGAAGTTGTTGTGGTTGAATTTTTCCTCTTCTCAGTTTCTATTTTTGAAATACTACAAGGGCATAACATTTTCTAAAAGCTTTTCCTTCTCTTTATTTTGGAGATCAAAATCTTCTTAAATAAATGAAAAAAGTTTAGAATGGATAAACAATAAGATCCTACTGTATATCACAGGCGACTCGCTCCAGTCTCCTGGGAGAGACCATGATGGAAAGTAATAACATAAAAAAAGAATGTATATACATATATGCATGACTGACTTACTTTCCTATACAGAGGAAACTGCCACAACATTCTAAATCAACTATACTTTAATAAAAAAAATATAAATAAATGTAAAGGACATAACAGTGTTTCATTAGCCTCAAGTATGGAAAAGACATTGCCATTCTTTCTATTGGAAGTTATACCAACTTAAAATAGAGTTTGAAGGTATGATCTTCTTTACTTATCTAAATGTAAGCACAATGTGAAAACCATTTGATTAAAGTGGCAAATTTAATCAAATCCTGTTATAGTCCTTTTTAAAATTAGAAACAATGGAATATCCCCAATATACAGAGGTTTGGCAAGAGGATGATTCTTAATTGCATTCAATTCTGTAGCTATTACCATAAATTTTAATGCCATGAGATAAACCACACCACCCTTGCCCTCTACATTATGATACCACCAGCCACATCCGGCTATTTAAATGAAAATCAATTAAAATGAAACAGAATTAAAAATTCAGTTCGCCAGTCAGTCACATAAGTCACATTTTAAGTACTCGATAATCACATGTGACCAGAAGCTACTGTATTGGACAGAACAGATACAGAACATTTATCACCATGGAGAGTTCCATTGGAGCGCTCCACCATGGTACTAACCAGCTGTCGGTTGGAAACATTGGGTTTATCCCTGTGCTCTTTTGAGTACGTTTTTCTATAATGCTTCCTAACTTAATAAACGACACAGCTAATGAACCGAAGTGTCCTCGTGGGGTCCATGAGTAACTCCAAATGTGCAGAAAGCTGGTCCTGACAGACAGCTTCAGTTCTGTGTAGATCCAGGGGGTGGAGCTCTGTTAAAAATAATTTTGCACCTGCTCATTTGCTCAGCACAGCTAGTAGGGAAATAGGCTTCTGCACCATTCCCTGACTCCACTCACCCAGGCAGTTGCCCTCTCCCCTCCGCCCACCTTCACACCTGGTCCGCTCTCCCTAAAAAGATACGGCAGGCAAATTGTGCCATATTGTTGAAATGCCACATCTACGAATTATACCAATGCATCTTCCAATCAGCTAGCTTTTTTTCAAGAAATTAAAATAGCACCTTAGCTGGTTTTCAGAAATGAGCTACTTATTTTTTATTATATTTGGCTATGTCTAAGGCATGAAGAAATTCCTGGGCCAGGAAATGAACCCATGCCACAGCAATGATTGGAGCCACAGAGGTGATAACGCTGGATCCTTAACCTGCTAGGCCACCAGGGAACTTCAGAAATGAGCTACCTAATCAGCCCCCAGATACCACAGGTATGCTGAGGACACAGGACTGGATGAAGATGCAGACATTTTACGATTGGAGCATAGTCTTGGATTGGAAAAGGTGGAGATTTTGAATTGCCAAAGTGTAGCACAAGCATACGCAGTAACAGAGGGAGGGAGTCATCACAAAGTGGTTTCTATAGGGTCATGCAAGATTTAAGACAAACTTTCCACCAGGTTGGGTTGGGACAGCTGCAGATGGAACACTCATTGGAAAACCTCTCATTGGTCTTTCCTCTATGGTGAGGAATTCCATAAAGTGGGTGTGGATGGGCCCAAGGTTGATATTCAGTAGGATAAGTAGGGACACCATCAAGTTACAAGTGGTCTGTTTGGGATACAGGCAGACACTGCAGGACACTGCAGCTGCTTCTTTTTCTTCCATACAGTCCTGAGGTCATCCATTTTGGCCTCTGGAATACCCTGAGACTTTGACGTGCTACACATGAACAAGGAACATGTGGTCAATTGGGTGAAGCCTCCCCATTCTGTAAACTGTAACTCAGTTTTTCTGAAGTTGTGGATAACAATGGGTATTTTTTTTTAATGTGTAAAAAAACAGAAAGAAAATATGCTCAAAGAGGTGCCCACACAGTGGCACTGACGAGGTGATGACCTCACTCCCTCAGGCTCAGCACCCCAAGTCTAGGGTGTCCTAGGCTTTACCCAGGGCACAAGACTGTCTCGGGCATAATCCCAGGGGAGGTGAAGTTAGAAGCTGCTATCGGGGCGTGGATTCAGAATAGGGCCAGTTTGTTACAGGTCTCAAATTCATAATAGAGACCAGATCTGAAAACCTACAGGACTTTGCTCTTTGAGAGGGAGACTCTGACTTTGGACAAAGCTCATAAGCTGGCATAACGCCCTATTACCCAGAAAGGCCTTGTCCCTCCATCTCCTGAAGGACATCATGTTCCACTTCATTTATCTGACTTCCTGTTCACTATGGGGAAGACTCATAGTTCAGTCTCTAGGGAAATCCATGACCTATTATCCATGTGGGGACACGTTGCTGTCTGTCTCCTGATACAATTGAAGCAGTGAATCTGTACATCTGGAGTTACTCAGCAATACTTTAGACATAGTATTTTTGAAAAATTAAAAATTTTAAATTAACCATTTATTAAAAACCTAAGAGCATCTCTTCTAAGATCAAAAACAGGACAAGGAAGCCCACCCTTCCCATTTTTATTCAACCTAGTATAGTAAGTCCCAGCCACAGCATCAGACAAGAAAAAGAAATCGAAAGAATCCAAATTGGAAAGGAAAGAGTAAAACTCACTGTTAGCAGATGACATGATACAATACACAGAAAATCCTAAAGATGCTACAAGGAAACTACTAGAGCTCATCCATGCATTTGGTAAAGCTGCAGGATCAAAATTAATAGATAGAAATTTGTTGGGTTTCTATACCTTAAGAATGAACTATGAGAAATAGAAATTAAGGAAGCAATTCCATTTATCATCACATCAAAAAGAATAAAATACCTAGGAATAAACCTATCTAATGAGATAATTACAATGAATAAAAAACAGTATCTTCAATAAGTGGTGCTGGGAAAACTGAACAGCTACATATAAAAGGATTGAAATTAGAACATTCTCTAAATTCAAAACAAATTAAAGACCTCAATGTAAGACTGGATACCACAAAACTCCTAAAGAAAAACATAGGCGGAACACACTTTAACATTAATCTTAGCAATATTACATTAGATCTGTCTCCTAAGGCAAAGGAAATAAAAACAAAAGTAAACAAATGAGACCTAATTAACCTTAAGAATTTTTTCACAACAAAGGAAACCCTTAACAACAACAAAGATGACAACCTGCTGAATGGGAGAAAATATTTGTAAATGGTATGACCAACAAGGGGTTAATATCCAAAATATATAAACAACTCACACAATTCAACATCAAAAAACCAAACAACCTGATTAAAACAAGTGGGCAGAAGACCTGAATAGACACGTTTCCAAAGAGGACATGCAGAAGGCCAACAGACATGTGAAAAGATACACAACATCACTAATCATTAGGGAAATGCAAATCAAAACCACAATGAGATATCACCTCACACCTGTCAGAACTGCTATCATCAAAAAGAACACAAGAGTTCCCATTGAGGCTCGGTGGTTAAGGCATCCGACTAGGAACCATGAGGTTGTGGGTTCAATCCCTGGCCTCGCTCAGTGGGTTAAGGATCTGGCATTGCTGTGGCTGTGGTGTAGGTCGGCAGCTACAGCTCTGATTAGACCCCTAGCCTGGGAATCTCCATATGCCATGGGAGCGGCCCTAGAAAAGGCAAAAAGACCCCCTCTCCCAAAAAAAGAACACAAATAACAAATGTTCGTGTGGATGTGGAGAAAAGAGAACACTTGTACACTGTTGGTGGGAATGTAAATTGGTACAGCCACTGTGGAAAACAGTATAGGAATTTCTCAAATAACTAAAAATAGAACTATCATATAACCCAGCAATTCCACTTCTGGGTGTATATCCAAAAGAAATGAGAACATCAATTTGAAAAGATACATGCACTCCAATGTTCATAGCAGCACTATTTACAATAGCCAAGACATGGAAGCATCCACAGATGAGTGGACCATTTTTATTAGAGCTTGAGCCCCATCCAATACTGGCACAGGCTGACCCTCTGGCTTTCCTCCCTCTCACATCTTCACCAGAAAGAGGATACATCCACCTTCAGGTGGCTCATTAGATTTTGGTCAGTGATAAGGATCAGTTTTATTTTTTTTTATTTTGTTTTTCAGGTAAGTTTTAAAAGAAAAATGATGATGGGGTTTTTCATTTGCAACCTCATTTTGCTAGTCACCATGTAAAAAGGAAATGCCACATCACCCATCATGGAATTGGCAACGATGGCCCACCTCATAAAAGTGTTATGAGAAACTGATAAAAAACAAAATGCTTTTCAATTATTTGTGCTTCCAGGAGCTATATGTAGCTCAAATTAAAACTGAAGTGTGACATCTTTGGACCACAAATATTATGAGGCAGTTGCATTAACTTAACCTCCATCTGATGAAGGGGAAAAAAAATGGGATCTTTAGAAAACTACTTTTCTGAGTAAGAACCACTGAGAAGCAGCTTCTTGCCAGGGGCAGGAGATTCAAGATACTTGGCTGCATTATTACTGGGAAATAAAACCCAATGTGGCAACACTAAAATGTTAAAACTTGGCCCACTTGCTTGTTCCTGAACCATCTGTGGTTCCTCAGTGTTCTCTCCAATAGGAGAAATGGTCCTTATGTTAGAGTGAGCTTTCCAAATACCCTGGAATGCATCTGCAGTACTCAATTTATTTCTGGACAAGATCAGGGGTTGGGGATATTCTTGTTACCCAGCCTGAAGAAATTGATAACTAAGGGAGGAAAACATTGTGCTTATCAAGCTGGCTACAGTAACCAATCAATTCTGTTTTTGTACATTTAGAAATAAAGTGATGGCCTAGTGGGTTAGGGATCTGGCTCTGTCACTGCTGTGGCTAGGATCACTGCTATGGTATGGGGTAGATCCCTAGCTTGGGAACTTCCACATGCCCATGGGCATGGCCAAGAGAAAAAAAAAAAGAGAAAGATTGTGGAATATAGAAGTAAGGCCTTGAACAAGATTTGCAGCAAGTGAATATGTCAAAGGTTTGAAACCTGTGCTAACAAGTTGTTTATGGAGTTAAGCTGCCCCTTCTGCTAATGACACGAGATTATTTCCGTTTCTCTAGACAATTTTACCAAATACAGAATAAGTGGATTTAATAGTCCAGTGAACTAATAATCAGAGAAGAATACACAATTCTCTAACATGTTAGGATTTAATAGGCAAAGTTATTTTGTGGACTTGAAATTACTATAAGACATGGGAATAACAAAAGTAATCCTGGCAGTATAAATGGGAGAGATGTTCTTATCAGAGATCATGAGGAAAATTTGGGAAAAAGCATTATGTATTTCTTGATATCTCTTCTCTGTGTAACTCCTTCCTTTCAAGTCAGTGTCTAATATCTCTGAACTGAGGAAAGAAAAGTTTATGGCATGTTCTTTTTTTAATTAAAGTATAGTTCATTTACAATGTTGTGTCAGTGTCTGTCATATGGAAATTTGACTCAGTCTTTTCTTTTTTTAAATACTATATTCTGTCATGGACTATCCCAGGAGATTGGATATAGTTCCCATGGTATGTTCTTAAAATAAAAGGGCATTTTTTTTAAAACAATCAATCAAATTATAACCAGAGAATATATCATGACCTTTGCTATTTTCGTTAGCACCTGAATAGACACATTGTTGAACTGAGGAAGAGATTATGGAAAACAATTTTTCTGTAAGCATTCTCTTTTCAGACCCTTCAATTCAGTCTGTTTTATGTGCTCATATATGTACTTGGCCAAAAATGGTGTGGAGAAGTAGGAGTAGAATTTTTATTTTATTATTTATTTATGTATTTACTTATTTTTATATTTTTTGGCCATGCTCCAGTCATGTGGAACTTCGTAGGCCAGGAATTGAACCCACATCACAGCAGTGACAATGCCGAATCCTTAACCTGCCGAGCTACCAGGGATTGCCTGAGCAGTACTTTTATAAATAGAGGGGAGCATCATGAGTCTTGAGACTAGGCATAAAGTGGGATTTATTTCTGGAAAAATAGCCAATTGAAAAAGGGAAAAATTATGTGAGAAACTGACTTGATAGAGAGACAGCTATATTTATACAAATTGTTCCTTCTTGTGCTAGAGTCTGGAGTTTACCAAAATCTTATCCTTTGATCACAGGATTAATTAATTTTTGTTTTAAAAGCAATAATACTTGGGAGTTCCTGCTGTGGTGCAGTGGCTCTGGTCTCTGTTAGAGATGCACGTTCAATCCCCGGCACGGCACAGTGGGTTAAAAGATTTGTCATTGCCACAGCTGTGGCTTGGATTCAATCCCTGGCTCAGGAACTTTCATGTGTTGTGTGTGTGGCCATTAAAAAAGAGAGCAATAATACTTGGCTAGTATGTCCTCCTAATATAAAAAAAAATTGGCCATGTTTAAATAGTGGGACATAGTCATGGGGAATAGAATGGGGCTGCTGTAACAAAACACCGCAGACTGGATATCTTATAAAAAACAGACATTCATTTGCATGATTCTGAGGGCTGGGAGTCCAAGATCAAGATGCTGTCAGATTCAGTGTCTGGTGTCCCAGTTCATAGATGGCTGTCTGCTGGGGCAGAAGGGGCCAGCTAGCTCTCTGGGATCTTCTTTATAAGGGCACTAACCCCATGTAGGAGGGCTCTGCCTTCATGGCCTGAATACCTCCTTAAGAGCCCCTTTCTAAACATCATTGCATTGAGATTAGAAACTAATGTGGGAGTTCCCATCATGGCGAAGTAGTTAACGAATCCGACTAGGAACCAAGAGGTTTTAGGTTCGATTCCTGGCCTTGCTCAGTGGGTTGAGGATCCGGCGTTGCCGTGAGCTGTGGTGTAGGTTGCAGACACAGCTCGGATCCCAAGTTGCTGTGGCTCTGGCGTAGGCCAGTGGCTACAGCTCCGATTAGACCCCTAGCCTGGGAACCTCCACATGCTGCGAGAGCGGCCCAAGAAATGGCAAAAAAAGACAAAAAAAAAAAAAAAGAATCTAATGTGAATTTTGGGTGGACACAAACATTGATTCTGTGGCAAGGTCCTCACCCTACTGTGCTCTTGTCCAGCTCACCTGGCATCCACCTGGGGGTGGGGGTGCTTTAAGGATCCGGCATTGTCACTGCAGTGGCTTGGATCGATGCTGTGGTGCAGGTTCAATCCCTGACCCTGGAGCTTCTGTGAGCCACAACTTCTGTTTGCTGAATATGACCAGGGATGACTGCATGATCTTGTCTAAACAGAAACACTTGCCTCCTTTTCAGCTTCCTACCATGTACCCCTTTCCTTCATTGGGGTGACACCCCATATTTAGTACCTTGAACCTTCTAAGTCCCTGAAGTTCTTCCTTTTGAGGAAATAGGAAGGCATGTATGATCAGCTATTTATATTTATTCCTTGATTACCTCATTAGAATTTAGAGTATATAGATTCAATTAGATTAAATACAAATATTCTGAAAAAAATAGTCTAAATTTGGAGGCTCTTCTTTCTCTCTGTGGAATAATGGATTTTGTCACCATTGGTCAAAAGAGCTCCAAGAATTTGTAAGGGGAAGAAATACACTGGGTTTACCTTGCTCAAGTAGAACTAAAATGAATCTTTAAAAGTTAATGAAGAGAAAATTCTGAATTTTTTTTAGTTTCCTCTCCAAAAAGTCTCTCCATTCTCCTGATGAGGGTGAGAAGGAGACTGTTATTGGAATAACATGGAGTAAATGAGGTTGGGAACTGGGAGCTCGGCCTGTCCAAAAACTTGTCAGTAGTTGTGTAGAGCCATTCCTTCCCTCCTTTTATTTCAAGATTTCTAAATATGATGTTTTACGATACATTATAACACTGTTGTCTGCATTACATCTTGGGATTCATCCATTCCTTCTGTGGATGTTGAATATCCACTGTATGCTAGACTGTATCCTGAGTTTTCAAGAAAACAGACAAAAAACCCAGGTCTGCCCTTCATTGAGCTTATGAATAGAAGAGGCAAACAATATACAGCAAACAAAATAATAAGCCAACAATCCAGTGTATCAGAAATTGACAAGAGCTAAGGAAAAAAATGCAGCTGAGTAATATGCTCCAGGCTCTTGACACAGGGACAGGGGACAGCTTTAACAGCCCGGTCCAGGCTGGGCCTCCAGGGAAGGAGACAATGAGGAAGTTGAGGGGTTTGGCTATGTTGACATCTTTTGGGTGGGTACTCAAGGTGTGGAAAGAGAAGGGCAAAGGTTCTAGGCAAAGAGTACCCAGCACGAGTAAGGACCAGCAAGGAGAAACATGTGGCTGCAGCCCAGGGAGTCAGGTGGAAACACAAGGAAGGTCTGAAGAACTACCTGGAGCCAGCACAGGTGGGACCTTGACAGCCACTGTAAGAATATCAGCTTCTTCTCCAAGTGGAATCAAGAGGCATTGGAGGGTTTTGAGTAGGGAGTAAGTCACATGGTCTAGCTTTTTCATTTGTAAAAAAACTGTCACCCTAGAGCCTGGATCTAGAGCTCAGGAGAGAGGATGAAGAGAAGAGGTTACTTTGAGAGTCACTGGTAAGCACCTGGCTTTGAAATTCTGAACACGGGGTTGGAGGTCATGTAGAGAATGAGGGCAGGAGAAGAGGACTCAGGGCCCAAGACTTGGAGTATTCCAATTTTTAAAAGGTTAAGATAAAGAAGTATCAACAGAAAATACCTGAGAAGGTGCAGCTAGTGAGGTGGGAGGAAAACCAGGTAGTTGTGTCCTCCTGGAAGCCACATAGCAATCTTTCCTACAAAGAGGAAACAAGACTCAATGTACAATCCTATTTCCATCCTCAGCAGCTTACATTTTTGTGCACAGAGAGTATGAATGACTACATTTTCTCTTTGAAGTTTGCATAGCAATTCCATAAACTGTCTAATTTTATACCTAAATGGTAATGAGTCAGGTATTGGGTTCACAACTTTGCAGAGGTGAAATCCAAAGTGCAGAAGATCAAGTGACTTTTTCTTTTCTTTTTTTTTTTGGCTGCATCTGCGGTATATTAAAGGTCCCAGGCAAGGGATCGAACCTGCACCATAGCAGTGACCCAAGCCACTGCAGTGACAATGCTGGATGCTTAACCAGCCGGGCCACAAGGGAATTCTCAAGTGAAGGCTTTTGATTCCACAAGGGACTAAGTGAAAGAGCCAGAATTAGAACAAAGTCTTCCAAGATGCAGCCAGTGTTCTTTCTTCAACCATTTATTGCCTGGAAATATGATTCTACCATTTTTTTCAATCCAGCTAGGACTGGCCTTTGAGTTTGATGTGGTTGGAGGTGCATAAAAGCTTTCTGAACCTCAGGGCATCTGGCCTGAACTCAATTCACTCATCTATAAATTCTAAGTTCCTACTTTGCTATTCTGCTGGCCTGAAGGGCTTCTACTCTCTGAATGCTTGTGAAGTGTCTGTGGACACATGAACATGTTTAAAATGTTAACTAAAATTTCCAGGCAGTACGTGCCAAAAGAGCCACTCCAGAACAATGCTGATCTTGACCCAGGAGTCCAGAGGGTCAGGAGAAAGCCTTCTAGCCAGGCTGCTCTTATTTAAATAGGTTCCACCCAGCTCTGGATTTGTGGAAAATTATTTAAATCCTGCTATACCCCCAATTTTTCATCTTTAAAATGGCATAATGATAGTAATAAATGGAAATTCATTGAGGTTTCAAATATAAACACCAAGATAATATACATAAAGTATTTAGAATGGGTCTAGTGCAAAACGAACACTCAATGAAGTTCTGAAAGCCTTCTTTCATCTTGCCCCCTCCTCCCAAGACCAATTAGAAATCTTCCTCTTGGAGTTCCCTTGGTGACACAGCAGGTTAAGGATAGGTCAGCTTTTTGAAGTTTCCATTTAGTCCTCTCATCTGTCATTTGTCTTGGCATTATCTATAAAATTTAATAATTCATTGATTCTGCAAACATTTACTGTGTTGCAGCTATATGTAGAGTATTAGTAACATTAAGATGGAAAATTTCCTGGTTGTTCCCTGCCTTCAAAGAGTTCTCAGCTGCTGTAAATGTAATATAATATGCTAAATGCATGGTGAAGTCATGAATTCTAATTTTTGACATCAAAGGGGAAAATTTATTTTTATTTTTATTTTTGGCCACACCCATGGCATGTAGAAATTCTGGGGTCAGGGATCAAACCCATGCCATAGCTGCAGCCTGAGTAACAGCAGTGACAATGCTGGAGACTTAACCTGCTGTGCCACAAGGGAACTCCCAAGTGATATCTACTCTGGCAGGGGCAAGGGTTCAATCCCTGGCCCAGGAATTTCTGTATGCCGTGAGTATGGCAAAAAAAAATTTTTTTTTAAAGTAAAAATAAAGGAGGCAAGAAGAATGAGACAGACAGCAAAGTGACTGAGTGCTCTCCAGCAAATTCTTTTAATTACCACATTATGCCAATTAAACCAATCAAATTCTAGTGTGTCAGAAATGACTGTATTCTCTCTTATCATCTTTATGTGCCTAAAAGGGATAACGGAAAATGCTGGAGTGATCAGAAGATGCTGCCTCAATATCTTGAGATGACACCACAAGTGTTTTAAGGGCAAAATTTTTATTTCCCATCTTACTGTCAGAGTTGAATAAAGCTTGGAAACTGAATGAAGTTTACAAAAAAGGCAATGCCTATAGAGGTTTGAAGAGGATTTTATTTACATTGACAGTAGATCCATTGGTATTTTTCTTAGTGGTATCACATCAATTAGACATGTTGTGTCTAATTGGTGTTCACTATGAAAATTAGCTTATAGGCTTTTTTTGTTGATGGTTGTTCAGCAGTTAGTTGTGATTTGGGTGTTTTGTGAGAGGAGGTAAGCTTGAGTCCTTCTATTCCGTCATCTTGTCTCCAATCCTCGAAAATTTATCTCATGTTTTGGCAAATGATTTTTGCAATTAAAGAACTTTTGTGCAGTATGTATTAAGTGTATCTCCTATCATCAAATAATAAAAGTCTGGCACGTAGCTGGGTGTGCAAATATAGCTGGAGACGTTAACAAGAAAAATACATGAGAACGTTTGTTTCATGAATAAGCGCAGTTCTAAAGTTTTACATTAGTCTCTAATGCATTTGCATATTTATAGTCTTGCCTTATATTTGAAATTCTCTGTCATTAAATGGAATCTGGTATTAGAGTCTACATTTCTTTCTAATATCAAGGTTTTTTCAGAATTCAGGTCTTTGCCGACTACTCATCATTATTCACTAGAGCCAAGGTAAAACCACTGAAATGTTGTCATCTTTATTTTTTTTCAACATACTAATGGGATTTTTATATAATACACAAGTGTTGGTGTTGATCATAATGTTAAAATCATTGGAAAGGCAATTATGAATCACATAAGCAGGTTTTGAAAAGCATCTCAGAAGGGTAGCCTATTTGAGAATAGATTTAAATCACACATATGTGTTAAAATTAGGGTTGTAGTTGTAACAGTTAAATATGCTGACAAAAAATTTTCCCTATTTGGGGCTATCTTTATATCTATTAGGTATACAATAAGCTATAAAGATATATGTTGTACAACATGGGGAATATAGCCAATATTTTATAATAACTGTAAATGGAATATAACAGCTTTTTCGGGGGGAGCACCGCTGCAGCATGTAGAAGTTCTGGGGCCAGGGATCAAACCCATGCCACAGCAGCGACCTGAGCCACAGCAGTGACATTGCTGGATCCTTACCCTGCTGAGCCGCATGGGAAGTCCTGGAGTATAACTTTTAAATTGTGAATCACTACATTGTAGACCTGTAACTTATATTGTACAGCAACTGTACTTCAATAAAAAAAAAGTTTCCTTAATTGGGTTTATCTTCCTGATGGCATGGATGTTCTGATTGACTACCTGTCAATATGCCTTCTGACTTTCCCTCCATAGGCTAAATTAACGCATTAACATCAATTATTCTCACTTTTCTGGGAAGGCTCCCCTGACCCATCTCCCCACAACATTGAGATGCCCTCCCTTATCATGCACTTGTCATCCTCAATTTCATAGAAATTGAGTTGAGATTGTGGGTTCAACTTAACCAGGCAAATGAGGATTATGTCAGAGTTATTTATTGCTATAGCCCTAGCTGCTAGCACAACCCTTGAGTTTTAGTAGGTGCTTGATAAATATATATATTTTTGAGTGAAAAAAAATTAATTTTTTTGCAGTTCCAGATGTAAACCTTCAAGTTTAAACCACTCAACTAAAAACAAACACTGTTTTCCTTTCATGAGTTCTAGCTTTTAAAAAAAATTCTATTTAAAACAACTCCTCTTGTGTTACTTAAAATAGCAGTAATACATTTTATTCAATACTAGCTGAAGGTTTAAAGCACATTTGGTGATACAGCATCAGATAAAAGGACCTGGTTGAAAGGGTAAGAACGGACTGGTTGATGAAACTTTGCATCTGTGACAGATCATCTCAGGACCAACAGTGAGGACAAACTGTGTTATTGGTTAAATATAGTCATAGGTGTCTGCTCACTATTGTCCTCTAAAGTTGACTTTAAAAGGCCAAGTGTATAGAAAGAAGTAATGACATCGAGAATTCGCTTTTACACAGCACTTTTGAATCCATCTTCTGACCAAGCTATTTTCAGCAAACTATCACATCAAACAGTCCCTGCTGTAAAGGCTGGTGTTTATCTAACATGTATTTATTCCTTCCAACTTAGTATGATAGCACTGGCATGAAATTCCAAAACTAAATAGCCTACTAGATTATAAATACATACTGTAACAAACAAAGAGACAGAAAACAACTAGCAAAAGACAAAAAAAAACCTGCTGCAGTGGAGTACCAGCAGAAACATTTACCAGGGTGAAAAGGGTCATTGGACCACCAGAAGTACCAGTTATTAATGGAACATGCATTGACTGTCTGGAGCACAGTGTGTTCAGACTATTTGCAGGTACCTCTGATTATCTTTAAAAGATGGCAAAGTTTAGTTTGGTTCTGTAGAGTTTGGCAGCTGAAATAATAGAACATTGGAAATTTCCCTTCCCAGTCCTTTCTTTTATTGCATTATAAATTGCTTTTCCTATAGTAACTCACTGGGGAGAGAGTAAAAACTGTGCCAAAAATGTTAGAGTAAATAATTAAAAACAACTACAGTTTTAATAGATTTTGTTCTGTACATTATTTAATGCTAACTTGCAGTGAATGTGCTGAGGAAGTGTTGAATTTGTGCGTGCAGTGAGCGCAGGAATCCCCTTTAATGATGGAGATGCAATAAAAATAAAATCAATGATCATAATGTTATCGTAAATGACCCACACGGAGCCCCGAAGGCATTTCATCTAATTGTCCTTTTGCAGCATCCATTCTTTAATTATTTCTGTAATCTGCCATGACTAATAAATACTGTCACAGAGTGTATTTCCTAAATCTAATAAATTCTCAAAATTATACTACTTTAATTGTTTTCATTTTCTAAAAGACTTCATTAAAAAATATACCCTGCAGTTTTAGAAATCTTGACATTAACACAGGTTTTGCAGATGCCTGTGTGAGGCACAATTATCTTATCCATATCATCTTCTTTTCCCCTTCCTCAAACATGGATCAGCCTGAGGTCAAATAACGCCTTACCCCCAGAGCTGACTGCACCAGGGAAGTCTGTCAGCTGTCCGAAGTTACCATTCAGTAGTTCCATCTGTATTTTGTCTTGGCGTTATCTATAAAATTTAATAATTCATTGATTCTACAAACATTCACTGTGTTGCTGTTATGTGTAAAGCATATTAGTAACATTAAGATGGAAAATGCATGGTTGTCTCCTGCCTTCAAAGAGTTCCCAGCTGGTGTAACTGTAATATAATATACTGAATGCAATTGTAGAGTCATGAATTCTAATTTTTGCCAGCAAAGAGGAAAATTTCTTTCTTTTTTCTTTTTCTTTCTTTTCTTTTCTTCTTCTTCTTCTTTTTTTTTTTATGTCTGTGGCATGTGAAAATTCTAGGGCCAGGAACTGAAATGCTCCACAGCAGTGACTCAAGCTGCTGCAGAGACAACATCTCATCTTTAACTGACTGGGCCATCAGGGAACTCCTTGCCTTCCTTCTAGTGCATGAATGAAAAATGTTTGCCACTGCAGAGTGTTCATGTAAGAAGCATGAATGTGTAAGAGACCTTAGTAAATAATTCAATTATGTGCCTTCATGAGACTATTCTACTTTGGTATTTATCAAACATGTTTAATATTTTCCACCAATATTTTATATGGGTCAGAGCTATCATAAATTCACCAAGACCATCTTTATTGTATTTTTCTTTCAGAAAGAGTCATTGGAAACATAAACCAAGCAAGATGTCTACCTGCCTCTTCCTTTCCTTCCTTCTTTCCTTCCTTTCACCTTTTTTTTTTTCCATTTTTTCATATTTTTGAATAATGGTGAGAATAAAATGCAGGTTAAAATGAAGCATGGAAGTAGTATTGGTTAGCATTAAGTGAGTGTTTTGATTTGCTTAATATTCAGTTATTCGTCATATGATCTCTTGGAAAAAAAAAAAAGGAGTGGGTGATCCTTCTTGTTTCCCATATGCTAAGTACCCTGCTGTAGGTACTGTTGTCATGGATACCACTTGCCAAGCTCACGCAGACCTTGACTCGCCAGTGTTTACAGGGAATTGATGACTGAAACTAAATGTTACACAACAGCATGTTGTGCCCGCTGAAAGCCTGGCAAGGCGGGCACCACAGAACTCCTTGTCCCCTTCTGGGTGTGCTCTGATAAGATTAGAAAAAGCCATCATCAGACCATTTATTTTTCCCTACCTTTTTGGATGGAAGAGGAGGAGCAAAGGGAGCCTCCTACAGAGAATAGACAGGTGAAATATGTCCATAAGCCTGAACAAGTCAACCTAAGTAGTAAGATCATAATCAGAATAATCTCAGAAAGTAAACACAGTTCGTGAAATCCCAACTCTGTCAGCTTCGGCAACCACAGTTTCTATGGACAGTGACCACCTTGAGTTCAGAGACCTTTATTCATGTTAGAGCTTCCCTAGTTACCTAGTAACACATAGCACACAGAAGGTAATTTGTAAGCCTTTGTTGAATTAGATATGTACTTTTTTGCCAGTTTCCTTCCAAGACCTTAACCAAAAAGAAATATCCACTGCACCAAGTGCCTACAGGGCAGAATGATTTTCATAACACTAGCCGGCAGGTCCCTGGCCTCACCCAGCACGGTGAACTTTGATGCTGGCACAGGTCTGAGTGGGTCCTGGAAGCTGTCTGCTGTAGGGGGCACTAACTACCCTCTGGAGTAGGTGGGGAGGATCCAGGTGAGGGAGAAGGGACCTGGGGGAGCAGAGACACAAGGGCTGAGAACACTCACTCTTTGTCACCTGTTACAGACTTTTTGAATAGTTTAATAGCTGCTATGGACATGCTGTCACAGATGAACAGAATAGTGACCCTGCCAACAGGGTATCAGGCAAGACCACCCTATGGTCTGTTAATATTGTGGATGTTAATGTTTCCAGCAAGAAACTTGGGCCAGATTCTCCCACCTTTATAAATGACTTCCTTGAAAAATTTCAAACACTTGGCAAGAGTCATTAGGTGAGCGAGGCATTGGCTTTCTCAGTGAACTAGAGTATCACTGAATATAGGCCACCCCCAGGTCCCATGCACAATCAGAGAACAGAGCTTCTGTGGATGAAGGGGGCAGTGGGGCCCCAAGGGATCAAAACAGGGTGTTTTCATGCTGCCCTGCAGACAGTATGTGCAGAACTGTCCTAAGGGTTGAGCCGTCAGCTTCAGCTCTGAGTCCTGGTAGAATGGGACTTCTTAGAAGGGGAAGAACTTGCAGTTGTCACTAGAAAATTTTGTCCTTAGAAAAATTTGGTGTGTGCATATATATATATTTAATTTTATGGCCACATCCAAGGCATAAGGAAGTGGCACTTGGGGAAATTCAAGGGAGGATAGTTTGAGGTTTCCCATTGTGGCTCAGCAGTAACTCACTGCTGAGTTCCATGTATCCATGAGGATGCAGGTTTGACCCCTGGACTCCCACAATAGGTTAAGGATCTGGCATTGCTGTGAGCTGTGGTGTAGGTCACAGACACAGCTTACATCCTGCATTACTGTGACTAAGGCATAGGCCAGCAGCTACAGTTCTGATGTGACCCCTGTCCTGGGAACCTTCCTATGTTGCGGGTGTGGCCCTAAAAAGACCAAAAAAAAAAAAAAAAGAAAAAAAAGAAAGAAAGAAAGAGGGAGAGACAGAGAGGGTAGTTTTCATGCTGCAAATTTGTCAGTATTGTGCCAAGAAAAGCAGGTGCTCACTGCCTTTAATGAAGTGCTATTTATAACAACTGCACTTTGGGAAAAACCAAGTTGGAATGTGAGGAAATGGGGAGACAACCTGACACTGATCTTTCAAAAATCAAGAGCTAAATTATTTTAAATGAGATGGCTAAAGGAGAAATCTGTACTTTAATGGCTATTTGCCCTGATTATGAATTCAGTTAAAACCCTCTACCAAGCTGGAAGAAACCTAAATCAAAATATTTTTAACATTTAATGGAGCTGCAAGTTGAACCGGAAATAATTTTGAAAGCAGATGCCCCAAAAGATTGCCATCCAGATAGGATCTGCTCATTAAAAGTAGGAAATGGACCTGCTTTTTATATGACCCTGCAAACCACTTTTCAAGAGACTGAATTAGTTCATACTGCTGGTGTTATTAAAAAAGGAAAAGAGAAAATAGAAAGGCAGGAAACATAGTACTGAAAAAGTAAAAACAAGATAAATTAAAAATAATTTACTTTTCTGGTTGCTGAAGATAAAAATCCTCTTAGTCAATCTTGCAACAAATACATGTGAAAATCTCTGAATGCTGACAACTTGTTATATTGCATGTGATTTTAAAAAATTAGAATAGATACTGTTCCCATTTTTTTTAAATTAAAACAACAAAAACCCATAACCATATCCCTATACTCAAAAGACAGAAACAGATGGAGCCAAAAGTGATAGAAAACTAATACGAGAAGTGCCTCATGTAAGAAATTCCATTTAGAGGAGTTCCTGTCGTGGTGCAACGGAAACGAATCCAACTAGGAACCATGAGGTTGTGGGTTCAATCCCTGGTCTTGCTCAGTGGGTTAAGGATCTGTGTTGCTATGGGCTGTGGTGTAGGCCAGCAGCTATAGCTCTGTTTGGACCCCTAGCCTGGGAACCTCCATTTAGAGCATTCTTTCCCTTGGAGATAAATTTAATCTTCATGGGAATGAGAACTGAAAAATTGAGTGTTTCCCTTTATGATCTTGAGAGCTCAGAGTCAAACTTATGATTCAGTTATAACAACTGTCATGCATTTCTTCCTGATTGCTAATTCATATTTATGTATTTAACTACTTTTCCTGGTCCAGAGTGTACATTTTTAATAGTGTTAACTTTTTATTATACAAGAAACTCTCATGGTTCTTGAAGAATATACTAGAAATAAACAAATAAGAATCACCCATAAATCTATACATCCCACCTCCCAAGGCAGTCATCCAAATTGCATTGGCCTATCGCCTTTTGAATGTGCATGTATATATGTATGAACATGTGCATGAGACCATGCTATGTATAGATTCTTTGTTTCACTTTATCACAGGCATGAACCAATATCAATAACCACATACAATATATTAATGGCTCTTTAAGCCTTCTGTTATATGGGGATACCATGCTTTATTTAATCTATCCAGTCATTTCCAATTTTTTGACATTATAAGCAATGCTGTAATATATCCTTCTTTCTAGATATTTGCAGGTGTCCTTATAAATAAGCTTATGATAAATTTCTAGGAATGAAATTGGGTCAAGCAAAAATTTTAGACTTTTATCAGTGATCACAAACTGTGTTATTCAGGATGGTGGCATCTGTTGATACTCTTAAATCAGACAAATTAAAAAAAATTATTTTTGGCTGCTCCTGTAGCATGAGGAATTTCCCAGGCCTGGGACTGAATCTGCACCACAGCAGCAACCCAAACCACAGCAGTGACAACACCAAGTCCTTAATTTGCTGAACCACCAGGGAACTCCTAGACAAATATTCTTAAAATGCATTCATCTTTACTTCACCAACACTGAAATTGTCATTTTCTTCTAATTTGATAGCTTAAAAAATCATGTTCTTCAGATTAAAATGTATTAGATTACCACGAAGTTTGAAGGAATATTAGGTTTTTCTGACCTCACTACTCCACTGCTTAGATTGCATTGTCAACATGCTGTGTCCACCCAACCCTTTACGTGCTCATCCTTAGCCAGTGTCTTCTGATGATGTTCTATCTATAAATTCTTCAGTATTTACCTCCACGATCTTAAACTTGGCCATGGCTCAGGTGAAGGACTGAATTTTCAATTCATGGCAATTATTCAGTAGCTCATTTCCAGCCCTTTATCCTTTAATACTTCCCCCGCATCCCCTGCCTCTGACATTTGCCTAATGCCATCATCTTACCACTTCAGGTCTCCTTTAAGTATAATAACATGTTTATAATTCACAATCTGCTATAACCTAAAGCAAGCTAAATACTCTGGGGCGATAAATCACCACCTGGAATTTTAAGCAGAGAAAAAGCTCAACAAAACGTAGAATGCAGAACTTTTTTTTTCTTTTTTTTTGTCTTCTTAGGGCCATACCCGCAACATATGGAGGTTTCCAGGCAAGGGGTCGAATGGGAGCTGCAGCTGCTGGTGTATACCTCAGCCACAGCAACATGGGATCCAAGCTGCATCTGTGACCTACACCACAGCTCCCTGCACACTGGATCCTTAACCCACTGAGAAAGGCCAGGGATCGTACCTGCATCCTCATAGATGCTAGTCAGATTCGTTTCCACTGAGCCCTGATGGGAACTCCTGGCTTGTAGACTTGAAGGAGCTTTGGAAGGGCCTCCCCTGTCCTAAACCTGAGATTTTGCTATAAGCCATTTTATGGTTTTATTTTATTTAAGTTCTTTGGTTCTCACGAAATTTATCCTGGTTTATGATGAATTCCATTTGGTTATCCCATTGCCCCAACACTTTTTTCCCCCAATAGTTACATTTTTTTACTTGAGGTATAGCTTACGATATAAAAAAATGCAGAATAAACGTTCCCTTCTATGAAGATATAAAATATTTTCATCACCCTAGAAAGCATCCTTGTTTGT
Organism: Sus scrofa; assembly: GCF_054392235.1. Lineage (NCBI taxonomy): Eukaryota > Metazoa > Chordata > Mammalia > Artiodactyla > Suidae > Sus > Sus scrofa. The sequence continues at coordinate 150,369,635 of NC_139383.1, forward strand.
TTCTTTAATTTTTTTTCGGGCTCCTCCCTCACTTTTCACTCTTCAGTGCTGCTCAGGGAAACTTGTTTTTTGTTTTTTAAATTTTATTTTTATTTTTTACAGAATAAAATACATATATTTAAACACAATTACATTCACACAGATTATTATATCATGGATCTTAAGAAATAGATTAAGTGACTCCCTCTGGAGAAGTGGAATGGAAAATATGCTGAGACAAATAGGAAATTTATTCTATACTTTATCCCATTTTGTATGGCTTTCTATTTAGTATTATTTAGTTATTATTTTTACTATTTAGTATTATCTATTACATTTCAATTTTTCTTTAAAAATTAGCATTATATTAAAACTGTGTATATTATGCAACAAAAATGTATAAAGAAGAAAGCCTTATATTCCATTAAATATTTTATATAGCATAATAAAAAGAATAACTTAACTGGTAAGAATAACAAAAATAATACACCCTCTGAAAATAAGTAAGATATAAAATGCATAAATTGGTTAAAAGACAGTGTAACTATATAAATATGTCCTCACAATTTGTTACATCTTATTGATTCTTCAACACAGGCATCACACCATTCTAGGTGATGTGATAAACAAGACATTGTAGACCTTACATTGTACCACGGAGGGAAATGGTTATTAATAATGCAATTGTAGAACTGTATTATTTAATTGAAATCAGAATCAGACCTAAGACTTTAGCATTCCAAGAATGATGTCAAATGATCCCCTTCATGGTGGATTATGCACTTATTTACTATGAGATATCTTTCTTCTCCAGAGATTCCTTGTTTGCGTATCAATTGTAGATTTTTGGTTTGCAGTTATTCTGAAGTTTTGATATGAGAGTCTATATGTATATGAGATTCTTTTAAGTTGTTTTTCTCTTAATTGCAAGTTCATCTCCAGTGTCCCGCATTCGTACCCACCTCTTCTCATGATTTCTGATTTTGGTGGTATAATCGTGCGTGGATGATTTCATATCTTTGCTGTATATATACCTTTACTGGTGAGCCTTGTCTTTTGTGGAATTTTTGTTTCCTGTTGCTGTCTTTTCTTTTCTGCCTAGAGAAGTTCCTTTAGTATTTGTTGTAAGGCTGGTTTAGTGTTGCTGAATTCTCTCAGGTTTTGCTCATCTGTGGAGGTTTTGATTTCTCCTTCAAATCTGAATGAGAGCCTCGCTGGGTAGAGTAATCTTGGTTGGAGGTTTTTTCCTTTCATCACGTTAAGTGTATGGTGCCACTCCCTTCTGGCCGGCAGAGTTTCTGCTGAAAAATCAGCTGATAACCTTATTGGGGCTCCCTTGTATATTACTTGTTTCTTGTCCCTAGCTGCCTTCAAGATTATCTCTTTGTCTTTAATTTTGGTCAGTTGGATTCATATGTGTCTCGGTGTATTCCTCGTTGGGTTTATTTTATATGGTACTCGTTGTGCTTCCTGGTGAGTGGTGAGTGAGTGGTTCCTTTCCCATGTTAGGGAAGGTTTTGGCTATTATCTCTTGGAATATTTTTTCTGTCCCCTTCTCTCTCTCTTCTCCTTCTGGCACCCCTATAATACGGATGTTGGTGCATTTAACGTTGTCCCAGAGTTCTCTGAGGCTCCCTTCATTTGTTTTCAATCTTTTTTCTCTTTTCTGTTCCACATCCGCAGTTTCCACTAATCTGCCCTCCACCCTGCTTATTCGTTCTTCTGCCTCCTGTATTCTGCCGTTGGCTGCTTCTAGTGAATTTTTTATTTCAGTTATTGTATTTTGCATCTCTTCTTGTTTACGTTTTATATGTTGTATCTCTTTGCTCAGTGTTTCCTGTAAGCTATCCATCTTTGCCTCCAGTTTATTTCCAATGTCTTGCATCATCTTCAGCATCAACAGTCTAAAGTCTTTTTCCTGGAGGCTGAGAATCTCCTCATCGCTTAGCTGATTTTCTGGGGTTTTTCCTTTCTCCCTCATCTGAGTTACAGTTCTCTGTCTTTTCATTTTTATTGGGTTTTGGTGTGGTGACCTTTTTACAGATACTAGAGTTGTAGCCTCTCTTACTTCGGGTGTCTGCCCCCCTTGTGGCTGAAGTGGGTATGGGAGGCTTGCTGTAGGCTTCCTGATGGGAGGGGCTGATGCCTGCCCACTGGTAGGTGGAGCTGATTCTAATCCCTCCGATAGGTGGGGCTTAGTCTCTGGATGGGATTAGAGGCAGCTGTGTGCCTGAGGAGGTCTTTAGGTAGCCTGTTTACTGAGGGGTGGGGCTGTGATTCCCCCCCTGGGTTGTTGTTTGGCCTGGGGCTTCTCAGCAGGGGACTGATGGGTGGGGCCAAATTTTCCCAAAATGGCCACCTCCAGAGAGAGGCAGCTGCTGAATATTCCTGAGAGCTTTGCCTTCAACATTCTTGCCTCACTACAAGCCACATTCACCCCTGTTTTCCCAGGATGTCCTCCAAGAGCTGCGGTCAGGTTTGACCCAGATTCCTATGGAGACCTCGCTCTGCCCTGGGACCAGTGCCCGTGAAAGTCCGTGTGCGCCTTTTAAGAATGGGGTCTCCATTTCCCCCAGTCCCATGGAGCTCGGGCACACAAGCCCCACTGGCCTTCAATGCCAGATGCTCCAGGGGCTCTTTCTCCCAGTGCCAGATCCCCGCACGTGAGGGTTTGATGTGGGGTTCAGAACTCTCACTCCTGTAGGTGAGTCTCTGTGAACCAGTTAGTTTTCAGTCTGTGGAGGTTCCCACCCTGGAGGTATGGGGTTGTTTATATCATGAAACTTCCCCTCCTACCTCTTGATGTGGCCTCCTCTTTTTCTTCTGGAGTAGGGTATCTTTTTTAAGGTTTCCATTCCATTTTGGTGGAGATTTCTCAGCCTTTAGTTGTGAATTTTGTTGTTTTTAGGACAGAATTTGAGCTCCAGTCCTTCTATTCCTCCATTTTAATCTTCTCTCCTAGAGTACTTCTGTTCTCCACTCAGGGAAACTTGTAATCCCAGCCCTGCCAATAAAGGCCAAGGCGAAGAGCTCCTCCAGGTCTGGCTGCTATCTCCTCACGCTCTTTCTAGAAAGCATCCTTGTAAATTCAGTCAACATCCCCCAATCAAATAACCCAGAGAGAGCTACTTTCTGATCTTTGTCATCATGGATTACTTTAACCTTTAGATTTGATTCTACAACCTAGTAAAGTTGGAATCATATAGGATATGATCTTTTTCTTTTTCTTTTTTTTTTTTTTCTTTTTGGCTGGGCCATGTGTGGAAGTTCCATAGCCAGGGATTGAACCTGAGCCACAACACTGACAATGCTGGATCCTTAACCTGCCATCAGGGGACTCTAGGATATGCTCTTGGAGATAATACAGATGATGTAGATAGAGATATAGAGAAGCTACCAGTCAGGATGGAGACAATTCAATTCCCTACCAACTTCAGTGGGCAGGGCTGAGTCAAAACTCCTAGAATTAGAAAAGAACAAAGCAGGAGACTGTTGCATCTAGAAGTTGTAGGGTAAAAGTATTTCCTCTAAAGGTACTCTCGTACCAACTCATCCCCCCATTAATTTTGCCTATAATTAGACCCCTTGCTCTCAAACCTGTCTGCATATTGGATTCATTTGGGAAACTTCCAAAAAATACTGCTGTCATGCCTCACCTCCCCCCAACACAGCCCCACAGGGATTGTGGTTAATCTCTCCAGGTTGTGACTTATGTATGTGGTGTTTCAGAATATCCCCTGGTGACTGTCATGTGCAGCCAAGGTTGGGAATGAGAGCTTTGCAGGAGACATTCAAGGGCATTAACTTCTCACATACTGCAAGAGCTCCACGTTAAAATTCAGATTTTAATTCATAAGTTTTGGGAGCTGAGGGCCTGCATGTCAAACAAGATCTGATGGACTATCAGTGTTGGTTCATGGACTGTAGTTTGAGAAGCAAGGAATGTAAATATTCTTTCTGACAATTTCCTTTGATTCAAGACCATTTCAACTGCCCTGCAACCTTGTAATTTACCTCAAAGCCCATCCTGATGGAGAGGGGATTGAAGAAAGAGACAGAGACAAAGACAAAGACAGAGAGATGGAGAGAGACAGAGAGAGATGACCCAGACGTTATTTTTATTTATTTATTTATTTAGTTGCCCCACTGCAAGGAAGTTCCTGAACCAGGGATCAAATCCAAGCTGCAGCTGAGACCTGTGGTGCAGGTCCCAGGTGCAGTAACACCAGATCTTTTAACCCACTGTGCCAGGCTGGGCACGGGACCTGTGCTTCAGCAGAGCCCCAGCCCACTATAGAAGCAATGCCAGATCCTTAATGTGCTGGGCCACAGTGAGAACTCCCCAGACAATTGTTCATGCATGAATCTGGACATCATCCTCCATCCTTTATGCTTCTCCACCCTCACATCCAGCCACTCACTGCTGTTAATCTCCAAAACCTATTTTGACCCTTTATACTCTTCTGTGTCCACTACCACCAACCTCACCCAAACTCTTATCATTTCTTATCTGTGATGCTTGTCCACTTTTATCCCAGCTCTTCCAAAATACCTTCTTGAAGTTCCTTTTGTGGCTCGGCAGTAAGAAACCCGACTAGTATCCATGAGGGTATGAGTTCCATCCCTGGCCTTGATCAATGGGTTAAGGATCTGGCATTGCTGTGAACTGTGGTGTAGGCCAGTGGCCACAGCTCTGATTCTACCTCTAGCCCAGGAACTTCCATATGCCGTGGCCCTAAAAAAGACTAAATAAAATAAAATGAAATAAAATAAAACACCTTCTTCCCAAATCCAGTGTTATTTTCTTTCCTTTTTAATTCAATGAATTTTATTACATTTATAGTTGTACGATGATCATCACGACCCAATTTTATAGCATTTCTATCCCAAACACCCACAGTGTTATTTTCTTCAAATGTAATTCAGATTATATTCTTACCATGTTTCAAACTGTTGTATGGTTCTCCATGCCTTTAAAATCAAATTCATACTCTTATTTAATAACATTCCTGGTTACCTTAAAAGTTTCCAAAAATGGGAGTTCCCATCGTGGCACAGTGGTTAACGAATCCGACTAGGAACCATGAGGTTGCGGGTTCGGTCCCTGCCCTTGCTCAGTGGGTTGACGATCCGGCGTTGCCGTGAGCTGTGGTGTAGGTTGCAGACGCTGTTTGGATCCCGCGTTGCAGTGGCTCTGGCGTAGGCCAGTGGCTACAGCTCCAATTTGACCCCTAGCCTAGGAACCTCCATGTGCTGTGTGAGCGGCCCAAGAAATAGCTAAAAAAAAAAAGAAAAAAAAAAAAGTTTCCAAAAATGATGAACAATGTCACTTGATTTGAATGTTGATATTGCTTTGCTGTAAGGTAAGGAAGTTTCAAGATGCAGAGCTGTGAGGAAGCTTCTGAATGAAGGTGAGAATGCATCCACTGTTAGGATGACAACCGGAAGTGTTTTTACATTTTGAGACTTAAATCTCCATCCTGATAGAGATTTTGTCAATGAGGAAGGTGTGAATTGCATAAGGAGGCCAAAGTCTTTTGTGTAAAAAGGGTTGTATGTAACTCCACATCCCACATCGTTTCTCCAGGACTATCAAGTTAGATTAGGTTCCTTGTTCCAGAGCTTCATGGCAGAAAGCTAAATAAATACTCTGAAACTCAGTTAACTTGTTGGAGTACAGATTACAGCCAACATAACAACTTACATTTCCTTCAAGGCTGAGTGTCAGAGGGGCTCGAGCTGAAACCCCGCTGGGACATTTGAACTTCCAGCAGCCTCAATATTTTTAACTCTGGGGTCATCATCGTAGCACCTACTACTGAGGCTCCTGCCTGGACAGAGACAGAAAAGGGCAAATCAGAGGCAGTGGACAATTGCCATCTGTCAAAGAGCCCTAAAATAGTGTTGAATAAAAAGGAGTGTCAGTTATCAGGAGGCAAGAGCAGGCTGTGATGGATCTCGTGTGTTGCCAATTCTTTCTCAGGTCCATGGATGAACTCCAAAGGGGCTCAACGGATTAAGGGCGGGAACTCTGAAGGCTCAATTCTTTTACTAGAGCTATTATAACCTAAAATGTTCCTCTGGATCTGCTACTTATTATGTATAAAATAAATGCTGGGCTAAATCAAAGAAGAGATTCTAAATTAAAAATAGTTTATTTTTTAAAATTTTAACAAAAATTTAGTTTGGGGTATAGCACTATGTGTAGATAAACTCATTTTTTCTGTAGTAATCATATATATTTTAATAAATGTTTTAAGAATATTATATGAGAATTAAAAATTTGGGGAGTTCCAGCTGTGGTGCAGTGGATTAAAGATCTGGTGTTGTCTCTGCCATGGCCCGAGTCACTGCGGAGGTGCAGGTTTCATCCCTGGCCTGGCGAAGTGGGTTAAGGATCTGGCATTGTTGCAGCTATGGCATAGATCACAGCTGCAGCTTGCATTCAATCCCTCACCCAGGAATATCCATGTGCTGTGGGTGACATCATAAAACTTCTGAATGTGAATATATATTTGCACAAATTCGAATGATTTTACATGTTAATGCAAAGTGAAGATTAAGAACATTTGTTTTGCTAAAATATGTTTATTACATTCAAGAGGTCATCCGAAAGACTTCCATTGTTATATACAAATACATCTAGAATGTAAGGATTATAAGAAACAACATCAAAACCTGTGATAAGACATGTTTTTCTTTTCTCTTTTTCCATCTAAACTTTTGGTCTGAATTACTCTTTCCCTTAGTTTTATTTATTTTATTTTTTACTTTGGAAAGAACATGTAACATGAGATCTTAAAATTTTAAGTGTACAAGATATTATTGTTGACTAGGTACAGAGATGTACACAGATTCCTGGAGCTCACTCACCTTCTTGCTTGACTGAAACTTAACACCTTTTGATTAGAAACTCTCCTTTTCCCCCTCCTTTCAGCCTCTGGGAACCACTGTTCCACTCTTTCATTCTATGAATTTGACTATTTCAGAAACCTCCGCTTAGTGGAACCAGGTAGCATCTCTTTCTATGACTGGCTTATCTCACATAGTATAATGCTTTCAAGTTTCTTCCATGTTGTTGCATATTGTGAGTATTATCTTAGTTTTTAGGGCTGAATAATATTCCACGTATACATCACATTTTATTCATCTATTGATTCATTAATGGACACAGGTCATTTCCGTATTTTGGCTATTGTGAATAGTGCAGCAGTGAACATGGAGGTGTTACCATCTCTTTGAGATACTGATTTCAATTCTTTTGGATAAATACCCAGAAATGGGATTGCTGAATCATATGATAATTCTGTTTTTAATTTTTTGAGGAATTTCCATACTGCTTTTATAGTGGCTGCACCAACTTGCCTTCCCATGAGCAGTGTGCATCCTTCTTTTTTTTTTTTTTTTTTTACTGAAGTTTGATGTTTTATAAGACAGTAGATCATGGGGTATGTAATGGGGTATACAGAGTTTATGCTTAAAAATGAGTGTGCCTTTTTTTTTGCAAGGTCTACAGTGTGAGGTTTTGTGTTGTTCTCTTCAGAAACTGGGCTGGGTTTGAAGTTTGCTGTTTCTGTGGTTCTTATCAGGGCACCACTGCTACTTCTGTGAACCTGACCTTGGATGTGCAGACTGCCCACACACTCTTGCCCCTTCTCCAGATATAACACTGTCTTCTTTTCCCCAGAGGTGGGCTTCTCTCTTACCTCTGCCTCTCCTGCCATGTAGTATCAAGGGTGTCCATCAATGAGTGCCCTTTGTGGTTTGGGTTTCCTTGCCCTTCAGAGTTCAAGACTTTTGTTCCTTAGGGGACTGAATCTCTGTCAGTCTGTTACCTGCACAGTGATATCACAGGAGATCTTAGGTGCCTATAGTTTGCCCATGCACAGCCACTGTCACCTCTGAGCTTTCTTAATACTCCTCTTATTTGCACTTGGTGGATTCCTGGTGGAAAAGCCTCCAAGAGATGAGAACCTCCCAGGTCTGTAGCTTGCAGGGGACTCACACTCTCTTATTAGCCCCCAGGCAGCCTTCAGCAATTGGTTAAAAATGCCTGGTTCACTTTCCTGAGGAGATATTCCCTGGTGTTTAGTGGTATCCATCTCAGGTAAGAAAATACTTAAGACCTGTTTCTCCCTGCTGATTTCTTATCCCTCCTTAGATTTTGTGCTAATTTATTAATTTATTTACTCTTTGATCTCATCTTTCTAATGAATTTTTTAAGAAGTCATTTATTTGAGGTTTTTCCTAAGCTTTTACTTGTTACTTCTGCAAGAACAATGATCTTTCCTGCTCTCTAGATCTCTGAACTGAAATCAAATAACTGTGCCCTCTTATATTGCATCAGGTTTGCAATTTAAGTAGTACCGAAGATAACATTTTATTTATATTATCTGATCCTAGGAGACAAAAACATTTACTTGGTAAAGGGCAGTTTCATTTTCCCATTCATTTTATGCCAAGTATTAAATTTAAAAAAGATTTCCACTTCATTACTAAAAAAAAATAGAATATACTTAATATAATCAGAAATACTGATGGTCAGTAATCAGAGTAGCATTCAGTTACATTTTCCAAATATATTTTAGCACTACATAGCAAACCCTAAATGCACTATCCAAGTAATTCAATAAACGCAAACATTTGACCACTGTTTTTTTCCCCTAGTCCTGTGGTATACATTGAGTTAACAAAAACATGTTTCTGTGACTGTTCAAGAGTTATGTTTTTAATTACTTGGAAGCAAACTGCAAAGGACTCATAAGTCCAGCCTATATGCTTATCAAATTTAATCAAAACTTCCCCACTGCACTGGGACTTATTACAGAATTAGACTGAAATTCTCCTGAGAAAATACCTTTCTTGCAAGGTTGCAAATGTTATTTTTGTCTCATTTCCTCTGCTGGTCAATTCAGAAATAGTAGTTAATGCAGTAATAATCTATTTTGTAAAGTTTTATAAATCCACTTCCCAGCCTTAGTCTCTTTGGCTCACCCTGAATGGTTAGGGCCCATCTTTTCAGGTGTAACATACACACACACAGACACACACACACACACAGGTGGAGGGGGCACATGCCTTACTTATGGCCTGTTAACTCCAGTGAAGGCTAGCAATCCCAAAACCCTCTTGTAAACAGCTTCTTCTCTGCAGGAAGCGTATTTGTCTTGTCACTAACCTGAAACCAGTTACCCCCAGTCTCTACTCATTTCCGGCCCATGCACATCTTTCAAATCTTTCGATCACGTAATACCTTACCTAACCTGTTGGTTCTTTCTGTAGATCAAAGAAGTAAAAACGAAGAGTAAGTAATGAACAGATGGCCAGATCTCTTCTTTAGCTTCCCCTTCAGTAATCTTGCAAGAATATACTCTGGGAACAAGACAACATCTAAACAAAGATCAGGAGTGACAAGTCTGCAGACCTGGGGGGATGGTGACCACTCTGAACCCCCATCTCCGTGATTAACTGAGATCACTTCTCTTTCCCTTTAAAAAATTTTCATTGTGAGCTGAATCTTCAAAGTTTTGGTTTTTGGGGACTGTGAGTCTGCCTTCACCCAAGATTGCCAGCTTTCTGATTAAAAACAACGTTCTCCATTTTTATAAACACTTGCCTCTCAAGTGTTGATTTTTGAGCCTGAAGCAGCTTGACTGAGTTTGGTAACATTATGTTCAATGCCTAGACCAAGGAGATTAGTTCTGATGTGAGTGTTTTTTGTTTGTTTGTTTTTGCTTTTTAGGGCTATACTTGTGGCATATGGAAGTTCCCAGGCTAGGGGTCAAATTGGAGCTACAGCTGCCAGCCTATACCACAGCCACAGCAATGCCAGATCCATAACCCCCTGAACAAGGCCAGGGATCAAACCTGCATCCTCATGGATCCTAGTCGGGTTCGTAAACCGCTGAGCCGAAATGGGAACTTCCTGATATGAGTTCTAATCTTCCTTTGTGGCCCACATCTTGGATCATGTTTTCTTTGACCCAAGAGGGGCAGTGCACATCAGGCCCTTTCTAGGTGGCTGTGGTACCAAGGCAGGCCTCCAGGAGGCAGGAACCACCTGACACTGTGCTCATTTCTTTAGGTGGAAGGAGGGACAAGTGGAATGCCAGAAAATCTACTGCTTTGGTGGCATGTCTGTCTGGGTTGCACCTGAAACTTGGGTTTAAGTTCTTCAGGTAAAGAAGTGGTTACAGCTGCCCCTCAGTATGGAAGGAACTCCCCCAGTGCAGGGACTGTCCTCTGGATGTCTTGTGGGCATGATTCTCGATTCCCTGCATGGTTACCCCCCACCTCTTCCCAAGTTAATCAGGACCTTGAATTGCTGCCAAGCTTTTAAGCAAATTGCTTCCTAGCAAATGGCTTCCTAGCAAATTACTCAAGTATTCTGTGGCTTGGTTCTCTCTGTAGAATGGGGCTAAAACTTCCTGCCTCATAGGGTTGTTATGAGGACTGAATGCAGAGCACATGGCAGTGGGCTCTGGCCCAAGGCAAGCTCACAGTAAATAGCACCCCTCCTGGTGTTACAAGGACTGGGATGACCACCAATATTTCTCATCATAAAGGTCCTCAACAATTTCTTCCTGTACCTAAAATTCAACATAAACCCCTGGCAGAGGCTGCGAGGTCCTGTGCCGTCTCCTCCAACCTTGTGACTCTCCCACACCCCACAAGGGCCCACTTCCTGTCCATCCTTTGGTCCACCATGCTATTCAGTGAGCCATTGTTCATAAGCCCCATGCCCACCCTCCCAATACCAACCCTCCTGGGGTGCCAGGTCATGTGTCTGCCTGCCAATTGCTCCTAGAGGCTGACCACCCTCCCAAAGGATCAATGAGGAGAAGATGGGCTGGAGATCTGTAGCTCTCTTGCTTTTTTTTTTCTTCCTGTCAGTGGTGCCTGAACAAAGGCCTTTCATTCTCCACAGCAGCTGAGTCAATCCAGCAGCAGCATCCTGGGGGGTCTGGCCTCATTCCATCCTGGCTCCTTCCTCCTTCCCACCTGCTTCCTGTCCGTGTGCAGCATGCATCACTTGCTTTGTGTGACCTCAGCCTCCTGGTTCTTTCTCTGTTCTCCAAGCTCCATGCAACCTATTCCTTAAGTTACATGCTCTCTGACTTGTGTTTCCCAGATGAGGCCTTTGCTTATGCCACTTCCTGGGCCTGGAGGGTTTTCTCTGCTTTCTGCCACCTCTCCCCCTCTGACCCTGGATTGGCTGTTGAATCACCCTTCAGGTCTTGGTTTTAGTCTTACCTGACCTTCCCATCTCAAAGACTCTCACCTCTTTGTACTTAAGTGTATCATCCACTGGTTTCATGCCTGATATTTCTCAGGCTTTGTAATAGCTATTTGCATTCAGCTTAAGCTTTATGAGAGAAGCAATGATATTTCCTCCTCACATTTAACACGTTTCACCTAACAATCAACCCAGTGCCTAGAACACAGCAGGTAATTGCTAGACATGTCTCCAGGGAGGGGATACATTCCTACAACCTTGCAACTCAGAGCAACTCCTTTCCTATGCCTGTTGCTCCTCCTGGTAAACAAAGAACAAATTGTGCTATACTTCTTGTGACTATTACTTCCTCTAGATAATTGAAATACAATGTTTCTTGCTTAACTAATATTAAGAATACAACTTATAAAATTACATGGCATAGTTAAAAGGATCCTTTTAGGGATCCTAGAGAGGCAATTTTTTTTTTCCTTTTGCTCTTTTGAAAATGGCACTTATGTCAGTAAAGCAGTTAAACTCCCACATTAGGTCAATCAGTTTTGACAAGCACAGCTACCAGGGTCCAGGGAAAACTGTATCATGTTGAATCATGTTTCCTATCATGGTCTTACTGTGCCCTGAGAGTTTCTCTCAGCAACATGAAGTTATGGAGGGATATTTTAATCTATGGCCTCAGTGCAGATGAATGTATCAGTGCCTTCAACATTTCCTGTTTGGAAGTTTAGAAAATTTCCCTTCGTAATATTCACCTTCATGATGAAGTCTGGCCTCACAGGCCACAAGTCTTATTTTCATCTCATAATATTACTTATTTCCTGTTAGGCTATTTTTATATAAACCACACTATAGGCAACTCACTCTGAAAGACAACTGAGTGTGGAAGAGTAAACCAAACATGAGAATGGCTATACTGAGAATGCTGTGGACAGTCCTTGGAGGTCATTTTTGACCTTGCTTTTATCTAGTGGAGTGGAGGGAGATAGCCTGTTAATCTCCAATACCCATAGAAGCTGGGTACCTATAACTGATCTTACTTAGATTTTTCTTCTCTCCATACCTTTCCATTTCTGCTTTCTCGATCTCTGGCCCTTTATCCTAAGATATGTCAACTGAAAAAAAAATGCATAGCCTAAAATTGAGAGTTATGTTTTATTTGGTGGGCATTCTTAGGACCTCAAGCTCAGGAGACAGTATCTCAAATAACTCTGAAAGACTTCTCTGAGGAGGTGAGGCGGGGAGATAGGATATATAGGAGTTTTTGCAGCAAAGAGCAGGTAGTCAGAACATTAAAATATTATTTTTAGTTAAAGACAAGCAGATATTGCAAAGCAAGGAATTTAGTGCTTTTCTTTGTATGGGAAGCTGCAAGAGTCTGGGCTCACTGAAATCATTCCTTTGATATGTACCTCTTTTGTCTGGGGCCACTGTCCTGTGTTTTCTTATCCTGAGTTTCCTCAAGCTGCACCATCTGGGGGGAGAGGTGGATGGCTGCAGCAGTTGACTATTACATGGTGGGTATTCTTTTTTTACTTCCTGAGTTCCCTCAGGATTCACCCTCACCATTGGACTAGCTGTAATGTGGTGGTTTGATGCCCACAACATCCTTTGTTTACTGATGTGGCAGAAATATTTTAGTTCACACATATCTCAACAATCTCATTTGTTTGAAGGTTCAAATATCCCTCCGGTATTAATTACTCCCAAACATACGTCTCTATTTCTATCATTTGTATGTTCCTTTCTGGCTTTCTCTTACGTAGATTTCTCCAGTGCCCTCCTAGTCTTCCCCTCCATGTGATAGGGATGGAGTAGAATAGTTACACAATCTGCAGTGCAAGTCCCAATGAGGGACCATAAAGTAGAGAGGGAAACCTAGGGAAATTTGGGAGATCACAGTAAGTTAATAGTTATTAAGAAAGCCATCAGAATGAGGCAGGGTTGCTTGACTAGTGGAGATGCTAGATATGTCCCAGGTCACTGTGTGGGTGGGGGTGTGGAGTGAGGCCAGCACTCTGATCAGAGCAAGGGCAGGAGTTTAAAGGCCACCCTTCTGCTGATTTGAATAAGCACCATGACAGTCCTAGTTTGATCTTTTTTTTTTTAATTTTTATTTATTTTATTTATTTTTACAGAATAAAATACATATATTTAAACACAATTACATTCACACAGATTATTATATCATGGATCTTAAGAAACAGATTAAGTGACTCCCTTTGGAGAAGTGGAATGGAAAATATGCTGAGATGCTGAGACAAATAGGAAATTTATTCTATACGTTATCCCATTTTGTATGGCTTTCATCTTTACTATTTAGTATTATCTATTACATTTCAATTTTTCTTTAAAAATTAGCATTATATTAAAACTGTGTATATTATGCAACAAAAATGTATAAAGAAGAAAGCCTTATATTCCATTAAATATTTTATATAGCATAATAAAAAGAATAACTTAACTGGTAAGAATAACAAAAATAATACACCCTCTGAAAATAAGTAAGATATAAAATGCATAAATTGGTTAAAAGACAGTGTAACTATATAAATATGTCCTCACAATTTGTTACATCTTATTGATTCTTCAACACAGGCATCACACCATTCTAGGTGATGTGATAAACAAGACATTGTAGACCTTACATTGTACCACGGAGGGAAATGGTTATTAATAATGCAATTGTAGAACTGTATTATTTAATTGAAATCAGAATCAGACCTAAGACTTTAGCATTCCAAGAATGATGTCAAATGATCCCCTTCATGGTGGATTATGCACTTATTTACTATGAGATATCTTTCTTCTCCAGAGATTCCTTGTTTGCGTATCAATTGTAGATTTTTGGTTTGCAGTTATTCTGAAGTTTTGATATGAGAGTCTATATGTATATGAGATTCTTTTAAGTTGTTTTTCTCTTAATTGCAAGTTCATCTCCAGTGTCCCGCATTCGTACCCACCTCTTCTCATGATTTCTGATTTTGGTGGTATAATCGTGCGTGGATGATTTCATATCTTTGCTGTATATATACCTTTACTGGTGAGCCTTGTCTTTTGTGGAATTTTTGTTTCCTGTTGCTGTCTTTTCTTTTCTGCCTAGAGAAGTTCCTTTAGTATTTGTTGTAAGGCTGGTTTAGTGTTGCTGAATTCTCTCAGGTTTTGCTCATCTGTGGAGGTTTTGATTTCTCCTTCAAATCTGAATGAGAGCCTTGCTGGGTAGAGTAATCTTGGTTGGAGGTTTTTTCCTTTCATCACGTTAAGTGTATGGTGCCACTCCCTTCTGGCCGGCAGAGTTTCTGCTGAAAAATCAGCTGATAACCTTATTGGGGCTCCCTTGTATATTACTTGTTTCTTGTCCCTAGCTGCCTTCAAGATTATCTCTTTGTCTTTAATTTTGGTCAGTTGGATTCATATGTGTCTCGGTGTATTCCTCGTTGGGTTTATTTTATATGGTACTCGTTGTGCTTCCTGGTGAGTGGTGAGTGAGTGGTTCCTTTCCCATGTTAGGGAAGGTTTTGGCTATTATCTCTTGGAATATTTTTTCTGTCCCCTTCTCTCTCTCTTCTCCTTCTGGCACCCCTATAATACGGATGTTGGTGCATTTAACGTTGTCCCAGAGTTCTCTGAGGCTCCCTTCATTTGTTTTCAATCTTTTTTCTCTTTTCTGTTCCACATCCGCAGTTTCCACTAATCTGCCCTCCACCCTGCTTATTCGTTCTTCTGCCTCCTGTATTCTGCCGTTGGCTGCTTCTAGTGAATTTTTTATTTCAGTTATTGTATTTTGCATCTCTTCTTGTTTACGTTTTATATGTTGTATCTCTTTGCTCAGTGTTTCCTGTAAGCTATCCATCTTTGCCTCCAGTTTATTTCCAATGTCTTGCATCATCTTCAGCATCAACAGTCTAAAGTCTTTTTCCTGGAGGCTGAGAATCTCCTCATCGCTTAGCTGATTTTCTGGGGTTTTTCCTTTCTCCCTCATCTGAGTTACAGTTCTCTGTCTTTTCATTTTTATTGGGTTTTGGTGTGGTGACCTTTTTACAGATACTAGAGTTGTAGCCTCTCTTACTTCGGGTGTCTGCCCCCCTTGTGGCTGAAGTGGGTATGGGAGGCTTGCTGTAGGCTTCCTGATGGGAGGGGCTGATGCCTGCCCACTGGTAGGTGGAGCTGATTCTAATCCCTCCGATAGGTGGGGCTTAGTCTCTGGATGGGATTAGAGGCAGCTGTGTGCCTGAGGAGGTCTTTAGGTAGCCTGTTTACTGAGGGGTGGGGCTGTGATTCCCCCCCTGGGTTGTTGTTTGGCCTGGGGCTTCTCAGCAGGGGACTGATGGGTGGGGCCAAATTTTCCCAAAATGGCCACCTCCAGAGAGAGGCAGCTGCTGAATATTCCTGAGAGCTTTGCCTTCAACATTCTTGCCTCACTACAAGCCACATTCACCCCTGTTTTCCCAGGATGTCCTCCAAGAGCTGCGGTCAGGTTTGACCCAGATTCCTATGGAGACCTCGCTCTGCCCTGGGACCAGTGCCCGTGAAAGTCCGTGTGCGCCTTTTAAGAATGGGGTCTCCGTTTCCCCCAGTCCCATGGAGCTCGGGCACACAAGCCCCACTGGCCTTCAATGCCAGATGCTCCAGGGGCTCTTTCTCCCAGTGCCAGATCCCCGCACGTGAGGGTTTGATGTGGGGTTCAGAACTCTCACTCCTGTAGGTGAGTCTCTGTGAACCAGTTAGTTTTCAGTCTGTGGAGGTTCCCACCCTGGAGGTATGGGGTTGTTTATATCATGAAACTTCCCCTCCTACCTCTTGATGTGGCCTCCTCTTTTTCTTCTGGAGTAGGGTATCTTTTTTAAGGTTTCCATTCCATTTTGGTGGAGATTTCTCAGCCTTTAGTTGTGAATTTTGTTGTTTTTAGGACAGAATTTGAGCTCCAGTCCTTCTATTCTTCCATCTTAATCTGCTCTGCCTAGTTTGACTTTATAGGGTCAAAACCTCTCTTACCAGATACCAAGGAGGAGCTACTACTCCAAGAAAGAGGAAGATGTGGTCTTTTCCCATCCTCCCCTCCCCTTGGATGAGAAAACTGTGCCCCACCTAATTCTTGGGGCAGAGCCTCCTTGTGAAACTGGCAGCACAAATGGCCTGAACTTAACCAGAACCCAGACTGGCACTTGAACCCAGCAGTTTTTAAATTATAATCACTCACCTGGTGTATGTACTTACTGAGCTTCAGGTTCTTTGTGCCTCAGCACAGAAGGAATTCAGAAAGGACAAAGTAATAGGCAAGAAATAGATTTATTGAGATAGGACGCTTATGAGGGATGCAAGCAGGCAGGCACAGAAGCTCTGCTCTGAGGATCTGGTGGGCTACAGTTTTATCAAGGGGAGCGGGTGTTGGAAAAGATGACCTCTTCCTTTCTGGCAGTAGTAGCTCCTCCTTGGTATCAGGTGAGGTGCATATTCAAATCAGTAGAAGAGCAAAGGTCCTCAAATTCCTGCCCTTGGTCTGAATCTCAATGCAGGCCTCATCCCATCCCCCACCCAATGACCTCAGGCAATTCTCAAACCTCCACTAGTCAAGCAAGCCTGACTCATTCTGATGGGTTTTTTGAGTTATTAACTCACAGTGATCTCCCAAAGTCCCCGAAATTTCCTTCTTTATCTATGGTCCCTTATTGGGACTTCTGCCTGTGCCTACTCCATCTCTATCACTTGCTTGCCCACTTGCATCTCTCTCAAGCATCCTATCTTAATAAATCTATTTCTTGCCTACCACTTTGTCTCTTGCTAAATTCCTTCTGTGCTGAAGCACAAAGAACCTGAACCTCAGTAAATCCAGACACCAGGCGAGTGATTCTAATTTAAAAACTGTTGGGTTCAAGTCCCAATCTGGATTCTGGCTATGTTCAAGGCATTAGTGCTGTCAGTTTCACAAGGACTCACCTGAGATGCACCTTCTCTGTAGCACTCAGGTCCCCTCCCCCATGTGGACCCAAAGCACCTCATCTTACACTCCACCACTCTGCCTCATGTGTGCAGAGCCTCAGACATTTCCAGTTTTCTTCTCTCTGGGCCCAGAATTATGATGGTCTTTTCTTGGCCTGTTAGAGATTGGGACAGCCAGCCTATTGTCAGATGAATTGGGGCTTGTGGTACTCTACTTACAAATTCAAATTCACAAAGTTTGGTAGAAAGGAAAGGTGCATTTAATCAGAAGGCTGGTAATCTGCAGAGGAGGCAGACTCAGTGTCCCCAGAAAAAACCACCTTCAAAGAATCTGCTGGACCATCAGATTTTAAAAGGAAGAAGGGGAGTGATCTCAGTTAATCATGGAGATGGTGGATCATTCCCACCACTCACTGTGTGCAGGCTTGTCACTCCTCATGATCTTCCTCTAGATGTTATCTTGTTCACATGGTTTGGTCACACAGTTTGTTTGGGAGATTACTGAAGGAGAAGTTAGAGATCTGACCATCTGTTCATTATTTGTTCTTCATTTCTACTTCTTCCATCTATGGAAAGAACTGACAAGTCAGGCAAGATATGGTGTGATTAAAAGGTGTGAAAAGTGTGCTTGGGTTGGAGATGGCTAGAGCTTGGGGGTGCCTGGTTTAAGGTTAGTGACAAGACAGCTCTGCTAAAGTGACAAGGAAAGGTGCTTCCTGCTGAGGGATTTTCCTGCAAAGAGCTGCCTACAAATGGAAGGCTTCGTTTGTGGCGTGGACACCCTAGGACTCCGTCTATGTACAATACTTGAAACCAAGCAGGGCCCTGTGGGCTTCTGGGCAAAAAAAAAAAAAACCTTTCTGTGTCCCCCATTTCTTGTTTTAAGGGAATAAACTTCAGTCTCTGTGACCTCCCCTGAGTTCCAAAGGACAGGTTCAAACAGTTGCTAATCAAGTAATCAGGGAATGGAGTGTATGCTGAGGCCAGAGAGGAGCCTTCGAGAAACAGTAGTGCAGCTTTGGGGGCAGGGTCCTGGTCCCTCCTCAAGGATTATAGATAACAATATCTTTTGAGTTCTTCTACAGAACTAAAGCCCCCAAGAAATGGAAGATGTTAATGAGGCATTCTTTTTTCTGGAAAGAACGCCAGACCCCTGAACACGAGCTTTGAAAATAATGCAAACTTGCCTCTACCATGATCCTTACCTGTGGCCCTATTTTTCACTCCCCAAACTATAAAACCACCTTCCAATCTCTCCTAAGGGGAGCACAGTCTTTGAGGCATTAGCCTGCTGTGACCCTCCTTAGCCTGGCAAAGCAATAAATTTTTTCTCTTTTGTCCAAAACTCTGTCTCTGCATTTCTATTAGGCACTGGGGAGCAGAGGCTGAGTTCCGGCAACACACTGAGTCACACCTGAGAGGTTGGCTCCTCTGTCTACTGTAGGGCTTTACAAACACCTGAGCTCCCACTAACCAAGGATGAACAGGTAACATTCAAAGGCTACAAACCTTTGCTGTTTTAAGCAACTAGATTTGAAAGTTGTTTATTAACTCAACACATCATGGGCTTTCCTATATTAGACTCACTATGCAAATATTCTTCATCTCTCCCAAACTCCATGAAACTTAAAGAGAGAGATAGCATCTTCTACATTTTAAACCACACACAAGGTCATTTCACCCAGTAGTTTCTCAGAAACCAGGTGCTTTGAATTGAGACATATTCAATAAAACCACACATGAAAGTAAAGAAAAATGTGTGTTATTTACTGGAAAAAAAAAAAGCACAACTTAAAAGTTGAGAATTAAGTTTTATGCCACGGGTTTACCAAAGACTTGAAGCCTGGGAGGCAGCCTCTTAGATAACTCTGAGGGACTGCTCCTAACAAGTGAAGGAGGAGCCAGGATATGTAGATGTTTTTGCAAAAAGATCAGGTATTTAGAATACCAAAAGGTTACTGTCAAGTAAAGAAAACCAGACATCTCAAGTTAATAAGTTTAGTGCTTTTCTATGTATGAGAAATGCAAGAGTCTAGGCTCATTGAAATCATTCCTTTGATATGCAGCATAGCTCTCTGAAGCCAGCATCCCATTCTTTCCCATCCTGATCCCCTCAGGATGCTACCATGGGAGGTGGCTGCAGTGACTGATGGCTTGATGGTTGCAACATTCTTTGTTTACTAATATAGCAGACAACAGTTTTCAATAAGGAGGTGGAAAATTTTCCTTTCTAACTGGTGAAATGAAACATGTGGTGTGGATATGCTGGTGATTTTTGGCAATGTTCAAGATGTAACTAAGTAAATGCAGTATTGGGTGTATTTTCAAAAATAAAAAGTAAATTGTGCTGATTTTACATAAAGAGAAGTGTTTATTTGTTTTTTTTTTCCCCTGACACAGCTATTTCTCAGGACAATACAAAAATATTTCCTTTACCATAGAAAGTAACTCTTTGACTTTCTAAGAAAGGATGGTTATCATTTATTAAAACCTCCCGTAAGCTCAGCATTGAATTAACAGAATCAAGTTCTGAAAACAGTAATATCTAGGAAATGAGTAGCAATTTTTATCCAAGGGACTCAAAGCTTCTGTTCAAAATGAGTTTATGTTCCTGGTACGTTATATCCCATGCTGAAGGGATGTGAAAAGGCCACTGTATCCAAATAGGCCATGAAAGATCCAAGTTTTATGTAGGGTAGTGTTTGGTCTAATAGAGGCTGAATGGTCAGAGAGGTGACTTCTTGCAGAAGACCACCCCCTGGAAGAGAGATCTTAGGCAGGCTACTGGAATTTCTGTTAGAGTGGATGGCCGTGGTACCCATCAGATTGTTGATCCTTTTGGATTCTCTGTGTATTAATCTCTTCCCTGGAAAATCAATGTCAAGGCAGAGGTAGCAAGTATCAAGGGTTATTATACAGAGTCATAGAGTGAGAATTGGGAACAATCTGAAGTCAAGAGCTTGCAATTGATTAGAAAGCAGTTCTCTAGCTTGCTCTTGTATCTCCTTTTGTCTCCTGATAGCCTGCCAAGGCATGCCCCAGGCAGCTTAGAAAGAGAAGATTATTTCTTACTCTGCAAGAATACGAGAAGTAGGATCCATATTTTCAACATCGCAGTATACCTTCATAAAATCATTCGAAAGAGACAAAATTCAACTTGTGATGTAATAAGAAATACATATTTGGTCCATGGTTCCTGACACAGTTTCTAAATCCTTTGGTGATAGGATTAACTTTTGTTCTAATGAAATGACTAATGAAGTGACTAAGCAGGCTCCTGAATGGCTTCAGGATGGGGGCCAGTCACCTGACAGACCAAGCCATGATTAGAAGTCTGAAACTTTCAGTCCCATCCTCCCATCCAATGATAGGTGGGTAGGGGAGTTGGGGTAGAGATTGAGTTGATAAATCATGTCTACTTGATGAAGGGTCCCTAAAAATTCCTAAACAACAGAGTTCCAGGAGCTTCAGGTTGGTGGGAGAGTGGCTCCCCCCAAGTCCATGGGGATAGATGATTCTGTGCTAGGAATATTTCAGGACTTACTCTGTGAAATTCTTCCCCTGCATGTTCAGCCATATCCTTTACAATAAACCAGTAAACACAAGCAAATGTTTCCCTGAGTTTTTTGCACCATTGTAAAAAATTATCAAACCTGAGGAAGGTGTTGTGGAAACAAAATTTATGACCAGTTAGTCAGAAGCACAGGTGGCATCTAGAGTTTGCAAGTGAAGACTGAAGTCATAGCATCTTGTAGGATGGAGCACTTAATCTGTGGGGCCTATACCAATTCCAAATAGTTTGTGCCAGAACTGAATTATAGGACAACCAGCTGGTGTCTGAAGAGCTGTGGAATTGGTTGGTGTGGAAAAACCCTTGCACATTTCTGGAGTTCCCGTCGTGGCGCAGTGGTTAACGAATCTGACTAGGAACCATGAGGTTGTGGGTTCGGTCCCTGCCCTTGCTCAGTGGGTTAACGATCTGGCGTTGCCATGAGCTGTGGTGTAGGTTGCAGACGCGGCTCGGATCCCGCGTTGCTGTGGCTCTGGCGTAGGCCGGTGGCTACAGCTCCGATTCAACCCCTAGCCTGGGAACCTCCATATGCCGTGGGAGCGGCCCAAGAAATAGCAACAACAACAACAACAACAACAAAAAAAAAAACCCTTGCACATTTGGTGTCAGATGTGCGATAAGTGAAGGAAACAAGTTTTTTTTTTTTTTTTTTTTTTTTTTTACAATTCTAAGAAATAAAAGCTGGAATTTCTACTGTGGTGTAGTGGGCTAAGGATCCTGCATTGCTGCAGCTGTGGTGTAGGTCACCACCACAACTGGATTTGATCGCTGGACTAGGAACTTCCACATGCCACAGGTGTGCCCCCTCCCCCTAAAGAAAAAAGCATCATAAAAGATGAGCTATTTTGACACCACACAACCTCAGATTTTCTTCTGACTTAGGAAATAGAAGTGGCCACTTTCCAAAAATGACATTTTTTTTTGGAAAGGACCAATAGTAGTATCCCTGGAGTAATGCTAGCATCAAGTATGATTTAATGTTGTGATCTTTCACAGTTGTTATCACCTTTGGAAATCTATGACTGTGTTGTATTCAATGATTCAGACTTCTCTCCTGATTTATTGATTGCTAGGCATGCACCAGACGGTGGATGGGGGAGGGGCCTCAATGCCTGATCAGATGATGTCTCTCTCAGCACTTTCGACAAATTCTGGGACTATTGGGAACTTTTAATTTGCTGAGTTTTCTTCAAACACAGCAACTTTCTCTGTGGTTTAAATGACTAAGGTTTTTTGTTCTGTTTTGTTTTCTTCTTGTTTTTCTAACCTTCCTTGTTGGGGGGGAGGAGAACATTACAAACTAAAGTCTTAACTGAAAATATTATGATACTTAATTGCAAAACAGTTCATGATATTTAATTGCCTTGGTTCATAATTCCTCATTTTATTCCTAGAGCAGTAACAAGACATCACCAAATTCTTATAATTGTAATCACTTCCAGGTTAAAAAACAAAAACAAAACAAAACAAAACAAAAAACTGGATTATGAAGTGTTTGTTAAATTTAGTCACCTATGTAAGTAGCAAATTGATGTGATACCTGGCTTAAGATATATGCTGGTTTTGTGGATTTATGTGGGTTTACACATTCTAGTTCAAATAAGTTGTTTAAGACCTAGTCTGAAAAATGGCTGTCAAGGTGCTTAGACCTTAGACAGTCTGAAACAATTAGGGGTGAGAAGTAGGTCAAGACATATGTGTTCTTTTCCATCTTAACTAAAGGCAGGATCTTGAACACTGCTATGATGCTTTTCACCAGATGTTCTATTTTCTATGTTCTTAATGACTTAATTTTAGCCCCACCCCCACCATCCACTTGCATTACTTAATAGAATCATTCCTTCATTTTTAGTACAACTGAAGAAGAGCAGGAGAGACGTGCTCCAAGTTGGCTACACCCAGCAGACTTTCGCCCCCTGGGCCAGGTCACCACAATTCCATCCCCTGACTGCCCTGGCCATTGCTGGCATTTTCCACATCTCATCACTGGTTATAGGTTTCCCAGGTTCTGATGGTGCACATGGAGCTAAGTAAACTCACACATGTTTGCTAAGTGACTGCACCAGTTTTTTAAAATTGAAAATAAAATACTGGGTCTTATAGATTCTAAGAAGATACGAAGGGTTGCAACTTTAAAATGTATACAGTAATACAACTTCCATAGAAATCCAAGTTTAGCCTTGGACTACAGACTTTCTATTTTGCAGGATAACATTGTTTCAAAAGATAACAATTAAACCATTCCATTTCCCATTGGTCTATTTAGACACATGCACAAAGTCATTTTAGAATTTTAGAAGACACGCTGTATTTTCCTTGTGGTTTTCTCAGTTTCCTATTGGCTCTTGAATACTATGGAGCTGTGAAAACTTCAGTATACGTTTTCCACTGTTGCTATGAAGAATAACTGGAAACAACACTTAACACAATACACATTTATCGTCTTACAGGTCTGTAGGTCAGAAGTTCAACATGGTCTCACTAGGCTAAGGCCATGTCTCAGTTAAAGTCAGGCAAGGAAAGGGATCTCCTTCTTTTCCGGCTTCCTGAGGCCACCCTTAGCCCACAGCTCATGGCCCTTCCTTCATCTACAAAGCCAGCAACTCTTGATCAGTTGTCATATCTCTCTGATCAGCTGGGAAGAGTTCTTCTGATTTTAAGGTGATTATATTGAGCAACCCCCCACACACCCCAGGACTACTTCCTCAACTCAAAAGCCTTATCTAATCACACCTGCAAAATCTTTTGATAGGTAACATTGTCAGAGGCCAAGGACATCTTTAATGAGGAACATTACATGGGAGTCCTGCTGGGTAATGCCTACCTTAGTGTTCCCAAAAGAGGAGTTCTGTGGTGCAGTGGGTCAAGGGTCTGGTATTGTCTCTGCAGTGGCTGGGGTCATAGCTGTGGCTCGGATTCGATCCCTGGACCAGGAACTTCCAAATGTCACAGGTATGGCCAAAAAAAGAAAAAAAATCTGTCTTCCAGATTTTAAAAAGTAGATGTGTTATGAAAAAAAAATGCATCATTGATATGTATATGGCACTGAAATTTAATTCTGTACATTTTGAGACACACATTTCTATACAAATCATAACCTGTACACATTACACTGCAACATTGCCTTATTTTTCTCTTACATTTTATTTTTCCATTTATGCAATAAGAAGGTACTGAATGTACTGTAAGATTTTGAAGGTTTTTTTATTGTAGCTTTGCAAAGATTTAGTTGCATATTCATAACCACTGGTGACATGGTGCCAAGCACTGAAACAATTATTCAGTGAATTCTTTGCATGACACTTCAGGGGAAACGATAAAAGTGCTGAAGCTGGGTTCTATTTTAAGATCTCTGGCTGATGATTGTTAAAACTGCATAAAGGAATATTGCACAGCTACAGAAAGGTTCAAGAAGAGGAGAAACAAAGCACAGATGATTAGTTAGAAGGATAAGTTCAGTGGCACACAAATATTATTGGCATAATTGAAATAATTCTAGTTCTAGAATAAAAGCTCCAACTTAGGTTTAAAAACTTAGTGTTTGTACCTATCTCTTGATAATTAATACAAAACCCCTAAAGATCTTATCTAGGAAAAACAAAAGTCATCGTGTTGAAATGTTATTCCAACTAATCAAAAAATGATAAAGAGAACAAGAAGTATTTATCCTCTTTTGACAAAAGAAGAAGCAGAGGCAAATGAGTTTATATGTCTTACCTGAGCTCTCACAGCTGGTAGTGCTAACCAAAAATCTAATCTTTTCATTTCTTTCACTATTATTATCCAATAATCCTTGCTGCAATATGAGTTCACGTTATCATATTGAAAAGCAGTGACAAGGAGAAATTCAGTACAAATTGTTTAACCAGTTTCTCCTTTGCATGTTTGTTCAAACAATATCTAAGGAATAGTAATAAGGACTTGATTCAGACACAGCCTTTTTTTAAAAAGACAATCCTACTCTTTGAGTTAGGGCCCATATCTTCTAATGAGCTGAGAAAGAAAGCTCCCAATTTCCATCTCCGGGGGAAAGGGAATAGACAAAGAAAAAATCAGCTCTTCATGGTTTTTTAAAAAAATTAGCAATTTGATCAAAGGATAAATGACACATAATAAATTGCATATAGTAGTTCCCATCATGGCTCAGAGGTTAATGAACCCCACTAGTATCCATGAGAACGAGGGTTCAATCCCTGGCCTTGCTCAGTGGGCTAAGGAGCTGGCTTTGCTGTGAACTGTGGTGTAGGTCACAGACGTGGCTCAGATCCTGAGTTGCTGTGGCGTAGGCTGGTGGCTACAGCTCTGATTCAATTCCTAACCTGAGAACTTCCACATTCCATGGGTGCAGCCTTAAAAAAAAAGCCAAAAAAATAAACTGTATATATTTAAAAGACATGTTACTGACCAGGGTTCTTGGACAATTTAATCCATAGATTAATCAATAGAAATTGACAAGAGACCAGAAGAGAAATTTAGGTGAGGCTTTACTGAAACTTGTGCTGCAACAGGGGGATTGAGAACAAGCAACAGGTTCCCTTGCTCTCTCCCTTGGGGCAGGGTGTGGGGTGGGGGGTGGTGATGGTTCCTTAAATGGGGTGAAGATAGGGATGGACCTGTGGTTTGGGCCAGAGGGGTGGCTGGGGTTGTCTGCCCACCCCTGGTGGTGCTGTGTGTAGGAGGCAGTATTCTGCTCCTGGCACCTTAGAACTGGCAGCTGGGTTTTTGATCCTTTTTTTGCCTCTCGTTGTCCATAATTTGCCCCAACCACTCGCACATGCAGCTATTTTCAGTCCCTTACAGTTTCTTTGTATTTTGTTGCTTGAGGAGATGTTTGTTCAGGTTCAAGCACTGCAGCAAAGGGTCCCAGGTCAGGTCCCAGCATGTCCCAAATACACTCACTGGGTCCAACAGTTTCTTAGTGCCCTTTGGTAAATCCCCATCTCCCTCCACCTAACATCTCATCCCCTCCAACCTCTAGGACCCTGCAACTGCTGCTTTATGTCACTGCAGGTTAGTTTGCACTTTTTAGGATTCTGTGTAAATGGAATCATAATCCTTGTAATTTTTTTTTTGTCTGGCTTCTTTCACTCAGTATAGCTCTTCTGAGGTTCATCCACGTTGCAGCATATACCAAGACTTTATTCCTTATTATTGCTGAGTGGTATTCCATTATATCAATATATCAGTTTGCTTATCTAAGAAGTATGTGGGTTGTTTCCCTTTGGGGGGCTTGAAAATACATCTGTTATGAATATTTATGTATGTTGATGTCTTTGCATGGCCATATTCATCCATTTCTCCAATTCCACCTGGAACAGAATGGCTGGGACAGATGATAAGTGTATGTTCACATTATAAGACACAAACTGTTTTCCAAAAAAAATTAAATTCAGAAAGTAAAAAAATGTTTACAAGTAATCCAAGGGCCCAAGAGAGCTACTCTGCATTTGAGCAATACATTTATTGCTCATTTAGTGAGATAGCTATATATGAGTTCCTCTTCTTCCGCATCATGACCAGCACATAACAATAGTAAGTGTTTAAATTTTTAGATGTTTTATTTGTGTTGTGTAGTGGTATCTTACTATGGTTATAAATTTTCCCTAATGGCTATTGATATAAGCATATTTTCATGGGCTTATTTGCCACTCATTTATGGGTTTTTTTTGTATTTTGTTTGTTTGTTTTTGTTTTGTTTGCTTTTGTTTTGGCTGTGCCTGTGGCATGCAAAAGTTCCTGGGCCAGGGATCAAATCTGCACCACAGCATTGACAATGCCAGATCCTTAACCCACTGGACCACCAGGGAACTCTAGCCACCCATATAGTTTTAACACTTTTATTAGACATAATTCACATTGCAAACAACTCACCCTTTTAAACTGTACAATTTTAAGTACATTCAGAGATATGTGCATCCATTATCAGAGACGACTTTATTTTTATTTTTTCTGTTTTGGCTGCCCCTCACCATATGGAGTTCCTGGGCCAGGGATCAGATCTGAGCCACAGTTGTGACCAATGTCACAGCTGCAGCAATACCAGATCGTTTTTAACCCACCGTGCGGGGCTGGGGATTGGACCTGCATCCTGGTGCCGCAGAGATGCTGCTGAGCCCATTGCACAACAGCAGAAACTCCATTACAGACCACTTTAGATAGGACATTTTCATTGCCTCAGAAAGAACCCCATATCCTTTGTCCACCATCTCATCACCCTTCCCGTGGCCCACCTCCAGTCCTGAGCACAGCTAATCTATTTTCTGCCTCTGCAGATTTTCCTACTGATATAAATGGAATCACACAACTTGTGATCTTTTGTGACTGGCTTCTTTCACTGTGTATAATGCTTTTACAGTCTCTCTATGTTGTAGCATATATCAGTACATTATTTTTGTACTGAATAATACTCCATAACATGAATATACCACATTTTGTTTATCCATTAAGCAGCTGATAGATGTTTGAGTTGTTTCCACGTTTTGTTTTTTTATGAATAAAATTGCTATAAACATTCAAACATATGTGTTCATTTCTTTTGGCTACGTAGGAGTGGAATTGCTGAGTGATGTGGTAATTATGTTTAATCATTTGAGTGATATGATAATTATGTTTAATCATTTGAGAAACTTCCATGCTATTTTCTAAAATGACTGTACAATTTGGCATTCCCACCAGCACCAGGTGGATTCCAATTTTTCCTCATCTTCTCCAATGCTTGTTATTATCTGACTTTTTAATTCTAGCCATCGTAGTGGGCATGGACTGGTATTTCATTGTGGTTTTGATTTGCATTTCCCTGATAACTAATGATGTCAACCATCCCTTCATATGTTTACTGCTCATTTGTATATCTTCCTTGGAGAAATGGATCTATTCCATTGCTCATTTTTAAATTGAGTTTATTGTTCTCTTTATTGCTGAGGCATATGAATACTTTATATATTTTAGATACAAGTACTCTATCAGATAAATGATTTGCAAATACTGTCTCACATTATCTACTTTGTGGTGTTTTCTTATGTACAACATTTTAAATTTTGATGAGGTCCTATTTACATATATTTTTCTTTTGTTTCTTGTACTTTTGGTGTTATATCTAAGAACCCATGGTCAGGTCCCAAGCCCATAAAGATTTACTCTTGTTTATTTTTTTCTTTTCCTGTTTTCTTTCAAGAGCTTTATAGATTTAGCTTTTATATTTTAGTCTCCATTTTGAGTTAATTTTGAATATGTTATGAAGTAAGGAACCCAATTTATTCTTTTGTAGGTAATTGCCTAGTTTTCCCAGCACCATTTGCTGAAAAGACTGCACTTTCCCTTTTGAATGATCTTGGCACCCTGGTCAAAATCAGCTGACTATAGATGTATAGGTAGTCGATAATGTTTAAAAAAAAAAAGCAAAAAACACCCTAGCAGTTGGGAAGGTAAAAAGTTTGCATTGTGATTTATTTCAAGTCTGGATTAAAGATTCAGTTGAATTTATAATAGGTCATCAGTCAGAACATATTTTACCTGTGGTTATGCTATTCTTACAGCAGGCATTTGAACAGCCCTAATAAACTGAATCTGGATGAAAACTTTTCTCTGGGAATGATAGTGAGCCATAAATAAAGCAACAATTGAGGATCGAATGAAAGGTCCAAACTTCCATTCCAGCAGGCTAAGAGAACAAATTCTGAAGTTGGAGATAGTTTTATTTGCTATCTGATTGGATTGGATTCTGTTGAAAACAAACCAAAAAAAAAGTTACCCCAAATTAATTTTGGATTATACAAGGCAAAACCTATTTCTCCTTCATCTGAATGTAACTGCAGTGAGCAGTCCTGTTCTGGCATGACAATTGGCATTCTAGACTCCTTCTAGCTCACCATTCACTCTCATCTTTAGTACTCCAAAATGGTGGCTCACACTCCAGTCATCACATGTGTATTCCAGACAACAAGTTCTAAGATGAAACATAGAGGAAGGAAGTGGTCAAATGGTGCTCGCCAGATGCCAAAAAGGAGGTTTCTTGGAAGCTATCTTACAACTTCTTTCATGCATTTTAATCACAGTAGTCTATCACCTATTGGCTATGCCAGGTGGCAAGGAAGGCTGGGAAATGTAGGTTTTTATCCTGGTGCCTTTACAGAAATGGATTTTATTAACTAAGTCTATCAGGATAGGCAACTACAGTGATATGCCAAATGCAGGCAAGTGCAACCCCAGCTTCAGGCAGTGATTTTAAAACAATAACATCGACTAAAAGTTGGTCTGTTTTTATTACCACATGCTGGTAAATCTAAATCAAATTAGAAGTAAAATCTTTGTCTCTGAAAACATTTTTTGGCAATGTATTTTCTAAACTAGGGTTTCTCAGTCTTGACACTTTCTTGTGTGGGAGGATGATTGCTGAGTATTGTAGGATGTTAGTGGTACCTACCTACTTGTTGGTAGACCAACTTCCACCCCATTGTGGCACCGGAAATAGGTCAGACATTGCCAAAACTTCCTTGAGAGGCAAAATCACAGTCCTTTGAGAACCGCTAGTCTCAACAATTGCTGCAGTTATAGCTGACTTGTAATAATATATGTAAAATATTCAAGTTAGCACACTTGAATAATTTTTCCTTTAGTAAGTGCTGTATTTTGTGTGGAAGTACATCTAGAGAGCTTTCAATGATGCTGTCAATCCAAACACATGGACTCAGCCACATGCATTCCTTTTGAAAGTAAGTTCTAATGGTTCAGAATGACTTGCAGTTGCTTGGTCTCCAGCCACTGTGGACCTCATCCTTCTGCTTTGACACAGCAAATTCAAAATAAGTGATAAGGGAACAGTGACTATAAGATGGATAAACAGAAGTTGAGGCATTTTGATTCTATCATTCTTCATAACCACTTCAAGTTTTTGTATTTGAAAGGAACAAATTTTATGGCCATACAAATTTCAGATCGTGTGTGAAATATTTTATTGTCTTTGAATAATAAATTTTAATTGAAATTTGCTTTTATTTTTAATTGTTACTTTTATGTATTATTAAAATCTAATATTATTGTTTATTACCCTTATCACTGAATACCATTTTTCTTTTGTTTAAAAATATTAAAATGTATTTTTAAAATTTTATTTATTTGTATACTGAAAAGATTATATATAATATATAATGTAATACTATATATAAGATTATATAGAATTTATATAATATATAATATATAATCTTAACACATATATATAATCTTATATAATCTTATGTGTATCCTGTACACATTATAGAATTACTATATATAATATATAATGTTATATATATTATATATAATCTTGTCAATATACAAATAAATAAAATATATGTATATATACAAAATTTCAATCTTAGACCACTTTCACTGTCTGTATTTCCTTTCTGGCCACTATTATTAGGTAATTCATTTCATGATTATTACCGAAAGAATTTTGTGATGAAGAGTTGAGAGCTGTCAGAAAATGCACACTCAGCTGTGGACTTAGGTCTGTGACTCTGGGCAGCCAGTGTGCTCTGCCATCACTAGATCCAAAAAAATTAATTGTGAAAATGATAGAAAGAAGTCAAATCTTAAAAATGGTAGGTCTGTGAGAAATTCTTTGCTAAAAAATAACATTTGATAAGGTCAAATGACATTTCAAACAAGGCAGGATCCAGACCTTGGGTGGGAGGCGCTCAAGTTGATGTCCACTGGCTGAAATCTGGGAGAGGGCACGTGACAGAATGATGAGAACCACCTTATTTTGCATCAGAAGATCTCAACTGCACAAGGTATGCTGAGACTAGGAAATGTGAACCTATCTGAAGAGAGGAAACTGTGATCCCTCTCTTCACCCATAAAACTTTGCCTGACACTCCGTTGAAGGTTTAGGGAGTTTCCTCTCAATGACAAATAAATGAATGCAGATATTTCCAGAATCCTGACCTCTTGGAGTGTTTTCATTCCCACACGATGAGCTAATTAGAACCTAATGAACAATTCAGGGGCTTCTCCGCATAACAGTGTTGAAACAGTTCAAGTGGGCTCTTGCTGAAATAGACATGCACGTGCAAGCAGCCTGAATTAGAAAAACAAAGTACATTTGTAATCAACACAAAACAGAACTACACTGACATATTTATCTTAAAAATCTACATTAGAGGTCTTAGGAAGATTTTTATTTCAGAAGCCAGTTTCAAAGTTGGAAAATACCAATCTAGATGTGTTTTGCATTGACTACCGGGCCACAGTTTTTTTTTTTGTTTTTTTTTTTTTGTCTTTTTAGGGCTGCACCCACAGCATATGACATATGGAGGTTCCCAGGTTAGGGGTCAAATTGGAGCTATAGCCTCTGGCCTATACCACAGTCACAGCAACACCTGATCCGAGCCACATCCTCGACCTACACCACAGCTCACAGCAATGCCTGATCTTTAACCCACTGAGGAAGGCCAGGGATTAAACCTGCATCCTCATGGATACTAGTGAGATTCGTTTCTGCTGAGCCATGATGGGAACTCCAGGCCACAGTTTTTTTTTTTTTCCCTACCAACTTAATCCTGGAGTTGGGCGATCAGTTCAGTTTTAGATGATTGTGAAAAGTGATCAATAAAAAAGAGAGTTTGGAGTTCCTATCATGGCTCAGTGGTTCTGATTAGGAACCATGAGGTTGTGGGTTCAATCCCTGGCTTTGCTCAGTGGGTTAAGGATCCAGCGTTGCCGTGAGCTGTGGTGTGGATTGCAGACGCGGCTCATATCCTGCATTGCTGTGGCTGTGGGTAGGCCGGTGGCTACAGCTCCAATTCGACCCCTAGACTTGGAACCTCCATAGGCCGTGGGAGCAGCCCAAGAAATGGCAAAAAGGCAATAAATAAATAAATAAATAAATAAATAAATAAGAGATTTTGATGCTAGACCTTTCTAAATCTGAATAGGCCTACTCCTAACTTCCCTCAAGTTTATTTGATATCACTCTGTTGGTAACTATTGGTGGTATCAGTACAGGGTTATTTTCTCCAGAGTAAGATGGTTAATCTATTAGCAGATGGTATCAATTGCTGATGTACTCATGGGACATACAGACAGAGAGACAAGCCCAGAACATAAATACCACTGTAGAGACCTCTGTGATAAGAGAAGCGGAGCCAGTGCAAGATGAAGACACCTATCAAAAATTTGAGCATCAGAATAAAATATTTATCTACATCCCTTTGGGCATGCAAATTAGTACCAACTAGAGGAGACTTTCCTAATATCCAGAAAAATATTGCACATGCATTTAGTAGCCCGAAGGTACATTGGCAAAAAAAATGTGGAAAAGGTTTGCATAAGGCTATTTATTGCAGCATTATTTAGAAAACTAAAGACTAGAAATAGCAAAATATCTACTGACAGAGGACCAGGTGAATAAACTCCAATATAACCACACATTAGAGTACCACACTATTTACAGCAAGCTAAAAATCATCCCTCCAAAAAGATATCTACACCATATTCCCTGGAACTGTGAAGGTGACCTTATACAGGACACACAGAAAAGGGGGTCTTTGTAGATGTGATTAAATTAAGGATCTTGTGATGGGAAGATAATATGGATGGGCCCTAAATGCAACCTTATAGGAAGAAGGTCCAGGAAGATTGGGCATGCATGGAGGAGAAGGTGATATGGCAGTGGAACAGAGAAAGATGTGGAGATGCTGGCCTCGAAGACCAAAGTTATGTGGCCACAAGCCAAGGAAGCTGGCGGTCACCAGAAGCTGGAAGAACAAAGGAAGAGATTCTCCCACCAGGACTCCAGAGGGAGCGTAGGCCTGCTAGTACTTCAGTTTTAGCCCAGTGATACTGATTTTTGACTTCTGACCCCCCCAAACCACAGAAGATTAAATTCATGTTTCTCTAAGCCATTGTCCTTGCTGTAATCTGTCACAGCAGCCACAGGAAACTAATATACAACCAAAACAAAGACTGAAGAATATATTGCTATTAATTGATTCTTTAGTATATAAGCAGGTATAGGCAACTTTTTCCATAATCGGTCATATAATCAATAATATTTTTGGCATTGCAAGCCTTACAGCCTCTGTTGTAACTACTCAATCTGCTATTGTGGTCATTGGTGATATGTAAATGAATGGTTGTATCTGTATTCCAATAAAATTTTATTTACAAAAATAGGCCCTGGGCCAGATTTGGACTTCAGGGCATATAGAGTTTGCAAGTTTCTAATGTAAAATTAAATTTAAAAAAAGCAAGGTGGGGAAAAAAAAGGCATGGCATGCTATCATTTATCTTAAAAAGGGAATAAGAATAAATATAGAAAACAATGGAAAGAAAACTAAAATATATTTTAAATGGTTACATGTTAGAGAAGGAACAGAATAAGGTGAAGGGAATGGGGACAGAAACTAGACCTCTTATAGTAGACTTTATTTAACATATGTGATTTGTAATCATAAAAATATTTTATGTGACTATAAATCAAGGTTAATTTAAAAGGCATACTTATGCACTAAGGGCAAAAGGAAATAAATGACCTTTGACCATTGGTGATATAACTATATAAAGACTTTAAAATACAGCTTTTTAAAAAATGAAGTATAGTGAATTTATAATGTGTTAATTTTTGCTGTACAGCAAAGTGATTTGGTTATAAATATACATATACATTCTTTTTTATACTCTCTTCCAGTGGTTCATTACAGAATATTGAATATAGTTTCCTATGGTATACAGTAGTACCTCATTTAAACATACTATGTATAATAGTTTACCTCTGCTAATCCCAAATTCCCAGTCCACCTCTCCCTCACTCCCCCATCCCCAAATACAGTTGACTGTATGGTCATATGCGGTGTACTCCCAAGAATAAAATTGAAAGCAAAAAGCAATTTAAAATAGTTTTCAATAAGAATGTTACTGCTGGAGTTTCCTAGTGGCTCAGGGGGTTAAGGATCAGGAATTGTCATTATTGCTGTGGTGTGGGTTTGATCCCTGGCCTGGGACCTTCCACTTGCTACAGATGCAGAAAAAAGAAGAATATTGCTGCTGAAGTTGTAGAGTTATTCTAAGACTGGTAACTGAATGTTGTGGGATGAAACAAATGGGTAATTGTACTGGAGCTATTAAGAACATAGTTCTTCAGCACAAGAGAAAGAAGATGAGGGTATGTAGGATCAATTTCATAAAATAACTAGCGTATAGCCTGAATTTATACAATAAAATATCTCATGAACTAATTCAAAATGTATATGCATTTCCTACTTCTGTCCATTGAAAGAAAACCAAGTCAGCAGCAACAATCCCCTCTAGCATCCAAATTGTGCCCTTTAAGTAACATTTCCCATAAAAGGATATAGACATAAGAAATGTTCACTTATGGAGATAGACGGAAGTCATTCGGGCTTATACATGAGTTAACTTGAATTTTATGCTAAGTAAAATAGACTTGTGGTGGCCTAGCAAACATACATTGTACATCTGCTTTAATTATTAAAGAAAAGGACACATTGACCAGAAGTAAATAATGTCCATGTTAAAAATAAAGATTAAATGCCCCTGTTCCTGGGATGTCATTGCTGGTCTCCTTCGATGATAAGACTCCATTCTCAGCTGCCACGGCCATGCTAACTTGCTATGTACGTGCTGGTATTTTCTTTTTTCTGAAACCTTGATGAACTGTAACCCTGACTTATTTAATGTTGTTTGTTCTGTCTGACAAGATCTAAAACTGTGCTGAAAACCCTGCTTCTAGGGAGCAGTTTCTCAGAGTCATCTGGGAAGTGGTCTTTCAGGCTAGTCCTTGGTTGAGCACAAGAAAAATCCTTTTTATTCTCATTATTGATTGTTTATTGATTATTTTTGCTGACAGTAGAGGTGCATGGAAATGGCATATTCCAGTCTGGGATAGGAATTGTACAAGAAGAGGCTGGAACATCAAACACTACTAGCGAACAACATATAAAGTCTCTCAGTGGCCAAAAATTGGGCAATTTGAGCATAAATAAATACTGAACATGGATTGAAACATATCCACTGTGTATAAACACGTGAATGCATACAGATACCTTAAAAACAACAGTGAAGGTTTCTCAGTGACAATCTCAGCTAAAAATGTGGAGGATGTTATGGAACAAGTTAGTTTTAAAGCTGGTAGTACACCCCCACTCATGAAGCTGACTTAACAAAAAAGGAAAGAAAGTCAAATGTAAATCCAGTAAAGTCTCTCGATCTTACTACCTATTTCTGTGAATCACGAGAAACAGAGAAATATATTTAATGCTTGAGTCAGCAAATCCAGACTATAGGAAACTTTACAAGACAACGTTTATTCATCTTACATGAATAAAGTGCCAAGGAAAAAGAGAACAAGGTGATCCCATTGATGAAAAGAGACTTGAAACACACATTGAACAAAGATAGGATATGCACCTCATTTCAATCTTTGTTCAGAGTAAGAGTAAAAAAAATATTGTGAGGCACTCAGGAACATTTGAACACTGACTGGATATTTCAAAATAATAAAGAATTACTGCTCATTGTTTTTAGACTTGAATATTTACAGATAATGTCTCGTGATATTTGAGACTTACACCAGAATAATATGGGGTGGAGAGGGGAGTATTATATATGAACAAAATTGGCCATGAGTTCATAATTGTTAAAGCTGGGATGATCACTAAACAGGATTCATTATAGCATTCCCTCTACTTTTTATTTGAAATTTTTAATTATATATTTTATAAAGTAAAGCAAATCAAAACATAAAACTAAAAGGGAATCTCTTCTCAAATAATATAAAAATCAGTGACAATGTAATAAATACATAAATACATCAAATATATATCAAATACATAAAAATCCACGAGAAAATAAAGATACTTTTAAAATAAGTAAATTCATTGCTCACCATTAAGATTGTTAAGCTACAAACTCATTATTTCTGAAAAACTGTAAATACTGGGAGAAAATTAAGCTTTCCTGAACAGACTGTATTTGAAAAAAGTTAATCTCTATATACAAATTGTAATAGGGAAGAACAAATCTGACTCCATATTGGGTCTGTTTCTTTTACTTTAACCTTTGTATTCTGTTGCTTTTGCTACAACTTAATCAGCTAAAAGAATGTTGCCTACAGCCAGAAATATACGGGATAGCCAATTCTCAAGGCTCTGATCTTTAATGTGTAACACTCTTCCACTGACATAAAGATAAAAAAGTTACAGAACAGAGAATAACATTTGTCTTGTTGGAGGTTTACAGGAACATTGTGACCAGACCTAAATGGACAGCTGCAAGAACAAAGGATGCTGACACCATTGCAACAACTAACCACACTCCCTTCCTTTTTAATGTAAAAGAAGCCCGAATCCTAACTGGGATAAGATGGTTCTTTGGGACCCTGGCCCACCATCTCTGTCTGCTTGCTTCCCAAATAAAGTTGCTATGTTTTGCCCCAACAACTGTCTATTACTGGCCTGTCATACATGAGGGCTGTGTGAGCTTGAACTTGGTACCAGAATGACCGCTAATAAAAGTAGGAAGGTAGATAATTTCCAAAATTGTTTCTTGAAAAACTCCAGTCAAAAAAATAGAAACAACAGCATCAGTGACTGATAAAACCATTAGGTGAAGGGTTGCAAAGAATTTTATAATGGATGAAGTGAATTAATGACTCTTGACCCTGTTTCTTATTCTTAATGTTAGTAAACAGGCAAGATGTGCTGCTGACATGGTACAGTAGAAATCACCCCACCACTTATAAATATTCCCCATCAAAAGACTGCACTTTAGTCTAAGGACAGCTCTCTACAGATCTACCATCAGTTTCATATTATGCAGGAGGAAGCAGTAATTCAAACTGAAAGTGTAAAATGAATCTTGGGACAATGGATGCAATTTCTTTATCAAGGGCATGGGGTAAGGGTGTTTTAGAGGAAAAGAAGCCTGGGAGACCTACAGGCCAGGTGCAGTGTGGCCCTTGATTGCCTCCTAATTCAAACAACCCAATTTTTAAAAGACTTTTTTTTTTTTTCCTGCTGTTCCGGTATCATGCAGAAATTCCTGGACTAGGGATGGGACAGCTACAAGCAGAGCCATGGCAGTGACAATGCCAGATCCTTAAACTGCTGAGCCATGAAGGAATTCTTAAAGACATATATATATGTATAATATATATTTTTTAATTTGGGGGACAATCTGGGAAACTTGCACATTGATTGGATATTAAATGAAGATAATAAAAATTAATGTTATTTGAGGGGGGCCATTGTTATTGAGCCCAAACTCATTCTGCCTACCACTGGACAGGACAATAAATTAAGAAACGAGTTCTTAGGGCAAGGAATAGCAATTTTATTTGGAAAACCAGCTGACTGAGAAGATGACGGAGTAATATCCTAGAGAACCATCTCATCCCAGTTGGAATTCAGGCTTCTTTCATACTAAAAGGGGGAGCGGCGTGGTGAGTTGTTACAGACTTCTTGGTGAAGTTTGTTCCTTTGTTCTTGCAGCTCTCCACCTAGTTCAAGTCATGGTCGTTCCTGTCAACTTTCAATAAGACAAATGTTATTCTCTTTTTTATCTCTATATGGCTGAGAAAGTGTTATACCTTTAAAGGGGAGAGCCTTGAGAAGGGGGTATCCTGTATTTTTCAGGCTATAGGCAATGTTCTTAACTGGAAGCAAAAGCAACAGAATACAAAGGTTAAAGTAAAAGAAATAGTTCTAACATGGAGTCACACTTGCTCTCCCCATTACAGTGTGATAATGGTGATATGCCACTGTTAACCAAACAAACCAACAAAGCCATTATCTCATAGAAGTACCTACTAAAATATTTGCAAGTGAAATGAAATGGGGTTTGCTTTAAAGTACACCAGGCCTTCCCAGGAAAAGCTGTAGGAGATGGAGGAAATGGGAAAACTAAATGAACATGTGACAGAGGAAGGGCAGAATGGAAATAGCTTTTGGAGCCACATGATAGGTTCTCGATGGGGTGGTTCAGTGTCCCATGAAATCAGCTTTGAATGTGTTTGAAAATCCCATTAAAATGGAGTTCCTATTGCAGCGCAGCAGAAACAAATCCAGACTGGTAACCATGAGGTTGCGGGTTCAATCCCTGGCCTCACTCAGTGGGTTAAGGATCTGGCATTGCTGTAAGCTGTGGTGTAGGTCACAGTCTGGATGGAGCCTGTTTTGCTGTGGTTCATTCGACCCCTAGCCTGGGAACCTCCATATGCCATGGGAGTGGCCCTAAAAAGGCAAAAAAAAAAAAAGAAAAAAGAAAAAGAAAATCCTGTTAAAGCCAAAAAAAAAAAAAAAAAAAAAATTCCTGCTGTTTCCTTCCTTTTTGTTCAATGATATCTCCATTAGCAACTGTTACAGGAACAGAATCAATGTTCATTTTTTTTTTTTTTTGCTTTTGCAAAATATGTAAATCAAACTCTGAAATTAATTTTTCTTTTCTCTCCATCCTTATGAAGCTTAGAGTCACATTTATATTTCACCACGCAATTGTTTTCAGAATTCCAAGAAGCAAAGAATGTAGGTTTCTTCTGGCAAAGGGCAACCAGTCTCATTTATAAGGACATGTTTAAAAGCTATTTAGGTACAGGTGAATGTACAGAAATCTCATAAGTATGAATGTTAGAATAGTTAATAGAAACAGCCTTCAGGGGCTTTTTGTATATAAAAGAAAGGAAAAGGAATACATTCCATATTCTCACCTTAGCAATGAAAAACCCTTGTGATGATTCATTCTACATTCAGATTACTTATTCACAGCAAAGTCCTAAAATACAATCTTCCTAAGTGCCTGATTACATATTAATCACTGAATGCTCTCCTGCTATCTTGGCTGCAGACTTTGATTCCTCCACTGGGTGGGACTGGAGAAAATGCTTGTGTTAAGTAAAGGCTGACAAAGACCAAAAGACCTGGGGTTGCCTGGACATTTCTTTTGTTGATGAGGCTTGAACCCAGGTCTCTCTGGTTCCAAGCTCATGACTATACCAGAGGACTTGAGGGAATACGTTTGGAAAAATTCTATTTATTCATTATTTGGCCACACACTCAGCAAGTGGAAGTTCCTGGGCCAGGATCAAACCTGCACCACAACAGCGACCAGAAAGTGCTCAATGCTGGATCCTTAGCCCTCTGCACCACCAGGGAAGTTCTCTTTTAATTGGTTGCTTTTTCTCCCTTTGGAAATTTCTGAATCTTAGAACCTGGGAAAATGAATTCCACAAACAAGTTTCTCCTGATCTCTTCTTCCCACCACTGCATCTTGCTGGATAATTGATCTTGAGCCCCCTGAAATGACTGTTTTTCCATCGAGATGGAGATCACAGAAGCGACTGACACGTGCACCTAGAAGATACAACACAAAACCAACTGCCAGCACATTACTTCTTGGCAACTGAAATAGGTCTCATTTGCTCTAGAGAGAGAGCTGAGCCTCTGCAGTCATTTATCTCCTCTGCTCCCAGCCCTGTTTTAATCAGTTCTGCAGCGCTGCCACCACCCCAGTACTGCACACTCCTCACCTGTGCACAAGCCAAAAACGACGAGCATCATGCCAAAAATGACATGTTTCCATTTTAAAAGCAGCAAAAGAAAAAAAAAAAAAGCCAATGATCCAATTTATCAGAACTGCATTTTTAATTAAAGGGAGATGAGGGGAAAACTGATGCAGTAACAAAGACATTCATAGAGTCTATTACGCTTTCCCTCCTGTCAGTCAGACACAAACTGCACCACCAACAAGAAGCAAGGGTGTCAGCACCCCCAAAC
Organism: Sus scrofa; assembly: GCF_054392235.1. Classification (NCBI taxonomy): domain Eukaryota; kingdom Metazoa; phylum Chordata; class Mammalia; order Artiodactyla; family Suidae; genus Sus; species Sus scrofa. Next base: position 150,409,125 of record NC_139383.1, read on the forward strand.
CAATGTCCGCCAGCCATGTTTCTCCTGAAGCCTCGCTTACTGTGTTCCTTGTCATTCACAAAGATGCTGACAGTGGAGCCTTCAGGCAGTTTTTCTTATATTTTAGATACAAAACCAACAAACACATAGTTCACTTAAATGCTCTGTCATCCTGGATATGGGGTGGGGGGCATTTTTCTTTTGTGGGCCCATCCTTACTCAACATTAAGCATGAGCTTTGTTCTGCTTTGGCTGCCCCACTCCCCATGTGGGGTTAGAAGATAGTGGGTCATTAGTAAAGAGGGCAGAGTGCTGTTCAGTAGAAGAATTACTTGCTGAATTAGTGCAAGTGGAGGGATTACACAGATACACAAAAATATTAGCATGCAAGACAAATAATACCAATCTATCTGTTGATGGGTTTTTCAAGGGATTGAGGAAAAGGAAAAAATGGGAAAAGGTCAGAAGAAAATACAACACTGGCCTTTGGGCATTTTCATATCACTCACACACACAGACACACACACACACACACACTCTACAGATAAAACTGTATTGGATTTGGGTTTATTTATTTATTTATTTATTTTTATTTTATTTTTTTTTTTGCTTTTTAGGGCCATGGAGGTGCCCAGGCTAGGGGTTGAATTGGAGCTGTAGCTGCCAGCCTACATCACAGCCATAGCAACATCAGATCCAGTTTTGGGTTTATTTTTGATGACTTCCCACATCAACACAAGAAGACCTGGCCTGGCTACTGAATTTCTCCTGAAATGTCTTTTCTGATCATAAGCTATTCAGCTCCACAGAGCAACACAGAGAAAGATGCAGTATTCAGTGATCCCTGACTGAACAAGTTCCCAACTCTTGCAAAGCCCCCTGCTGACAGTTAAGTGGCCCCTGCTTCACGTGGCTGGCCCAGGTGCCAGGAGAAAATCTCCTCCAGCATCATTTAAACTCTCTGCCCTGCTCTGTCACTAATGTGCTTGCTGCAGGAGTCAGGACAGGGATGTTGCAGAGGGAGGGCTTCACCTGGAAATGGGGTGGAGACAGAGTGTGTCTCCTGAGCCAGGGGACCCTCAGCTGAGAGGACAGAAGATCAGCCCCACTGGTGCAGCCTGAGATTCAGAGCAGCTTACTTGGCCATTTTTCCTTTGGCTCCATGTCCCTCCCCCTACCCCCCCAAACAAACAGTCTTGTGGAGATTTACCATGGGTTCCAATGGCTCTGGAATTTTCCTGATGTTTTGGTTCCCCAGAGCTGTCCACTTACTCTGAGTTTCTCTTTTGAGGCTCAAGTCCTAAGTCCACCACAGGCTCTTCTCTGGTGGTGAGTTTAGCCATACATGGCCAGCCTGAAAGAACCATGGAATCCTTGATTTTAAGTTCTCTCCCCACTGTCTGCCCTGTGCCCCCAGCCACAACCATCTGGCCTTCATTGTCTCCCTAGAAGCTTAAGGTATGATGAGAGGTTTTTAGTTTAAGAAAGTCCTGGGCATTTTATGGAGTCCAAACTGGATTTGCTGTAACCACCAACCCTCATTCTAGTGATGTCATCACAAGAGGCAGAACGAGTCAGGTCGGTCTTGTACTGCAGGGATTGTGAACATTATACCCTGAACTCCCTTCTGAATGGCAACCCATCTTGTGGTCCTCCTAGGTTGGCTTCCTTTGGCTTCATTTCTGCTCCCCAGAGCTCCTCTGCAGCACCCCTGGCCTGCTTGACCTGTGCTTAGTTCAGTGATTAAGCCCAGTCCATCAAAGATGGCCTGTGTGTCTCCTCTGCGCTAGGCACTGCCAAAAATGTGGGCACACAAGGTAAATACAGAATGTTCTTAGCTCCAGGAGGTCACCTTCTTGATGGCAATGGGAGGGAAGGTGGTTGCACAGGCGAAATGAGTCAGAGAAGACATGGTTAAAACGTTTTCAGAAAAAATACCAGTTTGGAATCAGATGGAGATTTTTTGCGAGAGAATGGGACATTAACATATTGTAAAGGACTGCAGAGACTCCCCAAGTAGAGGGGGCAGTATATTGAAAAACCTACAAATATGACATGTTTAGAGAAGTGTAGAGGCAAAAAATTAGTAGGACATAAAATACTAGAAGAGAGTGTAGATGTCAACTGGCAGGAGGAGAGTTGCTGGGGTCAGCTGCAGGAAATAGGCTGGAGGCGGGAGGGGATCCAACATGCCTTTTTTCTCTTTTTGGTTGCACCCACAGCACGTAGAAGTTTCCAGGCCAGGGATTGAACCCTTGCCACAGCAATGACAATGCTAGATCCTCAACCTGCTGAGCCACCAGGGAACTCCTTGTGTATACTTTTTCTACAGCACCAAACAGTACTCTTAACACCAGCCAGGGGTCCTACAATTCAATAAAATTTTGACACTAACTCCCTGGAGATAGATTTAGATCGCACTGGATAAGTATTCAGTTGGCAAGACTGCACCCACCCCCCACCACTTCAGATGCCAATTGCAAATCCAAGTTGTCTGTCACTTGTGCTTCTGACCAATCAGATGAAGATTGGAAGTTCCCACAACCCTCCCCTCGAATTTGATTTGCTAGAATCGCTCATAGAACCAAGAAAAGAGTTTACTCACTCGTTACTGTTACTGGTCTATTATTAAAGGATATAACTCAGGAACAAATGTGTATGACAAAGTATATAGGAAAAGGTGTGGAGCCCCCATGTCCTCTCCAGACCCACCACACTCCCAGCAATTCCACTCGCTCATCAACCTAAAAGCTCCTCTCTCTCCTCGCTCACTTTTTTCCCCCCTTTTTCTTTTTACAGCCACATCTATGGCATATGGAAGTTCCTAGGCTATGGGTCAAATCGGAGTTGCAGCTGCTGGCCTACACAAAAGCCATAGCAACACTAGATCTGAACCACATCTGTGACCTACACCACAGCTCGTGGCGATGCTGGGTAGTTTATTCACCAAGCAAGGGATTGGACCAGAATCCTCATGGACACTATGTTGTGTTCTTAACCCACTGAGACACAATGAGAACTCCCAACCTAGAAGCTGCTTGAATCCTATCCTTTTGGGTATTTATGGAGGCTACAGTCATGACGAAGTAAATCATCCACCACAGTTGACTGATTCACCCTCCAGCCACTCTCCTCTTCCCCTGCGGCAGGTTGTCAGATGGAAAGCTCCCCCCTACTCATGGCCTGGTTCTTTTGGCAACCCCATCCTGTGGTTATGTAGGAGCTTTCACCAGATTACCTCATTAACATAAACTTAGGAGTGGTTGAAAGGGAGTGTGTTATGAATATCAAAACATCTTTACTCCTCTTATCACTTCGGAAATTCTAAGAATTTTAGGAGTTCTGTGCTAGAAACTGGGATGAAGACTAGTCCCTGGATGGATATGGAACAAAGTCATAAGCTCTTTGAATAGGGAAAGCGGTCAGTCCATAAGCCACACAGAGGCATGCGATGGTAAAGGATGAAAATGCAAGTTGTTAAGGGGGCTTAAGCACAATCTTTAGCCAATAGATTATTTATAAAGACCAGGGGGGTGATTCCTAGGAAGCCAGGCTAAAAGATTAAAAATAAGGGACAAAGTTTAAGTTGAGAGATACCAGATGCTGTGCAATGCAGAGAAAATAGATACATAGAATTAATCCAATGAACAAATAACCAAACAAAGAAAGCACAGGAATGGGGGGGGGGGATCAGTTTTCCTAGTTGCTACATATATTCTCTAATGTCCAACAATGAGAAATGTGAGACCTGCATAGAAACAGAAAATGGTGTGGAAAGAGTGGCCCATATAGAGGGAAAAATAGTGGTACAAAGTGCTTTTGAGAAGACATATGTTGGACCTAGTAGACAAACACTTAAAAGGAGTTATTACAAATACATTGGCAGAACTAAAGGAAATCATGTTTAAAGGATTAAAGAAATACATGATAACAGCAGATCATCAAACAGAGAATACAGATAGACAGAATTTTTTTTTTAAATAATGTAGATGTTGGAGCAAAAAAATATACAATAAACTGAAATGAAAAAATCATTAGAGTTATTCAACATATGATTCGAGTTGGCAGAGGAAAGAATCAACAAGCTTGATTATAGCTCAATAGAGATTGCAGACTGAAAAACACAAAGAAAAAATAAACAGAACTTCAGAGAAAATGTGGAACAGTGAAGGACATCAGGATAAACATAATGGAAATAACAGGAGATGAGAAAGGGGCAGAAAAAATAGTAAGAGAAATAATGGCTGAAAACCCTCCCAAATCTGATGAAAAACTCAAATTAACACATCCAAGAATCTGAATGAAGTCCTAGTAGGCTATGTTATTTTGTTTTATTTCATTTATTTTATTTTATTTTATTTTATTTTACTGTCTTTTTAGGGCTGTACCTGAGGCATATGGAAGTTTCCAGGCTAGGGGTCAAATTAGAGCCACAGCTGCTGGTCTACACCACAGCCACAGCAACACTGCATCCTTAAGACACTGAGCAAGGCCAGGGATCAAACCCAAGTCCTCATGGGTTCATTACTGCTGAGCCATCACGGGAACTCCAGGCAATTTTATTTTTGAACATAAAGAGATCTTTACCCAAAGTCACAGATGAAGAGAAAATCTTAAGAAGCAAGACTCATGTACATGACTTTATAAGCAAGGCCCATGTATAAAATTCATGTACACAACTCATCATGTTCAAGAGACCTCAATAAGATTAACAATTGACTTACCAGAAATTGTGGATGATATGGAGGACTGGCCAAGATGGCAGAAAAGGAAGACCACCTTCCAGGGGCACAGCAAAATTGCAACTATTTATTTACAGGGAAACTAAAGAGAACAACTTGGAAACCAGCAAGATAATAAAGATATAAAGAAGGAATCACACCAGCTGTACCTCTCAGGACTAAGCCAGCTTCCCCAGAATCTAGCCCTGCCCACCAATGTGCCCACCAACTCCCATGATTGCTAAATCATGGCAATATTATTTTGGATCTGTCTCCTAAGGGAAAGGAAATAAAAGCAAAAATCAACAAATGAAACCTAATTAAACTTAAAAGGTTTTGCACAGCAAAGTTTACCATCAACAACATGAAAATTTAACCTGCTGAATGGGAGAAAATATTTGTAAATGATATGACTGATAAAGGGTTAATATCCAAAATATACAAACAGCTCATAAAATTTAACATAAAAAAAGCAATTTAAAAATGGGCAGAAGACCCATATAAATACTTTGACTATAGAAATACAGATGGCCAACAGGCACCTGAAAAGATGCTTAACATCACTAATCATCAGAGAAATGCAAATTAAAACCACCATAAGATAACACCTCACAACTGTCAGAATGGCTATCACCAAAAAGGGCACAAATAACGAATGTTGGCAAAGATGTTGAGAAAAGGGAACCCTCATATACTGTTGGTGGGAATAGACATTAGCCCAGCCCTTGTGGAGAATGATATGGAGGTGCCTCAAAAACTAAAAATAGAACTACCGTATGATCCACCAATTTCACTCTTGGGTATATATCCAAAGAAAACAAAAACACTACTTTGAAAAGATATATGCACCCTAATGTTCATAGCAACACTATTTACAATAGCCAGATATGAATGTAAACTCAGTGTTCATCAACAGATGAATGGATAAAGATGTGGTATGTATATGTATGTATATATACATCTACACACATGTGTATATGAATATGATGGAATACTACTCCACCATTAAAAGAATGTAATCTTGTCATTTGCAACAACATAGGGATGGAGTAGGCACCAGTAGCTGTTGAGGTCCCAATAAGTGACCATAGATAGAGAGGGAAACCTAGGGAAATTTAGGAAATCACTGTTAGGTTAATAACTGCTCAAGAAGACCATCAGAACAAGGCAGGCTTGCTTGACTAGTGAAGGTGTGAGATATGCCTCAGGTAATTGGGCAGGGGGATGGGGTGAGACCTGCATTCAGATTCAGACCAATGGCAGGAGTTTGAGGACCACCCTTCTGCTGATTTGAATACACACCTCACCTGATACTAATGAGGAGATACTACTAGAAGAAAGAGGAAGAGGTGGTCTTTTCCAACCCCTACTCCCCTTGGATGATAAAAAATTATAGCCCACCAGATCCTGGGGGCATATCCTCCTTGTCTGCCCGCTTGCATCCTCACAAGCATCCTATCTTAATAAGTCTATTTCTTGCCTATCACTTTGTCTCTGTCTGAATTCCTTCTGTGCGGAGCCAAAAGAAACCTGAACCTCAGTGTGTTCAGACACTGGGTGAGCGATTCTAATTTAAAACTGTGTGTTTAAGTCCCAATCTGGGTTTTGGTTGCGTTCAGGTCATTAGTGCTGTCAGTTTCAGGTGGACCTGAGAGCATTATGCTAAGTGAGATATGTCAGATAAGAAAGACAAATACTGTATGATATCACTTATATATGGAATCTAAAAATATAGCAGCCTAGTGAATATAACAAAAAAGAAGCGGACTCACAGATATAGAGAAAATCCTGGTGGTTACCACTAGGAAAAAGGAAGGTGTTGGGGGGGTGAGGTACAAGGTACTATGTATAAAAAATAAGCTACAAGGATATGTTGTAAGCACAGTGAATATAGTTAATATTTCATAATAACTATATAATCTTCAAAAATTGTGAATTGCTGTGTTGTATACCTGAAATTTATCTAGTATTGTAAATCAAGTATAACTCTATAAACTTTTTAATTAAAAATAATAAAGATTAACAGTATTCTTAACATTAAAAAACACATTGAATTTAACACAGATCCCAGATCAAAATGTCACTTAAATATAACACCAGTGAAAATTAAAACCCCAACACAAAGAAATCAGCTTCTGTTTTGGGTATTATTATTGCCCATATTGGTACTCAGTACATATAAAATGTGTTTTTCTAAAGAGTGGGAAACAAATGGAATAGAACTAATATTTACAACAATAACTCAACAATTGTTTTGAATAAAAGAAGTAAAAAATAATTTTAAAAGACTGACTGCACTTGAGAAATTTGGCTAAGAAAAGTTAAGTTCAGAGCTCTTTGAAATAAAAATAACATGAATTTAAAAGAGAAAAAAATGAAAGATGTAGTATAGTGAAAACATTGATTGGCACATAGCTGTTAAATGTGAGACACAGGATATAATTTAGAGGTGAGAATGACAGAAGCCAAGTAATAAGAAAAGTGATGGAAGTGTTAGACAATTAGTGTAAATGTAACTTCTCAAACAAAATGCAAACTATTCTACAAGCAAAAAGAAATATAAAAACAAAAAAGATGAAAAGGGAAAGCAACAATATAACATAATAAAATATACTTAACAAATATAATATATATAAGAAATGAGATAATAGACCATGGTGGAAGATAATATAAAAAATTGAGTGTAGATATTTGTATGACTGGGTCACTTTGCTGTACAGCAGAAATTGGCACAACATTGTAAATCGACTAAACTCTAATAAAATGTTTTTAAGAAAAGAAATGAGATAAAATAATATGTTCATATCAACCAATTATATCACTTAGTCAATATATATAAAAGGGTTTATCTTGCTATTTAAGTAAAAACTAAAATAAAAATGATGTTTATATGGGTCACAAGTAAAGCAAATGTCTGTACTTCATATAAAAGAGATGCCTAAAACAAAGTCTAAAAATAAAGGGATGTTTAAAAGTGTATAACAGACAAAAAGCAGGGGTACAAACTAGATATAAGACAAGATAAAATTCAAACCAAAAATGATCAAACTAGATAAAGACTCCTTAAAATACAAATAGCAGATCTATCAACAAATGTATAAAGTTATTAATATCTATATACCCAATAACATAGCAGTAACTTGCACCAAATAGAAACTATAGGAAATTCGAGGAAAGGTATATAGAAAAACATTAATTATTAAAGAGACTTTTTTTCCACACAGCACTGTTACTACAATACTCAAGTGGATAAACTATATATATATATAGAAATATATATTATATCTATCTATATATGTACACATTTTAAATAAAAGAACCAAACTACATGATTATAATATAGGTATTATGAATTTAAAGGATTTTGCATTCAAAATAATAGAGAATACAAATCTTCATTTCAGGTGAACATAAAACATTCATAAACATTAACTATCTATTGTTATGTATAAAGAAAACCCCAATAAGTTTTACTTTAGTAGAAATAATAAATAAAAAATATACCACATTGCAATAGCAGTAGAAATAAATGTTAAAATATCTAGCTGGTAATAAAATAAAAAAATTAAAAATAATAAGAAATAAAATTAAAATAATAAAACATAAAAATAAAAATAAAATAAATTTTTTAAAAAGGAGTTTTCATTGTGGCCCAGTGGTAACAAATCTGATTAGTATCCATGAAGATGTGGGTTCAATCCCTGGCCCAGTTCAGTGGGTTAGGGATCCAGCATTGCTGTGAGCTGTGGTGTGGGTTGCAGATGAGGCTCAGATCTGATATTTCTGTGGCTGTGGTGTAGGCCAGAAGCTGTAGCTCTGAGTCAGCCTTTAGCCTGGGAACTTATATGCTGCAGGTGCGGCCCTAAAAATTAAAAAAAAAAAAACAACAAACAAACCCAATTGGGTAATTAAAAAGACCTCACACAACTCGGAGGTAAAAAATATTGCTAATAAAATAAATACATAGGAATCTATGGGATACACTTAAAGCAATGATAAAATTTTTAAAAAGTAGACTCAAACACTATTTAGAACAGAATGATGGAAATAAATAAATTAAACCTCCAACTGAAAAAGTTGGAAAAAGGAAAAGGTAAATCAAAAGAGAGAAGAAGCAAAAAGTAATGAAGTAGAAAACAGAGAAACAGAGTATTAAAACCATTTTAGAAAGTGATTTGAAGTCAATAATATAATCACCTTATGTTTCTCAATCAAGATTAAAAAGAAGAAAGCAAAATACTTAAGACACACCTAAAAGGAAATATAACTTAAAACGTAGGACATTTTTAAAATCATGAGAACATTTCGCTCAAATGTTTTTTTACTAGGCAAAAAAAAAAAAAAAAAAAAAAAAATTGAAAAACTAATTGAAATCAATAATTTTTTAGAAAATTCATAATTAATAAAAATCAACACTAATAGAAAGTTTGACTTTCGTAGATGCAATAGAGAAAGTTTCCAAAGAGCTATACTCATACCTACACCTAGAGGAAGAAAAAGCATCAGATTTAGATGACTTATCAAGGGAATTTTATCAAACCTTTTAAAAATAAGATCCTAATATTTTTTAAGTGTTTGGGAACAAAAAAAAGAAAAAGTATATTGATTTATAATGTGTCCCAAACCTGTCAAATATTATACCAAAAAGAAAAATACAGTTCAATCTCACTTTTAGATGCAAAAATTCTATATAAAATATTAGAAGAAAAATCCCATAGCATATTTAGAAAAATATGCACGGTGAAGAAGAAGTTATAGGAATTTCAAGAATTGAAGGGTGACTCAATATTAGAGGATATATTAATGTATTTCACCATATTAATACATCTAAAAGAAAACTCATAATCAGATACTTCCACAGACTCTGAAATGTTATATGATACTCATCCCTGATTTTTAAAAGTGCTTAATATTTTACCATGTAATAGATCATTTTCACATACTTAATGGAGATTTATCTACACTATAGAATATATATATATCAACTATATGTATATATCAACACTATATATATATCAATAATATAGAAACACTTTAATGGAGAGTAAAGTAGTATTTGAAACAATTTGAAATTTACCTCTCTAACTTTTTTAAAGTTTAATAACTGATCATCCAAAATTGTGCAAAACTTACATGTAATTCCAAAAGACAAAGTAGAATGCATGAAAAGACATCATATACTTTTTTTTTTTTTTTTTTGCTTTTCAGGACTGCACTCGCGGCATATGGAAGTTACCAGGCTAGGGGTCAGATCGGAGCTATGGCTGCCAGCCTACACCACAGCCACAGCTACACGGAATCCTAGACACATCTGAAACCTATACCACAGCTATGGCAACACTGGATCCTTAACCCCTGAGTGAGGCCAGGGATCGAACCCACACCCTCATGGATCCTAGTCACGTTGATTAACCACTGAGCCACGAAGGGAACTCCTCATATGCACTCTTGAGTAAGTGACTTCCTCACGTTAACCTAAAAATCTTATGTGATCCCAGTAAAAATAACAATTTTTCTTCTGGCCCAGACTAATTGACTCTAAATTTTATGTGCATAAATTGTCAAGAACAGTGAGGACAACTAGGAAAAAGAACAACTATGAATCCAGTTAGTTCAACCAGATCTTAAAACATATGATGAGGAACAGTGATTCAAAAGCATAGAAAGACTATGAACTGAGAGATTAGCATAGGAAATACAGGATTAGTCCAAAGTTCATTTCCAAATTTGGGCTGACTAAATATGTGCATGAGTGATCTAGGCTGCATGACAAATTACTATGAATTTAGCTGCTAAAAACCAACACTCATAGATTATCTTTCAGAGTCTGCACATCAGAAGTACAGCCTGGCTTAGCTGGCTCTCTGTTTAGTGTCTCCCCAGGATGCCATCCAGGTTGTGGTCTCCTCCAAAAGTTGACTGTGGAGAAACAAACTTCCCATCCCCTTTGGGTTGGTGGCAGAATTCATTTCCTGTGTCTGCCAAACTGAAGTTTTCAGTTCCTTGCTGAAGCCCATGTGGGCTTCTCAGAAATGGCTACTTACTTCATGGTAGCTTGCTTCTTCAAAGCCAGCAAGGCAGAGATTGAGTCTTATACAGCATCACTTAATCATGAGGGTGCCATCCCATCACATTTGCCATGCAACATAGGGTAGTCACAAGAGTGACACCCTGTCACCCTTGCCACACTCTGTGGAAAAGCATGTAAAGATGTGAACAGCAGAGGTGAAGGTCATTTTAGGCCACAATATTGTGGCCTATCAAAACCCTGGAAACTGGAATATTTGATTAAAGATATTAAAAACTGAATGGCCACTTGGAAAATAATAAATACATATACATCACATATCACGTATCAAGGAGTTCCTAGTGGCATAGAGGTTGAGGATCCAGCATTGTCACTGCTGTGGCTCAGGTTCGATTTCTGGGCCAAGAATTTCTGTATGGTGCAGCACAGCCCAAAATAAATAAATAAATAAATAAATAAATAAATAAATAAAACTCCAAAATAATATCCAAATGAATGCGAAATCAAGTCTAAAAAATGAAACCATTCGAGTACTAGAAGAATTGTTGTTAGTGCTAGAAACATGGATGCATGTCTTTATAATTTGGAAATGAAGAAGCCTTTTAAATATAACTTAAATATGAAAAATTGGTAATTTCACTACATTAAAAAAGGCTTGGCAAAAAAATCATAAGCAAAGCCAAAAGACAAATGATTTTGGGAAAAATATTTGCAATTCACATCATAGACAAAAGGACTCATTTTCTTAATATATAAAGAAGAAAATTCTCTCTTTTGCTTTCTAAGACTACAAAATTAGTAACACAACCAATCAACAAAGCATATGAACATGCAAAGATATTCACTTGTAGTAAAATAAATGCCCATTAAAACTATACTAAGATACCCATTCCTCACCCACCAGGTTGGCACAAATCTAAAACCTACCAACCCACTCTGTTATTGGCAAGGTTATGGAGAATCATGCACTAAATGGAAGGGAATCTGGCAAAATCCTACAAAATTGCACATGTGTTTACCTTTCTATCCAGCTATAAAACTTTGGAGCATATCGAGATTTACATCAGCAAATACAAAACAGCCTATTTCCATAATTATTCACTATATATTATGATACAAGTAACCCAAAATTCCAATAATTGGATTGAATAAACCATGGCAACAAACTGGCTAAATAAACTATGAAATAAAAATAATGTGAATTATGCTATGAATGAAAAAAAGAACTCTTTGAATGTTAATTATAAAAAGCAAGATACAGATACTGCATACATAGTGTGCTTTTTTTGTATATTCAGAAAAGGACATTTGCATATCATTTTTACAAAACATAGCCATTGTATAATACTATTTGTTTATGTTAGATTGAGGTCCTTGAAGCTGAGGTTTTCCTAATTGTTTTCATTCTGGTTTGTTTTTATTTTACTCCCAGTGCCTGAGACCCAGGAGATAATTGCAATTGACAGGTGATTTCCTCTCTCTGTCTTCTCTTCTTCCAGGGATTTCAGACAGACTCTTTGGGGGCCCTTCTGTAATCAGCTTTAACAAAAGAATTGTGCTCCACACCTCATTTTTCCTATTCAAAGCATCTTAACTGAGTTACTTCTGGGTCTCCACATCCCAATACTGGCTGAAGACCCTCCCATCTTCCTTGGTTGCTTGGCAACATCGTTCAGTAGATTATCTTTACTGCCCCCATATGAATTACCATTGCTCTAATTAATGCCTCAAACAAACATTCCAGGAACTGGAGAAATATTTGATACTTTCAACTTCCCAATGTGGAGGAATTCCTCCTCCTGGCCTTGAAGATGCATGGCCAGAATTTTTGCTACATTTTCTACATGCATTCAGTTACAGTGCTCAGAAAGGAAGGGTTCTTCAACATAATCTCCAGCCGTCAAAGTTTCACTTTCTCTTTGTTTTTGCAAAAGATTAGATATAATTCGAAGTTAATGCAGCAGAAACCTGATATTTTACCCGGGCTGAAACATAGCTCTATTCTTTGCAGAAACTGTTGGGATGCAAAAATGTATTCAACCCACTGATCTGTTTTTCTGAAGCTGATTTTCAATTCTTCTTCACAACTTAATGTACTGAAAGTGTGAGTGTATGTGTGTTTCTTTTTTACATCTTTTCTGTTAAATGTATGTTTGCATTATGTGTTTCTTTTAAAATTTGTCCAAGTAGCAAAATATCTTAAGCATGCTCAAGGAGGTGGTGATTACTTCATCATAGGTCAACTGCAAGAAAAATATCAACAATCATAATAACAATAACATAGAAAATTTTCAGAAGGGTCAGTAAGGTATTAAGAAAACAAGTTTGATTATTATTGCAAAAAATGATTGCTATGATCAATCAAATGAAATGAAAATGAGATGATTACTCATAGTGGGGAGGAAGGAGGGTAAGGATGGATGCAAGACTTCTCTTAGTCTATCTTTTTACGTGGTCATGAGCTCTACATTTACTTTCAAATGGCTCATTAAAAAAAAAATCTTGAGGAGTTCCTGTGGTGGTGGAGTGGAAACAAATCTGACTAGGAACCATGAGGTTTTGGGTTTGATCCCTGGCCTCCCTCAGTGGGTTAAGGATCTGATGTTGCCATGAGTTGTGGTGTAGGTCACAGACACAGCTTGAATCTGGCATTGCTGTGGCTGAGATGTAGGTCAGCAGCTGTAGCTCCAATTAGGCCCCTAGCCTAGAAACTTCCATATGCCATGGGTGTGGCCCTAAAAAGCAAAAGAAATAAAAAATTTAAAAAAAAATTGAGATTGACAGATGAGAGAATATTGATTCATAGGTGATAAATACATGGAGACTAGAAAAGAAACAGATGGAAGATGGATGAATATTAAATAAACAGAAGAGAGATAGATGATTGCAGTGAGCTGTGGTTTAGGTTGCAGACTCGGCTTGGATCTGGCATTGCTGTGGCTGTGGTGTAGGCCGGCAGCTGCAGCTCCAATTCGACCCCTAGCCTGGGAACTTCCGTGTGGCCCTAAACAAACAAACAAATGAACAACCCAATCAAAAAATGGGCCGAAGCCCTAAATAGACATTTCTCCAGAGCACATACGGGTGGCCAGCAAGCACATGAAAAGCTACTCAATATCACTAATTGTTAGAGAAATGCAAATAAGAACCATAATCAGGTATCACCTCACACCAATCAGAGTGGCCATCATCAAAAATCTACAAATAATAAATGCTGGATAAGGCGTGGAGAAAAAGGAACTCTTCCACACTGTTCATAAGAATGTAAACTGTTGGAACCATTATGGAGAACAGTATGGAGGCTCCTTAAAAAACTAAAAATAGAACTACCATATGATCCAGTAATCCCACTCCTGGGCATATATCTGGAGAAAACTCTAGTTCAAAAATATACATGCACCTCTATGTTCATTGCAGAACTATTTACAATAGCCAAGACATGGAAGCAACCTAAATGTCTATTGACAGAAGAATGGATAAAGAAGATGTGGAATGGAATACTGCTCTGCTTCAAAAACAAATGAGATAATGCCATTTACAGCAATATAGATGGACCTAGAGATTCTCATACTAAATGTCAGAATGAGAAAGACTAATACAATATGATATCACTTATCTGTGAATTAAAAAAAAAATGGTGCAAAGGAACTTTACAAAACAGACATAGGCTCAGACATAGAAAATAAACCTATGGTTACCAAAGCAGATAGTGGGATGGGGGGAGATATTAGGAGTTTGGGATTAATCTATACACACTACTATATAGCAAACAGATAACAAACTAGGTCCTACTGTATAGCACAGGGAATATAGTCAATACTTGTAATAGCCTATAATGGAAAAGAATCTGAAAAAGAATAGATATATATTTTGGATCACTTTGCTGTATACCTATAATTAATACAGCATTGTAAATAAACAATTCTCCAATAAAAATGGTTAATAATTTTTTAAAAAGAACAACTTAAAATAACAGAAAGAATAGTAACCACAATAGAATGATTTCCTATGCAGAGAGTTGGGAGAGAAAGCCTTAATTTCTAGAGGCAGAGACACCTAATGAAAGGCACATTACCATTTGAACCCAATAGTTGTTTTTATTCAAATGAATTTTACTCTTGCAACTATCCTTTTATCTAGTATTCACATATATTTTATCCTTGTTAAGTTCTCTGATCCCTCTTCAATGTTATGAATCCTAAAGGCCACAAATGATGTAATGCACTTAAAATCAAACTATAGCAATGAATGTGAACAATCTCAAGCATGATTGCAGACCATTTTCAGCCCAATTCAAAGGTTATTTTAATTTCTTGTTTCATTTTATTGTACTCCCTGTCCTCTCTGTCAAAATGAGTCTTCACCCTTTCCCAACAATTGATGCTGAACTTTAATTCCACAGCAGTGGATTGAATGGCATACCCCTGAATTCTCATGCTCCCAGAACCTCAGAACGTAACCTTATTTGGACACAGATCCTTGAAGGATCTTGAGATGAAATAATCCTGGATTTAGCAGGGACTTTAAATCCAATGACTGGTATCTTTATAAAACAAAGGAGAAGGAGGCCTGATAGTCACACAAAAAGTAAGGCCATAGGAAGACAAAGACAGAGTCACCCTCTAGAGTAATGCATCTGCAAGTCAGATAATGCCAAGGATTACCAGCAAAACCCCAAGGAAAGAAGAGAGGCAGGGGATGTTTTTCCTCAGAGCCTCCAGAAGGAACCAGGCTTGCTGACATTTTGACTTCAGATATATTGTTCTAAGTCACTTAGTGCAAATGGCACAGATGTTCCTACAGGCAGATGTCAAGTCTAGGACCTCCACTCCTCATAGCCATCTTTCTTTGCCCTACTCCCTTCCCGTCTCCACTGCCTCCCCACCTCCCTATCAGGGCTAGTCTGCCTGGATGTGTGTCATGATGAACCCTGTGGCAATTCTCCTCACATCCTGGGTTTGTCATTTGCTTACAGCCAAGCTGTATTCTCAGGTCTCCAAATTTGGCTCTGGACCTGGGAAAGCCAGGATCTCAACATTACAGACTCAGAAAAGGGAGACTGAAACTGAATATCTCTTTTTTTTTTTTAAATTATAGTTGATTTACCATGTTGTGCCAATTGCTGCTGAATAGTAAAGTGAACCATTCACACATATGTGTACATTCCCTTTCTTATCTTCCATCATGGTATATCCCAAAAGATTGGATATAGTTCCCTGTGCTATACAGTAAGACTGTATTTCTTATCCATTCTAAATGTAATAGTTTTTATCTACTAACCCCAAACTCCTAGTCTATCCCACTTTCTTCACCCTCTCCCTTGGCAACCATAAGTCTCTTCTCTCTGTCTGTGAGTCTGTTTCTGTTTTGTAGATAGGTTCATTTGTGCCCTATTTTAGATTCCACATATAAATGACATCATATGGCATTTGTCTGGCTCTTTCTGACTTAACTTCAACTTAGTATAATAATCTTCAGTTGCATCCATGTTGCTTCAAATGGTATTATTTTGCTTTTTTTAATGGCTGAGTAGTACGAAACTGAATCTTGAACAATGTCTTTTCTGTTGTTCTTATTGGTATCTGCTCTCTCTCAGAAGCAATAAATTCTGTTGATTCAGTGGCTGGGAAGGTCAGGGGAAACATGATTTACTGTAAATTAAAATACATTTTCTGGCCATTTTTTCAGATATGACATACATACACAGACTTCTATCCATTCAATGATTCTGTTTCTGATTAACTACTGCATTGTGGACTCAATAGAATGTTCCTATCTTTTGGAACTTCACAGGATACAAAGTTAACCCCAATGATGCTAGTAGTCACAATCTTGTGTAACAAGGCCCCTGAAGACCAAATGTCACAGCTTCCATCTTCCACTCGAGGACTTCCACACATCTGCCCTGGCATATTTAAATTGCTGGCCCCCTAACTAGAGTGATAGTACAGCTATTGAACTAGGCACATGGCCCAAACACAGACCATATGAACAAGACAGTGGCCAGTCAGCATGGATATAGCCCTAAACAATCCATGTCAGTCTTGCTCTTCACTTGCCAAGTTTCCCAATTTCTAGAATTTGAATCTCTTTTAAAATTGTTTTGTAGTGTTGGGGATTACTCCATGAAACTCACTTTCTCAGCTGGAGGGGAAATAGTGAGCCATGCACAAGACTGTTCCCCTCTGAGCCTCTAGGGGGAGCCCAAGGCCCTTTGCTGTCCTCTCCCTTCACCCAAAGAAGAATTAGAATCACTTTGCTGATGGTTTCTTTTGCTGTGCAGAAGCTTTTTCATTTGATGAAGTCCCAGTTGTTGTTGTTGTTGTTTTTTAATCCTATTGCTGTGCTTTAGGTATCATCTCCAAAGAACAATTACCAAAATCCCTATCAAGGAGCTTTATTCCTGTTTCCTTCTAGTTTAATGGTTTCAAGTCTTACATTTAAATCTTTAATACATTTTGAGTTAATTTTTGCAAGCTATATAAGCTATGAATCCAATTTCATTCTTTGGCATGCTATTATCCAATTATCTCAGAATCATTCATGGAAGAGACTGTTTTCTCTGTTGAGTATTCTTGGCTCCCTTGTCAAATATTAGTTGATTTTATACACTTTGGCTTATTTCTGGGCTTTTGAGTCTCTTCCATTGGTCTGTTTGTCTGTTTTTATGCCTACCATACTGTTTTGAAGACTATAGTTTTATAGTATATCTTGAAATCAAGATAATTGTGACTCTCTTGCTTTTTTCTTCTTTAAATTATCAACAATGTGAAAAGACAACCTCTAAAAGGGGAAAAAAAAACAAGCAAATCATATATAATATAAAGGGTTAATCCAAAATTTATAAAGAACCCATACAACTGACCCAATAGCAGAAAAACCAAATAACCCAATTAAAAAAATGGACAGGACCTAAATGGACATTTCTCCAGAGAAGAAATATGAAAGGCCAGTAAATACATGAAAAGGTACTCAATATCAGTAGTCATTAGGGAAATGCAAAATAAAACTACATTGAGACTTTATCTCAGAACTTTTAGAATGGTGGTCATCAAAAAGATAAGAAATAACAAATGTTGGTGAGATATATATTATTCACCTCCATCAAAAAAATATAATGAGGAAACCCTGCCGTTTGCAACAATGTGGATGGACCTTGAATGCATTATGCTAAATGAAACAAGTCAGACAAAGAAAGACAAATACTGTATGATCTCATATATGTGAAATTTAAAACAAAAGCAAAAAAAAAAAAAAACAAATAAATAAACTCATAGAAAAAGAAATTGGACTTGTAGTTACCAGATGTGGAGGTTAGTGGAGGTACAAACTTCCAGGTATGAGATAAATAACTACTAGGTTTGTGATGTACAATATAACTGTGGCTAACACTGCTATAGTCAAATTGTTAAATTGTTAAGAGGGAAGTTTTTAAGAGAGTAAATCCTATGAATTCTCATCATAAGAAGAAATTTTTGTCTTTTTTCTTTTCTTTTTATTGTATCTATATGAGAAGATAAACATTAGCTGAACCTACTGTGGTAATCATTTCACCATCTATGTATATCAGATCATCATATTATATGCCTTAAACTTATGCAGTGACATAGGTCAATTGTTTTTCCATAAACTTGGGGCAGGGGGAGAACTGGAATCAAGGGAATGACACTCGGGTGTTCCAGGAATGGTAAATGGCAGGAATGGCCTCCTATCTTAACCTTCTAGAGAAGATGAAGAACACAGGTGCTGTCCACTCTCTCCATTTTCTGCAGCCCAAGGAGGTCGCTTCTCTTTGGACTGTTTCTGCCTCTTGGAGCAGTCAGTTTCTGAGGCTTCTTTTCACAGGGCGATAGAACACATGTTCCCTTTGCCACTTTGTCCCTTCTGCTGCTGGCTGGGAGGTGTCCTTTCTCACTAGGGGTACCAGAAAAAAGAGGACACTCAGTGAAATTTGAATGTAAACAGCAATAAATCTTTTAGTACGAGTGTGTCCTGAATGTTGCATGAGTGCCAATAGCACAGGGCTGGGTCCTCCAGCATTCAGAATCCTGCCTTGGGCTGGGAGCCAGAGCTCGTTGAGAAGCCTTGCCTATTGTGGCCAAGACTGGCATGATCCTAGACCCCCATCTGATGCCTGGTGAAGTTATTGGCATATTCCTGGACCCTTGTATGACACCTGATTAAGTTACTAGAGTGTTCCCAAACCCCCTGTTTGATACCTGGTAAAGTTACCAGAATGTTCCTGAACCCCCCACTTGATAGCTGACATGTTCCTGAATCTGCATTTTGATATCTGATGAGCCCTTCGAATTAGACTCAGCTTCCACCAATACTCTGAGCTCCCTTTGCAAGTAGATGTATCCAAGCTCACAGGACAGGGAAGGAGTAAGCACAGTTGTCCCAGGGTTAACAGATAGTTCAGACCCAAGATTCATCTCCGTCTTGCTAGAACCTGTTTTAGAAGGACCGAAAGTTATGATTGTGTGTGTGAGTGTGAGTGCGCGCACGCGCACACGCACGGGGGGGGGTGATGTTGATGCCTGAAATATATGTTTTAATTTAACAATTAAAATATGGTCATGCTTTACATCCCTAAATCATGATTAAAAGTGAACATTACCCAAGTGGCTTTTAGCTATGACGGTGAGCCGTGACATTCTGCTTGTGGCATTCAGAATTCTATCTTTGAATGCCACCATAATCACTTGCTTCCCTTCAAGGCTGTCGTGTCTGGCATGAAATGTAAGGATTTAAAATACCACCCCAGCAGCCTCACACCCAAGAAATGGCACTTTTGAATGTGCAGTTAATGATTACATGGGGGTGTATTCCAATAAGGAAGTGAGACACGTGGTAACTAACAGCAGAAGTGAAAAATAATAATGAATAGGTACTTCTAACAGAATGGTAGTGACGTTCAAGGTTACAGATAAGAAATTTGAGATTCGCTCATTCACGATCTAGCCAGGCTGGATAAATTCAACTCCCTTGGTTTACTCAAAGCAGATGCTTCAAACCAGGTGAAGATTTTGAAGCTGGCTTTCAGCCTTCTAATATAGGGGGCTGCAGAGGAGGAAGGGGCTCTGCCCCCTCAACTCAGTATTCTACCCACCCCAATATGTGTGTGGCATAAACTAGATGTTCAACTAGCATTTGTTGCATTTATCTCATGACTTGAAGTTCCAGGGGGTGAGATATCAAGTTGAATACAAATTCTAATAAATGGGTGAAATTGGCATCTTTCCTTCTTTGCAACTTTATCCTATCCATTGGCCTCCTGCATGCTGAATAAAAGATGCCCAAAACCCAGTCTGAGAAACTGCTGGTACTTTCAGCATTTTGCATAATCATCATAAGCTTAAGAAGCAGGGTACACCTGCATTCTTGTGACATTTCAGGCCTCATCCATAGCTAAATGTACAAATATAAAGTGGTTCTCTGATTTAGAAAGAGCCAAGTCTCCTATTTAGCAGGGCTATTTCTGATACTGCTCATATAGCATCATTTCAGGTATAGCCAGTGATTAAATTCAATCTGGAAAGTAATTTAGTCTAGCAAGGCTGTAAGAAAGTGGCAGATGAAATAGAATGTGAGCAAGAGCAAAATAACATGCCTAGAAAAAGAAAAAGAGGCTCAAACTATTTTCCTAAGATTCTGAGCTCTGAACTTTCTTTGAGGACCCAGGAAATTGACCCGAGGTTCACCATAGACCATTTACTGAAGACATTACTTATATGTGCTGCTGCTGCTGCTACCAGAAAGGTCAACCAAATGCTCTGATTCACTTAAAAGGACTGGAAACAATCCAGAAGGCATGCCTTGCCTGTGTGCAAAGTCACGATGTCTCTCACACCCTGGTGTGACAGTCTTAGCTTTTGGACAAGAACATCTGGGCAGGACCAGAATCAGTACAAATAAAATAAAATAAAATAATCACTAAGGTGGTATTAGGAAGGAGACATTGAATCTCTTTTAGATTGGGTGGTAAATAATAAGAGGAGATAAAACTGAAACTTGTAAAACAAAAGCTAGACTTCAGCTATCCCTTGGAATGTTCATGTATACACTTAGGAGAAGTGACTAGTAGTATTAGCTTGCAAAATAAGAGAAAAATTATCTTATTAAAGGAGTGATAATGTTGGAAAACTTAACACATTCTAAAAGACTTGTGATTCATACATCTTCTATAGCTTGGGAGGTCCCATTGTAGCTCAGTGGAAACTAACCTGACTAGTATCCATGAGGATGCTGGTTCGGTCTCTGGCCTTGCTCAGTGGGTTAAGGATCCGGAGTTGCCATGAGCTGTGGTGTAGGTTGCAGATGTGGCTTGGATCCTGTGTTGCTATGGCTGTGGTGTAGGCCGGCAGCTGCAGCTCCAAATTTGACCCCTAGCCTGGGAATTTCCATGTGCTGCAGGTGCTGCCCTAAAAAGAAAATAAAAATAATAACATCTATAGTTTGAATTTATTGAGAACAAATAGTATCGGAGAAATATTTTTAATATATTTTGAATGGAAAAACACTTCTGCATATATATATATATTAGTTTTTAATTTTTTAACCATTTTTAATCAAAAGTTAATTTATAATGTGTTAATTTCAGGTGTAGAGCAAAGTGATTCAGTTATGCACACACATCTATATGTGTAAATATATGTGTGTGTATACATATATATATATATATAACTTTTTTCAGATTCTTTTCCATTATAGGTTATTAAAAGGTATTCAATATATTTCCCCATGCTATACTGTAGGTCCTTGTTGTTTATCTATTTTATATATAGTAGTTTGCATCTGCTAATTCCAAACTCCTAATTTATTCTTCCCCACTTCTTTCTCCTTTGGTAACCATAAATTTGTTTTCTATGTCTGCAAGTCTCTTTCTGTTTTGTAAAGAAGTTCATTTGTATCATTCTTTTTAGAATTCATTTGTATCCTTCTTTTTAGATTCCACATATAAGTAATTTCATATGTTTGTCTTTCTCTGTCTGACTTACTTCACTTAGTATAATCTCTAGGTCCATCTATGTTGCTGTAAATAGCATTATTTCATTCTTTTTTGCAACTGAGTAGTATTCTACTGTATTTGTGTACCACATCTTCTTTATCCATTCCTCTGTCAATGAACATTTAAGTTGCTTCCATATCTTGGCTATCATGAATAGCCCTGCTATGGATATCTAAGTGCATGTTATAATTTTGAATTAGAGTTTTCTTTGAATATATGCCCAGTAGTGGGATTGCAGGATCATAAGGTTCTGCATATATTTTGAATGGAACAACATTATGCAAATTTTCCACTCCAGGATCAACAAGCACTCTTAGTGCCCAGAGATTTGTTTCTCTTATCTTTCTCCAGTTAATGGAACCAGGGCTCCTTGGAGAGGTGACTGACTCCAGCTTTGGAAGAGGGAATATATAAGCTGAAGCTGGAACACCTTCATGCTCAGCAAACCAAATGATGGGTTTGTCAAGGGAACACTGGTCAAAGCTGGAAGAATTGGGCAAAACAATAAATGACATCGTACTGGATTATAATCCAGAGCATAAAATACCCATGATTCCATACTGTTATGAATAAATACTTGAATACATAAATCAGCAGGGAAGAGTAGACAGATCTCCACGCAAAAGAATTCCAAGTAATTTATGTAACTAATCTGCCCTCAAAGAGGTGGCACATAGCTCCCCAGACTTAAGGGTAGACTTCATTTAAGTGTCTCCTTCCCAAGAATACAGTGTGAGAAGGGGGAGGATGAACAAGTCTACAGTGGGGAAACCTGGCCAACACCTCAGGTCAAAGCTAGCAGGGATGAGGCACATGGACCATGTGTGCCGTTGACATGATCTCATCGGAACAGCCCTCTATCTCTGTCATCTTCCTCCCAAGACACTGAAAACTTATACCATAACCATGAGAAAAATCTCAGACAAAGCCAAATGGAATGACATTCTACAAAACACCTGACCAATTCTCCTCAGGATGGCCTAGGTCATCCAAAACAAGGAGGGTCTGAGAACCTGCCACTGCCAAGAGAAGCCTGAAGAGACATGAAGAATGAATGGAATGCGATATCCTGGATGGGATCCTGGCACAGAAACAGAAGGAAAGGTTAAAAACAAAGGAAATCTTACCTGCATCCTGGTGCTGCATAGACGCCACCGATCCATCCTATGGTGCCACAGTGCAACATGATTATTTTAAATATTTAAAAAGGGGGGGATTATACTGCATTACTAATTCACTCACCTGTCCCTTTTGTGGATGCCTTTTCCACTGTGGTGAAAATGTATGCCCTGGCTGGTGCTAGGAAATAAAAAGTAAAGGCCAGGATCCTCCATCAAGATCCATGGTCCACAGTCAGAATTTTTCGTTCTGAAGAAAAAAAAAAAAGGAAATCTGGGAGTTCCCATTATGGCTTATCAGTAACAAACCTACTAATATCCATGAAAATGCAGGTTTGATCCCTGGCCTCATTCAGTGGGTTAAAGATCTGGCATTGCTATGAACTGTGGTGTAGGTTGCAGACACAGCTTGGATCCCACATTGATGTGTCTGTGTTGTAGGCTGGAAGCTGAAGCTCTGATTTGACCCCTAGCTTGGGAACCTCCATATGCCATGTTTGCAGCCCTAAATAAATAAATAAGGAAATCTGAATGAAGTTAAAAATGCTTTATAGTACCGTGATAAGAGACCCTGACATTCTGGGAGTTATTTTTGAAATGAGAGTAACTATGAAAATAAATACATGGGTGGACATGGCCTGAGTTTGAGGAACCCAAAATGAGCCAGCACACTTGAAAATTCAGCCCTCTGTGTCCTGAGAGAGACTCTTTCTGGAGGTAAAATTAGATGGAGTCATTGTTCTCTGTCTACACAGGAAGTAAATCAGCACTTTGGCCTCATGGCAGTAAGCAACTAGGAAGATTTTTTATTTTTCTACCCAGTGATTACGTTTCATAAGAAAACTGAATTGAGAGAAAATGCCCTATGTATCCACTGGCCTAATTTAAAGCTTGCCTACCATGGTGACGCTGAAACTGGAAGGGATATATCCTTTTCTGACTGGCAGGGACTTGGTTTTGTGAAAGTTTTGGTGGACGTGATCCCCAGACCACTGATATCACATGATAGGGCTAAAGAGCAGGATGATGTGGAAGGGATAAAACATGATCTTCTTGCTTTGTTTAAGGAGCAGTAGCAAATCCTGTGCACACAAGTCCCTTGTTAATTGTTTGTGCTCTTCCAAAAAGTCTCCTTGACATCTGCCCCTGCCCCTGTCACTGTACTCATGGCTGCAAACATAAGACATGCAAAGGGAGGGTCTTGCATTCAAGCCATCACGGAAGCAAGCAGCTTCACCTGCCTGGGTGTTGGGGACACCAGGAAGGCATCTCTGATTTTGAGGACTGTTGACATCATCCCAGAGGAAAGAACTCCTGAAGACCTGGGAAAGGAGTCACCAAAGGGTGGTGAAGGTGAGCTGTGGAGTGGGGGTGTTGGGTGCTGTGACAGAACATGTTGCAGAGGGATGTGCTGGAGGACCAGCACCAGGCCTGGCCGCTACCCTCCACCGCATGAGGGAACTGCATTTTTTCACCACAAGAAGCATCAGCAGAGGAATGATCTAATCAGTCTTGCCCTTTAGATCTGGGAAGCCATGGACAGTGGTCTGTATGAAGAATGAGTGAGGTATAAAAGAAGCTATCAGCCTGATACAAAATCCAGAAGGGCCTGACCCAAGGGAGATGTTCCTACAAAAAGTAATGGATTTGAGAAGCTATGAATTTAATGATGAAGCAGGATGTGGAGCCAGATCCAAGGGTCTGCACCATGTGCAGGCTGGACCGTCTCTACTTTCTGGAAATCCCACAGTGATGGTCAACAAGAGGCAATGAGGGCAAGTGTCACAACAGAGAAGATCTGGGCACTGCTGGCAGTGGAGCTGGGACTTTGTAACTGGGAAAGGGGAGGGGAGGGGCCCTAAAGGATTGAGCAGTTAGGCTGAGAATGAAGTTCACCAGTGAGCTGCTGTTCACCAGTGAAAGGGATGCAGATGTGGACTGGGGATGGTGGGGCTGGGGAGGGAGGGTTGGGGCTTCTGCAAACAGACTGCCAAGGGTTTCTCCTTCTAAGGACTATGGTAAACCATCAGAAGAGTTTAAACAAGAGGACAGTGGTTTGTGTGGTCAAACCTTTCATGTCTCTATTATGTGGAGGAGTAATGAGAGTCAGGCAAGAGTGGACACAAAGGGCTTGTCCAGAGGCATGTGGGTGAGAGATGATGGTGACTTGAACTAGGTCATCTTCAGTGGAGATGGAGAGAGATGGAGAGTTGCAGAAGCTCTCACAGAAGTGGGATTGGACCATGGTGGATGTGAGGACACAGGCTTCCTGCAGACATGGCATCATTTCGCGGGCAGAGAAGACTGAACTGACTTGTCCTCCTGGATCTGTACTTCAGGTTTGGACACGTCAGCACTCAGAGGGTAATTCGATGAGAGTCTATTGGTTATGGAAGTTGAGATGAAAGAAAAGTGAGGTAGGCATGGAAGTCATTCACATGCAGAAGTAGAAGGAAGAAAAGTGCAAAAAAAAAAAAAAATCAGTCACAGAGAGGGTAGAAACAGAAAAGATCTGAGGGTAGAAACAGAAAAGATCTGAGGACAGAAACATAAGGAACCCCAGTGTTTTAGATGTGGGCAGAGTAAGATGAGCCATTTAACTGCCAACAGTTTAACACCAGCTCTACTGGAAAGGAAAAGAAAATGTCCTGGATTGCATCGTTTGCCAATTTCCATCATATAAATACCCCACCATAGCCAGTTTCAAATAGCAGAGTGACATCAGCTGTCTAGCACCATTATTGAAAACGGACCCATTAAATCTGGAAAGCCAGGACTAGCATGTCCTTGTGCCCTGAAGCCTCACAGAGACAGAGGAAGGGAGAGAAATGAGAGAGGATGCTCTCAAGGGAGATGAAGGGAGACAGCCTGAGATGGAGCATTAAAAGAAGAGAAGAAGTCCCATAAGACTGGAGAGTGACTTTTGAACTTGGCAGCTTACAATGCCACTGACTTAGAGCAACTTCAGTGGACTACTGGGGCTGGAGGCTGCAAGCCATTCAGAACTGGTGGAGGAGGAAACTGCTGAGTGCCATTCCCTTTGGAGGATCTCAGGGAGTCAGACATCCTGCCCTGCCTTAGAAATCTCTGATTTAAATAAAGGTAGTAGTCCAAGTGGAAGGAATCCCTCCCCTCCTGCTTTTAGAATGTTTGCAATTTTTAGGAATTTGCCACCAGTTCCTTCATGTGACGCATGGCAAGGTCATTACAAACAAAACAGCAACAACAGACCCAAGGTGTCCAGCTTTGGATCCAGGCAGCCTGTGATGTCAACTCCTTCCCAAGGCATCCTAACCTAGAGACTTGCCTCACCTCCTCTATATAGGCAGCAAGGCCAGCACCTGAAATCCTGGTTTGCAGCAGGCTCAGCAGGGTAAAGGCTGCTCTCAGGGGCATCACAGTGTTCACAAATCCCTTACCCACTGGGGAGGGGACAGAGAACCAGGCCGGGAAGGGAAGGGATCTCCCCAAGACACACAAAGGGCAAGAGGCAGTGCTGAGGTTGCATCCTTGTATCTTTGACCTCCATGTCCTGGGGCTCTCTCACTTCACTGCTATCAAAATAATCCAAATAGGAGTTCCCGCTGTGGTACAGTGGGTTAAGAATCTGACTGGAGCAGCTGGGGTTGCTGCAGAGGCATAGGTTCGATCTTCACCTGGTTCAATGGGTTAAAGGTTCTGGTGTTCCAGGGGTCATGGTGTAGGTTTCAGCTGTGGCTTAGATTTGATCCCTGGCCCAGGAACTTCCACATGGCATGGGTGCAGCCATTAAAAAAATTTTAAAATGTGAGTAAAATGAGTAGTTTTTTTTTTTTCTTTTCTTTCTTTCTTTTTTTTTTAAGTTTTACTGAAGTGTAGCTGATTTACAATGTGATAATTTCTGCTGTATGGCAAAGTGAAGTCACATTCCTTTTATATGATGTGTTTAATCATTGAAATAACTGATGGTTCCTTAGCACTGACGATACACCCATCATACAAAACAATGTGGATCCACTTTCTTGCCTTTCTTTTTCACACTCTGGCAACAAAACTGTGGAGGGAATACCAGTATTCCTCAAGTTTTAAAGGTTGATAACTTGGTGTTTAAAGCAATAACATCCAGACTTGCTCAAGGTGGCAGCGTGGGCAAGGGTGAGCTTCAGTTACACATTCCTGCAGTGGGTCAGTCCCAGCAGCTGGTGTCTGTGTGTTTGTCCCCTGGGCTTCCCCTTCTCAATTGTCCCTTAAGAACTGACTAGACAAGCAGTGGAAGTAATGTAGAATCTGGTGACTGCCTCACATTCTCAGAAGCAGAGAAATGATTTGTAAAGTCCAGAAGGTAGAGGAGCAGTAGAATGAGAGAGAAAGTGCTGAGAGGAAAGGGGGTGCAGGGAAGGGAAGGCAGGGAAACCAGCCCCTGCTGCCAGTGGAAATGGGTGGCCAGGGCTCTTAGATGAACACCATCAGGTCTGCAAGTAGCAGTGCACACCCTGGGGACCTCCCTGCTCCCCAACCCCCTACTGCCACCCTGAACACTGTGCCTCTCTACAGAGGTTGGGGTATGCATACCTTGTTGTGAATTGAGCAAGGAGGCAGTGGTACAGATAAGCTGAGTGAGTCCATTTTGCACAGTTGCCTGTGTCAACACACCAACACTCGTATTTTACCCGAGGGAATGTATTGCCTAATAAGCAAGAAAGTGGTTTTCTTCTGTCACTATTTTTCTTCCACTCCAAATTATTTTCACATCCAGGACTTGATATTAATTATTAAAGTCATTTACTTTGACTGAAGCTGAGCTATTTCCAAATTACAGACATTCACAAGGTCTCACTTATCTTCAACTGGTAGGGAATCCTGCTGCAGGAAGCATTATGGGAATCTGGCTGGAGGGTAGGTTTTCCACAGCGGACTCAGAAAAACTGTAGCAACCAAGTTCCCATAGCATAAGCAGAACACAAGATTTTGGAGAAGCTCTGTCAGTCACCCAGAAGGTCCTTCCTGGAGCTCAAGGCTCTGGGGCTGAGGGAGGGGAGAGGAAACCTGGCAATGCCATTTGGGGCTCTGTTGGGTTGGAGAGTATATCAGTTATCTATTGCTGTGTAACAAATAACCACAAATGTAACAACTTAAAACCATTCATTGCCTCATTGTTCTATAGAACAGAAGTTCAAGGGCACATCTGGGTTCTCTGCTCTGGGTCACACACCTTAATCAAGGAGTGGTCTGGCCAGAGCTTTTATCTAAAACTGGGGAGAATCTGCTTCTCTGCTCATTTGGGTTGGTGGCAGAAGTTAGTTCCTTGTGACTGCAGTGCTGAGGTCCCTGATTCCTTTTGGGTTCTCAGCCAGTGCTCTCCACTGCTAGAGGCTGCCCCAACTCTTTGAAGTGTGCATGGCCCTTCAATCCTTCAAGCCACCCATGATGCATCAAATCCTTCTGCTTGGAAGCTGGCTTCCTCTTCTGCACCCAGCTTGAGAAAACTCTCTGTTTTTAAAAAGCTTGTGTGCTCAACCATTGCCCTATCACATAACATCCTTATCAACTTTAAGGCCCATCAACTTAAGATAATAATTACATCTAGAAAATCCCTACAGACTAGTCCCTAGATTAGTACCTGCTGGAATAACCAGGAAACAGAATCTTGGCAGTCATTTTCAGAACTGTACTTGTTGACTGCAAAAGTGCACAATCTAGAAGTTGAGAATTATATTTTATTTGTCTGACAAAACTGAGGACTTGAGCCCAGGATATAGCCTCTCAGATAGCTCTGAGGGACTGACTGCCCTGAATAGGCATAGGGGGAGCCTGGATATATTGGAGTTTTTGCAACAAAGACTAGGTAGTCAGTACATCAAAATATTACTATCAAAGAAAACCAGATGGCTCAAGTTAATGAATTTAGTACTATGTATGGGAAAGATGCAAAATCTAGGCTCACTGAAATCATCCGTTTGATAAACACCTTAGCTATCTGGGGCCATTATCCTGTTCTTTCCCATACTGAATTCCCTAGGGTGCACCACTGGGGGGTGGGCTGCGGAGGCTGACTCCTGGATGGTGGGCATTCTTGTTTCCTTTCTAAGTTCCCTCAGGGCTTACCATCAGGACAGCTGGAATGTGATAACTTGATGGCTGCAAATGAACACAGGAGGGTGTAAACAAAGTGAAAATGCACACACACAGTTAACCAAGGAGCCCATGTTGGGGAGAAGGCTTGGAACTGTAGGTGAGGAAAGGCACAGGTAAAGAAATATGTATGCGAAAGGAGAGAAAGCAGGTACTGCAGGCCAAGAAATGCTGGTGACATTTCTGTAAGGGAGCCGACCCAAGTTTTGTTAATTCAAGGAAGAAGTGACAAGGCAAATACTAATTAAGGAATAATGAGTAATGCTCCACTTGCTACCTGCCATTTAAAAAAATTTTTTTTTGTTTTTGTTTTTGGCCACCTGTGACATACGGAGTTTCTGAGCCAGGGATTAGATCCGAGCCGTGGTTGTGACCTTCATCACAGATGTGGCAATGCCAGATCCTTAACCCACTGTGCCAGGCCAGGGATTGAGCCTATGTCTCAGTGCTCCAGAGATGCTGCCACTGATGCTCTTGGACCACAGTGGGAACTCTGCTGCCTCCCATTCAAAAGACATACATGCCCCAGCTCCTTACACTAAGCTTCTAATGAATGAAGTGAGACAGGAAGCTCCACTATCCTTTTCTTCAGGGACTATAGTGTGAAAATGCATCCTCCTCCTATAAGTTTCCTAGGGCTGCATAAACAAAGGACCACAAACTGAGTGGCTCAGAAACTTACAGTCTGGAGACCAGAAATCTGAATTAAAAGTTGGTTACTTCTGAGGGTCATGAGAGAGAATCTGGTCCTGGTCTCTCCCAGCTGCTTATGGTTTGTTGGTCATCTTGAGCATCTCTTGGCTTGTAGAAGCACTGCCCTCTTCTGTGCCTTCACCCTCATGCTCCCTGTGTCCCTGTCTGTCTCTGTGTCCAATTTCTCACAGAGGACACCAATTACAGTGGACTGGGGCCCATCCTACTCTGGTTTGACCTTAGCTAATAGCTGATCTTAACTGGCCACATCTGTGATGGCCATTTTCCGAATTAGGTCACATTCTGAGGTACTGGGGGGTTAAGACTTCAACATGTAAATTCTTGGTGGACACAGTTCAACCCACAGTAGTCTTCTTTGTCTAGGGCTAGACAGCCCTCCTCACTTGGAGGTCAGGATCCTATAACTTATACTTTATTTCTATAGATAGAGTCAAACTCTAGGTTGGGTTCAAGCTCTTGCTTTTCAAAGTGTGTTCCTCGCACCAACAGCACTGGCATCACCTGGGAGCTTGCAGGAAATGCCAAATTTCAGACCCCATGCCTGACTAGCTGAGTCATTGGCAAGATTCCCAGAAGACTTTTCTGCATTTTAAATGTATTTATTTATTTCTCTTTTTATGGCCTCACTTGCAGCGTATGGAAGTTCCTGTGTCAGGGGTTGAATTAGAGCTGCAGCTGCCATCCGATGCCCACAGCCACGGCAACACCAGATCTGAACCACCTTTGTGACCTATGCTGCAGCTTGCAGCAACACTCAATCCTTAACCAACTGAGCAAGGCCAAGAGGTCAAACCGCATCCTCAAGGAGACTATGTCCAGTTCCTAATATACTGAGCCTCAGCAGAAACTCCCCACATGTTTAAATTTAAAAGGCAGTGTTTGGAGTTCCCATCACGGCTCAGCGGCAATGAACCCAACTAGTATCCACGAAGATGTGGGTTCCATCCCTGGCCTTGCTCATTGGTATAAGGATCAGGCATTGCCATGAGCTGTGGTATAGGTCACAGACACTGATCGAATCTGGCATTGCTGTGGTTGTAGTGTAGGCTAGCAGCTATAGCTCCAATTCAACCGTTGGCCTGGGAACTTCCATATGTTGTGGGTGTGGCCCTAAAAAGATAAAATTAATTAATTAATTAAAAGGCAGTGTTTAATTCATCCTGTCAGAAATGGTTAAAAAAAATTATTTAGAACAAAGTCATACTGTGAACCTCAAACCAACATTTTAAAGAAATTAAAACTGAGTTTTTGAAAGAGATGACACAATAATCTCAATTTAGTTTACTTTTGATAAAGTGATAAGATAGGGCTCAGAAATAAATTAAAACGGTTGCTAATTTTTAAAAAAGATGCAACCATTCAGGGCTAGAAGAGGCTTCTGCGTATTCACTTAAGTGTCATAGATTGAGAGCCAGAAAGGATTTATTCACTTAACACAACTTCATGGAGCTCCACAATGTGCCAGGTGCTCCAAGGAGCAGAAGATTCATTGGAATCTTGCCTGCGTTACCTCCTGAATTTATACACCTCTGTAAACCTCAGCCATCTCACCTATAAAGTGGCTCCAGGACAAATAAACCTCAGAGGTTTCAGGAATCCAGCAACAACAAGGTGGGCAGGGACTTTGCACAGTGGCTGGTACAGAGTCGGTACCAAATAAATGCTCTGTTTAAGAGGGGACGGTGGCAGGGGAAATAAAATGTACACACTGACATAAGTACCAGGCCATAAGGAGTGCAAAACAAAAAAGAAGGTAAAAAGTGGAAGCCCTTTTCGGAGAGAAAAGCAATGGAGCAAGGCTTTGCAGTAGTGAGGCAGGCTCCTGAAGGGGCTGGCATAAAGGTGATGGACAAGCCTCCTTGAGAATTGAGAGGTAGATGTGGAGTCCATTGTCCCTTGGAGATATAGCTAGCAGAGGTAGCCTCTTTCCCAGTTGTCCTAAGAAGCAAGGGAGGCCCTAACTTTACTGTCCATCCCAGATAATGGCAACCCAGACCCTGCTGGATTCATCAGTGATGAGCTCTGTGCAAGGCATCAACCTGCAGCTGAAGCCTCAGAGGGCTGGACCTCTCCCTACCCCTCCCCTTCCCAGCTGTAGGCAGCCCCACCAGGGCACATGGGCTGGGGATCGGTGCCAGGAGATGGAGGAATTGGAATTGTGCTTCTCTCCCCACCCTGGCTTTTCCCTTCTTTTAGTTTTGATGACTGGTCTCTTCTGTTTAATTTCAGACTGATTATGGTTTTGAATAAACGTGTTTCTTGGCTCAGGACACAGCTGTGGGAGGCAGAGGGCCAGCCTGGGCCAACAGCCACTGTAGCCATTGAGACCAGGACTGGACCGGCTGGCTAGGCAGGGAAGAGGAAGCACCAATGGTGGAAAACCAACTCTTTTCTTCCAGGGGTATTTTTTGAGAAATTCTCTTGCCTGGGGATCTTGTTACCTAGAGTTCCTATTACAATCATGGTAGTGTGTCCCTAGGGGGCCATGTTTCTTTTCTGCCCACCCATCCCTGGTGTGGCTCCTGCTCCCCAATCTGGTCCAGAAGACACATCAGTATCCTGCTCCTGGTAGGCTGGACCAGGGTAGTGCACTAGGGCTGCCTACCCTCCTGCCTTTGATGCCAGAGCTTATCAGCAACTACCTCAGCCTCTAGGGTCCCTGGAGCATCAGAGGCAGGTACAGGTGCCTCTCAACCTCCAACTCCAGAGAGATCTTAGGCTTCTCCTTGACTCTGGGATAGAAGTTAGAAAACCACAGACACCTGGTGCGTGGTAAGGGGTGGGGACCCCCCCCAAATGGTAGCCAGATTCACATCAGGAAGGTCACTTCTCTCTCTCTTTTTCCCACACATATACACTTCCTCTCTCTCTGTACTAAGGGGATGAGAGTGTGAAACCTGTAAGGAGATTTTTCTTCTGTAAATTTTACACTAGGCGGTCTGACACATCATTTCACCATCACACATGAATTGCATCTTGGTTTCTGGAGATAACTTCCATTTGAGCCACCTGTTATAAGCATTTGCATGTAACAGACTGAGCTAAGAGGGCTTCTGAGCAGAGAAAATGTGGGTGCTGGGTCAGAGGGGAGAAAATGGAGGCTGCAGGTTGGACTGCAGTGTAGACAGTGTCCAAAGAGGTGTAACAAACTAGGACCTGGCCTGGGCAAAACCTAATTCACGGTGGTGAGCTCTCGCTCTCACCAGATGAGTCTAGAAAGAGGGAAGCAGGATGTCAGTGTGTGGTCAGATGTTAAGCAGGATGTCTGTGTGGTCAGAGTTTAAGGGAAGATGCAAGTCATAACATAGTGAGAATACAAAACCCCAATTAGGCCATGAGGGATGGAGAGGGCTGTGTGGCAGGCTTTGGCTGGAAGATATACACACCTTCCATGCACCTACCCACAAGCCTGATTCCAGTCCCTCCTGAACTGCCTACCCCAGAATCTCCATCCCAGCTGAGTGATAGGGTCCCCCAGGCAGCTTTTAGATTGTTACACTTTCCCCACACCTCCAGATTCTTTATTGGTCTTTATCAGTCCAAAAACTGTTTCTGCCCTTAACACTCCCACGGCAATGATAAGAGCACGTCAGAGGTGAAGGTGCCAATTGGGGTGAGGGTGGGGATGCTAAGGAAGGCAAGGACTGCCAGGAGGCTGGCAAGGTGGGCTTGGGTCCTTTTATATAAAGCCTTCTGGGTTGGACTGTAATTTACAGCACAGGGATTATGCTGACAAATTGGGGTTGGGAAATTATATGATTGGAGCTGTGTTTTAAGGCAATGAATTTGGCTTTTTTGTGCAAGATGGGTTGGCTGGAAATCAGAGACCAGTGAGGAAACGATTGCAAAAGGAGATGTGTGATGAAGACATCAAAAGCAAGCTAAGGGCCAGGGGAAATTCCAGATCCTAAAAATATCTCAGCCCTGAAGTGCAGGTGCTGGAGCTTGAGCCACCCAGGGTGTGGAGGCAGCTAGCTGGTAATTAGCCTGCACAAGTCCCATTGTCGCTTGAGATCCTGGCTGCTGGCTAATTAGTGCTTCCTGGAGGACAAAGCAGCTGGTATTTTCCTTTCTAATTCCAGTAATGACGTCCCAGTTTAACATAATAAAAGGATTCGCTGGCGAAGGAGTAGAGCAGAAAGTATGAAAGGCAGAGGTGGCCAGGGGCCCCTCCCGTTGTTCAGAGGCAGCTTGGGGCCAAAGCCAGCATTTCGGGTCTCAGCGAAGAGACAGCCGGGGTTCTTCTCCAGTGTCTGAGCATTGGGCTTGTTCTAAATTGACACGGCTCAGTGACTGAAGCTCATAGGAAGTTCAGAATTGTGTCTATTATCTTTGATCTTTGGAATCCTAAATTTGTCCATTTCTTTTTAAGAGACAGGCAATACACACAGGCCCAGGAGCAGTGCTGATACATGGGTCACCTTTAGGGACTTCCATCCCCTTTGCAAGAGGCAGGGATGCTGCATGGTCTCTCCCAGGTCAGATAAGGCTCT
Organism: Sus scrofa; assembly: GCF_054392235.1. Taxonomy (NCBI): domain Eukaryota; kingdom Metazoa; phylum Chordata; class Mammalia; order Artiodactyla; family Suidae; genus Sus; species Sus scrofa. Next base: position 150,443,300 of record NC_139383.1, read on the forward strand.
GCTAAGATCTTTTCTCCTAAAAAGAGGCCCGTCTTGGGAAGAACACCCCACCCATGGTGTAGATCCCAAAGATTGTTTTCATACCCCACTAGGGCACGAGAGTCTCTCCCTTGATTCTAACAGTGAGAACCTGGTGGAATTCCTGGAGGTAACACATGAATGTGTGGCAACTCCCCTTAGCCTGGGACCTCTCATTTCCAAATTGTTCCATGCTTAGCATAATGGTTCATTTTATGTATCAACTTTGCTAGGCTGTGGTGACTGGTTGTTTGGTCAGACACCCATCCAGGTGTTGCTATATAGCTATATTTTAGATGAGATTAACATTTAAATAGAGAGACTTTCAGAGTTCCTGTTCTGGCTCAGCAGAAACGAATCTGACTAGGAACCATGAGGTTGCAGGTTCAACCCCTGGCCTCACTAGGTTAAGAATCTGGCATTGCTGTGATCTCCGGTATAGGTTGCAGATGCAACTTGGATCTGGCGTTGCTGTGGCTGTGGCATAGGCCAGCGGCTACAGCTCGATTGGACCCTAGCCTGGTAATTTCCATATGCCATGGTGTGGCCTTCAAAATAATAAATAAATAAATAAATAAATAAATAAACAGACTTTGTGTACAGCAAATTACCCTCAGTGCTATGGGTGGGCCTCATCTAATCAGTCAAAAGCCTTAAAAGTCTCCAGGAGAGAGAAGAATTTCTGCCTCCAGATGGGCCTTGGACTCGAGAATACAATCAACTCTTCCCTTGAGCTCTAGCCTAAAACCTTGCCCTGCAGACTTTGGACTTGCCAGCCTCCACAATTACATGAATATATTATCTTGGAAGTTCCTATCATGGCTCAGCAGTAATGAACCCGACTAGTATCCATGAGGATGCAGGTTTGATCCCTGGCCTCACTCAGTGGATTAATGATTCAGCGTTGCCGTGAGCCATGGTGTAGATGGCAGACACACTCAGATCCTATATTGCTATGGCTGTGGTGTAGGCCAGCAGATGTAGCTCCAATTCATCCCTAGCCTGGGAACGTCCATATGCCACAGATGCAGCCCTAAATAAGCAAAAAATAAATAAATAAAAGAAAATCTCTCTCCATAAATATATATATATATCTCCTGTTGGTTGTATTTCTCTGGAGAAAAGTAACCTATATACATTAATTCCAGCAACTCATCAAAATTAATCTTTGAGGGTTCCTACTAGTTTATGCCTTTGGTCGCTTCTGCTCTAGGTAAGCTGACCTTAGCTGTGACTCTGTATTCCTCTGTCTCTTCAGATTCTGGGGTGATGCTCTGCTCTGTGATTGCAGTTTTCTGGTGGTACCAGGAAAAGTCATTGATTTTCAAGTTGTTCAGCTTTTTTCTTCTAGCAAGTCTAGGAGTGACACTTTATGAGTTTGTTAGATGTTAGACCTAAAACTGAAGTTCTCCAGACATTTAAACTTTTTATAAAAGCAATTTTTACCAATTGTGCTTGTTTCATTAGAGAGCAGTTCTGCAGAGATACTTACCCTGCTGTTCAGGAAGTGGAACTCAGGAGATCTGTTTTTAATGACTTACAACTAATATTTGTTAAGTGCTGAAGCTGAACTTCTCAAGGCATTTTACATGCAGCATCCTGTTTAACCCTTATAAATATCTTATGAGGAAGGTTTTATTAGCATGCTCAATTTTCAAATGAGGAAAGAGACTCAGAGAAGTTAAGGGACTTACTTAAATCATGCTATGTGAGGAACTCCCAGAAGTTCAGCAAGACTAGAGTTCAGAATCCTGCAGGAGAATGGCAGAGACCAGATTAGAGAAAAACGAAGGGCTTTATAGTCTAGAGCAGCAGAGATGTAGTTAACGCCCAATAAAAATATAATGAGTAGAAATAGAATGTAAGTCACTGCATAATTATTTTTCCTGATAGCACATTCAAAATAAAAATAGGGAGTTCCCACTGTGGCACAATGGCTTAAGAATCAGACCACGGTGACTGAGGTCACTGTGGAGGTGTGGGTTCAATCCCTGGCTGGCGCAGGGGGTTAAATGCTCTGGACGGAACCTTGGATTCAGTCCCTGGCCCAGGAACTTCCATATGTTGTGAGTGTGGCCATAAAAAATAAGAAATAGAAACAAAAATAAAAATAAACTTGGAGTTCCCGTCGTGGCGCAGTGGTTAACGAATCCGACTAGGAACCATGAGGTTGCGGGTTCGGTCCCTGCGCTTGCTCAGTGGGTTAATGATCCGGCGTTGCCGTGAGCTGTGGTGTAGGTTGCAGACGCGGCTCGGATCCTGCGTTGCTGTGGCTCTGGCGTAGGCTGGTGGCTCCAGCTCCGATTCGACCCCTAGCCTGGGAACCTCCATATGCCGCGGGAGCGGCCCAAGAAATAGCAAAAAAAAAACAAAAAACTTCCCTGGCTTAGGAACTTCCTTCTGCTGTGAGCATGTCCAAAACAAAACAAAATAAACAAATAAATATATAACAGGTAAATTAGTTGGAACAGTACATTTTCTTTAATGTAGCATGTTCAAAATACCATCACTTCAATATATAGTCAATAAAACATTATTAGTGAGATACTTTATCTCCTTTTTTTTTTGAAATCTGGGGGTGTAGATGGCACTTATTGCACATTTCTACTTGGACTTTAGAAGTATTCAGTAACAGTCCTAGACTAAACTCTATTGCTATATTTAACATTACTGCGCCCAGATGAAAGGCCTTTGCAAACTCTGAGAAGACCGTCAAGGAGGCAGTATAGTGGGTGGATGGGGGAGGAGCAGGACAGGAGGCTCAGAGATAAGAAGGGGACTTTGGAGTTCACCAGGAGAGAAATTACAATGACCTGAGAAAAGGAGTAGAGAGAAAAGAGAATAGGAAATAGATACAAAAATAATATATTTTAGCCTGATATTTCAACAAGACTGGTGACATGTTGCAAGTTGGTGATAAGGAAAGAGATGTTGGATGAGCACTTTTATCTAAGTCCCAGGTAGATACTGGACAACAAAGGAAAGGTTTGGAAAAAAGGTTAATGAACTTTGACTTATCTGTGTGCCTCCAAAAAGACAGGTTTTTGGCTAAAGGGTATAAATTTGGTTGTGTAAATGGAAATCAGCTTTTTTTTTTTTTTTTTTGGTACTTCATTCCAAGAGATATAATGTTGATAACAGTAAACTGTGATAAGTCACATATGTACATTGTAACACTCAGAGCTACTCTGGAAACTATGTAAGGAGCACTACAAATAAATCAAGTAAACTCCTAAAAAAATTTTTAGTAATTCATAGGAAAGCAAGAAAAAGAAGCAGGAAAGAAAAACAGAAGAAAAATACAGAAAACAAATAATGCAGAGGTAGATTGAAGCCCTAACATATTGATAACTATCTGAAATATAAACAGTCTAAATTCAGAAATATAAAGAGATATGACTCATCTATATGCCATTTAAAAGAAACTCACTTCTAACTTAATAATATTTTTAGGCTGAAAGCAAAAGAATGGAAAAAGTATATCATGCAAGCACTAGTTTAAAAAATCAGCAATGACTGTACTAATACCAGATAAAATAGATTTCAGAGCAAAGACAAATATCAGAGAAAAGAGGGACATTACTCATAATGATAAAATAATTACTCACCAGGAAGACATAATAATCCTAAATGTGTATGTACCAAACAACAAAATATGTCTCACAGTAGAATATAAAGAGCAGAAAACACAAAGTAAGTCTGAAGCAAAAAGCTGAGAGCTGAAAATGGAAAAAGATAAATCCACAATTATAGTTGGAGACTTCAACATTCCCTTCTAGCCAACTGACAGAACTATTATATTAGAAATTAGCAATGGAAAAGACCTAAACAACACAATCAATCAACAGGATCCAATCAAAATCTGTAAACACTCCACCCAACAACAGATCCCTTTTTATTCAAATGTGTTTGGAACATTCCCCAAGATAGACCACATCCTGGGACATAAACCAACCTTCAACCAAATCAAAAGGATTAAAATAATAACCATTGTGTTCTCTGACCGTAATGGAATCAAAGTAGAAATCAATAACAAAAAGACACCAGGAAAATATTTATACACATGGAAATTTAAAAAACACACTTATAAATAATCTTTGGATCAAAGAGGAAGTATCAAGGGAATATAAATATGTAGAATGGAATGAAAATGGAAATGCAACATATCAAAATATGTGGAATGCAGCTAAAGCAGTGCTGAGAAGAGCATTTATAGTACTAGGAGCTTAAAGTATAAATGGGAAAAGGTCTCAAATTAATAATACAAATTCTTCCACTGAGAAATTTTTTAAAAGAGGAAAAAAGCTCAAAGAAGCAGAAGAAAGGAAAGAGTAAAGACACTTGCAAAAATCAACAATGTTGAAACTAAGATAATAGAAAAATGAATGAATAGAATGAATGAAACAAAAATCTGCTTCTTCTTCAAAAAAAAAATCGATAACTTACCTGTAGCCACATTGACAAACATAAAATGAGAGAAAACACACATCACTAACTTTTGGAAGTAATAGGGGAAATAACTATAGATTTTATAGCCCTTAGAAAGATAATAAGAGACTACTACAAACACATTTACATTGATAAATCTGGAAGTTTAGAAGAAATGGACTAATTCTTCAAAACCCACAAATTATCAAAGTTCAATCCAGATGAAATAGGCAAACTGAATATTCTTATTACCATTAAAGAAATTGAATTTTTAATTTTAAAAACTTTTGAAAAAGAAGCCAGGAGAGACCCATAGAATTTCATTTCAAATTATATTAACTACTTTAAAAGAATTAACACCAATTTTGCAAATCTTTTCCAGATAATAGAAGAGAAGGAAATTTCCAAGTACTACCCTGATAATAAAACCAGAAAAATGATGAGAGAGAGAGAGAGAGAGAGGATGACTACAAGCCAATATCTCACACATTTAGATGCAAAATTATGAACAAAATGTTATCCATCAATCCAATTATGTATAAAAAATATTATATCCCTTGATCAAGAGGGAAGCATTTTAGTTCTAAAAGACTAGTTCAGAATTCAATCACTGTCATCTACCATATCAACACATTAAAGAAGAAAAATCATGTAGTCATATCAATTGACACAGAAAAGTTATCTACAACATCCATTCATGATGAAAATTCTTAGCAAGTTCAGAATAGAGGAAAATTAAGTCAACTTGGTAAGAGCACTTAAGAGAAACCCTACAACTAATACCATACTTAAGGTTACAATATAATCTTTTCCCCCTAAGATCAGGAACAAAATAAGGATGTTTTCTTTTTTTCCATTTTTTAAAGTTTTATTGAAGTATATTTGATTTACAATGACATGATCATTTCTGCTATATGACAAAGTGATTCAGTTATACATATATACACATCCATTCTCTTTCAGATCCTTTTCCCATATAAGACAAGGATGTCTTCTCTCATCACTCTTAATCAACACAGTATGGGAAGTTCTAGCCACTGCATTAAGACGAGAAAGGAAATAAATGTCATAAAGATCAGAAAGAAAGAAATGAAACTGTCCCGATTTGCAGAGATGGAGTGATTATTTATATAGAAAATTCCATAAATCTATCCCCCCCCAAAAAAATAAAAACCTTCTAGAATTAAGACATCAATTCCATTACATCCTGAGGATTCAGGATAACCTATAAAAAATCAGTTGAATTTCTATATATAAGCAATAAGCACATGGACCCATTGAAATTAAAAAATATAATTTCATTTTTAGTCTCTCAAAAAATGAAATATGTAGGTGTAAATCAAATAAAACATGAACAGCACTTGTCTGCTGAAAATTACAAAATACTGATGATAGAAACAAAAGAACTTAAAGGGAGAGAAAAAACATGTTCATAAGTCAGAAGCCTCAGCATGTCAAAGATATTAAGTTTTCCCCAATTGATTTATAGGTTTAATACAATTTCCATTAAAAAGGTAGAAAAACTTATATTGAAATGAATGGGGGCAGGATCAAGACTGCAGAGGTGTAAGACATGGTGCACACCTTCTCCCACAAATACATCAAAAAAAAAAAAAAAAAAAACAAACCATCTACATGTAGGACAATTTGAACAGAACATCTACTGGATGCTAGCAGAAGACCTTAAAACTCCAAAGAGGGCAAGAAACCCTTGACATAACTGGGTAGAACAAAAGTAAAAAAGAGAGAGAGAAGAAAAAAATAGGAGTTAGAATGGGACCAGCAATCCTGAGAGGGAGCTGTGGAAGAGGAAAGAAACCCCCACCCTGGGAAGCCACCTAACTGAAGGGGTGATCAGTTGAGACAGAGGGACCTCAAAGCCTTGAAGAAAAGTGCAGCAGCAGGCTGAGGAGGGTAGAACAAAGAGAGCCACACAAACCATCAGTACCACTGCCCCCAGACACCACAGCATGAGGAGCTCTGGCAGGAGCTGGGTGCTGAGACTCAGGCTCTTCAGGTCAGTTCTGGGGTAAGGACTAAATTTGGCTGTATGGAGACAGCCTGAGGGGCTAGGGAGTGGTGCACAACAGGCTGGGGAGTTGACCACCACAGCTAAGGGAACCCAAGAGGAGGCCTGGGCTACAGGAGAAGAAAGATGCCATTGTTGGGGAAAGTGAAAGAAGGAGGGGTAGACTACCATAGGGATATCTTTCTCTGCACACGTGTAAGCTCTTGGGCAGCTGGGCACCTCTTATGAAGGGTACATGTGGCCCTCTTTCATTGGCTACAGGTGGCAAGGGCAAAGCACTGCAGCCACCTAAGCCATTAAATCATCTAAGTGGGCATTTCTTGCCACCAATAGGAGTCCATGAACAGGCACCACCTGCAGCCCCAGTCACCTCAGGGATCAGCACAGAGGAAGGCATTGATACCAAGCTCCACCCATTCATTGTTGCTCTCACTCCCCTGGGAAAACACATGCCCTGCTGCTGCCACTGCCAAATGCTCTGGGTGTGGCCTACACCTGCCTGAGGGTCACTGTCACTTCCCAGGGCCCTGCAACCAGAAGCAGCCTGCACCACCTCCCCATGGGTCTTCACCACTCTCAAGGGCCCAGCAACCAGGCACTTGCTACTAGCCCTGCTCATTGCTTCCATCTCCCTTGAGGCATGTTCAGGGTGCACACCAGCACAGGGATAACAGCCTACACACACTGAGGAAAGAGACAGCAAGCATTCAAACCAAAAGCAGTCCTCACACCAAAAAAAAAACAAAACAAAATCAAAAAAGAGTAAGCCCTCACAAAATACCCAAGGGTCTTCTCACATATAAATAACCCCCAAGACTACAGCAGTTTTTCCCCCTAAACTCACAGAATAAGAAAAATATAAGCAAAATGAAGAATCTCAGGAAAAATTCCCAGGTAAAAGAACAGAATTCCCCTGAAGGAGCAAACAATGAAACAGATCTCTGGAGTCTTAACAGACATGCAAGTCAAAAAGCAGGTAGTGAAAATACTCAAGGAATTCAGAGCAGATATGAACAGCAATGCAGATTACTTTAGAAAGGAAATAGAAAATATAAGGAGGAGCCAAGAAAAATTAGAAAGTTCATTTGCAGAGACACAATCTGAGTTAAAGGCACTGGAAGAATGGAATAAATAATGCAGGGGAAATAATTTGTGACTTGGAAGATAGAATAATGGAAATCACCCCATTGGGATAGCAGACAGAAAACTAAATGAAAAAACATGAAAGCAGTAAGAAATCTATGGGATAAAATAAAGCAGACAAATCCACACATAATAGGGAGTCCAGGAGAAGAAAAATAAAAGGAGACCGAAAATATATTTGAAGAGATTATGGCTGAAACCTTCCCAAATCTAAAGAAAACATATATTGAGATATACCAAGCACAGAAGGCCCCCCAAAAGTTAAACCTGAACATACCCACACCAAGACATATTATAATAAAAATAGCAAAAATTAAAGAGAGGATTCTAAAGGCAACAAGAGAAAAACAAAGTGTTAATTTTAAGGGAACCCCATAAGGCTATCAGGTAATTTCTTTACAGAAACACTACAGGCCAGAAGAGAATGGCAAGATATATTCAAAATTCTAAAAAGGAAAAATCTGCAGCCTAGAATACTCTACCCAGGAAGAATATCATTTAAAATAGAAGAAGAAATAAAGAATTTCTCCAACAAACAGTAGCTAAAAGAATACAGCAACACTAAACCCATTCTAAAAGTAATATGGAAAGGTCTTCTCTAAATAGGAAAAAAGTAAGAAGATGTAGGATAGAGGTAATCACAATTGGAAAGTAATCACTTAAATTAGCCAGAATACAGATCTAGGAGGAAAAAAAACTATTTGTAAAAGTGATGATAAACACAAGGAACAACAAAATGGTAAACATGAAAATGTTAAAAAAGAACATCAAAATCATAAAATGTAGGGAAAGAAAGTAAGAAAATCTAGACTCTCTTTTTTTAAGAATGTGTTTAAGCCTATATGACTATCAGACTAAGGCAAGCAGGTATAGGAAGGGGTAAACATACTTGAAAACCAGGGCAACCACAAGTCAAAACTAAAACTAAACATTCAATAAGACTAAAAATAAGAGGACACAAGCATAAAATAAAAGTAAATCATCCAACCAAAAAAACAAAGGAACAAAGGAGAAACATAAAATCAAATGGAAAGCAAGTTTTAAAATGGCAAAATACTTATTTATCAATAATTTCCTTAAATGTCAATGGACTGAATTCTCTAATCAAAAGACATGGAGTGGCAGATTAGATACAAAAAACAAGAGCATACAATATGTTGCCTATGAAATACTCCTTAAGGCAAAGGACACATATCAATTATAATAAAGGGAGGGGATGGAAAAGTTATTTCATGTGAATGGAAAAGAAAGGAAAGCAGAAGTTTCATATCAGACCAAACAGACTTTAAAATGAAGGCCATAAGGAAAGACAAAGAAGGACACGTTTTAATGATAAAGGGATCCATTCAAGAAGAGGATATTACAATTGTCAATATATATGCCCCTAATATAGGAGCACCCAGATACATACAACAAATACTAACAGACATAAAAGGAGAAATTGTTGGGAATATAATAATAGTAAGAGATTTTAACACCCCACTCACATCAATGGGCAGATCCCCTAGACAGAAAGTCAATAAGGCAACAGAGATCCTAAATGACACAAAAGAAAAGTTAGATTTATTGACATTTTCAGGATGTTATACCCAAAATAATCAGAATGTACATTCTTCTCAAGAGCACATGGAACATTCTCAAGGATTGACCACATACAGGGGCACAAAACTAACCTCAACAAATTTAAGAGTATAAAAATTATTTCAAGCATCTTCTCTGACCATGATGGTATGAAACTATAAATCAATCACAGAAAAGAAATGGGAAAAAAATTTACTGCATGGAGACTAAACAACATGCTACTAAAAAACCAATGGATAAACAGAGAAATCAAAAGAGAAATTAAAAAATCCCTCTAGACAAATGATAATGAAAACACAACCATTCAAAAATCTATGGGATGGCTCAAAGTTCTGTGACTTGTGCAGGTGCCACTGAGCCACAGGTGGCAGGTGGGACTCCAAGGTGAAGGGAGCTCCTGGGCTCAGCAGGCTGATTGGGAAGAGGACTGATTCTGTACTCACCATATTTATGACTTGCCAGTAATCTAGTCAGAGACCGAATTGCACTAATCCTTGTGGTGCTGGCTGCCTGGTGCTTTCCCATCAGCTCTGTAGAGCAGTTCAGACCAGGTGGCCCTTTGCATTTGGTCACATTTCCTCTTACCTTGGGACAAGGCAGTGCACCGTGTGGTAAAGGTTTAGGTTTTCTGCCGTGTGCAGCATTGCATCACCTGCCACATTCCCTCAGGCTCATTTCAAATGCAAGGTGCCCAGCCCAGTGGGAAGCCCAGGAGGCAGGGGAAGTTGTCCCATGCTTCAGGAACTGGTCTCAGCCATGCACATCCTGGAACCATGACCATGACCCTGATCCAGGACACTTGGCCACTTCCATCTGTCTTGCTACCTTACTTCTCAACAATAATCCCACCACAAGCTCAATTAGCTATAAGAACAAAAGCAAAAATATCTTCTAGAAAAGGCTTAAAGAAATTTCTAAAGGAATCAGGAGATGGGATTAAGATGGTGGAATAGAAGGACTGGAGCTAAACTTCTTTCCTAAAAACAACAAAATTTACAACCAAATACTCAGCAATCTTCAACCAAATGGACTGGAAACTTTCAAAAAGATATCCTACTCTAGAAGACAAAGAGGAGGCTACATCAAGAGGTAGGAAGGGGGATTACGTGATACAAGCAACCCCATAACTCCCATGTGGGAAGTCCCACAGACTGGAAAGTAACTGGTTCACAGAAACTCACCTACAGGAGAGAGAGTTCTGAGCCCCACATCAAACTCTCATGTGCGGGGATCTGGCACTGGGAGAAAGAGCCCCTGGGGCATCTGGCATTGAAGGCAAGTGGGGCTTGTGCACAGGAGCACCACAGTATTGGGGGAAATGGAGACCCCATTCTTAAAAGGCACACATGGACTTTCACGTGGATTAGGTCCCAGGGCAAAGCAAAGTATCCATAGAAATCTGGGTGAAACCTGACTGCAGTTCTTGGAGGACCTCCTGGAAAAACAGGCATGAATGTGGCTTGTTGTGAGGGAAGGACATTGGAATCAAAGCTCTTGGGAGTATTCATCAGCATGCATTTCTCTGGATGTGGCCATTTGGGGAAAATATGGCCCAACCCATCAGCACTGAGAAGCCTCAGGCCAAACACAATCCAGGTGGGATCACAGCCCTACCCATCAGTAAACGGGCTACCTAAAGACCCCTCAGGCACACAGCCACCTCACCTCTATCCTCACCCAGAGACAAAGCCCTACCCACCAGAGGGATAGAAATCAGCTCTACCTACCAGTAGGCAGGCATCAGTCCCTCCCATCAGGAAGTGTACAGCAAGCCACACACCAATTTCAGCCACAAGGGCAGCAGACACCAGAAGTAAGAGAGACTACAACTCTAGTATCTGTAAAAAGGTCACCACACCACAAACCTATAAAAATGAAAAGACAGAGAACTGTAACTCAGATGAGGGAGAAAGAAAAACACCAGTAAAAAAGCTAAGTGATCAGGAGATTCTCAGCTTCTAGGAAAAAGACTTTAGACTGTTGATGCTGAAGATGATGCAAGACATTGGAAATAAACTGGAGGCAAAGATGGATAACTTACAGGAAACACTGAGCAAAGAGATACAAGATATAAAACTTAAACAAGAAGAGATGCAAAATACAATAACAGAAATAAAAAATTCACTAGAAGCAGCTAACAGCAGAATACAGGAGGCAGAAGAATGAATAAGCGAGGTGAAGGACAGATTAGTGGAAACTGTGGATGCAGAACAGAAAAGAGAAAAAAGATTGAAAACAAATGAAGAGAGTCTCAGAGAACTCTGGGACAACGTTAAACACACCAACATCCATATTATAGGGGTGCCAGAAGGAGAAGAGAAAGAGAAGGGGACAGAAAAAATATTCCAAGAGATAATAGCCAAAAACTTCCCTAACATGGGAAAGGAACCACTCACTCAAATCTAGGAAGTGCAATGAATACCACATAAAATAAACCCAAGGAGGAATACACCGAGACACATGTGAATCAAACTGACCAAAATAAAAAAGCCAAAGAGAAAATCTTGAAAGCAGCTAGGGAAAAGAAACAAGTAACATACAAGGGAACCCCGATAAGGTTATCAGTATATTTTTCAGCAGAAACTCTGCAGGTCAGAAGGGATTGGCATGATATACTTAACACGATGAAAGGGAAAAACCTCCAACCAAGATTACTCTACCCAGCAAGGCTCTCATTCAGATTTGAAGGAGAAATCAAAAGCTTCACAGAGAAGCAAAAGCTAAGAGAATTCAGCAACACTAAACCAGCCTTACAACAAATACTAAAAGAACTTCTCTAGGCAGGAAGGAAAAGGCCACAACATGAAACAAAAATACCACAAATGACAAGGCTCACCAGTACAGATACAAATGCAGTAAAGATATGAAATCATCCATGCACAATTATGCCACCAAAATCAGGAATCATGAGGAGGGTACAAATGCAGGACACTGGAGATGCACTTGCAATTAAGAAACCAACAACTTAAAATAATCTCTTATAGACTCTTATATCAAAACTTCAGAATAACTGCAAACAAAAAATCTACAATTGATACACACACAAATAAAAAATCAACTCAAATACAACATTAAAGATAGTCATCAAACTGCAAAGGGTGAGAACAAGAGACGAAGGAAAGAAAAAAGAACAACAAAACCAAATCCAAAGCAATCAATAAAATGGCAATAAGAACATGCATATCAATAATTACCTTAAATGTTAATGGACTAAATGCCCCAACCAAAAGACAGAGACTGGCTGAATGGATACAAAAACAAGACCCATATATATGCTATCTTCAAGAGACCCACTTCACTTCTAGGGACACATACAAATTGAAAGTGAGAGGATGGAAGAAAATATTTCATGCAAATGGGGATCAAAAGAAAGCTGGAGTAGCAATGCTCACATCAGACAAAATAGACTTTAAAATGAAGAATATTCTAAGGGACACAGAAGGTCATTACCTAATGATCAAAGGATCAATCCAAGAAGAAGACATCACAAATTTAAATATCTATGCACCCAACATAGGTTCACCACAATATATAAGGCAACTGCTAACAACCTTCAAAGGAGAAATCAACAATAACACAAGAATAGTGGGAGACTTTAACACCCCACTTACAGCAATGGACAAATCATCCAGACAGAAAATCAAGAAGGAAACACAGGCCCTGAATGAAGCATTAGACCAGATGAACTTAATAGATATTTATAGGACATTCCATCCAAAAGCAACAGAATATGCATTCTTCTCAAGTGCGCATGGAACATTCTCTAAGATGGATCACATCCTGGGCTACAAATCCAACCTCAGTAACTTTTAGAAAATTGAAATCATATCAAGCATCTTTTCAGACCACAATGCTATACCACTGAAAATCAACAACAAGAAACAAACTGCAAAAAACACAAACAAGTGGAGACTCAACAACATGCTACTAAACAACCAATGGATCACTGAAGAAATCAGAGAGGAAATTAAAAAATACCTAGAAGCAAATGACAACAAAGATAGGACACTCCAAAACCTATGGGATGTGGCAAAAGCTGTTCTAAGAGGAAAATTTATAGTAGTACAAACCCACCTGAGGAAGCAAGAAAAAACTCAAATAAACAAGCTAACATTACATCTAAAGCAGCTAGGAAGAGAAGGACAAGACCTAAAGTTAGCAGAAGGAAAGAAATCATAAAGATCAGAGCAGAAATCAATGAACTAGAAACAAAGAAAACCATAGAAAAGATCAATGAAATGAAAAGCTGGTTCTTTGAAAAGATCAACAAAATTGATAAACCCTTAGCCAGACTTATCAGGAAAAAAAGAGAGGACTCAAATAAATAAAATTAGAAATGAAAAAGGAGAAGTAACAATGAACATCCCAGAAATACAAAGGATCATAAGAGACTACTACATGCAACTATATGCCAATAAAATGGAAAACCTAGAAGAAATGGACAAATTCTTAGAAAAGCACAATCTTTCAAGACTAACCCAAGATGAACTAGAAAAGATAAATGGACCAATCCCAAGTACTGAAATTGAAATTGTGATTAAAAAACTTCCAACAAACAAAAGTCCAGGACCAGACGGCTTCACAGGCAAATTCTATCAAATATTTAGAGAAGAGCTAACACCTATCCTTCTGAATCTATTCCAAAAAATTGCAGAGGAAGGGACACTCCCAAATTTATTCTATGAGGCCACCACCACCCTGATACCAAAACCAGACAAAGATACCACACACAAAAAAAAGAGAAAATTACAGGCCAATTTCACTGATGCACATAGACGCAAAAATCTTCAACAAAATACTAGCAAACCACATCCAACAATACATTAAAAGGATTGTACATCATGATCAAGTGGGATTTATCCCAGGGATGCAAGTGTTCTTCAATATCCACAAATCAATCTGTGTGATACACCACATTAACAAACTGAAGAATAAAAAACCATATGATCCTCTCAATAGATACAGAAAAAGCCTTTGACAAAATCCAACACACATTTCTGTTAAAAACCCTCAGAAAGTGGGCATAGAGGGAACCTACCTCAACATCATAAAGGCCATATATGGCAAGCCCACAGCTAACATCATTCTCAATGGTGAAAAGCTGAAAGAATTCCTGCTGAGATCAGGAGTAAGACAAGGATGTCTGCTCTCGCCATTACTCTTCAACATAGTTTTGGAAGTCCTAGCCACAGCAATCAGAGAAGTAATAGAAATAAAAGGCATCTAAATTGGAAAGGAAGAAGTAAAACTATTACTATTTGTAGTTGACATGATACTCTACCTAGAGAATCCTAAAGACTCTACCAGAAAATTGTTAGAGCTCATCCATGAATTTTGCAAAGTCACAGGATACAAAATTAACACACAGAAATTGATGGCATTTCTATTTACTAATAATGAAAGACCAGAATGATAAATTGGGGAAGCAATCCCATTTACCATCGCATCCAAAAGAATAAAATACCTAGGAGTAAATCTACCTAAAGAGACAAAAGACCTGTACTCTGAAAACTATAAGACACTGATGAAAGAAATCAAAGATGACACACATAGATGGAAAGACATACCATGCTCTTGGATTGGAAGAGTCAATATTATCAAAATGACTACACACAATGGAAACCCTAAACAAAACGAAAAGACAACCCACAGAATGGGAGTAAATATTTGCAAATGAATCTACTGACAAGGGATTAATCTCCAAAAATAAACACCTCCTACTACTCAATACCAAAAAAACAAACAACCCCATCAAAAAATGGGCAGAAGATCTAAACAGACAATTCTTCAAAGAAGACATACAGATGGCCAAAAACCACATGAAAAAGTATTCAACATCACTCATTATTAGAGAAATGCAAATCAAAACCATTATGAGTTAGCACCTTACACCAGCCAGAATGGCCATCATCAAAAAGTCTACAAACAATAACTGCTGGAGAGGGTGTAGAAAAAAAAGGACTCTCTTACACTGTTGGTGGGATTGTAAATTGGTGCAACCACTGTGGGAAACAGTATGGAGATTCCTCAGAAAACTAAAAATAGGAGTTCCCGTCGTGGCACAGTGGTTAACGAATCCGACTAGGAACCATGAGGTTGTGGGTTCGGTCCCTGCCCTTGCGCAGTGGGTTAACGATCCGGTGTTGCCGTGAGCTGTGGTGTAGGTTGCAGACGCGGCTCGGATCCTGCGTTGCTGTGGCTCTGGCGTAGGCCGGTGGCTACAGCTCCGATTCAACCCCTAGCCTGGGAACCTCCATATGCCGTGGGAGTGGCCCAAGAAATAGCAACAACAACAACAACAAAAGACAAAAAAAAAAAAGAAAACTAAAAATACAACTACCATTTGATCCAGCAATTCCACTCCTGGGCATCTACCCAGAGAAAACCATGACTTGAAAAGACACTGTTTATTGTAGCACTGTTTGCAATAGCCAAGACATGGAAACAACCTAAATGTCCATTGACAGAGAAGTGCATCAAGAAAAGGTGGTACACATACATGATGGGATACTACTCAGCCTTTAAAAGGAACAAAATACCGGCATTTGTAGCAACATGGGTGGACCTAGAAATTATCATGGTAAGTGAAGTCAGTCAGACAATGAGACACCAACATCGAATGCTTTCACTGACATGTGGTATCTGAAAAAAGGACAGAATGAACTTCTTTGCAGAACAGATACTGACTCACAGACTTTGCAATACACATGGTTTCCAAAGGAGACAGTTTTGAGGGTGAGGGGATATGCTGGGGTGTGGGATGGAAATCCTATAAAATTGGATTGTGATGATCATTGTACAACTGTAAGTGTAATAAATTGAGTAATACATAAAAAAATCTATGGGATGCCAAAAAAGCAGTGCTTAGAGGGAATTTCATAGCAATACAGGCTATCCTCCAAAAAGAAGAAAAACCTCAAATTAACAACTTAACCTACCACCCAAGGAATTATAAAAAGAAAAACAAACAAAACCTAAAGTCAGCAGAAGGAAGGAAATAGTAAAGATTAGAGAGGAAATCAATAGAATAGAGATTCAAAACACAATAGAAAAAGTCAATAAAACCAAGTGCTGGTTCTTTGAATGGGTAAACAAAATTGACAAACCTCTGGCCAGACTCACCAAGAAACAGAGAGAAAGAACTCAAGTAAACAAAATAAGAAATGAAAAAGGAGAAATTTCAACATATATGGCAGAAATACAAAAAATCATGAGAGAATACTATGAACAATTATATGCCAACAAATCTGACAACTTAGAAGAAATGGACAACTTTCTAGAGACATACAGCCCACCAAAACTGAATCAAGAAGAAAGAGGTCATTTGAACAGACTTATCACTGGAAATGAAACTGAATATATAATAAAAATACTCTCTACAACAAAAGTCCAGGATATGATGACTTCACAGGTAAATCTTACCAAATATAAAAAGAAGAACTTATACCCATACTTCTTAAACTTTTTCAAAAGGTTGAAGAAGGAACACTCCCAAAGACATTATTTGAAGCCATCACAGCCCTAATACCAAATCCAGACAAAGATACTACCAAAAAAGAAAATTTTAGGCTAATTTCTTTGATGAATATAGATGCAAAAATTCACAAAATTTTAGCCAACTGAATCCAACAACATATAAAAAAGATCATACTTCACGACCAAGTGGGATTCATCCCAAGTTCATAAGGATGGTTCAACATATGCAAATAAATCAATGTCATACACCACATTAACAAAATAAAAAATAACCATGATCATCTCAATAGATACAGAAAAAGCATTTGACAAAATCCAAAATCCATTCATGATAAAAACTCTTACCAAAGTGGTTATAGAGGGAACATACCTTAACATAATCAAAGCCATTTATGACAAACCCACAGCCACTATAATACTCAATGGAGAAAAGCTGAAAGCCCTTCTGCTAAAATCTGGAACAAGACAAGTATGACCACTCTCACCACTTTTATTCAACATAGCATTGCAAGTCCTAGCCACAGCAGTCAGACAAAGAAATAAAATGTATCCAAATTGGATGAGGAGAGGTAAAATTGTCACTCTATGCAGATGACATGATATATGAAATGACATGATTTCTATATATAAAAAACCCTAAGGACTCCGTACAAAAACTACTTGAACTGATTAACAAATTCAGTAAAGTAGCAGGATATAAGATTAACATTCAGAAATTGGTTGCATTTTTATATACTAAAAATGGAATATTAGGAAAGAAATATAAAAATACAATACCTTTTAAAACTGTACCCCAGAAAATTAAATACCTAGGAATAAGCCTGACCAAGGAGGTGAAAGACTTGTATGTCGAGAACTCTGAAACATTAATCAAGGAAATTAAAGAGGACTCAAAGAAATGGAAAGATATTCCATGTTCCTGGATTGGAAGAATTAATATTATTAAAATGGCCATACTACACAAAGCAATCTACAGGTTTAATGCAACCTCTATCAAATTACCCATGACATTTTTCACAGAACTAGAACAGACAATCCAAAAATTTATATGGACACATAAAAGATTCAGAATTCCCAAAGCGTTCCTGAGGGGGAAAAAAATGAGCAGGAGGCATAACTCTCCCAGACTTCAGACAGTATTACAAAGGTACAGCAATAAAGAGAGTGTGGTACTGGTACCAAAACAGACATACAGACCAATGGAACAGAAATAAACCTAGACACCTATGGTCAATTAATCTTCCACAAAGGAGGCAAGAATATAAAATGGGAAAAAGACAGTCTTTTCAGTAAGTGATGCTGGGAAAACCGGACAGTCGCATGTAAATCAATGAAACTGGAATGCACCCTCACACCATGTACAAAAATAAACTCAAAATGGCTTAAAGACTTAAAAATAAGACAAGATACCATCAAACTCCTAGAAGAGAACATAGGCAAAATATTCTCTGACATCAACCTTATGAATGTTTTCTCAGGTCAGTCTTCCAAAGCAATAGAAATAAAAGCAGAAATAAACCAATGGGACCAAAACTTACAAGCTTTTGCACAGCAAAGGAAATAATAAAAAAAGAAAAAAAAATCATGAAAAAAGAAAAAACCTACAGACTGAGGGAAAATAGTTGCAAATGATGCAGCCAACAAGGACTTAATCTCAAAAATATACAAACAACTTATACAACTCAATAGCAAAAACGCCAACAACCCAATTGAAAAATGGGCAGAAGACTTGAATAGACATTTCTCCAAAGAAGATATACAGATGAAAAAATGCTCACCATCACTGATTATTAGAGAAATGCAAATCAAAACTACAATGAGGTACCACCTCACATCAGTCAGAATAGCTATTATTAATATGTCTATAAATAAATGCTGGAGAGGGTGTGGAGAAAAGAAACTCTCCTACACTGTTGGTGGGAATGTAAATTGGTAGAACCACTATGGAAAACAGTCTGGAGTTTCCTCAGAAAACTAAATATAGAACTACCATATGATCTAGCAATCCCAGTCCTGGGCATATAGACAAAACTTTCATTGAAAAAAGATACATGCACAGCTATGTTCATTGTGGGAATATTCACAATAGCCAGACATAGAAACAACCTAAATGTCCATGACAGAAGAATGGATTAAGCAGATGTGCTACATATAAACAATGGACTGCTACTCAGTCATAAAAAGAACAAAATAATGCCATTTGCAGCAATGTGGATGGAACTGGATATTCTCATACTAAATAAGTCAGAAAGACAAAAATAAATACCATATGATATCACTTGTATCTGGAATCTAATATATCACATAAATGAACCTATCTATAGAAAATGAACTCATGGACATGGAGAACAGACTTGTGGTTGCCAAGAGTGAGGCGGAGGTAGTGGGATGAACAGGCAGTTTGGGGTTAATAGATGCAAACCATTGCATTTGGAGTGGAAAGGCAGTAGGATCTTGCTGTATGGCACAGGGAACTGTATCACTTGTGATAGAACATGATGGAGGATAATGTGAGAAAAAGTTACATATACATATAACTCAGTCACTTTGCTGTACAGCATAAATTGACAGAACATTATAAGTCAAGTATAATAAAAATCTTTAAAAAGAAATTTAGCTCTAGAAGAGCTAAAATTTAGCCCTAAAAGAGCTAAAATATTTTCAAAAAGTGATAAAGTGGAAGTGATCACTCTATCTGATACCTCTGAGATTTCAAGGTTTGTTAATGCAACCTACTTAACCTTGCTAAATGTGAAAAGTTTTGAGCAGGGGAGTGAATGTAATTGATTTACTTCTTTTTTTTAAGATTTTTATTTTTTCCTTTGTAGCTGGTTTACAGTGTTCTAACAATTTTCTACTGTAGAGCAAAGTGACCCAGTCATACATACATATATACATTTTTTTGCTCACATTATCCTCCATCATGCTCCATCATAAGAGACTAGATATAGTTCCCAGTGCTATACAGCAGGATCTCATTGCTTATTCAATCCGAAGGCAATAGTTTGCATCTATTAACCCCAGATTCCCAGTCCATCCAACTCCCTCCCCCTTCCCAACTTGAGTCTGTTCTCCAAGTCTATGAGTTTCTTTTCTCTAGGAATATTCAATTGTGTCATATATTGTATTCTAGATATGTGATATCATATGGTATTTGTCTTTCTTTCTGACTTACTTCATTTAGTTCCATTCATGTTGTTGCAAATGGAATTATTTTGTTCTTTTTAAGGCTGAGTAGTATTCCATTGTGTATATACACCACATCTTCTTAATCCATTCATCTGTCATGGGCACTTAGGTTGTTTCCATGTCTTGGCTATAATGAATAGTGCTGCAACAAACATATGGGTGCATGTGTCTTTTTTCAAGGGAAGTTTTTTCCAGATATATGCCCAAGAGTGGGATTGTTGGGTGATATGGTAGTTCTATATTTAGTTTTCTGAGGAAACTCCAGACTGTTTTCCATAGTGGTTGTACCAATTTATATTCCTACCAGCAGTGGAGGAGGGTTCCCTTTTCTCCACACCCTATCAGCATTTGTTATTTGTGGACTTATTAATGATGGCCATTCTGACTGGTGTGAGGTGGTACCTCATAGCAGCTTTGATTTGCATTTCTCTAATAATCAGTGATGGTGAGCATTTTTTCATGTGCCTGTTGACCATCTGTATATCTTCTTTGGAGTAATGTCTATTCAAGTCTTCTGCCCATTTTTCAATTGGGTTGTTGGCTTTTTTTGCTATTGAGTTGTATAAGTTGTTTACATATATATATTTTTTGTCTTTTTGCCATTTCTTGGGCCACTTTCGCGGCACATGAAGGTTCCCAGGCTAGGGGTCTAATCGGAGCTGTAGCCACCAGCCTATGCCAGAGCCACAGCAATGCAGGATCCGAGCCGCATCTGCAACCTACACCACAGCTCATGGCAATGCCGGATCATTAACCCACTGAGCAAGGGCAGGGACCGAACCCGGGCAGGGACTGAACCCACAGCCTCATGGTTCCTAGTCAGATTCCTTAATCACTGTGCCACGACGGGAACTCCGTATATTTTAGATATTAAGCCCTTGTTGCATCATTTGAAACTATTTTCTCCCATTCTGTAAGTTGTCTTTTTGGGGTTTTAAAAAATGGTTTCCTTTGCTGTGCAAAGCTCATATGTTTGATTATGTCCCATTGGTTTATTTTTGCTTTTATTTCTGTTGCCTTGGGAGATTGACTCTGGGTTGTGGGGAAGGAAAGGGCAGTGTTTATTGCAGGTTCCCAGTAAGGAGTCCAGGTAGTTAGTTCTCAAAAAGCCCAAACTCCCTAAAGACTTTCAGGGAAAGGTTTTTAAAGACAGGGTGAGGGAGAGGGCATTGCAGAATGGGTGATCAGCTCATGGACATTTTTCTGATTGATTGGTAATGAAGTAACCAGGAGTCAACATCATCCACCTTCTGGTTCCAAAAAGTCTGGGGTCTGTGTGCTTGTGGGTAGTGTAGAGTTCACTTCTTCCACCTGGTGGTGATTTCAGTCTCTGTGAAACAGCTCAAAGGACACAGCTCAGAATATGATCTACAGTCCTTGAGGATAAACCAAAATCCTTGACTTTGTTGAATGGCTAAACAATTATTATTTTGTTTTGCTTGACTATTTTCCTTTCTCTTTGCATTTTCTTACTTCTCTGATTAAATCTCACTTCTCTGATTAAATCTCAATTCTCTGATTCTCACTGGAACTCAGGGAAGGCCTAGGAGGCTAACATTTTGAGGCAGGCAAAGGACGTGGTTGGTGAGGAGGGGCTCTGTCCCAGGAAGACCCCATAAGGGATAAAATTCAAAGAAGAGGATGAGGTGCAAATGTATAAATGTGTAAATTGGGTTTTGGGGCTGCTCTCATTGAAAATTTTTCTTTCTCCACACCCTCTGTATAAAAACCTACCTCTTTCATCACTATCAAAAGAATCCGTACTCCAGCTGGACCAAGTGGACCACATCACCATCAGTGACGTGTCTGTTAGAAAGTTCACATGGTGAGTGTGGTGGGCTCTTCCTCTTCTTCTATCGATGGAGCTGAGCCAGCAAACTGGCCTCAGGCTTTTCACCCACCTGAGTAATTGTCCTCCATCCCCATCTCAGGCTCTCTCTCTGGTGTTTCCCTACTTTTTCTTTCTGTGTCTAAAATACGATCATAAAAAGTTGGGAGGAGGTATAGCCATTTAGCTTTCTTTTTGAATTTTTTTTTCCCATAAGCAATGAGGGAATCCAATCTTTTCATTGTAGGGGAGCAACTGCTGACAAGATTTTAAATTAAGACTTTGGGCGGGAAAACTTTTTGCTAGACCTAAGGCCTGTCTCTTGACTTCAGTCCAATTAACCAACCTTATATATTGGAGTCTGGAGGGCAAACTCCGTTTAAATGTACAAAGTTGGATTTCCTATTTCCTTTTACATTTCTACTTGGGAACTTCCAGGGGTTGGGGATCCTCTGTTTAGAGGTAAATTTGAAGTTACTTACTTGTCTGGTTTCATGACACCAGGAAATTTTTTTATCCTCCCCTAAGAGAGATGTTGGCTATATCTATTTGTCAGGGAAAAGAGAGGTGGGTAGGTTTGGAGAACCAGATTTAACTTATTAGCTGTTGGGAAAGTTACTTCTCTCTACACTTAAGGTTCCTTATCTGTATCAATCAAGTCACAATATTGCCCATTTTATAAAGTTGTTATATGCATTAAATGTGCTAAGAAATGTAAACCACTTAGAGTAGTGTCTATCATAAGTTTTGATGATGATTATTTTCTTCATGTAGGATTACAATCAAGGATATGATGAGATAAACCAGAGGAAATATTGTCTAGATAATATTTACTATCCTTTCTAACACTGAAAATATTTCAAAGCTTGATTTCCTTTTTTTTCTTTTCTTTTCTTTTTTTTTTAGGACTGAGATACATTCATCTACCCACATTTTACAGATTACACTTCTTATGGGGGTGGGGTGGGGCATGTCAGAGGGTTTCCTGATGGTTTCAGTCTCCTCATGACCACAAGATGGCAGTAGAATTCAGAGCCAGTCACTGGAGCTGAGGAACCTGTCTCAGATGGAGGAATAATGCAAAAACAGTTATGAGATGATGAGCATCAACCATGATGAGAAAAAATCCTAGCGGGGAAAATGGGGCTTAAGTATTGTCTTAAATTCCAGGAGTCTAAATAAAGTGTTGGATGAAAGAGCAAAGTGAAGGACTGCTAGATAATCTATCAGTCCAGTAACGTAAGAATAAGGCAGACCAACAAGCAGGACATGTGAGAGAGTGAGAGGTAACTGCTGAGTCTTTAGTCTCTACTGGAGATTCCAGATACTGTCTGAGGTAAGGTACTATGTGGACACCTAGCTGCAAACTACCATATTAGGGCTCAGAAGTAATTCTCCAGCAATAAGTGGCAGAATAAAGGCTACATTCTTTCAGTCACTCTGGCCCTGAAAACTGTTGACTCATTCATGAATAGCAGTCACCCAAACCTAGCAACACAAATGTTAGTGATCATCTCATCTAACCTTGAAGACCAAAGCTAGAAGTAAGCACTCCCCAGCCTTGCCTCAGTAACATCTCCCTTCTTAATTGAGTAGCATCCTTCCCATAGAACCACTAGTTCTGATTCTGACAAGATAAAAGTAGAAAGGAACCAGAAAGTAGGAGTTGTCATAATATGTTTATTTCTTTTCTACTGATTTTGTAGGATTTAGTTTATTTTTCTGTTTCTTGTTTCATAAGGTAGACAGCGATGTCATTTTTTGGAGGTCTTCTTTTTAAAATATAGTTTTTTTAATGCTATGAATTTGCCTCAAATTGCTACTTTAACTGCATCACACAAGATTTGATACACTGTTTTAATTTTTGTTCAATTCAAAATTTATTGTAATTTAATTTTTGATGTATTTTTTGACCCATAGTTTACTTAGAATTGTATTATTTAGTTTCTTAGTACTGTTGACCCTTGAACAACATGGATTTTGCTGTTGGTTCACTTATACATGGATTTTTTTCCCCCAATAAATACATAATATGGTAGTACAAGGTTCATAGTTGGGGGAATCCAAGATGAGGTACCTCAAATATGGAGGACTAACTTGACTGTGTGGAGGTTCAGCATTCTGAACCCTCACCTTATTCTAGGGTTAACAGAATTTGAGGATTTTTCAGATATCTTCCTATTAATTCCAATTTACTTCTATTGTAGTCAGAGAATGTACTCTGTATGATTTAATGTTTTTAAATTCATTGAGACTTATTTTATGATCTATGGTGGTAAATATTTTCTGTGCATGTGGAAATAATATATATTGTGCTGTTTTTTGCCTACTTATACTATAAATAATCAGAAGAGTATTGAAATTTCCAATGCCAATTTTGGATTTGTCTATTTCTTTACAAGTCTATCAGATTTTGCTTCCATGTACTTAGAACTTTTGTTATTAAGTATATAAAAATCTTTAAGAGCATTGTGTTCTCTTGATGAACTGCCTACTTTATCATTATGAAGTGATCTCTTTGTTCTGAGGGATATTTTTTGCTCTGAAGTCTTTGCTTGATATGAAAATAACCTGCCCTTGATATCATCATGAGCAGGCATTTGTTATCTTTTCACTTTTCACTTCTTTGTGTCTTTGTACTTAAAATGAATTTCTTGTAGGTAGCATATCTTTGGGTCTTATAATTTTTAATACAATCTGAAAATCTCTCAATAGAGATGTTTAAACCATTTATATTTAATGTGATCATTGACGTGGTTGAGTTTAAGCCACCTCCTGCCATTGGCAATCATCTGTTCTTAGTATCTATGAACTTGCTTTTTTTTAGATTCCACATATAAGTGATTACGTGAAGTATTTGGCTTTCTCTACCTGCCTTATTTCACTTGGCATAATGCACTCAAGGTCCATTCATGTTGTTGCAAAAAGTAGAATGTCCTTTCTCATGGCTAAATAATATTCCATTGTATATATTTTCCTTATCCATTCTTCCATTGATGGACACAAGTTGTTTTCATATCTTGGGTATTGTAAATAATACTGCATGTGAGCTTGGGGATTCATATATCTTTTTGAGATGGTGTTTTCATTTTCCTCTGATAAATGTTTACACCAATTTTCCCATCAGCAGTGTACAAAGGTTTCCTTTTCTCCATATCTTCCCCATACATGTCATTTCTTCTCTTTTTAATAATAATCATTCTAACAGGTATTAGGCAATAACTCACTATAGTTTTGATTTTCATTTTCCTGATTATTGACCATTTGTACATCTTATTTGGAAAAAATGTCTTTTCAGCGCCTCTCTCATTTTTTAAATTGGATTGTTGTTTTATTTTTTTTTTGTTATTAAGTTTTATGAATTCTTTACATATATTTTGGATGTTAGCCTCTTATCAGATATACGACTGGCAATTATTTTTTCCCCATTCATGAGGTTTTCTTTTCATTTTATTGATGATTTCCTTTGCTGTGCAGAAGATTTTAGGTTAAGTTTATAGTCCCACTTGTTTATTTTTGCTTTTGCTTTTTGTCTCAGATTTTTAAAAATCATTGCCAAAGTCTATATCATGGAGTTTACTGCCTATGTTTTCTTCTGGGTATTTTATGGTTCCAAGTCTTATGTTCAAATATTTATCCATTTTGAGTTAATTTTTTTGTGTGGTGGAAGACAACAGTCCAGTTTCTTCATTTTTCATATGACTGTCCAATTTTTAAACACCACTTATTGAAGAGATTTCCTTTCTCCGTTGTATATTCTTGGGTTTCTTTTGTAAATTAATTAGCCATAAATGTGTGGGTTTATTCTTGGACTTTCTATTCTGTTCTATTCTCCTTTGTATCTATTTTAAATGCCAATACCATACTGTTTTGATTACTGTAGCTTTGTAGTTTAGTTTTAAATCAGGGAGCATGAAACCTCCATCTTTGTTCTTCTTTCTCAAGAACACTTTGGCTATTTGTGGTCTTTGGTGATATAGACAAATTTTAGGACTGTTTGTTCTATTTATATGAAAAATACTATTGAACTTTTGATAGGGTGTGCATTGAATCTGTGTATTGCTTTGGGTAGTATGGAACTGTTTAACAATCTTAATTTTTCCAATTCATGAGTATGGAATATCTTTCCATTTATTTGTGTCTTCAATATCTTTCATTAATGTCTTATAGTTTTCAATACACAGGTCTTTCACCTCCTTAGTTAAATTTATTCCTCTGTATTTTATTTTTTGATGCAATTATAAATGGTATTGTTTTCTTAATTTCTCTTTCTGATAGTTACTAGTGTAAAGAAACACAATGGATTGTGTGTTGATTTGTATTCTGCAAATTTACTGAATTTTTTTTAGTTCTAACTGACTTTTGATGGAATCTTTAGGATTTTCTATATGCAATAGCATGTCATCTGCAAATAGTGACAGTTTCACTTATTCCTTTCCAATTTAGATGACTTTTATATCTTTTTGTGCCTAATTTTTCTGGCTGGGGCTTCCAATACTACATTGAATAAAAGTAGCAAGAATAGTTAATTACTGGAAAGTTTTATGATAAATAGATGTTGAATTTTGTCAAAAGCTTTTTCTGCATTTATTGAGATGGTCATATGTTTTTTATTCTTCAATTTGTTATTGTAGCAAATCACACTGATTGAATTTAGTTTGCTAATATTTTGTTGAGGATTTTTGCATCTATGTTCATCAGTGATATTAACCTATAATTTTCTTTTCTGTGTGGCATCCTTGTCTTGTTTTGGTGTCAGGGTAATGCTGGCCTAATAAAATGTGTTTGGAAGGGTTCTCTCTTCTATTTTTAGAAGAGTGTGAGAATGATTGCTACTGATTTCTTTTTTAATATTTGGTAGAATTCAGCAGTGAGGCTGTTTGGTCCTGAACTTTTGTTTTTGATCATTGATTCATTTTTTTGCTAATAATTGGTTTATTCAGATTTTCTTTTCATGATGATTCAGTCTTGTTAAGTTGTATGTTTTTAGTAATTTGTTTCTTCTAAGTTGTCCAATTTGTTGGTGTATAATTGTTCATAGTCGTCTCTTATGATCCTTTGTATTTCTATGCTATCAGTTACAATATTCCCTATTTTACCTCTGATTTTATTTGATTCCCTTCTCTTTTTTTATTCTTGAGTCTAGCTAAAAGTTTTTCTATTTTGTTCATGTTTTCAAAGAATTAGCACTTATTTTCACTGGTCTTTCCTATTGTTTTTTTACCCTCAATGTAATTTATCTCTGCTCTAATCTGTGTTATTCTTTTCCTTCTACTAGTTGTAGTCTTTGCCTGTTCTTTTCCTAGTTCTTTGAGGTGGAAAGTTAGATTTTTTTAGTTGAGACTTTTCTTGTTTTTTGAAGTAGGCATTTAGTGCTATGAACTTCCTTCTTGCAACATCTACTGATATATCCCATAAATTTCAGTAAGTTACATTTCTATTTTTGTTTGTCTCAAGGTATTTTTTATTTCTCTTTTTATTTCTTCTTTGACTCACTGGTTATTTAGTAACATATTTAATCTCCACATATTTGTGAATTTTCCAGTTTTCTTCATGCAATTAATTTCTACTCTCATTCCATTGTCATTCAGAAAGATGCTTCGTATATTTAAATCCCATTAAGTTTACTAAGATTTGTCTTATGAAATAACATGATCTGTCTTGGAAAATGTTCCATGTGCACTTGAGAAGAATGTGTATTTGATTACTTTTGCATGGAATGAGCAGTAAACATCATTAAGTCCATCTGGTGTAACCTGTTATTTATTGTCAATTCTTCCTTATTGATTTTCTGTCTGATGATCTATCTACTGTTTTATGTGGGGTATTAAATTTCCCTACCACTATTATATTGCTGTCTATTTCTCCCTTTAGTTCTGTTAATATCTGCTTTGTATACATAGGTGCTCCTATGTTGAGTGCATAGATATTTACAAATGTTATATCCTGTTGTTGAATTGACACCTTTATCATTATGTAACACCATTCTTTGTCTGTCTCTCACTATAATGTTTGTTTTAAAGTTCCAGTTCAAGATGGCAATCTAGGAAGAATCTGAATTCACCTCCATGGACACATTGAGTCTACATGCAACAATTTTCTCTTAAAAATCTTAAAGACTGGTTGAGTGATTTCTACACATTTGGCAAATGAGAATAAAGCCACATCAAAATGGGTAGAAGAGGTTGGAACACAGTCTTGTTAGAAACCCCACCCCCGGTGCAGAGACCTACAACTAGGAGGTAATTCAAAAGCCAGAGCTCCTTCCTGAGAAGTGAAGAGTTAAAGCACCACAACTTTTAAGACATGAACTTGTGAGACAAGGTCCCAAAATATCTAATTTTGAAAATCAATGGGACTCATGTCCTGAGGCCCACATGATAGTAGTGATCTGAGAAACACCTCTTTAAGGGCTCATGCTCTCAGACTCATTGCCCCAGAGCCCAGTTCAGAGTTAGTTGATTTTGCTCAGCTTTGAGTAAAAGTAGCTGACCTGCTTTTATTAAAACCTTTGCCTGAGGGGTGGGCATCTAATTCACCACATATATCTAAAAGCCTGTTGGAACACTCTCCAGGAACAGAGGCTGGTAAGCACCAGCCAGTTTTGCTATCCCTTTGCCAATTCCACAGCATCAGTGTCTCCAAGAATGGAGCCTTTACATATGTCTTTTACCCTGATTTATGTGGCTGTTGTCCAGAGGATGCTTCTTGACCACCTGGCTCTGGAGGCTGAGGGAGCTTGCATTCTTGGTCATATAGAACTGTAATAATTGGTGTAACCCAGAAAGGAGTTAATACTCCTGGCTCAGTTTTGGAAACTGCTGTCAGGGTACATCTCTACATCACCTGGCTCTGGCAACTAATTAGGCTTATGTTTGTGGGTCCCAAAGAATTGTAACCAACAGAGAAATAGTTCTTAAACTGCTACCACCCTCAGGGCACAGCAAAAGGTAATAGACCTAGGAGCTAGGTCTTTCTGTGAAGGAAGCCTACTATCCAATTATCATGACAGCAGCCTGAGAAGCAAGCTTCTAATTAAACATCATCTTGGGGCTGACTGTAATCCTTTCCAGAGAACTCAGAGAGCAGACACTATGCATGTTCTGCCATGCTCCAGAGCACCAGTATCTCCTTGTGGAAAGCAATATATTTATATATGTCTGGTGCCTGGTTTTTGTGATGGATGCTCCTGGGATGGCCCTTAATCACCTGGCTCTGGTGGCCAAAGGGATTTGCATTCCTGGGTCCCACAGAACTGTGGCATTATTAGATCTTCCAGGGCAATGAATGTCTCTCACTGACATTCTATGCCCCTCCCTCTCCATGTGACATACAGGAAAGGTGTAACAAATGGTTATTGAACCAAGTCTGAATATGGGGTGGGGATATTTTTTTCCCTTGACAAGTTTTGTTTTTGAAGCTGTTAAGAATTACCTTATGGTTTAAAAACATCCCTCTTTAGATAGCATTTGTTATGAATTTCCCTTCACCTTGTTTGACCAGAGGCAAGGCTTTAGGGGAGCCTTCAGAGCAACAGAAAGGTCAATTTTAAGAGTCAGTGGAGCCCATCAGCCCACCCAGTCTATGGCGCAGTCAATGGAACCATTGAGAATAGTGGCTCTATCCTGTGAAATGAGAATTCTCTATCATTTTATATAGTTTAAAAACTATTATAATCCTTTATAGTTTACAGTGAGGTTTTCATATTGATTTCTGTTTTTCTCATTAAAAACAGCAGAAACAACAGAAATCTATCAGCCAAGACTAGCTAGGAATGGTCTGTGCCCTGGAACTGGGCATGTTGCTCTCATCTGTTTCTGCAGATAGTCTCTGTTATTCTAGAATGTTCTTCAGACTGCCTGTAGCCCAGTGAGTGGACACGCCAGGTGACTTCTAGCATTAAGCACATCCTGTTTTTTTCTGGATGTTCTCTGATAGAGGGCCTGAGTCCCAAGTTCCAGGTTGAGCTCCCATGGCTTTGCTTCATCAAGGATTCTAGGCTGTCTGCAGCTTGGCTGCAGTGGAGAACCTAGCAAAAGGTCAGCAACCCAAAAAGAGACCAGTGTCCATGAGGCATCACATCACGAGGGACCCCATCTAGATGAGCAGAAATGAGAAAGATCCCCAGAAATCTGAGTTGACTCAGCCTTCCCTTTGAGAGGTCCACAATCCCCTTGGCCCAAGTCACCTCTCTCCAAAGCTCCCCTGTGTCACAAAGGATCCTGTGCTCAGATAAAGGAAAAGAAGTTCTCTGGAAAAGTAACATCCCTCTCAGCCATGAAGAAAAGAGGTTCTTGTGCAAAGCCCCTCAACATCATGCTCAATTTTTCAGGAACCTTCAGTGTGGGTTCTCCCTACATGTGCAGGGGGGTCCGGACAGGTGACGGAGAGGAGGGTGCCTGAGTGTGGACATGCCCATGGGCTTCTCTCGTTCTTGCACTCCCCCTCCCATATGTAAATTATTCATAGCAAGTGACCACATCTTAATTTAAACCTTTGAGTCCTTTGGTCATATTTTGAGGGACATTGGCCAGGAGTAAAATACCGATATGGTACATTTAAGGAAAAAAGTACAGGCTTTCACAGTAAAGTGACATCATTTTAGAGCCTGAGGATCTTGTATCTACAAATCGTGGATTCTTGGGCGATGGTGTTAGAGATCCTGGCTCTGAATTAGCCCAATATCCAGATACCCTGAAGAACCAAACTCTTGAGAATGTGCCATCAGAACATGCAATAAAACAAAGTAATTCAAGCCAGAAAGTGGAAAACAGCTAGCAATGCCCTGAACGCTAACTCTAATCCTGAGCCACAGGGTGGATTCCACAAAGTCCTATATCTCTTGGTGCAGAGAACTCCACAGACCCAGAGGCCTGTTTGTCTTATGCAGTAGAGGCGAGCTCAGCCAAGCAGACCACATTGGTCTTTAATCGGCAGCTGTTCCTACTGCCTGTAACAGTCAATCTGTGATGAAGGATCTTGAGATCATTCCTGCCTTGCCATTTTCTGCAAATGTCTGCTTGTCAGTTGTGTACGTTTAAATTCTTTGAAGGAAAGTTTCAACATCTGACAGTCCTTTCTAACTGATATTTAATGCAGCACCTTTTGTATGCGCTATTACTGCTTCTCCAATCTCTAAAGAGAGAGTTGAAACATAACCCTTGTTGTGTGACCAATTTGAAGCCATTAAAATGCAAATAGCACAGTTCCTGACTTTATGCTGTGACACTGCATGACTGCCTGTGGTCCTACCTGATCCTGAGAAAGACATTTAAAAATCATCTTTTGCCTTTTGAATCTGCTTTTGAAAAATAAAAAGAAAAAAAGCAAACTCTTTCTTTCTGGTCTGATGGCTCTGACTAAAGGATAGTTTTATGACCAAAGAAATTTTTTACTTAATGAGAATGTGCCAGACTTAATTTATTCTTTATTCAATGTTTCTTTCTTTTCTTTTTGTTTGGTCTTTTATTTAGGGCTGCACCCAAGGCATAAGTTAGTTCCCAGTCTAGGAGTCGATTCAGAGCTGCAACTGCCATCCTATTCCAGAGCCACAGCAATGCTAGATCTGAGCCCCGAGTTCAATCTACAAGATAGCTCATGGCAAGCTCAGATCGTTTATCCATTGAGTGAGGCCAGGGACCAAACCAGCATCCCCATGGATACTGGTTGGGTTCATTACCTCTGAGTTATGGCAGGAACTCCCCAAAATTTCCTTGTTATCCATATTCAGTACCTTTAACCAGAAAGCATGCTGTGGGCCATTTGTCAAGACTGGATGCTGAAAGTTTTGGAAACCTTTCTGAATTGATCAGCACTAAGGTGTTTGGTGATTGTTGCAGTCCTAACTCATCTGCCATTGCGATCTCCATTGTCTAAACAAGCCTGAAGTCTGAAGAAACGTCTGCTCCCTAGGCAGAAGACATTTTCATCTCTTTCCCAGTAAACTCAAATGAGTTTAACTCTTTCTTCATCCTCTGTCTTATTTGAGGTCTCCTTGACTATATCCAATATACAGAGAAAAGGCTGAAATTGATGAAATAAGATGCAGTATTAATGTTGCCCAGAGATTGTGTTTGGGAAAAGGAGTTCCTTGTTTTATAATCCTCTGATATTTCCAGTATCAGAGGATTATAAAACAACAGCTTTAACTCTCTTTCAGTGTGGTCAATATTTATATAATTTGGGTTTTAGTGAATGGATTAATTAGTTTCCAATGGCAAATTTTTACATTCATTACAGATCTCACTAACCAATATGATGTTTATATCTACATAAAATATAACTATCTGTTAACTCTCTTTGAATGCTACTTTATTCTTTGGAAACCATTCATTGTCAGAGGTAGTAATTTATTTTAATTACTCTAACAGTGACATACATTGTCTACTGACTTAGGAAGTTTACTCCCAAAGGACAATGAGAATATGGCAAATCACATACTGGTCTGGCCAGAGACCCAGCTCTGCCCCTGCTAGGGTGTGAACAGATGGTCTATGACAGACTGAGAAATTTTGGTTAGAATTCTTACTAATCATGATCTCTGCAAGTCTTCTTAAGAAGTAATACACAAAAATCGTCTGAAAGAATCTGTTTATTATTAAGCCAATGGTTACATTTAAAACCTGTCCTAAAATAATTTTGTCTAAGCTCTGAAATAACGGTTCCATATTGTTCAGCTGAAAAGGAAGGGATGGGTTTGCTTTATAAAACAGATCATTGATTAATGATGTTAGTCGCCATACTAGTATTTACCTGTAATTCTGAAATTCTCAAAGTTCTGATAATCCTAAACTGTGTTAAACTGGGCACCATGGAGTTCCCATCATGGCGTGGTGGAAACGAATCTGACTAGGAACCAAGGGTGTGGGTTCGATTCCTGGCCTTGCTCAGTGGGTTAAGGATCTGGCGTTGTGGTGAACTATGGTGTAGGTCACAGACGCAGCTCAGATCCTGCATTGCTGTGACTGTGTTGCGGGCCAGCAGCTGTAGCTCCAATTCAACCCCTAGCCTGGGACCCTCCACATGCTGCAGGTGTGGCCCTAAAAGGCAAATAAATAAATAAACTGGGCACCAAAGTTCATGGACTAAAAGCCCCTGATCTGAAATAATAGAAAGCTCATTTGACAAGTTTATTTATTCCACTTTTGGATATTTCTATATTTTACTGCAGAAATATTGTGTTTGCATGCTGGCCTTTTAATGCAGCTGGTCTTTTAATATACATGGTAATATGCACCATATTACCTTTTCAGTTTCAAAAAATTTTTAATTCCCAAAAGTATCTGGCTGGAAAATTTTGTATAAGGTGCTATGGACTTAGAGTTGGCAGGAGAACTTTATATTACAAGACTTAGTTATCTGCAGGGTTACCTTTGATTACTATCAAAGTATGCTACCAAAAGAAGTACTCAATATAATGAACAAATTCATAAAAAAGGTAAAAGCAGTTTGGCGCTCTTTTCAAAAATGAGCACTGCCTAACTACACTTTTTCATTTTCAAACAATTGAGTAGAAACAACTTTAAGAGGCAGCATGGAAAATTCTCTTTGTTCAGTTAAAGGAAATGCATATTTTTATTTAATATGCATTGCGTGCATCCTCCCCTGCAAGGGCCTGTGTTAGGTATTGTTGGTAAAGAAAACTCTTGGTTATGTAGACACTAGAAAAAATGATTACCTTTCCTGAAAATGTTTACATAAATCTTAAAACTGTAACATTTCCACATATTTCTTGAATCAACTCAGTTTTTCCTTGCCTCAGTTTCCTTTTATCATGAAATATGTCAGTTTTTCAAGATCATTAACATTTTTCTACTTTTACTAATGTTATTACCATCACTATTAATCTTGTCTTTTATTCTATTTCCTGAAGATTTTGTTATAGTTGTGTTAAAAACTCCAAAATCTTCTTTAGAAATTTAAGAATTTATCTTGAACTTGAAACTTGTTGCCTCAATTTTTATCTGAATTTCTTTGATGTAACATCAGACTGAATTTGTAAAGAGAAGCCTACTGTTTCTCTTTACAAATACTGCTTCTGGTAAGATCAAAAGTTCAGTGAAAATAGACTTTTCTCAAGGGGTTTGGAAAGGATACCTTCCTGGCTATGTTGGAAAACCATGTGAAATCAAAAGAAGGAGAAACATGTTATTTAAGCCATTTGGAACCTGTAAGGAGAATGGACTTACAGGTCAAGTCAAAGTTGACTTACAACCCAAGTCAAAGTTCTAGAAAGAAAAATCCAATTATTAATCTTCTTTTTAAATATGTGGATATGGATGCCAATCAGGAATATTTGTTTTAGTTTTTTAAATTAGAAGTAAACATTTGTGGGTGTTCCCATTGTGGCTTAGTACGTTAATGACCCAAAGTTTTTTCTGTGAGAGTGTGGGTTCTATCCCTGGTCTTGCTCAGTTGGTTAAGGATCTGGCATTGCCACAAGCTGTGGCATAGGTCACAGATGTGGCTTGGATCCGGTGTTGCTGTGGCTGTGGCATAGGCCAGTAGGTGCAGCTCCGATTCAACCCCTAACTGGGGAACTTCTGCATGCCCCAGGTGCAACCATATAAAGAACAGAAAGGAGAGAAAAGAAAAGAAGGGAAGGGAAGGGAAGGGAAGAGAAATAATTGTCTGCCATTTCAAAAGCTATATAATGCCTATATGAAGTTAGGAAATAGAGCTCACAAAATGAAGAAAGTGTCAGTGTTGTATTCTGCCATCCAGAAGTAACACTGTCTGCCCTCAGCGGATGCCTCCAGATCTTTTTCTTTGCCTTTCTTTTACATAAAGAGGTCATACTGTAGATGATATGTTTAGGCTGATAGTGCACATTTTGTTATGTCAAAAATTTAATCTTACGCAATATCGAATTTCCTTAACTGTATGAAAAATATCCTCTACTGTTGTTTCATCCAAATCATGACCAAATCTATGACTGTGTATTGAATTTGGTAGTGATGACCCTTACAACACTTACATCTTTTTACTTCGGTAGAGCTCACCTCCTACCCCCTTTCTTTATTTGTGACACCAAGTTACAGAAACAAAAACTACAAGCTAGTTACACTTGGGAAAATATTCATTCTTCTAAGTTTGTCTGGTTGATTCTCTATAGTCTCTCTTAGTTTAATCCTATAGCTCCTGCAGTTTCTACACATTGGCAGTTGGATCTGGAAGCTTGACAAATTCATGCAAAACAGGATGGGTCAGCATTCATTCTCTGTAATGTTGTATACTTATTGCATCATATCAAAAGGCAGGACATCTGGTTGAACAATGGTAATGGGAAATCAACACCTGAACTAGGATGACAACAATATGAGCTTTCCATGTACAGTGAGGTCCTCCTCATTTCTCGGAACTAGCTTACATAGGCTTGCATTAGCACTATGCTAATACCCAGTTCCCCATGTGGTGCCATAGGATGATTTTTTTCTAGCTCTATGATTTCTTTCATTCTTATCATTATTACTTGCTTTCTCATATAGTGCAGAGCTTTCTTCATCACATCAGATTATTCGTTCACCTCACCAAACAAAGCAAAGTTAAGACACTAATTTTCAAAGCAAAGGCATGAGTTTTCATTATTTTTTGGCATTCTTTTTTTCTGAGTTCTATGAACTTGTGTTTCACATTGATCAGAGGTATTCCCATCTACTCCAACAGAACATCTGGATTCTTTTGATGTGACCTCATCAGCCTTTGAATGCTATTTTGTTTCATGGCACAAGAAGCCAAATTCACTTTGAAACTTCCTGTGCTCCTTGTACCACCATTTCTCCAAGGAGTCTGCGATTTACTCATCAATAACTGAAGGATGTTAAAGTTAGACTCCCTAGAGCTTTGAGTAGATGGCAATTTTAATGCTAAATCAACAGAAAGTTAAAAGCCATTTCTGTCCATTTCTATTGATTAAAGAGATCTAAATTTTAAAAGCCTAAACTACTATTAGAATAAAGAGTACACTGGAATCTAATATCCAGCACAAATGAACATCTCCTCAGAAAAGAAAATCATGGACTTGGAGAAGAGACTTGTGGTTGCCTGATGGGAGGGGGAGGGAGTGGGAGGGATCGGGAGCTTGGGCTTATCAGACACAACTTAGAATAGATTTACAAGGAGATCCTGCTGAGCAGCATTGAGAACCATGTCTAGATACTCATGTTGCAACAGAAGAAAGGGTAGGGGAAAAAACTGTAACTGCAATGTATACATCTAAGGATAACCTGACCCCCTTGCTGTACAGTGGGAAAATAAAAAAAAATAATAATAAAAAAAAACATTAAAAAAAAAAAGAATAAAGAGTACAAGGTAAATATGTGATGTGATGGGTATGTTAATTAACTTGATGGTAGGAATCCTTTCACAATGTATACATATGTCAAATCACACCTGAAATATGTAATAGTTTTATTCATCAATTACATCTCAATAAAGCTGAAAATAAAGATATAAAAAAGAGTATATCCTTCAGAGTAATTTCTTCATATTTATGTACAGAAGTTTGGACAAAACACATACAAGTAAGTTAAAATTTTTTCCAGAATTACAAAATATTGCTTCAGTAAATTTTAGACATGCAGCCAGATCTGATTTAAGCTCAGATCCAGACTTCCTTTCACTGAGAAACTGAATCTAGTCTCCCACAAATACGTGTTTGAGTCCATCTGTTACTAACAACATTCCTATAATATTTCAGTTGATTTAATGGGTGTCAACTGAGTGATGGTACATGCAAGAAGAAGAAGAGGGGTGGGCCATCAGGAGTGAATTAGATGAACAGTTCCTTCTGTGCCTAAACTCCTCAATGGGCAGAATATCCCATGCAAATTTAGGACATATTTATACTAAAAAATGTATTGTTTGTCTGATATTCAAATGGAATCAGACATCCTATATTTGATCTGGCAACCATACCCTCAAAGCCAGTCCTGTGGCTGATGAGGGAGTCAGGCTTTCTATGGCTGCTCCTTATTTAATCTGAGCATGAGTTGCCTCCTTGCTGGAACATTTGCTTAGGTTTCCATTGTTCACCAGCTATGGGCCCTCCTGGATCTTGTGTTGAGTTGGAGGATATTGATCCACATATAAGTGATATCCTATGATGTTTGTGTTTAACTGACTACTGTCACTTATGTACAATAATTTCTAGGTCCAGCCATGTTGCTGTTTTTAAAGAGGCAGTAGGTTAAATTGTTTCCCTTCTAAGCTAAATGGACTACCTGTTTGTCACCATTTGTCCTATTAACATTTTGATTGAAATATATTGACACTGGACTCAAATTATAATTACTCAGGGAGGGTTATTAGGTTATGCTTTTCTTTTTAATATCATTACCTTGTCCCTACCTCTGACAAATCTGATGCATTTGATCTGGAGTTTGACCCAGACAACTATATATATATTAAAGTTCCCCAGAGTTCCCTGGTGGCCTAGTGGTTAAGGATTCAGCATTGTCACTGCTGTGGCTTGGGTTACTGCTGTGGCTCGAGTTAAGTCCCTTGCCTGGGAAGTTTTGCATGCCAAGGGCATGGTCAAAAAACCAAAATAAAACAAAATAATAAATATAAATA
This sequence comes from Sus scrofa, assembly GCF_054392235.1. NCBI lineage: Eukaryota > Metazoa > Chordata > Mammalia > Artiodactyla > Suidae > Sus > Sus scrofa. The sequence goes on from NC_139383.1 coordinate 150,480,565, forward strand.
AAGTTTCCCTGTTATTCCAATGTGCATCACAATTAAGAACTAGCAACTTAAACTGAAACTCATATGTGACCAGAGTATCACAACTAATACTTGCTACACATTTACTACTAGCCCCTCAGAGTGGATGAAACTCAATCTGAGGGAGTAGGGAGTTTTCAGTAGATTTTTGGATAAGAGTATTCTGAGTACAAAGAAGGGAATTCTAAGGCAATGAAAGAGCAAGCAAAGGACCATAGTCAAGAAATATAAAGAATGTTCCAGAAAGGAAGGGTAGATTGGTAAGACGGATAAATGCTTTTGAGCGTGAGATCCTGACATCGGCTCTCCAAACGTCTTTAAAAAGTTGACAGAATCAACAATGAAGTGCTAAATACCATGGGATGATCCTAGAATACACATTGTTCATTAGGATGAAAAAGGCAATATAATGACCAGGTTCTCCATCAGCTAAAATCAAGAATGATAACATAGAAGGCCTGGACCAGGATATTGACAAACATTTAGGAAGCAATACCAGAGGATATGGATGAATCACTGCAGGAAAAGAAAGAACACTAGCCTGCATGCAGGACTGGTTCCAACTGGATATGATGCTCAAATTGGATGGCACAAGCAGTGCCAGCTTGCTGGATAATGTGCCTTTATAATGGAAATGCTCTCCTGTCATTGTGCTTGTGTATTTTTACAGACACAACATGCCTTCTCAAGCTCATCTCTGCCTCCTGCAAGTATTGCCTCCAAAGTTCACTCCAGCCCTCTCTACCTCTGCCTGTAGAATAATTCAGAACATTTATCTCAATATTTGAAAGAAATCTAAGAACATAATGTTAGATATGTATAGATAATCACTTTTTTCTTTTAAAAAGTTTATTGGAGTATAGTTGACTTACAATGTTGTGTTTAGTTTCAGGTGTACAGCAAAATGATTCAGTTATACATATACGTATATCCGTTTTTTTTTCCCATATAGGTTATTACAGAACGTTGAGAAGATTTCCCTGTGCTATACACTAGGTCCTTGTTAATTATCTATTTTACATACAGTAGTGTGTATATGTTATACCCATTCTTGAGGATAATTATAACATACACACTCAATGTAAATTATAATCTTTTTTTCTTGTATAATAAAGAGAGGATAATGAATCCTTCTGGGAATTTCTTCCCATGGAGAATGGACTGACCATGGCTGTAGATCCTTCCTCTCTATAGCATCACATCATCATTAGCAGTGACTGATTCACTTTGCTGTCCACCTGAAACCAACACATTATGTATCAACTACACTCCAACAAAATTAAATCTAAAACAAATAAGAACAAAGCTGATGGTTGTGTTCCCATGTAAAGGTTCTTGTCTCATGTCTGCAAGGCTAATTTTATCGTAATGAGGGCATCGTAATGAGGTTACATTCACATGCTGGAGATTCACACTATTTCCACTTTTCTTCGTCTACCTCCAGGACACTTATCACCTAAAATGTGTGGTTTCCTATCAGTCTGGAGATTCCTGCTTTTCTTTGTCTGTCCCCTGGACCTACCATGCTGTTTATATGATGCATGGTTTCCTGCCACCTGGCCCCATGCCCATGCCCCCCTTTCTCTTTGCACACCTAGCTATCTGTCTGCTCCTACAGTTATTGCCTTCTGGAAGGCCTTAATGCCTTTATCCTATACACATGTGGATTTGGATGCCCTACAAAGCCTCTCTTCTTTCTTTCAGTCACCTGAAAATGATTCTGGGCCCACAGAGCTTTCTAGGGCTGCTCAGGTGGGGACAGTGAGTACGGCTAAATTGCTGGATTGATGGAGGACAAGAGACTGACAAAAATGCTAGAGATGTAGCCACTCAGCTTGTCCCCTTCCCCTCAGGCTCACTTCTGGGGCTGGGGCTCCCTCATCCTGTTTACCTCTGTCATTTGAGTATAGTGCAGACCCCATGTTCATCTAGGCACCAAAGCAAACATTTTGGGTTTAGCAATGCCTTTAGAGGTGAATTTAATTCCACCTTATTCTGGAAAGGTAAGTAGAGGCATGTAGAGGCATTTCTTCTTATATATTTTTCTCCCTCTTATGTTTTTGAGTCTACATAATCCTTCTTCCAACACTAATCAATCCCCGGTCACTGACCCTGACCATAAAGGCATCCATAAGGGCAGAATGGGTCTGTCTCATTTATGACTAGAGCCCCAGTCCCAATTCTATGCCTGCACTAAAGGAACTGCTCAAGAAAATTTGCCAATAAATATATGAATGAAGGAATGAATGCAGCTGAAAAGGAAAACCAATTTTACAAAAAATCAAAGTGGCATTAATTACCCAGTGTAAGTGTTCATCAAAACAATGGTGTAATGGGAATTTCTTCTGAATGGGAAACATGCTAATAAACCATTTGTTTTACATAAAAGCTTAGAAAAGACCTTTTGTTCCAAGGGACTTAGAATTCATCCATTTCCTAGATGCAAAGTTGTAAAGCATGTTATATGAAAAGAGAAAAATAAAATCAACATCTTAGATGCATGTATTTGTTTCTCAAAAAAATAACAGTAATAAATCCATCCAGTAAAATGTAGGCACTCTTCACATAATGAGATAATGATAATAAAAGTAATATATTGCTTGGACTTTTTAAAAATTCCCCTTTTGTTGAATAAATATTTGACTCCCATTGTATGATAAAATTAAAATTATTCATAAAATGTAGGAGTAGAATTGGTATGAATTGAAACTAGACTTTCTTCCCTTTCATTATACATGAGCAATCTGCCAAATTTCCAACTGTCCAGAGACCCATTTTTAAATACATGGATGAGCTAATGTACCACATAGATGATGGTAAAAGGAGTTCACCTTGCGTTAGCCTTGACTCATCGCAATAAATTTAAAATGTTACCAGAAATAGTTGTCCTCTTTTTGTAAGTGACCTACATGCTATGATTTAAACATTTGCATGTCCAAATGCTTTGATGGAGGGTATTCTGCCTGCCTAAAAAATATGTCTCTCAAGGAAAGAATGCTCAGTGAGGACTGAGACAAAGTTGGAGCCTAGTGATGTCATAACGAAGAAGCCACATAAGAGTGGTGACCTTGGAATTTTCCCTGAAATGAGAGACCTGTTAATGATGAAGTCAAATGATGAGGTAATTGGTTTTAATGGGAATAGTCTTTAAATTCATTTTCAACCAAATAATCTCTTCTCAAATCTTTATAGTAGAAGAATTGCCTCCTGCTTTTTCCATGCTTCTCTATATATTGAAATATTTCTACCTTATTCATTCAACAAAGTTGAAACATAAATGAATACATGATGTGATAAAGTGAAACATGCTTGACCCTTCATTATGGTGTAAATCTGGACAAGGGAACCAACTTCCGTTAGCCCAAGTTTCTATATTTATGATGTGGGGATATCACTGCCTGCATCACCAGGTTGTGGAAAGGAGAAATGATGATACATACACTTTTCTGTTACAGGGTTGGCAGCCTGTGATGTGTAAAGAATGTGCTACATAATGCGGACACACAGAAGAGTAAGCACTTTCTCACCCCTCAGAGAACTCAGTCTTGTGGGAAAGTTGCATACGAAGTTATTTATAGCATGACCCATATGTCCAACAACCTAGATATGTGGAAAACTATGAGATGCAGTGGCGGAATTTTCCATCTCTGCTCTATCATTTTCAAATACTTGTTTTGTTTCAATTTCTATCTGAAAGTTCCTCTGTAGGAAAGTGTTTGTGATTTCCTTGTAAATACAATTCCCCTGATTTCTTTTTCCTTTTGAAGATGATGCTTACATCTTTGGATGTTGAAGTTTTTGTTAAGCACACTGTAGAGAATTCTCTCAAGAGACTTACATGATAATCAACAGGGCAGAGTATATAATGAAGTCGGCTAAAAAAGAACATTTTATGGGATCCGTAACAAGTGAATGTTACAGACTACTATGTCCTGGAGGGGTAAATATCTGATACTGACATTTTGTATTTTAAGCTCTATTCCTTGGGATTTAGCACATGCATTGACAAGTTACTGTGATACTACAATGTCTAAGTGATGTGTTAGTCAAGATGGGAGGTCACGTCAAAGTAGCCAACAGCTCAAAATCCAAATGGCTTAGAGCAACATTTTTTTTTTTGTCATTCACAGGAGGTCTCTGCTAATTTCAGTGATGTCACTTGGGTACCCATGGTAACAGAAATTCCATGGCTACTTCAACTCAGGATCCATGGTATGCCAAGGTTGGGGTAGAGAATGTGGAAATCAGGCATCAGTTCTCACCTACATCCACCTGGAAGGGATACTTTTCATCAGATCATATTTCGTCAGTCAAAGCAAGCCATAGTGCCACCCCTAAGGTCAAGGTGGGGATGCCTGGGGGGTAGAGGAGAATCAGGCATGAATGGCTACCACAGTTCATCTTTTTACTTACTCTTCTTTCCACATACAACTAATTGATGCTTATTTCCCTCTCCACAAAAGTACCCAAAGTTGCCTTCAGCATATCATCAGGCTCTCAAAGTGTCTGTGATAGCTTCATTGGGTATGAACACAGCTCCTCTTAGTCCAGAGACCAATGAACTAAAAACTCCATTTTCTGTCCCAGAGAACCCCACACAGCGGTGGAGCAAGGACAGGCTCTCCACAGCAAACACTTAATAGGTAGATGTAATCTCTGGTTCAGAGCAATTCTGAGACCTCACCAAACAGACAATGTGGATATCCTGAACCACGAAGGGAGAGTGTATCTTAATTTCTCTCCTTGGGAAGACTTCTCCAGTCCACTTTACAAATAAAGACTCTTCATATTTCCACACATCCTGTCTTGAGTTTAGGAAGACTTCCTCTTCCACTTTCTCCCTCAACCACATGTAAAGAAGATAGGCTCCCTTGTGGGGGGAGGGGGACAGTGGTTGGAGGGGCTCTGAGAATTTCTACAGCCACTTCCTGGATAGATAGATGCTCAAGAGTCATCTTACACCTAGAACCATCTCAGCCTCTAGGTGACCTCATCAAAAATTTAACCAGTCTCTTGCCAGTGAGTAGTATATGCCAGTAGCCTTGCCTGTATTGTTCTCAAGATGGTTTCCAGAATGGCTATGCTTTCTTAGTTTCTTGCCACCATGGAAAGTTTCGTTCAATTTAGGGGCAGGGAACTTAAGCCTATCTAGCTTGTGTTGTGAGGGCCTCTGATCTGAATACAGTTTAAAAACATACTAGCACCACAGTCTATGTCTAATCCTTTCCCTGGAGCATTCTGAGAAGTGGGAAAGTGGCACTTGAAGCAGGAAGACCTTCTTAATCTTATATTTTCTATTCAGATTCAGGAATCTCTGGGTTTTTGGGTATTCTATATTACTTTTTAGTTCTGCTTGCCCTAGTCAATTCTTTCCTAATTTCACCTTTATCATGTAATATCTTACCAAAGAAAGCTGTCAGCAATCAACAACTCTACTGATGTTATGTGTATTAGCTTCTGGAGTTATAAATTAGCTTCTCTGTGTACAACTGCCTCCTGAGTTATCACCAGTAAGGATTTCCACAAAGGTTTTTCCACTGCATAATAAGGAGAACCCTCTGTTTGAAACTCTTCAAACAGTGTCCTTACTGTCTGCCCCCTGTTTTTCATGCCAATGCCACAGACTTATGTTTGTGTTATAGCTGTGCTCCTCTTCCATGTGACCATTCCTCTACTTGTCAGGACATATTCAATAATGCTGCATAACAATCAAGACCCAAGTCTCAGAGGGTTTAAAGCAAAAATAAGTTATTCCTTGGTAATTTCCCATTTCCCAACAGAGGTTGTAAAGGGGCGGGGGTGGGGGGAGGAGGAGCTCTACTCATCAGGGACATTGAGCTGATAGAGCTGCATCTGCTCAAAGTGCCTTGTGATCTGATAATGAGGCTGCTTGGTTTGCCTTTGATGGATAGAGAGAGGAGAATTGCACTCCGGAACAAAAATGCTTCCACCTAGTTCCACACATTTCCTTGGCTAAGGCATAGGGACACTCGAACTCCAGGGGTGTCTGGGCTAGCATGAGGAAGATCTTGGAGATATTGATAAGATATGCCAAAGCAGTGAAGGAGAAGGGACCATCTAGTGAGTTATCCGAGGGATAAAAGAGGGAATTTGATTTTCAAACATCCTTTGCTTTTAAGTCAATTGGTCTATGGATTTGCTGTTGAAGCACAGACCCAAGGTGTCATGCTACTGAATTTGACCCCACCTAATAACACTGACTGCCAGCATGAGTCCTGCCAGAACTGGGACCCAGGGTAAGAAACACCTAGCTCTTGATACTGTGTGTCTGTCTGAGGCATCAGGGATGGGAGCAGCCTAGACATATTAAGAGGTATACCCTGCTCAGCATAAGGTTACCCTAACCACTCCAGAACTGGAAAACTTTATGGATATATTTTTTTCTGATATTTCAAAATATGTGTATATTGCTAGGCACTCCTTATACTGTGCCTGGTATTAGAGAAGAAATCCTTGAAATGCTTCTCACACATCATATCAATAAACATCAGAGGCTGTTGACCATGTTAGCAATAGCAACTGTTCTCTTATTTCAATCAATCACTGAATGAAATGTTTCTGGCCCAACATTTCAAAATTGAGTAGACATTGTAAAAATACAATCAACCAAAACAAATAAAAACAAAAACTTTACATTGAGTGAAACATCCCAATAGAGAAGAGAAATAAACAACCATAAAACATATTGTTAAAGGCATGATGTCCACAGTATATAAAATGATAATCACTCTAACTTTAAGAGTTTTGCATTGTCACATTTCCAGAAAGAACTTCTATTAATATAGAAATGGACTCTGACTCGCCATGAAGACCTTGCCACTCAAAAGCAAGCATCTTAAGAACATCACCTGGAAAATGTTAGAAATGCAGTGTCATGCCCTGTAACAGCGAAGAACCAACCTGACTCCATATTGGATCTATTTCTTTAACCCTAACCCTTGTGCTCCATTGCCTGTGCTTAGTCATGCCGGCTCTGCACTTTTGTAAAAAAAAAAAAAAAAAAAAAAATGTTGCCTATAACCTGAAATGTACAAAATACCCCATTCTCAAGACTCTGATCTCCAAAATTATCTCTTTTTGGGAACCCTCCTACACTGTTGGTAGGAAAGTTAATTTGGTACAACCACTATGGAAAACAATATGGAGGTTCCTCAGAAAAATAATAAAAATAGAACTACCATATGATCCAGCAATCCCACTCCTGGGAATATACCTGGACTATAATTTAAAAAATACATGTAACTCTATGTTCACAGCAGCACTATTTACAATAGCCAAGACATGGAAGTCCATTGACAGATGAATTGATTAATAACATGTGGCACATATATATGATAGAGTACTATTCACGCAGAAAAAAGAACTAAATAATGCCATTTGCAGCAACATGAATGCAACTAGAGATTATCACACTAAGTGGAGCCAATCAGAAAGAGAAAAATGAAAAATAAATACCATATGATACATGTAGAATATAAAATATGACACAAAACAGAAACAGACTCATAGGTGTAAAGAACAGACTTGTGGTTGCCAAGGAGGAAGATAGAGAGAGTGGGATGGATGGGGAGTTTGGGGTTAGTATATGTAAACTATTACATTTAGAATGAGTAAGCAATGAGGTCCTACTCTATAGCAGAGGAAAATATTCACAATCTCTTGGCATAAACCATGAGGGAAGATAACATAAAAAAGGGAATGCATATACATGTATGACTGGGTCATTTTGCTGTACAGCAGAAATTGGCACAACATTTTAAGTCAACTATAATTTAAAAAATATAAAAAGGATCTCTTTTCATTCACATAGATATAAAAAGTTGCAGAACAGAGAGTAGCATTTGTCCTGCTGGAAGTTTACACACATCCCATGTGCTCAGCTGCAAGAACAAAGGATTTTCACAAGCCCTCCTGGGTCTGGCCAGCACCAAGAAGTTTGCAACAACAAGCCACCCCCTCCCCTTTCAGTATAAAAGAAGCCTTAATTCTAATTTGGGTAAGATGTTTTTTTGGGACAATTGACCATCATCTTCTTGGTCTGCTGGCTTCCCAAATAAAGTTTCTATTCCTTGCCCCAACATTTCACCTCTCGATTTATTAGCTTGTCATCCAGCAAACAATAAGAGCTTGTACTGGGTGACAATGTGACTCCTCTGCTTCAAAACCCTCTCTCCAAAACTACAGCAAAACTTTTCCATAAAGGTTAAGACCAGCAGGACCTAGCTCTGGCTCCTCTCTGCCTACATCATATCTTCTTTCCTCTTCACTTGATGTGTTTCAGATGCACCAGGAGCCAAGCATATGCCAACCTCAGGCCCTGTGCATTACCACTACCTCTTTCTGGTATGCTCTTCCTCCCAGATACTAATGAGGATAGGCCCCTTGCCACTGCATTAAAGTTTCCTTAACCAATACCATTTATCCTAGTTCTTGTGTTAATGCCCAGGGGACCCAGCACCCACCTCACCAGAGGCTCAGGGGAAAGTCATAATCGTCCCTTCAAGCTTCTGGTGGCTCCCAACATTCTTTGGCTTCTGGTAACATTGTTCCAACCTTCAAGGCCAGGATGTTCCACACACTCTCTGCGTTACCTTCTCTTCACATTGCCCTCTGCATGTGTGTGTTAAATATCCCTCTTCCTCCTTTTATAAGGATACATGTGATTTCCTTTAGGGACAATCCAGATAATCCAGGATATGTTCCCCATCACAAGATCCTAATTTATCACATCGGCAAAGACTTTTTTTTAAGGGGAGCATTTTTCAGCCTACATATTATGAATTTTGTAATTTCTATTAAAAACAATTTATAAAATATTTTATCAACATTTAAAAGAAGAAAAATTAGGAATCAAAAAATTAATTTTTAGTATTCATGTGTAAGGTTGTATCCTTTTTCTTCTCCTTTTTTCCCCCAAACAGTATGTGCTTCTTGGAACCACTTTGGGTTTGGTAGCTGTTGCCTCTGATGAAATAGAATATTGCCTTTTTAAAAATGCCAACTACAATTAAATTTTATTGCTGTAAAAATGAAATTTAACAATTTTTAGGGAGAAAAAATCCTCGGTGTTCTGATTTTACAAGGTGTGTGTGTGTGTGTGTGTGTGTGTGAATGTGTTTGCACATAATGGAAGAATATAACTGTGTAGTTTTTGACACGAATCCTTCTTTTTATCTTTTATACGTACACAGAAACCACATTGTTTTATGCAAGTATTATATTTGAATAGTGATAAAATATATCGCTAGTCTTATGCATTTTATCTGTCTCACTTGAAAAAGAATTCCATTTGCATGTATTCATGGATTATAAGTGCATGAGAGATACTGTTTTTCTTAATATAGTACTTTTATGTTGGTGGAGAACAGAATCCTCTCGCTATGAACAGATTTAGTTCTCTGGCAATATCCTATTGGAGGAAATTGAGAATGCCATGAACGGTTACTGAAGTCTCTCTCATAGACCCAGAAAATCTCCAACTCTCCTCAATTTTATTTAATTTTATTTTTATTTTTTATTTTTGGTCTTTTTAAAGCTGCACTCACGGCATATGGAGGTTCCCAGGCTAGGGGTTGAATCAGAGCTGTAGCCACTGCACAGCCACAGCAACACCAGATCCGAGCCGAACCTGTGACCTACACCACAGCTCATGGCAGCGCTGGATCCTTAACTCCCTGAGTGAGGCCAGGGATCAAACCTGCATCCTCATGCATACTAGTCAGATTCATTTCTGCTAAGCCAAGACAACTCTCCTCAATTTTATAGGACTTCAGAATCATTTCAAAACCTAAAACAGGAGTTCCCATTGTGGTGCAGCAGAAACGAATCCGTCTAGGAACTATGAGGTTGCAGGTTCTATCCCTGGCCTCGCTCAGTGGGTTAAGGATCCGGTGTTGCTGTGAGCTGTGGTGTAGGTCACAGACGCAGTCGGATCCTGCTTTGCTGTGGCTGTGGTGCAGACCAGCAGCTGTAGCTCCGATTAGACCCCTAGCCTGGGAACCTCAATATGCTGTAGATGTGGTCCTAAAAAGAAAAAAACAAACAAAAAACCCTAAAACAACATGCAGTTATTTGAATGCCATGCTGTGTTACTTTGCCTAGAAAGGCATTCATAAGGAGAGTTATGAAAAGCAAAGAAAGTGGTGTCAAGTCTATTTGGTTGAGGTTATTTAAATTCCGTTTCATCTTTGAACTCTTCAGGTTTTATGGTTTTCTTCAGCCCCAGTCTTCTAAAAATCTCATATTCTGTATTTCCTCCAGTTCTAGGATGTAGGTTTTAATGCTTCTGTTTTAACCTTTCTAAAGTTGAGAAACATTATACTACTATAAAGAACAAGCTGTGACACCCTATGACAAGTCCTTTTCTATCCAGGTGGAAACAACCCCCCTCATCTTTTGATATCATCATGTTTGAGTTATCTTTCTTGGTGGTTCCATTAGGAGTTGACTTGGAGAGTTTTTATAATCCTTGTTCTTAATTAAAATGCCCTCAATGAGATGACATTCAATTTCCCATTGAGACAAAAACCTGGCCATACATCGTGTTACCAGCAGTGTAACTCTAGAAGAAATGGTAGAAATTTCACAGTTAGTTGAGGTTGGTGTTTTCTAATTTTTAACATTTTTTTTCCTTTTTATGATTTTTTATTTTTCCATTATAGTTGGTTTACAGTGTTCTGCCAATTTCTACTTTCTACTTACATTTCTACTTATTTATATATATATTCTTTTTCTCACATTATCCTCCATTTTTCTAGTATCATCCTTCTAGCCTTGAAAACTTTGCCCCAAACACTGAGATTCAATATTGGAAGGCAATTCTCCATGATTTGAACTGTGATTCTCTTAAGCTCTAGAAGGCATTCAGCATAGCCTCAACTCACTGGCCATGAGTGTTTTAGATAATAGAATTTCCCCCTACATTTCTTCCTTGTAGGGCCAAGATGGTTGTGTATTCTGTGCAATCGTGAATGCATCCTGCTCTACCTGAGTTAATGCTTCTGCTGAATGGAGAGGTCAACCCAGAACCTTAAGGAGAAACCACCTGGTTTTCTCAGGTATCACTGATAAGTTATGGGATTTATTCAACTCTTAACCCTGGGATCCTGGGAAGCCAAGATAAGACTGAAAGTTAGCCTCAGCCTGTCACTTGGAGTCTTGCTGGCAACGACCTTAATTAAATGCTGTATGAGAAAAACTGAATAGATTTGCTCACAACCCATGTCAATCAAATTAATCACAGTGGTTGACACAGTGACTTACCCATGGGGAGATTTGCCAAAAGTCATGATGGTATAAAAATAATTGGTGGATTTCGTGAAATGACAGTTCCCCATGAGTTTCTTTTGCTTCTTCACATCTGGAGTGAGACATTGACTGCCCCTAGTTTATATATATTATATATATGCAACCTTGGGCTATATAGAAATAGTATCTCTGTCTCTGTCTCTGTCTCTCTCACACGCATGCACACACACACACACACACACACACACACACACACAGAGTGCAGGCATGATTACTACCTATTATTTGTAATCGGTTTTTATTTTTAATTTTTTGGCCACACCCATGGCATGCAGAAGTTCCACGACCAGGGATCTAACCTGCCCCACAGTATTAACCTAATCCACAGAAGTGACAACACCAGATCCTTAGCCCAATGAGCCACCAGGGAATTCCATAATAGTTGGGTTTTTAAAAGCTTACAAAGTGGCCCATCATATGTGCTGGTGTCATCTGGCTCTTTCAGTACTGCTCTAAAGGATTTGGGGTCAAGGAACTGTCACAAAAATGCTACTACTCTGGCTTCTGTCATAGGTGTGAGTCATAAACTGTTCTTCACCTCTGACACAGGAGTCTTCTGCTAACATTCATGAAACCGGGAAAGGCTAACATGTTAGCTTGAAAGTATGGTGCAGCCTTAGAGCTTTATAGTTCTCGACATATAAGCCATTTAACTCTCAGCAGTATTATTATTCTGTTTAAAAAATGAGGGAGTTCCCTGTGAGGAAGCAGGTTCAATCCCTGACCTTGCTCACTAGGTTAAGGATCTGGCATTGCTGAAAGCTGTGGCATAGGTCATTGCGGAGGCTTGGGTCTCATGTTGCTGTGGCTGCAGTGTAGGCCAGCAGCTGCAGGTCCAATTCAACCTCTAGCCCAGGAACTTCTATATGCCATAGGTGTGGGCATAAACAGAAAAAAAATTGGAACAGGATGTAACTTGAGAGAAATGTATACAGAATTTTCTCTGATTTTCTTTGATATCATTTTGAAAATTAGAACTATCAATTCTAAAAGTAATAAGGAGACCAAAATCTCAAACACCAGGTATGGGAAGGGGGTAAGTGTGCATGTTTATAACTGCCGATGACAAAAAAAGATTCAGAAAAACCTTACAAACAGGAAAACAAATAAATACTGTTTACAATCAAACTGACTGTACAAGCAATCAAATTAATCTTTGAATATAGAAATGAGAAAAGTGAGAGGTAACTGAATGCAAAAATGTATTATTGTTAATTTTTTAAGTATGTTTAATGTAAAATATCTCTTTTCCCCAAAAGTTTCATTACCTAGACAGTACATCTAATAATTGATGAAAATTTAGACTTGAAAAACCTTAATTCTTTGTCTTAAAGACAATTTATTACAACCACAAAAGAATAATACTCATAACTTTAGACTATTTGAATTATCAAGGAGAAAGAAAAAAGAATGAGAGAGAGAGCACCTATGGACATGCCTGTAAAAAAGTTAATAAAGAGGTCTGGTGTAGATCAGAGTGAAGTTTGGGAAATGAGAAAATCCTTAGTTTTCCCATTGTTAGCATATATCCAATTTTCTATTCTGTAATATCAAGTAGTTTTTATGATTTGTTCTATAATTTTTGAAACCAGAATCACCCTATATTTCCATTCCTTTTCTTGCTTTGTACACATTGGAAATGATGAAGGAACAGCCTATTATTCTTAAACTATTTGGACAAGAATTTCTTTTTTTATTTTAATGATTTTTATTTTTTCCATCTGGTTGGTTTACAATGTTCTGTCACTTTTCTACCGTACAACAAAGTGATCCAGTCACACATATATATAGTAGACAAGTTTATCAAAACCTAAGTAGTGATTGGGCTTTCCTTGGTCATCCCATAGTAAATGGTAGTTTTATCAGTGAGAAAGCATTGCAACAATTTTCTGTCTTCCCTCCACAGGTAACTTGCCCAGGTCATTCCCTATAAATAAGCTTTAAATTAAGATCTTCCCCTGTCAAACTGGAATTAGTGAAACTGTACCTCAATAATATTGATATTGATAAAAATTCCTGGCTATCTTTGTTATGGAGAGCAATCATGAGCTCTTGCCTCTTTATTACTGCGAGGCATTATCAATCCTATCACATTGTATTTTTTACTACTTTTTGTTGTCACTCTTTCAAAAGCAAGCCTACATTTTGTTCTTTTGCATATGTTTCACTTTCTAATATCTAATACCATGCCCGTAAATGTTTATTTAATTGATGACTGTAAACCAAAAAAATTAAAGTCAATTCTCATTTTCACAGTAGTTACATTCTTAAACTTAGCACAAATCCTCAGTTAGTGAATACTGAACTATTGCTTCCAGGGGAAAGACCGAGTTAGGTTCCTGTGAGCCTGTGGTCACAAAATTTTTTAACTGATCAATGGATAACCTTGTATCCAAACAGTGTGTAATTATTTCAAGACACCTTATTTAATATACTGTTGATTCATTAACATTGAGCTTATGGACAACTGTCTTATAACTCATGCCTGTATGAAGTTTTCTAGCATATAGGCTTTCTCTGTAAGGCACATTGAAGCCTTCTTGTATTTAGGAATCCTAGATATTGGGTCAGCATTACACTTGGGGACCATTTTAAACAGCAAAATTACCAGCAAAAGGCACGAAAATGCCAAAAAAAGAGATAGAAACTAAAAATTACATAGGCCATGAAAAGGACAGTTATTTTCAGTGTAAAGACTGAAATAAACAGGCTGAGCTAATTTCTCATTTGACCTTAGCTGGCAGTGGGCAAGTGGGGAGAGTTTTGTCACTGTGCACATGTCCGCAAATGACTATGAACCACCAAGGGTGTAGATTTGGTGGTGACAAATATATTTTAGTGAGTAGGGAAGTTTGCAAATATTGAACCTGAAAATGATTGGACCAACTCTACATATATTAATTGCTCTTCTGTTCACACTTTGTTTCCCAAAGCAAAGTTGGAATTTAAACTACTTCTGAGACACAGATATCAGCATTAAACACACTGAGTTCAGGATTTTGTTATCAAGCATATGTTTATTAAAATCCCAACATGTATTTTGCTAACTTTGTTTTCTCTGTTTATCCAGCTCATAGATTATGGCTGTGCCTTTCACTATAGACAGCTTTGTTCTTTGCCTTGGAGTAAATATTTGTCTAAAGCATATTAGTTTCTCTCCACCTGCATAAACAGGGAAGGATGGACCATGAGCCAGCCAAATAAGTACCAAATAAGTATAGCAGATAGGAAGAGCTGATCAGCACTAATGATCACGCCTCATAGCTTGGGGGGAAGAGGAATGAGAAATGATGGATTAACCACATGTCCTAAGAGGATGAGTATATCTGCAGACATGATTCAGAAAGCCTCTTAATTACCAGTAGTTTATTCAGACTCTGAATAAGCTGTTTTCAAGTAAAAAAAAAAAAAAAAGGCAGTTTTACATGGTTTTAGCTAATAATTAGAATAAGATATAATAAAGCATAACTAAGCAAATGGTAAATCATATGAAGTTTCCAATGGCTGTCACTCAATGGCCAAGTATCTACGGAGGTGGCTTCCAGGGAGGTGTTGAAAGCAGAGAGAGTGAGAAGAAGGAGGGTCTTTATATAGAATATAAACACTCACCACTCACAGACTCACTATCCTGTTTCAGTCTCAGAAGATGACAGCCGAAATTTCTTCCTCAGTGACTGAATCATTAGTGGAGAAGACACCTGTGGGATGTCTGAAAACAACTCTCGATAACTGTGATGTAATGGTGGTGTACATGCAACTTTTAACAGATGCCTTGGCCCCAGGGGAAAGTTTGTAAGTTGGGAGATGGATGACATGTATCCAAATACAGTCTCATTTACTGAAAAATCTTTCTGTATCTACACTTGCAACCCCAAGTAGGAAATTCTCACCAACATTAGACAAGTGCCTGTTATGGTTAAAGCATCATTTTAAGATCTGGGGAGGATATAGAGAGACATAAGACATAATTACAGCCCTCAGAGATCTTAGATTTTGGTTGGAAACATGATATACATTACACTTTGAAATCGTTTTTAGAATAAGGTATAAAATAACTTTTTTTTTTTTTTGCTTTTTAGGTCCGCAATCGCGGCATATGGAAGTTCCCAGGCTAGGGGTTGAATCAGAGCTGCAGCTGCCAGCCTACGCAACAGCCACAGCATAAAAGAACTATTTATTGTTAATATTAAATATTACATTACATAATATAACATTCAGTTTCTTCCTGTAGAAGGTGGTTTCATGGCTCATTGCAGCCCTTACCACACTGTGGAGGCTGCTGTCCTGTTCTGCTCCCTTGAAGATAGTCGCTAATGCTGGCATATTAGTGGAAAGAACTGTTTGGATACAAGAAGTCCTTCTTACCCACTCAGCACCTGAACCAACTGAGAATTAAAGCATAAGACAAAAGATGGACAATAAACTCACCATTCTTTCAGAGCAGCACTTGTGTATCTAGGAATGTGGCTTAAATCAGTGGGCATGAGAACTCTTCAAACAGTGCCCCTGAATTTGACACAGATGCTTCCAGACATCTCCATGGGGGATAAAGAAATATAGCAGGTGCTCCCCCCTCTCCAAGAAAGTCCCCTTCTCAGGGGAAAGGAGAGCACTGCCAAACGGGTATTTGGGGCTCATTCTCTTGCAATTAGGAGTCAGATAAGCCCCTCCCACACAGATTTAGTGAGGTAGGGGACAGGGAGGAGCCCAGTACTCCAGCCTGGGTACTGTCCAGGGTGCACAAATGCCAGCACAGCAGAAGGGGGATTCAAGGGCTACAGTGCTTAAAACCTTTAACAACTCTAATGTCTCTATACTACAAATGGACATAGACAGAGGGACAAAATAGAATTCAGGATCAAAATTTGAGAGCAATGAACAGAATGCTAGTTTGGACATAGTTGACCAAACAGACCTCATGAGTGATTAAAATGACGATCTAGAACTCAGCTTCCAGTGGTAAAATTCTACTCACTCACTTGCCCTTTAATGAAATGCAGTTTCCAATTACTATCAGGGTCCTGAGTTCTCTGTAAAGTAGCAGAACTTCATGTTAAAATGCTAATTCCCCCACCTAAGTCATGAAAGTGGTGGCAGAAGAACCCTGAGCTCTGTAATCACTGCTTACAGGGTAATTAAGAGCTTAATATTAGGAAAGTTAATTATAAAATTATATTAATTAATTTTAATAACCCAGTGATCCTTCTGGAATTGATGTCTGAGAAGAACACAGTCCCCAGAGAGGCCCACAGGGAGAAAGCAGAGTCAGCCTGAAGGTTGCAGGCCCAGGGCAGAGCCCTCTTGGGTCTGAACTCTGAATAGGGAATGCAGGAAGGACATAAGGTGCATGTCTAAATGTCATGGATTCTTGGGCTCCTGGGGTTGCGGGGGGAGGTGGATGGGGGACAGCTTTTCCCAAGGGTGGGCTGGTCGCAAGAAAATGCTCTCAAGGGCCTAAAATTAAGCCCAATGGCTACTTTACAAACTTCATCGGGCTCACATTATACAAGTGGTAATTTTTTTTTTAACTCAGTCATGATAATCTTTCCTAAATGTAAGATATGTTGGTGTATTCCTATTCACATTACTGTCATAATGACCTGTCTTATGGTCCCTTTCTAATGTAATTTAGAGACCTATGTTTCAGAGAATCAGTTTAATACTGAAGCTCATGCTCTGTCCCAGTTCACAAGCCCAGGTTTTGTCTGGGTGAGTCAAAGCATTTCCATTGTGATTTAATCAGTCTGTCTTCCTCTCCCAAATTCACAAATGATGGTTTTGTTTGAGATTTTTCATCTAGATTAAGGAGATGTTCTGTTTTTCTTCCTCCCCATCCCCCCTTTTTTTATGGCTGCACCTGAGGCATATGGAAGTTCCCAAGCCAGGGGTTGAATTGGAGCTGCAGCAGCCTACACCAAAGCCATGCAATACCAAATCTGAGCCTTATCTGTGACCTATGCTGTAGCTTGAAGCAATGCTGGATTCTTAACCCACTGACCAAGGAAAGGATCAAAACTTCATCCTCACAGAGACAACATCAGGTCCTTAACCCACTGAGCCACAAAGGGAACTCCAATTTTTTACTTTTCAATTGGAAGGAGTATCTGCCAGCAAGAATAATGAGAGTTTGAGATATTACTGTGGAGAAAAAAAGGATATGTGTATACAAAGCAGTGATTTTGGCCTGGTTGTCACATAAACACATTATCTGAGAAAAGCAATTTTCAGGACATAGTAATCCAATGACTTAACTGAGCCCATGTTGAAGTAAGTGTTTTGGGGGTGAGGCTCTGGACAAAGATGGACCTTTTTTCCACTTACGGGACCAGAGGTTTGTGTACTGGTGGTCCCCAAGACCATTCTCACATTTGGTGATTTGCTTGAAGGACTCACAGATGTCAAAAGAATCTGTTATCTTCCCAGTCATGGCTTATTACTGGAAAAAAAAAAAAAAAAAAAAAAAGGATGTAGATTAAAATCAGCCAAGGGTAAAGGCACATAGGGCGAGATTCCAGTTGTCCTAGAAAGGGCTCAATTCCCCCTAAAATGATATGTTACAACACATACACAATGTTACCAACCAGGGATGCACACCTGAGTCTTGGTGTCCAGAACTTACATTGGGGTTGGTCATGTTGGCAGGCAGCGAATATCGGGCTACCATAGCTACTCAATCTCCAGAACCCCCAGAAGTCAAACTGATAAAACCTGGCCCAAAGTCTCAGGCATACATCCACAGGTGATCACCATACATCACATTCTTAGCATCTTGCTTGTGCAGCCTGGCCATTGCCTCAGCCATACACCACCCTTCTATCAGGCCTCAGGGGTCATCTCCCAGGAGCCAGCCAGGGACCAGTCCTTTCTTGAGAATGTATAGAGTGTGAGCACCCAAGCCTGTTGAGCTAGTCTCTTTTTTGTAGAATTACTCAGCCTCCTTGGGACTTGGTTTCCTTCTTGAGAAAACTGGACAAATAAAAAATACCCACTTCAAAAAGTTGCCATGAGAATGAAATATAGTTAATATGCTCAGAATAAGTCTTAGCCCCATAGTAAGAACTTTGTGTTATCATTTTAAAATTTTAAACTTAAAAAATTACACGTTATTTTCACCTATAAGAAAATGGAATATACCTGCATTTTCCTTTACCTCCCACTAAGTACAGCTAGAACACTGGACATATATGTGCAATGATAAGAAGAACACTCTGAAAGACAGAGAGAAAAAGGCACACTGATTAGGGACCAGGTGACCCAAAGAAGAACATTATAGTGAGTTTTCTGGGCTTTGTTTTTGCCTCATACATCCTAGATATGTAGCCAAAGAAGCTGGTGAGCTAGCAGTCCCAATAGGAACAGACAAGAAACGAACACACACACACACACACACACACACACACACACAATACAAAAAAAGGCTGTATCTCTAGCCAAAGGAGAAGGAAAGGTGCAGCCTAGTAAGACAGAAAACATTTAGACAATAACCACTCTACTGCGGCCAAACACTGCAGAACCACATCCACCCAGAACAGCAAAGGCCAACTGGGGAACCTAAACTTCCAAACTCATGAGGCTTTAATGAGGGGCCCAGCGCCACCCTGGGGTGGTGTCAGAGAAGGCTAATAGGGAGCTAGGACATTCACCTCTGATAGATAGTAATGAGGTCTCTTCCCACATCATGTCAGTGGAGACCACATAAGAAGCCACGTTGGTAATGAAGCACCCCTCCCCTTTCAGCTGGGATGGTATCAGAGGAAGCCTAGTGGAGAGTCAGGACTTTCACCACTGCCCAGGGGTGATGAGACCACACAACACATCTCATCCGCATGGAGGCCATGTGGATAGTAAAGGCACTGCTACTGGGGAGCTGAAAATCACACTGGACTCATTCATAATGAGGAAGCACTTCTTCACTCAAGAGTGGATGATGGCTGATGGGGGGAGGCAGGAGTGGGAAAAAACACTCCAAAAATGGCTGAAAACATCCCAAATTTTGCAAAATTTATAATAGAGGCGATAACATGAGGCCGAATAAATAGCAACTAGGATGAACCCAAAAAAATTCATATAAAGACCCGTCATAGTCAAACTTCTGGACACTAAAGAGAAAGAAAAGATTCTTGAAAGGTATATGAGAAAAATAGACCTTTACTTATAAAAGAAAGCCAATGTGAATGACAGAAAAGCCCTCATGACAAACTATGAAGGCTAGGAGAAGTGTTATGATGTTGTTTTATGTGCTGAAAGAATTGTCAACCTGTGATTTTTTTTTTTTTTTTGTCTTTTTGCCTTTTCTAGGGCTGCTCCTGTGGTGTATGGAGGTTTCTATGCTAGGGGTCTAATTGGAGCTATAGCTGCTGGCCTACACCAGAGCCACAGCAATGTGGGATTTCAGCCACATCTTTGACCTACACCACAGCTCACAGCAATGCTGGATGCTTAACCCACTGAGCAAGGCTAGGGATGGAACCCACAACCTCATGGTTCCTAGTCAGATTCGTTAACCACTGAGCCACAAGAGGAACTCCCTGTCAACCTGTGATTTTTATATCCAGTGAAAGATAAGAGAGTCCTCCAATAATTCTGATCCCAAAGAGAATAAGAAATTTGATTTTCTTCCTCCTCCCCTGAATCAAAGTCCCAATTTCTTGCCCAAAGCTTAATATCTTACTAGAATTAATGACATTAGGGACTTCTAGGCACTGCAGAAGAAACCAGCTATTGGTTATAGTGCCATATTTATTCCAGCCCTGTGGCCCCCAACATGGAGGTCACAGAGAAGCTTGACACTTTTTACCAAAGTGTCTATTTACCAAATATGGAGATGACTTTCAACCCTGTTACTGTGTGAAATTGTGCTACCTGTCATTTATGTGACATTAATTTTCTTTGTAAAAATCTCCTTTTAAAAACCTTTTGTTTATACCACATTTCATCTCTCACCTTCTTACATATATACTTTCAAAATAGAGTATGTTAGTAAGTTGAGAAAATCTTAACTATTTTGGACTAGTCTACATTGCAGAGCTGTGCTGGCCAACACTAGCCATACACAGCCATTTAAATTAAGTAAAATTAAAATTCAGTCTTTCAGTTGCACTAGATACATTTCAAGTGCTCATTGTGGCTAGTGGCTCTGGCTACTAGCAGTGCAGATAGAGAATATTTCCATCTTCAAAGAAGTCCTATGGACAGCACTATTTACTATTGAGTGTTGCTTTTACTCTTGGGGAATATTTCCTTTCTTGGGATATAGCTATTTTACATGAACAGTGGAATTATATATCTGAAATGTGTGTTCAAGTTATCACATAGGACAAATCCA
This sequence comes from Sus scrofa, assembly GCF_054392235.1. Classification (NCBI taxonomy): domain Eukaryota; kingdom Metazoa; phylum Chordata; class Mammalia; order Artiodactyla; family Suidae; genus Sus; species Sus scrofa. The sequence continues at coordinate 150,501,236 of NC_139383.1, forward strand.
GTTTTGTTTCAAAATTCTCCCCCTTTTCTTAATCTCTCAATCTCTTTGTCAGAAAAGTTCATCTGCACTGGAAATATTAAATACCCAGAAGGTACAGATCATTTGTACACTAAGGAAGAAACCAAAATAAAGCCTTAAAATTTTACAATATAAAGTATCTATATTTGACAAAATATCCCTCCCCCAACACACACCCACACCCACCCACCCAACCACCTAGACACACACACACACACACACAGATAGACACAGACACACACACACACATATACACACACATTAATAATATCAATCAAAATTCAATTACCCCAAACTTATCGGGGGAATTTGTTTAAATGATAATATTTAATAGCAAGATTTGCATGTTTCTTTTCTTGATGCTAAAATGCCTTCATGTTGCCCTCATGCAATTAAGACCTGACTACTATATTTAGCATACACTGAATTATTTAATTGAATAATTACATATAACTCTCCAGACAAGTATAATTGGAAAGAAATGATCAAGATTAATTTCAACAAGTAGTTGCAGTTATTTCTGCTATGTCAAAAAATCTTTTGCTCATGTGACAAAATAATACTCATGCAAGATGGTGATGCTGGGTTACTGGCATCCAGTGTAGGCCCAGAATTAGAAAATAACCCCAAATGCAGGAAACTCTCAGGCAGACAGTAACGTGTGATTCGAAATTTTTAAAACTGGTGAAGTTATAGAATCAAATAGAAGAATGTACCACGTCCTTCGTGGTAAATGAAATGGCCACATGGACTGGCCCTTCCCAGGGTACCAAAACTCACTTCCAGTGTAAACAGGGATTCTCAGGGACTTAATTTGGGGTCAGGTCAGTGATTTCAAAATTTTCATATGCTTATGGAGAGTTATTTAAATATAGTTTCATGAGCTCTATCCTAGAAATCCTGTTTAATCAGGTCAGGTTTGGACCCAAGAATCTGCAGTTTGAAAAACATCTCATGTCATTGGATAGAGATATTCCATGAACAAGTTCTTGAAAAGAATGAACCCAACTCTCTTTTCTTAATAGATTCCTTAAGATAAATTTTAAACTATTTCTTAAAATGCATAAGAACATGAGTTAGAGAATCAGGCATCCTGAGTTAGAACCTTACATCTCTATTTAGTCTGATTAACCTTGAATTACTTACTGCTTTTAATATTGAGTTTCTTTATGCTCAATATTGCTGTAATTGTTCTTGTCATTACCACCTATCTACAATAACCATACTCAGTCTAGAAACATACACAGACTTTCAATTATGAACCTTACATGTGGCAGAAGAATTTCTTCCAGTCACCTGTGTGTCATCTTGTTGGATTTATAGCCCAGCCCAGTAACCATTATAGCCAGACAATTCTTACTTCCTTTCTATAGCTCTAGAATTGTTATTCTTTTCTCTTTTGTTTTTTCTCCCAGTCTTTTTTTCCTCCCTCCCTTCCTTCCTCTCTTCCCTCCTTCTTTCTTGCCTTTCTATTAGTTCTAATGTTTGTTCTTAAGACTATGATTTATCCCATAGTCTCTAAAATACTATAGATGTGGAATCTTAAGATTCAAATTAGACATTTTATTTCTGAAGTTTCCCAAGTGTCCATATTCTAACTGTGAGTCCTTAAACTGGGTCATTTTATCCACGCACATTTTAAAAGTTTGTTAAAGTTGACATACCTCTACTCTCAGCCATGACCTTTCTGATTGTCCCACAAAAAGAAAGTCACCCCAAGTGCCTGACCATAGCTCACAGACACTGTGTCTATATTATCACCTAAGGAGAACACCTCCTAATTTTTTTATTTTTATTTTTTATTATTTTATTTTATTTTTTGCTTTTAGGGCTGCACCTGTGGCATATGGAAATTCCCTGGCTGGGGGTCGAATCAGAGCTGCAACTGCAGGCCTGCACCATAGCCACAACAATGTGGCATCTGAGATGTGTCTGCGAACTACACCACATCTCACAGCAACGCTGGATCCTTAATCCACTGAGCAAGGCCAGGGAGTGAACCTGCATCCTCACGAATACTAGTTGGGTATGTAAGCCAGGGAGCTGCAATGGAACTCCCCTCCTAGTGTATTTTAAAGTACTGTAGCTACACTGTTGGGTTTTTTTGTTTTTGTTTTTGTTTTTCTGTCTTTCTAGGGCCACACCCACGGCATATGGATGTTCCCAGGCTAGAGGTCCAATTAGAGCTGTAGCCACTAGCCTAAGGCAGGGCCACAGCAACTTGGGATCTGAGCTGCATCTGTGATCTACACCACAGCTCACGGCAATGCTGGATCCTTAACCCACTGAATGAGGCCAGGGATCAAACCTGCCTCCTCATGGATGCTAGTCATATGGCATTTGTCTTTCTCTGTCTGGCTTCCTTCACTTCTGTATGATCATCTCTGTTCTTTGACAACCAGTGAACAAATGGCCCTTTATCTGGGGCCTCCCTTCCTCCTTCTGCCTTTACCAGACTTACCACACTACCCACAACTATTCTGCAGACAAAAGAAATCATCCCCTTTTCTGACCTCCCCAAACACTTAGGACATACCTCTTCATAGCTGCCACCCTGTTTTATTACTGTTGTGACTTATGCTTATTTCTGATTAGAAGGTAATCTTCTGGAAAGAAGGGGCCAACCTCCCTATGTCAGCAGCATTTGGTCCCCTGTGGGCCCTCACAATGTGTCCTGGGCTGTACTGACTCCAGGGGGAGGAGAGCCGCCCACCACGGCTTCTGTGCACCCTCTCTGTCAGCCTGGGCACCACCTACCTCCCTGTCTTCCTCAAGTGCTGCAGGGAGATTCTGCAATGAGAAATAATGACCGGTAGCCCTCTAGCGGATGAGTGTGAGATGAACCAATTCCTATTTTTGTGAGAAATAGGTAAGCCTTCTTGATGAGACATACATATGGCATTTCTCCTGCTAGCATCCCAGGGCCATCCCAGTGTCATATTTCAGCACTGACCTCTTCCCTTCAAAGGGGCACTGGGGCATCACCTGTGAGACCTGAATCTGTTAGCTTGGTGGTTGCCTGAGCTTTTAGGCAAATGGAATGTTTGACTACAAAGGGCATTTTTCTGTGCTTTGGCCAGGAAACCCTCCATGGCTGTGTTGCTGGCAAAGCAGGAACTAGGGTAATGATTAATATTTTTGTTTGTTTTTTCTTTGGCGAATGACCTATAGTAAGTGATTAATAACTTCAGTCCATTAATCAAGGCATTACATGAAGCCCCACACATTCTCAAACCTGGCCTCACCAGAGCTTTGCATTATAAATCATCCAAGATTAAACTGAAGTAAACACCAAATTTAAATAGAGAGCCCACTCCACTGTACCAAACTGTCCCTAAAATACAACATGAAAAGCTTCTGATGCCATACGTCAGGCTCATCACTTCCTCTTTAAAGTTATTTATATTACAGTTGAAGAAACACTACATTGTTTCTTTAAGGCCTCACTTGTTTTTCTTTAAGACCTTTGGAATATCTTATCTTTTTATGCCATGGGATGGGGGGAATGGTTAGAGAAAATTAAAGTTTAACTTATGAATTCTGAGCATGTTTCAGTGTGAAAAGGAAATCACATTCTGGGCAGTAAAATGAATCTGAAGTCTGTCACACGTGCAATTGTCTCCTAGGAGACCCAAGCGTAAATCATCACCATGGAGACCACTTGGGCCCTCTCTGCTCAAAATCATGAACATGGATAATCAGCTGGGGTTTGTTTGAAGGGAGAAAAGACTCTAAGTCCAGAGCTAAGCCTTGAAAACTGTTACAGATTTGTGTGCCAGAGGTGGGCAGGGGGGTTCAACCACTCCAGATCCCCCCTGGCAGTGTTGGCAGAAAGAAAAGGTCATGGGTCTTAAAACATCTCTTGCACCTGAGAGCAGATGAGCACAGTCTCAGATGCACAGCGGCACCCAGGAAAGAGCAAGCAGCCAGCCAGCTTGGGGCAAGAGACTCCTTACTCAGAAAGTGGGTTTCAGGAAGAGGCTGACCCAGAAGCAGTCCTTCTTCTTTTGGCCTCATCTGACCTACCCCCTCCTCTGAGTGATTCCAAAGGGGGCTGGGGATCTGGGAGGAGAGCACCATGATGGGGCACCACTCTGGTACCGGCTTAGAAGGAAAGAATGTGTGATGGTCCGTTCTTCATCAAGATTTCCTGAAACTCATTGTTTACATAATAACAGAAATCAACAATTCTAGTAATCATATTAATTGCAACAATTGTTTCCTGAAACCATCCTTTATCAGAACTGGGCACAGTGCTGGATGTCCAGATGTTCTCTTTGCCAAACTGGGGAGCCTGGGAAGTGGGCCTGATTCCAGACTTCCTTCCACCTTTGTCTAAGTGAGCATGGTGTTTGCTGCACACTGGCTGTACTGACAGAACAGAACAATGTCAAGTAGACATCTTGAAGATGTCTCTTATGGGAATAGTGAGTTGCACGGTGACAGTGTTGCCTGGTGACCATGCCTGGGGCCTGATTTGGTAAAAGCTGAAAGATGACCAGGAAAGGAAAGAAATAGTTTGAAAAGTTACATGTCAGGGTATTGGTCATTCTGTAGCAGGCAGGCACATAATAGCTGCTTTAGATTTGGAACAGCTGATGCTCAAGTTTTACACATAAATGGAATGTGGAAATGTGTTTTTTTATCATCTGTTTTTATTCGTGTGGTTTTAGATGCTGATGGCATTTAAACATCATATTTCTAGCCCTTTTATAGCATATTTATTCAGCAAAGACTTAACATCTTTCTCTTCTCTGAACCCCTAAGAGCACTTTTTTTCTGGATGGTGCTCTTTGAGAATTCTGACGTAAAGCTAAAATGGAGAAAAGATGGTGCTTTTCTTTAGTTTGAAGATAATACAGGGGTCATAGTAAACAGTAAAGTCAAAATGAGTGTGCAGACCGTGTAGCCGAGGACTGCATCCATTGCTGGTAGCACTGCATGATTCTTTGGTGTATTTCTTTAACAACAACAACAGAAAAAAGGCCATTTAGGAGAGAACCCAAATGTCACCTCCGCTTCTGTAATTCTTTCCAGATTTCACAGCCACCCTTGCCCCTAGTCACCCCTTGCCCACACCAGCCACCTGTTCTTCTGCAGCATTTCCTTTGTACCACTCCTACTTACTCAGACCTGACTTCTCCTGGGTTTAGTGGTGCGTGTAACTGCTGGCTTGCATGGAAACCCGTTGTAGGAAATGTCTTAATGATTAATTTTCATGTACACCTTTCATCCATTCAACCATTCATAAGTAAGTTTATCACGCGCCCGAGTGTCAGGCATTGAGGACACAGTGCTGAGGGAGACTGCTGGGCTCCTGAGAGAGGCAGCCCAGTGGGTGAAGGAAAGGAAGAGAGTGGCCAGGTGGACTGCGTGGAGGAGGCATGTGCTCTGAGGGGAGGAGAGGTTGGGGGAGGAGGGAGGGCGTTGCTATAGCCCACAGCGGAGCGGGGGTGGGGTGGGGTGGGGTGGGGTGGGGTGGGTGGTGAAGACCCGGCCCAGAGGACGGCAGGGGGTCACCCAGCAAAGAGACAATAAGAAAAAGCAACACAGGTAGTCTAAGGGAAGAGTGAGGGCAAGAGCCTAGGGCAACAAATACGTGAAAATTGTTCTAGAAACTGGGGACAGGTCAACATAGTGGAGGCTGGTATGCGAAAGTGTGGGCGTAAGAGACAGGCAGGGAGATGCGACTTCACTCTGGCTGGGTGAGGTATAGGCCAGTAAAGACCCTCTGCGAGTCCGTCGGTCGTCAGGGCACTCAGTTTAGAGTAGGGTCATTCTAACTTGTTTGAAGAGGTTAGAGGGAAGCGGAAATAGAGCCCATTCTGAACAGATGGTCGTGGTTTGTCCGTGGTTGTGCCAGACTGCGAGGGTTCCTTGCCTCAGGTGGCTATGAGAAGGCCCCCAGGAACCAGGAGAGGATGGTTAGAACTCAGGAGAAAATCACATTACAGCACAAACTGCCTAAATTTCTGGCTTCAGGGCTATATCTGAAATTGGGAAAGAAAAGGACAGGGGAGCCTCTCTGCAAGTGTGCCCTTGAACATGGCCCCTGTGGCACCCCAGGAAGTGGGAGGGAACAGAGGGCTGCTGGCGCCCCCAGCCTGTGCCATCGGTCCCCACACCTCCTCTGCCCGCCCCCCTGCTGGACCGACAGTGTCTCCTTCTGCACTCCCCGTGCTGCAGAGGGTTCAGGAGACACAGCAGAGCTGTACTTCTCGAAGGGGTTCCTTATGGGTCTGTGATTGGAGGTGACCTTAAAAGAGTAGGAGGCTTCCACCAGCCAGTAAGCTCAAGAGCATTTGCCAGAACTCTACACACTGTCTTATTCCACCTTTTTTTTTTTTCTTTTTTTTCTTATTTTTGCTGTATCCCGGGCATGTGGAAGTTCCTGGGCCACGGATGAACCCACACATCAGCAGCGGCCCAAGCCACAGCAGTGACAACATCAGATCCTTAACGCACTGAGTTACAGAGGAGCTCCTGATCCCACCTTTTGGAGATACACAAAGCGCTAGCATACCAGAGACTGAGCCCTCCATCAAAGCTCCTTCCTCTACTCAGGATTTCTTTACTCAGAATTTCTCAGATGTATTTGACCATGAGGTCTTTTTTATTATGTAATAACATGAATAGTCCATAGAAGGCACATTAGGCAATGACATTATAGATTTCCTAGAAGAACTGAGATAGGTAAAAGCCTCTTTTCTTTCTTTTTCTCTCTTTCTCTCTCTCCTTCCTTCCTTCCTTCCTTCCTTCCTTCCTTCCTTCCTTCCTTCCTTCCTTTATTTTTTCTTTTGTCTTTTTAGGGCTATACCCATTGCACAAGGGGGTTCCTAGGCTAGGGGTCAAGTCGGAGCTGCGGCTGCTGGCCTATGCTATAGCCCCAGCAACACCAGATCTGAGCAGCACCTGTGACCTCCATCGCAGCTCATGGCAACGCTGGATCCTTAACCCACTGAGTGAAGCCAGGGATCAAAGACATATCCTCATGGATACTAGGTGGATTCGTTACAGCTGGGCGACAACAGGAACTCCAAAATCTCTTGAAGGAATAGAACAGAGAGGAAAAAACAGAATCACTAAAAAAAAAAAAAAAAGAAAGAAAGAAAAGAAAGTAAAGAAAAAGAAAGAAAGGGAGAGAGATAAAAAGAGAGAGGAAGGAAGGAAGTGGGATGGAGGAGGGAATGAAGCGGGGAGGGGAGAGGGAAGGAAGGAATGGAGTAGAGAAGGAAGGGAGAAAGAGAAAATAATAGAAAGAGACAAAGAGAGGAAAGAAAGAGAGCAAGAGAGAAAAGGGAAAAATAGAGAAAGAGAGAATAAGAAAGAGAGATTAAGAAAGAGAAAAAGAAAGAACCAGAACAAATGTTTGTATAAAATACATACAAACAGATCCACAAAAAAGTATGTATTTATTCTCCTAACAATTGTGAGATTGGCAAGACAAGACTTATCATGTGCATTTACAGGAGGACATGCAAGCTCAGGAAAGCACTGGTTTGTCCTGGGTGAAGTTTCTAGTAAAAGAAGATGAGCCTTGCATCTGATTTCAATCCCCAAACTCTTCCACTACAGCAGACTGCTTCCACACATGGTGGAAGTACATCAGGATCTCTTAGAAAATGGTCAGGAATAACACTGAACATGTGCCTTGAAGAACCTGGACAGTAACTCCATCCAGAAAATGGTATTCAACTGGGCACAGACAGAGAGTGCTGCTTGCATGAATAATGCCTCATTTATTCATCTGGGGCCCCAGTCACCAAGTGAGGTTAAAGTACGTGTAGGATTTGATTTAAACAACTGTAAATAATCATGACCATCCTCAAAGCCAACTAGAATGAAGATTTTCACTAGCAGGAGCCTTGGTTTTAGGAAAACCCATCTGAATTATGAGGCTATTCTGTCTCTAGGGTTAAAGTTAATATCAGAAGGAACTCTGGCTGTCAGACACACAAATATCGCACATCTAATATGGATCAATAGGGGTGAAGTATCCCCAACCACATGTGGCTAATGAGCTGGTTAGGGAAACAGCTGGTAACCAGATATAACTTGCCATTTGATGTTGGAACAGGATATCTCCTAATGAATGATTGTCCTATGATGAAATAACCCCAAATCTACTATCCTTGAAATTCAGAGAGAGTTTAAGGATGGGAAAAAACTCATCAAGCTTCTAATAAATGAAAACAAGCTATTTTGATGTTCATGTACACAGATTTTAAATGGAAATGCATAAACAGAATAACAATAAATTAATAAAATAAGTGTTCACTTTAACTCAAAGTATAGATACCATGTTTTGGGAGCCTAGAGTAGTAAAAAATCTACATTTCAGAAGGGGTATTAAGACTAGAGAAAGCACTTTTCAGACAAAAATTACATACACTTGCTTTTCAAATACACTCCATCTGCTTTATTGACTGTAGAATTTTTCTACTCTATATCCGTGGTTCATTGTTCTATATTATCCTCTTACCTATCAATTTACCATTTTCTATCTTTTCTAACTTGTCATCACTCTTAGAGACTTTAAAATGTGGAAACCTCTATATTAGTTACTCTTAATCTGCATTTTGTCTCACTGGTTTGGAAAAATATTTTTTTATCATTTATTTATATATATATATTTTCCTACTGTACAGAATGGTGACCCAGTTACACATACATGTATACATTCTTTTTTTTCACATTACATGTTCCATCATAAGTGACTAGACAGAGTTCCCAGTGCTACACAGCAGGATCCCATTGCTAATCCATCCCAAAGGCAACATTCTGCATCTATCTACCCCAAGCTCCTCATTCACCACCACTCCCTCCCCTTTCCCCTTGACAACCACAAATCTATTCTCCAAATCTATGATTTTTTTTTTTCCTGTGGAAACATTCATTTGTGCCATATATTATATTCCAGATATAAGTGATATCATATGGTATTTGTCTTTCTCTTTCTGACTTACTTCACTCAGGATGAGAGTCTCTAGTTCCATCCATGTTGCTGCAAATGGCATTATTTTGTTCTTTTTATGGCTGAGTAGCATTCCATTGTGTATATATACCACATCTTCCTAATCCAATCATCTGCTGATGGACATTTGGGTTGATTCCATGGTCTTGGGTACTGTGAATAGTGCTGCAATGAACATGCAGGTGCATGTTTTGTTTCATCCAATTCTAGTGCCTTAAACTCTTTCTGTTTATTCACATACTCCTGAACTTACCCTTGTCCTCACTAGACATTTGGTATCTTCAAAGCATCCTTTGACCTTACTTCTTCCTTGGGCATTCACGGATAGCCACAATGGTACTACAAACATGTGTGCCTTCTCTGGAAAGTACGTCTAACCCCTGACATAGGGACATGTACTACAATAGATGTTGTTATATTTGAAACACATTCAGATGGGAAAATCCATCCCAAAGACAGGAAAAGCTCTAGAATGTAAGAATGAAGTCCAACCTGGGGGAAATTGATCACAGTTGAAAAAAAATCCACAGTTCTGAGCACTCAAGTGCTTGCTGAGGTGTACAGGACTGGGTCTGAGTGTGCTGATGGAAACTGTGTGACTCAGCTGTGCAGAAAGACACATCCCACCATCAGGGATGGTACTTTGTCACTGGGTGCATTGCACATCATGGCCCATGCAGAGGAAGAGACAGGGAGATGTGAACGAAAAGAGGATGTTTTGCCCATTCTCTGAACTGGTCCTTTTCCACAGGGCAGGTAGCGGACTAAGTGTTCCTAATAGAGAAGAAAAATCTGATCTTGCAACTCATTGAATTCTCCCTGCTTCACCATTCTCTGTAGTGAATTGTTTTCGCTGAATCCACCCTACCACTACTACTAACATTTTCTACACCATAAAATCCACATGAAAGTCTTTAATCTATGAGTCTTTAGCATTTGTCTTAGTGAACAACATAAATTTCATTTTCTAAGATAACCTGTCAGAATGTAATCAGAAAAGAGGGTGGAGAGGGTTATCATGAAAATACTGCATCAAGTAGAGATTTCACAATAAAAGAGAAAATACTCAGATACATCTTCATGCAATGAGTGCTAAATAATAATGGTCTGATTTACATTTATTCATCAGATAATCAAGCGAATACTCACATCACTTACAAAAGGAATTTATGAAAAGCACTTCCTTAATTATTTCCTATCATATATGCCAGTGTTCTGGGATATAAACCATGCCTCATTTATAGCTCTGGGTAGTACTTGTGTGACTTCCACATCTCCTACACTGTCATTGCCATAGTAACTAATGTACCTTAATGACAGCAAGCACAGGAAGACAAAAATAAAGTACTAAAAGTAAAAGGAATAAAAGATTATTTGTTGAATGAATACCAAACTAAAAATATGCTTATATGAAGTACTGTTGATTTTATTAACACAGATTTAAAATGATGTGTCAAACTCATGTGTTAGCTGCCTATCATGATGCCAATATTGAATCATCAAGATTTTACTTGATGTTATTTTTTTCTTTAGGATCCAATTTTCCAAATTAGTAACCATTTTTATTTATTTTTTCAGATGAAGCCATGACAAACTAGGAATATGTCTTTTGTTTGACCCCCATTTATTTTCCACTCCCTGACTTAAAATGAAGTCAGATGTAATTCTAACATGGTTACACAATCAGATTTACCTGTCTGGCAGGGCTAGAGTTTGGGGCAATTTTTGAATGAGGGTGTCAAAGTAGTTTCAGCTGGGTAAGAGCATAAGAGGTGTAAAAGGAATAAAAATGGGCTGTCTGAGGGGGAGTAATGAAGTAAGAATATAACAGGAGGAGAGGAAGATGTAAAAGAGGGAACAATGGGAAGATGGCTCCAAATGCACTTCATCATGTTGGCTTCAGTCAGCTCAGATGTTGCCCCAATGACCACCTGCTGCACGGCAAGCACTTTACAAGATGCTCCCAGGAGGCACCAAGGTGGCCTCCAAGTGCCCTGCATCTCATGCATATGATGCCCTGATGAGAGAATCAGGCAGACCTAAAAGTTTTCCTTAACGCTGAACACTGTGTTTAAAGCATTGCTAGAGATGAGACTTGTCAAGGTGATACCATTTCCACTTTTTCATCCCAGAATTGATGGCAGAAGTCTCAGTTTTAAAATGATAAACAACCCAGGAGGAGTTCCCTCTTAGACTAGTGGTTAAGGGCTTGGTGTTGTCACAGCTGTGGCTTGCATTACTGCTGTTCCCAGTTCCAGGTTAGATCCTGGCATAGCCAAAAAAAAAAAAAGTGAACCAGGGAATACCTCACCTTATTCTCTATCCCTACTGCCATCATCACTGGAGTTTCCAGCTACATAAGAGTAGCAGCTATTATTTATTGAATATTAACATATGCTAGGAACAATGGCAAGTCTTTAAAAGTATTGCCTTATTTTTTTAATGGTTGCATCTGAAGCATAAGCAAGTTCCCAGGCCAGGGACTGAACCCCAGCCAAAACTGTGGCAACACTGTATCCTTTAACCCACTGCACAGGGCCACTCCACCTCCACAGCAACCCAAGTAGCTGTAGTCTGACTCTTAACCCACCGTTAGATCTCTAGCATTGCCTTATTTTATCTTCAGAATGACCATGAGATGGGTCATAATACTTCCTGTTTTCCAGTGAGGAAACAAAAGGACCCAGGTCTGTGTAGGTTCTAACTGCTGGGCCCAAGGCAAATTGATGTTCTAGGCTTTCAGGTTCCTTTGGCCTCTGCTCTAGAGTAGCATGACACAGTGGAATGCTAATGAGTGGGAAAAACATTGCCTAAACCTGCCATTGAGTAATGCTTAGGCCATTTTCATCTGTAAATGGGAGGTATAATAATATCTCCCTCGTTGAATGCATTGCAACAAGGCTGAAATGAAGTGGAAAACACTGGCCCCCACTGACCCTGGCTTAGTCAAGGCTCCTTTCCTCCAGGTGCAAGAACAGTCTTCTAGTCATGGAACCTTGTCCCCAATTCAAGTAACATACTCTGAAAATCCTTATCTGGCCCTCACTGATACTCGCCTGACACTTCCTGTCTCACTCTCCTGGAAAGAGCCTCCATCCTGCAGGGCTGTGTCCTGCGCTCCTGGACATGACTTCATTGGCTTTGACCCTGCACACGGCCCCCTTCCAATCAACCCAACAGAGCATGCTCCTTTAGCATGGGCTACATGTGAGGTTTTGCCTCGTGCCATGGGCTCCTCTCAAACTAAAATGTGGAGTGCTTCTCAGGAGCGCAGATGCCTTCAGAATTCCATGGAGTGCAGGTTAAAAATGTAGAGCACAGAGCCCAAGCCCAGACATATATCACAGATCTTTGGAAGTATGTCCCAGAACCTGAATTTTGACAAGGATTCCCAAATGAGTCATAGGTTCATAAGAGTATGGAAAAAAGCCACATGGACCCTGAAATCAAGAAACTTGAATTCAGTTCCTAGGGTCAGATGTTAAAGAAGTTAGAAATTTCTAGAGATTGTATTGGGTTTTTTCTTTTTCTTTTTCTTTTTCTTTTTTTTTTTTTTTTTTCCTATTTCTTGGGCTGCTTCCGCGGCATATGGAGATTCCCAGGCTAGGGGTCTAATCGGAGCTGTAGCCACCAGCCTACTCCAGAGCCACAGCAACGCGGGATCTGAACCGCATCTGCAACCTACACCACAGCTCACGGCAACGCCGGATCGTTAACCCACTGAGCAAGGGCAGGGACCGAACCCGCAACCTCATGGTTCCCAGTTGGATTTGTTAACCACTGCGCCACGATGGGAACTCCTGTGTTGGGTTTTTATGCAGATGTTGCACTGTAATATTCAGTATCATAATTATCACAATGTCAACTGTATGAACAAATAATTATAGTGATGATTTTATTCTACTAGAGAGTTAGAAAATAAACAGCAGGCTGAATGTGGAAATTACCAGATAACAGGGCCAGCTGAAAAGAAACTTAATCAAATGTTTCCCAAGACTTTCCTCCAGAGAGAAAGAGAAAGAATTCAATAAATTTCCATCTCCCATAAAGTCCAAGGTGGTATATTAAAGTCTAAGACAGATATGTAGCCAGTTACCTCACAAGGAAACTTATATTCAAACAGATTCCAAAGGATATGAACAGTAAACCTTCAGACCCACCTAACAAGGAGAATTCTTCTCCAGAAAGACGGGGTTGTTCAGCACTTCAGGATTTAGCTGTGATTTCTTCTGATTTCATAATAAAAGTGTTTGAATACACAAAAGAGTTGGGAGAAGAATAAAGTGAACTCCAAAATACACTTCACATTCAACATGTTGACATCAGTGATATTTGCTTTACTCTAAAAACATGTGTATTTGCTGTGTGTGTTTTGAATCACTTGAAATCATATTGTAGATATTATAATACTTGAGATCTAAATACATCTTCACATGTAAAAATGAGATGATTCTCTAAAATCATGTAATATTCATTCCATATTCAAATTTTCCAAATTATATCCAACATTGATTTTAAGGTTATTTTTCCTCCTAGTTCCCAGAAAAAAACAATCAAAGGTTATGCATTGCATCAGACTCTTAAGCCTCGTTAGTCTTTTTAGAACCTAGAGCCTAGAACAGCACCCCAATTAGAGTCTGACAATGACTTTCAGAAGAGTCCAGGATGGGCTCCACACTCTGGATTTGCCTGACTAAATTCCACATGGTGTCATTTAATGTGTTCCTTTCTCCCTTATTTTTCCTATAAATTCTAAGCTATGCCTAGATACATGGTATTTCTGGATTAAACATTTTGGAAAAAGTACTGCACAAGTCACCTGGGGTACCTCCTACAGCAATACATCAGGAAGTGCATAGTGTCAATTTTCTCCCCATAGGCAGAGCTAGTTTTGATTTGGTTAAGATGGTGATGTCTTGGTCTCCCAACATTAACACTATATTTTCCCCTTTGGAATCTTTAAGGATTGGAGGGGGCTGATACTTGGTCACCATTAGATGCCTTGTTCCCCCCAAATCTTTAACATAATAATTTTTACATGCATTGATAATTCATTACACTTTGATTTACAAAATGGTTATTTAAACATTCTATTATTCTTTTTGCATGTATTAGGTGACTTTTTTAATATAAATAAGAGCTTTCCTGGTTTTTTTTTTGGAATATTCTTTCTTACTCCCTGAATTTCTGTATATTTAGTGTGTGTTTTAGTTGTTATGGCTGTGCTATTATCTCAGTGGATAACCAATATCTATGTCTATCTATCTATATCTATATATGTGCACAATGGAATATTATTTAGCCATAGAAAGTGCATTCTGACACATGCTACAATGTGGAGGAAACTTGAGGACATTATACCAAGGGAAGTAAGCCAGTCTCAACAGGACAAATACTGTATGATTCTACTTATATGAGGTGCCTCACACAGTCATGTTCATAGAGTCCAAAAGTAGGACTGTGGCTGAAGGATCGGGGGTGGGGGCAAGAATTGGGGAGTTTGTATATAATGGGTACAGAGTTTTAGTTTGGTAAGAGGAAAGAATTCTAGAAATAGATGGCAGTAATGGCTGCAGAACAATGTAAATGCACTTGGTGCCACTGAACTGTACACTTTAAAATGGTTGAGATAAACAAAATAAGAAATGAAAAAGGAGAAGTCACAACGGATACTATGGAAATACCAAAAAACCATGAGAAAATTCTATGAACAATTGTATGCTAACAAATTTGACAACCTAGAAGAAATGGATAAATTTCTAGGGACTTACACCCTGCCAAAACAGAGTCAAAAAGAAATAAATCAACTTAACAGACCAATCACTAGAAATGAAATTGAATATGTCATAAAAACACTCTACAAATAAAAGTCCAAAATCAGATGACTTCATAGGTGAATTCTACCAAACATACAAGAGGAAATTACACCCGTCCTCCTTAAACTTTTTCAAAAGGTTGAAGAAGAAAGAACACTCCCAAAGACATTCTATGATGCAATCATCACCCTATTTCCAAAACCAGACAAAGATACCATCAACAAAGAAAACTATAAGCCAATATCTTTGAACATAGACACAAAAATTCTCAACAAAATTTTAGCTAACTGAATCCAACAACATATAAAAAAGATCATATAACACAACCAGGTAGGATTCATCTCAGGTTCACAAAGATGGTTCAACATATGCAAATCAATCGTCATACACCACATTAACAAAAGAAAAGTAAAAAAATCACATGATCATTTCAATAGATGCAGAAAAAGCATTTGATTAAGTCCAACATCCATTCATGATCAAAACTCTTACCAAAGTGGAGATAGAGGGAACATACCTTAACATAATCAAAGCCATTTATGACAAACCCACAGCAAATGTGACACTCAATAGAGAAAAGCTGAAATCCTTCCCACTAAAATCTGGAACAAGATAAGGATACCCACTCTCACCACTGTTATTCAACATAGTACTGAATTCCTAGTCACAGCAATCAGAAAAACAAAAGAAATAAAATGCATCCAAATAGGAAGAGAAGAGGTAAAACTGTCATTATAAGCAGATGACATGATACTATACATAGAAAACCCCAAGGACTCAACACCAAAACTACTTGAACTGATCAACAAATTCAGCAAAGTAGCAGGATATAAAATTAACATTCAGAAATCAGTCGCATTTCTGTATACTAACAATGAAATATTAGAAAAGGAATACAAAAATACAATACCTTTTAAAATTGCACCCCCAAAAAATCAAATACCTGAGAATACACCTGACCAAGGAGGTAAAAGACTTATATGCTGAGAACTATAAACCATTAATCAAGGACATTAAAGAAGATGTAAACAAATGGAAAGATATTCCATGTTCCTGGGTTGGAAAAATTAATATCCTAAAAATGGCCATACTACCCAAAGCAGTCTACAGATTCAATGCAACCTCTATCAAATTACACATGAAATTTTTCACAGAACTACTACAAACTATCCAAAAATTTATGTGGAACCACAAAAGTTCCAGAATTGCCAAAGCAATCCTAAGGAACAAAAACCAAGCAGAAGGCATAACTCTCCCAGACTTCAGGCAATATTACAAAGCCACAATAATCAAAACAGTGTGGTACTGGTACCAAAATAGACATACAGACCAAAGGAACAGAGTAGAGAACCCAGAAATAAACCCAGACACCTAGAGTCAATTAATCTTTGACAAAGGAGGCAAGAACATAAAATGGGAAAAAGACAGTCTTTTCAGCAGGTGACACTGGGAAACCTGAACAGCTGCATGCAAATCAGTGAAAGTAGAACACATCCTCACACCATTCATGAAAATAAATGGCTTAAAGACTTAAATATAAGACAAGACACCATCAAACTCCTAGAAGAGAACATAGGCAAAACATTCTTTGACATCAACCTTACAAAGGTTTTCTCAGGTCAGTTTCCCAAAGCAACAGAAATAAGAGCAAAAATAAACCAATGGGACCTAATCAAACTGACAAGTTTTTGCACAGCAAAGGAAACCAAAAAGAAAACAAAAAGACAACTTACAGAATAGGAGATAAAAGTTTCAAATGATGCAACTGACAAGGACTTAATCTCTAAAATATAAAATCAACTTATACAACTCAACAGCAAAAAAGCCAACAACCCAGTTGAAAAATGGACAAAAGACCTGAATAGATATTTTTCCAAGGAGTATATTCAGATGGCCAACAAGCACATGAAAAAATGCTCAACATCCCTGATTATTAGAGAAATGCAAATCAAAACTACCATGAGATACCACCTCACACCAGTCAGAATGGCCATCATCAATAAGTCCACAAATAACAAATGCTGAAGGGGATGTGGAGAAAAGGGACCCTCCTGTTCTGTTGGTGGGAATGTAAGCTGGTACAGCCACTATGGAAAATAGTATGGAGGTACCTTAGAAAACTATAGATAGAACTACCATATGACCCGCCAATCCCACTCTTGGGCATATAACCATACCAAACTTTCCTTCAAAAAGACACATGCACCCACATGTTCCTTGCAACACTATTCACAATAGCCAAGACATGGAAACAACCCAAATGTCCATCAACAGATGATTGGATTAGGAAGACATGGTATATATACACAATGGAATACTACTCAGCCATAAAAAAGAACAAAATAATGCCATTTGTGGCAACATGGATGGAACTAGAGACTCTCATCCTGAGTGAAGTAAGTAAGAAAGAGAAAGACAAATACCATATGATATCACTTATACCTGGAATATCATGTATGGCACAAGGAAACTTTCCACAGAAAAGAAAATCATAGATTTGGAGAATAGACTTGTGGTTGCCAAGGGGGAGGGGGAGGGAGTGGGATGGATTGGAATCTTGAGTTTAACAGATGCAGACTATTGCCTTTGGAATGGATTATCAATGAGATCCTGCTGTGTAGAACCATGTCTGGTCACTTATGATGGAGCATGATAATGTGAGAAAAAAGAATGTATACATATATGTGTAACTGGGTCACCATGCTGTACAGTAGAAAATTGAAAGAATGCTGTAAACCGGCTATAATGGAAAAAAATAAAAATCATTATATTAAAAAAAGACATGAAAAAAGAATAGTCAAAAAATTAAAAAAAATTAAATGGTTGAGATGGTAACTTTTACGTTATGTATATTTTATCTTAACTTTTAATAAATAAGTCAATAAAAATTATCTCAAATTATAGTGGCATGGAGTTTCCGTTACTGCTCAGTGGGTTAAGAACATGACAGTGTCCATGAGGATGTGGGTTCAATACCTGGCCTCACCCAGTGGGTTAAGGATCCAGCATAGCCACAAGCTGCAGCATAGGCTGAGGGTGCAGTTCAGATCTGGTGTTGCTGTGGCTGTGATGTAGGCCTGTAGCTGCAGCTCTGATTTGACCCCTAGCCTAGGAACTTCCATTTGCCAGAGGTGCAGTCTTAAATATATATACATATGCGTATGGAGGCATGAAGCAATGATTTGTTGTGCTCATTGGGTCCATCAGTCAGGAATTAGAATAGCACAGAGCTTCTGAACAGAGGAATGGCTTATCTCACTAGAAAGCTGGGAACTGGGCTGATCTGAAGGTTTGTCACTCATGTCTAATTGTTGATCCCAGCTCTTGGCTAGGGTCCTCAGCTCCTCTCAGCAAGATGTTCTCCAGATGCTCCCTCTGTATGTGCTAGTTTTAGCTTCCTCACAGGATGGTGTCAAGGGCAAGCATTAGGAGATGAAAAGAGAGAGGAGGGAGGGAGTGGGAGGGATCTGGAGCTTGGGGTTATCAGATACAATTTAGCATAGATTTACAAGGAGATCCTGCTGAGTAGCATTGAGAACTATGCATAGATACTCATATTGCAACAGAACAAAGGGTGGGGAAAAATGTATACATGTAAGAGTAACTTGATCCCCATGCTGTACAGCAGGGAAAAAAAATTAAATTAAATTAAATTAAATTAAAAAAAAAAGAGAGAGAGAGGAAGGCAGACACTTTATCCTTTTTATGCCTGAGCCCCAGAATCCACATAGGATGCTGTTTTTGCATTCTCTGTAGGTTGGAGTAGTCACAGAGATCTGCATTCAAGGGAAGGATCACAGACCTTGCATCTCAGTAGGAGGACTCCCAGTTGATTTGCAGTAAGAGCTTAGGGCACATGGGCACACACATCCACACACACACATGCATGCACCCATATGCATAACCATCATGAAAAATACTATTTGCTGGCCATAAGGTATTAATATCAATTACATTAGTTATTTTCCTATTGCTCAAATTTACCCAAGCCCTGTTGTGTTAGTCCTTTCAAACCCATGCCTACAACCTTTTATTAAATTTTTTAAAAAAATTATATTGGAGTATAGAGGACTTACAATGCTGTGTTAGGTTCATGTGTATAGCAAAGTAAATTAGTTATACATATACAGATATCCATTCTTTTTCAGATTCTTTTCCCATATAGATATTGAGTAGATTTCTCTACGCTATACAGTGGGTCCTTATTACTTATACATTTTATATATAATAATGTTATATGTTAATCTCAGCCTCTGAATTTATTTCTTCCCCTTATGTTTCCCCTTTGATAGCCATAAATTTGGTTTCTAAGTCTGCTTCTGTTTTGTAAGTTCTTTTGTATCATTTTAATTAGGTTACACAAGCTTTACATGAGCTTAGCATTCAACTTGTGCTGCGTTCTACTAGTAAGTTCCAGAGTTTGATACAGCAGCCCGTTCCTCCTAGCCCCACCCCTTGTCAATTCCTAGTACCACCAAGGTTACATTATAGGAACATTCATTACACAGTCCTTAGTACATCTTCTGCTCCAAACTACTCATGCACATGATTAAAACCCTCACTCTTTCTTTTCTAGACTGTTGAACTTGCTTCCTGACAAGTCTTGATTCCTATTCTACCTGTTGACAAAACCTAGACACTACCTCTATTTCCCCAAACATAAGGACCGTGAAGACCTTTCTTCCTCCCCAGTGGCATTTGTGTGGTCTTACTCCTCCTTACTACCATCTATCACTCCAAAGTCTTGCCATCCACCTATCCCCCATCACTCTCACTGATTAATTGAACAGATTAATCTTTAGTCCACCACCTTTTCCATCCTTGGTGATGGCATTGTTATCCTGGATGCTTTCACTATTCTTATTGATGACCCATTCAAAACCTAGTCTCTTTCTTCCTTGACCCCCACATCCTGATGACTCCATTATCCATTTCCTTATAAGGAAGCACTAAAAATGATGATTTTGTGTGTGTGCATGTATTTTTTTTTTTTCATATTAGCTTCCATCATGTTCTATCCCAAGAGGTTGGATATATTCCCCTGTGCTGTAGAGTGGGACCTGGTTGCTAATCTATTCTAAATGTAATAGTTTGCATCCAGTAATCTTTGTCTTTTTATTTGTTTTATTGCATTGGGATTGGTAGATGCAATAAATTTTTTTTTAAAGACAACCACTAGAAAAGAACTCTCAAAGTAAACATGTTAAATATTCATGCAGATTTTTGAAAAGTTGAGGAATTATAGCTACTTTTTTTTCTTTTCATCTTATTTTCCTAAACTCCCTTCAATGAGCATGAGCTTTTAGTGAAACTTGTTGGTAAAAAAAAAAAAAGGTTAATTAATTAAGGAAGCTTGAAATAACAGCAAATCATCAGCCAGCCATGGGACACACACCTGTCTAGAGGATGCTTCCCCCTTGCCTTATCCAGAAACCACTGGAATCTCTTTGATAGAAAACAACTTCTGAATACGGTAGACAGTTTTAGCTTCTCTTATTAGCTCTCGATGGCATGTAACACTATAGCTGACATCTTTGTTTGATATAGTCTTTTCTCCCAGCTTCCTTAAATTTCCTTGATCAGTCCCAGTTTTATGCCAGAAAACAGAAATTCCAGGTATTTTTAAAGGAAGAAAAATATTTAATCCAGGGGATTTGTTGTTTACCAAAAAATCACAGCATGAACCAGAAGATCAGAAGTCAGTGGGCAGAAATTCCCATTGTGATTCAGAGGGTTAAGGACCTGATGTTGCATTTGTGAGGAGGCAGGTTTGATCCCTGGCCTAACTCAGTGTATTAAAGATCTGGAGTTGCCACAAGCTGTGGTGCAGTTTGCAGATGCAGCTCAGATCTGGTGTTGCTATGGCTGTGGCATAGGCTAAAGCTGCAGCTCCGATTCAATCCCTAGTTGAGGAATTTCCATATGCTGCAGGTGTGGCTATAATTAAGAGGAAAAAAAAAAGGTCAGTGGGCTTCTACTGAGATGCAGAGTTGAAGGACCATCACTGAAGCAATGATCTAGAGGTGGGGGGGGGGGTTTGCAGCAGCCGCACCTGGATCCCCACACCTGTGCTCTCCAGGCCTCCTCTCAGTATACGTGGAGCCAGTGACCAGGATGGATGGCTAAGTCCAGCCTTCAGAGCTTCCCCCTATACTCAGGGCCTCCCAGGCTGTTTGCCAGCAGTGCCAGCAGGAGGAAGGTGTCTCCTGCCTCCTTGCAGCCACCCATGTCCCATATCGGTACATCTACCTGGTAAAAAATGACTGTCCTCTGAAACCTTAGTGGGAATTGCATCTGGAATGTGTTTTGTTTTCATTTTAAAACTTTTCAACTTCTCACACTGGAAGGAAGGTGAAGAGGAGGTAGAGAGTGTCGGTACACTGCAGCTGCCCAAGTTCTGCTCTTCAATTTTCTCCTGATTCCTCAAGCCTTGGTCCCTCGCAGGCTCCCTTGGCCCTTGTCCTTCCCAATGGAGTGTGTCTCACATACTCATTGGGAAGACCTTGGTCCTTCCTTGTTTTCAACTTCCATCTGTGCTGATGAATCTCAAGCCAGTGTTGCCAGCCCAGATTTCCCCCCCTGAACATCTCACATGAAATCCTCACTGAATATCCAACAAACATGTGGAGAATAATCAGATCACATGCCCTCACCAACACCCTTTTTCACTTTCATGCTCCATTTCCCCCACTTCACCCAGCTCTTTGCTGATATCCTTGGGTGTCAGCTTAGCGGGTCCCCCAGCTGACAAACCTGAGTAGGGGGTGCTGTTGTATTCTCCCAGTTGTCTCTCTCATCCAGGGTCTTGAAGCTTATGGAAAGCAGGCACGATGCTGTTTTGGGCTCACAAGAAACATCTCTTCCAATGAATCTGTTAAAGATTCTAACTTCTGCTCCAAACAGACCTCCTCACCCACCCAGTGGGATTTTGCCTCACTATCTTTGAACCCCTCTGCACTTTGCCTTGCCTCTCCTGGAAGACTAGCTAGGCCCTATTCTCTTACTTTCCTTTGGATTGAAAGAAAATAGTGGGCAGGTGGTGTCTGACAAATCCCTATGTTTCACAGAGTAAATGGTCTGAAAATATCCTAAAAGGCGAGAAAGGAGTTCCCACTATGGCACAACAGGATCAGTGGCATCCCCACAGTACAAGGACACAGGTTCGATACCTGGTCCAGCACGGTGGGTTAAAGCATCTGATCCCTGGCCCAGGAACCTCCGTATGCTGCAGAGCAGCCAAAAAGAAAAAAACGGAGGGGGGTGGTAGGAAAACGCCTGAGAATTAAAGAACAAAAGACATGCAGTTAAAGGCACAAAACTCCTACAACCTCATTAAAACCAGACTAATCCATGGAATGCCATGGGAGCCATTCCCCCCTGTACTGGTCTCCATTCTCAAAGCCATGTTGTAACCAAGTAGGATCCTAAGGGGCCTTCTCAGAAGAGACCCCTGCCCATGTCTTCTGACTTCCTTTTGTCTGTATAAAAACTTAAGTTGAATAATAAATTTAATCCGAGAAGTGAGAAAATGTAGAAAGGAAAAGTAGTCAAATAAGACAAAATAATAATAACACATTAGCCATTAGACAAAGGCAATGACATTTTGTTCCTCCATAAGGATTATAGATCATATTCTAAGCATGACCTTTGAGCTATTTTGAAGAAACCTGAAGCCCCTACCATATTGAAGAAGTTAACTGTATTCTGCCCATCAGCACATAGACCCCAGACTGGTTAAAACCAGAAAGTTGATGATCCTGATTCCCAAATAGCTCACCACCAATCACCACTGCTCTGTGAATGCTGAAAGACTCCTTACTTCACACTTGAAGGCAGGACACAGTTTTGAGCACACTAGCCTGCTATGTCCTCCCCTCACTTGCCTGGTAAAGCAATAAAACTACTCTTTTCTACTTCACCCCAAACTTTGTCTCCACATTTCTATCCTGCACCAGTGAACAGAGGCCAAGTTTTGGCAACAGTGTCACCATTGTCCAGTTCAGGTAACTTTGTTGGAATGCCAAATGATTCCTGCACAGCATTGGACACCTCCAGTCTAAGAAATCTGTACTAATAGTCCAAGAAACAAGAGAAGAAAAATTTTTGCTGTATTTATATTTATTGAAAGGGAAAGAGTTGGGATGAGTAAAAAATGCAAATTAGTTAAATGCAAGAACACCGACCAGCAATTTTTATTGCAAACTCACCATAGCCCTGTCAGTGGAACTGGCTGTCATTTCTTCCTTACAGCCTTCAAACCTGGAAGGATATGATTATCCCCATTTTATAGGCAAAGAAGATGGGTCTGTCAGAGACTAAGTGAATGGTTCAAAATTAATAGTAATCAGAAGTTTGCATTTCTAACCCAGGTTTATCTCATTCTTTACCATTCTGCTGTATTTTAAGAACAGACCTGTAATTAGTACAGAATTAAAAGGATGGAGAAATTCCTTGGGGGAGTTACTCTAATGAGTAGGTAAGAGTGATTTGTAATTAGCATATCAAAGATCTCTAAGTAAATTAGTGCTTCCCTCTGCAGAGGGGGCTTTAAAAATGAGTTGGGTTAGGTAGATCTCAGCACTCAGCCTTCCTGTGGGGAACATCTTCCTATAATTCTGTACCTCGCCATTGGAGTCATCTACTACTGGGAAAGTGAAGATTAATTGGATTTGACTATATACATTTCATCAAACCAGAAGGATAGAAAGCATTAAAGAGTCCTGCTGTGGCACAGTGGGTTAAAGAACTGAATGCAGTGGTGTGGGATCAATCCGTAGCCTGGCACAATGGGTTAAAGGATCCAGTGTTGCTGCAGCTGTGGCATGGGTCACAGTTGTGGCTCAGATTCAATCCCTGGCCCAGGAACTTCCATATGCCACAGGTGCATCCATAAAAAAAAATAATAATGAGTTCCCATTGAGGCACAGCAGGTTAAGAACCTGGGGGTTTGATCCCAGGACTCACTCAGTGGCTTAAAGAGTTGCTGTAAGCTATGGAGCAGGCATTCAGCTCCAGTTCTGATTTGAACCCTGGCCTGGGAACTTCCATATGCCACAGGTGTGATTGCAAAATAAAAAGAAACAGAATTTAAAAAAAATTAAGCACCACCATTTTTTATACTATCAATTTAATTAATTTGGGCCTGGTTTCCCAATGATTGGTGAAGCTTTGTAATATTAGACTTGTAGTCTCCACTGAGCTCCACTGGGATGGGAGGCCCTCCTGACAGGTCTGTTCACACAGGTGGGTGCCCTCACTGCATCCTGGAGGAGGTCACTGGGGAGGCTGCAGATCCCCTCCACTGGAATCCAGCCCCTTAAAACTCAGAATGGCTACTTATCCCATCTCTGTGGTAATTTTTAAATCTGAAAAGCAGGGATAATAGAGTCCCTACTTCTTGGGGAACATAAAAGCAGTTGATACTTGCACACGGTATAGTCTTTGTAAATGTTACCTACCATTCATTGCTAGTAAACATGTATAGGTTTTCAACAGATGTTTTGAATTTGAGGGTTGCTATGGACCACACGTTATGTGACCCCCAAATTCATGTGCTGAAATTCTAATACCCAATGTGGTAATATTTATGTCATGAAGGTGGAAGCTTCATGATGCATTTAGTGTCCTGATAACAAGAGACAGAAAGGAGTTTCCATTGTGGCACCATGGGTTAAGAATCCAACTGCAAAGGTTCAGTTCCCTGCAGAGGTGCTGGTTCCATCTCTGGCTCAGTGAAGTGGGTTAAAATGTTTAGCATTGTCACAGCTGTGATGTAGGTCACAGCTGTGGCTTGGATTCAATCCTTAGCCTGGGTGCTGCCATTAAAAAAAAAAAGTCAGGGTGTTCCCATTGTGGTGCAGCGGAAAGGAATCTGATTAGGAACCATGAGGTTTCAGGTTGGATCCCTGGCCTCGCTCAGTGAGTTAAGGATCCAGCATTGCTGTGAGTTGTGGTGCAGGTTGCAGATGCGGCTCGGATCTGGCATTGCTGTGGCTGTGGCAGCTATAGCTCCGTTTCGACTCCTAGCCTGGGAACCTCCATATGCCTTGGGTGTGGCCCTAAAAAAGCAAAAAAAAAAAAAAAGTTCAGAAAGAAATCATGCTTCTCTGTCCCTCCCTCCTTCTCGATCTCTCTCCTTCTCCACCCCCCTCACCAGCCCCCATCCCACCATGAAAGGACACAGTGAAAAGATAGCCAGCAGCACGCCAGGAAATTAGCCCTCACCTCACACCAGAACTGCTGCACCTTGATCTTGAACTTCCCAGACTCCAAAACTGGGAGAAATAAATGTTTACTGTTGAAGCCACCCAGTTTGAACACAAACTGATAATACAGAGATGAAGGTAGGAAGGCAGGGAGGGTGGGGAATGGAAGAACAAGGCATCTAAAAGTCATTTCTTCCCAGGAAGATTTTAATTTCACTTGGAAGACTCTATTCCGTAGACTGGGAATGGCTGACTCTGCTGGGTCTCCCCAAAGAACCCTTTTGATTCCAGGGTGTTATCAGGGCAACTCAAGTTTCCAAGGGCCATGTCAGGCTCTACAATGACGTTCAGCCCAGCTGCCACTGGAGAAATCTTTAAAATAGATTTTTGCTGACTCTTGATGCATTTCTAAGACTGCCGGCACCACTCCTGGATTGTTGGCAAGCATCACACTGGTACCACAGCAGTGTAATCTGGGTAACAATAACATTAAAAAAAAAAAAAAAAAAAAAAACCAACATCCTGGAGATGATGCCAGTGATCAGGGTACTGTAAATGCTCTAATTAAAAGCAAATGAAACCCTGCAGCAAAAGTAGGTCAGCCATCCACTCTGTGCAATCTTGACGAGAGTGGAAGGCAAAAAATTTTTTTTTAATTGAAGGTAAACAAGTTTCTATTACACTTGAGCAAGGAATTGGTTGGGATGCTGCAAGGGTGTGTCTCAGTGAGCTGCTGGATATTAAAAGGTAATATCATCAATGCCACCATAGTTCAGAAAATTTCTGGAACCCAGAGCATAGGAAATCTTTCATTCCGGATTTTTACTCCACGCTGTATTTAAATAAAAATACAGTGATTCAAAGACAAGATCACTCTTGCTTTGTTTTGTTTTCGTTTTTTGTTTTGGGGGCTTTTTAGTCTTTTTTTCTTTTCTTCTTCTTCTTTTTTTTTTTTTTTTTTTTTTTTTAAGGGCTACCTTAGCAGCTTATGGAAGTTCCCAAGCTAAGGGTTGAATCAGAGCTGCAGCTGCAGGCCTATGCCACAGCCACAGCAATACTGGATCCAAGACACATCTGAGACCTATGCCACGTCTTGCTGCAACACCAGATCCTTAACCCACTGAGCAAGGCCAGGGATAGGACTCACATCCTCATGGATACTAGTTGGGGTCTTAACCTACTGAACCACAATGGAAACTCCCTCACTCCTTTTTTTTTTTTTTTTTTTTGCATGGAGACCATTCCTTTTAAATCCAGAGCAGACAAAAATGTTTACCTTTTTTTTCTCTAAGTGTTTTGTCTGCAGAAGTCTCATACCCTTGAAAACCTTATATTTTCTCTGATATCTTGAGCTTTAAGGGGTACATGCTAGATGGTCATGGAAATCCTGACAGTGCACACACAAGGTTTTTTTTTCCCACAAGTTTTATATACAACCAGTCAATCATGGGAACTGCACTCACACCCATGTGTCTCCCAGAGGCTCAAAAAACATGTGGCCAGCCAGTGGTCCCTCTGCCTGCTTGTTCTGTGAAAACATTTTTATTGCAAAGTGAATTCCTTCTGAAGGAGTAAGTTACTTTTCAATGAGTATCATATGCCCCCTTTCCCTTTCTTTTTTATTGTTTTTTTTTATAAGAGTTGATTTGCAATGTTCTGTCAATTTCTGCTTTCCAGCAAAGTAACCCAGTTACACTTGGAAGAATTAATATTGTTAAAGTGGCCATAATACCCAAAGCAATCTACAGATTCAATGCAATCCCTTTCAAATTATCCATGACATTTTTCACAGAACTAGAAAAAACAATCCAAAAATCTATATGGACACATAAAAGACCCAGAATTGCCAAAGCAATCCTGAGGGGAAAAAAAACAAGGAGGAGTCATAACTCTCCCAGACTTCAGACATCATTACAAAGCTAGAGTAATCAAGACAGCATGGTACTGGTACCAAAACAGACATAAGGACCAATGGAACAGATTAAAGAACCCAGATATAAACCCAGACACCTAAGGTCAATTAATCTTTGACAAAGGAGGCAAGACTGGAAAATGGGAAAAAGACAGTCTCTCCAGCATGTAGTGCTGGGAAAAACAGGACAGCTGCTTGCAAATCGATGAAACTAGAACACACCATCACACCATGCACAAAAATAAACTCAGAATGGCTTAAAGACTGAAACACGAGACAAGACACCATAAAACTCTTAGAGGAGAACATAAGCCAAACATTCTCTGACATCAACTGCACAAATGTTTTCTCAGGTCAGTTTCCCCTTCCCTTTCTAGTGAAGCTTCTCAGCTTTGATGTTCTGTCTGACCCCAGTGATTTACAACAAAGGGAGCCTCAGTTCCTTGGTAACTGTTTGAAACAAAGAGGGGGTGAGGGTAAGTGTAAGGGACAGATTCAAGCCTCCTGAACTCAACTGGTGATGAGAGGTGGGAAGCAACTGGCAGCATGTTGAAGTATCCCATGAGGAGATAATTTTACAAAGATAACTACTAGATGGGGAAATCTGGCCCTTCCCTGAATTTCTACGTCTGTGAAATTCTGATGGCATACTTCAAGTTTGGGATGTGATAAATTTAGAGGTCCCTGGAGGAGGGAACAAGTCCCCAATCAGAGCCCACAAGGGCATCTGGCCGGACTGTCTGTTGGGGGGGGTAACTTGGCAGGAATGAAGGGCCAGGCTCTGCGCCTCAACAGACTCATGTTTGGGGCTCTGTCTTGGCTTTTCTCCTGAATATCTTTGAATATCAAAAAGATTTTCCTTTTATAGACAAACATGGTAGGGTTTTTAAGTTTGACTGTAAGCCTTATCTACTAATAATCCAACAGTAATTTTTTCATTTTTTAAGTTGTTTGAAATATAATTGGTTTACAATGTGGTAATCATTTCTGCTGTACAGTGAAGTGATTCAGTTATACATACACATATCCATTCTTTTTCATATATTTTCCCCATATAGATTATCACAAAGTATTGGGTAAATTTTCCTGTGCCATAGAGCAGGTCCCCATTGACTCAGACAATAATTTGAGGAAAGAATTTCCAGAGTTTGTGTCTACTTGTGCCCTATTTCTTTCTTCAGGGACTGATTCCTCAGGGCCAAATCTATATTCTCACCTTTTGTTTCAGGATTGTCTCATGCTGAGCCAGAAGTGGATTCTGTCATGGGATTCATGTGCGAATGATTAATTAAGGCATTTCTACCATGGGAAGCCTGGAGGATATGGAGGAAGCAGAACAGGGAAGAGGAAGTGCAAGTTCAGACAGAGCCTGGCCCCAGCCTGATCCCACAAGGAGCTCTGGAGTGTGAGAGACACCTCAGATTTTTCTCTACCTGAAACAAGAGAGCTGAGTGGTCAGCCATGTTCATCGCACTGTGGTGGTGGGCTGACCATCAGGGAGGGGGTGGAGGGAATTCCCAGCACTCCTCCATCTCTGTACTTGAAGATCAAGAGCTTCCAGGAACCCTCTGTCCTTGTCCAAGGGGCTCCAGGCAGTGGCTCTGGAAGCAGAGAGCAGAGGGATACCCTGAACTAGAGCTGCCAGATGACCAAGTGCAATTACAAGACAAAGATTCCATGGGGCTGATGTGCACTAAGACATTACTTGCTATTGATCCAAAGGAGATCTATCTGCCTCCTTTTTTACACCCGGTAGCCCTAAGGGAGAGTCCAGAAGGCTTTCAGCATGTGCTCACCCCACACTGGACCCCCAGAACCATGCTGTCGGTGGGAACTTGCCAGTCCTCCACATCCTTATGTACCACAGTCTTTGAAAAATGCAGTCCTTCTCTCATGCAAAAATGTACAATGATAGCAGAATCGTATGGTAGCCCTATTTTTCGTTTAAGGAACCTCCATACAGTTCTCCACAGTAGCTGCACCAATTTACATTCCTGCCAACAGTGTAGGAAGTTTCCCTTTTCTCCACACCCTCTCCAGCATTTATTGTTGGTAGAGTTTTTGAGGATGGCCATTCTGACTGGTGTGAGGTGATACCTCATTGTAGTATTGACTTGCGTTTCTCTAATGATTAGAAATGTTGAGCATCTTTTCATGTGCCTTTTGGCAATCTGTGTATCTTCCTCAGCCACTCCTAGACATATATGCTGAGAAAACCATAATTTGAAAACATACATGCAGCCCAGTGTTGGCTGCAGCACTATTTACAATAGCCAGGACATGGAGTCAAACTAAATGTCCATTGACAGGACTGGATAAAGAAGATGTGGTATATGAATACAATAGAATACTACTCAGCTATTAAAATAATGAAATAATACCGTTCGTAGCAACATGGGTGGAGATTACCATACTAAGTGAAATAAATCAGACAGAGAAACACAAATACCATGTGCCCCACTTATATGTGGAGTCTAACCAAATGATGCAAATGAACTTATTTACATAGCAGAAAGAGATTCACAGATTTCTAAAACCAACTTATGGGAAAATATGGATGGGAAGGATAAATTAGGATTTTGGGAGTAACTTATACATATTATTATACATAAAATAAATAAACAAGGACCTACTGTATAGCATAGGGGAAATACTCAATAATATTTTGTAATAATGTATGTAGGAATGGGATCTAAAAAAGAATACATGTATAAATATGTATAACTGAATTATTGTTCTTTTTTCTTTTTTTCTTCTTTTGTCTTTTGTCTTTTTAGGGCTGTGCCCGAAGCATATGGAGGGTCCCAGGCTAGGGGGTCCAATCAGAGCTGTAGCTGCTGGCCTACACCACAGCCACAGCAACGCCGGATCCTTAACCCACTGAGCAAGGCCAGGGATAGAACCCTCATCCTCATGGATACCAGCTGGGTTTGTTAACCACTGAACCATGACGGGAACTCCTGAATTACTGCTCTATACCCTTGAAACTAACACAGCACTGTAAATCAACTATACTTCAATAAAAAGAAAAAGGAAAAAATGTGTAATGAAAGAGTGCCAAACACTTCTTAAAGCCTGTCTCTTTAGGAACAATTCTCCTGATTGGAAATGTCCTTGCCACTTTCTGTTGTTTGAATGAAGAAAGGCAAGTCTAATTCGCCATCCACATTATAGCCTTCTGGTCTATTTGTGGCTGTTATATTCTGCTGCAGGCTAGAAACCCTGAACCCCATCTAACATCGCTACAGATCTGCGGGAAACAGGAACCTTCTCTATCTTACAAGCTGATGTGTTCCACCTTGGAGAAGAGAGGAGGGGCGAGGTAAACACTGCCTGGAAGTCAAAAGTGGAGCTTCCCCTCACTGTTATCCCTCTCAGCAATCACGTTCTTACATACACTTTGAACCAAAGTACATTGAAATGAATAATTAAAGAAAGGGACATATTTTCACTTTTCATTGACTTGAGTGTATTTTATTATAAAAGTGGCCCCCTGGCTTCCTATCTTCCACCCTGATTATCTTTCTCTTTTGGGTGCTTTTGTTCATGACCACAGAACAGCCAAAGTATCCTCCTATCTTCAACTTAAAAATAAACTATCAGGAGTTCCTGTCATGGTTCAGTGAAAACGAATTTGACTACCTTCCATGAGGACATAGGTTCAATCCCTGGCCTCGCTCAATGGGTTAAGGATCCAGTGTTGCCATGAACTGTGGTGTAGTTCGCAGATGCAGCTCCTCGGAACTGGCATTGCTGTGGCTGTGCTGCAGGCTGGCGGCTACAGCTCCGATTAGACCCCAAGCCTGGGAATCTCCATATGCCACAGATGTGGTCCTAAAAAGGCAAAAAGGCAAAAACAAACAAACAAACAAACAAACAAAAAAACCTTTCGTATTTGTGCATTTTCATCTATGCACAAATTTATAGATGAAAATGCACAATTCTAATGTCTAATCAATAAATTGTCACAAAATGACACATCTTTGTAACCACAGCCCAAGAAAATAAGTGGAACATTAAAACACCATAAAAGACTCATAACTGTCAATATCATTTTGAATATCAGAGATTAATATTGTCTGTTAACTTTCTTTTCTTTTTATTTTGTCTTTTTGCTTTTTCTAGGGCTGGTACCATGGCATATGGAGGTTCCCAGGCTAGGGGTATAATCAGAGCTGTAGCCACCAGCCTACGCCAGAGCCACAGCAAAGCGGGATCCGAGCCACGTCTGCAACCTACACCAGAGCTCACAGCAATGCCAGATCCTTAACCCACTGAGCAAGGCCAGGGATCGAACCCGCAACCTTATGGTTCCTAGTCGGATTCATTATTGTCTGTTAACTTTCTTTAAATGGAATCACCCAGAGTATCTGGTTTCTTTGCTTAATACTCTATTTTTGAGATTATCCGCTGTGATATTTTTGTTGCATCAAATTATTAATTTTCTTGTTCTATAATGTTATATCGTGTGACTATAGTACAATCTATCTATCCATTTTATTCTTGGTGAATATCTATCTTATTGTAGAATTTGGCCATTAAAATTGACCTCGCTATGAAAAAAAAAAAAATGAACTGCTTTGTTCATTTAGTTTTTGTTTGTTTTCTTTTTGTTTGCATTTTAGATCCCACATATGAGTGAAGTCATATGGTATTTGTCTTTCTCCATTTGACTTAGCATGTTGTAGGGTATACAGAAGTAGAAAAAGAATATTGTGCACATAAAGCTTATACAAGGTTATAAACCAATGGTATCTCAATTAAATTTTTTTTTTAAAAAAGACTTGCCCAGTCCTAAATGGCACTCCTTCCAAACCTACAATTTAGGGACATTGTACCAGAATTAAATAGGCAAGCAGCTGTTCCTTCTGATTGTTTTGCTATGAGACACTGAACGCAGTCTATGCATACCTAAGTGACTACAGAGTGCTCAGATAAAAAAGAAAAAATATCATCCAACATTCTGGCTTTTTAATTTAACTTTTCATTTTGAAAGAATAGAGTCATAGGGGTTGCAAACATAGCACAGAGGGTTCCTGTGTCTCCTTCACCCTGTTTGTAACATTTTACATTACAACAGTGCAGCATTAAAATGGGAGGGGGTCCTGGGGAGGACAGGGACACCTCATGACTGCTGGGCAGGGGTGGGGTCAGACTCCCCATTAGGGGGCTGGGCCTGGGCAGGGGGTATCATGTTTGCCTGCAGTTTTGTGTAAAATTCTCCATCCTGTTAGGCTGCCTCTTTCCTGGCCCTTGGACTTGAGGGAGCGGCTTCTCTTGAGGCTTTTCTGATCTGCACTCAGTGGCACATCTGGCTTCCTGGCTCTTCTGGGATGCAGTCCAGGATGTATGAGGCACAAAGAAAAGCAAAGGAACTCAATGACGTGACATTCCCTGGTCTTGAGGCTCCTAATAGGTTGCTTTTTTCTCTCCACCTTCCCGAGTCCTACGTTTGTTGTTACATAAGAGATGGGATTTCAGCTATTTTCCAGGAGGACGCATAG
Source organism: Sus scrofa (assembly GCF_054392235.1). NCBI lineage: Eukaryota > Metazoa > Chordata > Mammalia > Artiodactyla > Suidae > Sus > Sus scrofa. Next base: position 150,533,665 of record NC_139383.1, read on the forward strand.
GATGAGGAAGTGTGTCTACTTCTGAAAACATGAGTGTCCTTTCCTGGAGACACAAGTCTCTCACACTGGCTTTTTCTGCACTTAGATGCTTCATTTCTCCAAGGAGGTAAAGCTCTTCTTTCTTTTGTGTATGCACTTCATCAAATTGAGCATAAGAACAGATAAGACCATAAAAAAAAGAGTGCTTTTAAAATAACAAGGCATTAGCTATTGCAGCAAATAATAATCTTATTTTAAATAAAGAAAATAAAAGTGATGAGTCCCTTCTCAGTGAAACACAGTCCACAGCACCTGCCTTGACACTCTGCCCCTCCTCCAGGTCTGCAGACATTTATGTTTATTCTGAATATAATAAACATCAAGGACTTTCCTCTCAGTGGAACAAGGAGCATAAGCATAGGAAGCCCTAATGAAATGGGAAGGTTCTAGTTAGGCTAACTAATGTTGCCATGGTGACAGGAGAAAAAAGGTAGAGAGTGTTTACAAATGCCTTGAATGTTTTATAAAATCAGTCCACCAGGTTGACTTTTCATTCTTCTGCTTTCTACCACCTTGACTCCCTGCACAAATAGCCATATGAGGCAAGACCAAAACAACCGTGCCACATGAACCTACCTTGGGAAATTTCTACCAAGCAGTGGTGATTCCTACAAGTTCCTTTGAAATAAATACATCCTTCAACTTATGGAGCCACTAAAAAATAATGAGTTTTCACATAATGATTGATTCTGAAAAGAAATAGTGAATGCCCAAGGCATGCGAGGAATGGTGATTGGGAAACAGGAGAGCTGCAAGATGCTAGAGAACCCCTGCAAAGAGTGCTGGCTGATTGCAAAAGACAATGTATCTTCACGATGAAGAGTCTGTGTCCTCCGGACAGCCAGGTGCTTCCTGATGAGATGAAATGGAAAGCGCACAGCATCACCTATGGGACATTCTTGCGAAAGATTTACCCTGAATCTAAAAAAAAAAAAAAAAAATCTAGCTTTCAGTTCATGGAAAATGTGAGGAAAAGAGGAACAAGTTAAATGCACAATAATGGAAAAATAGTGTACAAATCCAGAATGTTGGACACTATCAAGGCAACTAGTCCAACCTTTTCAAAAATAAAGACCATGGTAGGGGGGAACCCTGGATTATTTTAGATTCAAAGAGGCTCATAAATGTCCAGTGTGGAGTTCCTGTTGTGGGGCAGTAGGTTAAGAATCCGACTGCAGCAGCTCAGGTTGTTGTTACAGGTTCAATCCCCAGCCCAGCACAGTGGGTTAAAGGACCCAGCATTGCTGCAGCTGTAGTGTAGGTTGCAGCCATAGCTCAGATTCAATCCCTGGACCATGAATTTCCACATGTCGTGGTGCAGTCACTTAAAAAAAAAAAAAAAAGTCCCTATGTAAGGAATAAACTTTGAATGGACATGGATAGGGGAAAAGCACTCTAAAAGACATTTTGGGGACAACAAGTGAAATGTAATATAGCCTGGAAATTAGATAATATTCAAAAATTATGATTAATTTCCATAGATATGATAATGGTACTGTAGTTAGGTAGGAGGATGCCCTTATTCTTAGGATATGTGTGCTGAAAGATGTAGAGGTAAGGAGATAGCATGTCTCACATTCAAATGGTTTACATATGAAATACATTAAAAATACTAATAGCTGTTAAGTCTGTTTAGAGTAGCGGTTTAGCAAACTATGGCCAATGGGCCAATTCTGGTCAACTGCCTATTTTTATCCACGATCTAACAATGGATTTTACCTTTTTAACTGTTGGAAAAAAATGGAACGAAGAAAATTTTCTGGCATGTGAAAATTATATGGAATTCCAATTTCCAAATCTATAAATTTTTGTTGGAATATAGCTATGTTCATTCACTTACATACGGTCTGTGGCTGCTTTCCTGTAAGAGCAGAGCTGGGTAGTTGAGATACTATAGGACTGACAAAGCCTGAAAGATTTAATATTTAGTCTTTTCCAGAAAAAGTTTGCTAATACCTGACTTGGAAGACATGCTGATGTTTATGGTACAGTTATTTCAACTTACCTGTATGTTGAAAATCTTTCATTCTATATATGAAAAAAAATCATCTTTACAACCAGCAGGTAATGTTTATCAGGGAATATTTTATTTTTCTTTCAATGTGTTCATTTTTACCAATACATTAAAAGTAAAGAAATTGAAGTTCAGAGAACATAGGTTACGTATCTTGCCCAATGTCCCCCTACAGCTAGTGCTGGAAGTAAACCTAGTCTATAAACCCCTACCCTCATGTTCAGTAGCTCTGGGTGAAACAATTTTTAAAATGTGTGTTTTTCTCAATTGAAATATTCTAAAATGGCCTTAACAATTTTTGTTTAAAACAAAATAAAATAGGGAGTTCCCCTGTGGCACATCAGGTTAAGGATCCAGTTTTGTCACTACTGTGGCTTGGGTCACTGCTATGGCACAGGTTGCATGCTACGGGTGCAGCATCCCCCACAAATAAGTTAATGGAAGGGGAAAGGGAGATATGAACAGGTAGAGCACAGAGAATTTTTAGGGCAATGAAACCGCTCTATGATACTATAATGATGGTACACAGAATCATACATTTGTCCAAACCCATAGATGTACAACACCAAGAGTAAGGTATATATGGTTCCCATTGTGGTTCAGCAGGTTACAAACCCAACTAGTATCCATGAGGATCTGGGTTTTATCCCTGGTCTCACTCAGTGGGTTAAGGATCTGGCAACCTAACCTGTGGTGTAGGTTGCAGATGTGACATGGATCTGGTGTTGCTGAGGCTATGATGTAAGCCAGCAGCTGCAGCTCCAATTTGACCCCTAGCCTGGGAACTTTATATGCCATGGGTGCCCTAAAAGGAAAAAAAAAGTAAGATATGTGTATATATATATATACACACACACACACACACACACATACACACATATATATACACATATACATATTACCATAGAATATTATGCATCCATTAAAAAAGAGGGACATTTATGAAAATATGGGTGGGCATTAGTATAGGCAAAGTGGGTGATGCAGAGAAAAGCAAATACTATGTAAACTCATTATATGTAGACTCCAAAAGAGAGAGAAAGAGAGAAATTGAAAAAAACAGAGAATGGAGAATAGACTGGTGGCTGTCAGGGTTAGAGGTGTTGGGAAATTGGGGACATGTTGGTCAAAAGGCACAAATTTTCAGTCATAAGATGATTAAGTTATGGAGTTCCTGTCGTTGCTCAGCAAAAATGAATCAGACTAGTATCCATAGGATGCAAGTTCAATCCCTGGCCTCGCTTGGTATGTTAAGGATCCAACATTGCCCTGAGCTGTGGTGTAGTTCACAGATGTGGCTCAGATCTGATATTGCTGTTGGTGTGGTGTAGTCTAGCAGCTACAGCTCTGATTTGACCCCTAGCCTGGGAATTTCCATATGTTTCGGGTGCAGCCCCCAAAAGACAGAAATAAATAAATAATAATAATAATAACATGAATAAGTTCTGGAAATCTAATGAGCAGCATGGTGACTTAATAAACAATATTTTATTGTATTTTTGAAAGTTGCTAAGAAAGTAGATCTTAAAATTTGTACCACATACACACAATGGATGTGTTAACTAAACTTCTTGTGGTAATTATTTTGCAGTGTGTCCAATCATCATACTGTACACTTTAAATTTACACAATGTTATATCTTAGTATCTCAATAAAGCTGGGGGGAAGGAGAAGAAAGCATGCAAAAACACAATGGAACATGCTCTGTAAAGTGCTTAAAGAAAAGGACTCTTCACCCAGAATTCTATATCCATCAAAAACGTCCCTTAGGACTGAAGTCAAGGAAATACATTCTCAGTTGAAGAAATGAAGTCACCAGTAGAATTTCTTTAAAGGTCAATTTAAGGGATATATTTTAGTGTTAAAAAAAATTATACCAGAGGGAAATTTGTAATATAAGGAATGAAGGAGGAGCTTCAAAAATGCTATTTGGATAAATATAGAAGACTGCTTTTCACTGTTTAAGTTCTTTAAAGTACATAAGACTATTGAACCTTAACACTGTAACATTGTATGGCAGTGTTTTTAGTGTATGTTATTGTGCTATATAGGAAAACTGTAACATTAATAGTGAGAGTAAAATGACACATATGGTTATGAGTGAAGCTTTTACTTTTGTTTGATGTGAAATACTCTAAGGAAACTGTGGAATGTTATATATGCAAATTATAATACTTAGAGCAACCATTAAGAAATGAAACTCAAAAAAATTAAAAAATAAAGAAAATGAAGTACTAAAAATCTTACAGCAATCCATAGGCAGGCATTAAAATTAGAATGGTGTAACAAAAACCAGAGATTCCAAAAAGAAAACTAATTTAAAAATGGAAGAATAAAATTGAACAAAGTAAATAATTTCATTAAATGTAAATGATCCAAAGGCTTTTATTAAAAGGGACAGTTAAAAGACTATTTAGATTTTAAAAAATAATACCTAACTCTATACTGCTTGTAAGAAACCCACTTTAAATATAAAAAAGAGTAAATCTTAATGATGTAAGATTTGTAGCAGGAATGTGAGGCTCGTTCAACATTCGGGACGTAATTCATTAGATAAATACAGAAAAAAAAAAGATATGAACATCCTAATTGATGTTCACATCTTATGCTAATATTATGGGCCAAAGACCTAAAAATAAAACCTAACCATATGAAGCTTCAAAATGGAAACACAGGAGTTCCCACTGTGGCACAGTGGAAATCCGACTAATATCCATGAGGATGAGGGTTCCACCCCTGGCCTCACTCAGTGGGTCAGGGATCTGGCATTGCCAGGAGCTGCGGCGTTGCCATGGCTGTGGTGTAGGCCAGCAGCTGTAGCTCCAATTCAACCCCTAGCCTGGGAAATCCATATGCCATGAGTGTGGCCCTAAAAAAACACACACACAAAAAAAAAAAAAAGGAAGAAGAAGAAAACATAAGAAAAAATGCTATAACTTTGGGTCAGGCAAAGATTTCATAGCTATAATATCAAACATGTAATCTAATTAAAATAAATTGATAAATTAGAGAGCCTTGAAATTTAAAAATTTCTATTCCATAACACACACAGTTAAAAGAATAAAAATGCAAACCGCAGATGGGAAAATGATATTTGCAAAACATGTAAGACAAAGGACTTATATCCGGAACATGTGAAGAATTGCCAGAATGCAATAAGAAAATCAACAGCCCAATAACAACTGAGCAAAGGATCTGGAGAGCCTCTTCACCAAGGGTATATGAGCAGTATATAAGTACATGAAAAGATTCACAATATCACATTAGGGGAAGGTAAATTAAATCACAGTGGAATGCCACTATTTAGATGCAATAGAGAGGCATTAAATAAATAAATGGAGGGGAGAGGAATTTGTGTATTTTTGGAGAAGAGTTTTGTGAAAGCTATTAAAAATTTAAAGAACGCAGCCTTATATATAATAACTCTACTCCAAGAATTAGTGAATTTCCATATATCTAAAGCAAAGACGTACCAGGGTATCCACTTAACATGTGTAAGTGTATGAATGTTTTATATCCATTAAAATGCAAAAAGAATCCACAAGGGATTGTTAACTGTAGCTATAGCTAAAGAATAGGACAATAGGATGGGAAAGTAGGGGTGGGAAAGGAAACATTTACTTTTTAATTTATACTCTTCTCTACTGTGCTTCTTTCACATTTTTACCCTATGTTTGTATTTCTTCTATAATTAAAAACCTAAACAACTGAGTTGGATGCAAATTAATATGCAGTGGGATAGGCAGGCTGTGTTGTCAACATTTGGCAAATTGAAGGATTCCAAGTTCCAAGTTAAGATACACTTTTGAAGAACTCGAGTCCAGTAAATTGCATTGTACCATCTGTTTTGGGCTCCCCATCAAATGGAATGTGGTGCCTAAAATAGTTTAATAAGTGTAATTTCATCACCTAAAGCTATGTTCTTTCTGTCATTGTGTCAGCGTAATATAGTCCCTCCCCCGTGTTGTGAAGCTGGGTTCTCCAAATGGGTATTATAATGTCATACTTTATTATCCTCCCCTATTTCAGCTGTTTATAACTTTCTAAAGAAAGAAGAAAAAAAAAAGCCTGCTATGAAATGGATTTTCTCTTCTACATTGGTCTGAACACAGTGTTTACTGAAGGGTGCTCAGTCAAGAAAAATATGGCCCCTCTCCCCCATGGTCTGGGTCTCTACCTCATTAGCCCAGTTCAGGGCCTCAAAGTGTTATCTAGATTACTGAAAGAGGCTTAAAAACTTGTCTCTGAAATTCCAGGACCCCAAGACACCCCTCAACCTTGCTGCCCCTGGAGTACCCTGATCCATTTAGAGGGAGATTTCTAAAGCATGACTATAGCCAAAGCACCCCAGCTAAAATCCCATCCTTCCTCCCTAGGTCCTATCTCCTTAGGGTGACTCCAGCCTCATCACTCATCACCACAGGCTCCATCTATTCCTCAATCAAGCAGAACTTCTCAGTAACCATCCCCAGGCAAGGGGCATACTCCCTTCTCTTTTCTTCCAACCCAACCCTCACTCCCGACTCCAGCTCCTACTGTTCTTCACCGGAAGCCTTTCATGACCTGTCTGAGCTAAGAATCCCTCCTAGGGTTCTATTTAACCACCTGTGCTTTCATCCAACCAAAGTCAGCCTGCATCATTTAATTACACAACTGACCCTCCCCCCAACTACTGTGTAACCCTATCTGATTCCTCTTTCTACTGCGGTGCTGAGCACAATGCTGAGAGTACTGTCAATGTTCTAAAAATGCTCTCTTAATAAAGAGTCCAACCCGGCAATGGAGGAAACATCTTTAAGTGGACATCCTTGGATTCTCATGCAGGTGAGAATGACAGGGGCCCTTGTTTTTTTTGGTTTTGTTTGTTGGTTTTTAAAGGAATCCAATAGGTCAGAGGGCTGAGGAAGTTGTCAAACTGAGATTGTGCTCCTGGGATGTCCAGCAGGCCACCTCTGAGAGGTAACCATCCCCACAAGTACCAAACAGAAGTGGGGACCGCTGAGGCAGGCACTTCCTGTACCCTGGTTTTTGGTGTTAATCTCCTGGTCAACTGAGGGGTAAGCTGAAGTGAATTGAACAGTGGGAGGTCAGGAGTTTGCTCAAGGAACGCAGCTCAACAGGGCAAGAGCCGGTTATGTTCTGTGTCCCTGCAGGGCCCAATCAGTTGATCCCAGGGGTGAGGGCTGAGGGGCAGTGATGGCACTCTGCAGACGTCAAAAGTGAGACCTGACCCGGCTGTTCCATTCCTCTGAGACCAGGATTCTGTCCCTTTTCAGAAGGCACCGCTTCCCATTCGCCTGCTACCAAAAGGGGGCACATCACCCTCACTTCCCCAACCCCAGGTGTGGGTGTCACTCCAGGACTTACCCGCCTGCTGCTGGCTCAGCAGAAGGTCTGTTCTGTTGTGAGGTCTGCTGCAAACTCTCCCTGGAGTTTCCCTGAAACTCTTGATGCTAGGAGAGGCACAAGAATGCTCTTTGGTTGGCTCTGGGTGCAGTGCACAGAAACTCCAGGTCCAGAAGTGAGTGGGGTACATGGTGCTTCTGCTGATTTTCTATCTTTACTCTGCTGAGACTGGCCCTTGTTTATCTCTTTTAACAGCAGAATGTTCCAGGAAGCTGAGAGGCAATAGGGGAGCTGATGGCAGAGGTCATCATGGACTTGAGTCACTTATGCATCTTTTTATCATGAAGTATTTCTGGTCTTCTTAAAAGAAAGAGGAGTCGGAGTTCCCGTGGTGGCTCAGTGTTATCAAATCCGACTAGGAACCATGAGGTTGCGGGTTAAATCCCTGGCCTTGCTCAGTGGGTTGGGGATCTGGCATTGCTGTGAGCTGTAGTGTGGGTTGCAGACAGGGCTCTGATCCTGTGTTGCTGTGGCTCTGGCATAGGCCAGCAGCTACAGCTCCGATTAGACCCCTAGCCTGGGAACCTCCATATGCCATGGGAGCGGCCCTAGAAAAGGCAAAAAGGCAAAAAGGCAAAAAGGCAAAAAAAAAAAAAAAAAAAAGAGGTGCCATTGTTAAGACCCTGTTTATACCACTGGATTTTCTCCAGAACATTTTTTTTTTTTTTTTTTTTTGCCACACCAGCAGCACGTGCAAGTTCCTGGGCCAGGGACCGAATCCACAGCGGTGATCAACATCCAGTCCTTCACTGCTATGTCCTCAGGGAACTCCTTCTCCAGAACAATTTATAAAGTTTTGTCTGTAAAACAATCTGTGGTGTATGCTCTGTGCAGTATGGTCTGGTAATCTGTATTTAAGAGCAACCTCCCTGGAGGTTCCAACACTTTGTGGGTTCTGGTTCATCTTCATTTACATTCAGTGCAGCTGTTAGCAGCAGCTGTCAGACCCTATCAGACTACTAGGGCTTGTTAACAGCATTTACAAGGCCTCTTCTGTATTATAGGCATAATTTTTGTCTAATGACCATGGAGCCTGGTAGAGCAGACATTAAGACACCCCTTTTAATGATGAGGAAGGGGGGTTCCAGATGCCCTGAAAACAGACTGAGGAGATGCTGCCCCTTCTACCAAAGCCTGCAGCCCCTTGTCATGCCACTAGGGAGATGTACCTGATATCTAAAAATTCAGGGAGGAAGCACAGCAAACTCTTAGGCAGTTCTTCCAGGTTTCTAGGAACACACCTTCTGACTGGAATCCCAGAAAGTCAGCCTTGCTGTGCATGTATCTGTGTGTCCATATAAACCTTGGTACCTTTACTTATATAGAAGAGAAAAAAGTGGATTTAAAATGCATTATTAATAATTGAGGTTATGAGTTCCCATTGTGGCTTAGCAGGTTAAGAACACAACATAGTGTCCATAAGGTTATGGGTTCTATCCCTGGCCTCGCTCAGTGGGTTAAGGATTTGGAGTTGGTGCCAGCTGCGACATAGGTCATAGATGTGGCTCAGATCTGGTGTTGCTATGGCTATGGTGTAGGCCTGCAGCTGCAGCTCCCATTCAACCCCTGGCCCGAGAACTTCCATATACTGCAGGTGCTGCTGTAAAAAGAAAAAAATAAATTGAAATTAAAATAACCTTAATGACCAAAAACATCACAGCTGCACTGGCCCCATAGCCTGTGAGCAGGAAGGTTGCCTCCATCCTTTAACTGCTGCCTACATGGTCCTGACCTGTTGTCATGGCAACCACCTATCTGCATAGAGAAGTTACATGTATTCTGTGCCTCTATCTAGAGGAGGACAGTCTTCTGACTGCAGTCTCTGAGCACTGGGACAGGCCAGTTAACAGGTGTGATTCAGCCCCAAGCCCCAAGCCAGGGTGGAGATGCCTTTCCCTGAGTCAGTTTTCTCAGTCTGCTGCTGTGATGTGAAATACACAGGCTACTGTATGGCCTTTAAAGAAATCTCTGATTTCTCTTCTGTTTCCATCCCCAGAGACTTCATGAGGTGTGAGCATAAACCACAGACCAGCATGGTCAGCCCCAAGTCCCAGGGGGTGAATGAGAAAGACCCTTAGCCCCTAAGAACACACACTGGGAATAAAGGGAGGAGGATGTGGGGGGCAGACAGCACAGATGGGAAGCACTGGGCTCTCCACAGCAATGTCTCCTTGTCTTTCTTTGGGAAGAGTGTGAATTGAGTTAATTGGGACTGAGTGATCAAAAGTTGGCTACTTTCTCTCCAGCTGGACTGATAAGGAGAAGCATCTTTCTGCCAAAGTGTTGGACCTTACTGAAGACATAAGATTGATCTTTTTTTTTTTTTTTTTTTTTTTTTTTTTTTTTAATTTTTGGCCAGGCCTACAACATGTAGAAGTTCCCAGGCCAGGGCCTAAATCTGGGCCACAGCAGTAACCACAGCCACAGCTGATCCTTAACCTGCTAAGCCACCAGGCAACTCCTAAATTTGATTATTTTAAATTTCTGTTTATGTGTAAAAAAAAGAAAAAAAAAACCTATAAGTTCTTAGAACAGGATGAGGGAAACAAGATTTAGTTGTGACAAAAAAAAAAAAAAAAAAAAAAAGAAATAGACGTTTGGAGACTGTAGCCATCAGGAAACTCAGTGTGAGTCACACCTGGGAATGTGTTACCTACCCTCTCCCAACAATGGCTTAGGAGACTTTCGGTGGCAGTTAAATTTATCTAGAATGATTTTAATGCACTCTGAGCAGACAATGCCCAGATAAGGGCTTCTTGAGTTGGTAGGCATCTTGCAGGAAGGAGATGGGCTTCCTGGAGCAGCCCAAAGGAAACCATGGGGCCTGCTGAAAGCTGAAAGCTGGTGGGGGCAGCTGCTTTGTTCAGACAAAAGACCACAGAGTCTCAAACCTGATTTGAACTAACATTTGAAATTCACACTATATCACATACAGATCTAGATATTGATTTTTTCATTACAAACAATAAGAAGACCTAATCACATTGGTTCCATCTTCCTATGAGGCACTCATGGGCCAGAGAGCAGATGGGCTGCAGCCTTTCCATGGTGTGCAGCCCAGTGGACTCAGGTCCCTGCTGGCCTGTGTCTCCTTGAGAAAGAGGCTGCCAGTTGCTTATCAATTACCCTCAAGGTTATGCTGACACTTTTCTTCAGGTAGAGAGACATTTCTCTGCTTTTGTGTCCATCAAAAACAGAAAAATTGCTTATAGCACAAAATCACCCCTCCTGCCATCTCACTGTAGCTTCTTCTTTGACTTTGGGTGTAAAATATCTTCTTCAGTAGTTTCCAGTATTTTTTGTTGATTTTTGTTCAGTAGTTAGTTGTGATTTTGGTGTTTTTGTGAGAGGAGGTGAGCTTGAATCCTTCTATTCTGCCATGTTGTCTTCTTTCCTGGAGAGGGTGTGGAGAAAAGGGAACCTGCCCACGTTGTTGTAGGAATGTAAATTGGTGCAGTTCCTATGGAGAACAGTATTGAGGTTCCTTAAACAACTAAAAATATGGCTGCCACAGGGTCCAGAAATCCCAATCCTGGGCATATATCCAGAGAAAATGATAATTTGAAAAGATACATGTACTTCAATGTTCATTGCAACACTGTTAACAATAGCCAAGACATGGAAGCAAACTAAATGTCTATTGGCAGGTGAATAAAGATGTGATACACACACACACACACACACACACACACACACACACACACACACACGAATATTATTCAGCCATAAAAAAGAATGGAATAATACCATTTGCAGCAAAATGGACCTAGAGATTATCATACTGAGTGAAGTCAGACAAAGACAAATATCATATGATCACTTATATGTGGAATCAAAGAAAAAAATGATACAAATGAACTTATTTATAACATGGGAACAGACTTACCAATTTTGAAATAAAACTTGTGGTTACCAAAGGGGAAGCATGGGCGGAAGGGATAAATTAGGAGTTGAGGATTAATATATACACATTACTATATCTAAAATAGATAATCCATAAGGACCTATTGTATAGTGAAGGGAACTCTACTCAATATTCTGTAATAACCCATATTGGAAAGGAATCTAAAAAATAATGGATATATGTATATGTATAACAATAACTTTGCTGTATACCTGAAACTAACAAAAAATTCCAAATCAATTACACTCCAATAAAAATTTTTTCAAAGTAGCAAAATTGATGATTCCTCAGTGTAAGTGAAGAAAATTTTTATATGTTTAAGGGAAAGGCCAGTTCACACATAAGTGATCATATGATATTTGTCTTTGTCTGATTTCACTCAGTATGATAATCTCTAGGTCCATGTTGCTGTAAATGGTATTATTTCATTTTTATGGCTGAATAATATTCCTTTAGCTCACCTACCTGAATTCTATAAGCATTTTAAATATTTAGCCTCTAAGTCATTTTGTCTAAGAAATGGCTGAACGATCTAGGAATGATGAACCCAGAGGTGAGAAAACTCAAGCACTACATGACGGTAGTCTAAGGCTGTCACAAGAGGGTAAGAGTGGACTTGACTGCAAGGCCTCATGAAATTGACAAGGAGAAAGATTTCAGCTTGTAGGAAGAAATCAGTCCTGTTGGAATTTTTCAAGTATAAAATGGGTGTCTGGAGATTGCGCAAGCCCTAGGCACTGGTGACACTGAAGCACAGGAGGGGGCTCCCTAGGTAGAAAAACAAGGTGCAGGTTGAACAGCCGAGTATTCAACTAAACCTGTCCAGGAAGGCTCACCTGGGTCAGTGTGGTCTGGACAACTTTGTAGATGGACTTCAAAGGCCCACAAGACCTGTGGAATTGTCTCAAAATGTGGAAATGTATTTTAAAAGGACAAAAGTTTATAAATTGGATCCCTTCCACTTGTTGAGAGTCTCTCCATTCCATTAAATCTTGATCTTTTCCACCACCTGATGAGGGCTTTATCAAAGCATTCAAACATCTGCTTCTCTGTAATTTCAGCAGAGCCTGGAGCCTGCTACTAGCATGGTCATGAGAAGGGTGATGGGGGTCTGTTTATGTGAGAAGTTTACCTTTTCTAGTTTCACACAGGTCCTTAAGTCACTTGAGCAATATGATGAATGTGTCCAGGAACCTGCCATCCATATGTTACCAAATGCAAGTCCCTGTGCCTGATGCACAGTGAGGACAAACAATACCAAAACATCAGCGTTTGGAAGAGAGAAAATCTTATTGCAGGGCCATGCAAGGAGATAGGTTGTTCAGGCTCAAAAAGCCCTGAAATCTTCAAAGAGTTTCAACAAAGCATTTTTAAAGACAAGGTGAGAGAGGGGCATGATTAGTTGTTGCAGACTTCTTGGTGTTGGAATCCTTTGTCCTTGCATCTATCCACGTAGGTCAGGTTATAAAGTTCTGGTAAGACTCCAAAAAAACAAACGTTATTCTCTGTTCTGCAAATTTCACCTCCGTATGAGTAGACTCTTAAAGGTCAGAGCCTTGAGAATAGGCTTTCCTACATATTTCAAGCTATAGGTAACATTCTGTTCCAAAGTTGCAGATCATGACTAAACACAGGCAACAGAGCACAAAGGTCAAAGTAAAAGGAACAAACCTAATACAGAGTGAGATGTGTTCTTCCCTGCCACATATATGCTTTATTTGGACCCAAGGAATTGGAGCAGCAAACAATTTGGGGAGATCTGAAGACCATGTATCTCAATACATTGATGTCTTTCCATCGGAAGGTAACACATTCATTTAATATATTATTATTCTAGGAGAATTTTTCCTTATCTAGTCTCTTAACATTCAAAGAGTAAACATGCTATGAATGATGATTAAATGGGGAGGAGATATTAACTTCCAGCAGTGGCAGACTCTACAACAAGCAACTCTAGCCTGGGGGAGCAACCAGAAAAAAATGATTAAATGTATTATGTTAAACCTGTTTATAGATGAGAGAGTCAACAAGAAAGTGACAGAGAATAAAGCCCACATCCTGTGGAAGAACGTAACCTTGAGAAGCAGGCCCAGCATCGAGGGTGTCTGTTCATTCTGAGAGAGCCAGGAAAGAGGCAGAGAAGGTGACTGCCCACGGACAGCCTTGGAGAGTCAATGCTGGAGTCCAGAGCCCACAGGATCAGGGTCCTACAAGGCACCTACAGTTTAGTTCAGAACCCTAGAGAATAACACTTTAGGACTATTAAGGCAAAAACAATAGCATTTTAAGATTGGAATTGTAATGTATGTGAAAGTAAAAGATACAGCAATAGCACAGAAGATGGGGGTGAGGAGAGACTGCTGTTAGTGAATGGGGAGGTAGGATCATATTGACTGTAATTAGACTTTTGTAAGCTAAGCATATACAGCATTAGTTCAAGAGCAACTACCAAAAAATAGTAAATAAAAAAAAAAGAAATAATTAAACGTAAAGGGCCACTGTGATGAAGAATCTGACTCCATTTTTGGTATTTGACTGCTAACATCTTTTAAGCCCCACTCATCCCTTTTTCTTTCCATCCCACCACTGGCCATGATGATAAGTAAGGCTGGTGCTCTCTCCATTGATACTAGGAGGGGAGGCTCAATCTGTACCAGCTTGTGCAAGAAAAACTTCTTGATTCCACCTCATGCTTACCAAAAAAATACCAAGCCAGTGCACTTTTGCTGCCCCAATACTGTTTCTGAAACACTTAGTATCCTGCTGTGCTTGCCACAGAAACTTCACTCTGATGAGTAGTAAACTGTGTCATGTACCCTCTTGGGGTATATGATGTCTTTAGCCTCAATATCCAAACGAGCTATGGAGTGAGGGAACTGACCTCTCTCCATAGACAGGTCACCAGCACCAGTGAAGAAAATAAAATTAAATACTAAAAATGAAGATAAAATACATGTATTTGAAGGAGTTCATTACTGCATACTTCTCTAGGGGAAATACTAAAGAATATTCTTCAGACAAAAGGCAATGCTCCCAGGGAGATGATCAGATTGAGAAAGGAATGAAAAGCAATAAATATTTGGGTAAATGTAATTGCATAGTGACTATGTAAAAAAATAACAATAGTCTATAGAATTTAAGGTGTAGACCTTGATATTTTATATATACACATGTACATATGTGTATGTACATAGAATTAATAATTATTAAATAAATACCTAGCATTAAAAATTACATATATACCTTGTTTGGGATAAATATTAAAGAGTTTTAATGTTTTTGTGTTGTCTAAGGAGGGAGAAAATTATTGATTAATATTAGGTATTTGTAGATCAAAAATTTGTGTTGTAATCTCCAGGCTAATACGAAAAAGAATGATAAAATAACAAAAACTTCTAAGAAAATAGAAAAAAAATGGAATGATTTAAAAAATAACCCTAAAAGGAGGCAAGAAAGAAGAAACATGAATTTATAATAGACTGAAAATAGCAAACAAGTAATAAAATGGTAGACCTAAATGCAAATCTATTTTTAAATTGGCTAAATGCTTCCATCAAACATCAAAGATTTTGAGACTAGAAGATCCACTTATGGAAGTTTAAAAATATCCTTCTAAAAACATTTGGGTCAGAGAAAAAAAATCCCAACATATATCTAGGAAAAAATTTGAAGTGAATTTTGATGTAAAACTGTACATCAAAACAAATGAGATACAGAGAAGAATTTACAGAAAAAAAGAAGGCTGAAAATTAATGAGCCCATAACAAGAAGTTTTTAAAGAATAGCAAATTAACCCAAAAGGAAAAGGAAGGATGAAAATAATAAAGATAAATGCAGGAATCAATGAATTAGAAAACAAGTATGCAATAGAAAAGATCAAACAACCTAAAATTTAATTTTTTGAAAGACTAAAAAAAATTAGTAAATCCTAGGAGACACTGATCAAGAATAAAATATAGCAGGAAGGATAACAAGAGAGATCATCACAAAGATCATAAGGATTTTTAAAATGAGGGCATCATCAGGGTATTACAAATATGAGAGGAAATCAGTGTTAATGTATTTGAAAATTTAGATGAAATGGACAAACTAGAAAATTACATCTAACAATAGAAAATGTAGAATCCTACAATTATTAGAGAAATTGAAACTGTAATTATAATTCTGTCCACAAAGACAACCCCCAAACCCAGATGGTTTTACCAGTTAATTCTGTCACACATTTAAGAAATAAAACTACACCAATCTTGCTTAAATCTTTCATGGACTGAAAAAAATTAGATTAAGTACTCTGAAACTTGTTTTACATAAAGCCAGCATAACTTTAATTCCAAAATCAGACAAAGGAAAAAGAAAATTAGTAGAAAAGAAAATTACAGATCCAACTCTTTCAATTGCAAAAATAAATGCATAAGCAAAATAATAGCTGTTAAAATCTGGCCATACACAGACAGGGTAATTCCTCAAAACTGAATACTTCTCCCAGAAGTGCAATATTAACTTACAACAAGTGACTGATTTAAAAATCAATCACTCTAATTTTCCAAATAATAGAATGAAAGAATAATGTTATGGTTATTTCAATAGGTGCAAAAAATAATAAAATCTAACACCCATTGTTATAAAGTCTCTTAGCTAACTAAGGAGAGAATAGGAAAGAACTCCTCAAAGCTGATGAAGTTCCACTTTTTGTGAAATTGGGAAAAATATCAAGAAATGCCCTCCTTTTCCCATTGCCATCCAACATGTATCAGAAACTCTGCCAATTCAGTAATTCAAAGGAAAGAAAGACATTAAAAGTGTTAGAAGAGATGAAGTCATCTCATTTTGCAGGTTATGATTATATTTGAAGAAAATTCAAAGACATTTACAGATAAATTATTGATTAATAAGTGAATTCAGCAAGTTTGTGAATCTAAGGTCAGGAGAAAAAAATAAACTAAAATTCTACAGACTACCAACATACCACTAAAAAGTAAAAAATTGCAATATGCTACAATGTACGATGATAAAAAATTTTTTTAAACCAGAAATAAATCTAATGAAAATGTGTAAGATCTCTACATAGAAAGTATGAAATATTGTTGACATAAATTAGACAAGATCTAAATAATGGAGGCACGAGTCAAGGTAACGCATTGGAAGACAATATTTTAAAAATGTAAGTTCTACCCAAGTTAATCTATAAAGTCAATTCCATCCTAATCAAACACCAATAAGTTTTTTTGAGGGGCAGGGGTGAGGAGACTTGCTAAAATTCCTTTTTGTGTGGAAAAATCAAGGCCCACGATTAACCAAGACACTGTTAAAGAAAAAGGGCAAGTGAAAAGATGTTTTTCCCCCTTGAATATCAAGACTTATACGAGTCCCCGCTGTGGTGCACTGGGTTAAGAACCTGACTGCCACGGCTTGAATTGCTGCACTGGCACAGGTTTTATCCCTGGCCCTGCCCGGAGCAGTGGGTTAAAGGATCTGGCATTGCCACTGCTGCAGTGTAGATGGCAGCTGTGGATAGGATTCAGTCCCTGGCCTGGGAACTTCCATGTGCTGCATTAAGTAATGCTAACCCTATGTATATGTCCCAAAGGAGTGTGCCTGTGCACAGAAACAGGCAAGTACATGGACACTTACAGCAGCGTTATCATGACGGCCCTCATGACTTCCACATGAGATTGGATCAATAGAGAATATGAAACGGAACAGGGCCCCATGGGGCACCTGGGCACCAGCCTTTCTCTGTCTCCCATTTCTTATGTTTTGGTAACAAGATTCAGTCTCAACGACCTCCCCTGACTTCCAAAGGGAAGGTTCAAATTGTTGCTAATCAGGGAAGGGAGGGGATGCAGAGACAAGGGAGGAACTCTCAAAAACCAACAGTGCAGTCTAGGGACAGGGTTCTGGTTGCTCCTCAAGGGATACACATAACAATACCTTTGAGCTCTTCTGCAGAACTATAACCCCAACAAATGAAAACCAGAGAGGAAGACCACCAGAACCAGTCCCGGGGCCACTAAACACCAACTTTAAAAAAGAATGAAAGCTTGCATCTACCCTGATCATTATCTGTGGCCCTATTTTATACTCTCAAACTATAAAACTTCCTATTCTCTCCCAAAGGAGGGCACAGTCTTTAGGGCATTAGCCTGCTGTGGGCTCCTTTGCTTGGCAAAGTGATAAAGCTATTTTTTTTCTCCTTTGCCCAAAAATCCGTCTCCACATTTAAAGTTGTTGCGAGTGGACAGAGGCTGAGCTTTGGCAACAAATACATAGCAATGAAATGAATAAATGTAGCAGCATATGGCATGGGTGATATCAGAACCATAATATGATTGAGTAAAAGAAACAAGACACAAAGTAATTTGTACTGTATCATTCTGGTTCTATAAGTTCAAAATCAAGAAGAACTTAACTCTGAAATTTGGAATAGAGGTCACCTTTGGGGAGAAGTCATGTTCTAATACCTCTAAGAAGGCACAAGAGAGGCTTCCAGTGTGCTGCCAACATCTCCTTCTTAACCCTAGTGGCTAGTTTTGAAATAATTTATCCAACTCTTCATTTATGTCTTTGCACTCTATTGTAAATGTGCCACACGCTGCCATTTAAGAAGCTGAGATTGAAGAGGGAAGGGATAGCATTTGATTTAGCATCTACTATACACTCAATCCTGTTAGACACTTTCCACACACCTCCTTTGGTCCTTTTAACATCATTAGCTCTATTTTGCAAGTGAGAAGACTGAATTTTCAATTGAGTAGTTAAGTATATGATGTACTTATTACCTATAAAAATAAAGGTAGAGCTAAGTGTGATTTCTTTGCCAGTGTACACTGCTGCATCTCAACAATAACCCTATTATATCTTTAATATATTCTTTGATTATTATCTTTTTGGTAGGTTCCAGTCTTTTTCATTGATGGTAGTTTGGCAGTTAGTTGTGATTTGGGTATGCTCATAAGAGGAGGTGAGCTCAGGTTCCTTCTACTCCTCTGTCTCGTCTGTCATCACTCCTGATAAGCCTCTTCTTACCCTACCTACCTGAACTTGCTATTTTTGAAGAAGATTATTTAAATAATTAAATATGCATTGTAATATTATGTCTATATTGACATAGACCTAGATATATGCATACATGTATATTTATACACAATCATATGTACATGAAAAAAACAAGGTCCAGTTATTTAAAAAGGCCACCTAATAGTAAACATTTGGATGGTGACACTGAGAAGACTAATTATTATGAAAGTGCAAATAAGCTCAGGTCACTGTGGAGGTGTGGGTTCAATCTCCAGCCTGGTACAGAGGGCTAAAGGATCTGATGCTGCCACCATTGTGGCTCAGACTCAATCCCTGGACTGGGAACTTCCATATGCCATGGGTATTTCTATAAAAAGAAAAAAAGGACAAATTAGAAGTTCTCTAGTGGCCTAATGGTTAAGAATTCAGTGTCGTCACTGTTGTAGCTCGGGTTCAATCCCTGGTCTGGGAACTTCTGCATACCCAGTGTGAAGCCAAAAAAAAATTTTTTTAAGTACAAATTATCTTTACCTTTTGTATATAGTAGTGAGCTCATGGGATCATTGGGCAGCATGGATTATTCTTCCCCTGCCCATTTTTATCAGAAGAATTTAGGAAAATTTCTTTAGCTCCCTGTATTTTAATGTATTCATTTCAAAAATAAGAAGAATCCAACCCCTCCCCACTCATGGCACATTTGTGAGAATATTGGATTGTGGATATGAGATGACTTCCTTGAAGCATTAAACCCTGTAGAAATGGAAACAACCCATCAAAGCCACAGCATGGCATTTCACAAGGACCCACAGATCTCCAGTGTTCTGTACATGACACTGACAAGTAGAAATTTGTAACTATTTGAAAGATAAATGAGATCTCAGAAAAGAAAGGAAAATGAGATGGCTTTTCTCCATTCAATCTTCCAAATGAGAAAATGTATTTCTGTGTCTTCATCCAAAAGCAAGTAAATCGACAGTGTGGGTAGGTCAGGTGACTCTTATAGAGCAGAAAGGGGCGAGTAATCTAAAACTACTTGTTTTTCTCTGAGCTCAAGTTCCTAAGTGGAATTGAACTATAGAATATTGCAGCTAAAAGGGAGTGGAAAGTACCCATAAAATTTGCCCTGTATATTAAGTACCTCATAGGCACTGGGGTTATCCAGTTCATTTAATTCTTTCAAGAATGAGAAGGACAGTATTATCGATTTCACTTCAGAGAAGCAACTTGATTAAACAACATCTCCATGAGGAAATAGCTTGTGAATGACACATACAGGATTTGCACTCAGATCTTTTCTTTTTTTTTTTTTTTTTTTTTTTTTTTTTTTGCTTTTGCTTTTTAGGGCTGCACTCAAGACATATGGAGGTTCCCAGGCTAGAGGTTGAATTGGAGCTACCACTGCTGGCCTACACCACAGCCACAGCAATGCAGCATCTGAGCTGTGTCTGAAACCTACACCATAGCTCATGGCAATGCCAGATCCTTAACCCACTGAGTGAGGCCAGGGATCAAAACTGAGTCCTCATGGTTCCTAGTCAGATTCGTTTCCGATGGGCCACAATGGGAACTCCGCACTCAGATCTTCTGATTCCTATTTCCAACATATTTTTGTAAGAGCCCTAAAAAACATTTTGTCACGTGCAGAAACAGATCCAGAGAAGGGAAACTACTTTCCGAAGCTCATTCAGGTAATTCATTGAATCAATTAATTCAAAAAATTCTTCCTGAGTCCCACATGTGCAAAGTCCTGTGCTGGATAATCAGAGAATACAGATGATGATGATGATGATGATGTGTCCTGCAGAGTCTGTATCTATATCTCTCTCTACAACCTGGTACCTCAGGCTGCCTTCTACTGATGAAAAACTTATGGAAAACTGAGCATGTTCGTTGACTTATACTCAGGATGCTCATAGCAAAGATGTGATTTAAGTTCTGGGTCTGGCTAAATCATCTGATGTTGAAGGATTGCATGGGATTTGGAGAAATCAATAAAAGTAACTACTGTTCAAAGTGTCAGAAACACTCATTTAGTCACCAAACCTCTCAGGCCAAATTCTTGTCCTATAAGAGGGGAAAGATTCCAGCTCTTCATTGACCCTCTGGGTTAACTCATAGATTTAACACAATGAATTCACATCCTTCCCATGTCCAGGCCAAGTTTCCACTTGAAAATTATTCTGTGACTTAAGATCTTACTTAGCTCTGAAAAGGTCCCTAAAAATAGCCTCACACATTTATAATAGACTTCCTTTTTGAGAAAATGTTAAAAACTCATTCTAAGAGAATCTTTAAAACTTTTGTTAATAGTTTTCTTAATCTTTAAAAAACTTAGATGTAATTACCAAACATAATAAACAAAATAATTTATTTATGACAAATAAAATTATGATATTTTTCTATGTGCAATAAACTATTTTTCCCCTCTAGTCAATAGTTAATATGGATTTCCTCAGCATAAATGCCTTTTCTTCAATTTTATTAGGTCGACACTAGCAACTAGTAGTGGATGGACATTTAATTCTCCAACTACACTGGCGATCACAGCTCCAAATATTATCTGTTTTTTGCATGATACATGGTAAGTGTTACGTGGTAAAAATGACTTGCAGATGCATGGATGTCTGAATTGGAGTAATGGGCATGACAGAGCCTCAAGTGTGGTCTGGACAAAGGGGTCACTAAGAGCATTCATGAAGCAATGAATATAGTAGATTCCAATTAAAATAGGAAATGTGTCTGGCCAAACCTGAGGCTATCATCTTAATGGTCCTTCTGTTTTCTAACTATAAAATCCAACTAATTGGTATCTCACAGCCAGCCACAAACTCACTTAGCAAAGCAAAATAAATTAATGCTGTGCTTTAGATGAAAGAGATCCCTAAAAGACTTGGGAAAGACCTGGGTTTCAGGGAGAAAGCAAATGACTTTTTTTTTTTTTACATTTTTTAATTCTTTTTTGGCCACCCTCAGCATATGGAGTTCCTGGGCCAAGGATCAGATCTGAGCTGCAGTTGTGCTTGCTGCACTGTAGCTGCAGCAATGCCAGATCCTTTAACCCACTGTGCCAAGCTGGAGATCGAACCTGCATCCTGGCACTGTAGCAACACTGATCCCATTGCACCACAGCAGGAACTCCTCAAATGACCTCTTTATAGATATATAGAAGGGGATTTCATAAGTCTCTACTGGTTGGCCTGGTAGGAATTTGCTAGCATTTGTAAACAGGGATACCTGCTCCTCTAGTTTATGTTGGAAAATTCCAGCAGCTTGCCAGCAAACACGTCTGACCAACCTCAGTCCTCAACCACCTTCTTCTTTTCACTGAGGGTCACAGTTTAACTTGCTTTTCTTTTCTCTGTACCTGTGGCTAACTACTCTATTCCAGGGGATAATTCCTTGCTCAAGGCAGGAGCCCAGTTGGGATATAATCTTCACACTTCTCTATTCTCCTCTAAAAACAAACAAATAAAAAAATGATTTTTACTTGAACCATGTCATGCTAAGCTTAAAAGTGAATCAAGGATAGGAACATAAAATAACAAAACCAACTTTTAAAAAGTTAGAAAGGATACCCAAATCTACAGAATCCTTACAGCCTCTGTTTCCAAACTACAGCCCTGACTCCCTTCTTCAATGGTAATGGCATTTCTCTCTTTTCTCCCTTATCCTTCCTTCTCTAGTTCCCTCCTCCTTCTAGAATAACCCCTCCTGCCACATCTAACAATGGGTTGGAGGGTTCAATTGAGGGTAATTCTGTTGATGTCGACACAAATGACATAGGTTTATCAGGTTCAGCTTCTAGAAAGCCTCTGTTTCCTCCCATTACAAAACTTTCCAAAATGTAAACATTTCCATCAACAATTCAGATTCAAGTCAGGTCCAGCTGCTTAAATAGACAGAGAACCCAGTATGTGGCCCCAAATTATTATATAGCAAGATAGTTACTTTATTTCTTGGGTTCTTAAAGCTTTTTGAACTTGAAGTGTAAGTTCCCCATGAGGATTTGGGTCTGTGTATTGAGAGGAAAGCAGGGAAAGTGCCCTCATCATTCCAACGCTTGTCCCGAAATGTTCTTGCTCAAACTCAAATGTTCATGAGGATACCATTCTGCCAGCTGTTCTGATTAATTTAGCCAGCAGATGCTGGGACCAAAAGCCTTGAGACATGTCTCATACAGCAATTAATTGAGGCTACTATCAACAGACTCCAAGGACAAGATGTAGCCAATCTCATTTATGCCCCATGCCTCAAAGTCCCATATTCTGTTGATTTCTAATAAATCCCAGAGATATAGGGCTTTTGAGATCCCCAGGATATAGACTGAGATGAGATTACTATCTGTTACAACAATTAATGAAAATAATCAATAAACAATCTATAATGAGAAGAGAAAAGAGTTTTATATGAGGCAAACTGAGGACTAGCCCAGAAGCCCACTTGCCAGATAACTGAGAAACTACCCCCAAGAAGCATGGTTTCCAACACAGTGTTATATCTTTTCAGAACAAAGACTCTTAAACAAGTCAAGGTTACATTTCTTCAATGGTTCAAAGAGAGAAGAGACCAGCACATACACAGCAAGTCAGTGTGGCCTTGGCACCTGTGAAGGGAGTCTTACCATCAAAGGAGGACCAGCACTGGTGTCCCAGAAAGAAGAGCACTTAATCTTTATTTTTAACATGGACATACTTCTGGTCAGTGTGCCCCTTTCCTAAATAATTAAGCAGATGTAAAATGTAGGTTTGATAGGCTACAAACAGGCTATTTTAGTTAGCATAAAATTCAAGTTAACTCATATATAAACTAGAATGACTTCCCTGCATCTCCATATGTGAACACTTCTTTTATCACAACCCACTCAAGGAAGTCTAAATTGACTTTCTGATCATCAGTGACACTGTCAATAATGATAGGAGAAATAGATGGGTCACAGATTTTCCCTGTGGCACAGTGGGCTAGGGATCCAGTGTTGTCACTTCAGGGACTCTGGTTGCTGCTGTAGTGCAGTTTTGATCCCTGGTCCTCATTTCCAATGAGGCAATATTCCATAACCCATATACAAACATAAAAGCCAAAGGGGAAGTTCCCATTATGACTCTGCAGGTTAAGAACTTAACAATGTCTCCAGGAGGATGCAGGTTCAATACTGACCTCACTCAGTGTGTTAAGGATCAGTATTGCTGTAAGCTGTGACATAGGCCTCAGCTGCAGCTCTGATTCAACTAAAGTGTGGGTTCAATAGGTCTCATCAGGAAAATGGCCTGCATCATTGACAGGAGTGACCCAAGTGGTCCAATTGGCTGCCACAATCCATTCTCCCAGTTCAAAGCCTGCACAGAGGGTGTCTTTAATCTGTAACCTGCCATTTTTCCAGTGGCAGCCCAAACCACAAGGCCATTGACAACAGGCCAAGGGTCAGCAGAGACATAACAAGCTTCCTTCAGGGAGTGCTGGCCAGAGCTCCAAGAAATGGCCTGGAGACCTGCCCACTGGACAGAGTGACCGGGTCCACATTCGGATCTGCAGAGCTAGGCCAAACAACCACCACAGCCCAGTGGCAACCACAAGGCTCAGCTTAGCTGACATGTGAGGGAGCATCCCATGCATTTAGTGGCTTCTGTGTGTCCAGGGCCCAGCTGAGCTTGGGGCTTCACTTCAGGCCCAGAGTCAGTAATAATTTCACCCAGGAGGGCAGGTGCCCTTCATGCAAAGTGACCTGCTGCTTCCCCCAGGCCAACTGCTCTGTACATACAATGTCCCATGGGCCAACCAGGCCCTTGAGTATTGGGAGCCCTGTGTATGGACTCCAGCTGTCCAGTGAGGGGCTGGGTCTCCTTGGGATGAGCAGGGAGAGGAGACAGCCTCTTTTCTGAAATGTCAGAGGAACTGAACTTTGGGGACCTGCCCACGTGGTCTCTAGAAACTTTCCTTGGTGAGCAGACTGCTGTTAGGGAGGGCGATTTATCAGCCACCCCTGCTGGTAGAGCTGATGACTATGTGGTCAGGACCCAGAAGGCTTGTCAGCAACATCAGAACCCAACATCTGAGTTGTCAACCAGCAGGAACCCCCTTTGCACATCACCTCTCCCCCTGGGGGCAGAGGCAAGGTGTTTGTTCCACTGTGACACCACAGACAGCTCTGCCCTGAGTGAAACCTCACTGCACATTCTCCTCCTGGACTCAGACATTTGGTGTCAGCACTGTTAACTGAGTGTGTTCCCATTCTTTCTATTAGGGTTGGAAACAGGAGAGCATCTTGTTCTGTGCTCTCATCTTTTCAGACTTGTCTGCAATCCCAGTTGGCCTCTGCCTTGTCTCTTGCCATTGGAGTCCTTTGCTTCTCTGTCTTTTATATTTTATTGATCTTAATAACATTGGAGGGTAGAGCTGGGTGTGCTCAGCAGAGGCCTTGTTAGGACACCTGTAAGCCTGTGAGCAGTGAGAACAGTGTGGTACATGGACAAAGTACTTCATATGCTCCCCCTCCCAACACCATTCCCTGTTTGATGCAGGAAACCTCTTCTTTTAAGCAGAAATGTCCCTTCTAATGCTAATTTAGCAGCTAAAGCACAACTATACTTTTATTCTCACTGAGATGGCTCATTTCAACCTGCTACAAAGATTCAATTTAAATGTATCTTATTATAATATTCCAGGAATAGATTTCAAAAAGAAAAGGACCTTGTATTATTAAATGAACAAAAGAGCATAAGCTTGCATTTAGACAGTAAGATATGTAAGAACCTTGCTGACCA
Source organism: Sus scrofa (assembly GCF_054392235.1). Lineage (NCBI taxonomy): Eukaryota > Metazoa > Chordata > Mammalia > Artiodactyla > Suidae > Sus > Sus scrofa. Next base: position 150,558,803 of record NC_139383.1, read on the forward strand.
GGGGCTCTTGTGCTGAACCACATCCTTCTGGGGTTCCACACAATTTCTGTCTTCCCCTGAGCTCCATGAAGAAGTACTCACGATTATTTTACCTTTTTCTTTCTTTCGTTATTTATCTTTGTTTTGGCTACACCCATGGCATATGGACCAGGGAGTTCCTGGGCCAGAGATCGAATCCAAGCAGCAGATATGACCGGTGCCACAGCTGTAGCAATGCCAGAATCCTTAACCAACTACATCAGGCCAGGAATTTGAATCCTTCCTGCCTCAGAGACAATGCTGCAGTGCCACAGCTGGAACTCCTTTAACGTTTTCTTTAGATACTAAAAGCCTATTAATATATTTTGGAGTTCCCTGGTGGATCAGCAAATTAAGGATCTGGCATTATCATTGCTGTGGCTCTGGTTATAGCTGTGGTGCAGGTTCAATCCCTGGCCCAGGAACTCCCACATGCTGAGGGTGTGACCAAAAAAAAAAAAAGTGCAATATATTTCGCTTGCTTTTTGGAAACTCTGGTCTTAAAGGACTCTATTATAATAACAGTTATGGAATATAAAAAAACATGATATAAAGATTACTTATTATAAGTCTTTACTGCCTGTTGAGAAAAGCTGAGGTGTTTTTCAAAAATGGGGGGACAAGAAAACCTCTTGAACTGCCATCCAGGACTGATGTATGCCACACTATGGAGAAAGAAAACCTCTCTTACGTGCTGCATCAGTGGGTGAGAGAGGAAAGGGTGAAAGGTGGCCATGTATATTTAAAAATATTTTTTTTTGGTCTTTTTTAGGGCCACACCTGCTGCATATGGAAGTTCCCAGGCTAAGTGTCAAACCAGAGCTTCAGCTGCTGGCCTACACCGCTGCCACAACAACGTCAGATCCAAGCTGCATCTGCAAACTACACAGCAGCTTTCAGCAATGCCGGATCCATAACCCACTAATCCTTAACCCTCATGGATACTAGTTGGTTCTTAACTTACTGAGCCACAGCAGGAACTCCTAAAAAATTATTTTTTGAAGTATAGTTGATATACAATGTTGTGTTGTGTCTGATGTACAGCAAAGTTATTCAGTTATACATATATGTATATGTACTTTTTCATATCCTTTTCCATCATGGTTTATTATAGGATATTGAATATAGTCCCCTGTGCTATACAGTAGGACCTTGTTTTTTATCCATTCCATTTATAATAGTTTGCATCTACTAATCCTAAATTCCCAAACCATGCCTCCCACTCCTCCTTGGCAACCATAAGTCTGTTCTCCATCTGTGAGTCTGTTTCTGTTTTGTAAATAAGTTCATTTGTGTCATATATTGGATTCCACATAAAAGTGATATCATATGGTATTTGTCTTTCTCTTTATGATCTACATCATTTATTACGATGATCTCTAGGTCCATCCATTTTGCTGCAAATGGCATCATTTCATTCCTTTTTATGGATGAGTAATATTCCATTGTATATATGTACCATATCTTATTTATTCATTCTTATTTTGATGGGTGTTTAGGTTGATTCCATGTCTTGGTAGCTATGTATTTGTGAATGCTCTTTTTAATATTTCAGAAATTCCAGTGAAAATTATTCACAGATTACCTAAAAGTGACTTCAGTTTCCTTATCTGAATCAAGTGTCAGCCAATTTTGGTGTAGTCCAGGGAAGTTGGCTGCCCCATGTTCACTGTTATATTGCCTCATTCATTGTTAATTGGACAATATTACTAGACCATTGGACATGGCATTGTGCTGCAGGTAAAAAGCTAACCACACCTCCCACTGCTTCTACTAACCTTACTTCTGTCCTGGAGGAAATCATGGTCTATTTGAGGAAGCAAACACACAATGAGCTGCCTATGGTATAACTGGAATTTCTGGGGAATGACTAAAGTCTAAACAACATCAACAGGCAGGATGCCACAGCATCCCATTAAGACATGCAAAGTGCCTTTGGGCCAAGTCAACAAATGGTAGCCTATGTAATGGTCTAGGCAGGGCAGGCACTGTGCTGAAGGGACTTGTCTACCTCACCTGGAACTCTACGCACCTCAAACAGGACAGTAGTTCTTGTGAATTCACAATATTATTTTGAGTTCTTTGTAATTATAGATCACTAATTAAAATCTAAATCAAAATTTAGATGATCCAATAGAGATAACAAAAATAGAATATTCCTTTAGAAATGTAGGGAATTTAGTTGGATAAAAATCTTTCAAAACAGGTGTCTGAGAGGAAGGGTTGGAAAGGTATTTTTAGACAATTCTCCCTTAGCTGTGCCCACATTGCAGCATCACTCTCTGCAGTACTTTTTATGAATGCAAACACGCATATATGTTTGATGTTAAGTCAAGGGGTTATTACCAATGGTTGTAAAATACAGTCTGATGACACCTCAAAAGACTGCCGACATGCTTGCTCCTTGGCTTGGTTTTCCCAAGATGGAAAGCTGGGCTGACTCTCAGCATTCACTGTGCCCCTCTGGAACCTGGCCTGTACTGACCCCCAAGAGTCAAGTTATTCATTTCTAACTTGAACAGAAGCTTTCTCAGTATGTTTTCTGTGTCAGGATTGTCACCAGCACTAAGGACATAAATATAAAAGAAGCAGAAGGACCTGAGCCAACAATGGGTCATTGAGTGTGCCCAGTGGATAGGGCTGGTTGCAGAGAGGTGAGGAACTTATGGTGATGGGTGGGCCCCATGTAGGAGGGACCCCAGAGGCCAGGGGGATGAGATTACTGCTGAGAAAGGAGAGAAAAGCATTCTGCGCAAAGGCATAGAGATGCACACATCATTTCAGGAAATTCCCAGATAAGATGGCAAAGCAAAGGGGAGAGTTTCTATCCTTGGGGTGTGATCCCTGGGTTAGAATTGTGCTTCCACCACTGCAGGGAAGGTGTGTGACTTTGGACAAGTTTTTGAGCCCTTCTAAACATCTGTTCCCTCCCCTGAAATACCCAGATCATAACCACAGCTGCCAAGGTATTTTTGTAGGATGGAATGTGGTGAGCTGGAAATGGAGAGCTGCCCCTGTTAGTTCAGTCCCTTGGAACAAAGCATGATAAAAGTGTGTAAAAGACAAGGCTGCCAGATAGAGGACAAGGGCTTTTCATGGTTTTCACTTTGCTGTGGTGGCAGGGTCACTGGGATAGACATGATGCTGTGTGTGTTTTATCAAAATTCATCTGACAGCAGAGTGGAGAGAGAGCAATATTCTGAGGCAGGACTAAGTAAGGATTCATGTTAAAGCCTGTCGAATGTTGGTTGGGAGTGATTGAAGTTTGAAAAGGAGCAGTGGTAAGAGGGATGTAGGAAGAAATTGTCAGGGTATTAGGACAAGGACAATGCTGGAGGGAGGGAGGAAGGGAGGGGGAGAAGGAGGGAGTGGAGAGGAGGGAAAGAGCTCAGTGAGTTAATACCTAAGAGAATCCATCAGCTTTAGAAGTAACAGCTCATTGAACTTGGACAGAGCACTTTTATGAGGAATTAAATTGATCACAACTTCTCTCACATAGCATATGTATATATACATTTTCACTTCTCCACATAGATAATGTTGAGTCAATATTCAAGTATATTAAACCCTCCACAACCCATAAATACACAGTGCGTACCCATGTGTTTCACCCTCAGATTTTACTGAACAAATTGTCAAAAAGTAAAGTGAATGTTTACTTTTTATTTTATTTATTTATTTATTTATTTTTGTCTTTTTAGGGCCACACCCACGGCACTTGGAAGTTCCCGGACTAAGGGTCAAATCAGCACTGTAGCTGTTGGCCTACACCACAGCCATAGCAATGCCAGATCCATCTGAGCTGCGTCTGTGACCTACAGCACAGCTCACAGCAACACTGGATCCTTGACCCACTGAGAAAAGTCAAGGATTGAACCCACGTCTTCATGGATACTAGTCCGTCTTTTTAACCACTGAGCCATGACCAGAACTCTGAACGTTTACTCTTTAATTGCTTATAATATTACCCACAAGTAATGATCATGGAAACGACATTTTTCAAGTGTATCAGTGACATCAACTAATATTCATGGACCAGATCTGGTTCTTACTTTCTCATGAAGTTACATTCAAGGTGACAGGGTTCAGGACACATTACCCCAAAATATGGCACCTTAGTGTGCTGAATATTTTAAGCTGAAGGAATATGAGAGTGGCAAATGCAGGAAGGGCCCTGTAACCTCTCACTGGTCCCCTAAAGTAGATCATAAGACTCTCATGTGAGAGGTATCCTCCCTGTACCCAAATCCAGAGGAAAGGAGCACCTTTGTCTGAGAGGCATACCAACAAACATCCTTTTTTCGTCTCCCCAACTCACTACCATTGGTTTTTACCTTTTAGCTCATCTCATTTGTTTTTCTCTTTTGCGGTCACACCTGCAGCATATGGAAGTTCCTGGGCCAGGGATCATATCGGAGCTGTAGCTGCGATTTACACCACAGCAGTAGCAACACCACATCCTTAATCCACTGTGCTGGACAGGAGGGTTGAACCCACATCTCATAACATTTTTCCACGACTTTCCATTCTTCTTTAAACCTGGCATAAAAATGCTCAGACTTAACTGTTTTTCTTCAACTCTTCATTTCCTTATGAACATTCCCATGTTAAGTAAAACTTAGATAATCTCCCATTAATCTGTCTCGATTTAAGTTTTAGACCCAGCCAGGGACCTTAATAAGGTCACAGTAAAGTTTTTCCTCCCCTAGAATGGTAAAGATCAGATTTAAAAATATATATATATATATGGGATCGTTTTCTTGCTTGATAATTCATCAATCAAAAGATTTGTTATTATCTAGAATAAAATGGCAAAAATAGCAACAATTATTTATAAAGTTTAAAAGTTATTAAAACAGGAGTTCCTGTTGTGGCAGTAATGAACCGACTAGTGTTTATGAGGATGGGGGTTTGATCCCTGGCCTTGCTCAGTGGGTTAGAGAATTGGCGTTGCCCTGAGCTGTGGTGTGGGTCACAGATGTGGCTTGGATCCTGCATTGCTGTGGCTACGGTGAAGGCCTGTGGCTATGGCTCCAATTCAACCCCTCGTCTGGGATCTTCCATATGCCACAGGTGTGGCCCTAAAAAGACAAAAACAAACAAACAAAAAGTCATCGAGACATATTTTCAGCGTAGGGTTTGGTTGTGTTTAATAGTGTACGAGTAAGAAAAAAGGAGGTATTAAGAGATGTTTGCTGTGATCATGCATGTTAAAAATGGAATTAAATCAGTCATGATAGAAACAAGAAATTCCACAGCTACTGCTCTGTCATTTATGTGGGCAAAATCAATTATTAGTTTAACAGTCTCGTCTTATGTCTAAAGCAATGGAATTAATATCTTTGGAACAAAATTTTAAAAATTTCTAAGAATTACTTTCAAATTCCTTTCTTTGGACTTGAAAGAATGTTTACACAAAATTTATTCAATCAGCACATTCAGAAGTAATTTTTTCCTTTTAGTTTCTTTTTGGAGTGTTGTTAAAATATGCATACTTGCAGTTTATATGTTTACTTTGGAATGTAATTTTTTTGCTATGTCTAAATGGATAAAAGGATTGCTACTAGAATAGTGAAAGGCAGTATAAATCATTATCTTAAAAGGAATACATGAAATTCACTAATGTAAAGTAACATCTTTTTAAGTTGAATAGAAATCAGTGTCATATGCTTATAATGTGCTATTTACTAATTTAAATGCTGTTAACAGTAACTCTTCTCTGATCTGCAGATGCAAAACTGTGATACATTTATTTTCCGTTATTTGATGTGTATATAAAGAGAAATTAAAGAGTAAAAACGAACCTTGCATTTACTATTTTGAAGAGGAGATATATAGTGTAACATAAGCTAAGACTATGTAATAGGCCCAATCCATTTAGAGGAGTCACTGCTCAACTCCTCTGAATTCTCTCACCCCTGGTGGCTGCTATTCTACTTCTAGAACACTTTTCTACCTTCCCGTCCTCACACCATATCCAACACTGCTCTCTCTTCTGGGTATGGATATATACAGAAGAAATGGAAGGAGATACCCAGAACGTCCACACCCGCCTCATTTCCAGCACCCCTCAAATCTTACCTGTGCTCTCCGTAATCAGCACCATCTCCTTCCTCCTGCAAGATCACCATTGCCCTGATTTTGAGATAAATCCTTCTCACAGCTCTTATAATTTTGCTAACGATGTGTGCATCCCTATACACACTTTATCCAGTTCTGCCTCTTTGGGGAAATTTATGCTATTCTGCACCTTGCATCCATCCCGGAATACTGATATCCATTCTTGTTCTTGTGCTTAGCTGTACTTTATTCATTTACCTTGATGTATAATATTCCATTACTTGGATCTACAATAAGTCATGTATTTATTTTCACTCATGGTAGCTATTGGGGATTTTTTCCTTGTTTCTGGGTTGGGGTTCTTTGAAGAGTACAGTTTTGTGTGGCTCTTGTACACATTTGGTGGATGTATGCAGAAATTTCCTTGCGATCCACCCTGGTAGAGGAAGTGCTGGGCACAATACATGCACATCCTTAACTTTGACAGATGACACCAAGCAACCACCCAAGCTGTGGTCCCAGTTTGCATTCTCTGAAGTACTGTAAGTGTCCCAACGGATCTACTTTCTCCACAGTGCATGGTATCATCAGATTAAAAAATATTTGGCTTATGCATGTAATGGTAACTTACTGTGATTTTAATTTGATTTTCTTTTCTTGCTAAAAATATCAGAGCCTTTTTTCATATATTTATTGGTGACTTGGATTTGTGGAGCTTCTCTTCAAGCCTTTTGCCCTTTTTTTTTTTTTTTTTTTTAACCAGCTGATCTTTTTCTTATTCATATAATCTTTTGATGTTTGGAGATTAGTCTTTTGTTGCAATGGTCTTCTCAGTGCCTTTCCTTTTCACTCTTTTAATGGTGTTTATTTTTTTAAACAGAACTTATTAATTTTATGTGGTTAAATTTTTGAATGTGTTATATTACTGCTGTTTCTGTTCTATTAAGATATATTTCTGGGAGTTCCTGTCGTGGCTCAGTGGTTAATGAATCCGACTAGGAACCATGAGGTTGTGGGTTCGATCCCTGGCCTTGCTCAGTGGGTTAAGGATCTGGCGTTTCCCTGAGCTGTGGTGTAGGTTGCAGATGCGGCTTGGACTCCGCGTTGCTATGGCTCTGGTGTAGGCCGGAGGCTACAGCTCCGATTAGACCCCTAGCCATATTATATAATATATATATTATATATATATATAATATATAAAATATATGTTTCTGATAATGAAGGGGAGCTTCTCTTTTTAAAAAATTTATTTTATTATAGTTGATTAACAATGTGGTGCCAATTTCTGCTATAAGCAAAAAGTTACTTGGTTATATATATATATGTGTGTGTGAAAAAATATATATATGTAATTTTTTATATTCTCTTCCATCGTGGTCTATCCCAGGAGATTGGATATAGATCTCTGTACTAAACAGTAGGAACTTATTGTTTATCTATTCTACATGGAATAGCTTGTGTCTACTAACCCCAAACTCCCAGTCCATCCCACTCCTTCCTCCTCACCCTTGGAAACCTCAAGCCTGTTCTCTATGTCTGTGAGTCTGTTTCTGTTTTGTAGGTAGGTTCATTTGTGCCATATTTTAGATTCCACACATCGGTAATATCACATAGTATTTGTCTTTCTCTATATATCTCTATATATTTCTCTTATATTGTCTTGTCAAGCCTCTGCAGCTTTGTTTTTCACATTTGGATGTACATGACTTCTTGATTTCCTTATGCAGTGTGACATAAGAGATAATTCATATTTTATTTCCTTATGGATAATAAATGCCCTAAAACCATCAATTTGTTGAAACCACCCTGTCATGTATGAAGTATCAATAGATGCATATTTGCAAGTAAATCAAGTATCAATACATGCAATTTCTGGGCTTCTCCTGAACTCTTGACCTGTTTGTCCCTCACCTTAAACCAGACTATCACATTTATTCCAGCCTTGTGATCCCTGCTGGCCCGGAGGCAGGGTGTGTGTGGCAAATCTTCTCTCCTTGTTTGTCTCTGGTAATTCTAGGTTATTTGTGTCTCGATATGAATTCTTAAGACAATTTATTGACTTTTACCAGATGCCTGCTCAGACTTCGACTGAGATTTATATTATCTTTACCATATTGAACCTTCTAATCAATATCTCTGTGTATTCAGATCTTCCCTAGTGTATCAAAACAAAGGTGTTCTTTTATTCCTCTGTAGAAGTCTTGTATATGTTATGTTAGACTCATTACTAGGTATTTTTTATTGTTAATGCTATTGGAGGGTGGCAGAATATGCCCCTCCCAAATATTCCACTGTGACATAAGGATTATTTTGAGCTAAAGTCACTTGAAAAATAGGAGATGTGATGGGGGTTCTGAACTCTGCTTTTTTCCCTGAAAGCAGAAAACTCTGATGTGAAAGATGTCATCTCTGTATCAGGAGGAAAGAAGCATTCTTGTCACCAAAGATGAGAAATCAAGGCTGAGAGATTGCTATATAACCAGACTCGACAAAGTAACTCTGGCCAACGTTTAATCATCCCCAATGTTTTAATTATTTCCCCACAATGGCCCCTCTTTGTGCAACCTTATATGTAGGCCCTTGGATTTTGCCACTTTTTTGGGGTCTTCATTTCCTTATGAGGGCTCTCGTGTCACCTAAAACTTATATTAACTAAACTTCTATGCTTTTTTTCCCCCTTGTTAATCTGTTTTTGTTACAAAGTCCCAGCTGAAAACTTAAAATGGGAAGAGGAAAAATATTTCTTCCCCTGCATTCTGTTGATAGTAAAAGTTTTAATTTTGCTTTCTAAGAGTGTTCTGTTGAGCGATGAGGCTATAATTGATTTTTATATTGATTTTATATTTAGCTGCCTTCGTAAACACTTATTAATTCTAATCCATCATCTGAGGTCCTAGCTCTCTCCACAAGTTGTATCTATTACTTAGTATGGCCATAACCAGGAAAAGGATGAAAAAAAACCTTTCTCAAAGCTTCTGATCAGTGCCTAGTACCCAATAACAGGGCGGGCATCCATCAGTTCTTTCTGCAATCTCCAGTTATAGGACTTACTGTAGGACTTATGGGGTACATACTTAGGAGTAGCCCAGTGTGAGCCTGGATGTCTGTCTGGGAGCAGAACCAAAGGTAGGGCTGAGAGACACAGGATGTTTACAAAACCTAGAATGGAATGCAATTAGACTGCTTGATACTCCATACTCTTTTAGAACCACCATCTCCCTGCACTCTGAAATGTCCTTCCCCTTCTTTTCTGTTTCTTCCTATAAAACCAATGTAAATGTCTCTCTCACAACAAAAATAATTCTACCCTTGCTCTGTCCTCCATGTACACTCACTAACATTATTCTTATCCTCAAATAGCACCTACAACAGGCTATCAAGATAAATATGTCTACACCTCTCTTTTGCCCCCAAACTGATAGCTTTTTTTCTTTATTAAAGTATAGTTGATTTACAGTGTTGTGTTAATTTCTGGTGTATGGCAGAGTGATTCAGATATTATTATTATTCAGGTTCTTTCCCATAGTAGAGGTTATTATAATATATTGGATATAGCTTCATGTGCTATACAGTAGGCCCTTGTTGTATATCTATTTTATATATGGGTAGTGTGTGTTTGTTAATCCCAAATTCCTAATTTATCCTCCCTTTCTCCTTTGGTAATCATAAGTTTGTTTTCTATGTCTGTAAATCTTTCTATTTCCTAGATAAGTTCACTTGTGGTATATTTTAGAATCTACATATAAGTGATATCATATGATATTTGTCTTTCCCTGTCTGACTTACTTCACTGAGTATTAGAATTTCTAGGTCCATCCTGATAGCCTTTTAAGAGCAGGCCTATCATCATTCTTATACTGTCACTTATACTGTCACTGTGCCAGATATGAACTAAGTTCACATAAATCCTAAATGCATTAAACAAAGAGCTATGTGTTGGTTTCATTTTGACTATATCTCATTGACATTAAAACTTGCAGGACTTTTTTGGGTGTAAAGGTTAAAATTATTTATTTCCATTTAGGTTGCATGAACCCTGTGACTATTAAAGACCTACAGGTGGATAGGTCTCTCTCTCACACACACACACACACACACACACACACACACAAACACAGAATTGGAAACATTTTTGAAGCAGAGAACATGCCAAATATAAAGTAATTGAAGAAAGGAACAAAGATATTTTTTGTTAACCCTCAATATTATATGCATATGAAATTAGATGAACACTGAAAGCCAAAGCTATTCTAATTTTGCATTTTGAAAAAAAATAATGCTATATTCTTGAGGAATGCTCTGCAGGTTGTTTTAAACCATCAAGTCACATTCTTAGCCTCATTTGTAATAAGATTGGAGATTGGTTCAGGAGAGACAGACAAGAGAAAAGAACAGACTGTGATTTCAAAATAATCTTGGCACACCAAAGGATTTTCTAATTTGACAGAATTTCTTTCTATATAAAATGAATGTTGGGGTTGTACCACATGACCTTCAAGTTTCTCCCAACAGTAATGTTCTCGAAATCTAGGAGGGACCCACATAAATACTGGAGAAAAAGAGACAGAGGGAAAGAGTGAGAGGGAGGAAGGAAAGGAAAAAAGGGTGAAGTGGGAAGGACCCTAGGGTTGAATTTTCCAAATGACACTGAAATTGAAAAATGTAGATCCACAAATTATCTTTCCTGAAATTCATATCATCTGACCTTCCACTTGGTATAAATATGCAAAGTTGCAAAGCAAAATTTCTTCTACCACAAGACTTGATCTGAAATGATGATTTGGAGTTATTTATACAGAGATTTTTAGATCTGACTAAAAAGCCAGAAGTCCCACAATTAGATTCACTTGGACAGTGTGACCTGAACTATGCTACAAGGCAATTAAAAATAACACCAAGTTCACGCTCATTGGAAAGATTCCAGTGTGAAGAGTCCTCTTGACATTTGTTGGGTTTTGTGGCTTGGGAAAAAGTCTAGTTCTAATTTTAGAGCCAGGTAGTGGTGTTTCTATCTGGAATTATATCAAGAACACGATCTTGATGTTCTATATAATGTTTTCCATAATCATCTTCCAAAGGGATTAATAAAATCCTTTCACAGAGTTCCTGTTGTGGCCCAGCAGGTTAAGAACCCAAGGCTGTTTCTGTGAGTATGTGGGTTCCATCCCTGGCCTCCTTCAGTGGCTTAAGATCCTGAGTTGTCACAAGCTGTGGTGGAGTTTGCAGCTACAGCTCCAATTTGACCCCTATCCCTGGAACTTCCATACGCCCCTGGTTCGGCTATAAAAAGAAAAAAAAAGAGTCCTTTCAATGAATTGAAAATGCAAGGAAAAGTAATGCCATGACTTCAAAAAGATGTTTTCTATGTGTAGAGCCAAAGGACTTTTTTGGCGTAAAATTCAGTTCAAATGATTTTGTCCACCTCCTTATTTTTAAGATCAAAACATAGGGCTTCCCAAATCCTCAGTGACTTGTAGCCCAGGAAGAGCACAAAGCTCTCTGATGATGATAGAATAGAGCACACAGGAGGCCAACAGGGCTGCCGAGCAGAAACAAGTTGGCAAGTTGGCCATAGAAACCTCTCCCCACTCTTGGCCTCGGGTTTCTCATCCATAGAGTAAGTGGTTGATCTGAGGCAGCCTTTCCTGAAGGGAGTTTTTTCAGAACACTATTTTCACAGGATGTCAGTAGTGGCTGTGTAGGTGTCAAATGCATCCAGAGAACACAGGTTGACAAAATTGTTGCTGGTGCAGATCCTCATGCGCTGGGAAACACTGCCACACCAATTCCACCCTCCTCCCCACATCACTCTCTAGGACGTGATGTGCAGTGTTTCCCCAGCTTTCAACATAAGATTATTCTGAAAGGTCCTCCTGGCCCTGATGTTGTACAGATCCGTCATGCTCTACTTTGCTGTGATCAGAGTCCACAAGGCCAGGCCTGACCTGGGGAGGTTTCCACCTTAGATCATCACCCAAGTGGACTCAGTGAAGTCCTCACGCTCTCTGTCCCCAGACAAGGAAGCTCAAGGATTCTTCTCTCTAAGTTACTCTGAAGCTGGTTCCCTGTGTCCAAGGAGCCCAATGCAAAGATGAGGTCTCACAGATTAGTAGCAGACCTGAAGTAAGTATTATTAAGTGGTCCACCTGTCCTGCAAGTGACCCCCATCTATGCTATTGTAGCACGTAAGAAGCCATGCAAACATGGAAGTGGGTGGGTGGGACTGTGTACACTGGAAACTAATACGGCATTATAAATTATAATTATATTTACATATATAACATTATAAGTTAACTGTACTTCAATTATAATTTTAAAAATAAAATAAACAAAAAAACCCTTCCCAAAACAATATAAGGGTTGAAGTTAGCTGATCTGGGCTTTACCTGTAGTTAGAGTTGAGAAGTCTGTTTCTTTTCTCTTAAAGTAATCTTTCTTCAGTTCTCTGCTGTGCCTGTGGTGATCTTGGTGTTATTAATTTTATAGATGAACTTGGAACTAATGCTTTCCAAATTCAAGGAGCATTATTTTTAATGAATTCTGGGGGAATTGACACTATTACCTCTTCAGATATGATCTCCATTCTTTCTGCTTCCCCTCCTGGAACTCATATTAAGTATATGTTAAGAATACTTTCCTGGAGTTCCCAATGTGTTGCCTCTGTGGGGACTTGGGTTGCTACTGAGGCTTGGTTCAGTCCCTGGCCCAATGCAGTGGATTAAGGATACAGCATTGGGAAAGGTAGCAGTTGCAGCCCAGATTTGATCCCTAGCCTGGGAATTTCCATATGCTGCAGGTGTGGCAAAAAAAAAAAAAAAAAAAAAAACAAAAACTTTCCTAATCAACATGTCACTCTTATTGTGTTGTTTCTTAGTTACTATCTTGTTTTTCTCTGGTCTGTATACTTTTTGGATATTTCGTTCATTCGATAATTCTTTTTTTTTTTTGTCACTCCCATGGCACATGGAAGTTCCCAGGCCAAGGATCGAACCTGCAACACAGTAGAGACTTGAGCCACTGCCATAACAACACTTAATCCTTAACTCACTGAGCCACATGGGAACTCCTCAGTAATTGTTAGGCTGTGTCTAAGATACTGTTTCATACCCTGAGTATTAATTATTTTTTTATTTCTAGAAGTTCTTTTACTTTCAAAATCTGCCTTTATTTTTCATAGTATTTTGTTCTCTTATGTTTTCCAATTTCATTTTGTATGCTTTTAATCATTTCAAGAATATTTTTATAGTGTTTACTTCATAGTTTTACTGCTTGACAATGTTGAGTGTATAATCCTACAGTTTATTGCATCTATTGACTTCCATTCACGGTGAATTATTTCCTCCTGTGCTGCGATTGTATATTGTGAGTTCACCAGCAACAGTGCCTTATCTATGGGAATCATGTGAGGATCTGCCCCTCCAAATAAGGCTTACATAGACTTCTTGCCAGAAATGCCATGTAAGAGTGCCCCCCAATAATTTTGTATATTAATTTCTCAGTTTGGGAATTATTGTACTACACCATTAATACAAATGACAGAATGTCATGAGTTCTAGGCAGGTATTTTCTCCACTCAGAGCTCAGACTAAGATAGACAGGATTTCACTGAACGTGAAGACCTTACGTTTCTAATTAATTGTGTGAATCTCAGTTTTAAATATGCACCTGTCTGGGGCCCAGAGACACACTCTTCTCCTTACCTGGTATCAACATGAATAGTAGCAGCAGCTTTCTCCAAGGCTAAGTACTGCTGTTAGAGCTCATGCTCTGTTTGTCATTTCCTTTTCAGTCCCATGTAAATGTGCTTCACTTTTTTTTTTTTTTTGGCTTTGCCTGAGACATGTGGAAATTGCTGGTTCAGGGACTGAACCCACCCCACAGCAGTGACCAGTAGGATAGCACTGACATCTTAACCACTAGGCCACCAGGAAATTATCTAACATTTTTATATTGCTCGTTTGTTTTTTCCTAAAAGAAAAACATGCAGGAATTCCAGTTGTGATGCAATGGGTTAAGAATCCAACTGCAGTGGCTCAGCTTGCTGCAGAGGCATAGTGCGATCCCCAGCCTGGCACAATGTGTTAAAGGATCCAGTAGTACCGCAGCTATGGCTTGGATTCAATTCCTGGCCCAGGGATTTTCATATGCCATGGGTGGGGGAAATTTTTTTTTTTTAAATGCAATTTAAAGTGTGTTTGTTAGGCTTTATTCTGCACCCTACATGTCAGGGGGAGATTTTATTCTGCATCAGGAGGTCCCATGTTGCTCAGAGGGTTAAGGATTCAGCTGTAGCTCAGGTTGCTGCTGTGACATGGGTTCAATCCCTGGCCTAGGGACTTCCGCATGCCATGGGTGCAGCCAAAAAGATAAAAAGAAAAAGAAAATATATTCCACATCTTTATCAGAGGATGAATTTCTCCTTCTTTAATATTTATTGGTTCATATTCACTTCGGAAACAGATCCAAAAGCACAGTATAAATATCTTCTCTTTGGAGATAACAGGCAAAGGTTTAAATTCAATCTCTGACGTTCATCCATTGTTTGTTCTTAACCTTACTGATCCCCAATTACTTCTTTTATGAATCAAAATAATAAATCCTATCTTTATCAGTCAGTTCAGTTGCAGAAAAAAAAATATTTTAACTGTCTAAAGAAGGAAGGACTTCTATACAGAGAGGCTGATACTTACAAAAGTCTTGGCAGAGCCAGTGTCTGCTGTGGACTTGGCCCCTGGGATTGAAGCCCAGAACTGGAGACCTGACTGCTCAGTAGAGCTGCAGCTTTTGGGAGGCATGGTGTTGACTGTGAGGCCTGATGAGGGAGCCGCTGCACTGTAATGCAGCCTTGCAGTACCTGCTGGTCCACATGCGCAAAAAACCAAGTCCAATAGACAGCAGCTAGTGACCAGGCACTGGAAGGTAGCTGGTGACGAAGCCAGCAGATCATCCAGAGGGCAGCACCCATGCCATTGCCCTACAAATCTGTGCAAGGGCTTCTGACTGGAATAATAAATCACATTTAGAACTCTATCTGCAGTAGAGTATGGCAAAGATAGGATACAGCTTTCCAGGCTCTATAGGACAGGATGTTGAGAGGGCCAATGTGTTTGGAGTGTTTGGCATTGATCCTGGCATATGGAAAATGCCTTTTTAGCTTCCAGTACTCTGAGTGCTCCAAGGTCATTACCTAGCGAGGCAGAATCTGTGCCATCTCAGAGGTTCCTTGGCCTTGAACACATGGGGTTCACTCACTAACACAGGCCTTAATTTCACCAAAACCTGGTTGCTTTTCTGAAGATAGACCTGAGATGCTGATTTAGAAATTGAGCCTATGGTTCTCCACCACAGGGTTCATTACCTGGCCAGGCAGACAGGGATTAATGCACCAACTACCCCAGCCACAGTGTCAAATTTGAGGGCTGTCATTGGGTCCAAAGTATAGAAAACTCCACTCTTCTGGGCCGCATCACAGGCAGGCTCAGACTCCTCAGCTAGAGCCACCTTTCCCTCCTGTTGGTGTGAAATGCACCCTCAACACCTTCCCCTGCTAATGGTGTATTCTTTTTTTTTTTTAATTGGAGTATAGTTGACCTACAATGTTGTATTAGTTTCAGGTGTACCGCAAAGTGAATCAATTATATATGCATAGAGTAGGTTCTTGTTAATTATCTATTTTATACCATAATGTGTATATATTATTCCCTTCCTCCTAATTCCTCTCTCCCCCAGTGGTTTTCCCTATGGTAACCACAAGGTTGATTTAGAAATCTGTGAGTTTGTTTCTGCTTTATTTATTTGTTTGTGTGTTTGTTTGTTTTTTATAGTCATACCAGCAGCATATGGAAGTTCCTGGGCTAGGGACTGAATCCAAGCCATTGCCGTGGCAATACTGGATCCTTTACCCACTGCCCTAGGAATCAAATCCACACCTCCACAGTTACCCCGGTCACTGCCGTCAGATTCTTTTTTTTTTTTCTTAATGGCTGCACCTGTGGCATATGGAAGTTCCCAGGCCAGGGAGCAAACCCATGCCTCCGTAGCAACCCCAGGCACTGAAGTTAGATTCTTAACCCACTGCACCACAGTGGGAACACCATAATGATGTATTCCTCATCGTGTATAATGTGAGGGTCCCATCATGAAGGGAAAGGTGAGCTTCAACATTCTAGTTGAAGATATTTGCTACCAAAAGAAATAAACAAAACAATACAAAATTTAAAACAGAGTAAAATAAAACTTCCCCCAAACACTGTGAGGGATATGTTCTCTAATTATTATTAAGTGAGCCATTTAGACAATTATGTCTATGCATAATTGTGCAATTATACTCTAAACTACTTCAATGTAAGAGAATTTTAAGTGGACACAAGGGACAGAGAAGCAGAAGAGGCTTCCATGCTGCATGACTCACTATGGTGTTGAGCAGCTCTTCTGTGACCCACATGCATGACTGTGCAAATCAAAGCTGTCACAGGAAATCCTCTGATTCAGCCTTGCCATGTTCAGCTCACCTAATTCTCAGAGCTACTCCTGAGGCCAGCACAGGATACTTGCCTGACAGTTTCATTTTTTCCTGGAGAGAGTTGCAAGCCCAGGCATTTTAAGTAGATCTTAAAATGTTTCATTTAGGTGAAGCAAGAGGTCTGGGTCCCAGAAATGAAATACAATAAATAATTTATAAAAAGATCAGAATTCGAGTTCTGTGAAAAATGTCCTTGGTAATTTGATAGGGATTGCATTGAATCTGTAGATTGCCATGGATAGTATAGTTATTTTGACAATATTAACTTGAACAAAATATTTTAAAGTTTGTTTGGAAGCACAAAAGACCCAGAATAGCCAAAGATATCCTGAAAAAGAAAATGGAGCTGAAGGAATCAGGATACCTTACTTTAGACTATAATACAAAGCAACAGTCATCAAAACCATATGGTACTGGCACAAAGACAGAAATATAGATCTGTGGAACAGGATAGAAAGCCCAGAATTAAACCCACACACCTACAGCTAACTAATTTATGACAAAGGAGGCAAAAAGATACAATGGAGAAAAGACAGCCTGTTCAATAAGTGGTGCTGGGAAAACTGGATAGCCACATGTAAAAAAATGAAATGAGAACACTCCCTAAAACCATATGCAACAAATAAACTTAAAATGTTTTAAAGACCTACATATAAGACCAGACACTATAAAACTCTTAGAGCAAAACATAGGCCAAACACTCTCCAACATAAAGGATAACAACATCTTCTCAGATCCACCTCTTAGAGTAATGACAGTAAAATCAAAAATAAACAAATGGAACCTAATTAAACTTAAAAGTTTCTGCACAGCAAAGGAAACCCTAAACAAAATGAAAAGACAACCCACAGAATGGAGAAAATATTTGCAAATGAATTAACTGACAAGGGATTAATCTCCAAAATTGATAAACACCTTCTGCAGCTCCATACCAAAAAAAACAAACAACCCCATCAAAAAATGGGCAGAAGATCTAAACAGACAATTCTCCAAAGAAGACATATAGATGGCCAAAAAACATGTGAAAAGATGTTCAACATCATTCATTATTAGAGAAATGCAAATCAAAACCACTATGAGGTACCACTTTACACCAGCCAGAATGGCCATCATCAAAAAGTCTACAAACAAGTGCTGGAGAGGGTGTGGAGAAAAAAGAAACCCTATTACACTGTTGGTGGCATTGTAAATTGGTGCAACCACTGTGGAAAAGAGGATGGAGATTCCTCAGAAAACTAAAAATAGAACTACCATTTGATCCAGCAATCCCACTGCTAGGCATCTATCCAGAGAAAACCATGACCTGAAAAGACACATGTACTCTGACATTCATTGCAGCACTATTTGCAACAGCCAAGACATGGAAACAACCTAAATGTCCATCAACAGATGAGTGGATCAAGAAGATGTGGCACATATACATGATGGAATATTACTCAGCCTTTAAAAGGAACAAAATACTGGCATTTGTAGCAACATGGATGGACCTAGAAATTATCATGCTAAGTGAAGTCAGTCAGACAATGAGACACCAACATCAAATGCTTTCACTGACATGTGGTATCTGAAAAAAGAACAGAATGAACTTCTTTGCAGAACAGATACTGACTCATAGACTTTGAAAAACTTATGGTTTCCAAAGGAGACAGTTTGGGGGGGTGGGAAGATGCACTGGGGTTGTGGGATAGAAATCCTATAAAAATGGATTGTGATGATTATTCTACAAATATAAATGTAATAAATTCATTGAGTAGTAAAAAAATTTTTTTAAAAAAGATCAGAATTGATAACAAAAAAATGATTGGAAAAAATAAGGCATAGGTGTTCCCACTATGGTGTGGTGGGTTAAGAATCTGACTGCAGTGGCTTGGGTCATTACAGAGGTGTGAGTTTGATCCCAGCTGGATACAGTGGGTTAAAGAATCCTGCATTGCCACAGCTGTGACATAGGTTGAAGCTGTGGCTCAGACTCATTCCCTGGCCTGGGAATTTCCATATGCTGTGGGTGCAGCCATTAAAAAAAAAGAGAGAAAAACTAAGGCAGAGCCATATGTTTTGCAAAAATATATAAAGGTTTATCAACAAATATTCAATAAGTGTATCCGCACTATCTTTGGAGGCACAGAGGTTCCTGCCTGCCCTGCATTGGCTGGAGCTTCTTATAATAAGCTCCATGAAACTGGACCCAAAGTGACATCTCTTCTTCCTGATAAGTTTCCCATATTAAGCTTCCATTCAAAAGTCAAGATCATTGTCATAAAACTTCTCTTTGCCAGCTGGGTGCTCTCCTATGCCTCCGAGATAAGGGAGCAAATGGTAAACACTGGGGCAGAGATATTTCCATCCAGCTCCTTCTGAAATTCTAACACTGAACACATTTGTATCTTTGCTGGGGATCCTTTTGGTGTGTCCATTGACTCTGCATTAGCACTATAGGTCATACTTGTCACCACTACAAAGTTCCCAGTCAAGGGCCACCTACTTCAGAATCCCTAGGGAACAGGTGGCATGATAAACCAAGAGAAAGTAAAAAGTAGTCTGCAGTCCTGAACAGAAGTGTCACTTTGTAACTGGTTTTAATTCAAACTAAAAATCCATTTTATTTTTCCCTCACTGCAGAAACTTTCTAATGATAATAATATATATTTGTTGAGCATAAAAAGTACCACATACAGATAGACATTTCTGCAAAAAGATACACAAAAAATCAAAAGGCATGTGAAAAGATGTTCAATCATTAGGGGAATGCAAACAAATACTATAGCTGGATACCACCTCACACCCAATAGGATGATTGTTATAAAAAATAACAGAAAATAAGTGTTGATGAAGATGTGGAAAAATTAGAACCCAGGAGTTCCCGTCGTGGCGCAGTGGTTAACGAATCCGACTAGGAACCATGAGGTTGCGGGTTCGATCCCTGCCCTTGCTCAGTGGGTTAACGATCCGGCGTTGCCGTGAGCTGTGGTGTAGGTTGCAGACGCGGCTCGGATCCCGTGTTGCTGTGGCTCTGGCGTAGGCCGGTGGCTACAGCTCCGATTCAACTCCTAGCCTGGGAATCTCCATATGCCGCGGGAGCGGCCCAAGAAATAGCAACAACAACAACAACAAAAGACAAAAGACCAAAAAAAAAAAAAAAAAAAAATTAGAACCCTTGTGCCTTGCTGATGGGGATGTAAAATGGTGCAGCCACTGTGGAAAATAGTATTGCAGTTCCTCAAAAAATTTAACAGGGATTTTGGTCTGGAAATTCCACTTCTGAGCAATTATCCAAAAGAAGTGAAAGCAGGGACTTGAACAGCGATTTGTACGCCTATTGCATAGTAACATTATTCACAATAACCAAAAGGTGGAAATAATCCAAATGGCAATCAACAGATGATTGGATAAATGAAATGTGATTTATCCATACAGTGGGATATTATTCAGTCTTAAAAAGAAGGCAGTTTCGGCACATGCTACAACACAGGTGAACCATGAAGACACTACACTAGGTAACATAAACCAGACATAAATGGACAAATACTAAAGGATTCCGTTGATATGAGAGTAGTCAAATTCATAGAGATAGTGCAATAGGGAAGAAAAAAACCTGACTCCACATGAGATATATTTCTTTTACTTTAACCCTTTCGCTCTGTTGCCTGTGCTTAGTTAGGCTGGCTCAGCACCTTTCTAAAGGAATGTTGCCTATATCCTGAAATATAGAGAATGGATGGTCCTTTCTCAAGGCTCTGACCTTTAAGGGTATGACATTTTCCCCTTAATATAGAGGTAAAAAGTTGCAGAACAGAAAATAATATTTATCTTGTTGGAGGTTTACAGTCACACAGAAACAGATTCACAGACTTTGAAAACAAACGTATGGTTACCAAAGGGGGCAGGTGGGGGTTTGGGACTGGCATATGCACACTGTGATATATGGAATGACTGGCCAATGGGGACCTGGTACATAGCACAGAGAAACCTACCCAATATTCTGTGATAATCTATATGAGAAGAGAATCTGAAAAAGAATGAATGTTCGTATATGTATAACTGAAGCACTTTGTTGTATGGCAGAAATTATCACAACATTGTAAGTCAACTATACTTCAATAAAACTTAAAAACTTTTAAAAAAATCAAATTAAAAAAAAAAGGGTAGGAACTTCATGACCTAACCTCCGTGAACATCTGCACGAACAAAGGATTCCTACACCAAGAAGTTTGCAACAACCAACCATACCACTCCCTCCCTTGCCTTTAAAAATGCTTTGCTGAAACCCTTCAGGAATTTCAGGTTTTCCTGGGGTAGGAGTTCCTGTTCTCCTTGCTTGGCCCTGCAGTAAACTTTTCTCATCTCCACACTCAGTTTCAGCATGGTTTGCCTCACTGTGCACAAGAACTTGCTTTCAGTAACAGTGAAAATTAGAATGGTGGTTACCACGGACTAGGGGGAAGGGAGAATTAGGAGCTGTATTTAATAAGGAAGAAGAAAAAGTTCTAGAGATAGATAATGGTGATGATTGCATGACACTGTGTCTCTGGACCAGCAACCTCAAGAAGGGATTAAACCCCTCCCCATTTAGAAACTACATTGAGGAGTTGCTAAAGTTTCAGAGCATCTCAATTCTGCCACTAAATATGTATGTAAGAAGGAAACGAGCTACAAGGTGAATGCTTGTGGAAGGAACCTAGATTTGAAATGTGTGGCTTTCATTTAATTAAATTGATATTTAATAAGGGAAAAGAATCTGAAAAAAAATAGACATGTGTATATATAAATGAATCACTTGACTGTACACCTGAAACTAACACAACATTGTAAATCAGCTATACTCAAATAAAAAAAAGTGGAGCTCCCATTCGTGGTTCAGCAGAAACAAATCTAAGTAGTACCCCTGAGGAAACAGGCTTGATCCCTGGCTTCGCTCAGTGGGTTAAGGATCTGGCTTGCTGTGAGCTGTGGTGTAGGTCACAGATACAGCTTGGATCTAGTGTTGCTGTGGCTGTGGTATAGGCCAGCAACTGTAGCTCTGATTAGACCCCTAGTCTGGGAACCCCATATGCCGTGGGTGTGGCCCTAAAAAGACTAATTAACAAATAAATAAATAAATAAAAATTTTAAATGTTTTAAAAAAAGAAAAAAAATGAGTTTTAATAGATATGTCTTTCCCCTCTTTGGAGTTTTCCTAAAAGCCCTAATGCACTAAGTGATATGATTTTATTCACTCAAGAGTTACTGATTAACTAGTACATGCAAGAAAACCTTAAAAGGCAAAACTTTCACATTCTATTCTCAAGAAATCTACATCCTCTAGATTCAAATTCTCATCCTCTCTCCTCACGCTCTGCTAAATAAGCCAGAAAGAAGAGATGCATGAAAGATGACATCAAAAATCCAAACCAGAAAATTGAGTTCTCTGCAGCTGATGATTAGCTTAAAAGGTGAAATTATTCACTTCTGTATGAATTTTTTCCAGCCATTGTAGCAGTTCCTTGTAATTGTTGTTGTTGAGATAACACTGATTGATATTATGTTTCATATGTACACCATAATATTTCCATTTCTTTATAGCCTACAACCACCACCAAAAATTTATTTTTTATCATTCACATACAGTTGATCCCTTTACTCATTTCACCCGCCCCCACCCCTGCCCCCCTGGTAACCACTACTCTGTTCTCTATCTATGCATTTGTTTTTACTTGGTTTGTGTGTTCATTTATTTTTGTTTGCTTTTTAGTTTTTTATATTCCATCTGTGAGTGAAAGAAATTGAGGACAACACAAATACCTGAAGAGATATCCTTGCTCTTGTACTGGAAGAACAAATATTTGTAAAAATGACCACAGTACCCAAAGAAATCTACAGGTTCAAGATCATCTTTCCTAGAAATAGATAAAAAAATAAAAACTTCTAAATTTTATATGGAACTATGAAAGACCCTGAAAAGTCAAAGCAATCCTTAGGAAAACAAACAAACAAACAAAAAAAAACAAGCCTGGAAGTATCACGCTCCCAGATTTCAAACCATATTACAAAGTCACTATAATCAAAAGAGCATGGTACTGACACCAAGACAGACACATAGATCAATGGAACAGAATTAAGAGCCCAGAAAGAAACCCATGCATATGTAGACAATTTATGACAATGGAGCAATGAACATACAATGGAGAAAGGATGGTCTCTTCAATAAATGGAAATTAGGACAACTACAAACAAACAAATGAAACTAGACCACTATCTCACACCACACACAGAAATCAACTCAAAACGGATTGAAGATCTGACCTTAAAACTGCAAAAGGAGAACAGAGGCAGTATACTCTTTGACATTGATTTTAGCAGTATCTTTCTAGATATGTATCCTCAGAAAAAGGAATCAAAGCAAAAATAAACAACCGGGACTACCTCAAACTAAAGCTCTTCTGCACAGCAAAGGAAACCATAAATAAAATGAAAAGACAAATTACAGTGTGGGAGGAGATATTTGTAAATGATATATCCCATAAGAGGTTAATATCCAAAATATGTAAAGAACTCACAAAATTCAACATCCAAAATTCAACCTGATTTGTAAAATGGGCATAGGAGCTGAATAGACATTTTCCAAAGAAGACATACAGATGACCAACAGGCATATGAAAAGATGTAGAGGTTCCTAATGAAAAGACTTCCCCTTTTGAAATCAATATTTTCAATAGCAGTGCTACAGCTAACTGTTCCCCGCATGAAGGTATAGTTAATATCAACACATTAAAATCATGTCTTCAGTGCTCTGTCAAAAAGAGTAAACTGAGATGTTTCAAGAATGCAAAAGTTTTGGAGTGCATGCCTCACTCATGACCTTATGGCTGTGAGGAAGACTCTGGAAAGCCTTGCCTTCTGCAAGCAGAATTAGTGGCAGTACAATGTGAAATCGGTGAAGAAGTAGGCAATTTGCAACCTTTTGGAAGTCTTTAATTGCAGGCCAGACTCTGAATAATGATAGCCTGTTGCCCTACCATTCCTTGGATATTTTTAACCATGAATTTATTTTTATCACTTTTGTTTGAGCCATTTCAATGGGATAAAGTCATCTTTTGCATCCTCTTGCGATTTTCTGTGATATGTTTTCAAGAAAATAGCTCAAATGTATTTCACAGCTATAATTTTATTGCTTGGAGAGGACCCTAGGCCTTGGCAGGCATGATGGCGGGTCCTTTAGTGATGAGCCTGTGGTCTCTCAGGAGCTGAATTCTGCAGCCCTGCTGAAGTGAAAATTTCACTGCATAGACATTTCTCCCTCATAGAGATAGTTGAATTTTTTCCCTATTTTAGGTTCATGAAAACTTCTGAGGTTATGGAGCATACACCTGCAGATCTTTAGTTCCTTGTCCACTTTCTTTCTGTCCTATAAGACCATCCATTCTTTTGTCTATTTCAGGGTTGGTTTTTATTGATCAGAAGTGCATTAGCCTCATCTTTTCTAAAATGCCACTGCTTTCAACTCAAGTGACTACCTCCTCGGTTTCCTTCTGATTACAGATTGATTTGTGAGTTCCCAACTTTACTCCTACACCTGTGGTAAAACACAAAGTACATTTGGTCTTTGTCCCCAGGTGCTGGCACAGATCCTAAAACCAAATTTCCAAGTGATAAGAGTGTCTTCTGTTCTTCCTAAGGAGCCCTTTGAGCCTACATGCGTTTATGCTAATGAGGTGATACACCACCCTGTGTCACCAGGGCCTATGTCATCAGCCCTCAGGATAGGGCTGGTCACCAGCAAGACCATGAGATTAGAAAACTGGAACTTTCAGCCCCAGACACTGAACTCTGAGAAGGGGGGTGGGGGAGGCAGCAGACTGATCTCCACAAAAACTCTTGAATGAGGAAGGTTTTTTTTGTTTGTTTGTTTTGGCTGTGCCCAAGGTATGCAGAAGTTCCCTGGCCAGGGATTGAAGCTGCACCACAGCCATAACCAGAGCCACAGCAGTGACATTGCCAGCTCCTTAACCCACTGAGCCACCGGGGAATTCCCTGAACCAGGAATTTTGATGAGCCTCTGGTTTGGTGAACACATCCATGTACTATGTGATGCAACCCAACTCCACAGGGACAGAAGCTCCTGCACTCAGGCCCTTCCAGACCTTGCCTGACATAGCTCTCCATTTATATCCTTTATACTTCATTATGTTAAACTGGTGCTTCTAGGTAAACAATCCTCTGAGTTCTGTGAGCTGCTCCAGCAAACCTGAGGGGAGGGTCTTGGGAACCTCCAATTTATAGCTGGTCAGTCAGAAGCCCAGGTGACAACCTGGACTTGGGATTGACATCTGAATTGAGGGCAGTCTCATGGGACTGAGGCCCTGACCTGTAGAATATGGTGCTCTCTACAGGTAGATGGTGTCAGAATTGAATTAAATTCATAAGACACCCAGTCAGCAACCATGGAATTAATTGCTTGGTGTGGTGGGAAAAACACATTAGAATTCCTCATGTCATTGATCTTTAGATGGAGGTAGGCTATTAGTCTTTTTTATTGGTAGCATTATTAATAAAGGTGTATTTAATAATGCTTATATCCATCATCTGATTTATAATTCCCAATTAATAATAGTTATGGGGCACCTGCCAGTTTTATTCATCATAAAGAGCACTGAGAGTCAAAGATGGGAAATTACCCTGGACTGCTGCCTTCAAAGAGCTCATCTTTACCTTTTCATTCTGTGCTACTTCATTTGGTTAGAACAAGAATGGCTCTGCAGATGAAGGGTTTGAAGGACCCCCTGCTCACGTACAGAAGGGCACTGCAAGCAATCGCTGCTGAAACAGGCAACTGCTAAATTGAAGTGAGATCCCGGCAGGTTTCATTTCATTTCATTTCTAGTGTCCTCAGGAACTGCTTCCCTCCACAGGTACCCTGAACATTGTCATGACCCAAACTACCCCTCCTTTAATAACTGTTAGCATCCCTAGTGACCACAGCTCCCTCCTCCCAGCCTCCTGTGTCCCTCTGTTCCCCGCACTTCCTTCACCTTCTCACTGATGGCCCTTTGTTTCCTTGGTTCCTCATCTCAACAACACTGCTGCCACTACCCTAAGCTCTCTTGCTTTTGATCCTCCTGTATCACCAGTAGGCAAACCCCTACCCTGAGCAAACCATGTGTCACCTTTCTAGAAACCTGCAGGACCTAGCAATTCTGGAGAAAACCACATAGTAGAGCTTACCATTTTAACTATGGAATTCACAGTGACTCATAGGCCCTCAATGCTGCCCACAAGCTCTGCTCACTTTCTGTTTACATCCCTCGGGCAGTGGCTGTTTTCAGTCCTCCGCCTCTCCCTACACCCTCCCCCTGCCACCACATCTACTACTTGGCACAGAAACTAGAAAGCACTAGAGGTGAAATCCTTCATTTACCCCTCATCAAATAGTCAAACCTGCCGCATTTGTACCATTTCACCCCCTCTCCCACCATGGGAGGACAGCCTCTGCCTCTCCTGGGCAAAACCTAATTCTCCATGAGCTTGGTGCTTCTATTCTGCCTCCTCCAGCTAGAACTGAGTTCCTTTGCTATTACACTTGCCCCAAGAAGTACACACACACACACAAATTTGCCACTGTGGTGCAGTGGGTTAAGGATCTGGAGTGCTGCAGCTGTGGCCCTGGACTTGATCTCCAACTGTCCTGTCAGCAAAACTGCAATGTCAATTATCCTTTCTCTTCTGGATGGGCTACTTTTCCTTTTAAACAATCTTATCTCTACGTGGAAGTAAGCTAAATCCATCAACTGAGGAATAGATAAAGATGTGGTACATATACACACTGGAATACTGCTCAGCCATAAAAAAGAATGAAAGAATGCCATTTGAAGCAACATGATGGATGGACCTAGAGATTATCATATAAGTGAAGTAAGTCAGACAGGGGAAGATATACATTGTATGAAGTCACTTATTTGTGGAATCTAAAAAAAGGATACAAATGAACTTATTTGCAGAATAGAAATAGACTCCTGAACTTCAAAAAAAAAATTTTTGGTTACCAAAGGGGTGTGATGGGGAGGGATGGACTGGGGTTGGGGGTTGGCATATGCACACCGAAGTGTGTGGAATGATTGGCCAGTGGGGACCTGAGAAATAGCACAGAGAACACTACGCAATATTCTATGATAATCTATGTGGGAAAAGAATCTGAAAAAGTATGGATGTGTGTATATGTATAACTAAATCACTTTGTTGTACAGCAGACATTATCACAACATTGTAAATCAACTATTCTTCAATAAAACTTTCAAAAATGAAAAAAATCATTTAACATTTAACACCAAAAAATAAATAAAATTAAAAAAACTAAAGTCTAACCTCATCTACAATGCAAATATGCTTGAGTGCATGCAACCCACACACACATCCATTACCTGGCTGCAGCGACTCTACCCATGGCCACATAGCAGAACTTAACGCAAATCCCAAACTTCAGATCAATTCATCTGTAATACTTCAGTATTTATCTCTAAAAGACAGGATTTCTGAAAAATATCGCCTAAATCGTGTTACAACTAAAGGACATCACAAAAATTCCTGCATACCATCAAATTTCCAGCCAGTGTCCAGATTGCCCAATGTCCTGTAATTTGCTCCCATAGTTGGTTTGTTTGAATCAGACTCCAATTGTTGGCTAACATGCCTGAAGAATAGCTCCCCACATTGTCTACACCCCAATCCCTAGAACCTAGGCATGTTACCTTGCATGGTAAAAGGGACTTGGCCAGTATGAGTAATAAGTTAAGGCTCTTGGGATGGAGGACATTATTCTGGGTTGACCAGGTGGACCCAAAGTAAACACAGGGGTCTTTCTAAGAAGGAGTCTAGAGTGTCAGAGCCAGAGGAAATGGGACAATGGAAACAGAGACAGGATAGCTGTGGGGCCTGCTGATTTTTCTAAGACTTCCAACCTCTAGAGCTGTAAGAATAAATTTGACTTACTTTAAGTCAATATATTTGCCATAATTTGTCAACAGCAGTGAGAGGAAACTAACGCAAGGCCTTTCAGTCTATTTATCTATGTCATTACTCTGTCTTTCTGTTTTGTTTTGCATTTCATTTGTCGAATAGCACAACTTGTCATGCAAAATTTTCCATGTGTTGCATTTGGCTGACCACATCCTGGGATTGTGTTTAACTTCTTTTATCTTTTCATTTCCTATAAGCTGTCAGTTTGATCTAGAGGCCAGGTCAGATATAAGTGAAGACTGGTGGGGAGTTACGTGGTGGTCCAATGGTTAGGATTCAGCACTTTCACTTCTGTGCCAAGGGTCTCAATCCCTGGTCTGGAAACTGAGATTCCCACCTCAAGTAGTTGCATGCTGTGGCCACGAAAAAATTAAAAAATAAAGATTGATTAATGTCTGCTGATGTTCTCATAGCCCTTCAATGAATGAATGGTCTTAGTAACACTGCCATAAAGGAAGGAAAGTGGTCAAACTTTTACCATATTATTTCTTCTTCAGATATTAGTTTGATTTATTCTACTCAAAGAACATCTCCCAATCAAATGTTTGGGAGGTATAGTTTGAACAGAAAAAGTAGAGGAAATATCTGTTTTTCTTTATCAATTTTCAGAATGAATTAATTTTCTGTATCTATCAGTGATTATCAATGAATTATTTTTTGGAGGGTTGTTTGTTTGTTTTCCTTTTTAGGGCCACACCTGCTGCATATGAAAGTTTTTGGGCTAGGGGTTGAAATGGAACTGCAGCTGCAAGCCTATGCCACAGCAACAGCAACACCAGATCCTTAACCCATTGAGCAAGGCCAGGGATGACATTTGCACCCTCATGTATACTATCTCAGGTTCTTAACCCCCTGAGTCACAATGGAAACTCTGTGAATTTTTTTTTCTAAGTTTTATTATCATTCCATGGACTTTACCATATTTGATGTATTTCAATTCATTGAAATTTTTATTCCTTTGGCTCTTAATTGCCTCCTCTGGCTGAGGAGTGGCCCTGAGTGTGGATGTTGACAGGGGTGGATGGTTCTTTTGCAAGGCAAAGGTTCAGCTCCTCTCTGCATCTCAGGGCACTGAACCAGGTGCTGATTTTCATACAAGGAAAGATACTTGTATGAGACTGTCATTTTTACATGGGGTCTCATGCTAGGGTCCCTCTCCCTAGGTGGGTAAAAGCCATGTGTAATGTCAGCACGTGGGTGTGAAGAGCCCAGGTTCATGTCCACTGGGTCGGTCATTATCTGGCCTAAAATCAGTGGGGGAGTTCCTGCTATGGCACAGTGTGTCTGAAAACACAGTGGCGTGGGTTCGACACCCAGCCTGGTTTCAGGGGGTTAAAGGACCAAGTGTTGCCACAGCTGTGGCTCAGAGTCAACCCCTGGTGCAGGAATTTCCATATGCCAAGAGTGCTGCCATAAAGTGAGAAGAAAAATTAATTAAAACATTTTTTTAAATAAAAATAAAATCAGTGGGATGTAGAAGCCAGCTTGTACCAACTCAGAGAGGTGATTGTGCTCTTCCCCAACTCTGTGTTTAGTGATAACACATTGGCAGCTTAAAATCAGCCATTGTAGGAATAATTACACCACAGAAATTGGCAAACATGACAAACAAGAGCTTTTTGCCCCTGAAGACATTCCATTAACCATTTACTACATACCTCTGTAAATCCCCACATGCCACCAAGCTTCAGCCTGGGTTCCTCCTCTGGCTCTGGTTTTTCTTTCTCTTTTTGGCTCCTGGGAATTTCCATGTATTCATTCCATTTCCATTTAATGCTACATCTGATTCAAAGTGCATTTGCATTCATAGCAGGAAAGGCCACCCAGAGTGCCAAGTTCTTAGAAACATCTATAAGTGACTATGACAGAATTTGAGATAGGCAGTGGGTAACAGAGGGTGAAAAATGCTCGGCAACTGAGAACCTGGCCACTGCCCCCCCACTTTCCCAGGACCACATAGCTTTTGCATGATGGTGCTCATTTTATAAGGCAGTAGTAATTACAACAACAAATGAGAAAAGTGCTGTGACCAGGGAATGCAGATCCAGATTCAGGGTATAGGAGAAACTCCTACAAGATGAAGGTAACCTTCAAAATCAGTGAGGAAAAATAGGTGAGGCCTCAAATTATAATTCATTATATTAAAATAATTCAAAAATAATTAGACTTTCACAAATAAGCTTCAGATAAAACATATTTTAATTTCTCAAAAGACATTATAAAAGTAAAACAATACCCCCCAAATTAGATGAATATTTTAGTATTTTTTTCCATGATCATATTTCACAAACTGATATGTCATCAAAGCCAGAAGCTAGGAAGAAAAATACTGATGGGTTTTATCCCTATAATAAAATACATCATTTTTTTTTCATGAACAAATAAGGCAAGTGACAGAGTTTAAAGTATCTGCAATGTTGATGGATTTTTTTCAACCTGACAAAGTGATTTTAAAGTTCACTAGACAAAAATTGGAAGTAAAAATTTGAAAAAGTGACACAGAACCTGTATCAATGGATGTTCAAGTTTATTATAAAGCTATAAACCTGCAATATTTACAAGAGCATTATTCCAGCACAGCAATAGACTGGCAGGTAGGGTTAGGTAATTGCATTGTATAAAGCGTTGGGGCCCAGGGTAGGCCACCCCCAAATGTGCCTCAGTAGCATATTAATTATTTTGATTTAAAATTTTTTAAGAAACAGCCAATGCAGAAGGGATAACCTCACCCTCCTTCCTTTCTCCCTGAAAGTGTAACAGAGAAGAACAAACCTAATTTCATACTGGATCTATTCCTTTAAATCTAATCTTTGTTCTCTGTTGCCCATGCTCAGTAATGCTGACTCTGCACCTTTGTATAAGAATGTTGCCTATAGCCTACAACACACAGAACAGTCCATTCATCCAAGGCTCTGACCTTCTGTTGCAGAACAGAGACTAACATTTGTCTTGTTGGAGGTTTTACGGAACATTGTGACCAGACTTATGTGGACAGTTGCAAGAGCAAAGGATTCTGACACCAAGAAATTTGCTACAACTAGCCACACCCCATTCCTTTTTAGTATAAAAGAAGCCTGAATTCTAACTTGGGTAAAATTGCTCTTTGGTCTACCATCTTGGTCTGCTGGCATTGTGAATACAGCTGTGATTCCTTACGGCAACACCTTGTCTCCCTATTGATTTATTGGCCTGTCCTGTGGTGAACAATAGGAGCTTGGAAACAATCTCTGAGATGAAAGATGCCCTCGTTGCATCTGGAGGTAGAAGGACACCCTTACCACCAAAGATGGGGAATTTGGGTGAGAAGTCTGTATAAACAAAACTTGTTACTTGTTTAATTTACTACTGCAAGCCCAAACTCTGTTTATATTCCTTACTAATTAAGCAATGAAAACCTAAGTTTCTTTGCCCTATCAATTCTTCACAAATTTATTGTTTCTTTGTCTGAAAAGTATAACAGCTGCCTGTCTGGCCACTACTTATGTACGGTTTCTATGAGACCTCCATGCACATGAATTAAAATTTGTGTCAATTTTATTATTAGTCCAGCCACAAGAACTCAAGAGGAGTGGAGGTGGCAATTTCTCCTGCTTCTAACAAGAGGAATGTTTAAGTAATCATTTTAATTAGTAGAGAGAGAAAGGCCTATTCGATAGACTATGCTGATCCAACTAATTAATACTAAGGAGAATAAAGCTAGATTTCTTTGTTACAAGACACACTGAAATGTATGCTAGGTAGCTCCCAGGATAATGCTTTAGTAATTAACTCAATTTAAAAATAAAAGAAAAATCAGTTAAATAACCAGAGCCAATATACAAGCCTTTTCGGGAAAATCTGTTACAAATCTGGTAATGCAAGACTTGATAAGAATATGATATGAGAAAAAGAATGTATACATATGTATGACTGGGTCACTTTGCTGTACAGCAGAAATTGGTGCAATATTGTAAATCGACTATAATTTAATAAAAATAAATAAAAATTTAAAAATAATATGGAAATGTGGGAACTTGCACGTTGGATGGGTGGGAGTGCGTGGAGGGTCTCGCCGAGATTGAATGTCTGTGAAGCCGTCAGTCTAACAGCTCCCCTCCAGACACCTCCCCTAAGAACCAAGGGGACCAGCCCCAGGGTGGTACTGGTGGCATCACTCCAGGTACCAACAAATGGAACCAGGCAAGCGCCCTCAACAGGGAACACGATACCACCTAGTTACACTTCAAACTGAGGAACAGAATCTACATCTACCAGTTCAAAGGACTCTCCCCAAATATTAAGTGAATAGAATGATATTAGGTTAAAAAAAAAATGATAACCCTTGGGGTTCCCTTGCAGTGTAGCAGATTAAGGATCCAGCATTGTGTCACTGCTATGGCTGGGGTTCAGTCTCTAGTCTGGGAAATTCCACATGCTACAGGTGTAACCCCCCCCCAAAAAAAGAAGGGAATCCTATCTCTGTATGTAAATAACCTAAACATACAGATAGATATTATGAACAAATACAGAGTAAATGTCAAAAAAAAGTAGCTTGCCTACTTAAGAAGACCCATCAAACTTAAGATGGTGATAATGTTTGTGAGCAAACTCAGGGGCAATAATGAGGTTTTAACTGTGTTATTACTCTTTTCTTTTCTTTACTTTTAGGGCTGCACCTGCCTGCAGCATATGGAAGTTCCCAGGCTAGGGTTAGAATCAGAGCTGCAGTTGCTGACCTGCAGCACAACCACAGCAACTCGGGATCCGAGCCATGTCTGTGACCTACACCATGGCTCATGGCAACACCAGATCCTTATCCCACTGAGCAAGGCCAGGGTTGAACACCCATCCTCATGGATACTAGTTGGGTTCATTACCACTGAGCCACAACGGGAACTCCCTTTCTTTCTTTTTCTTTCTTTCTTTCTTTCTTTCTTTCTTTCTTTCTTTCTTTCTTTCTTTCTTTCTTTCTTTCCTTCTTTCTTTCCTTCCTTCCTTCCTTCCTTCCTTCCTTCCTTCCTTCCTTCTTTCTTTCTTTCTTTCTTTCTTTCTTTCTTTCTTTCTTTCTTTCTTTCTTTCTTTCTTTCTTTCTTTCTTTTTTTTAATGATCTAATGCAAAAGCATAAGCCAATAATGTCTGTTAACTGCCATTGGCGAGTACATGAATGTTTGGCATATTTTTCCCTTAACTTTCCTGAACTATTTTATCATTAATAATTTTCAAATGTTTAAAGAGAAGAGAATGTAGATTAAAATTTAGGTGCTGTCAGATGAGAAATACATTTCTAGATCAAACAGGATAAAATATGAAATAAAAATTAGAATACTCCAGAAAACACCATCAGACAAATTACAATGCAATTTAAAATCTGGAATAAAATACATATAAATTTATAGTAAAGGGCATAAAAAAGTCAGTAAAAGAAATAAATACCATTTCAGAGACATGGGCAAAGATAATAACTGAGCACAAATAAATAAGGACACATTTTTTAGACACTTGTCGTCTTAGGCAAGGAATAGGTTTTTGGAAAAGCAAACTAAAAAGACACATTTCAAAAGCAAATAATCCCCAAAGAAATTCTAGTAAAGAAAGGAGTTAGAGGGTTTTGTTTCAAGCAGAAGACAACCTAGATTGTTCTAGGTTTTACTCCCCCTGCCCATTCTTTTCCTTTTTACAGCCATACCTACAGGCAGATGGAAGTTCCTGGGCCAGTGGTCGAATCAGCTGCAACCCAACCACAGTCACAGCAATGATGGATCCTTAACCCACTGAGCCTGGCCAAGGATTGAACCTGCATCTTCACAGAGACAATAGCAGGTCCTTAGTCCACAGAGCTATAGTGGGAACTCCTAGATCTTACCCTTATTTAGAAATGGAATAAGAGTGATGATTTGGTTGAGGAGGAAGGATGGGACAGGGAGGAGGGAGGAAGAGCATTGAGGGGTCCCAAGGGGGTCCCCTGAATACTTTGCTGGCAGTTGGAGTTTTCTGCTTCTTCACTGTAAGAAACGGGGTCGGGAGGAGTCTCGTTCTTTAGGGATGTCCTTCTCCATGTAGGTATGCTTGGATAAGAGCAGCTACACTACAACCAGGGTAATCCTCACAAGGCAAATGCACAAATAGTAAGAGCCTACTATGTGCCAGGTGCATTTCTAGGTGCTAAAGACTCCTTGGTGGGCAAAAGGAGCTTATTTGCTCTCCCCCAGTGGAAATAAGTCAAGTCACAGACAGAGAGTAGGAGTTCAGCCTGCGGTCACCG
This sequence comes from Sus scrofa, assembly GCF_054392235.1. Taxonomy (NCBI): domain Eukaryota; kingdom Metazoa; phylum Chordata; class Mammalia; order Artiodactyla; family Suidae; genus Sus; species Sus scrofa. The sequence continues at coordinate 150,592,631 of NC_139383.1, forward strand.
CTGCTGGCCATAGAAGAGAGGAGGATGTTTAGGTGTGGATCAGGCGAAATTTCTCCCTCAGCGTTGCTGGAGGAGGTACTCTCGGTGTTACTGAGTCAGGCAGCTTGTCTGAGCCAGAGGGGTCAGGAAGGAGAAACACTTGTGAAAGCCTGGGGCAGGGCAGGAGTGTTAAGAACATAGCAGAGAAGAAATCGCCTGGGCCCCACACCCTGAAGATCATCTTACAGGAGGAAATTAAATAATGAAGGAAATTCTCATAAAATATTTTTAAGTATAGAAGTTCCCTTTGCAGCTCAGCGAAAATGAATCTGACTAGTATCCATGAGGACGAGGGTTCCATCCCTGGCCTCGCTCAGTGGGTTAACGATCCTGCATTGCCGTGAGCTGTGGGGTAACTTGAAGAAGTGGTTTGGATCTGGCATTGCTGTGGCTGTGGTGAAGGTGGCAACTACAGCTCCAATTTGACCCCTAGCCTGGAACCTTCCATATGCTTCAGGTGCAGCCCCAAAAAGACAAATACATGTATGTATATATATAGATATATATATATATATATATATATATATAGAGAGAGAGAGAGAGAGAGAGAGAGAGTTAAGTATAAAAATAGGCACCAAGGAAATTCCGTTGTGCTGCAGCAGGTTAAAGATCAGGCAGCATTGCTGCAGCTGTGGGGCTGGTTCGATCCCTGGCTCAGGGACTTCCACATCTGGGGGGGGGGTGCTTAAATAAATAAGGCCAAAAGTATAGGAAAATATAATTCTAAAGTTTTTGTTTAAATATATGTATGTATAGAGTAAATGGCATAGGAAAGTATATGTCAAAAGTTTTAAAGTTTTGGTTTAAAAATCTATACATGCAAAAGAGAAAAAAAAAGCAGAGAAGAGTTTATATAGACAAAATTACCTTGGCTTCTTTTTGGGTGCTAGGTTATTTATGATTTTAATTTCTTTTTTCTGTTTCCTAAAATATCTTGAATATACTTATTTAAGTTTAAGCAAAAAATCAAGAATCAATCAACTTCCTTTTGTGACAACATGGGAATACCCTGAAAACCCCTCCTGCTGAAAACAATTACAAATGATAGAAGTTTTAAAACTTTTTTGAAGTGAGTCAGCAAGATAACAAGGAATCCAACACTGGGAAAAAAGGAGAAGTAGGGACCAGATAGGCAAGTGGCTTTGCGGCTGGTTGTGCCTCCAGGACATGTACCACATCCCTGAAGGAAGGCTGTGGGTGATTCAGGGCGCAGGATGCAAGACTCCAAGGGCATAGCCCCAGGGACGGGGATCATGGGCTGCAGGAGAGGGACAGCAAGGGAATAGGGCTGCCTCTGACTTTGGTAAGCACAGCAACAACAGACTGGCCACCACTGGACGGCATGCTCCTATTTCTCCAGTGTCTCTGAAGTTTCAGACGGTGAATTTATCTTGAAAAGGTCACAGATTGTTAGAGCAACCCAGCCTCACCAGCATGACTCAATCTTAGAAATATGATGAGCAGAAATAGCAAGTCACACCAGAATATAGGATGAAGGTGGTCAAAAGCTACAAACTTCCAGCTATAAGGTAAATAAAGCTTTAACATGGTTCTAGCTACAGACTTTCAATCCATGGGAAAAATACATGCCCAGGAAATGATTACAATATTTTCATCTCCTTGTGTGAGGAGGAAGCTAACTATACCTGGTCCCTGAAACCAAATGTTTACAAATCTTGGCAAGATGAGATGCCAAGCCATCTCTCTGGGGTAATGGTATTAAGAAGGTCCTCAGTGGCTCAGAGGGTGGTTGTGGTGCCCCGGACATTCACACTTCACCTTTGGTAGTGCCCAGCATCCCACCTTTGCCACATCACTTGACCCCCTTCTCCAGAGCCTGGGGGTGCTTGGCACTTCGTTTCTCCCAAGGAGAAAGATGGGTGCTGTAAGTGGCTCTCAAAAATGACCGCCTTACTAAGAGTTTGTTCGCTCAGTGTCCACTTCCTGGGGCACGGACTCTAGTTGAACTTCCTGGGCTTTCGATACCAACTGAATTCCAGAAGAAAGCTTCACAAGCCATCTCCAAGCTTTCTCAGGTGGTTAACAAGCATTGGGATCTGCATCTGATTGACAGGATGGTACTCCCTGTTCAGGCTTGGTGACCTTCCTGAAGCAGGTGGGGAGCTTGCTCTGCCCCCTTCCTGAGGCTGGACTGCCCATGGGTAATGCTGCCCACCACGAGGACACTCCAGGCTTCCCTTGGCCATCAAACAGTAGTGACTGTAAATCCCTGAAGACCTGGGCAAGAGAGAAGAAACACTATATTTTCTTTACAAAAAACAACCAGAGATCAACCTCAGGGATATTTTTAGATTTATTTTTCCTGACCGAGATTTTTATTGAAAATCGTTACTGTTTGGGATTTTTTTATCTTCTGTGTTTCCCCAGCAAGAAAGAGCAGTCATATAGTAATTTTATCTGTAATTTTGGAGGAAGCTTCGTACGGTTTTTCGTAATGGATGCACCATTCTGCGTTGCCATCAAGTGTACAAGAGTTCCACATCCTCACCCACAGTTGTCTTTTGTATTTGGGGGGGGTGTCTTTTTTACTTTTGATAATAGTCATCGTAGTAGATGTAAAGTGATATATTACTATAGTTTTGATATGCATTCCCTGATGATTAGTAATGTTGAGCACCTTTTCATGTATTTGCTGGCCATTTGTATGTTTTCTTTGGAAAAATCCATTCAGGTCCTTTGTTCATTTTTAATTGGGTGATTAATGTTTTTACTGTTGAGTTACAGGGGCCCCTTAAATATTTTGGGTGTTAACACCCTTATCAAATATATAGCTTGCAAATATTTTTCTCCCATTCTGTAGGTTGTCTTTTTACTCTGTTCGTTGTTCCTACGCTGTGCAGAAGATTTTCATTTGGATGTGGTCTTAAAACTAAAAAACCTCTGACTTGAACCCAGCCTAAACCCAGATTGGGACTTGAACCCATGTTTTTTTTTAATTAGAATCAATCATTTGGGGTCAGGGCCTACGGAGGCTCAAGTTCTTTGTGTCTCAGCACAGAAGGAATTCAATGAGTGATAAAGTGATAGTTAAGAAAAAAGTATTAAGACAGGACTCTTGTGAGAGATATGAGAAAGCAGGAAAAGAAGCTCTGCCCAGAGGATTATGTGGGCTTCATTTTTATAATCCAAGGAAACTGGGGAGGAGGGGGAAAGACTTCCTTCTTCCTCACTCTTTGAGTAGGGGTCAGGCTTACATCATGAGCTCCTCCATATCAGATAAGAGAGTATTTGACCCTGTGATGTCAAACTAGGATTTCTTATTGAAATCAACAGAAGGGTGGTAATATATGCTAAAATATGTTGAATCATCTCAAGTTTCTGAATAATGAAGGTCTCCTACTTTGGAATGTCATCTTTCCCTTAAATTCCTGTCCTTGGTCCCAAGGATCATGATCATGCTGAATTTGAATGCAATCCTCATTTTATCTTTCACGTAATGACCTGAGGCAAATCTGGTGCTTTTATTTACGGTTTTATAGCTAAGAAAGACTGCTTTGTTCCACAGCATTCTGATGGTTTTCTTGAGCGATTATTCACTTACCATGGTCTCCCAAGGTTCTCTAGGTTTCCCTCTCCATCAACTACCTGTGTTACTATCCTATTCTATCCCTATCAGTCTCACTCGTTTATTTTTGTTTTTATTGTCTGTGCTTTTGGTGCCATATCCATGAAATAATTGCCAAGACCAATATCAAGAAGCTTTGGTCCTATATTTTCTTCTAGGAATTTTACAGTTTCAGGTCTTATGTTTAAGTTTTTAATCCCTTTGGGTTAACTTCTGTGTATAGTATAAGAGTCCAACTTCATTCTTTGGCATGTGGCTATTCAGTTTTTGACTCAAGGCAATCACATAGAAATTTTCCTTTATTATTTAATCATTATCTCTCTTCAAGCTGCCTAGTTTTATCTCTTTGGGCTGCTGAATCATTTGCTTGTTAGAATTCCTAAATTTACTTTGTTTCTAACATCTTTTCACTCATTATTTCCATCCCTTTAGTTCTTTTGTTCTAAATTGTGAAATATTTTTCCAGTTTGTCTATAACATTTAGATTTGGAAAGTCATTTGTGGGCTCTAATTGAACCTCCTTTTAAGTCTTATTACATTTGTGTTAAAATTGTCAACTGGTTTTTCTGCCTGTTCTGCTTCATTGGTGTTGACTTGTAGCTTGTAATTCCCCTTAAGTGCACTGTTATTCTTTGGCAGCTCACATTTCTGTACATGCCCTCAGTCACTGGGTCACTTAGAGTCTGTAGAGAAGTGATAAACCGATAATGTGGGCTGATTCACTTCCCTCTCTGCTGGCTGGCAGTGAACAAGCTTACAAACTATTAAGGCTCAAGGCAGAAGGATGAAGCATATTACACATATGCCACCTACAAACTGTTCTTCCTCAAAATTATTCCTTCACCAAAAAAACAAAAATTATCTATACATATAGATTTCATAGCCTGAGCTCTATACTGAGATTTCCCTTAGATACTCCTCCCTAAGGCTTTTGCCAGAACTCAGCCTCTGTCCACTGGGGTCAAATAGAAACCTGGAGAGAGTTCTGGGTGAAGGAGGAAAAAATAGCCTTATTGCTTTACCAGGCAAAGGAGGCCACAGCAGGCTAAAGACTGTGCCCTCCTTTGGGAGAGAATAGGAAGTGGTTTTATAGTTTGGGAGCAGAAAATAGGGCCATACATAAGGATCAGGGTAGATGCAGGCTTGCATTCTTCAAAGTTGGTGTTTAGTGGCCCCAGGACTGGTTCTGGTGGTCTTCCTCTCTGGTTTTCATTTGTTGGGGGTTTAGTTCTGCAGAATAACTCAAAGACATTGTTATGTAAATTCCTTGACGAGGAACCAGGGCCTGTCCCAAGGGTGCACTGTTATTTCTTGACTCCTCCTCCCTTGTCTCTGCATCCCCTCCTGTCCCTGTTTGAACCTGTCCTTTGGAGCTCAGGGGAGGTCATGGGGCTAAATGAGGCCTAGTTTCCCCAAAAAATAGGGGACACAAAGGCTTCTTTACTTAGGATCCCCAGAGGGGTTTCAAGTCCAGCTCCATCACTTGCATAGAACTTGTCTTGTATGAATAGTAAATTCTCTGTACATGGCAATGGACAGATTTACACGTAGCTGAAAGGTCAAGCAATCCTGGACAAACAGCCTGAAAAGAGGAAGGCCTGTCACATGTATAACCTCATGCCATCCTTACAACAGCCCCATGACTCAAAGGTAATGCCCCAGTTCACAGCTGAGGAAACAGAGGTCCAGACATTTAGCCATTATCTCCTGTCAACCTGCAGTGCATGGAGAGGCTGTTGTGTCAATCTGGCTTAGCCTGAGGTTAAAACTCTGTACACCACACCCTCACCTGGTCTTGTTTCCAAAACAGCTAGAGAGAAGCAGTCAGTGGCTGTGCCTGAGACTGCAGAAAAGGGTCACTGAAACTACAAGTGAGTACTTGACAAAAACTGTTACAGGAAATTAATTTCAAGCATTGTAGAGAATGTTCAAACTTAACTAGTAAATTAAAGACATCCAAATTCCACAAGATACCCTACTGGGCTGACAGCCTGACAAAGATGAAAACAACTGACCTTACTCCATGCTGGTGAGAGTGTAATGTCAGGCATTCTCAGTCCCTGTGAGTGGAAATAAAGTGTCAGTAATTTTGTTGGCGGGGGGGGGGGAACACTGGGATGTATATTGCCAAAGCAATCCTGAGAAACAAAAACCAAGCAGGAGGTGTAACTCTCCCAGACTTCAAGAAATACTACAAAGCCACAGTCATCAAAACAGTGTGGTACTGGTACCAAAACAGACAGACAGACCAATGGAACAGAATAGAGAATCCGGAAATAAACCCTGACACCTATGGTCAATTAATCTTTGACAAGGGAGGCAAGAACATAAAATGGGAAAAAGAAAGTCTATTCAGCAAGCATTGCTGGGAAACCTGGACAGCTACATGCAAAGCAATGAAACTAGAACACACCCTCACACCATGCACAAAAATAAACTCCAAATGGCTGAAAGACTTAAATATAAGACAGGACCATCAAACTCCTAGAAGAGGACATAGGCAAAACACTCTCTGACATCAACATCATGAATATTTTCTCAGGTCAGTCTCCCAAAGCAATAGAAACTAGAGCAAAACTAAACCCATGGGACCTCATCAAACTGAAAAGCTTTTGCACAGCAAAGGAAACCAAAAAGAAAACAAAAAGACAACTTTCAGAATGGGAGAAAACAGTTTCAAATGATGCAACTGACAAGGGCTTAATCTCTAGAATATATAAACAACTTATACAACCCAACAGCAAAAAAGCCAATCAATCAATGGAAAAATGGGCAAAAGACCTGAATAGACATTTCTCCAAAGAAGATATACAGATGGCCAACAAACGCATGAAAAAATGCTCAACATCGCTGATTATAAGAGAAATGCAGATCAAAACTACCATGAGATACCACCTCACACCAGTCAGAATGGCCATCATTAATAAATCCACAAATAACAAGTGCTGGAGGGGCTGTGGAGAAAAGGGAACCCTCCTGCACTGCTGGTGGGAATGTAAACTGGTACAGCCACTATGGAGAACAGTTTGGAGATACCTTAGAAATCTATACATAGAATTTCCATATGACCCCGCAATCCCACTCTTGGGCATCTATCCGAACAAAACTCTACTTAAAAGAGGCACGTGCACCCGCATGTGCATTGCAGCACTATTCACAATAGCCAAGACATGGAAACAACCCAAATGTCCATCAACAGATGATTGGATTCGGAAGAGGTGGTATATATACACAATGGAATACTACTCAGCCATAAAAAAGGATGACATCATGCCATTTGCAGCAACATGGATGGAACTAGAGAATCTCATCCTGAGTGAAATGAGCCAGAAAGACAAAGACAAATACCATATGATATCACTTATAACTGGAATCTAATATCCAGCACAAATGAACATCTCCTCAGAAGAGAAAATCATGGACTTGGAGAAGAGACTTGTGGTTGCCTGATGGGAGGGGGAGGGAGTGGGAGGGATCGGGAGCTTGGGCTTATCAGACACAACCTAGAATAGATTTACAAGGAGATCCCGCTGAATAGCATTGAGAACTATGTCTAGATACTCATGTTGCAACAGAAGAAATGGTGGGGGAAAAACTGTAATTGTAATGTATACATGTAAGGATAACCTGACCCCCTTGCTGTACAGTGTGAAAATAAAAAAATAAAAAAAAAAAGAGAGAAAAAAAAAAAAAAAAAGAAATGGCACATGAAATCATGTATGTGCAGTAAGGCAAGAATGTTCTGCTGTAGTAGAGAAATCCTTAAGTGCTAATGGGACAAAAGATCAGAACAGAATCAAAGAACCTTACAAAGAACGCAAATAAGCACATGACAAGGTGTTCAACATTACTGATCATTAAGGAAATGCCAATTAAAATTACAATGAGGTATCACTATGAATGTCTTAGAATGACTAAAATCCAAAAAGCTGGCAAAATCAGTTGTTGGCAAGGAGCAAAAGGGTAAACAAACTTAGGATGAAACGCCATGAAATATTATTTAGTTATAAACCGAAATGTACAGAAAAAAGGCTGCACATTACTAAGAGAAAGAAGTTAGTTGAAAAGACCACCTGCTGCATGATTCCATTCACAGAACATTCTGGAAAAGGTAAACCATAGAGACAAGAAATAGGGATTTGGAAAATGAAGGTAGTTGACTCATGGGAGACCTTTTAGGATATGAAACTATTTTGTATGATTCCATAATGGTGAAAAAGCATGGAACTTTACAGCACAAAGAGGAACCTTATGCACAAAAATGTTCATTTGGGAACATTTTGGAAGTCAAGAATTCAGAGTCATATGTAGACTGTGATAAAATAATATCATTGTATTGCAAATGTCTGGCACAACTTCACCAAAGAGATTAGGCAGAAAAAGTGCTGACCTAAGTAATTTTAGAAATGAGTATATAAGACTAAGGGCAAAAGAAATGTGCGTAAGCACTGTATTCTAGATGGAAGTGTTGTTTTCTTTCAGGATGTGACTTAAAACATCCGAACCTACTAGACTCATACATGGAATTAAAAAAGAAGTGGAGCAGTTCCCTGGTGGTACAGTGGGATAAGGATCCAGCATCATCACTGCTGTGGCTCAGGTTCAGTTCCTGGCCTGGGAACTTCTGCATGCCATGTGCACAGTCAAAAAAAATAGTAATAAAAAAATAGAATAAAAAAATAAGTGGATGCTCGAGAGTGGGTGCAAGATTCTTATTATTAAGGCAAAAGATTACAAATAAGCAAAGGTAGAAGGCTAAAAGGATCCATAGGTAATGAATGGATTAGAGCTGGAGACATCAGTATGAACTCATGTTTAACTTCACATAGTTGGGCACATATAGAAATATTTATATATCTGTTAATATCTATAAATACGGACACATACATAGTGCATATACATACAAGTTTCCTTTCTCTTTCTGCCAAGAAGATCTAGAAGCAGTGACTCCTCCATAGCACCTAGCACCCAGATCTTGGTTTCTAATACTATTCTCCAATAAAAGGTACCAGGTCTCATTGGAGAAATGGCTTATTTTTTCTTGAGACAGGGAATAAAAAAGATGAACATCTTATCGTGTCCCCTAAAAAGGATGTGCTAACACACATGCACAAACACACACACACACATTGAATAAACAAATAAATGTGGAATAATAGACTAATTTCCTCTGCAGAAAAATTTCAAATAAAATATACAAACATGCCGTGCCGCGGGAGCGGCCCAAGAAATAGCAACAACAGCAACAACAACAACAACAGACAAAAAAAGACAAAAGACAAAAAAAAAAATATACAAACATGCCACATTAAAGAATGTGAAGCATAGGGTCCCCTCCTTAAGGGGCTGTGCCTAATGACTTCCCTCCAAAGGCTATAATATACAAAGGGGAGAAAGAATAATTTTATAGTAGAAGCACCTAAAAAAACTATCTCAACCAGATGATCAAGTCTGAGATCAACAGTGATGCCATGTTGATAATATGTATCCTTAATATATAATCAGAATGGCTTTACCTCTGTGGTCTTCCTTCTAAAAACTCATATATTCAGTCTAATCTTGAGAAAATCTTTAGTCAAATCTGAAGAGTACTACTCAAGGTCATCAAAATGCCAAGGTCATCAAAAACAAGAAAAGTCTGAGAAATTGTCCCAACTCAGAGAACTTAAGAAGACATGACAACTCAGTGGAATGTGTGGTCATGAATGCGACTTGGAACAGGAAAAGGACATAGGTAAAACCAAGCCAAGATGAATAAAGTCTGGACATTAGTTGATAGTAATGTACCAATATTGGTTAATTTTTTAGTGACAAATACACCATATTAATGTAAGATGTTAATAATAGGAAACTGCCTATGGTGTATATAGGAATTCTACATACTAGTTTCACAACTTATCTGTACATCTAATACTATTCTAAAATTAAAATGTATTAATTTTAAAAATACATTATATTATCACTGTAAGTAATTAAATGTTTAAATACTTTTTTTTTTTTTTTTTTTTTGGCCATGGCATGCCACAGCTTAATCTGGGATCTCAATGCCCCAACCAGGGATTGAACCCTCGCTGCAGTGCTGAAAGCACAGAATCCTAACCTGTAGACCACCAGGGAACTCTCTATACATAAACTTTTTAACTAAAAAATTATTAATTAGGTTTTGTTTATTTTTATTTCTGTGGCCTTGTGCACTGACCTAAGAAAACATTGCTATGACTTATGTCAGAGAAGGCTTTGCCTGAGTTCTCTTCTAGGAATTATATGGTCTTGTCTGAGTGCTGTGGCTAGAGCTTCCTAATCAAACTTATGCTTTAGCGCAGCAAAGACGCCATCAACAAAACAGAAAGAAAACCTATGGACTGGAGAAAATATCTGCAAATGATACAACTGACAAGGACTTAATTTCCAAAATATAGAAACAGCTCATACAGCTTAATATCAGAAAAACAAACAACACAATCAAAAAATGGGCAGAAGATCTAAACAGACATTTCTTCAAAGAAGACATCATAAGCACATGAAAAGATGCTCAATATCATTAATTGTTAGAGAAATGCAAATCAAAACTACAATGAGGTTATCATGTCATAACAGTCAGAATGATCATCATTAAAAAGTCTTCAAATAATAAATGCTAGAGAGGATGGGGAAAAAAAGATTCCTCCTACACTGTTGATGGGCATGTAAATTGATGCAGCCACTATGGAAAACAGTATAGAGGTTCTTTAAAAAAAAAAAAAAAAAGACTGGAAATAGAGTTGCCAGATGATCCAGCAGTCCCATTTCTGGGTGTATATTCAGAGAAACTCTTCAAAAAGATACCTGCACCCCCACGTTCACAGCAGCACTATTTACAATAGCCAAGACATGGAAACAACCTTAATGTCCATCAACAGATGAATGGATAAAGAAGATGTGGTACATACACACAACAGAACACTACTAAGTCATAAAAAATGAATGAAATAATGCCATTTGCAGAAACATGGATGGACCTAGAGATTATCATACCAGGTGATATAGATCATAAAGAGAAAGACAAATACCATGTGATATCACTTATATGTGGCATCTAAAATATGTGGCATCTAAAATAGCTAAACTTATCTACAAAAGAGAAACAGACTCACAGACAAAGAAAACAAATTTACGATTAACAAAGGGGAAAGAAGGGGGAAGGGATAAATTAGGAGTTTAGGATTAGCAGATACAAACTACTATAGTAACATAAACAATGAGGTCCTACTGTAAAACACAGGGAATTATATTCAACACCTTGTAATAAGCTGTAATAGAAAAAGATATGAAAAAGAATATTTTGTATATATACATACATACATATATATACATATATACCTGAATCACTTTGCTGTACACCTGAAACTAACACATTATAAATTATACTTAAATTTAAATTTTATCTTAAAATTTTAAAAATTGTGAAACTAATGGAAACTTTCTTAACCAATGTAGAGAGTTTGAATCACAAGAAATTGAAGCTTAGTCTTGAACAATCCAAAATATTGAACTAACATTTTTGTTTGTACTGAACTGTTTAAGACCTTAAATCATCTCAGAGTTTTCTTCTATTTTGAAATTGAAGTATTTTCACCTTATCTTGAAGTTGTAGTCACAAAGACTTTTATATAAATTTACTTTTCAGTGTCCACAAAGAGAAATGTAGTTTGTAACTTTTTTGCTTCTTATATAATTTTAATTGTTCATTTGAACTAAGTATTCCTAGAGCAGGCACATAATAACTGAAGGGTTTTTTTTTAATCAGTTAATCTATAAAGTTTTTCGAGAGGGGAAAAGAGTGGGACAAAAATATGTGAGGAAGCAATCTGCAGACAAATAGCTATTTATCTTCTGTAAAGAGAGGGAAGAAAATTTTGAATCATTTTTTAAAAGATTTTGGCACACACACACACACAAGAGTGACATGCAGCTGATTTTGCCATAACATGGGTCCTTGAGAATTTTTTCAAGATACCTGATCAATGAGCCCACATTTAATATGGGCAAATTGAAAGGATGAAAACGAAGAGGGGGTGGTCCTCCCACTTAAACAAGACGACTTTCTTTCAGAAAAATAAGACAATTCCCTAGCGAGAACTTTTTAAATCTTGGTTTGAGACTTTAAAAGTCTCTAGAAGATGTCCAGCCAAAGGTTAAATTTCATGCAGTTGGATGATTTGCCAGGCAATTTTTAATTTACGGTCATATCTGCAATTTTTGGCTTAAAACCATGAAAAAAAAAAAAGGTGGAAAAGTCTTTGTAAATGTCAGCAGTAGCTAATCCTGAACACTATTTAGAGTTGCTGCTTAGAGAGACAATTTGTCACATTTTTTTCATTAGCTTTAGTTAAAGGATATTTTAGGGAGGTAAAACTTGGGTCCCAATTGCATTTAGATGCCTCCTTGTATTAATTAAAGAAAAGACAATTGGACAGTTGGAATTTTGTTTCCTTATTTGTTTAAAGCACTGCTCTAACGAACAATTTGCCCATAATAAACATTCTCTGAAATGCTTCCTGTGATATCAAAATTTTTTGGTGCAATTGTTAGAAAGACATGCTCAAGAATTAGATTCACAATAATAAAGCATAAGAAAGGCAGGAGGCCAGCCTGGAGGAGGTACAGTTTGCACTGAAAAGACTCCCGTGAAAACTGCCAAGTGTCCACAAGGATGGCCTTGTATACTTCTGTGTCTCTGGAATTGACAAAGATCACTCAACACCCAAGGGCCAGATAAAAAATCCTGGTTTCAAGCAGACAAAATTAAATTTTAAAAAGTAGACAGACAAGGCACTAGCCAAGCAGGTGTTAAGTCCTACAAAACAGTTTTGCCAAAGAACAAGGCCAGCCTGGTCTAATAGCAAAGTCCCAAGGGACCTCATTCCTAAGAAAACAACATAAACCCAATGCTAAAAGTCTTCAAGGCAGGATCAGAGTTTAATTCAGCATGAAGTTACCTTCCTGCCAGGGCAGGTGGGTCTCAGATGTGGGCAGTGTCCCCAGGCCAAGCCTGCCAGGCCAAGGAAAGAAGATCTTAGAGCTTCTATTTCCATCAATGTCCTCTGCCAAAGACCAGCAGTGGCATTTCTGTGGTCTGACAAGTTGGTTTGCTTGTTCTTTGCGGGGAGAGCATGTACTGTAGGGAATCATGGATTCTTTCCAACAGCCTCTCCTGGAGATGCTACTTGGGCTGCCAGAGAGCAGAGGCAGTTCTACTGAGTGTCCCAATTTATCTTATCCAAGGGAGGGCAGAGCAGACTAGAAGAAGAGAAAGGTTGTAACTGATCAAGAAATTTCAACCGAGAGAGTGTGTTTCATATTTTGTAGCAGCACAGAGAAGTTTTTTTTTTTTTTCTGCTTTTTAGAGCCTCACCCATGGCATATGGAAGTTCCCAGGCTAGGGGTCAAATCAGAGCTGTAGCTGCCAGCCTAAGCCAGAGCCACAGCAATGCCAATCTGAGCTGCAGCTCATGGCAATACCAGATCCTCAACTCACTGAGCGAGGCCAGGGATCAAACCTGCGTCCTCATGGGTACTAGTTGGGCTCATTACTGCTGAGCCACAATGGGAACTCCCCACAGGGACCCTTTTTTTTTTCCATGTTTACACAACCCTATAAAGTGGTCACAGAGGGATCATGTCTGAGGTTGGTGTTCTGTAAGATTGCTTAATTCCACCAGGAAAATACCATGGCCACTTGACTGGGCATCTGGGTGGGGTTAATTTTTTTTCTTTCTCAAAACTAAACTTTCGAAGAATAGAAACAAGGCAACCATTAGAATTAACCATTCATAATATAGGATGGGAAGTGACTTACAAAGATGTGTACAAGGCAGAGTGGTGGTATGATGAAGGGATTATCCGGTGGCAGTGCAGGATGATGGGGAGTGTGGTGGGGGGAGGCGCAGAGCTTCGCTCCAGGAAAATGCCCTTATGAGGTGATACTCAAGCTGAGTCTTGGCAGAGAAGCAGATATTCCTTAGGTAAAGTGCACAAAGTGGGGAGAAGAGGACATCCTAGCAGAAATAAACCAGTGTACACAAAAGAAAGTTTCTGGGACTAGGGCACTTTCGGAAAACCCACAAAGAATTCAAAGCATTTAGAAACAAGGCTGTGTGCCCAGTTGTGAGTCAAATGTTAACGATCTTTCTGAATAGCTAAGGAATTTGATCTCACATGATTGGTAACCATGGAAAGATTTAAACAGTGGACTAATGTAATTGTATTAGATAAGAGGTAAACCCATGAAACCATGGGGTTTCTGGAATAACTCCGTGAAAGCCAGAACCAGAGCTCTGGTGATGGGTCAGAGGGAGGAAGGTGAAGGAGACTTGCTATCCATTTATAGCCAGAGGTGAATTTCCAAGAAGTGAATGAGGCTTAAGCTGCAGGAATTCCCTTTGCACTAGCCCTCTTCACATCCCTGGGAGTGGTCCGTGGGATGTCTTAGATATGTTTACGTAAAGTTTGCAAAATAAGATGTTTTAACTGTAATCTGTTATTATGACTCTTTCCCCTCAGAATTCTGCTCCTGACAGCTCCCCTCTGGGTCTGGCTAAACGTAGGTTCTGTCAGAGTCACATAGTACAGTCATATTCCTGTACAGGTGTGACTAGCGGTTGAGTGTAGGACTTGCTTTGGGGAATATTTCTATTTTTCACCTTGCTAATTGTTCAGCATTGCAGCCTGAAGCGCTAGAGCTGTTACCCTCTTGATAAGAACATTTCCTGTGCCTCCAGCACAGAAAGATGTCTGCAGTGAAAGAAAACAACTTTGATGTGGACAGCACCAGAAGCTAGTCAATGGGAAAGTCTTCCAACAACCGGATGTGTTAAGTTTAAGTAGACTATGTGATTATCATAGGTGTCCTCTTAGGAATATACTTGATGTATATAGTTGAACCACATTCAAACACCCCCAAAATACTTTTCTGGACAGGAATTCTATGCAAAAGAACTTAGAAGAATTCCTGTGATTGCCAAGCACTAACTCATAGCCATTCTACAGCCATGAAGGTACATTCATGTGTGGAGTTGTGTGTGTGTTCCAACACAACAGATCACATCATGGGGTATTTGACAAACCCTTGACATATCAGATGAAATGGCACATAAATCACACCGAAGCAGGAATTCATTAAGAGAAAGATACATGTTTCAAAAAGAAGCAATAAATAAACCCTTGATTGTTTAATAATCCAGTAAATGAAAGGGAGCAAACTATATGAGTTCACTGGTTTTGGGGTTTTTTTTTTTGTTTTTTTGTTTGTTTGTTTTTTGTTACTGTTGTTTGTTGCTGCACCACAGCATGTAGAATTTCCCAGTCCAGGGACAGAATCTGAGCCACAGCAGTGACACCAGATCCTTAGCCCACTCTGCCTTTAGGAAACTCACCCACAGGAGTTCATTGAAAAACATTTTTTTTCAATTCCTCACTGATTTGACACAAAATATTGCCTTCAACAAAGATTGCAAAGACAGCAAATCTTCTGAAGATGCCATTGTGAAACAGAACAGGACCCAATGGTCCTTTCTCCCATATCTTCACTTGCCTTTTGTCTGTAGAAAAACTATAGCCAAAGAATAATTTTATTCAGAGAAGTGAGAAAATGCAGAAGCAACGGAAAGTAGTCAAACAGGATAAAATAATAATAGTTTACTTATTAAGCAAAGTCAAGGATTTTTAGTTCTTAAAGACAAGGACTAGAGATCATACTCTAAGCAATATCATTTGAGCTGTTTTATAGAGATTAAAACTCACACCAGGTGGAAGAAATTAACTTATGATGATAAAACTAGCCAAGGTAGGAGTTCCGTCGTGGCTCAGTGGTTAACGAATCCGACTAGGAACCATGAGGTTGTGGGTTCAATCCCTGGCCTTGCTTAGTGGGTTAATGATCCAGTGTTGCCATGAGCTGTGGTGTAGGTTGCAGATGCAGTTTGGATCCTGCATTGCTCTGGCTCTGGCCTAGGCCAGTGCTACAGCTCCAATTAGACCCCTAGCCTGGGAACCTCCATATGCCGCAGGAGAAGCACTAGAAAAAGCAAAAAGACAAAAAAAAAAAAAAAAAAAAAAACTAGCCAAGGTATAAGCTGCTATAATTCTTGGAACTGGCCTCAAAGAAAGGGGACCAAATGGACCCTGGAACTAAAAATAAACAGAAAAATAGAAGTCAAAACAATGAAGATAACATTGGTCAGAAAACCACATGACCAGATTTCAAGATGACTGTCCGAGGTGACTGTGCTCTTTGTGCATGCAACATTCTCCCTCCACATTATACTGAAACTACCCTTTAAAACCCTTGCCCACTGATTATCAGTGGGGAAGGTGGACTTTGGACAAGAGTCTGCCCTCATTCCCAGTTGGCAGCCTCCAAAATAATGCAAACCTTCCTTTCCACCAACTTTGCCTCTTGAGCATTGGCTTTAGAGCAGCAAGCAGACTGACCCCACTTTCAGGAAAAGTTGCAATAATACATTTGACAGCCATATCAAAAATGTATATGACAATACTAAAATAAATTTTTCTTTCTTTTTTGCTTTTTTTTTTTTTGCTTTTTTTTTCTGCTTTTTAGGGCCACACCCACAGCATATGGAGGAGGTTCCCAGGCTAGGGGTCTAATCCAAGCTACAGCTGCTGGCCTCCAGGACAGCCACAGCAACACCAGATCCGAGCTGTGTCTGCAACCTACACCATAGCTCACGGCAAAGCTGGATCCTTAACCCACTGAGCAAGGCCAGGGAGCGAACCTGCAACCTCACAGTTCCTAGTTGGATTTGTTTCCACTGTGCCACAATGGGAACGCCTAAAACAAATTTTTCTAAACCATCAATAACAAAGGAAAATTTTTTCATAAACCATGCTAGAGTCATCATTATCTATTTCCTCCTAGAAAATAGTACACTTTCTGCCATATGAGGAAGGGGTCAAAGAGTATGCAGTCCAAAACAAAGGGGTAAAAAATAATATATGGGCATTAGACAGATAATAAGTAAAAATATCCTCTTCTAGATTATTAAAATGTTTGTATTTTTCTTTTTCAAAATTAAAAAAAAATTATTGAAGTATAGTTGATTTACTATTGTAAATTGCACCAATTTCTGCTCTACAGCAAAGTGACTCAAGCATACATATATATACATTCTTTTATTTTTCATTTTTAATGTGTAATTTGTTTTGATTTCTTCTCATTCAAAACAAATATTCCCTTTCAAACAAATTTTGTATTCATGATTTTGTATTTTTTTCTTTATGAATCCAAGCATTTGACCATGAATTTGCAGACTCCTGCTTAACCTTTGATCTCCCAAGAGTTATCTTCCCGCCAATTTCATTCCTTCAAAATCAGTATGACTTCACTATAACATCACTTTTTTTTTTAACACTGGTTTAGCCATCTCTTCAATCACTTGCTAATTCTCCTAAATGATAACCGATTTTCAAACCTTCTTTGAAAGGCAACTTACTTTAAATTAGTCCACATTTTAGAAATGAATCCATAGAATACTTTTGATATGTGGAAATGAATATTTTCTGCCCACAGTAATGCAAGAATTCTCATTAATTTAAATAAAGTTGAAACCGTCAATCACACTTTAACT
This sequence comes from Sus scrofa, assembly GCF_054392235.1. Taxonomy (NCBI): domain Eukaryota; kingdom Metazoa; phylum Chordata; class Mammalia; order Artiodactyla; family Suidae; genus Sus; species Sus scrofa. Next base: position 150,609,881 of record NC_139383.1, read on the forward strand.
CTGTTCTTACAAACCCAAAATGGATTTGTTAAACAAACAACCTGTTCCTTTCCCCACCTCATAGCCCTTCAGCAGTGACTATCACCTAATAAACTTTGCACCGTTACTTTTGTAGGCAGCATTTTGCCCCTTTTCTGATTGTTCGTCTGTTTTCCTTAAATCTTAATCATAAAGATGAGATCACTGGGTAATATTTAACTGAACTTCTGACTTCTGCTCTAGAAGTCAGAGCAGAATGCCTTGACTAACTCATTGATTCTCTTCCTCTTGGAATATTTTTTCTGTCTCTTTCTCTCTTTCTTCTCCTTCTGGCACCCCTATAATATGGATATTGGTGCATTTAATGTTGTCCCAGAGTTCTCTGAGGCTCTCTTCATTTGTTTTCAATCTTTTTTCTCTTTTCTGTTCCACATCCACAGTTTCCACTAATCTGCCCTCCACCCTGCTTATTCGTTCTTCTGCTTCCTGTATTCTGCTGTTAGCTGCTTCTAGAGAATTTTTTATTTCAGTTATTGTATTTTGCATCTCTTCTTGTTTACGTTTTATATCTCTTTGCTCAATATTTCCTGTAAGTTATCCATCTTTGCCTCCAGTTTATTTCCAATGTCTTACATCATCTTCAGCATCAACAGTCTAAAGTCTTTTTCCTGGAGGCTGAGAATCTCCTCCCCGCTTAGCTGTTTTTCTGGGGTTTTTCTTTCTCCCTCATCTAAGTTATAGTTCTCTGTCTTTTCATTTTTATAGGTTTGTGGTGTGGTGACCTTTTTACAGATAATAGAGTTGTAGCCTCTCTTACTTCTAGGGTCTGCCCCCCTTGTGGCTGAAGTGGGTATGGGGGGCTTGCTGTAGGCTTCCTGATGGGAGGGGCTGATGCCTGCCCACTGGTAGGTGGAGCTGATTCTAATCCCTTTGGTGGGTGGGGCTTAGTCTCTGGATGGGATTAGAGGCAGCTGTGTGCCTGAGGGGTCTTTAGGTAGCCTGTTTACTGAGGGGTGGGGCTGTAATTCCACCTGGATTGTTGTTTGCCCTGGGGCTTCTCAGCAGCTGACTGACAGGTGGGGCCAGATTTTCCCAAAATGGCCACCTCCAGAGAGAGGCAGCTGCTGAATATTCCTGAGAGCTTTGCTTTCAATGTCCTTCCCTCACAACAAGCCACATTCACCCTTGTTTTCCCAGGATGTCCTCCAAGAACTGTGGTCAGGTTTGACCCAGATTCCTATGGAGACTTTGCTTTGCCCTAGGACCCAGTGCACGTGAAAGTCTGTGTGGGACTTTTAAGAATGGGGTCTCCGTTTCCCCCAGTCCCATGGTGCTCCTGCATACAAGCCCCACTGGCCTTCAATGCCAGATGTTCCCGGGCTCTTTTTCCCAGTGCCAGATCCCCACACGTGAGGGTTTGATGTGGGGTTCAGAACTCTCACTCCTGTAGGTGAGTGTCTGTGAACCAGTTAGTTTCCAGTCTGTGGAGCTTCCACCCAGGATGTATGGGGTTGTTTATATCACGAAATCACCCCTCTTACCTCTTGATGTGTCCTCCTCTTTTTCTTCTGGAGTAGGATATCTTTTTTAATGTTTCCAGTCCATTTGGGTGAAGAGTGCTCAGTCTTTAGTTGTGAATTTTGTTGTTTTTAGGAGAGAAGTTGAGCTCCAGTCCTTCTATTCCACCATTTTAATCCCCTGATTCTCTTCCTAGATTAAAAGGAGGAAGAATGAAGAATGAAGTAGTTATAGAATGACTCTCTATGTCCAGCTTCCCCTTTAGCAAATCTGCAGGTAGACCACCTGGGCAGGACAGCTTCCCAAGGAAGATCAGAAGTCAGCTGGTCTGCACACAACAGACAGATTGAAGGAATTTGACCTCCCACCTTAATGATGCACTGAGATTCTTTCCCCCTTTTCCCTTTAAATGTTGTCATGGCTGAGTAGAATCTTCATTGCTGGTCTTGGGACCCAAGTCCACCTTCTCCACAGGTTGCTAGATTTTCTGAATAAAGCATCTTTCCTTTCTACCAACACCTGCTCCTCAATTATTGACATTTGAGAGGTGACCTGCCAAAACTGAGTTCAGTAACACTTAAAAAAAGCGAAGTATCTGGGAGTTCCCATTGTGGCACAGTGGAAATGAATTCAACTAGTATCCCTGGGGATGTAGGTTTGATCCCTGGCCTCTCCCTAAAAAGCAAAAAAAAAAAAAAAAAAAAAAAAAGTATCTATATCCTGGAAGCAAGGTTAATTTTTTGTTGTTGCTCGTTATGTTGGAAAAAAATCAGATTTTAATTGCATACTTTCTACTAAGTCTCTCTTGTTAATGTGGTAGATGAACCTGGATGCTCACAGTTGGGGGAAGAAGAAATTGGGTGGAAATGTAGGAGATTTTCACTGTAGTAAATCAAAACCAGTAGATTATCCCCTTACCAATGGGACACATTTTTTGAAACAGAAGTTGAGACATTTGGACTTGCCAAAAAATTACTTCCACAATCTTACTATCATTGAAAAGGATATAAACCAATAAAAAATGTTGCACACCCATGGTGTCTTTGGCATGAACAGGGCAGAAAAACAGTTCAGGCATGGTCTTACCCAAGGTGCTTACATTTCTATTTAAAGTTTTTAATATATACTTATTATAAGATGGTGAAAAATGCAAGTCCTTAAACAGTTGCCAAGTCAGTAATAAATAGAAGCATTGCTAGATTCCAGCAAAAGAAAGAGTGTTGAGGAAAAAGAGCACATATCTAGATGTAGGGAGAGCACACAAAATCTCTCTGAGCAGCGTGGCCAAATATTGGCTGTGTACACTCCAGCAAGCACTGTAAATTCCTTCCAGAGGTCTTATTGCTGAAACATTGGCTGCCTCTGTATACTGATGCCAAATAGAAATGTGAGACAGAGTTGGAGGAAACAGAAAAACTAGCTTTAATTCTTAGAAAAAGAGGGGAACACAGCAGGTTAGTGCTCAAGAACTGTGCTCCCCACCCTGGAGGGGGTAGTGAGGATTCATACAGTATTTGTGGAGCAGGGGGTGATCAGTTCATGGACATTTTCCTGATTGTTGGATATTGAGGTCATTGGGAGTGAGGTCATCAACCTTCTGGTTCCAACGAGTCTGGAGTCTATGTGCTTGTGGGCAGCATACAGTTGACTTCTTCCACTGGTGGGGGCTTCAGCACCTGCAAAACAGCTCCAAGGATATAGCTCAGAATATTATCCATAGCCTTTGAAGAACTGAAGGTCTTGACTTTGTTGAATGACTAAATTATTATTACTGTTTTTTCTTTTTTCTCTGTATTTTTTCACTTCTCTGATTAAATTGGTTCTTTAACTAAAATTTTTCTGTAGATAAAAAGGCAGGTGGAGAACATGAGTGGGGTCCACTCTGGGAAGGCCTCACAGAGTCCTGCTCAGTTACATTCTGGGCAGCTAGAGTGAGTGACAATGAAAGGTAGGTAATTTCCTCAATCAGAACCAAATGCCACAATCACTATGGGAAACAGTATAGAGGTATCTCAGAAAATTAAATATAGAACTACCTTATGATCCAGCAATCCCACCCTTGGGCATATATCCGGACAAAACTTTCCTTGAAAAAGACACATGCACCCAATATGTTCACTGCAGCACTATTCACAATAGCCAAGACCTGGAAACAACCTAAAAGTTCACCTCAACATAACCTCATGTGTAACTCTGTCTGGAAGCTGATTCCATGCCACATTAGCCCATGCCATGTTCTGTGGAAGTTGGTTGGGTGAATGGATCTGCTCCCAATGTCTACCTTGCTATGTAAACCTCTGTGAAATTTATGTTTATATTTGGAGGCCTCTAACTTCTCAGGCCTTAGTGATTCTTGCTTCAGAAATTTTCCTGCTTTCCTCCTCACTCAATCCTCAAACATCAGCAGCTCCTGAGGTGGCTCTTCCAGGCCCTTTCTCCTTTCTTCCTCTTGATCACCAGCTCTCTGCCAGAAACTCTTTGTGTTTCTCTTCTATCCTCTCCGGAGAAAGCAGTGAATTTATTGACACAACATTTTTTTTTAATTTTTTTATTAAAGTATAGTTGATTTATAATGTCGTGTCAATTTCTGCTTAGAGCAAAGTGACCCAGTCATACCTACATCTACATTCCCTTTCTTATATTATCTTCCGTCATGGTCTATCCCAAGAGACTGGATATAGTTCCCTGTGCTATACAGTAGGACCTCATTGCTTATTCTTTCTAAATGGAATAGTTTGCATCTACTAAACCTAAACTCCCAGTCCCTCCCATTCCCTCCACTTTGGCAACCACAAGTCTGTTCTCCATGTCTGTGAGTCTGTTTCTGTTCTGTAGATAGGTTCGTTTGTGTCACATTTTAAATTCTACATATAGGTGATATCATATGGTATCTGTCTTTCTTTTTCTGAATTATTTCACTTGGTATGACACTCTCTAGTTGCATCCGTGTTGCTTCAAGTGGCATAATGTGTTCTTTGTTATGGCTGAGTAGTATTCCAGTAACTATATATTCTTAATCCATTCATTTGTTGATAGGCATTTATGTTGTTTCCAGATTGGCACGACATTGTAAATATAATGTTACAAATGTGTATATATATTTAAGATTTTTAAAAAAAATTTTTAAAAAAGAAAGAAAGCATAGAATTGGCCATTTTATTAGAATTCCTTGAGTAAAAGAAATGATAATTATGTAATTAAGTGAAATGATAAATGTGTTAGCTAACCCTGTTGTGATAATCATTTCACAATGTATATGTATCAAATCATCACGTTGTATACACAAACTTAGAAGATGTATGTCAGTTATATCTTAAGCTGGGAGGAAATTAAAAGAGAATTCCTTTGTCTAACAGAGTTTAACCAATAAATATTATAATTCATTGTGATATTTTAAATGACTATCTCATGGACAAAAAAATAACAATACTGACTACACAGGTCTGTTTTCGTGGGTCACTTCGACACTTAAGGTATTACAGCTTTTAAGCACTGTACTCAAAGTCTTTTTGTTAAGATGGATCTAAATCAACTTGATGGTGAATTCATAACCTGGATTCCTATAAAAGGTGAACTGGCCTTCCCACACCGGGAGTCGAACCCGGGCCGCCTGGGTGAAAACCAGGAATCCTAACCGCTAGACCATGTGGGAGAGGACGTGAGTTGTTTTAACTGAAACTCAATTGAATCATTTCTGTCCGCCTCCGCCTTCGCGTTTCAGCCCCGCCTCTGAGCTGAAGTAGCTTTCTGCGCCTGCGCGACTTTTCCGGCGCTAGGAAGTTGGGGTTGGTGTTTTGCTGTTTCGCAGCCCATGCGTATCATGGGACCTGACTAGGGTCTCCGACCCCGCACACCCTTCCCAGGGAGCCGCCCCGGACTCACACACCCGCCTCCGGAGGAGCCGCCCCCGAACCCCCCACCCCATCCCGAGGAGCCGCCCCCTAATACCACCACCGCCACCACCACTTTCGCCACCTATCCGCGGGGAGCCATCCCTGCTCCAGCATGCCCCGCCCCAGGGGAAGCCTATGACCTGGCCTAAATTTCCAAAAATGTGTTACAAGGCTTCACAGTGAGGTTTGAGAAAATAATGGTTTAACAGAGAGCAGGTTGTGATCCTGGCTCCCTAGGTCTCAGTTTCCTGGATTTGATACTTTAGTTTGCTGAAATAACTTTTACTAGATCAGATTTTTCCAGTCATGATGTTTCAGATCATAGGGCATCTTAAGAGGAATTTTGCATTTAGAAGGAAATGGATGAAGCTCCGAATAGCTTCTGGGTAAAGTTTGGGGGCAAAAAACCTTCAGAGGCCACCTTTTTTAAGATCTTCTTTAGGGATGGCCTTATATTAATAAAACCAAAACAAAACAGCCCAAACTGTAAAGGGAGGCTACATACATTGTACTGTTTTAACAACTCATAACATTGGAAAACAGAAAAAATAGAATTTCCTAGTCATAAGCCCGTTCAGGAAAACGTGCCTCCCTGATCAAGTTTTATAAGTTTTCAAGAGCTTCCTTTTCCCCACATGCTTGGCAACACTTGAAATGTAGCACTTGCTTTTTGGCTAGGAGCCAGTGAGGCTGAGATTTTTTTTCAGATGCGTTTTAGACTTGGGGTTCTTCTCCAAGTGGCTTCTTCATAAGTGCTCATTTTTATATTGCAGGACTTGTCTTCCTATAAATCATGTACAGTTTCTTTCTACATAGAATACCATTCTTTTATGTGGGTTGTGCATGTTTATCTCCCAGTCAGTGTTGTTGACGTTGTTGTTGTTTTTTTTTTTTCTCAATTTATGTTGAAGTCAGCACTCCTTGCAAATTCAAACTTTCGGAAGTGGGAAGGGCCTTGACCTGAGTTTCTAAGCCATTTCCAGGGTGGTAGTAAAATCTTTCTTTCTATGATGGGAAACCCAGCAGAACCCTATGGGGCTTTCTGGGGTACATTTCCAGGTCTCTTTTCTTATTTGCAAGGTAAAGACTTCAGCCACCTCCTCACCCTTCCTGAATACTAAAAAGCAGATTCAAACAGTTACTAAACAGGGAAGTAACGGAATGCAGAAACAAGTGCCTTTTACACAGGGCGAGTAGATAGGTCCATAATCATATATGTGACAGAAAACTTCTGCATCTTGCAAGTCTTTGTTGGTGGCACGAATCTTCCTAATTTTCTCTTAGGATGCAGCATCATTTTTGGTTTATTGCTAGGGTAAGAAGGGGAACTTCCAGGGGTTGTCATTTGTCTTTTCTGACCATAGTAGCTCCCACTCCAAGATTCAGGGGGCAATTTAATAGTATCGGTTGTCAAGTAGACTATTTGAATTTTACGTAGCAGAATCAGGTATGTTCACGGACCCACTGGAACCATTTTGGAATAAACTTAGGCTAAAACTTCATTTATTTCAAGCTCCAATGAACAACACAAAAGTATTGGAGGAGCAGGAGGAACAAATACTAACAAGATTAACACTAATAATTCTGAGCTGCTTCACTACAGGCAGGGATAAGTATCAAAGCAAAGCCAGTGTGAGTCAACAGAACAGATGGCCATCATTCCTCTGGGGAAGGGTTGGGGATGTGTTGACATCATATTCTCGTGGCAGTACTGCAGGGTCCTTCCTCAGGTGACCCAGTCTATTCTTCCTTCAGTAGGATGAGACTATGAACTGACTTGGCTCTTGGATCTGAACCACAGGCCATTACAGCTCCATTGTGGTTGAGATAGGAGGACAGGGGGCATGGGGCAGGGCACAACTGTTAAAAGAAAGACAAAGCCTTTGAAGCTACGACAAACTAGTTAGTACTAACTAGGCCCAGTATGGCAGAAAGTTCAGCTTCCAGTGGGCCTAGAACCTCATTTTACACTTATCGTATTATGTTAGCTGAATGACACACCCACAAGCACGGTGACAGTTCCGAGGCAGACCATGAAAGGCCCCAAAGTGGGAGGTGCTCCCAACTCCTGGAAATACACAACACCTCCCCTAGATAGCTGGAATAACCCTCCCATTTATTAGTCTATGAAATTACCCCACCCCTAAAAACTCTCCAGCCCATGTTTCTGGGCCTCTTACCTTCTGAGATGGCCCACACTCTGTCTATGGAGTATCTCCCTGAATAAATCTGCTTTCACTCTACTTTGGCTCGCTCTGGAATTCTTTTTGGCACAAAGCCTAAGACCATCACTTGGCTGCCCATCTCAGGGACTCACTGGAGACCTGGACATGACCACCCTCTCATGCCCCGTTTTCCTGCCACGCAGTGATTCAGGGCAGATTTCTGGCCACCAAGCTTTCTTAATTGTATATATGAAATAATACTGCAGAAGACAGCCCATTTATTTCATTCCCAGGACACCACTACCAAAGATTCCTGTTGCTCAAGCACTGCTTCAGTAAGAAGAGCTCAGCTTTTTCCCAGCAGGTTTGCTTCTTGGACTCTTGCACCCTGGGATTCCAAGATGCTCATTCATTCAATCAGGAGCTGTGAGGTTTTTCTCACAGACCCTGGCTTGTGGAAAACTGCTACCAAATAGTTTTCAAACAGCTGGTGCTCTCTTCGTCGGTGCATTTCTCCATACCTTAATAAAGGAAATATTTTCTGGACTCCTCTGGGGGACATAGTGGATGGGCAGGTGTGTGAGTCACATTTGATAAATCCCACTCCAACATAACTATTTACCAAGCTTGTAAAAGGTTAGTCTACCTTGCATTGTGGATGTGTGTTTTAACAACCTCACTGGAGGTAAGCCACGTTGGCCCAGGTTTCAGTCAACTAACCAGGCAAACTTAGGCTTAAAATCACTCCCAGACACTCAAATTATCACAAGGGATCCATACCAACAAGTTTGACCCCCAACGTTATCTTCTGCTTCATTGGTCTAGCAATCTTAGGATCTATCCGCACATATGTTCCTTTTCTTCTAATATAAATTGACATAATCTTATAATTATGTCAATGGCTAAACTATCTCATACTGAGTCATAGCTGACCTCCTGGGTGGGGCTGAGACTGAATTCCAGTTTGGGGTCTGGAAACACTGAAGAGTGGTGAGGGTGGATCTGGTGTTGAACTGGCATCCCCTTGCAAGGTAATTTTCATGTTTAAGGTCCAGACTGAGTGCCTTGGTGTGCCAAGTGTGGTCTATGTACTAGCAACATTGGCTTCTTCTGGGAGCCTGCTAGTAATGCAGAAACTCAGGCTCTACCCAAGACCTACTGAATCAAAATGTGCATATTTACAAGGTACTCCCTTTCAAGTGATATGGAGAGGCTTTGAATCTAACTTATGTTGCTGTTCTGCAACTTGCGGCATTGAATTAAATGCTTGATTTTCAGCTGTTCCTCTTATTTCTGTAAAAAAAAAAAAAAAAAAAAAATGGGTTGCCTGAAGGCCATGATAGAAGATCGCTTGTACTCTGACCATATCTTGAGTTAAGAGTTTATAAGCCTTGGGTAACTTATTTTCTTTATGTAACTCCAGTGTACTCAGAAAGCGCCAGTCTACTGTCAAAATTGATCAAATACCTCACCTTCAATAGAACTATTAGTCCAGGTAATGCCAGGTTGTTATTTAAGTAGATACCTTACCACGACACACGCGAACTACCAGGATTTCATTTTGTACTAATAATGAGGTCATTACTGTGTTTATGCCCAGGGAAAGATAATCTCCAATTTTCATTTTTGAGTGTCTGTTTCATGAAAGCCCTGTTGGCTGCAAAAACTAGATGTCTAGTAGTTCCTGTTGTGGTACAGTGGGTTAAGAATCTGACTGCAGCAGCTCTGGTCTCTGCGGAGGCCTGGCCCAGCTGGCACAGTGGGTTAAAGGATGGGATTCAGTTCCTGGCTGTGAACTTCCATATGACACAGGTTCGACCATAAAATAAAAATAAACGTTTCTTTTTTATTTCAACAATAGAAAACACTGCAGATATTTCTAATAGATGAAGGGTTAGAGGAGAAAAGAGGAAGGGGGTGGCATTAACAGAGCTTAGGAGCATCTTACTGCTGACATTTTTTTGTGTGTTTACTGCGGATATTTTGGAGACTGCAGTTGATCCAGGTAGAACTATGGAGGCTGCTGATTTTGCAGTCATTCAGCCACTTGTGGAGGCCACTGCTGAAGCATGCACTTACTTATAGCATTGCCTCGGCTTCTGGGAGTTCAGAAGTGCACAGACAGCTCCTATTACCTCTGTTGGAAATGCCAAAGACATTAGAGTCTGGGATCAGCCACTGTTTCCAAAAAGAGAAGAAGAAAATGTGCCCCTTCCTCCTACATTCCATACTCCTCTCAGTGTCTCCAAGTGACTGAGCCTAGTCAGAAGCCAGTTGGCCAGTAACTGGAAATGATTGTAGGTTTACAGCCCCCTGCAATACAGAGCAGAAGAAACAAGCCCAGCTTTTACCATACTTAGATTCACTGCTTTTTAATCTGATGATCTTCACCGAAACTAGAGGTTTTTATTTTGAGCTTATTTAACAAAGTACCCCTAACACATACTTGCCTAGAAACAACCGTATTATTTTGCCCATGATCCGGGAAGGGCTCAGCAATGTGGTTTTCCTGTTCCCATGACAACTGCCAGTCACTCACTTGGCTGGATTCAGCTGGTGGTTGGGCTGGGCTGAGGCCAGGATTTCACCAAGAGACATCTTTCTCCAGGGCTTCTCTACATGCTGAGAGCCTCTAGCACATGGTGATCTTAAGGTAGTTTCACTCTTTACACAGTGACTGGCTCCCAAAAGGAAAGAGAGGGAACAATCACCCCTCCTGAAATTTGTGAAGAACTGGCTTGGTGTCACTTCTGCTATGTTCGATCAGTCAATGCAGTGCAGACCAGCTCAGAGTCAAGGGAGAAGAGGAACAGACTCCCCCCTTCAGTGGAGGAGAGGCATGTGCTTATGGCTTACACATAGAGAAGGAATGAGGGTGGCTGTCTTTGAGATAAAGTGTGATGTCTAAAGGTGTGGTCTTCTTTTCAGGTCTCTTCCAAGCCTAACCCACAGTTTCTCAGGGTTGTCTCCCACTGCACTCTCTCCAGGCTCTGAACTCCTTTTCGTCTTGTGCTTTGTGCAGATATGAACAATGGCTCTAAGTGCTTATTCAAAAAACAAACAAAACCCCAATCAACCTTTTGTAGACCTGCTTTATTACAAGGCGAGAGTTCTTAATACTCCCTGAGGGAGGAGCAAATAGGCTGAAATTATCTTGTGGTGAAAACAACTTAAAACGGAATAGAATTGGCTGAGACCCATGTTCCTAATATTTGCATAAACTGCAGAAAGCCTAGATTCTCACCAGCCAGTTTACTCTCACTGCATTTCACACTTTCCCTTAGAGGACTATAATTGTTTCACCCTGTTTTGTTTGTTTGTTTGTTAATAAAAATTAATCATTCATGGTATTAATAAATCTCATGAATTATTTTGAAAGTGTGTTAAAAACAAGACAAACTAGACTCAAAATGGAGTTGCTTCTACTAAACTACACCTCACCAGTCCGAGACTTAATTACAGTTTCTGCTTTCCTAAGAGTGGACTCTTCAGCCAATCAGGAATCACCTGATAAGCATTTCCTACAGTGCGTTAAGGATCCAGAACTGTCACCGCATAGGCTCAGGTCATTGTTGTGGCACGAGTTCTATCCTCAAACCAGGAACTTCCATGTGCCATGGGAAAGGCCAAAAATAAGGGAGTTGGGGGGTGGGGGGAATCATCTGATCAACGCTAGTGAGGTCATCTGCCAGATAGATCCTCCCATCCCCTAAAGGATGGTAATCTTGTGATTACCAACCTGCTTTTTCATCTGTTTTTACTTCCTTGTCCCATCCTCTTTTGCTTATAAAAGTTTTCTTAATTTTCTACAGTTCCTCAGAGCTCCTTTCTGTCTCCTAATCTGAATGCTGCCCAATTCATGAATCCTTGAATAGAGCTAATAAGAGCTTTAAAATTTACTCAGTAGAATTTTGCTTTTTAAGTGCAGAGTTCCCACTGCGGCACAGAGGGTTAAGGATCCTGTGTTGTCTCTGTGGTGGCTCAGGTTGCCGTTGAGGTTCAATCCCTGGCCCAGTGCAGTGGGTACAGGATCTGGCGTTGCCACAGCTGTGGCATAGGTTGCAGCTGTGGCTCAGATTTGATCCCTGGCCTGGGAACTTCCATGTGCCATGGCTGTGACCAAAAACAAACAAACAAACAAACAAATAAAAACCTATTGTGGTCATTATCATTAACATACAAACCCAGATTGTTTCTCCAGGGCAAGATGAGCTCACAGAACCCTCCTGTCATGGACCACCTGGCTGGAGAATCAGAAACTAGAGACATCCTGACCCCTGAAACTATGACTAAGAAATGTCACAGAAACATCACAAGACAACTGTTAATCCCAGCTTCTTTTTTCTTCCCCTTTAAGAACACCCCCAACTCAAAGAGCAAGTTGTGGTGAATCTGAGGCATATCTCCCATTCCCTTGCTCGGAGCCCTGCAATAAATTGTCAGTTTGCTGCAAATTTCTGCTGTCAGAATTGGGCTTTCTGCACCCCGGGCACCCCTACCTTGGGTTTGTAACACTTTCAATCTTCCAGACAGGCCTGGTCATCCTGCAAAGAATAACCTTTGCCTTGGGGTTGGTCAGCTGGTGCCTCAGGCTAATGGACCAACCTCGTTACAGCCCCTCAAAGTCTAACCTATTCAGGTCCAGGACAGGGTAGCCCATGTTTCTCAATTGAGTCCTGAAAAAATCAAGGAATGATCTGGTTTCAGGTCTAATAAAGCTTATGTGGTTCATCAGGCTCAATCGTGGCAGGGCTCACAGGCACACAGGCTGGGACAGTCCAGCTTGGCAGTCTCTGGGGGCTGTAGTCAAAACACAGGCCCCCGCCGACCACACTCCTGGGTAGATCTGCATTCCTAGCCTGGGCACCCTTGTCTGAAAATCTCTGAGACACGGCACTTGGTCATTCAGGTTGTAGGAGATAAGAGTGCTTGCTGAGTCTATAAAGAGTCATGGTTTCTGCCGTAATGTCTTCACTTAAGAAGTCTTCATAGATCCAGGATCCAGTAGTAGAAAGTCACAGAGGAAGTGTCAGGGACTGCCACCTGATGCCATTCCAACAGCCACAACCCCAACTGAATGCTCGTGATAGACAAAGGTATGTGGATGATCCTTTAGGTGGGAGGTTTTGGGCTCAGGACCAAGGTTGAGGTAGGTGGGGAGCAGAGCAGGGAACCACTGGGGACTCTTTAGAGGGTCAGCTCCAGGGAGCATCAGGATTGTGTTGGGAAGGGGCATATGTCCCCTCCACCTGTCTTGAGCTTTTATGGCTGGACTAATAATAAAATTGGCATAAGACAGACTAACAAGAGAAAATGAAACCAATTTTGATTCATGTGCATGAAGGCCTCGTAGAAATGGGATCAAAGAAGTGGCCAAACAGACACTTTTATAATTTTTAGAAAAGAAACAATCAATTTGTGAGGCACTGACAGGACAAAGAAACTCAGGCTTTGAGTGTTTAGTTAATGGAGAATCAATCCAGAGTTCAGGGTGTTTCCTGTTGGCCTAGTGGTTAAGGATCTGTCCACTGCAGGGGCTTAGGTCACTGCTGGGGTACAGGTTTGATCCCTGGCCTGGGAACTTCTGCATGCCATGGATGTGGCCAAAAAATAAATAAATAAATAAGAGTTTGGGCTTCAGGTAGAAAATTAAAGGAGTAACAAGGATTGTTTGTTTATATAGGCTTCTTGGCCTGAATTCCTCAGTCTCTGACTATAAGGGTGTCCTTGTTACTTTTGGATGCAGGGAGTGCACCTTTCACATGAAACTTTTATTTCCTGCTTTCAGGGAGTCAGAGAGGAGGGTCAGAGCATCCCTCTTGCCCTGATCATTTCCCAAGTAATTTTAATTTAATATAATCAAAACTGAGGTACATTTTGGGGCAGCCTACCCTGAGGTCCAACAATTGATTAGATGTAGAATATGATGAATAGAGTCCTTATTGTTTTATATGGGAAATGATAAGTTTTTAGGAACTCTAAACAGGGTGCCTCTGCCTCTTCATGGACAGGAGCACAGAGGGGAGGCTTGAAACACTTCTCCAACTCAAGGTTCAGTGCTTTTCCATTCCTGGCCCTCCTTTCACTCCCATTTACAAGGCCACTCCCAGCACCCTCCCAACCCCCCAATTCCCCCACCCCCCACCCCCCACCACCTACCTCCCCACTCTCCTCCCCCCAGCCGCTTACCCCCAGCAGTGAAATGATTTCCACCTGCTGTGCAAGTCTCTGCTGACCCTCCTGACCCCAAGCTGGCACATGGATCCAGGAGGGAAAATGGGAGATGGGGAAGGTGTACTCTCTCTGTCTCCACCTCTTGCTTACAGGATCACAGAGGTGATTATAGGGTGATTAAATTCTCCAGTGTTATTTTCCTTGTGATCTGACTTAACTAGCTGTTCTGACACCTGGAAGCTCAGCTCTCTCCAGCTCAGCTGAGCCCCTGACAAGAGAAAGGTACCAGGAAGCTGGAAGCCTATTCTCAAGAGTCCAAAGAACCGGGCAGAAGGCAGGAAGCATTTATAGGATAAAGAAGGAAGAAAAGGAAGAGAGGAATAGAAAATACCTGACTGGCTGGGGCCATTGAGTCACATTTGTTTCAGGGGTGAGAAGGAACAAAAAAAAATGCATAATTTCCTTAATCACAGGAAGGTGGGAAGTGGAAAAAGACGGCCTTCTTCCTTGTTCTTTGAGTAGACATCAGGCTTACATCTCTAACTCCTCAGGTAAAAGAGTATTTGACCCTATGAAGTCACAAGAGGACTGTCATGGTGCTCATTCAAATCAGCAGAAGGGTAGTAACATTATGCTAAAATATGCTGAATCACCTCAGGTTTCTTTATAGTGAGAGTCTCCTACTTTGGAATGTCATCTTTCCCTTAAATTCCTGTCCTTGGTCCTAAGGATCATGATCTTGCTGCACCTGAATGCAGGTCTCATTTTATGTTTCCCTTAAGGACCTGAGGCATATCTTATGCTTTTATTTATGGTTTTATAGTTAAGCAAGCCTGCTTCAATTCTGATGGATTTCTTGAACCAATATTAACTTATGGTGTTCTCTCAAAGTTCCCCAAGTTTATCTTTCTATCTGTTGTCCCCTAATGGGACTTCTACAACTACCTGTTTAACTGTTCTCTATCCTTATCACTGGGATACAAATTACCTTCACCCCTGGCTTCTGTCTCATAATTCCCTTCTCTGAGCACAAGGAGAGGTTAGAAATGCAAGTTGTCAAAACCAGACAAAACATCTAGTTAATATATAAAACTACAATCACAGAATCAGCCAGGCCTCTGATTTCTCTGCCATATCATAAAATATGATAAAATAACAGGGTAAAATTTGCAAAGCTGGCGTTTACAAATGTTACAACCACATATTACTCTAAAGCATTCTCAAGCCCAGTAAAATTCAGTCCCAATTAAGAACTTAAAATAGCTTGGATCTTGAACTTAAGCAATTAGTCAAATATCTTATCAGTGGATTCTGCAACTGTGATATTCTGATTTCTAATGAGAAGCATGTATTGGGTTTTTGTCCATGGTTCCTGGCACATAGCTCCTAAAACCTTTAATTCCTATATAAGAGCCATAGGTCCTTTTGTTATCGTATTTAGTTTTGTGCCTAGTTCCTAAAATAGCTCCAGAGATCGAAGGTATGGCTCAGATCCTGTGTTGCTGTGGCTGAGGTGTAGGCCTGCAGGCTGCAGCTCTGATTCAGCTGCTAGCCTGGGAACTTCCATATGCCACAGGAAGAAAAAGAAAAAAAAAAAAAAGCCCTAAAAAGAAAAAAAAAAGATGGTTTACCATTTTTATATATTAAAAATATAAATATGGAATGCCATTGTGGTGCAGCAGAAACAAATCCGACTAGTATCCAGGAGGATGAGGGTTCAGTCCCTAGCCTCGCTCAGTGGGTCGACGATACAGCATTGCTGTGAGCTGTGGTGTAGGTCGCAGTCGAGGCTTGCATCCAGAGTGGCTATGGCTATGGCTTAGGCTGGCAGCTCTGATTCAACTCCTGGCCCGGAAACTTCCATGTGCTTTGGGTGTGGCCCTAAAAAGTGAATATGTTATATATTATATACATATGCCCATGCAGCTCTGAAAAAATATATAAAAATGTGTTAACACTGTGTATTTCTTGTGATGAGACAATTGGTGCTTTCCCTCTGTACTGCTACTATTTTCCAAATTTTTATGATGAGCTGGCATCAATTCCATAACAGGAAATATATATGTCAGAAGCCCAGAAGTCCCCCTTAGCTTTGGCATCAGGTCCTCTTGTCCAGGTATGATGGGCAGGACCCTCCCTGAGCCATGAGCTAACATCCTGCTCTCCAGCCACAAGTCATTTCCAATAGGTTCAACAAATATCCTGCTCTGGTTTGCACCTCTTTGATCTAGAACAGTCTTCTCTTTTTCTGCCTACCTAACCCTTCTTCTTAAGCTTCTCTTTAAGTTTTGCTTGCTCAAAGAAAGCCCCCAATTCTGAGAATCTTCAAACCTACCATATTCAACTATGCTTGTACTTTTTTTTTTTTCTTTTTTCGCTACACCCACAGCATATGGAAGTTCCCAGCCAGGGATCAAATCCAAGCCACAGCTACGACCTATGCCACAGCTGCAGCAATGCTGGATTTTTAACCCTCTATGCTTGGTCAGGGATCAAATTGCATTGCCACAAAAGACAATACCAGATCTTTAACCCTCAGCACAACAGTGGAAACTCCTGTGCATATACTTCTATTGTAGTGTTTACTACATTATCTTAATTATCTTTTGATTGTTCATGATGCCCTCTAAATGCCAGATCCAAAGCAGGCTCTCTTTCTCATTGTTTTAACCAGACCTGCCCAGTTGTTGAAACAAGGCCTGCCATAAAAACTGTTTGATGGATGGATGAACTAAAATAACTATAACTATGAAAATTTGAGGTTGCCTACCCATGTTTCATTTATTCATTCCTTTATTTTGTTGTTGTTGTTGTTTGTTTTGTTTTTTTGTTCTTTGGGGGGTTTTGGTCTTTTTTTTTTTAGGGCCGGACCTGTGGCATATGGAAGTTCCCAGTCTAGGGGTTGAATCAGAGCTGTAGCTGCAGGCCTATGCCACAGCCAAGCAACACAGGGTCCAAGCTGCTGTTGTGACCTACACCACAGCTCATGGCAATGCTGGATCTTTAACCTACTGAGCAAGGCCAGGGATCAAACCTGAGTCCTCATGGATGCTAGTCAGATTTGTTTCTGCTAGGCCACAATGGGAACTCCCTGTTTTTTGTTTTTTAATTTATGGCTGTATCTGTGGCATATGGAAGTTCCTGGGCCAGGGACTGAATCTGAGCTGCAGCTTCAACCTACACTACCACTGCAGCAATACCAGATCTTTAACGCACTGCATCATAGCAGGAACTCCCACATTCCTTTATTTTTAAAAAATGTATTGAGCCTATTTTGTGAGCTGGTGTTCTGCCGAAAGCCCTACTTTCGTTTTCAAGGTTCATAGAATTTACTGGCAAAATAACCACTCTTCACTTAAAGTAAGAATTTAAATGCTTATCCAATTAACAAAAGACTACAGTATACTAATTAAGAAAGAAGAGTGAAAGAGATTTATACATTACCAAATTGGGGAAACACCTACATCCAGATCCAGGCAGCACTAGAGAGTCCTGTGAACAGCAATCTGGAGCCAACTGGGAAAAGGGATCCCAGGCAGTGTATTCCTCCAACAGGTGAGACGTCAATTTGATGCTCAAAGGAGTCCCACTTTTAGCATCAGACCACAGGCTGATAATAATCAGCCTATGTGCAAATCTGCAGCTCTGGTTATTGTCAAAAATGCCTTGGTCTTAACTCATAAGTCTTGAATGTTCCTTGATCCCTGCGGCCTGGCCAGCCCTTGAGGCTCAGTGAAGCTTCATGACTCACTCTGTATCTAATCTAACCATTCACAAACTTTGCTGGCACCACCCCTGCTAGCCAGCATGTGGTTCAGCAGTTTGGCACCTAGCCAACCATTGGGTCATTGACTAATTAGGGCCTAGTGTTGCCTCTGAACAGGACTACTTTACTGGTTTCCCCAACAGCTGGAAGGATAGATATTTCCTTTGCCTCGAAGAGTTCACAGGGTAAGAGGTAAGACAAGCTATTAAGAGTTATCAGAGAACATGGCATGTGGAGTGTGTGTAGACAAGGCGCTATCCTACATGGTGGGAGACTGAAGCTAACAAGAAAAGTTAAAAGGATTTGGAGGACTTCTCTTGTGGTGCAGCAGGTTAAGGATCCAGGGTTGTCACTGCAGCGCCCTGAGTTGCTGTTGTAGCACAGGTTCAATCCTTGGCCCCAGAACTTCTACATGCTGCAGGTGTAACCAAAAATGAAAGAAAAGGGGGGGATTTGGAAGGAGTTCCTGTTATGGAGCAGCAGCAGAAATGAATCCGACTAGTATCCATGAGGATGTGGGTTTTACCCCTGGCCTCTTCCAGTAGGTTAAGGATCCAGCATTGCCATGAGCTGTGGTGTAGGCCAGTGGCTACAGCTCCAATTCGACCCCTATCCTGGGAACTTCCATATGCCACAAGTGTGGCCCCGAAAAGCAAAAAAAAAAAAAAAAAAAAGTGGAAAACCCTGTCAGCTCAACATACTTTAGCTTGAAGCATATATAAGAAAGGTGTCTATCACCTGTACCACTTAAAATGTTTTTCTGCTCTCCTTTGAACATGTTTTCCTGTGTTCATGTCCTTATGGAGTTGCTTTGAAGCTCTAGTAAGTGAAAAAATACACCAGTCATCAACCTGACCCTGGTCAGGAAGCCCATGGCAGCCCAGCTCAGAACAGATGACAGGGAGATCGGCTGAGGGGAATGTGCAGACCTAGTTTTCCATCTCAGTTTCATGTCCTGTGGCCATTATCCCACCTCTTTTCTTTAATTGCCACTGCTTGAGGAAGAGTCTGTATATCTTCTTTTCCATGTGTGTCATGCATTGATGGTCTTGTCTAGACACTGCCTGTGCATTTGATGTCTGTCCATACCTGGACAGGTCTCCATCAGTCTCCTAATGTGGGGACCATGAATGGTTAGGAATTCAGTGTTGTGGGATCTCTCATTCTGCTGAAAGAAATAGGTTACCAAAGGAGAAATATTGTGTGTGTGTGTGTGTGTGTGTGTGTGTGTAGTGTATGTATAGGTGTACATACATATATAGTTTTCATTTTACATAGCAGATATTAAAACACTTACCAAAAAGCAGCAACAATATAAACAATGTATTCAAAAAATTTTTTTAATCTAGTGGTTTTTTTATGTTATTCAACTGCTCTCCTTGGTGGTGACTGTTGTATTTTTAGCTGCACTTTGATGACGGAACTGGAGACAGCTGTTTCCACAGCCCAAGAGAGAGCGTGGTGCACGCATTTCTCATGTGATCTTGGAGAAGCAACATCGGGATCCTCTCTCACTCTGGAGTTTCACTCTCCTCCTGTTCCCTGCATCCTCTTAATAGTTATCCCAGTGCTGGAAACACAAATCTTCAAGCCAGGTTCCTGATTTCCGTGTTAATCTATTATTCAATAATAATGTTTCTTACAGAGCTGCATTAATTAAAAGCAAGCACTGCAAGAAACCTGTCACATCGAGTGTCATTAGTCACAACAACCTGATGTTCTTTTCTTTCTGTCATTTTTAGAACTTTGGTAACCATGGCAACCCACAGCCCCTTTTATATATAGCACCACTTATATTCAGTTGGTTTATTTCCTTTTTTTTTTTTTTTTTAACCATCAGGAAGACAAGCTGCTTTTTCTTTTTTTAACAACACTCATAATTTAGTGGAATAATCAGGCATAATGATAGTTTGATCCACAAAGGAATATTACATGTTAAATGAAAAATTATCTTACATCTGTATATTAAAATGTGCTGTTTAAAAAAATAAAATCTCGAAGAAGATGAGTTCAGGTACTGGCTCATTAGAAGCCCTGGGATGTAATTAGTATCCAGTAAACAACAGACAAACAAACAACTGTGGGTTTAAGGGAAATTCAGGTGTGCACGACAAGCACTGACCTGGCCCCATCCACTCAGGGGTAGTCACTCAGGGGTAGTGGGACTCGCCCCCCAAGTCTCATCTGGGATTCCCAGCATCCCTTGCACTTCCCCAGAACCTCCCAGGGACTGGCAGTCAGGAGAAAGCAGCCTTCTGCATGGTACAGATGACATTCTAGAAGATTCCAAACTACCTTCCAAGTAGACACCAAAGATTGGTGGCTGTGTGGACATAGCATTGAGCCAGCCCACTTACATCTGCGGGCATTCCAAGGCCCTATCACTTTCCATTCCACCCAGTCTCATTTTTTCAAGATAATCCAGGTCCCTTTTTTATTTAACTTCACCTTCTAGATGTAAGAGCCTTCCATTCAAGTCCTATTTGCCTGAAAACATCCCAAGTCCTGTTTCCTTGTCCTTTGTAACTCTTCCTAGGTCTTAGCAACTTCTTAGCTTTTTTTTTTTTTTTTTTTTTTTTTTTTTTTTTTTTTTTTTTTGAGGCATAGAGAAGTTCCCAGGCCAGGGATCAAACTCACACCACAGTTGCAACCTGCACCACAGCTCTGACAACAGCCAGATCCTTAACCCACTGCACCATGCAGGAACTTCCTCTTAGCCTCTTTTTTTTAAATCCCTATTACTCTCACCATCTCCACACTACTCAGCAATATGGACTTCTTTCATTCAGTTCAACATGTACTTACTGGGCCAAGTAAGTGCCAAGGTTTATCAGAGGCACTGAGGAAAAAAAGGTGAAAAAATTCAAGTCTGAGACTTAAAAGCTTTCAGCCTAGTGATGGGGAAACCAATATAAAACATAATTTCAGTAACTCAGTAAGAGAGATTTTCACATCTCAAGCAGAAAAACAAACTATGCTTAAGAATATCTGGGGTTTCCTGGGGGGAAATCATGCTTGAAATGAATCTTTAAAGACAAGGAATATGTAACTAAGCAAAGAAATCAGACGGGGTGCTCCAGGCAAGGGAACATCATGGACAAAGATCTAGGGGCATGGAACATCAGAGGCTGTGCACAGGATACAATAGGCATTGCTATAAAATGAGAAAAAGATGGGAGAGTAGCTGGAGACATGAAGAGCAACCATGTAATAAAGAGCCTCACGTGTCTTAAAAAGGCACATGGGCCTTATTTGGAAAACAGGAAGGAGCCATGAAAGGGTCTTTGGCTTAATGACATGTTTAAATTTGTTCTTAGGTTAGAATATTCCTGGGTCCATCAGAATTTCTTGGTATATTCATATACTGCATTTATTTCTTCTTCTTCATAATTTGCTTTTTAATTTCTCTGATACATACCCAAATCTAGAATATATAAATGTATAAAGTCTTTAGCAATACATGAACCTTCTAAAAACCATTCCTCCTAATGTTTTGTGGCTTGTTAAGATAGCCACAGGAGTAGTATACACAAAAGTCCCAGATACAAAGGAATGAAGAGAAAACAGCCTATCATCAAAAATATCTAATACAGATTGACCAAAACCTTTGGGATTCAGTTAAAACAGTGATCATAGGGAAATTTATAGTTGTAAATGCCTACATTAAAAAAAAAGAAAGGATTTCCCTGGTGGCTCCGCAGGTTAATGATCCAGTGTTGTAACTGCCATGGCTTGGGTCACTGCTACGGCGTTAGTTTGATCCCTGACCAGGGAACTTCTGCATGCTGTAGGCACAGCCAAAAAAGAAGAAGAAGAAGAAAGAATTCAAATCAAATATGTAAATTTACATCTTATGGAAATAAAAAGAACAAACTTAATCCAAAGCCAGAAGAAGGAAGGAAATAATGAGAATTAAGCAGAGAAAATTGAAATGGAAAAACAATAGATAAAATCAACAAAACCTAAAGATGGCTATTTAAAAATAATCAATAAAATTGGCAAAATTTAGTTACATTAACTAAGGAAAAGGAGAGAAATTACTAATATCAAGAATTAAAGAGAGGACATTACTACTGACTTTACAGAAATAAAAGGGATTATAAGAGAGTTTCAGAAACTATTGCACACCAACAAATTAGATAACCTAGATAAATGGAAAAAAATCCTGAAAATACACAAAATACCAAAAGTGACTTAAGAAAAAATAGAAAATCTGAGAAGACCTATAATAAGTAAAGAGACTGAATCAATGATCAAAAACCCCTCAACAATGAAAAGCCCAGGACTATAGAACGTCACTGGTGAATTCTACCAAACATTTAAAGAAGACTTAAGACCAATATTTCTCAAAATCTTTTAAAAAATAGAAAAAGAAACACTATGTAACTTATTTGATGAGGCTAGCATTCACCCTGATACCATAGTCAGACAACAACCTTACAAGAAAACTGCAGATCAAAATACTTTGTGAATATTGATGAATATTGATACAAAAATTAACAAAATTGGCAAAGTGAATCCAATACCATAGTAAAAGAAATCCCGCCATAATCAAGTGGAATTTATCCTGGGAATGCAAAAATGGTTCAACATACAAAAATCAATCAAAGTGACACATCATACTAATAAAATGAAGGAAAAGAACCTTATGATTATCTCAATAGAGGCAGAAAAAGCATTTAACAAAATCCAACACCCTTTCATGATACAATAATTCACCAATCTAGGTTGAGAGAAACACACAACTAACATCATACTCAATGATGAAAGTCTGAAAACTTTCCCCCTAAAGGTGCTTACTTTTACCACTTGTATTTAACACTGTACTGGAAGTTCTAGCCAGAGGAATTAGGTTAAAAAAAAAAAAAAGAAGAAGAAGAAGAAAGAAAAGATATCCAAATTGAAGGGATAGAAGTAACACTGTCCCTATTCCTAGATGACATAAGCACATGTATGGTAAATACTAAAGAATTTACAAAAAAACTATTAAGGCTAATAAAAAATTCAGCAACATTGTAGGACACAAGACCTATGGTAGTTATGAACAATCTGAAAAGGAAATTAAGAAAACAATTTCATTTACAATAAAATTAAAAAAAATATAACATCTAGGAAGAGATTTAACCAAGAAATGCTGTAATTACACAGAAAACTACAAAATATTACTGGAAGAAATTGAAGAACTGAACAAATGGAAAGACATACTGTATTCATGGATTGGAAGATACAATACTATTAAGACAGTGATACTGGGAATTCCCATTGTGGCTCAGTGGGTGGGGTTAAGAACCCGACAATACCCATGAAGATGCAAGTTCAATCCCTGGCCTTGCTCAGTGGTTTAAGGTCTGATGTTGGTTGCAGGCGTGGCTCAGATCTGGCATTGCTGTGGTTGTGGCACAGGCTGGCAGCTACAGCTCTGATTCAACTCCTAGCATGGGAACTTCCATATGCCATGGGTATAGCCCTAAAAAGATAAAAAAATACAAAAATAGAAGCTATATTGCCCAAAGCAATCTAAAAATGCAATGCAATCTCTACCAAAATTCCAATGGTCATTTTTACAGAAATGGAAAAGACAATACTGAAACTCATATAAAATTTCAAGGAATTCCATGTAGCTAAAACAATACTAAAATAAAATTGGAAGACTCACATTTCCTGATTTCAAAATTTAGTGCAATTCTGTGGTAACCAAAACCTTGTGGTACTGGCATAAATGTAGATATATAGATCAAGGAAAGAGAATCCTGAAACAAACCAATATATCTATGGCCAACTGAGTTTCAACTACGGTGCCAAGATTATGAAAGAGGGAAGAGTAGTCTTTTCAACAAATGGTGCTGAAACAACATGAAGTTAGACCTTTAGCTCACATCATATATAAAAGTTAACTTACAGTGGATCAAAGCACTGAATTATAGAGATTTATCTATAGAACTTCCAGAAGAACTCATAGGGTTAAATCTTCACAATCTGAGATTTGGCAACAGGTTCTTAGTTATGACATCAAAATTGCAAGCAACAACAAAAATAGGTAAATAGAACTTTATTCAAGTTAAAAACTTTGTGCATCAAAGGACATTATCAAGAAAGTGAACGTTGCAGAATGGAGGAGAATATTAACAAATTACATATATGATAAGGGTCTAGAACTCAAAATATATAAAGACATATTCAGAAAAAAAACTACAAATTTTTTTAAATAAGCAAAGGAGTTGAATAAACATTTCTCCAAAGAAGATTTACAAATAATCAACTAACACATGAAAAGACACTCAAAAATCATTGATCATTAGGAAAATATAAATTAAAACCACAGTAGGTACCACTTCAAATCCACTAGGTTGGCTAGAATAATAATCATTTTTAAAAGAAAAATAACAATTCTGGCAAGTATATAGAGAAATTGGAACTCTTATGCATTGCTGGTGGTAACATAAAATGTTCAGCCACTATGGAAAATACTTTGCCAATTCCTCAAAAAGTTAAATAAAGAATTACCATATGACTTAGCAATTCCATGCTTAGATATATACCCAGAAAGGTTAAAAAACAAAACAAAACAGGGCCTTAAATAAATACATATTCAACACATGTTCATAGATGCTCTATGCAAAATAGCCAAAAGGTAGTTGCAGTTCAAATATCTATCAGTGAATGAATTAATAAATAAATTGTAATGTATACATACAATTAAAACTTATTCAGCCATAAAGTGTTATAACATTAATGAAACCGAATAACACTGTGCTAAAGGAAAGAAGCCAGACTCAAAATGTCATATATTGCCTTGATTCCATTTATATGAAATATTTAGAATAGAAAAGTCCATAGAAACAGAATGTAGATACGTGTTACCAGAATCTGAGGAAAGGGAGGAACAGGGAATGACAGTTAGTGGATATGCTGTTTCCTTTGGGGTATTTTGAAATTTTATCGAGGTGATAGATAGCTACACAACATTGTTTAATGTACTAAATGCCATTAAATTACACAATTTAGAATGGTTAGTTTTAATGCTATGTGAATTTCTCTTCAATGAAAAAGAGAAAAAATGTAAAAAGAACACTTAATTTGATAAAGGAATTTTAAAATTTCAGAATCAAAAACAAACAAACACCCAAAAACAACAACAAAAAAAAAACTTTAGAAGTCTCTGCTCTAAGCCCCTTGCGGTGGGTATTTTTACAGTAGTTGTTTTGCGATCTTCATACTTTCCTGGGACTTTGCTTCCTATCTTCCCTTCCTTTCATCTGCTCCCCATTCTCATGGTTCCAGTGGGGGCATCTGGGCTTATACAAGTGGACAGCATCCTTAGTCAACAAAAGTGAGTAATATTGAGATGAGTACCTGATCCAGACAGGTCAGCCAGAGGCTATGTTCTTCAAATTTATAATCTGAACTAGGAGACTTAAGGTTCAGCCTGGCTTTTTTTTTTTTTTTTTTTTTTTTTTTTTTTGGCCATGCCCACAGCATGTGGAAGTTCCTGGGCAATAGATGGAATCCGTGGCACGGCTGAAACCAGAGCCACAGCAGTGACAATGATGGATCCTTAACCTGCTAAGCCATGAGGGTACTTCCTGGCTGGCTTCTTTAAAAGAAGAAGTGCAGTCCCAGGCTGCAGAATGGTCCTGTTTCACTGTGTTTTATCATGGAGCCTAGAGCAGAGAAAGCCTGGGAGCGAAGAATAATAAAGCAACCTTACAAAGAGAAGCAGACATGAATAAAAGCAAGAAATCACTGAGTACAGATCCTTCTCTGGGGCAGTTCCTGAGACCTGGTTAATCCCCAGAATTTCAGCTTCATAAGAGACCTCTAACTCTAGTTAGTCCTACTTACATCATGGAAGTAACTTGAATGGATTTCTGTGTTCTGCAACCTATACACTGCTCTTATGCAGATGAGAAACCAAAGATTATAAATGATTTAACTATAAAATTGATTAGTTGATCAGAATTTGTTATGCATTCATGATAAGCATTAATTTTTTTTATTTTTATGGCTACAACCCCGTGGCATATGGAAGTTCCTGGGCCAGAGATTAAATCTGAACCGCAACTATGACCTACGTTGCAACTGTGTCAATGCTGGATCCTTTAACCCACTGTGCCAAGCTGGTGATGGAACCCACACTTCTGCAGCAAGCAGCTACAGTTGGATTCTTAACCAGTTCCTCAATAAGAACTCCAGTAAGCATTAATTCTAAGAGGTTTAATCTGACAGATTGACACCAAGAAATGATAATGCTGGTGCTATTATATTTTATTGATTACTATTGCTAGCCAAACAAAATATGTTTAAAAACAACAGCAACAGTTCTTTCCCTACACACAAGGCTCTAATAAATAAGGTAGAAGGCGAAAGATGGCTGCAAAGCAACTCATGTTTGAGTCATGGGGGAAAAATAAAATCTTGACCAAGTGAAGAGTATTTTTACTTTAAAATAGGATTATGTAAAGAAAGTTTTAGATTGTAAAATCTGGGTTTTAATCTATCCAATTAATCAAATATACCTTCACTGGCACTTAGAGATAGTGCTAAAATATTTATTGAATGTTTTATTCAAAATTGTTACAATAGCTTTTATTTCATTTTATCAAAGGACTATTTTTCATTTTCCAGTTTCATTTGAAAACACTAAGAGTGCAGCTACATAGAATAAGATATTATATATTCCACAAAAATCTTTGCATTTGATTTATCCCTGTAACATTAAAAAATAAAATCCAGGACACAAGTGTATTTTGGAGCGTGGATGATTTTATATAGCAAAGAAGGCTACTTCATTCATTTACTTTCCCAGGACTTTGATAAATATATAAAGTTAGAGGAAAATTGTTTTGGTACAGGACTCTCCTATAAATTATCTACACAAAAATCTTCAGTTTCTTAAGATTTAGAAATTAAAAAACTAAAGTTTATAGTAATACATCTAAAATAGACATACTGTGGGCCTAGAAAGAAGCACCAAAGTGTAAACTGGAGAGTGAATGAAGGGAATTAATTGACACTTAATTTTGTGGTTTATACCTAAGCACATTTTTGTTTTTATTTTTTTCCTTTTTACGGCTGCACCTGCAGCATATGGAAGTTTCCTGGTGAGGGTTAGAATCGGAGCTGCAGCTGCAGGCTGATGACACAGCCACGGAAATACCGAATCTGAGCCACATCTGCAACCACATCACCACAGCTTGCTACAATGCCAGCTCCTTAACCCACTGAGCAGGGCCAAGTATCAAACCAGCATCCTAAGAGACAACTTCAGGTCCTTAACTTGCTGAGCTACAATGAGAACTCAAAATTATTGCAAATTATTAAAATAAATGTGGGATATGAAGGCAAGGGCGAGTTTTGAGAAACTTCTAATCCTATAGTGACATTTTTGGGGGGCTTTGGATGGCCCTCTGATTGCCATGGAAAGTTGGAGATATCACAGGTATGTGTTAAGCTGGTTGCCAAGACGTGTGTACCTCCTGACCCAGAGATGCCTCTACTGAAGTCAGCATTAATTTTTTTAAAATGTATTGGGGTATAGTTGATTTATAAAGTTATATTAGCTTCAGATTTACAGCAAAATGAAATCAGTTATGCCTATACATATATCCCTTCTTTTTTCCATGTAGGTTACTACAGAACACTGAGTAGGCCTCCTTGTGCTAGATAGTAGGTTTTGTCAGTTATCTATTTTATATAGAGTAGGGTGTATGGTAAATCCCATCCTCCCAATTTATCTCTTCCCCTCCATGGTCTCCCCTTTGATAAGTTTTGTAAATTTGATTTCAAAATCTGTGAGTTTTCTTCTGTTTTATGAATAAGTTCTTTTGTGTCATATCATTTTTACTAGATTCCACATGTAGGTGATATCATATAAAATTTGTTTTCTCTGTGTGACTTATTTCACTTAATGTGATAATCTCTACATTCATCCAGAGATAAACTCAGGAGCCTATGCTCAACTACTTTATGACAAAGGAGGCAAGAATATACAATGAAAAAAAGATAGTCTCTTCAAAAAGTGGTGCTGGGAAAACTAGACAGCTACATGGAAAAAAATGAAATAAGAACATTCTCTAACACCATACACCAAAATAAACTCAAAGTGGATTAAAGACTTAAATGGAAGGTTGGAGAGTATAAAACTCCTAGAGGAAAAAATAGGCAGAACCCTCTTTTTTGATCCACCTCCTAGAGTAATGAAAATAAAAGCATTAATTTTTAAAATCACCGAAAGCATGAAGTTAGCAAAAGTATTGAAACACACTACGCGTGTATGATTTATCCAAAAATCTTGTGCTGTAGATCAAGATCTTTTCTTTGAGTGTGGTCATAGATTGTCGTTTTTCTTGCATTAGCCATTTACAACATATTCAATAAGTACAATACTCAAGGCAATAGGTATGATGGGTGAAAACCCAGTTCCACTCCTCGTCAGCTCCAAGAGCACACATCTCATTCTGAACCTTAAGAGGATCACAGGAAGTGACGTATGTATGTACAAACATTCCCTTCTCCTCCTGCAGCACTTGGAACCCACATCCTCACAGAGACTACATCAGGTCCTTAATGCACTGAGCCACAACAGGAACTCCATACTGAGATTTTTTTTAAGTTTTCATTCAACTTAAAAGAAAATTTGAAGAGTTTCCATTGTGGGTCATTGGTAACAAACCCAACTAGTATCTGTGAGGATCCATGTTCGATCCCTAGGCCTGTTCAGTGGAGTAAAGATCCAGCGTTGCTGTGAGCTGTGGTGTATGTCACAGACACAGCGCAGATCTGGTGTTGCTCTGGCTGTGGCGTGGGCCCACAGCTGTATCTCCAATTGTAGCCTGGGAAATTACATATGCTGCAAGAGCAGCCCTAAAAAAAAAAAAAAAAAAAGGAAGAAGAAGAATAAAGAAAAAGAATAGAAAATTGGGGACGATAAATAAATACTGAAGAATTTAGTCTCCTGTAAGGTAAATGTATGTAAGGCATTCCACTTTCAGATTGGTTTAAATAACCTGTGCAAAACAATGCCTGCAACTGCATCAGAAAACAGTGTCTGATGGAGACCAAGATTTCTGTGTTATCATTCATCATTTCTTCACCTGTCCTGCAACTTTGAGCAGGTCAAGCAACATATTTCTTTTATTTTCTATTTTACTTAAGCTCTTATTTTTAAAATGATGTATAAGGGGTTGCTATTAACTTGATGAACATTCCTTATATATGAGAAATTTCATTGAGTTCTTGAGAAGGTAAAGAAGTAATAGCAATTAAAAAGATAATGAAATTCATTGTAATGATAGCTTATGTATAATCACTATACTACATCATAAATAACAGTTCCTTGCTTGTACATAATATCTTCCTGGTACTTCCAATAAATCTCTGTCTACTCTCTCCTTCAATAATGGATAATGGATAATGTTTCTTATGCCAAATTCTGGATTCAGAAGGTTCTGTTTCCAGTAAGGCTGGAGCAGTGATGTTTTCATTTTTCCATGGCTTGTCACCCAACACTTCCATTTAGTTCACTACTGGGTTTTTTGGTTTTTTTTTTTTTTTTTTTGTACTAATTGTTGAACACATAAACTCTTAATAAACTTTATCTGCTTTCTTTATGTACCTCATTTATTCACTAATATCCCAAGCAGGAGAAACAGAAACAGAGGGAACAAACTAAAATTACACTTATGCCCATCTGTTTTCTTTCTTTCTTTCTTTCTTTTTTTTTTTCTTTTTTCCCTTTCAGCCAAACCTGAGGCATGCAGAAGTTCCTGGGCCAGGGATTGAACCTGCACCACAACAGCAATCTGAGCCGCAGGAGTAACCTGAGTCGCAGCAGTGACAATACTGGATCTTTGACCCACTAAGCCACCAGGGAACTCCCTCATCCACTTTCTTTTTGTTGAATGTATATAGAAGTTTCTAAGACCAACTCTTCTCACCTCAAGTCAAATACAAAACCTAGCCATTCCAAAGGCTCTGTCTGTTTTTTTCTTTTTCAGTGACTCCACGATGACATATTTATTCCTCACATCCTTCTTTTCTTCTTCCCTCATCAGAGTGCCTTGTAGGCAATTCAACTTCAGTGCTTCCAAGTCCACTCTCACTTTCCTCCCCTCACTGATCTATCCTTGGTGGCCCCTGTCTTGGTTGATGACCATTCTCCAAGAGGCCTGAGCTAACAACTTTTTTTTTTTACTTTATTTTTAGGGCCAAACCTGCCACACATGGAAGTTCCCAGGCTAGGGGTTGAATCATACCTGCAGCTGCCAGCCTACACTACAGTCACAGCAATGCCAAATCCAAGGAACATTCATGACCCGTGTACGCTGCAGCTTGTGGCAACACTGGATCCCTGATCCACTGAGCGAGGCCAGGGGTGGAACCTGCATCCTCAAGAATACCAATCAGGTTCTTAACCTGCTGAATAACAATGGGAAGGCTTTAGGGATAGCTGATAGATAGGGAGGCAGCAGAAGAGAACCAGCTGGGATGAGTGGGGACCCATCTGTCCATCCAACTACCACCTTCTCCTCTGGTTCTGCACTCTCCCTCCAGGAGACTGGAGCCTCACCCACCCTTCTCTGCTTTCCTGTGATGGCTTTACTGTCATTTTCTCAGTCTGTAAGTTCTCACCTACTACTTACTCTATGTAACATGGCCAGATTTATGATCCCCAAACACAGATTTGTTGTAGAACCTTTCAACAAGCCCACACTGTGCAGTCTGACCATCCCCTTCTCTCCTATGCTTCCTCCTGATACCATTCCCCATTGACCCTTTCTGGACATCTGGAACCATTCATTCTTCTCTATAGGTAGTGTAGACCCTGGACCTTTGCTCCCATCTATCACACTTGTCTTTCTTCTAGGAATGCCCCCTCCTCTCTCCCTCTGTTCCATCTTCACTACACAGCTTGTGTCACCCATACCACCCCCTCTTGGAAGAATTTATGGACGTCCCCCCCCCCAAAAGACATTGCTTTCTCCTGTGGACTTCCATAGCATTCTGTTGATCTGGCAGCAGGATGTTCATTATGTGGAATGGGGAGAGGGTCTCTCTCCCTTCATCTGAGTGAACATCTCTCTATAATAACTGGGACCACGATATAGCCACTATGTGCGTATTAAGAGAATATATGGAATTAATGAGAAAACAAATGAACGCACACACAGTACTATCAGTCAAGAGTAGGAATTTTGTGGGAAAGCTGATGTGGGGGCTATTTGCATGGGTGGCTGTCAGGCTCCCTGTGCTCCCAGAAGCATAGGCTATGGTTGTGGTAGATGAACTGAGGACCCAATCCTGAAGCTGCTTACATACCCCCCACCCCAGAGATTTGGCCTGTGGACTAGAGAGGGCAGAGAATGCACCTCATGGAAGATAAGCTTTTTTGTAAAGATCTGGTAGTATTGGATTTCCCACTGTGGCTCAACTGGTTAGGAACCCAACATAGTGTCCATGAGGATGTAGGTTCAATCCCTGGACATGCTCAGTGGGTTAAGGATCCAGCATCACCTCAAGCTGCAGCATAGTTTATAGATGTGGCTCAGATTCCATGTTGCTGTGGCTGTGGTGCTGGCCAGCAGCTGGAGCTCCAATTTGACCCCTAGCCTGGGAACTACCATATGCAGGTGTGGGCCTAAAAAGAAAAAAAAAAGAAAAGACCTAGGAGTTCCTCTTATGGCTGAGTGGTTAAGAACTCAACTAGTATCTATCAGGATTCAGTTTTGATCCCTGGCATTGCTCAGTGGGTTAAGGATCTCATATTGCTATGACTGCTGTGTAGGCTGGCAGCTACAGCTTTGATTCAACCCCTAGCCTGGGAACTTCCATATGCCATGGGTGCAGCCCTTAAAAAAAAAAAAAGTGAGAACCTATTCCAGGAAGGGAGCATCACCACAGATAACCAGAGTACAGATTATACCTGCAGTTGGGGAAGAAACCAGATGAGTTTGCTTGTTAAATGTCCTGTGTCCTATTGAAACTGCCTGGCCCAGCAAATATTCATTTAACAAACATCTGCTTTTCCATCTCCATGTGAATTGTCTCCCTGCCTTTGGAAGTCCCACACAACCCCTCGCCCCCATACATACATCTATCAACATCTTCCTGGTCTTTAGCTGAAGATGATATTTAAGGCGAGAGTTTCAGTCATTTGGGTGACAATTTCCTGGGTGTCTTCCATGTATATTTTTATTAAACCTTGATTTATTCCTGTTAATTCATAGACCAGCCAGAATAACATAGAAGGGTAGAAGACAATGTTTTTCTCCCCAGCCTTTGACTGCAACAGAGGCTTGAAGTGAGGATAGCCCAGATTGGTGTACTGATGGAGAATGGAAAGGAAGAAGCAAAAGTAGGGAGCAATGTTAGCAGGGAGGATGAGCGATGGCTGGGCTGCAGACAATGGATAAAGGAGTCTGAGAAATAAAGCATGACTCCAGTAAAGGATGATACTGTCATCCGAAACAGAATGTTGGAAAGGAAAGCAGGCCAACGCCAAAGAGGGAAGTTTTGTTTGTAATTATTTTGAGTCTAATGCAAAGCACAGCAGAGAGGAAGGACTGGGCTAGTTCTTCAGAGAGGATGCATGCTAGAAATAGAGATTTTGGAATCACATTTGTGCAAATAATAGCTAAAGCTGTGAGACGGTTTGAGGTTTCTGAGGGAAGACACAGTGAGAGTGTGGCTAGGGATGCCCACAGTCAGGAGGAGGGAGCATAGGAAGGGCCAGAAAGAGCCCTCAAGATGCTAGGGGGACCACCAGGGTGACATCATTTAAGCCAAGGATGGAAAACTTTTAAGGATCATAGCAGCACTGTACACAATAGGCAAGACATGGAAGCAACCTAAGTGTCCATTGAGAGGTGAGTGCATACAGATGTGGTACATATATACAGGGGAATATTACTCAACCATAAAAAAGAATGAATAGTGGCATTCACAGCAACGTAGATGCAACTAGAGATTCTCATACTAAACGGAGTAAGCCAGAAAGGGAAGGACAAATTCCCTACGGTATCACTTACATGTGGAATCTAAAATATGGCACAAATGAACCAATGTATAAAACAGAAACAGATTCACAGACATGGAGGATAGATTTGTAGTTGCCAAGGGGGAGAGGGGAGGGAATGGGATGGACTGGGAGTTTAGGGTTAGTATATGCAAACTATTCTATTTA
The DNA here is from genome assembly GCF_054392235.1 of Sus scrofa. Taxonomy (NCBI): domain Eukaryota; kingdom Metazoa; phylum Chordata; class Mammalia; order Artiodactyla; family Suidae; genus Sus; species Sus scrofa. Next base: position 150,642,557 of record NC_139383.1, read on the forward strand.
GAACAGATAAACAATGAGGTGGTACTGCATAGCACAGGGAACTATATCTAATCCCTTAGAATAGGCCATGATGGAAAAGAATATATATATATACACAAACATATTTATGTATGACTGACTCACTTTGCTATACAACAGAAATTGGCACAACATTGTAAATTAACTATACTTTAATTAAAAAAAAAGAAAATCTTTCAAGGATCAGATTGAATGCTGAATACAAATAGGACAGAAAGTGAGTGGAAAAAATTATAGTATATGATAATGGGTGTCACAGATGATCTGAGAGAGTGTGGTTTCTATAGGTGTGGAGATCAGAGGATGCCAATGTGGGGCTTAGTGGTTGGAGATTTCTCCCTGGAAACGGAAATGTGAACAATCCAAGCTGGGGGATAGGGTGGATAAGGTTTATCAGGAAGGCTGATGCTCTGAGGTTTGATTGCAGAGAACAGGAAATCTTGCTAGGCAGGATGGCAAGCTCAAAATAACAGCAGGAAGGTGGACAGTCACTTGGAAGTATAGAGAGAAGGGGAAGAATGAGGCAGTAACAGCAGAACCTTGCAAGCCAGAGACGCTGTGAACCCACCTGTGGCTGCAGAATGAGGGTGTCCTTTTACTCTGGGGGCCTTAGTTCCCTGGGTACTGTGTGGTGGTGACCTACCCTACCCAGGTTTCCATCCCAGGGCTCAAGGTCATGGACACAAACACGGTCAGCTGTCTGGTGACCAGGAAAAGCAGTGCCATCAATTCTCTGATGGCTTTGCTTTCCCATGTGTTATTTCTCCAGTCACTGCCACTGATGGCAAAGCAGGGCTTTCCAAGGATAAGGAAGCAAAATGAGTTTCGGACAAATAAATATTATCTTTACCTATCAATGTGGTCCAAGCTCCTTGACATAAACCGTATTTTTCTGTTGAGCATGAGTCTCAAACTCCTTTATGGAGGGGGTGTGGCGGTAGCACAGAGACAGTCAAAGGCCAGGAGGGAAACTCCAGGAGAGTGGAGAGGGAGAAGGTTGTGGGAAAGGGGTACCCCCACATCCAGTGTACCCTGACCCTCTGCTGCAATCCAGGGCACCTGGACATGTCACTTGATCCCTTTGCAGCTTGGTTTCTTCATTGGTTAAAGGATGACACAGCATAGACCTCATAAATTTATCATGGGATTAAGGCATTCACTGTACGTGAGGTCTTTAAGACCAGACGCACTCTGTGGGTCATATGTAGTGTACCCTGAAGCAGCAGAGGCTAGGAGCTTTACAGTGCTGTGCTGTGAAGCTCTGTACTTACCAGAAAGAACTCTAGCGGTTTGATCAGATGTCTGTACCCACCTGAGACTGGAAACTCCAAGTGGAATGGAACCATGATGCTTTTACACACGGCTCTATGCCCAGTCCCTAGTCCTTGAAATGTCACAGGCAATAAAAAGATATTTGTTGACTATATGCTAGTGGGTGGATGAATAGATGGATGGATGGAGGGAGTAATGTTATAAGGTTCCATTTCTTAAAACGTGTGGCAGATGACCTCAGGTGGATAAGCTTTTATTGCAGTGTGTTTTGCAGAAGGCAAAAAGAAGGAAGTGTTTTACAATTGTCTTTGTCCTGTACTCTGTTCTAATATTCAGGTGAAATACACCTGCTCTGTGCTGGTAGCCAGCATATCCTCCTGGCTCAGGAATTTTAGATTCACAATGCAACCCCAGCCCCCAGGCATCTCCCCTTTCTGCTTGCATTTCTTTCTGTGATAAGCTACTTGATTGGCTGATTTTGCCTTTCAACTCAATTTCTCATTGGTGGCTGAAGTTTCCAGGGAACACTCTACAGCCTAGCATGAGGGGCAGCTCCTCTTTCCTCTTCCTGGAAACCCTTGCTTAGTGGTTTCCAAGAGCATTTTGGCTCATGATTATTCTGTTGCTCTTTCCAGAATGCCATTTTCCACAATTGAATTCAAATTGTTTGCTTTTTCAATTGACAAATTATAGCAGATAAATGCTACCAATTACTGAACAAACAATTAAGATCCTAGAAGGATTTTCCCTACTGCATTCTTGTTGTTAATTTGGAATTTCTTTTCTTTTCTTTTCTTTTTTTTGCCTCATTTTGTATACTGCTGTAGCAAAAGCATCTGCACCAGGGATTTCAGAAGTCAGGTTTTACCTGCCTCTGCTAGCTTTCTCAAAAATTTGCAAAAGCTGAGGCTGGCCTTGCATCTCTTAGGATTCCACACACACATGCACAAATCACAAAGAATAGCTGTGCAGAGGGGGCCTCTGACTCAGAAGACATAATTGCCAGATCTGACACTAGCAAACTCTCGGACCTGGTTCAAGCCTGATTCCACACATGAAAAATATGTTTGGGGAAACTGGATGAAATCATGCATTTGGGGAGAGCACCCATCCTGCTGGGGACTGAATCTGAATCTGGGCTGACCTACTTGCTCCAATTCACCTCAAAACTGTCCTCAAGAAGCCCACTTCGTTAAGATAACCATCAAAAAAGGAAAGCATAAGGCAGGCATCTCTCCCCCCCCATTTATTTATTTATTTATTTATTTATTTATTTATTTATTGGCCTCCCCCACAGAAATTCCCTGGCCAGGGATCAACCCGTGCCACAGCAGTGACTGGGGCGCCTGCTGACAATGTCGGACCCTTAACCTGCTGCACCATCTAGGGAACACCAAGGCAGGCATCTCTGAATCAAATCGTTGATTTGTCAACCACTGCCTGGTCTGACAGTGATTACTTTTATTATTTTTATTTATTTTTATTTTTATGTTTTTGCTTTTTAGGGCTGCACCCACTGCATATGGAAATTCCCAGGCTAGGGGTCAAATCCAAGCTACAGCTGCTGGCCTTCACCATAGCCACAGCAACATGGGATCTTTCCCACATCTTCAACCCACACCATAGCTCACGGCAATACTGGATCCCTGACCCATTGAGCAGTGCCAGGGATTGAACCCACATCCTTGTGGATACTAGTTGTATTCATTTCTGCTGTGCCACAGCAGGAGCTCCAATGTGATTACTTTTAAAAACAAAAAGATTCAGAAAATCCAGCCCTTGCCTCCGAGAACAAAGGGTAGGGAGGTGTTAAGACAGGAGCCTTGAACTCCTAAGCAAAGCCGAGTATGACTGGTGTGAGTCTGCCATAAGCCCCAATGTGGCTGAGAGCCAGTTCTGCTTCAATCACATACCCTGTCAAGGCCGTTGTTGTGTGTTCCCCACAGGGATTACTAATTAAAAAAAAATCTGAAATGTAATAAAAGCACTTAGTAAAAGTACACTGCAAAAATTGCTTTTATCCAGAAAGCATTTCTGCCTCTTGCAATCGCCTCCTCTGCTCATTCATCACAGAGCCTCAGGCTTGTCACTGGGAAGATCTATCATCTCTGTACTAAAGATGCCATCATCAATGTCATCAGCAAACATATATTTGGTATGGACTGGTCTATGAGGACACTGATAGCAACCATCACTTGGAGAAGAGGATTTTGAAAATCTTAAAGATATAATGGCAAATAACATAACTATTTTATTTCTTTTTTTGTTTTGGGGGTTTTGGTTATTTTTGTTTGTTTAGGGGATTTTTGCATCTTTTTATTATTTTACCTTATTTATTAATTTATTTTCGTTTTACAGCCACACCTGAGGCACATGCAAATTCCTTGGCTAGCAGATGAATTGGAGCTGCAGCTGCTGGCCTATGCCACTGCCACAGCCTTAGCAACACCAAATCCTTAACCCATCTGAAGGTTAGGGATTGAAACTGCATCCTCACAGACACTATGTCAGGTACTTAACCCTCTAAGCACAACTGGAAATCCTTACTTTGTTTTTGCTTTTTTTTTTTTTAAGTAACTTCTTATTTTAAGGCAAATTATGCTCAGAGACTGAAGTTGTCTTTGCCCATAATTTATTTAACACAGATTCAGTGTAGGGATTATAATTTATAATAATATTTCATGAGCCAATAGCTTATAGTCAATAGGATAATGTCTCTTATAAGCCAATAAAGCAACAATATGCTCCAAACCAATAATAGATTAATCACATTGTTGTTCCAGGCAGAGACAAGTTGAAAGAAAGTACAAATTTAGTTGAGGTATACATTTCTGTGAGCGTCAACTTAGCCAACCAAGAGCTGACATCCAGCTGCAGGTGCAAAGAGAAGGTCCGTGTAGCCAGAGCAGGATGCTAGCAGAGAGCAGGTGCCCATGCGTCCCTCCAGAACACTAACACAGTTTTCGCCACTGCCTACAAGGAGTAGCTTTGCCAAGGCAGGAACATACCTCCTTTCCCCTCCTGAGAATACTGCCCAGTTAAATATGATTGCCCACCAAGAGAAGTCTGGCCATGGCAACAGCCGTTGTCTCAAGATCTCCAGAGAGTTCTTTAGAGAAGCAAGGAGTAGTAGCCTTGCTCAGAAGGAATACTCTTGGTGAGTCCTCACAAATTCTTGGTGTTTGAAGTTTAAGTGTCCAGCACATGATGGCTGCTTGACTACACCTTCTTATGGACAAGTCCCCCAGTGGTGCGCCTCAGTGGATCTCCTGAGGGCTGACCGACAACAACAGATGCCCAGTCGTCCTCCTGGCCCAGCTTCAAAGTCACCTTCAGGTCAAAACAACTGGACTTAAGTCAAAAACAAGTAGATTTGAAATCATAACCAATACACAACAATAATGTTTGCTACAAATGATTTTGGAACATTCTATTGTTACTGAAATTCAGGTCTGGTTGCTCCCCACTTAAAACCAATACTCTACAGGCTTGGTTGGTGGAGAGGAAAGTTGGCTTTCTTTCAGAGGCTGGCAACCGCAGGAGAAAGTGAACTCATGTCCAAAGGTCAACTTCCCCTTGCTGATTATTGGGCAAGAGCTTTTAAAGGGGAGCTTCTGGGATATATCAGCAGAAGGAGGGGCTATTAGCAGAAACAGCACAGTCAGCTCTGACAGTCATCTTGAAATTGGTCATGCAGTGATCTGATCAGCATCATCTTCATCAGTATAATGAATTATGAAGTGTATAATTATACACTTTTGAGTATAATTAATCTTCAGTTCCAGAGTAGGTTTTTTCACATTGCTTGAAGCCTGTTCTTGGAATTGTGGCTGCTTATGTCATGGCTACGGTCTGATCATCATGTGGTTAATTTCTTCCACATGATGGAAGGTGTTTTAGTCTCTATAAGACAGCTCACAGGATATGCCTCAGAATATTATCTATAGTCCTTGAAGAGGAACAAAAGTGCTCGACTTTGTATAATGACTAAGCTATTATTATTTGGTCTTGTTTGACTGTTTTCCTTTGCTTGCATTTTCTCACTTCTCTGATTAAGTTCATTCTTTGCTGAAGTTTTTCCACAGACGAGAGGCAGGAAAAACACAATGAACTTCTTTGCAGAACAGATACAGACTCACAGACCTTGAAAAACTTGTGATTTCCAAAGCAGACAGGTTGTGGGAGTGGGAGCATAGGCTGGGAGCTTAGGATGGAAATGCTATAAAACTGGGTTTTGATTATTGTTGTACAGCTATAAATGTAATAAAATTCATTGGGTTAAAAGAAAAAAAGAGAGGCAGGCAGAGAACATGGGAGGAAGGATCTGTCCTGGGAAGGCCCCATGGTGTCCTGTTCTGTTTCCACTATAATATATATGATTCCTTTGATATCTTTATCATGTATTCATCACCCTCGTGCAATTGATTTAGACAGATTATTTATGAGCAACCAAGGTATACCAAGCACTCTCTAGGTTGGGATGGATCAGGATAGCGTGGGTGCCAAGACACATTACAACCCACTGATTCTTTCATCTAACTTGCTGGAGTTTTTGCGGGCCTCCTAGGTGAGCCATCATGAGCAAAGACAGATGTGGTCCTTCCTCAAAGTGGCTTCAGACTAGTGAGGATGAAGCGGCCACCTCATTGAAGCTATCACAATTGTTGGCTGCACATCGTCCAGACAACTTACAGGGCTTGGGAAAGTGAGTAATGGTGGGAGCTGACCTGGCCTGGTTGGTCATGAATTAAAGGGTCATGAGTTAAAGGGAACATCAGGACCCAGGGAGGAAATAGAGCACCTCAGAGCCTTGAAGGAGGTGTAGGAAGCTGAAAAGGGCTCATGAAGCCTGGGGCAGGGAGGGGACTTGTCAGATTTGTCTTTTACAGACCGCCATTTTTTTTTTTTTTTATGGCCACACCTTTTGCATATGGAAGTTCCCAGGCCAGGGATTGAATCAGAGCTGCAGGAGCAACCTACACCACAGCTGCGGTAATGCTGGACCCTTAAACCACTGTGCTGGTGATCGAATTTGTGCCTCCATAGCAACCTGAGTGGCTGAAATTGGTTTTTTAACCCAATGTGCCACAGCAGGAACTCCTACAGATCCTCTAGCAGTCTTTGTAGAGACTAGACTTGGAATATGCCACAGACTATAACAAGGCCAAGACAGGGCTGTCAGCTGAGGTCTGGGAGCCCAGGCCAAGGCTGGCTGACTGGTTGGGGAAGGTGTGAGCTTCTGCAAAGCAAATGGAAGGATCAGTAGGCCACAGCCACATGATACTGTGAAGCCCAATTTACGATGTGGGTCTTGTGCCCCCACAATGAGGCCACAGCAACCTCTTCTCAAGCAGCAGTAAGAGGTGTCTTCCAGCCTAAACCTCCAAGGGCAGGATAGCCTAACATGGGGATGAGAGCCTGAGGCCTCAGTGAGGCCCTCTCTGGTATAAGTGTGAACTTGTGACAAGAGGCAGGCCAGGGATGATGGAGGAGGTCTCAGCCATGCTCTCTAGAGGAGGGGTTTCCACCTGCTCCAGCCTTTCAATGAGGAAGCACCACTACGTGTGACATATCTGTAGAATCCGAAGGACATCAGTAACCCAGAGGACACCTTATTCATTCCTCCAGAACAAAGCAAACCCCTAAGGATGGCAGTCTAAGTAACACCGCATTGGCTTTGCTGAGAAACAGGGAGCTTTTTCTTTTTAATGACTTTTTAACTTTTTAGCTTTTGAACCACTCCCAGTTAATGTCATCCTTCAGATGGAAGAAATGGGCCCTATTCTTTTCTCAGGCCCTTCACCAAGTCCTTCTGTAGCTTCTCTTTGAAAAACAACCATGCTTTCCAAATCTGGAATTGGCCCAAATACATGGGCATCCTAAGTAGTTGCAACAGGAGTCTGTGGTTTTCCATTCTTCCTCCAAATGACAGCCTACATTTTCCTTCTACCTTAGGCTAAAGTATCATTGTAATAGTGCATGAAATTTGATAGCATTTCATAGGTGAACCTATCTATAGAACAGAAACAGACTCACAGACATGGAGAACAGACTTGTGGTTGCCAAAGGGGAGGGGGAAGGAGTGGAATGGACTAGAAGTTTGAGATTAGTAGATGCAAACTATTACATTTAGAAAGGATAAGCAATAAAGTCCTGTTACATAGCACAGGGAACTATATTCAGTCACTTGTGATAGAACATGACATAAGATAATATGAGAAAAAAATGTATATGTGTGTGATTGGGTCACTTTGCAGTATGGCAGAAATTAAATTAACAGAACATTTATAAATTATAGTAAATCAACTATAATTTAAAAAATTAAAAACAAAGAAATTGACAGCTTCTTTTTGAAAATATTTTTAACTTTTAATTTTTTTTTCTTTTTTGGCTGCCCCATGGCATAGGGAGTTCCCAGGCCAGGAATCATATCCAAGCCACTGTTGCAACCTACCCTGCAGCTGTGGCAACACTGGATCCTAAACACACTATGTCAGGCCAGGGATCGAACCTACATCCCAGCACTGCAGAGACACTGCTGATTCTATTGTGCCACAAAGTAAACTCCTTTTTAAATGTTTTTTTAATATATTTACTTTGAGGGGGGCATGCCTGAGGCATGTGGAAGTTCTAGGGCCAGGGATCAAACCCATACCACCGCAGTGACAACACTGGATCCTTAATCCACTGAGCCACCAGGGAACTCCAAGTTACAGCATTTCTGAAGACAAATGTGGGATCAGATCAGGAGCAGTCTATAAATAAAAAATTATTTTCTTTTCTGTGGAAAGGTTCGTTTGTGCCGTATATTAGATTCCAGGTGTAAGTGATGTCATATGGTATTTGTCTTTCTCTTTCTGACTTACTTCACTCAGGATGAGAGTCTCTAGTTCCACCCAGGCTGCTGCAAATGGCATTATTTTGTTCTTTTTTGTGGCTGAGTAGTATTCCATTGGGTATATACACCACATCTTCCTAATCCAATCATCTGTGGATGGACATTTGGGTTGTTTCCATGTTTTGGCTATTGCGAATAGTACTGCAATGAACATGCAGGTACATGTCTTTTTTAAGGAAAGTTTTGTCTGGATATACGCCCAAGAGTGGGATTGCTGGGTCATAGCAGGAAGGAGTGGGATGGAGTGGGAGCTTGGGGTTAATAGATGCAGACTATTGCCTTTGGAATGGATTAGCCATGAGATCCTGCTGTGTAGAACCATGTCTGGTCCCTTATGATGGAGCATGATAATGTGAGAAAAAAGAATGTATACATGTATGTGTAACTGGATCACCATGCTATACAGTAGAAAAAAATGTATTGGGGTAATTAAAAAAAATAAAATAAAAACATAAACAGCAACAAAATTATTTTACTTGGTCTAGGCTATTAAATAACTCTATTTGACTATCAAAGTGGCACCAGCAATTATTCACAGACTGTCTCTAAAACTTAAGATCTGTGAGAATCACCAAACTCAATAAGCATCAAGGAAACTATGGCATCCTGTCTTCCACCCCCAGGCCTGGACCGGACCATCCAGATATGAGGTGCAATCACCACCAGAAGGCTTGCTGTTTCAGCAGAGTGCAAAATGCTCGCACAACTCAGAGTTCTCAGAACCATCTCTGGGAGCAGACCAGGCAGGTGAGTCTCCTGCTCCTGTGAAACACTAAGTGAGTCACCTTTTATTTCAAATCCAAGTTTATTTCGGTTAAGACAGAAACATTCCAATTGCCTCTTTTTTTTGCCAGCCTACATAGCTCAATATACTGTGGATTTTACCGTGTTTTTCTGAAATTGCTCTTCCAAATTTGACCCCTACAGGAATTCCCACTGTGGTGCAATGGGATCAACAGTAACTCTGCACCAATAGGGACGTGAGTACAATCCCTGGCCCAGCCCTGGGGGTTAACCATACAGTGTTGCTTTCATAGGTTACAGCTCCAGCTTGGATGCAATCCATTCCTGGCCTGGGAACTCCATAAGCCATTGGGAGTGGCCAAAAAAAAGAAAAAAAAAATTTTTTTGACCCATACATATTTTTTTGAAGTGGTTTACTGAAGAGTCTTATGGCAGTGATAGGCCCCAGGGCAGGCTGCCCCAAGATGTGCCACTCTGGCACAGGAATTATTTTGAGCTGAAAACAATCAAGGCCCAAAGACTCAGGAAGAGCCTCTGAATGTCCTCCTTACTGCCCAAAAGAATTTAAAGAGAGGAGGCCAGTCCTAGGAAGGAGCCATCACCATTGTTAACTCTAGAGAAGTATTAGATGCAGTGGGACAGGGAGGAGTCAGCAAGACCATCTGATCAAAGTCCTCTCTGTGTCCCATTGTATTTGGATGGTCCAGCAGACAGATGTTTACCAAACAGGATCTTCTGTGAGTTACCTTACTTCCCCTTGAAGCCTCAGACCCTGACCTCCTCCTCCTTGGTTGGACTTGTATGTAGACCTCAACTTGCTTTGCTGTCTTTTGGAATTCTTCAGACTTAAGTGACTTCATCCTATATTTGATTTTCTCCTGTTAATCTCCCTCATGCCATTTTAACTGCCAGTCCAAAGACCTAAGAGGGAAAAGAGGAGAAAGGTCTTTATGGGCTATGGTGACTGACCTAGTTTGAAATCTTAACATGCCATCATAACTGCAGTTATTTACACAGCACTTGTTCTGTGAAAATGAATGAATCACCTGATGTCATGCCCCAGAATTGTAGCTGTGATGATTAACCAACAGGCCCTGCCCCCTCACATCATCACATTAAACTGTGGTATGTAACCTGAAGCTTCTCCCCATGGCTTCTCCTCACGGCCCAGGCAGCTGGAGAGGAAGTAGCCATAGCCTTGGGGGAGCCAGCTTAGCCAGCTCAGAACATAAAGGTATCAAACTCTCGGCTTTTAAGTTTTAGAAATAGTAAACTCCGGAGGCATATACAGACCGAAAATTTTCAGCAAAATGCTCACTAAAGGTCTTGGAAGCTAGAAAGAGAGATGGAGTAGGGTTCAGAAGAAGCAAGAGAGCTGGGTATTGATGGAGTGCTGAGGAGGGGTCCTTCTACCCCAAGACTCCCCCAGTTCTTCTACCCATCCCTCAGCCCCAGTCTAGGCCTGTGGAGTTGCTCAGCTCTCTGAGAGGGTATGGCACAATGGCAAACATGCCCTGCCTTGCCTGGAAGATCTCTTTGTGAGGCTGAGGGCCAAGGTCCTGGAAGGCCCCTAGTCAAGAGCAGGGACACATCTCAGAGAGTGGCTTTGACCATGCCCTGTAGAAAGTGTTCCATGAATGCCTAGATGGAGGTGGAGGAGTCCTTGTGAAGGCACTGGACACAGATAATGAGTCAGAGACCCCCCAGACCTGCCCCTACCAATTCAATTCATTCTTCAAAGAATAAGGGGAGGGGAATTTTGAATTTATAAGAAAATTTACAAGTACAGATTGTACTTTCCAGAAAAACACATGTACTGTCATTTCCTTTGGTGAAACCAAATAAAATGTACAGTATTCCACTTTGACGAAACAAATAACATGGAACTCTCAAGTCAGTCAGGGGTTTTGTTGGTTTTGGTTTTTAAGTGATTTTCAGAGCATGTTTAATGTTAGTGGGAATTCAGGCCAGTATGCCAGGACTTTGGTGCCCACAGCTCTGTCCTCCAGGCAGGAGGCCCTGATGTGTCATGAGAATCATTGCCCACATTCAGCTCAGGTGTGTTGGTGAGATGAAAGGATGTCCTGACACCCATGTTCCATGAATCCTGTGGGAGGAAGCCCTTCTAAAGCCAGAAAAACCCAGTACTAGTAACTAATAACCCTAGTAACCCACAAGTGAAGGGCCTTACAGCTTTTGCAGCCTATGCTGAGATAAAATATACATTTCAAATAGAGATTGTTAAACATGATAAAATTTATTATATGCTATTTGCAGTTTTAAAAAAATATTTAAAGTATGGTTGATTTATAACGTTGTGCCAATTACCGCAAAGTGACCCAGTCATATATAAACATACACATTCCCTTTCCTATATTATCCTCATTATGTTCTATCCCAAGAGACTGGTTATATAGCTCCCTGTGCTATACAGCAGGACCTCATTGCTTATCCATTCTAAATGTGGCTTTTTGCTTTTTTTAGCGCCACACTTGCAGCATGTGGAAGTTCCCAGCTTACACTACAACCACAGCAACACTAGATCCGAACCTTATCTGTGACCTACCCTACAGCTTTTGGCAATGGCAGATCCTTAACCCACTGAGCAAGGCCAGGGATTGAATCGTCATCCTCGTAGATGCTAGTCAGATTCATTTCCACTGAGCCACAACAGGAAATCTGAAATGTAGCTATTTGCTTTCGATATGAGTCTATAACTACACTGTCCAACATGATGGCCCCTCCCCACAGCATGAGTCTTGACTGTGACTACTTGAAATTGAGATATCCTATAAGTATGAAATACATACCACATTTCAAACAGTTGGTACCCAAAAAAATATATTTTACCAAAATGAAAATAGCACCTTAATAATGTTAATATTGATTACATGCTGAAATAATATTTTGGATATACTGGGTTAAATTAGATTTGTTATCATTAAATTCACTTGCTTCTTTTTGCTTTTTTACAATGTGGCCTTAGAAAATGTAAGATTACAAATATGGATTGCATTCTATTTCTATTGGAAAGTACTGGTTTATATGATTCATCTCCTTTAGAAAAGAAATTTTTAAAAAATGATTCCCATAATATTATGAATTTCTCTGTGTTTCATGAAATTAGGAGAATAAATTAATACACTACTAAGTTTAAAATCATTGTCAATTGCTTATGAAAGAAGTCATAAGCAATTGAATTTAATTGTTGAAGTATAATTGATTTACAATGTTTTAATTAATTTTGTTGAAATATAATTGATTTACAATGTTTCAGGTATACAGAAAAGTGATTCATTTATGCACATATATATTCCTTTTAATATTTTTTCCATTATAGATTATTATAAGATATTGAATACAGTTCCCTGTGCTATACTGTAGGTCTTCGTTTTTTGTCTATTTTATATACAGTAGTATGTATATGTTAATATCAAATTCCCAATCTATCTCTCCCATTCCCTTTCCCCTTTGGTAACCATAAGTTTGTTTTCCACATATGCGAATTTATTTCTGTCATGTATATATGTATTTACTTATTTATTGTAAATAAGTTCATTTGTATCTTTTCTTTAGATTCTGCAAATGAGAGCATATGATATTTGCCTTTCTCTTTCTGACTTACTTCACCTAGTATGATAATTTCTGTGTCCTACCATGTTGCTGCAAATGACATTATTTCATTCTTTTTATGGCTAATATTCCAGTGCATACATACACCACATAGGAAGTCAACATTTTTTATTGTCTACTGTGTATAAGTGCTGCTGCTGGGTATTTCTCATAAATTATCTCAAACCTCCCATATCGTCAAGGACTACATTCAACCAGAGATGGAAAACCATTAGGAAATACACACGTTCATATATACAGAGATTATTCTAGGAATTTGATCTTATGCAGTTGTGAGCATTGATTAAACAGCTTCTGAAAGACTGGTGTCTTCTCATCTAAATCTGCAACTTGAAGTTTGCAGAGCAGACAGTTGGGAAGCGAAGATGGATGTGGAGTGGAGAGGGGTGGGGACAAGCTGGAACTCACAAGCATGCGTTGTAACTGATAAAAACAGATTGACTCTCATTAGCAGTGTTATACTAGGGCCCTCGCCTACCAGCTCACAAGAGTCACATTCAGTGAACCATAGTGGCAGCTCAAAATTCAGCTGTGAAGAGAGTATTTATACCATGTGAATTGGCAAACACTACTAATCCAGGCTGTTGTTTATTTAAAGAGTTGATCTTAAATAATTTATCAAAAGACCTGCAATTTTGATGGTATAGGTGATCTTCCAGAGAAAGTCGCCCTTTCTTGGAGAGCTAAGCACATTCCTGACTCAGGAGAAGGAGATGCTAAAGGAGTACCAGGGAAGGTTGGGCAGCTGCAGGGTGAGTGACTGCCAGACACCCACTGGGTCATGCAGCAGGTAAGTGAAGTTGTGTGCATCTCTGCTCCAACCTGCCAAGCACAATAGCAATACAGCTGCTCCATCACTTATGCCTCCAAATCTGTGCAAATCAGGCCAATCTCTACTGGAAACATACCTGGGGAAGGGAATTCTGGGGAATGGAGTCTAGCTTAACCAAGCTTGCACATTACAGAGTCACCAGTCTGCAACCATCTGATATAAGGGTTGTTATGCCCATTTTAGAAATAAAAATGTCAAGATTTAGAAAGGTTAAATCACATTTCTAGAGTCACAGAGTTTGTAAGGCAGAGTTTGGACAGATCTGTAGGAATCAAATTCCTATGTACTTGCCACACTGGGCTCTGAAATAAAAACTTCCTTGGAACTGTCCATCCCTTCTCCATGAAATCTCCTGTTGAATGAGGGAAACGCACCTCTCCAAACATTGACTCTGGTTGGCCTTATGTGAAGTGTTTCACATTCATGATCCTGCTGAATTCTTGGGAACCCTGTAAGATGAGGTGTTGTTTATAGATGAAGAAAGTGAGGTTTGGGGAAGTTACCAAACCTTTCAGCTATCTAAGGAGACAGTGGGATAAAGAAGGAGCAGATTGAGAGGTTAGGCCCATTCAAATCCCAGCCAGATGACCAAAGGCAAAGATAATTGACATGGGCCTGAGCCACTGAAAATGCTTTAAATTTGCTATGCAATTTGTGAGACATATGAAGATACATGTGTTCCAATACAGTATGAAAACAGCATATTTCTCCTAAAGAGATAGGAAATTAAAACTTACTACTACTCATAGCCAAGGAATCAGGGTCCCCCCTCACCCTACTTTGCAGAAGGGGATGGGTTTGAACAGCTCTTTGCCTCGAACCTGATGGACCTGGGGACAGAACTGTCCATGTCTGCCGGTCACCTCCCCACAAACTCTGCTCCCCCAGGTCTGTGAAGAGAAGTCATAGGACCCAGCAAATAAGTCCCCTCTGTAGGCTCCCCACCTCTTCCCTTTTAAGATCAGACATACGTCCCATGCTGGCAGATGACAGAGGTGTAAAGTAAGGGTGGGATGTCTCATGAGAGCAGAGGTGGCTACAGGAGCAGGAAGGTGGTGGGAATTTTTGATTTCAAAGATAGGGCTTCAGTTGCTTCTTCCTCTGAGCTCATCACTGATCCCTGCATTCAAGGGAAAGGGGGAAAGGAATGTGAAGCAAAAACATGGTGCCACCACAGATTCATCTTATGGTTCGAAGCATGAATTCAGTTGTGTCCTTTGCCTCTTGATTCACCCCTCCTGTATTATTTTTCTAGATTTCTCTGATAGTCTATATAGTAACTTTGTTGGTCCAGGAGGATAAAACATTAAAAAGGGTATTACAGCTCTGATGACCCAAAAATGGGCAGTCTTGCAGAGATGGCCAATAGGCACAGGAAAAGATGCTTAATATTGCTAATTACTAGAGAAATGCAATTCAAAACTGCAATGAGGTATCACCTCATACCAGTAAAACTGGCCATCATCAAAAAGTCTACAAATAATAAAGGCTGTAGAGGGTATGAAGAAAAATGAACCATCCTACATTGTTGATGGGAATATAAATTGATATAGCCACTATGGAGAACAGCATGGAGGTTCCTTAAAAAACTAAAAATAGAGTTACTTCATGATCCAGCAATCCCACCTTTGGGCCTATATCCAAAGACAACTCTAATTCAAAAGATACATGCACCCCTATATTCATAGCAGCACTATGTACAATAGCCAAGACTTGGAAGCAACTTAAATGCCCATTGAGAGAGGAAGGAATAAAGAAGATGTGGTGTATATACACAATGGAATAAAAAAGCCATTTAAAAAAAAATGAAATAATGTCATTTGCAGCAACATGAACGGGCCTAGAAATTATCATACTAAGTGAAGTAAGTCAGAAGAAGAAAGGCAAATACCATTTACATGTGAAATCTCAAATATATATATGTATACAAATGAATTTATTTATAAAACATGAAGATTCACAGAAATAGAAAATAAGATTATGGTTACCAAAGGGAAAAGGTGGAGGGGAGGATAAATTAGGAGTTTAGGATTAACATGTATATGTTACTATATGTAAAGTAAACAACAAGGACCTACTATGTAGCACACAGAACAATATTTAGAATCTTCTAATAACCTATAAGGGAAAAGAATGTGGAAAAATAGATATATATGTATGCATAACTGAATCACTTTGCTTGCTATACACCTGAAACAAACACAGCATTATAAATCAACTATAGTTTAATTAAGAAAAAAAAAAAAAAAGAGCAGTCTATTTCTCAGGAATAGGATCACATTTTCTTTCACTCTTCTAACTTATTTTTGTTATGAAAACTTTGTTTTGAATGGTATTTGATCGTTGCCTTTGTAAATATTTTGTGGGAAATAGTTGATTTTACCTATGCATATTTATTTTGAGAAATGTGCCTATACACACTCAGTTATACATTCAAGATATTTCTTATTATGAAACACATAATATGTGTCCATATCACCTTGATACTTTTAACTTTTAATTTTTTATTTCAGTTGATTTACAATGTTCTGTCCATTTTGGCTGTCACCTTGATACCTTTAAGTAACACAGAGAACACAGTCCTTCCTCTTTGAAAAGAGCTTCTCTTTCCATAAATATTGTGTTGCATTAAATTATTTTCATAAATATTAGCAATAATATTGGTAACCCTCTCATGTAGTGTGAATATTTAAAAGGAATTTCAGCCTGACCAACATTGGCTTGCAAAATAGCCATAAGAATATATCTGTCAATAAATAGTAACTCAGAAGAGGAACTGAGCCCTTTAGGAATGAGAAGCCGTTTAATCACTGCTCCAACACAATGGTATTTAAGAAGATCCTTCCATCCTGTGGTCAACAAGGAGCAGGATTAACCTAGTTGTGGCGATAAATAACTTGTTTTCCAAAGAAATGTATAATAACCTAGAAACTGGAATTCTACACCCCCCTGCTGGATTTTCTGGTTTATAGGATTATTTTTAACGATGAGGAAGAAAAAGTGAGACATTACATAGATTGGAAATATTGTCAGTTGTTTGAATAGAGGCATCTGCTCTCCAATTCAGGCTACAGTAAATGAACATAAGGACTCATCAAAGATACTAGCATTGAAGACACCATACCTCATTAAGCAACTTCTGAGGGCATTTTTGTCCTAAGATCATGTACTTCATGATATTTAGAAAGTGAATATTGTTAAGTGAGGAGGAAGATGAGAGAACAAATAATAAATCTCTCTTTGTGACTCTATTAAAACCCTGGTCTCCCAGACATATGAACTTGACTTGATTCTTGTTGGAGTTCCCCAGTAGCCTAATGGTTAAGGACTTGGCATTGTCGCTGCTGTGGCTTGGGTTACTGCTGTGGCTTGAGCTTAATCCCTGGCTCAGGAACTTCTGCATGCCTTGAGCATGGCAAAAGAAAAAAAAAGAAAAAAAATTCTTCTTCTGGGTCCTTCTTAAATGCCATTCATCTGATAGAAATGCAACTAGTTGTGCTATAATTCACCTCTGGCACTAACCACCCAGGATTAGTGCAGACCCCCCACAAGTTAAAGGGCATGCTCCCCAATGAGACCCCTCCCCCTTATTTCAGATGCCAGGCACATTATAGGCACATTATAGGTGTCCTCAAGCTACCAGTGCTTCTAGCTGACTGGCTCTAAGTTTGGGAGTCATCACAGTCCACTGAGGTTTCATACTTTGCTAGAATGACTCACAGAATTCATGAAAATGCTATCCTCATTCTTACGGTTTTATTATAAAGGGTGCAAATCAGGAGGACCAGCTAAATGAAGACACGAATAGGGAGAGACTGGGGAAGAATGAAGAACTTCATTAAGTCAGGCCACATCACTCTCCCATTACATCAGTGCGTCTATGCTCTGTGTTCAGAGTTTTTACAGACTTTACATTACAGACCATGATTAACTAGGTCATTGGCCACATGACTGAACTCAATCCCCAGCTCCACTCCCCTCCCCTCCCATAAAGTCCCAACCCTCTAATTATGTGATCAATCTTCCCGGTGACCAAGCCCCCATCCTGAAGTTACCTGGTGGCCAATCTAGACTTATCTCATTGGTGTCAGGATAGTAATAGCATAGTGATCCAACAGATTCCTGATTAGCAAAGACTATTCTATCACTTGGGAAATCCCAAGAGTCCTAGAAGCCCAGTATCAGGAACCGGGACAAAATTAGCTCTTTATTATGTAACAAAACCAAAGTAAATTCAGTTATTTCTCCTTCCCCTTTTTTCCCTTCCTTCCTTTTTCTTCTTTCTTTTTTAATCATCTTTATCATCTTTTCCCTTTATACAAAGAGCTCTAAATAACCCTGAAGTTATGTATGCCATATCATTAAGTGGAAAATAATAAAAAAGTATATAAAATGATATACATCTCAACTGCTTGTTGTGTGTCCGTTTTCCAGGTTTTATTTTATTTATTTTTATTGAGATATAACTGATAAATTATACTAGTTATATTGGTTTTAAGGGTAGAGCACAGTGATTCAATATACTTATATATGGCAAAATGATTACAATGGTATATATAATAATTAAGATAATCATAATGGTTAATATAATAGTAAACATCCCTCACCACACAGTTACAATGTGATGAGAAATTTTGACATCTACTCTCTTAGCAACTCTTAAATGCAATATAGTATCATTAACTTTAGTCACCTTACTCTACCTTACATCTCCACAGCTTAACTTTATAATTGCAAGATAGTACCTTTTGACTACCTTCACCCATTATGCCAATCCACTACCCCTTCAACTGTTTTTTAAATACCAAAAGAAAAAAAGGAAGAAAATGTAAGTCTGTGCCAAGACCAGCTCAGCAGGATGGGGCTGAAGAACAGGTGCTATGAAACTTAAGGAAAAAAGTTAACATAAAACAAGACACAGAGACATTTATCTTAAGTAAAGGTGGGAACCGGGGGACTCAAGGTCTCAGGGACCAAGAGCACCGCCTCAAGAAACCACACTGCTTTTATTGTGCTCTTTAGGATTATGTCAAGTGAGGAGGGGGCTATGGGTGGAGGATATAGGGTTTGTTTATTATTTTATAAGTTCTTTTATTATTTAAAAAGTCACTTAGCTGTTAGAAGATTAAGCTTTTACTCTGACCTTTAGGCACATAACAATCATTAGAATTTGAGTTAGCTATATATGCATAGCATTCCAGAGAATCCTCACTGTGCTTCCGCAAAAGGCTTGCCTATTTGCAGCAACCCTATGGTGAGTGCATAGGTTTGCACCTTGGTTTTCTTTGCTAAGGCATATTCCGCTAACGACCGATCATAAACCACTTGGGGCCATGAGGTTCCTCTTTCTCTTATTCCTTAGAGGACATATCATGCTTGTGCAAATGGGGTGCCAATCTGCACAGGTCCGGCGTGCCTAGACCAACGCATTATGTCCTTATTCAGCTGACCCTATGAATAACTTATGCTTTTAGGTCTTTGTTCTTAAGCTTAAGTCATTTACCAGCACTGCGAGTGTTTTTCAAGCAGGAAAATGGGATAAAGTAAAGCAGGACAAGATGGAGTTTTCAGCAAAGAGGCTAAGAAAATATTGTAGAAATATGTCTCGCAACAAGTCTGGGCATTCAGGTGGAACAATGCTATGCACAGGGCATGTTTCTGTCCTATGCTCTTTGAACTCCAGGAGGCTGAGCTGCCTCTGGTAAAGCTGGACCACTGCTTGATTTCTACCAACCAACTGACTCCAGCCCATTTCTCCATGAGCTCTAAGACCATCAGTGAATTCTGCTTCCCTGTCATCTCCACTTGAATGTCCAGTAAAATCTACCCTATTACTTGGTTCCACATACATATTTCTTGCATCCCCCCAAGTCAGCCAGTATGCATCTGTTCCCCATGTTCACAATTTCAGATTCCTTTTTTAAATTTCTTCACATCTCTAGACATTGAACAGTGGTCAGTGGTCTGGTGCCATCCATTCTAAGGTGTTTCCTCTGTGCGTGTCCTCCTGTTGTGCCTGTTCCCACTAAGCAGACCTTCTTTCCCTTCACCAAGACAATCACAACAGCCCTCAGACTTGACTCCACTGTCCACCCTCTGCCCTTACAATCCCTGCCATCTACTACAAGCAGACTCTCGTCGTCAATCAGAGATCTCTGAAAACACAGCTCCTTTTCCTAATCATTGGCAAGTTATTAAGCCAAAAAATGCTATCTCACTTTACTTTGCTTTTAGTTATCAATAAAGTTGAACACTTCTGCATTACGCCTTGCCACTTTGATTTCCTATGGTCAGGCACTTAAGCCAATTTCTCATTATAATGTGTATTGATTTTTAAGAGCCCACACTTGATCAGGAGTCAGCAAACTAAGGCCCATGTGCCAAACGTTTACCTTTTTTTGCCCAAGCCACAAGGTTAAGAAAGGTGTTTTTTATACCTTTAAACATGGGAAATTTTCAAAGAATAATATTTCGTGACATGTAAAATTCTTATGAAGTTCAAATTTCAGTGTCCACAAAAATTGTTCCTGTTGTGGCTCAGCAGGTTAAGAACCTGACTAGTAGCCATGAGGATGCGGGTTTGATCCCTGGCCTCACTCAGTGGGTTAAGGATCCAGTATTGCCACAAGCTGTGGTGTAGGCCTGCAGCTGCAGCTCTGATTTGCCCCTAGCTAGGGAATTTCCATATGCCGTAGGTGCAGCCCTAAACAGAAAAAAAAAAAAAAAAAAAGTGATTTTATTGGAACACTACCCAATCATCTATTAACAAATTTCCTATGGCTGTTTTTGTGTTAAAATGGTGGAGTTAAGTAACTGAGACCAAGACCCTCTGCCCTGTCAAGCTTAAAAGTATATGATCCTTTGGAAAACAAGTTGGTGACCGCTGCTCTATATGAAAGAAAAAAGGCATGTAAACGTTTTCCCTGCTGTATTCTTTTTTTTTTTTTTTTTTTTTTTTTTTTTTTTTTTTTTTTTTTGTCTTTTTGCCTTTTCTAGGGCTGCTCCCATGGCATATGGGGCTCCCATGCTAGGGGTCTAATCGGAGCTGTAGCCACTGGCCCACACCAGAACCATAGCAACTTGGGATCCGAAACATGTCTGCGACCTACACCACAGCTCATGGCAGCGCCGGATCCTTAACCCACTGAGCAATGCCAGGGATCAAACCTGCAACCTCATGGTTCCTAGTTGGATTCGTTAACCACTGTGCCACAACGGGAACTCCCCCACTGTATTCTTATGCTCAGTATTTTCTCTTTATTTTTGTTAACCTCAATAAGTTTTCTTCTTTACAGAGTAAAATAGTTTTTCTACTTTCTTTAGAACTTTGTCTGATGTTTTCAGGTTTAAAAAGTACTTTTTTATTCAAGGATTGATTAACTATAGGGCAACACTGTTTTCTATATTTTTAATATGGTTTCCTTTTTTAATATTTTACTTTAGTTCATCTGTATTTTCATGATGTGATAGAATATATTTTATTTGAGAAAAGAGATATACTGTTTATTATTTATTGGAAATATCCCATGAACTTTAAAAAATTAAAATTCTCTATTTAAAATTTTCAAAAGCTCCTTATCAATATAGTGGCAGTAAAAGAAACTTATGAAAGACAATATTTTGAAAAACATTTATAAAAGCACATGGCACAAAGTCCTAGTTTGCATCTTTAATAATAAATGAATGTTCAAAGTATTTCTACCCTAACTCTCAAATTTAGTTTTATATAGGAAATTTTGATTTATATATTTCTCTTATAAAATGTGAACAATTTATATACATTCTATGTAACCTAACTGCACAGGCATTAGTTCTAATTCTAAGAAAAGTGAAAAATAATGCTACTTTATGTAGTTTTTATATATTTGAAGACTATTGTGCAATATACATAAAACTCCAAAAAAAGTAACCCCCATTGTTTTATAGTTTTCTGAAAATACAACATCTACAGTATATCAAAAACTTTTAACCCAATAAAACTATTTTCATTTTTGTTCCAAATAGTCAATGTGTCCAATACTCTTTGTTGATTTAAAAAAATCCTTTCCATATTGAATTCTGAAAGTCTCAGAACTTGATGCAGGATTTGGGACCACATATTTTGTCCCATTGATTTATGCATTGATTTCTGAGCTGTTAAGATATTGCATCCCCTAAATTTGGGGATACACATATGATTTTTTTTTTAATGACCACATCCACAACATATGGAAGTTCCTGGGCCAGGGATCAAATCCAAGCTGCAGCTATGAACTACACTGCAGCTGCAGCAACACCAGATCCTTTAACTGGCTATACTGGGCCAGGAATCAAACCCTTGCCTCTGCAGCTACCTGTACTGCTACAGTCAGATTCTTAACCCACTGTAACACAGTGGGAACTCTGAATATATGACTTTTTAAATTAATAATTAACTTATCCTTCTTCCAATTTCAGATCTTCTGTTTCTCCAGAGAGAATCTGCAGTTCTTCCTGCTGTCTTTCCTTATCACTTGTTCACTCAAATACTTACTGAATGGCTAATGGGGCATGGAACTGGAGATGGAGGTGTTGAAAGGACACAGGTCTTCACCAGAAGAACGTACAGTGCAGTGAGGAATATGGACACATACATAAATCAGAGGGCACCCAACCCCAAATATAGAAATCTAAGCAAATACTAGAAGTGAATAGCAGTCATTTGGGCAAGGGGAGTGTTGGAGGATTCTTCCCAGGCACATGCCTATGTGTTTGAGCTGCAGAAAGCACATGCTACTGCCCTTTGACTTTGACCTCTTCTCTCCTTATTAGTTTCTGTTCTTGTTTCATAGGGAAAACTATTTCTTGAATATAATTGAAGATGCCAAATACTGTCCCCAAATTTTATCTAGGTCTAAATATCCAGCTGACATATTCTTTTATTCTTCTGAAATATTAGTATGTTTTACAGATTGTTTGACTTTTCCTTTTATTTATTTGTTCTTATGGCCACACCTGCAGCACATGGAAGTTTCCAGGCCAGGGACTGAATCCGTGCCTCCACAGCAACCCAAGTCATTGTAGTCAATTTCTTAACCCAGTGTGCCACAGCAAGAGCTCCTGCTTTGTTTTCTTTTTCTTTAGGTAAATTTGTATGAGAATACTGTTTTCCAGTTACATAATGAAGATCCTTCTCATTCCATTTAATGAGCTTTGGATTCTAGTCTAATCTTATAGATGGTGAAAGTTGCTTCCAGGTTGATTTTCACTGTCTAGTAAGCTTGGGTCAAGTGTGACACTTCTAGAAAGATACAAAATTAGCATATATATCTTGGGTTATGTGAAAAATATAATCCTCAGAATACACTGTCACTGACCTCTTTTGCCTCCCTCGGCTACCATCTCGAGCATTCTGCTGGTGCAAATTATACCTTTCAAATATAACTTACTGCCTAGAGTCTACTCTAAATCAGGAGGAAGAAAGGTACAGAAAACATTTTATCCACACAAACCAAGAGATAAAAATCCAAATCAGCTGTAATATCATGGCTATGGTTGTTTTTAAGCCCCCTAGGGATCTGAGTACACAAAGAAATCTAAAGAAATTAAACAAAGAAATAGCATGGCAAAAAAAAAAGTGAGGGTGGAAAAACACGTAAATACATAAATGAAAAATACACAGAATGACTCTATTTTTTGATACTTAATGCTCTCCCTACAAACTGTGTCTGCCTGAATTATTTGATAATTAATCATGCATAATACTTAATGAATTTTATTACATTTATAGGTGTACAACAATCATAACAACCAAATTTTACAGCATGTCCATCCCAAACCTTCAGTGCATCCCCCCACCCCCCAACCTGTCTCATTTGGAAACAATAAGTTTTGCAAAGTCTGTGAGTCAGTATCTGTTCTGCAAAGAAGTTCATTCTGTCCTTTTTTCAGATTCCACATGTCAGTGAAAGCATTTGATATTGGTGTCTCATTGTCTGACTGACTTCACTTAGGATGATAATTTCTAGGTCCATCCATGTTGCTACAAATGCTGTTATTTCTTTCCTTTAAATAGCTGAGTAATGTTCCAATGTGTATATGTACCACAACACATCTTCTTTATCCACTCCTCTGTCAATGGACATTTAGGATGTTTCCATGTTTTGGCTATTGCAAATAATGCTGTAGTGAACATTGGAGTACATGTGTCTTTGCGAGTCATGGTTTTCTCTGGATAGATGCCCAGGAGTGGGATTGCTGGATCAAATGGTAGTTCTATTTTTAGTTTTCTGAGGAATCTCCATCCTATTTTCCACAGTGGTTGCACAAATTTACAATCCAACCAACAATGTAACAGGGTTCCTTTTTCTCCACACCCACTCCAGCACTTATTGTTTGCAGAATTTTTGGTGATGGCCATTCTGGCTGCTGTAAGGTGGTACCTCGTAGTGGTTTTGATTTGCATTTCTCTAATACTGAGTGATGTTGAACATCTTTTCATGTGTTCTTTGGCCATCCATATGTCTTCTTTTGGAAGAAGAAAATGGAGATCTTCTGCCCATTTTTTGATGGGGTTGTTTGTTTTTTTGGTATTGAGCAGTAGGAGGAGTTTATAAATTTTGGAGATTAAGCCCTTGTCAGTTGACTCACTTGCAAATAGTTTCTGCCATTCTGTGGGTTGTCTTTTTGTTTTGTTTAGGGTTTCCTCCGCTGTGCAGAAACTTTTAAGTTTAATTAAGTCCCATTTATTTATTAGGATGACTCTAAAATGTCCTGAAGATTCTTCCCCCCTCCAATTTTAATTGAGATATAATTAACATATAATACTGTATAAGTTTAAAGTGTGCAGTGTGTTGATTTGATACATTTGTATATTGCAAAGTGACTACCACCATTAGTAGTACACCTCAACCCTGCCACATAAATGCCACTCAGACTTTTTTGCTAGGGTCCTGGTACCTGCCTATTTTGGCAGATATCTGGAGATATCTCCCTCTTTTCTCACTTTCCAGCTCGTGACTTACCTGATCAACCAGGAGTGGGCATGAAGCTGAAGGCTGAGCTGGTAGGCTGCTCAGTGTGGTCTCCCATGCACAGGTAGGACCTCCATAAAAGCCAGTTCCTGAGATTATGGCAACCTTTTAGATCTTGGTAATTCCATTCAATAATATCAGTTCAGCCTAGTGATATAAAGTGGGCTAGGTGTCAGGGTGAGAGGAGGGTGTCTTGTGACAATGAACAGCTTTCTTTGACATCAAATTTCATTTTATAAAGTGTAAAAGTGGAGTACTAATCCCTACCTTGTCATGAAGATAATATATATGTGAAAGTTTCCTAAATCATTAACAGAGAGAAGCCAGTGTATAATCCAAAGTGTTAATCACCACCACCACCACCATCCCCACCAGCAACACCACCACCACCACCATCCCCACCATCCCCACCAGCAACACCACCACCACCACCACCATCCCCACCATCCCCAGCAACACCAGCATCATCATAACAAAGTTAGTGTAACATGTGAGTGATCTGATTTGATGCTTCAAATAAGCCAAATCAGATCACAGCAAGCAGATTAAACATTTTATATGAGAACATTTTAGTTCTGGCCAAGGTGAGAAACTCTCCATTTTTAATAGTCTAATATCTGTTAGCTACCTGTGACTGACTGGTGTCAGTACAGTGGAAAGGTGTGGCAAAGACCACACATCTGTCTGGTGGCTGGGGTCAAGATTAAAAATGGACAAAAACACTACCTTCATTTTTCTCATTCTTACAATAAGTAGGAATTGACTTTCAGCTACCAAACTCAGCAATCACTGGAGGGTTTTCAGCCAGCCAGCTGCCTGTGGAATTTAAGGTATTATGCATGATCAATTATCAAATAATTCAGGCAGACACAGTTTGTAAGGAGAGCATTTAAAGCCTTCCTGGTGGGAGACTGTGCTGCTTACAGAAAAAAAAAAAAAAAAAAAAGCTGTACTTTAACACTGCACAGATTCTAAATGCATGTCCTTTAAGAAAAACTGGTACTGGCAAGAAAAAGACGTGCCGTCTATCTCTGAGATTTTTGACATGGTCATGCTAAAGCAATGGCTCCTTCCCACTGTGCCAAGGGAGAGCGTGCTTCAAGGTGTAACTGGTCATTCTCTTCATCTCTTCTTCCCAGAGGTCATCCGTAAAGCACATTAAAAATTTGACCACCACCTTGAAATGCTCAAATTCTTTCAAAGTTTAGTAGGTTTATTCAGAAGCAGATGATGTTTTAGAAAGAGATTTAATTCTGGAAACACAATTGTCTCTACATGATTATAGAGGAAAATTTTGTTTGTTTTTTTGTTTTGTTTTTTGTTTTTGTTTTTGTTTTTTATAGCCAGTGTTACAGCTAAATGTTGCCTCATAAAGAAAGGAGAACTGCTGGAGCATGGGAGGGATGCTTACCAACCAACCTTAGGTCTGCTTGCCCATGCACACTGAAGCCAATCTACTGACAATGGAAGATGGGGAAGGAAAGTGCAGCATTTATGGTAAGGTACCAGACAAGGACTCCAGGCAGCTAGTGCTTAAAAGACCCAAACTCCCTGAAGGCTGAAAGCCTGAAAGAGAAATGTTTTTAATTTTTCTTTTTATGGCCACACTTGCAACACATGGAAGTTCCCAGACTAGGGGTTGAATCAGAGCTGCAGCTGAGGCCTACACCACAGCTACAGCAAAACTGGATCCAAGCTGCAACTGCAACCCATGCCTCAGCTTGTGGCAATGCTGGATCCTTAACCCACTGAGCAAGCGAGGCCAGGGATAAAACCCACATTCTCATGGACACAATGTTAAGTCCTTCACCCACTGAGCCACAGTGGGAAATCTGGGAAAGATTTTTAAAGACAGGGTTGGGGGGAGGGGTCGTGGGGTATGTGATCAACTCATGGAAGTTCTTCTGATTTGTTGTTGGTAAAGTAATCCAGAGTCAGTATCATCAACTTTCTGGTTCCAACTGGTCTGGGGTCTATATGCTGGTGGACAGTATGCATTTAACCTCTTCTGCCTGGTGGGGGTTTCAGTATCTTCAAAACAGCTCAGTTGTTCCCGTCATGGCTCAGGGGAAGCAAATCTGACTAGCATCCATGAGGACGCAGGTTCAATCCCCGGCCTTGCTCAGTGGGTTCAGGATCCAGTTTTGCTGTGAGCTGTGGTATAGGCCAGCAGCTACAGTTCTGATTTGACCCCTAGTCTGGGAACCTCCTTATGCCGCAGGTGCACCCCCTCAAAACAAACAAACAAACAAAAGACAGCTCAAAGAATATGGCTCAGAATATTATCAATAACACTTTAAGAGGAATTAAGTGTCCTTGACTTTGTTTAATGGCTAAAGTATTATTATTTTGTCTTGCTTGACTATTTTCCTTTCTTTCTGCATTTTCTCACTTCTCTTATTAAACATACTCTCTGGAACTAGGGGAAGGCCTAGGAGGCTAATGTTTTTCTACAGACAAGAGGCAGGCAAAGGACATGTGGGGAGTGTGGAGGTGGGAGGTCTGTTCCAGGAAGGCCCCATAGAGTCCTGCTTGGTTACAAGAATAGGAATGGGGGTGGGGGACAGTTTGAGAAGCACAAACAAAGAGCATTTGAGGGATCTTGTTCCTGCTCTCCAAGTCATGGTGTCATACTGAGTGAATTTGGGGTCCTGCGAGAAAACCCTTCAAAAACCTCTCACTCCACAGGTGATGGTTACATGAAAAGTTAAGCTATAAAATACAGGTGACCATGATTGCAATTCCCCTCAATGGACCAATATATCACTATCAATGCTCAGCTTATGAAAATAGCCTGGAGAATGTGATAGAATGTTAAGTAATAAAAGTAAGAAATAAAACTGTATAAAGAATATATCCTAGGAGTTCCCGTTGTGGCGCAGTGGAAGCAAATCCGACTAGGAACCATGATGTTGCAGGTTCATCCCTGGCCTCGCCCAGTGGGGTTAAGGATCCAGCATTGCCGTGAACCGTGGTGTAGGCTGCAGATGCAGCTTGGATCTTGCATTGCTGTGGCCCTGGTGTAGACTGGCAGCTGTAGCTCCAGTTGGAATCCTAGCCGGGGAGCCTCCGTATGCCTCTGGTGCAGCCCTAAAAGGCAAAATAAAATAAAATAAAAATAAATTTAAAAAAGGAGAAGGTACTGGAAAAAAAAAAGAGTACATCCTAGCTTGTTTAACATTTTAAAATTTTTTTTAAAGGCACTGAGAAGAAATTGACCCAATCACTTTTTTTTTTAAACTTTTTTCTCCATTGACCAACAGCTTTACTGATTACGTATTAATTACACAACAATAAAGGAAAAGACAGAAAATAAGAGTAAGCAGAAGAGAGATGCCCACTCAGAGTCTGAGCTCAGCCCCCCCTCTCACCTCTCTTCTCTCTAGAGCAGCTGGGTAAACACTGAGATGAATTCTAGCCCATGGGCTCAATGGGCCTTTCTGGACCTGTCTATGTATCTATTCTCCTTTCCTAGGTGAAGGTGCTTGAGAGCAGAAACCTAAATTCACTATCAGGGCCAGGAAGGCAGGTTTACTCAGCTACTGGTTACATCTTTAAGATAGGCTTTGAGCATTTTCAAATTATGCTCACTGAAGTACAGGAGGTATGACATCATTTATGTGACTTTGGTCTTCCCAACTTTGGTGACCAGCCTTTCATACCAGGAAGCATGCCACCTCCAGCTTCAGGACCTCCAGCCCCACAGCAAGGCTGGAGGAGGCTGCTGTTTGCAGAAGGGAGTTGGCCTGCAATGGGGTATCAGGTGAGGGTGATCCACAAAATCAAAGTGGTGCGGGTCCTGAGCATTGTGATTGCCACTAACCCAAAGGCTGTGTGCAGCCACCACATCCAGCCTTCCAGCAGTGGAAGCACCCTGGCCCACCATACCAGTTCATTCTCCCTCCAGCCCCCTGCTCTGTCTGCTCTCTGTAAAGCCACCCTCTGGTCTCAGCACTCTTGCTAGTTGAAGACCCAAGGTCTTTGACTTCCTGAGGGAAATCTTTCCTCCCTCTGAAGTCCTTCCCCAAATGCTTAACGCTTGTCTTTCACATGCTTCTAACTGACATCTGATGACTCATCATCACCTCCTCAACACCTGCCCTCCCCCCAGTTCTTTTTTTTTTTTTTTTTTTTTTTTGGTCTTTTTTTTGCTATTTCTTGGGCCGCTCCCGCGGCATATGGAGGTTCCCAGGCTAGGGGTCGAATCGGAGCTGCAGCCACTGGCCTACGCCAGAGCCACAGCAACGCAGGATCCGAGCCACGTCTGCAACCTCCACCACAGCTCACGGCAACGCCGGATCGTTAACCCACTGAGCAAGGGCAGGGACCGAACCCGCAACCTCATGGTTCCTAGTCGGATTCGTTAACCACTGCGCCACGATGGGAACTCCCCCCCCAGTTCTTTAGACCACTGAGAGAGGAACCACATCTGATGCAACATTATGTCCCCAGCCCTGGGCGTAATGCCTGGCACACAGTAAGTGCTCCATAAATGCTGCCAGCTGATATGTGGAATGATACTAACCTTAATGCTGTGCCCTTACAGTCTATGGAGGTGTGCTGCTCGCCCCAGGCTGGAGAGTGTGAGTGTGTGAGTACGTGGGTGTGCATCTGAGTGTGTAAGTGTAGGTGTAACTGTGAAGTGTGCTGTGCATGTGTGAGCCTGATTGTGTGTGAGCATGGGGTGTGTAAGCGTGGGGTCTGAGTGTGTGGATTCTTGTACACTTGTGTGGGTGTGAGTGTATGTATGTGTGTGCTCTTTCACTGCATGTATTTGAGCATAAGACTGAGGCTTTCAAAGCCAGCGAAGGCCAACTCATGTTCATTCTGTTCAGACGCTTCTAAGTTCACATCTTTCTGTGTTAAAGATACATCCCAACCCTGTTCCTTGTGCTTCCTAAAATGTGCATGTATTCAAATCTGAATAAAGGTTGACATTTAGCTTTGAAGGCGGCAGTGAGCTACCGATCTAGCCTCTGAAAAATCTCTGTGACTATTCCTGTTGCCACTCTTACTTGGCTCTGAAAAATTCACATTTCACAGCTGCTTTCACTAAATCATTTACTGTCCCTGTAAACCTTCCAGGTTAAACTGATTTGAGTTGGTAGCATCTGATTCAGTCCCTTCCTAAAGACTGGGAGCCAGTGCTCTCCTGTTCTCCACTCCGTGCTTTAGTCCAGGGTAGGCTGCATTGGACAAGACTGCATGTGCAAAGCCCTGCATTTGGAGGGTGTGAGCACAAAGGCAAACAGAGCAGGGACCAGCATCAAAGAGCTTATGGTCTAGTTCAAGTCTAGAAACACCACAGCCAGAACAGGTGCTGAGCCCTGGGCTTTATTGTCTAGTAAGTATCCAGAGGGCTCTACACTTGCCATCTGAAGAGTGCAGTCAAACCAGGAGTGGCCTCCTGGCAGGAGCAGGTGGGGGCATTTTGTGATTGGGATACCTTGAAAGACAGGATTCTTCTCTCCGACTTTTTTCTAGACAGTGTACTTCAGTCTGCTGGGACCCTGATCCCTCTTCCTCCAAATGTTGGGGTGCTCCACCCAGTCCCCTCAGATGTCTCAATACCAAGAAGTTGCACCACCTCCCCCTAAAACTGACACTGGCAGAGGCAGCCTAGGTTCCATTAAGCTCCTTTCCCTTATATTTCTATTATTGAATTTATCACCATCCTACTAAGTAGGAAGCCTCTTTAAAAAAATTGCTTTTTGAGGAATTGCCATTGTAGCTCAGCAAGTTAAGGACCTGACATTGTCCCTGGGAGGTTGCGGGTTCTGTATCTGGGTGGGTTAAGGATCTGGCATTGCCACCAGCTGCAGTGCAGGCTAGAAATGCAGCTCATATCCATTGTTGCTATGGCCAAGGCTGCAGCTGCATCTCCAATTTAACCCCTGGCCCAGAAACTTCCATATGCTGTGGGTGCAGCAGTAAAAAGAAAAAAAAAAAAAGCTTCTCTTTGCCTTTTCTAGGGCCACTCCTGTGGCATAAGGAGGTCCCCAGGCTAGGGGTCTAATTGGAGCTGTAGCTGCCGGCCTTCGCCAGAGCCACAGCAACGTGGGATCTGAGCCACGTCTGTGACCCACACCACAGCTACAGCAACACCAGATCCTTAACCCACTGAGAAAGGGCAAGGATAGAACCTGCAACCTCATGGTTCCTAGTCAGATTCATTAACCACTGCTCCACGATGGGAACTCCCGAAAAATGCTTCTTGATAATGATACTTTAACTGGAACATCCATCACCAGCTTTCATGCTCCTTTCCCCAGCTTTGCTTCACTGGAGTTGCTCTTCTTCCAGAGCCAATAACTTCTGGGTGTGTGACCCCAGAAACACTGCTGCATGAGGACCTGAGGATGAAGAAGCAGGGGCTTTCCAACCCTACCATCAAGACCAAAATGGTCCCACCAGCCTGGTTCCTGCACTGTGGCACTCCCTCTAAGGAGATGCATGTAGGTCACTGTGTTCAGAGGAAGGAAGGGAATACAGGCTGTCCTAACTTGAAACATTTGGTTCCTCAGGTGAGCTGGCCACATGGCTTTGGGCTGAACTATCTATGCTGAGAGAAGAGAAGGGGCCAAGAGGAGCCAGGTGGCCTGTGAGGTGACCATCACTGAGATGTGGTGGGAGGTTTGAGGTACAGCAGATAAGAGCCCTGGATCTCTGCTGAGACCCAAAAAGCCAAGGCACCTTAAGATGACCAGCATCGACCCTGGGACAAGGCAGCAGGACCCCCCAGTGGGAGAGGACAGTGCCAGGAGCAAAATGCTGGGGACCGAAGGGTAACCAGGAGGATCCCTTGGCAATGGGAGAAGAAGGACTAGAAACCAGAGGTGCCAGAAGGTAGCACCCTGTTCTCAGAGAAAGCAACTCTCAAAAGTGATTTATGGATATCCCCATTTAGATATGATTAATTTTCAAGTAGCTTTCAGCCAGGAAGAGGGTGGGGGAAGGGGGAATGGGACAGTTTGGGTGAATGTGTTTATTATTTCTAAATAGTTTGCGGCAATAAACTATAAGCATTACTATGTTTTTATGCTTATTAATTTTATTCTATTCTATTTAGAATACTTAATATATTTGTATACAGTCCAACAGAACCAAAATAATAAAATAAAAAGAGCAGATGGGAGTTCCTGTTGTGATGCAGTGGGTTAAGAATCCGACTGAAGCAGCTCAGATCACTGTGGAAGCTTGGGTGCGATTCCTGACCTGGTACAGAAGTTAAGGATCTGGCATTGCCACAGCTGTGGCATAGGTCTCAGCTGTAGCTCAGAGTCAGTCCCTGGCCTGGGAACTTCCATGCGCAGAGGATGTGGCCCTTAAAAAAATAAAAATAAAAATAAAAAAATAAATAATAAATACATTAAAAGAGAAGTGCTGGATTTCCCGTTGTGGCTCAGCAGTAATGAACCTGACTAGTATCCATGAGGATGCAGGTTTGATCCCTGGCCTTGCTCAGTACGTTAAGGATCCAGTGTTGCTGTGAGCTGTGGTGTAGGTCACAGAGGTGGCTTGGATCCTGAGTTGCTATGGCTGTGGCTTAGGCTGGTAGCTACAGCTCCAATTCAACCCCTAGCCTAGGAACTTCCTTATACCTTGGGTGAGGCCAAGAAAAAAAAAAAAAAAAAAAAAGAGTAGTTCTCCTTTTGATGAAGAAATCAGTTATTTTTAGTCTTGAGCTAAATTTCAGTCAATACAACTGTTTTGTGCAACTCTCAACAACTGAAGTGTTTTTTCACAACTCCAGTTTTGATTTAAAAAATCAAACATTTACTCTAACTGCAATGATCAAAAGGCCTTTTAGACGTAAGGTAGAATAATTTCCAGCTTATTACGTCTGTGACCCACTAAAGGGCGTTTGATAGGGCAAACTTAAAAACTCAGAGGTTATAAGAATCATCTGCTGGTCAAAATTTTCCAGCAAACAGAACAATATCCATGCATCTCCACATGGACAAACACAAAGAAGTTTCTCTGAGATTATATTTTTAAGTGACTCATACCAAGCCTGGACTTTCTTGTTTGCAAATGGTAGTTACTATCATCACAGACCATTATGAGTGAAAAGACTAATAGGAAACACTGTGTTATTATCTATCAAAATTTGGCATATACTTTTACGTTTCTTTCATATAAGAAATTAATGCCTATTGACCATTTTTTTGTAATCTTCAAAAACTCACATTTATGCAAAAAGGCAAATCTAGATGCTGTGATAGACTCTCCTGCTGAACTAAAACTGCAGAAAAATGTAGGAGGAAATATTTTCATATGCAGCAATAACTTGGCAATTAAAAGCATTGTGTTCAGCAGCTAAAACCTAAGTGAGACTTGGAACCCAGGGAGGGAAAGCCATTTTTGCTTTGAGTGCATCTGATAAACCCACTGAACTTCAGCTTTGAATTGCAGAGCCTGATGGAGCAAGGGGAGGGAGCTCAGAGCCTACCCAAACTGGGGGCCCAGTAAGCAGCCTTCCCATCCCTACACAGTCCTTGTGGAATAAGATAAAATAGAAAGAAACCCACCATCCTTAGATCTGCAAAGACAAAGGGCTGTGTAAACCTTGCAACCTTAGAACAATGGAAAAATACTGCTATTATACATGACCACCAGTCAGCCTCAGCAGAGTTTTCAGCCCAAATTTGGATTTCTCAGATGGTCAGAAAACCCTCAAGTTGGGAATTCAGTTTAAATTAATCTCTGGCAGAGAGTCCCTTGATGTTCAGTACAAGAAGGAGATTTTGAGTCTTCCTTAAAGGACTCTGAAAACTCCCATAGGGAGGATACAAGGTAAAATAATCACAAAATTCACAAGGAAGCAGACAGCAAACCAGACCTGTAAGGATGTCACTCAAGGGGAAATCAGACTTGAAGTTCAAATCAGTTAAGTTTTTTAAAGAACCAAAGGAAGAAAAAGGAGTTCCCATCATGGCTCAGCAGTTAACAAACCCAACTAGCATCCATGAGGATGCAGGTTTGATCCCTGGCCTCACTCAGTGGGTTAAGGATCTGGTGTTGCCATGAGCTGTGGTGTAAGTCTCAGACACGGCTCAGATCCTACATTGCTGTGGCTCTGGTGTAGGCTGGCGGCTACAGCTCCGATTGGACCCCTAGCCTGGGAACCTCCATATGCCATGGGTGCGGGCTTAGAAAGACAAAAAAAGATTAAAAAAAAAAAAAAAGAATATAGAGCAAGAGATTTTATGTGTCTGTTAAATAAGCAGCTTTGTAAAGGAACCAAAGAGAATGTCTAGAAATAAAAAATCCATAAACTAAAAATGATGAATTGGACATTAGACTGCAGAATTAGTGACAGGAAAGTTTGATTTGGAGAAATTATTCCAAATGTAGCACAAAAATACAAAGAAATGGGAAATGTAAAAAGGAGTCAGTGTAGAGAGCAGAAACTATGAAAAGTTTTAACATATGTAATCAGTGTTCAGGAAGAAAAAGAGAGAAAATAGAATAGAGGCAATATTTGAAAATACAATGCCTGAGAAATTTCCAGGACTGGTCAAAGATTACAATCCACAGGATTAAGGCAAAAAATCTGATAAAAAAATTGGCAGAAGACCTGAATAGACATTTCCAAAGAAGATATTCAGATGACTAACAGACACATGAAAAGATGATCAACATCCCTAATCATTAGAGAAATGCAAATCAAAACCACACTGAGATATTTTCTCACTCTTGTCAGAATGGCCATCATCAAAAAGTCTACAAATAACAAATATTGATGAGGAAGTGGAGAAAAAGGAACACTCATACATTGTTGGTAGAGCCACTATGAAAAACAGTATGAAGATTCCTTTAAAAACTCAAAAGAGAGATACTGTATGATACAACAATCTCACTCCTGAGATCTGGAAAAGGCGAAAACTCCAATTTGAAAAGATACATGCACCCCAAGGTCCACAACAGCATTATTTACAATAGCAAAGATATGAAAGCAACCCAAGTGTCCACCAACAGAAGAATGGATTAAAAAAAAGATGTGGTACATATATACAATGGAATATCATTCAGCATAAAAAAATAAAATCTATCATTTGCAACCACATGGATAGACCCAGAGAGTATTAAGCTTAGTGAAATAAATCAGACAAAGACAAACTCTATGTAATCATTTACATGTGGAATCTAAAATAATATAACAAAGGAGTGTATGTAATGAAATGGAAATAGACTCAGAGATATAAGGAACAATCCACAGAACTAGAAAGACCAATGAGGGAGTTCCCTAATGGCTCCATGGTTTAAGGATCCAGCATTGTCACTGTTGTGGCTCAGGTCACTGCTGTGGCTCAGGTTTGATCCCTGGCCCATGAACTTCTGCTTGCCTTGGGCAAGGCCAAAAAATAAAATTTTTAAATTTTTAAAAATAAATAAAAGCACTGTGGGAGGGAGGCAAGGGAGAAAGCAATGATGATAAAGCAAATGGGAAAAATGGCAACAATATGGTAAATTTCATTATATTATTCCTGCATTTTTATGTTAATGATAACAAAATTGTTACAAAAAATAAAAATATTATAGTGTATGAAGTGAATATTAGCTTATTTATTTATTTCCCTATACATTTTTTGTTTGTTTGTTTATTTTCATTTTTAGCTGCCCCAAGGCATATGGAATTCATGGGCCAGGGATCAGATCCGAGCCACAGTCATGACCTAAGTCATAGCTGCAGCAATGCTGGATCCTTAACCCACTGTGGCAGGCCACGGATTGAACCAGTGACTCAGCACTCCCAAGACTCCACCGATTCCATTGTGCCACAGGAGGAACTTCTATATATTTATTTATTTATTTTAATTTTTAATTTTTATGTTTATTTTTTTGTGGAGCCTCACCTGTGGCATATGGAAGATACCAGGCCAGGGGTCAAATTGGAGCCCTAGCTGCCAGCGATAGCCACATCCACAGTAACGCCAGTTCTGAGCTGTGTCTGTGACCTATACCACAGCTCATGGCAATGCCGGATCCTTAACCTACCGAGCAAGGCCAGGGATCGAATCAGCATTCTCATGCATACTAGTTGGGTTTGTTACCACTGAGCCACAACAGGAACTCCCTCCCTATACATTTAATGCTTCAACAAAATCAAATGTTATGGCAAAAGTTAGTAATTAAAAATTTTAATGTTAATATGTAATTTAAAATTTTCAAATTACATTTAAACATTTAAAATGCAATGCTTAATTACAAGGTAATTTGTCATTAAAGTTAAATTACAGGGAGTTCCCATTGTGGCTCAATGGTAATGAACCTGACTAGTATCCATGAGGACTCAGGTTTGATCCCCAGCCTCACTCAGTGGGTTAAGGATCTGGCATTGCCATGATCTGTGGCATAGGTCACAGTCACAGTTTGGATCTGGCTTTACTGTGGCTGTGGCATAGGCCAGCAGCTACAGCTTTGATTCAACCCCTAGTCATGGAACTTTCATATGCTGCAGATGCGGCCCTAAAAAGATGAAAAAAAAAAGAATTATATTGTAAATTTTAGATTACATTAAAATATCAATGTTTAGTACTTTAATATTTAACATTTTTATATTTTAATGCTTTAATGTTTAATATTTTAGTAAAGTTTAATGCTTAATAAACAAAAATTTTGGCTGCACCCAGAGCATGTGGAAGTTCCCTGGCCAGGGATCAAACCCACACCACAGCAGTGACCTGAGCCACTGCTGTGACAATGTTGGATCCTTAACCAGCTGCACCACAAAGGCACTCCTAAAAAATATTTTTAAGGTCTTAGGGTAATCTCTTTGATTGTCCAACTTGGCATTTTCAACTTGCACTGTCATTTTTACAGCCCTACACCACCTTGCAGAGCTGGGACTATCTGCATTACGTTCACTGTACAACAGCTTTTACATCCACACTTAACTTCCTGGCCCTGAGAGGAAGGCTGTGAAGACTTGCAGAATTTGGCACATGTGCACTTTCTTCCCACACAAGCTTATGGAGCCACTCTATCACGTTGCCCCCATGTAACCAGAATCAGACTGAACGGAACCCCAAGCAGGAGGTTATATGAACAGTCTAGGTAATTTGAGCTATAGCGGAAGGTGAGAGACCTTACTTCTGATAGTAATGACTCTTGTTAGGAAATGCGGCTGGGGTGTTATTTGAAAAGTATTTTCTGTTTACTTCCAGTGGTGGGGACTTGATAATACAGATAAATGTGGAAATAAGGAAGGTAAGATCTCACAGAAACTCAGGAAGAGTGAGTAGAAAACAAAAACTAATTGTGCTGGTAATGGCAGAGCACGTAACTACAGATCCAAGGCAACAGTAGGCTGAGGCCATCTTTGGCCCCAGTGAGGGATGCCAGGGATAGAACCTGAATTCTCATGGATACTAATTGGGCTCTTACCACTGAGCCACAGCAGGAACTTCCTCTCCCTCCAGCTTCTGGCAAGCACTGTTCAGCTTTCTGCCTCTGTTCATCTGACTACTCTAGGAGCCTCAGAGGAGTGGAGACTTTTGTTTTTAAGTTGTAAAATGGGAAAAGTGAAGTGTAACATATGGGAAATTTCCTGCAGGTCAGGAATGCAGCACATCTCACTTTCTTGGGCTGGAGGAAGAGTCTGAAGAGAAAAAGGGAGAGTAAGAGAGCAGAAGCTTGAGTGTGCAGCTTCTGTACTCCTCCCTGTTCCTGGGATGAGGAACCACAGGGAGCACCAGCAGGTCTGTAAATGCCCCTTAAGTTTTATGATTTCTTTGTCCTTCTCTTCCTTTATAGTGAGTCATCCTTCCTCTCATTCCTTTTCTATCAGTTGAGGAGAAGGTTAGAGATTAAGGTCCAAGTGGAAGAAGGCACATTTCCTATAGTAAACAAAGCCTGTGGGGAATTGTTCTCTGGAGCCCTTAAACCACAAACATTAATCAATAGCCATATCAAAGAATGCATCGAAGCCCATGCTCCTACATTGACTACCTGAGCTAGTATTCTGCCTCAATACCATAGCCAGTGACCAGGTAAATCCACAACTTGAGGGTGCAGTGCAGTTGGGCTGAGAATATTTTTCTGCCCTTGTCATGTTTCTTTAGTTTATTATGCTGCCTAAATGGCGGAGAAGTTCTCAAGTGCCTTTTCTCGCCCACACATGACAGCACCAGCAATTATACTTAATCATCTTTTAGCTAAACTGAGTCCTTAAGCAGAGCAGAGACAAAACTTGTTTGTCCATAGTAGCATAGGTTAGCTGAGAAATAAAATCAGAAATATTCTTAAAATATTATCTTATCCCTTATCATTTTAAGTAAAATTGTAGAAGGGACTTATTTGTAGCTGAATTAACTGAGTTTAGCCTCCTTGTTCATCCCCTGCTAACCTCTATAGAGCAGAACAGAACCTGAAAGCAGGTTATATAAAGAATTAGCTCAGAATTTTAAGGGATATTAGCAATTGAAAAAAATAGCTGTAGTAGAAAGACTAATTTTATGGTCTACAGAGAATTTCTTACCCATTTTCCCAGATGTCACAATTTATACAAAGAGAGAGAGAGGGAGAGTCATGGTTCTGCACAACAATGTTCTAAGAGGAACATTACATGTAATGCAATAATAATTGTTGTCTAGGTATTACATTAAACAAGTTACTTTTCATTCTATCTCTAATCTTAATAATAGCTCTGTGCAATGGACATTATTTTTATTTTATTTTATTTTTCTGGCCATACCTGCAGCATGTGGAAGTTCCCAGGCCAGGGATGGAATCCAAGCTGCATCTGCAAACCATACCACAGCTGCAGCAACACTTGACCTTTAACCCACAGGGCCAGGCTGAGACAAGCCAAATGACAATGCACAGAGACAAGCCAGTTCATTAACCAGCTGCACCACAGGGGCAATTTTGACATTATTTTTATATGCTTAGAGATGAACAACAAACTGAGGATTCTATATGTATGTAACTTATCCAAGGCCACACAGGAAGCAAACACCTAAGGCAGAAGCTGACTCTTAACCAGAGTCCCTGTAAGAAAAAGACCAGATAGCCCTGCATCCATTAGATGTAAATAATATGTAGGAAGCACAGCTGGGTTCCAAGCCCAGGTCTTTGGTGACTAATCCTGTTCTTTTTTCTACCAAACACAGTGACCTTAACTATGAAATGAAAGAAAGAATTCTGCTTCTCCCCAACCAGCTATTTCATAATATTGGGAATTCTTAATGCTAGGATGTCATTTCCTGACTTCCATAGTTTTAACTGATTTGCTTAGCAGGACTTTAATGTATATCTGAGACTTTTATTGTTTTTAATAGAAAAGCCTATTATAAGTTAATTAAAAGTGTTGTTTTGTCTTAAAATAGTCAGCAGATTTTAATGAATTGCTGATCACAGAAAATGTATTTCCTTATAACAGTGCTTTTTGCTTCGTTCTTTAATGGTAGAGTATTTGTATAATCAACTACCATCGTTATCAACTTAATGACAAAAGAGTGTTAAAAGAGTCATACTGCAAATACTAAAATTACAATTCACAGATAAAAGCAAGAAGAAGATCATGACACCTTGGATTTTTCAAGTAATTACGATAAATAATTTAACCTGTAATATCTCTGTGGAGTAGAGAAAAGCCCACTTCACTGGTGAGTAAATTACAACTGAAAGG
Organism: Sus scrofa; assembly: GCF_054392235.1. Taxonomy (NCBI): domain Eukaryota; kingdom Metazoa; phylum Chordata; class Mammalia; order Artiodactyla; family Suidae; genus Sus; species Sus scrofa. The sequence continues at coordinate 150,681,580 of NC_139383.1, forward strand.
AAGATTGAAATTATTTTTCCCAAGGAAGCCAAGGTGATGACTTTGAAAAAGGTCAAGGTTTTCACCTCCAGGGATAATGGCATGTGAGTTTACTTCTCTCCTTTTATGCAACAACAACAAAAATTAAAATAAAAATGACAAATTTCAAGAGATTAAGGTTTCTCTGTATCTTTTTTTTTTTTTTTTTTGAGGGCAATGAGAGACCTACATAAATCTAGAGATGAATTTTTTTATAGGTTAGAAGATCCAATATTGTTAAGATGCCTCTTCTTCCAAATTGATGTATAGATCCAAGCCACTTCCAGTCAGAATCTCAGGTTTTTTCATAGAAATTGATAAGCTGGGAGTTTCCTGGTGGCACAGAATGTTGAGGATCCAGCATTGTTACTATTGTGCCTCAGGTTGCTGCTATGGTGAGGGTTCAATCCCTGGCCCAGGAGCTTCCACATGCCACAGTTGCAGCCAAAAAAAAAAAAATAAAAATAACCAAAAACAAAAACAAAAACAAAAAAAGAAACTGGTGAATTGATTCTAAAATGCACCTGGAGATTCAGAGGACCTGGAAGTACCTAAACTACTTTAAAGGAGAACAAAGTTGGAGGACTAAGATAACCTGACTTTAAAACTTACTATAAAACTACAATAAGGAAGATCCTGTGGCACAGTATAAACAAAAACAATTAAATCAAAGTCAGAATAAACTGTTTGGATATAGACCCCCATATACTAACTATTAATTTTTTTTTTTTTTTGGCTGTACCTATGGAGGTTCTTAGGTGAGGGGCCTACCCCACAGCCACAGCAAAGCAAGATCTGAGCTGCATCTGTGCCCTACACCACAGCTCATGGCAACACAGGATCCCCAACTCACTGAACAAGGCTAGGAATCGAACCCACATCCTCATGGATACTAGTTGGATTCATTTCTGCTGTGCCACAAAAGGAACTCCTGATTTTTGACTGAGCTGCAAAGGTAAATTAGCAAAGAACAATCTTTTTACAAATGGCCCTAGAAAGAGTGCAGATTTATATGTATATATATTTATTTTTTTCCTCCACCATATATTCTTGCCTCTTTTGTCAGATTAATTGACTATAAGTATGTAGGCTTATTTCTGGGGACTCTAATCTGTTCCATTGATCTATTAGTCTGCTTTTGCACCAGTATCATATTGTTTTGATTACTTTAACTTTTCTATTGTCTGAAGTCAGGGAGCCTGATTCCTCCAGCTCTGTTCTTTCTCAAGATTGTTTTGGCTATCTGGGGTCTTTGTGTTTCCATACAAATTTTTAAATTATTTGTTCTAGTGCTGTGAAAAATGCCATTGGTAATTTGATAGGGATTGTGTTGAATTTGTAGATTGCCTGGTGTATGATGGTCATTTTAACAATATTAATTTTTCCAACCCAAGAACGTGGTATATCTTTCCATTCATTTGTATTATCTTCAATTTCTTTCATCAGTGTCTTAAAGTTTTCCATGTACAGGTTCTTACCTCCTTGGATAGGTTGATTCTTAGGTATTTTATTCTTTTTGATATGATAGTAAATGAGATTGTTTCCTTAATTTCTCTTTTGATAGTTTGTTCTTAGTATGTAGGAATGAAAGATATTTCTGTATATTAATTTCATATCCTGAACTTCACTGAGTTAATTGATGAGCTCTAGTAGTTTTCTCACTCACCCCTCCCATTGGGTGGACTGCATTGAGTAACTTGCCCTGGACCTCAGGAAATCTGCCTGTGAAATCCAGCTCTGAGACCAGATTTCTAGGATGAGCTAATCCAGCTCTCAACTTTAGAATTTTCTATGTATAGTATAATGTCATCTGCAAATAGTGAAATTTTTAGTTCTTCCTTCCCAATTCGATTCCTTTTATTTCTTTTTCTTCTCTGCTGTGGCTAGGACTTCTAAAACTATGTTGAATAAAATTGGTGAGAGTGGACGTCCTTGTCTTGTTCCTAATCTTAGGGAAAATATTTTCACCATTTAGTATTGTTAGCTGTGGGTTTGTCATATATGGTTTTTATTGTTTTGAGGTAGGTTGCTTCTATGCCCACTTTCTGGAAAGTTTTTATCATAAATGGATGTTGAACTTTATCAAAAGCTTTTTCTGCATCTATTGAGATGATCATATGTTTTTATTTTTTTTTTGATAGAAGATTATCCTTATCACTTTGAGGGTAAAGAGAAGACCTGAACAAAATGTGAAATGAATTCAGTTGAAGATGATTAACGAGGTAAACATGATGAGGGCTTAGCTGCTTCCCATTAGAAGAAAATGACTAAATCAGGTGAGATTTGGGAATATAGTTTTATGGGTGCATTTTCTGTTTGTGTCAGGGGTTGTTGTTTTTTAACTTTATTTTAGTCTGGTAAGAACACTTAACGTGAGATATACCCTTTTATTTTTTTAAGTGTATAATACAATATAAACTGTAGGCACAATGTTGTACAACACATCTCTGGAACTTCTTCGTCTTGCTTAATTAAAACTTTATGCATGTTGACTAGCAACTCCTCACCTCTTCCCTCTAGTCCCTGCAACCACCATTCAACTCTTTTTGAGTCTATAAATTTGACCTTTTTATATATACCTCATATAAGTGAAATCATGCAGCATTTATTCTTCGATGACTGGATTATTATACTTAGTATAATTCCTCCAGATTCATCTGTGTTGTTAAAAATGCAGATTTTTTAAAAAACTGAATCATATTTCACTCTATGTATGTATTATTTTCTTTATCCATTCATCACTCAGTGGATGTTTAGATGCTTCCATATCTTGGCTATTGCAAAAATGCTGCAATGAACACAGGAGAGCTAATATCTCTTCAAAATTCTGACTTCAATTCTTTTGATAAATCCCCAAAAGTGGGATTGCTGGATCTAGCACCTATTTCTAGTTTTTTTAGGATTCCCACACTGTTTTCCACAGCAGGTATACCATTTTGCATTTTCATCAGTTATGTTCAAGGTTCCAATTTCTCCACATCCTCCCCAACACTTGTCTCTTGTTTTTGTTTTCATTTTTCTTTGGCCACACCCACAGTATATCAGAGTTCCTGGGCCACAGATCAAATCCCAGCTGGAGCTATGATCTACACCACAGCTGCATCAGCACTGTATTCTTAACCCACAGCACCATGGCAAGTACTCCCTATTTTTTTTTTTTTTTTAATAATAGTCATCCTGAAAGGCATGAGGCGATAGCTCATTCTGGTTTTCATTTGCATTTCCCTGACAATGAGAGTCTTTCCTTATACTCGTAGGTCTTTCATATACCTTCTTTGGAGAAATGTCTATTCAAGTCTTTAGCCCATTTTTCAACCAGGTTATTAGTGTTTTCACTGCTACTGAGTTGTAGGAGTTTCTTATATACATCAAAACTTATCAAAATGGGAGTTCCTGTAGTGGCTCAGTGGGTTAAGAATCTAACTAGTATCCATGAGGATGTGGTTTCGATCCCTGGCCTCACTGAGTGGGTTAAGGATCCAGCATTGCATTATAGGAGAAATGCTGCTCTAGATGAAGTGTGTCTGGGATGACCCATCCACTAGGCGGGGGATCCGCAGCTGTGCTTCTGTCCCTCCCCTAGATGGAGAAGTGGGTGAAGAACAGGTACCCTTCCCACCCTACAGTACAGGGAGCTATTCCCTGACATCAAGGCTCCTCTTGCCAAAAGCAGAGCAGCCAACAGAGCTTGGAGGTGTAGAGAGTTGAGGGCCTGTACTAATTTAGGCAGGTCTAGCCTGGAGTCTAGGTATATTGCATGTGAACTTGAACCACAGAAAGGAGGCTTGGCAAACCTGCCTTTTTTGCCAAGGCTGCCCCTTCTGTGTCCTTTCTCTTACTTCCTTGGAGAAGAAAGGGCAGCGTGTCCCTGTGCTATGATAAAAGGGTGGTAGTGAGACAGCATTAATATTGACAAAATAATGAGTAGACTGAATGGGGGAAAAAAAAGGAAACTTGCTGTTTAAACTCTCCTAAATATACTACATGGGATATTCTTTTAAACCCTTTAAGTATTCTACTAAATATGATTTAATCAATTACTTACTGTGATTTATTAGATAAAAGCTTCCCATAGGTAAGATGTATGGTAATCAATGTGATAGCACAGTAGGCTCTCTTATAATAGTTTTGAAACATTCTTTAAATGGATTTAGAATCAGATTTAACAAATATTACTCTCCTAGATTCTGTTTCTGCCAAGATTCCTGATCCCAGGAGAGCAGATGCCATGTGAAGAAGCTAAATCTTGCTAATAATCTGCATGCGTAAAGAAATATGTTCCCTGGAAAATGCTAAGTGGCCACAAAAATGACTGTAGAAGAGAAAAAATTAATTCATTGGTGCCTTTTGTTTATTCTCTTTCTTGGTAGAATTAGTGGTATTGATTTTTACTGGTATGTGTAAAGCTGGTTCCATTTTTTTTTCCCTTGACTGAAAAAAATGTGTCAGCTAAAAGTTTTCCACTAGAAAGCCACAGCCCCTGGATGTGAGATCTGACTCCTTTGAATTACCTGTGTCTTCAAACAAGTTATCTAATCTCTCTGAAAGTTTTCATATGGAAAAGAGATGCAATCATGTTTTTAGAATTAAATTAGACAATGAATGTGTATTTGTAAATGTAAAGTATTAAAAAATAGAAACTTGTTATGGCTATTTTAATTTGTATTCTTTTAACTAATTTGTCATGCAATTAAGCTGACAAAATCTGAACAGAGTTTTGACCTATTCATTGCATTGCCATAAAAACAAAAATCCTGACATATATCTGATGTAGAATGTGCAAGAAAAGAATTACAAACTTTATATATATGCAGTGCCCAGCTCCAAAGCTTCCTGAAGGCTCAGAATAGGCCTGAATAAGTCCTATTAATTAATTCTCTACATGTTGACTATAAACCTTGAGAGACCTGGGTTTCCATGTAGGAAATGATACTGAGAGAGGCATTCCAAATGAACAAAGGGGCTTTCAAGATAGTAAGCATTGAGAGACAATTCTTTATTTTTTTAATTTTTTAACTTTTATTGAAGTATAGTTGATTCACAATGTTGTGATAATTTCTGCTGTACAACAAAGTGATTCAATCATACATATACACCCATCTATCCTCTTTCAGATTCTTTTCCCACATATATTATCAGAGAATATTGGGGAGAGTTCCCCGTAGTATACAGCAGGTCTCCATAAGCCAATCATTCCAAATACCTCAGTGTACATATGCCACTTCCAAACCCCCAGTCCATCCCCCACCCCCGAGATAAAATTTTCTGCACTTCTTACTTTTGTGCCAGACTATCATTTCAAGGATATTTTTATAGTAAACACCTTGGAAGGCAGAGATAGTATCAATAGAGTAGATTTATTTCCTGACCAGAATCTTAAAGATAATGTCTCCTTCTGGGCCATGGTTTAGGGTTCCTCTGCTCCAGTTCCTTAGCGAGGACACAAACTCACTGTCCACATTTTCCACATGTTCACCCCATAGTACATGGAGTGCAAGGGGAACTGAAATGCACACAAAGCTCCTGCTGCTCTTTGCCACAACAAAGTTCTTTGTCCCTGACCCAGAAATCTTTCATCTTCTGCCAGCATCTAGGAAATGGTAGCGGGCTGACTTATTAGCTTGTAATTTATGCACACTCTCTGACCCTTCACAGGTCTTGACAGTAACTTTCTCAAGGTGGCTAATCATGATTTCTGAAACATTTGGGCATCTTTGACTTATCATGTTAAGTAATGATTTAGACAATATCACAATCAGGGGATGGCAAGGAACATGTAAGATCTCATGGACACAATCCTGTTAAAACAGAGCTTCTCACACTTGAATGAGGATTCAGACTCTCATTCAGTCAATGTGGGATGGAGCTGAGATTCTGAATTTCCCACATCTTCCAGGTGATGCTAGACTGTGGACCACACTCTGAGTAATGAGGATCATAACCACTGTTCGTCCAAGTGTGGTCACAGGATAATCTGGTCTGATTCAACCCGGGGTGTTTGTCAGAAATATGGTCCTGAGCACAACCCAGATTGCACCAAAAGCCCTCGAACAGGACTGCATTTGCAGTGAGCTCAGCAGTGGCTTTTTGCATATTGGTGTTAGAGAACTACCATTCTTATTTCTCAGTGAGTGTGGGCTTTTGTAGCTGGTCCCAGACAGGAAGCCCAGGTCTTCTCCTATATCACCCCAAATCCCCTAAAGGATGGGGTCTAGCAGGGAGCCCTGAGAAATCGCATTTATCAGATCACAGTCAGCAGGATTTAGGAGAGGATGTTCCAGACCTGATTTAGAAGCACATCCTGTGCAGAGCCAAAATCTACATTGGAGTTCTCTCGTGACAGAGCCGGTTGAGGATTCAGCATTGTCACTGCAGTGGCTGGGGTTGTTGCTGTGGCACGGTTCAAACCCTGGCCTGGGAACTTCTGCATGCCAAGGATGCAGCCTGAAGGAAAAAAAAAGAGAAAAAAAAAACAAAAACAAGAGTCACAGGGCCTCATGCTACCCTCCTTGTTCTGAGATGGCTGCATGAGCTCTTACAAAGGCAGAGAGCAGCATTCACCTTGCATTGACATGAGCAGGTTTTCCTGGAGAGTCCACACAGTCTAAAGCACGCAGAGCTGGAAGGTATCTGCAGAGTTCTCCCTCGCCCCTCCCCATTGGGTGGGCTGAGTTGAGTTACTTGCCCTGGACCTCAGGGAATCTGCCTGTGCAATCCAGCTCTGAGACCAGATTTCTAAGGACGAGCTCCTCCACCTCTCAAGTGCTCCATTCCAAATCATGCTCTCTAAACAGAATCTATGTTATGGGCTGAACTGTGTTCCCTGAAATTCATATGTTGAATACTTAACCCTCAGGACCTCAGAATGTGACTGTATTTGGAGTTGGGGCCTTTAAAGAGGTAATTAAGTTAAAAGTGAGGCATTTAGGGTGGGCTGGTGTCCTTATAAAAAGAGGCAATTTGGGCACAGTATATACATGCATGGAGAAAAGACCACGTGAGAACCCAGGAGAAGGTGGCTGTCTGCCAGTCAAGGACAGACGCCTCAGAAAAAACCCAGCCTACTGACACCTTGATCTCAGAAATCCAGCCCTTAGAACTGCAGGAATTTAAAAGTCTGCTCTTCAAGGTCCCTAGTCAGTGATATTTTGTTATGATAGCCCTTAGCCTACTAATGCTTTTTCACAATTAAGAGTTTCCAGAAGCAACATTCTCAGTTATCCTGATAATCTCTTGGAATCTCTTATAATCAGTGAAAAGATACTCATGTTGCAACAGAACAAAGGGTGGGGGAAAAAATGTAATTGTAATGTATACATGTAAGGATAACCTGACCCCCTTGCTATACAGTGGGAAAAAAAAAAAAAAATCGGTGAAAAGTTCTTCCTTAAAGGTTATCTATATTCCTTCTACTGGGATAAAATTTCCTTTTCTTGTCTTTCCTTAGTAATAATGAGAAAATGGCCACCACTTTCCATATAATAGCTCTTCACAAAGATAAGCACTCTAAAATAAATCATACTTTATAAGACTGAGTAAATTGAACTCCTAGAATCCCACCAGGAAAAAAGAAAAAAAAAAACAAAAACAAAACTGTGATCTAAAAATGTGGATGGAGTGTAATCTAAACGAAATAGGGGAGGGGCCATCATGAGACCCAGTGAGGCTGGTGAACACTAGGCAGCAGGGTCTCATTTCTGTATCCTTTCCTTCCTGTTGAATTTTGCTTTTGGTTTCCATGGAAATCTACATTGGTGGGTGATTTTTCCTCACAGACGCTTTGGGCAGATTTTTCAACGTGCGTTAGTGATCTATGGAGCCCACACAAAGCTGGCAGGAAGGAAGAAGGGAGGGGGTGCAGAGATAGCTGGGTGGTAGGGCTGAGAAGAGGCCTGAGACAGTGAAGGCTTTGTGGCCGTCAAAAGGTGCAACTTCCCTCTTTTTCATGGAAACTGCATTTGCAAACCCTGGGGCACCATCAAATCTAGAGAATGGTGACAAACATCCAGCCATGTCACTTCAGTTTGTAATGACTATGTGGGTGCAAGTGTCTGGCTGGCTGCCCACTCTGAACTGGCTGCAGGCATTGGGTTGGGAAATCCTGCAGATTTGATTCCTTGATCCTATCTTTATATTAGAACGACCTGGGCGCTTAACACCCGGACCCTCCCTCCACAGACCCAAAACTCTAGCCTCTCCCCACCCCCCTTCCCCCTGGGAGGGGGGCATGGAGCACTCACCACCTAGAATCTCTAGATGCAGTGGGGCTACTGGGGCAGCCAGCAGGGCTGAGGCACCTTCAATGCAGATTCCTGCTTCCCCATCTTATTCTGCAGCTCCCTGGATGCAGCCACCAGCTAGACTTTGCCTGCCAGTCTTTCCACAAGCCCTCCAGAGCCAGTGGTACCCGAGAGGCATAACTTGGGCTTTGGGGTGAAGTCACAGGTTCTAAGTCCAGCTTTACCACCTTGGCCTCCCTGCACCACAGGTCTCCCACCAGTGAAGTTGGAATCCTCACATCTTCATCTGAAAAGTTCTTCCAAGATGCTACATGAAAGGCTCAGGACATCACACATGGACACTAAGTCAGCACTTCCTGGTTTTACCATCCCCATCTTTGGAATATAAGCTCCTTCAAGACAGTGCATGCTAGCTGTTTTGTTGCTGAATATCCAGAGACTGGGACTTTACTGACATCCTCAAAAAATGAGTGTTAATTGAATGACAAAATGAATGAGGATCACAGAAGTGAACTACAATACAAACTAGTGAAATGAGAGCCTCTTAATTTAGGAGGCTTTCCTTCATCTTTATTCTCTTCTACTTAGAATCCTTTTTTCAACAAGCAATCAGAGGGACCTGTTTGGAATTCAAAACAGATTGTGTCACCTACACCTAGTCCTCAAAAGCTGTTTAAATAATAACTCCTGGTGTTTCCTGTGCAACCATGCAAGTTTAGAATTGTACAGAATTCTTTCCCAGACCTGCCCCACCTTCCAGGCAAGCATCACTGTGGAAGAATGGTTCTGAGTAGCTGGAGGCATCCCTGGTATTGAAGCTTCCACCACTTCCACTCCTAGTGCATCCATGTCTTTCCCGACTCAGCTCGGGGGCGATCTTCCCCAGGTTTGGACACCTTTCTTTGTTCCTACTGAATAAATCAACTTTCTCCTACCCTAGCATCTGTCACATGGCCGGCACGTGCTTCCCTAAATAGAGAATGAACTCCCGAAGGACAGACGTTGTGTGCTGGACTTTATTCCCTCTATGCTATGTATCAGGCACAAAATAAACACTTGGTTTATCTTGGCATTTATGGCCAGTTAATTTTTATTGATGACCATATGCCTGTTCTACTTCATTAATTAGCAATAGAATCAATCTAGAGAGTCTTTTTGTTATGAAAAAATAATTTTTAAAAAGCGAAAGCTCCTATAGTACCAATAAACATTAGGCACATACAATTCATCCTTATCATTAACAGATTTCATATTTGCAAATTCAACTATTCTCTAAAATTCATTTGTCATCCAAAACTCAGTACTAAAGGCACTTTCACAACCACTCACAGATGTGTGGAGAGCCATAGGAAATGTGAGTTAGCAAGGCACACCTTCTCCGCTACGTGAAACAAAATGGCCTCTGCCTTCCTATTTCAGCTCAAACTGTAAACCTGTCCTTTCTATTGTCTACTTAGTGCCACATTTTTTGCATCTTGTGCTTTTAGTTGGTCTTTTTATTATCGAATGCAAGTTCATGTGACCGATGCACAGTGAGGCCAAACACACCAAAATGTCAGAGTTTGAAGCAGAGAGAGGTTTACTGCAGAGCCATGCAAGGAGACAGGTGGCTTGTGCCCCATAAAGCTCCAAACCCCTCAAAGTGTTTCAGAGGAAGGGGTGTGGTTGGTTGTTGCAAACTTCTTGGTGTCAACATCCTTTGCTCTTGCAGCTGTCCACGTGGGTCAGGTCACCATGTTCTTATAAACCTCCAATAAAATAAATGTTATTCTCTGTTCTGCAACTTTATATCTCTATGTGGATGGACTCTTAATGATCAGAGCCTTGAAAATATCCTGTCCTGTATATTTCAGTCTACAGGCAACATTCTTTGACAAAAGGTGTAAAGCCAGGGTGATGAAGCACAGGCAACAGAACAGATCTAATATGGAGTCAGATTGCTTCTTCCCTATTCCAGTTTCACTGTTTAAAAATGGCCCCAAGCACAGTGCTAAAGTCCTGCCTGGCATCCCTAATCACAGTAAGGCTACAATGACAGAGAAATTACGTGTAGCAGATGGGCTCCATTCGGGCCTGAGTTACAGGGCGGTGTATGCCCTGAATTTGCCAGTAATAAATCAACACTAGATGTTCACTGAGGTGTCTTTCAACAGAAACACACATAAAACAAAGTTCTATATTGATCAGCTGATGAAAGTGCTGCAGCCAAAGGCTCAAAGAAACCAAGCCCTCTATTTCCCCTGGAGTGATGATGTTCAGAAGTGGTTCATTCAATGACTTTATTAGGGTGGAAATGCCTCTAATGAGAATTGACTGTATATCCTTTAAACAATTCACACATACAGACCTAATAAAGGGCAGAACTGAAACATGTTTGAAAACCTAGGAAATTTAGGCCACCCTGGACATGGGCACAAGGTGGGCCAGTGGACTGGTTCAGGTGGTCACTGCAGATGGGTGTCAGCAGCTGCTGTCACATAGCCCAGCTGTCACTCCCTTATGCTGGTAGAAACAGCACACTGTGTGTAATAGAACTTGAGCTAGCTGTGCAACTACAGACAGATCTATAAAGTTTTTTTCTGGTTCTGTGAACTTATCTGCAAAATTGTAGAGTCTGTCTGACTGATTTCAGAAGTCACTTCTTGCTCCCAAATGTTCTGTTTCTATAGTTATAAGACAAAGTGTCTCTTTCATGGGCATTGTCTAAGCCACGTGCTCAAGTGTCATGCTCCAATTCACTGAATGGAGAAGCACATTCTCACCAGATGTTTCAAGCCTTTTGAAGAGTCCATCGTGCAAATTTCCCCTCTCAGGTAATCAAAATGCCTGTCAAGAGCTGAAGCATTCACAGCCTCTGGTCAGGCCCCAGCAGGAGTGGGGTCACCCACCCTTGGCTTTGCTCTGAGTTAAGGGGACCCACAATTGCTGGTCCTGCCCAGCGACCCAGATGTTCCCAGGCCATGGGAGTCTAAGGTCCAGTGGAACAGGAAAGCAGAGATTATTGATGGCTTCTTGAATCATCCTTGCCAACCAGTCTTGTGTCTATAAGTTTCCTTCAATCCCTGAGCATCTTAGAAGCTAGAAGAAGACACTTAGACCTTGGGGCAAACAACGTCTCCTTCTACAGCCTGACACTGTTAATGTGCAACTAACTATATTTTATTACTCCAAGGTGATCCTTCTAGTCCTGATAACCTGGGCCTCAAGGTCCTGGATACACTCTGATGACACCTCTGACTGATGTGGTAGCCAAGAATAAAGCATCTGTCCCACTTAGAGATGACAGAAACCATTCTGTGATTGGTAAGAGAGGGACCCTTTGGATTTAGGCCCTTAAACATATTTTCCATGCAGTGTATTCTCTCCTGGCATCTGCAGGAAAGTGGAGATAATTAGGGAAGTGGTTTGTCTCAGGGCAGAACATCAGTTTAGGGACTGAAGTCTTTCTAAGTGACCTTTGCCAGGTTTCCAAACTGAACACCTCATCCATTCATCAGGTATAATCTTACATTCATCTTAGGGCTTTCTCAGGGTTTTTGTAAGGATTTCTTGAGGCACATCATGGGCACACCACTCAGTACACTGCCTTGGCACCTGGCATCCCTGAAGGTTGGCATTCTTAAATAGAAAGAATTGATTGTGGATCACACATGTCTATGGTTTAGATATTCAGCTCCAATTTAAGCACATCCATGTGTTATTAAAAACAGGGTTTTTTTAATCCTTTCCTCAGGGTGAAAAAGCAAAATGCAGCCTTCCTGAATGTCGGCTTTTGACAGTGATGTGACACACCCCATCCCCCACATGACCAATAAACACAAATGAACCCGTGCAGTCAGCCTTGCTCACAACCACCTCGTGCAGCCAAGAGTGGGACCCAAATCTGTCTTCCTGAGCAGCCGTTGTCTCTCTTAGAAAGACATCAATTGTAATGACTGAAATTGTAGAGATAGAATTCAAAAAACTCAAAAAAAAAACCATAAAAATCTCAGAATATGATTTGAAATTCACAGGATGTTTCCAACTCTACTTCTTCCCACTCCCTCCCACCCCCAGGTGAAGGGAGGTTTGAGGGAAAGGAAGAGAGGAAAGAACTTTTGTTTTTCTGCAATATCCTCTGGCAGCTTTTGTTTATCAGCTCCTCCTGAGAACTACGGTGTGTTGAGATGGCGGAGTTTAAGTCACCATGGAAACGTGTCATAAGAGGTCCAGTTATGAAAGAAAAGGGTCTTCTGGTTGCCATAGGCAATGCTTCCCTAATGGTTTTTCAAGGCTAGGATGTGTTTATCATCTGTGTGACTATTTATTTGTATCAAAGACCACAGCCTGCTTGCGTGATCTCTAGCATTTGTTTTCAGTTAGATTTTCCTTTTTCTGTCTGACTTCCACTTTGTGAAAACAAATTAATCTCCCAGAACAGGACAAACATTCCACACCATCTTCAATTAGGCATGTTATTTGTTTTATGAAACAAAATGGTAGAAAAATAAAGTATGGCTTCTTCATCTTCAAAGATATAGGAAGACCATCATTTTAGCCTGTTGTAAATCCTGAAGGCTGCTTGCCTCTTGAATCTGAGTTACAGGTTCAGGGCAGATGGGGCTGCCTCGCCTTCTCCCTAACTTCTGTTTTCATGGTGATTGGTAGGATATGGGCACCTAATTTTTCATTCATTCATTCGTTCACTCATTCATTCATTCAAAAAGCATTTTTGGAGGAGTTCTCTGGTTGCCTAGGTGTTAAGTATCTGGCATTATCACTATTGTGGCATGGGTTCAATCCCTGGCCTGGGAATTTCTACATGCCACAGACCCTGAAGTGGACACAACGATTAACTCAACATTGCATTATCTGTCATGTTGCTCCTGCAGAAAGAGTGACCAAGTCTGGGGACAGAGGTTTGGGTAGACAATGTAGTTTTTAAAATAATAATGTATTACTCTTTAATCAAAATTTCTTTTAAAATCTCTTTTTTTTATTTAAGTATAGTTGATTTACAATAATGTGATAGTGTCAGGTGTGCAGCAAAGTGATTCAATTATATATGGATATACATTCTTTTTCAGACTCTTTTCCATAAGATATTACAAGATATTGAATATAGTCCCCTATGCCACACAGTAGGTCCTTGTCATTTATATGTCTTATATATAGTAGTCTGTATCTTAGACAATGTATTTTAAATGATCTGTGATGCAGAAGTTTTCCTACAGATAACTAAGGAGCAAATGCATTCACTCCAAATGATGAAAGATAAAGCCAATCTCTGGTCATATTGAAAGTCTCCCTAACTTGATAGCTATAGGTCAACACAGAGTCTATAGCTGAGTAATCTGGGGAGAGCTGAGAAAACATCAACATATTGTGGTAGTCTTTCCAGAGAGTGGACATGAAAGGAACCTACCTCAACACAATAAAAAACATATATGAAAAACCCACAGCTAACATCATTCTCAATGATGAAAAACTGAAAGCATTCCCACTAAGATCATGAAAAAGACAAGGATGTCCACTTTCACCACTACTATTCAACATAGTTTTGGAAATCTGAGCCTTGGCAATCATAGAAGAAAAAGAAATAAGAGGAATCCAAATTGGAAAAGAAATAAAACCATCACTATTTGCAGATGATATGATACTATACCTATAAAACTCTAAAGATACTACCAAAAAACTGTTAGAACTCATCAATGAATTTGGCAAAGTTGCAGGATACAAATTAATACACAGGAATAAATTGCATTTCTATATGCTAACAATGAGAGATCAGAAAGAGAAGTCAGAGAAACTATCCAGTTTACCATCACATCAAAAAGAATAGAATACCTAGAAATAAACCTAGCTAAAGAGACAAAAGACCTATACTTGGAAAACTATAAGATGCTGATGAAAGAAATCAAAGATGATACAAACAGATAGAAAGATATACCATGCTCTTGGATCTGAAGACTCAATATTGTCAAAATGACTATACTACCTAAGGCAATATATAGATTCAGAGCAATACCTATCAAATTACCAAAGACATTCTTCACAAAACTAGAACAGAATATTTTAAAATATTTACAGAAACACGAAAGACCCTGAATAGCCAAAGCAATATTGAAAAAGAAAAACGGAAATAGAGGAATCAGGCTCCCTGGCTTCAGACAATACTACAAAGCTATAGTTATCAAAACAATATGGTACAAAAACAGAAATACGTATCAATGGAATAGGATAGAAAGCCCCCAGAAATAAATCCAAGCACCTCTGTCAACTAATCTCTGACAAAAGAGGCAAGAGCCCAAAATAGAAGAAAGATAGTCTCTTCAATAAGTGGTGCTGGGAAAACTGGAAAGCTACATGTAAAAGAATGAAATTAGAACACTAATACTGTATATAAAAACAAACTAAAAATTGGAGTTCCCATCATGGCTCAGAAGAAACTAATCTAACTAGTATCCATGAAAATTCAGGTTTGATCCCTGCTTGTTCAGTGGGTTAAGGATCTGGCATTGCCTTGAGCTGTGGTACAGGTCACAGATGTGGCTCAGAACCTGCATTGCTGTGGCTGTGGCGTAGGCTGTCAGCTATGGCTCCAATTTGACCCCTAGCCTGGGAACCTCCATATGCTGATGGTGTGGCCCTAAAAAACAATAAATAAATAAACGAACGAACAAACTAAAAATGGATTAAAGACCTAAATATAAAGCCAGATACTATAAAACTCCTAGAGGAAAACATAGAATGTTCTTTGATGTAAGTCACAGCAGCATCTTGTTTGATCCACCACATAGAATAATGACAATAAAGACAAAAATAAACCAATGAAACCTAATTAAACTCAAAAGCTTTTGCACAGCAAAGAAAACATTAAAAAATAGAACAGGAAAAAAATATTTGCAAATGATGCAACAGACAAGGGCCTAATCTCCACAATATACAAACAATGCACACAACTCAACTACAAAAAATGGACATCCCAATCGAAAAATGGGCAAAAGACCTGAATAGATATTTCTCCGAAGAAGATATATGAGTGGCCAACAGGCTCAACATCACTAATTATTAGAGAAATGCAAATCAAAACTACAATAAGGTACCCACCTCACACTGGTCAGAACGGCCATCATTAACAAGTCAACAAATAGCAAATGCTGGAGAGGGTGAGGAAAATAGGGAACCCACCTTCACTGTTGGTGGGAATGTAAATTGGTACAACCAGTATGGAAAACAATATAGAGGTACCTCAGAAAACAGAATATAGAACTACCATATGATCCAGCAATTCCATTCCTGGGCATTTATCTGGACAAACATTAAAAAATGTATGTGCACCCCTACATTCATCACAGCACTATTCACAATAGCCAAGGCATGGAACAACCTAAATGTCCATTGATGGTTGAATGGATTAAGAAGATGTGATACGTATACACAATGGAATACTACTCAGCCATAAAAAGACAAACTAATGCCATTTGCAGCAATATGGATGGAACTAGAGATTCTCATACTAAGTGAAATAAAAGAGAAAGATAAATACTATATCATATCACTAATTTGTAGAATCTAAAATATGGCAAAGATAATTCTACCTACAAAAGAGAAACAGGGAGTTTGAGGTTTGGGGATGCAAACTGTTAACATTTGGAATTAATGGGCAATGAGGCCCTACAGTACAGCACAGGGAACTGCGTGTGATTGGATCACTTTGCTGTATAACAGAAATTGAAGAAACCATCTTGGTGGTACTTGGGAGACTTCCATGATTTCCTCAGCAAAATGACATTGAGGGTTTCAACATTAGATTGCCAAGCTCACTCCTTTCAGGCAGTCGCATCTTGGAACCCCAAAGCAAATGGACAGATCCATAATCCTGACTAAATTCACCAAATCTAGGGACATTCTTGAAACAAAACCACTCTTTCCCCTCCCACACTCTAGAAGACAAAGCCAAAGAAGCATCTGATGGAGTCACATCCTTATCACAATAAGTCCCAGGATGGTTGCTTTTAGGAGTGCTGCTACCTACAGTAAAACAAGGACTTACCAATGTGCCTTAATCCTGCACTCACAGCACTTATGTTTCAAAAAGACCATAATGAAGTCTTTTTCTTTTCTTCCATTAAGGGAAATCAAGTGTGTCAAGTCTTTCCCACCTTCCCACTTTTTGTTTTACTTCCAGTCTGACACTTTACACAATGTCTTGCATATTTTGTACATAGTGTTTATAAATAGGTGCACCAATCTCTTCCCCCATGATAGAAAACCTCTGAGAGGCACCAAAATGTTTAGACTCTAATCCAAACAAAATACCAGTTTTCATCCTGAACTCTTTCTGTCTGCATCATTCTTGGAAAATCATAGTGCACGTCTAATGGCTGGCCAAAGTCCTTCAGCATAGCCCATTTCACAGCGCTTAGCTCCTAATTGAAATTTCACAGTACAATACTTAAGACACAACTCCAAATTGCATCACCATTTAAGCAAATGTGTTTTCCTAACCATTTAACTGTAAGTGATTTCCTCTTGGCTATATGCTTCTTATGATTTGCTGTTGATTTCCACCTGCAATTAAGTCCTTCAGTATTTATCTGAGGATATTCTAGAATGTCTTAATTCTCTGTGAATTAAATTTAACCCAGTAGTGTATTTTAATAGTCTCACCCAATGGTGTGTCTTTGAAAGAAAAGAGAACATTCCCATGCTCAGAGGAGATACTCATTCTTGGCTCTCCCTGTCCCAGACTTTTCCTTACTTGTTCTCTCAGGTTTGATCTTAAGATGAGATGGTTTAGGAACTAGATTCCACAGACAAGAAACACTTACAAATAACATTTAAATAATAATTCATTTGAAAATATATAAATCTGTTTTAACAGGACAGATAACAGTAACAATTTTTTTCTTTCTTATTCTAGATAGATTGTTTTTAAAAAATATTATAGGTATTTCAAATAAGCAAAAGGATGGATGAGTATAATAAATCCTATGTTCCAGGTTTAACGATTATCAGTATTTTTTCTTTTCTTTCTTTTTCTTTTCTTTTTTGTCTTTTTATCCTTTTAGGGCCGCACCCGCAACATATGGAGGTTCCCAAGCTAGGGGTCCAAACAGAGCTACAACTGCTGGCCTACGCCACAGCCACAACAACACCAGATCCCAGCCACATCTGCAACCTACACCACAGCTCACAGCAACGCCAGATCCTTAACCCACTGAGCGAGGCCAAGGATTGAACCTGCAACCTCATGATTCCTAGTCAGATTCGTTTCTGCTGCACCATGACGGGAACTCTAGTTATCAATATTTTCTAATTTCTAACCACAAATTTGAGGTGCTTAATGTAGATATTTATAAATCATGGGTTAACATATAGAGAAGGACAGGACTGAGCCTCAAGGCCCTTTAATGGGAGCCTCCAAGACAGATTCTTATCCAATGACCAGGACCCTGGAGTACCATCAACCAGCAGTCAACACATGTCCATTAGCCTGGCTTCCAACTGCCCACATATCTACCCTTGTCTATGAAGACACTTGGAAATAGTTTACAAAAGGCTTATATGTGAGTCCATACACTTTGGTAACTGCTAGTCTAAGAAACTATTTTGCTTAAAAAAAAGAAAAGACAAAACAAAATTCAGTTCACTGTGGAGCTGAGTACATGATACTCCCATTGTTTTAGGCACTTCTATTTATCCCCTCTTTGTTGAATTAGAATTAATACATGGACTGCTTCCTCCTCTTTGGGCAGCTTACTGCCATGGGATTGTGTCCCTCTTTTCTCTGAACCTTTTGAATTATGTTCTCCTAGAATCTCAGGCACATAAATGACTTGCTCACATTGTCCTTGCTGAGGCACTGACAATATACATTGTACAAAATCACTTCAAACTGGATTGTATACCTGAGTGTAAAGTGCAAAACCATAAAACTCCTTGAAGGTAATGTAGGAGAAAATCCAGATTGCTACCAAACTCAAGCCAATCTGCTCATCATTCAAAAGCCAATACTCTAGAGACAAGTACTAGTAGGGAAAAAAGTTTGCCTTATTTAGGAAGCCAATAATCCTGGGAAGAAGATAGACTCATGTCCCAAAGAACAAACTTCCAACTGTCAATTGGAAGACAAGAGCTTTTAAAGGGGAATTTTAGGCATATAGGCATACAGTGGGGGCTAGAGTCAGAACAGCAGTCACCTCTGACAATCATCCTGAAATTGGTCACGCAGGGGTCTGATCAGCATTATGTTTATTGCTTTAAGTACAGTTTACCTTCAGTTCCATAATCATGTTGTTCCCATTTTCTTGAGGCCAGTTCTTGAAATTGTGTAAGATGGAGTAGCTTATGTCATGATGGCAACCTGGTCATCATGTAATTAACTTCTTCTCCTGGTGGGGGTTTCAGTTTCTATAAGACAGCTCATAGGACATGGCTCAGAATAATATCTATAGCCCTTAAGGAGGAAATAAAAGTCCTTGACTTCTTTGAATGGGTAAACTATTATTATATGGACTTATTTGACAATTTTCCTTTGCTTTGGTATTTTTCCACTTCTCTGTTAAGTTTATTCTTTGGCTAAAGTTTTTCCACAGACAAGAGGAAGACAGAGGACACGGGGTGCTCTATCCTGAGAAGCCCCCATAGGGTTCTGCTCTTTTACAAGATGACATTAGGTTTGGTTATGACTTTTTAGATACAACAATAAAGGTAAAATCCATGAAAAACAGAATTCACAAGTTGAATTCCATTAAAATTAAAAAATTCTACTCTCTGAAAGATATTGACAGAGAATGAGAATGTAGGCCACAGACTTGGAGAAAATATTCACAAAAAACACATCTGAAAAAGGACTATTACCCAAAATGTACACTTACACTCTTAAAACTCAACACTAAGAAAACAAACAACCCGATTTAAAATTGGACAAATAATCTGGACATCTCACCAAAGACATACAAATGGAACATAAGCATATTAAAGTTAAGTATGTCTTTAGGGAATTGAAAATTAAAATAAAATAATAAGTGACCACTGCACAGTCATTGAAATGATAAAATACAAAACACTGACAATACCAAATGTTGGCAAAGATGTGGAGCAACAAGAACTCTCACTCATTGCTGGTAGGAATGCAAAATGGTACAACAGATTTGAAAGTTATAGAGTTTATTTTGGCAGTTTCTTATAACATTAAACATATTCTTCTCACATGATCCAGCAATCATACTCTTTGGTATTTATCCAAATGCATTGAAAACTTACATTCACACAAAACCCTGTGCACAAATAGCAACTTTATTCATAACTGACAAAACTTTGAAGCAACATGTCCTTTAGTTGGTAAAAGTGATAAACTATAACACATCCAAGCAGTAGAATATTACTCTGTGCTAAAAGAAATATTACTTAGTGCTAAAAAGAAATGAAACCACAAAAAGACATGGAGGAAGCTTAAATGCATATTACCATGTGAAATAAGCCAAATATGATGTGATAATGAGCCTACATATTATATGATTTCACCATATGACCTTAAAAAAGGCAAAACTTTGAAAAGAACATTAACTGCCAGGTTCTGAGGGAAGGGAAGGATGAGCAGATCTAGCACAAGGGATTTTTAGGACAGTGAAATTATTCTATGTACTCTAATGGTGAGTAATTGTCATTAATTGCTTGTTTAAAACCTATAGAATGTACACCACCAACCCTAACGTAAACTATGGACTTAAGGTGATGCTGATATGTCCATATAGGTCCATTGACTGTAACAAATGTGCCACTCTGGTGGGGGGGGTGTTGATGGAGTAGAGGGGTGCTCTCCACGTGCAGGGGGAAGGCATATCTGAGAAGTCATTTAACTTTCCATTCAGTTCTCCTGGGAACATATAAATGCTCTAAAAAATAAAGTCTATATAAAAGAAAAGCTAATAGACTAGATGTGATTGAGGGAAATATTTTTTAATGATTTTTATTTTTCCTATTATAGCTGGTTTACAGTGTTCTGTCAATTTTCTACTGTACAGCAAAGTGACCCAGTCAAATATATATGTACACATTCTTTTTCTCACATTATCCTCCATCGTGCTATTTAATATGCAGAAAACTTTCTTGCTTATCAAGAATGTTTGCTTCCCCCACATACTTCGAAAAAATTGGTCAACCACAGGCCTCCTCCCTAAAAGGAAACAGGAGAAAAATACAAAATTCCTCTGTGTGTCATGTTTTGTGGTTCCTTAAGCTTGCTAAATAAAATAAATTGGTGCTGTATTTGGCTCTGAAATATGACAATTTAAATATTTTAAATTAATACACTTCTTAGGAGTTCCCATTGTGGCTTGGAGGAAATGAATCTGACTAGCATCCATGAGGACGCAGGTTCAATCACTGGCCTCACTCAGTAGGTTAAGGATCTGGTGATGCTGTGAGCTGTGGCATAGGCTGCAGATGAAGCTCTGATCCAGAGTTGCTGTGGCTGTGGTGTAGGCCAGCAGCTGCAGCTCCAATCTGACCCCTAGCCTGGGAACCTCCATATGCTGCTAGTGTGGCCCTAAAGTTTAAAAAAAAAAAAAAAGACTTTTTTAGAGCAGTTTAAACGTACAGAATTTAATAGATCATGAAGAGAGCTTCCATGCGCCCTCTATCATGGACACGCAATTTTACCATTGTTGTATATTTGTGACAATCATGAATCAATGTCAATACATTTTATTAACTAAAGTCCATAGTTTACATTGATTCATTCTTCGTGCTGTAAAGTTTTATGGGTTTTGACAAGTGCCTAATGTTTTATATTCATTATAATATCACACAGAATAGTTTCACCACAAAAAAAAAAATCCTCTGTAATTCACCTATTCATCTACACTCCCTGACTCCCTGGGAATCACTTATCTTTTGTTTTATCTTTTTATAAAAATCATGTATTGGACTCATCTACTTGGCTTCTGTATAGATTTGTTTCTTTCACTTTGCATTTAAGGAAGGTTTCTTCATGTCTTTTTGTAGCTTGAAAGTTTGCACTGAATAATACTTTATTTCATGGATATACCAAGTTTTTTAATTCACTCATCTTTCAAGACATTGATATACAATGAAATATTATTCAGTGATGAGAAAGGAGGAGATCCTTCATTAGCAACAAACATGAATGAATCTTGAGGGCATGATGCGAAATGAAATAAGTCAGGCAGAGAAACATGAATAATATATGATAATGTATCTATGAGGAATCTAAAACAGTTGAACTCATAGAAACAAAGGTAGAATGGTAGAAACCAGTGGCTGGGGGGTGGAGAAAATGGGAAGATGTTTATGATTGTGATGATAGTTAATAATAGTGCATTATGTACTCAAAAGTTGCTAAAAGAATCAATCTCAAATGTTCTCATCACATCAAAAAATGGTATTTATGTGACGATGAAAGTTTTAGCTAATACTCTGGTGATAAGCATTTTGAACTATGTAAGTGTGTCAAATCAACATCCTGTACACCTTAAACTTACATTCTGTTTTATGTCAATGGTATATCAATAAAGCTGGAAAAAATAATTTAAAAATAAAAAAAGCTTTTAAAAGAAAGACATTTTTGTTGCTTTCAGTTTTGGCAATTACAAAAAAAGCTTCTATAAATAGTCGTGTACAGATTTTGATGGGGACATAAGTTTTTAACTTGGTTGAGTGGCTACTTGGGAATGTGATTGCTGTATCATATGATAAGATTATGTTTAGATTTGTGAGGAACTGCCAAAATGTCTTCCTAAGTGTTGTACCACCATCCAGTCTCATGAGCAAGGAGAGTTCCTGTTGCTCTACATCCTTGTCAACATTAAGTATTATAGGTGTTTTTGATTTTTGCCATTTTAATGAGTGTGTAGTGGTATCTTGTTTTAATTGGCAATTTCCTAATAATATACAATGTTAAGCACATTTTCAGACTGAGTGATTTAAACAACAGAAATATATATTCTCACAGTTCTGGAGGGTAAAAGTCCAAAATCCATCAGGTTTCTTCGAAGCCTTTCTCCTTAGCCTGCAGATGGCCACTTTCCTTCTATGTCCTCCCAAGGTCTTTTATCCATGCATGTGTGTATTATGTCCAAATCTCTTCTCATAATCACACCATTCAGCTTGAATTAGGGCCCACCTAAATAGCCTCATTTTAATTCAATCACCTTATACCCTTATCTCCAAAATCGCTACATTCTGAGATGCTGGGGTTAGAGCATCGACATATGAGTTTAAGGGGAACATGACTTAGCTCACAACATGTATCTTTTTTGGTGAGATATCTGTTCAGATATTTTGCCCATTTTTAATATGATTTTGTTGTTATTGACTTTTAAGAGTTCTTGTTGGTACATAGAGAGGCAATTGACTCATCAACCTTGTATCCTTCAATCTTGCTATAATTGCTTATGTGTTCTTGGAAGTTTCAGGTCAATACTTGGGATTTTCTACATATATATTTGTTATTTATGAACAAAGACAGATTTATTTCTTCCTTCCCAATCTGTAAATCTTTTCTTTTCTTATCTTTCTTGCTGTCTGTCTGTCTTTCTTTTCCTTTCATTCTTTCCCTCTTTCCTTCTTTCTTTCCCTCTTTCCTTCTTTCTTTCTCTTTCTTTCCCTTTCTTTTTCTTTCCTTCTTTCTTTCTTTCTTCCTTTCTTCCTTTCTTTCTCTTTCTTTCTTTCTTTCTTTCTTTCTTTCTTTCTTTCTTTCTTTCTTTCTTTCTTTCTTTCTTTCTTTCTCTTTGTCTTGCTGCATTATTTAGAAATTCCAGTACAATGTTGAAAAAGGAATGTTGGGAGGGGACATCCTTGCATTGTTCCTGATCCTAAAGGGAAAGACTCTACTTTTTCATCATTAAGTTGGTGTTAGCATAGAGTTTTTGTTGAAGTTCCCCCTCATTCTTAGTTTACTGAAAGTTTTTTAAATCATAAATATGTGTTGGATTTTGTCAGATGCTTTTATATATATTGATATAATCATTTGATTTTTTTCTTTTTATGGCTACATCCATGGCATACGGAAATTCCTGGGCCAAGGGTTGAATCTGAGCTGCAACTGCAGCAACACTTGATCCTTTAACCAACTACACTGGGCCAGGGGTCAAACCCACACATCCGCAGTGAACTGAGCCACTGCAGTTGGATTCTTAATCCACTGCCACTGCAGGAACTCCTGATTTTTCTTTTTTATCCTGTTGATATAATGGATTACATTAATTGATTTTGGAATGTTCAAACATCCTTGTAGACTTGGATAAATTCCACTATGTACTATGGTATTATTCTTCTTATAAATTGTTGACTTAAATTTGCTAATATTTGTTGAGGATTATTGTATTTATATTCATGAGAATTAGTGTAGTGTAGTGTTCCTTTCTTGAGAATTAGCTCTGTAGTGTTCCTTTCTTGTAATATCTTTAAGTGGTTTTGGTATTAGAGTGATGTTTACTTTATAGAAAGATTAGGAATGTTCCCCCGCTTCTATTTTCTGGAAGAGATTGTAGTGAATTGGTTCCATTTATTCCTTAAATGTGTGTCAAATTTACTGGTGAAACCATTTGAACCTGGTGGGTTGCTTGTTTCTTTTTCTTTCTTTCTCTTTCTTTCTTTCTTTCTTCCTTCCTTTCTTTCTTTCTTTCTTTCTTTCTTTCTTTCTTTCTTTCTTTCTTCCTTCCTTTCTTTCTTTCTTTCTTCCTTTCTTTCTTTCTTCCTTCCTTCCTTCCTCCCTCCCTCCCTCCCTCCCTCCCTCCCTCTCTCTCTCTCTCTCTCTCTTTCTTTCTTTCTTTCTTTCTTTCTTTCTTTCTTTCTTTCTTTCTTTCTTTCTTTTTTTCTTCCTTCCTTCCTTCCTTCCTTCCTTTCCTTTCCCTTCCTTCCTTCCTTCCTTCTTTCTTTCCTTCTGGGCCACACCTGCAGCATATGGAATTTGTCAGGCTAGGGGTCAAATTAGCGCTACAGCAGCCAGCCTACACCACAGCCACAGCAACACAGGATCTGAGCTATGTCTGCAACCTACACTGCAACTTACAACAATGCTGGATTGCTGATCCATTTAGCAAAGCCAGGGATCAAACCCACATCCTCATGGACACTAGCTGGATTCGTTTCCACTGTGCCATGCTGGGAACTGCCTTTCTATTTTAGATTATTAGTTATTGATTCAATTTCCTTAATCAATAGAATATAATTTATCTATTATAGACATATAGATAGACCATTGAATTTTCTATAAGACTATTCAGATTATCTATGTCTTCTTATGTATTTTAATGGTTTATGGCTTTCAAATATTGGGCAATTTCATCTAAATTATCATGGGAAATTATCTAAATTATGTGGGCATAGAGTTTTTCACAATCCTCTTTTATTATCCATTTAACGTTCATGAGATTAGTATTGATGATGTATTCTTTATTTCTTTTTATCTTTTTATTTTTTATTTTGGGGGCATGTCCACAATATGTGGAATTTCCCAGGCCAGGGATCAAACCTGTGCCACAGCAGCAACAATGCCAGATCCTAACCGGTTGAGCCATGAGGGAGCTCCTTCTCCTTTATTTCTAATATTTGTGTCTTCTCTATTTTTCTCTTAGTTACCATAGCTAGAGGTTTATTAATGTTATTGATCTTCTGAAAGAACCAGTTTTTCTTTGTTGACTTTCTCTATTGTTTTCCTGTTTCAATTTCATTGACTCATGATCTAATTTTTACTATTTTGATTTCTTTTTTTTTTTTTGTCTTTTTTGTCGTTGTTGTTGTTGCTATTTCTTGGGCCACTCCCGTGGCATATGGAGGTTCCCAGGCTAGGGGTTGAATCGGAGCTGTAGCCACCGGCCTACGCCAGAGCCACTGCAACGCGGGATCCGAGCCGCATCTGCAACCTACACCACAGCTCACGGCAACGCCGGATCGTTAACCCACTGAGCAAGGGCAGGGATCGAACCCGCAACCTCATGGTTCCTAGTCGGATTCGATAACCACTGCGCCACGACGGGAACTCCACTATTTTGATTTCTATTCTTCCACTTGCTTTAGGTTTATATTGGTCTCCTTTCTCTATTTTCCTCAGATGGAAGTTTAGATTATTGATTTTAGATTTTTCATTTTTTCTAATATATGCATTCAATGCCATACACTTCCCTGTATGGTGTTTTTGGTTCATCCCATGAATTCTGATGTCACATTTTAATTTTTATTTGGTTCAAAATATTCTAAAATTTCTCTGCAGATTCTTCTTTGACCTATGTGTTATTTAGGATAATATGTTGTTTAATCTACAAATATTTTGGAATTTTCCAGCTATCCTTTTGTAATTGATTTCTAGTTTAATTTAATTGTGTTCTGAGCTGCGTTTTATGACCCAGAATGTGGTCTATTTGGTAAATATTCTATGTTAATTTGAGGAGAATGTATATTCTTCTGTTGCTTGGTATGATGTTATATAAGTATCAACTGAATCCAGTATAATAATGGTGCTGTTCATTCCAACTATATGCTTGCAAATTTTATGCCTACTGGCTCTGTCATTTAGCAAGAGAGGCAAGCTGATGTCTCCAACCATAATAGTGGATCTGTCTTTCTCCTCGCAGTTCTATAAGTTTGTATCTCAAGTATTTTATTTATTTATTTATTTATTTATTTTTGCTTTTCAGGGCTGCACCTGCAGCATATAGAAGTTCACAGGCTAGAGGTCTAATCAGAGCTACATCTGCCGACCTATGCCACAGCCACAGCCACTCGGGATCTGAGCCTCATCTGCAGCCTACACCACGACTCACAGCAACACCTGATCCCTAACCCCCTGAGCGAGGCCAGGGATGGAACCCACAACCTCATGGTTCCTAGTCGGATTCGTTAACCACTGCACCATGACGGGAACTCCTCTCCTTCACTTTTAAATGACAATTTTGCTAGATATAGAACTCTAAGTTGGTGATATTTTTCTTTCAACCCTAAATATTTCACTCCACTCTTTTCTTTCTTTTTCTTTTTTTTTTTTTTTGGTGTGTTTTTGTCTTATTGGGGCCACACTCACGGCATATGGAAGTTCCCAGGCTAGGGGTCTAATTGGAGCTGTTGCTGACAGCAATACCAGATCTGAGCCGCATCTACGACCTACACCACAGCTCACAGCAATGCTGGATCCTTAACCCACTGAGTGAGTGAGGCCCAGGATAGAACCTGCAACCTCATAGTTCCTAGTCAGATTTGTTTCCGCTGTGCCACGACGGGAACTCCCACTCCACTCTTTTCTTGCTTAGATACAATTTCTGATGATAATTTTGATGTAATTCCTACACTTGTTCATCTACAGAGAAGGGTCCCTCCTTCCTCTCTTTCTGGCTTCCTTCAAGATTTTTTCTTTGACAGTTTAAATATTTTATACCTAGTTGTAGTATTTTTTTTTTTTTTTAAATATTCATCCTGCTTGGTATTCCCTGACCTTCCTAAATCTGTGCTTTGGTGTCTGTCATTAATTTTGGAAAATGCTTGGGCATTATTCCTTCAAATATTTCTTCTCTTCCTTTCTCTCTTTCTTCTTTTTCTGGCATTTCCAGGACATATATGTTACATCTTTCATAATGGTCCTACAGTCCATGAACATTGTTCCATATTTTTCTTTTTTTGTCTTTTCATTTCATTTTGCTCAGTTTCTATGAAGATATCTTGAGGATGATTGATTTTTTTTCCCCCCTCAGGTATGTCCAGACTGCCAAAGAACTCACCAAGGCATTATTCATTTATTCACAGTAATTTTTAACTATTTTCTTTTGAATTTTTCCTAGAATTTCTATCTCTATGCTTACATTACCCTTCTGTTCTTACATGTTGCCTACTTTTTCCATTAAATCCCTTACCATAGTTAACATATTTATTTTAAATTCCCTACCTGATAATTCCAAAATTGCTGTCATATGTGAACTGGTCCTAATATATGCGTTTTAGCATGCTTTATAATTTCTTGTGGAGCTGGACATGATGCATCTGGGTGATAGGAACTGCTGTGATCAGGCTCTCATTATGAAGTTTTATGTTAGTCTGATTAGAAACCTAATTATTTAATGTTTGCTGTAGCTATGGGTGCAAATGGTTTTAGTTTTTTCCAATTTCCTTTTTTTCCCCTCCCATCTTATCTTTGGTTTTCCTAAGAACTCTTTCTTAAATAGTTCTATCTTAAATACTTTAGGTTATAATTCACTGTTATTGTCCTGGAGCCCTGCTGATGTAGTGGTAATGGGCTGGTGATGGGAAGCATCCTACAGTCTTACAAGTAAGTTTTGTGTGTTAGTGGTTTTGAGTCCCTGAGCTCTAAGTTTCTATCAAGATATCTTTAGAAGTATTTCTTAGCCTTTTTTTCTTCCCTTGGGTGAATAAGGAAGGATATAAGGGTCTGAATTAACTAATTCCCTTTCCCTCAGGTCAGATTATACTAAATATATACATCATTCCCTCTGTGGCACACTGGGTTAAGAATCCAACCTGCAGCAGCTTGGGTCACTGTAGAGGCATGGGTCCAATCCCCAACCCAGCACAGAGGGTTAAAGGATTTTGCATTGCCACAGCTGTGGAGTAGGTCACAAGTGCCACTCTGATTCTGTGCCTGGCCTGGGAGCTTCCATATGTCATGGGTGTGGCCATTAAAAAATTAAATATATACGGAGTTCCCATTGTGGCTCAGCGGAAACAAATCTGACTAGGAGCCATAAGGTTGTGGGTTCAATCCCTGGCCTTGCTAGGTGGGTTAAGGATCCAGCGTTACCATGAGCTGTAGTGAAGGTCGCAGACACAGCTCAGATATATATCACTTTACATTAAATAACTACTTTGGTAAAGTAGTTTCCCTTGAGAGCACTCCTTTGTGCCATGGAGAAAGTCCTGGGCTTATTTCATATGGTTGCCTTTCCCTCCTCCTGCCTGAAGCATCAGGAGATTTTTCTTTGATTTTCACTGCAAGAATCTGGTGGGTCTCCTATAGGTAAAACTGACAAAACTGTGGAGGCCCCAAAAGATGACTTCCCCCTGGAGTTTTTAACTCTCCAGCTCATTCTCCAGAAATTTCCCAGATCCTACCAGTTACTGGCTTGCATGGCTTCTGCTCCAAGTAGCCTGGGCTTAGCTGTGATTTCTGAATCTACTTGTCTTTCCAGTTTGGGGTGGCTGCTTTCCTCTGTGACCTTAACTCTTTGATAGGTCTAAGAGAAGTCATTGGTTTCAGTTTGTTGAGCTTTTCTTCTTTTTGTGAAGATGGGAACTATGACTTTCAGGCTCTTTACATGTTGGAGCTGACACCAGACATCCATAAATAGTTTTAAACATAAGCTATCTATATGTAACTGCTATCTATACATCTATATCCTATAAAATATAAACCCAGATAGCAAGAAAACATATTACCAAGTAAAAGCCTTGGTGGATGTGGAATCTTAGGTCCTTGTCACCACCTTCCCAGGGCACAGGGAGATTTTGCCACTTGCTCTATTCTCTGATGTTTCAGGACATTTCAGAATTTACAATGACCTTGTGGATAACACATGCAGTAGGTCACCCTTGCCACTATCTTCTCCCTGGACACAGCAGACACCCTCAAGAGCATACTCTTGCCAGCTTAGCTCTTTCTTGGTTTTATTTAGATTTCTTATTATTAGGGTGGTAATAGACAATTGCCATTGGAAAGATATTTACTACACAGGGAAACACCAGGATTGGGCACGGGGCAGAGGGAGCAGGGGAAAAACCATAGGCAAGAGCCATTATTGTGATTTCCACAGGAAAAAAAATGGGTGATGTGGGTTAAGCAGTCTTAGGGTTGGCTGGTTTGGATAATTTCAATAGGTCCTGAGGCATAGAAACTGTCCCTACTTGTCTGATACCTGGTCCTGGGGTGATTAGGGCAGCGGGATAGTGGGCTGGAATGTGGGTTCCATAAAGGAGGCGTTTGGGGTATAGACTCTCAACTGGTTAGTTTACATCTGAAAAGTGTACCTTAGAAGGAAAGTCCCCCAAGGAGGGGATGAGAGATGATGCAGTAGCAGGAGGCAAGGCAAGGGGCCTCAGGCATGTCATGCAGCCATCTGGAACAAGTACTGCCATGCATATACATGCATGGCAGATGTTAAAGCATCAAGTTAGCAGGAGCTGGAAACATCATTCATATGGTTAATATATTTCTCAACACACCCGAATGTGCCTGGTGGTGGCAAAAATGACAAGGAATCATTTCCTATTTGCCTTACCTGGAAACACTAAATTAAAAAAAAAAAAATCCATCCCAACTTGCTTAGACTTTGAACTCACTTTTCTTGAAAATTCTTTGGCTCTCATCATGGTTCATACCTTCTGCTGCCCTTGGGACAAGTCTGGAGTATAGAATTTGGTAGAAAAGTCTTCTCTTTGATTGACCTGTGCATGAGGGAGGTGACAATTCCACAAAATTATAATTTGAGAGCAATTCCTCAGGAAGAGAATCTAAGTAATTAAAAATGTGATTCTTAATGTAAGAATAATGGAACAATGATCCTGCTATTTTCTAATAGCATTAAAATGTCTTTAACCACAAAAGATTTGCTGGAAGGAAAGTGAATTGACAACCTAAGATGGAACCTAATTTGGAATGCAATTAATTTTGGTTCTCTTGACAAGCGATGTATTTTATTTTGTACTTTATGGCAAATGGATGCAATTAACTGCTATCTGTGGAATACTTGTATATTGGTTATTTGGGAGCTCCCTAGTGGCTCAGAAAGTTAAGGATCTGGCATTGTTCCTGCTATGGCTCAGATTTCTGAGGTGGCATGTGTTCGATCCCTGGTCCAGGAACTTCTGCATGTCAGGGGCACTGCCAAAAAATAAAATAAGATAAGAATTTAAAAAATAAAAATGCAGAGTTGTGTTTTTTAGAAATGGTTCTTTATTTTACATAATACCTGTGACTGATTGAACTCCTATCTATGGAGTTATTTTTTTGTGGGCACACTCACAGCATATGGAATTTCCCAAGCCAAGGAGTGAATCCAAGATGCAGATGCAGCATTGCCAGATCCTTTAATCCACTGTGCCAGGCCAGGGATTGAATGCATGCCTCTGCAATGACCCTAGCCACTGCAGTCAGATTCTTAACCTACTGCACCATAGCCCACAGCGGGACCTCCTAATTTTTAATTGTAAATAATTACTAGGAAAAAAGGACACAATTTTGCCTTTACGCAGTGAGTGTATACAAATTCGAGCAACCCTGGCAGCACTGGTCTTTCCTACCTCCCACCTCCCCTCCCCTTCTCATGAGAACATGCTTTCCACTCATCCACACTGTGTGAACTGCTTCTGTCACTTACACCCACCACTCAGAGAGTCCTTTCCCCTTCCTTCAACCCAAACTGCACAAAGAACAACAGCAGACAACTACATAACAGAAGTCTCGCTTCTTATGCACCCAGCTTATTGAACACTTTACTTTTACTATTGCACTGACTTCCAAACAAAGTCATTAAGCAGAAATACTTTTATTTGAAAGATGGAAGTATGTTCAATGTTATTTGAACATTGAAGTTCACTCCAGTTAGTAAGCTTTACAGCCAGAATTCAATGCAGGTGTTCTGACTCCAGAAGAGGCTTCACAGCCACGTCATCCTGGCTCCCAATGTGCCTGTCTTGTTCCATGCTCATCCATCCAAGTCAGTTCAGCCATCTGTGCCAAGCCGTGGCCATGTTTCTCTGTGGACATCATCCTCGAACAGTGGAATCTGCTGGTTCTCTACAAATCTGATTTAATAAAGCCCATTCAGTGGCCTTATGCAAGTAATAAGTGTAATAATTACACTTTCTGGTAATAATTCCAATAAGCCTGCTACAAAAATAAAGCTAGGAGTTAAAAAGAAACAGCAAATGACTACTGGCATTGTGGTCTTTTTTCCTCTAAAAATGTAAAAATTACTAAGTCTATCCTTAAATAGTATATACTTTATCCAGAAATGATAGGAAAAATTGAGGAGACATTGTAATGGTTCTGGGCTACTTCCCTGTAATCATTTTGCCACAGCATTTTCACTGCAAACATTTTCACCTCATAACTAATTGGCCATGAGGTAATTTTGCTATAAAAGATAAAATAACCAAAAATAAAAGAGGGACTGTAAAAAACATAATGAAACATGAGAAATGAATAGCAAAATTTAAAAGACTTTATTGCAAAACCCAAAACATTTGAATACATTTAAAATGTATGTAGATTCATGGCAACACTGCACAAATAACTGATTTTGTTTTGTGAATGTACCTGAACACTTGTCTTCTAAGTCTTTTTCATTCACAGTATTTCACACTTTTTTGCCTGTTGATATACCTGCTCATGTGGTATTGCATGTTTCTTTTTTGCAAAAATTTCTTCCTTTATTAAGAGAGATGTCAAGTTCCAATTCTAGGGTGCATGTTTGTAAACTGATCTTTGCATTGCCTTGGGAAAGCTTTCTGCCCTATTGTTTGTGCTTGGCAAAGAAGTTGGTCAATGTTCCAAAGTTCTATGGTAAATGTGGGTTCAACATTGTACCTTCAAGTCACTGAGGGATTTGTAAAGTGATATATTATCATTTTCTAGTATAGTATGCAATCTGGTTTGCACTCTTATTTCACACTTCTGGTAAGTTTTATCACTGTATTTTCCATTAAGTTGATGTACATAGTCAACATCCACTATTTTAAGGCTGCCGCATCTCCTCATCACAGTACAAACCATTATAAAGGCTAAGATTTATGGATATTAAAATGAGAGTACTGCATCAATGGAAAAACAAAACAAAACTGTCAAATAGTTATTTTGTCATTTATAGCAAAATTGACTTATGGCCACTTAGTTATGTGGCAAAAATGTTTCGGCAGAGTTCCTGTCTTGGCATAGTGGGTTTTGGCATAATGGGTTAAGAATCCAACTGCAACACCTCAGGTCACTGTGGAAGTTCAGGTTCTATTCCTGGCCCAGCACAGTGCGTTAAGGATCCAGCATTGCTGCAGCTGTGGCATAGGCTGCAGTGTGACTTAATTCCAGTCCCTAACTTGGGAACTTCCACATGCCACAAGTAGGGCCATAAAATTTAAAAAAACAGTTTGTGGCAATAATGCTTGTGGCAAAGATGTCTACATCAAAAATACAGGACACTCATTCTAATAACAAATAATTAACATAGATCATTTTTGAAGTCCACTTAGAGCTTAAGGCCCTGACAAATGGCTTTCTTTCCCTCTACCACCATCTTGCCCCTTCCACAGGATATGTAAATTCATTATACTAATGACTCAATTCCTCACTTCCCCCTTTTTATTCCCACTCTGTCAAGCAACTTTGAAGCTTCTCTCATTAAAAAAGGAATGTCTATTCCCCAACCCTTGACTCTGTACCAGCCTTGAGAAGCATTTAGTCGATAGAGTAGAATTGTGATGTGCCAAGTCTGATCCTAGGTCTGAATAATCTTTGCCTGTTTCCACTTAATCCCTCTTGTTAATAGTATTACCATGAAAATTTGCCCAGCCGAGCCTGATAGAAGATAAGGGTCACATGGCATGAACCCTGTCACCTCAGTCAACCAGTCAAAGCCAGCCTCAATCTATCAATCCCCAGCTAAATCTAGGATTGTTAGCAAGGTCAGCCAAGATTGCAAAGCCCTCTGGCAAGGTGCAAAGCTAATCCCAGACATAGCAGGTACAAACACATATTATGTACTACTGAGAGTTTTATTTGTTACATGGCATTATTGTGGCAATACGTTTTGATACAGAGTCCCTGTTTGGGTACTAGGAACCAGAATCATGGCTATCATATGAGATAGTCATATGATTTTTTTTTATTTAATTTTTTTTTTGTTATGGTCACACCTGTGGCATACGGAGGTTCCTAGGCTAGGGGTCAAATCAGAGCTATAGCCACCGGTCTATGCCAGAGTCACAGCAACTCGGGATCCAAGCCGAGTCTGCGACCTACACCATAGCTATGGCAACGCCGGATCCTTAACCCACTGAGTTAGGCCAGGGATGGAACCCACAACCTCATGGTTTCTAGTCAGATTCGTTAACCACTGAGCCATGACAGGAACTGCGGAAATGATAGTCTTTCATAAGAAATATGGGCCATTTTAAATTAAATACATTTCAACTAGATCAATCATAGTCTTCCTCATATTCCCATCCCTGTCTTTGAAATTTATTTTTAATTTCGAGATTAAAAAACTTCTCTAATCTAAACAAAGATGAAATCACAGATAAGCCTAACTTTGTATCAAAGATCAATATAAACTAAAATTGTTTGTAAACTTAAATACATTAAATTATGTGTCAGAACAGGCATCCAATATTCCCAAAAGATTCTTAAATCTTGATAAAGCTCTTTTGTCTTAAATGAAATAAAAATCTGAAATTAGATAATTTCTTTTCTGCCTCATATCTTTCCCTTCCTTTGGGTTTGAATAAATTGGTCCATCAGCTAACTACTTAAAAATCAAGAAATAACAACAGTTTACTGTTTCCTTTGTGTCCTTAGCAAGCACTTCTTCATTTCTTTGAAATAGATATTCATATTTTGCGTGTCATGAATCAATACTTTTAGTAACAAGCTTAATTACTTTGGATCTTTCTACTGAAGCTGTTTTTTTTAAAATAACAACAACAACAACAGGATTGTATAACTTTGCATAGAGAAAATAGTTAAACTGACTTATTTTTGTGTATTGAAAGCAGAAAAATCTGGGTAAATGCTACCAGATGTTCAGTCATAAACTGGAAGAGATATCTGATTTTTACCTCCAAGGCTGTCAAGAGACTCTCCCAACTAAATGGAGTCTGCTGAGGGCACATAACCAACACCACACTGGTAAATATGTTTCAGGATATTTGCAAAACTCTGGGAAAAGATGTGCTTTTAATGAACTTAATCCTTAGTTTACTTCCCCTGGCATTTGCTTGAGAAATTGCCCCACCCAGTGCTGCCTCCAGTCTTAGGCCTTGCCACACTGGATGCTGGGACTATCCTTTGTGTTGGTGTCGGTCATTCTCTTACTGACCAAAGTTCATGGGCTCCTTAATCAACAGAATTGATAAAAGATCAGACAAGAGATTCAGGTAGGTTTTGTTGGGACTCATGCTGCAAAGGGGATGAGGGTGAGGGGTAGAAAACAAGTAACCCTCACCCCAATTTCTCACTTCCTTGGAGTGAGGGTTAGAGTGAGTCCAGGGGCTGGCCAGAGTGGTGACTTAGGGGGTCTGCTCCTTAGTGGTGCTATGTGCAGGGCGCATGCACAGTACCCTGCTTTTGCTCCAGGATCCTCAGAAGTGGCAGTTGGGTTTTTGTTCTTTTCGTATCTTATTGTTTATAAATGCCCCATCTGTGCGTGACATGTAGTTATTTTTAGTCCCTTATAGTTTTTTTGTATTTTGTTGCTGGAGGAGACCTTTGCCCAGGAGCAAGCACTGAAGCCACTGCAGCAAAGGGTCCCAGGTCCCAGGCCCCAGCCTGCCTCAATCCAAAGAAGATTGTTCTAGCAGGTATGACTTTGAATTCTTCATCTCACTCATGGAAAGAAATCAGATGATACATGCTAATAAAAATTTTTAATGTGGTTTTAAATAGGTTTCTTGGGGGAAGGACTTGTTTGGATTTTAAGTGCTTCTATTTTTAGGGTCCAACAGGAATTCAGAGATTCAGTGAAAGTAATTAAAAGTAAATATGTTTCTCAGGATATTTGCAAAATCCTGGTAAAAGACGGCCTTTTAATGAGCTTAATCCTTAGTTCACTTTCCCTGGTATTTTCTTGAGAAATTGCCCCCACCGAGTGATGCCTCCAGTCTTAGCCCTTGCTGTGAGCTCTTGGCCTCAGTGTGTATCTTTCCCTAGAGCTAAGAATGGATGTGAGAGCTTGACATTGCTGTAGAAATCCTCATCACCCTTGAGTTTAGGACAGTGGCTACACATTGATCAAGGGCAAAAGAGAAATACAATAAAATAATAATACAAATAATGTGGAAGGTAGTCAGGTAGGAAGTTCTCTCTTCAAACCAAAAGTTCCTTCAGAATAACATTTCTTCTAAGAAATTAACAAACATAAACCTCAATTAAATAGAGTCAGGAGAGCAGCTGGGGGTGCTCTCACACCCTGCAACAAAATCATACCCCAACAGAAAGAAGAAGGACTCCCTTCCTGGTAAGACTCAGCCAATGAGAAACTACAGACTCTTTGCTCACCAGAACCCTCCTGACTTCCTCTTCCCTCCTATAAAAGAGTGCTCCTTCCCTTTCGATGTAGGAGTTTGCATGTGGCTGCCCATGGATGCAGACCCTGAACTGCAATTCTCTGCTGACCCTGAATAATTCCATCTTTACTTGAGAAATATCTGCAGTCTATTTACTTCAGGTCAACACTATGTTTCAATGTTTTCTTTTCCTTCTCTCTCTCTCTCTCTTTTTTTCTTTTCTTTTCTTTTTTTTTTTTTTTTCTTTTTTGGCTGCAACTGCTGCATATGGAAGTTCTTGGGCCAGGAATTGAACCTGCACCACAAAACTACCAACACTGGATCACTGGATCCTTAACCCACTAGGCTGCCAGGGAACACCTCTTTTTTTTTAATCTCCAGGTGACACACTGGCATGGTAGACACTCAGGAATTACTGACTAGATGAACTCATGGATGTTCTAGGTTCTGCTATGGCCAGATGGTGCTTGAGAGCCTATTCATAGATGCAGGCAAAATATGTTTACCCAGAGCAGGTAACAGAAGCCCAGGAAGTGATCACTGGATAACGTCACTCAGAAGTGGGAGAGGGAGGAGGAGAAGACTGTTCTCTATCAAGCTCAGCACCCCTCCAGGCAGATGGCATCTTAGGTCAGCTTTAGGACTTTCCATCCTGCAGTCCTGCACTCTGCATCCTTGTGCTCAGCTTCTCTACCAAATGTTTCCTAATTATTCACCTGTGACTCTAATCTCAAGGAGATGGGGGGAGGGTGAGGAAGAGAGGAGAGGGGGAGGAAGAGGACAGGGAAGGGGAGAAAGAAAGGTGAGGAAAGGGGAAAGTGAGGGGAGAGGGAGGGGTGCCTGGGAGGACAAGAAAGAGGAGGGAGAGGAAAGAGTAAGCCTCTCCTTCCTACTGTCTCCTAAAAATAGCCTCCACTCAGTCCTGGTCCTTGATAGATTTTCTAGCTTCCCACTTTTTCACACATACTCTAGCCCATTTGTTCTTCAGATGCTCTATGCAAGAGTTCCCACTGTGGCCCAACAGGATCAGCCCCAGTTGATTTCTCTGCAGCCCCAAGAGACAGGTTCAATCCCCAGCTGTAGGTTGCAACTTCAGCTGAAATTTGATAGGAACTCTATATGCTGGGGAGGATGTGGGGGGGGGGGTCAGATCCTTTTGCCACTGTATACACTGCTCTGATCACTCTTGGGCCTGGAGAAGTTGAAGCCCACAGAGTGCACTGCCTGGCATGACCCTGAGGAGGGGAGAGGGCTGCCACAGGAAGGCTGAAGTCCCTCTCTTCTGCACAAGCACACTGTATTTAGACAACTTTTGGTATTTTGCAGTGAACTTTTGATTTCCAAGGACTCTTCCCCCATCCTTACTCTTTGAGTGGGTCCCTCACATGGGAGTGAAATGCCTCTCTCCAAGAAGGTCATACTTCCCCTCATTGTGCAGAGGAGGAAAAAGTGGGGAAACCTATTTTCTGAGCACTTCAGCTTTTATGCATGAAGGAATCTGAAGGGCTTCAAAATCTAACAACATGTCAGAGCCTGAAAGACCCTCTAGAAGCAAGAAGGGACTCCTCCAGCCCAGAGGCACTGTCCCCACCCAGACCCAGAACCTGCCACACACACCCAGAGCCACCTAATAGTTTTCATGGGTTACAGACCTGTAGCAAAAGGAGCTCTGCAAAGCCTGGCTCACAGTCTGAGGCCCTTCCCTCCCAAGGAAGGCTCTTCTCTCCACGCCCTGTGCATCTTCCATTCTGTTGCTGTCCGGAGTTCATGTTAACGGTCCATCCTCCTTGGCCTTTCTGGTCATTGAGCATGTAATGTGCTACTCCTGCAATATTACATTTGGCAGGAGGTATAAACAAAGTTACAAACCATAAGCCACAAAAGAAAAATAAAAAATACCATTTGAGCAATCAATCAGATGCTGAATGTGGTCTGTACACTTAGAAATCCATGAATTTCAAGTGCTGCCCTCTGAATCCTCACCATCTATTTCAGTCCTGCTCAGAGAATCCACCATAATTCACTTCCTAAAATCACCCGGCCCCAGCAAAAAGGGATTGTGCCTTTGTTACAAACTTTTAGCATTAAAAAAAGCTTCCTGCAAAAGCCAAGCTCCCGTTTTTCTTTCAGATTTACATCGACAGTTGCATCCTAATATTAAGTGGCCTATTTCTACCTTCACAGAGTAAATAGTTGGGCCAGCAGAAATCACACATCCTTTCCATTTTAGCTGGTGGCTTTTACAAGTAAGTGATATTCATTCGAAGGTGTACATCTCTATAGGAAATAAACAAATAAACTCGGTGTACAAACTCCTCCAGTGTATATCTTAGAAAGAACATTGCCTTGAAATCAACTCTGACCTGACAGGATACAGTGCTCTCTGGGTCACTAGAAGCTGCTCTGTTTCTCCTGTGCTCCTCTAATAGGGAAGAAACAAATCTGACTCCATATTAGATTTGTTTCTGTTACTTTAACATCCATATTCAACTCCTTTCCCTTCAAGTTGAGAATATTGCCTTTAGCCTGAAACATACAGGATCACCACTTCTCAAAGATCTGACCTTTAAGGGTATAACACTTTCCCATTCATACAGAGATTTAAAAGTTACAGAATAAAGAATAACATTTGTCTTATTGGAGATTTACAGGTACATCATGACCAGATTCTGCATGTACCCAAAGGAAGCTGGCATCAAGAAATTTACAACAATCAATGACACCCCCGCCCTCACCTTACCTTTCAAAATCCTTTGCTGAAACCCTTCTGGGAGTTTGGGGTTTCCTAGAGCATGAACCACCTGTCTCCTTGCATGGCCCTGCAATAAACCTTTCCCTGATCCAAACTCCAACGTTTCCATTTGTTTGGCCTATGTGTCAGGCACAAGAACTGCATTAGGTAACACTCTCACAAGAGCTCCAGCCAAAGGAAGAGGGCTGAAATGTCCTAAAAGACATGGCACCATTTCTTCTACAATTGTCTATAAATCTAAAAGAAAATATCCTCAAGGAGGTTATGGGTCAACTGATAGTAAAGCATTTATAATTAAATTTTTGTCAAAAAAAAAAAAGGAAAAACCATGTCACAGGCTATCTGGAGGTCAGGAGGGGAGAGGATGCCAGGGGTGTGTACTGAGAAATGTCAGGGAT
Organism: Sus scrofa; assembly: GCF_054392235.1. Lineage (NCBI taxonomy): Eukaryota > Metazoa > Chordata > Mammalia > Artiodactyla > Suidae > Sus > Sus scrofa. The sequence continues at coordinate 150,720,210 of NC_139383.1, forward strand.
GAGCGACAGTCCCTCACCCACGTGCCTCTAAGCAGGCTCCTCTGAGGGATCTGGCTGCAAGTGTTCCTTCTAGATGGAGCTTGCCAAATGCTGTTGCAAGGGTGGTCTTGTGTATCCATAGGCCAATCTGCCCAAGCTGCACTAGCAAAACTCTGTAAAATTAGATCTACATATCATAATCAGTCTTTCATGTATAATGCACATGTATACATATATTATGTATGAATGTATATTTTATGTTTATAATGCACTTATATTTTATATACACACATACATACACAGACACCATATATATGTATGTGTAAAATATGATTTCTAAGACACCTCAATTGACATTATGTAATTTTTCCCTTCAGGAGTTGTTACAAGTATCTATTTGAGTCATGTAAAGATCTCATTTGTTTATTCCAAAGCAAGATGTGTCTCTTAAGACATACCATATGATTATTAATCAAAAATATGACACAGCTGAACCTATCTACAGCAAAGAAGCAGACTCACAGACATGGAGAACAGACTTGTGGCTGCCAAGAGTGAGGGAGAGGGAGTGGGATGGACTGGGAGTTTAGGGTTAGTAGATGCAAACTATTTCATTTAGAATGGATAAGCAGGAGTTCCCGGTTGTGGCTCAGTGGGTTATGAACCCAACTAGCATCCATGAGGATGTGGGTTTGATCTCTGGCCTCACTCAGTTGGTTAAGGATCCAGTATTGCCATGAGCTGTGGTGCCGGTTACAGACACAGCTCAGATCCCGTGTTGCTGTGGCTCTGGTGTAGGCCGGTGGCTACAGCTCGGATTAGACCCCTAGCCTGGGAACCTCCATATGCCACAGGAGTGGCCCAAGAAAAGGCAAAAAAGACAAAAAAAAGATGTTTCTTTTATGCCCATTTTACCTGGGCAAGTAAACTCCTTTGCTCACCATGCCTTTCTCCCTGCTCATTCTCAAGATAATCAGGTCCTAAGGTGTTCCATGAGCCAACAAGGAAGAGAGAGGAAGAGAATGAGAAGAATGCCTGAGAGTCTGGGGCTTCTAAAAAGTCCAAGGAGAGATGAACAGGCCATCAGGCTATGAATAGCTGCACATAAATTCAACACTTTCTTGTCGGCTGCTGGCCTGTATGACAGAGCTGAGTGAAAACTTCACGGCATCACAGAGAGCTCTGAGCACATTCTATAATTAGCAGGAAATGGCTTCCCTAGAAAACCCCCTGTGTTACTGACCTTCATCCATAAAAATGCATCCTGGGTTTTGTTTTCTGGTTTTTTCTCTAACACTGCAATTAAAGGGCAGCACAAGCCATCTCCATCTCCCCCTGGCCAGTCAGCCTTCGTGATCCCCACATGAAGTAATAGGAAAACCGTCACTTTACTGACCAACCATCAGCTCAATGATCTTGTCTAATTGGATGTTTTGAGATTAAAATATTGGCTCCTTAAACAGCCATATATCTGATGGGTTGTGTGGGGAATCCATTAACACTGAAAATGATTTGTTGTTTTTAATTAAATCCAGTAACAGTTATTGCCACATTTGCACTAATCTTGAATACTGCAGTGTTTTTGGAGGTGATGAATCTAGCTTCCATAAAGCAACGTACAAAGTTCCTTTTTTATTAAATTTAAATTAGTTGGAGAGTTTAAATAAATCATCACTGAAAAGTAGGGTGAGCAAATATTATCAGCTCAATAAATCTATCCCTGTACATTGAAGAAGACAAGCTTATATTAACTGCTAGGCTGAATATGAGAGTCATAGAGTTATATCTACTGGAAGTACTTGGGGAAATAACTTATAAGTGAAACACCAAGATACAAAGGGAACATTTCTTTTATATTATATCTTCAAGATTTCTATTCCAATTTTACTACTTCTACGTCTTGCCCTGACCTCACTTATAGCACTTATAAACTTCCCAGTATTACCAACATGATCTACCATTTATTTGCAAGGTAACCCAGCACAAGGCAAAAAAAAAAAAAAAAAAAAAAAAAAAAAAAAAAAAAAAAAAGAAAAGGAAAAAGAGAAGGTTACTAACTGGGTTTTAAATATACTTTTAAGGAGTTCCTGTCATAGCACAGTGGAAACAAATCTGACTAGGAACCATGAGGTTTTTGGATTCGATCCCTGGCTTCGCTCAGCAGGTTAATGATCTGGCGTTGCCGTGAGCTGTGGTGTAGGTAAAAGACGTGGCTCGGATCTGGCATTGCTGTAGCTGTGGGATAGGCTGGCAGCTACAACTCTGGTTAGACCCCTAGCCTGGAACCTCCATATGCCTCAGGCACGGCCCTAAAAAAGGACAAAAAGACAAAAATAAATAAATAAATGTACTTTTAAACCTGATACCACTATACTGTTCATTTCCGTAAGAGCTTAAAATGTTTAAAAAATGTATTTCTTGGAACTCTCGCTGTGGGGCAGTGGGTTAAGAATCCAACTTCAGCGGCTTGGGTCACTGCAGAGGAGTGGGTTCAATCCCCAGCCAAGGACAGTGGATTAAAGGATCTGGTGCTGCCACAGCTGTGGCTTGAATTCAATTCCTGACCCAGGAACTTCCATATGCAGTAGCTGTAAAAAAATTTTTTTTAATTGTTTCTTTCCTGAAAACAGAAAGGGAAAATAAGAAAGCCATAGTTTTAGTAAGTAGACACTTCAGTAAATTGTGTAGGTTTCAAATGGGAAAATATCACACCCTCTCTTGGTCATAATGATTTACTGTCCTAAGAGTTTCATTTAACATTACATGCTGTCAGCTTTCTTACACACATCTCAATTTACCCTTAAAAATGTCATGATGCTACTTACATTCCCTCCTTATGCTTCCTAAAACACACACACACACACACACACACACACACACACACCAGGGAGGAACAATTCTTCCATAGTCATAGCTGTTTACTTATTCAGTCACAGAGATAAAACACAATACTGATTCCCTTTAACTTTTATTACCTTCCTCAGAGAGGCAGAACATATGCCATGTTACAATATTCTGCTGGGTATTAAAACTGGTTAGGAATGTTACTAATGATGTAACCCAATTCCTTATTTTAGATGGGAGAAAACTGAGATCCAGAGTGATAAACAACTTATCAAATCATGGACGTATCAGTGATTGCATCAGTGAATCCATATCACTTCTCTTCCAAGCCAAAGTGCTTCCTGTTTGTTCCAGAAAGTTTATTGGTTATTATCAACCTAGAAATGAGCAGAGAGGAGACCCCAAGCTCTTCCCTTTTTGTATGCAGAGTGTATTTGTCGGTAGGGAGGGGAATAGCTTCAGAATCCAAGATGTGTGCCTGGTAACCTGAGGAGAGGAACCAATGGGAAAGAAACCTGACCTCAACATCCAGCTCTGAGATTTACCCTCTGTGTGGCCCAGTGAAGCCATTTGATCTCACTGGGTCTCAATTTCTTCATTTAAACAAGAAGTTTGGATTAGCAGATGATCTGTTTTCTTACAGTTATAAACATTTGATAAATAATTGAATAGAACTCTTAATTCCATGGCATACAGATGACAAATATATCCATCTCAGTTCTTGAGTTAGTGAAACAAAATCTAAAATAAAGAAATTTAGGAGTTCCTGTTGTGGTGCAGCAGAAGTGAATCTGGCTAGGATCCACGAGGTTGTGGGTTCGATCCCTGGCCTCACTCAGTGGGTTAGGGATCCAGCGTTGGCCTGAGCTGTGGTGTAGGTCATAGACACAGCTTGGATCTGATATTGCTGTGGCATAGGCCGGCAGCTAATTGAGTTAATTGAAAATACTCCAGGAGTTCCTATCGTGGCACAGTGGAAACAAATCCTGACTAGGAACCATGAGGTTGCAGGTTCGATCCCTAACCTCACTCAGTGGGTTAAGGATCTGGCATTGCTCTGATTCGACCCCTAGCCTGGGAACCTCCACATGCTGCAGATGCGGCCCTGAAAAGAAAAATAAATAAACAAATAAATAAATAAACAAACAAACAAGAAGTTTAAATGTCAAAGCTATTTTTTTTCTTTTTATGGCTGCACCTGCAGCATTTGGAAGTGCCTGGGGTCGAATTGGAGCTGCAGCCACAGCAACTCCAGATCTGAGCCACATCTGTGACCTACACTGAAGCATGCAGTAACACCAAATCCTTACCCCACTGAGCAAGGACAGAGATAGAACCTGTACTCTCACGGAGACATTGTCAAGTCCTTAACCTGCTGAGCCACAATGGAAATTCCCAAAATGTCGGAGTTAATTGAAAATACTCCAGGAGTTCCTATCGTGGCACAGTGGAAACAAATCCTGACTAGGAACCATGAGGTTGCAGGTTCGATCCCTAACCTCACTCAGTGGGTTAAGGATCTGGCATTGCCGTGAGCTGTGGTGTAGGCCAGCAGCTACAGCTCCGATTTGACCCCTAGCCTCGGAACTTCCATATGCCGCGAGTGTGGCCCTATAAATCGGAAAAAAAAAAAAAAAAAAAACTCCAAACATATGAAATATTGGATTTTCTTTAGTTATGTATTGGTTTTGTTTTGTCCACCTGGCATGTTTTTCTCTTTGTGCCTGATATTAACTGTGTCCATTTAAATAGTTAATAATTAACTGAAAAATATAGCATGAGAATGAAAAGGCAGTCAAGTAACTTCCGAAGATAGAGTAGCGATTGTCAGACTTACCTCCCACTGTAAAGAGTTACAAAAAATGGACAAAATATATGAAGCTGCTTTTTTAGGCACTGAAAAGCAGACCACACGGGGGTCTGACCCTTAAGAGAACAGAAATCCACAGGTCAAACTCTCCATGTATTCAAGCTTTCTGGGGCACTTTTCAAAATTTTCGGGGAGGGGGATAAAGCCCAGAGAGAGAAAGCTGAGTTCTAAGCTGCTAAGGAGAATGGAATTTGCACAGCAGACACAGGAGGAAGGGGAGCTTCATAGAGAGAAAGCTCTGTAGGTCTGCCCGAGGATCCCCCTGAATTTTTTGTTAAATATTAAGCTACTCTTCTATAGAATGAAACCCCATGAGGCCTCTCAAAAAACAACTGCTGGAGTTTGTGAGATGAATGGAGATTTTAAAGATTCAACATCCAGAGCAGTGAGACCTGCTTTACATCCCAAGCACTGCTCAGATCCCTAAAATGTTACAGAAGTGTAACAGTTAATGTGGTTCAAGGTTCCTTTAGCCTAGGAGTTCTCAATTAGGGGGGATTATACTTCCCAGGGTACATTTAGCAGTATTTGGAGTTATTTTGGGTTGTCACAACTGTGAAGGTGCTGCTGCTGTTGTCCTTGTTTTCTTTTTAAGGCCACACCCACAGCATATGGAAGTTCCCCAGCTAGGGGTCAAATCGGAACTGCCGCTGTGGCCTATGTCACAACAACAGGCAACACTGGATCTGGATCTGAACCATGTCTTCTAACTACTCCGCAGCTTGTGGCAACGCCAGATCCTTAACCCACTGGGCAAGGCCGGGGATCAAACCCACATTGTCATGGAGACTATGTGGGGTCCTTAACCCACTGATCCACAACAGCAACTCAGAGGATGCTACTTATCTCTGGTGGGTAGAGGTTAGGGATGCCAGGACAAGGCCCTCAACAAAGAGTTGAGTCAGGAATTCAACCCTGCTTCTGTTCAGAAACTCTGCCCTAGCTCTGTGCTTTCAGCTTTCTACATGATATGATATTCTTGGCCTACCTCCATAAAGCTCAATACCAAGCCTCGATGGATGATTATTTGGCTTCTACTAAATTGATTGTTTGTCAAAACAAAACTCAATACTCTTTAAAGAAAATCAGCATAATTCAGATTCACAACAGAATAAACACAATATCTAGCATACAATAAAAAATGGCTAAACATACAAAGGAGTAGGAAAATATAATCCCAAATCAGGGGGCCGGGGGCATCAATATAAACAGACCCAGAGAGGATAGATATTGAATTTAGCAAATAAAAATTTTTTAAAAGCTATAAAAAATGTGATAATTCCAGGAAAGATCAGACATTGAGGCCAGAGTCTGTACAGGGAGAATGAGGAATTGTCTTTGTGGAAATTCAAAGCAGAAACATAACCTCTGAATTAGAAGAAAGGGTCTCGCTTTAAATCCAACTGAACCAAGAAACAGGGCGATGGGGGGCTTGCATCCCTCTTACTGTACTAGAAGATATAGAAATAGCAAGAGAGTCAATGACAACCAGCCAATGATTTATATCACTCTTTTACATTCTTTGGGGAAAATCATTTACATGGATAAAAACTTGGTAAAGGCAGTAATGAAAATGTTCTCTCCATTCAGCTGCATCAATGTCTTACTTACTCTTGGAAATAAACCAAGGGAAAGAAAATATTAACAGACCACCCTGCTGTTCTGAAGAGCAAATTCAAATTGTATAATTCATATAGATGTCTGCCATGAAATTGGATAAGGCCACAAAGTGCCTTTTTCTCCTCTGAAGGTCAAAATATGCATTTCTTCCTCCGTATATAGAAACAAACTTCTGGAGTTCCCGTCGTGGCGCAGTGGTTAATGAATCCGACTAGGAACCATGAGGTTGCGGGTTCGATCCCTGCCCTTGCTCAGTGGGTTACCGATCTGGCATTGCCGTGAGCTGTGGTGTAGGTCGCAGATGCGGCTCGGATCCCGCAATTGCTGTGGCTCTGGTATAGGCTGGCGGCTACCGCTCCAATTAGACCCCTAGCCTGGGAACCTCCATATGCCACGGCCCAAGAAATGGCAAAAAGACAAAAAAAAAAAAAAAAAAAAAAAAAAGTGATCATATGCATTGATAGTGATTGACATCTCTGTTCAGTTAATTATATGCGAAGTTGCAAGAAACACAACACTCCTGTCTTTAAACATTTCATTTGGCATGCTTTTGTCATCCTACCTTTCATTTTTTAGAGAGATCTAGCTTGAGAGTTTGGAATAAATAGGTCTTTGTTAAGCTCATCTTCTATTCTCTGGGACTGTTACAAAGCGTCCCATTGTGCCAGGCCCTGTGACTCACCAGTGATTCCATCCCCATAAATGGCAGAAGACAAGACCAGGCTGACACACCACCTAATCCAGGTCTGCAAGCTTTATTATCCTGCAGAGGGATGGCATTCTTTCTTTCCACCAGCCACATGGACGTGCACACACATGTGTAAACATGCATCCACACCCACATGAGCATATGCAAACACATGTTCACACACACAATGATTGATAATATCACAAAGGTAGACTTAAGATAGAAGCTAAACTTTCCTTCAAGTAAAGAGAGGTAGGAATTCCCTGGTGGTGCAGTGGTTAAGGATCCAGCGTTGTCACCGCAGTGGCTTGGTTCACAGCTCTGGTGTGGGTTCAATCACTGGCCCAAAATTTCTGGATGCCACAGGCATGACCCCCCCCCCCCAAAAAAAAAAAAAAAAAAAAAGGAGAGAGAGTTAAGATCCAATCCTGCTTTGGTCAGTTTGTATATGTTTTGACTAAAGTAGTGCCGTCAATCAAAGCGCTAAAGGGACTAAAGGAATCATTTATTTCTGATTCTATGTGATTCTGATATAGAAATATCAGTCAATTTGGGTTGCCAGATAAAATACAGGACACCCAGTTAAATTTGAAATATTCATGATATACTAAAACATTACTTGTCATTTATCTGAAATTCAAATGTACTAGGGTGTCCTGTGTTTTTATTGCTAACTCTGGCAGACAGCACTGTAGACAATGTACCGAATAGCAAGAAGGTCCTAACTTGAGCCCAGATAGCCTTGTTACCCCAAAGATTGCCTGAATTTGTTGCAGTGGGTTCAGCCTTATCCCAGGACCCTGAGCAGGGACCACAGGGGTCAGGGACCACATGGTTATATTGGCTGTGGTTGTCACAGCAGTTGAGAGCTCAGCTCTTGTCACTGGGCAAGCTAACCCCTGGGGGTACACAAGTGCCATCACTTCAGTAAATCCGGCCACCTGCTTGCTCTGTGTCCCCACCCAGGGCCTTGCCATGCCCTCTGGACTTAGATGTTTGGGTCCTACTCACAGCAGGACCCAAACATCTAAGTCCTCAATCTCATTTACTTGCTTGTTTTTTTCTCAGCTATATGTAACTGAAACCTCAGAGTTCAGTGGCTTTGTATACATCCTCTTGGATATTTTCATTTAAATGCATCCAATTGTTGGTTGTTGTAAGAGAGAGGTGGCTATTACCCAGCATTTACCATTGAAGAATCTAAGGCTGTGTCATCAATATATCCCCTCCTTTCCAGGATTCCAGGTGGAAGACACAGCAGACATCACCCCATCCCCTGGAGACATGTTGTCTAACAGGAGAGCAGGACATTCATACATATACGCATTTGTAGGAGCACACGACAGACCAAATGCAATTGAATAATGCAGTTTGACTCATGAGCCCTTTTGACAAACAGAAATAGCCATGCCCTCCTTTGATTTATCTGGGACATCTAAATGAATAGCCTGTATGAAAACAAATGAAAGCAATGGTAGTTGAAATTGGATTTTTCAAAAATGATATTCTCTTCTTGATATTTCCCCTTTGCTCTGATGTGAACCATAGAGAATAAAACCCTCCCTCTTTTTCAACATGTATACACAACCACAAAGTGGGCCTCTGGCGTTTGCCCTGGAGGACCTTGGCTTTAAGGAATATGTAACAGCGATGACCCTAAAATTCTTGCTTTGGTTTTGAAACATGAGGGAAGGAGCTGGGAACAACCCTTAAAAAATGACATGGTCCTTGAGGATATAACTAAAACTGGTTGGAACCAACTAGGTCCAAGATCCAAGATGGCAGAAGATTTGACTTCCAGTGGACTTTGAGCTGCATATAATGTAACACATTAGCTGAATGACACACACACCAGTACCATCACAGTTCCAAGGGCCACCATAAAAGGCCAAAAAATGGGTGATGGCCCAATTCCTGCAAACCCCGCCCTTTTCTGGAAATAGTTGGAATAACCCTCCCACTTATTAGCCATCAGTCTTTTATGGGCTGAAATTGCCAAGCCCATAAAAACTCACCACCCCCTATTTCAGGACCTCTTACCTCTCACCTTATGAGATGGACCACACTCTGTGGGTGGAGTGTGTTTCTCCCAGGGGCCCTCTCTTGCCTTTTGAGATGCAAACACTTTGTCCATCCCTTAACAAATCTACTTCTTACATATCACTTTGCCTCTTGCTGAATTCCTTCTGTGCTGAGGCATAAAGAATCTGAACTTCAGTAAGTCCTGGGACCATATCTGTGATTTTAATGAAAAAACCAGTGGGTTCAAGTCCCAACCTGATTCTTGACTATGTTAGAGTCCCAGCATGTGGGTTCAAGTCCCAAACTGAGGGGTATGGTTTCAGTTTCTCTGTATGTTCTCACCTACAATACCTTGAAACTTGTGGGTCTCATATAGCCTGGACTTGAACTCTAACAGCCCTGAGTTCTTCTTCTCCGTCTAGGTTTCACAACTCTGTGAATTTGATAGGAAGGATGCTATAGGTCAGGCCCAGTGCAGGTGGAAAATCCAGTCAACTGAAATAAAAATCACACAAGGTAGGTGACTTTCCATTTTATTAGGGAAACTTACTAAGAACTATAGCCCTGAAGGCAGCCTCTCAGTAGCAGGAAGAACTGCTCTGAAGAGGTTGGGGAGGAGCCAGGATGTATGTACATCTTGTATTACATTGGTAAAAGATGGCTGCTAATCACAGCCTAAAGACCTAAGGGCATCTCAAGGTCATGATTTTAGTGCCTTTCTATATGTGGGAAGACACAGGAATCTGAGGTTATTGAAATTCTTCCTGAGATATGCTCCTTAACTACCTAAGGATCCATTTATCAAAAAACACAGACTGCTTCAGATGTTTTTCATCCTGAATTCCTTTCAGGGTCATAGGCTACAGTGGCCAATGACTTGATCCTTGTGGAACTGGAGGGCAGGCAATGTTCTTTGTTTTACAGTCCCTTAATTAAACCCTTGGAGAGGGACAGAGAGGGACCTAGAAGTATGTAAAGGTTTCATCTTGTTCAGGATATGAAGCTCACAAATTCTGATCATTTCTTTTCTTTAAATAATGGTTTTATTGAGATACAATTCACATATCATAACTTTCACCCTTTTAAAGTTTTTATTATATTTACAGTTGTATAACTATCACCACTATCTAATTCCAGAATATTTACCACTATGTAAAGGAATACCACACACATTGTAATCACCCCGTTCCCTTAAAAACCACTTATTTCACTTCTGTCCCCATGGATCAACCCATGGGGTTCTTCTAACCCCAAATGGTAGCAGATAATACCAAGTGATGGGCTCTGCCCCTGGGTTCAGGATGTCTTTAAAGATGAAGTGCTTTCCAAATTCTACTTTGAACTATAACTGATAATCTATCCAGAGGTAAAGATGGTGAAAATTGTTCCAGACAGAAAGGATCCATGTCCAAGATAAAATATTTGTGAAGCAACTTGGGGTGTTTGGGGGAAATACAAGTAGTCAGTCTGCATCAGAGTAGTTTCCAAACTCTCCCAAACCAAGGATAACTTCCTTCAAGCTCTGGATCTACAACAGAAGAAAGAAGACTTGTTCCCCACCTTGTGGATCACGTTTAGATCATCACATGAGTTGTCAGTCAGTGATGAGGGTCCACATCACCACTCCATGCCAAACCAAGAGAAGACATTCAGCTCTATTTCCTAGAAAGATTATTCTAGTGGAAGAGTGACAGCATGGTTGGAAGGGAGCCATAAGAGGTAAACTGACCAAATAAGAGTCTCTACCTGTAGTCAGAGCATGTGAGAAAGAAGTCCTGAAATCTATGACCACTCCAGGATAGAGCAGAGGAGATGGATTTTAGAGGCACTTGGGAGAGAGTGCCGGGCAATAGGACCAGGCATCTGATTAGGTGGAGGTTGGTAGAAAAATAGGAAAGAGTGAGGGCAAGAATGATTTCCAAGAGTTCCCTGGTGGCTCAGCAGGTTAAGGATCTGGCACTGTCACTGCTGTGGCTCAGATTACTACTGTAGTGTGGGTTCGGTCTCTGGCCTGGGAACTTCTGTATGCTGCAGGAGAAGCCCCCCCAAAACTTACTTCCTGATCTTGACTTGAGGGACAGGATGAGTTCAAGGCACTAACAACAAAGGCAGGGAATTTAAGACAAGCAAGAGTGGTAATTGGGAGCAAAGGGATTAAATTTATTTGGGAATGTGTTGAGTGTGGAGTATCTGCATGATAGCCAGTTTTGTGTCCACGAGACATTTAACACACAAGGGAGAATTTGGGAACTCTAGGCATTTGCTACATCTTAGATGTTGCCTAGACATCTGGAGAAAATATTTAGCACCACCACCCTACCCCCAATTTGAGGGGGACTACATACCCCACCACTGGAAACACAGCCCTGCTCCATTCTTCCTGACCACAGAGGATGACAAAAGGCTGTCTTGATCCACAGTGGACAGATGGGGTTTTTTGTTTGTTTGTTTAATTTTTTGCTGTTTTTCCTGTTATGGTAACACCTGTGGCATATGGAAGTTTCCAGTCTAGGGGTCGAATCAGAGATGCAGCTGTAGCCTACGCCACAGCCATGGCAACACCAGATCCATGACCTTGCTCAATGGGTTAAGGATCTCAATGGGTGTTGCCATGACTGTGGCATAGACTGCAGCTGAAGCTTCGTATCCTCATAGAGACAAAGTCAGGTCCTTAACCTGCTGAGACAAGATTAGGAACTCCTGGACAGATGTTTAATTCAAGTAGCAGAGAACTGTCAGCCAACATCCAGGAAGGAGAGAGGGAAAAAATCTCCACTTCTTTTCTGTCAATTCTTGCTTCCTCTATAGGTTGAACAAAACAGTAGTAAGTATATCTGACAAAGCAAAAGACATGTTTACAGCTTCTGTTAGGCAGGGCTTTTTCAAGGATAGTTAGACAATTGTTAGACATGGAGGATGGTTAGGCAGGCAGGGTGCCAGCTGATTTCCAGCTCATCACAGTGTCTACCCCACAGCACTCCTCTGAGCTCATGGGGTGGTGAACAAATACCCTCAAGCAATGCCATCCACAAGTACCAAGTACTGACAAAATCAAATCATGCTCCCAGGGAAACAGGCTCTGAGAACCTCATGCAGCAGGCTTATCGGGAGTGTTTCCAGGAATCACTGCCTGAGAGGGAGGGGCAGGATGGAGCAGAGGGAGTGATTGCACTGTGTTTGATGCCTCAGTGGAGCCCACAGGGAATTCAGAAGCTGGGCCAACCATGCAGAGTCATCCACCCTGAGGCAAGAGGGTTGAGACTTTGTAGCCTTCTATAGATTAGTCACGGGGTATAGGGGGCCCAGGAAGCAGGTACAACCTGGATATGTCAGTTCTCTAGTGGGTGGCTTCCTGAGCAAATGGCCATAGGTCCCCTCTGGGGAAGGACTGGGTGTGTCATTAACAGAGAGCCTTTCCATAATGTCTTAGGGCCCTCCCTCAACAGGACCTAGACTTTCTTCCAGTCAGTGGAGTCCAGGTTGAGATTCTAGAATCACTAGCTGAAATGTGCAGCAGAAGGTAAATTTTCACTGGGTACTTTGCCTCAGAAAATAGATATACCATTTTTAAAGACTTTACAATGTTTTCCTATGTTGAGAGAAATCTCAACACAGAAAATGGAACATAAAGTGATGACTTTATGTTCAGAACAAGAACATAAAGTGATGACTTTATGTTCAGAACAAGAACTCTTTTCATATGCTTTAAGCCAAGAAAAAGAAGTCTATGTATTATATGCACATTTCCACTAAAGTGCATGTGTTTATATGTGTATATGTGTGTGTGTGTATATTTTATATATATATATATATATATCCTCTGAAGAATCTGCTGCATGTGTGGAAGATACATGTGTCCCCAAGGAAGAGATCTCATTGCCTACCTGTAAATCTAAGTCAGCTACCAGTGGATAGTTGACCCTTTGAAACATTTTCCTTTGGAAAGAGGTCATTTCAAGTTCAATGAAAACATCTCCTTCTTCTCCTCCCAGGTATCACATGTTATGAAAGAGGAATATTCACCTGAATATTGAAGATACAAGGTTGCAGATACTCAGGAAAGGGGGTCAGGGCAGAAATTGGTATGAATTTGAAAGAGGCATGAAGAAAAACAAGAGGAGAATACGTGGGGGGGGGGCGTGTCAATCTTTTCTTGTTTATTAGCCTGTTCATTATAAGACACAGCTTCTTTCTTGGTCACCTCTTCCCCCCATCGTCATTCTAGACATCAATTTCTATTTGAGTGAAGGTAACAGATGGCATGTGCACAATGGACCGCTCTGCAGACATCACCTGTTTGGGGGGCAGTTGCCCTTTGTTTATGTCAATGTGATCCATGGGAGTTACAACAAGGCAAGGAAAAGTGGAAATCACAGGTGTGATTTAGACTGTTTAGTATGATTACCACATGAAGTACAGGAAGGGAAGCCAGTTCAATCTGAATTTCAGATAAACTCAACATATGTATATGAATATATATAAATATATACTTATAGAGTATAATATATAATATATACTTATATATGTATACTATACATGTGTGTTACATATGTAGTGTAAGCAATCTCTATGCAATATTTGAGACATACTTATACTTAAAACCATTCTTTTTAAAAATTTTATTTATTTTAAACTCTATTGTTTCTTTTTTTATGGCCTCATCTGAGGCCTATGGAAATTCCCAGGCAGGCCTACGGCCACAGCCTCAGCCATACTGGATCCAAGACACATCTGAGACCTACACACTGCAGCTTGTGGCAATGCCAGATTCTTAACCCACTGAGCAAGGCCAGGGATCAAACCCACATTCTCACAGACAATATGTCGGCTTCTTGACCCGCTAAGCCACAATGGGAACTCCAAAAACTTTTTTGTTTTTTATTAACACAAATTCAAATTTACTGGGCATCCTGTATTTTCATTTGCTCACTCCATTCTTCCTCACATCTCTTTCACTCCTGCCCTGTGATCCTATTTGCTATAGAAATCCACATTGTGGTCCTTCCTTATTGAAATCCTGAAGATAATAGACAAATGAGCAGATATGGCTCTCCAAGTCACATTACAGAAAAGGTGGACCCAAACTGGCTTCTTATCTTAAGAAACATTCAGAATTCACCCTGACCTTGAACATTCTTGGCAGAACTTTCCTCCTCAATAACCATCACACATCAGCATATAATACCAGTACTTTGTGATCAGCTCTCATGTTATCACATCATAAAAAGAATCATCTCCAGTGTATCACCTTAACCTTTACAGAGTTTGTGGGTTTTACTACATTATCTCCAAACTTAAGGGCTGAGGGCAACTGTTGATGACTGCTCTGGAGTCTTTCTGTCAGCTGGTCAATTCTAACCTCCAGGAATTAAACCCACAGACTGGGACTCAAACTCAACCAAAACTCACATTGGGACTTGAACCCACTCTCTTCTAGTTAAAATCACATGCCTTGTCTCAGGACTTACTGAAGTTCATGTTTTTTTTATCTCAGAGCAGAAGGAATTCAGCAAAAGGCAAAGTGATAGGTAAGTAGATTTACTGAGCGAGATAGAGAGTGGGCTCTCTCAGAAGGTGAGAGGTCCCAAAATTTGGGGTGCTGAGTTTTTAAGGGCTAGTTAATTTCATAGGCTAATAAATGGAAGGATTATTCCAACTATTTCTGGGAAGGGGCAGAGGTTTCCAAGAACTGGGCCACTGCTCACTTTTTGGCCTTTTATGGTCAGCCTCAGGACTGTCATGGTGCCTATGGGTATGTCACTGAGCTAACGTGTTACAATGAGTGTATAATGAGGCTCAAGTTCTACTGAAAGTTAAACCTTCTAGCATATGGGGCCTAATCCATTCAAACCAGTGTCCTGGTACCTCTTCAACGGATACATATAAAACATCTTTGAGCTCTTCTGCAGGAACTAAGGCCCCAGTCCAGAGAGAAGCTGAGCACTTCCTGAAACACTGCCCTGCTATCTCACTGCCAACCCATCAGAAAATTCGCATACCAGAGTTCCAGTCCTGGCACAGCAGAAACAAATCCGAGTAGGAACATGAGGTTGTTGGTTTGATCCCTGGTCTCACTCGGTGGGTTAAGGATCTGGTGTTGCTGCAGCTCGGATCTGACGTTGCTGTGGCTGTAGTGTAGGCTGGTAGCAACAGCTCCGATTGGACCCCCCCAGCCTGGGAACCTCCACATGCCACATGTGTGGCCCTAAAAAAAGGACAAAAAGACAAAAAAAAAAAAAAAAGAGTCGCATACCCTGCAGCTCTTTCCAAATTTTGCCTATAAAAATCTCTTCTCTGAAAACCAAGAGTTTGAGCATAAGCCACCCATACTCCTTGCTTTGTCCTGAAATAAACTTTTCTCTGTTCCAAACTCCAATGTTCCAGTTAGTTTGGCCTTACTGTGCCTTGCACACATGAACGTGGGTTTGACAACACGGTAATCCCAACACATTAACCAAATTTAATTTTCCCTCTATGGGATGCTCACCTGTGGTGCTTGATTAAATCACATATCCTTGTTATCTCTATCTACAACTCAAATAAATTGGAGAATACACAAAAGCTCCTTTCACAAATAGACTTAGGTATAAAAAACAATGTTTTTAATGAGTCATTGGATTTAATGAAATAAAAATCAGTAGGAGCCCTAAGTATTACAAAGGCTTTGTTTTGAGTGAGGGCAGTAAAGGTTGGAGGGCTTTGTGCAGCAACACATGGCTGATAGTCAGCAGAACTTGTAAACAGAAAGGGTAGAAGCCCCCAAAGAAAGAGAACCAGGCATGGCTTTCTTGACATAAGAGAAGCCATTTTGGCCTAAGCCATTTTGTTGTCTAATCCTGGCCCAATGCTTGCTCTTGAGCAGATCTCATTAATTCACAATCTCAAGGGGAAAAAAGGAATGCAGAACAGAAAAAAGGTGGTCAAACAATAGTGCAATGGTGATACAGAGTCTAGTTCCTCTCCAGGATATAATAATATAGCTTTGAGTTCTGCAGGAAGTAAGGCCTCCACCCAGGTGGAGGACAGGATGATGATGTTGACCTTATTGACTTCAATTTACTAAAGCTTGGACTCTATTGAACTTGGCCCCAATTCCATGCTGAATTCTCTGCGCAAGCCACCTCATGAATATGGATTTACCCTGAGTTTAAAACTTCCTAATTTTGTTGTTGGGGAGACACTGCTTTGGAAAAGATCCTCAGTGATCTCCTTACTTGCTGGAGTAATAAATGCTTCCTTCCTCCATGCCTTAAGTTGGTTGAGTCAATTGGCTCCACACCCACCAAGAGGCAACCCTAGTTTTGGGGTAACAGATTGAGACTCCATCCTGGAACTCAAGTGTCTTTATTTTTTATAGAGGGCCCAAGAGCTGCAATGATTTATAACAGTGTATAATAATCATTAGACATATCCAAGTTGGTCACATTTCATTTCATTTGTACTTTCTCCCTCCCAACAGTATTCATGTGCTTGACAATTTAATAAAGTATGATAATATTGAACTAAATGTCCTGAAGCTTGACAAGCATCATACATTCTCATAAAAAATAAAGTACTGCTTTCCAATCTAAGTTTCTCTTGTTTGCTTATTTAATGTAAGTTGCCCACTCTTGGGACATTAGTACCATAAAGTAGAAAATGTTCTGGACATAAATGCTGAAATATGGAGTACCATTCACTTCTTCCTTTCATTCGTTTATTCATGCATTCATTGCCGAAATGCAACCAATGAATCCAATCTACATTTTGAATGCCTACTCTATGCCTGGCATAAATCTATGCCTCTTATAAGAGACACACTAGTTTTGTAAAAGGCATCATCTCATCACAAAGAATATCACAGTTTAGTTGGAGGATAGCTACAGAGATATCATAAACGTATATCTGTACAGGGCATATGAGAGCACAGAGGGGGCCTTGAGGCCATCGTGGGTGCTAGGGGACCAGAGCACTAGGGAACACTTCATGCTGGGGGATGGCCTAGCATGACTCTCAAAGGATACAGGAGGCAAAACTGATGCAAAGAGCAGGTGTGAGAGAGGAAAAGGAGGAGAAGAGAAGACCAGCAGAGATGAGGAGACGGAGGTAGGGGGTGGGGCAAACGCATCGGAGCAGACCCAGAAATCACTCTCTGGATGGAACTACAAGCTGTAAGGTCAGGACACTCAAGATGGCTCTTCTCTTGCTCTCTGTACATCTTCTGCTCAACCAGTGTCTGCTTTACTTACACTCTATGCACTTGACTGACCTTCCTATGTATTTGCCCAGGCCCTAGCTAGTGATGGGGCAGTGAGGGGCATGAACCTTTCCTGGTTTCCCTGGTAACAATGGGCAAACCTGATGTAATTCCCCCTATAACTGGCAATCTTCCCTCCCCCCAAGGAGTGAAGGATGCCTCCATGTCCTGCCAACTATCAGCTGCATACTCTGAGGATCTTGTTTCAGATGTGTAATCTCCCCTATCCATTAACGAATTGTATCTTTGTTGCTGAATCTGGGCTCTTTCTTTGGTCTTGAAGCTGGGCAAGCATAGGCCTTGTAGGCTTCTTGGGTACAGCCCAACACAAGCAAATCCATGTTTCTGGACATCACGAAAGCCAGAAGGGCAAGAGCAAAGGTGTGGCCTGTTCAGAGCAGGCAGCTCACGCTGCTGTTCCCATGTGGAGCCAGGTGATTATGATGGGGACCATCCTATGCATCACAGATTGTTTAGCAGCATCTCTGGTTTCCACCTACAAAATACCAGGAGCAACTCTGCCGCAGAAGTGTCTCCAGACACTGCCAAGTATTCCCTGGGGGGAATGGCACCCTAGTTGAGGATCACTGTTGTAGGCAAAAGAAGGTCATTTTGGTTTCTTCTGTAAGGGGTGACAAATTGGGATTTGCCTGTGCCTGGGGCACAGAGCCTGGGCAAGTCTGTGACAGCCATACTGAGTGGTCTGGGTCAGGAAAAAGCCTGGGTGGGTAGGGGCGTTACCTGAAGTGACATTTGGGGTCAACCAGAAGTGAAATAAGAGGGAGAGACCTGGAGTCCCCGTCGTGGCGCAGTGGTTAACAAATCCGACTAGGAACCATGAGGTTGTGGGTTCGGTCCCTGCCCTTGCTCAGTGGGTTAACGATCCGGTGTTGCCGTGAGCTGTGATGTAGGTTGCGGATGCAGCTCAGATTCCACGTTGCTGTGGCTCTGGCGTAGGCCAGTGGCTACAGCTCCAATTCGACCCCTAGCCTGGGAACCTCCATATGCTGCGGGAGTGGCCCAAAGAAATAGCAAAGACAAAAAAAAAAAAAGAGGGAGAGACCCCCTTTAATGCTGTGGGAAAGGTAGATTGAGTGGGAAAAAATGGCACGTCCCTTTGAGAACATGTCCCACTGTAGGTGTAACTATGGTATGTTGATGATTGTGGCATTCTTCGGTGTGAACCAGGAAGAAGGGTATGAGCTGAGGATTTCTATTTGGGTACCACGGCCACATACACAGTCTCTGAAACCTTGAAAGTGATTAGAACCTCTGCAGGAAAGCATTTCAGATAAGCAGCAGGGTGAGGAGAACCCTCATTTAGAGACAAAGAAGGCAAGGAACCCAGAGAAGATTCAGTCAGAGGTGGTCAGGGGGAACCCCAGATCTTGATGTCCTGGAAGCCATGGATGTGAAGGGCATGTGGGAAGGACCATGGCCAGTGACCCAAGGTAGACAATGAACCTTCACATTTGGAAGACAGTTGATCAGAACTATTGCATTTAGAATGGATAAGCAATGAGGTCCTACTGTACAACACAAGGAACTATATCCAATCTCTAGGGGTAGAACATGATGGAAGATTGAGAAAAAGAATGTGTGTGTCTATATATATATATATGTATGACTGGGACACTATGCTGTACAGTGACCCAGTAATACATATATTGATGCAACAATATACTCTAATAAAATATAATAAAAAAGAAGGACAGAGGAGGCATGAAGTGAGAAGGGCTCCTGCCTGCCCCACACAAGCCAGCAGGACAGCCAGAGCCTAGGCATTTGACCTCCCAGGATTTCTAGAATTTGAATGCCTAGCTATGTCACCTAGTATCATCAGGACTGTTTTATTTGCCTTGTTACTTGCTGTCCAAATCTGAGCTTTATATCAACTTTCCTATTCATGATAACTCCATCACTGTCCTTCTATTCTAAGCACCAAGCCCCAGCCTCCTGTTCAATCTCCCTTTTCCCCTTGACATACATACATATATACATATGTATATTGAGTTTATATACATTTATATACATATATAACTACCATATATATAACATATATATATGTTATATATATATATACACACATATATATGTGTGTGTGTATATATATAAAACCCATATGTGTGTGTATATATATAACACACATATATAATATATATAACACACATATGTAATATATATAACATATATATTTAATATATATATATATGGAGTTTCTAGTCCACTAGACAAATTTTCTCCCAGAGTCTCTCAAATCAGCTCCTTCCTGTACATTACCAAGGTCACTGCCCCCAGCCTGGCCCTCATGCCATCTCCCTGACTTTTGCCCTACCTCTGTAAAATCCAATCATTACATTCTTCTTCCCAAAAGCCATCTGCAGGTGTCCTGCAGGGAAAAATCTTAACCACATTAACTTGGCATCTAAGACCCTCCTCCATGGGACTTTCACCCACTCTGGTTCCCACTGATTCCTACCTCAATCCTGTGTTCTCATTGGCTATGTGGTCCAGGGAAAAGCCATCCTCAGGACAAGAACTCAGAAGATAGGTCCTGTCAAATGGGAAGTGAGAGAATCCCCCTCTCTCTATATATAGGATCCACATCTCACAGAGTCTCAAGTGGCTTGGGGAAGCTCCCAGAAGGTAGCTGTGATACTGTAATTTATGGTAAGAAAAAGAACATACATATGTATGTGGGACTTTGCCATACAGTAGAAAATTGACATTACACTGTAAACCAACTATAATGGAAAAAATAAAAATCATTTAAAAAAAAAAAAAAGAAGTATACCTTTGGTCTTCATCTCTATTTTTGGCACAGAGTTCCTAAAACCCTTAAAATTTCCAACATATACCATAAAGGTGGGTTTGTTTTTCTCTGTTTACATTTGCATCTGCTAAATATAGAAGTTCCCAGGCTAAGGGTTGAATCAGAGCTGTAGCTGCTGGCCTAAACCACAGCCACACCCACCCCAGATCTGAGCCATATCTGTGATCTATACAGCAGCTCTAGGCAATTCCAGATCCTTAACTCACTGAGTTGAGCTGGGAACCAAACTCCCATCCTCATGGATCCTACTCAGGTTCAATGCCATGGAGCCACAACAGGAACTTCCTGAGGCTTTAACTTGTGGGATTTGGTTCTGTCTCCACTCTCTCTGATAGTATCAGAATGGAGTTGAATCGTAGGACACTCAGCTAGCATCAGAAAATTGCCTGGTGGTGTGGGGAATATCCTGCCCCATCCCTCATAGGAGCTATAGGTCCACCTGCATTTCAGACAGAGCTGGGGGATGGACAGGGACATGACAGAGTGGACTCTCACAGCAGGGCCAGAGAAGATTGGTCTCAAAGGCTCAGGCTGGGCACTCTGAATCTCTGGCCTGTGTGGTGACAAGGGCTGTGCAAGAGGTGGACTTAGGGGAGGGGGTGGTAGTGGTGGTTGAGGCATCATATTCTACCCCACGCCAGAGAGCAAGACTCCATACCTGCAACCTCACAGGGTCTGCTTTGTCCTTGGGATGGGGCTGCCTGCAAAGATGGGGAGCAGATGGTGTCCCCAGCTTCTCAGGAAGCTCTGTCTCAGTGAAGTCTGGAGACTGTCTGTGGTCAGAAAGCTCCAAAATTTGTCGTCCAGACCTTGGCCCAGCCCTGCCTTCTTTGCCCACCATCTTAGCCCAGAGGGAAGGACACAAAAGTCACAGCTGTGTGATGTGTGTCATTTTCCCTTTGCTCAACTTTTCCGTCACCGTCTGCTCCAAAAACTCCCACCCATGGCAGAATGCATTCCACCAGGTTCCTTTTTCAGATGTCACTTGCTGTGCAAACTTTTAATGACAAAAAGCCATGCATGAGGTGGATTTTTACACACTTTTGTTCAAAAGGCAGAGCTACGGGTGATCTCGGTCCATCAGGGGTTGGCGGTAGGAGAAAGAGGGACAGAAAGTCTCAGAAGCTGCAAGGCCAAGCCCCCTGGAAAACTGAATTGCCCTGTCAAAAAGCTAAACCCAGGACTCCATACAAATATAGAACAGATATGTGTCACAGCTTTGTCTACCCAAGAGTAAAGGGTCCA
This sequence comes from Sus scrofa, assembly GCF_054392235.1. NCBI lineage: Eukaryota > Metazoa > Chordata > Mammalia > Artiodactyla > Suidae > Sus > Sus scrofa. The sequence continues at coordinate 150,741,547 of NC_139383.1, forward strand.
GCAGGACAGCAGAGAGATTCAAAGAGTTCGTGGAAAAAGGTCTAGAGCATCACTCAGGAGGAAAGGAGAAAAAGTATCATTGAAATAAGTTTGCCAGGTTAGAGACAAATGTGGCTAATGTCCTAATGAGGAAAAAACACCTTTGGTAGGATCCTCTCCACTGGATGCAAACGGTTTGCATCTCTTGTGACCAAATGCAAGTTCACTGGTCACCTCATAGGGTTTGGGCCTGTGCTGAACAGAAACTGAAATGGCCCGAAGGCTTTGTCCCTAATCACTGGAATGATGAACATGATGAAATAGAACATGGTTCTGCTACCTTTCATGGCAAGAGGGGCTATGCAGATATAATTAGGCCCGGGTGGGCCTGGTCTCATCACATGTGCCCTTAGAAGCAGAAGGAAAAACCAGAGGGGGGATTTATGAGGAGAGGTCCTGGGTTCCTGAGATGCAAGGCAGCATGCAGCAAAGACCTGACAGCAGCCTATAGGAGTTAAGAGCGTCCCAGGCCAGTGACGAGCAAGGAAATGGGAACTCCATCCTATAGCCTCAAGGAGCTGCCAACTACCTGGATGTTACCAACAAGCAAAGGCAAACAAACCACCACCAAATGAAGGAGAATAAGAAGTACACACAGTCCAGCTCTAAACTATTTGTACCCCTTCTCACCGGCTTCCAGAGCCTGCCACCACCATCCCATCCCAAAGAGAAAGAAGGCATGGCAGGGCATCCCACCAGCAAATCATTGAGCCTGCATTTTCTTTAAACATCCAAGACCTAGGAGTTCCCCGTTCCCTGGTGGCCTGGTGGGTTAAGTATCCAGTGTTGTCACTGCTGTGGCTCAGGTTGCTGCTATGGCATAGGTTCAGTCCCTGGTCGAGGAACTTCCTCATGCCATGGGTTCAGTCTAAAACAACAACAAAAACCAAAACAAACAAACAAAAAAACCAAAAAACCATCAAGACCTATAGGATAGGAAATATGCTTTACAATGCAACCCAATCAACCCACACGTATTTAAAGGCAAATCTGCACAAAAAACATAGGGTTAGGGTTAGGGTTAGGACATGACATAATATGGGCTGAACTGTGATCTCCCCAAATTTGTGTGTTGAAGTCCTAATCCACGGTACCTCAAAACATGACTGCATTTGGAGACAGGGCCTTTAAAAGGGTGATTAAATTAAATGAGGTCATGAGAGTCGACCCTAATCCAACCTGACAGGCATCCTTAGGATATCAGGAGGTTCCCACTGTGGCTCAGCAATAATGAACCTGACAGTATCCATAAGAATGAGGGTTCAATCCCTCATGGGGTTAAGGATCCGGTGTTGCCATGAGCTGTGATGTAGGTCACAGATGTGACGTGGATCTGGCATTGCTGGGACTATGTTGTAGGCTGGCAGCTAAAGCTCTGTTTCAACCCCCCTAGCCTGCTGGGAAGTTCCATATGCCACAGGTGCCATCCTAAGAAAAGGAAGAAAGAAAGAAGGAAGGGAGGAAGGAAGGAAGGAAGGAAGGAAGGAAGGAAGGAAGGAAGGAAGGAAGGAAGGAAGGAAGGAAGGAAAGGAAAGGAAGGAAGGAAAGAAAGGAAGGAAGGAAGAGATTAGGACACAGACAGGCACAGAGGGATGACCATGTGAGGACGCAGGGAGAAGATGGCTGTCTACAAACCAAACAAAGACCTCTGAAGAGATCCACCCTGACAACCTGGACTTCCAGACTCCAGAATTATTAAATCATACATTTCTGCTGTTTTAGCCACCCAATCTGTGGTACTTTGTTATAGTGGCCTGAGCAGAGTAATACATGATGAGCCGTACTCTATATTTCCTAGTCTGTTCAATTTCTTTCTTTTCTCTTTTTTTCCTTTTATGGATGCACCCACAGCATATGTAAGTTCCCAGGCTAGGGGTTGAATAAGAGCTGAAGCTGGCAGTCTACAACACAGCCATGGCAACACAGGATCTAGGTGCATCTGCAACTACACCACAGCTTGCAGCAACACCAGACTCTTAACCTGCTGAGTGAGGCCAGGGATTGAACCCTAATCCTCATCGATACTAACCAGGTTCTTAACCCAATGAGCCACAACAGGAACTCTTACATTTCTTTTTTTCTTTTTTTTTTTTAATGTTTTTTGGGAAAAAATTTATTTCACAGTGACAAATGGACCATACCCACAGCCTTAAGAACTAAGACAATTATAAGATCCTTCCATTTTTATACACCAACAGTAAGAAAATTGTTCCCAATAGTTTCAATTTTTAGAAATGAAAAAAATCCATATGTTCAATACAGGAAGTGGCCTTGAGTGGTGGAATCCAAATCTAATGCCTTTAATGAGGAACAGGAACTTCTCCAATCATCCCTGACACAAACGCAAATAATCCTTTTTACTGTTCTTTGAAGAAAGAGGAGTATATAAACTTGAGTTTTAAGGAAGGAAAGCAACTTTTTCCAGCTCTTTCTGCAGCTATGATCCCACTCCTGATTAAGCTATTTCTATGTCATACTGCACAAAAGAAACAAGGAGGGTCATTTAGCTTTGATGCTAACTGTCCATCCTGGAAATTTTGAGAAAGGGTAGTATATCCTGACCTTGGAAAAATCATTTCTCTGCCAAACAGAAAAAAAATGAAAAGCAGCTCAATGTGGTTAATCATCAGGGAAATGCCAATCAAAAACCACAATGAGGTACCATCTCACACTGGTCAGAATGGCTGTCATCAAAAAGACCCCAGTTGGAGTTCCTGTCGTTCCTAAGTGGTTAATAAATCTGACTAGGAACCATGAGGTTGCAGGTTCGATCCCTGGCCTTGTTCTGTGGGTTAAGGATCCGGCGTTGCTGTGAGCTGTGGTGTAGGTCGCAGACGCAGACGAGGCTTGGATCCTGTGTTGCTGTGGCTCTGGCATAGGCCGGCAGCTACAGCTCGGATTCGACCCCTAGCCTGGGAATCTCCATATGCTGCGGATGCTGCAAGTGCAGCAGTGGAAAAAAAGACAAAAAAAAAAAAAAAAAAAAAAAAAAAAAAAGATCACAGTTAACAAATTTTGGTGAGGCTGGGGGGAAAAGAGAACCCTCCTTCACTGTTGGTGAATATGTCAATTGGTGCAGCCACCATGTAAAGTGGTTTGGAGGTTCCCCATGAAACTAAAAATAGAACTACCATATGACCCAACAATTGCACTCCTTGGCATATTTCTGAAAAAAACAAAACACTAATTTGAAAACATAATGTACCCCAGTGGTCATGGCAGAATTATTTGCAATAGTCAAGGTATGAAAGCAACCCATGTGTCCATCCAAAGAGGAATGGATAAAGATCACATCTTCTTATATAAACCACACACACAATTGAATGGAATAAAAAAAGAACAAAATCTTGGCATTTACATCAACATGGATAGACCTCAAGATTATCATCCTAAGTGAACTAAGTCAGACAGAGAACACTGCTTATAAGTGGTATTATATACCACTTATATGTGGAATCTACAAAATACAAAAAATAAAAATTAAAAAAAAACACAACAAACTAGTGAATATAAAAAAAAGAAGCAGATTCACAGATACAGAGAACAAAGTAGTGGTTACCAATGCAGGGGCGCTAGGAGGGGAGGAAGGAGGAGCAATATAGGGACAAGGAAGTAAGAGGTACAAATTATTAGATATAAAATAAGCTACAGAAAAGAGAACATAGCCAATATTTTATACCTTTAAAAAGTGTGAATCACTATATTGTATATCTGTAAACATATAATAGTGCACAGCAATGATATATTTCAATTTTTAAAAAAAGAAATGGAAATAGAGACAGACATCCTATTGGTTCTGTTTCTCTGGAGAGCCCTGAGTAGTACCTTTGTCAATATTGGTTCATTAATCTTAACAATTGCACTGTTGCAGAAACTGTAGCAGCAGAAAGACACAAGCAGCACTCGGAGATGTGGAATAGCCAGGTTTATTCAGCACCGGTGCGGGCTCAGAGGAGTCACCTCCAGAGTCTGAGCACCAGGTCTTTGTTCTGGGTGGCTTTTATACAGTACAGACTTGGGGGTCTTGTTTTCCCCAAGCAATTACCCCAGCCCTCCCCCATCCCAGTACAGACAGTGATCCTGCCTAAGAAGACAAGACTACAAAAACAAAACTGATAAGCAATGCTTGGAGCATGGCTAGCAGAGCTGCTAGCAAGGACATAAGGCACATAGTTACTGTAATATTACAAGAAGGGTGGTATGGGGCGAGCAGAGCTGCTGTCAGGCAAGTAGCTGCCTCCTCATTTCGGGGGGAGGGGTGTTGTTTCTCTAGTTAAAACTCTTATTTCAGTACCTCACTGATTTCACATGTGAAGAAAAGGAGGGTCTCTGAATAGGGGTATACAGGGATTCTCTGCACTGTACTGCCAATTTTTCTGTTCATCTAAAACTGTTCTTAAAAATAAAATCTGCTAAAGAAAAAAAAAAAAAGGATGGTAACATTGGGGCTCAGGGTAGACTGCCGCAAAATGTGCCGCAATGGCACATTGATTATTTTGAATTAAATTTACTTAAGAAAGGGAGTTCCCTGGTGGCTCAGTGGGTTAAGGATCTGGCATTGTCACTGCTGTAGAGAAGGTTCAATCCCTGGCCCAGGAACATCCACACACTGCGGGAGCAGACAAGGACGAAAATTTCCTTAAGAAAGGACCAATGCAGGAGTTCCCATTGTGGCTCAGTGGTTAATGAACTTGACTCATATCCATGAGGATTCGGGTTCAATCCCTGGCCTCACTCAGTAGGTTAAGGATCTGGTGTTGCTATGAGCTGTGGTGTAGTTTGTTCGGATCTGGTGTGGCTGTGGCTGTGGTATAGGCCAGCAGCTACAGCTCTGATTGGACCCCTAGCCTGGGAACCTCCATATGCTGAGACTGCAGCCCTAAAAAGACAAGAAGAAAGGAAAGGAAAGGGAAGGGAAGGAAAGGAAAAGGACCACTGCAAAAAGATGCTCTGACCCTCCTCTCTCCCGGGGAGCAGGAGATAAATCTCCCCCATGAAAGATGCACTCCCTGCCTCTGTAAGTAGAAAGACCTCCTTCATCACCAAAGAAAGTGATTTCCGGCCAAGTAGCCGGAAATTATACATAATAAACAAACCATGTTACTTCTTTAATTGGTTTAGATTCTTCCCTAATGTTGGTGCCCCAAACCTAGGTTTCTTTGTTCTGTCAATTCCTCAGAAATGAATAATTTGTCTAAAATGAAAAGTTGCCTGCTTGGCACCCAGGTCCATTTCTATGAGACCTCCATGCCTATGAATTGAAATGTGTTTCTTTTTCTCCTCTTAATCTGTTCTGTGTATTAATTCAGCCACCAGAACTCAAGCGGGATGAGGGGTAATTTCTCCTCCCTGACAGTGACTAGAGACAACCTAGTGCCTTGTTTAGATGCACATTTGAACAGGCCTAGAATCAAGGAATCTCCCCAGATAGCGAGGTGGGGATGGGGTCGGGGGAGATGAGTGTGTGTGTGAAGAAGGTGCAGAGCTGCTAAACCTCCCTCCAAGTCTCCTCTCCTCTTCCCAGACAAGCAGGAAGCCTTGGCTGCAGAAAGGAGAGCCTGTTCCTCAGACGTTTGTACTCCACGTCCTGCCTTCTCTGCAGCTGCTGCGCCTGGTTCTAGTGGGTGGGGGGGCTGGCGGGGCACCTCCCTCAAGGCTGTCAGACGCCCCCTTGCTCCTCCCTCCTCCGAGCCCTCCCCATGAAGACATCACCAGAGAAAAATGAAACTACCTCCGCTCAAGGTCTTACTTTGTTTTTTAAAAGGGAGATGGGTTTGCTCTTATTTTTGGTTCTAAAACGCAAGGAATGTGGGCAGAGGATGGGGGAAGCCTTCGCCAGGACCTTGATCTTCCCAGACCGAGTTCCCAGACGCTTGATGGGGCCGAGGCGCCTGCTCAGATGACTCATCTGGGGAAGGGGAGGCAAGAAAGCAGGGGAAGGGGAGGCAAGAAAGCAGAGGAAGGGGGAGAAAGTCCCCTGGGGACGGAGGAGGCCAGGCTCCCGAAGGCGCTGGGGGCTGGGCCTGGGCCTCCTTTCCAGGACCCCAGCTTGTGCACTGGGTTTTCTTCTGTTCTGGTTCCCACCCTCCCTCCACCAGCTGGAAGACGTGGCTCCCGGGGATCCTCTGAGGAGACCCGTCCAGTCGGGCTTCCCCAGAAAGAGGAGCAAAACAGAAAGCAGGCTGGTAAGCTGAGAGCTGGGTCTTAAAACCGCAAGAGAATTCGGAAGTGTTTTACCCGGAAGGATATGGGCCAAACAACTTCCAAGTGGGTGAACCCTCTGTTGGATGCAGAATTGTAATGAGGTTTAATAAGGCTCCACATAAAAGAGGAACCACTGGAAAAGCGGTTTTACACCGACAAAAACAACAATGCTGAGGTATTTTTAAAGCAGGCTGAAGTCCCCCTTCAGACAACTCCTTCCACCAAAGAAGCTGATCCACCTGCGAGAGCAGGAAAGAAAGTGGATCAGGGCATCTGGGGAAATAGCTTTTCTAGAGGGAGGCGCTGGGAGGCGGCGGGGTAGGAGTGGGGGGTGAGGGGCAGGGGGAGGGAGGGTCCCACAGCCCCCCAGTCCCTCCAGCATAGGGCATAGGCAAGATTGGGCACGCCACCGCCTGAACCTCAGAGAAGAGGCCTGGGAAAGTGCTTTTTACTGCCTGCTGGCTTTCTTTCTTTTTTTCTTTCTTGCTTTCTTTGTTTCGTTCTCTTTTCTTTCTTTTCTTCCTTTTTTCTTTCTTTTATTTTTTTCTTTCTTTCATTCTGTCTTTCTTTCCTCCTTCCTGTCTTTCTTTCGCTCCTTCTTTCCATTTTCCCTTCCTTCCTTCCTCCTTCCTTCCTTCCTTTCCCTCCCTTCCTTTTTTCTCTCTCTCTCTGTTTCTTCCTTTCTCTTTCTTTCATACACTAGTTGCAGCTTGGATTCAAATTTCTTCACACACAAGGAGTTCCCGCTGTGGCACAGTAGGTTAAGAGCCCAGGTGTTTCTCTGCAGCAGCTAGGTTAGTGCAAAAGCATGGGTTCAGTCCCTGGTGGGCACAGTGGGTTAAAGATCCAGCTTTGCCACAGCTACAGCTAGTGTTTTATCCCTGGTCCAGGAACTTCCTTATGCCATGAGTGCAGACAAAAAAAAAAAAAATTGTCTTCAGACACAGGCTTCTGTTTCCAACACCCTCCAGGGAATTTTGGAAACCTCACTTAGGGTTCTCCTGAGACACTGAACCAACAGGATATAGGGATGTAGGGTTGAAATGACTTTCTAAGCCCAAGATAGAACAGCTCCTGCTGGCATTCTGGACGGGGGCGGGGGAGCACGTCAGCAAAGCTAAACTTAGATCATTTTTTTCATCCCTGTAGATGCTTCACTTGACCAGTCAGCCATCCAGTCAGCCAGTCCCCAAACACCAAGCCAACTCTGGGCCTTTTCACCCCAAGAAAGGGTGACTCGGTGGCCCCAACCAATCGGGTATTTTTGATTTATCTCTTCCTTATTCTCGATACTTTATTATTATTTTTTTTATTTTGTTACTGAAGTATAGTTGATTTACAATGTTGTGATAATTTCTGCTGTGTAACAAAGTGATTCAGTGATACATGTACACACATCCATTCTCTTTCAGATTCTTTTCCAACGTAGATTATCGCAGAATATTGGGTAGAGTTCCCCCTTGTTTTTTATCCTATAAACACTTCCTGCCTTTTGCCTCATTTTGCAGTTCTGCTTCCTGAAGTGTTGAATACAATTTGTATCACCTAAATTGCCTTCTTTAATCATTTTCAAACAATAAGAAGAGGCTTATGGAGGATTGGCTGGAAACACCGTGGAGACCAAGTCCTGAGACCTGATGTTTGTGAATGGGGGCTCCAGACAAAGTCTGAAAACCTGAGAACCGGAGTCTGATGTCTGAGGGCAGGAGCAAACCCCAGTCATATGGAGAAAGCAAATCCTTCCTCCCTCCCTCTGCCTTTCTGTTCTGTTTGGGCTCCCAGCAGGTTGGGGATGCCTGTTGTCTTGGGGAGGGCCACCACCTCTACGCAGTCTGCCAACACAGATGCTGATCTCTTCAGGAGCTGTCCACATAAATATACCCAGATCACATTTTACCGGCTCTCCAGGCATCCCTTAGCCCAGCCAAGTGAACACATAAAGGTAACCACCATACTGCCCAAGCTCAGGGAAAGCCTCCCATTCTAACAAGTTCCTCCTATTAAAACGCATCAGGCTTGGAGTCCCCACTGTGACACAATGGGATCGGCAGTGTCTCTGCAGCACCAGGACACAGGTTCGATCCCCAGCCTGGCACAGTGGGTTAAAGGATCTGACAATGCCCCAGCTGCAGTGTAGGTTGCAGCTATGGCTGTGATCGGATCCCTGGCCTAGGAACTCCATATGCCATTGGGTGGCCAGAAAAGAAAAAAAGAAGTCAGATTTGATACTATCACCACTACTGTATATCCAGGGATCATAAAATTCCAAAACTCCAACAAAACCAGGCAGGTGGTCCTCTGCATATCAAAGTAGGAGATGTGGGAGTTTTGTCTGGCTCTGAATTCTGTGCCAAATAAAGACAATACTGCAGGCTTTTAGGTGCAGATTCACCCCAACATCGCTTGCAATCAGCTAAGAGTCCTCAGATAGCTCTCTTTATGGAACTCAGAGATGCCAAGAACAGAGGGAAAGCTTGGATGATCCCTAAGTGGATGTGAAGCAGCACACTTGGATTCTAATAATGCTTCAAGATATAGCCTCAGATGCCAAGTGAGGACTCGGTCCACAGTCAAGACTCACAGGTCTGCCATAATGCCCAGGACTAGGGATCAAACTTGCACCACAGCAGTGACAACACTGGATCCTTAACCTGCTGCACCACCAGGGAACTCCATAAGTTATTCTTGATGACCAGGAAATGAGTGGCAGGAGTGTAATAATTCACTTGTCATAAAATCACCAGCAAAAGTGGCACATGACTGCAGTGTTCAGGAAGAAACTGTAAAAATGATTGAAGACGTCATGTTATAAATAGGGCTCGTGTCTAAAATCACATGTCAGGACATTTCCAAGCCAAACATTTCAGATATTAGAGCAAATGTCAAGGTTGTACCTTCAGTAGCTTTAATTTGTAAGAGGGCACATAAAAAGAAAAAACCCACCATAAATCAAGGATACTTTAGAATTATTATTTTTTTTGTATTAGTCTAGCTAAGATCTGTAGACACTCAGGAAATTGTATACATATGTGGAAGACAGATCTTTATTGAGTCTAAAAGCACTGTTAAGCATACCTAGGGGGTGATATTCCTGCTGTGGTGCAATGAAATTAGCTTTGTCTTTGCAGCTCCAGGATGCAAGTTTGATCCCTGACCCAGCACAGTGGGTTAAAGGATCCGGCATTCCCACAACTGCAACATAGGTTGCAACTGTGGCTCACATCTGATCCCTGACCCAGGAACTCTATATGCCTCAGGGGATCCAAGAAAGAAAAAAAAAGAAAAGAATATTCAGGGAGGTGCCAAAGGACTTTGGCCCAGGGGAAAAGGTGATGCCAGCCGGTGTGGAGGTACTCAGCAGGGCAGGAGTAGCCCTGGGACGGATCTGTCTGACCTTTCTGGATACAAGCCACCTCAAACAAATAAGAGTTTATTGTCTCAAATAAAAATGAAAGATGGTTGCTCCCAGGTGGTGCAGCAGGTTAAGGATCCACCATTGTCACTGCTGTGGCTCAGGTCACTGCTGGTCACTGCTGCTGTGGCTCGGATTTGATCCCTGGCCCCAGAACTTCCACATGCCATGAGGGAGGCTCAAAAGAAAAAAAATAAACATCAAATAAAATTTAAAAAATGGAAGATGAATCATTGAGCCTCTTTAGGAAATTAAAATTCTTTAAAAGACAAATGCTAGACATTTATATTGTTGGACTGCTAAACTGTATTCATCTCCCACTTGGTTTGACTTATTATCTTCAATCTCTACAAAACTCTTCTCATTTGTTGCTAAAGTACATTTTCCAATGAATTTACTGGACTAAATCTTGGTACCATGATGCCGTAATGTATCAAACACAAACGAATCTGGGGAAAATTAAGGGATGCTTTTTTTTTTTTTTTTTTTGAATGAATAGTAAAAGCTCCACTTTGTACGGTGCTACATTTCATTGGTAAATGTCCAAATGGCACCTCTTCCATGTCAGAAGCTCTGTGAGACCACAGGCTTCTCGGTGACTGCATCTCACACTGGCACAGAACATTGTGTTGTTCTTCCTTGGAGGATGTCATGTTCGATTTATTTTTATGAAGAGAAATTATTCAAGGGAAAGTCAGAGGTTTTAAGGGAAATGGAATTAGGACCCACATGAGTTATACATGTGTAACTGAATGCCACTGAATGTTCTTTGGGAGTCTTTGACAAATTGTCATGCCATCGGGATGTTAAACCCTCCAGCTGCTTTCCTGGATTTCTAGAGAATTCCCAGAACCAGAATAGATCCCATCTTGGTTTTCTAAATCCTCCCACTACAAATGTTGGCTTCAGATAAGAAGTCTTCTTTAGCTGAGGGTGTAACATTATTAGACAGAAATTTATTTAGAACATTTTTGTGTCTAACCTACCCAGTGCATTACATGGAATTGAATTCCATTTCTGCATGAATGTTAGAACTCTCTTTACCAATTAAGTGGTTGAAAAAGGTAGGGGTAAAAACAGCTTACCTTGGGCTGAGTGTGAATTGTGTCTCCTGAATGAAATTCAAAGCAGTGGCTCCTGTTCTCTGTGCTGCCTGCTGCCAGCCCCCCACCTTCCTCTTCCTGGGTGATGCCTAAACTGCCTGGGGCGCCCTCATGCCTTCAGCCTTTCCTCTTTTTCCCATCATCACAGTGCCTTAGGGGGTCCTTCTGCCAGCCATTCATTCCATAACTCAGCCTCATTGTTCTTTTTTTTTTTTCCCCTTTTTGGCTATGCCCACAACAAGCAGAAGTTTGTTTCTGGGCTGGGATCGAATCAGCAACACAGCAGTGCCCAGAGCCACAGCAGCAACAATGCTGGATCCTTAACGCACAGCACCACTAGAGGAACTCTTAAGCCTTGCTGTTCTTAAAAGTCTCAAGCATTTCCTGAATGACTATTAGGTTTAGACACAGAGCTTCCTCATTTCTTAGAGTTTTCTATCAAATACAAATTGAAAGAAGAGATTTTTCTTTATGAAATTTTTTCAGTAAACACAGAGGAATGGTTTGGCGATAGCTTAGGCAGTTAGTGTTTGAAGAGTGAAGAGTGATTTTCATTTTAAAAAAGTTAACTGCTTTCTTCTTATAGTAAATAAGTATAAGATGCTTGTGGGAAGAATGTGTAAAATAGGGCTAGATAGATGATAAAATGTCTGTTTTTATTTAAAGTCCAAGAAAAGAATCCAAATGAAAAGCAAAGCAGTGTTTTGGGGTTAAGACATTTCTACTGTGAGTTTACCCCACAAGGAGGTCAAACATGATGCATCCTCTGAATCAGACTTGCCAACAAACCTTTACCTCCTGAATTTGGAGGTGCAGAGTGTGCCTACACCACTAGATGGCACCATTGCCCACCGCACACTTCAAATCCCCGGCCCATTTTTGCCTCCAATGGCTCAAAGAAAAACCCCCGTTTATACCCCACCCCCGGTGTCTTGTATTCAGTGTTAAAGATCACAGATGCCTCTTTGCCTTGGAGTTATGTGCTGCCTATCAGAGGCCGTTAGCAGAGCTCAGGACCCTCTGCAGCCTCCTCCAGAGCTTGGAAGGTGGCTGGAGACTGGACCCCAGTTTATACTATGTGTAGAAAGTCATGCATGCTGACGGATCACCTGGAATCTCAAAAAGAGGATCTGATTCAAGAGAGAATGTGGAAGATTGTTCTGGAGAGAAGGAGGGCAGGCGCCTGGTGCCAGATTTGGGAGAAGTGGGAGCCATGCAAGGGAGCATCAGTAGAGGGAGAGAACAGCCTCTGGATCCAGGCCCGGGATGGGCTAGCCAGAGGCAGCTGTGTCCTCTGGTGCCAGCAGCCCATGGAGACAGGTAGTACTACCCCATGCTTCAGACAACATGCTCACTACAGCTTCTAAAGTAAAGAGTTGATGGAGTTCCCTTGTAGCTCAGCAGATTAAGGATCCAGCATTGTCACTGGTGGGGCTTGGGTCACTGCTCTGGCAGGAGTCCAGTCCCCGGCTCAGGAACTTCTGCATGCTCTGGGAAAAAAAAAAGAAAGAAGAAAAAGTGAGGCCTGACCCTCAACCTAATCATGCACACTGTGCCTTATCCCTGTGGCATTTGTTTTTTCCAGAAATCCCACTCCTGGGTATGTATCCAGACAAAACATTCATTCAAAAAAATACCTCTATGTTCACACAGCACTATGCACAATAGCCAAGAAGTGGAAACAACCTAAATGTCCATCGATAGATGATTGGATTAAAAAAATATACTATGGAGAACAGTTTGGAGATACCTTAGAAATCTATACATAGAACTTCCATATGACCCTGCAATCCCACTCTTGGGCATCTATCCGGACAAAACTCTACTTAAAAGAGACACATGCACCCGCATGTTCATTGCAGCACTATTCACAATAGCCAAGACATGGAAACAACCCAAATGTCCATCGGCAGATGATTGGGTTAGGAAGATGTGGTATGTATACACAATGGAATACTACTCAGCCATAAAAAAGAATGACATAATGCCATTTGCAGCAACATGGATGGAACTAGAGAATCTCATACTGAGTGAAATGAGCCAGAAAGACAAAGACAAATACCATATGATATCACTTATAACTGGAATCTAATATCCAGCACAAATGAACATCTCCTCAGAAAAGAAAATCATGCACTTGGAGAAAAGACTTGTGGCTGCCTGATGGTAGGGGGAGGGAGTGGGAGGGATCGGGAGCTTGGACTTATCAGACACAACTTAGAATAGATATACAAGGAGATCCTACTAAATAGCATTGAGAACTTTGTCTAGATACTCATGTTGCAACAGAACAAAGGGTGGGGGGGAGAAATGTAATTGTAATGTATATATGTAAGGATAACCTGACCCCCTTGCTATACAGTGGGAAAAAAAAAAATTTAAAAATAAATAAATTTTTAAAAATATGATACATTTACACAATGGACTACTATTCAGCCATAAAAAAAACAACGAAACAGTGCCATTTGCAGCAACATGGATGGAACTAGAGAATCTCTTACTAAGTGAAGTCAGAAAGAGAAAGACAAACATCATATGATATCACTTATATGGAGAATCTAAAATATGGCACAAATGAACCTATTTACAAAGCAAAAACAGATCACAGACACAAAGGGCAGACTTGCAGTTGCCAGGAGGAGGGAGTGGGATGGACGGGGAGTTTGGGATTAGTGGATGCAAACTTAACATTTGGAATGGATGGGCAATGGGATCCCACTGCACAGCACAGGGAACTATGTGTGCTTGGGTCACTTTGCTATACAACAGAAATTGAAAAAACATTGTATATCAATGATACTTTAATTAAAACATTAAACTAAAAATTAAAAAAATAAAAATAAAGTAGGGATGCACAAGACCCAGAATAAATGAGGTTCCAGGCCCTGAGCCGCAGAAGGGCAGGAGCGAGCCCCTGGGAAGAGATATTACCCCGAGTGGGGGAGTGAGGGGCAGATACCACCCACCCTCCTTCTCAGCCACAATGTGGGCAGGAGGCTACACCCCAGCTACTTCCCAAAGTGGGTGCACTGTTATGAAATGTTCACCACTCTTCAGGCAAACGTTATCATCAGTAGCTTTTAAAAGCACCTCAGAAACTGCTCAAACTTATGAAGCACTGTCCTGGCTCCTGAAGCCAGTGGGTTTGTAATAGGGAAGAAAAAAATCTGACTCCATTTTGGATCTGTGTCTTTTTCTTTAACCTTTGCCTTCTGTTGCTTTTGCTGCAAGTTAATCTCTAAAGGAATGTTTCCTATGAGTTTAAAGTGTACATACTGGCCCACCTCTGGGAACCCTGTCTTCCATGCCTGAGTGTTTAGCTAAAATACCTTTGTTTGAGCTCATGGGAAGCAGCTTCACCAGGCCCACCTGTCAATGGCTGCAGGAAAAAAGAAATTAATGCGTCTCCTTAGGAGGAGTCTGGCCTGAACTAGGAAATATTTGCCTCCATGAATTACCTTTTTAACCCTCACCTTCTCCTCTTTGTTCTATAAGAGAAACTAGCCTCCAAACCCAGGCACGATGGTTCTTTGGGACATGAGTCCACCATCTTCTCAGTCTGCTTTCTGAATAAAGTCGCTATTTGTTGCCCCAACAACTCCATCTACTGGCCTGTCCAGCAATGAGCAGCATAAGCTTAGGCTCAGGCTTAGTCATTCTTGAGAGGCTTTTTCCAACGGCTCAGGACTGAAGGGGAAGGAAGAGGTGCCAGTGAGGCTGGGAGCCCCTCTGTGTCCATCCTGGGACCCACGAGAGGACAGGAGAGAGCCCATCAGGCACTGGCCAGGGGGAGCGGAAGGCACATCAACTTTCCCAGTGCCATGCGAGGCTAACATTTGGGAATGAGACATCCAGGACATCACATAGGTGACAAGCCCACCCTAGGCGAGGACAATAGCCCTTTTAGGAAACAAGAGGAGGGTTCTTTGAGGGATTTAAACACATTCCCCCTCAGGGGCGCCTTCTGGGTGTGGCAGCCCTTGAAGGAAAAAAGCCAACCACATCCTTCACTGAAATTTACGGATTTCAGGCACTCGCTCCCCACCTTCCCAATCCCGACCGCAGGCCTGTGCTCTGAAGACCAAAGAGGCCACTGACTGTTATTTTAAGAGCTAAAATTTCCCAGAACCCTGGAATGCTCTGAGAACTCTCAAAGAAAGCTATTTTTGTTCTCTGACAATTTGGCCAATATTTAACCTTCTCCCTGAATCATCCAATTTCTTTCCTATGAAAGTACTCCCCAGGTTCCAAAGAGAAAGCTGCATTCATGATGTAAATATTTTGAGTTACACATGGGTTAACACTGGCCGGGGTACTGGAGCCCCTGACTGTTGGGGGGTCACACACTTCCACAGAAGCAGGTTCGGGGTAAGATCTCCTTTGATTGGGCTCTTTGTTCTACTCCTGGATTCACTGAGGTCTGCCACTGGTGTGGAAATGGTGTCTTCCTACCTCAGGTCACTGCCACCTTTATATAGAAAGACAAGAGAAAATGTGTTTCCCTACACCTGAAGCTAACACAACATTGTAAACCAACTCTATCCCAATAAAATCCAATTTTTTAAAAAAGAGGGAGTTCGCATTATGGCTCAGTGGGTTAAGTACCTGACATAGTGTCCGTGAGGATGCGGGGTTTAATCCCTGGCCTCGCTTAGTGGGTTAAGGATCTGGTGTGGCCACAAGCTGCGGCAAAGATGGGCCTTGGATCCGGCATTGCTGTCACTGTGGCATAGGCCTCAGCTGCAGCTCCAATTCGACTTCTGGACCAGGAACTTCCAGATGCAGCAGGTGTGGCTGTAAAAAGTGAAGAAAAAGAGGAGTTCCCTCATGGCTCAGTGAGTTAATGGTCTGACATTGTTGCTTCTGTGGATCCAGTAGCTGCTGTGGTGCAGGTTTGATCCCTGATCCAAGAACCTCCACATGCCATGGGCATGGCCAAAAAGAAAAGAAAAGAAAAAAAAAAATGTGTGTTTCCTTTATAGAGCAGGATGATTGAATACTTTCCCTATTGCTAATTCAAATTCACTTAACTGTGGGAAGTTTTTAATGTGTGAGATTAACCATAACCATTCAAACCACCCTCTTTTCTTCCTATTTAGTTTTAGAATTTGAGCATCAGGGTTGTGAGTTCCCCCGCTGGCAGCTGGCCTGTGTTCTTCCTGCCATCCGTCCCCACATGGTAGACTCAACTCTGCAGAGGGGCTGACTGGCAAGGAAGCTCAGGCCCAGATGGGGTCCAAGTACCTAAGGCTATGTTAACTGTAAGACTGAATGCCCACCAGTGGTTTGGGAGAACAGTGGGATAAGTGCTCTGAGAGGGGTCACTAGCCGCTGGGCAATCCCACAGTCACCAGTGTGTATTGAAGGCTCCTTGTTGACCCAAGGAAGCATTTTACCTTGATTCTTCCTGCAGTTTTTCACCCTTGGCAAGGTCAACACGAGGCTGGGTAATTCCTTGCTGCAGGGACCATCCTGGGCCTTGGAGGAGGTTTAGGGTAAACCTGGCCCTCCTCACTAGAAGCCCTTCCCAAGTCAGGATACTGAGACTGCCTCTGCGCACCAGCAAATGTTCTCTGGGGGGGGAGTCAAGCCATCAATCACTCAGTGGAGAACCACAGGAAAGGGTTGGCAGGAAAGTGGGTCAGAGCTATACCATGAACTGGGAGGGACATTCCCCAAGGTCCTTAGACATGACAGCACAGGCTTGGACACCCTGCAGGGGACAAAGGGGAAATGTGTCCAAGAAAGAGAAGGCTGATCGTGCTGCAGGATGGGAGGGACAGAGGCATAGAGACAAGAGGGACAAGGTGAGGCATCTGTGTGCTCATAGATGACCCACCCATGCTGCATCTGTGGGCTACGCCTGTCTCTTCACAAACCTGCTCCATGTGGCCATCTGCACAGGTCCATGTGATCCCACTGCAGAACCTGGGCAGCATGTCACCCACAGGGATGAGTCAGAGGCACTTTGTGCAGGGCATAGGCATACTCTTCTGTGCCCAAAGTGGCCATCACCTGGTAAAGGACATCAGCAGATCAGAGCAGAAAGACGAATGTGTCCAACATCACGAGAGCACCCAAGCCTACGTCATAGGAGGGATGACAGAAAGAATTAGACTCATGCTTCTGAGAAAAGAAAATGACTTTGAACAATGTGACAGAGGCTGGGGGGTATCCTAGCACCTGAAAAATAAAGGAGGGAGACAGAACAGCTGCGTTCATACAGCTGAGGACTCCCGGAGAAAATCAAATGAGGGTGATGGATAAATGGTCCTGGGAATGCAAGCCTCAGGGGAGCTGTCTATCCAGACGATTCTGAGATTCTCTGGTTCCATCCAATCTCCCCACACCCCTGGGGACCAGCTGCACCTAGGAAGTCATGGTTGGCTCTGAAGGCCACATCTCAAAAGGAATTCTGCAAGCCCAAACAGGCTCCAAAAAAAGCATCGTCTTATTGTAAGCAACATTGTCATGTTCAGTTTTGTATTACTAAGTTAATGGGGAGAGTTCTCTTCTGTCTCCCTTAAGAATAACATCTATAAGAGTTCCCTGGTGGCCTAGTGGTTAAGGATCCCATGATGTCACTGCTGTGACACAGGTTCAATCTCTGGCCCAGGAACTTCTGCCATGGGTGTTGTCGAAATAAAATAAAAATAACATCTATAATTTCATCAGATTATAAAAAGTGTTCATATTCTTGATGCAACTAGAGATTCTCATACTAAGTGAAGTAGGTCAGAAAGAGAAAGACAAATACCATATGACATCACTTATATGTGGAATCTAAAATATGGCACAAACGAACCTATCTACAAAACAGAAATAGACTCACAGACAGAGAACAGACTTGCAGTTGCCAAGGGGGAGGGGAAGGCAGTGGGATGGACTGGAATTTGGAGATAGTAAATGCAAACTATTCTATTTAGAATGGATAAGCAGTAAGGTCCTGCTGTACAGCACAGGGAACTATATCCAGTCTCTTGGGATAGACCATGATGGAAGAAAATATAAGAAAAGCAATGTAGCAGTGTATATATATGGGGGGGGCTGGGTAACTTTGCCATACAGAAGGAATTGGCACAATATTGTAAATGAACTACACTTTAATTTAAAAATGTAAAAATAAAAGTAAGCCTATTCTTTTCAGGATATTTAGAAAATACAGATGCAAATAATCCCACCAACTGAAAAAATATTTTTAATATTTTTTTTTATTTTCCCACTGTACAGCAAGGGGGTCAGGTTATCATTAGATGTATACATTGCAGTTACAGTTTTTTCCCCCAATTTTTAATATTTTAATGTTCTCCTATGTTACATTCCAAGATTTTTTTTTTCATGGCTGTACCCATGGGTATGGAAGTTCCCAGGTCAGGGATTGAACCTGAGCCATGGATGTGACCTACACCATAGCTGCAGCAACACTGGATCCTTAGTCCACTACGTCACAGCAGGAACTCCTTCCAAGATTTTTTTCTATGCATACATCAGATTCCTACCTTCAAACATAATAAAAAGAATATTACAAATTCCTAATGAACTCTGACTTTCCAGACATGATCTTCCAACTTTATTCCTGTCACTGTGAAGTTCATCATTAATTTTGCATCTTTCCTAGGCAATTGAGCATAAAGAATAAATCAAAGCAGGTATAATTGGGCTAATGGCCCCCTTCAGATTTCTAGCTTGATGCTGATTTCGTTATGTTTGAGATGACCTCTCCTGCTGCATGCATGATTCCATTTTCTTCTCTGTTTCATAAAATAATAAGGGCAAAATGTAATAAAATTATTCAAATAATTGCTCAAACCTTGCAAAGATGAAGCTGCCAAAATTAGACATTTGGCCAGCAAGCAGTGTCCCAATGAGAAGGCAAAAAATTCTGGTCAGTTGACATATAATGTGTTCAATCAGCCTGAAAGGGGGAAAAATGTAGGAAATCCAAGATCTTTATTTTTTCTTCTCCTAATGAGATGTATGTTGTATGTGAGGTTATAGATCCCATTCTTTGTATATAATATATGCCAACATTGCTTCTATGTCATTCACTTTTCCTGGAATGCAGATTGGAAATGGGTACATAATGCTCATCTGAAGAATTTCCTAATAAATTTACTATTCCCCTTTAAGTAATGGTTATGGTAAGATAATTTTTATCATAAATAAATAATCATAAAATTAAAATCCTTGTAGAGAAAACTCAAGTGCATTGTTTTTACAGGCAAAATGTCTAGAGGTGAAATATGACTTTGAAAAGTAAGCATTTCTGTTATACTTGATCCATTTTGTCAAATTGCTCTTCTGATATATAATTCTTTTTTTTTTTCTTTTTATGGCCTCATCTGTGGCATATGGAAGTTCCTGGGCTAGGGGTTGAATAAGAGCTGCCTACAGCTGCCTATGCCATAGCTACAAAACTCAAAATCTGAGACACATCTGTGACTTATGCCACAGCTTGTGGCAACACCAGATCCTTAAACCACTAAGCAAGGCCAGGGATCAAACCCACATCCTCATGGACACTATGTTGGGTTATTAACCCACTGAGACACAATGGGAACTCCCAGAAATATAGTTTTTTAGTGATGTACAGCCACAAGAGCAGGATATAAAGCTATCGTTTTATTTTCCCTACCTTGTTCATACTGGCTATTATCTCATTTTTTTCCCCTTCGATATTTGACAATAGGCAAGATGCTTATTTTTCTCATTTGCATTTTTATATCTGAGGAGTGGAAATTTCTTGATATTTATTAGGAGATGGTATTTACCTTTTGTGTGTTTTGTTTTCTATTCATCAATATTTAGAATATTAAGCATTTTCTAAATCAAAACTACAATGAGATACCACCTCACATCAGTCAGAATGGCCATCACCAAAAAGTCTACAAGCAACAAATGCTAGAGAGGGTGTGGAGAAAAGGGAAACCTCCTACACTGTTGGTGCGAATGCAAATTGGTGCAGCAACTGTGGAAAACAGTATGGAGGTTCCTTAAAAAACTGGAAATAGAATTGCCATATGCTCCAGCAATCCCACACTTGGGCATATATTTGTAATTTGAAAAGATACATGCGCCGCTATGTTCATACTAGTGCTATTCACAATAGCCAAGACATGGAAGCAACCTAAATGTCCATTGACAAATGAATGGATAAAGAAAAAGTGGTATATATTTATAGCGGAATACTACCTTTCCATTAAAAAGAATGAAATCATGCCATTTGCAGCAAAATGGGTAGATCTAGAAATTATCATTGTAAGTGAAGTAAGTCAGAAAGAGAAAGACAAATATCATATATCACTTATATGTGAAATCCAAAATATGACACTTGAACTTATCTATGAAACAGAAACAGATTCACAGATGCAGATAACAGACTTACGGTTGTCAAGTGGGTGGAGTGTTAGGGGGTAGGGAAGGACTGGGAGTTTGGGATTAGTACATGCAAACTGTTATGGATAGAATGGATAAGCAATGAAGCCCTATTGTATAGCATAGGGAGATATATTTGATATCCTGTAACAAACCATAATGGAAAAGAAGAATATTTAGCATTTTCCTTGATTTCTGTTTAATATTTTTTGATAAAACTTATCTCTCTCCCAGTCCTTTCAAATTCTCCACCAATTGAGAAATCTGCCCATCAGCCAGCAAAAGACCTGGTTCCTTGTGGAGCTGGATTTCATAGGACTGGAGTGGGTTCTAAGAATAAACATTTCCAACCAGTGCTGAGAAATGCTGATGTGCCTGGTCTGGGGTGTAGCCACACACATGCTACACCTGCCCACTTTGCTCCATCTCTTTGCTCCCTCTTCTCAGAGGCCTTTAAAGTCACCTTCCTGTTACCAGATTAGGTCTGGATGCTCAGCACTCACAAATCAATACAGGTGTTGGTAGAAAGGAAAGATACTTTTAATCAGAATTATGTCAATCTGGGGAGATGGTGGACTCATTGTTCCCCCAAAACCACCTCCGAAGATTTTACTTGGCCGTGAAAGTTTTAAAGGGAAACAGAGAAGTGATCTCAGTTAATCATGGAGATGCGGGAAGGGGGTGTCAGAGTGGTCACCATCCCCCACTGTGTGCAGACTTGTCAACCTGTGTTTTTTCTTCAGATGCTATCTTTGCACAGTTTGTTTGTGAGATTACCAAGGGGGAAGCCAGGGAGGATATCTGGTCATCTCTTCATTACTTACTCTTCATTTCTACTTCCTTGATGTACAGAAAGGGCCAACAAATTAAGCAAGTTATGATGTGATTGAAAGATTTGAAAGGTGTGCTTGGGCTGGAGATGAGTGGAGCATGGGGGGTACTGAGTTTAAGGTTAACTACCATATAGCTCTGTTAAAGTGACAGGAGAGGAGTTCCCTGGCAGTCTAGTGGTTAAGGATCTGGTGTTATTGCGGCTGTGGTGTGGTTCGATCCCTGACGCAGGAATTTCCACATGCCACTGGCACAGCCAAAAAAATCCCAAAACAAAGCCAAAAAGGAATAATATTAAAGATAATAATAGAAAAATAAGGTGACAAGCCAAAGAGGTCCCCTGTAGAGAGCTCTTTCCTGCCCAAAGCTGCTTACACTGGGTGTAGACAGTGCCTTTGCGAGGAGGACAGGGACACAGGCAGGTATGGGGTAACAGTTCTATAGGTTATGTACACTCTGAAAGTTCTTTCCCAAGTCTCCAAGCCTGAGCCCCCAGAGGTAGTTTGCCCAAGATCTCCTTCCATCACGCTTCCCCCACTTAGCATGGGCAGAGCGTGTGCCCCACCCATGCCCAGTTATATAAAGGAGCATGAAAGAGAGCTGAACTACATGACCCTTTTGAAATATCTTTCTTCAACAGCTGATAAAGCACCTTAATCCTGCTTAAAGCATCTTTCCTGCTCTTACGCACAGAGCCATTACTGGTGACACTGCTATTAGAAGCTGAGACCATGGTCTTTGTTGGGTTTCGTTACTTAGTGTAGCGGTGAGCATCACCTCGTCCACACTGCCCCACATTATAGCAAAGGATACACAGGGAGCGTTCGATGAGAGTAAAGCCAAGTGTCAGCTTCTAAAAATATCTTGTGTTCCTTCTCCCGACTGCATAGGAGAGAGATCCTTAGCAAGAAATAAATGTCCCTCGAAACAGGCAGGAGCAATGCATGTTAAAGGCACTGATTCTCTTTGTCCTAAATAGAATGTTTTTTCAAGACCATCAGATTTTTAAAGATATACAATACCTGCAAATAAATAAATTATGAGCTTTCTTTCAGATTCTGTTTGTCATCATTCAATAAGGAAAGCAAACCTATGTGGTCAAATGAGAACATGAAATATTTATTCTAATCATAAATTCCCACTTTTATTTGGTCAGATAGACTGGTTAATACGTTCTGCCATTTATTAACAAAAAGCAAAAATTATACCCTTGGTATGACAACAAAGAAAAGCTTGGTAATGATCCCTTTTTTTTAAAAAAAAAGAAAGAATTGGGATTTCCCTTGTGGCAAAGAAGCAGGTTAGGGATCTGGCATTGTCACTGCAGCAGCTTGTGTCACTGCTGTGACCTGGTTTGATCCCTAGCTGGGGAACGTCCACATGCCATAGACGCAGCCAAAAAAAGTTTTCTTAATTTTAAAAAAGGATTTATTTACTGATACTTTAAAAAATAATTATTTGGATTTTTTCTTCTACAAATGTATATTTTGTAATTCTTTTATTGTATCACCGAGACCAATAATATTTTGTTCTTTTTTTAATTGTATGATTGCATTTATTTTTTTATTTTTTAAAGTTTTATTGAAGTATAGTTGATTTACAATGTTGTAATTTCTGCTCTACCACAAGGTGATTAAATTATATATATACACATATTCATTCTATTTCAGATTCTTTTCCCATATAGGTTATCACAGAATGGGTAGAGTTCCCTGTGCTATACAGCAGGTCCCCACTGGCCAGGCATTCCATATACATCAGTGTGTGTACACCAGTCTCACCCCCGGTCCGTCCCTCTCCCCCCACCTGTCCACTGTGATAACCATATGTTTGTTTTCAAAGTCTATGAGTCTGTTTCTGTTCTGCAAATATGTTCATTTGTATCCTTTTATTAGATTCCACATATAAGTGATATTATACAATGCTTGTCTTTAAAGGTCTTGTTTAATTTTTTAAAATAATTCTTGTTTAACTATCACTGAAGCCAAACACTGGTGTTAAGTACTTGCTGGCCTCTACATGTGTTGAAGGTTTACCATGGCTCCTCATGTGCTCCTAACCCCTGCGTGTGAGTCTGGCTACGTATAACATTTCATCATCACAAGTTAGGTGATGCTGAACAGCGTCACTCTCCTGTTTCCATAACTTAATAGAACAGATAATTGAACTGTTTAATCAGTATTATTTTAATCTTGACTGCTATTGGTAGTCTATCTTCAAAAACAGGTTCATGACTTAGGTTTCAGTGTTTTTTATAATATTCCTCAAAATGCA
Organism: Sus scrofa; assembly: GCF_054392235.1. Classification (NCBI taxonomy): domain Eukaryota; kingdom Metazoa; phylum Chordata; class Mammalia; order Artiodactyla; family Suidae; genus Sus; species Sus scrofa. The sequence goes on from NC_139383.1 coordinate 150,764,785, forward strand.
TGTTAATTCATTTATTTGCATATACAAACAAAGTTCCCTTTTTTTCTAACAGAAAATGACTGTGACTGCTGGTTTACCATTAGGTTAATGTGGCAGACTTTTTCTGTAGGTTGAATAATCCAAATCAACAGCAGCTTTGAAGCTTGGAGAAAAATATAATGTATGTGATAAAAAGTGTTTTATCAAAAAAAATGTGGTATCAGGAGTTCCCACTGTGGTGCACTGTGTTAAGAATCCAACTGCAGCAGCTCTGGTCTCTGTGGAGTTGAGGATTCAATCCCTGGCCCAGGAATTTCCATATGTCATAAAAAAACATAGCATCAGCCACAAAAAACATATCATCAGCAAATGTGTTTTTGAAAGTCATGTCTCAATTTTTCAAACTCTTTATTAAGAGCCTAAAAGTGAAAAAGAACCAAGGAAAGTTTCTGTAGAAGAAAATGTGTGCCTTGGAGGAGAATTCTTCACTGTCTAGACTCTAGGACACATCCTTCCAGCATGTCTAATTCTCGACTGGTTGTGCCATTGAGCTATTTTATATCGCTGTAAGTTGTAGACAGCTTATCTCCCTGAAAAATACTTTATGCCTGTAGCCCCATAAACCTGCATCCTCTGGGGTCCAGCTAACTCCTCCCCACAAAAGAAGAGGCCAGTTTGCTTCATTTTCAGTTTTCTTTCTATATTCCAGATTTCTAATCTTGAATTCTCCTTTGAACTGGTTGTAATATCTTTCTAGTTCCCTCACTCAATAATGAGCTTAAATAAAATCTTTAACATGTCCTCCTTTTATAAATAGATGAGAATCATGATCTCACTTTTTTTGAAAATCATCTTTTCAGGTTGTTATTCCTGATAAAGCCTCTTTCTCAGAAATTGAGAAGGTAAATGACTTTACAAACCGCACAGTAAGTGTGGGAAACCCCCACAGTAAATGTGGTTTCCAACTTTTACTTTTAAGAAAACTGAATCAAGAAGTCAGAAGATAGAGGGATGACAATAATGTATAATGGTGGATTACTATGGGATTTGGAGCATGGAACTCCAAAGACATCCAAAGTGTTGACTATCATTGCTGTTATAAAAATAGCCCATTTACGTCAAGACTTTCCAATGCTACAGCTATAAAAATCTAAAATAGGAATAGAGTCAAAGCTGAACTTTACCACAGTCTAGCATCAAGTAATGGTCAACCGTGGGGACATGTACTAAACTGGAACATATCCTCATTTATTTCATTGTGGTGTGTTTCCAGTACAAATTTCATAATTACTTAATAACAGTTTTAGTGCATTTGTGTTTTGATCCATTTATATCCATGTTCTATGACAGAGAGCATGATAGAATAATCAAAGAATATTAGGATAAAATTGTGGGAGAAAGTGGAAAAGAAATAAACAAAAGAAAAAAACTTACAATTTCCGGCTGTCAAAGGTTTTGTCCTTCTATATATATTTTGTGTGTGTGTGTGTCTTTTTTTTTTTTTTTCTGTCTTTTTGCCATTTCTTGGGCTGCTCCCGCAGCATATGGAGTTTCCCAGGCTAGGGGTCCAATTGCATCCGTAGCCGCCAGCCTACGCCAGAGCCACAGCATCGCAGGATCCGAGCTGCGTCTGCGACCCACATCACAGCTCACGGCAACGCCAGATCATTAACCCACTGAGCAAGGGCAGGGATCGAACCTGCAACCTCGTTCCTAGTCGGATTCGTTAACCACTGTGCCACGATGGGAACTCCTGTGTGTCTTTTTTTTTAGGGCTGCACCTGCAGCATACGGACATTCCCAGGCTAGGGATGGAATCAGATCTGAAGCCACCAGCCTGTACCACAGCCACAGCAATGCCAGATCCTTAACCCACTGAGCAAGGCCAGAGATCAAACCTGGGTCCTCATGGATACTGGTCAGATTTGTTTCTGCTGAGTCATGACACGAACTCTGCTTCTATATTTTTTTAAGGATGATGGTGTATTTCATTTTACTAGAGGATTTAGATTTCATTGCATACATGCATTCTAACATACACACATAAAATACATATATATGCATATTTAAATGTTAATATTTGCAATATACCAGAAATTGCATTCTTTTCAAATATTTAAACTGGGTAAAACATGTCAAGAGCAATTTGTGTAAATATGTGTGTAGTTCTTCAATGTACTTTGAGGAGTTTATGAGAAAAAGTTTGAAAGTCATTATTGTAACTATTGATGTTTAAGTTTAGTTGGAATGTCATTTGACATTCAGTTGCTTAAGTTCCTTTTAGGGTCAGATCCTGTGATTATTCTGGTGATTACTTTTACTGTCTTGAGGCTTAGAGAGTACTTCCTTGTTCATTTATATAGTCTAGGGATTTTAATAGCTCCCAGGAGTGGATTGCCACAGACCACTTCCCCCACACATAGCTCTCTAATCACTCTTTCCAGTGGCATCTTTTTATGACCTCAGAAAGGCACTTTGCCCATCCTGGTTCTCTCCACCCCTGAGGGATCTACAAGTTTTTGGACTCACTCTCTAAAAGAATGTGTCACTTTGCATATTTAAAGCTGACATTTACCATTTTTAATCACACATTGAAATAGTTTCAAAGATCTAACTTTCAAGAGTGTGACGTGTGTTGACATTACAAAATGTGCATATTCTTTTAAATGTGTCCAACAGTCTAAATAGCCCCAAAATGTGATACCCACTATCATTCATTTTAAAAATGCATCAAAAAGTTCCTCCTTAACAGCTTAGTTTTATTTTATGTATTTATTTATTTATTTATTTATTTATTTATTAGCAGCACCCACTATATGCAAAAGTTCCCATGCTGGGGACCGAACGCATGCCACAGCAGCGACAACACCACCTTGACCTGCTGAGCCACTAGGGAACTCCCTTCACAGCTCAATTTTATAGTATTCATTTTTCTCCTTCATGTGACTTTTTTTAACTCCCTTTCCTCCCAGGATATTACTATAATCATTTCTATCATTTTAAAATAATGTTATAATAATTTTATGATGTTTCAAAGACTTTTGCAGATCACTATCAAGTTTTCTGCAACAAAAATATGCATAGGAACTTAACACTTTAGTTTTCTATAAACATAATGTTATATATCTCTAAATGTTAAATGATTTTTTTATAGATTAAGTTACATTGTAATGATTATTAACATTAAATTTCTTAAGGCAAATAATTACATTATAACTTTTGACAAATATTCTTAATAGTTACTGAAAAACATACATTTATCAGAAGCACATCTTATAATGAGGCAAATGGTCCTGAGTCTTTTTTGAGGCTATACCACATGTTCATGGATGAATATTACCCATCAGCAGCATGAGATAGGGTTTTGTATCAATTGTACTCCCGTTCTTTCTTATATATGTCAGCTTGGAGAAAAACTTGATATTAAATTAAATCTTTTAAAGCTATGTCAATGTGTGATTAAAAACAGCAACATGTGTTCTGTGCAAGTCATTTTACAAGTAGATGTGTTTTTTTGATGTGTTCGTGGGAGAAGGTGAAGGCGACCTCTTACTTCTCTGCCATTTTGCTCCGCCTCCTCCAAAAACATGTGAATGGAAGTTTTGTCACAAAGATTTCAGAGGTCCCTGAAGGCTCAGTGGGTTGAAGATCCAACATTGACACTGCTGTGGCATGGGTTTGATCCCTGACCCCAGAACTTCCACATGCTGCAGGTGTGGCCAAAAAATATTTCATACCTTCCATTTTATGTGCTGAAAATTACCTGGTGAATGATCATGATAAATTATCATCTGATCTGTCAGTTTGTAAACTGACTAGCTCTTCCTTTAGTTCACAGAAAGCAAAGATCTAGAACTCTCTCACTTGCAGAAGGACTTGTGACTCCATTAGTCCTTCACTTTCCAGGGCTACAAACTTCCCCTTTCGGCTGTCGTCCAGAGAGCTTTTACTTTCCATAGGGCAGATGTGTCAAGACCCCTCCTGGCCACAGGGAGAGAGGGGAGACTGTGGTGGAGGGGAGAGGAGCTTCCCCCTCATCAAGAGGAGGGTGATAGGTTTCAGGAAGTGGAGATCTGGACCATGGTTCCCTTGAAACTGCCTGTGTGCCCCTGGAGTCTGCTCCTTGCTAGGGTTTGCAGGTCCCAGTCTGCCGATGCTGCTGGCATAAATCAGGTGAGGACAGAAGTATATGGCCCCAAACACTCTTTCTCTCTTTTCTTTTTTTTTTTTTTTTTGCTAAAGTCTTACTTTGTTTTTATCTACATATTCAGCAAACTGAGGCCCCTGACTATATGGCCAGTCTTACTGCTGAGGGCCCCACCCTGCTAGGCAGTGGGGACTTACATCCTGGCCATGAAGTTCAGTGGCCCTGGGTGAGGGGCAGGGGTGGACAAGGGCATGGCCACACTGAACACTACTGGGGAGAAACTGCACACTGTCCTCAGACCCCAGACCCAGGGCACTCCCTTTCCAAATGCAGCCCATAAGAAATGAGAAGCCCAGAAGTCCCTCTCTCTATCCTGTCGCAAATATGGTTCTCTTCACAGCTGAAACCAGGTTAGAGACTGTAATTTAGTTTTCAGCACAGTGTCTGACTTTAAACACAGTGCACTCTTAGTGGTCATACTCACACTATTACTATTATTAAAAAAAAAAAAAAAAACAACCTACATATTGGAGTTTCCTGGTCTTAGCAATTAAGGATCCAGTGTTGCCACTGCTATGGCTTGGGTCACTGCTATGACACAGGTTTGATCCCTGACCCAGGAACTTTTGTATGTAGCAGGCATGGCTAAAAAAATAAAAATAATTTTTAAAAAAGAAAATTATCTGCCTCAGGACACATATATGATACACATGGATGCATGGTGTGTATCTATAAGCTGTATAATACTTTGTTTTCTTATGAAAGGATGATCTGAAGGTTTGGAGGCCTAGAGATCAATGGCTTTTTTCTGCCAAGAACATCTTAATGTCATCACTGAAGTTCATGAATAAACAGAACACACTTGGGCCAGGTTACTTTGTCCCACACACATTGGCCAGCATTCCAGGCCATGGGAGAGCATGGCCTGCAGCCCAGAGGACTGGGTGGGCCGAGTGTGGGCCCAGGAGGAATGCCTCCAATGGGAAAGTGACCGGAGGCCAGCAGAGGGGAGGCCCTCTGTGATAAGGAAGATAGGCACTGAGAACTTGAGGAGAATCTGGAGACTGTCTGACAGTAGAGAGCTATCTCATCACCTTGTTTTTGGGTGACCATGTGATGTGACACCCTCGCCCCTCCAGGCTGGCATCTCAGGCTCTTTGGGGATGACGCTTGAGGGCCCTCTGGGATGGGTCAGGGCAGGGGCCATTGGGTATAGTTCAGGACCCAGCTCTGGACAAGAGTTCCCTCCTGACCAAACTCTAGCCAGGCCCCTCAGAGCCCTTCTCTGGACTGAGCCTCAACCTGGGCCTATAAAAACTTGAAAAAAACTAATCTAGCTTCTGGGATGACCCTGGACCCTGCTCACCCTCATTAAAGTGCCAGCCTGAGAAAACTCAGCCAAAGGAATTTAGTGTTTGTTCCATGCAACTCTGGGTGTTAGGCTCCTATCTCTGTAGAAGCTTAACTTTGATAAGTGCTAGTTAACAAACCCAGATGGGTTACAAGGGAACAGCCCTCACTTCCCACTTTTTCTAACTTTCCACATCCCTGGCTCTGCTGAGGACCCTCTTCCCCACCCGGACCCACACCCCTTTTCCTTCTTTCTCCCTTTAAAATGCTCCTCTACCCCTGAGCAAATAGACATGGTGTTCAGTTCATACTGGGCCCTTTCCCTATTTCAACAGTGTATTTTTGATGAAAATCTGTCCTTATCCTTTATTATTATCATTATTATTATTAATTTATTTATTTTGTCTTTTTGCCTTTTCTAGGGCTGCTCCCGCAGCATATGGAGGCTCTGAGGCTGGGGTCTAATCAGATCTGTAGCCACAGGCCTATGCCACAGCCACAGCAACATGGGATCCGAGCCGCGTCTGTGACCTACGCCACAGCTCATGGCAACGCTGGATCCTTAACCCATTGAGTAAGGCCAGGGATTGAACCCACAACCTCATGGTTCCTAGTCGGATTTTTTAACCACTAAGTCACAACGGGAGCTCCCTCTTTGTTATTTTTAGTTTTAGGTTTTTAGGACCACACCCATGACATATGGAAGTTCCTGGGCCAGGGGTCAAATTGGAGCCGCAGCTACTGGCCTACATCAGAGCCACAGCAATGCCAGATCCAAGCCACATCTGCGACCTACACCACAGTTCATGGCAATGCCAGATCCTTAACCCACTGAGCGAGGCCAGGGATCGAATCTGTGTCCTTGTGGATATTAGTCAGGTTCTTAACCCGCTGAGCCACAATGGAAACTTCCTGTCTTTACCTTTTAACTGTAGTCTGGTGTGTTTATCTTTGACACTCTGGATTCAAGTGCCAGGAGGGGCTGCCCACCACACCCCGACCAGTGACCCTGCTGGCCTGCTCTTTTTCCTCTCTGAGGTTTTGGAATGGGCGTTGGTTCTGCTTTGTTTGTTTTCCTGAGTTTCAGTCTGTCCACACGTAGCTGTGGTCACCATGGTCAGCCCAGGCCAGCAACCCAGTCTGTCTGGAGGCCCTAATTGTGGCCTCTTGCAGGCCAACCTGAGTCCCTCTGCCCCAGCAACAGCCATGGCTTCTCACCCTTCATCCAGACTCTTCTTTGGCCCCAGTCTCAGCCAACATGCCACCCAGTGATTGACATTCTCTCAACACCATACAGATGGTCTCAGATGGGTCCACACTTCTTTTTTACCCTCTTCCTGGCCACTGAGGCTTTCATTAGCATCAACTGTAGTTTTTCCCTTAACAGTGACTGCCAGTCCTTGTGTAGGCCCTGCACCAGCCCTGACACTGGTTCAAGCATCAGATGCCCACAGGTCCGCACCTGCTCAGAGCCAGGTCCCTGGGAGACCAGCAGTCAGTATGTTTGGAGACTCCACTCAGGATGCTCCAGTGAGCCTTTGAGATAGAAGAATAATGCACCAGAGTTTACTGAGCACCTCCTGGGCAGCAGCATTGAGACCAGAGCTAAGGGTGGTCTCATGCAATTCCCCAAGTCCTATCTGGGGAGGGATATGCTTTACCGTGTTCTATAGATGGCAAGAGAGGCCTCCTTAAGAGGTGAATTGTTTCTTGGATTTCCCATTGCAGTTTAGCAGGTTAAGGACCTGCCATACTCTCCATAAGGATATGGGTTCAATCCCTGGCCTCGCTCAGTGGGCAAAAGAGATAATGTTGCTGCAAGCTAGGAACAGGTCATAGATGCAACTCAGATCCAGTGCTGCTGTGACTGTGGCATAGGCCTCAGCTGCAGCTCTGATTAAACTCCTAGCTATGAGAACTTTCATATGCCTCAGGTGCAGCTGTAAAAAGAAAAAAAAAGAGAGAGAGAGACAGACAGACAGAGAGAAGCTTCTTTCCTGAAGATCTCAGAGCAGCAATGCTGAGTCGGGGGAATTCCTCACTGAGGGACTTCTCTTAGAAATGCCCCCTTGGCATGTGCAGTAAATCCACTGGATTCCTCTTGAGCTAAGGGACACAACTCTAAAGACTCTCATCCTATATTTGCTTCCTGTCGTGGAATAAGCAACCACCACACTTAGCCACTTAAAACAGCAACTGCTCATCTTCTCTCAGCTTTGGTGGGCTAGGATTCTGGACACAGCTAGCAGGTCCTCTGCTTGGGATGTCACCAGGCTGAGATGAAGGTGTCAACATTGATGGTGATCTCATCTGGAGCCAGAGTTCTCTTCTAAACTCCCTGGTTCCCAGCAGAAATCAGTATTTGTGGTTGTCAGACTGAGATCTGCATGCTCTTGTTGGCTGGAAGCTAGGATCACTCAGCTCCCACAGGTCACACTCAGCCTTGAGCCACAATCAACCCCCCCACAATCAAAACATGAAGCCTATCACATGAAAGGATGCTCACCACTGCAAACTATTAGAGAAATGCAAGTCAAAACTACAGTGAAGTACCACCTTACACCAGTCAAAATGACCATCACCAAAAAGTCTACAAGTAATAAATGCTCAAGAGGGTGTGGAGAAAAGGGAACCCTCCTACATGTTGGTGGGAATGTAAATTAGTGCAGCCTCCATACTGGAAAACAGTATGGAGGTTCCTCAAAAACTAAAAATAGAGTTACCATAAGATCCCATGATCCCACTCCTGGACATATATCCAGACAAAACTATAATTTGAAAAGATACTTGTACCCCCTCCGATGTTCATAGCAACACTATTTACAATAGTCAGGGCATAGAAACAATTAAATGCCCACTGACAGATGAATGGATAAAGAACGCGAGGTATGTGTGTGTGTCCTATAATACACACACACACACACACACACACACACACACACACACACACATATATATATAATATAATGGAATATTATTCAGCCAAAGAAATGAATGAAATAATGCCATTTTCAGCACATGGATAGACCTAGAGATTATTATATTAAGCAGAGTAAGTCAGAAAGACACTGTGCATCTATCCAGGGAAAACCATGACTCGCAAAGACACATGTACTCCAATATTCATTGCAGCACTATTTACAATAGCCAAAACATAGAAACAGCCTAAATGTCCATCGACAGAGGAGTGGATCAAGCAGATGTGGTACATATACACAATGGAATATTACTCAGCCATTAAAAAGAACGAAATACCAGCATTTTTAGTAACATGGATGGACCTAGAAACTATCATGCCAAGTGAAGTCAGCCATACAATGAGACACCAACATCAAATGCTTTCATTGACATGTGGAATCTGAAAAAAGGACAGACTGAACTTTGCAGAATAGATGCTGTCTCACAGACATTGAAAAACTTATGGTCTCCGGAGGAGACGGTTTGGGAGGTAGGGGGATGTGCTTGGGCTGTGGGATGGAAATCCTGTGAAATCAGGTTGTTATGATCACCAACTACAGATGTGATAAATTCATTTGAGTAATAAAAAAATTAAAAAAAAGAAAGAGAAAGCAAAATACCATATGATATAACTTATTTGTGGATATAAAACAAAAATCAACATATCTATGAAACAGACACAGACTCATAGACATGGAGAACAGACTTGTGGTTGCCAAGGGGGAGGTGGGGTGGGGGAGGGAACAGTTAGAGGTTTGGGTATTATAAATAGGGTAGCTAAACAACAAGTTCCTACTACATAGCACAGGGAACTATATTCAATATCCTGTGACAAACCATAATGGAAAAGAATATTTTAAAAAATCCGCTAGGCTTCCTTTCCTTTTAAGGACTCACCCAGTTAGGTCATGCCCACCCAGATTAACTCAAAGTGAGCTGATTAGGGGCTTGATTACATTTACAAAGGCCCTTTTTGCAACCACATAATCTATGCTATTCATAGGTGCTGAGTGAAAGCCCATCCCCTTCTCACGTGCAGCCCCTGCTCAAGGGGAGAGTGTTATGTAGAGCATAGATCATAGAGCGCAGGAACAAGGGGGCTCTTGGGAACCACTTTAGAACTCTGCCACTACATGCTCCATTACTGGATTCTGTCAGATCCTTCAGGGACCAAGGCCAACTATGGAATCCTTCATTCCCTCTCAGGCCCTGAGAGCAGTGAATCACTCACGCTTGAAAACAAGGACAGTCACACACGTGTTTAGATGTTGCAGGGACACAGGTGTCTATGTGGCCACCACATAACAACTGGAGATAAAGAAAGAAGTGAGTATGCAAGTCAAAGGGTGCACCCCATTAAGCCGCCCACCTACCCTGCCTGCCATTGTACCATCCCTGCACTGAATCTGCCACCAGACTGCCCTCTGCCCCATTCTGAGACTCCTACAGCTTGGGCCTGAGTCACCAGCTGTGAAAGCCAAAGTTGGTCCAAACAGATGAGGGCAGGGCTCCACCTTGGCCCCAGTCATGTCAAATAGACTCTCCTCTACACTCAGCATGGAAGACTGAATCAGTTTCCCCTTCTGACAAGCCATGCACCAGCCCAGGCAAAGGAAAGGAGAACTTCCTGAGGCATGAGGGAGAGAACAGGTGTGGAGATGCAGATTCCAGAGAGGGCTGCTCAAGGCTCAAGGAGATTTGAGTCCTTTCTGTGTGTTCAGTGAGAACTCAGAAGAACAGTGCCAAGTGTGGTTGAATATTCCTATTCAGAGCCACCAAGATGGCATCAAGTTTAATCCATCATTTTTATCATGTGATGTTTGCATACGGCAAAAGAAGAAATCCATGTGGTTTAGCAGGGCCCACAATGAAAAATCAAAGTCCTTCTTCTCTCCCTCCAGCCACACTCCATGAGGTGACCACTGGCCCAGGTTGCTGGTTTCAGTTTTCTAAGGGGCAAACTTTTTGTCCTTTTGCTCTAAGTCCATAGAGATTTCCTCAGTGCCAGATTTTCTCAAGTCAGCAGCTTGATACTCAGCCATCCCCCATTTATTACCCTGAACTTCATTTGACTCACATTTTATTTACAATGTTTCTAAATTCTAAGAACACATTCAAGTGCTCAGAGGCTCCGTTTTCACAGCAGTCTGTTGTCATCTTAAAGCTGTATCTTCCAGAGTTCCCTGGTGGCCTAAGGGTTAAAGATTCAGCATTGTCACTGCAGTGGCTCAGGTTCAATCCCTGGCCAGGGAACTTCTGCATGCCCCGGGCACAGCAAAAGATAAATAAATAGGAGTTCCTGTCATGGCGCAGAGGAAAGAATCCAACTAGGAACCATGAGGTTGTGGGTTTGATCACTGGCCTCACTCAGTGGGTTAAGGATCTGGCATTGCCATGAGCTGTGGTGTAGTTCACAGATGCGGCTTGGATCTGACGTTGCTGTGGCTCTGGCGTAGGCTGGCAGCTATAGCTCCAATTCGACCCCTAGCCTGGGAACCTCCATATGCCACGGGTGTGGCCCTAACAGGACAAAAGACAAAAAATAAATTAATTAATTAAAAATAAATAAAGCAAGATGTATCTTCCTATAGCATGAATTATGCTTTCTACATATATGTGTATGCAACATTATATGTAGTTCACACATTATTATAATGCATTGTGTGTGTAAGTAATCATGTGTGTTCATGCCTTAGTTTTCTGTATATTACACATTACTTATGTATTAATATGTAGTAATATATATGTACTAGTAATGCATATACACATGTTACATCTATGTAATATAGGCAATACAATATTTGTACAACATACATATGTGTTCAATTAATATTTATGTCAGTTAGGTTTGTCCTACACTTTAGCTTCTCTCTCCTTTGAAGTCAGCTTGTTCATCTGGCTCTTTCTCTGTGGTTGGTAGTCTTCCTCAACTGTGGGATTTTCCTTTGAAGGGGGGCCTTAAGGGCTAGTGCAGGTGGTAAGGGAGAGGGCAGAATTTTCAGCCAGGCAGGCCACTCAAAGGTGCTAGGTGTGTGAGGGCCTTGTGTCTGTTGTTTAGAAGCCCCGGGTAGAAAGTAAGGATGCAATGCCACTAGTGGCCCCATGTAGTGATTCAGTGGACTTTGCCATCTCTCCTGCTTTCATGCTGAGAGACTCAGGTTTTTCCCCCAGTCTGCCACGGGACAACCCCTGCTGACTTATGGACATCAGATCCTAGTTTATACCTCTTTCTGCTCAAATCATCAGATCCCACCTGCAGTATCTCTCTCAAGACCTAAAAACTCACTGCCCACTGATGCTTCCTTTCCTGAGTTGTGCATCAGTGTACTTTCTTACTTTTCATTACCATCTTTTCTGTCATTTCAATAGGTCTCCAGGAAGGATGGAGTTGCCTGGGCCATGTCATCATTGTCATCATCATTGTGTCCTTCCAAGGCCACCACTGCCTCCTCTTTCTCTCCATCTTGTCCTCTGAGACCTGGCATGTGGCACTGGCTGAGGGCTGGATCCTCTCTCACAGTGGGTACATGAGACTGCCATGCTTTCTCCAGGGAAGGGGAACCCAAGGTCCCACTTCCAGATTCTCTGATTCCATAGGTTAGAATGGAGCTCAGGACATCAGTAGGGGCATCTGGTCTTCCCATGAGAGGGCTCCAACCACTTTCCAGGAATAGGGCTATGCTGGAGCAGAGGGGGTGGTGGTATCCAGATTTGACCCTCCTCCATCACTTACTGGCTGAGTGGCCTTGGGAAATTCAGTCCTACTCTCCAAGCTGTGACAGGGAGGGAATCAGGGTCCCTCCCTCACATGGTTTGCCTGGATAAGTAAATGGTAAAATGCAGCAGAGGACAGAGCAGAGCAGGAGGAAGCCCCAGAGGTTCTGGCAGGTATACCCCAGCTTCGGCTCCTGCATTTGTGGGTTGGGGGGATTTCAGCTGGAGACTCTAAGCTGGAGCCTCTCAACCAGTGGCATTCAAGCTGTATCACTTACGTGGTATCTTCACAAGTCAGCAGAGTGTAGAGGACAATCAAGTTCTTCATAAAGAGACTTGGGCCTGATGCCACTTGGATCCTCCTGACAGCTTTCCTGGGTCATTTTGACCCCTCCTTGGACAGTGGGCATTTCACTATCTCATTTCTCTTACCCTCAGATAATGTGCCATTGCTAACCTACCATTCTAAGGACAACACACCAAGTGTGTTAGAACAATACCTATTTAAAAGAAAGAGCAGAAAGACTCTTCAGTCTCTGATCTTATGGTCTGATTGGAGTGGCTGTTGCATCTACGTGTGCATGTCTAAGTGCCTTAATGAGACGGTGTGCCCTAGAGAGTACTGCACTTCCAGCTAGGACCAAGTAATTTTTTTTTTAAGGGCTGCACCTGAGGCATATGGAAGTGCCCAGGCTAGGGGTTGAATCAGAGCTGCAGCTGCCAGCCTACACCAAAGCCACAGCAACACTGGATACGAGCCGTGTCTGTGACCTATACCACAGCTCACAGCAACACTGGACCCCTAACTCACTGAGCAAGGCCAGGGATGGAATTTTCATTCTCATAGATACAAGTCCGGTTCATTACTGCTGAACCACAATGGGCTAAGTAATTTTTGTTAAATACCTGTTCTTGGTAATAAACACCTTCAATATTTGTAAGGAAAACCCAAAAAGCTGCAGTGTTCCTAACCCTCATCTAGAAATAGAGACGTATTAAGAACCACATTTTCACCAGGAAGCAAACTTGGATAATAATTCCAAAGATTTTAAAGTAACTTCTGAAAGCTGAATATGAAATTGAGGCCATACACAGAACAGATCTTACTCTGCTTTGAAAAGGTGAGAAGACATCCACTGGTGATAAATAAACTAGTTGAGCTGAAATGAAAAAAAAAGTTTTCTTTTCTGATCTAATACAATGGTTGGAAAAGGAAGCTGATTTGGAATATCAGAGCAGGTGGGTCAGAGTTCATCTTGATAAATTTCAAAGGAAAAGAATGACCTTGATTTAAATTGTTGGTACATAGCTCTTCAAAAGAGAAGGGAGTTTGTTTCAAACTCCTTTCATACACCCTGCTTTCTTTTGATCCTGCCACAGAGCTGAAACATAAAACACATCATAACAAAACGGGTGTCCGTTTAAAGAAGGTCTACTCTGGAAAACATAACTTTATCAGAGAAAAAAGAAGAAGGGAAGGAGGAAGGGAAAAGGCAACTTGCATTGAGCACAGCAGTTCTAGGAATTAAGATTATTTCCTTCTGGCACAAATGCAGGAACATGGGATTACGAAAAAATTAGAATAAAATGCAATTATTTGTTTCCAATTCTTATTTGTTGTTATTGCATTTCATATTTTAATGAAATTTTAGGGAAAATTAAGTTCTCCATTTCTCTTTTTCAAAGCTTATGACCATCCCCTGCCCCACCCCGAGTGAGTCTGCTCTGTGAATGCAGCAGGGTTCCACCAGGAACACCAGCTCATCCTCCTCAGCCCATAGGTCCAGGGGCTCTAACAGAACCCAGTCCTCTGTGCTGGGCAGGAGGCCCCCTCTGGGCTGGCTCTGGTTTTTCAGGTCATTGGCCAGCTTCTGTTGACCACTGAGTGCTCCTGCCTCACCAGCCCTGAGCAGAGTAAGACCAAGAGAGGCTATGCCCCCACCCAGGAGAGTTTTTGTATAATGTGAGTGTGAATATTGAAGGCTTTCCAGAACTCCTTTCCGATAGAAACCATCTTCTCAGTGTTTATCTCTATCGTTCCTGGATATACCCTTTGGCTGTTGATTCACAGTGGAGCTTCCTCACTACATTATATAGTTTTCCACTCTTCACTACTACACATTGGACTCAGTCTCCAAGAGCCACTGGCTGTCCTACTTAACACATCGTTCTTTTGATCCATTGGTAGAATATTTGTTACATATAATAATAACAATAATAATAATGAGCCTTCAAATCCAACAATGTCTAAAAGTAATTATATGCCATGATCAAGTGGGATTTATCCCAGGTATTCAAGGATGGTTCAACATTTAGAAATCAATGAATGTAATTAATCACATCAACAGATGAAAGAAGAAAAATCACAACAGGATCATACTAACAGAGGCAAAAACATCATTTGACTAAATCCAAGATCTATTCATGACAAAAACTCATAGTAAAATAGGAATAGAGGAAAATTTTCTGCAACTGGATGAAGCACACCTACCAAGAAAACCCTAAAGCTAATATCATACTTAATGATAAGAAACCAGAATCTTCCCACTGAGAGGAGGAAAAAGACAAGGCAGTTTGCTTTCACCATGTTTTTCTTTTTTTCTTTTTCTCCTTTTGGCCAGGCTCATGACATGCAGAAGTTCCAGGAGAAACCTGAGCCAGAGCAGTGGCACTAGCAAGTCCTTAACCCCTGGGCCAACAGGGAACTCCTTGATATTATTTTTAACTAGAACAATAAATAATTGGTTATGGTATCTGAAATTGACCACATCCTTCCTGCCCCAAGATTAGAATATTCATAATGGCCTTAGGGATGTATGTTTTCCATCTCATGAGTCTAGCTATCATTTCTAACCTTTTTCATGCTATGCCCTTGGTTCTCCTCTCTTCTCATGTCTCCTCCCTCAACCCCAACACTATTTTCTCCATCACCATTTCTCAAACCTTCCACAAGCCCCTTATCTTCTAGTCTTTACACACTTTCTTCCCCTGTCTGAGTCTCTCCTACCACACAGCCAATTCCACTACTGGAATCCACTCCCTCTCCAAAGTCAAACATGAATGCCACCATCTTGTCAAAGGCTTCCAATTCCAACTGAATATCCCCTTCTTCTGTTTCATGGGAAACCTGGGATTCCAGTCCAGCCTTCCCCACAGCTATCCATTCCATGTGATCAAGTACTTTATTTATGTATTGGGTTCTGGCACAGATTAGGTAAATTTCTCTCAGAAGGTCTGTACCTTTCAGTAACTTAGGGCTTCTTGAGTTGTGGCAATTTATGTTCATTCTCCTTCACCAGATTGCAAACTTACTGAGAGCAGACACTCCTCTACTTAGCTTTGTGTCCTGGGTTATAGATCAAGGTCAAAGGAAGCCAGTGTAACTACACACTCACTTCCTTCCAGATGGCTGCTATGGGATGGAAGATATCTTGCCTTCAGAAATTATCCAGCAGTAAAAGAAGATCTGAATGTACACTTTGATCACAGTGTTCATATGGAAAGATAAAAAGAATCAAAAATAGTCAGAAAAACTCTGGAAGAAAATAACAGCAGAGGATACTGTCCCTACCAGGTAATAAATTATGTAATAAGTTTTCTTTCATTAAAGGAGTGTGCTGTCGACAAATGAAAGGACAGCAGGCCAATTAAACAATATAAAATCCTTACATAGAACCAAGGACATATGGAGATAGAAAACATTATAAAAATGACTTCATAAGTCAGTAAGTAAAGGATAGTGTTCTCAAGTTTCTGCTGTGATGCAATGGGTTAAGAATCCCACTACAGTGGCTTGGACTGCTGTGGAGGAGCAAGTTCAATCCCCAGCTAGACACAGTGGGTTAAAGGATCCAGGGTTACTACTGCTGAAGCTTGGATTTAATCCCCGGCCCAGGAACTTCTAAATACCATGGCTGCAGCTGTTAAAAAAAAAAAAAAAAAAAGAAGCTAGCATTCTCAAACAGATGTTTTTGGTATAACAGGATAGCTATATAGACGAGTGAAATTGGATCTATACCTCACTCTCTAGGCCAGAATATATTACATATGTAACAGAAATTTAAGTGTAGAGTTTTGAAAACTAAGTTCTAGAGGAAAATAAGAGGAAACTTCTTTACCACTTAGAGGGAAAAAACCTCCCTAATTACGACTCGGAATTCAAAGTGTAGAAGCAGAGTTTCCTGGTGGCACAATGGGTTAAGGATCTGGCTTTATAACTGTGTGACTCTAGTTACAGCTGTGGGGCGGCTTCTATCCCTGGCCCAGGAAATTTTGCTTGCTGTGGGTGAGGCCAAAAAGATAAAAATGTAGGAGTTCCCGTCGTGGCGCAGTGGTTAAGGAATCTGACTAGGAACCATGAGGTTGCGGGTTCGGTCCCTGCCCTTGCTCAGTGGGTTAACGATCCGGCGTTGCCGTGAGCTGTGGTGTAGGTTGCAGACTCGGCTCGGATCCCGCGTTGCTGTGGCTCTGGCGTAGGCCGGTGGCTACAGCTCCGATTGGACCCCTAGCCTGGGAACCTCCATATGCCAAGGGAGCGGCCCAAGAAATAGCAACAACAACAACAACAACAAAAAAGACAAAAGACAAAAAAAAAAAAAAAAGATAAAAATGTAGAAACAATGAAAGAAAATACCAATAACATTATAAAGACGCTTGTAAAAGACTAGGCAAGATACAGAGAGTTCACAGGAAAAAAAAATCGCAAATAACCCTTACCCATATAATAAGAGGATAAGCCTCACTCAAAATAGAAATACAGGGGTGTGGTGGGGGTGGGGGGGGGTGAAAAGGGTGAAGGGAGTCAATAGGCACAAACTTCTGGTTATAAAATAAATAAGCCCTGGGGATATAGTATATAGCATGATGATTATGGTTAATAATACTGTACTACATATTTGAAAATTGCTGAGAGTAGATCTTAAAAGTCATCATCACAAGAAAAAAAAATGTAATTCTATGTAGTGATGAATATAACTAGACTTAGGGTGGTGATCATGTCATATGTATACAAATATCAAAGCATTATGTTGTACACCCAAAACTAACAATGTTATGTGTCAATTATATCTCAGTAAAAAAAGAAGAATGAAGGAAAAACTTGCAAATTACATTGGGATACATGTAATTAATAAGGGTTGAACCCTAGGTAGTTGAGTTAAAATAACTACTGTAAATATTATTTAGATTAAAATGTGTTGACATTCAAATTCAGTTTTCACTTATATAATCAATTTGTATTTCTCTACAAGAGATATTGTGTTTGGCATGTAAAAATGATTGATTCTAATGAATTAGGGCAACTGAAAAATGCAACTCTAAAATTATACTGCGTATATAATATAACCTTTCTTCAAACCAAGAGATTTACTTTCAGATTTACTTTCTTTTTTTATTTTTTATTGAAGCGTAGTTGATTTACAGTGTTGTGTTAATTTCTGCTGTACAGCAAAATGATTCAATTATATATGTATTCACATATATATATATTCACATATCTATACATTCTTTTTCATATTCTTTTCCATTATGGTTTATCAGAGGACATTAAATATAGTTCTCTGTGCTATACAGTAGGACCTTGTTTATCCTCTGTGTGTAATAGCTAACCCCAACCTCCCACTCCATCTCTTTCCCAATCCCCTGCCCCTCATATTTACTTTCGAAGAGAGGGAAAACATTTTTGTAGACTTTTCTGATTGTTCTGATTCTGACCTAAGCAGGAGTTGGTTCTAACAGGAGTGGCAAAGATTAGGCTACCTACTACCACAGGTATCTTTACACCACCCAAAGCAGACAGCAATAGCTGATCATGGAGTGTTTAATCCTACAGAGTCTGGATTCAACTATAGAACATTTTTCAAACTAGTGCTCAAGTCCATCCCAAAAGCCATTCCTTAGCATCTATTGCCATTCCTGGCCTTTACAAAAACAGTTTTTAAATAGGAGTAGGAAGAAACATAAATGGTCACTGAGGGAGCATGACCACTTCTTAATTCAGACCAAAAAAAAATGAGAAATACAAATTAAACTAAACAGAGGAGTTCCCATTGTGGCGCAACAGGGTCAGAGGTGTCTCTGAAGTGCCAGCACTCGGGTTGGATCCCCAGCCTGGAGCAGTGGATTAAAGGATCAGCATTGCCCCAGCTGTGGCGTAGGTGGCAACTGCGGCTTGGATCAGATCCCTGGCCCGGGAATTCCATATGCCATGGGGCAGCCAAAAAAGCAAAAAAAAACCAAAAAACAAAAAAAACAAAAAAACCTCCTAAACTGAGATACCATTTCTCAACTACAAACTGTGCTTTGTGTGACAAAAACACAAAAGGTTGACAACCAACTGTGTAGGGGAGGGCATGAGGAAACAGGCACTCTCAGATATTCAGGGTGTAATGCAACACAGGAAAATTCGGCAATGTGGAGAAAAATGACATACGTATTTACTCTTTGACCCAAAATCATGCTTCTTGGAATTCAGCTTAAAGCCACACTTGCAAAAATGTGAAAAGATGTCGGCAAAAGGGTATTCGTTGCAGCCAAGGGCCAGAAACAGCCCACGTGTCAAAGTAACAGGAACTGACTGAATGCACTGTGAAACGGTAAAAAGGAAGAAGGGCTCTGGGCAGTAGTGATGTTAAGGTTGTTGTGTTGTTCTCCTGACTTTTGTATTTACCTAAGCAAATTTTTAATCATAAAATGTTAAACACTATACTTATCTTTCCCCCCGAGATTAGCCAGGGGGGAAGATCACGAAACAATTTTTTCTGCTGATCACCTCAAAGCAAAACCCTGAGGGTGGCCTATGTCTGTTTAGGAGCTGGCCACAGCCTTCTGTTTGGGGAGTAGTGAATGTTCCCAAAGTCTGAAAAGCATTGCTGTGTAAAACATATCCCTGGCTACATTACAGAGAAATATTTTGTTGCCATTGCAATTCATTCCCACTCTTCAAATTTACGAGCCTGGCGGCTTTTCCATTGACTCCCTCCACTGCAGCTGGCGTCCTCCCGGGCTGCCTACACGCGACCCTGTGAAATGTTCCTGTAGCTTGAGACACCTCCTGCTTTCTCAATACTTCACAGCCTCCAAGTCTGTCTTCCTATGTTCTGAGGTGACACTGCTCATGGGGCGAGGACGTTCAAAGTTTCAGAAGGACTGTGTCACAGCCAAATACACATCCCACTCCTGTGGCACTAGAGAGCAACCTTGTAAATAAATCAAACTAAAAGAGATTGCATTTATAAATAAAAGGTGCTGGGGAAATTGCTAGCTGTTACTCAAATGGGAGGTCTGTTACATAAAAATGCAAGCCATGTAGCTTCACCATCCCAAGATTTTTAAGCCCTATAAGTCTGGCTTGGCTCAGAGTTTGGTCCATCCAACTTGCAACTGGTATGAATAAACATTTCTATTCTCGATTAAACACAGCTCCCTTATGCTTCCTAAGCTTTTATTTCCTTCCCAAATTCAGGAGAAGTAAATGGAAGGTAACAAATTTATCATTCTATAGAAATTTACCTTGTAACACATTAAAAAAGTTTTGGCATTGGATGAACCGGCACATATTGAATTAAAGATACAAAAATTGCACTGGAGTTCCCATCATGGCTCAGTGGTAATGAACCCAACTAATATCCATGAGGACTCGAGTTCGATCCCTGGCCTTGCTCAGTGGGTCAGTGGGTTAATGATCTGGCGTTGCCGTAAGCTCTGCCTCGGATCCTGCATTGCTGTGGTGTAGGCTGGCAGGTGCAGCTCTGATTCTACCCCTAGCCTGGGCACTTCCATATGTAGTAGGTTTGGCCTAAAAAGACAAAAAAAAAAAAAAAAAGAAAGAAAGAAAGAAATTGCATTGAGGGAGTTCCCGTTGTGTCGCAGTGGTTAACAAATTCGACTAGGAACCACGAGGTTACGGGTTCGGTCCCTGCCCTTGCTCAGTGGGTTAATGATCCAGTGTTGCCGTGAGCTGTGGTATAGGTCACAGACTTGGCTCGGATCCCACGTTGCTGTGGCTCTGGTGTAGGCCAGCAGCTACAGCTCCAATTTGACCCCTAGCCTGGGAACCTCCATATACCGTGGGAGCAGCCCAAGAAATAGCAAAAAGACAAAAAAAAAAAAAGAAAAGAAATTGCATTGAGGAGTTTCCACTGTGATGCAGTGGATTAAAGGGTCCTGCATTGCCCCAGCTGTGGCTTGTATTCAATCCCTGGCCTGGGAACTTCCATATGCTTCCATAAAAGAAAAACGAAAAAGAAATTGCAGTGAAGTTGTAAGAAAGAGGTGTAAAAAAATCTGCCTTCTTCCACCCAAGACCAAAGCTCTGCATACCCAGTGTCCAGGTAAACTTGCTGCACATTTGGTCCAAGCTCCTGGCTGATTGCAACCTCCAAGAGGCTGCTTGACTCAGAGGATACCTTGATACCAGATCTCTCATCATCCCCAGAGACAGAGCAGTGTCTGAGCTCCACCTCACACCTTGGCTTCCCCCCCCCCATCATCCCTCTCCTCCAAGACTTGGAGAAGACTCACACCTCCTTCTCATTCTAAAAGACCAAGAACAGCCACGATTCTGTCTTAGAAAATAAGTTAAACGCAAAAGCCAAAAAAAAAAAAAAAAAAGGATATGTATTTTATTTCATTTATTTATTTATTTATTTATTATGGCCATACCCATGGGATATGGAAGATCCCAAGTCAGGGATTGAATCTGAGTTGCCACTGTGGCAAAATCAGATACTTTAACCCACATTTATCAGTTCTAGTAGCTTTTGTGTAGAATATTTAGTCTTTTCTTTATAGAGTATCAAGTAATCTGCATATAATGACAATTTTATCTCGTTTCTTCTAATTTGGATGCTTCTATTTCTTTTTTTTTTTTTAATGACCTCACCCACAGCATATGGAAGTTCCCAGGCCAGGGAATGAAGCCACTGCTCCAGGCTAGGAATCAAAACTGTGCCTCTGCAGCAACCCAAGCCACAGTAGTCAGATTTTTAACCCACTGCCCCACGGCAGGAACTCCAGGATATGTATTTTAAAAACAAAAATACAGCAGACTAAATTTGAAAACTATCAGGCACTGGGATTACCAAAGAGGTACAACAGTTAGATGGGAAACCAAAAGATAACCCAAGGAGAACTCAGGTTTCTAAAAATTGAAATAGTAAACATTAGGGAGTTCCCTGGTGGATCAGCAGGTTAAGGATCTGACACTGTCACTGCTGTGGCTCCTGTTGCTATTGTGACTCGGGTTTGACCCCTGGCCCAGGAACTTCTGCATGCTGTGGATGCAGCCAAAAAAAAAAAAAAAAAAATAGCATAAACATTAGGAAATGTTAAGTGCAAACTAGAAATTAGGTATTTAAGAGAATTGGTTAATGCATTTAAAAATGTAAAAAAAAAAAAAAAAACAGTTATGAAGTATCCAAGAAAGAAGTTACCTGTCGTGGCGCAGCGGAAATGAATTGGATGAGGAACCATGAGGTTTCGGGTTCTATCCCTGGTCTCGCTCAGTGGGTTAAGGATCCGGCATTGCCATGAGCTGTGGTGTAGGACACAATGCACTTGGATCCCACATTGCTGTGCCTGTGGTGTAGGCCAGTGGCTACAGCTCTGACTAGACCCCTGGCCTGGAAACCTCCATATGCTGCGGGTGTGGCCCTCGACAAAAAGACCAAAAAAAAAAAAAAAAAAAAAAAAAAAAATAGAAGGGGGGAGGACAAGATGGCGGAGGAGTAGGGGGACACGCTCGCCCTGTCCCACAAACACAACAAAAAAAGCACATCTACAGAAGAAATGACTCGCACAGAACAACAACCAATCGCTGGCAGAGGAACCTAAACTCCAATAACGGCAAGAAATTCGTGACATTATTGGGCAGAACGGGAGAAAAGAGGAGAGTGAGAGAAGGTGAATCCGAGCGGGACGGGCGCTCCCGAAAGGGAACTGCGGAGGAGAAAGGGATCCCGCACCCTGGAAAGTCTCCTACCGGGGGAAAGATCAAACGAACCGGAGGAATCTCCAGATGCAGAGAAGAGTGTAGCAGTAAGTCGGAGTACGGAAAAACGATCAAGAACCCAACGGACCATCTGAACTACGGGCACAGTCACCAAAAATTGAGACGCCTGGGTGGGGGCTGGGCACCGAATCCTCGGCTCCAGAGGTTAGTCCCCGGGAAAGGGCCGGGGGACGCCTGGGTGGGGGCTGGGCACCGAGACCTCAGCTCTGAAGGTTGGTCCCCGAGAGGGGGCCGGGGGACGCCTGGGTTGGGGCTGGGCACCGAGACCTCGCCTCCGAAGGTTAGTCCCCAAGAAAGGGCCGGGGGACGCCTGGGGGGGGGGACTGGGCACCGAGACCTCGGCTCCAGAGATTAGTCCCCGGGCTAGGGGGGCGGGGAAGAGCGGAAACTGCTTGGGAGGTCTCTAAACCATTTGACGGGGCAGAGACTGCCTGGGAGACTAGAAAACAAAGCTGTCGCAGAGGAAGGGAGCAATACTCTAGGGGCGGGGAAGTGGAAAGCCGCCTCAGAGGGAACCTGGGAGAAGAGCCTGGTCTGCGCCCGTGCTGGGGAGGGGAGAGAAGAAGGGGTGGGTCCCCATAGAATACCCCCCACGCCACAACAAGCTTACAGGCCCGCTAGCTAGCAGAAAGCTGTGCTTCCCAGTGCATTCCCTCCCCCCACCCCCGCCACCCCCTACGCTCTCGCTGAACCTGGGGCTGCCTGCCATCCAGGAGGGCTGGCCTCAACAATTGCCTGAAGCCTACCACCGCAGGGGCTCTCCCTGCACAGGCCTGCTTGCCCTTTGGAGGGGCTACACTTCCACAGAGCAGCACCAAACACCACCAGCCCCCTAAAAAAGGCCTGCAGCCCAGAAAAGCTAGAACAAGCCTAGCCAGGCCGTGAATAGATCGACCTAATTCTCCGACGGTTTTTCTGAGACGGGCTCCCCCGGGGAGGAGCCTCTTGAGTCTCCAAGGGCCTTGCTACACGCCCAAGACCCCAGGGGGTGCCGAGACCTAGTGGACCAGCTGCATAGGACTGCCAGCTCCAGGCAGGACCCCCTGCAGCCCAGAAAAGCTGCAACAAGCCTGGCCGAATCGGGAAAAGATCTCAAACGGTCTTTCTGAATCGGGCTGCCCTGGGGAGGAGCCTCTTGAGTCTCCAAGGGCCCTGCTACCCGCCCAAGACCCCAGGGGGTGCTGAGACCTAGTGGACCAGCTGCATAGGACTGCCAGCTCCAGGCAGGACCCCCTGCAGCCCAGAAAAGCTGCAACAAGCCTGGCCGACTTGGGAAAAGATCTCAGACGGTCTTTCTGAGTCGGGCTGTTCTGGGGAGGAGCCTCTTGAGTCTCCAAGGGCCCTGCTACCCGCCCAAGACCCCAAGGGGTGCTGAGACCTAGTGGACCAGCTGCATAGGACTGCCAGCTCCAGGCAGGACCCCCTGCAGCCCAGAAAAGCTGCAACAAGCCTGGCGGAATCGGGAAAAGATCTCAGACGGTCTTTCTGAGTCGGGCTGCCCTGGGGAGGAACCTCTTGAGTCTCCAAGGACCCTGCTACCCGCCCAAGACCCCAGGGGGTGCTGAGAACCAAGTGAAATCTGCTACCATCGTGGGGTGGACCTCCCAGTCCTGTCTGCCCTCAGGAAGTCCTCCTTTGCTTCAAAGAAACACTGTTAGTCCCATCAACACTCCAGAAAAGCCACACTGCCTCAAAAAAAGATTGACCAACAACGACAGCCCTCAGGAAATATTCCAGGGCAGTGACAAGGCAAACACTACCCGATAACGGAGAGTACAACTCCCTCAGGAGAAAGAAGACAACAAGCAAGATGAAGAAGCTGAGAAACCACCCCCAGTCAAACCAACAGGAGAACTCACCTAAAACAGTCAACAATGAAACTGATCTCTGCAGTCTGACAGACCTGGAGTTCAAAAGAGAAATAGTGAAAATACTGAAGGAATTAAGAGAAGATATGAACAGCAATGCAGATACCCTCAGAAAGGAGCTAGAAAATATAAGGAGGAGCCAAGAAAAACTAGAACAATCATTTGCAGAGATGCAAACTGAACTAGGGGCAGTAAAAACCAGAATGAATAATGCAGAAGAACGAATCAGTGATATGGAAGATAGAATAATGGAAATCACTCAATCTGGTCAACAGACAGAAAACCGAATCAAAAAACTGGAAAGCAATATAAGAGACCTATGGGATAATATAAAACGGGCCAATCTACGCATAATAGGAATTCCAGAAGGAGTAGAAAAAGATAAAGGAATGGAAAATATATTTGAAGAAATTATCGCTGGAAACTTCCCAAATCTAAAGGATACTGGATTCAAGATACAAGAAGCACAGAGGGCCCCAAACAAACTGAACCCAAACAGACCCACACCAAGACACATCATAATAAAAATGGCAAAAGTTAGTGATAAAGAGAGGATCCTAAAGGCAGCAAGAGAAAAACAGAATGTTACCTACAAGGGAACCCCCATAAGAATATCAGCTGATTTCTCTACAGAAACACTACAGGCCAGGAGGGAATGGCAAGAGATATGTAAAGTGCTCAAAGGAAAAAATATGCAACCTAGAATACTTTATCCAGCAAGAATATCATTTAAAATAGAAGGGGAAATAAAAATTTTTCCCAACAAACAAAAACTTAAAGAATACAGCAACACAAAACCCAGGTTAAAGGAAATATTGAAAGGGCTTCTCTAAACCAAAAAGAAAGGAAGGAAAGGGAAGAAAAAAGAAAAGAAAAAAAAAAAAAAAGAAGAAGAAGAAGAAGAGGAAGAACTAGGACTGAGGAAGATACAATCAGAGAGCAGTCACTCAAATAAGCCAGCATACAGATTTAATCATGAACATGCTTCAAACAAAATAAAATTAAAAAGAAAAAAATAAAAGAGTCATCAAAACCATAAAATGTGGGCAAGGGATGTTAGGAGGTAAATAATCCTTTTTGTTTGTATGTATGTCTCTCTTCTTAATTTTAATATAATAATGAAGTGTTTGAACTTACAGGACCATCAGGCTAAAACACACAATTATGGGAAGGGGTTAGCATACTTAAAAAACAGGGCAACCACAAGCCAAAACCAAATATTGCATTTGCAAAAAATGAAAAAAAAAATACACTCAAGCAGATAATAACAGGAGACCATCCAACCAAAAAAAAAAAAAAAAAAAAAAAAAAAAAAAAAAAAGAAGAATGGAGAACCATAGAATCAACTGGAACACGAGGATCAAATGGCAATAAATAATCATCTATCAATTATCACCTTAAATGTCAATGGACTGAATGCCCCAATCAAAAGACACAGAATGGCTGAGTGGATAAAACGGCAAAAACCTTCAATATGCTGCCTACAAGAAACTCACCTTAGGACAAAAGATACATATAGATTGAAGGTGAAAGGCTGGGGAAAAGTATTTCATGCCAATAGACATGACAGAAAAGCAGGAGTTGCAACGCTCATATCAGACAAAATAGACTTTAAAACAAAAGACATAAAGAAAGACAAAGAAGGACACTATTTAATGATTAAGGGATCCATCCAAGGAGAGGATGTTACTATCATCAACATATATGCCCCAAACATAGGAGCACCCAGATACATACAACAAATATTAACAGACATAAAGGGAGATATTGATGAGAATACAATCATAGTAGGAGACCTAAATACCCCCCTCACATCAATGGACAGATCCTCTAGACAGAAAACCAATAAAGCAACAGAGATCCTAAAGGAAACAATAGAAAAGTTAGACTTAATTGATATCTTCAGGACACTACATCCAAAAAAATCAGAATACACATTCTTCTCAAATGCTCATGGAACATTCTCAAGAATCGACCACATATTGGGACATAAAGCGAATCTCAATAAATTTAGGAGCATAGAAATTATCTCAAGTATCTTCTCTGACCACAATGCCATGAAATTAGAAATCAACCATGGGAAAAGGAAAGAGAAAAAACCTACTCCATGGAGACTAAACAACATGCTACTAAAAAACCAATGGGTCAATGAGGAAATCAAGAAGGAAATTAAAAACTATCTTGAAACAAATGATAATGAAGACACAACCTCTCAAAATCTATGGGATGCTGCGAAAGCAGTGCTCAGAGGGAAATTTATAGCAATCCAGGCCTTTCTCAAAAAAGAAGAAAGATCCCAAATTGACAACTTAACCCTCCACCTAAATGAATTAGAAAAAGAAGAACAAAGAAGTCCTAAAGTCAGCAGAAGGAAGGAAATTGTAAAGATCAAAGAAGAAATCAATAAAATAGAGACTCAAAAAACAATAGAGAAAATTAATAAAACCAAGAGCTGGTTCTTTGAAAAGGTGAACAAAATTGATAAACCCCTGGCCAGACTCACTAAAAAGAGGAGAGAAAGAACCCAAATCACCAAAATTATAAATGAAAAAGGAGAAATCACAACGGATACAGCAGAAATACAAAAAACCATAAGAGAATACTATGAACAACTATATGGCAATAAGTTTGACAATCTGGAAGAAATGGACAATTTTCTAGAATCTTACAGCCTGCCAAAACTGAATCAAGCAGAAACAGACCAACTGAACAGACCCATCACTAGAAATGAAATTGAAGAGGTCATAAAATCACTCCCTACAAATAAAAGCCCAGGACCAGATGGCTTCACAGGTGAATTCTATCAAACATATAAAGAGGAATTGGTGCCCATCCTCCTTAAACTCTTTCAAAAGGTTGAAGAAGAAGGAATACTCCCAAAGACATTCTATGATGCCACCATCACCCTCATTCCAAAACCAGGCAGAGATACCACCAAAAAAGAAAACTATCGCCCAATATCATTGATGAATATAGATGCAAAACTTCTCAACAAAATCTTAGCCAACCGAATCCAACAACATATCAAAAAAATTATACACCATGACCAGGTTGGGTTCATCCCAGGTTCACAAGGATGGTTCAACATACGCAAATCAATCAACATCATACACCACATTAACAAAAAAAAAGTCAAAAATCATATGATCATCTCAATAGATGCAGAAAAAGCATTTGACAAAGTTCAACATCCATTCATGATCAAGACCCTCGCCAAAGTGGGTATAGAGGGAACATTCCTGAATATAATCAAAGCCATTTATGATAAACCCACAGCAAATATAATCCTCAATGGGGAAAAACTGAAAGCCTTCTCACTCAAATCTGGAACAAGACAGGGATGCCCACTCTCACCACTGCTCTTCAACATAGTTTTGGAAGTCTTAGCCACAGCAATTAGACAAACAAAAGAAATCAAAGGCATCCATATAGGAAGAGAAGAGATCAAACTGTCACTGTATGCAGATGACATGATTCTATACCTAGAAAACCCTAAGGACTCAACCCCAAAACTCCTTGAACTGATTAATAAATTCAGCAAAGTGGCAGGATATAAGATTAACATTCAGAAGTCAGTTGCATTTCTGTATACCAGCAATGAAGCATTAGAAAAGGAATACAAAAATACGATACCTTTTAAAATTGTACCTCACAAAATCAAATACCTCGGAATACACCTAACCAAAGAGGTAAAGGACCTATATGCCGAGAACTATAAAACCTTAATCAAAGAAATCAAAGAAGATGTAAAAAAATGGAAAGATATTCCATGTTCCTGGATTGGAAAAATCAATATTGTGAAAATGGCCATCCTACCCAAAGCAATCTACAGATTCAATGCAATCCCTATCAAATTACCCATGACATTTTTCACAGAACTAGAACAAACAATCCAAACATTTATATGGAACAACAAAAGACCCAGAATCGCCAAAGCAATCCTGAGAAACAAAAACCAAGCAGGAGGCATAACTCTCCCAGACTTCAAGAAATACTACAAAGCCACAGTCATCAAAACAGTGTGGTACTGGTATCAAAACAGACAGACAGACCAATGGAACAGAATAGAGAATCTGGAAATTAACCCTGACACCTATGGTCAATTAATCTTTGACAAGGGAGGCAAGAACATCAAATGGGAAAAGGAAAGTCTATTCAGCAAGCATTGCTGGGAAACCTGGACAGCTGTATGCAAAGCAATGAAACTAGAACACACCCTCACACCATGCACAAAAATAAACTCCAAATGGCTGAAAGACTTAAATATACGACAGGACACCATCAAACTCCTAGAAGAAAACATAGGCAAAACACTCTCTGACATCAACATCATGAATATTTTCTCAGGTCAGTCTCCCAAAGCAATAGAAACTAGAGCAAAAATAAACCCATGGGACCTCATCAAACTGAAAAGCTTTTGCACAGCAAAGGAAACCCAAAAGAAAACAAAAAGACAACTTACAGAATGGGAGAAAATAGTTTCAAATGATGCAACTGACAAGGGCTTAATCTCTAGAATATACAAGCAACTTATACAACTCAACAGCAAAAAAACCAATCAATCAATGGAAAAATGGGCAAAAGACCTGAATAGACATTTCTCCAAGGAAGATATACAGATGGCCAACAAACACATGAAAAAATGCTCAACATCATTGATTATAAGAGAAATGCAAATCAAAACTACCATGAGATACCACCTCACACCAGTCAGAATGGCCATCATTAATAAATCCACAAATAACAAGTGCTGGAGGGGCTGTGGAGAAAAGGGAACCCTCCTGCACTGTTGGTGGGAATGTAAACTGGTACAGCCACTATGGAGAACAGTTTGGAGATACCTTAGAAATCTATACATAGAACTTCCATATGACCCTGCAATCCCACTCTTGGGCATCTATCCGGACAAAGCTCTACTTAAAAGAGACACATGCACCCGCATGTTCATTGCAGCACTATTCACAATAGCCAGGACATGGAAACAATCCAAATGTCCATCGACAGAGGATTGGATTCGGAAGATGTGGTATATATACACGATGGAATACTACTCAGCCATAAAAAAGGATGACATCATGCCATTTGCAGCAACATGGATGGAACTAGAGAATCTCATACTGAGTGAAATGAGCCAGAAAGACAAAGACAAATACCATATGACATCACTTATAACTGGAATCTAATATCCAGCACAAATGAACATCTCCTCAGAAAAGAAAATCAATCATGGACTTGGAGATGAGACTTGTGGTTGCCTGATGGGAGGGGGAGGGAGTGGGAGGGATCGGGAGCTTGGGCTTATCAGTCACAACGTAGAATAGATTTACAAGGAGATCCCGCTGAATAGCATTGAGAACTATGTCTAGATACTCATGTTGCAACAGAAGAAATGGTGGGGGAAAAACTGTAATTGTAATGTATACATGTAAGGATAACCTGACCCCCTTGCTGTACAGTGGGAAAATAAAATTTAATAAAAAAAAAAAAAAAAATAGAAGAAGTTACCTGAGGAATCAACAAAGCAAAGCAACCAAAAGAATAGCTTGTGCATACAAGAACAGGAGCCTTTTGGAGAAATAGCTGCATGTGATAAAAATGCAAATTAAAGCAAAAAAGTGCAATTTTATAACTAACAAGTTAAAGTATAGATAATGATAAAAATCCCAGGCTTTTGGGCTCTGTGGAAGCTGGTTCCCTTGCGTGTGTATATGTGTCCCCCATACCCCTGCCTCTATACCAGAAACACTTCCCCAAAGTGAGACAGGGCCCTCAGCCACTGGCATGGAAGACAGAAACTGGGGGAGACTTTGAGTGGGTAGGGAACAGAACCAGGGCCTGGGAGAAGTAGGGTGAACTTGGCTGGAGGCATTGAACTGCTCCCCCTCACTGGTCTTGTCCTATTACCCCATCTTTCTCTGTCCTTCCCCACCCTGTCACTACCCTGCCACATTCTCTGCCTTTCCTGATAGATGGAGAAGAGCAAACCATTACATCCTAATACCGGCATGTTGAGATAGTCTGTTGATATTAACCATGGTCTTTTCTCATGTCCCTGGTCTCATTTTTGCAGCAATCTGGAAAGTCTTGTCTCACTAGCTCAATAGTGTGAGGGCAGACAAATAAACAAAAACGGCCCTAAGATCAGGTGGCAATGAGGGCTTTGGAGTTAATCTGGGACAGTGGTTAGAGAGAGAGAGGAGAGGAATGGGCAGTGGAGACCTGGCGAAGGGATATCCAGGGTGGAGGAACAGCACATCTGAGGGTGGACACGGAGTAGCCTCAGTGTATTTAGAGTGTGTTCCTAGCTGGTAGGTCGGCACTGCTTGTACAGGTGTGAGCGATGAGGCTGTGAAGACAAACAAAAGCAGATGCTCTGGGTTTCCTTCACAGTAGGAAAGGACTTTTTGAAGTCTAGAGAGGACTTCAAATAGAGGAGTAACCTCTTCTGACACACAGAGTTAAAAAGATCCCTCTGGCTGCTGGGCAGGAAATAGAACAGAAGGATGATTTCCAGGCCAGGTGGAGGCAGGAGGCCAGTGTAGCCTCTTAAGGGTGAGGGTGGTAGCTGCAGAGGTGGCACAGGTAAAGGATGCATTAAGGTTTATTTTGAGTGTAGAACCTATAGGATTTGTTTATATAGTATATAAACAAATTCTTCTTCCCACCGAACTCTTCTAGTTTACTTTCTTGATGTTTCTCTTTTTTAACTTTTCTTTAAAAAGACCTGAACTAAATGTCATAATAAATATATTATTTAAATATATAAATTGTCTGGAAAAATCTTCATGCCTTAATTTTAATTATTATAATTCCTTCAAATATAATTCAATATATTTTAATATATCATAATTTCTTTTCTATAATTTTAATATATTATAATTTGAGTATATTATAAATTCTTTAGAATAAAAAAAACTCTCTGATGTTTGTGATAAAATTGTTTTAAAAATGTATGTGTTGTTCCATTTCTCTTATCAGTGTGCCAAGAGCCATTTTTCTTCTTTTTTTCATTCTTTCATTCTGAATGAAAACACTTTTTTTTTTTTTCTTTTAGGGCTGCTGCTGCAGCTGCTGGCCTGCACATATGGAGTTCCCCAGCCAGGGATCAGATCCAAGCTGCAGTTGTGACCTACACTGCAGGAGCAGCAACTCGGGATCCTTCAACCCACGGTGCCCACTGGGAATCGAACTTATGTCCTGGTGCTGCAGAGGTGCTGCCAATCATGTTGTACCACAGTGGGAACTCTGTAAATTGATTTTAAAAACTGTGTAGCCTGTCCTGCCTTTAATCCAAAGCCTTTATTTTTGTTGTTGTTGTTTGTTTTTCAGTTTACTGTTCCTTATTTTCTTCTTTACCATGGTAATTCTGTAGATGGGTTGGTCTTTTGGATCTTTTAAAGGATAAAAATGGTGTTGTTTATTTATTTATTTATTCATTCATTCATTTATTTATGGTCGCATCTGCAATATATGGAAATTCTCCGGCTAGGGGTTGAATCAAAGCCGAAGGTGCTGGCTATGCCACAGCCACAGCAACACCAGATCCAAGCTGCATCCTCGACCTACATTGGAGCTCACGGCAATACCAAATCCTTAACCCACTGTGTGAGGCCAGGGATTGAACCTGCATCCTCATGGACAGTATGTCAGGTTCTTAACCTGCTGAGCTACAATAGGAACTGCCTGAAAATGATTTTTAATGTTATTTTTCTGTGTTCTTTGATAGCTCTGTATTTTCTTGGTGGAGACAAACTCACCTGTGTGGAGTTGGTTTCTTTCTTTGCTGCTACTAATTCTCATAAAAAACCTGGTGACTCTTGACTGTTTGATAGGTCAAACTTACAACTGCAGGTAGAGACCAGAGCTCCTAAACCTACCAGCACTTGAGAATCACCAGTGAATAACTGGTCTCCAGTGAGACGTGCATGTTGGTGTGGCTTTTGAAGCTCACCAGGGGATGCTCACATGCAGCTGGCACGTGGAAATTCCAGGGCTGGAGATTGAACCTGCTCCACGTAGTGACCTGAGCCACAGTAGTGACAACACTAGATCTTTAACCTGCTAGGCCATCAGGGAACTCCTGGAAAACATTTTTTTTTTTTGAGTATCCTTTTCTACTTCGTTATATAATATATTCTCTTATATTTATGTGACATCCTTGCCAACTCACTTTCACCTGCTTTGTGTCTCCAGGTATCCCTTTCAATCATCTGAAGATGCTTTCCCCAGCTTCCAAGTACATCTATACATTTGTCTTTGAAAAAAAATATAACCTGTTGGAGTTCCCACTGTGGCGCAGTAGAAACAAATCCAACTAGTATCCATGAGGATTTGGGTTCTATCTCTGATCTTGTTCAGCGAGTAGGGGATCTGGTTCAGCGAGTAGGGGATCTGGTGTTGCTGTGAGCTGTGGCATAGGTTGCAGATGCGGCTCCGATTCAACCCCTAGCCTGGGAATGTCCATATGCCTCTGGTGTGCCCCTAAAAGAAGCAAAGCAATAACAACGACACCAACTACATGTGTGTATGTATGTGTGTGTGTGTGTGTGTGTGTCTGTCTGTCTGTCTTTTCAGAAGGAGTTTAGTTTGGAGAAAAGGAAAACAGTCGTGCTCAGGCAAGCTTTCTAAAATAGAAATCTTGAGTCTCAGGAATTTGGCATTTCTGGGATTTGGGATATTATCGTGGACCATTAGCCAATTAATTTAACCTAATATTCCACAGCTCTATACTTTGATCTTATTTATCTGTTTATTTTGGCCACCCTGCAGCATATAGAGCTCCTGGGCCAGGAATTAGATCTGAGCCACAGCCACAAACTAAGTTGTAACTGTGGCAACGCCAGATCCTTAACTCACTGTGCCAGGCCAGGGACTGCACCTGCATCCCAGCACTCCCAAGACTCTGCCCATCCCATTGTACCACAGCGGGAGCTCCTCATAGTTTTTAAGTGAAAATTCAGGCTTGTAAATTAATGGTTGGCATCTGTGCCTGATTTTATACATTACAAATCTCAGAAATTTCTTATGCATTTTTAAAAAATATTAGGGGCAGGAGTTCCCTGGTGGCTCAGGAGGTTAAGGTCACTGCTGTGGCTCCCATCATTGCTGTGGCTCGGGTTTGATCCCTAGGACATTGGTATGCTTTGGATTAGGCCAAAAATAAATGTAGGGGCAATTACAGAGTAAATATTAAACAAGTGCTATCATTTTATGAGGTTGAGAATGTGATTCTCACTCCATAAGTATTGTGAAGCAAGCATCACACCATCAAAAGTCCTCATTGTTGGTACATGAAGGCTGGATGCACTTTTGAGGAGTGCATTCTGAAAATGTGGTTCTCCACATTTTCCAGCATAAATGTCACACCAGAGTCTCTGCTCTACGTTCTATTTTCCCTATCTCTAAGTACTGGCTTTTCATTAAATCATCCTGTATCTCTGGCACTGGGCCCCCCTGTAATGTTGAGCCTTCACTAGCCACTGGTTACTTGGCATCTGTTTGGTGTCCAACAAGCACCTCACACTTAACAGGGCTTATGCTAGCTGTGTATTTTCTTTCACGATTCTTGCCTGTAGGGGTGTAAAAATGTCTTCTTCCTCCCTGCAAGGTGCCATGGCTGGTCTAATAGTTAAATTGACAGAGGACGAATTAATAGGAGAAAGAGAAATTTAATTTTGTACATATGGGAGTCCCATAAAAGAAAATGAGATTCAACGAAGTGACTGAAGCAGGCAGCTTTTACACCTTTTGGACAAAGAAACCATGTATTTGTGAAGAATGTTGAAGTGGAATGTACAAACAGACAAAGGGATTTGGGCTTGGGGCGTGGAGGAGCAGATGGGGAAGAAATAACAAGATTCGTGTATACAGCCTTCTCGTTTCCAAATTCTGGTGATAAGGATGTCTGTTACCCTCCTGGTACAGGGAAGGTACCTCCACGTGGGAGATTTATTTCCTGACTTCAGGGGGCAAAGGAGGGTCAGAGTGTCCCTTTGCACTGGCTGTTTCTCAAGTAACTTTTAACTCAAAATAATCAAGGTGCCAAAGTATCATATTTTAGGGTGACATATTCTGCCTGCCCTCATCCCCAAGTCATTAACTAAACTCTTGAGTGTTACCCTTAATCAAACATCCAACCTGTTGGCCAGTTAAATGACTCTACCCGGAAGACAAACTTTCAGTTGTTCGACTCTGTCTATTCATTCCCTGGGTCTAAGCCACCTCCTAATCAATTCACTACCTGGCCTGTTCCCACTGGGCTCCAAATCCATCTCTCATCTTTCAAAAGGGAAAATTCATTCTTTCATCTCATGCCTGTACTTGGGGGCAGTCTGTGACTTCTGGCTGCCCTTGGAGCAAATCCAGAGAGGCCTATCCCTTCCAAAGGCTGGCCCTTCGGTCTCCCTCCCACTCCCAGCCATGCTCTCCTCCACCCACACCTGCTCTTTGACCCAAATGACATCTTTGGCTGGGGCACGTACACCCCTGTGTCTTGTGCCACTGCTCCCGGGCCTGGTGACCAACCTGCAGGCCTCCTCCCAGGAGTCTTCTTGCTCCAGCAACTCAAGTTCCCAGCCGTGCATCCTCAACTTCTTTCTTTCTTTCATACTCCACACCCAGGCCCCCAACAGATCCCGCTTGCTTTGAGTAGTTATGTTCCAGCCTCTACCACAGCCATCAGGCCAGAGCCACTGCCCCCTCCCCAAGGTCACTACAGTGGCCTCTAATGGCCTCTCTCTGCTATTCTCACCCCTCTTCCTTCTATTCACAAAGCAGCCCATGAGCTTTGGGAACCTGAGTTCACTCCAAGTAGTCCTCCACCCAAACCCATCAAGGCTCCTCTTCTCTCTCAGCTCAAAGTCAAACACTCCTCCAAGGCCCTGCGGGAGCCCACTCTGAGGCCCTAGTCAACTGGCCTGTCTGGCTTGGCCCCGAACCCCATGGTCTCCTGCACTTGGCACTTCTTCCTCCAGACACCTGGGTGTAGCTTGTTTCCTCAGCCTCTGCTCAGGGCTGCTTGGGGGAAACCCCACCACCACCACTGTCACCTACTGCTGTAGCCACAGCGAGCCAGACCCCTCCCTTTGGGGCTCCCTGTGCCCTTCCATTTCCTGTGCCCTCCTTGTCGGAATTCCCCCAGGAGAACACAGCGTTCCTGAGAGCAGGGACTTAGCAGTGTTCCCAGAGTGGCTTGTTCAGTTGATGCCTATGTTATGGGACACCAATTCCAATGTGTGTGGTGGTGGAGGGATGGATTTCCCCCACACCATCAAGCAATTCTGTGACACCAGCTGGGAGGCCTTACAATTCAACTCAATGCCGACTCTGTCCACCTGGATATAGGGTCAGCTCCCACAGGGTAAGGGCACAGTCCCACAAAACTGTTCCCACTTCAAGTGGCAATCACAAGTTCAGGTTTGTCAGTTGAAGTATAAAATATCGCCTGTCCTATCAATAAAGAAAAGATGTCACAGTCAGCAGCATTGCAGTCACCTCCAAGCAGGTAAATCCTGAGGAACTCAGGGAGGAAACAAAGAACACCTGCCATCTAGCAGCCATCAGACTGCAGCCACTCCCAATGGTGAGCCCTCAGGATGTGAGAACACAAAATCTGGCCCCAGACAGCTGAGGTGCATATCAAAGGAATGATTTCAGTGAGCCAAGACTTGTTTTGTTCCTGCAACCTGTCTTTGAGGCAAAAACTTCTGTATATCCTAGCTGCCCCCTCTCCTCCTTGGAGCAGTTTCTCAGGGCTACCTGAGATGTTGTCTCCTAGCCTTAAGTCCTAATTTTGTCCCAAATAAAACTTAACTCTCAACTTTCAGGTTGTGGATTTTTTTAAATATCATTTTTATGTTTCGTTTAATTATTTTTATTTTACGATGACATATTTTTTCCATTATAGCTGGTTTACAGTGTTCTGTCAGTTTTCTACTGTACATCAAGGTGACCCAGTCACACATACATGTATACATTCTTTTTTCTCAAATTATCATGCTCCATCATAAGTGACCAGACATGGTTCTACACAGCAGGATCTCATTGCTTATCCATTTCAAAGGTAATAGTTTGCATCTATTAACCACAGATTCCCAATCCATCCCATTCCCTCCCTCTACCCCCTGGCAACCACAAGTCTGTTCTCCATGTCCATGATTTTCTTTTCTGTGGAAATGTTCATTTGTGCTGCAAATTAGATTCCAGATATAAGTGATATCACATGGTATCTCTTTTTCTCTTTCTGACTTACTTCACTTATCATGAGAGTCTCTAGTTCCATTCATGTTGCTGCAGATGGCATTATTTTGTTTTTATGGCTGAGTAGTATTCCATTGTGTATACATACCACATCTTTCTAACCCAATCATCTGCCGATGGATATTTGGGTTGTTTCCATGTCTTGGCTATCTTGAATAGTGCTGCAATGAACATGCAGGGGGATGTGTCTTTTTTTCAAGGAATGTTTTGTCTGGATATACGCCCAAGAGTGGGATTGCTGAGTCATATGGAGTTCTATGTCATTTTCTAAGTTGCTTCCATACTGTTCTCCATAGTGGTTGTACCAGCTTACATTCCCACCAACAGTGCCAGAGGGGTTCCCTTTTCTCCACACCCCCTCTAGCATTTGTTATTTGTGGACTTATTAATAACGGCCACTCTGACTGGTGTGAAGTGGTACCTCATAGCAGTTTTGATTTGCATTTCTCTAGTAATCAGTGATGTTAAACACTTCTTTCCTGTGCTTGTTGGCCAACTATATATCTTCTATGGAGAAATACCTATTCAGGTCTTTTGCCCATTTTTCAATTGGGTTGTTGGCTTTTTTGTTGTTGAGTTGTATAAGTTGTTTGTATATTTTTGAGATCAAGTTCGTGTTGGTTGCATCATTTTCAACTATTTTCTCTCAGTCTGTAGGTTTTTTCTCTTTTGTTATGATTTCTTTTGCTGTGCAAAAACTTATAAATTTGATTAGGTCCCATTGGTTTATTTTTGCTTTTATTTCTATTGCCTTGAGAGACTGACCTGAGAAAACATTTGTAAGGTTGATGTCAGAGAATATTTTGCCTATGTTCTTTTCTAGGAGTTTGATGGTGTCTTGTCTTACATTTAAGTCTTTAAGCCATTTTGAGTTTATTTTTGTGCATGGTGTGAGGGTGTGTTCTAGTTTCATTGCTTTGCATACAGCTGTCCAGGTTTCCCAGCATTACTTGCTGAAAAGACTGTCTTTTTCCCATTTTACATTCTTGCCTCCTTTGTCAAAGATTAATTGACCGGTGGGTATCTGTGTTTATTTCTGGGTTCTCTACTCTGTTCCATTGGTCTGTATGTCTGTTTTGGTACCACTACCACAGTGTCTTGATTACTGTGGCTTTGTAATATTGCCTGAAATCTGGGAGAGTTATGCCTCCTGCTTGGTTTTTGTTCCTCAGAATTGCTTCGGCAATTCTGGGTCTTTAGTGGTTCCATATAAATTTTTGGATTGTTTGTTCTAGTTCTGTGCAAAATGTCATGGATAATTTGATAGGGATTGCATTGAATCTGTAGATCATTTTGGGCAGTATGGACATTTTTACAATATCAATTTTTCTAACCCATGAGCATGGAATATGTTTCCATTTCTTTGAATCCTCTTTAAATTCCTTGATTAATATTTTATAGTTCTCAGGATATAAGTCTTTCACCTCCTTGGTCAGGTGTATTCTCAGGTATTTGATTTTTTGGGGTGCAATTTTAAAAGGTATTGTATTTTCATATTCCTTTTCTAATATTTCCTTGTTAGTATATGGAAATGTGACTAATTTCTGAATGTTAATCTTATATCCTGCTATTTTGCTGAATTTATTGATCAGTTCAAGTAATTTTTGGGTTGAGTCCTTAGGGTTTTCTATATTTCTACATATAGTATCATGTCATCTGATTACAGTGACAGTTTTGCCTCTTCTGTTCCAATTTGGATAAGTTTTATTTCTTTGTTTGTCTGATTGCTGTGGCTAGGACTCCCAATACTATGTTGAATAAAAGTGGTGGGAGTGGGCATCCTTTTCTTGTTCCAGATTTTAGTGGTAAGGCTTTCAGTTTTCCTCCACTGAGTATTATATTTGCTGTGAGTTTGTCATAAATGGCTTTGATTGTTAAGGTATGTTCCCTCTATACTCACTTTGGTAAGAGTTTTTATCATGAATGCATGTTGGACTTTGTCAAATGCTTTTTCTGCATCTATTGAGATGATCATGTGGTTTTTGACTTTTCCTTTGTTAATGTGGTGTATGATATTGATTGATTTGCCTATGTTGAACCATACTTGTGAACCTAGGTTGAATCCCACTTGGTCATGGCGTATGATCTTTTTTATATGTTGTTGGATTCGGTTGGCTAAAATTTTGTTGAGAATTTTTGCATAGGTTGTGCATTTTTTTAAGTCGACAATTTCAAAAAGACATAAATCAGAAACAGCAAGATTGAAGAGATGCACAGGGAATGCAGGGAGCATCCTACCTTTTTGAGCCAACCATGCTCCCAGAATCTCCACATGATTGATTATTACCCTGGAAGCTCTCTGAATATCATCATTTTTTTTTTGTTGGGGGGGTTTAGGGCCACACCCAGGGCATATGTAAGTTCCCAGGCTAGGGGTGAATTGGAGCTGTAGCTACCAGCCTATGCCACAGCCACAGCAACACCAGATCCAAGCCACATCTATGACTTACACCACACCTCACAACAACACGTGATCCTTAACCCACTGGGTGAGGCCAGGGATTGAATCCATGTCCTCATGGATCCTAGTCTGGTTCATTACAGCTGAGCCACAATGGGAACTCTGAACACCATCCTTTTCCGTGATCAAAATCTTTGGTTACTGATGATTCAAACTCCAGGCTCCTTCCCCCAGAAGTCAGTGGGTAGGGCTGAAAGTTCCAAACTTCTAAAGGTGTGGCTGGTTCCCTGGCAACCAGCCCCCATCCTGAGGGACTTTCCAGAAATCACTCCATTAACATAAAGCCTAGCTGTGGTTGAAAGAGGTTTGTTATGAATATAAAGACACCATCATAGCTTGTATTACATAGGAAATTCCAAGGGATTTAGGATCTCTGAACCAGAAATGGAGACAAAGACCAAATACGTATTTCTTATTATAGATCACAAAATCACACTGCCTCCTCTACTAGAACATTAGGTCCAGGAGACAATTTTTCCCTATGGTCCTAGTGCCTAGAATAATGCCAGATACATGGTGGTCATGAACAAGTATTTGCTGAGTGAGGAAAATGAAAGGGGCTCGTCCAGGGGCCAGCAAGAGGGCCTCCTTAGAGCTCGGTGGTCCAGAC
Source organism: Sus scrofa (assembly GCF_054392235.1). Classification (NCBI taxonomy): domain Eukaryota; kingdom Metazoa; phylum Chordata; class Mammalia; order Artiodactyla; family Suidae; genus Sus; species Sus scrofa. The sequence continues at coordinate 150,804,139 of NC_139383.1, forward strand.
AGCCAGCCCCAGAGTCCATCCAAGCCTCATCCTAAGGGCTCAGGCAGCTGAGAGTGTCTGAGAGTTTAGCTGACAGAACACATTCAAACCCCAAACCTCTATGGAGCCATCTTAGAGAGGTTTACATACCACTGCACATGTGTCAGAAGAGAAGTAATTCCACAAGGGTCAATGGATCGTGCAGTGTGGAAACCTTCCAGGAGGCCAGATGAGTGAGGCCTTGGTAGAAATACTGAATTTGGACGGGTGAAGAGCAGGTGGGGAGAGGTTCCAGGCTTAGGGAGCAGTGTGACTCACAGAATCTTGGAACCTTAGAGTGGAATGTAGATGGGATTGAACAAGGCCTGTTCTGAGAAGGGTAAGGAGACCTCTCCCCTGGGGCTGGCGGGGGAGGAGGGCGGGGCAGAGGCAAATCAGCAAGTTGGTGCCAGTTCCCCTGAGGGCCTCATCGGACCTCGCCTGAGGAGTCAGCCTTTGACTTTGTAAGCAGAAGGGGACTCCTGTAAGCTCCTGGGTAAGGAAACAAACCCAATAGTCAAGCAGGTCAAATAACCACTTTGGCTACCTGGGGACTGGCTATAGCTGGGAGACTAGGTGGCAGGGAGACCCTCCCTGAGGCTCTAGGGCAACCCTGGGGATACTGTAGGGATGGGAAATGGAGTGAACCAGTAGGCCTCAGGGACTTGTCAGTTCAGCAGTTGGGTCCAGTGATGGTTGATCCTTCCCTGGAGGCAAGGGAAGTTGTGGTCCTTTATGTACTGTTAAGACTCAGTTTGGAATTCCACTGGTCCACTGTGAGATCTGATTTCTCTCCCTGAAAATGCAGGCACTTCAGTCAAACCTTTCTCTGATCTGGGCCTCCACACATCAATATGGTGCACCTAGGAATGGTGGGGGGAAGAGGCTTGATATATGACATGGGTCATTTTCTTATGACCTGTCACACTATCATCCTTAAGCTGGATTCTAGTAAACACTGTGGTCTGTGGCAGGGGTCTCTGTAGAGACGTGAGCCCTTGGCCTGTCTGGCTGGGGTGTAAGATAGGGTTTGGGAGGTGAGGACCATCCTGAGAAAGGGTCATGGAAAAGAAACAAATGATTTGAGCAAAGCCAAGGGAGTGACTTGTCAGCAGGCTCCGAGGGAGGAACCCAGGGCCAGCAGGTGTGGCTAAGGTGGTCCTTTTGGCGTTGACAGGGTGTCCCAATTCAGGAAGAGAAATGAGGGGCTGGCCTGCAGGAGAAGGAGGCCAATATCCCCCTCAATCCAGACAGGCAGTACCTCACCCACCCCAGCCACAGTCTCCAGGGCAAGAAACCCCTGCTTCTCATCTCTGTAATTCTAAAGCAGAAGGCCAAACTGTCACAGCTGTACTACATCTGCAGAAGTGAGCATTCCCCATACCTTCTGACATGCCCAGCAGCTGCCCACCCTTTCTGATTCCCCATGAATACTAAGGGGTTGACAACAGTGCCACAGCAGCCACTTTTGCCATCTCTGTCACCCCCGCCCCCCATAGTCATCTCCAATGCCCAGTCTCTGTCTGAGTCACAGATGATACTTCCGAATAGAGCACACAAGGTATATTTTGGCGCTGAGGGTTTACCAGAGAGGAAAAGCGACTGAAATAGACCAAACCAAAGCTTGCCTTTCCTCATTGAAATATCCCTCCCTTAAATTAAAAAAAAAAAAAAATCCTATGTAGGGAAATAAGGAAAGACGATGATCATGAAATTTAAAAGTCTAGTTCACCCAAGAAGTTAATCTGCAGGTAGGTGAAGTCTGGGCAGGGTGGGGAAAAGTGTAGAGGCTGCGGAGAATCCGCTGTTCTCCATAAATAAGATTTAAAAATCGGATTAGCGTATGCCATGGCTCCTCTGAATTTTGATTCTAGTTAAATCCAGGAAGAGGTTCCCAGGCCAGGTCCCCTAGACCCTTCCCTAGATGGGCCCTGGATGAGACCGCCAGCCGCCAGTGACTGCGGTGCCTTTTCTCCCACCCGGGGCAGCTTCCTCTCTCCTCCGCTGGCGGGGCGCTTCTGCAGTGTGCTGGGACCCAACTGATGCTTCTGGGAAACGAAACCAAGCCGCGCTAAAGTTTCCAGCTTGACTTGTTTCCCGCTCTCTGCGATGTCCCAGGCGGGGCGCAGGGCGGGGCGGGGCTGGGAGCCGCCTCGGCGGAAAGGCCCGGACCCGTGCGAGGACAAGGGGGCTCTGTGCAGCGTCCGGCCCCGAAGGCGGTCTGGGCGGGGCGGGTGCTGACCGCGTCTCCGTGCGTCCCGCAGGCGGGGAGCCCGCGCCGCCGCACCCGGGCCGCCGGCGATGATCACCTAGGAGGCTGGCGCGGGCGGGCGCGAGCGGTGAAGGAGCCGGGCGCGGCGACACGCGGCCATGGAAAGGGAGCCGGCGGCGGCCGACGAGTCAGGGCCACCGGGACGGCGGCGGCGGCGGCGGAGGCGCCGGGAAGGCAGGACGCGCACCGTGCGCTCCAACCTGCTGCCGCCCCCCGGCGCCGAGGACCCCGTGGCGAGTGCTGCCAAGGGCGTGCAGCGGCGGAGGCGGTGCGGGGGCACGCAGCACCTGGCCGACAACCGGCTTAAGACCACCAAGTACACTCTGCTGTCCTTCCTGCCCAAGAACCTGTTCGAGCAGTTCCACCGCCTGGCCAACGTGTACTTCGTCTTCATCGCGCTGCTGAACTTCGTGCCGGCGGTGAACGCCTTCCAGCCAGGCCTGGCACTGGCGCCCGTACTCTTCATCCTGGCGGTCACAGCCTTCAAGGACCTGTGGGAGGACTACAGCCGCCACCGCTCTGACCACGAGATCAACCACCTGGGCTGCCTCGTCTTCAGCAGGTGAGCAGGGCGGGGCAGCTCAGGGTCCGCGCTGGGCCAAGGCGCTCCTGAGAACTTGGCGTCCTGCATGGCGTGAGTGGTACCGGTCAGGGAGACCCGGAGAGCAGCTCAACTCTGGGCGGAGGGCCGGGCCTCCAGGGATCAGGGGCCCAGGAAACCCTAGACTCAGCACGCGCGGGGATGCCCTGACCCTGATTGTTACTTAAAAGCCGCGATGGACCTGGAGTGATCCTAGGGCTGGAATCCAGCCGATGCTGGGTGTCCTTATTCCCAGCTGTCCTGCCTTATAAGTAAAAAGGAGGGAAATCTATTTCTTGGCTCCCTAGCCTGAAGTCCTGCCTCAGCCTTTGGCCAGGCTGTGAGGGCCAGGATGTTGAACATCTTCAACAACTTAGGAGTGTAAAGCTTGGTCTTAGACAACATCCCTTCTTGGGACAATGGAGTGAAACTGCCCCCAGGTTCTGACATGCCAGGCACAGACCAGATAAAAGGGCAGAGGTAGGAACAGCGGCATCCATGTACTGATGTGAGCTGTGGGCAGGCCACTCAGCTGGGTTCCATCCCATATTTGACTGTTAAGTTTTCTTAAAAAAATTAACCCCAGGAGTTCCCGCTGTGGCACAGTGGGTTAATGATCTGGCCAGTCTCTGTGGAGGCGCAGGTTGGATCTCCTGCCTGGTACAGTGGGTTAAAGATCCAGCATTGCCACAGATGTGGCATAGGTTGCAGCCCCAGCTGGGGTACCATCCCTGGCCTAGAATTTGCATACACCATGGGGACAGCAAAAAAATAAAATAAAATAAAAAATTAACCCCAGTTTCCAGATGGAAAGACTGAGGCTTTGAGGGGTTTTTCAAGCCTTGCCCCCCGTTAGTACCAGGGAATGTACTTCCTCTGGGTTTCTTCTGCTCCTTCTCACTCCCTGCACCTCCCTGAAGTTTTGGACCCTCAGGTGGGGCCTGTCTGGAATACTGCTGTCTCTTCTGTCTTTACACTCTCCTATCCCAAGAGAGCCCCCTGCCTGCAGACCCACCTTGGAGCTTTGTCTGCTGAAGGAGTCCACCTCAAGGCCACACCCCTCAGGAAGGCAAATAGTCTTGGCTTCCAACCAAAGCTTAGCCCATCTTTTTCTTCTATCCTCTTTGTTGAAGTCTTGGTGTAGAGGCTTCTGAGTGAAGGCCATTAGCCTTGTTCAGCCTCCATCACATGTAAGTGGCCTCCAGGAAGCCCCTGGTACTCTCAGTGGGTCATGGTTATTCCTGCCTCTTAGATAGCTTAGATGAAGACCATGAATGCCTTTGAGTATCCCTGACCCTCCCAGCAACACTGGTTGTACTTTATACTTATTTTACAAATGAGTACAGAGGTTCAGAGAGGTTAAGTAACTTACCCAAAGCCACACAGCTGCTGTATAGTAGTTCTGGCATTTCATCCCGGTCTAAATGACTCCACAGCTTTTACAATATTCTGGTGCTTATGCTTCTTAAATTTATATAAGAATTGCCTGAAGAGTTTATTAAAAACAACATTTTAAAAATCTGAATCAAAGAATAAACAATTTAACCATTCTCAGGCTCCATCCCCAAAACATCTGACAAGCTCATTTGGGATTGTGCCCAGGAATCTGAGTATTTAATTAGCAAAGAGGTGATGCTTATACAGTGGCCCACCTTTGAGTAATGCTGCCCTGCTTGCTTTCAAGGGGTGGCCATTGTCCAGTCAGCAAGCATGACGTTGATGGAAAGGGCTGTGGGATTTCCTGGCTCCTGTTCACCAGACTCCTGAAGCCGAGAAGGGAGGGGGCACCTTTACACAGACGTCCTTACTGTCCCCAGTGACAGCACTCCAGTCTTCTGCGCAGCATGACCCTGGTGGGGCTCCAGGTTTAAGTCTTTATACACATACCACTTCCTGTTTTTACTGAGCTGGTAGCTCCTGTAACCTCCTTTTTAAAAATACCGAGGCCTCAGGAAACATCATTTATTTTCAGTTTATAGCAACCATCACCCACCAACCCCCCAAAATGCCCACAAGAAAACTCAGAGTAGAACCCAGACACAGTGGGCTCCATGACCTCAAAAGTCTTCCTGGGATTCTGAAACCTTCATCTCCCCCTTGGTTCCACCCGCCCAGGTTCTCCTCCCCTTCTACCCTGACCCCACCTGGGTTCTCAAACACTCAGTACAGTCCTTGGCGGGGGCAAGGCCTCAGGCGCTAGGGTGCTTTCAGGAGAAGTTGCCTAGCACCTCCCAGCTCCCAAGTTGAATTCCTTAAATGCTTTTCTGCAGAGAGAATGTGTCTTCTACCTGGGGAGGGTCTGTGGGTGTGAGATGGGTGGCAGCTGTGTGTGGAGAGGAGGCCTGTCTGGAAGAGAGTCATCGCTATTCAGAAATCAAGTCAGGCTCCTCCAGGCCCAGAAAGCCTGGGATTGGTGCTTGCAGGCCTGGGCTCTGAGGCGTGTGGATGTCAGAGCTCTCCTGTTGGTCTTCTGACCTGGCACCTGTTGCCTTCCATCCTCCGTGTGGCTGCCTGGTCACGCCTGCCCTGAGCTGTTCCTCACCGAGCCAGGACCCCACCTGGGGACCCATGGCACCTTGAGGTGTGTCCTCAGGGGGCTTGGGTGGGGATCCTGGCCCAGTGAGGCAGCTCAGGAGACTCTCAGAGGAGGGCATAAGAGCGAGGGGCACGTGATAGGGTCAGGGAGCCCTGAGACTGCAACCAGGTCTTAATCTGTGTGTGAGGGAAGGGGGCGAGGAGGAGGTGCGGCCTTGATGTCAGGATCTCGGTGGCTGACATTGAGACTGGCCCAAGAGTTACTACAGAGTTCCTTTAGGGCCTTTGGTTACTACAGAGACAGTGGGCTGCACAGCAGTGCACACTTGGTCTTCTGCATTGTGTCATTGCTTTGGTGGATGTGCCAATTGGAATTTAGTCAGAGCGCTTTTAAAGCAGAGAGCAACCTTTAGTTGGGGAAACCTTGCCAGATGACACTGTCTCTAGACTGTGGCTTCTTTGGGACCTCCTCTGTGTTCTAACTACAGTGATTTTTTTTGCATCATTTATTTACACCCGTTATTTATGTGGTGTTTCCCAAATACCTGAGGTCTTGCATTCTCACTCTAGGAGACTCTCCCATCAGGCTTGCTAGAAGGGCAGGTTCCCAGTCCCCTCTCACCCCCCACCCCCGGCTCCGCACTGCAAGCCTGGGCTGCTGAACCCCTGCAGGTAGGAGAGCTGGCACCCACTCATGGCTCCATTTGCCCACACAAATCTGAGTAGTAATCCTCTGTTTCCAGTGCCTGAGCACACTGTATCATCTCCTGGATTTCAGACTATGTTTATGAAAATCCTCCTGAGCCACTCCAGCAGGACGAGAACGCAGTGGGTGATCCTGGGGGCTCATGTCTTGCCTGTGACTCCTGCCCCGCAGGAAGAGTCTGTCTGAGCATCACTCGGCTGTGGGCTGGTGGGATGGGGTGTGCATGGAAGACCTTATTGGTCATGTAGACCTCCTTTAGTGCCGGCGATGGCTGACTGGAGAAGCCACCTCCCTCAGGTTACAGATGGAAAGAAAGGGGTTGACCAGTTTCTCCCACCCCCCAGTTGCACTCTGTTTCTAGTGCAGGTGATGCGGCCTCACGTTTCTGTTGCTGGGGACTTGGGCTTGACTTTAGATGGTGGACACTGGCTTCCAACACCAAGGGAGCGTCCAGGTGGGACAGGGCCAGTGCCACCAGGGTCAGTGAATGATCGCAGGGCCCAAGGCTGGAGGGGGCTGGCAGAGGAGAGGGGACAGGAGCGCAGAGCCAGCCCAGAGAGTGGGTTCTGGTGGCTGGAAAGCACAGAATGGTTAGAGAAGAAGGGGTTGGAGGGAAATTGAAGAAGAAACATTCAGAAGGGGATTTGTCTGGGATGGGTGAGAGGTGGAGACGGGGAAAGCACTGTCATCCACCTCTCCAACCATAAGGCGAGTGGGTGACACGTTAAAACCAGCCAACCTTACCCCCGCTGCCAGAAATGAAGCGCGCCTCTGAGGGGCGCAGCCTGAAATGGAGGTTCTGGGCTGGGTGCAGACCCTGCTGGGCCTGGACCCTGCATAAGCCTCCCTGCCTCACCTCACTCTGTTTCCTAATTTGTCGAGTGGGGTGCTGGCCCCAGGTCCACATGCCCTTTCTGGCTCTGATCCTGTAGCCCTGAAAGGGAGGGGCCCTTGTCCTGTGGCCCCCCCCCTACCCTGCCTGGGTTAATGTGTAATTTTTGGATGACAGACGCAGGCACCTTTCTGTGTCTGTCTCTAGGAGGGTGGAAACAGCAGCGCTTCTACATGTATTAACCTGAGGCGACCTTTCCCTGAATCTTTGGGGCCTTGGGTGCTCCATTCTTGGATTTGAGTGTGGCATTTTGGTATCTTTCTATCTTTTGGGAAAATAGGTGATCAGGGCACGGTCTAATGCTTATCTTGGAATTACATTAATTTTTGTCTCTTTGTTCCTTTAATTCTCACGCCGTTTCCCAGTTCATCAAGGTTATCTGTCCTACTTGCTTATCCTGGGCTTCATGATTTGTTTTTTCAGAAGAGCCTGAAATGAGACCCAACAACGTTTTCCCTTTGTTTTCTGTCCATTTATCTTGTCTCCACCCTCCTTTGCTCCCTTTCCTTGACAGCAGTCTCTTCCTTGCCAGCAGCAGACACACTTCACCCCTGGGAAGTACAGCATCTCTATCTTACTTGACGTAAAAGATTTGTGGGAGCAGGAGTTCCCATTGTGGCACAGCAGAAACAAATCTGGGGGTTCTCAGGCTAGGGGTCAAATCAGAGCTACAGCTGTTGGCCTACACCAGAGCCACAGCAACTCCAGATCCAAGTCGTGTCCATGACCTATACCACAGCACACAGCAAAGCTGGATCCTTAATCCACTTAGCGAGGCCAGGGATTGAACCTGCAGCCTCATGGTTCCTAGTCAGATTCATTTCTGCTGCGCCAGGACAGGAACTCCTGTCACGTTAATACTGTGTCCCCAGAACTTAGTTATAACTGGAAGCTTTTACCTTTTGACCACCTTTATCCATTTCCTCCGCCCACACTTTTCACTTTCAAATTCCACATGTAAGTGAGATCATGTAGTATTTGTTTTTCTCTGACTTATTTCACTTAGCATAATACCCTCAAGCTCCCTTTATGTTGTTGCAGATGGCCAGATTTCATTCTTTTTTATGGCTGAGTAATATTTCATTTTATGTGTAGTTACTTTTGGAAGACATTTTAAAAGATGAATCTTGGAGTTCCCTGGTGGCTCAGTGGGTTAAGGATCTGGGTCACTGGTGTGGTGTGGGGGTTCATTCCCTGGACTGGGAACATCTGCATGCCACAGACATGGGCAAAAAAAAAAAAAGTTAAAATAAATGATAAGGCTTGGAAATATTGGGAGGGGCCTCTGTGACTGCTGGGGTTCTGCCCTTCACAATGGGGTGGGTAGGCCAGCTCCTTGTTGAACTCCCTTAAAGAGGAAACCCAGTGTACTTATTTGTACAAGACTTACTTTGCTATATATAGAGCATTGAAAGAATTTACAGGAAAAATGGAGAACTATTTTGATCTCTGCTTTTTTAGACTACACTTTGCTTGGCTTTCTATGTTTACTTGTTTTGCATTTTTCCAGAGTACTGTCTGTATGCATTGCCCCTGACATACCCTCTAGGTTATTTTTCCATTGGGAATACCTTAGGTTGAAATACTTTTGCCTACCAAACTATTTTTGTTAGGCAATAATGAATTCCTTTGCCCACTTTAATTCAACCAGTGGCAATTAAAACACCCTTAATGAGGTGGAGCCCTTGCTAGCAGTAAGATGCTGGGCAGATGCATCTCTTCTATGGCCCAGTCTCCTCCTTTAAGCAGGAGGGAGGACCATGGCTTCTGGGCTGCTGTGAAAGCTAGTGAGCTACTGAATAAGATTGCAGAGCCAAGCCCAGGGAGGAGGGTCAGTATTGGACCAGGGGAGCTGCAGTACACTTTAGTAGGAACCTGCCACTGATAATCATTGTTGCTAAGATCTTTTGGTCCAAATTTTCTTAATATTGTTATGACACTGAAGTAGATATACTTCTAGCCAAAACAAAGACCTTTGTCATTTTGGAGTTCCCATTGTGGCTCAGTGGGTTAAGAACCCAGCATAGTCACTTTGAGGATGTGGGTTTGATCTCTGGCCTTGCTCAGTGGGTTAAGCATCTGGGGTTGCCACAAGCTGCAGCATAGATCACAGATTCGGCTCGGATCTGGCATTGCTGTGGCTATGGCGCAGGCCAGCAGCTGCAGCTCCAATATGACCCCTAGCTTGAGAACTTCCATATGCTGTGGGTGTGTCCATAAAAAGATGAAAGAAAAACTTTATCATTTAGCCTGTGTCATTTTTTTTTAATTTATTTTTTATTTTTTTAATGGCCATACCCTTGGCATATGGACCCTCCCAGGCCAGGGATCAAATCCAAGCTGCAGCTATGACCTTTGCCGCAGGTACAGCAACACCAGGTCCTTAACCTGCTGTGCCACAGCAGGAACTCCTAGCCCATGTAGTTTTATCCTGGGTAAATGGACATCTTTTGAAAGCATTTTGAAATATTGATAGTAGCTCGTGGACTCCCATTGCTAACTTCTTGGACCCCAGTGGCTCAAGCATCTTCTTAGAAATGCACTTCACTGGAAAAGCCTGACGGGGAAATGGTGATATTAAGGCTCTTTTTGTTTGGATTAATAATTAGAAAGCAGTGTGGAAGCTAATATAAAAAAGGGAATGTGTGTTTATATATATGTATGTATATATATGTATATATATATGTACGTATGTATATATATGTGTGTGTGTGTATATATATGTATGTATATATATGTGTGTGTGTATATATATATGTGTATATATATATATGACTGGGGTCACTTTGCTGTACAGTAGAAATTGGTACAACTTTGTGAATCAGCTATAATTTAAAAAAAGAAGAAAACATTGTAAAAAGTTTTATAAATCCACTGGATTTGGTAAAACCCTTTTGCTGTGGTTTTAAAAACATCAGATGAGTTAAATTCCTTGACCTATTTGGTGATGTCTTTGAATTTCTCATTTTCACCCATCCACCTTTCTGTGTAAAACAACCACCACCACCTCCAGTAAGTCTTTGGTTTTTCAAAAGGAGAATAAGCCTTGAGCAGTCTGGGTGGACTTCCTCCCATGATGGGCTATGGACATGCAGGGCTCCTCAAAAGAGGACTTCACAGTCCTCCTGAGATCCTAGTACTTAGAGTAGGAGCATCCAATCAGCTCAGGATCTGCTTTCACTTTTCTTGCACATCAGGTTTGCCTCTTTTGGAAATAGACTTCCCTAGAAAGGCCCGGGTGTGAATAGACTGGAGGGTGGGCTGGGTCTTAAAAGTCTGCTCCTTCTAAAGCTCTGGGAGCCCCTGAGAACATAACCACTAGGCCACGAGGGAACCCCATTAGCACTTTTCTGGTGGAAGTGTCTGCCTCTGAAGGGATCCAGTATCTGAAGGGTTGATGAAAGGGAAGGAAGCTCAGGCTGTCACTGGGCACTTGCCTCTCCCCATCTGTCCAGCCCTGTCTTTCTGCGTGCTCCTCTGAAGGCTAAAGAAAGTCAGGTACAGGAGAGCTCAGCTTTGATTCCAATCCCTCTCTTTGGTCAGATGTGACACTGGGACTCTTGGTGATATCTGCCCTAGGTGTCAAGCTGCAGATGGGGATGTGGACATGGTCCAGGCATGTGTATCCCACCCATGGTTCCTTGGCTCCTGGTCCCACCAGCCTGGAACAAGGGCAGCACCCAGGCTGGGGGGCTTCTCCAGAGAGCGAGTGGGTGGAGAGGGCACCCTGGGGCTTTATTCAGAGGGTGTGGCTACCTCTCATCCACTATCTTCCAGTGCTGTTCTCTCCAGCTCCTGGGGAAGAGACACAGATGGGGCCTCTCCCCTTGCCCTTGGCCAAGCGGCAAATCATTTTCATTTGAGCTACAAAATCCCTCCACTCTCCATATTCCAATCATCTTTAGAAAGCAGCTCAGGAAGTCTGTTGACTCAGAAAACTCAGAACACCCTGAGGCAAGAAAACAATGCAAGGAGAGAGTAAGCTGACAGGAGGGGGAGCAGCCTTCTTGGGGTGCTCTCAGCTTGTTTTTCTGAACAAACAAGCCGTTTTAAAACACATCCAAGCGATTTGTTTCCCACTATCTCCTATAGACAAATAAGGGCCGCAAATGTTCCCTCTTCTTTTAATAGCCTCAAGAAACACATGACATTTCTTTATTTTTGAAAAGAGTGCTTCTATAAAATTGTGTGAGATTTTAGCAGATATGTCTGGTTTCTCATGACTAATGGGTAGAAACTGAGGCTGTAACATTCCAGATCACAGTTATCATCATCATCCTTTACTTTTCCTTCTTTAATTTGCTGTGACAGACATTGGTCACATCAGATGTGCGCGACTGTTCCTGGCACTTGTAAGTGGCATTGTAACATTTTCCACTTACAGCTTTTTTTTTGGAAAGAAAACCATGGCTTTCATGTAGGGTGGAAAGTTTGATTCATTACGTTGAGATCTGGTTGCAGTGTTGCTGTCTTGAAATGCTTGACACATGGCAGCAGGCTGGGGCACTGGCCCTTGGGCTCCTTCACTGCAGCTGAGCATCAGGACTGGGCCAAGTCCCAGGCCTGTGGTCCCCAAGACAGGGGCGTCTCCCTGGGGTCTGTGGATATTCATCACTGGTCACCATACTTCCCTGTTTCTTCTTTTATTACTTTCTTCTTTTTATTCTTTCTGTTTTCTGTCTCATGGATTCCTCTGCGAGTTCATGGGAATTCCCTCACTGTGTGCGAGGGGGCTGGAGGAGGGAACACTGTGTGTGTCTGTCATTCTTGGCACTAGTCCCAACTGGTACATGCAGTGACATTTTAAATCTGTTCCTGCTTCTTTAGGCCAGTATTACCCTTGTCTTCTTGTGTGTGTTCAGATGCTTTGACATTTGGGGCCTTGGCTCCTCCTAGGACCAGCCAATTCCTAGAGATAGCAAAAGGCTGGCCTGTGAGTATGCAAACCAACCAATCCATAGGCCATACCCTATGAGCCCTTTTGTCAGACTGTCACACTCAAGGCCACCATCCCCCTTCCCCCAACCCCCAAGGCCAGGTACCAGGCAGCTGGGGATGGCCCCTATGCCCCAGAGCCCGCTGAAATGGTTCCTGGGCCTGCTTACCCTGCCTCTCCTGGTCCTTCCCATGAAAACCACAGGAAAAGCTCAAGCCCATATTTTCCCGTCACTCCCTCTGCCTCCTGACTGACCCTGGTGCTTTCCTCGGTGGCCTCTCCTCCTGGGAACCCTGAGAAACAAGCTGTCTCTTCACTGACAGTGTGTTGGCTTCACCATACCCGAGTAACAGTAAGACTTGTCTCCCCAGAGCTACTGCCCCAGGCCCTCTTCAGCTTCTTGTGTGTCTGACATCACCTTCTAAATTACCTACCTGCCTTTGTCACCACCTCATCTGTGGTCTCCCTTATTGCCACCAGAGCTGTCTTTTTTCCTTGGACTCTTGAACAAAGAGTCCAGAGTGAATCTGGACATCTTCTGCACCTTTCAAGCTGAGCTGCAGCCCTGGACCTCTGTGCGCAGGGCCCTGGGCCACCTGCTGTGTTCATACCTGCAGCTCCTCTACCCTACCCAGCCTCCCATCCCCATCCCAGGCCTTTTCTCCAGGGCCAGGTAACTGCACCCTCCTGCTGCCATCTGCCCCTGGAACAGGAGCCCCTCCTCTGTACCCTGGGTGTCTGTGCCCCACCTGATCTTGATCGTGAAGGCCACTCCGAAGGAGGATGGTTTTAAACCTTTTACTAATGAGTGAGTTCTTGCTCTACCTACATATGGAAAACCTTCAAGGAACACAAAAATTGTTTTTAAAGGAAAACAACTTTATTTAATTGCCCCGTGATTACCTGAGAAATTAATATATCCCTTTGAATATTGGACATTACAGGGAGTTCCATGGTGGTTAAGGATCCAGCTTTGTCACTTCTGTGGCTCAGGTTGCAGCTGTGGCGTGGGTTCCATCCCTGTCCCCAGAACTTCTGTGTGCTGCGGGTGCGGCCAAAAGGAAAATAGGACATCGTAAAAATGAATATGGATGGATAGAAAAGTATTTCTTAAGCTTCATTATCTTCATCAGGGTTCCCAGTTCAAGAAGGGGCATAAAAGCCCTTTTATTTGTGTCATAATTTTACTTGAGGTTGGAGTTTATTAATCTTCCCTTTTGTAGAGGGTTCTGCTGGCTGGAGGCGGGATGTGCGGAGAAACACCAAGATGTGTTATCTCAAGGTCATTTCTATGGAATGGCAAATTCTCTCCTTTTTGAAAGTGTTCAAATTGCAATGTTAGGACATACAACCAGTGGGAACTAGTAAACATTCTACTGAAGTGAGTGGCACAGCCATTTTTTAATCCCTGTGTGCTTTGTGGCCTGTGCCATTTGTTTCTCCCATTCTGGCTCCTTCGTGTTATTTGAAGTGATAGTAAAGTAAGGTGTCACCCCCACTTGATCTGTCTTGAACAGAACTTTCTAGTGAAGGGGGCTTTGACAGACTTTTGGCAGAGAGCCATACTGTCGTGTTTTTGACAAATACTTCAAAACTGTGCTTGAAGACCAGGGGAAGGAGGAAATAAGTGAAAAGGAGACTCCAGCCCTTTCTGACATGTCTCTTGAGTGTTCATGAATTTAGAGCTTCCAGAATCAATCAGGAAGAGCATCCAGAAATAGCTTCTAGAATTAGAAGGTACCTGTGGCAGAACTTGGGGGCTGGCGTGATTGACCCAGAGCTCACACATGGAGTTTCGTGTAAGTAGCCAGACATCTGTTGTTTATTATTATTATTATTATTATTATTTTATGGCTGTATCTGTGACATATGGAAGTTCCTGGGCCAGGGGTCAAATTGGAGCTGCAACTGTGGCCTACACCACAGCCACAACAATAATGGATCTGAGTCACATCTGCAACTTGTGGCAATGCCTGATCCTTAACCCATATCGATTGAACCTGCATCTTCACAGACACTATGTTGGGCTGAGCCACACGGCAACTCTTGTCTTCATTCCTGAATGTACCTGAAGCCCCTTTTCTATTTTGGATGCTGGGATGAAATCTGAGTAGATAGAAATCTGTGAGGTCAGGGATGAGGGGGAGGATGTTGAAAGAAGTTGTCTTCATAGGAACGTAAGAGCCAATGTGCAGGTGTGCGTGTGTGTGTGCATTTACTATCATGAGGGATGCAAATGACAAACCCCCTCACAGAGAAGAATGTCTCTTTTCTGCACCAAACCTGGGCACTGAGATGGGAACATCATACATTCCATCTATACAGAGGCAAAGTTCAGTCGGCGTCTTAGAGAAGATGCCTTGCTCCCTGCCCTTTAATTGCCTCTGCAAGAGAGAGTTTTCTTCTGTCTGTCTCTAGTTGTCTGTTTTGAAAATTTGTTTTAAAAATTTTTAGATTTTTTAAATTAAATTATAGTTGATTTAAAATATTTCCTGGAAAGTGTCCCAGTCACACACACACACACACACACACACACACACACACACACACAAAAGAAACATAAAAAAGGGAATATATATATTTTCTTATGTTTTGAAATTTGACATCTGCAGAGGCGTGTCCTCAGGATTCTCTGCACACCCTGACATGGGTTTGAGTGGTGAGAAAAGACGTTGGAATGGCCCAGCCATGTTGGGGCCAATGGGGGTGGAGAATGGACCTTCTGCCCCTTGGGTTCACATCTGCTCTGGCACTGGTGGAGGCATGTGGAGTGACCAGGGTGGACAGGAGTTTGCACAGCTTTATGTTGTACCTCTGCTCCAACTTTAAGTTGCTTGAATATCCTGCAGCTGTTTAGAACACCAGGTTTTGAAATTCTGGTTGGCAGAGGAAGGTAACTTTAACATTTAAATAAAAAAACTCCTTGATAATAGAGTCAGATTTTTAGCGGTAAAAGAAACCTTATAAAATCGGAGGTGGAGTTCCCACTGTGGTGCAGTGGATTAAGAATCCAACTGCAGTGGCTTTGATTGCTGCAGAGGTGCCAGTTCAATCCCCAGCCTGGCACAGTGGGTTAAAGGACCTGGCATTGCCACAGCTGTGGTGCAGGTCTTAGCTGAGGCTCAGGTTCAGTCCCTGGCCCAGGAACTTCCCCATTCTGCGGGTGTGGCCATAAAAAAAAAAAAAAAACCAGAGGTGACATTTGTGCCTAAGGTCTGAAAGACTTGACATTAATCATATAGATAATGTAAATTCTATTCATCACAGGGTGCAGAATGATGCCTTGCTGATAGAAATATCTCGAAAGTACAAGGTGATGTTTTAGTTTCTTGCAATTCATTAAAACTGGTAGAAAAATTGAACAACAGACTTCTGGTTCCAGAGTAAGATGGCATAGATTCACTTTTCCCAATTCCTTCCTACCATCAAATCCTAGGAAGAATTCAGCAGACAGCAGACAGAAGACCCAGGAAGCTGAGAGATGAAGGTGGACTGGTAGGGGACCTCAGCACATGAGGAATGACTGTACAGTGAATTCTCTGGGTCTCCTTTTAATCTGTCATGTATGGCCAGCCTGTGCATGGAGATTCCCCTTAACTAGACCTGCCAACAGGTATAGACAGAAAAAAGGTCCTTTCTGGCCATAGGGGAAGCCCAGTGGAGACCTGGGAGACCCCTAGCCTGCTCCACATGGGGACCAGCTGTATGAGTGCCCCCTGCAGGGTCAGAAGCTCTGGTTCCCTGCACTCCACCCAGTGGCATAAGGAGACCCAGGCCCACCTACTCACACCACAGCAGAAAGCAGTGTAGGGATGTGTCTTCCATTCACTTAGCCCATGTACAAAAATCCAGAGTAACATAATACTAACTGTGAAAGACTGATGCTTCCCCTCCTAAGAAAGAGAAGAAGACGATGTTTGACTCATCATTCTTACTTAATCCATTACTAGAAGTTCTTGTTATTGCAATAAGATATGAAAAGAAACCAGGAGTTCCCATTGTGGCTCAGTGGTTAACAAATCCGACTAGAAACCATGAGGTTGTGGGTTCGATTCCTGGCCTCGCTCAGTGGGTTAAGGATCTGGCTTTGCTGTGAGCTGTGGTGTAGGTCACAGACGTGGCTCGGATCCCGCATTGCTGTGGCTCTGGCGTAGGCCAGTGGCTACAGCTCTGATTCAACCCCTAGGCTGGAAACCTCCATGTGCCATGGGTGCGGCCCTAGAAAAGACAAAAAGACAAAAAGACAAAAAGACAAAAAAAAAAAAAAAAAAAAAAAAAAAAGAAAGAAAGAAAAAGAAACCAAATGCATATAGTTGGGAAGAAAAATAAAACTCAGTTTGTGGAAAACATGAAAATCCTAAGGAATCTACAACCCAAACCAAATCAAACCAAAACAACAACAAAAAAAGAGCTCATTAAGGTTTCAGCATACAGGAGTTCCTACTGTGGCTCAGTGGAAATAAACTTGACTAGTATCCATGAGGATGTGGGTTCGATCCCTGAATTCCTCAGTGGGCTAAGGATCTGGCATTGCTGTGAGCTGTTGGTGTATGTCAGAGACCTGGCTTGGACCCTGTGTTGCTGTGGCGGTGGTGTAGGCTGGCAGCTGCAGCTCCAATTTGACCCCTAGCCTGGGAACCTCCATATGCCATAGCTGTGGTCTTTATTTTTTTTTTTTTTTTATTTATTTATTTTTTTGTCTTTTTGCCTTTTCTAAGGCCGCCTCTGAGGCATATGGAGGTTCCTAGGCTAGGGGTTGAATCGGAGCTGTAGCCGCCGGCCTACGCCAGAGCCATAGCAACACGGGATCCAAGCTGCGTCTGCAACCTATACCATAGCTCACGGCAACGCTGGATCCTTAACCCACTGAGCAAGGCCAGGGATCGAACCTGCAATCTCATGGTTCCTAGTCAGATTCGTTAACCACTGAGCCACAACGGGAACTCCATAGCTGCAGTCTTTAAAAAAAAAAAAAGTTACAGCTTACATGTAAAGCACAGGGAACTATATTCAATCACTTGTGATGGAACATGATAGAGAATGATGTGAAAAAAAGAGTGTATATATATATATATATATGTATAATATATATAAAATATATAAAAATATATATAAAATATATAAAATATATAAAAATAACTGGGTCACTTTGCTGTGCAGCAGAAATTGACAGAACATTGTAGATAGATCAACTGTAATAAAAGTTATTTTAAAAAAAGAAGATTAAAGAAAGTTACGTTTTTGGGGAAAATAAGATTACAGCGAGATAGAAATCAATTACTTTTCTATATACTGACCATGGACAAATGGAAACTGAAATCATAAACACAAAAATACCATTTACAGTTGCTCCAAAGAAAATGAAATACTTAGGTATAAATTTACCAAATCTCATACAAGATCTGTATGATGAAAGTTACAAAAAGCTGATGAAAGAAGTGAAAGGAGGTCTCTATTAATGTCGAGGCATACCATGTTCGTGAATCAACATCATAGAGATATCCGTTATCCCTAAACTTATCTTTAGGCTTAACATAATTCCCCTCCAAATCTCAGCATGGTTTTCATAGACATGGGCAGGTTTATTCTCATATTTACATGGAAAAGCACAGGTCGTAGAATAGCCAAAACTGTTTTGAAAAAGAGTAGAATGGGAGGAATCCCTCTTTTCAATATTAATGCTTACTCTTGAGTTACAGAATTCAGTGTAGCATAGTATTGGCAAAGAGATAGTCACATAGATCAAAGAAACAGAATAGAGAACTCAGAAATAAACCCACACAAATATGTCCAGTTAATTTTTGAGAAAGAACCAAAAGCAGTTTGATGAAGTATAACACTTTAAGAAATTGTGCAGGAAGAATTGAGTATCCATAGGCAAAAAGAAAGGAGAGAGAAACAGACAGAGACAGAGAGAGAAGAAGGAAAGGAAGGAAAGGGAATAAGCCCTAAACCTAACATCTCATTCAAAAATTAACTCCATACATCTGAAACTGTATTGTAGTATTGTATACTTCAATGAAAAAAAATTAAAAAGTTAAAGAGATCATAGATTTAAATGTAAAACTATAAAACTTCTAGAAGAAAACACACATATATATTTATCTTTTCTTTTCGGCTGCACCTGAGGCATGTGGAAGTTCCCAGGTCGGGGTTTGAACTCACGTCACAGAAGCAACAGGGGCTGCAGCAGTAACTATGCGAGGTCCTTAGCCAGCCGAGCCACAGAGGAACTCCAAAAAATTTTTTTCAGGACCTAGGACTAGGCAAAAAGTTCTTAGACACAGAGTTCCCGGGTGGCCTAGCCGGGCTCCAGTGTTGTCACTGCTGTGGCACAGGTTCTATCCCTGGCCTGGGAACTTCTACATGTGTGGGCATGGCCAAAAAAAGTCCTTAGACTTGATACTGAATTCATTATCTATAAAAGGAAAAGTTGATTAATTGGACCTCACCAAAGTTAAAAACATTTGCTGTGGGAAAGAACCTTTTAGAGAAAGAGAAGACAATTTGTACAAAGTGCTGAAGACAAAAGTACTTGTATTCAGAATACAGAACTCTAAAAATTGAATGTTACAAAAATCCAATTTGAAAATGGGCTAGACATGAGGAGAAATTCACTGGAGAAGATATATAGATGGCAGTAAGCACATGGAAAATGGTCAGCATCTTTAGTAATAAAGAAATGCAGATTAAAACCACAAGGAGATATCACTGCACATCTACTAGAACGGCAAGAATAAAACAGTGATAACACCAAAGTTTGCCAAGAATGCCGAAAAACTGGATCTCTCATATATTGCTGGTGGGACTGTAAGATACACCCATTCTTGGAAATAGTCCTTTTAAAACCATAAATAGAATTTCTTTAGGATCCCGACTGTACTCTTGGGTAATTACCCCAGAAAAACAAGAACTTATTTTCATGCAGAAACCTGTGCACAAATGTATATAGATTAATTCATAATAGCCCAAATCTGCCAACAACCCAGATGTTCAATGGGTGAATGGTTAAACATACTGCAGTCCATCCACACCAAGGTACTCAGCAATAAAATGGAATGAACTATTGATACCCAATGGCTTGGATGGGCCTTAAGGACATTTTGGTAAGTGCCAAAAGCTGGTTTCAGAAAGAAACATGCTACATGATCCCATTTATGCTGCATTTGTGAAAGAACATAATTCTGGAGATGGGGAACAGATTAGTGACTGTGAGATTAGAGGTTAGAGATGGAGACGGTGGGTGTAGCTACAAAGAGGTACGAGGGAGCCTTGTATCTTAATGTGGTGTTTATACGAGGTTACAGGTGGGATACTGTGTAGAAGGACACATACCCACAAGGGTGCCTCTAAAGCTGGTGATAACTGAGTAAATTCTGTAGCTTATATTCTGGTCATTTTCCTTGTTAAGTATTGTTGAATATTGTCTGGTTATGCAGGAATGCAGGGTGTTAGCCTGGGAGAGGCAAGCTGAATAGTGCATGGGCCCTCTCTCTACTTTTCTTTGCAACTTTCTGTGACTCTCTATTTTAAAATGAAAAATTTAGGAGTTCATGTTGTGGCTCAGCGGGGAAGAATCCAACATAGTGTCCATGAGGATGCAGGCTTGATCCCTGTCTTTGCTCAGTAGATTAAAGATCCAGAATTGCCACTGTGGCGTAGGTCATAGGTGCTGCTCAGATCCCACCTTACTGTGTCCTGTGGTATAGGCCAGCAGCTGCAGCTCCAATTCGACCCCTAGCCTGGAGACTTCCATATGCCGCAGGTGCAGCCCTAAAAAGGAAAAAAATGAAAAGCTTAAAAGTGATCATTTTAGTATTAAGTACTCCAACTACTAAATATGAAAAGGAGATGCAGCAATTCAGGGTACCTAGGACCTGACCAGTGAGAACGTGAGGCTGCCAGGACCATGGCCTCAAGAGGAATCCCTGGTCTGCCAGGTTGCTGTGCTACTGCAGACCAGAGGGGCAGAGGAGGTGTGCCTGCCACTCTGTCCAGAGGTCCATGGTGTCTGACGTCACACGTCCCAGCAGAGATGTAGCGCTGGGGAACGACATCTCGTATGGGTGTAGGTATAAGCATGTAAGACTTATGAATAACTCTAATTAAAGGCAAATAGAAGAGTCTTGCTTTTATTCCAGACCTGACTTTAAAGAGACTTGGTCCTCTGATTATAAGCAATATATATAAAACACTAGGGGATATTAGCTTACATGCCTGGAAATATCCACTAGTATTTTATCTTGGTGTCCTTTTATCTTATTATTATGAGCAGTTCAGAAAGTTATGTTGGAAGGGATGCAGTAAAGCATCCTGGAGTGACTTATTAAACCTGTCTCAATCCTGAGAGTGTCACCATCCTTTGCCTTTGAAATCGGTATTGTAACTGGATGCTGGGGGATGGCCAGTGTCCTCTAGAAAGAATGGGCCTGGGATATCAGCATATTGTTATGTCACAGTTGACACCTAGGTATAGACTCATTTTTAATATATTTACAAGAGATATGCTATAGTGCATCAAATGTTCCTAAAATAAAACAAGCTTTCAGCCAGAGACATTCACCCCTGCAAGACAAGCTATACTCAACACTGGCCAGTGTCTTGCAGTCCTATGGGAAGATGAGGAAGTTCTCAATAGGAAGTGCCTCTGAAAACACCTTGATTGCTAACTGTAAAGAAAGGCGACTTCTAGAACGTCTTGGAGGAATGCCTGGCGCTTTCCCTGTTTGCTCATGGGAAATAGGTTTTAGGGAAGTGCCACATGCAATATCATTAATCAAGAACCTTTGTGCTTTTTTGTTTGTTTGTTTTTTGTTTTTGGTCTTTTAGGGCTGCACTGGCGGCATATGGAGGTTCCCAGGCTGGGGAGTCAAATCAGAGCTGTAGCCACTAGCCTATGCCAGAGCCATAGCATCATGGGATCTGATCCCTGAGTCCTCATGGATGCTAGTCATGTTCGTTAACCACTGAGCCACGATGGGAACTCCAAGAACCCTCACTCTTAATGGGACACTCCCCTTATAAGAGGCCTCAGGCACTCCGTTGCACAGGAGTTGAAATCTGCAGAAAAGAGAAATTTGATCTGCTTTTGAATAACAACCCTTATTGTTGGATTAATAAAATATTATATGGGGGGAGGGGTGAGAGAGAGATGGGTTGGGAGTTTGGAATTACCAGATGCAAACTAGTATGTATAGGATGGATGGACAGCAAGTTCCTACTGTATACACGGGGAACTCTCTTCAATATCCTTTGATAAGCCATAATGGAAGAAAATATGAAAAACAATGTATATATATATATATATATATATATATATATATATATATGTATAACTGAGTCACTTTGTTGTAGAGCAGAAATTAACACAACATTGTAAACCAATTATATGTCAGTAAAGGAAATTTTTAAAAAATATTATCTCAGCTCAAATGGAGCTCTGTGGCCTTGAGCAGAGAGCTGAGTCCTGAAGCTGTCATTGGAATGCTGTATACTCTGGTCCAAGCTGGGGCTGCTCTCGGGCTTTCACATACACCGTTTGGCTTGGAAAGTTGTTGCCCAGCCCAGGCGTGACTCTGCTAGGGATGTGAATTTGTCCCAGGGCTGCACAGGACCTGAGCTTGTTTGGGGTCCTGGGCCTGGATTTGGTGCCTACCTTCTGGAGGCAGGTAACCTGAAATGAGACACATTCCAAAGTGTCAGTTAGGCCTCTGAGATTCTTATTGCTGAGTCATAAGCACTTTGAGTGTGTTGGTTTCACATTGAAAAATCAGAATATCCCAGTTTCTGTTATGTCTGGATCAGGTCAAACGAGAACCTGAAAACCTCAGAAGACTGGACCTAGATGGGGTACACACTTTCTGAAAGGGTCTTCCCATGGGGCCAGCTCCATGGGACCCCACTGTAAAGGGAAGCCAGTTTGCATGCCTCTCTGACAGGTGTGCAGCAGAATTAAATACCTCTGCCATCTGGCCTTTGATATGCTCAGCTTTCTTTCTTTTTAAAAACTGGTTATCTACCCCATTTTGCTCCAGTAGCATCTTAATAATTTTCACGTATTTTCTTACCCTTAATAAATTTTTAACTAAGGATAACCCTGTGACAAAATAATTTCTCTCTATAACCACTATTTCTCTAAAGATTGAAGGCCGTTTCATATT
This sequence comes from Sus scrofa, assembly GCF_054392235.1. Classification (NCBI taxonomy): domain Eukaryota; kingdom Metazoa; phylum Chordata; class Mammalia; order Artiodactyla; family Suidae; genus Sus; species Sus scrofa. Next base: position 150,826,238 of record NC_139383.1, read on the forward strand.
TAATGAGATGTACTAAAGTTAAAATCTCAGGGAGGTCCCGCTGTGGTGCAGTGGGTTAAGAATCCAGCTGCAGTGGTTTGGATCACTGCGGAGGCTCGAGTTCAAAGTGGGTTAAAAGGATCTGGTGTTGCTGCAGGTGCCATGTAGGTCACAGCTGCAGCTAGGATTCAATTCCTGGTTCCAGGAACTTCCATATGCTTCGGGTGTGGCCATAAAAAAAGATCTCAGTATGTTTGAGTTTTTAATAAAGTAGTGAATCTTATAAATTATAATATACATGAATCCATTCAAGTTAGCTTTCTCAATTGTATGGAAGGGGGAAGCAAGCCCTCCTGGGGAAACTGAATTAAAATCAGCTGGAGAGCTGCTTTTTCAGAGTCTATTTGCTTCCCTACATGACTATTTCCTCTTCTCCGCTCCCCATCCACTTTGCTGCCCTGGTTAGCAGTCATCGCAAGGCTTGGTCTCCTGGAAGGATTCTCAGTGGGAAACATGCTTGCTTCCTGCTGGTTTATTCTTCTGCTCAGGATAGAATGAGGTCTGCTAAGGAAGGCTGGTGACAACAGGCACCTCTTCTCTGGAAAGCAGCTGAATCTGTGTGGTTTGTACTCAGGGACTTAGGTGGACCCCGTTTCAACTTGGCTAAATTGGGGGTGTAATGACAGGCAGCAGTGTGGAGCTTCACAGACACACAGTGACACCTTCTGCTAAAGTTGTGGCTGGAACTCTCTAGAGCAGTCCTTATCAAAAGTGTGGTCCCTGGACCAGCATCATCAGCATCACCTTGGAACTTGTAATAGGTTTACATTCCAATGCCCTGTCTGTCCCCCACCAGCTGATCAGACACTGCGATGGGTGCTTTCATCTGTCTTTGGTGCTTGCTGAAGTTGGAGCACTGGCCCCAGAGCAGTGGTGCCATCAGCTGTCCCCCTCCTCTTGCCCTTCATACTGCCAAGGGCAGTGCCCCCAGACAGGCTCATCTTTCCAAGAGCATCGTCACCTAGTTTAGCCCTCCCTGAGCCATCTTCCCTCCTGCCCAGCTCCCCTTTTAACCAGCTGTACAGTGTGTTCCCCCTTTAGTTTGCCCAAAGCCTGCCCCCTGTCCTAAGCTGTTTCCTGCGAGCCCCCCTGATGACTAGGAGCATACAAATGACTTCCATCCACCTTGCTTTTTGTGAATCTGCATGGTTTCTGGTCCCTTACCAAATAGTGCCCATCTACTTAAGATAATAGGATCTTAGAGCTTAAAGCGCATTGCAGCTTATTATACCTTTGCTTGTTTTTCCCGCCAGCATGCAGAAGTTCCTGGGCGAGGGATCGAACCTGTGCCATAGCAGTAACCAGACCCCAGCAGTGACAGCACTGGTTGCTTAACTGGCTAAGCCACCAGGGAACTCCTATACTTTCATTTTTGTTCAGTATCATCTATACATATAAAGCCCAGTTCAGGCACTCTTTGGACACCAAGGTGAAATATTGGCCTTTGTCTTTAAGGACAAAGGAACAGATGGTTTTGCTAGATGTATGGCTCTTTGCAAGTGACCTCTGTCCTCTCTCTCCTCTGTGAGTCAAGGGTGATGATGGTACCCATTTCCTAGGGTTGCCATGAGAACCAGCTCCTATGAGACAATACCCGCGGTGTATGTAGGACACTTCATGGTACATAGTTGACACTAATTAATTAAATAGCTATCTGAGAGGACAAAGAGGATGATCTGTCCTGGCTGCGCTGCCCAAGAAGACTTCCTGGAGAAAGTGGGATTTACCTGGGTCCTTCAGGATGTCTTAGTGTTTGAATAGGTAGACTTGAGTTTAATAATGTGCCTGCACTTGATTGCCTTGCTTTAGTGATGTCTGTGGAGGTTCAGCCCATGCCACGAGCCTTGAATGCTTCTTCCTCCGACGTTGGTGCTGCCACCTCAGTGGTCAGGGCATGTTTCTTTTGCCACCAGACTTGTAAGTTAGTTGGTTCAGACAACCCTCTGAAAGGAAGTTAGGGAAGAGAATTAACCACGAGGAAAGGGTGCAGAAAGTGGAAATGAAATGAAGAGATACACCTGGGAAAGGTGGAACAGGAATAACACAAGGAACTGGAGGGAAGGAAAAGCTAGAGGGGCTTGGAAAGGTGGGAATGAGGGATGCCTTTGAGCTCAAGGACTCTGGGATCACCATGGTGTGCACCAAGCCTGCACCGACTCCTGCAGCCCAGAAAGCCGCTGCCGATGCTGTTGAATGGGTTCCTGTCCCTTCCCTGGGACACAAGGGGAGCCACTTCTGGGGGGTGTTGCCCTGTTGGGGCCCATCATGGATTCTTTTTTTTTTTCTTTTCTTTTAAAATTTTGACTTTGAAGTGCAGTGTTTGGTAGCAGTACTCTACTGGCAAATGACCCTTCAGAAAATAAAATTTATTTATTGTAGAGGACCCTACAATAAAGTCAGCCTGAACTGGCCTCTAACTCCTCCACCTTGGCTGCTATGGAACCAGATTTCCATTCTGTAGAGACACCAGTTTTTCCATTTCCTTATCTTTGGGAAGCCAGGCCAACCTGCATAGGTGCCTTATGTTCCTTTAATTTCCTTTCTCTAGGCAGGAGGCAGGTGCTTGCCCGCTTTTGCTTTACTTTTCAGCTTTCCATGTAATATATGAAAGTAAGGTGACTTGGATGCAGAGGTAAAATGTGCTTGAAAAAACCTGGAGCCCATTTGCAGTAGTTCCCGCAATCATAAAACAAAAAATGGAATCTGTCGGCACATCAACGACCTGGGTTGTAAAAATGCCAGTTTGGAATTCCAGGGATGGACCCAGAATGTCCTGTCTTTGGGAGGCCCGTGCCCTGTTGACATGGGGCCTGTGTCCGCATGGGAAAGGGAGCTCAGTTCTCTACCCTGGAGGTGGTAGTTTGGACATGAACCAGGTGGCTTAAAGCAATGGAAATTTATTCTCTCACTGTTCTGGTGGTGAGAAGCATTAAATGGAGCTGTCAGCTGGGTCATGCTCCCTCTGAAGCCTCTGGGGAAGAGTCTGTCCTTATCTCCTGTAGCTTCTGGTGGCTGCCGGCCGTCCATGGTGTTGCTCGGCTTGTAGCTGCACAGCTGCAGTTTTTCTCTTCATCTTTCCATGTGTGAGTCTCTGTGTCTTTGTTTTCTTTACGGCTGAGGACAGCAGTATTTGGATTTGGGCCCACCTTGTTCCAGTCTGGCTTCACAGTTAACTTGCCAAGACCCTGTTTCCAAATAAGGCTGTGCTCTGAGCTTCTGGGTTGGACAGGCCTTCTGGGACACCGTTCATTACAGGGTAATTGCCTAGTCACTTACTGACACTTGCAGGTCTCTGTTGAGAGGGTCTGTAGGTTCTCGTTTATAAAGGATTCCATTTTGGTGCTGAAGATTAAGTGTTGCCTAAACTAGGCCTCTGTCCACCAGTGCTGAATAGACATGCAGAGACAGAGTTTGGGGTGGAGGAGGAAAAAAATCACTTTATTACTTTGTCAGGCAGGCTCCTGTCCTAAAGATAGGCCTCCTTTTAGGAGACAATTGGAAGTGATTTTTATAGTTTGGGAGTAGGAAATAGGGCCGCACATAAGGATCAGGTTAGATGTAAGCTTGCATTCTTCTTCAAAGCAGGTGTTTAGTGACCCTGGGACTGGTTCTGGTGGTCCTGGGATGAAGAAGACTTCATAACATTGTCCATTTGTTGGGGGTTTTAGTTTTTCAAAAGAGCTCCGAGGTATGGTTATGTGTATCCCTGAAGGAGGAACCAGGATCCTGCCCCAAGTCTGCACCATTGTTTTTTGATTGTTCTTCCCTTGTCTTTGCATGCCCTCCCTTCCCTGATCAGCAGCCGTTTGAACCTACCCTTTGGAACTCAAGGAAGGTTGTGGAGGTTACCTGAGGCCTATTTCCTACAAACAAGAAATGGGGGACACAAAGGTTTTTGTGCCCAGGAGCCCCAGAGGGTCTTGCTTGGTTTCATAAGTTGTTAAGCTGGAGGGTTGTATGGCTCTTTGGAAATCCCTGACCATGCTTGTCTTCTGGGTCAGCACCTGAGCAGGCAGTGAGGTGGTGCCCAGGGAGCATCTGGAAGTGCAGGGAGTGTCTTGGTCATGGTCCCTGGCTCTCCACACCTGGTGCAACACCTGGCATGTCATATGCTCTCAGTTGGAGCTTGTGGATAAATAAAAACTCAGAAAACATGCTGCATCAATCCATATGGTATTTGGGGAAAAAAAAAATCCTTGAAGACACTCTGATTGCCAAGTATTTCGAGGATGTTGCTGGGTCAGCTTTAATTTCACGTCACTACCCACTGACGTGTGTTTTGAGAGAACTCCCAAAAGTGGTTCCCTCCCCTGTTAGGAATTGCCCGCCCACAGCATTCCCCTGGAAAGTGTTATCAAGGAGATTAACTGTGTCCAGGAATAAATCTGGTGGTTTTTGGAGGGAGCATAAACACACAGAACTCGTTGCAGTTATGACACGTCATTGCAGCATGAGTACCTTCTATGGGTGGATCCGTGCAGCCCCAGCTACACAGGGCTTTGGAATGAGCTGGGCTTCCTGAGGAGAGAAAGGGCGTGGGCAGCGGTTCCAGACGTCCAGACACAGTGGAGGGTGCTGGGTCAGGCCCAGGGTGCAGCCTGTCTGCGGGAGGAGGTGGTAGGCGGTGGGGAGACTGGCTGCATTTCAGTGGATTTGTCATGCACCCTGAGTATGGTTTTGGCTCTGAGTGGTGCGGATGGGCGGATGCAGGGAGTCTGGTACATGGTGAAGCTATGAAACTAAGGGAGGGTGGATACCTCCTCTGAGAGCCTGGTCAACTTGACCAGTTGTTCTTTGGTATCATCTGTACATTTGAGGAAATTGATGCCTTAGATTTGAAATGTCAACTTCCATATGCTGTTAGGTATTGGAGGACTTATCAAGTGACAGGCTTCCAAAAGCTAATTTTTATTTTTACTTTTAAAATTTTTCAAATTTTTATTTTTGGCCATGCCTTGTCATGAGGAAGTTCCAAGGCCAGAGACTGAACCTGTTCCACAGTAGTGACCCAAACCAAGTAGTGACGACACTGGATCCTTAACTACTATGCCACTAGGGAACTCCCTAAAGCTGATTTTTTTAAAAAAAGGGTTTAATAATTAAACCAAAAAGGGGTAGTCTTGTAGTGTCATGCCTTTCTGGCTGTGGAATAATTACAGCCTTAAAGTTACAGTCTTAGAGTTCAGGACCAAGGACCTCCCTCAACCCACAGTGAGAGGAGGGGTCCTACAGAACGAAACCTGTCAGTCTAGCAGAGGTGTGGCTTCTGGAGACAGATGCTGAGTCAGGGTGATGGAGGAAGGGGGCACTGACCTTTGGCACTGTCTCTCCTGCAGATAAGCCCATGATGTGCCTCTGCTGTGGGGGGCCATCCTTACACCCCTTCCCTTCATAGATGGATCCTGGCTCCAGATGATTTTCCCTCACTTGTCACTGCACCACTGACCCAGCTGGCCTCTTAGCCTTTACTCTGTCTAGTTCCTTCCATGGCCCCTGGCTCCATCACATGCCACATATACCCTCTTGCCAGAGGTCAGAGCAGTGCCTTAAGATCTAAAGGCACACAGGCTTCTGCTCAGCAGCCTCCCTGCCTCCACAGCCACCTGGAGGAAGACCCAAAGCCCTCCCTCTCGGGCCTCCAGGGCTCTGTACTCGGCTGGCTGTGGCCCGCCTCCCTCCCTCCCTCCCGTTCGTGCCCCCCACAGGCATCCCGTCACACACTCCACCATTGGCTGTGCCCGCTCAGGACCCTTGGCAGCTGCCCATCCCAGAACCTTCCCTGAACTCCCTGACTTGCCCTACATAGTACTATCCACATCCGAGTTCCAGTGTCATATCCACGGGGATCCCTTTCCTGCCCTCTGCTCTGTTTATCCTGATGGCACTCACCGCAGTCCACCTGCTACTTGTCTGAGCCTTTAGTTATTTTGGAGCCCCCTCCTGTTAGCGTGTGAACTCCATGGGTGCACACCTGGCCTCTTGAGGGGAGCACACCTGCCTCCAAAACAAGCTCACAGTCTACATACATCACATATATTTTAAAGAGCAAATGACGTCACAGTGCTCACTAATGATTGCCTTCCTTATTTAAGACTTTTTTTACTGGGATCCCCATTTTTATGCATTTTTTAATTTGTAATTTAATTTAATTTAATTTTTTTGTCTTTTTTGTCTTTTTAGCACAGCACCTGCGGCATATAGAGATTCCCAGGCTAGGGGTCTAATCGGAGCTGTTGTTGCTGGCCTACCCCACAGCCATAGCAATGCCAGATCTGAGCCACATCTGTGATCTCCACCATAGCTCACACCAATGCTGGATCCCTAACCCACTGAGCGAGGCCAGGGATCGAACTGCAACCTCATGGTTCCTAGTCGTATTCGTTTCCACTGCACCACGATGGGAACTCCTTATGCATTTTTTTAAATGGGGCTAATACTTCCCTGCTCAAGTTAAAGGGATGCAAAGTCCTGATAGCACTACTCTTTGGGTGTGACCAGGGGTTGTCCCCATCCTTGTTAACATGACCTCCTGCCATGAAGACACATGAAATGACACTCCCAGAGAGATATGATCAAGCTTTGTAAAATTCTTTTATAAAAAAGCAGTCTTTTGAGTTCCCTGGTGGCACAGCGGGTTAAGGATCTGGCCTTGTCACTGCTATGGCTCTGATTACAGCAATGGTGCAAGTTTGGTTCCGTCCCTGGCCTGGAACTTTCTGTATGCTGAGGATGAAGCTCCCCCCCCCCAAAAAAAACTATTCACATATTTATGTTATTATAAGAAACATGGGAAAGGAGGGCGCATGCATGGCCTCCTACCCCTCCCCCTGTGTTGATTCTCTTGAGCACAAGTGCAGTCACAATATCTGCCACTGTGGTTTCTCCCACATGTGTCCAGCATGTGTAGGATGCTAGACATGGCCTCATACACAATGAACAGAAGGTGGCCAGGTATCACCAGCCATAGAAATATCCACCTTCTGAGTGGAGGTTCCATTTCTATAAATCTATCCTGAGAAAATCATTTTTAATGCAGTAAGATTCGAGTGTCCAAAGATAATTTTTACAGCAGTAAAAACAGAACAGAACTTAAATTCTGCCATATTAGCATAATAGATATTATGGTATATTCATTTTTTGGAATATATTTATTAAAGTTTATTTATTTATTTATATATTTATTTATTTATGGAGGTTGCCAGGCTAGGGGTCGAATTGGAGCTGTAGCCACCGGCCCACGCCAGAGCCACAGCAACGCGGGATCCCAGACATGTCTGTGACCTACACCACAGCTTATGGCAACAGTAAATCCTTAACCCACTGAGCAAGCCAGGGATCGAACCCCAAACCTCATGGTTCCTAGTCAGATTTGTTAACCACTGTGCCACCAAGGGAACTCCTAAAGTATATTTAATAATACTTTTAATGACATAGGAGTACTTATATTTGAAAAAAAAGTACAAATGATGTTTAATATAGGTTGTTAAATTCGTTCCTGTTTTAGGCCCTCTTTTAACCACATTCTGTAAGTTTTAGTGTGTTGTGTTTTCATTTGCACTTATCTCAAAGTATTTTCTAATTTCCCTTGTGATTTCTTCTTTGATCCATTGGTTAGTCAAGAGTGTATTGTTTAAAGTCCACACACACACACACACACACACACACACACACAATGTTTTCATGACAAAAACTTTGACCAAAGTGGGTACAGAGGGAACACATTCAACATAATAAAATCCATTTATGACATACCCACAACCAACATAATACTCAACAATGAAAAGCTGAAAACCTTCCTGCTAAAATCTGCAATAAGACAAGGATGCTCACTGTCACCACTTATGTTCAGCAAAGTATTGGAAGTCCTAACCACAGTAATCAGACAAGAAAAAGAAATAAAAATGTGTCCAAATTGGAAGAGAAGAGGTAAAATTATTATATGCAGATGACATGATATTCTGTAAAGAAAACTCTAAAGATTCCACACAAAAGCTACTAGAACTGAGAAATGAATTCAGTAAGGTAGCGGAATACATGATTAACATATAGAAATCTGTTGTATTTCTTTACACTAACAATGAAATATCAGAAAGAGAGTGTAAAAAAAATCCCTTTTAAAATTACATTTAAAGAATATTTAGGAATAAACCTGATCAAGGAGGTGATCAGGTTGATAAAGGAAATTGGAGATAATTCAAAGAAACAGAAAGATATCCCATGCTCTTGGATTGGAAGGATTAAATTAATATTGTTAAAATGGCCTTACTACTCAAAGAAATCTACAGATTGAATGTGCTCTCTATCAGTTTACCCATGGAAGTTTCACAGAATTAGAACAAATAATCCTAAAACCTGAAACCACAGTAGACCAAGAATTGCCAAAGCAGGAGTTCCTGTCATGGCTCAGTGGCTAATGAATCCGATTAGGAACCATGAAGTTGTGGGTTCAATCCCTGGCCTCGCTCAGTGGGTTAAGGGTCCAGCTTTGCAGTGAGTAGTGGTGTAGGTCACAGAGGCGGCTCGGATCATGCATTGCTGTGGCTCTGGCATAGGCCGGCAGCTAAAGATCCAATTAGACCACATAGCCTGGGAACCTCCATTTGCCTTGGGTGCAGCCCAAGAAAAGACAAAAAGACCCCCCCCCCAAAAAAAAAAAAAAGAATTGCCAAAGCACTTCTGAGGGAAGAAGAACAAAGCTGGAGGCATAACTTCCCCAGACTTCAGACAATACTACAAAGATAGAGTAATCAAAACAGCATCATATTGGCACAAAAACAAATACATGGGAGTTCCCATCGTGGCACAATGGAAATGAATCCAACTAGGAACCGTGAGGTTGCAGTTTTGATCCCTGGCCTTGCTCAGTAGGTTAAGGATCTGGTGTTGCCATGAGCTGTGGTGTAGGTCGCAAACGTGCCTTGGATCTGGCATTGCTGTGGCTCTGATGTAGGCTGGCAGCTGTAGCTCCAATTAAACCCCTAGCCTGGGAACTTCCATATGTGACAGGTGCGGCCTTAAAAAACAAAAAACAAAAAAAAAACAAAAAACAAAAAAACAGATATATGGATCTGTGGAACAGAATAGAGAGCCCAGAAATAAACACACACACTTATAGACAATTAGTCTTTGACAAAGGAGGCAAGAACATACAATGGAGAAAAGACAGTCTCTTCAGGTAAATCAGTGAAGTTAGAATATTCCCTCAGACAAACTGTATGACTTACTTTTATCATTATAAAATATCAATTATATGCAGAATCCAAAATATGATACAAATGAACTTATTTACAAAACAGAAACAGACTTACAGACATAAAAAATAAATTTATGGTTACCAAAGGGGAAAGTGGAGGTAAGGGATAAATTAGGAGTTTGGGATTAACAGATACAGACCACTGTTTATAAAATAGGCAAACAAGAAGGACCTACTCTTTGACAAAGGAACTATATTCAGTATCTTTTAATGGAAAATAATCTGAAAAATAATATATATATGTGGGTGTATAAGTGGATCACTTTACTGTACCTGAAACTAACACAACATTGTAAATCAAGTGTACTTCAGTTTTAAAAAGGAGTGTGTTGTTTAATGTCCATGTTTGTTTGTGTTTTCCAAGTTGGCATCTGTTACTGATTTCTAAGTTCTGTGCATTGTTGTTGACAATTATATAGTTGGTATGATATCCATTCTTTGAACATTTTGAGTCTTATTATATGGCCTGCTTTATGGTTGGTACTTCAGAGCATCCCATGTATACTTGGTAAGATGTGTGTTCTGTTGCTGGGTGGTGTGTTCTGTAGTTGCCTTATATTTCTAGCTAATTTATGCTAATTGTTCAAGTCTTTTATTTACTATTTTCTGGTAGCTATTCTACTTGTTATTGTAAGTACTATGTTGTCGTCTCCAACTATTACTGTTGAATAATTTGTTTCATCCTTCAGTTCTATTAGTTTTTGCCTCATGAGTTTTGGACCATGTTGTTAAGTGCCTTTATGTTTATAACTGTATGACTTTTATCATTACAAAATATCCTTCCTTATTTTTAGTACCAATTTTAAGTCTATATTTCCTAATATTAATGTAGCTAATCCAGTTTTCTTTTGATTACCATTTTAATGTTGCATACTGTCTGGGGCCGCTTTGTGCTGTTGTGCCAGGGTTAAGTTGGTGGGAAAGAGATTTTTACATCCTGCAAAGTCTAACAGATTTACTCTCAGGTCCCTGCAGAAAAAGTCTGCCAAATTCTAGTAAATCAAGTAGCTATAGTAAATGAAAATTTTTTTTGGTAATGTATTGGTAAAGGTGTTAGCTTAAAGTTTGCCTGCTACCACAGGGTTATTTTCGAAGGTCTAATGTCAAGAATAAACTCATCTGAATGTTTGGGTTGTGAGCAATGTATGTGTGCGTGTGTGTGTGTGTGTGTGTGTGTGTGTGTGTGTGTGTGTGTGTGAGTTTTTGTTTTGTTTTATTTTTTTGCTTTCCTTATAGCAACTAAGGATCAATGAGAGTTGAATTAATTCCAGCCATGTTTTTTGTGCTCTGAAAATTGTATAGTAACTTCCTTGGAAAATCTTGTACTTGAAACAATTGGTCTCACCACTTAAGTTTAAGCATTTGAAATATAATAGTATGAATTTCTGACTCCAAGAAGGAGGAATGCCTATGTAAGGGCACACACCTGGAGGAAGTATTCAAGCTTTCAGGTGACTTTGCCTTTCTGGCCTCAGTTTTGTCCTTTTAAGTGAGTATAAGATAACTCCTGAAAATGCTGTGTGAAAATAAAGTAATGTTTGTGAAAATTCCTCATAAATTATATGAGTAAACAATTTTCTGCTATTATTGTTATAACTAATATTGTTATTAGTGTATGATAGAGATGCCAAAGAGATTTTTTTTTCCTGTGGCCAATACATAACATTGAGGCCAGAACTCTTGTAACTATTAACCTCTGCTTTAATTTAAAAATATTATAGTCTTTTCCAAATTCAAACTTCTGTTTCTCATTTGCTTTTAAGCACTCTTCTTTTTTTGTGTTTTTTTGTTGTTGTTGTTTAAGTATGGTTGATTTACAATATTATGTTAGTTTCTGCTTTACAGCAAAGTGATTCAGTTATATGTATATATACTTGCTTTTAAAAAAACATTCTTTTCCATTGTGGTTTATCATAGAATATTGACTATTCTGTATCATGGGATATTCAATATTTGGTCTTCTTCCCATTTTAGAGATAAGGAATCTGAGCCTGGGAAAGGTTAAATAATGTGCAGCAGTGGATCTCCATCTATTAAGAGTTGAATTGGTAGTTGAACCTCTTGATCCCTCCTTCCCCAAGGAAGTGACCAGTGTCCTCCTGGCTAGAATCTGGGTAAACTAAGAAAAGAAAGAGCTGATAGTATGTATGCATTTGGGAAGCTGTTGTTCCCTCTAAAGAAAAGATTTTCTCATTCACTTTTAGACACTTTGGTAAGATTAAGTATGTTAAATATGTTAAGTCAAATTTTATTTCCCCAAATGAATAGTATTTTCATTTTAATAGTTTTCATGCTATCAAAATTGGAAATTGATCTATTAAACTGATATATATTTATTTTTAATGGCCCATACCCATGGCATATGGAAGTTCCTGGGCCAGGGATTGAATCTGTGATTTATATCACAGCTGCAGCAACACCAGATCCTTTAACTTACTGAGCCAGGCCACAGATTGAACCTGCACCTCTGCAGTGACCTGAGCCACTGTGCTACAAACCCATTGTGCTACAAACTGGTCTATTTAAGTATGGATTTACTTAGCAAGCTATGGACTGCATTGTATGGATTTACTTAGCAAGCTATGGACTGCATTATATATTAACATAGAGAGGAAAATTGCATTATAAATTTTAGGTGTAAAGATTAGTAGATTGTAAAACTCAGGCAGAGTTTTTTTCCTACACATTATCAAATTCCAGAGTGAGGACGCACACCTTCTGTAGCCCGGAGTGTCAGCTACAACAGAAATGCTCATGCCTATTCTTAGAGTAGACTTTTCTATGCCTAATGAGAATTATACTTTAAATGTGGAGATCTTAGATCGTTTCACTTTGCAGATAGATCACACCTCAAAAATTCATACGGATAAGAGAAAAAATAAGTTTTTCTCATTTTAAAGTTTTGCCTAATGTCATATTATCTCAGAACTATGTAGCATGATAGCTGACCTAGCAGGTTAGGGAGAAAAGTAGCCAAATCTTTAGCATGGTTGATGATTACTTTTTAAAGAGATATTAAAAGCATGGCACTATTTTTCAAAATATTAAAGAAATGTATACTTTAAAAAACTTGCACGGAATTCTGTATTTCATGTATTTTTACTATGTCATTAACAGAAATCTGATTTTTTTTTTTTCTGCCTTACATGAAACCAATTTTATTCCTTAGGCATAGTCAGAAAGAAAAACTGAGTTCATTTGGTTTTTCATATTTTTTCACTGTTGTTTTAAAAGCAAAACCAGGAGTTCCTGTTGTGGCTCAGTGGAAATGAATCTGACTAGTATCCATGAGGATGTAGGTTCAATCCCTGGCCTCGCTCAGTGGGTTAAGGATTCGGCATTGCTGTGAGCTGCGGTGTAGGTCACAGATGAGGCTCGGATCTGGCATTGCTGTGGCTGTGGCATAGGCCAGCAACTACAGCTCTGATTGGACCTGTAGCCTGGGAACCTCCATATGCTGCAGGTGTGGCACTAAAAAGACAAAAAATAAAAGTAAAACCAAAAAAGCAACATGTGATCAGTCATTTTATTCATCCTAAGTTTTATTATTTTGCAAGTTCTGTTCACCAACTTCATACATTTTTTTTTTTTCTTTTTAGGGCTGTACCTGCAGCATATGGAGGTTCCCAGGCTAGGGGTCCAATTGGAGCTATAGTTGCAGGCCTACACCACAGCTCATGGCAATGCCAGATCCTTAACCCACTGAGTGAGTCCAGGGATCGAACCCACAACAACCTCTAGGTTTCTAGTGGGATTGGTTTCTGCTGTGCCAGAACAGGAACTCTACATTTTAAATTTTACATTTTATTGATCATAAAGGAGTAGATATACCTAACTTTTAGAAATATTTTAAGGTTTCTTATTAAGTTATTTATTACAGGCATTCTAGATCCCTTATGATGGAAATTTCTGGTTAAAAATAAGATTTATGTAATTTTCCTCTTTTTCTTAAAACTCTTTCCCTAAGACACAATTGTCAGAGTAACCCTCAGATTATCAGCCTAGAATTGGAAAGGTAAAATTTCCTTACATTTGCAAGAGTTTCAACTGAAATGACCTGTTGATTGGAAGAATTAGCCCCTGTAAAGCAAAATGTATCATTCTAAGTGGGGAAACTAGTTTCTTGGAAGAGTTAACATTTCCTCTAAAATGGCTCATAAATAAAACCAGTCTTTTGTTTGAACATTTCCAACATAATATCATTTTCTTGGGAAAAGCCACTTGTCACATGTGCAGAAAATCTGGTCATTCTAATAAGGTTAATAAAGCACATCTGCAGAATTTATTCCTGAGTTTGGCCTGAGCTCTAAGGTTCTTTGCCATGTAAGATTCTGCAAACGTAAGCATATCTGCTAATAGAAACAAAGTGATGGGATCCTGCTGTGTAGCACTGGGAACTCTGTCTAGTCACTTATGATGGAACACTTAATGTGAGAAAAAAGAAAGTATACATGTATGTGTAACTGGGTCATCATGCTGTACAGTAGAAAATATATATATATATAAATAAATGATTAAAAAAAAAAAAAACGAAGTTGATGCATTTAAGTTTTCCATCTTCCTCCTGCCTGACTGCTTTTGGCAGTGAGAGGAGTTGGTGGGAGGGTGAGAGTGAGTAGCCAGGCCAGGAGAGGCATGTTCTCCCCGCTGCTATCAGGTGCCAGGCTGGATAGGCATCCAGACCCCCATGATGGATGGTGGTTTATGCTGCAGAAGCCATCTGGGCCCCCAGACATGCCCCTTGTCCCATACAGTTGCAGTGCTGTCTGACTTTCACAACCAAGTAGACATCGAGATTTTTTTACAAATGTCTTTTTATAAGTCTCTCTTTTTGAACTCTCAGGGCAGAGTTTTTTTTTTTTTTTTTTATCTTTTTTTGGTCTTTTTGCCTTTTTCTAGGGCTGCTCCCGCGGCACATGGAGTTCCCAGGCTAGGGGTCTAATCGGAGCTATAGTCACTGGCCCACACCAGAGCCACAGCAACACTGGATCTGAGCCGCCTCTGTGACCTACACCACAGCTCACAGCAACGCCGGATCCTTAACCCACTGAGCAAGGCCAGGGATCAAACCCGCAACCTCATGGTTTCTAGTCGGATTCGTTAACCACTGTGCCATGACAGGAACTCTTTAGATCAGAGTTTATGGTGGACTACTGGTTTGGACCTTGCTGTACCCATGGACTAGGCCCTCCGTCAACTCTGGTGATGCTATTTTAGAAGTGTTCAATATAGAACCTTGAAGAGCCACAGTCCCTCCTTTATGCAGTGAGAAATCAATGTGGTTATAAAATGAGAAAGCAGGCCTAGATGTGCAAGTGGCTGGTCTGTAGCTACAGCTTTCCAGCTGTCCTGTCCCTCTTTGTGTCCCCTCCCTAAAATGCCACACATACTTCTTCTGGTTTGGAGTTTGAGGTTATGTTAATCATTTTGAGTACCAGTAATCTCAGCTGATCCATAACCTCTGCTTAATGGATGAGCGAATAGGTATCTATTTCCAAAATTGTTTTTGTTTTAATGGAGCACACCTGCCTGTTTTATGGAATTGAACTTCAGAGAGCCCAGTGGGTTGCCATCAGCTTGGTAGAGGCTGAGGGGATGGGGAGAATTCAAATTAATTGAATTGATTTTAACAATGGCAGGACAGTTCATTGTAATATCTTTTTTTCTTGAAAGGACATTCGTTTCTTGAGAGAACCTTCCTACATACATATTCTTCACAAGCCAGAAGGGGATTTTGTGTTTGGGAGGTGAACACCTTACACAGTGCAGATATTTGTGCATTTTCCCATTAATTTTAACATATTAGTCTCATACTCTGACAAACTTCCCTGTACCAGGTTCTATGGCTGGTTCTGCCTTTGTCTTCTGTCTGTTCTCAAATTTGGAAATATAAAAGGTTTTCCTCTTTTTAAAAAAAATTATTTTATTGAAGGATAGTAGATTTACAATGTTGTGTTAATTTCCACTATATAGTAAAGTGATTCATATATATATATATACACATTATTTTTCATATTCTTTGTCATTATGGTTTATCATGGGATTTGAATATAGTTCCTTGTGCTAAACAGTAGGACCTTGTTGTTTATCCATTCTATATATAATAGCTTGCATTTGCTCATTCCAGACTCCCAACCCTCCCTTCCCCCAACCTCCCCCTCCCCACAGCCATGGGTCTGTTCTTTATGTCTGTGAGTCTGTTTCTATTTTGTAAATATGTCCATGTCATATTTTAGATTCCACATATAAGTGATATCATATGGTGTTTGTCTTTCTCCGTCTGAGTTACTGCACTCAGTATGATCATCTCTAGGTCCATCCATGTGGCTGCAACTGATTTTCCTCTTTTTATACACAGACTAAGTTCCCAAACCAGAAATAGTTCCAAAGGAAGTCCACAGTGGCCTAGTTTAAATTTAAGAAGGCATATTCATTTCTCCTTCAAAGTAAGGAACTCCCATCTGCCAGCATAAAGACGTGAGCACCTCAGGGGTCACAAGGAAGCATGTCTTTCCCAGAGTAACTTTAAAAAATTGCAGGAAAAGGAGGCACCAGTTGGACTAGGCGGTGCTGAGGAAAAGGGCAAATGGGGACTTGGACTACAGACCCAAAGGTGTGGATCTGCAGATGTCACTGGTGACACCAAAGCGATGGGCATAGCTTCTGGTGCCTGTCACTACTTCTGTGCCTGCAGACTCCCATCTGACAGCACGTTCCTTCTGCCCAAAGGCTTTCCATTCCCTTTCCTTGAGGACAGGTCTGTCCAGGATGAAGTCATGAAGTCTAAAAAAAGTCTCTTTTTTGTTTTCAAAATGTATTTTCACTGAGTGTACAATTATAGGTGGACAACTTTTTCTCTGAATACTTTGAAAGCATTGCTCCACTGTCTTTTTTTTCCCTTTCTCTTTTATTTATTTATTTTTAATCGTTATTTCCCCAATATGCTTTTTTTCCTACTGTACACCGTGGTGACCCCGTTACACATACATGTATACATTCTTTTTCCTCACATTATCGTGCTCCATCATAAGTGACTAGACATGTGGCTCTCAGCATAACTACTCAGCATTTCCACCGTCTTTTTTGCTTCAGTGTTTCCAATGAGAAGTTTATCATTCTTATCTTTGGTTCTCCGTAAGTAATGTACCTTTTTTCTCTGTTGTCATGATTATCTCTGTCACTGATTTTTAAAAAATAATTTTTATTAAAAATTTAAAAGAAATTTTATTGCTACGCCCATGGCATCTGAAAGTTTCTGGGACAGGGATTGAATCCAAGCCACATATGTGACCTACACTACAGCTGCAGCAATACTGGATCCTGTAACCACTGCTCCAGGCTGGGGATTGAACCTGAGCCTCTACAGTGACCCAAGCCGCTGCAGTCATATTCTTACCCCAGTGTGCCACAATGGAAACTCCTCTGTCATTGATTCCTACCCCCTCCCCGCCCCTGCTTCGTGTCCTCCCTGTGTTTTTGTTCTTGATTTTTATAGTTTATTTGCAATATTCTGTCAATTTCTGCTGTATAGCAATACACACACACACACACACACACACATTCTTTTTTAACCTTATCCTCCATCATGTTCCATCACAAGTGATTAGATATAGTTCCCTGTGATGTACAGCAGGATCTCAGTGCTTATCCACTTCAAATGCAATAGCTTGCATCAATTAACCCCAAATTCCCAGTCCATTCCACTCTCTCCTCCTCTCCCTTGGCAATCACAAGTCTGTTCTCCATGTCCATGAGTTTCTTTTCTGTAGATAGGTTCATTTGTGCCGTATATTAGATTCCAGATATAAGTGATATCATGTGGTATTTTTTCTTTCTGAGTTATTTCACTTAGTATGAGAATCTCTAATTCCATCCATGTTGCTGAAAATGGCATTATTTTGTTCTTTTTTATGGCCAAGTAGTATTCCATTGGATATATGTACCACATCTTAATCCATTCATCTGTCAATGAACATTTAGGTTGTTTCCATGTCTTGGCTATTGTGAATAGTGCTGCAATGAACATGTGGGTGCATGTGTGTTTTTCAAGGTAAGTTTTGTCTGGATATATGTCCAGGAGTGGGATTTCTGGGTCACATGGTAGTTCTATATTTGGTTTTCTGAGGTACCTCCCATTTTCCATAGTAGTTGTACCAATTTACATTCCCACCAACAGTCTCCACACCCTCTCCAGCATTTGTTATTTGTAGGCTCTTTAATGATGGCCATTCTGACTGGTGTGAGGTGGTACCTCATTGTAGTTTTGATTTGCATTTCTCTAATAATTAGTGATGTTGAGCATTTTTTCATGTACCTGTTGGCCATCTGTACATCTTCTTTGGAGAAATGTCCATTCGGGACTTCTGATTGTGGCTCAGTGGTTAACGAATCTGACTAGGAACTATGAGGTTGCAGGTTCGATCCCTGGCCTTGTTCAGTGGGTTAAGGATCCGGTGTTGCCATGAGCTGCAGTGTAGGTTGCAGACGCGGCTTGAATCCCGAGTTGCTGTGGCTTAGGCCGGTGGCTACAGCTCTGATTAGACCCCTAGCCTGGGAATCTCCGTATGCCACAGGAGCTGTCCAAGAAATGGCAAAAAGACAAAAAAAAAAAAAAAAAAAAGAAAGAAAGAAAGAAAGAAAAGAAATGTCCATTCAGGTCTTCTTCCCATTTTTCAATTGGATTGTTGGTTTTTTTTTTGCTATTGAGTTGTATGATTTGTTTGTACATTTTGGAGATTAGGCCCCTTGTTGGTAGCATCATTTTAAACTATTTTCGCCCATTCTATAGGTTGTATTTTTGTCTTCTTAATGGTTTCCTTTGCTGTGCAAAAACTTGTCAGTTTGATTAGGTCCCATTGGTTTATTTTTGTTTTTATTTCTCTTGCTTTAGGAGACTGACCTAAAGAAAAGATCTATACGGTTGATGTCAGAGTGTGCTTTACCTATGCTCTCTTCTAGGAGTTTTATAGTGTCTTGTCTTATGTTTAAGTCTTTAAGCCATTTAAGTTTATTTTTGTGCATGTTGTGAGGGTATGTTCTAGTTTCATTTATTTACATGCAGCAGTCCAGTTTTCCCATCACCACTTGCTGAAGAGACTGTCCTTTTCCCATTTTATGTTCTTGCTTCCTTCGTTGAAGTTTAATTCACCATAGGTGTCAATTAATGGGTTTATTTCTGGGTTCTCTATTCTATTCCATTGATCTGTATGTCTGTTTTTGTACCAGTTCCACACTGTCTTGATAACTGCAGCTTTCTAGTATTGCCTGAAGTCTGGGAGAGTTATGCCTCCTGCTTGGTTTTTGTTCCTTGGGATTGCTTTGGCAATTCTGGGTCTTTTATGGCTCCATATAAATTTTTGGATTGTTTATTATATCTAGTTCTGTGAAAAATGTCATGGGTAATTTGCATTGAATAGGTAGTTTGTTTTGGATAGTATGGCCATTTTAACAATATTAATTCTTACAACACAGGAACAAGTAATATCTTTCAATTTCTTTGAATCCTCTTTAATTTCCTTGATTAAGGCTTTTCAGTTTTCAGCATATAAGTCTTTCAACTCCTTGGTCAGGTTTACTCCTATGTATTTAATTTTTTGGGGTGTGATTTTAAAAAGTACTGTATTTTTATATTTCTTTCCTAATATTTCATTGTTAGTATATAGAAATGCAAATGACTTCTGAATGTTAATCTTGTATCTTGCTATTTTGCTGAATTCATTGATCAGTTCAAATAGTTCTTGTGTGGAGTCCCTAGGGTTTTCTATATATAGTATCATTTCATCTGCATAGCATGACAATTTTACCTCTTCTCTTCCAATTTGGATACTTTTTTTTTTGTCTTTTTGTCTTTTTTTTTTTTTTTTTTTTTTTTTAGGGCTGCACCTGTGGTATATGGAGGTTCCCAGTCTAGAGGTCCAATCGGAGTTGTAGCTGCCATCCTACGCCACAGCCACAGCAACACCAGATCCAAGCCGCATCTGCGACCCACACCACAGCCCACAGCAATGCCAAATCCCTAACCCACTGAACAAGGCCAGAGATCAAACCCACAACCTCATGAATCCTAATTGGATTTGTTTCCACTGCGCCACAACGGGAGCTCCAAATTTGGATACTTTTTATTTCTTTCGTTTGTCTGATTGTTGTGGCTAGAACTTCCAATACTATGTTGAATAAAAGTGTTGGGAGTGGGCCTCTTAGTCTTGTCCCAGATTTTAGTGGGAAGGCTTTCAGCTTTTCTCTGTTGAGTATTATATTGGCTGTGGGTTTGTCATAAATGGCTTTGATTTTGTTAACATGTGTTCCCTCTATACCCACTTTGGTAAGAGTTTTTATCATGAATGGATGTTGGATTTTGTCAGATGCTTTTTATGCATCTATTGAGACAATTATGTGGTTTTTGACTTTTCTTTTGTTAATGTGGTGTATGAGGTTGATTTGTGTATATCGAACCATCATTGTGAACCTGGGTTGAATCCCACTTGGTCGTGGTGTATGATCTTTTTTATATGTTGTTGGATTCAGTTGGCTAAAATTTTATTGAGATTTTTGTGTCTGTATTCATCAAAGATAATGGCCTGTAATTTTCTTTTTTGGTAGTGTCTTTAGTTTTGGAATTATGGTGATGGTGACTTCATAAAATGTCTTTGGGATTATTTCTTCTCCTTCAGTATTTTGGAAAAGTTTAAAAAGGATGGGTATGTTTGGTAGAATTCACATGTGAAGCCATCTGGTCCTGGACTTTTATTCGTAAAGAGTATTTTTATTACACATTCAATTTCATTTTTAGTGATTGGTCTGTTCAGTTGATCTATTTCTTTTTGATTTGGTTTTGGCAGTCTGTATGTCTCTAGAAAGTTGTCCATTTCTTCTAGGTTATCAAATTTGTTGGCATGTAATTGTTCATAGTATTCTTTTTTTTTTTTTTTTGTATTTCTGCAGTATCTATTGAGATTTCTCCTTTTTCATTTCTTATTTTATTTGGGTTCTTTCTCTCCTCTTCATGATGAGTCTGGCCAGAGGTTTGTCAATTTTGTTTACCCCTTCAAAAAGCCAGCTCTTGGTTTTATTGATTTTTTTCTATTGATTTTTAAATCTCTATTTTATCTATTTCCTCTCTGATCTTTATGATTTCCTTCCTTCTGCTGGCTTTAGGTTTTGTTTGTTCTTCTTTTTCTAATTCTTTTAGGTGGTAGTTTGAGTTGTTGATTTGAGATTTTTCTTCTTTTCTAAGTAAGGCCTGTTTCACTGTGAACTTCCCTATAAGAACTTCTTTTGTGGCATCCTATAGATTTTGAATGGTTGGGTTTTCATTATCATGTGTCTCATATTTTTTAATTTCCCCGTCGACCCATTTTTTTTTTTTTTTTAGTAGCATATTGTTTAGTCCATGTAGTCAGTTTTTTTTTCTCATTTATTTTCCTGTGGTTGATTTCTAGTTTCATGCCATTGCAGTAAGAGAAGATACTTGAAATAATTCCTGGGAGTTCTCATCGTGGTGCAGTGGTTAATGAATCCTACTAGGAACCATGAGGTTGTGGGTTTGATCCCTGGTCTTGCTCAGTGGGTTAAGGATCCAGCGTTGCTGTGAGCTGTGGTGTAGGTTGCAGACGTGGCTCGGATCCCATGTTGCTGTGGCTGTGGCATAGGCCAGCGGCTACAGCTCCAATTAGACCCCTAGCCAGGAAACCTCCACATGCCACAGGAGTGACCCTAGAAAAAGGCAAAAAGACAAAAAAATAATAATAATAATTTCTATACTCTTAACTTTATTAGGTTAGTTTTGTGCTCCAATATGTGGTCAATCCTTGAGAATGTTCCATGTGCATTTGAAAAGAATGTATACTCTGATTTTTTGGGGGTGTAACATCCTGAAAATATCAATTAAGTCTAACTTTTCTATTGTGTCATTTAGGATTTCTGTTGCCTTATTGATTTTCTCTCTAGAGGATCTGTCCATTGATATGAGTGGGGTATTAAAGTCTCCTACTCTTACTATATTCCCATCAATTTCTCCTTTTATGTCTGCTGGTGTTCATTGTATGTCTTTGGGTGCTCCTATATTAAGGGCATATATATTGATGAGTGTAATATTCTCTTCTTGAATTGATCCTTTTATCATTAAATAGTGTCTGTCTTCATATTTCTTTATGGCTTTCATTTTGAAGTCTTTTGTCTGATATGAATACTGCAACTCCTGCTTTCCTGTATTTTCCATTTGCATGAAATATGTTTTTCCACACCCTCACTTTCAATTTATATGTGTTCTTTGCCCTAAGGAGAGTCTCTCATAGGCAACATGTTGTAGTCTCTTGTTTTTTTATCCAGTCTTCCACTCTGTCTTTTGATTGGAGCATTTGGTCCATTGACATGTAAGGTAATTATTGATAAATATGCATTTATTGCCATTTTAAACCTTGTTTTCCAGTTGACTCTATGTTTCTCCTTTGTTCCTTTTTTTTGGGGGGGGGTGGATGTTTTCCTTTTATTTTATGCTTGTGTCCTCTTCTTTTTAGTTTTTGTGAATGTATGATTTGGTTTTGATTTATGGTTGCCCTGTTTTTCAAGTATGTTAACCCCTTCCTGTATCTGCTTGCTTTAGCCTGATAATCATATAGCCTCAAACACATTCTTAAAAGAAGAGAGTCTAGATTTTCTTACTTTCCTTCCCACATTTTATGATTTTGATGTCCTTTTAAAATATCTTCATGTTTATCCTTTTGCTGTTCTTTGTGTTTACTGTCACTTTTACTATAGGTTTTTTTTTTTTCCTTTTAGATCTGTGTACTGGCTTATTTAAGTGATTACTTTCCAATTGTGATTTCATCCATCCTATTTCTTATTACTTCTTTTTTATTAGAGGAGTCCTTTCAGTATTTTTTCTAGTGTTGCTGTACTCTTTTAGTTTTTGTTTATTGGAGAAATGCTTTATTTCTCCTTCTATTTTAAATGATATCCTTATTAGGTAGAGTATTTTAGGTTGCAAATTTTTCCCTTTTAGAACTTTGAATATATCTTCCCACTCTCTTCTGGCCTGTAATGTTTCCATAGAGAAATCAACTGATAGCCTTATGGGGGTTCCCTTATAAATAACTCTTTGTTTTTCTCTTGCTGCCTTTAGAATCCTCTCTTTATCTTTACTTTTACCATTTTTATTATAACATGTCTTGGTGTGGGCCTGTTTGAGTTCAACTTGTTTAGGGCCCTCTGTGCTTCCTGTCTTGGTATCTACTTCCTTTAGATTTGTAAAGTTTTCAGCCATAATTTCTTCAAATATATTTCCAATTCCCTTTTCTTTTTCTTCTCCTGGAATCCCTATTATGTGTAGATTGGCCCACTTTACATTATCTCATAGATCTCTTATATTGCTTTCATGTTTTTTTTTTATTTGGTTTTCTGTCTGTTGTCTTGATTGGGTGATTTTCTTTATTCTATGTTACACGTCACTAATTTGTTCCTTTGCATTATTCATTCTGCCCTTCATTGCCTTTAACTGAGCTTGCATCTCTGCAAATGAATTTCCTAATTTTTCTTGTCCCTTCCTTATATTTTCTAGTTCCTTTCTGAAGTAATTTGAATTACTGTTCATATTCTCTCTTAATTTCTTCAGTATTTTCACTATCTCCTTTTTGAACTTGGTTTCTCTTAGACTAAAAAGGTCTGCTTCATTGTTTGCTCCTTCAGGGGAATTCTCTTGTTCATTTAACTGGGAATGGTTCCTGAGCTGCTTCATTTTGCTTATACTTTTCTTATTCTGTGTGTTTAGGGAAAACAGCAGCTGTAGTCTTAGAGGGCTATTTATATGTGAGTGCTCCTGGGCATTTTGTGGGGGCTTACTATTTATTTTTGACATGAGAGCTGCTTTGGTTTGGATGCTTGCTGTCTCTTTCTTCAGCATGTCCAGACTTTTGTACCCTTGATAGGGTGCTGCATGTGCTTCCAGGAAGACAAGGAGGATAGGCAGGCCCTGGTTGCTGGGCCCTTGACAGTGGCAAGGACCCCAGGGAGGTGGTGCAGGCTACTGCTATTTGCAGGGCCCTGGGCAGTAGCAGTGACCCTCAGACCATTGTATGTAGTGCCCAGAGTGTTTGGCGGTGGCAGCAGCAGGATGTGTGTATTCCCAGGAGAATAAGAGCAATAATCGGTGGTGTTTGGTTGTAGTACCCTCCTCTGTGCTGACCTCTAAGGTGACTGGATCCATAGATGGTGCCTGTTCACAGACCCCTAGTGATGGTGGACCACGCCCACCTCTGGAGTCTGAAGTGACTGCCATAGTTTGCCCCTGGTGCCTGTAGACCACACGAGAGGTGCCACATCATGCTTAGCCTGCATAGGAGGCACCCTGCTGCCCTTAGCTCACACGAGAGGTGCCCAGCCACCCGAAGCCCACACAAGAGGTGCCTCACTTCTCCTAGACTAGGCCAGAGACACCCCACCCTCTGAGAGTCTGCATGTGCACAAAGAAAGATATCTTTGTGGTGGTCTGCAGCTTCTCCTCTTGCCCTCCTCAACAATGGTGACTTTTTTTTCCTATGGGCCCAGGCCTCCTACTGGGTTTCCTTGGCTGTAGCACTGGTTTCCCTGGCCCATGGTGCACTGCCCCTAGCCCCTAAGGCTGTCTCCACACAGCCAACCCTTGTCCTCCCCAGAACTGACCTTTGGAGCCTGAGACTCAGTACCCACCCCCTGACCCGAGCATCTCAGGCTGTGGTGTCTGAGTGTGGTGGTACCGATGGTTTGTGTGGCTTTCCCTCTGCTTTGCCCTCCTCAGTCCATCTTCTGTGCTTTTCTCCAAGACTTTGAGGTACCTCCATCTCAGCTGATCCCCCTATCAGTTAGATGGCTTCTCAGCGTGTGGGTTTCTTTCCTCTTTCACAGCTTCCTCTCAGGAGTGCTAGTCCCATCGTGATTCCTTTTTTCTTTTCTTCTCTCTCTCTCTCTCTTCCTTTTGTTCTAGTCAGTTATGTGGAGGGTTTCTTGCCCCTTTTGGAAGTTTAAGGTCTTCCACAGCATTCAATAGATGTTCTGTGAGAATCATTCTACATGCAAGTGGTTCTTTTTGATTTGTTTGTGGGGGATGGTGAGCACCACATCTTAATCCTCCACCATCTTGATCCTGCCTTCTGTCATTGATATTTAATCTTGTGATTTGCCTCTGTGTTGTTTGCTTCTTGTTTGTTGTGCTTGGGGTTTATTGAGTGTTTTGAATCTATGGTTGTATAGTTTTCACCAAATCTGGGAAATTTTGGTCACTATTTTTTCATTTTTCTCTATCCCGCCTCTCAGATTCTATTAGAGATATTGTCCAACAGCTTTCTGGTGCTCTTTTTATAGCCTCCCATCTTT
The DNA here is from genome assembly GCF_054392235.1 of Sus scrofa. Taxonomy (NCBI): domain Eukaryota; kingdom Metazoa; phylum Chordata; class Mammalia; order Artiodactyla; family Suidae; genus Sus; species Sus scrofa. The sequence goes on from NC_139383.1 coordinate 150,850,875, forward strand.
TTAAAAAAATATCTATTTTTCAGATTGCATGGTTTCTATTTACATGTCTTCGAGGTCCTTTTTTTTTTTTTTTTTTTTTGCAATATCTAATCTGCCATTAATCTCATCCAGTGTTACTTTTCATCTCAGATTTTTATCATTTTCAACTCCTAAAGTTTGATTTGGGTCTTTATTTTTAAAATCTGCTCTGAGTATCTACTTAATAATTTAATCTTTCCTCTAGTTTCCTGAACATACCAATTGCAGTTATCACAACTATGCTAAGGTCCTACTCATTCTTTCATCTATATCATTTCTATATCTGTATGTATTCCTTGATTTTTGTCTTCATTATCACTTGTATTTTTCTTCTTTGCATGCCTGTGTTTTTTTTTTTTTTTCAATTAGTTGATCAAGTGTTGCGAATTTTACTTTATAGGCTATTGGACACTTTTGCTCAATTTGAACTAGGAGATTTTCAACCCCAGATGATGACAACAAGGACTGTTCCTGGACCACTGGGAGCTTCAGAGATCATTCCTTGGCTTTTTTTTTCAGGTGGTTCTTTCCCTGGCCTTGGGTCCTTTTCCTCAGCAGAAAACTCAGGGGATTCTCCATTGGTTTCCAGAGTAGCCAGCCTCTCTGGGCAGCTCTCCCTTTCTGGCATTTCACCCTGCAAACTGCATTGGCCTTGGTCTCCCTGGCTCCGTCCCCAACTGGGTTTGGTAGACTGAGGGCTCTGCCTTGTTCTCAGTCATATCTGCAGCCTGAGACCCTCCAGACAATAAAATGGGGCAAGGGTGAGGCTTACCTTGTTCACTTCCCTCTCACAGCTTTCTTCTGTCCAGTGTCTGAAAACCATCTTTCAAAAATATATTATGTCCCAGCTTCTCTCTCTTTTTTTTTTTTTTACTATTTCTTTGGGCCGCTCCCACAGCATATGGAGGTTCCCAGGCTAGGGGTCTAATTGGAGCTGTAGCCACTGGCCTATGCCAGAGCCACAGCAACGCGGGATCCGAGCCGCATCTGTGACCTACACCACAGCTCACGGAAACACCGGATCCCTAACCCACTGAGCAAGGCCAGGGATCAAACCCGCAACCTCATGGTTTCTAGTCGGATTCGTTAACCACTGCGCCATGACGGGAACTCCACCAGCTTCTTAATTGTTTCATAGAGGAGGATAAATCCTGTACTTTTATTTCACTTGGTCAGAAGTGGAAGTTGGGGATCATTTTTGAAAATGGAATTATACTTTGTCTTTTCTAAAACTCTAGCTCAGAGGAATTCCCTGATGGCCTAATAGGTTAAGCATCTGGCATTGTCACTGCTGCTGCACAGGTTTGATCCCTGGCCCGGTAACTTCTGTATATCTCAGGTGTGGTCAAAAAAATTAAAAAATCAGGAGTTCCCTTTGTGGCTGAGTAGTAATGAACCCAACTAATATACATGAGTACGCAGGTTCAATCCCTGGCCTCTCTCGCTCAGTGGATCTGGTGTTGTCGTGAGCTGCAGAAGCAGCTTGGATCTGGTGTTGATGTGGCTGTGGCATAGGCTGGCAGCTGTAGCTCCAGCTCTGATTTGACACCTAGCCTGGGAACTTCCATATCCTGCAGGTATGGCCCTGAAAATAAATAAATAAATGAATAAATAAATAAATAAAAAATAAATAGTTTTAAAAAACCTCCAGCTCAGAGATTAATACTTTGTCTTGCACTGCAAAGTTTCAGAGTTTGAATCCCTGTGTTCAAAGAAAAATAAAGACAGCCTAGTGCCTAAAAAATAGCTTGTTTTAATTTAAAGTGGAACAGAATGAGTATTTTTTCCTCTGTGTTTAAGTCAGATTGATCATAGATAAATTAAAAGGCTTTGATATCATCAGCAAAACATTCTTGCCAGTCCAGGGACAAATGCAAGTGTTCTTGGAAAAGGTTTGTGGGTGTGCTTAGGGCGTCCTTGTTATTTTCCCTCACTTTGAATGAAAAAAGAACCTTATTTATTTTTATAGTAATGTTTCCTTAAAGTGATTGTGTAGCAACGGTAGAACATAACACTCAACATTACAAAGCAGAAACAAATCGAGCTTTGTACTCAGCCCAGGGCATGCTATCCAAACTACAGAAGTGTTCTTTAACACGGTAAGAATCTGAGTGAGATTCCTGTTTCCTGACTTGTTATTTTTAAGTGTGATTGATACCATGCTCTTTATCAGAGAGTAGTTAGAAACTCAGGAAACTGTTAAAAAAAAAAAAAAAAAAAAACTGACCTCAAACTCAAACTCATTTGGGCTTTAACTCCTGGGCATCAGCTTCTCAGTGCACCAGGTGGGCACTACAAGATCATCTTAGCTATTTTATTTTATTTTATTTTATTTTATTTTATTTTATTTTATTTTATTTTATTTTATTTTATTTTCACACCTATACCTGTAGCACATGAAAGTTTCCAGGCTAGGGGCTGAATCAGAGCTGCAGCTGCTGGCCTATGCCATAGCTATGGCAACACTGGATCCCAGCCACATCTACAACCTATACTGCAGCTTGCAGCAGTTCCTGATCCTTAACTCCACTGAGCAAGGCCAGGGATCCAACCCGAATTGTCGTACAGACAATGTCAGGTCCTTCACCTGCTGAACCAACCACAGCAGAACTCCTTGGCTCTTTTAAATGTTCACTGTCTCCAGAACAGTCAGTCCACTTTCGAGGAGCCAAGTGGGGTGAAACTCGGACTGGGCACTGAGCAAGCATTACCATTGTGCCAGTTTCCATGTGAAGCTCTGAACTCTGCCTGCTGGCATCTTCCAGCTTGTGCCTTTGTTTCCCCAGCCACAAAGAGTAGAGAGCTGTGGGGTGTAGCCTGGCCTGAGCAGATGCAGTGACAAGTGGAGCCAGCTGTGGTCCATCTGGATTTGGTGTGACTTCGGTGTCCGTGTGGCAGAGGACTCATGGGCACCGTCTCCCTGAATTCCTGACCCCTGTGTTGTTTCTGGGTCCCCAAGTCTCTTCTTCCCCATAATCTCACTTGTGCTTTTTCATTTTCTTCCTTGTAAATTTTCAGGTGGCTTTTCCACTTAGGCATTGATCCTGCCGCCAACACTTAGGCAGTAAGGATGGTGGCCTGTGCCTTCTCTGCCTATGAGGAGCTGAAGGGGTGTTACTGGAGCTCTGGCGGCCCCGCCCTATTCATTTTCTTTCTCCTCTCTCTTCCCTCTCTGTCTTCATTGCCTGCTTCTCTTTACTTTCTTCTTCTTCTTTCTTCTTCCACCTGTGCTTTATGTCTGGGTGGGATGCTTCACTCCCTCTGTGTCCACAAACTGGCCAGTCAGCAAAGTTTGCCTCTGGCCTTCATCTCCTTAATCATCCAACTCTGTGTCTGCAAAGAGCCTGCAAGAGCCCAAGTGGTCCAAGTCTGCCTGGGGCATCCTGGCAGCTCTCTGCTGGGCTCCTACGGTATCTGGGATGCTGGCCTTCCCTGCCTCCTGTGTTCTACCCACGCAGACCTCTCTAGGACCTATTCTCACTGGACCCCATTGTCTGGTGGCTAAAGGATGGTAAAGGTTGTAATTAGTGCAATGAAGTGAAATTCCTACTAAGGTGCTCTCAGGTCATCTGGGACCCCTACTGGATGGCATGAGTCCTCCACCTCCTTAAAACATAGGATCCATGGCTAGGAGAGTATGGCTGACTCTAGATCAGGCAAGAACTTCTCTGCCTCTGTCAGGTTTTGGTTAAAGGGAAGGCCGTGCTCCACTTGGCTTCTGGACATAATTTCTTTTTTTCTTTTTTTTTTTTTTTGTCTTTTCTAGGGCTGCTCCCATGGCATATGGAGGTTCCTAGGCTAGGGATCTAATCGGAGCTGTAGCCACCAGCCTACGCCAGAGCCACAGCAACGCGGGATCCGAGCCGCGTCTGCAACCTACACCACAGCTCACGGCAACGCCGGATCATTAACCCACTGAGCGAGGCCAGGGATCGAACCCGCAACCTCATTGTTCCTAGTCAGATTCATTAACCACTGTGCCATGATGGGAACTCCTGAACATAATTTCTGATGTGTCTTTTCTCCCCTTACCTCCATGGCTTTGAGGATGAATTAATTGCTGGTCACCCCGGGACCACCTCCTGGATCCCAGGACTGGTGCTTTCTGGGGAAGCCTTTTCTATCAGATCTGGGTAGACCTGGCCTTATAAGTCCTGGCCAGGACTGTTTCCTCAGTTTTTAGACTGTGGTACACATGTTGTTTGTTGTAGGCAGGTAGGAGATAAAGCCCTGTGGACACAAAGTCTGAATTTTTAGCTTGTCTGCTGTTTTCTTTGGCCACCTTTCATCGTATATTTTTAACTTTTGCAAAGTGGTCTCTGTGCCCAGAGCTCTGTTGGCATTGTTACACATTGAAAACATAAATAGATAGATGGGCATTTCCCAGAACATCTTTAGATTTAAAAGAACTGTAAGATATGCAAGAGAGGGGGTTGGTCTGCCCTTGAACTGTCTCCCAGCAGCTCTGAATTCTAAGTGGTACAGGCACCTCAGGCTCTAATGGTCTATTTGGTAATTCACCCAGCCTTTGTCCCTGCACTCTGTCTCCTGACAGCCCCACTGCTTTTGTAAAGGCTGTACTGTTGGGTGACCACAGCCAGGAAAGTTAAGGAAACTTGAACTAGCCCCTCAGGCTTTCGGCAGCAGGTTTTTTAGAAGGTGTGCAGGAAATGAGGAGTTGGAGGATGGTTTTCCTGCTCTGACCTCCTCATTCCTTATTCCCCACCCTGTGACACTGCTAAGAATCACAGTGAGTTAGCGTTGAGTGATGGGGGAAGCTGCCAGCGAGACTTCATCTCTGGCCGATGACTCTGATGTTGAATATTAGACTCTAAAATACACATTGTCATTCTTGGGAAAAAATGTTTTTGCAGTTAATTTCTTACATCAGGCTGTTTACCTTATGTGTCCTGGATCCACCTGAAGTACATAGAATCTTGGGTGTGGGTGACCCCGAAGCAGACCACTTCTGTCCTGAGTGGCCAGCCTGGGTCGTAGCAGCACTGAGAAGGCGGAACTGAGAATTCAGGCCGTGGGAAGGGTGCCAAGCGGCTCCCCATCCCTTTCTTGTTTCTGCAGCAAGTCCTTATGCTAAAATTACCATGTGCTGCTGGAGACCAAAGATGAGCGGTGGTTGTGGAAACGTCTTACCACCTCCCAGCACATCCGAGGTCATGCACTGTTCTCAAGCACATGGTGCATCCTTAGGACCTTGTGTGAGTTTTAGGATGTCCCAGGAAGGAAAGGAAAATGAGTATAGATAAAACATTGATGGCAACCTTGAAGATAGACTTTAACACCCCTCCCCCCACTCCAGTACCATTCCTGTGTAAATACGCCCTTTGTTAGTGTTAGCTCACAGCAGGTTGGTGATGAAGTGGATAAAGTTCTTAAGGCTTGCTGCTCATATGATTTTTTTTCTAGTTCTTGGTTTTAAAAGAAACTCCATTCCCTCCCCCCTTTTTTTTGGGGGGGGAGGTGCTGCACACACCTGCAGCATGTGGAGATTCCCAGGCTGGGAGTCAAATTGGAGCTACAACTTCCAACCACAGCCACAGCCACAGCAATGCAAGGATCTGAGCTGTGTCTGATACCTACACCACAGCTCACGGAAACTCCAGATCCTTAACCCACTGAGCGAGGTCAAGGATTGAACCTGCATCCTCATGGATGCTAGTCGGCTTTGTTTCCACTGAGTCACAATGAGAACTCCTGAAACTCCATTCTTTTGAGAAAGTTAAAGTGAAGTGCGTGCCCTCCATCCCTCTCCCATGCGGTAACTGTCCCCTGATGCCTTCCCTGCCACCCTAGACTCTGTGTAGGAGTTACGGGCATTGCAGGCTTCCTCCCGTGTCCTACCTCTTGGGTGCTCCTCCGCTGGGACAAGTTTCAGGGCTTCTGCCATCCCCCACTCAGCTGGGCTCTTTCAAGGGGTAGACCTACCTCTCTGCCTCATGCCCTCTCATCTGTGGCTGCCCAGGGTGCAGAGTGTCCCAGGGCTTAAGAAGCTTCCGCAGGGTCAGGGGTCAGAGAACACAAGCAGGGCCCCTCCCACGTAGCCCTCACATCTCTCCTCCCCACCACATGGGCCAGCTTCCTGAAGGACCCCACTGCTCACATCTGACCTCTCTGCCCACCCCAGTCTCATGGCCAGTCAGGAAGCACAGCATGTCCTCCCAACCACATCCATCTTCCCCAAACCGTGGAAAGCCTGTGCTGCCATGAATACTTGTGATTCTCCCCAGCCTTTAATCCTAAAGCCAAGCCACACCTCTTCCAAGAAACTTCTCCTAGGTTCTCCCAAAGAGTATACAGCACTTGGCATTCCATAGATCCAGGCTGGGCACCCAAGGGGGAAGATGCTGGCAAAAAAAAATACGCAAGTTGGGAATCACTAGTTACTTACACAAACTGCCTTCCTACCTACGAAACAGGAAACAGATAGGAAAATGTTCCTAGGAGAGTTGTTGATCAGTTGTGCTGAAATACAGGTCTCCATTGCTTTTTGCCAGTTTGCTTTATGTCACTTTTGTTTTGTTTCGTTTGCTTTTACTTTTGCCTTAGTACCTGTTTTTGATAACCAAAAGAAATCACTCTTGGGCATATATCCAGGCAAAACTTTCCTTTAAAAAGATGCATGCATATGCATGTTCATTGCAGCACTGTTCACAATAGCCAAGACGTGGAAACAACCCAAATGTCCATTGACAGATGATTGGGTTGGGGAGACGTGGTGTATATATACACAATGGAATACTACTCAGCCATAAAAAAAGAACAAAATAATGCCATTTGCAGCACCATGGATGGAACTAGAGACTCATACTGAGTGAAGTTAAGTCAGAAAGAGGAAGACAAATACCGTATGATATCACTTATATCTGGAATCTAATATATGGCACAAATGAACTTTTCCACAGAAAAGAAAATCATGGACTTGGAGAATAGACTTGTGGTTGCCAAGAGGGAGGGGGAGGGAGTAGGGTGGAAGGGGAGCTTGGGGTTAATAGATGCAAACTATTGCTTTTGAAATGGATTAGCAATGAGATCTTGCTGTGTAGCATTGGGAACTATGTCTAGTCACTTACAGTGGAGCATGATAATGTGAGAAAATAGAATGTATATTTGTATGTGTAACTGGGTCACCATGCTGTACAGTAGGAAAAAAAAATTGTATTGGGGAAATAATTAAAAAAAAAAGAATAACAACAATAACAACAACAACCAGAGATAGACTCACAAACATAGAGAACAGATTTGTGGTTACTAAAGGGGAAGGGGGAGAAGGGATAAATTAAGTATTAACAGATATACATGACTATATATAAAACGGGTAAACAACAGGAACCTACTGTATAGCACAGGGAACTGTACTCAATATCTTGTAATAAACTATAGTGGAAAAGAAAGTAAAAAAAAGAGTATATATATATACATATAGATGGAATATAAATATATATATGAATAACTTTGCTGTATACCTGAAACTAGCACAACACTGTAAATCAACTCTATTTATTTTGCTTTTATGAAAAAAGGCAAAAAGCAAAAATAGCATGCAGCGAGCTCTGTTAGAAGCAGTGCATACCTGGGCAGTGAGGGTGGCACCACGAAGCAGGCTCCTGGGAACCACTTTCAGCATCTCTGCATCAAGTAGCTTCAAACTGTGTGAGCATCTGCACTTTATTTTGTGCATCCCTTAGCCAGATGTGTCCTATGGTAATTACTTCTTCCCTTTCGCCATTTTGGGTCAGGAACGGTTTTGTAGGAATACTGTACTTTTGGATAGTTGGCCATCCCATGGCATTTGGAGTTTCCAGGCCAGGAATTGAATCCAAGCCACAGCTTTGACCTATGCTGTAGCTGTGGCAATGCCAGATCCTCTAACCCACTGTGCCAGGCTGAGGATGGAACCTGTGTCCTAGCGCTGCAGACACTACTACTCCTGTTGGGCCACAGCAGGAACTCCCTGTTATCCTTTCTTGCTCATTTAATCATTAATTTATGTCTAGCTGCTTTGTCTAAAATACCCTCTATGGTGGTAAGGTCATAGTGAGACCTTGAAGAAAACAAATGCAACAGTGAGAACGAACCCTAGAATTGGCCCTCACTACCCAGGGGTGACTTGTAGCCTGTTATTTTCATATTGTGAAATGAAGGGCCTTTTACATGCAGGGAGTCAACAGTTAAATTTGGGACTGTCTGCTCTCAGCCTGCTGATGTATTTGGCATGTTTGACAGTAAATAGGATATATTTAACTTTCAATATTATTTAATTACTTGTTGCTTTTTTTCTTGCTAAAATGTTCTACTGCTTGCTTGTTGCTTGTTTGTTGCTTTTTTTCCTTGCTTGTATGTTCTACTGTGGTCTTCCTGAAAGAAATCTTTCATTTGAACTATTAAAAATTTTTTCACTGAAGTATAGTTGATTTACAATATTGTGTGAATTTCTGCTGTACAACAAAGTGATGCAATTATATATATATACTCTTTTCCAATATAGGTTTATTACACGACATTGAATATAATTCCCTGTGCTATGCAGTAGGTGCTTGTTATTTATCCATAATAGTTTGCCTCTGCTAATCCCAAACTCCCAATCCTTCCCTCCTCCATTCCCCTACCTCTTTGGCAACCACATGTCTGTTCTCTATGTCTGAGTATGTTTCTCTCATGTAAATAGGTTCTCTGTGCCATATTTTATATTCCACATATAAGTGATATCATATGGTATTTGTCTTTCTCTTTCTGACTTCACTTGGTATGAGAATCTCTAGTTCCATCCATATTGCTGCAAATGGCATTGTTTCATTCTTTTTAATGGATGAGTAATATTCAGACACACACACACACACACACACACACACACACACACACCCCACATCTTCTTTACCTCTTCATCTGTCAATGGACATTAGGTTGTTTCCATGTCTCTGCTATTGTGAATAGTGCTGCTGTGAACATAAGGGGGCATGTTATCTTTTTGAATTAGAGTTTCGTCTGGGTGTATACCCAGAAGTGGGATTGCTGGAGCATATGGCAACTCTATTTCTAGCTTTTCGAGGAAACTCCATACTGTTTTCCATAGTGGCTTCACCAGTTTACATTCCCACCAACAGTGTAGGAGGGTTCCCTTTTCTCCACACCCTCTCCACCATTTGTTATTTGTAGACCTTTTAGCAATGGCCATTTTGACCAGTGTGAGGTGGTACTTCATTGTAGTTTTGATTTGCATTTCTCTAATAATTTGTGATGTCAAACATCTTTTCATGTTCCTAGTGGCCATGTATACGTCTTTTTTGGAGAAGTGTCTATTTAGGTCTCCTGCCCATTTTTCAGTTGGGTTTGCTTTTTTTGTGTCATTGTTGAATTGAATGAGCTATTGTATATTTTGGAAATTAAGCCCTTATTCATTGCATTGTTTGCAAATATTTTTTTCCCATACAGTAGGTTTTTATTTCATTTTGTTGATGGTTTCCTTTGCTGTGCAAAAGCTTGTAAGTTTGATTAGGTCCCATTTGTTAATTTTCGCTTTTGTTTCTGTCACCTTGGGAGCATTCAGTCAAACTTTTCACCTTCACCTCCACTATAAAGATAGTTAACAAAATTCTAAAGGACATCATTTCAGAGTCCCAACTGGCACTGATGAAGACATTTTTCTCTTTAAATGATTTGGTTAATTAGGACTTCCTTAAAACCATCATCCTGTGAGGAATGTTTGACTGCTGCAAGAATTTCAAAGCCTTCTTCAATTCAGCCAGCAAAGCCAACTTCACATCTGGGGGGCTGGGCCATGGGCAGGGTGAGGCGATGGGTGGCTCATAAGCCCATGTCTAGCCTGTGCTATGGCCAGATGGACTGGGTGAGGAAGCCCACAGACAGGCTTCCCATCCACCCTGCCTGGTGTAGGTGCATTGGTCCCTTTCAGCGATCTGAGGCAAGTAATGGAGGAGAGGGATGGAGTTCGGGTCAGTTCTTGAAATATGTGAAGATTCCACTGAGTGGAAAAAGGGTGTTTTCCTGGTCTCACATGCGAGGTCGCCACACTTTGAAAGTCCTGAGAATGTCTCTCTTGCCTGTCTTTTGTTGCCTCCTGAAAAGCTGCCCGCCCAGCCCAGGTGGAGGCGGTCGGTGTGATGGAGATGTGGGAGCATTGAGGGGTAGGCTGTGATCAGAACCGTGCCATTTAGACGCAGGGGAGAAAACGTGTGCCTGCCCTCCAGGTCTCCTGGTTTGGGCTGAAGGAATATTCCCAGTGGAGGGAGGGCAGAAAGTGTATCCAGGCGGCTCTTTCTCCTGTATTAGAAAATAATCGTGTTGAGCAGCTCTCAGTTGCTTCTTCTCAAAGCAGTAGGGGGCTTTTCTAATAATTAAGGTAAATGTCTTGGGAAAAACTATCCAAAAGAACTAGCAGATGTGTCTGTCATCCTCGATTCTAAAGTATCTTTTCCTCCAGTCTCTGTGAATTATGGGAATTTCAGATTTCCTCTCTTTTCTTTTTAATAAAGGTAGAAGCTCATTTTCATGAAGCAAATCCTAAAAATGATTGGCGATTCCTAGAGCTAGGTGAGAAAAGTGTCCAACATTCCTTTTTTTTTAACCTATGGATTTAGCATTTCCTCGTGTTCTGCCCCTTTAGGGGAAACATAAGCCTCCAATCTGTGGGCCCAGGAGATAGAGAGGAATACTACCCACGTGTGTTGGGCTATAGGACTTAGGCTTTTATCTGGGACTTTCTTGTATGTTCATGCATTATTTTCCCCGTCAAAGTCCATAAACAGTCAGCTCTCTGCTGTTCTGACTCAGTGATCATGCAGAAATACGTGTGAAGTATGATGCAGTGGGTGGGCCCAGTTTTTTTGGTAAATGCTACTACCGACACATTGATTATGATGAAAGATGTTCTGTTTCCTAATGAGGCCACATCTCTTTTCCTGGATCGCCACCCTTGTACATCAGGAAGCACTGGAGTTGATGCAGTGGGGGCCCTGAGGCCATCTGCATACTGGGCAAAAGTAGTCATTCAGAAATGGCTGGAGAAGCACTGCTGGGCAGGTGTCCAGGCCCCGTATGTGGATGATGTGGATGTGGAGGCTGGTTCTCTTGCCCTGCTGCACGTGCCTTAGAAGATTGCAAAAGAGTTTTTTCTTGTCCTCTGTTCCCACCTTGCTGTTTTCCAAACCAAGAGTATCTCTCTGCCTAGGATGTTTTGCAATCTGAGTCAATCTAAAAAGCCAATACTTCAAACCCCTGATAGTTCTATATTTTGTTTTCTATTTGTAAAGGAAATATATCTATTACTCATTCAACTATTTAACAAATATGTATTTGACTCTATATATTTAATATTCAAAAAGTGTGTGCTGGAAAAAATTCTGACTTGGGTCCCAAGGACAGTTCTGAGAGGTGACTCTCCTGTGTCATTGGCCTCATTTTACAGAGAAGATGACTTATGTTCATGTTCATGGTGGTTAGGTGGCTTATCCAAGCACACATGCTGGGTGGATGACAGAGTGGGATTTGGATGCTTCTGTCTTCATAGAACTCAGTCTCTTTCTACTCGACTTCCACACCTCTTAGTTGTCCTTATGTGTGTATCTGTGTGTACCCATCCATGTGTATGTGTGTGCACACCCCCGTACAGGCAGACATACCACACATACTCACTTGCACATACCCCACACACTCACATGCACACCCCACACACACTCTCACATGCGCACACACACACTCACACATACAACTGCACTCACACATCTCATAGGGTGGGGCAGTGTGGAGACGGACCAGCATTGTGGATGGTGCTAAGGCGCATGGAGCCTCCTCATGCGCCTCATCCCCGTCTCTACTCACAGAAGCCAGGCCCATGGAGTTTTGGGAATTGACTAGCATGATCCAGATATGGTATTTCCTTTGTTGGCTTCTGAATTCGCTATTGGGTTTCACGGGCACTGCTGGCCTGTCCACTGTGGGCCATCTTGGCATCACAAGCAAGACGGCATCACAAGCAAGACGCCAGCACTTGGAACCTGAGGGTCACGTCCTTGTGGAACAGGGGCTGGTGACAAGGGATCTTAGGAATAGGACCTGATTTCACCCACCAGGGGACAGAGGCACAGCTATGTCATGGCCCAACTCTGATTTCTGCAGACTGACTAGGACAGCAATGTTGGCTGCTTGTGCTGGTCATCACTGTCTTTAAAGAACTCTTGAGGGGTGTTCCTGTTGTGGCTCAGCAGGAATGAATCCAACTAGTATCCATGAGGACTCGGGTTCAATCCCTGGCCTCACTCAGTGGGTCAGGGATCCGACATTGCTGTGAGTTGTCATGTAGGTCTCAGACTTGGTTTGGATCCCAAGTTACTGTGAACTGTGGTGTAGGCCGGCAGCTGTAGCTCTGATTTGACCCCTAGCCTGGGAACTTCCATATGCTGTGGTTGTGACCCTAAAAACCAAAATAAGTAAATAAATAAATACATAAATAATTTAAAAAAGAACTCCCAAGGTGGTGATTTGCTCTAGAGACTCAGCCCTTGTGTCTGAGAAGCACGGAGGGCAGCATGGGGATGTTCAGAGGGCACAACGACATCAACATCCCCCCTGCTCCATGTCATACCTTGTCCCTGAGCCCGCAGCCTGTGTCTGACCGAACGAACAGACACTGAATGGCTGAATGAGTGAATGAGTCAAATGAGGGAAGTGCCCAGCCAGCATGTGTAGTTCCTAGGGGGCCACGTGGCAGACAGCTCGAGGGACAGGAAATAGAGGCTGCAGAGTCATGACCCACGGCCCGGCCACATTCCCATTAACCACTGTCTCCCATTGGACCCTGAGGCCCCTGTGTCCACTGTGATGCGACCAACCTGGCCTTGCCCTCTCACTAAAGTCCTCGAACCATGAGATCAGCAGGTGGAAGCTGACTTCCTCAAACTGCACATTCCTCAGTATATTGGCCACACCCACCTCACATCTAAAATGTGGTTTTATGTGACGTCTATTTATGATTCATTTTAGGCAGAGTAATGATCCCCCAAAGATGTCTGTGTCCCAGTCCTCTGAACCTGTGAACATTTTTGTTTACATGACAAAGCACAATTAAGGTGGCTCATGAGGTGACCTTAAGGAGATTATCTTCGGTTTTCTGGGTGGACTTCTTCTTATTTACAATTTGGTAACCTCTCCTTCCAGCTAATTCCTGCTGACTGGTATGAAAATCACAGGGGGTCTTAAGGTGAAAGGAAAAATCTAGAGAGAGCCAGTGGAGCTCAGTGAAAGAGACCTGATGCCACATTATTGAGTTGGAGGTGGAGGAAGGGCTAAGTGCCAAGGATAGGAGTGACCCTGGAAACCTAGGCGAGTTTGCCCCTGGAGCCCCTGGAAAGGGATGTGGCCCTGATGACACCTTGATTTAGGCTCGGTGAGGCCAGTGGCAGGATTTTGACCTCCAGGACTGTAAGGCAGTAATTTGTATGGCTTTAAGCCATTGCGCCTGTGGTCATCTGTGACTGTCACCAGAGGAAACAGGTCCACAGTCCCAGGGCTCTGGCTTAGTGTGTCCCTGTTGCCCCGGCTGCAGAAAGGGGAGCCCAGGGTCCTGAGAGAAGCTGCCTCAACATTTCCCAGACCAGCGGTCTCGGTTTTCAAAGAGGCAAGCCCAGCTCTGGGTTTCAGTGTTAAGACAGCACGATCTGTACTGCAGGGACAGGCATAGGTTTCCCCCGTGCACTTTGCCCAGTTTCTGTTCTGTTCTCAGATGACAAGCATCCAGATGGAGCATTCCCAAATAAAGTCTTGGCCCCAAAGCAACACTGAACAGACTTGAAAGGGGAAAATAATTTTACAAGTCTTCCTGGTGAACAGAGATGGCTCTGTGTATGGTACTAGCCTACGTTGGCCAAGTGCCCCCGTCACATGGAGCACATGTTCCCTGTGTTAGTAGAAAAATGTCCGTGAGGTCTTCCCTTTCAGACACGAGGAGATTCTCAGCCTTTGGCTCAGAGCACGTGTGCTGCTCGCCAGCTCAGATCACTTAGCAGAGTGATGAGATCAATAATGGAGGAGATTTATGGCCATGTGGCCACATGCTCTGCCAGGCATGTCAGGCTTGGGGATTAGTAAGGAGGGTTCCCCTGGCACCCCTCCTGCCCTGTGGTACAGAAGGACAGTAGCCAGGAGAGTCGTAGTTGCAGCAGGGGCCAGGGCAGGGGGCTTTCTAGAGCAGAAAGGTGTGTTTTCCTTAAAAAGCTGTTTGATGCTGGGCGGAATCCTTTTACCAAAATGAGCAAATTGAGGCCTGATGGATGGGGAGCTAAGGGTGACAGGCGTTGGCTGCCAGGAGGGTGACTGGGTCGGCAATCGGGGCTCTGTGTTTGCCTTGACCCCATCCCCCAATGGCTGGTACCCAAGACACTCTCACAGCAGCCCCGAGTGAAGAGCTGAGCTCAGCCCTGCACCCACCCACTCCCCACCCCATCAGTACAGGTAATGTCACTATTCCCTCCTCTGCAGATGGGGATGCAGGCTGTGGCCACACAGCTCCTAAGTGCTGACCCTGGGGTTGAACCCTGGATCTGGGCTGTGACTGGCTGAGTAGCCTCAAATCCTTGTGTATGCAGGACAGCGAGAAGCCAGTACACGTGGCTGGATGTACTGTCTGGCACATCTGAAAGCATCTGTCCCCCTGGGGTCACAACACACACTGGGCTCTCCTTCCTGGCTGTCACCCAAAGGGTTTTCTTCTGTTCAGGTTGGTTACCTAAGAGGAGACACATTTTCCTTTCACCCAGAGTGACTCCCCGAACCCTCTGCCTTGTGGCCAAAGCTTTAGGAGGGGTAAAGTCTGAGGACTATTCGGTCAGCTAAAGTTACTCAGATCTGGGGGTGGATTAGAGGTTCGGACTTTCCTTCTGTGAAAGCTGATGTTGAACTACTAGGAATAAAATAAAACTGAAAAATAAATAAGGTGAGAAATAGATGGTGAAAGTAGTTACCGTGTACTGATGTTTGAAATAAAGCGATTTTGTTAGGACGGGTGGAAAGCCTCCCGAGTGTTCCAGAGTGAGAGGTGGGCTGCCCGAGGAGCCCCCACATGTGACACTAGACTCAATTTGCATTGTTGGGGGTGTCCATTGCAGTTGCCACTGTACGTTTCTAAGGAGGGGAGGGGGCCAGCTGACCAGAGAGAGGGGCGGGACACTCCCACCAAATCAGGTTTTGCCCCAAGGATTTGTGTTGCTGAAACCTGGCCTCTGTCCACTGGTGCCAAATGGAAACACAAAGACAGAGTTTGGGTGCAGGAGAAAAAAACAGCTTTATTGCTTTGCCAGGCATAGGAGGCCACAGCAGTTTAACACTCTAAAGACTGTGCCCTCCTTTGGCAGAGAATAGGAAGTGGTTTTATAGTTTGGGAGTAGAAAATTGGGCCTCAGATAAGAGTCGTGGTAGATGCAAGCTTGTATTCTTCAAAGCTTGTGTTTAGTGGCCAGGGACTGGTTCTGGTGGTCCTCCTCTCCGGTTTTCATTTGTTGGGGGTTTTAGTTCGGCAGAAGAGCTCAAAGATAATGTCATGTGTATCCCTTGAGGAGGAACCAGGACCCTGCCCCAAGGCTGTGCTTTTGTTTCTTGACTTTTCTTCCCATGTCTTTGCATCCCCTCCCTTCCCTGATTAGTACCTGTTTGAATATGCCCTTTGGAAGTCAGGGAAGGTCACAGAGACTGAAGATTATGCCCTAAGAACAAGAAATGGAGGACACAGAAAGGCTGGTGCCCAGGAGCCCCCACAGGACCCTGCTTGATTTCATCTAGAGCCTGTTCTTTTGTTGGGTGTCTGTCACCCAGTCCCCTGTGGCCCTGGAACCCCAGACTCTGCCTCCCCAGCCTAGAATTGCACATTGCAGGAAGTAGAAAAGCCTTTCTTCTTTGGCCAATTTGAATCTTCTGTGCTGTCCTCCTCATGCCCTTGGCCTTGCTATGGAATGTCCACAGGCGGTAGTGTTGGTGGTGGTTTAGTGTGTGGGGGGGTGGGTACACTGACCTCATGCCCATATGGGCAGCAGGTCGGCCCCTTTTCATGACCATGACCAGCTGGAAAGTGTCTCCTCAGCGTGGGGGGCACCTGTCCTAGCTTTCCTGGCAGTGGGGAGGGACTCTGGGCCCTGGGGTAGGCTGATGCACACTTCTGGCCCAGGAGCAGTGGCCTTGGGAAGGAAGCCACCCTAGTTTAGAATCCAGTCCCTTGCAGCACAAAGCACATCTTGCACCTGGCACCCCAGCAGGCTGATATGCCTCTGAAATACTTTGATTCCGTTGCTTTGGGAACCAGCGCTTCCAGCCAAGGCAGGGCAAAGCTGCCCTTAGCAGCAGAGTGTCCAGTGATGATGGAGTGGAGGGCGTGTTAGTAAGTTATTAACTCCACGTGAAGGGAAAAAGGCAGAGGCCAGCAGGGAGGGCCTCTCTCTTTGGGGTCATGAAGTTTGTGGCCCACATTCCTGGCCTGACAAAGTCTGCAAGGGCCGTGCTTTTAAAAGTAACTTAAGACTAAATTTGTAATTGGCCACAGAAGTCTTATGTTCAACCCATTCTCAGAAAACTTCTTACTGGGGGGCACAGTCACTGTGGGGATGAGGATGTACGCTGGGTGTGGAAGCCCAGCCACGGGTGAGACTGGGCAGCTCATCCTCTCTACCCTGGGGTCTCTGTCCCCTGCCCTCAGGCCAGCATCTCTGGTTAAGCTGGAAGCCCAACCTTTCATCCCAGGAGGGAAGGACGATCCTTCCTGGCTATTCTGGGTGACTGTTCCCATTGACAGGGGCATGACCACTGCTCACCCTTGGCAGAGCACCCATCTCCATCAGAAGAGAGTCTGCAATTCCGGATGTTTCAACAATGTTCAAACAGTTTTTGTTTGGAGTTCCTGCTGTGGCACAGTGGGTTAGGAATCTGACTGCAGTGGCTCAGGTCGCTCTGGAGGCAAGGGTTTGATCCTTCACCCAGGAACTTACATATGCTGGTGGGCACAACTGGAATAAACAACTACAACAACAATAGTTGTTGTTCCTGTTTAAAAGTCCTTTCGACTCAAATCACTGGGGAGAATCGAGGGAAGAATCTGTCTCCCTAATTTCAGGAGGCTATGTTGACAGCCTGAAGTCATCCTGATTACATGCTTAGAATTGGGCCAGAGGTGGCCAGTTGGCAGGCCTCCCTGCTGTGGGGCTGTGTGATGGTAGGGTGGGCTCAGCTGTGTGACAGTGAATTGGTGCTGAGGGGCTGGGAACCTCCGGTGTATTTAGTTCCTTGGAAGGGGTGCGCTTCTTACCTTTGTATGTTTATGGATGGGCCAAAGATGCTTTGTCTGGAACTAGTTGTAACCTGCTAGTTTCCCAAAGAAGAAAAGAAAAGTTTTTTTCTAAATAGAGATAGGCGAGAGTATCTATGATCCAACAATTCCCATTTCTAAACCATTTAGATTATTGTCCCCCTCCCCAGAAATCTGAACTTGGAAAGCATGTTTGGGGCTTCCTTTCTCTGTGTGGCTTTGCAGCAGCTCCCTGTGAGTTTTGGGGCACCCGTGAGTTTGGGGGCATTGACTTAATCCCCTCTGACCCTCAGCATCTTCATCCTTCAGGTGGGAGTGGCACCACCCCACAGGGCCCCTCGGAGATGGACCAGTGACCGTGACTCTGCAGTGGCCTGTGGGGTGTCCGGCGCCCATGGCACAAGGCAAAGGTGACTGTCCGCATGGCCAAACTCACCGTGTTTTTCCCCGAGGAGGGGGTTACGTCAATTCTAAACTCCACCATTGTTGATCATTCTCAGGAAATTACTGGGTGCAGTCAGTTTCCCAAGGTTACTTGCTGCTGTTCCTCCCAGACTGTGAATTCCCAAGGTCTCTGACATCACCACACAGACTGTATGAGAAGAACTCAGGTCACCACAGCATAGTTTGATTCATATTTGAACATTTCTTCCCTTCCTGGGACTTAATCTCCTGAAGCACAGGGCACGTTCGAGGTCTTTCACAGACTGTGCTTGGCACGACTGCAATAAATAGGTTATGGAGAAATATTACTTACCACGGTGATCTCATATAGAGAAGAGGCTGCCTTTGTGATTCCTCATTCCTCATGGGGGGAGGAACCCAGGGTGGTGGTGCTCAGGGACTGACCTGAAGGTAAGTGCTTTTCAACGAGCCCCAGAGAGACTCCCAGGGCTGCTCTGACCCAGACGCTACCCGCAGCGAGTGAGAAAACCTGTCCACCTTTCTGGCCCTTAGTCTCCTCCAAAAGTCAAATGAGAGAGAGGGACCTTGTCATCCGTGAAACCTTCTCACCTTCAAAATGCAGACAGAGGAAGCAGGGGGCTCTGGGGAAATGGAGGCCTGGAGTCAGACCCTTCACCCCTCCAGCTTACGCACAGGAGCAGAGTGGCCACTGGCTCTCTGCACATCTGGATCGGCCTTGGTCTGTCTGGGTCCAAGGATAGTGCTGGCTCAGGTTCCCCTACATGTCACAGGCATTTGAAAAACAGCTCCCAAAAGCCCTGGGTGGGTCCTGTGAAACAGAGTGTCTTGAAGGAAGCCTCACCCTTTAGTGGGAAGGCGGCCATTGGTGCATGCAGGCATGCCATCAGTGGTGGCATTGGTGCATGCAAGGGTGACCTATGCCCTGGCGTCCAGTGTGCTTTTTATTTACCCCTGGGGCTGGGAGAGGCTGCCCGGAAGGCCTGGATAATCTCCATGCTCCTTGCTCTCTGGGGGCCCCCTTCGCCTTTTCCAAGGTGGGGACCTCCCATCACTTTGGAAAACAGAGCAGAGCCTGAACATGCTCACCCCATTCCTCCTACGGGGCCTAGCCACCAGGAGAGGAAGGTGTTTTGAGCAAAGGGAACTCATGCCCAGAGAAACAGCTGCTGAGGACGATGTGGATCCACAAAGAACTACTCACACTAACCCAGGGAGCAGTGAGCATCCAGATGGGAAGTGGGAAAGATCATGCTGAAAATAGGAACCAAGATCTTAAACTACCTAGGAATCAATTGAACACGAAGCACTCAGAACCTTCATGAAGGCAACTCCAGTATCTTTTTGAAAGATGGAAACAAGCAGGAGGCTTGCAAGTGGCCGTGGTGGGAGAGTGAGTTCTCCAAGAAGACTGTGCCTGTGTGTCCTGCAGCTCTGCCGATAAGGTTCTCTTGCAATTGAATAAAATGGCCTTGGAGTTTATAATGCCCTGATATAGCCACGATATTTTTTTTTAATTTTTTATTTATTTTTTAAATTTTATAATGGTTTTTATTTTTTCCATTATAGCTGGTTTATAGGGTTCTGTCAATTTTCTGTACAGCAAGGTGACCCAGTCACACATACATGTATACATTCTTTTTTCTCACATTATCATGCTCCATCATAAGTGACTAGATACAGTTCCCAGTACTATACAACAGGATCTCACTGCTTATCCATTCCAAAGGCAATAGTTTGCATCTATTAACACCACATTCCCAGTCCATTCCACTCCCTCCCCCTCCCCCTTGGTAATCACAAGTCTGTTCTCCATGTCCATGATTTTCTCTTCTGTGGAAATGTTCATTTGTGCCATATGTTAGATTCCAGATATAAGTGATATCAAATGGTATTTGTCTTTCTCTTTCTGACTTACTTCACTTGGTATGAGAGTCTCTAGTTCCATCCATGTTGCTGCAGATGGCATTATTTTGTTCTTTTTTATGACTGAGTAGTATTCCATTGTGTATATATAAAACACATGTTCTTAATCCAATCATCTGTCAATGGATAGCCAAGATATTTTTTTAAAAGATGAAACGAGGGCACTTTTCTTGCCAGTTAGTGAAACCTGGGCTGCAGCATGATGTTGTAGGTGCCCTGCAGAGGCAGGAGCAGGAAGTACCTGGTGTGACCCAGCCAGGGCCCCACCTTTGGGCTGGCTCCACTCAGTGGTGGCGGTGATCCAGCCCACTGTGCTATGGGACCCAGTGTCACTGTGTAGACATGGAAAAAACAAGATGATTGCCTGAACATGATAGATAAGCCCCAAATGATATTGTATGCAAGAATGATAGAATGAGTATTTAAGTTCAGTGGGAAAGGATTGTTTTATAATGTTTATACAATTGGCTGTCTGGAGGAAGCAGGTTGTACTGTATAAAAATGTACCTCTGGAAGTTCCCGCCATGGCGCAGTGGTTAACGAATCCAACTAGGAACCATGTGGTTGTGGGTTCGATCCCTGGCCGCGCTCAGTGGGTTAATGATCTGGTGTTGCCGTGAGCTGTGGTGTAGGTCGCAGACGTGGCTCGGATCCCGCGTTGCTGTGGCTCTGGTGTAGGCTGGCGGCTACAGCTCCGATTAGACCCCTAGCCTGGGAACCTCCCATATGCCATGGGAGCGGCCCAAGAAATGGCAAAAAGACAAGAAAAAAAAAAAAAAAGTGAACCTCAGTTTGTGTAAACGCTTGAATATTAAAAAAGAAAAGTACTCTGCACTCCACCACAAAAAACAAAGATGCAACATGTATAGTCCAGGGACACAGGGGATGGACTTTCTTAGCCAGGCCTAGAAAACTCATATGTATTTAACTCTATAAACATTTTAAACTGTTAAATGACAAAACACACCATAAGCAAACATTAAAGAAGAAAAAAAACCTCTTTAGTGAAAAATATGTTCAAGGTGGAAGACAGTAAAGGGGTTAGTATTTTTAATATAGAAGCCCTCACAAGTTAACTTGTCAAGAAGGAAGCAAACAATATAATAGGAAGAACAGGAAAATAGGCAGTTAATTCCCAGAACAGGTTTAATGGCCTAGGAGTCAGGCAGGAGCAGTAAAAAGGTGAGATTTCCTGTCTGCCTTATCAGACTGGCAGGGGGCAGTTTCAAAAAGAGGGAAAGAAGCAGCTCTTGTTTGCAGAACCAGGGTGGCAGATACTCTTAGATATCTCTGGGGAAATATGGATTGTTGTAGCCTTTTGGGAAAAAATTGTTAAAAATACACAGACCTCTCCCAGCTTTAGGGATTTGCCCATTTGTGAGAACGCTATACCAACCAGTGAATTAAGTTAGAAGATAGTGAATTAGGGTAGAGCAGTTACCTTGAAAACTCTGAAAGTGCCCCCGAAGTGTCTTGCATGCTTTACAAATGGGCATTGTTATTTTTTTCTTTTTTTTCCTTTTTTTTTTTTAATGGCCGCACCCATGGTATGTGGAAATTCCAGGGCCAGGGATTGAATCTCAGCCTCAGCAGCTGTGGCAATGCTGGATCCTTTAACCCACTGCACCGGGCTGGGGGATTGAACCCTTACTTCTGCAGCGACCCCAGCCTCTGAAGTCAGAGTCTTAACCCACTGTGCCAAAGCAGGAACTCTGCGATCAATGATATTATTGAGATGATGAAGGTAATCTCAGTGATTTGATGTCCACTGAGATATTTTCGAGACTGTTCTGTGAAACTCAGAAGAGACTGCGGTAGAAACAATTTGTCCAAAAAAAAAAAAAAAAAAGTTTTATGTTAAAACTAAGAGGTTTCTAAGCAGTCTTAGGTTTTTTTAAGTTTCATTTTGTTGTCACAAACTAGTACGTTTCCTAGGAAAATTCCTTTCTTCTGGATATTCAGTGTGGCATTGGAGTGAATAATTGTGGGGTCCCAATGCAGTCCAGTGTGGGCTGGAAAGTCAGCATCCAGCCTTCATTCTACAGAAGCCAGAGGCCCTTGGAATCCTGGACAAGTTCCCCCAGCATCCTCTGCTTCTAGTATTAGATTCCGAATCCATTAGCCTGTCTCACCCAAAGAACAGCTGTTTCAGTTTAGGGTGAAGAGGAGACACATTCTGGAGGTTATGCAATATATGTGGGTCAAGTTCCTGCTGCAGATTTTGCCATTTCTCTCAAATGATTTTTTTTTTTTTTTTTTTTTGGCTGTGCCCACTGCACACAGAAGTTCTCAGGCCAAGGATCAAACATGAGCCACCCAGGGAACTCCATGCCCATATGATTTTTAAAATATGTTGGTCCTATAAACATTTGCTTAGCAATCTTAGAATATATATCTCAAGTGCAGTAAAGCAGTGGTTCTCGACCTGGGCTGCTCAGACTTGTGGGGAGGGGCTGCTGTCTCTCTTGGGTGGAGGCCAGGTGCTGCCCAAGACCCATGGTGCAGGCCATGCTCTTCGAAAAGAATGATCTGGCCCCAAACGTCAGCTGGGCTGAGGCAGAGAAACCCTGCTTTAAGGCCATTGTCTCTCTCATTGTGGGCTTTCCCCTTCTCTGCCTGTTGTGTAATGGGTGTGTATTAAATTCCAAAGTCTCGACAGGTTTTTTTTTAAAGTGCTGTGAAAACTGTCCCTGTCTCTGTCTCCCTCTTTCTCTTCATGCCCCACCCCCCATGTGTCCACAATCTGAATTGTGACTCCACGAAGGGTTTTCTTATCCCCAAGACAGCAGAATTTGGCACAATGATTATTCCACGAGATTCTTGGATCTCTTGCTGTGACCCTCCCATTTAGGGCTTGCCTCACTGCATCCTGTTTTCTCATTTGTTCTCTTTGCTTAAAAAGCGTTGTGCAGCTCTCCTCTGTGTGGGCCAAAGGAGTCCTTCCCTCGGGTCATGCTTGGGAGGCCTGTCCACTCGATTTGCATGTTTAGTTAGTTCTGTCATCTTCTCTTTTTCTTAAAAAAAAAAAAAATGTGTTTTGTGGTCCTTTCTAGATACTTTATGTTTGACCCTACCTCGTCCTTGAACCATTTGCTGGAAAAGAACATTCATTCAACTCTCTTGCCTGTAAGATGCATCCATCCTAATACGTTGCCTGTTGGGACGCATCCCAAAATTTCTGGCTTAAGTCTGTTTCTGTTGGTTTAGTAAAGGAAGCATAACTTTAGCTAGGACATGCCTTTCTTATCCAGGGGATGTTGTACCAACAGGAAATGCCATTAACTGACAGGTGAACCTGAAGCAGCTTGATGTTTGGAAAGAGTTTTCCCTGTACCCGGGTAATTGTTCCATGTCTGTGATGTCATCAAGAATGCTGCTTATTCTGATCTTCCGTGATCTTATTTTCTATATGACTATACACTCAGCACCACCCAGCCAGGTGCTTCATTTTCTTAACTGCTGTGAACAATTACACTGTCTTTCTAAGTTAAGAAAACAGAAGAGCAGCTCTTGTTTTAATTACAAACCACACATCAAAGTTGAGATGTAACTGCTATAGTATTTCTGATTTTATTAGTCAAAATCAAACTCTCGCTTCACAGCTAATAGGGAGAAAATCACACAGAAAGATGGAAAGGGAGGTCAGGATAGAGATGGTGGCCTCTCTCTTGAGGGGTCTCTGTGGGCTCTCTGATGGGAGAGTGGGCAGCCCCCAAGGGCCAGAGCCAAGGCTGCTGGGGTCAGCTGTAGACCGGGTCTGAGGACTGTCTGCAGAGCAGGACCCGGGGCCCATAGTTCTGGCTCCTGAACCTGGCCCTTCTCTTCCTCTGTGCCTCTTGCTCCAGGTGAGTCCTTACCTTGGTGACATAGGGCTGACCACCTCCTGAGCCCCTGACCCTCAGTGAGAGGGTACTTCTCAGTACTGATTGTAAATATTTTCCAGGGAGGGTTTTTTTGAGAAAGGGTGGGCAACTTTGTGCAAAAGTGACAGCTATGGGGTGGGGGTGGGGTTTCCCTCTTTGAAAATGGCCATGCCTCCAGCAGTATCAGTTCTACCCTTCCCAGGGTGAGCGCACTTTTTTTTTTTTTTTTTTGGTGAGCTGCCAAAAGTCGTGAGAGTAAACCTCTGTCCAACTCCAGTCACAACCCACCAGCCACCTTCAGCCCAAGGGTCCCTTTGCAGGTGGCTACAGTGAGCCCTGAGCCCATCTCTCAGTCTCCGCACTTCCCAGGTTGTAGCCAAGACCATAGTTTGGTGACTTCCGACCTTGTATGTGGCCTGGCTCATTATTTGCAAATAGGCAGGTGTTCTGGCCAATGGACTGAAATGTGTTATTGCATGTCAGGGTCACATACCACCTGGGTCCAGAACTGCCTCTTTTCCACCCTTTTTCAAGCATAGCAATAATTCATTTTCAGACCACATCAGTCTCTTGGCCTACTTTTCCTTTACAGGGAAAGGAACAAGCTTTTGGTGTTTCACATTTTGGCAATGAGAATATTGCCAAGTTGTCCTCCTTGGGCCACAGATGAGGTGTACTTTCAAAACCTGACCTCCCAGAGGCTTCCCGGGCCCTGGAGTCGGCCAGATTTGGCCCTCATGGTGCCTTTTTCTGGGGTGACTTTGGACAGGTCAGTCTGTCCACCAGAGAGTGAGAATGTAGTGTTAGGACTGAGTGAGGATTTGCTGGGGGGAAGAGTGTAAACACCCTGCACAGTGCCTGCTCCATGGTGGGCTGTACCCATCATCCTGTTGCTGATTAGGGCTATGCTGATGTGTCAGTGCTGATGGAGGTTTGGTCTTGGCCTCCAGCTCATGTTGGCTGAAAGCCTTGTCCCAAGCCATTAAGCTTTTGTGAACCTTGTGCAGACAGCCCACATCTGGAAAACATTTCCCATTTTTCAAACGACTGAACTTGCCCTTCGCTGGGCAGGAAATTCAGCTTGCCCTGGAGTCATGAACAGGTCTGGAGTGGGAGGAAGAAGGGCCAGAGGTGTTTGGAAAGGTGACCTTCAATCTTAACGGGTGTGCCGTGTTCAGGTGTGTGCCACTGAAGGTTGTGGCCCCACAAGAGGAAATAAAAATGCAGTGACTATGAGCACACATTTGGGACAGCTTTCCCAGATGTGTTCACTTGGCTGTGGGATGGAGAGGCGTTGGAGTGAAGGTGTGTGGCCCCTGGACTCCTGCCCATGGCTGCCTGCGGCTCCCAGCCCCCACCACCGCTGGCTTGACCTTCCCTCCCTTGTCCCCACTGTCCCTGCTCACTCTTATCACTGTCTCCTTCTAGCCAGCTCTCTTTCTGGTAATTACAGCAACAGTGCCTACAGTGGTGGTCTTGTCACCTCCATGCATGAGCCCTTTTCTACCTTGGTCTTGAAAGCACCTCCCACCAGCCCCACCAGTGCCTTGGACTCAGAATTGCTCACAACTGGATTCTGTTCCTTCCCACAGCAACCCCACTCCTGGGTGAGTTGAGTGGCACCCACATTCCAGCCACCAGGGTTGGAGAACTGAACACCCCATGCCTGTTCTCCTTCATCATGATGTCCAGTGACCTCAGTGGTACAAAGTCCCATGCTTGGTCTTTCTTCCGTTTCTGTTTCTGAGTCTCATGATACCTTTAGCTCTGCCTCTGCCTTAGCTTTGGTTTGGGCACTGCCTGTCTAGCCTCTCCCTAAATTCCACTCTTTAGTATAAATAGTCCCCTTGGGGTAGGGTAGGGTATGGGTTAGGCTAAGATTGTTTTCATCCTTTAAGAGCTAAATTCAGAAACCCCCTCTTCCAGGAGGCACTCCCTGATTGCCTAATGAAAATAAGTATTCTTTCTCTCAGCCTTGACTGGTACTTAAAACATGTGAGAGGATTGTACTTTCATCTTTATGCTTTGTTTTCAAATGGATTTGCTCAAACCTTAAAGACCCTCCATCACGGAGTTCCCTCTGTGGCACAGAGGTTAAGGATCTGGCATTTTCTCTGAGGCGGTGCAAATTTGATCCCTAGCCCGGGATCTTCCATTTGTCTTGGGCGTGGCCAAAAATGAAAAAAAAAAAAAAAAAAGGCCTCCATCCCTTCTTTATTTTCCTCACTCTTTCCTACCCATGCAAACCCCACACGTGCTCCTTTGTTGATTGGTCTTGCTAGAGGAGAGGCAAGTTTAAGCGAGGAAGAAATCAGGTGAGGTAAGTGAAAAGTGCCTTCTTTATTCCTATGCCACCGTCGCCAGCACCTGAGCATGGTGTGGGTGTGGTGAATGGTAGGAGGGCAATGGGCGGGGTGTTTCCTCTTTGCAGGTGTGAAAATAATATGCAATTGAATTAAAGCCAGCATTTTTGCAACAAAGGAAAGTATATGGTAAAATATGGCCACGTAAAGTTGTTAGATAATGTAGTGGTAAGAAAATCAAATATGTATTCAAGTTATAAGCACTTCAGACTTCTCATTCATTTCCTAAATTACCAAGAAATGGAAGAGGCAAGTGTCTCCAACGGTAAGATGCCCTGGGAAGCTGGCTTCATGCGTGTGTCATGGGTGTTTCATGGACACGCTTAGAAGTGTGAGCAGCCTGTCACCTTGTCACTAAACTGGAATGGTCATATCACATTACAGGGGAGAAGTCACCTGCTGTGGGTGGAATGGAAAATGGGCATGTGTCTTCTTCCTTTTCCTCCTTCCTCCAGCTAGGAGGACTCTCATAAAGGGACATACTCATGTGAATCTGCAGACCAGGTTGGAGACAGGGATTGTGATGGGCCAATTACTGTTGTGACTGTCATTGTACAGGGAGCAACAGTGGGTCACCAGGGATAGTAACTGGTTTATTAAGTTTGGAATCTGTTGTCACCTTAAAAAATAAAGATGTTCTTTTGCTATTAGGGGAAATGGTAACCCTATTACCTAGATGCAAATGCATTTGAAAACAAGACTTAAAAGATGAAAGTACAATTCCCTCAATTCCTGCAAGTACCCATTTAAAAAAAAAAAAATTTATGTAGGTTTGTTTGGTTTTATGACACAGATCCCACCTTTGCCACATTGTGTTACTGAATCCAAACTCGCACTGCTCGCCCACGACAGGCCAATAAATCGAGAGATGGTTATTGGGACAAGGAATAGTGATTTTTTTTTGGAAAGCCAGCAGACCAAGAAGGTGGTGGATTTGTGACCCGAAGAACTACTTTGCCTGAGTTAGAAGTCAGGCTTCTTTTATACTAAAAGGGGAGGGAGTAAAAGCAGACATTTCCTGGTTCCCATCAGCCTCAGGAGAAGATGTGTTACTCATGGATACTAGTTGGATTTGTTACTGCTGAGCTACGAAGGGAACTCCATCCCCACGTTTTAACAGGTTCTTGATACCCTAGGATGGGCTTCCATTTTGTGGGGAAAGAGAAGGGTGTTTGGCTTTAAACCAGACTTGCTTTACGTTCCTTTCCCATGAAGTAGTCCTTGCTCAGGTTGGCAGATTATAATGCATAAAGAGTTTTCAGTTTGCTGCGCCCTGCAGAGGACCGGGCTACCTCCAGCTTCTGCTCTGGGCAGAAGACAGGAATGGTGTGTATTTGCTTTCTCTTGCCTTGTGACAAGTTTCCAAAGACTCAGCAGCTGGAGACACCTCAGAGGTGTGCTGTCACCATTTCTGGGAGCAAGAGTGTGCTCACGGACTGGCTGGGTGCTCTGGCCTGGGTCTTGCCAGCTGTGGTCCGATGTTTTCCAGCTGAGGTCTTGTCCCAGGCTTGTTCAGGTAGTTGGTGGAATGGAGCTCTGGTGGTGGTAGGCCTGACCCCTGCTCTTACTGGCTGGTGGCCAGGGCCACTCTCAGTCCCCTGGCCCTGATCGTGGGGACCATTCCATCAGGCCCACCTGCTGGTTCCCCTAGGTACTCAGCTCGTAGTTCACTGATTGGTCACCTTCAAGTCGGCTGCGGGAGTGACTTCTCCCACATGCACAGCCCCCACCTTACTGGGGCCAGGCCAGGGCGTGCACACCAGGCCTGGGGATCTAGGGGCCATCTCAGAATCCTGCCACCATGTGGTAGGGGGTAGCACCTATGCTTAGAAGAAATGTCACAGGGGCCAGCTAAACAGTGCCACTTACTAAAAGTGCTGTCAATAAATGCAGAGAATTGATGATTGGGATGATTTTAAACCTGGTATCTCAGGAGGATCCCCTGGCCCCTGGAGAAAGCCAGGCACCTGCCTGGTTGAGGTAAGAATTTGGAGGTTTCTCTGTGTACACCCTGGAGACTTTTCCCTTGGAGGGGAAGGGTCTTGTATCCTGTAAATGGCATCCACTGTGACCCGAGGAAACAGAAAACAGTCTGAAATCATTTACCTGCTGCTGAAGTCTGTAAAGGAGAGTTATTAGGAGGCTGGTGTTACAGTGCCGTGTTTGTTTCTGTCTTCTCTGTGAAGCTTTTCCTGTGCACAGACCTGGGGGCGTGTGGGACACATGCTGTGGAAGTCTCCTGGTACAATGCCCTCTGTCACTTTGTCTTCTGCTGCTCCCCCTTTCCTGTCCTTGTCTTTGTAGCCTGGGAGCCACCTCTTCCAGCAGGAGTCATAGCAATGAAGTGACCAGGTGCTAGTCTGGGGGGGCTGCCATGACAGCACCACAGATGGGGTGGCCTAAACAGCAGATGTTTGTTGTCTTACAGTCTGGAGGCTGGACATTCAAGATCAAGGCCTCGATGGGACTGGCGCCTCTGCCGACGGCTGTCTTCTCCCTGTGTCCTCGTGCGGTCTTCCTCTGTGCACATACCTTCCTGGTGTCCCTCCCCTCTTCTCTCTCTCTCTCTTTTTTTTTTTTTTTTTTTTTTTTTTTTTTAATTTTTATGGCTGCACCTGTGGCTTTTGGAAGTTCCCAAGCCAGGGGTTGAGTCGGAGCTGTATCTGAGGCCTACGCCACAGCCACAGCAACAGCAACGCCGGATCTGAGCCACATCTGCAACCTATGCCATGGCTTGTGGCAATGCTGGATCCTTAATTCACTGAGTAAGATGGGGAATTGAACCCACATCCTTAGGAAGATAGAGTTGGGTCCTTAACCTACTGAGCCACAACAGGAACTCCTCTTTCTTGTTATAAGGACTCTGGTCACATTGGATCAGGGTCACACCCTATGATCTCATTTTGACTCAGTCACCCCTTTAAAGACCTTCTGTCCAAATACTGTTGCTGGGAAAAAATAAATATTATACCTTCCCCATGAAAAGGAGGGATACTCATATATATATGTGTGTGTGTGTATATATATATATATATATATATATATATATATATATAAAAATATGTATGTTATCTGTAATGTATCTGTATATATGTATATACATACATACACTTGTAATATGTAATATGGTATATTTTTCAAACTGTTATATAATGCATATAATGTATGTATTATCATATGAATATAATATATAATTATATTATATATTAATATATAATAACACTACATTATTTTATTGTATATACGTATAATAAAAATATATGGGTAACGCAGATGGGGGTTGCAGGATCAATGTAGGGTCCAGACTCAGTGCCAGGAGCTCCAGCAGGAATAGTTGAGAGGACTATGGGGCATCAATGAGGAATCTTTGTCTGTTGAGGTGATGAAGGAATTCTGTGATGCTGTTCTGCCATGAGTGATGCCAACTCTGGGTTTTTAAGGGTCTTGCCATTTTAGGGTCCCTGGGAGCTGCAGGGCCTTTTTCCTTGCAGGGGTCCTGGGGCAACTCTGCTGCCATTCCCTTTGTTTTCCGTGGCTGGGGCCAGTCCTCCCGCCAGGATGTCACCTCCTCATCCCTCACTCCCTGTTTCCAGGGGGCAGTGGAGTGGACTCTTGTGCCTTCATCAAAGTTACCATTTTAAAAACATGCTCTAAAAAACAAACAAATAAAAAAAGGAGCTCCTGTCATGGCTCAGCGCCGACAAACCCAACTAGTATCCACGCCAACACCGGTACAATCCCTGGCCCTGCTCAATGGGCTAAGGATCCGGCGTTGCAGTGAGCTGTGGTCCAGGTTGCAGGTGCAGCTCGGATCCTGAGTTGCTGTGGCTATGGTGTGTAGGTTGGCAGCTGCGGCTCCAGTTCGACTCCTAGCCTGGGAACTTCCATGTGCCGTAAGCATGGCCCTAAAAAGACAAAAAAAAAAAAAAAAAAAAGTAAAATAAAAACACGCACTGCTGCGTTGAGCAAGCTAATGTTTTAAGACTTCAAGGCAGATGGAAACTGGCTTAATTTTTGATGAGTTCTATGCATGGAGTATAGCTAAGATAAACTGAATCCAGACAGCATTGCGCCCCATCCTCCACTCCACCATCACTGCCCTCTGCCTGTGACCTGGGCCTGTGCAGGACCACCG
The DNA here is from genome assembly GCF_054392235.1 of Sus scrofa. Classification (NCBI taxonomy): domain Eukaryota; kingdom Metazoa; phylum Chordata; class Mammalia; order Artiodactyla; family Suidae; genus Sus; species Sus scrofa. The sequence goes on from NC_139383.1 coordinate 150,880,920, forward strand.
GTCACCTGGAGCCGTCCAGCTGGCTCTCAGCATGCACTGCCCCCCTCTGACTGCAAACTGACAGAGTTTCAGGAACTTTCTTCTGGGAAGGACGGGCCCTTTCAAATTCCTTTGTACTTCTGTGGGAGGCCAGCGAAGGACCCTGATAAGGAAGAAAGAGTAAGTGAGAGAAAGTCAAGGTTTGACTTTTAGAAAAGGAAATAGGAACGTGGTTAAGTCCTGTTTGATCTGTCACTCATCAAGGCTCTCATCTGTCCATTGGGAAGAGGTCAGACTGTGACAGTGAGCCAGCTGTGCCCTTGGGCTGGGGCAGGGAGACAAGTCACAGATGGAGAAGGATAGTGGGAACCTGGAGAGCAGTGGGAAGAATTCCCTTGTGCTCAGTGGGGGCTTGATTCTGTAGCCCCCAGGGGACACTTAGTGCCTTGGTCTTGCCTTGAATTTATTTTTGAGGACAAAGTTGTATCTAATTTATCTTTGTTGGTCCTATAGTGACCAGATTATGGTGGATCTTGAATGAAAGGAATGAAAGAAAATAGAGGCCACCTTTCTCTTCAGTATCTGGGGCAGTATCTGGGGCAGTGATGGAGCCCCTGGAAGTTTGCCATAAAATAGGGGAATAAAACAAAGGTCTGACATTTTCAGTACTTGTCACCCAAGCTCAGGACTTGGATCCACCTTGAGTCCTAAATTCTCTGCCTAGATTCTCTCTCTGGGAGCTCAGGTGAGGCAGGTCGTTTTGTGAGGCAGGGACCAGTGACAAGGTCGTGGTGAAAGTGAAATGTGTTTTAGGACTTTTTATTTTCATCAAGAGTGTGGTCCAGAGGATTTTTTGATGCACTTTCATCATATAACATGTTGAGACAAAGATAAAGTCTTGTTCCTTTTTTTTTTTTTTTTTTTTTTTAATTTGTGCTTAAGGAAGGTATGTGGAAGTTCCCTGGCCAGGGAGTGAACCTGAGGCCTAGCAGTGGCAACACCGGATCCCTAACTTGCTGCACCACCAAGGAACTCTGAAAAATGCCTTTCATAGGATTAATTAGCCCATTTTTCCAGAGTTTAAAAAAAAATCAAAAGCAGAAATCTACAAATAACAGTTTCTTTCTCCTGTCTATTAATACATAGTAAGTAACAGGTGTTGAAAGCTGACCATGGTGGGCACTGTTCTCAGTGGTTGCCTACTCGATCTTGAGTGATGAGGAGAGGATGCAGTTGCTGTGAGCTTCGTTCTGCAGATGGCACAGAGGTTCTACTATCTGTCTGTATGGATTTGTCTATTGTAGGGACCTCGGAGAAGTAGAATCAGACAGTCTTTGTCCTTTTGTAACAGGCTTATTCCATGTGGCATAATGTCTTCAGAGTTCATCCACATTGTAGCCTGCATCAGAACTTCCTTCCTTTGTGTGGCTGAATAATATTCCACTCTATGGGTATAGGACATTTCGTTTATCTGTTCAGCTATTTGTGGGCGTTTGGGTTGTTTCCACTGTTGGACTACTGTGAGTAATGCTGCTGTGAATATGGATGTGCAGATATATCTATTCAAGTCCCTGATTTTATTCTGTGGGGCAGCTACCTAGGAGTGGAAAGTTTAGCCATTTTAAAGTGGACAGTGCCGCAGCATTTAGTGCAGTCAGTGTTCTGAAACTATCACCACTACCGAGTTCCGGAACATTTAAATCACCCCAGTGGAAACCTCTACCCTATAAACAATTTCTTTCTCTCTATCTCCCTCCCCTCAGGCCCTGGAAATCACTAATCCACCTTCTACCTCCATTGATTTGCTTTTTCTAGATATTTCATGTAATTAGAGTGGTATTATATGTGGTTTTCAGAAGTCTTCTTTTCTTTTTTAATTTATTTTTTGTTACTAAGGTATAGTTGATTTACAGTGTTAGGCCGATTTCTACTACACAGCAAAGTGACCCAGTCATACATATATATATATATATATTCCTTTTCTTATATTATCTTCCATCATGGAGGAATCTTTTTAAAAACACTTCTGATTATGGAAGTTTTCAACATATCAGAAAATGAAACCAAGTGTTCCATGAGTTCCCAGATTTGTCCCTGATGGACCCCCTCCAATCCTGTTAATGGCCATCTCTTTACCAGGGAAGAGAAGCAGTACGTGAACCGATTCTGGAAAGAAATCCGCGTGGGAGACTTTGTGCGTCTTCGCTGCAATGAGATCATCCCTGCAGACATCCTGCTGCTCTCCTCCAGTGACCCTGATGGGCTGTGCCACATCGAGACGGCCAACCTGGATGGGGAGACCAACCTGAAACGGCGCCAGGTGGTCCGAGGCTTCTCCGAGCTTGTAAGTGATCTGGCGCATTCAGGGTCCCAGGCACTGCATCCACTGGTCTTCCCGGGCTGGCCCTCTGGGCCTTAGGACACCTGTATCCCCTCTATCAGGCCAGGATGATTTTCCTAGTGGACGGGTGTGGGACTGAGGGTCTGAGAGGACCCCAGCCGGCCTGAGCTCATAACCGGGCTTGAGGCTGGGGTGGAACAGAACCCAGGTTTTGTGACTGATTTTCACTGAACACTTCTTAGATTTGGGGTCCCTTTCAAGTCACAAGGAATACCTAGGCCCTGCTGGCTTTCAGCATTTGCCCAACTGTTCGCTAGCTGGCAACAACAGCAAAAGTAATGACCTGACCCCAGCTTAGGCTCAGGAATTTTTCTCCATGAGAGTGTTCTGAGTTCAGTGACATTTCTATGACTGAATTCTTCTGGCTCAGAGGTGCTGGGCCTGTAGGAGTGAGAAGTCAGAAAGGGAGCAGGGCTTGACCACCTGTCCCCGCCCATAGCCTTGTGGCTGGAAAATTCAGACCCCATCGGGGGTTTCCAACCTCTGTCTCACTTCAGGTCTGCAGAGGCTGCAGGGGTGACAACTCTCAGGGACAGAAAGGAGCTTGAGTGCCCAGGGGTCAAGAGGCATCTGGCAGGGCAGAGGGCCAGCCCACACCTTGTTCTCCTGACACTGAGCTGCCCATGTCAGTCAGGCTGGGAGCCTTGCCCTACAAGGTGCCCAAGGAAGTGAGGGCCAACATTTCAGGAAGGAAGCCATGTCCTCTGTCACCTAATGGGTGTCATTCAATGTCACATGCTGGGGATTTTCACCATCTGTCTTGGTGCCCTCTCTACCAGTTCCTCCAGGAGAACCAGGCCTTGGAGTCAGGACTGGGAGGGGTGGGTTCTGGAACTGTTGCCTTGTTTTAGAGCTTGGGCTCTCCCTGGGGCATTGCTGGCATTTGGGGTGGGGTGTTCCTTGGGCAGTATTATTTTGGGGCACCCCTGCCCCCCACTATGAGTGTCCATGCCATTTACCCTTGGTCACCATGACAGCCAAAGGCGCCTCTACGCATGTGCTAAGGGCCAGATGACATCCCACATCCTGGGGCTCCCACCTGGCCTTGGTGGTAGGACGTTCTGAGCCTGGCAGTCACCCACCTCCTGCAAACTGCCTAGTCCTCTTTCCCAGCGTCTGGATTCTTCTGCCCTCACTTCCTCCCACCCCTGTGATTTCTCCATTTTAATCTCTTTTTGTGCCAAGAATGCTGTGTCAAATCTGTCTTAGAATGAGGAAAAGCATACAGTAAACAACAGAAATGGTAATTTTTTTTTGCCAAACCCATGGCATGCAGAAGTCCCCAGGCCAGGGATGGAACCTGCAGCATAGCAGTGACAACAACAGATTCTTAACCCTCTAGGCCACCAGGAAACTCCCCTAAATAGTATTTTTTTAAAAGGGGTGCTCTCTTTTTACCAGATCAGGAGAGTTGGAGACAGTGCTTGTTAGGGACCCTCAAGGCCCAGGATCCAGTTCCGGCTTCTGCACTGACCATGCTCCAAGCTTTTGTAATAAATGTGGGCCCACCTTCCAATGCCCCTACCTCTCCAGGCCCTGTGCGCATGTGCTCTGAGGTTGTCTCACCCAGGCTTCTTTCCCTAGCCTCCCCCAGCCCCCAGAACCCAGAATTCCCAAGCCCTCTCCAGGGTACAGCCAGGCATGGCAACAAGCCCTGAGGTCAGCAGGGATAGACTTAAAAGGAGACAGTGACTGCACAGACTCCATCTCCGTCCTGGAGGGGCAGCCAGTATACACAGAGGGTGCCTATAACATAAAGGAAAGCACAGAAGCATCTGATGGATGAATGATCAGGCAGTGTGGAAGGTCTGGCTAATTTGGGACCAGATTTCAGAGGGACCTGTTTGGGTGGCTGGTGGGGAAAGCCATGAAGGTGCATCTCCTTGATTAGCTCTTGAGAACAACTTCCTTATTTCCTGTCTTCTGATTTATTTTTTCAAGAATTGAACCCAGTAATATCGAAAAGCCTCTTCCTCCCACTTTTTCCCCAAACAAAAGCTGGAACACTAGATAGCTTAATGGTTCTTTGCATAAATACTCACTATTTGTAAGATGGATGTAGAAAATTCCCGGATGGCTGCAGATAGACACATCCTATGTCCCCCTCTTTAGGGCCCAGGGAATGTCTGAGGACGTCAGTGTAGCTGAGGTGTAACGTAGTCAAGATGTTCAAAATTAAGAACCAAAACAATTTTGATTAAAAACAAATTTCTTGGAGTTCTTCCTGTGGAGAACTGGGTCAAGAATCCCACTGCAGTGATTCTGGTCATTATAGAGGTGCAGGTTTGATCCCTGGCCTGGTGCGGTAGTTTAAAGCATCCATTGTAGCCAGATATAGGTTGCAGCTGCAGCACGAATTCAGTCCCTGGCCCAGGAACTTCTGTATGTCGCAGGTAAAATAAATAAATAAAAAGAAGTTTCTTAATCAGCACCAAAATACATGCACATTCAATATGCATATAATATTCAACATGCATACACATTCTTGTCCCTAATATTGGTATATTTCTTCACCGTCTGTTTTTTTTTTCCTTCTTTCCCTAAGGTCCAAAGGCATTTTTCTGGTACCTGAATTCGTGCATTATTCATACATTATTATTCTGAAATATATGAACTACCCTATGCACAATGGAGATAGGAAATCTCTGGCTTTTAAAAGCCTGACAATTGGAAAACTAAAGTTCTGAATGCAGCATTACAAAGCCAAGAACATTTCAGTCCTGTGTGCTGAAGTGGGTTTTTCATGGACGGAGTCTGCTGGCCTCTCAGGCAGGTGAAGAGCAGGTTCCTATCCAGTATACAGACCATGGTGCCATGTTGATGAGTGGGCAGTTGGAAGTGACAACCCTTAGGAAAACTTAAATTGGAGGTGATTCACAAAACTTTGGTGAGGAGGAGTTCCCACTGTGGCTCAGTGGGTTAAGGACCCAACATAGTGTCCATGAGGATACAGGTTAGATCTCTGGCCTCGCTCAGTGGGTTAAGGATCCAGAGTTGCCACAACCTGTGGCATAGGTTGCAGACGTGTCTTGGATCCGGCATTTCTGTGGCTGTGGTATAGGCCTGAGCTGCAGCTCCAATTTGCCCCCTAGCCTGGGAACTTCCATAAGCTTCAGATGTGGCTGTATCTTTTCTAAAAAGAAAAAGAAGAAACTTAGGTGAAGAATAAGAGGGGACCTTGACATTAATGTAGAGGATGGGTAGATCTGTCAGGGTCCATTGAGCAGAAATCACACCTGGTTCATTCAGGGAAAGTTTGATGTAAAGAGCTCCTCTTGGGGGATACATAATAAGCAGTGACTCCCCAGAAAGCAGATGAGCTGATAGAAGGAATATCGGGGCCCAGGATCTGAGATAGTGCCCAGGGACGGGGCCACCAGGCCTGGGTCTTGTTCTCATGGCCAAGGGTATGGCTGTTCCTCTGCCAGCGGAAGTCAGCTCTCACAGGTTCAGAGGAGCCATCCACTGGAAGGTGCTGGGCCAGGAGCTAGGGTGCTACCCTCTGTGTGTGGCTCCAGCCACCGCAGTGGGAGACCAGGGGTGGCTCTCCTGGACAGCAACTCCTTGGAGTCCAGGCCTTATGCATGCGGGGGTTCAGGAGGCGGGCCAAGGAACAGCAATCCTGGCTGAGGTCTGAGGCTGAGCCTCAGGGTCCTGGTTTCCCTGAGCTGAGAGCTGGAGAGAGCTTGTGTGGGCCAAGACCTAGAGAACAAATCCACTGCCCCCTCTAGCATCCTCGGTTGCTGTAGCAAGAAGGAGGCTCCTCTTCCCAGCCTCTTCAATTTCCAAAGTCATTTATGAAGGGCTTGTTTGCTTGGAGGAAGGATGCTAAGAAAGAGGAAGGTGGTGCACATGCTGTGGGGGTCTGGTCACTTAAGGCACGGGGACAATACCTAGAGGTCCCAGGCCCCCTCACCAGCAGACACCCAGACTGGGGCAACGAGAAGAATCCCATTAGGGGGCTGTGTTTGGAAAGTGGCCTTCTGGGGTTGGAGGCGTGGGGAATAGGGAGACTCCCAGAAAACAGGCTTAAATATATTCTATAGGCTAAGGTGGGAGGGTTTGGGTGTCAGGTATGTGTTTGAGGGAAGGACACGGGTCAGAAGGTGTCTCAGGTGGAAATAGGATTGTATTTAATGAAGAGCATTGGATAAATTGCACAGAATTGAGGGGCTAGAAGCACTGCTGGGGTGGGGTCTGCCAGACCCCTGAGTCCAAGGACAAGGCCCCCAGACACCTTCAACCACCCAGCCATCTTGCCTCTGGAGAAGGAAACATAGATATTGGGACTTCAAAATAAACATTTAATTAAAAGTTGGGGTCAAATCGGCTATCCTGGAAATAAGTGGAACCTCAGAGATGAACATGAGCTGTCACAAAAAAGCAATTCATATTTGTTCCGGCTTCCTGGGGGCCAGGCCTTATCATGTTTCTCTCATTCATAGTGGTGCAGACATTTTTGAATCATATTTTTAAATACAAATTGTGAGGTAAATGATGATCATACACTTTTGTAGATGAGAAACAGAAAGAAAAGTCAAGAGATTCTATCAAAGCCCCACTCCTCTGCCCCTTAAATCAGAGTAGGGTCTGGCAGCTCCTGGGTTGGCAGGATGAGGTTCTCCAGTGCCCCATCTTGCCTGTCACACTGGGCATCTGTGTTGCTTCACCCCACATGTTCATTCAGATGTATGGCCCTGCCTGTGATGCTGCATGCATTCAGCCTCTGTACGGGGAGAAGTTTATAGTTCATCTGCAACATTTGCTCAGTCATTTCTGCAGAATTGGAGTTCCATGGCCGATAATTTTATATAAAATCTTTCTTTTTCAGACTCACTTTTTTTTTCATTGTTTTAACAAATATTGATTGAGCACCTACCGTGCTTCAAATGCCATTCCAGGCACCCACCAAAACAGGCAAACATCTTTCCGCTTGTGGCAGTGTGCAGCGTGGAAATAGGTAAATCAGGCAGAGTTGGGGAGAGATTCTTGCTGAGGAGAAAGCAGAAGCAGGACCCTGATGTGTCAGGTGGGGTTTGAGAGTTTCAGAGGGGGTGGGGCAGGCAGGGAGCCCAGCCCTGAAGCTGTGCAGGCCATGGAGCCATCCAGGAGGTGACTTACGTGTGGGTTAATTTCCTGGGGAAAGAAACACTTCTCCAAATTTTCTCTTGGATGGACCTGTGGGATTGTTGCCCACACCCGGCTACACCCACGGGGCCATCTGCTTCCCGCAGTTTGGAGCAGTGATTGTAAGGCCTGCAGGAAGAGCTGAAACCACAAGCCTGCCAAAGCCAGCACTTCCCAGGCATGTGTGGGTGTGAGCCCACGTGTGTGCACGTGTGCTCAGCATGTGCTCCTGGTGATATTAGTGTGGATGTTTACAAGGCTGGAAAAAGTCTAAGCAGCACTCCTTAAGAGATGCATATGTCCAGGCCAGCATGGATCCTAAGGCAGTGACATGGCTTTACCTCCACTTTGCACATACATTTTACTAAATTCCCTGCAGCTGGGTGCGAGGCTCTCTCAGGCAGTGACAAAGCTCAGTCCTCCCCCAAATTACTTGGCAGAATTCAAGGAACTTGGAGGAATGCCTTTAAAATTCCAAATATGTAGGAAACAAAACTAATATTTTTTGTTCCTGCCTACACTGTGCTCTCTAAGTTATCTCTCCCACAGGAAAACTAGTGGTTTGTAAGATGGTTCATGCACCAAAGTTTCTTTTTCCTCAAGCTTTTTGAGTAGTCTTTAAATTAGCTGTGTTCTCTGCTGTGGGATTGAAGAAGGAAACCATCTGTCATCTAAGCAGAAAATAAAGACAGCTGGCTGGGTGTGTTAATTGGATCAGTCAATATCAATCCTTGACAAATAGATTCATGGTTTTTTTTAAAACGTAATGAGGTATAGTCGTTAAGCTCATAATTTATACTGTGGGATATTTTTGATCTCAGATTTAACCATCACATACTTTTGTGGAAAGATATTAAATAGGCAACAAGAAAGACTGTGAGAAAGAAAATTACTTTGAGTATACAATAACTATGTTTGGACTAAAATTTTAATTCTAGCAAGTGTGGATATGCAAAGAAATTCCATGAGGTAGATAATACAATAATCTTAGACATACCGTGTTTTATAATATCAAGTGTGTTTACTTCATGCAGAGTGTAAATTTGGTTGTGTAATAAGATGTTTGGATTTCTAATCCTTGTGACTTTGCCATGAATCCTTTGCCTTGAACCCATGGTGTCGCAAAGCATAGGTGGCAAGTCGTGCTTGGGATCCTGTTACAGGAAGTGAAACACTGTAATCTTTTTTTTTTTTTTTTTTTTTTGTCTTTTGTCTTTTTTTGTCTGTTGTTGTTGTTGTTGCTGTTGTTGCTATTTCTTGGGCCGCTCCCGCGGCATATGGAGGTTCCCAGGCTAGGGGTCTAATCGGAGCTGTAGCCACCGGCCTACACCAGAGCCACAGCAACGCGGGATCCGAGCCGCGTCTGCGACCTACACCACAGCTCACGGCAACGCCGGATCGTTAACCCACTGAGCAAGGGCAGGGACCGAACCCGCAACCTCATGGTTCCTAGTCGGATTCGTTAACCACTGCGCCACGACGGGAACTCCGAAACACTGTAATCTTAATGAAAACAATTAAATGCCATGAATTTGATAATAGGAGGCTCATCTGAAATGTTAATCCTAAAAGATCTTATTACAATGTCTGGAAACTTGAACACTGTGTGCATTTAACTTCATGTTTTTTTGTGTGTGAAAGTGGTCATTTTTTTATTCTAGGAGAAAGGCAAGCAAAGCAGTAAGAGGTTTGTGTTCTATTTAATGGTGGTATACAATGTGAAATACTGTTTCTGTACTTTCATTGTTAAAAAAAAGGATTTTTTCAAATTCCAACTTTTCTAAATGTAGTTGAATTGTATCGGCAATTGCAAAGGGTTTGAGGCTGTGTGTGCACGAGTATGTGAGCAGGCATTTCTTTGCCAGTAGAAAGAGCTGGTAGCATATGATATGCCCAGTTGGCTGTAAGTTCCTCCTCACAAGTGGGTATGGGTGTGTATGTAAGCACATCTGTGAGTGTGTGCATGTGTGTGTGCCCACATGTGAGTGTGCAAGTGTGTGTGCAGTCATGGGTATGTGTGTGTGTGCAAGTGTATGTCCCAAAGAATAAAGCAAAACGATTGGAACATGCCCAAGTTACCACTTTCTACCATCTTTGAAGAGAAGATAAATATGCTTTCCTGGGCTAAGACATGGTGTTCTGGAATAAGTTTGATCTGGAGGAGCTCATTCTTGGGGGATCTGGAATTTTCACTCTGGTTGTTGAGCATCTCAACAGCACGCCTTAGGCTACAGTGCCTGGTGGTCCCATCTCTGTGCAGTGGACTGTGGGACCCTTTGGCCTTTGATGGGGCATCGTGCTTGAGGTCCTGTCCCTTCCCCTGGTTTTCTGAGCAGAGCCTCCAGCAAGAGGAAGATCCTTGTTTCCACAACACAAGACTGGTCGCCATAGCATTTTGACTGTTTTGAGTTATCCTCCTTTTGTTTTGTACTGTGGAAAGCTCTAGTTCCCCATTTCACTGAGAATTACTGAGGGAGTGATATAAAGCTTTTGACTTGCCTGAGCTGCTGCAGGAGAAGGCAGTGCTAGGTTCTTGTTTTGACGTGAGTTCTTCTGATTGACTGTCCTGTCCACCAGGGAGACCAGAGCAGGGATCCGTATCCACACCTATGGGGTCATCACGGCATCTGTGTGAACCACTCCTGAGAAGGGGATCTGTCTTTAAGAGGAGGAGAGCTGTACTACAGAGCAAGACCTGGCTGGGGGTAGATGGAACCTTGCTCCTGACATCTCGGTTGAATCACATTAAGATACACCTAGGGATTTTCCAGCAGTGCTGACAGATAACCCATGCTGTGGAAGGCGCCAGGATGCAACTTCAGTGTCTCAGTGGGTGTTGTTACCCAGCTGAGGTCAGGTTGAAATGCACTTCTGTAGCTTGTGGGTTTCCACTGAAGCCACTTGCAGTAACAGTCATGTCAGAACGCCATCCCCTCCCCCTCTAAAAGAGTATCATTGCCGGTGACCGGAAACCCTCCCTCCCCAACTCTCTGTTCTAGAGAGGACCACTGAGATATGGCTTCATGGGTTTTGTGAGTTAAGATTTGGGCCAAAGCTTAACACACAGACACACCAGACTTACCTTAACAGAAATATCCATGTGTGATTCTTGTGTCCTTGAGAAAAAAGGAAAAAATTAGTTCTCACTCATTTGTGACGAGTGACTTTTCAGCAATTCCTCTTGCTGTTGGTTAGAAGTGAGCCCTTTGGTTTGGGTGGTAAACAAGGCCAGCTTCAAAGGACCACAGATCTAGGTTTGTTTTGGAAGGAACTTCAAATGGCTAGTTTGGTCATCCGGCCTTTATCGAGTGTTCTGGAGCCTTGACCATCAGGCAGGAAATCTTGTGAGGACAGATTTTGTGAGGTTGACACGAGGACATACACTGGGGTATTGGGGAATGGGGGGAACATTGCACCCTCAGCCCTGGAGACCCTCCCCCAGGATCCTGGTGTTGGCCTATCCAGGCTAAAGGTAGGCAGGGAAGGTGTGCCAACAGGGTCCAGCTCTGTAGCCAAGTTGGGACCATTCGTCTCGTCTCAAGCATTAGAGACTGGAGACTCAAGGGCACTTGGATTCAACAAGGGGGAGCCAACCTGCCTGTTCTGAGTGGTCCCACACGTCATCCCTCCAAGGATACAGGCATGGTTGTGACAGCTGCCTACCAACCCCAGGGTTGACAGGAGACTCTGAGGCTGGCACTATGCAGAACCCAGAACTGGGGGGCTCCATGCTGGTGTCCAGAAAGATTATGACCCTTCCAGTAAGACTAAGGAGACCTGTGCCTTCACCACTCCCCCGGGCTGGGGTACCAGCTGATGCCCTCCCAGCAGTCCCCAGGCCTCTTTGGAGCCTCTCAGGTCACTGCGTCCTTCGATTCTCTTAACTCCAGGAAGGAGGTGCCCATTCCCATGTGATAGATGAGCTCTAAGACACACAGAGGCTCAGCCTCTCGGCCCAGTGTGGGGCAGAGGGCAGCTGGAACCCAGGGCCACCTCCAGGGAGCCTGTTGCCAGACCATTGCCATTGACCATTCAGGATGAGGAGGGCCAGGCTAGGCTCATCCAGAGTCATGGTAAATACTGGAAGAAACTGAGATTTTCTCTGCCAATAAAAAATTTATCTTCTGCAAGTGATAATAGTTTCTGATGCTCCTGACACATGGACTTGGGACTTCTGACACTGGGGAAGGACACATATAGGTCAGTGTGATGGGCCGGAAGGTTTTGCAAAGTTGTTGTACAAATGCAGAAGGTGGTAGCACCTTGAGCTCAGTGACCTGCCTGTGCTAGAGATGGGATTCCTCAGTATCCAGCTCTCTCTGGTCCTATGAGGGGGACTGTTTCTCCTCTACTAGGCATGCCCAGGCCTGTGGTCAAGGCCCAGAGGTACCAGTCCCCTGAAACTGGGGGGCCCCTGGACCCAGTGAACTGAGCACGCACTCTCCCAGTCTCCACAAGATGTCACCTTGAGCAACAGGATGCCCGCAGACTTGTATCAGAGCCAGAAAGAGAGAAAGGGACCCTTGTGTAGGTGGTCTGAGTCCAGCTCTCCAACCCCAGCTCTGAAACACCAGCCCCCAGCCCCGCATGGTGCCTTCTGCTCCTTCCAGGATTTGTTGGCAGGAGCCGGTGAGTGTAGACACCAGCTGAAGTTTTAGCTTCAGGCTTGGGGGCCTCGCAGACGAGATCCTTGGGCAGGGATGGCTGAAGGCTTTGCCTGGTTAATTCCCAGCTTCTGCACTGTCATGTTTTCACTGCATTGTACTCCTTTGCCTGGATGGCCACAAGGAGCACCAGATGGTGCTTAAATGGTGGATATGTACTGTCTGGCAACCTGTAGGCTGAAAGTCCAGGGTAAGGTGTGGGCAGGACTGGTTCCTCCTGAGTCCTCTCTCCTTGCTTTGTAGATGGCTGTCTTCTCCCTGTGTCCTCACATGGTCATCCCTCCAAACCTGTGTCCTAGTCTCCTCTTCCTATAAGGACATAGGTCAGATTAGATGAGGGTCCACCCTAGTGAGCTCATGTTAACTTGATTACCTCTGTAAAGACCCTACCTGCAAATAAGGCCACATTTGGAGGTGCTGGGAGGTAGGACTCTAATATATGAATTTGGGTGGAGCCAAGGGGCTGCACAATTAACCCGTAACAGTGTGGTTTCAGGGTGAAAGTGAGAGTCCTTCCTGAAGGTATCATGCTGATCACCTCGACTCACTGTTCCAAATGCCTGCCTTTCTGATGCTGGGAGGAGAAAAATGCTTTCTCTTGATGAACTTATTGCTAGAAACTTGATCCTTAAGATGTCTGCAGAAGGCTGAGACAGGTGGCTTTCTCTAGCTGGTCATCAGCCAAGCAGCTGAAACTCAGTATATGCATATAGCATGTATTAGGAACTCTGTGACTGACAGTGGGTCGAAAAGACCGAGAATTTTACCATGGGGCAGATTTCAAAAATTCAGCTAGAGTTCTTTTAAGTATTTCTGTGCATGTGAGTGTAATTCAAGGTGTTAATAGTTAAGGCCAGGCTTCCTGCTGTGTCAATGGAATCGGCAGCATCTCTGCAGCACCAGGACACAGGTTCGATCCCCAGCCTGGCACAATGGAGTAAAGGATCTGGTGTTGCTGCAACTCCAGCTCTGATCTTATCCCTGGCCCCATATGCTATATGCTGTGGGGCAGCCCCCCTACAAAAGGAAAAAAAAAACCTAATGCCATGCCAGGACAGAAACCCTTTGTCTTCCTTTCCCTTACTAATGTTGAGTGAAAAACCTTTCAACTTCTGAGAAAAATCTTTTTTTTTTTTTTTTTACGTTTTCATTGGAGTATAGTGTATTTATAATGTTGTGTTAGTTTCAGATGTACAGCAAAGTGATTCAGTTATATATATACACTTTTTAAAGATTTCTTTCCATTATAGGTTATTGCAATACCAAGTATAGTTCCCTATGTTATAGACTAAAAGCTTCTTTTGATCTTAGAGTTTCCTTCAAGAAAGATGTCATTTCCGATAAACACGGTATCTTGTGTTTTTCCTATTCATCTGTTCATTTTACAGGATAGAAAGGATTTCAGAGCTTGTTTTATTTACACCATTAGTAAAAAGAGATCTTTTCTGAGAATCATTTTGGAAAAATAAGACCTGGACCTGAGGGGCAGAGAAGGGCCCTCTTTGGGGTGTCTGGACGGAGTAAGAGTCTGGGGCCTTGTGGCTGCAATGTCACACCTGTCCTGGCTGGGCTTCCTGCCCAACTTGGAGTGTGTTCTTCTGATTCCACTCCTGTGACATGAGGGGAGCAGGAAATGTTCGTTTTTATTCTAAGCAGAAGCCGTTTGTCCCCCTGATGTCATCACCTTTCACCAAAAGTCCACAGTGAATCAAATTGAGCTGCCATGGCAAGAACAGGCCATTTGGGCACCCCTTCTGTCTATACCCACCCCACAGCTCAAGGGGCTCCCCTGACCTGACCTTCCTCTTGGTCATGGCCACGCTTCCCACTATGCAGTGTTCAGCATTCAGTTCTCTCTCGGCCACTCCATCCCAGCATTTGGAGCTACCACTGACCTAACCCTCCCTCCCTGAGTTCAGAGAGCTGGTCCCAGTCCTATAGATTCTGCAGCACAAGGCCCTGGATCCCGATGGTCAGGGTTCAGAGCCTTGCACTGCAAAATCTATGCTGGGGATGCCTAGAGTCTTTCCATGCACCCATGCAGGCTGGCACGTCAGATTCATCCTGAATACGTGACTTTGAAAGGTCCCCTTTTCTTCAGCTGCTTGAAGAACATCGCCCCTCCCCTCCCACAAGAGCTCTTCAGAACTTTGAAAGCTGCTGGCAGCCTGCCCAGGGCAGTGGTCGCTATAGCTGACTGCCAGGCACGTAACCACTTCGCAGCGTTTACTAGTGTTGTTTCCCTAAACCTGTCCTGAGGGTGCACGGGGTCCCGGGCCAGCTCCCCGGCACTCTGCCTCCCTTGCTGTGGGGTGGGCAGGCACTGGTCCTTCCTAGGCTCCCCAGGGCTGAGGACAACTGCCCTGAGATAAGAACAGTTGCCTTCCTGTTTTACAAATAAGGTGGCCCAGGTCCAGAGAGGTTAGGTGGCTCCCCACCCCATCCTGCAGCTGCAAGCAGGCATCCTGGCCTCACACCAGTCCTGCAGCGCCCCCGCCTGCACTCACCCTGTACGGATGCTTGGGTTCACCCTTTACAGGACAGCACCTGACGTGGCTCCTCCTTGCACCTTCCCAAGGTTGTTGCAGTGTGTCCATGTGGCGTCTGCCCCCCACTGAAGACCCTAGGTGCTGTAGCAGCAGCTGCTAGAATCAAGTCCAAATTGCTGCTCCTACCTTGGCACTGGCTCAGAAGTCTGCAGCAGGGGTGGGCACTTTGGAGCACCATGGCACAGTTATGAGACAGCTCTTTGGGCCTGAGTGGGCAGAAAGGAGATGGATTATTATCCAAAAATCTAACTATATTGCGCTGTGTAGCAGAACAACACATTTGGTTTTTTTTTTTTTTTTTTTTTTGGAGTGGGGGGTGGTCTTTTTGGTGGTGGCATACAGCGGCTTGATGTGGGATCTCAGTACCTAGACCAGGGATTGAACCTGGTCCACAGCAGTGGATGCACCTGACCACTAGGCCACCAGGGAACCCTCCAGGTCTGTTTAGAGAGATACCAGAAAACCAAGGCAGGGTAGAATACATGATATGTGTTTGTCTATATATGTGTTTCTATGTAGAGATAGAGCAGGTAGGGATGGACATGCACACACGTATCTGTGGCTTCCACTTGAGGTTTGATTTGGTGGGAGAATGCCAATGGTTTGAGTGGAAAGGTTGTTTCCAGGGCCTTTGGGGTACAGACCTCACTGAATGGTGGTCCTCATCCCTGGCTTTTTTCCAGGAGGCCTTGCTGAGCATGGGGTGCTCCGAAGTCCAGCAGACGCCAAGCTCCGGGATTCTAGAGCTGAGTAGAAGGCTCTGTCTCACCCCAGCTGGTCAGCCAGAATGATGAGGGATCCTGGGCCTGTGGCAGGCAGACAAGACCACCTGGGCCTATGTCATGTCCCCATGGAGCCTGCTGCTCTCAGGTGGCAGGGACAGGAAGCATTTGCTTGTGGGGAGGGTGACCCCGGGAGCGACTGGATCACTGTTCCCACAGCAACGCTGCACTTGGGCTTTTAAACAAGCATGACAGTTGTCATGGGATCTGACCAAGATGTGGAGGGAAAGCTGAGCCCTGGCTATCTTTGCTCTGCGCTGCTTGAGAAGAGCAGCTGGGGGTAGGAGGGGTGGGGTGCTGTCCCCCTCACAGGGTGGCAGGATACAGCTTGTGTTGGTGAGGACCCGGAGGCTCTGAAAGGCTCTTTCAGTGTTCACAGAGTTACTAAGTAAGTACTTGATATGCCAGGCACTGAGATGAAAACAGAAAAGGAAGCACAGGTTAAGTGACCTGAGCTACTGAGTGGAGCAGAGCTGGATTTAAATTGAAGCCTGCCTGAAGCAGTAGGAGGGACATGGCCCAGCCTCCAGGCTCCCCGACCACTCCCCAAACCCTGCCCTTACCCCCTATGGGTGGGGGGATACCAGGCATGCAGTTTCTCTGTGTTATGTCAGCCTTGCCTGCCACATTCCCTCTAAGACTTTCTAGGAAGAACACAATTAGAGTAGAAGCTGGCAGAACTGGGGAGGCTGGCTTAAGACTGCAGCCCCTCAGTAGTCCACACAGAGTAGAAATAATGTTGACCTTCTGTGGCCTGTGAAATGGCATCTGGCTTCCTGGCTTCCTGCCTTCCCAGCTTCCCAACACCCTGCCCCAGTGGTGGCTGGCTCTTCTCACCCCTTCTTGCTGACTCAGAGCAAAGCCCTGTCTTAGGAGGGGCCATGTGATTGCAGGGGCCCAGGGAGGAAGATGCTGGTGGACAGTTGGTCATCTGAGAGGGAAGCCCAGGTGGGCTTAGTCACCCCCAGTGCCCAGGAAGATGGGGGCCTCAGGAGGGTACCATGGAGAGCAGGCTTTGGGATCTACACATGCTGGCTTGTGGCCCAGGAGGGTCATGTGACCTGCCAGGCCTCAGTTTCAAAACCGGCAAGATGGAAACAGTGTCAGAAGTTCTTTCCTGGCAGGCCAGACCCTGGATGTAGCTTGAAGGGCTCTGTAGGGAGGGTGGAAGCGGCGCCTGTGGGCCTCTCTGTGCAGAAGATCCTGATAATAAACACAGCAGGTCTGTCCAAAGTGGGAGGCATTGCCTTGGGCTCAGTGAGTCCAGAGCAGAGAGAGAGAGCTGGAGGGTTTGGTATAAGAAAAATCGTGCAGGGTTCTGGGGAAGAGGAGGCTGCAGCTTAGAGTGGCTTGGAATACCAGTCTGCAAGTGTGGGGTGCTGGTTTCACCTGACATCCTAGTGCAAGAAAGCTGGAGTAGGAAGGGCAAAAATCAGGCACCCAGGGGGAGGGGAGCTGCTCCTTGACTCACCCGCAGGGCAGGGCTATGTGCTTCTAAGGCAAAGTCTCAGTTTTCAGAGGGAATCCTTTTGTCACATATTGTGGCTCTTGGCAGGTATTCCACAGAGGAAGGGAGGGTGCTGGCTTGATGTGCCAGGGACAGTTATGTTACACAGATCTGCAGCCCAGGGGCTGGGCCCTTGGTGCTGAGCTCAGCAGACATGACACCCCAACCCTTGCCTCCTAGTGCTGACTTCATTACCGGGATCCACGGAGCCCCCGAGGCTCTCTGGAGATGCTCCATTTCAAACCCAAGGATGGTTGTAAAGGCCAGGCTTGCAAACAGAAAACAATCCAGAAGCAAACCTTAATTTATGTTCACAAGCCTCACACACATTTACCAGGCACACTGCAGAGTTCTCCTCTGCCATTGGTAGGCTGGAGCCAGCATCTCTTGGCACCTTGAATCCGAAGCCAGAGCCCATGTGGTTTCTAGTATCACAGATGGGGTACTCAGAAAGGGTGACAAACCCTAAAATGTTGTGGTGCAGTGTATTGGGGTCCTCCAGAGAAATGGAACCAATAGGGTAGATAGATAAATAGATAGGTCAATCTCTATATATAATCTCTTTGTATATCGTTTTCTATATCTATGTTTATCTCTCTCTCTAAGTCAATATCTATATGAAATCTCTCCATATATATGTGTGTTTATATGTTATATATTTGTGTGTGTGTTTTTCTCTAGAGAGATATAGGGTTTTATAGATCTCTCTCTCTCTCTCTACATATATATATGTATTGAGATCTATGTATATATAGAGAGATTTATTATAGAAACTGGCTCGCATGGTTATAGAGACTGAGAAGCCCATGATCTGCCATCTGCAAACTGGCAGAAAAGACCAGCAGTATAATTCTGTCTGAGTCTGAAGACCTGAGAACCCCAGGAGCCAACAGTGTGAATCTAAGCCCCAGCACAGAAGATGAGGTGAGAGGTCTCAGCTCAAAAGTGAGGCAGGAGAAAGGGTGGATTCCTCCTTCCTCCATCTTTTGTTCTGTTCAGGCCCTTGGTGGTCTGGAGGATGACCGTGCGTGCAGTTTGGACAGGAGGCGCCTCAGAGCCCTCATGGTCCAGTGATGTCCTGGTCTAGATGGTCAGGGAGAGAGAGAAGTCAGGGTCAGACCAGACTTGGTCAGAGTACCAAGGCCATGTCATGGATGGCCTCCCCTCCCCCTACCCAGACTCACTGACTCCTGAACCCATTCACCATGACTCTGTCCCTCCCACTTCTCCTGTTCCCTGGTGAGACCCTGGGATGGAGTCCTCCCACTCAAGCAATCAGTCGAGGTCAGAAGCAGGAGAGTCCAGGGAGTTCCCTAGTGGCTCAGTGGGTTAAGGACCTGGTGTTGTTACTGCTGTGGCTTGGGTTTGATCCCTGGCCCAGGAACTTATGCATGTTGCCTGAACCTCCACTCCTCAAAAAAAAAGAAGCAGAAGAATCCACACTCAAAGAGTACTTAGGGCCAAAGCAGAGGTACCAGAACTACCTTCCTCTGCCCTTTCACTGGTCATACTCTCCAAGGAAAACCCCACAAAATGCCAAGAAAACACAGGTGGTAGTTAATTTTACATGTCAGTTTGATTGGCCCTGGGGTGCCCAGATTAAGCATTGTTTCTGGTGAATCTAAGTGGGATGAGCCTTTGCAGCAGTGGACTCTGTAAAGCAGATGCATGGTGCATCTTGTCAGAAGCCAGCACTATGGAGAGTTTGTGTGTGCATTGGTGTCTTTGTTAAAGTATCTATAAAATGATCGGTAGTCTGGAAGAGAGGGACATTTATCTGTTCCTTCTGTTCCTTGATTTTCCTCTGCTTTGACCAGGATGAACCAGATTAGCTGTCCCAGAAGGTCTGTGAGTGCCCGTGGCGGAATTAAGTACACCGCACCACTGACAGACCAAGCCCAGCAGGAGCTGGGAGTGTCCCTCCATGTGCCCCAGAGGACAGAACTGCAGCTGCCCTTGCTGCCCCAAGCAGCAGGTGCCCTGAGAGCCTGAGAGGGAGCAGAGGGTGGGGCTGTTCGGCAGGGAGGAGAATTGCCATCTGACTTCATACTGTTGGATAACAAAGAGGTCTAGTTTATTTGCTCAGGTTTTAATCCTGAGAAGTATTATGATCAGGAGGAAAATGAGTGTTGCTAGCCAGTTAAGCATGGGATTTGGAGCATCATTCTAGGTCCGCTGCTTTTTACCCACTTGGTGGACCAGGGGGGCAGCTGCTGACACCAGCGTTGCCAGAGGAAGAGAAGCAAAGGAGATGTGCATGAGAGCAGCATATACAGTGCAGCTATTTTCTGTGATTCGGAGCCCCCTTTCTCCATCCACCCCATCGAGCTAGATGCTAACGCTGGGGGCAAGAAGAAACATAGGGAAAAGGAATGATGCTTTTTTTTTTTTTTTTGGCCACGCTAGAGGCATGCAGAAGTTGCTGGGCCAGGGGTCAAACCCGCACCATATCAGTGATTCGAGCTACAGCAGTGACAAGGCCAGATCCTTAAAACACTGAAGATCAGGGAGTTCCCGTTGGGGCGCAGTGGTTAACGAATCTGACTAGGAACCATGAGATTGCAGGTTCGATCCCTGGCCTTGCTCAGTGGGTTAAGGATCTGGCGTTGCCGTGAGCTGTGGTGTGGGTCACAGACGCGGCTCGGATCCCGTGTTGCTGTGGCTCTGGCATAGGCTGGTGGCTACAGCTCTGATTCGATCCCTAGCCTGGGAACCTGCATATGCCGTGGGTACAGCTCAAGAAAACGCAAAAAGACAAAAAACAAAACAAAACAAAACAAAACAAATACACTGAGGATCAGAAGGGTTGTGAGTGGAAGCTGCGCTGAGCCTCAGGTGATAGGAAGTTTAGACCACGGGAGGGGCAGAGAGAGCAGATGTGGATGGAGGGTTGGGGACCACAGTGTTTGAAGGGATGCTGGAGAGCTAGTCCGGGGAGGAAGTGAGTTGCTGCAGGCTTGGGCCTGACCAGCTGCTGTCATCTGGGATAAATTGTGCTCAGCACTTGCTGATATTCAAGAGACAGACAAATAAGCTTATGTTAAATGAATGCTCTAGAATGAAAGGAATGCCTAGTCCCAGTGAAAATAATTTATTTCAAGAATTCTTTTCTCTTTGGGGCGATGGAAGTGCCAAATGGATGGAATTAAGTAGTGATGATGGTTGTACAACACTGTGAATGTTCTAAAGAGCCACCAACTGGAGTTCCTACCATAGCTCAGCCATAACGAACCCAACTAGTATCCACGAAGACTTGGTTTCAATCCCTGGCCTTGCTCAGTGACTTAAGATCCGGCATTGCCGTGAGCTGTGGTGTAGGTTACAGACTCGGCTCAGATCTGGCGTTGTTGTGACTGTGATGTAGGCCGGCCACAGCCTGGCATTCGACCCCTAACCTGGGAACTTTCATATGCCACAGGTGCGGCCCTAAAAAGACAAAAAATTAAAAAATTAAAAGCCACCTAAACTGGCTACAATAGCGAATTTTATTTTCAGTGATTTTTTTTTTTTTTTGTCTTTTTGCTATTTCTTGGGCCGCTCCCACGGCATATGGAGGTTCCCAGGCTAGGGGTCAAATCGGAGCCGTAGCCACCGGCCTACGCCAGAGCCACAGCAACACGGGATCCGAGCCGTGTCTGCGACCTACACCACAGCTCACGGCAATGCCAGATCATTAACGCACTGAGCAAGGGCAGGGATCAAACCCGCAACCTCATGGTTCCTAGTCGGATTCGTTAACCACTGCGCCATGACGGGAACTCCCAGTGATTTTTTTATGCAATAAAAAATTATGCATAAAAAGAAAAAATAAGAATTCTGTGTGCAGGCAACCAAGGCTTGTCAAAGTCAAGCCCTTGCTCTGGGCAGGTTAATTTTGCTGTAGAGTGAAGTAAGCGTAGGTGGAGGATCTGTTATTTTCTTTCAGAAATAAGTTTCTCTCTTCGTAAAGTGAAAATAGCCTGGGAGAAGTCTGATGACAGTGCCCTTGAAGGACAATTAAGCGGTTGTTTCACCTGCTCTGAAAGGCTTGTTGAAAAAATAATGTTAGGGAGAGTTAGAGTGTTGCTAGGGGGAAAAAAAAAGCCAAACAAAATGTTTGCCATTTAATTATCAGTTGCAAACTTCAGCAGCCCTTTCGTTTAAAAACTTCTTCATTGAGGTGCATTTGATATACAATAAACTGCACATATTTAAAGTGAGGAATTTGATGAGTTTTGGCATATATTATACACCAGGGAAACCATCACCACAATCAAGTAAGAGGACACATCCATCACCCCTAGAAATTTGTAATCCCTCTCTCCCATCCTTCCCCGAGGCCCTGGACAAACATTGATCTTCTTTGTCATTACCCATCATGTTGGATTTTCTAAAGGTTTATAAATGAAATCATAAAGCTGGTACTTTCTTGTCTGGCCTTTTTCTCTCAGTACAAATATTTTGAGACTCATCCCAGTTGTTTTGTGTTACTAATTTGTTTCTTTTCATTGCTAGTAGTATTCCTTTATATAGATATGGCTCAGCTATATATATTCCTTTATATAGATATGGCTCCATGCATTCATTTTTTATAGATGTGTGGGTTGTACAGTTTTTGGCTGTTACAAATCAAGGTGCTATGAAAATTCATGTCTAGGTCTTTGTATGGAAATAGGCTTTCATTTTTCTTAGATAAATCAAATACCCAGGAGTGGAATAGCTGGATTTCATGGGAGGTGTCTGTTTAACTTTTCCGAGAACTGCCAACTGCTTTCCCACGGGGCTGCACCATTTTGCATCCCCACCAGCTTATATGAAGGTTCTGGTTCCTCCACATTCTGTTTTTGGTGTGGTGAGTTGGCCAGCCAGTATTTTTATTCTAAATGTGTTTAAATAGGTATTACCATAAAATTAGCTTTTTGCCATTGTTAAGTGTACAGTTTAATGGCATTAATTTCATTGTGTTGTGCAAACATCACTACTATTTCATTTCAAAACTTTTTATCACCCCAGATGGAGCTCTGTCACCCTTAAGCTGTACCTCACCACTCCCCTGGTCCCTGGCAACCTTTGATCTACCTTCTGTCTTTATGAATTTGCCTATTCTATATATTTGTATAAATAGAATAATACAATATTTGTCCTCTTGAGTCACTTATTTCACTAACAATTAGGTTTCAGTTTTCATCCATGTATCAGAAATTTATTCCCTTTTTACTCTAACATTCCATTGTGTGTATATAGTACACTTTGTTTATTCATTTGCTGATGGCCACTTGGGTTTTTTCTACCTTTTAGCTATTGCAAATGATGCTGCAGTGAATTTTGGTGTGCAAGTATCTTTGAGTCTGTGGTTTCAATTCTTTTGGGTTTTTACTTAGAAGTGGAATGCTGCATCATATGGTAATTCTGTGTTTAGCTTTTAGAGGAACCATTGAACTCTTTCCATAGTGACTGCACATTTTACATTCTCACCAGCAATGCATAGGGGTTCCAATTTCTCTAGATCTTTGCCAATACTTGTTATTTTCCTTTAAAAAAGTGACAGACATCCTAGTAGATGGGAAGTGGTATCTCATGGTTTTGATTTCTGTCTTCCTAATGACTGATAATATTAAGCACCTTTTTTTATTGAAAGTTTGTATATATTCTTTGGAGAGTTGTCTGCTCACGTTCTTTGCCCACTTTTATGTTTTTTTGTTTGTTTGTTTGTTTTTTTGTGGTTTTTTTTGTCTTTTTTTTGTCTTTTTTGTTGTTGTTGTTGTTGTTGTTGTTGCTATTTCTTGGGCTGCTCCCGCGGCATATGGAGGTTCCCAGGCTAGGGGTTGAATCGGAGCTGTAGCCACCAGCCTACGCCAGAGCCACAGCAACATGGGATCCGAGCCGCGTCTGCAACCTACACCACAGCTCACGGCAACGCCGGATCGTCAACCCACTGAGCAAGGACAGGGACCGAACCCGCAACCTCATGGTTCCTAGTCGGATTCGTTAACCACTGTGCCACGACGGGAACTCCTCTTTGCCCACTTTTAAAGTAGGTGATTGTCTTTTATTTTTCAAATTTAAGAGTTCTTTATATAGTCTGAATAGTAAACCTTTTACAGATGTATGATTGCAGATTCTTTTAGTCTATAGGTTGACTTATCAGTTCAATGGTAATGTTCTTTCATTCCCAAAAGTTTTAAAATTTGGTGAAGTCCGTTTTATCAGTTTTTTCTTTTGTCGCTTGTGCTTGTGTTATCATAGCTGAGAATCTATTTCTAAATGCAAGGTCAGGAAAATTTACCCCCATGTTCTTCTACGAATGTAATGATCTTACTTTTATATTTATATCATTGATCCATTTTGAGTTATTTTTTATATGTGATTTGACTTAGAGGTCCAGCTTCATTCTTTTGCATAGGGATAGCCAGTTGTCTCAGCATCATCCACAGAAGAGACCATTTTTTCTCTAGTGAATGGTTTTAGCATCCATTTCAAAAATGATTTGACCCTATATGCAAGGGTTTATTTCTGGGCTCTCTATTCTGTTTTGTTAGTCTATAAGCCTATCTTGGTTTTTCATTTTTGTTTTGTTTTGTTTTTTAGGGCCATACTCGTGGCATATGGAGGTTCCCAGGCTAGGGGTCAAATCGGAGCTACAACTGTTGGCCCATGCCACAGCCACAGCAACTCAGGATCCGAGCCACATCTTCGACCTACACCATGGCTCATGGCAACATGGGATCTTTAACTCACTGAGCGAGGCCAGGGATCGAACCTGCAGCCCCGTGGTTACTAGTTGGATTAGTTTCCTCTGTACCACAATGGGAACTCCTGTAAGCCTATCTTTATGCCAATACCACACTGTTTTGACTATTGTAGTTTTGTAGTAAGTTTTAAAATAGGGATTGACAGAACACTGTAAACCAGCTGAAATGGGAAAAATAAATAAATAAATAAAATAGGGATGTGTGAATCCTCCAATTTCATTCTTTTTTCTTAAGATTGTTTTGGCTTTTGGGGGCCCCTTGGAGTTCCACATGAATTTGAGGATTGACTTTTCCATTTCTGCAAAAACGGCTGTTGGGATTTTGATAGAGACTGAATTGTATCTGTAGATTACTTTGGTTAGTATTAGCTTCTTAACGGTAGTAAGTCTTCCTATTCATGGACATAGAATGTCTTTTCATTTATGTAGGTATTCTTTAATTTTTTTCAGCAATATTTTATAATTTTCACTATATAAGCCTTTCATCTCCTTGGTCAAATTCATTCCCAGATATTTTATTCATCTATATGCTGTTGTAAATAGAATAGCTTTATCAATTTCTTTTTAAGAATGTTTGTTCCTAGTGTATAGAAACAGCTGATTTTTATGTGTTGATCTTGCACCCTGTGACTTTGCTGAATTTATTAGCTATAGTACTTGAGGATTTATTGAGACTTTCTCTATATAGTATCATATCATATATCACTTTTTTAATAGATACAGGGCTATTCAGCTTTCCTTTTTCTTCTTCAGTGTATATTGGTAGTTTGTGTCCTTTAAGAAAATTTTCCCTTTTTGTCTAATTTGTTGAATTTATTGACAAATTTCGTTCATACTCGCTCAATCCTAATACCACTAATTTGAGTCTTCCCTTCTCTCTCTCTCTTTTTTTCTTGATAAGTCTGGCTAGGAGTTTATTGGTTTTTATTGATGTTCTCAAAAGGAAAGCTTTTGATTTCAATGATTTTATCTCTTTCATTTTCTTTTTTTTTTTTTTTTTTTTGGTAATTTCCATTTTGATCTGTATCGCTTTCTTATTCTTACTTTGTTTTGGAGGGTTAACTCTGAGGTTACTGAATTGAGACCATTCTTCATTTCTGATGCATGAATTCTCTTCTGCTTTAGCGGAATTCCACATGTTTGTGTTCTTATTTTTGTTCAGTTCAAAACACGTTCTGATTTCCATTTTTATTTCTTTTTGACGCATAGGTAATTAAGAAAGATGTCATTATGTTTCCCAATATTTGTACATTTTCCAGAGATCTTTGTTAATGCTTTCTAATTTAACTCCATAGTAGATAGAGAACATATTTTGTATGAATTCAACTATGTTAAATTTCGTGATACATGTTTTATTATCCAGAATATGGTCTGTCCTGGTAAGTGCTCCATGTGCTCTTTTTTTAGTAGTGTGAATTGTGCTGTTGTTGGGTAGAATATTCCATTAAAAATCAAGCAGGTCATTCTGGTTGATGGTATTGTTCAAGTTTTCTATGTCCTGATTGATTTTTTACTACTTGTTCCATGAATTATTGGAAAGGGCTATTGAACCCTCTGAATATAATTGTGAATTTATCTATTTTTCTTTGCAAATCTACCGACTTTGCTTCATTTATTTTGAAGCTTTCTTTGGGGAGGGTATTTTGACCCCTATGTCCCTATGAAATAACTTTCTACATACTTAGCAATACTCTTTGCTCTAAAATTTACTTCTCTAGTAGTAATATAGCCATTCCAGCTTTCTTTTGACTGGTGTTAACATGCTGACCATGTATTTATTTATTTATTTATTTTGCTTTTTTTTTTTAGGGCCACACCCTTGGCATATGGAAATTCCCAGGCTAGGGATCTAATTGGAGCTACTGCTGCTAGCCTATGCCATAGGCACAGGAGTGCAGAATCTGAGCCACATCTATGACCTGCACCACAGCTCTCAGCAATGCCAGATCTCAAACCCACTGAGGGAGGCCAGGGATTGAGTCCACATCCTCATGGATATTAGTAGGATTCATTTCTTTTTTATTTTCTTTCTCTGTTCTCTTCTTTAGCTATAACTCTTTATTTTGATGTTTTAGTAGCTACTTCAGGATTTATCTTTAACTCATCACAGTTTATCCCAAGTTAAATTATTCCACTTCACATATAATAAAACTTGGTAGTGCTTACATTTCTTTTCTCTCAGCCTTGCAGCCTTTGTACTAGTGTCATCATACAGCTTACTTTTATAAGTATGTTAAACACCACAATACATTGCTATAATTTTTATTTACATATATGTATTGAGATTTAAATAAGAAATAATATGTATCTATCCATGTAGTTACCATTTCCTGTACTCTTCAATATTTTGTATAAAGTCAAATATCCAAATGGTACCATTTTCTTTCAACCCAAAGGACTTTAACAGTTCTTTTAGATAGAGTCTGTGGTGATGAGTTTTTTTTTTTTTTTCCAGCTTTCGTATATGTGAAAACATCTTTCTTCTTTTCTTTTTTTCTTTATTTCTTTCTTTTTTTTTTTTTTTTTTTTTTGGCTGCACTTGCAGCATGTGGAAGTTCCTGGGCTAGAGATTGAACCTAAGCCACAGTTGCTGCCTGAGCCGCAGCTATAGCAACACCAGATCCTTAAGTCCCTGTGCCACAAGGTAACTACCTGGTTTTCTTTTTGAAAGATGTCTTTTCTAGGTATAAAATTCTAGGCTGACAGTATCTTTCCTTTCAGTGCTTTAAGGATGTGGCTCCACTGCTTCTTGCTTCTGTTATTTCCAGTGAGAAATCTGATGTCATCTTTATTTTTGTTCTTTTATATGCAACATAGTTGCTGTGAGGATTTTTGGTTCTGAGCAAATTGACTATAATGTGCCTTTGTAGTTTATTTATTTATTTCAATTGTTTTTAGGGCTGCACCTGCCGTATATGGAAGTTCCCATGCTAGGAGTTGAATCAGTGCTATAGCTGCCGGCCTGTGCCACAGCCACAGCAATGTAGGATCCAAGCTGCATCTGTGACCTACACCACAGCTCATTTGGCAAAGCTGGATCTTTAACCCACTGAGCGGGGCCAGGGATTGAACCCACATCCTCATGGATACTAGTAGGGATCATTTCTCCTGAGCCACAATGGGAACGCCTGTGGTTTATTTTGTAACTTGGAGGCTTCGGATTCTTGAATCTGTAGGTTTATAGTTTTTATCAGATTTGGAAACTTCTTGGCTATTACTTACTCAAATATTTTTAATATCTTCTTCCTCCTTTGAGGGATCTAAGTATTGAAATATTAGGCTTCCTGACTTTGTTCCATTAATTCACCAATGCTCTTTTCCTTTTGATTCTTAGTCTCTT
The DNA here is from genome assembly GCF_054392235.1 of Sus scrofa. Lineage (NCBI taxonomy): Eukaryota > Metazoa > Chordata > Mammalia > Artiodactyla > Suidae > Sus > Sus scrofa. The sequence goes on from NC_139383.1 coordinate 150,907,999, forward strand.
TGTATTTCATCTTGGGTAGTTTCTGTTCCTGTCATTCAAGTTCATTAGCTTTTCTTTTGGCATTTCTAATCTTTCAATTTCTTCCAACTTATTTTTCATCTCGAACATTGTAGTTTTCATCTCTAGGTGTTTAATTTAGGTCCTTTTTGATACCTTTCCTGTCTTTACTTAAATTTCCAATCATAGGAAATCTAGTTATTACTATTTTAATATCCCTTCCTGTTAATTATAATATCTGTCTCTTTTCTGGATCAGTTTCAATGGATTTATTCATCCTCATTATGGGTCTTATTTTCCTGCTACATATTTGGATTTTACATTATTGGTTGCTGCCTATTTTCATATTCTTTAACTATTCTCAAACTTTGCTCTGGACTGCAGTTAAGTAACTGAGAATAATTTGATTTTTTAGTTGTGTCCAAAGCAGTACTCATTTAGCACTAACTATTCTCCACACCTAGAAAAGGGAACCCTCCTACACTGTTGGTGGGAATGTAAATTACTACAACCACTATGGATACAGTATGGACATTCCTCAGAAAACTAAATACAGAACTACCATATGATCCTGCAATCTCACTCCTGGGCATATATCCAGAGAAAACTATAATTCAAGAAGATATATGCACCCCAATGTCATTGCAGTGCTATTTACAATAGCCAAGACATGGAAGCAACCTAAATGGACCTAGAGATGATCATACAAGTGAAGTAAGCCAGACAGAGAAAGACAAATACTGTATGGTGTCACTTATTTGTGGAATCTAGAATATGGCACAAACGAATCTGTCTACAAAACAGAAACAGACTCAACAACAGAGAGAACGATCTGTGATTGCCAAGGTGGGGTGGTGAGGGAATGGAATGGAATGGGAGTTTGGGGTTAGTAGATGCAAACCATTACGCTTAGCATGGATGAGCAATGAGGTCCTACTGTATAGCATAGGCAACTGTATCCAATGTCTTGGGATAAAATATGATGGAAGATAATATAAGAAAAAGAATATGTGTGTGTGTGTGTGTGTGTGTGTGTGTGTGTGTGTGTGTGTGTGTGTGTATTATTCTTCACACCTGAGTACCTGCCAATGCCCGTGGATTATGCATTTTCCCAGGCTGGCTGGTGAGCACAGGTACCGTTCAGGATCTGTGTGAGCCCAGACACAGTGCCCTCTAATTCTTTTTAGTTGTTTTTCTCTCTACCGCATGCAGTTCCCTCACATGCTAGATACTTGAGGTGTACCCCCTGCATATCTCTGGGGTTCTCTGTGCACTTTTCTCTTCTGTGGTGCTCTGTCCTGCAAACTAATTCTCCTAGTCTTCTTGGACTCCTAGGTCCAGCTTCTTAACTGAGGAAATCTGCCAGCTGGTTTCCCGTCCCACTGTCATGGCCTGTAAAGTCTTTTAAAGCAATAATCTGGGATGTTTGTAGGACTCGGTTCCTCTGTTTTCCATCTTTCAGATGTGTTCAGTATCTTGCCTATCTTTGGTTTATATATTTTGTCTGTTGCTTTCGATGGTAGGTTCAGTCTGGTCTCTGTTACTAAAACTTGAACTTTAAAGAAGACCTGAACTTTAAAAATCTCCTGCCCTGTAGAGGATGCCTTTTCCATAGATACTGTACTTGTCTTTCAGTTCACTCAATTACACATGCCCAACCTCTTCCACTGAACAAGGCAGTCAGTTCGGCAAGAAGAATGCCCCTGAGGAGGATGGCCTCAGCCTTCAGGGCATTTATGGTCATGGGGGAGTTTACATGGATTGCGTTCATCCAAGCAGGAGTTAGTGAGGCTCTTAACAGTGTAATGGAAGAGAACTCAGAAGCTGGGGACAGAAGAAAATGGCTTCAGACTGAAGATGAGATTTTAAAAGTCTTAAAGGATTTAGCAGATCCTTACATCAGTATAGTATCACCTCTGAATAGTACTTTACAATTGGCAGAGTTTCATACTCCTCTCTCTTAATGAAATTATGTGGATATTGGAACAATTGAAGGAACCCCTACCCCCATCCCTGACATAGGATACAGCTTAAATAGGATGGGGTGTTAAGAAAGCCTGGAATGTATTCAGAAAATAGAGCGTTTTTCAGTTGGTGTACAGGTGCAAGATGGCGGCAGATAAAAATTCTGGGGAATGAGACGGTTAGGAGGCCATTATGTCAAGGTAGTAAATGACAGGTAAAGGCATTTATAGTTAATTTCTTAGGCAGCAAGGGTCATTGAGGAGAGCATGGGATCAAAATAATAGAAGCTATGGATTTTGAAATTAACTTAGAAATAGGGTGTGGCCAGGATGAGAGTGCAGAGAGAATAAAGGTTAGAAAACCAAAAACCATTTCAACTGCTACCTCTTCTCCATTCTTTCTGAGTTTTCCTTTTGATCCTATGCCATCTTGTTGCCTTGAAACAGACACTGGAGAAAAGCTCTGAGTGTAGGCATTTATGAGTGTGTGGGACACAATTCTAGGAAACACAGATAGAGGAGTGGAGAGTAAAACAAGGGGGGGAAGGCAACCAATCAAGGGTTCATTGTCAAGCAGGTACCACTATGGGCACCTAGAGCTGAACTGCAGCAATTTATTAAACTGTGGGAGGTGGTATGGACAGCCACCTCAGATTCACCTGCCTGAGAGGATGGATGTTCATATGCTGATAGCTGCCATTCCCACACTTCTACCCTGCCCTGGCAGAGTGGGCTCTGTTAGTCCCCCAAAGCCCTCTGGTAAAGAAAGGCAGGTGCTGGCTGTGGAAGGCAGACAGTGACTAGGATGTACAGGACCCCTCTCCGCATAATTCCCAACCAGCTCATTCTCCACATCTGTCAGTTCTTCAAAGTGGAGGCCAAGACAGTGTCTTGTGCAAGAACAAAACAAAAGATAATTGTTGATCCTGAGGCCATAATTAATATTCACTATCACTCTCTTCTTCCAGATTCCCCTTCCCCTCAACCAGATCATCTGTTGGTCTAGGCTGTCTGCTTGGTAGAGTGACCCAGATCTCTTCCTTTGTTGGCCATACTTGCTGCAGCTGCCCATTCAGTGTCATCAGTCATGGAAGCATCAGATATGCCCTAGCAAATTCTCTAAATTTCGGACATACCCCTCTCTTCCCCCTGCCCCTTGCAATGTAGTAACCCTCTCTACTCATTAATGTTTTGGCTTGAGGAGCCTGGGACAGGTGGCAGCCATAGCATTAGGTTAATGGACAGGTTTTCTTTTTTTTTTTTTTTTTTTTTTTTTTTTTTTTTTTTTTTTGTCTTTGTTGTTGTTGTTGTTGTTGTTGTTATTGTTGCTATTTCTTGGGTCGCTCCTGCGGCATATGGAGGTTCCCAGGCTAGGGGTCGAATCGGAGCTGTAGCCACCAGCCTACGCCAGAGCCACAGCAACGCGGGATCCGAGCCGTGTCTGCAACCTACACCACAGCTCACAGCAACGCCGGATCGTTAACCCACTGAGCAAGGGCAGGGATCGAACCCGCAACCTCATGGTTCCTAGTCGGATTCGTTAACCACTGCGCCACGACGGGAACTCCCAAGGACAGGTTTTCTGATAGAAAACCATGCCCTCCTCGCATCCTCCTCAAGGAACAGGACTTCTAGTCCAGCAGAACCTATAGATAGAGGGACAGGAAACACCGATTCCCCATAAGATCACTGGGGAGAGTGAGTGCTGAGGAGAGGGGCCATTCTGCTTCCATACCATCTTGACAGATAATCCCAAACGGTTGTTCTCCCTAAAGGTCCTCACTAAAGCTGCGAGTTCACTCTGCACCAACTCCTCACCAATACTTGGTTATTTTTTTTGGCCATGCCCACAGCATGTGGAAGTTCCCAGGCCAGGGATCGAACCCATGCCATAGCAGCGACCCAAGCTACAGCAGTGACAGTGTTGGATCTTTAGACCTCTGAGCCACAAGGGAACTCATACTTTTTTAAAATTGTCAATCTGATGGGTATATGGAAGTATCTTGTTTAATTTGTACTTTTCTAATTAGGGCTATTGAATCTGATGGGTATATGGAAGTATCTTGTTTAATTTGTACTTTTCTAATTAGGGCTATTGAATACCTTTTCTGTTTTTTGTTTTTTGTTTTTTTCCTACTTAGATATTACCTTTTGTAACATAACTATTCAAGTCATTTGTCTAATGTTCCTTTTGGTTATCTGTCTTTTTGTAATTACTTTCAAAGTAATATTTTACATAATTGTTTTCATAATTCTTTCATAATTATTTACAAAGAATTCTTTGTGTATAAAAGCCTTGTGCAGATATTTTCTCCCATTCTTTGGCTTGCCTTTTAACATTTTCTGTGGTGTCTTTTGATGAAGAAAAGTTATTAGTATTTCTAGAAGTTTATTGGTCTTTTCTTTTGTGACTAATCCCTATAGGTTCCTGTTTTATTTATTTATTTATTTATTTATTTATTTATTTATTTATTTATTTATTTATTTATTTTAAATGTCTGCACCCTCAGCATGTGGAAGTTCTTGGGCCAGGGACTGAATCCAAGCCACAGCTGTGACCTATGCCCAAATCCTTTAACACAAAGGGGTGAAACCCACAGGGGCTGGGGAGCAAACCCATGCTTCTGCAGTGACTGGAGCCACTGTGATAGGATTCTTAAGCTGTTGTGTCACAGCAGGAACTTCTAGGGTCCTTTTCAATAAATCTTTCCTTATCTAGGTATCATGAAGATGTTTTCCCGTTAACTTCATAAAAGCGTTATTATTTTACCTTTCTTTCACGTTTAGGACCATAGTCAGCCTGGAATTGATTTTTGAGAGGACTTCCTTTTCCCATATGGATGCCCAGTTATCCCCAAGTCATTTATTGAAAAGACGCCCCTTTTCCCAGAGCAGTACCCCCGTATCAGATGACCATCATGCACAGCTAGTGTTTGGAGGCCTCTCTGCCTCTGTTCGGTTGTCTGTCCTTACTCCAACACTGCACTGCATTAATTGCTCCAGCTTTCTGATAAGTGTTGTAACATGGTTGACATCTTCCTCCCACTTCGCCACTTTGTTCTGTTTTCAAGAGTGTCGTTACTATTCTCGGTTGTTTGCATTTCCATTCTTTTAGAATGAACCTGGTCCTAAACAAATTTCCAAAGATGTTGGCATTTTGATTGTGATTACATTGAATATATCAATAAATTTGGAAAGACAAGAATTGATACTTTTATAGTTTTGAACTCTAAATTCATAAATTTTATGTATTTCTCCACTTAATTATGTCTTCTTTAATCTCTCTCAATAATATTACATAGTTTAAAAGAGTCTTTGTACATTCTTGTTGTATTTAACCCCGGCACAATGCTTTTGTTAGCTCGTTAGAATGTGTAAATGAAACGTGTGCATTTACAAAGTAGTAAATGCAGTATACATACATCTATGTGTATTTAAGTGTATACAATCTGTAGAAATACAATGGATGATCTTGTTTTCAGAAACCTTGCTAAATCCACTTATTAATTCCAACAAGTTTTGTGGGGATTAGTTTAGATTTCTATACCTATAATCATTTCATATGCAATAATATGCATTATTGCTACCTTTCCAATTATTATACTTCACTTCTTTTTTGTTTCCCCATTTGCAAAGGCAAGGACCTCTAATACACTCTTGAATAAAAGTGGTGATAGCAGACATCCTTTCTCTGATATAAATCTTAAGGGGAAAAATTTGAACATTTTACTACTGTATGATAATTCATTATATTACTGAATACCATTTACTGACTAAGGATGAGCCCTTTAATTCTTATTCTGTTAAGAGACATTATCATGAATGGATATTGAATTTATAAAATGCACATTCTGTTTCAATTGAGATTGTGCTAATGGGGCTAATTACACTGATTTTTCTAATGCTATACCAACCTGGAACATTTGGACTATATCCACTTACCTAATGTATTATCTTTTAATATGTATTGTTGGGCTTAGTTTACTAATGTTTTATTAAGAATATTTGCATAAACAAGATAAGCACGCAGTTTTCTGTTTTCATAATGTGCCTTTTGGATTTCAGTATCAAGCTGATATTGGCTTCAGAAATTAAATTAGGAAGTATTTGTCCTCATCAGAAGTTTTTTGCCTTTCTTTTTTTTCTTAAATACTTTTAATATATCCAAATAGACCCTTAATTTCCCTAAAAGCAAGCAATATCCCACAAATTTTGATGCATAATATATTTAATTTCATGTAGGTAATTTTATGTCTTAATTTTTCTAGTGACATTTTTCTTTGACCAATTGGCTCAAAGAAATAATAAAGAATTTTATTTTTTAATTTAAAGGGAAGTACTTTTAAAAATTATTTTCTGTTTGTTGTTTATTCTATTTTAATTGAATTCTGTATTAATTCATTTTTTGAGATTTGTTACTTGCTTTATGGCTCAGAATGTGGTCAACATTTATAAATTTTGTGTTTGCAATTGAAAAGACTGTATTCTATAATTGTTGGGTGCAGTGTTATAAGTTTGTTAATAGAGCTGTTCAAATTTTCTATACCTTCCAGATTTTTTGTCTGTTCCATTAAATACTGAGAAAGGAATATTAAAATCCCCTGATTAAGGAATTCCCTGGTGATTCAGTTGGTTAAGGATCCTGCATTGTCATTGCTGTGGCACAGGTTTGATCCCTATCCCTGGAACTTCTGTGTTGCCATGAGTGTGGCAAAAAAAATTATTTTTAAATCCCTTTAATTTTTTTTTTTTTTTTCTTTTTAGGGCTGCACCCGCAACATATGGAAGTTCCCAGGCTAGGGGTCGAATCGGAGCTACAGCTGCCGGCCTATGCCAGAGCCACAGCAACGCAGGATCCAAGCCATGTCTTAGACCTGCACCACAGCTCACGGCAATGCCAGATCCTTTACCCACCCAGCAAGGCCAGGGATCGAATTTGTGTCCTCATGGATCTTAGTTGAGTCTGTTACTGCTGAGCCATGATGGGAACTCCTAAAAAATTTTTTTAAGATTGTAGATTTATGTCTCCTTTGTTTCTGTTAATTTTTGCCATCTGTAATTTGAGGTTTTGTTATTAGGAGTATGTAAATTAAGAATTTTTATTTTACTTTTTGTCATTTCAGATTAACCCTTTTTCTGTATAGTTATGTTTTTTGATTCAAAATCACTTTATCTAAGATTAATACAGGTACACTAGTTTTATTTTTGTTACTCTTTGTCAGATATATATTTTTTCCTCTCACATTGTTTTCTAGTATCTTTATATTTCTTATAAATACCATACTGTTGAGTGTTTAAAAATTCATTCTGACTATCTTCATATTTTCACTAAAAGAATTTACATTTACTTTTTTTGATAATGATTTTTTTTTACATTTATTTTTAATGTTGTTGGGAAGTGTATTTGCATGTGAAGATTCTTTTATTTGTTCTCTCTGATCCATTTTCCTTTCTTCCTCCATTTTCACCTTGTTTTAGATTGAGAGTTTTATTTTTCTTTCTTCAGTTGGGTTGGAAGTTATACATTCCTTTACTCTTGTGTTAGTGGTTATATTAGAGATTACAGCATGCATCTTTGACTACCAGTATTTAGTAAACATGAATTGATTTTTACCTTTTTACTGGACAATGCAAGGAACTTTTTTTTTTTTTTTTTTGTCTTTTGTCTTTTGTCCTTTTAGAGCCACACCTGCGGCATATGGAGGTTCCCAGGCTAGGGGTCTAATCCAAGCCATAGCTGCCAGCCTATGCCACAGCCACAGCAACGCCAGATCTGAGCCTCATCTTCAACCCACGCCACAGCTCACAGCAATGCCGGATCCTTAACGGACCAAGCAAGGCCAGGGATCGAACCCGCAACTTCATGGTTCCTAGTCAGATTCGTTTCTGCTGCGCCACGATGGGAACTCCGGAACCTTTTTTTCTAACATCTTTTTTTTTTTTTTTTTTGTCTTTTTTGCCATTTCTTGGGCCACTCCTGCGGCATATGGAGGTTCCCAGGCTAGGGGTCGAATCGGAGCTGTAGCCACCAGCCTACGCCAGAGACACAGCAACACGGGATCCGAGCCGCTCTGCGACCTACACCACAGCTCACGGCAACGCCGGATCCTTAACCCACTGAGCAAGGGCAGGGACCGAACCCGCAACCTCATGGTTCCTAGTCGGATTCGTTAACCACTGCGTCACGACGGGAACTCCTCTAACATCTTTTTATTCCCTCTTAACTTATATGCTCTTGTAGGCACGTGTTGTCATCATATCTGTTTATAAATCTCCCGAGACATCCTTATTGTTTAATACAGTCTCCAGGTATTTACATTTGCCTGCACATTTACCATTTTGTTGCTCTTCATTCTTCCTTGCATGTGAACCCTTTTACCAGGGCTATTTTTCCTTCTCTTTGAAGAGGACTGTTTTGAAGAGTACTGATTTTCTTTAATTCTAGTCTGCCAGTGACACATATTCTCAATTACCTTTTAAGATTTTATCTTCTTTGGTCTTCAGCATTTTAGTGTTGTGTGCCTGGGGATAATCTCCTTTTACCTATTTAAGGTTTTTTGGATCTGTGGTTTGGTGCTTTTTATCACAGTTACTAAATTCTCAGCTATTATTATGCCTCCTGCATAATCCTTTGTCTCTTTCCCTTCTGGAGCTCCAGTGACAAATATGTCAGCCTTTCCCTCTCTCTCCTCTGTATCTCTTACTCTCTCTTCTGTTAGCTTTCACCCTCTAGTCTCCCCATGCTTTTTATTTTTTTAATTTTTTTAACTTCATTTAACTTTTTTTGGCCATGCCTGCAGCATGTGGTGGTAGTTCCTGGACCAAGGATTGAACCCCTGCCATAGTACCTTCTGAGCTGCTGCCGTGACAATGCCGGATCCTTAACTGGCTGCTCCAACAGGGAATTCCTAGTTTCCCCATGCTTTATTCTAAACATTTTTCCTAGCTTTTTTCCTACTTTACCAATCTTCTCTTCAAGTTTACCAGATCTTTTATTGAACCACTCATTGAGCTTGTCATAGGTTTTTTTTTTTTTTTTCCCCAGGTCTAGCTGTTTTTTTGTTTAATTTTTATTGAAATACAGTTGATTTACAATGTTGTATTAGTTTCAGGCATACAAAAGTGATTCAGTTATATAAATATTCATTTTTAAAATTATTTTCCATGATAGGTTATTACAAGATATTAAATATAATTCCATATGCTACACAGTAGGTCCTTGTTGGTTATCTATTTTATATATTTTAATTCCGTACTCCTAATTTATCCCTTCCCCTTCCTTTCCCCTTTGGTAACCATAAGTTTGTTTTCTCTGTCTGTGAATCTCTTTCTGTGTTGTCAGTAAGTTCATTTGTATCATTTTTTTTAGAGTCCACACATAATTATAATTGTCTTTCTCTGTCTGACTTACTTCACTTAGTATGATTATCTCCAGGTCCATCGATATTGCTGCAAATGACATTATTTCATCCTTTTTTATGGCTGAGGAATATTCCATTGTGTATATATGCCACATCTTCTTTATCCAGTCCTTGTCAGTAGACATTTTGGTTGTTTCCATGTCTTGGGTATTGTGAATAGTGCTTCCGTGACATTGGGGTGCATGTATCTTTTTGAGTTATAATTTTCTCCAGATAGATGCCCAAGAGTGGGTTTGCAGAATCATATAGTAGTTCTATTTTTAGTCTTTTAAGGAACCTCCATACTGTTCTCCATAGTAGTTGCACCAATATACATTCCCACCAACAGTCTAGGAGAGTTCTCTTTTTCTCCACACCCTCTCCAGAATTTGTTATTTGTAGATTTTTTGATGATGACTGTTCTGGCTGGTGTGAGGTGTTTGTTGTTTGTTAGGTTATGTTTTAGTTTCTAGCTCTTCTAAAATGTCAGCCTAGTCAGTCTCATATTTAGCTTCACCCCAAGTGCGGTAATTTAAAATTTCTGTGAGCCTGATCTTAGTCTTGTTTTTGTTGATTCTTATTGCATGATGCCTGATCTTGTCTTATGCTTGGTTATCTCTGAGTATATTTTTGACATTGTACTTGGAAATTTGTTTTTTTATAAATAATTTGAAGACTAGGGTTATGTTTTTTTCATTAAGTGAGGACTTTTGTTAATTATCTGAGCATTCCAGCAATCTGGAATCACCTTAGTCCTATACCAGTGGTTGATATTTTCTGGGTCACCCATTTGACTCTAAGCTGGAGAGCAGTTTGCACAAAGACTCACTCTTCTAGTTTACTCTTCCTCCAGGGTTCAGTTCTTCATGGTTCCATGAAAAAGCATAGCTGTTTTCCAGGCCCCTCTGTTTGTGAGTTCTGGGGTAGGCAGAATAATAGCCCCCTAGAGATTCCCATGTCTTACCCCAACCTCAGGATATGTTGTGTTACATGAGGAGGGAACATTAAATTTTCAAATGGAATTAAAATGATTAATCAACTGTCCCTGAGGTGGGGACTTTGTCCCTAATTATCCTCCACTATTGAGGCCGGCTCCTCATAATCCCAGGGGGTCTTGGAAGTGAAAGAGCAGGCAGGTCAGTGAATATTGGATGGTGTGTAAGAAAGAGGGCCTCCAGCTGCTGACTTTGAAAATGGAAGCTGTGAGTGGAAGAATGGGAGTGGCCAGAGAAGCTGGATGAGGCAAGACAGTGGATTTTCTCCTATAGCTTCCAGAAGGAATGCAACCCTATGGACATCTTGGGTTTTTTTAGTTCAGTTAGGCCCCTTTCCAACTTTCTACCTGCAGACCTGGAAAATAGCACATTTGTTACAGCAGCAGAAGGAAACTGACTCAGGTCCTGCACTCAGCAGCCCCACTCACTTTTCTACTAGCTCTTTCAGAGACTGAAGACTCCCTGAAGGCAAGAGAGGCTCTAAGACCAATCTCAACTCTCCATACTTTTGTCATTTTTAGATCTTGGTTTGATTCTTCTTCACCTTCTTATTAAATCTCTGATTCCTGTGGGCAGGTGTTTTGAATATTTTTGTCATGGTCCATGCACGTGGGTTGGAAGAATTTCCAGACTCATAGCAGGGTGAAAAGAAAGAGTTTGTTGAGATAAGAGTTGCTGCTAGTGCAGTGGGATGACTTCCTGATGATCAGGGAGAGCCAACCTTCAGTGTGTGGTTATGTCTGTTTTTATAGTCCAGGGAGAGAGGAGAGGTCTTGTGATACACCTGCTGATTGGTTGGGGAAAGAGGGTCTTAGGATACACTTACTGATTGGTTGGAGCCGTATCAGGCCCTTATAGGGGCAAGGTGAGGAATGGGCCACATACCTTCCTAGTAGGGCCAGGAAGGAGTAGGCTAGGTTGCTCAAAGAGGGAGAGGTGGTATTACAGTGAGATAGATGGAGTGATGATAAGGGTCTGGTAATTCTTGGCCAGAGGCTTTGAGTTCTACCTCCTTGAAGAGGCCTCGAAGTACCACAATTTCGTCCAGTGTTTTTGTTTGCCCACAGGCAGACATTTGGTCCAAATTGCCTATCTTTAATGCTAGACATTTTGTCCCTTTTGAATCCCAGTGACTGAATTGGACTTCTGATTGTGCTTTAGAATTTCATGCTCCTGCTGCCATTGGGGGTCATTTCCCAGGTTAGTGCTATATTCTGATGGTATGACAATTCAACAGCCATTTTTGTGCCTTCAATAGGATTGGAAAGTGTGATCAGCCATATTGAAACCTTAAAAAATTCATTCAGCAAACTTTCAATAATAGTAACCGGGCTATTAGCCTGATAAATTCTGAGGTCTCTGTGCTGCTTTAAGTGACTCACTTCCTAGCCTTTTTTTTTTTTTTCACTTTTTTTAGGGCCGCACTCAAGGTATATGGAAGTTCCTAGGCTAGGGGTCGAATCGGAGCTACAGCTGTTGGCCAGTGCTACAGCCACAGCTGTGCAGGATCCCAGCAGCATCTGTGACCTACACCACACAGCTCATGGCAACACGGGATCCTTAACCCACTGAGTGAGGCCTGGGATCTAACCTGAAACCTCATGGTTCGTTTCTGCTGCACCACAACAGGAACTCTTCACTCCCTAGCCTTGACAACATCTTCAAAAACTGGTTTGGCATAGAAAGCTCTTGGCTTAAATATTTACTTGTAACTCTATTAATGTTCTTAGCGATATTGTTTGTATTTTGACTTGTAAATCTATTAATGTTATTAGCGATATTGTTTGTATTATTTGATATTGTTTTGCAAGATTATTGTTTCTGACATTACCAAATGTGTGACTATGCCTCCAACAAAAATAATGATGGCTAGGCTCCTTGAAGCAGCTGATCAAATGTATTGTTCTTTACCAGATCAATGATTGTACTAGTGTAACTCTAGATACGGGAAGATGCAACAAGAGAGAATATTTGCCTGGACCATAACAGACTAGTAAGACCTCTGAGGTCCAGAGACTTTTGGCTACTGTTAATAATGCCTGGTCTGGTGATAGCATGTTGAGTGGCCTATCAACAAAATCTTCATCAGACCTGGGAGTGAGGGCTTGAGACAGGTATTTTCAGGAGATTTTATGAGCCCAATTCTTGCATCTCCTTGTATCTAGAAAAGCATGAAAATCCTTCATGGTGATGTCTGCTCCTCATGACTAGCAGCACAACCTTCTATAAAATGTGTGCTTGGTTGCATGTACCTTCCCCTTCACCAAAATCATATGCATACTGACCTCCCCACTACCTTTTCAGAGCGGTGGTTCAGAACTATTTGAAATGCTCTCTCCCAGACAATGGTCCTCATTTTGCCCCAAATAAAATTTAACTCTCAACTTTTAGATTATGCATATTTTTAAGTTGATAAATCCTTAGCTAACCACTTCTTTTTTTATTGCCTCCATCCTGATTATCTGCTAGCACTAGCAGTATGACCCCCTCCTACATGGTCACCTTTGGGCACTGCCCTCAGGATCCACTTGGTTATAAATGCACTGGAGGCTCCAGTTCCCTTCAGGCCACCTTGTAAGAGAAGATGGCCTTTTCTTCAGCTAAGCTGTCTGCTCCATGATCTCCAAAGCCTGACAGGTTCACACCCTGCTGCTCTGTCTGTGCCCACACGTCACACCTACCTGTGGTGATGAAAGAGGGACAGGATCCCTGTGGTTGGAAGCAGACCTGTCACGTGGCAGAGCAGAGCAGATCAGCTCAGCAGTGCAGATCCAGATATGTTTTATGCAGTGGCACCATGTTGGATTAAGTACAGATTCTTTTAAGAGGGCTTTTTTAAAGAGCAGCCCTCATTTAGGTTTTGAAGTTGGTTTTCTATAAAAACAACTCGTATTGCTTAACTGTCTGAATGCACAGCCAGCCCTTAGATATTCTTAACACATTTGATAAAAGAAAGAGCGGGGCTCTGCTGGCAATCACAGCCCACAAAGGCAATATGGGGCATTTGTAGCCAAGAGGGAAAAAAGCCTTTTGATTTTGAGAATCCAGGCTCAAACCCAGTACTCTGAGCCTTTGCATTTTACCACCCTCTAAACTAAAGCTTTGAGGCTTTTTGACTGTGAACCAGCAAAGGATGAAAAGGCAGGGAAGGAAGGGAGGGCTGGCTCCTGCGTTTTCAAGCCAGATTTAACAAATGAAAGGCTGCTTTCTACCTTTATACAAAGGGAAGTCCATTTGATCTCTAGAGGCCAGACTTAAGGAAGGAAAATTTGCAATTAGAATAAGAAGTCTGCAGTAGGACACCCCTAGACCAGGTCTCTACCATCTGTCCAAGGTACTGGAAGCCTCCTGTGAAGCCCACAGAGGCCCGCTGCCTGCCTATCTCCTGGTCCCCATCAGCTTTGTTTCCCTGGAGATGATGATGGAATCAGGAGTGGGTGTGGCTCAGAAAACCCTCACGTGCTGTGCTGCCTGCCATCTAGAGCTCTGTCCTGGGCTGCTGTGCCAGCTTCCTTATGCACGTATACATTTAGGGCATGTCAAATGATACAGGCACACTACATTAATTGTAGACTAATGACAGGTGTTTCATGATTATTTCTAGTCTATTTGTGTCTCTGTCGGGGATTAAACTCCCAGTGTTACACTAAGTCTGAAACTGATCAGAGAAAAGATTCTTTGGTTTAAGGTTCCTGATATATTTGCTGTCACCTGACTCCAGTACCAGAATACTTTTGGTTCATGTAGGTTTTTATTTAATAAAAACTGACTGAGCACCTACTGTGTGGCAGGGGATGCTGTGCTAGACCAGACACTTGCCCATTTCAGGTTAATGGATTTGTTGACTGAAAAATATGCACAACCTAAAAATTGGCTGATACTTTTTATTTGCTGAACAAAACTGAGGACTTCAAGCCTGGGAGGCAGCAGCTCAAGTAATGCTGAGAAAACTGCTCCTGGGAGGCCAGGAGGCAGTCAGGATATATAGGAGTTTTTGCAGCAAAGGGCAGGTAGTCTGAACAAAAGATTACTGTTAATAAAAGAAAACCAGATATCTCAAATTGGGAATTTAGCACTTTTTTGTGTTTGGGGAGATGCAAGGATCTAGGCTTACTGAAAGCATTCCTTTGATATGCACCTCAGCTGTCTGGGGACAGCATCCTGTGTTTTCACATCCTGAGGGCTCACCATTGGGAGTGGCTGCAGTCTGATGGCTGCTAGATGACAGGTGTTCTTTGTTTCCTTCCTGAATTTCTCAGGGCTCACCAGCTCACCCTTGGAGGTGGCTATACTCACTGATGACTTTGACATCCTTTGTTTACTGATATGGCAGACAATATTTTGTTTCTCAGGTTGAAAATACTGATTTGGCAATAGAGTCTTTGTTGTCACTAAGTAAGTTCACTCATTCTTCATTCATTCTCTCTCTCCCTTTTGTGAATGCCCACAGCTTGGACAGGCATGTAGTAAATATAGTTTAGATTGAAACTGGAAAACAATGGTTGGAGTAGTTATTCTATTAGTTTGGGCTATATGCTTTGCCAAACTTAATGCAGATGTTGTTCACCTTTTGTCAATAAATAAGCAGCTAGATTCGAGGCTAAAAGAAATCATTTCATATTGCCATCAAGTGAAATGCACTAGTTTTGTTTTTGTTTTTGTTTTTTTGGCCATACCCTTGGCCTGTGGAAGTTCCCTGGCCATTGATTGAACCCCTTCCACAGCTGTGACCTACACCACAGCTGTGGCAACACCTGTGCTTAACCCGCTGTGCTATAAGGGGAACTCCTGCACTCATTTGTAAAAGGGGCTGTGCTTTCTGGAACACAGTGAGGCCCTACCAGCCCCCCTGGCAGCCCCATCTGCCTTTGTATCAGGTGAGGGGTGTCCAGTAAGCAAGGGATCTCGGTCTCCAAGCTCGGGCCTCAAGGAAACAGAGCTCCTATTCTCAGAGAACCAGAGGATAGTGAAGGAGAAATGTGGGGGAGGGCAGGTGTGCAAGCTCAGAGCAGCAGGATCTGCCTGCCCCACCTAGAGCAGAGGGCTGTCACATTCTGAAGCTCAGGCAGCAGTTAACTGGGTGGAATCAGGAGGGCGGGCAAAGGAAGCCATGTGGAAAAGTGTAAGCCTCTCCAGGGCACCTGAGTGCAGGAACAGGTGTTCATTGGGGGCAGGGCAGCCGACAAGGTCAGCTTGCCCCCTCCCCCTTCCCGCCCCCGGGGCAGAGCCTGACTGCTGTGTGGAGGTGCAGAGTTCATCCCTTACGGCAGCAGCTGATGTCCAGTGATCAGCCTTCAAAGGCTACGGTGGGGCAATGGTGCTGAGGCTGGAGGTTGTTGGGAAGCCCAAGTCCCTTGTGTGCGAGAGCATTGTGACAACCATGGACACAAAGGGCATCTGCAGGAATATAGGATTGGTAACAGAATCTTCCTGATGAATCAAGTGTTTACTCAATGACTGGTCTGGGCACTGCTCAGTTAAACAGGGCGCTCCCCTGGGTGGTTGAACCGGGGACACCTCTCCTGCACAGCTGGCTATTCTACCTGAGGAAGTGCCAAGCAACAGGAGGAAATGGATGCTTGGCATCTGTAGAGGAAAGAGGGGAAGGACCACCCTTTGGGGTGACTTAGTTACAAGCTTCTCAGCTGTTGCAGTTTCTAGAGAAATGCAGGTTCAAGGACAGGGCCCAGGGCACTTCCCTGTGTCATTGCACTGCCTCTCCCTTTTCACCTAATCGCTTTGTCCGGAGAAATTTGAGCAATGTTTGGAGAATCACAGCAGAAACCATGCATATTTTGTTACCATTAAGGTGCTTGTTTGTATGCGGGGGCTCTGCAGTGAGTGATGTCAGCTGCGCTTGGCCAGGGACGCTGCCTATGCTGTGGCCAAGCTGCAAAGAGCGGGCAGCTTGGCTTAGGGCCCATGGGTGTGACAGCACTATGGCAGGTCATGCTGCCTCTGCAGCACCTCGCAGTACCCTGGCCATCACAGCTGAGGTGGGCGGGTGGTTGGAATGACCTCAGCATGCATGGAATAGTGAATTCACAGAGTTCCAGTGACCTCCGAGAGCCAAGTCTAAGTGCCAAGAGGCCCACATTTCTTTTTTTTCATATTCTTTTCCATTATGGTTTATCCCAGGATATTGCATATAGTTCCCTGTGGTATAGGACCTTGTTGTTTGTCCATCCTATATATGATAGTTTGCATCAACTAATCCCAAACCCCCAATCCTTCCCTCCCACCCCCTCTCCCTCTATCTTGGCAACCACAAGTCTGTTCTCTGTGAATCTGTTTCTGTTTTGTAGATAAATTCATTCGTTCCATATTTTAGATTCCACATATAAGCGGTATCATAATTATATTTGTCTTTCTTTGTCTAACTTATTTGCTTAATATAATCAGAATCTTGCTGCAAATGGCAGTATTTCATTCTTTTTTGTGGCTGAGTAATATTCTGTTGTTACCTCTATATCCATTCATCTGTTGATGGACATTTAGTTTGTTTCCATGCCTTGGCTGTTCTAAATGGTGTTCCTATGAACACAGGGGTGTTTGTATCTTTTTGAATTAGAGTTTTGTTTGGATATATGTCCAGGAGTGGGATTGTAGGATCATATGATATTCTATTTTTAGTTTTTTAAGGAACCTCCACATTGTTCTCTTAGTGGCTGAACCAATTTACATCCCTAACAGCAGTGCATTAGGGTTCCCTATTCTCCACACCATCTCCAGCATCTATCTTCTGCAGATGGAAGAAGCCCACAGTTTCTTAACTCAGAAGAACTAGAGTAAATCCCAGGCCTCCTGACTTTTCACTCCAGTTTTCCAGCTTTACATCCCCAGCATTGCTGAAGATGGGAAGGGGGTATATCTCATTGATGCATGTTTTTGAAAAGATGAAAACTTTAAGACTTGTTTAAGTTTCTTTGAGAATTTCTGTAGAATTGATTGGCTTATTATACAGAGCATCGTCTTTTCTTGTTAACAAGAGATAGTCTTGGCGAAGCGGGGACAGCAGCTGAGCTGGATGTCTGAGAAGCCAAGGAGCCTCCCTTAGTTACTCCAAGGTCTCTTGACCTTGCATGACCTTGGGTGTAGTCCTTAATCACCCACATTAGAGGTCCTAAGGAAACTGACCTCCTAGTGGTGCTATTGAGCTGTTCAAACATCGTAGTTGTGATTGATGGTGATGATACAGATGGTGGGGTACAGAGGTGCCCTTGGGTTCCTTAAGCATGATGCTGTCTGTATTTGCTCCGAAATCCCTGATTTCCGAGCTGGGTTCTACTTGATGATTAACCTGTTTCTTCACCATCAATTCTCAATGTTTGTTTATATTTTTCTTTTAAAAATTTTTTTGATGGTAACATATGCATACGACCGAAATGTACCATTTCAACCATTTTTAAATGTACAGCTCTGTGAAAATAAGTACATCCCCACTCTTTAACAATGGTCACCACCATCCATCTCCAGAAATTTTTCATGTTACCCAACTGTATCTGCTTGTTTCCTTCCTTCCTTCCTCCCTCTCTTTCTTTTCTTTTGTCTTTTTTTTTTAAACACAGTCCCACCTGCAGCATATGGAAAGTTCCTGGGGTAGGGGTTGAAATGGAGTGGCAGCTGCAGGGATGGCAGCACTGGATCTGAGCCACACCTGCCACCTGTGCCACAACTTGCACAGCAATACCAGATCCTTAACCCACTGATGGAGGCCAGGGATAAAACCTATACCCTCATGGACACTATGTTGGGTTCTTCACCTGCTGAGCTACAGTGGAAATTCCTGCTTTTTAAAAAATGGAATTAGTGTACTTGAGATGGAAATGTAGACTAGACCCTCTGTTCGTGCCCTGGGGCTGAGTTGACAGAAGTTTGGATGACCTTGAAACCAGTTGAGTATGAAGCAGACAGGTAGATGATTGCATGCAGGGATAAATAAATTTTTTTTTGTCTTTTTGTCTTTTTTTTTTAGGGCCACACCTGGGGCATATGGAGGTTCCCAGGCTAGGGGTCTAGTCGGAGCTGTTGCAGCCGGCATACACTACAGCCACAGCAGTGCCAGATCCAAGCCATGTCTGCAACCTATACCACAGCTTCCGGCAACGCTGGATCCTTAACCCACTGAGCGAGGCCAGGAATTGAACCCGCAACCTCATGGTTCCTAGTCCAATTTGTTTCTGCTGCGCCAAGATGGGAACTCCATAAATAAATTTCTTAAATGGAGATATTATGATATGGCCAATTAAGTTGGAAACAATCAACCTAAGCAGAATTTTCCCATCCAAAAGTTGGGCTCCAGATGTGAAACCCTTTTAAAATGGGAATCTTAAAGGTGGTTTCTGTATTAGTTTTTTAGGGCTACCCTATCAGAATACCACAGATGGAGTGGCCCACACAACAAATGTATTTTCTTGAAGTGCTAGAGGCTGCAGTGTCCAAGATCAAGGTGTTCACAGGGTTGATTTCTTTTTTTTTTTTTTTTTCTTTTTGGGGCTGCACCTGCAGCATATGGAAGTTCGCAGACTAGGGGTCAAATCCGAGCTGCAGCTGCTGGCCTACCCCACAGCCACAGCAATGCCAGATCCAAGCCACACTTGTGACCTACGTTGCCGCTTGTGGCAATGCTGGATCCTTAACCCACTGAGTGAGGCCAGGGATCGAACCCACATCCTCATGGATACTAGTCAGGTTCTTAACCCCCTGAGCCACAATGAGAACTCCAGGGTTACTTTCCTTGAGCCCCTCTCCTTGGCTTGCAGACCAAAGAGTGTCTCCTCCCTTTTTCTTTCCACGGTCTTCCTTCAGTGTGTCTGTGTCCAAATTCCCACTTTTTATAAAGTATGCCAGACATATTGTATTAGGGCTCATGATGATCCCATTTTTAAATTAGTTATCTTTTCAGAGACTCTGTGTCTGAATATGATTTTACATTCTGAGGTCCTGGAGGTAAGGCTTCAACCAGTGACTTCTGCGAGTGGGGGTGAGGGGACACAGTTCAACCATAACAGTCTCTAAAGAGCCCTCCAGTTCTAAAAATCCTTCCCAATTCCAGACAAGGTAGATGAAGCCAGACATCCCGTGCCCTGGACATGCACATTCCCCAGGCGCATGGTTATTGGTAGAACATTCTGAATGCAGCTCTGACACCCCGGAGACAGAATGTTCTACTGTTTCTGAGCCATGCACGTTACATTTTTCTTAGAGAGAAAGAATAATAAACAGAGACAGAATATTTTAAGTCTGCCCTCCCAGTCTGCCAAGAATAACCCTGGTCTGCCATGAACCTCACTCCCTTCATGGCCATCCTGGACCCTGTATCTGCAGATGTCTGCTCTGGAAAAGGCAACCAACTGGCTCTAAGATAATCCACAAGCCTTTCCCCTAAACACAGGGCTCCTTGAAACATAGCCTTACCCTGAAGCAGAGCCAGAGGCCATTTCAGTCCAAGGGTAGAGGGCCAATGGTTAATTGAACTTCAAGAAGAGCCTTTTAAAACTTTTCATTCCAGCTGTTGAATTGAGCTACTACTATGTAATGGGTTCTTTTCATGTACAGGGCACACTGGAAAATAGTCAGGACTGATTTGGGAGTCATGACCTTTCAGCCCTATTCTGTGCTGGGAAGGGCATGGTCGTGCTAAGTGGTAGTTACCAGGGAGGCTGCCAATGAGGTTTATGCCACTCCTCAGATTTTTAACCACTAGCATTTGCGTGTGTACGTGTGTGTGTGTGTGTGTGTGTGTGTGATGATATGATTGTGTGAGCAAAGACAGTTCCCTTTGTTACAATGTTATGACGCTTGATGGAGAAAAGACAATGGCCGGCCTCATCAAAGTGAGCTGATTTTTAAAAAGCCACAAATCATGCTCAGTTATTTATATGAAAGCTGTCCTCCCCATATTGCTCTCCTCTCCCGTATCCTACTCCCCTTCCCTACTCCTCACCTCTCCAGGAGAGATAGGCCCTCCTTCATCTCTCAATGTCAAATGCCAAGTGGAAGAAAGGCTTTCTTTTCAAGTGGTGAGCTGTTGTTTTTTTCATCAGGCAGAATAATAAATCGTTGGCTTGCACATTAGTTATTTTATTTAAATGTTTTCCACCAAGTGTCTGTGAAGAATTTTTAGCACACATTGAAGAAATGATATTTTTATTCTAAGTTCATATTTTCTTTCTTTCTTTTTTTTTCTTTTTATGGCCACACATGTGGTGTATGGAAGTTCCTAGGCTAGGGGTCAAATTGGAGCTGCAGCTGCCAGCCTACGCCACAGCTATTGCAACACCCCGGATCCAGGTCACATCCTCGACCTCTGCCACAGGGCTCCTTGAAACATAGCCTTATCCTGAACTTATGACAACAACAGATCTCCTACTGAGCCAGGTCAGGGATCAAACCTGCATTCTCACAGAGACAACATCAGGTCCTTAGTCTCCTAGGCTACAATGGGAACTCCCATTCTAAGTTCCTGTTTTCCAGATGGAATCTGTGTCTCTGAATCTGTAGAGAAAGTTGGAAGGTGCTGGTCTGTCTTAAGAAACTCACTCATCCCTTCCTGCCTCCAGTGGCTTCCTTTGCTCTCATCTCATATGCACTTAATTTGCATTAGAGCTACAGTCATTTGGGCTCACTTACAGCTGTCACTCATTGAAAAACAAACATGCAGGGGCCAGGCACCGTGTGTGTGTGTGTGTGTGTGTGTGTGTGTGTGTGTGTGTGTGTGTGTGTGTGTGTGTGACTGACTCTGCACAAGCTATAACGCAGAGTCCTTCATGAAATGTCCCTGCTGTGGGTGTAAGACAGAGAAGCAGTCACCTTTTAGATGGACAGGCCAAGCCCAGCCCTCTCTAATGTCTACATGCTATTATTTTAGGTCTCCGAATTCAATCCTTTGACGTTCACCAGTGTAATCGAGTGTGAGAAGCCCAATGACGACCTGACTAGGTTTCGTGGGTGCATGTGAGTATCAGACTCTGCCTGTGCTTGCCCTTCTCTTTGTCAGACAACATATATGTATGTAGTCGGCCCTTGAACAATGAGCGGCTTTCTGTGTGAGTTCTAGCCTTCTGCTTTGCTGATGCGTGCAGCATCATTGCCCGTGCCCAGTCCAAGATAGGCTTCCACTCATGCTGGGGTGGGGGAGGCAGTGAATGAAAATTGTTGAACAGTGAAGGGGGAGTGATGGCCCATCACCTGCTGTAATTGCTGATTCTTGCCTCAGGATGGACCAGAACTTTGAAGTGTTAGATTACCTCTTAAAGGAACTACCTAAAGGAGGGTAAGACTTGTAAGAAAAGTGCTAAAATGTAATCTGTAAAAGCTGGGGGAAGATACTCCACCGTCTGTTTCAAACTGGCCTGCTGTGGATTTCCCAGACCCAGCAGCTTCATGCACAGGTCATGGACCTCAGCATCTCCCCAGATCCCCAGGGCCACATGGGCAGAACAGAGCAGATGCCAGGTTTATACAGACCGTGAAATGATGACTGTAAGGCGGTGGGAGCAGCCTCTAGGGTCATGCTTGCTAATGGGGTAATTTTTTTGGTGCCACCTTCCCCAAAGGAACAAGCTAGACCCCCTTCTCCAGGCTGTACCCTGGCTGCATTCCCCTGGTCTGTGGAGCTCTCTGAAGCCCTGTGTTCAGCCCACATCTCACACCCTCATTGCCTGCCCCAGACTTGGATTAGCCCTGGAGGGGATTCAGCCCTAAGTCAGCTGTGCTCAGGGCTTCCCTCAGGAGCCAAGGCTGTGTTCAACAAGGGTATCAAACATTCCCGGTTTAGTGCTGAAGCTGGCAGACTCTGGAGCCCACACTTTCCAGCAAGATAGTTCAGCAAACTCCTCAACTTGACTCCTCTTCTGCTGGGGAGAATCCAGGAGCCCCTTGTGTCATGGGTACAAAGCTTTGTCACTTTAATCCACGGAAAGCTTTTGGAAGGAGGCATGCTTAGTACATATGGGCCACTATATGGTCATTGCTGCTGTCATTAACATTTCTGTGACCATGTTGCTATATAGTAATACGGTATTTTTATAGTAGTATAGAGCAGGGAGAGAGAAGAGGCAGAACAGAGGCCAAGGAGAGATTTCAGATGTTCCCTGGGGAGGGAGAGCCAGTGGAAGAGGAGGCTGGGAGGATGGTTTGTCTCGAGTGTATGGATCAGGAGGGGCTATAGGTGGAGGGAAGATGGGGTTTGCGGTTTCCTGAATTTGAGGAGTTGGCAAGTGCATCTGGTGGAGCAACCCAGCTGGCCGAAAAAAATATATATGTGTTAGAAATTCAGTCGAGTAGAAGCTAAAGATAGAGGCTTGGTGACCCTCTTTCTAGACGGCATGTTTGAAGACGGGGGAGACACCAGGCCAACATGGGACAGAGGATTTGGGAAAAGAGGAAAGGAATGAAGACAAAGCCATCCCAACAGTCAGGAGCAGGAGGCTTTGGCTTGGATGGGATGCCGTTCTAAGGTCAGTGCCCAGTGGAGGGGGCACAGATGGACATTTAGGAAGGCAGTCTGCCATGGACCTGGCATTGAGATGGTATGTAACCACATCAGCTAGACTCCAAAACGGGAATATTTTCATTTTACTTTTAGCACCTTTTTTTTTTTTTTTTTTTTGGCCATGTCCAAGGCATGCGGAAGTTCCCTGGGCCAAGGATTGAATCTGTGCCATGGCAGTGACAATGCCAGATCCCTAACCCATTGAGCCACCAGGGAACTCCTACCCTAACACCTTTAACTGATATTTACATCTTGAGAAAATCTAACATCGGCACAAAACACAGTCAGGTGATTTCTGCACTTACATAAAGAAACAGAAACCTGAACAGCTATTGTTTTAAAGAAAACTACACTTGGGACTCAGCAGAGGAAGCAGTTCTCTCCTTTCCATGCTCCCTACTTGTGTCAGTTGTACCCTCCAAACCAGATCGGATGCTCAGATTCCAGTGTGTGGGGGCGCTACTAGCCAAGGGTCCATTTCCGAGGAAGGGGATAGGGCTTAGGGCAGCCACAAGGCTTAGGAGCAGCTGAGCTGTTGTCACCGTGAGGCCCAGTGGTCCAGGGGGAGGAGTGGTCCCTGGGGACTCATGTTGAGGCTGCCTGGGAAGGCTCATTGCCCTGGACAAGGGACACAGCTGGCTCGGCACTCTCCCCAGGAGGAGCCAAGAGGCATGCCTCAATCCTTGCTCGCCTCTGTCCACTTCTCTCATGTCCTTCTGACACCCCTATGGACAGGACCCACCCGGAAGCTGAGGGGCAGGCAGCCTCAGCATTTGCCAGGGATTGAGGTAGGTGTGGGTTGCATAATATTAGAAGTAAGGAGCCCATCTCTACAAATGGAGACAGGGAAGCAGAAAAGAATAACACAGAGTCTCCTGGCTATGGGGCTGGTAGAGAACTTAGCATCAGCAAGTTCCTGAGAGCTATAAAATGTGAGCCCAGGGTAGCAGGCCACACTCCCTCAGGCAAAGGCAAGCTCAGTCTGCTCTGGGCCAACAGACAGTATGGGTGGCAGACATGCAGTATGGATGGCTGGGGCCCCAAACCCGTGCAGGCAGGGCCATCCTGGGGCACAGAGTGGCCATGTGTACCAAGAGGAATTAACCTGCACCCTGAGACATCGCTTGGTGCCTGGGTGAGAAAGGGATGGAGGGATCAAAGCTGGTGACATTCAGGTCATGAGAGCTGTGTTATAATCTCCAGCAGAGATAACTGGAAGCCTGAATCAGGGCACTGATGCACAGATAATGGGAGAAGGAGGGGGATTAGAGAAATAGCCATGAGGGGGTACAAAATCGAGGACTGATGTCTGAGTGGATATAAAAGTGAGGAAGCGGGTGGAGAAGGGCACCAAGGCTGCTGGTCCCAGTGACCAGTCAACAGTGGAGCTTCTTTGAGCAACAGTAGAGCAGAGATGAGCCCCAGGCCTGGGCGCTGGAGGGATGTGACCAGGGCAGGGGCTGGCTGCAGGCTGCTGCTGTCCAAGGTCCCCAGCCTTTTGTACCATAGCCATGGCGGTGGGGGAGACCAGGCAGCTCATGCTCCTTGCACCTCTGTGTCTGGACTGATGGATGGTGACCCCACTGCAGGCCCTGTGAGCTCCTCCCCTGCTGGGACTCAGATGGACAAGCACTGACATGTAAGCCCAGTACCAAGAGCACAGACTGTCAGGAGATACAGCCTCTCCAGAGAAAGAAGAGCCAGGCAGGATATCTGTGAGCTGAGCCCTGCCACTTTCCAAGGAACCTGCACAGGGCATGTCCTGGGTCACTTTTGTCAGTTTTGATTTCGAAGAGATTGGTTGGATGAGTCAGGTGGCTTGGGGACCTGAACTGGAGAAGCTCTTCTCACTGGCTCAAATTAGATGTTAAAGGATGTATCCATTTGTTCAGGCTGACACAGACCTGGCAGCTTAAATAATAGAAATATATTGTCTCGTGGTTCTGGAGGCTGGAAGTCTGAAATCAAGGTGTCAGCGGGACTGGTGTCTCCTGAGGCCCCTCTCCTTGGCTTGAGGATGGCCACTTACTCCCTATGTCTTCACATTGTCTTAACTTCTATGCCTGTCTGTCTTTGTGTCCAAATCTCTTCTTAAAGAGACAGCAGTTGGATGGGGTTAGGGCCCATCCATGTGACCTCATTTTAACTTAACTCTCTCTTTAAAAACCTAACTCTAGGAGTTCCCATCGTGGCTCAGTGGTTAATGAACCCAACTAATATCCATGAAGATGCAGGTTCGATCTCTGTCCTCGCTCAGTGGGTTAAGGATCCGGCATTGCCGTGAGCTGTGGTGTGGGTCGCAGATGCGGCTTGGATCCCACATTGCTGTGGCTATGGCATAGGCCAGCAGCTGTAGCTCCAATTCAACTCCTAGTCTGGGAACCTCCATACGCCGTGGGTGTGGCCCTAAAAAGATAAAAGACAAAAAAAAACCAACAACGAAACAACCCTAACTCCAAAGGCAGTCATATTCTGAGATCCTAGGGTTAGGACATAAAAATATGAGTTCCAGAGAGACACATGTCAACCCATAAGAAGGAGGGAGGTGCTGAGGGCAGTGTGATGGGCTTGCATTCTCGTGCATGTCTTCCTGGAGTTGAGCTTTGTGCCTGCAGGGCCCTGGGCTTGTTGGCCCTTGGCAGGGCCTTTCCCCCTCAGGAGACCAAGGCAGAACTTGAGCTGCCAAGCACCACTCTCCAGCCTTCCTCCCCTTCTGATGCAAGGCCACTCATGAGAGCACAGCCCCCATCTCAGGGTGTCTGCGGCTAGGGGTCCAAGCTGATGCATCTGCTGTGATCAGCTCTGGTCTGGCCTGATCTGATTAGAAAGCACAATCATTGCTAAAAGGTATAGGTCACATGAAAGGAAGCTTAATGAGATGCATTTTTCTTGTTTCTGCTGAGTTCATCTCTTGTTGCGAGTAAGCATGTCTGGAACTTTGGTTTAGAGGCTTCGCTCTCTATTGCTGTCTTGAGAGATGGTTTCCGTGCCTGGCTGTTGCCGAGAGAACCACGGCCATGGCATCCTCTGACTCCAGTGGCGGCAGCTGGATCCTGTGCGTAATGTCTTACCCACACGGGCCTCTTGATGCTTTAGCTGGCACTGAGGTTTCCAGACTTGAATCTCTTTTTCAAGCAAAATTTGACACTGTTCTGCAGTTGCTAAGAGAGGATGGGGTCCTCGCCCCTCCTCCTGCATGCTCCATTGCAAGAATTCTGCAGAAGTGCCAGCGGTGTGTTGGTCAATGACAGGCTTGTAGGAAATGCGTCATCCCCCCAATCCCCCACATGTGTTTTGGCTTTATCTTTATCATTTAGCGTCTTTTCTTAGCCATGAAATACAATGATTTTCCTGGTTGTGAGGAACACAGGTTATGTCTGAGGTTGACAGGTAGCCCTAACCCTCATGACGGTGACCAGGGTCCAGATGTGGCAGGAAGTGCTATTTTCCTGGAATCCTTGCGGGCTTCTTCTGACCCTGTACCCCTCCACACCCACTCTGCTCCCTGGTCAGGGGGCACCATGCCAGGAGCTGGTGGGAGGGGTGACACATTCAGGAGTCCTTGGTGAGCTTCAAGAATGGCAGAGGAGTTTGGGTTGTAGGCGTGTGTGGGAGAGCTGTCCACCTGGGGTGAGAAGGTGGCTTCTTGGAAGGCAGTAGCTCTGCCTGAAATAGGTTAGGCCTGGATCCTGCTCTAGTTCTGACAGCTTCCAGGGCTCCCCCTTGTGACCCACTAGTCAAGCTCCTGAGACCTCATCTGCCCTACTGTGGCCCTAGCATGGGACAGTCCTGGCTAACAGGGATGAGGGTGTGACCATCATGAGTGAGTCAAGAAAAAGAATTTGAAAACCACTGCAACATGGGATTGCTCTGGATCTAAATAACAGTGAAACTCAGTTTTATATATTGTGAATATATAAAACTGAATTAAAAATCACTTTGCTATGTACCTGACACTAAAGCAACATTATAAATAAGCTATATTTCAATTTAAAGAAAAAGAGAGATTAAAAATTTTAAATAATAAATAGCTGTGAAACTGGATGTATAAAATTGTCTCATGGAATATACCACATTTCAAATTGAATTTATTAATATTTCTAATAATTTTATGACCTTTTATAAGCAGAATAGGATGTGGAAAGTATTGCTGCAGAGTTCCTGTTTCAGCTCAGTGGTAATGAACCCAACTAGTATCCGTGAGGACATGGTTCAATCCCTGGCCTTGCTCAGTGGGTTAAGGATCTGTGGTGTAGGCTGGCGGCTACTGTCCCAGTTCAATCCCTAGCCTCGGAACTTCCATATGCTGTGGGCGCAGCCCTAAAAAGACAAAAAAGAAAAAAGAAAGCATTGCTGAAACAAACATTACCCCCCCCCTTTCTAGAGAAATGTTTGTATCTTTGTGACGGCATGAGGTACTGGTGAGGAGCGGTGTGGTCTGTGATGAGTAGGACATGGGTGGTCACCACCTGGCAGGGCCTTCCTGGGCCAGCTTCCCACCTCCATCCACCACTTCTTGGCTCTGCCCTCTCTGGCTGTGGCCAGTCCCTGTGGCTAAAAGCCTACCATGGTCCTGGTACCAATTCTGATGTATGGGTCTTTTCCACACAAGCAATTCTGTGACACCAGGTGGATGTCACAAAATGTAACTCTGCCTGCCTGGGGATGGCTCTCGATCCCAGAAGTTGACTGTCTCGGTCCTTTGTCAGGAACAGGAGGACTTAAAGAACCAATATTAGAACAAAACATATTCCTAGTGCTCTGATCAATTAGGAAATTACCAGAATTTTAGGAATTCTGTGCCAGGAACTGGAATCCAAGTCTAACTATTAGAAGAAAAGATTGTCCCAGCACCTCTGTTGGCATAGGTGTCAGGAGTTCTGTGTAGGAACTGGGGGCAGAGATGAAACCATATATTTCCTATTTCACAAAGCCCATGGGCAAAGTAAGTCAACAAACATCAGGCTCTGGAGGGGTTTCCAGAAGCCTGGTTACTGTGAGCACCAGCCCCATCTCAACTCCTGCAGAGGTCCACTGAGATCCTCCGCTCCTCCAGCCCCAGTCTAGGCTTTCCTTCCCAGGGTGGAGCAGCTGGAGCTGCGAGGCCATGTATGCACCCATGTGACAATGGCCAACTATTCCTTGACAGCATACATGACAACGGGAAAAAGGCCGGGCTCTATAAAGAAAACCTGCTGCTTCGAGGCTGCACCATTCGAAACACGGAAGCTGTCGTCGGCATTGTCATATATGCAGGTAGGCTTGGTGGGCTGGGTGTTCTTGGGCATTGCTCCCTGATGGTTTTGTTCTTTTCTTGATTATCAAAGGACATAAGCTCATTGTAGAAAACCAGGAAAGAAAGAAGCAAAATGTCTAATGCTATCTGGACGAGCATCTTAGTGTATTTCTTAGCATCTCTTAGCATCTTAGCATGTTTCTTTCCAGGCATTTCCCCAAGGTGATTACATATTTAAGATTAATTGTAGAGCCTACTTTTTGGATGGAGCTTATCCCGTAAGAGTCATTAGATGGCAGCATCCTTGTCTAGTCCACAGAGTCAGCATAGCCCCTCCCTTAGCTGCTGGGCATTGATTTACCCTCTGTCCTCCCCGCAGGACACGAGACCAAGGCTCTGCTGAACAACAGCGGACCCCGCTACAAGCGCAGCCAGCTGGAGCGGCAGATGAACTGCGACGTGCTCTGGTGTGTCCTCCTCCTCATCTGTATGTCTCTGTTTTCTGCGGTTGGTAAGTCTCCCAGAAGGGTCACAGTGAGTGGGTGCTGCTGGACAGCCTCCTGCCAGCTGCCTCTGACTTCTCCTGACCCAGGGCTCTGATTAACACACACTCACCACTGACTTGGACTCTGGGGATATGTGCATCATTATGGCCACGCGCAGAATGGGCTTGGCAGAGTCGTGGTTTTCGAGTTGGCAGCTTTTTGGGTGAGAGAAGGGTTTAATCATGCCAGTAGTAATGAGTCAGGGGGAGAAAATGTTAGTAACCTGGTAATGAACAGGAATCATAGCAGCAGAAGCACCAATGCTACTAATGGAATCTCCATGAACCAGGAAGCCTGTTCTTTAGGTCCTAAGAGGAGGCTGTCAGGTGGTACGGACTCTGATGCTCTCCAGCCTTTGGTGGTCTCCAGACCTGCCAGCTGCTTTGGGAAGGGAAGTGCATTGGGCCTTCAGCTAGGTGATCATCCCCATGTCCCTGCTCAGCTGTCACCCTGCACCAGACGGGGGTGGCATGAGCTCTGAGCTCAGTGGTGAAAGGTGCAGGTCTATGAGGCATGCAGAAGGCTCTGTCATCACTTAGCACAGGGCTCAGTTGATGAAATAATGTGAGTTGCTGTTGGCTTCTTAGAGTCTGTAAATGTGAATTTTACATCTCCAAGAAGGGACGAACTATAATGGGCAGCGTCCAGAGCCTACAGAGACCAGTGTTTTGCCAGGCACACAATGGGAACTTCCTTTCCAGGGGGCTTCTCATGGGCAGCTGCGACCACACATCCAGTTCCTGAGTTATGGTGCTATTCAGTGCTAACAATGAGGTGAGGCAGAATCCAAATCCCAGGGCCTTCCAGAACTCTGATCATGGTGCCAGTTCCATGGGTTTTTTGCTTTCTTAGGTGGCAAGGCGGGCTCAAAAACCCTAGTGCGCTTATGTCCAGTTGTAGAGTTTTGCTTTGATTTGCACTAGCAGGGTTCTTATTTTCCTGGTAGGTGAATGATGTTTCTCTTTAAATGTTGCTACAGGACACGGACTGTGGGTGCAGCGCTACCAAGAGAAGAAATCATTATTTGATGTCCCTGAGTCCGATGGTACCTCTTTATCCCCAGTCACGGCTGCCGTTTACTCGTTTTTGACAATGATAATAGTTCTGCAGGTAACAGTACTAAGTGCCATAGGACAGTCGCCTTACCTTTCTGATGAGAACTTAAAGTCATCATGGTCTGCTAAGAACCTTCTACAAATTCTGCATCTGGGGGAGGAGTTCTCCTGTGACGCATCAGGTTAAGGATCCTGCTGGTGCTGTCACTGCAGTGGCTCACATTGCTGCTATGGTTCAAGTTCGATCCGTAGCCTGGGAACTTCCATATGACATGGGAGCAGCCAAAAAAAAAAAAAAAAAAAAAAAAATTCTGCATCTGGGAGGAGCAGATTCACCCACCTACTGTGTTGCATTTTGTTTTCCCACTTGAATTTATCTAAAGGGTCTTTTCTTGGGTGCTTTTCAAGTTAAAATTCTTTTTTGCTGTTCTGAAGATTCCTAGGCTTTAAAGGATTGTTTTGTTTTGGTTTTGCTTTTTAGGGCCACACTTGGGGCATATGGAGGTTCCCAAGCTAGAGGTCTAATCAGAGCCTCAGCTGCCAGCCTACACCACAGCCACAGCCATGCAAGATCCGAGCGTCTGTGGCCTACACCACAGCTCATGGCACCACCAGATCCTTAGCCCACTGAGCAAGGTGAGAGATGGATCCTGAGTCCTCATGGATGTTAGTCAAATTTTTTAACCACTGAGCCACAACAGGAATTCTAGGATTGGTTTTTTTGATCATTGTTTTTATTTTGTCTTTCTATTCTGTTACTTCTTAAAAAAAAAAAAAAAAAAAAAAAAAAAAAAAAAACCTACATTTTATTTTGGAATAATTTTAAGCTTTATAGACAAGTTGCAAAAAAATAATATGGTGTGTCTTTCACTTCATGTGAGCATATTACTATACTATGGTACATGGTCAGAACTAAGAAACAACTTTGGGAGTTCCCATTGTGGCTCAGTGGGTTAAGAACCAGACTAGTATCCATGAGGATTTGGGTTGAACTCCTGGCCTCATTCGGTGGGTTAAAGGATCCTGTGTTGCCACAAGCAGCGGTGTGGGTCATAGATGCTGCTCGGACCTGGCGATGCTGTGTCTGTGGCTTAAGGCTGGCAGCTGCAACTCCAATTCTACCCCTAGCTGGGAACTTCCGTATGCCGCAAGTACAGCCGTAAAAAGGAAAAAAGAAAAAAAGAGAAAAGAAACCAACTTTGCCGTGGGCTAAACTCCAAGACGGCATTTGAACTTTGCTAGGCTTACCACTAATGTGCATTTTCTGTTCCAGGAGTCAATTCAGGATATCACATTGCATTTTGTGGCATTATTTCTATTGTTATATTATTATATTACTGTTGTTAGTTCACATGCCTCTGGAACAATTCCCCATCACTAACTGAGAATCTATGCCCTGAGGTCTTTTAGTGTGGAGAGGGGCCAACATATTTGCCACTCCTTAGGAATACAGTGAATAGAAAACATTGGCTTAGTCTTTGCCTGAAAGAGGAGCCCTGCTGCCTTTTATCATGTGTACTTCCTACAAGGAAACAGTCTTCGTTAACTTTCCAAATTAGTCTCCTTTAACTTCTCAAAGTAGTCTCCTTTTTAAAATTTATTAATTTTTTTATTAAAGTATAGTTGATTTACCTTGTGCCAATTTCTGCTGTACAGCAAAGTGACCACATATATATACATTCTTTTTCTCATACTGTCTTCCATCATGTTCTATCCCAAAAGATTGGATATAGTTCCCCGTGCTGTACAGCAGGATCTCATTGCTTATCCATTCTAAATGTAATAGTTTGCATCTACCAGCCCCAAATTCCCCGTCCATCCCGCTCCCTCCTCTTTCCCCTTTGTACTTCCCTTGTGGCCTAAAGCAAAGTAGTCTTCTTTGATGAATGCAAATTTTATAGAACAGAAGCCTTGTGTTAGTGCTGTAGTAGGTGGTGTTGTACTAACATTTACTTAAGTTATCTAGAGAACCCGGTTAGTCTGGATGAGAAAGTCTGAGCTCATAAATATTGGTTCAATACTGTTACTCCACAAAAAAATAAAAAACTGAAGCATTGATGTCGTGAAGGTTCTTCTTGAATCGTGAAGATTCTTCTTGAATTGTCAAAGCATAACTGTGACTATTCTTCTCAAAGCCTGCTTCCGCTCTGCTCTGTATTGCACGAGATCCCGGAAATTGTCCTTCGGCGTAAAACCAGCCTCTGAAAAACCTCTCTTCTGAACTGTGGGGCTGTATCTGCGCGACAGGCAGCTCCTGTTGCGGGAACCCCAGGACACCCTGGGTGCGAGGTGACTTTGCTTTCAAGGACTCTGACTATGACGTGTGTTTTTTCCCCTCTTTTCTCTCTTTCCTTTCCTAGTTTTTCTCAAGCACAACTTAGTAATATGAAAACGCTTGCTTCTGTCCAAGCCCTGGTTACCATACTTCCAGATATGATAGTGGATTTCCGCTCTGCAGTGGCACCGTAGGCTGTCCTAGTTTAAACTCTTTGCCAGTGTCCTAATACATTCCAATACTGACTCTAAACCAACCTGTTTAAGCTCTTAAAGGTACAGTATAGTCCCTCCTTACTTGGTTGTAGCTACTTGTCATTTAAATAGATTAAACTGATTCCACAGCTCCCAGGTCCTGAGGGTCATTCTTTCATTCTCTGTGCCTCATGTCTCCTAGGTTTTGATCCCAATTTCCTTATATGTCTCCATCGAAATTGTTAAAGTGTGCCAAGTGTACTTCATAAACCAGGACACAGAGTTGTATGACGAAGAAACAGACTCGCAGCTGCAGTGCCGAGCTCTGAACATCACGGAAGACTTGGGGCAGATACAGTACATCTTCTCTGACAAAACTGGCACTTTAACTGAGAATAAGATGGTTTTCCGAAGGTGCACTGTGTCTGGAATTGAATATTCTCACGATGCGAATGGTAAGTCTGGGGACAGGGGCTCCCAGCCTGAGCTTGACCAGAGAGCTGCTAAATCAGCTTTTGTGTCTGTATGTGCTCTGTACACACACACACACACACAGTTTCAGGGATTGCTTATTTTTCTGAGAAGATAACAAATTATTTGTTTAGGTTAATGAACTAAAAAAAAAAAAGAAATATTCAAACAGAAGTCTGTATATCTTTCCAAAAGTCACAGAACAAAGTACATGTTGAAAATTTTCTTTTCCAACCAACACTTTATGAATTACATGGTGAACTGATTAAATTCTGATATCTTTGACTAGTACCCGGTCACAGGTTTTAAGATGTGAGTTTAGTCAAGTATTTATTCCTGTAAACCCTCTATACATCACCAGATTTTGAATTAGTATGTGAATCAACACCTGCCAGAAAAGCTTTTGCTGCTTTTTGAAGGAGAATAAAACAACAGAAAGGCTGTCAGAGCAACTCTGGACCAGCATCTATAGCAAAGGCACCTCCTCATTGCTAAGGGCACCCTGCTCACTTCGCTGTCTGGTGTAGTGGGCATTGGCTTAAACACTCATTTTCTGCCAGACCAAGCAGAACCAAGGAGGGCAACCTTGGGTGAGGAATTCAGTTCAGAGGCATCCACTGTCTGTCACACTAAGAGTCAAAGAGATGTTTCCTTTGTTACTGGTCGATCTCCTTGTTATCAGCTCAAAATTCTCAGCAGGGCATTGGCAGTTTATGCTGCATTCTTTCCTCTGGAATACAACGTCCGTCCATGTCTGTCCCGGAGAGCTAGAGGGAATTTAGGCAGACCCGCCTCCCACCTCTCCTTCCCCATCCTTGGCTGCCTCCATCCCTCTGAAAGCACAGGTGAGCCATTTGCTTCCTAAGTTGCGGGGTGACTGGAGCCAGCCACCCCCCCAACCAGGAGGGGTTCCCCACACCACAGTAGTATTCCCGGGGCCCTCACACCTCTGAGGGGACATCTTCTTTGCAACCAGGACTCCCCTTCTTTCCTGTGAGAGCATCTGAGAGGCTCAAAGAAACCCTGCCACTGAAACAAAAGCAAATCCAGAACAGGGGATGGCGTGGGGGTGGGGGTTAATAAGAATCTGTTCTTTAGGGGCGTTTGTTGGGAATGATATGTTGGAAGCATGGGATTTTTGTGAGTTCTATAAAACCAAGAATTATCATGATATCCACGAACGAATATCCTCACGTAAAATGAATCATATTAACAGAAGGCACAGGAACGTAACCAATTTATTTCATGTTTTGACACCCCACATAAATGGTCAGGAATAATATCTCATCCACTGGCCTCCCTCTCTGGCTCCCCTCTTCCCTGATTCCTCAGCCTGTCGCAGAAGAGCTCGTTGGCCTGAAAACAGAACTCAGCCTGGTTGTAAAGGAGTCAGAGGACCCAGATCTGAAGTCAGGCTTTGGGAACTGGAGATGAGGCTGTGGGCAGAATCCCAAGTAGGATTACAGAAGGGTTTTGACAGGAGTCACATGCTTCAGCACAAAACCAGAGGCCACTTGACACCTACCCACCACCGGAAGACATAGGAAAGAATTTCTCAGGAAGACAGAAACAACCAGATGTCTCTGCAGCACTTTTTGTTTTGTTTTGTTTTGTTTTTTTAAATAGCTGTACCCATAGCATGTGGAAGTTCTCAGGCCAGGGATCGAACCTGCAACCTAATAGCAACCCAAGCCACTTTAGTCGGATTCTCAACCCCCTGCACCACAACAGGAACTCCTGCAGCACATTTTAAAGTAGAGCTGCCATCAGTGACTAGTGGGCCCCTGGGGCCAGAGCACCATCAGCAGCTGCTCCCTGGATCCCACCTCTCAGATCTTGTTAGTAAAATGAATTCAGTGAGTTTGGCTCTGAGCTCTGAGCTCACGTGTACCTGAACCGGCTACCTTGACCATGGGTATGTCCTTTTCTACCTCATGTCCTGGTGACAGTGCAGGGCCAGGGCCAGGCATCACCTGCTCCTTATCCCCATCTTCCCCAAGGACACTGTGGGCATTGCTGCAGCCACAGCTGGTCCGAAACTGCTACGCAGTCACAGAGCACAGACACAGTGGCAGTGGCCTGAGGTATGGCCACTTGCAGGCTAACATCTGACCACTGCTGTGGGAAGGTGGGCTGGGCAGGTGTACACCTGGGAGGCTGATGCCACACCCCTAATGCCCAAGCCTAGGAGCAGCACTGGCCCGGTCCAGGCTCTGCCCTTCCTTGCTATCCACTCACCAGCACACTGTTGGGAGCAGCAGGTATGTGTAAGAGCTTTGCTCCTCAAATGAGGAGCTCCCTGAGTTGGAATCCTGGCATTGTCAGTTATGTGGCCTCATGGAGATGGGCAGGTGACTTCCCTTTCCTTATCTCAAAAGAAAACTCTTTCCAAGGAAGCTGCTGAGTGCAAAGTCTGGCCCACAGGACAGACTGCACCACGTCATGTCCAGACTGAGCCCCTTTCTCCTGGCCCCTCACACAGGCTACCTTGTGCTGCCATAATTCTTAGAAGTTGCTTATTTGGAGGGAGCAGGCTTCCTGACTAGTCTCCTGTTGCTCCTCCCTGATGGAACAAACTGAACGATCTGGGCAAAGCCAGGAAGATGTATTAAGAGCCCTCCATTAATAAGCACAGCAGTACAGGTGCACTTCTGTGAGTCTCTGAGAGCTTTGATGGCCCCTGGGACCATTGGTCCCCAGCACCCCCTAAGGACTCAGCACAGGATCACAGTCAAGGTCCTCTTAAGTGGAGTTCTGCTGGCTGGGTCTGAACTCTGGTGGCATTCATTCTTCTGTGTGACCCCAGGAGGACTGTGAGCCCCTCTGTTTCATAGAGCTTCATCCTTACAGAATGAGTGCGGATGGTACCCATCCTCCATCTGGCCCTGAGCAAGGAGCCCCCTCAGGAGAGTGCAGTCAACACAGCCTGAGAACCATTATTTATGTGTGACTGCGAGGCAGATGCCCAACATGTGATCTGTCCTGATGGCCCCAGGGAGCAGGTGGCCCTGTGACCCCAGGATGAAGGTCAAAGCCCAGAGCCCAGCTACCTTGTTGGCCAGGCCTTCCTCCCAGCCACCTTCCTGCCAAGGCTGAACAGAGGCTCTGTATGTGAACCCATCTCTATCCACATCTGACTTGTGTGTGGGACGGGGTGGCCTCTGTGCCATCAGGGTCAGGATTCATGCTTTGGCCTCACACAGTCCTGGGTGCCATCTTCACCCCCTGCCCCTGCATCCTGCATCCTTAACAAGCTGAGACCCAGTCTCCTGATCTGTGAAGTGGGGTTGAGAACATCAGCCCTATGGGGTTGACTGAGGGTGCATGTAAATGAGAACGTCCTCCATCCCTCATGGAAACATGACCTTATCATTAGACAGCAAGGGTGGCAAGTGCCTGGGGACGCCCTGCCTGGCAACTCATGGAACTGAAAACACACTGAATCAGTTTCATGTCCAGCCTCCCCATGACCTGTCACTTCGTGTCCCTCTCCCCACAGCCCAGCGTCTGGCCAGGTACCAGGAGGCGGACTCAGAGGAGGAGGAGGTGGTGCCCAGAGGAGGCTCGCTGCCCCAGCGTGGCAGCACTGGGAGCCATCAGGGCATCCGTGTGCTACACAGGAGTCAGAGCACCAGGTCGCACCGGCGCACAGGCAGCCGTGCCGAAGCCAAGAGGGCCAGCATGCTGTCCAGGCACACGGCCTTCAGCAGCCCTATGGTAAGTCTGTCAGCCATCTCTCGCCATCACCTTCCTGGCCACCGAAAGTGTCTGTATCTTCAGGGTACAAACAAGCTGTTGTTGGGGAGTTACCTCTGTTCAGTAAGGGGACATTCTTCTGGCCAGTGCCTTTTCCCCACACCACTGCACTTTCTCCAAGACGGCTGCCTTACCTGGCTTTTCAGGCTGGGGACTGCTGGGGTCCCCCTTCTAGAGAGGAAGTCTGTCCTGCCCTAAGAAATGAATAAAATATCAGAGGAAGAGGAAGATGACAACTGTGAAAAAGCAAAGTCAGATTAAAAAAAAAAAAAAGTTAGATGAGCCTGAATGCAATAAAAATCCTTTCTCCCTTGCCTTGTCAGCAACCCAAATATTTGTGGACCATTCTCATCAGGCAGGGGAATTTCCAGAAGTGCATGAATGACAATCTCTAAAAAGTCCTTTCACCTCTAAAATTCTTTTTTTTTTTTTTGTCTTTTTGTCTTTTTTTGTTGTTGTTGTTGTTGTTGCTATTTCTTGGGCCACTCCCGCGGCATATGGAGGTTCCCAGGCTAGGGGTCGAATCGGAGCTGTAGCCACCGGCCTACGCCAGGGCCACAGCAACGCAGGATCCGAGCCGCGTCTGCAACCTCCACCACAGCTCACGGCAACGCCGGATCGTTAACCCACTGAGCAAGGGCAGGCACCGAACCCGCAACCTCATGGTTCCTAGTCGGATTCGTTAACCACTGCGCCACGACGGGAACTCCTCACCTCTAAAATTCTTAAAAACCAGAGAAGGAGAATCCATTGTGCTCATGCATGGCGGCCTCATTACTTTCTATCCTTAGAAACCCATATAGAAACTGCCATTTGAATAGAAGTCACTGAGAATTGCGGTCACTGGTGGTCACGGGACACATGGACAGGGGTCCCTCACCCTGGGCAGGAGGGAGGCTGTGTTGGAACAGATTTTTCTGACATAGATTTGGCAATATTGGTTGAATATTTGAAATGTTCCGACTTTCTGATCTAGGAAGTTAGTGCCCAGAAGCTTATCAGTGTGTTATCTATGTCAGCAAATACTGGAAAAAATGTACCCAGGGTTAAAGGAAGTCTCAAATACATTATTGTATGTCCATTTTGAAACTGGTGTTTTTCAAATAGCTCTTAAAGGCCTGGTAAAGACAAGGTAATGTAATGTTTTTGGAGAAATGGAAAATATTTTGATTCTGTAAAATGTGTAGAAAAAAGACTGGAAGGAAAGGCAGAAGCATGTGTTTCAAAAAGTAATATTGCCTTAAGATGGTGTAATAGAGATTTGTTACATTTTTCTTATTTTCTTATTTTTCCAAATCTTTCCAAGTACGAAACTTTACACATAATGCTGTACATAATGTATACATAATTATTATACATAATGTTATGTATAGTAATATTTTATAATATACTATATAATACATGTTATGTGTTATATAATACATTATTGTACATTATGTATTATATGTTGTATGATATTATGTAACATACAATGCAAGAATAATACCTATTCTTGGATGTATTGTTTTATAAAAAGAACATATGTATCTTTTTTTTTTTTTTTTTTTTTTGGCTGCACCTGGATTATGTGGGAGTTCCTGAGCCAGGGATTGAATCCAAACTGCAGCTGTGGCAATGCCAGATTCTTTAACCCACTGCATGGGGCTGGGGATCAAACTTGTGCCTCCACAGTGACTGGTACCCCTGCAGTCAGATTCTTAACCCACTATGCCACAATGGGAACTCCCATGTGTATCTTCCTATGTATAATAATATATTCATTTCATTTCATATGTCAGCTGTATATTCTAATACAGTTAAGATTATATAAAATCTGTCATTATAAAATGACATGTGCACGTGTGAGATGAAGATCTGTTTGCAGCTACTGGTAAAATCAAGGTGCCCTAAGTAGTCAAACCCCAAGACACTTGGCAGGTAACTGGGTCAGACTGACCACTTGTCCTCTGTGTTCTTCCCAGGAGAAAGATATAACACCTGACCCAAAGCTTCTGGAGAAGGTGAGCGAGTGTGACAGGTGCCTAGCCTTCGCAAGGCACCAAGAGCACCCACTTGCCCACCTCTCGCCCGAGCTGTCTGATATTTTCGACTTCTTCATTGCACTCACCATCTGCAACACAGTGGTGGTCACATCCCCGGATCAGCCAAGACAAAAGGCAAGTTCTGGAGCATCTGTCATGTGAGCCCACAGAGTCCTGACCTTGGGTGTGACCCCACTGTCATCACTTCTTGAGAGGGAGCCCCACTCTTCCCTTTCCTACTGGAGCCTGGGTCACTCAGCATCACTCCCAGGTTTGAAGAGGTGCACTTGGGGCTTCAGACAGGGTAAACCAGCTCAGTAGTTCTGCAGTGACATCCCCAGACTTCAGTGGGCAGGTGCCAGGGTCGTGGCCAAGTGGGAGAGGACAGACAGTCAGAGACAGCTACTGAGCCTGAGACACAAAACAGCAGTCCAGCCAGAGGTATGCAGGGCCAGGAGGAGGCTGCCTCCCTATTGACCAGCGCCTTGGGGTCCTAGATTCTTATCGGAGAAAGTACAGGATGGGCTGGGGCCTACCTAGGCTCTGGGGGGAGCTACCTGGACTTGAATCCTGACTTCACCACAAGCCAGTTGCCTCCTATGTCTTGGGCCCCTGGTCTGGGATGTAGGTCAAAGGTGGAGCTGTAGGGAAGGGTCTCGGAATAGGACTTGGCACATATTTGACACATATTTAACATTAATAAAGGCCTTTGGAGCTCCCGTAGTGGCGCAGTGGTTAAGGAATCCAACTAGGAACCATGAGGTTGCGGGTTCGGTCCCTGCCCTTGCTCAGTGGGTTAAGGATCCGGCGTTGCCTTGAGCTGTGGTGTAGGTCGCAGACGCGGCTCAGATCCCGAGTTGCTGTGGTTCTAGCATAGGCCGTAGGACCCCTAGCCTGGTTACCTCCATATGCCGCGGGAGCAGCACTAGAAAAGGCAAAAAAAAACAAAAATAAAAACATAAATAAATAAAGGCCTTCAACACTGTCATTCAGTAAGTAGTTGAGACTCAATGAGAAGTTGCTTAAGGTGGTGGAAATAGCAATAGCCAAGTTGGGTTTGGTTGGTGTTAACATCAAGGTTCTCTCCAAAATGAGGAAGGTTTTATGTGCAAAAGAAACCTCTATCACCCAAGTGCTCCTCAGAAGGTCCTCCAGGTGGGCCAGGTGGTATTGGGTCGAGGGGGTCATGGTGAATACCTAAGTGTGGCAGTGCATAATTCAACTAGGAAACTTTAAATGGCTCCAAAGAAGGTGTTCTGAGATGTATGTTCTAAGATAGGTGTTCTAGCTTGGATGTATGCTATAGGCCTATCTCCTGAACCCTGCCCCCACCCCAGGCCCTTTCCCCTCCTCCTGAGCCAGACATTCCAGGAGGTCCCACTGGTGATGCCATGGGTGATGGAGGGTGAACAGGGGGCCTCCACTCCTTCTGAGGCAGCAGTGTATCTGGCAGCAAGGCTGACCACCCCCCACCCCCCCCACCCCCCCCGCCGACCATGGCCTTTTTCATGCCTGGCAAGAGTACGAGGCCTGGTGGGTCCCAAGCCGACAGGCCCCACCACTCAGAGACCACTGGCTGTGCCATCAGCCCTGAATGGGGATGCTTGTTGCTGCAGCTCACCTCTCAGTGGCCTTGGCATCCCAGCGGTCTGGCCTCTGGGCTCTTCCGCTGCCCTGTATTCAGTCCCTCTGGTATTCCCTGAGGTATCTAGTTGCTAGGTTACCCTATCTGATGGACCCAGGCATTGCTGCAGTTACTGAGTAAGAGAAACTCTGATAGGACTAAGGTGTGTGCCAGTGGTCACATATGCAGTGAGTTCCATGTAGGGAGCAGAATATTTAATTGCTCACCTTTAGACTGCAAAGGAACTTGTCTCTGGATGCCTTTTCTATACCCCTATATGAGCGGGTACTACCTGGAGGATGTTTGGAGGCAGCAGGAGCTCCAGCGTGGCTGCCTGAATCTCCTGCGTGGACATGCAACGTAAAGTCGTTAAAGGACCAAAGAAAAATCACTTTTATCAAAATGAGTCCTCTGTGCCTTGTTTTACTAAATGCCTGACTTTTCTGGAGGCTATTACTATAATTCACAACTTCGGACCCATGGGCAAAATTACAAAGATTTAGAGATTGATTGTAATTCAGCAGTTTAACTGTTTCAACATTGGCTTTAAATCCATTATCTAGCAGAAAAGTAAAATTGGTATATTATACCAGCATTAGTAAACAACACTGATTTAAATAGAGTGTTGCTCTGTTGTTCCCTTATTGAGCATTTTAAAATTTTAACAGTTGTATATGTATCGTTTTATTGTTTTCATTCCTTGCTAGAAAAGATATAATTTCCCGTGATTTTTTTTTTAAATATTTGTTTAAGGATTTGGGTCCTGAATTTGTCTGTTTCATTTCTTTAGACAGATTCTTTTGGGTTTGAGAATT
Organism: Sus scrofa; assembly: GCF_054392235.1. NCBI lineage: Eukaryota > Metazoa > Chordata > Mammalia > Artiodactyla > Suidae > Sus > Sus scrofa. The sequence goes on from NC_139383.1 coordinate 150,948,843, forward strand.
TTTTTCATATATTTAAATGTTTTATGGACATAATTCAAAAGAATGTGAAAATTGGTCTGTTGTTCAATGGTTTTTTAATTGGAAAAAAATTAAAATAATAAAAAGCCAGGTAGTGGCAGGCCCACTCCTCTGAATGTTTTGGTAAAGCAGTGGGACACTGCATTGAGGGGACAGCTTCAAAGCATCAGGCACCACCAGCCACCAGTGCACTGAGTCCATCCAGGACCTAGGTCTTGCCCCCCGCATCCTGAAAGAATGAAAATTGCAGAACCTTTGTCAGAGGCAAGAGTGGAAGAGGTGGAGGAATAATCTTAAGGACTAAGCTCCAGCCCTGGTTGCAGTTTTCAGTGGGAAATGGGAGATCTGTTTTCCCAGCCCCTACTGGGGAAGTGGAGGGAGGCCCTATGGGAGTCACGGTGGGGCCTTAGGGGAGAACCTCACTTGCCTTCTGACTGCTTCCCTGGCAGGTGAGGGTGCGCTTTGAGCTGAAGTCCCCCGTGAAGACGATCGAAGACTTCCTCCGGAGGTTCACGCCCAGCCGCCTGACCTCTGGCTGCAGCAGCATTGCGAGCGTGGCCACCAGCAAGTCTGCGCACAAGTCAGGGTCCAGCCTCCTGTCCACCCTGGCCAATGACGGTGCGCTGCTTGGGTTGGAGGAGAGGCTGGGCCCTCCAGCCCCGGGCCTTACCAGCAATGGCTACAGCAGTGGGGCAGATGGCTGGGCCCAGCACAAGGTGGCGAAGGAGCCAGAGCCTGAACAGGAGCTGCGCTATGAGGCCGAGAGCCCTGATGAGGCGGCGCTGGTCTATGCAGCCCGAGCCTATAGCTGCACGCTCGTGGACCGGCTGCACGATCAGGTGTCGGTGGAGCTGCCCCACCTGGGCAGGCTCACCTTCGAGCTCCTACACACGCTGGGCTTTGACTCCATCCGCAAGAGGATGTCGGTGGTGATCAGGCACCCACTCACGGACGAGATCAACGTCTACACCAAGGGTGCTGACTCTGTGGTCATGGACCTCCTGCTGCCCTGCTCCACAGGTACCCTGCTCCCCTTGCTCCAGGGTCAGGGGCCCTGGGGGGTGAGGGTGTCGGTTCCCAGAAGTCAACTCCTCCCCCATCGGTGCTTTGGGTCTCTGGGTGGCCATTTCCTCCCTTTAAAGGGTTAGGACTGGAATGCACCAGATGCTGGTGGGGATACAAGGCTTCAATGAGCGAAGCCACCTCAGAATAATGTGATTGAGGATTACTGGGGGGTGAGGCCTAGTAATTTTTAAGTTTTTAAATCTGTCTGATGAAAGTTAAGAACTACAAGTTTAGACTACAAGTCCCAGAAGTTTCCTTTCTGCCCTGTGATTGCCTGGACCTCAGATACCTATGAAGCCCAGGCCATGGTTTTCAGCCCATTTGTGGGGCTGCCTCAGGCTTCAGTGGGGGCCCAGGTAAGTGGGGACTGCTGGCCTTTGGCCGACTTCAGGCGGAGAAGCTCCATCCTGGTCTTCTGTGTGCTAGAATTCCTTTTAACTTTTGAGTTGAAAAAGAGGAGTTCAGAAACCACTGCTGGTGCTCTACACTCCTTGGTGTAGAAAGTGGAACTTTGTTCAGCAGAAAGGCTTGCACTTCTTGCCAGATACAAATGCTTCTGGGGCTTGGGAGGGGGAAGGCATGGGTCCCCACTGGTAAACCTGGTTACTCCTCCCTCTGTACCCAGAGGACAAAAGGGTCACATCTGACCTCTAGGGGAGAGAAACTGGATAGAAGTGAGGATGCTGCTGGTGATGGAGGGGGACCACCTGGAGCCTGACCCCCTATAGCCTTTCTCTCCTGTATCCTGGAAACACCTCTGGGTACCACCTCTATGAAACCTAGTATGCTGAATATGCCCTTTTGGAGCTCTGGAACAGAATGGGGGGAATACCACTCTGCTTCCCATGGTCCTCTCACCATGATCTCAGTGCTTCAGTACAGGACTCACTTGGGGCTCCAATTAAGGGAAAGTGCACTAGAGGGTCTCGTCAGACAGGAAATCCATTTTCTAGTCTGTAGAAAGCGATTGCCTCCCAAAGGCAGCTGAGTGATTTGCAAATGTGTCTCTGAAAGTGGTTTGCATGGCCTTTCTTGGGAAGGGCCTACTTCAGGGCGGAGTTTTGCCTTAGCAGCCCTGTAGTGGTTCTGCCCTAGGGTGGACATAGAATCCAATGTCCAGGCTGATTTTGCATTCCAAGGGCATACTTCATGATGAAATTTGATTTTTGCATTCATGCAAAAGAAGAACAGATAGATATGGCAATTATTCTGGGCAGATTTCAGCCTACTGCAAAAATATCACCTTTGTCCTATTCCACAGCCTTATATTAAAGACAGTGTAATGGACCACTGTGTTTCAGACTTGAACATGTACAGTGGGTCATGAATAGGGAAAATCCTGAACCAGCACTAGCCAGCAAGGGTAGGAGGGAGTGACAGGAGAGGCCCACCCCCACTCTAGAGAGAGGGCGGGGAGCCTGCTGAGCTGTGCAAGGCACAAAGGAGCAACTGAAAATGTAGCAGCAGTGACCAAATTTGTCCTTGGCTGGCAGTCCATTTTTTTTCTCAAGTTTTATTTATCTATTTATTTTGGCCCTAGCAAGTAGCAGCTTGATATGGGACCCCAGTTCCTAGACCAGGGATCGAAACTGGACCACAGCAGTGAAAGCGTGAACCCCACTAGATTACTGGGGAATTCTCAATGCACTTTTTAAAATACATAGAATGCCTCAAATTTCTTGACAAGGCACAAACAAAATTTCTATCCCTCAGAGTCGACTTCAAGGTCAGGGAGTGCGGGGAGCCCATGGGCAAGCTGGGGAACCTCCCAAACCCCTCCATCTGGTCCTGCTGCCCCTGCATAGGTTTGCTGTTGCACCCACCTCCTCTTCTGCTGTCCACCTCCTCCCATGGGTCTCTGGGAGGAATTAACTATAGGTGAGAAAGAGCAAAGTCTTCCATCCATTGCATCACAGAGCAGACAGGTCAAAGCATGACATTATCCAAACCATAACACTGAAGGGAGCAAATCAGTAATAAGCGGTTTGTGTAGCTCTCCGCCCTTCTTCGGGAATTTCCAGGCAGTGTCCACTTTAAATAGATTTGAGTAGACATGATCTATGAGTAGATTCCAAGCAATTTAAGATTCAGGACATTCAGAGCCCCCTGTGGTTTCTCAGGTGACAGGATGGCTCTGGGGTAATTTTGTAGTTATTCACCAGCGATACCCTGGCAGTGTGCATAAGCTTTCACCTTGGAGGGGTTGGCGGGGTGTGGAGTCAAGCAGACTTGCAGATGGTCAGGCTGCTCTACCTGTGTGCAGGTGATCAAGTGAGGAGGGCACTACCTTTCTTCAAAGAGCTCACAACGCTTTTACCCAGAAAGGCACGAGGAGGCTCAGCTGATAGTGGATGGGGAATGTGTGTATTCACAGGATGTGGCTGGGTCTTGCCCCGCCAGCAGTAGGTTGTGGGGGATCGAGTAGAAAGCCTGGACTATACCTCACCCTAGTATCTCCAGACCGCTGTTCAAATCCCAAGTCTACAGTTATGGGCCAGGTGACCCTGGACAAGTCACTTTCCCTGTGCCTCACCTTCCCTCTGTACAAAGAAATCCGGATGCTGATCTCACAGGAGAGCCCTGGCCAACCTTCTAGCCCAGTGCCTGGTGTGTTATAGGCATAAAGCATAAGCTAGGTCCCTTTTCTTCTCTCTGGTTTCGTCTCCAGACTTGCCCGAGGTTCAGTCTAGTTGCCATTTTGTGTGGTCATTAAGACATAAAGCTGGGATGGCTCCACCCACTCCAAGGGCAAGGATGGAGGAGGAGGAAGGCGTGCCATCGAAGAGGTTACCACGTCTCTCCTTGCAGGGCTGCCTGGGCTCTGTCCCACACAGAAACATGTCAGTGTTTTGTGTGACCACACTCTCCTCCAGGGCATCCTGGGTCCTGAGTGGCCCGGCCTGCCTTCTCTCTCTCATTAGTTTTCTCTTGACCAGTGTGGTTAAGGGCAGCATCACAGCCCCTGCTCCTTCCCTGCAGTGCACCCTTACCCTCCCCCTCCAGACAACTCAAGTACTTTATTAGTATTAATTCCAGAGTCCCCTCAGCCAGATGTGTCTTTGCTCAAAGAACAGTCAGAATCTGGAATAGCATTATCACAATACCAGGAGTAAATTGTAGTCAAAATTAAAACGGCTTTTTCATCTTTTCAGGAAATTTAATTTCCTAAAGCAAAGTGATCTAGGGCAGAATTTCCCCACTCTCTTTCTCTTCACTAAGAAGACTCCTTAAGGAGTCTTTTCAGATTTTTTTTTCCAATTGTCCCCCCTCTGACATTTTAATGCCACAGTTATGCTGTAGATCCCTTTATGTACGCTTTGTGTATTTGTGCTTTATGCTTTTTTATGCATAAATCTTTTTATGATTTTTTTTTGTCCCCAAGGGACCAATCTTTGGTCTTTTAGGGGCACCATCTTCTCCCTGGAGAGCACAGGTCTAGGAGATTAAGAGTGTTTCTCCCAGGTCTTGTTTGTCAAGCAGCTGACTTGGACTGTAGACAACCTTCCCCAGACCAGGGGGCTCACCACTGGAAAGTAGGGTTACCAGATTTAGCAAATAAAATATATTGAGAGTCCAGTTAAGATTTAATTTCAGATAACTGACAAATAATATTTTTAGTAAAAATATATCCTATGTGCTGTTTGGGTATCTGATATTCTGTCTGGCAACACTGCTGGTGTAGAGGGGATATAAACTGCACTTCTTTCTATTAAGTATGATTTTTCATAAAAAGAAGTTTATGTGCCTCCGTTTATGTCCACCTCCTGGACAAAAGGACACCAGATCACTCTTACTGAAGTCTTTTTGGTTCATATGAGATTCTCATTTCAACAAGGGGTATTAGAAATAGTCTAAAATATGAGGTTCTTTTTTTAATTTTTAAATTTTATGTCAAAGCATAGTTGATTTACAATGTTGTATTAGTTTCAGGTGTACAGCAAAGTGATTCAGTTATATATATATACATGTATCCATTCTTTCTCAGACTCTTTTCCTATGTAAGTTATTATAGAATACTGAGTAGAGGTCCCTGTGTTATACAGTAGGTGCTTGTTGATTAACTATTTTATATCTAGTAGTGTATATATGTTAATCCCAAATTCCTAATTTATCCCTCCCTTCTTAACATTAACTCTAAGTTTTATATGGGATGTGTATAATACTGACAAATAATGAAACAGACATGGGATAAGTCTAGTCGTGCAGATGTTTTCTGGGTGCCCCTTACTGGAAGCTGGAATAAATCATAGCAAAAGGATGTACTTGTGACATTCCTGCATAATGAATTGCAACAAAATTCTGGCCGGCTCTCCAATTACATCCAGCTAGGGCAAGGCAGTATAGGGAGGTCCATGTAGTCCTCACTGGCTCTGAAACACACTAACTTATACTTTTATCATGCAAAAACTAAAGCACCTTCTGCTTCTCACTCATAATCATTGACCCAAAAACACGGTAGACTTAAGAAGGTATGTGTTGGGAATGCCTGCTGTGGGGCGACAGGATCATTGACATCACTGCAGCTGCAGGATGCAGGTTCAGCTCCCAGCCCTGCACAGTGGGTTAAAAGATCCCGAGGTGCCACAGCTGCGGTGTGAGTCGAAACTGTGGCTCAGATCTGATCCCTGGCCCGGGATCTCCATATGCCACGAGGCAGCCAAGACAGAGTCAAAAGAAAGGAAAAAGGTGTGTGTCACTTTGCAGTGGACTCCACAGTTGGGTGAGGCTCAAAGTCAGCATTTCTCCAGTTTGGTAAAAATAAGCAGTGAGTCTGCTCCCCATCTAGGTCTACAGGAGATAGAAAAGGGGGTGGATGCTTGGAAAACTCTTACTAGTTGGTGCTAATTTCTTAGCGTTTTAAATTTTTTTTAAATATGGTTTAAAAAAACAACATACTATAAATCTTAACCATTTTTAAATGTACAGTTCGCTAGTGAGTATATTCACACTGCCTTGGGACAGATCTCCAGAACTTTTTCATCTTGCAAAACTGAAACTCTGTATCCAGAAAATCTACTTTCTCCCCCAAGCCCCAGCCCCTGGCAACCACCAATCTATTCGTCTTTCTAAGCGTTGATTACTTTAGAGACCTTAAAATATGGCTGTTGTCTTTCCTGGGGTGGGAAGACAGCTCAGCGCCATCAGAGGGTAGTATAAAACGTATCAGCAGAGTGACTTCAGGGGGCCCCGGGGTCTGGAGAGGTCCAGGGTGGTCCACTGAGCTCTGTGGTGATCTCTCACCCGTGTTTCTGCATCTAATCCAATTTAGATGACGCCAGAGGACGGCATCAAATGAAAATCCGAAGCAAGACCCAGAATTACCTCAACCTGTATGCAGTGGAGGGCCTGCGCACTTTGTGCATCGCCAAGAGGGTGAGGGGGCGTGGCTCTGTGGGAGGGGCGGGGCCGGCCGCTGGGCTGTCTCTGCACTCATCAGGGGGTCTCTCCCAGGTTCTGAGCAAAGAAGAGTATGCCTGTTGGCTGCAGAGCCACTTGGAAGCGGAATCCTCCCTGGACAACCGCGAGGAGCTCCTCTTTCAGTCTGCCATTCGCCTGGAGACGAATCTGCACCTGTTGGGTAATTACGCTCAGAGCGGGTATCTCATGCCATGGTGTGGAGTTTGCGAGTCCTGGACGCTGAGGTGCCCTGGCTGTAGTCAGCGGCAGCTCTGAATGTGCTGGGCTTGGTTAAGAGTACTTCTGGCCTGACGCTAGCGAGAACCCCAGATGGGCTGTCCTCAATGGAATGCTTTGGCAGTGGCCTGTTTCTGGGGCATTCCGTGTGCCAACCTGCTGGGCAGATCAACTGCACCCAACTTGCTTCGCCTGAAGCCCTGCTTTCCCACCAAAAATAGAGAGGAGGCGCAAGCCTTTTCATCGACTGATGCTTGTAAGGCTACCCCCATCCCAGGAAACAAACAGAAGCAGTTGGACTCCAATCAGGGCTGCATTTTACATCTTGTGCATGTTTCATGGATTCAATTTGGGTGCAATTCATTTTTACTCAACTATGCCCATATTTCCTACTGAGTTAATAAGAGTATTTATAAGAGTATTTATTACTTTGGTATTTATTTAATTTAGTATTTAATATTTAGTAGTGTATGTATTAAATTAGCTGGGTCTTTGTATGTGCATGCTCTCTCTCTGCTCTCACCAGGAGCTCCTTGTGACAGTGTTGTGTATACACCAGCCCCCAATCCCATGGTACTGGTGGTCAGATGATACTCCTGAGGCACAAAGAAATAGGGGTTCATCTTTTAACAAGAAAGGCTGTAATTTATTTGGTCCCCTTTCCTGGGCAAAGGAGTTGGAATACCTGAATATCTCCACATGGATATCTAAGAAAATATGCATATGAATTAATATTCAGATATTTAAGAGTATTACATATAGACACTTTCTACAATTTTCTATTTTGCCTGTGGTGTCCTATGGGAGACCATGCACTATTCAAAAAAGCCCGAGGATCCAGAGGCCCAGAGGCATTCTGAGCGGTATCCTTGGGGGTGAATTAAATGAAACACTTGGAAAATGGCTGTGCCTCCTCTCTGCTGCCAGGATCTGATTTCCTGAAGCAGATTTCCTGTTCACACCTGGAATGTGCTTCTCTGAAAGACACTGTCGATAGACCCATGGGAGGTGGGTGGGTCCCACTGGTTATCCTGGCCCACCTTGATGACCTCCCCTACCAGGGGCCCTCCCCACTGCCCCGTTCCCCCCCCCCCCATCTCCACCACCCCGTCTAACTTCTTGACATCATCCTCTATGCACCTGCCGTCTCATCTGTTCCAGGCAGAAAAAGGGAAATGGAGTCTGTTTTGGTTATTTCAGGCTGCTCTAATAAGAATTCCATGGGGCTGATGGCTTAAGCAACAGACATTTATTTCCCACAGTTCTGGAGGCTGGGAGTCTCAGATCAAGGTGCTAGTCAGTTTGATTCCTGAGAAAGGCTCTTGTCCTGGTGTATAGGTGGCTGGCTTTCTTCTGCATCCTCACAATGTAGAAAGGTTGTATCTCATGCTTTTTGTCATAAGGGCACTAATCCATTCATAAGGGATCCACCCTTATGACCTAATCACCTCCCAAAGGCCCCACCTCCTAATGCCATCACCCTGGGGATTAGGACGTAAACCTGCGGATTCTTAGGGAGGACACAAACATGCAGTTCATAGCAGCACCCCAGCACAAGGAGCAATGGGACGAGAAGTAGGGCTGATGCAGGTCCCTTGGGAAAGAAGGTGGGTAGAGACCATCTCACCAGGTTGCAAGCAGAGGGAAAAACTGAGGCTGGCCTAGAGAACATTTTATTGCTCCAAGTTGTATATTTTCCCCAATATATAGAAACCTGTATGGGAAAATCTTCCTCTTAGGTGTTATGTCTGGAAAAATCATATTCAGGATAATGTTGCTTTCAAGAAATAGACCTCTGTGGTCAGTTTCAGCAGCAGATGGTAAACAGGGTTGAGAGCAAGCACTACTGATGTCATTTGCCAGAAGCTTTGTGTGGGATAGGTAATCTTAAAAACTTTTTCGTCCATTGGAGCTCCTGTTGTAGCTCAGCAGAAAAGAATCCAGCTAGTATCCATGAGGATGCCGATTCGATCCCTGGCCTCACTCATTGGGTTGGGGATCCGGTGTTGCTGCAAGCTGCGGTGTAGGTCATAGACAGCTCGGATCCCGTGTTGCTGTGGCTGTGGTGTGGTCTGGCAGCTGTAGCTCCAATTCAACCCCTAGCCTGGGAACTTCCATATGCCACAGGTTTGGCCCCAAAAAGCAAATAAAATAAAAATAAACCTTTTTCATCCCTTGGTGTATGGGTCATTCCCATTCCACAAGCTTTGTTTCCAAGTTGTCTGAAAAGTTGAAAGTCAGCTGACTGTTAGGAAGCACTGGAGGTGCTCTGCACATCCAGAGAGTTATATTCAGTGCCTCCCAGTTATTCCTTCTGTGTGAAGTCAAGAGAGCTAGTGGATGAGAATCACCCCATGCTTCCAGATGAGTTGGACCACAAGCAGGGTCCAGTCTGCAGGGGCTGGCCAGTACCTCTACTGTGTTGGAGTGTGGCATTCATGCCTGTCGGGGAGGGGGTGGTGCCCATGAGCAGGGGACTCATCCATACCATTGTGTCTTTGACCAGGTGCCACTGGGATTGAAGACCGCCTGCAGGACGGCGTCCCTGAAACCATTGCCAAGTTGCGTCAAGCAGGCCTGCAGATTTGGGTTCTCACTGGGGACAAACAGGAAACAGCCATTAACATTGCATATGCTTGCAAACTATTGGATCATGACGAAGAAGTCATCACCCTGAATGCCGAATCCCAGGTGGGTGGAGTCCCAGGTGGGTGGTGTCCCAGAGCCCTGCCCTGCCTGGGCAGCCTCCTATCCCACCAGCCCCAGGGCAGAGCAGGAAGGAATGCCTGCCATTTCTGGAAGTGGGCCTTTGCCCTCTGCCTCTCTCTTTGCACCTGTGCTGTGCTTCTGGCACTTAGAATGCGGTGCTTGTCATTGTCTCAGAGTCTGGGGAATTTAATGGGATTTCTTAGTTTCAAAGGAATGCACATCTGGACTTTATAATGCAAAGTTCAAGCCACTTTTTCCTGACACACCATCCAGCTAATAGTATCAGAGAGTGTTTTTCATGTGGTCAGGTGGAGCCAAGGCAGCATGGTTATCCTCAGGATGGTTGTCTGACCGATGTCCCAATGGCGTTGGGGTTTTAATTCATCATGTCTGTCCCCAAGTGTGGAGGGGAGATCTGCTTTCTATGGGCCCTGGCCTGGGCTCTGAGTCCTTGATTGACTGCCCCTTGGAACATCTCCAGAGGATGACAAGTCCAACTTTTATGGCTCATGCTCTTGGTATCACACTAAAGATGTGCCTAACCACAAAGATTTCTCCTATATTTTCTTCTAAATGGTTTATAGTTTAGTCTCTCAGCTTTAGACATAGTCCATTTCATGTAGAATTTTTTGTAAGGTGTGAAGTTTATAGCAGACTTCATTTTTCTGCATGTAGCTGGCCAGTTAATCAGGCACCATTTGTGAACAGTCTTTTTCCTTTGCTGAAAAATCAGTTAGTCCCGGAGTTCCCACTGTGGCTCAGTGGAAAGGAATCTGACTAATATTCATGAGGACACAGGTTCACTCTCTGGCCTTTCTCAGTGGCTTAAAGATCTGGTGTTGCCATGAGCCGTTGTGTAGGTCAGACATGGCTCAGGTCTGGCGTTGCTTTGGCTGTGGTTGTGATGTAGGCTGGTGGCTATAGCTCCAATTTGACCCCTAGCCTGGGAACTTCTGCATGCCGTGAGTGTGGCCCTAAAAAGACAGGAAAAAAAAAAAAAAAAAGAAAATCAATTCAGTCCTATTTGTGTGGATCCATTTCTAGACTTTCTATTCTGGTCCATTGATCTGTGTGTCTGTCCCTTTACCAATACCATGCTGTCCTTTGGTTTTTTGTTTTGGCTGTGCCCACAGTGTGTTGAACTTCCTGTCCCAAGGATAGAACCTACACCACAGCATTGACTCAAGCTGCTGCAGTGACAAAACTGGATCCTTAACCCACTGTGCCGCAAGGGAACTCCTGTGTTTTTTTTTTTTAATATAAATCTTAAACTAGGTAGTATTTTGTTTAATTTCCAAGTACTTAGTGTTTTCTTGTTGTATTTCTGTTTGATTTCTATTTTAAACCTATTCTATTGATTTCAATTCATTATTGTCATAGAACATGCTTTTGATGATTTTAATTCTTTTGCATTTGTTCTTTTTTTTTTTTTTTTTTGGTGGCCGCACCCACAGCATATGTAAGTTCCTGGGCCAGGGATTGAATCCGAGCCAAAGCTACAACCTACATATGCTACAGCTGTGGCATTACTGGACCCTTTAATCCACGTTGCCGGTCCAAGGATTGAACCCATGCCTCTGTAGCAACCCGAGCCACAGCAGTCAGATTCTTAACCCACTGCACCACGGCAGAAACTCCCATATGTTCATTTTTTTTTTTTTTTTAATGACCCAGGGCATAGATTATCTTGGTGAATGTTCATATGTGCCTGAATGTGTTTTCTGCTATGTTGTTGGCTGGTGGGTTAATAAGACCCAACTGAGAGATAGTATGATTCGATTCTTTTATAAGAGGGGTCAGCAAATTGTAGCCTATGGGTCAAATCCAACCTACCACCTGTTTCTATAGATATTTGTTGGAACACAGCCTTCCCCATGTTTTTATGTACAATCTTTGTCTGCTTTTGTGCTATAATGGCAGTATTCAGTAGTTGCCATAGAGACCGAATGACCTGAAAAGAGTGAAATATATACTCTGACCGAAAATAGCCACTCCAGCTATTCTGATTTCTGTTTGCATGGCATACCTTGTTTTATTCTTTAGTTTATAATCTACTTATAGGATTGCATTTGAAATGAGGTAGGGGTTTGGGGGGAGGTTGGTAGTTAGGTCATGTTTTCATTCATTCAGACAGTCCCCTTTAATTTGATATGCTTAGATCATTTACATTTATTATAATTTTCAATATGTTTGGATTCAAGTCTACTCTTTTATTTCTTGTTTTCTTATTATTCTGTTTTCAGTTTCTCTAAAACGAATTCTTTTTGCCTGTCTCAGGCTGACTTCTGGAAGAAGGTCACTGTGCACAGCTCATACTTACAGAGTGTGGGGTTATATTCCCCTCCTTGAGCATAGAGAAATTACATAAACTACTTAATGTAGTCCAACAGTGAACACATAAATGGAATCCAGTGAACTTTTTATTTTGGTTAAAATGTTTCGGGGTTCTAAAACTTTTATTTGATTTTTCTTTATATCTTCTCTTTGTTTCCTGAGACTTCTTTTGTATTAAGTTCTAGAATGGTCTCTTACTCTTGGAACACTTTTGTAGTGGCCGCTGCAGAGTCTTTGTCAGATAATTCCAGTCTGTGGGTCATCTTCAAACTGGCTTCTGTTGATTATCTTTTTCCACAGGCACTGAAAATTTTCTAGTTCTTTATATGCTAATAACTTCAGAGTTCTATTGTGGGCATTTGTAATGGCACTCTAGTCATTTTATTTTAATTATTATTATTATTGTTTACAATTTTTACTAAATTATTTTTTAAATTAATTTTTAAAATTAAAGTATACTTGATTTACAGTGTTGTTCCAATTTCTGCTGTATGGTCATTTCAAATTCTACGGAGAATGGGGATTTTTTTAAGTCAGTCATCTTGGGTTCAGGCTGCTTGCCCTGAACAGCCTCGGGGTGTTGGTTTCAATGTCAATTTTGTTCAGTCTTTGCTAAGCTGTTAAAATCTGTCTCATCTCTTTGCCAAGCTCAACCCTCTCCCAATTTTTCCATTACTTTCTGATTCTCTGGGACTCCCTCTGGCAAGAAAGCTAGGGTTGGAGTTACCTTGATCTGCCTTGTACTTCTTCCCTGACCCTGACACAGGGGCCAAGTGGTGGTGGGTCAGACAGCATGGAGGACAGCACTTACCTTGCCATTCTGGATGTTCTGATGGGAAGGAAGGGCCACCTCCCTCAGTGTCCTCAGCAGCAGATGGCCCTGTTGTTCCTGCTGCTTCCCCCAGAGCAGAACTGCCTGGGGCTGTGCGCAAGAGAACAGAGGAAAAAAAGTAAATAAAAATGTGGTTTCCTCCATCTTCTCTGAGCATTTGGAGTTGTCTTTTCCACTCCTCAGGCCAGACATAGAAGGCTTCTCCAGGAGCTGGGGCATACTCTGTCCCTGCTGTGGAGCCCACCTCCAGCTTCCATGATGCCTGAGTCCAGACCAGAGGCTGCCAGAGTGACAGTAGAAACCTCACTGTTCAGTGTCCTCAGAAGGCTGGCCTTCTTCCCCAGCCTGACAGCTGCTGTTTGCTCTGAGTCCTCAACATTGCTCCAGGAATTGTTCAGATGCCACAGCTGCATTCATGGGGAAGGCAGGGCGTGCTTGCTCCTTCTTACCTTGTCAGTGCCTTGAGCTGGGACCAGATGATTCATGCTGTTTCTGAGATGAGATCCCACATTCTCTGCAAGGCCTTCCTGGTCGCCACCACTCCCAGCCCCTACCAGAGGCAAGCCTTTCCCTCCCTCTATCCAGCGACACTTTGCAAATCCTGGTCAGTGACTTGCTATGGTTGTGGATGAGTGCGCATGTGTCTGTCTGCCTGCCTATCACCCATGACCAATAGCTGCATCTTCTTGGGCTTCTTTTGCCTAGTCCCATTCACTTTCCTAAATGTAAAAGTTCCCCGGTAAGCGCTTGTTGGACACCCCTGGATTTCCACGGTGCATTGCAGGAAGCTGGTCACTAACCCACTGTCTATCCGTGGAGAACTAGGAACCACTTATGTTCCCTGGAGTGTGTTCATTCCTGGAAACACTTATCCCACCTATGCCTCTGTCCCCTGACCCTGCAGATTCCCCAGTAAGTTCCCCTGTTCTTTTTGGAGCTCTTGATACAGCTTTAGAAGGGCACAGCCAATTAAAAGCCACAGTAATTATGCTTTTTACTGGTCAACTGCAGAGCTTAGGGAGACACTGATTACACTTCTTTTGCTTTTGCTGGTGCCTCACTAGGAAACAAGAAGGGCTGCATAAGGGCCTCTGAGGACCCACAGGAAGTGCTTGGAAAGCTCCTGCAGCCTAACCAGTCAGCAATTCATAGTCCACAGTCTGGCCAGGCCTCCCAGAGTGAAGGTGCTCTGTTCTGACCTCTACACAGGATAATGAAGTCATGTGGGTCTCATAGGAACCCTAAACTGACTCGATCTCTTACACGTTGAAAGTTATCCTCTTCCACTGGCTCCCCAGTTTCAGGAGAGTGGCCTTCTGGGCAGAGCCTGAAGCCCAGGATCCTCAGATGAGCTATAGGGAATAACCTAGTCTGTGATGTGGCCGAGTGAACCGCACCAACCTCTCATGTTCATTTCAGGAGGCATGCGCGGCCCTCCTGGACCAGTGCCTACACTACGTGCAGTCCAGAAGCCCCCACAGTGCCCCAGAGAAGACTGCCAGCAGCGTGAGCGTGAGCTTCTCGCCCGTCTGCCCGCCCTTGGTGACCACCACCCCCAGCCCCAGCCCCAGCCTTGTGATTGATGGGAGGAGTCTGGCCTATGCCCTAGAGAAGAACCTGGAGGACAAATTCCTCTTCCTCGCTAAGCAGTGCCGGTCTGTCCTTTGTTGTCGCTCAACTCCCCTGCAGAAGAGCATGGTGGTGAAGCTGGTCAGGAGCAAGCTCAAAGCCATGACTCTGGCCATAGGCAAGTATCCACACCAGCCAGGCGGGGCCTTGTGTGAATGAACAGCCCCCACCTCGTGCAGCTGCTTCCTCTCGAAGCCTCCTGAATTTCCTGCCTTTTCCATGCTATGCCAAGAGCTTCCTTGCTCTTTTTTCTATTTATAAAATCACACAGTGCAATAAAGCAGCCTGTTCCAAATATAAAGCTTAGATTTGAAAACCACAAAATACACTAGCAACTGATATAGATATTAGAAAGTCAATAATAGTGTAATGGTGGTTTAAGATGAAGCTTCTTACTGCTTCCTGGGAGGCAGTAGACTACTGTCGCAGGCAGCCATGGCCACAGCGGAGCCCTGCACATGAAACACTATCCCAGGCCCTTTGCAGGTGCCTCTGATCGCTGTGAGCTGCCTGGAGTCCAAGGCCCTGTAATGCTGCAGGACCCAGAGGCTCAGTGGTGATCAGAACTCCCATTGCTTCTTGTCTGCTGAACTTTGTTTTAAGACAAGCATCTAATTTTTTTAAAATTCATCCTAAGGTATAAATAGTTACTAAATTTTGCATCCTTCCCTTAAGGGTTGTGCATCTAATGATGGTTTTTCCTTCCTTCTCTACCCCTCTCCAGTGGTCACCTGTTTCCCCCCAGGGCAGCATCCTTGCCCACCTCCGATTCAGGTCGTCTCCCGTGAGGTTCAGGGACTTGGCAACGCCACCTGCTGGTGAGGGCCGGGAGAGACTGTGGGTAGCCTAGGAAACGGGAGGCTCCCCAGGGTCCCCGGATATCCAGCATTGAACAACCTAGGTGAGAGATGGCTCTGAAATAAAGCATCCTCACCAATCAGTAACAATTACCATATTTTCTACAAAAGGTCTGGGTCAGTCCCTCTTTGCTGCTGTGGGGATGGCTGCCCTATCACTCCTCATCAGGACAGCTGAGGCCTCTGTAGAGCTTGGGTCTGGGGTGGGATGGCCTTAGCAGTGTTACCATGGAGGTGGCCCTGCACTCCAGAGGGCTGTGGTAACTGTTAAGGGGAATGATCATGTTAAGACAGGCAGCTTTCCCATGGGTGGCCCCTCCTCAGGGAGGCTGTCCCAGGACCACCTTTCCCTCCTGTGTCTGGAATGGCTTTTAGGTCTCTCTAACAAATGTTGGAGTCAGGAGCCAAGGAGTCTGCAGGCTACCTCTGCACCCTCAACGCTAACTCTGCTCCTCTACCATCCACCCTCTGTGGTGACATGAGGACAGTGTACCCAGTAGGCTGCTGTGAGACAAATGATAAATCACATTTTTAGTGCCTGGTCAGTGCCTGGCTCAGCCACTGAATCACAGGTGTGTGGCATTCATTTAGGAAAATGGAGGTAAAGCCTCTGCTGGTTAAAAAGAAAAGAAAAAAACAGGAGTTCCGTGGTGGCTCAGTGGGTTAAAGATCTAGCATCGTCACTGCTGTGACTCAGGTCGCTGCTGTGTCGCAGGTTCAGTCCCTGGCCTGGAAACTTCCACATGCTCTGGGCACGGCCAAAAAAAAAAAGAAAAAATTCAAAATAGAATCACAAAAGAGAAAGTAAGGACCCATCAGAACTTTAGCTTATTTCTTTCAGTGAGTTGAAGTGTAGATATGACTTATTCTTGGGCATCCAGCAGTTAATAATCCAGAGAACATCACTGCGTACATATCTCACTTTGAATAGAACATTCTTAGAAAAGCTGCAGAGGTTATTGCTTCACAGAATTTCAGTTGGACAAATATTGACTCATCACCCATGTTGGGCCCAGTGCAATAAAGAACAGAGAAATCACGGGAGAGAGATATCCTGGAGCCATGGTTTTAGTCACTCCAGAGTTGAGTATCTGCACTTTTTGTGTATTTGAAACATGGGAGGTACTCTGGGACTTGTGCCCTTTTGCTGCCCTGTTCCAAGAATGGTCACTATCACTGAGTGACAGTGACTCCAAGTTTCTGCTTGCTTTTCCCTGAAGGTGTCGAGAGTGCTGTCCTGTGCTCCTACACTTGTTTTTATTTGGCTGCGCAGTGGCATGCATAAGTTCCTGGGCTGAGGATCAAACCCATGTCACAGCAATGACCCAAGCCACAGCAATGACAATGCTGGATCCTTAACCACTAGGCCACTAGGGAACTCCAGCTTCTATGCATTTTCTATCAGCAATGTGACTGAATAAGCAGGAGGTCTCCTTTATCACATACTCAGAGACCCCAAGGGTGAGCACAGTATCTAACAAGCTAGCTGGATGTGGGTGTGCAAAAAGAGCCCTCCAGTTTGCTGGGCAGAGTTCCACCTCCTATCATCAGTTTTGAAAACCACTGGTGTGCTGTGAATTGGAGTAGCCTTGGCTAGTATGCTATATGTGTGACCAAGTCTGGAGTAGTCAAGGGGATAACGATGAAGATGGTTGTCCTGTCCCTCCCCATGCTGGATGCCGTGTGAAGAGCTCTCTTGGTTTGAGGAGCCAGTAAAGCAGAGCACATTCTAAGTGGGAAGGTACATGCTGGCCGCTGCTTTCTGTCATACCTCCTGGTCCAAGCATCCTGCCATGCTGCTTCTGCCTGCATCACTTGGTTCCCTAGGGATTCTTCCTCACTCCATCCCAGGACCCTCCACAGGACCCCAGCTCAAGGGCACCCCATGAAGATCCATCAAGCCCATTTGATTCCATGGATCTCAGCTCAAACGATTCTTCCCACCTGTGCTGTTTCTAGGAGACGGAGCCAATGACGTCAGCATGATCCAGGTGGCAGATGTAGGCGTGGGAATCTCGGGCCAGGAGGGCATGCAGGTAAAGACCGAGGGGCCCTCAAACCGTGCTGGCCTTCCTGTGGGTTCTGTCCAGCAGAGCTAAATATTGGACTTCAATACATTCTGGTAGGAGACCAGGTGGCCGGTGGCACTTCATGGGTGTAAAGCCACGTGCCGAGAGTGGGTGTCTGTAAGTATATGTCTGTGAAAAGGTGGGAAAGAGTGCAGCAAGGTGAGTCATCGCCTTCCTCTGGCTGTCAATGCGTAGAAGGCCCTCTTTCCTGCCCCTAAACATTAATGGTGCCATTTGCTGGAGTACTGTTGCAACCTAGTGCCACTATCCAGATGGAATGTAGCCATCTTGGCTTGTGTGAAAATTCATCTCTGCACTATTTTTTTGTCCCTGTCTTTGTCCTGGACCTGAGGTCCAGGCAATGAACCAATGAGTTCATAAAAAAAAATGTTTCTTTTGGATAGAGCTTTACAATTTCTGGACCTTTGATTAACTTTGAATTACAGTATTTTTAGCTTGGTGGTGACCATAGGGAACAATCTATACAGTCGTCTTTTAAAAGTCAGGATGTTGGTCACTGTTTGGTCATTGGTTGATCTGTCCATTGATGCATTCAGTCGGTAATTAGCTATTGAGCATGTATAGATGCCTGGCCTGTTCAGGCTTCTTGATTTCCTCACTTAATACTGAAGTCAAAGTGAGATGGAAAGTCCTGAGCCCAGAAGCACAGTCGTTCCATCTCAGGCCCATCCTCTGCACCTTCCAACTCTCCTCTTCTACTCCACTGGTTTGTGTTCTGTTACTTGGCGTATTTTTTCTTCCTCCACAAAATTGAACTTGGAGCCCAAGTTGGAACTCATCCTTACTTCTTCACAGTGCCATGCCCATGGGGAAAGCCTCACCAGTGTCATATGGAGGTTCCCAGGCTAGGGGTTGAATCAGAGCTGTAGCTGCCAGCCTACACCACAACCACAGCAACTCGGGATCTGAGCCATGTCTGCGGCCTACACCCGGCAACACCAGATCCTTAACCCACTAGCCAGGCTAGGGATCGAACCTGCAACCTCATGGTTACTAGTTGGGTTTGTTTCTGCTGCACCACAACAGAAACTCCCATGCTGAGTTTTTCAGCAGCATTGCCTCTTGGCCCCCATTTTCTAGAGTGAAAAGCTACCCAGGGTGGTGCCATAAACCACAGGTGCAGAGAAGTTCACCCAATGAATCCACTTTTTATTGAAGACTCCAGATCCAGCATGTGGGTGGGGAGGGAGGGAGCCACCACCACTACGTGTCCTCAGGGCCGAGGGAGGCAGAGGTGTCTGTGAGCCATAAGAGACTTGGTGAGAACAGCTGAGCTGTAGGGCTCGAATTGAGGTTCTGAACAGACATGACTTTGGGATAGGATGCTTCTGTATTTGTTTATTTATTTATTTATTTAGGGCCGCACCTGCAGCATATGGAAGTTCCCAGGCTAGGAGTCGAATCACAGCTGCAGCTGCTGGCCTGTGCCACAGCCACAGCAACACAGGATCCAAGCCATGTCTGCAACCTACACCACAGCTCAGGGCAATGCCAGATCTTTAAGCCACTGAGCAGGGCCAGGGATCGGCCCCGACTCCTCATGGATACTAGTCGGGTTCATTTCCACTGAGCCACAATGGGAACTCTGTTTCCATACTTATTTAAAGCTATACTTCTTTATGGAGGGTGCAATGTGTAAGACAGTGGTAAGGTTGTACCCCTTTTGACTATTCTCAGGGGCTCAGGTCACCCAGGGGAATGTGGCTCTGCTTGCATTTTAGTTGATCTGATAAGCAAAGGGACATGATGCTGAGCCCTCTGGGAGACATACATGGACCCAGGGAGTCCAAGGGTGGTCACTGAGGAAGAGTGAGGTGCTTGGAGCTCCCCACTCAGCCGGGGTGGGAAAGGGGTCCTGGGTGGGAGCAGAGGGGACCAAGGAGGTTCTGTAGCTTTGAGACGCTGAGTCTTCCATGGAGTCGCCTGGTCCGATACGTTTGTTGAGTGCCCCACAGGCCAAGAACTGGCTGGGAACTGGGGTGGTAGGGGGACCACAACATCCCCTGTCCTGACTCTCATGGAGTGTTCAGAACAGGAGGTTAGAGAAGTATTTTAAACTTAGGAATTCCCTAGTGGCTCTGAGGGTTAAGGATCTGGCATTGTCACTGCTGTGTCATGGGTGCCATCCCTGGCCCATGGCTAGGGCATGGGCGTGGCCAAACAAAACAAGACAAACTTACACCAATAGTCATAATGGAAGTGAGTGCTATGAAAGAGAAACACTGGTTTCCTGGTTGAGGATGTGACAGAAGACTCTGACCTGGCTGGCAGGAAGCACTGGGGAGACCCCCTTGATGGAGGAACAAGCCATGTGTTTGCAGCCCAGATGTGGAGGTGGGAAGTTGTGACCAAAGGCTGGAGAGGCAAGCAGGGCCTGAAAGAGAGCTTCACCTGCACTTCTCAAGAGTCAAGGCTGCTTCTTAAAGACCTCCTAGTCCTCTCCTTAACTCTATTTAACAACAACCCTTTGAGGGTTTTTTTGTTTGATTTTGGCTGCCCATGGCATATGGACTTCCTGAGCCAGGGATCAAATCTGAGCCATAGTTTTAGCCTTGGCAACTCTAGATCTTTAACCCACTGTGCTGGACCAAGGATTGAACCACCACTCCAGAGACACCTCTAATAATGTTGCACCACAGTGGGCAGTCCCCCTTTAAGTTTTTTGATGACTCCCTTGAGGCCAGGGACCCTATGTGATCATGTCTATGTCTCTAAGTCTGTGCCTGGCAACTGGAAAGTCTTAATATATGATTTTTGAGAGGATGGCTAGGAGGATAAATGAAGGAAGGAAGGGTGCACAAAACCCTTAAGACACCTGTATGTAGATAGGAAGAGATGTAAAGACACAATTTGCTTCCAGATCCTTAGTTTGGGGTTGGAAAGCATTGTAAGGCTTCAGACTTTTCTGATGCACGGTGATGTTATTCTGTTCCCCAGACTAGACAACATCAAAGGTGACCTACTCTTTTCCAGGTGTTATTTAATTATAGAAAAGTCAGTTAAATTTTAAAAGCAGACATATTTTTGTGTGGAATAATCCTCCAAAGATAAGCAGAAATGTACTTTTTTTCCCCCCTTTTGTCTTTTGAGGGCTGCACCTGCAGCATATGAAAGTCCCCAGGCTATGGGTCAAATCAGAGATATATCTGCCAGCCTACGCCACAGCCCCAGCAATGCAGGATCCGAGCCTTGTCTCAGACCTACGCCAAAGCTCATGGCAATGCCTTAACCCACTGAGCAAGGCCAGGGATCAAACCCACATCCCCATGGACACTAGTCGGTTTCATTACTACTGAATCACAGCGAGAACTCCAGAAATGCATCTCTTATTGACATTTTCTTTGATTTTTTTCCCCCAAATGATTAAATTCACTTTTCAGTATGTTCCAAGTGGTTTGGGGGCACAGAAGGTGTTACTTAGATGGCATCTGTATGGCCCAGTTAGTTTAATTGTGGAGAGCATGGTGTTCAGCAAAGTACGGGGAAGCTTCATCCCCAGGCGTCTTTCCTGTCTGGAGAGGAAGCCTGCTGTCCCTTGTCCTATCAACATCCAGGACCGTGCAGTGGACATCCTAGGACTGAACTGCATGGAGGCCAGGGGAACCAAGGCCCTACACTTGCTCATTATTTGTGGCTCTAGGGGAGAACAACCCAGAATGCACCTCCAGGACAGCCAACTGTCTTAACGCTGGTGCATACATATGGGCAACTTAGGTTTATCTTTGGGTTGAGAGCCTAATATGACTTAGATGAATAAAACATCAGAGGGTTGGAATAGAAAGGAAATGTCTTGCATGTCCATATTTTTGTTTACCTTGTTAAAAAAAAAAAAAAGCATGGGAAAGAAAAAGCAAAAACTTAAACAAAAAATCCATCAATTACATATATTGGAAATCTCAAATGAGTCCTCTAGAGCCATATCCCTGAATGAGGGTATTGTTGAGATTGGAGCCCCCCCCCCCTTTTCTTTGTAATGTCTGCACCTATGGCATATAGAAGTTCCCAGGTGAGACCAGGGATGGAAACCATATCCTCGCAGAGACAGTGTCAGATCCTTAACCTGCTAAACCACAATGGGAACTCCGAGATTGGACTTTTCTTAAATGCAGGCCATCATCAAGGGAGACAGTGGTCCAGTCAGCCTTGGCTGGTCACATGTGTTCAGACTGGATTTTTCCATCCACATCGCACCTTGTGTTTGGGTGGAGGGGGATCTTAGATGGCCTATAACGGGAACTCTCTCCCTCTCAAGGCAGTGATGGCCAGCGACTTCGCAGTGCCCAGATTCCGGTACCTCGAGAGACTCCTCATTGTTCATGGACATTGGTGCTACTCCCGACTTGCCAACATGGTGCTGTACTTCTTCTACAAAAACACGGTAGGTGTGGGAGTTCCCATTGTACTGCAGCAGAAACAAATCTGACTAGTATCCATGAGGATTCAGGTTCCATCCCTGGCCTTGCTCAGTGGGTCGGGGATCCGATGTTGCCATGAGCTGTGGTGTACATGGCAGATGTGGCTTGGATCCCAAGTTGCTATGGTGGTGGCATATGCTGGCAGCTGTAGCTCTGATTTGACTAGTAGCCTGGGAACTTCCATATGCTGTGGGTGCAGCCCTAAAAAGCAAAATGAAAAACAAAAAACCAAAAAAAAAAACATAGTAGGGGTTTGATGCCAGGATAGAGGATTTTAGCTATGAAAGGCCTGAGAGTCACAGGGCCCTCACCTGAACGTGGCCCTTAGGCCACCTCATTGGTTCCACCCTCCTTAGCCTTTGTGGATTCCCCCCATACCTGCCCTGGCCTTGTACCTGGAATCTGAATTCTCCTGCACTACTGAGGGAGAAGGTTGAGGAAACGGGTCCATCCAGGAAAAACATCCACTTGTAGCTTTATAATAAGTAGAGGAGTCGGGAGTTCTCATCGTGGCACAGCAGAAACGAATCTGACTTGGAACCATGGGGTTGTGGGTTCGATCCCTGGCCTCACTCAGTGGGTTAAGGATCTGGTGGTGCTGTGAGCTGTGGTGTGGGTCACAGACATGACTTGGATCTGGCATTGCTGTGGTTATGGCTATGGCCAGCAGCTGTAGCTCAGATTGGACCCCTAGCCTGGGGACCTCCATATGCCGTGGCTATGGCCCTAAAAAGAGAAAAAAAAAAAAGAAGAGGAAGGGGGAAAAAAGAATTAAAAAAAAAAAAAGTAGAGGAGTTCCCCTGTGGAGCAGCGGGTTAAGGATCTGGAATTGTCACTGCTGTGGCATGGGTTCAATCCCTAGTCTAGGAACTTCTGCATGCCAAAAAAATAAAAATAAGTAAAAATCCCTGGGCACCACCCAACATCTGATGAATTTGATGAGAGTGATGAAGAAACAAAATTCATAAATGATTCTGAGACCCCTGGTTTGAATGGCAGGATTGATGATGGAGTCGGTAATCAACACTGGGAATGTGGGACAGGAAGTAAGTGTGAATGGAAAATGTCAGGAACTGGAGTTTGGAGGCATTGAGCAAGCTTTGTAGCTTGGGTCACTGCTGTGGCTTGGGTTTGATCCCTGACCCAGGAACTTTGGCCGCAGGTATGGCTGAAAAGAAAAAGTAGAGCAGCCATGAGATACAATGGTTTGCATAAAGTCATCAGCCAGGGAGCAGTCAGGCCACATTTAGCCTCCATCCATCTGACTCCAGCTCCCAAGCCCTTGATCCGGAGTCCTCTGATCCTTGCTCACTCCAGAGCAGGCAGGGAATTGCATGATAAGCAGGGCTGTGATTGGCAGTCCTGGAGCAGAATGAGAGGACTCACGCTGTGATCCTGATACTGGGTGGCCCACTGAGAGATGCCTGCCCTACCCTCTCGGTGCTGGCAGCGCAGACGCCCTCTTCCAAAATTGACGCTTCTGTTAGGACATGCCTGGGGTGGCTCAGGACAGTTCTATCTCTCTAGAGAAATGGATCCAGGGCCCTGGTCCATTTCCTGTTGCCCCTTGCATTTAACGCTTAGTTCCTTCATTACTATGTCCTTGGCAGACGGCAAGCTTTCTCCAGGATGGACAGCATGGCTATTTCAGAACCCTGCTCTACTTGTAAGTGAGGTATAGACATTTTGCTGAGAAGTAGCTGGATTGCTCCTTGTCACTCTTTTTTTTTTTTTTTTTCATGGCCACACCCACTTCACATGGAAGTTCCCAGGGCAGTGGGTTGAATCCCTACGCTTTTCTGTGCAGCACCAGATCCTTTAACCCACTGTGCCAAGAAGGGGTCAAACCCACACCTCTGCAGTGACCTGAACTGCTGCAGGTGGATTCTTTTTTTTTTTTTTTTTTTTTTTGTCATTTTAGGGACACAGGTGCAGCTTACAGAAGTTCCCAGGCTAGGAGTTGAGGGGTTGAATCAGAGCTACAGCTGCTTGCCTACACCACAGCCGTAGCAATGCGGGATCCAAGCCGCATCTGGGACCTATACCACAGTTCACAGCAACGCCAGATCCTTAACCCACTGCTCAAGGCCAGGAATTGAACCCGAGTCATCATGGATCTTAGCCAGGTTCATTACCACTGATCCATGACGGGAACTCCTGCAGTCAGATCCTTAACCCACTGAGCCATCGTGGAAACTCCACTCCTTGTCACTCTTGCCTCTGATAGCTTGTGGTCAAAGGCGCCAACAAGGAGACAAAATAAAGAAACTCTGGGGATAACTGAGCCTCCAGAACCATCCCATGAACACACCACACTGGACAGCACAGCTCCAAAATCCTGTCCTTTTCTGAAACAAAATAAAATACCTTGAAAGGTATAGTTATTTCTAATTGCACTTTAAAATCTCCATATTCACTCTGTATTACCATCAAGACAGCCCTTGTGCATGTCTTAAATGTTCCTTCTCAAGGCTCAGACTTACCTGTCTTTTCCCATCCTCTCTTGCCCCCTCACTCTCACCTGTTTTTTGAAATGTCTTCTAGCAAATGAATACAGATACTCAGAACCAATCAGGGCATGTCTGATTTTATAGTCTGAGTTCTGGAAATTAATATATATTGGGTTCTGCCTGGGACTCGATCCACACAAGGCTGTGCCACACTGTCCCTGTCCTTGTTGGATTACTGCCCATTCTTCTGACCGACTGGCATTGCCTCCCCAGCACCAAGCCCCTCCCCACCCCATGAGCACAGTTGCAAACCTAGAGGATCCCAGCTCCCAGAGGAGTGGGTGATCACTTTGAGTAAAGGTGAGTGGGGCTGGGCAGGATGGAAACCTGTCATTCATTAGCTGTGCAGTCTAGAGCAAGTCATTTGCCTTCTGTGGACTTTGTTTTCTTCATCTGAAAACAAAACGAAACTCAAGAATTGAATTCTACCCTAATTCCTCATGAAAATTTCTCAGACGGAGAGGAAGGCATTCAACATTTCAGTTGCAAACGAGGCCCAGAGCGCCACCTGGAATGGGCCCAGCCTCCTGCCTGCCAGGGAGAATCTGTCCTCATGGAGGGAGGAAAGGAGGAAGGAGAGCCTGTTTTTACTCTAAGATGCAGGGCCTTGTTAACAAGCGCTTAATCTACTTGAGAAGTTCGAGGATAATCACCCTGCCTCCAAAAGTGAGAAATTCATTAGTTTTAGGAATAAGTTGGCCTTCCTTTCCAGTCAGGAGCAGAGAAGAAAAGTTTCCATAGCAACAGTGGTTTAGGTTCTAAGGCTGTTCGGTACTACAGGAGGAAAAAAAAAATCTCAATTATCTAAATGCTTTTCCTCCTCTTTGTTTGACCCCACTTGTTCACTAGATGACTCATTAGGCATCACCTGAGGGGGTGAGAGAGAGAAAAATCAGGAGTGGGCGTGAAGAGGGAAGAAAGTCAGTGAAAAAGCCCAGTTTGTCGATTTTTAGGGTGGAGGGGAACAGTGGCATTCAGTCATAGACTGAAACAAGTCCTGGAGGATCTATATCATTAGAGGTGCTGTCCATGTAGACTGTCATTGTTTCTGAGCTTTGGAACAAGCCATTTTTAGGTCAAGAAACCAGAGCTCAGGGAGGTTATGTGACTATGTCAAGGTCAGACATGTGCACCAGCCGAAGCTTCAGAACCCACACCCAGGCCGTTGCCTGCAGGGCTCAGCTAAGAATGTTCTTCTACAGTGGCTCTTCCAGGCTGAGACCTACAAGTGGTTAAACAAGTTGGGTTTATTACTCATACGATGACCACAGTCTAGTCATTGAACACCTTGGACCTCAGTTTCCTTTTCTCTAAATGAGGTGAACACACTAGCCCTGCTGGAGCCTCAGACAGAGGAAAGAGCCACCCTGCTCACAGTGACAAGCACGGACCATCGACAAGCCTCTACAGTGTGCAGGGGGCTTTTGAGAGTTCTTCAAGGTGCCTTAGTCATTAATCCTCACTGCAACCCCATAACTAAGTACCATTGGTGCACCGGTTTCATGGACAAGGTCACTGAGGCAGAGAGGTGGTAAATGGTCTGTGTCAGGGGCACAACTAATAAGTGTAAAAATGCTTTGCAATTGCTAAACTGCCATGCTCCTCCTCGCCATAAATGCACTCAGGCCAGGGATGTTCGGGGATCAAATAACAGTAGGATGAGATCCACCCAGCTCCACCTACCTTGCACAAGAGGAGGCTCTTCCACCTCCTTGAACCTTCCTTTCCTGCTCACGGGAGCTGCAGGGACCAGCGATGATGCCTATAGCTTACCTTCCAACAGAGCACCCAGCAGATGCCAGGGCTCTCAGTCAAGGCAGCAATGTTGATGTCATCATTGACTTTACCGCCATGCTTGTGTGAGTCAGGAATTGCACATGGTTCCTCATCAGAAAGAGGGAGGCAGGATTCGAGATGTAGCCCAGGTAGGTTTAGTTTAGTGCACAGCGAGGGGTGCCAGGAAAGAAGCCTGGTGATGGGTGATGCACCCAGCTGGCCTTCTTGAGATGTGAACCACTCTAGACCCTGCCAGACCTTTATTTTGTTTTCTTTTACCATCTGTGGCCATTTTGGGCACAAGACCTCATCCCACCAAGGACTGTAGGTGGGAATTCCTAGCTCCCCTTGTTGGTCTTTGATGCTCAAGGGATCAGGGAAGGTGCAGGGAGGAGGAAGAGAAAGAGATAAAGGGCACCAAGGGTAGGACTGTCTTTGGTGAAAACATCTGCTTATAAAGTCAGTCTTTACAGTCAGACTTTGCAAGCCCCTTGGCTCCCCTGGCCAAGAATCTGCAGAGCAGCTGAGAATTGCTCATCCCCACTCTTCCCCCTCTTGATCACAGATGTTCGTGGGCCTCCTGTTTTGGTTCCAGTTCTACTGCGGCTTCTCTGCATCTGCCATGATTGACCAGTGGTACCTGATCTTCTTTAACCTGCTCTTCTCATCGCTTCCCCAGCTGGTGACTGGGGTTCTGGACAAGGACGTGCCCGCTGACGTGCTGCTGACCAAGCCACAGCTCTACAAGAGCGGCCAGAACAGGGAGGTGAGGCTCCCTGTCCTCCTCCCAGAAAGTGCCAGTCCCTCACCTCCCTCTAAAGGGACACCCTGGGGAGTTCCCATTGTAGCTCAGCGGTTAACGAACCCAGCTAGGATCCATGAGGATGCGGGTTGGATCCCTGGCCTCTCTCAGTGGGTTAAGGATACGGTGTTGCCACGAGCTGTGGTGTAGGTCTCACATGTGACTTGGATTCCGAGTTGCTGTGGCTGTAGTGTAAGCCAGCAGCTGTAGCTCCAATTCAACCCCTTGCTTGGGAACTTCCATATGCTGCCAGTGTGGCCCTAAAAAGCAAAAAATTAAATTAAATTAAAAATAAATGGACACCCTGGGACAAACAGTTCAATTCTAGACGCTGACCAGTGGGAGGAACGCAATGAATTCTGTCTCCTAGACTGTGCAATGCTCTAGGTAGAGAGAGATGACTGGTTGTGGTGATGGTATCAGGGGTGTATGTAGGTGCCCAAACTCATCAAAATGCACACATTAAAAATGTACAGATTTTGTATATCAATTTACTTAAGTAAAGCTTAAAAGAAAGGCAAGATTTAAAAAAAAAAAAAAAAAAAAAAGAAGAAATCTCCGGGACTCCAAGGAAAGCCCCCTTTTTTTTTTTCTTTTTTTTTTGGGGGGGGGGTTTAATGGCTGTACCCACAGCATAACAGGGACTGAATCCAGGCTGTGGCCACAGCAACAACAAGCAGATCCTTTAATCCACTGTTCCAGGCCAGGGATGGAACCCACTCCTCTGCAGTGACCCAAGCTACTGCAGTTGTATTCTTAACCCAACTGTGCCACAGCAGGAACTCCAGGAAAGCCCATTTGGAATCTTAAGTCAAGGTCACATGTGATCATTGCAGCCAGAGCAGAGATTTTTCTAAAACATCCCAAAGAAATGTGATTTACTTTGAATGAGGTTTAATGAGAAGAGTACCCCCTAGGGAAACCCCAGAAAGAACAAGTGAATACCAACAGATGATGTAAATACAGGTTTACCTCAATACACCACGTAGATTGACATGCTAATTACTAGCTGTTCCTAGCCAGCCATTAAAGGAAGCCCTGTTGGAATTACTCTATGTGTGCCAAGGTAACGGAGCCCTACATCTCACACAAGGGTCTCTAATTCAGAACTGATTCACTAGAGAGTTGACTTCCCCTCAGGCAGCGTGGGGTGGGGGCTAATGAGGGTCAGGAAGATAAGGAGGCCTCTGCTTGTCACCTGTCACCTGGGGCAGCTCCTGCACTCGGTCAGGCCTCAGCTCTTACGGCTGCAGGGAGTTTGTCCTGGGGTTTCAGGTGATAGCAGGAAGGGCCTGGCTTTCCAAAGCGCCCAGTAAATGCTCATCTATCCACTCCTGTGCCCTATGGGCCAGCACCAGCAGCTCAGAACTCAACAAAGTTAAATACAGAATCGGGCACCCAGACAGTGAAGACATGATTAGTCCATTTCAAGGTCATTGTTGCCCTTGGTAAGCAGCTGTTTGATTTTAACATTAGGAAACATCCATGATCTAATTTCAAAATAACTCACCTTTAAGAAACATTCTAGGGGTTCCACCAATAAAGAGAGGCAAAGCCCTGACAGAGTAGAAATAAAAAGACTCAGATTCGGAAATAAATTCATTTTTATCAGAACAGAAAGAGATTCACAGTCATAGAAAACAAATTATGGTTACCAAAGGGGAAAGGGGGGTAGGGAGGAGATAAATTAGGAATTTGGGAGTAACATGCACACACTACTATTTATAAAACAGGTAACCAGCAAGGCCCTACACAGAGAATTATAATCCATAGTTTCTAATAATCCATATGGGAAGAGAATCTGTATGGGAAGAAGATTACACACACACACACACACACACACACACACACACACACACACACGTAACTTGGTTACTGTGCTGTGTGCCTGAAATTAAGACAATGTTGTAAATCAGCTATAGCTCAATAAAAATTAAATTTTAAAAATAAAATTAAATATATAAAAAATATATATAGTCTCTCTCTACATATAGTGTGTGTGTCTATATATATGTATAGTCTAAAAAAGGTTAAAAAAAAGAAGGATTCAGATTGGGGGACGATGCCAGAATTTCAGAGGAATGTTCCCTCATGCGATTTTAAGAGACATTTTCATTTCTCTGCTGTTGACCTTGAAATACTGGAGCAGGTCTTGTGGATCCAGTTGCTCTCAGTGAGTCTCCAGGCCTTTCTGTAATGTTTTTCCAGCCACTTGCCCTCCCCCAAAGTCCTGAATTGGCAAGTCTCCCTGGGTGCTTGACTTTTGCCTTAGGGACCCCTGTGACCAGCTGTCACCTCTGAGCTTGTTTTTGTGTCTCAGGAATACGGGCCTCGCACATTCTGGTTGAACATGGCTGATGCTGCCTTCCAGAGCCTGGTGTGCTTCTTCATTCCCTACCTGGTAAGTTACCAGAACCTGGTAAGTTGGCAGTAGCCACAGCCTTTCCCACCAGGTCACCTGGCCACATGCAGACACACGACCTTCTGTCTTTCAGGCTTACTACGACTCAGACACAGACATGTTCACCTGGGGGACCCCTATCACTACCATCGCTTTGTTCACCTTCCTGCTGCACCTGGGCATTGAGACCAAGACCTGGGTGAGAGTTGCGGGCGCTCTCCAGAAGGGGCTGGGCCACGTAACCTTCACCTCCAAACAGACTCCGTGCGATCCAGCAGGGCTGTGAGCAGACAGGAGTGCAAAGCCCATCTCACTGTGACAAGAACAAAAACAGATCCACAGACCGGCCACACAGACCCAAGCTCAGGGTGTGGAAGCAGCTGCAGCCTTGGTTCTGGGCCCCTTCCCACTGGAGCCCCTCCACCCCAGGCTCCCCTTCCCTCTCCCTCCCCCTGCATCCTCCTGTGTTCAGGCCAGTCCAGGGTTCCCATAGCTCCACGCCCCACTGACACCCTGTTTCCATCAAGCCTGCTTGTGGAGGACCAGTGGATTGTTGTTGAAATAAAACCCTGTCTTTCTCTCCCCACCTTAGACCTGGCTCAACTGGACAGCTTGTGGCTTCAGTATCCTTTTATTTTTCACCGTGGCTTTGATTTATAATGCTTCCTGTGCAACCTGCTATCCTCCATCCAACCCCTATTGGACCATGCAGACATTAATGGGAGACCCCGTGTTTTACTTGACTTGTCTCATTGCACCTGTCGCCGCGCTACTGCCCAGGTGGGTTTGTGGAACATTGACCTTCAGGTCCTCTGTGAGCCCTGAGAGCCTTTTCCTTGCTGTGCTCCCGCACTATCTGAGTCTCAAAAGCTCAAAGGCACCACTGCAGCAAACGATGACTGTTTTCTATGTGTTCTTTCCAGATTGTTTTTCAAAGCCCTACAGGGAAGCCTTTTCCCCACTCAGCTTCAGCTGGGACGCCAGTTGGCCAAGAGGTCCCCCAAGAAACTCAGGGCTCCCAAAGAGACCTCTGCTCAGGAAGGCCTCCCAGGAGAACCAAGAACTGAACCGTCAGAGCAGGGGAGCCTCGGCACCTCCAGGTCCTTGTCCCAGGACTGCAGCTCGCAGGCAACCTGGCCTGCCCAGCAGCCGGCCTGCTCCCCAGAAGCCAGCGGGGAGCCCAGCGTGGTGGATGTGAGTGTGCCTCTGAGGGAAGACGCCCTTCTGGAAGGGCTGAGCAGCCAGACCCCGGGGTTGTCCTCGCCAGGAGAAATGATCCTGGGATGTCCTGGAGACTCCAAGATGAAGCCCACCAGCACCAGCAGAGCAGCCCCCCTCTCATCCATCTTCAGCCTGTCCGGCTTCAGCTCACTCAACTGGATTTCTTCTCTCTCGTTGGTCAGCGGGCTGGGAAGCGTCCTACAGTTCTCCCGAAGTGGTTTACAGATGGACAAGCAGGACAGCGAGTTCTTGCCTAGCCCCCTTCCGCCAGACCAGAACCTACAGGCCACAGACTATTTCTAGGAGCCCTTCCAGGGCCTGCGGCTGCTGGTGGCAGTGGTGAAAACCTCGAAATGCTCTTTTTTTTTTTTTTATAACATAGACATTAATATTATTTATGTTTCTTATTTGCACAGAAGAGTTCTAGTGAGATGTATTTTATATATTTCCAAGGCTAACACAGGAAATGAAAGGTACCAAAAAGAAAGTTTATTTTTTAAAATTTCTAAGTAGAGTATATTGAAGAGAAAAATAAGAGCTTTAACATATATAAAAGTTTAAAGGAGAGTGACACTTGAAAGGGTGTGTTTGGATTTATTTTTTCATCTCGTTTTATAAGAAAATGCATTCTGACTGGTTTTCTTCAACTCATGTGGCCTTTGCTTTCCCCAAGTGTAAACATATGTGAGCACAGTGAACCCTGGGCGGGTGTGGAGGGAGGGAGGAGGTGGGCAAGTACACAGCCCCAGCAGATCTCCCTGCCGTCTTGTTTCTCCATCCCACCACTAGGGGGTGGGGGGGCTTTGCTTCACCAGGAACGGGAAAGTGAGAACTCCAGGAAAACCTACAGAAGTTCATCCCCGTGCTCATTTTTTACACAGGCATTAGGTAAAGATCACCTGCAGGTATTACAGTTCCCATGTAAGGCCTTGCCTGTCAAAATCATAATAAACAACCTTCACTTTGCAAAGAGAGCGTGTCCGGTTGTCACTGTTGTGTGATGTTAACTAATGTTATTAATGTGACCTAATGTTACCGAAACTCATGTTCATGTGCCCAGTGCAGAGTGAGGCCAAACAAATGGGAACTGAGTTTGGAGCAGATAAAGTTTTATTGCAGGACCAAGCAAGGGCATTGGCGGTTCATGCTCAAAAATACCCCAAACTTCCCGAAGCGTTTCAGCAAAGCTTTTTTTTTTTTTCCCCCTGGCCACAGCCACAGCAGAAGTTCCTGGGTCAGGGATCGAACCCAAAAGCCACAGCAGTGACAATGCCAGATCCTTAACTGCTAGGCCACCAGGGAATTCCTTAGCAAAGCATTTTGAAAGGCCAGGTGAGGGAGGGCTGTCCCAGGATACAACTATCAGATTGGTTGGTGGTGAGGCAACAGGGCTGTTAACATTATCATCCTTAGGCACCAGAAGGTCTGGAGGCCTGAGCATCTGATCATCAAGTAGTTCATTTCTTCCATTTGGTGGTGGTGGTTCTAGCCTCTGAAGAATTCAGGAAATACGCATCAGATACTATTGTCTAGGTATTTCAGAGCAGAGCTAAAGCAGAGAATTTAGGGGAGGGGGTCTGTCCCGGGAAGGCCCTGTAGGTTCCTGTTCTGTTACACTAACAGAACATGTTTTGAGTACTGAAGGGCTCTTCCTCATGGCAAATCCTTTTAGATGCCATAAAAGAAACAGCTGGGTGACATGCAAGCTGCACATGTGGACACTGTGGCATGGCTACAGCACAGCTTCTGTAAGCAGGCATCAGCACCCACCAGACCCTTCCTGCCAAGAGGCTGGGCTTTTTAGGTGTGTGGGTCTTTAGGCATTTGTCTTCTTCAGTTATTATTTCTGTCTCTCTAAACAGAAAAACAGAGAAGAAAAAGGTAATAAGAATCCAAGGCGGGAAGTTCTCTCATGGCTCAGCAGGTTAAGGATCTGGCATTGTTACTGCAGTAGCTCAGGTCGCTGCTGTGGCACAGGTTTGATCCATGGCTTTGGAACTTCTACATGCCCCGAGGGTGTGGCCAAAAGAAAAAATTTAAAAACCCAGGCAATTACATAGCATTTCCTCTTTAGAGCCCCCTCTGTCTCTGACTTTGCCAACCATTGTAAGTTGCCTGCTTTTTCTGCTTGGGGATGTGAAGAGAGCGGGTCCTATGACTGCCTGTCCCTGGAGCAGCAATGTGCAGAGGTCAGAGGATCTTGAGACTAAGCAGTCTGGAGCACAGCATGCCAGAAAAAGTGTCTGGTTACCCAGTGTGTGTGTGGCCCATTTCACGTGACAAAAAAAAATGCATCCCACCTGGACAGATGGAAAGGAAGGTCAGGGCTCCTGTCTGCAAGGTCAGAGAGAGGTGGACTCCAGGGCAATTGAACACACAACCCAGACCTAGGCTTCCCCCCTTCTCCCTGCACTCAGCTTTCTGAGGTCAGCTTGATGCCAAGGCTGACTCTGTTCTTGGTGATAACATAGTTGGAACCATCTTAAGGCAGGGCATAGATGGGCTCCAGGCTAGACATTTACTACTGACCACATCTTTATCCTTTGGGATAGAAATAACAAGAGGAATGAGCTAAATAACAGGGCTTTTGTCTCTTGTGGATATTTTAAACAGCAATGGCAGGGGCAGGTTTAGTTTAGTTCTCTTATCATAATAAGTGAAATAAGTCAGAAAGAGAAAGGCAAATACCATGTGATATTACTTGCATATGGGAATCTAAAATATGGCACAAATCAGAGTTCCCACTGTGGCTCAGCAGGTTAATAACCTAACATAGATTTCATGAGGATGTGGGTTCCACCCCTGACCTTGCTCAGTGGGTTAAGGATCCAGTGTTGTCACAAGCTGTGGCCCAGGTCCCATATGCAGCTTGGATCCAATGTCTGGTATTGCATGGCTATGGCTGTAGGCCTACAGCTGCAGCTCAGATTTGACCCCTAGCCCAGGAACTTACATATGCTGCAGGTGCAGCTTTAAAGAGAAAAACATATATAGTTACAGATATAGCTAGATCTTGGGTCAGCTAGATTGACAGTAAACCCACAAATGTTACCTTCTCTTTGGAATCCTTCCCCTAGTTAGAATATTAGTCCAAGTAAATAATTAATATAGTCCTGTAATTTCTAGAATTCTGTCGTTTTAGGATAGGCCATCCTGGGTTTTAAAAAAAAAATACAATTTGAGGTGATGTCATAGATGCTGTGATGTGCCACCCAACCCCAGGTCCACTTAGGATGGTAGCACTTACTCAACTCCTGTCAGTGTTGTACCAACAGCTCTTTGCTAAGTCCCTCTCAAGAAAGTGCCTTCAGCTAGAGAGACTTCCTTCCCAGGCTTACATTTTCTCTCTGATTTCAACCTGCATCTTGGCTTATGTGATGGTACCAAGGCCTGGCCTCCTGCCTCAATTTTGAACAGTGTTTAAGAGTCAGTCAAGCCCCAAAGCTCCTTGTGGGATCAGCTGACACTTCTGTTATGACCTCATCTCTGTTCAACAATTCACTGCCCAATCTTGCTTCCTTCATGTTCCAGCAAATGAGATTCTGAGAACATTCCCCAGGAGACCTGCTACACCAACCTCAGTCTCAGAGAATCCCTATCTCAGACAACTCCCAAGTCAGGAATAGATCCTTCTTAACTCGATTTTATCTTTGCAAACTTTGCTTGTGCCTCTATTGTGTTCCAGCTGTCATTTTTGTCTTTCTGTTTTGGAGATGGAAGTCCCTAGTTTTATGTTCACTTCATTTTTTTTTTTTTTTGTCTTTT
This sequence comes from Sus scrofa, assembly GCF_054392235.1. Lineage (NCBI taxonomy): Eukaryota > Metazoa > Chordata > Mammalia > Artiodactyla > Suidae > Sus > Sus scrofa. The sequence continues at coordinate 150,982,901 of NC_139383.1, forward strand.
TAGGGTCATACCTGCAGCATATGGAAGTTCCCAGGCTAGGGATTGAATTGGAACAGTAGCTGCCAGCCTACACCACAGCAACATCAATGCCAGATCCGAGCTGCATCTGCAACCCGCACTGCAACTCGAGGCAACACCAGATCCTTAACCTGCTGAACAAGGCCAGGAGTCAAACCTGGATCCTCATGTAGTTGGGTCCTTAACCCACTGAGCAACAATGGGGATTCCTATGCTCACTTCATATTGAACTTCCTTCAATATGCATGTGCTATGTGCTATGATCATATTTTCCTAACTAGAATCAGGACTCCCACTCTGGCATTTCCTAGATAGCACAATGTTTTAAGTGGGAGTTACATGGAAATGCATGGATCTATAGCCCATTAAAAAGGAAAGTAAATTACCATACAAGAAATATTAATAAATAGAAAAATTTAAAGTATAAAAATGATTAGATTTATATCCCCCTTCACACTAGATGGGGGAAAGGGGGAACAATAACAATAAATAACAGAGGGACACAAATAGAAAACAAATAACAAGATGGTAGACTTGACCATATTGATAATTACATTAAATGTAAGTAAACTAAAATCTTCAACTAAAAGACAAAGATTTTCAGACTATTAAAAAAGTAAGATCCAATTACATGCATTTGAAGTATAAAGATATAGACGAGTTGAAAGTACAAATAATATGAAAAAGGAATAACAAAGAAAGATGATATAATTGGATAAGGAGGGGCAATTACATAACGATAAAAGGTTATCTTCTCTGGAAGATATAATCCTGAATGCTCTCCACCTGATAACAAAGCTTCTAAATACATGCAACAAAACTGACAGGAGGGAGAAATAGAAAAAAGTCACAAATATAGCTCAGAAATTTTCTCTCAGAAATTAATAGAATGGGTAGAGAAAAAAGTAGTTGTAGAAGTTAAAATATCATAAGCAACTTGTTTTTGTACTTGTGACCATGCAGTGAGTAGACAATATAGGCTCCACTGTAAACCTCCAGTGGCCACAAGTCCAGAAAACCCAGCACCTCCTCTTCAGCTAGAAGTGTATTAGACCAAGAAGGGCCAAGGAGGAGCTAGTGTTGGGGCATGTGGACAGGGAGCAGAGACAGGGGCAGGGAAGGTCCTGGAGTCCTTGGCTCTCATGTGCTAGGGAGGCAGGTGCCCTTCCACCCACCTGGCTTTGCCCTGCCCTCACTTCCTTGTCTGTGCCCCCTGCCCAAGCCCCACACACACTGTGTTGGCCCCAGCACTGTGACTCTGTTTCATCTCATCCTGCATTTCTTGAATCTTTACCAAATAATCTCTGTACTGGGACTTGTTCTTAAATCCTTTCCTTAAGTGTTCACTATGCTACTGCATTAAAAGTGGTCTTGGGGAGTTCCCGTCATGGCTCAGTGGTTAACAAACCCGACTATCATCCATGAGGATGCTGGTTCCATCCCTGGCCTTGCTCAGTGGGTTAAGAATCCAGCATTGCCATGAGCTGAGGTGCAGTTCGCAGATGCGGCTCAGATGCCGTGTTGCTATGGCTGAGGTGTAGGCCAGTGGCTACAGCTGCAATTCAACCCCTAGCCTGGGAACCTCCATATCCATGGGTGCAGCCCTAAAAAGACAAAAAGACAAAAAAAAAAAAAGTGATCTTGGGTTGGGGTCCATTCATAGATAAATCAAATTTGTCTCCACCAGCCACTTTTTTCTTTTCTTTAATGAACCGATGGCCTTTGGGCGTCTGAGCAAGCCACAAGCAAGACAACAGTATTTGGCCACTTTGTTCCTAGCCTCTGGACCTTGATCGTATTCAGAATGAAGAGTAAGAGGGCTGTCTCTGCCCTGCCCAGGGGTGATGTCTCTGTCACATGGACCATTACACAATTCCCTAGCATCTGTCCCAGGAGGATCTGCATGTTATGACTCCTTTTTGATCTTAACTCTGCAGTTTTAACATAATTACAAGCTGCTTTATTTCTTATGTGTGTACGTCAAAGCACTAAAACGCTGTTGAACAATTTGATCTTCGTTTATACCTAATTGAGCAAGTGTTTTGGAACAATCACAAAATATTTTCAAAACACTTATAGTGGTAATTTTTTTCCTCCTATCCTCATTAATAAAAACAGCTAGGGACCTTCACTGGAACATTTATGACACAGTTCAGACACTGGCTGGCATAAGGAAAACCTCTGTAACTAAGCCCAGTCCTGCTCAGCACTTGGTGGCCCTGGCACTCTGCCAGGAAGGTAGCTCACTGCCTTATGAGGTTACTTAGCTGTCTTCCTACCCCTGACACACTGAGTCAGGATAGATTAGTCACCACCTCAAATCAGGGTGGATTTTAAGGAACTCTGGCTTTCTTCATAGTTAGGATTTTCACTTTCTCCAGTTCTTCATTTTTTGTTTTTGTTTTAATTGTGCCTTGACTTGCATTGCTATTTAATGTATGTGTTTATATGTCAAGTATTTAAAAATCAACATTTAGGTAAACAGAGGTTGAGAACCATCTGTCATCCTCAGTTCTTCCTTTAAGCAAGCACACAAGGCCCAGGTTGCTCACAGAATTGAACCTCTTCCTGATCCTCACCTGTTCCCATACTTTTTGGTGGGAGGGTGGGGTCAACCCTAGATATGGGGGAGGCCAAGCAAATGGCTGTGCTCAGGAAGTGAAGAGCTGCCTTCTGGTCTGCCTTCCACATGTCTAGCAAGGCTGCCTTCCCTGACACCCCCGGCAAACTAGTCTTTTATCTCAGAAATTAATATTTCCTAGTCTATCATTTAATTATTTTTAGAAGAGGTGGCTTTTTCATTTTAAATATTTTTAACTCTTCATCTTGCTTTTCAAAGTTAAATGACAATAATAAATGGCAAAGATACACTGGTCGTGCTGGCTCCAACCTGTAATCCATGTACAGGGATGCAAAAATGTTGTAGGCTGTCAGGGCAGATCCATTCCCTGGTGGGATGAAGCCATGAATTTTGAGGAGAACTAGCCAGAGATAAGGCCACTTTACCAAACAGAAGAGAGGTTCATGGTTAGCACAATTCTAATTGGAGCTTAAGGGTCATAATTGTAAACAGAAGTCCATATTTTGGGTGGGCAGCCAAGGTCTGTAGAGGTGTGTTATCAGCCTCTTTCTTTTCCTGTATTCCACTTTGGACCTGAGGTCAAGACATGTGCCTCAGGTACTCATTCCCAGGCTTTGGGGGTACAAGTGGCTGTAGGAGTTTCTCTATTTAGAAAATGTTTTGGAGTCTTGACTCTGCATCGTGGATGGCTTCTGGCCCTGGTGCCCCATCAGCTCCATGCCCTGCAGCCACCCAGAGGGGACACCAGGCCACCTTCTTCTTTCCCCTTGGGCCCTGCTGATGGACCAGGGTCATGAGGCTCTTGTCCATCTGCAGCAACTCAACAGCTTCAAAGGAGAGAGTCCCAGGCCCGGAACACACATAGAGTCTCATTACGAGTTCTTTCCATCCACAGAGTGATTGTCAGGGGCACTTGGCCTTTCTGCCTCGCATTACACTTCCCTGGCCAAGGAAACAGGGCTGCTAGAGCTGTGAAATACCAGTCAAATGAGTGTCCAAGATACCCACGTGGGCCATCACCCCCTAACCCACAGCTGTTTCTCTTGGCCTCTGCAGGCACAGGTGACTTCAGGACAGTCCCAACAAGATGAAGCAGCAGGCTGCCTAGAAAGGGCTGAGGCTCCCCCAAACCTACTGCGCTTTGGACCCTCCCAGATGTCACCCTAAGTATCTCTTCATCAGGTTGTCCATCTGCATCCTGCATCATATCCTCTAGCAAACTGATAGACAGAAGTGAGTATTTCCCTGAGCTCTGTAAGCTACTTAACTCTAGCAAATCATTCACACCCAAGGAGGGGGTTGTGGAAATTGCAGATTTGTGGCCAAATTGGACAGAATTTGTGGGCAACCTTGGGATCTACTACGTGTAACTGATACCTGCATCAGGGATGGTCTTGTGGTACTGAGCCTTTAACAAATGGCATTTGACATAATCTCTCGGGAGATAGTGTTAGCATTGAGTTATATATTAGGATATCCAGCTGGTGTCATGAAGCTGTTTGGTGAGGGTAAAAATCCACACATATGGTGACCACAAGCGACAGAAGTGAAGTGTTCTGTGGGAGACCCCTAAGTATTTGCTGAGGCCCTGACCAGCATCATCACTCCTTGTGATGGGTTGAATCATGCCCTCCCCCCACCAAAAAGATGTGATGAAGCCTTAAGCCCCACTAGCTCAGAATGTTACCTTATTTGGAAAGAGGGTAGTGGCAGATATAATGTTAAATGAGGTCACTCTGGGTCAGCATGGGCCTGTGGTCCCAATGGCTGGTGTCCTCAGTATAGAGTTACACAAAGGGAGATGGACAAGTGTCTCAGGAGGCAGAGATTGGAGCAATGTGGCTGCAGCTCCAGCCATACCATGGATGGTGGGTACCACCAGCAGCCAGGAAGGGGCAAGAGAAGATGATACCCAGAGTCTTCAGAGGGAGGACTGCCCCCTGCTAACACCTTGACTTTGGACTCTAAGCTTCCAGAACTCTGAGACAATGCATATCTCTTGTTCCAAGCCCTCTAGTTTGTGTATTTTGTTACAGTGGCCCCAGGGGACCAAACAGGAAACTCCTGCCAGGAAAGCTCCCCTTAACCCCTCTGCTCCTTTCCTCTGCTTTGAGTATCTGCCCGGAATTCTTCCCCCTCCACACTCTGGGAATGGGGGCAGACCCAGGAATGCCAACCCCAAGAATCTCTTCTGCCAACCACACTGCATCTCCTTGGGATCTGAGGAGCCCACTGTCTTGCTTGGTGGCCTTTGTCCTTGGGCCCCTCACTCAGCTAATGTGCATCTTACTTTCTGGCTGAAATCTGGGAAAGGGGCAGGGGGACATAGATCTGCCTCCAGCTGTCCTTTCCCTCCCCCCACCCACCCCACGTGGTTCTCCACCAGGCAACACTGGTGCTAGAGTGGGCTCGCTTCCCTTTCTCTTCCAGGCTGGTCGTCCCGGGACTAGTCCTGGCCAGTAACACCATGGGAATCTTTAGGACATGACTCTATCACCCTGTTGCCTTGCTAAAGTGGGGAAGTACATTCTCCTTGGGCCTCGGGACTCTGACCTCATATGGGAGAGGCTGCAAAGATGCAGAACTTGAAGGACTTAATATTTAAAGTTTGCAAAACGTCTTTATTTTGTATGTGTGAAGCAAGAAAAAAAAAATGGGGAGGTGGATGGGGTAGGGGCACTTGACTGAGTTAAAGGAAGCGTATGTCCGGGTAAAGGGTCATTTTTATCCTGCCTTCATTATTTTTTTTTCTTTTTTTCTTTTTTTTAGGGCCACACCGTGGCATATGGAAGTTCCCAGGCTAGGGGTCAAATCAGAGCTGCAGCCGCCAGCCTATGCCACAGTCACAGCTATGCCAGATCCGATCTGTGTCTGCGACCTACACCACAGCTCATGGCAATGCCAGATTCTTAACCCACTGAGCGAGGCCAGGGACTGGACCCAAATCCTCATGGATCCTGGTCAGATTCTTTAACCGCTGAGTCACAGAGGGAACTCCGGTCCTGCCTTCATTCTTGTCCCTGCCTCTCCTGCTACCTCAGGTCTTGAGAATGATGGAATTTAATGTCAGGATCACCCTGTTACCCTTCATACTCCTAAGTTATAAAGGGAGAGAATTTAAAGGCACACTCTAGGAAGGCAATCATGATAAATATCACCAGTCAACAAGATGTGGTATATTTACTCTCTCCCCATGAGGTTCATAAATTTATTATAAAGCACAGCTATCATGGCAGACAAAGATCATGGTCATGTGCAACTACAGAATAATCAGAGAGTATGTCTAGAGGTGGGAATTCTCAGGGAGAAGATAGATGGAAATTGCCAAGGGACCGTCCGGCTTACACGTTCTCATTACTGAAGCCCCAGCCTGGCTGTGGGTCCCAAAAGAAGCCATCTCTGCCACAGCTGAATGGCCTTGCCTGTGACATCAGTCCCTCTAGACTCTCTCTAGCAGGGCACATTCTCTATGATTGAGCAGGACCCTAGGCAGCCAAACCAAAAGAGGTGTGCCCAAACAACACCCTCTGCCTGCCTCTTGTCTGTAGAAAAATTGTAGCCTCCCAGGCCTTCCTCAAGTCCCAAAGAGTAAGTTTAAGCAGAGAAGTGAGAACATGCAGAAAGAAAGAAAAACAGTTGAGCAAGACAAAATAGTAGCTAAAATTACTATTTGGCCATTAAACAAAATCAAGGACTTTTATTCTTCCTCAAGGGCTCTAGATAATATTCTGAGCCATGTCCTTTGAGCTGATTTGCAGACCGTATTTTCTTTCACTACAACCCCTGTCAGTAGATTGGCTTCACTGCTTGAGGGCACCTGGACCCAAATGGTTCATAACCTCTGCACACTGTGGTTCTACTCATGTTAGTGTTGCTTCCAAGATTGTAAATCCCATGACAACAGCGTTGAGATTCCCCTCATCTTCTAAACAGCATTATTTAATGAATAAATCAAAAACTAATACAAAGTCACATGATGCTTCTTACATTACTCATCATGATTATGTTTGTTATCAGTGTGTAAAATATACCCAGAGAGGTAAAATGGAGCCATCTGACAGATCTTTGACAAGAATAGTGAGAAATTTAGTTCTAATTTAAATTTTAATTTCATAAACTGAGAAATTCCGAGCCACTGTTAGCTTCTACTGAGGTAGGGGTGTATTCATGGTGTTGATGGAGAAGGTACATTCTCGGTGCCTCTTGGCAGGGCAAGAGGGAACAATGGAGATACCAGGATGAGTTCTTTCCAGGACGTTCCACACTGTCTAAGGAAACTGTTCCAGGCTCCCTTCCGTCCAAAATGATGTCATAGAGACTTACTTTTATTTCATGAGTCTTCCTAAAATCTACATTGAAAGTGGCTTCCATAATGCCCAGGATGGGTTTCCCCCAAGTCTGGGAGATGAAAATCTACCCCTTCCAAGACCACATTAACAGTAAAAGCTGCCACCATGATGGGGACACCTGGGGCTGGGAAGGCTGCGATTCTCCACTGGCCTTTGCCTTCCTGGCCCAGCTTCCTTTTGTAAAGCTCTCAAATGTTCAGCCAACCTCAGCCTAATACAAAAGGGATCTTTGGCTACTGCTCATGGCAAGAAACCAGCTCTGAGCAAACATGAGAGGACCCTGCTGAATCCAGTGGGAGGTGTGACACTTGGGCGTAGCAGCCAACAGTGGCTATGGCCAGAGGAGTGAGAAATAGCCTCTAGGACATGCAGAGGCTTCTTCAGCTCAGACCCCTTCCTTCTCCCCATGCCATCCATCATTCATGAAATCCTGTCAGTCCAGTTTCAAAATGGATCCAGATGCTGCCACCTCTGTCCGCCTTCCCCAGTCCCTGCATCATCCCCCTGGGACTGCATTCCACCATCTCTGCCCAAAACAGAGTCCAGTGAAAAGCTATGTCAGAGCCTGTCCCTGCTTTTCTCAAAGGCCTCCAGTGGCTTCTGTGTCTCCCCAAGAACCACAGTCCTTGCAGGGCCCACAAGGTCCGACATATCTGTGTCCCCTCCATTCCTCTCTCATCTCCTCCACTGCTTACTCTGTCCTCAAGGGGACAAGCAATGGGCCGTGCACCTGTCTGTATGGGGGGCTGCTCCCTCTGCTTGGACGCCAGGACCCAGGTGTGCCCTTGGTTAATGTTCTCTGTAAGCCAGGAGACCCCCCTGGACACTGTGTAACACTCACCTGTCACCTTCCCCTGCTCCCTGCCACCACCAGCACACCCCACCTTCCCTACCCTGCTCAGCCTTTACTTTTTTCCCCAGAGTAGCCATCACCTTCTGGTAGACTCTACTATTCCTTTTTATAAAGATACTCACTGGTTCTGCTTCTGCTTACTACACAGCAAGGACCACAAAGTCAAGGATCTTTTTCTCTTTACTTCATGTGGTGTCAGTGCCTGACAGTAAGCGTTTGATTACCAAGGCATTCATGTTTTAAAAAACGTTTTAGGCCTTTGATCTATTTTGAATTAATTTTTGAATATGGCATAAGTTAAGGCTTTTGCCCCAGGGAATGGAGTGAATATGGGTGAAATTACCTATGCCTCAGTCCAGCTAAAGTTCTGGAAATTCTTGTGGTGGGATGGACAGAGTGCCATTTACCACTGTCTGGCCAGGTCTGCAAACATCATTGGTACTTGGTTGTTTTTTTGTTTGTTTGTTTTGTTTTGTTTTTGTCTTTTTAGGGCCGCACCTGCAGCATATGGAGGTTCCCAGGCTAGGGGTCTAATTGGAGCTATAGCCACTGGTCTACACCAGAGCCACAGCAACGCCAGATCAGAGCCATGTCTGCAACCTACACCACAGCTCACAGCAACGCTGGATCCTTAACTCACTGAACGAGGCCAGGTATCGAACCTCTGTCCTTATGGACACTAGTCAGATTTGTTTCCTCTGAGCCAGGGCAGGAACTCCCCATTGGCACTTGTTTGTTGTCTCTTAGAATCTTAGGTGAGGTTTGTATTAATGACATACATACATTTCCAGCAAAACAGAAGCCATTAGGCATCATATTTACCACAAAATCATTGGCTTAACCCAAGGAACATTAGAATTAGAGCAGTGCCTTAATTTTATAGATGTCAAAAATCCAAAAATGGCAAAACTAAAACCATGAAATCAATGGAGAGTATTTAGTAAGAGTTTATTCTGCATATGAAAACAGGTTACTGGGAGCTTCCAAATTCAAAGTGATACAAAGCTCAGAGCCAAGAAGTTACAAGATGGCTTTTAAAGTAAAAACGAATATTTGTTATTATGATAGGGGTTTCTAGATGGCAGGAGATTGGCTAAAAGTGATTATTTTATACGATTTTTAGGAAGATGACAAATTTCTTTTAAAATTGCCAGAGGCATTTACATGAAATAACCTAAATTAAATTTTGCTTTTGTTCATGAAATTAGCTGGGTGTAGTTTTACTCGCATGGCTTAGATAATTTTGTTTGCTCAGAGAATTCTGAAGTCTTGTCTTTTTTTTTTTTTCTTTTTTCTTTTTCTTTTTCTTTTTCTTTATATGGATGTATCTGTGGCATATGGAAGTTCCTGGGCCAGGGATCAAATCTGAGCTGCAGCTGAAGGCCTGTTCCACAGCCATAGCAACACTAGATCCCAACCACATCTGCAACCTAAGCCACAGCTTGCAGCAACACTGGATCCTTAACCTACTGAGTGAGGCCAGGGATGGAAACCATATCCTCACAGAGACAACGCTGGGTCCTTAACCAGCTGAGCCATGGTGGGAATTCCTCTGGTCTTCATTTTGTATTTGATTTTAATACAAAGGACAGATTCAAGCTCAGAGAGGTTAAGTGCCTTTCCTGAAATCACACAGGTTTGCATATAGTGGAATCAGGTCTGGACTGAAGAATTTGGATTCCTGTTTTACGTAAAGAAAAAGAAAAGAAAAGAAAAATAAGGATAAAAAAGAAGGGGTGGGGTAAGTGAAAACAGAGAAAGAGACCAAACAAACAAATAAAAGCCCATAAAGCCTCACAGTATATGATGAATGGCTGGAAAATTGATGGGTCAAAAAATCTGGAAAAATATGCAAAATGAAGTTTCCTGAAATGTTTCCTCAGACGACTGACCACATATGAAATCCACTGGCAAAGTCTGAGCAGTACTGTTCCTGAGCCTGTGGAAGGAGCTTGTATTTGTATTTTGCACTTATATTCTGAGGCCTTGCAACGTTTGTCCCTTGTGACTTTTCTCTGGACTATTCTTGTCATAACCACATATTGCCCATGACCCCATAGGGCCCTATTCAAGAGCAATCTTTGGCATGTCAGAGGCACATTATGAGAGGGTCTACCCACTGAAATGTTGGATCTCTTCCAAGAGAAAGGTGAGTAGCTCTTTAAGGGCCAGCTGCATTTTGGAATACATTGGATCTACTTCCTCACAGTGCCATGCACCACCAAGAGGAATATGTGTCTGTGGCAGCTGCATGGTCACTGTCACTGTCACAGGCAGCAGAGACCTGGAGATGTCAGTGGGTTATACAGATGGCAATGCACATAGCACTTCAGTCCTTGGGAAGCAAAATCACATGGGAAGGCTTGACAGCAGAGCACAGTTGGGTGGAGGCTTAAGGGCACCTCCATAAAAAATTCTAAATCCTTGACTTCATCCATTACTGTCCCTAAACATCTATTTGTCAGGTTTTGGTAGCTTTATTTATTTATTTGGGTACCCCGAGGCATATGGAGTTCCTAGGCCAGAGATCAGATTTGAGTTACAACTGGGACATACACAGAAGCTATGGCAACACCTGATCCTTTAAACCGCTGTGCCAGACTAGGGATCTAACCTGCATCCCAACACTGTAAAAAGGCTCTTGATCCTGTTGCACCAAGGTTTTGGTAACTTTTTAAGTAATTTTCAGACAACTGCAGCAGGTCTAGGGCTGCTGCCCGCCCCCTGCCGCCCCAGGGTCAGCAAGGACATGCACAGTGCTAGATGTGCCTATAAGCTGAAGCTCTGGAGGCCTGTCACCCTGCACCATGTTATGGGCAATGGGCCCACAGCAGCTCTTGTGGGTGTCTGCCCCAAGGGGTGGGGGGTGTGAATCTGCCAGTGGCTCAAGACTAGGTCAAAGGCCAGAGGGCGTGAATTGAGATTCACCTGCTGCTGCTGCTTCAGGTAGCCAGTTTGAAATATTCACCTTTGAGGTAAATGCTACCCTAACTAATTTGAAATATGCATACAGAAGAGAGTTTATGGCATATCTATGAGATCTATGAGATATATATTGGACACATATGCTGCGGTCTGAATGTTTGTATCCCCACCCCCCCAAATTTGTCCGTTAAATCCTAATTCCTAAGATTTAGGAAGTGGGGCTTTAGGAAAGTGTGCCCTCATGAATGGGATTAGTGCCCTAGAAGAGGTGATACCATAGGAATTCCCACTGTGGCACAGTGGGTTAAGGACCTGGCTCTTCTCTGTGGAGTTGCCTGTTCAACCCCTGGCCCGGCATAGTGAGTTAAGGATCCGGCATTTCTGCAGCTGTGGTGTAGGTCATAACTCCAGCTCAGATTCGATCCCCTGACCAGGAATTTCCATATGCCAAGGGTGTAGCTGAAAAAGAAAACAATAACAAAATTATTTTAAAAAGGTGACACTAGAGAGTTTGCTCTGATCTTGCCCCCCTAACCCTGTCCCGGCACTATATGAGGACACAAGAAGGCAGCTGTCTGCAAACTGGGAAGAGAGTTCCCATCAGGAACCTTCCATTCTGACCCCTTGATCTTAAACTTCTAGACTCCACAACTGTGAGAAATACGTTGTTTAATCCACCAAGGTTATAGTATTGTGTTTTGGAAGCCCAAGCAGGCTAAAACACTAGGTCATATCAAATTGTCTCCCAATTTATATATCCACCAGAAGAATCCTTACCCTTTTTAAGAGACATTTTTTTTTTTCTCAAGAAAACTATGGTCTTCTTGATAGGGTTCTCTTTTTCCCATCTTGACTGGTAGTTCTTCTGGGTCATCCCTCTGTCACCTGATCCCCATGACAAGGCCTGGAGGACCCCTGCCTGGTTCAATCTCAGGGCAGCCTCCAGAGAAAGCACTGCAAGGCCAACTGATCATGACTGACGTGTTTTATTCACCTCAGGGCATCTCCCATGATACCTTTATGAAGCCAATGAAACAACAATTCCTGCCTGGGAAAGCACACATAGGCACATAGCTTCCATTTAATTTCACAGTGTTCATCATCCTCAGGCCCCAGCCCAGCTGAATAAGTTTTATTCAGCCTGGAGAAGAAGCCTGTGTGAGCATTTGGCCCTGACTAAAGCTGGGGCTACACGGCAAAGTGAACGATGAAACATAAATACTTAAGCACTTTTAACAGAGAAGAAATAATGGCAAAAGAAAATGCAGAGTGGAAGTCAATTTCAACAGCAGAGCAATCCTTGAGGCATGTTCATTTATTTTGTAAAGAGTTACTTGCCAGCTCCATGAGCCAGGCGCTGTGCTTGGATACAGAGCTGGCTGTGATCGACATACAAATGGAAGCAAGTGTGTTTCTTTAAGAAGGAGGACACCAGAAAGTCAGTGCCTGAAGGTTCCATCTGCATTGTCCAGCAGTGGGAAACTCAAATGATGAAGGGTCCTTGAAAGTTACCCAGTTAGCCTACCACTGTTCATAGAAGCTGGAAGGAGATACAAGACTTCTAGGTCAGAAACAAAGGATCTCATCACGCATGGCACTGTTCCTCTTGCCCCCAAAGTCCTCATGGGTGATATGTCAGGCCCAGAAGGATACTGCCAACATGGTGGGTCTATAACTGAAGAACCCTGGTATAGGAACCTCCCAGTCGAACAAAAGGGTTGGTAAGCAACTTACCTAAATCACAACAATATCCTATCTTGATCAGGAAATAATTGGACCCTCTGCCCTGCAGGGAGACACTATCTCTGTCTCCCAAAGTTGTTTGCTACACAGACAACTTTGGAACGATAGCCCAGGACAAAAGGTGATAGAAGATGGGCAGAAATACAAGAAAAATTACCTACTATCAAAAGAGGATAGCATTTCAGTTCCTGGATGTAGACACGGAAACTAGGGTGCAGAGGGGTTAGGGTCTTACAGGGGAACACACACTGATGGGCCTTGGACTTGAAGCAGGTCATGAGCCTCCAAAATGCAGAATCTGTCCACTGTACTGGTAGACTGGGGTGGTTTGGAGTTAGGTGTGGAGGATTTGCCTGGGAGAGAAGGCACTGGGGTGAACAGCTCATGCTTCTGGCAGTTGCATCTGGAGACAGAGGGCTGGTGAGCTGCAGCCTGAGTGAATGAGTGGGTGGGGACAGGGAGGTGGGGTAGGGCAGTGGTGGAGGCGAGCGGGAAGCTGGGCCAGTGCAACATGTGGGGAGCTTGCCAGCCAGGCCACAGGGGCTGGACTTGGTCTCCTGCAAAAGAGCAAGCTGGCAAGATGTGCAAAATGCCTAGCCCTTCACGAGCATGCGTTTCCCTGGCAGCCACCTGGGTCCTACTCCATCTCAGAAAGGTCAAGATGGAAACTAAGAGAGGCAAACAGAGGGTCAACATTTTTCAAAAGGTGTTCTGTTGCAGATCAAGTTTGAGATAGAGGCAGGGAGACACATATTCTGTTCTGTATCTCTAGCATACTGAGATGAAAGTATCCAAGAAAAACTCCTAGAAACTAGAAGAAACTCTAGAAATTAGGCAGAATCCTAGAGGGAACTGGGAGCTCATCAGACATCAGTTGTTTGCAGCAGATAATTGACACTTATTCTGAGCACCACATCCACTGAATTAAAGGGTTGAATAAACAAGTCCCCATTCAAAGTTACTGCAGTCAAGAAAGGTGAACTCCAGATGCTTTGTTCCTAGTGTAGGAAACACAGGAGTAAACCCTCAAGAGCAGTAGGTTGAGACCCATCCTTGACTGCAGGCTCAGATATCCTCTTCACCTCTTTCCTTCTCTCTCCTTTTCAGGACCATTTTCTCAGGACTGGGTGATGGGGGGAGCTAGGTCCTGGGGCTGGGTTCATCTCACTGCTTCCAGAGAAGTTCTACTGGCTGAATGGAGGAGGTGCTGAGAACTGCACATCATGGTGAACTGTGGATGGCATGTGGCATCTTCCTTGGCTCACCATCCGTTTTCCTCATCCTCACTGCCATCTGAGGGCTGGATTCCTGGCTCAGGGAAGGTCCAGCTTGTTTTTTCTTTCTTTCTTTCTTTCTTTAGGGCCACACCTGTGGCATATGAAGGTTCCTAGGCTGGGGGCCAAATTGGAGCTACAGCGGCCGTCTCTACACCACAGCCACAGAAACATAGGATCCGAGCCACATCTGCTACCTACACTGAAGCTCATGGCAACACCAGATTCCCGAGCCACTGACCGAGGCCAGGGATCAAGCCTGCAACCTCATGGATACTAGTCAGATTTGTTTCCGCTGTGCCATGAAGGGAACCCCCAGCTTGTTCTTTCTTAAGGTTTCAACTGACTTGATGAGGCCCGCCCATAATATGGAGGTTCATCTGCTTTACTTAAAGTCTACTGATTTAAATGTTACCCTCAGGAGTTCCCCAGTTAAGGATCTGGCGTTGTCACTGCTGTGGCTCCTTGTCCTTACTATGGGGATTGTGTTCAATCCCTGGCCTGAGAACTTCCACATGCTTCAGGCAAGAAAGAAAAAAAAAAAAAAAGGAAAGAAAGAGAGGGAAAAAAGCTCATTTTTTACAAAAAAAAGTTTTTTTCACAGAAATACCTAGAATGATGTTTAACCAATTATCTGGGTAATGGGGCCCACCAAGTTGGTACATAAAATTAACCATCATAGATGGAACATGCATGCGCCTCGTATATTTCACTCTGAGCTTCTGAGGAGGGAGGAGAGGGGAAGGGTATGGTAACCTGCCCTTTAAGCTGTGAGCCCATGAGAGATCAAGGGAGCAGGGAAGGTGCTATTGGGGGTGGAAAAGAAAGGAGGACTGTGCCTTGCCTTGGAGGGAGGGTTCAGATACACCAAGAGGCTACCTTCCCATCCAGATAAGATGGGCTGTGAGGTGCCCCCCAGGTGAGTAAAGGCAGCGCCCCAGGGTGCCCAGCCCTTTGGCAGGCATCATCCCAGATCCATAGGCGACATTACTATTCTTTTCATCCCACCTCATGGATGAAGCTGCTAATGTGAAAAGTGGACACATCATCCAGATGCACACAGGTGTTGTGCAAAAAGCCAGGACCATGCTCGGGTGTGCCTACTCCAAAGACGGAGATGCTTTCCCACTTCACCATGCAGCCTCCCTCCTTCTGAGAGTGGAAAGAGCCCTAAGAACTGAGTTTGACATGAACAAGACTTTGGAGGAGGGCCTACCAAGCTGCAGTCTTTTCTCACTCAGCACTGGTGGCTCAGCAAAGGGAGGGAGAGCTAGATCCCCAAGCCCAAGACAAAGGCACCCACTTCCCTGCTTGTTCACATCAAGGGGGGCTTATCTGTCCTTTATTATCTGATAGCTGTAGCCTCAGTGAGAAGATTCTTATTTCTTCATACCTGAGGACTCCCATTACTGGGAGGGTTGCACACTGTCAGCAGGTACGTGATCCTGAGGCAGGCTGGACACCCACTAGGCTGGGCCTCCCTCTCCTTCCAGAGGCTCTTTGGGACGTCATTGAGTTGACCCTGCCCTAACCTCCTCCCTGCCAAGAGGCTGTGAGTTTGCCTTCTAGAAACCACTGGGAGAAGCAGGGGTTCATGTGGCTGGTATGGGGGCAGCAGTGGCTTCTGGCCATGATGTCTGCACATTCAGCTCTGCCAACAGGTCAGCCATTCAGTCCCCCAACCCTACAGTCCTGCTGGGAACTATTCCCAGGCAGAGGACAAGACCTGAGGGTCTGTGAGTCTGAAGTTCAAATCCCCTTGGGGAACAAATTATCCTGAAAGAGAACAATGAGACTTTCAAAAGAGAGGACAATATGCCAGGGACCCACGTCCATGCCTGTCTTTTGGGTTCAGTGCCTCCTGGGAACACCGGACTAGGGACACAAGAAAGAGGCATGGACAACCCCTGTGGGCTGGTCGACGACAATTTCAGAACCTGGCTGAAGTCACCAGCTTCTCCAGGCTGCACTGCGGCTCTCAGTTAAATACAAGAAGTTCCCTTGTAAAGCAATGGGTTAAGGGTCTGGTATTGTCACTGCTGTGGCGTGGGTTCAATCCCTGGCCTGGGAACTTCCATATGCTGTGGGCCCACCCACTCCCCCCCCCCAGAAAAAGTCAAGAAGGACATGCAGAAAGAAAGGCTGTCAGCCCTCCCTCTGTGAACCTTCCTAGGGTGTCATGCCATTTGTGGGAGACTCAATCCCACCCACCTGTGGAAGGAGAAGTCAGGCTTTCTGAACCGCTGAAGAAGAAAAATAAAAGCACATTCTGATATACCCATGACCTCAGCCACACCCTGCCTTATTCACAGTACAACTACATGGCCACATGTACTCACCCACAACCACATTTACACACTCACTGGGAATCACCCAGATCACTACCTTGAGAACTCATGAGTTATCCCATCCACACACACTTGCTGAGGCCCCTGTGGCTGGCCAGACAGTGAAAGACACTCTCTGAAGAAGGCAAAGATGGTGTCTCAGGTCTCCAGAGGCCTTGCACTCACCTCACATCAGACCACGGAACCAGGGCCCTTTGTGCACTGAAGCCCAGAGCTCTGCTCAAGAGGGTGTTTCTGGCCCTAAAGGGCTTCCCACTTTGACGGCGGTTCAGCCCTCAAAGTTCAGATGCCTTGAATGACACAAGCCAACAGAGAGGGAGAGAAGGAAAAGATGAAGAGCAAGACTCTTCAGCAATCTGGAAGCTCCCTCAGGCCACTCAGAGACAGGATCCTGAATGCGGGACAGAGCTGGGCTAGGGATCCAACTTGGGGGCTGGGAGGCTGCCTCCTGAGGGGCCCTAGCACTCAGCTTTGAAAAAGGTGATTCCTGGGTCAGATTCAGTGATGGACAAATTCTGAAAATAGCAGCCACTCAACCCCCCACCCCCGACCCCGCTATTCAAGGGGCCTGGAGTACTCTTGCAGGAATGTGAAAGGTAAATACCTGTTGGATTCCTGTTGCAGAAACACACAAACAAAATCCATGTGACCCTCTTTCCTAGAGTCAGTCTTCCTGGAAGACTCAAGGGAGGCCCAGCTACAAAGACACAAAGATGGACAGGCCATGAGGTAAATGTGGGAGCAGCCAGGACTCTGAGCAATCAGACTCCTCCCCTTTTCATGGGCTCCCCTGAAGTCCCTCCCCTGGGCAGCCCAGTCCCGAAAACTCCCATCCTCCTCAGCTTGACACCTAAAATGTAGATTTAGGGAAATTGGTGGTGGCTTAAAAAAAATATCCTAGTAAAAGACCTAAATAGACATTTCTCCAAAGAAGACATACAGATGGCCAACAGACACATGAAAAGATGCTCAACATCACCAATTATTAGAGAAATGCAAATCAAAACTACAATGAGGTGTCAGCTTACACTCGTCAGAAAGGCCACCATCAAAAAGTCTACAAATAGAAGTTCCCTCACGGTGCAGTAGATTAAGGTTAAGTTATCACCGTTGTGGCTCTGGTTGCTGTTGTGTCATGGGTTGGGATCCCTGATGCAGGAATTTCTGCATGCTGAGGGTGCAGCCAAAAAAGTCTACATTTAACAAATGCTGGAGAGGGTGGAGAAAAGGGAAGGTTTTTACACAATGTAGACAAAGTAGGAGGCTATGTTGTTTGTGGAAATGTAAGTTGGTGAAGCCACTGTGGAAACAGCATGGAGGCTCCTCAAAAAACTAAAAATAGATTTACCATAGAATGCAGCAATCCAACTTCTGGGCATATACCTGGACAAAAATATAATTCAAAAAGATACATGCACCTCAATATTCAAAATAGCTAAGACATGGAAGCCATCTAAATGCCCATTGACAGAGGAATGGATAAAGAAGATGTAGTACATAAATACAGTGGAATATGACTCAGCCATGAAAAGAACGAAATAATGCCATTTTGCAGCAATGTGGATGGACCTAGAGATTCTCCTACTAAGTGAACTAAGCCAGACAAAGACAAATACCATATGATATCACTTATATGTGTAATATAAAATATGACACAAATGAACTTATCTACAAAATAGAAACAAGTTCACAGACATAGAGAACAGACCTGTGGTTGCCAAGGGAGTGGGGAGGTAATAAAGGGATGGACTGGGAGTTTGGGACTGGCAGAGGCAAATTATATACAGGATGGATAAACAACAACGTCTTTAATGTATAGCACAAGGTATTCAATATCCTGTGATAAAACATAATGGACAAAATACGAAAAATAATGTGTATATGAGTGTGTGTGTGTGTGTGTGTGTATAACTGAATCGCTTTGTTCTACAGCAGAAATTAATGCAACATTGTAAATCGGTTATACTTTAATACAATAACATTTTTAAAAATCTGCTACTTGGAGTTCCCGTTGCAGAACAGTGGAAATGAATCCAACTAAGAACCTTGAGGTTATGGGCTTGATCCCTGGCCTCGCTCAGTGGGTTAAGGATCCAGCTTTGCTGTGAGCGGTGGTGTAGGTCGCAGATGCAGCTTAGATTCTGAATTGCTGTGGCTATGATGTAGGCTGGCAGCTGTAGCTCTGATTGGACCCCTAGCCTGGGAAACTCCGTATGCTGAAGGTGCAGCCCTAAAAAAGCAAAAATAAAAAATAAAAAAAATCTGCTGCTTTTCTGGTTGACCCCAAATGGAATACCTATCAAACATATCAGGGGCACTAATGTGACCTCACAATAGTCAGCTGCCTTGTTTGTTCCTTGCGTGGTTGTGAACATATAGCCTGTCCTGCTCCTGGATTGCACAGGTCACATTTCAGATCCACACTGCCCACACCCTCCACCACCCCTGCCTGGTGCATGGGTTTCTATAGAGCAGAGGTTCACAGGATGTTTGCAGATATGCTACTCTATGCATTTTTCCAATAGAGCTGCTGTTTAAATCAGGATCTCACTATTAGCCCAATTTAGAACTTTTCTAAAAGGGGTTTTGTCCTCACTACAGAAACTCAGAAATTTAGGTTTTACCTGTTTGAGCTTTTGAACTAAAAAGAAATTTAAAAAACAAGAAGGGATATTGTTTTTTGCACTGGTGCATCCAACACTGTTACACTGTCCCTATCATGGACTAGAAAAGCTAAAATAAGATCGTTGCCACCTTATAATCTATTTATAAGGCCCTCCCTGCCTGCTTGATTGTCACGTCCTATTATTACAAAGTCATCTTTGGTCCCAGTTTGTATAATAACGAGAACCGCCCACCCGCGGTTATTTAGTTCTTGATATAGTCCCAGCGGTGGTTTTGTGAACCAGTGGACAGATTCGGCCTTCCAAAGGAGAGCAGGTTTAAAAGGAACTGGAGGCACAAAGGGAGGGTGATGTCATAGCCCTTTCCTTTGTTCAGAGCTGAGGGGAGGGGAGCTAGGCGCTCCCTCCTGTCCTGCCCGCCTGCAAGCAGGCTCTTCCCCCCCTGGGTCCCTGACCTTTCTCTTGTCTCTCCTGCCAGCCCAGATGCAGCTCAGCAAGGCCAGTCCTGATGAATTTTCACCAAAGAGGAAAAGGGGCCCTTCCAATAGCCCTCGACCATTTCCCTCTAACAGACAGGCATGGGGACAAGCCCCCTGGCCCTCATCATCTCTATGCCCTTTCCTCCAATGCACGAGCCCCAAGGCCAAGGCCATCTGGGTCCCTGAGTCACACCTGGTCACATGGTCTCCTCCCTCTTCCTGCCACCTGCCTGGTGAGCTGAGTGGGTTGAGCCAACTCCGAAGGCTGCCAGTCATGGAGGGCCCTTGGGTCCATGTCTCCATCACCTCTGGCCTGTTTTCCTGTTCATATTTTTTTCTCTCTTCCTCTCCTCAGGGTCTTAGTTTTCTTCTGATATTTTATAGAAAGGTTTATTCTTTTTTCTTTTTAAAAAAATTTTATTGGGAGTTCCCACTGTGGCTCAGTGGGTTAAGAACCCAACTAGTATTCATGAAGATGCAGGTTCCATCCCTGGCCTCACTCAGTGGGTTAAGGATCCATGGTTGCCAAAAGCTGTGGTGTAGGTTACAGGTGTAGCTCAGATCTGGTGTTGCCATGGCTGTGGTGTAGGCTGGCAGCTGCAGCTCTGATCCAACCCCTAGCCTGGGAACTTCCCTATGCTACAGATGCAGCCCTAAAAAGGAAAAAAAAAATTTTTAATTTTATTGAAGCATTGTTGATTTACAATATTGTATTAAGTTCTTCTGCACAACAAAGTGATTCAGTTATATATATATATATATATATATATATGTATTTTTCATATTCTTTTCCACTATGGATTATCATAGGATATTAAATGCAGTGCCCTGTGATGTATAGTAAGAGCTTGTTGTTTATCCATTATATATATAATAGTTTGCAGCTGCTCATCCCAGGCTCCCAATACTATAAAGGGTTATATTGTTATATTTTGCATTTAATAAGAGGGTTTTTTTTCTCCTCTCAATAGAAGAATTTAATTTTATTGTCACAAAAACATCATCTGTGAGGTAACATGTAAGCAGGGACCCTTAGCCCCATTTCACAGACTGGGGAACCTAAAACTAGCTAAGAAAGCAAACATGCTAAGTCCACGTAGTGAGGAAGAGCCTTGGCTCTTTTAGTCAGGGAAAGAACTATGGGCTGCAGATCCCAGGAGACCCAGAGTTTCTAGCCTGTCAGGCCCTCTGCAGTCTGCACTGCTATCCTGAACGTAATGCCCATTCCTTCTGAATTCATAGGAACTTGCCTGTTACATATTTTCTCAATTGGCAGATACTGAAAGAAAAATCACCCTCTAGGGAACGTGCACAAATTTTTTTTCTTTTCACTCAAAGGACCTCCTTATAAAGGGTTTAGAATCCCAGAAAAGGGGCAGACACTCAATCATCACCATTTCCCAAAGTGGGGTGTACATTCTGCTGCTGACACACAAGATAATTTTCAGGGCTACGCGGGAATATTTGGCCACACCAGAGGCACATGGAAGTTCCCATACCAGGGATCAAACCCATGTCACAGCAGCAACCTGAGCCACAGCAATGACAATGCCAGACCCTTAACCCACTGAACCACCAGAGAACTCCTACCCTGACATTTTTGTTTGAATGCGTTAGCTTTCTTTTGTGATTCTAGCATTAAACCTTTTAAAAAAGACTATTCAAGTAGAAAAGTAGGGTGATAGTAAAGAAAAGGCTGGTTGGTAGGTAACTAGCTCTGCAGGCCTGGGGAAGTGCTCATTGTAGGAATGGAGGACATTTGTCTAACCCTGTGCTAACACTGTGCTAAGTTAGGCAATCAAGATGTTGAAAAGAAAATATTTGAAAATGAACCCATTATCAGCCAGAGTGTGAGGTAACCTGTGCTCAGGACAACTGTCAGAGGGCCAAGACTGGCCCCATGACTCTTGCAGCCTTGCCAAGAAGACCCCCATGAGGGCAGTGCAGCAAAGAAAAGCCCTGGCACAGTTCTGCCAATTTTCCTCTCCCCTCAAGGATGCCTTCCCTGTGCCCTGGGATCCCCCTGCTCCCACAGGCCAGAACCCCCTCAGGACCTGCCGGCTCCTGGGGCTGCCTCCCCCAGTGGTCGGAAGCTGCTCACTCCCACATCCCTACGGGAAGGCTGCATCAAGGGAAAGGTTTACTCTTTCCTAAAGGACATGCCATTTTAGCCATCATCAGGCTTTGGGTGTCCAAGATTTCACTGCAGGTGATTCACTTTTCCTTACATTGGACAAGTTGTAGTCTTTCCAGCAAAGTAAAGTTTACATTTGAATCTCCAACAGTAGACCAAATAGATTTCATTCATGTGGGCAATTGGATGCTTCTTGGGCCAGAGGAAGGATTAAAGAAAACAGACAGAAACAATAAAAGTAGGTATGTCTACAGAGACCACACCAGCACAGGGGCTGATGTAAAAAATTACAAAGGTCCAAAGTATCAAAGCTGGAAGGGCCAACCCAGGGAAAACCTGTGCCCCATGGTTAGAGAACTCAGCCCAGCGAAGCAGCAAGCAGGCCAGGCAAGGAAGTGCACAAAATCCCCAAAAAGAGATTCCGTGGCTGCCTGTCATGTTTCCAAATATATTGTGGCAGGTTTGCAGTTTGCAAAAGCAGGTTTGCTTTTTGAAATTCTCCTTCTCTTGTTTTGTAAAAATGAAAATATGAGGAGGAGCTTGGTTATGAGTTGAATTGTGCCCCTCCCCAAGTCATATATTGAAGTCCTACTGCCAGTACGTGAGATTGTGACCTTGTTTGAAACAGGGTCACTGTAGATGCAATTAGTGAAGATGAGGTCATACTTGAGTAGGGTAGGCCCCTCATTCAATATGACTGTTGACTTTATGAACCAAAATGTAACATGAAGAGGAGACAACAACAACGCACAAAGAAGAAAGAAGATGGAAAGAAGCACAAGGAGAAGGCGGCTGTGGGCAAGTTAAGGCCTCAGAAAGAATCAACACTGCCCATGCCTCCATCTCGGACTCCCAAACTCCAGGACTGTGGGATAACACCTTTCTGTTGTTTAAGCTGCACCATCTGTGGTACTTTGTTATGGCAGCCCCAAGGCAACTAATGTATGCTTCCAGTAAATTCTCTATGCTACATATGAAGAAAAACAATTTAACAGGAAACGAGTATAATAGAAAAAATTGGGGAGTTCCCATTGTGTCTCAGGGGGTTAAGGACTTGACGTTGTCTCAGTGAGGGTGAGGGTTCCATCCCTGGCCTTGCTCAGTGGGCTAAGGATCTGGAATTGCTGAAAGATGTGGCATAGGTTGCAGATGTGACTAGGATCTGGTGTTGCTGTGGCTGTGGTGGAGGTTGGCAGCTGCAGCTTCAATTCCACCACTAGCCCCAGACTTCCGATATGCCACAGGCATGGCTGTAAAAAGAAAAGAATTTTCCTTTTCCACTGTGACCTAAGGATCCATGTCTATCATACCACCTAAAATTAAATTTTATTCCCAAACACCTTGATTGAGAAGCTTTATTCTGGTAGATGTTGTGCAGCAATGGATTAGACACAGGCTCTCTTTCAATAATTAATTCAGGTATAATTGGTGTACAATAAGCTTCATGCGTATAAAATATATAATTCATAAGTTTTGCCACATCGCTACACATTGTGTGTGAAAGCTTCAGCACAACCATGACAGTGAACAGATCCATCTCTTCTAGAAATGTTTTCTATCCCTTCTGTTATCCTGCTCCCATCTCCTTCCTTCCTTCTTTCCCCAAGGCCACCCCCATCCCCAAGGAACAAAGGATCTGCTTTCTGTCTTTTCTAGAATTTTATGTAAATGGACCACAGCATGTCATACTAAAAACTTGCTTTGCTTCTTTCAGCATAATTATTTTTGAGATGTTTTTCTCCCATGTGGTTGCCAGTATCGGTCAAGCATTTCTATTTACTGCTGAGGAGTAGTCTATTATGTGGATACGACTATGTTTATTCATTCGCTTCTTGACGGACATTTGGAAAGTTTCCAGTTTTCAGTGATTACAAATGTGCTGCTGTGAACATCTGTGCATTGGTCTTTACATGAACATCTCTCTTGGGTAAACACCTAGGAGTGGAATGGTTGGATCATATGGTAGGCATGTGTTAAACTTTTTAGGAGATTGCCAGAAGTCTTCCCTAAGTGCCATACCCTGTGGCTCTCCCACCAGCAGTGAATGAGCTTTCTGGTTGCTTCACACCCTCGCCCATGCTTGCAGGGTCTCCTTTTTTTATCTACTCTGTTCTACTTGTGCAGTGGTATGTCACTGCATGGCCCAGGGACTTTGGCTGGGCCACGCCAAGGAGCCTTGTAACACAGAGACCCTGTGGAACTAGAGTCACATTGTAAATGGGGGACCTACTCTTGCTAACTCTCAAGGGAATAATGAACATGATGCCGAAAAATCTGATGAGCCATTTTATGTCTCCTGATACAGAAAACACATTGCAGGTGGATTAGACCTGCATTTAAAAAAATCTCTCAGGTAAAAAGTGCTATTGTTTGTTCCACAGCAAAAATACTGGAATGTGTGAACAGAACCTAAATATGCAAATGCTCCCTCCACCTCCCCCCTGGGCCCCAAGGCCTGTGCTGCTGACCACCCCTGGAGATACTGAGCCCTCCCACACGTTAGCAGCTCTGCCTGGGTGTCCCTGCGGAGAAGCTCCGCCCACTCCCCCCTTCCCGCCACCTGCCACATTATCCACCAGGCAAACTCCCTCTGTAGGATCCACAGAGAAGAGACGCCCCTAGTCTGTGAACCAGCCTCTGCCTATGCAGCTGCTCCCGAGTGCGTGTTCTTACGGTACCTGTCACAGGTTGGCCTTCAAGCACCTGAGAGTCCCTCTTGGGAGAGGACTTTGCATCTGGGGGGACTATGTTCTCAGGACCCAGCACAGAGTAGCAACCAGGCAGCCTGTGCCCAGTGAAAGGAGTAAGCACATGGGCCTGTCTGACAAGGCAATATCGCTGTGAGTGGCCATCCAACCCTGAATGAGTTAAGCTCGTGGTCACAGCCGTCACTGCAGCCTCCCAGGACAGCCTCTCTGGGCTCTCCCAGCTCCACCCCCACTCAGGGAATCCATGGGCTGCTGTTCAGGGCCTGGGGCCCTTAAATGATCCTTCGAGAAATGCGCCTCTTCCGAGTCTGTGGCATTTCTCTCTCTTTTTTTTATTGTTTGTTTTTTGTTTTTTGCTTTTTAGGGCTGCACCCACAGCATATGGAAGTTCCCAGGCTCGGGGTTGAATCCAAGCTATAGCTGCTGGCCTATGCCACAGCCACAGCAACTCTGGATCCAAGCCGCATCTGTGACCTACACCACAGCTCACTTGGACACTGGATCCTTAACCCACTGAGCAAGGCCAGGGATTGAACCTACATCCTCATGGATCCTAGTCAGGTTCATTAACCGCAGAGCCATGAAGGGATCTCCAGGGTCTGTGACATTTCTGTCCTGCCCCAATATGCCTTGCTATTACTGTATGCCTTAGTTAAACATTACCTAACCCCATGACATATGAATGGAGAAAGAGTTGTTGCTATGAAACACAAATTCACAGCTTCGGAAAGGCTCAATAATGGTAAATCATGAAAAAAAAAAAAAAATGATGTCCCATTATGTGTGCATGGGGAAAATGTTTAAAGCTGAGAGGAGTAAAAATCCATAAGAATTCTGCATTTGGAGTCTTATGCAAATGTCTTGGTTTTTTATGTCACTTTGAATAAGTTTAAACTGGAGTATATGCAGATGATGCATTATGGCTGTGTGTGCTTTGGATAGAAAATGTGGATTGGAAATCACCAAACCAAATGATTATCATATACATCTATGTATGTAGGCTTCAAGTTAAAATAAAATTTTATATATAGACATACATATATAGACATGCATATATGCACATTTATGTACATATGCGTATATGTGTATCTGTGTGTGTATGCATATATGTGTGTGTACAAACACACAGACACACATGATTTTCTACTTTAAGTAATTTGGGCTATTTACTCACCAGCTACTGGTCTCATAGGCATTAGATAAGAAAACGCCCACTCTGGAGTTCCCGTCGTGGTGCAGTGGTTAATGAATCCGACTAGGAACCATCAGGTTGCGGGTTCAATCCCTGCCCTTGCTCAGTGAGTTAACGATCCTGCATTGCTGTGAGCTGTGGTGTAGGCAGCAGACGTGGCTCGGATCTGGCATTGCTGTGGCTGTGGCTTAGGCCAGTGGCTACAGCTCCGATTAGATACCTGGCCTGGGAACTCCATATGCCGAGGGAGCAGCACTAGAAAAGGCAAAAAAAAAGACAAAAAAAAAAAAAAAAAGAAAAGAAAACTCCCACTACATACATAATTAAGTACATATGCCTATATAAATATAAATACATCATAAATATTTGTTTATATACATTAAACATCTGTGTAAACATGCTTTGTATATTGAATATTTTTTTGCACATAAATACACAGTATATAAATTGAACATTTGTGTTTGTATTTGAGTTTCCTCCATCCTTGGCCTTTAAGCATTTCTAGGACAGATGGTGGTCACCATTGGGTTCACAGGAAGCCAACTTTTGAAGTCAAGCTTGGTGTTCAAGATGTTTATCAGGGGAAATTTTGGGATCCTCACCTGTGGCAGGAGGACAGGAAGCAGGACCAGGTGGAAGAGAAGTCAGGATGAGAAGTGGCCCAGCAGCCTTGGCCAGTGCAGGAACTCTGGGGCGATAGTGGTCTGAGTTGTCCTAAGTTGGACAGAGATGGTGATCCCTGGACCTGCCACAGGACATGGACCCCAGGGAGGGAGGTGACCCTGGGTGGGATGGCTCTGTGGCCAGGGCAGTCCCCACGTGGCTACAGGCTGCAGGACAGGCAGCAAGCCCGCCATCAGAGGGACACTTGGCAGCAGAGACTAGCATCTTCACCAGGGGTGGTTGGCTATCCTCCAGAAAGAGTCTCACCTATCACATGGAAAAGATTCCAAAGACCCTACCAAAGCCTCTGGATTGATAACCTGCTCCTTGACTTACTTTTACATCATTTCTCCTTTCCTTAACCTCGAAATGCCACATAGGATGGATCCAGTCCCCCCAGTGGAGAGTACTTACTCCTTACAAAGTGTTGAGGAATATTTGTACTGAAAGCTCAGCTGTCCTTGGTCACCAGAAGCTAGGGCACACACAAGGACACACACATATACACATGTGCTTGGTATTTATTGCCAAGTGGCTGTGCCTTGCTAATTACAAGTCCCAACCTGGAACTGGGTAGAGGTAAATTTCGGTTTTCTAAGTCCCCATCCTACTCAAGGATTCCATGAGTCCACAGCCTTAGAGAGGGATGACTACTCTACTGTTGGGTGAGAAATAGAAACACAAGAGCAATGGGAATTCCCGTTGTGGCAGAGGAGAAATGAATCTGACTAGTATCCATGAGGATGCAGTTTTGATCTTAGGCTTTGCTCAGTGGTCAGGAATACAGTGTTGTCGTGAGCTGTGGTGTAGGTCACAGACACGGCTTGGATCCTGCATTGCCATGGGTGTGGTGTAGGCTGGCAGCTGCAGTTCCGATTCAATTTCTAGTCTGGGAATTTCCATATGCCACTGGCATGGCACTGAAAAGCAAAACAAAACAAACAACAAAAAAACATACAAGCAGGGACAACAGGTTACTACCAACAGGTTACTACAAGTACAGACCTGGTGGGAATCTTGGTTGCTCAGGACATGTTTCTTTACCTCTTTGAAAATTTCTTTTTCTTTTTTCTTTTTTTTTTTGGTCTTTTTAGGTCTGCACCTGTGGCTGGGGCCTAATCAGAGCTGCAGCCACCAGCCTACGCCAGAGCCACAGCAACATCAGATCTGAGCCATGTTTATGACCTGTACCACAGCTCATGGCAATGCTGGATCCTAAACCCACTGAGCAGGACCAGGGATTGAACCTGCAACCTCATGGTTCCTAATCATATTCATTTCCACTGCGCCACAACAGGAACTCCTAAACCTTTCTTTCTATTCCCCAGCTCTATAAAGTGACCAGTGAGATCACATGTTCTAAAGTACATGTTGCTCAATGCCTGGCAAGAGCCAACTTTAGAAAAGCAGTAGCCACAACATTGTAAATCAACTCTACTTTAAGAAAACTTTTTAAAAAATTTAAAAAAGAAAAGAAAAGCAGTAGCTACATTTTCAGATACCACTATGTCTGCAAATATGCTAAAACATATAAATACCTGTACACAGAGAATTCAAGTGAACAGTAGTTATTACTGGATGGGGAGAATGTGGGTGAAGTTTTTTCCCAATAAATTATTGCCCATGATTTTTTTAAAGCAAGGAGATATTACATTTGTATTCAGAAAGAAATGCAATTTTAAAAATAAAATTAATTAATGTTAAAAAAATCATATTGAAGTCAACAGAATTGTCAATTTCGTGGCCTAATTGACCCACTTCAGGAGGACAAGAGTACTCAGGAGGCAAACTTTTCCAGGCGATCCAGAGAAGCATAGCTCTGGGACAGTGGTTAACCCCCAGGCCCTGAGCCAAACTAGAGACACTTCCACCCACTCGTCCCCACTCTGCCTGTCCCTTAGCTGCCAGGTCCCTTCTCCAGTAACCCCGAGCTCTGTTTCTTTCCTTCTGAGCTCATGCTCTGGATTTCCTTCCCCAGCCTCCCATCCTTGTCCTCTTTGGAACAGGGCCCTTATTCTTCCCTGTAGTCCAGAGATTGGAGCCCTTCCCCAGCACCCAAGACAGCAACAGGGACAACAAATTCAATACAGTATTCACAGAAGGAGGAATATGGCTCTGTAGGTAAGCCTCTAAATTTGGCGTAATTTGTTATAAAGCCATAGATAATACAGTGCTATAGGAGCATGAATTAAAGAAGGATCTTTGGGAAATTTGTGTTTTCCAAGATAGATTAATCAAAAATTATGCAAACATATAAAAATGCATAGTTTTAGGAGTTCCCGTTGTGGCACTGTGGAAACAAATCTGACTAGTATCCAGAGGACGTGGGTTCTATCCCTGGCCTTGCTCAGTGGGTCAGCAATCCAGCATTGCCTTGAGCTGTGGTATAGGTTGCAGATGTGGCTCATATCCCGAGTTGCTGTAGCTGCGACTGGCAGCCGTAGCTCCAATTCAACCCCTAGCCTGGAAACCTCCATATGCCACAGGGTTTTTTTTTTTTTTGCTTTTAGGTGTGGCCCTAAAAGCAAAAAAACAAAAAAAAAAAGCATGGTTCGAGATAAGTAATTCTATGAGACTTATGTGCTGCCTACTGTACTAAAGAGGCAACTTCAGATAAGTAATTTTAAAATGCAGTTGCAGCGATGTTAATATTTTCAAGTGATTTATAAAAATTTGCTGACCTGAAGGAAAAAATATGAATTAAGCAATGTGGCCCTTGAATACAGAATTCCCATTAATATCCCCCTAGAGAAGGCACTCTTAGCCCTTGACCATCCTCAGAGAGGCTCTCTACCAAAATGTAGTCATCCACACACAAGACACACAGCCCTATTTTGTAAGAGCAAGTGAGAAAGGCACTGTGTGACACTCCAGAAAAATAGATTGCCTGGAAATTCAAAAAATGCACGTTTTCCTTTATTTATTTATTGTCTTTTTAGGCCCGCACTCACAGTATACAGAAGTTCCCAGACTAGGGGTTGAATCAGAGCTGTAGCCGCTGGCTTACACCACAGCCACAGCTACTCAGGATCTGAGCCAGGTCTGCAACTTAGAATCACAGCTCACAGCAATGCTGGATCCTTAACCCACTGAGCAAGGACAGAGATCCAACTCATGTCCTCATGGATACTGTTGGATTTGTTACCACTGAGCCATGACGGCAACTCCAGTATTTTCTTTTAGAGCCGAGCTCTTAAGTATAATTCTTAGTTGCTCTTTGAAATCTGTAGTTCTCAAGTCCAGGATGAAGTCCTCCCAAGACAGCATCTTCAAAGATACACTAAGACTGGGTTGCTCTGTCTTTAAGTGATGATGAGCTCTTTCTCCACTTGGAAATAATTTTAACAGTGAGTCTAGTGGCTTCCCTGAAGCTGTCCACCAGACTAGCTCAAAGAAATCCTGAGCACCTGAGTGGGCAGTGTTAACCCAGCTCTTTTCTGAGCTCCCAGGAAAGTTGTCTGGCTATTATGACAAGGGAAATATGTAAGGGTCCCATGGTAAATATTTCCTGGGTGGGTTCCCCCAGCAGAGGACTGGGACTCCACTCCTCTTATCATAAAAGGAGGCAAAGGAAAGAACTTATTTGAAGAAAGGATGCCTCAGACCTCACTGAAAATGTGATCTGTACTTTTACAGTTAGAAGTGTCAGTGGGACAGTGGGGCATTAAGGACCACTAGGACTCACCATTGTGAACCAGATCAGGAGAGAGGACAATGCTGGCACCTGGTGGAAGTCCAGTTTAGGTTGGGGTCAGGGGGTGCTCTGGAAGATCTTCTAGGGACTTCCGGGAAGCCCTGTGAGAGAGGCTGGGTGAGGGTGGAGCCAGAAAAGCGTGATGCCATGGCTGTGAATAGCACATAGAGCATCCCACAGACTGGCCCTCAGCATGATGCTCACCTCCAAGCCATGTTGCGGCGAGTGTTTGTTCTGCAAAGGAGGCTCAAAAGAATCAAAACTATAGTTCCCGTCATGGCTCAGTGGTTAATGAATCCGACTAGGAACCACAAGGTTGCGGGTTTGATCCCTGGCCTTGCTCAGTGGGTTGAGGATCCAGTGTTGCTGTGAGCTGTGGTGTAGGTTGCAGGTGTGGCTGGCATCTGGCATTGCTGTGGCTGTGGCATAGGCCGGCGGCTACAGCTCCCATTAGACCCCTAGCCTGGGAACCTCCATATGCTGTGGGAGCAGCCCAAGAAATGGCAGAAAGACCAAAAAAAAAAAAAAGAATCAAAACTGTAAGAATTAGACTGGGCTTCCTGTGTCAATAGTGATAGTCTGGAGTAAAATCTGCTCTGGTTAAAATGTGTCCCCTTTGCTCCTCATGGGGAGAGGAAGGACAGGGCTCCCATCATATCCTGTCCATTCCAAGACAGTTGCTAATCCCCTTCAGGAAGAATTAGAATGTGAGGCTTCAGTGCTATCTTGGTGCTTGATGGGTCCTCTGGTTCCAGACATCGGGGCAGCGCCTTGCCCCTTTGTCCTAGGAATGGCTTATGCCTACTTATACCTTTAGCACTTATACCTAAGTGCTGATGAGAGGGTTGCCCTGAACTAAAGACAAAGGTGCCTCCAACTTCTCCCTTCTCACTCAATTAGGCCACTGCCTCCATGTCCTGAGACTGTGAAGAGAAGCCCTGCAACTGAGAGGATAGTCATGATGAAAGATAAAGGGATCCCTGTGACCATTCAACGCAGGCTCTGGCTTCACTTTGGCTACAACACTTTGAAGTTCAGGGGCCTCACAAATCTAATGAAATCCCCCAGGTGACTATAGAACAAATTCAAAAAGGTGATGAAATGATGAAAGGGTGTTTATTTGGGGATATCCTGACATTCACAAAAAAAAAAAAAAAATTTTTTTTTATGGTTGACTTCGATATTTCTAAAACTAGCAACTTAAAATTTTCCTTAAAAGTGTTCTCAAACTTCAAAAAGCACTGCCGTTTCCTGTCCTATCTGAGTTCCAGCAAGCTCCAGAGTGGGCTGAGAAGATGCACATCAAAGCTCTCTATTGGCTTGTCAGTGATTTATCAGATCAGAGTCAAGTCACAAAGGAGACATTCCTGCCAGAAGTCTCAGAGCAGAAGGATGCATCTTTGATGGATTCCGTGGGAGAGGACCTGATTCAAACATTCAAATGCAATTAGTATTTTGGGAGAGATACAGGAAAGACTTGGAGCGGGTGGTGGTAGCAAAGTCAAAAGGAAAGGAAGACAGCCAGTGGGATGGGGGCGGGGGTAAAAGGGGGGACTGTATCACTAAACAAGTAACCATGGGGGCAGCTGGAGTTCAGTCCCAGTGGGGGTCTCTACCTACAATGGAGAAGACACCTCAAAGTTATTCCAACCAAAGGATGAGGAAGAACTGTAAATTATTAGCATAAATTTTAAAGTTCATTTTTATACTATGTGATACCAGTTTTCCATGCAAATATCAGCATTAACTCATGCAGAATCATCAAAATTATACACTTCTACTTAGCAATTCACAATACATCTCTTACCAAAATGGTGGCTGCACAAATAACACCTCTTTTTTTTTAAATGGTCACACTTACAGCAAATGCACCACAACTACATACTACACTGCAGCTGCAGCAGCGCTGGCTCTATTAACCCACCGTGCTGGGCCGAGGATGCAACCTGCACCTCTGCAGAGATCTGAGCCTCTGCAGTGAGATTCTTAACCCACTGCACCATAGCGGGAACTCCTAACTCCTCTGGTTTTATTTTACATCTCCATGGGTGTCAGTTCACCACCCCTACACCAGCTACCTTTGGCTCACTGGTCAGTAAGCATGGCCAGAAAGAAAAGGTGGGTTGGCCTATCTTTGTTTCCTTCTATCTCTTCACTTTTAGCAATTGATTGGCTAAGAGGGGGAAGTAGCAAGAGTAAGAAAGATGATGGGCTTCCTTAATTGTTGCTCCTGAAAACTTCTCGGTGTGCAAAGCAAGTTCTGGTGTGATCAGAAAGTGTGGCCTCTTGGAGCTGTTTTCTCCCCTTTACCCAGTCATAGATGTGACACTCTTATCTTGTACTTGCTTTCTCTGGGCAGCCTGGGTCCCTAAATTCTGGGTTTGTGGGACATCGGGAATGCTCTGGGGGAATGGGGAGGCAGGGAAGGACAATGGGGGCCACCCACTTCGTGGGGATCTTCTCTGCTCACACACATGCCCTGGGCCTCATCACCTTCACTTACAAAACACTAGCCCAAGAACAAAACTACTTGAATTTCAAGATAATGACAGCAGAGCATGAAACCAGGTGCAGGGCCCTTCTCAAGGTGGGGTCCTCCTGGGGCTGGCCCTGGCTGGGCATTTATCCATCAAAGCCCACATATGCGACATTCAGGACAAGCCAGGTAGGGAAACAGAGTGAAAGCTGTGGGCAGAGATGCAGTATTCGTCATTTGCATTTGGTATGTAGAGGTAGGTGCTGGAGTATCTGTGGACACTGGTCTGTCTCCAAAGACATCTCTGAGATTAAACAGAAGAGCGTGGCATTGCGGGGCTTGCTGGGTGCTCTGGGCTTGCCATTCCCTGTTATGGAGATGAAAGTCAGGAGATTTGTCACGGGGGATTTACTTTTTCTGTGTCTGTCCCATCAAAGTGAAAGTCACATAGGCTCCCCTCACTAATTGGTCTCTTCCTTCTCTCTTATATTTTTATTTTTTATTTATTTTATTTTATTTTTTTGGCCACACCCAGGGCATATGGAAGTTCCCGAGCCAGGGATTAAATCCAAGCTGCAGCTTCGACCAATGCCACAGCTGCAGCAATGCTGGATCCTTAACACACTGTGCCAGACTGGGGATTGAACCTGTGCCTCAGCAGTGACCCGAGCCCCTGCAGAGACAATGTTGGACCCTTAACCTACTGCTCCACAGTGGGAACTCCCCACTCTTTTTAAAATTTGAGGTATACTTTCTTTTCAATATAATATTAGTTTCAGGTTTACAACACAGTAATTCAAAATGTTTAATTATCCGTTTATAGTTATTATAAAATATTGGCTATATTTCCTGTGCTGTGCATCACATCCTTGTAGCATATTTACTTTATACAGAGTAGTTTGTACCCACATGCTTTTTTCTTTTTTCTTTAAAATTGTGGTCTATCACAAGACATTGAATAGAGTTCCCTGTGCTACAGTAGGACCTTGTTGTTTATCCATCCTGTGCATAATAGTTTGCATCTGCTAATCCCAAACTCCCAATCCATCCCTCCACATGTCTTTGTTTTGCAGCCTGTTGTGTACATTTGAGACTGTCACTGGCTGACAGCCATTTGCGAGGTGCCTGTAGCACTTGGCTGTGCAGGAGAAGGACAGGGGACAGCCTCTGTGGGATAGGAACACAGGAGCAGAAGAGCAGCCGGAGGCCAGAAAAGTCAGAGCCCACTGGGTTCCCAGAATCCACTCAGCCTAATTGGAAGCAGAGCCTACAGGGGGAGGAGCTGAAGTGGGTGGAAAAAATTCTCTCTATTCTAATTCCAAGTGCTAGAGAAGCTTTGGTGAACTGGGCTGACTGCAGGGAGAGTGTACATGTCGATAGCCTTATGCGTAAGCAATTTGGTGATATGTATTTAGAATTTCAATAATGTTTATACCCTCTGCCCTAGAATTACACTCTCAGGAACTGATTCTATACACATTTATTGAAGTATCATTCACCTTGGAAAAAAATTGTACAAAACTCAATAATAAAAAACATCTTCCAAATTCCCAGGTGAAGGAATGCTGTGAGGCCAAAAAACTATTATGCTTTGGAATAATAATTACAGACCTGGTAAAGAGTTCACAATTAGACTGACATGCTTCCCCATTTGCCCATCAGAGTTCTGATCTGCACACATGACCCTGGGAGAACTTCTCATGGTCACTCCACCCATAGCATAGCAACTGGACAAATCTGGCAGTGACACTCTATATGTTGTATTAACTGGTAGAGGAACGGTGCATGTCTACCAAGCGGCTCTCTGGGAGACTGGTTCTGATGACAGTGTCTACAAACTTCACTAGTGTAAATACTACCATTGTGGCTGATTTTAAGCCACAGCATGAGGGTAGATGTGGGCTGAGATGAGCACAGTTGCTCTCCTGAGCCATCCAAGCAGACTCAGCCCACCTCTGGGGGAAATACGACATGGTGGTGACAAGGGTCGTTGTCTTCATTCCATGGTTGGAAGTAGTTTTCTGCTCTTTTCTGTTGGGGGAGGGAGGGTGTCTGACACCCACTGGGCACCACCCCTAGAGAGGGCGACTTCTGCACTGGAGGCAGGTGGGAGACCCTTTGTGGAGATGGTGCCTTTCCATCGCTGCGCAGCAAGTGCGCTCCTCCCTTGGGGCAGAGGACCAGTTCTGATGCCTCACCTTGCTCCTTCCAAGACTGGACAGGATAAGAATGGGGAATAGCCAGGGCAGACAGATGTGTTAGGAGGCTTTAACAGTATTCAGGAGCAGAAACCAGGGGCTAGTGGAAAGGAAGGGCAAAAACTGGCAGAGGAGGGGTCATCTGCAGGAAGCACTATGTCCTTGTGCCCTGTCCTGACAAATGGAAATGAGCAGGGGAGAAGGACCGGTCCAGGAGCTATCTTGTTGCCGGACTTCACTGCCCAAAGTTTTCAAGGGATGCAAGCATCATTAATGTAGATTAAGAGGAAGCCAGTGCCAGCTGGTGGAAACCCCATGAAGAGAGGGGGCATGTGTCCATCCTTGTCTGTCATGCCCATGGCCTCCTGCCTCTAAGCTGCAGTCACAAAGCCCATCACCAGCAGGGCCCACAGCCTCAGCCGTTGCATAGTGTGCCTGAGTTGGGGATCCTCCTTGGTGCAGCAAAAGTGGCTGAAGTTATTTCCAAACTCAGATTATATTTGTATACTATGATGGTCTGAATGTTTCTCTGTCCCCATATGTTAAATCTTAAATCACTCAAAAGTGATGGTATTAGGGGCCTTTGGGAGGCGATTAAACCACAAGGGTCGATCCCAAAGGAATGAGGTTATACTTTTATAAAAGAGGCTCCGGAGAGCTATCTCAGCCCTTCCACTGTGAGGACACAGAGAGAAGCTGCAGGCTATGAACCAGGATGCAGGTCCTCAGCAGGAGATCCTGCCCACACCTTGATCTTGGACTCCAAGCCTCTAGAGCCATGAGAAATAAATCTCTGCTGTTTATAAGCCATC
Source organism: Sus scrofa (assembly GCF_054392235.1). Classification (NCBI taxonomy): domain Eukaryota; kingdom Metazoa; phylum Chordata; class Mammalia; order Artiodactyla; family Suidae; genus Sus; species Sus scrofa. The sequence goes on from NC_139383.1 coordinate 151,017,972, forward strand.
CAATCTGTGGCATTGTGTGATAAAAATCCAAAAGGACTAAGACAGATACATTCATTCACTCTCGAACAATTTCCCCATTCCATCTGACCACCTGTAGAGGGCCACGTCTCCACTTACTCTATCCAAGCCTCTGTCTGTACAGGATGAGGACAGAACCAGTGCTAGGGAAATGTTTTCTGTGAGGAAGAAGAGAAGGAAAAACCCAAGGAAAGACTTTAGGTGGGAGATGGTGCCTGGTCTAGCAGAGGTGAGGTGAAGAAACCAAGGAAACAGGTGAAATAAAAAATTCAGGGGATGGACTTCCTGTTGAGGCTCAGCAAGTTAAGAACCTGACATTGTCTCTGTGAGGATGCAAGTTCCACCCCTGGTCTTGCTCAGTGTGTTAAAGATCTGGCATTGCCATGAACTGCAGCATAGGCCACACTGCAGCTCCAATTCAACACCTGGCCCAGGAATTTCCATATGCCACAGGTGTAGCCACAAAACGGAAAAAAAGAAAGAAACTCAAGGGAGATCTTAGAGGTTAAGGATATGGTATTGTCACTGCTGTAACTCTGGTCGCTGTTGCTCTGGCTAGGGTTCGACCCCCGGCCCAGGAACTCCATATGCTGTGGATGCACCCGTTCAAAAAGAAAGAAAGAAAAAGAAATTCAAGAGAGGCCAGATGCAAAGAGCCTCATGTAACATAATCAAAAAGGGGAGATGGGCTTAGACCTCATCCCTGGCCTTGGAACTCCATGTGCCATGGGGCAGCCAAAAAAGAGAATATTTTAAAAAGAGAGAACAAGTGGTTGGCTTTATGTATCAGAAAGATTGCTCTGGAAGTGGTAGGCCAGGCAGACGTGATAGGGAGAAGTTGGAGGGTTAGACGGGGATGACACTGCAGACCAGTTTAGAAAACTGAGGGGCACTGGAACAGGGTGAGAACATTGAGTGGGGCAGGGGCAGGCCAAGGAGGCCAGGGCAGGACGGGGGCACTGCAGAAAGAATGCATGTCCTATTGCCTAAGGATGTATTGTGTTTCTTCAAGGATAAAAGTTGAGTTCCCACAGTGGCTCAATGGGACCATTGGTATCTCTAGAGTACTGGGACACAGGTTCGATCCCCAGCCCGGCCTAGTCGGTTAAGGATATGAAATTGCCCCACCTCCTGCTGCTCAGATCTGATCTCTGGCCCAGTAACTCCGTATGCCAAAAAAAGAAGAATCAAGGCTGTATTTTGAAAATATTTTTTCATCCGTCCTAATTGGTATGTCCCCAGTTATATTTTTTTCAAGTTAGAAATTTGTGGTAAATCAAAGGAAAACACCAGCTTTGCATGTACAAAAAGACCCCAACTGCAGTAACAGGTCCCGGAGAAATGTAAAGGCCCAGGCTACACTCTGCCACGCATCTTCCCTCCCAGGCACTGCCCACAGGTGGTTCTCCCCCTTTCTGACCGTGCTGTAAGCTCAGTCCTCTACAGGTTTTAATGGCAGGGCTCTGGGTTAGCATCTCTACCCATCCAGACTTGGAATGAAAGGACAGTGAGAGTAACCCTACCTTTCCATACTCCAAATTCTTTTTATTTGTCCTAAGTTTCAGGTCTTAACTCAGGAAATTTCTTCTGAGCCATACTTTTCTTGCCCCAGTTCTCTTCATGAAGTTCCTTTTTATGTCAGCAAACACTCTTCAGGAGGTAAGAAAACAAACCTGGACTTGACTACCTAGCAAGGGGTTTTAGCTTATGCTGTCTATGGGATGCTAACTGAATCTATTTTCCTCCCAACTTTTTACTATGAAAAATTTAAACACAAAGAAGACTTGAAAGAATACTACAGTGAACATTCATTCATCCACCAATGATATTCAGTATTCTACATTTTGTCACGTGTTTTTCTCTACCCACCTAACCTATCTGTACTTTTTTGTATCATTATAAATACATTATAATATCATAATAATTAACATAATTGTATAAATACAATATAATATCATTATTACTATAATATAATAATGCATTATCTCTTCAGTATGTATCTCCTAGGAAAAAAATTCTCCTTTATGACTACAATAGCCCAATCACACTGAACCTTGATTCCCTTATATCATCTAATACCCAATGCATATTAGCATTTCCCAGTTGTCTCCAAAAAGTTTTGGGTTTTGTTTTATTTATTTATTTATTTATTTATTTATTTTTGGCAGGCCCCATGACATGTGGAAGTGGGGCCTGCCAGGGACTGAACGTGAGCCACAGCAGTGACAACTCCAACTCCTTAACTGCCAGGCCACCAGGGAACTCCCCAAAATGATTTTTTATAGCCCAATCTTTTAAAACAGTGTGGATACAGAGTTCCCATTGTGGCTCAGTGGACTGAAATCCCAACACAGTGTCTGTAAGGATTCGAGTTCAATCCCTGGCCTAGCTCAGCGGATTAAGGATGTGATGTTGCCGAAAGCTACAATGTAGGTCACAGATTTGGCTTGGTTGCTGTGGCTGTGGTGTAGGCTGCAGCTGCAGCTCTGATGCAGTTCCTAGCCTGGGAATTCCATATGCCACAGGTGTGGCCCGAAAAAGAAAAAAAAAATGTAGAAACAAACAAGATTCACATGTTGCATTTGGTGGTTACATCATCTTAATCCCTTTGATCATGATACTTTTTTTTTTGGCCTTTCCCATGGCATGTTGAATTTCTTGGGACCAGGGATCAAACCCAAGCCGCAGCAGTGACAAAACTAGATTCTTAACCTGCTGTGCCACCAGGCTGATTATGTTTAGAAGATACCAGGGTAATTGTCTCATGAAATGTCCACATTCTGAATATGATGGGGATGTCATTTGTGGCATCATTTGACTTGATGCTCTCTCTCTCCTGTAAACTCGAAATCAAAACAAAAGCTTCAGTGAGATGTAGTGTAAACATTTTCATCAAGAAGGATTTGACTTGACTGAAATGTTTCCCAAGTTCAAACTATACCACATTGGGTCTGATAGCTCCAAGGTCATGTTGCAGCTGTGTCAAAGGGTCTTCCTCTTCCTCCCTCTGTGTCTGGGTTTCAGAACAGTGGTAGTTACTTTACTGAACAATCCATGAACATCGGCCCTGAAGTTCACGTTGCAGATATGTATTTAAAGATGCTTTGGGGAAGATCCCATTGTGGCACAGCAGAAATGAATCTGAGTAGTATCCATGAAGATGAGAGTTTGATCCCTGGCCTCACTTGTGGGTCGGGGATCCGACATTGACATGAGCTGTGATGTAGTTCACAGACATGGCTCGGTCCCGAGTTGCTGTGGCTGTGGTGTAGGCTGGCAGCTGTAGCTCAAATTCAACCCCTAGCCCGGAACTTCCATATACTGTGAGTGCAGGCCTAAAAAGAAAATAAATAAATAAATAAAAATAAAAAAATAAAGATGCTTTAGTATCAAAATAACCCAGGAGCTTATTTAGCACTTTGGTCCCTTGAGTTTCCTTTAGCAATAAACCCTAAATTGAAGACTTTTTCGAAGATCTCTTTTTCACTTTCTTTCTACATTGATACCTTCTAAGGTTACTTGAAGAACTAAAGTCAAAATCAATACAAAACTCATTCTTTTCTTGTGATATTGCAATAAATACAATAGGCACATGAAATTTAATTTCCTCCAAACTATTAAAAAAAAAAACAGAATCAGGACAAGGGAGTTTCAGCAGTGGTATATTAAGCTGGTCTGTAACATTGGCAAAATGATACAACAGTTCTTCCAAGATCATGTAGGTAAGTCCCAACTTGTATACAAGGGCAATTCTACAGACAAATATAACCCAGGGTGACTGCAGGCAGCCTAAGACTATCTGGAAGGGCTTTTCCTTCCAGAGCAAACTCTAGCACTATAGGTAGATTGTGGTTTAATATGTATAGATCCAAATTAGTCATAAATGTTTTATTGTGGGAATACATACATGACATAAAAATTACCATTTTAACCATTTTTTTTTTTTTTTTTTTTTTTTTTTGCTTTTTAGGGCTGCACTTACGGCCTATAGAAGATCCCAGGCTATGGGTTGAATTGTAGCTACAGCTGCTGGCCTACACCACAGCCACAGCAACACAAGATCCCAGCTGGGTCTGTGACTCACACCACAGCTTATGGCAGAGCCAGATCCCTGACCCACTGAACAAGGCCAGGGATCGAACCAGCATCCTCATGGAAACTAGTCAGATTGGTCTCTGCTGTGCCACAATGAGAATTCCCTTAACCATTTTTAAGTACACAGTTTAGTGCATTAAGTACACTCACATGGTTATGCAACAATCACCACCATTCATCCATTTTCCGACTCTTCATCTTCCCAAACTGAAACTCTGTACCCATAAACTACAGTTCCCCTTTCTCCATTCTCTCCCCAACCTGTGGCAACCAACACTCTAATTTCTGTCTCTATAATTTTGATTCCTCTAGGCACCTCATGTAAGTGGATTTATACAATATTTGCCCTTTTGTGGCTGGCTAATTTTACTTAGCAGGTAAAATCCTTAGTTCTCAGGATTCATCTGTGTCATAGCAGGTGTCAGAATTTTTTAAGGCTGAACACTATTCCACAGTATTTATAGACCACATTGTGCTTATCCATTTATCTGTCAATGAACTTTTGAATGTTTTCCACCTTTTGGCTATTGTGAATAATGCTGCTATGAACATGGATGTAAAAATGTCCATTTGATGACCTGACCCCCTTGCTGTACAGTGGGAAAATAATAATAAAAAAAAAAATGTCCATTTGAGCCCATGCTTGAATTCTTTTGGGTATATACCCAGAAGTGGGACTGATGGATTATATGGTAATTCTACATTTTGTTTTGATTTGTTGCAGATAATTATAATTTTTAAGTATAGCAAATAAAAGTATGGTGAAATTTCTGTACATAATAAAGAAGTCACAAGGACAATTTACACATTTCAGTTAAAGTTATGTTTTTCTCAGGAAAAATAGAACTTATGAAGCAGCTTCTTGCTCTCAGTTTCCAAGATCATCTTCTCAGGGAACTTGTGCATAATTCTTGTTAGGACTCATGTTGATACCTCCAAGGTGGGCCAGGCAGCAGGGAATAGTCCAGGCAGATGGACAGCCAATTATAAGAACCAGTAGAATAGATGACAAAAACATTCACAAGGCTGCCAGATCCAGCAAGGTACAAATTCCAGAGATATTATTAATAGGAAGAAAGGAGGTAAATTTTAGTCACTGGCCCAGATAAGCTAACTCAGGTAGAAATCCTCAGGCTCTGAGGATATAGAATGAAAGTCTGTATATTATATTGGCCATCTTTTTTTTTTCTTTTTGTGGCTATACCTGCAGCATATCAAAGTTTCCAGGCTAAGAAATGAATTGGAACAGCAGCTGCAGGCCTATGCCACAGCCACAGCAACACTGGATCCAAGCCACATTTGCGACTTATGCCACAGCTTGCACCAACACCAGATCCTTAACCCACTGAGTAAGGCCAGGGATCAAACCCACATTCTCATAGAGACAACACTGGGTCTTTAACCCACTAAGCCACAATGGGAAATCCTTGGCAGTGTTTTATTAATCAAGGCAATAGAGAGCACAGCATGTCAGAAAATGGGCCAGTCTCTCTCTTTTTTTTCAATTCTTTTTTTTTTTTTTTTTTTTTTTTGGTTTTTATTCCTTTCCAAGGTCAGAATAGAGAAGTCTGAGGAGAGTTTACTCTTTGATGTTGGTGATAAAGTGGTTTCTGAAGAAAGAGAAGAAACTGAAATCTGAAGGAGAAAAAAAACTTGTATACAAGAGAAATGGAGGCAAACCAGTAGCTAATGAGCAAATGGATACACACACACATATGTATATACACACATATATATATATATGATAAGGGGATACATATATATATTTATATTTATATATATATTCTCCTTCTCTAGAATCATTGGATTCCAATGTCAGCAGACACTTTGAAATCTGTCACTGAACTCTGGAGCAGGACGTTAGGGCAAAGTCAGCCAGCCCCCAAATGACTTGGGGGAGGTTCTGGAGTCCAGGAACAGAACAGGGAAGGCCAGCAGCTTGTCTCTGCCTATAGGAGATGAATGATTCCCTCTGGAACTTGAGCCACCCAGAGATATGCAGCTCCCTCAGCCCAGAACCCCATCTGAACCCAAATCTATTGGAGATATTCTTCAAATAAAGTGCCTAGGAGTGCTGGGTTGCTGTTGGTCCACATACTGTCCCAACAGAGCACGGACTCTCCATGGACAGCAAGAATCACCAAGCCAGCCCTGGATGGCTGAGAAGAAAGACTACAAACAGAAGTCACTTCAGTGCGGGGAGGGGTTTCCTCCTGAGGCGAGATTAAATCACAGGCCTCAACATGGCTTTCCTCAGCTGTTTTAATTTACATCCCATTGCCCATCACATGGACAGCAGCTGGAGTCGTGCAGAGGAGCTGCTATTCACACAGACGCTGCACAACCCACAGGCCCCTTCACATGCCACCTCTTTCTGCCACATGGAATCAGCAGCAGAGAGCCAAGGGGGGCCCTGCATATCTTTCTCACAAAATCAGGCATGCTTTTGCCTAACTGTTCCTACTCCTCTGGACTCTTGGCCCTCAGTGTTACCATTCAGCCTTGCTGACCCTCACAGCATGGAAATTCAGGTCCAGAGGACAAGGCTACATGTCTACTACTAGAGTCCACGGTGCCCAGGGCGCTGATGGGGGCAGATGGGGTTCAGGTCAGATTTGTTCTAACAATGCTTCCTTTCCCCTCAGCAACTACTGATGACATTCCCTTTAGTTCTCCAGGGAAACAACTGTCTACACTGTGGGGCTCATGCCTCTCACTCTTTTCCCATCCCAGCCACATGAACTGGACCAAAAGCCCTCCTAAAGAGGTCGTTCACCTGACTTTTTAAATGAAGAGTTATAGGATCTCCTGAAAAGGGCCTTAGTGTAGAAAACAGGGCACATAATTGGGCACTTAATAATTGCATTCATAGTCCCTGTAAATTGTCCTCAGTGACACTCGTGTCATACTGCGTCACTGGGCTCCTTACCAAGCTCAGGCTTGGAAGCAAGTGATGTCCAGATTTTTCGTTCTTTCATTTATCTGTTCATTCCCTCACTGCTTTCCACACACCACATCTTTGTTTGAGGCATTTGCTTCTATGCACTCTCTCTCAGCTTAGAATAATGAGATTTTGGTGTAGTGGAAGAATGTCTTTAAAAAGATCTGCAGTACCTCCCTATAAATCATGGACGATTAACCTATAACTGCTTTTGGAACATTCCAAGGCACACATAGAAACTTTATCTTCCAAAGCACTTAGGTTTATGCTATTGGAAAGAACATTATATTCACGAAGGGGAAAATGCTAATGCTAATATGTTTTTTTTTTTTTGCTTCAGTATCCATAAATCAAAACTGACACTGATAGCCCAAATTATCATGATTTTTAAATTTTCCCCAACTATGAAAGTAACAAATGGGTCCAGAAATGGCAGATTGAGCAGTTCAGACCAACCCTTGCTCTGAGAAAAACTAAACTATCTGGATGTTGCTAAAATATATCATCTTAAAAGCTTCCAAGAGCTAACAAGGGAGTAAAGAATCCTCAGACCACACTTTGAAAGAAGACAAGAACCAGAAAAGGTAAGCCAAGGGCTCAGAGATATTTTGCTCTGTGATTCCCTCTATAAACAAAGAAACAGCAGGAAAACTGATTTTAGGTAAGAAGGAATCCAAGTCAAATCTCCAGGCCTCCTGAAATATGGCTACAAATAGACTACACCTATGTGAAGTTAGGACTCCAAAGGTCAACACTCTCAGGATGAGAGTGAACATAGATAAGCTGGTACCTAGACCTGCAACCTGACTTTGAGTTGTCTCTGTGGCCCAAGGAGCCTCAGGTTCCAAACTTGGGTTTGAGTCCAAGCTGAGTGGTGCACCCAGATCCTGATGCAAAAATGAATGTTACATCCAGAAACTGGAGCATATATTACACCCCTACTAAAAGGAATCCTACTGGGGAGTGAGCTATAGGATACATTGTTAAGGGAAAATGAAAGACGGAAAAAGTTTGCAGCATTGTAGTCTTCATTTACCTGGTCAGGGTGGGGGTAATATATATGTATATGTGTATATGTTTATGTGGGCTTATATTTTTAATTACAGAGTAAATAATAGGGCTTTTTTCAATGTAGTGTGTTTTACAAAATTGACTTTGGAGCTGTATGCTTTCTACAGAACAAGATTAAAAAAAAAAAATTCCTAAAAACTCAAAGCAAAGCAAAACAAATGAGGTGCAAAGATAATTAATCAGATAATTGGAGATTTATTGGTACTGATCCTCTAAGACTGATGTGTGTCGGGGGAGGGGAGAGAGGCAAATTAACAAGCAAGACATGGATAGGAAAAGCAGATAGAGATTTAAAGTCAATGAGGTTAAGTAAAAGCCTATAGTGTTGGATCTGAATTGGAAGTAATTATGTGAACCCACAATGTATATCTTTAGATAACAAGTTTACATAGTTCTGGAGTTCCCATCGTGGCGCAGTGGTTAATGAATCCGACTAAGAACCATGAGGTTGCGGGTTCGGTCCCTGCCCTTGCTCAGTGGGTTAACGATCCGGTGTTGCTGTGAGCTGTGGTGTAGGTCGCAGACACAGCTCAGATCCTGCGTTGCTGTGGCTCTGGCCTAGGCTGGTGGCTACAGCTCCGATTCGACCCCTAGCCTGGGAACCTCCATATGCCGCGAGAGCGGCCCAAGAAATAGCAAAAAAAAAAAAAAAAAAAAAAAAAGTTTACATAGTTCTATTTTAGTGTGCTGAAATGGCACAGAAATAATGAAAAATCAGTAGGCATGGACACAGATTGTAGTCTAGTGCCCAGATTGTGGTCTCTAATTACCATTTTCCAATAAAAGGAAGCAGAGTTCATCAGAGAAATGGTTTTGATGAAGAAGGAAGTATATTAGACGAGCAGAAAGCAAGGAAGCTTTTAAAGTCTCCTAGGGTCATGCCAAAAGGACTCAGGAGTCCATCTGAAGAGGCTTCCATCGGACAATGAGAGAACTGTAACCTCGAGAAAGGTAATAATGCCACAGGCTAAATCATATCAAATATATTAAATCCACAAATTCATAAGGATAACAATAGTAACAGCAAGAACAAAACTCTGGGCTCATTTTTCTGATGCCTGGAGGCCAATTCATTATTTTGGGATAAAGGGAAAGAATGAAAACTTTTATTCTGCCTTTGCTATTCAAATTTTACATAAAGGCAACCAGACAACAGATGAGAAGTGTTTCTTATTTTTTAAATTTTTTTCATTATTTTATTTTTATTTTTTTAGGGCCGCACCTGTCGCATGTGGAAGTTCCCAGGCTAGGGGTCAAATAGGTGCTGTAGCCCCTGGCCTATACCACAGCCATAGCAATGCAGGATCTGAGCAATGTCTGTGACCTACACCACAGCTCAAGGCAACACCACATCCTTAACCCACTGAATGAGGCCAGGGATTGAACCTGCGTCCTCCTGGATACTAGTCAGATTTGTTTCCACTGAGCCATGATGGTAACTAGGAGAAGTGTCTTTTTTTAATTGAATGTTGCGTAAATATATACATATATACATGTGTATATGTATATATTATTTATCAGATTATTTTCCATTATAGGTTATTACAATATATTGAATATAGTTAGCTCTGCTATACAGTAGGTCCCTGTTGTTTATTTTACATATAGTAGTGTAGTAGCATGTATCTGTTAATCCCATACTCCTAATTTATCCATTCCTTGAATGGATATAGTCTTTCCTAAATGTCCATCAACAGATGAATGGATAAAGAAGAAGTGATACATGTATACAAAGGAATACTTCTCAGTCATGAAGTTGAGACACTGGGGTGAGCATGTGTGTGTGTGTAAGGGTGGAAAATCCTTCTGTTATACTTCTGTTCAGATTCCGTGGACTAGGGTTAGATCTCATACCCATGCTCTGGCTGCAGGGGGTGGGGAAGTAAGGACTTGATACTTTCATTGTCTCTGGTGAAGTGTGGGCTCTGGCAGTGGGGAAGAAAGGAATGATTGATTGATGATGGGCAATTGATAAATAGATGAAACTTTTATTATTCACAGAGTATATGATTGAGTATGGAAAAATCTGTAAATAAAATAGAACTTGAAAAAGAGTTTGGCAAGTTTGATGGATTTTAAGTAAAATATAACACTCAATTGCATTTTTACATATCTGCAACAAATATTTAAAAAATATTTTTCATAGTATATCATTAGCAACAAATTTACAGTAGCAAAAATCTAGTAATAAATTTAGTAAATTCTGTATAAAATACTATGAGAAATTACAATTTTTTATTGAGAGATTTGCAAAAATGATTTATGCAAATAGATAAATACCGTGTTTACAAATTAGAGGACAGGAAATAAAGATTTAGTTTTTCCTAAACTAACTTATAGATGAGAACCCAAAATCCCCAAGGGGATTTTATGGAATTTAATAAGTTGATTCTAAAATTCATTTCCATCTGCAAAATGCCAAGATTTTGAAGACCCTCTGGAAGAATAAATGCAAGTTGGGCTTATTATAAACTTGTTATAAAGCTACAATAAGTACAATGATGTGGTAGTAATACAGAGACAGACAAAAAGACCAGTGGAATACACCAAAGAGCCTCACAAACTAATCAGTCTTGTGCAGAACGACCAGTTTGACCACCACCGGGCCTCTCTCCAGTTTTAGATTATCCTTTCTCTTACCCCCAGCGCAAGTTCTTAAAATTGACTGCTGCCAGTTACAGTCGCAAAACTCTCTGTCTCCTTCCTCCTTCCTGGTCCTTATGTGAACCTGAATAACTCTTGGATTCCCTCTTTGGCACATAGCTCTTTGTGAGCTGACTTCACTCTTTCCACTCTCCCCTTCAACTTCTTGTCAGAACACAGCCAACTGATAGCCTCTCACTGGGGAAGTTATCAATTGCCCATCATCAATCAATCATTCCTGTCTTCCCCGCTGCCAGAGCCCACACTTCACCAGAGACAGTGAAAGTACCAAGTCCTTATTTCCCCACCCCCTGCAGCCAGAGCATGGGTATGAGATCTAACCCTAGTCCACGGAATCTGAACAGAAGTATAACAGAAGGATTTTTCACCCTTACAGACATTTTCTAATGTGTTTTTTGGCCATTCGTATGTCTTCTTTGGAGAATTGTCTGTTTAGATCTTCGGCCCATTTTTTGATGGGGTTGTTTGTTTTTTTTTTTGGTATTGAGCAGTGGGAGGTGTTTATAAATTTTGGAGATTAATCCCTCATCAGTCGATTCATTTGCAAAGATTTTCTCCCATTCTGTGGGTTGTCTTTCTGTTTTGTTTGGTGTTTCCTTTGCTGTGCAGAAACTTTTCAGTTTGATTAGGTCCCATTTGTTTATTTTTGTTTTTACTGTCATTACTCTAAGAGGTGGACCTGAGACGATGTTGCTGTTGTTTATGTTGGAGAGTGTCTGGCCTATGTTTTCCTCTAAGAGTTTTATAGTATCTGGTCTTATATCTACGTCTTTAATCCATTTGGAGTTTATTTTTGTGTATGGTGTTAGGGAGTGTTCTCATTTCATTCTTTTCCATGTGGCTGTCCAGTTTTCCCAGCACCACTTATTGAAGGGGCTGTCTTTTCTCCATTGTATCTTCTTGCCTCCTTTGTCATAGATGAGTTGGCTGTAGGTGCGTGGGTTTAATTCTGGGCTTTCTATCCTGTTCTACTGATCTATATTTCTGTCTTTGTGCCAGGACCATATGGTTTTGATGACTGTAGGTTTGTAGTGTAGTCTGAGGTGAGGGAGCCTGATTCCTCCAGCTCCATTTTTCTTTTTCAGGAGGTCTTTGGCTATTCTGGGTCTCTTGTGCTTCCAAACAAACTTTAAAATATTTTGTTCCAGAAGTTCCCGTCAAGGTGCAGTGGTTAATGAATCTGATTAGGAACCACGAGGTTGTGGGTCAATGGGTTAAGGATCCAGCAATGCCGTGAGCTGTGGTGCAGATTGCAGATGCGGCTTGGATCCTGTGTTGCTGTGGCTGTGGCACCAGCCAGTGGCTACAGCTCCAATTTGACCCCTAGACTGGGAATCTCCATATGCCTTGGGTGTGGCCCAAGAAATGGCAAAAAAAAAAAAAGGCTAAAATAAAATAAAATATTTTTTTCGAGGTCTGTGAAAAATGTCCTTGGTAATTTGACAGGGATTGCATTGAATCTGTAGATTGCCTTAGGTAGTATAGTCATTTTCACAATATTGACCCGTCCAATCCAAGAGCATGGTATGTCTTTCCACCTATTTGTGTCGTCTTTGATTTCTTTCATCAGTGTCTTAGAGTTTTCAGAGTACAGATCTTGTGTCTCATTAGGTAGGTTTACTCCTAGGTATTTTATTCTTTTGGATGCGATGGTAAACGGGATTGCTTTCCTAATTTCTCTTGCTGATCTTTCATTGTTAGGATATAGAAATGCTGTTAATTTCTGTGTGTTACCTTTGTATCCTGACACTTTGCCAAATTCACTGATGAGCTTTAACTGTTTTGTGGTAGAGTCTTTGGGATTCTCTAGGTATAGTATCACGTCGTCTGCAAACAGTAATAGTTTTAATTCTTCCTTTCCAAATTGGATGCCTTTATCTCTTTTACTTCTCTGATTGCCATGGATAGGACTTCCAAAACTACGTTGAAGAGTAGTGGCGAGAGTGGACATCCTTGTCTTGTTCCTGATCTCAGCGGCAATTCTATCAGCTTTTCACCATTGAGAATGATGTTTGCTGTGGGTTTGTCATATATGGCCTTTATGATGTTGAGGTAGGTTGCCTCTATGCCCACTTTCTGAAGGGTTTTGTCAGAAATGGATGTTGGATGTTGTCAAAGGCTTTTTCCATGTCTACTGAGAGGATCATATGATTTTTATTCTTCAGTTTGTTAATGTGGTGTATCACATGGATTGATTTGTGGATATTGAAGAACACTTGCATCCCTGGGATAAATCCCACTTGATCATGATGTACAATCCTTGTAATGTATTGTTGGATGTGGTTTGCTAGCATTTTGTTGAGGATTTTTGCATCAATGTTCATCAGTGTAATTGGCCTGTAGTTTTCTTTTTTGGGGGTATCTTTGTCTGGTTTTGGTATGCGGGTGATGGTGGCCTCATAGAATGAGTTTGGGAGTGTCCCTTCCTCTGCAATTTTTTGAAATAATTAGAGAAGGATAGGTATTAACTCTTCTCTAAATGTTTGATAGAATTCACCTGTGAAGCCATCTGGTCCTGGACTTTTGTTTGTTGGAAGTTTTTTCATCACAGTTTCAATTTCAGTACTTGGAATTGGTCTATTCATCGTTTCTATTTCATCTTGGTTTATTCTTGGAAGATTGTACTTTTCTAAGAATTTGTCCATTTCTTCTGGGTTTTTTGTTTTATTGGCATATAGTTGCATATAGCAGTCTCTTATGACCCTGTATATTTCTGTGACGTGTGTTGTTACGTCTCCTTTTTCATTTCTAATTTTATTGATTTGAATCCTCTCTCTTTTTTTCCTGATAAGTCTGGCTAAGGGTTTATCAATTTGTTGATCTTTTCAAAGAACCAGCTTTTTCTTTTATTGATCTTTTCTATGGTTTTCTTTGTTTTTAGTTCATTGATTTCTGCTCTGATCTTTATGATTTCTTTCCTTCTACTAACTTTAGGTCTTGTCTGTTCTTCTCTCTGGAGCTTCTTTGGATGTAAAGTTAGCTTGTTTACTTGAGCTTTTTCTTGTTTCCTGAGGTGGGCTTGTATTGCTATAAACTTTCCTCTTAGAAAAGCTTTGGCTACATCCCATAGGTTTTGGAGGGTTGTATCTTTGTTGCCATTTGCTTCCAGGTATTTTTGAATTTCCTCTTTGAGTTCTTCAGTGATCCATTGGTTGTTTAGTAGCATGTTGTTTAGTCTCCACGTGTTTGTGTTTTTTGCAGTTTGTTTCTTGTTGTTGATTTTCAGTGGTATAGCATTGAGGTCTGAAAAGATGCTTGATATGATTTCAATTTTCATAAAGTTGCCAAGGCTGGATTCATAGCCCAGGATGTGATCCATCTTAGAGAATGTTCCATGTGCACCTGAGAAGAATGTATCTTCTGTTGCTTTTGGATGGAATGTCCTATAAATATCTATTAAGTCCATGTAGTCTAATGCTTCATTCAGGGCCTGTGTTTCCTTATTGATTTTCTGTCTGGATGACCTGTCCATTGCTGTAAGTGGGGTGTTAAAGTCCCCCACTGTTCTTGTGTTATTGTTGATTTGTCCTTTTAAGATTGTTAGCAGTTGCCTTATACATTGTGGTGAACCTATGTTGGGTGCATAGATATTTAAAATTGTTACATTTTCTTCTTGGATTTATCCTTTGATCAGTACATAATGACCTTCCGTGTCCCTTAGAATATTCTTCATTTTAAAGTCTATTTTGTCTGATATGAGTATTGCTACTCCAGCTTTCTTTTGATTCCCATTTGCATAGAATATTTTCTTCCATCCTCTCACTTTCAATTTGTATGTGTCCCTAGAAGTGAAGTGGGTCTCTTGAAGGCAGCATGTATATGGGTTTTGTTTTTGTATCCATTCAGCCAGTCTCTATCTTTTGGTTGGGCACTTAGTCCATTAACATTTAAGGTAATTATTGATATGCATGTTCTTATTGCCATTTTATTGATAGCTTTGGATTTGGTTTTGTTGTTCTTTTTTCTTCTCTTCTTCTCTTGTTCTCTCCTTTCGTGGTTTGATGACTATCTTTAGTGTTGTATTTGAGTTGATTTTTATTTGTGTGTGTATCAGTTGTAGATTTTTGGTTTGCATGTGCCATGAAGTTTTGATATAGGAGTCTGTAAAAATACGAGATTGTTTTAAGTTGTTGATCTCTTAATTGCAAGTGCATCTCCAGTGTCCTGCATTTGGACCCTCCTCTTCTCATGCTTTCTGATTTTGGTGGCATAATTGTGCATGGACGATTTCTCATCTTTACTGTATATGTACCTTTAGTGGTGAGCCTTGTCATTTGTGGTATTTTTGTTTATGGTTGTGGCCTTTTCTTTTCTGTTGAGAGAAGTTCCTTTAGTATTTGTTGTAAAGCTGGTTTAGTGTTACTGAATTCTCTTAGCTTTTGCTTCTCTGTGAAGCTTTTGATTTCTCCTTCAAATCTGAATGAGAGCCTCGCTGGGTAAAGTAATCTTGGTTGGAGGTTTTTTCCTTTCTTTACATTAAGTATATCATGCCACTCCCTTCTGTCCTGCAGAGTTTCTGCTGAAAAATCTGCCAATAATATTATTGGGGTTCCATTGTATGTCATTTGTTTCTTTTCCCTAGCTGCTTTCAATATTTTCTCTTTGTCTTTAATTTTGGTCAGTTTGATTAATATGAGTCTCAGGGTATTCCTCCTTGGGCTTATTTTATATGGTACTTGTTGCACTTCCTGGATTTGAGTGAGTGGTTTCTTTCCATGTTATGGAAGTTTTTGGCTATTATCTCTGAAAATATTTTTTCTGTCCCTTTCTTTCTCATCTCCTTCTGGCGCCCGTATAATATGGATGTTGCTGAATTTAACGTTGTCCCAGAGTTCTCTGAGACTCTCTTCATTTGTTTTCAATCTCTTTTCTCTTTTCTGTTCCGCATCCGTGATTTCCACTAATCTGTCCTCCACCTCACTTATTCATTCTTCTGACTCCTGTATTCTGCTGTTGGCTGCTTCTAATTAATTTTTTATTTCAGTTATTGTATTTTGCATCTCTTCTTGTTTAAGTTTTATATCTTGTATCTCTTTGCTCAGTGTTTCCTCTAAGTTATCCATCTTTGCCTCCAGTTTATTTCCAATGTCCTGCATCATCTTCAGTATCAACAGTCTAAAGTCTTTTTCCTGGAGGCTGAGAATCTCTTGATCACTTAGCTGTTTTTCTGGGGTTTTTTTTCTTTCTCCCTCATCTGAGTTATAGTTCTCTGTCTTTTCATTCTTAGAGGTTTTTGTTGTGGTAACCACTTTACAAATAATAGAGTTGTAGCCTCTCTTACTTCTGGTGTCTGACCCCTTGTGGCTGAAGTTGGTGCAGGGGTTTGCTGTAGGCTTCCTGATGGTAGGGACCAATGCCTGCCCACTGGTAGGAGGAGCTGATTCCTATCCCTCACGTGGGTGGGGCTTTGTCTCTGGGTGAGATTAAAGGTGGCTGTGTGCCTGGGAGATCTTTAAGCAGCCTTTTTACTGAGGGGCATGGCTGTGATCCCACCTGGGTTGTTTGGCCTGGGGCTTCTCAGCACTGATGGGTGGGGCCAGATTTTCCCAAAATGGCCATCTTCAGAGAAATGCATGCTGCTGAATATTCGCAATAACTTTGCTTCCAATGTCCTTCTCCCACAACAAGCCACATTCACCCCTGTTTTCCTAGGATGTCCTCCAAGAACTGCAGTCAGGTTTGACCCATGGAAGACTTTGCTTGGCCCTGGTTCCCAGTGCACGTGAAAGTCTGTGCACACCTTTTAAGAATGGGGTCTCCATTTCCCCCAGTCCCATGGAGCTCCTGTGCATAAGCCCCACTGGCCTTCAATGACAGATGCTCTGGTGGCTATTTCTCTCATTGCTAGATCCCCACACGTGGGAGTTTGATGTGGGGCTCAGAACTCTCACTCCTGTAGGTGAGTCTCTGTGAACCAGTTAATTTTCAGTCTGTGGGGCTTCCCACCAGGGAGGTATAGGGTTGCTTATATCGAGTAATCACCCCTCCTACCTCTTAATGTGGCCTCCTCTTTGTCTTCAGGAGTAGGATATCTTTTTGAAAGGTTCCAGTTCATTTGGCTGATGATTGCTCAGTATTTGGTTGAAAATTTTATTGTTTTTAGGAGAGTAGTTGAGCTCCAGTCCTTCTATTCAGCCATCTTAATCACACCCTCAAGGGGATGATTTCAATGAACCCAGACTCTTGCATCTTCCCATATATAGAAAAGTGTTAAATTCATTAACTTGAGATATCTCTCTTTCTTTAATAGTAATCTCTTGATGCTCTGACTACCCAGTTTGTGCTGTAAAACCCACTATATATCCTGGGTCCTCCTTTATCTCTTCACCACAGTCTCTTCTTGCTGAGAGGCTGTGTCTCAGCCTTAAGTCCAGAGTTTTGTCCACCAAATAAAACATGAATTCTCAACTCTTAGGTTGTGCACTTTAGAAAAATTAATTGAAATACAGTTGATTTACAGTGTTGTGTTAGTTTCAGGTGTATAGGTGCATTTTTCTTTTCAATCAACACTTCTTTCAAGTTTGTCTTTGGCTTTCTAATGTTTGAATATGATAAGCTTAAGTGTAGTTGTTTTAATATTTGTCCTGCTTGGTGTTCTCTGAGCTTCTCAGATCTGCAGTTTGGTGTCTATCTTTCATTTTAGAAAAACCTCAGACATTATTACTTCAAATAATTTTCTGTTACATCCTCTCTTCTGCCTCTGGTATTAAAATTATGGCTCTGACATACCTTTAGAAATTGTCCTATAGTCCTTAAATATTCTGTGTTTTTTTATCTTTGCATTTCAGTTTGGGAGTTTCTATTGGTGTATCATAAGCTTACCAATTCTTTCTTTGGCCATGGCCAGCCTATTGGTGAGACCAAAGGTATTCTTAATTTCTGTTACAGTGTTTTGATTTCTAGCATTTCTTTTTATTTTTTCTTAGAATGTCTATCATTCTGTATGTATTACCTTTATGTCTTTGTATATTTCTTCTTTCCCCTTTTTATTAATCATTAATTATTTTAAATTCTTCATCTAATAGCTCTAATGTCTATGTCATAGTTTTGTTTTGATGCTTGCTTCATCTCTTCAGGTTATTTCTTCCTGCTCTTACCATGCCTTAAAATTTGTTCAATTTATTGAGAACTAGTACCTGAGGTAAATATGCCTTAAATATTACGTTTTAGGTTAATCTGGCCAGGAACTAGGCATTGTTTGATGTTTGCTGTAGCTGTTGGAGCATCAAATTCCATGTTTTGTTTCCTTTGTCTTTGGGCTTTTCCTTAGATGGAGCCTATGTTTCGAGGCTTCTTTGGTTGTAATCCACTGATATTATAAGAGAGCCCTGCTGAGATGATCAGGTGTGGGAAAGGAAAAGCATTCTATAGCCTTATGATTAAATCCCACTCTTAGTGGGTCTGTGTCCCCAGGCTATGACTTTCACCATTGTTTCTTGCCTTTTCTCCTCCCTTAGATGAAACAAGAAAGCTCTGGTAAAGACTTTCCCTTTAAAAACTAAATATTTGTTATGGAGCATGCGCTGGGAATATTTCAAAATAGCTTTTTTCCCCATCCTCCTGCCAAAGACATGGGGAAATTTGCCTTGGTTTTTCACAGTGAGAAGCTGTTGGGACTCCTGGAGGCAAAACCCCACAAATGTGTGAGGTCCACCAAGACTGCAGCCCCAGGAATTTCTTAACTCTCACATGCTAGTCCATATCCAACCTATCAGCAGCTTCTGCTACAGGTAAGCTGGTCTCTCATGTGATTCCTTCTTTTCTTCTATCTCTCCAGATATCAGGGTGGTAGTTTGCCCTGTAACCCCAATTCTCTAATGAGTTCAGGGTAACTCATTGATTTTTGGTTTCTTCAGGGATTTTTCTTGTTAAAAGAGGGAATGAGGACCTCCAAATCAATCTTTAATTCCTCTTGAGGCATTCTTTTTGACTTCATAATGCATTACTTAGCTTCTGAGTATATGAAGATTTTCTTGTTATCTTTCTGTCACTGATTTCTACTTTACTTCCATTATGGCCAGACGACACAGTGTGTGATCAATTCTAATAAATGTATTAGGTTGTTTTATCACACAGAATAAAACAACCTATTTATCTTTGTATATGTTCTGATCTATCTTGGTACATGTTCTGGAAGTTCTTGGAAAGAATGTATATGCCACTATTGTTTAATGAAATACTAACTAGGCATTGTCTAGATCTTGATTGTTCAGTTCTTATATATATCATTTCAGACTATTTTTCTTGCTGTTCTATCTGTTGTTGAGAAAGTGATGTTGAAATCTCTAAATGTAAATGTGTATTTGTCAACCTATCCTTTCAATTTTATCATTTGTTGCTCTGTATATTGTGTGGCTCTGCTGTTTGACACATGAATATTTAGGATTGATATGTCTTCTTGGTGGATCAACCCTTTTATCATTATCCAACATCCATTGCTGTCCTTAATTTTCCTTGTTCTGAAGTCTAATTTTTTTTTCCTTTTCAGTCACCCTCACGGCATATGGAAGTAATGGGGCCAGCAATCCAATATGAGCCAGAGCTGTGACTCATGCCACAGCTGCAGCTATGTCAGATCCTTACTTAATCTACTGTGCTGGGTTGGGGATAGAACTGATACCTCTACAGACAACAGATCATTAACCCACTATGCCACAGCGAGAACTCCTGAAGTCTAACTTATCAGATATTAATATAGCCTCTCCTGCTTTAAAAAAAATGTATTAGCAACATATGTTTTCTCCTACCCTTTTACTTTCAATCTGCCTATAATACTATATCTGAAGTGAGCATAAGGGAGTGGATCAATTTATTTGATGAGAAGCCTGAATATAGGCAGTCCAAGGATTCTGCCTGAAGTATCATTCTAACTGCAGACTTAGTTCTGCAGGTCAACTGAGTCACCAGTTGAACAGATCCCTCAATCTGCCACACGTTGGGCACACTCTCTCCTCATCATCTTAGATGGTTGCTACTATTTTAAACACCTACATCTTTATGGAAAGCATCCAAAACAGAAAGGAAGGGACTATGGGAAAAATCTCTCTGTCTCCATATTCACAACTACTCTCAAGTAGGAAATCATTCCCAAAGTGCTCATCATATTTCCTTTCATGTCTCATTGGCCAAAACATGGGCATTTCTCACATGCCCACCTCAGGCCACTCCCTAGGAAAGCAATGCAAGTCCTCCAAGACTTCTAAGACTGCCATTCTGGCAAACACTCATCATTACCCACCCAGTGAAGTGAGGTGAATGCTGTCAGAACAACACTGGACCCTGTTAACAAGAAAGAGAGAAGAAGCATTGAAAGCTCTCTTTGGGCAGCTGATATGGTTGATTCTTCTGGAAAGGGGGGAAGACTAGCATCCAAGAAAAATTACCCAAGGGGATTCATGACAATTCTAAATTGAAATCCATACTGGGGATACATATGTGGCAGGTCAAGGTGAACTTAATGAGGAAAAATGAATGTGCTAAGGGGAAAAAATGAAAGAGGAAGCAACAGAGCCAAAGACTGAAACTTAGGAAGGGGATATCCATTGTAAAGAGATAACAAAAAAATGGTAATCAGCAGAAAAAGCCAGGAAGAAGGAAGGCAACCAGTGTTAGCATGATGACACTGGAGACCTTGAAAGAAGGACTTCAGGTGCAGGTAGTAAATGGTGTCAAGAGCTGCAAGAAAGGTGTGAGTATTCCTAATCAGAAAGTCATCTTCAAGAGTAAAGCTCAGCTTCATAGTGAGGACAATCTCATGCCAAGGGCTGAGGAGGGCATGTGTGTTTTACATGACAGGGTACAGTAAGAAAAGCCCAGATGACAGGATTTTGAACAGTGAATAAATGTGGACAAAGAAGAGGCTAACTCGGGAAATGACAAAGTCAAGAAAAGACTTATTTAGGGAAAAGAAGAATGACATCCATTTGAGAGCAAAGGCAGAAAAGTCAGTAGAGAGAATAAAGTTTTGTCCTGGAGAAGGAGAGACTTGTTTAATCAGAATAACCCCCTGGAATTTCCTGCTGTAGTGTTGTGGGTTAAAGATCTGGCTCAGATTTGACCTCTGGCTTGGGAACTTCCATATGCCATGGGTGTAGCCAACAAACAAAAACAATGATACTGCCATCATCTTTGAAAGAATGAGAGCACAAGGAATGAGCCTGCATTCACCTGTCGTACCCTGAGTTCATCTTCCAACTGGAGGCATAGAGAAATAGAACTCAAGCAGAGAGTGGCAGTCTTAGTGGGTGAGAGAAACAGAGATCACAACACTGGGCTTTGAAGGCAGCTGGGATGGGAGGAGGGTACTGGAGAAGTGGCACCCCTGAGAAAGAACACCCCCAAATCTGCATCAATATATCTTTGGCTCCTTGTCCTAATTCAAAGCTGCACAGGTTCTGGGTAACACTCCAGGATCCTGGCAGAGAACAGTTCCTGGAAAAGAGAATGGGAGGCAGAGGTTTGAGTATCCTACAGTTTTGGAGGGACATCCCTAATCCTCACCTTCTCCTTTTATCCCCTCTTCTGTATATTTCAGGGCACATCCATCCCTAGCCCCAGGCTCCTGCTTTGATTGATCTAACACAATTAGTGTAATTCCATGCTCTGGTCTTGCTCCAGCGGTTAACCCCTTACCTAAGTCTATGGCATTCCCTGAACCACAAGTTGGGTTCAGGAACTGAGCCAACATGATGAAAGGAGAATTGTTGGGGACCTTCTGGATGGTGGGATTTTTTTTTTCTGTTTAGGCCACACCTGCAGCATGTGGAAGTTCTGGGACTGGGGGTCAAATCAGAGCTGTAGCTGGAAGCCTATGCCACAGCAACACCAGATCCAAGCTGCACCTCTGACCTACGCTGCAGCTCACAGCAGCACCAGATCCTTAATGCTCTGAGCGAGGCCAGGGATCAAACCTGAATCCTCAGAGACAATGTCAGAGCCTTAGCCTGCTAGGCTACAATGGGAACTCCTGGCCATTTTTTTTTTATCAAGACAGCAGGGAGAGTATCATGTCAGAAACCGGGGCCATTCTTTTTTTTTTTTTTTTTTTTTTTTGGTTTTTATTCTTTCCAAAGTTAGACTGGATGTCTGAGGAGAGTTTCCTCTTTGATGTTGGTAATAAAGTTGTTTCTGAAGAAGAAGAAACTGAAATCTGAAGGAGGAGACAAAAGGAAAGAAAACAAGAGGAATGGAGGCAAACTAGTAGCTAATGTGTAGATGACACTTTGAGTCACTGAATGAAGCCCATTCTCAAAACTATCTCTACCAGCCAAGATGGGCAAGAATACATGGTCATCCTAAACCACGATTCCAGTATCGATGTGCAAAGTTTATTTGTCACACACATATTCAGCTGTGGGCCTAGCGGATGCTCCAGAACTGCTGTCCTTCAGCGGTGGCTCAGTATTCCAGGCTGCTTTGATCTTGTAGCATGAATACATGAATACATGATTCTAACAGGCCTGCGAAGAGAGCACAGAGACTCAACACACTGGTTCTCAAATATTCCCCCAGAAGTGAGCACACATTGTGTGTTTGCTGTTGGTGATGTGACCTGCCCAACACCAAGAGGTTGCATGCCTGGAATGGAGATTTTGATGAGTTCTAGCAATGTTAATCACTACCTCCAGACTAATACTCAAGTCAACACTTGCCGTTATGGTTTAGCATCTAAATTTATGTTTTTTACTTTCAACCTAAAGTATCTTCCATCTTAAAGGAAGCAATTGCTACCGTTTTTATTCAAGGAGTGAGGCAATTTTTCAATCTACTGAGGACCCTACCTTTCTGGATTCTCAATCTGTGAGAAAAATGTAGCTACTATGGGATTGGCAGCTGCCACAAGCCATCTTGGTCTGTAGGTCACAGTGACAGGTTTCAAAGAGAAACCTGGCATCCAGAAATGTACAGCTCTGGCCACGAAAGCATGGGGATCTTCCAAAATAGTCTGACACAGTTCTGACTGGTGCCAGCATTGGCCTCTTCTGAGTCCTGGCAGCAGGCCCCTGAGCTTCAGAAATATACTCTGGTTCCTTCCACCACTCACTTGCCCATCTCTCTGAATGCTGTCACACCAGGGTGTTCTCAGCTGTTGAGTTATTCTTCAGATTATCATTGTGTGAGCAGCCCAGGAATTTAACTCTCTAAATAAAGATTTAAAGTGCCCTCCTGGAATTCCCACTGTGATGCAGTAGGCTAATGATATGGTATTGTCTCTGTGGAGTCACTGGTTTGATCCCTGGCCCTGTGCAATGAGTGAAGGATCCGGCTTTGCCACGGCTGTGGAGTGGGCTACAGCTCTTGCTTGGATTTGGTCTCTGGCCCAGGGACTTCCATATGCCACAGGTATGACCAAAAAGTAAATAAATAAATTAAGTAATTAATTAAATTAAATAAGCCCCCCACCATTCCCCTCGATGAAGGTAAGTGTCTGTCCTAAAAAGCATCTAGACACACTCTCCACCTTCTACATGTGAGTGCCATTGCTCAGTTTGATTCAGAGGCCTGAGGGTGATGACTTTCTGTCCAACACTAGCTTCACAATCCTGCCACGAAAATATACAATATGGAGCCTCCAAAAACAGCTTTTTTGGGGGCTGCACCATGGAATGCCAAAGTTTCCAGGCCAGGGATCGAACCCAAGACACAGAAGCAACCCGAGCCGCTGCAGTGACAACACCAGATTCTTAGCCCAGTGAGCCACAAAGAAACTCCCTGAAGCACCTTTTGTGATTCTTTCATTTGTCTCCCCCCACATCCCACCGAGCTTCAGAAATATATGCAGGCACACACAAACCTGGCCTAAAAGGAGCGAGATTCTGTGATGTGCTCTCCAGATGGTGTATGGAGTAATGGGTATGCAGTGGCATTGAGGACCATGGACATGACTCCTGTGTCCTCAACACTGGTCATTGCATTGCTTACATTGGCACTGTCTCATGCATGTTGCCGTCATATTCCCCTTAGTCAGGACAGCCCCCAGAACATTGCTTGGGGATGAGCTTGCAAATTTTAGCTTCCTCCGTAGAGCTGATAGCTCACACAGGAAACCACAGGGCACTGCCTGCAGGAGTTTCATAAGTCCTTCTGAAATTCACCCCTGCACCTTAATCTCTTTACATCATTACAAGTAGAGTAATGTCGACTAAAAATATGCACAGTGGAAAGTTGCCATCGTGGCTCAGCTGTAATGAGCCCAACTGGTATCCATAAGGATGCGGGTTTGATCCCTGGCCTTCTCTCAGTAGGTTAAAGGATCTGGCATTGCCATGAGCTGTGGTGTAGGTAGCAGATGCAGCTCGGATCCCCCATGGCTGTGGCTGTGACGTAGGCCGGCAGCTGTAGCTCTAATTCAACCCCTAGCCTGGGAACATCCATATGCTGCTAGTGCAGCCCTACAAAGAAAAAAAAAAAAGTAAAAATAAATGACAAATAAATAAATAAATATGCACAAATTACATGTTGAGAGTTATGTTTATTTGGTGGACTTCAAGCCTGGGAGGCAGCATCTCAAGTAACCCTGAGAAAACTGCTCTGGGTAGGTGATGTGGCACGAGGGCGGGGCAGGATATATGGGAGTTCCAGCACAAAGGGCAGGTATTAGGAACAAAAGATTACTGTTAGTGCAAGGAAACCAGATATCTCAAGTTAAGGAATTTAGCGCTTTTCTTTGTATAGGGAGATGCAAGAGTCTGAGCTCACTGAAAGCATTCCTTTGATATGCACCTCAGCTGTCTGGGGCCAACATCCTGTGCTTTCACATCCTGAGTTTCCTCAAGGTGCACATCCTGTGGCTGCAATCCCTGAAAACTGCGACATCTTTTGTTTACTGATATGGCAGGTGATGTTCCATGTCTCAATACCTTCACTGATGTAGGAGTCGTCACACACATACAGAGCCTATTTGTCCACTTTTCATTGAGTTCAAGGAGAAAATATAGCCTCTTCAGGAAAAAGAAGGGGGCCACAAACATAAAGCAATGATGTAGAAAACAAAAACTGATAAAGCACTGTCTTGTGCCATAATTATACTAATGTGGAAAGGGAAGACCTTTTAACTGCAAACAAGTCCTTTTTTTTTTTTTAGTAAAATAAAATGAAGCTGGAAAGTAGAGATTAAAAAAGAAAAGCTTGCATTTTCACACACACACACACACGATTAATTTCTATCAAAAGCATCTTATCAGGGATGGTGCTGATAGGGACAGAGTAGGATAGTTACACACATAGTTGTAGAAGTTCCAGTACAGAACCATAGACAGAGAAGGAAACCTAGGGAAATTTGGTAGACCACTGTATATTAATAATTGCTCCAGAAAGCCATCAGCACTTAGTGGAACAAAGCAGGCTTGCTTAACTACAAAACCATAATTAAGCATGAGACAATACCTCAGGTCATTAAGAGAAAGATAAAATGAGGCCTGCATTCACATTCAGCAAGATCACGATCCTTAAGACCAGGGACAAGAATTTAAGGGGAAGATGACTTTCCAGACTAGGAGACCCTCATTATACCAAAACCTGAGGTGATTCAATGTATTTTATCATATGTTACCACCCTTCTGCTGATTTGAATAAGCACCTCCTAGGGTTAAATGCTCTCTTACCAAATATGAAGGAGGAGCTAGTGATGTAAGCCTGACATCTACTTAAAGAATGAAGAAGAAGGCAGTCTTTTCACCCTCCCAACTTTCCTTGGATTATAAAAATACAGCCCCCCTAAGTCCTTAGGGCAGAGCCTCCTCACCGGCCTGCTTGTGTTCCTCACAAGCATCCTATCTTTTTTATTTTTTTGTGTGTGTCTTTTTAGGGCAGCATGCTTGTCATATGGAAGTTTCCAGGTCAAGTTGGAGCTGTAGCTGCCAGTCTGTGCCACAGCCACAGTGATGCAGGATCCGAGCCACATCCAAGACCTACACCACAGCTCACAGCAATGCTGGATCCTTTAAACCACTGAATGAGGCCAGGGATTGAACCCATGTCCTAATGGATACCAATCAGTTTCGTTACTGCTGAGCCACAGTGGGAACTCCATAAGCATCCTCTCTTAATAAATATATTTCTTGCCTATCACTTTACCTCTGGATGAATTCCCTCTGCACTGAGACACAAAGAACCTGAGCCTCAGTGAGTCCAGACACCAGGTGATTCTAATGAAAAAACTATGGGTTTGGAGTTCCCATCATGGCTTAGCAGAAATGAATCTGACTAGTATCTATGAGGACACAGGTTCGATATCTGACCTTGCTCAGTGGCTTAAGGATCTGGCATTGCTATAAGCTGTGGTATAGGTCACAGATGTGGCTCAGATCTGGTGTTGCCGTGGCTGTGGTGTAGGCCAGCAGCTACCGCTCTGATTCAACCTTTAGCCTGGGAACCTCCATATGCCACGGGTGAGGCCCTAAAAAGACAAAAAAAAAAACACAAAAAAACAAACAAAAAAACAAACAAAATAAAACACTGAAAAAACCCACCATGAGTTCAAGTCCCAATCTGGGTTTTGGCCAGGTTCTAGTCAGAGGTGTTTCAGTTTCAGTGCCAGCATATGGCCCCATTGAACAGCCTGGGAAACTTCCTTTCCCAGTAATAAACTGGTCTATTTGTCCAGGAAGAGATTTCCCAAGACCATGACAAGCCCTTGCTAAGCAGAGGTCAGAACCGCCCCCGCTTCTAAGCCCCTGAAGCCAGAAGACTGCTCATCAGTCACACACACCCAGCTGGAGTGTGGGAAGAGAAAGTGCAGCCCCATGTGTGACACCACCATGTACCCTGGAGATGTTGCCACTCTCAGGATAACTGGTACCTCCCTGTGTGCTTAGACATCCATGCTTTGCCAGGCACTGCTGAGTCTTACCCCTCACGGGCCAGCAGGCTAGCTGGGAGAGCCAAATGATAAGCCACTTAAATGATTATGTGAAAAAACATCAGGAATTATTGACATTATTAATGATAATAATAATGTCAATAACATGTGTTCTTCACTTTCATGGCTCTTGCTGCCCAACCTCTCTACTCGGACCCTGGTCTGTTCCTAGGAGGTCTTCCCAGGATGCGTGACTTCGGTGAAGTGTCATGACTTACAACACGGGGACAATATACAATGAAGCATGTCTCAAGAGGACCTCACCTGCTCCCAGTGCCCCAGGCAGGCTAGGGTGGGAGAAGTAGAATCCCAGGGCTGGCTCCTGGCACTGAAGGACAGGCAAGCTTCCTCCTTCTTGTTCTGTTCTGCCAATACAGGTTTTTGATCCATAGACTTACATGGAAAGAACCCATAGGAACTCTAGCAGACACGAGGAGCTCATGGATCTGAGGATGATGGAGAGGCCAGTGGCTGTGTGTTCAGCCGGAAAACACTGGATAAAAAGTGTAAGAAGAAAGTTCAGGCCTCTGCAATTTCCTTGCTCAATCTACTTGTGTCAATTTGATTATATTTTAGAATTATGGATATAGAGTTTCTGATGTCTGCTTATTAGCTTCCCCTTTATACTAATATTTTAAAAGAAATTAAAAGAAGGCCTTTTATGACACAGTGGGATAAGGATCCGGAGTGCTGCAGCTGTGGTGTAAGTCATAGCTGTGGCTGGAGTTCGATCCCTGACCTTGGAACTTCCATGTGCCACATGTGTGGCCAAAAAAGGAACAAAAGTTTAAAAAGGCCTTTAAAAAATTAAATTGGTTCTGTGATTAATAAAACAATTTATTACAGATAAACTATAGATAGGAGACATGAAACTAGCTAGCTGGTGTCAGCCAGAAAACATGCTATTCTTTGGGCTTCTCTTTGGGGCTGAAACTCTAGTAGGTTTGTCAACTCTACCTGTGCCAAACTGCTGGGGGGGTGTCCCTCCAGGTTGGCAGGGAGGGGATCCTGAAAGAAACAACAGTGCCAGCCTAAAAGCTACCTGTGAAAGAAACCTAGCTGGCCACTTCCTGCTGGGATGCTGCTGATGTCAGCACAGGCAGGATGTGCAAGAGGATTTGCCTCATCCCTGGTGTGAGCTGAGCCATAGTCCCAGAAATGTGAACCATCCATTCAAGGGGCACAGCTGAACGGTTCCAGGGTTCTTCCGGAGTCAGACATACCATGCGGGCGTCCAGTTTTGCCTGCCACGTATTCAATTCAAAGCTGAATGAACCCAAGGCTGGAATCCTGAGACTGGGCTGGGATCCTGTAAGGCCACAGGAGCAGAGAACACAGCTTCAGGGATTGATGCTGTTTCATCACCTGTTGCTCTCCCCCCACACCCTGCCCCTACCTTCTCTGCTGTCATCTATACCCCTGAGTTCATTCCCTCATCTCAGAGATGAAACAGTGATAATTAGCCAACACAGTCCTTTATTAGCAATTTATAAGTTCATAGACTTTATTTTTCAGATCAGTTTTAAATTCACAGTATAATTGAAGGGTTTAAACTGTGTACTTATCCCTTCATCTACTGAAGGACATCTTGATTGCTTCCAAGTTTGGGGAAATTATGAATAAAGCTGCTAGAAACATCCACGCGTGGGTTTTTGCATGGACATAGTATTCAGTTCCTTTGTGTAAATACCAAGGTGCCCACTTGCTTTCATATGAGTATGTCTAGTTTTGTAAAAAATAGCCAAACTGTCTTCCAAAGTGGTTGCGCCATTTTGTTTTCCCATTTATTAGTACTTTTAAAGTATAAAGATTCTCAGACTTAGTATTTCATCCAATCATCAAAATCAGGTCATCAGGTGATAGAATTAACACAATTGTGGAGCTGGAAATGTGGCTTTGAGGGGTCAGGAGATTTTCCCAGGGAGTCAGGCCTTGG
The DNA here is from genome assembly GCF_054392235.1 of Sus scrofa. Lineage (NCBI taxonomy): Eukaryota > Metazoa > Chordata > Mammalia > Artiodactyla > Suidae > Sus > Sus scrofa. Next base: position 151,046,556 of record NC_139383.1, read on the forward strand.
AGAAGCAAGTCAGATGGCTTGAAATAAGTTGCAAGGCAAGAGTCCCTACAAAAAAATGGAGGATTTGTATCCCAAGTTGACTGGAATCCTTAGATTCCACTGCAGTAGGATCCATAATACTAGAAAAGTTACTGTCAACTAAAATAGTATTTTATGCATGTGTGTTTTTATTTATTTATTTATTTATTTTTGCATGTGTGTTTTTAATTAATACCATGTCAAGGTTCACCAAATCCAATGCTTCTCTTCCTCAATGTGATTACTTTGGCAAATTGAAGATATTCATCTCTGTTTCACCACCATTCTGTGAGCTGCTGGATGGGGAGCACCCTCATCAGTCCCCATACCAAAGGCCGCCCAGGAGGAGACACAAGTCGTCCTGAAAGCTTACTGCCTCCTGCTGGATGCTTATACCTTAGCTGCTGCTCATACTAAGCCTCTCTCTTCTCAAGATGTGTACATTTGATGGACAGCAAATAGAGTTTCCAATTCTTTTCTGGACCTGCTTATCAGGATCATGGCTGTTTTCTGAGTTCTGCACATAGTGTGTTGCCAGCCTGCAGCTCTGACATCCCTGAGCTTCTGTGGTACCTGGAAGACCTGGTCTCAGAAACACACATCTAAGCTTTGCAGAACAAAGGGTGCTTCCCCAGAATGGGAGGCAGACATCTCTGCCCTCTTCCTGCTTGGTTTAAAAACCTTGATTTCCTTGGGCAACCTCTGTTCAGTGGGGAGTGGGCCCTCGCTGAGATCCTGAGACTTATCAAAGCACCAGTGCTATGCCACTGGACTGATTCCTGGCCACCCCTGCCGCTTCTCTCCAAAGGGCCCTAGCCCAGAACTTTCTCTGGCAGCAGAAGTGTGCACTCTCTCCTCTCTCACCTTCTCCCTTGCTCTTGGGAACACATGCTTCTCTCAGTTACCAGATTCCAAATTCCTAGCCACTGAAATGTGTGTTGTTTAAGATATGTGTGGTGGCAGCCTGATGTAGGAAAAAATTACATACATACATACATACACACATACATGAAATTAGACAATATCTTACCAACAACAAAAGGACTACAGGTTGAAGAAGAAAGATTAGTGGCCACACATGTAGCTTCCTGGGACAAAGCTACCTTTTCATGCTGATAAAAAACTGTCAAGTCTTCCATGGCCTTAGGAGTTCCCTGGTGGCCTTGTGGTTAAGGGCTCAGTGTCATTGTCATTGCTGTGGCTCGCATTCGACCCCTGGCCTGGGAACTTCTGTGTGCCACAGGCATGGCCAAAAAAATAAATAAATAAAAGGACTTCCTTGGCCTCAATAACTACGCAATATAAAACCCAGATTTATTATCCAAAATAGTATTTTACCCATTACATTAGTAGTTTCCATACTTTCACAAAGCAGTATATTAAAGGGGGGTGGATGGTGTCTCTTAATTTTGCCAACAAGAATTTAATCTTTTTAAAAAATTACCATTTATTGTCACAATTATTTGGTTAGAAAAAGAATACTTTGACTCCAAAAGGTAAGAAAGACATAATCTCAACTTGATTCTATTCTGTTTTCTACTAACTCATTGTCCTGCTTTATCTGTTTGGACAGAGATCCATGAAAACCTCACCAGTGCTGGGCACCAGGCAGGGACTGGCCCCTGAAGACTGTTGCTTTGGAGATTTTTTTTAATTAAAAATATAGGGAGTTCCTATTGTGGGTTAAGAAACTGACATAGTGTCCATGGGGATGTGGATTTGATCCCTGGCCTCACTCAGTGGGTTAAGGATCTGGTGTTGTCTAAAGCTGCAGTGTAGGTCAAAGATGCAACTCGGATCTCACATTGCTGTGGCTGTGGAGTAGGCCAGTAGCTGCAGGTATGATTTGACCTCTAGCTTGGGAAATTTCATGTGCTGTAGGTGTGACTTTAAAAAAGAAAAAAATAATAAAAAATATAAACAGCCATCTTCAGGTCAAGTGGTATTAAAAGGACAAAGGCTCAAGTAGGTTCCCTTGCTCAGGCCAAATTCCATCTATGGGCAGTCTGCCTGGACTCAGAACACTAACTACATACGCTATATATGTTGGATGCCCACTGTATAGCCTGCTGTGTGCACACACCAGCCCCATACACGTCTCTGACACATGTGGGCGGCAACCCCAAAGACCTCTTATGTTCCTGTGCCCTAGACACACATCTCTATCTAGAAACAAAAAATGCAAGAGCTGCCCCCAGCCTTCTCTGCAGGCTGGGCAGACTCCCAGAGCTGGCACACCTCCTCCTAAAGCAGCAGAATCATTGTGTTCCCCATATCCTTGCAAGCATGAAGCAGAACTTTCTACTGCCTTTGGCAGCACACACTTCCATTTGGGAGAAAATCTGAAGTGATTCAGGGAAAGTGTGCTGGCTGGGTGGGAAGATGGTCTATTCTGAAGTTCTCCTGCCGTTGAAAATCTTTCTTCAAAGCTGGGTTATTGTTCACCAGCTTGCTCAGCCCATAAGGAGAAGACGCAGAGGAACAGTAAGCCCAAACTTCCTGCCAGGACTGAGGAGAAGAGGGATTCAACCCCCTGACTGGAGCTGGACTCAGCCAGCAAAGTGAGGACACAGTTGTGCCCTCATGAGTCAGGGGAGCTCTCCTGGCAATGCAGGGTCAGGGGCTGGGGGAGCAGATGGAAAGTCCAGCAGCCAGGCAGGGAACAGAGGCTCCAGGTGCTAGAAGGTGTCAGGAGGACCCAGAAACACAGGTGTCAAAGGGTCCCAAGCTCACCAGTCCTGGGCAGGTCAGAGTGGCCCCAATCCTGAGTCCAGGGTCTTGTGCAAGCTGCATCCTCTTGGGATCTGCTCAAGACCCTACCTTCAAATGCCCAGCTCTTCCAGGGTGGGGTCTTTATGATTTTTGCTTGCTCATGCCAAGTTGGTTCCTTTTTCCAAGGCCTTGATGATTGCCCAGACCACAAGCTGATTTGTCTAGAGAATTGGGAGGTTCTGTTTGACAATGAAATTTTGAAGTGAAATCTTAAAGCCCCTGTGTCCTTGTGTTTTGATGTAAAAGGCTTTCCATTTATCCTCCCAGGCCTCCCCTCAATCTCAAAAGGCTGACTCAAGAGTTACAATTAGGAAATATTTTAACAGCTAAGAACTAGTTAAGTAGTCTCCGTGATGTATGCCCTGCCTTGGCCCACTAACTTACTTTAATAGGCTTTTCACAAATGATTTCTCCCTTGTTGAATCCCTTTCTTTTACCAATGGTTACTTTCTACTTAGAGTTATATTGCACCTGGTGTTTTCTTTTCCTTTGACTCACTCCCTAACACCCTCTTCCTTTTGTGAGCAATCTTCACCCCAGAGAGAAGGTCAAGGTGCAATAATTCCAAAGACCACCAGAAACTGTGACCGGACCACCAGACTCCAACCTTGATGACCTGGAAATGATGGATGGAGGGAGAAGAATGCAGGCACCCTAATCCTTATGAACAGCCCCATTTTTTTCAAGTTAAACCTATAAAACCCTTTGCTATCCCCACTCAAGGGAGGATACTGTTTTGAGGTGTTAGCCTGCTATGGCCTCCTTTGCCTGGCAAAGCAATAAAGCTGTTCTTTCTGCTTCCTCCAAAACTCTGTCTCTGAGATCTAACTGGTACTAGTGTACAGAGGCTGCATTTAGGCTACACAAGGAGGTACCCCACACTTTCACAGCCCCCAAACTAAGGGGCCAGAAAAGGCTGCACCTGACCACAATGTGGGACAATATGTGCAGGGTTCTCAGGGGACCTGAGATGATGGATTTCTGCTGGCCTGCCATCACCACTGTTTCCGTGCCTCCATGCTTTAGATGCTGGGTCCCACCCTGCAGTGGAAACTGCTTCCCATCTCCCCCAAATCTCTCCCTTACTTGCTCTATCTGAAACCTTTAGCTGGGGGAAGCCCAGGAAGTTCAGTGCTGGCTTTTCCACTCCTATTAAGTGTCTCCATTCAGGGAAGGATGCAAAAATCCTGGAATCCCTGGGCCCTTTTCCTCAGAGGTCTCCAGAAGAGGGCCTGTTCTAGCAGAGAAAGGTCCTCTGTCCTGGGCCACCCTAGACTACAGACCTTCCCCATCTCTCTGAGACCACAAAGTTTGGAGTATGTATTTATTTGTAATCTTAATTAGAGGTAAGACAAGTTGAGAAGTTGTTGCATTTATTTTTGGTTTTGTTTTTTTGTTGTTGTTGTTTTTGGCCACACCCTCTGCATGTGGAAGTTCCCAGGCCAGGGATGGAATCCAAGCCACAGCAACTATCCAAGCCACTGCAGTGACAACACTGGATCCTTCCTTAACTCAATACACCACAAGAGAACTCCAGAAATTGGTTTTACAAATGCCAAATTTCATTTCTTATAAATTGACACAACTCTTTCAGAGCATCCTCTGACATCTCACACAAGGGTCCCTCCCAGGGAGAAACCTTCAATGACTCCCCAAGACACCTCTTTCCCTTCAGTCCATGCTGCTGGGTGGCTGAGATCTAACTATTTGTTACCATGCCTGCAGCCCTTGAGAGACTGTGAACACCCTAAACATGGTGGTGGGACAAAGCGACATCATTCATCTTGCATCTGCCCCTGTGTCTGGCACACAGCAGGAGTCTCTAACTCAGTGTTAGCAGAAAAGTAACTTTTTTGCTAACTTTTATATCCCCATCAGAATTACATGATAAATCAACAAGGGAAACAGGTGGTTTCCTACCATACATACCATAGGTTATGCCAAGTAATACCAGAAACTAGGTGCAAGCTTGCTACTGGGAGAAGGTCCTTTCAGGCTGTACATATGGGACTGAGATGAGGGCATTCTGACCATCCACAAGCAGGAGGAAGGCTCAGAACACCCAGTGATGGCTGTGTCCCAGCCTTTTAGCTACAGGCCCTGTGAAAATAAATTAAGATGAAGGCAATGAAAAAAGCAAAGTCTATTCCGACCCGGCTGGAGCAAGGGAGTCAGTCAGTCACCATCACTAGAGTTTGGCAGAGGCTCAAAGGCAGGCAGAGTAGGAGGAAAGCTTTGATCATGGGGGGAGAAAAGGGGCTTCAGGAATGCCCTGATTGGAGGATGTTGCCCCAGGGGAGGCAAGAGGTGGGATTCCTATGTGGTTGGATAGGGGTGCATATTTGGTTTTCTCTGGGTGGTTCTACCTTGGAATTGGGGCCAACAGTTAGGGAAGCTGTCAGTTATTAATCAAGTCCTGGCCAATTTTAGCTGATTGTTACAGAAATTATTGTTTAGCTTCCTGGATCATCACAGTACTAGAGACAGCCTCTTGCAATTCTGTCTGACAGTGGGCTGCTTCTTGGGCTGGTCACTGGAGACCAGGGGCTTGGTTAGCTAGGATGATGCCCACTGTGGGTCCAAGTTCTATTTTTATTATATGATCTGGCCATTGTCCCTTTGCATATTCAGTCTCTCAGTTCAGAATCACTAATGTGAACATGCTGCTCAGGACTACAGGCTTTGGGAGCCAAAATAAAACCTAGAATCTTCTTCTCCAGCCATAATTGCCATGCGAAAATACACACACACACACAGACACATACACACACACTTGCAAGCACGAGCTCACTCTTCTGTCCCCTCTATTCAGGGGGATGTTCTCTCAGACAGCCCCTTTTCCAAAAATTACGCAAAATCCCAACACATTCAGGAATGTCCTAAAAGGCAGACAAGCCATCCTTAAGGGAATTTGCTCCTCCTCACCCACGTGATTTCTTCAGGAAGGGACCAATCGGCACTTTTGGGAGCTGTAACAGCATCTCATTCTGCACCCAGTAAACAACATTGAAATCCCACTGTCTTTTCCGGGAGCCCTGTGTGTTCCTAAACTGTCCTTGGCGCTTCTCAGAAGTCAGAGGGGAGCTAATTTGGTCTTCTGGTATTAGTTTTTTCAGAAATGTTTTGAGATCTATAAACCCAGAATCTTCTCAAAAGAGCTGTGCATTGGACTTGCAAAATCCGAAACAGAGCTTGGGATTCTCCTCACTGATATTGACAAGGCTTGTTTCTCAGCAAAGAGCCCAGAAATGAGGAGGAGGCAAGCAGAGTCCCTGGCAACCCTCATCTGGGGCACCAGGCGGTCCAGGATGTAACTGCCCTCACCCCTCCTCCCTCCTCAATGGCCAAGTTGGTGCATCCTAGGCTGTCAGCCACGGGATCCCTGTGTATTCTCCTCATAAACGGCTAGCCTCTGCAGATCCGCCCCCGCTGCGCTGCTATTTTTAGCCTCCCTGGAGCTCTGGAGCTCCAAAGCTGCTCTGCAGTCTGTGCAGATGTTCCCGTGATGCAGAGCTTGTTTCCTAGGGCATCTCTCCAACGCCTGAGGCACCGCAGATCCTCCCTGTGCCGAAAAAGATGCTCCTTTTGCAGCTCTGTCCGCCGCCTGCCTCGGGGCCCCTGTGAGAAAGCAGGTGTGCCTGAGAGGGTCAATATTATTGTCATTCCATCTTAAAGTGGTTTTAACAGACTAAGAGGGAAGGGGGCCAAGAGAGGGAGGGCTTTCCCCCACGGAAGCCAGGTCACTGCAGCTACGCTCTGCAGTTCGATTAGGGTTGGGCTTTTCCAGGAAGGGTCAGCACTAAGCATTTCGCCCTCCCCAGCCAAGAAATCCCAATTTTTCCAATCTACCCCACTCTTAGAGGTAGGGTCCCTTAGACCTACCTGGAGGCCACCACCTCGAAGTGGGGGGAGCAATCCTCTAACCTCCCTGGGGTTCCCTTTCCTGTCTCTACAGGGCATCCTCCTATGACTCAGATTAGCAGGCCTGGCTCAGCCCCAGCCCAACCCTGGAGCCCCTCGCACCACTTTTTGGGGTGTGGTCTGCTGTGGAAACTTTTTTATTAGCAATCCAAGTCAAATATAATTAGGCAAATAAAACCAAGTTGTGTAATGTATCCTAAAGTCACTTGGAAATGTTTTGTGAATTTGCCACCCATTTGCATTATTGAACCAATGATTCTTTGGGGGCATAGATTGAGATGGTCTATGAATTAAGGGGTTTTATATTGTATTTCGAACAAGCTAGATTTTATTTTTAGATATTATCTTCGTAGATCTAGGGTCCTAGGAGGCATAGGGCGTGTGCACATGCGTGCGCATGCACATGTCTACAGTTGTGGAATCCAGGCTGGGTAAGAGCTAGCAGATAAAGATACCAAGGAGACTTAATTCATACACCGAGCTGTGTATCAAAGCTGGACTGTGTGGAAGACTCTGGCTAGAGAATGAAGACAAAATGTTAAGCCGTACTGTACTTTCTCCAGAAGTGTGAAGAGTAAAAAGGAAGATTGAGGGAGTGGTCATTGCTATCCAGACAGATGAGTACTGGAAACACATGGGTAGTATTTCTGTTAAAGAGAGATGGCCTTGACGGATGAAAATACGGACTGTCAAGCAAGCTACATAATTTGTGGGGCCTATCGTAGAGTGAAAATGGGAGACTCGCCTCAATCAAAAATTATTCAGGATTTCTAGATGGTGACAGCAGGGGTTTAAACTGAGAGAGAGCTCTGTGAAACTGCTCAGGTCACAGTCTGTGAAGCACCTGGGAGGGTGCGGAAATGCTGAAAATGCCAAGAATTCACCAGCGTGGCCACAGGCCATTGTGCTTTGCTTAATGGGTGTCAGGAACTGGTTCTTCTAACAGCTGCAGGGGAGACAAGGAAAGAAAGAAGTTTGCTTCAAGGTATCTATTAATCAGGGAAATGTGGTTCTGCTGAGATGTGCAGGTAAGGGTAGAGGCTGCTGTCGCCTCCCTTGTAATCCCAGAGAGATTAGTCCTTTGGGGGAGGCACATCCCACCCAAAAGAAACAGGGCTACAATGAGCCCCTACTCTAGGGTTAAATCCTTCAACCTCTGATCCTTCCCCAGTTTCCATCCAGTGACACAATGGGTAGAGCATGAATTGTTTAGAGCTATAGCAAGGACAGAAGGCTAAGACCATCACTATGAGTGGGTGCAAGGAAGCTATCCCCATAACCTCACTTCTACCCAGAAGTTTCTAGAAGTGACTTCCTTTTTTTTTTTTTTTTTTCTCTTTTTCTTTTTAGGGCTGCACCTGCAGCATATGGAAGTTCCCAGGCTAGGGGTTGAATCAGAACTGCAGCCTCTGTTCCACATCGCAGCCACAGCAATGCCAGATCCCAGCCACATCTGCACTCTATGCCACAGCTTGCAGCAACTTGGGATCCTTAACCCACTAAGCAAGGCAGGAATCAAACCCACATCCTCATGGATATGAGTCAGGTTCTTAACTCACTGAGCCACAATGGGAACTCCCAGAAGTGACTTTCTTGTGCCTCCAGCTATGTTGTTCAGATGGTAGCAATTTTTCAATAAGCTGATAATGGGAGGTAACATAGGTACAACCTGATGCTTACCGGCACAAGAACCGCAGAACTTGCTTGTAGTCTCTGGTCTTTCTTCTAGCATGTCAAAAATGGACTTTGAAATACCCTGCTGAATTTTGTTTATACTGATACAAAAAACCCCCATTTCTTTGCATCAAGTTTCTTAAATAATTAACAGAAGGCAAATTTGCTTTTAAAAGTATCTGAACCATTGGTTTTCCCTTAATCAAAACACAACAATAAGATTTTGGTTTAAAAGAATGAAATAATGTCATTTGCAGCAATGCAGATGCACTAGAGGTTATTACACTAAGTGAAGTAAGTCAGAGAGAAAAAGACAAATATCATATGATATCATTTATATGTGGAGTCTAAAAAAAAAGGACACAAATGAACTTATTTACAAGATGGAAAGAGATTCACAGAGAAAACAAATGTATGGTTACCAAAGGGACAAGGGAGGGAAGAGATAAATTAAGAGGTTGAGATTAACATATACACATTACTGTATATAAAATAAATAACAAGGGCCTACTGTATAGCACAGAGATCTATACTTAATATTGTGTAGTAACCTATAATGGAGAAGAATTAATATATATATTATACATATAATATATATAAAACTGAATCACTTTTTTGTGCACCTAAAACTAATTTGACATTATAAATGGATTATACTTCAATAAAAAATTTTAAAAATCAAAAACATTTTTAATTAAAAAAAGAATTTGGTTTAAGAAGAAATCTTTCCACAAATATTGGCTCTTATAAATGTATGGAAGAATTCTCTAGTTTCCTTTTTTGCCACAATAGCAGTATGTGGACGTTCCTGGGCCGGGGAGTGAACCCATGCCACAGCTGTAACCAGAGCCATAGCAGTGACAACACTGGATCCTTACCCTGCTGAGGCAAGAGGGAATTTCTAACTGGTTTACTTTTAATACCTTTAAGATAGGTAGTCTAACCATAGATCACTCCTGTCAAAGCAGATGGAAGTCACCAGACCTTCCAAAGACCTATTTCCTCCACAAGCATTTACCGAGCAGTCAGCTGCTCACTTCCACAAGACTGGATTTTGCTAAGTGGACAAGAAAGTTGAAAGATGTTTTTAGGCGTTCCCATCGTGGTACAGCAGAAACAAATCGAGCTAAGAACCGCGAGGCTGTGGGTTCAATCCCTGGCCTTGCTCAGTGGGTGATGGATCTGGTATTGCCATGAGCCATGGTGTATGTTGCAGATGCAGCTCGAATCTGGCATTGCTATGGCTCTGGCATAGGCTGGCAGCAACAGCTCTGATTTGACCCCTAGCCTGGGAACCTCCATATGCTGCAGGTGAGGCCCTAAAAAGACAAAAGAAAAAAAAAGATATTTTTGAAGATCTATGGGAGAGAACTCACTATAAAGATAAAAAAAACTAGAGGGTCATGAGGTTAAAAGAAGATTCCAAAGAAGGAGGGTATTCAGATTTAAAATTTGCAAAGAGGTCAAGGAATAATAACAGCAATGGCAGTTAAGCTATAATACTTACTCTGCCAAGCACTGTCTACATTATTATTATTTCCTTTTTACAGATGAGGAGACTGAGGCAAAGAAGGTTAAGTAATTTACTTAAGTCATGGCCAGGAGATGAAGCTGGATGGTCTAATCTAAACCACCCACTGTCTCCCCATCTAGGGTAGTGGCACAAAGACCAACAGCTCTAGGATGCAATGAAGAAAGAAAAGGATTTGTTTCCAACTTAGTTGAAACATAAAAGTTGGAGAATTTCAGCCTCAGGTAAAATTTTACAGCAGTTTTCAAGTTTTCACAGGGCCCTCCTCTAAATAAAATATTACGCAACTTCAGTACTTGATTGCTTCTAGTCCCAGCAAAGCAGAGCAACCCCATCCCTCCAAGTCTTACCTCACAGCTATGAATTCCTGGATATGACCCAACAAATGCACCTGGGAGGGCTGGTATGTGGGAAGAGGAGGGTGGTTGCTAGGGGCTGCAGTTCCTTAGTGGGGCCACAGATCCTCCCCCTGGACCACTGCAGGCACAGGTACAGAGGGCCTTGATCAAACAGGACCTCTAAGCCAAGAACCAGGAAAGCTGAGCTAAGGATAGAAAGACTTTTGACAATATCCATCCTACTTCAGCAAAATGCCAAGGGTAAGAACTGTTCCCTCCCTGGTTTCAGGTGATTTTCCACCCGCTACTTGCACTATGGAGCAGGTGACAACCCTCATGTCATGGGACTGAATGATGAGCTCATTGTCCATCCCTTGCCCAGGAATGCAGGTGAGATACCAATATCCCCCACCACAGTCTCTTCAGGATAAACTATCTCTACCCTAATAGTATCAGTCTGTCCTCTGCTTCCCTCCCCTGGGATCAGCAGGGCATAGTCTGGAGCTAGCTTTCACACCCTCCCCCAACTTGGAGGCAATATAGTGGGGTGATTTATACCACATTATCACCACAAAGGGGCCAAATGTGGAAGGAAGGGTGAAATTTCACCTGCCTCCTCAGGGAGGCAGGTGACTCAGCATGCTCTACTTTTGTGGTATGGCAGGGCTAGGTGGAAAGATGAAAACACACACCCAGAAGCCCTTGTGCTGCACCTCCACAGGCAGATGTCTACTAAAAAAGATAATTAAATAGAATTCAGAGTCTCATAATACATCCTAAAAGGCTAGGATACAAGTGAAAATCATGCATCAAACTGAGAACTGAAAAGACTAGAACTTGAATGAGAAAAGGTAACCAACAGACCAACATCAACATGAACCAAATATTGGAATTCTCTGACAAGGATTTTAAACCAGGCATCATGAAGATGCTTTAAGAAGCAATTATTGATTCTCTTGCAACAAATTGAAAAAAAATTAGAAAATTGCAGAAAATAAATAATAGTTGTTTAAAAAAAAAAGAACCAGGTACAAATTACAGAGCTGAAAAAAAATTCAATAACTGAAATGAAAAACTGACTGGATACAGAAGATAGAATCGATGAACCAGAAGGCAGATCAGTAGAATTAAGTTGAGCTGAATAAGACTACAATAGACTGGGAAAAAAAAGGAACAGAGACTCAGGGAATGGTAATACAATAATAGAAAGAGCTAACACGAATTATCAGAGTCCCAGAAGAAGAGGAGAGAGAGATTGGGACTGAAAAGCATTCAAAGAAATAATGTCTGATAACTTCTCAAATTTGAAAAAAAATATAAATCTACAGTATCAGTTTCCTGTGGCTGCCATAAGAAACTGCCAAAAATTTGGTGCCTTAGAACAATAGGAATTCATTCTGTAACAGTTCTAGAGGTCAGAGGTCCAAAATGAGTATCATTGGACTACAACCAAAGTGTCAGCAGGCTGCAGAGGCTCCAGGAAAGAATCCGTATCTTGCCCCTTCAAGTTTCTGAAAGCTATCAGCATTGCTTATGCCTGCATCACTCCAATCTCTGCCTCCATGGTCACACTACCATCTCTTTTCTGTCTTCTCTGTATGTCAATCTTCTCTTTTCTTTACAAGAATATCTTCTGGGTGATTTATAAGGATTTAGGACCTACCTGAGATAATCCAGTATTATCTCTTCCTTTCAAAATCTTTAACTTAATCACAAGTGCAAAATCCACTTTCAAAAAAAGGTTATGTTCACAGGCTCCAGTGGTATGACACAGGTATCCTATGGAGAGGGGCATTTGTTAGTCCGCCATGCCTACAGATTCAAGAAGACAAACGAATCTCAAATAGGATAAACCAAAGACGTTCATGCCAAGACACATCATTATTAAACTTCTAAAAACTAAAGACAAAGGAAAATCCTCAGAGCTGCTAGAAAGAAATGACATTACTTTTAGGGGAAAAACAATTTGAATGAAAGTGGATTTCTCATCTGAAATCACAGAAGCCAAAATGAAGAATTCAATAAGTGAAGGTCAAAAGTGTAAAACAGCAGTGCTGCTCTTGCTCTTTTCAGAGGTACCACACCTCACCTGCTTACCTACCCAACACTTACCTCTGACCCTCAGGGACTATCACCAAGACCTCTTTATAACACACAAGATTTAGCCAAGCACAAGCATCCAAAAATATAAGATTTTAAACCATCTCCATTTCTTTTTTCATGATCTGTCCAAAATGACTTTCACTCATGCTTTAATATGCCAACTCTATCTCATTCATAGACAACATACAGAATGAATATGAAGTTGACAGAAACAACACATTGGGCAGTGAGCACAGTGCTTTTCAAATTTTAATTTGCCAAACAACACCTGAGTCTCTTCTAATTCAGTGGGTCAGGAGGTTCGTTATACTATAAGATGTTATTTATATGTATATGATATAGATACTTGTAATTACAAAAATCTGATTTTGAACTTTACCTTTTGCTCTTACTAGCTGACTGGCCATAAATAATGTATTTACCTCTCTGGGTCTCAGTTCCAACATACATGTACTGAAGACATTTCAATAAAAATTCATGATACTACCTGATTTCAAGCCTTTCTATAAAATATCTTTTAAAAAGATAGACATAAATGGAATAGAATCGGCAATCAAAAACTATCCACTCATATATCTTCAATTGATTTTTTTAACCTTTTTAAGATCCATAGAATTACTGATTTTCCTGGGAAATAGAGATTCACAACAAGTTGCAAGGGAAATACAAAGTTCTCATGTACCATTAACCCAGTTTACCCAAATGGTCACATTTTACGTGATTACAATGTGAAACAAAACAGGAATTTAACATTGATTTGTGAGTGTATAGTTCACAGTCAATTTATCACATGTGTGATTTGTGTAAACCCTACCACATATAAGGTACAGAATGATTCCATTATTACAAAGATTACCTTTTTTCTACATATTACTTGCCACTAATCTGTTTCCATCTCTATAATTTGCCAGCATGTCAAAAATGTTACATAAATGGTATAATACAATGTGTAACGTTTTGATATTGGCTTTTTTCACTCAGCACATGCCCTTGATATACATTTGAGTATTGCTATTTATACATCAATAATTCATTCCATTTATTACTAAGTAGTATTCAATGTTATGGATTTACTTCAGTTTGTTTAGCCATTCGCCTATAAGGGATATTTTTGTTGTTTCCAATTTTTGGCAATTATAATTAATAATGCTGCTAGGCAGAAACAAATCTGACTGGGAACCATGAAGTTGCAGGTTCAATCCCTGGCCTCGCTCAGTGGGCTAAGGATCTGGTGTTGCTGTGAGTTGTGGTGTAGATCGCAGATGTGCTCAGATCCCATGTTGCTGTGACCATGGTGTAGGCCAGCAGCTATAGCTCTGATTCGACCCCTAAACCGGGATCCTCCATAAACCGCAGGTGCAGTCCTAAAAAGATAAAAGACCAAATAATAATAATAATGCTATGAACAAGTACGTGATTATTTTTGTGCAAACATAAGTATCCATTTCTCTGGAATAAATGCCAAGCATTGTGTGGTAGTATGTATTTATTTTTTTAAAGAAACTGTCAAAATGTTTTCTATAGTAGTTGTACCAACAGGCATTCCCACCAGCAATGTATGAGAAATGTGGTTTCTCTGTATACACTGCAGGATTTGGTATTGTCACTATTTTTCTTCTTTTTAAAATATTTCTTAATTAAAGTATAGTTGATTTAAAATGCTATGCAATTTCTACTATATGGCAGAGTGACCCAGTCATACATCTACATACATTCTTTTCCTCATATCATCCCCCATTATGTTCTATCCCAGAGATTGGACACATTTCCCTGAGCTATACAGTAGGACCTCATTGCTCATTCATTCTAAATGTAGTAACCCCAAACTACCAGTCCATCTCACTCCCTTCCCCCTTGGGAACTACAAGACTGTTCCCCTCTGTAAGTCTGTTTCTCTTCTGTAGATAGGTTCATTTTAGATTCCGCACATGCTGTTTGTCTCTCTCCTCTCTACTTCACTTCATTTGCAGCAACACGGATGCAACTAGGTATTGTCACTATTTTTGATTTTAGCTATTCTAATAGGTATGTAGTGACATTATACTGTGATCTTAATTTTTTCCCCTATTAGCTCATGATGTTAAACATCTTTTCATGTGCTTATTTGCCGTTATAGATATAGATATACATATGTAGATATATATCTGTAAACTTTTTTTTCAGTGAAATGTCTCTTTAGGTCTTTTGCCCATTTCCTAATTTGTTTGTTTGTCTTTTAATGTTGAATTTTATATATCATAGATATGATTCTTTTGTCAGATATGTGATTTGCAAACACTTTCTCCAGTCTTTGCATATTTTTAATAAGGTCTTTCCCAGATCAATTTTTTAAAATATTTATGAATTTCTATTCTATCTACTTATGTTTGCAGTATCCTACAACTTTGCTGAGCTTACTTACTAGTTCTAGGAATTTTTAGTATGTTCTTTGAGATCTATTATGTAGACAATATCTTCTGCAAATAGACAGTTTTATTTCTTCCTTTCTGATGTGTATGGTTTTAATTACCTATTCTTGTCTTATTGCTCTGGCTAGAACTTCCAGTACTATATGGAATAGAAGTGGTAAGAGTGAACATATTTACTTTGTTTTCAGTATTAAAGAAAGATTCATTATTCAAATATGATAATGCTTGTAACTTTTTGTACAACTTGTTTTTTTTAACAGATGAGGAAGTTCCCCTCTATTCCTATATTTCTGAGGGTTTGTGCCAAAAAGTGTTTTGAATTTTGTCAGATCTTTTTCTCTTTTCCTTTCTTTTCTTTTTATTTATTTTCTTTTTTTGTTTTGTTTTGTTTTTTGATTTGCTGCACTCATGGCATGTGGAAGATACTGGGCCAGGTATTGAACATACATCACAGCAGTGAACCCAAGCTGCTGCAATGACAATGTCAAATCCTTAACCCACTGTACCACCAGGTAACTTCCACATGCTTTTTCTGCATCAATTGATATGGTCATGTGATTTTTCTTCTTTAGATATTAACATGATAATTTTCAAATGTTGAAGTAACCTTGCATCACTGGAATAACTCTCTAATTATGGTTTATAAGTCTTTTATATATTGCTGAACTACATTTTTTAATTTTAAAAGGATTTTTGTATCTATATTCAAAGGGGATATTGGTCTGTACTTTTTTTTGTACTGTGTCTGATTTTGGTAGCAAGGTAATATTTTTAGTTTATATTGATACATTTTCTGAAAATGGTTGTGTAGAATTTGTTATTTCTTTATTAAACTTTCAAAAGAATTCCACAGTGAAATCATCTATACCTAGAGATTTCTTTGGAGGTAGATTTAAAATTATAAATTCAATTTCCTTAATAGATAAGACTATTCAAATAATTATTCCATTTTGGGTGGGTTGTGGTAGTTTCATATGGTCTGTTTCACTTAAGCTGTAAAATTTATGTATGTGGAGTTGTTTCTGGTTTTCCTTTATTATTTTTTTTTTCTCTTCTTAGACTATTTTACTTAAAAGTAAAATGAAGCATGAAACTGATGAAATCAAGATAGCAGAGACCTGGAAGTGCTCTGAAAGAGTCCCAGGAAATCCTCCTATTTTTAGGAATCTTATTAGTCTTTTAAACAGCATGGTTTGTAATGATATCACTTGTTTCATTCCTGGCATTAATGATCTGGATCCTTTCTGTTTTTTTATGCATCAGTCTTGCTGTATGATAGCAAATTTTATTTATCTTTTTCAAAGAACCATATTTTTGTTCTTTTGTCTTCCTCAAAAAGGATAAAATCCTTAGAGGTTCATATATATATATCCATTATATATATATATAATGGATAAGCAATGAGGTCCTACTGTTATAGCACAAGTAACTATATACAATCTCTTGGAATAGACCATGATGAATGATAATATAAAAAAAGAAATATAAATATATATATGGATGACTGGGTCACTTTGTTGTACAGCAGATATTGGCACAACATTGTATATAAACTGTACTTTAATTTTAAAAATTAAGTTAAAATATATAAAGAAATCTCATAACTTAATAAGAAAAGACAAGCATCCCATTAAAATCCCATTAAAAATGAGCAAAATCTTTCACCAAAGAAGATGCACAAGTGGCCAGCAAGCACTTGAAAAGATGTTCAACATTATAAGCCATAGGGAAATATAAATAAAGATCACAAAGACAGAGTACTACATACTCACTGAGATGGCAAAACTGGAAGAATCTGAGCATAGCAATTGTGAGTGAGTAAGAAGCAACCAGAATGCTCTATACATGGCTGATAAGAATGAAAAATGAAACAATCATTTTGCAAAACATTTTGACTATTTCTTAAAAACTTATCCATGCCCCAACAATATGACACAGCAATCCAACTGGTAGGCATTTTCCCAAGAAAAAGGAAAGCTTATGTGTACACAAATAAATTACATAAACATTCATAGGAGCTTATTGGTAATAGCCCTAAACTTGAAAAAAAATGTACATCAAAATCAAAATGTGAACAGATAAACACAGTTTTTGTGATGCATTCGTATGACAAAATCCAACTCTGCAATAAAAATAAATGAACAACGGATACACAGAACAACTTGGACAAATCTCAAAATAATTATGTTGATTAAAAATCCAGACCAAAAAAAGTACATATAGTATGATCATACTTAACATAAAATTCAAAAAAATACAAACCAATATACGATGATGGAATGAAGATGAGGTTCCCTGGGGACGAAGAAATTTTTGCTCAAAAATGTGAGAAGGGGATTAAGGAACACGAAGAAATTTTAGTGGATGGCTATATTCATTACCTTAATTGAGGTTATCAGCCTTATCAAATTGTATAATTTAAATGTGTGCAGCTTAATAGCAGGTCATTATACCTCAGTAATGCCAACTACGACATAATTAGCTCATGGGTTTGGCCTGAGTATTAAGGGAAACAATGAGACAACACACAAAGAAAATAACCAGCTAAATGTTTGGTGCCTCCTTTAATTTTTTTATTCTCCTCTTCCTCTGCTATTTCTCCCCCTCTCTCTCCATATTGGAGATTAAGTAAAGCACAAGAGGAGTGTGTTTTTCTTCCTCTTCTGAGGGATCTGACAGAGTGATCTGAATACCGCAGAAATTACATAAAAGCTGAGCGTACTATGTCAGTGAGAGTTGGTTTATCACCAGAGTTGCAGAGGACGTAAAACATCACTATTTGAACTTAGCCCTTCATTAAAGAATTTTGAATTAAGGACATTATGGTTCCTTTCTCTCACTTTTAATTCCTTTCTGCGGAATTAAGTTCCTTAAGTCCTCATCTTCATTTTTCTTTTCATTTCTACATCTCTTCTATCAGGTTCTGATGGGATTTGTCTCAAAATCCTTTTAAATTTCTTATTCCTGATCTATTTTCCATGTGCTTGTCCCTGGAGAATTTAAGCAAATAGCATAGAGTTTTACAACACAGTGCTAATTTCTTATTCATTCACATGACATGTTTTGTGTCATTTTATTTTTATTATTATTTTTTTACAGCCATGTCTGCAGCATATGGAAGTTCCAGGCCAGGGGTCAAATCAGAGCTGCAGCTTTGACCTATGCCAGAGCCACAGCAATACCAGATCAAAACTGCATCTGCAAACTACACCACAGCTTATGGCAATGCCCTATCCTTAACCCACTGAGTGAGGCCAGGAATCAAACCTTCATCCTCACAGAGACAACATTGTGTCCTTAACCCAATGAGCCCAACAAGAACTCCTGGACAGAAGTTTGTGTGTTTGTTTGTTTGCTTTGTTTTTACTGTACCATTCATTACTCTCCTTATCGACTTTGTTCTCCTCCTGACTGAGTTCTCTTCCCCAGTGAAGCATCACATGGATATACAGATGCACTCTGAAACTGGGACAGCAGCACATGGGAGGAAGAAGAGTGACTCATTGGTCCACTGAGTAGTAAGTTCCCGAAAATCTGGTGCACAGTGCACAAATGGGAGTCTAATCAACACTTCTGGAAAATAATCCAATCTGGTTAATGGATGTACCAGGTAGAGTCAGCCACCTGCCTTTATTAATCACCTGCTTCAGATGGGAAGGCACTCTGATTAGCATTTGGGAGATGGAAATTATATAAATGACCCCAGCATTTTAATATGTTCTTCTTGCCAGAAAGTATGTACATGGAAAAGCAGTTTTAGTCCTTTGCGCTATCGGAAACCTGGAGCCTTGAAGGGGATTGATTGGGATACAGTTGAAGTGGATTGATTGGGATACAGTTTCCCAGGAAAATCAGTAATTCTGTGGATCTTAAACCAAAGTGCATAACTGTGTAGAGCCACTGGATTGATTTTTTTGGGAAATTTCATCAATTTGACAATGTACTCGCCACATACTTCCAGGTAAAGGCAGAAGGTGCCTGATAGGGTTACAATATATATTGTATAAATGACTTAACAAACTAATTAAAATTGTTCAAAAGTAACTTCCTCTGGAAGGAAAACAGGACCAAGAGTCCAGGGTCACTTCAGACTTAACCTTAAAATTTCTTTCAAAAAATGGATAAAGGTTATATCATATGAGTATATTCAATGACTCTTTCCAAGTATGGAAAGGTTTGCCTCATATTTTAAAAAGTCATTTAAAGAATTCTATGTAAATTTATGAAGATGGGCTCAGGTCAACTGTGAGAGAATGTAATTCCATTAGGATACAACCCAGATCTTCTCTAACCTAACTTAATTTCCATCTTTTTGGCTTAGAACTCTGTGGCAATGATCAAGTCACTAGGCATTTGCTGAAATTATTTAATGACTGATGTATCTGTTACATTCCATACCTGTTGCTGTTTTTTATTTAAAAAGCATGGTTGTTTCACTTCCTTGGTGGTGTAGTGGGTTAAGGATTCAGTGTTGCCACTGCAGTGGCTCAGGTCAATGCTGTGGTGCAGGTTCAATTCCTGGCCTGGGAACTTCTATATGCTTCAGGAGCAGCCAAAATATAAAAAATAAAAAATGGCAGTTCCTGTCATGGTGCAGTGGTTAACGAATCCGACTAGGAACCATGAGGTTGTGGGTTCGGTCCCTGCCCTTGCTCGGTGGGTTAACGATCCGGCGTTGCTGTGAGCTATGGTGTAGGTTGCAGACGTGGCTCAGATCCCGCGTTGCTGTGGCTCTGGCGTAGGCCGGTGGCTACAGCTCTGATTTGACCCCTAGCCTGGGAACCTCCATATGCCGCAAGAGCGGCCCAAGAAATGGCAAAAAGACAAAATAAATAAATAAAATTAAAAAATGAATAAAAAGCATGAGGATTAATTGATCAACTTTGCAGAAGTGTCATAAAAACAAACTTAACAGCCTTCCAGAAGAAATATTTCTGTATTTTCTACTACCTAGTACCATGCCTGGAGGAAGGAGAACTTAGTATTTAGTGAGGAAATTAATGAAACAAATGCATGGCCATAATTACAGGTTTGACTTGTTATCATGATCCTTCCAGGGACTTGTTTTCATGGTGCTGGTTTGGGCTTCAAGACCTTTGGGTTCCTATCCCCAAGCACCAGGTAGAGTCTGATTTAGCTATCTCCAGAGGTCACCAATGATTCTGATTTCCACATTTCCTTTAAGGGCAATGAATGATACTAGCAGCTCTAAGGCACAAACACAGAGAAAAATCAAAGAGAAAGTGAGGACAGAGAGTGGAGGGGAAGGGCCACAAGGAAGGAAGGGGAGGAAAGGAAAACCAGAGACAGGGAAAAGGAGGGCGCTGAAGCAGAGATATTGATGTGAAGAGGAGAGGAAGGGTGAAAACAGGATAGACACTGGCTTGAAGGATGAGAAGTTGGAATCTGATGGGGGGACAGGGGAAAATAAAAATCAGAGAGGTTCTCTAGAGAAACCAGTGGATGAACTGGGGTAATGGGCATGTCCCATTAGCTCCTGAGCAGACTAGGGTCCCTTGTTAGCTCTATTTCCAAGACTAGCAATATAGTGGATAAATGTGTCTTTGCCTTAGATGCCACTTACAGCCTGACCCAAATGAAACGGAAAGGAGGAATGAGACTCTTCCCTCTTGAGTTACATTTTACCAAACCTTGGCTTACATCCCAGATCTTGGAAATAGGCCATCTTTGATAAAGCAATACAGCTTGAAGATGAAAAACAGATCTGAGAATCTGGCTAAATTAGAAGGGCACAAGACAAAGGCAGTAGGGATCTGCCATCAATCAATCACTGTAAGAGACCCTAGAGAATTTTGAGAAGAATTAAAGGGAAATGATAGTTTTTGATCATCTCCAAGCTACAGCCCATTCTAATGTGGGATTTTGATGTGGTGCCCTGCTGTAGCCCTGGTCCAAATCTTGGAAGTTGAAACTGACTTTTCGGACAGGCTCACTCAACACCATCTCCCTCCCACAGTCTCCCTCAACCACCACTACTGCAGAAGGACAACTTTTCTGGTAGAGAGACATGTTTGCCTGTTGGAGGTAGTGTCAATGGAGAAAAACATCCTTATTAGCAGAGAAGACATTGCTGGTGCCATTCTTTCTCCCACGTTGTCCTGCCTCCCATGCAGCTGAGATGCACAGAGCATAGCAACCTTTTTATTACCATGAGAGAAAAGCTAAAAGAATGACAGAGATGCAAATTGGGACCTGGAAATTCTGAACAACTGCCAGCAGCTGCCTACTTCCAGATTCCTTTTTCATTGAGAAAAATAAATCTTCATTTGTTTAAGAAAAATGTTAAAAGCAATGCAATGTAAATGGCTCAGGAAAAGCCACTCATAAGCCAGATTTCCCAGCTTCAAATACTAATACCATAGAACCCACAGATGTATGTGTAAAGTCAGGGTCTCTTTCGTTGGTTTAGAATTGCAGTATTTTAGATGCTATTGACACTTTTCTCTTTTACTTCAAAACAATCTCATATTGAAAAAAATACAATACTGTTAAAAATGTAAGTTCTTCCTAAACTAATTTATGTAATCTCAATAAAAACCCCAGAAAAAAATTTCAAAGATCTTTAATAATGTAATTCTGAGCTCTAAATGGATATGCAAAGAGCCGAAGAGCTGAGAGCAGTTGGGAAACTCTTAAAACAATAAGGAAGGATTTCCTCTTTCAAATTCTTTATAAAGCCATAGTAGTTAAGGCAGAGTATATTGTTCCAAGGATTGAAATAACCAGTGTACATTTTAACACTTGATTTTTGAAAATTTGGTACAGGAAACAATGTGAGGAATAAGATACCACTTTAGATACATGGTACCGAGTCAATTACATAGCCTTTATATCCTTTTGAAGAAAAAAAATGAAATTGAACACCTTATGCAAAAATCAAGTTTCACAAGTCTATTCTCCATGTCCATGATTTTTTTCCCTTGGAAAGGTTCACTTGTGCTGTATATTAGATTCCATATATAAGTGATATTATATGGTATCAGACTTGTGGTTGCCAAGGGGAAGGTGGAGGGAGTGGGATGGATTAGGAATTTGGGCTTAATAGATGGAAACTATTGCCTTTGGAATGGATAAGCAATGAGATCCTGCTGTATGGCACTGGGAAGTATGTTTAGTCACTTATGATAGAGCATGATAATGTGAGAAAAGAGAATGTATACATGTATGTGTAACTGGGTCACCTTGCTGTACAGTAGAAAATTGATAGAAAACTGTAAACCAGCAATAATGGAAAAAATTAAAATTAAAAAAAGTCAATTTTCAGTATACTGTAGCTCTAAATAGAAAGGCAAAATAATAAATCATCAGGATAGTAATAGAGGAAAACCCTGAGGGCAGGGAAAGATTTTCTAAATAGAATACAAAAAGAGCTGATCATTTAGGAAAATATTGATAATTCAAACTACTTTCAAATTAAGACTGAAAAGGCAAGCCATAGACTGAGAGAAGATATTTGTAATTTATAACAAAATACTCATACCCAGAATATCAAAAGCATCCCTAACAAACCAATAGGAAAAAGATAGATGAGTCAATTGAAAAATCGGAAAGTGATTCAAACAGGGATTTCCAAAAAGATTTATTGTTCCAAATGGACAATAAATACATGAAAACTTTCTCAACACTATTATAATTAGTGAAATGCAAACCCGTGGAAAAGATGGTTGATCATAAGTGTTGGTGAGAATGTTGAACATAAATTAACATCAGTTTGGAAACTATCTGGCATCATTTCTTGGAGTTGAAAATAAGCATTCACTATGACTATGGATGACCATATTTGAAGAGCAAATGGAGCTCTAACCTGATAGGGCACCAGGACAACAGTCATAAGTCAGGATTGTTCCAGGCAAATCAGGATGTACATTCACATCAGTTGTGGAGCATTCTCCTACCCAACAACGCCACTCATAGCAACACCAAGACACAGACTCAAAAAAGTGAAGCATATATAAAAGCACAGAACTGACAACAACACAAGTACTCATCCACTTAGACTGTATACATAAATTGTGGTGTATTCACCCAATAAAATATTATATTAGGGAATCAATGAACTACCTACATAATTAATCTCACATCGTGGTTGTTACCAAACTAAATTTGGGGCCACTTGCCCATGTGTAGTAAAGCCAGTCTATGGGCACCAGGTTGTAGGGAAGGAAAGTATAGTGTTATTGTAGGTGCCAAGCAGGAGTAGAGACAGCTAGTGCTTAAAAGGCCTAAACTTCTTGAAGTCTTTCAGGGAAAGGTTTTTAAAGACAGAGTAAAGGAGGGAGGTTGTGCAATGTGTGATCAGCTCATTGATATTCTTCTGATTGGTTGGTGGTGAGGTCATGGGGAGTCATCATCATCCAACTTCTGGTTCCAACGATTCTGGGGTCTACATGCTTGTAGACAGCAGGCAGTTAATTTCCTTTACCTGTTGGGGGTTTTAGTATCTGAAGAACAGCTCAAAGAACACAACTCAGAATAGTGTCTCTAGTCCTTGAGGAGGAACTAAATGTTAACTTTGTTTAATGGCTAAACTATTATTACTTTGTCTTGCTTGACTGTTTTCCTTTCTTTCTGCATTTTCTCACTTCTCTGATTAAATTTATTCTTTGACTAAAGTTTGTTACAATGGCAATAGAAAAATAATATAGGAATTCTTGTGTGGCTCAGCAAGTTAAGAACCCAAAATAGAATCTATGAGGATGCAGGTTTGATCTCTGGCCTTGCTTGGTGGGTTAAGGATCTGGTGTTGCTGCAATCTGGGGCATAAGTTGCAGATGTGACTTGGATTTGGTGTTGCTGTGGCTGTGGCAGCAGCTGCAACTCTGATTCTACCCCCAGTCTGGGAACTTCCATATACTGCAGTAAAAAGAAAAGAAAAGAAAGGAAGAAAGGAAGAAGGAAGGAAGGAAGGAAGGAAGGAAGGAAGGAAGGAAGGAAGGAAGGAAGGGAGAGAAAGAAAGAAAGAAAGAAAGAAAGAAAGAAAGAAAGAAAGAAAGAAAGAAAGAAAGAAAGAAAGAAAGAAAGAAAGAAAGAAAGAAAGAAAGAAAGAAAGGAAGAAAAAAAGGAAGGAAGAAAGAAAAAAAGGAAGGAAGAAAGAAAGAGAGGGAAAACTTGCTAAAAGGGAGAGAGGGGGAAGGGAGCTTGGGGGGTCATGGAAGTATTCTCTTTTTGGATTTAGGTGCTCCTTAGAAGAATCCTACATTTATTTTGCATGTGCTTTTCTCCAGGTGTGTTACACTACACACACATGCACACACACACCTCACCACTCAATGAGAAAAAGAGATAAGATATGCATAGTCACCTCCACAAGAGGGTCACTGCCTGAAGCCCAGGCATATAGATGTCTCAGGAAGGCAAGTTTTCCCCAGTGATTCAAATTAGATGAAAGAAGCTCAAACCTGCCTGACAGAGAGAAGAATGTGGATGGATACCTCACTTCAGTCTCCAGCAAATGACTCCCTTATAAGATGATCCAAAGTGTTGTCTTTCTGTTTTTAACTGGCTACTCTCTGTAGGAAGTTAAGTTTGCCGTGCCCTCACTCCCTCACATTCACACTAATTCCCAATGGCAAATTCAAGAGTTTGGATTTTTTTTTTTCCTGCTTTGGGATCTTATAGGGCCAGGAATCAGCACTTATATCTCAATTTTTCAACAAAAGATCTCTTCTAATAGTGCCTTATGTTCACAGCATTGGTTTCTGAGAACCCTGCTCTGTAGAAATTACCTGATTCAGGCACATTCTCTGCAGAAGACACCAAATGGAGGTAAACAACAAGATCCATTGAATAGCACAGGAGACTATTCTCAAGATCTTGTGATAACCTATAACAGAAAGGAATCTGAAAAAGAATATATATATATTATATATAACATAAATATATATGTGTATAGTATAGATAACTGAATGTATATATAACTGAATCACTTTCCTGTACATTTGAAAGTAACGCAATATTGTAAATTAACTATACTTCCACAAGAATAAATAAAAATGAAAAAATAAAAAAACAAACAAACAAATCTCATTCACAATCACACACACACAATAAGAGTTCTCTTAACCTGTTGTTTTCACCTTGGATCACATTAGGAACTCTTCTGATGGCCACACATCGTTTGTACTTTTTACTAAAAAAAAAGATACCAAACAGGAAGTTTCATAAGAGGCCATTCTTATGAACCCGAGGAAGCCATAGAGGAACAGGAATGAGGAAACACTATGCCATAGCCATTTGCCCCATTGAAACAAACTCAAAATATAAAACATAAAAAAAATTCAGACAGGACATGAGATACATTGGTAATAGTAAAAAAAAAGATTCTCTGGTCTAATATCCTGCTCCTGGGAATGTATTAAGAAAATGATTCTACAGAAGAGGACGGGAGAGGTCTTTTCATTTGCAGCCAAGTGTTTTCCTAGTATCATCCTGATGCTCCACTGAGTGGTCTCAGTCAATTCATGAAATGACCATGCTGATTCTATTGCTGCTGCTGTGAACTAATTACAGGTATGGGAGCGGTGGAGGTCCAGGGAGGGGGAGAGGCTCAAAACATTCACCACATTTATTACCATAGTAACAAACTAGAAACAAGTCCAATGTATGATAACAAAAAAAAAAGGATATCGTTTAAGATATAATGAAGTAGGATGGGGAAAAGAAAAACCTGATGCTAATGGATTCTGTAATTTCAATTAAAACATGCACATCTAATACACAAAAGCTAGAAAAAAAGCATAATTGAAATGAGTCACATTCGAGTTGAGAGATGGCAGATGATTCCTTTTTTATCATGTTGGATACTACCTATAATTCTATTATATGGATTTTACATAAAAGATTTATTGCTTTGTAAAGAGAACTTATCATAGGATTTCTTCAACAATAAGAAATTTATTTCCCCATCTGCAAAATAATTTCATTGCAAACATTTAAATTAAAAAACAGTATTTAAATTGTGCATACACCACATGTAATAAGGGGTACCTGTCCCTTGTTCTGTTTTATGAAGAAAGAACCTGACAGGAGTGACATTCCAGCCAGTACATCCTCTGCTATTAAATTCCAGGGCTTAAATATCTTGTTTGGGATTTGGGGGCAAGACATCTGCTTATCTTGGCTCGGCCTGTTCTCTCTATTTTTGGTGCTCAGGAGAGATTTGGGGACTATATCACCTCGGACCTACATAAAGAAAAATGTGCTTTTGTTGCCAGCAGTGGAGCTGGCAAATTTTCTTTAAGAGCTCTAGTCCAAAAGCAAAAAAAGTCCTGTCTAATACACACTGCATGCCCAGACTACACAGTAGATTTCAAAAGGGACAAAAAGGTATTTAGACTCAAGTCAGCAGATGTGCTTTGTAATGCACAGCCAGCTTTGTAAATATGTTGACACTTTTCTGCAGGGAAATGAAGATAGCCTGGTGGAGAGGAGTTTCCTGCTCACCAGCTCTATCAAATGCCCTGGTGTTGTTTTGTTGTTGTTGTTGTTGTTGTTGTTGACTTTGTTGAGGCTAAAAGCATGATTGCCTTAGGGAAATTAGGGACTTAATGTGGAGGATGGAGAACTAATTAGCCAATATGCCAGCAAAGTGCCTGTTGACAGTTCTTCCTCATAGCAGGAAGCAAAACCACAAATCAGAAAGAAAATAGTTCAGGAACCTCTGCATCCCTTTAAAGATTAAGACTAAGGGAAAACAATGGTAGCTTAATGACTAGCAACCAATGATTTTATCCCCAGGGGATTTCTTTCTTAGAGGAAGATTCAATGAAATGAGAGCATCTCAAGATTTAAAATGATCTCGGGAAAAGGCAGACTTGGTCAGGGAGGTCAGGCCAGTTCCTGCGTTCCTCACCAGCTCCCACTGAGGCTGATTGTGAAGACATAAAGTAGGAGCTCAAAAACCGGTCATTAGAGTTCCTGTTGTGGCTCAGTGGTAATGAACCCGACTAGTATCCATGAGGAGACGGGTTCAATCCCTGGCCTTGCTCTCTGAGTTAAGGATCCAGTGCTGCTGTGATCTGAGTTGCAGGTTGAAGACAAGGCTCAGATCTGGTATTGTTCTGGCTGTGGTATAGACTGACAGCTGCAGCCCCAATTCAACCCCTAGCCTGGGAACTTTCATATGCCACAAGTGAAGCCCTAAAAAGCAGGAAAAAAATAAAAAAGAAAGCCCATCATAATACCAAACTGAACAAGAATTTTTCAGAGGAGTTTCAGCTGTGGCTCAGCAGATTAAGGACCTGACTTGTCTCTGTGAGGATGAAGGTTCAATTCTTGTCCTCACTCAGTGGATTAAGGATCCTGCATTGCTGTAAGTTGTGTCACGGGTCGAAGGTATGGCTCAGGTCTGGTGTTGCCATGGCTTGGCAGAGGTCCCTACTGCAGCTCCAATTCAACCACTAGCCTGGGAACTTCCCTATGCTGCAAGTACAGCCATAAAAAGAAACCAAAAATTTTTCAAGGAGTACATGGCATTTCTTGTGGAAAAAAAGTGAAGTTTTTTCTTTTTAAGGCCACACCTTTGGCATATGGAAGTTCCCAGGCTAGTGGTTGTATTGGAGCTTCAGCTGCAACCTATGCCACAGCCACGGCAATACCAGATCCAAGCTACATCTGTGATCTATACTGCAGTTTACAGCAATGCAGGATCCTTAGCCCACTGAGTGAGGCCAGAGATCGAACCCACATCCTCACAACGTCCAGTTCTTAACACACTTAGCCAAAAAGGAAACTCCAAGATGTTTTTTCAAATGTGCTTGATATCAAAAAAGAAGATAAATACCCAAAAGTGGGTTTGCTGGATCACATGGTAGTTCTATTTTTAAAATTCTGAGTAGCCTCCATCCTGGTTTCCATAGGGTCTTAAAGAAACATCTGCCATCCCATGTCCGTGGCAGCAATATTCACAACAGCTTCAGTGTGGAAACAACCTAAACGTCAGATGGGTGGATAAAGAAAATGTGGTAGAGACACACATGCAGTATTATCCATCCTTAAAAAAGAAGGCAATTCTGCCACTTGTGACAACATGGATGAACCTTGAGGATGTTATGTTTAGTGAAAGAAGAAAGGAAGGAATGAACGAGGGTCTGTGAGAAAGACATTTAAGATTTATGAGAGAGAGGCTTGTGGGTTGTCTGTGGGAAAAGAGCAAATGGCTGAGTTCTGCTGTCAGGCAGGAGAATGAGAAAGGCAAGCAGGACTCAGGTGGAAATGCTGAAGGGGAGCTGACATGTAGAGCCCTGTCCAGGGCATAAACACTATATACCCCAAATACTGTGTGTCCCAAGTAGCTTCAGTGGATAGCTTAGAACCTACAGAGGTTTGTGGAGTTCCTGTCATGGCTCAGCAGTTAACAAATCTGACTAGCATCCATGAGGACGCAGGTCCGATTGCTGGCCTTGCTCAGTGGGTCAAGGATCCGGCATTGCCGTGAGCTGTGGTGTAGGTTGCACACACAGCTTGGATCCTGCATTGCTGTGGCTGTGGGGTAGGTCAGCAGCTACAGCTCCAATTCCACCCCTAGCATGGGAACTTGCACATGCCTTGGGTGCAGCCCTAAAAAGAAAAAAAAAAAAAACCTAAGAGGTTTGTCAAGACTGTCTCTTTAAATTCAGCTCTGGGTTCTCCCCAGGAGCCTAGCTTTTTCCACTGAAGGACTGACTGCAGGCTGGCAAGAATCATATTTTGCAAGGCAAGGAAAGAGGGTCAGGCAGAGAGGTTCATAGTCCTGTCTCTGTGTTGACTCTTTTCAAAGGAAGGAAACAAATAAATAAGATAAAATGGGCCCAGCAAGGAAGAGAAAGCTTTATCCTTTGATGGAATAGATTTCAAATAGCATCCTAAAATAGGAACCATATCTGGGTTATAGAGTTCATGTGTTTTAAAGGGCCAATTTTAAATTCTATAACTACTTGAAAATGTGAGATAGAAATCCATTTCTCTCACAGGCACCAAAGACCCTATTCTTTGAATTTCATCCACATTTAGTAGACATTTAATTCTGAAACTTCAGGGGTGGTACCCCCCCATAGGAAGCACCTGGAGCGCAGATAAGCAGGGAATAGACAGTAAACTTAAATCGTGTGTGGCTCGTTTCTTCAGAAAAATGGAAAACATACTACGCTCTCTTGGGTCAGACTGGCTTGATTAACCATCAATCTAGGATGATTCTAATCCAGACTAACCCAGCAATAGACCAGACCCTAAGGGGCTTGCAGAGATAGCTAGAGCCAATGGGGAGCAATGGGCTGGTTTGAAAATAAGGAAGGATATGGAAAGAAAAGATGGTTGTGTGGAGTGGAGGCAGCAGTCAAACCCAACTTGGTGGAACAATGAACCTGCTCAATGCTGTGTTGCCTGGGCTCTCCTTCCAATTCCCTGACCCTCCCTGTGAGGCTCTGGGACCACCATGTCACACTGGACTGGGGCTCACCCAGGTGCTATAGGAGCACACCTCCCCCATCCCACCCCTGGTCTTGCCACTGTCCACCTGGAGTGACTGCCGTCCTCTCACTGATATGTTTACTTACCAACATCTTCTTGGCTTCCTTGCCAACTCCTTCCCTGTTTTCTATTTTATTGATAACTTTTCTTTGTTCCCATATTATTCCAACAGGTTTGGAAATTATAGATATGATATCTTCTGTATCTATCATTTTCTAATATTTTAGTTCTACCCCCTTTTGAAAAATCTACCCAGGAGTTCCCTGGTGGTCTAGTAGTTAGGATATGGCACTTTCGCCGCTGTGGCCTGGTTCAATCCCTGGTCTGGGAACTGAGATTCCACATCAAGCCACTGCACACCATGGCTAAAAATAAATACATAAATAAAATAAACAAGTAAAAATATATCCAGATCAGTTTTAATGTTTTTACTTATAATTAATACATATTAGTATTTTCTAACATGTCCTTAGGTTCTTCCTTCATCACTGTTTGCAGTGCTCCACTCTTTCCCTTTCAGATGAATTTCTTTATTTGCTGAAGTTTAAGCTGTATTTATTTATTTGTCTTTTTCATGGCTGCACAAGCAGCATATGGAAGTTTCCAGGCCAGGGGTCGAATTGGAGCTGCAGCTGCCAGCCTATGTACAGCCACAGCAACACAGGATCTAAGATGCATCTGTGACCTACATCACAGCTCACATCTAAGCTGGATCCTTAACCCACTGACAGGGGCCTGGGGCCAAACCCACATACTCATGGATAATAGTTGGATTCATTTCAGCTTAGCCATGACAGGAACCCCTATCATTATTTTTTATATTCAAGTGGAGAACTTGGCTGGTGTTCACACTTGAGGAATCTCTGTGCCTGAAAATATCTTTTTTTTTTTTTTTTTTTTTGCTTTTTAGGGCCACACTCGCAGTATATGGAGGTTCCCAGACTAGGGGTCTAATCACAGCTACAACTGCTAGCCTACACCACAGCCACAGCAACGCCAGATCCGAGCCACATCTGCTACCTACACCACAGCTAACGACAACGCTGGATCCTTAACTCACTGACCGAGGCCAGGGATCAAACCCACAACCTCATGGTTCCTAGTCAGATTTGTTTCCACTGTGCCACGAGGGAGAACTCCTGTGACTGAAAATATCTTTTGAGCCCAGCAATTAGTTTCCCCAACCCCAGCACTTGTAAGGTCTGATTCTTTTTTTTTTTTTTTTTTTTCCTTGAGTCTCTAGTAGCTGATCTTCCAGGAGCTACAGTGCTTGAAAGCCAACCAGCTGCCCACCTGCCTCTTTTTACCAATCTGTCATGTATCTCAGTGGCTTTTATTATTTTCTCTGGGGCTGGTTTGGTTTTTTGAGGGGCGGGGGAGGGCGTTTGTTGTTGTTGTTTTGTTTTTTGGTCTTTTTGGCACATAGAACTCTCTGGCCAGGATCAGATCTGAACCACAGTTGCCAGCTACACCAATGCTGTAACAACACCAGATCCTTAACCTACTATGCCAGGCCAGGGACCAAACTTGGGTCCAAGCATTCCAGAGATGCCACTAATCCCATGGTGTCACAGTGGGAACTCCAATTTTCTCTGTTTTTGAAGTTTGGAAATTCCACTGCAATATACCTAGGCATAGATTTGTTTTTATTCCTTCTGTTTAGGAATAATTATGTTCTTTTTCAATATTCTCTCTTTCCATCATCTCAATTCTTTCCTTCTTGGGTCACTTTTAGATCTTAAATCTGGGTCTTAAATCCTGGGATGCAAATTCTCTCATTTGTGTTGTTTACTGGCTCTCATCCATATAGAATTCATTTCCTACTACAATTTGTCATTGCTTTACTGTGAGTGCATACTCAATAGAGAGTGTGATCTGTGGAAGGTCATACCCTGGAGCACAGAGGACTTCTTCAGGATTGCTTTGTGATCATGCTGTCTCAGACTCACATGTTACACCTCCACCTTCAACACCACCACCACCACCTTTATCTATACTTCCTCTACCTCATCATTTCCATCAACAGCTTAACCAGCACCATCATCTCCACCTCCACCAATTCTACCTCCACCAGTGTCACTGCTTCCACCAAAACCGTCACCTCCATTTCTACCAAGATCACCACCTTCACCTCTACCTTCACCTCTACCACCCTCTTACCTCTACCACCACCAAAACTTCAAACACCACCACTTTCACCAACGTCTCCACCACCAATACTACCATTTCCTCCATCACCACCATCCAAACATCTCACCTTGTGTGACTGCAAAGAAAACTTTTAGTTTCAGTAAGTTGCATGACATAGGAAACTTTGTATATATATTGAGAAGGAGTGTCACAACGAATGTTTTTCTAGGTCAGAAACTGACGGAGCTAAGACACAAGATGGGGAGGACACAGTCCTGAGCAATGAGGACAACAAAAACAGCAACTAGGGTCAGGGTGAAGGGAATGCTTAATAGGGGCTTTGCAAAGGTGAATTTCGGTGGTTCAAGGCCAGTAATAGTTGACATAATCTTGACTGAGTAAAAGAAAAAAAGGAGAACATATGTATGTCTCTATAACATTGTGTTAAACTGGAACTACTTTAGTCTTACATCAGATGAAGAAAATGGAATAGATGTCAAATGCCTTTATCACCTAGACTGAGGTGCTAAGCACCGATGATGAATTTACTAAGTGATTTCAAAACCATATCTGCTAGCAGGAATCCTCTATCCTTCTTTTGGTCAAAAATGACTGCAGATAAGGGGAAGAGAGAGAGAGCATTCTGAGGATGTTGGAATGTTTCTCTCTATTTGTGGCAGAAAGAGGTTTCATCTCCCCCATCTTTAGCCAAGTCGAGAATACATGGCATCAAGGAGAGCACATGGCTAGCATGTGTCTACTGGAGTCTGGGACCAAAGATTTAACAGCAAAGAGGATGTGCCTTCAAAGACCTGAATCCATGGGTGAGGTGGAGTTGGAGTTTCCTTGGGAGCAGCTTACTCCTCCAATGTACACTTTTCCCAGGGACTAAGCATGGGGCCCACAGAGTCAACAGAAATGTGTGGACACTGAAGTCTTCAGACCTAACCCTGAAAATAGTAAGAATAAAAGTCTGTTATCATAGATGATAGTCAAAATAGAATGTCTCTTCTCTCAGAAACATGCTTGATAAGGAGCATAAACCAGATTATTTTTTCTTTTTTGATGGGAACTACACAAATCAGAATTCCTGTATTTATAGGCTTGTTTCAATCAGTACTGGAAACAGGGCACATCTCTATGTAGAGTTTCATGTTTTATGCCTCCCTACTATCAATAATAAATAAAAACGTATGGAGTGCTCTTGTGGCCCAGCAGGTTAAGGACCCAGCATTGTCACTGGAGCGGCTTGGGTAGCTGCTATGGTGCAGTTTCAATCCCTGGTCTAGGAATTTCCACGTGCCATGAAGGTGGCCAAATAAATAAGTAAATAAAATGTAAATCAATCAGAAGAAAGACTGAATTATTTTTTTAATCTCCCTACACAAATGGCATTACAAAACAGATCAAAGAGCATGTAGTCAAAAAATGCAGGAAACAAATATGATATAGGTATTACAAGGAGTTAATAAAAACATGATGTTTTCCTGGACTTTGTGATATTGTTCAGCAGTTTAAGACATGTAATTTATTTTCTCATTATAAATAAATGTTCTCTTTCATACGTAGTTTTTTGTTTGTAATTTTCTATTGTTTTTGTTACTGAGAATTACAAAAACTGTATGATCTTCAGGCCTCCCGAAACTTGGATCCAGCTCAAATAAAAGCACGGTGGCAATATGAGGTATTAAATTATACATTTTTAAATAAAAGAAAGAAGTTACTACTCAGTAGAAAAATGTGCTGAGCGAGACTTTAACCAAAACATCTCCAACCTTCTGGGCTGATAAGTAAACATTAGCCTTTAGCCCTTGGCAGAAAAAAAAACCTGCATCCCAACCATTGCTATATGGTAGCCTATATCTTTCATATTACAGGTCCACCCAGGCAGCTGCATATGGGTTAAGTTATTATACTAATTTTTCATATCCAGCCATGCACGCACCAAGCTACAATACAATTTTATCTAAAGTTTTATTAGAAATGGATAGCTAATTTTCCTGTAAGACTGGCAGTTTAAAAAATAAAGACAGTTTATTTAATTGAGTAAAATGATTTCATGTACAAAGGGTGGGGATATAAGGGCCTTATTAATTTTCCTTTTTTTCTTTTTCTAAACAAAACATCCTTTCCTTGTTTTTCTGCCAGAAGTTCATTCATAGGAAATCAGGAGTAAATCAGGAGTGCTCTTCATCCTCAAGAAGTTCTTGGTCCAGTCAGAATGTGCTAGTCTGTTATTGCTGTGGCACTTAATCACTGAGAAGCAACTTTCTTTAGCACTGTTTGGACCACATGGTATACTCTGTATATATGCAGCTTGAAAAATGACTGAATTGAGCCAGATTATCTTCAGGGAGCCTTTCGACATTTTTTTTCTGGGTATTTTTTATTGTTGTTCAAATAGTTTTATATATAAATATATATATATATATATTTTTTGTCTTTTTGATATTTCTTGGGCCGCTCCCGCAGCATATGGAGGTTCCCAGGCTAGGGGTCGAATCGGAGCTGTAGCCACCGGCCTACGCCAGAGCCACAGCAACACGGGATCCGAGCCACGTCTGCAACCTACACTGCAGCTCACGGCAACGCCGGATCATTAACCCACTGAGCAAGGGCAGGGACCGAACCCGCAACCTCATAGTTCCTAGTCGGATTCATTAACCACTGCGCCACGACGGGAACTCCAGTTATATATTTATATTAAAGTTTGTTGAAGAAATATAACTAGCACACCAAACACCAAATTCAAAGGGATTCTATAATCCCTTTTGAAAGGAATTAGATGATTTAAATGAAAGTATTAAGTAATGGTGAGTGGACATCAGATGTACACAGATGTGGCAAGAAATTATGCTGGTAGTACAGGAATAATTGAATTATGGAAAACACTTACAACTGGTGTTGGCCTGGGTCTATTAGGGTGATACTTTTTTACCTTTTAAACTTACATACAGCAAAATTTACCTTGGAGGGTTACAGTTTTATGAGTTTCTTCAAATGTATAAATTCTTGTAATCAGGACCACAGACAGAATACAGAAAAAGCCTAATACTCTAAAGAATCTCCTTGTACTACTCCTCTGTATTTTTACCTTTACCCTACCTCTAACCCTGGGAAACTAATGATATTTTTAAAATTTCTATATTTTTTCCTTTTCCAGAGCATTGTATAAATGGAGTAATAAAGTTTGCAATATATTGAAACTGGCTTCTTTCACTTAGCAAAATAAATTTTTGGTTCATTCATATTATTCTAAGTATAGTATTTCACTTTTTATTGGTGAGTAGTATTCCATTGCGTGCATTTTCCAGTTTGTTTAGTCAATGGCACATTGAAAGACAACTGAATTGCTTCCTGTTTGGGGTGATTATGAAAAATACTGGTGTAAACACTCATAAACCAGTTTTTCTGAAAACATAACTTTTTATCTCCCTAAGAAAAATACCTAGAAACAGAATTATTTGGTCATATTATAAATATATGTTTAAACAACTTATTAGACCTTATTTTTTGGAGAAATATTAAGTTCACAGCAAAATTAAATAGAAGATACAGAGATTTTCCAATATTTTCCTCACCCCACACATTCATAGCTTCCCACATGATTAACAATCCCTGCAAGAGTAATACATTTGTTACAACTGATGAACATATATTGACACAACATTACTACCCAAACTCCATAGTTTCCATTTGCGTTCACTGTTGAAGTTGTATATGTTTAGCCTTTTTTTGTTTGTTCGTTCTTTTTAGGGCCACACCAACAGCATATGGAAGTTTCAAGGCTAGGGGTCGAATTGAAGCTATAGCTGCTTACACCACAGCCACAGCAATGTCACAGCAATGCCAGCCCCAAGCCTCGTCTGCAAACTGCACTGTAGCTCTTGGCAATACCAGATCTTTAACCCACTGAGCGAGGCTAGGGATCAAACCCATGTCCTCATGGACACTAGTCAGGTTTATTACCTCTGAGCTACATCGGAAACTCCCTGATAAAATTTTTAAGACACTTCCAAACTCTTTTCCAGAATTGATCTCAGAGAGATAGCAGTGAGTGATGACTTGGAGCAAGATCTTAATTTTCTGCTCAGGAATTTAACCTGGACAGCCTGGATGAAAACCAGGAGTTCTGCCTCTAGATTAGCTAGAGGCTAAAAGTGAAATTTCCGTGATTCTTGTGCCCTGTTGAAAGCAAGAATGTTTCAAGGAGGCAAAGACTGTGAAAACAGGTATAAAGTTTATTGTTAGAGTCACAGTACAACATGCAGGAGAGCACACAGAGTAGTAGTTTATTTAAGTCAGAAGCAAAGCAGTAATATACACCCTAAAGAGGAGTGTGGGTGCCGGCATCCACTTCAATGAGGAGTGAACCAGAGACATGTTTTAAATCACTTGTATAGGACAGTTCTTCCAGGTCTTTGTTTACCTTTAGCCAATTATCTTGGTTTAATTCTCACACCTGACTGAACACAGCACACTCCCCAATATGCATGTGCCTCTTTGGACAAGGATGGATTCCAAAGCAAAGGATGCTGCAATGGCATCAGGACTTGTTATGGCCCGGCGCCCCCTCCCTTTCTGACCTCTAGGAGTCTTACTGCACATGTGTAATTGGGGAGCTCTCCTTGATCCCAAGAGCAACTGAATGGTCATCTTTCTTAGGTGGAAAATGAGACCAAGCCTAAAAGGACACAGATACCTTCTTATTAAACAGGCCATGCAATGGACGAGTTCCCGAAGACAAAGACAGCCCCAAGGCCACAGACCTCATGGCTCAATAGAAAAACCCCTATCTATAAAAAACCAAGCACTCACCTGAAGCAGGGGAGCCGGAGTCTCACCTACTCAGAGCTCTGGACCATTCTGTTGGTCAACAAACTCCACTTGCAATCATATTTCTCCAGCCTCTGCCTCCTTCTTCCCTGCAGTTCTAATAATCTTATCTCTCTACTCCAGCTGAGCTCAGTTCCTTCAACTAACTTTTTCCTTGCTGTATCAAAAAGAAATAAGGTCCAATTTACCCAGCCTAACAAGTCCCAGATATTCTCAGTCCAGGGGCCCATCTATCTCCTACCTCAAATAGTCTCTTTTGAACTCATATAAAAACCTTGATTCTAAGAGAACAGATATTCCTTCTTTAATTCTGTTCTCTGCTCTAAGAAAACTATAACCAACTAAAAATATTGTCACTTTGGAGTTAACAGAGGTATAGAGTGTTGTGCCAGTTTAGGGAGAAAAGTAAAGGAGAGACTAGTTTGGGTACTGAGTGCTTTGTTTTGACAAAAGTCTAAGTGGATTATTTTCACCTTCTTTTCTGCCTGGACCCTAAATTGGAAGAATTACAAAGAATATCAGAGAGAGTTTATTTGGAGAGAAATTTTAAAAATGAATCTTCACTGGACTTTTCTAAGAATTGAGATCTTGATAACTCATTGGCATTTTCCTGTGCAATGTCCTAAATCTCTGTCTGCAGATTTGAAAAAAATCTGAAGCTGAAAGAGAAAAAATTTTTACAAGCCAAAGTTTTAGAAACATCATCCAGTCTTTCCTATGTGATCCTCTGGCCACCATTAAACACTGAACTGCAAAGGAATGAATGATAAATTTCTGCCCCAAACCCATTTCCCACCAAACCCCCTACTTTGAATTCTCATTAGCAATCACACCTCTTTATTCAAACTGTTTTTAAAAATACTTAAACCTATTATTTCTAAAGTAAGATTGAAGTCAAAATAACCAGGAACCCATTCAGAAACAGAGAGTTTTTAAAGCTGTTACTGGCCCAAATATGTGAAATTTAATCTTCCAAAATCTGAAAATCTGTTAGAATCACAGATAATTTCATCAGCTTTATCCTGGGAAATGAAGCTGGCAGCACAGAGCTTCCTAACGCCCTCTACAGATGTTTTCCGGAATTTCTTGATTCCTTGGTGAATAAGGAGACAAAAGAAGAAAGAGATGTCCAAAACATTGGTATTTCATGAGTTCCCACTGTGGTGCAATGGGATCGTGGTGTCGCTGCTGTGCCAGGACATAGGTTCCATCCCCAACTTGCACAGTGGGTTAAGGATCTGGCATTGCCACAGCTGAGGCTCATATCTGATCCCTGGCCTGGGACCTCTGTATTCTGTGGGGCCACAAAAAAAAAGAAGGAAAAAAAAAGACATTAGTGTTTCTTGCAGGTGGGAAGATATTTGACATGATTGGCCAGCTGGTAGAGACTTACATGACTGTGAAATTTTATTAAAAGTTGGCAACTAATTTTTATTCAGTACTCATCATGTTCCTGACACTATGCTAAGCCTTTAACTGCAAAGCTTTTACCCTCCCCTCACAAAACAAATAACCTCACGAGAAAATTTTGAATTGTATAACAGTTGGCAGACAATTCCCCATGTGTGTTTTAGGTTTCTGCATAATTTGCAAGCAGAGGGACTGACTCCCTTTGTTTGGATATATCCTTTCAAGGGAATTTAAATAGCAAACAACCTTGTGAGATAGAGAGAGGGCAACTGGGTTCATAGTCCAGTATCATAAATATATGTCCCTCCAGAGCAAAGGTCCAGCAAGCCTACTACCTGACATGAAAGATATGTGAGTTCCCCAATGTGAAAGCATCACCTCGCCCTCTTTGTCTTGTCCTGTGGGCAGTGAGGCTTGACAAACTGGAGCAGCAATGCAGCTTATACTCTGAAACTACTGCTGCTGTGAGGAATTAAGTTTTTGTCTCTGGCACAGGAGTCACAGGTCTTCTGCCAGCACTCATGAAACTGTGGCAGAATAATTTCTTGGCTTGCAAGCAGGGTAAAATTTTATGTCCCTTGCAATTATTGACAATAATATCATTCCCATTTCATAGATAAGGAAACAGAAGCTGATAGAGCTGAGACATTGTGGGGGAAGGCATTACATAAGTGCTCCTTTGTCTTTTTCCCATTTTCTAATAGATTGTTCTGTTTTCTGTTGAGTTTTGAAAGTTCTTGATATATTTCAGATCTCAGTTCTTTGTCAGATATGTGGTTTGAAATATTTTCTCTGAGTCTGTAGCTTATCTTTTCATTCTCTTGACAAGATCTTTCACAGAAGAAAAAAAAATGCTTTCAAATTTGATGAAGTCCAGTTTGTGAATTTTTCTTTTATGGATCTTGATTTTGATGTCAAATCTAAGAACTCTATGCCTTGCCCTTGATCTTAAAGATTTTCCCTTATGTTCTTTCCTAAAGGATTTATAGACTGACGTCCATGTTCCATTTTGAGTTTGTTTTAGATAATATGTGAGACTTAGTTTAAGTTTTGATTTTTTGCCTGCAGATGTCCAATTTCTTCAACTATTTATTGAAGATTCCATCTTTCCTCCACTGAATTGTTTTTGCCCCTTTGTCACAAAAGATGTGGGTATATTTCTGGATTCCTTCTTCTGTTTCATTGACCTATGTAGGGTATTGGTGTTTATCCTTCCACCAATACCCTACAATCTTAATTACTGTAAATAATCTTGATGTAGTAAATCTTAAAATTGAATATACTGCTTCTATCCACTTTATCCCTTTTCAAAATTGTTTTAGCTAATCTAGTTTACTCGACATTTTATATAAATTGAAAAATAGTCTTGTCTCTATCCACAAAAAAAACGAAACTTGCTGGGGTTTCAATAGGAGTTGTGTTAAACCTGTATATCATTTAGGGAGAGCTAATATCTCTGCTCTGTTGAGTCTCTAGTTCATGAACAGACAATGTCCATCCATGAACTGAGATTTTCTTTGATTCTTTTCATTGGCCTTTTATAGTTTTCTGCATCGAAGTCCTATGAATTTGTTAGATTTACAACTATGTCATTTTAAAAATGATTATAAATGGTACTGTCGTCATTATTTCTGGAACATATTTATAGATTCATTAAGATATTCGGTGAGGACTGTCATGTCACCTGCAAATCAGGACAGTTTTATTTCTTCCCTTCTAATCTATATACCTTATATTTTATTTTATTTCCTTATTGCACTGGCCAGAACTTCCATATTACGCTGAACATAAGTGGAAAGAGAGGACAACCTTACATTGTTTCTAATCTTAGGCAGAAAGCATTTAGTCTTTCATTATTGTATGTTAGGTTAGCTGTAGAGTTTTTGTAGATAATCCTTATCAAGTTGAGAATATTCTTTTTTTTTTTTTTTTTTTTTGTCTTTTTGCTATTTCTTTGGGCTGCTCCTGTGGCATATGGAAGTTCCCAGGCTAGGGGTCAAATCGGAGCTGTAGCTGCCAGCCTATGCCGGAGCCACAGCAACGCAGGATCCGAGCCACGTCTGCAACCTACACCACAGCTCACAGCAACGCCGGATCGTTAACCCACTGAGCAAGGGCAGGGATCGAACCCGCAACCTTATGGTTCCTAGTCAGATTTGCCAACCACTGTGCCACAAAGGGAACTCCAGAATATTCTTTTCTTTTCCTACTTTGTGAGTTTTTAACATGAATGGATGCTGATTATGCTAAATATTCTTTTTGCATTAAATGATGTGATTATGTAATTTTGGTTTTGTTTGTTTTGTTTTTTGTCTTTTTAGGGCTGCACTTGTGGCATATGGAAGTTCCAAGGCTAGGGGTCAACTTGGAGCTGCAGCTGCCAGCCTACACCACAGCCATAGCAACACTAGATCCCAGCAGTGTCTGTGACCTACATCACAGCTCACAGCAATACCGGATCCTTAACCCACTGAGCAAGGCCAGAGATCGAACCTGCATCCTCATAGATACGAGTAGAGTTTGTTATCACTGAGCCACAGTGGAAACTCCTGATTATGTGATTTTTTTCTTCAGTCTGTTAGTAGAGTGGATTATTCTGATTGATATTCAAATAATGAACCAGCATTGCATCCTTGGAATAAACCCCAGTGGGACATGATATATGTATTTTATGTATTGCTGGTCTGTAGTGGGTTTTGTTTTGTTTTCTTTTTATAGCCACACATGCAGCATGTGAAAGTTCCCTGGACGAGGTGTCAAATCAGAGCTGCAGCTGCAGGCCTACCCCACAACCATGGTAAAATCAGATCTGAGGTGCATCTGCGACCTATGGTGCAGCTTGCAGCAATGCCAAATCTTTAACCCACTGAGTAAGACCACATAATCACAGACAGAGTTGGATTCCTAACCCTCTAAGCCACAATGGGAACTTCCTGGTCTGTAGTATTTTTTTGTTTTTGTTTTTGTGTTATCTTTTCTGAGTTTGACATCAGGATAATTCTAGCTCATAAAATGAACTGAAGAGTTGAATTCTCTTATACACTACCTGATTTTCTATCTATTTGTTCTATAAATTGCTAAGAGAGGAGTTTTTCACCCTTTAAATATAGGTGTTGGTTTTTCTATTTCTCCTTATAGTTCTATCACTTTTTTCTTTACCTATATTCCAGGTCTATTGATTTGTATTAAGATTGCTAGGTCTTCATAGTGGCTTGAACCTTTTATCATTGTGTAACAATCTTTGATGTCCTTGGTAGTTTTCTTTCTTCTGAAGTCTACTTTATCTTAAATACAACATAGCCATTCTTGCATTTCTTTGATTAATACTTATGATATATCTTACTCAATCCTTTTACTTTCAACCTATCTATGTTGTTATATATTTGACATGAGTTTCTTTTAGAGACAGCATAGAGCTGAGTAATTGTTTTTTAATTTTCTCTGCCTTTGAGTTGATATATTCAGAATGCTTATAATTTATTCGTTTTCTTTTTTTTTTTTTTGCCATTTCTTGGGCCACTCCTGTGGCATATGGAGGTTCCCAGGCTAGGGGTCAAATCGGAGCTGTAGCCGCCGACCTACTCCAGAGCCACAGCCACGTGGGATCCAAGCTGCATCTGCGACT
This sequence comes from Sus scrofa, assembly GCF_054392235.1. Classification (NCBI taxonomy): domain Eukaryota; kingdom Metazoa; phylum Chordata; class Mammalia; order Artiodactyla; family Suidae; genus Sus; species Sus scrofa. The sequence goes on from NC_139383.1 coordinate 151,087,788, forward strand.
TACACCACAGCTCAGAGCAATGCCGGATCCTTAACTCACTGAGCAAGGCCCCGGATCGAACCTGCAACCTCATGGTTCCTAGTCGGATTTGTTAACCACTTCGCCACTATGGGAACTCCCAGAATGCTTATAATTTAAAATCCCTGCCTTTGAACTGGTATACTTATACCAGTTATATTTAATGTGATTGTTGATATGTTAGTCTTAAGTCTGCCATTTTATTCACTTTTTCTTTTTTGTTCTACTTTTTATTTGTTTCCTTTTTCTACCTTTCTATAAGTTACTTGAACATTTTTTACAATTTCATTTCAATTTAGCTATGCTTTTGAATGCATTTCTTTGTATGATTTTTAAGTGGTTGCTCTACATGTTATAGTTTATATGCATAGCTTATCATAGTCACTAGTTTGACATTTTACCAGTTGGCATGAAATGTAGAAACCTTTCCTCCCTTTCCATCCCTGTATCCACCTCAATTTATAACATATACTTAACTAGGAACTATGTCAGAGTTATAATGCTTGTTTCAACTATTAAACATAATTTAGAAAAAAAGCCTATATTTGCCATACTATGTTCTTTCTTCCTTTTCCATTACTTTTCTTTTGTTTTTAGCCATTATTTTATGGTATCTCTGCAGGTGACAAGTTTTCTTCATCTGATAACATTGTTTCCCTCTCATTCCTGTAGGATATTTTTCACTGAATATAGGATTTTAGGTTGACAGATCTTTTTTTTAATCATTTTAAAATGTTGTGACAATTCCTTCTGCCTCCCTGATTTCTAATGAGAAATCTGCTGTCATTGAATTGCTTTTTCTGTATAGATAAGATGTCTTTTCTCTATTGCTGCTCTTTAAAGATCTTTTTTTCTATTTAGTTTCTATGTTTGATTATATGTGTCTTGGTGTGGATTTCTTTGGCTTTACCTTTTTTTGGAATTCTACCAGCTTCTCAAATCTGTAGGCTTTGTCCTTTACAGATTTTGGAAAATTTCAGCCTTTATTTTTTTATTTTTTTTCAGCTCTGTCCTTTTTCTCCTGTCCTCTGGGACTCTGATGACAGAAATGTTAGATTTTATTTTACAAACTTTTAGAGTCTTAATACTCTCTTTTATTTTCTGTCTGCTTTCCCTCTTTTACTCATATTGGGTAATTTATATTCTATTTCAAGTTATTGATTCTTTGTTCTCTCTGCTCCTGTGGTTGAGCTGATCCAAGGAGTACTATATTTCATTCATTGTATTTTTTCTATACCAATTTCTTTATTTTGCTATTTTTTTCTGAATTCCTCCTTGATGGCATTCTTTTGTTTTGAAGTATAATTGACTTACAATATTATAATTGTTTCAGGAATACAATAATATTTTATACATTATGTAATGATTGCCATGATAAGTCTAATTAGTCTCTATCACCATGTAAAGCTATTATATTATTGACTCTATCCCCTATGCCATACATTATATCCCTGTGACTCATTTATTTTATAAGTGAATGTTTGCATCTCTTAATCTTCTTCACCTACTTAGCTCATACACCCACCCTTTCCCACCAGTTTCTTATCTGTATCTATCAGTCTGTTTCTGTTTTGACATGTTTGGGTTTTTTGTTTCGTTGGTTTTTATTATTTTATTAATTTACCATATATATGTATTTTTTATTTTTTATTACTAAATGAATTTATTACATTTATAGTTGTGCAATGATCATCACAATGCAGTTTTATAGGATTTCCATCCCACAACACCAGTGCATCCCTCCCCAACATCGCAAACTGTATCCTTTGGAAACCATAAGTTTTTCAAAGTCTGTGAGTCAGTATCTATTCTGCAAAGTTCATTCTGTCCTTTTTTCAAATTCCACATATCAGTAATAGCACTTCATAGTAGTGTCTCATTATCTGACTGACTTCCCTTAGCGTGATAATTTCTAGGTCCATCCGTGTTACAAAAAATGCCGGTATTTCATTCCTTTTAATGGCTGAGTAATATCCCATTGTGTATATGTACCACCTTTTCTTGATCCACTCCTCTGTCAATGGACATTTAGGTTGTTTCCATGTCTTGGCTATTGTATATAGTGCTGCAGTGAACATTGGAGTACATGTGTCTTTGTGAGTCATGGTGTTCTCTGGATAGATGCCCAGGAGTGGGATTGCTGGATCAAATGGTAGTTCTATGTTTAGTTTTCTGAGGCATCTCCATAATGTTTTCCACAGTGGTTGCACCAATTTACAATCACACCAACAGTGTAATAGGGTTCCTTTTTCTCCATACACTCTCTAGCACTTACTTTCTGTAGACTTTTTGATGATGGCCATTCTGGCTGGTGTAAGGTGGTACTTCATAATGGTTTTGATGTGCATTTCTCTAATAATGAGGGATGTTGAACATCTTTTCATGTGTTTTTTTGGCCATCCATATATCTTTGTTGGAGAATTGTCTGTTTGGAACTTCTGCCCATTTTTTGATGGGGTTGTTTATTTCTTTGGTATTGAGCAGTGGGAGGTGTTTATAAATTTTGGAGATTAATCCCTCATCAGTCGATTCATTTGCAAAGATTTTCTCCCATTCTGTGGGTTGTCTTTTTGTTTTGTATGGCGTTTCCTTTGCTGTGCAGAAACTTTTATGTTTAATTAGGTCCCATTTGTTTATTTTTGTTTTTACTGTCATTACTCTAAGAGGTGGACCTGAGAAGAGGTTGCTGTTGCTTATGTCAGAGAGAGTTTGGCCTATGTTTTCCTCTAAGAGTTTTATAGTATCTGGTCTTATATCTAGGTCTTTAATCCATTTGGAGTTTATTTTTGTGTATGGTGTTAGGGAGTGTTCTCATTTCATTCTTTTCCATGTGGCTGTCCAGTTTTCTCAGCACCACTTATTGAAGGGGCTGTCCTTTCTCCATTGTATCTTCTTGCCTCCTTTGTCATAGATGAGTTGGCTGTAGGTGCGTGGGTTTAATTCGGGGCTTTCTATCCTGTTCTACTGATCTATATTTCTGTCTTTGTGCCAGGACCATATGGTTTTGATGACTGAAGCTTTGTAGTATAGTCTGAGGTGAGGGAGCCAGGTTCCTCCAGCTCCATTTTTCTTTTTCAGGAGGTCTTTGGCTATTCTGGGTCTGTTGTGCTTCCAAACAAACTTTAAAATATTTTGTTTGAGGTCTGTGAAAAATGTCCTTGGTAATTTGATAGGGATTGCATTGAATCTATAGATTGCCTGGGTAGTAGAGTCATTTTCATAATATTGACTCTTCCAATCCAAGAGCATGGTATGTCTTTCCACCTATTTGTGTCATCTTTGATTTCTTTCGTCAGTGTCTTATAGTTTTCAGAGTACAGATCTTGTGTCTCATTAGGTAGGTTTAGTCCTAGGTATTTTATTCTTTTGGATGCGATGGTAAACGGGATTGCTTTCCTAATTTCTCTTGCTGATCTTTCACTGTTAGTGTACAGAAATGCTGTCAATTTCTGTGTGTTAATTTTGTATCCTGTGACTTTGCCAAATTCATGGATGAGCGCTAACAGTTTTGTGGTAGAGTCTTTGGGATTCTCTAGGTATAGTATGATGTCATCTGCAAATAGTGATAGTTTTACTTCTTCCTTTCCAAATTGGATGCCTTTATCTCTTTTACTTCTCTGATTGCCATGGATAGGACTTCCAAAACTACGTTGAAGAGTAGTGGCGAGAGTGGACATCCTTGTCTTGTTCCTGATCTCAGCGGCAATTCTATCAGCTTTTCACCATTGAGAATGAGGTTAGCTGTGGGTTTGTCATATATGGCCTTTATGATGTTGAGGGAGGTTCCTTCTATGCCCACTTTCTGAAGGGTTTTTCTCAGAAATGGGTGTTGGATTTTGTCAAAGGCTTTTTCCACGTCTCCTGAGAGGATCATATGATTTTTATTCTTCAGTTTGTCAATGTGGTGTATCACATGAATTGATTTGTGGATATTGAAGAACACTTGCATCCCTGGGATAAATCCCACTTGGTCATGATGTCAAATCCTTGTAATGTATTGTTGGATGTGGTTTGCTAGCATTTTGTTGAGGATTTTTGCATCGATGTTCATCAGTGTAATTGGCCTGTAGTTTTCTTTTTTGGGGGTATCTTTGTCTGGTTTTGGTATGCGGGTGATGGTGGCCTCATAGAATGAGTTTGGGAGTGTCCCTTCCTCTGCAATTTTTTGAAATAATTAGAGAAGGATAGGTATTAACTCTTCTCTAAATGGTTGATAGAATTCACCTGTGAAGCCATCTGGTCCTGGACTTTTGTTTGTTGGAAGTTTTCTCATCACAGTTTCAATTTCAGTACTTGTGACTAGGTGGTTCATCTTTTTTGTCGTATCTTGGTTTAGTCTTGGAAGATTGTACTTTTCTAAGAATTTGTCCATTTCTTCTGGGTTTTTTGTTTTATTGGCATATAGTTGCATATAGTAGTCTCTTATGACCCTGTGTATTTCTGTGATGTGTGTTGTTACGTCTCCTTTTTCATTTCTAATTTTATTGATTTGAATCCTCTCTCTTTTTTTCCTGATAAGTCTGGCTAAGGGTTTATCAATTTGTTGATCTTTTCAAAGAACCAGCTTTTTCTTTTATTGATCTTTTCTATGGTTTTCTTTGTTTCTAGTTCATTGATTTCTGCTCTGATCTTTATATGATTTCTTTCCTTCTACTAACTTTAGGTCTTGTCTGTTCTTCTCTCTGGAGCTTCTGTGGACGTAAAGTTAGCTTGTTTACCTGAGCTTTTTCTTGTTTCCTGAGGTGGGCTTGTATTGCTATAAACTTTCCTCTTAGAAAAGCTTTGGCTACATCCCATAGGTTTTGGAGGGTTGTATCTTTGTTGCCATTTGCTTCCAGGTATTTTTGAATTTCCTCTTTGAGTTCTTCAGTGATCCATTGGTTGTTTAGTAGCATGTTGTTGAGTCTCCACATGTTAGTGTTTTTTGCAGTTTGTTTCTTTTTTTCAGTGGTATAGCATTGAGGTCTGAAAAGATACTTGATGTGATTTCAATTTTCATAAAGTTGTCAAGGCTGGATCTATAGCCTAGGATGTGATCCATCTTAGAGAATGTTCCATGTGGACCTGAGAAGAATGTATCTTCTGTTGCTTTTGGATGGAATGTCCTATAAACATCTATTAAGTCCATCTAGTCTAATGCTTCATTCAGGGCCTGTGTTTCCTTATTGATTTTCTGTCTGGATGACCTGTCCATTGCTGTAAGTGGGGTGTTAAAGTCCTCCACTGTTCTTGTGTTATTGTTGATTTGTCCTTTTAAGATTGTTAGCAGTTGCCTTATACATTGTGGTGAACCTATGTTGGGTGCATAGATATTTAAAATTGTTACATCTTCTTCTTGGATTTATCCTTTGATCAGTACATAATGACCTTCTGTGTCCCTTAGAATATTCTTCATTTTAAAGTCTATTTTGTCTGATATGAGTATTGCTACTCCAGCTTTCTTTTGATTCCCATTTGCATAGAATATTTTCTTCCATCCTCTCACTTTCAATTTGTATGTGTCCCTAGAAGTGAAGTGGGTCTCTTGAAGGCAGCATGTATATGGGTTTTGTTTTTGTATCCATTCAGCCAGTCTCTGTCTTTTGGTTGGGGCATTTAGTCCATTAACATTAAGGTAATTATTGATATGTATGTTCTTATTGCCATTTTATTGATTGCTTTGGATTTGGTTTTGTTGCTCTTTTTCCTTCCCCTCTTCTCTTGTTCTCTCCTTTGTGGTTTGATGACTATTTTTAGTGTTGTATTTGGGCTGATTTTTATTATTTGTGTCTTTATCAATTGTAGATTTTTGGTTTGCAGTTATTCTAAGCTTTTGATATAAGGGTCTATATATATATATATATTTACGAGATTGTATTAAGTTGTTGGTATCTTAATTGCAAGTGCATCTCCAGTGCCCTGCATTGTACCCTCCTTTTCTCATGCTTTCTGATTTTGGTGGCATAATTGTGCATCAATGATTTTGTATCTTTACTGTATATATGCCTTTACTGGTGAGCCTTGTCATTTGTGGTATTTTTGTTTCTGGCTGTGGCCTTTTCTTTTCTGTTGAGAGAAGTTCCTTTAGTATTTGTTGTAAAGCTGGTTTAGTGTTGCTAAATTCTCTTAGCTTTTGCTTCTCTGTGAAGCTTTGGATTTCTCCCTCAAATCTCAATGACAGCCTTGCTGGGTAAAGTAATCTTCGTTCAAGTTTTTTTTTCCTTTCATCGTGTAAAGTATATTATGCCACTCCCTTCTGTCCTGCAGAGTTTCTGCTGAAAAATCTGCCAATAATATTATTGGGGTTCCATTGTATGTCATTTGTTTCTTTTCCCTAGCTGCTTTCAATATTTTCTCTTTGTCTTTAATTTTGGTCAGTTTGATTAATATGTGTCTCGGGGTGTTTCTCCTTGGGTTTATTTTACATGGTACTTGTTGTGCTTCCTGGATTTGAGTGAGTGTTTCCTTTTCCAAGTTATCAAAGTTTTCAGCTCTTATCTTTTCAAATGTTTTTTCTGTCCCTTTCTCTCTCATCTCCTTCTGGCACCCCATAATATGGATCCTGGTGCATTTAACGTTGTCCCAGAGTTCTCTGAGACTCTCTTCATTTGTTTTCTAACTTTTTTCTCTTTTCTGTTCTGCATCCGTGATTTCCACTAATCTGTCCTCCACCTCAGTTATTCATTCTTCTGCCTCCTGTATTTTGCTCTTAGCTGCTTCTAATGAATTTTTTACTTCAGTTATTATATTTTGCATCTCTTCTTGTTTAAGTTTTATATCTTGTATCTCTTTGCTCAGTGTTTCCTATAAATTATCCATCTTTGCCTCCAGTTTATTTCCAAAGTCTTGCATCATCTTCAGCATCAACAGTCTAAAGTCTTTTTCCTGGAGGCTGAGAATCTCTTGATCACTTAGCTGTTTTTCTGGTTTTTTTTTTTTTTCTTTCACCCTCATCTGAGTTATAATTCTCTGTCTTTTCATTTTTATAGGTTTTTGGTGTGGTGACCATTTTATGGATAATAGAGTTTTAGCCTCTCTTACTTCTGGTGTCTGCCCCCCTTGTGAGTGAAGCTGGTACAGGGGCTTGCTGTAGGCTTCCTCATGGGCAGGACTGATGCCTGCCCCCTGGTAGGAGGAGCTGATTCCTATCCCTCTGGTGGGTAGGACTTTGTCTCTGGGTGAGATTAGAGGTGGCTGTGTGCCTGGGGTGGTCTTTAGGCAGCCTGTTTACTGAGGGGTGTGGCTGTGATCCCACCTGAATTGTTTGGCCTGGGGCTTCTTAGCACTGAGTGTGGGGCCAGATTTTTCCAAAATGTCCACCTCCAGAGAAATGCACACTGCTGAATATTCCCAAGAGCTTTGCTTCCATTGTCCTTCCCCCATGACAAGCCACATTCACCCCTATTTTCCCAGGAGATCCTCCAAGAACTGCAGTCAGGTTTGACCCCAATTCCTATGGAGACTTTGCTTGGCCCTGGGACCCAGTGCACATGAAAGTCTGTGCACACCTTTTAAGAATGGGGTCTCCATTTCCCCCAGTCCTGTAGGGCTCCTGCACAGAAGCCCCAATAGCCTTCATGCTCTGGGGGCTCTTTCTCCTGGTGCCAGATCCCCACACATGGGATTTTGATTTGGGGCTCAAAACTCTCATTCCTGCATATGAGTCTCTGTGAAATAGTTACTTTCCAGTCTGTGGGGCTTCCCACCCAGGAGGTATACGGTTGCTTATATTGAGTAATTGCCCCTCCTACCTCTTGATGTGGCCTCCTCTTTGTCTTCTGGAGCAGGATATCTTTTTGAAAGTTTCCAGTCCATTTGGTTGAAGGTTGCTCAGCATTTGGTTGTAAATTTTGTTGTTTTTAGGAGAGCAGTTGAGCTCCAGTCCTTCTATTCAGCCATCTTAATCCCATCTCTTGTTTGGTTGTTTTTTAGATTCTACTTATAAGTGAAATCATATGGTATTTCTGTCTGACTTATTTCACTTAGCATAACACCTTCTAGATCTATCCACATTGTAACAAATGGCAAATTTGGCTCCTTACAGCTTCTATTTCTTTGCTAAGATTTTTAAAGTACAGTTGATTTACAATGTTGTCCTAATTATACAATGTTTTATATGTGTATACACATATACATTCCCTTTCTTATATCATCTTCTATCATGGTCTATCCCAAGAGACTGGATATAATTCCCTGTGCAATACAGTAGGAACTCATTGCTTAAATCTTCTTTTTTTAAATTTGTTTCACGACTGTTCATTATTGCTCACTGCAGCATTTTTATGATGTCCTCTTTAAAATACTTGCCATATAATTGTAACATGTCTTGAGTGTCATCTTGATATTGGCATATATTGATTGCTTTCTCATTCACTTTGAGGTCTTCTTGGTTCTTGGTCTGATGAGTAAATTACAAATGGAACTTATATATTTCACTTATCATGAGAATCTGAATCTTGTCTCACCCCTCTTTTAGATGGTCTCCTTTGACATGACTCTGACAGGAGGAGGGATGAGGCACCACCTCATTACTGTTAGATGTTGGTAGAAGTCTGAATTCCCTACTTGCCCATTCTTGATAATGAAGTAGGGGATGAGTCTTTGTTACTTCTGGAGAAGGATGGGCATCTGAACTAACTGAGCCTCCACTTCCATAACCTTGGCTAGGAAGTTTAGTGGGGACTCATTGCTGCTCCTCCCTCACTCTGGAGGAGACCACCTCTGGGGAGTGAAGGTCACCGTTACCTGCTTGGCCTTTATGAACACCAAAGTGCTAGTGTTGGAGCACCTCATTACAGCCTTGCAAAGTTGAAGTCTAAGCTCCCCACTAGGCCTTTGTTAGAATGATTAGAGATGGGTTTTTGTCTATAATAGAGTGATTACACTTTGAAGTTTTCTGTCGTACTAGGCTGCCTGTTTTTGGATCTAGCTGGAAAGCAGACTTTTTGGGGGGTAGGGTGTGTGTCGGGGGTTGTGTGTTCCCTGTGAAGTTCCAAGTTGCTGACCTCTTTAACTCTAATTCTGGGATATATGAAGCAAAAATAAACCCTCAGAACTTACCATCACGTTGTTCCTTGTGGTCCCTAGAAAGTCTATCTTTCCATCTTTAAGAGTCTCCTTATATATGTTTTATATATAATTCCCAGAGATTTTATTTTTTTATCCAGTGGGAGGAATGGGAGGGGGGGATATGTCTACTCCATCTTCCTGGGAGCATATATCCAGTGTGACCTTAGGAAATAATGACTTTTTTTAAGTTTGTAAATGTGGCAGCTATGGCAGCACTAAGAGTAAAATAAGTCAGGGTTTCCAGAATGCCATAAAATGTATTGTGTTTTAGCCACTATGATTAATTTATAAATGCCTTGTTCCAGGTTGATGCAAAGGAATGTTACAAATAACAAGCAATTCTATGAGTACATCAAGAATTTGGAGCTAGGAGATATGAAAATATATGCAGGGTAGATCTGTAGAATTACTAGAAATGGTCCCAACTTTCCCATAAACTCAATGCAAAAATAGAAACTTGATGCTTTGGCTGTGGCATAGGCCAGCGGCTACATTTCTGTTTGGACCCCTAGCCTGGAAGCATCCACATGCCATGGGTGTGGCCCTAAAAGACAAAAAAAAAAGACTAAAAAATAGCAACTTGAGTAGGTACACGAAACTCTTGTCCCTAAAATGATAACAAATGTTACTAAGAAGTGATAGAAACCATCCTTGATCTTGAGAACTAAGAAAATGGGAAAAGATATTTCTGAATCCTCATGAAGAAAATTCTGTACAATGAAGTAAATCACAACTTCATCAGGATGCTATAGTTAGAGTGACTCTGGGATTTAAAATCAGCCAATACAGGTTATTTTTAAGGTAAAAGGGTACCATCAATCAGAATGCTGAGACAACAACATAACTAGAACTGTCGCCAGGAATCTGGGGCTGTATCCACATTTTCACAGTAACTCTAACACAGGGCTACATCACATCCTTAGCCTAAACTAGGGCTCCCTCAAAATCTGAATGCAGTTGAACACGGATGCCTGGTGGTAGAATGCTGCATGTAACAACATGTCACCATTCCAGACATGGACCAGGGCACTCCACTTACACTTTCAAGAACTCACTGAAAATCAGGATGTACAGATTGGAAATACCTAACCTCCTTCACCCTCTGAGCAGAATCTCTGTAATTTAGAACTGAGATTAACCTGCCCCCAAACCATGAATACACTTTTTTAATGCAAAAATAAAATAAAATAAAATAAAATAAAATAAAATAAAATAAAATAATAAAATAAATGCATTCACTCTTTACTTAACAGACAGATGTGTAGAAGGAGGAGGTCAGGAAAAGTCCCTTCTCCTCATCTCTAATTATAAAGGAAATGGAGCAGGAGTAACTCATCTCATAAGGACACTGAGGGAAGCTGGCTGACTCCAGGTGTGTAGAAAGCAGGGAGCTCTCACAATTTGAAGTGGGGATAGGCAGGTCCTGGTTCTTTGTCTGACAGGCGGCCTCCCTCTTGCTGCATTTCACTCTCTGGGCTCTCCCTTCCCATTGCTAACAAACAAAGTTCCAGATCAGTGACCTCCCTACCCACATCTCAGGCATGAGGGTAGTGATACAAGACATGGTAGGACATGTTAGCTTCTCATTAAAATTTTTTCCCACAGAATGTTCTTAAATAAAACTATGATAAATAAAACTATGACCCCAAAGTAATAGCCACTTGCCATCCACAAACTTTTCACTTTCCCATCCTGCAAGATGCATCATGATGGGAGGAAAAGGCATTTGGCAGGATTTGTCATGGTCCCCTCCCCCAATACCATCATGACCTCTGCTTGCCAGAGCAAGTGAGAAGTGGTAGTGGAGGCAGCGCCTGTGAGCCAAGCATGACCCACACCACTGAACCCTTGACTGTTGAACAAGAAGCTCATCTGATCAGACCTCAGACCACACCCTGAGCCCAGCCCAGTCTCCAACAAGGATGGACATTTCTAGCTGGACCGACAGTCAGCTTCCTCTCTTGTTATGGAGGGTTTCCAACAGGTGCAGCTTGGGCTTGACAGGCACAGAAAAGGCAAGCGAATCACAGGCATCTTCTCATTAGCATATTCTTCCCGTAATGACTGTGGTGCTGCCCTCACAGCTGTGTCTGCCCCACAGATGCAGCCCCAAGAAGGGGCTTGAAAGGTACTTTGGAAGAGGACTCAGTTGGCTTGGGGTGGGGGAGCACACTCACAGCTCAGCTCAGGGCAAAGGGCAATGCCCAGAAGCACAGACACCCGCCTCTGCCAGCCTCAAAGAGGAGGTTGTTCCCAGTGAATGGTCACCACTCCCACTTGTATTTACAACCTCTGGGAGCCCACCTGGGCCTGTTCTCATGGTGCCAAAGGAAACCAGTCTCATCAGTTATCTCTGCTCCACCTTTGATCTTGTGGTTAAAGATAGACTAGCCTACAGCTCTTCAACTCTCCTCTTCCTGGATCTTTTGATTAAAACACACACACACTGGGTCTCCACAGAGCTTCTGTCCTTGTTCAGTGGAATCAGCTGCATCTGCCACAAGAACATGCCTGAAAGTCATTGCTGCTGCTTCTAGAGGCCTGGAGTCAGGGAGGCCTGAAGCCACTATGGTGGGAGCAGGACGGGTCTGCTTTCCCTTTTGCATGATCATCACACTCTGCTCTCAGAACTGTCCTTGGTTTTCCTCTTGCTTGACTTTTGTGAGAGACCTGTGTGAAGGGGTCCTCAGTTCACCCACATGAGGTCCAAGTCTCACCAGCTGGTGATATGCAGGTCTTCTGTCCTGCGGTTGATGGGCATGGCTGATCTCAGATGGTGGTTCTGAACTTGGGAAGCCTCTAGAATGATTTTGGCTGGGCTCTCTGCAGAGAGTGTCCTTTTTATGGCTTGTCACATTTTTGCAGTCAAATCTCGGGACATGTCAGGAATCTTTCCAGAGGGTGACCCTCACCCTAAGGCCCATCCAGTTTAGGAGGACAGCACAACAATTTACTCCTTAAACCAACATCTCCTTCCACCCTCTTTAAAGGAATTCTGCCAGTTTCAAGTTGTTTGAGGATCAAGTTGGGACCATAAAGGTAACTGGCCCTGAAACGCCCAGTTCTTCTGCTAGGGTGTAACATTGTATGTTCACCTGTGGTTATGGGAACTGATACAGAGAATCCTGGGATCTGTGCGGTTTCCCCCAGTGACAACATCTCGCAGTATCACAGCCTGGAGACGATGGTGTCACAGTCCAGAGAGAGCACAGCTCCAGCCCCACAAACGTCTTTACCATCCGCCTTCCCCTAACCTGTTCTCCATTTCTGTAATATTGTCATGTCAAGAAAGTCATAAAAACAGACCAGTACATGGTGTATGTAGCCTTCTGGAGTTGGCCCTTTCCACTGTGTAATTCCCTAGGGAGACATCCAGCCCAATGTCTGTTTGGGTGTTTGTTCTTTTATTGCTAGGCAGCATATCTGCTACATACACTCTCATAGAAATTTGAGAACTCACTTTGAACTCACTGCAGGAGCCTGAGTTCTATGAAGCTCCTCCATCTCCTTTCTCCCTTCCTTGGTCTTTTCCCATCTGTAGTCTAAGATTGTCAGTGGCAGAGAGGATGACAGTGACAACCTTCCCTCCCCAACTGACCCAGCCAGGAGCAGTGACAAACCACTGCCCCATTACACACCCTTCTAAGCCCAATGTAGCTTTGCACCCCCAGGTAAAAATCATGGCATCATCACCACAATTGTAGCAGGGCAGCCAGCTGGGCCATGGGAATGCACAGAGCCAACTGGAGGACAATTGTGCCAACAACATGGGAAGGTGAAGGAAGTGTCTCCTGTAGTCCACTGCAATGTGCTCTCTGGTACCTAAGGGTCTGCTGGTCACTTCAGACACCCTGGGAGATGGGATGCAATCCATGCTTGTGCCTTGGGAAGCACACCTCTCTGTGTCCATCCTCCAGGGTTAGACTCTCTCAGATGGGGTGTGGTGAGAAGGAAGGGTGCAGGGGTAATAACTGATGTATCTTTCCCTTAAAATAAATAATAGATGTTTGTTCTTTTATTGCTTTTATTGTCAATAAAACATTTTATTGTCAATAAAACATTCCTTTGGGGGGGGAAATGTACTTTAAAATATTTTCAAGATATATAGAACAAACTAGTTGTTACTCCTAGGGAGAGAGAAGAGTGGAGGGGCAAGGTAGGGCTATGGACTTGAGAGGTGCAAACTACTATGTATAAATTAAATAAGCTACAGGGATATATTGTACAGCATGGAGAATGTGGCCAATATTTTATAATTAACTTTAAATCTTCTAATCTATAAAAATATTGAATCATTATGTCATACACCTGAAACTAAATAATACTATAAATCAAATTATACTTCAGTTTTGAAAAATACCTTCAAGTCTGTCTTTTTCCTGGCAGTGGTGATTACTCCCATCACCCCTCACCTGTACCGCATGGCTACTACCATTGGCCTCCAAATTGCTTTCTGTTCTCCAGTCTCATGCTCAGTTCATCAGTTCTGCCAAGGCTATCTTTCCAGTGTCTCACTCTTATCTTTATACTCCTCGCTCCTTTTAAAAGTGGTATCCTGCTGGCTCAGCTCCATCCTGCCTTCCTCAGCTCATTTCCCACAAACCTACACCCTGTACTTTATGCTCAGACAGCAGCACTGGGTTCCTGAAAGTATGCGCACACACACACACACACACACACACACACACACACACACACACACACACTCACACAACACCTTCTCACCTCTGGCCTTTGCTAACACTGTGCTCCTAGAACCTCTTTCTTTTCACATGTACATGTCTGATGCTACCTACCCACTAAACCAATTGAAAGGTACCTTCCATGAATCTCTGTCTTTGACTCTACAAGCTAGAAGTGAAAGGTCATCTCCCCAACTCTATCCCTTTTGCAGAATTTATGCCTTTCTTTTCATATGACTCCTGATAATGTACATGGCTAATTACCTTCTATGGAGTCTGTTTTCAAAGGTTTTCCACAATAAAATCTCCCATCTTTCATACTCTTTTACAATATGGCCTTGATTTTCTCTCAATGAGAGACAGAGGTTTGGGTTTTTTTTTTTTTTTTTTTTCTTTCATCTTCCTTTGAATGGTGCCTCGCCTTGTGATTATTTTGACCAAGGAAGGCTGTGGAAATGATGTTCTTGAATATCCAAGTCCAGGAATTAAGAGGGAATGGCAACTTCTGCTTTTCTGCTCTGACAAGAGCCAGCTACTGTGTAGGAGGGCCAACTAGCCTGAGACCACTGTACTGTAAAGTAGCCCAGGCTAGGAGTTCCCATTGTGGCGCAGTGGTTAACGAATCCGACTAGGAACCATGAGGTTTCAGGTTCGATCCCTGGCCTTGCTTAGTGGGTTGGGGATCTGGCATTGCCGTGAGCTGTGGTGTAGGTTGCAGGCGCAGCTCAGATCCCGCGTTGCTGTGGCTCTGGTGTAGGCCAGTGACTATAGCTCCAATTAGACCCCTAGCCTGGGAATCTCCATGTGCCATGGGAGCGACCCCAGAAAAAGGCAAAAAGACAAAAAATAAAATAAAATAAAGCCCAGGCTATTCACATGAGGAGGCCACAGGGAGAGGTGCCTGCTCAGCCCCTATATTCCAAACACCCAGCTGAAGACCCAGAGACATGCGAGTTAAAAATTGCTCTTAGGAGTTCCCACTGTAGCACAGTGGGGTAAGAACCCAACTGTTGTGGCTTTTGTTGCTGTGGGGTGTAGATTTGATCTTCAGGTGCAGTGGGTTAAGGATCTGGCATTGCCACAGCTGTGGCATAGGTTGCAGCTACAGCTCGAATTCAGTCCCTGGCCTGAGAATTTCCATATGCTGCTGTGTGGCTATTTAAAAAAAAAAAATCCATCTTGGACATTCCAGCCCAAATGCTAGCTACATGGAGCAAAGATGAGCTGTTCTTACCAGGTACTGCCCAAATTGTAGGATAATGAGCAATTTAATCATTGCTGTAGTTTTTAGCTACTGTTTTTTGGGGAGGCTGTAATGTAGCAGTAAATGCCAAAGCAGTTGCCTTTGCTAGATAAGGGCTCAAGCATCCTTCAGCTAAGATTAACACCCTGGCTCAACCTCTTACTAGCCCTGAGATCTCTAGTAAGTGAGTTTGTAACTTAGCAGAACCCTATGGGCCCTTCCCGGAATAGACACCACCACCCCATGTCCTCCACCTGCTTCCTGTCTGCAGAAAACTTTTAGCCTCCTAGGCCTTCCCTGAGTTCCAAAGAGTAAATTTAAGCAGAGAAGTGAGAAAATGAAAAAAGAGAGGGAAACAGTCAGGCAAAACAAAATAATAATAGTTTAGCTATTAAACGAAGTGAAGAATCTTTAGCTCTTCTTCAAGGACAATCATAATATTCTGAACCATGTCTTTTGAGCTGTTTTGCAGATACTGAAACCTCAACCATGAAGAAGTTAACTGCATGCTGCCCACCAGCAAGTAGACTTCAAATTAGTTGGAACCAAAAGGTGGATGGTATTGATTCTCAATTACCTCACCACCAACCAATCAGAAGACTGTGCATGAGTTGATCACACCCCATGACCCCTCTTCTTCACCCTGTCTTTTAAAAACCTTTCTCAGAGTTCCCATTGTGGCTCAGCAATAACAAACCCAACTAGTAACTATGAGGATGAGGGATGGATCCCTGGCCTCACTTAGTGGGATCTGGCATTGCCATGAGCTATGGTGTAGGTCGCAGACATAGCTCAGATCCTGCATTGCTGCGGCTGTGGCTGTGGCTGTGGCAAGTAGCTTCAGCTTCAATTCGACCCCTAGCCTGGAAATTTCTATGTGCCACATATGTTGAACCGCCTTCCCCCACACCAAAAAAAAAAAAAAAAAAAAAAAAAGCAAAAGAGAACCCAGTCTTTTGAGCACTAGTTGCCTGGACTCCTTGCTTGGCACCTGCAATAAATGCTGTACTTTCTTTCCCCATGACTTGATGTCAGTAGATTGGCTTCACTGCATGAGGGCGAGCAGACCCAAGTTTGGTTTGGTAACAGCCAGACCTCTCTCTGCTCCAGATTTCTTATCTGAAACATGGGATAACAGTAATAGAAGCATTAGATAAAATAGTGGATACAGAGTTTTCTAGGTCAGTGCCTGCCAGAAGACAACCTTCAGTCTGTGTTAGTGACTATCACCATCACACTGTTGTTTGGCAACAAGTTACTTGGAGGAAGGATGTACTGTATTACTCATCTTTGTCTCCTGCAGATGTTGGCACATCTCTGAAACTCACTGGTTGAATGAAGGCGTAAATGAACAAGTGGCTATGGTGTTTGTCCACAGCATGAGAGCTTAGGAGTTAAAACAGAGGAAGGATTCCAGGCTGCTCCCTAGTCTCATGGTTGCTGTGCAGAACTCAAAACTCTTCATTAATCATGCTGCCTTTTGAGCACAATCACGATAGTTTTCTATGACTTTGGGAAAGAAAAATATTCTATGCTCTTATAATTACAGTTTAAAGCTGTCCTATCCTTGTCAAAACAAAAGCACATTCAGTTACCTTAACAATTCACCATTTTGGACCAGTTAAATCAATTACGGCATAGCCATACAATGAAATGTTTACACAATTGCATAAAAAGAATGAGGAAATATCTGTATACACACATGGAAAAGTCTCCCAAAATACATTTTTAATTAATATTTTTTTAAATAGTGTGATGTGAATAAATGATCTGCTTTGTATCAAAATGAGTAGATGTAAATACACTTCAATAGGTTGGTGACTCAATAGGTTAAGGATCTGGTGTTGTCACTGATATGGCTCAGGTCACTGCCATAGCATGGATTCTATTCTTGACCTGGGAACTTCTATATGCTGCGAGTGTGGCCCAAAAAAGTGGGAGGGAATACAAACACAGCTAGAAGACTGCTCTCTGGGAAATAGACTAGAGGTCAGCGCTTACTTTTTTTCCCTTTTTATGGCTGCATCTGTGGCATATGGAAGTTCCCGAACTAAGGGTCGAATCAGAGCTTCAGCTTCAGGCCTACACCACCGACACAGCAACACCAGATCCAAGGTGCATCTGTGACCTACGCCACAGCTTGCAGCAATGGTGGATCCTTAACCCATTGAGCGAGGCCTTGGATCAAATCCATATTCTCATGGACATTATGTCGGGTTCTTAACCCGTGGAGCTACAAAGGGAATGCCTTACTTTTAACTTTATACTTTACTGTACTGTTTGGCTTCTTTTCCTATGATGAATGTATTTTTTATAACAATTTTGAAAACTGTTTTTAAAGGTTCCCTTCTTAGTGAATAGGATGTGAATAGAATGTAGTTATTACCCCCAATGGAATCTGTGTAGAACACAAATTCATATCTGACACTGTAAGATCAAGGCAGAGTTCAGCTGTTGATAAAGAAATGGCTATATCTTCTGTGCTTGTTTTCTGTAGCTGCTTAAAGAAACCACCACACACTTGGTGGCTTAAAACAGCAGAGAGTTCTGGAGGTCAGACACACAAAATTAGTTTCACTGATTGGTCTAAAACCAAGGTGTGAGAGGGTCGTCTTCCTTTCTGTAGCTCTAGGGTGACTCCCCCCCCCCCACACACACACACTTTCTGGTGGCTGTTGACAATTGGCTTGTGGCTTCATTAGTGCAGCGTCTGCCTCCATTTTCACAGAAGCTTCTCCTCTTCTGTCTGTAGTTAAACCTCCCTATGCTTCCCTCTTATAAAAACACATGCAACTGATCTTGGTCTACCCCATAATCTAAGATCATCTTCCCATCTCAAGATAATTAATGTAGTCACATCTCCAAAGATCCTTTTCGAAAAAAGCTAATATGTGCAAGATCCAAGGGTTAGGATGTAGATATTTGGGGGGGGGGAGTTATTTAGCCAATCACACCTTCTATTTGCTGGAGGACAGGTCCAAAGGCATGCATAAAGTCATGAATTCCATAAATATTTAAGTGCCTGCTCTATCTAGAAACTGAAAATACTCAGACCTTGGAATTCAAAGAGCTTGGAGATCATGGCAGCAGGGACTAAGCACAAATGAACTTTCATGAATTGGCAGCACCCCACCAAATTTCTTGGAAGGAGGCAGTATCCAACTCTAGAGGGGCTGGGAATGGGAATCTGATTAGACCCCCTCCTGATACAGCAGGAGACGACCTGGGACTTCTCAATCTTCCAGCAGAGGAAGCTCACCTGGGCTTTCCTGGGGTTACTCACTCATTTTCAACCTAAAAGGACTTCATGTACTGAGTCACTGTTATAGGGAGCCAGCTGCACCTGGGTCTCCCTGCACAAGGTTGCTCCATGCCTCGTGCTCCATCCTGCAGGGGCTAGGTGGTTCTGAGAGCCTTGGTCTAAAAACCACAAACATTTGGGTCTCATTGACATATGGGGTTTTATTTCATCTGAAAAACCATTGTACAAGCCGAGTACTTCTGTGAAAAAAAAAATGTGAGCTCTGAAAGAGGTCTTTATTATTTGCTTAGCAAGAGTTTGTTGTAAATAAAATTTTCCTGTTTTGCTATTTTATAATTAATAGCCCAACATTCTCACAAAAACATGATGGCTTGCTGGCATCCTGATTTCTTGTTTGCAGTGGGCCTGGGAAATTCCACAACCTTTCTCTCAATGCAAGTTTTTAAACCAAAAAATTATTCCTCTTACTCATGCATAGGCTATGCAATCAGAGCTACAATATTCTTGCCCATACATTTCTTATCTCTGGTCAAATATTTAACTTCCATTTTCATAAGTTATGCCAACTGATATTTACTCAGATTCCGTCATTGGCACTCTGCACCTCTCCCTATACCCACCCAATGTGAAAACCATGAAATTGGTGCTAACATGTATTACCACTAAATGTGATTTCCCCCAACTGAGCTTGACATGTCTCACTATTTACACTACTCTAAGAGGTAGGCATTCTTCTCCACATTCTACACTTGAGCAAACTAAGGCAGAGATCTAATCAGGAGCTTTTTAGTTTCAGAGAGTGAATCAGTGGAAAACACAGGATTGGAGCCATGATTTCATCCTTGTTCTGTCTTGAAGGCCCAGTTTCTCAATCATCATCCCTTATGACACCATCATTGATGGTCACAAGAACCCACTAGCATGAGGTTGCCATCCTGTAATGGAAATAAGAAAACTGTGATCCAAAGCAAATAAGCAGAACCCACAGATACAGAGGGCCAAGAGTAAGTAACTGCTGAGCAGTAAGTAACTGTTGCGCTCAACAGTAATTTGAGCATTCATGGATTTTGGTATCCATGGGGAGTCTTGAAGCAATCCTCTGCACATACTGAGGGATGATTTTACTAACAAAGCATTAAGTGCCACAGGATGGAGGAGGACTGAACCTTTCCCAACAGCAGGGTCTGGTAACCATGGAAATGAAGATGCCCATCAATCCAGTACATTAGTCCCTGATCACATGCTGAGCCCTGTTCCTCTGAGATAGAATTAGATTATGGGCTTTTTCCTACCTGCCTGTGAGTAGGATGTTGTTAACATTCAAATAAGAAAAGACATATCTGTGACCTCCAAGGAAACTTTAAAAAAAAAAGACTCCTTCTTCATAAGATTCACCAAGTGAACTGTATCAATAAGACTTTCCACATTGTATAAGAAGTCACTTTCCGAGATATCTAAAGAGGTGATCAAACAAGTGGGCAGCAGAAAATTGGTAGAAGGACCTTTGGGGGTTATAGGTAATAATAGTGAAACACTGAAATTGGCAGAGGAGCAAGCTGAAGCCTTCTGGATGCAATTACCCATGATATAAATGGAGCAAGGATAAGGGGTTGGAGGGAATCTCTGCTCTTGAGAATGTACCCTAGCTTGTTTTCAAAGCTGGAGTATAGGGGTTTTGAATTCACCTTCTCTCACAGACACACCAAAATGACAACTATGTACAGAGCAACTATGATGAGAGAAAATGAATAACAGATTTTCTACAACTAAAGATATAAAGAAGAAACCACATTGAGATGAATAGGAGGGGTAGAGAAGCATAGAGTCAGGGCCCTCACCCCTATGTCTGTGACCCACAAATGGGAGAATAATCATGATTGAAAAGGTCCTGCCCAAAGAGCAAGGGGTCTGAGCCCCATGTCAGGCTCCCCATCCCAGGGGTTCTCTACTGGGAAGATTAGTATTCAGAACATCTGGCTTTGAAAACCAGTGGGGCTTATGTTTGGGAAAGTGAGAGGGCTATAGGAAACAGAGACTCCACTCTTAAAGAGCACATGCAAATTCTCACAGACTCCAAGTCCCAGCACAAAGGCAGTGGTTTGCAGGAGCGTGGGTCAGACCCACTTGCTGATCCTGGAGACCCTCCTGGGGATGGAGATGCTGGAAGCAGCCATTTGTGAGAACTCATTCTTCCAAAGTAATACTATCACTGGCAATCATCATTGTGGAGTCCTCCCTCAAGTTCCAGGGTCTTACCTGCCCACTAGCAAGCTGGGTAAGCCCCAAGGCCCCTGAGGCATGCAGGTGGCTAGGCAGAGAACCCACCCCCACCCTCCAGTGGACCAGCACCAGCACATGCCCCTTACCCAGGTCAAGCAGATAGCTATGTGGACACAGCCTTGCTCACCAGCAGATCTACAAAAGTCCTGCTCCTTCTTGGGCCACACAGCCATCTGTATGGGGTGTCTATTGCACTCTCCAGCTGCCTGGAACTACTGCATGAGACATCCTCACCACCAGTGTTTCACTACTATTACCTATAACCCCCAAAGGTCCTTCTACCAATTTTCTGCTGCCCACTTGTTTGATCACCTCTTTAGATATCTAGGAAAGTGACTTCTTATACAATGTGGAAAGTCTTATTGATATAGTTCACTTAGTAGTAAGCCCCACCTATTAGTGTGCCCATAGTGGTCAGCTGTGCCACAATGGAAGGAGGCATGCAGCACACTCCAGGAGCACACTAGAGCATGAGTTTTGTGCCAAGAGAAGATCATGCTCCTGGGCCCCATAGGACATTTCTTACCTAAAGCCATCTCTCCCAAATTTTGGCCAAGAAAATAGATAGAAATAAACACAGAGAACTAGGCAAAGTGAGGAGATAAAACCTCAGCGGAAAAAAAAAAAAAAAAAACTAAAGTGGAGATAAGCATCTACCTCTTAAGAGTTCAAGATAATAATCATAAAGATGCCTAACAAGCACAGGAGAAAATCAGGTGAACACAGTGAGATTTTCAACAAAAAGTTATAAAATAGAAAGAAGACCCAAACAGAGCTGAAGGATAAGAAATGATATAAAAATACACTGGAAGGAATCAACAATAGATTAGATGATACAGAGGAACAGATCAGCAAACTGGAACACAGAGCAGTGGTCACCCAAGCTGAACAGAAAAAAAATAACTTTTTAAAAAATGTGGATAGTTTAAAAGACTTTTGGAACAACGTCAAGCATACTAACACTCACATTATAGGGGCCCAAGAAAAAGAAGAGAAAGAAAAAGGAGCAGAGAACTTATTTGAATAAATAATAGTTGAAGATTCTTCTAACCCAGGGAGGGAAACAGATATTTAAGTCTAGAAAACAGAGAATCCCTAACAACATGAACCAAGAGATCCACCCCAAGACATATTAAAATTAAAATTGCAAAAATTAAAATACAGGGAGAATTTCAAAAGTATCAAGAGAAAAGCAACTAGTTATGGACAAGGGAATGCCTGTAAAACTATTACATGACTTTTTAGCAGAAATTTTGCTCACAAGAAGAGAGTGGCATGATATATTCAAAGTGTTGAAAGGAAAAAACCTACAACAAAAAATATTCTACCTAGCAAGGTTATCATTCAGATTTGAAGGAGAAATAGATTTTAACAGACTAGCAAAAGTTAAAAGAGTTTAGCAGAGTGAAATTGAATTTGAGAAATATTAAAAGGACTTCTCTAAGCAGAAAAAAAAAAGCCAACAACTAGAAAAGTAAAAATTATGAAAGAAGTTTCACTCATAAAGGCAAATGTGTAGCCAAAAAAAAAAAAAAAAAGCTAGTCAGAAGACAAAAAGACTAAAATCATCTATACCCAAAAAACAAAAACATGTGCAATATGATGATAAAAACACTAAATTTGGTGTATGGATTAAAAATGTAAGGTTGTTAGACTACATTCAAATTTAATTTATCAATTTAGAACAATAACATATATATGTAGGTTGTTATACATGAACCTCATGATAACCACAAACAAAAAACTTATTATAGATACACGTAGAAGAAAGAGAAAGGAATAATAAAGACAATATCAGAAATAAATGAAATATAGACTAAAAACAACAGAAAAGATCAGTGAAACTAAATGCTGGTTCTTTGAAAAAATAAATAAAATTGATAAAACTTCAGCCAGACTCACCAAGAAAGTAAGAGAGAAGACCCAGACAAATAAAATCAGAAATGAAGGAGGAAATGTAACAACAGGCACTACAGAAATATAAAGGATCATAGGAGATTACAATTATACACCAAAAAATAAATAACCTAGAAAAAAATCGATAAATTCCTAGAAACATATAAGACAAGACTGAATTAGGAAGCAGTTGAAAATATGAACAGACCAATTACTAATAATTAAATTGAAACTGTAATTATTAAAACTCCCAGCAAACAAAAGCACAGGACCAGAAGGCTTCACAATTAATATCAAAAATTTTTTAAAAGGATTAACACTCATCCTTCTTAAAATATTCAAAAACTTGAAGAGAGAGGAATCCTTTTCTGAATTCATTCTATGAAGCTGGCATCATCCTGACACCAAAATAAGACAAAGACACTACAAATAAAAAAACTTATAAGCCAGTATCGTTGATGAACACAGATGCAAAAACCCTCAACAAAAAAATAGCAAACCAAGTTCAACAATACATCAAAAGAATCATACAACATGATCAAATGGGATTTATCCCACAGATGCAAGGATGGTTCAATACCTGCAAACCTTCAATTTTTTATTATCATTAAAGTATAGTTGATTTACAATGTTTCTTTGAGTTCTGTTGTATAGCAATGTGACCCAATCACTCACATTTCCCTGTGCTGTACTGTAAGGCACCATTGCTCATCCATTCCAAATATAACAGTTTGCATCCAAAAAACCCCCAAAATGCTAATCCATCCCACTCCCTCCCCTTTACCCCCTGGAGACCCCAAATTTGCTTTCCTTGGCCATGATCTGTTTCTCTTGTTTTTGATAGAATCATCTGCTCCATATTTTAAATTCCACAAATAAGTGATATCATATGGTATTTGTATTTTCTTTCTGGCTTACTTCACTGAGTATGAGAATCTCTAGTTCCATCTATGTTGCTCCAAATGACATTACTTTGTCTTTTTTATGGTTAAGTAATATTCCATTGCATATATGTACCACATATTAATCCATTCATCTGTTGATGGATGTTTAGGTTGTTTCCATGTCTTGGCTATTTTGAATAGTGCTGCAATGAACATAGGGGTGCATGTACCTTTTTCAGTGAAAGTTTTGTATGGATATATGCTGAGGAATGGGATTTCTGGGTCATATGGTAGTTCTATATTTAGTTTTCTATGGTACCTCCATAATGTTTTCCATAGTAGTTGTACCAATTCATATTCCACCAACAGTGAAGAAGGGTACCTTTTTCTCCACACCCTTTCTAGCATTTGTTATTTGTTGACTTGCTAATGATGACCATTCTGACTGGTGTGAGGTGGTACCTCATTGTAGTTTTGATTTGCATTTCTCTAATAATTACTGATGTTGAGCATTTTTTCATATGCCTGTTGGCCAGCCATATGTCTTCTTTGGAGAAATGCAAACCTTCAGTTTATTAATATGATATACCACATTGACAAATTGAAGAATAAAAATCATATGATCATCTCCACAGATGCAGAAAAAGTTTTTGACAAAATTCAACACACATTTATGATTTTAAAAAACTCTCAACAAAGTGAGTATAGAGAGAACATTAACATAATAAAATCCATATATGACAAACCCACAGACATCATATTCAATGATTAAAAGCTGAAAGCATATCCTCTAAGATCAGAAATAAGACAAAGATGCCCACTCTTGCCACTTTTATTCAACATAGTATTTTAAGTCCTAGCTACAGCAATCAGATAGGGAAAATAAATAAAAGGAATCCAAATTAGGAAGAAAGATAGATGTACAATTATCACTACAAAATACATAACACCATGCATAGACACCACCAAAAATCTATGAGAACTATTAAGTAAATTTAGTAAAGTTACAAGCCACACAATTAATATACATAACTCTGTTGTGTTCCTATACAGTAATAACAAACTATAAGGATGAGAAATAGTAAAATACCTAGCAATAAATCTAACCAAGGAAGTAAAAGACTTATACTTAAAAAACTATAAGACAGTGATGAAAGGAATTGAAGACAGCACAAACAAATGGAAAGATATGTTGTACTCATGGATTGGAAGAACTACTATTGTTAAAACAACCATACTACCCAAGGCATTCTATAGATTCAGTGCAATCACTAAAATACCAATGGCATTTTTCACTAGAAAAAATAGTCCTGAATTTTTTGTAAAAACACAAAAGACCCTGAATATCCATAGCAGTCTTGAGAAAGGAGAACAAACCTGGAGGTATCATGCTTCCTGACTTCAAACTATACTACAAACTTATAGTAAACAAAACAGTATGGTTTGGGCACAAAACAGACACATAGATTGATGGAAGAGAATAGAGAACCCAGAAATGAACCCACATTTGTATGGTCGATTAATCTATGACAAAAGAAGCAAAAATATATAATGAAGGAAAGACAGCCTCTTCAATAATTGGTGTTGGAAAAACTGAACTGCTACATGCAAAAGATTCGAACTGGACTATTTTCTCACACCATGTATAAAAATAAAATAAAAAATGCATTAAAGGCTTAAATGTAAGATTTGAAAATTTCAAACTTCTAGAAAAAACCTAAGTATCACGCCTTTTGACAATCTTAGCAATATTTTTTAGATATGTCTCCTTAAGCAGGAGAAACAAAAGCAAAAATAAACAATAGGATAAAACTAAAAAGCTTTTGCACACACAAAAAAACTAGTAACAAACTGAAAAGGCCACCTCCTGAATGGGAGAAAATATTTGTGAATGATATACCCAATAGTAGGTTAATATTTAAAAATATACAAAGATCTCATACAACTCAACATCAAAAAACCAAACAACTGGATTTCAGAATTGGGAGAGGATATGGAGTTCCTATTGTGGCTCAGGGGTAATGAACCTGACTGGTATCCATGAGGATACGGGATCAAACCCTGGCCTCAGTCAGTGGGTTAACAATCCAGTGTTGCCATGAGCTGTGGTGTAGGTCACAGCCACTGCTCAGATCTTAGGTTGTCGTGGCTATGGTGCAGGCCAGCAGCTGTTGCTCTGATTTGATCCCTAGCCTGAGAAATTCCATATGCCATGGGTGTGGTGCTAAAAAGGAAAATAAAATAAAATAAATAAAATAAAATAAAATTAGCAGAAGACACAAGTTGACATTTTTTTGAAAGACATACAAATATCCAACAGGCCAGCAGGCACATGAAAAGATGCTCAAAGATAATCATCAAATCAAGACCACAATAAGATATTACCTCACAACTGTCAGAATAGCTATCGTCAAAAATATTAGAAACAACAAGTGTTGACAAGGATGTAGAGAAAACGGAACCCTCATTCACTGTTGATGGGAAGGCAAACTGGTACAGCCACTATGAAAAACAGTATGGATATCAAAAATAGAGCTGTCATATGATCCAGCAATTTCCTTTCTGGGTATTTACTCAAAGAAAACAAAAATTAATTCAAAAACATATCTGCACCCCAGTGTTCATTGCAGCATATTTACAATAGCCAAGATATGGAAGGAACCTAAGTGCCCATCAATAGATGAACAGATAAAGAAGATGTGGTATACATATATAATGGAATATTAGTCAGCCATAAAAAATAAATGAAATCTTGCCATTTGTGACAACATGGATGAATCTAGAAGACATTATGCTAAGTAAAATAAGTCAGACAGAAAAAGAAACAAATATTGTATGATCTTACTTATATGTAAAATCTAAAAAACAAAACAAACAGACAAATGAAACAAAACAAAAACAGACTAACAGATACAGAGAGCTAACAGGTGATTTCCAGAGAGGAAAGGAGTTGGAGGTGCGGTGAAATAGGCAAAGGAGGTATAAATGTCTAGCTGTAAAATAAGCCACAGGAATGTAATATACAACATAAGGAATATGGTATGTGGTTGGTCCAGCTTCCATATGTTGGAGTTCCCACTGTGCCTCAGTGGTAGCAAACTCAACTAGTATCCATGAGAATGTTCAATCCCTGGGGTTTGATCCCTGGCCTTGCTCTGTGGGTTAGGATCTGGTGTTGCCATGAGCTGTGGTATAAGTCAAAGATGTGGTTTGGATCCCATGTTGCTGTGGTTGTGGTGTAGGTCGGCTGCTGCAGTTCCAATTCAACCCCTAGCCTGGGAACTTCTGTATGCCACAGGTGTAGCCCCAAAAAGTAAAAAAAAAAAAAAAAAAAGAGAGAAAGAGAGAAAGAGAGAAAGAGAGAGAGAAAGAGAGAAAGAGAGAGAGAAAGAAAGAAAGAGGAAAAGAACTTCCATATACCACAAGTGCAACCCTAAAAAAAAAAAAAAAAAATGAAATCAGCAAACCTGAAACATGATCTAAAGCTATGTTATGAATATGAAATCTTAGTATACTGTTAAATTTTAAGTATACAGTCTTCACAGACAAATCCTCTGCCTTCAAATCCTGACTCTGTCACTTACTAGTGTGTGTCATTAGACAAGTTGTTTAGACTCTCTTAGCCTCAGTGTTCTCATCTGTATAATGGGGGGTCACAATGTCTACCTCACAATAAGAGCTAATGTATGGAAAGCATTATCACAGTGTCTGACATGTAGGTGATCAATAAATGTCACCTCTTTACATTAATAGCAGCAAGGACTAGAGCCTGGCGGAATGGATTGACACTTGCCTAAATGAGTTTTCCTACATTGTGTTTCCCTAGGTCCTCCAGTTCTGGGCTCCAATAAAACTGGCATGCCCAATTTCTTCTGTAAGAGAAGTATCATAAACCTAGTCTGGGATGTGATGGGGCTGTTAAAGAAATCCTCAGACCAGAAGCAACTGGATCTGAGATTCGGCGTTCTAAGAAGTGGGATGAATCTTATGGATGAGGCTCCATGTACTAGAAGGACTGGCACTCCCTACAGCCCAAACCAGGGCAGCTCTTGGCATGTAGGGAATGGTGGGCCATCTGATAAACAAGGCAATTGGCAAACAATTGTCATAGTCACATTATCAGCAGATTTATCACAGTGAAAAGCAAGGAGAGCCTTACAGATAAAACCTGTGTGGTTCACTGAGTGCAGTTTTTCCTACAATACATATACCATGTCACAGATGCTGCCATGAACTTCAGATATTTATTAAGAAGGCTCTAATTCATAGCTGGGATTTTTTTGGGGGGAGCTCTCTCTTAGTGTTGCTAAACTATAATCCCTCATTCAATAGAGGGCACAAGGTATTTTCATGAATGGTATCTCTGATTTTGTAATCAACTTTAAGATCTGGTAACAATAGCTTCCTTTCAGTTTTCTCTCTTTTCCTACTGGATGCCAAGGTCAACTGATGTGCTCGTCCTTCTGTTTCTTTTTATCATGGCCTTCTCTAGTTTTGGCTCTTGGCACAGTCTTGTCAGGGAACCTCCATGGTGTTAGTAACTGCCAGTATCTAAGCACTCACAGTAAGCTAGCAAGCAGCAAAAAGAGCATCTGAGCCCAGGGGGAGAACTCCAACTGTCATCCTCTCAAGTTCTCTGATGCGGTCTGTCCATTTTGGCTCATACTCTATACCCTCAGGTTTGGGCAAGACAGAAACCAATATTTTCATCAGGGTCCTCTTTACAGCCATGGTATTTGCCTCAGAGAGCCTTGAGAATATTCAATGGAACTCAGAAGGAATCTAAACTGTTTTTCAATGCAGACCCTTTGCAATATTTAAACACTCTTGGGTATTCACACCTGGGAGGCAGGTGGCCAATTATAACCCAGTCTGAATAAGGTCAAGTTTTCTCAAACAAACCAGGATCTTCTAATCTGACCCGGCAGCCCTGTGATGGTGTCTGATCTTCCACCTCTCTGAGGTCTTTATCAGTGTTAGTCCTGACTTCCTTTCTGGAACCCGCCCCTCTTTCCATTTTACGTGTAAACAGTGACATCTGCTGGTGAAAATACAGAAGCATTTACAGGGGACTCTAGAAAAGCCACAGAGCTGATTTGAGTTTAAGCAGTG
Source organism: Sus scrofa (assembly GCF_054392235.1). Classification (NCBI taxonomy): domain Eukaryota; kingdom Metazoa; phylum Chordata; class Mammalia; order Artiodactyla; family Suidae; genus Sus; species Sus scrofa. The sequence goes on from NC_139383.1 coordinate 151,116,213, forward strand.
TGAGTTTTCTGAGTCTTTCTATCCTGGCCTTCTCTTCACCAGAAAAGGCCCCTTTTGAAACCCCCAGAAGGGAGGCATGAGCCTGATGTCTGTAAAAGTATTATTTGGGAACATTATATAATTTAATTAAGACAATGAATGCACTAATAATTAAAACAATTCTTCCTTTATCAGATTCATCAGCCTATTTCAACTTTTAATTGTCTTCCCTTGGGATACAGTTTTCATGTGGTAGATACCTGCTTGGTTTCCCTGGGAGAAGTGCTTACAAGCACCCAGCTCATGACAATTTGGTCATCATGAGTTAATTTTGTTCCTTAATTCAGTCTTTCAAGCATGGCTGTAAACAGTGCCATCAAGGATAAAAGTGTTTTAAGCTGAGGACAAATAACCAAATGTGGAAAATATGCCTGCTGAGGACCATCTTTCCAATGCCACTCCCACCACCACTGTGTGCCAAGATGAAACTGCGCTGTCTGGGTAAAGCAAATGCCAAGAGCCATAAAGCAGCATGTCTTCCATTCAAAGCAAAATGAAGGATAGTTTTCTCGGCCAACCTGACTGCATGGGAGGAAGCCAAGCAGCCCTGTGTGGTTCAAGCCCTAAGGAAACCAAAAGTCCTTTACCACCTCGAGGTATAAATCTGGCATCGGACGGCAGAAGCTCATGTGAAAATAGGACCCTGAAATTTGCCGTGGCTTGAAAGAAAACGTCCACCTGCACCTCTTCTAGGCTCACAGCCCCACTGTATGTTCCCTGAGCAGACTTCTGCTGGGAAGCCAGTCCAGAATCCCTTTTGGTCACATCTGCCCCCATAGCCCCTCACTCTACAACTACACCTCCCATCAAATTTCAGTTTCCATAGCTTATTTCTTGTCTCTCAAATCTGTCCCTGCTTATGTTCCAGTTTCCACTCCCACTACCTTCAGGCCTCAGGCACCTTAAAGGACCATTGTAGTTATCTTAACCTGGATGCCAGTCTCCACTGCCCACCTCAACAAGGAGGCTTCTCAGAGCACCAGAGTCCTTACTCCATCAGAATGCCCTCTACAGAGTGTTCCCATGGGTTAGGCCCCCAATGGACCCTCTGCTTACATGATTACATTTAGTTCTTCAGACAAGACCACAAGGTGGGTCTCATTTTCTTCAAGCTAAAGATGTAAATTGAGGCTCAGAGAGCAACATACCAGTGGACACCACTAAAAAGACAGTCAAGAGTCTGTCTAGTCAGGATCTGCCTGACTCTAAAGAACATGCTTCTCCCACTAAACTCATGGTGTGGATTCCTCTGGTTATAAAAGCTTTCATGGACCACATTCCTACGGAATTCAGCCCAAGCCACCTTCCCTCGTGCCCTCTCCATGACCTGGCCTCCTGGCCTGAGCCTGCCTCTTCAGCCTTGCTCCAGCTCTTCCCCTCCACCGACATTCCTAGGTCCTACACAAGTCCAAGCTTGCTTTGTTCATCTGGAATGTCCTCTCTACCAGCCCTTCTTCCATGCCTATTTATCAAGACCTCTGCGATTCTCTAGGGAGAACTCACTCATTTTCTTACAAACCCTTCCACAACACTTACTTATTCTCCCTTGTGTAGTTGTCCCTTGGCATCCAAAGGGATTGGTTCCAGGAGTTCTTGTTCATACCAAAATCCGTGGATGCTCAAGTCCCTTATATCAAATGACATCACATCCTCCCATATACTTTAAATAATCTCTAGATAACTGATAATATCTAACACAATGTAAATGTTATCAAAATAGTTGTTAATACAATGTACATGCTGCGTAAATAGTTATTGCCTGAGGGGCATATTCAAGTTTTGCTTTGGGGAACTTTCTGGAATTTTTTTTTCAGATTTTTTTTTCAGGGCCAAACTTGTGGCATATGGAGGTTGCCAGGCTAGGGGTCGAAGTGGTGCTACAGCTACCGGCCTATGCCACAGCAACAGCAACGCAGGATCCTTAACCTACTAAACGAGGCCAGGGATCGAACCCGCAACCTCATGGTTGCTAGTTGGATTTGTTTCCACTGCACCACAATGGGAACTGCTTTTTTCAGATATTTTTGATCTGTAGTCAATTGAATCCATGAATGAGGAGCCTGTAGATATGGATGGCCAGTTGCAATCCTCTATGCAAACTATTCCATTTGGAGTGGATAAGCAAGGAGTACAGCACAGGGAACTATATCCAGTCTCTTGGGACAGAGCATGATGAAAGATAGTATGAGAAAAAGAATGTGTGTATATATATAACTGGGTCACTATCCTGTACAGCAGAAATAGACACAACACTGTAAATCAACCATACTCTAATTTATAAAAAATCCTCTACGTAGAAGTTCTCCCTCAGCTGGACTCTGAGAACCTTTGGGGAAGAAGCAATGCTTGATTTTTAATATCTCTATATGGTCTTTAATCTTTAGCAAAGGCACCTGAGACTAAGTCAAAATCAACAAATATATGCTGAATGGATGAGTAGGTGGATGATGGATAAGTTAATAAGGACGGTATCTATTTGTTTAAGTTGTTATCTCTGGGGTTGTAGGGCAGTATATTTGATTTCAGATATACAAATAAAAGAGACTAGTCATGGCATAGTAAAGCAATGTTCTTTTTGGAATAGTAATAAATGATTAATAAAATTTATTATTTTTACATCAGTGTTGTATCTCTACCATTAGACTAACAAATCTGTAAGTTTCAAGAGGGCAGAGACTACATTTATAAATACAACTATGTCCACCAAATGAATTTGGAGCCCCACACTAATTTAGTATCATAATGTAGGAGCTCTCACTCACCATAGAGGGAAATCTATTACCCTGAGCTGCTTGCCAGAACCCCAGGAAGAAGCAGAGTTCCCTATCATAGGTCACACTTTGGGGTCAGGGTACCTAAATCCAACCTGGTTCTGCTGTGTGAGCCTCTCTTGGGTCTCAGTTTTCTTTCTGAAAATAGGGCTGGGCGTTCCTGTCATAGGAGTGGTGCTGGAGAGTAAATCAGATGACCAAGCACACTCAGCCCAGCTCAGAGGGCTCCACAAGTAACAGCCATCCCCATTCCCTCAGCAATCATCCTTCATAGCTCAATTTCATCTTACTGGTAATGATTTGTTGGTAATGACTGTACCTCTATGTACTTCTGAGTGGTCCCCAGGCCTTGTCTGATAAGCTCAAAGTAAACCTATAGGCAGTCTTAATAGAGAAACCTAATTAATTTCAGTTTTTAAAAAGTTAAGAGGGAATTCCTACTGTGGTGAAACAGGGTTGAAGGCATCTCTGCAGCACTGGAACACAGGTTTGATCCCTGGTCCATCACAGTGGATAAAGGATCTGGCACTGTTGGGAGTTCCTGTTATGGCTCAGCAGGTTAAGAACCTGACTAGTATCCATGAGGATACAGGTTCAATCCGGTGGCCTCTCTCAGTGGGTTAAGGATCTGGCATTGCCCTGAGCTGTGGTGTAGGTTGCAGACCCAGCTCGGATCCCATGTTGCTGTGGCTGTGGTATAGGCCGGCTGCTGCAGCTCCAAGTGGACCCCAAGCCTGGGAACTTCCATATGCCCAAGTGAGGCCCTGAAAAAAAAAAAAATCTGGCACTGTTGTAGCTGCATCATAGGTCACAACTGTGCCTCTATCTGATCCCTGGCTTGGGAACTCCATATGCTGCAGGGCAGTCGAAAAAAAGGAAAGAAAATTACAATGAGTTATTGTCTAAAAGAAGATACCATAAATAGAATAGACAGCCCAGAAATAAACCCACATATATATGGGTCAATTAATTTATGAGAACGGAGAAAGGATAGTTTCTTCAATAAATTGTATTGGGAAAAAAACTGGACAGCTACATACAAAAGAAGGAAACTGGAAGTTCAATGTGCTATCCATTGTGCCACAGAGTCACCCTCAAAAGAATGAAACTGGACCACTACCTTACACCATACATTAAAGTTAATTCAAGGGGAGTTCCCTGGTGGTCTAGTGGTTAGTACTCAGCCCTTTTGCCACTGTGAATTCAATCCCTGGCCTGGAAATTGAGATGCTGCATCAAGATGCTGCTCACTGTGGCAAAAAAAAAAAAAAAAAAGAAATGTTAACTCGAAATGGATTAAAGACTTGAACACAAGACCTGAAACCATAAAACTTACAGAAGAAAAGAGTAAGTTTCTTGACATGAATATTGATGATGATTTTTTTTTTTTTTGGATTTGAAACCAAAAGCAAAGACAACGAAAGCCAAAATAAACAAGTAAAACCACGTCAACCCAAAAAGATTCTGCACAATAAAGGAAATAAAGTAAAAACACAACCTATAGAATTGGAGAAAATATTGGCATATCATACATATGATAAGAGATACATATCCAAAATGTATTAAGAACTCGTACAATTCAAATAGCAAAAAAAAAAGTTCAGTTTTAAAATAGGCAGAAGATTTGAATAGACATTTTTTCAGAGAAGACACACAGATGGACAATAGATACATGGAAAGATGCTCAACATCACCAATCATAAGGAAAATGTAAATCAAAACTACAATGAGATGCCGCCTTACACCTATTAGAATGGCTATTATCAAAAAGACAAGAAATAGCAGGTGTTGGCGAGAGTATAGCATAAACAGAGCCTGTGATGGGAATGTAAATGGGTGCAGCCACTGTGGGGAAAACTATGGAGGTTCCTCAAAAAGTTAAAAATAGACCTACCATATTCTCTAGCAATTTCAATTCTTGGCAACAAAAACACTAATTTGAAAAAGTATATACACCTGTGTATTCATTGTAGCATTATTTACATGTGCCAAGATATAGAAACAATCTAAGTGTCCATGAATGAATGGATAAAGAAAATGTAACAGACACACGCACAGAGAGAGAGAGAGGAAAAAAAAACAGGTATTATTCAGCCGGGACAAAGAAGGAAATCTTGCCACCTTTGACAACTTGGGTGGACTTTTTTTTTTTCTTTTTTTTCTTTTTTTGTCTTTGCCTTTTCTTGAGCCGCTCCCGCCGTATATGGAGGTTCCCAGACTAGGGGTCTACTCAGAGCTGTAGCTACCGGCCTATGCCAGAGCCACAGCAACACGGGATCTGAGCCGCGTCTGCAACCTACACCACAGCTCACGGCAACGCTGGATCCTTAACCCACTGAGCAAGGCCAGGGATCAAACCCGCAACCTTGTGGTTCCTAGTCGGATTCGTTAACCACTGCGCCGTGATGGGAACTCCAGGGGTGGACTTTGAGGGCATCATACAAAGTGAAAAAAGTCAGAGAAAGACAAATGCCATGTGATCTCATTGATATATGGAACCTAAAACAAAACAAATCTCATAGATACAGAGAACAGACTGGTGCTTGTTAGAGGCAAGGGTGGGAAACGAGTGAAGTGGGTCAAAAAATACAAACTCCCAGTTATAAAATAAATGAGTCATGAGGATGTAATGTACAGCATGGTGACTATAGTTAATGATACAGTATTGCATATTTGAAAGTTGCTAAGAAAGTCTTAAAAATGCTCACCACACACACAAAAAATTTTTGCCATTGTGTATGATGATAGATGTTAACTAGACTTATAGTGGTCATTCTTTTGCAATATATTCAAATCATTATGTAGTACATTTGAAACTAATATGCTGTTTTATCATACCTCAACAACATATAATGTTAGACCTCAAGAGAAATAAATATATAAATAAGACAATTCCATAGACTTCAAGTCAAAAACCCCCATGTAATCCCTTAAAGCCCACCTCCTTTTGTCCATATTAAAATATCATTTTAGGAGTTCCTGTCGTGGTGCCGCAGAAACTAATCTGACTAGGAAACATAAGGTTGTGGGTTCGGTTCCTGGCCTCACTCAGGGGGTTAAGGATCTGGTGTTACTGTGAGCTGTGGTGTAGGTCGCAGACACAGCTCGGATCCAGCGTTGCTGTGGCTGCGGCGTAGGCTGGCGGCTGTAGCTCCAATTTGACCCCTAGCCTGGGAACCTCCGTATGCCATGAGTGCGGCCCTAAAAAGACAAAAATGAAATAAAATAAAATATCATATTACATTACATTATATCCCATAATAGTGTTTTTATAGGTACTGGAGTGTCTGAATACTTCAGATTGTCCCCCTTCTCCTGCCAATATGTCCCATAATAGTATAGTTCCAAGGATGGGATGGCAACTCTGCACCCTCTGCAGTGCCTGGTTCTACCCATGCCATAGCCCTCTGTTCCTAGAAACCACGTGTCTTTGCAGACAAGGATGGCACTAGAGGGCAGCACAGCCTCATGGACCCTTACTGGCTCCTTAAGCTCTAAAGGTTCAGGATTGCCTCCAAGTGCCAGAGATGTTTATCTCCAAGGACTACTCCTCAATAATGGCTCCTCCAGTACAGAAGATACTAGAAACAAAAGAGCCAAGCCCCTCTGGGCTGGAATTGGAGCTTTTCATCCCAGGGGAATGACTTGATGAGCATTCACATTAGCAATGTGCTCACCACCATGGAGACTGTGGGTGACAGACAGAGATCTCTGGCACCAGCAAAGTTGAGATGATTTGGAGTGGATGGTCTCAGTTCCTGGCAGCTTCACTTTCTATGCTGTCAAATCATCAAAAAAAATCACCAAAAAAAAAAAATTCATCCTCTTCCTCAATCTAAGCGGGAAAGGACATTGTTGACATATGGGGCATCCTTACAACATCCTCTCACCCAGCTGGCCTCTGAGAATAAGGCATTGCTCATTGCTTTATTATGTTGTCTAAAGCATGAATTCTCAGAAAATGTACATATATATACACACATATATACATACATACACATACAAATAAGGATACATATGTGTATGTATGTATATATACATAGCCAGTACACTTAACCGACAGAAGTTGGTGGTGGTTGAGCTTCATTATTGGAGTTTTCTGCTTTACCGCTCCATTTTACACTTTGCTCAGTGCAGTGATGTTGGTGATATTACCAAAGATGACAAAACAGTACATGCTAATCACTCAGAGTCACTTTGTCACCAGATATAGAAATGACTTTTTCAAATTCCAGCTATAATCCTCCCAAACCTCTCCTGAGGAAATGAATCATCATCACCAAACACAGAACTGACTGTTACTCTCCTTCAGTGACAAACAGGATCTGTCTTCTGCAGACCTCGTATGTGGTGGGCCTTGGCCTGGCTACAGTGCTTGCCACTCCCTTCCATTCCAGCCACCTGTAATCCTCTGGACCCTCTTTTCACTGACAGCACTGGTAGGAGACAAGTCTAGGTAGCTCTCCAAACCTATTGTAAGGAGAAACTGTTTTTCATTTCTGTAAAAATTTGAGGGCAGGACGGCTTCACTCCCTTCTTCCACAGCAAATTTCATCATGCCTCAAAGAGGAGGGTGGGCAGAAAGTCCATGAGTGGCAGCAAAGGGCCGGGAGAGCCAACCTACCCCAGGGTAGGTGGGCTGGGAGCCAACAACCATGCTTCACAACTACAGAGTAAAGGAAGACTCCTTTGCAAAGCAAGCTGAAGTTAAAAGGAAAGATATATGGTTCTTCAAAATGTCTGAGTCTAAGTAGGTCTCACATTCCATCCAATAGATGGCAGTAGCTACATATATATTTTTTTTAAATAAGCATCTAGAAGTCCAAGTTTCAGGAGAAAAAGATTACCAGTGAAATGAGATATAAAACCTTTCCATCCTCATCAAAAACTAAGTTCAACCCATCCTTCTTGAAGTAACATGGAATTAAAGCAAACAAACATCAAAAAAATAAAAAAGCAACCCACACCTACCTAAACACTACTAGATAGAATCAACACACAGCTCATTAATAATATGTTACAGGTTACAAGTATAACTAATAACTGATTTTGTGCTTTGTTTTGTGTGCTTTTTTATTAGGAGAATTAGAGGTTGTCCTGATTACTCTTGTCTGTTGACTTAGCTAGACTTCAGCTAGTGGTTGAAAATTTCTGTTTTCCACACACCAGCAGTCTTGAAGAAAAAAAAAAAAGGAAACCTCACAATTGCTTAAGCATTACCTAATTTATGGAGTTTATTACACTTGTGAGCATTACTTGTTTTCAAATTGAGAAAGCATTTATATTAAAAAGCAGTGCCTCTCTCTCCTTTGGGATTACACTTCACTTATTTGAGTTAGAGAAAAGTCAAGTAGATAATGTAATTTATCTCAATTGTAATTGCATTCTGATATTGATCAACTAGTAAAATATAAGCTTATGTTTGTGGTACTACAGAGAAAATACATTTCTGTAGCTCTTTCGAAAATTCTATTTCTATCCCCCAACTTTTTCTTCCTTTGCTCTATTCTTATCCATGATTTTCTCCATCTCTAGTATCATCATGCAGAGGAAAAAGGACGATCTATACCTGTTCCCCAGCAAACAGGTATTGCTTTGCATAAACAAACTGTGTCCCTCGGCAGCCACCCCAGGGAACTCACAGAGCCTCCTGGATATTTTATATTTTGGAGGGAAATGCAGAGACAGCTGTTAGACACTCGTAAACTGCTAGCTCAAAGTAAGTCAGCCTTAACATTATTTATTTTCTTCTGCTTACTTGAGATTTAATTTGCACTTCTTTTTCTAACTTCCAAAGATGTAAGTTCAGATGATCAATTTTAGGCCCTTCTTTTTTTAAATATATGCATTGAATGCTGTAAATTTTCCTCTAAGCAGTTTTCACTGCATTATAGAAATTTTGATAAGTTGTATTTTCATTTCATTCAAAATAATTATTTTAATTTCTCTTGAGATTTCTTCTTTGACCTGTGTGTTACTTTGAAGTGTGTTGTCAAATCTCCATGTAGTTGAGGTTTTGCAGCTACTTACTGTTACTGATATCTAGTTTATTTTATGCTCTGAAAGCAGACATTGTATGGTTCTTATTTGTTTAAATTTGTTAAGATGTATTTTATGGCCCCAAACATGGCCTATATATTGGTGAATATTCCGTTTGAGCTTGAGAAAACTGTCTAATATTGTGTTGTTGGACAAAGTAGTCTATAGATATCAATTAACATCCAGTTAACTAAGAGTATTGTTGAACACAACTATGTCCTTAATGATGTTCTGCCTGTTGAATCTGTCCTTTTCTGATAGAAAGATAGTAAAGTCTCCAGCTACAATGGGAGAGTCATTTACTTGTTCTCACAGTTCTATCAGTTTTGCTTCCAGTATTTGGATGCTCCATTGTTAGGCATATACATGCTAAGATTTGTTATGTCTTTTTGGACATAACATTTTTTTACGTAATGCCTGTCTTTATCTCTGAAGTCTAATTTATCTGCAATTAATATAGCTGCTCAGTCTTTTTTGATTAGTGTTACCATGGTATATCTTTCTCCATCTCTTTACTTTTAACCTATATACATCTTTATATTTAAAGTATATTTTTTGTAGACCATACATAAATGATTGCTTATTGACTCATTGGGATGAGCTCTGCCTTTTAGTTTGTATATTTTAGATCCATTTTCCTTCTCTCTAAAGAGCCACTTTTAACATTTTTTGTATGTCCTGTCTACTGGCAACAATTCCTTCCTTCTTTGTTTGTCTGAGAAAGTCTTTATTTCTCCTGCACTCTTAAAAGATAATTTTGCAGGGTACAGAATTGGTGACCTCACTTCTCTGATGGATCTGAAAAGAGTTGCTGTTTTTTTAGTTTGTTCAGTTCTTTGCTTGTTGTTAGAATGGATCAGTGACTTCTAAGTTCCTCACATTCAAGTCCTACACTCTTTTTTTAAATGTTATCTTTCTCTTATAAAAACAATGTAATTGATGGTCTACCCAGTTCACACATCTCCCCTGCCTCAGATTGTTCTATATGTGCAGAAGTAGTCTTTGGACAGCCCAACCCACACAAAGGGTGGGCACTAAGCTGAATGAGTCAGAAATTTCCACCCTAGGAACTGGGTTAGAGAAAGTCAGTCTCCCTGGGAGACTGTCTTTCATCTCCTTGTGAAGAGTAAAAAAAAGGAAATTGGTTTCCAGTTATTTTTCTAAAAATGAATGAATCATAGGACTTCCCTGGTAGTCTATTGGTTAAGATTTGACACTTTCACCACTGCAGCCAGGGTTCGGTCCCTGGTCTGGGAACTGAGATCCCACATCCAACTGCTGCTCACTATGGCTCCCCACTTTCTTGAAAAAGAATCAGAAAGTAAGAGTTGCAAGGCTCAGAATGATTTTCCTATTCTTGGGCCAGCACATCCTTATAATAGCCTCTCCTTTTCTACTCAGCTTCCCCAAGAAATATTTGTGCTGGATAAAGTAGTCTATAGATATTTCTATTTCTTATAACCAAGAAGTCAAATTCATTAGTCTGAATCTGTTCATAAGCTCAAGTGGGCATGAATACCACATTTCTGTATTGTCTAAGCTGGTGGCTCCAAGGTCTAGGTCTTCCCTAGCACCCAGACAATGGGAAAGCATCTGCTGCCAAGACCAGAGAAGTCAGGGTAGCCACACACACAATGCCAGGGAGCACCAACTGCATGAAGTTAATGGACGTAGTGAATACAAATTGTGTGGACATCACACAAACTGCTCTGGAAAGAAAGCAGAAAGACTGTTTCCTAGAAGAAAAAACTGTATCTAGAAGGAAACCAGAGACTCTGCCCAACTGCACAGGGACACATATCTAAGCAATTCTGAAGATAAGGAAGTGTAATTGCCCATGTCTTTTCCAAGTCTTCAGGGAAAAAAATATATATGTATATTAAAAATATATATTAAAAATATTAAAATATATGTATATATATTAAAATATATGTATATGTATAAATATATTTTAAATATAAAACATGTATATAGAATATGTATGAAAATATAAAAATATAAAATATTTTCTAAATATATAGGTAAAATCTATAAATTATAAAAATATAAATTTGATATATATAAATTATATATTTACTATGTATAAATTATAAAATATAAACTATAAATATAAAATACATGTGAAAATGTATATTTTAAAAATATATAAATATACATATGTAATGGCAGGTTACATGCAAGAAGAGAATTGCAATGAACTACAGGGAGGGAATATAAAGCATTTTGGAGTTTGAAGTCTCAGGAAAACATGAAGAGACTACAGGGTAAGTCTCTCAGTCCCACCAGGTTCTAGGCAACATTAATTTCTCCTCTTAGATCAGATACCATCATCCAGGAAAGGGAACGAGAAAGAGGCCAGTACATGGTGATGTCACCATGCAGGTTGTGGGACCTGCTCTCACCCAACCTCACCCCAGTGGCAGGATATTTAATTGAAACATTCATTTGTGTTTGGTCAATAAACAGTATTCCCTTCCTCCATTTTAATAGGAAGATGGGCCATGAGTCATCAAAAATGCTAGGAGGCTCTTCTCATTTCATAAGAACTACACACTCATTGGAAAGGTCATTCTTGGTATCTGAGAGGAGGTGGAGGCAGAGAAAAGAGCATTTATTAGTACTTCATTTTTCATGCTGGATAATTTCCATCATGTGGATATACCTCATTCTGTTTATCTTTTAATCACTTGATGTACATGTGGGTTGTTTCCAATTTTTGACTATTATGAATAACACTATTTTGAATATTCATGCAAAAATTTATATGGACATATGCTTTTATTTTTTCATTTTTCTTGTGTATATATCTGAAAGTAGAATTGGCAGGTCATACAGAAACTCTATGATTAACATTTTGAAAAACTACCAAATTATTTTCTGTACTATTTTAATTACACTGACAATGTATGAAGATTCCAGTTTCTCGGCATCCTTGCCAATACTGGTTTTTGTTTTCTTTTTTAATTTTAGCCAACCTAGTGGACACAAATAGGTATCTCATTGTGAATTTGATTTGCATTTCCTCAAAGAATACTGATTAATGCTGTTGAGAATCATGTTTTTATTGGTGACTTATGTATCTTCTTTGGAGAAATGTCTATTCAAATCCTTTCTTCATTTAAAAAATTAGACCGACCTTTTACAGTGGATTGTAAGCTTTCTTTATATATTCTGGACATAAGACTGTTACCAGGCATATGATTTGCAAATATATTCTCTCATTATGTGGGTAGTCTTTCCACTTTCTTGATGGTATACTTTGAAGCATAGAAGTTCTTATTTTTTGAAGTTAAAATTAGTTTAGGATTTATCATGTCAACTGAGAATAGAAATTGTTTTACTTTGTCCTGTCTACTCTGGACACTTACTGTTTTTTTAATTATAAGATAAATTTGCATGCTGCTTTTTAAACTGAAATATGGTTGATGTACAATATATAAATTACATGGGTACAATATACTGGTTCACAATTTTTAAAGGTTATACTCCATCTACAATTATTGTAAAATATTGGCTATATTCCCTGTGCCATACAATATATCCTTGTAACTTATTTTATACCTAATACTTTGTATCTCTTTATTCCCTTACCCATATCTTGCCCCTCCCTCCTTCTCTATCCTACTGGTAACCACTAGTATGTTCTCTATATCTGTGAGATTGTTTCTTTTTGTTAAATTCACTAGTTTGTTGCATTTTTTAGATTCCACGTATAAGTGATATCATACAGTATTTATTTGTCTTTCTCCCTCTGCCTCAATTAACTTGCTTGGCCTCCAAGGCCTTCCATGTTGTTGCAAATGGAAAAATTTCATTCTTTTTTATGGCTGAGTAGTATTCCATTGTTTACATATACCACAACTTCTTTATCATCATTCCATTGTTTACGTATACCACATCTTCCTTATTTATTCATCTGTTAATGGACACTTAGGTTGCTTCCACATCTTGCCAATCATCAATAATGCTGCTATGGAGGGAGAAAGAAAAAACCCCCAGAAAAACAGTTAAGTGATCATGAGATTCTCAGCCTCTAGGAAAAAGAATTTAGACTCTCGATGCTGAAGATGATGCAAGATATTGGAAATAAACTGGAGGCAAAGATGGATAACTTAGAGGAAACACTGAGAAAAGATAGATATAAAACTTAACAAGAAGAGATGCAAAATACAATACCTGAAATAAAAAATTCATAGAAGCAGCCAAGAGCAGAATACAGGAGGCAGAAGAACAAATAAGCGAGGCAGAGGACAGATTAGTGGAAATTCCGGATGCAGAAAAAAAAAAGAGAAAAAAGTTAGAAAACAAATGAAGAGAGTCTCAGAGAACTCTGGAACAACATTAAATGCACCAATATCTGTATTATAGGGGTACCAGAAGGAAAAGAGAGAGAGAGAGAAAGGAATAGAAAAATAATTGAAGAGATAATAGCCAAAAACTTCCATAACACGGGAAAGGAACCACTCACTCAAATTCAGGAAGCACAACAAGTACTGTATAAAATAAACCCAAGGAGGAACACCCTGAGACACATATTAATCAAACTGACCAGAATTAAAAACAAAGAGAAAATATTGAAAGCAGCTAGGGAAAAGAAACAAATGACATACAAGGGAACCCCAATAATATTATTGGCAGATTTTTCAGCAGAAACTCCGCAGGCCAGAAGGGAGGGGCATGATATACTTAATGTGAAGAAAGGGAAAAACCTCCAACCAAGATTACTTTACCCAGAAAGGCTCTCATTCAGATTTGAAGGAGAAATCCAAAGCTTCACAGAGAAGCAAAAGCTAAGAGAATTTAGCAACACTAAACCAGCTTTACAACAAATACTAAAGGAACATCTCTCAACAGAAAAGAAAAGGCCACAGCCAGAAACAAAAATACCACAAATGACAAGGCTCACCAGTAAAGGCATATATACAGTAAAGATACAAAATCATTGATGCACAATTATGCCACTAAAATCAGAAAGCATGAGAAGAGGAGGGTCCAAATGCAGGGCACTGGAGATGCACTTGCAATTAAGAGACCAACAACTTAAAACAATCTCATATATATATAGACTCATATTAAGACTTCAGAATAACTGCAAACAAAAAATCTAAAATTGATAAACACACAAATAAAAAATCAACTCAAATACAACACTAAAAATAGTCATCAAACCACGAAAGGAGAGAACAAGAGAAGAGGGGAAGAAAAAAGAGCAACAAAACCAAATCCAAAGCAATCAATAAAATGGCAATAAGAACATACATATCAATAATTACCTTAAATGTTAATGGACTAAATGCCCCAACCAAAAGACAGAGACTTGCTGAATGGATACAAAAACAAAACCCATATACATGCTGCCTTCAAGAGACCCACTTCACTTCTAGGGACACATACAAATTGAAAGTGAGAGGATGGAAGAAAATATTCTATGCAAATGGGAATCAAAAGAAAGCTGGAGTAGCAATACTCATATCAGACAAAATAGACTTTAAAATGAAGAATATTCTAAGGGACATGGAAGGTCATTACCTAATGATCAAAGCATCAATCCAAGGAGAAGCGATAACAATTTTAAATATCTACACACCCAACATAGGTTCACCACAATATATAAGGCAACTGCTAACAATCTTATTTCAAGGAGAAATCAACAATAACACAATAATAGTGGGGGACTTTAACACCCCACTTACAGCAATGGACAGGTCATCCAGACAGAAAATCAATAAGGAAACACAGGCACTGAATGAAGCATTAGACTAGATGGACTTAATAGATATTTATAGGACATTCCATCCAAAAGCAACAACACTCTTCTCAAGTGCACATGGAACATTCTCTAAGATGGATCACATCCTAGGCTATAGATCCAGCCTTGGCAACTTTAAGAAAATTGAAATCACATCAAGCATCTTTTCAGACCACAATGCTATACCACTGAAAATCAACAACAAGAAACAAACTGCAAAAAACACAAACACGTGGAGACTAAACAACATGCTACTAAACAACCAATGGATCACTGAAGAAATCAAAGAGGAAATTCAAAAATACCTGGAAGCAAATGGCAACAAAGATACAACCCTCCAAAACCTATGGGATGTAGCCAAAGCTTTTCTAAGAGGAAAGTTTATAGCAATACAAGCCCACCTCGGGAAACAAGAAAAAGCTCAAGTAAACAAGCTAACTTTACATCCAAAGAAGCTCCAGAGAGAAGAACAGACAAGACCTAAAGTTAGTAGAAGGAAAGAAATCATAAAGATCAGAGCAGAAATCAATGAACTAGAAACAAAGAAAACCATAGAAAAGATCAATGAAATGAAAAGCTGGTTCTTGGAAAAGATCAACAAATTGATAAACCCTTAGCCAGACTTATCAGGAAAAAAAGAGAGAGGATTCAAATCAATAAAATTAGAAATGAAAAAGGAGACGTAACAACACACATCACAGAAATACACAGGGTCATAAGAGACTGCTATATGCAACTATACGTCAATAAAACAAAAAACCCAGAAGAAATGGACAAATTCTTAGAAAAGTACAATCTTCCAAGACTAAACCAAGATACGACAAAAAAGATGAACCACCTAGTCACAAGTACTGAAATTGAAACTGTGATGAGAAAACTTCCAACAAACAAAAGTCCAGGACCAGATGGCTTCACAGGTGAATTCTATCAAACATTTAGAGAAGAGTTAATACCTATCCTTCTCTAATTATTTCAAAAAATTGCAGAGGAAGGGACACTCCCAAACTCATTCTATGAGGCCACCATCACCCGCATACCAAAACCAGACAAAGATACCCCCAAAAAAGAAAACTACAGGCCAATTACACTGATGAACATCGATGCAAAAATCCTCAACAAAATGCTAGCAAACCACATCCAACAATACATTACAAGGATTTGACATCATGACCAAGTGGGATTTATCCCAGGGATGCAAGTGTTCTTCAATATCCACAAATCAATCCATGTGATACACCACATTAACAAACTGAAGAATAAAAATCATATGATCCTCTCAGTAAACATGAAAAAGCCTTTGACAAAATCCAACACCCATTTCTTAGAAAAACCCTTCAGAAAGTGGGCATAGAAGGAACCTCCCTCAACATCATAAAGGCCATATATGACAAACCCACAGCTAACCTCATTCTCAATGGTGAAAAGCTGATAGAATTGCCGCTGAGATCAGGAACAAGACAAGGATGTCCACTCTCGCCACTACTCTTCAACGTAGTTTTGGAAGTCCTATCCATGGCAATCAGAGAAGTAAAAGAGATAAAGGCATCCAATTTGGAAAGGAAGAAGTAAAACCAGCACTATTTGCAGATGACATCATACTATACCTAGAGAATCCCAAAGACTCTACCACAAAACTGTTAGCGCTCATCCATGAATTTGGCAAAGTCACAGGATACAAAATTAACACACAGAAATTGACAGCATTTCTGTACACTAACAGTGAAAGATCAGCAAGAGAAATTAGGAAAGCAATCCCGTTTACCATCGCATCCAAAAGAATAAAATACCTAGGAGTAAACCTACCTAATGAGACACAAGATCTGTACTCTGAAAACTATAAGACACTGACGAAAGAAATCAAAGATGACACAAATAGGTGGAAAGACATACCATGCTCTTGGATTGGAAGAGTCAATATTATGAAAATGACTCTACTACCCAGGCAATCTATAGATTCAATGCAATCCCTATCAAATCACCAAGGACATTTTTCACAGACCTCGAACAAAATATTTTAAAGTTTGTTTGGAAGCACAACAGACCCAGAATAGCCAAAGACCTCCTGAAAAAGAAAAATGGAGCTGGAGGAACCTGGCTCCCTCACCTCAGACTACACTACAAACCTACAGTCATCAAAACCATATGGTCCTGGCACAAAGACAGAAATATAGATCAGTAGAACAGGATAGAAAGCCCCGAATTAGACCCACGCACCTACAGCCAACTAATCCATGACAAAGGAGGCAAGAAGATACAATGGAGAAAGGACAGCCCCTTCAATAAGTGGTGCTGAGAAAACTGGACAGCCACATGGAAAAGAATGAAATGAGAACACTCCCTAACACCATACACAAAAATAAACTCCAAATGGATTAAAGACGTAGATATAAGACCAGATACTATAAAACTCTTAGAGGAAAACATAGGCCAGACACTCTCCAACATAAACAACAGCAACATCTTCTCAGGTCCACCTCTTAGAGTAATGACAGTAAAAACAAAAATAAACAAATGGGACCTAATCAAACTGAAAAGTTTCTGCACAGCAAAGGAAACGCCAAACAAAACAAAAAGACAACCCACAGAATGGGAGAAAATCTTTGCAAATGAATTGACTGATGAGGGATTAATCTCCAAAATTTATAAACACCTCCCACTGCTCAATACCAAAGAAACAAAAAACCCCATCAAAAAATGGGCAGAAGTTCCAAACAGACAATTCTCCAAATAAGACATACGAATGGCCAAAAAACACATTAGAAAATGTTCAACATCCCTCATTATTAGAGAAATACAAATCAAAACCACTATGAGGTACCACCTTACCCCAGCCAGAATGGCCATCATCAAAAAGTCTACAGACAATAAGTGCTAGAGAGTGTATGGAGAAAAAGGAACCCTATTACACTGTTGGTGTGATTGTAAATTGGTGCAACCACTGTGGAAAACATTATGGAGATGCCTCAGAAAACTAAAAATACAACTACCTTTTGATCCAGCAATCCCACTCCTGGGCATCTATCCAGAGAACACCATGACTCGCAAAGACACATATACTCCAATGTTCATCGCAGCACTATATACAATAGCCAAGACATGGAAACAACCTCAATGTCCATTGACAGAGGAGTGGGTCTAGAAGATGTGGTACGTATACACAATGGGATATTACTCAGCCATTAAAGGGAGCAAAGTACCGGCATTTTTAGCAACATGGATGGACCTAAAAATTATCATGCTAAGGGAATTCAGTCAGACAATGAGACACCACTATGAAATGCTATTACTGATATGTGGAATCTGAAAAAAGGACAGAATGAATTTCTTTGCAGAACAGATACTGACTCACAGACTTTGAAAAACTTATGGTTTCCAAAGGAGACAGTTTGGGATGGGGGGGGGGGATGCACGGGGGTTGTGGGAAGGAAATCCTATAAAACTGCATTGTGATGATCATTGCACAACTATAAATGTAATAAATTCATTGAGTCATTAAAACAAAACAAAACGAAAAACAAATGATACCACCAATATGGCCACTGCAAGCTTCTAAAAAAAAAGAAAAAATGTTGCTATGAACACTGGGGTGCATGTATATTTTTGTATTCGTGTTCTTGTTTTTTTTCAGACATTTGCGTTGGGTGAGTCCCCACTGTGGTAAAGTAGTTGAAAAATCTGACTGCAGTGGCTCACGTCACTGCAGAGGTATGGGTTTTATCTCCAACCTGGAACAGTATTCTGAAGGATCTAGTTTTGCTGCAGCTGTGGCATGGGTCACAGCTCTGGCTCAGATTCCAGGAACTTCCATAGGCTGTATGGAAGTAGAATTTCTTGGTCATATTTCTTGACTAATTGTTCACACTATAACCTCCAGTAGAATATTGAATAGAAGTGGTGCTGTAAACATCCTTGTCTTGTGCATGATCTTAGGTGGAAGGCATTCAGTCATTCACCACTGAAAATGATTGTACCTGTAGGTTTTCCATAGGTCCCTTGGTTAGTTAAAGGGATTTGCATTCTATTCCTTATTTGTTGAATGCTTATTCAAGAAAGTCTGTTGGATTTTGTCAAATGCTTTTTCTGTATTTATTCAAATGATCATGTTGTTTTCATCCTTTATTCTATTAATGTGGTGTATTATATTGATTGACATTTTAAATTTTAAACCAGCATTATATTCTGGGGAAAATCTCATTGGTCATGGTGTATAATCCTTTTTATATATTGGTGGATCCAGATTGCTAATATTTTTGGAGGATTTTCATGTCAAAATTCTTGTGATGTCTTTGGTTTTTGTATCTGAATAATAATTGTCCTTGTTAAAATGAATAGGAAAAGTTTCCTTCTTTTTATTTATTTTCAAAGAGTTTCTGAGGGATAGGTATTATTCTTTGCATGTTTGGCAAAATTCACCAGTGAAGTCAACTAGGCCTGGAAATTTCTTTGTGAGAGGTTTTTAAATTACTAGTTCAATCTCTGTATTTTTTTACTAGATCTAGTCATATTTTCTATTTCTTCCTGAGTCAGTTTTGGCAGTTTGTGTCTTTCTAGGAATTTGTCCATTTCATCTAGTTTATCTAATTTATTGGCCTATAGTTTTCACAATATTCCTTTATAATGCTCTTTACTTCTGTAAGTTTTGTTCCTTATATTAAAACTTGAGTCTTCTCTCTTTTTTCTTGCTCAGTCTAGCTAATGGTTTGTAAATTAGATCTGTTTGTTTCACAGTGTTGTTCAAGAGTTCTATTTCCTTGTTGATCTACTCTCTGCTTTTTTGACCATTATTGAATGTGATGCTTCAAAAGAAGTCTCCAGCTATTGTTGGATTGTCTGTTTCTTCATTCTATTCTCTCAGTTTTGCTTCATGCACTTTAAGTTTTTGCTTTGGGGTCTTTCTTTCATATGTTTGCATATGTAGTTAATACTGTTATGCCTTCTTGAGGAATTAATGTTTTTGTCAGCATAAAATATACTTCTTTATAACAAGTTGTGTCTTAAAGTCTATTTTGTCTGTCATTGGCATAGACAGAGCACTATTTTGATTACTGCTTGCATTGTATATATTTTTCTTTCTTTTTTGTCTTTTTTTTTTTTTTTTTGCCTTTTTCTAGGGCCACTCCCGCGGCAAATGGAGGTTCCCAGGCTAGGGGTTGAATCCAAGCTGTAGCTGCTGGCCTATGCCAGAGCCACAGCAACGTGGGATCCGAGCCGCATCAGCAACCTACACCACAGCTCTTGGCAACACGGGATCCTTAACCCACTGAGTAAGGCCAGGGACTGAACCCACAACCTCATGGTTCCTATTGGATTCGTTAACCACTGCACCACGACAGGAACTCTGTTTTTTTGTTGTTGTCATCATCTTTTTTTTTTTTTTGCCTTTTTCTAGGGCCACTCCCGTGGCATAATGGAGGTTTCCAGGCTAGGGGTTGAATCGGAGCTGTAGCCACCAGCCTATGCCAGAGCCACAGCAACGCAGGATCTGAGCCATATCTGTGACCTACACCACAGCTCATGGCAACACTGGATCCTTAACACGCTGAACAAGGTCAGGGATCAAACCCACAACCTCATGGTTCCTAGTCAGATTTGTTAACCACTGCACCACAATGGGAACTCCATGCATTGTATATATTTTTCTATCCTTTCATTTTTAACCTGTTAGACCTTTTAAGTCTAAAATATCTTTTGTAGACAGAATAGAGTTAGGTTATATTTTTTTTAATTTTTCTTCCAGAGTCTGCCTTTTTTTTTTTTTTTTTTTTTTTGCTCAGTGTCTAATACATTTATATTTACTGTAATTACTAATAAGGTAAGGCTTATGTCTGCCATTTTACTATTTATTTTCTCTATGTTGTATATAATTTTTGTTTTGGTACTCTTTCTTACTGCCTTCTTTTATGTTAATATTTTCCAGGGTGCCATTTAAATCTCCTTATTGATGTTTTTGGGTTTTTGTTTGTTTGTTTGTTTGTTTCCTTTTTGGGACCACACCCACGGCATATGGAGGTTTCCAGACTGAGGGTGAAATCAGAGCTATAGCTGGCAGCCTATGCCACAGCCACAGCAACATCAGTTCTGAGCCATGTCTGTGACCTACACCACAGCTCACAGTAACGCCAGATCATTAACCTACTGAACAAGGCCAGGGATCAAACCCACAACCTCATGGTTTCTAGTCAGATTTGTTTCCACTCTGCCACAATGGGAACTCCTCCTTATTGATACTTTTACTGCATATTTTTAATCAGTTTTTGAGTGGTTAATAAATTGATTAACTTAAAACAATCTCATTCATATTAATATCAATATAATTTCAATTGCAGGCAAAAGGTTTGCTCCATTATAGCTCCATTCTCTCTTCCTTTGTGCGTTATTATCATATAAATTACATTTTATACATCAGAAGCTCATCAGCACAGTTTTATAATTGTTGCTTCATGAAGTTGTCATTTAAATCAGACAGGAGGAGTTCCCGTCGTGGCAAAGTGGTTAACGAAGCCAACTAGGAACCATGAGGTTGCGGGTTCGATCCCTGCCCTTGCTCAGTGGGTTAAGGATCTGGCGTTGCCATGAGCTGTGGTGTAGGTTGCAGACGCGGCTCAGATCCCGCATTGCTTGGCTCTGGAGTAGGCCGCTGGCTATGGCTCTGATTCGACCCCTAGCCTGGGAACCTCCGTATGCCGAGGGAGCAGCCCAAGAAGTGGCAAAAAGACAAAAAAAAAAAAATTAAAAAAAAAATAAATCAGACAGGAAAGGAAATGTTACAAAATCATATGGATTCAAGTTACTATCAAGGGTCCCTTAATTTTAACTGAAAGACTCCATTGTCATTTATTGTAGAGCAGATTTGCTAATGATGAACTCTCTGTTTTTATTTATCCATGGATGCTGTAATTTCTCCTTTATTTTTGAAGGATACTTTCTCTGTATATAGAAATGTTGATTGATATTCTTTTCTTTCAGCACTTTGAATATGTCACTTCACAGCTTCATTTTCCCATGGAGAGTCAGTCATTAACCTTACTGAGGATCACTGGTACCTGATGAATCATTTTTTTCTATCTCCAAAATTCTCTCTTTATCTTTTAACAACTTGACTGTGATATGTATAGTTGTAGATTTATTTCCGTTTATCTAATTTGACATTTTTGGGGTGTGTGCATAAGTGCTTTTTATTCAAATTTGTGAGTTTTTAACCATTATTTCCTCAGATATTCCTTCTACCCCTTTCTTTCTGTTCTCTCGGTAATTCTTATTGTGGATATGTTGGTATGCTTGATGGTGCCCCACAGGTTTTACAGCTCTGTTCAATTTTTTCCATTCTTTTATCTTTCCATTTCTCAGACCAGATAATTTAACTTGCCCAGTCTTCAAGTTCATTGATTCTGACACCTTAAACCTGAAGTTAAATTTCTCTAATGAATTTTTTCATTTAATTTATGGTATTTTTTCTTTCTAGAATTTCAATTTTGTCCTCTCTGTTGAGCTAGAAATTTGAGATTTGGTGAGAGACTATTCTCATACTTCCTTTTCATTATTTTTTCTTTTTAGGGCCACACCTATGACATATGGAGGTTCCCAGGCTAGGGGTCCAATCAGAGCTGCAGCCACCAGCCTAGCCACAGCCACAGAAGCACAGGATCAGAGCCACAGCTCATGGCAACACTGTATCCTTAACCCACTAAGCAAGGCCAGGGATGGAACCTGCATCCTCATGGTTCATTAACTGCTAAGCCATGACAGGAACTCCTCCTTTCATATTTAAACATGCTTTCCTTTAATTTTTTTTGAGCATATCTGTAATGGTTGATTTAAGGTTTTTGTTTAGTAAGTCTAGCTTTGGGGCTTCCTATTGACTGCTTTCTTCATGTATGAGTTGTACTTTCTTATTTCTTTGCATAACTTTGTATTTTTTGGTTGAAAACTGATCATTTTAAATAATATAATGTAGTAACTCTAGACATCATATTCTCCCCTCCCACACCCAAGTTTATTATTATTGTTGCTTGTTGCTGCTATTTGTTAATGTAGTGACTTGCATTCCTTGTAGTGTGCCAAGAATGTTGTATGCAAAGTGTCCTGTGTTGTGTGTGTAGGTTGGGGGGTATGGGGAGAAAAGTCTTCTTTCAATATCTGATAGTTTACAACTCTTTCTTAGCCTTCTCTAAAGGCCTCAAGGTCTTTCCCAAGCATGCACACATGCTTACACATTTTAGATCTCTGATAACAGGGTTTTTTTGGGTTTTTGGTTTTTAGGGCCACACCCACAGCATATGAAAGTTCCCGGGTTAGGGGCAGAATTGGAGCTACAGCTGCCGGCTAAGGCCACAGCCATAGCCACTGCATGGGGATCCGAGCTGCATCTGTGACCTACACCACAGTTCATGGCGACACTAGATTCCAGACCCACTGAGTGATGCCAGGGATCTAAACTACATCCTCATGGATACTAGTTGGTTTCGTTTCCACTGCACCACAGTGGGAACTCCAGAAGAGTTTTTTAAGACCCCTTTTGTCAAAATTCTGCCTGTCTGTGGTGCTGAATTGAAACACAGAGACAGAGTTTTGGGTAGAAGAGAAAAAATATTTTTATTGCTTTGCCAGGCAAAGGAGGCCACAGCAAGCTAGTGCCTTAAAGATGGTGCCCTCCACTGGGGAGAACTGCAGGAAGTTTTATAGTAAAAAGGAGAAAAACAGATTTTGGGATAAGAATCAGTGTTGAAGGCAAATATAAATTCTTCGTTCTTTGTGGGGGGTGGAATCTTTGGTCATCTAGGTTGGTGTCATGAGACCTTGGTAATCTTCTGGGTTATCACATCTGGATCTTTCCTAGAAATAAAAATACTTGAGAGAGGGGTATAGTGATTAGTGCTTAGGGGCAATGTAGGAAGGTCCCCAAAAGAAATATCATGTGCTTATAATTTGTGACTCACAGGCCGTTGTGCTCAGAGTGCCTATAGCTTGCCAGTGATTGTGTTTAGGGTACAATTAAGCCAGGGAGAAGAACAAGGAAGGACTCTAAGCATTTCAGTTTTTAACTAGTCATTTCTAAAAGAAGCATAAGGAATATAACTTTTCTCTTAGGAATATGAGGTGCCTACATCACTAAGGTGTCTTCTTCATTTTCCTGATTTTGATCTTTCTTTCAAGTTTTGACCAGGTTCTTTATGTACTAACTTGTATTGAAGTGTTGGGCAGTTGCAGTGTTAAGTAGTTGCTGCTGTTTGTTTTTGACAAATGTCCTGGGAATAGGATGTTCCCATAGAGCAAAACTCCAAGTCAGGTAAAATAACAATAATACCCTGAAAAATAGGGTTTTTCCAGGGAACTGTGAGACAAACCAAATAGTGACAATACTCTGAGGATGGGATTTTTAGGGAGCTCCAAACCTGTTCTCCTTCCTCCAATAGCCGCAAAGTTGCTGGCTTTGACAGCTACAGTGGTTGTAGGGTTGCTGGATTTCATGTTTACTGCCCAGCTGTGTGGAGGGAGAAGGGTTTAGATAGCATTACAAAGACACAAACTCTGCTGTTCTTACACATTTCCAGCAATTTTTCCTGAACAAACCCTCCTCATATTAATGCAAGACTCTGGTTAATTTTGAGTTCTTTTAAAGGTTGATTTTGACAGTTGTTGTCAGTGTGCTCATCACTCTTTTGGAGAGGTGCATTTGCAAAACGCCTCACTCTACCACTCCAGAAGTAAAATTTCAATTCGTTAAATTGTAAGAGAATAGAACCACAAAGCACATGCCTTTTACTTAATAAATGTGTGTTAAGCATCTAGTGTTTGCTGGACATTGGACTAGGTCCTGGAGATTTAAATGTGGGAAAGAAATAGTACTCTCAAATGTTCACCATTCACCAAAGAAATGAACACATGGATGGAGATAAGTGAGCTAAGAAAGGGATCAAATTTTCTCCTTCAGGACTAAAAGGGGTGTAATCTGGCCAGAGAATGTAGTAAAGGGGCTGACATGTCCACTTCTGTTTACACTTTGTGTAAGCCAGAGAAAGAGACCTATAGGGACACTGTGAACTTTGCCCACATTTTTGTAGTTTTTCACTTTATTTCTTTTTTTTTCACCTAGATGATAATAAAATTCTTAAAATTAAAAAGCCTACTATGTGCTTTGATCAGAAGAGCAGAAAAAGACCAGTAGATGTGGAAAAAGAAATTTATTCCATTGTTAGACTTAGGGGATACAGATACCTCAAGAATAAAGAGTAGGTGGTAGCAGCTGCAGAATAAAGATAGAAAGAGAGAAAAGATAATGGGTTTGATGCCCCAGGTGTCTTCAGTGGCAAACATGCTTAGGGACAGCCAGGGATGGGGATTTTGCTCCAGGGGCTTAACAGGCCAAGGTACCTGTGTTTCCCTGATTCAGAGGTCCATGTGTCATTTAATTTCATTTTAAAGTGATTTCCCTTCCAATTCAATATCGTAAAAAGGTGCAGGTTCCTTTGCCACAATTTGACAGAAAGTATGGGCTGTCCTTTCCTCAGTGCAAATTACATTGGGAGCATTAGAGAATGTCTCAAGGCCAGCTTAACCTAATAAACACCTCCTAGCAATAATACAAACGCTGTGGGTTTACCTAAGTGTTCCTATGGGAAGCTTCATTACTTTCCTCTAGGACGGTATCCAGTTTCCCTACCTGGAGGCTGTATTTGGTTTGGTGCAAGCTGAACTGATCCCCTCAGATCCCAAAACAAGCCGTAAGATGGAGACAGAATTTTGCAGACAGACAAAGAAATGCAAATACTACAGAAGGCACAAATTGGGGATAACCAAAGTCACAAAGTCAGTGCTGGAGTCTGTTTTGGAGGTGGTGTCTTAGTCCATTTGGGCTGCTGTAACAAAATATTAGAGACTAAGTGGCTTATAAATAACAGAAATTTCTGGAGTGCTGCAAAAATAATACCATTTGCAGCAACATGAATGGAACTACAGATTATCATACTAAGTGAAGCCTGAAACAGAAAGACAAAGTGCCATATGATATCATTTATATGTGGAATCTAAAATACAACACAAATCAACTTATTATGAAACAGAACAGACTCATAGACACAGAGCAGACTTGTGGTTACCAAGAGGTTGAGGTTTGGGGAGGGATGGAGTGGGAGTTTGGGATTAGCAGATGCAAACTATTATATAGGGAATGGATAAGCAACAAGGTCTTACTCTATAGCACAAGGAATTATATTCAATATCCTGAGATAAACTGTAATGGAAAAGAATATGAAAAAGAACACACACATATATATATACACACACACACATATACACAAAGATATGTGTAAAGAATGTGTATATACTACAAGAATGTATATATAAATATATATAGTTGAATCACTTTGCTGTACAGCAGAATTAACACAACATTGTAAATCAAAAATACCTCAATAACATTTTTTTAATTTTTAATTTTTATTTATTTTTAATTTAATTTTTTTATTACTTAATGAATTTTATTACATTTATAGGTGTAAAAATTTTTTTAAAAAAAGAAATTTCTGGAGTTCTGGAGGCTGGGATTCCAAGATCAGTGTGCCAGCACAGGCAGGTCCTGGTGTTTCAGATGCCAACCTCTTCCTGTGCCCTCACGTGGTGGAAAGGAAGGGAGGTCTCTTCAGCCTCTTTCATGAGGGCATTAATTTCATAATTAATGCAGAACACTCCCAAAGGCCCCCACTTCTTAATACCATCACATTGGGCTTTAGGTTTTGACACATAAATTTGGAGGGACACATTTAGATCATAGCAGGCAAAAACAAAAATAAAACTTTCCTTGAAGACAGCCCTCCCCCATTCTTCTACTGGAAAGCACACTATATTGCAAATGTCTTCATAGACCTCTCAGAGACTGTAATATAGACAGATGCTGCCAAATCAAAATTATGGATTCTCATTTCTCTTGAGTAAAACCCCATTTGTTATTTTAAATGAAGGAACACAATCTAAATTCATAAAATGTTTAATTTATGTAATTTTTAAGATGTATGGTTTTACACATTTCTAGTCCCCTCCGGGGCTATCAAGATTTGCCTTGATTTTTTTCTTTAAGCAAAATTCACTGCATAATAAGCCAGGTGATGTCGTGGTGACAAACAACGCCCAGATCTGCTCAGTTCGCACACAAAGGTTCCTGCTCATTTACATCACTCACATCACATGTTCTCCCAGCCCTGCGGGGGTTCGGCTCTGAGCTGTCATCATCCCCACTCTGGGACGTGGGCTGATGGAACAGCTGCCATCTGAAACATCGTCAACGATCACGACAGGGAAGAGTACGAAGCAGCTCCTCCTGGCTCTCAAAGCTTCCGCCTGTAAGTGACATTCATCATTGCTGCCTGCTTCTCATTAAGTAGGTGAGTCACAGGGAGAAACTGAATCTCAAAGAGGCCCTGGGTGTTGGGGAACAATGCACACCCAGCCTACCCCACACACCGTCACATGGTCTGTCCTGTGCCATTGCACACACTGGAGCTAGAGCTGCACAGCTAGACATGGACTTCCCCCACAGGTTTACAGTGCAGGAAAATACAAACAGGGCTCTGCAGAGACTTGTCCTCATACCTGGTGGGCGGGCAGAACCCAAAGTGGGTGGCCACCACGGCTAGTGGTCCAGCCCAGGAAGCTCCTTTGTCCCCATATGTCTGAGACTGCCCTCCTCCTCCCAGACACGTGGTAGCCCAGCTTGGGAAGCCTGTTCCACTCCCTCAGACTAAGAGGAAGTGGGAGTCCCAGCACCAGCAGACAAATCAAAAGACCGAAGACTAAAATATAACTGATTTGGAACCTCAGCCTGGAAAAGTAAGCCAGAACTTGAGAGC
Organism: Sus scrofa; assembly: GCF_054392235.1. Classification (NCBI taxonomy): domain Eukaryota; kingdom Metazoa; phylum Chordata; class Mammalia; order Artiodactyla; family Suidae; genus Sus; species Sus scrofa. The sequence continues at coordinate 151,143,653 of NC_139383.1, forward strand.
TAAACCTAAACAGGGTGACTGCCTGCTAAAATTTAAGGTTTAAATATGACCTGAGTCTCCTAACCCAATAGACAAAATGTCCAGGACACAATTAAAAAAATCATCTGTTATGCCAAGAACCATAAAAGTCACAACTTGAATGAGAAATGACAATAAATTGACATTAACACTGAGATGAATAAGATGTTGGAATTATCCAATAAGGATTTGTTTGTGTATTTTTTTTTTTTTTGTCTTTTGTCATTTTAGGGCCATACCACAACATATGAAGTTCCCAGTCCAGGGGTTGAGTTGGAGCTGCAACCGCCGGCCTACACCACAGACACAGCAAAGTGGGATCTGAGCCAGGTCTGCGACCTATACCACGGCTCATGGCAATGCTGGATCCTTACGCCACTGAGCAAGGCCAGGGACCAAACCCATGTCCTCATGGATACTAGTTGGGTTCATTAACCACCGAGCCACAATGGGAACTCTATGTTTGTGAATTTTTTAATTGAGGTATTATTAATTTACAATGTTGTGTTCATTTCTGCTATACAGCAATGTGATTCAATTACACACACACACACACACACACACACACACACACATTTCTTTTTATCCTTTTCCACTATGTTTTATCTCAGGATATTGAATATAGTCCCCTGTGTTATGCAGTAGGACCTTGTTGTTTATCCACTCTCTACATAAGAGTTTGCATCTACCAACTCCAAATTCCCAGTCCATCCCACTTTCCCCCACCTTGGTAACCACAAGTCTGTTCTCTATGTCTGTGCATCTGTTTCTATTTTGTAGATAGGTTCATTTGTGTCATATTTTAGATTCCACATATAAGTGATATCATATAGTATTTGTCTTTCTCTTTCTGTCATACTTCATTTAGTATAATAACTTTAGGTCCATCCATGTTACTATAAATGGCATTATTTCATTCTTTTTATGGCTGAGTAGTATTCCGTTGTATATATGCACCACATCTTTATCCATTCATCTGTCGATGGTCATACTGGTTGTTTCCATGTCTTGGCTGTTGTGAATAGTGCTGCTATGAACATAGAGGTGCATGTATCTTTTCAAATTAGAGTTTTTCTAGATATATGCCTAGGACTGGGATTGCTACATCATATGGTAGTTCTATTTTTAGTTTTTTGAGGAATCTCCATACTCCATAGTGACTACACCAACTTACACTGCCATCAATGTGGGAGGGTTTCCTTTTCTCCATACCCCTCCACATTTGCTATTTGTAGACTTTTTTATGATGGCCATTCTGCAATAAGGATTTTAAAATAGGTGCTGTAAAAATGCTTCAACAGTCAATAACAAAAATGATTACAAAATCTTAGCAAATAAGTAGAAATCACAAAAAAAGAACCAGGTGGAAATTAAAGAAGTGAAAAATATAATAGCAGAAAAAATTTAAAAACTCACTGGATGAGCTCAGCAGTAGGATGGTAATGAAAGGATAGAATCACTGAACTTGAGGAAATAATTTGCCCCATTTAAACAACCAATCTAAATGACAAGGAAAAATAGACTTCAAAAAATGAACTGAGTCTCAGAGATACATGGACTATTAAAAAAATTAACATTTCTGTCATTGGAGTACCAGAAAAAGAGGAAAAAGAAAAAGGATCCGAAAGAACTTATGGAGAAGTAATAACTGACAATTTCCCAAATTTGTTGATGCACACAAACCTATGGATTCAAGAAGGTGAACAGATCCCAAGCAGGATCAGCTGAAAGAAATCCATGCCATAAACAAAGCCAGAAATCTTGAAATCTTGAAAGGAGCTGAAAAGAAATGATGTGTTGTTACCTGGAGGGGAAAATATTACAATGACAGTCGAGCTCTCACCTGAAACAATGGAGCTAGAAAAATGTAGCACATTTTTCAAGCATTGAAAGGAAAAAAATTCAACCACAAACTATATCTGGGAACACTATCCTTTAGGAAAGAAAAAAAAATAAAAATATTTTCAGATGAAAGAAAACTAAAAGAATTTATTTGCTAGCAGACCTACCCTTACAGACTGGTTAAAGAAACTCATCAAAATGAAAGGAACTGATGAAAGAGGGAATCTCAGAGCATCAGGAAAGAATGAACAACAAAAATAACAGAAATGTGGGTTCAAACAAGAAACTAACCTTCTTCTCAAGGTTTTATAATTCATGTATTATCAATCATCAGTCATGTTTGGTTATTGAAATAATAATGTTAACACCACCTGATATTCAGGCCAGTGAAATTCAAAAGAGGATAAAGTAAAGAGATCTAGATAGCCCTGAAACTCCACAGTTAACACAAAGTAGTAAAATGTTGATACTAGTAGACTGTGACAAGTCACATATTTATATTTTATGCCCAGAGAAACCACTTTTTGAAAAAAAGCTGTACAAAGAAATATACTCAAAAATGCTGTATATACATCAAGACAGAATTTCAAAAACATTGTTCAAGTAACCCCATGGAGACAAGAAAAGAGAAAGAAAGGAAAAAGAACCAGTGAAACAAACACAAAACCAATAATGAAATGGCTGACTTAAGCATCAACATATAAATATAAATATTTACCTTTAATGTAAATGGTTTAAATACAGCCATAAAAGGAATTGGTAGAATAGATAAAAATAACATAATCCCTTTATATTTGTCTGGAAGAGACTCATTTCAAATATAGCATAGGTAGCTTGAATGAGTAAATGATTAAACATTTATCCATACCATGGATAACTATTCAGCAATTAAAAGGAACAATTGTAGATGTACACAATGACTTGAGTGGATCTCAAGAGAATTATTCTGCTCACAACATTGTAAATCAACTGCACTTCAAAAAAAAATTTTTTTTTTTTTTTTTGTCTTTTTGGCATTTCTTGGGCTGCTCCTGCAGCATATGGAGGTTCCCAGGCTAGGGGTCCAATCAGAGCTGTAGCCACCAGCCTATGCCAGAGCCACAACAACGTGGGATCCGAGCCACGTCTGCAACCTACACCACAGCTCACGACAACACCAGATCCTTAACCCACTGAGCAAGGGCAAGGATCAAACCTAAAACCTCATGGCTCCTAGTTGGATTCGTTAACCACTGCACCGTGACAGGAACTCCCCCAAAAAAATTTTTTAATGAAAAAAAAAAAGAAAAGAATTGTATTGCCTAAAAAAAATCCAGTCTCATATGCTACATACTGTATGATTCCATTTACATAATAGTTTTGAAATGACAATATTTTAGAAATGGAGAACAGAGGTTGCCAGGCGTTAGGGGCCCTATGGGGATGGGAAGGTGGAGAGTGAATGTGGTTATAAAACAACAACATGGGTGGTTCTAGTGATGATAAAATTTTTAGTATCTTGACGATGGCAGTGGATAAACAAATACACATAATAAAATTGTATGCAACTAAATACACACATACACAAATGAGTACAGCTAAAACCATGGAATTTGAAATAGACGGATTTTATCAATATCAATATCCTGGCTATTATCAATCCATTAACTTTGCAAAATATTAACATCAGGGAAAACTGGGAAAGTGAATAGGGGGTCTCTCTGTATTATTTCTTAAAACTGCATGTGAATCTATAATTATATTGATTAAATTTTCAATTGAAAGTAATTTGTAGGTTCAGTTGCTTTAAAGCACATGCATGTATGTGCAGGCATACCCCTAACCTCCTTCTCCCATCCCCCAGTAAAGCCCGCAATCTGCCCTTCTTATTGAAAGAGTATTTTCTTCCTGGGTATTCACACCTCTCATACTGTCCCTGCCCTCTCCTCTCAGGCATCTGTAGGAGTTTGAACAAAAAGAAGCCTCCAGGAAGCAGGCTTGACCCAAGGGTTTGGCCCCTTTTTTGTCCTCAGTTCTAGGTATGACTGATCCAGCCCTTTGGTTCTGAGTCAGCATGAATTGGCTCATTAAGTGCTGCAGTGTTAACACCACAGCACTGACTAAGCCCAAATTTGGCAAGCCAAGAGAGAAGAAGAGAACAGAGAGAGGAAAGCCAAGAAGCCCAGGAGGCAGGGTTGAGAATAAGGATTTAAAGCCAAAGCTGCACAAGGCAACTGAGCTGCTTTTACAGGTCTTTGAGGGCTGCTGGCTCCTTTCCTGGCAGCAGGAAACAACGGAAGGACCAACTGTTTGTTCAGTCACATCTTTGTGATTAATTATAAATTGTGTGCCGCAGGAACATATAGATGCCTTCCAGGACAAGCAGAAGGAAGACAGGTTTCCCCTGAGGCCACTGAAATTCTCCAGGAGTCTTAACAGGTTAGATCAGTGACTTGGTGTATACACAACTGTAGTGCAAGAACATCCCTAGGAGGATAGCATTGATATAAATCACCTTTATGCATTTGGTAATTTATTAATATTGACAGCCGTTATGGATATGATCTATTCAATCCACACTCCTTGATTAGGGCAGTATCCTCTGCAGTGTAGACATTGGTATAAGGCTGAGGACCTGGTCCTGGGAAACCACCACCAGACATAGGGGCTTCTCTAGGCTGATTCTGGCTGCAACCAGCACCTGTAAGGAGAAAGGAACAAGCAGATAAGGAGAAAAGGGAAGCATCATTGGCCTGTGAAATGGCATAATTCCTAATTTCCTCTCTATTTTTTTTTTTCTTTTTGCCATTTCTTGGGCCGCTCCCACGGCATATGGAGGTTCCCAGGCTAGGGGTCTAACTGGAGCTGTAGCCACTGGCCTACACCAGAGCTACAGGATGCCAGATCTGAGCCACATCTGCAACCTACACCACAGCTCACGGCAACACCAGATCCTTAACCCACTGAGCAAGGCCAGGGACCGAACCCGCAACCTCATGGTTCCTAGTCAGATTCGTTAACCACTGCACCACGACGGGAACTCTCTAGTTTCCTCTCTTTAAAACCTGTCTTGTTCTCCTGGCTTTTCTTGCCATTTCCGCCATCACTTTCATATCTACTCAGGCAGGACCCCATGGTCAGTCATTTTAAATCATTAGAATCTGTGGGATCTTACAAGTTTTGCTTTTCCAGCTTACCACCCTTTCCTTATCCAAGGATTTTGGAGGAAGTGACCAAAGCTCTGCTGTTTTGAGAGTTCCATGGTGGCCTAGCAGTTAAGGACCCAGTGTTGGATCAGCTAGGCTTCTATCCCTGACGCAGAAACTTCCTCGTGTCCAAGGCGTGGCCCCAAAAAGCACACACACAAAAAAATCTCTGCTGTTTTGATTCTCAGAATGTGTGCTTTGTTAATCTTTTCTTGATTTCGTTGTGCATGGCCTAAATGACTGCCCCAATCTTATGTCACCACCTCCAAGCCCCCAAGGATACACCTGCCTTTTCCCTTTTTTGTCGAATTTCCTGTCCTCCCAGTTTTGCAAAATGATCCACGACACCCAAGGAAAGAAAGCCTTCTCTCACTTCCCCTCTCTTCATCTCATATCACTTCTTATCTCTCTCATTCTTCCTTTTTCTTTCCTTTGCAGTCAGCCTCTACGTGGAGACCCAATCATCATTGCTCACATTGTTAGTCTCTCCCTTTCAGCCACAGCCTCCCCTTCCATTAACCACCAGACCAGGGTCCCTTGCAGCCTCCAACCCCTCAAACCTTGATTCCTTAGCCCTTGGAAGACAGTGTCCCCCTCCTTGCTCTGATGAAAAACTCTCCCCAGCATCTGTCACAGCAACATAAAAGCCATTCTCTGGCCTGGCTGTCTTAACCTGCCACTGCCTGGTGTCCACGTGCCTGAGCTTTCATGGACCTCTCCCTGGCCCTGCTTCCTGGGTGCTCTCCAGGCTCTCACACTTTTCAGATGAACTTGGCCTCTTCTCTATTATTTTATTTCTTCTTGCAGACCCCAGTTCATAAGCTCTTTTCAAGTTCTGTTTTTTGTGTTTTTTTTTTTTTTAATCTTTTTTTAGCTATTTCTTGGGCCGCTCCCGCGGCATATGGAGGTTCCCAGGCTAGGGGTTGAATCAGAGCTGTAGCCACTGGCCTACGCCAGAGCCATAGCAACTCGGGATCCGAGCAGTGTCTGCAACCTACACCACAGCTCAAGGCAACACCGGATCCTTAACCCACTGAGCAAGGGCAGGGATCGAACCCGCAACCTCATGGTTCCTAGTTGGATTCGTTAACCACTGTGCCACGACGGGAACTCCAGGAATTTCCCCTTTTCTGTGTGATCTTCCTTCACATCAGCTAGCAAAACTTCAGAGACGGCTGTAGACCTGGCTCCAGAGTCCGTGTCAGACTCTGGCCTCTGTCTCTGACCCAGTCCATTGTTCCCAGTTGTTTACTGAGCATCACCATCTGGATTGCTCTTTGGGAATGCAAGTCTTTGGTATCAAAGTCTGAACTTACTACCTTTCCTCCAAACTCTTTCTTACACTGTGAATCCTATTTCTGCTCCCATGACCAAATCCGGGGGTTGGGCACTCTGTCCCCTATATGTTCTTGGGGAGCACTGGGTCTTCATTACTCTAGTCCAGGCATCTAGGGCAAAGCCTAGTACATAGAAGTAGATGTTCAGTACATTTATGAATGATCCCTTGTCCTCAGCTGATCAGCTGTTAAGTCTTAGCAATGGGAATAGTTCACTTCCAACAATTCAGATAAATGTACAAAGGGCCTGGCTTGAGCTGGCAGCAATGCTGGAAATTGCAAGGATCAAAGAATTAAGTTGTGTAATCCTGTTCAGTTTGATACGATGATACCCGTAAGCATATTACAATGATTTTTAATATTTATTTTATTTCATATCCAGCCATTCTACCAAACTAGTTCTAGGCAAGTGATTCTCATGAGTTTTCTAGCCCTGTTATTTAGCAACAGTGGCCATTTACTTTCCTCTTTTGAATAATTATAGTTCTTATTTCTGTTTAATTTGTATTACATTTCAAATCATTTTTGAATCATAAAATAAACAAAAAAGTGCCCAGACTCTCAACCAGAGTGTCTCAACTGCTAAGAAAGCATCTCGAAGGGCAGATGTGACAATTCATTGATGTTTCTGTGGTGGGAAGCAGGTGTACATGAACTTTAGGTATCTAGACAGGCACCAGCTTTTTAAAAATGTCTTTTTAAGGGCTCCCTTCAAAACAGCAGTTAAGTCCCATCACCATTAACATTGTTAGGGAGTTCCCATTGTGGCTCAGTGGGTTAAAAACCCAACTAGTATCCATGAGGTTGCAGGTTCGATTCCTGGCCTCGCTCAGTAGGTTAAGGATCCAGTGTTGCCACAAGCTACAGTATAGGTCACAGACATGGCTTGGATCTGGCATTGCTATGCTGTGGTTTAGGCCAGCAGCTGCAGCTCCAATTTTACTCCTAGCTCTGGGAACTCCCATATGCCGTAGGTGCAGCCCTAAAAAGAAAAAAGTAAAATAAAATAAACACTGTTAGAAACAGTAACAATGTCCATTATGTACATTATTACCCAGTTGGATATTGTTATTGCCAGCAGATTTACATCCTCAAAGAAGGAAAGGTAAATGCAGCATCAGTGAGAACCATATAGGAACTGCATTTAGGAACCAGGATGGCTTAAGAAGGGATGCTCAGAGTCAAGCCCTCCAATCCAGGAGCCCTTCATTTCTAAGGGGACCCTAGAAATTACAGCTCCACATGGGAGGATGGCACCTAGTGGGTGCTCCCTTGGTTTCATTCATTTGTTCTGCAAAAACAAGCAAGCCATAAACCTAGAAAGATTTATTGTGATTATTCTGTAATCCCAGAGTAACATCAGCAGCACCATCTTTCTGTACAGAGGAAGAAACCACACTGTGGGATTTTTTTTTTTTAAGAATGAAATCATTAAAAACAAAAACTCCTGAAGGCCTTTCCAGCATGAAGATCAGCCACAGCAGCAAAAACTGCCAGGTACACTGCTTTGTTCCTAAGGAAAATGAAAACAGAGTGGGCAGGGTGGGTGTGGGGTACTGCTGACTCACACATTTTCTGCTTGCTCACTCAGGCATCCAGGCACAGAACCTGGAAACACTGGGGTCCTTGGTGGCCTCTGGCAAAACTGCTTTAATTCATTTGCTCTTTCTACAAGTAAGGCAACTACTGTATTCTAGGAACTGGGCTTGGTACAGTGATAACGAACACTAACACTACCCTTTTGAAGTTCTTAGTCTAGAGATAGTACAGATAAACAATTTTTAAAAAACGTATAAATTGGGAAACACATTTTCAAGGAAAAGAACAGGAGCTATAAGATGGCAATTAATATGGGCCATACTTTAAATCAGGTGAGCAGTAAAGGCCTCTCGCTAATATCCAATTGACAATCTGGGAGGAGGAAGCAGGGAGAGGGCATCATGGTCCAGGCAGCAGTAGTACAAAGGCCCCAGGGCAGAAAAGAGCTTTGCACATCAAAAAACTATAAGAAAGCCCAGGACTGCAGGGCAGCAAATGATAGGAAACAGGACAGGGCTGCGGGAGGGGAGGCAGCTGGCTGAGTCGTGCAGGGCTCTGGGGGCTTCACTGCAGGGTTTGGGTTTGGGTTGCTTGGTGGATTTTGTTTGTTTTAAGGGTAACAAGAGTATATGTGCCATAGTAGGAACAAACACTGAATTGCAGAAAACTGAAGAGTAGATGAGGGCAAAGAAATAGACAACCAACATGAGCTTATTTTTTGACGAGATCTTGCCTATAAAAGAATACAGAGCAAAAAGGTTGAGCAAGGATTCTTTTTTTAGTGGGGAAAGTTTGAACATACTTACAGACTGGGGCTGAGTCAGTAAAAATAAAATGAACGTGAATGGATGGCCTCTCTCCAGGGAGAAGGGAGTGTTTCTCAAAAAAGGCTACCAAACTCTGTGTGAGGAGCCCCTGGGAGGCTAGATAAAAATAAAAATCCCAGAGTTCCCTGTTCGCTCAGTGGGTTAAGGATCTGGTGTTAGAGTTCCAGCTGTGGTGCAGTGGGTTAAGAATCCATCTGCAGTGGTTCAGGTCGATATGGAGGAGTGGGCTCCATCCTCGACCTGGCACAATGGGTGAAAGGAGCCTTCATTGCCCAGCTGGGGCTTGCATTCAGTCCCTGGCTCATGAACTTCCATATTGTGCAGGTGTAGCCTTTTAAAAAAAGCATCTGGTGTTTTTACTGCTGTGGCATGGGTTCCTAGCCCAGGAACTTCTGCATGACAAGGGGGCAGTCAAAAAAATAAAAATAAAAATCCCTGGACAATACCCAACATTTGATAAATTTGATGAGAGTGATAAAGAAACAACAGTCATAAGTAATTCTAAGATCCCTGATTTGAGCGGCAGGATTGATGATGGAGTCAGTAATCAACACTGGGAATGAGGGACAGGAGCTAAGTTTGAATAGAAAATATCAGGAACCAGGGTTTGGATTCACTGAGCAAGATCTGAACCACAATGGAAACTGTAAATATGTATCAGGAGCTTGAGAGAGAGAGAGATGTGGGCTGGAGCTACAGATTTAGTGTAATTAAAGACAGAAGAGAATGTGTTTTAAAAGCTTTAAAACAATGAGGGGAAAGTACCATACACTATTCATTTAGAAATATTTTCACCCTGTTATCTAGCTCGCTATATAAAACCGAGTGAGCTCTTCCACGGTTTTGTCCAGCTCTTCCATGCCATCTGGATGGCAGCAGAACTAAGAGTGCCCAGCTCAGAGTTTGGAGCTGGATTTCTACAACTTTAGGAGCAGGGGAAAGTGCAGCCACAGTTGTGGGAGGGGAGGTGGGATCTGGCAAGGGTCGGATAAGATATATGGTCCCAGGCCAGCAGCCAAAGCCCAGGAGAAGTGGTTGTTTACCAGGACAAATGCAGAAGCCCACTTAGGGGACGGCTCTGGGGTTAGAACAAGGTCCCCAACCTCAGGCCCATGGATGGACTTTGAAAGTCCTTAAAGGTCTTAGAAAGATAAGCAAAACCAGGGATATCTGTGTAATTTTCCGGGAATATTTTTATATTTTACACATTCATATTTTATATTTTCAAAAGGTTCTTTTATTTAAAGCTTAAGGAACGCTGGAATGGGGGAAAGCTAGAACTTGGCTAGTGCACGGAGGGTTTCTGTCCCCACCTGCCTGGGCCCTCCTCCCCATATATACATCAGCCTTTTTTGGTTACCGACTGATTTCATATTTAAGCAACTTGTGAAGAGTCTGTTTATACAGATTTATGACTGGTTGGGGTTTTCTCAGACTTGAGTGAAAATGAAAGCTCTCAGTTCCTAGAGCTGAAAGCAGCTGTGGAAAGAAAAATTAATCTTTCCATTAAGATTTTTTTTTCAGGAGTTCCCTTGCGGCGCAGCAGGTTAAGGATCTGGTGTTGTCACTGCAGTAGCTTGGGTTGCTGCTGTGGCATGGGTTCAATCCCTGGGAACTTCCACATGCCGTGGGTGCAGCCAAAAAAAATTTTTTTTCAACATTTTCTACCAAGTTTGCCTTACTCTTAGTGGTTTTCTATTAAATGATAAAATATGAAAAAGTTATATCCAATTCTCAAACTGACAGGCTATACTATATTTCAGTTTTTCAGAAATGTCCTTAGAGAGAAGAATCAAAACAAAATTTTAATGATAGCTCCTTTTTGTAATTTTATTTTGTTTCTAAACTGCTTTATTGAAGTATATTTGACATATAAGAAGCTATAAATATTTATGCCTACAACTCGATGAATTTGGGGATAAGGATACCCCCCATGAAGCCATTATCAAGGCTATAAACATATCCACCTCTTCTCAATATTTCTTCCCATGTATTTAATATTACTATAAGTTTTTGAAGAAACAGCACTTAACATGAGATCTACTCTCTTAGCAACGGTTCAGTGTACAACACAGTATTGTTATCTACAGGCACTGTGCTATATAGTGAGTCTCCAGGACTTATTTATTTTGGAAAACTGAAACTTTTTAGCCCTTTTTCTTAATGAATTTATGAAAATTCTAATTTTATTCCATCACTAAAAAATGAACTGTTAGGGAGTTGCCATTGTGGCTCAGCGGTAACAAATCCAATAGTATCCATGAGAACTCCAGTTCAATCCTTGGCCTCGCTCAGTGGGTTAAGGATCCATTGAGGTAAGCTGTGGTGTCAGTTGCAGACCCGGATCGGATCTGGTGTTGCTGTGACTGTGGCCTAGGCAGGCAGCTGCAACTCCAATTCAACCCCTAGCCTGGAAACTCATATGCTGAGGGTATGGCCCTAAAAAAAAAAAAAATTTACAAATGACCAGAGAGGGAGTTCCCGTTGTGCCTCAGTGATTAATGAACCCAACTAGTACCCATGAGGTTGTAGGTTCAATCCCTGGCCTTGCTCAGTGGGTTAAGGATCCGGTGTTGCCGTGAGCCATGGTATAGGTGGCAGACACGGCTTGGATCTGACGTTGCTGTGTCTGTGGCGTAGGCCGGTGGCTATAGCTTCAATTAGACCCCTAGCCTGGGAACCTCCATATGCCACTGGAGCAGCCCTAGAAAATACAAAAGGCAAAAAAAAAAAAAAAAAAAAAAAAAAACAGAGAGGAAGTTCCCATCATGGCTCAGTGGTTAACAAACCTGACTAGTATCCATAAGGATGCCGGATCCATCCCTGGCCTCGCTTGGACATTGCCACGAGCTGTGGTGTAGGTCAAAGATGCAGCTCAGATCCAGCGTTGCTGTGGCTGTGGCTGAGGCCCGTGGCTACAGCTCTGATTTGACCCCTAGCCTTGGAACCTCTATATGCCTCAGGTGGGGCCCTAGAAAGACAAAAAAAAAAAAAATGACTGGTGAGGAGTTTCCTAGTGTCAGTAAGTTGAGGATCCAGTATTTTCACTGCTGTGTCTCATGTTCAATCCCTGGCCCAGGAACTTCCACATGCCACAGGTGCAGCAAAGAAAAACAAACAAACAAACAAAAAAACCCGGAGAATTAATAAATGCTTCAAAATATCAAATAGGTTGTTCTCCTGTTACCTCATATTTGGTACATGAAATATCTGCATTTTGGATATACCATCGAGCAGTTTTTGCCCAGCCCAGCTGTGGTACGTCACTGCCTGAGGAATTACTCCCAAGAGAAGAATTCATGGGCTGGCTCCCTTTATAAACACAAAAGTCATGCTGCAAACACTGAAAAGTCAATATGAATGCAATATGAATGCACAGCACCTTGTTTACAGTTTACAGTATAATTGCAAGCATTCTTTGGATCCAACACATTTGGATTTGAATGTTTTTACTGTTAGAATTGTGCTCCTGGTAAGTAAAAGCCTTATTAAATGGAGAGATTAACAATATTCCCTGGGGTATTGGGAGTCTGCTTCAAAAGCCACAGATATCACATAAGTATTTGAAAAAAAAAAAGTAAGTTTATTTTCTGGCACAAGTGTTATTCCTTAGCAACATCATTTACAAATATTTTCCATCAGTGCAATTTTGTAATCAAAGAGGTATTTTGAACTGTTTCCTAAGGTCTCACCTCACAGAGAGAAATAACATTAATTCATGTGTTTTGCTCATAAAAGTGCTATTCAATATGAGAAAAAAATACCTTTTAACTGAGAATAGTTCCACTTAGAATCATTTATTATTGGAAATTTGGGATGAAAATACACTTCTTTTTCTGGTAGAATAAAACAGAAATTATCCTATGAAACTAGAGATGCCTGTCCAATATAGCAGCCACTAGCCACATGTGGCTGTTTAAATTTAAATTACTTAAAATAAAAAGTAAATTAAAAATTCAGTTCCTTGGTCTCACTCACCACTTTTGAAGTGCTCAGTAGCCACCAGTGGCTCGTGCTGCTACGTTACACACTGCACAGACCATATCTACCATCTCAGCTCAATTTCTCAGTGCTGCTCTGGACATTAGATTTGACCTTGTGGCTCTACCCAGGTGGGCTACCTGGAAGGCTTGAGTTGTGTCACATTGCGGAGCCTCTACCAACTACACAATCAAGTTACCTGGGGAGTTTTTTCTTTATTTTATATTTTTAAAAATTTTATTGAAGTATAATTGATTTACAATGTTGCGTTAGGTTCTGCTGTATAGCAAGGTGGTATATAATATGTGTATATAATATCACATCTTCCTAATCCATTTTTCTTTTGATAGACACTTAAGTTGTTTCCATATCTTGGCTATTGTAAACAGCGCTGCAATGAACATCAGAGTGCGTGTATCTTTTTGAATTATGGTTTTCTCTGGATATGTGTCCAGGAATGAGATTGCTGGGTCATATGATAATTCTATTTTGGTTTTTTGAAGAACCGCCATACTATTCTCCAAAGTCCCTGACTTTCAATGGTTTGTCTTACAATGTTTTGGCTTTACCATGGTGCAGGAACTATACACAGTAGAAATTGTACTTTGCAGTTTGAATTTTGATCTTTCCTGGGCTAGTGATACATGGTGTGGCACTCCCTCATGCTGCTTGGGAGCAGCAGGGAGCCTAACCTTCCACTCAAACATTGAGAACACTTTATTAAACAGTAGGATTTGTGTTCGAAGATTTTGCCCAGCTGTACGCTAATGTAAGTGTTCTGAGCATATTTAAGGTAAGCTGGGCCAAGCTATGAAGTTCAAGTAGATTAGATACTGTAAGTGCATTTTCAACTTATAATGAGTTTATTGGGGCCATAACTTGGTGGGACAGCCACCAAGATAGACTAGTCAACCCTTGGTATTGAGAGGGATTGATTCTAGGATCCCCCACACCCACACAGCAGATACCCAAATCCAAGGATATTCAAGACTTTTATATAAAATGGCGTAGCATTTGCATATAACCTAGCACAGCCTCCCATATAATTTGTCATCTCTAGATTACTTATCATACCACATACAATGTAAATGCTATGTAAACAGTTGTCAGCACATGTGGCAAATTCAAGTTTTGCTTTGGAACTTTCTGGAATTTTTAGCTTTTTCTCCAATATTTTCTCTTTTTTTATTTTATTGAAGTATAGTTGATTTACAATGTTGTATTAATTTCTGCTCTAGGGAGAAGTGATTCAGTTATATATACAAACATACATATATTCTTTCACTTTATCATTATAGCTTATCTCAGGGTATTGGATATAGTTCTCTGTGTTATACAGTAGGATCTTGTTTATCCATCCTATATATAGTAGTTTTCATCTGCTAACCCCAACCTCCCACTCCAACCCTCCCCCAACCCCTCCCCTCTCCCTTGGCAACCACAGTCTGTTCTCTATGTTTATGAGCCATTTGTGTCATATTTTAAATTCCACATATAACTGATGTCATATGATATTTGTCTTTCTCTTTCTGACTTAATTCACTTAGTATGATAATCTCTAGGTGCATCCATGTTGCTTCCAATATTTTAGATCAGGGGTTGGCTGAATTAGCAGATGAAGAACGTGTGGATATGGAGGGCTGAATGTATATCCTGGGTCATAAAACAAACCTCAGTAAGTTTAAAAGAATCAAAATCATGCAGAGTTTATTCTCTGACCACAAAGAAATCCAACTAGAAGTCAGTAACAGAAAATTATGAGGCAAATCTCCTAAAATTTGGAAATTAAACAACATGCTTCTAAATAATCCATGGATGGAAGTTGAAGGCTCAGAGGAAGTTTTAAAAATACAAAGGACTGGGGGTTCCCTGGTGGCACAGCAGGTTAATGATCTGGTGTTGTCACTGCTGTGATTGGGTTGCTGCTATGGTGTGGGTTCAGTGCCTGGCTTTGGAACATCCACATGCCACAGGTGTGGCCAAAAAGAGAAAAAAAATACAGAGAAGGGAATGAAAATAAAAAGACAACATGTCAATATTTTTTGGCTGCCGCTGAGGTACTGCTGAGGGAAATTTATAATACTAAGTGAATTGAGAAAAAAAGTTCTCAAATCAATAATAGTAAGCTTCTGCCTCAAGAAATTAGAAAAAAATGAAAAACAAAATAAATCTAAAGCAAGCAGGAAAAAAGAAATATGAAAGAACCGAAATCAATGGAATTGAAAACAGAATGCAAGAGTCTGGGCTCATTGACATCATCCCTCTGATACACACCTCAGCTATCTGGGGCCAGTTAACTGTGCTTTTCCATCCTGAGTCCCCTTGGGGTATATCACTGGGGGTGGCTACAGTGACTGAGGGCTTTATGGTGGGAGTCCTGCCTCTATCCTGAGTTCCCTCAGGGCTCACCATCTGGGTGACTGAAATGTGATGACTGATAGCTGCAGCAGGCTCTGATTACTGATATGGCAGGCAACATTTTTTTCGTGGAAAGTGTGAGTACCAGTAAGTCATGTAGCACCTATTGTTTGCTATAGACCTTATAGTTTAGCAGCTAGAAAGAGAAAGCCCTGACCCCACCTTCAGAAAGGCCAAGGCCAAGTCCTATCTCCCTAGCCAACCTCATTCCCCAGCCCGGTGGTCTTGTAGTTGCACACTGGCCCTTGCAGAGGTGGCCTCCTGCTGTGGCAATTGTTGGCCAAGCCCTGGATTAGATGCATAGTCTTGTTCTGTGTCCTGGAGGATGAAAAATCACATCAAAAAGAAAGAGAAATAATTATACTCTGTGTTAAGTTCCAGAGGGAAATGACAGTGTGTCCCAAAAACAATGGGCCTCTTAAAGTCCCCAACAAGAAAGTAGAGTGTTCCTTGCTGTGAGGTGTTTCGAGGGGAAAACATAAAAACAAAAACTCTGGTCAAATAATTTTGGTCACTTCCAGCTAAAAAGATGTGAAGATTAACCTGAGGACATCTCAGGGCCCATGGTCAATGTCCTAGAGGGCTTCAAATGCCGGGGTCACCATTATCTGAGAGGATCTAACCCTGAGGTGATCCAGGGGCTGCTGGTGTGGAGAATGCAGTTGGGTTCCTCACATCTGGGCTTGGGATCACCACTCCAGTGGGAGGAGGCTGATGGTGTCAAGCCAACATAAGGTCTACATGCATTGATTGAACAGTAAATTTATTTGATTATTTAATTTTAGGACCACACCTGCGGCATATGGAATTTCCTGGGCCAGAAATTAAATCCAAACACTGAAGCTGGATCCTTTAATCCACTGTTCCTGGCAGGGGATGGAACCCTCCCCCTCTGCATTATGACACAAGCTGCTGCAGTTGGATTCTTAATCCACTGTGTAGAAACTTCTATAAATCACTCTCTCTCTCCTTTTTTTTTTTAACCAGCAACTTGAATGTTCATCCTGAGATGGAATATTGAAACACTGTGTTTGTCTGGCTTGTTTTCTGGGCTGTTTCTTTTGGTGGAAGGATACTAACTTTAGGGGGCAATGATACTGCCTTTGATTGGGATGGGACACACAGGGGTTACTGCAGCACACACATTACAAAACCAAGGTTAGTCAATACAATTAGGAGCAAAGTTCAGGGCAAACCTGTGTTCTCTATCTGGGAGGATAGCTGTGTTGTTTAAGTCAAAGATCAGAAAGATCCCTTCATCTTTGAAATCAGGGTCAGGCTCTGGAGCACACAGTGCCCTTTGCAAGCTGGCTGCCCTGATTCACTCCTCCAGCTTCATCAAATACTAGTGTCCCTCTTGCAGCCAGAGACAATGACTGCTTAGACTTGCCGGACTCTCTCCCACCTCCACGCCTCTTCACATGCTATTCTCGCGCCTACAGTGCCCTCCCGCCTCTCCTCTTCTTTGTAACTTGTCTCCAGTTTTCTGGGGCCAAGAAGTCTCCCCCGCCTCTCTGCTCTTTTGATCTTCCTCTCTGCTCTCACAGCAAGCCCAATGCTAACCTGCGTTCCTCTGAAAGATGAGATGGGATCTTTTAAATGTTGTCTCCCCAGCATCTAAAAGCGAATCTAGGGTAGAGTAGAAGATCAATAAATATATAGATGTGTGAATGCTCAAATACATTGTTTTCTCTATACTGGGGAAGTAGATCTCTTCAAAGATCTTTTCCTTCCTTGTTTGGAATGAATTACTGTGTTACTTTTATCATCAGAAAAGCATAATAATGTGACCATGTATTGCTTTTTCTAATCAGAGAAATTATTTTTAAACCAAAAATTTAAAAGGTAACCAATCACTGTAATCATTTATAACATTTTCAAAATTGGTCCTAAGACTGGATGATTATTTCAAGGTTTGTGGCATTTTTAATACTTAGGTTTCAAAATGTATTTTTCTAAAAACGAGAATAGGAATTCCTGTTGTGGCTCAGTGGGTTAAGAACCCGACTAGTATCCATGAGGATGTGAGCTTGATCCCACTTGCTCAGTGGGTTAAGGATCCAACATGGCTTCAAGTTATGATGTAGGCTGGCAGCTGCAGCTCTGATTCAACCCCTAGCCTGGGAACTTCCATATGCCACAGGTGCAGCTCTAAAAAAATATAAAAATAAAGACAAGAATATAAGAAATACTCTAGAGCACAGGGAACTATATCCAATCTCCTGGGATAGACCATGATGGAAAATAATTTTTTGTGTCTTTTTGGGGCTGCACCCATGGCATATGGAGGTTCCCAGGCTAGGGGTCAATTGGGGCTGCAGCTGCCAGTCTCCATCACAGCCAGAGCAACGCCAGATCCGAGCCTCATCTGTGACCTACACTGTAGCTTATGGCAATGCCAGATCCTTAATCCACTGAGCGGGGCCAGGGATCAAACCCATGTCCTCATGGATACGAGTCAGGTTATTTACCACTGAGCCACAATGGGAACTCTGGAAAATAATATTTTAAAAAAGGAAAAATAGAAATATTACAACTAAATCTTACTATATGACACAGCGTAAATGCATACCCACATAAATCTACCCTCTCTAACCTGAAATTTTCCTCATGGTCCTCACTGAGGATAAAGAATTTTGTTCCAAAAGCTGTTTTATTTTCTTTGAACACATCTTTTCTCTTTACTGTTCCATTTATGACATGTTCAAGTCACATCCTGGACAGTTCTTACCTATAAGGACTCTGAGAAGGTGCATGGTACTCGGGAATTTTGTGCTGTCAGGTAGATGTTAAACTTAGCCAACTGCTTTCTTAGAGTTTCTAAAATAAGTTTCTCTGATTACATCAACATCTTTTCACATGGCCTCATAGACTCATCTGCTGGCTCAAGAACAGACACCAGAATGACTTCCAGGATTTCGATGAAAAAGAACTCCAATTGCTCTGTTCTACAGAAGCTGCCACTGGCAGGCACAACCTCTATAATAAGGAACGTGGGCAAGGGTGGGCCCTGCTGAGTTGTCACTACAATGCCCCTTGAGGCAGTGATGCCTTTGTGGGCAGTCATTGCCTTGATTCAGTTCCCTCCTCTGAGATCTACTGATGTTTGACACTGTCACTGATTTAGACACACTGAGCTCTGTGCTTGCCCTGAACTTCACAAGTCACTGGGCACTGTAGCATTCAGGGAATAGCACCCTGAAGAGTAGTTTCTGTTTCTGGCAGTTCCATGATAGTTTTAGCATGAGTGTCGTGATATATCATTAACTTCTTGGCTTCTACTTAAAAATCCTCATCAGTACAAGCCAGCACAGCCAGGCCAGAAGTCACAACTCAGAGGGAGTACCAGCAGACACACCCTTCCCACATGCTTCTCTTGTCTGCTTTGTGAGCTGTTCCAGGCTGAATCCAGTGGAATTCTTTTGGGACTATTTCTGAAGGTGGAGAGAACATTAGACATCCAGCCTTCTCTCCTGGTTTCTGTGTCAGAGGCTGGTTGAGTTCTTTGGCAGAGGATCAAGGGACTGTTGTGCATTCTTCATAAGCTAAGATGACTGGGTGATGTCAGGGTTCATTCCTTGGGCACTGCTCTCAGCAATGTGCCAAACTCGATGGCCTCACCTGCTACTTCCTAAAATACATGCTGGGGACTCAGATCAGATTCTAGACTCTGGTCAAATCCAGTTAAAGTGACATTCCACATAATGCAAAACATCCCAAGATTTAGCTGCCAATCTAAAAGTGTATACATATTAGACACTATAGGATTTCAGTCCCCCAAGCTAATCTAGACAACACTTTGAGCTTCAGGAACTTCAAGACCTCATCCACTGGCATCACTCCCACATTTTACTTTATGCAAATTTTATGCTTACTTTTCTCTTTTTCTCCCATTGGGATATTTAATATTGGAGAAACTGTTTAGTCCTTATCAAACCAGTCTCCTGGAACCATGCCCCAATTATTCCCTTATTCCCTATTCTCCACCTGTACACGCAAAGGAGCTGACCTGACCGTTGCTGATCATGGCACCTCTGTCCTATGCCACTCATGGCCCTGTCACAAATGCAGCACCTGCCCCACCATGTACATGCCCTATGGAGATGCACCCTCCTTCTTCTCTCCCTCCAACAGTTCCAAGAACAATATAATAATTCATAATTCACAGTCATTGCACAGCTCCCTAGTACCATCTCCATGAGGCTGCATGAACAGAGTGGTCCTGATTCCAGGATCTCCTTCTAAACTGTAATGATTACTGCTTTCTTCACACCCCTTCTCCACTCAAAAATCTAGGCTTCTTAATTTCCACTGCTTAAATTTACATAATCATTTCATATCATGAGGGAAAAAATTAATATCTAATCATTTTGGACATAGATGTAATTTTTTTCTAGGGGCATTCTACTCTCTCTACAATAGCTTTACTGATTTAAGTACCTGGAGAAGCTCTGCTCTAAGGATGTTATATCTGTTCCTCTATAAATTATGTGCATATAATGCTTGCCCTTCAACTTAACTTGTTACTCTACATGATTTTTTTCCTTTTTTAAAAATTGAAGTACAGTTGATTTATAGTGTTGTGCAAATTTCTGCTGTACAGCAAAGTGACCCAGCCCTACATATACATACATTCCTTTTCTTGTATTATCTTCCATCGTGGTCTATCCTGAGAGACTGGATATAGTTACCTGTGCTATCAGTATGTTATCCTACATTATTGAATCATCAGCTTAAAATATTTTGAAGCTGTTTTTATCAGGTGCCTACATGTTTAGAACCAAGATAACAACTGGTGTGTTGAAATTTTTATCATTATTTAGTGACCTTTCCTATCTAATAATATATGAGTACTATTTAAGATCATAAGTATCAGTGGGGTTGGAGAGGGTCACAATGCAATGTGTCTTTTTTCCATTCTTATATTTCCAACTTTTACACATCCATGTGTTTTTCACTGTGGGTTTATTTTAGTTACATTTATTGACATTATAGACAGACTCGGATCTGTATAGCAGACAATGTCTTGTTTTGCACAGACTCATTATCAAATCAGAGTGTTTTGGGGGAATCTAATCTAACAAAACCTATTTTTATAGTCTCAGTTTATTATTTTAATTCTCTCCCATTTTTTCCATTATTTTAATTTATGTTTTACATTTGGAGGGATATTGATGTTTACTTTTCTTTCACTCCCCAAAAAGAAAGAACTTTAGCACACTTTCAAATATTTGAAACTCTTCACTCCTTATGTTGGTTATACCTGGATTTAAAATTCATAGTTATTATGGATGTATTTTTTTCTTTCTGTTTACTTTTTTTTTTTGGTTTTTAGGGCCACATTTTTGGCATATGGAGGCTCCCAGGCTAGGGGTCGAATCGGAGCTACAGCTGCTGGCCTAGACCACAGCCACAATGCTGGATCCTTAACCCGCTGAGCGAGGCCAGGCATTGAAACCTCATGGTTACTAGTCAGATTTGCCTCCTTTGCGCCACAACGGGAATTCCATCTTTGCTCTTATTTTTTAAAGACAACAATAAATTTTACTAATGTATGAAATCTTTTGTTCCCTCATATATCTCCTACAGCACCTCCTAGATTTTTCTTTCCACTTATACAAATACTTTACCCTTGTTTCCAATGCAGATCTTGTTTTGGCAAAACTTCTAAGGCCTTCTATGCCAGAGAATATCTTATCTGGTCTCCGAATTTATATGACCGCTTATTTGGATATAAAATTCTAGATTCTGGAGTTCCTGCTGTGATGCAATGGGTTAAGGATACAGCATTGTTTCAGCAGGGGCTCAGGTAGCAGCTGAGGCATGGGTTCGATCCCTGCCCCCAGGAACTTCCACATGCTGCAGATGTGACCAAAAAAATTAATAAATATAATTTTTAAATAAATAAAATTCTAGGCTCTAAGTTGTTTCCCTTGAATATGTTTAATACTCTACTTTATTGTATCCTTATATCTAGTTGATAGTGACAAATAAATCTTATATCAATCTGATTCTTGGGCTCAGCTGTGATTTGTTTTGTCTCTGAAGTCTTCTAATTTTTTTGCCTTTGATATCTTATGCTTTACTATAATGTGTCTGAATGTAAGCTTTTCTTTATCTTTCTTTGAGGGTACTCTATGAGGCCTTTGAAAGAGAGGTCTTTCATCTTTATTTAATTTGGGAAAATTTAATCTCTATTATTTCTTCAAATATTTTCTCATCTCCATTTATATTTTCTCTTTCTGGTACTCCTATTATCTGGATATTGACATTTCTATTTCTCTCCTCCATATATTTTTAAAAATTTTTTCGGTTCTCCCTCCGAGAAATTTCTTCAATCTGTCTTCTAATTCATTAAATCATTTCTCAGATGCATTCCAGTGAGTATATTCTTCAAGTACTATTTTTGATTCCTAATATTCCTGCCTGTTTTAAGACTTTTATTTTTCTGGTTTCTCATTTTTTGTCACTTAGTACGTTTATTGGGATAATTTGATTTATTTGTCCTCTTTTAATATTTCTACTTCTGACACAATCTATAGTTTTGAAATAATTGCGCTCCTCAAATGACTTCTTTTGGTGGAAGTACACTTAACATGAAAGTTTTAGCTAATCTGCCAGGCATTATAGAAAGTAAGACCCCATACCCCAACTTGCCTCAGCCCTGGTAAGGGAGTGAAATGTGTCCAGAGTGGAGAATTTTGAGTCCTAACCCTAATCTTTATCACTGTCCCCAGCAAGAAGTGCAGTTGGTTTTCTCGTAATCTTTCTACACTGGGTGGGGGGCGGGGGGGAGGGGTTTCTATAGTCATACCCTTTTGTCTTTTTTAGCCATACCTCCTGTCTTTGCTTATTGACGGCTCCCCCACAGCAGGGTCCAAAGGACACTTCCACTGATGTCTTTTCCGGGTGCTTGTTAAAAACGTGTTTTCCGGGCTCTGCTTCAGACTTACAAATCCAGACTCTGAGAGGATCCTGGGAAGCTGAATGTCAAACTATACAGGTGACTCTTACAGATGTTGACAATTCCATCATTGCCTATTCTTGCTATTAACTTTGCTCTCAGAAGCTTTGTTGAGAAAGTTGGAGGAGGATTTATAGTGTAGGACTAAACTGTATGACCGAAGTAAGGTTTGAAGGTGTTGATATCTTGTGTCTGTCCTATGCCTGGATGCCATTAGTATAAACAAGCAGAGGAAACCTGTGGAATGCACTTCTCCTGGAGTATTCAAAGGACATCAAGAATCTTA
Organism: Sus scrofa; assembly: GCF_054392235.1. Classification (NCBI taxonomy): domain Eukaryota; kingdom Metazoa; phylum Chordata; class Mammalia; order Artiodactyla; family Suidae; genus Sus; species Sus scrofa. Next base: position 151,166,050 of record NC_139383.1, read on the forward strand.
AATCTCATTTATTCCCATAATATTCTCTAGTGGGCAAATATAGTAATAGAACAAAAAGGAAAATAAAGCTTATTTTGTGTTGATGAATTATACTGTCTATGGAAGAATACAGTCAACCAAAAAGCTATCGAAGATCATAAAACTGGATTGTCATAAGAAAGCCTGGAGAACCTGGGACAGTGTTTGTGTAGTAGAAATGTTTGTCCTTGGTTCTTGATTCAAGCAGAAGCAGTTTACATTTACTACAAGAGTTTTCCTTGCAGCATTATGCGTTATATTCAAAGATAGAAAAGAACTCAGATGCCCATCAACAGTATGGTGGACTAGCAACATGTCCTACGTTTGCATTACATAACAATGGAAATTAACTACAGACCCGTGCCACAACAGGAATAAATCTCATAGTTTTGAGTGAAAGAAGGTTGACAGGCTTCTGATTCCATTTATACAAAGTTCAAAAAACAAAGAAAACTAAACTACAGTGTTAAGGAATTCAAACTTGACTGGCTCAAGTATAAAGAAATGCAAGAGAATTATCTCCATAAATGTCTTCTTTAGGTAAAAGAAAGGAGATTATGTCAAGTTTATATGTCACTCCTTACTGGCCAGGGAACTTGCCTGTTTACGCAAACAAGGGAGCTGAGGAAACTGTGTTTGGGCTTCATCAACAATTCTCACTGAAGGTCCTCCTTTCCTTGTATAATGGACGGCACAGGTTTGAAGTGAGCAATCAAAAATCTGCAAGGGTTTACTTATCACACCTCCCTCCTGAGGCCACATGTTTCTGAGAAAATGATTGATAGTGATTGTGGGTTGTTCTTCATGTGTACACATAACTTAATGTCACTTATGGGACTTAGGACTTTCTAACTTAACGTCCTCTTTCCCATCAATCATTCATAGGCTCGATTAATAGTTATGAGCATCTACCTAATGCCAGGCAGTTTTTCGGTGCTAGAGACATAGTATGTGGAAAAGACAAAGTTTCAACCTTCATAGAACTTGCAGTTTAGTAGGTGAGATGGGAAGATAAAAGGCAAATAATAAAAATTATTGATGTAATTTAAAGGAATGGTTAGACTAGGAAAAAAATGTACCAGGGAGACAAGGTAGAGGTAACAGTGTGTGTATGTAGGGGCGGCAGGGGTGGGGAATATGTTTTTTTTTTTTTATTTTTACAAGCTGGGGAAGGCCTCTATGAGGAGGTAATGTTCAAACAATGGAAATTTTCCATGATCTCCTTGCATATGCTATGATATGATTTTGTTCATTTGTTCACCATAGTCCATAGGGTTGTTCAAATAAACTGCTTATTTTTACTAGATCTACAGAGTGTGTATTATTCAGTCTCTGAATTAAGTGTGACTCTTATTTCATATTTGCCTTCAAACTAAGACCTGTGGGCCAGCTAGCTGTTTCCTTATGTCTACAAATGTACTTACTCTACAATGGCAGAGGTGAGTATTTGGGACAGAGGTCATACGGCCTAAAGCCTAAACTGTTTCTGTCAAGGCCTTTACAGAAAAAATTTTTTGGCACCTAGCTTAACTCATTGATTTTCAAATTTTATGCTATTTAAAGACATTGCTTTCCCTCTAAACACTGCGTTAGCTGCATTTAACTGGCTTTCATATGACCTACCATGTTACCATTCATTTCAAACAATTTTTTAATATTCAGTGTAGTTTGGAGTTCCCCTTGTGGCTCAGTGGATTAAGAACCTAACACGAGTATCCATGAGGATATGGGTTTGATCCCTGGCTTCACTCAGTGGGTTAAGGATCTGCAGTGTAGATTGCAAATGTGGCTCAGATCTGGCATTGCTGTTACTATGGCATAGGCTGGCAGCTGCAGCTCCGATTCAACCCCTAGCCCAGGAACCTCCATATGCCACAGGTGCGGCCCTAAAAAGAAAAAAATATGTACATTTAATGTGGTTTATCCTTTTATTCATGGGTTATTTAGAAGTGTGTTGTTTAATTGCCAAACTATTAAGGATTTGCCTATTTATCATTCTGTTCTTGAATTCTAGTTTAAACTCAAAGTGGTCAGAGAGCACACCTTAAATTTTTCTTTTGATCTGATTTATTTTTTATTATTTTATTATTTTATTATTTTATTTTACTTTGTTTTATTTTATTTTATTTTATTTTATTTTATTTTATTTTATTTTATTTTATTTTATTTTATTTTATTTTATTTTATTTTGTCTTTTCAGGGCTGCACCAAAGGCATATGGAAGTTCCCAGGCTAGGTGTCTAATCAGAGCTATAGTTACTGGCCTACGCCACAGCTCACGGCAACACCAGATCCTTAACCCACTGAGCGAGGCCAGGGATTAAACCCACAACATCATGGTCACTAGTCGGATTTGTTTCTGCTGTGCCAGGACAGGAACTCCCGATTTTTTTTTTAGACTTAATTTAGGGACCAGCATATGGTATATAAGTAACTGTTCCATGTGCACATAAAAAGAAAATTGATCAGCAGCTGTTAAGTGCAGTATTTTACATAGGTAAGTTAGATTAATTTTTTATCTTAATTTGGTTGCTCAAATATTTTATATCCTTGTTGTTGTTTTGTTTTTTGTTTTTTGTTTTTTTGTTTTTTTTTTGCTTTTTAGGGCCTCACCCACAGTATGTGGAGGTTCCCATGCTTGGGGTCCAATCAGAGCTATGGCTGCACGCCTATGCCACAGCCACAGCAATGCAGGATCCAAGCTGGATCTGAGACCTATACCACAGCTCACAGCAACACCAGATCCTTAACCCAGTGATAGAGGCCAGGAATCAAACCCATCACTTCATGGTTACTAGTCAGATTCATTTTCCCTGTGCCACAATGGGAACACCATATCCTTGTTGGTTTTTTGACTGCTATTTTAATGCTTATTGAGAGTGATGTATTAAAATCTCCAACTACTAATATATGATTTTTCAATCAATTTCTTCTAGTTCTGTTAAATTTTGTTTTATATATTTTGGAGTTATTAGGTACACGTAGGTGAAACAAGTGCAGAAAAATTTTAGGATGATTATCTATTTAGTTCATGTTTTTATTATTATGAAATGTTTCTGTTTTCTTCTAGTGATTTTTCTTGCCTCTTTCTATTTACATGATATAATTCTTTCTATGCTTTTACTTTCCATTTAACTGTGAACTTATATTTAAACTTCTTCTCTTACAAAGTAGCACATACTCAAGTCCTAGTTTTGTATCCAGTGTGAAAATCTCTGTCTTTAACTGGAATATTTAATTATTCATACATGATACAACTAAAAATAAATGGATTTAGGTCTCTGTTTTCTATTTAAACTATCTGTTCTTTGTTTTATATTTTTTGTCAGCAAGTTTCTTTTGTACTAGTCAAACTTTTGTTGTTATTCTATCTGTTGTCTCTATTAGCTATTCTCAAATATTTTGGTAGTTACCTAGAGATTTACAATGAATCCTTCTTTTACCAGTTAACCTTAAGGTAGTTATTTTCACCACCTTTTGAGCAATGCAAAAAAAAACTTTGCAACAATTTTAATTCATTTAATAGTCTCGTTTATTGTGTTATTGCTGTTGTATATTTTATTTTTATTTATCCCGCTTCAATCTGTGGATTGATAAGCTTTCAATAGTTAAAAGAAATTGTTGTTATTCTAGTTTTAAATATTCATTCTGCTTCATTTTTTCCACTTCTTTGCTGGAATTCACATTAAGCACAATGGTTGACTGTTTAGATTATTTGATTTCTTATTTCACATATATTTTATGCTCTCATCTTTATTTCCATTCTTCTTTTCTCTGTGCACTTTAGTTTGGATATATTTTATTGACCTATTTTTAGCGGCATTGTTCCTATCTTCTGCTATGTCTGGTTTCCTGCTAGATCCACCCAATAAGCTCTTGATTTTTGATATGATATTTTCACTTCTGCAATATGCATTTAATTTCTAGAAATATATATTCTAAAATATATATTTTATATTTTTATATTCTAATATACATATTAGAATATATAACTCTATAGTATAATATATATATTATAGAAAAAGTTTCAGGTCACTGTTGAAAATTTCCAACTTTTCATGTTGGTCTTTTCACCTCACATTAAAAAAAAAAAAAAGGTATTAATCATGGATGGTGCTCCTAGGCTTTTGGTTAAGAGACTGTAAAACTCCCATCTCCTCAAACCTGGAAATTTTGCCCTTTGTAAAAGATTCTGAAAGTAGCTATTATTTTACCCCATGTAGGGCCAAAATGTGGCCAATGTCATGAGGTTCAAAATCTAGGCCAATCATCTGTTTATTGCAGGCCTTTCTCTCTAACTGGAATTTTACACCATGAGACCATGGGAGATTCCATTCTGCCTTTCAGTTTCAGGTTTCTGGCCTCATACGCTGCCTCAGAAATCAGCCACTGTCCTATGAGGAAAACTAATATATATGTCAATTAAGTTGGATTTGCTAATTGTGTTATTCAAGTCTTCCATATGCTTATCAATTTTTAGTCTACTTGTTCATCTGCTACTAAAAGAAGTGTATTAACATATTCCACTCTGACTGTGGATTTGTCTGTTTATTTTTTAGTTGTGTCAGTTTTTGCTTTATATATTTTGAAACCATATTATTATATAATAAATATTTAGGTCAATTCTACCTTCCAGGTAACTTGAAATTTTCTTGTCAATGATGTATCCCTGTTTATCTCTATGTAGGGTTTTGCCCTTAAAGTTTTTCTTTGTATCCTTATATTTAAGATAATAGCACATAGTCAGGTTTTATTTTATTCAGCCTGACATATTTTTTCCTTTTCTGAAAAATTTAGTCCATTTCCATTTAATGTATTTACCTGCCAAATTATTTTTCTTCTTTTATTTTTCCATCTTTTATGTTTCTGTTTTCTCATTTTTCATGTATTATATTTAATTGATTAGTTTTATTATTGCATTTTTCACTCTAAATTTTGAAGTAGTTTTTTTCCCTACTATTCTGTAAGTACTGATACTGAAAGTAATAGTGCATCCTTGCTTTGTAACTTATTTTTTGTTTTTGTCATCTTTCTGGGCTCTGGCAGGATTGTGGAACACTTGAACTCCATTAACCCTCTCCAGACCTCTAAGTATCACTGTCATGTATTTTAATTCTATAAAGATTTCTAAATTCCACCAGATTTTGTTATTTTTTATCCATTCATCATCCATTTAAATTTGCCAGTTATATTTAAATCCTTCCTGAAGATACTAGGAATCCTTGGTGATCTTAATTAAATTTCCGACTTGCAATTTTTAAACTATCTTGGTTTACTTATGTTTGCCCTTATATGCAAGGTTTCATCCTTCTCAAAGCATGGGGCTTTTCAGTGACTCCAGCCATGATAGTTCTTGGATTCTAACTTTTGTCTAACTTTTGCCAAAGGGCTTACAAGTTTTTCAAAAGTGATGCTTATTTTTAGCCCCTTCTTCTGGTATTAAAAGCTCCCTGGCAAGAAGTTCCACATGCCAATTTCACCTCTCTATATTCCTGTTTATTCCCAGATACTTCTTGGCCTTCTGTTACCTTCAAGAATACACTCTTCCACTATAAAAGAATTTGAGGAGACTATGGAAAAGGGTTGGAGATTATTAGAGAGAGAGTGCTGCTAGAGGACTGCAGAGTGCTGCTTCCCTACTTCATCGTAAGTCAAGAGATGAAACTTGAGTCAACCATGTGGGGAGGGCAATGTGTCTCCTAGCCGTCTCACAGAGTGAACTGGTAGCTGATAGTTATGGGTGGGGTTATGTCCCTTCTGAAAACATACATTGAAGTCATAACCTCAGGACCTCAGTGTGTGATTTTGTTTGAAAAGAGGATCATTTCAGATGTACTTTGTTAAGATAAGGTGATACTGGAGTAGTGTGGTCCCCTAATCCAATATTACCACCGTCCGTATAAGATGATCAACTGAAGACATAGACACAGAGAGGGGGGGCCATGTGAAGACAGAGGCAATGACTAAATTATGCTGTCACCAGTAAAAGAACATCTGGGGCTACCAGATTCTCAAAGACTCAGGGAAGCCTATATACCCTTGGAGGCTTCAGAGAGAGCACCACACACTCAACACCTTGATTTCAGACTTTCAACCTCCAGAATCATGAGAAAATATTTGTGTGTTGTTTTAAGCCATTCAGCTTTTGGCACTTTATTCTGATATCCCTTGGAAACTAACACACTGATTTCTACTGAAAAATCTTAAAAGGGAAGCTGGTTGGCTAGCCACTCTGTGAGAAAGTGTGACTGGGTTGGATGACCTTCAGGCCTGTATTTCTTGGGAAAAAAATGGATAAACATTTCTCAGGGATTAGAAATGGGTCACACCTGACAAAAAGCTGGTGCAAGGTTATATCCTATCCAGGAGACCCACCAATATGTTAGGGGAACTCAACAACAGAGCAAAATCTCCAAATCTCAAGAACTAAAAAACAATAAACTGCAGAAGATATATTTGCCTGTATCAAAGTAGCTACAGGAGAGAGATCCTCAATGATGTGGATAAAGAGTCTCAAGCCAAACCACTAAAGTGTCCCTGAGATAGTCACTTTAAAAACTCCACATGTCTCAGGAAGCACTCATGCCACCTTGTAACAATATTAGGTAAGAATTCCCTACTTCTTTTTCTTGAGAGAAGTAAAAATTGAGATTTGAGAGGTAGAAGAAAGATCAGTAGAAGTTCAAGGTGATGAAGACAGAAGATGGAAACCACACCTCCTTTCCCAAGGCTGTCGGTCAGTCTTCAATAAACCTAAGTTGGAAGAAGAGGAGATTATGTCTCAACAATACAGTTTGGCATTTCTGATTGTTACCTTGGATCAGACATTTTAATTTTTTTTTTTTTTGTCTTTTTGTCTTTTCTAGGGCTGCACCTGCAGCATATAGAGGTTTCCAGGCTAGGGGTCTAATCAGAGCTGTAGCCACCAGCTTACTCCAGAGCCACAGCAACACAGGATACAAGCTGCATCCGCGACCTACACCACAGCTCACAACAATGCTGGATCCTTAACCCACTGAGCAAGGCCAGGGATCGAACACAAAATTTCATGGTTCCTAGTCGGATTCGCTAACCACTGAGTCACAATGGGAACTCTGAGACATTTTAATTATTAAACTGAGACTTTGGGGGGACTGGAGTGATCAAGGTATATTTTCTTACCTAAGAAGGACCTAAAGGGGGTGTTCCCATCGTGGCTCAGTGGTTAATGAATCCGACAAGGAACCATGAGGTCGTGGGTTAGATCCCTGGCCTTGCTCAGTGGGTTAAGGATCTGGCATTGCCGTGAGCTGTGATGTAGGTCGAAGACACAGCTCGGAACCCGCGTTGCTGTGGCTCTGGTGTAGGCCAGTGGCTACAGCTCCAATTAGACCCCTAGCCTGGGAACCTCCACATGCTGTGGTGTGGCCCTAGAAAAGGCAAAAAGACAAAAAAATAAAAAAAATAAAAAAATATGTTTCCTTCTTTGGCTGAATTGTCCTCCCCCACCCCACCCCCACCCCTGCACCCCAATTCATATATTGAAGCCCTAATATCCAGTACCTCAGGATGTAAATTTACTTGGTGATAGATCCTTTAAAGAGATGCTTAAGTTAAAATGAGACACTGGGAGTTCCCATCATGGCGCAGTGGTTAACGAATCCGACTAGGAACCATGAGGTTGTGGGTTCGGTCCCTGGCCTTGCTCAGTGGGTTAACGATCCGGCGTTGCCGTGAGTTGTGGTGTAGGTTGCAGACGCGGCTCAGATCCCGCGTTGCTGTGGCTCTGGCGTAGGCCAGTGGCTACAGCTCCGATTCGACCCCTAGCCTGGAAACCTCCATATGCCGCAGGAGCGGCCCAAGAAATAGCAACAACAACAACAACAACAACAACTACAACAACAACAACAACAACAACAAAAAAAAAATGAGACACTGGAGTTCTCTTGAGGTATGGTGCAGTGGGTTAAGTATTCAGCACTGTCACTCCAGTGGCTTGGGTTACTGCTGTGGTGTGGGTTCAATTCCTGGCCCAGGAACTTCCAAACTTCTATAGGCATGGGCAAAAAAAAAAAGATTCGCTATCCAATATGAATGATGTCCTCATAAGAAGAGGATATTTGGCAAATAGAGAAGCACCAAGGATGCACATGCATGGGGAAAAGACCCTGTAAGGACGTAGCAACAGGATGGCCATCTGCAAACAAAGAAAAAGAAAAAACCTGATGACACCCTGATCTTGAATTTCTAGTTTCCAGGACTGTGAGACAATACGTTTCTGCTATTTAAGCCACCTGGTCTGTGGTACTTTATTATGGCAGGCCTAGCAAACTAACATATCTTCCCGCGATACTCTATCCACATGGTCTGAATGACAGCTTCCATTGTCATTGAGATCTGATTCTCTTCATCACAGACCTACGGCAGGACACAGGCCAATCATGGCCCCAAGATATGGGTTTGGGACCCAAATTAGGACAATCAGAGATATTTTCTGTGATTTTTTTTTCAAACTGCAGCTGGGATAAAGGATCTCCAATTTCCTTTCAAAAATAGGTATCTAATCCATATACATTTTCCTCTCCATGATGGCATAGGACAAATGTTGTATTGCCATCAGGTGGCTTTTGCCTTTTTGAGGTCTCAAAGTTGTTCAGTCGTTCTTTGCTGTTGACAGATTAGGCATTCAGTACTAATTGTAGCCAGATCAGCCCAGTGAGGGTAATTTCATGTTATTGAGTCCATGCATAACCCCCACACTTGCTACATTGGCTGTTTGTTCATTAGTCCAGGGAGCAAGCACTGAGGTGGCCAAGGAAAAGAGGAAAAGCCTTTCCCACTGTGCTAGTTATCAGTTTGTTGCCTCAGCTCCACATTTACTCTTTTTGGTATGCTCTGTCAAATTGGACCTGGATCTTTTAAATTTCCTTTCTTCCTTCCTTCCTCCACTCCTTCCTTCCTTCTTTCCTTTCTCTTTCTTTCTTTCTCTCTTTCTTTCTATCTTTCTACCTTTCTTTCTTTCTTTCTTTCTGTTAAATTTTATGGCCACGTATGGAAGTTTCCAGGCCAGGTATTGATCCGAGCTACAGCAGCAATCTAAGCCACAGTTGTGGCAAGGTCGGATCCTTTAAACTACTATGCCTGCCTGGGATCAAACCAGTGCCTCCCCAGCAAACTGAGCCACTGCAGTTGGATTCTTAACCCACTGCACCACAGCAGGAATCCTCTGAATTTTCCTTCCTCCTTTCCTCCTTCCTTTCTTCCTTCCTTTCTTTCTTTTTTTTTCTCTCTCTCTTTCTTCCTTCCTTCCATTCTTTTGCTAGTTCGTACAGTATAAAGCTTTTCAGTAAAGGATACTGAAAAGGACATGGTTCTCAAGTGCTAACTTAGCGGGCTCCTGAAATGTGGGCAATTTCTCCATTGCCCAGTTCCTGCCATGCATTGTGATCGGCAGCCCAGTAACTTCATCAGCCTATTTTCCATTAGGTAGTGCCTCTGGTGGGATAACTTTCCTGAAGAGCAGAAAGTTCCATCAGCACAGCACCACAGCAGTTTCTCCACCATCCAGGGAACTATGGCTATGCCCTCTCCAACAGGGTCTGCCTTGTAACCTAGGGCCTCTTCCCTCAGCCCAGGGTCAGCAGATCTTCTCTTTATCTGCTATCCCTGTATCCTTTGGTCTTCTTTTCACTACTAATTAGTCAATCCCTTGTTATTCCAGTCTCTTATATAGTTAATATTTCTTTGCACTTTTAGGAATGTGAAGGGTTGAAACAACCCAGGCCTACTGAGTTGACCCATTCCTGCCCGGCAGGAAAAAATTTATAAAGAAATATTGCAAAAATCAGAAGGGATGAAGGGACAGCCTCTAGGTTAGGTTTCTGAGAACATTTCCCACAACCATTATCATAGACCTCACTTGCTAATGGAGATTTTATCCCTGCTAACCTGGACAAGACTATCTTTGCTGCAAATAGAAGGCTAATCCCTTTAGTAGGTGCACAGAAAGACAAAAGACTGAGAAATATAAGATTGTTTCAATTCCACATTGCGGCAGTAGAATTCAAAACCCTGGGATGTATCAAAGTGAAGGCAGGGTGTTCAAAAGAATTGGGGGCAGCTGCTAATGATTAACGTCAGATATTCCCTAAAATGGGTTATCGTTGTGTATAGGGATGAGGGGTGGGGGTGGGGAGTATCTGATAATTACCATTGAACTCACCCAAAGCTATTTGGTAAAAATTCAGGTTCCTGAGATTCATCTAAGACCTACTGAATCCCAGTCTATGGTGTTAAAGCTCTCCCATCCCCAAAGATTTTAATAAATTCCCTGGATTAGTCCAGTAGTAGAGGGTTTGAATTTCTGACTTTATAAATGCTCTGTTTTCCCTCAGATACTTTTTATTGCAAAATGATAAAGCCGAGGCAGAGTAATAGCAACTCATTGCCAGTGACAAGGTGAATGTGGAGCTACAACATGTAACAAGACCAGAATGCTAATTAGCAAGGCATGCCCTACAGGGTGGTCTTTGATATTCGCTAATCAATCACAACATCCATAAGAGAAAATGTAGGAGCAATTCATGAAGTGATTTAACTTAATCTGGATTGCAAAAGGAATTTGAAACTGGTGAACAAATACCAGGAAGATTCAAAAATCTTTCACCAAGTCCCAAGCTATAGTTAATTTCACAGACCCAGAGCCCCTTGAAAGAAATGGAGACCCTTAAGTAAGCAATTTCTGATAATATCACAGCTACAAACAGTGACTGTTCCTCCTAACATTTCCCACTCTGGGTTGCAGTCAGATACAAGGGCAACTGTGTGCTGGAGAAAAAGAGACCCAGGTCTTCCGTGGACACTTGGAACTAATACCGTGGCCCACTAAAAAGATAGGGAACTCTGAAAGTCAAAACGTGAAAAGAAAAAAAAAAAAAAAAAAGACTTGAGGCCTCTCCCTAGCTCTCAGTGGCTCATGAACACAAGCTAAAATTACTTTCCTACATCTTGAGAGAATAGTGGGACTAACCACCCTTAGCAATTGTCAGAATCCTTAATTGGCTCCCCAACCAGTGGAGCAAAGGCTATTATTGGATGAAAGACCAAGGGAAGCTATGGAGCTGCCTCTTTCCAATTAAACAGAAAAACATATCACTTTGAAAATGTCAAAGATCATACCACATTCAAAGTCTTGACATATATAGAAGTTGGTGATTCCTAGCAAATCTCCAGAGATCAAATACATCTTAATGATTGACAGCAGATTACTATAAATAGTGATTACAATTACAGTTGCTGCTCCAGGTATATTTTCTTTACCAGAACAAATACATAGTTCTTGGCTACAAGTACATAGTGATAGATCTGGAAGCTGATATTTTCTCTGTCTCAAGCACCAAAAAACATTGGAATAAATTCACTGTGTATGGCGGGAAGAGTGGGGATCCTTCTTTCCCTTACCTCAGGTCTACATATCTTCTACAACACCAGCACAACCTTCATAGGATTTGCTTATCTTATCATCTTCCAGGAAATCACCCTTGTCTGCTACATTGATGACATTATACCCAGAGAGACTGAAATCCTGGGAGTGGCAGATACCAAAGATGCTTGGGTAAGGCATAGAGGTAATAAAGAGAAAAATAATCCACCAAAATTTAGGGAGCTGACGCCTCAGTGACGTTTTCAAGGAGTCAGTGACTGAGGCATGTCTGAATATTCCTTCCAAAATGAAAGAAGGGTTTTTGTTCCTTGTACTTCCTACCACACTAAGAAAGACATAGAATGCTTGGAGCATCTCTGACTGGAGACCAAAACAATAGAATCCACAGCAGAAGTTATATTCCATAACTTGTCATAAGAAAATAATAATACATTCAGTGTGATTTCCCATAGTTTACATTTCTTTTAAGAATGATTTGTATAGAAACGGCTCCCTTCCTCCTCCACCTCATCCTCTTCCCAGTAACTAGCTGAAACTCTTGCATGTAAATTGGTATAGATAAATGATATTTCATGTAAAAAGGAAGGACTTTCCTGACATTTATCACCTGTAGGATGCTTGTTCTCAGTCAGAAACTGTAAGCCATGGTGAATCTGGAGTAGGCAGCAAATAATATTTATTTGCTATTCTGAAATTTTCCAATTAGCTTACTACATGGCCCTGAAAGAGACTAAATGCCAGATAAGGGACATTAAGTAGCTTCATGAACTGAATATCCACTGTGGACAATTATTTGATCTACCAAGCCATAAATTTGGCCATGCCCAACTGCACTCCAACATAAACTGGAAGCAGTTTATGTAAGATCAGAAGCCAGATAAATTAACCTGCCTGCTAACAATAGCTATGAACTCTGAACGTTAACAACAATAACATCAAAATGCCTGAGGGCTCTGGAGACTGAGCAAAGGTACATAAATTTGGAAAAAGAGCTGAAATTTGGAACAAGTGACCTGAAAGGAGACAGTTATCATTTTTTGCCACTTTACCCTGAGGGTAGCTAGAGTGAGGGAGATGGCAGTGTGGTGCAGGCAACAAAGGATAGAAAACTTGCTATCTTTTGGAAAGGAACCAATGAAAGGAGACCAAAGCAATCAGGGTCATCAGAGAATGAGGGGGAGCCTCATGATGAAAGGAGTCAGAGAAGAGGAATATCAAATTCCACGTTTAAACTCAGCCGTACTTTCTTGCTAATCCCTAAAACATGCATGGATGAAGCAAACTAAAAACTGTGTGCACATGCTCCTCACCTCAGGTATGACAACTTTCAGTTTGAGTCTACCCAAGTTAAATGCCTGCACTATTCAGAACAATATAACATAGAATCTTCACAACATGTCTTCCTAATATCCAGGATATAATATAAAACTATTTGATACGTGAAGTACCAGGAACATATGGCTTAGCCTCAGGGAAAAAGTAGTTGACAGATGCCACCCAGAGGTGACCCTAATATTATCAGACAAGGATTTAAAAACAGTGATTGTGCCTATGCTCAGTGAAGTAAAGGAAAATACACTTGCAATGAATGAAAAAAATAATAATATTTTTTAAAAAGAAAAGTACAGTATCTGAAATAAATTCACGGCATGGTTTGATAGCAGAATGGAGATGACAGAGTAAAAAGTCAATGAATCTGAAGATAAATCAACAGAAATTATCGGATATGAAGAAGAGAGATGAAAGAGATTGAAAAACAAATGGATAGAGTTTCAAAGACATGAAGGGCGATTTTAAAAGTCCTAATGTAAATAGAAAGATATCCAGTGCTCTTGAATTAGAAGAGTTAATATTGTTAAAATGAACATACAAGCCATCTACAGATTTAATGCTATTCCCTATCAAAATGACATTTTCCAGGGAACCAGAACAAATAATTCTAAAATTTATATGAAATCACAAAAGACTCTGAATTGCCAAAGCAATCTTAACAAAAAAAATGAACAAAGCTGGAGGTACAACCTCCCATATTTAAGACTATACTACAAAGCTATAATAATCAAACAACAGACAGACACATAGATCAATGGAAGAGAATAGAGAGACCAGAAATAAACACATGTACCTATTGTCAATTAAGGAGGCAAGAATATTCAATAGAGAAAAGATAGCTTTTTCTTTTCTTTCTCGCTCTCTGTCTTCTTTTCTTTACTTTTTTTCTTTCTCTCTCTCTCTCCCTCTTTTTTTTTTTTTTTTTTTCCGATTTTTAGGGCCATATCCATGGCATATGGAAGTTCCCAGGTTAGGGTCAAATTGGAGCTGCAGCAGCTGGCCTACACCACAGCCATAACAGCATGGGATCTGAGCCATGTCTGTGACCTACACCACAGCTCACAGCAACACCAGATCCTTAACCCACTGAGTGAGGCCAGGGATCAAACCTGAAAGCTCATGGATACTAGTGTTCAAGTTCTTGACCCACTGAGCCACAATAGGAATTCCAAGATAGACTTCTCAATGAGCAGTGCTGGAAAAACTGGACAGCCACATGTAAACCCATGAGCAACACAAGTGCCCACCAACATATGATTGGATTAAGAAGATTAAGTAAGCCTAGACACAGGTCCAGTCTGAGGCTCTGAAATAGTTGAGGTGCAATCTCACTCTACTCTCAAAATACAGATTTTTTTTCTTACCCTAATTTTGTACCTACTGATGCCAGTTGCAGCCTCAATGTCTCCTCTTGGTACTTGTTTCCAAATGCTGGTTGCTATGCATGTATCTTCTCAGCCCAGCATTGGAGGATTAAGAAGGATATTACGGTGCTTTCTTTTTTTTTTTTTTTTTTTTTGTCTTTTGTCTTTTTTGTTGTTGTTGTTGTTGTTATTGTTGCTATTTCTTGGGCCGCTCCCGCGGCATATGGAGGTTCCCAGGCTAGGGGTTGAATCGGAGCTGTAGCCACCGGCCTACGCCAGAGCCACAGCAACGCTGGATCCGAGCCGCGTCTGCAACCTACACCACAGCTCACGGCAACGCCGGATCGTTAACCCACTGAGCAAGGGCAGGGATCGAACCCGCAACCTCATGGTTCCTAGTTGGATTCGTTAACCACTGTGCCACGACGGGAACTCCTACGGTGCTTTCTTATAGTATTAATCTTAGGAACCCAGGCATGCCCAAATCCTGCCCTACCAATCTCTGTTACCTGAATACTACTCTTCTATTATGGTAATCAACCATGGAATCCTAACTAAAATAGAATCATAGCGTGTCTTTATTAACACACCTACATATTCCTCTAACTCTTAGAATAGATTCCAAAAAACGCTATATTAAAGCGTGAAGTTGAGACTATCATCCTTTATATGTAAACTACTGCCCAGGTTGTCTGCACACCCTGTCCTCACAGGAAAAGCCTGGTGGATGCTGCTGGGTCAGCCCTGGTCACACACAGACAGAGCCTGTGTGCTATATCTGGCCCTGTTAAGGGATCTGGGGTCTTATTCTCATCATTCCTTCCTATATTCCACTGTTTATCTTTCTAAAATAAACAGGACTTGATCATATACATAAAAACAGCAACAACAATAGAAATCTCTATTTAGTCTTTTTCCTAAATCAACCTAGTTTAAAAATGAGTTGTGTTTAATCAAGAAGGAAAAACTAGGCAGCTAAATTTCCGCTACAAGCAGACACTGAAGGATCCTCTGCTCTTGGACTACAGTGGAGCCTCTGGGTGGGGAGTGGGGGTGGGAGTAGGGTTATGGCAACCCCTTGGGACAGCCACCTGACCCCTTGGGGTCCCTCCTAACTGGGCTGGACACCTCTGGCCTGGGCGTTAGCGCTGAAGGTCTAGAGGCCAATCTATGGTATGAGGAAGGGAGTGAACCTGGAGTTTTGTAAATCAGCCTGGAGGAAAGTCCTGGAGCCCCTACAACCACAGTAGTGACTGCTTGGCATGTCAGTGAATTTGGGGTCCTGTAACTTTGACTAGAGACACGCTCCAGTTTGGAACTTCACAAGAGCACTATGTTTTGAAACCCGTAAAGACCTGGAAAAGAGCTCAGGTTCCTCATCCTTTCAAAAACATTACCCAGGCAGAAGTTTTTTTTTTTAAAAAAAGCCTCTCCTTTTTTTTTTTTGCAGGAGAGAAATTTTATTGGCAATTATCTCTTTCCTTGTTATACTACAGGGTGAAGCAGTGATTTTAAATAGTAAAAGCTGGTTTCTCTCCAAACTATTTTCACTGTGGATGGCAGGTCATTTCGAAACTTTTTTACAGAAGCGTAATACATTTATTAAACTGCTCACAGCTAATGCAGTTAAGATGTCTATAACCGCAGGGGCTTCACAACTTGCAGAACTACTTAACCAGGAAATGCTGGTAAAGGTGACTTCTATTAGTTTTAAAGCTAATAAGTCCAGTTTGAGCTGGTAACTTGGCCTCTGGTCAGCAGTCATTCAGTTTGAGAATTGTAGAAAATACTGCTGCCTCCCAGAATGTCCTGTTGAAATAACTGTGCCCTGAGCTTGGGCACAATGCAGCCTGCCGCAGTTCACTCCATTGCCTCAGCAGTCTCCTCACTGCCAAGGAAATGTCTTTGAAATGGTACTATATGTGGAAGCTGTCACCTTTGCGTTGGTTTTGGTTTGTTTGTTTTTCAGAAAACATCTGATTTACTGCAGCTAGTTGTGGAGTACATTGATCTTTTAGTTGTTCTAAGTCAATGCACGGGTCCCCCCTAACAGCCTACACGTAGTGATGTGGCTGGGATGCCACAGTGATAACATGTAAATGCTTGGAAAATCCCTGTGATCTTCATGGGTTTATGTTAGCAATCAGGGAGAGAAACTGAAGGGAGGGTGGGGAGCCACAAGGGTCTTCCAGAGCCAGGGGAAGCTGGGGTCACAATGCCCCTGCCAACACTCACTCCTGCAAAGGAACGGGCCCTGAGGGGTTGGGGGCCTTCAGTGGCTGCAGGTGGCATCTTTTCCTAGCAGGCCCCCCTTTTCAGAAGAAGTTTTATTTTTTGTGCACCTCAGCCAATTATGTGAATGAGTCTAATAGTGGGAAAAGCGTACTAGTTCTACAGGTTATCTTCTTAAAACAACACTGGTCATGATTTGACTTTTTTTTTATTCTTAAAGAAGAAGTGGTCAAAATTTATTAAAATAAAAATTTTTAAAAACCCACCCTGAGTTCAGTCCCTCTTACTGGTCAAGGCCCCATCATCCCAGCCTCTGGCCCCATCATCCAGCTCCTTTACACATACACAGCCTTAGACTTTTCCAACAAGTATTTATTAGTAGTCAAGCCATGATTCGGGATCCCAGGGTGGGAATCACCATGTACCCAGGTCCCCCTTCACCACCATGGGGAGAAAGATGGAGGACAGAGGAGGTGAGGGGGAGCCAGCTCAGATCTTCCCAGGAAACATGCCTTTTGCCTGACAGTCCTCCAGGCAGGAAATGGGGCAGAGGGACTTGCACACACACAGAGTCTTCACCCCCTTTAGCAGTCATTGCCTTCTCACAGCGGTGGAGGTCCAGGTAGTTCTGCCAGCAGTTCTCACTGGGGAAGCGGCTGTCAAAGGGAGAAATCTGATAGTTCTTGATTTTGGTCTTGATGTCTTCTTCAGTTTGGTCAAGCTATAAACAAGTAAGCATAAAAGCCTATGTAGAGTGAGATGGCTGGGACCCAAGAGGTTTCCCAAGTGAATGTATATATACCCGGGCACATGGAATAAGACACTGAGAGACAGAGCAGAGAAAAAGAGAGAATAATAACTTTTAACATATGATACACTGCCCTGCTAGTAAAAATAACCTAATGAGGGTCATACATATTTTTTTTGTTTTCATGTCTCATTACTGAAGTATAATGTTCATACTATGAAGTTCACTCATTTTAAGTGTACAATTACATGATTTTTAGTGAGCTAGTACAGGTGTGCAAACATCACCACCAAATAATTTTTAAAAAATTCTGTCACTCCACAAGGCTCTCTCATGTCTATTTGCAACCAATCCCTGCTCCCACTCCTAGCCCTAGGCAACGCCATATCCAAGCCATGTCTGCAACCTTCATGTCTGTCCCTTCAGTTTTGCCTTTTCTAGAAATTTTTTATAAACGGAATTCTACAATATACAGTTTTTTTCTTTTATCTCACTTCTGCCACTTTAGCAACAATGCTTTAACATTCATTCATGTTGTATGTACCAGTAATTTGTTCCTTTTTACATTGAGTAGCATTCTGTTGTACAGATATACCAATTGGTGGAAATTCACTTTGTTTCCTCTTGTGCTACTATGAATAATGTTGCATAAACATTCACATACAAGTCTGGGTGGGGATGCATGTTTTTATTTCTTATGGATGGAAACCTAGGAGCAGAATTGCTGGGTTATATGGTAAGCACATGTTTAACTTTTCAAGAAAGTTCCAAACTGCTTTCCAAAGTGGCTGAACCATTTTAAATACCCACCAGAAATGTTTCCACATCCTGGACACTTTATATTATTAGCCTTTGTGATTGTAGTCATCCTAGTAGGTGTGAGATGGTACCTCTTTGTGGTTTTTGAATATCCTGTGCTGTTAGACATTTGAATATTATATTTGGTGAAAGGGCTGTTCAAATATTTGGCCAATTTCAGAGTTCCAAACGTGGCGCAGTGGAAACGAATGCGACTAAGAACCATGAAGTTGAGGGTTCAATCCCTGGCCTTGCTCAATGGGTTAAGGATCCAGCATGGACGAGTTGTAGTACTTGGATATGGTGCTGCTGTGGCTGTGGCATAGGCCAGAAGCTGTAGCTCCAATTAGACCCCTAGCCTGGGAAACTCCATGTGCTGTGGGTGTGGTCCTAAGAAAAAAAAACTTGGCCAATTTCAAATTGGATTCTCTGTCCTCTTATTAGTGATTTGTAAGAGTTCTTTACAGGTTTTAAATATGTGCTTTATTGGGTATATAATTTGCAAATGTTGTCTCTAGTCTGTGGCTTCACTTTTCATTTTGCCAATGTTGAATTTTTTTTTTTTTGTCTTTTTTGTCTTTTCCAGGGCCACACCTGTGGCATATGGAGGTTCCCAGGCTAGGGGTCTAATCAGATCTGTAGCCACCGGCTTATGCCAGAGCCATGGCAATACCAAATCCAAGCCGCATCTGCAACCTACACCACAGCTCATGGCAACGCTAGATCCTTAACCCACCGAGTGAGGCCAGGGATTGAACCCACAACCTCATGGTTCCTAGTCGGATTCGTTAACCACTGAGCCATGAAGGGAACTCCTGCTAATGTTGAATTTTGATAAAATATTTTAAAATTTAATGACATTCAATTACTGTGTTTTTTTCTGTATTGTGCTTTTGGGGTCATCATATCAAAGATGTCTTTACCCATTTTGGGGACAAACTTTTTTCTCCTATGTTTTCTTCTAGAAGCTTTATAGTGTTAGCTCATAATTTAGGTCTATGATTCATTTTGAGTTAGTTTTTGTATATGGGATGAGGTAAGAGTATAAGTTCATATTTTGCCTATGTATATCCAATTGTCCCAAAATCATTAGATTAAAAGACTATGCTTTCCTCAATTGAATCGCTCCAGCACTTTTGCTGAAAATCAGTTGACTGTAAAAGTGAATTGATTTCTGGACTTTCTATTTTGATCCATCCATCTATATAAATCTATCCTTATATTAATAACCAAACTGTCTTGTTTACTTTAGCTTTACCATAAAATTTAAAACCAGGTAGTATACAAAAGAACAACCAAAAGAACCACTTTTCAAAAAATTATTTTGACTATCACAAATCCTTTGCATTTCCATATGAATTTTAGACAAATCTTGTTAATTCTGGTGTAAAAAAGTTTCATTGCATCCATAGATTGAGAGAATTGACATCTTAAGAAGATTGAATCTTTCAATCCATGATATATCTCTCCACTTATTTAGTTCTTGTTTAATTTCTTTTAGCAGTGTCTTATAGTTCCTAGTGTACCTGTCTTGCATTCCTTTTGTTAAATGTACCCTAGATATTTATTCACTGTGAATTTTAAAATCAGCATGCTAATTTCTACAAAATTCTGGGATTTTTAAAAATCACAATTGCATTGAATCTATACATTGATTTAAAAATAACTGACATCTTAAAAATGAGTCAACTAATCTGTAAAGATGGAATAAATTTCTATTTATTTAGAGGTCTTTAATTTCTTCCAGCAGTGTTTTATAATTTTTCATATTGAAGTTATATATCTCTTATTACATTTATTACTAAGTATTGTTGATTTTTCAATGGTATAATAAATAATATTTTTTTTAATTTTAATTTTCTAGTTTCTTGTTGCTAACAAAAAGCCCCATTGATTTTTATATATTGTCTGGGTTTCAAGCAATCTTGCTAAAGTCCTTACCAATTCTAAAAGTTGGTTTACAGGAGTTCCCGTCATGGCTCAGTGGTTAACGAATTGGACTAGGAACTATGACGTTGTGGGTTTGATCCCTGGCCTCGCTCAGTGGGTTAAGGATCCAGCAT
This sequence comes from Sus scrofa, assembly GCF_054392235.1. Classification (NCBI taxonomy): domain Eukaryota; kingdom Metazoa; phylum Chordata; class Mammalia; order Artiodactyla; family Suidae; genus Sus; species Sus scrofa. The sequence goes on from NC_139383.1 coordinate 151,186,027, forward strand.
TGCTGAGAGCTGTGGTGAAGGTTGCAGACATGGCTCGGATCCCGAGTTGTGGCTGTGGTGTAGGCAGGTAGCTACAGCTCCGATTAGACCCCTAGCCTGGGAACCTCCATATGCTTCGGGTTCGGCCCTGAAAGGATAAAAGACAAAAAAATCAAATTAAATTTTTTAAAAAATTAAAAAATAAAAAAAGTTGGCTTACAGATTCATTTGGATTCTCTTTATTTATCAGAGTATATAATTTTGTCACCTATGAATAATAATAGTTTTACTTCTTCCTTCCTTTTTTGTTTTTTTTTTGGCTTTTTGTCTTTTCAGGGCTGCACTCGAGCATATGGAGGTTCCCAGGCCAGGGGTCCGACTGGAGCTGTAACTGCTGGCCTATGCCACAGGCACAGCAACACGAGATCCAAACCACGTCTGTGACCTACACCACAGCTCACGGCAATGCTGAATCCTTAACTCACTGAGCAAGGACAGGGATCGAACCCGCCACCTCATGGTTGCTAGTCAGATTTGTTTCTGCTGCACCACAATAGGAACTCCAATATTTCTTCCTTTCTAATTTGTATGCTTTCTATTTCTTTGTCTTGTCTTATTTCACTGGCTAGGACCTCTAGGAAAACAGAAATAATAAGAGTGAAAATCCTTGTCTTAATCATAATCTTGAAGGAATTTCCTAGTCTCTTGCCATCCAGGACAATTTTGGCTATAGCCCCTGACCAGTCAGCTAAGTCACTTGCTATTTCCCATGAGTCCATGTGTACCTATACCTTCTTTTTCCACTTAAAAATGGAAGACATACCACCCAAACCTCTACCCATTCAGAGGCTTTCCCCTACCTTTCATAATTTTTTCATTTTTCTGATCATTCCAACATAACAAGTTGACCCAGTGTGAATCAAGCTTAGATCTTTTTTCTTTGTTAGCTGGTCATAAGGAGTACTCTATTGGGTCAAAGTGTGAGTTAAGGGAGAGGGAACAGTATAACTGTGGTGAATAACATGAAGGTAGAGACAGATGTTCAACTTATTTGTAATGTTAGGATCTGCTTAAGCCTAATCCTGGATGTATCACTTCCACTGTTGTGATGAATTGATGCTAGTCCTACCTTATCTTATGACAACATTTTAAGAAAACATTATGGAAATAAAAGATGATCTGAATTTGAATGTTGAAAGGGGCCTTACTGTGAACTTGGAAAACTGGTCATCTCCAAATCATACCATACTAAAAACATTAGACATCAAAAATAAACAAAAATCTGGACTCCATGCTAAAAGACAAAGTTTTTTATAAAGGACAGAAAATCCAGCTGTCATCAGAACTTTTTTTTTTTTTTTTTTTTTTGGCTTTTTTAGGACGGAACCTGTGGCACATGGAAATTCCCAGGCTAGTGGTGGAATTGAAGCTGCAGCTGCCAGCCTACACCACAGCCACAGCAATGCCGGATCTGAGTTGCATCTGAGACCTACACCACAGCTCATGGCAATGCCAGATCCTTAACCCATTGAGCAAGGCCAGGAATAGAACCTGCATCCTCATAAATACTATTGTGCCAAAAACCAAAGAAATGTTAAGACTGACAGGGATTTGTCAAAAGGATACACAATTGGCTTGAGGGGCTCAAACTGACAAAATCTGGGAAAATTTGAGTGCCAAAAAGAATAGTGATGTAATGTATTATGTCATATTGAATAAAAAACGTAGCTTTGAATCCATCTTAGTACTAAAGAAAAGTGGTGGTTAGGAGGAAAAGTTCTTTACTGAAGAACACAACTAATAAATGTAGAAGGAATGGGAAAAATTATTATTGCATGATCACCAGTGTAAAGTTGATTCAGGCACTGGTCACTCATGGATGCTAAAACTAGTAGATAAAATATTGAAATATTTATTCAATTCTCAAAGTATCTCCACTCAGATTACTTATCAATACATACTAGTTGTCCACACTGAATGCCTGATTGATAATCCACCCCCCTTCCCTATTTTACTTCCTTACTTCTCTACCAATATTTTCTTGGAGGGGGGAGAGGAATCAGTTCCCAAAGAAACAGCTTTTGTATCAAAATCATTTTCTCAAGATTTGTTTCTGGGGAAACCCCAAATTAAGACAATTTCATCCATTCACCCATCCATTCATACACTGATTGAGCATTTATATTGTGCTAGGCACTGAGCCAAGTTCTTAGCAACATTTGGCCTCTTTATTCATCACATCATCATCTCCTTTATAGATGAAGATATTGAGGCTTAAAGAAGATAAGCAGCTGGCCCCAAATCACATAATGAGGACTGAGTACTGGAAGGGAGTGGTGGCCGGTCAGGTTGGTTGAGGCTCTCAGAAGCCCAGTTTTGAACTGAACAGTATGGAAAAGGAGATTTCTGTTAGGTAACAATTTAAGAATATTTTTCGTGTAACACTTTTAGAAAGCAATGAATAAAAGGGATGCCTTAACAATTAAGAAAACATTTCAATGAAAGATATTTTGAAATTCAAGAAATTTATCTTTGTTTTCTGGGAAAGCAGCAACACAAACACCACCTCCAGAGTTCCCTGGTGGCCTGACAGTTAAGGACTTGGTATTGTCACTGTTGTGGCTTGGGTTACTGCCATGTCTTGGGTTCTCAATACCTGGCACAGAAATTTCTGCAGGTCCTGGGCGAGGCAAAAACAAAACAAAACAAAAAGCCCATGAATATAAATATATATTTATATATAAACACACTAATGAATATAAATCCTAGCTTTGCTAGATTTTAGGTGTGGGACACGGGCAAGTTACTTATTTTAAGTCCAATTTCCTAATCCATAAAATAAGTAATACCGAAGATTGTTGTAAGAATCAGTAAGATTTATTTAAGCAACTAGCACTTAGTGGGTGCACAAATGAAATCTGTGGAAATAAACTCATTTCAGGAATTTGCATTAGGCACTGAAAATCGATGCAATCAGTATCATGCTTAGCAACATAAAATATTTTATGTCCTGAATAATATCTACACTACTATCTTAAAAAAACTTTTGTCTTTTTATGATAGCTTAATGTCAATGATAGTTTAATGTCACAAAACAAAAATAAAAACAACAACAAAAAGAAGGCAAGCTTTGTTTGAAGCAATACCAAAAAGTCCAATAGTAAATTTTATTATTTTGATAATTTTGTATTCTATTGTTAGTGTCAAGCAGAAATAAAAAAAATATTGCTTATCAATTGCAAACTATATTTATGGTTCTTCCCTTGACTGATATTTTCTTTAGTTGACATACCCTGAAGAAAAACAGTAAGTATAGTTGTCCGTACTATTTTTAATTACCAAGATTTTATTTAACCAATGCATTTCCTTGGATTTTAAAAAATTCTTAGAATTCCTATTAGAATCAGTATGATATGTATTTAAAAATGGTATTATACATATGAATTCAGTGAGAATGTAGCAACTGCTATTCAATAAAACTTCTCTTTTCCATCTACTCTCCAGTTGGGTAAGACAGGCAAATTGAGACTGAAATGACCACAGTCAAAGCAGGATTTAATGACTTCCAGGTTTTCGCTTGAATAGCTTAAGGCATCTTGGATATATGTGTGATTAGTGAAAATTGGTAGTTGAATAAATCATAGATAAGAGGATTCTATAGGTTATCTTGTTTACTATCTTAATTTTACACATAATAATACAAAGGTCCTGAAAGATTTAAAGGACATACCTTATTGCTTACTTATCAGAGTTCACAACTAAAATTTCTTATAATAAGTTAATTTGCCACATTTCTCTGTCTCCACTGAATATAGGCAGGCACCTCCTCACTTTTTTATCTATGATTGGCACAACTGAAAAGTGAAATATCCAAAGATACATTACTTTATCATACATTAGCTCATTTACTTTTTGAAGAATTAACAAGTTTTAGCCTCTAAGATACATACTGGGAACACAAAGCAAGCCAATAGCAACCTCTTCTTTCAAGGGACTTAAGGGGAGACAGAATAGGAAGCATGGCAGAATAGGAAGTATGTGAAAAGTGACATGATATGAAGAAGTGGCACAGAGGCATGAGCAACAACCCTGCTCAAAAAGATTAGAGAGGCTTCTCAGAGAAGGAGTCTGAACTCGTCTGTGAGACAAAACAACTGCAGGCAAAAGGGCCACAAATGACTTTTCAAGTGTGTAATACTTCCCCAGCAAGTGATCCCATCAAGGGTGTAGAAGGAAATGGGGCTGCGAGGCAGAGTCCATACCCAATGGGCCTTGTTCTTGGAGTTAGAACATTTTCTAGAAATCTATGAAGAGCCACTGATAGAGTCATGCAAGGGAGCAATGGGATTCGTATTTGTTTCTTTTAAAAACATTCCGGGAGTTCCCACTGTGGCTCAGTGGTTAACAAATCTGACTAGGAACTATGAGGTTGTGGGTTCGATCTCTGGCCTTGCTCAGTGGGTTAAGGATCTGGCGTTGCTGTGAGCAGACACAGCTTGGATCCTGAGTTGCTGTGGCTCTGGAGTAGGCTGGCGGCTATAGCTCCGATTAGACCCCCAGCCTGGGAACCTCCATATGCTGCAGCAGTGGCCCAAGAAATGGCAAAAAAAAAAAAAAAAAAAATCCATGATAAGGAGTTTCAGTAGGAAAGTACTGTAATAAGGAGTGTTGGGGATACAAGAATGAATAATATAATACGGCCCTGCCCTTCTAGAGCTTATATTCTGGTTCAAGTAAAATGGCAGCAGTGGGATAATACAGAAGGAAATGGATGTTACAATAATAATAATTACTGTATTACTACTACTAATAGTGCCTATTACCATATATTGAACATTTCCCATATACTAGGCACTAAACACATGTGCTGTCCCTTTTCACTCTTCATAGTAGCCCTATGAGGTCAGCACTATTGTTTTCCCTCCTTCACTGATGAGGAAACAGAGATTAATTGAATATTTATTTCAAGTTTCTATATCTGGTAAGTGGCAGAACTGGGATTTGCATGGGATAAAAAAGCTCACCTTTATTGAGCTTGTACTATGTACCCAGCATAAATGCTTTTATGTATATTAGCATTTAATCCTCGCAACAACCCAATTTTACAGATAAGAATACCAAATCACAGAGAGGTTTATGATCTTGCCTGGCATTTTTGTACTCACTAATAAATTGGGACCCCATGCTATTAACCACTTTGCTGCACTATCTAGTCCTAAAACCAATTCTTTTATAATTTGCCTCCTAACTGCCAGGAGAGTGGGAAAGAGGAAGCAATCTAGGATTACTAACATTATGATTAGGGAATGCCACAGATGGTAGAATCAACAATCAAGTCAAAGAATATAGGAAGAGCTGGTTTCATTCTCCCTTAACTACAGAAGTCTATCCAACTGCCTCCTTGATTTCTTCCTTTGGATATAAGGATACAAATTCAGCTGCAGTAAAAGGTATCTAGAATAACCATGGTGGATTATAGAAGACAGTAGGTATCTCACACCAACCTTTGAGCTGGTACACAAGCCTTGACCCAGGGAATCCTTTGGGACCCAACTTATTGCTCTATGATCCCTCCAACATAGCTCCCAACCATTTTAATTATCAGAAAGGGACAAAGGGAATGGAGGATCTCATTTCTTCCAGAGTATGATCTAGAGGTTGCTCACATTATTTTTGCTCACATTCCACTAGGCAGAACTTAGTGACATGGCCACACTTAGTTTATTATAGGCAGCAATGTATTTGGCTAGAAATTCCATTATCATGGAGAAGAGGAGAGTGCATATTAGGGGCCAACTAGCAATTAGTCTGTACTACAGACACATACGCATCTCAAAATTAACATTTGCATAACCCAATTCCTGCTGCTTTTCTAAAACCTGCTTCTCTCGACATTTCCAGTTAATGATGGAAAATTGGACAAATTCAGTAGTTCCATTGCAGACAGGTTGAATTTGGGGTGCCTGCAGAACATCTGGTACAGTTCTCCAATAAGGAGTTGAAGATATGTATCTGAAGTTGAGTAAGCTTAGTGTTCAAGACTCAGACTTGATTCCTGAATTATGTTAACTGATAGAGGAAAAGTAAAGGTAAGCAGTTATGTTGGAGACTGTCATGTGGCTGGTGAAGAGAACCAAAAGTGGAGAAGGTGAGCATTCTGCAGCAAAGACTTGAGGAAGAGTGGGTCACAGTAGGAGAGGATGGAAAATTCAGGGTGATGGAACCAAGGGGGCAGTCTCAAGCAGGTAGTGGGTTAAGTGTGGAAGGGTGCAAAGAGGTCAAATACTACAACTGAGAAGAACTTAACTTTTAAACTTGGCCATTATGCCATCACTGACATTAATACAAGTAATGCATATAGTAAAATGGGGGCTGGTGCTAAATTCCAGTAGCTGAAGAGAGACTTGGAATGAAATGGCAATGTGATAGCACTTTCAAAGAGAAAGGACAAAGTTAATAGAGGGAGAATTAATGAACAGCAGAGGGAATAACTGAGGGATTAAGAGTCTTAAGAAGCCCCCCCAACCCCATCTGCAAAATATATATATTAGCTGTAGAAAGGAAGACAAATGGCTCATACTTTGAGGAGATCAAGGGAGTACAAATTTGGGTAATCTGCAGGAATAAAGGTGAAGATGTGAAGGAATTAATGCTTGAAGTGTGTAATGCTAAACAATGATATATATAATGCTATTATCACCACTGTTATTACAAAGGACTAACATTTACTGAGCACTTAACCATATGCCAGGCAAATTCTTCAGGGAATTAATTTTGCTACAACAGTATTTCTTAAAATACTGAGAGCTACAGATAAACTGAAAGCTTAGTCTTTCTCAGTAGTTGAGTGGGCATGGCATTGGGGAAAATGGAGACCCCATTCTTGAAAGACACACAGACTTTCATGAGCACTGGGTCCCAGGGCAAAGCAAAGGCTCCATAGGAATCTGAGTCAAAACTGACTGCAGTTCTTGGAGGATCTCCTGGGAAAACAGGGGGTGACTGTGGCTTGCTGTGGGGGAAGGATATTGGCAGAAAAGTTCCTGGGAATATTCATCAGCAGTGCATTTCTCTAGAGGTGGCCATTTGGGGAAAATACGGCCCCACCCATCAGTGCTGAGAAGCCCCAGGACAAACAACAATCCAGGTGGGATCAAGCCCTGCCCCTCAGTAAACAGGCTGCCTAAAGACCCCCCAAGGCACACAACCCCTGCTAATCTCACCCAGACAAAGCCCCACCCACCAGAGGGATAGGAATCAGCCCCACCTTTCAGTGGTCAAGTACCAATCCCTCCCACTAGGAGGCCTAGAGCAAGCCCCCATACCAACTTCAGTCACAAGAGGGGCAGACACCAGAAGTAACAGAGGCCACAACTCTGTTTTTTCAAAAAGGACACCACAACAAAAACCTATAAAAATGAAAAGACAGGGAACTATAACTCAGATGAGGGAGAAAGAAAAAACCACAGAAAAACAGCTAAGTGATCATGAGATTCTCAGCCTCTAGGAAAAAGACTTTAGACAGTTGATGGTGAAGATGATGCAAGACATTGGAAATAAACTGGAGGCAAAGATGGATAATTTATAGGAAACACTGAGCAAAGAGATATAAGATATAAAACTTAAGAAAACAGAGATGCAAAATACAATAAATGAAATAAAAAATTCATTAGAAGCAGCCAATAGCAGAATACAGGAGGGAGAAGAATGAATGAGTGAGGTGGAGGAGATAGTGGAAATCACTATGCAGAACAGAAAAGAGAAAAAAGATTGAAAACAAATGAAGAGAGTCTCAGAACTTTGGGATAACGTTAAATGCACCAGGATCCATATTATGGGGTGCCAGAAGGAGATGAGAGAGAAAGGGACAGAAAAAATATTTGCAGAGATAATAGCCAAAAACTTCCATAACACGGGAAAGGAACCACTCGCTAAAATCCAGGAAGCACAACAAGTACCATGTAAAATAAACCCAAGGAGGAACACCCTGAGACACATATTAATCAAACTGACCAAAATTAAAGACAAAGAGAAAATATTGAAAGCAGCTAGGGAAAAGAAACAAATGACATACAAGGGAACCCCAATAATATTATTGACAGATTTTTCAGCAGAAACTCTGCAGGCCAGAAGGGAGGGGCATGATATACTTAATGTGAAGAAAGGAAAAAACCTCCAACCAAGATTACTTTACCCAGCAAGGCTGTCATTCAGACTTGAAGGAGAAATCCAAAGCTTCACAGAGAAGCAAAAGCTAAGAGAATTTAACAACACTATACCGGCTTTACAACAAATACTAAAGGAACTTTTCTAGACAGAAAAGGCCACAACAGAAACAAAAATACCACAAATGACAAGGCTCATCACTAAAGGTACATATACAGTAAAGATACGAAATCATCCATGCACAATTATGCCACCAAAATCAGAAAGCATGAGAAGAGGAGGGTCCAAATGCAGGACACTGGAGATGCACTTGCAATTAAGAGACCAACAACTTAAAACAATCTCGTATTTTTACAGACTCCTATATCAAAACTTCATGGCACCTGCAAACCAAAAATCTACAACTGATACACACACAAATAAAAATCAACTCAAATACAACACTAAAGATAGTCATCAAACCACGAAAGGAGAGAACAAGAGAAGAGGGGAAGAAAAAAGAACATCAAAACCAAATCCAAAGCAATCAATAAAATGGCAATAAGAACATACATATCAATAATTACCTTAAATGTTAATGGACTAAGTGCCCCAACCAAAAGACACAGACTGGCTGAATGGATACAAAACAAGACCCATATACACGCTGCCTTCAAGAAACCCACTTCACTTCTAGGGACACATATAAATTGAAAGTGAGAGGGTGGAAGAAAATATTCTATGCAAATGGGAATCAAAAGAAAGCTGGAGTAGCAATACTCATATCAGACAAAATAGACTTTAAAATGAAGAATATTTTAAGGGACAAGGAAGGTCACTACCTAATGATCAAGCATCAATCCATGAAGCTATAACAATTTAAAATATCTACGCACCCAACATAGGTTCACCACAATGTATAAGGCAACTGCTAACAACCTTAAAAGGACAAATCAACAATAACACAAGAATAGTGGGGGACTTTAACACCCCACTTATAGCAATGGACAGATCATCCAGACAGAAAATCAATAAGGAAACAAAGGCCCTGAGTGAAGCATTAGGGCCTCACTCTAATGCTTATCTAAATATCTATTAAGTAGACATTCCACCCAAAAGCAACAGAAGATACATTCTTCTCAAGTGCACATGGAACATTCTCTAAGATTGACCACATCCTGGGCTACAGATCCAGCCTTGGGAACTTTAAGAAAATTGAAATCATATCAAGCATCTTTTCTGACCAAACATTATTCTACTGGAAATGAACAAGAAAAAAAAAAAAACACAAACACATGGAGACTCAACAACATGCTACTAAACAACCAATGGATCACTGAAGAAATCAAAGAGGAAATACAAAAATACCTAGAAGCAAATGACAAGAAAGATACGATACTCCAAAATCTATGGGATGCAGCAAAAGCCATTCTAAGAGGAAAGTTTATAGCAATACAAGCCCACCTCAGGAAACAAGAAAAAGCTCAAGTAAATAAGCTAACTTTACATCTAAAGCAGCTTGAGAGAGAACAGACAAGACCTAAAGTTAGTAGAAGGAAAGAAATCATAAAGATCAGAGCAGAAATCAATGAAATAGAAACAGAGAAAACCATAGAAAAGATCCATGAAACAAAAAGCTGGTTCTTTGAAAAGTTCAACAAAATTGATAAACCCTTAGCCAGACTTATCAGGAGAAAAAGAGGACTCAAACAGACGATTTGCCAAAGAAGACATAAAGATAGCCAAAAAACACATGAAAAGACACTCAACATCACTAATTACTAGAGAAATGCAAATCAAAACTATTATGAGGTACCACCTTACACCAGCCAGAATGGTCATCATCAAAAAGTCTACAAACAATAGATGCTGGAGAGGGTGTGGAAAAAAGGGAACCCTATTACACTGTTGGTGGGAATGTAAAATTGGTGCAACTGCTGTGGAAAACAATATGGACATTCCCCAGAAAACTAAAAATAGAACTACCACTTGATCCAGCAATCCCACTCCTGGGCATCTATCCAGAGAAAACCATGACTCGAAAAGATATGTGTACCCCAGTGTTCACTGCAGCACTATATACAATAGCCAAGACATGGAAACCTAAAAGTCCATGGACAGAGGGGTAGCTCAACAAAATATTACTCAGCCATTAAAAGGAAAGAAATGTTGGCATTTGCAGTAACATGGACAGACCTAGAAATTAGCATGCTAAGTCAAGTCAGTCAGTCAATGAGACACCAACATCACATGGTATCACTTACATGTGGAATCTAAAAAAAGGAAACAAAGAATTTCTTTCCAGAACAGATACTGACTCACAGACTTTGAAAAACAGGTTGGGCGGTTGGCGGATGCACTGGAGGGTTTGGGATGGAAATGCTATAAAATTTGGTGTGATGATTGTTGTATACCTATAAATGTAATAAAATTGAGTAATTAAAAAAAATAAAAAAATATACTATATGCCTTGTTAAAAAATTGTTGAGTGGGCAGCATTTTGATACAACCTAAAAATGGCAACAGTAATTTTCTACCCACCATATCTGACCATCTTTTTATTTTCATTTTTTTGCATTTTAGGGCAGCACATGTTGCATATTTGATCCCAGGCTGGGGTAGAATTGGGGCTACAGCTGCTGGCCTACTACGCTACAGTTCACAGCAATGCCAGACCCTCAACTCATCGAGTGGGGCCAGGGATTGAACCCACATTCTCATGGATGCTAGTTAGATTCATTTCTGCTGAGGCACAACAGGAACTCCTATCTGACCACCTTTTTGTTACATTCTCTCCACTTATTCTTGATCCCAGGCGTATGCTAGGTAATGAATAATTGTTTTGCATTTAATTTGCTGTAATTCACATCGAAAAGAAATCTTGAGCATCAAAACAGCCCTGGAGTTCCCGTCGTGGCGCAGTGGTTAACGAATCCGACTAGGAACCATGAGGTTGCGGGTTCGGTCCCTGCCCTTGCTTAGTGGGTTAACGATCCGGCATTGCCGTGAGCTGTGGTGTAGGTCGCAGACGCGGCTTGGATCCTGCGTTGCTGTGGCTCTGGTGTAGGCCGGTGGCCACGGCTCCGATTCGACCCCTAGCCTGGGAACCTCCATGTGCCGCGGGAGCGGCCCAAGAAATAGCAAAAAAAAAAAAAAAAAACAGCCCTGCAGAAAAATCAACTTTATCAGCAATTTTAGGGCAAAATATTTCATTAAAAAAAGATTGAGGAGTTCTTGTTGTGCATCAGTGGTTAATGAATCCCACTAGGAACCACGAGGTTGCAGGTTCAGTCCCTGGCCTTGCTCAGTGGGTTAAGGATCCGGCGTTGCCGTGAGCTATGGTGTAGGTCACAGACATGGCTCGGATCCTGCATTGCTGTGGCTCTGGCGTAGGCCAGTGGCTACAGCTCCGATTCGACCCCTAGCCTGGGAACCTCCATATGCCGCACGGGAGTGGCCCTAGAAATGGCCAAAAAAAAAAAAAAAAAAAAAAAAAAAAGATTATGAGCATCAGAAGATATATAGTATTAGTTGAGTACTCCCATAATCACTACAGTGTTGGGTTATTCTGCAAAAAATATTGCTTTACTAGTGTGACTTCCTCTTGCACTCTGAGTTCTTGACAGTAAGGATGGGAATTGTTGATTTTTTACTGTTTTCCAAAGCCTGGCACAGTCCTGGGTAAATAGTGGAGGTTCAAAGTTTGTTAAAGGAATTAATCCATTAGGTTAAAAAAATTTAAATTGCTTTCACTTTACTCCCAAAATGAGATATTTAGAAACTATTGGGTCTCATTTTGAATAGACTAGTCTAAAAAATATACTACTTATTTAGTAGATACTTTGTTGTTTTTCTGGGAAAGCATACCTGAAAAAATATATGGATCTGACTTGGGGAAGAAAATTTTTTTTCATTGAAACTGATATATAAAGAGATGGAACACTATTAGTATTCTAAGGATTCCTAAAACGATTCACGCTGGTTATTTTTCCGAGGAAACACTTTGAAATTTGAAAATGGACAAGGCAGAAAGCACACTGGGTTCTTGAAACAAGTCTGACACCAGCAGTGTCACATATAAGAATACCTATTTAACATTAACAAGCTAAAAGGGCAATGGGTAATTTCTCCAGATTCCAAGGAGGAATTGGGGTTCTCCCTGATCTTAGCAAAGAACTGGCATTTAACTGACAATTAACTAAAAGTAGGTTTATTTCTCATGTCTTTAATTTTTTTTGGAACTCAGGGGTATCTTGCCACATTCAATATACCAGGTTATTATAAAATTACATTTCATTTATTCAGACAAATTTTACTTAAGAGAAAGTAGAATAGCTCAAAGTATCTACATATGCTTGATACTGCAGTTAACATTATGCTTTAATTATTCTAATAGTCTTTAAAGATTTTCATTTGTCTATTTTGATTTTATTCAAAGATAAATCCTTAAAAGATTGATTTTAATTAATCTCTTCCATAAAACATAACTGCAAATAGTGTCCAAATGAGGATGTGTAATGGGGGTAAATGAAAAAAGAATAAGGAATCGAATTACAATTGGACATGATTTAATACTGTCATTTATCATCACTTGTCCTAAAACAATTTAAATTCCACTAGCCTTTTCTTTCTTTTTTTTTTTTTTTTTTTGGTTGGGAAGCAGTATATATAAAAAAAAGATTCCCCCCACCTTTTTCTTCTTTTTTGTCCGCTCTGCAGCATATGGAGTTCCGCGGGCCAGGGATCAGATTCGAGCCACAGCTGTGGCAGCACTAGATCCCTAACCCACTGTGCCAGGCCAGGGATCAAACTTGCCTCCCAAAGCTCCAGGGACACCCCCGCTGATCCCACTGCACCACAGCGGGAACTCTTAAAAAAGATATTCTAAGAATGACAGCTGGATTCGCCGCAATGTATACTGTTGATATAAAAAGTTTGAATTTTATGGGCTTATCAGCCAAATTTCAAACCCTAAGAGTATGAATTGTTAGTGATCCCATTACAGTTTTGCTAGCAGGTGTTGCAGAGCCATTAAAAGGGAAAAAAAAAAAAAAAAAGAAACATTTCAAATAAAAGAGTGACCTTGGTACTAAGACTTGGTACTAAACATGGGTTCAGTCCTCATAATAATCAATTACCCTGAATCCGGCCTGGGTCAACCAAAAAGCCACTTTCTCCTTCTCGACAGCCTACCGAATGTCAAAACTGCGGAGATTGACATTCACCTTCTTGTAAACGAGTGACACATCGTGTGCTGGCAAAGGCCCTAAGCAGATGACCTTGGTCCCCCGAAAGCTGGTCCGCACTCTGGGGGTACCTCAGCAACGTTCACAAAAACAGCTCAGGGCGTAAAAGGGTTCGGGTCGGAGACCTAGTACAGGGAGGGTTCTGCCCCACAGAGGCTGCTATCAAAGCCCCCTCCGCGGACTTTCGGAGCCTATTTATCCCCTGACAAAACCGGGAGCGGTCCAACTTCAGGCACGTTCCTCGGCTGGGTAATCACGGGGCTCTCCTGAGGGCTCCAGGGGGTTTCCGGAGTGTACCGCTTTCTTTCTGGTGGACCACAGACTGCAGTGGCTCAAAAGATGTACAGTCAGCTCTTCCCAGCCCCAAAATGGCGACCGACCCTGGGAGGACTCCGAGAAGCCGCGAGCCACTTCCCCTTCCCAACTGCCCCTGCGCTGGCGACGACGGCAAGCAGGAAGGAGGCGGAGCTAGAGGTGGAGGGCGGGGCAGAGCGCTGCGCCCACCCGCGCGTACCCCGGCCCCGCCCTGCGTCCCTGCGTCCAGGCCTGGAGCCCTCGCCCGGCCGGCGGCGCGCGGTGTCTGCCGGGATACTCGGCCCGCCCAGCCTGTCCTCCCGGCTTGCGCCGCGACCGCGAGATCCGCGTTTTCCCAAGATGGTGGCGCTCGGCTCGGGGTGACTGCAGGAGAAGACAGCCTGAATCCCCTGCGCCAGAACCTCAACATACAGCCCTCCTCTCGCTCGCGCACCCCGCCTCCGCCTAGCCTTCTGCCGGTTCCGGCCCTCGCCCCCAGCCGCCGCAGCCGACTTGCGCTTCACCCCTCCCGACCCGGCACTCACTGCCGCGGGCGGCGGCGCGTCCCTCGGCTCATCCTCGGTGCCGTGCTCGTAGCAACTCGCACCTAGCCCCGACCAGGCGGGGTCCCGTAGCACCCCGTGTGCGGACAGGCAGCGGCGGAGCAGCGGCTGGCGACGAGCGCGGGGTTTTCTGCGGCCCCTGCGCCCCTTTTCCCGGCCTTGGTCTCCGGAGAAGGAAGCGCGGGTCCCGCATGAGCGCCGGCGGTGGCGGCAGCGAAAGGGAACGAGGCGGTGGCGGGCGGAGGCGGCGGGCGAGGGCGACGACGACCAGTGAGGCGGCTGCTGCTGCGAGGGCCGCAGCCCAGGCGCGGGGGCGACTACAGGTCAGTGTGGCTGAGGACGGGGCCTGGACGGGGAAAGACGGGGCCTGGGATGGGAAAGGCTAGGCGGCACCTCCCGTTGTCCCCTTTGCCTCCCAAGCTCTCTCCGGGACGGCTTTGGCGAGGGTATGGACGCCCCTTACCCCCGCCGGGGCTAGTGTTTGGGGTCCCATGGTCTGGAGGGTCCATGCCAGAAGTAGGCCTCTGCTAGCAGCGGCTGCTGCTGTCCTAACTGTCAGTCCTGGCGGGGCGCCGGAGGGAGGGTTTTGTCGCCTGAGGGGACGCGAGCGGGCCCGGGGCGGGGCGTGCAGGGCGTCGAGAGGTGGCCTTCCTTGGAGCGGGACTCGCCGAGCGGGTCTGGGCCCCAGGCTGCGAAGCGCTGGCGTTTTTCTTCTGAGGGAAGCTCTTTCTTGGTGTTCTTGAGGTTTTGGTCTTCATGATGAAGAAATATTCAGACGTGTGCTTGGGTGGGTTGAGCTTTTGGGGGTGGACTGGTGGGGACGGAGGGCGGATGAAATGATAAATCAAGCCCAAGGGTCGTGTTCACAGATTACTTATCGCGATTTTGAAATTAAACGTGAACTACGGTGTTTGCTGGGGACTGTTAAATGCAGCCTGTAAACAGTTGGCCTTTTTTCCCCCTCTTCTCCCAATTGAGAACATGAAAAGGGCTCGTTATAGTGTAGAGGTGTTTGTTGGTAAAATCAGAATTTAATGCGGCAAATGCTTTAGTGCATTAAAATGAAAAAAATAATATGGACGCTGCTTGATTAATCTTAGAATCCTCGAAGGATAATTTAATTTCCGAATTTTCTAAAACGTCCTCTGGATATGTTAAAATAGAAACATTACACAGGCTGTTTGGTATTATATTTACTAAGTGTCTAGGGTGCTGTTAAAAATGTAAACTAATGTCATATGGGATTTACAGTCCAAAGTTATCTCCATCAATTATGAAGGAATACAGGTATGAGCCATAATTTTGGATCATTCCACTACTTGTAATATTGAAAGACAAATTATTCCAGAATTGGGGGTTGGGGGTGGGAGAGAAGAGGGTTTGAAATGGAAGTGATCTAAGGTTTAGATGTACAGCTGTTAAAAAATGTGAAAGAAACTTGAGATACCCAATAAATCTTGTCAAATGAATTGGATAAGTAGGATAAGTGTTTATATTACACCTCTGACCAGTCAGTACCCTTATTTAAGAGATTATTTTGTAAACCATTTTAAAAAGTTTAGAATTTAGGAAGATAAAAAGAAGTGTAATAATTTTGGAATTAGATGCAGCTGGTAAATTCTGAGGTACTTTTCACATTTTTAGCGGAGTGAATACAATATTAATGATGGTGATGATAAGCCCAGGAATGACCAGAGGACCTTTAAAGAAACTAATCACGACAAAACAGAAACAAGAAGTAGCTTCAGGAAATGATGATCTCTGTTTACAAAATTAGAATGTAAACTGTGGAAATCTTATTGTGTCAATATTTTTAACTTTGGTGTGGTGAATAGCATGTTCACCATCCTCTGGCATTGCTGGGTTACTGAGAAGTTTACGCGGAGATACAAATTACAATGTTTTGATTCCTTTTTACAGGTTTTGGAATTGCCTTTATTTCATCTCTCTCAGATTTACACTTTTTTCATGGTTTGAAAAATAACTTCTTAAAATAAGGGTTCTTATTAGTCAAAAGGGAAAAAAGAAGACACATTCTCATTCCACTTGGCAGGTCCATTTAACAGGATTTATTGGGTACCTATATTGTCTTTGACATGTAACATATAATCAATTTTATTTCTTAAATTACAGATCATTTCTAAATAGCTCCTCCTCTCTTCCCTCCAAAAAGAATCTTCTCTCCCTTTAAAACAATTTTGGAATAATTTTCTTTTTCTCTCAACATGCAGTCAGTGGAATAATCTAAAACTACAGATCATACCTAACTTTTTCAACACAAGTACATGAAATAATATTTACAGGGGTCTGTTTTCTTAAATGATGGCTAGTTATGATCTCCAGTCATGTTTTGTCCTTTTGTTTAGACCTGTACTTGTATAGATTAAAATGTAGAAACATTACATTAAGTACATATGCAGCTGTTAAAAAATTAGTTTTCAGATTTTTATGAGTGAAGATAATTTTTCAGAAGTGATTTTTTTCAAGTAAAATACTTGGATAAGTCTTAGATACTCTTTATTTGGTGATTCAGGGCAACAAAGTTTTGGCTGATTTTGACAGTCCCTGTTTTCTCCCCACTGCAAATGTAAAAGTAAAGTATAAAAATCAAAGACATTATGGTATGTATTGTGGAAATAGTTTTGTAATTAGATCCTGCTTTAAATTCTGGCTTACCCTAGTTGTCTGACCCTTGACAAGTATCTTACTCTTGAGCTGCAAGTTTTGTCATCTGTAAAATGGAATAGTGAGACTAACTCAAGAGTTTTTAGGATTGAAGAATGTAAAATGCTTAACACATAGGCACTCAATAAGTATTATCCTTTGAAGTCTTCCTACCCAGTTTTTCTGAATGGTCTCAAAGCACTTTCTATACAGTGGACATATTATATTATCCTTTACATTGTTTTCTTGCTCATTGGTTTTGAACTCACTCTTTAAAGGCAGGGACTCCTGTATATACCAGCTAGTGCATTACCAGAGTATGAGTGAGTTAGTTATTAGTAAGTGGCCAGCTAACATTTATTGGATATCTGCTATAAATATCAAGGCTGAGCTAGGTGTAGGGGCCATAAAGACAAGACTCATGACTCTGTCTTTGGAAGCATATAGTCTGGTGAGTATCCCCGTAGCAGGGTTTTTTCTTTTTTTTTTGGGAAAACCCTGTCATATAATGGAGCCCCATTCTCCTGGTGCCCTTCCAAGACCTCCCATTCTCATCTCTTCTAAAGAAAATTGTTTTACTCCTTCCTAAAAACACTGTCAATGTTAGACACTTCATATCCTAATATCCTGGTCGCAGTCCACCACTCAGTATCTGGCACATAGTGTTTTAGTGTTCATATATATATATATATATAAACTTAGTTTAGCAGTTGCCTGTAAATACTCTGGGGTTTTTCTGGGGGTAAGTGTCATTCTATCTTCTGGTCATAAATTTATAGATTTTTTTAAGCCTGAGTAGGACTATCCTTGAGGTCAGTTACTCCAGTCATTTTACACCTGAGGAAATCTGAAGTGCAGAGCTTTAAAATGGTTTTTGTCCTTTCCTTCCTTCTCTCTCTCTCTCCCCTCCCTCTTTCTTTCTTCCTGCTTTCTTTCTTTTCTCCCCCCCCCACCTCCCCCCCTTTTTCCTGCCAGTACCCATGGCATATACAAGTTCCTGGGCCAGAGATCGAATGTGAGCCACAGCTGAGATGGGTCCTTAACCTGCTGTGCCAAAGCAGGAACTCAAAAATGGTTTCCTTAAAGTCAACAGATGGCAGAGCCAGGGCTGCAGTTTGAGCCTCAGGATTGTGCAAAATGGCACGTGTTCGTGTCCTACTTTTTGGCAGGAGTGTTATTTTGCTTTGAGAATACCTACTCACCTTTTGGAGTTACGTGTTTTCTGTGATATTAGTAGAAGGGAACTTTCAGCAAGATAACGATCAATGGACCTTTTTGGACTATAGCAGTTAGTGTAGGGGTTTTTTCTTCTAATAAAATAAAGTAAAATTGGAAGTCGTATTAATATACAAGCATATATTCTATGTCCAAAACATGAAATGTTTGAAATACTTAAAGATACTATATAAATAGTTTTTAAGTAAGATGACTTATTAATAAAATATATGATGGATTTCTTTGCCAACTTTTCATTTTCATTTAATCTCAGAAATGTTGCTTATAATGCTTTGCTCTAAGTTATCTTCAATGAGTAAATGCTGTTATGGATATTAAATCAAAAAGAAGATTATTAAGTATAAAGTCTATCTAAAAATTAAATAAGTCCAGTATACTTTTTTTTAATGAATGCTACTGTTTGCATATGAGATTTACTGACAGTTATTACTGTTTGATTTTAAGCCTTGCGACTGTGAATGCCCTAAAATTACATATAAAATTTTAATTGCCTCAGAGTCTCAAAAGGTTCTGTGAACAAAAGCCATCAAGAATCATTGGTTTCAAAAAGAAGTACTAACTCTAGTGTCAGACGATTGTGGGTTCATACTTTCTAGCTTCCTAGTTGGGCATGAATGAATAGGCCATTTAGCTTTCTAAGCCTTGTCTCTGTTCCTTCTATTAAATAAAAGTGATAATTGCTTTGTTTCAGGGGATTGTGTTTTTTAAATGGGAACATTCTCGAAAAAGTAGATTAATACTGCTGTATAAAGTGACATTATGGCTGATGTAGTGACTTGCCTAGGGAAACAAGTTGGTTACTTTTGACATCTCCTGTTACTGTGATAAATGGCAAGTGAATAAGGTTGATCGGAAAGGAAAAGAGGTTTTAGAAACTTGGAACCTTATTAGATACCATTATTCACGAAGTTCAATTTTAGGAATCCTCCAGAATCTCATACAAGATGTCATATGTGGATCGTAGAAGAGATTGCTCTAGTAAGACTTTATTAATTAAAAGTTAGCATCTATGCTGCATTTAAAAGCAAGGAGGTCATGTGTGAGCCCTTAACACTTAGACAAGCAGGGTGAAGTCTTCCTTCAAATGAAACTCTTGGCTTGGCCAATGTGGAGGCTACTGTGATGACTCTTAACAGTTCAGTGTGTTCTAGAAGTTGATCGTCTGTATCCTTTGGGATCAGTTGAGGTTAGTCAAGCTCAGATCCCTTTATGTAACAGAAATGAAACATTAGACATTTTTTTTTTGACCCCTCTCTTTGTGGTATGCAGGCTTGTAGCTCTTTTTAGTTCTTAATAGGTGTCCATTGTGTATACTTCTAGTAATTCAGAATGTTCCTGTTCACATTTGAGACAAGTAGTGCTGCACACAAATTACATGGCTAGGAGCTCAATGAAGATGCTACC
Source organism: Sus scrofa (assembly GCF_054392235.1). Taxonomy (NCBI): domain Eukaryota; kingdom Metazoa; phylum Chordata; class Mammalia; order Artiodactyla; family Suidae; genus Sus; species Sus scrofa. Next base: position 151,205,558 of record NC_139383.1, read on the forward strand.
AGTACTTCTACATATATTCTTTTCATTTGATGACTTTTGTCTCCTTGTATCAAAAAGAATGGCTTATCCATTTCAGGTTTCTAATAGACTTCTAACTTAGCCTTCTTCTTGAATGTGAGAAAGTAGCCTTAGGATTGCCCTTGTGAACTATAGCCAATATTCTAACTCATTTATTTTTATATATTATTTGATGCAGAATAAAAAATTATTATGAATTTTTTCCAAATTAAATGTTAAGACGCTACAAAAGAGAATAGACAGGTATGTACCACTCAGTGTGGACAAAGGTCACATTTTTTTCACTCCCTTGTAGTCTTAAAAGTGATATTCTTTTTCTCAGATGATACCTCTAGCACTGCAGAGGTATCACTCCCTTGTAGTCTTAAAAGCGATATTCTTTTTCTCAGATGATACCTCTAGCACTGCAGATACCACTACAGGATTTTTTTCATACTGGCCATAAATACTTTGCTATCTTTTATCATATATAAAGCATAATCCTGTTCTTTGGAAGGGAAAGGATGAAATGTCCAGCAATGTTTTCTATATAAAGCTAATGGGTCACAGGGAAAAATATGGGTTATTTTCGGCTTTTGATTATCTTAGTACTTTTTCTTAGGAATTCTATTTATTGTGCTTTGTGTGTACATGCGCCAGTATTGATAACCTTCCAGTGTACCATGAATAAAGACGTTAAAGTTTTGTTTTGGGAAATAAAAAAATACCTGTCTTTTGAGTCCCGATGTGATGTGTATACTAATTGATAAATCCTATTTCACATGAAGAATAACTAAGCAACATTTTTCTTCTCTAGTTTGCTGAAGTGAGCTGATAATGTGTTGTATTCCGTGTTGGTGATAGAAAACCATGCTGTTTAAGATAATTAAAATTGAGAGCTCCTAAGAAATGAAAGTTCCCTAATTACTTATGCTGCTTCATTCATACTCAGTTTTTTTACCTACTTTGCTATATTGCTGTATACTGAATGTTTATGTCCTCCTACCCCCCAAAAATTCTTATGTTGAAATTCTAACCCTCCTGATGTGTTGATATTTGATTGTGGGGCCTTTGGAAGGTGAACAGGTCATGAGATGAAGTCCTCAGAATGGCATTAGTGCCCTTTATAAGACTCTAAAGCGCTCCCTCACTTCTGCTCTATGAGGTTCCAGCCAGAGGACTACCATCTATGAACCAGGAAGCCGATTCTCACCAGCCATGGATTCTGCCCTGCTTTGATCTTGGACTTGCTAGGCTCCTAAACTGTGAGAAATAAATTTCTATTGTTTATACACCACCCAGTCTATGGTGTTTTGTTATATGAGCAGCCTAAATGCACTTGGACACGTATTAAACATATTTAAAGAACAGAGAGGGGAATTCGCGTTGTGGCACAGCAGAAGTGAATCTGATTAGTACCCATGATGAGTGTTTGATCCCTGGCCTCACTCAGTGGGTTAAGGATCTGGTATTGCCATGAGCTGTGGTGTAGATTACTGACGCGGCTTGGATCCTGTGTTACTGCGGCTTTGGTGTAGGCTTGTAGCTGTAGCTCCCATTCCACCCCTAGCCTGGGAACTCCACATTCCGTGGGTGCGGCCCTAAAAAGCAAACAAACACACACACAAAAAACAGGGAAAATGGAAAATTTAACAGGTAGAGTTTGGTAGCTAATACAAGGGTACATTGTGCTTGATAAAATGTAACTGCTTCTTAAATGTTGACTCTGATGTTGAAATGAGAACACTTTAAGTATATAATATGTTAAATGCTGATTTAACTTTAGACTTTTATATACATAAAAGTAGATTTCTGTATTTAAAATCATTTATTTAGATGTAATTATTGCCCAATGTATTATATTTCAAATTATCTCCAACATGAAAAAGTAAAATCTTCAGGTTTCATTTAACTCAGTAAAAAGTCTACCCCTTCCCCCAGTTCTTCTTCCATCTTTTGGGTAGATGATGGGTAGGGAGGGGTGACCTTAAAAATAGGTGATTCTCAGTTGGAAGACAGGTAGGTCACTTAATCTCAACTAAAATTAAACTATTTACTCCTGGATTGAAGATTCTATGTAAACAGTAAATATTTGCTCTCTGTCTCATTTTAGATTTGTAAGTTCTAGATGAAGACTACTTTTAGATATTCTGCTGTGGGCTAATGAACTCTAAGTATGATCAGGAACACTCTAGGCTTCAGCCAAAGACCCACTTTACTGCCTATGCTTGTGCTGAATTTGACAAGGCATTCCTGGGAGGGCATGTGTGCACATGTGTGTGCATGCACATCTATATTCCTTGCTGATAGCAGATCTTGAGAAATTGGGGCTGATCACTCACTATTCAGCCTACCAAGATTTTCTTTGAAGCAATCAAGATCTAATTCCCTTAAGTGATATTTTAACTGCCTAGTATGTGTTTAACATTGCCCTGACTGCAGGAGTATTTTATATTCTTATTCTGATATCTTTTCTTAGTTTTTTTAATAAAAGAAGTAGGTTGGATTAGATGATATCCAAGGTAGTTTTCAGCTTGGATATTATATGCTAATCTTTTTAAAAAATATGTATGTATGCATTTTAATTACAAAACACTTAAAATATAAATAACATAGCAAATACTCATTTACCTACCACCCAGATATGAATTATGCCGGTTTTGATCCTTTGAGGAAGCAGTGCAGTCTTACATAGTCAATTGTAGCAGTTTCACCCCAAGCCCTATATTACCCTCTCCCTACCCAAGCTAATAACTATCCTGAGGTGCTTGAGTTTCATATCCTTGTTTATACCTTTACTGTATATGTATACTTGTGTCCATAAGCAATATATACAGTGTTGGGTTTTGTGTTTTAAACTTTTAACAAAATGGTATTGCATTGTACATATCTTTCATCAGCTTTTTTTTTTAATATTTTTTGAGATGTTGATGCTTATAGATCTAGTTTGTTCAGTTTAGCTGCTATATGGTTAAACATGTATATTATATATCATTGCATAATATATAAAATGTATGTGTCCCACTACTAACAGATGTTTTGAGTTGTTTCCTTTTTTTGCTATTGTAAACAGTGCTGTAGTGCTCATTTTTACACATTTCTTTGTGTGGACTCGTGGAAGTGAGATTGTTGGGAAATAGATTGTGAATATATTTAACTTTACTAGATGTTGCTAAGTTCTTCTCTGAAATGGTTACGTCAGTGTATACTTTATCAGTAGTATATGGCATTTCTTTTTCCAGCATTCTAGCCCATACTGGAGATTGTCATATTTAAAAATTTATGCCAATTTGTGAGAGTGAAATGACATCTCATTTTAACTTACATTTCCTTGATTATTAATTCTGGGTGGTGTAATATATGGCTGTGAATTTTATTATTTTCTGTATGTTTTGAATGTTTCATAAGCTAATGTTTTAAAAAGAAAGTTAAGAGACATTTGTGTTGTAAAGGACCTTGGAGATCATCTCATTGAACCTTCTTGCTTTATAATGCAGCTAGGGAAGTTATGAGAATAAAAATAAAACATAAAATTCTACTTGCTGTCCATTGTGATACTCCCTTTGGGATACAGAATCAATTTTTGAAGTCAAACTCATGAGTCTTTTATGATTTGTGTTTTTTATTGATGAACCCCCCTTTTAATATTGTCTGCTGAGAGTTGAGATAGTTGAGGTTTTTGTTTTTTATTTTTTTTGCATTTAGTTCCATCTGGGAGGGAGTTAGGAATCAATTTTTTTTTTCATATGAAAAACAAGTCCCAACATTAAGTATTGAGTCCTTTCTCCATTAATTTTTTTTTCATCTTTTCGTCTTTTCGCGACATGTGGAGGTTCCCAGGCTAGGGATCTAATCGGAGCTGTAGCCACCGGCCTCTGCTAGAGCCACAGCAACGCCAGATCTGAACCGCGTCTTCGATCTACACTATAGCTCATGGCAATGCCAGATCCTTAACCCACTGAGCGAGGCCCAGGGATCAAACCTGCAACCTCATGGTTCCTAGTCAGATTTGTTAACCACTGCGCCATGATGGGAATTCCTCCATTAATTTTTTTTTTAATATTACTTGTATCATATGCCAAATGCTTGGGATTGATATTAGTTTCTTTATTCTTTTTAATTTTTGACTTTTTTTTTAACAGCAGTACTACATTGTTTTATTTCAAATAGCTTTATTTTAAGCTTCGAAATCTGTGGGTCAAAGCTTACCCCTTTTTCTTTTTCAGAACTTTCTTTTTTTTTCTTTTTTTTTTTTTTTTGGTCTTTTTGCTATTTCTTTGGGCCGCTCCCGCGGCATATGGAGGTTCCCAGGCTAGGGGTTGAATCGGAGCTGTAGCCACCGGCCTACGCCAGAGCCACAGCAACGCGGGATCTGAGCCGCGTCTGCAACCTACACCACAGCTCACGGCAACGCTGGATCGTTAACCCACTGAGCAAGGCCAGGAATCGAACCCGCGACCTCATGGTTCCTAGTCGGATTCGTTAACCACTGCGCCACGGTGGGAACTCCATTCAGAACTTTCTTGATTCTTCTTAGACTTTACTCTTCCATAATAATTTAAAACCAATATATTAAATTCCTTCAGGGATATTAATTGGAATTGCATTGAATACATAAATTAACTTGAGAATTGACATAGTTTATCTTGCCATTTATTCTTTTATATTTTATAATTTTCGTCATAAATGCTTTCTACACATACTTTATTAAGTTTATTCCTAGATACTATATATATATTCATTGTAAATAGGATCATTTTTCTATTACACTTGATCATTTGCTGGTGTTGATTTTGTATCAATTAACTTGGGTGAGCGTCATCAGTTCTCCATAGTTTATGATTCTTTTAGAGTATTGTGAACAAATAACAATTGTCTTTTATAGTGATCTTTTAAAAATACAAGTCTAACCTTGTTACGTTCTGTTTAAGATTATTCTCTGGCATTCCATTGCTTTTAGAATAAAATGCAGAATCCTTAATAGGTCAAAAAGGTCCCAGATGAGGAGTTCCTATCGTGGCTCAGTGGTTAACGAATCCATCTAGGAACCATGAGGTTGCGGGTTCGATCCCTGCCCTTGCTCAGTGGGTTAAGGATCCGGCATTGCCATGAGCTGTGGTGTAGGTCGCAGACGCGGCTCGGATCCCATGTTGCTGTGGCTCTGGTGTAGGCTGGCAGCTACAGTTTCGATTCAACCCCTAGCCTGGGAACCTCCGTATGCCGCGGGAGCGACCCAAGAAAATGGCAAAAAGACAAAAAAAAAAAAAAAGGTCCCATATGATCTGGATTCTCTTTGTCTCACATCCTTCTTTGTTCAGAACCATCAAGCAGTTCTGGCTTTTTTTTCAGTTTTTTTGAGCTATTCAGCCTCGTTCCCAACCTTTTGCCCAGTGCATTTCTGTCTACCTGGAAGACAGACGACAAATTTTACCTTTCCTGTAGGTCTCAGCCTTCTTCGAGGATCTCCTTGTACTTACTAATGTTGGGGCTTTCTGTCTTTTTTTTGTGCGTGCATGCGTGCGTGCGTGCGTGCGTGTGTGTGTGTGTGTTTGTGTGTCTTTTTGTCTTTTAGGGCCGCACCAGTGGCATATGGAGATTCCCAGACTAGGGGTCGAATCAGACCTGTAGCCTCTGACCTACGCCAGAACTACAGCCATGCAGGATCTGAGCCACGTCTGCAACTTACACCATAGCTCATGGCAACACCAGATCCGAAACCCACTGAACAAGGCCAGGGATCAAATCCGAATCCTCATGGATGCTATTCGGGTTCATTAACCACTGAGCCACAATGGGAACGCCCTTTTAGGGCTTTCTTGTATGATACAGTTATTGAATTCTGCTTTTCCTGATTAAGTGTTTATCTCTACTGAAATCAAATATTTTTTTTACTCTTGAGTTGAAGATTCAATGAGAAAAATGTCTCCTTTTTTTTTTCCATTTGCAGTTTCAGACATTTTTGAGTGTTGGATGAATGTTCATATACTGAGTGATCAGAATTGCACTTTTTATTTTCCAATTAGAGAAATATTACTCTAGTTGATAACTGCTCAAAAGAAAATTTGTAATTAGGCTACACTGAAATATTTTACTAGATAGTAATAGAAAATTAAATGTCCTCAGTGTTTAATATTTATATCCTTCAGGTATGTATGATCTTTAGAAAAACAACTCTATCTTTTAACAGATGCAGTTCAGTTCACTTAAAATTAAATGTTGCAAATTTTTTCATTTTTAAAAATTTTATTGAAGTATAGTTGATTTACAATGTTGTGATAATATGGTGTAAATTTTTAAAAAGTATTCTGAAGTTAAATTAGAAGCCAGTGGTCTTTTGTTGTCCTGAGCTCAGATTTTATTTTATGAATTTAGATGCTACATTTGATAGATGAAATATAATAAATTAAAATGGAAATGTGTGTGTGTGATTATTTCAGGGAAAATCCACCTACCTTTAATTCTTTTGGTATATTGCATTAGGAATTTTGTGTGTGTGTGTGTGTGTGTGCGCGCACGCGCGTGTGTGTGCGTGCTGAGTGCTAACATAATTCTAGGTTTAATTTTAGATTATGCTGTGCGTAAGATTGAACTCAATTTATCCATGTGCAAAAGAAATCCAGAGGAAAATTTCACAATAATAAATCATTGGAACTATATGTGTGGTGCATTTGCTTCTGTTTTCAGATGGTATAATTGTTGACTAGAGTAAGTGATTTATCATTAAAGCCAGGAAAACTGAAAAAATTCTGGTAATTTGGAAATTCTTAAGGGTCTCCATAGATTCATTTGAAATCTAAACTGAGATAAGATTTGCACTATTAGTAAGCCACTTAAGTAAACATTGGGGAAAGATAACATGTTAAATAGTGGCAGATTGTAAGTTTACCTTTCATAGTTTTTCAGGTAGGTAAATAAGCATAGTTTATTAGCTTTTGGAAATGTTCTTAGAACCCAGAGGGAAGGGGAGGGCCAAGAATCACATTGTAAGTTCAGTTCTCTTCCAATGCACAGCGATTGTGATCCCCAAATTCTACTCCTATATATAAATGTGACCATTCAGCCTAGATTTACCAGCAGATCCTCAATTTAAAATATTAGGTTTGGAGTTCCTGTTGTGGCTTAGTGGAAACGAATCTAGCTAGCACCCATAAGGACGCAGGTTCGATCCCTGGCCTCGCTCGGTGGGTTAAGGATCCAGTGTTGCTGTGAGCTCTGCTGTAGGTCGCAGACATAGCTCAGATCCCATGTTGCTGTGGCTGTGGTGTAGGCCAGTGGCTACAGCTCCAATTCAACCCCTAGCCTGGGACCCTCCATATGCTGCAAGTGAGGCCCAAAAGGGACCCCCACCCAAAAAAAAATTAGGTTATTCCCATTACTCATAAAGCTAGAAATTCTAGTGTTTTTGCATTTCCAGAGAGCCTCTTTTTTTGGGGGTGTGTGTCTTTTTTTAGGGCTGTACCCAGGGCATGTGGAAGTTCCCAGGCTAGGGGTCAAATCACAGTTGCAGCTGCCAGCCTAAGCCACAGCCACACCAATGTGGGATCCAAGCCATGTCTGTGACCTATGCTACAGCTCATGACAACACTGGATCCTTAACCCACTGAGCAGCACCAGGGTTGGAACCTGTGTCCTCATGGATACTGTTCGGGTTCAATACCACTGAGCCACGATGGGAACTCCCCCAGAGAGCCACTTATATTTCATGGTTGTCCATTTCCTCAAATATTTGTGTGTAGAATTAATTATTTTTGAGAATAAGGAAATACAGAAAAAATAGGTATTTTTAAAGTATAAAATGAAGTAGATGTTTTTCTATTCCTTAACCAGTTCTAAAACTTAATAACAGTTGTTATTTTTAAAGTATAAAAAGAAGCAAAAGTTTCCTCTTTAGCTGGTTCCAAAACTTAAATAGTTGTTAAATTTTAAGTGTAGAAAAACAAAAACACCTGGTGAATACCAAACAAATATCTCTGAATACAGTTACTTGTAGTTTTTTCCCTTTTGGGGGTGGTTTCTAAAAATTATGCTATACATTATTACTATAATTTCCAGCTTTTTTGAGATATAGTTCACATACCGTAAAACTCATCCCTTTTTTTTTTTCTTTTTGCCATTTCTAGGGCCGCTTCTGCGGCATATGGAGGTTCCCAGGCTAGGGGTTGAATTGGAGCTGTAGCCGCCGGCCTACACCAGAGCCACAGCAACGTGGGGTCCGAGCCGCATCTGTAACCTACACCACAACTCATGGCAACACTGGATCCTTAACCCACTGAGCAAGGCCAGGGATCGAACCTGCAACCTCACGTTTCCTGGTCAGATTCGTTTCCACTGTGCCACAACGGGAACTCCAGAACTCATCCTTTTAATGTGGGTTTCAGTATATTCAGTTGTGCCGCCATCGCTGTCTAATTTTTAGAACATTTTCATTCCCAAAAGAAACCCTGTGCCTATTAGTAGTAATTCACCCTGCTTCTTTACTTCTCGGCCCCTGGCAACCACTAATCTGCTTTCTTTCTTTATAAAGTTGCCTATTTTGGACATTTCATGTAAAGGGAATCATAAAATATGTGTCCTTTTGTGTATGGCTTCTTTTAAATAGTATTTTTGAGTTTCATTCATTGTATGATTAACATACTGTTATTCAGTCATCAGTTGATAATTGGATTATTTCCATTTTGTGGTTATTATGAATCATGTTAGGAACACTGATATATGAGCTTTTGTGTGGACATATGTATTCAATTTCTTGGATACATTCTGAGGAGTGAAACTACTGGGGCATAGCTAACTGTTTAACATTTTGAGGAACTCTTTTCCAAAGTGTTTGCAGAAATATATGAGGATATTTTTTCTGATTTTTCTACTTCCTTGACAGATTGATTATCAGACCATTTTATTTTAGCCATCTTGTGGATATGAAGATATGTTTGATTCTGATTTGCATTTGCTAAATGACTAATGATGATGAATGTCATTTTATGTGCTGATTGTCCATCTTTGGATATTTATTCAGATCCTTTACTATTTTAAAATTGGGTTATTTTTCTTTTTATTGTTGGCTTTTAAGTGTTTTTATGTGTTCTGGATATAAGTCCCTTATCAGATATATGATTTATAAATATTTCCCCCTAGTCTATAGGTTTTTTTTTTTTTTTTTTTTTCACTTTCATAATTGGTTCCTCTGAAGCACACAAGGTAAAAGTTTTGGTAAAGTCCAGTTTGTCTGTTTTACTTTTGTTGCCTTTGGTATTACTGTTTAAGAAACCACTGCCTAACCAAGGTCATAAATATTTATACCCGTTCTAAGAGTTTTGTATTTTTTTTGGGGGGGGGGTCTTTTTTCCTTTTCTAGGGTTGCTCCCAAGGCATATGGAGGTTCCCAGGCTAGGGGTCTAATCGGAGCTATAGTCACCGGCCTACTCAAGACCCACAGCAACAAAGGATCTGAACCTTGTTTGCGACCTACACCACAGCTTGTGGCAGCGATCCTTAACCCACTGAGCAAGGCCAGGGATCGAACCCACAACCTCGTGGTTCCTAGTCAGATTTGTTAACCACTGGGCCATGACGGGAACTCCCTAAGAGTTTTGTATTTTAAGGTCCTACATTTAGGTCTGCTGTCTGTTTCGAGTTAACTTTTGTAAACAGCATTATGTGAAGTAGGGCCCAACTTTATGTTTTTACATGTAGAGATCCAGTTGTCCTAGTACCATTGTTGAAAGGACTATCCTTTCCCATTGAATTGTCTTGGCACCCTTTTTGAAAATCAGTTGACCATAGGTCTAAGAATTTATTTGTGGACTCTCAGTTCTTTTTCATTGATCTGTGTGTCTATTCTTTAGCCACTAACACAAATTCTTGATTTCTGTAGATTTGTAGTAAGTTTTGAAATTGGGAAATGTGAATACTCAATCTTTGATTTTTTTTTGGCTATCTTGGTTCCTTGAATTTCTATGAACTTTAGGGTTTGCTTGTCAATTTCTGCAAAAAGCGCAGCTGGAATATTGATAAGGTTTGTGTTGAGTCGGTAGATCTATTTGAGGAGTCAGTTTTCCTTGTTATTACGTCTTTTGATCCATGAATATGGGTTCTCTTTCCATTTATTTAGGTCTTTTATTTTTGTGTGTGTGTTTTGTAGTTTTCATTGTACAGGTCTTATAGTTCTGTTCAAAAGAAATATATTTTATTATATATTCCAGAGATTTATTCTTTTTGATGTTATTGCTTGTGGAATTTTTCTTATTTTTATTTTCAGATTATTCATTGCTTGTGTATGGATTTTTGTCCTGAATTTATATTCTGTACAGCTTGGTTTTTTTCTCTTAACAATATGTTATAGAAATCTTTTCCATGTGAATTGCTACATGTGTATCTCTACCTCATTCACTTAACAGATGTTTATTGAGAACCCAAGTGTCATAGGCATTTTTCTAGATGCTAGTGGAGACAGCAGTGTACAAAATCTGCCAAAACTTTTGTTTTTATGGAACTTATATTTAGTAGGGAAAGAGGTATCATAAACATAAAAACAGGATATTTTGTATGTTGCATTGTGATTTTAAGGAGAAAAATAAAGGAAGTGAGATATAAAGCATGTGGGTGTGGAGGGGATGAGTGCAAGTTTTAGAGTGGCCAGAGAAAACTCACTGAGATGGTAACTTGAGTAAAGAACTGAAGGAACTATCCATCTGGATACCTGAGGGAAGAGCATTTCAGGCCAAGGATGTAGTGAGTAAGGAAACACCAAAGTGGGAGAGTGATATGTTTGAGGAAAAGTGAGTCAAAGAGAGAATGTAGGCTACGCATCATTTAGGCATAATGAAGAGTTTGACTTTTATCTTTGAATGGTATGGGAAGCCATTGAAGGTTTTTGAGCAGAGGACTGGAAGGGTCTGTCTTGGTGTAAAATTAGCAAGATCACTAACTGCTACGTTGAGTATGGGTTATTAAAGAGGAGAAGAGCAGAATCAGGAGACCAGTTTGTAGCTGTTATAGTAATACACATAGGAGGTGATGACGGTGGCTGGACACGGTGAGGCCAATGAGCTTGGTGAGAAGTGGTTGAATTACTAATATACGTTGAAATTACAATAAGTAGGATTTGGTAATAGGTCAGATATAAGTATGAAATGGAGGAGTAAAAGATGACAGGAATTTTGGCTAGAACAAATGAAGAATGGAGTTGAACAGTACTTTTTAATTACTGTGTTAAATCTGTGCATGATATCACATTCTCACATAGCTATAATTTTACCATATCAGCTTGGGGGGAAAAAAAAACCTCAAGAAAGGAAAAGAATGTTAGGTATGGAACATATGTGCTGGAGTAAAGTTGAGATAGAAGTTTATCAATCTTAAGATTTAAATCAGTCTTTAGAACTGAACTAGGAGCTAACTCAGAGTTTATAATATATAATAAAACTATTGTAGAATGTAGGGTGTTTTCCATTTTTGCTATTACAAATAATGGTACCTATTATTTCTGTAAGGTAAATTTCCATAAATAGGATTGATAGATATGAGGGTATATCAGCTTAAGAATTTGGTGGATACTGCTAATTACTCTTTAAAAAAACCTTTTTGAGCAAGTTTGATTCCCAACACATTGTGGGAATGCTGACTTACTTACTGTGTATTTCTTTTCACTATGTAATGTCTATTCATGAAATTTAAATTTTTTGATATGGATAGATCTGTTTTTTACGGTGTCTGAATTTCAGCATGGTTACAAAGACGATACAAAAATAATCTCATATTTTCTAGCACTTCTGTAAGGTTAGATTTACAGATTTTTATCAGAATACATTCAGCATATTTTTGAATATTATATGCTGTAGGTTTCGATTTGGATTGCATTTGGCATATTTTTGGATATAATGTAAAACTATCTATCTTTCACTTTTTTTCTACTTGGGCAGACAACTCTCTAGGCTACCTAAGGGATATGTTCCCCACTGATTTAAAATGTCACTTTTTAATTTACTAAGTTTTAATAAATTAAGAAAAAAGTGTACAGTTTGATGTATTTTGACATAGTATATGCCACCACTATCAGATATAGAATATTTGAATTACCCTGCAAAATCTCATTGTGTCCCTTTGTAGTCGTTCCTCCCTCTTGGCTCCAGAGGGAGGAATGACTACTGATCTGCTTATTAGTTGTTTTTTTTGTTTGTTTGTTTGTTTTTTTTTTTTACTCAGTGAATTGTACAGTGATCATCACAACCCAGTTTTATAGCATTTCCATCCCAAACCCCCAGCCCATTTCCCCCTGCCCCCCGCAGCCTGTCTCCTTTGGAAACCATAAGTTTTTCAAAGTCTGTGAGTCCTTGTATCAGTTCTGCAAAGAAGTTCATTGTGTCCTTTTTTCAGATTCCACATGTAAGTGATACCATGTGATGTTGGTGTCTCACTGTCTAACTTCACTTAGCATGCTAATTTCTAGGTCCATCCATGTTGCTGTAAATGCCAACATTTCTTTCCTTTTAATGGCTGAGTAATATTTTGTTGTGTATATGTACCACCTCTTCTTGAGCTACCCCTCTGTCCATGGACTTTTAGGTTTCCATGTCTTGGCTATTGTATATAGTGCTGCAGTGAACACTGGGGTACACATATCTTTTCGAGTCATGGTTTTCTCTGGATAGATGCCCAGGAGTGGGATTGCTGGATCAAGTGGTAGTTCTATTTTTAGTTTTCTGGGGAATGTCCATATTGTTTTCCACAGCAGTTGCACCAATTTTACATTCCCACCAACAGTGTAATAGGGTTCCCTTTTTTCCACACCCTCTCCAGCATCTATTGTTTGTAGACTTTTTGATGATGACCATTCTGGCTGGTGTAAGGTGGTACCTCATAATAGTTTTGATTTGCATTTCTCTAATAATTAGTGATGTTGAATGTCTTTTCATGTGTTTTTTGGCATTCAGTATGTCTTTTTTGGAGAATTGTCTGTTTAGATATTCGCCCTTTTTTTGATGGTTTTTTTTTTTTTTTTTTTTTTTGGTATTGAGCGGTAGGAGTTGTTTATAAATTTTGGAAATTAATCCCTTTTCAGTTGCTTCATTTGCATATATTTTCTCCCATTCTGGTTGGCTTTTCTTTTTGTTTAGGGTTTCCTTTGCTGTGCAGAAACTTTTAAGTTTAATTAGGTCCTATTTTTTTATTTTTGTTTTTATTGTCATTATTCTAGGAGGTGGATCTGAGAAGATACTGCTGTGGTTTATGTTGGAGAGTGTTTGGCCTATGTTTTCCTCTAAAAGTTTTATAGTATCTGCACTTATATTTAGGTCTTTAATCCATTTTGAGTTTATTTTTGTGTGTGGTGTTAGGAAGTGTTAAGCTATTGTGAATGAATAAAGGTACTCTTTGCATGTCTGTGGTATGAACATTTTTTCATTTCTATAGGTAAAGGCCTCCTTAAATTGGAATTATTGGATCTTGTGGTAATTCTATGTTAAATTTATAAAGAAGTGACAAACTTTTTTCTATTTTCCATACTGTTTTCCATTTTACATTCTTACCAGCAATGTATGAATTCCATTTCTTCCAAATCCTTGTCAGCACTTGATACTCTCAAATAAATTGTAGGCATTTTGAGGAGAGTGTAGTTATATCCAGTTGTGGTTTCTTTCTTTTTCTTTAAAATCTGCATAGCATAAAGTTTATCATTTTAACCATTTTAATTGTGCAGTTCAGTGGCATAAAATACATTCACATTGTGCAACCGTCACTCTTACCTGTTTTGAAGCTTGTTTGTCCTTACAAACTGAAACTCTGCCCATTAAACATTATCCCTCCAATTTCTCCTCCTCCCTCCAGCCCCTAGTAACCACTCTTGTACTTTCTGACTCTGTGAATTTGACTGTTCTGTGTACTCGTGTAAGGGGAATCATATATTTGTTCCTTTGCTTCTGGCTTATGTCACTGAGCATATTGTCCTCAAGGTTTACCTATGTTACAACATATATCAGAATTTCCTTCCTTTTTAAGACTGTGTGTATGCCACATTTTGCTTAACCATTCATTCACTGATGGACATTTGAGTTGCTTACTTCCTTTAGCTATTGTGAATAGTGCTGCAATGAACATGGATATACAAATAGATTTGTTCAAGTCCCTGCTTTCTCTTTTGTGCATATACCAAGGAATTGAATTGCCAGGTCATATGGCAATTCTGTGTCTAATTTTTTGAGGAACCAACATACCATATTCCATAGCAACCTTACCATTTTACCTTCCCACAGAGGTTCCAGTTTCTCCACATCTTTGCTAATACCTTGCTTATATCTTATTTTAAAAAATAATCACCATATAATGGTTGTGAGGTGTCATTGTGGTTTTGATTTACATTTCCCTGATGGCAGTGATATTGAAGTTGCCATGTATTTATTGGCCATGCATGTATCTTGTTTTATGAGTATCCAGATATTTTGCACATTCTTTTTCTTTTCAGGATATAAGTCCTTTTTTAAGCAGGGCGTGTATTCTGTATTATTACTGATTTTTAGGGGGATAATTAGTTAACTAGAGAGGAGTGTTGAAATCTTCAACTATAATTGTGAACATGCTCTGTTTTCTTTTAGTTCTCTTCATTTTTGTTTCATGTATTTTCAAGTTCTGTTAATAGGTGCATTCACATTTAGGAGTCTTAGATCTCCTGATAAATAGAGTCTTTATCATTAAGAAATGTTTGTGTTCTCTGGTAATGTTCCTTATCCTAAAGTGTGCTTGCTTTGTTTGGTATTAGGAAGCTATTCTTCCTTTCTTATGATTTCATGTTTACATATTATGTCTTTTGTTATCTCTTAGCTTTCAACTTATCTGTCATTGTATTTAATGTCTTTTAGCTAGTGTATAGTTGCGTCTTTTGATTTTTTACAACCCCTGTTTTTGTTTTTTTTTTTTTTTTGTATTTTTGCTATTTCTTGGGCCTCTCCCGCAGCATATGGAGGTTCCCAGGCTAGGGGTCTAATCGGAGCTGTAGCCACCGGCCCACGCCAGAGCCACAGCAACGCTGGATCTGAGCCACGTCTGCAACCTACATCACAGCTCACGGCAACGCTGGATCGTCAACCCACTGAGCAAGGCCAGGGATCAAACCTGCAACCTCACGGTTCCTAGTCGGATTCGTTAACCACTGCGCCACGACGGGAACTCCCCCCTGCTTTTTAATTTGAGTGTTCAGTCCATTCGTATTTATTGTAATTGTCAATGTGATTGGGTTGAAGGCTGTCAAGTTACTATTTGTTTTCTGGTTGTCCCATCTGTACTTCTTTTCCCTTCCTTTCCTGCTCTCTTTTGGATTGAGCATTTTTTTAGAAGTCTGTTTTATCTCCACTATTACCTTATAACTTTTTCCACAGTGGTTGCACTAGTATTTACTCTGTGTATCTTAGGTCATCTCAGTCCACCTTCAAAAACATTAGACCTATCATGAAAAAGCTGCAGTGAACAATTGTGTGAAAGTCTGTGTGGATACATACGGTTTCTTTTCTCTTGGGTAAATACCTAGGAGTGCAATTTGGGTTATAGGATAGTTGCCAGATCTTTCCTCCAAATTGATTGTTGTTTTATACTCTTAACCAACTGTTAAGAAAGTTCCCAGTTGCTCTACATCACTGGCAACACTTGAAAGTGTTGGTCTCTTCTAACTTAGCCATTCTCATAGATGTATAGTGGTTTAGCTTCATATTTTGAAGGATATTTTCACTTGACATATAATTCTAGGTTTACATTTTTCTTTAAACATTTGTTTCTAATGAGAAGTCTGTGGTTATACTAACTTTCTTCCTCTACATTTAGTCTTTTTTCCTCCCTCTGGAGTCTTTTGAAGATTTTCTCTTTATTGTTGTTTGATTATCCTGCTTAGGATTTGTTGTGTTTTGATTTTGTTTTGTTTTTTTAATCTGTGTGTTTATGTTTTCATCAAATTTGGAAAAGTGTCAGCTGTTATTTCTTCACTTTTTTTTTTTTTTTGGTCTTTTTGTCTTTTCTAGGGCCATTCCCGCGGCATATGGAGGTTCCCAGGCTAGGGGTCTAATTGGAGCTGTAGTCACCGGCCCACGCCAGAGCCACAGCAACTTGGGATCCGAGCCGGGTCTGCAACCTACACCACAGCTCACGGCAACCCCGGATCCTTAACCGACTGAGCAAGGCCAGGGATCAAACCCGCAGCCTCATGTTTCCTAGTCGGATTCGTTAACTACTGAGCCACTACGGGAACTCCATTCACATGTATTTTTTAAAGTTACTTCTTTCCCTCAACACTATCTCCTTTCCAGATACTCTGGTTACATGTATAATATTAAGACTATTTGATATTATAGTCAGGTCATCAACATTATTTTTAGTAATTTTTTTTTTTTTGTCTCTGTACTTCAATTTACTTTGTCTTATATTTCCCTGTCCTTTTTTTTTCTTGTAGTGTCAGATACTTTCGAGATAGTTTGAGTTTGCGTTTCTAGAAGTTCCATTTGATTTGTTTTCAGATACTCCTTTGAATCCTTGAGCATGTTTATAATAGCTATTTGAAAGTTGTCTACTGATTCCATCAATTCTTTCAATTTAGTCTATTGATTGGTTTTTCTGTTGATTATGGGTCATGTTTTCCTCTTTGTTTGCATATTTAGTAGTTTCCTCTTGGATCCTGAACATTGTAAAGTCTGTTATTGAGTGACTGGATTTTGTTGTTTTTCAGTTTGTTTTGGCAGCAGGCTAAGTAACTTGCTGGTCAGCTTGATCCCTTCAAGTCTGTTTTATTAGGGTATATCTTGAGAAGGCTTTAAGTCTAATAGCTACTACAAAGGCATGGCCCTTAGTTCTCTTCTAATTGTTCCCAGTATCAGCATATTCTCTTCACCCTGATTAGGAGGAGCTTGGGGATCTCCCAGTCTTGTATGAGTACTGGGAATATTTAAGCTTACAGCTTCAGTTTGTGTTGTCTTTCACTTTATTCACACACAGTTTATATAGTGGCAGGCTCAAAAGGACCCCCAAATGACAGATTTCTGGAGCCTTTTCTCTGCATAACTCCCCACTGTATGGCATCTGTCTTACAAACTGCACTCTCTTCAGCCTCCTTAACTCTTACTTCTTGCTTCTCCCTTCAGTGAAATTGCTTTCTTCTGACTAGGCTTCCCCTCCATTGACTCAGATTGAAAAGTTGGCTCTTGGGAGAAATTTGAGCATTGGAAGGGTTCACCTCATATCTTTTCTCATGGATTGCAGTCTCATACTGCCTGTTATCTAGGGTCTGAAAATAACTGTTTCATATATATGTTGTCCAATTTTCTTGTTTTTGACAAGAAGCAGTTTTTAAGATACTTAAGGATCTTTCTCTGGACTTACTTTCTCTTCCACTTGCATATTTTGTAATGCTCATATCATACTGGGCTTTTTGAAATAAACTTTTGATTGAGGTATAATATACATACAGAAGAGTATAAGTGTGAACATAGCTTGTTGAACTGTCACACAGTGAGCATACAGATTTAGCCAGCATTCAGATCAAGAAACAAAATCAGCTCCTCTGAAGATCTTTGTGCTCTCTTTCTCATACCTCTCTTTTCCCCAAGAGTAACCACTGCCGTGACTTCTAATAGCATAGATTAGATTTTTCTGTTTTTATATTTTATATGGTGTCAGTTACATTTGGTTGTGTCTGGCTTCTCTCACATCACATATTTTGAAATTCATCCACATGTAGTAGTAGGTTGCTTATGATTTCTGTATAGTACAGTTGACCCTTGAACAGTGTGGGGGGTTAGGGGTACCTATCCCCCTGCATAGTCAAATCTGCATATAACTTTATATTCAGCCCTGCAAACTTTACATCTCTGTGAATTCAACCAATTGCAGATAATGTGGTGCTATGTTAATGTACTCAAAGCCAGACAAAACCTTCCTTTTTAAAAAGATATTTATCCTGTGAAGTTTATTTTGTGAATATTGTCAAGTAGTGGAAGTGTAAAAATGAATGATACGTATATTTTCTAAGAGGGTGGTCTAGTCTGAGAGAAGAGGCTGGACTGGCAGGTTTTGGCCAAATTTCATATAGTTTCTTCTGAAATGTTTTTTGGAAGCAATTAAAAGCCAACAAAGGAATAATTGGAAGTGTTGGAGTGTGGGGGAATTTCTGAGGTAGAATTGGTGGCACTGGGAGAAGGGAGGGGCCTTTTCTTTAGAATATGACTCAAAATTTTCTAATTTGGGTGACTGGACTGGTAGTGTGGTACCATTACCTGCCAAGGTTTCTATTTTATTTTTATTTATTTATTTCTTTTTTGGTTTCCCTGTGGCATATGAAATTTCTGGCCCAGGAATCAGATTTGAGCCACATTTTCAATCCATGCTGCAGCTGCAGCAACACTGGATCCTTAACCCACTGTGCCAGGCTGGGGATCAAAGCTGTGTGCCAGCATTGCAGAGATGCTGCTGATCACATTGTGTCACAGTGGGAGCTCTCCAAGATTTTTCTTAGTATGTCTGGGATAAACCTTGTTCATGCCTCAAACTTGGTTTATGTGTTACTTCATGAAGAAGATCTTTTCTTTTACTCCAGACTAAGGCAGAATACTGTGTGTGTGTGTGTGTGTGTGTGTGTGTGTGTATTTATATGTGTTTGCATATGTGTGTGTGTATGTATATATTCATGCACTAGCGTATCCTGGCTCTTTCTTTATAACACTTAACTGTGCATCGCAGTGACCTTACTGTAGTTTTTATTATTTGTGCTCATTTCCCCTATCACATAGGGATAAGAGATTGTCTAATTTCTTTACCATTATGTCTTAATCCATTTAGTAGGCTCAAAATATAGCAGTCATTTTTTAAAAATTGAGATATAATTTGTTGTATTAGTTGTAGCTAGTACATATTCTTTGACCTTTAAGAATTTGAAGATTAACAACTATCAAATCATAGGCTGGTTAGGCTAAATGAAAATGATGGGGAGAAAATAACAGTCTGTAATGAGGAGGACAACAAGATAAGGTACATCAGGATGGAGGGAGGTTTTTTTCCCCTTGAACTAATTGAGTTTTTCTTTTCTTGTTTTATTTTGCTTTTTAGGTCTGCATGTGCAGCATATGGAAGTTCCCAGTCTGGGGGGTCACATCGGAGCTGCAGCTGCTGTCCTATGCCACAGCCATAGCAATGCAGGATCCGAGCTGTTTTTGGGATCTATACCACAGCTCATGTCAACACCGGATGCTTAACCCATTGAGTGAGGCCAAGGATTGAACATAAATGGATACCAGTCCGGTTTGTTACCCCAATGGGAACTCCTTGAGTGTGATTTTAGATGTTAATGAAATATCCAAGTGCATGTACCACTGGTATTTGAGAATAACAGGCTTATAACTCAAGAGCTAAAGGCTTAAAGATGTAGAGTTAGGGATCCTGAGTATAGAGGGGTGCTGTGCTATAGGAATAGTGGATGGTATTGCACAGAAAATTAATTTAGGTTAAGAAAAGGAGCTAGAGATAGAAACTTGTGGCTATGATGAGGAGTAGGAAGATGAACTAGCAGAAGATCTAATTGGTGTTGGAGGTAGAAGAGCACAGGCAGGTAGAGCATTGTGGCAGCCAGGAGAGGTGAGAAATAATAGTGTGAAATGCTGCAGATAAAAAGTAGGGTTAAGAAGTCAGGATTTAGAATGTACGGGAAGATGATGGCTAGTTTATAAGAAAATTTTTAGTATGTGGAAAGTTTTGTATGTTAGCATCTGAGCTAATATTTTTCAGGTCTTTCTGGGAATTAAAAAAGGAAGGCAAGAAAATGTTACTATAAAGAGTTAACGGGAGTTCCTGTCATAGCACAGTGGAAATGAATCCCTCTAGGAACCATGAGGTTGCAGGTTTGATCCCTGGCCTCAGTGGGTTAAGGATCTGGCATTGCTGTGGGCTGTGGTGTAGGTTGCAGACATGGCTTGGATTTAGCATTGCTGTGGCCATATTGTAGGCTGGCAGCTGTAGCTTCGATATGACCCCTAGCCTGGGAACCTCCATATGCTGCGGGTGGGGCCCTAAAAAGACGAAAAGACAAAATGGAGTTAATGGACACTCAGTGTAAGAGCACCTCAAAATATAAAGCAAGTGCTAACAGCCGTAAAAGGAGAAATAGACAGTAAAACAATAATAGTAGGTGACATCCAGATTATAGTAGGGGATCATCCAGGCAGAAAATCAGTAAGAAAACACAGGCCTTAAATGATACAATAGACCAGATAGACTTAATTGATATTTACAGACCATTCCATTCTAAAGCAGCAGGATACACATTCTTAACTGCACATGGAACATTCTCCAGGATAGACCACATCTTGGACCACAAATCAAGCCTCAGTAGATTTAAGAAAATCGAAGTCATATCAAGCATGTTTTCTTTTCACAACTCTGAGATTAGAAATCAATTACAAGGAAAAAAACTGCAGAAATCACAAACACGGGAAGGCTAAACAATATGCCACTAAACAACGAATGGATCACTGAAGGAATGAAAGAGGAAATCAGAAGATACCTAGAGACAAATGGCAGTGAAGGCACAATAGTCAATACCTATGGACACAGCAAAAGCAATTCTAAGAGGTAAGTTTATAGCAATACAAGCTTACCTCAGGAAACAAGTAAAATCTCAAATAAATAACCTAACCTTACACCTAAAGCAGCTAGAGAAAGAAGAACAAACAAAACCCAAAGTTAGTAGAAGGAAAGAAATGATAAAGATTGGAGCAGAAGTAAGTGAAATAGAGAAGAAGAAAATAGAAAAGATCAGTGAAACTAAAAACTGGTCCTTGGAATCAAAATTCAGCAAAATTGATAAACCTTTAGGCAGACTCATCAAGAAAAAAAAGGAGAGGACACAACTCAGTAAAATTAGAAATGAGGAGTTCCCGTCATGGCTCAGTAGCTAACGAATCCAACTAGGAACCATGAGGTTGCAAGTTTGCTTCCTGGCCTTGCTCAGTGGGTTAAGGATCCGGTATTGCTGTGAGCTGTGGTGTAGATTGCTTGGATCCTGCATTGCTGTGGCTCTGGTGTAGGCCCTTAGCCTGGGAACCTCCATATGCCACAGGTGTGGCCCTAGAAAAGGCAAAAAGACAAAAAAGAAAAAAAAAATGAAAAGTTACAGCTGATACCACAGAAATACAAAGAACGGATTATAAGAGACTACCACAAGCAATTATATGCCAATAAATGGACAACCTAGAAGAAATGGACAAATTCTCATAAAGGTACAACTTTCCAAGCCACAGCAGGAGCTGCGACATTTCTGTACACTGACAGTGAAGGATCAGAAAGAAATCAAGGAAACATTCCCATTGACCATTACATCAAAAATAATAAAATACTAGGAATAAACCTACCCAAGGAGGCAAAAGACATGTTCTCTGAAGATTATAAGAAGCTGTTGAAAGAAATCAGACGGCACAAACAGAATGAAAGATAAACCATGTTCTTGGATTGGAAGATTCAATATTGTCAAAATGGCTATATTACCCATGTCAATCAGTGCAATCACTGTCAAATTACCAAAGGCAGTTTTTAAGGAACTAGAACAAAAAGTTTTAAAATTTGTATGGAAACACAAAAGTCCCTGAATAGCCAAAGCAGTCCTGAGAATGAAAAGTGGAGCTGGAGGAATCAGGCTCCCTGATTTTAGACTGTGCTGCAAGGCTGCAATCATCAAAATAGTATGGTACTGGCACAAAGGCAGACACATAGATCAATGAAATAGGATAGAACACTCAGAAATAAACCCACAAAGCTGTCATCAACTAGTCTATGACAAAAGAGGCAAGAATATAAAAAAAGATAGTCTCTTCAGTAAGTAGGGCTGGGAAAATTGAACAGCTACATGTAAAAGAATGAAATTAGAACATTCTCTTACACCATTTACAAAAATAAGCCCAAAATGGATTAAAGACCTAAAGACTGGATACTATAAAATTCTTAGAAGAAAACATAAGCATAACACTCTTTGATATAAACTGCAGCAATGTCTTTTAGGATTCATCTAGAGTAATGAAAATTAAAAACAAAAAAAAATGGGATATAATTACAATTAAAGGTTTTGGGAGTTCCTGTTGTGCTCAGCAGGTTTAGGAACCAGCGTTGTCTCTGTGACGATGTGGATTTAATCCCTGGCCTTACCCAGTGGATTAAGGATCTAGTGTTGGTGTAAGCTGTGGCATAGATCACAGATAGTGGCTCGGATCTGGAGTTGCTGTGGTGCTGGTGTAGGCCCCAGCTGCAGCTCTGATTTGACCCCGGACCAGGAACTTCCATATGCTGCAGGTGTGGCCATAAAAAGAAGGAATACAAAAAACTTTTGCACAGCAAAAGAAACTATAAACAAAACAAAAAGAACTTAAAGAATGAGGGAACATATTCTCAAATGATGCAGTTGACAAGGGATTAATCTCCAAAATATGCAAGCAACTTATGTAGATTGATATAAAGAAACAACCCAGTCAAAAAATGGGCAGAAGATCTAAACTGACATTTCTCTAAAGACAGACAGACGGTCAAAAAGCACATGAAAAGATGTTCAACATTTGCTAATTATTAGAGAAATGCAAATAACTACAATATGGTATCACCTCATACCAGTCAGAATGGCCATCATCAAAAAAAGTCTACAAATAATAGGGAGTTCCTGTCGTGGCTCAGTGGTTAACGAATCTGACTAGGAACCATGAGGTTGCAGGTTCGATCCCTGGCCTAGCTCAGTGGGTTAAGGATCCGGCGTTGCCATGAGCTGTGGTGTGAGTCACAGATGTGTCTCAGATCCCGTGTTGCTGTGGCTCTGGCGTAGGCCAGCAGCTACAGCTCCAATTAGACCCCTAGCCTGGGAACCTCCATATGCCATGGGAGTGGCCCAAGAAATGGCAAAAAGACCAAAAAAAAAAAAAAAGCCTACAAATAGTAAATACTGGAGAAGGTGTGGAGAAAAGGGAACCTTCCTACATTGTTGGTAAGAATGTAAATTGGTACAACCACTGTGGAAAACAGTGTGGAGGTTCCTCAGAAAACTGAAAATAGAACTACCATATGATCCAGCAATCCCACTCCTGGGCATCTATCTGGAGAAAACTGTAATTCAAAAAGATACTTGCATCCCAGTGTTCATTGCAGCACTATTTACAATAGCCAAGACATGGAAGCAACCTAAATATCCATTGACAGAGAAATGGATTAAGAAGATAAGGTACATATACGTAGTGGGATACTACTCAGCCTTAAAAAAGAACAAAATAAATGCCATTTGCAGCAACATGGATGAACCAAGAGATTATTATATTAACATATATTACTTAGAGAAAGACAAACATCATATTTTATCACTTAAAGGTGGAATCTAAAGGATACAACAAACTTATTTGGAGAACAGCAGTAGATTTACAGACTTTGAGAAAAAAACTTATGGTTACCAAAGGGGACAGGTTGGGGGAGGGGTGAACTGGGGGTTTGGTATTTACATATGCACACTGTGGTATATGGAATGATTGGCCAGTGGGGAACTGCTGTAGAGTAAAGGGAGCTCTATCCCATATTTTGTGATAATCTATGTGAGAAAAGAATCTGAAAAAGAATGGATGTGTGTAGGTGTATAAACTGAATCAATTTGTTGTACAGCAGAAATTATCAAAACATTATAAATCGACTCTACTTCAATAAAGCTTAAAAATGATCAGAAAAAAATCAAGGAAACTGTCCCATTTACCATCACATCAAAAAGAATAACATACTTGGGAATAAACTTACCTAGAAAGGCAAAAGACCTGTATTCTGGAAACTATAAGATGCTGATGAAAGGAATCAGACTACACAAACAGAATGAAAGATATACCATGTTCTTGGTTTAGAAGAATCAATAATGTCAAAATGGCTATTCTGCACAAGTCATTCTGTGATTCATTGCAGTTCCTATCGAATTGCCAATGGCATTTTTCACAGAAGTAGAACAAACAGATTTCAGATGTGTATGGTAATACAGAAGATCCTGAATAGGCAAAACAATTCTGAGACAGAAAAATGGAGCTGGAGGCATCAGGTTCCTGGACTTCAGACTTCAGACTAAAAAGCTGCAGTGAACAAAACAGTGTGGTACTGGCACAAAACCAGAAATACAGATAGAAAGCACAGAAATAAACCCATGTATCTCTGGTCAATTAATCTTTGACAAAGGAGGCAAGAATATACAATGGAAAAAGACAGTCTCTTCAAAAGGTGGTGCTGGGAAAACTGGATAACTACATGTAAAAGAATGAAATTAGGACATTTTCTAACATCAGACACTAAAGTAAAATGGATTAAAGACCGGATACTTTAAAACGCTTAGAGGAAAACAGGCACAACACTCTGACATAAATTTCAACAGTGTCTTTTTTGATTCACCTCCTAGAGTAACGAAATTAAAACAAATAGGACCTGATTAAACTTTCACACAGCAAAGGAGACCATGAACAAAACAAAAAGACAACCCATAGAATGGGAGGAAATATTTGCAGACTAAGCAACTGAGAAGGTATAGATTAAATATACAAATATCTCATACAGATTTATTAAAAAAAGTAAACTAACCAATCAGAAAATGGGCAGAGGACCTAACTAGACATTTCTCCAAAGACAGACAGATGGCCAAAAAGCATATGCAAAGATACTCAACATCAGAGTTCTGTCGTGACTCAGTGCTTAACAAACCTGGCTAGTATCCATGTGGATGTGAATTTGATCCCTGGCCTTGCTCAGTGGTTAAGGATCTGGTGCCGATATGAGCTGTGGTGTAGGATTCAGACGTGGCTCAGATCTGGCATTGTTGTGGTGTAGGCTGGCAGCTGTGGCTCCAGTTTGACCTCTACTCTGGGAGCCTCTATATGCTGCAGGTACAGCCCTAAAAAGACAACAACAACAAAAAACTGAACTTTGACAGTTTGTTAGAGATATGCAAATCAAAACTACAGTGAGATATCACCTCATGCCAGTCAGAATGGCCATCATCAAAACAACTGTACAAGCAATAAATGCTGGAGGGGTGTGGAGAAAAGGGAACCCTCTTAACACTGTTGGTGGGAATGTAAATTGGCACAGCACTATGGAAAACAGTATGGAGTTTCCTTAAACAACTAAAAGTAGAATTACCATAGGTTCCAGCTATCCCATTCCTGGGCATGTATTTGGAGAAAACCATGACTTGAAAATTTACATGCACCCTAGTGTTCAGTGCAGCTCTGTTTAAAATAGCCAAGACATGGAAGCAACCTAAATGCTCATCAACTGAGGAATGGATAAAGAAGATGTGGTACATACATACAATGGAGTATTACTCAGCCATAAAAAGGAATAAAATAATGTCATTTGTAGCAATGTTGATGGACCCAAAGATTATCATATTAAGTGAAGAAAGTCAGAGAAAAACATCATGATTTGGCTTATATGTGGAATCTAAAAAATGATACAGATTAACTTATTTTCAGAACAGAAACAGACTCACAGACTTTGTAAAAATGTACGGTTACCAAAGGGGAAGGGTAGAGGGTGGGGGATGGTGGACAGGGAGTTTAGGAATGGCAAGGGCACATTTTTATTTATGGAATGGATTATCAGTGGGACTTGTATAGCACAGGGAAATCTACTCAGTGTTCTGTGGTAACTTGTATGGTAATGGATGTGTATATGTCTATATATATATATATACACACACACACACACATACATATATATATGGCAGAATCACTCTTCTGTACATCAGAAATTAATACAACATTATAAAACAACTGTACTTCAATAAAATTTTTAAGTGTTAATGGAGAGAATTATGCTGAATGTACTATGTGAAGGGAGTGTTTTTAGTCTTAACTATTGAATGGACTAGAATGAGGAGAACCTAAAGGCAGGAAGATTTAGGAAAGAAAGTTTTTGGAACAGGCTTTTGTTGTGACATTTACGAATGAACATGACTTAAGGAGTTTAAACAGTAGCTATCCCATAAATCAAAGCAATATAAATATGGTGTAAAAGAAAACAGGATAGCAGAGTGGACACAGTAAAAAAATGATAGAAATGGTAGTCTGTGAAATTAGTTTGGCCTAGGGTTAGAAGGAGATAAAGAAAATAGGCTATAGAGAGGAGATAAAGGACATGGCACATATAAGAATAAAAATTAGGTGTGTGTATCTGTGTGTATAGAGAGGGAGAGTGAGTGGAGACAACAGGTGGACTATTTTAAGGATAAGTGAAAAATGTTAAATGGACGTGTAGGTGTAGATTACTATAGGCATTTCTTATTGATTACATTTCTTAGTCTTAGATTATTAGATTGAGCCTTCTGTGGAGCTCGACATGGATATAAATAAAATAAAGGCAATAGGTCTGATGCAAGAGGGCTAATGATTAAATTTGTGGAGTGCAGCTAACATTTCTGGTGCTTTCACTTTATTTTGTATCATCATAGATTTGGTATATTCTATGATTGTGTGTTCCTAATTTTCTAAAGTATAGTTTCTCAAGTTGGGGTATGCATGTTACCTGAAATGTATGTTAGAAAATACAGATTTGGGAGTTCCCATTGTGGTGCAATGGGTTAATGATCTGGTTTGCCTCTGTGGAGGTGCTGGTTCAAACCCCAGTCTGGTGCAGTGGGTTAAGGATTGGTGTTGCTGAAGCCGTGGCATAGGTCGCAGCTCTGGCTCGGATTTGATCCCTTGCCCAGAACTTCCATATGCCATGGGGGTGTCCGAAAAAGAAAGAAAGAAAAAAAAAATACAGATTCGTGCACCCTCATTGTATGTACCGAATCACAATCTCTGGAGGTTGAGATCAAGTAAGTATCTGGATTTCTTACAGATTCTTCAGGTGATTGTATTATAAAATAGAATTTGAAATTCAATCCCCTAAGGTTTTACAACTTGGTTAATTAAAGAAAAAATTATATGCAGTGTATTCATTCTCTGCAGTCAGCCTGTAGGATGCTTGTTGGGTTTCTTGATTTGGCGGACTTGATTTCTTCATATATAATAAAAAGGAAATGTATTAAAAGACTTCAGTTTCTGTTCATCTGTGAAACACTGTATACGAGTTAAGAATTTACTCACTTGTGGTTATTTGGATGCATAAGCTTCAGAATTTGGTTTTTGGTAAGAGCTAAGTTTTGGTATATTAAGTGTTTGATTTAAGAAATAATAATTGCTACCATACATTTAGGCTCTGTTATGCTCCAGGTAGCACTGTCCTTACTTTTAAAACATTTTCTGTAATATTCACAACAACCTGACACCTAAGACTTACACGGCAAAGGACCTGCTCCTCCAAGAGTTAGTGGGCAAATGCCCACATACATTCCTAACAGCAGATGCTCAGCATATAGAATTTAATTCCAAACTTAATTGCTGTTAAGTGTCTGAAGGAATTAGAGGGATGAAGTCAAATGGTTTTCATGTATTTTCAGCCCTCTGGAAGGAAAGAGTAAAGAAATGGTAAGCAGTAAGCTCTTTAGATGACACTAGAAAACATAGTTTTGCCAGCTGAAAGCACTCAGGCCACAGAGACCTTTCCATGCATCCTGGCAATAGCAGCAGAAGCATTTGCCTCTTGATATGTTTTTGGTTATTCATAAATAGAACAACTGAATTTGCTTTTGTAACAAATTTTAGAAAAACATTTTTCTTTGTCATCTATCCAGTTGTTTGTGTAAAAAGAATTGAGTGAGGTGTTTTATATTTTAGGTTAAAAATCTGTAAGAGCCTGATTTTAGAATTCACCAGCTCCTCTGAAGTTTGGCGAAATATGGTATGTTTCTGTTTTATTTTTTGGAATTCAACATTGCATGTATATCCTAATGTCATGGTTAGAATAATGACAAATGTATTGAGCAAATTTGGGTGTCTGCCATTTTTAAAACATTGTACTAGGTGCTAAATCAGTATACTACAAGATAGACTGTATGAGGGATCCAGGTGGGATTCTGAAAGAGTTTTAGAAGAGGTTAGTGTGATATGAGAAGTAAAACAATTGTGCAAGAATATTGAGGGGGTAAGTTTGGCTCTTAGGCTATGGGTTAATAATAGCTTCCATTTGTTGGGCTCTTACTATGTGCCAGACACTGTTGTGAGTAATTTATGTTTGTTTATCCTCATGCCAGCCCCCTGAAATAGATACTACTGTTGTCTTAGTTCTGCTTATGTGGAAACTGAGGCTTAGAGAGGTTAAATAACTTGCCCAAGATTTTCCCTCTGGTAAGTGACCAAACAGGGACTTGATTCTG
Organism: Sus scrofa; assembly: GCF_054392235.1. NCBI lineage: Eukaryota > Metazoa > Chordata > Mammalia > Artiodactyla > Suidae > Sus > Sus scrofa. The sequence goes on from NC_139383.1 coordinate 151,233,822, forward strand.
GACTGACTCTGGGATCTCTTTGCTCTGTTGAGCACTGTACCTCATGAAAAAGATGTAGAAGAGAGGACTGGCCTCAGTAATTTTCAAATATACATAGCTCTTCAGTGAATTGATTCAGTTCAGCTAATCAGTCAATTAAAAGGTATTTTGGCTTTCTCATTTTTAAGTTTACAGTTTGAAAAATTAGACTTGTTTAGCCCTTTTAAATCCATATACACTATTAGTCCTAGGAGAACCCCAAAGGGAACATTCCTTTCAGAGGCGCCTTACGTCTTTCCCATATGATCTCAGGAGTGGTATAGGTTTTTGTTAGGAAACATGTAGCTGTGATAGGAAAATATGGGAAATTTGGGCTATTTCTTCTAGGGATTATAAATTCCACTTAAAGCCATACCTCAGAGGTATTTCAGGTTTAGTTCTAGACCACTGCAATAAGGCAGATATTGAGGTAAAGCTAGTCATGTGGATTTTTTGGTTTCCTGGTGCATATAGAAGTTATATTTACACTGAGATGTAGTCTGTTAAGTGTGCTATAGCATTATGTCTAAGAAAACAGTGTACATACCTTAATTTAAAATACTTTATGCTGGAGTTCCCATTGTGGCGCAATGGTTAACAAATCCGACTAGGAACCATGAGGTTGCGGGTTCAGTCTCTGGCCTTGCTCAGTGGGCTAAGGATCCGGTGTTGCCGTGAGCTGTGGTGTAGGTTGCAGACACGGCTCGAATCCCGAGTTGCTGTGTCTCTGGCATAGGCCTGTGGCGACAGCTCCGATTCAACCCCTAGCCTGGGAACCTTCATATGCTGCGGGAGCAGCCCTAGAAAAGGCAAAAAGACAAATAAATAAATAAATAAATAAATAAAATACTTGATGCTAAAAAATGGTTACCATTATCTGAGGTGTCAATGAATTGTAGTAGTATCAAAAATTACTGATCACAGCTCACCATAACAAAATAATAATGATGGAAAAGTTTGAAATACTGCCAAGAATTACCAAAATGTGACACATAGATAGGAAGGGAACAAATACTGTTGGAAAGATAGTGCCAGTAGACTTGCTTGATTTAGGGCTGGCATAAACCTTCAGTTTGTAATAAAATACAATATCTATGAAGCACAATAAAATGAAGTATGCTTGTGTTGGAGTTCCCTAAAGTTACTTACTCATTCTTTTTTTTTTCTTTTTGGCTTTTTAGAGCCGAATCTGTGGCATATGGAATTCCTAGGCTTGGGGTTGAATCAGAGCTGCAGCTGCTGCAGGCCTCCACCACAGCCATAGCAGCACCAGATCCGAGCCATGTCTGTGACCTACATCACCACTCACAGCAACGCTGGATCCTTAACCCACTGAGCAAGGCCAGGTATTGAACTCCTGTCCTCATGGATACTAGTTGAGTTCATTACCAGTGAGCTACAATGGTCACTCCTACTTACGTGTTCTTAGTCCGACTCTCACCCTGGTCTGAATTTGTGGTCCAGGTTCATAGGTTGCAGAGGTATTGGCTCAAGCATTGATGTTTCATCCTTTCTCTTGAGGTTCTCATATACTTTGCTATTTTATCTTGGCTTCTGGATCTAAGTTAACTACCTTCTATGTTACTTGGAAGGTGTTCACTATCAAGGGTCTTTTTCTCTCTCTCCTAATTTTATCAGCTTTCTTTAATTTGCTTTTCACATTTGGCCTTGATATGTAGTTTGGTAGGGAAATCATGGAGGGAAAAATTAGTTATAGGAAATGAGCTCTTGATACTTGAATGTTTCAATGTATATGTTTTCCAGAACTACATTGTGATTAGGATACCTGTTAAATGTGAACCATGACGATCAGGAAAGTTCAGCTAAGGCCAAGTAAGGGGATCAAAAGATACTAGATTGAGGGAGGAGGAAATGTTTTGCTATTCTTTCTCATGAAATTATATTTCAGAGAATTTATGGCTGAGAAAAAAAGAGTAGAACACCTTTTCATGAAGTGCATGAGGGAATTTGACTAATGTTAGATGATTTTACTTAAATATAGAGTAAATAGGACTAGACTTGGTGCGTGTGTGTGTGTATATATATGTCTGTGTGTGTTTAGTGTGTAACTGTTCCATTAAGTGTTTGCTATCTGGGAAACCCTATTACTATTAGTCCTATTTAAACTATTGTTTTAATTATGGGGTCTCAATCCATATTTTAAATCTTTGCTCATTTCCATATATTTAAATCATGAAACTCAATAACAAAACTAAATGAAATCACAAAAAAATTAACTCTGGATAGGAAGTTAATAGATCTGGCTTCAATTAATACTGAAATCTTGGGCAAGTCAATTAACTGCTCTAAGGCTACTTAATTTTTTCTTTTTCTTTTAAAAAAATATCCTTTCTATAATATCTGCCCTGATTAGGTAGAGCCATAGTTGTCATGAGACTTAAAATACTGTTGTCCAAAGTGCTTTGTAAACTGTAACACTTCATAAATGTACAAGAGAGTATTACCACATTTTCTCAAGAAATTGTTTAAGAAAAAAAGTGCTGGAAAATAATCCTTAAAAGTATTTCTGTAATTATTCTTCTGATTAATGTTGCATTGGCACCTAATTTGAACCTTTGAAGATTATTTTTTGAACAATGAATTGGGTTTATATATTAAAGTGTTCTAACTAAAGATTTGTTTAATTTATTAGAGTTATTAAACCTACGCTCAGATCAAGTTAGCAGCTAGACTGGTGTGACTACCTGTTTTTAATCAGTGACTCAAAGCTGTGATCACCCTGATGTCACCGAATGGCCACAGCTTGTAAAAGGTAATTTTGAATGTTATTTTACAGCCTTTAAAAGGCTGTCATTGTAAAATACATGCTATTAAAAAAATGAAGAAAATGTATAGTTGGCAGGAATACTGACTGCTAAGAATAGGGGACCTGAGATTAACCTGCTTCTCCATTTAATCTTTCCTAAAATATTTTGTGTCTTTTCCCCAACCCTATCTGTGTGAGTAAACAGGAAAGTATTTCTAAAAATATTAAGTTTTTAAATGAACATTTTGTTATGAACATTATGAAAACTATGCATTTTAAGTGTGTTTTTTCTGTGATGAGAGTTTTATGTGGTGAGGGTAGTTTCTAACACTACTTGAGAAGTTTTTACAACTTTAATAAAACTAGTATACTTTTCTTTCCTAGAGAGTTACAGTGGAGGTAAAAGGAGTGGCTTGCAGGCTAGAGAAGCTGCACCTCGTATTATTGGAAGTGAGCCTCCATTTGAATTTTCTAGCTCATGATGCAGTATTCAGATCAGTGGGTATTTTGTGATCACATTTTCTGTGATCTAAATCAATGCCTAAAGTTGATCTCTTACATAATTTTTTATTTTCTAATGTTACTTGCTTATTATTTCAGTTTTAGATTTTCTTCTGATTTCTTAATTCTGACAAACTTTAGGTTAACCTAAGTGAACGGTTTTGCGGTTTTTTCTCTTTTTATTATATGTCCTGAATTTGGTGAAGTTACAAGTATGTATTGGATCTTTGTAAGAACTTGACAGTAGAGTAAAGAGACTTTTCAGGGGCTTAAGCTTAAAAAGTATTGTTAGATATTTTATAATTTTGAGAATTCGAATTCTTATTTTAGATTTTTTTGTAAATTATTTAGAATGTTATAAAGTACAATAAACAGAATGGCTAGAAGTTTATTTAGGCAGGTACTATTACTTTTATAACATTGCAGGATAAGAATTTCTGTTTCTGAATATATTCACTTTTCTCTTGATTGAAAAACAATTACCGTTTAAGGAGAAAACTATGCTAACCATGTTTAAAAGACCTATGATAGATTAAGGTAATACTCTTCAGTCCTTTCTTACTCTTTTGTTCTTATTGACTCAATTGGTTTAAATTACTTGGTTTGACTTATAAAGTGATTTTTGGTAGCTCGCTTTAATATATGTTAATATTAAATGATAATCTAGTATTTGATGACATTTTGATGCTGATATCTACATCCTCTTGTTTAGGGAACAGACATTGGAAAATAGATTATAGTCATTACCCTTTGATGTATTTTAACCTCTATCGCATTTCAGAATCTCAAAACTTTGCAGCAGTTACATATTATGCTTCTGAGACTCGGATTTGTTTTTCCTCTTGCTTGTGTCTTACCTTTTTGCGGTAGTATTTTAATGTCCCTGTCATTGTGTGCTCATTCCCCTCACTTCCCTGTTAATTTTGAAAGTTTTGCCGCCTACATGTTTGAAAGCTTCTAATCTGCCTCTCTTCCCTTAGTGCCAGCAGGTTTATTTTTTGTTTTGCAAGCCTGCTCTGCCTCCTTACAGTATGACATCTGATGCTGGAGGGTCGCACTTTCAAAAATGAGTCAGCTGGTACATGGGGTTACCATCACTTTTTAGCTCTTCTGTCTGAGAGATACAAGTTTGGAAGCAATCTTGGGGTACTTACCCACAAGGCTGGTGGAGACCAGGTGTGTCACAAAGGTGATTTGCTTGCTCCCTGGGGGAGAGGGTGGAGTGAAATTTTTGCATTCATGTCACTGCCAAATCACTGCCACCTCCAGCATGCCCCAATTTTTAGTTCTGATATAATTTTGTGCAAAATTGAAAATGTAAATATACTGCAAAGAAGATCTAAAATAAATATTTGAGCTGCTGGACTCCTTTTTTTATTTTTTATTTTTATTTTTTACATTCTTGTCCTTGGACCACTACAGTGAGGAGTTATTTTGAAAGTCTGATAAAGAAGTGCTTTTTTTAAAAGCTAAGAAATATGGAAAACATTTTTTTCTTTTCTGGTGGCTCTGATTTTAAGATTCTTTTGTTAAAGTTCAAAATTAGAAGTCTCAAGTCAGTGATAAATTTACAAATCAAGTCTTTTGTAATGTCAGATGAAAATTTAGCTTTTGTCATCTAAAAATACCTATTTTGTGAATTGAAAGTGTTAGAAATTAGTATTATATTGATTCACTTTACTGTGTGTTGATTGACTTTAATATGTGTTGATTGATGCTGGTTATAAAAGTGAATAGAGTAAACAGGAATTTATTTTTTTAATAGGGGTAAGGAAAATTGGTTCATGCCCCAAAATGAAAATAAAAGGCTTCTTAGTGCTTTAGAATTTCGAATATTTCTACTTAAGGTAGCAGAATATATTAAAAAAAAAGAAAAAAAAATAACTGGCAATTGTTTACAACAGAAGTCAATTCAGTTATCCACAACAAAATATTAATACTCAGGATGGTATGATATTGACAGGTATACATCCTGCCATTTTATTTTCAGGGAAAGCTGATTTCATTGTTGAACTAAGATAATCATGGTCAAAATGATAAATCTGACGTAAGTGTTTGAAAATTCCCTAAGGGTATTAGATTTAAATTTGAACTATTTTGGAGCAGAGGTTGCCAAACTTTCTTAAATGGGTAGATAATATTTTAGGCTTTGTGGGCTGCATGTTGCTGTCAGAGTTTCTGAGCTCTGCTCTTGTAATATAAATGAATAAGCTTGGTTCTGTGCCAGTACAGCTTTACAAAAATAGGCTGCTGACCCAGGCCTTAGTTTGTCATCCTAGGCAGTAGTTTGCTGATCCCTCATCTAAGGTTTGGGACTAAATACCCGAGAATACCTTTAATACTGTAGATAACCACTACTGGGCTATAGAAAGTTTCATAATTGTTTTTATTATAAATATTTGCCTTCGTGAATAATTACGATTTGTTATACTGGTTTGTATGTTGGTAACTAAATAAAGTGTTTACAGTTTCCTATCCTTAAAAAAATGAACTGAGTGTTAATTAGTCTAGCCCTTATAGTAAATGTATGGCAATCTCATCTGGTCACTTTTTTCTCATGTTGAAGTCTTTAATTACTTTTAAAACTGTTAACCATTAAATTTTGTTTTCAAATTTGTCTTCCAAAATAACATTTGCCTCCTTTTGGATTATGGAATACTTTGCTCAACTTTTCTCAATTGTGTTTTACAGATCATCAGGAGAACCTCAGTCTGACGACATTGAAGCTAGCCGAATGTAAGTATAACTTGGTGGAGGCTGTGGTGTCTTTTAACTTGTCCTAGATTGTATGAAAGTAATTTCCAGTTAAAAGAGAGTAATACTTAAAAAAGTAAATTGGGAGATGGATATAAGCATATCTTATGTATCACTTACCAAATAAATAACTTCTAAATCTTGGTAACATGTTACTAGATTTCTATTTCTAAATAAGATAATTGTATACCCCTGGATTCTTAGGTATTTTTGCTCACCTAGCAGTTTTGGGGAAATAGATGAGGAAAGAACTCAGTTTAACAATCTTTTTGTTGTTGTTGTTCTTTTTAGGGCAGCACCCATGGCATACGGAAGTTCCCTGTCTAGGGGTCAAATCTGAGCTGTAGCTGCCGGCCTGTGCCACAGCCATAGCAATGAAGGATCCGAGCAGTGTCTGTGGCCTACACCACAGCCTGCAGTAATGCTGGATCCTTTACCCACAGAGTTAGACCAGGGATTGAATACATGTCCTCGTGGATACTAGTTGAGATTGTTACTGCTAAGCCACAATAGGAACTCCTAACAATCATTTATTAAATGCATGCTGTGTATAAGGTATTGGGTACTGTGTTGTGGATACAAAGATTCATAAATTAGTTCCTAACCTACAGAAATTTAGTCTACTTAGTGCAAAAGACCCACAAGCAATTCCTCTCAATCCTTGTGGTGGAAGGATACCTAGGATGAAATGAGAACATAATAGTGTACAGGTATTTAGGCACACAGACACAACAGGGACCTAATCCAGATGGCAAGGAAATAGGGATGATCGGGGAAGGCTAAGTTAAGTTTTGAAGTGTGGCTGGAAGTTAGGTAGCACATTCTAGGCAGAAGCATGAGCAAAGTTATAAATCGTCATAGCGAATGTGGGAAACAGTAGGCAGTTGAGTTTTAGGAAAGGTAGGAAAACTGAAGGAGATAGTATTTGATAGGACTAATACTGCTCACATGCTATGTGAAGGGCCTTTGCCTATCTTTCATAGGTGTTTGAGAATCGATAAAGAATTTGCTAAGTTAGTACTTAGCTACAAGGCTAAGTTGTAATCTTGTTAGATGTATATTTTTAATAACTTTGGCAGGAGAAACGGAATTGAAGAGGAACCACATGGTGGTAAGGTGACCAGGGTTTCAGTCGGTGAGAGCCTTAACAAGGGTAGTGGTAATATTAAGGATTCAAGATTGAGTTTTCTGGAGTAAAGAAAAATATTTAGAAAGTGAAGTAAGTAAGAGTTCAGGGACTAGTTGTGAGAATTTAAGAAGTTTAGGATAACACAAGAGGTGGTAATTATTGAAGCAAGATTTTTGAGGTGGTAAGGGTTAGAGTGAAGAATATAGGGATTGCTCTTGAATAACAAAGTCTCTTATCTTCTGAAGCTGGAAGAAGGAGGTTAAGATGAATATGTGTTGACAAATATGTGATGTTAAATGTGTTGGTAGATAAGAATGGGAAACTCAAAAGTCATTCGTGCCTGAGCTATCAATTTTCTTAGTAAATTAGGTCACTTGTACCACTTGGTACTTCTTGATAGAGTGGTTTGATTATTGACTAAGTTTGGGAAGTACAGACTTAAACGGCATTTCTTTACTGAAAAATAATAGAAATCCTTTAAAATGCTGATGTACATTGTGCATTTCTAACAAGGAACTGTATAAAATACAGTTCTCAAATTTATATGTCTATGTAACCTTAAAATAATTTTTTTGTGATAAAATACACATAACAAAATTTGCAGTCTTTACTGTTTTCAGTTGTACAACCTAGTAGTATTAAGTACATCCATATTGTTGTCCACTCATCACCACCATCATTTCCATAACTTTTTTCATCTTGCACAACTGAAACTATACCTGTTAAACAATCACTGCCCATTCGCCCTTCTACCAGCCCCTGGCTACCACCATTCTACTTTCTGTCTCTGTGATTTTGATGACTCTACCTCATTTACTCTGAGCACCTGCATTGTTTGTCTTTTTGTGATTGGCTTATTTCACTCAGCATGATGTTAAGGTTTATCCATGTTGTAGCATATGTCAGAATTTTCTTCCTTTTTAGGGCTGAATAATCCATTGTATGTGTATAACATATTTTGTTTATCCATTCATCTGTTGATGGACATTCTGTTTTTAATTTTTTTGAGGAGCCTCCATTCTGCTTTCTACAGTGGCAGCACCATTTTAACATTCTGATTAGCAGTGCACAGAGGTTATAATTTCTCCACATTATCATCAACACTTGGAATTATCTGTTTTTTCATAGTCACTATCCTAATGGAAGTGAGGTAATATCTCTTTAGTTTTGGGACCATGAAACTTTTTAGGCAATATTTTTTAAATAGTTTTTGTGGTACACAGTGTTTGGTTAGGGGATTTGAGAAGACTGAAAACTTGGAAAGTTATTGGGGAAAATGAGTGAAGAAGTGGACCAAATATTTAGACTCTCATGCTGAAATTAGAAACCTAATCATACTTGTATTTTAAAGACTTTAATAGCTAGAAGATGATGCATGGTGTTTCAGGGTTGGCTGTTAGCAGAGCAGATGGGAAGTGGCATGTGTGTAGGGTGTTAACATTGGTGTAGTTGAATTTATGTCATTGGCAATGGCCATTGTTGGAAGGTTGTGTTGCTTGATGAAAGTGTTGGGTGGGTTACAAAAAGCTTGATGGTTCAAAGTATAAGTGAATCTCTTAGAAGAATAGATAATAGTAATCAGAACCCAAGTTAGTGATTGGCAGAAATAGAGAGGAAGTGAGGGACCCTCAAGTTAAAATGTCTAATATTTGGGGGGCTAGGGTCTTGGGATAGATCATATACACAGATACTGAAGTCACAATACCAATGATATAACTGGTACAAAATAAAGCCTTTAGTATGTGGGTAAAATTTACCAGAACAGAGAGGGAAGGAAGAAGGGATTTGGGTAGAGAACATGAGTTTCAAAGTATAAGTTGTATTTGTATTGTGCTTTGTTTTGTTTGGAGGGATGGGCATTGCTTATTTTTAATAGAGGGAAAATTAGAAAAATAATAGTGCACTTAGTGGTTTGATTGTCTATCAAGTGTACAAGGGTTGCAAGATAAAAAATGCCTTTGGGGGTAAATCAGGCTTTAGTGAAAGCAAAGAGGTTGAGTAACCATTATATAAAGCATTTGAAGATAGGTGACAGCCCGTATCATAAATGTGATTCTGGAGATCTTGGTGTGGGAGAGGTTAGATGGATGAATCAAGAGTAAAGAATGGAAAAGGAAAAGGGAAGATGAGACTTACATTTTGTGTTTTTGTTTTTGTTTGGCCACTCTGCGGCCTGTGGAGTTCCCAAGCTGGGGATCAGATCTTTCAGAGCTGCAGTTGCAATCTATGCCTCAGCTGTGACAACGCTGGATCCTTAACCTACTGTGCCGGGCCAGGGATTGAACCTGTGTCCCAGCACTCACAAGACTGCCAGTCTCATTGTGCCTGAGCGGGAACTCTGAGACTTGTATTTTGTAGTAAAAATCAGGGATTGCAAGGATGTGAAGCACGATAGGTATCACAAGGTTCCAGGTAAAACTCGATGTTAAAGTTCTCTTTAAGTAAGCTGCCATACTGTTTAACTTGCCCATGTTAAGGTAGAGTAACAGGAAATTCGATCTACCATGATGACTCCACAAAGATGTCTAAGGTTCTAGCTATAATTCTGAGACTATAGCTCTTAAGTTTTCATGTCTGCCACAATTTCTCAAATTCCTATACCCATAGAAATACTAACCAAGCAGTAGTTTAGTAAGATTTGTTCTACCTTAATCTTGCAAGTCTTGATTTACAAAATAGGTAATGAAAGATCCTTGGTTTTACTAAGAATTACCTAGTGTGTTTGATTAATGGTAACATCCTATATTTATTAAAAGTGTTTTTTTAACGCTTTGAGGTGCATTTGCATTTGACATCCTTTAACCAGAAAATAACTTGAGTACATTTAAAATAGTAATTTATATAAAAGTAAAAAATATGCCTGTTTGTTTTTAGGAATTCTTAGTGTCATCCTTTCCCAGAGTGTAGAAAATCAGTATAAGTTTTTAACTCCTACATGCTAATTTATAGTTAGCCTAGTAATAGAACTAACACAATAACTCAGATCTTTTTATTCATTTGTGTGTATTATCTACTTGGATTTTGTTTAAATTTTTATATGTATACCATGTAGTAGTTTTTTTCCACATATTAATTTAGACTTTAATTTTTTTAGTAATTTCAGAGCAATTTCTAACAACTTCAGATTTGTTATCTTTGATAATTGCTCCCCAACCCTGTCTCGGTCTCACACTTAGGCTGTGTTTTCAGGTGTGTAAGACAGTAAATAGAACCCAAGTTTAAATATATCAAGTGATTTATGTATTCAGTTATTTACTAGCAAGGCTTTTTTTTTCTTAAATGCTGGAGTGACCCAGAACCTAGTCCTCAGGCCATCATTATTCATTCTCTAGGTAAGAGCTTTACTATATATACTGTGACAACTTGCATATTTTCATCTCCACCTCTGACTTAGCTTCTGAATTGTAGACCCATATATCCAATAATTAGATGCCCGATTCTCAAACTTAAATCCAAAATAAAATAGAACAGTAAAATAGAACTCTTTTTGGTTTTCATCCTCTCAGATCTAGTTGTCTTGTAATTTTGTCAGTTTAGTCAATGGCAACTCTTTTTAGTTCCAGTGTATCCAAAACTTTGTTTTGGAAGCATCCTTGGTTTCTCTTTTCTCACTGTTTTTGGCAAACCCTCTTGACTCCACCTTTAAAATACTGATAACTCAACAACTTTTTTTTTTAAACACCGTTTCTTTCCATCTCTACCTCTCTGATTAAAGCCATCATCTTTTGCTAAAAATGAAATTCTTCCCAGTAGTTTTGCTACTTCCATGCTTACCTCTTAGAACGTATTTTCTGTGTAGCAGCCAGTGATTTTTTTTTTTTTTTTTTTTTTTTTTGCTTTTTAGAGCCGCACTGGCGGCATGTGGAGATTCCCAGGCTAGGGGTCCAATCAGAGCTACAGCTGCTGGCCTATGCCACAGCCACAGCCACGCCAGATCCGAGCCACATCTGCGACCTACACCACAGCTCACGGCAATGCTGGATCCCCAACCCTCTGAGCAAGGCCAGGGATCAAACCCACAACCTCATGGTTCCTAGTCGGATTCATTTCCGCTGAGCCACGATGGGAACTCCTCCATTCAGACAGAAGTTAAACCATGTTACTTATGCTTCAAGCCTTTCAAAGGTTTCTCATCTCTCCCAGAGTAAAATCAAAGAATGTGTAAGGCCTGTATAAGCTTTCTTTAACTTCTGTGACTTTCCATTTTCTCTTTGAAAATTCAGTAGTGAACCCACCTGGTGGTAGTGCTTGTCTGTCTTTGTCTACACTGGCTTTATGTGCTTGCCATTATTATGTTTGGTTGTTCTTAAGACTTGTGCCTGTTTTCTCTGACCCTTCTCTCTGATATCCACATGCTTCCTCTCTCACTTGCTTCAGAGCTCTCAAATGACAGCTTATCAGAAAGGCCTTCCTTCACCAATTTTCATCAAAGGATGGTTGTGTTCTGAATTCCCTGTTCCCCTTACTGTGCTATATTTATGAATAAAAATAAATAAGTAAATACTAGATGAATGAGTGAAATTACCACATTTATTTAAAATTTTTATCTCTACTCTTTTAATTCCCTTGCAGAAATGTAGGAAGAATTTTCTGGGATCAATAAACTGATAGATGTGTACTATATCTATAGCCTGTAGAACATCTTGAGCTCTTACAGTATGACAAGCCATTGGGCTCAGTACTGTACTTGCATTATATCATTTAGTAGGAGAGGTAAGCCTTTTAATCAGAATAGACTCTGTCCTCTGAAAGAGAATGTAGAGAATAAATATAGTTTCTTCATTAAATTTATGATTAAAATTCACTAGCGAACACATCCAGAGGTGGCGCTTTTTGTTTTAGGTGCTTTATTTTTTAATTGATTTATTATCTTTAGTCCTGTTCATTGTTTCTCTTTCTTCTTGTGAGTTTTGGCACATTGTGTCTTTCAAGGTATTGGTCTATCACATCTAGTTTATCAAACTGTGGTTGTAGAATTGTCCATAATATTCCTTTATTATTTAAATTTTCCCGTGCTTTATACCTGTGTGCCCTCTTTCATTTCTGACATTAGTAATTCTTGTCCCTTCTCTTTCCCTTAATCAGCCTGGCTGCAGTATTACCAGTTTTTTTTAATGATCTTTTCAAAGAACCAGCTTTTGATTATGTTGGTTTTTCTCTGTTGATTTTATTTTTCAATTTCATTCATTTCTGCTCTAATTTTTATTATTTTGTCTGCTTATTCTGGATTTTTTATTCTTATTTATTTATTTTTGCTACACTGTCCAGTGGCTTTATGTGGGATCTCAGTTCCCAGACTGGAGATTGAACCCTGGTATGCAGTGGTGAATGTGCTAAGACCTAACCACTAGACCACCAGGGAACTCCTTACTATGGATTTAATTTGCTGTTTTTCTAGTTTACTGAGGTGATCTTTTTAAAGATCTTCTTTTCTAATAAATGCATTCAAGCAAATTTCCCTCTAAACACTACTTTCACTGCATCCCAGAAATTTTGATAAGTCGTGTAATTTAGTTCAAAATGTTTTTTAGTTTCTCTTGGGATTTTTTTTCTTGGACTTGTGTTCTTTAGGAGTCTGTTGTTTAATCTCCATGTTTTGAGATTTTCCAGTTATATTTCTGTTAACTGATTTCTAGTTTAATTCTGTTGTAGTCAGAGTCTAGACATTGTATGGGTTCTATTCTTTTAAATGTATTGTTATGTCTTAAGGCCCAGAATGTGATTTGTCTTGGTCAGTGTTTTATGTGAGCTTGAGAAGAATGTGTAATATCCTGTTACTGGATGAAGTAGTCCTGAGATATCAATTATATCCAGTTGATAGATGGTGCCATTGAGTTCAACCATGTCCTTAATGATTTTCTTCCTGCTTAATCTGCCAATTCCTGATTAGAGAGACATTGAAGCCTCCAACTATGACAGTGGATTCCCCTGTTTTTCCTTGAAGTTCTGTCACTTTTTGCCACATATAATTTGATGTTCTTTTTAGGTGTATACACATTAAGGATTGCATTATCTTCTTCTTCTTTTTTTTTTTTTTTTCCGTCTTTACTAGGGCTGCACCTGCCGCATATGGAGGTTCCCAGTTTAGAGGTCTTATTGGAGCTGTAGCTCCCTGCCAGTGCCAGAGCCACAGCAACACAGGATCCGAGCCACGTCTGCGACCTATACTACGGCTATGGCAACGCCGGATCCTTAACCCACTGAGCAAGGCCAGGGATCGAACCCACAAACTCGTGGTTCCTAGTCAGATTCGTTAACCACTGAGCCACGATGGAAACTCCTGCAATATTTTCTTGAAGAAATGAGAAATCCTTTATGTAAAGTCCTTTATTAACCCTAACTTACTCTGCTTTGAATTCTGCTCTGGTGAAATTAATAGAGCTACTCTTGCTTTCTTTTGGTTATTATTGTCATCGTATATACTCATTTTCTATTTACTTTTAATTTACATGTGTCTTTATAGTTAAAGTATAGGCAGCTTATAGTTGGTCTTACTTTTTTTTTGATCTGCTCTGACAATCACTTATCTTTTGTTGGTACATTTAGGCCACTGATGCTTTAAACTGATTATTGATATGGTTGGGTTAATATCTAGTATGTTTGTGTTGCTTTTGGTTTTTGTTCCTATTTTTGTCTTCTGTTATTTTTCTTTCTTTTATGGTTTTACTTGAGCATATTATATGATTCCATTTTCTACCCTTTATTAGCATGTCAGTTATCCTATACTATTAATTTTCTCTAGTGGATGTCATAGTTTTCACTTATATCTTCTCCTAGTCCACTTTCAATAATGGGAATGTGAGTACCTTGTAAAAACAAAATAACCCTAAGTCCTTCCCCCATCCCACATATCATTGCTGTCATTCATTTCACTTACATATGGGCACATGCATGTGCTTGTGTGCACACACAAGTGGGCATTCATAACAAATACATAGTTGGTATTATTTTGAACAAGGTAGTATCTGTTAGGTCAGTTAAGATTAAGAAATGTAAAAGTTTTTATCTTACTTTTCATTTACTCCTTTTTCGGTTCTCTTCCTTTATGTTTAAATTTAAGTTTCTGATCTGTATGATTTTCCTTCTCTCTTAGGAACTTCTTTTAACATTTCTCGCAAGGCAGGCCTATTGACGACAAATTCTCTCAATTTTTGTTTGTCTGAGAATCCATTTCTCCCTCACTCTTGAAGATTAATTTCCCATGGTACAGAATTCTAGGTTGGTGTTTTTTTCTTTCTTTTTTTTTCTCTTCAGAACTCTAAATATTTCATTTCACTCTCCTTTCTGAGGAGAAGTCAGATATAATTCTAATTTTTTTTCTGTAGTTAAGAAGTTTTCCTCCTCTGGTTTCTTTCAGAACTTTATCTTTGATTATCTGTAGTTTGAAGATGACATGTCACAGCATAGGGTTTTGGGGGGCATTTATCTTGCTTGGTGTTTTCTGAGCTTCCTGGATCTATGGTCTGGTGTCTGATATTAATTTGGGGACATTCTTAGACATTGTTTCAAATGTCCTGATGATTTTTTCTTCACTTTTTTTGGTGTTCCCATTGTGTGTATGTTAAAATTTTTATAGCTGTCCCCCAGTCCTTGGATAGTCAGTTCTGTTTGTTATTAATCTTTGTTCTCTTTGCTCTTCAGTTTTTGAAGTTTCTTTTTTTTTTTTTTTTTTGTCTTTTGTTGTTGTTGTTGTTGCTATTTCTTGGGCCGCTCCCGCGGCATATGGAGGTTCCCAGGCTAGGGGTCGAATCGGAGCTGTAGCCACCGGCCTACGCCAGAGCCACAGCAACTCGGGATCCGAGCCGCGTCTGCAACCTACACCACAGCTCACGGCAACGCCGGATCGTTAACCCACTGGGCAAGGCCAGGGATTGAACCCGCAACCTCATGGTTCCTAGTCGGATTCGTTAACCACTGCGCCACGACGGGAACTCCTGAAGTTTCTGATGTTAATATCTTCAAGGTTTTTCCTCGGTTGTTTCCATTAAGCCTGTCAAGCCCGTCAAACATTTTAAAATTCTGTTACGGTGGGGTTTTTGTTTTTGTTTTCCCTTTTTTCGCCACCCCTTGGCATTTGGAGTTCCTAGCCCAGGGATCAAATCTCAGCTGTAGTTGTGACTTAACGCCACAGCTGCAGTGACACCAGATCCTTAACTGTGCTGGGCCAGGGATCAAACCTGTGTCCCACCACTCCAGAGACAACACCAATCCCATTGTGCCACAGTGGGAACTCCACAGTGTTTTGTTTTGTTTTTTTAATTTTTTGGCAGCGCCTGTGGCATGTAGAAGTTCTCAGGCCAGGGATTGAACCCGTTCCACAGTTGAAACTCAAGCCACTGCAGTGACAACTCCATATTCCTAACCCATTGGGTCACAAGAGAACTCCCCTGTTGCAGTGTTTTGATCTCTGCACTTGTTTTCTTTGGTTCTTAGGATATCCATTTCTCTGCTTATTACATTGTTCATGCTTTCTTACATGCTGCCTACTTTATCCTGGTATAGTTGGTTTAAATTTCTGGTATGATAATTCCAACATCCCTACTATGTCTAGTTCTTATGCTTGCTCTGTTTTTGCAAATAATGTTTTTTGTTTGTTTGTTTTGCTTTTTTGTATGTTTTGTCATTTTTTTCTTGATAGCTGGACATGATTTCCCAAGTGAAAGAAATTATTATTATTATTATTATTATTATAAATAAACCTTTAGTAATGTGATGGTGAGATGTAAGAAGAAAGGAAGCATTTGATAATATCCCAGGTGGTTAGGCTCTGGTAAACTGGTTTTGTCTGAGGATAGGCCTTGGTGAGAAGAACAGAGGGCTCTGTTATATCTCAGTGATTGCTTTTCCTCATCCCCTGCTGTATGCATGAGGGGATTTTTCCTAGTAGTTAGTGTCAGAATCTAGTTTAGCTTCTCAGGGTAAGGCTCACAAAAATTGTCGGGGCTCCCTTATCACTGGGCCCTCAGGAGTTTTCAACTCTTGACTTTATGGTAGGCCCAGGGAATTTGTCAGTAAGAGCTTCGATTTTCCTATTCTGTCACAGGTCCTGCTTGTGAATCTCTGCTTCAGTAGGCTGCGACTCCCTGCATTTGCCATTGTGTCCAATGTTAGGTGCAGCAGTTTGCTTTATGTCCCTTCTTCCTGTAGGAATCCAAGAACTCTTTTTGGTTTGTTTCAGTCTCTTCAGCTTTTTATTTGTAATTGGATTGGAGTACTGACTTCCTACCTCCTTATGTGTGAAACCAGAAATGAGAAGTTGAGATACAGCTTGGATGCTGTTTTCTGTATGGAGTGGGAAAAAATATTTCTGTATAACTTCCAACTTAAATATACTTACATGTGGTAAAAGCATTTATGGATTCAATAACATCGAATGCATTGTGAAGTAAAAGATACAAATCTCTTCAACCAAATAAAGACAACTCTTCTGTTTTCAAGAATCTCTCCTGTGAGTTCTGAAATCATGTTCTTATTCTCCAGATTGAGTCTTTGCATATTCTTTTGTATGATTCTAATATACTTAAAAAATTGGGAGGTATCCTGACATTTGTTTCCCTTTATGCTTAAGTACTAGAAAAAGGTAGGGTTAATTGACACTGATATTTAGACAGTATCAGGAGAGAAATTGAAGAATCTTCATTGAGGCTCTGACATTTGGTAGATTCTGAGAACATAACTGTAAATAAATTATTGGATCATGCGTCTCAAGGAGCTTAGCATGTAATTAATAAGCAGTTATGATAAATTATACTGAGAGTAGGTACAGGTTACTGTGGGAGCAACAGTCATGATCTTGAAAATGATACCTATGCTGAATCAGTATAAATGTAGAAATCATGGTGTTCTAGGTAGGAAGAAAACTTTTCTAAGACCTAGAACCAGGAGAGACAGCAGAACAAATTTCTCTGAACTGTAGAAATTTAGTCTTACTGGAATACACAGGAGATGGTAAATGGGGTGAAAAATGTAGCTGGAAGAAAAAGCCAGAATCATATAGTGAAATGCCTGGGTACTACAGAAAAGCCCTTGTTTTTCTCCTGGTACACATAGGAACTAATGAAAGGTGTTAAACCTAGAAGTGACATGAGTTAGTCTGTCCACTTTTCTACCGCAAAATATATGTATATGCCATTTTAAATAGAGGGAAACATACTCCTGGTTTAAGTTACAGGTGGATGAGATGAACTGCCTCTGGCCTTGTCTTAGAAGGCAAAATGAGCAAAATCCTGCTATTTGTTGAAGTATAATGAAAGGATTTTTAAAATCAGTGGGAGTGAATTTTGCCTTGGGGGTTGGAAGTTCCTGGGCAAAGGGTTCCACCCTGTGCAGCAGTCAGAGCCACTGCAATATCAACTGTGGATCCTTAACCCTCTGTGCCACAAGAAAAAGTCCCAGAATTTTACATTTTATTCATCATATCTTATATTAGTGGGAATAGTTTACAGTTTACTTCCTAGAATAATTGTGAGGTTTAAAAGACATAATGTACAAAAATCAGTACGTTATTGAATATTTATTTTATTTGTTATTTTAGGTTGTAGCACTACCCTCTATGCAGGTGCCCATACCAGAAACCTAGGTATTCAGTTTTTGCACTCATTTACCCCTAAAAACTACATCTTTTAAATATTTCTTGCATCAGTTTCTTCCTCTTTCCTGCTATTTCTACATTCTTTATACCTGGTCTATCATAGTAGTCATCACTGAACTGGATTGCCTGCTGCCGGTTTTGCCCATTTTGTTCCCAGTTTAGAAAATGGAATTACCATAAAGGGAGATCTGACTCTGACCTGCTGAAGATTCTTTAGTGTCTCCTAACCCTCCTAATGAAGGATGTGTGAATCTCTGATACTTCTTGCCAGATAGAGTATATGTGCATTTTTATGGGGAGAAATTTATTAGCTTTTGTAAGATTACTCCTGCTGGCTAAAATCTGAATTCCTTATCATGCCTTTATAAAGTCTCCTATAATTGGGCTTCTCCCTGCCTCTTCATATTTTTCGAGTCCTTCCTTGAACTTTATTCTGTTGAACTGCCTCCAGTTGTCCTAAGACCACATTCTCAAGCTCTTGTACCTTTGCTCACTTATTTCCTTATCTGAAACTGTCTTCCCACCATTTTTGTCATCAGTTCCTAGTCATCATTTGTGGTATATCATGGCTAAGTTGCCTTTTTTAGTATTGCCATACCTCTTGAGTCCCTATGATACTAAAATCTTCTGGCTTTCTTTTCCTTTAAACAATATGTTCCTTGAAGAAAGAGCTCATATGAAAATAAACCAGAGGACCTGAAATAGTACTGGTTTCTCAAGTATTTCTCAGTTATACTGAAGGAGACATTTGGAAATCACCAGGTACTGCTAAAGCCTTTGAAAATCAAAGTGTCTAATGGCTGATCCCTGGGGAGTATAAACATTTCTAGATCAGGAAGGGAAGTATCTGAGGAACAGCTAGAGAGAAAGGAGGAAAAGTAGGAGATAGTGTTCTAAAAACCCACAGTCAATAATTTCCAAAACGCCTATGTTTCTCAGCAAAAGTTAAGTAAAATAAGGAGTGAAAAGTGGTGACTTGGTGAGAACAACCAGCTACATCTACTAGATACAAGGCATTGGAAGCCTTGATTTGTTTGTTTGTTTGTTTTTGTTTTGTTTTTGTCTTTTCCTAGGGCTACACCCGTGGCATATGGAGGTTCCCAGGCTAGAGGTCGAATCAGAGCTACAGCTGCGGGCCTACGCCGCAGCCACAGCAATGCAGGATCTGAGCTGTGTCTGCGACCTACACCACAGCTCACGGCAACGCTGGATCCTTAAACCCACTGAGCGAGGCCAGGGATCAAACCCACAACCTCATGGTTCCTAGTCAGGTTCATTACCACTGAGCCATGATGGGAGCTCCTTGATTTGTTTAATACACATTGTTACTCTAGTTCTCCACTAATGCTTCCGGACTGTTTCTGTTATTTTTTCTGAATTAGAATCCCTGTTCCTTTGAGGCTGTGCTTTCTGACCATGTCATCCTCTGTCTTTCTTCTCAGGCTTTGAAGAACTCATACTTTGCTACTGCAGATCTCCTGCTATCCTTTGTTTCGATGATTAACCCTTTAATATCTCAATCCCTCAACCACTTTATCTTCAAAAACCTTCACCTCTGCTTCCTGCTTCTTCCCATTCCCATGGGCATGTGACCCTGAATTGTTTTACCCCTGAAACCTTTAATTAAAACACTCAACTCTGGTTGTAGACTTTGTGTGCTTTCTTACTTTCTTACTGCTGTCTTCCAGCCTCAACTTTCTGGTTCCTGGTACTCCTGACATGAATTGGTTCAGACCCAGAAGTTTGAATAGATTGTATTCTATAGGTTGCCTTTTCACTCTGTTCTTTCCTTTGCTATTTTTTAAGTTTGATATTGTCCCACTTAGCTATTTTTGCTTTTGTTGTCTCTGTTTTGGTGTCTTATCAAAAAATTCATTGCCAAAATCAAATGTCTGAAACTTTCCCCCTATTTTTTCTTCTAGAAATTTGGTAGTTTCAGGTCATGTAACCTAGGCCTTTAATCCATTTTGAATTAACTTTTGTATATAGTATAAGGGTCCAACTTCATTCTTTTGCATATGAATAAATATTCAGCACCATTTGTTGAAGAGATTGTCCTTTCCCCGTTTTGTACCCTTAGCACTTTTGTTGAAATCATTTGACTATATGCGTAAGAGTTTATTTCTGGGTTCTCTGTTCTGTTCCATTGATCTGTATGTCTTGTCTTAATGCCTATACCAACCATTTTGATTACTATAGCTTTGTAAAGTTGTAAAATCAGGAATTTTGAGGCCTCGGATTGATTTTCTTTCTCTAGATTGTTTTTTGCAGTTTGGGGTCATTTGAGATTCCATATGAATTTTAGGATTTTTTTTTTTCTATTTCTGAAAAAATCTCATTGGGATTTCTATATGGACTGAATTGAATCTGTAGATTGCTTTGAGTAGAATAGACATTTTAACAGTATTAATTAAGTCTTCCAGTCCATGAACACAGGTTATCTTTCCATTTGTTGATATTGTCTTTAGTTTCTTTCAGCTATATTTTGTAACTTTCAGTGTACAAGTCTTCTGCCTCCTTGGTTAAGTCTATTCATAAGTATTTTATTTTTGATGGTATTGTAAATGGAATTATTTTCTTAATTTTCAGATCATTCATGATTAGTTTATAGAAACAACTGGTTTTTGCATGTTGATTTTTGAATTCTGAAACTTTACTGGATTCATTTTTTAGTTCTAACAGTTTTTTTGCTTGTGGGCTCTTAAGAGCTTCCTGCATATTCATTGCATCCTTCAAACAGATAATTTTGTTTCTTCCTTTCCTGTTTGGATGCCTTCATTTATTTTTCTTGCCTGATTGCTCTAAGATTTCCGGTACTATGTTGAATAGAAGTGGTGAGAGTGGGAATGGCATCCTTGCCTTGTTCTGATCTTAAATGGAAAGCATTTTTTCCAAGTTTACACCACTGAGTATTATCTTGACTGTGGGCTTTTGTATATGGCCTTGATTATTTTGAGGTAAATTCCTTTTGTGTCTAGCTTGTTGACTTGTTATGAAGGAGTTTTTGGCAAATGCTTTTTCTGTACCAGTTCGGATGATCATGTTATTTTTGTCCTTCATTTTGGTAATTTGGTATATGACATTGATTTTCATAAGATGAAGCATCCTTACATTCCAAGAATAAATCCCATTTTGATGATATATAATCTCCTTTTAAGATTCTACTTGCTATTAATTTATTGACTTTGCATCAGTATTCATCAGGGATATTGGTCTGTATTTTTTCTTATATCTCTGTGTCATTTTTGTATCACGATAATGCTGGCCTCATAAGTAAGTTTGGAAGTGTTCCCTTCTTTTCATTTTTTTGGGAAGAGTTTGAGAAGAATTGGTGTTAATTCTTCTTTAAATCTTTGGTGGAATTCTCCATTGAAGCTGTCTGGTCTTGGGCCTTTGTAGAAATATATTGATTTTTTTTCTAAGTCAATTTGTTGGTCTCATGATCCTTTTTATTTTTGTGGTATCAGTTATAACTTATCTTGTTTTACTTATGTTTTTTTTTTTTTTTTTTTTTTTTAATGGCTGCGCCCAGGGCATGCAGAAGTTCCCAGGCCAGGGATCAAACCTGAGCCACAACAGTGACAACACCAGAACCTTAATCTGCTGAGCCACCAGGGAACTCCCATTTCAGATTTTGTTATTTGAGTCTTTTCTCATTTTTCTTGGTCTAGAAAGTGATTTGTTGATTTCCTTAAAATTCTCCAAAAACAGCTGTTGGTGTCAATGATTATTCTTTTGTTTTTTTTTTGTTTTTTTTTTTTTTTTTTTGTCTTTTTTGCTATTTCTTGGGCCGCTCCCGCGGCATATGGAGGTTCCCAGGCTAGGGGTCTAATCGGAGCTGTAGCTACTGGCCTACGCCAGAGCCACAGCAACGTGGGATCCGAGCCGTGTCTGCAACCTACACCACAGCTCACGGCAACGCCGGATCATTAACCCACTGAGCAAGGGCAGGGACCGAACCCGCAACCTCATGGTTCCTAGTCGGATTCGTTAACCACTGCGCCACGACGGGAACTCCTCAATGATTATTCTTATTTGTCCCTATCCTCTATTTTGTTTCTCTGTGATTTTTATTGTCTCCCTCCTTTTGCTAACTTTGCATTTGTTTTTCTCATTCTTTAAGTTCCAAAGTTAGGTTGTTGATTTGAGGTCTTTTTTTTTTTTTTTTTTTTTTTTTTTTTTAAGTGGGTGTTTACCACTATAAACTTCCCTCATAGTACCACTTCTCCTGCATCCTGTACATTTTACTATATTATGTTTTATTATCATTTACCTCGAGATATTTTCTAGTTCCTCTTCTGATTTCTTCTTTTTTTTCTCGTCTTTTCTAGGGCTGCACCTGTGGCATGTGGAGGTTCCCAGGCTAGGAGTCTCATCAGAGCTGTAGCCACTGGCCTATGCCAGAGCCACTGCAACTCAGGGTCTGAGCCGGATCCTTGACCCACTGAGCGAGGCCAGGGAATGAACCCTCAATCTTATGGGTCCTAGTTGGATTTGTTAACCACTGAGCCACGACTGGAACTCCCTGATTTCTTCTTTGACACCATTGATTGTTCAAGATGGTTGTTTGATTTCCACATATTGTGGATGTTCGGGTTTTCCTTTGGGAGTTTGATTTCTAACTTCATTCCATTGTGGTTGGAAAAGATACTTGGTATGATTTCCACCTCTTAACTTTTGTTAAGACTTGTTTTGTGGTTTGATATGTGATCTTTCCTGGAAAATGTCCTGTGTGCAATTGAGAAAATACAGATTCTGCTGATCTCCTGGGGAGTGTTGTTTATTTGTCTGTTAGGTCCATTTGGTCCATTATGATGTTCAGGTCTTCTGTTTCCTAAGTGATTCTCTGTCTGGTTGATATATCCATTATTAAATGAAGAACTTAAATGTCCTACTATAATTTTGCTACTATATGTTTCTCCCTTTGATTCTGTCAGTGTTGGCTTCATATATATTTTGTGCTTTGCTGTTAGGTGCGTATATATTTATAATTGCAATATCTTCTGGTGCATTGATCCTTTTGTTATTACATAATGTGTCCTTTGTTTCTTATGACAGCTTTTGACTCAAAAGTCTGGGGTTTTTTTTGTTTTTTTTTTGATTGAAATATATGTATATATGGCCACCTCTACGCACATTCAGTTTTTACTTGATATATGGCCAACTCTGCTCCCGTTCAGTTATTTTACTTGGATGGAATGTCTTTTTCCATTCCTTAACTTTCAGCTGTGTGTGTCCTTTAAAGTAATTCTCTTGTAGACAGCATTTAGTTGAGTCTTTTTTAAAATTCACTAAACCATTTATCCATTCTCTGTCTTGACTGGGGAGTTTAATCCATTTACATTTAAAGTAAGTACTGATGGAGAAGGACATAACTCTTGCTATTTTGTTATTTGATTTTTATATATTTTGTAGTTTTTTTCCCTCTTTTTCTCTGTGCATCTTCCTTTGTGTTTTGTTGATTTTTTTTTTTTTTTGCAGTGATGTGGTTTAATTCCTTTCCTTTCTCTCGTGCATCTTCTTTTTTTCTTTTTCTTTTTCTTTTTCTTTTTTTTTTTTGGCTTTTGCCTTTTCTAGAGCTGCTTCCCACAGCATATGGAGGTTCCCAGGCTAGGGGTCTAATTGGAGCTGTAGCCACTGGCCTACACCAGAGCCACAGCAACGCGGGTTCCGAGCTGTGTCTTCGACCTACATCACAGCTCACGGCAATGCCAGATCCTTAACCCACTGAGCAAGGCCAGGGATTGAACCCGCAACCTCATGGTTCCTAGTCAGATTCTTTAACCACTGCGCCATGACAGGAACTCCTTGTGCATCTTCTATAAGTATTTTCTTTGTGGTTATCATAGGAATTACATAAAAATCTTATAATTGTATTGATATATTTTAAACTGATAACAATTTCAATTGCTTACAAAAATTTCACTTATTTGTGTATTTTCCTTTTTATTATTGATGACACAAATCATACTTCTTTATGTCTTGTATCCATTAACATAGTTGAGTTTTTAAAAATGTTTATATCTTTTAAATCTCTGCTTGAATTAAAAGTGATTTACTCACCACCGTTACATTATTATATGATTCTGTATTCTGTAAATTTACCTTTATCAGAGAGCTTTACATTTTCATATGCTGTTGTGTTTTGTGTCCTTTTGTTTCAAGTTAGTTGTAGGACTCCCTTTTCCATTTCTTGTAAGACAGGTTTAATGGTGAGGGTCTACCTCAGCCTTTGTTCATGCTTGGAGGTCTTTATTTCTCCTTCATTTTAGGGGAATTTAAAAGTCAGTTTTGCCAGATAAGTGTTTTTGGGTGTAAGTTATTTTTTTCAGCACTGTGAATATGTCATCCCAGTCCTTTCTGGCCTGCAGGGTTTCTGCTGAAAAATATGCTGTAATTCCTTTTTTTAAAGGGCTGCACCCACAGCATTTGGAAGTTCCCAAGCTAAGGGTTGAATTGGAGCTACAGCTGCCAGCCTACGCCACAGCCATAGTAACGCCGGATCCAAACCACATCTACAACCTATACCATAGCTCACGGCAGTGCTGGATCCCTGACCACCTGAGTGGGGCCAGGGTACAAACCTGTACCCTCATGGATACTAGTCACATTCATTTCCTCTGCACTACAAGGGGAACTCCAAATATGCTATCATTCTAGTATCTTCCTTGTACATGACCAATTGTTTACCTTTTGCTTTCAAGATTTGTACAGCTTGATTTTAATGCATGTCAGTGTGAGCCTCTTTGGGTTCATCCCAGTTAGAGTCCTTTGAGCTTCTTAAAATTAGATATTTGCTTTCTTCCTCAGATTTGGGAAGCATTTGGTCATTGTTTTTTCAAATCAGCTGTCTACCTTGTTCTCTCTTCTGCTGATATTCCCCTAGTGCATATATTGGTTAGCTTGATGATATCCATTATATCCTTAAGGCTTATTTCACTTTTTTCCCCTCTGACTGAAGAATTACAAAGTTCATTGATTCACCCATTAAGTTCATTGTTTCTTTTCTGCTTGATCAGATCTGCTGTTGATCCCTTCTTGTGAATTTTTCATTTGTCCTTGTATTCTTCAACTCTAGAAGTTTTGTGTTGTGTTTTGTTTTGTTTTGGCCACGGCTTGATGGGGGAATCTCAGTTCCCAGATCAGAGATTGAACCCCGGGTCACAGTGGTGTAAGCACAGAGTCCAAACTAGCATTTGGTTCTTGTTTTATGTCTTATTTTTGATCTTTTCATTTTGTTCATGCATCACGATTTCATCTCATTTTCTCTTTGTGTTCTGTTGTAGTACATTGAGTATCCTTAAGTCAATTATGCTGAATTTTTTGTCACATAATTCATAGCTCTCTGTTTCTTTAAGGTCATTTTCTAGACCTTATTTTGTTCACTTGACTGGGCCATGATTATCTGTATTTTTTATGGACCTTGTTTTTTTGTTGGTTTTAGTGAATTTTGCATTTGGAAAACAGCTTCTCTCAAGAAGATTTGTATCTTTATCGACTGCCTTTGTAGATGTGAAGATCACTATCATTCATCCTAACTAGAGATTCTTGGTACCTCTAGAACCTTTTAGGGGCATCTTCTCTAGACCTGTGCTTGTAATTTCCCAATTGAAGAGATTTATTTGTTTCTTTTTTATTTTATTTTATTTTATTTTTGTCTTTTTGCCTTTTCTAGGGCCGCTGTCACGGCATATGGAGATTCCCAGGCTAGTGGTCTAATTGCAGCCGTAGCCACCAGCCTATGCCAGAGCCACAGCAACGCGGGATCTGAGCCGTGTCTGCGACCTACACCACAGCTCACGGCAACACTGGATCCTTAACCCACTGAGCAAGGCCAGGGATCGAACCCGCAACCTCATCGTTCCTAGTCGGATTCGTTAACCACTGCGCCACGATGGGAACTCCTATTCTTTTCTTTTTTAATAGCTTATAATAAATACAGTATTTTGCTGTCTCTTGTGTCTTTCTGTAGCACTTGAGGTTCTTTGGAGCTATAGCAAGCCAGGGAACTGTGTTTTATTTCTGTAGCCCCTACCCATCCAGCATATGCTAGTTCCATCAGTTCTCTGAGGCAAGACAGAAACTTGTCCCTTGGGCAGTTCCCTCAGAAAACTATAATGTCAGACATAATTCTTCTCTCTTCTTTTGTTCCCAAGGGAGACTCTGTAAGTTGGACTTTTCATCGCTGTTGTGAACTGTGCCAACTTGGGGAAGCAGTTGAAGCAAATGATATTTGTATCAAATATCAACTAGATAAAAATTTGACAACTTTGATAAAAATTTTGACAACTTTTTTTTTTTTTTTTTTTGGCTTTTTGCTATTTCTTTGGGCCGCTTCTGCGGCATATGGAGGTTCCCAGGCTAGGGGTCTAATCGGAGCTGTAGCCACCGGCCTACGCCAGAGCCACAGCAACGCGGGATCCGAGCCGCGTCTGCAACCTACACCACAGCTCACGGCAACGCCGGATCTTTAACCCACTGAGCAAGGGCAGGGATCGAACCCGCAACCTCATGGTTCCTAGTCGGATTCGTTAACTACTGCGCCATGACGGGAACTCCCCAACTTTTCTTAAATAAAACTTTCTTTTGTGAAAACTATATCTTATTCTGTAGGATCATGGTAATAGTTTATAGTCGAAATAATCTAATAATTCACTCAATTCCATTGTAACAGGCCTTATTGTAGCTGTGTCACAATTTTTCTTTGTCCGATTTATATCTATAAGGCCTAATACTATCTAGGATACCATTAGTCTTTTTTTTTTTTTTTTTTTTTTTTGACTTTTTTATTTTAGGGCCTCACCTGCAGCATATGGAGGTCCCAGGCTAGGGGTGGAATGGGAGCTACAGTTACCAGCCTACACCACAGCCATAGCAACGTGGGATCTGAGCCCCATCTGCGACCTACACCACAGCTCACGGCAATGCCGGATAATCCACTAAATGAGGTCTGGGATCGAACCTTAGTTCTCATGAATGCTAGTCATATTTGCTTCTGCTGAGCCACAGTGGGAACTCCCATTGGTCATTCTTAAAAAATTTTTTATGTTAAATAACACTTTGGGGAATGGGGCAGAGTATTTACAAAGACAGCATCTTAGAAGGAACAAAGCTATTCCACTTACTTTGAGACTCGTAAGCAGTGATTATTAACTTTGTAGACTGTTTATACAAGCCGTGAGCCCTTTCTGTTTTATCTTTGTCTTCTTGATTCTCACATTTTTCTTTGACATCATTTTTTTTTTTTTTTTTCTTGTCTTTTTGCCTTTTATAGGGCCACTTCCTATGGCATATGGAGGTTCCCAGGCTACGGGTCGAATTGGAGCTGTAGCCGCCAGCCTACGCCAGAGCCACAGCAACACAGGATCTGAGCTGCATCTGTTAACCACTGCTCCACGACGGGAGCTCCCTGACTTCATTTTCAATTAAAGCCCTTCTACTTAACATTCATATGTCCTTTTGATCTTTGCCTTTTTATCTTCTTTCATTATTCTGTGCTTGGCCCACTAGTAGTTTCTCTGTTGCATGTCACAGTTACAATTCCTTATAAGTTCTGTCATTTTTAATTCTAACTCCAATCTTGTTTGTTCATTGTTTGGATATATCTTCACTTTCTGACAGGTCCTGCTTCTATGTCTTAATCTCCTTTTTTCTTGTATTCATTGTTTATTTTCTAATTGCCTATTAAATTCAACCTAAGATCCTTTTCAATTTCCATCTCTTATATTTTGGGCTGTTTTGGTAGTTATAACTCCAGTGGTTTGCCATTCATATAGGAACATTAAGCCTTCTTCCCTAGTATGTTTGGTTTTTTTTTTGTTTTTTTTGTTTTTTTTGTCTTTTTGCCTTTTCTAGGGCTGCTCCTGTGGCATATGGAGATTCCCAGGCTAAGGGGTCTAATTGGAGCTGTAGCCACCGGCCTACGCCAGAGCCACAGCAACATGGGATCTGAGCCGTGTCTGTGACCTACACCACAGCTCACGTCAACGCTGGATCCTTAACCCACTGAGCAAGGCCAGGGATCGAACCTGCCTCATGGTTCCTAGTCAGATTCGTTAACCACTGCGCCATGACGGGAACTCCCCCCTAGTATGTTTTTTTGACAGGCAGATTTAGTTGCTGCACACAATATGTCAGTGTGTAACTTTTTTAAAATCATTATTATTATAGAATTTTGTTGTTTGTTTTTATTTTTTGTTAAGTGCTAGACTGTTCCATAAACAGATTTAAAGTCAGCAAGTGTGGTGATAGTGCCTTTGATGTTGACAGTGGTTTTCCTTTTTCTGCCACTGAGAGCTGAAACTACTTCTTTTTTTCCCCCTTTTTCCCTTTTTGGCAACCCCATGGCATATGGAGTTCCCAGACCAGGGATCAGATCCAAACCACAGTTGCACTCTATGCTGCATCTATAGCAATGCTGGATCCTTAACCTGGTGTGGTAGGCTGGGGATCAAACCTGCATCCCAGTATTCCAGAGACATCACCAATCCCATTGTGCCTCATGGGAATTACTGAAACCATTTCTTCTGCCTTTTGATATGTTCCCTAAGAATCTGCAATATGGTAAGAGTATTTTCTGCCAGGGTTTTATTTGGAAAACTTCCAAACATGCAGGTAAATTGAAAGAATTTCACATTGATACTGTATGCCTGTCATTTAGATTCTACCTTTAGTGATTTTGCTTTATCGCATATTCAACCTTCTGTTCATTAATCCATCTTTTTCTCCCCCATGTACCGCAGAGTTAATTGCTGACCTAAGCATACTACCCTCTAAGGTGAAACCATTTTTAAAAAGATTTCTGCCAAGTTTTCTAGAGTAACTCTGGCCCTCTGTATATGGTTTATTCCGTAGAACATTTGTTTGTAGGACTGTCTCACTGATTCAGTCATAGAAATAAAAGAATTCAGTGGACAGTATTGTCTGTTTTAAATGTGTAAGTAATCTCAAGAGCACTCTCTCACTAGGTCTCATTTGACTTGATCTGATAAGAAAAACATCATTTTATGAAAAAATCAAGATATTATAAAGTAATTTTTTTCTTTTTTGCATAGAAGAAAAGTCAGTGAAATGTGAGGAAATTACAGAAAGTAAGCCATTGCTTCTTTTCTTGCGGTTTTGAATGACAAATAAGGTGTCACTAAGGGACACAATCAGGAAAAGGCCTCTCTTCATTTCTTTCCTTTTTTCTATCTCATTTTTTTCCCTCTGTTTTCTCTCCTCCTTTTTTCTTCTTTACCTTTCTTTTTCCCTCTGTCCTCTCTTTCGCTTTCTAATCATACTTGGGAAAAGTTACGATTTCACTGCATTGATTTGCTGAGGGAAAAGAAAGAGTGAGAAGACCATGTGATTGAATGGAAGTGTCACTGGAGGGTAGAGTGTACAGTCTCTAAATTAAGAGTTGGGAAGTTTTTTCTGTAAAGGCCAGGTGGTATTTATTTTAGGCTCTGCAGGCTATACAGTCTCTGTTAAAACTGTTCCACTCTGCTGTTGTAGTGTGAAAACAGTGATAGTATGTAAATAAATGAGGTTAACTATGTTCTGCTAAAACTTTTTGGATGCTGAAATGTGAATTTCCCATGTAATTTCTATATGTCACAAAATATTCTCTTATGGACTTTTTCAACTATTTTAAGTTGCAGAAACCATTCTTAGCTTGCAAGCTATAAGAAACAGGTGGCACATGAGATTTGGTCCATGAGCTATGATTTGGCGACTCTTAATGTATAGGGATTAATCTTGTACAAGTTATGTACCAAAATGTCATTATTAGTGTACACTTTCCCAACTTCAAGCCTTTTTTAATATGCTCTAAATTAGATGGAGATACAGAATAATCTGCACACAGATTATTAATCTGTACACAGGGTGTCACCAGAGTGAGGAGAGTAGAAAAATGCTTGGTGGTGTTGATTCCACTGATGACATGGAGGTTCGCCTTTCAGTCCTGGCTTCCTTTTAGTCCTGTCTCTCAGTCTAGCTGCTATTTCTGTGTCTTGGGGCAGAGAAGCAGATCAAATGTAGAAACCTATTCTTATTAAATCTGTCTTAGTGGTTTTAAAAGCCCAAGTTTCAAAGTCAAACTTGGGTCCAATCTCTTATTAGATATGGGACTTGTTATGTAATTGATCTGAGCATCAGCAGAATAAAGAAAGTTAAATAGCACTAATTCATAGATTTGTGAGTTTGGTAACAACAGTAGCTAACATGTGGTGCTTACTTTGTGCCATGCAGTGTTCTGAGCACTTTAACTCATTGAATTCTCTCACAGCCATATTAATTCTTATGTACATCATCAT
Source organism: Sus scrofa (assembly GCF_054392235.1). Lineage (NCBI taxonomy): Eukaryota > Metazoa > Chordata > Mammalia > Artiodactyla > Suidae > Sus > Sus scrofa. The sequence continues at coordinate 151,263,881 of NC_139383.1, forward strand.
TTTTAAGATGAGGAAATTGAAATATGGGAAGGCTAGGTAAAGTCGTTCAAGGTTACACATAAGTTATTAAGTGACTGAGGCAGTGAGTGAACTTGGGCAGTCTGGCCTCAGAGTTTTAACTTCTAGGGTTTACTGCCTTCTAAAGTGAGAACCTCTGTAAAGTACCTAGCATGTCAGTCCTTAACAAATTATAGTTATATTAAATTTACAGAATTTAGTGGTACCTGTTCTTCAAGAAACTTGTATTCTTGTGTGATGCCAAATATTCATAAATATGAAATTCAGATTATGATTTTTCAGGTAGTATTTTAATTTTTTCACAGTATTTCTGGGATATTCTAACATACAAGTTTTTTGTACCACTATTGTTAATTATTTTGAAATGTGTCACCTTCTATAAGACAGTATAGTGTAAACAACTTAGATTCTGAAGCCAGAAGACCTCGAGACTCCTATTCTCATCCTAGTTATGCACTTTCCTTTGTGTGACCTTGAATATGTGATTTGACTCCATTCTGTCTTCTTTTCTGGCTGTGGACTGATGATAATCCTCAAAGTCATGGGATTCAAATGAGATAACCCATGTCACAGTGCCTAACACTGTGTCCAGTATGTTAGCAGGCATTCAACAAATGCTGGTTCCTTGCTCATCTTTCTGTTACAGATTTGGAATTGAAAGGAGTCTTAAAGATGAGAAACTGAGGCCCAGAGAATTACTTGTACAGATAGTACAGCTACTTTGAGGCTTAAAGCCGGTGTTCTAATTTTTCAGTCTATTCCTCTTTTACTGTTCACAGTTCTTTATGCATTACATTCATATTATGCATTACTGAGATTTTTTGGTGTTTTTAGGACAAAACCTGACATTCTTATTAAGAAAGAGTGTTTTGGTATTTTAATTTTTGAAATTAATCTTTACAAAAATCATATAGACAGTTTAGTAAATGTTGAGACCATTCAAATCATGTATATGAAATTTTAAGACCACTGACATTTTTTAACACTTTGAAATAAAAATGCCTTGTGCTGTATTCACTACTTTTTAACTGACTTTTCCAATTAAGAGATCAATTAATGATCTATGCCAAGTTCAGATCTTGATAATTTTTATTCCATTATGTGAATGGTGATCAGTTTATTTTAGTTATCTATTGTTGGACATGTCAGTTTTTTTCTGAGATTTTATAGAAACAGCACATTTTAGCAAATATTCCTGTTATTTCCCAAAAATGGACTCTCTGGTTTATATGGTTTGTCCTCTGATTAATTTTTGAGACTTTTGATACATGTTCATTATTTTTCTTCCGAAAGGAAATATATTCTCCCTAGGCAAAGCTATTGCATTTTGGAAGAATATGGTATAAATCTTTTAGAGTCTATATTTCTCTTTCTTTACATGTCACATTTTTAATAATTTGCACAATGATATACCTGGAATGGTGTATTTTAATTTTCAGAAGTAGAGTTGTTTATAGTTACATATAATAAAATATCTCAAATCATGTTCATGCAGTTTCTAAGTGCGTTTAGTGGGTTTTCTTTTTTCTATTTGCATGCAATGAGTGGTAAATTTGCAAGTACATCTGAAAAACAGAGCAACAGAATGAACTGAATGTGTTTGAGTTATTAATGTTTGTCACTTGCCCTTGGTAGTTTAGAGACAAAGTCCTACTTTTGAGACAAAGTTGGACTTATTAGTGTCTATTTATTATTTGTCTTCTTGTTCAGTTTCTCATGATTAACAAGATGTATCTCACGATTAACAAGATGTAAACTCTAATGCCATTTGCCATTTAGTCCTACATGTTTGTCAGATAATTGTAGGGACATTTTAAGAATTAAATTGGGTTAATTACTTTTAAATTAGCTTTAATTATTTGTAGTTTTTATTCCTATATACATATTTGAAACCGAAAGGAATAGTTATGAATTACGGGTTTTTTTTGGGTCTAATAGATTACTCGTTATACTCTCATATCAGTAGTGGAAGTATAGATCTTAAGAGCTGAATATATATTTGAGATGGTGTAGTCCAGCTTCTTGCTTGATGATATAATCCCTTGTTTAGTATCCTTGCCAGCTCTGATAGAGAAGCCATAATAGAACATTAATCCACATACTTTTAAGTTCACAAAGCAAGAGGAATATAAGATTTTGCTCTAAATATTTAAAATATTCCATGTTCAATGCCATGGTAGTAATGAGGAACTTCTTTTGAGTTCAAGATTGTATGTTTTGAGCCACTTTCTTGCAGTATAACATAAGCTTTGATATTTTACTTATAATTTCTTTTTAAATCCCCCGTATTTAGATAATTGGTAGGGACCCTTTTTTGGTCCATACAGAGATTCTGTGTTAACTATAAATCAAGTATTTACAGACTATTGAAACAAAATGTTGATTATATAAAGGAAAGCTGGATTTACATTTTCAGTAGACTCTTTTTTAATGTTGGTTTTTAAAGTGATAAAATATCAAAAATTTTAGCTGTAAAACTTGTGATTTTTAGTTGTTATGCTTAACAAAGAACATCAAACAAACCCCTCTCCCCTTTTTAAAGTCCAGAGAAAAGCATACTAAAACAGTGATTTTGAGAAGCATTGTTATTCTTTATCATAATATCTTAGGAAATAACTGTCAAATATTTCACCAGTTAAAAAAGTTTTATGTAAATAGTGAATCTCCATTTTCTACACCTCATCTTAATATGCAAGTTTATTACTTCAGTGCCTGACTAACTTTGGCCTTGCTAATGATCTTTGGAGCTTTGTATCTGAGAGCTGTACTAATCACTGTGCTTGTTTGAATGTTTGGTACAGGAAGCGAGCAGCTGCAAAGCATCTAATAGAACGCTACTACCACCAGTTAACTGAAGGCTGTGGAAATGAGGCCTGCACGAATGAGTTTTGTGCTTCCTGTCCAACTTTTCGTCGTATGGATAACAATGCAGCAGCTATTAAAGCCCTTGAGCTTTATAAGATTAATGCAAAACTCTGTGATCCTCATCCCTCCAAGAAAGGAGCAAGCTCAGCTTACCTTGAAAACTCTAAAGGTGCCCCTAACAACTGCTCTGACATAAAAATGAACAGGAAGAAAGGACAAGGAGCAAGAGATGATTTTAAAGGTAAGATGTTCTGTTTTTAATTGAGAATTAAAAAATTTGTCAAGTGTTGTTCTTTTGCTTATTTTGTCTAATTATGTGACCTTAGGGCATGGTAGTATAATGGAATCAATTTTTTTTTTTTTTATGGTAAAGGGCAGAATTAATAACTGAGTTAATGATTTAACTATATTTTACTGTTCTGATCATCTCTAAATAGAAGCAGGTTATATTCCCAAAAGTTCTTTTGTTACTGGATTGATTGGAACTTTTAAGTATTTTTAAATATTTAAATATAGTGAAGGGTAGGTAATCACCTAAAATAGGCCACAAAGTCTATTAAATTTTAGAATAGCTGCACTAAATATCTGGCATGCATTTTGGAACCCAAGTACTATGTGGTGAAAGAAACAAAAAGAGGAATTGGTGATCTTTTTGTATTTCTGAAGGCAAGGCAAAATGTTGTAATAGTTACCTGAGAAACAATTCAGTTTTTTCCTCTAATGTTCTCTTCCCATATCCTGCTCATCTTCTCCCAGGCATTTGGCACACTCATACTGCCAAGAATCATTACTGACACCCCTACCAGAAGTAATCATATTTTAAAAGAGGAAGCTTTTCGTGTAGGGCATATATATAAGTTAGAGAACACCTGAAAAGGTAACATCATTTGAATCAAGTTTAAAGTAGTGAAATGGAATTATGTTACATCTTCTACAAGTTTCCACAATAAAGTTGTTTTCATACTTTCTACAGCTTTATTGAATTAAAATGTGTATTTTTATTTCATAAATTTGCTCACATAGTGGATAAATAAGTGAACACTGTCAGTATGTGTACTGTGGGAGTTGCATTGACTCCAATATACACACGTTTCCCCAGCAAGTGTACACTACCAGAACAGCATGTCTGTCTTGGCACAGTTGAATGCAGCAAGCCATTAGGGGTTATAGTACAGGATGGATGTACCCACCTTGATTTTGGCTATGTGCTTCATCTTACAGGTACTTACTGAGTGATTATGCCCAGTCTTTGTGTACTGTTTTAGCTTAAGTCTGTATAATTTAGCAGTTGATTATAGTTATTCCAGTATCTACACTCTTCCCCACCCTATTTTGCCTGTAATATTCTGTATTTACAATAGTATATTTCTAGTAGGAATTATAAAACTGCATTAGTACTTTTATTTTGAATGTTAATTATATTTGTTAGCTCTCATTATACAGTTTCATGTGTTGAATAGTCCACCACAAACTCTGTTTTTGCAAAGGAAATTGTGTATAAATTTGTAAGTTATTTTTCAGATACACCTATATCACAAAGTATACAGGTATATCATACAAAAATGTTTATTGTTTTCTCAGTAGAGCAACTTTTTATTGATACCCAAATGTTATGAATGTTTGTACTCTAAATGCAGTGTTTTTTTAACTAAGTTGTACTTATGTCTATAAAACTCAGTTTAACATTTCAAAAAAAAAAAAACCACGCTATGTGAATAAAGTACACATAAAAGTACACTATGTGGATAAAGTGCACATTTTATATATAATTAGTAGAATGTCAAAATCACTTGAAGATGTTCTGAGGAGCATGACATGTCAAAGGGTGTGTGGGTCTAAAATGTTGATATTTCTAAGATAAGCCATGTTATGTATGCAAACCAACTCTGTTAACAGCTTTATAAATTGATGGTTAGGAAGCAGAGTGTTTTACATCCGAACCGGATAGTTATAAATGATAAATTTTAACTGTGTATTGGTTACACTTTAGGAAGTTAGATAAGGGTTTTTTTTTTTTTTTCACCTTTGCATTGTTTTTTTAAAAAAGTATTATAATTTTTTTCCAATTAAAATAATGGGAAATAAGCTCCCAGTTAGCAGTTTTCACACTTTTTTGGAAAAGATTACTGATGTTTAGCAGAAGATGCCTGTATATCCTTAAAAGAACAAGCCTGAGGATTTGTTCTTAAAGAGTTAGGGCCATAAAAGACAGTGTTGACAATCCAGTAGCAAAGACCAAAGAGTAGATTTGTGGTGTGATAAAATCTGGTATTTTTGCACTTCAGCTTTTAGAAGCTGTTCATTGACCACTTGCATTTTCTGTTGTCTTTCAATATGAAGCAAATATTAAAGGGAAGGTAGAAATCATATTAAGAAATTTATATTATATATGTTGTACAGTTAAGAATCCATTTGTCACAATGAAGATAGGATTACTTATTTGATGGTAAATTATCCTCTGATTAAGTATTTGATGACAGTTACATCACACTTGATTAATGTGGTAGATTAATATTTTTGTTAGTAATACTGTTTGACCAATATAATCTTAAAGTTAGTACAAAAATGTATCATTTGTTCTCCTTCCTGAAAAATAACATACCTGAATAGTTTATTCAAAACAACAGAATTCTTTGGGACACAGCATTTGTATTTCTTCCATAGTTTGATAGTTTTTATTAGTCTGTATCGTAGTACCTTATGAAAAGTGGTCTCAAAATATCTGTATATCCTTTTTTTTTTTAATTTGAAGGACAGTTTTATAATTTGTAGAGATCTGTATAGTCTTTGGATAATTTGAAAGTGATGATACTAGTGTATTTTGTATATCTGCTAATAAAAATAGTTTTGTTTTGTTTTTTTCTACTCAGAGTATAAGTTAGTCATGTTTGCCTCATTTAGCAGGACAGTAAACTCTTAGAAGTCCACCAGTAGACTTCCACTTAGGTCACTGGCAGACCTCTGTCGCATGCTGTGCCCCAAGTGTACGTGAAGATTGGAATACTAGTGTTCAATTTTCATAGTTTCTATCATAACAACACATCAGGGTAAAGGTGGTGAATAGATTTGGAGTTAGCTAACTTCAAGTGTCTGCCCAGAAATATTAGAGAGCTGTAGGGAAGAGAGCAGTTTCAGAGCCTCACATGTCAGGTATGGAATGATATTAGCACTTCTTTTGGAGTTAGAGGTAATCACAACAGAAAATTAAAGTTGACATAGCTATGCAAACTAAACTGGTGTGACTCAGGACACAAAAACATTGAACATAGACATAGACCCCTTTCTGTTGGGAATGAGGTCATGTGGTTGGTTGGTAGAGGTATTTGTGTTCTTTTAGTAATTGGTTAGTCTTAACCTGTCAAACATTTGGGTACTTTGAGTAATACCAAACATGCTTTATAGTCATTAGGATCACAAAAAAACATATACACACACAAATACATGGATCATTCAGATTAGGAATTATTTCTGCCTAGTACATTTATTCTTCCCTTTGCTATTAGAATTGATTTGTAAAGTGAAATTTGATTATCTACTATTTAAAAGCTATTTTCACTTACTCCTTTTATTAATGAAGTTATTTGACTTAAAGGATTGAAATGTTTTTTCTCTATTTTCATTTAAAATGCAATCATTTGTTTATTATATGCAATAAATTATTGACTGTTAAAAACATTGTATTTTATTCACAGTTATCTGATATTCATGCAAGTCATAACAGAAAAAATAGTGTTATTGAGGTATATTTCTCAGCTTTGGTAGGTGAATTTTGTAATTACATAGTCTTAGTGAGAGAATGCAGGGTGGGGTTTTTTGTTTTCAGGATTTTTTTGATAATAGATCGTGAGAGTGAGTGCATTATATAGCTAAGCTAATTTTAATTTTCTAATTGTTGGTTTTTTTCTTCTTTTTAAATTTGAAACTCAGTAAGTGCCCAGTAGTTTTATGATATAAGTTGTCTGATCTACAAATTGCCCGTTGGGATGTACTACTCTTTGAGTTTGAATGTTGTACATTTTTTTCATTTTTAGTTACTGTAGTCAGTGCCTTCTTTGAAAAAGTCAAACATTATGAAGGCTTAAATTAAACTGCACAACATAAACATTTGAGGAGTTTTAGAAAACATGTTAAATTCGTTTTTATGTGTGTGCTTGTATTTTCTTCTCGAGTAAGAAAAGTGTAAGAGAGGGAACACATTGAGTTTTTGTTTTTGTAATGTATTCATCCATCTAGTGGCACTTCCCTTAAGTTCTCATGTGTTCCAGAAACTCCAAACTCACTCTTTAAAGATTTCTTTCAAGGGAGTATACATTACAGATTTAGCTTTCATTGTTAAAGAGAATGAGAGCCATAGGTGCGTCTGAAAGGGAATAGTGGCAGATATATAAAAGCAATCTAATGGCAAAAGCTGATAATGGAGGCCTGAGCCACTGTCTTTAAAGATAGATGTTAAGGGAAAGTAGGATGAATCCCAGCAAAGGGCAGCAAACTCACCCTTGCAGCAAGTCATCCATGGCTCTAGAGATTTTTACCTTAAAAAATCTTTGAAGTGTTCTCTCCTTTGTTTCTTCTGTGATTTCATCAGAATTACAGCTTGTTAGCATGACTTTAACTCTGAAAATGTAAAATAAATTGATATTCGGTCTGGCCTTTCTTTGCCTCCTGTCATTTTTGCTTTGTATGGTGTTACTACTTTATGGGGAAGAATGGATATAATAGAAAATCATAATAAAAATCCCATGGATTTAAATACTACGAGCTGCAAAAACTGGTAATATATCATCTCTTGGGGAGAGATGGTCATTACTTGTATATTAAAAGACTCTGAAGGCAAGATGGGAAAGTGAAAGGCTTCTATACTCCTGAGAATCAGCTAGACTGCAATATTAGGTAGACCCTAGAAAGAACACTAGTTTTTAGAAACAGTGGAAATTTATTTCTAGTTTATCTAATAGCCATAATCTTCTAGATTGGCAGAGTTCTGTTTCATGTAGTCATTCAGTGATCCAGCTGTAATGGCACTGTTATTTTCAACACACAATTTTCAGAACTATCCCGGGGGCATCATCCCATTATCCAGAAGGAGACAGTAGTGCTTAATCTCAAAAAGTTGGGAAGGCTGGAGAATATGTCCAACTCTATGCCTAGGGAGGATGGGGCCTACTTAGTAATCTGTTTTCCTTATCTGCTCATAAATTGCCTTCTAACCACTTTATTTTTTTCTTTATTGCCCTGTAACTATTTCCTGTTGCTGTGTAAGATTTGTTCCAACCCGATAACTGGATGCAGATAGCAGTGTCTGTCAACTTCAAAGCTTATGGGAAATGGCATATTAATTCTTTTCGATCACCCAAAGAATGGCCAACCTGGAAAAAACTAAAAAGACTCAAAAGGGAACTAGTTTGATTTTAGTACAAGAGCTGGTCTGAAAGATGATGCTGAAGAAACCTTTCTTAGAACTTTGCCTTTCTAGTTTTTTGAAAACATAGTGAAATAAGAAAGAAACCTCTCAGAAGAATAATAGTGATTCTGCTGTAAAGCTAGGTTGTAAGAGGTATATTGTGATGAATCAACACATGATATCAGTTCATATTTACAGTTAAAGCTGCATGTTACTGTGTAGCATGATTGTGAAGAGAGTTTGAGCTCATTAAAAGCTATTACTTAAAGAATATGAAAGAATGTATAATGCTTTTACTATTAGTAGTTCATTGAAAAAATAGGTAAGCATATTTTGCTTGTTGAACCTAATAAAGTATTAGATACTTTTTAAAAGGAATTATAAATCATAAATGGTATTGAGTGCAAAATGTTTGGCTATTTTATTTTTCACTAGAACTTATTAAAAGAAAGAAAAATATATATATATATAAAATGAAAATAAATGTTCTCTTTTTTCTAATTTTCTAGATGTGACTTACCTAACAGAGGAGACAGTATATGAAATTCTTGAATTATGTAGAGAGAGAGAGGATTATTCCCCTTTAATTCGTGTTATTGGAAGAGTTTTTTCAAGTGCTGAGGCATTGGTTCAGAGCTTTCGAAAAGTCAAACAGCACACCAAGGAAGAATTGAAATCTCTTCAAGGAAAGGATGAAGACAAAGATGAAGATGAAAAGGAAAAGGCTGCATGTTCTGCTGCAGCTATGGAAGAAGATTCAGAAGCATCTTCCTCAAGGATAAGTGATGGCTCACAAGGAGATAACAACTTACAAAAATTAGGCCCTGATGATGTGTCTGTGGATATTGAGGCCATTAGACGGGTCTACATCAGATTGCTCTCTAATGAAAAAATAGAAACTGCATTTCTCAACGCACTTGTATATTTGTCACCTAATGTGGAATGTGACTTGACGTATCACAATGTATACTCCCGAGATCCTAATTATCTGAATTTATTCATTATCGTTATGGAGAATAGAAATCTCCACAGCCCTGAATATCTGGAAATGGCTTTGCCCTTATTTTGCAAAGCAATGAGTAAGCTACCCCTCGCTGCCCAAGGAAAACTGGTTAGACTGTGGTCTAAATACAATGCAGACCAGATCCGGAGAATGATGGAAACGTTTCAGCAACTTATTACATACAAAGTCATAAGCACTGACTTCAACAATCGAAATCTAGTAAATGATGATGATGCTATTGTTGCTGCTTCCAAGTGCTTGAAAATGGTTTACTATGCAAATGTAGTGGGAGGGGAAGTAGACACAAATCATAATGAAGAAGATGATGAGGAGCCCATTCCTGAGTCCAGTGAATTGACGCTTCAGGAGCTATTGGGAGAAGAAAGAAGGAACAAGAAAGGTCCTCGAGTGGACCCACTGGAAACTGAACTTGGTGTTAAAACTCTGGATTGTCGAAAACCACTTATCCCTTTTGAAGAGTTTATTAATGAACCACTGAATGATGTTCTAGAAATGGATAAAGATTATACTTTTTTCAAAGTAGAAACAGAGAACAAATTCTCATTTATGACATGTCCCTTTATATTGAATGCTGTCACAAAGAATTTGGGATTATATTATGACAATAGAATTCGTATGTACAGTGAACGAAGAATCACTGTTCTCTACAGCTTAGTTCAAGGACAGCAGTTGAATCCATATTTGAGACTCAAAGTCAGACGTGACCATATCATAGATGATGCTCTTGTCCGGGTAAGTCGCACTGCAGTTTAAAAATTAGTACCAGATCAGATATCTAAGCATGGGGAGACTGTGATATGGTTTAGTGAATTCATTTTATAAGTGACATTTTGGCGGGGGGGGGGGAATTATGTATGTGATAATACAGCATAGGGACACGTGGATTTCTCTTTTTTTTTTTTTTTTTTTTTGTAGGTATAAGTATTATACTTTTGTTGTTCCTGTGCAAGTTTTTGAGTGTTTCACAAAGTATTGGTTGTCCTTTGTAATGGTCACTGTCTCTTTGTAAAACAATAAATTTTCTAAATCTTGACAACTCCAAAAGTTTCCTCATTCAGAAGAGACATGGATGTTCCAGAGCACAGGAACAAGGGGGCTTTATTATTCCCAGTAATAAGCATGGATGTCAGGTCTCAGTAGGGAGAGTGGTAGAATAAAACCACACTATAAAATAATAAGTAGTGTCTAAAAATTCCATCATACACAATTGAGAGTTGCATTATTATGAGGCTAATGAAGTAACCTGGGCAGATGATGTGTGCTGTTAGTAAGAGTAGCTGGTAAGACTCAGCAGGAGCTGAGTCACTCAGAATGTCCCTGTATGGCACAGTCCAACTGTGTTGTTTAAATATACATATGGACTATGCTGGGTCTTGGAGTTGGTTGGACATCCTGGGAAAACAGCAGCTATTCCAGGAGTCTTGTAATTAATGCTGCCTGTATCATCAGCCCAATCCAAGGAAATTGAGCTGGGAGAATACTGGAAATGTAAGAACTACCTTTTAGAGTCCTGTTTCTCCAGAGGGGTTGCTTTTGTTCATTCCTTCCTTCCACAGAAAATAAGTATTTTAGTGCCCCTATTTAAGAATGTAAGCTTGGCCGGAAGACAGAAACCAGTTGTCCATCACATTTTCCCAATATTTACATTTATCATAGGTTCTTTATCACAAGGTTTTATTATATTTATAAATTAGATATACCCAGCATACTAGTTCTTTTTCATCAACTTCAAGTAAAATTTAATGCCAACTAAAGTTAAGATATGGTCAGTCTTCTGTACTAATAATGGAAGAGAACCCATGACACAGATAACTAGGAAGTAATGATATTTATTTAAAAATATACTTAGTTTTAGAATGGATTTGTCTAAATCTAAGAATTTGCAAGACTGTAAACCAGTAGAAGACATTGTTTGACATCTCAGAAATTTAAGTTGCTGTGTTCTGTGCTTATTTGTTACTGTTTGTTTTTAAATACCGCATGTGTTTAGAGTGTAGAAAAAAGATTCTACATTAAAAAGCAACTCAGGCAGTTTTTCATCAGAGACAGAATGGAGCAGTGATTGCTTAAGAGTAATTATCATTGCTTGCTTTATGGTACCCTTTTTATTTATTTTTTTCGTAGTTTTGAGTTATATGAATGATTAATTACCTAATATACATAATAACTGACCATCAGGCAGCCAGTAACTTATATTTCATAGTTTCCATAGAATGGTGGGGTATTATATAAGGACGTGATGATGCTTTATGGAAAGCATGCTGAGGTCTGTGTATGAATTTCCATTGTTGGAGCAGAGCTACAAACCCAAAACTATACATTTTATGTTTGGCTTTTTGGGTTGGGATATTTTCATCTGTTTCCAGCAAAACCTATACCTGGCCTTTAAAAACCATGAGATTACTCTGTAATATTCAATCCAGATTTTTTTTTAAAATAGTCCTCATGGAGTTCCCATTGTGGTGCAGTGGTTAACGAATCTGACTAGGAACCATGAGGTTGCAGGTTTGATCCCTGGCCTTGCTCAGTGGGTTAAGGATTCAGCGTTGCTGTGAGCTGTGGTGTAGGTCAGCAGATGCGGCTCAGATCCCGTGTTGCTGTGGCTCTGGCGTAGGCCGGTGGCTGCAGCTCTGATTCGACCCCTAGCCTGGGAACTTGCGTATGCTGCGGGAGCGGCCCTAGAAAAGACAAAAAGACAAAAAAACAAAAAAATAAGAATAGTCCTCTTGACTAATCTGCTTTCTCAGAAATCTGTTGACCCTTATTCTCTCTCCCTGCCCCCTTCCCATCCCCTCCACCCCAGTAAAGACAGACTAAGATCCAACAAAAGTTTAGGTGCTTGTTCTATTTTAAAAATTAATCCTGTGGAATTTTGAGGAAACAACCATTTTGGTTTGTAAGGACTTTTTTAAGCAGGTGTTAAGGTAAAATTAACTGTGAGCTTTTATTTATTTATTTATTTATTTATTTATTTATTTATTTGCTTTATATGGCTGCACTCATCTCAAATGGAGGTTCCCAGGGTAGGGGTTGTTTTCCCTGTGGTGTATGGAATTGGGGCCAGGAATCATATCTGAACCACATTTTTGACCTACACTGCAGCTGTGGCAACACTGGATCCTTAACCCACTGTGCCAGGCTGGGGATCAAACCTGTATCCCAGCATTGCAGAGATGCTACTAATTACATCGTGCCACGTGGGAACTCCCCAGGGTTTTTCTTAATATGTCTGGGATAAATGTTGTTCATGCCTCAAACTTGGTTTATATGTTACTTCATGAAGAAGGTCTTTCCTTTTACTCCAGACTAAGGTAGAATACTATATATATATACATAGCTACATATCTATATAAACACATGCACTAGCATATCCTGTTTTTTTCTTTACAACACTTAACTGTGCATCATGGTGACCTAACTAACTGAGTTTTTTATTATTTGTGCTCATTTCCCCCATCACATAAGGATAAGAAATTGTCTGATTTCTTTACCATTATGTCTTAATCTATTTCGTAGGTTCAAAATATAGCAGTCATTTTTAAAAAATTGAGATATAATTCATTGTATTAGTTTTAGCTAGTATATATTCTTTGAATGACTTTTAAGAATTTTAAGGTTAACAACTCTCAAATTGTAGGCTGGTTAGGGTAAATAAAAATGAATGGGAAAAAAAAACAGTCTGTATAATGAGGACAACAAGATAAGGTACATCAGGATGGAGGAAGCTTTTTTTTTTTTTTTTTTTTTTTCTCTCCCAATAATTGAATGTTTCTTTTCTTCTTTTTTCTTTTGCTTTTTAGGGCCTCATGTGCAGCATATGGAAGTTCCCAGTCTAGGGGGTTGAATTGGAGCTGCAGCTGCCAGCTTAGCCATAGACACAGAAATGCCAGATCTGAGCCACGTCTGCGACCTACACCACAGCTCATGGCAACGCTGGATACTTAACCCACTGAGCAAGGCCAGGGATTGAACCCACAACCTCATGGTTCCTAGTCAGATTTTGTTTCTACTGTACCATGACGGGAACTCCAACTGTGAGCTTTTAAATTAAGCTAACAAATTGTTTTTTAGTGAGTTCTGCTTAATTATGTCAAAGCTAAATCATTTGTCAAAGCTAATCATTTGTCTTGTTGTAAATCAGGATTCACTTAATATCAGTACTTCAATATTACCACTACAGAAATCCTTTATGTGAGGCACTTTGCTAAGTGGTAGAAATATAAAGATGAATCATGACTACTTAGGAACTTCTTACAGGTACACTCTAAACAGATTTTACTCAACTTTCTCCCTCCTCTCCACCCACCTCTTTCTCCCTCCCTTCCTTCCTGCTTTCTTAACACAGTGAGAAAAGGTTTAAGGCGGGGGGCATCAAAATAGGTCTTGGGAAGCAGATTAAAAATTTTGCCTGTTTTTTGGAAATATGCATAGCAGATGATTATGATAACATCATAGTATTTCAGTAACAAAAAAGTAGTTTCAGGTCATCCTCTCATTGTGCACTCTTAAAAGTACTGATGGATTTTTAACATCTTATTGTCAAAGGAGCTACTTTACCTTTTTAAAGTCTCATCCTTTTATATCACAGTTTGAAAAACAAAGTAAACCTATTGACCACTTTCTTGTGACCTTATAAGTTTGTACTATAGAGTGGGATCAGGAAGAGAAGAGGGAATGAGAAACTTTGTGGCGAGCTCAATATTAATAGTTAAATAATTAAGGTTATAGGGTCTTAGACTTTAAGAATTAAAAAGGAGCCTTGGAGCCCATTAGCTCTACTCAGTTTATAACTGAGTCTTGGGAAATAGTGACTACATATACAGCACTCTTAAGTATATTTTCTTTTGGGTCTTATTTTTCAGTTAATTGTAAGACTGGCTTGGAGGGGGAGAGAGATTTAGTAACTTCAATTAATAGTTATATATATATTTTTAAAGAAAAGTATATTCATTGTTTCATGTGGCATGTAATTCAAACCAGAACAGCAAATTGTTTCCTAACTAGAGTTTTTAGAGGAACTATGTTTTGATGACAATAGAAGTACTAGTTTTACAGTATTTTATCAAGCCTGAAATGCCATTCACTGGTTGTAGGATACACTATTACTTTGTTATTACTAAAAAGAAAAAAATTTTGCTAGTTTAGCTTTGAGATGCTGTCAATTTTATGTTATAATCTTATTTCAGAGATGTTAAAATATGAAAACAGTAAAGTAAATTTTAAGAATCAATGTAATATAAAGGTTGTTCTTTCACAGATAGGTGTCTCAGAATCATTTAAGAACTACCCACCCCCACATCCTTAAATTGCTGGACTATTTCTTCTTTGGATTTATTTTCACTAATTTTGTTGTTCCTTAGGAAATAGTTCAGTTATTAATGAGCTCAGAACTCAACTTCCATTTGAATGGAAACTATCCTAATGTGATGAATTTTTTATAGTATTTTGCTATAACATTTATCTATTTGTGTGTTCTTTTAAAAAGTAGATAATTTGTCATTTTTCCTTAGACAAAGACTCTCCAAGAGAAGAGGATGCAAAACAATTTTTCAGTTACTTTTTATGTTAAGAGATTGAGTGTGGGAATGAGTGTTGTGGAAGACATTGCCATCTATGAGGTGTCCCAAACTGCTTTCACGTATTAATGAGAGATTTGTTTAAAAATAAAAAATTCTAAGGTTCTGCCCTCTAGAGATTCTGATTAGAAGCTCTGCTGTGTAGTCTAGGAATCTATATTTTTGGTAGTACTCACCAGATATTCTGATAAAGCCAGACTGCAAATCAATATTTGGGAGCTGGCTTTTGGTACAGTTTATATATCCATATTTATGAAGCCATTTTTATATACAAGCACATGTTTAGGAACTGACAGGCTTTTAGGTGATGCTGAGGACAGCAGTCTTAGGGTAGGGTTGACGGTGTAAGACTTTGGTGCAGATTAGTCAAGGAGACCTAGAATTTTGAGTAGAAATCTGAAGACCAAAAGAAATGACTGTGAAAGAATTGGATAAGAAAGTCCAAAAAATAAGAATTAGAACAGATTAAAGATGATAGGTGCAAATGACAAGTCCTATGTAGCCAAGAGATTGTGCTCAATCTCTTTTAAAAACCACTGCCCATTTTTTCTCTAGGTCCCCAGCATTTTCCTTTGCAGACACCCTTAGTTATTATTGAAATAGAACTTGATTCTTTTACTTATTAATTGACCTACAGTACTTTAAAAATAAGATTATTCTGTGCTGCTTTGGGTATGTTTAATTGTATCTTACACATTCACTCTATTGTGGCTAATGCAATAGCCATTATAGTTCCTTAAGATTTATTCTAATCGAAATGAAGAACTTCATGCCTGATTTATGTCCTTTAAGTAGAACAAGAGAATGAAGTAGATCTATATAGACTCTCAGCACCATATACTAATTTAAAACAATGAAACTGGTCAAACTCCTTGGTGTTACATGTGAGGAACATGAAACGCAGATTCTGGCCTGCAGAAAATAATGGCAGAATTGGAGGTAGAACTCAGGGTTCCTGGTCTCCTAGGCAGATATGATTATATGATTTGGCTGTTAACCAAACATCTGATCCTCATATTTAAGATAAAAAACTTACTCAAGGCTAAATATATTTGGATAGTCGAAAACTCTTCTAGTCAGTTGTTGCAGTATAATCACTAGCAAAGTGATTAACCATAGGGTCTTATTGACTGTGGCAGTTTAAGCCAGCCATTCTTAGGGATCCTAGGCATTCCTAAGTATTCGGTCTATTTTATCTGAATACTACTACTTTACTTAAATATCCATACCATTAAAGAATTTTTTTTAACTATGGATAAGGATAGATTTGACATGAATAATAAATAGCCCGAAATACTGTAACATTTTTTAGGGTGAGGTTTTTGTTCGACTCTTATAAATACAGCAAATACGATACTCTTATATTGAGATGTGATCCTACCTAGGTATTCCGGGAATGCTTTGATTTGGTCATTTTGTTTAAAAAAATGATCTTTAAGATTTCATCATCATGGCCGATTAAAAGTTTTGAAATTAAAAATCATTTTATCTAACAATTGATGAAATCAAGATCTTATTAAGAAGAGGAAGTCGTATAAAGAAGAGGTAGATATCATCACATCCAGTCTTTTTAAATTTTCCCCAGTGGTCTGTCTTTTGCCAGTCTCCATATTAAATTAATATAAAATATACTCTATTTTAAGAAAATCTACATAAAAATCCAGATCTGTATACTAAATTTAATTAAGGAATGCACGCAAATTCTCCTTTTCCGAGTGTTCATTGGTATATTCTAATTTCCAGATATCCTCCTGGCATTCAAGATAACTTTTGATTTTAAAAATTCAGTCTTAAATGATATGTGTATATTACACAAAGTGATGTTTACTATTTAGTTCTTTTCTCTAGTTAAACAATGGATTGGAAATGGTTGATTTTTAAGAAAAATAAAAATAAATGCAGCCCCTTAATGGCCTTTGTCAAAATAATTATTGCTAAACTTGATAATATGTGTTTGTTACCACAATTGAAAGTAATTTTTTATTATTTATTTATTTATTTTTTGTCTTTTTGCCTTTTCTAGGGCCGCTCCCACAGCATATGGAAGTTCCCAGGCTAGGGGTCTAATCGGAGCTGTAGCCACCGGCCTACGCCACAGCCACAGCAACACGGGATCCGAGCCGCGTCTGCCATCTACAACACAGCTCTCAGCAACGCCGGATCCTTAGCCCACTGAGCAAGGCCAGGGATCGAACCCGCAAACTCAGGGTTCCTAGTCGGATTCGTTAACCACTGCGCCACGACGGGAACTCCTGAAAGTAATTTTTTAAAAAGGTAGGCTACCCATGTCATAAGTGATACCATATTTTATAGAACCACTTGATATATCTGAGAATTATAATCTAAAATAAAAACTGATGGGAGATTTTCATCCACAGAGTTCACTTGCCACGTGTTTTTCAAATCATCCTTTTACAGATATATGAATATATCCTAATTCTAAAAACTATGTATATTTGTTGTAAAAAAAGTTTGAAATATATAGAATAGCATAAAGAAGAACATGAAAATCACTCAACTCTTTTATAAAAGGTTATTTCTAGTCATTGAGAAAAGGCAGTAAAGCCTAGTAAAGAGCTTGCTGCCTGTATTAAAATTTGTTCTACCATTTACTGTCTGACTTGAGCAAGTTTATGAATCTCATTACATAAGGCTATACATCTGTAAAATGAGGTTAATAATGTTACTGACCTGATAAGTTTCTTGTGAAAATTAAACAAGTTTATATATGTAAAGTGCCATGGCATATTAAGTGCTATATATTGTTTTGTTAATGCTGGAATATTTTTGTTCTGTAATATCTGAGTCATTAAGTTTTCAGCCAAATCTGAAAAAAATTTTAGAACCAATAAAATAAAAGTAAAATAACAAGATAGTGCTTATAAATAATTGTTGTGTAGGGAGTTCATCCAGGTGCTTCATATGCATTAATTTATTTATTAATATATTTTTTCTAATTTTATAGATGAAACTAAAAGAGAGCTAAAGTTACTTGTTTACAGTTATAATAATAGAATATATTGTATTCTTTTGACATTCAAAGTAGAGAAGGGAAAGTGAAGATTTGTGGGAATGGATAAACATGTAATATTTTATTAAGAGTAAAGATAAATTTGCTCCATTTGTCATATGAAGTGTCTTGGGTGGAGCTAAGACTAGAATACAAGGCTTCTGAATTCTGTAACACCATATCCTTAAAAAGGGATCAGTCACATGATGATGAGTCACCTCTGAGTTATGTATGTTAATGAGGCAGAAACATAGGACACATAATTAAATAACAGATAATCATTTTTTATTCCCACCTTAGAATACCTTGTGCTTGATAGCAAGTTTGTTTTTGTGTTATTAAGGGCACACATAAACATTGGCATACATTCCTACAAAACCTAGGCAGGTGGGACCTGGGAGAAGGAAACTAGTAATGGGTTTCATGGCAATATGGGATGTTGGCCTGATGGGTAAACCTCATTTGAGCTATGATAATACTATTTTAATTCTCACAATTCCTTATAGCCAGTGGCTTGAAACAGGTTTCTAACTAGAACAATTTTTTGCCCAAAGTTATTTTCAAAATTTGGGACTAGGCCATAAAATCAGATTGAGAATCTTTTGTTCAGAGAGCAAAGTTGCTTTAAAAGGTAGCAGTATGAGGAGTTTCCATCGTGGCACAGTGGTTAATGAATCCGACTAGGAACCATGAGGTCGAGGGTTTGATCCCTGGCCTTGCTCAGTGGGTTAAGGATCCAGCGTTGCTGTGAGCTGTGGTTAGGTCACAGACGCAGCTCGGATCCCGTGTTGATGTGGCTCTGGCATAGGCCAGTGGCTATAGCTCTGATTAGACCCCTAGCCTGGGAACCTCCATATGCCATGGGAAACGGCCCTAGAAAAAGGCAAAAAGACAGGGGAAAAAAAAAAAGTAACATGATGTGTTAATAATACCACCAATCGAGAACTCTTTCCTGTACATTCTTTCTTATTAAGCTGTTAGAATTTTGCAGTTTTTTTTTTTTCTTTGTAGACAGGAAACTGAGGCTTAACTGAGTTGCTTGCTAAAGTTAAAAGGTTAAAAATTATGTTAAGAACATTGTAAAGCAACTGTACTCCAATATAAAATAAAAAAACTTTTTAAAGATATATGATACCTAAAAAAATAATTGCTGTTAAGTGATAGTTCATACTAGTAGAGTATTTGATTCAGTCTTTCCACAACAACACTGTCTCAAAAATAAATTATCTTAATACAACTTGGCATAAAAATTAATTTGTAAATGATAGAGACCACTGTTGTACCGATTAGAATCACAGAATCCAAGGGTTGAATATATCCAAGACATCATTTTGGCCTTTGTTCAAATATTTTTGATTGCAACCCCTAGTAAGAGATAATTTTTCATAGCATTCCAGTACTTATGTGCATATCAGTCTGTACATATAATTGAAACAAAAGTCTCACCAAACAGTAGATACCATTACTATGTGGAATAAATACATTTTGTTTTTTTTCCCCCATTTGGTTTGCATTAAGTTGATTGGACTACCCAGTAATGAATCGCAGTTGACAGCGTGAAAAACATTGGTTTAGGGCAACTGACCTGAATCAAGAATTTATGAGATTTTATTTTTTATAGACACTCTGATATCCAGACTAGGGCTGTAATCTAAAGTAATTAAGACTGAGTGTAGTACATTTACTCTGACGATATTTGGATTGCTCAAAAAAAATTTAAAAAGTTCTAGTTGGAATAGTAGCAAAAACCTGAATACCGTTAAATATATTCTGTCTGTTTGGGCAAATTTAAAGTCAGTTTAGCAAAATTGACCAATTTTGATCATCAAAGGTGGATCAGGCATGCTGTTAGTAAATTTCAGATACATAAGACAAATTGCAGTATAAATATTTCACAGAACATAGTGTTGATTTTATGATTAATCTCATGATAGCTGAGATTAGTCATGAGATATATTATTACACAGATACAAAAGGTATTTGGCAAAGACTTATGGTTGAAGAAATGTTGGAACTGGGGTTTGATAACTTAGTGAAAAGTTAAGAGTAAAGATGTGAGCAAGTATATATGTCTCATTGGCTTTCAAACAAAAGTGGATATTAAATATGTTCTAATCTGTTAAAATACTTTATGCTAAGTGCTATTATTCTCAAACTGCTTTTCTATTCAGTGTATTTTTTCTTAATTGAAATTTTATTTATGATTTAATAGATATTAAGACTTAATTCTTAAATTTTTGTTCTGATAAACATAAAGAACCACTAGTGAACGATCTTGAAGTCAAACTTACATACACCACTGTTTTTTCTGAAATAATTTGAGTAGTCATTTAGGCATTTTTGCTATCTTGACTTCCTTCCATGTCTTAAACTTACAGCCTAGGTTTGTTACATACATAATTAACAAAATCTAATTCTTATTTTCTGTATTGTTAATTTCATAATTAATCAGTAATTAGAAAGTAACTCCTTTAGAATTTTATGCTGGTTTGTTTTCTGTCCTATTTTTCCATTATTGGTGCAGTTGGATCTTTGGTTCCACTGGCTTTTTACCAGTTTGCATCCTGTTTACATTTCAAACACATCAAAAGCAATATCTTTTGTCTGCTCCCTACCCCTATACCTTATTTTTATTTTGCTTTCATCCTAATACTGGCATTCATCTTCTTTTCATTTTATCTTTTCACTCACTAGCTAGAGATGATCGCTATGGAAAATCCTGCAGACTTGAAGAAACAGTTGTATGTGGAATTTGAAGGAGAACAAGGCGTTGATGAGGGAGGTGTTTCCAAAGAATTTTTTCAGCTGGTTGTAGAGGAAATCTTCAATCCAGATATTGGTAAATATTTTTGAATTAAGAATCTGTTTACCTAGGTTTGTAAATATTTTCAGTTATGAAGAGGAATAGAAGGAGATTTTGGTATGGATTACCCAGAATCACAAATAATGACTGAATATTGGGGCTTAGGGAATTGATCCTGCATCATTAATTTATTCAAGTTTGTATATTACTTAGCTAAATATTTTAATATGGGACGTTATCTCTTAGGTAAATAAAATAAAAAATACTTCAGAATGATAGAGTAGAACAATTGAAATTTTTTGCTCTTTTTTAGTCTAAAATATTCATCAAACTCACAGCATTTCTGAAATAAGAGTTTCATAGAATGTTGAGAATGTCTCATAAGTATATCATGCTCAGAGTTTGGGAACAGTGTCTGATATCACATTAATTTGGTTTACTTGCTTCAGGATTTCTTGGGTTTAATATTGTAATGTTCCAAACTTTTTGAACTCCAGAATCCTTTTTTTTTCACCCTACCTCTAATAGTATCTGCTTCCTAGAATAGTTTTCTTTGAACACAGTTTGGGAAAGACTGATCTATAATATGTCAGTCTGAAAGTGAAGAATTTGAATTTCACTGATAGACAAAGTTGGCAAAGTAGGACAGGAAAAAGATAACAGCTTCTTGGATAGTGTTCTTAACTGGATAATTCTGAACTTATTCAATTTCTGCATTTTAACTGATTATTGGGTTTGCTTTTAAAATTGAATGCTTAACAGAGGAAAGTAATTCCTCTAAAGATCGTAACTGTGAAGAGTGCAGCATAGAATAATGCAGATCATTTCTCTTATTTGAGAATTAATTTGTTAAAGCCTGCTGATTTTCAGTATGTACATTGAATTGACTTCTCTGTAATTGTTCTTAATCTACTTGTAAATGGAAGTAAACATTTTGAGTTCATAACAAATACAGTTAAGACCTGTGTCTGTACTCTAACTACTAATGTTTATTAATAATCAGAAGGCTATGGCATTTGTTCAAAGTAAACATAAAACCAGCCCTTGAAATAGAAAAGAAAATTAACTTATAAGCTTCCTGACTTTGTTTGTTGAATTTTAATTCTCATGTATCTAAAAAGTTAAGCGTTAGTTGTAAGTTACATTTATATTACACGCAGAAATACTTTTAAGGAAAAAATACACATCAAACAGTTTCACTTGATAGTAAAGCAATTGAAATGATGGCAGTAGAAATAACAAAATGGAGTATTTTAGAAGAGCCACCTTTTATGGACCAAAATGGAATCTCCTTGGACTCTTAAGATTATTAGAGTATTATCTTTCATACAAAGTTGAGAGTAGTGACCTGTGTAATTCACATTCTGAATAAGTTGTAGTTTATTGCTCTTGAGACCAAGAGGATGCATTTGTTATATTTCATCAGACTTATTAACTGTAATTATTTTTAACTGTTCTTGACCCTGTTAATACCATATTTATTATTAAATGAAGTTTTTAGCAATTCAATGGATATTACAACTTAGGCCTGTAATAAAGAAGTTGGAAATAAACTGGTATTCAAATATGATTTAGATAATTTATAAGGTGTTATTTCATGAATATTACTTGCATTAGAAAAATGTCTTAGCTTAATTCATGTTATTATGATCAAGGGGACGTAAGTTCATTTTATGTTTAACTTAAATGTGAAGATGAAGATATTTTTTAAAAAAATCTTATACATTGATTTACATACATGCTCTGTTGATTTCTAAAGTTTGTTCTATTGGAAATGCCCCTTTTCCAGACCTAATTCTTAAAATATTTTCATTCAGTTTCACCGTAGCAACTGAAAAAACATTTTAGCAAAATGGAAAAGGTTGGTAACTCAATTAAAATATCATTTAACCTTTATCCTAGGTATTTCTTGAATGGGGAGAAGAAATCTACTTTAGTAATGGTTATTCAGACTCCTATTTTTAAATGAGTGATACAAAAAAAGTTACCAAGCTTGTGTTTTAAATAGTGAAGGCCATGTGAAACTGAAAGAAGACTACAAATAGAAACTACTTCTGTTCTACTTATTGGCTCACAATAAATGGCTTTGGGTTTTTAATATAATCTAAGTTTATCAAGTTTACCTGAGTTTCATTAGTTGGCATCATTTGACTTTACTTGAAAGGTGCTGGAAAAACTACATGGAACCATTGTGCAATTTTGAAAAAACAAACTTTTCCTTAATGAAATTCAGAATTATTTTTAAAACACTGCATGTAGATTACATATGTTTCTATAAGCAAAACATTTTGAAAGTGTCGTAGCCTTTTTTCCTTTTGTTTTACATTTATTTTTTAACCATTCAGTGGTAAAAGTATGAGTGAAAATTAACTTTTTATTTGTTTTAGTAGATTAGAGAATTTCAATTTAATGAACATTTTCCCTGACTTCTTAGAAAATGCCACCAAAATGGTTTATTGTTTTATTTCTCTGGCTTCTTAAAAATATATGTTATCACTTGTCACAATTTATAACATTCATATATAATTTGCACTTTGGTTTCTTAAATGCTAATGTAATAGAGAAAAAAATGTTTGAATACCTGGTACATATAAGTTTACCTATGTGATTTTTATTTTTTATATTTTATATGTATAAATATTTCTTCATCAGTCTAATAAAATGTAAAACTAATATATTTTTTAAAATCATTTCTTATAGGTATGTTCACATATGATGAATCTACAAAATTGTTTTGGTTTAATCCATCCTCTTTTGAAACTGAGGGTCAGTTCACTCTGATTGGCATAGTACTGGGTCTGGCTATTTACAATAACTGTATACTGGATGTACATTTTCCCATGGTTGTCTACAGGAAGCTAATGGGGAAAAAAGGAACTTTTCGTGACTTGGGAGACTCTCACCCTGTAAGTCTTTGGTAATTTTTTATTCTCTCTTTCAGAGTTTATTTAAAAGCAAACATGAAGTTTAATTTATAGAAAAAATTTAAAGCTTTCACTTGGAATGTTTGTTAAAATTTATACCTAGTAAGATAAAGTTGTTTTAACCTGGGTGAAGTACCGTAAACATGTTATAACATAAAGGGGAAATTTATTATATATTGCTTTCAACAAGCTGGCTTTGTAAGATTGATTCTGTATAAAATCACATGAGATAGCCTGGTTATATCAGAGCTTCCTTGAGTAAAGGGGTTTGGTGGCTACAGTTAGTGTCTTTGTTTCTCTCCTCAGCCCCTTCCTAACCTTGAAACACCTCTGAGGTTCTCAGCACAGTGTGAGATCCACTGCTAAACAGGTGTTGTGAAGTTTCTCAGCAGAGAGCTGGACATCAGCAATGACTGGCCATGTTTAGCTTCTGTACTGTAAACTTTTGGAGGCCTGGCAGGGTTACTATCTTTGCTTTAATTCTTATTGTTAAAGGTGGTGTTGTTTTTTAAATTCTTTCACCAAGAAGAGTGATACAAACTGTTGTATTTTGTAGTTTTGTGATAGCCTTAATTTTCCATTTCTGATTGTTAGGTTCTATATCAGAGTTTAAAAGACTTACTGGAGTATGAAGGAAGTGTGGAAGATGATATGATGATCACTTTCCAGATATCTCAGACAGATCTTTTTGGTAATCCAATGATGTATGATCTAAAGGAAAATGGTGATAAAATTCCAATTACAAATGAGAACAGGAAGGTAATGTTTTTGTGTTATCTTTGTCTTTTGTTTCTTTATTAACAGAATTTTAAAGCATATATGCTTGTGATTTTTTTTTTTTCAATCCATACAGAGAAGTCCTGTAACCAAGTTCTTATAAGTGAGATAACTGCAGTTTTCTAAATCTTGGCTATAAATAAGCTGGTGTGAGGGCATATAGTTGGTCACTGAACAACTGTGGAGAAAGAGGACATGAGTAGGAGATGGTGAAGGGAAGTATAGTGTGATTATAAAGCAGGATTCAGGATGTTTCTCATGTTAGGCTGTAGGAGGGGAACCAGGCCTCATAATTAATGTCCTTATCATCAGGTGAACTGTAATTGATTTAATGTACACACAAATATATGTGCCTTAAGGACACTTATGGATATTTATTTATTTTAAGAGCTACACTTGTGGCATGTGGAAGTTCTCAGGCTAGGAGTCACATCGGAGCTGCAGCTGCTAGCCTACACCACAGCCACAGCAATGTTCATTCCGAGCCATGGGTGCAACCTACACCACAGCTCATGGCAATGCTGGATCCTTAACACACTTAGTGAGGCCAGGAATCGAACCCTCATCCTCATGGATACTACTTGGGTTTGTTACCACTGAGCCACAGTGGGAACTCCCTTGAAAACTATTCTTTAAATCAGTTTTGTGTTTTCTATTGACTAGAAGAGTTTGCATCTGGAAACAGAAAAACAGAACATAATGTGAAAATTATGAGATATATAAACCTTTTAAAAGCCTGTCTATTTTAATACAATTTTTGATAAAATATTATATTCACTGTTAGGATATAGAGTATATTTTCCATGTATGATTTGCTATATTAGCTTTTGCATCAAGTAAAATACCAATATTTTTGTTAAAATGGATACAGTAGGTTGCTTCCCAAATATTCTAGAATAGAAAACATGAGAATTTGAGGTTTGTTCATATTTAATACATTGTACTCTATTAAAAATGTTAGCTTTTATATGTTGATGTATACCTAGTCTAAACGTCTGTGTGTTTGCATACCTAAGGGAACCTCAGAATTGTATCAGTTTTGCCCAGCTTCATATTCAATCTTGTTTAATATCAAAACTGAAACTTACGTATATTATTAGTTTATTGTGTACTTGGCCTTTTTATAGTTTAATACTATCTGTTAGTCCAGTAGTTGCGTTTTGGTTATATAGCATATTATGACATTCTTGTGGTTAATGTTTTCTGCAGGAATTTGTCAATCTCTATTCTGACTACATTCTCAATAAATCAGTAGAAAAACAGTTCAAGGCTTTTCGGAGAGGTTTTCATATGGTGACCAATGAATCTCCCTTAAAGTACTTATTCAGACCAGAGGAAATTGAATTGCTTATATGTGGAAGCCGGGTAAGAAAGCAGAGGTCTGCAAAGTGTCATGTATTGATTTGTTTGTAATGATGTGATATAGAAGATGTTAAGACATATTTTCTTGAATTTGCAGAATCTAGATTTCCAAGCATTAGAAGAAACTACAGAATATGATGGTGGCTATACCAGGGACTCTGTTGTGATTAGGTGAGATGTTTAATTTTTAAAAGGAAGATTTAATTCATCTAAGGGTTGTGTGTGCTTTATGTTTTAGATCTTTACTTCCAGGTTTTACATCCCAAATAAGCAAACTCATAAGTTCTCAATCTATAAAATTAGAAGTGTATTTGTAATATAATTGCCATATTTTATTTTTAATTTTGTGATTTATTTCCTGAATGATATGTTTGCATTTTTTCTTCTGCAATGGGGGTATAAAAGTGTATAATATTCCTAGTGATTTTGATTAGAATGTGCTTACTACTGGCTGGAAGATGATGAAAATAGAACTACCACTTCTGAATATTTCTCCTTTCTTTTGAACTCTGTGAAATGTTACTTACGCTTATGAACCACACTTTGTGTGAAATAGTACATTCTTTAATCCTTATAACATGGCAAGATACATACCAGAATTTTTGTTTTACATCTGAAGAAACTGAGCTCCACATTCTCAGAGGAAGTAGCAGAGATTCCCAGTCTTAACTGCTTTCAAGCAAATGCTCTTGCTATGTACTATCTCTCTCTCTCTTTTTTTTTTTAACTACGATGTCAGATACTGAAAGACATGGGTTTCCTCCTCCCCTGCTAAGAGTGATAAAAGGGGACAAAGATGCTCTTTGGCAGTCAACTGGTGGAGTGAGATGAGAGGGTATTCCTGGAGGTTGTCTCTGAAGGTTATTGCTCTAAGACTCATGTATGTGAAAACTATAGTGAATATCTGTTGCACCTAGAAGTAAATAATATTTTGTTATGTAATTTATATTACATTGTTTTCTTTTGTTCTGTTATTTATTTTGTTTTCTTCATTCTGATTTGTAGGAAGTTACTGGTGTTTCCTCTCTTTAGCACTCTTTGTCATTTCTAGCAGAAGTCCTGGAACTTATTTTTAGCAACCACTGTTCTGCTGTTTACTTGAAGTTTCAAAGGTGACCCATAAAAGAATTGAGATAATGTTGTAAGAGGATAACCTCACTTGTGAGTCATAGTATTATCACAGCAGTATGTCCATTAGTGATGTTATTGATTGCAGATAGTTATGACTTTGTAGCGTATTAATGTTTCTCTGAGAATAATTAAAGACACCTTGTGCTGTTCTTTATGGAGAAGTTATTAAATTAAGAAAAATTAAGGTCTTAATTTTATTTCTATCTTTTATAACAATATAATTCCTGTTAGATATCTATCTTAAGATCCTATGATTGCATAGTTTGAAGGGCATATTAGTACTATGTGAAATGATAGCGCAGTGATAGCTTCCAACTCATTCTCACAGTTAATGATATTCTGAAAAATCTTTTACGATAAAATTCAACTTCTTAGTTTTGTCAACGTAAATGTGAAAAAATTCATTAAATAGAGTCTACAGCCAGTCAGAAGTTGAAGACTTAGAGTAGTGACTACATAGTACCAGGGGAAAGTGGCAATATTAGTATCTTGGTTGGGATTTATTTCACGTAAAGCATTCAGAGTTCATTAAAATGAAATAAATTAAAAACTTTGGGGGAGTTACCATTGTGGCTCAGTGGAAACAAACCTGACTAGTATCCATGAGGATGCAGGTTCAATCCCTGGCATCGCTCAGTGGGTCAGGAATCTGGCGTTGCCATGAGCTGTGGTGTAGGTTGCAGGTGTGGTTCGGACCTGGTGTTGTTGTGGCTGTGGTGTAGCTCTGATTTGACCCTTGGCCCTGGAACTGCCATATGCTACAGGTGTGACCCTAAAAAGCAAAAAAACAAAAACAAAAACAAAAAAAACCCACAAAACTTTGTTTAATACATTTTAACTAAATAGTAGCAGCATAACACTTACACACCGCTAGAAATAAAGGTGTTAATTTTTATTATAAAAATATAATTCTGCTGAAACTTTTACCAATAATAAAATATTGCAAATAATTTATTCAAAAAACCCTGTTTTAAAAATATGAATGTTTAAAAGTATAGTATTATTAAAACTGAGTGTGAAATGTTGAGTCACAAGCAAGTTTTTGTGTATATGGTTTCCAGTTGCTGATTAATAAGCTCTGCCTGATTTTATTTGTTTGACTACTAAGAAACTTGGAGATACTTTTAGATACCTCTTCCACTTTTTGGGGGTGAAAGTCAGGGACTGCGGCTTCTTTTGAAGTGATAGTTCTAGATTCAAACTTGACACCACTCCCTACCCCACTCTATTGATGTGATTAACTCCATTGAATTTTTCTATATTGTTAATCAATCTTCCATTCCTAGATAGATTCCCTCTTACTTGTGGTCCTTTAATTTATAAATATTTTGCTAACATTTTAAGAATTTTTTTTCTTTATCAGATAATCATCATGTTCAAGTTTAACATGAAGGTCTTGGCATACTTTTTGTGGATTGTGGTTCCACTGGTAAATTCAGTTTTCAGGACCTTTGTGGTGCTATTCTGGTCTGCTTAATTTATTTCATTCCACTGGGGCTTCTTCCACGGGTCCTTGATTGTTACTTAAAGAGGGTGAAATGAGCTTCCTTGCCAGGCAGAGCTCTGTGTTATATCAGACCCATGGAGCTGCAGAGTGCTTCCTGATTTGAAAAAAAATGTTTTCTTCTCATTCTACATATATACCTGTGATTTTTTTTCATCAGTAGGTGCTATTTGATTACTATGAAAAATAGTGCTATTTGAAAAGGCTTGATAAAATGTATTTAAATATTTTAAAGTAGGAAGTTCATGTAAAAATTTCAAAAATGACAATTGAGTTTGGCTTTTTAGTTATTTTTTGCCTTTTTCTGAATATTTTTTTTAAACTTAGGGATTTTTACATATATAATGTCTTTCACAGTCATTCTTTATGATATCCAAATTGTTTTTAACATAACACCATTAAATTTTGAAAATTTTACCTCACCTTAAACATTCTTAAGCCTAGATCTGAAATAAGCCATTTTTATAAGAAATCATTGGGAATGGCATTTGAAAGTGAATTTGGAGTATAAGGTGTTTTTTCTGTTTTTTTGTTTTGTCTTTTCTAGGACTGCACCTGTCGCATATGGAAATTCCCAGGCTAGAGGTTTAATCGGCACTGTAGCTGCTGGCCTACACCACTGCTCACGGTAACACTGGATCTTTAACCCAACCCACTGAGCTAGGCCAGGGATCGAACCCGCAACCTTGTGGTTTCTAGTTGGATTTGTTTTTTTGTTTGTTTTTTTTGTTTTTTTTGTCTTTTTGCCATTTCTTGGGCCGCTCCTGCGGCACATGGAGGTTCCCAGGCTAGGGGTCGAATCAGAGCTGTAGCCACTGGCCTACGCCAGAGCCACAGCAACGTGGGATCTGAGCCGTGTCTGCAACCTACACCACAGCTCATGGCAACGCCGGATCGTCAACCCACTGAGCAAGGGCAGGGACCGAACCCGCAACCTCATGGTTCCTAGTCGGATTCGTTAACCACTGCGCCACGACGGGAACTCCTCTAGTCGGATTTGTTAACCACTGAGCTGTGATGGGAACTCCCAAGTAAAAGGTTTTGACCTTTGCTGTTAAATACATCGTTTATAGGCCTTTTTTCAGGGGGTAGAGCTAGGAAGAAATTTTTTTCCATTATATCCTGGAAATCATCCCATATCAGTACAGGGATGTCTTCCACACTTCTTTTGTAAGGCTGAATACTGTCATATTGTGTAGATGGACATAGTGTCTGTTTCCAACCCTTTGCTATTAGAGGTAATATCATTGAATCATTTTATATGGATTATTCTATACATATGTTAATGCATCATTAAATTACTTAAAGTGAGATTGTTGCACCAAATGCCCTAAAAATTGCCAAATCCTCCTTCATAGCAATTGTGACATTTTTCCACTCCAACCAGTAATCTCTATCTAGTTTCCTACAGTTTCCCCTAATTTGTTTGCCTATCTGCCAGTTGAGAAATGGCATTAGAGTGGAGTTATAATTTGTGTTTTCCTCATTATGAATGAGGGTACGTATTTTTTCATATACTTAAGACCTATTTATATTTTTTATAGCATTGCTTATTTTGCTGCTTGGTCATTGTCATTTTTAGAATCTTTATATTAGGGAGATTAGCATTTGGATAAATTTGCAATTATTTTTTCCTAGTTATTTGTCTTTTGACTTTATTTACAGGTTTTTTTCTTTTTGGCAAATGAAAACTATTATGTTTTTGAAGTTAAATATTATGTATTTCCTTTTTTAAAATATTTATTTACTTGTTTCTGACCTCCTATGTACATAGTTGAAATTTTAGTCATATTGCTTTTCTTTTGGTTACCCTATAAATTAACCTTATTTCCAAGTTTATTTTGCTTATTTTTGAGTGTTCTCAATTCTGTTTCAGATTTGTCTGTCACTGATTTTCATATATGCTTATGTGGTCCAGTGCCTTGTGTTTGATAAGGGCTATTTTCATCAGCTACTTTTATCCCTTTACAGCTAGAAGCACTTCTGCCTCCCAGGGTGTCCTGTATCCCTTTCAGGCAAAATGTCTTCTTGAGACTGCCATTTTGGGTCCAAGATACTTTTCCTGTTGAAGTGCTTTAATAATCTGCGTTTATTAGTAGTACCCTTTTGGGGTGAATCTTAGCCTGTGTTATTCTGCACACCCCACAATTCCACATATCGGTTGCTACACTCTGCTAGTGTGGGCTCAGGTGTATATAAACTTCAGTTTACATGTCAGTTTGAGTTTGCTGCTGTATTTTCCTAGTTTTAACTTAGGTATAGATTATGGGTGATTTTTGTTGTATGTTCTCTCCTTTTTGTCCTGGTTAGGTTTTAGGAGATGTGAATGGGATGTGATTCATGCAGCTACCACTTTTTTTTTTGGTCGTCTTTTCTAAGGCCGCTCCCGCGGCATGTGGAGATTCCCAGGCTAGAGGTCTAATTGGAGCTGTAGCCACCGGCCTATGCTAGAGCCACAGCAACGCGGGACCCGAGCCGTGTCTTCGACCTACACCATAGCCCACAGCAACACCAGATCCTTAACCCACTGAGTGAGGCCATGGATCGAACCCACAACCTCATGGATCCTAGTCAGATTCATTAAGAGCCACGACGGGAACGCCACAGCTACCACTTTAATGTAGAAATACAGTAGCTCCTTTTTCATTTGCCGTTTTCTAAACAGTTGCATTCTTAATTCAGAATTTTAATATAAAACATAACACTTCTAGGAAGAGAAGAATTTTGTTCAGTAAAAGTGTTTTCATTATATAAATTGATAGTAACCCTAATATTTTAAGTTCTAATTTTTTAGGAAAAAATACAAACAGCACCTTAGTAATATAGCTGGACTAGTCACAGTGACCACTGCTGATCTCCTACTTCCTTCAGAATGTGTCTCCTCCACTCAGGAGTACCTGTTGGTCTGCCTCTTAAGGTGGTGCGGATTCACTTAGGCTTTAGAACAGTCCTGCAGGATGAGGAGGCTTCCGTGCCCTGACAGAGGGCTCTGGGCTACAGCAGACTTGGTTTTTCTTGCCAGTCACCCAAATGGAATTTCCTAAACTGTGGTATGATTTCTCCTTCCTGAGAAATATGCCTATATATTCCATGTCCAATTTCCTTTTCAACTTTGTTTGTTTGTCTAGATGAGTTTGTAAGAACTGAGGGTGGGGAGGATATTAGAGTGTCAGGGAAGGGAAGTGGTAAGATATTAGAAAGTGATCAGAATTCTAATAAAGCTGCTAACCTTTGTGAGAAGCCATGGCATTTCACCAACAAAAATACCAGCACTTTAGTAATAGAAATGATATACTGGAATACTAGAATATCAAAAACTAGAATTGTAGTTATGGATGTAGGAAGTGTGATGTTCTCTGCCAAGATTTTGGAAAGAATTTTTCAAATAAATATTCAAATGCATGCTCACCAATTGAAAATATTTTTAATTGTTTTCTAAAATCTTAAAAGTTTTTATCCAAGAATTAGTGTATATGTTAAATTTACGGATAATTTATTGCTCAAACAAGCATGCCAAGATTCTCTTGATGAGCTTGCATTTTGTTTTTAGAGTAAGTAAAACAAGCATCATTATAACATGACTTCTACAACACAGGTTTTAGGAATTCTAGGGATTAAATTATTCTCTTAAAACAACTGCATATGGCAGAAGTATCAGAATAATTTCCTCATCCTCCTTCCATACCACACACTGTTGATAAAAATGTTCTAGTTTGTATAAAAATTGTATACTTTTGTATTAGTACTTTTAGATGTATGGGTTGGTTTTTTGTTTGTTTTTCTTTTCCTTTTCTTCTGTCACTCATCTGTGTCACTTTTCCCCCAAATTGTGCAGGGACAAAACGAATAAAGAAGGAAGGCTAAATAAAATACAGACACCTGAAGACATCTAGAATTAATTTTTCAGAGTATATATTTCCTTTTAGTCATCTTCAGTTTTACAGGATTTGGTTTCGGATTTTGTCTTTTGTTCTTTACTGATTATATATTGTGAATATACCATAGTTTAATAATTTTCTCTTGTTGGACAGTTAGGTTTACCAGTTTTTACTGTTGAAGGTGATGTAATGATGAAATAAGCTTTTATATTAAAAAAAAACAAAAAAAAACAAACTGTTTTCCCTAAGGTAAGTTTGCATAAGTAGAATTCCTGGGTCCTAGATCACCAGGAATAATCTTTAGGGTACCTGATATTAACTTCCAAACTGTCTCTTATTATGGTTTTAATGCAAATCATAAATTTATAATGAATTCCAAACTAAAAAATCAGTTTTTTATCTTTTCTTATTAGGGAGTTCTGGGAAATCGTTCATTCATTTACAGATGAACAGAAAAGACTCTTCTTGCAGTTTACAACTGGCACAGACAGGGCACCTGTGGGCGGACTAGGAAAATTAAAGATGATTATAGCCAAAAATGGCCCAGACACAGAAAGGTAATTATTAAATTCTGACTATCTACAGAAAACTTTACATTCCATGCCACACATGTGAACTGTCCAGAAGCTTCTGAGCACTTTTGCAATTTTATATAGAAATGTCCAAATCACATCAAACATTAGTTAAAATTATTATGGAATTCACTTGATTTGGAATTTGTTAAATTGGTATGATTCATTTAATGGGCTGAAAAATTTTAATTGAAAGCCGTGTTATGTCATCTATTTAGAATGGTCAAACCGAGGCTCAGGAGATTGTCTGTTCAGTCCTAGATTATGCTAGAATCCTTAGTTTTGTAATCCTTCCATTTAATTGTGTTTTCTCTCCATTGTTTTAAATTAACATTTGATTTGTAGCAACCAAATAAATACACTATATGAGCATTAGTGTATTTAATAGTTTGTGTAGAAACATTTCTGTTAGTTTTCTGCATTATTTAATATTATTTGCTATTATCTGTGTTATTTGGTATTAATGTAAATTTATTTTTTATCAAATCATTTACATAGTCATACAGGAATATATCTAGTATGCATTAAAGAGCCCAGACTTTGAATTTTTGAAAACGAAGTTTGAATCAGTTATCTCCACCTTTGAGTAAGTTTCTTAACTTCTCAGTGACTTCAGCTCTATAGTGGGGAAACTGACATCTACTCTGTAGGTTTATTGTGAGAAAATTTAGTTAATTGAACTCTCAGGGTTCCGTGACCTAAAACAGTAACCTGGTATGTACTAACAAATTTGTGAATACCGTGTGTTATCATCAGCCACTGTCATCATCATTAGCATTGAGTAATTTATAAGATAAACTGATATTTAGTAGTTGCATGGCAAAAAACAAAAAGTTTATGACTTGCATTAATGTGTAGCCTGCAGTCAACCCATCTCAACATATATACCATCTAAAGTAGGATCATTTAATATTGAGCATATTTCCCATGACTTATTTTCCTATTTTTCCCCTTTCTCTCTATATAGGTTACCTACATCTCATACTTGCTTTAATGTCCTTTTACTTCCGGAATATTCAAGCAAAGAAAAACTTAAAGAGAGATTGTTGAAGGCCATCACTTATGCCAAAGGATTTGGCATGCTGTAAAAAAAAAAAAAAAAAAAAAAAATTAAAAAAAAAGGAAAAAGAAAAAAGAAATTTAAAATTTTAATAAATATAACAAAAGGGATAACATTGGTGGTGATAGTGTCCCAGTACAAAAAGGCTGTAAAATAGTGAACCACAGTAGTCACCTATGTCTGTGCCTCCCTTCTTTATTGGGGATATGTGGGCTGGAACAGCAGATTTCAGCTACTTATATGAACAAATCCTTTATTATTATTATTATTTTTTTCTGTGTGAAAGTGTTACTTATTCTTTCACTTGTATGTACAGAGAGGTTTTCTGAATATTTATTTTAAGGGTTAAATCACTTTTGCTTGTGTTTATTACTGCTTGAGGTTGAGCCTTTTTGCATATTTAAAAAATATATACCAACAAACTACTCTCCCAAGGAAAATATTGCCACCATTTGTAGACCTTGTAACCCTTTCAAGTATGTGCTATTTTTTGTCCCTGTATCTAACTCAAATCAGGAGCTGTATTTTTTTTTTTTTTTTAACAATTTGCTTTTGAAACTTGAAGTCTTGGAAACAGTGTGATGCAATTGCTGCTGTTCTAGTCCCCAAAGAGTTTTCTGTGCAAAAATCTTAAAATCAATAAAGATGGAAGGGAGAACTTGGAATGTTTAAATGCAGCCCTCAGAACTTTACTTTAGTAACAGCACAACAAAGTAAAAACAACTCATGCCACAGTATGTCTTCTTCATGTGTCTTGCAATGACCTGTTTCAGTAGCCAATCCTCTTTCTTAGTATATGAAAGGACAGGGATTTGTTGTTGTTGTTGTTGTTATTGTTGTTGTTGTTTTTTAAGTTTACTAGGGAAAAGTGCATTTGGCCAAAAGAATGGTAGTCAAACCTTTTGCAAGAAAGTTAGGAAGTTTGTTTATTATAAACATAAAAGCATGTGAAAGTGCACTTAAAATGAATTTTTTATTGTATTACCCGCATTTTTAATAGACAATCCAAAGTCTTCCCTTCATGTTGCCATCATCTTGTCTAATCAGCCATTTTATCAAGGCACATGATCAGTGTTGGAACACAATGGAAAGGATGGCTACTGTGCCTTGTTTTACTTAATCATACCGTAAGCAGAGACCTGGAAGTGAGTGGGACTGTTACTCTTAAGTCCTATTTACATTGTCTATCCCCAAAGATTAAATTTTATTCCAAAAAGTAAATGTTAAATATTACTTTCATGTACTTTGGAAAAGTACAGGCAAGTTTAAATTACTGGATATTCAGAAGTAAGTAGTTTCCCCTTTTTTAGTCTTCTGTGTCTGTGATGTTAATTTCTTTTATTGCAGTATAAAATAAATGGATTATGTATTTTTAACTAAGGAGAGACATATTGATATATCCTTTTATTACAAGCTGTAGCTCATGTGCTGAGCTTGTGCCTCTATGATTGTTATAACTGACTATGACAGATCAATCTGATGATTTGTTTGAAATTGGCAGGAAAAATACAGCTTTCAAATCATTGGAGAGGGAAAGAGGATGTCTTTCAGAATAATTTTAATTCTTTTAGTAATTGAGACTTAACTGTT
Organism: Sus scrofa; assembly: GCF_054392235.1. Classification (NCBI taxonomy): domain Eukaryota; kingdom Metazoa; phylum Chordata; class Mammalia; order Artiodactyla; family Suidae; genus Sus; species Sus scrofa. The sequence goes on from NC_139383.1 coordinate 151,299,376, forward strand.
GTGTACCATAATGCTAAATAAAACAGTGCCGTTTTTCACCATAATTTAGTGGAAGAAGAAGACAGTGCTTTCCATATTGTGATAAGGTAACATGAGGTTTTTCTGGGCCAGCCTTTAGAACACTGTTAAGGTATGTACACTACTTTGATGCAAGAGACTCTCATGCTACTACAGTCATCTGAAAAAGCTTCTCATTCCTGTGCTTCTTGTGTATAATGAAAGTGAGAAGAAGAGAAATCAAATACTCTGGGGGCGTTTTATATAATAAATTCGTGAAGAAATTTGTGTTCTTCGGTTCTCAAGTTTTATTATCACTACAGTATTGAAGTCTACAATTGTAATAACATCTGTGTGAAGTTTTGGAATGGTAATTGAGTATAGGTTATCAGATATAGAATTCACGTCAAATAGACTTTTAACCAAGAGTTGAAAATAAACCTACCCTTAAAAATATTTTAAGAGAAGAATTTATTGGTTGTCTATACTAACTCCTCTCATTTGCTTAGTAACTAATTATTCTGGGCATGTTACCACTTCTCTTATCATTATCTCCTTTTCACAACTGTTTATAAGAATGTCACTGAATAGTATCCTAAGGAAGAGAAAAAAAAGAATATTTTACTAATAGCTGTTACTCCCTGTACTCCAGATGTCACATATAGTTTTTTGCCTAGATACTCTGTTACATATTTTGGTTTTCTGTGAATCAGCCCACAATCACCAGGAAGCTCTGGAGGAAAAAAATAAACCATAAACTAAATTAATTGGTTTCCAAATAAAATACAAACTTTCTGTTATTTATCGTTATTATAGAATATTTCAAACGTGGCCTGTAGCCAAACTTTTCTGGAGTCTGGAGCTTCAGCATGAGTTGGATTTTCACCTACTTTCATGGACTGTGCTTAATTGTGTGATACAATCCAGTGACCACTTCCTGAGCTTTATTTTGGGATACATACCTATGTGGGGAGATGTATGAAATGAGGCTTTAAGTAGAACTTGCTGATGGTATTCATTTCCCCATTGACACAGATAATCTTATTAAAAGGACAGATGGTTATAATCTGGCAACAACACTCTGTTGCCATAAGAACATGACTGTACTGAGATTTCAGGACCCTTTAAGGATTTTTTTTCCCCAAGAATTTCAGGCAAACTGTCAGGAAGAAGGAGTGTTTTGCCAGGGCTACTCTATCTGTAGTCATGATCCCCTTACTGTTTCCCTTAAGTATATCTTTTTACCTTTCACCAGCTTCTAAGGTCCATCTCTTCCCTCCCTGCCCCTTCCCTGAGCTACCAGAGAATTCAGAAATAAAGTTACATTTGTTCCTTCTCTTGTCTTCTTTTACTCACACTGTTAGTGTATAAAGAATTTCCTGGGGAGACTAGTGAGTGTTGCTAGTGCAGAGTCCCAAGACTCTTCCTATTCAAGTCCAGTAAGTTGGCATTTTATTAACCACTGTAGGATAATTTTGGTGCATATGTCTCCCTATGAGAAATGCTGCTAAACCATTGCTGAGCCACTGAAAATGCTCTTCTGAAATATATTCAGCCTCTTACTTGCCAGTAAGAACTCTAACCTTGGCAGCACCCTGAACTTGGTTCAGCTGCTACCCTGACTGTTCTTTTTTCAGTTGGATGGATACTACTATAATTCTACTTAAAGTTCAGGTCTAATATTTGCCCAGTTCTGTCTGGTCAACCTCAAGCCCTCCTAAAGATTCTCCCCTAAATCTGTGTCTTCTGTTTAGTCCCTGTCCCTAGGATATCTGGTACCTCAAAATTAATACACTAAAAAATGAAAGTTATCCTGTGGCTCCACCTACCATTTACAATTGTCACAGCTTATATTTGTTCTTTCCCCTTCAGATCTCTCGAGTTGTACCACCTCCATTATACTTCCTTTCAGCCCCCTGACCCCCTGACTCGCCTGGATACTCCTAGTAGCCCTAATTCATATCCCTAACATCCTCTTCCACTCTTTTTCATTCTACTAAAAACACATTTTTTGCTAATTTAAATATTCTATGCCTCAACACTTCTTCCCCTTTGAATAAATCTCCAAGCTGTTGGTATTCCAGAGCCCTCCATAGGCTGGGACGTACCTAGCACCTGCTTTTCCAATTTTGCTGTCAGTTACAGGAATATCCTCCCTAAATCTCCACCTACATCTTCATTTACTGTGCTTATTTCATATTTCTTAAATAACTTTAAAAGCCAAAATTTTAAAAGTCCCTCACCCATAAAGACCTCATCAACCCCCATGTGCCTCTAATCTGACAGCAGTCCATACTTCTGTGGTAGTACTTGTTTGGTGGGGCACATTGTTTGAACAGTGAGAAATAACTGGGACTCACCCCTCCCTTTAAATATTACCTGGTATTTGGGCAGATTCTTGTGAGGGTCGTTTATCATTGTCTCTCTCCCATGTAGTAGTTACATAAAGACAAAGGATTAGCTCAATTTTTCTGCTGGCTTTTCAGAGTCACTACGTTATGAATGATTGAAAATGATTAAGCAAGCCGTAGAATGTTCAGTGAAGTGTCTCTTTTTTACCAAAGATGGCTGCTATCTCCCCATATCCCTCAGAAAGGTTTTGATTTTTAAATATTTGAATAATGATTAAAGCACTGGTTCCTGAAGAAAGTGGCTCCCCAAAATAACTGGCTCTGTCATTTCAGTCCATAAAAAGGTAGATTACTAAGGGGAAAGGATGAAGAGGACAAAGTCCTTGAAAGCAAGATTTCTCTGCGACTTCCTCAGTCCTGCTTTTTGGATGTGCGCTGGCAGCCAGGAGCCTCTGTAGAGTGAGCCCCTATGGTTACACCCTTCTCCCAGTGGAAATGGGAGCAGGTGTCTTAAACCATCCTGATGTTGCCAATCTCCCAAATATCACAGAGTAATTCTCTGTGAAATCCTGTGTTTTTTATGCTAAAGGAAGCTCTTATCATGATGAATGCCTGCTTCTCCAAAACTGTGTATAACTGTTGCTACAAACTGATGCCTAAATCTGGATTCTTAGATGCAGCTGAACAGGAACTGGAATAATTATCCTAGGTGTTTTCCTGTCTCCTGTGAACTTTAGAAAATGGGATGGGCATGTGTCTGGCTAAAATAGAGTACAGTGGTTAAGGGTGCAACCTTCAGAGTTGGATGATTGGGTATCAGTCTTTGCCCTGCCCTTCCCTCGGCTTGGATTGTTATATCCAAGCCTACCTGACTGCTGGTTATCTAGACTCAGTGAAGTTAAGATACAGATGTTAGCTAACCTGATACATGACAGAAAAGGAAATCCATTGAGAGGTTGTAGATGTTTGTCATGATTTATTTATTTTGCAGGAATTGACCCTCACCTACCTCAAAATGGAGAAGGGGTTCTTTCCCACATCTTTGTTTTTTCAATTAGGATGATAATTCACTTAACAGAATTTACCCTTTTAAAGTATACAGTTAGTGGCTTTTAGAATATTCACAAAACTGCAGCCATCACCATTGTGTTGTGTTTTCATTACTGCAGAAGGAAAAAAATCTTGTATGCATTAAAAGTGACTATTCCTTCCCACCCTCCAAGCCCTAAGGACAAATCTACTTAACTACTGTTTTGTCTGTAGACTTACTTGAGACATTCCATACCATTAGAATTATATAACATGTGGCCTTTTATGTTTGGCTTTTTTCACTTAGAACAATGTTTTAAAGGTGCATCTGTGTTGTAGCATGTATCAATACTTAATTTCTTTTTATGGCTGAATAATATTATATTGATATAACATTTTTGTTCATTTGGTAGATATTTGTGTTGTTTTCATTTTGGGGCTGTTACAAATACTATTGTGAACGAGTTTTTATGTGGACATGTTTTCATTTCTATTGATTATGTACATAGGAATGGAATTGCTGGGTCATATGCCCAGTCCTTTTGAGGAACTGCCAGCTGTTTTCCAAAGTGGCTGTACTTTTTTGCATTACTACCAGTGCTATGTGAATTCTAATTGCTCCACATCCTGGCCAACATTTATTAATCTGACTTTGATTTTAACCATCCTAGTGGGAGTCAAATGGTATCTCAGGGTTTTGATTTGCATGTTCCTAATGACTGATGATGTTGCACATATTAGCTTGTGGTTTTGGCCATTTGATCATTTTTAGAGAAGTGTCTATTCAGAACTTTTCTCTGTTTTGTGTTTGAGTTGTCTTTTTATTACCAAGTTCTTTATTCTGAATACAAGTCCCTTACCAGATAAGTTATTTGGAAATATTTTCTTTCATTCTTTGGATAATATTTTCACTTTATAGCTGATGTCCTTTGAAGTACAAAAGATTTTAATTTTGGTGATGTCCAAGTTTATTTTGTAGTTTGTGCTTTTTGTGTCATATCTAAAAAGTCTTAAGTGTCTTATAGTTTTAGCTCTTATATTTAGGTCTTTAATTCACTTTGGAAGGGTACAAAATGAAGCCAATTTCACTTTTTGGCATGTAATTAACCAGTTGTCTAAGCACCAGTTTTTGAGCCACTGTTATTTCCCCTGAATGGTATTGGTACTCTTATGGAGAAATAATTAACCATAAATAGACTTTATTTCTGGGCTCTCAGTTTCATTCCATTGACCTATATGTCACTTCTTATGCTGATACTGTATTGTCTTGATTACTATAGTTTTGTGTAGTAAGTTTTTAATTTGGGATGTGAGTCTTCCAACTTTGCTCTTTTTCAAGGTCAGTTTCGCTATTCTGGGATCCCTTGCAATTTCATGTGAATTTTAAGGTCAGCTTATCAATTTCTACAAAACAGGCAGCTGGAATTTTGATAGAGATTGTGTTGAATCTGTAGATCAATTTAGAAAATATCATTAATTTAACAATATAAAGGTTTCCAATTCATGAACATGGATGTCTTTGCATTTATTTAGGTCTTCAATTTTTTAATTGATGTTTTATAGATTTCAAGCTTAGATTTCCTTGGTTAAATATTTTCCTAAATGTTTTATTCTTTTTGATACTATTATAAACAACTATTTCATTTTCAGTTTCATTTTTGGGTTGTTTGTTGCTAGTTTGTAGAAATACAAGTAATTTTTGCATGTTAATAATTTATCCTATAGGTTTTCTGAACTAGTTTATTTGTTGTTTTTTCTTTATTTTTTGATGCCTTTGGATTTTCTATATCCAAGATTATGTATCTGCAAATAGAAAGTTTTATTTCTTTCTTTTTCACTCTGGATTCTTTTTTTTTCTTTTCTTTTTTTTAATTTTTTTTTCCCCCTAAGTACTCTGGCTAGCACCTCTATTCCAGTATTGAATAGAAGTGGCAAGAACAGATATCTTAGTCTGGATTTTAGGAGGAAAGCATTCAGTCTTTCACCATTGAGTGTGATACTAACAGTAGGTTTTTCATGGATGCTTCAAGTTGAAATTTTTTTTGTTGTTCCTAGTTTGTTGAGTGTTGGATTTTGTCAGATGTTTCTTCTGTGTCTATTAAGATGGTCGTGTGATTTTTGTCCTTTATTTTATTCACAGAAAAATATTGATGGGTTTTGGTATATTGTGCCAACTTTGCATTCCTGGGATAATCCTACATGTCCATGGTACACAAACCTTTTTATATGCTGCTGGATTCGAATTGCTAGTATTTTGTTTGGAATGTGCATCTGTGTTCATAAGAAATAGTAGTTTGTGGTATTCTTGTTAAATCTTTCGATGTTTTTGATATCAGGGACATTCTGGTCTCATAGAATGAGTTGGGGGGCTTCCCTTCATCTTAAACTCAATGAAGTATGTTTCATGTGAACCTGTGGCCTTGACTCTTTAATCCACTTATGGACCTTGTCCCTATGATCTTAGATCTTGGGGATTCTTCCTGGAAAGGGTCCTTTGGTAAGATAGGCTGAAGGCAGATAAATAAAAGGCACATCTACCAATGATGAGGCCGAGTGTAGGGCTCAAAAAGATTGATAAGATTGGAACAGAAAAGATCATGAGTGACCTTGTAGGCATACCAGGCACTTTGGATATTGAAATGCAAAGATGATTAATTTCACATTTTATGAAGGAACTGGAGGAGCATAAGTGCCCTGTGGCCTTTTGTAGTTAGGAGACTAGTGCTGTAATCCTAGAAAGGCATATTAAGAGCCTGAGGATAGAAGGGATGGCACAGTCTAAAAGACATGTCAGGGGCTGGCACGAGGTAACTGATTAGATATTCTTGGAAGAGCCAAGGCGTCAAAGACAACTCTGGTTTGGCTGACTGGATAGGTAGTGGTGGTGTTGGGATCTACAGGGAAAAGGAGCAGGGTTTGGAGGGAATGTTAGTACAGCTGGGTCATGTTTTAGTTCAGGTGTCTGAGAGATATGCAAGTGGAGCTGTTCACAAGCAGTTAAAGAAATACAGATCTTAAAAAAAGGCCTACATATAAGATTATAATGTATGACTTCATTATAGATGAACCCATAGTCACCAGGGAAAGGTAATAAAAGGAGGGAAAAAGAACATGGACAGAATCCCTGGAAAATGCTAGCATTTAAGAGTTACACAAGGGACTCTTAGTAAAGGAAAATGAAAAACAAGTTTTATTTGCTTGTTTTTGTGCTCCACTAGAAACCAAGCTTCATGCAGGCAGACTTTCTTGGTCATGGCTATGCCTTCAGTATCTACAGCTGAATGAAAACAAGGTTTATGGAACATATATTTACTTTCATCACCGGAAGATAAATTAACTGAAAACACTTCAAGACTTTTGAAATGTGATATGTATTAACTCAAAAATCATTAATTGCAGCAAATGTCCACCTTTCAGCACTCATCACTGCCTTAACACTGTTGGGTTTGACCCCCTTATCAGTGGGTCAGAAAGTTCACAGGGGTTAGATCAAATCTGTTTTTCGAGGCAGCCTAAGAATGCAACTTTGCCCTGGAGATAATCACCAAGGGTAGGAAACTAACCTCCAAGTACTTCAAGCTGAGAATTAGCAGGAGAATCCTAGCTCACCACAGCTACAGTGTATACTTGGGCCTGTCAAATGGAAGTTAGCCCATTAACTCAAAATGCATTTCAGAATTACCCCTGTGCCCTTGCATCCTGCACCTAAAACCAGAGAAAATGCCATTTGCCTTCAATATCTATTGTTGATAGGACTGAAATATTTTTCAAATTTAAACTATTCTCCAGAATGTTCATCATAATTCTAAATAGCCTTTCATTGTATATCTTTTTGCTTACTTCATTATTGCCCAACTTTCTCCTTAAATTCTCCATGGGAGTAGGAATGTGTCTTTTTTCTTCACCCCAGTGTTCAGTTTGTTGAATGAATGCATGAATGAAATTTGTAAAATCAAAGGTTTGTCAACTGGACTTCCAGATCGCCACAGAAACTGCCAGTAAAAGTAGTATAAGAGTTATTCTTGCATGTAAAGAGGGATCTTGAATGGAGCTTTTCTGGCATTCAAGTTCATCTGTTCATTCTGGCATCCCACTGTTCATAGCCATATATTGCTCTTATGAATGTAGCTGGTTTTGGAAACCAGTTTTTCGTATATTCTTAAGAAGGTGGTGAGTAAACAGTCACATTTTCCTAAGTAACTGTAGTTTTATGAGAGCTTCTTTATTTCTCTCTAGCCCATTCCCCACCTCTCCTTCCCCACTCTAAAATCACACTTGTAATCCCCTTGTTTATGTAAAGGTGGCTTTGTGTTTCATATCACAACCACTGATGTGCTTTCAATAGGTCCATGCAAGTAACTTATAGAGGAAATTAGTAAAATTCACACTGAATCCACATGAAGTGCATGCAGTCGTTTGGGACAGTGCAAACCATTTCAGGGGACAGGAGTAGCGTCTGCCTGCAGATCTGATTTCACAGGTGACATTAAGCCAGCACTAACTTAGCCATGTGCTATATAACATGAATTCCACTTTCTTAGGTCATCTTTGCTGTCATCATGGGACTTAAATATTTAGGAAATGCATGAAAATAATAGAGCCCTACCATTCATTATTCATATAAATGTAAAAGTACCACATCTATATATATTTGACATATGACCATCTAGTTGATAACGAAAAATTTTAACTGCTGATACTACCTCAGAAAAAAAGTCTGAAATGTTAACTGACTCCTGAAAGGACAAGAGATTGAATATGTTTTATTTTGCTCAGGAGCAGCCATCCAATATCTACTTTTGTGACAAGACAGTTGTCAAGCTGTGAAGCACTTTACTCAAGATTATTCTGGTCATTATATTATATAAATTTAAATAAAGCTGGAAACCAGAGCCTCCCCCTTCCACTCAGTGCTCTTGCCACATCATCAGGCCATGTCAGCCTGCTTCGGTCAGCATTTCTTTGCTTAACTAAATGTAAAAAGCTCCCCATAGGGCTTGCCTGCCACAGACAGGGTGCAGAGGGAGAAGAGAGAAAGAGCGAGATCTCATAATTTTCAAGTCAACTAGTTTTCATTTGTTTGGTTTTATTGTAAAAGCTTAGAAACTAGAGCAAGGTTCTTATTCCTGTTCCCTCCCCATGCCCCTGAAGAAACAAATTTGCTAACATTCCCCAAATTATTGTCTTTTACTCTCTTTTTACAGTAAGAGCATTACTGGCAAAAAGTTTCCCAGAATCATGTTCCTCTTAGATATTCCTCCTTGATGCGGAGACGAAGGCTTGCGTGGGAAGCTCCAGACGCGCGGGCCCAGCCCAGCCTGCTCTTCCTCTGCTACTCGTGCTTGCTGCTTGTCTCCGTGTCTCCATTTGAAGGGCTTCAGGTCCACTTTCTTACTGTTAAATCCTGCCTTGATTGTCATATTTTTATAGAAGAGGAAAAGCATTTTCTCCCTGAGTTCCGGAGCAGTCTTGAGGTCAGGGGTAAGATTTTTCTTGGTAAGTATTAAGAAGTAGTTGTGGATTGATAACGGGGTGGAAAGGGGAAGGGTGCTTTAGGAAAAAAGATGTTTGTTCTTGGTGATGGAATTGCTTCCAGTTTGTTTTCTGATCTCTTCGAGAACAGTTTTCTGCCTTCTTCCTGCACCCTGTGTTCTGATTCCTGGAGCATGCAGTATTGCTTCATGGCCTTTCTCCCATGGGCTGTGCAAAGTGTAATCTTGAAAGAGAAAACATGTGGGCTGTGGTAGACTTTGGATTCTGTCTTCCATAAACTTGGCTTTCTCACTCATGAGAAACTCCTGCATTAAGCTGTCTTGGATCTGGGTCAGCAGTACCTGGTCCATTTGTACATTCTCTGGGCCATGTGGGTTGTTCCTGGGTCTTGGCCTTTTCTTCTTGGAGTGCTCCCCACTCCTTTCTCCATAGACTATGTATTTAAGAAGCTTGCCTTTTGATTTCCTGCTGATGGCTGGATCTTGGAGGTGACTCTGCATAGTCTTCGAGGGCCTGGTGGGGGAGTCTTTCACCATCGCTTCTCCCTGCAGTGGTGGCCTGCTGTCCACAGGAAGCTGTCTCGGTTTTGCTCCCTGCTCTGGATTATCCAGAGATGCTACAGATAAAACCAGAGCTGATTTGCCCTCCCCTCTGGAGGGAGACCACCTTATTTTTTCACATGTCCTCCTACTTTCATCCTCGGAGTGTGGCTTTAAGGTTGCCCTAGAAGCTGTGGGTGGGTAAATCCTGTCCTTGTCCAGGCCAGCTCCAAAGAGAACTGTGCTCTTTTCCCAGCCTCTCCTGTTCTGCACTATCGCCTTCACTGCTGCCTCACTGTCATCCACCAAGGTGGTGGTGTAGTTAGACAACTTATTCCTAGAGGTAAGACGTTTGACCAGGTCCTTGTTGCCTAGTAACTGTGCATGTGCCAGCTCTGACCTTTGGAGCTTTGAGTGGCATTTTTTATAAAAGGCTTTCTGCTCCATTAGCCAGGCGTTAGCTTCATATTTCTTCATGGAGTCCAGAAAACTGAGTTTCTTTTTCAGCATATTCTCTTCTTTCCAGTTGAAGGACAGAATTGAGTAGGATTTCTCTGTTTCCATAAGCTTTATATTCTCTCCAAGTATGGAATAGCGCCTGTTTCCCTGATTCTTGGTGCTGTCCAGCAAGCTCTGATTGTCACTCTGTTGATGGTTTTTCCATGAGCTGCCCAGTTGGGTCTGGGGATCCGACATCTCTCCCCTTACCTGGGGACCTGGCAGCCAACATGCTGTCAGCAGACCTGTGAGGGAACTCAGTGACCTGTGGGCACTGTGACCACAGGGTTCTATTCTAGGCTCCAGCGTTTGTTGTTAAGAACTCTGGATGATCAAGGCATAGAGTCTGGTGGCCAAGCACTTCTAAGGACAGAGGTCCTAAGAGGCTTCTCCACTGATCTGTTTACCACAGGTCTGGTTTCCACCTGAGAATTGTCCCCATTCCAAGGGGAAGGAGGCTTAACAGCCATACACCCTGTCTTTCTCTGAGTGATAGGACTTGAATTGGCAGGGGCAGGGATGAAAGGCCCCATGTGTTCACTTTTCAGTCTATTATAACTGTTAGAAATTTCTTAATTTTAGTTCCCCCTCTCCCTCGCAGGTGGTATTAGGAAGTTTTTAATAAGATTATTAACAGAGATAATGAGATTTAGAAGTATAATCTAATAGGAAAACTTTTATGTAAGTGGTAGAAAAAATACTTTTTATGGTTTTATTGTATGACTCAAGGATGAAATTGGTTAATTGGGTGAAGTTGGGCCATTTCTTTAATTGTGTTAATAATATATTCTTCAAATTTAAGGGGGGTGGTAGGAAGGAAGGTGGTAGAGGAGGAAGAAAAAGAAAAGATAATGAACAAGGATAACTTTATTGAAGGCACATCAGCTGTTGACAGTCTGTCCCTGGATCTTGAGCTCAACAAATGTGGGCCTAACCACAGACCTTTTCTAGGTAGCCTCAGACAGGGTGACAGCAGGGTGGGTCACAAAACCTGCTAGATGGTGATGGTGCCAGCCTGCAGAAGCTCCCAGTTTCTAATTCTGGTATTCCTCAAACCATAGCCCAATTTACATAAGCACCTTAAAATAACTTGCTGCATTTGTTCCACCAGGAATTTAAGTGTGTTTATGACCACTTTACAACTCAGAATGTTACTTGTTAGAGATTCTTTCTCTCTCTCTCTCTCTCTCTCTCTCTCTCTCTCTCTCTCTCTCTCTCTCTCTTTTGGTGGCTGCACCAACAGCATGTGGAAGTTCTCAGGCCGGGAATCGAACCCATGCCACAACTGGGACTTGAGCCACTGCAGTGACAATGCTAAATCCTTAAACCACTGCACCACAAGGGAACTCCTAGGATTTCCTTTTTTTTAAATGACTTATCTTTTTAACAACTACAGCCTTCCTCTCCTTAGGGATCCATTGATTGTTGCCCATGTAGTGTGTAAATCATCTGTCCCCTTACTCTTCCTTTTATCCCACTTACTTCCGTTTCCCAATCCATCCTAAACTCTCCTCAAGACCAGCACATTCACAACCTCTTTTATGCAAACATTATATACCTGAAGTAGTGCTGAGACTTCTTCAGCACATCATACCTTCTCAAAATCTTAGACTTCCTCTGTGTTTGTTCCCCTTAAGAGTTAACTGCTTTCATAAACTTTGTTGTATAACACAACACATTGATAGCTCTCTCACCTACCCAGATCTTATCCTTTTACTTATACAAATACCAATGTACCCTAAATATTAGTGAAATTAAATTTTATAAGTGATTTGTGATTTTTAATTAGAAAATATATAAATGTGAGTTTTCATGAACTCAGGTTCTCCTCCCCCCCCCCCCCCCCAATATCCAGGCCACCTTCTCTCAATGGTTATCATTCAGTTTGGAGGGCTGACCTCAGAACTATGCCCAGCCACAGGGGTAGATAGATACATCTAAGCCAATCTGGATAATGCCACCTGCCTTGCCACAGTGGTTGGCTTAGGTTGGGACCAGCCAAAACTATTAAGGGCCTCTCAGATAAGACAGGATGTTTACTGTGGCTTGGGGAAAAGAGCATGTTTCCTCTGACATGGATTTTGGGAAGCAACATGCAGCCTGAACAAGAAAGCATTTTGTTCCAGTGGCTGTTGACTCCAACTGGTGTCATCAGCCTTCCTACACCCAAGGCATCTAGCCTTGAGATGATGGTGACCCATGGATGGTTGTGTAGAGAAGCAGAACCCAGATTTTAAATCACATTGCTGAGCCATTTCATCAAATCATCCCAGAAGTCTTTAGCTAACAATATCTTACTGACATAAATTCTTACTCAGCAAAGTATCAGAACTTCTTGGTAGGGGGAAGTGACTTTGTGAGAATGATGTTGGCCCATTTCACAATGTAGAAGAAGTTCCTTCTTTTACCTCACTGACCTTAAGTATCAGGACAGCCATCACAATGGTTTGGTGGTTGAGTTGTTTTATTGCAACTGGTGAAAGGGCTGAATTTATCCAGTTATTCCTTTAGACTCTTCTCCCTCAGGATTGTTTTCCCTATCCTGAGCCCCCTAAAAGTTAGAGGTGCTAGTTTGTTTTACAGTCAACGGGGCCCATCCAGAATAATCTTCAAATATTTAACAATGTGGCCCCAATCAATTGGAATAGATGCCAGTTTTAAACAGCCATCACAACTAAGAACGCATCTTCACCTAAAACACCACTGCCTTTAATAATATATGTTTTATAAGTATTATAAGGCTCTTAAACTATACACTGTGATAGGTATAATATTACTTGAAGGTAGACTGTAATAAAGAGGTATATATAAACCCTAAAGCAACCACTAAATTAACAAGCAGAGTTGTAATTAATAAGACAATAAAGCAGAGTCCTAGAAAATGGTTGTCATGGGGTTGAATTGTGTCCCCCTCCAAAAGATACCCCTGGTATCTGAATTTGACCTTATTGGGAAATAAGATCTTTGCAGATGTAATTAATTTAGATGAGATCATTAGGATGTGACCTACTTCAGTGTGACTTTAGTCCTTATTAGAAGATGAGAACAGGACACATAGGGGAAGAATGGCCATGTGACAGTGGAGGTAGAGATTGGAGAAATGCATCTAAAAGCCAAAGAATGCCAAGGCTTGCTGGAAAAAGTATCAGAAGGTAAAAGAGGCAAGAAGGATTCTTGCATATAGGTTTCAAATGTCTAGCCTCCCAAACTGTGAGACAATATATTTCTGTTGTTTTCAGTTACCTGGTTGGTAGTACTTTTTTACATTAGCCCTAGGAAATGAATACAATGCTTAACCCAAAAGAAGGCAGAAAAGAAAACAAACAAAAAAGGAACTAATAAGATAAATACAACCAAATGTTAATATTAGCTGTAATAATCATATCAAATGTAAATCATGTAAAAACTACAGTGAAAAGGCAGAGAATATTAGACTGGATTTTTTTTAAAAAGACACACCTATGTATATTGTACAGGAAATGTACTTCAAATACAAAGACAATAGGTTAAAACTAAGATGGAAATAGATACACCATGCTAACACTAATCAAGGAAATCTAGAATGACTATGTTAATACCAGCAACATATGTTTCAGAGCAAAGCATGTTAGGAGGGTATATAATAAAGTTTTACTTTATAATCATAAAGGAGTCAATTTAACAAGAGGACATATCAATCTGAAGGGTTTATGTATCTAACAAACTTTGAAAATACTTGAAGTGAAAATTGATAGGAATGCAAGGAAAGAAAATAGAAAAATCCACAAAATCAGAGATTTTAATACATCTTTTTGTTATTGATAGAAAAAAATAAGGTTATTGGAGACTTGAGTAGTAATTTGCCACTTTGACTTTAGTGATATTTCTGGAACATTCCATATAATAGCAGAATGCACATAAATTTCAAGTGAATGAGATATTCACCAAGATAGACCATATCGTGGGCCATTAAACAAGGATCAGTATACTTAAAGGTGAATATGGAATAGTGACTTTAGCAAAATGGTGAACTAGGAAGCTCTGAACTTTTGTTATCCCATGGAGACGTAAGAGAAGAACCAGAAACTGGCTAAAATAACCTTGTAGTAGCTCTGGAAATCAGGCAAAAGTCTATAGCAACCAAGCAAATGCTCAGTTGAAAAATCACATTCAAATGATAGAAAGTTTTATGGCTTTTTTTACTCACATTTGCCACAACAACTCCCTGATGTGGTGTGGTCTTGCTCTGGAGAAGGTGAAAGCTCAATTTCCAATTCCCACCTTTAAACTAGAGGAAAGAGAACAGCAGCATTATTTGCAGCATTCTGGCCTGCTCCCCTCCCTACGCCCTTTCAGGGGGCTTCCTGAAGGACTGGTCTCACCTAACTCAGGCCTCAGAGAAAAGTGGCAGCCAGTGGTGGTGAAAGTTGCAATGATTCTATAGATGTGCAGACATCCAGAGCAATATGTTAGGGGTGAAGACCATCTAGACCCCTGAGGAGAAGCTGAGGTGAGACTCTGGGAAAATTGAGGAAGTCATACACAGGAGTTGCCGTCATGGCACAGCGGAAATGAATCCAATTAGGAACCATGATGTTGCAGGTTTGATCCCTGGCTTTGCTCAGTGGGTTAAAGATTCAGCATTGCCATGAGCTGTGGTGTAGGTCACAGATGCAGCTTGGATCTAGTATTGCTGTGGCTCTGGCATAGGCCGGCATCAACAGCTCTGATTAGACCCCTAGGCTGGGAACCTCCATTTGCCAAAAGTGTCACCCTAAAAGGACAAAAGACCAAAAAAACAACACCCAAAAAAGTTGTAGATAAAATAAATGCTCTGAGAAGAACTTAAGATTTTATCTCAGCTGATTCCCTAGGGTCAGAGCATGACCAGCTAAACAGTGAAGGACTTCTCTGGCACAGATACAGTCTACAAAGTCTGGGAAAGCTGGCAATCTGTTTTGCAAATTTTTAACCAAGAGAACTTTAAAGTCATACAAAGAGATGTATGGACAATTCAAAGAAAGAAAATAAATTGGCAGAAACCACCTCTGAAGAAGTATAGACATTGGACTTACTAAATAAAGACTTTAAAGGAACTGTCTTAAATATTTTCAAATAGCTAAAGCAACCCCCCCTCCAAAAAAAAAAAAAAAACTGAAAGAAATAGGAAGTTACATATGAACAAAGTGAGAATACCAACAAAGAGAATTATGAAGGACCAAAAAGAGATTCTGGAACTGAAAAATATAACTGAATTGAAAAATTTACCAGAAGGTTTCAACAGCAGGTTTAATAAGGCAGAAGAAAAAATTATCAAACTTGAAGGCAGGACAATTGAGATAAGTCTGTGGAACAGAAGAAAAAAAAGAAGTGAGCAGAACCTAAAGTACTTGTGAACTATCATCAAATAAACCAATATAGACATTATGGGATTCTTGTATGGAAAAGAGAAATCATTTGAAGAAATAATGGCTGAAAACTACTCAAATTTGTTGAAAGGCATTAAACTATAAATCTAAGAATCCTAACTGTAAAAGTTTAAAGGGACTTGTGTCAAGACATAATTTGTCAAAAGACAATTTTGAAAGTAGCAAGAGAGAAGCAACTCATCACGTACAAGGGATCTTCAATAAAATCAGGTGAATTACTTCAACAAAAATCTTGGTGTGCAGAATGCCAAGGAATGATATATTTAAAAGGCTGACAGGGAAAAACAAAAACCTATCAACTAATTTTTCAATATGCAGCCAAACTGTCCTTTAAAAAATGGAGAAATTATGACTTTCTCAAATAAACAAAAGCTGACAAAGTTGATTATCATTAAACCTGCTCTATGAGAAATGATAAAAGCAGTCCATCTGGCTGAAATGAAAGGACACAAATAATTCAAAGCCATATAAAAATATGAAAATCTCTGGTAAGAGTAGATACATAGACAAATATAAATATGTCTAAGAGTATCTAAAGGATTCTACAATAAAGGCAACTCAATTAAATAATGGAAATAGTACTCAGACATTTCTCCAAATAATATGTACCAGTGACCATGAACTGCATGAGTAAATGCTCCTCATCATTATTTGTTAGGGAAATACAAATCAAAACCATGAGGTAACACTACACTCCCCCAAGATGCCTATAATCAAAAGATGGAAATTAGCAAATGATGAGAATGTGGAGAAATCAACCCTCATCCATTGCGAGTGGGATATAAAATGAGGCAGCCACTGTGGAGAACATTTTGGCAGTTCCAAAATATAAAATTAAAATGTGACCAATTAATTCCTCTAATATCCCCAAATTGAAATTTCAAGCAAAAATCCATATGTCAAATGTTTATAGCAGCCCTAGTCACAGAAATTAAGATGTGGGGAAAATCCAAATGTTTATCAATGAATGGTTAAACAAAATGTGGAATATGCATACCATGTAATATTCAGTTATAAAAAGGAATGAAAGGGATACATGCTACAACATGGAAGAACCTCAAAAACATTATGCTAAGTTTTTAAAGAAGGCACATACAAAAGGCCACATTTTATATGATTCCATTTATGTGAAAATGAATTGGTAAATCTGTGAAGGCAGAAAGCAGATTACTGGTTGTCAGGGGCTGTGAGAATGGAATGAAGATTGCTTAATGGACATGGGGTTTCCTTTTAGAGTAATAAAATATTTGGTAATTAGATAGAGGTGGTAGTTGCACAAAGTTGTTAATGTACTAAATGCCATTAAATTTTACACTTTTAAATGGTTCATTTTATGTTATGTGACTTTTACCATAGTAATAAAAAATAATACTCAAGGCGTACATGTTTCCAGGCTACAAGGGGATTAAATTAGAAATCAGTAACAGAAAAATCTCTGGAAAATCATGGATATTTGAAATTAGTTACCAAACTCACACACAAATCAAAAGAAAAATTAAGATGAATTTTGAACTAAATGAGAACATAAAAATTTGTTGAATTTCATCAAGGTAATTAGGACAAAATTTATAGCACTAAGCATCTATATTAGAAAAGAAGAAAGGTCTCAAATGATGACATCAGCTTCCATCTCAACAAACTATGAAAGGAAGAACATATAAAATCCAAAATAAGCAGAAGAAAGGAAATAATAAAGATCAGAGCAGAAATCAATGAAATATAAAACAAAAAATGATAAAGTCAGTGTAACAAAGTTTGTTCTTTGAGAAAAATTAAAATTGACAAACTTTAAGCCTAATTGATCAGGGTAAAAATGAAGACACAAATTAGCATTTTAAAGACTAAAAATGTTGACCTCACTTCAGATTCTACTGATAATGAAAGAACAAGTGAATATTGTGAACATTTTGTCAGTAAATTCACTGATTTTGCCTATCAATGGTAAATCTCAAGTTATCTGGAAAGAAACACACATGGTACCAGCATCTTAACAGTACTTACTAGGAAAGCCAACCTGATTAATTTCTTCATATGAACACTTTAAAAATCAGTGTGATCAATTTTATCCTCTCATTTTTATTCAAATTAATTATCAGAATGTAAATTATTATAAATAAAACTTTGATTTATCTAAATGGCACTTTTCAGAACATCTGAACCTTAGTATACAAATTTTGCTTTAAGATTAATAATATTTAAGTGACTGCAAATGAAAGGCTATCCTGGTATGGCTGTCAGTATTAAATGCTACTGCAGTGTTTGATTTACTGAAACGTCTGTGTTCAAAAGAGAATTTCTTGACCTGTCCTAAAGACATCAACTGTTAGTCCCCTACTAACACATTATATGTTAGTATTCCTAGGAAATGTATTAGCTAATATTTGAACTATTTTGATGGTATATTTGAAACTTTCTGTTGAGATACACATGTAGAAAAGAGCATGCACTATAATTGTACAGCTTAAAAATTTGCCATGTAACAGCAACTAATCAACACACTGGTTAAGATACTTTCATAAGTAAAAGTGCTATTATGCTAGTCATACTCTGCTACTATATCTGAATCCTATACTATTGTAGAGTAATAATATGAGCAATTTACTGAATATATACCATGCATCAGTGTGCTGTCATACTCTTGATTGAGACAGTATTCCTGACTTCGTGGCTATGTCAATCTACTAATAGTAAGAAATATGCAAATAAGAATTTGTGAGAACATAATTTTAAAAGTAAAAACATACCCCATTGTTCTTGGTGTTCGTTTGCGTGCTCAAAGGTCTGTTAATTATTGAAGTTCTAGGGTTCATTTCAATTTCTGGCTAAGCCAATTTCCTTTTTGATCTATGAGTACTTTTAGGTTATTACTCATTCCTTTAGAATTATCTTCTGTGGTTTTAGAGATAAATATAAATAAGTAATACATAGTAAGTACAAATGCAAGTACTAATTGATAGAGTTTCTGAAGAACTTTCTCAAGAAAAAAATTACCTTTCCTTTGTTTTTCAAAAGAATATTGCAATTTTCATCATATAAAAACTTCCCAGCCTTGAAAAGATCTAGCAAAATTTCACATTATAACTTTCTTTTCTTTTTTTTTCTTTTGCTTTTTAGGGCCACATCCATGGCATATGGAGGTTTCCAGGCTAGGGGTCAAATCAGAGCTGTAGCTGCCAGCCTAGGCCATGGCCACAGCAATGTGGGACCTGACTTGTGTCCGCAACCTACACCACAGCTGTCGGCAACACTGGATCCCTAACCCACTGAGCAAGGCCAGGGATCGAACCTGCAACCTCATGGTTACTAATTGGATTTGCTTCTGCTGTGCCACAGTGGGAACTCCCACATATAACTTTCCATGTTACAAAAGTAAGTAATTTTTATGCTAATCAAGAAATACTGAAGTAGAAACAATATAGTGCAGTATAACCACAAAGTCCTGTGAATTATGGAGTCTCCTTAAATCCCAGCAATTAAACAGATAAGGAAAATATTTTGATAATATAATATTTTGGTACATTTGGATTTTACTACAATAATTTTTGATTGAATATGAAATTGACAAAAATATTCTCTAAAAGTCTCTACATTTCCCATCAAAGCAGAAAAGAGTTAAAATGGAAGAAGAAATTACACAGATTCAATAATGTAAGTGACCTTGGCGAGGGTCTCAGAAAAAGGACACATCAAAATATTCTCAAAAAACCCTCTCAAAAAGATAAACAGAGACCTCAGGACCTGGCAAAGAGCATATGACATATGAATTTCAAATAGCTACTCACCCTTATTCTCTGAAGTGGAAGACCTCATTCCAGTCTTTCTAGCTCAGCAAAACATGACAGAAAGGAAAGACAGTCTAAGAAAATAATCAATAGTAAAAATAACTAAAATTCACTTCTCTTACCATTATTTAATATATGCATGCAGTGTTCCCTTCTTTTAGTCCAACATTAATGAGACTTTCAATACCTGTCACAGCTGCTTGTCCCCTTCTAATTCAATGTTTTCCATTTTCTCATTTTATTCAAGTATACAGTTATGTATAGTCATATTTATGACTCTTGGTTCTACTGAGCAAAATGAAGTAAAATGGGTCACTGATCATAAAGGTGCATATTGCCTTACATGTAGAAATGAATACCCTTTTCATTGAGAAAGAAAAAAGTGTTCTGACAGTGGTATTATGTTGTTTCTAAGAGGTCACCAAAGAGAGCCAGGCTCTGAGAGTCTTATTTGTCCTATTAGAAGGGGCATTCATCTGGACCTCAGATTGACATCTGGAATGAGTCTCTCAGCATCCTCAGACAGTTGTGCTCATCATCGATCCAGACAAGCACCCTCCCAACAAATAAGCATTTCCATAGCCAGGCTTATTTCCTTTAGGCTTATCTATTGCGTCATGAATAAAGAACAATATGTGGTATTAAATAATGGAATTCTTATATTAATAGCCTGGGAAAATGTGACCTTGGATTGTCCTAAAAATTACATCAAATCTATTGGGAAAATAAAAATAACTATAAATTTGAAGAGTAAATAATGTATCAAAATTATATGTAGTATAATTACAGTACAAATAAAAGTAGAAGCAACTATATTCTGAATGTTCCAGATAAAGATTATAAACATCAATGTTTAGCATACTTGCATTTCACTACAAGATTATTGTTTGTCATCCAGTATAAAATGGTGAAAAGGAAATATGGCAATGACTCCGAAATTATTCAGGTTATTATTTTTAAAAATGGAAGAAACACTAAAATTCCTTTAACCATATAGAGACATTCACAAGAAAAAAATATATATCAAAAATAGGAGTTCCTGTTGTGGCTCAGTGGTTAACAAATCCGACTAGGAACCATGAGGTTGCGGGTTCAATCCCTGCCCTTACTCAGTGGGTTAACGATTTGGCGTTGCCGTGAGCTGTGGTGTAGGTTGCAGATTCGGCTCAGATCCCGCGTTGCTGTGGCTCTGGCGTAGGCCGGTGGCTACATCTCTGATTCGACCCCTAGCCTGGGAACCTCCATATGCCGCGGGAGCGGCCCAAGAAATAGCAAAAAGACAAAAAAAGATATATATATTATTCCTTGAGTCTCTGAAATAATGACCTCACAGACTTTAACAACTGACATCACTAGTCATAAAACACAAGAATTTCAAATTACCAGAATAGCTGCTCACTTTCCTTCCATGAAAGTAATTTGTTCACTTGAAAGAAGAGTAACATTTTGTAGTTTTGACCTACAGCATAACATTACAAAGAAAAATAGATCAGATCATACAATGCATTAAATTAATTAAAAATAAAACGTTGGTTTCATTTAAATTAATCATATAAAAATTTAATCATATAAGCATTCCTTGACACAAAATCAGTTTTTTGATCCATTGTAACCCATGCCATTTCATTTATTCACTTATTTCCTCTCTGAGTTCTTTATTTAGTAAGTAGCCAATAATGCTCTCTACTGAACTATTAAAATAAGTGACACAGCAGTTATCTCAAATGGAAAATTGTAAAATTGTATTTAACCTAATCAAGACTATATAAATACCTTGCTATGTAAAAAATATCCTGTGATGAACAAAATGCAAGGCATATGATTGGTGTACTGTGATATTATTGAGGTTATCAGTCAAGCCAGTTCTGAGAGTTTTGTCTTATTGTAAGACCACTCAGCTGGATCTCAGTAACCTCAATACTTATGCTCATCCTTGATCCAGGCAGGTTAACTATGAACTAATAAGCACACCTTACACCACACTAATGCTCTTGACAATTTACCACTTGCATTCAGCTTATAGTAGAAATGGCGCAGGTGGACATTTGACTTGATTTTAGTAACTGGGTTTATAATGGCAACTTCAGAAGCGTCCCAGCATCCTTCTGTTTAGAGTCAAACATGAAGTGATTATTGCAGTGTGGCAGTTTTTAATGCTGATATATTTATGCAGTATGATAGGAACAATCAGTAGTTAACTGTGCACTTGGGTTATATCATTTAAGATTACTAAAGTATGTGAAGTATATACAATGTGATAATCCCATCTGATAGAAGAAGTCACATTCAATGTGAATCCATATCTTCCTTGTCAAAGAAGATATGCATTCATATCAAAACCATATGATAAAAACCTCTACAAAACAACGGGAAACAACAAAATGGCAATAGGTACATAGCTATCAATAATTAATTATAATGACCTAAATGTTTCAATCAAAAGATATTCTGCGAACAGAAACAAAGCTGAAGTAGCAATACTTATATAAGACAAGATAGACTTTAAAACAAAAGCTGTAACAAGAGATGAAGAAGGGCATTGTAATGATAAAGAAATAAACCTAACAAGATATAATAATTGAAAATATCTATGCATTTGAAATGGGCCCATCTAAATACATAAAGCAAATATTAACAAACAAGCAAATTGACAGTAACAATAAGTGCACAGGTCTTTAACACCACCATTACCTCAATGGACAGATCATCTAGACAGAAAATCAATAAGGAAATACTGGGCTTAAATTAATCATTAGATCGGGTGCACTTAATGGATATATGTAGAATATTCCATGCAAAAGCCACAGATTACATTCTTTTCAAACCACATAGAACATTCTCTGCAATAGATCCCATGCTAGGCCACCAAAAAAGTCTCAATAAATTTAAGAAAGTTGAAGTTACATTAAGTATTTTTTTCCAACCACAATGATAGCAATTACAAGGAAAAAGACTGCAAAACCCACAAACACATGGAGTCTAAACTATATGATACTAAATAGCCAAAGAGATAATAAAAATAGACCTGGAGACAAAGGAAAATGTAAACACGACACAACTTTCCAAAATCTTAGCAACAAAAGCAGTTATAAGTGGGAAGTTTGAAGTGACACAAGCCTACTTTAGGAAATAAACAAATATTAAAGAGTATAACTATACCTAAAGGAATTAGAGAAAGAACAAACTTAAAAGTTATTAAAAATGAAATAAGAAAGAGCAGAAATAAATAAAATAGGGCCCAAAAAAGTAGAAAGTTCAATGAAACAAAGAATCATCAAGAGAGCAGACCTGGAATTCCTGCTGTGGTGCAGTGGGTTAAGAATCTGACTGCAGTGGCTTGGGTCACTGTGGAATTGCAGTTTCAGTCCTAAACGTGGTACGTTGGTTAGGGATCCTGCATTGCCACAGCTGTGGTATAGGTCACAACTGAGTCTTGGATTTGATCTCTAGCCTAAGAACTTCCATATGCCATGGCATAGCCATTGAAAAAAAGAGAGCAAACCCAAATAAAACCAGTAATAAAAATGAAAAGTGGAGTTCCCGTCGTGGCGCAGTGGTTAACGAATCCGACTAGGAACCATGAGCTTGCGGGTTCGGTCCCTGCCCTTGCTCAGTGGGTTAACGATCCGGCGTTGCCGTGAGCTGTGGTATAGGTTGCAGACGCGGCTCGGATCCCGCGTTGCTGTGGCTCTGGTGTAGGCTGGTGGCTACAGCTCCGATTCGACCCCTAGCCTGGGAACCTCCATATGCTGCAGGAGCGGCCCAAGAAATAGCAACAACAACAACAACAACAATAACAAAAAAAAAAAAAAAAGACAAAAGACAAAAAATAAAAAATAAAAAATAAATAAATAAAAAATAAAATAAAAAAAAATAAAAATGAAAAGTTACAATCAACATCACAGAAATGCCAAAGACTATAAGAGATAACTATGAACCAATAAAACAGAAAGCCTAGAAGAAATTAATAAATTCCTAGAAACATACAGTCTGCCAAGACTGAATCAAGAGGAAATAGAAAATATAAGCATCTAATAACCATTAATAAAATTGAATCAGTAATTTAAAAATTCCTAACAAAAGACAAGGACCAGATGGCTTTATGGGTGATTTCTACAAAACACTGAAACATTTAATGAAAAGTTAATGCTTAACTTCTCAAACTTTAAGGAATTAAATAGGAAGGGGTACTGTCAAACCCATTCTACAAGGACAGCATTACCTTGATACCAAAACCAAAGACACTACAGAGAAAAAGGAATATTACAGGTCAACATTACTGATAAACATGGATACAAAAATTACCAACAAAAATTAGCAAACCAAATTCAGCAATATACCAAAAGGGTCACACTTGAACATAATCAAGTGGGATGCAAGGATGGGTCAGTATTCACAAATCAGTGTGATACTCCTCCTCATAAAATTGAGAAAAAATCATATGACCTCAATAGATACACAGAAATCTTTTGACAAAAGTCATCTTCCGTTTGAGATAAAATGCATGAGTTCCCATTGTGGCTTAGCAGAAATTAAACTAATATTCACGAGGGTGTGGGTTTGATCCCTGGCCTCACTCAGTGAGTTAAGGATCCATCACTGCTGCAAGCTGTGGTATAGGTCTTAAATGAGGCCCACATCCTGTGTTGCTGTGGCTGTGGGGTAGGCCAGCAGCTGCAGCTCTGATTCAACCCCTAGTATAGGAACTTCCATATGCCACAGGTGCAGCCCTAAAAAGAAAAAAAAAATACAAATAAATTAAGTATAGAGGTAACATAACTCAACATAATAAAGGTCATTTATGATAAACGCACAACTAACAACATATTCAATGGTGCAAAACTGAAACCATCTCTAAGATCAAATGCCCAACCTTGCCACTTTTGTTTGGCATAATATTGGAAGTCCTAGCCACAGCAGTCTAAAAATAAAAAATAAAAGGAAACTAAATTGGAAAGAAAGAAATCTGTCACTGTAGATGACATGATACTATATGTAGAAAATCCTGAAGATGCCTCCAAACAACTACTAGAACTCCAATGACTTCAGTAAAGTTGCAGGATACAAAATTAATATACAGAAATCTCTTGCACTTCTATACACTGATAATTATATGAAAGAAATTAAGGAAAACAATTGAGTTCTCTTTGTGGCACAGCAAAAATGAATCTAACAAGTATCCATGAAGATGTGGGTTCAATCCCTGGCCTTGCTCAGTGGGTTAAGGATCTGGAATTGCTGTGAGCTGTGGTGTAGGTCACAGATGTGGCTTCGACCCCATGTTGCTGTGGCTATGGTGTAGGCTGGCAGCTGCAGCCCCAATTCAACCCCTAGCCTGGGAACTTTCATATGCCGTGGGTGTGGCCCTAAAAACCAAAAAAAAAAAAAAAAGCAAAAGAAAGAGAAAACTATTGAGTTTATAATTGCATCAAAAAAGAATAAAATATCCAAGCAAAAAATTCAGCCAAGGAGGTAAAAATTTGTATTTGAAAAACTATAAGACATTGATGAAAGCAATTGAACATGACCCAAATAAATGGAAATATACTCCCTACTTATATATATTGGAAGAATTAATATTTTTAAGTGACCATACTACCCAAGCCAATCTTAGATTCAATGCAATCCCTATCAAAATACCAAGGGCATTTTTTACAGAACTAGAACAAATAATCCTAAAACTTGATTGGAAACTTTAAAGATCCCAAATAGCCAAAACAATCCTGAGAAAAATAACAAAGTTTGATGTATCATGGTACCTAATTTCAAACTATACTGCAAAGGTACAGTAATCAAAACAATATGGTACTGACACAAAAAGAGACACAAAGATTATAGAATATAATAGCCCAGAAGTAAGCTCATGCTTATAAGGTAAATTAATCTACAATAAAGGAAGCAAGAATATAGAGTAGGAGAAAAGACACCCTCTTCAATAAAGAGTTTTGGGAAAACTAGACTGCTACATGCAAAAAATAAATAAAAATAAAACTGGGCCACTTTCTCACATTATACACAAAAATAAATTCTAAATTAATTAAAGACATAGATGTAAGGCTGCAAGCCATAAAACTAGGAGAAAACCTAGACAGTACACTCTTTGACATTATTCTTAAGATTATTTTTTGGATCAGGCAAGGGAAACAAAGCCAAAATTTAAAAATAAGGGACTACATTAAGATAAAAGCTTTGCATAGAGAAGAGAATTGGAAACAAAACAAAAAGGCAGCCTAATGAATGGTAGAATATTTTTTTCAAATTATATACCTAATAAGGAGTTAATATCCAAAGTATTCAACAAATTTATACAACCAAACATCAAATAAAACCACCCAGGTTAAAAATGAGCAGAATACCTGAATGGACATTTTTCCAAAGAAGATATACAGGTGGCCAACAGGTACATGAAAAGATGCTCAACATCACTAATCAGGGAAATTCAAATAAAAAACAACAAGAGTTACCATTGCACACCTATCAGAATAACATTAAATAAGCAAAAGACAACAAATAAGTGTTGGCAAGGATGTGGTGAAAAGTGAACTCTCATGCATTGTTGGTGGGGTTGCATAAGAAATCTGGTCAATAGCATTGTATTGACTTCATATGATGATGAGTGGTTGCTAGATTTGTGGTGGTTATTCCATAATAAAGTGTCAAACAACTATTTTTACACTTGATACTAACATAATATTGTACATCAAGTGTATTTCAACAAAAAATAAAACATTAAAAGCTACAGGCATTAAAGAAGTATGTTACTGGCATAAAGACAAACATATAGATTGATTGAACAGAATAGAGAGCCCAGAACTAACACCATATGTTTAGTAGAAGGTCAACTAGGAGCTAAGAATACACAATTTCAACCAATAATGATAGGAAAATTTGATCACCACATGCAGAAGCATGAAACTGGAAACCCTTCAGAGAAAACATGAGCAAAACGGTTCTTGATGTTGGTTTTGGCCATAATTTTTTGGATATGGTACTAAAAGCACCACCAACAAAATTAAAAATAAACAAGTGGGACTACATCACATTAAAAATCTGCACAGCAAACAACTAATAAATTGAAAAGACAACCTATAGAATGGGAGAATATATTTGCAAATTATATATCAGATAAATGATTAATATACAAATGTGTAAGGAACTCATATAGCTAAATAGCAGTCATCATTTTCATCATCATCCAATTAAAAATAGGCAAAATACCTGAATAGATATTTTTCCAAAGAAGACAAACAAATGGAAAAGGAGGTCAGTGTCACTAATCATCAGGGAAATGCAAATCAAAGCAACAATGAGATATTACCACTATGGAAAGTAGTATGGAGGTTTCTCAAAAATTTTTAAATAGATTACTATATGATCCAAAAATCTTGATCCAAAAATCTTACTCCCAAGTATATATCCGAAGGAAATGAAATTGAAGAGATGTTGTAGAAATAATATTGTAGCATTATTTGCAACAAGATACAAAAATACTGTCCACTGATAGATGAATTGGAAAAGAAAATCTATATATGTATAAAATAAAGAGATACTATTCAGCCATAAAAGAATAAAATTCTTCCATTTGTAACAATATTGATGAACGTGTAGGGAAGTATGCTAAAAAAATAACATGTAGGATCTTTAAAAGAGCCAATTTTGTAGAAATAGAGAATAGAATGCCAGGGGCTAGAGTGGAGGGGGAATTAGAAGATATAGGTCAAAGGGTACAAACTTTCAGATGTAAGATTAGTAAATCCTGAGGATCTAATATACAGCATGGTGAGTACAGGTAAGAATACAGTAGTGTATACTGGAAATTTGGTGAAAGATTTTACACATTTTCCACACACACAAACACACACACAAATTAACTGTGTGAGGTGATTGGTATGTTAATTATCTGGATCACAATATTTGTTTTCAATGTATAGTGTATCAAATCATCATGTTGTACACCTAAAATTTATATCATTATATTCATCAATTATTATTCAATAATTCTGGAAAAAAGAAAAGTGCGCATTGATCTGAACTATTGAACTACTCACTGATATATTCATTTTGTCTTGAAAATTCTCACCAGAAATTGTTTCCTTAAACCCTCATGTCGGAGTAACCTGGAGACTGGAACATTTATTATAACACTCCTCTGTAGCTACCAGGTGTTTCAGGAAATTGAGAGTTCATTTTTTCATCATTATTCACTTTGGCATAATAGTAGTCAAGGATGAGAACTATTCTCTCATGTATGTATTGTTCATGTGGATTATTCTATAATTTCTACCCAACAAATATTATTCTTACTCTAAAAAATTCAAAATACTTATGGTGTAGACTAGAGATAAATCCATCATGGACATAACCACATTTATTTGACAAGTCCTTGGATACATCTTCAAGGATGCACTATCAAGAACAATAATAATTAATCACATCATGTACTGTCTTTTCTAGGGAAAGAAGTAAAGCAACATAAATGTCAGAAACTTTAAAAGTGATATCAGCCTGCATGTATTTTATTCAAAATCACATATCAAAGACAAAATACATGAACCTCAAACTTGAGGCCACAATTGCCTGGGTCTCTTATTGTGAGTAGTTCATCAATAATTAAAATATATCACAACACCCTCAAAATATAACAGAAATGAATTTGTCTAAAGATTTTTAGCTTAAAATAAATATGACCATAGGATCACAAAACTTCCCAAATTTTAATCAAATCAAAATGAAAATTTTCTCATAAGGATCTTATGGAGTAGGCCAGTTATTTATGAGAAGAAAACCCATTATAATATTTATTCTTCTCATCTGAATGAAGCTAATTATCATAAAGCCATGTTTTCATGGCTTTTTAAAAAATTTTAGAGCCACCATATGGTATATCAGTACCATCACTTACATAAAGTCATAGATTGACATATCAATTATCAACCAGACATGCAGAAAGGAAAATGAGAACTAAACACACTAAGGCATTAGTATCAAAATTCCAGAGAATTAAAAACCAAAGAGCACTAAAATCAAATATTTGGAAAATTCTTGGCAATTAGGATCAGATATTAAGAATTTATTCAAGAAAAATTAGGTTTTATCTAAAAACACAAATCATGGCTCTTCACAAATATACATTTCACTTTTGGAAAGCTCTTACCAGGAATGGAAAGCTTTCATTTCAGTGTGCAAGTAAACAGTATTTGGCTAGATTGAATGGAAAAACAATCCAAAAACTCATCTTACTAAAAAGACTTTATGGGGAAAAAAGATGGACATTATTCAATGATTAGATACAAAGCTTTTAGATGTACATAACCTATGTATGACATTCCTTTGTATCTTCAAGAGAAATATTTTAAACTCACAAAAAGTACCATTAATTATTCAATAATTGATTCATTCAACAAAGGAAGATTAAAGAATAGAGAACTTCCCACTGCCTCTTCTTTGTGAAAATAATGGGTGATAGTCAGGAGTCCCTGGGCTGGAACTCTAGCTCATAAAATGAGGCTGTGAAGTCCCATGGAATTTATGTTTCAAAAGCAGTTATCTGGAGACAAGCTCAAGAGCTCACCATGAGTCAACCTGGCAAAGACCTGTAGGGAAATTTTCAGATAGGGGACCAGAGCTATCATTTGTTTGTTTGGTGTCCTCATATATAGCCCATGCATGCCCGCCCACCAAAAAAAAGAGCAACGAACTATACCCTTTTCAGCCCACATCCTGGGGACACCCCTTTACTTTGGGCCTCACTTTAGCCTAACAATGGAGATGATTCAAGAGCTCCCAAGGCCTCTGAACAGCCTTTGAAGGAAAGTACACTCAGAAGTTATTTCTGAAGCTCCCTTTGTGGCTCAGTGGTAATGAACCTGACTAGTATCCAGGAGGACATGTGTTTGATCCCTGGCCCTACCTCAGTGGGTTGGGGATCTGGCATTATTGTGAGCTGCAGGGTGGGTCACAGACATGGCTCAGACCCTGCATTGCTACAGCTGTGGTATAGGCTGACATCTGCAGCTCTGATTCCACCCCTAGCTTGGGAACTTCCATATTCCACAGGTGTGGTCCTAAAAAGAAAAAAAAGTAGTTTCTCCTTTGGAGGGTGCCATCAGTGTCTTGTAGAGAGAAAGAACTCCACCAGAAATGCAATGGGCCTGACTAGGTGAAGGAAGATAATTCAAAAGACTGATCAAGAACAATGGGATACTCCAAAACACCTTGGGTGGACAAATTAATATTGTAAAAATGGCCATACTAAAGCAATCTATAGATTCAATGCAATCCCTATCAAGTTACCCATGACATTTTTCACAGAACTAGAACAAAAAAATCCGAAAATTTGTATGGAACCATAAAAGACCCAGAATTGCCAAAGCAATCTTGAGGAACAAAAACAAAGCAGGAGAAATAATTCTTCCAGACTTCAAACAATATTACAAAGCCACAGTCATCAAAACAGTGTGGTACTGGTACCAAAACAGACATACAGACTAATGGAACAGAATAGAACCCGAAATAAACCCAGACACCTACGGTCAATTAATCCTTGACAAAGGAGGCAAGAATATAAAATGGGAAAAAGACAATTTTTTCAGCAAGTGATAATGGGAAACCTGGACAGCTGCATGTAAATCAATGAAACTGGAACACACCCTTGCACCATGCACAAAAATAAACTCAAAATGGCTAAAAGACTTAAATGTAAGACAAAACACCACCAAACCCCTAGAAGAGAACATAGGCAAAACATTCTCTGACATCAACCTTACAAATGTTTTCTCAGGTCAGTCTCCCATGGCAATAGAATTAAAAGCAAAAATAAAGAAATGGGACCTAATCAAACTGACAAGCTTTTGCACAGCAGAGGAAACTTATGTATGTATTTAAAAAGACAACCTATGGAATGGGAGAAAATAGTTTCAAGTGATGCAACTGACAAGGGCTTAATCTCTAAAATATACAAACAACTTAGACAACTCAACAGCAAAAAAGCCAACAAGCCAATTGAAAAATGGGCAAAAGACCTGAATAACATTTCTCTAAAGAAGATATAGAGATGGCTAACAAGCACGTGAAAAAATGCTCCACATCACTAATTATTAGAGAAATGAAAATCAAAATACTTTGAGGTACCACCTCACACCAGTCAGAATGGCCATCATTGATAAATTTATGAATAACAAATGCTGGAGAGGGTGTGGAGAAAAGGGACCCCTCCTACACTGTTGGTGGGAATGTAAATTAGTACAACCAATATGGAAAACAGTACAAGATACCTCAGAAAACTAAATATAGAACTACCATATGACCCATCAGCCCCACTCTTAGGCATATATCTGGAAAAAAACTTTCCTTGAAACAGACACATGCACCCATATGCTCATTGCAGCACTATTCACAATAACCAAGACTGGAGTTCCCGTTGTGGCGCAGTGGTTAACGAATCCGACTAGGAACCATGAGGTTGCGGGTTCGATCCCTGCCCTATGCTCAGTGGGTTAACGATCCGGCATTGCCGTGAGCTGTGGTGTAGGTTGCAGACGCGGCTCGGATCCCGCGTTGCTGTGGCTCTGGCATAGGCCGGTTGCTACAGCTCCGATTCAACCCCTAGCCTGGGAACCTCCATATGCCACAGGAGCGGCCCAAGAAATAGCAACAACAACAACAACAAAAAAGAAGACAAAAGACAAAAAATAAAAAAAAAAAAACAATAACCAAGACATGAAAACAACCTAAATGTCCATTGACAGGTGAATGGATTAAGAAGAGGCAGTATATATGCATAGTGGAATACTACTCAGCCATAAAAAAGAATAAAATAATGCCTTTTGCAGCAACATGGATGGAACTAGAAACTCTCATACTAAGTGAAAAAGGTCAGAAAGAGAAAGACAAATACCATGTGATATTACTTATATCTGGAATCTAATATATGACACAAATGAACCTTTCCACAGAAAAGAAACTCATGGACATGGAGAACAGATATGTGGTTGCCAAGGGGGAGGGGGAGGGAGTGGGATGGACTGGGAATCTGGGGTTAATAGATGCAGACTATTGCCTTTGGAATGGATAAGTAATGAGATCCTTCTGTATAGCACTGGGAACTATATCTAGTCACTGATGATGAAGCATGATGGAGGGTAATGTGAGAAAAAGAATGTATATATGTATGTGTGACTGGGTCAATTTGCTGTACAACAGAAAATTGACAGAACACTGTAAACCAGCCATAATGGAAAAAATAAAAATCCTTTAAAAAAAATAACAATGGACATCACCAAAGCCCTATCAATGCTTAGGGTCTTCCCTTCAGCTTCCTCAGCAGTTAGCAGCATGTAGCAGCTAAGACCTGGGGGGAAGGGTTCATGCCTGCATCTCACTGAATCCAGGAATAGGGATTGATCATGTCCTATTGAAGGTTTTTGGGAGACTGCAAAGCACACACAAAATTGACCATACTTTCAGTAGATCAGCATTCTAGGCCTTGAGGTGTGTAGAGACCTGTGTAAATGTTCCCTCCATAGGGGACCTGTGAATAAAACATGGACTCCATTTCACATCTGATTAGAATTCAGGTATAACAAAAAAAATTTAGGGCCAGAGATCATAGCCTATAGAAATATTTAAAAAGAAGTCATTGAACAATCAGTATTGAGGTTCGGGGGGGGGAATCAAACTATGTTTTACTGATTTGAGGTAGGGCTACATGTTCTTTGGGGTCAGTACATGGGGAAAAAACATCAATTTGCCTCAGTTATTTAGGCCATGGTGAAACTCTTGGCCAAAAGCCTTCTAGAAAGACACAAACAGAAGGGAAAGAGCTAAGGAAAGGGCCCACGTAAGCCTCCAGGCAGTGCAACCAGGTATTAGAAAAGAAATCTGAAAACAAGAGATGTGTTGCACACGTAGAAGAACATAGGTAATGTAGATTCTCAAGGGCTTTACTCAAGGAAAAGGGTGCCTCAACACCCAAATTCCATGCTTCTAGGAGACACAGAAGAACATACAGGCTCCTGTCCTCAGATTGCAGCCTCCATTAAGCCTCAGCTGACTGCTAATGAGAATCATTTTATATCATCAACTTTCTTCATGACAATATGATTTTTCATCATTGACCCAACCAAGGGATTCCCAGTACATCCCTGCACTGGCACCTGAGTATGTTAATCTCAGATGCTTTCTTCAAATGAGGATATTCAAGGGGATGTGACTGTCTGTCTATTCCAGGTGCTAGACAAATGATGACATGGATTGCTTCCAGGCAGCAGGACATATTCAGAGCTTCCTCTTGAAATTTTGTGTAACTAGAGAGGAGAAAGGACAGCTGTGAGAACTCCTAATTCATTCTTTCAGAGGTCGAGGGCCATGAGTTCTATACCTTCGTCCATCCAATGATGATCTAAGAAATACATAGAAGAACACAAAGATCTACAAATGCACTTACACAGAGACATCAACACCTAACTGAAATGCAAACCTACGTATTGAACTCTCTACTTCCAAAAGTCCTTGTCTCCCTAGCACCTTGATTTTCTTCCTATTTAAATACATACATACAAAAAATAAAAGAATGTGTGGTTCAGTGGAGGAGTAGATGAATGAATACATCAACAATGTGTCAGTGCATGAAGAATCAATATAGGACAACAGAAAGAAGGCAGATGTGCATTTGTTGTCTACCCAACAGAAGGCCTGGCACAGGATTTTCTTGGTTGACCAAACACTATGGTAGCATCTAGGTGAACTGAGATATCTGTATAGGCTTGCTATTGGACTGTGTAAGCAATGGGGTAGAGGGGACCAATAGGACATTGGGCTTGGCCTCTTGCATGGGAACACACAGAAAAGGGGGCTGTGAAATACCACGGAATCTATGCTCAAGGAAGCAGATATCTGAAGATGTGCAGCCCATAGGCTCACAACCAGTCAACCAGGCAAAGCCCTGTATTGGGACTTTCATGCCAGGGCCAAGGGCTAAGTTTCATTGGTTCTGTGTGCCCACCCATAGCTCTCCAGTGAGCCTCAAACAACAGCAAAGCCACTCCTCCCACCTAAACCCACACCCTGGGCCACCTCTGTACATTGGACAAACAGAGCCACTCAATGGAAATGATACCATGGCTATGAAGGGCTCTCCACAAAATTTTAAAAAGTACACTCAGAAATGTTTTCTCCTCTGGTGGGTATCCTACTTGAAGGCAGTATCTCCCAGAGTGTAGGAATGCCACATAAACTGCAATGGCAGGATTGGGCAAAGCAAAACATTATCAAAGGGACCATCAGGAATCACTGACTTCACAAAGGGTCCAAGATCCCTGAAACTTACCTGGACAAGCCCTATAGAAGCACAAGGGCTGCCCCTCAGAACTTTTAATAGCCACTAACTTCTCCAAGCTAAGACCCTGGGGTTCATGCCTATATGTCATGTTCTCCAGGCATAAGATAGGAATTCTCTCTACCCAAGGTTCTTGGGACACATCAAGGCACACGCCACAAGTGCCTTCCCTTCAGTGTAACAGTGATATCAGAGGGCTGTGTGAATGTTGCCCAGGGACAAGCAAAAAAAAAAAAAAGTGCCATTGCCAATCTGATTAAAATTAAGGCCTAAGGAGCTTTCAGTGAAAGAGCTCCTACAAGGGAGAGGTAATACTTAAAGAGAAATGATGCTTTTTTGGTGTTGAAGTTCAAAAAAGACCTCTCTACCCTTTACTGATTTGAGGAGGTTGTCCCCCACCAAGAGTCCAATGTCCTCTGGGGTCTGACTTTAGGGAGAAAACACAATTTCAGTTATTAAAGTGAAGGTTGATTTCTTATGACAACTTACTGACAGACAAAATCTTAAGGGAAAGAACAAAAAAAAATATGTAACCTAGGGGCAGTAAAAGAGGGAAAAGGAGACAGCCCAAAAGAGAAGTTTTAGACCATGGAATCTCATAGAAACAATAGAGTCCCAAAGATACCCCTTACTTCCTAGGGGAAAGAGTGCCTCTACACACAAATTCCATGGTTCTAGAACACACAAAGTGATGAAATCATACTACCCTTGCTTAGCCACATCAAGGGGACCTCAAATTGATGGTGTTGAGAATGATTGCTTAAAAAATATAGTTAGGTTAGAATGCCTTTGATATTTCAGAGAAGCCAAAATACACACACACAAAATTTTATAATGAAATGTTGAAAAACAAGAAAAGAATGATTTAAATCAAATCATTACAAAAATTCAGTTTCTTTTGAAAATGAATAGTGATTTCATTGAAGAAATGCATGCTAGGCAAAAAGAAGAAAATCAAAAATAAAGATAGAAAAAGGAATGGGATAAGTCAAGTATGCAGCATTGCTAGAATAACAGATATAGTTATTAAACACAAAAAGCATAGCATGTGAATCTGATAGCCAAAACATGTATGGTGGGTTTTACCTTCAATCTCTTCAGAAAAAGAAGCTTATCCAAGCAAAGACACAATACACAGGTTCAAAATTGTGTGACAAAATCTATAAATATGGTCAAGGTTCTCCAAAACAGAAGAAATGGGAGTAATTAAACTATAAAAGCCAGGTGGCAATTCCCTCAGGAAATCATAAATACCTGCCTCAAAGGTACATAGAACACTGGCCCTGTTACAGTGAGAGACAAGGGACAAGTGCCAGTGGTGAGGGCTTCCTACTACCCCTGGTCTGCACAATGAGTCTCTTGAACACAACCTCTGCCTCTCCTCACACTTGGGTCCAGAGCCTGGGTCCTGCTCTTGACTGGGGCCCACCCATGCCCCTCCTTGGAGATGACACCATAGCTGGGCAGCAATCCCCCAGCCTTCTTTTGAATTTTCACTCAGAAATGTGCTTTAGCCAGCAAGGGGTCTTCCAAGAAGGCCATATCCTACCAGAGGGCCAGCAGGCCACCTGAACAGGGATGGGCTCCCTGTCCTTAAATGCTGTAAAAGGACAATTAAGGCACCAGCAGCATCTCCCAAAGCACACCATCCTTCATGTCAATATGAGTTCTCATCATTGACCCAACCAAGGCACTCGGCAGGTAAACAGTAACCAGTACCTGAGGATGCTTGCCTCATGTGCTTCCTGCCAATGAGGATAAGCCACAGGACATGAGCTTCTGTCTTTTCCTGGTGCTGTATCAAGGCTGACCCAACCTGCCCCATGAACAGCAGGTGCCATTCAGATTGTCCTCTAGAGGAAGAATTGTGCCTAGACGTGTGTCAGAAAGATGTGAAAACCCGAAGGCCATCCCCTGAGGGGTCGTGGTGTCCTGTAGGCTCTAGCTCCCCATACCCTGGAGAGAGCTAAGAGAAGCCAATGACCAATGAAATACATTCATGAACTCCCACTCGACCAAATGGCAATGGGCACCTGACCATGGAGATGGCAACACTGGCCTGGAATGCAAAGTTTCCTCAAAAACTCTCTATAGCTCTACCACATACTGTCATCCAGCCCCATATCCTCTCTAATCATGCATTTCTCCCTTCCTTCATCCCTACCAGTCATCTAAGATCAAGAAAAATATGAACTTGAATGAAAAACTATGAGCTCTCTGGCTGTGTATGACCTCCAGCTCTTCCCTAGACTAAATCTACCCTAAAGGAGTTCCCGTCATGGCACAGTAGAAATGAATCTGACTAGGATCCGTGAGGACTGAGGTTCAATCCCTGGCCTCGCTCAGTGCATTAAGTATCCAGCGTTGCTATGAGCTATGGTGTAGGTAGCAGATGCGCCTTGGATCTGGCATTGTCATGGCTATAGTTTAGGCCAGCAGCTACAGCTGCGATTCAACCCCTGGCCTGGGGACTTCCATATGCCGCAGGTGCAGCCCTAAAAAAAAAAAAAAAGCAAAAAAAGCAAAAAAAACCCCAAATAAATAAATAAATACATAAATAAACAAACAACACAAATAAATCTACCCTCAAGTGTAGGTATTTGCCACCATGAAGGCTAGAGTATCATAGGCTCTGAGTGCAATTCTAGATGAGGAGTTCCAAAAAAAGAAAAAAAAAATGATGTGGACACCTGGACCTGTGAATGAATGAGCCATGAATAAAATTCATTGGTGCAGGAAGAACTGGGTCATCAAGAGAGGATACCCCCAGAGAAAGCACAAGGCCACTGTTGGCCTCCCAGGCTGAAGGCCTGATGCAAAGGCCTCCAGGCCGCACAATCCCTAAGGAGCTTCCTGGGGAAAATAAGAGATTCCTGGGTGTTCCATCCTGGTTGCTACCCTTCAGGGAGTGTTGCTGGGACTTGGAGCTTGGACACTTGCTGGGGCAGAGAAAGAGTGAAGGTGGCTGGGAAGGGCTTTGGAATCTCCACTTCAGGGAGCACAGAATGGTGACCAGCCCAGCCTTTCACCACGAGATGATGTAACAAGTCCTCTAGTGAAAGGTTCAGGCCAGAAACAAGGGCCAAGTGCCATTGGTGTGGGCTTCCTACTACCCCTGACCTGCCCAATGGCCTGCTCCTCACTGCCTCTCCTCACACTTGGGTCCAGAGCCTGGGGCCTGCCCTTGACTGGGGGGCCGCCAGTGCTCCTCAGTGGAGATGATGCCATGGCTGTGCAGCTCTCCCACATCCTTCTTTTGAACCTGTACTCAGAAATGTGCTCTTGGCTAGAGGGCCAGCAGGCCACCTGAACAGGGATGGGCACCCTACCCTCAAACAAATGCTGTTCAAGGACCATCTGGGCACCGGCAGCATCTCCCAAAGCACATGGTCCTTGAAGCTGACCTAGTCACATTGTGCAACTGCCTGGGTGGCACTTCAGTTCTATTCAGAGCCAGCAGCATCAAGGTGTGATGTCTGCATCACACCTTGTCCAGTCCAGCTCCATGATACTTCTTGAACCAAGGTCCCTGTTGGACCACAAAGCACAAACCCTGTGTGGTCTTCCCTCAAGGAGAACATCAGCCTTTTGGGCATCAAGGTATACAGAGACCTGTGGCCCTGTTCTCCAGGAAGTTCTGTGGGAAACCTGACTTCTGAGATCCATCAAACAGGAATTCCACTCTAAGCCCCAGCTCTTCAGGTCCAGCATTTTATCTCGGGTGAGAAGCTACCACTAGAGAATTTAGCCCTCCTGCAGAACTCAGGTACATGCTGTGAGCCCTCTGCTCCCCCTCCCCCTCACTGAGGAGAGCCTGGCCTCCCCTTGGTCATAGGTCTGCTGGGGACTGGGTCTGAGGCAAAATATTGCCACTCACCTGGAAAGATTCAGGCCCTGGTGGAATATTGGCTCAAGGATCTGGATGGAAGACACAAGCCCAGGAGCAAGTGCTAAGGGCAGGCCCTGCCGATTGGCTCTTGGCCTGGGCAGTGAGAGATTGTAGAAAAGCCAAAACCTGAGGCATGTCTTGGCCACGGTTCAGCTCAAGTTCCCCCTTGAGCCTCAAGGGCTGATGTCCTAGGATAGACGTGCTTCCATGCCCAAATCATGGGGCTCTAAAAGGTCAGAAGAACACCCCCTCCTCCTGCCCTTGGCCTGCCACCTCCATCAGGCCTCAGTGTAATCCTATTGAGCATGATTTTTAAGTCATCATCTTTCTTCATATCAATGTGAGTTCTTATCATCAACCTGAGCTAGGCACTCGGCAGGCAACCAGAAAGTGGCACCTGAAGACGCTTAACTCATGTGCTCCCTGCCAATGAGGATGATCCACAGGACATGCGTTCTTTGTGTCAGCTGGGCCAAGGCTGACACAACTTGACCCTTGGACAGCAGGTCACATTCACGTCTTCTTTAAGTGGAAGAGATGTGCCTAGAGGATTGTCAGAGAGAGGTGAGAACACAAAGTCTGTCACCTGAGGTGTCCTGGTGTCCCACAGGCTCTACCTCCCCTCACTCCAGTCAGAACTAAAAGAAGCCAACGACCAACGAAATCCATCCAAGAAACCCCCACCCCCAAATGGTAATTGGCACCTTACCATGATGTGGCAACACTGGCCTGCAATGCATAGATACCTCCAGAATTCTCTAGAGCTCTACCACCTTCTTTCACCTCCTGCCACCATGTTTCTCTCCAAAAATACATTTATTCCTTCCTTCCTCATACCAATCATCTAAGATTAAGAAAAAAATTTGTGGACCCCTGGGCCTGTGGTTGAAGGAGGCTGTGAATAAAAGATGTCAGTGCAGGAAGATTTGGGTCATCAAGAGAGGACACCCCTAGAGAAAGCAGAAGACAATTGTTGGTCTTCCAGACAGAATGCCTGATGCAAAGGCCTCCTGGCCCACTGATCCATAACTAGGTGCTTGGGAAAAAGAAGAGATCACTAGGGGTTCAATCCTGGCCACTGCCTTCCTGGGAGTGTTGGTAGGATATGGAGCTTGGACACTTGCCAGGTGAGAGACAGAATGAAGGAGGCTGGGAAGGCCTTTGGGATCTCCACTTCAGGGAGCAGAAAAGTGTGACCTGCCCAGCCTTTAACCCTGAGATGATCCAAGGAATCCTTCAGTGAAATCTTAAGGCCAGGGACAAGGGCCAGGTGCCATCAGTACAGGCTTCCTACTACACCTGACCTGCCCAGGCTCCTTTGTACACAACCACTGCCTCTCCTCACACTTGGGTCCAGAGCCTTGGACCTGCCCTCAACTGGGGGCAACCAGTGCCCCTCTGTGGAGATGATGCTATGGCTAGACAGCTCTCCCACAGCCTTCTTTTGAACTTATACTCAGAAATGTGCTCTTGCCAGGAGGGAGCCTTCCAAGAAGGCCAGCTGATCAGGGATGGGCACCCTGGCATTAAACAAATGCTGTCCAAGGGCCATTTGGGCACCGGAGGCTTCTCCCAAAGCACACAGTCCTTGAAGTGGAAATAGCCACATTGCGTGACTGCCCTGGGATGCTCTTCAGCTCTATCCAGAGCCAGCAGCATCTCCCACAGACATCAGTTCCAATTTAGATCTTCATCTAGGGGAAGTGTTGTGCCTAGAGTAGCATCAGACTGATGTGAGAACCCAAAGTCCATCCCCCGAAGGGTCATGGTGTTCCACAGTCTCCACCTCCCTGTACCCCAGAGAGAGCTAATTGATGCCAACAATGGAAGAAATACATCCAAGAACACCTTCACCCCCAAAAGCAATGGATACCTGACCACAGAGACATCAACACCAGACTGCAATGCATAGCTACCTCAAGAATTCCCTAGAGCTCTACCACCTTATCTCACATCCCACCCCCATATTCTCTCCAACCATGCTTTTCTCCTTTCCTTCCTTTTTTCCCACCAGTCACCTAAGATCAAAGAAACAAGTTATGAATGCCCGGACAATGGATAAACTAGGCAGCGAATAAAAGGCATCTATGCATGAAGAACCATGTCATCAAGAGAGGATGACCTCAGAGAAAGCAGAAGACCATTGATCTGCCCTGCAGAAGGTCTGACACAAAGGTCCTGGTTGGCCAATCCCTAAGGAGCTGCCTGGGAAAAGAGGAGATTTTTATGGGTTCTATCCTGGTCGCTGCCTACCAGGGAGAGTTGGTGGGACATGGGCCTTGGACAATTGTCAGTGCAGAGAGAGAGTGAAGGCAGCTGGGAAAGCCTTTGGGATCTCCACTTCAGGGAGCAGAGAAGGGTGAACTGCCTCGCCTTTCACTCTAAGGTGATCCAAAGAGTCCTCTAGGGACAAGGGCCAATTGCCATTGGTGTGAACTTCCTACTACACCTTACCTGCCCAACGGCTGACTTGAACAAAACCACTGACTCTCTTAACACTTGGGTCCATAGCCTGTGTCCTCCCCCACCTGGGGCCACCAGTGCCCCTCTGTGGAAAGGACGCCATGGCTGGGCATCTCTCCATCATCCTTCTTTTAAACCTACA
The DNA here is from genome assembly GCF_054392235.1 of Sus scrofa. Lineage (NCBI taxonomy): Eukaryota > Metazoa > Chordata > Mammalia > Artiodactyla > Suidae > Sus > Sus scrofa. The sequence goes on from NC_139383.1 coordinate 151,339,302, forward strand.
CTCAGAAATGTGCTCTAGATGGGAAGGGGCCTTCAAGGAAGGCCATGTCCTCCCAGAGGGCTAGCAGGCCACCTGATCAGGGATGGGCACCCTGTCCTCAAATGAATGCTGTCCAAGGACTATTCAGGCACTGGCAGCATCTCCCAAAGCACACAGTCCTTGAAGTGGACCTAGCCAAGTTGTGCAACTGCTCTGGGCTGGCCCTTCAGCTCTATAAAGAGCCAGCATCATCTCCCCCTGTTGGGATATCAGGGACACGCGGATGCTTGCACTGCATGCTCCCAAGGGTGCTCCATGATACTTCCAGAATTAAGGTCCCCGTGGGACCTCAAAACGCAATTGTGTGTGGTCTTCCCTTGAAGGGGACATCAGCCTTTTCAACCTCAAGGCGTAGGGAGACCCTTGGCCCTGTTCTCCATGAAGCCAGGGGGGTATCTCTGACCTCTCCGGTGCATTACATGGGATTTCCAATTCAAGACCTGAGTCCTCATGTGTGGCATGCTTATCTTGGGTGATTAGCTTCTGCCAGAGTAATCAGCTTCCTGCAGTATTGAGGGACCCACTGAGAACACTCCCCTCCCAGACCACTTACTGAAGAGAGCCTGGCCTCCCCTTGTCCTAGGTCTACTGGGGACAGGCTCTGAAGACAGATTGCCATTCACCTGGAAGGGTTCAGGCCCTGGTGGAATCTTGGATTGAGGGTCCGACTGAAAGACACAGGCCAGGAGCAAGAGCTAAGGATAGGCCCTGGAGACTGGCTCTTGGTCTTGGCACTAAGGGTGGGGGTGGGAGTTGCAGAAAAGCCAAAACTTGTGGCATGTTCTGGCCATGGTTCAGCCCAATTTCCTGCTTAAGCCCCAAGGGCTGACGTCCAGGGATAGGTGTGCACCCATGCCCAAATCATGGGGCTTTAAAATGGTCAGAAGGACACACCTTCCACCTGCCCCTGGCCTGCCGCCTCCATCAGGTCTTAGTGTAATCCTATTGAGCATGACTTTTTTTTTTTTTTGTCTTTTTGCCTTTTCTAGGGCCACTTCTGCAGTATATGGAGGTTCCCAAGCTAGGGGTTGAATTGAAGCCGTAGCCACCAGCCTACGCCAGAGCCACAGCAATGCAGGATCCGAGCCGCATCTGCAACCTTCACCACAGCTCATGGCAATGCTGGGTCCTTAACCCACTGAGCAAGGCCAGAGATCGAACCCGCAACCTCATGGTTCCCAGTCGGATTCATTAACCACTGCGCCACAACGGGAACTCCTGAGCATGATTTTTAAGTCATCATCTCTCTTCATGTCAGTATGAGTTCTCATCATTGACCTGAGCAAGGCATTCAGCAGAAAACCGGGAGGCAGCATGCTTACCTCACATGCTTCTTGCCAATGAGGATACGCCACAGGACACAAGTTCCTGTCTTTTCCTTGTGCTGGACCAAGGCTGACTCAACCTTCCCCATAGACAGCAGGTCCCATTCAGATCTTTGCCTGGGGAAGAGTTGTGCCTAGAGGAGTGAAGGACAGAAGTGAGAACCATCCACTGAAGAGTAGGGGTGTCCTGCAGTCTCTACCTCCCCACACCCTGGAGAGAGCTAAGAGAAGTCAATGACAGACAAAATATATCCGGGAACCCCCACCCCAAATGGCAATGAGCACCCAACCAAGAAGAAGGTGAAATTGGCCTGGCCTGGAATACATAGCTACATCAAGAACTCTCTACAGCTCTTGCACCTTCTCTCAACTTCCACCCCTATATTCTCTCCAACTATGCATTTCTCCCTTCCTTCCTTCCTTTCTACCCATCATCTAAGACCAAGAAAAAATGTCATGGATACCTGGAGCACTGGATGAAAAAGGCCATGAAAAAAAGGAATTGGCACATGAAGAATTGGGTCATCAAGAGAGGATGCCACCAGAGAAAGCATAGACCATTGTTGGTCTGCCTGGCAGTAGGCCTGACACAGAGGTCTCCTAGCCAACCAATCCCTAAGAGCTGCCTGGGAAAAAGAAGAGATTCCTAGGAATTTCGTCTTGGTCGCTGCCCACCAGGGAGTGTTAGTGGGAAATGGGGCTTGGGTGTGGTCATAGTAGAGAGAGTGAAGGCAGCTGGGATGGCCTTTGGGATCTCCACTTCAGGAAGAAGAGAAGGGTGACATGCCCAGCCTTTCTCCCTGAGACAATCTGATGAGTACTCTTGGGAAAAGTTCAGGCCAGAGGCAAGGGCCAAGTGCCGTCAGTGCAGGCTTCCTGCTACCACTGACCTGCACAATGGCACCCTGCAACACAAACTCTCCCTCTCCTCATACTTGGGTCCAGAGCCTGGGGCCTGCCCTCAACTGGGGGCCACCCATGCCCCTCCTTGGAGATGACGCCATGGCTGGGCAGCTCTTCCCCAGTCTTCTTTTGAACTTACACTCAGAAATGTGCTCTTGCCAGGAGGGGGCTTTCTGGGAAGGCTGTGTCCTCCCAGAGGGCCAGCAGGCCACCTGATCAGGGATGGGTACCCTTCACTCAAACACATCCTGTCCAAGAACAATTCGGGCACCTGGAGCATCTCCCGAATCACACCATCCTTGAGGCAGCCCTAGCCACATTGTGTGACTGCCCTGGGCTGGACCTCCAGCTCTATACATTGCCAGCAGCATCTCCCCCTGCTGGGATACCATGGATGCATGGACACCTTCATCACACCCTCCTAGGCCAGCTCCATGATACTTACTGAACCAAGGTCCCTCTGGGACCTCAAAGCACAAACACCATGTGGCCTTCACTAGTGTAGGACATCAGCCTTTTCAGCCTCAAAGTGTACAGAGACTTTGGCACTGTTCTCCAGAGAGTCAGTGTGGGAACCCTGACCTCTCAGGACCATCAGACAGGATTTCCATTCCAAGCCCTGACTCCTCAGATCAAGCATGCCTATGTCAAGCGAGAAGTTACCACTGGAACCTTCAGCCTTCCTATGGGATCGATGGACATGCTGGGACCCCTCCCTCTCCTCTTCACTGAGTAGAGCCTGGCCTCCACTTGGTCCCAGGACCCCAAGGAACTGGATCTGAAGCCAAAGATTGCCACTCACCTGGAAATATTCATGCCCTGGTGGAATCTTGGCTTGAGGGTCCGACTGAAGACATGAGCCCAGGAGCAAGAGCTAAAAGCAGGCCCCAAAATGTGGCTCCTTGCCTGGTCAGCTGGGGATTGCAGAAAAACCAAAACCTAGGGCATGTCAAGGCTGCGGTTCAGCCCAGTTCCCACTTGAGCATCAAGGGCTGTAGTACATGGATTGGTGTGCTTCCATGCCCAAATTATGGGACTTTAAAAGAGTCAGAAGGACACCCATGCCTCCTGGCCCTGGTCTTTTGCCTCCATCTGGCCTCAGCGTAATCCTATTGGGCATGATTTTTAAGTCATCATCTCTCTTCATGTCAATATGAGTTCTCATCATCGACCCAAGCAAGGCACTCAGCAGGCAACTGGGATGTGGCATCTGAGGACACTTAACTCACATGGTTCCTGCCAATGAGGATAAACCACAGAATACAAGTTCCTGTCTTTTCTTGTGCTGAACCAAGGTTGACTCACAGGTCCCATTCAGATCTTCGTCTAGGGGAAGAGTTGTGCCTAGAGGAGCAAAGGACAGAGGTGAGAACCCAAAGTCCATCCACTGAGGGGTGGTTGTGTCCTGTAGGCTCCACCTTCCTGCACCCCAGAGAGAGCTAAAAGAAGCCAACGACAGACAAAATACATCCAGGAACCCCCATGCCCCCAAATGGTAATGGGCACCTGACCACAGAGATGGCTAAATTGGCCTGGAATATATCAAGTACTCTCTATGGCTCTATCACCTTCTCTCACCTCCTGCCCCCATATCCTCTCCAAGCTTGGATTTCTTTCTTCCTTCCTACCCATCATCTAAGATCAAGAAAAAATGTTGTATATTCCAGGAGCCCTGGATGAAAGAGGGTATGAATAAAGGTATTGGTGCATGAAGAATCATGTCATCAAGAGAGGACACCCCCAGAGAAAGCAGTAGACCATTGTGGGTCTCCCTTGCATAGGCCTAATGCAAAGGCATCCTGGCTGACCAATCCCTAAGGAGCTGGCTGGGGAAAAGAAGAGATTCCTAGGGATTACATCCTGGTTGCTGCCTGCCAGGGAGTGTTGGTGGGATGTGGGGCTTGGACACTTACTTTCTGGGGCAGAGAGAGAGAGAGTGAAGGCAGCTAGGAAAGCCTTTGAGATCTCTACTTCGAGGAGCAGAGAAGGGTGATACACCTAGCCTTTCTCCCAGAGATGATCTGATAAGTCCTCTTGGGAAAGTTTCAGGCCGGGGGCAAGGGCCAAATGCTATTGGTGTGGGCTTCCTACTACCCCTGATCTGCACTACAGAGCCCTTGAACACAACCTCTGCTTCTTCTCAGACTTGGATCCAGAGCCTGGGGCGTTGCCTCGACTGGGGGCTGCCAGTGCCCCTCCTTGGAGATGACACCATGGCTGAGCAGCTCTCCCCCAGCCTTCTTTTGAACCTATACTCAGAAATGTGCTCTTGCCAGGAGGGGGCCTTCCAAGAAGACCGTGTCTGATCAGGGATCGGCACCCTGCCCTCAAACACATGCTGTCCATGCCTTCATTGCACCCTCCCCAGGCCAGCTCTGTGATACTTCCTGAACCAAGTTTCCTCTGGGACCTCAAAAAACAATGTATGGCCTTTCCCTTGAGGAGAACATCAGCCTTTTCAGCCACAAGGTATACAGAGACCTTTGCACTGTTCTCCATGGAGTCAGTGTGGGAACCTCTGACCTCTTAGGACCATCAGATAGGATTTCTGATCCAAGCCCGACTCCTCAGGTCCAGCATGCTTATCTCAGGTGGAAAGCTACGACAGGAGTTTTCAGCCCTCCTGCAGGATTGACAGACATGCCAGGATCCCCCCCCTCCCCCATTCTCACTCACACAGGAGAGCTCAGCCTCCTTTTCCTCCAAGATCTGCTGGGGACTGTGTCCGAGGTCACCTGGAAGGCTTGAGGCCCTGGTGGAATCTTGGTCCGAGGGTCCGACTAAAAGACAGAAGCCCAGGAACAAGAGCTAAGATTAGGTCCTGATGACCAGCTCTGGCCTGTTCAGTTGGTGATTGTGGAAAAGCCAAAACCTGGGGCATGTCCTGGCCGTGGTTCAACCCAAGTTCCCACTCAAGCCTCAAGGGCTGATGTCCATGGATATGCATGTTCTATACTATAATCATGAGGCTCTAAGAGGGTCAGAAAGACACTCCTACATCCTGCCCCTGGCCAGCTGCCTACATTGAGCCTCAGCATAATCCTATTGAGCATGATTTTAAGTCATCATTTCCAATCATGTTAGTATGAGTTCTCATTATTGACCTGACCAAGGCAGGCACTGGGCAGGCAATTCCTGGATCCTGGCAGGAACTATCACCTGAGGATGCTTACCTCACGTTCTTCCTGCCAGTGAGGATAAGCCACAGGACACAAATTCTTCTCTTTTCCTAGTGCTGCACCAAGGCTGACTTATCCTGCCCCATGGACATTAGGTCCCATTTAGATATTCCTCTAGGGATGTTTAGTGCCTAGACTGGCTTTGGACTGATGTGAGAGTCTGAAGTCCATCCCCCAAGTGGTCATGGCATCTCACAGGCTCTACCTCCCTGGACCCTATAGGGAGCTCAGATAAGCCAACTACCTCTGAAATACATCCATGACACCATTCCCCCAAATGGCAAAGGGCAGCTGACCACTGAGATGGCAGCATCACTGGCCTGGACTTCATAGCTACCTCATGAACTCTTTAAGCCTTACACCTTCTCTCACTTCCCTCCCACAAACCCACTCCAACCATACATTTCTCCATTCCTTTCTTCCTTTCTACCAATCATCTAAGATCAAGAAAAAAAAAAGCCGTGGATGCCTGAATCTGAGGATGAAGGAGGCCAGAATACAGGGCATCAGCACAGAAGAATCAGGTCATCAAGAGAGGTTGTCCCCAGACAAAGCAGAAGAACAATGTTGATCTGCCCTGAAGAAGGCCTGACTCAAAGGCCTCTTGGCTGTCCCATCTCTAAAGAGCTGCCTGGGGAAAAGAGGAGATTCCTAGGGGTTCCATCCTGGTCACTGCCCACCAGGGAGTGTTGGTGGGATGTGGGGCTTGGACACTTGCCAAGGCAGTGAGAGAGCGAGGGCGGCTGGGAAGGCCTTTGGGATCTCCACCTCAGGGAGCAGAGAAGGGCACACACCCAGCCTTTCTCTCCAAGACAATCTAATGAGTCTTCTTGGGGGAAAGTTCAAGCCAGGGACAAGGGCCAAGTACCATTGGTATAGGCTTCCTACTACCCCTGACCTGCACAATGCCCCTCTTGAACACAACCTCCACCTCTCCTCACACTAGGTTCCAGAGCCTGGGGCCTGCCCTTAACTGGGGCTACCAGTGCTCCTCCTTGGAGATGACACCATGGTTGGGCAGCTCTCCCCCAGCCTTCTTTTGAACGTACACTCAGAAATGTACTCTTGCTGGGAGAGAGCCTTCCCAGAAGGCTATGTCCTCCCAGAGCCCCACCTGGCAACCTGATCAGGGATGGGTGCCCTGCCCTCAGACTAATGCTCTCCAAGGACCCTTTGTGCACTCTCACCTTTTCCCAAAGCACAAAGTCCTTTAAGTCTACCTAGCCACCTTGTGGGGTTGCCCTGGACTGGCCCTTCAGCTCTATGCAGAGCCAGTAACGTCTCCCCCTGCTGGGACATCAGGGACACGTTGATGCCTTCATGGCACCCGCTCCAGGCTGCCCCATATTCCTTCCTGAACCAAGTTCTTTGTGGGACCTCAAGGCACACATCCATGTGGCCTTCGATCGAGGAGGACATCAGCCTTTTCAGCCTCAACCTTGGCCCTCTTCTCCATGGATCCAATATGAGATCCCTGACCTCCCAAGATCATCAGACTGATTTCCATTCCAATTCCATTTTCTTCTGGGCTGGCATGCTTATTTCTGGTGAGAAGATACTGTTGGAGTAATCAGTCCTCCTGTGGGATTGACAGACATGCCTGGACCCCTCCCTCTTCTCCTCCCCCTTACTGAGGAGAGCCCAGCCTCCTCTTGCTCCCAGGTGCCCTGGGGACTGGGCCTGAGGCCAAAAACTGCCACTCACCTGGAAGGCTTCAGGCCCTGGTGGAATCATGGCTCAAGTCTGAATGAAATTCAGTCCTTGAATTGGTCCTAGGAAAATTGTATAGATCTTTGGGCTTGCCCTTCCTCTCTCCTTAGAGCCAGCACCACCTGCCCAAGCTGGGACTTGTATCAGAGACCAAAGATATTCACTCACCTGGAATGCTTCAGGACATGGTGAAACCTTGTCTTGACTGTCAGACTGAAAAACATGATGCTAAGAGAAGGAGCTAAGGGAAACCTTGCTGACAACCTTTGGGCTTGGGCTTTGGGGAGCTGAAGAAAAGCCCAAACCAGAGGCATGTCCTTGTCCTGGTCATGTGGAAGCCATGCTAGAGCCACTAAGGCTGTTTTTCAGGGATGGGGTGCTTCCATGCCCAAATCCCATAGTTCTAAAAAGGGAAGATAGATCCTCTTACCTCCTGCTTTTGGACTGTCACCTCCATTGGCCCTCAGTGTATTCCTACTGAGCATGATTTTAAGTAATTACCTCTCTTCATGTCATAGTGAGTTCTCAGCACTTACCCTATCAAGGCACTTGGCCAGCATCCAGAAACTGGCACCTTAGGAACCTTACTTCATGAGCTTCTCTCCAGTGTGTATAACCTACAGGTCCTATGTTTACGTCATTTTCTTGGGCAGGATGAAGGCTGATTGTCCCTGGATTGCCCCACAGACAGCAAGCCCATTTCAGATCTTGCTTTAAGGGGTAAGCTCTTCCTAGAGGTGGTTTGGACAGCTGTGAAGACAAGTCCATTTCTTGAGGTATCATGCCCATGGAGGCCATACCTACCCACAATCAGTGAAGAGCTACAATATGCTGACAAAATAATCACAGAACAACCAGATTGAACAACCTGTCTATACATGGAGACAGAAACACCTACCTGAAATGCCTACTTGCATAGTGAAATTTTTACATTCCTCTCTACCTTTTTCCCACCTTGCTTCGCCTTTCCTATGTACTTAATTACTATTAAATATGTGTTAGCTTGGAAGAGCAAATCATTGAGGTCACAAATAACATATTAATGTATGGAAACATGTTATACCCATAGATGTCTCCAGTGGGAAGGCAAACGTAATTTGTTTTCCACTCATCTGACATTCTTTTGTGAGGTCCCTTGGGTGACCAAACACTGTGGTGGTTTCTTTGGGAATGTGTGACTTTAGAGTGGGCTCTATCATATTCACTGCCAGGTATCACGGACAAATGTGATTGGGCCTGGAAACTCACCGAAAAGTTGGCTGTGATTTGGAATCAAGCTCAATGAATCATTTATCTAGAGACCATCCGCTCATGTGTTATCCGTGGGTCAATCAGGCAAAGTCCAAGAGGAGGTTTAGGCCAGGAACAAGGGCCAAATCCATTCGTTCTGCACTTCCACCAATGTACTGCCCTCTATTCCCAAACAATGTCAAGGCTACATCTCATTCCTCTGTCCACCTCCTGAAGCCACCCCTCTACTTCCAGTAAACAGAGGTTTTTCATGGAGATGATACATCATAGCTACCAATGGCTCTCCACAGCCTTTTGGTACAATACACGCAGTACAGTTTCTCCTCTGTTGGGTGCCCTCGCTGAAAAGAGTGCCTTCTGGAGAGGAAGTTTGCCACATGATTGCAAAGGGCCCAACAAGACTTAGCAAAATACATCAAAAAGCCCACTTGTAACATTTGTATTATCAAGAGTCCAGTAGCCCTGAAACTATCCTGGCCAAGTCCTATGGACGCTAAGGGGATACCCTTCAGCTCTCTCAATAGCTAACAGCAGCTTCCAGCTAAAACTCTATGCCAGGTTGATGCCTGCATCTCACCATCTCTGGGCCTGGGGTATAATGTTTTTATGCCCTAGTTCCTTGGGGAATGTCAAGGCACACACCTAAGGTGGCTGACCATTTTGGGCATAAGCCTCATCAGCCCCAAAGATTACAGAGACCCTTGCTAATGTTCTCCATAGAGAAACAGTAGAAAGTATTGCCTCCATTTACAATCTGATTAGATTTCTGTTCTAATGACAGGCATTTCAGTGCCCAAGATTCTCTCCCATTTGTGATGACACTGTAGGAGATATTAGCCCTCCTTTGTGATTGAGGGACCTGCAAGGAGCCCCTCCTCTTTACAGAGATAAGGCAGGCTTCCCCTATAGTCCAATGTCCTTTGGGGCCTTTGTCTAAGAGCAAAATATTCACTCACCTGGATTTCTTCAGGCAGTGGTGAATACCTTGATTGAGAGTCTTGCTGAAAGACACAATTCCAAGAAAGAGAGCTAAGAAAAGGCCCCACATACAGACTCCGGGCCAGGGGACTTGGTATCAGGAACACAGAATAAAACATGATCATGTTCTTGCCACGTGGAGCCCCATCCTCATGTTGGAGTTCCAAGGGCTGTTCTCCAGGGATAGCATGCCTCCATGCCTGAATCCCATTTCTCTACAAGAAGCAGAATGATCCTACACCTGCTACCCTGGATTGCCACCTTTATTTGGCCCCAGTATAATACCATTGGTTTTTGGGTCATCATCTCTATGCCAATATGAGATATCTTTATCAACCCAAATAAGGCACTCTCCACACATCCCAGAACTGGCACCCGAGTATGCTTGCCTCACATGGCTTTCTAAAAATGAGGATACCCAAAAGGAAACTTTTTTCTGTTTATTCTAGGTGCTGGATGAAGCAGTATGGATTGCTTCAGGGGCAGTAGGCCAAATTCAGATCTTCCTCAAGGGGATGTTTTCTGGCTAGAGTGGAGTCACACCTCCACTCCTAGTCCATCTTTTGAAGGATGTTGGATCGTGAGTGCTATGCCTTCATGAATCCAATGATGACACAGACATATCAGTGAGGATACATTTAGGAACATACAACAAATACAGTTATACACAGGGATATAAACACTAAAGGGAAATCCATACCTGCCTACTGAACTGTCCCTCTTCCTCTCTCCCTTCCTTCTTTTTTCCTATTTTTTTTCTCCCTTTTTATTTACATGCATACTAGCGGGATACAAAAGAACATGTGCAAGAATGGTGGAGTGGATATTTGAGGCCATGAATAATGTGTCAGTACATGAAGAAGTTATGCATCAATAAAGAACTCCAAAGAGAATGTAGAGGTGAGTTGGTTGTCCACCAAGCAGAAGGATTGGGTGCAGGCTTCTCAGCTGATCAAACACTCTGGAGGTGTCTGGAAGACCAGAGACATTCCTTCTGGTCTGTGCATGTAATTGGGATCAGTGGGTCATTGTGGTCACCTCTTTCTCAGGGACAGGCAAAAAACATGCCTGTGAAGACCCATATAATCCATGCTTGAGGAAACAGCGAAGCCTGACCACTCTTGGTCACTCCATTAGTCATGAGGGAAAACCCTGCATAAGACTTTTAGGTCTGGAACATGGGTCTTCCCATGGGCCCCAAACACCAACTATTCTACTCCTCCCTCCTTTGTACACTCCTTAGGTCTACCCATCTACTTCAGGCAAACTCGGCATCTCCGTCTTGATGGACATGATAAAGCATTACTCCAAAGGACTCTACAGTGCTTTTTTTTAAAAGTAAGTGTTTTAAAGAGGTGTTTTCTCCTCTGGAAAGTGCCATTTTTAAAGGTTGTTTCTCCAGGGGGGGAAGAATCCCAAATGAAGCACAAGGGGTCCAAACCCATCAAAGTGCCCATAGGAACCACTGGCATCACCAAGAGACCAGGATCCCTGAAACTGACCTGTCTAAGCCTTATGGATGCTCAGAGGCTGCCCTTCAGCTTTCTGACTAGCCAGGAGCACCTATCATCTAAGACCTGGTGCCTGAGTTAATTCTTGCATCTCACCATTTGCAGGCCTGCAGCTTGATCCTTCCCAACTCAAGGTTCTTGGGAGACTGCCAGGCCACAACGGAGGTGGCCATTCCTTCAGTATATCAGCCTTATCAGTCTCAGGGTGTTCAGAGACCCTTAGAGAAATTTCCCAAGGGGAGGAAATATTGCCTCCATTGCCAATTTAATTAGAATTTAGATCTATCAACATTCTTTTTCTTGCCTGAGATCATATCTGGTTAGTGATGGCACTGTAATAGAGATCAGCCTTTCTTTGGTATTGAGGGTCTTGAAAGGTCTCTTTCCTTTGTATTAAGGTGAGAATGTCTCTCCCATAGTCTAATGTCCTCTGGGGCTTGGGTAAAAGGCCAAAGATATACATTCACCTGTAATTCTTCAGGCCATGGTGAAACCTTGGCTTAAGCATCTTACCAAAACACACAACCCCAAGAGAAAGAGCAAGGGAAGGCCCTGCAAATGGCCTCTTGGGGCAGGGAAATTGGGATCAAAGTAAAAGCTGACAACATGTACATGTCCTGGCCACATAGAAGCCCATGGTCACAGTAGAATTGTAAAAGCTGTCCTGCAGAAATAGGGTTCCTCTATGCCCAAATCCCATGGTTCTAGATGGGGCAGAAAAATTCCTGGCCTCCTGCCCCTGGACTGCCTCTTCCATTGGGCTTCAGCATAGTCCTATTTGGCATGATTTTCAGGTCACCATCTCTCTTTAAAATAATATACTTTTTTTTTTTTTTTATCTTTTGAGGGCTGCACCTGCAGCATATGGAGGTTCTCAGGCTAGGGATCGAATCAGAGCTGTAGCCGCTGGCCTATGCCAGAGCCACAGCAATGTGGGATCTGAGCCATGTCTGCAAACTACACCACAGCTCATGGCAATGCTGGATCCATAACCCACTGAGTGAGACCAAGGATCGAACCCCTGCAACCTCATGGTTACTAGCCGAGTTCATTAACCACTGAGCCAGGATGGAAACTCCCATAAAATAATATACATTTTAATTGCACAGCCAGTTATTGCATTATCATATGTCATTTCTTTTTGTCTCCAGCATGCCAACCCCTAGATATTTTAAAATTAACAATATGGCGAACATTTATTTAATAATATTTTGGTAGAATTCAACTCAATACTTTTTTCGGTATTTTCGGCATCTGAATAATTTTTCATTCTTTTCATTACTTATTTTCTCACTTTAAGACAGATTTCAAAGTGAATATCTTCATATTTCTGTCATGAATCTTATTGCTTCTTTTCTTAGTGATAATTATGGTTAATTTTGACTTTTTTAATAGTTTCATTTACTTTTTTTTTTCTTGGAGAAGTAAAACAGTTATACATTTTTCAAAAACTTCTGCATGCCTTCAGTTGTTTGGAATCATGAGATCATTACATTGATCAATTTATTCTATTAATAGCTACTTTATGTTGGTATCTCTGCATTTTTTCATTGCATATGAACTGCCTAAAATCTTATTCTTAAAGCCACATAATTTTTTTTTTTTTTTGTCTTTTTAGGGCTGCAAACATGGCATGTGGAGGTTCGCAGGCTGGGGTCCAATTGGAGCTGTAGCTGCCGGCCACAGCCACAGGACTGTGGGATCCGAGCTGCATTTGTGATCTACACCACATCTCCTGGCAATGCCTAATGCTTAACCTACTGAGCAAGGCAAGGGATCGAACACGCATCCTCATGGATACTAGTCGGGTTCATTAACTGCTGATCCACAACAGGAACTCCAAAGCCACATAAGTTTTTGACCACAAATCAGATACACTTGTAACTGTGGTATTTTAGTATATAATTTTAAATTAATATAGAGCCTTTTTGAACATGGATAGTAATCCCTGTTATATTGAATGTCCTCTTAAATATCTTATCAACTTGAAATCTACACAACAAATAAAATTCAATAATCTATGTAAATGTGTCTTTTATACACTCAGAGAAAGCCACACTACAGAGTGGGATCCAGAGGTAAAAAAATCTATCATATTATTTCTATTCATTTTCATTCCAAAATATTGTATTTGCCCATGAGAATTTCTTCAAGTTGGTCAGACACTCATTTGAGATAAAGAGTAAATATTTCTAATTCCATACCACTAGCCTATTCACATATAAATTAGAATCTTCTGGCATCATTTGTATCATATTCTTTATTATATGATGCATTTGGTACATATCATGACCTGTAATTTTGAATATTTTTAAATTTTAAGTTTAAAATTTTAGTTCCTTAACAGCACAACTGCTAAATTTCAAATCCTCTTTTTAATGGCATTTTCCTTCAGATATGGGAGATACTTTAGTGTTTCAAAGTAGCCCAAAGTGACTTTTAGAATGCCCTAAAATTATAAAAATATCATTCTCGATTACTGTGGTTTTGTAATATTGCCTGAAGTCTGGGAGAGAGATGCCTCCTGCTTGGTTTTTGTTCTTCAGAATTTCTTTGGCAATTCTGGGTCTTTTGTGCTTCCATATAAAGTTTTGGATTGTTTGATCTAGTTCTGTGAAAAATCTCATCAGTAATTTGATAGGGATTGCATTGAATCTGTAGATTGCTTTGGGTAGTATGGCCATTTTTACAATATTAATTTTTCCAACCCAGGAGCATGGAATATCTTTCCATTTCTTTACTTCTTTACTTCTTCTTTAATTTCCTTGATTAATGTTTTATAGTTCTCAGCATATTAAGTCCTTTACCTCCTTAGTCAGGTATATTCCCAGGTATTTGATTTTTGGGGGTGCAATTTAAAAAGGTATTGCATTTCATCATGTTTTTTGAATTATCTTAAGCAGTGCATTGCAGACCAGTGAATCTAAATTTCTCAACTTCAATATTGTTAATTTCATATTAATATAAAACTTTTACTTATAAGTTTTCATCAAGTAGGTCGGTCACTTAGTCAACAGAAAATTCCATTTTCCTGTTCCATTTACCTTCTGCTTAAACCTTTTTGCCTTTGGAGTGCATCTTAACCAATCATCAGTGTTCTATTTGGAGTATAACTATCACCATGGCAAACTAAACACTAATCATCAATGCAGTTTTGCATCCCTTGGTTGAATGTCTTATTCAAAGCCACATTGAGAGAAAAGCAGTGGATTAAGCCCTCTATGTACTTTACTATTAAAAATTGTAAATCTCTGAAACAAAGTTTACAGGATGATTGCTTTTTTTTTTTTTTTTTTTTTACTTTTGAGAGCATATACAGGTTTGATTCCTATGAGTTTCTTTTAAGATATTATTGTATCAAGCCACAAATAAAATGCCTATAGAGGAAATATGATTCCATATATATTCCCTGTATTGTCAGCTAGGTTTATCTCCATCAAAATTCTATTGGTTATGATTTTCAGGTCATCATTTCACCTCAGGACAATAAGTTATCATCACTGACCCACACCATGACACTCCACAAGCACATGGACACTTGAACCTGAATATACGTACCAGTCAATTATTGTAGCAATATGGGCTGGCATTTAGACATATTAAGTGGTATACACCTGACTCACATTAATTCTCCAAGGCTGCAGGCCAAATTGTGATCTTCCTCTGTACTCATTATTTAAGTACACAGGAGTAGGACACGTATTAAAACTTAAATCTCTCATGGAACATGGCTCTTTATTGCTTTTCCTTAATGGAATAATACTGTTTATACTCAGAAAATGATGCATTATGGAGACTGTAGACTATTTATAACCGTACAGTAGAATAACACAGAACATAGGTTTCTTTGGAGAACTACTCAGAAGCTGTCAGGAAAACACAAGAGCATTCCAATGATCATCCGTTTTATATATAAAAAGTGCCATACCAGTAACATTTGGCATTGTCTTTTGCATATGAACTCTCTTAAATGACACCCCCTTAGCCACATGAAGTTCAGGGTTTACAAATCAAGTATCAAGCTACTGGGAATAGTATTCGTTTTCAGGCAGCCTCCATCATTCATCGCATATACATTATTATACTGAAAATAACTCGTTAATGTGATACTAACACACTGAAAATCACATATTAGTTTTTTCATTAATATAATAAACTTTAGATTTAATAAGAATAGAAAATTACTGAGTCTGATTTTAATCATGTTGGAAGAATATTTCATTTATTAAAATTTATCCAATGACCCATTCAATATTATAGAGATATTGCTCTAGTCATTTTTAGATACCTAGATGATTATTAGACATTGATCTAGATCTAGATACCAGTTAATCAAAATTTTATTAATTTTAATAATACCTAATTCAAATAATAAGCAAATATTTTTGTCATAAGATTACATTAAGTATACTGGCAATCAATAAGAAACCCTGTATCAATATTAATGTTGACCAAATAAACAAACCTAACTGCTTTGGGGTGAAACTTCTCTAGTCTTTTGACCTATTTTGAATAAATTTATGACTAAGGCTACCACATTCCAATTAATGTGAAGGTTTAACTCTTAGCAGTATATTTCCCTGTAATCCATAAAGAAAGAAAAAGAGCCAAGAATAGAACCCCAATATGCAACACTATTATTAGGAATTATAAATCATTAAACAAAACTTAATGAATGAATATTTGTTTTTTCACTTATAAGCACGTAGATTGGTTTAGATACACATTTTTCTTAAGGTTCCTTTGACTCAATTCAAATCTATCTCTTTGAAGGACAGGCACCATCTAACATATTAGTTTCACATATGTGTAGGTGAAAACATATGCCCTTTAGTGAATTAGTTTTATTAGTTTTGTTTTCAGAAGTTTTGAGCTGAAACTGACAATTTTCAGCTCTTCTGTCTATAATATGATTAATCTTTTCACAACATTAATCTCTCCATAGATAGTAACATGCCCGGCATCTAATTGTTGCCTTAAGTAGGTGCAATCTTGTATTCCAGTACTAATAAGTGTATACTGCAGTCGTTGAATAACTAGTTCAATTATAGAAGCGAAGGCTTGTGAAAAATATTTAGCTACCTTTTTTGCAGCAGGGTTTCATTCCTCAATGTCCAATTCCAATTTTTTTTTCTCAATTCCACTTTTACTTTTCTCTAGTGCTATATTCTGTCTTAGGTTTTGATTCCACCCTGTTGGCATCTGAATTACATATTTCTGCAATTGTCTGAAGGCATTAGTATGTTTGTTAGTATTTTTATATCAATAGGGTTTGCAATTGTAGTCCCAGCTTCTCTTTACTTATAAATATGGTATTAATATATCTCTTTTAGTTTAATCATGACACTGTTTTAATCCTATTGTAAAAATGTTTAACAATGATAAAGCCTATTCCACACAAGTAGAATTGAATTGACTCAAATGAGCAGCAAGAACATTTAAGGATATGGTCCATTTAATGATCTGGAAAACCTTAAGTATGAGGATTGGAGACTCCTGAGTTTTAAACAGAGTAGGCTAATTTTTACTGGACAATATATTTCAGGACTTTTGAAGGAAATATCCTTTATGATTTGGGCTAGGATATTTCTTCCTCATTGTATATTCATTTCAGTTTTGTTAAACTGGACTATAATGGCTATAAAAAATAGAGATCAGTTGGAGTTTTGTGTTATTGTTTAGGAACTTTCTATTTGAATGTACTTTCATTAAGTTTGATTGGTTAAAATTGTCTTCCATTTAGTATATTCAATAACACAAAAGGTGATATTTAAGATTATTTTATTTGGGTAAAATTGATTAGTCTGGGGACTTGACATTTTTCATTTCTTCTAAATTTAAACAATCCAGTTGGTGAGTCTTAAGTATTATGACAAAATAGGTACTTCTTGAGTCCTTGTTCCATATTCAGAACATTTGTAGTCAATTCAATCCCTTGGCATTAAGATACTAATTTTAAAGGAAGAAATTATTTTACTATAAGCTTCATGTTCAACTCATATGAAATAGAGTAAGTAACAAAATTATAATGGTCAAAATAATTATGAAGTAACAAAGAAATCTGTCGCTGCAACTGTCTGATCATTAGAGAAGCTTTCTCTGCAGCCAGCATATTATTTTAAGTTACTCTCTAGAGCATTTAATCTTAAGGTTACTAATGGGAATCGTAGTCCATTCAGTCATAGATGTTGGTTTCACAAGAGAAGCGTGCGTCCTCTTGGGTTTCCTCTTCACCTTAATAGTAGTGTGAATTATCAAAAACACCTGGCAAGATTCTGTCTGGTGTGATGAATATCAGTCTGATATTGGAATAATTTCATACATACCAGGTCTCCTGCTCAAAATTGATGACAAACCTCCTCAGAGGGATTTTTCCAGCATCTGACCACATGATGGCAAAATTGGTACAGGGAAGCCCACAAATGGGAAGCCCGTGATATGTATACTCATGACTGCTTTTTATTTATTAGATAATAGGTTAGGCTTAAACCCTAAATTCAAATATTTTCAAATTCAATTTGAGAAATACCTTTCTTACTAGAGGGAGTTAATCTAATTTTTAATGAAACTAATGGTAAGGCTTTGGGCCACTGGATGTTTGAGTGGTTTGATATAATTTAGCCAAATAAATTTTTAGGGTATGATTCATTCATTCCAAATGTTCAGGAACCAGAGGCAATAAAGAATAGGCAAATTTTGAGTATTTGGATAATATTACAAAACTCCTAAATTACTACAAATATAGAGAATTCCAAACGTTAAGATCATTTAATTTAGTATGTTGTTTCCCACTGAGCATCAGTTGTAGCCAATGGAAACAGGTCTGGCCATTTAAATATTATACTCAGCACTACTAAAAATATTTAATACCTTCTAAATTTGTAAGCTTGAAAAAGTCCATTTGACATCCTATTGCAGGTAAGTTTGGCCTTAAATGGCTTCCTTAAGTGCTACCTAAAAGTATATTTTTCAAACAACACATGTTTATATTAGTTCCTGAATTATTTAGTCCTATATACTTTTTGTGAGATTCCAAAATATTTAGCATATTCTTTCTATTTGAAGGAGTTTGTCAATGGCATGAAAAAGCTATCCAAGCATAAAATTGGGATAAAAATATTCTCATAATGTAATTTCCATTCTACCATGGTATTCTTATTTACCCTTGACTTATAATTTTCTAATTCTTATAGAGCTAGATATTTCTGAAATTATGAATAGCAATTTCTGGATAGAAGAAATAGATATTTAATTTTTCCTGTCTAAAATTTAGTAGATTTTTTCAAAGCTTGGAATGAAAATTCTTTCTTAAAAAAGATTCTTTTTTTCCAGTATGAGTTATACAATCAATAATATAAATCTGTTAGAGAATTTTCAATGACTCTAATACACTGGTAGTTCGTGTCTCATGTATTGTTTTAGTTCTTGTCAGCATTTGAAAGTCTCTATCTATTCTTTCAAAGTTGGCTGGTTGCGTAACAGACCACAAGTGTATTTATTATCAGCATAGATTTTCATTTTAAGACTGAAGGCTAATCTAAGGTAATATTGTCAAGATGGCAAAAATAGGCATCCTTAGCCCTAGTCCCCTCACGGAAAAATAATTCCACAACTATACACAAATGAAAATGTCAGGGATAATACCTTAGTAAGCCAGTGGAGCACACATCAGATAATCACATCAAAAAAGGGTTAAACATTTCACTTTGTACATATCACCCCTTCCCTGAGCTGGAATAGCAACATACTGAGAAGGATCTCCTTGGCCTATGAATTTTCCACCTGGGGAAAAAGAAACTAAGACATATGTCCAACTTCCCCAGTGTTTCAGGTTATTATCTGAGAGGCCCACTTCTCTCTTATCTTACATGGCTACTGAAGGAATTGGTATTAGCATACCGCCTGAACAAATAGGAACAAGGAAAAAATACATAGGCCCAGAGCATCTGGTACTACTGTCTTGACAGGATCCCTGTCCTTCCAACAGCAAACTTGCCCAACCAGGGCCCTTACGACAACAGTGCTAGAACAAAGAATCCTCCACCAGCCCCACCCAGTCAGTGAGCCAAGCTTGCAGCCCTGCCTGACTATAAGGCCCAGCCAACACTTGCCCCTGACACAGAGTGATCTCACTCAATTTCAGAGCATTGGCTTGCCTTACCTGTCCACATATGCCAAGAAGTGGCCTTCCCAGAATCCCAGGCTGAGCTTACTGATGGATGATTTTCCTTCCCAAGCCAAGGTCTACTGACTTGAAGTGACTACTTCCTCAAATGTGAAGACACTAATGCAAGAATATAAGCATCATAAAGAATCAGATTCATGTAGCAGCACCAAAGGAAACCAATAAATTCATAGTAACTAAACCTAAAGGAATGGATATCTACATATAGCCTGATGGAGAACTCAAAATAATTGTTTTACAGAAGCTTGGGAAACTAAAAGAGAAGACACCAGTTTTTTAAAAAAACTGAATAAAAAATACACAAACAAAATGTCAAAGAAACAGAAACACTAAGAAAAAACGAAGCAGAAATCCTAGAGCTAAAGAATAACATCACTGCACTAAAATTTTCAATAGTGAACTTCAGCAACATATTCCAAACAGAAAAAAGAAGTAGTGAACTTGAAGACAAGTCATTTAAAATTATTCAGTCAGAGGGACAAAAAAATAATTTTAAAAAGAAGTAACAGCATCACATGAAACAATATTTGCATTATCAGAATTCCTGGAGAAGAGAAAGAGAAAGGGAGAGAATTTTTATTTAAATAGTGGCTGAAAGTGTCCCAAACTTGCATAGAGAAATGGAATTCATGAAGCTCAAGAGCCACCAAAAAGACTGAGCCCAATCTAGTCTATACCAAGACATGTTATAGTTAAATTGTCAGAGTCAAAGACAAAGAGAGAACTCTGAAATCAGCAAAAAAAAAAAAAAAAGTGACTCATCATACACAAGGGAATTCATATATTAGTGTAATAGGATTTATCAACAGGAATTTTTTTTTTTTTTTTTGCCATTTCTTGGGCTGCTTTCACGGCATATGGAGGTTCTCAGGCTAGGGGTCTAACCAGAGCTGTAGCTGCCAGCTTACGCCAGAGCCACAGCAACGCAGGATCCGAGCCGCGTCTGCGACCTACACCACAGCTCACGGCAACGCTGGATCGTCAACCCACTGAGCAAGGGCAGGGATCGAACCTGCAACCTCATGGTTCCTAGTCAGATTCGTTAACCACTGCGCCACGACGGGAACTCCAGGAGTCTTTTATTTTTTTTCTTTTCTGGGGCCACACCCATGGCATATGGAGATTCCCAGGCTAGGGGTCTAATCGGAGCTGTAGCCGCTGGCCTACGCCACAGCCACAGCAGCATGGGATCCGAGCTGTGTCTGTGACCTACACCACAGCTCATGGCAATGCTGGATCCTTAACCCACTGAGCAAGGCCAGGGATCAAACCCACAACCTCATGGTTCCTAGTCAGATTTGTTAACCACTGAGCCACAGTGGGAACTCCCCAGCAGGAATCTTGTAGTCCAGGAGATAAAAGAATGACATATTCAAAATACTGAAAGGAAAAAAAAAATCTCGCCAACCAAGAATATTACTAGTAAACCGGTAAAACTGTCCTTTAACAATAGAGGTGAGATTAAGACTTTACCAGTTAAACAAAAAAAAATTGAGGGAGCTTATCACCACTAGACCTCCTTTATAAGAAGTGTTCAAGGGCTGTCTTCAAGTTGAAATAAACAAAAGCAAAAGTTTATGAAAGTACACAGCAGGTCCATTTTTAACAGATTATCAAGCACATCAGTATACAAGATATATTCTTCTAAGGGGCTACCTGTTTACATAGGAACTTCAGAGGGTACAGAACTGGTAGAAGGTCATCCAGAAACATCCATACCTTGGATGTTTTCCAGGTTAAACAACAAAGGGAGTAGAAATTGCGGAATCCATGGCTTTAGTACCCAGAAGAAAGGATTGGAAAAGTCTGAGATGGGGAAAAGTAACAGAAAAGTCTATTTCATTTCCAGTTCTAAGGTTCTCTCGTGTCAATTTGGTTTATTATTTTTCACCATTTGCCAATCATTTTCCGTCTGATTTCCTGGGGTGGGGAAGATTCTCTTGAGGTGATGGTAAAATTTTAGAGATAGATTGTATGCCTTGAATCTTAGTCTCTTTCAGCATTCTTTTTTCCAATGTCTTGACTTTTCGTTAGTGAATTATTGACTTTCCATTAGGGTATGCATTCTTTGTTGAGGGCCTCAGATAATGTTGTGTTCCCTTATAAATAATTATAACTAGGTAGATAAACTGCATCTTAAGTTTCTTCTACATATTTTATCAAAGCTGGTTGTAGCCGCCACTATCTGAGAAACCATTTGTTCTTTCCATCAAACTACTTTTTCTCTTACTTATATATTTTTTGTCTTTTTAGGGCCACACCCACAACATATGGAGGTTCCCAGGCTAAGGGTCTAATCAGAGCTGTAGCTGCTGGCCTATGCCACAGCCACAGCAATGCCAGATCCTCAACCCACTAAGTGGGGCCAGGGATTGAAACCGCAACCTCATGGTTCCTAGTCCGATTCGTTTCTGCTGTGCCACGACAGGAACTTCCATCTTACTTGTATTTGAATTCTTAGCAAAAAAAAATGACATAAAATTGGGGGGGGTTTCAAGGTCTATTCTGATCTTCATATGTATTTATAGTTGTAACCTTAGGAAGTGCTTCAGTGAACTGTAATTAAACACAATGAAGGACTCAGCTTCTGAGTGCAGGATTTAGCTGAGTCTCTCAGTTTACCTTCTGCAGAAAATTTTCAAGGAATCTTGTCAGTAGTGCTTTATGCTAAGTTTCTAAGGTACAAAGAACAGAATAGTCTGAGTTGTTGGAGAAAGTGCGCAGTTGGATTCCTGACAACTTAGAATTCCCTAGTGTGGAGAGGTTACCATTTTGCTTTCTTTGTGCCTGTTTCATCAGTCAAAGAAAGTCAAATAGACAACAATTTGTATAGCAGCCAGCATGCAGACCCATGTAAATGTTTGTAGACTGAAAACAAAGTACAGAACACCTCAGGTAATTTTTGTGGATCTCTTAGAGCACTAGGGGGAGGGCATATGGGCTTTTAACATTTTCAGTATCTGCAGCAGTCCTTAATACATTCTAATAGGCATTTGAGTTGCTGGAGTTACAAAAGTATAGGGCCAATATTCTTCATATTTAAATGAAAAATAAATTAGTTTCTATGATACAGCAGTTCCCATTTTGTCATTTAATAGCATGACTGTTTTTTAATCCCCTTCTTCCAGGTCACTAGGCAAACTCTGTACAACCTGATACTTTCGCTCTACAACACAGATTCTTAATAAAATTTTCAATGACTTCTCACTCTTTTTTTAAAATCATATCTGTTTCCATAGCTTTGTTTCACATAACCTTGAACATTCCTATATCCCTTCCCAAGAATGGCACCCATGCTGGGGATTAGCATAATTTTTATGTCATCAAATCTCAAGACACAAGTTATGGCACTCCACCAATACATTTATTTGATCCTAAAAAGTCTAACCAAGATTGCCTTAAAAATCTGTGCCAAAGTGGACTGGGGTTTGGGTAGATTCAGTGAAGTTAATCTGGTTAGCTTTTATGTGTCCCTAGTGTAGGTGGGCATAAAGTCGTCTTTCTCAGTAGACTTTATCTAAGGGGACAGGAGTATGACAGTAGTCAAAAATGAAAACTATATTTTATGACTACTTTTCCTAAAAAGTAAATAAGATACCAGGAAGATCCTAATTTTATTCATTTTTACATCCACAGGAAAATAAATATCTGGACTTCAAGGATTCACAATTGTCAGGATCCTCGAATAGTCAGAATCCAAAAATAATACACAAATGTAAAACATTAAAACCCTGAAATAATATGAAAGTATTGAATTTGTCTACTTGGGCATTTAGAACCAACAAAATATTGCACCATAGAAATGATACTGTTGAATCACAAAACTTTCTCGATTTTCAGTAAACAAACTCAAATAAAAAGTAAAATTCGGAGTTTCCGTCGCAGCGCAGTGGTTAACGAATCCGACTAGGAACCATGAGGTTGTGGGTTCGATCCCTGGCCTTGCTCAGTGGATTGACGATCCGGCGTTGCTGTGAGCTGTGGTGTAGGTTGCAGACGCAGCTCGGATCCCGCGTTGCTGTGGCTCTGGTGTAGGCCGGTGGCTAAAGCTCCGATTGGACCCCTAGCCTGGGAACCTCCATATGCCGCGGGAGCTGCCCAAGAAATGGCAAAAAAAAAAAAAAAAGTAAAATTCTCCTGATGAGGATCATTATATATGTATATGATCATACACACACACACACACACACACACGCGCACACACACACACACACACACACACACATGACTCATGGAGAAAAATAACCCATAATATATGTATATTGACTGAAAGAATAAACCTAAATGCCCTAGATTAAGTCTTTTACTAGTTTTAAGTCTATTTTGCATTTCTCAGTTATCAAAGGCAGCCTAAGCTACATAATACATAGACGAGGTAAAAGAGAGTTGATGTATAATTTCCAAAAAAAAGAGAATAAAAGACTAAAATCTGCTTAGTATAAAAGAAATCATTGCTCACCTGAAAGGAGACATAAACACGTGGATGAAAGGTTTCTCCCATGGGATTTATTATCTGAAGCCCATAGAGTTTCTACTCCAGTGAATCTAGGAACCCCCACTCCCACTTCACAATCCAGGATTTTTATCTCTTCTAGGCCCCAGTGTAATTCAATTAAACATACTTTTTGTGTAATCACATCTCAAGACAAGTTGCCCTCATTCACACAAACCACGGCACCACCCTCAACTACTACTTCTTGGTCCTGTAATCTCTTACCGGGGATGACATCTTTAAATTCTAGTCCCAAGTAGATGGGAGATCTGAGAGGTTCAGTATGAGACAACTGAGTAGTTAATGGTGCCCAGGGGAATTGGGCTAAATAGTCCTATTCCTGATTTGTCTTTATCTGTGAGGACAGGATTAGGGCAGTAGTCAAAGATGAAACATATTTCATGTTTGCATTGTTCAAATGTTCCTCTGTGATATCTACAGGAAGGATATTACTTAAAAAGGGGGGCGCATTCCTTTGTATATGGACCAGTGATTCACCAAACACAGTCAAATCAAAGCAAATAAGATATCTTGGCTTCAAGAAATTGTCAGGGCCTTTATGCTGAAATAAAGTCTTAGTGTTAACCAGCTTTTGGCTGTAGCTTCCAGGAAGCCAGGACAGAAAACCAAACCAAACCAAACCAAACCAAACCGAACCAAACCAATGGCATTATTCATAACATATATTTTCCACTTAAAATAAATCTAATGAAGCCACATGATAGAAGCTAGATATTGGTATCAGGCTGCTTATAATTTTATTCAGTTTCACTTATCATGAACAAAGCATACACTTGACTCTCAAACCTCTGTCTGCAAATGCCATTGTCCTTCAACTGTGAGTAGTTCATTTCTGATGCACAAATATTACAACATTTTAGTAAATTCAACATAATCTAACAAATGAATGTATCTCTATATAAATTTAGAACCAGCTAAATAATGTACCATGTAAATAATACTAATTAATTATAAGATTTCTCAAATTCAATCAAAGCAAAGCTCAGGCACAAAAATTTTTTTCTTATGCGAATCATATCATCAATATAAGCACTCATGGAGAAGAATTAGCCATAGTAATATCCCCGTTCCCTTAAAAAATGAACCTAAATATCTTAAATGCTAGTCATTTTTAGTCCAGAAGTCTATCTGGAATTATAGCTCTCTCATATCACTAAAATAAGTGAGGGTCCAGGTTAATTTTCATTTTTGGTAATTCTTATTCTACCTGTACTTCATACCTGTTACTACTGCAGGTTCTTTTTTTTCAACTCAGCTCTGAGAACTGTGGATAAGTTATTTCTGTGCTAAAGAATTGTTTTGAATTAGCTATGTAGCTTGTTATTCCACACTACATAGGTAGTTATTATCCAGTACTGTGCAACCAGAATTTGGTAAAGCAGAATTGTGCTTATCATTCAGCTGCAGCAAATGTGGTCATTCTGGGTGTGGTCACTCACCTTTTCCCCAGAATTCCCTTGCATGAGTGAAGCTTTTATACTCAGCTCCCTGACATGATGAGATCATTTAATATTCCCAGGATAAGAGAAAGTACTGAAGACAGCTCCCCTGTTGAGGCTCTCTCTCATCTGCTATTCTAGCCTTTCCAGTGTTATTTCCCCAGGATCTATCTGTTATTTCATTGTGTACATATTCTGAGGTCTACCTATCCCTTTCACTTTTGATGGGAACTTTTTCAATGTTTTTGCTGTTAGAATTGGTGCCACGATAAGCATTTCATGGGTAGGTATTTTGGGGCATACATGTATGAATTTTTCTTGCACCTGGGAATATGTTTGTGGAATCAGTCTAAGAGTATTCTAAATAGATGCATAACTCGATTTTTAAATTTTTATATATCCTAATGAGTGTTTACGGTTTGAATGTTCTTTTCTCTAATGGCTAATGATTTTGAGTACCTTTACACATTATTAGCCATTTGGATATCCTCCTTTGTGAGATCCCTGCTTAAATGTCTTCTCTCTCACTATTTGACATGTAAAAGTTTACTATGTCTTATATATATGGTCTTTCAGTGAATATACATTTTTATAAACAAAAGTTTTAATTTTGTAAAGCAGAATTTTAGTTTTGATGCAAACCAATGAACCAATTTTTCCTTTATGGTTAGAGCTGTTATTCAATTTTAATTATTTGTATTCACCAAAATCATGATACTAGTCTTCTATGCCATGTTCAAGTATTTTTATTTTTTGCTTTTTAGGTGTCTGTATTACACCTAAAAATTGTTTCTCTGCATGGTTTGAAAATGAACTTAATTTTTTCATATTGATCTTTAATAAACCTAGCATCAAATATTGAACAGACCATCCTGTCTTCATTATGCAAGAGTGTCACCTTCACTGTGGCTCTGGTGTAGGCTGGTGACTACAGCTCCGATTAGACCCCTAGCCTGGGAACCTCCATATGCCACGGGGGCGGCTCAAGAAAAGGCAAAAAGACCAAAAAAAAAAAAGTGTCACTTTTATTATAAATCAAGTAATCATATGTCTCTTGATCTGTTTGTGAAGTCTATTTTTTTCCCATTAGGTTAGTTTTCTATCTTTTGTCAGTACACACAGTCTTAACTACCGTAACCTTGTAAAAGAATTTGAAATTTTGTCATCTAATTTGTGAAACTTTATTCATTTTAGTCAAGACAACTTTGGCTCTTCTTGGCTCTTGGCACTATATATAATCCTTGAAATCAGACTGACATCTTCCAAAGCACCTAATGGGATTTGGATTTGGAATGCTATTGCATCAAACATTTAAAATTAATTTAGGAGAGAATTAACAACTCTATATAATCAAATCTGTCAATATGAATATGTTATATATCTTCACTTGTAAGATATTACTTCTTTTTAATAATGTTTTGTTATATGTAGATCTTTTCCTATATAATTTATATTTCTGATGTTCCTGAAAATGTTACATTTAAAAATAATTATTTGTTTGTTATTTTACATAACATTTTTTCATTGTACTTAATTGCTTATTAATACAGAAACTTTGATATTAACTTTAAATTAATTTAATTAACTAATTTTATTTCAAACCACTTTGTGATATATAGAGGTATATACTAACATACACATAGGTATAGACACAATTTCGTTGTCTACAAATAATGAAATTTATATATACCTTTCCATTTCTAATCCTTACATAACTGTTTTTCCTTTTCCATGACTTACTGCCCTAGAATATCCAGTATAGTGTTGAATAGAAATAGTAACAGAAAATTTGTTTTATTCCCAATCTCAGGAAAAAAAAATCTTTCAATAGCTCTATTATCAATGATTTTTTTTTGTAAATACATTTTCTCTCACTAAAGAATTTTGTTTAATTCCCAGTTCTCTTAGATTTATGAGAAATAGGTTTTGTGTATAATCAAATATTTCTTATTTTTGAGATGATCATATTTCCCCTTCTCTTTTGTTATTATAATTACACTGTATAATTACACTGAATAATTTTAATTTCTTAAAATTAATTTAGAATAATTTTAGATTTGTTTTAAAAACTTGTGAAAATAGCACAGAGATTTACCAAATATCCCATACACCATTTCACATATTATTACCATCTTATTTTAGAATGGCATTTTTGTCGCATGACTGGTTGATATTGGTACATTGTTACTGAGTCTACACTTTTTTCATGTTTCCACTGTTTTTCTCCTGGTGACCTGCTACTGTTCTGTGATCCCATGTAGGATGCTACAATTTGCTATCATGTCTACTTAGGATCCTCATGACTGTGACACTATCTCAGATTTTCCTTGTCTTGATGGTTCCCATTGCTGAGGAGAACTAGTCAAATGTTTTGCAGAGTGTCTATCAAGTGGGATTTGTCTAGTTATTGTTTCATAATTATACTAGGATTATGGATTTTGGGGAGGATAAAGTACCATTCTCATCCTGTTATGCCAAGGGTACATTCTATCAGTATGACTCACCACTATTTATATTAGCTTCAATTATCTGGCTGAATAGTATTTGTCAGGCTTCTTCACTGTAAAGTTATTTTTCCTCCCACCTGCCGTTTTCATACTGCACTCTTGGCAAGGAAGTCACAATGCACAGACCACACTTGAGGAGTTAGGAGTTATGTTGCACTTCCCTGAAGTCAAAGTATCTACAAAATTTATTTTTAACTCTTCTACACAAGACATTTGTCTATACTCCCAATTTATTTATTCACTTTTATATTAGTGTGGATTCATGGATAATTATTTTATACTTTGAGTTGTAATCCAATACTACGCTATTTATTTTGCCCAAAGTGTTCCAGCATTGACCAATGGAATCTTTCAGTTGGCTCCTGTCATTTTGACATCTTGGCATGCTTCCATCAATATGTGTGTGTGAAAGAGAGAGGGGGAGTGAGAGGGAGGGAGGGGGGAAGGTGTGGAGAGAGAGAATTTAGCACTTCCTTACTTTCTAGTCCTCCAAGATGCTTCAGGCTCATCTTTTATGTTTCCTGTCCATTCATAGAATCAGCCATTTTTAAAGAATCTCTGGTTTGTGTTATTGGGGATTGATATCAGAAACCAAGATATGGGTTCTATGCCTGCCTGTTGTTACTAGATTATTGCTACTTCTAAGATTTCTCAACTTATAGAGTAAGGTATCTTACTGCCAGTTTTTGGTAATTATGAATAAATATGTTATAAATACTCATGTGCTAGATTTTGTGTGGACCTGTTTTCGACTCATTTGGGTAAGTACCTAGGAGGAAGAAACTGCCACACTGTCTTTCAGCATTGCTGTACTATTTTTCATTCTTACCACCAAAAATGATAGTTTTTGTTGCTTTCATTTTCACCAATAATTGGCATTGTCAGTTCTTTGGGTTTTAGCCATTCTCCTAGGTATATAGTATAGCTGTATCTTTTCATTTAGTTTGCATCTCCCTAATGACAGATAAGGTAGAACATCATCTTTACATATGGACACTTGTCATCTGCATATTTCTGTGGTGAGGTGTCTCTCAGATCTTTTCATCTATTTTATTATATTGTTTATTTATTTATTTATTTATTTATTTATTTGTCTTTTGTCTTTTTAGGGCCACACCCGCAGCATATGGAGGTTCCCAGGCTAGGGGTCTAATCAGAGCTGTTGCTGCCGGCCTTCGCCAGAGCCACAGCAGTGCCAGATCTGAGCTGCGTCTGTGACCTAAACCATAGCTCCTGGCAACACTGGATCCTCAACCCACTGAGCAAGGCCAGGGATCGAACCCGCAAACTCATGGTTCTTAGTTGGATTCATTTCCACTGTGCCATGACAGGAACTCCTTTTCGTCTATTTTAAAATAGGTTGTTTTCTTATTGCTGAATTTTAAGAGCTTTGTAAAATATATTTGGATAGAAGACCTTTATCAGATTTGTTTTTAAAATGTTTCTCCCAATATTTATTTTTCATTAACATAACAACGTCTCTCTTTTAATAAATTTCAACTTATTTTTTTCTGGCATTGTATCTAAAAACTCATCACAAAACCCAATGTCACAAATATTATCTCCTGTGTTTACTTATAGAAGTTTTACAGTTTTACATTTCATAGTTTTATGGTTTCTTTTTAGTTAATTTTTATGTAACATGTAAGGTTTGTGTCTAGGTCCCTTTCGCATATGGACATTTCTTGTTCTAGAATCATTTATTGAAAAGACAATTCTTTATGCATTGAAATGCCTTTGAACTCCTGTCCAAGATCATTTAATTATAATTGTCTGTATCTTCTGGATTCTGTACTATTGATCTATATCTATTTATTTGCCAATGTCATGCTATCTTGATGATGGTAGTCTTACAGTAAGTGTTTTAATATAAGATAGAGTCCTCCAAATTTGTTCTTCTTTGGTCTTGGATTGGCTAACTCTAGTTCTTTTGGCTTTCCATATAAACATTAAAATTAGTTTGTTGATATCTACCAAAAAAACTTCCTGGAGTTTTGAATAAGTTTGCATCATATCTATAGATAAAGTTGGGAAGAATTGACTTGACAATATTGAGTTTTTAAACTCATGAACATTGTCTATCCCATTATTTACATTTTTGTTATCTTTTATCAGAATTTTGTACTTTATGCCTTTAGATTACACATACACACACACATATATTTGATGTATACCTAACTTTTTAACTGAAACTGTAGATGAAATTTTAAAATTATTTAAATTCCAATTCCTCATAACTGGTATATAAAAAGCACTTGACTTTTTTATATCAACCTTGTATCATTTACCCTCATTATATTCATTTATCTCATTCAATTCCAGGAGGTTTTGCTTTGTTTTGCTTTGTAGATTCTCTGGGATTCTCATGTTGTCTCTGAATAAAACCAGTTTTATTTCTCTCATTTTCAATTTGTATGCCTCTTAACATTTTTTTCTTGTCTTATTGCACTAGGTAAGACTTCCAGAATGATGTTGCATAGAAGTGATGCAAGAAGACATTCTTACCCTTTTCCTGAAATTAGAATAAAGTCTCTCATCAGGAAGTAAGATGTTAGCTATAGGGCTTTTTGTAGATGTTTTTTATCAAATTGAGAAAATTTCCCTGCATTGATAGTTTACTGAGAGTTTTTTTGATCATAAATTAATACTGGATTTTGTCAAATGTTTTTACAGCATCTATTGACATGGTTATATGCTTTTTCATTTGTAGCCTTTTGATGTGATGAATTACATTAGTTAATTTTTAAATGTTGAAAAGGCCTTCCATACCTAGAATAAAGTTCACTTTGTTGTGGTGTTCAATTTTTTCTTATACATTGTTGGATTTAATTTGCTAATTTTTTTGAGAATGTTCTTGACATATTGGTCTGTAATTTTTCTTTTTCTTTTTCTTTTTCTTTTTTTTGTCTTTTTGCCATTTCTTGGGCCGCTCCCGCGGCATATGGAGGTTCCCAGGCTAGGGGTCGAATTGGAGCTGTAGCCACCAGCCTACGCCAGAGCCACAGCAACGCGGGATCCAAGCCACATCTGCATCCCACACCACAGCTCACGGCAATGTTGGATCCTTAACCCAATGAGCAAGGCCAGGAATGGAACCCGTAACCTCATGGTCCCTAGTTGGATTCATTAACCACTGAGCAACGACGGGAACTCCTGTAATTTTTCTTTATCATGTCTTTATCTGGTTATAGTGTTAGGAAAATACTGATTTAATTGTAGTGAATTAGCAAGTGTCTCCCCTCTTTCTATTTTCTGCAAGCAATGTTGGAAGACTGGTATTATTTCTTCCTATAATATTGGCAAAATTCACCAGTAAAATTAACTGGGCTTAGTGTTTTCTTTTTTTGAAAGTTATAGATTTAATTACTTTAATAGATTTAGGGGTATTCAGGATATTTATTTCTTCTTGCCTGAGTATTGGTAGTTTGTCTTTTGAGTAATTGGTCTATTTCATCTAAATTATCCAATTGGGAGCATAGAGTTTATAGTATTCTGTTATTATTCTTTTAATATCCAGAAACTAATGACTTTTATTTCTGACCTCTGTCATTTGTGTCTTCTCTTTTTCTTTGCTTAGCCTGTTTAGAGTTTTAGCAATAACATATTCTAATTATTGTTATTAATCTTCTTCTATTTGCTTTGGGCTTAAAGTGTTCTTTATTTTTCTAAGGTAAAAGTTTAGATTATGGATTTGTGCCTTTTAAAATTTCTAGCATATAAATTTAACGTTACTTTTTTTCTGTAAGCAATATTTTATTTTATTTTAGTTTTGCTGTGCCCACAGCATATAGAAGCACCCAAACCAGGGACTGAACCCACCCCAAAGCAATGACCCAAGCCACTGCAATGACAATGCCAGATCCTTAACCCACTGAACCACAAGAGAATTCCTGTAAGCAATGATTTAGCTGAATCTGACATATTATAATAAGTAGTATTTTCATGTTGACTTCATTCAAAATATTTTAAAATTTCTCTAACGATTTGTTCTTTGATATATCTGTTAATTAGAAGTGTATTGTTATAGTCTAAATATTTGGAGATTTCCCACTGTATCTTTATTGACTACTAGTTTTATCCCATTGTTGCTTTATATATCTTCTCATCTTTTATATTTTTAACGTCTGTTTTATGGAACATAATGTGATCTATTTTAGTGGCTGTTCCATTTGAACTTTAGAAAATGTGCTCTCCTTTTGATGGATGAAGTTATCTATAAGGATGAGCCAAACAAATTGGTAGTGCTCTTTAAAACACTGATATCCTTACTGTTTTTCTACTTGCTTGATCAATTACTGCCAGAGGTGTGTTGAAGACTCCAACTGTAATAGTGGATTTGACTACTTCTACTTTTAGTTCTTTCAACTTTTACCTCATGTATTTTGATGCTGTATTGTTAAGGACATACATGGTTTTGATTGTTATGTGCTCTTTAAGAATATATCCTTTATCTGTTAACATGCCTGATTATCTTCATACCTGATAATCTACCTTCCGTGCTCTTAAGTTGGCTTTGTCTGAAATCAAATTTCTAGCTATCTTTTGATTAGGTTTAGCATGATATGTCTTTCTCAATCTTTTTACACTATTCCACCTAAGTCTTTAATTTTAAAGTAAGTTTCTTATGTTTAGTTGAGTCTTTTCCTCTACTCATTCTAACAATCTCTGTTTATCTTATTTATTTATTTTTTGCTTTTTTAGGGCCGCACCTGTGGCATGTGAAGGTTCCCAGGCTAGGGGTCGAATCCAAGCTGTAGCTGACAACCTACAGCACAGCCACAGCAACGTGGGATCCAAGCCATATCTGCGACTTACACCACAGCTCACAGCAACACTAGATTCTTAACCCACTGAGCGAGGCCAGGGATCAAAGCTGCATCCTCATGGTTGCTAGTCAGATTCATTAACCACTGAGCCATATGGGAACTTCGAATCTCTGTATTTTAAAATAATTATTAATATTATTGAATTAATATCTCCCATTAATATTGTTGAATTTGTAATTTTTTAATAGTCATTGCCTTACTCTGTTTTTTTATCTCCCAATTTTACTGCCTTCTCTGCCTTTAGTTGACATTTTTACATTATTCCATTTTATCTCCTCTATCATTCTTAAAATGTTTTTTCCTTTGGTTTCCCTAGAACTTAAAGTAAATATTTTCAACTAACCCAAACTCACTTTCTAATTACACTATACCAATCATGTTTATGTACAGGTTTCTTATATCAGAGTATT
The DNA here is from genome assembly GCF_054392235.1 of Sus scrofa. NCBI lineage: Eukaryota > Metazoa > Chordata > Mammalia > Artiodactyla > Suidae > Sus > Sus scrofa. The sequence continues at coordinate 151,372,078 of NC_139383.1, forward strand.
CTCAGTTTCTCCTTCCCATCTCTGTGACACTGCTATCATTTATTTCAATATCTATATGCCATAATCACCCAATTTTTGCTACAATTATTACTTTAAATATTTTTAAGATTAGTTAGGATAATGGAAATAATAATTTTATCTCATTTTTCCAATACCTTTTTTTCAAAAAAAAAAAACAACAGAGATCTAAGTTTCTGACCTGAATAATTTTCCTTCTTCCTGAAGAATTTCTAACATTTCTTATAGGGCAGGTCTTTGACAAAAATCCCCCCATTTTTGGTTTGTCTGAGAATCTTTATTTTTCCTGAACTTTTAAAGAATAGTTTTGCTAGATATAGATTTCTAGGTAGATTTTTCTCCTGCGACATTTTAAGTATTTCATTTCACTATCTTTCAACCTTTATCACTTTTGATAGGTCCAGTGTAATTCACTGTAATTCTCTACTGGTAAACTATTTGGGGTATTTTTTTAGCTTCTTTCAAGATTTTCTCTTTGTCTTTGGTTTTCTTCATTTGAATATGATATGCTAGGCTTTACTGTTATTATTGTCCACTTGTGTGCCTTTGTGTGTTTTGCATTTTTTTTTCTGCTTTGTGTTCTCTCAGCTTCCTACAACTGTGGCTTGATGGCTGTTATTCATTTTGAAAGATCATTCGACCATTATTACTTTGAAACTTTCTTCTGCTCCATACTCTCTCTCTCTTCTCATTCCAGTTTTCCAGTTATGCCTGTTACACTTTAAAAAATTGTTCAACGGTTCTTGAATGGCTGTTTTTCAATTAATTTTTCTCTTTGTATTTTGTTTCATGAAATGTCTATTAGACATACTTCAATATCACTGAATTTTTCCCCTCTATTTTGTTGAATCTAGTGATGAGCCTGTTGAAGGCATTCCTCATTTAGGTAACAGTGTTTTATTTATTTATTTATTTTTATTTCAAGGATTTCCTATTGGTTCTTATAGTCTTCCCTTCTCTGCTTATATAATCTATCTATTCTTGCATGATGACTTATTTTTCCATAAGAGCTCTTAACATATTAATCATAGTTATTTTAAATTCTCTATTTGATAATTCAACATCTGTGTGCTGAGTGTGGTTCCACTAATTGTTTTGTATTTTCGGACTTTTTTTCCTGTCATATAACATGTGCTGTAATTTTGTTGTTGTTGTTTAACTGTATCAAGTATTAGGAAATGAGATACATAAATTTTTAGTGTGAGATTTATGATAACATAACTAGGAGTTGTATTGTTTAATGTTCACTGTTGCCAGAGGTATCAGAAGTGTTAAATTCCTTTAGTGTGATTTTGTTTTGTTTTGTTTCTTCTTTTCAAGCTGGGTTTCCCTAAGTGCCCCTGAGAGAGTTCCTATCTTGCAGCTCTTTCAGCTGTAATCCACTATTATTATAGTATGTCTATTGGTGGTATGGTAAACTGGTAGGAGAGTTGAGTGATCCACAACATTTTGAATAAATCTATTTTTCTGTGTCCATATTTTAGGATACTGTGACTTTCGTAAGTATGTCTTCACTATCATAGTTGTTTTTCTCCTTGTCCCTTACTCTTTTCCCTGACTCTAGAGTGCCCAATCTATTTCCTGGAAACACTGACATCTACTGAAAAAGGAGTATGTGTGTTTGTGTGTGTATGTATGTTTGCTGATTGGTGACATAGAATGGCAAGAGGCCAGAGTTAGAGGAATGCCTTTCCCCCAAGTGTGATAATACTTCACCCTGCTTTCCCTGAAGATTAGGCTTTTGTTATGGAAAATTCTTTGTGTGTATTTCACAATGATCATTCTCTCCCCACCCCCATTCCAGAGTCATAAGGAGGTCTTGAGTGTCTTTCTCAAATCTTTATCATGAGAAACATTTCTGTAGGTAAAGCACATAAAAGTGTGAGAATTCCCAGAAGTTTCTCCCTTTCACTCTAGTTGACATTCATTCTAGCTATCCATCTAAATTGCCATTTAACTTTTCCTACCAATTTGTAGCTTCTGTTTCAACTAAGCAGATCTCACCTGTATCTCACTGGATGACTCTATCTCTCCAGATATTGGGGCGGCAGTTTTCCTTGCAGCTTCAGGTCTCTGACGGATCCAAGGGAATCATTTTTTTTTTTCAGTTTTCTCATCTTTATCTTGTTGTAAGGACAGAAATACTGACTTCCAAGCTCTTCACATGTCAGAGTTGAAACCAGATGTCTTAAATGAATTTTTGAATGTGAAAGAAAATCTTTCATTAAATAAATAAATCCCAAATGGTTCTGAGTCATTAGTTTTGACATATTTTATGTAATTTGATTTACCATTTTTGCATTTAGGGTGTTTGCATCTATATTCATAGTAGTCGTATTCCATAAATTCTTTTTTATAGAATTAAAATCAGATTTAATTAGGAGAATTAAACTATTCTGAGAAAATGAGAATAGTATGTTTTTCCTTAAAAACTTGTAAAAATCCACTAGTAGGAATATTTATGCCTGGAGTGTTCTTGTTTAAAAAGGTTTTCACTTTGGATTTGTACAGCCCAAATTATATTTTCTGTTTTAAATTTTTTTTCACGAATTGTGTTTTTAAGTAAATATCCCATTTTGTTGATACAGTAGACTTTTAACAATATTAACTGCACAGACCCACATATACATAGAATTTTTTTCCCAATAAATACATACTACAGTACTGAAGGATACCTGGTTGGCTGAATCTGTGGATATGGATCCCTGGATGCAGAACCACTGATACATAGTACTGACTATAAAGTTATACACAGATTTTAAACTAGGGAGGGGAGACTTGCTTGCATCCCTAATCTGTTTTTCAATGATCAACCGTATTATTTTAATTATTGACAAAAATATTACTCTTCAAATGTTCTATATGTTTAAAAAATTTTAATTTAGGAAAAATGGCAATCATCTTCAAAGGCAGATACAAACATCTAGATTACTATAAACACTGGTCTATGTTCCCACTTTAATGTTCCCTGTGCTTTTCCAGGTTTTGATGGTGAGATTTTTTAAAATGACACCTTTGCCTGAAGGACATTATCCACATGTATAAAAATGCTCCTCATTCTACTTTCGTTTGATAGAACTACCTAGTACTTAGAAAGCTGCAAAAGTGGTCAAAACTGGTTTTAAATTAAATCTCCACAGTTAGCAAACCCTACTGGAGCTGACCTGTTTTCTAATCTTTTCAATCATATCTATTTGGCTTTAATCAAATCAACCCCATCCAATCGGCTCCATTTTTGCCTTGATCTACCCAAAATACTGCTTATTATAAATTTAACCTAAATTCCATTCCTCCTCAAAATTCTATATTACTTTGTTTTGTTTTTTTTCTCCGAAAGAAAAAAGTTGACATTTCTCATGCATGACATTTCTCATGGTGAGGGAGACCTCACCAGACCAATAATTTGAAGTAAATTTAATAGTTGATTTTCAAATTTAATTTTTTTCACAATTAGGTAATTTGTCATTAGTATGGTAAAGGACACAAACAAAAATCTCTATGCTCAACATGCCTATATTCTAGCAAGAAGATAGGCACTCATTAAAAATATCAAATAATGTACTTTGTATTAGATAATAAGTGCTAAAAGTCATGAAAAGGGATACAAAAAACTTAATTCAGGAAAAAATTTAATATGGGAAAAAAGCTAGAATGAGAAATAGTCACATTATCAGATCTCCAGCACTTCACTAAACATCTTGAATTTTCTAATAAAGACAAAATCAGATAGAGACAAAACTACATCCTTTTATCCCAGATACCTGTAAACATTAAATACACTGGGAAAATAATTGTCCTGTATTAGGGGAAAAAATGAAGTAAGTAATCAATCAGTTTCCTTCAAGTGTTTATCAAGCAACCAACCACCCATTTTACCCTTAAAGCCAAAAGGAAAATTTTCTTTAAGTGTTTTTTTTTTTTTTAATTTATTTTTTCGTCTTTCTGTCTTTTTAGGGCCACACCAGTAGCATATGGAATTTCCCAGGCTAGGGGTCCAATTGGAGCTGTAGCTGCCAGTAACGCTAGATCTGAGCCACGTCTGTGACCTACACTGCAGCTCACAGCAATGCCGAATCCTTAACCCACTGAGCGAGGCCAGGAATCAAACCTGTGTCCTCATGGATGCCAGTCAGGTTTGCTAACTGCTGAGCCATGATGGGAACTCCCTTCTTTAAGTATTAAAGGATAAACTTGCAAATTATAATCATGATACAGGTTCTATCAGTTTTAAACGCTACCACTATTGCACACTATTATACAACTTGTTCCTCAAAAATGACAAAGTATTCTGGTGGTAGACGTCTCAGATGTTCTCTGTGTTCCAGTATATCAAAAATCACCCTCAGACTTTAACAAAGTTACCTTCTTTCTTTCACTGTAATACCACCTCTGCTTACCTGAGAGGTAGAGGTTTGTTGTACACTCGGTATTATAAACTAAACACTCTCTGAATGGTCTAGGCCTTGCATCCCTGAGGACTCCCTACCTCATAAAGAGCCAATAGATAATTTTGAAATTGATTTACTGCTACTTTTGCAGCTAAGTTGAGCCCAAATTGAAGATCTCAAGGAAGTGTACAGCATTTCTGTACACAAGAATGTCTGCTAATATAGGTAGGATTATTTGTGCTAACCCCAGTAAGGTTTAAATGTATCCATCTAAATTCCTATCAAAATTTGTACAGTATCTTCTAAAACCAGGAACTAAAAAGAACTAAAAACACAAGCCAGAAACTTGTACCAGTCATTATAATACTTCTACCTTCCAATTCCAAAAATCTACTTGGCAGAGATAAAGATTTGTTTAGGACCTCAGCACCATAAATAGAATCATTATTTCCTATTTCTCTAAGGTACCACACCCAAATACCATTTTATTTTCAGTGACTCCTTGAGGTACTGTATTTTATAGTGGTAGATTCATGCTCTAGTTTTTTGTAAGTGTCACTTTGGATCAAAATAGTCTATATTTCTTCATTCAGAAAAACAACAGCATATTTGTACTATGTCTCAAGGCAAAATATATCCATAAGGCAGAACTCATTACACTCCACAGATCTGATCAGTTAAAGAGAGATAAGAGAATGATATAGAGTGATAATAAATATACTTCAAATGTAGTCCATGATTTTGGAATTCTTTGCAAATAGACAGGGTTCTCAGCAGAATCCTCAATTAAGAATGGCCAGTAAATTAAGTAATTTTAGAGTGCTCTTTAGTTTCCTAAAGAGGTGGCTATTATAAAAGTAAACACTCATACAAAAGAGGAGACCACGTAAGCTAAAGGAAATGCCCCAGCAGGCTACTCACTAAGATCCTGTCCCTCATGATTAAATCTTTTGAGAAGTTCAAATAGCTCTTTATATAATGCCATACATCAGCCCCAGAATTAGCAAAGTGTTACTGGAAGAAATCTGCAAGTAAATTACATGAGAATAATCTCTAACACTCTTATTACAGATACTTAGGAGGGCCAGATGACCTCAAATAGAAAATTGCAAATATTAAACATGAAATTATCCACTACAGCAAAGACACATTGACTAACGTACATAATCAACATTGATGGAGAAACTTTATTTACTAAGATCACTGAGGATGTTTGTGATGAATGTCTCACTTGTTTTTGGTAAGTCGTAAAAGTTAGGCATGGATACAAGCCCAGATCTAAAGGTTCTTTCAAACACTTCTAAACAGGTTTCATAAATACTTTCTGTAATGGGTTTTTAATACACATTGTAATTGCTTGCTTATTTAGGGGATGGACTAAAGCCTTGTTGGAGAATTCTAGCTCTGTCAGTAGCAATATATTACATGATTTTATGTTTCCAAACTATCTCTGGAATAGTACTAGACAAAATCATCTTACTGAGACTATAACTGAAGAGCTTTGCACAAATATTTCTTCCAGTCACACAGGAACCCTAATGTACATATTATTCCAGTCTTCAGGAAGGATAGACGAAACATTAAATTCAAATTAGCAATATTCTCGTACAGTCTCAAACTCCTATGGCCTGAGGTTTGCATTAATGACAGTTAACTCCTGGGGTTCATTGAATTGTTCCTTTTGAGTCAGCAACAGAACAATATATAAGTCTAGGAGTATCACTTCTGCTTGTAGTCTCTAAGCTATTGTAAGTAATCCTGGCTAAATATTGCAGATGACTCAGGCAACTCATCTAGTTGTAAATGTAACAAAACTTTCTACCAATTTGTATACAAGTAATGTGGGCAGAAAAACTCTTGGTGTTCTGATTCAACCTCATTGGAATCCTCAGAGACTAGCTTATTAAATTTTTTGTCTTGACCCAGTGGCAACAGCCATAGCAGCTAAACAACTGGAAACTTACATTAGCTTGGTTTTAGATTAGAGTATTTAAAAAAAATACAAATATCCTTTCCTCAATAGCCTCCTAAACAACTGTTAATTTCTGGAGGCCTGGTCTAAAATTTGTGAGAGAGTGATAGCCTTCAAACTCTGGAAAACAAACAAACAAACAAACAAAACCAAAATTAGGTACTGTTGAAGCTAGTGCAGAAGTAAATTTCTGCAAGCTTGACAATCGAAGAGGATTAAACTATCTTAAATCATTACTGGAGACCTCAAGCTGAGAAATCCTAGGACCCCATTAGAAGCATGTGGTCTTTGCAAAGAAATGGCTTCTATTGAAGGCCGTCTAATCAAGTAGACAGCTCTGTAAAATGTGGACAGCACCCCCTCAATATCCACAAAAAAGATGATAAATCGTCATGTTTTAATCTGTATTCCTTTATCGCTTATTTTCTAAACTACATTTAATTATATTACCTATAAGACATTATTTATATTGCTTTATTTTGCCTTTAATCACTCTTTACTATGAGTCTAAAATGGGGTTACAATTTATGTGTGAAGGGTTAAAGCATACGATCAAACTATTGAGTTTGTACACATTTTCCCTTGTGAGCTACCTGATTTCTCTTGGTTCCAATTCTTTGCAATAAATCAGTAACTGAGGCCCAACTAATAGATGACAAGGAAAACACAACTAGATACAACTATACTGGATAGCCAGAAATCTAAAATAACTATCCTGTACTGTCATCTCTGGAAAAGGAGTTTCCTGTGTTTACCTAGATAATACCAGAGAATCTCTGGTGGAAGTCTGGAGTTGTAACCAAACTTTCATAGGAATAAAACTTGCAATAATAAATGCAGAGCAGACATATCTATTTGGATGTGTCTAATTTTCTCAGATCTTGTAAGTAAGGCCCACTACTTTTCTTTTGCTTTAGATATATTAATGATATTCATACTACACAATTTATTGTCTGGCAGTAAACTATTCTTGATGAGTAACACTAAAACATTATAAAACTATTTGACAATGTCATAGAGATATTTTGGCTTTAAATAGATCATTGTGTAGTTCTGAAATGCTAATACAGGATTAGTGAAATAATCTTGGCTACATATCTGTACCCTAGAGGAAACTGCTACCTTGATAATCTAAAATCTGCCTATTTAGTATCATCTCTGACATCACCTAGTTCTATTTTGACCTATTAGCTTCTCCTCTATGAAGAGATTTTCAGATAACTTAATTCTAGAAGAAAAGCTGTACCTTGGTGTTAGAACACAATCCTTACCATTCAAGGGGAATTCTGTATTGCTTTCTTTCTCAAGCCCCCGACCTTGAATAAAATTTCAAAATATCCTCCTCTCTTTTATACACTGTTGAGACTGACAAGGGGGCTCCCTCCTACTGTCATAAGAGAGTAAAATAGTTTGGTGATATGTTTCAGGAGCCAGCATTTGATGTATGTAACATAATCAGTTATTTTCAAATGCATGTTTCCTCAAAGAATCAGAATATTTATTAAAAATATAATGTGTCAGATGTTGTACAAAGCGAAACTTTGCTCAATGTATCTCATTTAATTGTAACAGCAGCTGACCCATCCTACGTCCTCTCACCACAGAGACAACCCAGAAAATATGGTGAATGGGAATCTGAACACAGGAAATCTATTCTGGCAGCCATTTCCTTAATAAGCATGAAATTGTACCTACTAATATATTCTATTTCCATAATTGCAAGGAGCCTTACTATCTTGTTCATAGCTATTTCCCTACTGCCTAGAACAGTTCCCTTCTCATACTATATGGTTCACAAATATTTTTAGGGTGAATAAATAAGTTTAAAATGTATTCTATGCTGGTATACAGATTGATATCCAAGAACATGAGTTTTGAATCCAGAAGCTCAAAGTTAGAATAAAACATATGCTACTTGGTAATTATTTACTTTGGTTTTTTCATCTTTGTAGTGGAGGAAGTGATATCTAGGTTTGCTCTAAATATTTTTTTTTTGCTCTAAATATTACACAGTAAAATTATATAAAGTGACAGCCACAGGGGCTAGAATAATAGGGTACCATAAAATAGTTTTTATGATGAATATGATCATTCTAATATTGTCCCTCCAGAATTCTTCTATCCTGCATATGATTTCATTATGTGGCATATTTCCTTATGTTCTTGCACTTCAGCTTGTCCCTGATTGTTCAGTAACATAAAATAAGCTGTTCTATAGTTTCAGTTTTGATTCCTTGTTTTTTTAATTTTGGAGGTTTCTAGGTGTCTGGATAGAATACAAAAAAATGGATCATAACTATTTATTTCCTATTACATCTCACCCAGAAGCAGGGACAAAAAAGGGAAGAGGAAAAACAGGTAGATTTTGTGAAAGAATAAGCTTGTATTTTCATTGTAGTGGGTATTCTGCCCAAATGATGTAGAAGTAAGCTGCTCTGTCATTACAGCAATGTATGTCCCAAGACACCTTTCTTGATCTCTAAGTATTGGAGTTTCTCCTCAATTAGGCGAGCCTAATCCCTACATAGATGTACATATGAAGATATATATAGACGACATAGATATGGAGTAAAGCATGAGGCAAAATCTCAATAAGTGGTAATGATAGGATAGTATTATTACATTTACTTTTTATCTATTTACTCATTCAATGCATAAAATAAATCAAACAATAACCCCTCAAAAGGAAGAAAATGTGTCAGCTTAAGCACATATCCTATTATGTTTATAACCTCATTCATTTATGGCATGTTAAAAAAAGATTTATCAGTGACCTCAAAAATTAAATCCCATCATGATTTTAGCTATGTGGTTCTCTCTAGATACACCTTTCTCCTTCATGAAAATAATAATTAGAAGAAGCTTCCCACAACAGGTAGGGAAAAAATCCTCTTGCCCATTCATTCAATCAATCAATCATATTTTTGGTAATTTATTCAATAGACAAACATTGCTGTAGCATATCTTCTACACAAGGTATTGTACCAGACACAAGAAGAGTACAATCCTTCTGGCTGATTTCAGTGGAACTCAGTATAGTGCCAACAGACAATATGAAGTTGTCAATGACCTCTTGCCCTCTAACTCATATCCACCTGCAACAGATTGTGTATGTAACTGTAACATGTTATATATACATGTAAAAAGCTATGTATATAGATTCAGGAGTGTGCAATTACACACACATGCATATGTTATTCTTTCAGTCTGTTGTGAGGTTTAGAGTGTATATGTATTTATCTCACTGGTTCCTTTAATCATTCAATAAATCATTCAAAAATTGAAGTTGAATTTATTGAGTGCATACTATGATGAGAAAGTGTGGGGAGCACTAATATCTAAATATAAAAAGACAATCTCAAGGAGCCTATAGTTTATCAAGGACGAAAGGAACACTCACAATAATTAAAATAAAAATGATAACTGACTGAAATTACAAACATATCTAAGAATAATGACACTATTTCATCCTGAAGTTTAATTTAGAAATTTTTTTCTATTTTTTATCAATGTATACCTTTAATTTATTAATGATGAATCTAATTTTTCTCCAAACCAGGGCAGAGAAAGTCAATCCTACCCAGAATAGTGTGGAACATTCTGAAAAGACTTCTCTGTGGTCTTATACAAGCTATGCTGTCTAGAGCAAAATTCCCAGGAGAGGAGAGAAACAGAAAATACCCAGCACTGTCATTTTAAATTTTAAAAATATACCATGCATTTGGGTATTATATCTCCTGTGGTATTCTCATAGCAATAGCAACTGTTTTTTCAAGTTGAGAGTTGCTAAAAATAATGTATTTCTATGTCTGCAACAAAAATTTAAAAATCTGTATCTTGACTACAATTAGAGGAATGGATGATCCCCACTTTTTTCCTTCATCTGGTATTATTTTCATTTATGTGAATTAAACCTTTCCATTTGTAGTACAGACTAATGCTGTATTTCTACATCTTAGACATAGTTTCTTTTATAAGTTTGTTCTTTCTGATTATTTTACAAGTGTTAAGAGATCTTAATTTTATATAATCCTACAAAAGCCTGAAAAGAACCTCACTGAGGTGGAGGATAAACAGGTAGGATGGAGTTGGGACCATCTTTTCAGTGGAAAAGAATTAAAAGAAAAAAAGAACAATAATTTTTGTGTCTAACATACATTACAGTCTTCATTTCCTTACTTTCTCTGAGGAAGTTCTACCATATCATTATATTCTGTGTTTATCTCATTGGGCTTTCCAATATAAAAATGGCAATTATTTTGATATTACATCAAAGCAGTGCATTAACATAGCCTTTTGGATATTCATGGCATGAAGTCTTTGGGTCGCTACCAAAAATATGTGATAATATTTAGGGTGCTGTAGCTGGTCATGATGGTGTTGCTACAAAGAAATAATTGCCATCTCAAGTTGCCCAATTAAAAGCAGGGAACAACATGAAGTTTTGTGGAGAAGTCCTTTTTGTGTGAAAAATATAAGAAACCTGAAGGTCAAAAGATCATGATATTAGAAAATTTGCAATAGCCATAATCTCTCCAAGCCAGAGTGAGATGAGAAATCTTTACCAATACCTCCAGATATACACTTCTTTCCTGAGTGGAAGGTGTACCCCACTGGCCCTTAAAGAGTCCCTTTAGGAGGTTATTGCTTCAGGAAATAAGTGATGCTTTATTACTCACTTTGACAACCTGAAGTCAAGACAGAAAGAACCATTTTTTTTCTCTACAGGTAGAATCATGATTTAAATACTGTGATAAGTAATGGTGTCTGATAATGATTCATATCCCAAGAAGTTTCCTCAACTGAGCTGCCTGTCAGCTTGGTGCTTCAAGAGAATTGAATATATGAATTAGAAACCTAAAGCCTAATCAACAAAAACATCAATCCCCTGAAGTGCTGGTAAAGGAATTTTTAAGTTATAATAGCTCACAAAAAAAGGAATTCCCTAACCACTGCTATCAGATAGCTTCCAAGCTCCCTAGAAAACTGAACTCTTCTACCAAAGCAAAACAGAACAACTGGATTAATTGACCAGCAAACTTATTCCAGTGCTGTTGTCCATCAAGCTATATACATCAGGTGGTATATATACATCAGGTGGTATGTAGGGTTTTTTGAGAATGTAAGCTTGTGTTAATTATTAACATGACATATATGGTCATAAAGGCTTACATTAGAGCACTTGAGCACTAGTGGTGGGTGATGGTACCTATACTTTAGAGTTGCCTGGCCATGTTTGCAACTAACTCCCTTTCCCTTTTTCTTAGGGGACATTTTCATCTAGACCATGAAGTACAGGACGAGATGATAATCATGGGGTGCCCTACTTCCACTGGGGAAATGACCCAACTACCCAAAGTTCCTATTGGGTCAGTGAACATCTTAGTGACTCAAGTAAGACTTCAATATAGAAAAGGGAAGAGAAGCTCACATTTTACTAAAATTGCAAAGCAGATAATTGAATTCAGAAATTAAAATGTTCTTTTTTGCCAATCGGCTAAAGAAAAAAATGGACTGCAGAATTAATCAAAGCCAAGAAATACAGAAATAAGAAAAGTCAGCTCTATCTTTAGATCCTGGACTCCTGGATTCCACTGAGATTGAAGCTAGACTTAGCATAGTTATAGAAGATTATTGATTTCCTTTTCCCCTTTTAAGATATTGATATGACTAATTAAGACAATTATGAAGAAATGCAAAGAAAGGCTAATAATGTCAAAACTAAGGGACTATATTTTTCTAGAATGCTTCTTGAACAATTCTTGAGAATATAATACTGCCAACAAAAAAAAGATAAAATAAAAATGATGTGAATGTGGTACCATGGAGCGAGAGGTGATATGTGATTAATTGTTGATCATACTGTATCTAGTGTTGCAAAACAGAGTGCTATGATGGAATAAATTTGATAATTTTACTTATGTAATGTAATGTATTTGTACAGATATTACAACTGAATATAATTATACAAATGTACCATGTGACCATGAGATTAAAATTTAAGGTTATGTCAACAAAGTGAAGCTAGAGTGGGGACATAATCAGGGTATAATGGTTAAGTGAACAGTTCTGCAGATAAGATATATCTAGGTTCAAATACTGCCTCAACCAGTTACCACAATGACTGCCATCGTTGTTGTTTTCCTGCAGCATTTTGTTCTAAATTTTTCCCGGTGGTTTTATCTACATGAATACATAATCTACTTAAAAGAGCAATTTGAAGAAGGCAATATGAGTATCCCCACTATTTAGGCACACATAAAAAACTATATACATATGTGTCAGCTTTATAATATTCTAATACACATCTAATGGGGTACTTAAAAAAATTAAAAAACTCAAGTTTTACCAACATTTCAGAATAGAATCTACCACATTTAAGTGTGTACTCAATAAATGAAAACATTTATCATAGTCATTAATTATTTTGTTACCTGAATAAGGAATTCACAAACATGTATTATATTCTTCTTTCAAAAAAGGAAGTCCCTATTAAGCAGATCACATAAAAATATGTTTTTATAGCACATGCTTTATAGGTTTGTAAGTAACCTAAACTAGTCAAAACACACATGCAACATACCTTCTAAGTGAGTGAAATGGAGGAAACACAAGTTACATAAAAACAGATTAAAGTTAAATAAAATATTGCAAATCACTTTAAAACAAAGGAGGATTATAAAATGGCAAAGGTAAATGAAAACAACACTGCCTATTATATAAATAATAATAATATGATTATATTATCTAATTTAAAATATTCAATTTAAAAATATAATGCAACAAAATGTTTTTCAAAATGACACATCTGAGATTAAAAAGAACTTTCATCAGAAAAATGAGTTACAATCAAAAGTACAATCCAGAAGAAGATAAAATTGAATTGACTCCATTAAGGGTAAATATCATAGCATCACATTTTATAAAGAAAAAATACACAGACTCCCTGAGATTTAAAGAAAACTACAAATAAATTTTAAAATGCTTTATTCAGCATTTAACCAGTCAAAGAATTGAGAAATTAGAGTATAAAGTAATTACCAATATGGCTGGCTTTAAGTCTACCATTTTGCTTTTTAAAATTTTCTGTATAACCTTGTATATTTTAGTTCCTTTCTTTATTTTTCCTGCATTATTTTGGGTTATAAAATACTTATTATTATTATACTTTAATTCTGGCTTTTTAGCTATAGTTCACCACATTTTTTTCAGTGATTGTCATATGGTTATGGTAAGCAGCTTTAAATAATTAGAGTCCACTTAGAGTTAATATAATACAGCTTTATATAAAGTATAAGAACCATGCATTGCTATGGTTACATTTATCCTTGCCCCATCCTGGGTACTATTGTTATAATATAGATTATATTATATGTATTATATGTATTATATCTGGGTATTATATGTTATAATACCCAGAACTTAGTACTATAATTTTAGATTTCAATATTAATATGCCTTTCAAATATTGAAAGACAAAATATTAACCAAAATATTTCCTAAATTTGTTTTTCTGACCTTTCTTCTTCCAAGGCTCCAATTACATGCCAATGGAAACATATCCTAAAATGACCCAGATGTGGCATTAATAATATATAAGGGCTTTAAAGAACCCATAAAAATATGTTCAATATAGTTAAAGACAAAAGATGCTCATAATGAATGGATAGGGAATATAGGCAGAGAAATGGACATTATAAAAATGAACCAGGTGAAAATTCTATAAATAAAAGGGACAAAAAGCAACATGAAAAAAATTTTTTTGTCTTTTTTTTTTTAGGGCCGCACCCATGGCATATAGAGGTTCTCAGGCTAGGGGTCCAGTCGGAGCTGCAGCTGCTGGCCTACACCGTGGCCCCAGCAACTCAGGATCCAAGCGTGTCTGCAACCTATACCACAACTCATGGCAACACCTGATCCTTAACCCACTGAGTGAGGCCAGGGATCAAACTTGCATCCTCATGGATACTAGTCAGGTTTGTTAACCACTGAGCTGCAATAGGAACTCTGACATGAAAAATTTTAAGTAAATTTAGGAAGAGAAAAAATAGCCTGTGAACTTCAAATGTAAGCTCAACAGAAATCAATGAATTGGAAAAACAGAGAAAAGAAAATTTAAAATGATCAGTGCATTAACAATCTATAAATCTAGAAAGCATTCCAATATATTCCAATAGGTGTAGTTGTAGTCTACAATGAGAACACGGGGTAGGGAAAATGAGAAAAAATACTAGAAGATGAGAAAGCTGAAAAATCCGGAATTTCATGAAATGAGTGTCAGTCTACACATCAAGAAGTTCAGTGAACACCAAATAAGACAAATACAAAGAAAGCCACACTTAGATAGGAATATAAGAAAACCTTGGAGGTAGACAGAAGGAAAAAAGGTTTATTATATACAAATAACTGATGACATAAGGGATGGCTAAATTCTCAACAACAACAAAAAAATAACGGAGGCCAGAAAACAATGAAAGACAATAGTCAAGTTACTGAAAGGAGAAAAAAATGTAAATTAATAATTTTATATTCAGTAAAAATGAAGGTAAAATATATTGCCAGACAAATGAAAAGTGAGAGAATGTGTAGAAAGAAAGCTAAGGGAAGTTCTCAGTCTCAAGGGAAAGAACAAAAGATGGAAACAGGAAGGATCAAAAAGTAGAGGTGGTAAGTATATGAGTAAATACAAATATTCTCTCAATTTATTTAAAAGACTATTTGTTGTAGAAAGGAAAATTTGAGTATATAGAATTTATATCATATATAAACATAAAATGACAGGAGGAAAAGGAGTTCCAAGGGTAACTATTTTGCTGTAAAATTTTTATACTTTAAATGGTGTGTAAAATATTAATTCTGAAAGTTATGTTTATAAAAGATAAAGAGGTGGAATGAAGGAAAATGTAAGCTACTTAATGGGAGAAACATTTGCAATACTTATATTGGTTAAGAAATGTGTATCCTGACAATATGAAGAACAATTACAAATGAAGAGTGAATAAACAATTCATTTTAAAAGTGTCTGCATTTAAAACTACTATGGACAATTCTCAAAGGGCAGAGTGATGGAATAAATTGAAATATGTACACAAGATATCAAACAAAACACTGAGGAAGACTTCTTTGAATCTCCATACCGGTAGGATGATTTCCATGATAATGAAAAGGCATACTACAAAAGGGCATCTATATCATGCTATAATTCATGGAAGAAGGATGGATATATTATAAAATATGCACATATTTACTCACTTGTGAACAAGAAAAACAGAAAAGATAAACCAGAAATGAATGAGACTAGTTACCTGTAGGCGTTGAATAATAATTGGGTGGGGTGGGTGGAAAGATGGGAGGAATGGAACCAGTGTAGTGAGAGAAGAATCACAGTTCTCAGAGTTCTAAGTCTTAGAGTCATAGCAACATTTCATATTGCAAAAATGAATAGTGAAAATCAACCATGAGGGAGAGGAACTCACATCGAAATACAAACATAAGAGAAGTACCTGACTGTATGACTAACATATGTGGGGGACCTAGCTAAGTTTGGAAACTAGTTTGATGACTGGATGCTGTAAGGGTAAATTAAAAAACCTGCATTTAAATATTGTACTTTAGTTGGTGATTTTATTTTTAAAAGAAGTATGTCTTAACAATTATGAAACTAATATATATTAGATTAAGAAATAAGATAATATTGTGGATAATAAAAGGCAGGTTTCTTGCTGTTAAGAGAAAGGGGTTACAAATAAAGAAAGAATAAAATAAGAATGGTGATACTAGATTGTAATCAGAAATATCAGTATGGAGATACAAAAACACACACGGAGAGAAATGTAAGTTATTTAGATGTGTGCATGTGTGTATGAGTAAACCTAAAGATATTTCCCAAATCTTTGCATTAGTAGGGGCTAGAAGAAATAATTTCTTGATAGCAAAGATCACATATAACATTCAGATCTTGGTTTCTAAATAATATTTTCCAATATAGAGAACCAGAGCTCCTTGAAGAAATGGTTGATTCTAGGTTTGGGGAAGGAAAACATAAGATAAACCTAGAATATCTGTGGAACCATAAAAATAATGACATGCTCAAAAAATTATGTGGGCATAGTAAAAGAACAAAGGGACCAACTTTAAAGGAGCTCCCAATAGCCAAATCTTGGAAAACTTTAGAAGTAAAAAATAAATAATTATAACAATATATGAAAACCCATGGACTAAAGAAAATACTATACATTAATCCTGATGTAAAACAGCAACTGAATACATAAAAAATGTGAGGAAAAAAGTATGCCCTAATAGTTAAATTCTAATGAATACGTGTGGAAAGTATCAAGGAAAGAGAAAAATATCATTAGGCAAACATTATGGTATTAATTGCTGTAGGCAACAGTCACCAATGTGTACTAAAATTAGTGAGTCAGTGTATGATGAGAAAGAAAACATCTGCATAGTTTCAAAGTATCTCCTCACAAAATATTTAATTGAAAAGAGAAAATAAGTAATTTTGCACTGGAGAAGCCTGGCATACATCACCTTAACCAAGTGATCATATTTAATATCTGCAGAAATAAGACGTACTGACTTTATACACTACTGATATAATCCACTAAAAGCATACCCTATTATCATTGTGTTATTTTTGCCAAAAGTGCATAACCTCAATCTATGAGAAAATATCAAACAAATCCAAATTGAGGGCTTTTGTAGAAAATTATGGCCTAGTTTTTCTCCAATGCATCAAGGTTAATAAATTCTAAGAAAGACGAGGAACTCTTCCAGATTGGAAAGTGGACACAGAGACAATGACAACATGACAAATGAAGGCAATATGGAATCCTGAATTAGATTCTGAACCAGAAAAAAGCACATTAGTGGTACAGCTGGCAAAATTCAAATATGGTCCACAGACTAGTTAACAGTATTTACAGTAATGGTTATATAAGATGTTAACATTAGGAAAACAGGGTAAAGAATGCATAACTCTATTTTCGCAAATTTCCTGTAAGTATAAAATTACTTCAAAATAATAAACAAATTTGGGGGAGAAATACAAACATAAGAGAAGTACCTGACTGTATGACTAACATATGTGGGGGACCTAGCTAAGTAATTAATTTGGTAATTTTAATAATTACCAAAGATTTATAACTGGCAGCTAACCTTAAAAAATTTTTGTTATACTTTTAAATGACCAAACCATAAACTGAAGGCACAATAATATAACACCTCATAGCCACTCAAGTGAGTATGATTTAAAATAATGACAATTTCACATCTATGAGTCTGTTTCTGCTCTGTAGATAGGCTCATTTGTGCCATATTTTAGATTCCACATATAAATGATATCATATGGTATTTGTCTTTCTCTTTCTGACTTACTTCACTTAGTGTGAGATTCCCTTGTTCCATCCATGTTGCTGCAAATGGAATTATTTTGTTCTTTTTTATGGCTGAGTAGTATACTATTGTGTGCATGTGACACATTATCTTAACCCATTCATCTGTTGATGAACATTTAGGTTCTTTCCATGTCTTGGCTGTTGCGAATAGTGTTGCCAAGGGGGAATGGGAAGGAGTGGGATGGATTGGGAGTTTGGGGTTAGTAGATGCAAATTATTGCATTTGGAGTGGATAAGCAATGAGAAACTGTTGTATAGCACAGGGAACTATAATCAATCACTTGTGATGGAACATGATTGAAGATAATTATGAGACAAAGAATGTATACATAAGTATAACTGGGTCACTTTGCTGTACAGCAGAAATTGACAAATGTGGTAAATCAATTATATAAAATATTAAAAAATAAATGAAACAAAAGAAAGATAATTTCAAATACTAGTGATGATGGCTAGTAATTGAAAATAATGTCTATCACTGGCAGAGAGTGTGAAAAGTTTCCACCTCTTTTAGAAGACTCTTTGACAGTTTCTTATAAAGTGAAGTAAAAATATATCTTCCAATCAGGCAAATTCCATTTTTAGGTAATTGCTAAGAGATACATATTCAAAATATCTACAAACTGGAAATGACCCAGATGTCCATCAACAGAGAATGGATAAACAAATTGTAGCATGCCCATTCAATGGAATGGTGCTCTACAATTTAAAATTAAAAAATAAGTTAACATTACTGGTAAGGGGAATGACATGGATAAATCTCAATATCATGATGATGAGTAGAAGAAGCCAGAGACACACTGTGTGATTCCATTTAATTAACTGCAAGAACAGGCAAAACTAATATAGGATGACAGAAATCAGAACATTATCTTTTATGGGAATTAGGCTTAGCTGATACGAGGCAGTGAGGGGGATCCTCAAGTAATTAAAATGGTACTAATTACATGGGTATATACCTTTCAGAAAACTCATTGAATTACATATTTAAGATCTATGCACTTAATTATGTAAATTTTACCTATGTAAAAGTAAAATGTTAAAAATAAGGAAGCTCCTCATGACTGATATGAGGTGGTCTGCTACAAACATTTAAAAATATTTACATAGTACATAAATATATTAAATAAAAGGAAGTACAGAACATTATAAAAAAGTATGTGTATGGGGTGGTTATGGAAGATGGAGTTAAAAAGGCAAATTACCTTTCACTGAAAATCTCTCTGTAAAATTTGAATTTTGTAACATATGTTATGATTTAAAAATTAAAGCGTAAAAATGCTTTTGAGGAAAACCAGTGCTATGATTTCTTTAACTTATTTAAAAATAAAATGAAGTGAATGAATAAGGCAAAATGATAATGGTGGAAGCTGGGTTCCTAGTATTTGCAAGTTCACTGTTCTTTTATCCTTATCCTCTGAATGTTTACAATGTGTTAATAATGAGGTTTTATAAAACTCAGAACGGAGAAAGTTTTTCACTACTAAGAACAAGTAAAAATCAGTAGATTACACACTTTTAAGAATTTATTAGGAAAAAACACAAAGGAATACAGACAAAAATATATAAATAAATTATAACATTAAAAAAATACACTGATAAATTATACCAAAATGCTGATTGGGGGAGAGGGGAACAGAGAGCCAGTGAGGCTAAAAATCCATGAGTCACACTTATCTCATTAAAAAGACACACAGAAATAACCAAAACTAGAATGAAAATGGATATTGAGACAAGATAAATTAATAGGGTGATGAAAGAACGCTTTGTATTACGTCATCCTACTGTGTTTGAAAATCTATTTGGATTGTGATTTTCCAGTGGAAAACATGTTAAATATAAGATATAAAACAAAAAATAAGCTATAACCATTAAAAAGTGAGAACATTTTCGAGACGGCCTCAATTCTACTCCAAATCACCAAAAACAAAGGAGTTTTCAGATGATTTAAATAATGTATTTGATAAACTATTGATGTTAATTCTAGAGCTTTTAAACTCATTCTAGAGCACAGAGTAAAAAGAAAATTCTTTTTTTTTTTTTTTTTTTTTTTTGTCTTTTTGCCTTTTTCTAGGGCCGCTCCTGCGGCATGTGGAGGTTCCCAGGCTAGGAGTCTAACTGGAGCTATAGCTGTTGGCCTATGCCAGAGCCGCAGCAACGTGGGATCCAACCCACTGAGCAAAGCCAGGGATCGAACCCGCAACCTCATGGTTCCTAGTCTGATTTGTTAACCACTGCGCCACAACGGGAACTCCAAAAGAAAATTGTTAAAGTTATTTTAACTCAACCAGGAAATCTAACATGCAAACATGACAAAAACAGAGCAAAATGTAAAATTACAGATCAATTTCTTTTAGTAGTACAGTTGTAAAAAACCAAAATCAAATGAAGATACTCATAATTCAGTAGTGAATTTAAAAAGTAAAACTTTAAAAGTCTGTTGAATGAACAACATAAGGGAATTTCAATACTAAAAATGAATTATTTTCACAGATGAAGTTTAAGGAATAATATAATTTTTATGAAGCATTTGGTTACATTCACCACTTGGTTTTGATTTAAATTTCTTAGAAATATATAAAATGTAAGAGACTTTTCCTAACATGACACACACAAAAATCTCAAATTTAGAATTAGCATATTACTCTGATGACTGAGACCACTTACATCAAAATAACTTACCTATTGGAAATAAGACCTGATACCACCCCCAGCAGAGTCCTATAAACAAGATAAAACCATAAACCAATAAATAAATTCAGTTAATTCATCTAAATAAATAGTTCTTCCATCATTACTCATATAGGGAAATTGCTCATTCATTAGACAAAAATTTGATGATCTACACTCACATCAAGGTCCTCATTTTACTCTTTCATTAACTTTAAACTATTGTATCACAAATTTTTCCCACTCCTAACCAGTTTATTGCCTTGAAAATCCTGCCTTAAACCACATTAGCGCATCCCCCAAACCCATCATTTCTTGTTTTTGAAATACTACTAAACCTTGTCAAAGTGGTGTTTTCCCTTGCTGGAGTAGGTCTAATAAACTCAGCTTTGCTTGATCATCATTGTTTATGAGAGTCTTTTTTGGTAATAGACCAGCAACAACGTGCTGGTCAAACCCGAGAACTATCCATTAAAACCTAATTAAATAAAGGGTGGGTAATATTTCCACAATTGTTTAAGTGCTCTGAAAGTACCAGTCAGTGAATTTTATTAACATAACTAAAATTCACATAATTTGGAAGGGGAGAATCACATCTGTTAGTATTTGTAAGAGATTTAGGATATAATTTGAAAAAATCTGAAAAACCCTAAGAAAGGGTAAGGAGACCATTTACTCCCAAAACAAAACACGACTTTTAGATAAAGAAAAATTATTAAGTAAGAAAATGAACTGAAGGAAAATATCCATATCACAAAGTGAAAATATTAAAAGTAATTAAAATTATTGAATAAAAGGAAAGACATACCTTGTCCTTGGATAGGAAGACATATGATTAAAAACCAATTCTCCCCTAAATTAATTTATTAAAGTTGATGAAATTGCAGTCTAAACTGTAATTTCTTCCAACGAGAAGACACATGAGACAGGAGGCAGAAGAAGAGACACACAGACCCACAGAACAAAAATGGAGCCAGTCACAGATGAGAATACAGTATATGTGCAAGATGGCATTACAGATAAATGGGCAATTATTGGCCAATAATCGCAAATAATGGCAAATAACTTGGCAACTTTAAATTTCAAATCAAAAAAATTCTCATGATTTAAGAATTTGAATTAAAAAAAACACAAAAGAATTTGAAGTTAACATAGGTGAAGAGTTTTATGGGATCAGTATAAATATTTTTCCAAAATGACATGAAACTCAGAAGCCATAGAAGTAAACATGGTTATACTTGGACATATAACAATCATACATTCTTATAACAAAAATGAAGTTTAAAGGTGTTAAAAATATCTGTAATGCTTGACAATCCAAAAGCTTACTCCCTCAATAATAAATGAGCTCTCTGAAATCAGCAAGAGACTAAAACCTCCCCCAGCCCCAAAATTGGACATAAAGAGAAAAATTTTAAATATAGATGGCTAATAAACACATGAAAAATGATCAAAAACAAAAGAAATACAATTTAAGACAATAGTTTGGGCTATCACACTGGCAAAGATTTTAAATACTCATAAAATTCATTATCTGTGAGGTTGTGGGAAAGCTGGCAAATTCATTCATTGCCATTTAAGGATAAAGATGTTACCATATTTCTAAGGAAATCTTGTGATTATTTTCAAAATTTGAAATGTGCATATACTTAATCCCAGTATTTCGACTGTAATTTATTATGATATAGTAGACAAATATAAATTATTGATATATAGGGAGGTTCATTGCACAGAAATTTGGTGCTAACATAAATATCTATGAATAAGTGCTTAAAACGTTTAATTATATTTCATGTACAAAACAGTCATGCAGTCATTCAACAAATGACACAGATATGTAGTAGTGAAACAGAAAAAGGGCATTGAAAAAATTGTTAAATGAGGCAATTTGCAGAATAATGTGTACAATATAGCTCCAATTCCAGAACCCCCTAAAAATAACGTGTGTGTGTGCGCATCTATCCACTTAAAGAATGCACACAACTCCCTTAGTAGAGAAAAACTTTGGGAGATAGTATTAGGAGAAAGGAGGGTGCTTAATTTATATGTTAGATATTTTAGATATGCTTTGATTTTTGAAAAAAAATAGATCTTATTCTTTAAATTTACCACATGGCAAATGAAATTTATAAATGTATTTTTATGGGAGCACTGAGCAATTCCACCATTTTGAGTTTCTTGTGCAATAATATTTCCTCTACTGAGGCTCCTGGGATTGAGTCAAGTGGAAGCAAGGGAAACAGTCACCATGCCCAAATTAAAGTCTCATCGATGATATCCCAACATGAGCATTTCTCAGTTAAGCATTTCTTATCTGCAGGAGGTATCCACTGCAACACAGGAAAGAGAAGAGTTTCCATGCCTGAGGAAGACTGTCGTAGATTTGGAGAAGCTGGTGGTAGAAGCAATGGTATCCAGAGTAACAAATCCACCTCATCTTTGTGGCCATCACCTGCAAGGACACAGTGGGGAACATTGGCAAAGGCAAGGAACACATTTTCTAAGGAGCTTGTCAGGGGGCTATGACATCCTTGCACACTTTTCCTCTACATGTGCTGGAATAAATCTACACAGAAGCCACAGAGAAAGCCACATTTTTAGCTGCTGGGTGCCTTCTGTGGCTGGAAAAGTGGCTTTAAGACTCCCTAAAATCAAAGGTGCCAAACACTTGTACTCCCTTTCCACCTTTGCTTGGCTAAAATGATGGCGATCACTATCTCAGAGTTGTATCTGTCTTTTCCCTTCTGTATTTGGCTCCTTAAAGTTCTAGACTGATCATTCATATAATTAATTATTTCAGCTCAAACTACCTGTCTACCTTCCAGTCTATTATTTATTGAGAATCTATTATATCTCACATATTATAATAATTCTCTGGTAATGAAGTGGACCCAGACACTTTTTTCCTTATCTTTTTTCTTATCTTTACTGAATGAGAAAAGTTAAGAAAATTCTTTATATTGATAGTAAATGTACTAACTGAATTGTAGAAAAGCTATGAAGGTACACAAGAAAAGCTATTCTCTCAACTCATTAGGCAGTCTGACCTTTGGGGTCAATTAGAATGTAACTATAAGCCATCAGTCTTCAGAAAATTAACGTCTAACTTTCTATCCAGACATGGTTGCTCCTAGAAAGCAAGGACTATTATGACAAAAAACTTACCTTCAGAGGGCAGCCCTTGGACAATAGGTAGATGAAATGCTCTGTATGAAGAGTCTTGTTTAGGGATTTGCTGATGTCATTCATTCTCAAAAGGGTTCCCAAGAAGTCATCTCCTAAGAGGAAAAAATAAAGAAACACCACTTTTAATAAAAAAGATAATTCAGCTGGAAACTGGGAAGTAACTCTTTGGTACTCCTTCATATTGATTTTATTTGGAAGCTGCTTCCTACTCTGTTATACAGCTCTGAAATTATAGCTAGCTGCTCCATAGCTCTGCACATTTCAATATTAGCACCATGCATCAGAACCCTTATCCCTTGTGCATTTTCAAAACTGACTGGATTGCCTGGATCAAATTAAAAATTACGTTTCTTTTTTTTGTATCATTTTTTGCATCATTTTTTTCTGCTTAGTTGACCCAGACTGTTTACAAAATCACTCTATAAAATCTAGTTATTTATCTATTCTCAGTAAAAGTTTATTGAAAGCCTACCCTGTGCCTGACAACTCATAAGGTGCTTGTGTCACCAAAAAATGAACCATCAGGCCATAAGAGATGAAAACCCCATTTGGTGAATCAGTCATACAAATAAAGAGGTGATAAGTAATTCAGTAATTGGTGTTATAGAGGTAGATTCAGTTTTAGAATAGAATAGCTAAGGAAAGATCCCCATTTAGGAAGACCTGTTATGACACAAAGTAACTCCCAATTACTATTTTCACTCTCATCTGGCTCTTGGATGGGTTTTTAATGCTTATTTAGCTATAACCAAATGTCATCAAGCTTATTAAAAGCAAGATACATAAATGCCCATCCATCCTAGGCTTTTTTCTAATAAACATACAGTTCCATGCTCATTTAGTCATACCTTCAAGGATGTCCAAAGGACCACAAGTAGGAAGGGTCTTACAGAGAAGTTGTCACTTTCTGCAGAGCTGGCATTTGAGAGTTAAGACAAAAGCATAGATGGTTTCCCTTTCCTTCTAAGCTCTGTCACCTGACAAGGAAAAATAAAAGGGGGGAAAATAACATTTTAAGAAACAACCTATGTAGATATACATATAAATGCACCTATATGTACATATAAACTATACACAAACACACATTCACATAATTGTTACAACAGCAGAGGTTGGAGCAATGAGATTGCAAGCAGGGTTTATTTACCAACAGAGTGGTCGGGAGCTCTGAGCAAGCAAGACTCAGACACCTTCCCCCCTCCACCCCCGCCGTTTCCCTCTCCCCCACACAGGGGAGTGCTTGGTTTTTTATAGACAGGGGTCATTTTGTTGAGCCATATAGTCTGTGGTCTTGGGGCTATCTTTGTGTTTGGGATCCCATTTGCCACATGGGCCTGTTCGATAAGAAGGAGTCTGCAAGTCTGGATTTGGCTGGGTTATGCTGATTTTTTGATCCTTTTAGGCCTTGTTTCATTTTCCATCTAATAGTAATCTAATTTGACAATAAAACATTCATAATCTGTGGGTATCCTGTGTGCTACACACAGACTGGTAAAGATGGATGTTAAGTCCTTTCTGTGTTACCTGCATAACCTTCAAATATGCACTGTTCTCCCTTTATCCTGAGGTCCAATAGACACAGAGAGTGGTTGGCCAATAATCATGTTAGCAAGACAAAATATTCTCATTCAATTAAGACCGAATGTTATAATGCAATTTTTTTTTACCATTATGTGCAAATCAGTGAAAACATGATTTCTCTGTTACAACATGGCAAAGTCTACTGGAAGCTCCCAACAATTCCATTAGCAAAAGAAATTTGTTTCTAGCTTATCAATTTTCATAAGACCATCTTTAGAAAAAAAAAATTGCTGTCTGTAACATCTAAATTCCTGGAAATATTGGATTAAATTAAATTAATCTTTTTTAAAACAATAGTCTAAAGTTTGTCCCCCCCAAAATAATCTAGTGAAAAGGTATAGTCCTGTGCAATTATAAGAAGTGTACTATCTTCATCTAAAAGATATCCATAAATAAAATATTTTAATCTATGATTTGACAAAATAATCTAACGCAAATCATCTTTTTTTTTTTTTTTTTTTTTTTTTTTTTTTTTTTTTTTTTTTTTTTTTGTCTTTTTGCCTTTTCTAGGGCCATTCCCACGGCATGTGGAGGTTCCCAGGCTAGGGGTCGAATTGGAGCCACAGCCACGTAGGATCTGAGCCGCGTCTGCGACCTACACTCCACAGCTCACGGCAACGCCGGATCCTTAATCCACTGAGCAAAGCCAGGGATCGAACCCATAACCTCATGGTTACTAGTCAGATTCGTTAACCACTGAGCCACGACAGGAACTCCCTAAATCATCGTTTTTAAACAATTTCAATTTAACAACAAAATTCTAGATGTGACAAAATGAAGAACACATTTGATTACTATATTCAGGTTATCCTAAAAATGCAGAGAACAGTGGCTTACATGTGGTTTTCCGATCTCGTTTTTGCTGATTACCCAAGGAACAAACAAAAAACTGTATATCTACCTCAAAGTGATATCCTAATACTCTTTCTGAAGTCATCTCCAGATGACATATCACAAATTTCATCAAATGTATTTACAAGTCTTCTATCATCATGTCAATAATTAAAAAATATTTAAATACTAGATTCAAATAAAGGTATAAAATTTTAACTTTCACATTAAAGAAAAATTAATAAAAAACATTTGTTAAAACATGCATTTGCCTTCTGAATTTAAACATACTGATGCAAGGCCATTGTCTTGTAAATTTCATTTTCTTGCTCTCTGACAAGTCAATAAACAAATTTAGAAATATTTATCACAATGTGATAGTTAACAATTCTATTTTCCAACAATTTTCTCATAAATAATATTACCTAAAATTTCAGTAAGTATTTTAAAGAAGTTATTTTTATATTAATTACATTTCTTATCATAGAGTGACATATATGTAATAGCTCTGGATAACTTGTGTTTAATAGAACTTTGGTTGCTGCTGAACAAAAATCTGGAAATTTTAGGGAACACAAAATGGCATATCATTGTGCGTACATAATTCTTTGGTCTAACACAGTAAATTTGGACCTGAATATTCCTGCTGGCAAATATATAGATGTGGACTTTGAGTTTTATGAAAGTCCCAGTAGAAGATAAGCAGCCATTTCCTTCAAGGGAACCTACACAGACACACTTTTTCAGAAAATACTTAAGTGAAGATAATGTACTGAGGAAGAGTTAAGTGAAGATAATGTACTTAATACTTAAGTGAAGTTAAGTGAAGATAATGTACTTAATACTTAAGTGAAGATAATGTACTGAGGAAGAGAAAGATATTAAGTGCCTCTAATGAGAAAAGAAACACAACCTTCTCAAATCACTGTCTCTGCAAAACCCACTACTACCAAGGGAATCTTAGCAAATGGTAGCAGCTGCTCTGGCTTACATCACACCTGATCCTTCATAGTTGGATGGCAGAAACGGATCAATTTCTTTATATAGGTACAATAGGGTCTTACAAACTTTTGTTTTTCCCAACACCTGCCTGAATGTCCTTTTTAAACACTTTCTCCTTGTTTTCACTCCTCCCCCCAAATTTTAATACTACAGATATATTGTATATCTGCTTATGAACTATGGCTGTTTGGAGGACAATGAACCACTGTAATATTGCCATATGTAATATTGTAATGTGTTGTGATGCAATGAACCACTGTAATATTGTAATGTAATGTAATGAATCATTGTACTATTGTAATATGTGAGATTTCTTTTGATCCACAAGAACAACTTTTTCACCCCAGGAGGATGATATCAACTATCTTGAGAATGCACTGTGCGTGTCAATTTGAGAAAAGGAACTAAATGAGTAAGAGATGCATAAAGGGCTCCAATCTGTCATAAACTGTATCTGGGACAGTTTTCCATTCTCTGCAAATGTTCACTCAACAAGACACACTGCTGAGGTTTCAGGGACATTCTCTCAATCACATACCTTATTTTGGCCCAAGACCAAAGCACTCTTAATGCCTAATGCTTTGAGTTAATTTAAGCACAGGAATGTCAAAAAATCCTGTAGGAATGGAAACCTTGGAGGATTCACCATGTTATTAACGTATGTATCTGATGTAATTACAAGAGTCCTCCCCAAATTGGTTAAACAACTGACAAGCAAAACAAAACAAAACAAACCCCCTTCCCCTAAAAAAACCCACTGGCTAGCAATAGATAAATTTGAATAAGTATGGTATATTGTCAAGGGATCTTCTGGAAATTTCACAGAGATCAGTGTTGACAGCAATGGCATGTTACTGAGTTTAAAGTGTAACCAGAACCGTGCTTTCCTCCACAGCCATCTCCCCCTCAAGAAACACAAGACAAACAATAGCATTCCTGATAGAATCTATGGAATCAGTAGTGAGGCCTTCTCTCTCTTTCCTAATTTTAGTGATTTATGTCTTCTTACTTTGTTTCTTGGTCAGACTAAAGGCTTGTCAATTTCATTAATCTGCAAAAACCAACTTTTGGTTTCATTGGCTTACACTATAATTATTCTGGGTTCTATTTTAATATCATTGACCTTTGCTCAAATATTTATTATTCACTTCCTTTGATTTAATTTGGCTTTAATTTTCTAGTTTAGTATTTTTCTTTCTTCTTACGGTTGAAGCTTAGATCATTTATTTGGTATATTTCCTCTTTTCTGATATAATCTTTTAAAACTATAACTTTCCCTCTAGGCATGTCTTTAGCTGTATCCCACTCAGTTCTAAATGTTTTATAATTTTGTGTTTGCCCTATAAAGTATGTTAATTTCAAAATATTCAGCAGTTTCCCAGAGTAATTTATTTTGACTTCTAATTTAATTTTCCTGTGGTCAGTAGAACCTACTCTACATGATTTCAGTCTTGAAATTCATTAAGTTCAGTTTCATAACTTAGCATATGATATAATCTGGAGAATAATCCAGATGTGTTTAAAAATAATTTGTGTTCTACTGTTGTTGGGCGGAGTCTTCTATCTATGTCAGGTCAAGTTGGTTGATATGATTACTCAAGTATATTATAACCACATTGATTCTCTATATTGGTCTGCCGATTATTAAGAGGAAGGTACAGATATCATTAGTGAATTGCCTATTTACCCCTTCAATCACGTCAGTTTTTGCTTTATGTGATTTGAGACACTATTGTTAGGTGACTTTGTTTATAACTGTTATATATGCCAGATTAATTAAACCTTCCATCATATGACATCCTTCTTTACTTCTAGGAATATTTACCATAAAAACTATTTTCTCTGAGGTCAGAATAGCCACTCCAGTTGTCTTTTGGGTATTCTCTGCACGATATAATTTTCCCACCCTTTTACTTTCAAACAGCTAATGTTTTTTATTCTAATGTGTTTCTTTTATAAACAATGCATACCTGTTTAATTTTTAAAATGGAATGCCCCAGTTTATGTCTTTTAAATTTTATATAGTTATCATATGGCTGGATTTATGTCTGCCATTTTCCTATTTGCTTTCTAGATGTCATATCTTTTTGGTTTTTCTGCTCATTCTTAGCTGTCTTTTTTTGTGCTAAATAGATACTTCTTACTGTAATAGTTTAATTCTTTGGAGGTTCTTTTAGTATTTTTGAGTTATTTGTTTAGTATCGGCTCTAGGGTTTAGAAAATGCACCTTAAATCATCACAATCTACTTTGGAGTAACACTAATTTTGTTATATGGCCATTTATATGTCTTGAACTCAGTTTCAGAGAAGTGATTCTGTCCCTTATTCCGTCCAGATTTTCCAGCAGATCAATTATTGAAGCCATAATTGGCCTTGGCATGTTTATTACAGCAACTATTAACCTGAG
Source organism: Sus scrofa (assembly GCF_054392235.1). Lineage (NCBI taxonomy): Eukaryota > Metazoa > Chordata > Mammalia > Artiodactyla > Suidae > Sus > Sus scrofa. Next base: position 151,401,535 of record NC_139383.1, read on the forward strand.
ATAGGTGACAGACACTAAACAGCAAGGATTTCATTACCACTAGACTGGACATATAATCATGTTATTAAGTCATGGAGACCAACAAACACAATTAGTAACCCAGTTCTGTGTTTGACTAACCTGGACAGACTCTCATTGTCACTGGGACATTGCAGCTATTTAAAAGAATGCCAGTATTCTCAGAATAAAATGCTTGCCGTTCTGAGAATTCACACAGGCCTTTGAAGATGCGAGGCCGAATTATTCCCAATACTTTCCTTCATAGTTTTATCTCAAGAGGAAAGAATAAACTCGTCCAAATGAAACCCAGTTTTTGGTCCACGCCAACCTGTGGGAAAGAATAAATGAGTGTCAGGATAAGAAGTAGTACGAGCCCATTCGTGAACTATATACATATAGGAGGGTTCACTATGTATATGCATACAATACATATCATCACTCTACTGAGATATTTCTGATATCATTCAAAAGAGAGTGCAAAAATTCAGTGGGGAAAAAGTGCCTCTTATGACTCTTCAGATAATTAAAACTTTTTGGATTAATAAATACTTCACAAAAGCAATATAATTCTAAATTACTTAATAAAATAATAAAAATAATGTAGTAATATACATTTATTAAAATTTGATATTACCTCTGGAGTGCCTTGTTCTCATTTTTCCCAGAGAAAGAAGATGGTACAAGTGACAAAAATAGCACGTCTCTGGGGGTGGCAGTGAAAATTCCAAGCAGCAAAATGTCTCTTTTGTTCTATATAACTTCCAGTCTACAAAGCACAAGGGAAATTAGGGAGTTGGGAAACAAAACATTTCTAATGGAATATTTAGTAAGGAATACATAAAAGATATTCACTGAGCAACCAATATGACAACAACAATAAATGCTTGCTCCTTTAAACATATTAGTTTAGAATTTTTTCTCTAAGACATAGGCCTCAAAGTTTCCTCAATGTACCCATCATAACTCCATTCATTGTAACTAGTATCTTTCTTTAACACATTGCAAATCCATTGGGGGTATATAAAAGCAGACAAGGAAATCCATGTTAAAAAAAAACTGTAAATTTAATCATTTCACATCTAAAAATGTTTAATGCAATATGTAGCTGGAGCCAGTGCTCATGTGTTGTTCACTCGGTTGATGAGAAAAACAAAAAAAACAAAAATCCAAAGAAAAAATAATTCAATCCTAGTGACTGGTTGGCCGGCAAATTAAAATATATTGTGAAGAGTTCACATATAGTACTTACTTTTCTTTCTTTCTTTTCATTTTTTCTGTCTTTTTGCCTTTTCTAGGGCTGCACCTGCAGCATATGGAGGTTCCCAGGCTAGAGGTCTAATTGGAGCTGTTAACCATCAGCCTACGCCACAGCCACAGCAATGTGGGATCTAAGCTGCGTCTGCGACCTCCTCCACAGCTCACGGCAACGCTGGATCCTTAACCCACTGATCGAGGCCAGGGACCAAACCCGCAACCTCATGGTTCCTAGTCGGATTTGTTAACCACTGAGCCATGACAGGAACTACCACATACAGTACCTACTTTTCAATTATCATATGTTAGTTTCATTTACTAGAGCAAAGTAAAAATCCATAATCTCTTTGTACTTTGACTACTTTAAAATAAACTTCGGAGTTCCCGTCATGGCACAGTGGTTAACAAATCCGACTAGGAACCATGAGGTTGCCGGTTTGATCCCTGGCCTCGATCAGTGGGTTAAGGATCCAGCGTTGCTGTGAGCTGTGGAGGAGGTCACAGACGCAGCTTAGATCCCACATTGCTGTGGCTGTGGCGTAGGCTGATGGTTACAGCTCCAATTAGACCTCTAGCCTGGGAACCTCCATATGCCGCAGGAAGCAGCCCTAGAAAAGACAAAAAGACAAAAATTAAAATAAAACAAAATAAAACAAACTTCAAGAGACCAATCATCACTCAGAAAAATCCAGTAGTTCAGAAAACTATGTGAATATCTCAAGGACAGGTCCAACCATTTCTAGAATTTTCGGTGTTCATGTGCTAGTTCCCTAGGGTCTGTTTACGGCAATTGTATTTATGCTGCCAGCATAAATGACTTAAAGAGTGACTTAAAGAGTTACAATTTCACTCCAAATTTAGATATGTATAGACATTGTACCATCAAATTCCTCTGATATATGCAAACAGCTTAGCTTTCAAATATCTCAGTTCTTCCTGGTACCACACAAATGAAAAACTGATCTTCATATTGTAATGTTTTTCTTAGAGTAGGTATTTGCGCTAGGCCTCAGTTTGACAGAGGTGATTGTGTAATTCATTTGTTCACATTTCTAAATAAGATCAATTATTATAGTAATCACTGATACCCAAGAGTTTCTAAAATAGACCACTGTTTGCGTCAGAAAGTAAAAGAAACTCAGAAGTTCATCACTTATCCTCACTACTCAGTTATGGAGACCAGACCTTAAATTAAAGATCCAGGTTCCACAGCTGACTTCATAGACAGTGCCTTATAGTAACTGAAGCATTACAGAATCCTTAGAAAGAAGGTCATATTCTAGGGAACAAATGCTTACTGATCTCAGAATTCCCACTGGCCCCTGAGGATGAGCTTTCCCTTCATGTCAGACCTCAAGGGGAAGGAATAAACATTTTCATATGAAACCTTAGTTCTACCTTTACTGACCTGTGGGAATAGGACAAAAATGTAGAAAGATATAGAAGTAAACCTGTTCATTTATCCATCAGGGACAATACATTAGTGTTCGATCATGTACGCTCCTACGAAATAAGCTAATGAAGTGCTCTGATAGGATGTTTCCAATGCTATTTTAACAATATTAATTGTCTTAGTCTCTGGCCTCCATAAGAGCTAGTACTGTCCAATATTTTCTGCCAGACAAATTAAATGTGCAATCAGAATGTGTGAGTGTGCACAAAGTTCCAGGAAAATTTTGAACAGAACAATGTGACAGACATATGTTACTGTAAATTCAACCTCAAAATTTTTTTATCCTCAAAAATGACCCAGTGGATTAAGGAGGAGGAAAGTGCAAAAAGTAATGACAGGGAAACAAAGAACAGCCATCTAACAATTACTTACAGGACTTTACCTTTCCGTTTGAGGTCAGGAACCTGGCAATCTGCAGAGGATGCACAGGATTATGCCACATCAGAGCCTACACAGTGTGGTCACAGCAATGCAGGCAAGGCTCACACAGGCACAATAATTATGGAAATGAAACTAGAGGGGATGGGAATGTGCAGAGAGGAAAAGTTGGACACAGAATCCTCTCACCATGAAACATTTCCTGTCCTTTGTCAGTGTTATACTTACCAGGCCATATTGCTGAGGATTCAGTGACATTTGTGCAAGCATGCCCCTCAGTAGAAACAACTTCTGTCTGCCATATGGGTGAGGAACAGCCTTGTCATCACCTCCATGCCTAATTCCTATATGAGGCATCAGTAGGAAGACAAAGAATATGCAGAAATTCTGGAAAGGAACAAAAAGAAACCTCAAAGAATCACTGGATTGTTAAGACTTCATATTGTTTCAATTGACAGACTCTGTACAACATCAATGAAAATTATCAATTACTTAAAAATAATAAAAATAACCCAGGAAAAATGATAAAAAACAGATGTTACCTTGAGAATGCATCATTATGTTTCTTTTCAGATAAGGGAGCAAGTAGAAGTGACAAAAGTAACTCTTCTTTGGTGATGTGGTAAGAATTTCATGTAACTCCAATATTACTTTTAACTTGCAAATTGCAGAGGTATTTAGAGGAGTTGAGGGGAAAATGCCTTCCAAATTAAATATTAGTTGATAATAGATTATAAGGAATTAATTATATACATTTGCTGACCACCTGCATGACAAGAATAAAAATACATTTGTTCCATTAAACAGGAGAATATAGAAAGTCATTTGTTCTAAGACCTAGTCAAACTTTCTCCAAAAGACCATCAGCATCACACATTAAAATTGAGATCTCCCTTAAAACACATAGGAAACAGGTTCTTAGAATATGCATATTAGCCAATAAAATGCCAAGAATTGGAAATGCAAGAATTTCACAATTTAAAAATATTTAGTGCCCAATATACTTGAATCCATCATGCAAATGTCTAGAACATTTCTCTTTATGTGAGAGGGAAAAAACTGTATGAATTCTTGTGACTGAGCTAACATTCACAGCAAAATATGCTCTAAGATATTCCTATTGACAGAAACTACTTTTAAATTTCCACATACTTGCTTTATCTAAAAACTGACAAGTAAAGACATAACATCTTTTGAACTGACTATGTAATTGACTTCAGTAGACTACTCCTTACTCACAAGAGGGTAGTATCTAAGGAAATCATGTGAAAAGCTCAAGGGTAGACAAAAACAAATTTCCTGGTCCCACTTCTCATGTGCTTGTTCTTCAGAGTATGACTACTATGAGTGAATGGATGCTATCAGCCAAGCACTCAAAGAGTTGCCATGTCATCCCTAAATCAGACATTTATAGACCACTGTGGAGCTCATTTTCCCTGATGTATGCAATCAGGACTCCTTTAGTCCTGTATGGTACTGCTACTAGACCAACTGAGCTCCCTCTACATTTTTGCCTAGCATGGTCCCTGGGAGGAACCTTAGCTGACAAATGATTTCATCACTCAATTTGTTCATATTCCAGCAAGACCCATATTTGAAGTCTATCATTGATCCAGGCACATTAGCAAAAGGGACTTTGATCTTAAAATATGTGGCAGATGCTGAGCACTCAGGGTTTTGATACCTTCAGACACACTGATCCATGATATTCAATAACAGAAAGGAGTCATCAGAGTTGATGACAGCTCGATGACTAACTAGCACAGCCAGAGTCTTGTTGTTATATGAGTGTTCCAATGCCCTAAAGGAATGCCAGTATTTTCAGGACAAAATGCTTATTGATGTTACAGCTTCCACTGCCTCTTCAGGATGATATGGTACAATTAATGTCATTACTTTCCTTCATGTCACCTTGCAAGAAAAAGGAATATATGCTTTCATACAAAACTCAGCTAGTGGCATACCTGTGGAAACAGAGTAAAAATATGGGAAAATGAGATGTATCCATGTTTATTTGTTAAACATATGCAAGATAGGAGGGTTTATAATGTATCTTCATATCACATATACTCAAATTATTTTAGTAGAATGTTTCTGATGTTATTCAAAGGGAGAAAGCATAAAAAGCTTGTAAATAAAGGAGACAAAATATTGAACAACTCATCAGGTAATTAATAATGCACATTATTTGCTTTAACAGACACTTCACAAAACCAATTTTCTACTTGATTACAAGAATATAATAAAAATTAGCCATAAAAAGAAAATTTATTTAACACTGGTTATTACCTTTGAAGTGCATTGTTTTGTTCCATCCCAAAAAAGGGAACAGGTGAAAACACAAAAATCTAGCACTTCTTTAGGGTGGTGAGTATTCCATGCAATTCCAAAGTCACTTCCATTTTTTAAAGTACAGAGAAAATAAAGGAAGTTGTGAACCAAAACCTTCCAAACTGAATGCTAACTGCTAAAAAATAACAAGGAATTAACCACAGACATTAACTTGACCATCTATATAACTAGAAAAATTATATTTTTTCCTTGGAAAAGGGTAGTATAGAAAATCAGTTTTTCTAAGACCTTGGTCTTGAAGTTGACCTCAAATTCCCCTTGAGTACTGCTTACTAAAATCATAACTTTTATTTAAACATACAAAACATTCATTCAAGGAATATGAATATTAGTCAAAGATATCTACACAAAATTCCAGGAACTCGATATTTAATAATCTCATGTCTAAAATGTTTAATGAAATATTTAATTTAATCCATCATCAAATATCTAGAAATTTTCTCCCTGAGTGACACACACACACACACAAAAACTTGTTCTTAAAAGTTTTTGGTGGATTAGCAAGCAAATTAAAACATGCCATAAGATAATATAATAAACCTAATCAAACCTTCGATTTTCTCATATTTCTTTTACTTAAGAGATAAATGACACACAAAAACGAATTTCTTTCTAATTGACTGTCAAATAGACCTAAACATAATGATCCTCAGAGAAGACTGAAACATCTAAGGAAACTGTATGAATGGCTCAAGTGTAAGCACAGCTGTTTCCCACAGTAGTCATTATTCATGTGCTGGTTCTCCATGGTTTGTTTACTGTGGTTGTAGGGATGCTGCCTGCCAATCACTCAAAGAACTGTCATCCCACAATGGTTAGTTATAGTCTCTGTACAATTAATTTCCTCTAGTGTATGCCAGCTTCTTAGTTTTCCAGTACTGTAGTCCTTTTGGGTGGGGAGAACAACTTGCTGACCAAACTGAACCCTTTCTACATTTCTGCTTGGCTTGGTCTCTTGTGCTGGACTTCAGTTCACATGAGTGATTTTGTCACTCAGTTTGTTCAGATTCCAGTGAGATCCATTTTTGAAGTCATCATCAATCCAGGCACATATATACAAGGGACCTTGATCCTGAGACATGTGGGAGACACTGAGCTCTAGACTTCCATCTCCTTGGGACACCCTTGCCCACACTATTCCCCATGGAGGCCAGCATCACTGATGACTCCATGGCTGACTAGCACAGCCAAAGTCTCAACATCATTGCAGGAATTCCTGAGGGGAATGTCACTATGTTCAGGGCAAAGTGCTTACCAGTATGAAAATTCCCACTAGCTCATAAAGATGTCATAAGGATGAGAGGCATAATGTTTTCCAATACCTTCCTTCATTTCATGTCTCAGGGAAAAGAATAAAATCTTTATATGAAATTGAGCTCTTAGTTAATCTGCTAGCCTAGAGTAAAATTATGGAAAGATGAGAAGTATATGAGTTCATATGTTAACCATGCATGACACGAAAATGTTTATTATGTACAGGAATATAAAACCACTATTTCTCTAGTAGGGTCTTCTGATATTATATAAAATGGAGGAAGCATTAAAGTCATGGGAAAAATTACACAGAAGCCTCCGAAGACCCAGATTATTAAAGGCCTCACATTGCTTGGATCAACAGACTCTAAGACAGCATTTGTAATCTGGTCTGCTAAAAACAAACAATATAAAACCCCAGGAAAACACACTTATTAAAAGTTGCAATGTTAACTCCAGAATGCATTGTTCTGATTATTTCCATAGAAGGGAGCTAGTACAAGTGACAAAAACAGCAGTTCCTTGGAGTGGTGGTAGGAATTCCATCCAATTCCAATATCACTTCTAATCTACAACATATTTTGGGAAATTAGGAAATTTGACAAACAAAACCATCATAATTGAATGTTTAATAATAACAGATTATAAGGAATAAGCCATAGATACTCACTTGATTGTATAAGAAGAAAAAAAAACAATGCTCACTACTCAGACCAGGGTAACACTGAAAGTCGCAAGACCTGTCTCAAAGGTTCCACAAAGCCCTCCCTTGGCATCAGGTGCTAATCCTAGGATCTCCCCTTCAACACTATAAAACCCACTAACACAATATGAATATTGGGAATCTGCCTAAAATGTCAATAATTGGAAATGTAATCATTTTTTAATTAAAAGTGTTTAATATAGCATCTATTTGAATCTATCACAAAAATGTCTAAAAAATTCCTCTTTGAGTGATAGAGAAAAAAAAAAAAACACTTCCAATTCTTGTGACTTCATCAGTAAGGCAATTAAAACATTTTTGGAGACATTTTGACAAATAGGAACTACTCCTCAATTTCCATGTTTCTTTTACTTTAATAGATACAAAAGTAAACATTCTTATGTTTTGCTTTGAATACCTAACTGACCTCATTCTGAAAATTTTGGCACCTAAGAAAAATATGTGAATGGCTCATAGGTAGGCATAACAATTTACTACCTATCTCTCCATTCTTGAGCTGGTTCTCCAGGATCTATTTATTATACTGCCATCCAAGCATTCACAGAATTGTCATGTCATTCCTAAGATATTTACAGATCTCTGTATAGTTCATTTCCCTTAATGTATGCAATCAGGATAGCGTTCAATTACTTTGGTCCCTACTGGCACCATTAGCTGATCAAACTGAGCCTCACCCCCAAATTTTTGCCTGGCATGGTCTCTTGTGCTGGACCTCAGTCACACAAATGATTTTTTCACTCATTTTGTTCAGATTCCAATGAGATCCATTTTTGAAGTCGTCATTGATCCAGGCACATTCGTAAAAGAGATCTTGGTCCTGAGATATATGGTAGACACTGAGCTCCCAGGATTCTATAATTCTGGGATACACTGACTAAAGCTCTTCAATTATGGAGACCAATTATAGCCAATGACCTAGCCTCTTGGCTGACTACCATAACCAGAGTATTATTGTCACTGGAATGTTATGATTCCCTAGGAGAAATGTGATTATTTTCAGGACAACACTTACTGGTATTAGAATTCACACTGGTCCTTGAGGATGGAAGGTAGAATTACTTCTAATACTTTCCTTCACAGCACATATCAAGGAGAAGGAATAAAATCCCCCATAAACTCATCCCTATGAAGCCTAATTTTTGGTCCATTTCAACCTGTGGGAAAGTATAAATATGTAAAGATGAAAGGTATACATGTCTATTTGTCAAAATTTAATAAGGCAGGATGATTTGCTATGTGCCTTTATGTAAAATACACTGATTTATTACTCTTCTAATGATGCTTCTGGTTAAAGTAGAGAAAAGCATAAATAAAGGAATTGGAATCCTCAGATACCTCGACAGATTATTACTGCTAATAATATAGTTTGTATGCATCAACTCAATGCAATTTTAGATTGTTTTAAATATAATAAAAGTAACCCAAAAAACAAATTTACTAAAATTAGATGTTACCTTAGGAGTGTATTATTTTTTTCCTTCCCAGTTAAGAAAAATGGCACAAGTGACAAACTCAGTACTTCACTGGTACAGTGAAGAGATTCATGAAATTCTAATGTCATATCCAGTAAACAAAGTACACAGGAAATTAGGGAAGCTGCAAAACAAAGTATTAATGGACTATTCAGCAAAAAAAATTTATGAGAGTTTATAATATATATTCCTTGGTCCATAAGAAGGAATATATATGCTTACAACTTTTATCACAGTAGAAGAGATATAATTTTTCCAAGCTATTTGTCTCAAAGTTTCGTCAAAACAAATCACTGCAAAATCATTTACTATAATTAGGATGGGTGTTTAAACACATTAAAAAACCACTAAGAATAAATGAAAGTGACAATGAAATCCATATAAAAATCTAAGAATTTGAAGTATAATCATTTCACATCTAAAAATGTTTAATGCACAGGAAAAAAAAAAAAAAACTCATGGACATGAAGAACAGACTTGTGGTTGCCAAGGGGGAGGAGGAAGGAGTGGGATGTATTGGGAGTTTGGGGCTGGTAGATGCAAACTATTACACCTGGAATGGATAAGCAATGAGATCCTTCTGTATGGCATAGGGAACTATATCTAGTCACTTGTAATGGTACATGACAGAAGATAATGTGAGAAAAAGAATATATATACATATGTGTATATATATTTATATATGTATATATTTTCATATATGTATATATATTTATATATATGTATATGACTGAGTCACTTTGCTGTATAGCAGAAACTGACAGATCATAAATCAACTATAATAATTTTTTTTAAAAGTTTAATGCAGCATGTGGATGAAGCCAGCACCCAAATGTATATACTAAGTTTATAGGAAAAATGAAAAACAAACAAACAAAAAACTGTTCTAATTAATGTGACTGGGTTGGGAAGCAAATTAAAATATGCTGTGAACATTCCATATATCCACTCTTCAATTTATATATAATTGTTTCACTTAATAGAAAATGAAATGTAGAAGTTCATAATATCTTTGAAATTTGACAATCTAATCACACTGAAGACACAATCATTCAGAAGATTCTGTCAGTTCAGACAAATGTATGAAAGTTTCAATTGTAGTTACAAATATTTCTCATGGAACTCATTATTAAAGCGATGATTACCTAAAACTTATTTATTATAAGTTTGTAGATGCTGGCAGCCAAAAACTCAAAGAGTTGTCACCCCACAATGGTTATTTATAGCCTCTGTAAAACTGACTTCCTTTACCATACACTAGCATCTTAGTTTACCAATATAATATTTGTTTTTTTGGGGTACAAACTGCTGACTAAGCTGGATATCCATTCACATTTTTGCCTAGCATGGTCCATGGACTAGACCTCAGCTTACATAAGTGATTTTGTCACTATTTTGTTCAAATTCCAATAAGATCCATTTCAGAAGTCACCATTTATCCAGGCACAGTTATAAAAGGGAACTGTAGAATGAAATATATGACACACACTGAGCTATCAGGACTACATTTCTGATTGGCATAGCCAGAGTTGCACTGAGATTGGAGGGTTAATGTCCCTGAGAGGAATGTTAGTATCTTCAGTATCTGTGTTTACAAGCACAGATTGTCTTCACAGCAGGCAACCACAGGGACAGAGAGCACTACCAGCAATGAAGTACCTCATATCAGGCCCTGAAATTCTGTTTCTCAAGGCCAGACCAACCCACATAGCCTCAAGGTGTCTACCCACACCACTGGCACATTAAGGGCCTCACACACACTGCCTGATAGGGGAACACACTCGGTCAAAGGGACCCTCTTTCTAAGTCCCCTATGAGAACCATGTGATTAGGAGAGAGTAGTGAGTATTCAGTCATTTTGTTCAGATTTTCAAGAAATGCAAATAAGTAAATACCATAGATTGGAGCAAGGGCTAAGGAGCTGGACTTGCACACTCACAGCCTAGACCCTGGGATGACTAGCCTGCTCCTTTATATCATACTTCAGGAGCTTCCAGAGCTTAGCCAAGGTGCAGGAAGTAAAGCTCACACTCAGGCAATCAGGCTGCTGTGACTTGGCCAACGCAAGGGGATGAGAGTGTAGCCAAGGACACCTGAAAAGAGTGCCCTGAGTTCTACATGTCCATACACAGGGACAGTGCTGCTTACCATCACCAGGCCTCCATGATCCCCTCAATAGGCCATCATCAACTTGCCTCTGGGAGCTCCTTGGACTCACTTGGTATCTCCAAATAGGCCCAGGATTCCATGCTGCTGCTGATCTTCAATCACTGATGCTTCCATCTAGGTCATGGAGGGGAAAGGACACGTGCATGCCCATTTTAGGGAGGTGCATGGTTACACAGGGGAAAAGGGCCCACAACCTGTGTCTCAGAGCTGCATCTGGCTTCTATGTTTCACATGCCTCCCTTCCTTCTGGGTGTCATGAACCACAAGGTGATGTGGTAAGGCAAGGACTGCAATCACAGAGGGCCAGAAATGGCACAGAGAGTGACACAGGCACTCAGCTCCCTTGTATCAGGCCCTGCAATTTGGATCCTCAATGCGGGCCCCAACCACGCAGCATCAAAGTGTCCACCCACACCACTAAGACACATTCAGGAACACTGGGCTACTCTGCCTCACACACATAATTCAAGAGGAAGACACCCCACTCCTGGTATATTCTTTTCTCCAGTTGTACTTGCAGACATAGGGCAGCACTTTCTCTATCTCTGGAAGCATCCCATAAATATCAGAAACTTGCCCTAAAAAGAATGCAACTATGCCAAAATTGGCTCCTTGGGCCAAAGACCAAGACAATAATGTGCATCTGCACAGAACACGGAGAACTCCAAGCACACTCTATGTTTCCCAAAAAAACAGAGAAACCTCTGGTGTAAAATACCAGTAGAGTGGTTTGAATGGCCAGAAGTACAATAGAACATAGAGACATGCACGGGGTCACTTCTAGGCCAGTACCTGCACTATCCCTAACAAGGAAGTGTGTGTCCTGACCATGAACACAGCAAGAGATACAGGTCATTCAAGAGACACAGGTCAACCACACACACGCAATGGAAGAAGCCAGAAAACATCCTGGATTCTGAACGTGACATGATGCCTACAAGCCAAGGCCCAGAATGCCACACAGCATGGGCTACCTGTAAGAAAATGGACACCTAGCCCCAACAAAGCCCTCCATCTTTCACTAGGCCCACACACCCCACAGCTGCCAAGCACAGGTCTAAGGTCTCCACTCAGGAGAGGAACAGGAAAACCACACATAAGAGGCTACATTGTACCACAAGATGCAGGCTATCCTTGACCACTAACTCCCTACTTTCCACACACTTCTGCCTAATGACCTCCAGGAAGAGCCCCAAAAGGCAGGGATGACAAGCTGTGCTGGGCATAAAAACCACGCCTGGGTATTAAGGGGAAGAACATCATGCCATCAAGTGAAAGGGAGAATGTGGTTAGGGAAAGGAGAAAAACAACCCATTGCCTCAAAATAGAACCTGCTGGGCGGACACTGCTATGGGCCAGCGACTTGGTGTCTTGCTTCTGAAGAAACTTATGGGGAACAAAAACTACCAGAGGACAGGCAACATGCAGGACAGTGACATCATGCCAGGGCACCTAATCACAACTGCTCAAACAATCCACATGTGGGGCTGTCCAAGCATATCCAGGATAGGCTCACTCTAATGGCTTTTCTCTCGCAAACTATGACTCACAACTCTCGACACCTAGTGACAGTTAACAAGCACAAGGTACTTTCAGGACCTGGACAAAAACCTGAGGGTTCCCAGGATTCCCATTTCCATGATGTTGGGGCAAAAAAGTACAAAAGTGGGCTTGATTGTGGAAGGGAAATGCTTGCATAGGGGACTGGAGCACCACCACCTAGAGACCTGTGCTGCACCTGGCCTCTAGGTTTTCAATTGCCTTCTGCCTCTATAGAGTCTCTAGGGAACATCACTGAGGGTGCCCCAGGCTCCCCACCACCCATGAGAGACTCCGTGATAAAAGGGCCTAACATATGGCACACTCTCCAAAGTGAATCATGACACTCCCCTCAGAACAACAAGAACACTACCCTGCCTGCATCCGGTGTCCCAAAGGGAACATGAGAAGGGAGCTGGGTCTAGCCCAGGACTCAATCTGGAACACTACAACCATAGACTTCACAAGATGTAGGGAACAAAATTCAGCACACTGTATGGCAAAAAAAAATCAAAGTCAGGAGAAATGCCCAACGGGATCTCAATCATATTCAGGCAGACTATCACGCAATGCTGTCTTAAGAAAGACTGGCTAGGCTGGGCACCTTCAGAGGCACCATGACCTGAGGAATGCCCTCAAGGAGGTCAGAGACAGGCAACTGCCAAAATCTTCCGGCGCCTATCATAGGACTGCAGTCCATAGACATCATGGAGTGGGAAATGAAACAAAGGAGCCCATACAAATGGACCCAACACACAAGTGCCCAGTGGGAACCACCGCCAGAACTCATTTTCGGTGAGAAAAGGGTAGTAATATCGCATTCTATGATCAGTGTACAAGGAATGAATTAAAGGACGTCAGAATCAACACAAGCAAGAGTTCAGCCCTTAGAATGCAAAAAAAAAGCATAAACACAAAAAGATCCAATGTGCCCCACACAGTACCAAAAGAACGCTGCTGAGACAAGACAATGGAGAGGACGGGAAGTTCACACTCAGGCAACCAGAAGTGGCATAGGATGGTCAAAGACAGGGGAAGAGGGTATTGCTCACGGAAATAAGATGAGTGTCCCAAGGGAGATTTATCCAAAAAATTAAGAGCCACATACCAAAGACAGGTCTCCAAAAATCCCGCTAAAAGACGGCACGCCCACTGGTCTGCGGGAGCTCCTCGGCCTCGCTCGGTGGCACGCCACAAGATCAGGGGTCCGCCATGCTGCTCTCCTGGGTCAGGGCGAGAGAGCACACACACCACAAGGGTTTCCACAAGGAGGAAGGGCCACGCTGGCGCCAGGGGACCAGGGCCCCTCCACCTGGAGACCCGCACTGCATCGGGCTGCCACGGCTCCCCAGCCTCCCCAGCCTCCCCTCTCTCTGGGTGTCTGCAGGCACACGGACCCAGCCTGGGGGACGGGCGCGGGGGGTGGTGCAGGCCCGGCCTGCACAGAGGCGTGCCAGGGGCACAGAGAGAGGCCCCGGCATTCTTCTCCCACGTCCCAGGGCCCGAAAGATGGATCCCCAAGGCCGGCTCCCCGCCCCCCAACACGGCAACAAGGTGCCCCACGGAGGCACATTCAGGCCCACTGGGGCAACCTGCGCCACACCCCCGACACGACCGGGAAACCCAAACCCCTGGCACCTCCTCTGCCTCAGGACTTCCGCCAGGACTCACCGCCCCTGCGGAAACCCTCTCTCTTCCTTTGTTCTCTCCCTCTCTCTCTCTCCCTCTCGGTCCCACCCGCTGTCACCCTTTCCCTGGCGAGCGCGCGCGCACCGAAGCTTTCTCTCCTTTGCTGGACCCATCCGACGCACGATCAGCCACTTGCCCTCACAAGAGTCTGTCCGTGCCAGCCGGCTCTCCAGGAACCCCAGCACGGGCGCACTGATGCTACCCTGCCCTGACGAAGGGTGACGGCCACCAACTCCCCTTGACCTCTCCATGATGCGGAATCCCCTCAGCGCCCGTAAGACCCCCCCGGAGCCGTTCCCGTGCCCAGCAGCAGGCACGAACCCCCTGACGAGACGTGGTCGCTACCCGGCGGTTCCCGCCCGCACCACGCCCGTCCCAGGCCCGACCACACACCAACCGGGACACCCAAGTCGGCCGGGAGACACGGCTCAAATCCCCACAGGGCGTGGGACATTCCCCCAAACAGCCGGGACTCCTGAACGGGCCAGGCCTTCCAGGGCCTCAAGCCCCGGGCCTTCCTGGCAAGCACGCGGCCGCCGGGCCTCATCAAAGCCCTCCGTCACCGTCGGGGCCAGGACACCGCCACCGATGCCCAAGCCCAGGCCTCCCGTCTCCGCTCGCCATCAAGCCGCCCGCCGCAGGACCCGGACACCCGCCCCGAGCAGCCTCCCAGGCACTGCCAGCTGAGAGACGTCCCTGGCCGCCGACCTCCCCGCTCTGCCCAGGCCCCCGCGCGGCGACCTGGGCGAAGCGCTCCACGCGGCGCGGGTGGCTCGCTCTGCCGGGCAGACCACCCCCTCCAGGGCGTCCAAGGGCTCGGCATCGGACCCTCCAGGGAGAGGGAGACCGTGCACCGGGAAGGACTCCGACCCGTGGCCTCCCAAAGGACCCCCCCAAGGTGCGGTCAGCGCCGCGGCCCAGGGACCTGGCGGCTGCCTTCCCCAGACCCCCACGGGGAGCCACGCCTCCCAGAGGAGAGGCCACATGCAAGACCGTCCCCGCCCCTGCCCGCGCGGTCCTTCCCGACCCGGGCCTCCCACAGCCGCTGACGCCATCCCACTTGAGGCCAGGGCACCTCCTCCAGAGCCCCTCGCCCATCCAGACGTGGGCCTGTCCACCCACGTCCCCGGCAGGCTCCCTCTGCCCGCCTGTCGCTCACCACTTCAGCTGCCCCCTTCTCGCCACCCAGCCCCAGCCTCCGCCCCCACATCCCTGGACGTCCCAGGGGAGCGCCCTCAGGGGTTCCCAGGCTCCCCCCCTCCCATGGGGGACGGCCCTGATCCAAGGGCCCCCGCTACCACAGACCCCCTGCAGCAGGTGGCCCTCAGGGGTCCCCAGAGCAGAAAGAGAACGCTACCCTGCCGGGATCCCGTCTCCCCACAGCATCCTGAGAAGGGCGCCCGGCCTGGGCCAGGACGCCCCCTGGGGCCCTAGGGCCGCACACTTGCCTCGGGTGCCGGGCCCAACTTTCGGCCCCCGCGACGGCTTGCGAAACCCCCCAAGGCCGGCGGGAGGCCGCCCGGGATCTCCAGCACGCTCGGGCACGCGGCCTCTCCCCCGAGGCCAGCGCCGGGCGACGGGCCCCATGCTTCCTGGGCCCGGCAGGCGGCCGCCTTCCCCAGACCTCACCCGAGTGGCTGCTGACACACAGAGGCCCCAAGGCCAAGGGCCCATCTACCCCCGAGCCCCCGGTGGCCGCCACGTGCCGGACCTCAGTTTCGATGAGGAGACGGTAGTGAGTTCTCACTCATTTTGTTCAGATTTCCAAGGAATGCTTTAGAGGGAGTCATCATCGATCCGAGCACGGGCTCCGCCGCCGCAAGGCAAATTCACGGCCTCCGCACCTGGACATCCAACCCGCTCCATCACGGCAGCGTTTGGGGGCGTGCCCAGACAGACGAGCCACTGGGCAGGACGGGACGCTCCCCCTCACGCCCCCGGAGCTGGCCTGCCGGGGCCAAAGCCCGCGAGAAGCGGGGGTGGCCCGGGGCTCCGGACAGACGAGCGCCCCAAGGGCGAGTTCTCCACCACTGAGGACAGGGGCCGCTCACCATCGCCAGGTCTCCACAGAGCCGCGACAAGGACGCCACGCCCACTGGTCTGCGGGAGCTCCTCGGCCTCGCGCGGTGGCACGCCACAAGATCAGGGGTCCGCCATGCTGCTCTCCTGGGTCAGGGCGAGAGAGCACACACACCACAAGGGTTTCCACAAGGAGGAAGGGCCACGCTGGCGCCAGGGGACCAGGGCCCCTCCACCTGGAGACCCGCACTGCATCGGGCTGCCACGGCTCCCCAGCCTCCCCAGCCTCCCCTCTCTCTGGGTGTCTGCAGGCACACGGACCCAGCCTGGGGGACGGGCGCGGGGGGTGGTGCAGGCCCGGCCTGCACAGAGGCGTGCCAGGGGCACAGAGAGAGGCCCCGGCATTCTTCTCCCACGTCCCAGGGCCCGAAAGATGGATCCCCAAGGCCGGCTCCCCGCCCCCCAACACGGCAACAAGGTGCCCCACGGAGGCACATTCAGGCCCACTGGGGCAACCTGCGCCACACCCCCGACACGACCGGGAAACCCAAACCCCTGGCACCTCCTCTGCCTCAGGACTTCCGCCAGGACTCACCGCCCCTGCGGAAACCCTCTCTCTTCCTTTGTTCTCTCCCTCTCTCTCTCTCCCTCTCGGTCCCACCCGCTGTCACCCTTTCCCTGGCGAGCGCGCGCGCACCGAAGCTTTCTCTCCTTTGCTGGACCCATCCGACGCACGATCAGCCACTTGCCCTCACAAGAGTCTGTCCGTGCCAGCCGGCTCTCCAGGAACCCCAGCACGGGCGCACTGATGCTACCCTGCCCTGACGAAGGGTGACGGCCACCAACTCCCCTTGACCTCTCCATGATGCGGAATCCCCTCAGCGCCCGTAAGACCCCCCCGGAGCCGTTCCCGTGCCCAGCAGCAGGCACGAACCCCCTGACGAGACGTGGTCGCTACCCGGCGGTTCCCGCCCGCACCACGCCCGTCCCAGGCCCGACCACACACCAACCGGGACACCCAAGTCGGCCGGGAGACACGGCTCAAATCCCCACAGGGCGTGGGACATTCCCCCAAACAGCCGGGACTCCTGAACGGGCCAGACCTTCCAGGGCCTCAAGCCCCGGGCCTTCCTGGCAAGCACGCGGCCGCCGGGCCTCATCAAAGCCCTCCGTCACCGTCGGGGCCAGGACACCGCCACCGCTGCCCAAGCCCAGGCCTCCCGTCTCCGCTCGCCATCAAGCCGCCCGCCGCAGGACCCGGACACCCGCCCCGAGCAGCCTCCCAGGCACTGCCAGCTGAGAGACGTCCCTGGCCGCCGACCTCCCCGCTCTGCCCAGGCCCCCGCGCGGCGACCTGGGCGAAGCGCTCCACGCGGCGCGGGTGGCTCGCTCTGCCGGGCAGACCACCCCCTCCAGGGCGTCCAAGGGCTCGGCATCGGACCCTCCAGGGAGAGGGAGACCGTGCACCGGGAAGGACTCCGACCCGTGGCCTCCCAAAGGACCCCCCCAAGGTGCGGTCAGCGCCGCGGCCCAGGGACCTGGCGGCTGCCTTCCCCAGACCCCCACGGGGAGCCACGCCTCCCAGAGGAGAGGCCACATACAAGACCATCCCCGCCCCTGCCCGCGCGGTCCTTCCCGACCCGGGCCTCCCACAGCCGCTGACGCCATCCCACTTGAGGCCAGGGCACCTCCTCCAGAGCCCCTCGCCCATCCAGACGTGGGCCTGTCCACCCACGTCCCCGGCAGGCTCCCTCTGCCCGCCTGTCGCTCACCACTTCAGCTGCCCCCTTCTCGCCACCCAGCCCCAGCCTCCGCCCCCACATCCCTGGACGTCCCAGGGGAGCGCCCTCAGGGGTTCCCAGGCTCCCCCCCTCCCATGGGGGACGGCCCTGATCCAAGGGCCCCCGCTACCACAGACCCCCTGCAGCAGGTGGCCCTCAGGGGTCCCCAGAGCAGAAAGAGAACACTACCCTGCCGGGATCCCGTCTCCCCACAGCATCCTGAGAAGGGCGCCCGGCCTGGGCCAGGACGCCCCCTGGGGCCCTAGGGCCGCACACTTGCCTCGGGTGCCGGGCCCAACTTTCGGCCCCCGCGACGGCTTGCGAAACCCCCCAAGGCCGGCGGGAGGCCGCCCGGGATCTCCAGCACGCTCGGGCACGCGGCCTCTCCCCCGAGGCCAGCGCCGGGCGACGGGCCCCATGCTTCCTGGGCCCGGCAGGCGGCCGCCTTCCCCAGACCTCACCCGAGTGGCTGCTGACACACAGAGGCCCCAAGGCCAAGGGCCCATCTACCCCCGAGCCCCCGGTGGCCGCCACGTGCCGGACCTCAGTTTCGATGAGGAGACGGTAGTGAGTTCTCACTCATTTTGTTCAGATTTCCAAGGAATGCTTTAGAGGGAGTCATCATCGATCCGAGCACGGGCTCCGCCGCCGCAAGGCAAATTCACGGCCTCCGCACCTGGACATCCAACCCGCTCCATCACGGCAGCGTTTGGGGGCGTGCCCAGACAGACGAGCCACTGGGCAGGACGGGACGCTCCCCCTCACGCCCCCGGAGCTGGCCTGCCGGGGCCAAAGCCCGCGAGAAGCGGGGGTGGCCCGGGGCTCCGGACAGACGAGCGCCCCAAGGGCGAGTTCTCCACCACTGAGGACAGGGGCCGCTCACCATCGCCAGGTCTCCACAGAGCCGCGACAAGGACGCCACGCCCACTGGTCTGCGGGAGCTCCTCGGCCTCGCGCGGTGGCACGCCACAAGATCAGGGGTCCGCCATGCTGCTCTCCTGGGTCAGGGCGAGAGAGCACACACACCACAAGGGTTTCCACAAGGAGGAAGGGCCACGCTGGCGCCAGGGGACCAGGGCCCCTCCACCTGGAGACCCGCACTGCATCGGGCTGCCACGGCTCCCCAGCCTCCCGTCTCTCTGGGTGTCTGCAGCCACACGGACCCTGCCTGGGGGCCGGGCGCGGGGGGTGGTGCAGGCCCGGCCTGCACAGAGGCGTGCCAGGGGCACAGAGAGAGGCCCCGGCATTCTTCTCCCACGTCCCAGGGCCCGAAAGATGGATCCCCAAGGCCGGCTCCCCGCCCCCCAACACGGCAACAAGGTGCCCCACGGAGGCACATTCAGGCCCACTGGGGCAACCTGCGCCACACCCCCGACACGACCGGGAAACCCAAACCCCTGGCACCTCCTCTGCCTCAGGACTTCCGCCAGGACTCACCGCCCCTGCGGAAACCCTCTCTCTTCCTTTGTTCTCTCCCTCTCTCTCTCTCCCTCTCGGTCCCACCCGCTGTCACCCTTTCCCTGGCGAGCGCGCGCGCACCGAAGCTTTCTCTCCTTTGCTGGACCCATCCGACGCACGATCAGCCACTTGCCCTCACAAGAGTCTGTCCGTGCCAGCCGGCTCTCCAGGAACCCCAGCACGGGCGCACTGATGCTACCCTGCCCTGACGAAGGGTGACGGCCACCAACTCCCCTTGACCTCTCCATGATGCGGAATCCCCTCAGCGCCCGTAAGACCCCCCCGGAGCCGTTCCCGTGCCCAGCAGCAGGCACGAACCCCCTGACGAGACGTGGTCGCTACCTGGCGGTTCCCGCCCGCACCACGCCCGTCCCAGGCCCGACCACACACCAACCGGGACACCCAAGTCGGCCGGGAGACACGGCTCAAATCCCCACAGGGCGTGGGACATTCCCCCAAACAGCCGGGACTCCTGAACGGGCCAGGCCTTCCAGGGCCTCAAGCCCCGGGCCTTCCTGGCAAGCACGCGGCCGCCGGGCCTCATCAAAGCCCTCCGTCACCGTCGGGGCCAGGACACCGCCACCGCTGCCCAAGCCCAGGCCTCCCGTCTCCGCTCGCCATCAAGCCGCCCGCCGCAGGACCCGGACACCCGCCCCGAGCAGCCTCCCAGGCACTGCCAGCTGAGAGACGTCCCTGGCCGCCGACCTCCCCGCTCTGTCCAGGCCCCCGCGCGGCGACCTGGGCGAAGCGCTCCACGCGGCGCGGGTGGCTCGCTCTGCCGGGCAGACCACCCCCTCCAGGGCGTCCAAGGGCTCGGCATCGGACCCTCCAGGGAGAGGGAGACCGTGCACCGGGAAGGACTCCGACCCGTGGCCTCCCAAAGGACCCCCCCAAGGTGCGGTCAGCGCCGCGGCCCAGGGACCTGGCGGCTGCCTTCCCCAGACCCCCACGGGGAGCCACGCCTCCCAGAGGAGAGGCCACATGCAAGACCGTCCCCGCCCCTGCCCGCGCGGTCCTTCCCGACCCGGGCCTCCCACAGCCGCTGACGCCATCCCACTTGAGGCCAGGGCACCTCCTCCAGAGCCCCTCGCCCATCCAGACGTGGGCCTGTCCACCCACGTCCCCGGCAGGCTCCCTCTGCCCGCCTGTCGCTCACCACTTCAGCTGCCCCCTTCTCGCCACCCAGCCCCAGCCTCCGCCCCCACATCCCTGGACGTCCCAGGGGAGCGCCCTCAGGGGTTCCCAGGCTCCCCCCCTCCCATGGGGGACGGCCCTGATCCAAGGGCCCCCGCTACCACAGACCCCCTGCAGCAGGTGGCCCTCAGGGGTCCCCAGAGCAGAAAGAGAACGCTACCCTGCCGGGATCCCGTCTCCCCACAGCATCCTGAGAAGGGCGCCCGGCCTGGGCCAGGACGCCCCCTGGGGCCCTAGGGCCGCACACTTGCCTCGGGTGCCGGGCCCA
The DNA here is from genome assembly GCF_054392235.1 of Sus scrofa. Lineage (NCBI taxonomy): Eukaryota > Metazoa > Chordata > Mammalia > Artiodactyla > Suidae > Sus > Sus scrofa. The sequence goes on from NC_139383.1 coordinate 151,422,539, forward strand.
ACTTTCGGCCCCCGCGACGGCTTGCGAAACCCCCCAAGGCCGGCGGGAGGCCGCCCGGGATCTCCAGCACGCTCGGGCACGCGGCCTCTCCCCCGAGGCCAGCGCCGGGCGACGGGCCCCATGCTTCCTGGGCCCGGCAGGCGGCCGCCTTCCCCAGACCTCACCCGAGTGGCTGCTGACACACAGAGGCCCCAAGGCCAAGGGCCCATCTACCCCCGAGCCCCCGGTGGCCGCCACGTGCCGGACCTCAGTTTCGATGAGGAGACGGTAGTGAGTTCTCACTCATTTTGTTCAGATTTCCAAGGAATGCTTTAGAGGGAGTCATCATCGATCCGAGCACGGGCTCCGCCGCCGCAAGGCAAATTCACGGCCTCCGCACCTGGACATCCAACCCGCTCCATCACGGCAGCGTTTGGGGGCGTGCCCAGACAGACGAGCCACTGGGCAGGACGGGACGCTCCCCCTCACGCCCCCGGAGCTGGCCTGCCGGGGCCAAAGCCCGCGAGAAGCGGGGGTGGCCCGGGGCTCCGGACAGACGAGCGCCCCAAGGGCGAGTTCTCCACCACTGAGGACAGGGGCCGCTCACCATCGCCAGGTCTCCACAGAGCCGCGACAAGGACGCCACGCCCACTGGTCTGCGGGAGCTCCTCGGCCTCGCGCGGTGGCACGCCACAAGATCAGGGGTCCGCCATGCTGCTCTCCTGGGTCAGGGCGAGAGAGCACACACACCACAAGGGTTTCCACAAGGAGGAAGGGCCACGCTGGCGCCAGGGGACCAGGGCCCCTCCACCTGGAGACCCGCACTGCATCGGGCTGCCACGGCTCCCCAGCCTCCCCAGCCTCCCCTCTCTCTGGGTGTCTGCAGGCACACGGACCCAGCCTGGGGGACGGGCGCGGGGGGTGGTGCAGGCCCGGCCTGCACAGAGGCGTGCCAGGGGCACAGAGAGAGGCCCCGGCATTCTTCTCCCACGTCCCAGGGCCCGAAAGATGGATCCCCAAGGCCGGCTCCCCGCCCCCCAACACGGCAACAAGGTGCCCCACGGAGGCACATTCAGGCCCACTGGGGCAACCTGCGCCACACCCCCGACACGACCGGGAAACCCAAACCCCTGGCACCTCCTCTGCCTCAGGACTTCCGCCAGGACTCACCGCCCCTGCGGAAACCCTCTCTCTTCCTTTGTTCTCTCCCTCTCTCTCTCTCCCTCTCGGTCCCACCCGCTGTCACCCTTTCCCTGGCGAGCGCGCGCGCACCGAAGCTTTCTCTCCTTTGCTGGACCCATCCGACGCACGATCAGCCACTTGCCCTCACAAGAGTCTGTCCGTGCCAGCCGGCTCTCCAGGAACCCCAGCACGGGCGCACTGATGCTACCCTGCCCTGACGAAGGGTGACGGCCACCAACTCCCCTTGACCTCTCCATGATGCGGAATCCCCTCAGCGCCCGTAAGACCCCCCCGGAGCCGTTCCCGTGCCCAGCAGCAGGCACGAACCCCCTGACGAGACGTGGTCGCTACCCGGCGGTTCCCGCCCGCACCACGCCCGTCCCAGGCCCGACCACACACCAACCGGGACACCCAAGTCGGCCGGGAGACACGGCTCAAATCCCCACAGGGCGTGGGACATTCCCCCAAACAGCCGGGACTCCTGAACGGGCCAGACCTTCCAGGGCCTCAAGCCCCGGGCCTTCCTGGCAAGCACGCGGCCGCCGGGCCTCATCAAAGCCCTCCGTCACCGTCGGGGCCAGGACACCGCCACCGCTGCCCAAGCCCAGGCCTCCCGTCTCCGCTCGCCATCAAGCCGCCCGCCGCAGGACCCGGACACCCGCCCCGAGCAGCCTCCCAGGCACTGCCAGCTGAGAGACGTCCCTGGCCGCCGACCTCCCCGCTCTGCCCAGGCCCCCGCGCGGCGACCTGGGCGAAGCGCTCCACGCGGCGCGGGTGGCTCGCTCTGCCGGGCAGACCACCCCCTCCAGGGCGTCCAAGGGCTCGGCATCGGACCCTCCAGGGAGAGGGAGACCGTGCACCGGGAAGGACTCCGACCCGTGGCCTCCCAAAGGACCCCCCCAAGGTGCGGTCAGCGCCGCGGCCCAGGGACCTGGCGGCTGCCTTCCCCAGACCCCCACGGGGAGCCACGCCTCCCAGAGGAGAGGCCACATACAAGACCATCCCCGCCCCTGCCCGCGCGGTCCTTCCCGACCCGGGCCTCCCACAGCCGCTGACGCCATCCCACTTGAGGCCAGGGCACCTCCTCCAGAGCCCCTCGCCCATCCAGACGTGGGCCTGTCCACCCACGTCCCCGGCAGGCTCCCTCTGCCCGCCTGTCGCTCACCACTTCAGCTGCCCCCTTCTCGCCACCCAGCCCCAGCCTCCGCCCCCACATCCCTGGACGTCCCAGGGGAGCGCCCTCAGGGGTTCCCAGGCTCCCCCCCTCCCATGGGGGACGGCCCTGATCCAAGGGCCCCCGCTACCACAGACCCCCTGCAGCAGGTGGCCCTCAGGGGTCCCCAGAGCAGAAAGAGAACACTACCCTGCCGGGATCCCGTCTCCCCACAGCATCCTGAGAAGGGCGCCCGGCCTGGGCCAGGACGCCCCCTGGGGCCCTAGGGCCGCACACTTGCCTCGCGTGCCGGGCCCAAATTTCGGCCCCCGCGACGGCTTGCGAAACCCCCCAAGGCCGGTGGGAGGCCGCCCGGGATCTCCAGCACGCTCGGGCACGCGGCCTCTCCCCCGAGGCCAGCGCCGGGCGACGGGCCCCATGCTTCCTGGGCCCGGCAGGCGGCCGCCTTCCCCAGACCTCACCCGAGTGGCTGCTGACACACAGAGGCCCCAAGGCCAAGGGCCCATCTACCCCCGAGCCCCCGGTGGCCGCCACGTGCCGGACCTCAGTTTCGATGAGGAGACGGTAGTGAGTTCTCACTCATTTTGTTCAGATTTCCAAGGAATGCTTTAGAGGGAGTCATCATCGATCCGAGCACGGGCTCCGCCGCCGCAAGGCAAATTCACGGCCTCCGCACCTGGACATCCAACCCGCTCCATCACGGCAGCGTTTGGGGGCGTGCCCAGACAGACGAGCCACTGGGCAGGACGGGACGCTCCCCCTCACGCCCCCGGAGCTGGCCTGCCGGGGCCAAAGCCCGCGAGAAGCGGGGGTGGCCCGGGGCTCCGGACAGACGAGCGCCCCAAGGGCGAGTTCTCCACCACTGAGGACAGGGGCCGCTCACCATCGCCAGGTCTCCACAGAGCCGCGACAAGGACGCCACGCCCACTGGTCTGCGGGAGCTCCTCGGCCTCGCGCGGTGGCACGCCACAAGATCAGGGGTCCGCCATGCTGCTCTCCTGGGTCAGGGCGAGAGAGCACACACACCACAAGGGTTTCCACAAGGAGGAAGGGCCACGCTGGCGCCAGGGGACCAGGGCCCCTCCACCTGGAGACCCGCACTGCATCGGGCTGCCACGGCTCCCCAGCCTCCCGTCTCTCTGGGTGTCTGCAGCCACACGGACCCTGCCTGGGGGCCGGGCGCGGGGGGTGGTGCAGGCCCGGCCTGCACAGAGGCGTGCCAGGGGCACAGAGAGAGGCCCCGGCATTCTTCTCCCACGTCCCAGGGCCCGAAAGATGGATCCCCAAGGCCGGCTCCCCGCCCCCCAACACGGCAACAAGGTGCCCCACGGAGGCACATTCAGGCCCACTGGGGCAACCTGCGCCACACCCCCGACACGACCGGGAAACCCAAACCCCTGGCACCTCCTCTGCCTCAGGACTTCCGCCAGGACTCACCGCCCCTGCGGAAACCCTCTCTCTTCCTTTGTTCTCTCCCTCTCTCTCTCTCCCTCTCGGTCCCACCCGCTGTCACCCTTTCCCTGGCGAGCGCGCGCGCACCGAAGCTTTCTCTCCTTTGCTGGACCCATCCGACGCACGATCAGCCACTTGCCCTCACAAGAGTCTGTCCGTGCCAGCCGGCTCTCCAGGAACCCCAGCACGGGCGCACTGATGCTACCCTGCCCTGACGAAGGGTGACGGCCACCAACTCCCCTTGACCTCTCCATGATGCGGAATCCCCTCAGCGCCCGTAAGACCCCCCCGGAGCCGTTCCCGTGCCCAGCAGCAGGCACGAACCCCCTGACGAGACGTGGTCGCTACCTGGCGGTTCCCGCCCGCACCACGCCCGTCCCAGGCCCGACCACACACCAACCGGGACACCCAAGTCGGCCGGGAGACACGGCTCAAATCCCCACAGGGCGTGGGACATTCCCCCAAACAGCCGGGACTCCTGAACGGGCCAGGCCTTCCAGGGCCTCAAGCCCCGGGCCTTCCTGGCAAGCACGCGGCCGCCGGGCCTCATCAAAGCCCTCCGTCACCGTCGGGGCCAGGACACCGCCACCGCTGCCCAAGCCCAGGCCTCCCGTCTCCGCTCGCCATCAAGCCGCCCGCCGCAGGACCCGGACACCCGCCCCGAGCAGCCTCCCAGGCACTGCCAGCTGAGAGACGTCCCTGGCCGCCGACCTCCCCGCTCTGTCCAGGCCCCCGCGCGGCGACCTGGGCGAAGCGCTCCACGCGGCGCGGGTGGCTCGCTCTGCCGGGCAGACCACCCCCTCCAGGGCGTCCAAGGGCTCGGCATCGGACCCTCCAGGGAGAGGGAGACCGTGCACCGGGAAGGACTCCGACCCGTGGCCTCCCAAAGGACCCCCCCAAGGTGCGGTCAGCGCCGCGGCCCAGGGACCTGGCGGCTGCCTTCCCCAGACCCCCACGGGGAGCCACGCCTCCCAGAGGAGAGGCCACATGCAAGACCATCCCCGCCCCTGCCCGCAAGGTCCTTCCCGACCCGGGCCTCCCACAGCCGCTGACGCCATCCCACTTGAGGCCAGGGCACCTCCTCCAGAGCCCCTCGCCCATCCAGACGTGGGCCTGTCCACCCACGTCCCCGGCAGGCTCCCTCTGCCCGCCTGTCGCTCACCACTTCAGCTGCCCCCTTCTCGCCACCCAGCCCCAGCCTCCGCCCCCACATCCCTGGACGTCCCAGGGGAGCGCCCTCAGGGGTTCCCAGGCTCCCCCCCTCCCATGGGGGACGGCCCTGATCCAAGGGCCCCCGCTACCACAGACCCCCTGCAGCAGGTGGCCCTCAGGGGTCCCCAGAGCAGAAAGAGAACACTACCCTGCCGGGATCCCGTCTCCCCACAGCATCCTGAGAAGGGCGCCCGGCCTGGGCCAGGACGCCCCCTGGGGCCCTAGGGCCGCACACTTGCCTCGCGTGCCGGGCCCAAATTTCGGACCCCGCGACGGCTTGCGAAACCCCCCAAGGCCGGCGGGAGGCCGCCCGGGATCTCCAGCACGCTCGGGCACGCGGCCTCTCCCCCGAGGCCAGCGCCGGGCGACGGGCCCCATGCTTCCTGGGCCCGGCAGGCGGCCGCCTTCCCCAGACCTCACCCGAGTGGCTGCTGACACACAGAGGCCCCAAGGCCAAGGGCCCATCTACCCCCGAGCCCCCGGTGGCCGCCACGTGCCGGACCTCAGTTTCGATGAGGAGACGGTAGTGAGTTCTCACTCATTTTGTTCAGATTTCCAAGGAATGCTTTAGAGGGAGTCATCATCGATCCGAGCACGGGCTCCGCCGCCGCAAGGCAAATTCACGGCCTCCGCACCTGGACATCCAACCCGCTCCATCACGGCAGCGTTTGGGGGCGTGCCCAGACAGACGAGCCACTGGGCAGGACGGGACGCTCCCCCTCACGCCCCCGGAGCTGGCCTGCCGGGGCCAAAGCCCGCGAGAAGCGGGGGTGGCCCGGGGCTCCGGACAGACGAGCGCCCCAAGGGCGAGTTCTCCACCACTGAGGACAGGGGCCGCTCACCATCGCCAGGTCTCCACAGAGCCGCGACAAGGACGCCACGCCCACTGGTCTGCGGGAGCTCCTCGGCCTCGCGCGGTGGCACGCCACAAGATCAGGGGTCCGCCATGCTGCTCTCCTGGGTCAGGGCGAGAGAGCACACACACCACAAGGGTTTCCACAAGGAGGAAGGGCCACGCTGGCGCCAGGGGACCAGGGCCCCTCCACCTGGAGACCCGCACTGCATCGGGCTGCCACGGCTCCCCAGCCTCCCGTCTCTCTGGGTGTCTGCAGCCACACGGACCCTGCCTGGGGGCCGGGCGCGGGGGGTGGTGCAGGCCCGGCCTGCACAGAGGCGTGCCAGGGGCACAGAGAGAGGCCCCGGCATTCTTCTCCCACGTCCCAGGGCCCGAAAGATGGATCCCCAAGGCCGGCTCCCCGCCCCCCAACACGGCAACAAGGTGCCCCACGGAGGCACATTCAGGCCCACTGGGGCAACCTGCGCCACACCCCCGACACGACCGGGAAACCCAAACCCCTGGCACCTCCTCTGCCTCAGGACTTCCGCCAGGACTCACCGCCCCTGCGGAAACCCTCTCTCTTCCTTTGTTCTCTCCCTCTCTCTCTCTCCCTCTCGGTCCCACCCGCTGTCACCCTTTCCCTGGCGAGCGCGCGCGCACCGAAGCTTTCTCTCCTTTGCTGGACCCATCCGACGCACGATCAGCCACTTGCCCTCACAAGAGTCTGTCCGTGCCAGCCGGCTCTCCAGGAACCCCAGCACGGGCGCACTGATGCTACCCTGCCCTGACGAAGGGTGACGGCCACCAACTCCCCTTGACCTCTCCATGATGCGGAATCCCCTCAGCGCCCGTAAGACCCCCCCGGAGCCGTTCCCGTGCCCAGCAGCAGGCACGAACCCCCTGACGAGACGTGGTCGCTACCTGGCGGTTCCCGCCCGCACCACGCCCGTCCCAGGCCCGACCACACACCAACCGGGACACCCAAGTCGGCCGGGAGACACGGCTCAAATCCCCACAGGGCGTGGGACATTCCCCCAAACAGCCGGGACTCCTGAACGGGCCAGGCCTTCCAGGGCCTCAAGCCCCGGGCCTTCCTGGCAAGCACGCGGCCGCCGGGCCTCATCAAAGCCCTCCGTCACCGTCGGGGCCAGGACACCGCCACCGCTGCCCAAGCCCAGGCCTCCCGTCTCCGCTCGCCATCAAGCCGCCCGCCGCAGGACCCGGACACCCGCCCCGAGCAGCCTCCCAGGCACTGCCAGCTGAGAGACGTCCCTGGCCGCCGACCTCCCCGCTCTGTCCAGGCCCCCGCGCGGCGACCTGGGCGAAGCGCTCCACGCGGCGCGGGTGGCTCGCTCTGCCGGGCAGACCACCCCCTCCAGGGCGTCCAAGGGCTCGGCATCGCACCCTCCAGGGAGAGGGAGACCGTGCACCGGGAAGGACTCCGACCCGTGGCCTCCCAAAGGACCCCCCCAAGGTGCGGTCAGCGCCGCGGCCCAGGGACCTGGCGGCTGCCTTCCCCAGACCCCCACGGGGAGCCACGCCTCCCAGAGGAGAGGCCACATGCAAGACCATCCCCGCCCCTGCCCGCACGGTCCTTCCCGACCCGGGCCTCCCACAGCCGCTGACGCCATCCCACTTGAGGCCAGGGCACCTCCTCCAGAGCCCCTCGCCCATCCAGACGTGGGCCTGTCCACCCACGTCCCCGGCAGGCTCCCTCTGCCCGCCTGTCGCTCACCACTTCAGCTGCCCCCTTCTCGCCACCCAGCCCCAGCCTCCGCCCCCACATCCCTGGACGTCCCAGGGGAGCGCCCTCAGGGGTTCCCAGGCTCCCCCCCTCCCATGGGGGACGGCCCTGATCCAAGGGCCCCCGCTACCACAGACCCCCTGCAGCAGGTGGCCCTCAGGGGTCCCCAGAGCAGAAAGAGAACACTACCCTGCCGGGATCCCGTCTCCCCACAGCATCCTGAGAAGGGCGCCCGGCCTGGGCCAGGACGCCCCCTGGGGCCCTAGGGCCGCACACTTGCCTCGCGTGCCGGGCCCAAATTTCGGACCCCGCGACGGCTTGCGAAACCCCCCAAGGCCGGCGGGAGGCCGCCCGGGATCTCCAGCACGCTCGGGCACGCGGCCTCTCCCCCGAGGCCAGCGCCGGGCGACGGGCCCCATGCTTCCTGGGCCCGGCAGGCGGCCGCCTTCCCCAGACCTCACCCGAGTGGCTGCTGACACACAGAGGCCCCAAGGCCAAGGGCCCATCTACCCCCGAGCCCCCGGTGGCCGCCACGTGCCGGACCTCAGTTTCGATGAGGAGACGGTAGTGAGTTCTCACTCATTTTGTTCAGATTTCCAAGGAATGCTTTAGAGGGAGTCATCATCGATCCGAGCACGGGCTCCGCCGCCGCAAGGCAAATTCACGGCCTCCGCACCTGGACATCCAACCCGCTCCATCACGGCAGCGTTTGGGGGCGTGCCCAGACAGACGAGCCACTGGGCAGGACGGGACGCTCCCCCTCACGCCCCCGGAGCTGGCCTGCCGGGGCCAAAGCCCGCGAGAAGCGGGGGTGGCCCGGGGCTCCGGACAGACGAGCGCCCCAAGGGCGAGTTCTCCACCACTGAGGACAGGGGCCGCTCACCATCGCCAGGTCTCCACAGAGCCGCGACAAGGACGCCACGCCCACTGGTCTGCGGGAGCTCCTCGGCCTCGCGCGGTGGCACGCCACAAGATCAGGGGTCCGCCATGCTGCTCTCCTGGGTCAGGGCGAGAGAGCACACACACCACAAGGGTTTCCACAAGGAGGAAGGGCCACGCTGGCGCCAGGGGACCAGGGCCCCTCCACCTGGAGACCCGCACTGCATCGGGCTGCCACGGCTCCCCAGCCTCCCCTCTCTCTGGGTGTCTGCAGCCACACGGACCCAGCCTGGGGGACGGGCGCGGGGGGTGTTGCAGGCCCGGCCTGCACAGAGGCGTGCCAGGGGCACAGAGAGAGGCCCCGGCATTCTTCTCCCACGTCCCAGGGCCCGAAAGATGGATCCCCAAGGCCGGCTCCCCGCCCCCCAACACGGCAACAAGGTGCCCCACGGAGGCACATTCAGGCCCACTGGGGCAACCTGCGCCACACCCCCGACACGACCGGGAAACCCAAACCCCTGGCACCTCCTCTGCCTCAGGACTTCCGCCAGGACTCACCGCCCCTGCGGAAACCCTCTCTCTTCCTTTGTTCTCTCCCTCTCTCTCTCTCCCTCTCGGTCCCACCCGCTGTCACCCTTTCCCTGGCGAGCGCGCGCGCACCGAAGCTTTCTCTCCTTTGCTGGACCCATCCGACGCACGATCAGCCACTTGCCCTCACAAGAGTCTGTCCGTGCCAGCCGGCTCTCCAGGAACCCCAGCACGGGCGCACTGATGCTACCCTGCCCTGGCGAAGGGTGACGGCCACCAACTCCCCTTGACCTCTCCATGATGCGGAATCCCCTCAGCGCCCGTAAGACCCCCCCGGAGCCGTTCCCGTGCCCAGCAGCAGGCACGAACCCCCTGACGAGACGTGGTCGCTACCCGGCGGTTCCCGCCCGCACCAAGCCCGTCCCAGGCCCGACCACACACCAACCGGGACACCCAAGTCGGCCGGGAGACACGGCTCAAATCCCCACAGGGCGTGGGACATTCCCCCAAACAGCCGGGACTCCTGAACGGGCCAGGCCTTCCAGGGCCTCAAGCCCCGGGCCTTCCTGGCAAGCACGCGGCCGCCGGGCCTCATCAAAGCCCTCCGTCACCGTCGGGGCCAGGACACCGCCACCGCTGCCCAAGCCCAGGCCTCCCGTCTCCGCTCGCCATCAAGCCGCCCGCCGCAGGACCCGGACACCCGCCCCGAGCAGCCTCCCAGGCACTGCCAGCTGAGAGACGTCCCTGGCCGCCGACCTCCCCGCTCTGCACAGGCCCCCGCGCGGCGACCTGGGCGAAGCGCTCCACGCGGCGCGGGTGGCTCGCTCTGCCGGGCAGACCACCCCCTCCAGGGCGTCCAAGGGCTCGGCATCGGACCCTCCAGGGAGAGGGAGACCGTGCACCGGGAAGGACTCCGACCCGTGGCCTCCCAAAGGACCCCCCCAAGGTGCGGTCAGCGCCGCGGCCCAGGGACCTGGCGGCTGCCTTCCCCAGACCCCCACGGGGAGCCACGCCTCCCAGAGGAGAGGCCACATACAAGACCATCCCCGCCCCTGCCCGCGCGGTCCTTCCCGACCCGGGCCTCCCACAGCCGCTGACGCCATCCCACTTGAGGCCAGGGCACCTCCTCCAGAGCCCCTCGCCCATCCAGACGTGGGCCTGTCCACCCACGTCCCCGGCAGGCTCCCTCTGCCCGCCTGTCGCTCACCACTTCAGCTGCCCCCTTCTCGCCACCCAGCCCCAGCCTCCGCCCCCACATCCCTGGACGTCCCAGGGGAGCGCCCTCAGGGGTTCCCAGGCTCCCCCCCTCCCATGGGGGACGGCCCTGATCCAAGGGCCCCCGCTACCACAGACCCCCTGCAGCAGGTGGCCCTCAGGGGTCCCCAGAGCAGAAAGAGAACACTACCCTGCCGGGATCCCGTCTCCCCACAGCATCCTGAGAAGGGCGCCCGGCCTGGGCCAGGACGCCCCCTGGGGCCCTAGGGCCGCACACTTGCCTCGCGTGCCGGGCCCAAATTTCGGCCCCCGCGACGGCTTGCGAAACCCCCCAAGGCCGGCGGGAGGCCGCCCGGGATCTCCAGCACGCTCGGGCACGCGGCCTCTCCCCCGAGGCCAGCGCCGGGCGACGGGCCCCATGCTTCCTGGGCCCGGCAGGCGGCCGCCTTCCCCAGACCTCACCCGAGTGGCTGCTGACACACAGAGGCCCCAAGGCCAAGGGCCCATCTACCCCCGAGCCCCCGGTGGCCGCCACGTGCCGGACCTCAGTTTCGATGAGGAGACGGTAGTGAGTTCTCACTCATTTTGTTCAGATTTCCAAGGAATGCTTTAGAGGGAGTCATCATCGATCCGAGCACGGGCTCCGCCGCCGCAAGGCAAATTCACGGCCTCCGCACCTGGACATCCAACCCGCTCCATCACGGCAGCGTTTGGGGGCGTGCCCAGACAGACGAGCCACTGGGCAGGACGGGACGCTCCCCCTCACGCCCCCGGAGCTGGCCTGCCGGGGCCAAAGCCCGCGAGAAGCTGGGGTGGCCCGGGGCTCCGGACAGACGAGCGCCCCAAGGGCGAGTTCTCCACCACTGAGGACAGGGGCCGCTCACCATCGCCAGGTCTCCACAGAGCCGCGACAAGGACGCCACGCCCACTGGTCTGCGGGAGCTCCTCGGCCTCGCGCGGTGGCACGCCACAAGATCAGGGGTCCGCCATGCTGCTCTCCTGGGTCAGGGCGAGAGAGCACACACACCACAAGGGTTTCCACAAGGAGGAAGGGCCACGCTGGCGCCAGGGGACCAGGGCCCCTCCACCTGGAGACCCGCACTGCATCGGGCTGCCACGGCTCCCCAGCCTCCCCTCTCTCTGGGTGTCTGCAGCCACACGGACCCAGCCTGGGGGACGGGCGCGGGGGGTGTTGCAGGCCCGGCCTGCACAGAGGCGTGCCAGGGGCACAGAGAGAGGCCCCGGCATTCTTCTCCCACGTCCCAGGGCCCGAAAGATGGATCCCCAAGGCCGGCTCCCCGCCCCCCAACACGGCAACAAGGTGCCCCACGGAGGCACATTCAGGCCCACTGGGGCAACCTGCGCCACACCCCCGACACGACCGGGAAACCCAAACCCCTGGCACCTCCTCTGCCTCAGGACTTCCGCCAGGACTCACCGCCCCTGCGGAAACCCTCTCTCTTCCTTTGTTCTCTCCCTCTCTCTCTCTCCCTCTCGGTCCCACCCGCTGTCACCCTTTCCCTGGCGAGCGCGCGCGCACCGAAGCTTTCTCTCCTTTGCTGGACCCATCCGACGCACGATCAGCCACTTGCCCTCACAAGAGTCTGTCCGTGCCAGCCGGCTCTCCAGGAACCCCAGCACGGGCGCACTGATGCTACCCTGCCCTGACGAAGGGTGACGGCCACCAACTCCCCTTGACCTCTCCATGATGCGGAATCCCCTCAGCGCCCGTAAGACCCCCCCGGAGCCGTTCCCGTGCCCAGCAGCAGGCACGAACCCCCTGACGAGACGTGGTCGCTACCCGGCGGTTCCCGCCCGCACCACGCCCGTCCCAGGCCCGACCACACACCAACCGGGACACCCAAGTCGGCCGGGAGACACGGCTCAAATCCCCACAGGGCGTGAGACATTCCCCCAAACAGCCGGGACTCCTGAACGGGCCAGGCCTTCCAGGGCCTCAAGCCCCGGGCCTTCCTGGCAAGCACGCGGCCGCCGGGCCTCATCAAAGCCCTTCGTCACCGTCAGGGCCAGGACACCGCCACCGCTGCCCAAGCCCAGGCCTCCCGTCTCCGCTCGCCATCAAGCCGCCCGCCGCAGGACCCGGACACCCGCCCCGAGCAGCCTCCCAGGCACTGCCAGCTGAGAGACGTCCCTGGCCGCCGACCTCCCCGCTCTGTCCAGGCCCCCGCGCGGCGACCTGGGCGAAGCGCTCCACGCGGCGCGGGTGGCTCGCTCTGCCGGGCAGACCACCCCCTCCAGGGCGTCCAAGGGCTCGGCATCGGACCCTCCAGGGAGAGGGAGACCGTGCACCGGGAAGGACTCCGACCCGTGGCCTCCCAAAGGACCCCCCCAAGGTGCGGTCCGCGCCGCGGCCCAGGGACCTGGCGGCTGCCTTCCCCAGACCCCCACGGGGAGCCACGCCTCCCAGAGGAGAGGCCACATGCAAGACCGTCCCCGCCCCTGCCCGCGCGGTCCTTCCCGACCCGGGCCTCCCACAGCCGCTGACGCCATCCCACTTGAGGCCAGGGCACCTCCTCCAGAGCCCCTCGCCCATCCAGACGTGGGCCTGTCCACCCACGTCCCCGGCAGGCTCCCTCTGCCCGCCTGTCGCTCACCACTTCAGCTGCCCCCTTCTCGCCACCCAGCCCCAGCCTCCGCCCCCACATCCCTGGACGTCCCAGGGGAGCGCCCTCAGGGGTTCCCAGGCTCCCCCCCTCCCATGGGGGACGGCCCTGATCCAAGGGCCCCCGCTACCACAGACCCCCTGCAGCAGGTGGCCCTCAGGGGTCCCCAGAGCAGAAAGAGAACACTACCCTGCCGGGATCCCGTCTCCCCACAGCATCCTGAGAAGGGCGCCCGGCCTGGGCCAGGACGCCCCCTGGGGCCCTAGGGCCGCACACTTGCCTCGCGTGCCGGGCCCAACTTTCGGCCCCCGCGACGGCTTGCGAAACCCCCCAAGGCCGGCGGGAGGCCGCCCGGGATCTCCAGCACGCTCGGGCACGCGGCCTCTCCCCCGAGGCCAGCGCCGGGCGACGGGCCCCATGCTTCCTGGGCCCGGCAGGCGGCCGCCTTCCCCAGACCTCACCCGAGTGGCTGCTGACACACAGAGGCCCCAAGGCCAAGGGCCCATCTACCCCCGAGCCCCCGGTGGCCGCCACGTGCCGGACCTCAGTTTCGATGAGGAGACGGTAGTGAGTTCTCACTCATTTTGTTCAGATTTCCAAGGAATGCTTTAGAGGGAGTCATCATCGATCCGAGCACGGGCTCCGCCGCCGCAAGGCAAATTCACGGCCTCCGCACCTGGACATCCAACCCGCTCCATCACGGCAGCGTTTGGGGGCGTGCCCAGACAGACGAGCCACTGGGCAGGACGGGACGCTCCCCCTCACGCCCCCGGAGCTGGCCTGCCGGGGCCAAAGCCCGCGAGAAGCGGGGGTGGCCCGGGGCTCCGGACAGACGAGCGCCCCAAGGGCGAGTTCTCCACCACTGAGGACAGGGGCCGCTCACCATCGCCAGGTCTCCACAGAGCCGCGACAAGGACGCCACGCCCACTGGTCTGCGGGAGCTCCTCGGCCTCGCGCGGTGGCACGCCACAAGATCAGGGGTCCGCCATGCTGCTCTCCTGGGTCAGGGCGAGAGAGCACACACACCACAAGGGTTTCCACAAGGAGGAAGGGCCACGCTGGCGCCAGGGGACCAGGGCCCCTCCACCTGGAGACCCGCACTGCATCGGGCTGCCACGGCTCCCCAGCCTCCCCTCTCTCTGGGTGTCTGCAGCCACACGGACCCAGCCTGGGGGCCGGGCGCGGGGGGTGTTGCAGGCCCGGCCTGCACAGAGGCGTGCCAGGGGCACAGAGAGAGGCCCCGGCATTCTTCTCCCACGTCCCAGGGCCCGAAAGATGGATCCCCAAGGCCGGCTCCCCGCCCCCCAACACGGCAACAAGGTGCCCCACGGAGGCACATTCAGGCCCACTGGGGCAACCTGCGCCACACCCCCGACACGACCGGGAAACCCAAACCCCTGGCACCTCCTCTGCCTCAGGACTTCCGCCAGGACTCACCGCCCCTGCGGAAACCCTCTCTCTTCCTTTGTTCTCTCCCTCTCTCTCTCTCCCTCTCGGTCCCACCCGCTGTCACCCTTTCCCTGGCGAGCGCGCGCGCACCGAAGCTTTCTCTCCTTTGCTGGACCCATCCGACGCACGATCAGCCACTTGCCCTCACAAGAGTCTGTCCGTGCCAGCCGGCTCTCCAGGAACCCCAGCACGGGCGCACTGATGCTACCCTGCCCTGGCGAAGGGTGACGGCCACCAACTCCCCTTGACCTCTCCATGATGCGGAATCCCCTCAGCGCCCGTAAGACCCCCCCGGAGCCGTTCCCGTGCCCAGCAGCAGGCACGAACCCCCTGACGAGACGTGGTCGCTACCCGGCGGTTCCCGCCCGCACCAAGCCCGTCCCAGGCCCGACCACACACCAACCGGGACACCCAAGTCGGCCGGGAGACACGGCTCAAATCCCCACAGGGCGTGGGACATTCCCCCAAACAGCCGGGACTCCTGAACGGGCCAGGCCTTCCAGGGCCTCAAGCCCCGGGCCTTCCTGGCAAGCACGCGGCCGCCGGGCCTCATCAAAGCCCTCCGTCACCGTCGGGGCCAGGACACCGCCACCGCTGCCCAAGCCCAGGCCTCCCGTCTCCGCTCGCCATCAAGCCGCCCGCCGCAGGACCCGGACACCCGCCCCGAGCAGCCTCCCAGGCACTGCCAGCTGAGAGACGTCCCTGGCCGCCGACCTCCCCGCTCTGCCCAGGCCCCCGCGCGGCGACCTGGGCGAAGCGCTCCACGCGGCGCGGGTGGCTCGCTCTGCCGGGCAGACCACCCCCTCCAGGGCGTCCAAGGGCTCGGCATCGGACCCTCCAGGGAGAGGGAGACCGTGCACCGGGAAGGACTCCGACCCGTGGCCTCCCAAAGGACCCCCCCAAGGTGCGGTCAGCGCCGCGGCCCAGGGACCTGGCGGCTGCCTTCCCCAGACCCCCACGGGGAGCCACGCCTCCCAGAGGAGAGGCCACATACAAGACCATCCCCGCCCCTGCCCGCGCGGTCCTTCCCGACCCGGGCCTCCCACAGCCGCTGACGCCATCCCACTTGAGGCCAGGGCACCTCCTCCAGAGCCCCTCGCCCATCCAGACGTGGGCCTGTCCACCCACGTCCCCGGCAGGCTCCCTCTGCCCGCCTGTCGCTCACCACTTCAGCTGCCCCCTTCTCGCCACCCAGCCCCAGCCTCCGCCCCCACATCCCTGGACGTCCCAGGGGAGCGCCCTCAGGGGTTCCCAGGCTCCCCCCCTCCCATGGGGGACGGCCCTGATCCAAGGGCCCCCGCTACCACAGACCCCCTGCAGCAGGTGGCCCTCAGGGGTCCCCAGAGCAGAAAGAGAACACTACCCTGCCGGGATCCCGTCTCCCCACAGCATCCTGAGAAGGGCGCCCGGCCTGGGCCAGGACGCCCCCTGGGGCCCTAGGGCCGCACACTTGCCTCGCGTGCCGGGCCCAAATTTCGGCCCCCGCGACGGCTTGCGAAACCCCCCAAGGCCGGCGGGAGGCCGCCCGGGATCTCCAGCACGCTCGGGCACGCGGCCTCTCCCCCGAGGCCAGCGCCGGGCGACGGGCCCCATGCTTCCTGGGCCCGGCAGGCGGCCGCCTTCCCCAGACCTCACCCGAGTGGCTGCTGACACACAGAGGCCCCAAGGCCAAGGGCCCATCTACCCCCGAGCCCCCGGTGGCCGCCACGTGCCGGACCTCAGTTTCGATGAGGAGACGGTAGTGAGTTCTCACTCATTTTGTTCAGATTTCCAAGGAATGCTTTAGAGGGAGTCATCATCGATCCGAGCACGGGCTCCGCCGCCGCAAGGCAAATTCACGGCCTCCGCACCTGGACATCCAACCCGCTCCATCACGGCAGCGTTTGGGGGCGTGCCCAGACAGACGAGCCACTGGGCAGGACGGGACGCTCCCCCTCACGCCCCCGGAGCTGGCCTGCCGGGGCCAAAGCCCGCGAGAAGCGGGGGTGGCCCGGGGCTCCGGACAGACGAGCGCCCCAAGGGCGAGTTCTCCACCACTGAGGACAGGGGCCGCTCACCATCGCCAGGTCTCCACAGAGCCGCGACAAGGACGCCACGCCCACTGGTCTGCGGGAGCTCCTCGGCCTCGCGCGGTGGCACGCCACAAGATCAGGGGTCCGCCATGCTGCTCTCCTGGGTCAGGGCGAGAGAGCACACACACCACAAGGGTTTCCACAAGGAGGAAGGGCCACGCTGGCGCCAGGGGACCAGGGCCCCTCCACCTGGAGACCCGCACTGCATCGGGCTGCCACGGCTCCCCAGCCTCCCCTCTCTCTGGGTGTCTGCAGCCACACGGACCCAGCCTGGGGGACGGGCGCGGGGGGTGTTGCAGGCCCGGCCTGCACAGAGGCGTGCCAGGGGCACAGAGAGAGGCCCCGGCATTCTTCTCCCACGTCCCAGGGCCCGAAAGATGGATCCCCAAGGCCGGCTCCCCGCCCCCCAACACGGCAACAAGGTGCCCCACGGAGGCACATTCAGGCCCACTGGGGCAACCTGCGCCACACCCCCGACACGACCGGGAAACCCAAACCCCTGGCACCTCCTCTGCCTCAGGACTTCCGCCAGGACTCACCGCCCCTGCGGAAACCCTCTCTCTTCCTTTGTTCTCTCCCTCTCTCTCTCTCCCTCTCGGTCCCACCCGCTGTCACCCTTTCCCTGGCGAGCGCGCGCGCACCGAAGCTTTCTCTCCTTTGCTGGACCCATCCGACGCACGATCAGCCACTTGCCCTCACAAGAGTCTGTCCGTGCCAGCCGGCTCTCCAGGAACCCCAGCACGGGCGCACTGATGCTACCCTGCCCTGGCGAAGGGTGACGGCCACCAACTCCCCTTGACCTCTCCATGATGCGGAATCCCCTCAGCGCCCGTAAGACCCCCCCGGAGCCGTTCCCGTGCCCAGCAGCAGGCACGAACCCCCTGACGAGACGTGGTCGCTACCCGGCGGTTCCCGCCCGCACCAAGCCCGTCCCAGGCCCGACCACACACCAACCGGGACACCCAAGTCGGCCGGGAGACACGGCTCAAATCCCCACAGGGCGTGGGACATTCCCCCAAACAGCCGGGACTCCTGAACGGGCCAGGCCTTCCAGGGCCTCAAGCCCCGGGCCTTCCTGGCAAGCACGCGGCCGCCGGGCCTCATCAAAGCCCTCCGTCACCGTCGGGGCCAGGACACCGCCACCGCTGCCCAAGCCCAGGCCTCCCGTCTCCGCTCGCCATCAAGCCGCCCGCCGCAGGACCCGGACACCCGCCCCGAGCAGCCTCCCAGGCACTGCCAGCTGAGAGACGTCCCTGGCCGCCGACCTCCCCGCTCTGCCCAGGCCCCCGCGCGGCGACCTGGGCGAAGCGCTCCACGCGGCGCGGGTGGCTCGCTCTGCCGGGCAGACCACCCCCTCCAGGGCGTCCAAGGGCTCGGCATCGGACCCTCCAGGGAGAGGGAGACCGTGCACCGGGAAGGACTCCGACCCGTGGCCTCCCAAAGGACCCCCCCAAGGTGCGGTCAGCGCCGCGGCCCAGGGACCTGGCGGCTGCCTTCCCCAGACCCCCACGGGGAGCCACGCCTCCCAGAGGAGAGGCCACATACAAGACCATCCCCGCCCCTGCCCGCGCGGTCCTTCCCGACCCGGGCCTCCCACAGCCGCTGACGCCATCCCACTTGAGGCCAGGGCACCTCCTCCAGAGCCCCTCGCCCATCCAGACGTGGGCCTGTCCACCCACGTCCCCGGCAGGCTCCCTCTGCCCGCCTGTCGCTCACCACTTCAGCTGCCCCCTTCTCGCCACCCAGCCCCAGCCTCCGCCCCCACATCCCTGGACGTCCCAGGGGAGCGCCCTCAGGGGTTCCCAGGCTCCCCCCCTCCCATGGGGGACGGCCCTGATCCAAGGGCCCCCGCTACCACAGACCCCCTGCAGCAGGTGGCCCTCAGGGGTCCCCAGAGCAGAAAGAGAACACTACCCTGCCGGGATCCCGTCTCCCCACAGCATCCTGAGAAGGGCGCCCGGCCTGGGCCAGGACGCCCCCTGGGGCCCTAGGGCCGCACACTTGCCTCGCGTGCCGGGCCCAAATTTCGGCCCCCGCGACGGCTTGCGAAACCCCCCAAGGCCGGCGGGAGGCCGCCCGGGATCTCCAGCACGCTCGGGCACGCGGCCTCTCCCCCGAGGCCAGCGCCGGGCGACGGGCCCCATGCTTCCTGGGCCCGGCAGGCGGCCGCCTTCCCCAGACCTCACCCGAGTGGCTGCTGACACACAGAGGCCCCAAGGCCAAGGGCCCATCTACCCCCGAGCCCCCGGTGGCCGCCACGTGCCGGACCTCAGTTTCGATGAGGAGACGGTAGTGAGTTCTCACTCATTTTGTTCAGATTTCCAAGGAATGCTTTAGAGGGAGTCATCATCGATCCGAGCACGGGCTCCGCCGCCGCAAGGCAAATTCACGGCCTCCGCACCTGGACATCCAACCCGCTCCATCACGGCAGCGTTTGGGGGCGTGCCCAGACAGACGAGCCACTGGGCAGGACGGGACGCTCCCCCTCACGCCCCCGGAGCTGGCCTGCCGGGGCCAAAGCCCGCGAGAAGCGGGGGTGGCCCGGGGCTCCGGACAGACGAGCGCCCCAAGGGCGAGTTCTCCACCACTGAGGACAGGGGCCGCTCACCATCGCCAGGTCTCCACAGAGCCGCGACAAGGACGCCACGCCCACTGGTCTGCGGGAGCTCCTCGGCCTCGCGCGGTGGCACGCCACAAGATCAGGGGTCCGCCATGCTGCTCTCCTGGGTCAGGGCGAGAGAGCACACACACCACAAGGGTTTCCACAAGGAGGAAGGGCCACGCTGGCGCCAGGGGACCAGGGCCCCTCCACCTGGAGACCCGCACTGCATCGGGCTGCCACGGCTCCCCAGCCTCCCCTCTCTCTGGGTGTCTGCAGCCACACGGACCCAGCCTGGGGGACGGGCGCGGGGGGTGTTGCAGGCCCGGCCTGCACAGAGGCGTGCCAGGGGCACAGAGAGAGGCCCCGGCATTCTTCTCCCACGTCCCAGGGCCCGAAAGATGGATCCCCAAGGCCGGCTCCCCGCCCCCCAACACGGCAACAAGGTGCCCCACGGAGGCACATTCAGGCCCACTGGGGCAACCTGCGCCACACCCCCGACACGACCGGGAAACCCAAACCCCTGGCACCTCCTCTGCCTCAGGACTTCCGCCAGGACTCACCGCCCCTGCGGAAACCCTCTCTCTTCCTTTGTTCTCTCCCTCTCTCTCTCTCCCTCTCGGTCCCACCCGCTGTCACCCTTTCCCTGGCGAGCGCGCGCGCACCGAAGCTTTCTCTCCTTTGCTGGACCCATCCGACGCACGATCAGCCACTTGCCCTCACAAGAGTCTGTCCGTGCCAGCCGGCTCTCCAGGAACCCCAGCACGGGCGCACTGATGCTACCCTGCCCTGGCGAAGGGTGACGGCCACCAACTCCCCTTGACCTCTCCATGATGCGGAATCCCCTCAGCGCCCGTAAGACCCCCCCGGAGCCGTTCCCGTGCCCAGCAGCAGGCACGAACCCCCTGACGAGACGTGGTCGCTACCCGGCGGTTCCCGCCCGCACCACGCCCGTCCCAGGCCCGACCACACACCAACCGGGACACCCAAGTCGGCCGGGAGACACGGCTCAAATCCCCACAGGGCGTGGGACATTCCCCCAAACAGCCGGGACTCCTGAACGGGCCAGGCCTTCCAGGGCCTCAAGCCCCGGGCCTTCCTGGCAAGCACGCGGCCGCCGGGCCTCATCAAAGCCCTTCGTCACCGTCAGGGCCAGGACACCGCCACCGCTGCCCAAGCCCAGGCCTCCCGTCTCCGCTCGCCATCAAGCCGCCCGCCGCAGGACCCGGACACCCGCCCCGAGCAGCCTCCCAGGCACTGCCAGCTGAGAGACGTCCCTGGCCGCCGACCTCCCCGCTCTGTCCAGGCCCCCGCGCCGCGACCTGGGCGAAGCGCTCCACGCGGCGCGGGTGGCTCGCTCTGCCGGGCAGACCACCCCCTCCAGGGCGTCCAAGGGCTCGGCATCGCACCCTCCAGGGAGAGGGAGACCGTGCACCGGGAAGGACTCCGACCCGTGGCCTCCCAAAGGACCCCCCCAAGGTGCGGTCAGTGCCTCGGCTCAGGGACCTGGCGGCTGCCTTCCCCAGACCCCCACGGGGAGCCACGCCTCCCAGAGGAGAGGCCACATGCAAGACCATCCCCGCCCCTGCCCGCACGGTCCTTCCCGACCCGGGCCTCCCACAGCCGCTGACGCCATCCCACTTGAGGCCAGGGCACCTCCTCCAGAGCCCCTCGCCCATCCAGACGTGGGCCTGTCCACCCACGTCCCCGGCAGGCTCCCTCTGCCCGCCTGTCGCTCACCACTTCAGCTGCCCCCTTCTCGCCACCCAGCCCCAGCCTCCGCCCCCACATCCCTGGACGTCCCAGGGGAGCGCCCTCAGGGGTTCCCAGGCTCCCCCCCTCCCATGGGGGACGGCCCTGATCCAAGGGCCCCCGCTACCACAGACCCCCTGCAGCAGGTGGCCCTCAGGGGTCCCCAGAGCAGAAAGAGAACACTACCCTGCCGGGATCCCGTCTCCCCACAGCATCCTGAGAAGGGCGCCCGGCCTGGGCCAGGACGCCCCCTGGGGCCCTAGGGCCGCACACTTGCCTCGCGTGCCGGGCCCAAATTTCGGCCCCCGCGACGGCTTGCGAAACCCCCCAAGGCCGGCGGGAGGCCGCCCGGGATCTCCAGCACGCTCGGGCACGCGGCCTCTCCCCCGAGGCCAGCGCCGGGCGACGGGCCCCATGCTTCCTGGGCCCGGCAGGCGGCCGCCTTCCCCAGACCTCACCCGAGTGGCTGCTGACACACAGAGGCCCCAAGGCCAAGGGCCCATCTACCCCCGAGCCCCCGGTGGCCGCCACGTGCCGGACCTCAGTTTCGATGAGGAGACGGTAGTGAGTTCTCACTCATTTTGTTCAGATTTCCAAGGAATGCTTTAGAGGGAGTCATCATCGATCCGAGCACGGGCTCCGCCGCCGCAAGGCAAATTCACGGCCTCCGCACCTGGACATCCAACCCGCTCCATCACGGCAGCGTTTGGGGGCGTGCCCAGACAGACGAGCCACTGGGCAGGACGGGACGCTCCCCCTCACGCCCCCGGAGCTGGCCTGCCGGGGCCAAAGCCCGCGAGAAGCGGGGGTGGCCCGGGGCTCCGGACAGACGAGCGCCCCAAGGGCGAGTTCTCCACCACTGAGGACAGGGGCCGCTCACCATCGCCAGGTCTCCACAGAGCCGCGACAAGGACGCCACGCCCACTGGTCTGCGGGAGCTCCTCGGCCTCGCGCGGTGGCACGCCACAAGATCAGGGGTCCGCCATGCTGCTCTCCTGGGTCAGGGCGAGAGAGCACACACACCACAAGGGTTTCCACAAGGAGGAAGGGCCACGCTGGCGCCAGGGGACCAGGGCCCCTCCACCTGGAGACCCGCACTGCATCGGGCTGCCACGGCTCCCCAGCCTCCCCTCTCTCTGGGTGTCTGCAGGCACACGGACCCAGCCTGGGGGACGGGCGCGGGGGGTGGTGCAGGCCCGGCCTGCACAGAGGCGTGCCAGGGGCACAGAGAGAGGCCCCGGCATTCTTCTCCCACGTCCCAGGGCCCGAAAGATGGATCCCCAAGGCCGGCTCCCCGCCCCCCAACACGGCAACAAGGTGCCCCACGGAGGCACATTCAGGCCCACTGGGGCAACCTGCGCCACACCCCCGACACGACCGGGAAACCCAAACCCCTGGCACCTCCTCTGCCTCAGGACTTCCGCCAGGACTCACCGCCCCTGCGGAAACCCTCTCTCTTCCTTTGTTCTCTCCCTCTCTCTCTCTCCCTCTCGGTCCCACCCGCTGTCACCCTTTCCCTGGCGAGCGCGCGCGCACCGAAGCTTTCTCTCCTTTGCTGGACCCATCCGACGCACGATCAGCCACTTGCCCTCACAAGAGTCTGTCCGTGCCAGCCGGCTCTCCAGGAACCCCAGCACGGGCGCACTGATGCTACCCTGCCCTGACGAAGGGTGACGGCCACCAACTCCCCTTGACCTCTCCATGATGCGGAATCCCCTCAGCGCCCGTAAGACCCCCCCGGAGCCGTTCCCGTGCCCAGCAGCAGGCACGAACCCCCTGACGAGACGTGGTCGCTACCCGGCGGTTCCCGCCCGCACCACGCCCGTCCCAGGCCCGACCACACACCAACCGGGACACCCAAGTCGGCCGGGAGACACGGCTCAAATCCCCACAGGGCGTGGGACATTCCCCCAAACAGCCGGGACTCCTGAACGGGCCAGGCCTTCCAGGGCCTCAAGCCCCGGGCCTTCCTGGCAAGCACGCGGCCGCCGGGCCTCATCAAAGCCCTCCGTCACCGTCGGGGCCAGGACACCGCCACCGCTGCCCAAGCCCAGGCCTCCCGTCTCCGCTCGCCATCAAGCCGCCCGCCGCAGGACCCGGACACCCGCCCCGAGCAGCCTCCCAGGCACTGCCAGCTGAGAGACGTCCCTGGCCGCCGACCTCCCCGCTCTGTCCAGGCCCCCGCGCGGCGACCTGGGCGAAGCGCTCCACGCGGCGCGGGTGGCTCGCTCTGCCGGGCAGACCACCCCCTCCAGGGCGTCCAAGGGCTCGGCATCGGACCCTCCAGGGAGAGGGAGACCGTGCACCGGGAAGGACTCCGACCCGTGGCCTCCCAAAGGACCCCCCCAAGGTGCGGTCAGCGCCTCGGCCCAGGGACCTGGCGGCTGCCTTCCCCAGACCCCCACGGGGAGCCACGCCTCCCAGAGGAGAGGCCACATGCAAGACCATCCCCGCCCCTGCCCGCACGGTCCTTCCCGACCCGGGCCTCCCACAGCCGCTGACGCCATCCCACTTGAGGCCAGGGCACCTCCTCCAGAGCCCCTCGCCCATCCAGACGTGGGCCTGTCCACCCACGTCCCCGGCAGGCTCCCTCTGCCCGCCTGTCGCTCACCACTTCAGCTGCCCCCTTCTCGCCACCCAGCCCCAGCCTCCGCCCCCACATCCCTGGACGTCCCAGGGGAGCGCCCTCAGGGGTTCCCAGGCTCCCCCCCTCCCATGGGGGACGGCCCTGATCCAAGGGCCCCCGCTACCACAGACCCCCTGCAGCAGGTGGCCCTCAGGGGTCCCCAGAGCAGAAAGAGAACACTACCCTGCCGGGATCCCGTCTCCCCACAGCATCCTGAGAAGGGCGCCCGGCCTGGGCCAGGACGCCCCCTGGGGCCCTAGGGCCGCACACTTGCCTCGCGTGCCGGGCCCAAATTTCGGCCCCCGCGACGGCTTGCGAAACCCCCCAAGGCCGGCGGGAGGCCGCCCGGGATCTCCAGCACGCTCGGGCACGCGGCCTCTCCCCCGAGGCCAGCGCCGGGCGACGGGCCCCATGCTTCCTGGGCCCGGCAGGCGGCCGCCTTCCCCAGACCTCACCCGAGTGGCTGCTGACACACAGAGGCCCCAAGGCCAAGGGCCCATCTACCCCCGAGCCCCCGGTGGCCGCCACGTGCCGGACCTCAGTTTCGATGAGGAGACGGTAGTGAGTTCTCACTCATTTTGTTCAGATTTCCAAGGAATGCTTTAGAGGGAGTCATCATCGATCCGAGCACGGGCTCCGCCGCCGCAAGGCAAATTCACGGCCTCCGCACCTGGACATCCAACCCGCTCCATCACGGCAGCGTTTGGGGGCGTGCCCAGACAGACGAGCCACTGGGCAGGACGGGACGCTCCCCCTCACGCCCCCGGAGCTGGCCTGCCGGGGCCAAAGCCCGCGAGAAGCGGGGGTGGCCCGGGGCTCCGGACAGACGAGCGCCCCAAGGGCGAGTTCTCCACCACTGAGGACAGGGGCCGCTCACCATCGCCAGGTCTCCACAGAGCCGCGACAAGGACGCCACGCCCACTGGTCTGCGGGAGCTCCTCGGCCTCGCGCGGTGGCACGCCACAAGATCAGGGGTCCGCCATGCTGCTCTCCTGGGTCAGGGCGAGAGAGCACACACACCACAAGGGTTTCCACAAGGAGGAAGGGCCACGCTGGCGCCAGGGGACCAGGGCCCCTCCACCTGGAGACCCGCACTGCATCGGGCTGCCACGGCTCCCCAGCCTCCCCTCTCTCTGGGTGTCTGCAGCCACACGGACCCAGCCTGGGG
The DNA here is from genome assembly GCF_054392235.1 of Sus scrofa. Classification (NCBI taxonomy): domain Eukaryota; kingdom Metazoa; phylum Chordata; class Mammalia; order Artiodactyla; family Suidae; genus Sus; species Sus scrofa. The sequence continues at coordinate 151,447,032 of NC_139383.1, forward strand.
GACGGGCGCGGGGGGTGGTGCAGGCCCGGCCTGCACAGAGGCGTGCCAGGGGCACAGAGAGAGGCCCCGGCATTCTTCTCCCACGTCCCAGGGCCCGAAAGATGGATCCCCAAGGCCGGCTCCCCGCCCCCCAACACGGCAACAAGGTGCCCCACGGAGGCACATTCAGGCCCACTGGGGCAACCTGCGCCACACCCCCGACACGACCGGGAAACCCAAACCCCTGGCACCTCCTCTGCCTCAGGACTTCCGCCAGGACTCACCGCCCCTGCGGAAACCCTCTCTCTTCCTTTGTTCTCTCCCTCTCTCTCTCTCCCTCTCGGTCCCACCCGCTGTCACCCTTTCCCTGGCGAGCGCGCGCGCACCGAAGCTTTCTCTCCTTTGCTGGACCCATCCGACGCACGATCAGCCACTTGCCCTCACAAGAGTCTGTCCGTGCCAGCCGGCTCTCCAGGAACCCCAGCACGGGCGCACTGATGCTACCCTGCCCTGACGAAGGGTGACGGCCACCAACTCCCCTTGACCTCTCCATGATGCGGAATCCCCTCAGCGCCCGTAAGACCCCCCCGGAGCCGTTCCCGTGCCCAGCAGCAGGCACGAACCCCCTGACGAGACGTGGTCGCTACCCGGCGGTTCCCGCCCGCACCACGCCCGTCCCAGGCCCGACCACACACCAACCGGGACACCCAAGTCGGCCGGGAGACACGGCTCAAATCCCCACAGGGCGTGGGACATTCCCCCAAACAGCCGGGACTCCTGAACGGGCCAGGCCTTCCAGGGCCTCAAGCCCCGGGCCTTCCTGGCAAGCACGCGGCCGCCGGGCCTCATCAAAGCCCTCCGTCACCGTCGGGGCCGGGACACCGCCACCGCTGCCCAAGCCCAGGCCTCCCGTCTCCGCTCGCCATCAAGCCGCCCGCCGCAGGACCCGGACACCCGCCCCGAGCAGCCTCCCAGGCACTGCCAGCTGAGAGACGTCCCTGGCTGCCGACCTCCCCGCTCTGCCCAGGCCCCCGCGCGGCGACCTGGGCGAAGCGCTCCACGCGGCGCGGGTGGCTCGCTCTGCCGGGCAGACCACCCCCTCCAGGGCGTCCAAGGGCTCGGCATCGGACCCTCCAGGGAGAGGGAGACCGTGCACCGGGAAGGACTCCGACCCGTGGCCTCCCAAAGGACCCCCCCAAGGTGCGGTCAGCGCCGCGGCCCAGGGACCTGGCGGCTGCCTTCCCCAGACCCCCACGGGGAGCCACGCCTCCCAGAGGAGAGGCCACATGCAAGACCATCCCCGCCCCTGCCCGCGCGGTCCTTCCCGACCCGGGCCTCCCACAGCCGCTGACGCCATCCCACTTGAGGCCAGGGCACCTCCTCCAGAGGCCCTCGCCCATCCAGACGTGGGCCTGTCCACCCACGTCCCCGGCAGGCTCCCTCTGCCCGCCTGTCGCTCACCACTTCAGCTGCCCCCTTCTCGCCACCCAGCCCCAGCCTCCGCCCCCACATCCCTGGACGTCCCAGGGGAGCGCCCTCAGGGGTTCCCAGGCTCCCCCCCTCCCATGGGGGACGGCCCTGATCCAAGGGCCCCCGCTACCACAGACCCCCTGCAGCAGGTGGCCCTCAGGGGTCCCCAGAGCAGAAAGAGAACACTACCCTGCCGGGATCCCGTCTCCCCACAGCATCCTGAGAAGGGCGCCCGGCCTGGGCCAGGACGCCCCCTGGGGCCCTAGGGCCGCACACTTGCCTCGCGTGCCGGGCCCAAATTTCGGCCCCCGCGACGGCTTGCGAAACCCCCCAAGGCCGGCGGGAGGCCGCCCGGGATCTCCAGCACGCTCGGGCATGCGGCCTCTCCCCCGAGGCCAGCGCCGGGCGACGGGCCCCATGCTTCCTGGGCCCGGCAGGCGGCCGCCTTCCCCAGACCTCACCCGAGTGGCTGCTGACACCCAGAGGCCCCAAGGCCAAGGGCCCATCTACCCCCGAGCCCCCGGTGGCCGCCACGTGCCGGACCTCAGTTTCGATGAGGAGACGGTAGTGAGTTCTCACTCATTTTGTTCAGATTTCCAAGGAATGCTTTAGAGGGAGTCATCATCGATCCGAGCACGGGCTCCGCCGCCGCAAGGCAAATTCACGGCCTCCGCACCTGGACATCCAACCCGCTCCATCACGGCAGCGTTTGGGGGCGTGCCCAGACAGAGGAGCCACTGGGCAGGACGGGACGCTCCCCCTCACGCCCCCGGAGCTGGCCTGCCGGGGCCAAAGCCCGCGAGAAGCGGGGGTGGCCCGGGGCTCCGGACAGACGAGCGCCCCAAGGGCGAGTTCTCCACCACTGAGGACAGGGGCCGCTCACCATCGCCAGGTCTCCACAGAGCCGCGACAAGGACGCCACGCCCACTGGTCTGCGGGAGCTCCTCGGCCTCGCTCGGTGGCACGCCACAAGATCAGGGGTCCGCCATGCTGCTCTCCTGGGTCAGGGCGAGAGAGCACACACACCACAAGGGTTTCCACAAGGAGGAAGGGCCACGCTGGCGCCAGGGGACCAGGGCCCCTCCACCTGGAGACCCGCACTGCATCGGGCTGCCACGGCTCCCCAGCCTCCCCAGCCTCCCCTCTCTCTGGGTGTCTGCAGCCACATGGACCCTGCCTGGGGGACGGGCGCGGGGGGTGGTGCAGGCCCGGCCTGCACAGAGGCGTGCCAGGGGCACAGAGAGAGGCCCCGGCATTCTTCTCCCACGTCCCAGGGCCCGAAAGATGGATCCCCAAGGCCGGCTCCCCGCCCCCCAACACGGCAACAAGGTGCCCCACGGAGGCACATTCAGGCCCACTGGGGCAACCTGCGCCACACCCCCGACACGACCGGGAAACCCAAACCCCTGGCACCTCCTCTGCCTCAGGACTTCCGCCAGGACTCACCGCCCCTGCGGAAACCCTCTCTCTTCCTTTGTTCTCTCCCTCTCTCTCTCTCCCTCTCGGTCCCACCCGCTGTCACCCTTTCCCTGGCGAGCGCGCGCGCACCGAAGCTTTCTCTCCTTTGCTGGACCCATCCGACGCACGATCAGCCACTTGCCCTCACAAGAGTCTGTCCGTGCCAGCCGGCTCTCCAGGAACCCCAGCACGGGCGCACTGATGCTACCCTGCCCTGACGAAGGGTGACGGCCACCAACTCCCCTTGACCTCTCCATGATGCGGAATCCCCTCAGCGCCCGTAAGACCCCCCCGGAGCCGTTCCCGTGCCCAGCAGCAGGCACGAACCCCCTGACGAGACGTGGTCGCTACCCGGCGGTTCCCGCCTGCACCACGCCCGTCCCAGGCCCGACCACACACCAACCGGGACACCCAAGTCGGCCGGGAGACACGGCTCAAATCCCCACAGGGCGTGGGACATTCCCCCAAACAGCCGGGACTCCTGAACGGGCCAGGCCTTCCAGGGCCTCAAGCCCCGGGCCTTCCTGGCAAGCACGCGGCCGCCGGGCCTCATCAAAGCCCTCCGTCACCGTCGGGGCCAGGACACCGCCACCGCTGCCCAAGCCCAGGCCTCCCGTCTCCGCTCGCCATCAAGCCGCCCGCCGCAGGACCCGGACACCCGCCCCGAGCAGCCTCCCAGGCACTGCCAGCTGAGAGACGTCCCTGGCCGCCGACCTCCCCGCTCTGTCCAGGCCCCCGCGCGGCGACCTGGGCGAAGCGCTCCACGCGGCGCGGGTGGCTCGCTCTGCCGGGCAGACCACCCCCTCCAGGGCGTCCAAGGGCTCGGCATCGGACCCTCCAGGGAGAGGGAGACCGTGCACCGGGAAGGACTCCGACCCGTGGCCTCCCAAAGGACCCCCCCAAGGTGCGGTCAGCGCCGCGGCCCAGGGACCTGGCGGCTGCCTTCCCCAGACCCCCACGGGGAGCCACGCCTCCCAGAGGAGAGGCCACATGCAAGACCATCCCCGCCCCTGCCCGCACGGTCCTTCCCGACCCGGGCCTCCCACAGCCGCTGACGCCATCCCACTTGAGGCCAGGGCACCTCCTCCAGAGCCCCTCGCCCATCCAGACGTGGGCCTGTCCACCCACGTCCCCGGCAGGCTCCCTCTGCCCGCCTGTCGCTCACCACTTCAGCTGCCCCCTTCTCGCCACCCAGCCCCAGCCTCCGCCCCCACATCCCTGGACGTCCCAGGGGAGCGCCCTCAGGGGTTCCCAGGCTCCCCCCCTCCCATGGGGGACGGCCCTGATCCAAGGGCCCCCGCTACCACAGACCCCCTGCAGCAGGTGGCCCTCAGGGGTCCCCAGAGCAGAAAGAGAACACTACCCTGCCGGGATCCCGTCTCCCCACAGCATCCTGAGAAGGGCGCCCGGCCTGGGCCAGGACGCCCCCTGGGGCCCTAGGGCCGCACACTTGCCTCGCGTGCCGGGCCCAAATTTCGGACCCCGCGACGGCTTGCGAAACCCCCCAAGGCCGGTGGGAGGCCGCCCGGGATCTCCAGCACGCTCAGGCACGCGGCCTCTCCCCCGAGGCCAGCGCCGGGCGACGGGCCCCATGCTTCCTGGGCCCGGCAGGCGGCCGCCTTCCCCAGACCTCACCCGAGTGGCTGCTGACACACAGAGGCCCCAAGGCCAAGGGCCCATCTACCCCCGAGCCCCCGGTGGCCGCCACGTGCCGGACCTCAGTTTCGATGAGGAGACGGTAGTGAGTTCTCACTCATTTTGTTCAGATTTCCAAGGAATGCTTTAGAGGGAGTCATCATCGATCTGAGCACGGGCTCCGCCGCCGCAAGGCAAATTCACGGCCTCCGCACCTGGACATCCAACCCGCTCCATCACGGCAGCGTTTGGGGGCGTGCCCAGACAGACGAGCCACTGGGCAGGACGGGACGCTCCCCCTCACGCCCCCGGAGCTGGCCTGCCGGGGCCAAAGCCCGCGAGAAGCGGGGGTGGCCCGGGGCTCCGGACAGACGAGCGCCCCAAGGGCGAGTTCTCCACCACTGAGGACAGGGGCCGCTCACCATCGCCAGGTCTCCACAGAGCCGCGACAAGGACGCCACGCCCACTGGTCTGCGGGAGCTCCTCGGCCTCGCGCGGTGGCACGCCACAAGATCAGGGGTCCGCCATGCTGCTCTCCTGGGTCAGGGCGAGAGAGCACACACACCACAAGGGTTTCCACAAGGAGGAAGGGCCACGCTGGCGCCAGGGGACCAGGGCCCCTCCACCTGGAGACCCGCACTGCATCGGGCTGCCACGGCTCCCCAGCCTCCCCTCTCTCTGGGTGTCTGCAGCCACACGGACCCAGCCTGGGGGACGGGCGCGGGGGGTGTTGCAGGCCCGGCCTGCACAGAGGCGTGCCAGGGGCACAGAGAGAGGCCCCGGCATTCTTCTCCCACGTCCCAGGGCCCGAAAGATGGATCCCCAAGGCCGGCTCCCCGCCCCCCAACACGGCAACAAGGTGCCCCACGGAGGCACATTCAGGCCCACTGGGGCAACCTGCGCCACACCCCCGACACGACCGGGAAACCCAAACCCCTGGCACCTCCTCTGCCTCAGGACTTCCGCCAGGACTCACCGCCCCTGCGGAAACCCTCTCTCTTCCTTTGTTCTCTCCCTCTCTCTCTCTCCCTCTCGGTCCCACCCGCTGTCACCCTTTCCCTGGCGAGCGCGCGCGCACCGAAGCTTTCTCTCCTTTGCTGGACCCATCCGACGCACGATCAGCCACTTGCCCTCACAAGAGTCTGTCCGTGCCAGCCGGCTCTCCAGGAACCCCAGCACGGGCGCACTGATGCTACCCTGCCCTGGCGAAGGGTGACGGCCACCAACTCCCCTTGACCTCTCCATGATGCGGAATCCCCTCAGCGCCCGTAAGACCCCCCCGGAGCCGTTCCCGTGCCCAGCAGCAGGCACGAACCCCCTGACGAGACGTGGTCGCTACCCGGCGGTTCCCGCCCGCACCAAGCCCGTCCCAGGCCCGACCACACACCAACCGGGACACCCAAGTCGGCCGGGAGACACGGCTCAAATCCCCACAGGGCGTGGGACATTCCCCCAAACAGCCGGGACTCCTGAACGGGCCAGGCCTTCCAGGGCCTCAAGCCCCGGGCCTTCCTGGCAAGCACGCGGCCGCCGGGCCTCATCAAAGCCCTCCGTCACCGTCGGGGCCAGGACACCGCCACCGCTGCCCAAGCCCAGGCCTCCCGTCTCCGCTCGCCATCAAGCCGCCCGCCGCAGGACCCGGACACCCGCCCCGAGCAGCCTCCCAGGCACTGCCAGCTGAGAGACGTCCCTGGCCGCCGACCTCCCCGCTCTGCCCAGGCCCCCGCGCGGCGACCTGGGCGAAGCGCTCCACGCGGCGCGGGTGGCTCGCTCTGCCGGGCAGACCACCCCCTCCAGGGCGTCCAAGGGCTCGGCATCGGACCCTCCAGGGAGAGGGAGACCGTGCACCGGGAAGGACTCCGACCCGTGGCCTCCCAAAGGACCCCCCCAAGGTGCGGTCAGCGCCGCGGCCCAGGGACCTGGCGGCTGCCTTCCCCAGACCCCCACGGGGAGCCACGCCTCCCAGAGGAGAGGCCACATACAAGACCATCCCCGCCCCTGCCCGCGCGGTCCTTCCCGACCCGGGCCTCCCACAGCCGCTGACGCCATCCCACTTGAGGCCAGGGCACCTCCTCCAGAGCCCCTCGCCCATCCAGACGTGGGCCTGTCCACCCACGTCCCCGGCAGGCTCCCTCTGCCCGCCTGTCGCTCACCACTTCAGCTGCCCCCTTCTCGCCACCCAGCCCCAGCCTCCGCCCCCACATCCCTGGACGTCCCAGGGGAGCGCCCTCAGGGGTTCCCAGGCTCCCCCCCTCCCATGGGGGACGGCCCTGATCCAAGGGCCCCCGCTACCACAGACCCCCTGCAGCAGGTGGCCCTCAGGGGTCCCCAGAGCAGAAAGAGAACACTACCCTGCCGGGATCCCGTCTCCCCACAGCATCCTGAGAAGGGCGCCCGGCCTGGGCCAGGACGCCCCCTGGGGCCCTAGGGCCGCACACTTGCCTCGCGTGCCGGGCCCAAATTTCGGCCCCCGCGACGGCTTGCGAAACCCCCCAAGGCCGGCGGGAGGCCGCCCGGGATCTCCAGCACGCTCGGGCACGCGGCCTCTCCCCCGAGGCCAGCGCCGGGCGACGGGCCCCATGCTTCCTGGGCCCGGCAGGCGGCCGCCTTCCCCAGACCTCACCCGAGTGGCTGCTGACACACAGAGGCCCCAAGGCCAAGGGCCCATCTACCCCCGAGCCCCCGGTGGCCGCCACGTGCCGGACCTCAGTTTCGATGAGGAGACGGTAGTGAGTTCTCACTCATTTTGTTCAGATTTCCAAGGAATGCTTTAGAGGGAGTCATCATCGATCCGAGCACGGGCTCCGCCGCCGCAAGGCAAATTCACGGCCTCCGCACCTGGACATCCAACCCGCTCCATCACGGCAGCGTTTGGGGGCGTGCCCAGACAGACGAGCCACTGGGCAGGACGGGACGCTCCCCCTCACGCCCCCGGAGCTGGCCTGCCGGGGCCAAAGCCCGCGAGAAGCGGGGGTGGCCCGGGGCTCCGGACAGACGAGCGCCCCAAGGGCGAGTTCTCCACCACTGAGGACAGGGGCCGCTCACCATCGCCAGGTCTCCACAGAGCCGCGACAAGGACGCCACGCCCACTGGTCTGCGGGAGCTCCTCGGCCTCGCGCGGTGGCACGCCACAAGATCAGGGGTCCGCCATGCTGCTCTCCTGGGTCAGGGCGAGAGAGCACACACACCACAAGGGTTTCCACAAGGAGGAAGGGCCACGCTGGCGCCAGGGGACCAGGGCCCCTCCACCTGGAGACCCGCACTGCATCGGGCTGCCACGGCTCCCCAGCCTCCCCTCTCTCTGGGTGTCTGCAGCCACACGGACCCAGCCTGGGGGACGGGCGCGGGGGGTGGTGCAGGCCCGGCCTGCACAGAGGCGTGCCAGGGGCACAGAGAGAGGCCCCGGCATTCTTCTCCCACGTCCCAGGGCCCGAAAGATGGATCCCCAAGGCCGGCTCCCCGCCCCCCAACACGGCAACAAGGTGCCCCACGGAGGCACATTCAGGCCCACTGGGGCAACCTGCGCCACACCCCCGACACGACCGGGAAACCCAAACCCCTGGCACCTCCTCTGCCTCAGGACTTCCGCCAGGACTCACCGCCCCTGCGGAAACCCTCTCTCTTCCTTTGTTCTCTCCCTCTCTCTCTCTCCCTCTCGGTCCCACCCGCTGTCACCCTTTCCCTGGCGAGCGCGCGCGCACCGAAGCTTTCTCTCCTTTGCTGGACCCATCCGACGCACGATCAGCCACTTGCCCTCACAAGAGTCTGTCCGTGCCAGCCGGCTCTCCAGGAACCCCAGCACGGGCGCACTGATGCTACCCTGCCCTGGCGAAGGGTGACGGCCACCAACTCCCCTTGACCTCTCCATGATGCGGAATCCCCTCAGCGCCCGTAAGACCCCCCCGGAGCCGTTCCCGTGCCCAGCAGCAGGCACGAACCCCCTGACGAGACGTGGTCGCTACCCGGCGGTTCCCGCCCGCACCAAGCCCGTCCCAGGCCCGACCACACACCAACCGGGACACCCAAGTCGGCCGGGAGACACGGCTCAAATCCCCACAGGGCGTGGGACATTCCCCCAAACAGCCGGGACTCCTGAACGGGCCAGGCCTTCCAGGGCCTCAAGCCCCGGGCCTTCCTGGCAAGCACGCGGCCGCCGGGCCTCATCAAAGCCCTCCGTCACCGTCGGGGCCAGGACACCGCCACCGCTGCCCAAGCCCAGGCCTCCCGTCTCCGCTCGCCATCAAGCCGCCCGCCGCAGGACCCGGACACCCGCCCCGAGCAGCCTCCCAGGCACTGCCAGCTGAGAGACGTCCCTGGCCGCCGACCTCCCCGCTCTGCCCAGGCCCCCGCGCGGCGACCTGGGCGAAGCGCTCCACGCGGCGCGGGTGGCTCGCTCTGCCGGGCAGACCACCCCCTCCAGGGCGTCCAAGGGCTCGGCATCGGACCCTCCAGGGAGAGGGAGACCGTGCACCGGGAAGGACTCCGACCCGTGGCCTCCCAAAGGACCCCCCCAAGGTGCGGTCAGCGCCGCGGCCCAGGGACCTGGCGGCTGCCTTCCCCAGACCCCCACGGGGAGCCACGCCTCCCAGAGGAGAGGCCACATACAAGACCATCCCCGCCCCTGCCCGCGCGGTCCTTCCCGACCCGGGCCTCCCACAGCCGCTGACGCCATCCCACTTGAGGCCAGGGCACCTCCTCCAGAGCCCCTCGCCCATCCAGACGTGGGCCTGTCCACCCACGTCCCCGGCAGGCTCCCTCTGCCCGCCTGTCGCTCACCACTTCAGCTGCCCCCTTCTCGCCACCCAGCCCCAGCCTCCGCCCCCACATCCCTGGACGTCCCAGGGGAGCGCCCTCAGGGGTTCCCAGGCTCCCCCCCTCCCATGGGGGACGGCCCTGATCCAAGGGCCCCCGCTACCACAGACCCCCTGCAGCAGGTGGCCCTCAGGGGTCCCCAGAGCAGAAAGAGAACACTACCCTGCCGGGATCCCGTCTCCCCACAGCATCCTGAGAAGGGCGCCCGGCCTGGGCCAGGACGCCCCCTGGGGCCCTAGGGCCGCACACTTGCCTCGCGTGCCGGGCCCAAATTTCGGCCCCCGCGACGGCTTGCGAAACCCCCCAAGGCCGGCGGGAGGCCGCCCGGGATCTCCAGCACGCTCGGGCACGCGGCCTCTCCCCCGAGGCCAGCGCCGGGCGACGGGCCCCATGCTTCCTGGGCCCGGCAGGCGGCCGCCTTCCCCAGACCTCACCCGAGTGGCTGCTGACACACAGAGGCCCCAAGGCCAAGGGCCCATCTACCCCCGAGCCCCCGGTGGCCGCCACGTGCCGGACCTCAGTTTCGATGAGGAGACGGTAGTGAGTTCTCACTCATTTTGTTCAGATTTCCAAGGAATGCTTTAGAGGGAGTCATCATCGATCCGAGCACGGGCTCCGCCGCCGCAAGGCAAATTCACGGCCTCCGCACCTGGACATCCAACCCGCTCCATCACGGCAGCGTTTGGGGGCGTGCCCAGACAGACGAGCCACTGGGCAGGACGGGACGCTCCCCCTCACGCCCCCGGAGCTGGCCTGCCGGGGCCAAAGCCCGCGAGAAGCGGGGGTGGCCCGGGGCTCCGGACAGACGAGCGCCCCAAGGGCGAGTTCTCCACCACTGAGGACAGGGGCCGCTCACCATCGCCAGGTCTCCACAGAGCCGCGACAAGGACGCCACGCCCACTGGTCTGCGGGAGCTCCTCGGCCTCGCGCGGTGGCACGCCACAAGATCAGGGGTCCGCCATGCTGCTCTCCTGGGTCAGGGCGAGAGAGCACACACACCACAAGGGTTTCCACAAGGAGGAAGGGCCACGCTGGCGCCAGGGGACCAGGGCCCCTCCACCTGGAGACCCGCACTGCATCGGGCTGCCACGGCTCCCCAGCCTCCCCTCTCTCTGGGTGTCTGCAGCCACACGGACCCAGCCTGGGGGACGGGCGCGGGGGGTGGTGCAGGCCCGGCCTGCACAGAGGCGTGCCAGGGGCACAGAGAGAGGCCCCGGCATTCTTCTCCCACGTCCCAGGGCCCGAAAGATGGATCCCCAAGGCCGGCTCCCCGCCCCCCAACACGGCAACAAGGTGCCCCACGGAGGCACATTCAGGCCCACTGGGGCAACCTGCGCCACACCCCCGACACGACCGGGAAACCCAAACCCCTGGCACCTCCTCTGCCTCAGGACTTCCGCCAGGACTCACCGCCCCTGCGGAAACCCTCTCTCTTCCTTTGTTCTCTCCCTCTCTCTCTCTCCCTCTCGGTCCCACCCGCTGTCACCCTTTCCCTGGCGAGCGCGCGCGCACCGAAGCTTTCTCTCCTTTGCTGGACCCATCCGACGCACGATCAGCCACTTGCCCTCACAAGAGTCTGTCCGTGCCAGCCGGCTCTCCAGGAACCCCAGCACGGGCGCACTGATGCTACCCTGCCCTGGCGAAGGGTGACGGCCACCAACTCCCCTTGACCTCTCCATGATGCGGAATCCCCTCAGCGCCCGTAAGACCCCCCCGGAGCCGTTCCCGTGCCCAGCAGCAGGCACGAACCCCCTGACGAGACGTGGTCGCTACCCGGCGGTTCCCGCCCGCACCACGCCCGTCCCAGGCCCGACCACACACCAACCGGGACACCCAAGTCGGCCGGGAGACACGGCTCAAATCCCCACAGGGCGTGGGACATTCCCCCAAACAGCCGGGACTCCTGAACGGGCCAGGCCTTCCAGGGCCTCAAGCCCCGGGCCTTCCTGGCAAGCACGCGGCCGCCGGGCCTCATCAAAGCCCTTCGTCACCGTCAGGGCCAGGACACCGCCACCGCTGCCCAAGCCCAGGCCTCCCGTCTCCGCTCGCCATCAAGCCGCCCGCCGCAGGACCCGGACACCCGCCCCGAGCAGCCTCCCAGGCACTGCCAGCTGAGAGACGTCCCTGGCCGCCGACCTCCCCGCTCTGTCCAGGCCCCCGCGCCGCGACCTGGGCGAAGCGCTCCACGCGGCGCGGGTGGCTCGCTCTGCCGGGCAGACCACCCCCTCCAGGGCGTCCAAGGGCTCGGCATCGGACCCTCCAGGGAGAGGGAGACCGTGCACCGGGAAGGACTCCGACCCGTGGCCTCCCAAAGGACCCCCCCAAGGTGCGGTCAGTGCCTCGGCTCAGGGACCTGGCGGCTGCCTTCCCCAGACCCCCACGGGGAGCCACGCCTCCCAGAGGAGAGGCCACATGCAAGACCATCCCCGCCCCTGCCCGCACGGTCCTTCCCGACCCGGGCCTCCCACAGCCGCTGACGCCATCCCACTTGAGGCCAGGGCACCTCCTCCAGAGCCCCTCGCCCATCCAGACGTGGGCCTGTCCACCCACGTCCCCGGCAGGCTCCCTCTGCCCGCCTGTCGCTCACCACTTCAGCTGCCCCCTTCTCGCCACCCAGCCCCAGCCTCCGCCCCCACATCCCTGGACGTCCCAGGGGAGCGCCCTCAGGGGTTCCCAGGCTCCCCCCCTCCCATGGGGGACGGCCCTGATCCAAGGGCCCCCGCTACCACAGACCCCCTGCAGCAGGTGGCCCTCAGGGGTCCCCAGAGCAGAAAGAGAACACTACCCTGCCGGGATCCCGTCTCCCCACAGCATCCTGAGAAGGGCGCCCGGCCTGGGCCAGGACGCCCCCTGGGGCCCTAGGGCCGCACACTTGCCTCGCGTGCCGGGCCCAAATTTCGGCCCCCGCGACGGCTTGCGAAACCCCCCAAGGCCGGCGGGAGGCCGCCCGGGATCTCCAGCACGCTCGGGCACGCGGCCTCTCCCCCGAGGCCAGCGCCGGGCGACGGGCCCCATGCTTCCTGGGCCCGGCAGGCGGCCGCCTTCCCCAGACCTCACCCGAGTGGCTGCTGACACACAGAGGCCCCAAGGCCAAGGGCCCATCTACCCCCGAGCCCCCGGTGGCCGCCACGTGCCGGACCTCAGTTTCGATGAGGAGACGGTAGTGAGTTCTCACTCATTTTGTTCAGATTTCCAAGGAATGCTTTAGAGGGAGTCATCATCGATCCGAGCACGGGCTCCGCCGCCGCAAGGCAAATTCACGGCCTCCGCACCTGGACATCCAACCCGCTCCATCACGGCAGCGTTTGGGGGCGTGCCCAGACAGACGAGCCACTGGGCAGGACGGGACGCTCCCCCTCACGCCCCCGGAGCTGGCCTGCCGGGGCCAAAGCCCGCGAGAAGCGGGGGTGGCCCGGGGCTCCGGACAGACGAGCGCCCCAAGGGCGAGTTCTCCACCACTGAGGACAGGGGCCGCTCACCATCGCCAGGTCTCCACAGAGCCGCGACAAGGACGCCACGCCCACTGGTCTGCGGGAGCTCCTCGGCCTCGCGCGGTGGCACGCCACAAGATCAGGGGTCCGCCATGCTGCTCTCCTGGGTCAGGGCGAGAGAGCACACACACCACAAGGGTTTCCACAAGGAGGAAGGGCCACGCTGGCGCCAGGGGACCAGGGCCCCTCCACCTGGAGACCCGCACTGCATCGGGCTGCCACGGCTCCCCAGCCTCCCCTCTCTCTGGGTGTCTGCAGCCACACGGACCCAGCCTGGGGGACGGGCGCGGGGGGTGGTGCAGGCCCGGCCTGCACAGAGGCGTGCCAGGGGCACAGAGAGAGGCCCCGGCATTCTTCTCCCACGTCCCAGGGCCCGAAAGATGGATCCCCAAGGCCGGCTCCCCGCCCCCCAACACGGCAACAAGGTGCCCCACGGAGGCACATTCAGGCCCACTGGGGCAACCTGCGCCACACCCCCGACACGACCGGGAAACCCAAACCCCTGGCACCTCCTCTGCCTCAGGACTTCCGCCAGGACTCACCGCCCCTGCGGAAACCCTCTCTCTTCCTTTGTTCTCTCCCTCTCTCTCTCTCCCTCTCGGTCCCACCCGCTGTCACCCTTTCCCTGGCGAGCGCGCGCGCACCGAAGCTTTCTCTCCTTTGCTGGACCCATCCGACGCACGATCAGCCACTTGCCCTCACAAGAGTCTGTCCGTGCCAGCCGGCTCTCCAGGAACCCCAGCACGGGCGCACTGATGCTACCCTGCCCTGACGAAGGGTGACGGCCACCAACTCCCCTTGACCTCTCCATGATGCGGAATCCCCTCAGCGCCCGTAAGACCCCCCCGGAGCCGTTCCCGTGCCCAGCAGCAGGCACGAACCCCCTGACGAGACGTGGTCGCTACCCGGCGGTTCCCGCCCGCACCACGCCCGTCCCAGGCCCGACCACACACCAACCGGGACACCCAAGTCGGCCGGGAGACACGGCTCAAATCCCCACAGGGCGTGGGACATTCCCCCAAACAGCCGGGACTCCTGAACGGGCCAGGCCTTCCAGGGCCTCAAGCCCCGGGCCTTCCTGGCAAGCACGCGGCCGCCGGGCCTCATCAAAGCCCTCCGTCACCGTCGGGGCCAGGACACCGCCACCGCTGCCCAAGCCCAGGCCTCCCGTCTCCGCTCGCCATCAAGCCGCCCGCCGCAGGACCCGGACACCCGCCCCGAGCAGCCTCCCAGGCACTGCCAGCTGAGAGACGTCCCTGGCCGCCGACCTCCCCGCTCTGTCCAGGCCCCCGCGCGGCGACCTGGGCGAAGCGCTCCACGCGGCGCGGGTGGCTCGCTCTGCCGGGCAGACCACCCCCTCCAGGGCGTCCAAGGGCTCGGCATCGGACCCTCCAGGGAGAGGGAGACCGTGCACCGGGAAGGACTCCGACCCGTGGCCTCCCAAAGGACCCCCCCAAGGTGCGGTCAGTGCCTCGGCCCAGGGACCTGGCGGCTGCCTTCCCCAGACCCCCACGGGGAGCCACGCCTCCCAGAGGAGAGGCCACATGCAAGACCATCCCCGCCCCTGCCCGCACGGTCCTTCCCGACCCGGGCCTCCCACAGCCGCTGACGCCATCCCACTTGAGGCCAGGGCACCTCCTCCAGAGCCCCTCGCCCATCCAGACGTGGGCCTGTCCACCCACGTCCCCGGCAGGCTCCCTCTGCCCGCCTGTCGCTCACCACTTCAGCTGCCCCCTTCTCGCCACCCAGCCCCAGCCTCCGCCCCCACATCCCTGGACGTCCCAGGGGAGCGCCCTCAGGGGTTCCCAGGCTCCCCCCCTCCCATGGGGGACGGCCCTGATCCAAGGGCCCCCGCTACCACAGACCCCCTGCAGCAGGTGGCCCTCAGGGGTCCCCAGAGCAGAAAGAGAACACTACCCTGCCGGGATCCCGTCTCCCCACAGCATCCTGAGAAGGGCGCCCGGCCTGGGCCAGGACGCCCCCTGGGGCCCTAGGGCCGCACACTTGCCTCGCGTGCCGGGCCCAAATTTCGGCCCCCGCGACGGCTTGCGAAACCCCCCAAGGCCGGCGGGAGGCCGCCCGGGATCTCCAGCACGCTCGGGCACGCGGCCTCTCCCCCGAGGCCAGCGCCGGGCGACGGGCCCCATGCTTCCTGGGCCCGGCAGGCGGCCGCCTTCCCCAGACCTCACCCGAGTGGCTGCTGACACACAGAGGCCCCAAGGCCAAGGGCCCATCTACCCCCGAGCCCCCGGTGGCCGCCACGTGCCGGACCTCAGTTTCGATGAGGAGACGGTAGTGAGTTCTCACTCATTTTGTTCAGATTTCCAAGGAATGCTTTAGAGGGAGTCATCATCGATCCGAGCACGGGCTCCGCCGCCGCAAGGCAAATTCACGGCCTCCGCACCTGGACATCCAACCCGCTCCATCACGGCAGCGTTTGGGGGCGTGCCCAGACAGACGAGCCACTGGGCAGGACGGGACGCTCCCCCTCACGCCCCCGGAGCTGGCCTGCCGGGGCCAAAGCCCGCGAGAAGCGGGGGTGGCCCGGGGCTCCGGACAGACGAGCGCCCCAAGGGCGAGTTCTCCACCACTGAGGACAGGGGCCGCTCACCATCGCCAGGTCTCCACAGAGCCGCGACAAGGACGCCACGCCCACTGGTCTGCGGGAGCTCCTCGGCCTCGCGCGGTGGCACGCCACAAGATCAGGGGTCCGCCATGCTGCTCTCCTGGGTCAGGGCGAGAGAGCACACACACCACAAGGGTTTCCACAAGGAGGAAGGGCCACGCTGGCGCCAGGGGACCAGGGCCCCTCCACCTGGAGACCCGCACTGCATCGGGCTGCCACGGCTCCCCAGCCTCCCCTCTCTCTGGGTGTCTGCAGCCACACGGACCCAGCCTGGGGGACGGGCGCGGGGGGTGGTGCAGGCCCGGCCTGCACAGAGGCGTGCCAGGGGCACAGAGAGAGGCCCCGGCATTCTTCTCCCACGTCCCAGGGCCCGAAAGATGGATCCCCAAGGCCGGCTCCCCGCCCCCCAACACGGCAACAAGGTGCCCCACGGAGGCACATTCAGGCCCACTGGGGCAACCTGCGCCACACCCCCGACACGACCGGGAAACCCAAACCCCTGGCACCTCCTCTGCCTCAGGACTTCCGCCAGGACTCACCGCCCCTGCGGAAACCCTCTCTCTTCCTTTGTTCTCTCCCTCTCTCTCTCTCCCTCTCGGTCCCACCCGCTGTCACCCTTTCCCTGGCGAGCGCGCGCGCACCGAAGCTTTCTCTCCTTTGCTGGACCCATCCGACGCACGATCAGCCACTTGCCCTCACAAGAGTCTGTCCGTGCCAGCCGGCTCTCCAGGAACCCCAGCACGGGCGCACTGATGCTACCCTGCCCTGACGAAGGGTGACGGCCACCAACTCCCCTTGACCTCTCCATGATGCGGAATCCCCTCAGCGCCCGTAAGACCCCCCCGGAGCCGTTCCCGTGCCCAGCAGCAGGCACGAACCCCCTGACGAGACGTGGTCGCTACCCGGCGGTTCCCGCCTGCACCACGCCCGTCCCAGGCCCGACCACACACCAACCGGGACACCCAAGTCGGCCGGGAGACACGGCTCAAATCCCCACAGGGCGTGGGACATTCCCCCAAACAGCCGGGACTCCTGAACGGGCCAGGCCTTCCAGGGCCTCAAGCCCCGGGCCTTCCTGGCAAGCACGCGGCCGCCGGGCCTCATCAAAGCCCTCCGTCACCGTCGGGGCCGGGACACCGCCACCGCTGCCCAAGCCCAGGCCTCCCGTCTCCGCTCGCCATCAAGCCGCCCGCCGCAGGACCCGGACACCCGCCCCGAGCAGCCTCCCAGGCACTGCCAGCTGAGAGACGTCCCTGGCTGCCGACCTCCCCGCTCTGCCCAGGCCCCCGCGCGGCGACCTGGGCGAAGCGCTCCACGCGGCGCGGGTGGCTCGCTCTGCCGGGCAGACCACCCCCTCCAGGGCGTCCAAGGGCTCGGCATCGGACCCTCCAGGGAGAGGGAGACCGTGCACCGGGAAGGACTCCGACCCGTGGCCTCCCAAAGGACCCCCCCAAGGTGCGGTCAGCGCCGCGGCCCAGGGACCTGGCGGCTGCCTTCCCCAGACCCCCACGGGGAGCCACGCCTCCCAGAGGAGAGGCCACATGCAAGACCATCCCCGCCCCTGCCCGCGCGGTCCTTCCCGACCCGGGCCTCCCACAGCCGCTGACGCCATCCCACTTGAGGCCAGGGCACCTCCTCCAGAGGCCCTCGCCCATCCAGACGTGGGCCTGTCCACCCACGTCCCCGGCAGGCTCCCTCTGCCCGCCTGTCGCTCACCACTTCAGCTGCCCCCTTCTCGCCACCCAGCCCCAGCCTCCGCCCCCACATCCCTGGACGTCCCAGGGGAGCGCCCTCAGGGGTTCCCAGGCTCCCCCCCTCCCATGGGGGACGGCCCTGATCCAAGGGCCCCCGCTACCACAGACCCCCTGCAGCAGGTGGCCCTCAGGGGTCCCCAGAGCAGAAAGAGAACACTACCCTGCCGGGATCCCGTCTCCCCACAGCATCCTGAGAAGGGCGCCCGGCCTGGGCCAGGACGCCCCCTGGGGCCCTAGGGCCGCACACTTGCCTCGCGTGCCGGGCCCAAATTTCGGCCCCCGCGACGGCTTGCGAAACCCCCCAAGGCCGGCGGGAGGCCGCCCGGGATCTCCAGCACGCTCGGGCATGCGGCCTCTCCCCCGAGGCCAGCGCCGGGCGACGGGCCCCATGCTTCCTGGGCCCGGCAGGCGGCCGCCTTCCCCAGACCTCACCCGAGTGGCTGCTGACACCCAGAGGCCCCAAGGCCAAGGGCCCATCTACCCCCGAGCCCCCGGTGGCCGCCACGTGCCGGACCTCAGTTTCGATGAGGAGACGGTAGTGAGTTCTCACTCATTTTGTTCAGATTTCCAAGGAATGCTTTAGAGGGAGTCATCATCGATCCGAGCACGGGCTCCGCCGCCGCAAGGCAAATTCACGGCCTCCGCACCTGGACATCCAACCCGCTCCATCACGGCAGCGTTTGGGGGCGTGCCCAGACAGAGGAGCCACTGGGCAGGACGGGACGCTCCCCCTCACGCCCCCGGAGCTGGCCTGCCGGGGCCAAAGCCCGCGAGAAGCGGGGGTGGCCCGGGGCTCCGGACAGACGAGCGCCCCAAGGGCGAGTTCTCCACCACTGAGGACAGGGGCCGCTCACCATCGCCAGGTCTCCACAGAGCCGCGACAAGGACGCCACGCCCACTGGTCTGCGGGAGCTCCTCGGCCTCGCTCGGTGGCACGCCACAAGATCAGGGGTCCGCCATGCTGCTCTCCTGGGTCAGGGCGAGAGAGCACACACACCACAAGGGTTTCCACAAGGAGGAAGGGCCACGCTGGCGCCAGGGGACCAGGGCCCCTCCACCTGGAGACCCGCACTGCATCGGGCTGCCACGGCTCCCCAGCCTCCCCAGCCTCCCCTCTCTCTGGGTGTCTGCAGCCACATGGACCCTGCCTGGGGGACGGGCGCGGGGGGTGGTGCAGGCCCGGCCTGCACAGAGGCGTGCCAGGGGCACAGAGAGAGGCCCCGGCATTCTTCTCCCACGTCCCAGGGCCCGAAAGATGGATCCCCAAGGCCGGCTCCCCGCCCCCCAACACGGCAACAAGGTGCCCCACGGAGGCACATTCAGGCCCACTGGGGCAACCTGCGCCACACCCCCGACACGACCGGGAAACCCAAACCCCTGGCACCTCCTCTGCCTCAGGACTTCCGCCAGGACTCACCGCCCCTGCGGAAACCCTCTCTCTTCCTTTGTTCTCTCCCTCTCTCTCTCTCCCTCTCGGTCCCACCCGCTGTCACCCTTTCCCTGGCGAGCGCGCGCGCACCGAAGCTTTCTCTCCTTTGCTGGACCCATCCGACGCACGATCAGCCACTTGCCCTCACAAGAGTCTGTCCGTGCCAGCCGGCTCTCCAGGAACCCCAGCACGGGCGCACTGATGCTACCCTGCCCTGACGAAGGGTGACGGCCACCAACTCCCCTTGACCTCTCCATGATGCGGAATCCCCTCAGCGCCCGTAAGACCCCCCCGGAGCCGTTCCCGTGCCCAGCAGCAGGCACGAACCCCCTGACGAGACGTGGTCGCTACCCGGCGGTTCCCGCCTGCACCACGCCCGTCCCAGGCCCGACCACACACCAACCGGGACACCCAAGTCGGCCGGGAGACACGGCTCAAATCCCCACAGGGCGTGGGACATTCCCCCAAACAGCCGGGACTCCTGAACGGGCCAGGCCTTCCAGGGCCTCAAGCCCCGGGCCTTCCTGGCAAGCACGCGGCCGCCGGGCCTCATCAAAGCCCTCCGTCACCGTCGGGGCCAGGACACCGCCACCGCTGCCCAAGCCCAGACCTCCCGTCTCCGCTCGCCATCAAGCCGCCCGCCGCAGGACCCGGACACCCGCCCCGAGCAGCCTCCCAGGCACTGCCAGCTGAGAGACGTCCCTGGCAGCCGACCTCCCCGCTCTGCCCAGGCCCCCGCGCGGCGACCTGGGCGAAGCGCTCCACGCGGCACGGGTGGCTCGCTCTGCCGGGCAGACCACCCCCTCCAGGGCGTCCAAGGGCTCGGCATCGGACCCTCCAGGGAGAGGGAGACCGTGCACCGGGAAGGACTCCGACCCGTGGCCTCCCAAAGGACCCCCCCAAGGTGCGGTCAGCGCCGCGGCCCAGGGACCTGGCGGCTGCCTTCCCCAGACCCCCACGGGGAGCCACGCCTCCCAGAGGAGAGGCCACATGCAAGACCGTCCCCGCCCCTGCCCGCGCGGTCCTTCCCGACCCGGGCCTCCCACAGCCGCTGACGCCATCCCACTTGAGGCCAGGGCACCTCCTCCAGAGCCCCTCGCCCATCCAGACGTGGGCCTGTCCACCCACGTCCCCGGCAGGCTCCCTCTGCCCGCCTGTCGCTCACCACTTCAGCTGCCCCCTTCTCGCCACCCAGCCCCAGCCTCCGCCCCCACATCCCTGGACGTCCCAGGGGAGCGCCCTCAGGGGTTCCCAGGCTCCCCCCCTCCCATGGGGGACGGCCCTGATCCAAGGGCCCCCGCTACCACAGACCCCCTGCAGCAGGTGGCCCTCAGGGGTCCCCAGAGCAGAAAGAGAACACTACCCTGCCGGGATCCCGTCTCCCCACAGCATCCTGAGAAGGGCGCCCGGCCTGGGCCAGGACGCCCCCTGGGGCCCTAGGGCCGCACACTTGCCTCGCGTGCCGGGCCCAACTTTCGGCCCCCGCGACGGCTTGCGAAACCCCCCAAGGCCGGCGGGAGGCCGCCCGGGATCTCCAGCACGCTCGGGCACGCGGCCTCTCCCCCGAGGCCAGCACCGGGCGACGGGCCCCATGCTTCCTGGGCCCGGCAGGCGGCCGCCTTCCCCAGACCTCACCCGAGTGGCTGCTGACACACAGAGGCCCCAAGGCCAAGGGCCCATCTACCCCCGAGCCCCCGGTGGCCGCCACGTGCCGGACCTCAGTTTCGATGAGGAGACGGTAGTGAGTTCTCACTCATTTTGTTCAGATTTCCAAGGAATGCTTTAGAGGGAGTCATCATCGATCCGAGCACGGGCTCCGCCGCCGCAAGGCAAATTCACGGCCTCCGCACCTGGACATCCAACCCGCTCCATCACGGCAGCGTTTGGGGGCGTGCCCAGACAGACGAGCCACTGGGCAGGACGGGACGCTCCCCCTCACGCCCCCGGAGCTGGCCTGCCGGGGCCAAAGCCCGCGAGAAGCGGGGGTGGCCCGGGGCTCCGGACAGACGAGCGCCCCAAGGGCGAGTTCTCCACCACTGAGGACAGGGGCCGCTCACCATCGCCAGGTCCTCCACAGAGCCGCGACAAGGACGCCACGCCCACTGGTCTGCGGGAGCTCCTCGGCCTCGCTCGGTGGCACGCCACAAGATCAGGGGTCCGCCATGCTGCTCTCCTGGGTCAGGGCGAGAGAGCACACACACCACAAGGGTTTCCACAAGGAGGAAGGGCCACGCTGGCGCCAGGGGACCAGGGCCCCTCCACCTGGAGACCCGCACTGCATCGGGCTGCCACGGCTCCCCAGCCTCCCCTCTCTCTGGGTGTCTGCAGGCACACGGACCCAGCCTGGGGGACGGGCGCGGGGGGTGGTGCAGGCCCGGCCTGCACAGAGGCGTGCCAGGGGCACAGAGAGAGGCCCCGGCATTCTTCTCCCACGTCCCAGGGCCCGAAAGATGGATCCCCAAGGCCGGCTCCCCGCCCCCCAACACGGCAACAAGGTGCCCCACGGAGGCACATTCAGGCCCACTGGGGCAACCTGCGCCACACCCCCGACACGACCGGGAAACCCAAACCCCTGGCACCTCCTCTGCCTCAGGACTTCCGCCAGGACTCACCGCCCCTGCGGAAACCCTCTCTCTTCCTTTGTTCTCTCCCTCTCTCTCTCTCCCTCTCGGTCCCACCCGCTGTCACCCTTTCCCTGGCGAGCGCGCGCGCACCGAAGCTTTCTCTCCTTTGCTGGACCCATCCGACGCACGATCAGCCACTTGCCCTCACAAGAGTCTGTCCGTGCCAGCCGGCTCTCCAGGAACCCCAGCACGGGCGCACTGATGCTACCCTGCCCTGACGAAGGGTGACGGCCACCAACTCCCCTTGACCTCTCCATGATGCGGAATCCCCTCAGCGCCCGTAAGACCCCCCCGGAGCCGTTCCCGTGCCCAGCAGCAGGCACGAACCCCCTGACGAGACGTGGTCGCTACCCGGCGGTTCCCGCCCGCACCACGCCCGTCCCAGGCCCGACCACACACCAACCGGGACACCCAAGTCGGCCGGGAGACACGGCTCAAATCCCCACAGGGCGTGGGACATTCCCCCAAACAGCCGGGACTCCTGAACGGGCCAGGCCTTCCAGGGCCTCAAGCCCCGGGCCTTCCTGGCAAGCACGCGGCCGCCGGGCCTCATCAAAGCCCTCCGTCACCGTCGGGGCCAGGACACCGCCACCGCTGCCCAAGCCCAGGCCTCCCGTCTCCGCTCGCCATCAAGCCGCCCGCCGCAGGACCCGGACACCCGCCCCGAGCAGCCTCCCAGGCACTGCCAGCTGAGAGACGTCCCTGGCCGCCGACCTCCCCGCTCTGTCCAGGCCCCCGCGCGGCGACCTGGGCGAAGCGCTCCACGCGGCGCAGGTGGCTCGCTCTGCCGGGCAGACCACCCCCTCCAGGGCGTCCAAGGGCTCGGCATCGGACCCTCCAGGGAGAGGGAGACCGTGCACCGGGAAGGACTCCGACCCGTGGCCTCCCAAAGGACCCCCCCAAGGTGCGGTCAGTGCCTCGGCCCAGGGACCTGGCGGCTGCCTTCCCCAGACCCCCACGGGGAGCCACGCCTCCCAGAGGAGAGGCCACATGCAAGACCATCCCCGCCCCTGCCCGCACGGTCCTTCCCGACCCGGGCCTCCCACAGCCGCTGACGCCATCCCACTTGAGGCCAGGGCACCTCCTCCAGAGCCCCTCGCCCATCCAGACGTGGGCCTGTCCACCCACGTCCCCGGCAGGCTCCCTCTGCCCGCCTGTCGCTCACCACTTCAGCTGCCCCCTTCTCGCCACCCAGCCCCAGCCTCCGCCCCCACATCCCTGGACGTCCCAGGGGAGCGCCCTCAGGGGTTCCCAGGCTCCCCCCCTCCCATGGGGGACGGCCCTGATCCAAGGGCCCCCGCTACCACAGACCCCCTGCAGCAGGTGGCCCTCAGGGGTCCCCAGAGCAGAAAGAGAACACTACCCTGCCGGGATCCCGTCTCCCCACAGCATCCTGAGAAGGGCGCCCGGCCTGGGCCAGGACGCCCCCTGGGGCCCTAGGGCCGCACACTTGCCTCGCGTGCCGGGCCCAAATTTCGGCCCCCGCGACGGCTTGCGAAACCCCCCAAGGCCGGCGGGAGGCCGCCCGGGATCTCCAGCACGCTCGGGCACGCGGCCTCTCCCCCGAGGCCAGCGCCGGGCGACGGGCCCCATGCTTCCTGGGCCCGGCAGGCGGCCGCCTTCCCCAGACCTCACCCGAGTGGCTGCTGACACACAGAGGCCCCAAGGCCAAGGGCCCATCTACCCCCGAGCCCCCGGTGGCCGCCACGTGCCGGACCTCAGTTTCGATGAGGAGACGGTAGTGAGTTCTCACTCATTTTGTTCAGATTTCCAAGGAATGCTTTAGAGGGAGTCATCATCGATCCGAGCACGGGCTCCGCCGCCGCAAGGCAAATTCACGGCCTCCGCACCTGGACATCCCACCCGCTCCATCACGGCAGCGTTTGGGGGCGTGCCCAGACAGACGAGCCACTGGGCAGGACGGGACGCTCCCCCTCACGCCCCCGGAGCTGGCCTGCCGGGGCCAAAGCCCGCGAGAAGCGGGGGTGGCCCGGGGCTCCGGACAGACGAGCGCCCCAAGGGCGAGTTCTCCACCACTGAGGACAGGGGCCGCTCACCATCGCCAGGTCTCCACAGAGCCGCGACAGGGACGCCACGCCCACTGGTCTGCGGGAGCTCCTCGGCCTCGCGCGGTGGCACGCCACAAGATCAGGGGTCCGCCATGCTGCTCTCCTGGGTCAGGGCGAGAGAGCACACACACCACAAGGGTTTCCACAAGGAGGAAGGGCCACGCTGGCGCCAGGGGACCAGGGCCCCTCCACCTGGAGACCCGCACTGCATCGGGCTGCCACGGCTCCCCAGCCTCCCCTCTCTCTGGGTGTCTGCAGCCACACGGACCCAGCCTGGGGGACGGGCGCGGGGGGTGGTGCAGGCCCGGCCTGCACAGAGGCGTGCCAGGGGCACAGAGAGAGGCCCCGGCATTCTTCTCCCACGTCCCAGGGCCCGAAAGATGGATCCCCAAGGCCGGCTCCCCGCCCCCCAACACGGCAACAAGGTGCCCCACGGAGGCACATTCAGGCCCACTGGGGCAACCTGCGCCACACCCCCGACACGACCGGGAAACCCAAACCCCTGGCACCTCCTCTGCCTCAGGACTTCCGCCAGGACTCACCGCCCCTGCGGAAACCCTCTCTCTTCCTTTGTTCTCTCCCTCTCTCTCTCTCCCTCTCGGTCCCACCCGCTGTCACCCTTTCCCTGGCGAGCGCGCGCGCACCGAAGCTTTCTCTCCTTTGCTGGACCCATCCGACGCACGATCAGCCACTTGCCCTCACAAGAGTCTGTCCGTGCCAGCCGGCTCTCCAGGAACCCCAGCACGGGCGCACTGATGCTACCCTGCCCTGACGAAGGGTGACGGCCACCAACTCCCCTTGACCTCTCCATGATGCGGAATCCCCTCAGCGCCCGTAAGACCCCCCCGGAGCCGTTCCTGTGCCCAGCAGCAGGCACGAACCCCCTGACGAGACGTGGTCGCTACCCGGCGGTTCCCGCCTGCACCACGCCCGTCCCAGGCCCGACCACACACCAACCGGGACACCCAAGTCGGCCGGGAGACACGGCTCAAATCCCCACAGGGCGTGGGACATTCCCCCAAACAGCCGGGACTCCTGAACGGGCCAGGCCTTCCAGGGCCTCAAGCCCCGGGCCTTCCTGGCAAGCACGCGGCCGCCGGGCCTCATCAAAGCCCTCCGTCACCGTCGGGGCCGGGACACCGCCACCGCTGCCCAAGCCCAGGCCTCCCGTCTCCGCTCGCCATCAAGCCGCCCGCCGCAGGACCCGGACACCCGCCCCGAGCAGCCTCCCAGGCACTGCCAGCTGAGAGACGTCCCTGGCTGCCGACCTCCCCGCTCTGCCCAGGCCCCCGCGCGGCGACCTGGGCGAAGCGCTCCACGCGGCGCGGGTGGCTCGCTCTGCCGGGCAGACCACCCCCTCCAGGGCGTCCAAGGGCTCGGCATCGGACCCTCCAGGGAGAGGGAGACCGTGCACCGGGAAGGACTCCGACCCGTGGCCTCCCAAAGGACCCCCCCAAGGTGCGGTCAGCGCCGCGGCCCAGGGACCTGGCGGCTGCCTTCCCCAGACCCCCACGGGGAGCCACGCCTCCCAGAGGAGAGGCCACATGCAAGACCATCCCCGCCCCTGCCCGCGCGGTCCTTCCCGACCCGGGCCTCCCACAGCCGCTGACGCCATCCCACTTGAGGCCAGGGCACCTCCTCCAGAGGCCCTCGCCCATCCAGACGTGGGCCTGTCCACCCACGTCCCCGGCAGGCTCCCTCTGCCCGCCTGTCGCTCACCACTTCAGCTGCCCCCTTCTCGCCACCCAGCCCCAGCCTCCGCCCCCACATCCCTGGACGTCCCAGGGGAGCGCCCTCAGGGGTTCCCAGGCTCCCCCCCTCCCATGGGGGACGGCCCTGATCCAAGGGCCCCCGCTACCACAGACCCCCTGCAGCAGGTGGCCCTCAGGGGTCCCCAGAGCAGAAAGAGAACACTACCCTGCCGGGATCCCGTCTCCCCACAGCATCCTGAGAAGGGCGCCCGGCCTGGGCCAGGACGCCCCCTGGGGCCCTAGGGCCGCACACTTGCCTCGCGTGCCGGGCCCAATTTTCGGCCCCCGCGACGGCTTGCGAAACCCCCCAAGGCCGGCGGGAGGCCGCCCGGGATCTCCAGCACGCTCGGGCACGCGGCCTCTCCCCCGAGGCCAGCGCCGGGCGACGGGCCCCATGCTTCCTGGGCCCGGCAGGCGGCCGCCTTCCCCAGACCTCACCCGAGTGGCTGCTGACACCCAGAGGCCCCAAGGCCAAGGGCCCATCTACCCCCGAGCCCCCGGTGGCCGCCACGTGCCGGACCTCAGTTTCGATGAGGAGACGGTAGTGAGTTCTCACTCATTTTGTTCAGATTTCCAAGGAATGCTTTAGAGGGAGTCATCATCGATCCGAGCACGGGCTCCGCCGCCGCAAGGCAAATTCACGGCCTCCGCACCTGGACATCCAACCCGCTCCATCACGGCAGCGTTTGGGGGCGTGCCCAGACAGACGAGCCACTGGGCAGGACGGGACGCTCCCCCTCACGCCCCCGGAGCTGGCCTGCCGGGGCCAAAGCCCGCGAGAAGCGGGGGTGGCCCGGGGCTCCGGACAGACGAGCGCCCCAAGGGCGAGTTCTCCACCACTGAGGACAGGGGCCGCTCACCATCGCCAGGTCTCCACAGAGCCGCGACAAGGACGCCACGCCCACTGGTCTGCGGGAGCTCCTCGGCCTCGCTCGGTGGCACGCCACAAGATCAGGGGTCCGCCATGCTGCTCTCCTGGGTCAGGGCGAGAGAGCACACACACCACAAGGGTTTCCACAAGGAGGAAGGGCCACGCTGGCGCCAGGGGACCAGGGCCCCTCCACCTGGAGACCCGCACTGCATCGGGCTGCCACGGCTCCCCAGCCTCCCCAGCCTCCCCTCTCTCTGGGTGTCTGCAGCCACATGGACCCTGCCTGGGGGACGGGCGCGGGGGGTGGTGCAGGCCCGGCCTGCACAGAGGCGTGCCAGGGGCACAGAGAGAGGCCCCGGCATTCTTCTCCCACGTCCCAGGGCCCGAAAGATGGATCCCCAAGGCCGGCTCCCCGCCCCCCAACACGGCAACAAGGTGCCCCACGGAGGCACATTCAGGCCCACTGGGGCAACCTGCGCCACACCCCCGACACGACCGGGAAACCCAAACCCCTGGCACCTCCTCTGCCTCAGGACTTCCGCCAGGACTCACCGCCCCTGCGGAAACCCTCTCTCTTCCTTTGTTCTCTCCCTCTCTCTCTCTCCCTCTCGGTCCCACCCGCTGTCACCCTTTCCCTGGCGAGCGCGCGCGCACCGAAGCTTTCTCTCCTTTGCTGGACCCATCCGACGCACGATCAGCCACTTGCCCTCACAAGAGTCTGTCCGTGCCAGCCGGCTCTCCAGGAACCCCAGCACGGGCGCACTGATGCTACCCTGCCCTGACGAAGGGTGACGGCCACCAACTCCCCTTGACCTCTCCATGATGCGGAATCCCCTCAGCGCCCGTAAGACCCCCCCGGAGCCGTTCCCGTGCCCAGCAGCAGGCACGAACCCCCTGACGAGACGTGGTCGCTACCCGGCGGTTCCCGCCTGCACCACGCCCGTCCCAGGCCCGACCACACACCAACCGGGACACCCAAGTCGGCCGGGAGACACGGCTCAAATCCCCACAGGGCGTGGGACATTCCCCCAAACAGCCGGGACTCCTGAACGGGCCAGGCCTTCCAGGGCCTCAAGCCCCGGGCCTTCCTGGCAAGCACGCGGCCGCCGGGCCTCATCAAAGCCCTCCGTCACCGTCGGGGCCAGGACACCGCCACCGCTGCCCAAGCCCAGACCTCCCGTCTCCGCTCG
This sequence comes from Sus scrofa, assembly GCF_054392235.1. Classification (NCBI taxonomy): domain Eukaryota; kingdom Metazoa; phylum Chordata; class Mammalia; order Artiodactyla; family Suidae; genus Sus; species Sus scrofa. The sequence continues at coordinate 151,474,191 of NC_139383.1, forward strand.
CCATCAAGCCGCCCGCCGCAGGACCCGGACACCCGCCCCGAGCAGCCTCCCAGGCACTGCCAGCTGAGAGACGTCCCTGGCAGCCGACCTCCCCGCTCTGCCCAGGCCCCCGCGCGGCGACCTGGGCGAAGCGCTCCACGCGGCACGGGTGGCTCGCTCTGCCGGGCAGACCACCCCCTCCAGGGCGTCCAAGGGCTCGGCATCGGACCCTCCAGGGAGAGGGAGACCGTGCACCGGGAAGGACTCCGACCCGTGGCCTCCCAAAGGACCCCCCCAAGGTGCGGTCAGCGCCGCGGCCCAGGGACCTGGCGGCTGCCTTCCCCAGACCCCCACGGGGAGCCACGCCTCCCAGAGGAGAGGCCACATGCAAGACCGTCCCCGCCCCTGCCCGCGCGGTCCTTCCCGACCCGGGCCTCCCACAGCCGCTGACGCCATCCCACTTGAGGCCAGGGCACCTCCTCCAGAGCCCCTCGCCCATCCAGACCTGGGCCTGTCCACCCACGTCCCCGGCAGGCTCCCTCTGCCCGCCTGTCGCTCACCACTTCAGCTGCCCCCTTCTCGCCACCCAGCCCCAGCCTCCGCCCCCACATCCCTGGACGTCCCAGGGGAGCGCCCTCAGGGGTTCCCAGGCTCCCCCCCTCCCATGGGGGACGGCCCTGATCCAAGGGCCCCCGCTACCACAGACCCCCTGCAGCAGGTGGCCCTCAGGGGTCCCCAGAGCAGAAAGAGAACACTACCCTGCCGGGATCCCGTCTCCCCACAGCATCCTGAGAAGGGCGCCCGGCCTGGGCCAGGACGCCCCCTGGGGCCCTAGGGCCGCACACTTGCCTCGCGTGCCGGGCCCAATTTTCGGCCCCCGCGACGGCTTGCGAAACCCCCCAAGGCCGGCGGGAGGCCGCCCGGGATCTCCAGCACGCTCGGGCACGCGGCCTCTCCCCCGAGGCCAGCGCCGGGCGACGGGCCCCATGCTTCCTGGGCCCGGCAGGCGGCCGCCTTCCCCAGACCTCACCCGAGTGGCTGCTGACACCCAGAGGCCCCAAGGCCAAGGGCCCATCTACCCCCGAGCCCCCGGTGGCCGCCACGTGCCGGACCTCAGTTTCGATGAGGAGACGGTAGTGAGTTCTCACTCATTTTGTTCAGATTTCCAAGGAATGCTTTAGAGGGAGTCATCATCGATCCGAGCACGGGCTCCGCCGCCGCAAGGCAAATTCACGGCCTCCGCACCTGGACATCCAACCCGCTCCATCACGGCAGCGTTTGGGGGCGTGCCCAGACAGACGAGCCACTGGGCAGGACGGGACGCTCCCCCTCACGCCCCCGGAGCTGGCCTGCCGGGGCCAAAGCCCGCGAGAAGCGGGGGTGGCCCGGGGCTCCGGACAGACGAGCGCCCCAAGGGCGAGTTCTCCACCACTGAGGACAGGGGCCGCTCACCATCGCCAGGTCTCCACAGAGCCGCGACAAGGACGCCACGCCCACTGGTCTGCGGGAGCTCCTCGGCCTCGCGCGGTGGCACGCCACAAGATCAGGGGTCCGCCATGCTGCTCTCCTGGGTCAGGGCGAGAGAGCACACACACCACAAGGGTTTCCACAAGGAGGAAGGGCCACGCTGGCGCCAGGGGACCAGGGCCCCTCCACCTGGAGACCCGCACTGCATCGGGCTGCCACGGCTCCCCAGCCTCCCCAGCCTCCCCTCTCTCTGGGTGTCTGCAGCCACACGGACCCTGCCTGGGGGCCGGGCGCGGGGGGTGGTGCAGGCCCGGCCTGCACAGAGGCGTGCCAGGGGCACAGAGAGAGGCCCCGGCATTCTTCTCCCACGTCCCAGGGCCCGAAAGATGGATCCCCAAGGCCGGCTCCCCGCCCCCCAACACGGCAACAAGGTGCCCCACGGAGGCACATTCAGGCCCACTGGGGCAACCTGCGCCACACCCCCGACACGACCGGGAAACCCAAACCCCTGGCACCTCCTCTGCCTCAGGACTTCCGCCAGGACTCACCGCCCCTGCGGAAACCCTCTCTCTTCCTTTGTTCTCTCCCTCTCTCTCTCTCCCTCTCGGTCCCACCCGCTGTCACCCTTTCCCTGGCGAGCGCGCGCGCACCGAAGCTTTCTCTCCTTTGCTGGACCCATCCGACGCACGATCAGCCACTTGCCCTCACAAGAGTCTGTCCGTGCCAGCCGGCTCTCCAGGAACCCCAGCACGGGCGCACTGATGCTACCCTGCCCTGACGAAGGGTGACGGCCACCAACTCCCCTTGACCTCTCCATGATGCGGAATCCCCTCAGCGCCCGTAAGACCCCCCCGGAGCCGTTCCCGTGCCCAGCAGCAGGCACGAACCCCCTGACGAGACGTGGTCGCTACCCGGCGGTTCCCGCCCGCACCAAGCCCCTCCCAGGCCCGACCACACACCAACCGGGACACCCAAGTCGGCCGGGAGACACGGCTCAAATCCCCACAGGGCGTGGGACATTCCCCCAAACAGCCGGGACTCCTGAACGGGCCAGGCCTTCCAGGGCCTCAAGCCCCGGGCCTTCCTGGCAAGCACGCGGCCGCCGGGCCTCATCAAAGCCCTCCGTCACCGTCGGGGCCAGGACACCGCCACCGCTGCCCAAGCCCAGGCCTCCCGTCTCCGCTCGCCATCAAGCCGCCCGCCGCAGGACCCGGACACCCGCCCCGAGCAGCCTCCCAGGCACTGCCAGCTGAGAGACGTCCCTGGCCGCCGACCTCCCCGCTCTGCCCAGGCCCCCGCGCGGCGACCTGGGCGAAGCGCTCCACGCGGCGCGGGTGGCTCGCTCTGCCGGGCAGACCACCCCCTCCAGGGCGTCCAAGGGCTCGGCATCGGACCCTCCAGGGAGAGGGAGACCGTGCACCGGGAAGGACTCCGACCCGTGGCCTCCCAAAGGACCCCCCCAAGGTGCGGTCAGCGCCGCGGCCCAGGGACCTGGCGGCTGCCTTCCCCAGACCCCCACGGGGAGCCACGCCTCCCAGAGGAGAGGCCACATGCAAGACCGTCCCCGCCCCTGCCCGCGCGGTCCTTCCCGACCCGGGCCTCCCACAGCCGCTGACGCCATCCCACTTGAGGCCAGGGCACCTCCTCCAGAGCCCCTCGCCCATCCAGACCTGGGCCTGTCCACCCACGTCCCCGGCAGGCTCCCTCTGCCCGCCTGTCGCTCACCACTTCAGCTGCCCCCTTCTCGCCACCCAGCCCCAGCCTCCGCCCCCACATCCCTGGACGTCCCAGGGGAGCGCCCTCAGGGGTTCCCAGGCTCCCCCCCTCCCATGGGGGACGGCCCTGATCCAAGGGCCCCCGCTACCACAGACCCCCTGCAGCAGGTGGCCCTCAGGGGTCCCCAGAGCAGAAAGAGAACACTACCCTGCCGGGATCCCGTCTCCCCACAGCATCCTGAGAAGGGCGCCCGGCCTGGGCCAGGACGCCCCCTGGGGCCCTAGGGCCGCACACTTGCCTCGCGTGCCGGGCCCAAATTTCGGCCCCCGCGACGGCTTGCGAAACCCCCCAAGGCCGGCGGGAGGCCGCCCGGGATCTCCAGCACGCTCGGGCACGCGGCCTCTCCCCCGAGGCCAGCGCCGGGCGACGGGCCCCATGCTTCCTGGGCCCGGCAGGCGGCCGCCTTCCCCAGACCTCACCCGAGTGGCTGCTGACACCCAGAGGCCCCAAGGCCAAGGGCCCATCTACCCCCGAGCCCCCGGTGGCCGCCACGTGCCGGACCTCAGTTTCGATGAGGAGACGGTAGTGAGTTCTCACTCATTTTGTTCAGATTTCCAAGGAATGCTTTAGAGGGAGTCATCATCGATCCGAGCACGGGCTCCGCCGCCGCAAGGCAAATTCACGGCCTCCGCACCTGGACATCCCACCCGCTCCATCACGGCAGAGTTTGGGGGCGTGCCCAGACAGACGAGCCACTGGGCAGGACGGGACGCTGGCCTGCCGGGGCCAAAGCCCGCGAGAAGCGGGGGTGGCCCGGGGCTCCGGACAGACGAGCGCCCCAAGGGCGAGTTCTCCACCACTGAGGACAGGGGCCGCTCACCATCACCAGGTCTCCACAGAGCCGCGACAAGGACGCCACGCCCACTGGTCTGCGGGAGCTCCTCGGCCTCGCGCGGTGGCACGCCACAAGATCAGGGGTCCGCCATGCTGCTCTCCTGGGTCAGGGCGAGAGAGCACACACACCACAAGGGTTTCCACAAGGAGGAAGGGCCACGCTGGCGCCAGGGGACCAGGGCCCCTCCACCTGGAGACCCGCACTGCATCGGGCTGCCACGGCTCCCCAGCCTCCCCAGCCTCCCCTCTCTCTGGGTGTCTGCAGCCACACGGACCCTGCCTGGGGGCCGGGCGCGGGGGGTGGTGCAGGCCCGGCCTGCACAGAGGCGTGCCAGGGGCACAGAGAGAGGCCCCGGCATTCTTCTCCCACGTCCCAGGGCCCGAAAGATGGATCCCCAAGGCCGGCTCCCCGCCCCCCAACACGGCAACAAGGTGCCCCACGGAGGCACATTCAGGCCCACTGGGGCAACCTGCGCCACACCCCCGACACGACCGGGAAACCCAAACCCCTGGCACCTCCTCTGCCTCAGGACTTCCGCCAGGACTCACCGCCCCTGCGGAAACCCTCTCTCTTCCTTTGTTCTCTCCCTCTCTCTCTCTCCCTCTCGGTCCCACCCGCTGTCACCCTTTCCCTGGCGAGCGCGCGCGCACCGAAGCTTTCTCTCCTTTGCTGGACCCATCCGACGCACGATCAGCCACTTGCCCTCACAAGAGTCTGTCCGTGCCAGCCGGCTCTCCAGGAACCCCAGCACGGGCGCACTGATGCTACCCTGCCCTGACGAAGGGTGACGGCCACCAACTCCCCTTGACCTCTCCATGATGCGGAATCCCCTCAGCGCCCGTAAGACCCCCCCGGAGCCGTTCCCGTGCCCAGCAGCAGGCACGAACCCCCTGACGAGACGTGGTCGCTACCCGGCGGTTCCCGCCCGCACCAAGCCCCTCCCAGGCCCGACCACACACCAACCGGGACACCCAAGTCGGCCGGGAGACACGGCTCAAATCCCCACAGGGCGTGGGACATTCCCCCAAACAGCCGGGACTCCTGAACGGGCCAGGCCTTCCAGGGCCTCAAGCCCCGGGCCTTCCTGGCAAGCACGCGGCCGCCGGGCCTCATCAAAGCCCTCCGTCACCGTCGGGGCCAGGACACCGCCACCGCTGCCCAAGCCCAGGCCTCCCGTCTCCGCTCGCCATCAAGCCGCCCGCCGCAGGACCCGGACACCCGCCCCGAGCAGCCTCCCAGGCACTGCCAGCTGAGAGACGTCCCTGGCCGCCGACCTCCCCGCTCTGCCCAGGCCCCCGCGCGGCGACCTGGGCGAAGCGCTCCACGCGGCGCGGGTGGCTCGCTCTGCCGGGCAGACCACCCCCTCCAGGGCGTCCAAGGGCTCGGCATCGGACCCTCCAGGGAGAGGGAGACCGTGCACCGGGAAGGACTCCGACCCGTGGCCTCCCAAAGGACCCCCCCAAGGTGCGGTCAGCGCCGCGGCCCAGGGACCTGGCGGCTGCCTTCCCCAGACCCCCACGGGGAGCCACGCCTCCCAGAGGAGAGGCCACATGCAAGACCGTCCCCGCCCCTGCCCGCGCGGTCCTTCCCGACCCGGGCCTCCCACAGCCGCTGACTCCATCCCACTTGAGGCCAGGGCACCTCCTCCAGAGGCCCTCGCCCATCCAGACGTGGGCCTGTCCACCCACGTCCCCGGCAGGCTCCCTCTGCCCGCCTGTCGCTCACCACTTCAGCTGCCCCCTTCTCGCCACCCAGCCCCAGCCTCCGCCCCCACATCCCTGGACGTCCCAGGGGAGCGCCCTCAGGGGTTCCCAGGCTCCCCCCCTCCCATGGGGGACGGCCCTGATCCAAGGGCCCCCGCTACCACAGACCCCCTGCAGCAGGTGGCCCTCAGGGGTCCCCAGAGCAGAAAGACAACACTACCCTGCCGGGATCCCGTCTCCCCACAGCATCCTGAGAAGGGCGCCCGGCCTGGGCCAGGACGCCCCCTGGGGCCCTAGGGCCGCACACTTGCCTCGCGTGCCGGGCCCAAATTTCGGCCCCCGCGACGGCTTGCGAAACCCCCCAAGGCCGGCGGGAGGCCGCCCGGGATCTCCAGCACGCTCGGGCACGCGGCCTCTCCCCCGAGGCCAGCGCCGGGCGACGGGCCCCATGCTTCCTGGGCCCGGCAGGCGGCCGCCTTCCCCAGACCTCACCCGAGTGGCTGCTGACACCCAGAGGCCCCAAGGCCAAGGGCCCATCTACCCCCGAGCCCCCGGTGGCCGCCACGTGCCGGACCTCAGTTTCGATGAGGAGACGGTAGTGAGTTCTCACTCATTTTGTTCAGATTTCCAAGGAATGCTTTAGAGGGAGTCATCATCGATCCGAGCACGGGCTCCGCCGCCGCAAGGCAAATTCACGGCCTCCGCACCTGGACATCCCACCCGCTCCATCACGGCAGAGTTTGGGGGCGTGCCCAGACAGACGAGCCACTGGGCAGGACGGGACGCTGGCATGCCGGGGCCAAAGCCCGCGAGAAGCGGGGGTGGCCCGGGGCTCCGGACAGACGAGCGCCCCAAGGGCGAGTTCTCCACCACTGAGGACAGGGGCCGCTCACCATCACCAGGTCTCCACAGAGCCGCGACAAGGACGCCACGCCCACTGGTCTGCGGGAGCTCCTCGGCCTCGCGCGGTGGCACGCCACAAGATCAGGGGTCCGCCATGCTGCTCTCCTGGGTCAGGGCGAGAGAGCACACACACCACAAGGGTTTCCACAAGGAGGAAGGGCCACGCTGGCGCCAGGGGACCAGGGCCCCTCCACCTGGAGACCCGCACTGCATCGGGCTGCCACGGCTCCCCAGCCTCCCCAGCCTCCCCTCTCTCTGGGTGTCTGCAGCCACACGGACCCTGCCTGGGGGCCGGGCGCGGGGGGTGGTGCAGGCCCGGCCTGCACAGAGGCGTGCCAGGGGCACAGAGAGAGGCCCCGGCATTCTTCTCCCACGTCCCAGGGCCCGAAAGATGGATCCCCAAGGCCGGCTCCCCGCCCCCCAACACGGCAACAAGGTGCCCCACGGAGGCACATTCAGGCCCACTGGGGCAACCTGCGCCACACCCCCGACACGACCGGGAAACCCAAACCCCTGGCACCTCCTCTGCCTCAGGACTTCCGCCAGGACTCACCGCCCCTGCGGAAACCCTCTCTCTTCCTTTGTTCTCTCCCTCTCTCTCTCTCCCTCTCGGTCCCACCCGCTGTCACCCTTTCCCTGGCGAGCGCGCGCGCACCGAAGCTTTCTCTCCTTTGCTGGACCCATCCGACGCACGATCAGCCACTTGCCCTCACAAGAGTCTGTCCGTGCCAGCCGGCTCTCCAGGAACCCCAGCACGGGCGCACTGATGCTACCCTGCCCTGACGAAGGGTGACGGCCACCAACTCCCCTTGACCTCTCCATGATGCGGAATCCCCTCAGCGCCCGTAAGACCCCCCCGGAGCCGTTCCCGTGCCCAGCAGCAGGCACGAACCCCCTGACGAGACGTGGTCGCTACCCGGCGGTTCCCGCCTGCACCAAGGCCCTCCCAGGCCGGACCACACACCAACCGGGACACCCAAGTCGGCCGGGAGACACGGCTCAAATCCCCACAGGGCGTGGGACATTCCCCCAAACAGCCGGGACTCCTGAACGGGCCAGGCCTTCCAGGGCCTCAAGCCCCGGGCCTTCCTGGCAAGCACGCGGCCGCCGGGCCTCATCAAAGCCCTCCGTCACCGTCGGGGCCAGGACACCGCCACCGCTGCCCAAGCCCAGGCCTCCCGTCTCCGCTCGCCATCAAGCCGCCCGCCGCAGGACCCGGACACCCGCCCCGAGCAGCCTCCCAGGCACTGCCAGCTGAGAGACGTCCCTGGCCGCCGACCTCCCCGCTCTGCCCAGGCCCCCGCGCGGCGACCTGGGCGAAGCGCTCCACGCGGCGCAGGTGGCTCGCTCTGCCGGGCAGACCACCCCCTCCAGGGCGTCCAAGGGCTCGGCATCGGACCCTCCAGGGAGAGGGAGACCGTGCACCGGGAAGGACTCCGACCCGTGGCCTCCCAAAGGACCCCCCCAAGGTGCGGTCAGCGCCGCGGCCCAGGGACCTGGCGGCTGCCTTCCCCAGACCCCCACGGGGAGCCACGCCTCCCAGAGGAGAGGCCACATGCAAGACCGTCCCCGCCCCTGCCCGCGCGGTCCTTCCCGACCCGGGCCTCCCACAGCCGCTGACGCCATCCCACTTGAGGCCAGGGCACCTCCTCCAGAGCCCCTCGCCCATCCAGACGTGGGCCTGTCCACCCACGTCCCCGGCAGGCTCCCTCTGCCCGCCTGTCACTCACCACTTCAGCTGCCCCCTTCTCGCCACCCAGCCCCAGCCTCCGCCCCCACATCCCTGGACGTCCCAGGGGAGCGCCCTCAGGGGTTCCCAGGCTCCCCCCCTCCCATGGGGGACGGCCCTGATCCAAGGGCCCCCGCTACCACAGACCCCCTGCAGCAGGTGGCCCTCAGGGGTCCCCAGAGCAGAAAGACAACACTACCCTGCCGGGATCCCGTCTCCCCACAGCATCCTGAGAAGGGCGCCGGGCCTGGGCCAGGACGCCCCCTGGGGCCCTAGGGCCGCACACTTGCCTCGCGTGCCGGGCCCAAATTTCGGCCCCCGCGACGGCTTGCGAAACCCCCCAAGGCCGGCGGGAGGCCGCCCGGGATCTCCAGCACGCTCGGGCACGCGGCCTCTCCCCCGAGGCCAGCGCCGGGCGACGGGCCCCATGCTTCCTGGGCCCGGCAGGCGGCCGCCTTCCCCAGACCTCACCCGAGTGGCTGCTGACACCCAGAGGCCCCAAGGCCAAGGGCCCATCTACCCCCGAGCCCCCGGTGGCCGCCACGTGCCGGACCTCAGTTTCGATGAGGAGACGGTAGTGAGTTCTCACTCATTTTGTTCAGATTTCCAAGGAATGCTTTAGAGGGAGTCATCATCGATCCGAGCACGGGCTCCGCCGCCGCAAGGCAAATTCACGGCCTCCGCACCTGGACATCCAACCCGCTCCATCACGGCAGCGTTTGGGGGCGTGCCCAGACAGACGAGCCACTGGGCAGGACGGGACGCTGGCATGCCGGGGCCAAAGCCCGCGAGAAGCGGGGGTGGCCCGGGGCTCCGGACAGACGAGCGCCCCAAGGGCGAGTTCTCCACCACTGAGGACAGGGGCCGCTCACCATCGCCAGGTCTCCACAGAGCCGCGACAAGGACGCCACGCCCACTGGTCTGCGGGAGCTCCTCGGCCTCGCGCGGTGGCACGCCACAAGATCAGGGGTCCGCCATGCTGCTCTCCTGGGTCAGGGCGAGAGAGCACACACACCACAAGGGTTTCCACAAGGAGGAAGGGCCACGCTGGCGCCAGGGGACCAGGGCCCCTCCACCTGGAGACCCGCACTGCATCGGGCTGCCACGGCTCCCCAGCCTCCCCAGCCTCCCCTCTCTCTGGGTGTCTGCAGCCACATGGACCCTGCCTGGGGGCCGGGCGCGGGGGGTGGTGCAGGCCCGGCCTGCACAGAGGCGTGCCAGGGGCACAGAGAGAGGCCCCGGCATTCTTCTCCCACGTCCCAGGGCCCGAAAGATGGATCCCCAAGGCCGGCTCCCCGCCCCCCAACACGGCAACAAGGTGCCCCACGGAGGCACATTCAGGCCCACTGGGGCAACCTGCGCCACACCCCCGACACGACCGGGAAACCCAAACCCCTGGCACCTCCTCTGCCTCAGGACTTCCGCCAGGACTCACCGCCCCTGCGGAAACCCTCTCTCTTCCTTTGTTCTCTCCCTCTCTCTCTCTCCCTCTCGGTCCCACCCGCTGTCACCCTTTCCCTGGCGAGCGCGCGCGCACCGAAGCTTTCTCTCCTTTGCTGGACCCATCCGACGCACGATCAGCCACTTGCCCTCACAAGAGTCTGTCCGTGCCAGCCGGCTCTCCAGGAACCCCAGCACGGGCGCACTGATGCTACCCTGCCCTGACGAAGGGTGACGGCCACCAACTCCCCTTGACCTCTCCATGATGCGGAATCCCCTCAGCGCCCGTAAGACCCCCCCGGAGCCGTTCCCGTGCCCAGCAGCAGGCACGAACCCCCTGACGAGACGTGGTCGCTACCCGGCGGTTCCCGCCCGCACCAAGCCCCTCCCAGGCCCGACCACACACCAACCGGGACACCCAAGTCGGCCGGGAGACACGGCTCAAATCCCCACAGGGCGTGGGACATTCCCCCAAACAGCCGGGACTCCTGAACGGGCCAGGCCTTCCAGGGCCTCAAGCCCCGGGCCTTCCTGGCAAGCACGCGGCCGCCGGGCCTCATCAAAGCCCTCCGTCACCGTCGGGGCCAGGACACCGCCACCGCTGCCCAAGCCCAGGCCTCCCGTCTCCGCTCGCCATCAAGCCGCCCGCCGCAGGACCCGGACACCCGCCCCGAGCAGCCTCCCAGGCACTGCCAGCTGAGAGACGTCCCTGGCCGCCGACCTCCCCGCTCTGCCCAGGCCCCCGCGCGGCGACCTGGGCGAAGCGCTCCACGCGGCGCGGGTGGCTCGCTCTGCCGGGCAGACCACCCCCTCCAGGGCGTCCAAGGGCTCGGCATCGGACCCTCCAGGGAGAGGGAGACCGTGCACCGGGAAGGACTCCGACCCGTGGCCTCCCAAAGGACCCCCCCAAGGTGCGGTCAGCGCCGCGGCCCAGGGACCTGGCGGCTGCCTTCCCCAGACCCCCACGGGGAGCCACGCCTCCCAGAGGAGAGGCCACATGCAAGACCGTCCCCACCCCTGCCCGCGCGGTCCTTCCCGACCCGGGCCTCCCACAGCCGCTGACGCCATCCCACTTGAGGCCAGGGCACCTCCTCCAGAGCCCCTCGCCCATCCAGACCTGGGCCTGTCCACCCACGTCCCTGGCAGGCTCCCTCTGCCCGCCTGTCGCTCACCACTTCAGCTGCCCCCTTCTCGCCACCCAGCCCCAGCCTCCGCCCCCACATCCCTGGACGTCCCAGGGGAGCGCCCTCAGGGGTTCCCAGGCTCCCCCCCTCCCATGGGGGACGGCCCTGATCCAAGGGCCCCCGCTACCACAGACCCCCTGCAGCAGGTGGCCCTCAGGGGTTCCCCAGAGCAGAAAGACAACACTACCCTGCCGGGATCCCGTCTCCCCACAGCATCCTGAGAGGGGCGCCCGGCCTGGGCCAGGACGCCCCCTGGGGCCCTAGGGCCGCACACTTGCCTCGCGTGCCGGGCCCAATTTTCGGCCCCCGCGACGGCTTGCGAAACCCCCCAAGGCCGGCGGGAGGCCGCCCGGGATCTCCAGCACGCTCGGGCACGCGGCCTCTCCCCCGAGGCCAGCGCCGGGCGACGGGCCCCATGCTTCCTGGGCCCGGCAGGCGGCCGCCTTCCCCAGACCTCACCCGAGTGGCTGCTGACACCCAGAGGCCCCAAGGCCAAGGGCCCATCTACCCCCGAGCCCCCGGTGGCCGCCACGTGCCGGACCTCAGTTTCGATGAGGAGACGGTAGTGAGTTCTCACTCATTTTGTTCAGATTTCCAAGGAATGCTTTAGAGGGAGTCATCATCGATCCGAGCACGGGCTCCGCCGCCGCAAGGCAAATTCACGGCCTCCGCACCTGGACATCCAACCCGCTCCATCACGGCAGCGTTTGGGGGCGTGCCCAGACAGACGAGCCACTGGGCAGGACGGGACGCTCCCCCTCACGCCCCCGGAGCTGGCCTGCCGGGGCCAAAGCCCGCGAGAAGCGGGGGTGGCCCGGGGCTCCGGACAGACGAGCGCCCCAAGGGCGAGTTCTCCACCACTGAGGACAGGGGCCGCTCACCATCGCCAGGTCTCCACAGAGCCGCGACAAGGACGCCACGCCCACTGGGCTGCGGGAGCTCCTCGGCCTCGCGCGGTGGCACGCCACAAGATCAGGGGTCCGCCATGCTGCTCTCCTGGGTCAGGGCGAGAGAGCACACACACCACAAGGGTTTCCACAAGGAGGAAGGGCCACGCTGGCGCCAGGGGACCAGGGCCCCTCCACCTGGAGACCCGCACTGCATCGGGCTGCCACGGCTCCCCAGCCTCCCCAGCCTCCCCTCTCTCTGGGTGTCTGCAGCCACACGGACCCTGCCTGGGGGCCGGGCGCGGGGGGTGGTGCAGGCCCGGCCTGCACAGAGGCGTGCCAGGGGCACAGAGAGAGGCCCCGGCATTCTTCTCCCACGTCCCAGGGCCCGAAAGATGCATCCCCAAGGCCGGCTCCCCGCCCCCCAACACGGCAACAAGGTGCCCCACGGAGGCACATTCAGGCCCACTGGGGCAACCTGCGCCACACCCCCGACACGACCGGGAAACCCAAACCCCTGGCACCTCCTCTGCCTCAGGACTTCCGCCAGGACTCACCGCCCCTGCGGAAACCCTCTCTCTTCCTTTGTTCTCTCCCTCTCTCTCTCTCCCTCTCGGTCCCACCCGCTGTCACCCTTTCCCTGGCGAGCGCGCGCGCACCGAAGCTTTCTCTCCTTTGCTGGACCCATCCGACGCACGATCAGCCACTTGCCCTCACAAGAGTCTGTCCGTGCCAGCCGGCTCTCCAGGAACCCCAGCACGGGCGCACTGATGCTACCCTGCCCTGACGAAGGGTGACGGCCACCAACTCCCCTTGACCTCTCCATGATGCGGAATCCCCTCAGCGCCCGTAAGACCCCCCCGGAGCCGTTCCCGTGCCCAGCAGCAGGCACGAACCCCCTGACGAGACGTGGTCGCTACCCGGCGGTTCCCGCCTGCACCACGCCCGTCCCAGGCCCGACCACACACCAACCGGGACACCCAAGTCGGCCGGGAGACACGGCTCAAATCCCCACAGGGCGTGGGACATTCCCCCAAACAGCCGGGACTCCTGAACGGGCCAGGCCTTCCAGGGCCTCAAGCCCCGGGCCTTCCTGGCAAGCACGCGGCCGCCGGGCCTCATCAAAGCCCTCCGTCACCGTCGGGGCCAGGACACCGCCACCGCTGCCCAAGCCCAGGCCTCCCGTCTCCGCTCGCCATCCAGCCGCCCGCCGCAGGACCCGGACACCCGCCCCGAGCAGCCTCCCAGGCACTGCCAGCTGAGAGACGTCCCTGGCTGCCGACCTCCCCGCTCTGCCCAGGCCCCCGCGCGGCGACCTGGGCGAAGCGCTCCACGCGGCGCGGGTGGCTCGCTCTGCCGGGCAGACCACCCCCTCCAGGGCGTCCAAGGGCTCGGCATCGGACCCTCCAGGGAGAGGGAGACCGTGCACCGGGAAGGACTCCGACCCGTGGCCTCCCAAAGGACCCCCCCAAGGTGCGGTCAGCGCCGCGGCCCAGGGACCTGGCGGCTGCCTTCCCCAGACCCCCACGGGGAGCCACGCCTCCCAGAGGAGAGGCCACATGCAAGACCGTCCCCGCCCCTGCCCGCGCGGTCCTTCCCGACCCGGGCCTCCCACAGCCGCTGACGCCATCCCACTTGAGGCCAGGGCACCTCCTCCAGAGCCCCTCGCCCATCCAGACCTGGGCCTGTCCACCCACGTCCCTGGCAGGCTCCCTCTGCCCGCCTGTCGCTCACCACTTCAGCTGCCCCCTTCTCGCCACCCAGCCCCAGCCTCCGCCCCCACATCCCTGGACGTCCCAGGGGAGCGCCCTCAGGGGTTCCCAGGCTCCCCCCCTCCCATGGGGGACGGCCCTGATCCAAGGGCCCCCGCTACCACAGACCCCCTGCAGCAGGTGGCCCTCAGGGGTTCCCCAGAGCAGAAAGACAACACTACCCTGCCGGGATCCCGTCTCCCCACAGCATCCTGAGAAGGGCGCCCGGCCTGGGCCAGGACGCCCCCTGGGGCCCTAGGGCCGCACACTTGCCTCGCGTGCCGGGCCCAAATTTCGGCCCCCGCGACGGCTTGCGAAACCCCCCAAGGCCGGCGGGAGGCCGCCCGGGATCTCCAGCACGCTCGGGCACGCGGCCTCTCCCCCGAGGCCAGCGCCGGGCGACGGGCCCCATGCTTCCTGGGCCCGGCAGGCGGCCGCCTTCCCCAGACCTCACCCGAGTGGCTGCTGACACCCAGAGGCCCCAAGGCCAAGGGCCCATCTACCCCCGAGCCCCCGGTGGCCGCCACGTGCCGGACCTCAGTTTCGATGAGGAGACGGTAGTGAGTTCTCACTCATTTTGTTCAGATTTCCAAGGAATGCTTTAGAGGGAGTCATCATCGATCCGAGCACGGGCTCCGCCGCCGCAAGGCAAATTCACGGCCTCCGCACCTGGACATCCAACCCGCTCCATCACGGCAGCGTTTGGGGGCGTGCCCAGACAGACGAGCCACTGGGCAGGACGGGACGCTCCCCCTCACGCCCCCGGAGCTGGCCTGCCGGGGCCAAAGCCCGCGAGAAGCGGGGGTGGCCCGGGGCTCCGGACAGACGAGCGCCCCAAGGGCGAGTTCTCCACCACTGAGGACAGGGGCCGCTCACCATCGCCAGGTCTCCACAGAGCCGCGACAAGGACGCCACGCCCACTGGTCTGCGGGAGCTCCTCGGCCTCGCGCGGTGGCACGCCACAAGATCAGGGGTCCGCCATGCTGCTCTCCTGGGTCAGGGCGAGAGAGCACACACACCACAAGGGTTTCCACAAGGAGGAAGGGCCACGCTGGCGCCAGGGGACCAGGGCCCCTCCACCTGGAGACCCGCACTGCATCGGGCTGCCACGGCTCCCCAGCCTCCCCAGCCTCCCCTCTCTCTGGGTGTCTGCAGCCACACGGACCCTGCCTGGGGGCCGGGCGCGGGGGGTGGTGCAGGCCCGGCCTGCACAGAGGCGTGCCAGGGGCACAGAGAGAGGCCCCGGCATTCTTCTCCCACGTCCCAGGGCCCGAAAGATGCATCCCCAAGGCCGGCTCCCCGCCCCCCAACACGGCAACAAGGTGCCCCACGGAGGCACATTCAGGCCCACTGGGGCAACCTGCGCCACACCCCCGACACGACCGGGAAACCCAAACCCCTGGCACCTCCTCTGCCTCAGGACTTCCGCCAGGACTCACCGCCCCTGCGGAAACCCTCTCTCTTCCTTTGTTCTCTCCCTCTCTCTCTCTCCCTCTCGGTCCCACCCGCTGTCACCCTTTCCCTGGCGAGCGCGCGCGCACCGAAGCTTTCTCTCCTTTGCTGGACCCATCCGACGCACGATCAGCCACTTGCCCTCACAAGAGTCTGTCCGTGCCAGCCGGCTCTCCAGGAACCCCAGCACGGGCGCACTGATGCTACCCTGCCCTGACGAAGGGTGACGGCCACCAACTCCCCTTGACCTCTCCATGATGCGGAATCCCCTCAGCGCCCGTAAGACCCCCCCGGAGCCGTTCCCGTGCCCAGCAGCAGGCACGAACCCCCTGACGAGACGTGGTCGCTACCCGGCGGTTCCCGCCCGCACCAAGCCCCTCCCAGGCCCGACCACACACCAACCAGGACACCCAAGTCGGCCGGGAGACACGGCTCAAATCCCCACAGGGCGTGGGACATTCCCCCAAACAGCCGGGACTCCTGAACGGGCCAGGCCTTCCAGGGCCTCAAGCCCCGGGCCTTCCTGGCAAGCACGCGGCCGCCGGGCCTCATCAAAGCCCTCCGTCACCGTCGGGGCCAGGACACCGCCACCGCTGCCCAAGCCCAGGCCTCCCGTCTCCGCTCGCCATCAAGCCGCCCGCCGCAGGACCCGGACACCCGCCCCGAGCAGCCTCCCAGGCACTGCCAGCTGAGAGACGTCCCTGGCCGCCGACCTCCCCGCTCTGCCCAGGCCCCCGCGCGGCGACCTGGGCGAAGCGCTCCACGCGGCGCGGGTGGCTCGCTCTGCCGGGCAGACCACCCCCTCCAGGGCGTCCAAGGGCTTGGCATCGGACCCTCCAGGGAGAGGGAGACCGTGCACCGGGAAGGACTCCGACCCGTGGCCTCCCAAAGGACCCCCCCAAGGTGCGGTCAGCGCCGCGGCCCAGGGACCTGGCGGCTGCCTTCCCCAGACCCCCACGGGGAGCCACGCCTCCCAGAGGAGAGGCCACATGCAAGACCGTCCCCGCCCCTGCCCGCGCGGTCCTTCCCGACCCGGGCCTCCCACAGCCGCTGACGCCATCCCACTTGAGGCCAGGGCACCTCCTCCAGAGCCCCTCGCCCATCCAGACCTGGGCCTGTCCACCCACGTCCCTGGCAGGCTCCCTCTGCCCGCCTGTCGCTCACCACTTCAGCTGCCCCCTTCTCGCCACCCAGCCCCAGCCTCCGCCCCCACATCCCTGGACGTCCCAGGGGAGCGCCCTCAGGGGTTCCCAGGCTCCCCCCCTCCCATGGGGGACGGCCCTGATCCAAGGGCCCCCGCTACCACAGACCCCCTGCAGCAGGTGGCCCTCAGGGGTTCCCCAGAGCAGAAAGACAACACTACCCTGCCGGGATCCCGTCTCCCCACAGCATCCTGAGAGGGGCGCCCGGCCTGGGCCAGGACGCCCCCTGGGGCCCTAGGGCCGCACACTTGCCTCGCGTGCCGGGCCCAATTTTCGGCCCCCGCGACGGCTTGCGAAACCCCCCAAGGCCGGCGGGAGGCCGCCCGGGATCTCCAGCACGCTCGGGCACGCGGCCTCTCCCCCGAGGCCAGCGCCGGGCGACGGGCCCCATGCTTCCTGGGCCCGGCAGGCGGCCGCCTTCCCCAGACCTCACCCGAGTGGCTGCTGACACCCAGAGGCCCCAAGGCCAAGGGCCCATCTACCCCCGAGCCCCCGGTGGCCGCCACGTGCCGGACCTCAGTTTCGATGAGGAGACGGTAGTGAGTTCTCACTCATTTTGTTCAGATTTCCAAGGAATGCTTTAGAGGGAGTCATCATCGATCCGAGCACGGGCTCCGCCGCCGCAAGGCAAATTCACGGCCTCCGCACCTGGACATCCAACCCGCTCCATCACGGCAGCGTTTGGGGGCGTGCCCAGACAGACGAGCCACTGGGCAGGACGGGACGCTCCCCCTCACGCCCCCGGAGCTGGCCTGCCGGGGCCAAAGCCCGCGAGAAGCGGGGGTGGCCCGGGGCTCCGGACAGACGAGCGCCCCAAGGGCGAGTTCTCCACCACTGAGGACAGGGGCCGCTCACCATCGCCAGGTCTCCACAGAGCCGCGACAAGGACGCCACGCCCACTGGTCTGCGGGAGCTCCTCGGCCTCGCGCGGTGGCACGCCACAAGATCAGGGGTCCGCCATGCTGCTCTCCTGGGTCAGGGCGAGAGAGCACACACACCACAAGGGTTTCCACAAGGAGGAAGGGCCACGCTGGCGCCAGGGGACCAGGGCCCCTCCACCTGGAGACCCGCACTGCATCGGGCTGCCACGGCTCCCCAGCCTCCCCAGCCTCCCCTCTCTCTGGGTGTCTGCAGCCACACGGACCCTGCCTGGGGGCCGGGCGCGGGGGGTGGTGCAGGCCCGGCCTGCACAGAGGCGTGCCAGGGGCACAGAGAGAGGCCCCGGCATTCTTCTCCCACGTCCCAGGGCCCGAAAGATGCATCCCCAAGGCCGGCTCCCCGCCCCCCAACACGGCAACAAGGTGCCCCACGGAGGCACATTCAGGCCCACTGGGGCAACCTGCGCCACACCCCCGACACGACCGGGAAACCCAAACCCCTGGCACCTCCTCTGCCTCAGGACTTCCGCCAGGACTCACCGCCCCTGCGGAAACCCTCTCTCTTCCTTTGTTCTCTCCCTCTCTCTCTCTCCCTCTCGGTCCCACCCGCTGTCACCCTTTCCCTGGCGAGCGCGCGCGCACCGAAGCTTTCTCTCCTTTGCTGGACCCATCCGACGCACGATCAGCCACTTGCCCTCACAAGAGTCTGTCCGTGCCAGCCGGCTCTCCAGGAACCCCAGCACGGGCGCACTGATGCTACCCTGCCCTGACGAAGGGTGACGGCCACCAACTCCCCTTGACCTCTCCATGATGCGGAATCCCCTCAGCGCCCGTAAGACCCCCCCGGAGCCGTTCCCGTGCCCAGCAGCAGGCACGAACCCCCTGACGAGACGTGGTCGCTACCCGGCGGTTCCCGCCCGCACCAAGCCCGTCCCAGGCCCGACCACACACCAACCGGGACACCCAAGTCGGCCGGGAGACACGGCTCAAATCCCCACAGGGCGTGGGACATTCCCCCAAACAGCCGGGACTCCTGAACGGGCCAGGCCTTCCAGGGCCTCAAGCCCCGGGCCTTCCTGGCAAGCACGCGGCCGCCGGGCCTCATCAAAGCCCTCCGTCACCGTCGGGGCCAGGACACCGCCACCGCTGCCCAAGCCCAGGCCTCCCGTCTCCGCTCGCCATCAAGCCGCCCGCCGCAGGACCCGGACACCCGCCCCGAGCAGCCTCCCAGGCACTGCCAGCTGAGAGACGTCCCTGGCCGCCGACCTCCCCGCTCGGCCCAGGCCCCCGCGCGGCGACCTGGGCGAAGCGCTCCACGCGGCGCGGGTGGCTCGCTCTGCCGGGCAGACCACCCCCTCCAGGGCGTCCAAGGGCTCGGCATCGGACCCTCCAGGGAGAGGGAGACCGTGCACCGGGAAGGACTCCGACCCGTGGCCTCCCAAAGGACCCCCCCAAGGTGCGGTCAGCGCCGCGGCCCAGGGACCTGGCGGCTGCCTTCCCCAGACCCCCACGGGGAGCCACGCCTCCCAGAGGAGAGGCCACATGCAAGACCGTCCCCGCCCCTGCCCGCGCGGTCCTTCCCGACCCGGGCCTCCCACAGCCGCTGACGCCATCCCACTTGAGGCCAGGGCACCTCCTCCAGAGCCCCTCGCCCATCCAGACCTGGGCCTGTCCACCCACGTCCCTGGCAGGCTCCCTCTGCCCGCCTGTCGCTCACCACTTCAGCTGCCCCCTTCTCGCCACCCAGCCCCAGCCTCCGCCCCCACATCCCTGGACGTCCCAGGGGAGCGCCCTCAGGGGTTCCCAGGCTCCCCCCCTCCCATGGGGGACGGCCCTGATCCAAGGGCCCCCGCTACCACAGACCCCCTGCAGCAGGTGGCCCTCAGGGGTTCCCCAGAGCAGAAAGACAACACTACCCTGCCGGGATCCCGTCTCCCCACAGCATCCTGAGAAGGGCGCCCGGCCTGGGCCAGGACGCCCCCTGGGGCCCTAGGGCCGCACACTTGCCTCGCGTGCCGGGCCCAATTTTCGGCCCCCGCGACGGCTTGCGAAACCCCCCAAGGCCGGCGGGAGGCCGCCCGGGATCTCCAGCACGCTCGGGCACGCGGCCTCTCCCCCGAGGCCAGCGCCGGGCGACGGGCCCCATGCTTCCTGGGCCCGGCAGGCGGCTGCCTTCCCCAGACCTCACCCGAGTGGCTGCTGACACCCAGAGGCCCCAAGGCCAAGGGCCCATCTACCCCCGAGCCCCCGGTGGCCGCCACGTGCCGGACCTCAGTTTCGATCAGGAGACGGTAGTGAGTTCTCACTCATTTTGTTCAGATTTCCAAGGAATGCTTTAGAGGGAGTCATCATCGATCCGAGCACGGGCTCCGCCGCCGCAAGGCAAATTCACGGCCTCCGCACCTGGACATCCAACCCGCTCCATCACGGCAGCGTTTGGGGGCGTGCCCAGACAGACGAGCCACTGGGCAGGACGGGACGCTCCCCCTCACGCCCCCGGAGCTGGCCTGCCGGGGCCAAAGCCCGCGAGAAGCGGGGGTGGCCCGGGGCTCCGGACAGACGAGCGCCCCAAGGGCGAGTTCTCCACCACTGAGGACAGGGGCCGCTCACCATCGCCAGGTCTCCACAGAGCCGCGACAAGGACGCCACGCCCACTGGTCTGCGGGAGCTCCTCGGCCTCGCGCGGTGGCACGCCACAAGATCAGGGGTCCGCCATGCTGCTCTCCTGGGTCAGGGCGAGAGAGCACACACACCACAAGGGTTTCCACAAGGAGGAAGGGCCATGCTGGCGCCAGGGGACCAGGGCCCCTCCACCTGGAGACCCGCACTGCATCGGGCTGCCACGGCTCCCCAGCCTCCCCAGCCTCCCCTCTCTCTGGGTGTCTGCAGCCACACGGACCCTGCCTGGGGGCCGGGCGCGGGGGGTGGTGCAGGCCCGGCCTGCACAGAGGCGTGCCAGGGGCACAGAGAGAGGCCCCGGCATTCTTCTCCCACGTCCCAGGGCCCGAAAGATGCATCCCCAAGGCCGGCTCCCCGCCCCCCAACACGGCAACAAGGTGCCCCACGGAGGCACATTCAGGCCCACTGGGGCAACCTGCGCCACACCCCCGACACGACCGGGAAACCCAAACCCCTGGCACCTCCTCTGCCTCAGGACTTCCGCCAGGACTCACCGCCCCTGCGGAAACCCTCTCTCTTCCTTTGTTCTCTCCCTCTCTCTCTCTCCCTCTCGGTCCCACCCGCTGTCACCCTTTCCCTGGCGAGCGCGCGCGCACCGAAGCTTTCTCTCCTTTGCTGGACCCATCCGACGCACGATCAGCCACTTGCCCTCACAAGAGTCTGTCCGTGCCAGCCGGCTCTCCAGGAACCCCAGCACGGGCGCACTGATGCTACCCTGCCCTGACGAAGGGTGACGGCCACCAACTCCCCTTGACCTCTCCATGATGCGGAATCCCCTCAGCGCCCGTAAGACCCCCCCGGAGCCGTTCCCGTGCCCAGCAGCAGGCACGAACCCCCTGACGAGACGTGGTCGCTACCCGGCGGTTCCCGCCCGCACCAAGCCCCTCCCAGGCCCGACCACACACCAACCGGGACACCCAAGTCGGCCGGGAGACACGGCTCAAATCCCCACAGGGCGTGGGACATTCCCCCAAACAGCCGGGACTCCTGAACGGGCCAGGCCTTCCAGGGCCTCAAGCCCCGGGCCTTCCTGGCAAGCACGCGGCCGCCGGGCCTCATCAAAGCCCTCCGTCACCGTCGGGGCCAGGACACCGCCACCGCTGCCCAAGCCCAGGCCTCCCGTCTCCGCTCGCCATCAAGCCGCCCGCCGCAGGACCCGGACACCCGCCCCGAGCAGCCTCCCAGGCACTGCCAGCTGAGAGACGTCCCTGGCCGCCGACCTCCCCGCTCTGCCCAGGCCCCCGCGCGGCGACCTGGGCGAAGCGCTCCACGCGGCGCGGGTGGCTCGCTCTGCCGGGCAGACCACCCCCTCCAGGGCGTCCAAGGGCTCGGCATCGGACCCTCCAGGGAGAGGGAGACCGTGCACCGGGAAGGACTCCGACCCGTGGCCTCCCAAAGGACCCCCCCAAGGTGCGGTCAGCGCCGCGGCCCAGGGACCTGGCGGCTGCCTTCCCCAGACCCCCACGGGGAGCCACGCCTCCCAGAGGAGAGGCCACATGCAAGACCGTCCCCGCCCCTGCCCGCGCGGTCCTTCCCGACCCGGGCCTCCCACAGCCGCTGACGCCATCCCACTTGAGGCCAGGGCACCTCCTCCAGAGCCCCTCGCCCATCCAGACCTGGGCCTGTCCACCCACGTCCCTGGCAGGCTCCCTCTGCCCGCCTGTCGCTCACCACTTCAGCTGCCCCCTTCTCGCCACCCAGCCCCAGCCTCCGCCCCCACATCCCTGGACGTCCCAGGGGAGCGCCCTCAGGGGTTCCCAGGCTCCCCCCCTCCCATGGGGGACGGCCCTGATCCAAGGGCCCCCGCTACCACAGACCCCCTGCAGCAGGTGGCCCTCAGGGGTTCCCCAGAGCAGAAAGACAACACTACCCTGCCGGGATCCCGTCTCCCCACAGCATCCTGAGAAGGGCGCCCGGCCTGGGCCAGGACGCCCCCTGGGGCCCTAGGGCCGCACACTTGCCTCGCGTGCCGGGCCCAATTTTCGGCCCCCGCGACGGCTTGCGAAACCCCCCAAGGCCGGCGGGAGGCCGCCCGGGATCTCCAGCACGCTCGGGCACGCGGCCTCTCCCCCGAGGCCAGCGCCGGGCGACGGGCCCCATGCTTCCTGGGCCCGGCAGGCGGCCGCCTTCCCCAGACCTCACCCGAGTGGCTGCTGACACACAGAGGCCCCAAGGCCAAGGGCCCATCTACCCCCGAGCCCCCGGTGGCCGCCACGTGCCGGACCTCAGTTTCGATGAGGAGACGGTAGTGAGTTCTCACTCATTTTGTTCAGATTTCCAAGGAATGCTTTAGAGGGAGTCATCATCGATCCGAGCACGGGCTCCGCCGCCGCAAGGCAAATTCACGGCCTCCGCACCTGGACATCCAACCCGCTCCATCACGGCAGCGTTTGGGGGCGTGCCCAGACAGACGAGCCACTGGGCAGGACGGGACGCTGGCATGCCAGGGCCAAAGCCCGCGAGAAGCGGGGGTGGCCCGGGGCTCCGGACAGACGAGCGCCCCAAGGGCGAGTTCTCCACCACTGAGGACAGGGGCCGCTCACCATCGCCAGGTCTCCACAGAGCCGCGACAAGGACGCCACGCCCACTGGTCTGCGGGAGCTCCTCGGCCTCGCGCGGTGGCACGCCACAAGATCAGGGGTCCGCCATGCTGCTCTCCTGGGTCAGGGCGAGAGAGCACACACACCACAAGGGTTTCCACAAGGAGGAAGGGCCACGCTGGCGCCAGGGGACCAGGGCCCCTCCACCTGGAGACCCGCACTGCATCGGGCTGCCACGGCTCCCCAGCCTCCCCAGCCTCCCCTCTCTCTGGGTGTCTGCAGCCACACGGACCCTGCCTGGGGGCCGGGCGCGGGGGGTGGTGCAGGCCCGGCCTGCACAGAGGCGTGCCAGGGGCACAGAGAGAGGCCCCGGCATTCTTCTCCCACGTCCCAGGGCCCGAAAGATGCATCCCCAAGGCCGGCTCCCCGCCCCCCAACACGGCAACAAGGTGCCCCACGGAGGCACATTCAGGCCCACTGGGGCAACCTGCGCCACACCCCCGACACGACCGGGAAACCCAAACCCCTGGCACCTCCTCTGCCTCAGGACTTCCGCCAGGACTCACCGCCCCTGCGGAAACCCTCTCTCTTCCTTTGTTCTCTCCCTCTCTCTCTCTCCCTCTCGGTCCCACCCGCTGTCACCCTTTCCCTGGCGAGCGCGCGCGCACCGAAGCTTTCTCTCCTTTGCTGGACCCATCCGACGCACGATCAGCCACTTGCCCTCACAAGAGTCTGTCCGTGCCAGCCGGCTCTCCAGGAACCCCAGCACGGGCGCACTGATGCTACCCTGCCCTGACGAAGGGTGACGGCCACCAACTCCCCTTGACCTCTCCATGATGCGGAATCCCCTCAGCGCCCGTAAGACCCCCCCGGAGCCGTTCCCGTGCCCAGCAGCAGGCACGAACCCCCTGACGAGACGTGGTCGCTACCCGGCGGTTCCCGCCTGCACCAAGCCCCTCCCAGGCCCGACCACACACCAACCGGGACACCCAAGTCGGCCGGGAGACACGGCTCAAATCCCCACAGGGCGTGGGACATTCCCCCAAACAGCCGGGACTCCTGAACGGGCCAGGCCTTCCAGGGCCTCAAGCCCCGGGCCTTCCTGGCAAGCACGCGGCCGCCGGGCCTCATCAAAGCCCTCCGTCACCGTCGGGGCCAGGACACCGCCACCGCTGCCCAAGCCCAGGCCTCCCGTCTCCGCTCGCCATCAAGCCGCCCGCCGCAGGACCCGGACACCCGCCCCGAGCAGCCTCCCAGGCACTGCCAGCTGAGAGACGTCCCTGGCCGCCGACCTCCCCGCTCTGCCCAGGCCCCCGCGCGGCGACCTGGGCGAAGCGCTCCACGCGGCGCGGGTGGCTCGCTCTGCCGGGCAGACCACCCCCTCCAGGGCGTCCAAGGGCTCGGCATCGCACCCTCCAGGGAGAGGGAGACCGTGCACCGGGAAGGACTCCGACCCGTGGCCTCCCAAAGGACCCCCCCAAGGTGCGGTCAGCGCCGCGGCCCAGGGACCTGGCGGCTGCCTTCCCCAGACCCCCACGGGGAGCCACGCCTCCCAGAGGAGAGGCCACATGCAAGACCGTCCCCGCCCCTGCCCGCGCGGTCCTTCCCGACCCGGGCCTCCCACAGCCGCTGACGCCATCTCACTTGAGGCCAGGGCACCTCCTCCAGAGCCCCTCGCCCATCCAGACCTGGGCCTGTCCACCCACGTCCCCGGCAGGCTCCCTCTGCCCGCCTGTCGCTCACCACTTCAGCTGCCCCCTTCTCGCCACCCAGCCCCAGCCTCCGCCCCCACATCCCTGGACGTCCCAGGGGAGCGCCCTCAGGGGTTCCCAGGCTCCCCCCCTCCCATGGGGGACGGCCCTGATCCAAGGGCCCCCGCTACCACAGACCCCCTGCAGCAGGTGGCCCTCAGGGGTCCCCAGAGCAGAAAGACAACACTACCCTGCCGGGATCCCGTCTCCCCACAGCATCCTGAGAAGGGCGCCCGGCCTGGGCCAGGACGCCCCCTGGGGCCCTAGGGCCGCACACTTGCCTCGCGTGCCGGGCCCAAATTTCGGACCCCGCGACGGCTTGCGAAACCCCCCAAGGCCGGCGGGAGGCCGCCCGGGATCTCCAGCACGCTCGGGCACGCGGCCTCTCCCCCGAGGCCAGCGCCGGGCGACTGGCCCCATGCTTCCTGGGCCCGGCAGGCGGCCGCCTTCCCCAGACCTCACCCGAGTGGCTGCTGACACACAGAGGCCCCAAGGCCAAGGGCCCATCTACCCCCGAGCCCCCGGTGGCCGCCACGTGCCGGACCTCAGTTTCGATGAGGAGACGGTAGTGAGTTCTCACTCATTTTGTTCAGATTTCCAAGGAATGCTTTAGAGGGAGTCATCATCGATCCGAGCACGGGCTCCGCCGCCGCAAGGCAAATTCACGGCCTCCGCACCTGGACATCCCACCCGCTCCATCACGGCAGCGTTTGGGGGCGTGCCCAGACAGACGAGCCACTGGGCAGGACGGGACGCTCCCCCTCACGCCCCCGGAGCTGGCCTGCCGGGGCCAAAGCCCGCGAGAAGCGGGGGTGGCCCGGGGCTCCGGACCGACGAGCGCCCCATGGGCGAGTTCTCCACCACTGAGGACAGGGGCCGCTCACCATCGCCAGGTCTCCACAGAGCCGCGACAAGGACGCCACGCCCACTGGTCTGCGGGAGCTCCTCGGCCTCGCGCGGTGGCACGCCACAAGATCAGGGGTCCGCCATGCTGCTCTCCTGGGTCAGGGCGAGAGAGCACACACACCACAAGGGTTTCCACAAGGAGGAAGGGCCACGCTGGCGCCAGGGGACCAGGGCCCCTCCACCTGGAGACCCGCACTGCATCGGGCTGCCACGGCTCCCCAGCCTCCCCAGCCTCCCCTCTTTCTGGGTGTCTGCAGCCACACGGACCCTGCCTGGGGGACGGGCGGGGGGTGGTGCAGGCCCGGCCTGCACAGAGGCGTGCCAGGGGCACAGAGAGAGGCCCCGGCATTCTTCTCCCACGTCCCAGGGCCCGAAAGATGGATCCCCAAGGCCGGCTCCCCGCCCCCCAACACGGCAACAAGGTGCCCCACGGAGGCACATTCAGGCCCACTGGGGCAACCTGCGCCACACCCCCGACACGACCGGGAAACCCAAACCCCTGGCACCTCCTCTGCCTCAGGACTTCCGCCAGGACTCACCGCCCCTGCGGAAACCCTCTCTCTTCCTTTGTTCTCTCCCTCTCTCTCTCTCCCTCTCGGTCCCACCCGCTGTCACCCTTTCCCTGGCGAGCGCGCGCGCACCGAAGCTTTCTCTCCTTTGCTGGACCCATCCGACGCACGATCAGCCACTTGCCCTCACAAGAGTCTGTCCGTGCCAGCCGGCTCTCCAGGAACCCCAGCACGGGAGCACTGATGCTACCCTGCCCTGACGAAGGGTGACGGCCACCAACTCCCCTTGACCTCTCCATGATGCGGAATCCCCTCAGCGCCCGTAAGACCCCCCCGGAGCCGTTCCCGTGCCCAGCAGCAGGCACGAACCCCCTGACGAGACGTGGTGGCTATCCGGCGGTTCCCGCCCGCACCACGCCCCTCCCAGGCCCGACCACACACCAACCGGGACACCCAAGTCGGCCGGGAGACACGGCTCAAATCCCCACAGGGCGTGGGACATTCCCCCAAACAGCCGGGACTCCTGAACGGGCCAGGCCTTCCAGGGCCTCAAGCCCCGGGCCTTCCTGGCAAGCACGCGGCCGCCGGGCCTCATCAAAGCCCTCCGTCACCGTCGGGGCCAGGACACCGCCACCGCTGCCCAAGCCCAGGCCTCCCGTCTCCGCTCGCCATCCAGCCGCCCGCCGCAGGACCCGGACACCCGCCCCGAGCAGCCTCCCAGGCACTGCCAGCTGAGAGACGTCCCTGGCCGCCGACCTCCCCGCTCTGCCCAGGCCCCCGCGCCGCGACCTGGGCGAAGCGCTCCACGCGGCGCGGGTGGCTCGCTCTGCCGGGCAGACCACCCCCTCCAGGGCGTCCAAGGGCTCGGCATCGGACCCTCCAGGGAGAGGGAGACCGTGCACCGGGAAGGACTCCGACCCGTGGCCTCCCAAAGGACCCCCCCCAAGGTGCGGTCAGCGCCGCGGCCCAGGGACCTGGCGGCTGCCTTCCCCAGACCCCCACGGGGAGCCACGCCTCCCAGAGGAGAGGCCACATGCAAGACCGTCCCCCCCCTGCCCGCGCGGTCCTTCCCTACCGGGGCCTCCCACAGCCGCTGATGCCATCCCACTTGAGGCCAGGGCACCTCCTCCAGAGCCCCTCGCCCATCCAGACGTGGGCCTGTCCACCCACGTCCCCGGCAGGCTCCCTCTGCCCGCCTGTCGCTCACCACTTCAGCTGCCCCCTTCTCGCCACCCAGCCCCAGCCTCCGCCCCAACATCCCTGGACGTCCCAGGGGAGCGCCCTCAGGGGTTCCCAGGCTCCCCCCCTCCCATGGGGGACGGCCCTGATCCAAGGGCCCCCGCTACCACAGACCCCCTGCAGCAGGTGGCCCTCAGGGGTCCCCAGAGCAGAAAGAGAACACTACCCTGCCGGGATCCCGTCTCCCCACAGCATCCTGAGAAGGGCGCCCGGCCTGGGCCAGGACGCCCCCTGGGGCCCTAGGGCCGCACACTTGCCTCGCGGGCCGGGCCCAAATTTCGGCCCCCGCGACGGCTTGCGAAACCCCCCAAGGCCGGCGGGAGGCCGCCCGGGATCTCCAGCACGCTTGGGCACGCGGCCTCTCCCCCGAGGCCAGCGCCGGGCGACGGGCCCCAAGCTTCCTGGGCCCGGCAGGCGGCCGCCTTCCCCAGACCTCACCCGAGTGGCTGCTGACACACAGAGGCCCCAAGGCCAAGGGCCCATCTACCCCCGAGCCCCCGGTGGCCGCCACGTGCCGGACCTCAGTTTCGATGAGGAGACGGTAGTGAGTTCTCACTCATTTTGTTCAGATTTCCAAGGAATGCTTTAGAGGGAGTCATCATCGATCCGAGCACGGGCTCCGCCGCCGCAAGGCAAATTCACGGCCTCCGCACCTGGAGATCCCACCTGCTCCATCACGGCAGCGTTTGGGGGCGTGCCCAGACAGACGAGCCACTGGGCAGGACGGGACGCTCCCCCTCACGCCCCCGGAGCTGGCCTGCCGGGGCCAAAGCCCGCGAGAAGCGGGGGTGGCCCGGGGCTCCGGACCGACGAGCGCCCCAAGGGCGAGTTCTCCACCACTGAGGACAGGGGCCGCTCACCATCGCCAGGTCTCCACAGAGCCGCGACAAGGACGCCACGCCCACTGGTCTGCGGGAGCTCCTCGGCCTCGCGCGGTGGCACGCCACAAGATCAGGGGTCCGCCATGCTGCTCTCCTGGGTCAGGGCGAGAGAGCACACACACCACAAGGGTTTCCACAAGGAGGAAGGGCCACGCTGGCGCCAGGGGACCAGGGCCCCTCCACCTGGAGACCCGCACTGCATCGGGCTGCCACGGCTCCCCAGCCTCCCCAGCCTCCCCTCTCTCTGGGTGTCTGCAGCCACACGGACCCTGCCTGGGGGACGGGCGGGGGGTGGTGCAGGCCCGGCCTGCACAGAGGCGTGCCAGGGGCACAGAGAGAGGCCCCGGCATTCTTCTCCCACGTCCCAGGGCCCGAAAGATGGATCCCCAAGGCCGGCTCCCCGCCCCCCAACACGGCAACAAGGTGCCCCACGGAGGCACATTCAGGCCCACTGGGGCAACCTGCGCCACACCCCCGACACGACCGGGAAACCCAAACCCCTGGCACCTCCTCTGCCTCAGGACTTCCGCCAGGACTCACCGCCCCTGCGGAAACCCTCTCTCTTCCTTTGTTCTCTCCCTCTCTCTCTCTCCCTCTCGGTCCCACCCGCTGTCACCCTTTCCCTGGCGAGCGCGCGCGCACCGAAGCTTTCTCTCCTTTGCTGGACCCATCCGACGCACGATCAGCCACTTGCCCTCACAAGAGTCTGTCCGTGCCAGCCGGCTCTCCAGGAACCCCAGCACGGGCGCACTGATGCTACCCTGCCCTGACGAAGGGTGACGGCCACCAACTCCCCTTGACCTCTCCATGATGCGGAATCCCCTCAGCGCCCGTAAGACCCCCCCGGAGCCGTTCCCGTGCCCAGCAGCAGGCACGAACCCCCTGACGAGACGTGGTCGCTACCCGGCGGTTCCCGCCCGCACCAAGCCCCTCCCAGGCCCGACCACACACCAACCGGGACACCCAAGTCGGCCGGGAGACACGGCTCAAATCCCCACAGGGCGTGGGACATTCCCCCAAACAGCCGGGACTCCTGAACGGGCCAGGCCTTCCAGGGCCTCAAGCCCCGGGCCTTCCTGGCAAGCACGCGGCCGCCGGGCCTCATCAAAGCCCTCCGTCACCGTCGGGGCCAGGACACCGCCACCGCTGCCCAAGCCCAGGCCTCCCGTCTCCGCTCGCCATCAAGCCGCCCGCCGCAGGACCCGGACACCCGCCCCGAGCAGCCTCCCAGGCACTGCCAGCTGAGAGACGTCCCTGGCCGCCGACCTCCCCGCTCTGCCCAGGCCCCCGCGCGGCGACCTGGGCGAAGCGCTCCACGCGGCGCGGGTGGCTCGCTCTGCCGGGCAGACCACCCCCTCCAGGGCGTCCAAGGGCTCGGCATCGGACCCTCCAGGGAGAGGGAGACCGTGCACCGGGAAGGACTCCGACCCGTGGCCTCCCAAAGGACCCCCCCAAGGTGCGGTCAGCGCCGCGGCCCAGGGACCTGGCGGCTGCCTTCCCCAGACCCCCACGGGGAGCCACGCCTCCCAGAGGAGAGGCCACATGCAAGACCGTCCCCGCCCCTGCCCGCGCGGTCCTTCCCGACCCGGGCCTCCCACAGCCGCTGACGCCATCCCACTTGAGGCCAGGGCACCTCCTCCAGAGCCCCTCGCCCATCCAGACCTGGGCCTGTCCACCCACGTCCCTGGCAGGCTCCCTCTGCCCGCCTGTCGCTCACCACTTCAGCTGCCCCCTTCTCGCCACCCAGCCCCAGCCTCCGCCCCCACATCCCTGGACGTCCCAGGGGAGCGCCCTCAGGGGTTCCCAGGCTCCCCCCCTCCCATGGGGGACGGCCCTGATCCAAGGGCCCCCGCTACCACAGACCCCCTGCAGCAGGTGGCCCTCAGGGGTTCCCCAGAGCAGAAAGACAACACTACCCTGCCGGGATCCCGTCTCCCCACAGCATCCTGAGAAGGGCGCCCGGCCTGGGCCAGGACGCCCCCTGGGGCCCTAGGGCCGCACACTTGCCTCGCGTGCCGGGCCCAATTTTCGGCCCCCGCGACGGCTTGCGAAACCCCCCAAGGCCGGCGGGAGGCCGCCCGGGATCTCCAGCACGCTCGGGCACGCGGCCTCTCCCCCGAGGCCAGCGCCGGGCGACGGGCCCCATGCTTCCTGGGCCCGGCAGGCGGCCGCCTTCCCCAGACCTCACCCGAGTGGCTGCTGACACACAGAGGCCCCAAGGCCAAGGGCCCATCTACCCCCGAGCCCCCGGTGGCCGCCACGTGCCGGACCTCAGTTTCGATGAGGAGACGGTAGTGAGTTCTCACTCATTTTGTTCAGATTTCCAAGGAATGCTTTAGAGGGAGTCATCATCGATCCGAGCACGGGCTCCGCCGCCGCAAGGCAAATTCACGGCCTCCGCACCTGGACATCCAACCCGCTCCATCACGGCAGCGTTTGGGGGCGTGCCCAGACAGACGAGCCACTGGGCAGGACGGGACGCTGGCATGCCAGGGCCAAAGCCCGCGAGAAGCGGGGGTGGCCCGGGGCTCCGGACAGACGAGCGCCCCAAGGGCGAGTTCTCCACCACTGAGGACAGGGGCCGCTCACCATCGCCAGGTCTCCACAGAGCCGCGACAAGGACGCCACGCCCACTGGTCTGCGGGAGCTCCTCGGCCTCGCGCGGTGGCACGCCACAAGATCAGGGGTCCGCCATGCTGCTCTCCTGGGTCAGGGCGAGAGAGCACACACACCACAAGGGTTTCCACAAGGAGGAAGGGCCACGCTGGCGCCAGGGGACCAGGGCCCCTCCACCTGGAGACCCGCACTGCATCGGGCTGCCACGGCTCCCCAGCCTCCCCAGCCTCCCCTCTCTCTGGGTGTCTGCAGCCACACGGACCCTGCCTGGGGGCCGGGCGCGGGGGGTGGTGCAGGCCCGGCCTGCACAGAGGCGTGCCAGGGGCACAGAGAGAGGCCCCGGCATTCTTCTCCCACGTCCCAGGGCCCGAAAGATGCATCCCCAAGGCCGGCTCCCCGCCCCCCAACACGGCAACAAGGTGCCCCACGGAGGCACATTCAGGCCCACTGGGGCAACCTGCGCCACACCCCCGACACGACCGGGAAACCCAAACCCCTGGCACCTCCTCTGCCTCAGGACTTCCGCCAGGACTCACCGCCCCTGCGGAAACCCTCTCTCTTCCTTTGTTCTCTCCCTCTCTCTCTCTCCCTCTCGGTCCCACCCGCTGTCACCCTTTCCCTGGCGAGCGCGCGCGCACCGAAGCTTTCTCTCCTTTGCTGGACCCATCCGACGCACGATCAGCCACTTGCCCTCACAAGAGTCTGTCCGTGCCAGCCGGCTCTCCAGGAACCCCAGCACGGGCGCACTGATGCTACCCTGCCCTGACGAAGGGTGACGGCCACCAACTCCCCTTGACCTCTCCATGATGCGGAATCCCCTCAGCGCCCGTAAGACCCCCCCGGAGCCGTTCCCGTGCCCAGCAGCAGGCACGAACCCCCTGACGAGACGTGGTCGCTACCCGGCGGTTCCCGCCTGCACCAAGCCCCTCCCAGGCCCGACCACACACCAACCGGGACACCCAAGTCGGCCGGGAGACACGGCTCAAATCCCCACAGGGCGTGGGACATTCCCCCAAACAGCCGGGACTCCTGAACGGGCCAGGCCTTCCAGGGCCTCAAGCCCCGGGCCTTCCTGGCAAGCACGCGGCCGCCGGGCCTCATCAAAGCCCTCCGTCACCGTCGGGGCCAGGACACCGCCACCGCTGCCCAAGCCCAGGCCTCCCGTCTCCGCTCGCCATCAAGCCGCCCGCCGCAGGACCCGGACACCCGCCCCGAGCAGCCTCCCAGGCACTGCCAGCTGAGAGACGTCCCTGGCCGCCGACCTCCCCGCTCTGCCCAGGCCCCCGCGCGGCGACCTGGGCGAAGCGCTCCACGCGGCGCGGGTGGCTCGCTCTGCCGGGCAGACCACCCCCTCCAGGGCGTCCAAGGGCTCGGCATCGCACCCTCCAGGGAGAGGGAGACCGTGCACCGGGAAGGACTCCGACCCGTGGCCTCCCAAAGGACCCCCCCAAGGTGCGGTCAGCGCCGCGGCCCAGGGACCTGGCGGCTGCCTTCCCCAGACCCCCACGGGGAGCCACGCCTCCCAGAGGAGAGGCCACATGCAAGACCGTCCCCGCCCCTGCCCGCGCGGTCCTTCCCGACCCGGGCCTCCCACAGCCGCTGACGCCATCTCACTTGAGGCCAGGGCACCTCCTCCAGAGCCCCTCGCCCATCCAGACCTGGGCCTGTCCACCCACGTCCCCGGCAGGCTCCCTCTGCCCGCCTGTCGCTCACCACTTCAGCTGCCCCCTTCTCGCCACCCAGCCCCAGCCTCCGCCCCCACATCCCTGGACGTCCCAGGGGAGCGCCCTCAGGGGTTCCCAGGCTCCCCCCCTCCCATGGGGGACGGCCCTGATCCAAGGGCCCCCGCTACCACAGACCCCCTGCAGCAGGTGGCCCTCAGGGGTCCCCAGAGCAGAAAGACAACACTACCCTGCCGGGATCCCGTCTCCCCACAGCATCCTGAGAAGGGCGCCCGGCCTGGGCCAGGACGCCCCCTGGGGCCCTAGGGCCGCACACTTGCCTCGCGTGCCGGGCCCAAATTTCGGACCCCGCGACGGCTTGCGAAACCCCCCAAGGCCGGCGGGAGGCCGCCCGGGATCTCCAGCACGCTCGGGCACGCGGCCTCTCCCCCGAGGCCAGCGCCGGGCGACTGGCCCCATGCTTCCTGGGCCCGGCAGGCGGCCGCCTTCCCCAGACCTCACCCGAGTGGCTGCTGACACACAGAGGCCCCAAGGCCAAGGGCCCATCTACCCCCGAGCCCCCGGTGGCCGCCACGTGCCGGACCTCAGTTTCGATGAGGAGACGGTAGTGAGTTCTCACTCATTTTGTTCAGATTTCCAAGGAATGCTTTAGAGGGAGTCATCATCGATCCGAGCACGGGCTCCGCCGCCGCAAGGCAAATTCACGGCCTCCGCACCTGGACATCCCACCCGCTCCATCACGGCAGCGTTTGGGGGCGTGCCCAGACAGACGAGCCACTGGGCAGGACGGGACGCTCCCCCTCACGCCCCCGGAGCTGGCCTGCCGGGGCCAAAGCCCGCGAGAAGCGGGGGTGGCCCGGGGCTCCGGACCGACGAGCGCCCCATGGGCGAGTTCTCCACCACTGAGGACAGGGGCCGCTCACCATCGCCAGGTCTCCACAGAGCCGCGACAAGGACGCCACGCCCACTGGTCTGCGGGAGCTCCTCGGCCTCGCGCGGTGGCACGCCACAAGATCAGGGGTCCGCCATGCTGCTCTCCTGGGTCAGGGCGAGAGAGCACACACACCACAAGGGTTTCCACAAGGAGGAAGGGCCACGCTGGCGCCAGGGGACCAGGGCCCCTCCACCTGGAGACCCGCACTGCATCGGGCTGCCACGGCTCCCCAGCCTCCCCAGCCTCCCCTCTTTCTGGGTGTCTGCAGCCACACGGACCCTGCCTGGGGGACGGGCGGGGGGTGGTGCAGGCCCGGCCTGCACAGAGGCGTGCCAGGGGCACAGAGAGAGGCCCCGGCATTCTTCTCCCACGTCCCAGGGCCCGAAAGATGCATCCCCAAGGCCGGCTCCCCGCCCCCCAACACGGCAACAAGGTGCCCCACGGAGGCACATTCAGGCCCACTGGGGCAACCTGCGCCACACCCCCGACACGACCGGGAAACCCAAACCCCTGGCACCTCCTCTGCCTCAGGACTTCCGCCAGGACTCACCGCCCCTGCGGAAACCCTCTCTCTTCCTTTGTTCTCTCCCTCTCTCTCTCTCCCTCTCGGTCCCACCCGCTGTCACCCTTTCCCTGGCGAGCGCGCGCGCACCGAAGCTTTCTCTCCTTTGCTGGACCCATCCGACGCACGATCAGCCACTTGCCCTCACAAGAGTCTGTCCGTGCCAGCCGGCTCTCCAGGAACCCCAGCACGGGAGCACTGATGCTACCCTGCCCTGACGAAGGGTGACGGCCACCAACTCCCCTTGACCTCTCCATGATGCGGAATCCCCTCAGCGCCCGTAAGACCCCCCCGGAGCCGTTCCCGTGCCCAGCAGCAGGCACGAACCCCCTGACGAGACGTGGTGGCTATCCGGCGGTTCCCGCCCGCACCACGCCCCTCCCAGGCCCGACCACACACCAACCGGGACACCCAAGTCGGCCGGGAGACACGGCTCAAATCCCCACAGGGCGTGGGACATTCCCCCAAACAGCCGGGACTCCTGAACGGGCCAGGCCTTCCAGGGCCTCAAGCCCCGGGCCTTCCTGGCAAGCACGCGGCCGCCGGGCCTCATCAAAGCCCTCCGTCACCGTCGGGGCCAGGACACCGCCACCGCTGCCCAAGCCCAGGCCTCCCGTCTCCGCTCGCCATCCAGCCGCCCGCCGCAGGACCCGGACACCCGCCCCGAGCAGCCTCCCAGGCACTGCCAGCTGAGAGACGTCCCTGGCCGCCGACCTCCCCGCTCTGCCCAGGCCCCCGCGCCGCGACCTGGGCGAAGCGCTCCACGCGGCGCGGGTGGCTCGCTCTGCCGGGCAGACCACCCCCTCCAGGGCGTCCAAGGGCTCGGCATCGGACCCTCCAGGGAGAGGGAGACCGTGCACCGGGAAGGACTCCGACCCGTGGCCTCCCAAAGGACCCCCCCCAAGGTGCGGTCAGCGCCGCGGCCCAGGGACCTGGCGGCTGCCTTCCCCAGACCCCCACGGGGAGCCACGCCTCCCAGAGGAGAGGCCACATGCAAGACCGTCCCCCCCCTGCCCGCGCGGTCCTTCCCTACCGGGGCCTCCCACAGCCGCTGATGCCATCCCACTTGAGGCCAGGGCACCTCCTCCAGAGCCCCTCGCCCATCCAGACGTGGGCCTGTCCACCCACGTCCCCGGCAGGCTCCCTCTGCCCGCCTGTCGCTCACCACTTCAGCTGCCCCCTTCTCGCCACCCAGCCCCAGCCTCCGCCCCAACATCCCTGGACGTCCCAGGGGAGCGCCCTCAGGGGTTCCCAGGCTCCCCCCCTCCCATGGGGGACGGCCCTGATCCAAGGGCCCCCGCTACCACAGACCCCCTGCAGCAGGTGGCCCTCAGGGGTCCCCAGAGCAGAAAGAGAACACTACCCTGCCGGGATCCCGTCTCCCCACAGCATCCTGAGAAGGGCGCCCGGCCTGGGCCAGGACGCCCCCTGGGGCCCTAGGGCCGCACACTTGCCTCGCGGGCCGGGCCCAAATTTCGGCCCCCGCGACGGCTTGCGAAACCCCCCAAGGCCGGCGGGAGGCCGCCCGGGATCTCCAGCACGCTTGGGCACGCGGCCTCTCCCCCGAGGCCAGCGCCGGGCGACGGGCCCCAAGCTTCCTGGGCCCGGCAGGCGGCCGCCTTCCCCAGACCTCACCCGAGTGGCTGCTGACACACAGAGGCCCCAAGGCCAAGGGCCCATCTACCCCCGAGCCCCCGGTGGCCGCCACGTGCCGGACCTCAGTTTCGATGAGGAGACGGTAGTGAGTTCTCACTCATTTTGTTCAGATTTCCAAGGAATGCTTTAGAGGGAGTCATCATCGATCCGAGCACGGGCTCCGCCGCCGCAAGGCAAATTCACGGCCTCCGCACCTGGAGATCCCACCTGCTCCATCACGGCAGCGTTTGGGGGCGTGCCCAGACAGACGAGCCACTGGGCAGGACGGGACGCTCCCCCTCACGCCCCCGGAGCTGGCCTGCCGGGGCCAAAGCCCGCGAGAAGCGGGGGTGGCCCGGGGCTCCGGACCGACGAGCGCCCCAAGGGCGAGTTCTCCACCACTGAGGACAGGGGCCGCTCACCATCGCCAGGTCTCCACAGAGCCGCGACAAGGACGCCACGCCCACTGGTCTGCGGGAGCTCCTCGGCCTCGCGCGGTGGCACGCCACAAGATCAGGGGTCCGCCATGCTGCTCTCCTGGGTCAGGGCGAGAGAGCACACACACCACAAGGGTTTCCACAAGGAGGAAGGGCCACGCTGGCGCCAGGGGACCAGGGCCCCTCCACCTGGAGACCCGCACTGCATCGGGCTGCCACGGCTCCCCAGCCTCCCCAGCCTCCCCTCTCTCTGGGTGTCTGCAGCCACACGGACCCTGCCTGGGGGACGGGCGGGGGGTGGTGCAGGCCCGGCCTGCACAGAGGCGTGCCAGGGGCACAGAGAGAGGCCCCGGCATTCTTCTCCCACGTCCCAGGGCCCGAAAGATGGATCCCCAAGGCCGGCTCCCCGCCCCCCAACACGGCAACAAGGTGCCCCACGGAGGCACATTCAGGCCCACTGGGGCAACCTGCGCCACACCCCCGACACGACCGGGAAACCCAAACCCCTGGCACCTCCTCTGCCTCAGGACTTCCGCCAGGACTCACCGCCCCTGCGGAAACCCTCTCTCTTCCTTTGTTCTCTCCCTCTCTCTCTCTCCCTCTCGGTCCCACCCGCTGTCACCCTTTCCCTGGCGAGCGCGCGCGCACCGAAGCTTTCTCTCCTTTGCTGGACCCATCCGACGCACGATCAGCCACTTGCCCTCACAAGAGTCTGTCCGTGCCAGCCGGCTCTCCAGGAACCCCAGCACGGGAGCACTGATGCTACCCTGCCCTGACGAAGGGTGACGGCCACCAACTCCCCTTGACCTCTCCATGATGCGGAATCCCCTCAGCGCCCGTAAGACCCCCCCGGAGCCGTTCCCGTGCCCAGCAGCAGGCACGAACCCCCTGACGAGACGTGGTCACTACCCGGCGGTTCCCGCCCGCACCACGCCCGTCCCAGGCCCGACCACACACCAACCGGGACACCCAAGTCGGCCGGGAGACACGGCTCAAATTCCCACAGGGCGTGGGACATTCCCCCAAACAGCCGGGACTCCTGAACGGGCCAGGCCTTCCAGGGCCTCAAGCCCCGGGCCTTCCTGGCAAGCACGCGGCCGCCGGGCCTCATCAAAGCCCTCCGTCACCGTCGGGGCCAGGACACCGCCACCGCTGCCCAAGCCCAGGCCTCCCGTCTCCGCTCGCCATCCAGCCGCCCGCCGCAGGACCCGGACACCCGCCCCGAGCAGCCTCCCAGGCACTGCCAGCTGAGAGACGTCCCTGGCCGCCGACCTCCCCGCTCTGCCCAGGCCCCCGCGCGGCGACCTGGGCGAAGCGCTCCACGCGGCGCGGGTGGCTCGCTCTGCCGTGCAGACCACCCCCTCCAGGGCGTCCAAGGGCTCGGCATCGGACCCTCCAGGGAGAGGGAGACCGTGCACCGGGAAGGACTCCGACCCGTGGCCTCCCAAAGGACCCCCCCCAAGGTGCGGTCAGCGCCGCGGCCCAGGGACCTGGCGGCTGCCTTCCCCAGACCCCCACGGGGAGCCACGCCTCCCAGAGGAGAGGCCACATGCAAGACCGTCCCCGCCCCTGCCCGCGCGGTCCTTCCCTACCGGGGCCTCCCACAGCCGCTGACGCCATCCCACTTGAGGCCAGGGCACCTCCTCCAGAGCCCCTCGCCCATCCAGACGTGGGCCTGTCCACCCACGTCCCCGGCAGGCTCCCTCTGCCCGCCTGTCGCTCACCACTTCAGCTGCCCCCTTCTCGCCACCCAGCCCCAGCCTCCGCCCCAACATCCCTGGACGTCCCAGGGGAGCGCCCTCAGGGGTTCCCAGGCTCCCCCCCTCCCATGGGGGACGGCCCTGATCCAAGGGCCCCCGCTACCACAGACCCCCTGCAGCAGGTGGCCCTCAGGGGTCCCCAGAGCAGAAAGAGAACACTACCCTGCCGGGATCCCGTCTCCCCACAGCATCCTGAGAAGGGCGCCGGGCCTGGGCCAGGACGCCCCCTGGGGCCCTAGGGCCGCACACTTGCCTCGCGGGCCGGGTCCAAATTTCGGCCCCCGCGACAGCTTGCGAAACCCCCCAAGGCCGGCGGGAGGCCGCCCGGGATCTCCAGCACGCTCGGGCACGCGGCCTCTCCCCCGAGGCCAGCGCCGGGCGACGGGCCCCATGCTTCCTGGGCCCGGCAGGCGGCCGCCTTCCCCAGACCTCACCCGAGTGGCTGCTGACACACAGAGGCCCCAAGGCCAAGGGCCCATCTACCCCCGAGCCCCCGGTGGCCGCCACGTGCCGGACCTCAGTTTCGATGAGGAGACGGTAGTGAGTTCTCACTCATTTTGTTCAGATTTCCAAGGAATGCTTTAGAGGGAGTCATCATCGATCCGAGCACGGGCTCCGCCGCCGCAAGGCAAATTCACGGCCTCCGCACCTGGAGATCCCACCCGCTCCATCACGGCAGCGTTTGGGGTCGTGCCCAGACAGACGAGCCACTGGGCAGGACGGCACGCTCCCCCTCACGCCCCCGGAGCTGGCCTGCCGGGGCCAAAGCCCGCGAGAAGCGGGGCTGGCCCGGGGCTCCGGACAGACGAGCGCCCCAAGGGCGAGTTCTCCACCACTGAGGACAGGGGCCGCTCACCATCGCCAGGTCTCCACAGAGCCGCGACAAGGACGCCACGCCCACTGGTCTGCGGGAGCTCCTCGGCCTCGCGCGGTGGCACGCCACAAGATCAGGGGTCCGCCATGCTGCTCTCCTGGGTCAGGGCGAGAGAGCACACACACCACAAGGGTTTCCACAAGGAGGAAGGGCCACGCTGGCGCCAGGGGACCAGGGCCCCTCCACCTGGAGACCCGCACTGCATCGGGCTGCCACGGCTCCCCAGCCTCCCCAGCCTCCCCTCTCTCTGGGTGTCTGCAGCCACACGGACCCTGCCTGGGGGAAGGGCGCGGGGGGTGGTGCAGGCCCGGCCTGCACAGAGGCGTGCCAGGGGCACAGAGAGAGGCCCCGGCATTCTTCTCCCACGTCCCAGGGCCCGAAAGATGGATCCCCAAGGCCGGCTCCCCGCCCCCCAACACGGCAACAAGGTGCCCCACGGAGGCACATTCAGGCCCACTGGGGCAACCTGCGCCACACCCCCGACACGACCGGGAAACCCAAACCCCTGGCACCTCCTCTGCCTCAGGACTTCCGCCAGGACTCACCGCCCCTGCGGAAACCCTCTCTCTTCCTTTGTTCTCTCCCTCTCTCTCTCTCCCTCTCGGTCCCACCCGCTGTCACCCTTTCCCTGGCGAGCGCGCGCGCACCGAAGCTTTCTCTCCTTTGCTGGACCCATCCGACGCACGATCAGCCACTTGCCCTCACAAGAGTCTGTCCGTGCCAGCCGGCTCTCCAGGAACCCCAGCACGGGAGCACTGATGCTACCCTGCCCTGACGAAGGGTGACGGCCACCAACTCCCCTTGACCTCTCCATGATGCGGAATCCCCTCAGCGCCCGTAAGACCCCCCCGGAGCCGTTCCCGTGCCCAGCAGCAGGCACGAACCCCCTGACGAGACGTGGTCGCTACCCGGCGGTTCCCGCCCGCACCACGCCCGTCCCAGGCCCGACCACACACCAACCGGGACACCCAAGTCGGCCGGGAGACACGGCTCAAATCCCCACAGGGCGTGGGACATTCCCCCAAACAGCCGGGACTCCTGAACGGGCCAGGCCTTCCAGGGCCTCAAGCCCCGGGCCTTCCTGGCAAGCACGCGGCCGCCGGGCCTCATCAAAGCCCTCCGTCACCGTCGGGGCCAGGACACCGCCACCGCTGCCCAAGCCCAGGCCTCCCGTCTCCGCTCGCCATCAAGCCGCCCGCCGCAGGACCCGGACACCCGACCCGAGCAGCCTCCCAGGCACTGCCAGCTGAGAGACGTCCCTGGCCGCCGGCCTCCCCGCTCTGCCCAGGCCCCCGCGCGGCGACCTGGGCGAAGCGCTCCACGCGGCGCGGGTGGCTCGCTCTGCCGGGCAGACCACCCCCTCCAGGGCGTCCAAGGGCTCGGCATCGGACCCTCCAGGGAGAGGGAGACCATGCACCGGGAAGGACTCCGAGCCATGGCCTCCCAAAGGACCCCCCCCAAGGTGCGGTCAGCGCCGCGGCCCAGGGACCTGGCGGCTGCCTTCCCCAGACCCCCACGGGGAGCCACGCCTCCCAGAGGAGAGGCCACATGCAAGACCGTCCCCGCCCCTGCCCGCGCGGTCCTTCCCTACCCGGGCCTCCCACAGCCGCTGACGCCATCCCACTTGAGGCCAGGGCACCTCCTCCAGAGCCCCTCGCCCATCCAGACGTGGGCCTGTCCACCCACGTCCCCGGCAGGCTCCCTCTGCCCGCCTGTCGCTCACCACTTCAGCTGCCCCCTTCTCGCCACCCAGCCCCAGCCTCCGCCCCAACATCCCTGGACGTCCCAGGGGAGCGCCCTCAGGGGTTCCCAGGCTCCCCCCCTCCCATGGGGGACGGCCCTGATCCAAGGGCCCCCGCTACCACAGACCCCCTGCAGCAGGTGGCCCTCAGGGGTCCCCAGAGCAGAAAGAGAACACTACCCTGCCGGGATCCCGTCTCCCCACAGCATCCTGAGAAGGGCGCCCGGCCTGGGCCAGGACGCCCCCTGGGGCCCTAGGGCCGCACACTTGCCTCGCGGGCCGGGCCCAAATTTCGGCCCCCGCGACGGCTTGCGAAACCCCCCAAGGCCGGCGGGAGGCCGCCCGGGATCTCCAGCACGCTCGGGCACGCGGCCTCTCCCCCGAGGCCAGCGCCGGGCGACGGGCCCCATGCTTCCTGGGCCCGGCAGGCGGCCGCCTTCCCCAGACCTCACCCGAGTGGCTGCTGACACACAGAGGCCCCAAGGCCAAGG
This sequence comes from Sus scrofa, assembly GCF_054392235.1. NCBI lineage: Eukaryota > Metazoa > Chordata > Mammalia > Artiodactyla > Suidae > Sus > Sus scrofa. The sequence goes on from NC_139383.1 coordinate 151,514,614, forward strand.
GCCCATCTACCCCCGAGCCCCCGGTGGCCGCCACGTGCCGGACCTCAGTTTCGATGAGGAGACGGTAGTGAGTTCTCACTCATTTTGTTCAGATTTCCAAGGAATGCTTTAGAGGGAGTCATCATCGATCCGAGCACGGGCTCCGCCGCCGCAAGGCAAATTCACGGCCTCCGCACCTGGACATCCCACCCGCTCCATCACGGCAGCGTTTGGGGGCGTGCCCAGACAGACGAGCCACTGGGCAGGACGGGACGCTCCCCCTCACGCCCCCGGAGCTGGCCTGCCGGGGCCAAAGCCCGCGAGAAGCGGGGGTGGCCCGGGGCTCCGGACCGACGAGCGCCCCAAGGGCGAGTTCTCCACCACTGAGGACAGGGGCCGCTCACCATCGCCAGGTCTCCACAGAGCCGCGACAAGGACGCCACGCCCACTGGTCTGCGGGAGCTCCTCGGCCTCGCGCGGTGGCACGCCACAAGATCAGGGGTCCGCCATGCTGCTCTCCTGGGTCAGGGCGAGAGAGCACACACACCACAAGGGTTTCCACAAGGAGGAAGGGCCACGCTGGCGCCAGGGGACCAGGGCCCCTCCACCTGGAGACCCGCACTGCATCGGGCTGCCACGGCTCCCCAGCCTCCCCAGCCTCCCCTCTCTCTGGGTGTCTGCAGCCACACGGACCCTGCCTGGGGGACGGGCGCGGGGGGTGGTGCAGGCCCGGCCTGCACAGAGGCGTGCCAGGGGCACAGAGAGAGGCCCCGGCATTCTTCTCCCACGTCCCAGGGCCCGAAAGATGGATCCCCAAGGCCGGCTCCCCGCCCCCCAACACGGCAACAAGGTGCCCCACGGAGGCACATTCAGGCCCACTGGGGCAACCTGCGCCACACCCCCGACACGACCGGGAAACCCAAACCCCTGGCACCTCCTCTGCCTCAGGACTTCCGCCAGGACTCACCGCCCCTGCGGAAACCCTCTCTCTTCCTTTGTTCTCTCCCTCTCTCTCTCTCCCTCTCGGTCCCACCCGCTGTCACCCTTTCCCTGGCGAGCGCGCGCGCACCGAAGCTTTCTCTCCTTTGCTGGACCCATCCGACGCACGATCAGCCACTTGCCCTCACAAGAGTCTGTCCGTGCCAGCCGGCTCTCCAGGAACTCCAGCACGGGAGCACTGATGCTACCCTGCCCTGACGAAGGGTGACGGCCACCAACTCCCCTTGACCTCTCCATGATGCGGAATCCCCTCAGCGCCCGTAAGACCCCCCCGGAGCCGTTCCCGTGCCCAGCAGCAGGCACGAACCCCCTGACGAGACGTGGTCGCTACCCGGCGGTTCCCGCCCGCACCACGCCCGTCCCAGGCCCGACCACACACCAACCGGGACACCCAAGTCGGCCGGGAGACACGGCTCAAATCCCCACAGGGCGTGGGACATTCCCCCAAACAGCCGGGACTCCTGAACGGGCCAGGCCTTCCAGGGCCTCAAGCCCCGGGCCTTCCTGGCAAGCACGCAGCCGCCGGGCCTCATCAAAGCCCTCCGTCACCGTCGGGGCCAGGACACCGCCACCGCTGCCCAAGCCCAGGCCTCCCGTCTCCGCTCGCCATCAAGCCGCCCGCCGCAGGACCCGGACACCCGCCCCGAGCAGCCTCCCAGGCACTGCCAGCTGAGAGACGTCCCTGGCCGCCGGCCTCCCCGCTCTGCCCAGGCCCCCGCGCGGCGACCTGGGCGAAGCGCTCCACGCGGCGCGGGTGGCTCGCTCTGCCGGGCAGACCACCCCCTCCAGGGCGTCCAAGGGCTCGGCATCGGACCCTCCAGGGAGAGGGAGACCGTGCACCGGGAAGGACTCCGAGCCATGGCCTCCCAAAGGACCCCCCCCAAGGTGCGGTCAGCGCCGCGGCCCAGGGACCTGGCGGCTGCCTTCCCCAGACCCCCACGGGGAGCCACGCCTCCCAGAGGAGAGGCCACATGCAAGACCGTCCCCGCCCCTGCCCGCGCGGTCCTTCCCTACCCGGGCCTCCCACAGCCGCTGACGCCATCCCACTTGAGGCCAGGGCACCTCCTACAGAGCCCCTCGCCCATCCAGACGTGGGCCTGTCCACCCACGTCCCCGGCAGGCTCCCTCTGCCCGCCTGTCGCTCACCACTTCAGCTGCCCCCTTCTCGCCACCCAGCCCCAGCCTCCGCCCCAACATCCCTGGACGTCCCAGGGGAGCGCCCTCAGGGGTTCCCAGGCTCCCCCCCTCCCATGGGGGACGGCCCTGATCCAAGGGCCCCCGCTACCACAGACCCCCTGCAGCAGGTGGCCCTCAGGGGTCCCCAGAGCAGAAAGAGAACACTACCCTGCCGGGATCCCGTCTCCCCACAGCATCCTGAGAAGGGCGCCGGGCCTGGGCCAGGACGCCCCCTGGGGCCCTAGGGCCGCACACTTGCCTCGCGTGCCGGGCCCAAATTTCGGCCCCCGCGACGGCTTGCGAAACCCCCCAAGGCCGGCGGGAGGCCGCCCGGGATCTCCAGCACGCTCGGGCACGCGGCCTCTCCCCCGAGGCCAGCGCCGGGCCACGGGCCCCATGCTTCCTGGGCCCGGCAGGCGGCCGCCTTCCCCAGACCTCACCCGAGTGGCTGCTGACACCCAGAGGCCCCAAGGCCAAGGGCCCATCTACCCCCGAGCCCCCGGTGGCCGCCACGTGCCGGACCTCAGTTTCGATGAGGAGACGGTAGTGAGTTCTCACTCATTTTGTTCAGATTTCCAAGGAATGCTTTAGAGGGAGTCATCATCGATCCGAGCACGGGCTCCGCCGCCACAAGGCAAATTCACGGCCTCCGCACCTGGACATCCAACCCGCTCCATCACGGCAGCGTTTGGGGGCGTGCCCAGACAGACGAGCCACTGGGCAGGACGGGACGCTCCCCCTCACGCCCCCGGAGCTGGCCTGCCGGGGCCAAAGCCCGCGAGAAGCGGGGGTGGCCCGGGGCTCCGGACAGACGAGCGCCCCAAGGGCGAGTTCTCCACCACTGAGGACAGGGGCCGCTCACCATCGCCAGGTCTCCACAGAGCCGCGACAGGGACGCCACGCCCACTGGTCTGCGGGAGCTCCTCGGCCTCGCTCGGTGGCACGCCACAAGATCAGGGGTCCGCCATGCTGCTCTCCTGGGTCAGGGCGAGAGAGCACACACACCACAAGGGTTTCCACAAGGAGGAAGGGCCACGCTGGCGCCAGGGGACCAGGGCCCCTCCACCTGGAGACCCGCACTGCATCGGGCTGCCACGGCTCCCCAGCCTCCCCAGCCTCCCCTCTCTCTGGGTGTCTGCAGCCACACGGACCCTGCCTGGGGGACGGGCGCGGGGGGGGGTGCAGGCCCGGCCTGCACAGAGGCGTGCCAGGGGCACAGAGAGAGGCCCCGGCATTCTTCTCCCACGTCCCAGGGCCCGAAAGATGGATCCCCAAGGCCGGCTCCCCGCCCCCCAACACGGCAACAAGGTGCCCCACGGAGGCACATTCAGGCCCACTGGGGCAACCTGCGCCACACCCCCGACACGACCGGGAAACCCAAACCCCTGGCACCTCCTCTGCCTCAGGACTTCCGCCAGGACTCACCGCCCCTGCGGAAACCCTCTCTCTTCCTTTGTTCTCTCCCTCTCTCTCTCTCCCTCTCGGTCCCACCCGCTGTCACCCTTTCCCTGGCGAGCGCGCGCGCACCGAAGCTTTCTCTCCTTTGCTGGACCCATCCGACGCACGATCAGCCACTTGCCCTCACAAGAGTCTGTCCGTGCCAGCCGGCTCTCCAGGAACCCCAGCACGGGAGCACTGAGGCTACCCTGCCCTGACGAAGGGTGACGGCCACCAACTCCCCTTGACCTCTCCATGATGCGGAATCCCCTCAGCGCCCGTAAGACCCCCCCGGAGCCGTTCCCGTGCCCAGCAGCAGGCACGAACCCCCTGACGAGACGTGGTCGCTACCCGGCGGTTCCCGCCCGCACCACGCCCGTCCCAGGCCCGACCACACACCAACCGGGACACCCAAGTCGGCCGGGAGACATGGCTCAAATCCCCACAGGGCGTGGGACATTCCCCCAAACAGCCGGGACTCCTGAACGGGCCAGGCCTTCCAGGGCCTCAAGCCCCGGGCCTTCCTGGCAAGCACGCGGCCGCCGGGCCTCATCAAAGCCCTCCGTCACCGTCGGGGCCAGGACACCGCCACCGCTGCCCAAGCCCAGGCCTCCCGTCTCCGCTCGCCATCCAGCCGCCCGCCGCAGGACCCGGACACCCGTCCCGAGCAGCCTCCCAGGCACTGCCAGCTGAGAGACGTCCCTGGCCGCCGACCTCCCCGCTCTGCCTAGGCCCCCGCGCGGCGACCTGGGCGAAGCGCTCCACGCGGCGCGGGTGGCTCACTCTGCCGGGCAGACCACCCCCTCCAGGGCGTCCAAGGGCTCGGCATCGGACCCTCCAGGGAGAGGGAGACCGTGCACCGGGAAGGACTCCGACCCGTGGCCTCCCAAAGGACCCCCCCCAAGGGGCGGTCAGCGCCGCGGCCCAGGGACCTGGCGGCTGCCTTCCCCAGACCCCCACGGGGAGCCACGCCTCCCAGAGGAGAGGCCACATGCAAGACCGTCCCCGCCCCTGCCCGCGCGGTCCTTCCCTACCCGGGCCTCCCACAGCCGCTGACGCCATCCCACTTGAGGCCAGGGCACCTCCTCCAGAGCCCCTCGCCCATCCAGACGTGGGCCTGTCCACCCACGTCCCTGGCAGGCTCCCACTGCCCGCCTGTCGCTCACCACTTCAGCTGCCCCCTTCTCGCCACCCAGCCCCAGCCTCCGCCCCAACATCCCTGGACGTCCCAGGGGAGCGCCCTCAGGGGTTCCCAGGCTCCCCCCCTCCCATGGGGGACGGCCCTGATCCAAGGGCCCCCGCTACCACAGACCCCCTGCAGCAGGTGGCCCTCAGGGGTCCCCAGAGCAGAAAGAGAACACTACCCTGCCGGGATCCCGTCTCCCCACAGCATCCTGAGAAGGGCGCCCGGCCTGGGCCAGGACGCCCCCTGGGGCCCTAGGGCCGCACACTTGCCTCGCGGGCCGGGCCCAAATTTCGGCCCCCGCGACGGCTTGCGAAACCCCCCAAGGCCGGCGGGAGGCCGCCCGGGATCTCCAGCACGCTCGGGAACGCGGCCTCGCCCCCGAGGCCAGCGCCGGGCGACGGGCCCCATGCTTCCTGGGCCCGGCAGGCGGCCGCCTTCCCCAGACCTCACCCGAGTGGCTGCTGACACACAGAGGCCCCAAGGCCAAGGGCCCATCTACCCCCGAGCCCCCGGTGGCCGCCACGTGCCGGACCTCAGTTTCGATGAGGAGACGGTAGTGAGTTCTCACTCATTTTGTTCAGATTTCCAAGGAATGCTTTAGAGGGAGTCATCATCGATGCGAGCACGGGCTCCGCCGCCGCAAGGCAAATTCACGGCCTCCGCACCTGGACATCCCACCCGCTCCATCACGGCAGCGTTTGGGGGCGTGCCCAGACAGACGAGCCACTGGGCAGGACGGGACGCTCCCCCTCACGCCCCCGGAGCTGGCCTGCCGGGGCCAAAGCCCGCGAGAAGCGGGGGTGGCCCGGGGCTCCGGACAGACGAGCGCCCCAAGGGCGAGTTCTCCACCACTGAGGACAGGGGCCGCTCACCATCGCCAGGTCTCCACAGAGCCGCGACAAGGACGCCACGCCCACTGGTCTGCGGGAGCTCCTCGGCCTCGCGCGGTGGCACGCCACAAGATCAGGGGTCCGCCATGCTGCTCTCCTGGGTCAGGGCGAGAGAGCACACACACCACAAGGGTTTCCACAAGGAGGAAGGGCCACGCTGGCGCCAGGGGACCAGGGCCCCTCCACCTGGAGACCCGCACTGCATCGGGCTGCCACGGCTCCCCAGCCTCCCCAGCCTCCCCTCTCTCTGGGTGTCTGCAGCCACACGGACCCTGCCTGGGGGGGGGTGCAGGCCCGGCCTGCACAGAGGCGTGCCAGGGGCATAGAGAGAGGCCCCGGCATTCTTCTCCCACGTCCCAGGGCCCGAAAGATGGATCCCCAAGGCCGGCTCCCCGCCCCCCAACACGGCAACAAGGTGCCCCATGGAGGCACATTCAGGCCCACTGGGGCAACCTGCGCCACACCCCCGACACGACCGGGAAACCCAAACCCCTGGCACCTCCTCTGCCTCAGGACTTCCGCCAGGACTCACCGCCCCTGCGGAAACCCTCTCTCTTCCTTTGTTCTCTCCCTCTCTCTCTCTCCCTCTCGGTCCCACCCGCTGTCACCCTTTCCCTGGCGAGCGCGCGCGCACCGAAGCTTTCTCTCCTTTGCTGGACCCATCCGACGCACGATCAGCCACTTGCCCTCACAAGAGTCTGTCCGTGCCAGCCGGCTCTCCAGGAACCCCAGCACGGGAGCACTGAGGCTACCCTGCCCTGACGAAGGGTGACGGCCACCAACTCCCCTTGACCTCTCCATGATGCGGAATCTCCTCAGCGCCCGTAAGACCCCCCCGGAGCCGTTCCCATGCCCAGCAGCAGGCACGAACCCCCTGACGAGACGTGGTCGCTACCCGGCGGTTCCCGCCCGCACCACGCCCGTCCCAGGCCCGACCACACACCAACCGGGACACCCAAGTCGGCCGGGAGACACGGCTCAAATCCCCACAGGGCGTGGGACATTCCCCCAAACAGCCGGGACTCCTGAACGGGCCAGGCCTTCCGGGGCCTCAAGCCCCGGGCCTTCCTGGCAAGCACGCGGCCGCCGGGCCTCATCAAAGCCCTCCGTCACCGTCGGGGCCAGGACACCGCCACCGCTGCCCAAGCCCAGGCCTCCCGTCTCCGCTCGCCATCCAGCCGCCCGCCGCAGGACCCGGACACCCGCCCCGAGCAGCCTCCCAGGCACTGCCAGCTGAGAGACGTCCCTGGCCGCCGACCTCCCCGCTCTGCCCAGGCCCCCGCGCGGCGACCTGGGCGAAGCGCTCCACGCGGCGCGGGTGGCTCGCTCTGCCGGGCAGACCACCCCCTCCAGGGCGTCCAAGGGCTCGGCATCGCACCCTCCAGGGAGAGGGAGACCGTGCACCGGGAAGGACTCCGACCCGTGGCCTCCCAAAGGACCCCCCCCAAGGTGCGGTCAGCGCCGCGGCCCAGGGACCTGGCGGCTGCCTTCCCCAGACCCCCACGGGGAGCCACGCCTCCCAGAGGAGAGGCCACATGCAAGACCGTCCCCGCCCCTGCCCGCGCGGTCCTTCCCTACCCGGGCCTCCCACAGCCGCTGACGCCATCCCACTTGAGGCCAGGGCACCTCCTCCAGAGCCCCTCGCCCATCCAGACGTGGGCCTGTCCACCCACGTCCCTGGCAGGCTCCCACTGCCCGCCTGTCGCTCACCACTTCAGCTGCCCCCTTCTCGCCACCCAGCCCCAGCCTCCGCCCCAACATCCCTGGACGTCCCAGGGGAGCGCCCTCAGGGGTTCCCAGGCTCCCCCCCTCCCATGGGGGACGGCCCTGATCCAAGGGCCCCCGCTACCACAGACCCCCTGCAGCAGGTGGCCCTCAGGGGTCCCCAGAGCAGAAAGAGAACACTACCCTGCCGGGATCCCGTCTCCCCACAGCATCCTGAGAAGGGCGCCCGGCCTGGGCCAGGACGCCCCCTGGGGCCCTAGGGCCGCACACTTGCCTCGCGGGCCGGGCCCAAATTTCGGCCCCCGCGACGGCTTGCGAAACCCCCCAAGGCCGGCGGGAGGCCGCCCGGGATCTCCAGCACGCTCGGGCACGCGGCCTCGCCCCCGAGGCCAGCGCCGGGCGACGGGCCCCATGCTTCCTGGGCCCGGCAGGCGGCCGCCTTCCCCAGACCTCACCCGAGTGGCTGCTGACACACAGAGGCCCCAAGGCCAAGGGCCCATCTACCCCCGAGCCCCCGGTGGCCGCCACGTGCCGGACCTCAGTTTCGATGAGGAGACGGTAGTGAGTTCTCACTCATTTTGTTCAGATTTCCAAGGAATGCTTTAGAGGGAGTCATCATCGATGCGAGCACGGGCTCCGCCGCCGCAAGGCAAATTCACGGCCTCCGCACCTGGACATCCCACCCGCTCCATCACGGCAGCGTTTGGGGGCGTGCCCAGACAGACGAGCCACTGGGCAGGACGGGACGCTCCCCCTCACGCCCCCGGAGCTGGCCTGCCGGGGCCAAAGCCCGCGAGAAGCGGGGGTGGCCCGGGGCTCCGGACAGACGAGCGCCCCAAGGGCGAGTTCTCCACCACTGAGGACAGGGGCCGCTCACCATCGCCAGGTCTCCACAGAGCCGCGACAAGGACGCCACGCCCACTGGTCTGCGGGAGCTCCTCGGCCTCGCGCGGTGGCACGCCACAAGATCAGGGGTCCGCCATGCTGCTCTCCTGGGTCAGGGCGAGAGAGCACACACACCACAAGGGTTTCCACAAGGAGGAAGGGCCACGCTGGCGCCAGGGGACCAGGGCCCCTCCACCTGGAGACCCGCACTGCATCGGGCTGCCACGGCTCCCCAGCCTCCCCAGCCTCCCCTCTCTCTGGGTGTCTGCAGCCACACGGACCCTGCCTGGGGGGGGGTGCAGGCCCGGCCTGCACAGAGGCGTGCCAGGGGCATAGAGAGAGGCCCCGGCATTCTTCTCCCACGTCCCAGGGCCCGAAAGATGGATCCCCAAGGCCGGCTCCCCGCCCCCCAACACGGCAACAAGGTGCCCCATGGAGGCACATTCAGGCCCACTGGGGCAACCTGCGCCACACCCCCGACACGACCGGGAAACCCAAACCCCTGGCACCTCCTCTGCCTCAGGACTTCCGCCAGGACTCACCGCCCCTGCGGAAACCCTCTCTCTTCCTTTGTTCTCTCCCTCTCTCTCTCTCCCTCTCGGTCCCACCCGCTGTCACCCTTTCCCTGGCGAGCGCGCGCGCACCGAAGCTTTCTCTCCTTTGCTGGACCCATCCGACGCACGATCAGCCACTTGCCCTCACAAGAGTCTGTCCGTGCCAGCCGGCTCTCCAGGAACCCCAGCACGGGAGCACTGAGGCTACCCTGCCCTGACGAAGGGTGACGGCCACCAACTCCCCTTGACCTCTCCATGATGCGGAATCTCCTCAGCGCCCGTAAGACCCCCCCGGAGCCGTTCCCATGCCCAGCAGCAGGCACGAACCCCCTGACGAGACGTGGTCGCTACCCGGCGGTTCCCGCCCGCACCACGCCCGTCCCAGGCCCGACCACACACCAACCGGGACACCCAAGTCGGCCGGGAGACACGGCTCAAATCCCCACAGGGCGTGGGACATTCCCCCAAACAGCCGGGACTCCTGAACGGGCCAGGCCTTCCGGGGCCTCAAGCCCCGGGCCTTCCTGGCAAGCACGCGGCCGCCGGGCCTCATCAAAGCCCTCCGTCACCGTCGGGGCCAGGACACCGCCACCGCTGCCCAAGCCCAGGCCTCCCGTCTCCGCTCGCCATCCAGCCGCCCGCCGCAGGACCCGGACACCCGCCCCGAGCAGCCTCCCAGGCACTGCCAGCTGAGAGACGTCCCTGGCCGCCGACCTCCCCGCTCTGCCCAGGCCCCCGCGCGGCGACCTGGGCGAAGCGCTCCACGCGGCGCGGGTGGCTCGCTCTGCCGGGCAGACCACCCCCTCCAGGGCGTCCAAGGGCTCGGCATCGCACCCTCCAGGGAGAGGGAGACCGTGCACCGGGAAGGACTCCGACCCGTGGCCTCCCAAAGGACCCCCCCCAAGGTGCGGTCAGCGCCGCGGCCCAGGGACCTGGCGGCTGCCTTCCCCAGACCCCCACGGGGAGCCACGCCTCCCAGAGGAGAGGCCACATGCAAGACCGTCCCCGCCCCTGCCCGCGCGGTCCTTCCCTACCCGGGCCTCCCACAGCCGCTGACGCCATCCCACTTGAGGCCAGGGCACCTCCTCCAGAGCCCCTCGCCCATCCAGACGTGGGCCTGTCCACCCACGTCCCCGGCAGGCTCCCACTGCCCGCCTGTCGCTCACCACTTCAGCTGCCCCCTTCTCGCCACCCAGCCCCAGCCTCCGCCCCAACATCCCTGGACGTCCCAGGGGAGCGCCCTCAGGGGTTCCCAGGCTCCCCCCCTCCCATGGGGGACGGCCCTGATCCAAGGGCCCCCGCTACCACAGACCCCCTGCAGCAGGTGGCCCTCAGGGGTCCCCAGAGCAGAAAGAGAACACTACCCTGCCGGGATCCCGTCTCCCCACAGCATCCTGAGAAGGGCGCCCGGCCTGGGCCAGGACGCCCCCTGGGGCCCTAGGGCCGCACACTTGCCTCGCGGGCCGGGCCCAAATTTCGGCCCCCGCGACGGCTTGCGAAACCCCCCAAGGCCGGCGGGAGGCCGCCCGGGATCTCCAGCACGCTCGGGCACGCGGCCTCTCCCCCGAGGCCAGCGCCGGGCCACGGGCCCCATGCTTCCTGGGCCCGGCAGGCGGCCGCCTTCCCCAGACCTCACCCGAGTGGCTGCTGACACCCAGAGGCCCCAAGGCCAAGGGCCCATCTACCCCCGAGCCCCCGGTGGCCGCCACGTGCCGGACCTCAGTTTCGATGAGGAGACGGTAGTGAGTTCTCACTCATTTTGTTCAGATTTCCAAGGAATGCTTTAGAGGGAGTCATCATCGATCCGAGCACGGGCTCCGCCGCCACAAGGCAAATTCACGGCCTCCGCACCTGGACATCCAACCCGCTCCATCACGGCAGCGTTTGGGGGCGTGCCCAGACAGACGAGCCACTGGGCAGGACGGGACGCTCCCCCTCACGCCCCCGGAGCTGGCCTGCCGGGGCCAAAGCCCGCGAGAAGCGGGGCTGGCCCGGGGCTCCGGACAGACGAGCGCCCCAAGGGCGAGTTCTCCACCACTGAGGACAGGGGCCGCTCACCATCGCCAGGTCTCCACAGAGCCGCGACAAGGACGCCACGCCCATTGGGCTGCGGGAGGTCCTCGGCCTCGCTCGGTGGCACGCCACAAGATCAGGGGTCCGCCATGCTGCTCTCCTGGGTCAGGGCGAGAGAGCACACACACCACAAGGGTTTCCACAAGGAGGAAGGGCCACGCTGGCGCCAGGGGACCAGGGCCCCTCCACCTGGAGACCCGCACTGCATCGGGCTGCCATGGCTCCCCAGCCTCCCCAGCCTCCCCTCTCTCTGGGTGTCTGCAGCCACACGGACCCTGCCTGGGGGGGGGTGCAGGCCCGGCCTGCACAGAGGCGTGCCAGGGGCACAGAGAGAGGCCCCGGCATTCTTCTCCCACGTCCCAGGGCCCGAAAGATGGATCCCCAAGGCCGGCTCCCCGCCCCCCAACACGGCAACAAGGTGCCCCATGGAGGCACATTCAGGCCCACTGGGGCAACCTGCGCCACACCCCCGACACGACCGGGAAACCCAAACCCCTGGCACCTCCTCTGCCTCAGGACTTCCGCCAGGACTCACCGCCCCTGCGGAAACCCTCTCTCTTCCTTTGTTCTCTCCCTCTCTCTCTCTCCCTCTCGGTCCCACCCGCTGTCACCCTTTCCCTGGCGAGCGCGCGCGCACCGAAGCTTTCTCTCCTTTGCTGGACCCATCCGACGCACGATCAGCCACTTGCCCTCACAAGAGTCTGTCCGTGCCAGCCGGCTCTCCAGGAACCCCAGCACGGGAGCACTGAGGCTACCCTGCCCTGACGAAGGGTGACGGCCACCAACTCCCCTTGACCTCTCCATGATGCGGAATCTCCTCAGCGCCCGTAAGACCCCCCCGGAGCCGTTCCCATGCCCAGCAGCAGGCACGAACCCCCTGACGAGACGTGGTCGCTACCCGGCGGTTCCCGCCCGCACCACGCCCGTCCCAGGCCCGACCACACACCAACCGGGACACCCAAGTCGGCCGGGAGACACGGCTCAAATCCCCACAGGGCGTGGGACATTCCCCCAAACAGCCGGGACTCCTGAACGGGCCAGGCCTTCCGGGGCCTCAAGCCCCGGGCCTTCCTGGCAAGCACGCGGCCGCCGGGCCTCATCAAAGCCCTCCGTCACCGTCGGGGCCAGGACACCGCCACCGCTGCCCAAGCCCAGGCCTCCCGTCTCCGCTCGCCATCCAGCCGCCCGCCGCAGGACCCGGACACCCGCCCCGAGCAGCCTCCCAGGCACTGCCAGCTGAGAGACGTCCCTGGCCGCCGACCTCCCCGCTCTGCCCAGGCCCCCGCGCGGCGACCTGGGCGAAGCGCTCCACGCGGCGCGGGTGGCTCGCTCTGCCGGGCAGACCACCCCCTCCAGGGCGTCCAAGGGCTCGGCATCGCACCCTCCAGGGAGAGGGAGACCGTGCACCGGGAAGGACTCCGACCCGTGGCCTCCCAAAGGACCCCCCCCAAGGTGCGGTCAGCGCCGCGGCCCAGGGACCTGGCGGCTGCCTTCCCCAGACCCCCACGGGGAGCCACGCCTCCCAGAGGAGAGGCCACATGCAAGACCGTCCCCGCCCCTGCCCGCGCGGTCCTTCCCTACCCGGGCCTCCCACAGCCGCTGACGCCATCCCACTTGAGGCCAGGGCACCTCCTCCAGAGCCCCTCGCCCATCCAGACGTGGGCCTGTCCACCCACGTCCCCGGCAGGCTCCCACTGCCCGCCTGTCGCTCACCACTTCAGCTGCCCCCTTCTCGCCACCCAGCCCCAGCCTCCGCCCCAACATCCCTGGACGTCCCAGGGGAGCGCCCTCAGGGGTTCCCAGGCTCCCCCCCTCCCATGGGGGACGGCCCTGATCCAAGGGCCCCCGCTACCACAGACCCCCTGCAGCAGGTGGCCCTCAGGGGTCCCCAGAGCAGAAAGAGAACACTACCCTGCCGGGATCCCGTCTCCCCACAGCATCCTGAGAAGGGCGCCCGGCCTGGGCCAGGACGCCCCCTGGGGCCCTAGGGCCGCACACTTGCCTCGCGGGCCGGGCCCAAATTTCGGCCCCCGCGACGGCTTGCGAAACCCCCCAAGGCCGGCGGGAGGCCGCCCGGGATCTCCAGCACGCTCGGGCACGCGGCCTCTCCCCCGAGGCCAGCGCCGGGCCACGGGCCCCATGCTTCCTGGGCCCGGCAGGCGGCCGCCTTCCCCAGACCTCACCCGAGTGGCTGCTGACACCCAGAGGCCCCAAGGCCAAGGGCCCATCTACCCCCGAGCCCCCGGTGGCCGCCACGTGCCGGACCTCAGTTTCGATGAGGAGACGGTAGTGAGTTCTCACTCATTTTGTTCAGATTTCCAAGGAATGCTTTAGAGGGAGTCATCATCGATCCGAGCACGGGCTCCGCCGCCACAAGGCAAATTCACGGCCTCCGCACCTGGACATCCAACCCGCTCCATCACGGCAGCGTTTGGGGGCGTGCCCAGACAGACGAGCCACTGGGCAGGACGGGACGCTCCCCCTCACGCCCCCGGAGCTGGCCTGCCGGGGCCAAAGCCCGCGAGAAGCGGGGCTGGCCCGGGGCTCCGGACAGACGAGCGCCCCAAGGGCGAGTTCTCCACCACTGAGGACAGGGGCCGCTCACCATCGCCAGGTCTCCACAGAGCCGCGACAAGGACGCCACGCCCATTGGGCTGCGGGAGGTCCTCGGCCTCGCTCGGTGGCACGCCACAAGATCAGGGGTCCGCCATGCTGCTCTCCTGGGTCAGGGCGAGAGAGCACACACACCACAAGGGTTTCCACAAGGAGGAAGGGCCACGCTGGCGCCAGGGGACCAGGGCCCCTCCACCTGGAGACCCGCACTGCATCGGGCTGCCATGGCTCCCCAGCCTCCCCAGCCTCCCCTCTCTCTGGGTGTCTGCAGCCACACGGACCCTGCCTGGGGGGGGGTGCAGGCCCGGCCTGCACAGAGGCGTGCCAGGGGCACAGAGAGAGGCCCCGGCATTCTTCTCCCACGTCCCAGGGCCCGAAAGATGGATCCCCAAGGCCGGCTCCCCGCCCCCCAACACGGCAACAAGGTGCCCCATGGAGGCACATTCAGGCCCACTGGGGCAACCTGCGCCACACCCCCGACACGACCGGGAAACCCAAACCCCTGGCACCTCCTCTGCCTCAGGACTTCCGCCAGGACTCACCGCCCCTGCGGAAACCCTCTCTCTTCCTTTGTTCTCTCCCTCTCTCTCTCTCCCTCTCGGTCCCACCCGCTGTCACCCTTTCCCTGGCGAGCGCGCGCGCACCGAAGCTTTCTCTCCTTTGCTGGACCCATCCGACGCACGATCAGCCACTTGCCCTCACAAGAGTCTGTCCGTGCCAGCCGGCTCTCCAGGAACCCCAGCACGGGCGCACTGATGCTACCCTGCCCTGACGAAGGGTGACGGCCACCAACTCCCCTTGACCTCTCCATGATGCGGAATCTCCTCAGCGCCCGTAAGACCCCCCCGGAGCCGTTCCCATGCCCAGCAGCAGGCACGAACCCCCTGACGAGACGTGGTCGCTACCCGGCGGTTCCCGCCCGCACCACGCCCGTCCCAGGCCCGACCACACACCAACCGGGACACCCAAGTCGGCCGGGAGACACGGCTCAAATCCCCACAGGGCGTGGGACATTCCCCCAAACAGCCGGGACTCCTGAACGGGCCAGGCCTTCCGGGGCCTCAAGCCCCGGGCCTTCCTGGCAAGCACGCGGCCGCCGGGCCTCATCAAAGCCCTCCGTCACCGTCGGGGCCAGGACACCGCCACCGCTGCCCAAGCCCAGGCCTCCCGTCTCCGCTCGCCATCCAGCCGCCCGCCGCAGGACCCGGACACCCGCCCCGAGCAGCCTCCCAGGCACTGCCAGCTGAGAGACGTCCCTGGCCGCCGACCTCCCCGCTCTGCCCAGGCCCCCGCGCGGCGACCTGGGCGAAGCGCTCCACGCGGCGCGGGTGGCTCGCTCTGCCGGGCAGACCACCCCCTCCAGGGCGTCCAAGGGCTCGGCATCGCACCCTCCAGGGAGAGGGAGACCGTGCACCGGGAAGGACTCCGACCCGTGGCCTCCCAAAGGACCCCCCCCAAGGTGCGGTCAGCGCCGCGGCCCAGGGACCTGGCGGCTGCCTTCCCCAGACCCCCACGGGGAGCCACGCCTCCCAGAGGAGAGGCCACATGCAAGACCGTCCCCGCCCCTGCCCGCGCGGTCCTTCCCTACCCGGGCCTCCCACAGCCGCTGACGCCATCCCACTTGAGGCCAGGGCACCTCCTCCAGAGCCCCTCGCCCATCCAGACGTGGGCCTGTCCACCCACGTCCCCGGCAGGCTCCCACTGCCCGCCTGTCGCTCACCACTTCAGCTGCCCCCTTCTCGCCACCCAGCCCCAGCCTCCGCCCCAACATCCCTGGACGTCCCAGGGGAGCGCCCTCAGGGGTTCCCAGGCTCCCCCCCTCCCATGGGGGACGGCCCTGATCCAAGGGCCCCCGCTACCACAGACCCCCTGCAGCAGGTGGCCCTCAGGGGTCCCCAGAGCAGAAAGAGAACACTACCCTGCCGGGATCCCGTCTCCCCACAGCATCCTGAGAAGGGCGCCCGGCCTGGGCCAGGACGCCCCCTGGGGCCCTAGGGCCGCACACTTGCCTCGCGGGCCGGGCCCAAATTTCGGCCCCCGCGACGGCTTGCGAAACCCCCCAAGGCCGGCGGGAGGCCGCCCGGGATCTCCAGCACGCTCGGGCACGCGGCCTCTCCCCCGAGGCCAGCGCCGGGCCACGGGCCCCATGCTTCCTGGGCCCGGCAGGCGGCCGCCTTCCCCAGACCTCACCCGAGTGGCTGCTGACACCCAGAGGCCCCAAGGCCAAGGGCCCATCTACCCCCGAGCCCCCGGTGGCCGCCACGTGCCGGACCTCAGTTTCGATGAGGAGACGGTAGTGAGTTCTCACTCATTTTGTTCAGATTTCCAAGGAATGCTTTAGAGGGAGTCATCATCGATCCGAGCACGGGCTCCGCCGCCACAAGGCAAATTCACGGCCTCCGCACCTGGACATCCAACCCGCTCCATCACGGCAGCGTTTGGGGGCGTGCCCAGACAGACGAGCCACTGGGCAGGACGGGACGCTCCCCCTCACGCCCCCGGAGCTGGCCTGCCGGGGCCAAAGCCCGCGAGAAGCGGGGCTGGCCCGGGGCTCCGGACAGACGAGCGCCCCAAGGGCGAGTTCTCCACCACTGAGGACAGGGGCCGCTCACCATCGCCAGGTCTCCACAGAGCCGCGACAAGGACGCCACGCCCATTGGGCTGCGGGAGGTCCTCGGCCTCGCTCGGTGGCACGCCACAAGATCAGGGGTCCGCCATGCTGCTCTCCTGGGTCAGGGCGAGAGAGCACACACACCACAAGGGTTTCCACAAGGAGGAAGGGCCACGCTGGCGCCAGGGGACCAGGGCCCCTCCACCTGGAGACCCGCACTGCATCGGGCTGCCATGGCTCCCCAGCCTCCCCAGCCTCCCCTCTCTCTGGGTGTCTGCAGCCACACGGACCCTGCCTGGGGGGGGGTGCAGGCCCGGCCTGCACAGAGGCGTGCCAGGGGCACAGAGAGAGGCCCCGGCATTCTTCTCCCACGTCCCAGGGCCCGAAAGATGGATCCCCAAGGCCGGCTCCCCGCCCCCCAACACGGCAACAAGGTGCCCCATGGAGGCACATTCAGGCCCACTGGGGCAACCTGCGCCACACCCCCGACACGACCGGGAAACCCAAACCCCTGGCACCTCCTCTGCCTCAGGACTTCCGCCAGGACTCACCGCCCCTGCGGAAACCCTCTCTCTTCCTTTGTTCTCTCCCTCTCTCTCTCTCCCTCTCGGTCCCACCCGCTGTCACCCTTTCCCTGGCGAGCGCGCGCGCACCGAAGCTTTCTCTCCTTTGCTGGACCCATCCGACGCACGATCAGCCACTTGCCCTCACAAGAGTCTGTCCGTGCCAGCCGGCTCTCCAGGAACCCCAGCACGGGAGCACTGAGGCTACCCTGCCCTGACGAAGGGTGACGGCCACCAACTCCCCTTGACCTCTCCATGATGCGGAATCTCCTCAGCGCCCGTAAGACCCCCCCGGAGCCGTTCCCATGCCCAGCAGCAGGCACGAACCCCCTGACGAGACGTGGTCGCTACCCGGCGGTTCCCGCCCGCACCACGCCCGTCCCAGGCCCGACCACACACCAACCGGGACACCCAAGTCGGCCGGGAGACACGGCTCAAATCCCCACAGGGCGTGGGACATTCCCCCAAACAGCCGGGACTCCTGAACGGGCCAGGCCTTCCGGGGCCTCAAGCCCCGGGCCTTCCTGGCAAGCACGCGGCCGCCGGGCCTCATCAAAGCCCTCCGTCACCGTCGGGGCCAGGACACCGCCACCGCTGCCCAAGCCCAGGCCTCCCGTCTCCGCTCGCCATCCAGCCGCCCGCCGCAGGACCCGGACACCCGCCCCGAGCAGCCTCCCAGGCACTGCCAGCTGAGAGACGTCCCTGGCCGCCGACCTCCCCGCTCTGCCCAGGCCCCCGCGCGGCGACCTGGGCGAAGCGCTCCACGCGGCGCGGGTGGCTCGCTCTGCCGGGCAGACCACCCCCTCCAGGGCGTCCAAGGGCTCGGCATCGCACCCTCCAGGGAGAGGGAGACCGTGCACCGGGAAGGACTCCGACCCGTGGCCTCCCAAAGGACCCCCCCCAAGGTGCGGTCAGCGCCGCGGCCCAGGGACCTGGCGGCTGCCTTCCCCAGACCCCCACGGGGAGCCACGCCTCCCAGAGGAGAGGCCACATGCAAGACCGTCCCCGCCCCTGCCCGCGCGGTCCTTCCCTACCCGGGCCTCCCACAGCCGCTGACGCCATCCCACTTGAGGCCAGGGCACCTCCTCCAGAGCCCCTCGCCCATCCAGACGTGGGCCTGTCCACCCACGTCCCCGGCAGGCTCCCACTGCCCGCCTGTCGCTCACCACTTCAGCTGCCCCCTTCTCGCCACCCAGCCCCAGCCTCCGCCCCAACATCCCTGGACGTCCCAGGGGAGCGCCCTCAGGGGTTCCCAGGCTCCCCCCCTCCCATGGGGGACGGCCCTGATCCAAGGGCCCCCGCTACCACAGAC
This sequence comes from Sus scrofa, assembly GCF_054392235.1. Taxonomy (NCBI): domain Eukaryota; kingdom Metazoa; phylum Chordata; class Mammalia; order Artiodactyla; family Suidae; genus Sus; species Sus scrofa. The sequence goes on from NC_139383.1 coordinate 151,532,617, forward strand.
CCCCTGCAGCAGGTGGCCCTCAGGGGTCCCCAGAGCAGAAAGAGAACACTACCCTGCCGGGATCCCGTCTCCCCACAGCATCCTGAGAAGGGCGCCCGGCCTGGGCCAGGACGCCCCCTGGGGCCCTAGGGCCGCACACTTGCCTCGCGGGCCGGGCCCAAATTTCGGCCCCCGCGACGGCTTGCGAAACCCCCCAAGGCCGGCGGGAGGCCGCCCGGGATCTCCAGCACGCTCGGGCACGCGGCCTCTCCCCCGAGGCCAGCGCCGGGCCACGGGCCCCATGCTTCCTGGGCCCGGCAGGCGGCCGCCTTCCCCAGACCTCACCCGAGTGGCTGCTGACACCCAGAGGCCCCAAGGCCAAGGGCCCATCTACCCCCGAGCCCCCGGTGGCCGCCACGTGCCGGACCTCAGTTTCGATGAGGAGACGGTAGTGAGTTCTCACTCATTTTGTTCAGATTTCCAAGGAATGCTTTAGAGGGAGTCATCATCGATCCGAGCACGGGCTCCGCCGCCACAAGGCAAATTCACGGCCTCCGCACCTGGACATCCAACCCGCTCCATCACGGCAGCGTTTGGGGGCGTGCCCAGACAGACGAGCCACTGGGCAGGACGGGACGCTCCCCCTCACGCCCCCGGAGCTGGCCTGCCGGGGCCAAAGCCCGCGAGAAGCGGGGCTGGCCCGGGGCTCCGGACAGACGAGCGCCCCAAGGGCGAGTTCTCCACCACTGAGGACAGGGGCCGCTCACCATCGCCAGGTCTCCACAGAGCCGCGACAAGGACGCCACGCCCATTGGGCTGCGGGAGGTCCTCGGCCTCGCTCGGTGGCACGCCACAAGATCAGGGGTCCGCCATGCTGCTCTCCTGGGTCAGGGCGAGAGAGCACACACACCACAAGGGTTTCCACAAGGAGGAAGGGCCACGCTGGCGCCAGGGGACCAGGGCCCCTCCACCTGGAGACCCGCACTGCATCGGGCTGCCATGGCTCCCCAGCCTCCCCAGCCTCCCCTCTCTCTGGGTGTCTGCAGCCACACGGACCCTGCCTGGGGGGGGGTGCAGGCCCGGCCTGCACAGAGGCGTGCCAGGGGCACAGAGAGAGGCCCCGGCATTCTTCTCCCACGTCCCAGGGCCCGAAAGATGGATCCCCAAGGCCGGCTCCCCGCCCCCCAACACGGCAACAAGGTGCCCCATGGAGGCACATTCAGGCCCACTGGGGCAACCTGCGCCACACCCCCGACACGACCGGGAAACCCAAACCCCTGGCACCTCCTCTGCCTCAGGACTTCCGCCAGGACTCACCGCCCCTGCAGAAACCCTCTCTCTTCCTTTGTTCTCTCCCTCTCTCTCTCTCCCTCTCGGTCCCACCCGCTGTCACCCTTTCCCTGGCGAGCGCGCGCGCACCGAAGCTTTCTCTCCTTTGCTGGACCCATCCGACGCACGATCAGCCACTTGCCCTCACAAGAGTCTGTCCGTGCCAGCCGGCTCTCCAGGAACCCCAGCACGGGAGCACTGAGGCTACCCTGCCCTGACGAAGGGTGACGGCCACCAACTCCCCTTGACCTCTCCATGATGCGGAATCCCCTCAGCGCCCGTAAGACCCCCCCGGAGCCGTTCCCGTGCCCAGCAGCAGGCACGAACCCCCTGACGAGACGTGGTCGCTACCCGGCGGTTCCCGCCCGCACCACGCCCGTCCCAGGCCCGACCACACACCAACCGGGACACCCAAGTCGGCCGGGAGACACGGCTCAAATCCCCACAGGGCGTGGGACATTCCCCCAAACAGCCGGGACTCCTGAACGGGCCAGGCCTTCCGGGGCCTCAAGCCCCGGGCCTTCCTGGCAAGCACGCGGCCGTCGGGCCTCATCAAAGCCCTCCGTCATCGTCGGGGCCAGGACACCGCCACCGCTGCCCAAGCCCAGGCCTCCCGTCTCCGCTCGCCATCCAGCCGCCCGCCGCAGGACCCGGACACCCGCCCCGAGCAGCCTCCCAGGCACTGCCAGCTGAGAGACGTCCCTGGCCGCCGACCTCCCCGCTCTGCCCAGGCCCCCGCGCGGCGACCTGGGCGAAGCGCTCCACGCGGCGCGGGTGGCTCGCTCTGCCGGGCAGACCACCCCCTCCAGGGCGTCCAAGGGCTCGGCATCGCACCCTCCAGGGAGAGGGAGACCGTGCACCGGGAAGGACTCCGACCCGTGGCCTCCCAAAGGACCCCCCCCAAGGTGCGGTCAGCGCCGCGGCCCAGGGACCTGGCGGCTGCCTTCCCCAGACCCCCACGGGGAGCCACGCCTCCCAGAGGAGAGGCCACATGCAAGACCGTCCCCGCCCCTGCCCGCGCGGTCCTTCCCTACCCGGGCCTCCCACAGCCGCTGACGCCATCCCACTTGAGGCCAGGGCACCTCCTCCAGAGCCCCTCGCCCATCCAGACGTGGGCCTGTCCACCCACGTCCCCGGCAGGCTCCCACTGCCCGCCTGTCGCTCACCACTTCAGCTGCCCCCTTCTCGCCACCCAGCCCCAGCCTCCGCCCCAACATCCCTGGACGTCCCAGGGGAGCGCCCTCAGGGGTTCCCAGGCTCCCCCCCTCCCATGGGGGACGGCCCTGATCCAAGGGCCCCCGCTACCACAGACCCCCTGCAGCAGGTGGCCCTCAGGGGTCCCCAGAGCAGAAAGAGAACACTACCCTGCCGGGATCCCGTCTCCCCACAGCATCCTGAGAAGGGCGCCCGGCCTGGGCCAGGACGCCCCCTGGGGCCCTAGGGCCGCACACTTGCCTCGCGGGCTGGGCCCAAATTTCGGCCCCCGCGACGGCTTGCGAAACCCCCCAAGGCCGGCGGGAGGCCGCCCGGGATCTCCAGCACGCTCGGGCACGCGGCCTCTCCCCCGAGGCCAGCGCCGGGCCACGGGCCCCATGCTTCCTGGGCCCGGCAGGCGGCCGCCTTCCCCAGACCTCACCCGAGTGGCTGCTGACACCCAGAGGCCCCAAGGCCAAGGGCCCATCTACCCCCGAGCCCCCGGTGGCCGCCACGTGCCGGACCTCAGTTTCGATGAGGAGACGGTAGTGAGTTCTCACTCATTTTGTTCAGATTTCCAAGGAATGCTTTAGAGGGAGTCATCATCGATCCGAGCACGGGCTCCGCCGCCACAAGGCAAATTCACGGCCTCCGCACCTGGACATCCAACCCGCTCCATCACGGCAGCGTTTGGGGGCGTGCCCAGACAGACGAGCCACTGGGCAGGACGGGACGCTCCCCCTCACGCCCCCGGAGCTGGCCTGCCGGGGCCAAAGCCCGCGAGAAGCGGGGCTGGCCCGGGGCTCCGGACAGACGAGCGCCCCAAGGGCGAGTTCTCCACCACTGAGGACAGGGGCCGCTCACCATCGCCAGGTCTCCACAGAGCCGCAACAGGGACGCCACGCCCACTGGTCTGCGGGAGGTCCTCGGCCTCGCTCGGTGGCACGCCACAAGATCAGGGGTCCGCCATGCTGCTCTCCTGGGTCAGGGCGAGAGAGCACACACACCACAAGGGTTTCCACAAGGAGGAAGGGCCACGCTGGCGCCAGGGGACCAGGGCCCCTCCACCTGGAGACCCGCACTGCATCGGGCTGCCATGGCTCCCCAGCCTCCCCAGCCTCCCCTCTCTCTGGGTGTCTGCAGCCACACGGACCCTGCCTGGGGGGGGGTGCAGGCCCGGCCTGCACAGAGGCGTGCCAGGGGCACAGAGAGAGGCCCCGGCATTCTTCTCCCACGTCCCAGGGCCCGAAAGATGCATCCCCAAGGCCGGCTCCCCGCCCCCCAACACGGCAACAAGGTGCCCCATGGAGGCACATTCAGGCCCACTGGGGCAACCTGTGCCACACCCCCGACACGACCGGGAAACCCAAACCCCTGGCACCTCCTCTGCCTCAGGACTTCCGCCAGGACTCACCGCCCCTGCGGAAACCCTCTCTCTTCCTTTGTTCTCTCCCTCTCTCTCTCTCCCTCTCGGTCCCACCCGCTGTCACCCTTTCCCTGGCGAGCGCGCGCGCACCGAAGCTTTCTCTCCTTTGCTGGACCCATCCGACGCACGATCAGCCACTTGCCCTCACAAGAGTCTGTCCGTGCCAGCCGGCTCTCCAGGAACCCCAGCACGGGAGCACTGAGGCTACCCTGCCCTGACGAAGGGTGACGGCCACCAACTCCCCTTGACCTCTCCATGATGCGGAATCCCCTCAGCGCCCGTAAGATCCCCCGGAGCCGTTCCCGTGCCCAGCAGCAGGCACGAACCCCCTGACGAGACGTGGTCGCTACCCGGCGGTTCCCGCCCGCACCACGCCCGTCCCAGGCCCGACCACACACCAACCGGGACACCCAAGTCGGCCGGGAGACACGGCTCAAATCCCCACAGGGCGTGGGACATTCCCCCAAACAGCCGGGACTCCTGAACGGGCCAGGCCTTCCGGGGCCTCAAGCCCCGGGCCTTCCTGGCAAGCACGCGGCCGCCGGGCCTCATCAAAGCCCTCCGTCACCGGCGGGGCCAGGACACCGCCACCGCTGCCCAAGCCCAGGCCTCCCGTCTCCGCTCGCCATCAAGCCGCCCGCCGCAGGACCCGGACACCCGCCCCGAGCAGCCTCCCAGGCACTGCCAGCTGAGAGACGTCCCTGGCCGCCGACCTCCCCGCTCTGCCCAGGCCCCCGCGCGGCGACCTGGGCGAAGCGCTCCACGCGGCGCGGGTGGCTCGCTCTGCCGGGCAGACCACCCCCTCCAGGGCGTCCAAGGGCTCGGCATCGCACCCTCCAGGGAGAGGGAGACCGTGCACCGGGAAGGACTCCGACCCGTGGCCTCCCAAAGGACCCCCCCAAGGTGCGGACAGCGCCGCGGCCCAGGGACCTGGCGGCTGCCTTCCCCAGACCCCCACGGGGAGCCCGCCTCCCAGAGGAGAGGCCACATGCAAGACCGTCCCCGCCCCTGCCCGCGCGGTCCTTCCCTACCCGGGCCTCCCACAGCCGCTGACGCCATCCCACTTGAGGCCAGGGCACCTCCTCCAGAGCCCCTCGCCCATCCAGACGTGGGCCTGTCCACCCACGTCCCCGGCAGGCTCCCTCTGCCCGCCTGTCGCTCACCACTTCAGCTGCCCCCTTCTCGCCACCCAGCCCCAGCCTCCGCCCCAACATCCCTGGACGTCCCAGGGGAGCGCCCTCAGGGGTTCCCAGGCTCCCCCCCTCCCATGGGGGACAGCCCTGATCCAAGGGCCCCCGCTACCACAGACCCCCTGCAGCAGGTGGCCCTCAGGGGTCCCCAGAGCAGAAAGAGAACACTACCCTGCCGGGATCCCGTCTCCCCACAGCATCCTGAGAAGGGCGCCGGGCCTGGGCCAGGACGCCCCCTGGGGCCCTAGGGCCGCACACTTGCCTCGCGGGCCGGGCCCAAATTTCGGCCCCCGCGACGGCTTGCGAAACCCCCCAAGGCCGGCGGGAGGCCGCCCGGGATCTCCAGCACGCTCGGGCACGCGGCCTCTCCCCCGAGGCCAGCGCCGGGCCACGGGCCCCATGCTTCCTGGCCCCGGCAGGTGGCCGCCTTCCCCAGACCTCACCCGAGTGGCTGCTGACACCCAGAGGCCCCAAGGCCAAGGGCCCATCTACCCCCGAGCCCCCGGTGGCCGCCACGTGCCGGACCTCAGTTTCGATCAGGAGACGGTAGTGAGTTCTCACTCATTTTGTTCAGATTTCCAAGGAATGCTTTAGAGGGAGTCATCATCGATCCGAGCACGGGCTCCGCCGCCACAAGGCAAATTCACGGCCTCCGCACCTGGACATCCAACCCGCTCCATCACGGCAGCGTTTGGGGGCGTGCCCAGACAGACGAGCCACTGGGCAGGACGGGACGCTCCCCCTCACGCCCCCGGAGCTGGCCTGCCGGGGCCAAAGCCCGCGAGAAGCGGGGCTGGCCCGGGGCTCCGGACAGACGAGCGCCCCAAGGGCGAGTTCTCCACCACTGAGGACAGGGGCCGCTCACCATCGCCAGGTCTCCACAGAGCCGCGACAAGGACGCCACGCCCACTGGTCTGCGGGAGGTCCTCGGCCTCGCTCGGTGGCACGCCACAAGATCAGGGGTCCGCCATGCTGCTCTCCTGGGTCAGGGCGAGAGAGCACACACACCACAAGGGTTTCCACAAGGAGGAAGGGCCACGCTGGCGCCAGGGGACCAGGGCCCCTCCACCTGGAGACCCGCACTGCATCGGGCTGCCACGGCTCCCCAGCCTCCCCAGCCTCCCCTCTCTCTGGGTGTCTGCAGCCACACGGACCCTGCCTGGGGGACGGGCGTGGGGGGGGGTGCAGGCCCGGCCTGCACAGAGGCGTGCCAGGGGCACAGAGAGAGGCCCCGGCATTCTTCTCCCACGTCCCAGGGCCCGAAAGATGGATCCCCAAGGCCGGCTCCCCGCCCCCCAACACGGCAACAAGGTGCCCCATGGAGGCACATTCAGGCCCACTGGGGCAACCTGCGCCACACCCCCGACACGACCGGGAAACCCAAACCCCTGGCACCTCCTCTGCCTCAGGACTTCCGCCAGGACTCACCGCCCCTGCGGAAACCCTCTCTCTTCCTTTGTTCTCTCCCTCTCTCTCTCTCCCTCTCGGTCCCACCCGCTGTCACCCTTTCCCTGGCGAGCGCGCGCGCACCGAAGCTTTCTCTCCTTTGCTGGTCCCATCCGACGCACGATCAGCCACTTGCCCTCACAAGAGTCTGTCCGTGCCAGCCGGCTCTCCAGGAACCCCAGCACGGGAGCACTGATGCCACCCTGCCCTGACGAAGGGTGACGGCCACCAACTCCCCTTGACCTCTCCATGATGCAGAATCCCCTCAGCGCCCGTAAGACCCCCCCGGAGCCGTTCCCGTGCCCAGCAGCAGGCACGAACCCCCTGACGAGACGTGGTCGCTACCCGGCGGTTCCCGCCCGCACCACGCCCGTCCCAGGCCCGACCACACACCAACCGGGACACCCAAGTCGGCCGGGAGACACGGCTCAAATCCCCACAGGGCGTGGGACATTCCCCCAAACAGCCGGGACTCCTGAACGGGCCAGGCCTTCCGGGGCCTCAAGCCCCGGGCCTTCCTGGCAAGCACGCGGCCGCCGGGCCTCATCAAAGCCCTCCGTCACCGTCGGGGCCAGGACACCGCCACCGCTGCCCAAGCCCAGGCCTCCCGTCTCCGCTCGCCATCAAGCCGCCCGCCGCAGGACCCGGACACCCGCCCCGAGCAGCCTCCCAGGCACTGCCAGCTGAGAGACGTCCCTGGCCGCCGACCTCCCCGCTCTGCCCAGGCCCCCGCGCCGCGACCTGGGCGAAGCGCTCCATGCGGCGCGGGTGGCTCGCTCTGCCGGGCAGACCACCCCCTCCAGGGCGTCCAAGGGCTCGGCATCGCACCCTCCAGGGAGAGGGAGACCGTGCACCGGGAAGGACTCCGACCCGTGGCCTCCCAAAGGACCCCCCCCAAGGTGCGGTCAGCGCCGCGGCCCAGGGACCTGGCGGCTGCCTTCCCCAGACCCCCACGGGGAGCCACGCCTCCCAGAGGAGAGGCCACATGCAAGACCGTCCCCGCCCCTGCCCGCGCGGTCCTTCCCTACCCGGGCCTCCCACAGCCGCTGACGCCATCCCACTTGAGGCCAGGGCACCTCCTCCAGAGCCCCTCGCCCATCCAGACGTGGGCCTGTCCACCCACGTCCCCGGCAGGCTCCCTCTGCCCGCCTGTCGCTCACCACTTCAGCTGCCCCCTTCTCGCCACCCAGCCCCAGCCTCCGCCCCAACATCCCTGGACGTCCCAGGGGAGCGCCCTCAGGGGTTCCCAGGCTCCCCCCCTCCCATGGGGGACAGCCCTGATCCAAGGGCCCCCGCTACCACAGACCCCCTGCAGCAGGTGGCCCTCAGGGGTCCCCAGAGCAGAAAGAGAACACTACCCTGCCGGGATCCCGTCTCCCCACAGCATCCTGAGAAGGGCGCCGGGCCTGGGCCAGGACGCCCCCTGGGGCCCTAGGGCCGCACACTTGCCTCGCGGGCCGGGCCCAAATTTCGGCCCCCGCGACGGCTTGCGAAACCCCCCAAGGCCGGCGGGAGGCCGCCCGGGATCTCCAGCACGCTCGGGCACGCGGCCTCTCCCCCGAGGCCAGCGCCGGGCCACGGGCCCCATGCTTCCTGGCCCCGGCAGGTGGCCGCCTTCCCCAGACCTCACCCGAGTGGCTGCTGACACCCAGAGGCCCCAAGGCCAAGGGCCCATCTACCCCCGAGCCCCCGGTGGCCGCCACGTGCCGGACCTCAGTTTCGATCAGGAGACGGTAGTGAGTTCTCACTCATTTTGTTCAGATTTCCAAGGAATGCTTTAGAGGGAGTCATCATCGATCCGAGCACGGGCTCCGCCGCCACAAGGCAAATTCACGGCCTCCGCACCTGGACATCCAACCCGCTCCATCACGGCAGCGTTTGGGGGCGTGCCCAGACAGACGAGCCACTGGGCAGGACGGGACGCTCCCCCTCACGCCCCCGGAGCTGGCCTGCCGGGGCCAAAGCCCGCGAGAAGCGGGGGTGGCCCGGGGCTCCGGACAGACGAGCGCCCCAAGGGCGAGTTCTCCACCACTGAGGACAGGGGCCGCTCACCATCGCCAGGTCTCCACAGAGCCGCGACAAGGACGCCACGCCCACTGGTCTGCGGGAGGTCCTCGGCCTCGCTCGGTGGCACGCCACAAGATCAGGGGTCCGCCATGCTGCTCTCCTGGGTCAGGGCGAGAGAGCACACACACCACAAGGGTTTCCACAAGGAGGAAGGGCCACGCTGGCGCCAGGGGACCAGGGCCCCTCCACCTGGAGACCCGCACTGCATCGGGCTGCCACGGCTCCCCAGCCTCCCCAGCCTCCCCTCTCTCTGGGTGTCTGCAGCCACACGGACCCTGCCTGGGGGACGGGCGTGGGGGGGGGTGCAGGCCCGGCCTGCACAGAGGCGTGCCAGGGGCACAGAGAGAGGCCCCGGCATTCTTCTCCCACGTCCCAGGGCCCGAAAGATGGATCCCCAAGGCCGGCTCCCCGCCCCCCAACACGGCAACAAGGTGCCCCATGGAGGCACATTCAGGCCCACTGGGGCAACCTGCGCCACACCCCCGACACGACCGGGAAACCCAAACCCCTGGCACCTCCTCTGCCTCAGGACTTCCGCCAGGACTCACCGCCCCTGCGGAAACCCTCTCTCTTCCTTTGTTCTCTCCCTCTCTCTCTCTCCCTCTCGGTCCCACCCGCTGTCACCCTTTCCCTGGCGAGCGCGCGCGCACCGAAGCTTTCTCTCCTTTGCTGGACCCATCCGACGCACGATCAGCCACTTGCCCTCACAAGAGTCTGTCCGTGCCAGCCGGCTCTCCAGGAACCCCAGCACGGGAGCACTGATGCCACCCTGCCCTGACGAAGGGTGACGGCCACCAACTCCCCTTGACCTCTCCATGATGCGGAATCCCCTCAGCGCCCGTAAGACCCCCCCGGAGCCGTTCCCGTGCCCAGCAGCAGGCACGAACCCCCTGACGAGACGTGGTCGCTACCCGGCGGTTCCCGCCCGCACCACGCCCGTCCCAGGCCCGACCACACACCAACCGGGACACCCAAGTCGGCCGGGAGACACGGCTCAAATCCCCACAGGGCGTGGGACATTCCCCCAAACAGCCGGGACTCCTGAACGGGCCAGGCCTTCCGGGGCCTCAAGCCCCGGGCCTTCCTGGCAAGCACGCGGCCGCCGGGCCTCATCAAAGCCCTCCGTCACCGTCGGGGCCAGGACACCGCCACCGCTGCCCAAGCCCAGGCCTCCCGTCTCCGCTCGCCATCAAGCCGCCCGCCGCAGGACCCGGACACCCGCCCCGAGCAGCCTCCCAGGCACTGCCAGCTGAGAGACGTCCCTGGCCGCCGACCTCCCCGCTCTGCCCAGGCCCCCGCGCCGCGACCTGGGCGAAGCGCTCCACGCGGCGCGGGTGGCTCGCTCTGCCGGGCAGACCACCCCCTCCAGGGCGTCCAAGGGCTCGGCATCGCACCCTCCAGGGAGAGGGAGACCGTGCACCGGGAAGGACTCCGACCCGTGGCCTCCCAAAGGACCCCCCCCAAGGTGCGGTCAGCGCCGCGGCCCAGGGACCTGGCGGCTGCCTTCCCCAGACCCCCACGGGGAGCCACGCCTCCCAGAGGAGAGGCCACATGCAAGACCGTCCCCGCCCCTGCCCGCGCGGTCCTTCCCTACCCGGGCCTCCCACAGCCGCTGACGCCATCCCACTTGAGGCCAGGGCACCTCCTCCAGAGCCCCTCGCCCATCCAGACGTGGGCCTGTCCACCCACGTCCCCGGCAGGCTCCCTCTGCCCGCCTGTCGCTCACCACTTCAGCTGCCCCCTTCTCGCCACCCAGCCCCAGCCTCCGCCCCAACATCCCTGGACGTCCCAGGGGAGCGCCCTCAGGGGTTCCCAGGCTCCCCCCCTCCCATGGGGGACAGCCCTGATCCAAGGGCCCCCGCTACCACAGACCCCCTGCAGCAGGTGGCCCTCAGGGGTCCCCAGAGCAGAAAGAGAACACTACCCTGCCGGGATCCCGTCTCCCCACAGCATCCTGAGAAGGGCGCCGGGCCTGGGCCAGGACGCCCCCTGGGGCCCTAGGGCCGCACACTTGCCTCGCGGGCCGGGCCCAAATTTCGGCCCCCGCGACGGCTTGCGAAACCCCCCAAGGCCGGCGGGAGGCCGCCCGGGATCTCCAGCACGCTCGGGCACGCGGCCTCTCCCCCGAGGCCAGCGCCGGGCCACGGGCCCCATGCTTCCTGGCCCCGGCAGGTGGCCGCCTTCCCCAGACCTCACCCGAGTGGCTGCTGACACCCAGAGGCCCCAAGGCCAAGGGCCCATCTACCCCCGAGCCCCCGGTGGCCGCCACGTGCCGGACCTCAGTTTCGATCAGGAGACGGTAGTGAGTTCTCACTCATTTTGTTCAGATTTCCAAGGAATGCTTTAGAGGGAGTCATCATCGATCCGAGCACGGGCTCCGCCGCCACAAGGCAAATTCACGGCCTCCGCACCTGGACATCCAACCCGCTCCATCACGGCAGCGTTTGGGGGCGTGCCCAGACAGACGAGCCACTGGGCAGGACGGGACGCTCCCCCTCACGCCCCCGGAGCTGGCCTGCCGGGGCCAAAGCCCGCGAGAAGCGGGGCTGGCCCGGGGCTCCGGACAGACGAGCGCCCCAAGGGCGAGTTCTCCACCACTGAGGACAGGGGCCGCTCACCATCGCCAGGTCTCCACAGAGCCGCGACAAGGACGCCACGCCCACTGGTCTGCGGGAGGTCCTCGGCCTCGCTCGGTGGCACGCCACAAGATCAGGGGTCCGCCATGCTGCTCTCCTGGGTCAGGGCGAGAGAGCACACACACCACAAGGGTTTCCACAAGGAGGAAGGGCCACGCTGGCGCCAGGGGACCAGGGCCCCTCCACCTGGAGACCCGCACTGCATCGGGCTGCCACGGCTCCCCAGCCTCCCCAGCCTCCCCTCTCTCTGGGTGTCTGCAGCCACACGGACCCTGCCTGGGGGACGGGCGTGGGGGGGGGTGCAGGCCCGGCCTGCACAGAGGCGTGCCAGGGGCACAGAGAGAGGCCCCGGCATTCTTCTCCCACGTCCCAGGGCCCGAAAGATGGATCCCCAAGGCCGGCTCCCCGCCCCCCAACACGGCAACAAGGTGCCCCATGGAGGCACATTCAGGCCCACTGGGGCAACCTGCGCCACACCCCCGACACGACCGGGAAACCCAAACCCCTGGCACCTCCTCTGCCTCAGGACTTCCGCCAGGACTCACCGCCCCTGCGGAAACCCTCTCTCTTCCTTTGTTCTCTCCCTCTCTCTCTCTCCCTCTCGGTCCCACCCGCTGTCACCCTTTCCCTGGCGAGCGCGCGCGCACCGAAGCTTTCTCTCCTTTGCTGGACCCATCCGACGCACGATCAGCCACTTGCCCTCACAAGAGTCTGTCCGTGCCAGCCGGCTCTCCAGGAACCCCAGCACGGGAGCACTGATGCCACCCTGCCCTGACGAAGGGTGACGGCCACCAACTCCCCTTGACCTCTCCATGATGCGGAATCCCCTCAGCGCCCGTAAGACCCCCCCGGAGCCGTTCCCGTGCCCAGCAGCAGGCACGAACCCCCTGACGAGACGTGGTCGCTACCCGGCGGTTCCCGCCCGCACCACGCCCGTCCCAGGCCCGACCACACACCAACCGGGACACCCAAGTCGGCCGGGAGACACGGCTCAAATCCCCACAGGGCGTGGGACATTCCCCCAAACAGCCGGGACTCCTGAACGGGCCAGGCCTTCCGGGGCCTCAAGCCCCGGGCCTTCCTGGCAAGCACGCGGCCGCCGGGCCTCATCAAAGCCCTCCGTCACCGTCGGGGCCAGGACACCGCCACCGCTGCCCAAGCCCAGGCCTCCCGTCTCCGCTCGCCATCAAGCCGCCCGCCGCAGGACCCGGACACCCGCCCCGAGCAGCCTCCCAGGCACTGCCAGCTGAGAGACGTCCCTGGCCGCCGACCTCCCCGCTCTGCCCAGGCCCCCGCGCCGCGACCTGGGCGAAGCGCTCCACGCGGCGCGGGTGGCTCGCTCTGCCGGGCAGACCACCCCCTCCAGGGCGTCCAAGGGCTCGGCATCGCACCCTCCAGGGAGAGGGAGACCGTGCACCGGGAAGGACTCCGACCCGTGGCCTCCCAAAGGACCCCCCCCAAGGTGCGGTCAGCGCCGCGGCCCAGGGACCTGGCGGCTGCCTTCCCCAGACCCCCACGGGGAGCCACGCCTCCCAGAGGAGAGGCCACATGCAAGACCGTCCCCGCCCCTGCCCGCGCGGTCCTTCCCTACCCGGGCCTCCCACAGCCGCTGACGCCATCCCACTTGAGGCCAGGGCACCTCCTCCAGAGCCCCTCGCCCATCCAGACGTGGGCCTGTCCACCCACGTCCCCGGCAGGCTCCCTCTGCCCGCCTGTCGCTCACCACTTCAGCTGCCCCCTTCTCGCCACCCAGCCCCAGCCTCCGCCCCAACATCCCTGGACGTCCCAGGGGAGCGCCCTCAGGGGTTCCCAGGCTCCCCCCCTCCCATGGGGGACAGCCCTGATCCAAGGGCCCCCGCTACCACAGACCCCCTGCAGCAGGTGGCCCTCAGGGGTCCCCAGAGCAGAAAGAGAACACTACCCTGCCGGGATCCCGTCTCCCCACAGCATCCTGAGAAGGGCGCCGGGCCTGGGCCAGGACGCCCCCTGGGGCCCTAGGGCCGCACACTTGCCTCGCGGGCCGGGCCCAAATTTCGGCCCCCGCGACGGCTTGCGAAACCCCCCAAGGCCGGCGGGAGGCCGCCCGGGATCTCCAGCACGCTCGGGCACGCGGCCTCTCCCCCGAGGCCAGCGCCGGGCCACGGGCCCCATGCTTCCTGGCCCCGGCAGGTGGCCGCCTTCCCCAGACCTCACCCGAGTGGCTGCTGACACCCAGAGGCCCCAAGGCCAAGGGCCCATCTACCCCCGAGCCCCCGGTGGCCGCCACGTGCCGGACCTCAGTTTCGATCAGGAGACGGTAGTGAGTTCTCACTCATTTTGTTCAGATTTCCAAGGAATGCTTTAGAGGGAGTCATCATCGATCCGAGCACGGGCTCCGCCGCCACAAGGCAAATTCACGGCCTCCGCACCTGGACATCCAACCCGCTCCATCACGGCAGCGTTTGGGGGCGTGCCCAGACAGACGAGCCACTGGGCAGGACGGGACGCTCCCCCTCACGCCCCCGGAGCTGGCCTGCCGGGGCCAAAGCCCGCGAGAAGCGGGGCTGGCCCGGGGCTCCGGACAGACGAGCGCCCCAAGGGCGAGTTCTCCACCACTGAGGACAGGGGCCGCTCACCATCGCCAGGTCTCCACAGAGCCGCGACAAGGACGCCACGCCCACTGGTCTGCGGGAGCTCCTCGGCCTCGCTCGGTGGCACGCCACAAGATCAGGGGTCCGCCATGCTGCTCTCCTGGGTCAGGGCGAGAGAGCACACACACCACAAGGGTTTCCACAAGGAGGAAGGGCCACGCTGGCGCCAGGGGACCAGGGCCCCTCCACCTGGAGACCCGCACTGCATCGGGCTGCCACGGCTCCCCAGCCTCCCCAGCCTCCCCTCTCTCTGGGTGTCTGCAGCCACACGGACCCTGCCTGGGGGACGGGCGTGGGGGGGGGTGCAGGCCCGGCCTGCACAGAGGCGTGCCAGGGGCACAGAGAGAGGCCCCGGCATTCTTCTCCCACGTCCCAGGGCCCGAAAGATGGATCCCCAAGGCCGGCTCCCCGCCCCCCAACACGGCAACAAGGTGCCCCACGGAGGCACATTCAGGCCCACTGGGGCAACCTGCGCCACACCCCCGACACGACCGGGAAACCCAAACCCCTGGCACCTCCTCTGCCTCAGGACTTCCGCCAGGACTCACCGCCCCTGCGGAAACCCTCTCTCTTCCTTTGTTCTCTCCCTCTCTCTCTCTCCCTCTCGGTCCCACCCGCTGTCACCCTTTCCCTGGCGAGCGCGCGCGCACCGAAGCTTTCTCTCCTTTGCTGGACCCATCCGACGCACGATCAGCCACTTGCCCTCACAAGAGTCTGTCCGTGCCAGCCGGCTCTCCAGGAACCCCAGCACGGGAGCACTGAGGCTACCCTGCCCTGACGAAGGGTGACGGCCACCAACTCCCCTTGACCTCTCCATGATGCGGAATCCCCTCAGCGCCCGTAAGACCCCCCCGGAGCCGTTCCCGTGCCCAGCAGCAGGCACGAACCCCCTGACGAGACGTGGTCGCTACCCGGCGGTTCCCGCCCGCACCACGCCCGTCCCAGGCCCGACCACACACCAACCGGGACACCCAAGTCGGCCGGGAGACACGGCTCAAATCCCCACAGGGCGTGGGACATTCCCCCAAACAGCCGGGACTCCTGAACGGGCCAGGCCTTCCGGGGCCTCAAGCCCCGGGCCTTCCTGGCAAGCACGCGGCCGCCGGGCCTCATCAAAGCCCTCCGTCACCGTCGGGGCCAGGACACCGCCACCGCTGCCCAAGCCCAGGCCTCCCGTCTCCGCTCGCCATCAAGCCGCCCGCCGCAGGACCCGGACACCCGCCCCGAGCAGCCTCCCAGGCACTGCCAGCTGAGAGACGTCCCTGGCCGCCGACCTCCCCGCTCTGCCCAGGCCCCCGCGCCGCGACCTGGGCGAAGCGCTCCACGCGGCGCGGGTGGCTCGCTCTGCCGGGCAGACCACCCCCTCCAGGGCGTCCAAGGGCTCGGCATCGCACCCTCCAGGGAGAGGGAGACCGTGCACCGGGAAGGACTCCGACCCGTGGCCTCCCAAAGGACCCCCCCCAAGGTGCGGTCAGCGCCGCGGCCCAGGGACCTGGCGGCTGCCTTCCCCAGACCCCCACGGGGAGCCACGCCTCCCAGAGGAGAGGCCACATGCAAGACCGTCCCCGCCCCTGCCCGCGCGGTCCTTCCCTACCCGGGCCTCCCACAGCCGCTGACGCCATCCCACTTGAGGCCAGGGCACCTCCTCCAGAGCCCCTCGCCCATCCAGACGTGGGCCTGTCCACCCACGTCCCCGGCAGGCTCCCTCTGCCCGCCTGTCGCTCACCACTTCAGCTGCCCCCTTCTCGCCACCCAGCCCCAGCCTCCGCCCCAACATCCCTGGACGTCCCAGGAGAGCGCCCTCAGGGGTTCCCAGGCTCCCCCCCTCCCATGGGGGACAGCCCTGATCCAAGGGCCCCCGCTACCACAGACCCCCTGCAGCAGGTGGCCCTCAGGGGTCCCCAGAGCAGAAAGAGAACACTACCCTGCCGGGATCCCGTCTCCCCACAGCATCCTGAGAAGGGCGCCGGGCCTGGGCCAGGACGCCCCCTGGGGCCCTAGGGCCGCACACTTGCCTCGCGGGCCAGGCCCAAATTTCGGCCCCCGCGACGGCTTGCGAAACCCCCCAAGGCCGGCGGGAGGCCGCCCGGGATCTCCAGCACGCTCGGGCACGCGGCCTCGCCCCCGAGGCCAGCGCCGGGCCACGGGCCCCATGCTTCCTGGCCCCGGCAGGTGGCCGCCTTCCCCAGACCTCACCCGAGTGGCTGCTGACACCCAGAGGCCCCAAGGCCAAGGGCCCATCTACCCCCGAGCCCCCGGTGGCCGCCACGTGCCGGACCTCAGTTTCGATCAGGAGACGGTAGTGAGTTCTCACTCATTTTGTTCAGATTTCCAAGGAATGCTTTAGAGGGAGTCATCATCGATCCGAGCACGGGCTCCGCCGCCACAAGGCAAATTCACGGCCTCCGCACCTGGACATCCAACCCGCTCCATCACGGCAGCGTTTGGGGGCGTGCCCAGACAGACGAGCCACTGGGCAGGACGGGACGCTCCCCCTCACGCCCCCGGAGCTGGCCTGCCGGGGCCAAAGCCCGCGAGAAGCGGGGGTGGCCCGGGGCTCCGGACAGACGAGCGCCCCAAGGGCGAGTTCTCCACCACTGAGGACAGGGGCCGCTCACCATCGCCAGGTCTCCACAGAGCCGCGACAAGGACGCCACGCCCACTGGGCTGCGGGAGGTCCTCGGCCTCGCTCGGTGGCACGCCACAAGATCAGGGGTCCGCCATGCTGCTCTCCTGGGTCAGGGCGAGAGAGCACACACACCACAAGGGTTTCCACAAGGAGGAAGGGCCACGCTGGCGCCAGGGGACCAGGGCCCCTCCACCTGGAGACCCGCACTGCATCGGGCTGCCACGGCTCCCCAGCCTCCCCAGCCTCCCCTCTCTCTGGGTGTCTGCAGCCACACGGACCCTGCCTGGGGGACGGGCGCGGGGGGGGGTGCAGGCCCGGCCTGCACAGAGGCGTGCCAGGGGCACAGAGAGAGGCCCCGGCATTCTTCTCCCACGTCCCAGGGCCCGAAAGATGGATCCCCAAGGCCGGCTCCCCGCCCCCCAACACGGCAACAAGGTGCCCCACGGAGGCACATTCAGGCCCACTGGGGCAACCTGCGCCACACCCCCGACACGACCGGGAAACCCAAACCCCTGGCACCTCCTCTGCTTCAGGACTTCCGCCAGGACTCACCGCCCCTGCGGAAACCCTCTCTCTTCCTTTGTTCTCTCCCTCTCTCTCTCTCCCTCTCGGTCCCACCCGCTGTCACCCTTTCCCTGGCGAGCGCGCGCGCACCGAAGCTTTCTCTCCTTTGCTGGACCCATCCGACGCACGATCAGCCACTTGCCCTCACAAGAGTCTGTCCGTGCCAGCCGGCTCTCCAGGAACCCCAGCACGGGAGCACTGAGGCTACCCTGCCCTGACGAAGGGTGACGGCCACCAACTCCCCTTGACCTCTCCATGATGCGGAATCCCCTCAGCGCCCGTAAGACCCCCCCGGAGCCGTTCCCGTGCCCAGCAGCAGGCACGAACCCCCTGACGAGACGTGGTCGCTACCCGGCGGTTCCCGCCCGCACCACGCCCGTCCCAGGCCCGACCACACACCAACCGGGACACCCAAGTCGGCCGGGAGACACGGCTCAAATCCCCACAGGGCGTGGGACATTCCCCCAAACAGCCGGGACTCCTGAACGGGCCAGGCCTTCCGGGGCCTCAAGCCCCGGGCCTTCCTGGCAAGCACGCGGCCGCCGGGCCTCATCAAAGCCCTCCGTCACCGTCGGGGCCAGGACACCGCCACCGCTGCCCAAGCCCAGGCCTCCCGTCTCCGCTCGCCATCAAGCCGCCCGCCGCAGGACCCGGACACCCGCCCCGAGCAGCCTCCCAGGCACTGCCAGCTGAGAGACGTCCCTGGCCGCCGACCTCCCCGCTCTGCCCAGGCCCCCGCGCGGCGACCTGGGCGAAGCGCTCCACGCGGCGCGGGTGGCTCGCTCTGCCGGGCAGACCACCCCCTCCAGGGCGTCCAAGGGCTCGGCATCGCACCCTCCAGGGAGAGGGAGACCGTGCACCGGGAAGGACTCCGACCCGTGGCCTCCCAAAGGACCCCCCCCAAGGTGCGGTCAGCGCCGCGGCCCAGGGACCTGGCGGCTGCCTTCCCCAGACCCCCACGGGGAGCCACGCCTCCCAGAGGAGAGGCCACATGCAAGACCGTCCCCGCCCCTGCCCGCGCGGTCCTTCCCTACCCGGGCCTCCCACAGCCGCTGACGCCATCCCACTTGAGGCCAGGGCACCTCCTCCAGAGCCCCTCGCCCATCCAGACGTGGGCCTGTCCACCCACGTCCCCGGCAGGCTCCCTCTGCCCGCCTGTCGCTCACCACTTCAGCTGCCCCCTTCTCGCCACCCAGCCCCAGCCTCCGCCCCAACATCCCTGGACGTCCCAGGGGAGCGCCCTCAGGGGTTCCCAGGCTCCCCCCCTCCCATGGGGGACAGCCCTGATCCAAGGGCCCCCGCTACCACAGACCCCCTGCAGCAGGTGGCCCTCAGGGGTCCCCAGAGCAGAAAGAGAACACTACCCTGCCGGGATCCCGTCTCCCCACAGCATCCTGAGAAGGGCGCCGGGCCTGGGCCAGGACGCCCCCTGGGGCCCTAGGGCCGCACACTTGCCTCGCGGGCCGGGCCCAAATTTCGGCCCCCGCGACGGCTTGCGAAACCCCCCAAGGCCGGCGGGAGGCCGCCCGGGATCTCCAGCACGCTCGGGCACGCGGCCTCTCCCCCGAGGCCAGCGCCGGGCCACGGGCCCCATGCTTCCTGGCCCCGGCAGGTGGCCGCCTTCCCCAGACCTCACCCGAGTGGCTGCTGACACCCAGAGGCCCCAAGGCCAAGGGCCCATCTACCCCCGAGCCCCCGGTGGCCGCCACGTGCCGGACCTCAGTTTCGATCAGGAGACGGTAGTGAGTTCTCACTCATTTTGTTCAGATTTCCAAGGAATGCTTTAGAGGGAGTCATCATCGATCCGAGCACGGGCTCCGCCGCCACAAGGCAAATTCACGGCCTCCGCACCTGGACATCCAACCCGCTCCATCACGGCAGCGTTTGGGGGCGTGCCCAGACAGACGAGCCACTGGGCAGGACGGGACGCTCCCCCTCACGCCCCCGGAGCTGGCCTGCCGGGGCCAAAGCCCGCGAGAAGCGGGGCTGGCCCGGGGCTCCGGACAGACGAGCGCCCCAAGGGCGAGTTCTCCACCACTGAGGACAGGGGCCGCTCACCATCGCCAGGTCTCCACAGAGCCGCGACAAGGACGCCACGCCCACTGGTCTGCGGGAGCTCCTCGGCCTCGCTCGGTGGCACGCCACAAGATCAGGGGTCCGCCATGCTGCTCTCCTGGGTCAGGGCGAGAGAGCACACACACCACAAGGGTTTCCACAAGGAGGAAGGGCCACGCTGGCGCCAGGGGACCAGGGCCCCTCCACCTGGAGACCCGCACTGCATCGGGCTGCCACGGCTCCCCAGCCTCCCCAGCCTCCCCTCTCTCTGGGTGTCTGCAGCCACACGGACCCTGCCTGGGGGACGGGCGTGGGGGGGGGTGCAGGCCCGGCCTGCACAGAGGCGTGCCAGGGGCACAGAGAGAGGCCCCGGCATTCTTCTCCCACGTCCCAGGGCCCGAAAGATGGATCCCCAAGGCCGGCTCCCCGCCCCCCAACACGGCAACAAGGTGCCCCATGGAGGCACATTCAGGCCCACTGGGGCAACCTGCGCCACACCCCCGACACGACCGGGAAACCCAAACCCCTGGCACCTCCTCTGCCTCAGGACTTCCGCCAGGACTCACCGCCCCTGCGGAAACCCTCTCTCTTCCTTTGTTCTCTCCCTCTCTCTCTCTCCCTCTCGGTCCCACCCGCTGTCACCCTTTCCCTGGCGAGCGCGCGCGCACCGAAGCTTTCTCTCCTTTGCTGGACCCATCCGACGCACGATCAGCCACTTGCCCTCACAAGAGTCTGTCCGTGCCAGCCGGCTCTCCAGGAACCCCAGCACGGGAGCACTGATGCCACCCTGCCCTGACGAAGGGTGACGGCCACCAACTCCCCTTGACCTCTCCATGATGCGGAATCCCCTCAGCGCCCGTAAGACCCCCCCGGAGCCGTTCCCGTGCCCAGCAGCAGGCACGAACCCCCTGACGAGACGTGGTCGCTACCCGGCGGTTCCCGCCCGCACCACGCCCGTCCCAGGCCCGACCACACACCAACCGGGACACCCAAGTCGGCCGGGAGACACGGCTCAAATCCCCACAGGTCGTGGGACATTCCCCCAAACAGCCGGGACTCCTGAACGGGCCAGGCCTTCCGGGGCCTCAAGCCCCGGGCCTTCCTGGCAAGCACGCGGCCGCCGGGCCTCATCAAAGCCCTCCGTCACCGTCGGGGCCAGGACACCGCCACCGCTGCCCAAGCCCAGGCCTCCCGTCTCCGCTCGCCATCAAGCCGCCCGCCGCAGGACCCGGACACCCGCCCCGAGCAGCCTCCCAGGCACTGCCAGCTGAGAGACGTCCCTGGCCGCCGACCTCCCCGCTCTGCCCAGGCCCCCGCGCCGCGACCTGGGCGAAGCGCTCCACGCGGCGCGGGTGGCTCGCTCTGCCGGGCAGACCACCCCCTCCAGGGCGTCCAAGGGCTCGGCATCGCACCCTCCAGGGAGAGGGAGACCGTGCACCGGGAAGGACTCCGACCCGTGGCCTCCCAAAGGACCCCCCCCAAGGTGCGGTCAGCGCCGCGGCCCAGGGACCTGGCGGCTGCCTTCCCCAGACCCCCACGGGGAGCCACGCCTCCCAGAGGAGAGGCCACATGCAAGACCGTCCCCGCCCCTGCCCGCGCGGTCCTTCCCTACCCGGGCCTCCCACAGCCGCTGACGCCATCCCACTTGAGGCCAGGGCACCTCCTCCAGAGCCCCTCGCCCATCCAGACGTGGGCCTGTCCACCCACGTCCCCGGCAGGCTCCCTCTGCCCGCCTGTCGCTCACCACTTCAGCTGCCCCCTTCTCGCCACCCAGCCCCAGCCTCCGCCCCAACATCCCTGGACGTCCCAGGGGAGCGCCCTCAGGGGTTCCCAGGCTCCCCCCCTCCCATGGGGGACAGCCCTGATCCAAGGGCCCCCGCTACCACAGACCCCCTGCAGCAGGTGGCCCTCAGGGGTCCCCAGAGCAGAAAGAGAACACTACCCTGCCGGGATCCCGTCTCCCCACAGCATCCTGAGAAGGGCGCCGGGCCTGGGCCAGGACGCCCCCTGGGGCCCTAGGGCCGCACACTTGCCTCGCGGGCCGGGCCCAAATTTCGGCCCCCGCGACGGCTTGCGAAACCCCCCAAGGCCGGCGGGAGGCCGCCCGGGATCTCCAGCACGCTCGGGCACGCGGCCTCTCCCCCGAGGCCAGCGCCGGGCCACGGGCCCCATGCTTCCTGGGCCCGGCAGGTGGCCGCCTTCCCCAGACCTCACCCGAGTGGCTGCTGACACCCAGAGGCCCCAAGGCCAAGGGCCCATCTACCCCCGAGCCCCCGGTGGCCGCCACGTGCCGGACCTCAGTTTCGATCAGGAGACGGTAGTGAGTTCTCACTCATTTTGTTCAGATTTCCAAGGAATGCTTTAGAGGGAGTCATCATCGATCCGAGCACGGGCTCCGCCGCCACAAGGCAAATTCACGGCCTCCGCACCTGGACATCCAACCCGCTCCATCACGGCAGCGTTTGGGGGCGTGCCCAGACAGACGAGCCACTGGGCAGGACGGGACGCTCCCCCTCACGCCCCCGGAGCTGGCCTGCCGGGGCCAAAGCCCGCGAGAAGCGGGGGTGGCCCGGGGCTCCGGACAGACGAGCGCCCCAAGGGCGAGTTCTCCACCACTGAGGACAGGGGCCGCTCACCATCGCCAGGTCTCCACAGAGCCGCGACAAGGACGCCACGCCCACTGGTCTGCGGGAGCTCCTCGGCCTCGCTCGGTGGCACGCCACAAGATCAGGGGTCCGCCATGCTGCTCTCCTGGGTCAGGGCGAGAGAGCACACACACCACAAGGGTTTCCACAAGGAGGAAGGGCCACGCTGGCGCCAGGGGACCAGGGCCCCTCCACCTGGAGACCCGCACTGCATCGGGCTGCCACGGCTCCCCAGCCTCCCCAGCCTCCCCTCTCTCTGGGTGTCTGCAGCCACACGGACCCAGCCTGGGGGACGGGCGCGGGGGGTGTTGCAGGCCCGGCCTGCACAGAGGCGTGCCAGGGGCACAGAGAGAGGCCCCGGCATTCTTCTCCCACGTCCCAGGGCCCGAAAGATGGATCCCCAAGGCCGGCTCCCCGCCCCCCAACACGGCAACAAGGTGCCCCATGGAGGCACATTCAGGCCCACTGGGGCAACCTGCGCCACACCCCCGACACGACCGGGAAACCCAAACCCCTGGCACCTCCTCTGCCTCAGGACTTCCGCCAGGACTCACCGCCCCTGCGGAAACCCTCTCTCTTCCTTTGTTCTCTCCCTCTCTCTCTCTCCCTCTCGGTCCCACCCGCTGTCACCCTTTCCCTGGCGAGCGCGCGCGCACCGAAGCTTTCTCTCCTTTGCTGGACCCATCCGACGCACGATCAGCCACTTGCCCTCACAAGAGTCTGTCCGTGCCAGCCGGCTCTCCAGGAACCCCAGCACGGGAGCACTGAGGCTACCCTGCCCTGACGAAGGGTGACGGCCACCAACTCCCCTTGACCTCTCCATGATGCGGAATCCCCTCAGCGCCCGTAAGACCCCCCCGGAGCCGTTCCCGTGCCCAGCAGCAGGCACGAACCCCCTGACGAGACGTGGTCGCTACCCGGCGGTTCCCGCCCGCACCACGCCCGTCCCAGGCCCGACCACACACCAACCGGGACACCCAAGTCGGCCGGGAGACACGGCTCAAATCCCCACAGGGCGTGGGACATTCCCCCAAACAGCCGGGACTCCTGAACGGGCCAGGCCTTCCGGGGCCTCAAGCCCCGGGCCTTCCTGGCAAGCACGCGGCCGCCGGGCCTCATCAAAGCCCTCCGTCACCGTCGGGGCCAGGACACCGCCACCGCTGCCCAAGCCCAGGCCTCCCGTCTCCGCTCGCCATCAAGCCGCCCGCCGCAGGACCCGGACACCCGCCCCGAGCAGCCTCCCAGGCACTGCCAGCTGAGAGACGTCCCTGGCCGCCGACCTCCCCGCTCTGCCCAGGCCCCCGCGCCGCGACCTGGGCGAAGCGCTCCACGCGGCGCGGGTGGCTCGCTCTGCCGGGCAGACCACCCCCTCCAGGGCGTCCAAGGGCTCGGCATCGCACCCTCCAGGGAGAGGGAGACCGTGCACCGGGAAGGACTCCGACCCGTGGCCTCCCAAAGGACCCCCCCCAAGGTGCGGTCAGCGCCGCGGCCCAGGGACCTGGCGGCTGCCTTCCCCAGACCCCCACGGGGAGCCACGCCTCCCAGAGGAGAGGCCACATGCAAGACCGTCCCCGCCCCTGCCCGCGCGGTCCTTCCCTACCCGGGCCTCCCACAGCCGCTGACGCCATCCCACTTGAGGCCAGGGCACCTCCTCCAGAGCCCCTCGCCCATCCAGACGTGGGCCTGTCCACCCACGTCCCCGGCAGGCTCCCTCTGCCCGCCTGTCGCTCACCACTTCAGCTGCCCCCTTCTCGCCACCCAGCCCCAGCCTCCGCCCCAACATCCCTGGACGTCCCAGGGGAGCGCCCTCAGGGGTTCCCAGGCTCCCCCCCTCCCATGGGGGACAGCCCTGATCCAAGGGCCCCCGCTACCACAGACCCCCTGCAGCAGGTGGCCCTCAGGGGTCCCCAGAGCAGAAAGAGAACACTACCCTGCCGGGATCCTGTCTCCCCACAGCATCCTGAGAAGGGCGCCGGGCCTGGGCCAGGACGCCCCCTGGGGCCCTAGGGCCGCACACTTGCCTCGCGGGCCGGGCCCAAATTTCGGCCCCCGCGACGGCTTGCGAAACCCCCCAAGGCCGGCGGGAGGCCGCCCGGGATCTCCAGCACGCTCGGGCACGCGGCCTCTCCCCCGAGGCCAGCGCCGGGCCACGGGCCCCATGCTTCCTGGGCCCGGCAGGTGGCCGCCTTCCCCAGACCTCACCCGAGTGGCTGCTGACACCCAGAGGCCCCAAGGCCAAGGGCCCATCTACCCCCGAGCCCCCAGTGGCCGCCACGTGCCGGACCTCAGTTTCGATCAGGAGACGGTAGTGAGTTCTCACTCATTTTGTTCAGATTTCCAAGGAATGCTTTAGAGGGAGTCATCATCGATCCGAGCACGGGCTCCGCCGCCACAAGGCAAATTCACGGCCTCCACACCTGGACATCCAACCCGCTCCATCACGGCAGCGTTTGGGGGCGTGCCCAGACAGACGAGCCACTGGGCAGGACGGGACGCTCCCCCTCACGCCCCCGGAGCTGGCCTGCCGGGGCCAAAGCCCGCGAGAAGCGGGGCTGGCCCGGGGCTCCGGACAGACGAGCGCCCCAAGGGCGAGTTCTCCACCACTGAGGACAGGGGCCGCTCACCATCGCCAGATCTCCACAGAGCCGCGACAAGGACGCCACGCCCACTGGTCTGCGGGAGCTCCTCGGCCTCGCTCGGTGGCACGCCACAAGATCAGGGGTCCGCCATGCTGCTCTCCTGGGTCAGGGCGAGAGAGCACACACACCACAAGGGTTTCCACAAGGAGGAAGGGCCACGCTGGCGCCAGGGGACCAGGGCCCCTCCACCTGGAGACCCGCACTGCATCGGGCTGCCACGGCTCCCCAGCCTCCCCAGCCTCCCCTCTCTCTGGGTGTCTGCAGCCACACGGACCCTGCCTGGGGGCCGGGCGCGGGGGGTTGTGCAGGCCCGGCCTGCACAGAGGCGTGCCAGGGGCACAGAGAGAGGCCCCGGCATTCTTCTCCCACGTCCCAGGGCCCGAAAGATGGATCCCCAAGGCCGGCTCCCCGCCCCCCAACACGGCAACAAGGTGCCCCACGGAGGCACATTCAGGCCCACTGGGGCAACCTGCGCCACACCCCCGACACGACCGGGAAACCCAAACCCCTGGCACCTCCTCTGCCTCAGGACTTCCGCCAGGACTCACCGCCCCTGCGGAAACCCTCTCTCTTCCTTTGTTCTCTCCCTCTCTCTCTCTCCCTCTCGGTCCCACCCGCTGTCACCCTTTCCCTGGCGAGCGCGCGCGCACCGAAGCTTTCTCTCCTTTGCTGGACCCATCCGACGCACGATCAGCCACTTGCCCTCACAAGAGTCTGTCCGTGCCAGCCGGCTCTCCAGGAACCCCAGCACGGGAGCACTGAGGCTACCCTGCCCTGACGAAGGGTGACGGCCACCAACTCCCCTTGACCTCTCCATGATGCGGAATCCCCTCAGCGCCCGTAAGACCCCCCCGGAGCCGTTCCCGTGCCCAGCAGCAGGCACGAACCCCCTGACGAGACGTGGTCGCTACCCGGCGGTTCCCGCCCGCACCACGCCCGTCCCAGGCCCGACCACACACCAACCGGGACACCCAAGTCGGCCGGGAGACACGGCTCAAATCCCCACAGGGCGTGGGACATTCCCCCAAACAGCCGGGACTCCTGAACGGGCCAGGCCTTCCGGGGCCTCAAGCCCCGGGCCTTCCTGGCAAGCACGCGGCCGCCGGGCCTCATCAAAGCCCTCCGTCACCGTCGGGGCCAGGACACCGCCACCGCTGCCCAAGCCCAGGCCTCCCGTCTCCGCTCGCCATCAAGCCGCCCGCCGCAGGACCCGGACACCCGCCCCGAGCAGCCTCCCAGGCACTGCCAGCTGAGAGACGTCCCTGGCCGCCGACCTCCCCGCTCTGCCCAGGCCCCTGCGCCGCGACCTGGGCGAAGCGCTCCACGCGGCGCGGGTGGCTCGCTCTGCCGGGCCGACCACCCCCTCCAGGGCGTCCAAGGGCTCGGCATCGCACCCTCCAGGGAGAGGGAGACCGTGCACCGGGAAGGACTCCGACCCGTGGCCTCCCAAAGGACCCCCCCAAGGTGCGGTCCGCGCCGCGGCCCAGGGACCTGGCGGCTGCCTTCCCCAGACCCCCACGGGGAGCCACGCCTCCCAGAGGAGAGGCCACATGCAAGACCGTCCCCGCCCCTGCCCGCGCGGTCCTTCCCTACCCGGGCCTCCCACAGCCGCTGACGCCATCCCACTTGAGGCCAGGGCACCTCCTCCAGAGCCCCTCGCCCATCCAGACGTGGGCCTGTCCACCCACGTCCCCGGCAGGCTCCCTCTGCCCGCCTGTCGCTCACCACTTCAGCTGCCCCCTTCTCGCCACCCAGCCCCAGCCTCCGCCCCAACATCCCTGGACGTCCCAGGGGAGCGCCCTCAGGGGTTCCCAGGCTCCCCCCCTCCCATGGGGGACAGCCCTGATCCAAGGGCCCCCGCTACCACAGACCCCCTGCAGCAGGTGGCCCTCAGGGGTCCCCAGAGCAGAAAGAGAACACTACCCTGCCGGGATCCCGTCTCCCCACAGCATCCTGAGAAGGGCGCCGGGCCTGGGTCAGGACGCCCCCTGGGGCCCTAGGGCCGCACACTTGCCTCGCGGGCCGGGCCCAAATTTCGGCCCCCGCGACGGCTTGCGAAACCCCCCAAGGCCGGCGGGAGGCCGCCCGGGATCTCCAGCACGCTCGGGCACGCGGCCTCTCCCCCGAGGCCAGCGCCGGGCCACGGGCCCCATGCTTCCTGGGCCCGGCAGGCGGCCACCTTCCCCAGACCTCACCCGAGTGGCTGCTGACACCCAGAGGCCCCAAGGCCAAGGGCCCATCTACCCCCGAGCCCCCGGTGGCCGCCACGTGCCGGACCTCAGTTTCGATCAGGAGACGGTAGTGAGTTCTCACTCATTTTGTTCAGATTTCCAAGGAATGCTTTAGAGGGAGTCATCATCGATCCGAGCACGGGCTCCGCCGCCACAAGGCAAATTCACGGCCTCCGCACCTGGACATCCAACCCGCTCCATCACGGCAGCGTTTGGCGGCGTGCCCAGACAGAGGAGCCACTGGGCAGGACGGGACGCTCCCCCTCACGCCCCCGGAGCTGGCCTGCCGGGGCCAAAGCCCGCGAGAAGCGGGGCTGGCCCGGGGCTCCGGACAGACGAGCGCCCCAAGGGCGAGTTCTCCACCACTGAGGACAGGGGCCGCTCACCATCGCCAGGTCTCCACAGAGCCGCGACAGGGACGCCACGCCCACTGGTCTGCGGGAGGTCCTCGGCCTCGCGCGGTGGCACGCCACAAGATCAGGGGTCCGCCATGCTGCTCTCCTGGGTCAGGGCGAGAGAGCACACACACCACAAGGGTTTCCACAAGGAGGAAGGGCCACGCTGGCGCCAGGGGACCAGGGCCCCTCCACCTGGAGACCCGCACTGCATCGGGCTGCCACGGCTCCCCAGCCTCCCCAGCCTCCCCTCTCTCTGGGTGTCTGCAGCCACACGGACCCTGCCTGGGGGCCGGGCGCGGGGGGGGGTGCAGGCCCGGCCTGCACAGAGGCGTGCCAGGGGCACAGAGAGAGGCCCCGGCATTCTTCTCCCACGTCCCAGGGCCCGAAAGATGGATCCCCAAGGCCGGCTCCCCGCCCCCCAACACGGCAACAAGGTGCCCCACGGAGGCACATTCAGGCCCACTGGGGCAACCTGCGCCACACCCCCGACACGACCGGGAAACCCAAACCCCTGGCACCTCCTCTGCCTCAGGACTTCCGCCAGGACTCACCGCCCCTGCGGAAACCCTCTCTCTTCCTTTGTTCTCTCCCTCTCTCTCTCTCCCTCTCGGTCCCACCCGCTGTCACCCTTTCCCTGGCGAGCGCGCGCGCACCGAAGCTTTCTCTCCTTTGCTGGACCCATCCGACGCACGATCAGCCACTTGCCCTCACAAGAGTCTGTCCGTGCCAGCCGGCTCTCCAGGAACCCCAGCACGGGAGCACTGAGGCTACCCTGCCCTGACGAAGGGTGACGGCCACCAACTCCCCTTGACCTCTCCATGATGCGGAATCCCCTCAGCGCCCGTAAGACCCCCCCGGAGCCGTTCCCGTGCCCAGCAGCAGGCACGAACCCCCTGACGAGACGTGGTCGCTACCCGGCGGTTCCCGCCCGCACCACGCCCGTCCCAGGCCCGACCACACACCAACCGGGACACCCAAGTCGGCCGGGAGACACGGCTCAAATCCCCACAGGGCGTGGGACATTCCCCCAAACAGCCGGGACTCCTGAACGGGCCAGGCCTTCCGGGGCCTCAAGCCCCGGGCCTTCCTGGCAAGCACGCGGCCGCCGGGCCTCATCAAAGCCCTCCGTCACCTGCGGGGCCAGGACACCGCCACCGCTGCCCAAGCCCAGGCCTCCCGTCTCCGCTCGCCATCCAGCCGCCCGCCGCAGGACCCGGACACCCGCCCCGAGCAGCCTCCCAGGCACTGCCAGCTGAGAGACGTCCCTGGCCGCCGACCTCCCCGCTCTGCCCAGGCCCCTGCGCCGCGACCTGGGCGAAGCGCTCCACGCGGCGCGGGTGGCTCGCTCTGCCGGGCAGACCACCCCCTCCAGGGCGTCCAAGGGCTCGGCATCGCACCCTCCAGGGAGAGGGAGACCGTGCACCGGGAAGGACTCCGACCCGTGGCCTCCCAAAGGACCCCCCCCAAGGTGCGGTCAGCGCCGCGGCCCAGGGACCTGGCGGCTGCCTTCCCCAGACCCCCACGGGGAGCCACGCCTCCCAGAGGAGAGGCCACATGCAAGACCGTCCCCGCCCCTGCCCGCGCGGTCCTTCCCTACCCGGGCCTCCCACAGCCGCTGACGCCATCCCACTTGAGGCCAGGGCACCTCCTCCAGAGCCCCTCGCCCATCCAGACGTGGGCCTGTCCACCCACGTCCCCGGCAGGCTCCCTCTGCCCGCCTGTCGCTCACCACTTCAGCTGCCCCCTTCTCGCCACCCAGCCCCAGCCTCCGCCCCAACATCCCTGGACGTCCCAGGGGAGCGCCCTCAGGGGTTCCCAGGCTCCCCCCCTCCCATGGGGGACAGCCCTGATCCAAGGGCCCCCGCTACCACAGACCCCCTGCAGCAGGTGGCCCTCAGGGGTCCCCAGAGCAGAAAGAGAACACTACCCTGCCGGGATCCCGTCTCCCCACAGCATCCTGAGAAGGGCGCCCGGCCTGGGCCAGGACGCCCCCTGGGGCCCTAGGGCCGCACACTTGCCTCGCGGGCCGGGCCCAAATTTCGGCCCCCGCGACGGCTTGCGAAACCCCCCAAGGCCGGCGGGAGGCCGCCCGGGATCTCCAGCACGCTCGGGCAAGCGGCCTCTCCCCCGAGGCCAGCGCCGGGCCACGGGCCCCATGCTTCCTGGGCCCGGCAGGCGGCCGCCTTCCCCAGACCTCACCCGAGTGGCTGCTGACACCCAGAGGCCCCAAGGCCAAGGGCCCATCTACCCCCGAGCCCCCGGTGGCCGCCACGTGCCGGACCTCAGTTTCGATGAGGAGACGGTAGTGAGTTCTCACTCATTTTGTTCAGATTTCCAAGGAATGCTTTAGAGGGAGTCATCATCGATCCGAGCACGGGCTCCGCCGCCGCAAGGCAAATTCACGGCCTCCGCACCTGGACATCCAACCCGCTCCATCACGGCAGCGTTTGGGGGCGTGCCCAGACAGACGAGCCACTGGGCAGGACGGGACGCTCCCCCTCACGCCCCCGGAGCTGGCCTGCCGGGGCCAAAGCCCGCGAGAAGCGGGGCTGGCCCGGGGCTCCGGACAGACGAGCGCCCCAAGGGCGAGTTCTCCACCACTGAGGACAGGGGCCGCTCACCATCGCCAGGTCTCCACAGAGCCGCGACAGGGACGCCACGCCCACTGGTCTGCGGGAGCTCCTCGGCCTCGCTCGGTGGCACGCCACAAGATCAGGGGTCCGCCATGCTGCTCTCCTGGGTCAGGGCGAGAGAGCACACACACCACAAGGGTTTCCACAAGGAGGAAGGGCCACGCTGGCGCCAGGGGACCAGGGCCCCTCCACCTGGAGACCCGCACTGCATCGGGCTGCCACGGCTCCCCAGCCTCCCCAGCCTCCCCTCTCTCTGGGTGTCTGCAGCCACACGGACCCTGCCTGGGGGACGGGCGCGGGGGGGGGTGCAGGCCCGGCCTGCACAGAGGCGTGCCAGGGGCACAGAGAGAGGCCCCGGCATTCTTCTCCCACGTCCCAGGGCCCGAAAGATGGATCCCCAAGGCCGGCTCCCCGCCCCCCAACACGGCAACAAGGTGCCCCACGGAGGCACATTCAGGCCCACTGGGGCAACCTGCGCCACACCCCCGACACGACCGGGAAACCCAAACCCCTGGCACCTCCTCTGCCTCAGGACTTCCGCCAGGACTCACCGCCCCTGCGGAAACCCTCTCTCTTCCTTTGTTCTCTCCCTCTCTCTCTCTCCCTCTCGGTCCCACCCGCTGTCACCCTTTCCCTGGCGAGCGCGCGCGCACCGAAGCTTTCTCTCCTTTGCTGGACCCATCCGACGCACGATCAGCCACTTGCCCTCACAAGAGTCTGTCCGTGCCAGCCGGCTCTCCAGGAACCCCAGCACGGGAGCACTGAGGCTACCCTGCCCTGACGAAGGGTGACGGCCACCAACTCCCCTTGACCTCTCCATGATGCGGAATCCCCTCAGCGCCCGTAAGACCCCCCCGGAGCCGTTCCCGTGCCCAGCAGCAGGCACGAACCCCCTGACGAGACGTGGTCGCTACCCGGCGGTTCCCGCCCGCACCACGCCCGTCCCAGGCCCGACCACACACCAACCGGGACACCCAAGTCGGCCGGGAGACACGGCTCAAATCCCCACAGGGCGTGGGACATTCCCCCAAACAGCCGGGACTCCTGAACGGGCCAGGCCTTCCGGGGCCTCAAGCCCCGGGCCTTCCTGGCAAGCACGCGGCCGCCGGGCCTCATCAAAGCCCTCCGTCACCGTCGGGGCCAGGACACCGCCACCGCTGCCCAAGCCCAGGCCTCCCGTCTCCGCTCGCCATCAAGCCGCCCGCCGCAGGACCCGGACACCCGCCCCGAGCAGCCTCCCAGGCACTGCCAGCTGAGAGACGTCCCTGGCCGCCGACCTCCCCGCTCTGCCCAGGCCCCCGCGCCGCGACCTGGGCGAAGCGCTCCACGCGGCGCGGGTGGCTCGCTCTGCCGGGCAGACCACCCCCTCCAGGGCGTCCAAGGGCTCGGCATCGCACCCTCCAGGGAGAGGGAGACCGTGCACCGGGAAGGACTCCGACCCGTGGCCTCCCAAAGGACCCCCCCCAAGGTGCGGTCAGCGCCGCGGCCCAGGGACCTGGCGGCTGCCTTCCCCAGACCCCCACGGGGAGCCACGCCTCCCAGAGGAGAGGCCACATGCAAGACCGTCCCCGCCCCTGCCCGCGCGGTCCTTCCCTACCCGGGCCTCCCACAGCCGCTGACGCCATCCCACTTGAGGCCAGGGCACCTCCTCCAGAGCCCCTCGCCCATCCAGACGTGGGCCTGTCCACCCACGTCCCCGGCAGGCTCCCTCTGCCCGCCTGTCGCTCACCACTTCAGCTGCCCCCTTCTCGCCACCCAGCCCCAGCCTCCGCCCCAACATCCCTGGACGTCCCAGGGGAGCGCCCTCAGGGGTTCCCAGGCTCCCCCCCTCCCATGGGGGACAGCCCTGATCCAAGGGCCCCCGCTACCACAGACCCCCTGCAGCAGGTGGCCCTCAGGGGTCCCCAGAGCAGAAAGAGAACACTACCCTGCCGGGATCCTGTCTCCCCACAGCATCCTGAGAAGGGCGCCGGGCCTGGGCCAGGACGCCCCCTGGGGCCCTAGGGCCGCACACTTGCCTCGCGGGCCGGGCCCAAATTTCGGCCCCCGCGACGGCTTGCGAAACCCCCCAAGGCCGGCGGGAGGCCGCCCGGGATCTCCAGCACGCTCGGGCACGCGGCCTCTCCCCCGAGGCCAGCGCCGGGCCACGGGCCCCATGCTTCCTGGGCCCGGCAGGTGGCCGCCTTCCCCAGACCTCACCCGAGTGGCTGCTGACACCCAGAGGCCCCAAGGCCAAGGGCCCATCTACCCCCGAGCCCCCGGTGGCCGCCACGTGCCGGACCTCAGTTTCGATCAGGAGACGGTAGTGAGTTCTCACTCATTTTGTTCAGATTTCCAAGGAATGCTTTAGAGGGAGTCATCATCGATCCGAGCACGGGCTCCGCCGCCACAAGGCAAATTCACGGCCTCCACACCTGGACATCCAACCCGCTCCATCACGGCAGCGTTTGGGGGCGTGCCCAGACAGACGAGCCACTGGGCAGGACGGGACGCTCCCCCTCACGCCCCCGGAGCTGGCCTGCCGGGGCCAAAGCCCGCGAGAAGCGGGGCTGGCCCGGGGCTCCGGACAGACGAGCGCCCCAAGGGCGAGTTCTCCACCACTGAGGACAGGGGCCGCTCACCATCGCCAGGTCTCCACAGAGCCGCGACAAGGACGCCACGCCCACTGGTCTGCGGGAGCTCCTCGGCCTCGCTCGGTGGCACGCCACAAGATCAGGGGTCCGCCATGCTGCTCTCCTGGGTCAGGGCGAGAGAGCACACACACCACAAGGGTTTCCACAAGGAGGAAGGGCCACGCTGGCGCCAGGGGACCAGGGCCCCTCCACCTGGAGACCCGCACTGCATCGGGCTGCCACGGCTCCCCAGCCTCCCCAGCCTCCCCTCTCTCTGGGTGTCTGCAGCCACACGGACCCAGCCTGGGGGACGGGCGCGGGGGGTGTTGCAGGCCCGGCCTGCACAGAGGCGTGCCAGGGGCACAGAGAGAGGCCCCGGCATTCTTCTCCCACGTCCCAGGGCCCGAAAGATGGATCCCCAAGGCCGGCTCCCCGCCCCCCAACACGGCAACAAGGTGCCCCATGGAGGCACATTCAGGCCCACTGGGGCAACCTGCGCCACACCCCCGACACGACCGGGAAACCCAAACCCCTGGCACCTCCTCTGCCTCAGGACTTCCGCCAGGACTCACCGCCCCTGCGGAAACCCTCTCTCTTCCTTTGTTCTCTCCCTCTCTCTCTCTCCCTCTCGGTCCCACCCGCTGTCACCCTTTCCCTGGCGAGCGCGCGCGCACCGAAGCTTTCTCTCCTTTGCTGGACCCATCCGACGCACGATCAGCCACTTGCCCTCACAAGAGTCTGTCCGTGCCAGCCGGCTCTCCAGGAACCCCAGCACGGGAGCACTGAGGCTACCCTGCCCTGACGAAGGGTGAC
This sequence comes from Sus scrofa, assembly GCF_054392235.1. Classification (NCBI taxonomy): domain Eukaryota; kingdom Metazoa; phylum Chordata; class Mammalia; order Artiodactyla; family Suidae; genus Sus; species Sus scrofa. Next base: position 151,565,733 of record NC_139383.1, read on the forward strand.
GGCCACCAACTCCCCTTGACCTCTCCATGATGCGGAATCCCCTCAGCGCCCGTAAGACCCCCCCGGAGCCGTTCCCGTGCCCAGCAGCAGGCACGAACCCCCTGACGAGACGTGGTCGCTACCCGGCGGTTCCCGCCCGCACCACGCCCGTCCCAGGCCCGACCACACACCAACCGGGACACCCAAGTCGGCCGGGAGACACGGCTCAAATCCCCACAGGGCGTGGGACATTCCCCCAAACAGCCGGGACTCCTGAACGGGCCAGGCCTTCCGGGGCCTCAAGCCCCGGGCCTTCCTGGCAAGCACGCGGCCGCCGGGCCTCATCAAAGCCCTCCGTCACCGTCGGGGCCAGGACACCGCCACCGCTGCCCAAGCCCAGGCCTCCCGTCTCCGCTCGCCATCAAGCCGCCCGCCGCAGGACCCGGACACCCGCCCCGAGCAGCCTCCCAGGCACTGCCAGCTGAGAGACGTCCCTGGCCGCCGACCTCCCCGCTCTGCCCAGGCCCCCGCGCCGCGACCTGGGCGAAGCGCTCCACGCGGCGCGGGTGGCTCGCTCTGCCGGGCAGACCACCCCCTCCAGGGCGTCCAAGGGCTCGGCATCGCACCCTCCAGGGAGAGGGAGACCGTGCACCGGGAAGGACTCCGACCCGTGGCCTCCCAAAGGACCCCCCCCAAGGTGCGGTCAGCGCCGCGGCCCAGGGACCTGGCGGCTGCCTTCCCCAGACCCCCACGGGGAGCCACGCCTCCCAGAGGAGAGGCCACATGCAAGACCGTCCCCGCCCCTGCCCGCGCGGTCCTTCCCTACCCGGGCCTCCCACAGCCGCTGACGCCATCCCACTTGAGGCCAGGGCACCTCCTCCAGAGCCCCTCGCCCATCCAGACGTGGGCCTGTCCACCCACGTCCCCGGCAGGCTCCCTCTGCCCGCCTGTCGCTCACCACTTCAGCTGCCCCCTTCTCGCCACCCAGCCCCAGCCTCCGCCCCAACATCCCTGGACGTCCCAGGGGAGCGCCCTCAGGGGTTCCCAGGCTCCCCCCCTCCCATGGGGGACAGCCCTGATCCAAGGGCCCCCGCTACCACAGACCCCCTGCAGCAGGTGGCCCTCAGGGGTCCCCAGAGCAGAAAGAGAACACTACCCTGCCGGGATCCCGTCTCCCCACAGCATCCTGAGAAGGGCGCCGGGCCTGGGCCAGGACGCCCCCTGGGGCCCTAGGGCCGCACACTTGCCTCGCGGGCCGGGCCCAAATTTCGGCCCCCGCGACGGCTTGCGAAACCCCCCAAGGCCGGCGGGAGGCCGCCCGGGATCTCCAGCACGCTCGGGCACGCGGCCTCTCCCCCGAGGCCAGCGCCGGGCCACGGGCCCCATGCTTCCTGGGCCCGGCAGGTGGCCGCCTTCCCCAGACCTCACCCGAGTGGCTGCTGACACCCAGAGGCCCCAAGGCCAAGGGCCCATCTACCCCCGAGCCCCCAGTGGCCGCCACGTGCCGGACCTCAGTTTCGATCAGGAGACGGTAGTGAGTTCTCACTCATTTTGTTCAGATTTCCAAGGAATGCTTTAGAGGGAGTCATCATCGATCCGAGCACGGGCTCCGCCGCCACAAGGCAAATTCACGGCCTCCACACCTGGACATCCAACCCGCTCCATCACGGCAGCGTTTGGGGGCGTGCCCAGACAGACGAGCCACTGGGCAGGACGGGACGCTCCCCCTCACGCCCCCGGAGCTGGCCTGCCGGGGCCAAAGCCCGCGAGAAGCGGGGCTGGCCCGGGGCTCCGGACAGACGAGCGCCCCAAGGGCGAGTTCTCCACCACTGAGGACAGGGGCCGCTCACCATCGCCAGATCTCCACAGAGCCGCGACAAGGACGCCACGCCCACTGGTCTGCGGGAGCTCCTCGGCCTCGCTCGGTGGCACGCCACAAGATCAGGGGTCCGCCATGCTGCTCTCCTGGGTCAGGGCGAGAGAGCACACACACCACAAGGGTTTCCACAAGGAGGAAGGGCCACGCTGGCGCCAGGGGACCAGGGCCCCTCCACCTGGAGACCCGCACTGCATCGGGCTGCCACGGCTCCCCAGCCTCCCCAGCCTCCCCTCTCTCTGGGTGTCTGCAGCCACACGGACCCTGCCTGGGGGACGGGCGCGGGGGGGGGTGCAGGCCCGGCCTGCACAGAGGCGTGCCAGGGGCACAGAGAGAGGCCCCGGCATTCTTCTCCCACGTCCCAGGGCCCGAAAGATGGATCCCCAAGGCCGGCTCCCCGCCCCCCAACACGGCAACAAGGTGCCCCACGGAGGCACATTCAGGCCCACTGGGGCAACCTGCGCCACACCCCCGACACGACCGGGAAACCCAAACCCCTGGCACCTCCTCTGCCTCAGGACTTCCGCCAGGACTCACCGCCCCTGCGGAAACCCTCTCTCTTCCTTTGTTCTCTCCCTCTCTCTCTCTCCCTCTCGGTCCCACCCGCTGTCACCCTTTCCCTGGCGAGCGCGCGCGCACCGAAGCTTTCTCTCCTTTGCTGGACCCATCCGACGCACGATCAGCCACTTGCCCTCACAAGAGTCTGTCCGTGCCAGCCGGCTCTCCAGGAACCCCAGCACGGGAGCACTGAGGCTACCCTGCCCTGACGAAGGGTGACGGCCACCAACTCCCCTTGACCTCTCCATGATGCGGAATCCCCTCAGCGCCCGTAAGACCCCCCCGGAGCCGTTCCCGTGCCCAGCAGCAGGCACGAACCCCCTGACGAGACGTGGTCGCTACCCGGCGGTTCCCGCCCGCACCACGCCCGTCCCAGGCCCGACCACACACCAACCGGGACACCCAAGTCGGCCGGGAGACACGGCTCAAATCCCCACAGGGCGTGGGACATTCCCCCAAACAGCCGGGACTCCTGAACGGGCCAGGCCTTCCGGGGCCTCAAGCCCCGGGCCTTCCTGGCAAGCACGCGGCCGCCGGGCCTCATCAAAGCCCTCCGTCACCGTCGGGGCCAGGACACCGCCACCGCTGCCCAAGCCCAGGCCTCCCGTCTCCGCTCGCCATCAAGCCGCCCGCCGCAGGACCCGGACACCCGCCCCGAGCAGCCTCCCAGGCACTGCCAGCTGAGAGACGTCCCTGGCCGCCGACCTCCCCGCTCTGCCCAGGCCCCTGCGCCGCGACCTGGGCGAAGCGCTCCACGCGGCGCGGGTGGCTCGCTCTGCCGGGCCGACCACCCCCTCCAGGGCGTCCAAGGGCTCGGCATCGCACCCTCCAGGGAGAGGGAGACCGTGCACCGGGAAGGACTCCGACCCGTGGCCTCCCAAAGGACCCCCCCAAGGTGCGGTCCGCGCCGCGGCCCAGGGACCTGGCGGCTGCCTTCCCCAGACCCCCACGGGGAGCCACGCCTCCCAGAGGAGAGGCCACATGCAAGACCGTCCCCGCCCCTGCCCGCGCGGTCCTTCCCTACCCGGGCCTCCCACAGCCGCTGACGCCATCCCACTTGAGGCCAGGGCACCTCCTCCAGAGCCCCTCGCCCATCCAGACGTGGGCCTGTCCACCCACGTCCCCGGCAGGCTCCCTCTGCCCGCCTGTCGCTCACCACTTCAGCTGCCCCCTTCTCGCCACCCAGCCCCAGCCTCCGCCCCAACATCCCTGGACGTCCCAGGGGAGCGCCCTCAGGGGTTCCCAGGCTCCCCCCCTCCCATGGGGGACAGCCCTGATCCAAGGGCCCCCGCTACCACAGACCCCCTGCAGCAGGTGGCCCTCAGGGGTCCCCAGAGCAGAAAGAGAACACTACCCTGCCGGGATCCCGTCTCCCCACAGCATCCTGAGAAGGGCGCCGGGCCTGGGTCAGGACGCCCCCTGGGGCCCTAGGGCCGCACACTTGCCTCGCGGGCCGGGCCCAAATTTCGGCCCCCGCGACGGCTTGCGAAACCCCCCAAGGCCGGCGGGAGGCCGCCCGGGATCTCCAGCACGCTCGGGCACGCGGCCTCTCCCCCGAGGCCAGCGCCGGGCCACGGGCCCCATGCTTCCTGGGCCCGGCAGGCGGCCACCTTCCCCAGACCTCACCCGAGTGGCTGCTGACACCCAGAGGCCCCAAGGCCAAGGGCCCATCTACCCCCGAGCCCCCGGTGGCCGCCACGTGCCGGACCTCAGTTTCGATCAGGAGACGGTAGTGAGTTCTCACTCATTTTGTTCAGATTTCCAAGGAATGCTTTAGAGGGAGTCATCATCGATCCGAGCACGGGCTCCGCCGCCACAAGGCAAATTCACGGCCTCCGCACCTGGACATCCAACCCGCTCCATCACGGCAGCGTTTGGCGGCGTGCCCAGACAGAGGAGCCACTGGGCAGGACGGGACGCTCCCCCTCACGCCCCCGGAGCTGGCCTGCCGGGGCCAAAGCCCGCGAGAAGCGGGGCTGGCCCGGGGCTCCGGACAGACGAGCGCCCCAAGGGCGAGTTCTCCACCACTGAGGACAGGGGCCGCTCACCATCGCCAGGTCTCCACAGAGCCGCGACAGGGACGCCACGCCCACTGGTCTGCGGGAGGTCCTCGGCCTCGCGCGGTGGCACGCCACAAGATCAGGGGTCCGCCATGCTGCTCTCCTGGGTCAGGGCGAGAGAGCACACACACCACAAGGGTTTCCACAAGGAGGAAGGGCCACGCTGGCGCCAGGGGACCAGGGCCCCTCCACCTGGAGACCCGCACTGCATCGGGCTGCCACGGCTCCCCAGCCTCCCCAGCCTCCCCTCTCTCTGGGTGTCTGCAGCCACACGGACCCTGCCTGGGGGCCGGGCGCGGGGGGGGGTGCAGGCCCGGCCTGCACAGAGGCGTGCCAGGGGCACAGAGAGAGGCCCCGGCATTCTTCTCCCACGTCCCAGGGCCCGAAAGATGGATCCCCAAGGCCGGCTCCCCGCCCCCCAACACGGCAACAAGGTGCCCCACGGAGGCACATTCAGGCCCACTGGGGCAACCTGCGCCACACCCCCGACACGACCGGGAAACCCAAACCCCTGGCACCTCCTCTGCCTCAGGACTTCCGCCAGGACTCACCGCCCCTGCGGAAACCCTCTCTCTTCCTTTGTTCTCTCCCTCTCTCTCTCTCCCTCTCGGTCCCACCCGCTGTCACCCTTTCCCTGGCGAGCGCGCGCGCACCGAAGCTTTCTCTCCTTTGCTGGACCCATCCGACGCACGATCAGCCACTTGCCCTCACAAGAGTCTGTCCGTGCCAGCCGGCTCTCCAGGAACCCCAGCACGGGAGCACTGAGGCTACCCTGCCCTGACGAAGGGTGACGGCCACCAACTCCCCTTGACCTCTCCATGATGCGGAATCCCCTCAGCGCCCGTAAGACCCCCCCGGAGCCGTTCCCGTGCCCAGCAGCAGGCACGAACCCCCTGACGAGACGTGGTCGCTACCCGGCGGTTCCCGCCCGCACCACGCCCGTCCCAGGCCCGACCACACACCAACCGGGACACCCAAGTCGGCCGGGAGACACGGCTCAAATCCCCACAGGGCGTGGGACATTCCCCCAAACAGCCGGGACTCCTGAACGGGCCAGGCCTTCCGGGGCCTCAAGCCCCGGGCCTTCCTGGCAAGCACGCGGCCGCCGGGCCTCATCAAAGCCCTCCGTCACCTGCGGGGCCAGGACACCGCCACCGCTGCCCAAGCCCAGGCCTCCCGTCTCCGCTCGCCATCCAGCCGCCCGCCGCAGGACCCGGACACCCGCCCCGAGCAGCCTCCCAGGCACTGCCAGCTGAGAGACGTCCCTGGCCGCCGACCTCCCCGCTCTGCCCAGGCCCCTGCGCCGCGACCTGGGCGAAGCGCTCCACGCGGCGCGGGTGGCTCGCTCTGCCGGGCAGACCACCCCCTCCAGGGCGTCCAAGGGCTCGGCATCGCACCCTCCAGGGAGAGGGAGACCGTGCACCGGGAAGGACTCCGACCCGTGGCCTCCCAAAGGACCCCCCCCAAGGTGCGGTCAGCGCCGCGGCCCAGGGACCTGGCGGCTGCCTTCCCCAGACCCCCACGGGGAGCCACGCCTCCCAGAGGAGAGGCCACATGCAAGACCGTCCCCGCCCCTGCCCGCGCGGTCCTTCCCTACCCGGGCCTCCCACAGCCGCTGACGCCATCCCACTTGAGGCCAGGGCACCTCCTCCAGAGCCCCTCGCCCATCCAGACGTGGGCCTGTCCACCCACGTCCCCGGCAGGCTCCCTCTGCCCGCCTGTCGCTCACCACTTCAGCTGCCCCCTTCTCGCCACCCAGCCCCAGCCTCCGCCCCAACATCCCTGGACGTCCCAGGGGAGCGCCCTCAGGGGTTCCCAGGCTCCCCCCCTCCCATGGGGGACAGCCCTGATCCAAGGGCCCCCGCTACCACAGACCCCCTGCAGCAGGTGGCCCTCAGGGGTCCCCAGAGCAGAAAGAGAACACTACCCTGCCGGGATCCCGTCTCCCCACAGCATCCTGAGAAGGGCGCTGGGCCTGGGCCAGGACGCCCCCTGGGGCCCTAGGGCCGCACACTTGCCTCGCGGGCCGGGCCCAAATTTCGGCCCCCGCGACGGCTTGCGAAACCCCCCAAGGCCGGCGGGAGGCCGCCCGGGATCTCCAGCACGCTCGGGCACGCGGCCTCTCCCCCGAGGCCAGCGCCGGGCCACGGGCCCCATGCTTCCTGGGCCCGGCAGGCGGCCGCCTTCCCCAGACCTCACCCGAGTGGCTGCTGACACCCAGAGGCCCCAAGGCCAAGGGCCCATCTACCCCCGAGCCCCCGGTGGCCGCCACGTGCCGGACCTCAGTTTCGATGAGGAGACGGTAGTGAGTTCTCACTCATTTTGTTCAGATTTCCAAGGAATGCTTTAGAGGGAGTCATCATCGATCCGAGCACGGGCTCCGCCGCCACAAGGCAAATTCACGGCCTCCGCACCTGGACATCCAACCCGCTCCATCACGGCAGCGTTTGGGGGCGTGCCCAGACAGACGAGCCACTGGGCAGGACGGGACGCTCCCCCTCACGCCCCCGGAGCTGGCCTGCCGGGGCCAAAGCCCGCGAGAAGCGGGGCTGGCCCGGGGCTCCGGACAGACGAGCGCCCCAAGGGCGAGTTCTCCACCACTGAGGACAGGGGCCGCTCACCATCGCCAGGTCTCCACAGAGCCGCGACAGGGACGCCACGCCCACTGGTCTGCGGGAGCTCCTCGGCCTCGCTCGGTGGCACGCCACAAGATCAGGGGTCCGCCATGCTGCTCTCCTGGGTCAGGGCGAGAGAGCACACACACCACAAGGGTTTCCACAAGGAGGAAGGGCCACGCTGGCGCCAGGGGACCAGGGCCCCTCCACCTGGAGACCCGCACTGCATCGGGCTGCCACGGCTCCCCAGCCTCCCCAGCCTCCCCTCTCTCTGGGTGTCTGCAGCCACACGGACCCTGCCTGGGGGACGGGCGCGGGGGGGGGTGCAGGCCCGGCCTGCACAGAGGCGTGCCAGGGGCACAGAGAGAGGCCCCGGCATTCTTCTCCCACGTCCCAGGGCCCGAAAGATGGATCCCCAAGGCCGGCTCCCCGCCCCCCAACACGGCAACAAGGTGCCCCACGGAGGCACATTCAGGCCCACTGGGGCAACCTGCGCCACACCCCCGACACGACCGGGAAACCCAAACCCCTGGCACCTCCTCTGCCTCAGGACTTCCGCCAGGACTCACCGCCCCTGCGGAAACCCTCTCTCTTCCTTTGTTCTCTCCCTCTCTCTCTCTCCCTCTCGGTCCCACCCGCTGTCACCCTTTCCCTGGCGAGCGCGCGCGCACCGAAGCTTTCTCTCCTTTGCTGGACCCATCCGACGCACGATCAGCCACTTGCCCTCACAAGAGTCTGTCCGTGCCAGCCGGCTCTCCAGGAACCCCAGCACGGGAGCACTGAGGCTACCCTGCCCTGACGAAGGGTGACGGCCACCAACTCCCCTTGACCTCTCCATGATGCGGAATCCCCTCAGCGCCCGTAAGACCCCCCCGGAGCCGTTCCCGTGCCCAGCAGCAGGCACGAACCCCCTGACGAGACGTGGTCGCTACCCGGCGGTTCCCGCCCGCACCACGCCCGTCCCAGGCCCGACCACACACCAACCGGGACACCCAAGTCGGCCGGGAGACACGGCTCAAATCCCCACAGGGCGTGGGACATTCCCCCAAACAGCCGGGACTCCTGAACGGGCCAGGCCTTCCGGGGCCTCAAGCCCCGGGCCTTCCTGGCAAGCACGCGGCCGCCGGGCCTCATCAAAGCCCTCCGTCACCGTCGGGGCCAGGACACCGCCACCGCTGCCCAAGCCCAGGCCTCCCGTCTCCGCTCGCCATCAAGCCGCCCGCCGCAGGACCCGGACACCCGCCCCGAGCAGCCTCCCAGGCACTGCCAGCTGAGAGACGTCCCTGGCCGCCGACCTCCCCGCTCTGCCCAGGCCCCCGCGCCGCGACCTGGGCGAAGCGCTCCACGCGGCGCGGGTGGCTCGCTCTGCCGGGCAGACCACCCCCTCCAGGGCGTCCAAGGGCTCGGCATCGCACCCTCCAGGGAGAGGGAGACCGTGCACCGGGAAGGACTCCGACCCGTGGCCTCCCAAAGGACCCCCCCCAAGGTGCGGTCAGCGCCGCGGCCCAGGGACCTGGCGGCTGCCTTCCCCAGACCCCCACGGGGAGCCACGCCTCCCAGAGGAGAGGCCACATGCAAGACCGTCCCCGCCCCTGCCCGCGCGGTCCTTCCCTACCCGGGCCTCCCACAGCCGCTGACGCCATCCCACTTGAGGCCAGGGCACCTCCTCCAGAGCCCCTCGCCCATCCAGACGTGGGCCTGTCCACCCACGTCCCCGGCAGGCTCCCTCTGCCCGCCTGTCGCTCACCACTTCAGCTGCCCCCTTCTCGCCACCCAGCCCCAGCCTCCGCCCCAACATCCCTGGACGTCCCAGGGGAGCGCCCTCAGGGGTTCCCAGGCTCCCCCCCTCCCATGGGGGACAGCCCTGATCCAAGGGCCCCCGCTACCACAGACCCCCTGCAGCAGGTGGCCCTCAGGGGTCCCCAGAGCAGAAAGAGAACACTACCCTGCCGGGATCCTGTCTCCCCACAGCATCCTGAGAAGGGCGCCGGGCCTGGGCCAGGACGCCCCCTGGGGCCCTAGGGCCGCACACTTGCCTCGCGGGCCGGGCCCAAATTTCGGCCCCCGCGACGGCTTGCGAAACCCCCCAAGGCCGGCGGGAGGCCGCCCGGGATCTCCAGCACGCTCGGGCACGCGGCCTCTCCCCCGAGGCCAGCGCCGGGCCACGGGCCCCATGCTTCCTGGGCCCGGCAGGTGGCCGCCTTCCCCAGACCTCACCCGAGTGGCTGCTGACACCCAGAGGCCCCAAGGCCAAGGGCCCATCTACCCCCGAGCCCCCAGTGGCCGCCACGTGCCGGACCTCAGTTTCGATCAGGAGACGGTAGTGAGTTCTCACTCATTTTGTTCAGATTTCCAAGGAATGCTTTAGAGGGAGTCATCATCGATCCGAGCACGGGCTCCGCCGCCACAAGGCAAATTCACGGCCTCCACACCTGGACATCCAACCCGCTCCATCACGGCAGCGTTTGGGGGCGTGCCCAGACAGACGAGCCACTGGGCAGGACGGGACGCTCCCCCTCACGCCCCCGGAGCTGGCCTGCCGGGGCCAAAGCCCGCGAGAAGCGGGGCTGGCCCGGGGCTCCGGACAGACGAGCGCCCCAAGGGCGAGTTCTCCACCACTGAGGACAGGGGCCGCTCACCATCGCCAGATCTCCACAGAGCCGCGACAAGGACGCCACGCCCACTGGTCTGCGGGAGCTCCTCGGCCTCGCTCGGTGGCACGCCACAAGATCAGGGGTCCGCCATGCTGCTCTCCTGGGTCAGGGCGAGAGAGCACACACACCACAAGGGTTTCCACAAGGAGGAAGGGCCACGCTGGCGCCAGGGGACCAGGGCCCCTCCACCTGGAGACCCGCACTGCATCGGGCTGCCACGGCTCCCCAGCCTCCCCAGCCTCCCCTCTCTCTGGGTGTCTGCAGCCACACGGACCCTGCCTGGGGGCCGGGCGCGGGGGGTGGTGCAGGCCCGGCCTGCACAGAGGCGTGCCAGGGGCACAGAGAGAGGCCCCGGCATTCTTCTCCCACGTCCCAGGGCCCGAAAGATGGATCCCCAAGGCCGGCTCCCCGCCCCCCAACACGGCAACAAGGTGCCCCACGGAGGCACATTCAGGCCCACTGGGGCAACCTGCGCCACACCCCCGACACGACCGGGAAACCCAAACCCCTGGCACCTCCTCTGCCTCAGGACTTCCGCCAGGACTCACCGCCCCTGCGGAAACCCTCTCTCTTCCTTTGTTCTCTCCCTCTCTCTCTCTCCCTCTCGGTCCCACCCGCTGTCACCCTTTCCCTGGCGAGCGCGCGCGCACCGAAGCTTTCTCTCCTTTGCTGGACCCATCCGACGCACGATCAGCCACTTGCCCTCACAAGAGTCTGTCCGTGCCAGCCGGCTCTCCAGGAACCCCAGCACGGGAGCACTGAGGCTACCCTGCCCTGACGAAGGGTGACGGCCACCAACTCCCCTTGACCTCTCCATGATGCGGAATCCCCTCAGCGCCCGTAAGACCCCCCCGGAGCCGTTCCCGTGCCCAGCAGCAGGCACGAACCCCCTGACGAGACGTGGTCGCTACCCGGCGGTTCCCGCCCGCACCACGCCCGTCCCAGGCCCGACCACACACCAACCGGGACACCCAAGTCGGCCGGGAGACACGGCTCAAATCCCCACAGGGCGTGGGACATTCCCCCAAACAGCCGGGACTCCTGAACGGGCCAGGCCTTCCGGGGCCTCAAGCCCCGGGCCTTCCTGGCAAGCACGCGGCCGCCGGGCCTCATCAAAGCCCTCCGTCACCGTCGGGGCCAGGACACCGCCACCGCTGCCCAAGCCCAGGCCTCCCGTCTCCGCTCGCCATCCAGCCGCCCGCCGCAGGACCTGGACACCCGCCCCGAGCAGCCTCCCAGGCACTGCCAGCTGAGAGACGTCCCTGGCCGCCGACCTCCCCGCTCTGCCCAGGCCCCTGCGCCGCGACCTGGGCGAAGCGCTCCACGCGGCGCGGGTGGCTCGCTCTGCCGGGCCGACCACCCCCTCCAGGGCGTCCAAGGGCTCGGCATCGCACCCTCCAGGGAGAGGGAGACCGTGCACCGGGAAGGACTCCGACCCGTGGCCTCCCAAAGGACCCCCCCAAGGTGCGGTCCGCGCCGCGGCCCAGGGACCTGGCGGCTGCCTTCCCCAGACCCCCACGGGGAGCCACGCCTCCCAGAGGAGAGGCCACATGCAAGACCGTCCCCGCCCCTGCCCGCGCGGTCCTTCCCTACCCGGGCCTCCCACAGCCGCTGACGCCATCCCACTTGAGGCCAGGGCACCTCCTCCAGAGCCCCTCGCCCATCCAGACGTGGGCCTGTCCACCCACGTCCCCGGCAGGCTCCCTCTGCCCGCCTGTCGCTCACCACTTCAGCTGCCCCCTTCTCGCCACCCAGCCCCAGCCTCCGCCCCAACATCCCTGGACGTCCCAGGGGAGCGCCCTCAGGGGTTCCCAGGCTCCCCCCCTCCCATGGGGGACAGCCCTGATCCAAGGGCCCCCGCTACCACAGACCCCCTGCAGCAGGTGGCCCTCAGGGGTCCCCAGAGCAGAAAGAGAACACTACCCTGCCGGGATCCCGTCTCCCCACAGCATCCTGAGAAGGGCGCCCGGCCTGGGTCAGGACGCCCCCTGGGGCCCTAGGGCCGCACACTTGCCTCGCGGGCCGGGCCCAAATTTCGGCCCCCGCGACGGCTTGCGAAACCCCCCAAGGCCGGCGGGAGGCCGCCCGGGATCTCCAGCACGCTCGGGCACGCGGCCTCTCCCCCGAGGCCAGCGCCGGGCCACGGGCCCCATGCTTCCTGGGCCCGGCAGGCGGCCACCTTCCCCAGACCTCACCCGAGTGGCTGCTGACACCCAGAGGCCCCAAGGCCAAGGGCCCATCTACCCCCGAGCCCCCGGTGGCCGCCACGTGCCGGACCTCAGTTTCGATCAGGAGACGGTAGTGAGTTCTCACTCATTTTGTTCAGATTTCCAAGGAATGCTTTAGAGGGAGTCATCATCGATCCGAGCACGGGCTCCGCCGCCACAAGGCAAATTCACGGCCTCCGCACCTGGACATCCAACCCGCTCCATCACGGCAGCGTTTGGCGGCGTGCCCAGACAGACGAGCCACTGGGCAGGACGGGACGCTCCCCCTCACGCCCCCGGAGCTGGCCTGCCGGGGCCAAAGCCCGCGAGAAGCGGGGCTGGCCCGGGGCTCCGGACAGACGAGCGCCCCAAGGGCGAGTTCTCCACCACTGAGGACAGGGGCCGCTCACCATCGCCAGGTCTCCACAGAGCCGCGACAGGGACGCCACGCCCACTGGTCTGCGGGAGCTCCTCGGCCTCGCTCGGTGGCACGCCACAAGATCAGGGGTCCGCCATGCTGCTCTCCTGGGTCAGGGCGAGAGAGCACACACACCACAAGGGTTTCCACAAGGAGGAAGGGCCACGCTGGCGCCAGGGGACCAGGGCCCCTCCACCTGGAGACCCGCACTGCATCGGGCTGCCACGGCTCCCCAGCCTCCCCAGCCTCCCCTCTCTCTGGGTGTCTGCAGCCACACGGACCCTGCCTGGGGGCCGGGCGCGGGGGGGGGTGCAGGCCCGGCCTGCACAGAGGCGTGCCAGGGGCACAGAGAGAGGCCCCGGCATTCTTCTCCCACGTCCCAGGGCCCGAAAGATGGATCCCCAAGGCCGGCTCCCCGCCCCCCAACACGGCAACAAGGTGCCCCACGGAGGCACATTCAGGCCCACTGGGGCAACCTGCGCCACACCCCCGACACGACCGGGAAACCCAAACCCCTGGCACCTCCTCTGCCTCAGGACTTCCGCCAGGACTCACCGCCCCTGCGGAAACCCTCTCTCTTCCTTTGTTCTCTCCCTCTCTCTCTCTCCCTCTCGGTCCCACCCGCTGTCACCCTTTCCCTGGCGAGCGCGCGCGCACCGAAGCTTTCTCTCCTTTGCTGGACCCATCCGACGCACGATCAGCCACTTGCCCTCACAAGAGTCTGTCCGTGCCAGCCGGCTCTCCAGGAACCCCAGCACGGGAGCACTGAGGCTACCCTGCCCTGACGAAGGGTGACGGCCACCAACTCCCCTTGACCTCTCCATGATGCGGAATCCCCTCAGCGCCCGTAAGACCCCCCCGGAGCCGTTCCCGTGCCCAGCAGCAGGCACGAACCCCCTGACGAGACGTGGTCGCTACCCGGCGGTTCCCGCCCGCACCACGCCCGTCCCAGGCCCGACCACACACCAACCGGGACACCCAAGTCGGCCGGGAGACACGGCTCAAATCCCCACAGGGCGTGGGACATTCCCCCAAACAGCCGGGACTCCTGAACGGGCCAGGCCTTCCGGGGCCTCAAGCCCCGGGCCTTCCTGGCAAGCACGCGGCCGCCGGGCCTCATCAAAGCCCTCCGTCACCTGCGGGGCCAGGACACCGCCACCGCTGCCCAAGCCCAGGCCTCCCGTCTCCGCTCGCCATCCAGCCGCCCGCCGCAGGACCCAGACACCCGCCCCGAGCAGCCTCCCAGGCACTGCCAGCTGAGAGACGTCCCTGGCCGCCGACCTCCCCGCTCTGCCCAGGCCCCTGCGCCGCGACCTGGGCGAAGCGCTCCACGCGGCGCGGGTGGCTCGCTCTGCCGGGCAGACCACCCCCTCCAGGGCGTCCAAGGGCTCGGCATCGCACCCTCCAGGGAGAGGGAGACCGTGCACCGGGAAGGACTCCGACCCGTGGCCTCCCAAAGGACCCCCCCCAAGGTGCGGTCAGCGCCGCGGCCCAGGGACCTGGCGGCTGCCTTCCCCAGACCCCCACGGGGAGCCACGCCTCCCAGAGGAGAGGCCACATGCAAGACCGTCCCCGCCCCTGCCCGCGCGGTCCTTCCCTACCCGGGCCTCCCACAGCCGCTGACGCCATCCCACTTGAGGCCAGGGCACCTCCTCCAGAGCCCCTCGCCCATCCAGACGTGGGCCTGTCCACCCACGTCCCCGGCAGGCTCCCTCTGCCCGCCTGTCGCTCACCACTTCAGCTGCCCCCTTCTCGCCACCCAGCCCCAGCCTCCGCCCCAACATCCCTGGACGTCCCAGGGGAGCGCCCTCAGGGGTTCCCAGGCTCCCCCCCTCCCATGGGGGACAGCCCTGATCCAAGGGCCCCCGCTACCACAGACCCCCTGCAGCAGGTGGCCCTCAGGGGTCCCCAGAGCAGAAAGAGAACACTACCCTGCCGGGATCCCGTCTCCCCACAGCATCCTGAGAAGGGCGCCGGGCCTGGGCCAGGACGCCCCCTGGGGCCCTAGGGCCGCACACTTGCCTCGCGGGCCGGGCCCAAATTTCGGCCCCCGTGACGGCTTGCGAAACCCCCCAAGGCCGGCGGGAGGCCGCCCGGGATCTCCAGCACGCTCGGGCACGCGGCCTCTCCCCCGAGGCCAGCGCCGGGCCACGGGCCCCATGCTTCCTGGGCCCGGCAGGCGGCCGCCTTCCCCAGACCTCACCCGAGTGGCTGCTGACACCCAGAGGCCCCAAGGCCAAGGGCCCATCTACCCCCGAGCCCCCGGTGGCCGCCACGTGCCGGACCTCAGTTTCGATGAGGAGACGGTAGTGAGTTCTCACTCATTTTGTTCAGATTTCCAAGGAATGCTTTAGAGGGAGTCATCATCGATCCGAGCACGGGCTCCGCCGCCGCAAGGCAAATTCACGGCCTCCGCACCTGGACATCCCACCCGCTCCATCACGGCAGCGTTTGGGGGCGTGCCCAGACAGACGAGCCACTGGGCAGGACGGGACGCTCCCCCTCACGCCCCCGGAGCTGGCCTGCCGGGGCCAAAGCCCGCGAGAAGCGGGGCTGGCCCGGGGCTCCGGACAGACGAGCGCCCCAAGGGCGAGTTCTCCACCACTGAGGACAGGGGCCGCTCACCATCGCCAGGTCTCCACAGAGCCGCGACAGGGACGCCACGCCCACTGGTCTGCGGGAGCTCCTCGGCCTCGCTCGGTGGCACGCCACAAGATCAGGGGT
This sequence comes from Sus scrofa, assembly GCF_054392235.1. NCBI lineage: Eukaryota > Metazoa > Chordata > Mammalia > Artiodactyla > Suidae > Sus > Sus scrofa. The sequence continues at coordinate 151,580,824 of NC_139383.1, forward strand.
CCGCCATGCTGCTCTCCTGGGTCAGGGCGAGAGAGCACACACACCACAAGGGTTTCCACAAGGAGGAAGGGCCACGCTGGCGCCAGGGGACCAGGGCCCCTCCACCTGGAGACCCGCACTGCATCGGGCTGCCACGGCTCCCCAGCCTCCCCAGCCTCCCCTCTCTCTGGGTGTCTGCAGCCACACGGACCCTGCCTGGGGGACGGGCGCGGGGGGGGGTGCAGGCCCGGCCTGCACAGAGGCGTGCCAGGGGCACAGAGAGAGGCCCCGGCATTCTTCTCCCACGTCCCAGGGCCCGAAAGATGGATCCCCAAGGCCGGCTCCCCGCCCCCCAACACGGCAACAAGGTGCCCCACGGAGGCACATTCAGGCCCACTGGGGCAACCTGCGCCACACCCCCGACACGACCGGGAAACCCAAACCCCTGGCACCTCCTCTGCCTCAGGACTTCCGCCAGGACTCACCGCCCCTGCGGAAACCCTCTCTCTTCCTTTGTTCTCTCCCTCTCTCTCTCTCCCTCTCGGTCCCACCCGCTGTCACCCTTTCCCTGGCGAGCGCGCGCGCACCGAAGCTTTCTCTCCTTTGCTGGACCCATCCGACGCACGATCAGCCACTTGCCCTCACAAGAGTCTGTCCGTGCCAGCCGGCTCTCCAGGAACCCCAGCACGGGAGCACTGAGGCTACCCTGCCCTGACGAAGGGTGACGGCCACCAACTCCCCTTGACCTCTCCATGATGCGGAATCCCCTCAGCGCCCGTAAGACCCCCCCGGAGCCGTTCCCGTGCCCAGCAGCAGGCACGAACCCCCTGACGAGACGTGGTCGCTACCTGGCGGTTCCCGCCCGCACCACGCCCGTCCCAGGCCCGACCACACACCAACCGGGACACCCAAGTCGGCCGGGAGACACGGCTCAAATCCCCACAGGGCGTGGGACATTCCCCCAAACAGCCGGGACTCCTGAACGGGCCAGGCCTTCCGGGGCCTCAAGCCCCGGGCCTTCCTGGCAAGCACGCGGCCGCCGGGCCTCATCAAAGCCCTCCGTCACCTGCGGGGCCAGGACACCGCCACCGCTGCCCAAGCCCAGGCCTCCCGTCTCCGCTCGCCATCCAGCCGCCCGCCGCAGGACCCGGACACCCGCCCCGAGCAGCCTCCCAGGCACTGCCAGCTGAGAGACGTCCCTGGCCGCCGACCTCCCCGCTCTGCCCAGGCCCCTGCGCCGCGACCTGGGCGAAGCGCTCCACGCGGCGCGGGTGGCTCGCTCTGCCGGGCAGACCACCCCCTCCAGGGCGTCCAAGGGCTCGGCATCGCACCCTCCAGGGAGAGGGAGACCGTGCACCGGGAAGGACTCCGACCCGTGGCCTCCCAAAGGACCCCCCCCAAGGTGCGGTCAGCGCCGCGGCCCAGGGACCTGGCGGCTGCCTTCCCCAGACCCCCACGGGGAGCCACGCCTCCCAGAGGAGAGGCCACATGCAAGACCGTCCCCGCCCCTGCCCGCGCGGTCCTTCCCTACCCGGGCCTCCCACAGCCGCTGACGCCATCCCACTTGAGGCCAGGGCACCTCCTCCAGAGCCCCTCGCCCATCCAGACGTGGGCCTGTCCACCCACGTCCCCGGCAGGCTCCCTCTGCCCGCCTGTCGCTCACCACTTCAGCTGCCCCCTTCTCGCCACCCAGCCCCAGCCTCCGCCCCAACATCCCTGGACGTCCCAGGGGAGCGCCCTCAGGGGTTCCCAGGCTCCCCCCCTCCCATGGGGGACAGCCCTGATCCAAGGGCCCCCGCTACCACAGACCCCCTGCAGCAGGTGGCCCTCAGGGGTCCCCAGAGCAGAAAGAGAACACTACCCTGCCGGGATCCCGTCTCCCCACAGCATCCTGAGAAGGGCGCTGGGCCTGGGCCAGGACGCCCCCTGGGGCCCTAGGGCCGCACACTTGCCTCGCGGGCCGGGCCCAAATTTCGGCCCCCGCGACGGCTTGCGAAACCCCCCAAGGCCGGCGGGAGGCCGCCCGGGATCTCCAGCACGCTCGGGCACGCGGCCTCTCCCCCGAGGCCAGCGCCGGGCCACGGGCCCCATGCTTCCTGGGCCCGGCAGGCGGCCGCCTTCCCCAGACCTCACCCGAGTGGCTGCTGACACCCAGAGGCCCCAAGGCCAAGGGCCCATCTACCCCCGAGCCCCCGGTGGCCGCCACGTGCCGGACCTCAGTTTCGATGAGGAGACGGTAGTGAGTTCTCACTCATTTTGTTCAGATTTCCAAGGAATGCTTTAGAGGGAGTCATCATCGATCCGAGCACGGGCTCCGCCGCCACAAGGCAAATTCACGGCCTCCGCACCTGGACATCCCACCCGCTCCATCACGGCAGCGTTTGGGGGCGTGCCCAGACAGACGAGCCACTGGGCAGGACGGGACGCTCCCCCTCACGCCCCCGGAGCTGGCCTGCCGGGGCCAAAGCCCGCGAGAAGCGGGGCTGGCCCGGGGCTCCGGACAGACGAGCGCCCCAAGGGCGAGTTCTCCACCACTGAGGACAGGGGCCGCTCACCATCGCCAGGTCTCCACAGAGCCGCGACAAGGACGCCACGCCCATTGGGCTGCGGGAGGTCCTCGGCCTCGCGCGGTGGCACGCCACAAGATCAGGGGTCCGCCATGCTGCTCTCCTGGGTCAGGGCGAGAGAGCACACACACCACAAGGGTTTCCACAAGGAGGAAGGGCCACGCTGGCGCCAGGGGACCAGGGCCCCTCCACCTGGAGACCCGCACTGCATCGGGCTGCCACGGCTCCCCAGCCTCCCCAGCCTCCCCTCTCTCTGGGTGTCTGCAGCCACACGGACCCTGCCTGGGGGACGGGCGCGGGGGGGGGTGCAGGCCCGGCCTGCACAGAGGCGTGCCAGGGGCACAGAGAGAGGCCCCGGCATTCTTCTCCCACGTCCCAGGGCCCGAAAGATGGATCCCCAAGGCCGGCTCCCCGCCCCCCAACACGGCAACAAGGTGCCCCACGGAGGCACATTCAGGCCCACTGGGGCAACCTGCGCCACACCCCCGACACGACCGGGAAACCCAAACCCCTGGCACCTCCTCTGCCTCAGGACTTCCGCCAGGACTCACCGCCCCTGCGGAAACCCTCTCTCTTCCTTTGTTCTCTCCCTCTCTCTCTCTCCCTCTCGGTCCCACCCGCTGTCACCCTTTCCCTGGCGAGCGCGCGCGCACCGAAGCTTTCTCTCCTTTGCTGGACCCATCCGACGCACGATCAGCCACTTGCCCTCACAAGAGTCTGTCCGTGCCAGCCGGCTCTCCAGGAACCCCAGCACGGGAGCACTGAGGCTACCCTGCCCTGACGAAGGGTGACGGCCACCAACTCCCCTTGACCTCTCCATGATGCGGAATCCCCTCAGCGCCCGTAAGACCCCCCCGGAGCCGTTCCCGTGCCCAGCAGCAGGCACGAACCCCCTGACGAGACGTGGTCGCTACCCGGCGGTTCCCGCCCGCACCACGCCCGTCCCAGGCCCGACCACACACCAACCGGGACACCCAAGTCGGCCGGGAGACACGGCTCAAATCCCCACAGGGCGTGGGACATTCCCCCAAACAGCCGGGACTCCTGAACGGGCCAGGCCTTCCGGGGCCTCAAGCCCCGGGCCTTCCTGGCAAGCACGCGGCCGCCGGGCCTCATCAAAGCCCTCCGTCACCGTCGGGGCCAGGACACCGCCACCGCTGCCCAAGCCCAGGCCTCCCGTCTCCGCTCGCCATCAAGCCGCCCGCCGCAGGACCCGGACACCCGCCCCGAGCAGCCTCCCAGGCACTGCCAGCTGAGAGACGTCCCTGGCCGCCGACCTCCCCGCTCTGCCCAGGCCCCCGCGCCGCGACCTGGGCGAAGCGCTCCACGCGGCGCGGGTGGCTCGCTCTGCCGGGCAGACCACCCCCTCCAGGGCGTCCAAGGGCTCGGCATCGCACCCTCCAGGGAGAGGGAGACCGTGCACCGGGAAGGACTCCGACCCGTGGCCTCCCAAAGGACCCCCCCCAAGGTGCGGTCAGCGCCGCGGCCCAGGGACCTGGCGGCTGCCTTCCCCAGACCCCCACGGGGAGCCACGCCTCCCAGAGGAGAGGCCACATGCAAGACCGTCCCCGCCCCTGCCCGCGCGGTCCTTCCCTACCCGGGCCTCCCACAGCCGCTGACGCCATCCCACTTGAGGCCAGGGCACCTCCTCCAGAGCCCCTCGCCCATCCAGACGTGGGCCTGTCCACCCACGTCCCCGGCAGGCTCCCTCTGCCCGCCTGTCGCTCACCACTTCAGCTGCCCCCTTCTCGCCACCCAGCCCCAGCCTCCGCCCCAACATCCCTGGACGTCCCAGGGGAGCGCCCTCAGGGGTTCCCAGGCTCCCCCCCTCCCATGGGGGACAGCCCTGATCCAAGGGCCCCCGCTACCACAGACCCCCTGCAGCAGGTGGCCCTCAGGGGTCCCCAGAGCAGAAAGAGAACACTACCCTGCCGGGATCCTGTCTCCCCACAGCATCCTGAGAAGGGCGCCGGGCCTGGGCCAGGACGCCCCCTGGGGCCCTAGGGCCGCACACTTGCCTCGCGGGCCGGGCCCAAATTTCGGCCCCCGCGACGGCTTGCGAAACCCCCCAAGGCCGGCGGGAGGCCGCCCGGGATCTCCAGCACGCTCGGGCACGCGGCCTCTCCCCCGAGGCCAGCGCCGGGCCACGGGCCCCATGCTTCCTGGGCCCGGCAGGTGGCCGCCTTCCCCAGACCTCACCCGAGTGGCTGCTGACACCCAGAGGCCCCAAGGCCAAGGGCCCATCTACCCCCGAGCCCCCAGTGGCCGCCACGTGCCGGACCTCAGTTTCGATCAGGAGACGGTAGTGAGTTCTCACTCATTTTGTTCAGATTTCCAAGGAATGCTTTAGAGGGAGTCATCATCGATCCGAGCACGGGCTCCGCCGCCACAAGGCAAATTCACGGCCTCCACACCTGGACATCCAACCCGCTCCATCACGGCAGCGTTTGGGGGCGTGCCCAGACAGACGAGCCACTGGGCAGGACGGGACGCTCCCCCTCACGCCCCCGGAGCTGGCCTGCCGGGGCCAAAGCCCGCGAGAAGCGGGGCTGGCCCGGGGCTCCGGACAGACGAGCGCCCCAAGGGCGAGTTCTCCACCACTGAGGACAGGGGCCGCTCACCATCGCCAGGTCTCCACAGAGCCGCGACAGGGACGCCACGCCCACTGGTCTGCGGGAGCTCCTCGGCCTCGCTCGGTGGCACGCCACAAGATCAGGGGTCCGCCATGCTGCTCTCCTGGGTCAGGGCGAGAGAGCACACACACCACAAGGGTTTCCACAAGGAGGAAGGGCCACGCTGGCGCCAGGGGACCAGGGCCCCTCCACCTGGAGACCCGCACTGCATCGGGCTGCCACGGCTCCCCAGCCTCCCCAGCCTCCCCTCTCTCTGGGTGTCTGCAGCCACACGGACCCTGCCTGGGGGACGGGCGCGGGGGGGGGTGCAGGCCCGGCCTGCACAGAGGCGTGCCAGGGGCACAGAGAGAGGCCCCGGCATTCTTCTCCCACGTCCCAGGGCCCGAAAGATGGATCCCCAAGGCCGGCTCCCCGCCCCCCAACACGGCAACAAGGTGCCCCACGGAGGCACATTCAGGCCCACTGGGGCAACCTGCGCCACACCCCCGACACGACCGGGAAACCCAAACCCCTGGCACCTCCTCTGCCTCAGGACTTCCGCCAGGACTCACCGCCCCTGCGGAAACCCTCTCTCTTCCTTTGTTCTCTCCCTCTCTCTCTCTCCCTCTCGGTCCCACCCGCTGTCACCCTTTCCCTGGCGAGCGCGCGCGCACCGAAGCTTTCTCTCCTTTGCTGGACCCATCCGACGCACGATCAGCCACTTGCCCTCACAAGAGTCTGTCCGTGCCAGCCGGCTCTCCAGGAACCCCAGCACGGGAGCACTGACGCTACCCTGCCCTGACGAAGGGTGACGGCCACCAACTCCCCTTGACCTCTCCATGATGCGGAATCCCCTCAGCGCCCGTAAGACCCCCCCGGAGCCGTTCCCGTGCCCAGCAGCAGGCACGAACCCCCTGACGAGACGTGGTCGCTACCCGGCGGTTCCCGCCCGCACCACGCCCGTCCCAGGCCCGACCACACACCAACCGGGACACCCAAGTCGGCCGGGAGACACGGCTCAAATCCCCACAGGGCGTGGGACATTCCCCCAAACAGCCGGGACTCCTGAACGGGCCAGGCCTTCCGGGGCCTCAAGCCCCGGGCCTTCCTGGCAAGCACGCGGCCGCCGGGCCTCATCAAAGCCCTCCGTCACCGTCGGGGCCAGGACACCGCCACCGCTGCCCAAGCCCAGGCCTCCCGTCTCCGCTCGCCATCAAGCCGCCCGCCGCAGGACCCGGACACCCGCCCCGAGCAGCCTCCCAGGCACTGCCAGCTGAGAGACGTCCCTGGCCGCCGACCTCCCCGCTCTGCCCAGGCCCCTGCGCCGCGACCTGGGCGAAGCGCTCCACGCGGCGCGGGTGGCTCGCTCTGCCGGGCCGACCACCCCCTCCAGGGCGTCCAAGGGCTCGGCATCGCACCCTCCAGGGAGAGGGAGACCGTGCACCGGGAAGGACTCCGACCCGTGGCCTCCCAAAGGACCCCCCCAAGGTGCGGTCCGCGCCGCGGCCCAGGGACCTGGCGGCTGCCTTCCCCAGACCCCCACGGGGAGCCACGCCTCCCAGAGGAGAGGCCACATGCAAGACCGTCCCCGCCCCTGCCCGCGCGGTCCTTCCCTACCCGGGCCTCCCACAGCCGCTGACGCCATCCCACTTGAGGCCAGGGCACCTCCTCCAGAGCCCCTCGCCCATCCAGACGTGGGCCTGTCCACCCACGTCCCCGGCAGGCTCCCTCTGCCCGCCTGTCGCTCACCACTTCAGCTGCCCCCTTCTCGCCACCCAGCCCCAGCCTCCGCCCCAACATCCCTGGACGTCCCAGGGGAGCGCCCTCAGGGGTTCCCAGGCTCCCCCCCTCCCATGGGGGACAGCCCTGATCCAAGGGCCCCCGCTACCACAGACCCCCTGCAGCAGGTGGCCCTCAGGGGTCCCCAGAGCAGAAAGAGAACACTACCCTGCCGGGATCCCGTCTCCCCACAGCATCCTGAGAAGGGCGCCGGGCCTGGGTCAGGACGCCCCCTGGGGCCCTAGGGCCGCACACTTGCCTCGCGGGCCGGGCCCAAATTTCGGCCCCCGCGACGGCTTGCGAAACCCCCCAAGGCCGGCGGGAGGCCGCCCGGGATCTCCAGCACGCTCGGGCACGCGGCCTCTCCCCCGAGGCCAGCGCCGGGCCACGGGCCCCATGCTTCCTGGGCCCGGCAGGCGGCCACCTTCCCCAGACCTCACCCGAGTGGCTGCTGACACCCAGAGGCCCCAAGGCCAAGGGCCCATCTACCCCCGAGCCCCCGGTGGCCGCCACGTGCCGGACCTCAGTTTCGATCAGGAGACGGTAGTGAGTTCTCACTCATTTTGTTCAGATTTCCAAGGAATGCTTTAGAGGGAGTCATCATCGATCCGAGCACGGGCTCCGCCGCCACAAGGCAAATTCACGGCCTCCGCACCTGGACATCCAACCCGCTCCATCACGGCAGCGTTTGGCGGCGTGCCCAGACAGAGGAGCCACTGGGCAGGACGGGACGCTCCCCCTCACGCCCCCGGAGCTGGCCTGCCGGGGCCAAAGCCCGCGAGAAGCGGGGCTGGCCCGGGGCTCCGGACAGACGAGCGCCCCAAGGGCGAGTTCTCCACCACTGAGGACAGGGGCCGCTCACCATCGCCAGGTCTCCACAGAGCCGCGACAGGGACGCCACGCCCACTGGTCTGCGGGAGGTCCTCGGCCTCGCGCGGTGGCACGCCACAAGATCAGGGGTCCGCCATGCTGCTCTCCTGGGTCAGGGCGAGAGAGCACACACACCACAAGGGTTTCCACAAGGAGGAAGGGCCACGCTGGCGCCAGGGGACCAGGGCCCCTCCACCTGGAGACCCGCACTGCATCGGGCTGCCACGGCTCCCCAGCCTCCCCAGCCTCCCCTCTCTCTGGGTGTCTGCAGCCACACGGACCCTGCCTGGGGGACGGGCGCGGGGGGGGGTGCAGGCCCGGCCTGCACAGAGGCGTGCCAGGGGCACAGAGAGAGGCCCCGGCATTCTTCTCCCACGTCCCAGGGCCCGAAAGATGGATCCCCAAGGCCGGCTCCCCGCCCCCCAACACGGCAACAAGGTGCCCCACGGAGGCACATTCAGGCCCACTGGGGCAACCTGCGCCACACCCCCGACACGACCGGGAAACCCAAACCCCTGGCACCTCCTCTGCCTCAGGACTTCCGCCAGGACTCACCGCCCCTGCGGAAACCCTCTCTCTTCCTTTGTTCTCTCCCTCTCTCTCTCTCCCTCTCGGTCCCACCCGCTGTCACCCTTTCCCTGGCGAGCGCGCGCGCACCGAAGCTTTCTCTCCTTTGCTGGACCCATCCGACGCACGATCAGCCACTTGCCCTCACAAGAGTCTGTCCGTGCCAGCCGGCTCTCCAGGAACCCCAGCACGGGAGCACTGAGGCTACCCTGCCCTGACGAAGGGTGACGGCCACCAACTCCCCTTGACCTCTCCATGATGCGGAATCCCCTCAGCGCCCGTAAGACCCCCCCGGAGCCGTTCCCGTGCCCAGCAGCAGGCACGAACCCCCTGACGAGACGTGGTCGCTACCCGGCGGTTCCCGCCCGCACCACGCCCGTCCCAGGCCCGACCACACACCAACCGGGACACCCAAGTCGGCCGGGAGACACGGCTCAAATCCCCACAGGGCGTGGGACATTCCCCCAAACAGCCGGGACTCCTGAACGGGCCAGGCCTTCCGGGGCCTCAAGCCCCGGGCCTTCCTGGCAAGCACGCGGCCGCCGGGCCTCATCAAAGCCCTCCGTCACCTGCGGGGCCAGGACACCGCCACCGCTGCCCAAGCCCAGGCCTCCCGTCTCCGCTCGCCATCCAGCCGCCCGCCGCAGGACCCAGACACCCGCCCCGAGCAGCCTCCCAGGCACTGCCAGCTGAGAGACGTCCCTGGCCGCCGACCTCCCCGCTCTGCCCAGGCCCCTGCGCCGCGACCTGGGCGAAGCGCTCCACGCGGCGCGGGTGGCTCGCTCTGCCGGGCAGACCACCCCCTCCAGGGCGTCCAAGGGCTCGGCATCGCACCCTCCAGGGAGAGGGAGACCGTGCACCGGGAAGGACTCCGACCCGTGGCCTCCCAAAGGACCCCCCCCAAGGTGCGGTCAGCGCCGCGGCCCAGGGACCTGGCGGCTGCCTTCCCCAGACCCCCACGGGGAGCCACGCCTCCCAGAGGAGAGGCCACATGCAAGACCGTCCCCGCCCCTGCCCGCGCGGTCCTTCCCTACCCGGGCCTCCCACAGCCGCTGACGCCATCCCACTTGAGGCCAGGGCACCTCCTCCAGAGCCCCTCGCCCATCCAGACGTGGGCCTGTCCACCCACGTCCCCGGCAGGCTCCCTCTGCCCGCCTGTCGCTCACCACTTCAGCTGCCCCCTTCTCGCCACCCAGCCCCAGCCTCCGCCCCAACATCCCTGGACGTCCCAGGGGAGCGCCCTCAGGGGTTCCCAGGCTCCCCCCCTCCCATGGGGGACAGCCCTGATCCAAGGGCCCCCGCTACCACAGACCCCCTGCAGCAGGTGGCCCTCAGGGGTCCCCAGAGCAGAAAGAGAACACTACCCTGCCGGGATCCCGTCTCCCCACAGCATCCTGAGAAGGGCGCCGGGCCTGGGCCAGGACGCCCCCTGGGGCCCTAGGGCCGCACACTTGCCTCGCGGGCCGGGCCCAAATTTCGGCCCCCGTGACGGCTTGCGAAACCCCCCAAGGCCGGCGGGAGGCCGCCCGGGATCTCCAGCACGCTCGGGCAAGCGGCCTCTCCCCCGAGGCCAGCGCCGGGCCACGGGCCCCATGCTTCCTGGGCCCGGCAGGCGGCCGCCTTCCCCAGACCTCACCCGAGTGGCTGCTGACACCCAGAGGCCCCAAGGCCAAGGGCCCATCTACCCCCGAGCCCCCGGTGGCCGCCACGTGCCGGACCTCAGTTTCGATGAGGAGACGGTAGTGAGTTCTCACTCATTTTGTTCAGATTTCCAAGGAATGCTTTAGAGGGAGTCATCATCGATCCGAGCACGGGCTCCGCCGCCGCAAGGCAAATTCACGGCCTCCGCACCTGGACATCCCACCCGCTCCATCACGGCAGCGTTTGGGGGCGTGCCCAGACAGACGAGCCACTGGGCAGGACGGGACGCTCCCCCTCACGCCCCCGGAGCTGGCCTGCCGGGGCCAAAGCCCGCGAGAAGCGGGGCTGGCCCGGGGCTCCGGACAGACGAGCGCCCCAAGGGCGAGTTCTCCACCACTGAGGACAGGGGCCGCTCACCATCGCCAGGTCTCCACAGAGCCGCGACAGGGACGCCACGCCCACTGGTCTGCGGGAGCTCCTCGGCCTCGCTCGGTGGCACGCCACAAGATCAGGGGTCCGCCATGCTGCTCTCCTGGGTCAGGGCGAGAGAGCACACACACCACAAGGGTTTCCACAAGGAGGAAGGGCCACGCTGGCGCCAGGGGACCAGGGCCCCTCCACCTGGAGACCCGCACTGCATCGGGCTGCCACGGCTCCCCAGCCTCCCCAGCCTCCCCTCTCTCTGGGTGTCTGCAGCCACACGGACCCTGCCTGGGGGACGGGCGCGGGGGGGGGTGCAGGCCCGGCCTGCACAGAGGCGTGCCAGGGGCACAGAGAGAGGCCCCGGCATTCTTCTCCCACGTCCCAGGGCCCGAAAGATGGATCCCCAAGGCCGGCTCCCCGCCCCCCAACACGGCAACAAGGTGCCCCACGGAGGCACATTCAGGCCCACTGGGGCAACCTGCGCCACACCCCCGACACGACCGGGAAACCCAAACCCCTGGCACCTCCTCTGCCTCAGGACTTCCGCCAGGACTCACCGCCCCTGCGGAAACCCTCTCTCTTCCTTTGTTCTCTCCCTCTCTCTCTCTCCCTCTCGGTCCCACCCGCTGTCACCCTTTCCCTGGCGAGCGCGCGCGCACCGAAGCTTTCTCTCCTTTGCTGGACCCATCCGACGCACGATCAGCCACTTGCCCTCACAAGAGTCTGTCCGTGCCAGCCGGCTCTCCAGGAACCCCAGCACGGGAGCACTGACGCTACCCTGCCCTGACGAAGGGTGACGGCCACCAACTCCCCTTGACCTCTCCATGATGCGGAATCCCCTCAGCGCCCGTAAGACCCCCCCGGAGCCGTTCCCGTGCCCAGCAGCAGGCACGAACCCCCTGACGAGACGTGGTCGCTACCCGGCGGTTCCCGCCCGCACCACGCCCGTCCCAGGCCCGACCACACACCAACCGGGACACCCAAGTCGGCCGGGAGACACGGCTCAAATCCCCACAGGGCGTGGGACATTCCCCCAAACAGCCGGGACTCCTGAACGGGCCAGGCCTTCCGGGGCCTCAAGCCCCGGGCCTTCCTGGCAAGCACGCGGCCGCCGGGCCTCATCAAAGCCCTCCGTCACCGTCGGGGCCAGGACACCGCCACCGCTGCCCAAGCCCAGGCCTCCCGTCTCCGCTCGCCATCAAGCCGCCCGCCGCAGGACCCGGACACCCGCCCCGAGCAGCCTCCCAGGCACTGCCAGCTGAGAGACGTCCCTGGCCGCCGACCTCCCCGCTCTGCCCAGGCCCCTGCGCCGCGACCTGGGCGAAGCGCTCCACGCGGCGCGGGTGGCTCGCTCTGCCGGGCCGACCACCCCCTCCAGGGCGTCCAAGGGCTCGGCATCGCACCCTCCAGGGAGAGGGAGACCGTGCACCGGGAAGGACTCCGACCCGTGGCCTCCCAAAGGACCCCCCCAAGGTGCGGTCCGCGCCGCGGCCCAGGGACCTGGCGGCTGCCTTCCCCAGACCCCCACGGGGAGCCACGCCTCCCAGAGGAGAGGCCACATGCAAGACCGTCCCCGCCCCTGCCCGCGCGGTCCTTCCCTACCCGGGCCTCCCACAGCCGCTGACGCCATCCCACTTGAGGCCAGGGCACCTCCTCCAGAGCCCCTCGCCCATCCAGACGTGGGCCTGTCCACCCACGTCCCCGGCAGGCTCCCTCTGCCCGCCTGTCGCTCACCACTTCAGCTGCCCCCTTCTCGCCACCCAGCCCCAGCCTCCGCCCCAACATCCCTGGACGTCCCAGGGGAGCGCCCTCAGGGGTTCCCAGGCTCCCCCCCTCCCATGGGGGACAGCCCTGATCCAAGGGCCCCCGCTACCACAGACCCCCTGCAGCAGGTGGCCCTCAGGGGTCCCCAGAGCAGAAAGAGAACACTACCCTGCCGGGATCCCGTCTCCCCACAGCATCCTGAGAAGGGCGCCGGGCCTGGGTCAGGACGCCCCCTGGGGCCCTAGGGCCGCACACTTGCCTCGCGGGCCGGGCCCAAATTTCGGCCCCCGCGACGGCTTGCGAAACCCCCCAAGGCCGGCGGGAGGCCGCCCGGGATCTCCAGCACGCTCGGGCACGCGGCCTCTCCCCCGAGGCCAGCGCCGGGCCACGGGCCCCATGCTTCCTGGGCCCGGCAGGCGGCCACCTTCCCCAGACCTCACCCGAGTGGCTGCTGACACCCAGAGGCCCCAAGGCCAAGGGCCCATCTACCCCCGAGCCCCCGGTGGCCGCCACGTGCCGGACCTCAGTTTCGATCAGGAGACGGTAGTGAGTTCTCACTCATTTTGTTCAGATTTCCAAGGAATGCTTTAGAGGGAGTCATCATCGATCCGAGCACGGGCTCCGCCGCCACAAGGCAAATTCACGGCCTCCGCACCTGGACATCCAACCCGCTCCATCACGGCAGCGTTTGGCGGCGTGCCCAGACAGAGGAGCCACTGGGCAGGACGGGACGCTCCCCCTCACGCCCCCGGAGCTGGCCTGCCGGGGCCAAAGCCCGCGAGAAGCGGGGCTGGCCCGGGGCTCCGGACAGACGAGCGCCCCAAGGGCGAGTTCTCCACCACTGAGGACAGGGGCCGCTCACCATCGCCAGGTCTCCACAGAGCCGCGACAGGGACGCCACGCCCACTGGTCTGCGGGAGGTCCTCGGCCTCGCGCGGTGGCACGCCACAAGATCAGGGGTCCGCCATGCTGCTCTCCTGGGTCAGGGCGAGAGAGCACACACACCACAAGGGTTTCCACAAGGAGGAAGGGCCACGCTGGCGCCAGGGGACCAGGGCCCCTCCACCTGGAGACCCGCACTGCATCGGGCTGCCACGGCTCCCCAGCCTCCCCAGCCTCCCCTCTCTCTGGGTGTCTGCAGCCACACGGACCCTGCCTGGGGGACGGGCGCGGGGGGGGGTGCAGGCCCGGCCTGCACAGAGGCGTGCCAGGGGCACAGAGAGAGGCCCCGGCATTCTTCTCCCACGTCCCAGGGCCCGAAAGATGGATCCCCAAGGCCGGCTCCCCGCCCCCCAACACGGCAACAAGGTGCCCCACGGAGGCACATTCAGGCCCACTGGGGCAACCTGCGCCACACCCCCGACACGACCGGGAAACCCAAACCCCTGGCACCTCCTCTGCCTCAGGACTTCCGCCAGGACTCACCGCCCCTGCGGAAACCCTCTCTCTTCCTTTGTTCTCTCCCTCTCTCTCTCTCCCTCTCGGTCCCACCCGCTGTCACCCTTTCCCTGGCGAGCGCGCGCGCACCGAAGCTTTCTCTCCTTTGCTGGACCCATCCGACGCACGATCAGCCACTTGCCCTCACAAGAGTCTGTCCGTGCCAGCCGGCTCTCCAGGAACCCCAGCACGGGAGCACTGAGGCTACCCTGCCCTGACGAAGGGTGACGGCCACCAACTCCCCTTGACCTCTCCATGATGCGGAATCCCCTCAGCGCCCGTAAGACCCCCCCGGAGCCGTTCCCGTGCCCAGCAGCAGGCACGAACCCCCTGACGAGACGTGGTCGCTACCCGGCGGTTCCCGCCCGCACCACGCCCGTCCCAGGCCCGACCACACACCAACCGGGACACCCAAGTCGGCCGGGAGACACGGCTCAAATCCCCACAGGGCGTGGGACATTCCCCCAAACAGCCGGGACTCCTGAACGGGCCAGGCCTTCCGGGGCCTCAAGCCCCGGGCCTTCCTGGCAAGCACGCGGCCGCCGGGCCTCATCAAAGCCCTCCGTCACCTGCGGGGCCAGGACACCGCCACCGCTGCCCAAGCCCAGGCCTCCCGTCTCCGCTCGCCATCCAGCCGCCCGCCGCAGGACCCAGACACCCGCCCCGAGCAGCCTCCCAGGCACTGCCAGCTGAGAGACGTCCCTGGCCGCCGACCTCCCCGCTCTGCCCAGGCCCCTGCGCCGCGACCTGGGCGAAGCGCTCCACGCGGCGCGGGTGGCTCGCTCTGCCGGGCAGACCACCCCCTCCAGGGCGTCCAAGGGCTCGGCATCGCACCCTCCAGGGAGAGGGAGACCGTGCACCGGGAAGGACTCCGACCCGTGGCCTCCCAAAGGACCCCCCCCAAGGTGCGGTCAGCGCCGCGGCCCAGGGACCTGGCGGCTGCCTTCCCCAGACCCCCACGGGGAGCCACGCCTCCCAGAGGAGAGGCCACATGCAAGACCGTCCCCGCCCCTGCCCGCGCGGTCCTTCCCTACCCGGGCCTCCCACAGCCGCTGACGCCATCCCACTTGAGGCCAGGGCACCTCCTCCAGAGCCCCTCGCCCATCCAGACGTGGGCCTGTCCACCCACGTCCCCGGCAGGCTCCCTCTGCCCGCCTGTCGCTCACCACTTCAGCTGCCCCCTTCTCGCCACCCAGCCCCAGCCTCCGCCCCAACATCCCTGGACGTCCCAGGGGAGCGCCCTCAGGGGTTCCCAGGCTCCCCCCCTCCCATGGGGGACAGCCCTGATCCAAGGGCCCCCGCTACCACAGACCCCCTGCAGCAGGTGGCCCTCAGGGGTCCCCAGAGCAGAAAGAGAACACTACCCTGCCGGGATCCCGTCTCCCCACAGCATCCTGAGAAGGGCGCCGGGCCTGGGCCAGGACGCCCCCTGGGGCCCTAGGGCCGCACACTTGCCTCGCGGGCCGGGCCCAAATTTCGGCCCCCGTGACGGCTTGCGAAACCCCCCAAGGCCGGCGGGAGGCCGCCCGGGATCTCCAGCACGCTCGGGCACGCGGCCTCTCCCCCGAGGCCAGCGCCGGGCCACGGGCCCCATGCTTCCTGGGCCCGGCAGGCGGCCGCCTTCCCCAGACCTCACCCGAGTGGCTGCTGACACCCAGAGGCCCCAAGGCCAAGGGCCCATCTACCCCCGAGCCCCCGGTGGCCGCCACGTGCCGGACCTCAGTTTCGATGAGGAGACGGTAGTGAGTTCTCACTCATTTTGTTCAGATTTCCAAGGAATGCTTTAGAGGGAGTCATCATCGATCCGAGCACGGGCTCCGCCGCCGCAAGGCAAATTCACGGCCTCCGCACCTGGACATCCCACCCGCTCCATCACGGCAGCGTTTGGGGGCGTGCCCAGACAGACGAGCCACTGGGCAGGACGGGACGCTCCCCCTCACGCCCCCGGAGCTGGCCTGCCGGGGCCAAAGCCCGCGAGAAGCGGGGCTGGCCCGGGGCTCCGGACAGACGAGCGCCCCAAGGGCGAGTTCTCCACCACTGAGGACAGGGGCCGCTCACCATCGCCAGGTCTCCACAGAGCCGCGACAGGGACGCCACGCCCACTGGTCTGCGGGAGCTCCTCGGCCTCGCTCGGTGGCACGCCACAAGATCAGGGGTCCGCCATGCTGCTCTCCTGGGTCAGGGCGAGAGAGCACACACACCACAAGGGTTTCCACAAGGAGGAAGGGCCACGCTGGCGCCAGGGGACCAGGGCCCCTCCACCTGGAGACCCGCACTGCATCGGGCTGCCACGGCTCCCCAGCCTCCCCAGCCTCCCCTCTCTCTGGGTGTCTGCAGCCACACGGACCCTGCCTGGGGGACGGGCGCGGGGGGGGGTGCAGGCCCGGCCTGCACAGAGGCGTGCCAGGGGCACAGAGAGAGGCCCCGGCATTCTTCTCCCACGTCCCAGGGCCCGAAAGATGGATCCCCAAGGCCGGCTCCCCACCCCCCAACACGGCAACAAGGTGCCCCACGGAGGCACATTCAGGCCCACTGGGGCAACCTGCGCCACACCCCCGACACGACCGGGAAACCCAAACCCCTGGCACCTCCTCTGCCTCAGGACTTCCGCCAGGACTCACCGCCCCTGCGGAAACCCTCTCTCTTCCTTTGTTCTCTCCCTCTCTCTCTCTCCCTCTCGGTCCCACCCGCTGTCACCCTTTCCCTGGCGAGCGCGCGCGCACCGAAGCTTTCTCTCCTTTGCTGGACCCATCCGACGCACGATCAGCCACTTGCCCTCACAAGAGTCTGTCCGTGCCAGCCGGCTCTCCAGGAACCCCAGCACGGGAGCACTGAGGCTACCCTGCCCTGACGAAGGGTGACGGCCACCAACTCCCCTTGACCTCTCCATGATGCGGAATCCCCTCAGCGCCCGTAAGACCCCCCCGGAGCCGTTCCCGTGCCCAGCAGCAGGCACGAACCCCCTGACGAGACGTGGTCGCTACCCGGCGGTTCCCGCCCGCACCAAGCCCCTCCCAGTCCCGACCACACACCAACCGGGACACCCAAGTCGGCCGGGAGACACGGCTCAAATCCCCACAGGGCGTGGGACATTCCCCCAAACAGCCGGGACTCCTGAACGGGCCAGGCCTTCCGGGGCCTCAAGCCCCGGGCCTTCCTGGCAAGCACGCGGCCGCCGGGCCTCATCAAAGCCCTCCGTCACCTGCGGGGCCAGGACACCGCCACCGCTGCCCAAGCCCAGGCCTCCCGTCTCCGCTCGCCATCCAGCCGCCCGCCGCAGGACCCGGACACCCGCCCCGAGCAGCCTCCCAGGCACTGCCAGCTGAGAGACGTCCCTGGCCGCCGACCTCCCCGCTCTGCCCAGGCCCCCGCGCCGCGACCTGGGCGAAGCGCTCCACGCGGCGCGGGTGGCTCGCTCTGCCGGGCAGACCACCCCCTCCAGGGCGTCCAAGGGCTCGGCATCGCACCCTCCAGGGAGAGGGAGACTGTGCACCGGGAAGGACTCCGACCCGTGGCCTCCCAAAGGACCCCCCCCAAGGTGCGGTCAGCGCCGCGGCCCAGGGACCTGGCGGCTGCCTTCCCCAGACCCCCACGGGGAGCCACGCCTCCCAGAGGAGAGGCCACATGCAAGACCGTCCCCGCCCCTGCCCGCGCGGTCCTTCCCTACCCGGGCCTCCCACAGCCGCTGACGCCATCCCACTTGAGGCCAGGGCACCTCCTCCAGAGACCCTCGCCCATCCAGACGTGGGCCTGTCCACCCACGTCCCCGGCAGGCTCCCTCTGCCCGCCTGTCGCTCACCACTTCAGCTGCCCCCTTCTCGCCACCCAGCCCCAGCCTCCGCCCCAACATCCCTGGACGTCCCAGGGGAGCGCCCTCAGGGGTTCCCAGGCTCCCCCCCTCCCATGGGGGACAGCCCTGATCCAAGGGCCCCCGCTACCACAGACCCCCTGCAGCAGGTGGCCCTCAGGGGTCCCCAGAGCAGAAAGAGAACACTACCCTGCCGGGATCCCGTCTCCCCACAGCATCCTGAGAAGGGCGCCGGGCCTGGGCCAGGACGCCCCCTGGGGCCCTAGGGCCGCACACTTGCCTCGCGGGCCGGGCCCAAATTTCGGCCCCCGCGACGGCTTGCGAAACCCCCCAAGGCCGGCGGGAGGCCGCCCGGGATCTCCAGCACGCTCGGGCACGCGGCCTCTCCCCCGAGGCCAGCGCCGGGCCACGGGCCCCATGCTTCCTGGGCCCGGCAGGCGGCCGCCTTCCCCAGACCTCACCCGAGTGGCTGCTGACACCCAGAGGCCCCAAGGCCAAGGGCCCATCTACCCCCGAGCCCCCGGTGGCCGCCACGTGCCGGACCTCAGTTTCGATGAGGAGACGGTAGTGAGTTCTCACTCATTTTGTTCAGATTTCCAAGGAATGCTTTAGAGGGAGTCATCATCGATCCGAGCACGGGCTCCGCCGCCGCAAGGCAAATTCACGGCCTCCGCACCTGGACATCCAACCCGCTCCATCACGGCAGCGTTTGGGGGCGTGCCCAGACAGACGAGCCACTGGGCAGGACGGGACGCTCCCCCTCACGCCCCCGGAGCTGGCCTGCCGGGGCCAAAGCCCGCGAGAAGCGGGGCTGGCCCGGGGCTCCGGACAGACGAGCGCCCCAAGGGCGAGTTCTCCACCACTGAGGACAGGGGCCGCTCACCATCGCCAGGTCTCCACAGAGCCGCGACAGGGACGCCACGCCCACTGGTCTTCGGGAGCTCCTCGGCCTCGCTCGGTGGCACGCCACAAGATCAGGGGTCCGCCATGCTGCTCTCCTGGGTCAGGGCGAGAGAGCACACACACCACAAGGGTTTCCACAAGGAGGAAGGGCCACGCTGGCGCCAGGGGACCAGGGCCCCTCCACCTGGAGACCCGCACTGCATCGGGCTGCCACGGCTCCCCAGCCTCCCCAGCCTCCCCTCTCTCTGGGTGTCTGCAGCCACACGGACCCTGCCTGGGGGACGGGCGCGGGGGGGGGTGCAGGCCCGGCCTGCACAGAGGCGTGCCAGGGGCACAGAGAGAGGCCCCGGCATTCTTCTCCCACGTCCCAGGGCCCGAAAGATGGATCCCCAAGGCCGGCTCCCCGCCCCCCAACACGGCAACAAGGTGCCCCACGGAGGCACATTCAGGCCCACTGGGGCAACCTGCGCCACACCCCCGACACGACCGGGAAACCCAAACCCCTGGCACCTCCTCTGCCTCAGGACTTCCGCCAGGACTCACCGCCCCTGCGGAAACCCTCTCTCTTCCTTTGTTCTCTCCCTCTCTCTCTCTCCCTCTCGGTCCCACCCGCTGTCACCCTTTCCCTGGCGAGCGCGCGCGCACCGAAGCTTTCTCTCCTTTGCTGGACCCATCCGACGCACGATCAGCCACTTGCCCTCACAAGAGTCTGTCCGTGCCAGCCGGCTCTCCAGGAACCCCAGCACGGGCGCACTGATGCTACCCTGCCCTGACGAAGGGTGACGGCCACCAACTCCCCTTGACCTCTCCATGATGCGGAATCCCCTCAGCGCCCGTAAGACCCCCCCGGAGCCGTTCCCGTGCCCAGCAGCAGGCACGAACCCCCTGACGAGACGTGGTCGCTACCCGGCGGTTCCCGCCCGCACCACGCCCGTCCCAGGCCCGACCACACACCAACCGGGACACCCAAGTCGGCCGGGAGACACGGCTCAAATCCCCACAGGGCGTGGGACATTCCCCCAAACAGCCGGGACTCCTGAACGGGCCAGGCCTTCCGGGGCCTCAAGCCCCGGGCCTTCCTGGCAAGCACGCGGCCGCCGGGCCTCATCAAAGCCCTCCGTCACCTGCGGGGCCAGGACACCGCCACCGCTGCCCAAGCCCAGGCCTCCCGTCTCCGCTCGCCATCCAGCCGCCCGCCGCAGGACCCAGACACCCGCCCCGAGCAGCCTCCCAGGCACTGCCAGCTGAGAGACGTCCCTGGCCGCCGACCTCCCCGCTCTGCCCAGGCCCCTGCGCCGCGACCTGGGCGAAGCGCTCCACGCGGCGCGGGTGGCTCGCTCTGCCGGGCAGACCACCCCCTCCAGGGCGTCCAAGGGCTCGGCATCGCACCCTCCAGGGAGAGGGAGACCGTGCACCGGGAAGGACTCCGACCCGTGGCCTCCCAAAGGACCCCCCCCAAGGTGCGGTCAGCGCCGCGGCCCAGGGACCTGGCGGCTGCCTTCCCCAGACCCCCACGGGGAGCCACGCCTCCCAGAGGAGAGGCCACATGCAAGACCGTCCCCGCCCCTGCCCGCGCGGTCCTTCCCTACCCGGGCCTCCCACAGCCGCTGACGCCATCCCACTTGAGGCCAGGGCACCTCCTCCAGAGCCCCTCGCCCATCCAGACGTGGGCCTGTCCACCCACGTCCCCGGCAGGCTCCCTCTGCCCGCCTGTCGCTCACCACTTCAGCTGCCCCCTTCTCGCCACCCAGCCCCAGCCTCCGCCCCAACATCCCTGGACGTCCCAGGGGAGCGCCCTCAGGGGTTCCCAGGCTCCCCCCCTCCCATGGGGGACAGCCCTGATCCAAGGGCCCCCGCTACCACAGACCCCCTGCAGCAGGTGGCCCTCAGGGGTCCCCAGAGCAGAAAGAGAACACTACCCTGCCGGGATCCCGTCTCCCCACAGCATCCTGAGAAGGGCGCCGGGCCTGGGCCAGGACGCCCCCTGGGGCCCTAGGGCCGCACACTTGCCTCGCGGGCCGGGCCCAAATTTCGGCCCCCGCGACGGCTTGCGAAACCCCCCAAGGCCGGCGGGAGGCCGCCCGGGATCTCCAGCACGCTCGGGCAAGCGGCCTCTCCCCCGAGGCCAGCGCCGGGCCACGGGCCCCATGCTTCCTGGGCCCGGCAGGCGGCCGCCTTCCCCAGACCTCACCCGAGTGGCTGCTGACACCCAGAGGCCCCAAGGCCAAGGGCCCATCTACCCCCGAGCCCCCGGTGGCCGCCACGTGCCGGACCTCAGTTTCGATGAGGAGACGGTAGTGAGTTCTCACTCATTTTGTTCAGATTTCCAAGGAATGCTTTAGAGGGAGTCATCATCGATCCGAGCACGGGCTCCGCCGCCGCAAGGCAAATTCACGGCCTCCGCACCTGGACATCCCACCCGCTCCATCACGGCAGCGTTTGGGGGCGTGCCCAGACAGACGAGCCACTGGGCAGGACGGGACGCTCCCCCTCACGCCCCCGGAGCTGGCCTGCCGGGGCCAAAGCCCGCGAGAAGCGGGGCTGGCCCGGGGCTCCGGACAGACGAGCGCCCCAAGGGCGAGTTCTCCACCACTGAGGACAGGGGCCGCTCACCATCGCCAGGTCTCCACAGAGCCGCGACAGGGACGCCACGCCCACTGGTCTGCGGGAGCTCCTCGGCCTCGCTCGGTGGCACGCCACAAGATCAGGGGTCCGCCATGCTGCTCTCCTGGGTCAGGGCGAGAGAGCACACACACCACAAGGGTTTCCACAAGGAGGAAGGGCCACGCTGGCGCCAGGGGACCAGGGCCCCTCCACCTGGAGACCCGCACTGCATCGGGCTGCCACGGCTCCCCAGCCTCCCCAGCCTCCCCTCTCTCTGGGTGTCTGCAGCCACACGGACCCTGCCTGGGGGACGGGCGCGGGGGGGGGTGCAGGCCCGGCCTGCACAGAGGCGTGCCAGGGGCACAGAGAGAGGCCCCGGCATTCTTCTCCCACGTCCCAGGGCCCGAAAGATGGATCCCCAAGGCCGGCTCCCCACCCCCCAACACGGCAACAAGGTGCCCCACGGAGGCACATTCAGGCCCACTGGGGCAACCTGCGCCACACCCCCGACACGACCGGGAAACCCAAACCCCTGGCACCTCCTCTGCCTCAGGACTTCCGCCAGGACTCACCGCCCCTGCGGAAACCCTCTCTCTTCCTTTGTTCTCTCCCTCTCTCTCTCTCCCTCTCGGTCCCACCCGCTGTCACCCTTTCCCTGGCGAGCGCGCGCGCACCGAAGCTTTCTCTCCTTTGCTGGACCCATCCGACGCACGATCAGCCACTTGCCCTCACAAGAGTCTGTCCGTGCCAGCCGGCTCTCCAGGAACCCCAGCACGGGAGCACTGAGGCTACCCTGCCCTGACGAAGGGTGACGGCCACCAACTCCCCTTGACCTCTCCATGATGCGGAATCCCCTCAGCGCCCGTAAGACCCCCCCGGAGCCGTTCCCGTGCCCAGCAGCAGGCACGAACCCCCTGACGAGACGTGGTCGCTACCCGGCGGTTCCCGCCCGCACCAAGCCCCTCCCAGTCCCGACCACACACCAACCGGGACACCCAAGTCGGCCGGGAGACACGGCTCAAATCCCCACAGGGCGTGGGACATTCCCCCAAACAGCCGGGACTCCTGAACGGGCCAGGCCTTCCGGGGCCTCAAGCCCCGGGCCTTCCTGGCAAGCACGCGGCCGCCGGGCCTCATCAAAGCCCTCCGTCACCTGCGGGGCCAGGACACCGCCACCGCTGCCCAAGCCCAGGCCTCCCGTCTCCGCTCGCCATCCAGCCGCCCGCCGCAGGACCCGGACACCCGCCCCGAGCAGCCTCCCAGGCACTGCCAGCTGAGAGACGTCCCTGGCCGCCGACCTCCCCGCTCTGCCCAGGCCCCCGCGCCGCGACCTGGGCGAAGCGCTCCACGCGGCGCGGGTGGCTCGCTCTGCCGGGCAGACCACCCCCTCCAGGGCGTCCAAGGGCTCGGCATCGCACCCTCCAGGGAGAGGGAGACTGTGCACCGGGAAGGACTCCGACCCGTGGCCTCCCAAAGGACCCCCCCCAAGGTGCGGTCAGCGCCGCGGCCCAGGGACCTGGCGGCTGCCTTCCCCAGACCCCCACGGGGAGCCACGCCTCCCAGAGGAGAGGCCACATGCAAGACCGTCCCCGCCCCTGCCCGCGCGGTCCTTCCCTACCCGGGCCTCCCACAGCCGCTGACGCCATCCCACTTGAGGCCAGGGCACCTCCTCCAGAGCCCCTCGCCCATCCAGACGTGGGCCTGTCCACCCACGTCCCCGGCAGGCTCCCTCTGCCCGCCTGTCGCTCACCACTTCAGCTGCCCCCTTCTCGCCACCCAGCCCCAGCCTCCGCCCCAACATCCCTGGACGTCCCAGGGGAGCGCCCTCAGGGGTTCCCAGGCTCCCCCCCTCCCATGGGGGACAGCCCTGATCCAAGGGCCCCCGCTACCACAGACCCCCTGCAGCAGGTGGCCCTCAGGGGTCCCCAGAGCAGAAAGAGAACACTACCCTGCCGGGATCCCGTCTCCCCACAGCATCCTGAGAAGGGCGCCGGGCCTGGGCCAGGACGCCCCCTGGGGCCCTAGGGCCGCACACTTGCCTCGCGGGCCGGGCCCAAATTTCGGCCCCCGCGACGGCTTGCGAAACCCCCCAAGGCCGGCGGGAGGCCGCCCGGGATCTCCAGCACGCTCGGGCACGCGGCCTCTCCCCCGAGGCCAGCGCCGGGCCACGGGCCCCATGCATCCTGGGCCCGGCAGGCGGCCGCCTTCCCCAGACCTCACCCGAGTGGCTGCTGACACCCAGAGGCCCCAAGGCCAAGGGCCCATCTACCCCCGAGCCCCCGGTGGCCGCCACGTGCCGGACCTCAGTTTCGATGAGGAGACGGTAGTGAGTTCTCACTCATTTTGTTCAGATTTCCAAGGAATGCTTTAGAGGGAGTCATCATCGATCCGAGCACGGGCTCCGCCGCCACAAGGCAAATTCACGGCCTCCGCACCTGGACATCCAACCCGCTCCATCACGGCAGCGTTTGGGGGCGTGCCCAGACAGACGAGCCACTGGGCAGGACGGGACGCTCCCCCTCACGCCCCCGGAGCTGGCCTGCCGGGGCCAAAGCCCGCGAGAAGCGGGGCTGGCCCGGGGCTCCGGACAGACGAGCGCCCCAAGGGCGAGTTCTCCACCACTGAGGACAGGGGCCGCTCACCATCGCCAGGTCTCCACAGAGCCGCGACAGGGACGCCACGCCCACTGGTCTGCGGGAGCTCCTCGGCCTCGCTCGGTGGCACGCCACAAGATCAGGGGTCCGCCATGCTGCTCTCCTGGGTCAGGGCGAGAGAGCACACACACCACAAGGGTTTCCACAAGGAGGAAGGGCCACGCTGGCGCCAGGGGACCAGGGCCCCTCCACCTGGAGACCCGCACTGCATCGGGCTGCCACGGCTCCCCAGCCTCCCCAGCCTCCCCTCTCTCTGGGTGTCTGCAGCCACACGGACCCTGCCTGGGGGACGGGCGCGGGGGGGGGTGCAGGCCCGGCCTGCACAGAGGCGTGCCAGGGGCACAGAGAGAGGCCCCGGCATTCTTCTCCCACGTCCCAGGGCCCGAAAGATGGATCCCCAAGGCCGGCTCCCCGCCCCCCAACACGGCAACAAGGTGCCCCACGGAGGCACATTCAGGCCCACTGGGGCAACCTGCGCCACACCCCCGACACGACCGGGAAACCCAAACCCCTGGCACCTCCTCTGCCTCAGGACTTCCGCCAGGACTCACCGCCCCTGCGGAAACCCTCTCTCTTCCTTTGTTCTCTCCCTCTCTCTCTCTCCCTCTCGGTCCCACCCGCTGTCACCCTTTCCCTGGCGAGCGCGCGCGCACCGAAGCTTTCTCTCCTTTGCTGGACCCATCCGACGCACGATCAGCCACTTGCCCTCACAAGAGTCTGTCCGTGCCAGCCGGCTCTCCAGGAACCCCAGCACGGGAGCACTGAGGCTACCCTGCCCTGACGAAGGGTGACGGCCACCAACTCCCCTTGACCTCTCCATGATGCGGAATCCCCTCAGCGCCCGTAAGACCCCCCCGGAGCCGTTCCCGTGCCCAGCAGCAGGCACGAACCCCCTGACGAGACGTGGTCGCTACCCGGCGGTTCCCGCCCGCACCAAGCCCCTCCCAGTCCCGACCACACACCAACCGGGACACCCAAGTCGGCCGGGAGACACGGCTCAAATCCCCACAGGGCGTGGGACATTCCCCCAAACAGCCGGGACTCCTGAACGGGCCAGGCCTTCCGGGGCCTCAAGCCCCGGGCCTTCCTGGCAAGCACGCGGCCGCCGGGCCTCATCAAAGCCCTCCGTCACCTGCGGGGCCAGGACACCGCCACCGCTGCCCAAGCCCAGGCCTCCCGTCTCCGCTCGCCATCCAGCCGCCCGCCGCAGGACCCGGACACCCGCCCCGAGCAGCCTCCCAGGCACTGCCAGCTGAGAGACGTCCCTGGCCGCCGACCTCCCCGCTCTGCCCAGGCCCCCGCGCCGCGACCTGGGCGAAGCGCTCCACGCGGCGCGGGTGGCTCGCTCTGCCGGGCAGACCACCCCCTCCAGGGCGTCCAAGGGCTCGGCATCGCACCCTCCAGGGAGAGGGAGACTGTGCACCGGGAAGGACTCCGACCCGTGGCCTCCCAAAGGACCCCCCCCAAGGTGCGGTCAGCGCCGCGGCCCAGGGACCTGGCGGCTGCCTTCCCCAGACCCCCACGGGGAGCCACGCCTCCCAGAGGAGAGGCCACATGCAAGACCGTCCCCGCCCCTGCCCGCGCGGTCCTTCCCTACCCGGGCCTCCCACAGCCGCTGACGCCATCCCACTTGAGGCCAGGGCACCTCCTCCAGAGACCCTCGCCCATCCAGACGTGGGCCTGTCCACCCACGTCCCCGGCAGGCTCCCTCTGCCCGCCTGTCGCTCACCACTTCAGCTGCCCCCTTCTCGCCACCCAGCCCCAGCCTCCGCCCCAACATCCCTGGACGTCCCAGGGGAGCGCCCTCAGGGGTTCCCAGGCTCCCCCCCTCCCATGGGGGACAGCCCTGATCCAAGGGCCCCCGCTACCACAGACCCCCTGCAGCAGGTGGCCCTCAGGGGTCCCCAGAGCAGAAAGAGAACACTACCCTGCCGGGATCCCGTCTCCCCACAGCATCCTGAGAAGGGCGCCGGGCCTGGGCCAGGACGCCCCCTGGGGCCCTAGGGCCGCACACTTGCCTCGCGGGCCGGGCCCAAATTTCGGCCCCCGCGACGGCTTGCGAAACCCCCCAAGGCCGGCGGGAGGCCGCCCGGGATCTCCAGCACGCTCGGGCACGCGGCCTCTCCCCCGAGGCCAGCGCCGGGCCACGGGCCCCATGCTTCCTGGGCCCGGCAGGCGGCCGCCTTCCCCAGACCTCACCCGAGTGGCTGCTGACACCCAGAGGCCCCAAGGCCAAGGGCCCATCTACCCCCGAGCCCCCGGTGGCCGCCACGTGCCGGACCTCAGTTTCGATGAGGAGACGGTAGTGAGTTCTCACTCATTTTGTTCAGATTTCCAAGGAATGCTTTAGAGGGAGTCATCATCGATCCGAGCACGGGCTCCGCCGCCGCAAGGCAAATTCACGGCCTCCGCACCTGGACATCCAACCCGCTCCATCACGGCAGCGTTTGGGGGCGTGCCCAGACAGACGAGCCACTGGGCAGGACGGGACGCTCCCCCTCACGCCCCCGGAGCTGGCCTGCCGGGGCCAAAGCCCGCGAGAAGCGGGGCTGGCCCGGGGCTCCGGACAGACGAGCGCCCCAAGGGCGAGTTCTCCACCACTGAGGACAGGGGCCGCTCACCATCGCCAGGTCTCCACAGAGCCGCGACAGGGACGCCACGCCCACTGGTCTGCGGGAGCTCCTCGGCCTCGCTCGGTGGCACGCCACAAGATCAGGGGTCCGCCATGCTGCTCTCCTGGGTCAGGGCGAGAGAGCACACACACCACAAGGGTTTCCACAAGGAGGAAGGGCCACGCTGGCGCCAGGGGACCAGGGCCCCTCCACCTGGAGACCCGCACTGCATCGGGCTGCCACGGCTCCCCAGCCTCCCCAGCCTCCCCTCTCTCTGGGTGTCTGCAGCCACACGGACCCTGCCTGGGGGACGGGCGCGGGGGGGGGTGCAGGCCCGGCCTGCACAGAGGCGTGCCAGGGGCACAGAGAGAGGCCCCGGCATTCTTCTCCCACGTCCCAGGGCCCGAAAGATGGATCCCCAAGGCCGGCTCCCCGCCCCCCAACACGGCAACAAGGTGCCCCACGGAGGCACATTCAGGCCCACTGGGGCAACCTGCGCCACACCCCCGACACGACCGGGAAACCCAAACCCCTGGCACCTCCTCTGCCTCAGGACTTCCGCCAGGACTCACCGCCCCTGCGGAAACCCTCTCTCTTCCTTTGTTCTCTCCCTCTCTCTCTCTCCCTCTCGGTCCCACCCGCTGTCACCCTTTCCCTGGCGAGCGCGCGCGCACCGAAGCTTTCTCTCCTTTGCTGGACCCATCCGACGCACGATCAGCCACTTGCCCTCACAAGAGTCTGTCCGTGCCAGCCGGCTCTCCAGGAACCCCAGCACGGGAGCACTGACGCTACCCTGCCCTGACGAAGGGTGACGGCCACCAACTCCCCTTGACCTCTCCATGATGCGGAATCCCCTCAGCGCCCGTAAGACCCCCCCGGAGCCGTTCCCGTGCCCAGCAGCAGGCACGAACCCCCTGACGAGACGTGGTCGCTACCCGGCGGTTCCCGCCCGCACCACGCCCGTCCCAGGCCCGACCACACACCAACCGGGACACCCAAGTCGGCCGGGAGACACGGCTCAAATCCCCACAGGGCGTGGGACATTCCCCCAAACAGCCGGGACTCCTGAACGGGCCAGGCCTTCCGGGGCCTCAAGCCCCGGGCCTTCCTGGCAAGCACGCGGCCGCCGGGCCTCATCAAAGCCCTCCGTCACCTGCGGGGCCAGGACACCGCCACCGCTGCCCAAGCCCAGGCCTCCCGTCTCCGCTCGCCATCCAGCCGCCCGCCGCAGGACCCAGACACCCGCCCCGAGCAGCCTCCCAGGCACTGCCAGCTGAGAGACGTCCCTGGCCGCCGACCTCCCCGCTCTGCCCAGGCCCCCGCGCCGCGACCTGGGCGAAGCGCTCCACGCGGCGCGGGTGGCTCGCTCTGCCGGGCAGACCACCCCCTCCAGGGCGTCCAAGGGCTCGGCATCGCACCCTCCAGGGAGAGGGAGACTGTGCACCGGGAAGGACTCCGACCCGTGGCCTCCCAAAGGACCCCCCCCAAGGTGCGGTCAGCGCCGCGGCCCAGGGACCTGGCGGCTGCCTTCCCCAGACCCCCACGGGGAGCCACGCCTCCCAGAGGAGAGGCCACATGCAAGACCGTCCCCGCCCCTGCCCGCGCGGTCCTTCCCTACCCGGGCCTCCCACAGCCGCTGACGCCATCCCACTTGAGGCCAGGGCACCTCCTCCAGAGCCCCTCGCCCATCCAGACGTGGGCCTGTCCACCCACGTCCCCGGCAGGCTCCCTCTGCCCGCCTGTCGCTCACCACTTCAGCTGCCCCCTTCTCGCCACCCAGCCCCAGCCTCCGCCCCAACATCCCTGGACGTCCCAGGGGAGCGCCCTCAGGGGTTCCCAGGCTCCCCCCCTCCCATGGGGGACAGCCCTGATCCAAGGGCCCCCGCTACCACAGACCCCCTGCAGCAGGTGGCCCTCAGGGGTCCCCAGAGCAGAAAGAGAACACTACCCTGCCGGGATCCCGTCTCCCCACAGCATCCTGAGAAGGGCGCCGGGCCTGGGCCAGGACGCCCCCTGGGGCCCTAGGGCCGCACACTTGCCTCGCGGGCCGGGCCCAAATTTCGGCCCCCGCGACGGCTTGCGAAACCCCCCAAGGCCGGCGGGAGGCCGCCCGGGATCTCCAGCACGCTCGGGCAAGCGGCCTCTCCCCCGAGGCCAGCGCCGGGCCACGGGCCCCATGCTTCCTGGGCCCGGCAGGCGGCCGCCTTCCCCAGACCTCACCCGAGTGGCTGCTGACACCCAGAGGCCCCAAGGCCAAGGGCCCATCTACCCCCGAGCCCCCGGTGGCCGCCACGTGCCGGACCTCAGTTTCGATGAGGAGACGGTAGTGAGTTCTCACTCATTTTGTTCAGATTTCCAAGGAATGCTTTAGAGGGAGTCATCATCGATCCGAGCACGGGCTCCGCCGCCGCAAGGCAAATTCACGGCCTCCGCACCTGGACATCCCACCCGCTCCATCACGGCAGCGTTTGGGGGCGTGCCCAGACAGACGAGCCACTGGGCAGGACGGGACGCTCCCCCTCACGCCCCCGGAGCTGGCCTGCCGGGGCCAAAGCCCGCGAGAAGCGGGGCTGGCCCGGGGCTCCGGACAGACGAGCGCCCCAAGGGCGAGTTCTCCACCACTGAGGACAGGGGCCGCTCACCATCGCCAGGTCTCCACAGAGCCGCGACAGGGACGCCACGCCCACTGGTCTGCGGGAGCTCCTCGGCCTCGCTCGGTGGCACGCCACAAGATCAGGGGTCCGCCATGCTGCTCTCCTGGGTCAGGGCGAGAGAGCACACACACCACAAGGGTTTCCACAAGGAGGAAGGGCCACGCTGGCGCCAGGGGACCAGGGCCCCTCCACCTGGAGACCCGCACTGCATCGGGCTGCCACGGCTCCCCAGCCTCCCCAGCCTCCCCTCTCTCTGGGTGTCTGCAGCCACACGGACCCTGCCTGGGGGACGGGCGCGGGGGGGGGTGCAGGCCCGGCCTGCACAGAGGCGTGCCAGGGGCACAGAGAGAGGCCCCGGCATTCTTCTCCCACGTCCCAGGGCCCGAAAGATGGATCCCCAAGGCCGGCTCCCCACCCCCCAACACGGCAACAAGGTGCCCCACGGAGGCACATTCAGGCCCACTGGGGCAACCTGCGCCACACCCCCGACACGACCGGGAAACCCAAACCCCTGGCACCTCCTCTGCCTCAGGACTTCCGCCAGGACTCACCGCCCCTGCGGAAACCCTCTCTCTTCCTTTGTTCTCTCCCTCTCTCTCTCTCCCTCTCGGTCCCACCCGCTGTCACCCTTTCCCTGGCGAGCGCGCGCGCACCGAAGCTTTCTCTCCTTTGCTGGACCCATCCGACGCACGATCAGCCACTTGCCCTCACAAGAGTCTGTCCGTGCCAGCCGGCTCTCCAGGAACCCCAGCACGGGAGCACTGACGCCACCCTGCCCTG
Source organism: Sus scrofa (assembly GCF_054392235.1). Classification (NCBI taxonomy): domain Eukaryota; kingdom Metazoa; phylum Chordata; class Mammalia; order Artiodactyla; family Suidae; genus Sus; species Sus scrofa. The sequence continues at coordinate 151,610,478 of NC_139383.1, forward strand.
ACGAAGGGTGACGGCCACCAACTCCCCTTGACCTCTCCATGATGCGGAATCCCCTCAGCGCCCGTAAGACCCCCCCGGAGCCGTTCCCGTGCCCAGCAGCAGGCACGAACCCCCTGACGAGACGTGGTCGCTACCCGGCGGTTCCCGCCCGCACCAAGCCCCTCCCAGTCCCGACCACACACCAACCGGGACACCCAAGTCGGCCGGGAGACACGGCTCAAATCCCCACAGGGCGTGGGACATTCCCCCAAACAGCCGGGACTCCTGAACGGGCCAGGCCTTCCGGGGCCTCAAGCCCCGGGCCTTCCTGGCAAGCACGCGGCCGCCGGGCCTCATCAAAGCCCTCCGTCACCGGCGGGGCCAGGACACCGCCACCGCTGCCCAAGCCCAGGCCTCCCGTCTCCGCTCGCCATCCAGCCGCCCGCCGCAGGACCCGGACACCCGCCCCGAGCAGCCTCCCAGGCACTGCCAGCTGAGAGACGTCCCTGGCCGCCGACCTCCCCGCTCTGCCCAGGCCCCCGCGCCGCGACCTGGGCGAAGCGCTCCACGCGGCGCGGGTGGCTCGCTCTGCCGGGCAGACCACCCCCTCCAGGGCGTCCAAGGGCTCGGCATCGCACCCTCCAGGGAGAGGGAGACTGTGCACCGGGAAGGACTCCGAGCCATGGCCTCCCAAAGGACCCCCCCCAAGGTGCGGTCAGCGCCGCGGCCCAGGGACCTGGCGGCTGCCTTCCCCAGACCCCCACGGGGAGCCACGCCTCCCAGAGGAGAGGCCACATGCAAGACCGTCCCCGCCCCTGCCCGCGCGGTCCTTCCCTACCCGGGCCTCCCACAGCCGCTGACGCCATCCCACTTGAGGCCAGGGCACCTCCTCCAGAGACCCTCGCCCATCCAGACGTGGGCCTGTCCACCCACGTCCCCGGCAGGCTCCCTCTGCCCGCCTGTCGCTCACCACTTCAGCTGCCCCCTTCTCGCCACCCAGCCCCAGCCTCCGCCCCAACATCCCTGGACGTCCCAGGGGAGCGCCCTCAGGGGTTCCCAGGCTCCCCCCCTCCCATGGGGGACAGCCCTGATCCAAGGGCCCCCGCTACCACAGACCCCCTGCAGCAGGTGGCCCTCAGGGGTCCCCAGAGCAGAAAGAGAACACTACCCTGCCGGGATCCCGTCTCCCCACAGCATCCTGAGAAGGGCGCCGGGCCTGGGCCAGGACGCCCCCTGGGGCCCTAGGGCCGCACACTTGCCTCGCGGGCCGGGCCCAAATTTCGGCCCCCGCGACGGCTTGCGAAACCCCCCAAGGCCGGCGGGAGGCCGCCCGGGATCTCCAGCACGCTCGGGCACGCGGCCTCTCCCCCGAGGCCAGCGCCGGGCCACGGGCCCCATGCTTCCTGGGCCCGGCAGGCGGCCGCCTTCCCCAGACCTCACCCGAGTGGCTGCTGACACCCAGAGGCCCCAAGGCCAAGGGCCCATCTACCCCCGAGCCCCCGGTGGCCGCCACGTGCCGGACCTCAGTTTCGATGAGGAGACGGTAGTGAGTTCTCACTCATTTTGTTCAGATTTCCAAGGAATGCTTTAGAGGGAGTCATCATCGATCCGAGCACGGGCTCCGCCGCCACAAGGCAAATTCACGGCCTCCGCACCTGGACATCCAACCCGCTCCATCACGGCAGCGTTTGGGGGCGTGCCCAGACAGACGAGCCACTGGGCAGGACGGGACGCTCCCCCTCACGCCCCCGGAGCTGGCCTGCCGGGGCCAAAGCCCGCGAGAAGCGGGGCTGGCCCGGGGCTCCGGACAGACGAGCGCCCCAAGGGCGAGTTCTCCACCACTGAGGACAGGGGCCGCTCACCATCGCCAGGTCTCCACAGAGCCGCGACAGGGACGCCACGCCCACTGGTCTGCGGGAGCTCCTCGGCCTCGCTCGGTGGCACGCCACAAGATCAGGGGTCCGCCATGCTGCTCTCCTGGGTCAGGGCGAGAGAGCACACACACCACAAGGGTTTCCACAAGGAGGAAGGGCCACGCTGGCGCCAGGGGACCAGGGCCCCTCCACCTGGAGACCCGCACTGCATCGGGCTGCCACGGCTCCCCAGCCTCCCCAGCCTCCCCTCTCTCTGGGTGTCTGCAGCCACACGGACCCTGCCTGGGGGACGGGCGCGGGGGGGGGGTGCAGGCCCGGCCTGCACAGAGGCGTGCCAGGGGCACAGAGAGAGGCCCCGGCATTCTTCTCCCACGTCCCAGGGCCCGAAAGATGGATCCCCAAGGCCGGCTCCCCACCCCCCAACACGGCAACAAGGTGCCCCACGGAGGCACATTCAGGCCCACTGGGGCAACCTGCGCCACACCCCCGACACGACCGGGAAACCCAAACCCCTGGCACCTCCTCTGCCTCAGGACTTCCGCCAGGACTCACCGCCCCTGCGGAAACCCTCTCTCTTCCTTTGTTCTCTCCCTCTCTCTCTCTCCCTCTCGGTCCCACCCGCTGTCACCCTTTCCCTGGCGAGCGCGCGCGCACCGAAGCTTTCTCTCCTTTGCTGGACCCATCCGACGCACGATCAGCCACTTGCCCTCACAAGAGTCTGTCCGTGCCAGCCGGCTCTCCAGGAACCCCAGCACGGGAGCACTGAGGCTACCCTGCCCTGACGAAGGGTGACGGCCACCAACTCCTCTTGACCTCTCCATGATGCGGAATCCCCTCAGCGCCCGTAAGACCCCCCCGGAGCCGTTCCCGTGCCCAGCAGCAGGCACGAACCCCCTGACGAGACGTGGTCGCTACCCGGCGGTTCCCGCCCGCACCAAGCCCCTCCCAGTCCCGACCACACACCAACCGGGACACCCAAGTCGGCCGGGAGACACGGCTCAAATCCCCACAGGGCGTGGGACATTCCCCCAAACAGCCGGGACTCCTGAACGGGCCAGGCCTTCCGGGGCCTCAAGCCCCGGGCCTTCCTGGCAAGCACGCGGCCGCCGGGCCTCATCAAAGCCCTCCGTCACCTGCGGGGCCAGGACACCGCCACCGCTGCCCAAGCCCAGGCCTCCCGTCTCCGCTCGCCATCCAGCCGCCCGCCGCAGGACCCAGACACCCGCCCCGAGCAGCCTCCCAGGCACTGCCAGCTGAGAGACGTCCCTGGCCGCCGACCTCCCCGCTCTGCCCAGGCCCCCGCGCCGCGACCTGGGCGAAGCGCTCCACGCGGCGCGGGTGGCTCGCTCTGCCGGGCAGACCACCCCCTCCAGGGCGTCCAAGGGCTCGGCATCGCACCCTCCAGGGAGAGGGAGACTGTGCACCGGGAAGGACTCCGACCCGTGGCCTCCCAAAGGACCCCCCCCAAGGTGCGGTCAGCGCCGCGGCCCAGGGACCTGGCGGCTGCCTTCCCCAGACCCCCACGGGGAGCCACGCCTCCCAGAGGAGAGGCCACATGCAAGACCGTCCCCGCCCCTGCCCGCGCGGTCCTTCCCTACCCGGGCCTCCCACAGCCGCTGACGCCATCCCACTTGAGGCCAGGGCACCTCCTCCAGAGCCCCTCGCCCATCCAGACGTGGGCCTGTCCACCCACGTCCCCGGCAGGCTCCCTCTGCCCGCCTGTCGCTCACCACTTCAGCTGCCCCCTTCTCGCCACCCAGCCCCAGCCTCCGCCCCAACATCCCTGGACGTCCCAGGGGAGCGCCCTCAGGGGTTCCCAGGCTCCCCCCCTCCCATGGGGGACAGCCCTGATCCAAGGGCCCCCGCTACCACAGACCCCCTGCAGCAGGTGGCCCTCAGGGGTCCCCAGAGCAGAAAGAGAACACTACCCTGCCGGGATCCCGTCTCCCCACAGCATCCTGAGAAGGGCGCCGGGCCTGGGCCAGGACGCCCCCTGGGGCCCTAGGGCCGCACACTTGCCTCGCGGGCCGGGCCCAAATTTCGGCCCCCGCGACGGCTTGCGAAACCCCCCAAGGCCGGCGGGAGGCCGCCCGGGATCTCCAGCACGCTCGGGCACGCGGCCTCTCCCCCGAGGCCAGCGCCGGGCCACGGGCCCCATGCTTCCTGGGCCCGGCAGGCGGCCGCCTTCCCCAGACCTCACCCGAGTGGCTGCTGACACCCAGAGGCCCCAAGGCCAAGGGCCCATCTACCCCCGAGCCCCCGGTGGCCGCCACGTGCCGGACCTCAGTTTCGATGAGGAGACGGTAGTGAGTTCTCACTCATTTTGTTCAGATTTCCAAGGAATGCTTTAGAGGGAGTCATCATCGATCCGAGCACGGGCTCCGCCGCCACAAGGCAAATTCACGGCCTCCGCACCTGGACATCCAACCCGCTCCATCACGGCAGCGTTTGGGGGCGTGCCCAGACAGACGAGCCACTGGGCAGGACGGGACGCTCCCCCTCACGCCCCCGGAGCTGGCCTGCCGGGGCCAAAGCCCGCGAGAAGCGGGGCTGGCCCGGGGCTCCGGACAGACGAGCGCCCCAAGGGCGAGTTCTCCACCACTGAGGACAGGGGCCGCTCACCATCGCCAGGTCTCCACAGAGCCGCGACAAGGACGCCACGCCCACTGGGCTGCGGGAGCTCCTCGGCCTCGCGCGGTGGCACGCCACAAGATCAGGGGTCCGCCATGCTGCTCTCCTGGGTCAGGGCGAGAGAGCACACACACCACAAGGGTTTCCACAAGGAGGAAGGGCCACGCTGGCGCCAGGGGACCAGGGCCCCTCCACCTGGAGACCCGCACTGCATCGGGCTGCCACGGCTCCCCAGCCTCCCCAGCCTCCCCTCTCTCTGGGTGTCTGCAGCCACACGGACCCTGCCTGGGGGACGGGCGCGGGGGGGGGGTGCAGGCCCGGCCTGCACAGAGGCGTGCCAGGGGCACAGAGAGAGGCCCCGGCATTCTTCTCCCACGTCCCAGGGCCCGAAAGATGGATCCCCAAGGCCGGCTCCCCGCCCCCCAACACGGCAACAAGGTGCCCCACGGAGGCACATTCAGGCCCACTGGGGCAACCTGCGCCACACCCCCGACACGACCGGGAAACCCAAACCCCTGGCACCTCCTCTGCCTCAGGACTTCCGCCAGGACTCACCGCCCCTGCGGAAACCCTCTCTCTTCCTTTGTTCTCTCCCTCTCTCTCTCTCCCTCTCGGTCCCACCCGCTGTCACCCTTTCCCTGGCGAGCGCGCGCGCACCGAAGCTTTCTCTCCTTTGCTGGACCCATCCGACGCACGATCAGCCACTTGCCCTCACAAGAGTCTGTCCGTGCCAGCCGGCTCTCCAGGAACCCCAGCACGGGAGCACTGATGCCACCCTGCCCTGACGAAGGGTGACGGCCACCAACTCCCCTTGACCTCTCCATGATGCGGAATCCCCTCAGCGCCCGTAAGACCCCCCCGGAGCCGTTCCCGTGCCCAGCAGCAGGCACGAACCCCCTGACGAGACGTGGTCGCTACCCGGCGGTTCCCGCCCGCACCACGCCCGTCCCAGGCCCGACCACACACCAACCGGGACACCCAAGTCGGCCGGGAGACACGGCTCAAATCCCCACAGGGCGTGGGACATTCCCCCAAACAGCCGGGACTCCTGAACGGGCCAGGCCTTCCGGGGCCTCAAGCCCCGGGCCTTCCTGGCAAGCACGCGGCCGCCGGGCCTCATCAAAGCCCTCCGTCACCGGCGGGGCCAGGACACCGCCACCGCTGCCCAAGCCCAGGCCTCCCGTCTCCGCTCGCCATCAAGCCGCCCGCCGCAGGACCCGGACACCCGCCCCGAGCAGCCTCCCAGGCACTGCCAGCTGAGAGACGTCCCTGGCCGCCGACCTCCCCGCTCTGCCCAGGCCCCCGCGCCGCGACCTGGGCGAAGCGCTCCACGCGGCGCGGGTGGCTCGCTCTGCCGGGCAGACCACCCCCTCCAGGGCGTCCAAGGGAACGGCATCGCACCCTCCAGGGAGAGGGAGACCGTGCACCGGGAAGGACTCCGACCCGTGGCCTCCCAAAGGACCCCCCCCAAGGTGCGGTCAGCGCCGCGGCCCAGGGACCTGGCGGCTGCCTTCCCCAGACCCCCACGGGGAGCCACGCCTCCCAGAGGAGAGGCCACATGCAAGACCGTCCCCGCCCCTGCCCGCGCGGTCCTTCCCTACCCGGGCCTCCCACAGCCGCTGACGCCATCCCACTTGAGGCCAGGGCACCTCCTCCAGAGCCCCTCGCCCATCCAGACGTGGGCCTGTCCACCCACGTCCCCGGCAGGCTCCCTCTGCCCGCCTGTCGCTCACCACTTCAGCTGCCCCCTTCTCGCCACCCAGCCCCAGCCTCCGCCCCAACATCCCTGGACGTCCCAGGGGAGCGCCCTCAGGGGTTCCCAGGCTCCCCCCCTCCCATGGGGGACGGCCCTGATCCAAGGGCCCCCGCTACCACAGACCCCCTGCAGCAGGTGGCCCTCAGGGGTCCCCAGAGCAGAAAGAGAACACTACCCTGCCGGGATCCCGTCTCCCCACAGCATCCTGAGAAGGGCGCCCGGCCTGGGCCAGGACGCCCCCTGGGGCCCTAGGGCCGCACACTTGCCTCGCGGGCCGGGCCCAAATTTCGGCCCCCGCGACGGCTTGCGAAACCCCCCAAGGCCGGCGGGAGGCCGCCCGGGATCTCCAGCACGCTCGGGCACGCGGCCTCTCCCCCGAGGCCAGCGCCGGGCCACGGGCCCCATGCTTCCTGGGCCCGGCAGGCGGCCGCCTTCCCCAGACCTCACCCGAGTGGCTGCTGACACCCAGAGGCCCCAAGGCCAAGGGCCCATCTACCCCCGAGCCCCCGGTGGCCGCCACGTGCCGGACCTCAGTTTCGATGAGGAGACGGTAGTGAGTTCTCACTCATTTTGTTCAGATTTCCAAGGAATGCTTTAGAGGGAGTCATCATCGATCCGAGCACGGGCTCCGCCGCCACAAGGCAAATTCACGGCCTCCGCACCTGGACATCCAACCCGCTCCATCACGGCAGCGTTTGGGGGCGTGCCCAGACAGACGAGCCACTGGGCAGGACGGGACGCTCCCCCTCACGCCCCCGGAGCTGGCCTGCCGGGGCCAAAGCCCGCGAGAAGCGGGGCTGGCCCGGGGCTCCGGACAGACGAGCGCCCCAAGGGCGAGTTCTCCACCACTGAGGACAGGGGCCGCTCACCATCGCCAGGTCTCCACAGAGCCGCGACAGGGACGCCACGCCCACTGGTCTGCGGGAGCTCCTCGGCCTCTCGCGGTGGCACGCCACAAGATCAGGGGTCCGCCATGCTGCTCTCCTGGGTCAGGGCGAGAGAGCACACACACCACAAGGGTTTCCACAAGGAGGAAGGGCCACGCTGGCGCCAGGGGACCAGGGCCCCTCCACCTGGAGACCCGCACTGCATCGGGCTGCCACGGCTCCCCAGCCTCCCCAGCCTCCCCTCTCTCTGGGTGTCTGCAGCCACACGGACCCTGCCTGGGGGACGGGCGCGGGGGGGGGTGCAGGCCCGGCCTGCACAGAGGCGTGCCAGGGGCACAGAGAGAGGCCCCGGCATTCTTCTCCCACGTCCCAGGGCCCGAAAGATGGATCCCCAAGGCCGGCTCCCCGCCCCCCAACACGGCAACAAGGTGCCCCACGGAGGCACATTCAGGCCCACTGGGGCAACCTGCGCCACACCCCCGACACGACCGGGAAACCCAAACCCCTGGCACCTCCTCTGCCTCAGGACTTCCGCCAGGACTCACCGCCCCTGCGGAAACCCTCTCTCTTCCTTTGTTCTCTCCCTCTCTCTCTCTCCCTCTCGGTCCCACCCGCTGTCACCCTTTCCCTGGCGAGCGCGCGCGCACCGAAGCTTTCTCTCCTTTGCTGGACCCATCCGACGCACGATCAGCCACTTGCCCTCACAAGAGTCTGTCCGTGCCAGCCGGCTCTCCAGGAACCCCAGCACGGGAGCACTGAGGCTACCCTGCCCTGACGAAGGGTGACGGCCACCAACTCCCCTTGACCTCTCCATGATGCGGAATCCCCTCAGCGCCCGTAAGACCCCCCCGGAGCCGTTCCCGTGCCCAGCAGCAGGCACGAACCCCCTGACGAGACGTGGTCGCTACCCGGCCGTTCCCGCCCGCACCACGCCCGTCCCAGGCCCGACCACACACCAACCGGGACACCCAAGTCGGCCGGGAGACACGGCTCAAATCCCCACAGGGCGTGGGACATTCCCCCAAACAGCCGGGACTCCTGAACGGGCCAGGCCTTCCGGGGCCTCAAGCCCCGGGCCTTCCTGGCAAGCACGCGGCCGCCGGGCCTCATCAAAGCCCTCCGTCACCGTCGGGGCCAGGACACCGCCACCGCTGCCCAAGCCCAGGCCTCCCGTCTCCGCTCGCCATCAAGCCGCCCGCCGCAGGACCCGGACACCCGCCCCGAGCAGCCTCCCAGGCACTGCCAGCTGAGAGACGTCCCTGGCCGCCGACCTCCCCGCTCTGCCCAGGCCCCCGCGCGGCGACCTGGGCGAAGCGCTCCACGCGGCGCGGGTGGCTCGCTCTGCCGGGCAGACCACCCCCTCCAGGGCGTCCAAGGGCTCGGCATCGCACCCTCCAGGGAGAGGGAGACCGTGCACCGGGAAGGACTCCGACCCGTGGCCTCCCAAAGGACCCCCCCAAGGTGCGGTCCGCGCCGCGGCCCAGGGACCTGGCGGCTGCCTTCCCCAGACCCCCACGGGGAGCCACGCCTCCCAGAGGAGAGGCCACATGCAAGACCGTCCCCGCCCCTGCCCGCGCGGTCCTTGCCTACCCGGGCCTCCCACAGCCGCTGACGCCATCCCACTTGAGGCCAGGGCACCTCCTCCAGAGCCCCTCGCCCATCCAGACGTGGGCCTGTCCACCCACGTCCCCGGCAGGCTCCCTCTGCCCGCCTGTCGCTCACCACTTCAGCTGCCCCCTTCTCGCCACCCAGCCCCAGCCTCCGCCCCAACATCCCTGGACGTCCCAGGGGAGCGCCCTCAGGGGTTCCCAGGCTCCCCCCCTCCCATGGGGGACGGCCCTGATCCAAGGGCCCCCGCTACCACAGACCCCCTGCAGCAGGTGGCCCTCAGGGGTCCCCAGAGCAGAAAGAGAACACTACCCTGCCGGGATCCCGTCTCCCCACAGCATCCTGAGAAGGGCGCCCGGCCTGGGCCAGGACGCCCCCTGGGGCCCTAGGGCCGCACACTTGCCTCGCGTGCCGGGCCCAAATTTCGGCCCCCGCGACGGCTTGCGAAACCCCCCAAGGCCGGCGGGAGGCCGCCCGGGATCTCCAGCACGCTCGGGCACGCGGCCTCTCCCCCGAGGCCAGCGCCGGGCGACGGGCCCCATGCTTCCTGGGCCCGGCAGGCGGCCGCCTTCCCCAGACCTCACCCGAGTGGCTGCTGACACCCAGAGGCCCCAAGGCCAAGGGCCCATCTACCCCCGAGCCCCCGGTGGCCGCCACGTGCCGGACCTCAGTTTCGATGAGGAGACGGTAGTGAGTTCTCACTCATTTTGTTCAGATTTCCAAGGAATGCTTTAGAGGGAGTCATCATCGATCCGAGCACGGGCTCCGCCGCCGCAAGGCAAATTCACGGCCTCCGCACCTGGACATCCCACCCGCTCCATCACGGCAGCGTTTGGGGGCGTGCCCAGACAGACGAGCCACTGGGCAGGACGGGACGCTCCCCCTCACGCCCCCGGAGCTGGCCTGCCGGGGCCAAAGCCCGCGAGAAGCGGGGGTGGCCCGGGGCTCCGGACAGACGAGCGCCCCAAGGGCGAGTTCTCCACCACTGAGGACAGGGGCCGCTCACCATCGCCAGGTCTCCACAGAGCCGCGACAAGGACGCCACGCCCACTGGGCTGCGGGAGCTCCTCGGCCTCGCGCGGTGGCACGCCACAAGATCAGGGGTCCGCCATGCTGCTCTCCTGGGTCAGGGCGAGAGAGCACACACACCACAAGGGTTTCCACAAGGAGGAAGGGCCACGCTGGCGCCAGGGGACCAGGGCCCCTCCACCTGGAGACCCGCACTGCATCGGGCTGCCACGGCTCCCCAGCCTCCCCAGCCTCCCCAGCCTCCCCTCGCTCTGGGTGTCTGCAGCCACACGGACCCTGCCTGGGGGCCGGGCGGGGGGGTGCAGGCCCGGCCTGCACAGAGGCGTGCCAGGGGCACAGAGAGAGGCCCCGGCATTCTTCTCCCACGTCCCAGGGCCCGAAAGATGGATCCCCAAGGCCGGCTCCCCGCCCCCCAACACGGCAACAAGGTGCCCCACGGAGGCACATTCAGGCCCACTGGGGCAACCTGCGCCACACCCCCGACACGACCGGGAAACCCAAACCCCTGGCACCTCCTCTGCCTCAGGACTTCCGCCAGGACTCACCGCCCCTGCGGAAACCCTCTCTCTTCCTTTGTTCTCTCCCTCTCTCTCTCTCCCTCTCGGTCCCACCCGCTGTCACCCTTTCCCTGGCGAGCGCGCGCGCACCGAAGCTTTCTCTCCTTTGCTGGACCCATCCGACGCACGATCAGCCACTTGCCCTCACAAGAGTCTGTCCGTGCCAGCCGGCTCTCCAGGAACCCCAGCACGGGAGCACTGACGCCACCCTGCCCTGACGAAGGGTGACGGCCACCAACTCCCCTTGACCTCTCCATGATGCGGAATCCCCTCAGCGCCCGTAAGACCCCCCCGGAGCCGTTCCCGTGCCCAGCAGCAGGCACGAACCCCCTGACGAGACGTGGTCGCTACCCGGCGGTTCCCGCCCGCACCACGCCCGTCCCAGGCCCGACCACACACCAACCGGGACACCCAAGTCGGCCGGGAGACACGGCTCAAATCCCCACAGGGCGTGGGACATTCCCCCAAACAGCCGGGACTCCTGAACGGGCCAGGCCTTCCAGGGCCTCAAGCCCCGGGCCTTCCTGGCAAGCACGCGGCCGCCGGGCCTCATCAAAGCCCTCCGTCACCGTCGGGGCCAGGACACCGCCACCGCTGCCCAAGCCCAGGCCTCCCGTCTCCGCTCGCCATCCAGCCGCCCGCCGCAGGACCCGGACACCCGCCCCGAGCAGCCTCCCAGGCACTGCCAGCTGAGAGACGTCCCTGGCCGCCGACCTCCCCGCTCTGCCCAGGCCCCCGCGCGGCGACCTGGGCGAAGCGCTCCACGCGGCGCGGGTGGCTCGCTCTGCCGGGCAGACCACCCCCTCCAGGGCGTCCAAGGGCTCGGCATCGCACCCTCCAGGGAGAGGGAGACCGTGCACCGGGAAGGACTCCGACCCGTGGCCTCCCAAAGGACCCCCCCCAAGGTGCGGTCAGCGCCGCGGCCCAGGGACCTGGCGGCTGCCTTCCCCAGACCCCCACGGGGAGCCACGCCTCCCAGAGGAGAGGCCACATGCAAGACCGTCCCCGCCCCTGCCCGCGCGGTCCTTGCCTACCCGGGCCTCCCACAGCCGCTGACGCCATCCCACTTGAGGCCAGGGCACCTCCTCCAGAGCCCCTCGCCCATCCAGACGTGGGCCTGTCCACCCACGTCCCCGGCAGGCTCCCTCTGCCCGCCTGTCGCTCACCACTTCAGCTGCCCCCTTCTCGCCACCCAGCCCCAGCCTCCGCCCCAACATCCCTGGACGTCCCAGGGGAGCGCCCTCAGGGGTTCCCAGGCTCCCCACCTCCCATGGGGGACGGCCCTGATCCAAGGGCCCCCGCTACCACAGACCCCCTGCAGCAGGTGGCCCTCAGGGGTCCCCAGAGCAGAAAGAGAACACTACCCTGCCGGGATCCCGTCTCCCCACAGCATCCTGAGAAGGGCGCCCGGCCTGGGCCAGGACGCCCCCTGGGGCCCTAGGGCCGCACACTTGCCTCGCGGGCCGGGCCCAAATTTCGGCCCCCGCGACGGCTTGCGAAACCCCCCAAGGCCGGCGGGAGGCCGCCCGGGATCTCCAGCACGCTCGGGCACGCGGCCTCTCCCCCGAGGCCAGCGCCGGGCGACGGGCCCCATGCTTCCTGGGCCCGGCAGGCGGCCGCCTTCCCCAGACCTCACCCGAGTGGCTGCTGACACCCAGAGGCCCCAAGGCCAAGGGCCCATCTACCCCCGAGCCCCCGGTGGCCGCCACGTGCCGGACCTCAGTTTCGATGAGGAGACGGTAGTGAGTTCTCACTCATTTTGTTCAGATTTCCAAGGAATGCTTTAGAGGGAGTCATCATCGATCCGAGCACGGGCTCCGCCGCCGCAAGGCAAATTCACGGCCTCCGCACCTGGACATCCCACCCGCTCCATCACGGCAGCGTTTGGGGGCGTGCCCAGACAGACGAGCCACTGGGCAGGACGGGACGCTCCCCCTCACGCCCCCGGAGCTGGCCTGCCGGGGCCAAAGCCCGCGAGAAGCGGGGCTGGCCCGGGGCTCCGGACAGACGAGCGCCCCAAGGGCGAGTTCTCCACCACTGAGGACAGGGGCCGCTCACCATCGCCAGGTCTCCACAGAGCCGCGACAAGGACGCCACGCCCACTGGGCTGCGGGAGCTCCTCGGCCTCGCGCGGTGGCACGCCACAAGATCAGGGGTCCGCCATGCTGCTCTCCTGGGTCAGGGCGAGAGAGCACACACACCACAAGGGTTTCCACAAGGAGGAAGGGCCACGCTGGCGCCAGGGGACCAGGGCCCCTCCACCTGGAGACCCGCACTGCATCGGGCTGCCACGGCTCCCCAGCCTCCCCAGCCTCCCCTCTCTCTGGGTGTCTGCAGCCACACGGACCCTGCCTGGGGGGTGGTGCAGGCCCGGCCTGCACAGAGGCGTGCCAGGGCCACAGAGAGAGGCCCCGGCATTCTTCTCCCACGTCCCAGGGCCCGAAAGATGGATCCCCAAGGCCGGCTCCCCGCCCCCCAACACTGCAACAAGGTGCCCCACGGAGGCACATTCAGGCCCACTGGGGCAACCTGCGCCACACCCCCGACACGACCGGGAAACCCAAACCCCTGGCACCTCCTCTGCCTCAGGACTTCCGCCAGGACTCACCGCCCCTGCGGAAACCCTCTCTCTTCCTTTGTTCTCTCCCTCTCTCTCTCTCCCTCTCGGTCCCACCCGCTGTCACCCTTTCCCTGGCGAGCGCGCGCGCACCGAAGCTTTCTCTCCTTTGCTGGACCCATCCGACGCACGATCAGCCACTTGCCCTCACAAGAGTCTGTCCGTGCCAGCCGGCTCTCCAGGAACCCCAGCACGGGAGCACTGACGCTACCCTGCCCTGACGAAGGGTGACGGCCACCAACTCCCCTTGACCTCTCCATGATGCGGAATCCCCTCAGCGCCCGTAAGACCCCCCCGGAGCCGTTCCCGTGCCCAGCAGCAGGCACGAACCCCCTGACGAGACGTGGTCGCTACCCGGCGGTTCCCGCCCGCACCAAGCCCCTCCCAGTCCCGACCACACACCAACCGGGACACCCAAGTCGGCCGGGAGACACGGCTCAAATCCCCACAGGGCGTGGGACATTCCCCCAAACAGCCGGGACTCCTGAACGGGCCAGGCCTTCCGGGGCCTCAAGCCCCGGGCCTTCCTGGCAAGCACGCGGCCGCCGGGCCTCATCAAAGCCCTCCGTCACCGGCGGGGCCAGGACACCGCCACCGCTGCCCAAGCCCAGGCCTCCCGTCTCCGCTCGCCATCCAGCCGCCCGCCGCAGGACCCGGACACCCGCCCCGAGCAGCCTCCCAGGCACTGCCAGCTGAGAGACGTCCCTGGCCGCCGACCTCCCCGCTCTGCCCAGGCCCCCGCGCGGCGACCTGGGCGAAGCGCTCCACGTGGCGCGGGTGGCTCGCTCTGCCGGGCAGACCACCCCCTCCAGGGCGTCCAAGGGCTCGGCATCGCACCCTCCAGGGAGAGGGAGACCGTGCACCGGGAAGGACTCCGACCCGTGGCCTCCCAAAGGACCCCCCCAAGGTGCGGTCCGCGCCGCGGCCCAGGGACCTGGCGGCTGCCTTCCCCAGACCCCCACGGGGAGCCACGCCTCCCAGAGGAGAGGCCACATGCAAGACCGTCCCCGCCCCTGCCCGCGCGGTCCTTGCCTACCCGGGCCTCCCACAGCCGCTGACGCCATCCCACTTGAGGCCAGGGCACCTCCTCCAGAGCCCCTCGCCCATCCAGACGTGGGCCTGTCCACCCACGTCCCCGGCAGGCTCCCTCTGCCCGCCTGTCGCTCACCACTTCAGCTGCCCCCTTCTCGCCACCCAGCCCCAGCCTCCGCCCCAACATCCCTGGACGTCCCAGGGGAGCGCCCTCAGGGGTTCCCAGGCTGCCCCCCTCCCATGGGGGACGGCCCTGATCCAAGGGCCCCCGCTACCACAGACCCCCTGCAGCAGGTGGCCCTCAGGGGTCCCCAGAGCAGAAAGAGAACACTACCCTGCCGGGATCCCGTCTCCCCACAGCATCCTGAGAAGGGCGCCCGGCCTGGGCCAGGACGCCCCCTGGGGCCCTAGGGCCGCACACTTGCCTCGCGGGCCGGGCCCAAATTTCGGCCCCCGCGACGGCTTGCGAAACCCCCCAAGGCCGGCGGAAGCCGCCCGGGATCTCCAGCACGCTCGGGCACGCGGCCTCTCCCCCGAGGCCAGCGCCGGGCCACGGGCCCCATGCTTCCTGGGCCCGGCAGGCGGCCGCCTTCCCCAGACCTCACCCGAGTGGCTGCTGACACCCAGAGGCCCCAAGGCCAAGGGCCCATCTACCCCCGAGCCCCCGGTGGCCGCCACGTGCCGGAACTCAGTTTCGATGAGGAGACGGTAGTGAGTTCTCACTCATTTTGTTCAGATTTCCAAGGAATGCTTTAGAGGGAGTCATCATCGATCCGAGCACGGGCTCCGCCGCCGCAAGGCAAATTCACGGCCTCCGCACCTGGACATCCAACCCGCTCCATCACGGCAGCGTTTGGGGGCGTGCCCAGACAGACGAGCCACTGGGCAGGACGGGACGCTCCCCCTCACGCCCCCGGAGCTGGCCTGCCGGGGCCAAAGCCCGCGAGAAGCGGGGCTGGCCCGGGGCTCCGGACAGACGAGCGCCCCAAGGGCGAGTTCTCCACCACTGAGGACAGGGGCCGCTCACCATCGCCAGGTCTCCACAGAGCCGCGACAAGGACGCCACGCCCACTGGGCTGCGGGAGCTCCTCGGCCTCGCTCGGTGGCACGCCACAAGATCAGGGGTCCGCCATGCTGCTCTCCTGGGTCAGGGCGAGAGAGCACACACACCACAAGGGTTTCCACAAGGAGGAAGGGCCACGCTGGCGCCAGGGGACCAGGGCCCCTCCACCTGGAGACCCGCACTGCATCGGGCTGCCACGGCTCCCCAGCCTCCCCAGCCTCCCCAGCCTCGCCTCTCTCTGGGTGTCTGCAGCCACACGGACCCTGCCTGGGGGCCGGGAGGGGGGGTGCAGGCCCGGTCTGCACAGAGGCGTGCCAGGGGCACAGAGAGAGGCCCCGGCATTCTTCTCCCACGTCCCAGGGCCCGAAAGATGGATCCCCAAGGCCGGCTCCCCGCCCCCCAACACGGCAACAAGGTGCCCCACGGAGGCACATTCAGGCCCACTGGGGCAACCTGCGCCACACCCCCGACACGACCGGGAAACCCAAACCCCTGGCACCTCCTCTGCCTCAGGACTTCCGCCAGGACTCACCGCCCCTGCGGAAACCCTCTCTCTTCCTTTGTTCTCTCCCTCTCTCTCTCTCCCTCTCGGTCCCACCCGCTGTCACCCTTTCCCTGCGAGCGCGCGCGCACCGAAGCTTTCTCTCCTTTGCTGGACCCATCCGACGCACGATCAGCCACTTGCCCTCACAAGAGTCTGTCCGTGCCAGCCGGCTCTCCAGGAACCCCAGCACGGGAGCACTGATGCCACCCTGCCCTGACGAAGGGTGACGGCCACCAACTCCCCTTGACCTCTCCATGATGCGGAATCCCCTCAGCGCCCGTAAGACCCCCCTGGAGCCGTTCCCGTGCCCAGCAGCAGGCACGAACCCCCTGACGAGACGTGGTCGCTACCCGGCGGTTCCCGCCCGCACCACGCCCGTCCCAGGCCCGACCACACACCAACCGGGACACCCAAGTCGGCCGGGAGACACGGCTCAAATCCCCACAGGGCGTGGGACATTCCCCCAAACAGCCGGGACTCCTGAACGGGCCAGGCCTTCCAGGGCCTCAAGCCCCGGGCCTTCCTGGCAAGCACGCGGCCGCCGGGCCTCATCAAAGCCCTCCGTCACCGTCGGGGCCAGGACACCGCCACCGCTGCCCAAGCCCAGGCCTCCCGTCTCCGCTCGCCATCCAGCCGCCCGCCGCAGGACCCGGACACCCGCCCCGAGCAGCCTCCGAGGCACTGTCAGCTGAGAGACGTCTCTGGCCGCCGACCTCCCCGCTCTGCCCAGGCCCCCGCGCCGCGACCTGGGCGAAGCGCTCCACGCGGCGCGGGTGGCTCGCTCTGCCGGGCAGACCACCCCCTCCAGGGCGTCCAAGGGCTCGGCATCGCACCCTCCAGGGAGAGGGAGACCATGCACCGGGAAGGACTCCGACCCGTGGCCTCCCAAAGGACCCCCCCCAAGGTGCGGTCAGCGCCGCGGCCCAGGGACCTGGCGGCTGCCTTCCCCAGACCCCCACGGGGAGCCACGCCTCCCAGAGGAGAGGCCACATGCAAGACTGTCCCCGCCCCTGCCCGCGCGGTCCTTCCCTACCCGGGCCTCCCACAGCCGCTGACGCCATCCCACTTGAGGCCAGGGCACCTCCTCCAGAGCCCCTCGCCCATCCAGACGTGGGCCTGTCCACCCACGTCCCCGGCAGGCTCCCTCTGCCCGCCTGTCGCTCACCACTTCAGCTGCCCCCTTCTCGCCACCCAGCCCCAGCCTCCGCCCCAACATCCCTGGACGTCCCAGGGGAGCGCCCTCAGGGGTTCCCAGGCTCCCCCCCTCCCATGGGGGACGGCCCTGATCCAAGGGCCCCCGCTACCACAGACCCCCTGCAGCAGGTGGCCCTCAGGGGTCCCCAGAGCAGAAAGAGAACACTACCCTGCCGGGATCCCGTCTCCCCACAGCATCCTGAGAAGGGCGCCCGGCCTGGGCCAGGACGCCCCCTGGGGCCCTAGGGCCGCACACTTGCCTCGCGGGCCGGGCCCAAATTTCGGCCCCCGCGACGGCTTGCAAAACCCCCCAAGGCCGGCGGGAGGCCGCCCGGGATCTCCAGCACGCTCGGGCACGCGGCCTCTCCCCCGAGGCCAGCGCCGGGCGACGGGCCCCATGCTTCCTGGGCCCGGCAGGCGGCCGCCTTCCCCAGACCTCACCCGAGTGGCTGCTGACACCCAGAGGCCCCAAGGCCAAGGGCCCATCTACCCCCGAGCCCCCGGTGGCCGCCACGTGCCGGACCTCAGTTTCGATGAGGAGACGGTAGTGAGTTCTCACTCATTTTGTTCAGATTTCCAAGGAATGCTTTAGAGGGAGTCATCATCGATCCGAGCACGGGCTCCGCCGCCGCAAGGCAAATTCACGGCCTCCGCACCTGGACATCCCACCCGCTCCATCACGGCAGCGTTTGGGGGCGTGCCCAGACAGACGAGCCACTGGGCAGGACGGGACGCTCCCCCTCACGCCCCCGGAGCTGGCCTGCCGGGGCCAAAGCCCGCGAGAAGCGGGGCTGGCCCGGGGCTCCGGACAGACGAGCGCCCCAAGGGCGAGTTCTCCACCACTGAGGACAGGGGCCGCTCACCATCGCCAGGTCTCCACAGAGCCGCGACAAGGACGCCACGCCCACTGGGCTGCGGGAGCTCCTCGGCCTCGCGCGGTGGCACGCCACAAGATCAGGGGTCCGCCATGCTGCTCTCCTGGGTCAGGGCGAGAGAGCACACACACCACAAGGGTTTCCACAAGGAGGAAGGGCCACGCTGGCGCCAGGGGACCAGGGCCCCTCCACCTGGAGACCCGCACTGCATCGGGCTGCCACGGCTCCCCAGCCTCCCCAGCCTCCCCTCTCTCTGGGTGTCTGCAGCCACACGGACCCTGCCTGGGGGGTGGTGCAGGCCCGGCCTGCACAGAGGCGTGCCAGGGCCACAGAGAGAGGCCCCGGCATTCTTCTCCCACGTCCCAGGGCCCGAAAGATGGATCCCCAAGGCCGGCTCCCCGCCCCCCAACACTGCAACAAGGTGCCCCACGGAGGCACATTCAGGCCCACTGGGGCAACCTGCGCCACACCCCCGACACGACCGGGAAACCCAAACCCCTGGCACCTCCTCTGCCTCAGGACTTCCGCCAGGACTCACCGCCCCTGCGGAAACCCTCTCTCTTCCTTTGTTCTCTCCCTCTCTCTCTCTCCCTCTCGGTCCCACCCGCTGTCACCCTTTCCCTGGCGAGCGCGCGCGCACCGAAGCTTTCTCTCCTTTGCTGGACCCATCCGACGCACGATCAGCCACTTGCCCTCACAAGAGTCTGTCCGTGCCAGCCGGCTCTCCAGGAACCCCAGCACGGGAGCACTGACGCTACCCTGCCCTGACGAAGGGTGACGGCCACCAACTCCCCTTGACCTCTCCATGATGCGGAATCCCCTCAGCGCCCGTAAGACCCCCCCGGAGCCGTTCCCGTGCCCAGCAGCAGGCACGAACCCCCTGACGAGACGTGGTCGCTACCCGGCGGTTCCCGCCCGCACCAAGCCCCTCCCAGTCCCGACCACACACCAACCGGGACACCCAAGTCGGCCGGGAGACACGGCTCAAATCCCCACAGGGCGTGGGACATTCCCCCAAACAGCCGGGACTCCTGAACGGGCCAGGCCTTCCGGGGCCTCAAGCCCCGGGCCTTCCTGGCAAGCACGCGGCCGCCGGGCCTCATCAAAGCCCTCCGTCACCGGCGGGGCCAGGACACCGCCACCGCTGCCCAAGCCCAGGCCTCCCGTCTCCGCTCGCCATCCAGCCGCCCGCCGCAGGACCCGGACACCCGCCCCGAGCAGCCTCCCAGGCACTGCCAGCTGAGAGACGTCCCTGGCCGCCGACCTCCCCGCTCTGCCCAGGCCCCCGCGCGGCGACCTGGGCGAAGCGCTCCACGCGGCGCGGGTGGCTCGCTCTGCCGGGCAGACCACCCCCTCCAGGGCGTCCAAGGGCTCGGCATCGCACCCTCCAGGGAGAGGGAGACCATGCACCGGGAAGGACTCCGACCCGTGGCCTCCCAAAGGACCCCCCCAAGGTGCGGTCCGCGCCGCGGCCCAGGGACCTGGCGGCTGCCTTCCCCAGACCCCCACGGGGAGCCACGCCTCCCAGAGGAGAGGCCACATGCAAGACCGTCCCCGCCCCTGCCCGCGCGGTCCTTGCCTACCCGGGCCTCCCACAGCCGCTGACGCCATCCCACTTGAGGCCAGGGCACCTCCTCCAGAGCCCCTCGCCCATCCAGACGTGGGCCTGTCCACCCACGTCCCCGGCAGGCTCCCTCTGCCCGCCTGTCGCTCACCACTTCAGCTGCCCCCTTCTCGCCACCCAGCCCCAGCCTCCGCCCCAACATCCCTGGACGTCCCAGGGGAGCGCCCTCAGGGGTTCCCAGGCTCCCCCCCTCCCATGGGGGACGGCCCTGATCCAAGGGCCCCCGCTACCACAGACCCCCTGCAGCAGGTGGCCCTCAGGGGTCCCCAGAGCAGAAAGAGAACACTACCCTGCCGGGATCCCGTCTCCCCACAGCATCCTGAGAAGGGCGCCGGGCCTGGGCCAGGACGCCCCCTGGGGCCCTAGGGCCGCACACTTGCCTCGCGGGCCGGGCCCAAATTTCGGCCCCCGCGACGGCTTGCGAAACCCCCCAAGGCCGGCGGGAGGCCGCCCGGGATCTCCAGCACGCTCGGGCACGCGGCCTCGCCCCCGAGGCCAGCGCCGGGCGACGGGCCCCATGCTTCCTGGGCCCGGCAGGCGGCCGCCTTCCCCAGACCTCACCCGAGTGGCTGCTGACACCCAGAGGCCCCAAGGCCAAGGGCCCATCTACCCCCGAGCCCCCGGTGGCCGCCACGTGCCGGACCTCAGTTTCGATGAGGAGACGGTAGTGAGTTCTCACTCATTTTGTTCAGATTTCCAAGGAATGCTTTAGAGGGAGTCATCATCGATCCGAGCATGGGCTCCGCGCCGCAAGGCAAATTCACGGCCTCCGCACCTGGAGATCCCACCCGCTCCATCACGGCAGCGTTTGGGGGCGTGCCCAGACAGACGAGCCACTGGGCAGGACGGGACGCTCCCCCTCACGCCCCCGGAGCTGGCCTGCCGGGGCCAAAGCCCGCGAGAAGCGGGGCTGGCCCGGGGCTCCGGACAGACGAGCGCCCCAAGGGCGAGTTCTCCACCACTGAGGACAGGGGCCGCTCACCATCGCCAGGTCTCCACAGAGCCGCGACAAGGACGCCACGCCCACTGGGCTGCGGGAGCTCCTCGGCCTCGCGCGGTGGCACGCCACAAGATCAGGGGTCCGCCATGCTGCTCTCCTGGGTCAGGGCGAGAGAGCACACACACCACAAGGGTTTCCACAAGGAGGAAGGGCCACGCTGGCGCCAGGGGACCAGGGCCCCTCCACCTGCAGACCCGCACTGCATCGGGCTGCCACGGCTCCCCAGCCTCCCCAGCCTCCCCAGCCTCGCCTCTCTCTGGGTGTCTGCAGCCACACGGACCCTGCCTGGGGGCCGAGCGGGGGGGTGCAGGCCCGGCGTGCACAGAGGCGTGCCAGGGGCACAGAGAGAGGCCCCGGCATTCTTCTCCCACGTCCCAGGGCCCGAAAGATGGATCCCCAAGGCCGGCTCCCCGCCCCCCAACACGGCAACAAGGTGCCCCACGGAGGCACATTCAGGCCCACTGGGGCAACCTGCGCCACACCCCCGACACGACCGGGAAACCCAAACCCCTGGCACCTCCTCTGCCTCAGGACTTCCGCCAGGACTCACCGCCCCTGCGGAAACCCTCTCTCTTCCTTTGTTCTCTCCCTCTCTCTCTCTCCCTCTCGGTCCCACCCGCTGTCACCCTTTCCCTGGCGAGCGCGCGCGCACCGAAGCTTTCTCTCCTTTGCTGGACCCATCCGACGCACGATCAGCCACTTGCCCTCACAAGAGTCTGTCCGTGCCAGCCGGCTCTCCAGGAACCCCAGCACGGGAGCACTGACGCTACCCTGCCCTGACGAAGGGTGACGGCCACCAACTCCCCTTGACCTCTCCATGATGCGGAATCCCCTCAGCGCCCGTAAGACCCCCCCGGAGCCGTTCCCGTGCCCAGCAGCAGGCACGAACCCCCTGACGAGACGTGGTCGCTACCCGGCGGTTCCCGCCCGCACCAAGCCCCTCCCAGTCCCGACCACACACCAACCGGGACACCCAAGTCGGCCGGGAGACACGGCTCAAATCCCCACAGGGCGTGGGACATTCCCCCAAACAGCCGGGACTCCTGAACGGGCCAGGCCTTCCGGGGCCTCAAGCCCCGGGCCTACCTGGCAAGCACGCGGCCGCCGGGCCTCATCAAAGCCCTCCGTCACCGGCGGGGCCAGGACACCGCCACCGCTGCCCAAGCCCAGGCCTCCCGTCTCCGCTCGCCATCCAGCCGCCCGCCGCAGGACCCGGACACCCGCCCCGAGCAGCCTCCCAGGCACTGCCAGCTGAGAGACGTCCCTGGCCGCCGACCTCCCCGCTCTGCCCAGGCCCCCGCGCGGCGACCTGGGCGAAGCGCTCCACGCGGCGCGGGTGGCTCGCTCTGCCGGGCAGACCACCCCCTCCAGGGCGTCCAAGGGCTCGGCATCGCACCCTCCAGGGAGAGGGAGACCATGCACCGGGAAGGACTCCGACCCGTGGCCTCGCAAAGGACCCCCCCCAAGGTGCGGTCCGCGCCGCGGCCCAGGGACCTGGCGGCTGCCTTCCCCAGACCCCCACGGGGAGCCACGCCTCCCAGAGGAGAGGCCACATGCAAGACCGTCCCCGCCCCTGCCCGTGCGGTCCTTGCCTACCCGGGCCTCCCACAGCCGCTGACGCCATCCCACTTGAGGCCAGGGCACCTCCTCCAGAGCCCCTCGCCCATCCAGACGTGGGCCTGTCCACCCACGTCCCCGGCAGGCTCCCTCTGCCCGCCTGTCGCTCACCACTTCAGCTGCCCCCTTCTCGCCACCCAGCCCCAGCCTCCGCCCCCACATCCCTGGACTTCCCAGGGGAGCGCCCTCAGGGGTTCCCAGGCTGCCCCCCTCCCATGGGGGACGGCCCTGATCCAAGGGCCCCCGCTACCACAGACCCCCTGCAGCAGGTGGCCCTCAGGGGTCCCCAGAGCAGAAAGAGAACACTACCCTGCCGGGATCCCGTCTCCCCACAGCATCCTGAGAAGGGCGCCCGGCCTGGGCCAGGACGCCCCCTGGGGCCCTAGGGCCGCACACTTGCCTCGCGGGCCGGGCCCAAATTTCGGCCCCCGCGACGGCTTGCGAAACCCCCCAAGGCCGGCGGGAGGCCGCCCGGGATCTCCAGCACGCTCGGGCACGCGGCCTCGCCCCCGAGGCCAGCGCCGGGCGACGGGCCCCATGCTTCCTGGGCCCGGCAGGCGGCCGCCTTCCCCAGACCTCACCCGAGTGGCTGCTGACACCCAGAGGCCCCAAGGCCAAGGGCCCATCTACCCCCGAGCCCCCGGTGGCCGCCACGTGCCGGACCTCAGTTTCGATGAGGAGACGGTAGTGAGTTCTCACTCATTTTGTTCAGATTTCCAAGGAATGCTTTAGAGGGAGTCATCATCGATCCGAGCATGGGCTCCGCGCCGCAAGGCAAATTCACGGCCTCCGCACCTGGAGATCCCACCCGCTCCATCACGGCAGCGTTTGGGGGCGTGCCCAGACAGACGAGCCACTGGGCAGGACGGGACGCTCCCCCTCACGCCCCCGGAGCTGGCCTGCCGGGGCCAAAGCCCGCGAGAAGCGGGGCTGGCCCGGGGCTCCGGACAGACGAGCGCCCCAAGGGCGAGTTCTCCACCACTGAGGACAGGGGCCGCTCACCATCGCCAGGTCTCCACAGAGCCGCGACAAGGACGCCACGCCCACTGGGCTGCGGGAGCTCCTCGGCCTCGCGCGGTGGCACGCCACAAGATCAGGGGTCCGCCATGCTGCTCTCCTGGGTCAGGGCGAGAGAGCACACACACCACAAGGGTTTCCACAAGGAGGAAGGGCCACGCTGGCGCCAGGGGACCAGGGCCCCTCCACCTGGAGACCCGCACTGCATCGGGCTGCCACGGCTCCCCAGCGTCCCCAGCCTCCCCAGCCTCGCCTCTCTCTGGGTGTCTGCAGCCACACGGACCCTGCCTGGGGGCCGAGCGGGGGGGTGCAGGCCCGGCCTGCACAGAGGCGTGCCAGGGGCACAGAGAGAGGCCCCGGCATTCTTCTCCCACGTCCCAGGGCCCGAAAGATGGATCCCCAAGGCCGGCTCCCCGCCCCCCAACACGGCAACAAGGTGCCCCACGGAGGCACATTCAGGCCCACTGGGGCAACCTGCGCCACACCCCCGACACGACCGGGAAACCCAAACCCCTGGCACCTCCTCTGCCTCAGGACTTCCGCCAGGACTCACCGCCCCTGCGGAAACCCTCTCTCTTCCTTTGTTCTCTCCCTCTCTCTCTCTCCCTCTCGGTCCCACCCGCTGTCACCCTTTCCCTGGCGAGCGCGCGCGCACCGAAGCTTTCTCTCCTTTGCTGGACCCATCCGACGCACGATCAGCCACTTGCCCTCACAAGAGTCTGTCCGTGCCAGCCGGCTCTCCAGGAACCCCAGCACGGGAGCACTGACGCTACCCTGCCCTGACGAAGGGTGACGGCCACCAACTCCCCTTGACCTCTCCATGATGCGGAATCCCCTCAGCGCCCGTAAGACCCCCCCGGAGCCGTTCCCGTGCCCAGCAGCAGGCACGAACCCCCTGACGAGACGTGGTCGCTACCCGGCGGTTCCCGCCCGCACCAAGCCCCTCCCAGTCCCGACCACACACCAACCGGGACACCCAAGTCGGCCGGGAGACACGGCTCAAATCCCCACAGGGCGTGGGACATTCCCCCAAACAGCCGGGACTCCTGAACGGGCCAGGCCTTCCGGGGCCTCAAGCCCCGGGCCTACCTGGCAAGCACGCGGCCGCCGGGCCTCATCAAAGCCCTCCGTCACCGGCGGGGCCAGGACACCGCCACCGCTGCCCAAGCCCAGGCCTCCCGTCTCCGCTCGCCATCCAGCCGCCCGCCGCAGGACACGGACACCCGCCCCGAGCAGCCTCCCAGGCACTGCCAGCTGAGAGACGTCCCTGGCCGCCGAACTCCCCGCTCTGCCCAGGCCCCCGCGCGGCGACCTGGGCGAAGCGCTCCACGCGGCGCGGGTGGCTCGCTCTGCCGGGCAGACCACCCCCTCCAGGGCGTCCAAGGGCTCGGCATCGCACCCTCCAGGGAGAGGGAGACCGTGCACCGGGAAGGACTCCGACCCGTGGCCTCGCAAAGGACCCCCCCAAGGTGCGGTCCGCGCCGCGGCCCAGGGACCTGGCGGCTGCCTTCCCCAGACCCCCACGGGGAGCCACGCCTCCCAGAGGAGAGGCCACATGCAAGACCGTCCCCGCCCCTGCCCGTGCGGTCCTTGCCTACCCGGGCCTCCCACAGCCGCTGACGCCATCCCACTTGAGGCCAGGGCACCTCCTCCAGAGCCCCTCGCCCATCCAGACGTGGGCCTGTCCACCCACGTCCCCGGCAGGCTCCCTCTGCCCGCCTGTCGCTCACCACTTCAGCTGCCCCCTTCTCGCCACCCAGCCCCAGCCTCCGCCCCCACATCCCTGGACGTCCCAGGGGAGCGCCCTCAGGGGTTCCCAGGCTGCCCCCCTCCCATGGGGGACGGCCCTGATCCAAGGGCCCCCGCTACCACAGACCCCCTGCAGCAGGTGGCCCTCAGGGGTCCCCAGAGCAGAAAGAGAACACTACCCTGCCGGGATCCCGTCTCCCCACAGCATCCTGAGAAGGGCGCCCGGCCTGGGCCAGGACGCCCCCTGGGGCCCTAGGGCCGCACACTTGCCTCGCGGGCCGGGCCCAAATTTCGGCCCCCGCGACGGCTTGCGAAACCCCCCAAGGCCGGCGGGAGGCCGCCCGGGATCTCCAGCACGCTCGGGCACGCGGCCTCTCCCCCGAGGCCAGCGCCGGGCGACGGGCCCCATGCTTCCTGGGCCCGGCAGGCGGCCGCCTTCCCCAGACCTCACCCGAGTGGCTGCTGACACACAGAGGCCCCAAGGCCAAGGGCCCATCTACCCCCGAGCCCCCGGTGGCCGCCACGTGCCGGACCTCAGTTTCGATGAGGAGACGGTAGTGAGTTCTCACTCATTTTGTTCAGATTTCCAAGGAATGCTTTAGAGGGAGTCATCATCGATCCGAGCACGGGCTCCGCCGCCGCAAAGCAAATTCACGGCCTCCGCACCTGGAGATCCCACCCGCTCCATCACGGCAGCGTTTGCGGGCGTGCCCAGACAGACGAGCCACTGGGCAGGACGGGACGCTCCCCCTCACGCCCCCGGAGCTGGCCTGCCGGGGCCAAAGCCCACGAGAAGCGGGGCTGGCCCGGGGCTCCGGACAGACGAGCGCCCCAAGGGCGAGTTCTCCACTACTGAGGACAGGGGCCGCTCACCATCGCCAGGTCTCCACAGAGCCGCGACAAGGACGCCACGCCCACTGGGCTGCGGGAGCTCCTCGGCCTCGCGCGGTGGCACGCCACAAGATCAGGGGTCCGCCATGCTGCTCTCCTGGGTCAGGGCGAGAGAGCACACACACCACAAGGGTTTCCACAAGGAGGAAGGGCCACGCTGGCGCCAGGGGACCAGGGCCCCTCCACCTGGAGACCCGCACTGCATCGGGCTGCCACGGCTCCCCAGCCTCCCCAGCCTCCCCAGCCTCGCCTCTCTCTGGGTGTCTGCAGCCACACGGACCCTGCCTGGGGGCCGGGCGGGGGGGTGCAGGCCCGGCCTGCACAGAGGCGTGCCAGGGGCACAGAGAGAGGCCCCGGCATTCTTCTCCCACGTCCCAGGGCCCGAAAGATGGATCCCCAAGGCCGGCTCCCCGCCCCCCAACACGGCAACAAGGTGCCCCACGGAGGCACATTCAGGCCCACTGGGGCAACCTGCGCCACACCCCCGACACGACCGGGAAACCCAAACCCCTGGCACCTCCTCTGCCTCAGGACTTCCGCCAGGACTCACCGCCCCTGCGGAAACCCTCTCTCTTCCTTTGTTCTCTCCCTCTCTCTCTCTCCCTCTCGGTCCCACCCGCTGTCACCCTTTCCCTGGCGAGCGCGCGTGCACCGAAGCTTTCTCTCCTTTGCTGGACCCATCCGACGCACGATCAGCCACTTGCCCTCACAAGAGTCTGTCCGTGCCAGCCGGCTCTCCAGGAACCCCAGCACGGGAGCACTGAGGCTACCCTGCCCTGACGAAGGGTGACGGCCACCAACTCCCCTTGACCTCTCCATGATGCGGAATCCCCTCAGCGCCCGTAAGACCCCCCCGGAGCCGTTCCCGTGCCCAGCAGCAGGCACGAACCCCCTGACGAGACGTGGTCGCTACCCGGCGGTTCCCGCCCGCACCAAGCCCCTCCCAGTCCCGACCACACACCAACCGGGACACCCAAGTCGGCCGGGAGACACGGCTCAAATCCCCACAGGGCGTGGGACATTCCCCCAAACAGCCGGGACTCCTGAACGGGCCAGGCCTTCCGGGGCCTCAAGACCCGGGCCTACCTGGCAAGCACGCGGCCGCCGGGCCTCATCAAAGCCCTCCGTCACCGGCGGGGCCAGGACACCGCCACCGCTGCCCAAGCCCAGGCTTCCCGTCTCCGCTCGCCATCCAGCCGCCCGCCGCAGGACCCGGACACCCGCCCCGAGCAGCCTCCCAGGCACTGCCAGCTGAGAGACGTCCCTGGCCGCCGACCTCCCCGCTCTGCCCAGGCCCCCGCGCCGCGACCTGGGCGAAGCGCTCCACGCGGCGCGGTTGGCTCGCTCTGCCGGGCAGACCACCCCCTCCAGGGCGTCCAAGGGCTCGGCATCGCACCCTCCCGGGAGAGGGAGACCGTGCACCGGGAAGGACTCCGACCCGTGGCCTCCCAAAGGACCCCCCCCAAGGTGCGGTCCGCGCCGCGGCCCAGGGACCTGGCGGCTGCCTTCCCCAGACCCCCACGGGGAGCCACGCCTCCCAGAGGAGAGGCCACATGCAAGACCGTCCCCGCCCCTGCCCGCGTGGTCCTTGCCTACCCGGGCCTCCCACAGCCGCTGACGCCATCCCACTTGAGGCCAGGGCACCTCCTCCAGAGCCCCTCGCCCATCCAGACCTGGGCCTGTCCACCCACGTCCCCGGCAGGCTCCCTCTGCCCGCCTGTCGCTCACCACTTCAGCTGCCCCCTTCTCGCCACCCAGCCCCAGCCTCCGCCCCAACATCCCTGGACGTCCCAGGGGAGCGCCCTCAGGGGTTCCCAGGCTGCCCCCCTCCCATGGGGTCGGCCCTGATCCAAGGGCCCCCGCTACCACAGACCCCCTGCAGCAGGTGGCCCTCAGGGGTCCCCAGAGCAGAAAGAGAACACTACCCTGCCGGGATCCCGTCTCCCCACAGCATCCTGAGAAGGGCGCCCGGCCTGGGCCAGGACGCCCCCTGGGGCCCTAGGGCCGCACACTTGCCTCGCGGGCCGGGCCCAAATTTCGGCCCCCGCGACGGCTTGCGAAACCCCCCAAGGCCGGCGGGAGGCCGCCCGGGATCTCCAGCACGCTCGGGCACGCGGCCTCTCCCCCGAGGCCAGCGCCGGGCGACGGGCCCCATGCTTCCTGGGCCCGGCAGGCGGCCGCCTTCCCCAGACCTCACCCGAGTGGCTGCTGACACCCAGAGGCCCCAAGGCCAAGGGCCCATCTACCCCCGAGCCCCCGGTGGCCGCCACGTGCCGGACCTCAGTTTCGATGAGGAGACGGTAGTGAGTTCTCACTCATTTTGTTCAGATTTCCAAGGAATGCTTTAGAGGGAGTCATCATCGATCCGAGCACGGGCTCCGCCGCCGCAAGGCAAATTCACGGCCTCCGCACCTGGACATCCCACCCGCTCCATCACGGCAGCGTTTGGGGGCGTGCCCAGACAGACGAGCCACTGGGCAGGACGGGACGCTCCCCCTCACGCCCCCGGAGCTGGCCTGCCGGGGCCAAAGCCCGCGAGAAGCGGGGCTGGCCCGGGGCTCCGGACAGACGAGCGCCCCAAGGGCGAGTTCTCCACCACTGAGGACAGGGGCCGCTCACCATCGCCAGGTCTCCACAGAGCCGCGACAAGGACGCCACGCCCACTGGGCTGCGGGAGCTCCTCGGCCTCGCGCGGTGGCACGCCACAAGATCAGGGGTCCGCCATGCTGCTCTCCTGGGTCAGGGCGAGAGAGCACACACACCACAAGGGTTTCCACAAGGAGGAAGGGCCACGCTGGCGCCAGGGGACCAGGGCCCCTCCACCTGGAGACCCGCACTGCATCGGGCTGCCACGGCTCCCCAGCCTCCCCAGCCTCCCCAGCCTCGCCTCTCTCTGGGTTTCTGCAGCCACACGGACCCTGCCTGGGGGCCGAGCGGGGTGGTGCAGGCCCGGCCTGCACAGAGGCGTGCCAGGGGCACAGAGAGAGGCCCCGGCATTCTTCTCCCACGTCCCAGGGCCCGAAAGATGGATCCCCAAGGCTGGCTCCCCGCCCCCCAACACGGCAACAAGGTGCCCCACGGAGGCACATTCAGGCCCACTGGGGCAACCTGCGCCACACCCCCGACACGACCGGGAAACCCAAACCCCTGGCACCTCCTCTGCCTCAGGACTTCCGCCAGGACTCACCGCCCCTGCGGAAACCCTCTCTCTTCCTTTGTTCTCTCCCTCTCTCTCTCTCCCTCTCGGTCCCACCCGCTGTCACCCTTTCCCTGGCGAGCGCGCGCGCACCGAAGCTTTCTCTCCTTTGCTGGACCCATCCGACGCACGATCAGCCACTTGCCCTCACAAGAGTCTGTCCGTGCCAGCCGGCTCTCCAGGAACCCCAGCACGGGAGCACTGACGCTACCCTGCCCTGACGAAGGGTGACGGCCACCAACTCCCCTTGACCTCTCCATGATGCGGAATCCCCTCAGCGCCCGTAAGACCCCCCCGGAGCCGTTCCCGTGCCCAGCAGCAGGCACGAACCCCCTGACGAGACGTGGTCGCTACCCGGCGGTTCCCGCCCGCACCAAGCCCCTCCCAGTCCCGACCACACACCAACCGGGACACCCAAGTCGGCCGGGAGACACGGCTCAAATCCCCACAGGGCGTGGGACATTCCCCCAAACAGCCGGGACTCCTGAACGGGCCAGGCCTTCCGGGGCCTCAAGCCCCGGGCCTTCCTGGCAAGCACGCGGCCGCCGGGCCTCATCAAAGCCCTCCGTCACCGGCGGGGCCAGGACACCGCCACCGCTGCCCAAGCCCAGGCCTCCCGTCTCCGCTCGCCATCCAGCCGCCCGCCGCAGGACCCGGACACCCGCCCCGAGCAGCCTCCCAGGCACTGCCAGCTGAGAGACGTCCCTGGCCGCCGACCTCCCCGCTCTGCCCAGGCCCCCGCGCGGCGACCTGGGCGAAGCGCTCCACGCGGCGCGGGTGGCTCGCTCTGCCGGGCAGACCACCCCCTCCAGGGCGTCCAAGGGCTCGGCATCGCACCCTCCAGGGAGAGGGAGACCGTGCACCGGGAAGGACTCCGACCCGTGGCCTCCCAAAGGACCCCCCCAAGGTGCGGTCCGCGCCGCGGCCCAGGGACCTGGCGGCTGCCTTCCCCAGACCCCCACGGGGAGCCACGCCTCCCAGAGGAGAGGCCACATGCAAGACCGTCCCCGCCCCTGCCCGCGCGGTCCTTCCCTACCCGGGCCTCCCACAGCCGCTGACGCCATCCCACTTGAGGCCAGGGCACCTCCTCCAGAGCCCCTCGCCCATCCAGACCTGGGCCTGTCCACCCACGTCCCCGGCAGGCTCCCTCTGCCCGCCTGTCGCTCACCACTTCAGCTGCCCCCTTCTCGCCACCCAGCCCCAGCCTCCGCCCCAACATCCCTGGACGTCCCAGGGGAGCGCCCTCAGGGGTTCCCAGGCTGCCCCCCTCCCATGGGGGACGGCCCTGATCCAAGGGCCCCCGCTACCACAGACCCCCTGCAGCAGGTGGCCCTCAGGGGTCCCCAGAGCAGAAAGAGAACACTACCCTGCCGGGATCCCGTCTCCCCACAGCATCCTGAGAAGGGCGCCCGGCCTGGGCCAGGACGCCCCCTGGGGCCCTAGGGCCGCACACTTGCCTCGCGGGCCGGGCCCAAATTTCGGCCCCCGCGACGGCTTGCGAAACCCCCCAAGGCCGGCGGGAGGCCGCCCGGGATCTCCAGCACGCTCGGGCACGCGGCCTCGCCCCCGAGGCCAGCGCCGGGCGACGGGCCCCATGCTTCCTGGGCCCGGCAGGCGGCCGCCTTCCCCAGACCTCACCCGAGTGGCTGCTGACACCCAGAGGCCCCAAGGCCAAGGGCCCATCTACCCCCGAGCCCCCGGTGGCCGCCACGTGCCGGACCTCAGTTTCGATGAGGAGACGGTAGTGAGTTCTCACTCATTTTGTTCAGATTTCCAAGGAATGCTTTAGAGGGAGTCATCATCGATCCGAGCACGGGCTCCGCCGCCGCAAGGCAAATTCACGGCCTCCGCACCTGGACATCCCACCCGCTCCATCACGGCAGCGTTTGGGGGCGTGCCCAGACAGACGAGCCACTGGGCAGGACGGGACGCTCCCCCTCACGCCCCCGGAGCTGGCCTGCCGGGGCCAAAGCCCGCGAGAAGCGGGGCTGGCCCGGGGCTCCGGACAGACGAGCGCCCCAAGGGCGAGTTCTCCACCACTGAGGACAGGGGCCGCTCACCATCGCCAGGTCTCCACAGAGCCGCGACAAGGACGCCACGCCCACTGGGCTGCGGGAGCTCCTCGGCCTCGCGCGGTGGCACGCCACAAGATCAGGGGTCCGCCATGCTGCTCTCCTGGGTCAGGGCGAGAGAGCACACACACCACAAGGGTTTCCACAAGGAGGAAGGGCCACGCTGGCGCCAGGGGACCAGGGCCCCTCCACCTGGAGACCCGCACTGCATCGGGCTGCCACGGCTCCCCAGCCTCCCCAGCCTCCCCTCTCTCTGGGTGTCTGCAGCCACACGGACCCTGCCTGGGGGCCGGGCGGGGGGTGGTGCAGGCCCGGCCTGCACAGAGGCGTGCCAGGGGCACAGAGAGAGGCCCCGGCATTCTCCCACGTCCCAGGGCCCGAAAGATGGATCCCCTAGGCCGGCTCCCCGCCCCCCAACACGGCAACAAGGTGCCCCACGGAGGGACATTCAGGCCCACTGGGGCAACCTGCGCCACACCCCCGACACGACCGGGAAACCCAAACCCCTGGCACCTCCTCTGCCTCAGGACTTCCGCCAGGACTCACCGCCCCTGCGGAAACCCTCTCTCTTCCTTTGTTCTCTCCCTCTCTCTCTCTCCCTCTCGGTCCCACCCGCTGTCACCCTTTCCCTGGCGAGCGCGCGCGCGCCGAA
Source organism: Sus scrofa (assembly GCF_054392235.1). Classification (NCBI taxonomy): domain Eukaryota; kingdom Metazoa; phylum Chordata; class Mammalia; order Artiodactyla; family Suidae; genus Sus; species Sus scrofa. Next base: position 151,641,942 of record NC_139383.1, read on the forward strand.
GCTTTCTCTCCTTTGCTGGACCCATCCGACGCACGATCAGCCACTTGCCCTCACAAGAGTCTGTCCGTGCCAGCCGGCTCTCCAGGAACCCCAGCACGGGCGCACTGATGCTACCCTGCCCTGACGAAGGGTGACGGCCACCAACTCCCCTTGACCTCTCCATGATGCGGAATCCCCTCAGCGCCCGTAAGACCCCCCCGGAGCCGTTCCCGTGCCCAGCAGCAGGCACGAACCCCCTGACGAGACGTGGTCGCTACCCGGCGGTTCCCGCCCGCACCAAGCCCCTCCCAGTCCCGACCACACACCAACCGGGACACCCAAGTCGGCCGGGAGACACGGCTCAAATCCCCACAGGGCGTGGGACATTCCCCCAAACAGCCGGGACTCCTGAACGGGCCAGGCCTTCCAGGGCCTCAAGCCCCGGGCCTTCCTGGCAAGCACGCGGCCGCCGGGCCTCATCAAAGCCCTCCGTCACCGGCGGGGCCAGGACACCGCCACCGCTGCCCAAGCCCAGGCCTCCCGTCTCCGCTCGCCATCCAGCCGCCCGCCGCAGGACCCGGACACCCGCCCCGAGCAGCCTCCCAGGCACTGCCAGCTGAGAGACGTCCCTGGCCGCCAACCTCCCCGCTCTGCCCAGGCCCCCGCGCGGCGACCTGGGCGAAGCGCTCCACGCGGCGCGGGTGGCTCGCTCTGCCGGGCAGACCACCCCCTCCAGGGCGTCCAAGGGCTCGGCATCGCACCCTCCAGGGAGAGGGAGACCGTGCACCGGGAAGGACTCCGACCCGTGGCCTCCCAAAGGACCCCCCCAAGGTGCGGTCCGCGCCGCGGCCCAGGGACCTGGCGGCTGCCTTCCCCAGACCCCCACGGGGAGCCACGCCTCCCAGAGGAGAGGCCACATGCAAGACCGTCCCCGCCCCTGCCCGCGCGGTCCTTGCCTACCCGGGCCTCCCACAGCCGCTGACGCCATCCCACTTGAGGCCAGGGCACCTCCTCCAGAGCCCCTCGCCCATCCAGACGTGGGCCTGTCCACCCACGTCCCCGGCAGGCTCCCTCTGCCCGCCTGTCGCTCACCACTTCAGCTGCCCCCTTCTCGCCACCCAGCCCCAGCCTCCGCCCCAACATCCCTGGACGTCCCAGGGGAGCGCCCTCAGGGGTTCCCAGGCTGCCCCCCTCCCATGGGGGACGGCCCTGATCCAAGGGCCCCCGCTACCACAGACCCCCTGCAGCAGGTGGCCCTCAGGGGTCCCCAGAGCAGAAAGAGAACACTACCCTGCCGGGATCCCGTCTCCCCACAGCATCCTGAGAAGGGCGCCCGGCCTGGGCCAGGACGCCCCCTGGGGCCCTAGGGCCGCACACTTGCCTCGCGGGCCGGGCCCAAATTTCGGCCCCCGCGACGGCTTGCGAAACCCCCCAAGGCCGGCGGGAGGCCGCCCGGGATCTCCAGCACGCTCGGGCACGCGGCCTCGCCCCCGAGGCCAGCGCCGGGCGACGGGCCCCATGCTTCCTGGGCCCGGCAGGCGGCCGCCTTCCCCAGACCTCACCCGAGTGGCTGCTGACACCCAGAGGCCCCAAGGCCAAGGGCCCATCTACCCCCGAGCCCCCGGTGGCCGCCACGTGCCGGACCTCAGTTTCGATGAGGAGATGGTAGTGAGTTCTCACTCATTTTGTTCAGATTTCCAAGGAATGCTTTAGAGGGAGTCATCATCGATCCGAGCACGGGCTCCGCCGCCGCAAGGCAAATTCACGGCCTCCGCACCTGGACATCCCACCCGCTCCATCACGGCAGCGTTTGGGGGCGTGCCCAGACAGACGAGCCACTGGGCAGGACGGGACGCTCCCCCTCACGCCCCCGGAGCTGGCCTGCCGGGGCCAAAGCCCGCGAGAAGCGGGGCTGGCCCGGGGCTCCGGACAGACGAGCGCCCCAAGGGCGAGTTCTCCACCACTGAGGACAGGGGCCGCTCACCATCGCCAGGTCTCCACAGAGCCGCGACAAGGACGCCATGCCCACTGGTCTGCGGGAGCTCCTCGGCCTCGCGCGGTGGCACGCCACAAGATCAGGGGTCCGCCATGCTGCTCTCCTGGGTCAGGGCGAGAGAGCACACACACCACAAGGGTTTCCACAAGGAGGAAGGGCCACGCTGGCGCCAGGGGACCAGGGCCCCTCCACCTGGAGACCCGCACTGCATCGGGCTGCCACGGCTCCCCAGCCTCCCCAGCCTCCCCAGCCTCGCCTCTCTCTGGGTGTCTGCAGCCACACGGACCCTGCCTGGGGGACGGGCGGGGGGTGGTGCAGGCCCGGCCTGCACAGAGGCGTGCCAGGGGCACAGAGAGACGCCCCGGCATTCTCCCACGTCCCAGGGCCCGAAAGATGGATCCCCAAGGCCGGCTCCCCGCCCCCCAACACGGCAACAAGGTGCCCCACGGAGGCACATTCAGGCCCACTGGGGCAACCTGCGCCACACCCCCGACACGACCGGGAAACCCAAACCCCTGGCACCTCCTCTGCCTCAGGACTTCCGCCAGGACTCACCGCCCCTGCGGAAACCCTCTCTCTTCCTTTGTTCTCTCCCTCTCTCTCTCTCCCTCTCGGTCCCACCCGCTGTCACCCTTTCCCTGGCGAGCGCACGCGCGCCGAAGCTTTCTCTCCTTTGCTGGACCCATCCGACGCACGATCAGCCACTTGCCCTCACAAGAGTCTGTCCGTGCCAGCCGGCTCTCCAGGAACCCCAGCACGGGAGCACTGATGCTACCCTGCCCTGACGAAGGGTGACGGCCACCAACTCCCCTTGACCTCTCCATGATGCGGAATCCCCTCAGCGCCCGTAAGACCCCCCCGGAGCCGTTCCCGTGCCCAGCAGCAGGCACGAACCCCCTGACGAGACGTGGTCGCTACCCGGCGGTTCCCGCCCGCACCACGCCCCTCCCAGTCCCGACCACACACCAACCGGGACACCCAAGTCGGCCGGGAGACACGGCTCAAATCCCCACAGGGCGTGGGACATTCCCCCAAACAGCCGGGACTCCTGAACGGGCCAGGCCTTCCAGGGCCTCAAGCCCCGGGCCTTCCTGGCAAGCACGCGGCCGCCGGGCCTCATCAAAGCCCTCCGTCACCGTCGGGGCCACGACACTGCCACCGCTGCCCAAGCCCAGGCCTCCCGTCTCCGCTCGCCATCCAGCCGCCCGCCGCAGGACCCGGACACCCGCCCCGAGCAGCCTCCCAGGCACTGCCAGCTGAGAGACGTCCCTGGCCGCCGACCTCCCCGCTCTGCCCAGGCCCCCGCGCGGCGACCTGGGCGAAGCGCTCCACGCGGCGCGGGTGGCTCGCTCTGCCGGGCAGACCACCCCCTCCAGGGCGTCCAAGGGCTCGGCATCGCACCCTCCAGGGAGAGGGAGACCGTGCACCGGGAAGGACTCCGACCCGTGGCCTCCCAAAGGACCCCCCCAAGGTGCGGTCCGCGCCGCGGCCCAGGGACCTGGCGGCTGCCTTCCCCAGACCCCCACGGGGAGCCACGCCTCCCAGAGGAGAGGCCACATGCAAGACCGTCCCCGCCCCTGCCCGCGCGGTCCTTCCCTACCCGGGCCTCCCACAGCCGCTGACGCCATCCCACTTGAGGCCAGGGCACCTCCTCCAGAGCCCCTCGCCCATCCAGACGTGGGCCTGTCCACCCACGTCCCCGGCAGGCTCCCTCTGCCCGCCTGTCGCTCACCACTTCAGCTGCCCCCTTCTCGCCACCCAGCCCCAGCCTCCGCCCCAACATCCCTGGACGTCCCAGGGGAGCGCCCTCAGGGGTTCCCAGGCTGCCCCCCTCCCATGGGGGACGGCCCTGATCCAAGGGCCCCCGCTACCACAGACCCCCTGCAGCAGGTGGCCCTCAGGGGTCCCCAGAGCAGAAAGAGAACACTACCCTGCCGGGATCCCGTCTCCCCACAGCATCCTGAGAAGGGCGCCCGGCCTGGGCCAGGACGCCCCCTGGGGCCCTAGGGCCGCACACTTGCCTCGCGGGCCGGGCCCAAATTTCGGCCCCCGCGACGGCTTGCGAAACCCCCCAAGGCCGGCGGGAGGCCGCCCGGGATCTCCAGCACGCTCGGGCACGCGGCCTCTCCCCCGAGGCCAGCGCCGGGCGACGGGCCCCATGCTTCCTGGGCCCGGCAGGCGGCCGCCTTCCCCAGACCTCACCCGAGTGGCTGCTGACACCCAGAGGCCCCAAGGCCAAGGGCCCATCTACCCCCGAGCCCCCGGTGGCCGCCACGTGCCGGACCTCAGTTTCGATGAGGAGACGGTAGTGAGTTCTCACTCATTTTGTTCAGATTTCCAAGGAATGCTTTAGAGGGAGTCATCATCGATCCGAGCACGGGCTCCGCCGCCGCAAGGCAAATTCACGGCCTCCGCACCTGGACATCCCACCCGCTCCATCACGGCAGCGTTTGGGGGCGTGCCCAGACAGACGAGCCACTGGGCAGGACGGGACGCTCCCCCTCACGCCCCCGGAGCTGGCCTGCCGGGGCCAAAGCCCGCGAGAAGCGGGGCTGGCCCGGGGCTCCGGACAGACGAGCGCCCCAAGGGCGAGTTCTCCACCACTGAGGACAGGGGCCGCTCACCATCGCCAGGTCTCCACAGAGCCGCGACAAGGACGCCACGCCCACTGGGCTGCGGGAGCTCCTCGGCCTCGCGCGGTGGCACGCCACAAGATCAGGGGTCCGCCATGCTGCTCTCCTGGGTCAGGGCGAGAGAGCACACACACCACAAGGGTTTCCACAAGGAGGAAGGGCCACGCTGGCGCCAGGGGACCAGGGCCCCTCCACCTGGAGACCCGCACTGCATCGGGCTGCCACGGCTCCCCAGCCTCCCCAGCCTCCCCAGCCTCGCCTCTCTCTGGGTTTCTGCAGCCACACGGACCCTGCCTGGGGGCCGAGCGGGGTGGTGCAGGCCCGGCCTGCACAGAGGCGTGCCAGGGGCACAGAGAGAGGCCCCGGCATTCTTCTCCCACGTCCCAGGGCCCGAAAGATGGATCCCCAAGGCTGGCTCCCCGCCCCCCAACACGGCAACAAGGTGCCCCACGGAGGCACATTCAGGCCCACTGGGGCAACCTGCGCCACACCCCCGACACGACCGGGAAACCCAAACCCCTGGCACCTCCTCTGCCTCAGGACTTCCGCCAGGACTCACCGCCCCTGCGGAAACCCTCTCTCTTCCTTTGTTCTCTCCCTCTCTCTCTCTCCCTCTCGGTCCCACCCGCTGTCACCCTTTCCCTGGCGAGCGCGCGCGCACCGAAGCTTTCTCTCCTTTGCTGGACCCATCCGACGCACGATCAGCCACTTGCCCTCACAAGAGTCTGTCCGTGCCAGCCGGCTCTCCAGGAACCCCAGCACGGGAGCACTGACGCTACCCTGCCCTGACGAAGGGTGACGGCCACCAACTCCCCTTGACCTCTCCATGATGCGGAATCCCCTCAGCGCCCGTAAGACCCCCCCGGAGCCGTTCCCGTGCCCAGCAGCAGGCACGAACCCCCTGACGAGACGTGGTCGCTACCCGGCGGTTCCCGCCCGCACCAAGCCCCTCCCAGTCCCGACCACACACCAACCGGGACACCCAAGTCGGCCGGGAGACACGGCTCAAATCCCCACAGGGCGTGGGACATTCCCCCAAACAGCCGGGACTCCTGAACGGGCCAGGCCTTCCGGGGCCTCAAGCCCCGGGCCTTCCTGGCAAGCACGCGGCCGCCGGGCCTCATCAAAGCCCTCCGTCACCGGCGGGGCCAGGACACCGCCACCGCTGCCCAAGCCCAGGCCTCCCGTCTCCGCTCGCCATCCAGCCGCCCGCCGCAGGACCCGGACACCCGCCCCGAGCAGCCTCCCAGGCACTGCCAGCTGAGAGACGTCCCTGGCCGCCGACCTCCCCGCTCTGCCCAGGCCCCCGCGCGGCGACCTGGGCGAAGCGCTCCACGCGGCGCGGGTGGCTCGCTCTGCCGGGCAGACCACCCCCTCCAGGGCGTCCAAGGGCTCGGCATCGCACCCTCCAGGGAGAGGGAGACCGTGCACCGGGAAGGACTCCGACCCGTGGCCTCCCAAAGGACCCCCCCAAGGTGCGGTCCGCGCCGCGGCCCAGGGACCTGGCGGCTGCCTTCCCCAGACCCCCACGGGGAGCCACGCCTCCCAGAGGAGAGGCCACATGCAAGACCGTCCCCGCCCCTGCCCGCGCGGTCCTTCCCTACCCGGGCCTCCCACAGCCGCTGACGCCATCCCACTTGAGGCCAGGGCACCTCCTCCAGAGCCCCTCGCCCATCCAGACGTGGGCCTGTCCACCCACGTCCCCGGCAGGCTCCCTCTGCCCGCCTGTCGCTCACCACTTCAGCTGCCCCCTTCTCGCCACCCAGCCCCAGCCTCCGCCCCAACATCCCTGGACGTCCCAGGGGAGCGCCCTCAGGGGTTCCCAGGCTGCCCCCCTCCCATGGGGGACGGCCCTGATCCAAGGGCCCCCGCTACCACAGACCCCCTGCAGCAGGTGGCCCTCAGGGGTCCCCAGAGCAGAAAGAGAACACTACCCTGCCGGGATCCCGTCTCCCCACAGCATCCTGAGAAGGGCGCCCGGCCTGGGCCAGGACGCCCCCTGGGGCCCTAGGGCCGCACACTTGCCTCGCGGGCCGGGCCCAAATTTCGGCCCCCGCGACGGCTTGCGAAACCCCCCAAGGCCGGCGGGAGGCCGCCCGGGATCTCCAGCACGCTCGGGCACGCGGCCTCGCCCCCGAGGCCAGCGCCGGGCGACGGGCCCCATGCTTCCTGGGCCCGGCAGGCGGCCGCCTTCCCCAGACCTCACCCGAGTGGCTGCTGACACCCAGAGGCCCCAAGGCCAAGGGCCCATCTACCCCCGAGCCCCCGGTGGCCGCCACGTGCCGGACCTCAGTTTCGATGAGGAGACGGTAGTGAGTTCTCACTCATTTTGTTCAGATTTCCAAGGAATGCTTTAGAGGGAGTCATCATCGATCCGAGCACGGGCTCCGCCGCCGCAAGGCAAATTCACGGCCTCCGCACCTGGACATCCCACCCGCTCCATCACGGCAGCGTTTGGGGGCGTGCCCAGACAGACGAGCCACTGGGCAGGACGGGACGCTCCCCCTCACGCCCCCGGAGCTGGCCTGCCGGGGCCAAAGCCCGCGAGAAGCGGGGCTGGCCCGGGGCTCCGGACAGACGAGCGCCCCAAGGGCGAGTTCTCCACCACTGAGGACAGGGGCCGCTCACCATCGCCAGGTCTCCACAGAGCCGCGACAAGGACGCCACGCCCACTGGGCTGCGGGAGCTCCTCGGCCTCGCGCGGTGGCACGCCACAAGATCAGGGGTCCGCCATGCTGCTCTCCTGGGTCAGGGCGAGAGAGCACACACACCACAAGGGTTTCCACAAGGAGGAAGGGCCACGCTGGCGCCAGGGGACCAGGGCCCCTCCACCTGGAGACCCGCACTGCATCGGGCTGCCACGGCTCCCCAGCCTCCCCAGCCTCCCCTCTCTCTGGGTGTCTGCAGCCACACGGACCCTGCCTGGGGGCCGGGCGGGGGGTGGTGCAGGCCCGGCCTGCACAGAGGCGTGCCAGGGGCACAGAGAGAGGCCCCGGCATTCTCCCACGTCCCAGGGCCCGAAAGATGGATCCCCTAGGCCGGCTCCCCGCCCCCCAACACGGCAACAAGGTGCCCCACGGAGGGACATTCAGGCCCACTGGGGCAACCTGCGCCACACCCCCGACACGACCGGGAAACCCAAACCCCTGGCACCTCCTCTGCCTCAGGACTTCCGCCAGGACTCACCGCCCCTGCGGAAACCCTCTCTCTTCCTTTGTTCTCTCCCTCTCTCTCTCTCCCTCTCGGTCCCACCCGCTGTCACCCTTTCCCTGGCGAGCGCGCGCGCGCCGAAGCTTTCTCTCCTTTGCTGGACCCATCCGACGCACGATCAGCCACTTGCCCTCACAAGAGTCTGTCCGTGCCAGCCGGCTCTCCAGGAACCCCAGCACGGGCGCACTGATGCTACCCTGCCCTGACGAAGGGTGACGGCCACCAACTCCCCTTGACCTCTCCATGATGCGGAATCCCCTCAGCGCCCGTAAGACCCCCCCGGAGCCGTTCCCGTGCCCAGCAGCAGGCACGAACCCCCTGACGAGACGTGGTCGCTACCCGGCGGTTCCCGCCCGCACCAAGCCCCTCCCAGTCCCGACCACACACCAACCGGGACACCCAAGTCGGCCGGGAGACACGGCTCAAATCCCCACAGGGCGTGGGACATTCCCCCAAACAGCCGGGACTCCTGAACGGGCCAGGCCTTCCAGGGCCTCAAGCCCCGGGCCTTCCTGGCAAGCACGCGGCCGCCGGGCCTCATCAAAGCCCTCCGTCACCGGCGGGGCCAGGACACCGCCACCGCTGCCCAAGCCCAGGCCTCCCGTCTCCGCTCGCCATCCAGCCGCCCGCCGCAGGACCCGGACACCCGCCCCGAGCAGCCTCCCAGGCACTGCCAGCTGAGAGACGTCCCTGGCCGCCAACCTCCCCGCTCTGCCCAGGCCCCCGCGCGGCGACCTGGGCGAAGCGCTCCACGCGGCGCGGGTGGCTCGCTCTGCCGGGCAGACCACCCCCTCCAGGGCGTCCAAGGGCTCGGCATCGCACCCTCCAGGGAGAGGGAGACCGTGCACCGGGAAGGACTCCGACCCGTGGCCTCCCAAAGGACCCCCCCAAGGTGCGGTCCGCGCCGCGGCCCAGGGACCTGGCGGCTGCCTTCCCCAGACCCCCACGGGGAGCCACGCCTCCCAGAGGAGAGGCCACATGCAAGACCGTCCCCGCCCCTGCCCGCGCGGTCCTTGCCTACCCGGGCCTCCCACAGCCGCTGACGCCATCCCACTTGAGGCCAGGGCACCTCCTCCAGAGCCCCTCGCCCATCCAGACGTGGGCCTGTCCACCCACGTCCCCGGCAGGCTCCCTCTGCCCGCCTGTCGCTCACCACTTCAGCTGCCCCCTTCTCGCCACCCAGCCCCAGCCTCCGCCCCAACATCCCTGGACGTCCCAGGGGAGCGCCCTCAGGGGTTCCCAGGCTGCCCCCCTCCCATGGGGGACGGCCCTGATCCAAGGGCCCCCGCTACCACAGACCCCCTGCAGCAGGTGGCCCTCAGGGGTCCCCAGAGCAGAAAGAGAACACTACCCTGCCGGGATCCCGTCTCCCCACAGCATCCTGAGAAGGGCGCCCGGCCTGGGCCAGGACGCCCCCTGGGGCCCTAGGGCCGCACACTTGCCTCGCGGGCCGGGCCCAAATTTCGGCCCCCGCGACGGCTTGCGAAACCCCCCAAGGCCGGCGGGAGGCCGCCCGGGATCTCCAGCACGCTCGGGCACGCGGCCTCGCCCCCGAGGCCAGCGCCGGGCGACGGGCCCCATGCTTCCTGGGCCCGGCAGGCGGCCGCCTTCCCCAGACCTCACCCGAGTGGCTGCTGACACCCAGAGGCCCCAAGGCCAAGGGCCCATCTACCCCCGAGCCCCCGGTGGCCGCCACGTGCCGGACCTCAGTTTCGATGAGGAGATGGTAGTGAGTTCTCACTCATTTTGTTCAGATTTCCAAGGAATGCTTTAGAGGGAGTCATCATCGATCCGAGCACGGGCTCCGCCGCCGCAAGGCAAATTCACGGCCTCCGCACCTGGACATCCCACCCGCTCCATCACGGCAGCGTTTGGGGGCGTGCCCAGACAGACGAGCCACTGGGCAGGACGGGACGCTCCCCCTCACGCCCCCGGAGCTGGCCTGCCGGGGCCAAAGCCCGCGAGAAGCGGGGCTGGCCCGGGGCTCCGGACAGACGAGCGCCCCAAGGGCGAGTTCTCCACCACTGAGGACAGGGGCCGCTCACCATCGCCAGGTCTCCACAGAGCCGCGACAAGGACGCCATGCCCACTGGTCTGCGGGAGCTCCTCGGCCTCGCGCGGTGGCACGCCACAAGATCAGGGGTCCGCCATGCTGCTCTCCTGGGTCAGGGCGAGAGAGCACACACACCACAAGGGTTTCCACAAGGAGGAAGGGCCACGCTGGCGCCAGGGGACCAGGGCCCCTCCACCTGGAGACCCGCACTGCATCGGGCTGCCACGGCTCCCCAGCCTCCCCAGCCTCCCCAGCCTCGCCTCTCTCTGGGTGTCTGCAGCCACACGGACCCTGCCTGGGGGACGGGCGGGGGGTGGTGCAGGCCCGGCCTGCACAGAGGCGTGCCAGGGGCACAGAGAGACGCCCCGGCATTCTCCCACGTCCCAGGGCCCGAAAGATGGATCCCCAAGGCCGGCTCCCCGCCCCCCAACACGGCAACAAGGTGCCCCACGGAGGCACATTCAGGCCCACTGGGGCAACCTGCGCCACACCCCCGACACGACCGGGAAACCCAAACCCCTGGCACCTCCTCTGCCTCAGGACTTCCGCCAGGACTCACCGCCCCTGCGGAAACCCTCTCTCTTCCTTTGTTCTCTCCCTCTCTCTCTCTCCCTCTCGGTCCCACCCGCTGTCACCCTTTCCCTGGCGAGCGCACGCGCGCCGAAGCTTTCTCTCCTTTGCTGGACCCATCCGACGCACGATCAGCCACTTGCCCTCACAAGAGTCTGTCCGTGCCAGCCGGCTCTCCAGGAACCCCAGCACGGGAGCACTGATGCTACCCTGCCCTGACGAAGGGTGACGGCCACCAACTCCCCTTGACCTCTCCATGATGCGGAATCCCCTCAGCGCCCGTAAGACCCCCCCGGAGCCGTTCCCGTGCCCAGCAGCAGGCACGAACCCCCTGACGAGACGTGGTCGCTACCCGGCGGTTCCCGCCCGCACCACGCCCCTCCCAGTCCCGACCACACACCAACCGGGACACCCAAGTCGGCCGGGAGACACGGCTCAAATCCCCACAGGGCGTGGGACATTCCCCCAAACAGCCGGGACTCCTGAACGGGCCAGGCCTTCCAGGGCCTCAAGCCCCGGGCCTTCCTGGCAAGCACGCGGCCGCCGGGCCTCATCAAAGCCCTCCGTCACCGTCGGGGCCACGACACTGCCACCGCTGCCCAAGCCCAGGCCTCCCGTCTCCGCTCGCCATCCAGCCGCCCGCCGCAGGACCCGGACACCCGCCCCGAGCAGCCTCCCAGGCACTGCCAGCTGAGAGACGTCCCTGGCCGCCGACCTCCCCGCTCTGCCCAGGCCCCCGCGCGGCGACCTGGGCGAAGCGCTCCACGCGGCGCGGGTGGCTCGCTCTGCCGGGCAGACCACCCCCTCCAGGGCGTCCAAGGGCTCGGCATCGCACCCTCCAGGGAGAGGGAGACCGTGCACCGGGAAGGACTCCGACCCGTGGCCTCCCAAAGGACCCCCCCAAGGTGCGGTCCGCGCCGCGGCCCAGGGACCTGGCGGCTGCCTTCCCCAGACCCCCACGGGGAGCCACGCCTCCCAGAGGAGAGGCCACATGCAAGACCGTCCCCGCCCCTGCCCGCGCGGTCCTTCCCTACCCGGGCCTCCCACAGCCGCTGACGCCATCCCACTTGAGGCCAGGGCACCTCCTCCAGAGCCCCTCGCCCATCCAGACGTGGGCCTGTCCACCCACGTCCCCGGCAGGCTCCCTCTGCCCGCCTGTCGCTCACCACTTCAGCTGCCCCCTTCTCGCCACCCAGCCCCAGCCTCCGCCCCAACATCCCTGGACGTCCCAGGGGAGCGCCCTCAGGGGTTCCCAGGCTGCCCCCCTCCCATGGGGGACGGCCCTGATCCAAGGGCCCCCGCTACCACAGACCCCCTGCAGCAGGTGGCCCTCAGGGGTCCCCAGAGCAGAAAGAGAACACTACCCTGCCGGGATCCCGTCTCCCCACAGCATCCTGAGAAGGGCGCCCGGCCTGGGCCAGGACGCCCCCTGGGGCCCTAGGGCCGCACACTTGCCTCGCGGGCCGGGCCCAAATTTCGGCCCCCGCGACGGCTTGCGAAACCCCCCAAGGCCGGCGGGAGGCCGCCCGGGATCTCCAGCACGCTCGGGCACGCGGCCTCGCCCCCGAGGCCAGCGCCGGGCGACGGGCCCCATGCTTCCTGGGCCCGGCAGGCGGCCGCCTTCCCCAGACCTCACCCGAGTGGCTGCTGACACCCAGAGGCCCCAAGGCCAAGGGCCCATCTACCCCCGAGCCCCCGGTGGCCGCCACGTGCCGGACCTCAGTTTCGATGAGGAGACGGTAGTGAGTTCTCACTCATTTTGTTCAGATTTCCAAGGAATGCTTTAGAGGGAGTCATCATCGATCCGAGCACGGGCTCCGCCGCCGCAAGGCAAATTCACGGCCTCCGCACCTGGACATCCCACCCGCTCCATCACGGCAGCGTTTGGGGGCGTGCCCAGACAGACGAGCCACTGGGCAGGACGGGACGCTCCCCCTCACGCCCCCGGAGCTGGCCTGCCGGGGCCAAAGCCCGCGAGAAGCGGGGCTGGCCCGGGGCTCCGGACAGACGAGCGCCCCAAGGGCGAGTTCTCCACCACTGAGGACAGGGGCCGCTCACCATCGCCAGGTCTCCACAGAGCCGCGACAAGGACGCCACGCCCACTGGTCTGCGGGAGCTCCTCGGCCTCGCGCGGTGGCACGCCACAAGATCAGGGGTCCGCCATGCTGCTCTCCTGGGTCAGGGCGAGAGAGCACACACACCACAAGGGTTTCCACAAGGAGGAAGGGCCACGCTGGCGCCAGGGGACCAGGGCCCCTCCACCTGGAGACCCGCACTGCATCGGGCTGCCACGGCTCCCCAGCCTCCCCAGCCTCCCCTCTCTCTGGGTGTCTGCAGCCACACGGACCCTGCCTGGGGGACGGGCGCGGGGGGTGGTGCAGGCCCGGCCTGCACAGAGGCGTGCCAGGGGCACAGAGAGAGGCCCCGGCATTCTTCTCCCACGTCCCAGGGCCCGAAAGATGGATCCCCAAGGCCGGCTCCCCGCCCCCCAACACGGCAACAAGGTGCCCCACGGAGGGACATTCAGGCCCACTGGGGCAACCTGCGCCACACCCCCGACACGACCGGGAAACCCAAACCCCTGGCACCTCCTCTGCCTCAGGACTTCCGCCAGGACTCACCGCCCCTGCGGAAACCCTCTCTCTTCCTTTGTTCTCTCCCTCTCTCTCTCTCCCTCTCGGTCCCACCCGCTGTCACCCTTTCCCTGGCGAGCGCGCGCGCGCCGAAGCTTTCTCTCCTTTGCTGGACCCATCCGACGCACGATCAGCCACTTGCCCTCACAAGAGTCTGTCCGTGCCAGCCGGCTCTCCAGGAACCCCAGCACGGGAGCACTGATGCTACCCTGCCCTGACGAAGGGTGACGGCCACCAACTCCCCTTGACCTCTCCATGATGCGGAATCCCCTCAGCGCCCGTAAGACCCCCCCGGAGCCGTTCCCGTGCCCAGCAGCAGGCACGAACCCCCTGACGAGACGTGGTCGCTACCCGGCGGTTCCCGCCCGCACCACGCCCCTCCCAGTCCCGACCACACACCAACCGGGACACCCAAGTCGGCCGGGAGACACGGCTCAAATCCCCACAGGGCGTGGGACATTCCCCCAAACAGCCGGGACTCCTGAACGGGCCAGGCCTTCCAGGGCCTCAAGCCCCGGGCCTTCCTGGCAAGCACGCGGCCGCCGGGCCTCATCAAAGCCCTCCGTCACCGGCGGGGCCAGGACACCGCCACCGCTGCCCAAGCCCAGGCCTCCCGTCTCCGCTCGCCATCCAGCCGCCCGCCGCAGGACCCGGACACCCGCCCCGAGCAGCCTCCCAGGCACTGCCAGCTGAGAGACGTCCCTGGCCGCCGACCTCCCCGCTCTGCCCAGGCCCCCGCGCGGCGACCTGGGCGAAGCGCTCCACGCGGCGCGGGTGGCTCGCTCTGCCGGGCAGACCACCCCCTCCAGGGCGTCCAAGGGCTCGGCATCGCACCCTCCAGGGAGAGGGAGACCGTGCACCGGGAAGGACTCCGACCCGTGGCCTCCCAAAGGACCCCCCCAAGGTGCGGTCCGCGCCGCGGCCCAGGGACCTGGCGGCTGCCTTCCCCAGACCCCCACGGGGAGCCACGCCTCCCAGAGGAGAGGCCACATGCAAGACCGTCCCCGCCCCTGCCCGCGCGGTCCTTCCCTACCCGGGCCTCCCACAGCCGCTGACGCCATCCCACTTGAGGCCAGGGCACCTCCTCCAGAGCCCCTCGCCCATCCAGACGTGGGCCTGTCCACCCACGTCCCCGGCAGGCTCCCTCTGCCCGCCTGTCGCTCACCACTTCAGCTGCCCCCTTCTCGCCACCCAGCCCCAGCCTCCGCCCCAACATCCCTGGACGTCCCAGGGGAGCGCCCTCAGGGGTTCCCAGGCTGCCCCCCTCCCATGGGGGACGGCCCTGATCCAAGGGCCCCCGCTACCACAGACCCCCTGCAGCAGGTGGCCCTCAGGGGTCCCCAGAGCAGAAAGAGAACACTACCCTGCCGGGATCCCGTCTCCCCACAGCATCCTGAGAAGGGCGCCCGGCCTGGGCCAGGACGCCCCCTGGGGCCCTAGGGCCGCACACTTGCCTCGCGGGCCGGGCCCAAATTTCGGCCCCCGCGACGGCTTGCGAAACCCCCCAAGGCCGGCGGGAGGCCGCCCGGGATCTCCAGCACGCTCGGGCACGCGGCCTCGCCCCCGAGGCCAGCGCCGGGCGACGGGCCCCATGCTTCCTGGGCCCGGCAGGCGGCCGCCTTCCCCAGACCTCACCCGAGTGGCTGCTGACACCCAGAGGCCCCAAGGCCAAGGGCCCATCTACCCCCGAGCCCCCGGTGGCCGCCACGTGCCGGACCTCAGTTTCGATGAGGAGACGGTAGTGAGTTCTCACTCATTTTGTTCAGATTTCCAAGGAATGCTTTAGAGGGAGTCATCATCGATCCGAGCACGGGCTCCGCCGCCGCAAGGCAAATTCACGGCCTCCGCACCTGGACATCCCACCCGCTCCATCACGGCAGCGTTTGGGGGCGTGCCCAGACAGACGAGCCACTGGGCAGGACGGGACGCTCCCCCTCACGCCCCCGGAGCTGGCCTGCCGGGGCCAAAGCCCGCGAGAAGCGGGGCTGGCCCGGGGCTCCGGACAGACGAGCGCCCCAAGGGCGAGTTCTCCACCACTGAGGACAGGGGCCGCTCACCATCGCCAGGTCTCCACAGAGCCGCGACAAGGACGCCACGCCCACTGGTCTGCGGGAGCTCCTCGGCCTCGCGCGGTGGCACGCCACAAGATCAGGGGTCCGCCATGCTGCTCTCCTGGGTCAGGGCGAGAGAGCACACACACCACAAGGGTTTCCACAAGGAGGAAGGGCCACGCTGGCGCCAGGGGACCAGGGCCCCTCCACCTGGAGACCCGCACTGCATCGGGCTGCCACGGCTCCCCAGCCTCCCCAGCCTCCCCTCGCTCTGGGTGTCTGCAGCCACACGGACCCTGCCTGGGGGACGGGCGCGGGGGGTGGTGCAGGCCCGGCCTGCACAGAGGCGTGCCAGGGGCACAGAGAGAGGCCCCGGCATTCTTCTCCCACGTCCCAGGGCCCGAAAGATGGATCCCCAAGGCCGGCTCCCCGCCCCCCAACACGGCAACAAGGTGCCCCACGGAGGCACATTCAGGCCCACTGGGGCAACCTGCGCCACACCCCCGACACGACCGGGAAACCCAAACCCCTGGCACCTCCTCTGCCTCAGGACTTCCGCCAGGACTCACCGCCCCTGCGGAAACCCTCTCTCTTCCTTTGTTCTCTCCCTCTCTCTCTCTCCCTCTCGGTCCCACCCGCTGTCACCCTTTCCCTGGCGAGCGCGCGCGCGCCGAAGCTTTCTCTCCTTTGCTGGACCCATCCGACGCACGATCAGCCACTTGCCCTCACAAGAGTCTGTCCGTGCCAGCCGGCTCTCCAGGAACCCCAGCACGGGCGCACTGATGCTACCCTGCCCTGACGAAGGGTGACGGCCACCAACTCCCCTTGACCTCTCCATGATGCGGAATCCCCTCAGCGCCCGTAAGACCCCCCCGGAGCCGTTCCCGTGCCCAGCAGCAGGCACGAACCCCCTGACGAGACGTGGTCGCTACCCGGCGGTTCCCGCCCGCACCACGCCCGTCCCAGGCCCGACCACACACCAACCGGGACACCCAAGTCGGCCGGGAGACACGGCTCAAATCCCCACAGGGCGTGGGACATTCCCCCAAACAGCCGGGACTCCTGAACGGGCCAGGCCTTCCAGGGCCTCAAGCCCCGGGCCTTCCTGGCAAGCACGCGGCCGCCGGGCCTCATCAAAGCCCTCCGTCACCGGCGGGGCCAGGACACCGCCACCGCTGCCCAAGCCCAGGCCTCCCGTCTCCGCTCGCCATCCAGCCGCCCGCCGCAGGACCCGGACACCCGCCCCGAGCAGCCTCCCAGGCACTGCCAGCTGAGAGACGTCCCTGGCCGCCGACCTCCCCGCTCTGCCCAGGCCCCCGCGCGGCGACCTGGGCGAAGCGCTCCACGCGGCGCGGGTGGCTCGCTCTGCCGGGCAGACCACCCCCTCCAGGGCGTCCAAGGGCTCGGCATCGCACCCTCCAGGGAGAGGGAGACCGTGCACCGGGAAGGACTCCGACCCGTGGCCTCCCAAAGGACCCCCCCAAGGTGCGGTCCGCGCCGCGGCCCAGGGACCTGGCGGCTGCCTTCCCCAGACCCCCACGGGGAGCCACGCCTCCCAGAGGAGAGGCCACATGCAAGACCGTCCCCGCCCCTGCCCGCGCGGTCCTTGCCTACCCGGGCCTCCCACAGCCGCTGACGCCATCCCACTTGAGGCCAGGGCACCTCCTCCAGAGCCCCTCGCCCATCCAGACGTGGGCCTGTCCACCCACGTCCCCGGCAGGCTCCCTCTGCCCGCCTGTCGCTCACCACTTCAGCTGCCCCCTTCTCGCCACCCAGCCCCAGCCTCCGCCCCAACATCCCTGGACGTCCCAGGGGAGCGCCCTCAGGGGTTCCCAGGCTGCCCCCCTCCCATGGGGGACGGCCCTGATCCAAGGGCCCCCGCTACCACAGACCCCCTGCAGCAGGTGGCCCTCAGGGGTCCCCAGAGCAGAAAGAGAACACTACCCTGCCGGGATCCCGTCTCCCCACAGCATCCTGAGAAGGGCGCCCGGCCTGGGCCAGGACGCCCCCTGGGGCCCTAGGGCCGCACACTTGCCTCGCGGGCCGGGCCCAAATTTCGGCCCCCGCGACGGCTTGCGAAACCCCCCAAGGCCGGCGGGAGGCCGCCCGGGATCTCCAGCACGCTCGGGCACGCGGCCTCGCCCCCGAGGCCAGCGCCGGGCGACGGGCCCCATGCTTCCTGGGCCCGGCAGGCGGCCGCCTTCCCCAGACCTCACCCGAGTGGCTGCTGACACCCAGAGGCCCCAAGGCCAAGGGCCCATCTACCCCCGAGCCCCCGGTGGCCGCCACGTGCCGGACCTCAGTTTCGATGAGGAGACGGTAGTGAGTTCTCACTCATTTTGTTCAGATTTCCAAGGAATGCTTTAGAGGGAGTCATCATCGATCCGAGCACGGGCTCCGCCGCCGCAAGGCAAATTCACGGCCTCCGCACCTGGACATCCCACCCGCTCCATCACGGCAGCGTTTGGGGGCGTGCCCAGACAGACGAGCCACTGGGCAGGACGGGACGCTCCCCCTCACGCCCCCGGAGCTGGCCTGCCGGGGCCAAAGCCCGCGAGAAGCGGGGCTGGCCCGGGGCTCCGGACAGACGAGCGCCCCAAGGGCGAGTTCTCCACCACTGAGGACAGGGGCCGCTCACCATCGCCAGGTCTCCACAGAGTCGCGACAAGGACGCCACGCCCACTGGTCTGCGGGAGCTCCTCGGCCTCGCGCGGTGGCACGCCACAAGATCAGGGGTCCGCCATGCTGCTCTCCTGGGTCAGGGCGAGAGAGCACACACACCACAAGGGTTTCCACAAGGAGGAAGGGCCACGCTGGCGCCAGGGGACCAGGGCCCCTCCACCTGGAGACCCGCACTGCATCGGGCTGCCACGGCTCCCCAGCCTCCCCAGCCTCCCCTCTCTCTGGGTGTCTGCAGCCACACGGACCCTGCCTGGGGGACGGGCGCGGGGGGTGGTGCAGGCCCGGCCTGCACAGAGGCGTGCCAGGGGCACAGAGAGAGGCCCCGGCATTCTTCTCCCACGTCCCAGGGCCCGAAAGATGGATCCCCAAGGCCGGCTCCCCGCCCCCCAACACGGCAACAAGGTGCCCCACGGAGGGACATTCAGGCCCACTGGGGCAACCTGCGCCACACCCCCGACACGACCGGGAAACCCAAACCCCTGGCACCTCCTCTCCCTCAGGACTTCCGCCAGGACTCACCGCCCCTGTGGAAACCCTCTCTCTTCCTTTGTTCTCTCCCTCTCTCTCTCTCCCTCTCGGTCCCACCCGCTGTCACCCTTTCCCTGGCGAGCGCGCGCGCGCCGAAGCTTTCTCTCCTTTGCTGGACCCATCCGACGCACGATCAGCCACTTGCCCTCACAAGAGTCTGTCCGTGCCAGCCGGCTCTCCAGGAACCCCAGCACGGGCGCACTGAT
Organism: Sus scrofa; assembly: GCF_054392235.1. Taxonomy (NCBI): domain Eukaryota; kingdom Metazoa; phylum Chordata; class Mammalia; order Artiodactyla; family Suidae; genus Sus; species Sus scrofa. Next base: position 151,660,483 of record NC_139383.1, read on the forward strand.
GCTACCCTGCCCTGACGAAGGGTGACGGCCACCAACTCCCCTTGACCTCTCCATGATGCGGAATCCCCTCAGCGCCCGTAAGACCCCCCCGGAGCCGTTCCCGTGCCCAGCAGCAGGCACGAACCCCCTGACGAGACGTGGTCGCTACCCGGCGGTTCCCGCCCGCACCACGCCCCTCCCAGTCCCGACCACACACCAACCGGGACACCCAAGTCGGCCGGGAGACACGGCTCAAATCCCCACAGGGCGTGGGACATTCCCCCAAACAGCCGGGACTCCTGAACGGGCCAGGCCTTCCAGGGCCTCAAGCCCCGGGCCTTCCTGGCAAGCACGCGGCCGCCGGGCCTCATCAAAGCCCTCCGTCACCGGCGGGGCCAGGACACCGCCACCGCTGCCCAAGCCCAGGCCTCCCGTCTCCGCTCGCCATCCAGCCGCCCGCCGCAGGACCCGGACACCCGCCCCGAGCAGCCTCCCAGGCACTGCCAGCTGAGAGACGTCCCTGGCCGCCGACCTCCCCGCTCTGCCCAGGCCCCCGCGCGGCGACCTGGGCGAAGCGCTCCACGCGGCGCGGGTGGCTCGCTCTGCCGGGCAGACCACCCCCTCCAGGGCGTCCAAGGGCTCGGCATCGCACCCTCCAGGGAGAGGGAGACCGTGCACCGGGAAGGACTCCGACCCGTGGCCTCCCAAAGGACCCCCCCAAGGTGCGGTCCGCGCCGCGGCCCAGGGACCTGGCGGCTGCCTTCCCCAGACCCCCACGGGGAGCCACGCCTCCCAGAGGAGAGGCCACATGCAAGACCGTCCCCGCCCCTGCCCGCGCGGTCCTTCCCTACCCGGGCCTCCCACAGCCGCTGACGCCATCCCACTTGAGGCCAGGGCACCTCCTCCAGAGCCCCTCGCCCATCCAGACGTGGGCCTGTCCACCCACGTCCCCGGCAGGCTCCCTCTGCCCGCCTGTCGCTCACCACTTCAGCTGCCCCCTTCTCGCCACCCAGCCCCAGCCTCCGCCCCAACATCCCTGGACGTCCCAGGGGAGCGCCCTCAGGGGTTCCCAGGCTGCCCCCCTCCCATGGGGGACGGCCCTGATCCAAGGGCCCCCGCTACCACAGACCCCCTGCAGCAGGTGGCCCTCAGGGGTCCCCAGAGCAGAAAGAGAACACTACCCTGCCGGGATCCCGTCTCCCCACAGCATCCTGAGAAGGGCGCCCGGCCTGGGCCAGGACGCCCCCTGGGGCCCTAGGGCCGCACACTTGCCTCGCGGGCCGGGCCCAAATTTCGGCCCCCGCGACGGCTTGCGAAACCCCCCAAGGCCGGCGGGAGGCCGCCCGGGATCTCCAGCACGCTCGGGCACGCGGCCTCGCCCCCGAGGCCAGCGCCGGGCGACGGGCCCCATGCTTCCTGGGCCCGGCAGGCGGCCGCCTTCCCCAGACCTCACCCGAGTGGCTGCTGACACCCAGAGGCCCCAAGGCCAAGGGCCCATCTACCCCCGAGCCCCCGGTGGCCGCCACGTGCCGGACCTCAGTTTCGATGAGGAGACGGTAGTGAGTTCTCACTCATTTTGTTCAGATTTCCAAGGAATGCTTTAGAGGGAGTCATCATCGATCCGAGCACGGGCTCCGCCGCCGCAAAGCAAATTCACGGCCTCCGCACCTGGACATCCCACCCGCTCCATCACGGCAGCGTTTGGGGGCGTGCCCAGACAGACGAGCCACTGGGCAGGACGGGACGCTCCCCCTCACGCCCCCGGAGCTGGCCTGCCGGGGCCAAAGCCCGCGAGAAGCGGGGCTGGCCCGGGGCTCCGGACAGACGAGCGCCCCAAGGGCGAGTTCTCCACCACTGAGGACAGGGGCCGCTCACCATCGCCAGGTCTCCACAGAGCCGCGACAAGGACGCCACGCCCACTGGTCTGCGGGAGCTCCTCGGCCTCGCGCGGTGGCACGCCACAAGATCAGGGGTCCGCCATGCTGCTCTCCTGGGTCAGGGCGAGAGAGCACACACACCACAAGGGTTTCCACAAGGAGGAAGGGCCACGCTGGCGCCAGGGGACCAGGGCCCCTCCACCTGGAGACCCGCACTGCATCGGGCTGCCACGGCTCCCCAGCCTCCCCAGCCTCCCCTCTCTCTGGGTGTCTGCAGCCACACGGACCCTGCCTGGGGGACGGGCGCGGGGGGTGGTGCAGGCCCGGCCTGCACAGAGGCGTGCCAGGGGCACAGAGAGAGGCCCCGGCATTCTTCTCCCACGTCCCAGGGCCCGAAAGATGGATCCCCAAGGCCGGCTCCCCGCCCCCCAACACGGCAACAAGGTGCCCCACGGAGGGACATTCAGGCCCACTGGGGCAACCTGCGCCACACCCCCGACACGACCGGGAAACCCAAACCCCTGGCACCTCCTCTCCCTCAGGACTTCCGCCAGGACTCACCGCCCCTGTGGAAACCCTCTCTCTTCCTTTGTTCTCTCCCTCTCTCTCTCTCCCTCTCGGTCCCACCCGCTGTCACCCTTTCCCTGGCGAGCGCGCGCGCGCCGAAGCTTTCTCTCCTTTGCTGGACCCATCCGACGCACGATCAGCCACTTGCCCTCACAAGAGTCTGTCCGTGCCAGCCGGCTCTCCAGGAACCCCAGCACGGGCGCACTGATGCTACCCTGCCCTGACGAAGGGTGACGGCCACCAACTCCCCTTGACCTCTCCATGATGCGGAATCCCCTCAGCGCCCGTAAGACCCCCCCGGAGCCGTTCCCGTGCCCAGCAGCAGGCACGAACCCCCTGACGAGACGTGGTCGCTACCCGGCGGTTCCCGCCCGCACCACGCCCCTCCCAGTCCCGACCACACACCAACCGGGACACCCAAGTCGGCCGGGAGACACGGCTCAAATCCCCACAGGGCGTGGGACATTCCCCCAAACAGCCGGGACTCCTGAACGGGCCAGGCCTTCCAGGGCCTCAAGCCCCGGGCCTTCCTGGCAAGCACGCGGCCGCCGGGCCTCATCAAAGCCCTCCGTCACCGGCGGGGCCAGGACACCGCCACCGCTGCCCAAGCCCAGGCCTCCCGTCTCCGCTCGCCATCCAGCCGCCCGCCGCAGGACCCGGACACCCGCCCCGAGCAGCCTCCCAGGCACTGCCAGCTGAGAGACGTCCCTGGCCGCCGACCTCCCCGCTCTGCCCAGGCCCCCGCGCGGCGACCTGGGCGAAGCGCTCCACGCGGCGCGGGTGGCTCGCTCTGCCGGGCAGACCACCCCCTCCAGGGCGTCCAAGGGCTCGGCATCGCACCCTCCAGGGAGAGGGAGACCGTGCACCGGGAAGGACTCCGACCCGTGGCCTCCCAAAGGACCCCCCCAAGGTGCGGTCCGCGCCGCGGCCCAGGGACCTGGCGGCTGCCTTCCCCAGACCCCCACGGGGAGCCACGCCTCCCAGAGGAGAGGCCACATGCAAGACCGTCCCCGCCCCTGCCCGCGCGGTCCTTGCCTACCCGGGCCTCCCACAGCCGCTGACGCCATCCCACTTGAGGCCAGGGCACCTCCTCCAGAGCCCCTCGCCCATCCAGACGTGGGCCTGTCCACCCACGTCCCCGGCAGGCTCCCTCTGCCCGCCTGTCGCTCACCACTTCAGCTGCCCCCTTCTCGCCACCCAGCCCCAGCCTCCGCCCCAACATCCCTGGACGTCCCAGGGGAGCGCCCTCAGGGGTTCCCAGGCTGCCCCCCTCCCATGGGGGACGGCCCTGATCCAAGGGCCCCCGCTACCACAGACCCCCTGCAGCAGGTGGCCCTCAGGGGTCCCCAGAGCAGAAAGAGAACACTACCCTGCCGGGATCCCGTCTCCCCACAGCATCCTGAGAAGGGCGCCCGGCCTGGGCCAGGACGCCCCCTGGGGCCCTAGGGCCGCACACTTGCCTCGCGGGCCGGGCCCAAATTTCGGCCCCCGCGACGGCTTGCGAAACCCCCCAAGGCCGGCGGGAGGCCGCCCGGGATCTCCAGCACGCTCGGGCACGCGGCCTCGCCCCCGAGGCCAGCGCCGGGCGACGGGCCCCATGCTTCCTGGGCCCGGCAGGCGGCCGCCTTCCCCAGACCTCACCCGAGTGGCTGCTGACACCCAGAGGCCCCAAGGCCAAGGGCCCATCTACCCCCGAGCCCCCGGTGGCCGCCACGTGCCGGACCTCAGTTTCGATGAGGAGACGGTAGTGAGTTCTCACTCATTTTGTTCAGATTTCCAAGGAATGCTTTAGAGGGAGTCATCATCGATCCGAGCACGGGCTCCGCCGCCGCAAGGCAAATTCACGGCCTCCGCACCTGGACATCCCACCCGCTCCATCACGGCAGCGTTTGGGGGCGTGCCCAGACAGACGAGCCACTGGGCAGGACGGGACGCTCCCCCTCACGCCCCCGGAGCTGGCCTGCCGGGGCCAAAGCCCGCGAGAAGCGGGGCTGGCCCGGGGCTCCGGACAGACGAGCGCCCCAAGGGCGAGTTCTCCACCATTGAGGACAGGGGCCGCTCACCATCGCCAGGTCTCCACAGAGTCGCGACAAGGACGCCACGCCCACTGGTCTGCGGGAGCTCCTCGGCCTCGCGCGGTGGCACGCCACAAGATCAGGGGTCCGCCATGCTGCTCTCCTGGGTCAGGGCGAGAGAGCACACACACCACAAGGGTTTCCACAAGGAGGAAGGGCCACGCTGGCGCCAGGGGACCAGGGCCCCTCCACCTGGAGACCCGCACTGCATCGGGCTGCCACGGCTCCCCAGCCTCCCCAGCCTCCCCTCTCTCTGGGTGTCTGCAGCCACACGGACCCTGCCTGGGGGACGGGCGCGGGGGGTGGTGCAGGCCCGGCCTGCACAGAGGCGTGCCAGGGGCACAGAGAGAGGCCCCGGCATTCTTCTCCCACGTCCCAGGGCCCGAAAGATGGATCCCCAAGGCCGGCTCCCCGCCCCCCAACACGGCAACAAGGTGCCCCACGGAGGGACATTCAGGCCCACTGGGGCAACCTGCGCCACACCCCCGACACGACCGGGAAACCCAAACCCCTGGCACCTCCTCTCCCTCAGGACTTCCGCCAGGACTCACCGCCCCTGTGGAAACCCTCTCTCTTCCTTTGTTCTCTCCCTCTCTCTCTCTCCCTCTCGGTCCCACCCGCTGTCACCCTTTCCCTGGCGAGCGCGCGCGCGCCGAAGCTTTCTCTCCTTTGCTGGACCCATCCGACGCACGATCAGCCACTTGCCCTCACAAGAGTCTGTCCGTGCCAGCCGGCTCTCCAGGAACCCCAGCACGGGCGCACTGATGCTACCCTGCCCTGACGAAGGGTGACGGCCACCAACTCCCCTTGACCTCTCCATGATGCGGAATCCCCTCAGCGCCCGTAAGACCCCCCCGGAGCCGTTCCCGTGCCCAGCAGCAGGCACGAACCCCCTGACGAGACGTGGTCGCTACCCGGCGGTTCCCGCCCGCACCACGCCCCTCCCAGTCCCGACCACACACCAACCGGGACACCCAAGTCGGCCGGGAGACACGGCTCAAATCCCCACAGGGCGTGGGACATTCCCCCAAACAGCCGGGACTCCTGAACGGGCCAGGCCTTCCAGGGCCTCAAGCCCCGGGCCTTCCTGGCAAGCACGCGGCCGCCGGGCCTCATCAAAGCCCTCCGTCACCGGCGGGGCCAGGACACCGCCACCGCTGCCCAAGCCCAGGCCTCCCGTCTCCGCTCGCCATCCAGCCGCCCGCCGCAGGACCCGGACACCCGCCCCGAGCAGCCTCCCAGGCACTGCCAGCTGAGAGACGTCCCTGGCCGCCGACCTCCCCGCTCTGCCCAGGCCCCCGCGCGGCGACCTGGGCGAAGCGCTCCACGCGGCGCGGGTGGCTCGCTCTGCCGGGCAGACCACCCCCTCCAGGGCGTCCAAGGGCTCGGCATCGCACCCTCCAGGGAGAGGGAGACCGTGCACCGGGAAGGACTCCGACCCGTGGCCTCCCAAAGGACCCCCCCAAGGTGCGGTCCGCGCCGCGGCCCAGGGACCTGGCGGCTGCCTTCCCCAGACCCCCACGGGGAGCCACGCCTCCCAGAGGAGAGGCCACATGCAAGACCGTCCCCGCCCCTGCCCGCGCGGTCCTTCCCTACCCGGGCCTCCCACAGCCGCTGACGCCATCCCACTTGAGGCCAGGGCACCTCCTCCAGAGCCCCTCGCCCATCCAGACGTGGGCCTGTCCACCCACGTCCCCGGCAGGCTCCCTCTGCCCGCCTGTCGCTCACCACTTCAGCTGCCCCCTTCTCGCCACCCAGCCCCAGCCTCCGCCCCAACATCCCTGGACGTCCCAGGGGAGCGCCCTCAGGGGTTCCCAGGCTGCCCCCCTCCCATGGGGGACGGCCCTGATCCAAGGGCCCCCGCTACCACAGACCCCCTGCAGCAGGTGGCCCTCAGGGGTCCCCAGAGCAGAAAGAGAACACTACCCTGCCGGGATCCCGTCTCCCCACAGCATCCTGAGAAGGGCGCCCGGCCTGGGCCAGGACGCCCCCTGGGGCCCTAGGGCCGCACACTTGCCTCGCGGGCCGGGCCCAAATTTCGGCCCCCGCGACGGCTTGCGAAACCCCCCAAGGCCGGCGGGAGGCCGCCCGGGATCTCCAGCACGCTCGGGCACGCGGCCTCGCCCCCGAGGCCAGCGCCGGGCGACGGGCCCCATGCTTCCTGGGCCCGGCAGGCGGCCGCCTTCCCCAGACCTCACCCGAGTGGCTGCTGACACCCAGAGGCCCCAAGGCCAAGGGCCCATCTACCCCCGAGCCCCCGGTGGCCGCCACGTGCCGGACCTCAGTTTCGATGAGGAGACGGTAGTGAGTTCTCACTCATTTTGTTCAGATTTCCAAGGAATGCTTTAGAGGGAGTCATCATCGATCCGAGCACGGGCTCCGCCGCCGCAAAGCAAATTCACGGCCTCCGCACCTGGACATCCCACCCGCTCCATCACGGCAGCGTTTGGGGGCGTGCCCAGACAGACGAGCCACTGGGCAGGACGGGACGCTCCCCCTCACGCCCCCGGAGCTGGCCTGCCGGGGCCAAAGCCCGCGAGAAGCGGGGCTGGCCCGGGGCTCCGGACAGACGAGCGCCCCAAGGGCGAGTTCTCCACCACTGAGGACAGGGGCCGCTCACCATCGCCAGGTCTCCACAGAGCCGCGACAAGGACGCCACGCCCACTGGTCTGCGGGAGCTCCTCGGCCTCGCGCGGTGGCACGCCACAAGATCAGGGGTCCGCCATGCTGCTCTCCTGGGTCAGGGCGAGAGAGCACACACACCACAAGGGTTTCCACAAGGAGGAAGGGCCACGCTGGCGCCAGGGGACCAGGGCCCCTCCACCTGGAGACCCGCACTGCATCGGGCTGCCACGGCTCCCCAGCCTCCCCAGCCTCCCCTCTCTCTGGGTGTCTGCAGCCACACGGACCCTGCCTGGGGGACGGGCGCGGGGGGTGGTGCAGGCCCGGCCTGCACAGAGGCGTGCCAGGGGCACAGAGAGAGGCCCCGGCATTCTTCTCCCACGTCCCAGGGCCCGAAAGATGGATCCCCAAGGCCGGCTCCCCGCCCCCCAACACGGCAACAAGGTGCCCCACGGAGGGACATTCAGGCCCACTGGGGCAACCTGCGCCACACCCCCGACACGACCGGGAAACCCAAACCCCTGGCACCTCCTCTCCCTCAGGACTTCCGCCAGGACTCACCGCCCCTGTGGAAACCCTCTCTCTTCCTTTGTTCTCTCCCTCTCTCTCTCTCCCTCTCGGTCCCACCCGCTGTCACCCTTTCCCTGGCGAGCGCGCGCGCGCCGAAGCTTTCTCTCCTTTGCTGGACCCATCCGACGCACGATCAGCCACTTGCCCTCACAAGAGTCTGTCCGTGCCAGCCGGCTCTCCAGGAACCCCAGCACGGGCGCACTGATGCTACCCTGCCCTGACGAAGGGTGACGGCCACCAACTCCCCTTGACCTCTCCATGATGCGGAATCCCCTCAGCGCCCGTAAGACCCCCCCGGAGCCGTTCCCGTGCCCAGCAGCAGGCACGAACCCCCTGACGAGACGTGGTCGCTACCCGGCGGTTCCCGCCCGCACCACGCCCCTCCCAGTCCCGACCACACACCAACCGGGACACCCAAGTCGGCCGGGAGACACGGCTCAAATCCCCACAGGGCGTGGGACATTCCCCCAAACAGCCGGGACTCCTGAACGGGCCAGGCCTTCCAGGGCCTCAAGCCCCGGGCCTTCCTGGCAAGCACGCGGCCGCCGGGCCTCATCAAAGCCCTCCGTCACCGGCGGGGCCAGGACACCGCCACCGCTGCCCAAGCCCAGGCCTCCCGTCTCCGCTCGCCATCCAGCCGCCCGCCGCAGGACCCGGACACCCGCCCCGAGCAGCCTCCCAGGCACTGCCAGCTGAGAGACGTCCCTGGCCGCCGACCTCCCCGCTCTGCCCAGGCCCCCGCGCGGCGACCTGGGCGAAGCGCTCCACGCGGCGCGGGTGGCTCGCTCTGCCGGGCAGACCACCCCCTCCAGGGCGTCCAAGGGCTCGGCATCGGACCCTCCAGGGAGAGGGAGACCGTGCACCGGGAAGGACTCCGACCCGTGGCCTCCCAAAGGACCCCCCCAAGGTGCGGTCCGCGCCGCGGCCCAGGGACCTGGCGGCTGCCTTCCCCAGACCCCCACGGGGAGCCACGCCTCCCAGAGGAGAGGCCACATGCAAGACCGTCCCCGCCCCTGCCCGCGCGGTCCTTGCCTACCCGGGCCTCCCACAGCCGCTGACGCCATCCCACTTGAGGCCAGGGCACCTCCTCCAGAGCCCCTCGCCCATCCAGACGTGGGCCTGTCCACCCACGTCCCCGGCAGGCTCCCTCTGCCCGCCTGTCGCTCACCACTTCAGCTGCCCCCTTCTCGCCACCCAGCCCCAGCCTCCGCCCCAACATCCCTGGACGTCCCAGGGGAGCGCCCTCAGGGGTTCCCAGGCTGCCCCCCTCCCATGGGGGACGGCCCTGATCCAAGGGCCCCCGCTACCACAGACCCCCTGCAGCAGGTGGCCCTCAGGGGTCCCCAGAGCAGAAAGAGAACACTACCCTGCCGGGATCCCGTCTCCCCACAGCATCCTGAGAAGGGCGCCCGGCCTGGGCCAGGACGCCCCCTGGGGCCCTAGGGCCGCACACTTGCCTCGCGGGCCGGGCCCAAATTTCGGCCCCCGCGACGGCTTGCGAAACCCCCCAAGGCCGGCGGGAGGCCGCCCGGGATCTCCAGCACGCTCGGGCACGCGGCCTCGCCCCCGAGGCCAGCGCCGGGCGACGGGCCCCATGCTTCCTGGGCCCGGCAGGCGGCCGCCTTCCCCAGACCTCACCCGAGTGGCTGCTGACACCCAGAGGCCCCAAGGCCAAGGGCCCATCTACCCCCGAGCCCCCGGTGGCCGCCACGTGCCGGACCTCAGTTTCGATGAGGAGACGGTAGTGAGTTCTCACTCATTTTGTTCAGATTTCCAAGGAATGCTTTAGAGGGAGTCATCATCGATCCGAGCACGGGCTCCGCCGCCGCAAGGCAAATTCACGGCCTCCGCACCTGGACATCCCACCCGCTCCATCACGGCAGCGTTTGGGGGCGTGCCCAGACAGACGAGCCACTGGGCAGGACGGGACGCTCCCCCTCACGCCCCCGGAGCTGGCCTGCCGGGGCCAAAGCCCGCGAGAAGCGGGGCTGGCCCGGGGCTCCGGACAGACGAGCGCCCCAAGGGCGAGTTCTCCACCACTGAGGACAGGGGCCGCTCACCATCGCCAGGTCTCCACAGAGCCGCGACAAGGACGCCACGCCCACTGGTCTGCGGGAGCTCCTCGGCCTCGCGCGGTGGCACGCCACAAGATCAGGGGTCCGCCATGCTGCTCTCCTGGGTCAGGGCGAGAGAGCACACACACCACAAGGGTTTCCACAAGGAGGAAGGGCCACGCTGGCGCCAGGGGACCAGGGCCCCTCCACCTGGAGACCCGCACTGCATCGGGCTGCCACGGCTCCCCAGCCTCCCCAGCCTCCCCTCTCTCTGGGTGTCTGCAGCCACACGGACCCTGCCTGGGGGACGGGCGCGGGGGGTGGTGCAGGCCCGGCCTGCACAGAGGCGTGCCAGGGGCACAGAGAGAGGCCCCGGCATTCTTCTCCCACGTCCCAGGGCCCGAAAGATGGATCCCCAAGGCCGGCTCCCCGCCCCCCAACACGGCAACAAGGTGCCCCACGGAGGGACATTCAGGCCCACTGGGGCAACCTGCGCCACACCCCCGACACGACCGGGAAACCCAAACCCCTGGCACCTCCTCTCCCTCAGGACTTCCGCCAGGACTCACCGCCCCTGTGGAAACCCTCTCTCTTCCTTTGTTCTCTCCCTCTCTCTCTCTCCCTCTCGGTCCCACCCGCTGTCACCCTTTCCCTGGCGAGCGCGCGCGCGCCGAAGCTTTCTCTCCTTTGCTGGACCCATCCGACGCACGATCAGCCACTTGCCCTCACAAGAGTCTGTCCGTGCCAGCCGGCTCTCCAGGAACCCCAGCACGGGCGCACTGATGCTACCCTGCCCTGACGAAGGGTGACGGCCACCAACTCCCCTTGACCTCTCCATGATGCGGAATCCCCTCAGCGCCCGTAAGACCCCCCCGGAGCCGTTCCCGTGCCCAGCAGCAGGCACGAACCCCCTGACGAGACGTGGTCGCTACCCGGCGGTTCCCGCCCGCACCACGCCCCTCCCAGTCCCGACCACACACCAACCGGGACACCCAAGTCGGCCGGGAGACACGGCTCAAATCCCCACAGGGCGTGGGACATTCCCCCAAACAGCCGGGACTCCTGAACGGGCCAGGCCTTCCAGGGCCTCAAGCCCCGGGCCTTCCTGGCAAGCACGCGGCCGCCGGGCCTCATCAAAGCCCTCCGTCACCGGCGGGGCCAGGACACCGCCACCGCTGCCCAAGCCCAGGCCTCCCGTCTCCGCTCGCCATCCAGCCGCCCGCCGCAGGACCCGGACACCCGCCCCGAGCAGCCTCCCAGGCACTGCCAGCTGAGAGACGTCCCTGGCCGCCGACCTCCCCGCTCTGCCCAGGCCCCCGCGCGGCGACCTGGGCGAAGCGCTCCACGCGGCGCGGGTGGCTCGCTCTGCCGGGCAGACCACCCCCTCCAGGGCGTCCAAGGGCTCGGCATCGCACCCTCCAGGGAGAGGGAGACCGTGCACCGGGAAGGACTCCGACCCGTGGCCTCCCAAAGGACCCCCCCAAGGTGCGGTCCGCGCCGCGGCCCAGGGACCTGGCGGCTGCCTTCCCCAGACCCCCACGGGGAGCCACGCCTCCCAGAGGAGAGGCCACATGCAAGACCGTCCCCGCCCCTGCCCGCGCGGTCCTTCCCTACCCGGGCCTCCCACAGCCGCTGACGCCATCCCACTTGAGGCCAGGGCACCTCCTCCAGAGCCCCTCGCCCATCCAGACGTGGGCCTGTCCACCCACGTCCCCGGCAGGCTCCCTCTGCCCGCCTGTCGCTCACCACTTCAGCTGCCCCCTTCTCGCCACCCAGCCCCAGCCTCCGCCCCAACATCCCTGGACGTCCCAGGGGAGCGCCCTCAGGGGTTCCCAGGCTGCCCCCCTCCCATGGGGGACGGCCCTGATCCAAGGGCCCCCGCTACCACAGACCCCCTGCAGCAGGTGGCCCTCAGGGGTCCCCAGAGCAGAAAGAGAACACTACCCTGCCGGGATCCCGTCTCCCCACAGCATCCTGAGAAGGGCGCCCGGCCTGGGCCAGGACGCCCCCTGGGGCCCTAGGGCCGCACACTTGCCTCGCGGGCCGGGCCCAAATTTCGGCCCCCGCGACGGCTTGCGAAACCCCCCAAGGCCGGCGGGAGGCCGCCCGGGATCTCCAGCACGCTCGGGCACGCGGCCTCGCCCCCGAGGCCAGCGCCGGGCGACGGGCCCCATGCTTCCTGGGCCCGGCAGGCGGCCGCCTTCCCCAGACCTCACCCGAGTGGCTGCTGACACCCAGAGGCCCCAAGGCCAAGGGCCCATCTACCCCCGAGCCCCCGGTGGCCGCCACGTGCCGGACCTCAGTTTCGATGAGGAGACGGTAGTGAGTTCTCACTCATTTTGTTCAGATTTCCAAGGAATGCTTTAGAGGGAGTCATCATCGATCCGAGCACGGGCTCCGCCGCCGCAAAGCAAATTCACGGCCTCCGCACCTGGACATCCCACCCGCTCCATCACGGCAGCGTTTGGGGGCGTGCCCAGACAGACGAGCCACTGGGCAGGACGGGACGCTCCCCCTCACGCCCCCGGAGCTGGCCTGCCGGGGCCAAAGCCCGCGAGAAGCGGGGCTGGCCCGGGGCTCCGGACAGACGAGCGCCCCAAGGGCGAGTTCTCCACCACTGAGGACAGGGGCCGCTCACCATCGCCAGGTCTCCACAGAGCCGCGACAAGGACGCCACGCCCACTGGTCTGCGGGAGCTCCTCGGCCTCGCGCGGTGGCACGCCACAAGATCAGGGGTCCGCCATGCTGCTCTCCTGGGTCAGGGCGAGAGAGCACACACACCACAAGGGTTTCCACAAGGAGGAAGGGCCACGCTGGCGCCAGGGGACCAGGGCCCCTCCACCTGGAGACCCGCACTGCATCGGGCTGCCACGGCTCCCCAGCCTCCCCAGCCTCCCCTCTCTCTGGGTGTCTGCAGCCACACGGACCCTGCCTGGGGGACGGGCGCGGGGGGTGGTGCAGGCCCGGCCTGCACAGAGGCGTGCCAGGGGCACAGAGAGAGGCCCCGGCATTCTTCTCCCACGTCCCAGGGCCCGAAAGATGGATCCCCAAGGCCGGCTCCCCGCCCCCCAACACGGCAACAAGGTGCCCCACGGAGGGACATTCAGGCCCACTGGGGCAACCTGCGCCACACCCCCGACACGACCGGGAAACCCAAACCCCTGGCACCTCCTCTCCCTCAGGACTTCCGCCAGGACTCACCGCCCCTGTGGAAACCCTCTCTCTTCCTTTGTTCTCTCCCTCTCTCTCTCTCCCTCTCGGTCCCACCCGCTGTCACCCTTTCCCTGGCGAGCGCGCGCGCGCCGAAGCTTTCTCTCCTTTGCTGGACCCATCCGACGCACGATCAGCCACTTGCCCTCACAAGAGTCTGTCCGTGCCAGCCGGCTCTCCAGGAACCCCAGCACGGGCGCACTGATGCTACCCTGCCCTGACGAAGGGTGACGGCCACCAACTCCCCTTGACCTCTCCATGATGCGGAATCCCCTCAGCGCCCGTAAGACCCCCCCGGAGCCGTTCCCGTGCCCAGCAGCAGGCACGAACCCCCTGACGAGACGTGGTCGCTACCCGGCGGTTCCCGCCCGCACCACGCCCCTCCCAGTCCCGACCACACACCAACCGGGACACCCAAGTCGGCCGGGAGACACGGCTCAAATCCCCACAGGGCGTGGGACATTCCCCCAAACAGCCGGGACTCCTGAACGGGCCAGGCCTTCCAGGGCCTCAAGCCCCGGGCCTTCCTGGCAAGCACGCGGCCGCCGGGCCTCATCAAAGCCCTCCGTCACCGGCGGGGCCAGGACACCGCCACCGCTGCCCAAGCCCAGGCCTCCCGTCTCCGCTCGCCATCCAGCCGCCCGCCGCAGGACCCGGACACCCGCCCCGAGCAGCCTCCCAGGCACTGCCAGCTGAGAGACGTCCCTGGCCGCCGACCTCCCCGCTCTGCCCAGGCCCCCGCGCGGCGACCTGGGCGAAGCGCTCCACGCGGCGCGGGTGGCTCGCTCTGCCGGGCAGACCACCCCCTCCAGGGCGTCCAAGGGCTCGGCATCGCACCCTCCAGGGAGAGGGAGACCGTGCACCGGGAAGGACTCCGACCCGTGGCCTCCCAAAGGACCCCCCCAAGGTGCGGTCCGCGCCGCGGCCCAGGGACCTGGCGGCTGCCTTCCCCAGACCCCCACGGGGAGCCACGCCTCCCAGAGGAGAGGCCACATGCAAGACCGTCCCCGCCCCTGCCCGCGCGGTCCTTGCCTACCCGGGCCTCCCACAGCCGCTGACGCCATCCCACTTGAGGCCAGGGCACCTCCTCCAGAGCCCCTCGCCCATCCAGACGTGGGCCTGTCCACCCACGTCCCCGGCAGGCTCCCTCTGCCCGCCTGTCGCTCACCACTTCAGCTGCCCCCTTCTCGCCACCCAGCCCCAGCCTCCGCCCCAACATCCCTGGACGTCCCAGGGGAGCGCCCTCAGGGGTTCCCAGGCTGCCCCCCTCCCATGGGGGACGGCCCTGATCCAAGGGCCCCCGCTACCACAGACCCCCTGCAGCAGGTGGCCCTCAGGGGTCCCCAGAGCAGAAAGAGAACACTACCCTGCCGGGATCCCGTCTCCCCACAGCATCCTGAGAAGGGCGCCCGGCCTGGGCCAGGACGCCCCCTGGGGCCCTAGGGCCGCACACTTGCCTCGCGGGCCGGGCCCAAATTTCGGCCCCCGCGACGGCTTGCGAAACCCCCCAAGGCCGGCGGGAGGCCGCCCGGGATCTCCAGCACGCTCGGGCACGCGGCCTCGCCCCCGAGGCCAGCGCCGGGCGACGGGCCCCATGCTTCCTGGGCCCGGCAGGCGGCCGCCTTCCCCAGACCTCACCCGAGTGGCTGCTGACACCCAGAGGCCCCAAGGCCAAGGGCCCATCTACCCCCGAGCCCCCGGTGGCCGCCACGTGCCGGACCTCAGTTTCGATGAGGAGACGGTAGTGAGTTCTCACTCATTTTGTTCAGATTTCCAAGGAATGCTTTAGAGGGAGTCATCATCGATCCGAGCACGGGCTCCGCCGCCGCAAGGCAAATTCACGGCCTCCGCACCTGGACATCCCACCCGCTCCATCACGGCAGCGTTTGGGGGCGTGCCCAGACAGACGAGCCACTGGGCAGGACGGGACGCTCCCCCTCACGCCCCCGGAGCTGGCCTGCCGGGGCCAAAGCCCGCGAGAAGCGGGGCTGGCCCGGGGCTCCGGACAGACGAGCGCCCCAAGGGCGAGTTCTCCACCACTGAGGACAGGGGCCGCTCACCATCGCCAGGTCTCCACAGAGCCGCGACAAGGACGCCACGCCCACTGGTCTGCGGGAGCTCCTCGGCCTCGCGCGGTGGCACGCCACAAGATCAGGGGTCCGCCATGCTGCTCTCCTGGGTCAGGGCGAGAGAGCACACACACCACAAGGGTTTCCACAAGGAGGAAGGGCCACGCTGGCGCCAGGGGACCAGGGCCCCTCCACCTGGAGACCCGCACTGCATCGGGCTGCCACGGCTCCCCAGCCTCCCCAGCCTCCCCTCTCTCTGGGTGTCTGCAGCCACACGGACCCTGCCTGGGGGACGGGCGCGGGGGGTGGTGCAGGCCCGGCCTGCACAGAGGCGTGCCAGGGGCACAGAGAGAGGCCCCGGCATTCTTCTCCCACGTCCCAGGGCCCGAAAGATGGATCCCCAAGGCCGGCTCCCCGCCCCCCAACACGGCAACAAGGTGCCCCACGGAGGGACATTCAGGCCCACTGGGGCAACCTGCGCCACACCCCCGACACGACCGGGAAACCCAAACCCCTGGCACCTCCTCTCCCTCAGGACTTCCGCCAGGACTCACCGCCCCTGTGGAAACCCTCTCTCTTCCTTTGTTCTCTCCCTCTCTCTCTCTCCCTCTCGGTCCCACCCGCTGTCACCCTTTCCCTGGCGAGCGCGCGCGCGCCGAAGCTTTCTCTCCTTTGCTGGACCCATCCGACGCACGATCAGCCACTTGCCCTCACAAGAGTCTGTCCGTGCCAGCCGGCTCTCCAGGAACCCCAGCACGGGCGCACTGATGCTACCCTGCCCTGACGAAGGGTGACGGCCACCAACTCCCCTTGACCTCTCCATGATGCGGAATCCCCTCAGCGCCCGTAAGACCCCCCCGGAGCCGTTCCCGTGCCCAGCAGCAGGCACGAACCCCCTGACGAGACGTGGTCGCTACCCGGCGGTTCCCGCCCGCACCACGCCCCTCCCAGTCCCGACCACACACCAACCGGGACACCCAAGTCGGCCGGGAGACACGGCTCAAATCCCCACAGGGCGTGGGACATTCCCCCAAACAGCCGGGACTCCTGAACGGGCCAGGCCTTCCAGGGCCTCAAGCCCCGGGCCTTCCTGGCAAGCACGCGGCCGCCGGGCCTCATCAAAGCCCTCCGTCACCGGCGGGGCCAGGACACCGCCACCGCTGCCCAAGCCCAGGCCTCCCGTCTCCGCTCGCCATCCAGCCGCCCGCCGCAGGACCCGGACACCCGCCCCGAGCAGCCTCCCAGGCACTGCCAGCTGAGAGACGTCCCTGGCCGCCGACCTCCCCGCTCTGCCCAGGCCCCCGCGCGGCGACCTGGGCGAAGCGCTCCACGCGGCGCGGGTGGCTCGCTCTGCCGGGCAGACCACCCCCTCCAGGGCGTCCAAGGGCTCGGCATCGCACCCTCCAGGGAGAGGGAGACCGTGCACCGGGAAGGACTCCGACCCGTGGCCTCCCAAAGGACCCCCCCAAGGTGCGGTCCGCGCCGCGGCCCAGGGACCTGGCGGCTGCCTTCCCCAGACCCCCACGGGGAGCCACGCCTCCCAGAGGAGAGGCCACATGCAAGACCGTCCCCGCCCCTGCCCGCGCGGTCCTTGCCTACCCGGGCCTCCCACAGCCGCTGACGCCATCCCACTTGAGGCCAGGGCACCTCCTCCAGAGCCCCTCGCCCATCCAGACGTGGGCCTGTCCACCCACGTCCCCGGCAGGCTCCCTCTGCCCGCCTGTCGCTCACCACTTCAGCTGCCCCCTTCTCGCCACCCAGCCCCAGCCTCCGCCCCAACATCCCTGGACGTCCCAGGGGAGCGCCCTCAGGGGTTCCCAGGCTGCCCCCCTCCCATGGGGGACGGCCCTGATCCAAGGGCCCCCGCTACCACAGACCCCCTGCAGCAGGTGGCCCTCAGGGGTCCCCAGAGCAGAAAGAGAACACTACCCTGCCGGGATCCCGTCTCCCCACAGCATCCTGAGAAGGGCGCCCGGCCTGGGCCAGGACGCCCCCTGGGGCCCTAGGGCCGCACACTTGCCTCGCGGGCCGGGCCCAAATTTCGGCCCCCGCGACGGCTTGCGAAACCCCCCAAGGCCGGCGGGAGGCCGCCCGGGATCTCCAGCACGCTCGGGCACACGGCCTCTCCCCCGAGGCCAGCGCCGGGCGACGGGCCCCATGCTTCCTGGGCCCGGCAGGCGGCCGCCTTCCCCAGACCTCACCCGAGTGGCTGCTGACACCCAGAGGCCCCAAGGCCAAGGGCCCATCTACCCCCGAGCCCCCGGTGGCCGCCACGTGCCGGACCTCAGTTTCGATGAGGAGACGGTAGTGAGTTCTCACTCATTTTGTTCAGATTTCCAAGGAATGCTTTAGAGGGAGTCATCATCGATCCGAGCACGGGCTCCGCCGCCGCAAGGCAAATTCACGGCCTCCGCACCTGGACATCCCACCCGCTCCATCACGGCAGCGTTTGGGGGCGTGCCCAGACAGACGAGCCACTGGGCAGGACGGGACGCTCCCCCTCACGCCCCCGGAGCTGGCCTGCCGGGGCCAAAGCCCGCGAGAAGCGGGGCTGGCCCGGGGCTCCGGACAGACGAGCGCCCCAAGGGCGAGTTCTCCACCACTGAGGACAGGGGCCGCTCACCATCGCCAGGTCTCCACAGAGCCGCGACAAGGACGCCACGCCCACTGGTCTGCGGGAGCTCCTCGGCCTCGCGCGGTGGCACGCCACAAGATCAGGGGTCCGCCATGCTGCTCTCCTGGGTCAGGGCGAGAGAGCACACACACCACAAGGGTTTCCACAAGGAGGAAGGGCCACGCTGGCGCCAGGGGACCAGGGCCCCTCCACCTGGAGACCCGCACTGCATCGGGCTGCCACGGCTCCCCAGCCTCCCCAGCCTCCCCTCTCTCTGGGTGTCTGCAGCCACACGGACCCTGCCTGGGGGACGGGCGCGGGGGGTGGTGCAGGCCCGGCCTGCACAGAGGCGTGCCAGGGGCACAGAGAGAGGCCCCGGCATTCTTCTCCCACGTCCCAGGGCCCGAAAGATGGATCCCCAAGGCCGGCTCCCCGCCCCCCAACACGGCAACAAGGTGCCCCACGGAGGGACATTCAGGCCCACTGGGGCAACCTGCGCCACACCCCCGACACGACCGGGAAACCCAAACCCCTGGCACCTCCTCTCCCTCAGGACTTCCGCCAGGACTCACCGCCCCTGTGGAAACCCTCTCTCTTCCTTTGTTCTCTCCCTCTCTCTCTCTCCCTCTCGGTCCCACCCGCTGTCACCCTTTCCCTGGCGAGCGCGCGCGCGCCGAAGCTTTCTCTCCTTTGCTGGACCCATCCGACGCACGATCAGCCACTTGCCCTCACAAGAGTCTGTCCGTGCCAGCCGGCTCTCCAGGAACCCCAGCACGGGCGCACTGATGCTACCCTGCCCTGACGAAGGGTGACGGCCACCAACTCCCCTTGACCTCTCCATGATGCGGAATCCCCTCAGCGCCCGTAAGACCCCCCCGGAGCCGTTCCCGTGCCCAGCAGCAGGCACGAACCCCCTGACGAGACGTGGTCGCTACCCGGCGGTTCCCGCCCGCACCACGCCCCTCCCAGTCCCGACCACACACCAACCGGGACACCCAAGTCGGCCGGGAGACACGGCTCAAATCCCCACAGGGCGTGGGACATTCCCCCAAACAGCCGGGACTCCTGAACGGGCCAGGCCTTCCAGGGCCTCAAGCCCCGGGCCTTCCTGGCAAGCACGCGGCCGCCGGGCCTCATCAAAGCCCTCCGTCACCGGCGGGGCCAGGACACCGCCACCGCTGCCCAAGCCCAGGCCTCCCGTCTCCGCTCGCCATCCAGCCGCCCGCCGCAGGACCCGGACACCCGCCCCGAGCAGCCTCCCAGGCACTGCCAGCTGAGAGACGTCCCTGGCCGCCGACCTCCCCGCTCTGCCCAGGCCCCCGCGCGGCGACCTGGGCGAAGCGCTCCACGCGGCGCGGGTGGCTCGCTCTGCCGGGCAGACCACCCCCTCCAGGGCGTCCAAGGGCTCGGCATCGCACCCTCCAGGGAGAGGGAGACCGTGCACCGGGAAGGACTCCGACCCGTGGCCTCCCAAAGGACCCCCCCAAGGTGCGGTCCGCGCCGCGGCCCAGGGACCTGGCGGCTGCCTTCCCCAGACCCCCACGGGGAGCCACGCCTCCCAGAGGAGAGGCCACATGCAAGACCGTCCCCGCCCCTGCCCGCGCGGTCCTTGCCTACCCGGGCCTCCCACAGCCGCTGACGCCATCCCACTTGAGGCCAGGGCACCTCCTCCAGAGCCCCTCGCCCATCCAGACGTGGGCCTGTCCACCCACGTCCCCGGCAGGCTCCCTCTGCCCGCCTGTCGCTCACCACTTCAGCTGCCCCCTTCTCGCCACCCAGCCCCAGCCTCCGCCCCAACATCCCTGGACGTCCCAGGGGAGCGCCCTCAGGGGTTCCCAGGCTGCCCCCCTCCCATGGGGGACGGCCCTGATCCAAGGGCCCCCGCTACCACAGACCCCCTGCAGCAGGTGGCCCTCAGGGGTCCCCAGAGCAGAAAGAGAACACTACCCTGCCGGGATCCCGTCTCCCCACAGCATCCTGAGAAGGGCGCCCGGCCTGGGCCAGGACGCCCCCTGGGGCCCTAGGGCCGCACACTTGCCTCGCGGGCCGGGCCCAAATTTCGGCCCCCGCGACGGCTTGCGAAACCCCCCAAGGCCGGCGGGAGGCCGCCCGGGATCTCCAGCACGCTCGGGCACACGGCCTCTCCCCCGAGGCCAGCGCCGGGCGACGGGCCCCATGCTTCCTGGGCCCGGCAGGCGGCCGCCTTCCCCAGACCTCACCCGAGTGGCTGCTGACACCCAGAGGCCCCAAGGCCAAGGGCCCATCTACCCCCGAGCCCCCGGTGGCCGCCACGTGCCGGACCTCAGTTTCGATGAGGAGACGGTAGTGAGTTCTCACTCATTTTGTTCAGATTTCCAAGGAATGCTTTAGAGGGAGTCATCATCGATCCGAGCACGGGCTCCGCCGCCGCAAGGCAAATTCACGGCCTCCGCACCTGGACATCCCACCCGCTCCATCACGGCAGCGTTTGGGGGCGTGCCCAGACAGACGAGCCACTGGGCAGGACGGGACGCTCCCCCTCACGCCCCCGGAGCTGGCCTGCCGGGGCCAAAGCCCGCGAGAAGCGGGGCTGGCCCGGGGCTCCGGACAGACGAGCGCCCCAAGGGCGAGTTCTCCACCACTGAGGACAGGGGCCGCTCACCATCGCCAGGTCTCCACAGAGCCGCGACAAGGACGCCACGCCCACTGGTCTGCGGGAGCTCCTCGGCCTCGCGCGGTGGCACGCCACAAGATCAGGGGTCCGCCATGCTGCTCTCCTGGGTCAGGGCGAGAGAGCACACACACCACAAGGGTTTCCACAAGGAGGAAGGGCCACGCTGGCGCCAGGGGACCAGGGCCCCTCCACCTGGAGACCCGCACTGCATCGGGCTGCCACGGCTCCCCAGCCTCCCCAGCCTCCCCTCTCTCTGGGTGTCTGCAGCCACACGGACCCTGCCTGGGGGACGGGCGCGGGGGGTGGTGCAGGCCCGGCCTGCACAGAGGCGTGCCAGGGGCACAGAGAGAGGCCCCGGCATTCTTCTCCCACGTCCCAGGGCCCGAAAGATGGATCCCCAAGGCCGGCTCCCCGCCCCCCAACACGGCAACAAGGTGCCCCACGGAGGGACATTCAGGCCCACTGGGGCAACCTGCGCCACACCCCCGACACGACCGGGAAACCCAAACCCCTGGCACCTCCTCTCCCTCAGGACTTCCGCCAGGACTCACCGCCCCTGTGGAAACCCTCTCTCTTCCTTTGTTCTCTCCCTCTCTCTCTCTCCCTCTCGGTCCCACCCGCTGTCACCCTTTCCCTGGCGAGCGCGCGCGCGCCGAAGCTTTCTCTCCTTTGCTGGACCCATCCGACGCACGATCAGCCACTTGCCCTCACAAGAGTCTGTCCGTGCCAGCCGGCTCTCCAGGAACCCCAGCACGGGCGCACTGATGCTACCCTGCCCTGACGAAGGGTGACGGCCACCAACTCCCCTTGACCTCTCCATGATGCGGAATCCCCTCAGCGCCCGTAAGACCCCCCCGGAGCCGTTCCCGTGCCCAGCAGCAGGCACGAACCCCCTGACGAGACGTGGTCGCTACCCGGCGGTTCCCGCCCGCACCACGCCCCTCCCAGTCCCGACCACACACCAACCGGGACACCCAAGTCGGCCGGGAGACACGGCTCAAATCCCCACAGGGCGTGGGACATTCCCCCAAACAGCCGGGACTCCTGAACGGGCCAGGCCTTCCAGGGCCTCAAGCCCCGGGCCTTCCTGGCAAGCACGCGGCCGCCGGGCCTCATCAAAGCCCTCCGTCACCGGCGGGGCCAGGACACCGCCACCGCTGCCCAAGCCCAGGCCTCCCGTCTCCGCTCGCCATCCAGCCGCCCGCCGCAGGACCCGGACACCCGCCCCGAGCAGCCTCCCAGGCACTGCCAGCTGAGAGACGTCCCTGGCCGCCGACCTCCCCGCTCTGCCCAGGCCCCCGCGCGGCGACCTGGGCGAAGCGCTCCACGCGGCGCGGGTGGCTCGCTCTGCCGGGCAGACCACCCCCTCCAGGGCGTCCAAGGGCTCGGCATCGCACCCTCCAGGGAGAGGGAGACCGTGCACCGGGAAGGACTCCGACCCGTGGCCTCCCAAAGGACCCCCCCAAGGTGCGGTCCGCGCCGCGGCCCAGGGACCTGGCGGCTGCCTTCCCCAGACCCCCACGGGGAGCCACGCCTCCCAGAGGAGAGGCCACATGCAAGACCGTCCCCGCCCCTGCCCGCGCGGTCCTTGCCTACCCGGGCCTCCCACAGCCGCTGACGCCATCCCACTTGAGGCCAGGGCACCTCCTCCAGAGCCCCTCGCCCATCCAGACGTGGGCCTGTCCACCCACGTCCCCGGCAGGCTCCCTCTGCCCGCCTGTCGCTCACCACTTCAGCTGCCCCCTTCTCGCCACCCAGCCCCAGCCTCCGCCCCAACATCCCTGGACGTCCCAGGGGAGCGCCCTCAGGGGTTCCCAGGCTGCCCCCCTCCCATGGGGGACGGCCCTGATCCAAGGGCCCCCGCTACCACAGACCCCCTGCAGCAGGTGGCCCTCAGGGGTCCCCAGAGCAGAAAGAGAACACTACCCTGCCGGGATCCCGTCTCCCCACAGCATCCTGAGAAGGGCGCCCGGCCTGGGCCAGGACGCCCCCTGGGGCCCTAGGGCCGCACACTTGCCTCGCGGGCCGGGCCCAAATTTCGGCCCCCGCGACGGCTTGCGAAACCCCCCAAGGCCGGCGGGAGGCCGCCCGGGATCTCCAGCACGCTCGGGCACGCGGCCTCGCCCCCGAGGCCAGCGCCGGGCGACGGGCCCCATGCTTCCTGGGCCCGGCAGGCGGCCGCCTTCCCCAGACCTCACCCGAGTGGCTGCTGACACCCAGAGGCCCCAAGGCCAAGGGCCCATCTACCCCCGAGCCCCCGGTGGCCGCCACGTGCCGGACCTCAGTTTCGATGAGGAGACGGTAGTGAGTTCTCACTCATTTTGTTCAGATTTCCAAGGAATGCTTTAGAGGGAGTCATCATCGATCCGAGCACGGGCTCCGCCGCCGCAAAGCAAATTCACGGCCTCCGCACCTGGACATCCCACCCGCTCCATCACGGCAGCGTTTGGGGGCGTGCCCAGACAGACGAGCCACTGGGCAGGACGGGACGCTCCCCCTCACGCCCCCGGAGCTGGCCTGCCGGGGCCAAAGCCCGCGAGAAGCGGGGCTGGCCCGGGGCTCCGGACAGACGAGCGCCCCAAGGGCGAGTTCTCCACCACTGAGGACAGGGGCCGCTCACCATCGCCAGGTCTCCACAGAGCCGCGACAAGGACGCCACGCCCACTGGTCTGCGGGAGCTCCTCGGCCTCGCGCGGTGGCACGCCACAAGATCAGGGGTCCGCCATGCTGCTCTCCTGGGTCAGGGCGAGAGAGCACACACACCACAAGGGTTTCCACAAGGAGGAAGGGCCACGCTGGCGCCAGGGGACCAGGGCCCCTCCACCTGGAGACCCGCACTGCATCGGGCTGCCACGGCTCCCCAGCCTCCCCAGCCTCCCCTCTCTCTGGGTGTCTGCAGCCACACGGACCCTGCCTGGGGGACGGGCGCGGGGGGTGGTGCAGGCCCGGCCTGCACAGAGGCGTGCCAGGGGCACAGAGAGAGGCCCCGGCATTCTTCTCCCACGTCCCAGGGCCCGAAAGATGGATCCCCAAGGCCGGCTCCCCGCCCCCCAACACGGCAACAAGGTGCCCCACGGAGGGACATTCAGGCCCACTGGGGCAACCTGCGCCACACCCCCGACACGACCGGGAAACCCAAACCCCTGGCACCTCCTCTCCCTCAGGACTTCCGCCAGGACTCACCGCCCCTGTGGAAACCCTCTCTCTTCCTTTGTTCTCTCCCTCTCTCTCTCTCCCTCTCGGTCCCACCCGCTGTCACCCTTTCCCTGGCGAGCGCGCGCGCGCCGAAGCTTTCTCTCCTTTGCTGGACCCATCCGACGCACGATCAGCCACTTGCCCTCACAAGAGTCTGTCCGTGCCAGCCGGCTCTCCAGGAACCCCAGCACGGGCGCACTGATGCTACCCTGCCCTGACGAAGGGTGACGGCCACCAACTCCCCTTGACCTCTCCATGATGCGGAATCCCCTCAGCGCCCGTAAGACCCCCCCGGAGCCGTTCCCGTGCCCAGCAGCAGGCACGAACCCCCTGACGAGACGTGGTCGCTACCCGGCGGTTCCCGCCCGCACCACGCCCCTCCCAGTCCCGACCACACACCAACCGGGACACCCAAGTCGGCCGGGAGACACGGCTCAAATCCCCACAGGGCGTGGGACATTCCCCCAAACAGCCGGGACTCCTGAACGGGCCAGGCCTTCCAGGGCCTCAAGCCCCGGGCCTTCCTGGCAAGCACGCGGCCGCCGGGCCTCATCAAAGCCCTCCGTCACCGGCGGGGCCAGGACACCGCCACCGCTGCCCAAGCCCAGGCCTCCCGTCTCCGCTCGCCATCCAGCCGCCCGCCGCAGGACCCGGACACCCGCCCCGAGCAGCCTCCCAGGCACTGCCAGCTGAGAGACGTCCCTGGCCGCCGACCTCCCCGCTCTGCCCAGGCCCCCGCGCGGCGACCTGGGCGAAGCGCTCCACGCGGCGCGGGTGGCTCGCTCTGCCGGGCAGACCACCCCCTCCAGGGCGTCCAAGGGCTCGGCATCGCACCCTCCAGGGAGAGGGAGACCGTGCACCGGGAAGGACTCCGACCCGTGGCCTCCCAAAGGACCCCCCCAAGGTGCGGTCCGCGCCGCGGCCCAGGGACCTGGCGGCTGCCTTCCCCAGACCCCCACGGGGAGCCACGCCTCCCAGAGGAGAGGCCACATGCAAGACCGTCCCCGCCCCTGCCCGCGCGGTCCTTGCCTACCCGGGCCTCCCACAGCCGCTGACGCCATCCCACTTGAGGCCAGGGCACCTCCTCCAGAGCCCCTCGCCCATCCAGACGTGGGCCTGTCCACCCACGTCCCCGGCAGGCTCCCTCTGCCCGCCTGTCGCTCACCACTTCAGCTGCCCCCTTCTCGCCACCCAGCCCCAGCCTCCGCCCCAACATCCCTGGACGTCCCAGGGGAGCGCCCTCAGGGGTTCCCAGGCTGCCCCCCTCCCATGGGGGACGGCCCTGATCCAAGGGCCCCCGCTACCACAGACCCCCTGCAGCAGGTGGCCCTCAGGGGTCCCCAGAGCAGAAAGAGAACACTACCCTGCCGGGATCCCGTCTCCCCACAGCATCCTGAGAAGGGCGCCCGGCCTGGGCCAGGACGCCCCCTGGGGCCCTAGGGCCGCACACTTGCCTCGCGGGCCGGGCCCAAATTTCGGCCCCCGCGACGGCTTGCGAAACCCCCCAAGGCCGGCGGGAGGCCGCCCGGGATCTCCAGCACGCTCGGGCACACGGCCTCTCCCCCGAGGCCAGCGCCGGGCGACGGGCCCCATGCTTCCTGGGCCCGGCAGGCGGCCGCCTTCCCCAGACCTCACCCGAGTGGCTGCTGACACCCAGAGGCCCCAAGGCCAAGGGCCCATCTACCCCCGAGCCCCCGGTGGCCGCCACGTGCCGGACCTCAGTTTCGATGAGGAGACGGTAGTGAGTTCTCACTCATTTTGTTCAGATTTCCAAGGAATGCTTTAGAGGGAGTCATCATCGATCCGAGCACGGGCTCCGCCGCCGCAAGGCAAATTCACGGCCTCCGCACCTGGACATCCCACCCGCTCCATCACGGCAGCGTTTGGGGGCGTGCCCAGACAGACGAGCCACTGGGCAGGACGGGACGCTCCCCCTCACGCCCCCGGAGCTGGCCTGCCGGGGCCAAAGCCCGCGAGAAGCGGGGCTGGCCCGGGGCTCCGGACAGACGAGCGCCCCAAGGGCGAGTTCTCCACCACTGAGGACAGGGGCCGCTCACCATCGCCAGGTCTCCACAGAGCCGCGACAAGGACGCCACGCCCACTGGGCTGCGGGAGCTCCTCGGCCTCGCGCGGTGGCACGCCACAAGATCAGGGGTCCGCCATGCTGCTCTCCTGGGTCAGGGCGAGAGAGCACACACACCACAAGGGTTTCCACAAGGAGGAAGGGCCACGCTGGCGCCAGGGGACCAGGGCCCCTCCACCTGGAGACCCGCACTGCATCGGGCTGCCACGGCTCCCCAGCCTCCCCAGCCTCCCCTCTCTCTGGGTGTCTGCAGCCACACGGACCCTGCCTGGGGGACGGGCGCGGGGGGTGGTGCAGGCCCGGCCTGCACAGAGGCGTGCCAGGGGCACAGAGAGAGGCCCCGGCATTCTTCTCCCACGTCCCAGGGCCCGAAAGATGGATCCCCAAGGCCGGCTCCCCGCCCCCCAACACGGCAACAAGGTGCCCCACGGAGGGACATTCAGGCCCACTGGGGCAACCTGCGCCACACCCCCGACACGACCGGGAAACCCAAACCCCTGGCACCTCCTCTCCCTCAGGACTTCCGCCAGGACTCACCGCCCCTGTGGAAACCCTCTCTCTTCCTTTGTTCTCTCCCTCTCTCTCTCTCCCTCTCGGTCCCACCCGCTGTCACCCTTTCCCTGGCGAGCGCGCGCGCGCCGAAGCTTTCTCTCCTTTGCTGGACCCATCCGACGCACGATCAGCCACTTGCCCTCACAAGAGTCTGTCCGTGCCAGCCGGCTCTCCAGGAACCCCAGCACGGGCGCACTGATGCTACCCTGCCCTGACGAAGGGTGACGGCCACCAACTCCCCTTGACCTCTCCATGATGCGGAATCCCCTCAGCGCCCGTAAGACCCCCCCGGAGCCGTTCCCGTGCCCAGCAGCAGGCACGAACCCCCTGACGAGACGTGGTCGCTACCCGGCGGTTCCCGCCCGCACCACGCCCCTCCCAGTCCCGACCACACACCAACCGGGACACCCAAGTCGGCCGGGAGACACGGCTCAAATCCCCACAGGGCGTGGGACATTCCCCCAAACAGCCGGGACTCCTGAACGGGCCAGGCCTTCCAGGGCCTCAAGCCCCGGGCCTTCCTGGCAAGCACGCGGCCGCCGGGCCTCATCAAAGCCCTCCGTCACCGGCGGGGCCAGGACACCGCCACCGCTGCCCAAGCCCAGGCCTCCCGTCTCCGCTCGCCATCCAGCCGCCCGCCGCAGGACCCGGACACCCGCCCCGAGCAGCCTCCCAGGCACTGCCAGCTGAGAGACGTCCCTGGCCGCCGACCTCCCCGCTCTGCCCAGGCCCCCGCGCGGCGACCTGGGCGAAGCGCTCCACGCGGCGCGGGTGGCTCGCTCTGCCGGGCAGACCACCCCCTCCAGGGCGTCCAAGGGCTCGGCATCGCACCCTCCAGGGAGAGGGAGACCGTGCACCGGGAAGGACTCCGACCCGTGGCCTCCCAAAGGACCCCCCCAAGGTGCGGTCCGCGCCGCGGCCCAGGGACCTGGCGGCTGCCTTCCCCAGACCCCCACGGGGAGCCACGCCTCCCAGAGGAGAGGCCACATGCAAGACCGTCCCCGCCCCTGCCCGCGCGGTCCTTCCCTACCCGGGCCTCCCACAGCCGCTGACGCCATCCCACTTGAGGCCAGGGCACCTCCTCCAGAGCCCCTCGCCCATCCAGACCTGGGCCTGTCCACCCACGTCCCCGGCAGGCTCCCTCTGCCCGCCTGTCGCTCACCACTTCAGCTGCCCCCTTCTC
The DNA here is from genome assembly GCF_054392235.1 of Sus scrofa. Classification (NCBI taxonomy): domain Eukaryota; kingdom Metazoa; phylum Chordata; class Mammalia; order Artiodactyla; family Suidae; genus Sus; species Sus scrofa. Next base: position 151,687,786 of record NC_139383.1, read on the forward strand.
GCCACCCAGCCCCAGCCTCCGCCCCAACATCCCTGGACGTCCCAGGGGAGCGCCCTCAGGGGTTCCCAGGCTGCCCCCCTCCCATGGGGGACGGCCCTGATCCAAGGGCCCCCGCTACCACAGACCCCCTGCAGCAGGTGGCCCTCAGGGGTCCCCAGAGCAGAAAGAGAACACTACCCTGCCGGGATCCCGTCTCCCCACAGCATCCTGAGAAGGGCGCCCGGCCTGGGCCAGGACGCCCCCTGGGGCCCTAGGGCCGCACACTTGCCTCGCGGGCCGGGCCCAAATTTCGGCCCCCGCGACGGCTTGCGAAACCCCCCAAGGCCGGCGGGAGGCCGCCCGGGATCTCCAGCACGCTCGGGCACGCGGCCTCTCCCCCGAGGCCAGCGCCGGGCGACGGGCCCCATGCTTCCTGGGCCCGGCAGGCGGCCGCCTTCCCCAGACCTCACCCGAGTGGCTGCTGACACCCAGAGGCCCCAAGGCCAAGGGCCCATCTACCCCCGAGCCCCCGGTGGCCGCCACGTGCCGGACCTCAGTTTCGATGAGGAGACGGTAGTGAGTTCTCACTCATTTTGTTCAGATTTCCAAGGAATGCTTTAGAGGGAGTCATCATCGATCCGAGCACGGGCTCCGCCGCCGCAAGGCAAATTCACGGCCTCCGCACCTGGACATCCCACCCGCTCCATCACGGCAGCGTTTGGGGGCGTGCCCAGACAGACGAGCCACTGGGCAGGACGGGACGCTCCCCCTCACGCCCCCGGAGCTGGCCTGCCGGGGCCAAAGCCCGCGAGAAGCGGGGCTGGCCCGGGGCTCCGGACAGACGAGCGCCCCAAGGGCGAGTTCTCCACCACTGAGGACAGGGGCCGCTCACCATCGCCAGGTCTCCACAGAGCCGCGACAAGGACGCCACGCCCACTGGGCTGCGGGAGCTCCTCGGCCTCGCTCGGTGGCACGCCACAAGATCAGGGGTCCGCCATGCTGCTCTCCTGGGTCAGGGCGAGAGAGCACACACACCACAAGGGTTGCCACAAGGAGGAAGGGCCACGCTGGCGCCAGGGGACCAGGGCCCCTCCACCTGGAGACCCGCACTGCATCGGGCTGCCACGGCTCCCCAGCCTCCCCAGCCTCCCCTCTCTCTGGGTGTCTGCAGCCACACGGACCCTGCCTGGGGGACGGGCGCGGGGGGTGGTGCAGGCCCGGCCTGCACAGAGGCGTGCCAGGGGCACAGAGAGAGGCCCCGGCATTCTTCTCCCACGTCCCAGGGCCCGAAAGATGGATCCCCAAGGCCGGCTCCCCGCCCCCCAACACGGCAACAAGGTGCCCCACGGAGGCACATTCAGGCCCACTGGGGCAACCTGCGCCACACCCCCGACACGACCGGGAAACCCAAACCCCTGGCACCTCCTCTGCCTCAGGACTTCCGCCAGGACTCACCGCCCCTGCGGAAACCCTCTCTCTTCCTTTGTTCTCTCCCTCTCTCTCTCTCCCTCTCGGTCCCACCCGCTGTCACCCTTTCCCTGGCGAGCGCGCGCGCGCCGAAGCTTTCTCTCCTTTGCTGGACCCATCCGACGCACGATCAGCCACTTGCCCTCACAAGAGTCTGTCCGTGCCAGCCGGCTCTCCAGGAACCCCAGCACGGGCGCACTGATGCTACCCTGCCCTGACGAAGGGTGACGGCCACCAACTCCCCTTGACCTCTCCATGATGCGGAATCCCCTCAGCGCCCGTAAGACCCCCCCGGAGCCGTTCCCGTGCCCAGAAGCAGGCACGAACCCCCTGACGAGACGTGGTCGCTACCCGGCGGTTCCCGCCCGCACCAAGCCCCTCCCAGTCCCGACCACACACCAACCGGGACACCCAAGTCGGCCGGGAGACACGGCTCAAATCCCCACAGGGCGTGGGACATTCCCCCAAACAGCCGGGACTCCTGAACGGGCCAGGCCTTCCAGGGCCTCAAGCCCCGGGCCTTCCTGGCAAGCACGCGGCCGCCGGGCCTCATCAAAGCCCTCCGTCACCGGCGGGGCCAGGACACCGCCACCGCTGCCCAAGCCCAGGCCTCCCGTCTCCGCTCGCCATCCAGCCGCCCGCCGCAGGACCCGGACACCCGCCCCGAGCAGCCTCCCAGGCACTGCCAGCTGAGAGACGTCCCTGGCCGCCGACCTCCCCGCTCTGCCCAGGCCCCCGCGCGGCGACCTGGGCGAAGCGCTCCACGCGGCGCGGGTGGCTCGCTCTGCCGGGCAGACCACCCCCTCCAGGGCGTCCAAGGGCTCGGCATCGCACCCTCCAGGGAGAGGGAGACCGTGCACCGGGAAGGACTCCGACCCGTGGCCTCCCAAAGGACCCCCCCAAGGTGCGGTCCGCGCCGCGGCCCAGGGACCTGGCGGCTGCCTTCCCCAGACCCCCACGGGGAGCCACGCCTCCCAGAGGAGAGGCCACATGCAAGACCGTCCCCGCCCCTGCCCGCGCGGTCCTTCCCTACCCGGGCCTCCCACAGCCGCTGACGCCATCCCACTTGAGGCCAGGGCACCTCCTCCAGAGCCCCTCGCCCATCCAGACGTGGGCCTGTCCACCCACGTCCCCGGCAGGCTCCCTCTGCCCGCCTGTCGCTCACCACTTCAGCTGCCCCCTTCTCGCCACCCAGCCCCAGCCTCCGCCCCAACATCCCTGGACGTCCCAGGGGAGCGCCCTCAGGGGTTCCCAGGCTGCCCCCCTCCCATGGGGGACGGCCCTGATCCAAGGGCCCCCGCTACCACAGACCCCCTGCAGCAGGTGGCCCTCAGGGGTCCCCAGAGCAGAAAGAGAACACTACCCTGCCGGGATCCCGTCTCCCCACAGCATCCTGAGAAGGGCGCCCGGCCTGGGCCAGGACGCCCCCTGGGGCCCTAGGGCCGCACACTTGCCTCGCGGGCCGGGCCCAAATTTCGGCCCCCGCGACGGCTTGCGAAACCCCCCAAGGCCGGCGGGAGGCCGCCCGGGATCTCCAGCACGCTCGGGCACGCGGCCTCTCCCCCAAGGCCAGCGCCGGGCGACGGGCCCCATGCTTCCTGGGCCCGGCAGGCGGCCGCCTTCCCCAGACCTCACCCGAGTGGCTGCTGACACCCAGAGGCCCCAAGGCCAAGGGCCCATCTACCCCCGAGCCCCCGGTGGCCGCCACGTGCCGGACCTCAGTTTCGATGAGGAGACGGTAGTGAGTTCTCACTCATTTTGTTCAGATTTCCAAGGAATGCTTTAGAGGGAGTCATCATCGATCCGAGCACGGGCTCCGCCGCCGCAAGGCAAATTCACGGCCTCCGCACCTGGACATCCCACCCGCTCCATCACGGCAGCGTTTGGGGGCGTGCCCAGACAGACGAGCCACTGGGCAGGACGGGACGCTCCCCCTCACGCCCCCGGAGCTGGCCTGCCGGGGCCAAAGCCCGCGAGAAGCGGGGGTGGCCCGGGGCTCCGGACAGACGAGCGCCCCAAGGGCGAGTTCTCCACCACTGAGGACAGGGGCCGCTCACCATCGCCAGGTCTCCACAGAGCCGCGACAAGGACGCCATGCCCACTGGGCTGCGGGAGCTCCTCGGCCTCGCTCGGTGGCACGCCACAAGATCAGGGGTCCGCCATGCTGCTCTCCTGGGTCAGGGCGAGAGAGCACACACACCACAAGGGTTGCCACAAGGAGGAAGGGCCACGCTGGCGCCAGGGGACCAGGGCCCCTCCACCTGGAGACCCGCACTGCATCGGGCTGCCACGGCTCCCCAGCCTCCCCAGCCTCCCCTCTCTCTGGGTGTCTGCAGCCACACGGACCCTGCCTGGGGGACGGGCGCGGGGGGTGGTGCAGGCCCGGCCTGCACAGAGGCGTGCCAGGGGCACAGAGAGAGGCCCCGGCATTCTTCTCCCACGTCCCAGGGCCCGAAAGATGGATCCCCAAGGCCGGCTCCCCGCCCCCCAACACGGCAACAAGGTGCCCCACGGAGGCACATTCAGGCCCACTGGGGCAACCTGCGCCACACCCCCGACACGACCGGGAAACCCAAACCCCTGGCACCTCCTCTGCCTCAGGACTTCCGCCAGGACTCACCGCCCCTGCGGAAACCCTCTCTCTTCCTTTGTTCTCTCCCTCTCTCTCTCTCCCTCTCGGTCCCACCCGCTGTCACCCTTTCCCTGGCGAGCGCGCGCGCGCCGAAGCTTTCTCTCCTTTGCTGGACCCATCCGACGCACGATCAGCCACTTGCCCTCACAAGAGTCTGTCCGTGCCAGCCGGCTCTCCAGGAACCCCAGCACGGGCGCACTGATGCTACCCTGCCCTGACGAAGGGTGACGGCCACCAACTCCCCTTGACCTCTCCATGATGCGGAATCCCCTCAGCGCCCGTAAGACCCCCCCGGAGCCGTTCCCGTGCCCAGCAGCAGGCACGAACCCCCTGACGAGACGTGGTCGCTACCCGGCGGTTCCCGCCCGCACCACGCCCGTCCCAGGCCCGACCACACACCAACCGGGACACCCAAGTCGGCCGGGAGACACGGCTCAAATCCCCACAGGGCGTGGGACATTCCCCCAAACAGCCGGGACTCCTGAACGGGCCAGGCCTTCCAGGGCCTCAAGCCCCGGGCCTTCCTGGCAAGCACGCGGCCGCCGGGCCTCATCAAAGCCCTCCGTCACCGGCGGGGCCAGGACACCGCCACCGCTGCCCAAGCCCAGGCCTCCCGTCTCCGCTCGCCATCCAGCCGCCCGCCGCAGGACCCGGACACCCGCCCCGAGCAGCCTCCCAGGCACTGCCAGCTGAGAGACGTCCCTGGCCGCCGACCTCCCCGCTCTGCCCAGGCCCCCGCGCGGCGACCTGGGCGAAGCGCTCCACGCGGCGCGGGTGGCTCGCTCTGCCGGGCAGACCACCCCCTCCAGGGCGTCCAAGGGCTCGGCATCGCACCCTCCAGGGAGAGGGAGACCGTGCACCAGGAAGGACTCCGACCCGTGGCCTCCCAAAGGACCCCCCCAAGGTGCGGTCCGCGCCGCGGCCCAGGGACCTGGCGGCTGCCTTCCCCAGACCCCCACGGGGAGCCACGCCTCCCAGAGGAGAGGCCACATGCAAGACCGTCCCCGCCCCTGCCCGCGCGGTCCTTGCCTACCCGGGCCTCCCACAGCCGCTGACGCCATCCCACTTGAGGCCAGGGCACCTCCTCCAGAGCCCCTCGCCCATCCAGACGTGGGCCTGTCCACCCACGTCCCCGGCAGGCTCCCTCTGCCCGCCTGTCGCTCACCACTTCAGCTGCCCCCTTCTCGCCACCCAGCCCCAGCCTCCGCCCCAACATCCCTGGACGTCCCAGGGGAGCGCCCTCAGGGGTTCCCAGGCTGCCCCCCTCCCATGGGGGACGGCCCTGATCCAAGGGCCCCCGCTACCACAGACCCCCTGCAGCAGGTGGCCCTCAGGGGTCCCCAGAGCAGAAAGAGAACACTACCCTGCCGGGATCCCGTCTCCCCACAGCATCCTGAGAAGGGCGCCCGGCCTGGGCCAGGACGCCCCCTGGGGCCCTAGGGCCGCACACTTGCCTCGCGGGCCGGGCCCAAATTTCGGCCCCCGCGACGGCTTGCGAAACCCCCCAAGGCCGGCGGGAGGCCGCCCGGGATCTCCAGCACGCTCGGGCACGCGGCCTCGCCCCCGAGGCCAGCGCCGGGCGACGGGCCCCATGCTTCCTGGGCCCGGCAGGCGGCCGCCTTCCCCAGACCTCACCCGAGTGGCTGCTGACACCCAGAGGCCCCAAGGCCAAGGGCCCATCTACCCCCGAGCCCCCGGTGGCCGCCACGTGCCGGACCTCAGTTTCGATGAGGAGACGGTAGTGAGTTCTCACTCATTTTGTTCAGATTTCCAAGGAATGCTTTAGAGGGAGTCATCATCGATCCGAGCACGGGCTCCGCCGCCGCAAGGCAAATTCACGGCCTCCGCACCTGGACATCCCACCCGCTCCATCACGGCAGCGTTTGGGGGCGTGCCCAGACAGACGAGCCACTGGGCAGGACGGGACGCTCCCCCTCACGCCCCCGGAGCTGGCCTGCCGGGGCCAAAGCCCGCGAGAAGCGGGGGTGGCCCGGGGCTCCGGACAGACGAGCGCCCCAAGGGCGAGTTCTCCACCACTGAGGACAGGGGCCGCTCACCATCGCCAGGTCTCCACAGAGCCGCGACAAGGACGCCACGCCCACTGGGCTGCGGGAGCTCCTCGGCCTCGCTCGGTGGCACGCCACAAGATCAGGGGTCCGCCATGCTGCTCTCCTGGGTCAGGGCGAGAGAGCACACACACCACAAGGGTTTCCACAAGGAGGAAGGGCCACGCTGGCGCCAGGGGACCAGGGCCCCTCCACGTGGAGACCCGCACTGCATCGGGCTGCCACGGCTCCCCAGCCTCCCCAGCCTCCCCTCGCTCTGGGTGTCTGCAGCCACACGGACCCTGCCTGGGGGACGGGCGCGGGGGGTGGTGCAGGCCCGGCCTGCACAGAGGCGTGCCAGGGGCACAGAGAGAGGCCCCGGCATTCTCCCACGTCCCAGGGCCCGAAAGATGGATCCCCAAGGCCGGCTCCCCGCCCCCCAACACGGCAACAAGGTGCCCCACGGAGGCACATTCAGGCCCACTGGGGCAACCTGCGCCACACCCCCGACACGACCGGGAAACCCAAACCCCTGGCACCTCCTCTGCCTCAGGACTTCCGCCAGGACTCACCGCCCCTGCGGAAACCCTCTCTCTTCCTTTGTTCTCTCCCTCTCTCTCTCTCCCTCTCGGTCCCACCCGCTGTCACCCTTTCCCTGGCGAGCGCGCGCGCGCCGAAGCTTTCTCTCCTTTGCTGGACCCATCCGACGCACGATCAGCCACTTGCCCTCACAAGAGTCTGTCCGTGCCAGCCGGCTCTCCAGGAACCCCAGCACGGGCGCACTGATGCTACCCTGCCCTGACGGAGGGTGACGGCCACCAACTCCCCTTGACCTCTCCATGATGCGGAATCCCCTCAGCGCCCGTAAGACCCCCCCGGAGCCGTTCCCGTGCACAGCAGCAGGCACGAACCCCCTGACGAGACGTGGTCGCTACCCGGCGGTTCCCGCCCGCACCAAGCCCCTCCCAGTCCCGACCACACACCAACCGGGACACCCAAGTCGGCCGGGAGACACGGCTCAAATCCCCACAGGGCGTGGGACATTCCCCCAAACAGCCGGGACTCCTGAACGGGCCAGGCCTTCCAGGGCCTCAAGCCCCGGGCCGTCCTGGCAAGCACGCGGCCGCCGGGCCTCATCAAAGCCCTCCGTCACCGGCGGGGCCAGGACACCGCCACCGCTGCCCAAGCCCAGGCCTCCCGTCTCCGCTCGCCATCAAGCCGCCCGCCGCAGGACCCGGACACCCGCCCCGAGCAGCCTCCCAGGCACTGCCAGCTGAGAGACGTCCCTGGCCGCCGACCTCCCCGCTCTGCCCAGGCCCCCGCGCGGCGACCTGGGCGAAGCGCTCCACGCGGCGCGGGTGGCTCGCTCTGCCGGGCAGACCACCCCCTCCAGGGCGTCCAAGGGCTCGGCATCGCACCCTCCAGGGAGAGGGAGACCGTGCACCGGGAAGGACTCCGACCCGTGGCCTCCCAAAGGACCCCCCCAAGGTGCGGTCCGCGCCGCGGCCCAGGGACCTGGCGGCTGCCTTCCCCAGACCCCCACGGGGAGCCACGCCTCCCAGAGGAGAGGCCACATGCAAGACCGTCCCCGCCCCTGCCCGCGCGGTCCTTGCCTACCCGGGCCTCCCACAGCCGCTGACGCCATCCCACTTGAGGCCAGGGCACCTCCTCCAGAGCCCCTCGCCCATCCAGACGTGGGCCTGTCCACCCACGTCCCCGGCAGGCTCCCTCTGCCCGCCTGTCGCTCACCACTTCAGCTGCCCCCTTCTCGCCACCCAGCCCCAGCCTCCGCCCCAACATCCCTGGACGTCCCAGGGGAGCGCCCTCAGGGGTTCCCAGGCTGCCCCCCTCCCATGGGGGACGGCCCTGATCCAAGGGCCCCCGCTACCACAGACCCCCTGCAGCAGGTGGCCCTCAGGGGTCCCCAGAGCAGAAAGAGAACACTACCCTGCCGGGATCCCGTCTCCCCACAGCATCCTGAGAAGGGCGCCCGGCCTGGGCCAGGACGCCCCCTGGGGCCCTAGGGCCGCACACTTGCCTCGCGGGCCGGGCCCAAATTTCGGCCCCCGCGACGGCTTGCGAAACCCCCCAAGGCCGGCGGGAGGCCGCCCGGGATCTCCAGCACGCTCGGGCACGCGGCCTCGCCCCCGAGGCCAGCGCCGGGCGACGGGCCCCATGCTTCCTGGGCCCGGCAGGCGGCCGCCTTCCCCAGACCTCACCCGAGTGGCTGCTGACACCCAGAGGCCCCAAGGCCAAGGGCCCATCTACCCCCGAGCCCCCGGTGGCCGCCACGTGCCGGACCTCAGTTTCGATGAGGAGACGGTAGTGAGTTCTCACTCATTTTGTTCAGATTTCCAAGGAATGCTTTAGAGGGAGTCATCATCGATCCGAGCACGGGCTCCGCCGCCGCAAGGCAAATTCACGGCCTCCGCACCTGGACATCCCACCCGCTCCATCACGGCAGCGTTTGGGGGCGTGCCCAGACAGACGAGCCACTGGGCAGGACGGGACGCTCCCCCTCACGCCCCCGGAGCTGGCCTGCCGGGGCCAAAGCCCGCGAGAAGCGGGGGTGGCCCGGGGCTCCGGACAGACGAGCGCCCCAAGGGCGAGTTCTCCACCACTGAGGACAGGGGCCGCTCACCATCGCCAGGTCTCCACAGAGCCGCGACAAGGACGCCACGCGCACTGGGCTGCGGGAGCTCCTCGGCCTCGCTCGGTGGCACGCCACAAGATCAGGGGTCCGCCATGCTGCTCTCCTGGGTCAGGGCGAGAGAGCACACACACCACAAGGGTTTCCACAAGGAGGAAGGGCCACGCTGGCGCCAGGGGACCAGGGCCCCTCCACCTGGAGACCCGCACTGCATCGGGCTGCCACGGCTCCCCAGCCTCCCCAGCCTCCCCTCGCTCTGGGTGTCTGCAGCCACACGGACCCTGCCTGGGGGCCGGGCGGGGGGTGGTGCAGGCCCGGCCTGCACAGAGGCGTGCCAGGGGCACAGAGAGAGGCCCCGGCATTCTCCCACGTCCCAGGGCCCGAAAGATGGATCCCCAAGGCCGGCTCCCCGCCCCCCAACACGGCAACAAGGTGCCCCACGGAGGCACATTCAGGCCCACTGGGGCAACCTGCGCCACACCCCCGACACGACCGGGAAAACCAAACCCCTGGCACCTCCTCTGCCTCAGGACTTCCGCCAGGACTCACCGCCCCTGCGGAAACCCTCTCTCTTCCTTTGTTCTCTCCCTCTCTCTCTCTCCCTCTCGGTCCCACCCGCTGTCACCCTTTCCCTGGCGAGCGCGCGCGCGCCGAAGCTTTCTCTCCTTTGCTGGACCCATCCAACGCACGATCAGCCACTTGCCCTCACAAGAGTCTGTCCGTGCCAGCCGGCTCTCCAGGAACCCCAGCACGGGCGCACTGATGCTACCCTGCCCTGACGGAGGGTGACGGCCACCAACTCCCCTTGACCTCTCCATGATGCGGAATCCCCTCAGCGCCCGTAAGACCCCCCCGGAGCCGTTCCCGTGCCCAGCAGCAGGCACGAACCCCCTGACGAGACGTGGTCGCTACCCGGCGGTTCCCGCCCGCACCAAGCCCCTCCCAGTCCCGACCACACACCAACCGGGACACCCAAGTCGGCCGGGAGACACGGCTCAAATCCCCACAGGGCGTGGGACATTCCCCCAAACAGCCGGGACTCCTGAACGGGCCAGGCCTTCCAGGGCCTCAAGCCCCGGGCCTTCCTGGCAAGCACGCGGCCGCCGGGCCTCATCAAAGCCCTCCGTCACCGGCGGGGCCAGGACACCGCCACCGCTGCCCAAGCCCAGGCCTCCCGTCTCCGCTCGCCATCAAGCCGCCCGCCGCAGGACCCGGACACCCGCCCCGAGCAGCCTCCCAGGCACTGCCAGCTGAGAGACGTCCCTGGCCGCCGACCTCCCCGCTCTGCCCAGGCCCCCGCGCGGCGACCTGGGCGAAGCGCTCCACGCGGCGCGGGTGGCTCGCTCTGCCGGGCAGACCACCCCCTCCAGGGCGTCCAAGGGCTCGGCATCGCACCCTCCAGGGAGAGGGAGACCGTGCACCGGGAAGGACTCCGACCCGTGGCCTCCCAAAGGACCCCCCCAAGGTGCGGTCCGCGCCGCGGCCCAGGGACCTGGCGGCTGCCTTCCCCAGACCCCCACGGGGAGCCACGCCTCCCAGAGGAGAGGCCACATGCAAGACCGTCCCCGCCCCTGCCCGCGCGGTCCTTGCCTACCCGGGCCTCCCACAGCCGCTGACGCCATCCCACTTGAGGCCAGGGCACCTCCTCCAGAGCCCCTCGCCCATCCAGACGTGGGCCTGTCCACCCACGTCCCCGGCAGGCTCCCTCTGCCCGCCTGTCGCTCACCACTTCAGCTGCCCCCTTCTCGCCACCCAGCCCCAGCCTCCGCCCCAACATCCCTGGACGTCCCAGGGGAGCGCCCTCAGGGGTTCCCAGGCTGCCCCCCTCCCATGGGGGACGGCCCTGATCCAAGGGCCCCCGCTACCACAGACCCCCTGCAGCAGGTGGCCCTCAGGGGTCCCCAGAGCAGAAAGAGAACACTACCCTGCCGGGATCCCGTCTCCCCACAGCATCCTGAGAAGGGCGCCCGGCCTGGGCCAGGACGCCCCCTGGGGCCCTAGGGCCGCACACTTGCCTCGCGGGCCGGGCCCAAATTTCGGCCCCCGCGACGGCTTGCGAAACCCCCCAAGGCCGGCGGGAGGCCGCCCGGGATCTCCAGCACGCTCGGGCACGCGGCCTCGCCCCCGAGGCCAGCGCCGGGCGACGGGCCCCATGCTTCCTGGGCCCGGCAGGCGGCCGCCTTCCCCAGACCTCACCCGAGTGGCTGCTGACACCCAGAGGCCCCAAGGCCAAGGGCCCATCTACCCCCGAGCCCCCGGTGGCCGCCACGTGCCGGACCTCAGTTTCGATGAGGAGACGGTAGTGAGTTCTCACTCATTTTGTTCAGATTTCCAAGGAATGCTTTAGAGGGAGTCATCATCGATCCGAGCACGGGCTCCGCCGCCGCAAGGCAAATTCACGGCCTCCGCACCTGGACATCCCACCCGCTCCATCACGGCAGCGTTTGGGGGCGTGCCCAGACAGACGAGCCACTGGGCAGGACGGGACGCTCCCCCTCACGCCACCGGAGCTGGCCTGCCGGGGCCAAAGCCCGCGAGAAGCGGGGGTGGCCCGGGGCTCCGGACAGACGAGCGCCCCAAGGGCGAGTTCTCCACCACTGAGGACAGGGGCCGCTCACCATCGCCAGGTCTCCACAGAGCCGCGACAAGGACGCCACGCCCACTGGTCTGCGGGAGCTCCTCGGCCTCGCGCGGTGGCACGCCACAAGATCAGGGGTCCGCCATGCTGCTCTCCTGGGTCAGGGCGAGAGAGCACACACACCACAAGGGTTTCCACAAGGAGGAAGGGCCACGCTGGCGCCAGGGGACCAGGGCCCCTCCACCTGGAGACCCGCACTGCATCGGGCTGCCACGGCTCCCCAGCCTCCCCAGCCTCCCCTCGCTCTGGGTGTCTGCAGCCACACGGACCCTGCCTGGGGGCCGGGCGGGGGGTGGTGCAGGCCCGGCCTGCACAGAGGCGTGCCAGGGGCACAGAGAGAGGCCCCGGCATTCTTCTCCCACGTCCCAGGGCCCGAAAGATGGATCCCCAAGGCCGGCTCCCCGCCCCCCAACACGGCAACAAGGTGCCCCACGGAGGCACATTCAGGCCCACTGGGGCAACCTGCGCCACACCCCCGACACGACCGGGAAAACCAAACCCCTGGCACCTCCTCTGCCTCAGGACTTCCGCCAGGACTCACCGCCCCTGCGGAAACCCTCTCTCTTCCTTTGTTCTCTCCCTCTCTCTCTCTCCCTCTCGGTCCCACCCGCTGTCACCCTTTCCCTGGCGAGCGCGCGCGCGCCGAAGCTTTCTCTCCTTTGCTGGACCCATCCAACGCACGATCAGCCACTTGCCCTCACAAGAGTCTGTCCGTGCCAGCCGGCTCTCCAGGAACCCCAGCACGGGCGCACTGATGCTACCCTGCCCTGACGGAGGGTGACGGCCACCAACTCCCCTTGACCTCTCCATGATGCGGAATCCCCTCAGCGCCCGTAAGACCCCCCCGGAGCCGTTCCCGTGCCCAGCAGCAGGCACGAACCCCCTGACGAGACGTGGTCGCTACCCGGCAGTTCCCGCCCGCACCAAGCCCCTCCCAGTCCCGACCACACACCAACCGGGACACCCAAGTCGGCCGGGAGACACGGCTCAAATCCCCACAGGGCGTGGGACATTCCCCCAAACAGCCGGGACTCCTGAACGGGCCAGGCCTTCCAGGGCCTCAAGCCCCGGGCCTTCCTGGCAAGCACGCGGCCGCCGGGCCTCATCAAAGCCCTCCGTCACCGTCGGGGCCAGGACACCGCCACCGCTGCCCAAGCCCAGGCCTCCCGTCTCCGCTCGCCATCAAGCCGCCCGCCGCAGGACCCGGACACCCGCCCCGAGCAGCCTCCCAGGCACTGCCAGCTGAGAGACGTCCCTGGCCGCCGACCTCCCCGCTCTGCACAGGCCCCCGCGCGGCGACCTGGTCGAAGCGCTCCACGCGGCGCGGGTGGCTCGCTCTGCCGGGCAGACCACCCCCTCCAGGGCGTCCAAGGGCTCGGCATCGCACCCTCCAGGGAGAGGGAGACCGTGCACCGGGAAGGACTCCGACCCGTGGCCTCCCAAAGGACCCCCCCAAGGTGCGGTCCGCGCCGCGGCCCAGGGACCTGGCGGCTGCCTTCCCCAGACCCCCACGGGGAGCCACGCCTCCCAGAGGAGAGGCCACATGCAAGACCGTCCCCGCCCCTGCCCGCGCGGTCCTTGCCTACCCGGGCCTCCCACAGCCGCTGACGCCATCCCACTTGAGGCCAGGGCACCTCCTCCAGAGCCCCTCGCCCATCCAGACGTGGGCCTGTCCACCCACGTCCCCGGCAGGCTCCCTCTGCCCGCCTGTCGCTCACCACTTCAGCTGCCCCCTTCTCGCCACCCAGCCCCAGCCTCCGCCCCAACATCCCTGGACGTCCCAGGGGAGCGCCCTCAGGGGTTCCCAGGCTGCCCCCCTCCCATGGGGGACGGCCCTGATCCAAGGGCCCCCGCTACCACAGACCCCCTGCAGCAGGTGGCCCTCAGGGGTCCCCAGAGCAGAAAGAGAACACTACCCTGCCGGGATCCCGTCTCCCCACAGCATCCTGAGAAGGGCGCCCGGCCTGGGCCAGGACGCCCCCTGGGGCCCTAGGGCCGCACACTTGCCTCGCGGGCCGGGCCCAAATTTCGGCCCCCGCGACGGCTTGCGAAACCCCCCAAGGCCGGCGGGAGGCCGCCCGGGATCTCCAGCACGCTCGGGCACGCGGCCTCGCCCCCGAGGCCAGCGCCGGGCGACGGGCCCCATGCTTCCTGGGCCCGGCAGGCGGCCGCCTTCCCCAGACCTCACCCGAGTGGCTGCTGACACCCAGAGGCCCCAAGGCCAAGGGCCCATCTACCCCCGAGCCCCCGGTGGCCGCCACGTGCCGGACCTCAGTTTCGATGAGGAGACGGTAGTGAGTTCTCACTCATTTTGTTCAGATTTCCAAGGAATGCTTTAGAGGGAGTCATCATCGATCCGAGCACGGGCTCCGCCGCCGCAAGGCAAATTCACGGCCTCCGCACCTGGACATCCCACCCGCTCCATCACGGCAGCGTTTGGGGGCGTGCCCAGACAGACGAGCCACTGGGCAGGACGGGACGCTCCCCCTCACGCCCCCGGAGCTGGCCTGCCGGGGCCAAAGCCCGCGAGAAGCGGGGCTGGCCCGGGGCTCCGGACAGACGAGCGCCCCAAGGGCGAGTTCTCCACCACTGAGGACAGGGGCCGCTCACCATCGCCAGGTCTCCACAGAGCCGCGACAAGGACGCCACGCCCACTGGGCTGCGGGAGCTCCTCGGCCTCGCTCGGTGGCACGCCACAAGATCAGGGGTCCGCCATGCTGCTCTCCTGGGTCAGGGCGAGAGAGCACACACACCACAAGGGTTGCCACAAGGAGGAAGGGCCACGCTGGCGCCAGGGGACCAGGGCCCCTCCACCTGGAGACCCGCACTGCATCGGGCTGCCACGGCTCCCCAGCCTCCCCAGCCTCCCCAGCCTCCCCTCTCTCTGGGTGTCTGCAGCCACACGGACCCTGCCTGGGGGACGGGCGCGGGGGGTGGTGCAGGCCCGGCCTGCACAGAGGCGTGCCAGGGGCACAGAGAGAGGCCCCGGCATTCTTCTCCCACGTCCCAGGGCCCGAAAGATGGATCCCCAAGGCCGGCTCCCCGCCCCCCAACACGGCAACAAGGTGCCCCACGGAGGCACATTCAGGCCCACTGGGGCAACCTGCGCCACACCCCCGACACGACCGGGAAACCCAAACCCCTGGCACCTCCTCTGCCTCAGGACTTCCGCCAGGACTCACCGCCCCTGCGGAAACCCTCTCTCTTCCTTTGTTCTCTCCCTCTCTCTCTCTCCCTCTTGGTCCCACCCGCTGTCACCCTTTCCCTGGCGAGCGCGCGCGCGCCGAAGCTTTCTCTCCTTTGCTGGACCCATCCGACGCACGATCAGCCACTTGCCCTCACAAGAGTCTGTCCGTGCCAGCCGGCTCTCCAGGAACCCCAGCACGGGCGCACTGATGCTACCCTGCCCTGACGAAGGGTGACGGCCACCAACTCCCCTTGACCTCTCCATGATGCGGAATCCCCTCAGCGCCCGTAAGACCCCCCCGGAGCCGTTCCCGTGCCCAGCAGCAGGCACGAACCCCCTGACGAGACGTGGTCGCTACCCGGCGGTTCCCGCCCGCACCAAGCCCCTCCCAGTCCCGACCACACACCAACCGGGACACCCAAGTCGGCTGGGAGACACAGCTCAAATCCCCACAGGGCGTGGGACATTCCCCCAAACAGCCGGGACTCCTGAACGGGCCAGGCCTTCCAGGGCCTCAAGCCCCGGGCCGTCCTGGCAAGCACGCGGCCGCCGGGCCTCATCAAAGCCCTCCGTCACCGGCGGGGCCAGGACACCGCCACCGCTGCCCAAGCCCAGGCCTCCCGTCTCCGCTCGCCATCCAGCCGCCCGCCGCAGGACCCGGACACCCGCCCCGAGCAGCCTCCCAGGCACTGCCAGCTGAGAGACGTCCCTGGCCGCCGACCTCCCCGCTCTGCCCAGGCCCCCGCGCGGCGACCTGGGCGAAGCGCTCCACGCGGCGCGGGTGGCTCGCTCTGCCGGGCAGACCACCCCCTCCAGGGCGTCCAAGGGCTCGGCATCGCACCCTCCAGGGAGAGGGAGACCGTGCACCGGGAAGGACTCCGACCCGTGGCCTCCCAAAGGACCCCCCCAAGGTGCGGTCCGCGCCGAGGCCCAGGGACCTGGCGGCTGCCTTCCCCAGACCCCCACGGGGAGCCACGCCTCCCAGAGGAGAGGCCACATGCAAGACCGTCCCCGCCCCTGCCCGCGCGGTCCTTGCCTACCCGGGCCTCCCACAGCCGCTGACGCCATCCCACTTGAGGCCAGGGCACCTCCTCCAGAGCCCCTCGCCCATCCAGACGTGGGCCTGTCCACCCACGTCCCCGGCAGGCTCCCTCTGCCCGCCTGTCGCTCACCACTTCAGCTGCCCCCTTCTCGCCACCCAGCCCCAGCCTCCGCCCCAACATCCCTGGACGTCCCAGGGGAGCGCCCTCAGGGGTTCCCAGGCTGCCCCCCTCCCATGGGGGACGGCCCTGATCCAAGGGCCCCCGCTACCACAGACCCCCTGCAGCAGGTGGCCCTCAGGGGTCCCCAGAGCAGAAAGAGAACACTACCCTGCCGGGATCCCGTCTCCCCACAGCATCCTGAGAAGGGCGCCCGGCCTGGGCCAGGACGCCCCCTGGGGCCCTAGGGCCGCACACTTGCCTCGCGGGCCGGGCCCAAATTTCGGCCCCCGCGACGGCTTGCGAAACCCCCCAAGGCCGGCGGGAGGCCGCCCGGGATCTCCAGCACGCTCGGGCACGCGGCCTCGCCCCCGAGGCCAGCGCCGGGCGACGGGCCCCATGCTTCCTGGGCCCGGCAGGCGGCCGCCTTCCCCAGACCTCACCCGAGTGGCTGCTGACACCCAGAGGCCCCAAGGCCAAGGGCCCATCTACCCCCGAGCCCCCGGTGGCCGCCACGTGCCGGACCTCAGTTTCGATGAGGAGACGGTAGTGAGTTCTCACTCATTTTGTTCAGATTTCCAAGGAATGCTTTAGAGGGAGTCATCATCGATCCGAGCACGGGCTCCGCCGCCGCAAGGCAAATTCACGGCCTCCGCACCTGGACATCCCACCCGCTCCATCACGGCAGCGTTTGGGGGCGTGCCCAGACAGACGAGCCACTGGGCAGGACGGGACGCTCCCCCTCACGCCCCCGGAGCTGGCCTGCCGGGGCCAAAGCCCGCGAGAAGCGGGGCTGGCCTGGGGCTCCGGACAGACGAGCGCCCCAAGGGCGAGTTCTCCACCACTGAGGACAGGGGCCGCTCACCATCGCCAGGTCTCCACAGAGCCGCGACAAGGACGCCACGCGCACTGGGCTGCGGGAGCTCCTCGGCCTCGCGCGGTGGCACGCCACAAGATCAGGGGTCCGCCATGCTGCTCTCCTGGGTCAGGGCGAGAGAGCACACACACCACAAGGGTTTCCACAAGGAGGAAGGGCCACGCTGGCGCCAGGGGACCAGGGCCCCTCCACCTGGAGACCCGCACTGCATCGGGCTGCCACGGCTCCCCAGCCTCCCCAGCCTCCCCTCTCTCTGGGTGTCTGCAGCCACACGGACCCTGCCTGGGGGCCGGGCGGGGGGTGGTGCAGGCCCGGCCTGCACAGAGGCGTGCCAGGGGCACAGAGAGAGGCCCCGGCATTCTCCCACGTCCCAGGGCCCGAAAGATGGATCCCCAAGGCCGGCTCCCCGCCCCCCAACACGGCAACAAGGTGCCCCACGGAGGCACATTCAGGCCCACTGGGGCAACCTGCGCCACACCCCCGACACGACCGGGAAACCCAAACCCCTGGCACCTCCTCTGCCTCAGGACTTCCGCCAGGACTCACCGCCCCTGCGGAAACCCTCTCTCTTCCTTTGTTCTCTCCCTCTCTCTCTCTCCCTCTCGGTCCCACCCGCTGTCACCCTTTCCCTGGCGAGCGCGCGCGCGCCG
Organism: Sus scrofa; assembly: GCF_054392235.1. Classification (NCBI taxonomy): domain Eukaryota; kingdom Metazoa; phylum Chordata; class Mammalia; order Artiodactyla; family Suidae; genus Sus; species Sus scrofa. The sequence continues at coordinate 151,705,110 of NC_139383.1, forward strand.
AAGCTTTCTCTCCTTTGCTGGACCCATCCGACGCACGATCAGCCACTTGCCCTCACAAGAGTCTGTCCGTGCCAGCCGGCTCTCCAGGAACCCCAGCACGGGCGCACTGATGCTACCCTGCCCTGACGAAGGGTGACGGCCACCAACTCCCCTTGACCTCTCCATGATGCGGAATCCCCTCAGCGCCCGTAAGACCCCCCCGGAGCCGTTCCCGTGCCCAGCAGCAGGCACGAACCCCCTGACGAGACGTGGTCGCTACCCGGCGGTTCCCGCCCGCACCAAGCCCCTCCCAGTCCCGACCACACACCAACCGGGACACCCAAGTCGGCCGGGAGACACGGCTCAAATCCCCACAGGGCGTGGGACATTCCCCCAAACAGCCGGGACTCCTGAACGGGCCAGGCCTTCCTGGGCCTCAAGCCCCGGGCCTTCCTGGCAAGCACGCGGCCGCCGGGCCTCATCAAAGCCCTCCGTCACCGGCGGGGCCAGGACACCGCCACCGCTGCCCAAGCCCAGGCCTCCCGTCTCCGCTCGCCATCCAGCCGCCCGCCGCAGGACCCGGACACCCGCCCCGAGCAGCCTCCCAGGCACTGCCAGCTGAGAGACGTCCCTGGCCGCCGACCTCCCCGCTCTGCCCAGGCCCCCGCGCGGCGACCTGGGCGAAGCGCTCCACGCGGCGCGGGTGGCTCGCTCTGCCGGGCAGACCACCCCCTCCAGGGCGTCCAAGGGCTCGGCATCGCACCCTCCAGGGAGAGGGAGACCGTGCACCGGGAAGGACTCCGACCCGTGGCCTCCCAAAGGACCCCCCCAAGGTGCGGTCCGCGCCGAGGCCCAGGGACCTGGCGGCTGCCTTCCCCAGACCCCCACGGGGAGCCACGCCTCCCAGAGGAGAGGCCACATGCAAGACCGTCCCCGCCCCTGCCCGCGCGGTCCTTGCCTACCCGGGCCTCCCACAGCCGCTGACGCCATCCCACTTGAGGCCAGGGCACCTCCTCCAGAGCCCCTCGCCCATCCAGACGTGGGCCTGTCCACCCACGTCCCCGGCAGGCTCCCTCTGCCCGCCTGTCGCTCACCACTTCAGCTGCCCCCTTCTCGCCACCCAGCCCCAGCCTCCGCCCCAACATCCCTGGACGTCCCAGGGGAGCGCCCTCAGGGGTTCCCAGGCTGCCCCCCTCCCATGGGGGACGGCCCTGATCCAAGGGCCCCCGCTACCACAGACCCCCTGCAGCAGGTGGCCCTCAGGGGTCCCCAGAGCAGAAAGAGAACACTACCCTGCCGGGATCCCGTCTCCCCACAGCATCCTGAGAAGGGCGCCCGGCCTGGGCCAGGACGCCCCCTGGGGCCCTAGGGCCGCACACTTGCCTCGCGGGCCGGGCCCAAATTTCGGCCCCCGCGACGGCTTGCGAAACCCCCCAAGGCCGGCGGGAGGCCGCCCGGGATCTCCAGCACGCTCGGGCACGCGGCCTCGCCCCCGAGGCCAGCGCCGGGCGACGGGCCCCATGCTTCCTGGGCCCGGCAGGCGGCCGCCTTCCCCAGACCTCACCCGAGTGGCTGCTGACACCCAGAGGCCCCAAGGCCAAGGGCCCATCTACCCCCGAGCCCCCGGTGGCCGCCACGTGCCGGACCTCAGTTTCGATGAGGAGACGGTAGTGAGTTCTCACTCATTTTGTTCAGATTTCCAAGGAATGCTTTAGAGGGAGTCATCATCGATCCGAGCACGGGCTCCGCCGCCGCAAGGCAAATTCACGGCCTCCGCACCTGGACATCCCACCCGCTCCATCACGGCAGCGTTTGGGGGCGTGCCCAGACAGACGAGCCACTGGGCAGGACGGGACGCTCCCCCTCACGCCCCCGGAGCTGGCCTGCCGGGGCCAAAGCCCGCGAGAAGCGGGGGTGGCCCGGGGCTCCGGACAGACGAGCGCCCCAAGGGCGAGTTCTCCACCACTGAGGACAGGGGCCGCTCACCATCGCCAGGTCTCCACAGAGCCGCGACAAGGACGCCACGCGCACTGGGCTGCGGGAGCTCCTCGGCCTCGCGCGGTGGCACGCCACAAGATCAGGGGTCCGCCATGCTGCTCTCCTGGGTCAGGGCGAGAGAGCACACACACCACAAGGGTTTCCACAAGGAGGAAGGGCCACGCTGGCGCCAGGGGACCAGGGCCCCTCCACCTGGAGACCCGCACTGCATCGGGCTGCCATGGCTCCCCAGCCTCCCCAGCCTCCCCTCGCTCTGGGTGTCTGCAGCCACACGGACCCTGCCTGGGGGACGGGCGCGGGGGGTGGTGCAGGCCCGGCCTGCACAGAGGCGTGCCAGGGGCACAGAGAGAGGCCCCGGCATTCTTCTCCCACGTCCCAGGGCCCGAAAGATGGATCCCCAAGGCCGGCTCCCCGCCCCCCAACACGGCAACAAGGTGCCCCACGGAGGCACATTCAGGCCCACTGGGGCAACCTGCGCCACACCCCCGACACGACCGGGAAACCCAAACCCCTGGCACCTCCTCTGCCTCAGGACTTCCGCCAGGACTCACCGCCCCTGCGGAAACCCTCTCTCTTCCTTTGTTCTCTCCCTCTCTCTCTCTCCCTCTCGGTCCCACCCGCTGTCACCCTTTCCCTGGCGAGCGCGCGCGCGCCGAAGCTTTCTCTCCTTTGCTGGACCCATCCGACGCACGATCAGCCACTTGCCCTCACAAGAGTCTGTCCGTGCCAGCCGGCTCTCCAGGAACCCCAGCACGGGCGCACTGATGCTACCCTGCCCTGACGAAGGGTGACGGCCACCAACTCCCCTTGACCTCTCCATGATGCGGAATCCCCTCAGCGCCCGTAAGACCCCCCCGGAGCCGTTCCCGTGCCCAGCAGCAGGCACGAACCCCCTGACGAGACGTGGTCGCTACCCGGCGGTTCCCGCCCGCACCAAGCCCCTCCCAGTCCCGACCACACACCAACCGGGACACCCAAGTCGGCCGGGAGACACGGCTCAAATCCCCACAGGGCGTGGGACATTCCCCCAAACAGCCGGGACTCCTGAACGGGCCAGGCCTTCCGGGGCCTCAAGCCCCGGGCCTTCCTGGCAAGCACGCGGCCGCCGGGCCTCATCAAAGCCCTCCGTCACCGGCGGGGCCAGGACACCGCCACCGCTGCCCAAGCCCAGGCCTCCCGTCTCCGCTCGCCATCCAGCCGCCCGCCGCAGGACCCGGACACCCGCCCCGAGCAGCCTCCCAGGCACTGCCAGCTGAGAGACGTCCCTGGCCGCCGACCTCCCCGCTCTGCCCAGGCCCCCGCGCGGCGACCTGGGTGAAGCGCTCCACGCGGCGCGGGTGGCTCGCTCTGCCGGGCAGACCACCCCCTCCAGGGCGTCCAAGGGCTCGGCATCGCACCCTCCAGGGAGAGGGAGACCGTGCACCGGGAAGGACTCCGACCCGTGGCCTCCCAAAGGACCCCCCCAAGGTGCGGTCCGCGCCGCGGCCCAGGGACCTGGCGGCTGCCTTCCCCAGACCCCCACGGGGAGCCACGCCTCCCAGAGGAGAGGCCACATGCAAGACCGTCCCCGCCCCTGCCCGCGCGGTCCTTGCCTACCCGGGCCTCCCACAGCCGCTGACGCCATCCCACTTGAGGCCAGGGCACCTCCTCCAGAGCCCCTCGCCCATCCAGACGTGGGCCTGTCCACCCACGTCCCCGGCAGGCTCCCTCTGCCCGCCTGTCGCTCACCACTTCAGCTGCCCCCTTCTCGCCACCCAGCCCCAGCCTCCGCCCCAACATCCCTGGACGTCCCAGGGGAGCGCCCTCAGGGGTTCCCAGGCTGCCCCCCTCCCATGGGGGACGGCCCTGATCCAAGGGCCCCCGCTACCACAGACCCCCTGCAGCAGGTGGCCCTCAGGGGTCCCCAGAGCAGAAAGAGAACACTACCCTGCCGGGATCCCGTCTCCCCACAGCATCCTGAGAAGGGCGCCCGGCCTGGGCCAGGACGCCCCCTGGGGCCCTAGGGCCGCACACTTGCCTCGCGGGCCGGGCCCAAATTTCGGCCCCCGCGACGGCTTGCGAAACCCCCCAAGGCCGGCGGGAGGCCGCCCGGGATCTCCAGCACGCTCGGGCACACGGCCTCTCCCCCGAGGCCAGCGCCGGGCGACGGGCCCCATGCTTCCTGGGCCCGGCAGGCGGCCGCCTTCCCCAGACCTCACCCGAGTGGCTGCTGACACCCAGAGGCCCCAAGGCCAAGGGCCCATCTACCCCCGAGCCCCCGGTGGCCGCCACGTGCCGGACCTCAGTTTCGATGAGGAGACGGTAGTGAGTTCTCACTCATTTTGTTCAGATTTCCAAGGAATGCTTTAGAGGGAGTCATCATCGATCCGAGCACGGGCTCCGCCGCCGCAAGGCAAATTCACGGCCTCCGCACCTGGACATCCCACCCGCTCCATCACGGCAGCGTTTGGGGGCGTGCCCAGACAGACGAGCCACTGGGCAGGACGGGACGCTCCCCCTCACGCCCCCGGAGCTGGCCTGCCGGGGCCAAAGCCCGCGAGAAGCGGGGCTGGCCCGGGGCTCCGGACAGACGAGCGCCCCAAGGGCGAGTTCTCCACCACTGAGGACAGGGGCCGCTCACCATCGCCAGGTCTCCACAGAGCCGCGACAAGGACGCCACGCGCACTGGGCTGCGGGAGCTCCTCGGCCTCGCGCGGTGGCACGCCACAAGATCAGGGGTCCGCCATGCTGCTCTCCTGGGTCAGGGCGAGAGAGCACACACACCACAAGGGTTTCCACAAGGAGGAAGGGCCACGCTGGCGCCAGGGGACCAGGGCCCCTCCACCTGGAGACCCGCACTGCATCGGGCTGCCACGGCTCCCCAGCCTCCCCAGCCTCCCCTCTCTCTGGGTGTCTGCAGCCACACGGACCCTGCCTGGGGGCCGGGCGGGGGGTGGTGCAGGCCCGGCCTGCACAGAGGCGTGCCAGGGGCACAGAGAGAGGCCCCGGCATTCTCCCACGTCCCAGGGCCCGAAAGATGGATCCCCAAGGCCGGCTCCCCGCCCCCCAACACGGCAACAAGGTGCCCCACGGAGGCACATTCAGGCCCACTGGGGCAACCTGCGCCACACCCCCGACACGACCGGGAAAACCAAACCCCTGGCACCTCCTCTGCCTCAGGACTTCCGCCAGGACTCACCGCCCCTGCGGAAACCCTCTCTCTTCCTTTGTTCTCTCCCTCTCTCTCTCTCCCTCTCGGTCCCACCCGCTGTCACCCTTTCCCTGGCGAGCGCGCGCGCGCCGAAGCTTTCTCTCCTTTGCTGGACCCATCCGACGCACGATCAGCCACTTGCCCTCACGAGAGTCTGTCCGTGCCAGCCGGCTCTCCAGGAACCCCAGCACGGGCGCACTGATGCTACCCTGCCCTGACGAAGGGTGACGGCCACCAACTCCCCTTGACCTCTCCATGATGCGGAATCCCCTCAGCGCCCGTAAGACCCCCCCGGAGCCGTTCCCGTGCCCAGCAGCAGGCACGAACCCCCTGACGAGACGTGGTCGCTACCCGGCGGTTCCTGCCCGCACCAAGCCCCTCCCAGTCCCGACCACACACCAACCGGGACACCCAAGTCGGCCGGGAGACACGGCTCAAATCCCCACAGGGCGTGGGACATTCCCCCAAACAGCCGGGACTCCTGAACGGGCCAGGCCTTCCAGCGCCTCAAGCCCCGGGCCTTCCTGGCAAGCACGCGGCCGCCGGGCCTCATCAAAGCCCTCCGTCACCGGCGGGGCCAGGACACCGCCACCGCTGCCCAAGCCCAGGCCTCCCGTCTCCGCTCGCCATCCAGCCGCCCGCCGCAGGACCCGGACACCCGCCCCGAGCAGCCTCCCAGGCACTGCCAGCTGAGAGACGTCCCTGGCCGCCGACCTCCCCGCTCTGCCCAGGCCCCCGCGCGGCGACCTGGGCGAAGCGCTCCACGCGGCGCGGGTGGCTCGCTCTGCCGGGCAGACCACCCCCTCCAGGGCGTCCAAGGGCTCGGCATCGCACCCTCCAGGGAGAGGGAGACCGTGCACCGGGAAGGACTCCGACCCGTGGCCTCCCAAAGGACCCCCCCAAGGTGCGGTCCGCGCCGCGGCCCAGGGACCTGGCGGCTGCCTTCCCCAGACCCCCACGGGGAGCCACGCCTCCCAGAGGAGAGGCCACATGCAAGACCGTCCCCGCCCCTGCCCGCGCGGTCCTTGCCTACCCGGGCCTCCCACAGCCGCTGACGCCATCCCACTTGAGGCCAGGGCACCTCCTCCAGAGCCCCTCGCCCATCCAGACGTGGGCCTGTCCACCCACGTCCCCGGCAGGCTCCCTCTGCCCGCCTGTCGCTCACCACTTCAGCTGCCCCCTTCTCGCCACCCAGCCCCAGCCTCCGCCCCAACATCCCTGGACGTCCCAGGGGAGCACCCTCAGGGGTTCCCAGGCTGCCCCCCTCCCATGGGGGACGGCCCTGATCCAAGGGCCCCCGCTACCACAGACCCCCTGCAGCAGGTGGCCCTCAGGGGTCCCCAGAGCAGAAAGAGAACACTACCCTGCCGGGATCCCGTCTCCCCACAGCATCCTGAGAAGGGCGCCCGGCCTGGGCCAGGACGCCCCCTGGGGCCCTAGGGCCGCACACTTGCCTCGCGGGCCGGGCCCAAATTTCGGCCCCCGCGACGGCTTGCGAAACCCCCCAAGGCCGGCGGGAGGCCGCCCGGGATCTCCAGCACGCTCGGGCACGCGGCCTCGCCCCCGAGGCCAGCGCCGGGCGACGGGCCCCATGTTTCCTGGGCCCGGCAGGCGGCCGCCTTCCCCAGACCTCACCCGAGTGGCTGCTGACACCCAGAGGCCCCAAGGCCAAGGGCCCATCTACCCCCGAGCCCCCGGTGGCCGCCACGTGCCGGACCTCAGTTTCGATGAGGAGACGGTAGTGAGTTCTCACTCATTTTGTTCAGATTTCCAAGGAATGCTTTAGAGGGAGTCATCATCGATCCGAGCACGGGCTCCGCCGCCGCAAGGCAAATTCACGGCCTCCGCACCTGGACATCCCACCCGCTCCATCACGGCAGCGTTTGGGGGCGTGCCCAGACAGACGAGCCACTGGGCAGGACGGGACGCTCCCCCTCACGCCCCCGGAGCTGGCCTGCCGGGGCCAAAGCCCGCGAGAAGCGGGGCTGGCCCGGGGCTCCGGACAGACGAGCGCCCCAAGGGCGAGTTCTCCACCACTGAGGACAGGGGCCGCTCACCATCGCCAGGTCTCCACAGAGCCGCGACAAGGACGCCACGCGCACTGGGCTGCGGGAGCTTCTCGGCCTCGCGCGGTGGCACGCCACAAGATCAGGGGTCCGCCATGCTGCTCTCCTGGGTCAGGGCGAGAGAGCACACACACCACAAGGGTTTCCACAAGGAGGAAGGGCCACGCTGGCGCCAGGGGACCAGGGCCCCTCCACCTGGAGACCCGCACTGCATCGGGCTGCCACGGCTCCCCAGCCTCCCCAGCCTCCCCTCTCTCTGGGTGTCTGCAGCCACACGGACCCTGCCTGGGGGCCGGGCGGGGGGTGGTGCAGGCCCGGCCTGCACAGAGGCGTGCCAGGGGCACAGAGAGAGGCCCCGGCATTCTCCCACGTCCCAGGGCCCGAAAGATGGATCCCCAAGGCCGGCTCCCCGCCCCCCAACACGGCAACAAGGTGCCCCACGGAGGCACATTCAGGCCCACTGGGGCAACCTGCGCCACACCCCCGACACGACCGGGAAACCCAAACCCCTGGCACCTCCTCTGCCTCAGGACTTCCGCCAGGACTCACCGCCCCTGCGGAAACCCTCTCTTTTCCTTTGTTCTCTCCCTCTCTCTCTCTCCCTCTCGGTCCCACCCGCTGTCACCCTTTCCCTGGCGAGCGCGCGCGCGCCGAAGCTTTCTCTCCTTTGCTGGACCCATCCGACGCACGATCAGCCACTTGCCCTCACAAGAGTCTGTCCGTGCCAGCCGGCTCTCCAGGAACCCCAGCACGGGCGCACTGATGCTACCCTGCCCTGACGAAGGGTGACGGCCACCAACTCCCCTTGACCTCTCCATGATGCGGAATCCCCTCAGCGCCCGTAAGACCCCCCCGGAGCCGTTCCCGTGCCCAGCAGCAGGCACGAACCCCCTGACGAGACGTGGTCGCTACCCGGCGGTTCCCGCCCGCACCAAGCCCCTCCCAGTCCCGACCACACACCAACCGGGACACCCAAGTCGGCCGGGAGACACGGCTCAAATCCCCACAGGGCGTGGGACATTCCCCCAAACAGCCGGGACTCCTGAACGGGCCAGGCCTTCCAGGGCCTCAAGCCCCGGGCCTTCCTGGCAAGCACGCGGCCGCCGGGCCTCATCAAAGCCCTCCGTCACCGGCGGGGCCAGGACACCGCCACCGCTGCCCAAGCCCAGGCCTCCCGTCTCCGCTCGCCATCCAGCCGCCCGCCGCAGGACCCGGACACCCGCCCCGAGCAGCCTCCCAGGCACTGCCAGCTGAGAGACGTCCCTGGCCGCCGACCTCCCCGCTCTGCCCAGGCCCCCGCGCGGCGACCTGGGCGAAGCGCTCCACGCGGCGCGGGTGGCTCGCTCTGCCGGGCAGACCACCCCCTCCAGGGCGTCCAAGGGCTCGGCATCGCACCCTCCAGGGAGAGGGAGACCGTGCACCGGGAAGGACTCCGACCCGTGGCCTCCCAAAGGACCCCCCCAAGGTGCGGTCCGCGCCGCGGCCCAGGGACCTGGCGGCTGCCTTCCCCAGACCCCCACGGGGAGCCACGCCTCCCAGAGGAGAGGCCACATGCAAGACCGTCCCCGCCCCTGCCCGCGCGGTCCTTCCCTACCCGGGCCTCCCACAGCCGCTGACGCCATCCCACTTGAGGCCAGGGCACCTCCTCCAGAGCCCCTCGCCCATCCAGACGTGGGCCTGTCCACCCACGTCCCCGGCAGGCTCCCTCTGCCCGCCTGTCGCTCACCACTTCAGCTGCCCCCTTCTCGCCACCCAGCCCCAGCCTCCGCCCCAACATCCCTGGACGTCCCAGGGGAGCGCCCTCAGGGGTTCCCAGGCTGCCCCCCTCCCATGGGGGACGGCCCTGATCCAAGGGCCCCCGCTACCACAGACCCCCTGCAGCAGGTGGCCCTCAGGGGTCCCCAGAGCAGAAAGAGAACACTACCCTGCCGGGATCCCGTCTCCCCACAGCATCCTGAGAAGGGCGCCCGGCCTGGGCCAGGACGCCCCCTGGGGCCCTAGGGCCGCACACTTGCCTCGCGGGCCGGGCCCAAATTTCGGCCCCCGCGACGGCTTGCGAAACCCCCCAAGGCCGGCGGGAGGCCGCCCGGGATCTCCAGCACGCTCGGGCACGCGGCCTCGCCCCCGAGGCCAGCGCCGGGCGACGGGCCCCATGCTTCCTGGGCCCGGCAGGCGGCCGCCTTCCCCAGACCTCACCCGAGTGGCTGCTGACACCCAGAGGCCCCAAGGCCAAGGGCCCATCTACCCCCGAGCCCCCGGTGGCCGCCACGTGCCGGACCTCAGTTTCGATGAGGAGACGGTAGTGAGTTCTCACTCATTTTGTTCAGATTTCCAAGGAATGCTTTAGAGGGAGTCATCATCGATCCGAGCACGGGCTCCGCCGCCGCAAGGCAAATTCACGGCCTCCGCACCTGGACATCCCACCCGCTCCATCACGGCAGCGTTTGGGGGCGTGCCCAGACAGACGAGCCACTGGGCAGGACGGGACGCTCCCCCTCACGCCCCCGGAGCTGGCCTGCCGGGGCCAAAGCCCGCGAGAAGCGGGGCTGGCCCGGGGCTCCGGACAGACGAGCGCCCCAAGGGCGAGTTCTCCACCACTGAGGACAGGGGCCGCTCACCATCGCCAGGTCTCCACAGAGCCGCGACAAGGACGCCACGCGCACTGGGCTGCGGGAGCTCCTCGGCCTCGCGCGGTGGCACGCCACAAGATCAGGGGTCCGCCATGCTGCTCTCCTGGGTCAGGGCGAGAGAGCACACACACCACAAGGGTTTCCACAAGGAGGAAGGGCCACGCTGGCGCCAGGGGACCAGGGCCCCTCCACCTGGAGACCCGCACTGCATCGGGCTGCCACGGCTCCCCAGCCTCCCCAGCCTCCCCTCGCTCTGGGTGTCTGCAGCCACACGGACCCTGCCTGGGGGACGGGCGCGGGGGGGGGGTGCAGGCCCGGCCTGCACAGAGGCGTGCCAGGGGCACAGAGAGAGGCCCCGGCATTCTTCTCCCACGTCCCAGGGCCCGAAAGATGGATCCCCAAGGCCGGCTCCCCGCCCCCCAACACGGCAACAAGGTGCCCCACGGAGGCACATTCAGGCCCACTGGGGCAACCTGCGCCACACCCCCGACACGACCGGGAAAACCAAACCCCTGGCACCTCCTCTGCCTCAGGACTTCCGCCAGGACTCACCGCCCCTGCGGAAACCCTCTCTCTTCCTTTGTTCTCTCCCTCTCTCTCTCTCCCTCTCGGTCCCACCCGCTGTCACCCTTTCCCTGGCGAGCGCGCGCGCTGATGCTTTCTCTCCTTTGCTAGACCCATCCGACGCACGATCAGCCACTTGCCCTCACAAGAGTCTGTCCGTGCCAGCCGGCTCTCCAGGAACCCCAGCACGGGCGCACTGATGCTACCCTGCCCTGACGAAGGGTGACGGCCACCAACTCCCCTTGACCTCTCCATGATGCGGAATCCCCTCAGCACCCGTAAGACCCCCCCGAAGCCGTTCCCGTGCCCAGCAGCAGGCACGAACCCCCTGACGAGACGTGGTCGCTACCCGGCCGTTCCCGCCCGCACCACGCCCGTCCCAGGCCCGACCACACACCAACCGGGACACCCAAGTCGGCCGGGAGACACGGCTCAAATCCCCACAGGGCGTGGGACATTCCCCCAAACAGCCGGGACTCCTGAACGGGCCAGGCCTTCCAGGGCCTCAAGCCCCGGGCCTTCCTGGCAAGCACGCGGCCGCCGGGCCTCATCAAAGCCCTCCGTCACCGGCGGGGCCAGGACACCGCCACCGCTGCCCAAGCCCAGGCCTCCCGTCTCCGCTCGCCATCCAGCCGCCCGCCGCAGGACCCGGACACCCGCCCCGAGCAGCCTCCCAGGCACTGCCAGCTGAGAGACGTCCCTGGCCGCCGACCTCCCCGCTCTGCCCAGGCCCCCGCGCGGCGACCTGGGCGAAGCGCTCCACGCGGCGCGGGTGGCTCGCTCTGCCGGGCAGACCACCCCCTCCAGGGCGTCCAAGGGCTCGGCATCGCACCCTCCAGGGAGAGGGAGACCGTGCACCGGGAAGGACTCCGACCCGTGGCCTCCCAAAGGACCCCCCCAAGGTGCGGTCCGCGCCGCGGCCCAGGGACCTGGCGGCTGCCTTCCCCAGACCCCCACGGGGAGCCACGCCTCCCAGAGGAGAGGCCACATGCAAGACCGTCCCCGCCCCTGCCCGCGCGGTCCTTCCCTACCCGGGCCTCCCACAGCCGCTGACGCCATCCCACTTGAGGCCAGGGCACCTCCTCCAGAGCCCCTCGCCCATCCAGACCTGGGCCTGTCCACCCACGTCCCCGGCAGGCTCCCTCTGCCCGCCTGTCGCTCACCACTTCAGCTGCCCCCTTCTCGCCACCCAGCCCCAGCCTCCGCCCCCACATCCCTGGACGTCCCAGGGGAGCGCCCTCAGGGGTTCCCAGGCTGCCCCCCTCCCATGGGGGACGGCCCTGATCCAAGGGCCCCCGCTACCACAGACCCCCTGCAGCAGGTGGCCCTCAGGGGTCCCCAGAGCAGAAAGAGAACACTACCCTGCCGGGATCCCGTCTCCCCACAGCATCCTGAGAAGGGCGCCCGGCCTGGGCCAGGACGCCCCCTGGGGCCCTAGGGCCGCACACTTGCCTCGCGGGCCGGGCCCAAATTTCGGCCCCCGCGACGGCTTGCGAAACCCCCCAAGGCCGGCGGGAGGCCGCCCGGGATCTCCAGCACGCTCGGGCACGCGGCCTCGCCCCCGAGGCCAGCGCCGGGCGACGGGCCCCATGCTTCCTGGGCCCGGCAGGCGGCCGCCTTCCCCAGACCTCACCCGAGTGGCTGCTGACACCCAGAGGCCCCAAGGCCAAGGGCCCATCTACCCCCGAGCCCCCGGTGGCCGCCACGTGCCGGACCTCAGTTTCGATGAGGAGACGGTAGTGAGTTCTCACTCATTTTGTTCAGATTTCCAAGGAATGCTTTAGAGGGAGTCATCATCGATCCGAGCACGGGCTCCGCCGCCGCAAGGCAAATTCACGGCCTCCGCACCTGGACATCCCACCCGCTCCATCACGGCAGCGTTTGGGGGCGTGCCCAGACAGACGAGCCACTGGGCAGGACGGGACGCTCCCCCTCACGCCCCCGGAGCTGGCCTGCCGGGGCCAAAGCCCGCGAGAAGCGGGGCTGGCCCGGGGCTCCGGACAGACGAGCGCCCCAAGGGCGAGTTCTCCACCACTGAGGACAGGGGCCGCTCACCATCGCCAGGTCTCCACAGAGCCGCGACAAGGACGCCACGCCCACTGGGCTGCGGGAGCTCCTCGGCCTCGCTCGGTGGCACGCCACAAGATCAGGGGTCCGCCATGCTGCTCTCCTGGGTCAGGGCGAGAGAGCACACACACCACAAGGGTTGCCACAAGGAGGAAGGGCCACGCTGGCGCCAGGGGACCAGGGCCCCTCCACCTGGAGACCCGCACTGCATCGGGCTGCCACGGCTCCCCAGCCTCCCCAGCCTCCCCTCGCTCTGGGTGTCTGCAGCCACACGGACCCTGCCTGGGGGACGGGCGCGGGGGGTGGTGCAGGCCCGGCCTGCACAGAGGCGTGCCAGGGGCACAGAGAGAGGCCCCGGCATTCTTCTCCCACGTCCCAGGGCCCGAAAGATGGATCCCCAAGGCCGGCTCCCCGCCCCCCAACACGGCAACAAGGTGCCCCACGGAGGCACATTCAGGCCCACTGGGGCAACCTGCGCCACACCCCCGACACGACCGGGAAACCCAAACCCCTGGCACCTCCTCTGCCTCAGGACTTCCGCCAGGACTCACCGCCCCTGCGGAAACCCTCTCTCTTCCTTTGTTCTCTCCCTCTCTCTCTCTCCCTCTCGGTCCCACCCGCTGTCACCCTTTCCCTGGCGAGAGCGCGCGCCGAAGCTTTCTCTCCTTTGCTGGACCCATCCGACGCACGATCAGCCACTTGCCCTCACGAGAGTCTGTCCGTGCCAGCCGGCTCTCCAGGAACCCCAGCACGGGCGCACTGATGCTACCCTGCCCTGACGAAGGGTGACGGCCACCAACTCCCCTTGACCTCTCCATGATGCGGAATCCCCTCAGCGCCCGTAAGACCCCCCCGGAGCCGTTCCCGTGCCCAGCAGCAGGCATGAACCCCCTGACGAGACGTGGTCACTACCCGGCGGTTCCCGCCCGCACCAAGCCCGTCCCAGGCCCGACCACACACCAACCGGGACACCCAAGTCGGCCGGGAGTCATGGCTCAAATCCCCACAGGGCGTGGGACATTCCCCCAAATAGCCGGGACTCCTGAACGGGCCAGGCCTTCCAGGGCCTCAAGCCCCGGGCCTTCCTGGCAAGCACGCGGCCGCCGGGCCTCATCAAAGCCCTCCGTCACCGGCGGGGCCAGGACACCGCCACCGCTGCCCAAGCCCAGGCCTCCCGTCTCCGCTCGCCATCCAGCCGCCCGCCGCAGGACCCGGACACCCGCCCCGAGCAGCCTCCCAGGCACTGCCAGCTGAGAGACGTCCCTGGCCGCCGACCTCCCCGCTCTGCCCAGGCCCCCGCGCGGCGACCTGGGCGAAGCGCTCCACGCGGCGCGGGTGGCTCGCTCTGCCGGGCAGACCACCCCCTCCAGGGCGTCCAAGGGCTCGGCATCGCACCCTCCAGGGAGAGGGAGACCGTGCACCGGGAAGGACTCCGACCCGTGGCCTCCCAAAGGACTCCCCCAAGGTGCAGTCCGCGCCGCGGTCCAGGGACCTGGCGGCTGCCTTCCCCAGACCCCCACGGGGAGCCACGCCTCCCAGAGGAGAGGCCACATGCAAGACCGTCCCCGCCCCTGCCCGCGCGGTCCTTCCCTACCCGGGCCTCCCACAGCCGCTGACGCCATCCCACTTGAGGCCAGGGCACCTCCTCCAGAGCCCCTCGCCCATCCAGACCTGGGCCTGTCCACCCACGTCCCCGGCAGGCTCCCTCTGCCCGCCTGTCGCTCACCACTTCAGCTGCCCCCTTCTCGCCACCCAGCCCCAGCCTCCGCCCCCACATCCCTGGACGTCCCAGGGGAGCGCCCTCAGGGGTTCCCAGGCTGCCCCCCTCCCATGGGGGACGGCCCTGATCCAAGGGCCCCCGCTACCACAGACCCCCTGCAGCAGGTGGCCCTCAGGGGTCCCCAGAGCAGAAAGAGAACACTACCCTGCCGGGATCCCGTCTCCCCACAGCATCCTGAGAAGGGCGCCCGGCCTGGGCCAGGACGCCCCCTGGGGCCCTAGGGCCGCACACTTGCCTCGCGGGCCGGGCCCAAATTTCGGCCCCCGCGACGGCTTGCGAAACCCCCCAAGGCCGGCGGGAGGCCGCCCGGGATCTCCAGCACGCTCGGGCACGCGGCCTCGCCCCCGAGGCCAGCGCCGGGCGACGGGCCCCATGCTTCCTGGGCCCGGCAGGCGGCCGCCTTCCCCAGACCTCACCCGAGTGGCTGCTGACACCCAGAGGCCCCAAGGCCAAGGGCCCATCTACCCCCGAGCCCCCGGTGGCCGCCACGTGCCGGACCTCAGTTTCGATGAGGAGACGGTAGTGAGTTCTCACTCATTTTGTTCAGATTTCCAAGGAATGCTTTAGAGGGAGTCATCATCGATCCGAGCACGGGCTCCGCCGCCGCAAGGCAAATTCACGGCCTCCGCACCTGGACATCCCACCCGCTCCATCACGGCAGCGTTTGGGGGCGTGCCCAGACAGACGAGCCACTGGGCAGGACGGGACGCTCCCCCTCACGCCCCCGGAGCTGGCCTGCCGGGGCCAAAGCCCGCGAGAAGCGGGGCTGGCCCGGGGCTCCGGACAGACGAGCGCCCCAAGGGCGAGTTCTCCACCACTGAGGACAGGGGCCGCTCACCATCGCCAGGTCTCCACAGAGCCGCGACAAGGACGCCACGCCCACTGGGCTGCGGGAGCTCCTCGGCCTCGCTCGGTGGCACGCCACAAGATCAGGGGTCCGCCATGCTGCTCTCCTGGGTCAGGGCGAGAGAGCACACACACCACAAGGGTTGCCACAAGGAGGAAGGGCCACGCTGGCGCCAGGGGACCAGGGCCCCTCCACCTGGAGACCCGCACTGCATCGGGCTGCCACGGCTCCCCAGCCTCCCCAGCCTCCCCTCTCTCTGGGTGTCTGCAGCCACACGGACCCTGCCTGGGGGACGGGCGGGGGGGTGCAGGATCGGCCTGCACAGAGGCGTGCCAGGGGCACAGAGAGAGGCCCCGGCATTCTTCTCCCACGTCCCAGGGCCCGAAAGATGGATCCCCAAGGCCGGCTCCCCGCCCCCCAACACGGCAACAAGGTGCCCCACGGAGGCACATTCAGGCCCACTGGGGCAACCTGCGCCACACCCCCGACACGACCGGGAAAACCAAACCCCTGGCACCTCCTCTGCCTCAGGACTTCCGCCAGGACTCACCGCCCCTGCGGAAACCCTCTCTCTTCCTTTGTTCTCTCCCTCTCTCTCTCTCCCTCTCGGTCCCACCCGCTGTCACCCTTTCCCTGGCGAGCGCGCGCGCGCCGAAGCTTTCTCTCCTTTGCTGGACCCATCCGACGCACGATCAGCCACTTGCCCTCACAAGAGTCTGTCCGTGCCAGCCGGCTCTCCAGGAACCCCAGCACGGGCGCACTGATGCTACCCTGCCCTGACGAAGGGTGACGGCCACCAACTCCCCTTGACCTCTCCATGATGCGGAATCCCCTCAGCGCCCGTAAGACCCCCCCGGAGCCGTTCCCGTGCCCAGCAGCAGGCACGAACCCCCTGACGAGACGTGGTCGCTACCCGGCGGTTCCCGCCCGCACCACGCCCCTCCCAGTCCCGACCACACACCAACCGGGACACCCAAGTCGGCCGGGAGACACGGCTCAAATCCCCACAGGGCGTGGGACATTCCCCCAAACAGCCGGGACTCCTGAACGGGCCAGGCCTTCCAGGGCCTCAAGCCCCGGGCCTTCCTGGCAAGCACGCGGCCGCCGGGCCTCATCAAAGCCCTCCGTCACCGGCGGGGCCAGGACACCGCCACCGCTGCCCAAGCCCAGGCCTCCCGTCTCCGCTCGCCATCCAGCCGCCCGCCGCAGGACCCGGACACCCGCCCCGAGCAGCCTCCCAGGCACTGCCAGCTGAGAGACGTCCCTGGCCGCCGACCTCCCCGCTCTGCCCAGGCCCCCGCGCGGCGACCTGGGCGAAGCGCTCCACGCGGCGCGGGTGGCTCGCTCTGCCGGGCAGACCACCCCCTCCAGGGCGTCCAAGGGCTCGGCATCGCACCCTCCAGGGAGAGGGAGACCGTGCACCGGGAAGGACTCCGACCCGTGGCCTCCCAAAGGACCCCCCCAAGGTGCGGTCAGCGCCGCGGCCCAGGGACCTGGCGGCTGCCTTCCCCAGACCCCCACGGGGAGCCACGCCTCCCAGAGGAGAGGCCACATGCAAGACCGTCCCCGCCCCTGCCCGCGCGGTCCTTCCCTACCCGGGCCTCCCACAGCCGCTGACGCCATCCCACTTGAGGCCAGGGCACCTCCTCCAGAGCCCCTCGCCCATCCAGACCTGGGCCTGTCCACCCACGTCCCCGGCAGGCTCCCTCTGCCCGCCTGTCGCTCACCACTTCAGCTGCCCCCTTCTCGCCACCCAGCCCCAGCCTCCGCCCCCACATCCCTGGACGTCCCAGGGGAGCGCCCTCAGGGGTTCCCAGGCTGCCCCCCTCCCATGGGGGACGGCCCTGATCCAAGGGCCCCCGCTACCACAGACCCCCTGCAGCAGGTGGCCCTCAGGGGTCCCCAGAGCAGAAAGAGAACACTACCCTGCCGGGATCCCGTCTCCCCACAGCATCCTGAGAAGGGCGCCCGGCCTGGGCCAGGACGCCCCCTGGGGCCCTAGGGCCGCACACTTGCCTCGCGGGCCGGGCCCAAATTTCGGCCCCCGCGACGGCTTGCGAAACCCCCCAAGGCCGGCGGGAGGCCGCCCGGGATCTCCAGCACGCTCGGGCACGCGGCCTCGCCCCCGAGGCCAGCGCCGGGCGACGGGCCCCATGCTTCCTGGGCCCGGCAGGCGGCCGCCTTCCCCAGACCTCACCCGAGTGGCTGCTGACACCCAGAGGCCCCAAGGCCAAGGGCCCATCTACCCCCGAGCCCCCGGTGGCCGCCACGTGCCGGACCTCAGTTTCGATGAGGAGACGGTAGTGAGTTCTCACTCATTTTGTTCAGATTTCCAAGGAATGCTTTAGAGGGAGTCATCATCGATCCGAGCACGGGCTCCGCCGCCGCAAGGCAAATTCACGGCCTCCGCACCTGGACATCCCACCCGCTCCATCACGGCAGCGTTTGGGGGCGTGCCCAGACAGACGAGCCACTGGGCAGGACGGGACGCTCCCCCTCACGCCCCCGGAGCTGGCCTGCCGGGGCCAAAGCCCGCGAGAAGCGGGGCTGGCCCGGGGCTCCGGACAGACGAGCGCCCCAAGGGCGAGTTCTCCACCACTGAGGACAGGGGCCGCTCACCATCGCCAGGTCTCCACAGAGCCGCGACAAGGACGCCACGCCCACTGGGCTGCGGGAGCTCCTCGGCCTCGCTCGGTGGCACGCCACAAGATCAGGGGTCCGCCATGCTGCTCTCCTGGGTCAGGGCGAGAGAGCACACACACCACAAGGGTTGCCACAAGGAGGAAGGGCCACGCTGGCGCCAGGGGACCAGGGCCCCTCCACCTGGAGACCCGCACTGCATCGGGCTGCCACGGCTCCCCAGCCTCCCCAGCCTCCCCTCTCTCTGGGTGTCTGCAGCCACACGGACCCTGCCTGGGGGACGGGCGGGGGGGTGCAGGCCCGGCCTGCACAGAGGCGTGCCAGGGGCACAGAGAGAGGCCCCGGCATTCTTCTCCCACGTCCCAGGGCCCGAAAGATGGATCCCCAAGGCCGGCTCCCCGCCCCCCAACACGGCAACAAGGTGCCCCACGGAGGCACATTCAGGCCCACTGGGGCAACCTGCGCCACACCCCCGACACGACCGGGAAAACCAAACCCCTGGCACCTCCTCTGCCTCAGGACTTCCGCCAGGACTCACCGCCCCTGCGGAAACCCTCTCTCTTCCTTTGTTCTCTCCCTCTCTCTCTCTCCCTCTCGGTCCCACCCGCTGTCACCCTTTCCCTGGCGAGCGCGCGCGCGCCGAAACTTTCTCTCCTTTGCTGGACCCATCCGACGCATGATCAGCCACTTGCCCTCACAAGAGTCTGTCCGTGCCAGCCGGCTCTCCAGGAACCCCAGCACGGGCGCACTGATGCTACCCTGCCCTGACGAAGGGTGACGGCCACCAACTCCCCTTGACCTCTCCATGATGCGGAATCCCCTCAGCGCCCGTAAGACCCCCCCCGGAGCCGTTCCCGTGCCCAGCAGCAGGCACGAACCCCCTGACGAGACGTGGTCGCTACCCGGCGGTTCCCGCCCGCACCAAGCCCCTCCCAGTCCCGACCACACACCAACCGGGACACCCAAGTCGGCCGGGAGACACGGCTCAAATCCCCACAGGGCGTGGGACATTCCCCCAAACAGCCGGGACTCCTGAACGGGCCAGGCCTTCCAGGGCCTCAAGCCCCGGGCCTTCCTGGCAAGCACGCGGCCGCCGGGCCTCATCAAAGCCCTCCGTCACCGGCGGGGCCAGGACACCGCCACCGCTGCCCAAGCCCAGGCCTCCCGTCTCCGCTCGCCATCAAGCCGCCCGCCGCAGGACCCGGACACCCGCCCCGAGCAGCCTCCCAGGCACTGCCAGCTGAGAGACGTCCCTGGCCGCCGACCTCCCCGCTCTGCCCAGGCCCCCGCGCGGCGACCTGGGCGAAGCGCTCCACGCGGCGCGGGTGGCTCGCTCTGCCGGGCAGACCACCCCCTCCAGGGCGTCCAAGGGCTCGGCATCGCACCCTCCAGGGAGAGGGAGACCGTGCACCGGGAAGGACTCCGACCCGTGGCCTCCCAAAGGACCCCCCCAAGGTGCGGTCCGCGCCGCGGCCCAGGGACCTGGCGGCTGCCTTCCCCAGACCCCCACGGGGAGCCACGCCTCCCAGAGGAGAGGCCACATGCAAGACCGTCCCCGCCCCTGCCCGCGCGGTCCTTCCCTACCCGGGCATCCCACAGCCGCTGACGCCATCCCACTTGAGGCCAGGGCACCTCCTCCAGAGCCCCTCGCCCATCCAGACCTGGGCCTGTCCACCCACGTCCCCGGCAGGCTCCCTCTGCCCGCCTGTCGCTCACCACTTCAGCTGCCCCCTTCTCGCCACCCAGCCCCAGCCTCCGCCCCCACATCCCTGGACGTCCCAGGGGAGCGCCCTCAGGGGTTCCCAGGCTGCCCCCCTCCCATGGGGGACGGCCCTGATCCAAGGGCCCCCGCTACCACAGACCCCCTGCAGCAGGTGGCCCTCAGGGGTCCCCAGAGCAGAAAGAGAACACTACCCTGCCGGGATCCCGTCTCCCCACAGCATCCTGAGAAGGGCGCCCGGCCTGGGCCAGGACGCCCCCTGGGGCCCTAGGGCCGCACACTTGCCTCGCGGGCCGGGCCCAAATTTCGGCCCCCGCGACGGCTTGCGAAACCCCCCAAGGCCGGCGGGAGGCCGCCCGGGATCTCCAGCACGCTCGGGCACGCGGCCTCGCCCCCGAGGCCAGCGCCGGGCGACGGGCCCCATGCTTCCTGGGCCCGGCAGGCGGCCGCCTTCCCCAGACCTCACCCGAGTGGCTGCTGACACCCAGAGGCCCCAAGGCCAAGGGCCCATCTACCCCCGAGCCCCCGGTGGCCGCCACGTGCCGGACCTCAGTTTCGATGAGGAGACGGTAGTGAGTTCTCACTCATTTTGTTCAGATTTCCAAGGAATGCTTTAGAGGGAGTCATCATCGATCCGAGCACGGGCTCCGCCGCCGCAAGGCAAATTCACGGCCTCCGCACCTGGACATCCCACCCGCTCCATCACGGCAGCGTTTGGGGGCGTGCCCAGACAGACGAGCCACTGGGCAGGACGGGACGCTCCCCCTCACGCCCCCGGAGCTGGCCTGCCGGGGCCAAAGCCCGCGAGAAGCGGGGCTGGCCCGGGGCTCCGGACAGACGAGCGCCCCAAGGGCGAGTTCTCCACCACTGAGGACAGGGGCCGCTCACCATCGCCAGGTCTCCACAGAGCCGCGACAAGGACGCCACGCCCACTGGGCTGCGGGAGCTCCTCGGCCTCGCTCGGTGGCACGCCACAAGATCAGGGGTCCGCCATGCTGCTCTCCTGGGTCAGGGCGAGAGAGCACACACACCACAAGGGTTGCCACAAGGAGGAAGGGCCACGCTGGCGCCAGGGGACCAGGGCCCCTCCACCTGGAGACCCGCACTGCATCGGGCTGCCACGGCTCCCCAGCCTCCCCAGCCTCCCCTCTCTCTGGGTGTCTGCAGCCACACGGACCCTGCCTGGGGGACGGGCGGGGGGGTGCAGGCCCGGCCTGCACAGAGGCGTGCCAGGGGCACAGAGAGAGGCCCCGGCATTCTTCTCCCACGTCCCAGGGCCCGAAAGATGGATCCCCAAGGCCGGCTCCCCGCCCCCCAACACGGCAACAAGGTGCCCCACGGAGGCACATTCAGGCCCACTGGGGCAACCTGCGCCACACCCCCGACACGACCGGGAAACCCAAACCCCTGGCACCTCCTCTGCCTCAGGACTTCCGCCAGGACTCACCGCCCCTGCGGAAACCCTCTCTCTTCCTTTGTTCTCTCCCTCTCTCTCTCTCCCTCTCGGTCCCACCCGCTGTCACCCTTTCCCTGGCGAGCGCGCGCGCGCCGAAGCTTTCTCTCCTTTGCTGGACCCATCCGACGCACGATCAGCCACTTGCCCTCACAAGAGTCTGTCCGTGCCAGCCGGCTCTCCAGGAACCCCAGCACGGGCGCACTGATGCTACCCTGCCCTGACGAAGGGTGACGGCCACCAACTCCCCTTGACCTCTCCATGATGCGGAATCCCCTCAGCGCCCGTAAGACCCCCCCGGAGCCGTTCCCGTGCCCAGCAGCAGGCACGAACCCCCTGACGAGACGTGGTCGCTACCCAGCGGTTCCCGCCCGCACCACGCCCCTCCCAGTCCCGACCACACACCAACCGGGACACCCAAGTCGGCCGGGAGACACGGCTCAAATCCCCACAGGGCGTGGGACATTCCCCCAAACAGCCGGGACTCCTGAACGGGCCAGGCCTTCCAGGGCCTCAAGCCCCGGGCCTTCCTGGCAAGCACGCGGCCGCCGGGCCTCATCAAAGCCCTCCGTTACCGGCGGGGCCAGGACACCGCCACCGCTGCCCAAGCCCAGGCCTCCCGTCTCCGCTCGCCATCAAGCCGCCCGCCGCAGGACCCGGACACCCGCCCCGAGCAGCCTCCCAGGCACTGCCAGCTGAGAGACGTCCCTGGCCGCCGACCTCCCCGCTCTGCCCAGGCCCCCGCGCGGCGACCTGGGCGAAGCGCTCCACGCGGCGCGGGTGGCTCGCTCTGCCGGGCAGACCACCCCCTCCAGGGCGTCCAAGGGCTCGGCATCGCACCCTCCAGGGAGAGGGAGACCGTGCACCGGGAAGGACTCCGACCCGTGGCCTCCCAAAGGACCCCCCCAAGGTGCGGTCCGCGCCGCGGCCCAGGGACCTGGCGGCTGCCTTCCCCAGACCCCCACGGGGAGCCACGCCTCCCAGAGGAGAGGCCACATGCAAGACCGTCCCCGCCCCTGCCCGCGCGGTCCTTCCCTACCCGGGCCTCCCACAGCCGCTGACGCCATCCCACTTGAGGCCAGGGCACCTCCTCCAGAGCCCCTCGCCCATCCAGACCTGGGCCTGTCCACCCACGTCCCCGGCAGGCTCCCTCTGCCCGCCTGTCGCTCACCACTTCAGCTGCCCCCTTCTCGCCACCCAGCCCCAGCCTCCGCCCCCACATCCCTGGACGTCCCAGGGGAGCGCCCTCAGGGGTTCCCAGGCTGCCCCCCTCCCATGGGGGACGGCCCTGATCCAAGGGCCCCCGCTACCACAGACCCCCTGCAGCAGGTGGCCCTCAGGGGTCCCCAGAGCAGAAAGAGAACACTACCCTGCCGGGATCCCGTCTCCCCACAGCATCCTGAGAAGGGCGCCCGGCCTGGGCCAGGACGCCCCCTGGGGCCCTAGGGCCGCACACTTGCCTCGCGGGCCGGGCCCAAATTTCGGCCCCCGCGACGGCTTGCGAAACCCCCCAAGGCCGGCGGGAGGCCGCCCGGGATCTCCAGCACGCTCGGGCACGCGGCCTCGCCCCCGAGGCCAGCGCCGGGCGACGGGCCCCATGCTTCCTGGGCCCGGCAGGCGGCCGCCTTCCCCAGACCTCACCCGAGTGGCTGCTGACACCCAGAGGCCCCAAGGCCAAGGGCCCATCTACCCCCGAGCCCCCGGTGGCCGCCACGTGCCGGACCTCAGTTTCGATGAGGAGACGGTAGTGAGTTCTCACTCATTTTGTTCAGATTTCCAAGGAATGCTTTAGAGGGAGTCATCATCGATCCTAGCACGGGCTCCGCCGCCGCAAGGCAAATTCACGGCCTCCGCACCTGGACATCCCACCCGCTCCATCACGGCAGCGTTTGGGGGCGTGCCCAGACAGACGAGCCACTGGGCAGGACGGGACGCTCCCCCTCACGCCCCTGGAGCTGGCCTGCCGGGGCCAAAGCCCGCGAGAAGCGGGGCTGGCCCGGGGCTCCGGACAGACGAGCGCCCCAAGGGCGAGTTCTCCACCACTGAGGACAGGGGCCGCTCACCATCGCCAGGTCTCCACAGAGCCGCGACAAGGACGCCACGCCCACTGGGCTGCGGGAGCTCCTCGGCCTCGCTCGGTGGCACGCCACAAGATCAGGGGTCCGCCATGCTGCTCTCCTGGGTCAGGGCGAGAGAGCACACACACCACAAGGGTTGCCACAAGGAGGAAGGGCCACGCTGGCGCCAGGGGACCAGGGCCCCTCCACCTGGAGACCCGCACTGCATCGGGCTGCCACGGCTCCCCAGCCTCCCCAGCCTCCCCTCTCTCTGGGTGTCTGCAGCCACACGGACCCTGCCTGGGGGACGGGCGCGGGGGTGCAGGACCGGCCTGCACAGAGGCGTGCCAGGGGCACAGAGAGAGGCCCCGGCATTCTTCTCCCACGTCCCAGGGCCCGAAAGATGGATCCCCAAGGCCGGCTCCCCGCCCCCCAACACGGCAACAAGGTGCCCCACGGAGGCACATTCAGGCCCACTGGGGCAACCTGCGCCACACCCCCGACACGACCGGGAAACCCAAACCCCTGGCACCTCCTCTGCCTCAGGACTTCCGCCAGGACTCACCGCCCCTGCGGAAACCCTCTCTCTTCCTTTGTTCTCTCCCTCTCTCTCTCTCCCTCTCGGTCCCACCCGCTGTCACCCTTTCCCTGGCGAGCGCGCGCGCGCCGAAGCTTTCTCTCCTTTGCTGGACCCATCCGACGCACGATCAGCCACTTGCCCTCACAAGAGTCTGTCCGTGCCAGCCGGCTCTCCAGGAACACCAGCACGGGCGCACTGATGCTACCCTGCCCTGACGAAGGGTGACGGCCACCAACTCCCCTTGACCTCTCCATGATGCGGAATCCCCTCAGCGCCCGTAAGACCCCCCCGGAGCCGTTCCCGTGCCCAGCAGCAGGCACGAACCCCCTGACGAGACGTGGTCGCTACCCGGCGGTTCCCGCCCGCACCAAGCCCCTCCCAGTCCCGACCACACACCAACCGGGACACCCAAGTCGGCCGGGAGACACGGCTCAAATCCCCACAGGGCGTGGGACATTCCCCCAAACAGCCGGGACTCCTGAACGGGCCAGGCCTTCCAGGGCCTCAAGCCCCGGGCCTTCCTGGCAAGCACGCGGCCGCCGGGCCTCATCAAAGCCCTCCGTCACCGGCGGGGCCAGGACACCGCCACCGCTGCCCAAGCCCAGGCCTCCCGTCTCCGCTCGCCATCAAGCCGCCCGCCGCAGGACCCGGACACCCGCCCCGAGCAGCCTCCCAGGCACTGCCAGCTGAGAGACGTCCCTGGCCGCCGACCTCCCCGCTCTGCCCAGGCCCCCGCGCGGCGACCTGGGCGAAGCGCTCCACGCGGCGCGGGTGGCTCGCTCTGCCGGGCAGACCACCCCCTCCAGGGCGTCCAAGGGCTCGGCATCGCACCCTCCAGGGAGAGGGAGACCGTGCACCGGGAAGGACTCCGACCCGTGGCCTCCCAAAGGACCCCCCCAAGGTGCGGTCCGCGCCGCGGCCCAGGGACCTGGCGGCTGCCTTCCCCAGACCCCCACGGGGAGCCACGCCTCCCAGAGGAGAGGCCACATGCAAGACCGTCCCCGCCCCTGCCCGCGCGGTCCTTGCCTACCCGGGCCTCCCACAGCCGCTGACGCCATCCCACTTGAGGCCAGGGCACCTCCTCCAGAGCCCCTCGCCCATCCAGACGTGGGCCTGTCCACCCACGTCCCCGGCAGGCTCCCTCTGCCCGCCTGTCGCTCACCACTTCAGCTGCCCCCTTCTCGCCACCCAGCCCCAGCCTCCGCCCCCACATCCCTGGACGTCCCAGGGGAGCGCCCTCAGGGGTTCCCAGGCTGCCCCCCTCCCATGGGGGACGGCCCTGATCCAAGGGCCCCCGCTACCACAGACCCCCTGCAGCAGGTGGCCCTCAGGGGTCCCCAGAGCAGAAAGAGAACACTACCCTGCCGGGATCCCGTCTCCCCACAGCATCCTGAGAAGGGCGCCCGGCCTGGGCCAGGACGCCCCCTGGGGCCCTAGGGCCGCACACTTGCCTCGCGGGCCGGGCCCAAATTTCGGCCCCCGCGACGGCTTGCGAAACCCCCCAAGGCCGGCGGGAGGCCGCCCGGGATCTCCAGCACGCTCGGGCACGCGGCCTCGCCCCCGAGGCCAGCGCCGGGCGACGGGCCCCATGCTTCCTGGGCCCGGCAGGCGGCCGCCTTCCCCAGACCTCACCCGAGTGGCTGCTGACACCCAGAGGCCCCAAGGCCAAGGGCCCATCTACCCCCGAGCCCCCGGTGGCCGCCACGTGCCGGACCTCAGTTTCGATGAGGAGACGGTAGTGAGTTCTCACTCATTTTGTTCAGATTTCCAAGGAATGCTTTAGAGGGAGTCATCATCGATCCGAGCACGGGCTCCGCCGCCGCAAGGCAAATTCACGGCCTCCGCACCTGGACATCCCACCCGCTCCATCACGGCAGCGTTTGGGGGCGTGCCCAGACAGACGAGCCACTGGGCAGGACGGGACGCTCCCCCTCACGCCCCCGGAGCTGGCCTGCCGGGGCCAAAGCCCGCGAGAAGCGGGGCTGGCCCGGGGCTCCGGACAGACGAGCGCCCCAAGGGCGAGTTCTCCACCACTGAGGACAGGGGCCGCTCACCATCGCCAGGTCTCCACAGAGCCGCGACAAGGACGCCACGCCCACTGGGCTGCGGGAGCTCCTCGGCCTCGCTCGGTGGCACGCCACAAGATCAGGGGTCCGCCATGCTGCTCTCCTGGGTCAGGGCGAGAGAGCACACACACCACAAGGGTTGCCACAAGGAGGAAGGGCCACGCTGGCGCCAGGGGACCAGGGCCCCTCCACCTGGAGACCCGCACTGCATCGGGCTGCCACGGCTCCCCAGCCTCCCCAGCCTCCCCTCTCTCTGGGTGTCTGCAGCCACACGGACCCTGCCTGGGGGACGGGCGGGGTGGTGCAGGCCCGGCCTGCACAGAGGCGTGCCAGGGGCACAGAGAGAGGCCCCGGCATTCTTCTCCCACGTCCCAGGGCCCGAAAGATGGATCCCCAAGGCCGGCTCCCCGCCCCCCAACACGGCAACAAGGTGCCCCACGGAGGCACATTCAGGCCCACTGGGGCAACCTGCGCCACACCCCCGACACGACCGGGAAACCCAAACCCCTGGCACCTCCTCTGCCTCAGGACTTCCGCCAGGACTCACCGCCCCTGCGGAAACCCTCTCTCTTCCTTTGTTCTCTCCCTCTCTCTCTCTCCCTCTCGGTCCCACCCGCTGTCACCCTTTCCCTGGCGAGCGCGCGCGCGCCGAAGCTTTCTCTCCTTTGCTGGACCCATCCGACGCACGATCAGCCACTTGCCCTCACAAGAGTCTGTCCGTGCCAGCCGGCTCTCCAGGAACCCCAGCACGGGCGCACTGATGCTACCCTGCCCTGACGAAGGGTGACGGCCACCAACTCCCCTTGACCTCTCCATGATGCGGAATCCCCTCAGCGCCCGTAAGACCCCCCCCGGAGCCGTTCCCGTGCCCAGCAGCAGGCACGAACCCCCTGACGAGACGTGGTCGCTACCCGGCGGTTCCCGCCCGCACCAAGCCCGTCCCAGGCCCAACCACACACCAACCGGGACACCCAAGTCGGCCGGGAGTCACGGCTCAAATCCCCACAGGGCGTGGGACATTCCCCCAAACAGCCGGGACTCCTGAACGGGCCAGGCCTTCCAGGGCCTCAAGCCCCGGGCCTTCCTGGCAAGCACGCGGCCGCCGGGCCTCATCAAAGCCCTCCGTCACCGGCGGGGCCAGGACACCGCCACCGCTGCCCAAGCCCAGGCCTCCCGTCTCCGCTCGCCATCCAGCCGCCCGCCGCAGGACCCGGACACCCGCCCCGAGCAGCCTCCCAGGCACTGCCAGCTGAGAGACGTCCCTGGCCGCCGACCTCCCCGCTCTGCCCAGGCCCCCGCGCGGCGACCTGGGCGAAGCGCTCCACGCGGCGCGGGTGGCTCGCTCTGCCGGGCAGACCACCCCCTCCAGGGCGTCCAAGGGCTCGGCATCGCACCCTCCAGGGAGAGGGAGACCGTGCACCGGGAAGGACTCCGACCCGTGGCCTCCCAAAGGACCCCCCCAAGGTGCGGTCCGCGCCGCGGCCCAGGGACCTGGCGGCTGCCTTCCCCAGACCCCCACGGGGAGCCACGCCTCCCAGAGGAGAGGCCACATGCAAGACCGTCCCCGCCCCTGCCCGCGCGGTCCTTCCCTACCCGGGCCTCCCACAGCCGCTGACGCCATCCCACTTGAGGCCAGGGCACCTCCTCCAGAGCCCCTCGCCCATCCAGACCTGGGCCTGTCCACCCACGTCCCCGGCAGGCTCCCTCTGCCCGCCTGTCGCTCACCACTTCAGCTGCCCCCTTCTCGCCACCCAGCCCCAGCCTCCGCCCCCACATCCCTGGACGTCCCAGGGGAGCGCCCTCAGGGGTTCCCAGGCTGCCCCCCTCCCATGGGGGACGGCCCTGATCCAAGGGCCCCCGCTACCACAGACCCCCTGCAGCAGGTGGCCCTCAGGGGTCCCCAGAGCAGAAAGAGAACACTACCCTGCCGGGATCCCGTCTCCCCACAGCATCCTGAGAAGGGCGCCCGGCCTGGGCCAGGACGCCCCCTGGGGCCCTAGGGCCGCACACTTGCCTCGCGGGCCGGGCCCAAATTTCGGCCCCCGCGACGGCTTGCGAAACCCCCCAAGGCCGGCGGGAGGCCGCCCGGGATCTCCAGCACGCTCGGGCACGCGGCCTCGCCCCCGAGGCCAGCGCCGGGCGACGGGCCCCATGCTTCCTGGGCCCGGCAGGCGGCCGCCTTCCCCAGACCTCACCCGAGTGGCTGCTGACACCCAGAGGCCCCAAGGCCAAGGGCCCATCTACCCCCGAGCCCCCGGTGGCCGCCACGTGCCGGACCTCAGTTTCGATGAGGAGACGGTAGTGAGTTCTCACTCATTTTGTTCAGATTTCCAAGGAATGCTTTAGAGGGAGTCATCATCGATCCGAGCACGGGCTCCGCCGCCGCAAGGCAAATTCACGGCCTCCGCACCTGGACATCCCACCCGCTCCATCACGGCAGCGTTTGGGGGCGTGCCCAGACAGACGAGCCACTGGGCAGGACGGGACGCTCCCCCTCACGCCCCCGGAGCTGGCCTGCCGGGGCCAAAGCCCGCGAGAAGCGGGGCTGGCCCGGGGCTCCGGACAGACGAGCGCCCCAAGGGCGAGTTCTCCACCACTGAGGACAGGGGCCGCTCACCATCGCCAGGTCTCCACAGAGCCGCGACAAGGACGCCACGCCCACTGGGCTGCGGGAGCTCCTCGGCCTCGCTCGGTGGCACGCCACAAGATCAGGGGTCCGCCATGCTGCTCTCCTGGGTCAGGGCGAGAGAGCACACACACCACAAGGGTTGCCACAAGGAGGAAGGGCCACGCTGGCGCCAGGGGACCAGGGCCCCTCCACCTGGAGACCCGCACTGCATCGGGCTGCCACGGCTCCCCAGCCTCCCCAGCCTCCCCTCTCTCTGGGTGTCTGCAGCCACACGGACCCTGCCTGGGGGACGGGCGCGGGGGGGGGTGCAGGCCCGGCCTGCACAGAGGCGTGCCAGGGGCACAGAGAGAGGCCCCGGCATTCTTCTCCCACGTCCCAGGGCCCGAAAGATGGATCCCCAAGGCCGGCTCCCCGCCCCCCAACACGGCAACAAGGTGCCCCACGGAGGCACATTCAGGCCCACTGGGGCAACCTGCGCCACACCCCCGACACGACCGGGAAACCCAAACCCCTGGCACCTCCTCTGCCTCAGGACTTCCGCCAGGACTCACCGCCCCTGCGGAAACCCTCTCTCTTCCTTTGTTCTCTCCCTCTCTCTCTCTCCCTCTCGGTCCCACCCGCTGTCACCCTTTCCCTGGCGAGCACGCGCGCGCCGAAGCTTTCTCTCCTTTGCTGGACCCATCCGACGCACGATCAGCCACTTGCCCTCACAAGAGTCTGTCCGTGCCAGCCGGCTCTCCAGGAACCCCAGCACGGGCGCACTGATGCTACCCTGCCCTGACGAAGGGTGACGGCCACCAACTCCCCTTGACCTCTCCATGATGCGGAATCCCCTCAGCGCCCGTAAGACCCCCCCGGAGCCGTTCCCGTGCCCAGCAGCAGGCACGAACCCCCTGACGAGACGTGGTCGCTACCCGGCGGTTCCCGCCCGCACCAAGCCCGTCCCAGGCCCGACCACACACCAACCGGGACACCCAAGTCGGCCGGGAGACACGGCTCAAATCCCCACAGGGCGTGGGACATTCCCCCAAACAGCCGGGACTCCTGAACGGGCCAGGCCTTCCAGGGCCTCAAGCCCCGGGCCTTCCTGGCAAGCACGCGGCCGCCGGGCCTCATCAAAGCCCTCCGTCACCGTCGGGGCCAGGACACCGCCACCGCTGCCCAAGCCCAGGCCTCCCGTCTCCGCTCGCCATCAAGCCGCCCGCCGCAGGACCCGGACACCCGCCCCGAGCAGCCTCCCAGGCACTGCCAGCTGAGAGACGTCCCTGGCCGCCGACCTCCCCGCTCTGCCCAGGCCCCCGCGCGGCGACCTGGGCGAAGCGCTCCACGCGGCGCGGGTGGCTCGCTCTGCCGGGCAGACCACCCCCTCCAGGGCGTCCAAGGGCTCGGCATCGCACCCTCCAGGGAGAGGGAGACCGTGCACCGGGAAGGACTCCGACCCGTGGCCTCCCAAAGGACCCCCCCAAGGTGCGGTCCGCGCCGCGGCCCAGGGACCTGGCGGCTGCCTTCCCCAGACCCCCACGGGGAGCCACGCCTCCCAGAGGAGAGGCCACATGCAAGACCGTCCCCGCCCCTGCCCGCGCGGTCCTTCCCTACCCGGGCCTCCCACAGCCGCTGACGCCATCCCACTTGAGGCCAGGGCACCTCCTCCAGAGCCCCTCGCCCATCCAGACGTGGGCCTGTCCACCCACGTCCCCGGCAGGCTCCCTCTGCCCGCCTGTCGCTCACCACTTCAGCTGCCCCCTTCTCGCCACCCAGCCCCAGCCTCCGCCCCCACATCCCTGGACGTCCCAGGGGAGCGCCCTCAGGGGTTCCCAGGCTGCCCCCCTCCCATGGGGGACGGCCCTGATCCAAGGGCCCCCGCTACCACAGACCCCCTGCAGCAGGTGGCCCTCAGGGGTCCCCAGAGCAGAAAGAGAACACTACCCTGCCGGGATCCCGTCTCCCCACAGCATCCTGAGAAGGGCGCCCGGCCTGGGCCAGGACGCCCCCTGGGGCCCTAGGGCCGCACACTTGCCTCGCGGGCCGGGCCCAAATTTCGGCCCCCGCGACGGCTTGCGAAACCCCCCAAGGCCGGCGGGAGGCCGCCCGGGATCTCCAGCACGCTCGGGCACGCGGCCTCGCCCCCGAGGCCAGCGCCGGGCGACGGGCCCCATGCTTCCTGGGCCCGGCAGGCGGCCGCCTTCCCCAGACCTCACCCGAGTGGCTGCTGACACCCAGAGGCCCCAAGGCCAAGGGCCCATCTACCCCCGAGCCCCCGGTGGCCGCCACGTGCCGGACCTCAGTTTCGATGAGGAGACGGTAGTGAGTTCTCACTCATTTTGTTCAGATTTCCAAGGAATGCTTTAGAGGGAGTCATCATCGATCCTAGCACGGGCTCCGCCGCCGCAAGGCAAATTCACGGCCTCCGCACCTGGACATCCCACCCGCTCCATCACGGCAGCGTTTGGGGGCGTGCCCAGACAGACGAGCCACTGGGCAGGACGGGACGCTCCCCCTCACGCCCCTGGAGCTGGCCTGCCGGGGCCAAAGCCCGCGAGAAGCGGGGCTGGCCCGGGGCTCCGGACAGACGAGCGCCCCAAGGGCGAGTTCTCCACCACTGAGGACAGGGGCCGCTCACCATCGCCAGGTCTCCACAGAGCCGCGACAAGGACGCCACGCCCACTGGGCTGCGGGAGCTCCTCGGCCTCGCTCGGTGGCACGCCACAAGATCAGGGGTCCGCCATGCTGCTCTCCTGGGTCAGGGCGAGAGAGCACACACACCACAAGGGTTGCCACAAGGAGGA
Source organism: Sus scrofa (assembly GCF_054392235.1). Taxonomy (NCBI): domain Eukaryota; kingdom Metazoa; phylum Chordata; class Mammalia; order Artiodactyla; family Suidae; genus Sus; species Sus scrofa. Next base: position 151,736,162 of record NC_139383.1, read on the forward strand.
AGGGCCACGCTGGCGCCAGGGGACCAGGGCCCCTCCACCTGGAGACCCGCACTGCATCGGGCTGCCACGGCTCCCCAGCCTCCCCAGCCTCCCCTCTCTCTGGGTGTCTGCAGCCACACGGACCCTGCCTGGGGGACGGGCGCGGGGGTGCAGGACCGGCCTGCACAGAGGCGTGCCAGGGGCACAGAGAGAGGCCCCGGCATTCTTCTCCCACGTCCCAGGGCCCGAAAGATGGATCCCCAAGGCCGGCTCCCCGCCCCCCAACACGGCAACAAGGTGCCCCACGGAGGCACATTCAGGCCCACTGGGGCAACCTGCGCCACACCCCCGACACGACCGGGAAACCCAAACCCCTGGCACCTCCTCTGCCTCAGGACTTCCGCCAGGACTCACCGCCCCTGCGGAAACCCTCTCTCTTCCTTTGTTCTCTCCCTCTCTCTCTCTCCCTCTCGGTCCCACCCGCTGTCACCCTTTCCCTGGCGAGCGCGCGCGCGCCGAAGCTTTCTCTCCTTTGCTGGACCCATCCGACGCACGATCAGCCACTTGCCCTCACAAGAGTCTGTCCGTGCCAGCCGGCTCTCCAGGAACCCCAGCACGGGCGCACTGATGCTACCCTGCCCTGACGAAGGGTGACGGCCACCAACTCCCCTTGACCTCTCCATGATGCGGAATCCCCTCAGCGCCCGTAAGACCCCCCCCGGAGCCGTTCCCGTGCCCAGCAGCAGGCACGAACCCCCTGACGAGACGTGGTCGCTACCCGGCGGTTCCCGCCCGCACCAAGCCCGTCCCAGGCCCAACCACACACCAACCGGGACACCCAAGTCGGCCGGGAGTCACGGCTCAAATCCCCACAGGGCGTGGGACATTCCCCCAAACAGCCGGGACTCCTGAACGGGCCAGGCCTTCCAGGGCCTCAAGCCCCGGGCCTTCCTGGCAAGCACGCGGCCGCCGGGCCTCATCAAAGCCCTCCGTCACCGGCGGGGCCAGGACACCGCCACCGCTGCCCAAGCCCAGGCCTCCCGTCTCCGCTCGCCATCCAGCCGCCCGCCGCAGGACCCGGACACCCGCCCCGAGCAGCCTCCCAGGCACTGCCAGCTGAGAGACGTCCCTGGCCGCCGACCTCCCCGCTCTGCCCAGGCCCCCGCGCGGCGACCTGGGCGAAGCGCTCCACGCGGCGCGGGTGGCTCGCTCTGCCGGGCAGACCACCCCCTCCAGGGCGTCCAAGGGCTCGGCATCGCACCCTCCAGGGAGAGGGAGACCGTGCACCGGGAAGGACTCCGACCCGTGGCCTCCCAAAGGACCCCCCCAAGGTGCGGTCCGCGCCGCGGCCCAGGGACCTGGCGGCTGCCTTCCCCAGACCCCCACGGGGAGCCACGCCTCCCAGAGGAGAGGCCACATGCAAGACCGTCCCCGCCCCTGCCCGCGCGGTCCTTCCCTACCCGGGCCTCCCACAGCCGCTGACGCCATCCCACTTGAGGCCAGGGCACCTCCTCCAGAGCCCCTCGCCCATCCAGACCTGGGCCTGTCCACCCACGTCCCCGGCAGGCTCCCTCTGCCCGCCTGTCGCTCACCACTTCAGCTGCCCCCTTCTCGCCACCCAGCCCCAGCCTCCGCCCCCACATCCCTGGACGTCCCAGGGGAGCGCCCTCAGGGGTTCCCAGGCTGCCCCCCTCCCATGGGGGACGGCCCTGATCCAAGGGCCCCCGCTACCACAGACCCCCTGCAGCAGGTGGCCCTCAGGGGTCCCCAGAGCAGAAAGAGAACACTACCCTGCCGGGATCCCGTCTCCCCACAGCATCCTGAGAAGGGCGCCCGGCCTGGGCCAGGACGCCCCCTGGGGCCCTAGGGCCGCACACTTGCCTCGCGGGCCGGGCCCAAATTTCGGCCCCCGCGACGGCTTGCGAAACCCCCCAAGGCCGGCGGGAGGCCGCCCGGGATCTCCAGCACGCTCGGGCACGCGGCCTCGCCCCCGAGGCCAGCGCCGGGCGACGGGCCCCATGCTTCCTGGGCCCGGCAGGCGGCCGCCTTCCCCAGACCTCACCCGAGTGGCTGCTGACACCCAGAGGCCCCAAGGCCAAGGGCCCATCTACCCCCGAGCCCCCGGTGGCCGCCACGTGCCGGACCTCAGTTTCGATGAGGAGACGGTAGTGAGTTCTCACTCATTTTGTTCAGATTTCCAAGGAATGCTTTAGAGGGAGTCATCATCGATCCGAGCACGGGCTCCGCCGCCGCAAGGCAAATTCACGGCCTCCGCACCTGGACATCCCACCCGCTCCATCACGGCAGCGTTTGGGGGCGTGCCCAGACAGACGAGCCACTGGGCAGGACGGGACGCTCCCCCTCACGCCCCCGGAGCTGGCCTGCCGGGGCCAAAGCCCGCGAGAAGCGGGGCTGGCCCGGGGCTCCGGACAGACGAGCGCCCCAAGGGCGAGTTCTCCACCACTGAGGACAGGGGCCGCTCACCATCGCCAGGTCTCCACAGAGCCGCGACAAGGACGCCACGCCCACTGGGCTGCGGGAGCTCCTCGGCCTCGCTCGGTGGCACGCCACAAGATCAGGGGTCCGCCATGCTGCTCTCCTGGGTCAGGGCGAGAGAGCACACACACCACAAGGGTTGCCACAAGGAGGAAGGGCCACGCTGGCGCCAGGGGACCAGGGCCCCTCCACCTGGAGACCCGCACTGCATCGGGCTGCCACGGCTCCCCAGCCTCCCCAGCCTCCCCTCTCTCTGGGTGTCTGCAGCCACACGGACCCTGCCTGGGGGACGGGCGCGGGGGGGGGTGCAGGCCCGGCCTGCACAGAGGCGTGCCAGGGGCACAGAGAGAGGCCCCGGCATTCTTCTCCCACGTCCCAGGGCCCGAAAGATGGATCCCCAAGGCCGGCTCCCCGCCCCCCAACACGGCAACAAGGTGCCCCACGGAGGCACATTCAGGCCCACTGGGGCAACCTGCGCCACACCCCCGACACGACCGGGAAACCCAAACCCCTGGCACCTCCTCTGCCTCAGGACTTCCGCCAGGACTCACCGCCCCTGCGGAAACCCTCTCTCTTCCTTTGTTCTCTCCCTCTCTCTCTCTCCCTCTCGGTCCCACCCGCTGTCACCCTTTCCCTGGCGAGCACGCGCGCGCCGAAGCTTTCTCTCCTTTGCTGGACCCATCCGACGCACGATCAGCCACTTGCCCTCACAAGAGTCTGTCCGTGCCAGCCGGCTCTCCAGGAACCCCAGCACGGGCGCACTGATGCTACCCTGCCCTGACGAAGGGTGACGGCCACCAACTCCCCTTGACCTCTCCATGATGCGGAATCCCCTCAGCGCCCGTAAGACCCCCCCGGAGCCGTTCCCGTGCCCAGCAGCAGGCACGAACCCCCTGACGAGACGTGGTCGCTACCCGGCGGTTCCCGCCCGCACCAAGCCCGTCCCAGGCCCGACCACACACCAACCGGGACACCCAAGTCGGCCGGGAGACACGGCTCAAATCCCCACAGGGCGTGGGACATTCCCCCAAACAGCCGGGACTCCTGAACGGGCCAGGCCTTCCAGGGCCTCAAGCCCCGGGCCTTCCTGGCAAGCACGCGGCCGCCGGGCCTCATCAAAGCCCTCCGTCACCGTCGGGGCCAGGACACCGCCACCGCTGCCCAAGCCCAGGCCTCCCGTCTCCGCTCGCCATCAAGCCGCCCGCCGCAGGACCCGGACACCCGCCCCGAGCAGCCTCCCAGGCACTGCCAGCTGAGAGACGTCCCTGGCCGCCGACCTCCCCGCTCTGCCCAGGCCCCCGCGCGGCGACCTGGGCGAAGCGCTCCACGCGGCGCGGGTGGCTCGCTCTGCCGGGCAGACCACCCCCTCCAGGGCGTCCAAGGGCTCGGCATCGCACCCTCCAGGGAGAGGGAGACCGTGCACCGGGAAGGACTCCGACCCGTGGCCTCCCAAAGGACCCCCCCAAGGTGCGGTCCGCGCCGCGGCCCAGGGACCTGGCGGCTGCCTTCCCCAGACCCCCACGGGGAGCCACGCCTCCCAGAGGAGAGGCCACATGCAAGACCGTCCCCGCCCCTGCCCGCGCGGTCCTTGCCTACCCGGGCCTCCCACAGCCGCTGACGCCATCCCACTTGAGGCCAGGGCACCTCCTCCAGAGCCCCTCGCCCATCCAGACGTGGGCCTGTCCACCCACGTCCCCGGCAGGCTCCCTCTGCCCGCCTGTCGCTCACCACTTCAGCTGCCCCCTTCTCGCCACCCAGCCCCAGCCTCCGCCCCCACATCCCTGGACGTCCCAGGGGAGCGCCCTCAGGGGTTCCCAGGCTGCCCCCCTCCCATGGGGGACGGCCCTGATCCAAGGGCCCCCGCTACTACAGACCCCCTGCAGCAGGTGGCCCTCAGGGGTCCCCAGAGCAGAAAGAGAACACTACCCTGCCGGGATCCCGTCTCCCCACAGCATCCTGAGAAGGGCGCCCGGCCTGGGCCAGGACGCCCCCTGGGGCCCTAGGGCCGCACACTTGCCTCGCGGGCCGGGCCCAAATTTCGGCCCCCGCGACGGCTTGCGAAACCCCCCAAGGCCGGCGGGAGGCCGCCCGGGATCTCCAGCACGCTCGGGCACGCGGCCTCGCCCCCGAGGCCAGCGCCGGGCGACGGGCCCCATGCTTCCTGGGCCCGGCAGGCGGCCGCCTTCCCCAGACCTCACCCGAGTGGCTGCTGACACCCAGAGGCCCCAAGGCCAAGGGCCCATCTACCCCCGAGCCCCCGGTGGCCGCCACGTGCCGGACCTCAGTTTCGATGAGGAGACGGTAGTGAGTTCTCACTCATTTTGTTCAGATTTCCAAGGAATGCTTTAGAGGGAGTCATCATCGATCCGAGCACGGGCTCCGCCGCCGCAAGGCAAATTCACGGCCTCCGCACCTGGACATCCCACCCGCTCCATCACGGCAGCGTTTGGGGGCGTGCCCAGACAGACGAGCCACTGGGCAGGACGGGACGCTCCCCCTCACGCCCCCGGAGCTGGCCTGCCGGGGCCAAAGCCCGCGAGAAGCGGGGCTGGCCCGGGGCTCCGGACAGACGAGCGCCCCAAGGGCGAGTTCTCCACCACTGAGGACAGGGGCCGCTCACCATCGCCAGGTCTCCACAGAGCCGCGACAAGGACGCCACGCCCACTGGGCTGCGGGAGCTCCTCGGCCTCGCTCGGTGGCACGCCACAAGATCAGGGGTCCGCCATGCTGCTCTCCTGGGTCAGGGCGAGAGAGCACACACACCACAAGGGTTGCCACAAGGAGGAAGGGCCACGCTGGCGCCAGGGGACCAGGGCCCCTCCACCTGGAGACCCGCACTGCATCGGGCTGCCACGGCTCCCCAGCCTCCCCAGCCTCCCCTCTCTCTGGGTGTCTGCAGCCACACGGACCCTGCCTGGGGGACGGGCGGGGTGGTGCAGGCCCGGCCTGCACAGAGGCGTGCCAGGGGCACAGAGAGAGGCCCCGGCATTCTTCTCCCACGTCCCAGGGCCCGAAAGATGGATCCCCAAGGCCGGCTCCCCGCCCCCCAACACGGCAACAAGGTGCCCCACGGAGGCACATTCAGGCCCACTGGGGCAACCTGCGCCACACCCCCGACACGACCGGGAAACCCAAACCCCTGGCACCTCCTCTGCCTCAGGACTTCCGCCAGGACTCACCGCCCCTGCGGAAACCCTCTCTCTTCCTTTGTTCTCTCCCTCTCTCTCTCTCCCTCTCGGTCCCACCCGCTGTCACCCTTTCCCTGGCGAGCGCGCGCGCGCCGAAGCTTTCTCTCCTTTGCTGGACCCATCCGACGCACGATCAGCCACTTGCCCTCACAAGAGTCTGTCCGTGCCAGCCGGCTCTCCAGGAACCCCAGCACGGGCGCACTGATGCTACCCTGCCCTGACGAAGGGTGACGGCCACCAACTCCCCTTGACCTCTCCATGATGCGGAATCCCCTCAGCGCCCGTAAGACCCCCCCCGGAGCCGTTCCCGTGCCCAGCAGCAGGCACGAACCCCCTGACGAGACGTGGTCGCTACCCGGCGGTTCCCGCCCGCACCAAGCCCGTCCCAGGCCCAACCACACACCAACCGGGACACCCAAGTCGGCCGGGAGTCACGGCTCAAATCCCCACAGGGCGTGGGACATTCCCCCAAACAGCCGGGACTCCTGAACGGGCCAGGCCTTCCAGGGCCTCAAGCCCCGGGCCTTCCTGGCAAGCACGCGGCCGCCGGGCCTCATCAAAGCCCTCCGTCACCGGCGGGGCCAGGACACCGCCACCGCTGCCCAAGCCCAGGCCTCCCGTCTCCGCTCGCCATCCAGCCGCCCGCCGCAGGACCCGGACACCCGCCCCGAGCAGCCTCCCAGGCACTGCCAGCTGAGAGACGTCCCTGGCCGCCGACCTCCCCGCTCTGCCCAGGCCCCCGCGCGGCGACCTGGGCGAAGCGCTCCACGCGGCGCGGGTGGCTCGCTCTGCCGGGCAGACCACCCCCTCCAGGGCGTCCAAGGGCTCGGCATCGCACCCTCCAGGGAGAGGGAGACCGTGCACCGGGAAGGACTCCGACCCGTGGCCTCCCAAAGGACCCCCCCAAGGTGCGGTCCGCGCCGCGGCCCAGGGACCTGGCGGCTGCCTTCCCCAGACCCCCACGGGGAGCCACGCCTCCCAGAGGAGAGGCCACATGCAAGACCGTCCCCGCCCCTGCCCGCGCGGTCCTTGCCTACCCGGGCCTCCCACAGCCGCTGACGCCATCCCACTTGAGGCCAGGGCACCTCCTCCAGAGCCCCTCGCCCATCCAGACGTGGGCCTGTCCACCCACGTCCCCGGCAGGCTCCCTCTGCCCGCCTGTCGCTCACCACTTCAGCTGCCCCCTTCTCGCCACCCAGCCCCAGCCTCCGCCCCCACATCCCTGGACGTCCCAGGGGAGCGCCCTCAGGGGTTCCCAGGCTGCCCCCCTCCCATGGGGGACGGCCCTGATCCAAGGGCCCCCGCTACCACAGACCCCCTGCAGCAGGTGGCCCTCAGGGGTCCCCAGAGCAGAAAGAGAACACTACCCTGCCGGGATCCCGTCTCCCCACAGCATCCTGAGAAGGGCGCCCGGCCTGGGCCAGGACGCCCCCTGGGGCCCTAGGGCCGCACACTTGCCTCGCGGGCCGGGCCCAAATTTCGGCCCCCGCGACGGCTTGCGAAACCCCCCAAGGCCGGCGGGAGGCCGCCCGGGATCTCCAGCACGCTCGGGCACGCGGCCTCGCCCCCGAGGCCAGCGCCGGGCGACGGGCCCCATGCTTCCTGGGCCCGGCAGGCGGCCGCCTTCCCCAGACCTCACCCGAGTGGCTGCTGACACCCAGAGGCCCCAAGGCCAAGGGCCCATCTACCCCCGAGCCCCCGGTGGCCGCCACGTGCCGGACCTCAGTTTCGATGAGGAGACGGTAGTGAGTTCTCACTCATTTTGTTCAGATTTCCAAGGAATGCTTTAGAGGGAGTCATCATCGATCCGAGCACGGGCTCCGCCGCCGCAAGGCAAATTCACGGCCTCCGCACCTGGACATCCCACCCGCTCCATCACGGCAGCGTTTGGGGGCGTGCCCAGACAGACGAGCCACTGGGCAGGACGGGACGCTCCCCCTCACGCCCCCGGAGCTGGCCTGCCGGGGCCAAAGCCCGCGAGAAGCGGGGCTGGCCCGGGGCTCCGGACAGACGAGCGCCCCAAGGGCGAGTTCTCCACCACTGAGGACAGGGGCCGCTCACCATCGCCAGGTCTCCACAGAGCCGCGACAAGGACGCCACGCCCACTGGTCTGCGGGAGGTCCTCGGCCTCGCGCGGTGGCACGCCACAAGATCAGGGGTCCGCCATGCTGCTCTCCTGGGTCAGGGCGAGAGAGCACACACACCACAAGGGTTGCCACAAGGAGGAAGGGCCACGCTGGCGCCAGGGGACCAGGGCCCCTCCACCTGGAGACCCGCACTGCATCGGGCTGCCACGGCTCCCCAGCCTCCCCAGCCTCCCCTCTCTCTGGGTGTCTGCAGCCACACGGACCCTGCCTGGGGGACGGGCGGGGGGGGTGCAGGCCCGGCCTGCACAGAGGCGTGCCAGGGGCACAGAGAGAGGCCCCGGCATTCTTCTCCCACGTCCCAGGGCCCGAAAGATGGATCCCCAAGGCCGGCTCCCCGCCCCCCAACACGGCAACAAGGTGCCCCACGGAGGCACATTCAGGCCCACTGGGGCAACCTGCGCCACACCCCCGACACGACCGGGAAACCCAAACCCCTGGCACCTCCTCTGCCTCAGGACTTCCGCCAGGACTCACCGCCCCTGCGGAAACCCTCTCTCTTCCTTTGTTCTCTCCCTCTCTCTCTCTCCCTCTCGGTCCCACCCGCTGTCACCCTTTCCCTGGCGAGCGCGCGCGCGCCGAAGCTTTCTCTCCTTTGCTGGACCCATCCGACGCACGATCAGCCACTTGCCCTCACAAGAGTCTGTCCGTGCCAGCCGGCTCTCCAGGAACCCCAGCACGGGCGCACTGATGCTACCCTGCCCTGACGAAGGGTGACGGCCACCAACTCCCCTTGACCTCTCCATGATGCGGAATCCCCTCAGCGCCCGTAAGACCCCCCCGGAGCCGTTCCCGTGCCCAGCAGCAGGCACGAACCCCCTGACGAGACGTGGTCGCTACCCGGCGGTTCCCGCCCGCACCAAGCCCCTCCCAGTCCCGACCACACACCAACCGGGACACCCAAGTCGGCCGGGAGACACGGCTCAAATCCCCACAGGGCGTGGGACATTCCCCCAAACAGCCGGGACTCCTGAACGGGCCAGGCCTTCCAGGGCCTCAAGCCCCGGGCCGTCCTGGCAAGCACGCGGCCGCCGGGCCTCATCAAAGCCCTCCGTCACCGTCGGGGCCAGGACACCGCCACCGCTGCCCAAGCCCAGGCCTCCCGTCTCCGCTCGCCATCAAGCCGCCCGCCGCAGGACCCGGACACCCGCCCCGAGCAGCCTCCCAGGCACTGCCAGCTGAGAGACGTCCCTGGCCGCCGACCTCCCCGCTCTGCCCAGGCCCCCGCGCGGCGACCTGGGCGAAGCGCTCCACGCGGCGCGGGTGGCTCGCTCTGCTGGGCAGACCACCCCCTCCAGGGCGTCCAAGGGCTCGGCATCGCACCCTCCAGGGAGAGGGAGACCGTGCACCGGGAAGGACTCCGACCCGTGGCCTCCCAAAGGACCCCCCCAAGGTGCGGTCCGCGCCGCGGCCCAGGGACCTGGCGGCTGCCTTCCCCAGACCCCCACGGGGAGCCACGCCTCCCAGAGGAGAGGCCACATGCAAGACCGTCCCCGCCCCTGCCCGCGCGGTCCTTCCCTACCCGGGCCTCCCACAGCCGCTGACGCCATTCCACTTGAGGCCAGGGCACCTCCTCCAGAGCCCCTCGCCCATCCAGACGTGGGCCTGTCCACCCACGTCCCCGGCAGGCTCCCTCTGCCCGCCAGGGCACAGGCACCCAGCGCCCATACACGTGCCCTGGAAACCTCTGTCCTCCCTTCCACGCGCCGCCCAAATCTCTGAGGATATCCCACATCATAGCCCAGGCCGCCCTGAAGGCACTGCCTCCCCGGGCACCCAACTCTCCCCCTCACGGTGCTGTGCGCACACTGGCCCAGGACCTCTGGCCCTCCCGCATTTCTCTCGACCCCAGTCCGCGGCCGACTCGGCACCGCCCAGGGACTCTGCGAGGGACAGGCACTGGCAGCCCCGCCGACCACGGGAAGACGCAGGTAAAGGCATCCACCCCGCCCAAACGGCCATCTCGGCAAGGCCCCCCGGCCTGCCTCCTCTCTCCCCACCAGAACCTGGGTCGGCAGTCCCGCCGAGGCCAAGGCCCCCGCTGCTCACCCGCAACCTACAGACAGCCTCTGCGCCCGACACCGCGGGCAGGACCCCGCAGAGGCCTCAAGGAGGCAGCCGCAGGCCTGAGAGCCCAGCGGAGCTCACGCACACCGCAGGCAGCCCACCCCACACTGGGCCTGCCACTCCCAAGGCTTTCCCGCCGGGCACCGGGGCCCCGGGGCCCCGGGGCCCCGGGGCTGCCCGCGAGGAGGCCTGCCCCAAGGCTCCTCTCCCCATGGCCCTCCGGGGCCACCGTAGGCCTGCCTGCCCCCACCTGCGCCCCAGGGCTGCACGCACCCAAGGGAGCCAAGGCAACGGGACCCTCCCCCGACGTCCCCTGTGGGAGCCACGTGCCGGACCTCAGTTTGCGATGAGGAGACGGTAGTGAGTTCTCACTCATTTTGTTCAGATTTTCCAAGGAATGCGTTTGTGGGTGTCATCATCGATCCGAGCACGGGCACACCCGCGGGACAGCCACCGCCACAGCCCCCACCGCCGGGACGGCCAGCCAGCTCCCTCCTGGACGCGTCCCGGAACCTCCCGAGCCCAACCGCGGGCAAGCAGGTCAGCTCCACCACCGGGAGCAGAGGGTGCGGGTCCGGGCGCCACACACGGCGCCCCGGGGGCTACCTTTTCACGCCTACCAGGTGGCCATCGATCCCGCCACCGGCCGCACGCCAACACGCCACCCTCCGGCAGGAGGGACTGGCCTTCTCGGGGTCGCTCCCGACAGGCTCCGGCTTCCGCTCCCCGCGCTGGCCTCCGTTTCTCCGCCGCAGCAGCTGGGTGAGGGCGACAACGGACACGCGCAAGCACGCCTCAGCAAGGGGCTCAGCTGCCCAAGGCACAGGGGCCGGGCCCCCCACCGCCCAGGGCCTGTGGGCAGCCTGGCTGCCACCTGTCCCTGGCCTCCCCCCTCTCACTGGGTGCCAGCAGCCAAAGCGCCACACGGAGTGGCCAGCACTGCCCCTTCGCTGGGGCGCCACACCCTTCCCCCAGGAACCGCACCTCCCTCAGGCTCCCTATGGCCCTGCCCACCCGCACCCCTCCCAGCTTAAGAGTCCACGGCAACCCCGAGTCCGATTCCACCCCAAGGCCCACCCTGGGGCTCTCCCCCTCACCCGATGGGAAAACACCCTCGCTCCGGCCACCGACACTGCCTGCCCACGCAGGGAGAGACACACGCGGCCCAGAGTGCTCTGCAGGAGCCTCAGCTCAGGACCGCTGACGTGCCCCTGGGGGCAAGGTCTCCGCCCCGAGAGCGGCTCCGCGGGCCCTGGACCCGGGGCGCCCATGGGCACACCTGCACTCCACCCCCGCTATCCCCAGCACGCTCTCAGGACCCCGGGCAAAACACAGACCCTTCTGCTGGACCCTCCGGGACCCCAAGGGCCCTGGAGCCTGGGCAAGACCCCGCAGGGCCGCACCTCGCCCTGACCGCCAATGGCGAGGGGCGACCCCAGCCGCCAGGCTGTGGGCTCGGGTCGCGCGCCCTTCACCCTCCAGGCCCGCCACACCAGGCCCCCTTGGGGCAGGGGGCCTGGGTCCCCCAGGCAGGTCTCCCCGGGGCACTCTGGGGACACCGGAGGCCTGCCTGCCCCAAACCGCGCCCCATGGCGGCTGCCTGTCCACCGGACACAACGTAACCCGCCCAGACCGCCTGCCGCCGGGCGCCCGGAACCTGCCACCAGTTGGGCGCTCGGGCCCCACGCAAGAGACACGCCACAGCCCCGGCGCCAGCAGCGGAAGGCCCGCCGGGCCCCATGGGACCCTCTCCTTTGCGTGGCACACCCATGCACACCCAGGCCTCCCTACCTCCAGCACCAGCGTCTCCACGGGAGACGCACCAGGCCCTGGGCCCAGCGGGACCCTCGCACCGAAACTCACGCCCCTTCCGCCGCCGCCTGCCCCCTTTCCTCCACAGCAGACTCCCTCCTTGCCACCAGCTCCCGCCCGGCACCAGCTCGGCTGGGCTCCAGTCCGCAGGCGTGGATAGCTCTGCTGGGTATCAACCTCACACTGCCTCCCACTGCGCAACTCCCTGTCCTCCCTCCCCGGGAACACGGCCTCAGCCAGGCCAGGGGCGCCGCACGGCCTCAACGTCCAGCCCCGTGTGTGGAAACCTTAGCGGCCCCGGGAGCTGGCCGCGGGCTCACACATCTATGGCCCGCCGGCAACCATGACCGGCCAGGGCACAGGCACCCAGCTCCCATTCACGTGCCCGGGACCCCTCTGTCCTGCCTTCCACGCGCCGCCCAAATCTCTGAGGATATCCCACATCATAGCCCAGGCCGCCCTGAAGGCACTGCCGCCCCGGGCACCCATCTCTCCCCCTCACGGTGCTGTGCGCACACTGGCCCAGGACCTCTGGCCCTCCCGCACTTCTCTCGACCCCAGTCCGCGGCCGACTCGGCACCGCCCAGGGACTCTGCGAGGGACAGGCACTGGCAGCCCCGCCGACCCCGGGAAGACGCAGGCAAAGGCATCCACCCCGCCCAAACGGCCATCTCGGCAAGGCCCCCCGGCTGGCCTCCTCTCTCCCCACCAGAACCTGGGTCGGCAGTCCCGCCGAGGCCAAGGCCCCCGCTGCTCACCCGCAACCTACAGACAGCCTCTGCGCCCGACACCGCGGGCAGGACCTCACGGAGGCAGCCGCAGGCCTGAGAGCCCAGCGGAGCTCACGCACACCGCAGGCAGCCCACCCCACACTGGGCCTGCCACTCCCAAGGCTTTCCCGCCGGGCACCGGGGCCCCGGGGCCCCGGGGCTGCCCACGAGGAGGCCAGCCCCAAGGCTCCACCCCCATGGCCCTCCCGGGCCACCGGAGACCTGCCTGCCCCCACCTGCGCCCCAGGGCTGCACGCACCCAAGGGAGCCAAGGCAACGGGACGTCCCCCGACGTCCCCTGTGGGAGCCACGTGCTGGACCTCAGTTTGCGATGAGGAGACGGTAGTGAGTTCTCACTCATTTTGTTCAGATTTTCCAAGGAATGCGTTTGTGGGTGTCATCATCGATCCGAGCACGGGCACACCCGCGGGACGGCCACCGCCACAGCCCCCACCGCCGGGACGGCCAGCCAGCTCCCTCCTGCCCGCGTCCCGCAGGCTCCCGAGCCCAACCGAGGGCAAGCAGGTCAGCTCCACCCCCGGGAGCAGAGGGTGCGGGTCCGGGCGCCACACACCGCCCCCCGGGGGCTACCTTGGCGCAGGCCACTGCCGCTTACCATCGCCTACCAGGTGGCCATCGATCCCGCCACCGGCCGCACGCCAACACGCCTCCCTCCGGCAGGAGGGACTGGCCTTCCCGGGGTTGCTCCCGACAGGCTCCGGCTTCCGCTCCCCGCGCTGGCCTCCGTTTCTCCGCCGCAGCAGCTGGGTGAGGGCGACAACGGACACGCGCAAGCACGCCTCAGCAAGGGGCCCAGCTGCCCAAGGCACAGGGGCCGGGCCCCCCACCGCCCAGGGCCTGTGGGCAGCCTGGCTGCCACCTGTCCCTGGCCTCCCCCCTCTCACTGGGTGCCAGCAGCCAAAGCGCCACACGGAGTGGCCAGCACTGCCCCTTCGCTGGGGTGCCACACCCTTCCCCAGGAACCGCACCTCCCTCAGGCTCCCTACTGCCCTGCCCACCCGCACCCCTCCCAGCTTAAGAGTCCACGGCAACCCCGAGTCCGATTCCACCCCAAGGCCCACCCTGGGGCTCTCCCCCTCACCCGATGGGAAAACACCCTCGCTCCGGCCACCGACACTGCCTGCCCACGCAGGGAGAGACACACGCGGCCCAGAGTGCTCTGCAGGAGCCTCAGCTCAGGACCGCTGACGTGCCCCTGGGGGCAAGGTCTCCGCCCCGAGAGCGGCTCCGCGGGCCCTGGACCCGGGGCGCCCATGGGCACACCTGCACTCCACCCCCGCTATCCCCAGCACGCTCTCAGGACCCCGGGCAAAACACAGACCCTTCTGCTGGACCCTCCGGGACCCCAAGGGCCCTGGAGCCTGGGCAAGACCCCGCAGGGCCGCACCTCGCCCTGACCGCCAATGGCGAGGGGCGACCCCAGCTGCCAGGCTGTGGGCTCGGGTCGCGCGCCCTTCACCCTCCAGGCCCGCCACACCAGGCCCCCTTGGGGCAGGGGGCCTGGGTCCCCCAGGCAGGTCTCCCCGGGGCACTCTGGGGACACCGGAGGCCTGCCTGCCCCAAACCGCGCCCCATGGCGGCTGCCTGTCCACCGGACACAACGTAACCCGCCCAGACCGCCTGCCGCCGGGCGCCCGGAACCTGCCACCAGTTGGGCGCTCGGGCCCCACGCAAGAGACACGCCACAGCCCCGGCGCCAGCAGCGGAAGGCCCGCCGGGCCCCATGGGACCCTCTCCTTTGCGTGGCACACCCATGCACACCCAGGCCTCCCTACCTCCAGCACCAGCGTCTCCACGGGAGACGCACCAGGCCCTGGGCCCAGCGGGACCCTCGCACCGAAACTCACGCCCCTTCCGCCGCCGCCTGCCCCCTTTCCTCCACAGCAGACTCCCTCCTTGCCACCAGCTCCCGCCCGGCACCAGCTCGGCTGGGCTCCAGTCCGCAGGCGTGGCTAGCTCTGCTGGGTATCAACCTCACACTGCCTCCCACTGCGCAACTCCCTGTCCTCCCTCCCCGGGAACACGGCCTCAGCCAGGGCAGGGGCGCCGCACGGCCTCAACGCCCAGCCCCGTGTGTGGACACCTTAGCGGCCCCGGGAGCTGGCCGCGGGCTCACACATCTATGGCCCGCGGGCACCCACGACCGGCCAGGGCACAGGCACCCAGCGCCCATTCACGTGCCCGGGACCCCTCTGTCCTGCCTTCCACGCGCCGCCCAAATCTCTGAGGATATCCCACATCATAGCCCAGGCCGCCCTGAAGGCACTGCCGCCCCGGGCACCCAACTCTCCCCCTCACGGTGCTGTGTGCACACTGGCCCAGGACCTCTGGCCCTCCCGCACTTCTCTCGACCCCAGTCCGCGGCCGACTCGGCACCGCCCAGGGCCACCTGGCGCCCCACCGCCTCCACCTCTCTGGGAAATGCCGCAGGGGCTCCAGGCTTCCCGATGCCCCCCAGGGACTCTGCGAGGGACAGGCACTGGCAGCCCCGCCGACCCCGGGAAGACGCAGGCAAAGGCATCCACCCCGCCCAAACGGCCATCTCGGCAAGGCCCCCCGGCCGGCCTCCTCTCTCCCCACCAGAACCTGGGTCGGCAGTCCCGCCGAGGCCAAGGCCCCCGCTGCTCACCCGCAACCTACAGACAGCCTCTGCGCCCGACACCGCGGGCAGGACCCCGCGGAGGCCTCACGGAGGCAGCCGCAGGCCTGAGAGCCCAGCGGAGCTCACGCACACCGCAGGCAGCCCACCCCACACTGGGCCTGCCACTCCCAAGGCTTTCCCGCCGGGCACCGGGGCCCCGGGGCCCCGGGGCTGCCCTCGAGGAGGCCAGCCCCAAGGCTCCTCTCCCCATGGCCCTCCGGGGCCACCGGAGGCCTGCCTGCCCCCACCTGCGCCCCAGGGCTGCACGCACCCAAGGGAGCCAAGGCAACGGGACCCTCCCCCGACGTCCCCTGTGGGAGCCACGTGCCGGACCTCAGTTTGCGATGAGGAGACGGTAGTGAGTTCTCACTCATTTTGTTCAGATTTTCCAAGGAATGCGTTTGTGGGTGTCATCATCGATCCGAGCACGGGCACACCCGCGGGACGGCCACCGCCACAGCCCCCACCGCCGGGACGGCCAGCCAGCTCCCTCCTGGCCGCGGCCCGCAGGCTCCCGAGCCCAACCGCGGGCAAGCAGGTCAGCTCCACCCCCGGGAGCAGAGGGTGCGGGTCCGGGCGCCACACACGGCGCCCCAGGGGCTACGTTGGCGCAGGCCACTGCCGCTTACCATCGCCTACCAGGTGGCCATCGATCCCGCCACCGGCCGCACGCCAACACGCCTCCCACCGGCAGGAGGGACTGGCCTTCCCGGGGTCGCTCCCGACAGGCTCCCGTTTCCGCTCCCCGCGCTGGCCTCCGTTTCTCCGCCACAGCAGCTGGGTGAGGGCGACAACGGACACGCGCAAGCACGCCTCAGCAAGGGGCCAGGCTGCCCAAGGCACAGGGGCCGGGCCCCCCACCGCCCAGGGCCTGTGGGCAGCCTGGCTGCCACCTGTCCCTGGCCTCCCCCCTCTCACTGGGTGCCAGCAGCCAAAGGGCCACACGAGTGGCCAGCACTGCCCCTTCGCTGGGGCGCCACAGCGCCACGCGGGCTGCCGCCGCCTCGCCACACCCTTCCCCCAGGAACCGCGCCTCCCTCAGGCTCCCTAAGGCCCTGCCCACCCGCACCCCTCCCAGCTTCAGAAGAGTCCACCCCAACCCCGAGTCCGATTCCGCCCCCAGGCCCACCCTGGGGCTCTCCCTCTCACCCGATGGGAAAACACCCTCGCTCCGGCCACCGACACTGCCTGCCCACGCAGGGAGAGACACACGCGGCCCAGAGTGCTCTGCAGGAGCCTCAGCTCAGGACCGCTGACGTGCCCCTGGGGGCAAGGTCTCCGCCCCGAGAGCGGCTCCGCGGGCCCTGGACCCGGGGCGCCCATGGGCACACCTGCACTCCACCCCTGCTATCCCCAGCACGCTCTCAGGACCCCGGGCAAAACACAGACCCTTCTGCTGGACCCTCCGGGACCCCAAGGGCCCTGGAGCCTGTGCGAGACCCCGCAGGGCCGCACCTCGCCCTGACCGCCAATGGCCAGGGGCGTCCCCTGCCGCCAGGCTGTGGGCTCGGGTCGCTCGCCCTTCACCCTCCAGGCCCGCCACACCAGGCCCCCTGGCGCGCGGGACCTGGGTCCCTCAGGCAGGTCTCCCCGGGGCACTCTAGGGACACCGGAGGCCTGCCTGCCCCAAACCGCGCCCCACGGCTGCCGCCTGTCCACCGGACACAACGCAACCCGCACAGACCGCCTTCCGCCGGGCGCCCGGAGCCTGCCACCAGTTGGGCGCTCGGGCCCCACGCAAGGCACACGCCACAGCCCCGGCGCCAGCACCGGAAGGCCCGCCGGGCCCCATGGCACCCTCTCCTTTGCGTGCCACACCCATGCACACCCAGGCCTCCCTAACTCCAGCACCAGCATCTCCACGGGAGACGCACTAGACCCTGGGCCCAGCGGGACCCTCGCACCGAAACTCACGCCCCTTCCGCCGCCGCCTGCCCCCTTTCCTCCACAGCAGACTCCCTCCTTGCCACCAGCTCCCGCCCGGCACCAGCTCGGCTGGGCTCCAGTCCGCAGGCGTGGCTAGCTCTGCTGGGTATCAACCTCACACTGCCTCCCACTGCGCAACTCCCTGTCCTCCCTCCCCGGGAACACGGCCTCAGCCAGGCCAGGAGCGCCGCACGGCCTCAATGCCCAGCCCCGTGTGTGGACACCTTAGCGGCCCCGGGAGCTGGCCGCGGGCTCACACTTCTCTGCCCCGCCGGCACCCATGACCGGCCAGGGCACAGGCACCCAGCTCCCATTCACGTGCCCGGGACCCCTCCGTCCTGCCTTCCACGCGCCGCCCAAATCTCTGAGGATATCCCACATCATAGCCCAGGCCGCCCTGAAGGCACTGCCGCCCCGGGCACCCAACACTCCCCCTCACGGTGCTCTGCGCACACTGGCCCAGGACCTCTGGCCCTCCTGCACTTCTCTCGACCCCAGTCCGCGGCCGACTCGGCACCGCCCAGGGCCACCTGGCGCCCCACCGCCTCCACGTCTCTGGGAAATGCCGCAGGGGCTCCAGGGTTCTCGATGACCACCAAGGACTCTGCGAGGGAAAGGCACTGGCAGCCCCGCCGACCCCGTGAAGGCCCAGGCCAAGGCGTCCGACCACGCCCAAACGGCCATCTCGGCAAGGCCCTCCGGCCGGCCTCCTCTCTCCCCACCAGAACCTGGGTCGGCAGTCCCGCCGAGGCCAAGGCCCCCGCTGCTCACCCGCAACCTACAGACAGCCTCTGCGCCCGACACCGCGGGCAGGACCCCGCGGAGGCCTCACGGAGGCAGCCGCAGGCCTGAGAGCCCAGCGGCGCTCACACACACCGCAGGCAGCCCACCCCACACTGGGCCTGCCACTCCCAAGGCTTTCCCGCCGGGCACCGGGGCCCCGGGGCCCCGGGGCTGCCCTCGAGGAGGCCAGCCCCAAGGCTCCTCTCCCCATGGCCCTCCGGGGCCACCGGAGGCCTGCCTGCCCCCACCTGCGCCCCAGGGCTGCACGCACCCAAGGGAGCCAAGGCAACGGGACCCTCCCCCGACGTCCCCTGTGGGAGCCACGTGCCGGACCTCAGTTTGCGATGAGGAGACGGTAGTGAGTTCTCACTCATTTTGTTCAGATTTTCCAAGGAATGCGTTTGTGGGTGTCATCATCGATCCGAGCACGGGCACACCCGCGGGACGGCCACCGCCACAGCCCCCACCGCCGGGACGGCCAGCCAGCTCCCTCCTGGCCGCGGCCCGCAGGCTCCCGAGCCCAACCGCGGGCAAGCAGGTCAGCTCCACCCCCGGGAGCAGAGGGTGCGGGTCCGGGCGCCACACACGGCGCCCCAGGGGCTACGTTGGCGCAGGCCACTGCCGCTTACCATCGCCTACCAGGTGGCCATCGATCCCGCCACCGGCCGCACGCCAACACGCCTCCCTCCGGCAGGAGGGACTGGCCTTCCCGGGGTCGCTCCCGACAGGCTCCGGCTTCCGCTCCCCGCGCTGGCCTCCGTTTCTCCGCCACAGCAGCTGGGTGAGGGCGACAACGGACACGCGCAAGCACGCCTCAGCAAGGGGCCAGGCTGCCCAAGGCACAGGGGCCGGGCCCCCCACCGCCCAGGGCCTGTGGGCAGCCTGGCTGCCACCTGTCCCTGGCCTCCCCCCTCTCACTGGGTGCCAGCAGCCAAAGGGCCACACGAGTGGCCAGCACTGCCCCTTCGCTGGGGCGCCACAGCGCCACGCGGGCTGCCGCCGCCTCGCCACACCCTTCCCCCAGGAACCGCGCCTCCCTCAGGCTCCCTAAGGCCCTGCCCACCCGCACCCCTCCCAGCTTCAGAAGAGTCCACCCCAACCCCGAGTCCGATTCCGCCCCCAGGCCCACCCTGGGGCTCTCCCTCTCACCCGATGGGAAAACACCCTCGCTCCGGCCACCGACACTGCCTGCCCACGCAGGGAGAGACACACGCGGCCCAGAGTGCTCTGCAGGAGCCTCAGCTCAGGACCGCTGACGTGCCCCTGGGGGCAAGGTCTCCGCCCCGAGAGCGGCTCCGCGGGCCCTGGACCCGGGGCGCCCATGGGCACCCCTGCACTCCACCCCTGCTATCCCCAGCACGCTCTCAGGACCCCGGGCAAAACACAGACCCTTCTGCTGGACCCTCCGGGACCCCAAGGGCCCTGGAGCCTGTGCGAGACCCCGCAGGGCCGCACCTCGCCCTGACCGCCAATGGCCAGGGGCGTCCCCTGCCGCCAGGCTGTGGGCTCGGGTCGCTCGCCCTTCACCCTCCAGGCCCGCCACACCAGGCCCCCTGGCGCGCGGGACCTGGGTCCCTCAGGCAGGTCTCCCCGGGGCACTCTGGGGACACCGGAGGCCTGCCTGCCCCAAACCCCGCCCCACGGCTGCCGCCTGTCCACCGGACACAACGCAACCCGCACAGACCGCCTGCCGCCGGGCGCCCGGAGCCTGCCACCAGTTGGGCGCTCGGGCCCCACGCAAGGCACACGCCACAGCCCCGCCGCCAGCACCGGAAGGCCCGCCGGGCCCCATGGGACCCTCTCCTTTGCGTGCCACACCCATGCACACCCAGGCCTCCCTAACTCCAGCACCAGCATCTCCACGGGAGACGCACTAGACCCTGGGCCCAGCGGGACCCTCGCACCGAAACTCACGCCCTCACGCCCCTTCCGCCGCCGCCTGCCCCCTTTCCTCCACAGCAGACTCCCTCCTTGCCACCAGCTCCCGCCCGGCACCAGCTCGGCTGGGCTCCAGTCCGCAGGCGTGGCTGGCTCTGCTGGGTATCAACCTCACACTGCCTCCCACTGCGCAACTCCCTGTCCTCCCTCCCCGGGAACACGGCCTCAGCCAGGGCAGGGGCGCCGCACGGCCTCAATGCCCAGCCTCGTGTGTGGACACCTTAGCGGCCCCGGGAGCTGGCCGCGGGCTCACACTTCTCTGCCCCGCCGGCACCCATGACTGGCCAGGGCACAGGCACCCAGCTCCCATTCACGTGCCCGGGACCCCTCCGTCCTGCCTTCCACGCGCCGCCCAAATCTCTGAGGATATCCCACATCATAGCCCAGGCCGCCCTGAAGGCACTGCCGCCCCGGGCACCCAACACTCCCCCTCACGGTGCTCTGCGCACACTGGCCCAGGACCTCTGGACCTCCTGCACTTCTCTCGACCCCAGTCCGCGGCCGACTCGGCACCGCCCAGGGCCACCTGGCGCCCCACCGCCTCCACGTCTCTGGGAAATGCCGCAGGGGCTCCAGGGTTCTCGATGACCACCAAGGACTCTGCGAGGGAAAGGCACTGGCAGCCCCGTCGACCCCGTGAAGGCCCAGGCCAAGGCGTCCGACCACGCCCAAACGGCCATCTCGGCAAGGCCCCCCGGCCGGCCTCCTCTCTCCCCACCAGAACCTGGGTCGGCAGTCCCGCCGAGGCCAAGGCCCCCGCTGCTCACCCGCAACCTACAGACAGCCTCTGCGCCCGACACCGCGGGCAGGACCCCGCGGAGGCCTCACGGAGGCAGCCGCAGGCCTGAGAGCCCAGCGGCGCTCACACACACCGCAGGCAGCCCACCCCACACTGGGCCTGCCACTCCCAAGGCTTTCCCGCCGGGCACCGGGGCCCCGGGGCCCCGGGGCTGCCCTCGAGGAGGCCAGCCCCAAGGCTCCTCTCCCCATGGCCCTCCGCGGCCACCGGAGGCCTGCCTGCCCCCACCTGCGCCCCAGGGCTGCACGCACCCAAGGGAGCCAAGGCAACGGGACCCTCCCCCGACGTCCCCTGTGGGAGCCACGTGCCGGACCTCAGTTTGCGATGAGGAGACGGTAGTGAGTTCTCACTCATTTTGTTCAGATTTTCCAAGGAATGCGTTTGTGGGTGTCATCATCGATCCGAGCACGGGCACACCCGCGGGACGGCCACCGCCACAGCCCCCACCGCCGGGACGGCCAGCCAGCTCCCTCCTGGCCGCGGCCCGCAGGCTCCCGAGCCCAACCGCGGGCAAGCAGGTCAGCTCCACCCCCGGGAGCAGAGGGTGCGGGTCCGGGCGCCACACACCGCCCCCCGGGGGCTATCTTGGCGCAGGCCACTGCCGCTTACCATCGCCTACCAGGTGGCCATCGATCCCGCCACCGGCCGCACGCCAACACGCCTCCCTCCGGCAGGAGGGACTGGCCTTCCCGGGGTCGCTCCCGACAGGCTCCGGCTTCCGCTCCCCGCGCTGGCCTCCGTTTCTCCGCCACAGCAGCTGGGTGAGGGCGACAACGGACACGCGCAAGCACGCCTCAGCAAGGGGCCAGGCTGCCCAAGGCACAGGGGCCGGGCCCCCCACCGCCCAGGGCCTGTGGGCAGCCTGGCTGCCACCTGTCCCTGGCCTCCCCCCTCTCACTGGGTGCCAGCAGCCAAAGGGCCACACGAGTGGCCAGCACTGCCCCTTCGCTGGGGCGCCACAGCGCCACGCGGGCTGCCGCCGCCTCGCCACACCCTTCCCCCAGGAACCGTGCCTCCCTCAGGCTCCCTAAGGCCCTGCCCACCCGCACCCCTCCCAGCTTCAGAAGAGTCCACCCCAACCCCGAGTCCGATTCCGCCCCCAGGCCCACCCTGGGGCTCTCCCTCTCACCCCGATGGGAAAACACCCTCGCTCCGGCCACCGACACTGCCTGCCCACGCAGGGAGAGACACACGCGGCCCAGAGTGCTCTGCAGGAGCCTCAGCTCAGGACCGCTGACGTGCCCCTGGGGGCAAGGTCTCCGCCCCGAGAGCGGCTCCGCGGGCCCTGGACCCGGGGCGCCCATGGGCACACCTGCACTCCACCCCTGCTATCCCCAGCACGCTCTCAGGACCCCGGGCAAAACACAGACCCTTCTGCTGGACCCTCCGGGACCCCAAGGGCCCTGGAGCCTGTGCGAGACCCCGCAGGGCCGCACCTCGCCCTGACCGCCAATGGCCAGGGGCGTCCCCTGCCGCCAGGCTGTGGGCTCGGGTCGCTCGCCCTTCACCCTCCAGGCCCGCCACACCAGGCCCCCTGGCGCGCGGGACCTGGGTCCCTCAGGCAGGTCTCCCCGGGGCACTCTAGGGACACCGGAGGCCTGCCTGCCCCAAACCCCGCCCCACGGCTGCCGCCTGTCCACCGGACACAACGCAACCCGCACAGACCGCCTGCCGCCGGGCGCCCGGAGCCTGCCACCAGTTGGGCGCTCGGGCCCCACGCAAGGCACACGCCACAGCCCCGCCGCCAGCACCGGAAGGCCCGCCGGGCCCCATGGGACCCTCTCCTTTGCGTGCCACACCCATGCACACCCAGGCCTCCCTAACTCCAGCACCAGCATCTCCACGGGAGACGCACTAGACCCTGGGCCCAGCGGGACCCTCGCACCGAAACTCACGCCCCTTCCGCCGCCACCTGCCCCCTTTCCTCCACAGCAGACTCCCTCCTTGCCACCAGCTCCCGCCCGGCACCAGCTCGGCTGGGCTCCAGTCCGCAGGCGTGGCTAGCTCTGCTGGGTATCAACCTCACACTGCCTCCCACTGCGCAACTCCCTGTCCTCCCTCCCCGGGAACACGGCCTCAGCCAGGGCAGGGGCGCCGCACGGCCTCAATGCCCATCCCCGTGTGTGGACACCTTAGCGGCCCCGGGAGCTGGCCGCGGGCTCACACTTCTCTGCCCCGCCGGCACCCATGACCGGCCAGGGCACAGGCACCCAGCTCCCATTCACGTGCCCGGGACCCCTCCGTCCTGCCTTCCACGCGCCGCCCAAATCTCTGAGGATATCCCACATCATAGCCCAGGCCGCCCTGAAGGCACTGCCGCCCCGGGCACCCAACACTCCCCCTCACGGTGCTCTGCGCACACTGGCCCAGGACCTCTGGCCCTCCTGCACTTCTCTCGACCCCTGTCCGCGGCCGACTCGGCACCGCCCAGGGCCACCTGGCGCCCCACCGCCTCCACGTCTCTGGGAAATGCCGCAGGGGCTCCAGGGTTCTCGATGACCACCAAGGACTCTGCGAGGGAAAGGCACTGGCAGCCCCGCCGACCCCGTGAAGGCCCAGGCCAAGGCGTCCGACCCCGCCCAAACGGCCATCTCGGCAAGGCCCCCCGGCCGGCCTCCTCTCTCCCCACCAGAACCTGGGTCGGCAGTCCCGCCGAGGCCAAGGCCCCCGCTGCTCACCCGCAACCTACAGACAGCCTCTGCGCCCGACACCGCGGGCAGGACCCCGCGGAGGCCTCACGGAGGCAGCCGCAGGCCTGAGAGCCCAGCGGCGCTCACACACACCGCAGGCAGCCCACCCCACACTGGGCCTGCCACTCCCAAGGCTTTCCCGCCGGGCACCGGGGCCCCGGGGCCCCGGGGCTGCCCTCGAGGAGGCCAGCCCCAAGGCTCCTCTCCCCATGGCCCTCCGGGGCCACCGGAGGCCTGCCTGCCCCCACCTGCGCCCCAGGGCTGCACGCACCCAAGGGAGCCAAGGCAACGGGACCCTCCCCCGACGTCCCCTGTGGGAGCCACGTGCCGGACCTCAGTTTGCGATGAGGAGACGGTAGTGAGTTCTCACTCATTTTGTTCAGATTTTCCAAGGAATGCGTTTGTGGGTGTCATCATCGATCCGAGCACGGGCACACCCGCGGGACGGCCACCGCCACAGCCCCCACCGCCGGGACGGCCAGCCAGCTCCCTCCTGGCCGCGGCCCGCAGGCTCCCGAGCCCAACCGCGGGCAAGCAGGTCAGCTCCACCCCCGGGAGCAGAGGGTGCGGGTCCGGGCGCCACACACGGCGCCCCAGGGGCTACGTTGGCGCAGGCCACTGCCGCTTACCATCGCCTACCAGGTGGCCATCGATCCCGCCACCGGCCGCACGCCAACACGCCTCCCTCCGGCAGGAGGGACTGGCCTTCCCGGGGTCGCTCCCGACAGGCTCCGGCTTCCGCTCCCCGCGCTGGCCTCCGTTTCTCCGCCACAGCAGCTGGGTGAGGGCGACAACGGACACGCGCAAGCACGCCTCAGCAAGGGGCCAGGCTGCCCAAGGCACAGGGGCCGGGCCCCCCACCGCCCAGGGCCTGTGGGCAGCCTGGCTGCCACCTGTCCCTGGCCTCCCCCCTCTCACTGGGTGCCAGCAGCCAAAGGGCCACACGAGTGGCCAGCACTGCCCCTTCGCTGGGGCGCCACAGCGCCACGCGGGCTGCCGCCGCCTCGCCACACCCTTCCCCCAGGAACCGCGCCTCCCTCAGGCTCCCTAAGGCCCTGCCCACCCGCACCCCTCCCAGCTTCAGAAGAGTCCACCCCAACCCCGAGTCCGATTCCGCCCCCAGGCCCACCCTGGGGCTCTCCCTCTCACCCGATGGGAAAACACCCTCGCTCCGGCCACCGACACTGCCTGCCCACGCAGGGAGAGACACACGCGGCCCAGAGTGCTCTGCAGGAGCCTCAGCTCAGGACCGCTGACGTGCCCCTGGGGGCAAGGTCTCCGCCCCGAGAGCGGCTCCGCGGGCCCTGGACCCGGGGCGCCCATGGGCACCCCTGCACTCCACCCCTGCTATCCCCAGCACGCTCTCAGGACCCCGGGCAAAACACAGACCCTTCTGCTGGACCCTCCGGGACCCCAAGGGCCCTGGAGCCTGTGCGAGACCCCGCAGGGCCGCACCTCGCCCTGACCGCCAATGGCCAGGGGCGTCCCCTGCCGCCAGGCTGTGGGCTCGGGTCGCTCGCCCTTCACCCTCCAGGCCCGCCACACCAGGCCCCCTGGCGCGCGGGACCTGGGTCCCTCAGGCAGGTCTCCCCGGGGCACTCTGGGGACACCGGAGGCCTGCCTGCCCCAAACCCCGCCCCACGGCTGCCGCCTGTCCACCGGACACAACGCAACCCGCACAGACCGCCTGCCGCCGGGCGCCCGGAGCCTGCCACCAGTTGGGCGCTCGGGCCCCACGCAAGGCACACGCCACAGCCCCGCCGCCAGCACCGGAAGGCCCGCCGGGCCCCATGGGACCCTCTCCTTTGCGTGCCACACCCATGCACACCCAGGCCTCCCTAACTCCAGCACCAGCATCTCCACGGGAGACGCACTAGACCCTGGGCCCAGCGGGACCCTCGCACCGAAACTCACGCCCTCACGCCCCTTCCGCCGCCGCCTGCCCCCTTTCCTCCACAGCAGACTCCCTCCTTGCCACCAGCTCCCGCCCGGCACCAGCTCGGCTGGGCTCCAGTCCGCAGGCGTGGCTGGCTCTGCTGGGTATCAACCTCACACTGCCTCCCACTGCGCAACTCCCTGTCCTCCCTCCCCGGGAACACGGCCTCAGCCAGGGCAGGGGCGCCGCACGGCCTCAATGCCCAGCCTCGTGTGTGGACACCTTAGCGGCCCCGGGAGCTGGCCGCGGGCTCACACTTCTCTGCCCCGCCGGCACCCATGACCGGCCAGGGCACAGGCACCCAGCTCCCATTCACGTGCCCGGGACCCCTCCGTCCTGCCTTCCACGCGCCGCCCAAATCTCTGAGGATATCCCACATCATAGCCCAGGCCGCCCTGAAGGCACTGCCGCCCCGGGCACCCAACACTCCCCCTCACGGTGCTCTGCGCACACTGGCCCAGGACCTCTGGACCTCCTGCACTTCTCTCGACCCCAGTCCGCGGCCGACTCGGCACCGCCCAGGGCCACCTGGCGCCCCACCGCCTCCACGTCTCTGGGAAATGCCGCAGGGGCTCCAGGGTTCTCGATGACCACCAAGGACTCTGCGAGGGAAAGGCACTGGCAGCCCCGTCGACCCCGTGAAGGCCCAGGCCAAGGCGTCCGACCACGCCCAAACGGCCATCTCGGCAAGGCCCCCCGGCCGGCCTCCTCTCTCCCCACCAGAACCTGGGTCGGCAGTCCCGCCGAGGCCAAGGCCCCCGCTGCTCACCCGCAACCTACAGACAGCCTCTGCGCCCGACACCGCGGGCAGGACCCCGCGGAGGCCTCACGGAGGCAGCCGCAGGCCTGAGAGCCCAGCGGCGCTCACACACACCGCAGGCAGCCCACCCCACACTGGGCCTGCCACTCCCAAGGCTTTCCCGCCGGGCACCGGGGCCCCGGGGCCCCGGGGCTGCCCTCGAGGAGGCCAGCCCCAAGGCTCCTCTCCCCATGGCCCTCCGCGGCCACCGGAGGCCTGCCTGCCCCCACCTGCGCCCCAGGGCTGCACGCACCCAAGGGAGCCAAGGCAACGGGACCCTCCCCCGACGTCCCCTGTGGGAGCCACGTGCCGGACCTCAGTTTGCGATGAGGAGACGGTAGTGAGTTCTCACTCATTTTGTTCAGATTTTCCAAGGAATGCGTTTGTGGGTGTCATCATCGATCCGAGCACGGGCACACCCGCGGGACGGCCACCGCCACAGCCCCCACCGCCGGGACGGCCAGCCAGCTCCCTCCTGGCCGCGGCCCGCAGGCTCCCGAGCCCAACCGCGGGCAAGCAGGTCAGCTCCACCCCCGGGAGCAGAGGGTGCGGGTCCGGGCGCCACACACCGCCCCCCGGGGGCTATCTTGGCGCAGGCCACTGCCGCTTACCATCGCCTACCAGGTGGCCATCGATCCCGCCACCGGCCGCACGCCAACACGCCTCCCTCCGGCAGGAGGGACTGGCCTTCCCGGGGTCGCTCCCGACAGGCTCCGGCTTCCGCTCCCCGCGCTGGCCTCCGTTTCTCCGCCACAGCAGCTGGGTGAGGGCGACAACGGACACGCGCAAGCACGCCTCAGCAAGGGGCCAGGCTGCCCAAGGCACAGGGGCCGGGCCCCCCACCGCCCAGGGCCTGTGGGCAGCCTGGCTGCCACCTGTCCCTGGCCTCCCCCCTCTCACTGGGTGCCAGCAGCCAAAGGGCCACACGAGTGGCCAGCACTGCCCCTTCGCTGGGGCGCCACAGCGCCACGCGGGCTGCCGCCGCCTCGCCACACCCTTCCCCCAGGAACCGTGCCTCCCTCAGGCTCCCTAAGGCCCTGCCCACCCGCACCCCTCCCAGCTTCAGAAGAGTCCACCCCAACCCCGAGTCCGATTCCGCCCCCAGGCCCACCCTGGGGCTCTCCCTCTCACCCCGATGGGAAAACACCCTCGCTCCGGCCACCGACACTGCCTGCCCACGCAGGGAGAGACACACGCGGCCCAGAGTGCTCTGCAGGAGCCTCAGCTCAGGACCGCTGACGTGCCCCTGGGGGCAAGGTCTCCGCCCCGAGAGCGGCTCCGCGGGCCCTGGACCCGGGGCGCCCATGGGCACACCTGCACTCCACCCCTGCTATCCCCAGCACGCTCTCAGGACCCCGGGCAAAACACAGACCCTTCTGCTGGACCCTCCGGGACCCCAAGGGCCCTGGAGCCTGTGCGAGACCCCGCAGGGCCGCACCTCGCCCTGACCGCCAATGGCCAGGGGCGTCCCCTGCCGCCAGGCTGTGGGCTCGGGTCGCTCGCCCTTCACCCTCCAGGCCCGCCACACCAGGCCCCCTGGCGCGCGGGACCTGGGTCCCTCAGGCAGGTCTCCCCGGGGCACTCTAGGGACACCGGAGGCCTGCCTGCCCCAAACCCCGCCCCACGGCTGCCGCCTGTCCACCGGACACAACGCAACCCGCACAGACCGCCTGCCGCCGGGCGCCCGGAGCCTGCCACCAGTTGGGCGCTCGGGCCCCACGCAAGGCACACGCCACAGCCCCGCCGCCAGCACCGGAAGGCCCGCCGGGCCCCATGGGACCCTCTCCTTTGCGTGCCACACCCATGCACACCCAGGCCTCCCTAACTCCAGCACCAGCATCTCCACGGGAGACGCACTAGACCCTGGGCCCAGCGGGACCCTCGCACCGAAACTCACGCCCCTTCCGCCGCCACCTGCCCCCTTTCCTCCACAGCAGACTCCCTCCTTGCCACCAGCTCCCGCCCGGCACCAGCTCGGCTGGGCTCCAGTCCGCAGGCGTGGCTAGCTCTGCTGGGTATCAACCTCACACTGCCTCCCACTGCGCAACTCCCTGTCCTCCCTCCCCGGGAACACGGCCTCAGCCAGGGCAGGGGCGCCGCACGGCCTCAATGCCCATCCCCGTGTGTGGACACCTTAGCGGCCCCGGGAGCTGGCCGCGGGCTCACACTTCTCTGCCCCGCCGGCACCCATGACCGGCCAGGGCACAGGCACCCAGCTCCCATTCACGTGCCCGGGACCCCTCCGTCCTGCCTTCCACGCGCCGCCCAAATCTCTGAGGATATCCCACATCATAGCCCAGGCCGCCCTGAAGGCACTGCCGCCCCGGGCACCCAACACTCCCCCTCACGGTGCTCTGCGCACACTGGCCCAGGACCTCTGGCCCTCCTGCACTTCTCTCGACCCCAGTCCGCGGCCGACTCGGCACCGCCCAGGGCCACCTGGCGCCCCACCGCCTCCACGTCTCTGGGAAATGCCGCAGGGGCTCCAGGGTTCTCGATGACCACCAAGGACTCTGCGAGGGAAAGGCACTGGCAGCCCCGCCGACCCCGTGAAGGCCCAGGCCAAGGCGTCCGACCCCGCCCAAACGGCCATCTCGGCAAGGCCCCCCGGCCGGCCTCCTCTCTCCCCACCAGAACCTGGGTCGGCAGTCCCGCCGAGGCCAAGGCCCCCGCTGCTCACCCGCAACCTACAGACAGCCTCTGCGCCCGACACCGCGGGCAGGACCCCGCGGAGGCCTCACGGAGGCAGCCGCAGGCCTGAGAGCCCAGCGGCGCTCACACACACCGCAGGCAGCCCACCCCACACTGGGCCTGCCACTCCCAAGGCTTTCCCGCCGGGCACCGGGGCCCCGGGGCCCCGGGGCTGCCCTCGAGGAGGCCAGCCCCAAGGCTCCTCTCCCCATGGCCCTCCGCGGCCACCGGAGGCCTGCCTGCCCCCACCTGCGCCCCAGGGCTGCACGCACCCAAGGGAGCCAAGGCAACGGGACCCTCCCCCGACGGCCCCTGTGGGAGCCACGTGCCGGACCTCAGTTTGCGATGAGGAGACGGTAGTGAGTTCTCACTCATTTTGTTCAGATTTTCCAAGGAATGCGTTTGTGGGTGTCATCATCGATCCGAGCACGGGCACACCCGCGGGACGGCCACCGCCACAGCCCCCACACCGGGACGGCCAGCCAGCTCCCTCCTGGCCGCGGCCCGCAGGCTCCCGAGCCCAACTGCGGGCAAGCAGGTCAGCTCCACCCCCGGGAGCAGAGGGTGCGGGTCCGGGCGCCACACACGGCGCCCCAGGGGCTACGTTGGCGCAGGCCACTGCCGCTTACCATCGCCTACCAGGTGGCCATCGATCCCGCCACCGGCCGCACGCCAACACGCCTCCCTCCGGCAGGAGGGACTGGCCTTCCCGGGGTCGCTCCCGACAGGCTCCGGCTTCCGCTCCCCGCGCTGGCCTCCGTTTCTCCGCCACAGCAGCTGGGTGAGGGCGACAACGGACACGCGCAAGCACGCCTCAGCAAGGGGCCAGGCTGCCCAAGGCACAGGGGCCGTGCCCCCCACCGCCCAGGGCCTGTGGGCAGCCTGGCTGCCACCTGTCCCTGGCCTCCCCCCTCTCACTGGGTGCCAGCAGCCAAAGGGCCACACGAGTGGCCAGCACTGCCCCTTCGCTGGGGCGCCACAGCGCCACGCGGGCTGCCGCCGCCTCGCCACACCCTTCCCCCAGGAACCGCGCCTCCCTCAGGCTCCCTAAGGCCCTGCCCACCCGCACCCCTCCCAGCTTCAGAAGAGTCCACCCCAACCCCGAGTCCGATTCCGCCCCCAGGCCCACCCTGGGGCTCTCCCTCTCACCCCGATGGGAAAACACCCTCGCTCCGGCCACCGACACTGCCTGCCCACGCAGGGAGAGACACACGCGGCCCAGAGTGCTCTGCAGGAGCCTCAGCTCAGGACCGCTGACGTGCCCCTGGGGGCAAGGTCTCCGCCCCGAGAGCGGCTCCGCGGGCCCTGGACCCGGGGCGCCCATGGGCACACCTGCACTCCACCCCTGCTATCCCCAGCACGCTCTCAGGACCCCGGGCAAAACACAGACCCTTCTGCTGGACCCTCCGGGACCCCAAGGGCCCTGGAGCCTGTGCGAGACCCCGCAGGGCCGCACCTCGCCCTGACCGCCAATGGCCAGGGGCGTCCCCTGCCGCCAGGCTGTGGGCTCGGGTCGCTCGCCCTTCACCCTCCAGGCCCGCCACACCAGGCCCCCTGGCGCGCGGGACCTGGGTCCCTCAGGCAGGTCTCCCCGGGGCACCCTGGGGACACCGGAGGCCTGCCTGCCCCAAACCCCGCCCCACGGCTGCCGCCTGTCCACCGGACACAACGCAACCCGCACAGACCGCCTGCCGCCGGGCGCCCGGAGCCTGCCACCAGTTGGGCGCTCGGGCCCCACGCAAGGCACACGCCACAGCCCCGCCGCCAGCACCGGAAGGCCCGCCGGGCCCCATGGGACCCTCTCCTTTGCGTGCCACACCCATGCACACCCAGGCCTCCCTAACTCCAGCACCAGCATCTCCACGGGAGACGCACTAGACCCTGGGCCCAGCGGGACCCTCGCACCGAAACTCACGCCCTCACGCCCCTTCCGCCGCCACCTGCCCCCTTTCCTCCACAGCAGACTCCCTCCTTGCCACCAGCTCCCGCCCGGCACCAGCTCGGCTGGGCTCCAGTCCGCAGGCGTGGCTAGCTCTGCTGGGTATCAACCTCACACTGCCTCCCACTGCGCAACTCCCTGTCCTCCCTCCCCGGGAACACGGCCTCAGCCAGGGCAGGGGCGCCGCACGGCCTCAATGCCCAGCCCCGTGTGTGGACACCTTAGCGGCCCCGGGAGCTGGCCGCGGGCTCACACTTCTCTGCCCCGCCGGCACCCATGACCGGCCAGGGCACAGGCACCCAGCTCCCATTCACGTGCCCGGGACCCCTCCGTCCTGCCTTCCACGCGCCGCCCAAATCTCTGAGGATATCCCACATCATAGCCCAGGCCGCCCTGAAGGCACTGCCGCCCCGGGCACCCAACACTCCCCCTCACGGTGCTCTGCGCACACTGGCCCAGGACCTCTGGCCCTCCTGCACTTCTCTCGACCCCAGTCCGCGGCCGACTCGGCACCGCCCAGGGCCACCTGGCGCCCCACCGCCTCCATGTCTCTGGGAAATGCCGCAGGGGCTCCAGGGTTCTCGATGACCACCAAGGACTCTGCGAGGGAAAGGCACTGGCAGCCCCGCCGACCCCGTGAAGGCCCAGGCCAAGGCGTCCGACCACGCCCAAACGGCCATCTCGGCAAGGCCCCCCGGCCGGCCTCCTCTCTCCCCACCAGAACCTGGGTCGGCAGTCCCGCCGAGGCCAAGGCCCCCGCTGCTCACCCGCAACCTACAGACAGCCTCTGCGCCCGACACCGCGGGCAGGACCCCGCGGAGGCCTCACGGAGGCAGCCGCAGGCCTGAGAGCCCAGCGGCGCTCACACACACTGCAGGCAGCCCACCCCACACTGGGCCTGCCACTCCCAAGGCTTTCCCGCCGGGCACCGGGGCCCCGGGGCCCCGGGGCTGCCCTCGAGGAGGCCAGCCCCAAGGCTCCTCTCCCCATGGCCCTCCGCGGCCACCGGAGGCCTGCCTGCCCCCACCTGCGCCCCAGGGCTGCACGCACCCAAGGGAGCCAAGGCAACGGGACCCTCCCCCGACGTCCCCTGTGGGAGCCACGTGCCGGACCTCAGTTTGCGATGAGGAGACGGTAGTGAGTTCTCACTCATTTTGTTCAGATTTTCCAAGGAATGCGTTTGTGGGTGTCATCATCGATCCGAGCACGGGCACACCCGCGGGACGGCCACCGCCACAGCCCCCACCGCCGGGACGGCCAGCCAGCTCCCTCCTGGCCGCGGCCCGCAGGCTCCCGAGCCCAACCGCGGGCAAGCAGGTCAGCTCCACCCCCGGGAGCAGAGGGTGCGGGTCCGGGCGCCACACACCGCCCCCCGGGGGCTACCTTGGCGCAGGCCACTGCCGCTTACCATCGCCTACCAGGTGGCCATCGATCCCGCCACAGGCCGCACGCCAACACGCCTCCCTCCGGCAGGAGGGACTGGCCTTCCCGGGGTCGCTCCCGACAGGCTCCGGCTTCCGCTCCCCGCGCTGGCCTCCGTCTCTCCGCCGCAGCAGCTGGGTGAGGGCGACAACGGACACGCGCAAGCACGCCTCAGCAAGGGGCCAGGCTGCCCAAGGCACAGGGGCCGGGCCCCCCACCGCCCAGGGCCTGTGGGCAGCCTGGCTGCCACCTGTCCCTGGCCTCCCCCCTCTCACTGGGTGCCAGCAGCCAAAGGGCCACACGAGTGGCCAGCACTGCCCCTTCGCTGGGGCGCCACAGCCTGACGCGGGCTGCCGCCGCCTCGCCACACCCTTCCCCCAGGAACCGCGCCTCCCTCAGGCTCCCTAAGGCCCTGCCCACCCGCACCCCTCCCAGCTTCAGAAGAGTCCACCCCAACCCCGAGTCCGATTCCGCCCCCAGGCCCACCCTGGGGCTCTCCCTCTCACCCCGATGGGAAAACACCCTCGCTCCGGCCACCGACACTGCCTGCCCACGCAGGGAGAGACACACGCGGCCCAGAGTGCTCTGCAGGAGCCTCACCTCAGGACCGCTGACGTGCCCCTGGGGGCAAGGTCTCCGCCCCGAGAGCGGCTCCGCGGGCCCTGGACCCGGGGCGCCCATGGGCACACCTGCACTCCACCCCTGCTATCCCCAGCACGCTCTCAGGACCCCGGGCAAAACACAGACCCTTCTGCTGGACCCTCCGGGACCCCAAGGGCCCTGGAGCCTGTGCGAGACCCCGCAGGGCCGCACCTCGCCCTGACCGCCAATGGCCAGGGGCGTCCCCTGCCGCCAGGCTGTGGGCTCGGGTCGCTCGCCCTTCACCCTCCAGGCCCGCCACACCAGGCCCCCTGGCGCGCGGGACCTGGGTCCCTCAGGCAGGTCTCCCCGGGGCACCCTGGGGACACCGGAGGCCTGCCTGCCCCAAACCCCGCCCCACGGCTGCCGCCTGTCCACCGGACACAACGCAACCCGCACAGACCGCCTGCCGCCGGGCGCCCGGAGCCTGCCACCAGTTGGGCGCTCGGGCCCCACGCAAGGCACACGCCACAGCCCCGCCGCCAGCACCGGAAGGCCCGCCGGGCCCCATGGGACCCTCTCCTTTGCGTGCCACACCCATGCACACCCAGGCCTCCCTAACTCCAGCACCAGCATCTCCACGGGAGACGCACTAGACCCTGGGCCCAGCGGGACCCTCGCACCGAAACTCACGCCCCTTCCGCCGCCACCTGCCCCCTTTCCTCCACAGCAGACTCCCTCCTTGCCACCAGCTCCCGCCCGGCACCAGCTCGGCTGGGCTCCAGTCCGCAGGCGTGGCTAGCTCTGCTGGGTATCAACCTCACACTGCCTCCCACTGCGCAACTCCCTGTCCTCCCTCCCCGGGAACACGGCCTCAGCCAGGGCAGGGGCGCCGCACGGCCTCAATGCCCAGCCCCGTGTGTGGACACCTTAGCGGCCCCGGGAGCTGGCCGCGGGCTCACACTTCTCTGCCCCGCCGGCACCCATGACCGGCCAGGGCACAGGCACCCAGCTCCCATTCACGTGCCCGGGACCCCTCCGTCCTGCCTTCCACGCGCCGCCCAAATCTCTGAGGATATCCCACATCATAGCCCAGGCCGCCCTGAAGGCACTGCCGCCCCGGGCACCCAACACTCCCCCTCACGGTGCTCTGCGCACACTGGCCCAGGACCTCTGGACCTCCTGCACTTCTCTCGACCCCTGTCCGCGGCCGACTCGGCACCGCCCAGGGCCACCTGGCGCCCCACCGCCTCCACGTCTCTGGGAAATGCCGCAGGGGCTCCAGGGTTCTCGATGACCACCAAGGACTCTGCGAGGGAAAGGCACTGGCAGCCCCGCCGACCCCGTGAAGGCCCAGGCCAAGGCGTCCGACCCCGCCCAAACGGCCATCTCGGCAAGGCCCCCCGGCCGGCCTCCTCTCTCCCCACCAGAACCTGGGTCGGCAGTCCCGCCGAGGCCAAGGCCCCCGCTGCTCACCCGCAACCTACAGACAGCCTCTGCGCCCGACACCGCGGGCAGGACCCCGCGGAGGCCTCACGGAGGCAGCCGCAGGCCTGAGAGCCCAGCGGCGCTCACACACACCGCAGGCAGCCCACCCCACACTGGGCCTGCCACTCCCAAGGCTTTCCCGCCGGGCACCGGGGCCCCGGGGCCCCGGGGCTGCCCTCGAGGAGGCCAGCCCCAAGGCTCCTCTCCCCATGGCCCTCCGCGGCCACCGGAGGCCTGCCTGCCCCCACCTGCGCCCCAGGGCTGCACGCACCCAAGGGAGCCAAGGCAACGGGACCCTCCCCCGACGTCCCCTGTGGGAGCCACGTGCCGGACCTCAGTTTGCGATGAGGAGACGGTAGTGAGTTCTCACTCATTTTGTTCAGATTTTCCAAGGAATGCGTTTGTGGGTGTCATCATCGATCCGAGCACGGGCACACCCGCGGGACGGCCACCGCCACAGCCCCCACCGCCGGGACGGCCAGCCAGCTCCCTCCTGGCCGCGGCCCGCAGGCTCCCGAGCCCAACCGCGGGCAAGCAGGTCAGCTCCACCCCCGGGAGCAGAGGGTGCGGGTCCGGGCGCCACACACCGCCCCCCGGGGGCTACCTTGGCGCAGGCCACTGCCGCTTACCATCGCCTACCAGGTGGCCATCGATCCCGCCACAGGCCGCACGCCAACACGCCTCCCTCCGGCAGGAGGGACTGGCCTTCCCGGGGTCGCTCCCGACAGGCTCCGGCTTCCGCTCCCCGCGCTGGCCTCCGTCTCTCCGCCGCAGCAGCTGGGTGAGGGCGACAACGGACACGCGCAAGCACGCCTCAGCAAGGGGCCAGGCTGCCCAAGGCACAGGGGCCGGGCCCCCCACCGCCCAGGGCCTGTGGGCAGCCTGGCTGCCACCTGTCCCTGGCCTCCCCCCTCTCACTGGGTGCCAGCAGCCAAAGGGCCACACGAGTGGCCAGCACTGCCCCTTCGCTGGGGCGCCACAGCCTGACGCGGGCTGCCGCCGCCTCGCCACACCCTTCCCCCAGGAACCGCGCCTCCCTCAGGCTCCCTAAGGCCCTGCCCACCCGCACCCCTCCCAGCTTCAGAAGAGTCCACCCCAACCCCGAGTCCGATTCCGCCCCCAGGCCCACCCTGGGGCTCTCCCTCTCACCCCGAT
The DNA here is from genome assembly GCF_054392235.1 of Sus scrofa. NCBI lineage: Eukaryota > Metazoa > Chordata > Mammalia > Artiodactyla > Suidae > Sus > Sus scrofa. The sequence goes on from NC_139383.1 coordinate 151,771,425, forward strand.
GGGAAAACACCCTCGCTCCGGCCACCGACACTGCCTGCCCACGCAGGGAGAGACACACGCGGCCCAGAGTGCTCTGCAGGAGCCTCACCTCAGGACCGCTGACGTGCCCCTGGGGGCAAGGTCTCCGCCCCGAGAGCGGCTCCGCGGGCCCTGGACCCGGGGCGCCCATGGGCACACCTGCACTCCACCCCTGCTATCCCCAGCACGCTCTCAGGACCCCGGGCAAAACACAGACCCTTCTGCTGGACCCTCCGGGACCCCAAGGGCCCTGGAGCCTGTGCGAGACCCCGCAGGGCCGCACCTCGCCCTGACCGCCAATGGCCAGGGGCGTCCCCTGCCGCCAGGCTGTGGGCTCGGGTCGCTCGCCCTTCACCCTCCAGGCCCGCCACACCAGGCCCCCTGGCGCGCGGGACCTGGGTCCCTCAGGCAGGTCTCCCCGGGGCACCCTGGGGACACCGGAGGCCTGCCTGCCCCAAACCCCGCCCCACGGCTGCCGCCTGTCCACCGGACACAACGCAACCCGCACAGACCGCCTGCCGCCGGGCGCCCGGAGCCTGCCACCAGTTGGGCGCTCGGGCCCCACGCAAGGCACACGCCACAGCCCCGCCGCCAGCACCGGAAGGCCCGCCGGGCCCCATGGGACCCTCTCCTTTGCGTGCCACACCCATGCACACCCAGGCCTCCCTAACTCCAGCACCAGCATCTCCACGGGAGACGCACTAGACCCTGGGCCCAGCGGGACCCTCGCACCGAAACTCACGCCCCTTCCGCCGCCACCTGCCCCCTTTCCTCCACAGCAGACTCCCTCCTTGCCACCAGCTCCCGCCCGGCACCAGCTCGGCTGGGCTCCAGTCCGCAGGCGTGGCTAGCTCTGCTGGGTATCAACCTCACACTGCCTCCCACTGCGCAACTCCCTGTCCTCCCTCCCCGGGAACACGGCCTCAGCCAGGGCAGGGGCGCCGCACGGCCTCAATGCCCAGCCCCGTGTGTGGACACCTTAGCGGCCCCGGGAGCTGGCCGCGGGCTCACACTTCTCTGCCCCGCCGGCACCCATGACCGGCCAGGGCACAGGCACCCAGCTCCCATTCACGTGCCCGGGACCCCTCCGTCCTGCCTTCCACGCGCCGCCCAAATCTCTGAGGATATCCCACATCATAGCCCAGGCCGCCCTGAAGGCACTGCCGCCCCGGGCACCCAACACTCCCCCTCACGGTGCTCTGCGCACACTGGCCCAGGACCTCTGGACCTCCTGCACTTCTCTCGACCCCTGTCCGCGGCCGACTCGGCACCGCCCAGGGCCACCTGGCGCCCCACCGCCTCCACGTCTCTGGGAAATGCCGCAGGGGCTCCAGGGTTCTCGATGACCACCAAGGACTCTGCGAGGGAAAGGCACTGGCAGCCCCGCCGACCCCGTGAAGGCCCAGGCCAAGGCGTCCGACCCCGCCCAAACGGCCATCTCGGCAAGGCCCCCCGGCCGGCCTCCTCTCTCCCCACCAGAACCTGGGTCGGCAGTCCCGCCGAGGCCAAGGCCCCCGCTGCTCACCCGCAACCTACAGACAGCCTCTGCGCCCGACACCGCGGGCAGGACCCCGCGGAGGCCTCACGGAGGCAGCCGCAGGCCTGAGAGCCCAGCGGCGCTCACACACACCGCAGGCAGCCCACCCCACACTGGGCCTGCCACTCCCAAGGCTTTCCCGCCGGGCACCGGGGCCCCGGGGCCCCGGGGCTGCCCTCGAGGAGGCCAGCCCCAAGGCTCCTCTCCCCATGGCCCTCCGGGGCCACCGGAGGCCTGCCTGCCCCCACCTGCGCCCCAGGGCTGCACGCACCCAAGGGAGCCAAGGCAACGGGACCCTCCCCCGACGTCCCCTGTGGGAGCCACGTGCCGGACCTCAGTTTGCGATGAGGAGACGGTAGTGAGTTCTCACTCATTTTGTTCAGATTTTCCAAGGAATGCGTTTGTGGGTGTCATCATCGATCCGAGCACGGGCACACCCGCGGGACGGCCACCGCCACAGCCCCCACCGCCGGGACGGCCAGCCAGCTCCCTCCTGGCCGCGGCCCGCAGGCTCCCGAGCCCAACCGCGGGCAAGCAGGTCAGCTCCACCCCCGGGAGCAGAGGGTGCGGGTCCGGGCGCCACACACCGCCCCCCGGGGGCTACCTTGGCGCAGGCCACTGCCGCTTACCATCGCCTACCAGGTGGCCATCGATCCCGCCACCGGCCGCACGCCAACACGCCTCCCTCCGGCAGGAGGGACTGGCCTTCCCGGGGTCGCTCCCGACAGGCTCCGGCTTCCGCTCCCCGCGCTGGCCTCCGTCTCTCCGCCACAGCAGCTGGGTGAGGGCGACAACGGACACGCGCAAGCACGCCTCAGCAAGGGGCCAGGCTGCCCAAGGCACAGGGGCCGTGCCCCCCACCGCCCAGGGCCTGTGGGCAGCCTGGCTGCCACCTGTCCCTGGCCTCCCCCCTCTCACTGGGTGCCAGCAGCCAAAGGGCCACACGAGTGGCCAGCACTGCCCCTTCCCTGGGGCGCCACAGCGCCACGCGGGCTGCCGCCGCCTCGCCACACCCTTCCCCCAGGAACCGCGCCTCCCTCAGGCTCCCTAAGGCCCTGCCCACCCGCACCCCTCCCAGCTTCAGAAGAGTCCACCCCAACCCCGAGTCCGATTCCGCCCCCAGGCCCACCCTGGGGCTCTCCCTCTCACCCCGATGGGAAAACACCCTCGCTCCGGCCACCGACACTGCCTGCCCACGCAGGGAGAGACACACGCGGCCCAGAGTGCTCTGCAGGAGCCTCACCTCAGGACCGCTGACGTGCCCCTGGGGGCAAGGTCTCCGCCCCGAGAGCGGCTCCGCGGGCCCTGGACCCGGGGCGCCCATGGGCACACCTGCACTCCACCCCTGCTATCCCCAGCACGCTCTCAGGACCCCGGGCAAAACACAGACCCTTCTGCTGGACCCTCCGGGACCCCAAGGGCCCTGGAGCCTGTGCGAGACCCCGCAGGGCCGCACCTCGCCCTGACCGCCAATGGCCAGGGGCGTCCCCTGCCGCCAGGCTGTGGGCTCGGGTCGCTCGCCCTTCACCCTCCAGGCCCGCCACACCAGGCCCCCTGGCGCGCGGGACCTGGGTCCCTCAGGCAGGTCTCCCCGGGGCACTCTAGGGACACCGGAGGCCTGCCTGCCCCAAACCCCGCCCCACGGCTGCCGCCTGTCCACCGGACACAACGCAACCCGCACAGACCGCCTGCCGCCGGGCGCCCGAAGCCTGCCACCAGTTGGGCGCTCGGGCCCCACGCAAGGCACACGCCACAGCCCCGCCGCCAGCACCGGAAGGCCCGCCGGGCCCCATGGGACCCTCTCCTTTGCGTGCCACACCCATGCACACCCAGGCCTCCCTAACTCCAGCACCAGCATCTCCACGGGAGACGCACTAGACCCTGGGCCCAGCGGGACCCTCGCACCGAAACTCACGCCCTCACGCCCCTTCCGCCGCCACCTGCCCCCTTTCCTCCACAGCAGACTCCCTCCTTGCCACCAGCTCCCGCCCGGCACCAGCTCGGCTGGGCTCCAGTCCGCAGGCGTGGCTAGCTCTGCTGGGTATCAACCTCACACTGCCTCCCACTGCGCAACTCCCTGTCCTCCCTCCCCGGGAACACGGCCTCAGCCAGGGCAGGGGCGCCGCACGGCCTCAATGCCCAGCCCCGTGTGTGGACACCTTAGCGGCCCCGGGAGCTGGCCGCGGGCTCACACTTCTCTGCCCCGCCGGCACCCATGACCGGCCAGGGCACAGGCACCCAGCTCCCATTCACGTGCCCGGGACCCCTCCGTCCTGCCTTCCACGCGCCGCCCAAATCTCTGAGGATATCCCACATCATAGCCCAGGCCGCCCTGAAGGCACTGCCGCCCCGGGCACCCAACACTCCCCCTCACGGTGCTCTGCGCACACTGGCCCAGGACCTCTGGACCTCCTGCACTTCTCTCGACCCCTGTCCGCGGCCGACTCGGCACCGCCCAGGGCCACCTGGCGCCCCACCGCCTCCACGTCTCTGGGAAATGCCGCAGGGGCTCCAGGGTTCTCGATGACCACCAAGGACTCTGCGAGGGAAAGGCACTGGCAGCCCCGCCGACCCCGTGAAGGCCCAGGCCAAGGCGTCCGACCCCGCCCAAACGGCCATCTCGGCAAGGCCCCCCGGCCGGCCTCCTCTCTCCCCACCAGAACCTGGGTCGGCAGTCCCGCCGAGGCCAAGGCCCCCGCTGCTCACCCGCAACCTACAGACAGCCTCTGCGCCCGACACCGCGGGCAGGACCCCGCGGAGGCCTCACGGAGGCAGCCGCAGGCCTGAGAGCCCAGCGGCGCTCACACACACCGCAGGCAGCCCACCCCACACTGGGCCTGCCACTCCCAAGGCTTTCCCGCCGGGCACCGGGGCCCCGGGGCCCCGGGGCTGCCCTCGAGGAGGCCAGCCCCAAGGCTCCTCTCCCCATGGCCCTCCGGGGCCACCGGAGGCCTGCCTGCCCCCACCTGCGCCCCAGGGCTGCACGCACCCAAGGGAGCCAAGGCAACGGGACCCTCCCCCGACGTCCCCTGTGGGAGCCACGTGCCGGACCTCAGTTTGCGATGAGGAGACGGTAGTGAGTTCTCACTCATTTTGTTCAGATTTTCCAAGGAATGCGTTTGTGGGTGTCATCATCGATCCGAGCACGGGCACACCCGCGGGACGGCCACCGCCACAGCCCCCACCGCCGGGACGGCCAGCCAGCTCCCTCCTGGCCGCGGCCCGCAGGCTCCCGAGCCCAACCGCGGGCAAGCAGGTCAGCTCCACCCCCGGGAGCAGAGGGTGCGGGTCCGGGCGCCACACACGGCGCCCCAGGGGCTACGTTGGCGCAGGCCACTGCCGCTTACCATCGCCTACCAGGTGGCCATCGATCCCGCCACCGGCCGCACGCCAACACGCCTCCCTCCGGCAGGAGGGACTGGCCTTCCCGGGGTCGCTCCCGACAGGCTCCGGCTTCCGCTCCCCGCGCTGGCCTCCGTTTCTCCGCCACAGCAGCTGGGTGAGGGCGACAACGGACACGCGCAAGCACGCCTCAGCAAGGGGCCAGGCTGCCCAAGGCACAGGGGCCGTGCCCCCCACCGCCCAGGGCCTGTGGGCAGCCTGGCTGCCACCTGTCCCTGGCCTCCCCCCTCTCACTGGGTGCCAGCAGCCAAAGGGCCACACGAGTGGCCAGCACTGCCCCTTCGCTGGGGCGCCACAGCGCCACGCGGGCTGCCGCCGCCTCGCCACACCCTTCCCCCAGGAACCGCGCCTCCCTCAGGCTCCCTAAGGCCCTGCCCACCCGCACCCCTCCCAGCTTCAGAAGAGTCCACCCCAACCCCGAGTCCGATTCCGCCCCCAGGCCCACCCTGGGGCTCTCCCTCTCACCCCGATGGGAAAACACCCTCGCTCCGGCCACCGACACTGCCTGCCCACGCAGGGAGAGACACACGCGGCCCAGAGTGCTCTGCAGGAGCCTCACCTCAGGACCGCTGACGTGCCCCTGGGGGCAAGGTCTCCGCCCCGAGAGCGGCTCCGCGGGCCCTGGACCCGGGGCGCCCATGGGCACACCTGCACTCCACCCCTGCTATCCCCAGCACGCTCTCAGGACCCCGGGCAAAACACAGACCCTTCTGCTGGACCCTCCGGGACCCCAAGGGCCCTGGAGCCTGTGCGAGACCCCGCAGGGCCGCACCTCGCCCTGACCGCCAATGGCCAGGGGCGTCCCCTGCCGCCAGGCTGTGGGCTCGGGTCGCTCGCCCTTCACCCTCCAGGCCCGCCACACCAGGCCCCCTGGCGCGCGGGACCTGGGTCCCTCAGGCAGGTCTCCCCGGGGCACTCTAGGGACACCGGAGGCCTGCCTGCCCCAAACCCCGCCCCACGGCTGCCGCCTGTCCACCGGACACAACGCAACCCGCACAGACTGCCTGCCGCCGGGCGCCCGGAGCCTGCCACCAGTTGGGCGCTCGGGCCCCACGCAAGGCACACGCCACAGCCCCGCCGCCAGCACCGGAAGGCCCGCCGGGCCCCATGGGACCCTCTCCTTTGCGTGCCACACCCATGCACACCCAGGCCTCCCTACCTCCAGCACCAGCATCTCCACGGGAGACGCACTAGACCCTGGGCCCAGCGGGACCCTCGCACCGAAACTCACGCCCTCACGCCCCTTCCGCCGCCACCTGCCCCCTTTCCTCCACAGCAGACTCCCTCCTTGCCACCAGCTCCCGCCCGGCACCAGCTCGGCTGGGCTCCAGTCCGCAGGCGTGGCTAGCTCTGCTGGGTATCAACCTCACACTGCCTCCCACTGCGCAACTCCCTGTCCTCCCTCCCCGGGAACACGGCCTCAGCCAGGGCAGGGGCGCCGCACGGCCTCAATGCCCAGCCCCGTGTGTGGACACCTTAGCGGCCCCGGGAGCTGGCCGAGGGCTCACACTTCTCTGCCCCGCCGGCACCCATGACCGGCCAGGGCACAGGCACCCAGCTCCCATTCACGTGCCCGGGACCCCTCCGTCCTGCCTTCCACGCGCCGCCCAAATCTCTGAGGATATCCCACATCATAGCCCAGGCCGCCCTGAAGGCACTGCCGCCCCGGGCACCCAACACTCCCCCTCACGGTGCTCTGCGCACACTGGCCCAGGACCTCTGGACCTCCTGCACTTCTCTCGACCCCTGTCCGCGGCCGACTCGGCACCGCCCAGGGCCACCTGGCGCCCCACCGCCTCCACGTCTCTGGGAAATGCCGCAGGGGCTCCAGGGTTCTCGATGACCACCAAGGACTCTGCGAGGGAAAGGCACTGGCAGCCCCGCCGACCCCGTGAAGGCCCAGGCCAAGGCGTCCGACCCCGCCCAAACGGCCATCTCGGCAAGGCCCCCCGGCCGGCCTCCTCTCTCCCCACCAGAACCTGGGTCGGCAGTCCCGCCGAGGCCAAGGCCCCCGCTGCTCACCCGCAACCTACAGACAGCCTCTGCGCCCGACACCGCGGGCAGGACCCCGCGGAGGCCTCACGGAGGCAGCCGCAGGCCTGAGAGCCCAGCGGCGCTCACACACACCGCAGGCAGCCCACCCCACACTGGGCCTGCCACTCCCAAGGCTTTCCCGCCGGGCACCGGGGCCCCGGGGCCCCGGGGCTGCCCTCGAGGAGGCCAGCCCCAAGGCTCCTCTCCCCATGGCCCTCCGCGGCCACCGGAGGCCTGCCTGCCCCCACCTGCGCCCCAGGGCTGCACGCACCCAAGGGAGCCAAGGCAACGGGACCCTCCCCCGACGTCCCCTGTGGGAGCCACGTGCCGGACCTCAGTTTGCGATGAGGAGACGGTAGTGAGTTCTCACTCATTTTGTTCAGATTTTCCAAGGAATGCGTTTGTGGGTGTCATCATCGATCCGAGCACGGGCACACCCGCGGGACGGCCACCGCCACAGCCCCCACCGCCGGGACGGCCAGCCAGCTCCCTCCTGGCCGCGGCCCGCAGGCTCCCGAGCCCAACCGCGGGCAAGCAGGTCAGCTCCACCCCCGGGAGCAGAGGGTGCGGGTCCGGGCGCCACACACCGCCCCCCGGGGGCTACCTGGGCGCAGGCCACTGCCGCTTACCATCGCCTACCAGGTGGCCATCGATCCCGCCACCGGCCGCACGCCAACACGCCTCCCTCCGGCAGGAGGGACTGGCCTTCCCGGGGTCGCTCCCGACAGGCTCCGGCTTCCGCTCCCCGCGCTGGCCTCCGTCTCTCCGCCACAGCAGCTGGGTGAGGGCGACAACGGACACGCGCAAGCACGCCTCAGCAAGGGGCCAGGCTGCCCAAGGCACAGGGGCCGGGCCCCCCACCGCCCAGGGCCTGTGGGCAGCCTGGCTGCCACCTGTCCCTGGCCTCCCCCCTCTCACTGGGTGCCAGCAGCCAAAGGGCCACACGAGTGGCCAGCACTGCCCCTTCGCTGGGGCGCCACAGCGCCACGCGGGCTGCCGCCGCCTCGCCACACCCTTCCCCCAGGAACCGCGCCTCCCTCAGGCTCCCTAAGGCCCTGCCCACCCGCACCCCTCCCAGCTTCAGAAGAGTCCACCCCAACCCCGAGTCCGATTCCGCCCCCAGGCCCACCCTGGGGCTCTCCCTCTCACCCCGATGGGAAAACACCCTCGCTCCGGCCACCGACACTGCCTGCCCACGCAGGCAGAGACACACGCGGCCCAGAGTGCTCTGCAGGAGCCTCACCTCAGGACCGCTGACGTGCCCCTGGGGGCAAGGTCTCCGCCCCGAGAGCGGCTCCGCGGGCCCTGGACCCGGGGCGCCCATGGGCACACCTGCACTCCACCCCTGCTATCCCCAGCACGCTCTCAGGACCCCGGGCAAAACACAGACCCTTCTGCTGGACCCTCCGGGACCCCAAGGGCCCTGGAGCCTGTGCGAGACCCCGCAGGGCCGCACCTCGCCCTGACCGCCAATGGCCAGGGGCGTCCCCTGCCGCCAGGCTGTGGGCTCGGGTCACTCGCCCTTCACCCTCCAGGCCCGCCACACCAGGCCCCCTGGCGCGCGGGACCTGGGTCCCTCAGGCAGGTCTCCCCGGGGCACCCTGGGGACACCGGAGGCCTGCCTGCCCCAAACCCCGCCCCACGGCTGCCGCCTGTCCACCGGACACAACGCAACCCGCACAGACCGCCTGCCGCCGGGCGCCCGAAGCCTGCCACCAGTTGGGCGCTCGGGCCCCACGCAAGGCACACGCCACAGCCCCGCCGCCAGCACCGGAAGGCCCGCCGGGCCCCATGGGACCCTCTCCTTTGCGTGCCACACCCATGCACACCCAGGCCTCCCTAACTCCAGCACCAGCATCTCCACGGGAGACGCACTAGACCCTGGGCCCAGCGGGACCCTCTCACCGAAACTCACGCCCCTTCCGCCGCCACCTGCCCCCTTTCCTCCACAGCAGACTCCCTCCTTGCCACCAGCTCCCGCCCGGCACCAGCTCGGCTGGGCTCCAGTCCGCAGGCGTGGCTAGCTCTGCTGGGTATCAACCTCACACTGCCTCCCACTGCGCAACTCCCTGTCCTCCCTCCCCGGGAACACGGCCTCAGCCAGGGCAGGGGCGCCGCACGGCCTCAATGCCCAGCCCCGTGTGTGGACACCTTAGCGGCCCCGGGAGCTGGCCGCGGGATCACACTTCTCTGCCCCGCCGGCACCCATGACCGGCCAGGGCACAGGCACCCAGCTCCCATTCACGTGCCCGGGACCCCTCCGTCCTGCTTTCCACGCGCCGCCCAAATCTCTGAGGATATCCCACATCATAGCCCAGGCCGCCCTGAAGGCACTGCCGCCCCGGGCACCCAACACTCCCCCTCACGGTGCTCTGCGCACACTGGCCCAGGACCTCTGGCCCTCCTGCACTTCTCTCGACCCCAGTCCGCGGCCGACTCGGCACCGCCCAGGGCCACCTGGCGCCCCATCGCCTCCACGTCTCTGGGAAATGCTGCAGGGGCTCCAGGGTTCTCGATGACCACCAAGGACTCTGCGAGGGAAAGGCACTGGCAGCCCCGCCGACCCCGTGAAGGCCCAGGCCAAGGCGTCCGACCCCGCCCAAACGGCCATCTCGGCAAGGCCCCCCGGCCGGCCTCCTCTCTCCCCACCAGAACCTGGGTCGGCAGTCCCACCGAGGCCAAGGCCCCCGCTGCTCACCCGCAACCTACAGACAGCCTCTGCGCCCGACACCGCGGGCAGGACCCCGCGGAGGCCTCACGGAGGCAGCCGCAGGCCTGAGAGCCCAGCGGCGCTCACACACACCGCAGGCAGCCCACCCCACACTGGGCCTGCCACTCCCAAGGCTTTCCCGTCGGGCACCGGGGCCCCGGGGCCCCGGGGCTGCCCTCGAGGAGGCCAGCCCCAAGGCTCCTCTCCCCATGGCCCTCCCGGGCCACCGGAGGCCTGCCTGCCCCCACCTGCGCCCCAGGGCTGCACGCACCCAAGGGAGCCAAGGCAACGGGACCCTCCCCCGACGTCCCCTGTGGGAGCCACGTGCCGGACCTCAGTTTGCGATGAGGAGACGGTAGTGAGTTCTCACTCATTTTGTTCAGATTTTCCAAGGAATGCGTTTGTGGGTGTCATCATCGATCCGAGCACGGGCACACCCGCGGGACGGCCACCGCCACAGCCCCCACCGCCGGGACGGCCAGCCAGCTCCCTCCTGGCCGCGGCCCGCAGGCTCCCGAGCCCAACCGCGGGCAAGCAGGTCAGCTCCACCCCCGGGAGCAGAGGGTGCGGGTCCGGGCGCCACACACGGCGCCCCAGGGGCTACGTTGGCGCAGGCCACTGCCGCTTACCATCGCCTACCAGGTGGCCATCGATCCCGCCACCGGCCGCACGCCAACACGCCTCCCTCCGGCAGGAGGGACTGGCCTTCCCGGGGTCGCTCCCGACAGGCTCCGGCTTCCGCTCCCCGCGCTGGCCTCCGTTTCTCCGCCACAGCAGCTGGGTGAGGGCGACAACGGACACGCGCAAGCACGCCTCAGCAAGGGGCCAGGCTGCCCAAGGCACAGGGGCCGTGCCCCCCACCGCCCAGGGCCTGTGGGCAGCCTGGCTGCCACCTGTCCCTGGCCTCCCCCCTCTCACTGGGTGCCAGCAGCCAAAGGGCCACACGAGTGGCCAGCACTGCCCCTTCGCTGGGGCGCCACAGCGCCACGCGGGCTGCCGCCGCCTCGCCACACCCTTCCCCCAGGAACCGCGCCTCCCTCAGGCTCCCTAAGGCCCTGCCCACCCGCACCCCTCCCAGCTTCAGAAGAGTCCACCCCAACCCCGAGTCCGATTCCGCCCCCAGGCCCACCCTGGGGCTCTCCCTCTCACCCCGATGGGAAAACACCCTCGCTCCGGCCACCGACACTGCCTGCCCACGCAGGCAGAGACACACGCGGCCCAGAGTGCTCTGCAGGAGCCTCACCTCAGGACCGCTGACGTGCCCCTGGGGGCAAGGTCTCCGCCCCGAGAGCGGCTCCGCGGGCCCTGGACCCGGGGCGCCCATGGGCACACCTGCACTCCACCCCTGCTATCCCCAGCACGCTCTCAGGACCCCGGGCAAAACACAGACCCTTCTGCTGGACCCTCCGGGACCCCAAGGGCCCTGGAGCCTGTGCGAGACCCCGCAGGGCCGCACCTCGCCCTGACCGCCAATGGCCAGGGGCGTCCCCTGCCGCCAGGCTGTGGGCTCGGGTCACTCGCCCTTCACCCTCCAGGCCCGCCACACCAGGCCCCCTGGCGCGCGGGACCTGGGTCCCTCAGGCAGGTCTCCCCGGGGCACCCTGGGGACACCGGAGGCCTGCCTGCCCCAAACCCCGCCCCACGGCTGCCGCCTGTCCACCGGACACAACGCAACCCGCACAGACCGCCTGCCGCCGGGCGCCCGAAGCCTGCCACCAGTTGGGCGCTCGGGCCCCACGCAAGGCACACGCCACAGCCCCGCCGCCAGCACCGGAAGGCCCGCCGGGCCCCATGGGACCCTCTCCTTTGCGTGCCACACCCATGCACACCCAGGCCTCCCTAACTCCAGCACCAGCATCTCCACGGGAGACGCACTAGACCCTGGGCCCAGCGGGACCCTCTCACCGAAACTCACGCCCCTTCCGCCGCCACCTGCCCCCTTTCCTCCACAGCAGACTCCCTCCTTGCCACCAGCTCCCGCCCGGCACCAGCTCGGCTGGGCTCCAGTCCGCAGGCGTGGCTAGCTCTGCTGGGTATCAACCTCACACTGCCTCCCACTGCGCAACTCCCTGTCCTCCCTCCCCGGGAACACGGCCTCAGCCAGGGCAGGGGCGCCGCACGGCCTCAATGCCCAGCCCCGTGTGTGGACACCTTAGCGGCCCCGGGAGCTGGCCGCGGGATCACACTTCTCTGCCCCGCCGGCACCCATGACCGGCCAGGGCACAGGCACCCAGCTCCCATTCACGTGCCCGGGACCCCTCCGTCCTGCTTTCCACGCGCCGCCCAAATCTCTGAGGATATCCCACATCATAGCCCAGGCCGCCCTGAAGGCACTGCCGCCCCGGGCACCCAACACTCCCCCTCACGGTGCTCTGCGCACACTGGCCCAGGACCTCTGGCCCTCCTGCACTTCTCTCGACCCCAGTCCGCGGCCGACTCGGCACCGCCCAGGGCCACCTGGCGCCCCACCGCCTCCACGTCTCTGGGAAATGCTGCAGGGGCTCCAGGGTTCTCGATGACCACCAAGGACTCTGCGAGGGAAAGGCACTGGCAGCCCCGCCGACCCCGTGAAGGCCCAGGCCAAGGCGTCCGACCACGCCCAAACGGCCATCTCGGCAAGGCCCCCCGGCCGGCCTCCTCTCTCCCCACCAGAACCTGGGTCGGCAGTCCCACCGAGGCCAAGGCCCCCGCTGCTCACCCGCAACCTACAGACAGCCTCTGCGCCCGACACCGCGGGCAGGACCCCGCGGAGGCCTCACGGAGGCAGCCGCAGGCCTGAGAGCCCAGCGGCGCTCACACACACCGCAGGCAGCCCACCCCACACTGGGCCTGCCACTCCCAAGGCTTTCCCGTCGGGCACCGGGGCCCCGGGGCCCCGGGGCTGCCCTCGAGGAGGCCAGCCCCAAGGCTCCTCTCCCCATGGCCCTCCCGGGCCACCGGAGGCCTGCCTGCCCCCACCTGCGCCCCAGGGCTGCACGCACCCAAGGGAGCCAAGGCAACGGGACCCTCCCCCGACGTCCCCTGTGGGAGCCACGTGCCGGACCTCAGTTTGCGATGAGGAGACGGTAGTGAGTTCTCACTCATTTTGTTCAGATTTTCCAAGGAATGCGTTTGTGGGTGTCATCATCGATCCGAGCACGGGCACACCCGCGGGACGGCCACCGCCACAGCCCCCACCGCCGGGACGGCCAGCCAGCTCCCTCCTGGCCGCGGCCCGCAGGCTCCCGAGCCCAACCGCGGGCAAGCAGGTCAGCTCCACCCCCGTGAGCAGAGGGTGCGGGTCCGGGCGCCTCACACGGCGCCCCAGGGGCTACGTTGGCGCAGGCCACTGCCGCTTACCATCGCCTACCAGGTGGCCATCGATCCCGCCACCGGCCGCACGCCAACACGCCTCCCTCCGGCAGGAGGGACTGGCCTTCCCGGGGTCGCTCCCGACAGGCTCCGGCTTCCGCTCCCCGCGCTGGCCTCCGTTTCTCCACCACAGCAGCTGGGTGAGGGCGACAACGGACACGCGCAAGCACGCCTCAGCAAGGGGCCAGGCTGCCCAAGGCACAGGGGCCGTGCCCCCCACCGCCCAGGGCCTGTGGGCAGCCTGGCTGCCACCTGTCCCTGGCCTCCCCCCTCTCACTGGGTGCCAGCAGCCAAAGGGCCACACGAGTGGCCAGCACTGCCCCTTCGCTGGGGCGCCACAGCCTGACGCGGGCTGCCGCCGCCTCGCCACACCCTTCCCCCAGGAACCGCGCCTCCCTCAGGCTCCCTAAGGCCCTGCCCACCCGCACCCCTCCCAGCTTCAGAAGAGTCCACCCCAACCCCGAGTCCGATTCCGCCCCCAGGCCCACCCTGGGGCTCTCCCTCTCACCCCGATGGGAAAACACCCTCGCTCCGGCCACCGACACTGCCTGCCCACGCAGGGAGAGACACACGCGGCCCAGAGTGCTCTGCAGGAGCCTCACCTCAGGACCGCTGACGTGCCCCTGGGGGCAAGGTCTCCGCCCCGAGAGCGGCTCCGCGGGCCCTGGACCCGGGGCGCCCATGGGCACACCTGCACTCCACCCCTGCTATCCCCAGCACGCTCTCAGGACCCTGGGCAAAACACAGACCCTTCTGCTGGACCCTCCGGGACCCCAAGGGCCCTGGAGCCTGTGCGAGACCCCGCAGGGCCACACCTCGCCCTGACCGCCAATGGCCAGGGGCGTCCCCTGCCGCCAGGCTGTGGGCTCGGGTCGCTCGCCCTTCACCCTCCAGGCCCGCCACACCAGGCCCCCTGGCGCGCGGGACCTGGGTCCCTCAGGCAGGTCTCCCCGGGGCACCCTGGGGACACCAGAGGCCTGCCTGCCCCAAACCCCGCCCCACGGCTGCCGCCTGTCCACCGGACACAACGCAACCCGCACAGACCGCCTGCCGCCGGGCGCCCGGAGCCTGCCACCAGTTGGGCGCTCGGGCCCCACGCAAGGCACACGCCACAGCCCCGCCGCCAGCACCGGAAGGCCCGCCGGGCCCCATGGGACCCTCTCTTTGGGTGCCACACCCATGCACACCCAGGCCTCCCTAACTCCAGCACCAGCATCTCCACGGGAGACGCACTAGACCCTGGGCCCAGCGGGACCCTCGCACCGAAACTCACGCCCCTTCCGCCGCCACCTGCCCCCTTTCCTCCACAGCAGACTCCCTCCTTGCCACCAGCTCCCGCCCGGCACCAGCTCGGCTGGGCTCCAGTCCGCAGGCGTGGCTAGCTCTGCTGGGTATCAACCTCACACTGCCTCCCACTGCGCAACTCCCTGTCCTCCCTCCCCGGGAACACGGCCTCAGCCAGGGCAGGGGCGCCGCACGGCCTCAATGCCCAGCCCCGTGTGTGGACACCTTAGCGGCCCCGGGAGCTGGCCGCGGGCTCACACTTCTCTGCCCCGCCGGCACCCATGACCGGCCAGGGCACAGGCACCCAGCTCCCATTCACGTGCCCGGGACCCCTCCGTCCTGCCTTCCACGCGCCGCCCAAATCTCTGAGGATATCCCACAGCATAGCCCAGGCCGCCCTGAAGGCACTGCCGCCCCGGGCACCCAACACTCCCCCTCACGGTGCTCTGCGCACACTGGCCCAGGACCTCTGGCCCTCCTGCACTTCTCTCGACCCCAGTCCGCGGCCGACTCGGCACCGCCCAGGGCCACCTGGCGCCCCACCGCCTCCATGTCTCTGGGAAATGCCGCAGGGGCTCCAGGGTTCTCGATGACCACCAAGGACTCTGCGAGGGAAAGGCACTGGCAGCCCCGCCGACCCCGTGAAGGCCCAGGCCAAGGCGTCCGACCCCGCCCAAACGGCCATCTCGGCAAGGCCCCCCGGCCGGCCTCCTCGCTCCCCACCAGAACCTGGGTCGGCAGTCCCGCCGAGGCCAAGGCCCCCGCTGCTCACCCGCAACCTACAGACAGCCTCTGCGCCCGACACCGCGGGCAGGACCCCGCGGAGGCCTCACGGAGGCAGCCGCAGGCCTGAGAGCCCAGCGGCGCTCACACACACCGCAGGCAGCCCACCCCACACTGGGCCTGCCACTCCCAAGGCTTTCCCGCCGGGCACCGGGGCCCCGGGGCCCCGGGGCTGCCCTCGAGGAGGCCAGCCCCAAGGCTCCTCTCCCCATGGCCCTCCGCGGCCACCGGAGGCCTGCCTGCCCCCACCTGCGCCCCAGGGCTGCACGCACCCAAGGGAGCCAAGGCAACGGGACCCTCCCCCGACGTCCCCTGTGGGAGCCACGTGCCGGACCTCAGTTTGCGATGAGGAGACGGTAGTGAGTTCTCACTCATTTTGTTCAGATTTTCCAAGGAATGCGTTTGTGGGTGTCATCATCGATCCGAGCACGGGCACACCCGCGGGACGGCCACCGCCACAGCCCCCACCGCCGGGACGGCCAGCCAGCTCCCTCCTGGCCGCGGCCCGCAGGCTCCCGAGCCCAACCGCGGGCAAGCAGGTCAGCTCCACCCCCGGGAGCAGAGGGTGCGGGTCCGGGCGCCACACACGGCGCCCCAGGGGCTACGTTGGCGCAGGCCACTGCCGCTTACCATCGCCTACCAGGTGGCCATCGATCCCGCCACCGGCCGCACGCCAACATGCCTCCCTCCGGCAGGAGGGACTGGCCTTCCCGGGGTCACTCCCGACAGGCTCCGGCTTCCGCTCCCCGCGCTGGCCTCCGTTTCTCCGCCACAGCAGCTGGGTGAGGGCGACAACGGACACGCGCAAGCACGCCTCAGCAAGGGACCAGTCTGCCCAAGGCACAGGGGCCGGGCCCCCCACCGCCCAGGGCCTGTGGGCAGCCTGGCTGCCACCTGTCCCTGGCCTCCCCCCTCTCACTGGGTGCCAGCAGCCAAAGGGCCACACGAGTGGCCAGCACTGCCCCTTCGCTGGGGCGCCACAGCGCCACGCGGGCTGCCGCCGCCTCGCCACACCCTTCCCCCAGGAACCGCGCCTCCCTCAGGCTCCCTAAGGCCCTGCCCACCCGCACCCCTCCCAGCTTCAGAAGAGTCCACCCCAACCCCGAGTCCGATTCCGCCCCCAGGCCCACCCTGGGGCTCTCCCTCTCACCCCGATGGGAAAACACCCTCGCTCCGGCCACCGACACTGCCTGCCCACGCAGGGAGAGACACACGCGGCCCAGAGTGCTCTGCAGGAGCCTCAGCTCAGGACCGCTGACGTGCCCCTGGGGGCAAGGTCTCCGCCCCGAGAGCGGCTCCGCGGGCCCTGGACCCGGGGCGCCCATGGGCACACCTGCACTCCACCCCTGCTATCCCCAGCACGCTCTCAGGACCCCGGGCAAAACACAGACCCTTCTGCTGGACCCTCCGGGACCCCAAGGGCCCTGGAGCCTGGGCGAGACCCCGCAGGGCCGCACCTCGCCCTGACCGCCAATGGCCAGGGGCGTCCCCTGCCGCCAGGCTGTGGGCTCGGGTCGCTCGCCCTTCACCCTCCAGGCCCGCCACACCAGGCCCCCTGGCGCGCGGGACCTGGGTCCCTCAGGCAGGTCTCCCCGGGGCACTCTGGGGACACCGGAGGCCTGCCTGCCCCAAACCCCGCCCCACGGCTGCCGCCTGTCCACCGGACACAACGCAACCCGCACAGACCGCCTGCCGCCGGGCGCCCGAAGCCTGCCACCAGTTGGGCGCTCGGGCCCCACGCAAGGCACACGCCACAGCCCCGCCGCCAGCACCGGAAGGCCCGCCGGGCCCCATGGGACCCTCTCCTTTGCGTGCCACACCCATGCACACCCAGGCCTCCCTAACTCCAGCACCAGCATCTCCACGGGAGACGCACCAGACCCTGGGCCCAGCGGGACCCTCGCACCGAAACTCACGCCCTCACGCCCCTTCCGCCGCCACCTGCCCCCTTTCCTCCACAGCAGACTCCCTCCTTGCCACCAGCTCCCGCCCGGCACCAGCTCGGCTGGGCTCCAGTCCGCAGGCGTGGCTAGCTCTGCTGGGTATCAACCTCACACTGCCTCCCACTGCGCAACTCCCTGTCCTCCCTCCCCGGGAACACGGCCTCAGCCAGGGCAGGGGCGCCGCACGGCCTCAATGCCCAGCCCCGTGTGTGGACACCTTAGCGGCCCCGGGAGCTGGCCGCGGGCTCACACTTCTCTGCCCCGCCGGCACCCATGACCGGCCAGGGCACAGGCACCCAGCTCCCATTCACGTGCCCGGGACCCCTCCGTCCTGCCTTCCACGCGCCGCCCAAATCTCTGAGGATATCCCACATCATAGCCCAGGCCGCCCTGAAGGCACTGCCGCCCCGGGCACCCAACACTCCCCCTCACGGTGCTCTGCGCACACTGGCCCAGGACCTCTGGCCCTCCTGCACTTCTCTCGACCCCAGTCCGCGGCCGACTCGGCACCGCCCAGGGCCACCTGGCGCCCCACCGCCTCCATGTCTCTGGGAAATGCCGCAGGGGCTCCAGGGTTCTCGATGACCACCAAGGACTCTGCGAGGGAAAGGCACTGGCAGCCCCGCCGACCCCGTGAAGGCCCAGGCCAAGGCGTCCGACCCCGCCCAAACGGCCATCTCGGCAAGGCCCCCCGGCCGGCCTCCTCTCTCCCCACCAGAACCTGGGTCGGCAGTCCCGCCGAGGCCAAGGCCCCCGCTGCTCACCCGCAACCTACAGACAGCCTCTGCGCCCGACACCGCGGGCAGGACCCCGCGGAGGCCTCACGGAGGCAGCCGCAGGCCTGAGAGCCCAGCGGCGCTCACACACACCGCAGGCAGCCCACCCCACACTGGGCCTGCCACTCCCAAGGCTTTCCCGCCGGGCACCGGGGCCCCGGGGCCCCGGGGCTGCCCTCGAGGAGGCCAGCCCCAAGGCTCCTCTCCCCATGGCCCTCCGCGGCCACCGGAGGCCTGCCTGCCCCCACCTGCGCCCCAGGGCTGCACGCACCCAAGGGAGCCAAGGCAACGGGACCCTCCCCCGACGTCCCCTGTGGGAGCCACGTGCCGGACCTCAGTTTGCGATGAGGAGACGGTAGTGAGTTCTCACTCATTTTGTTCAGATTTTCCAAGGAATGCGTTTGTGGGTGTCATCATCGATCCGAGCACGGGCACACCCGCGGGACGGCCACCGCCACAGCCCCCACCGCCGGGACGGCCAGCCAGCTCCCTCCTGGCCGCGGCCCGCAGGCTCCCGAGCCCAACCGCGGGCAAGCAGGTCAGCTCCACCCCCGGGAGCAGAGGGTGCGGGTCCGGGCGCCACACACGGCGCCCCAGGGGCTACGTTGGCGCAGGCCACTGCCGCTTACCATCGCCTACCAGGTGGCCATCGATCCCGCCACCGGCCGCACGCCAACATGCCTCCCTCCGGCAGGAGGGACTGGCCTTCCCGGGGTCACTCCCGACAGGCTCCGGCTTCCGCTCCCCGCGCTGGCCTCCGTTTCTCCGCCACAGCAGCTGGGTGAGGGCGACAACGGACACGCGCAAGCACGCCTCAGCAAGGGACCAGTCTGCCCAAGGCACAGGGGCCGGGCCCCCCACCGCCCAGGGCCTGTGGGCAGCCTGGCTGCCACCTGTCCCTGGCCTCCCCCCTCTCACTGGGTGCCAGCAGCCAAAGGGCCACACGAGTGGCCAGCACTGCCCCTTCGCTGGGGCGCCACAGCGCCACGCGGGCTGCCGCCGCCTCGCCACACCCTTCCCCCAGGAACCGCGCCTCCCTCAGGCTCCCTAAGGCCCTGCCCACCCGCACCCCTCCCAGCTTCAGAAGAGTCCACCCCAACCCCGAGTCCGATTCCGCCCCCAGGCCCACCCTGGGGCTCTCCCTCTCACCCCGATGGGAAAACACCCTCGCTCCGGCCACCGACACTGCCTGCCCACGCAGGGAGAGACACACGCGGCCCAGAGTGCTCTGCAGGAGCCTCACCTCAGGACCGCTGACGTGCCCCTGGGGGCAAGGTCTCCGCCCCGAGAGCGGCTCCGCGGGCCCTGGACCCGGGGCGCCCATGGGCACACCTGCACTCCACCCCTGCTATCCCCAGCACGCTCTCAGGACCCCGGGCAAAACACAGACCCTTCTGCTGGACCCTCCGGGACCCCAAGGGCCCTGGAGCCTGTGCGAGACCCCGCAGGGCCGCACCTCGCCCTGACCGCCAATGGCCAGGGGCGTCCCCTGCCGCCAGGCTGTGGGCTCGGGTCGCTCGCCCTTCACCCTCCAGGCCCGCCACACCAGGCCCCCTGGCGCGCGGGACCTGGGTCCCTCAGGCAGGTCTCCCCGGGGCACTCTGGGGACACCGGAGGCCTGCCTGCCCCAAACCCCGCCCCACGGCTGCCGCCTGTCCACCGGACACAACGCAACCCGCACAGACCGCCTGCCGCCGGGCGCCCGGAGCCTGCCACCAGTTGGGCGCTCGGGCCCCACGCAAGGCACACGCCACAGCCCCGCCGCCAGCACCGGAAGGCCCGCCGGGCCCCATGGGACCCTCTCCTTTGCGTGCCACACCCATGCACACCCAGGCCTCCCTAACTCCAGCACCAGCATCTCCACGGGAGACGCACCAGACCCTGGGCCCAGCGGGACCCTCGCACCGAAACTCACGCCCTCACGCCCCTTCCGCCGCCACCTGCCCCCTTTCCTCCACAGCAGACTCCCTCCTTGCCACCAGCTCCCGCCCGGCACCAGCTCGGCTGGGCTCCAGTCCGCAGGCGTGGCTAGCTCTGCTGGGTATCAACCTCACACTGCCTCCCACTGCGCAACTCCCTGTCCTCCCTCCCCGGGAACACGGCCTCAGCCAGGGCAGGGGCGCCGCACGGCCTCAATGCCCAGCCCCGTGTGTGGACACCTTAGCGGCCCCGGGAGCTGACCGCGGGCTCACACTTCTCTGCCCCGCCGGCACCCATGACCGGCCAGGGCACAGGCACCCAGCTCCCATTCACGTGCCCGGGACCCCTCCGTCCTGCCTTCCACGCGCCGCCCAAATCTCTGAGGATATCCCACATCATAGCCCAGGCCGCCCTGAAGGCACTGCCGCCCCGGGCACCCAACACTCCCCCTCACGGTGCTCTGCGCACACTGGCCCAGGACCTCTGGCCCTCCTGCACTTCTCTCGACCCCAGTCCGCGGCCGACTCGGCACCGCCCAGGGCCACCTGGCGCCCCACCGCCTCCACGTCTCTGGGAAATGCCGCAGGGGCTCCAGGGTTCTCGATGACCACCAAGGACTCTGCGAGGGAAAGGCACTGGCAGCCCCGCCGACCCCGTGAAGGCCCAGGCCAAGGCGTCCGACCACGCCCAAACGGCCATCTCGGCAAGGCCCCCCGGCCGGCCTCCTCTCTCCCCACCAGAACCTGGGTCGGCAGTCCCGCCGAGGCCAAGGCCCCCGCTGCTCACCCGCAACCTACAGACAGCCTCTGCGCCCGACACCGCGGGCAGGACCCCGCGGAGGCCTCACGGAGGCAGCCGCAGGCCTGAGAGCCCAGCGGCGCTCACACACACCGCAGGCAGCCCACCCCACACTGGGCCTGCCACTCCCAAGGCTTTCCCGCCGGGCACCGGGGCCCCGGGGCCCCGGGGCTGCCCTCGAGGAGGCCAGCCCCAAGGCTCCTCTCCCCATGGCCCTCCGGGGCCACCGGAGGCCTGCCTGCCCCCACCTGCGCCCCAGGGCTGCACGCACCCAAGGGAGCCAAGGCAACGGGACCCTCCCCCGACGTCCCCTGTGGGAGCCACGTGCCGGACCTCAGTTTGCGATGAGGAGACGGTAGTGAGTTCTCACTCATTTTGTTCAGATTTTCCAAGGAATGCGTTTGTGGGTGTCATCATCGATCCGAGCACGGGCACACCCGCGGGACGGCCACCGCCACAGCCCCCACCGCCGGGACGGCCAGCCAGCTCCCTCCTGGCCGCGGCCCGCAGGCTCCCGAGCCCAACCGCGGGCAAGCAGGTCAGCTCCACCCCCGGGAGCACAGGGTGCGGGTCCGGGCGCCACACACCGCCCCCCGGGGGCTACCTTGGCGCAGGCCACTGCCGCTTACCATCGCCTACCAGGTGGCCATCGATCCCGCCACCGGCCGCAGGCCAACACGCCTCCCTCCGGCAGGAGGGACTGGCCTTCCCGGGGTCGCTCCCGACAGGCTCCGGCTTCCGCTCCCCGCGCTGGCCTCCGTCTCTCCGCCACAGCAGCTGGGTGAGGGCGACAACGGACACGCGCAAGCACGCCTCAGCAAGGGGCCAGGCTGCCCAAGGCACAGGGGCCGGGCCCCCCACCGCCCAGGGCCTGTGGGCAGCCTGGCTGCCACCTGTCCCTGGCCTCCCCCCTCTCACTGGGTGCCAGCAGCCAAAGGGCCACACGAGTGGCCAGCACTGCCCCTTCGCTGGGGCGCCACAGCGCGACACGGGCTGCCGCCGCCTCGCCACACCCTTCCCCCAGGAACCGCGCCTCCCTCAGGCTCCCTAAGGCCCTGCCCACCCGCACCCCTCCCAGCTTCAGAAGAGTCCACCCCAACCCCGAGTCCGATTCCGCCCCCAGGCCCACCCTGGGGCTCTCCCTCTCACCCCGATGGGAAAACACCCTCGCTCCGGCCACCGACACTGCCTGCCCACGCAGGGAGAGACACACGCGGCCCAGAGTGCTCTGCAGGAGCCTCAGCTCAGGACCGCTGACGTGCCCCTGGGGGCAAGGTCTCCGCCCCGAGAGCGGCTCCGCGGGCCCTGGACCCGGGGCGCCCATGGGCACACCTGCACTCCACCCCTGCTATCCCCAGCACGCTCTCAGGACTCCGGGCAAAACACAGACCCTTCTGCTGGACCCTCCGGGACCCCAAGGGCCCTGGAGCCTGTGCGAGACCCCGCAGGGCCGCTCCTCGCCCTGACCGCCAATGGCCAGGGGCGTCCCCTGCCGCCAGGCTGTGGGCTCGGGTCGCTCGCCCTTCACCCTCCAGGCCCGCCACACCAGGCCCCCTGGCGCGCGGGACCTGGGTCCCTCAGGCAGGTCTCCCCGGGGCACTCTAGGGACACCGGAGGCCTGCCTGCCCCAAACCCCGCCCCACGGCTGCCGCCTGTCCACCGGACACAACGCAACCCGCACAGACCGCCTGCCGCCGGGCGCCCGGAGCCTGCCACCAGTTGGGCGCTCGGGCCCCACGCAAGGCACACGCCACAGCCCCGCCGCCAGCACCGGAAGGCCCGCCGGGCCCCATGGGACCCTCTCCTTTGCGTGCCACACCCATGCACACCCAGGCCTCCCTAACTCCAGCACAAGCATCTCCACGGGAGACGCACTAGACCCTGGGCCCAGCGGGACCCTCGCACCGAAACTCACGCCCTCACGCCCCTTCCGCCGCCACCTGCCCCCTTTCCTCCACAGCAGACTCCCTCCTTGCCACCAGCTCCCGCCCGGCACCAGCTCGGCTGGGCTCCAGTCCGCAGGCGTGGCTAGCTCTGCTGGGTATCAACCTCACACTGCCTCCCACTGCGCAACTCCCTGTCCTCCCTCCCCGGGAACACGGCCTCAGCCAGGGCAGGGGCGCCGCACGGCCTCAATGCCCAGCCCCGTGTGTGGACACCTTAGCGGCCCCGGGAGCTGGCCGCGGGCTCACACTTCTCTGCCCCGCCGGCACCCATGACCGGCCAGGGCACAGGCACCCAGCTCCCATTCACGTGCCCGGGACCCCTCCGTCCTGCCTTCCACGCGCCGCCCAAATCTCTGAGGATATCCCACATCATAGCCCAGGCCGCCCTGAAGGCACTGCCGCCCCGGGCACCCAACACTCCCCCTCACGGTGCTCTGCGCACACTGGCCCAGGACCTCTGGCCCTCCTGCACTTCTCTCGACCCCAGTCCGCGGCCGACTCGGCACCGCCCAGGGCCACCTGGCGCCCCACCGCCTCCACGTCTCTGGGAAATGCCGCAGGGGCTCCAGGGTTCTCGATGACCACCAAGGACTCTGCGAGGGAAAGGCACTGGCAGCCCCGCCGACCCCGTGAAGGCCCAGGCCAAGGCGTCCGACCCCGCCCAAACGGCCATCTCGGCAAGGCCCCCCGGCCGGCCTCCTCTCTCCCCACCAGAACCTGGGTCGGCAGTCCCGCCGAGGCCAAGGCCCCCGCTGCTCACCCGCAACCTACAGACAGCCTCTGCGCCCGACACCGCGGGCAGGACCCCGCGGAGGCCTCACGGAGGCAGCCGCAGGCCTGAGAGCCCAGCGGCGCTCACACACACCGCAGGCAGCCCACCCCACACTGGGCCTGCCACTCCCAAGGCTTTCCCGCCGGGCACCGGGGCCCCGGGGCCCCGGGGCTGCCCTCGAGGAGGCCAGCCCCAAGGCTCCTCTCCCCATGGCCCTCCGCGGCCACCGGAGGCCTGCCTGCCCCCACCTGCGCCCCAGGGCTGCACGCACCCAAGGGAGCCAAGGCAACGGGAGCCACGTGCCGGACCTCAGTTTGCGATGAGGAGACGGTAGTGAGTTCTCACTCATTTTGTTCAGATTTTCCAAGGAATGCGTTTGTGGGTGTCATCATCGATCCGAGCACGGGCACACCCGCGGGACGGCCACCGCCACAGCCCCCACCGCCGGGACGGCCAGCCAGCTCCCTCCTGGCCGCGGCCCGCAGGCTCCCGAGCCCAACCGCGGGCAAGCAGGTCAGCTCCACCCCCGGGAGCAGAGGGTGCGGGTCCGGGCGCCACACACCGCCCCCCGGGGGCTACCTTGGCGCAGGCCACTGCCGCTTACCATCGCCTACCAGGTGGCCATCGATCCCGCCACCGGCCGCAGGCCAACACGCCTCCCTCCGGCAGGAGGGACTGGCCTTCCCGGGGTCGCTCCCGACAGGCTCCGGCTTCCGCTCCCCGCGCTGGCCTCCGTCTCTCCGCCACAGCAGCTGGGTGAGGGCGACAACGGACACGCGCAAGCACGCCTCAGCAAGGGGCCAGGCTGCCCAAGGCACAGGGGCCGTGCCCCCCACCGCCCAGGGCCTGTGGGCAGCCTGGCTGCCACCTGTCCCTGGCCTCCCCCCTCTCACTGGGTGCCAGCAGCCAAAGGGCCACACGAGTGGCCAGCACTGCCCCTTCGCTGGGGCGCCACAGCGCGACACGGGCTGCCGCCGCCTCGCCACACCCTTCCCCCAGGAACCGCGCCTCCCTCAGGCTCCCTAAGGCCCTGCCCACCCGCACCCCTCCCAGCTTCAGAAGAGTCCACCCCAACCCCGAGTCCGATTCCGCCCCCAGGCCCACCCTGGGGCTCTCCCTCTCACCCCGATGGGAAAACACCCTCGCTCCGGCCACCGACACTGCCTGCCCACGCAGGGAGAGACACACGCGGCCCAGAGTGCTCTGCAGGAGCCTCACCTCAGGACCGCTGACGTGCCCCTGGGGGCAAGGTCTCCGCCCCGAGAGCGGCTCCGCGGGCCCTGGACCCGGGGCGCCCATGGGCACACCTGCACTCCACCCCTGCTATCCCCAGCACGCTCTCAGGACCCCGGGCAAAACACAGACCCTTCTGCTGGACCCTCCGGGACCCCAAGGGCCCTGGAGCCTGTGCGAGACCCCGCAGGGCCGCTCCTCGCCCTGACCGCCAATGGCCAGGGGCGTCCCCTGCCGCCAGGCTGTGGGCTCGGGTCGCTCGCCCTTCACCCTCCAGGCCCGCCACACCAGGCCCCCTGGCGCGCGGGACCTGGGTCCCTCAGGCAGGTCTCCCCGGGGCACTCTAGGGACACCGGAGGCCTGCCTGCCCCAAACCCCGCCCCACGGCTGCCGCCTGTCCACCGGACACAACGCAACCCGCACAGACCGCCTGCCGCCGGGCGCCCGGAGCCTGCCACCAGTTGGGCGCTCGGGCCCCACGCAAGGCACACGCCACAGCCCCGCCGCCAGCACCGGAAGGCCCGCCGGGCCCCATGGGACCCTCTCCTTTGCGTGCCACACCCATGCACACCCAGGCCTCCCTAACTCCAGCACAAGCATCTCCACGGGAGACGCACTAGACCCTGGGCCCAGCGGGACCCTCGCACCGAAACTCACGCCCTCACGCCCCTTCCGCCGCCACCTGCCCCCTTTCCTCCACAGCAGACTCCCTCCTTGCCACCAGCTCCCGCCCGGCACCAGCTCGGCTGGGCTCCAGTCCGCAGGCGTGGCTAGCTCTGCTGGGTATCAACCTCACACTGCCTCCCACTGCGCAACTCCCTGTCCTCCCTCCCCGGGAACACGGCCTCAGCCAGGGCAGGGGCGCCGCACGGCCTCAATGCCCAGCCCCGTGTGTGGACACCTTAGCGGCCCCGGGAGCTGGCCGCGGGCTCACACTTCTCTGCCCCGCCGGCACCCATGACCGGCCAGGGCACAGGCACCCAGCTCCCATTCACGTGCCCGGGACCCCTCCGTCCTGCCTTCCACGCGCCGCCCAAATCTCTGAGGATATCCCACATCATAGCCCAGGCCGCCCTGAAGGCACTGCCGCCCCGGGCACCCAACACTCCCCCTCACGGTGCTCTGCGCACACTGGCCCAGGACCTCTGGCCCTCCTGCACTTCTCTCGACCCCAGTCCGCGGCCGACTCGGCACCGCCCAGGGCCACCTGGCGCCCCACCGCCTCCACGTCTCTGGGAAATGCCGCAGGGGCTCCAGGGTTCTCGATGACCACCAAGGACTCTGCGAGGGAAAGGCACTGGCAGCCCCGCCGACCCCGTGAAGGCCCAGGCCAAGGCGTCCGACCCCGCCCAAACGGCCATCTCGGCAAGGCCCCCCGGCCGGCCTCCTCTCTCCCCACCAGAACCTGGGTCGGCAGTCCCGCCGAGGCCAAGGCCCCCGCTGCTCACCCGCAACCTACAGACAGCCTCTGCGCCCGACACCGCGGGCAGGACCCCGCGGAGGCCTCACGGAGGCAGCCGCAGGCCTGAGAGCCCAGCGGCGCTCACACACACCGCAGGCAGCCCACCCCACACTGGGCCTGCCACTCCCAAGGCTTTCCCGCCGGGCACCGGGGCCCCGGGGCCCCGGGGCTGCCCTCGAGGAGGCCAGCCCCAAGGCTCCTCTCCCCATGGCCCTCCGGGGCCACCGGAGGCCTGCCTGCCCCCACCTGCGCCCCAGGGCTGCACGCACCCAAGGGAGCCAAGGCAACGGGACCCTCCCCCGACGTCCCCTGTGGGAGCCACGTGCCGGACCTCAGTTTGCGATGAGGAGACGGTAGTGAGTTCTCACTCATTTTGTTCAGATTTTCCAAGGAATGCGTTTGTGGGTGTCATCATCGATCCGAGCACGGGCACACCCGCGGGACGGCCACCGCCACAGCCCCCACCGCCGGGACGGCCAGCCAGCTCCCTCCTGGCCGCGGCCCGCAGGCTCCCGAGCCCAACCGCGGGCAAGCAGGTCAGCTCCACCCCCGGGAGCAGAGGGTGCGGGTCCGGGCGCCACACACCGCCCCCCGGGGGCTACCTTGGCGCAGGCCACTGCCGCTTACCATCGCCTACCAGGTGGCCATCGATCCCGCCACCGGCCGCACGCCAACACGCCTCCCTCCGGCAGGAGGGACTGGCCTTCCCGGGGTCGCTCCCGACAGGCTCCGGCTTCCGCTCCCCGCGCTGGCCTCCGTCTCTCCGCCACAGTAGCTGGGTGAGGGCGACAACGGACACGCGCAAGCACGCCTCAGCAAGGGGCCCGGCTGCCCAAGGCACAGGGGCCGTGCCCCCCACCGCCCAGGGCCTGTGGGCAGCCTGGCTGCCACCTGTCCCTGGCCTCCCCCCTCTCACTGGGTGCCAGCAGCCAAAGGGCCACACGAGTGGCCAGCACTGCCCCTTCGCTGGGGCGCCACAGCGCCACGCGGGCTGCCGCCGCCTCGCCACACCCTTCCCCCAGGAACCGCGCCTCCCTCAGGCTCCCTAAGGCCCTGCCCACCCGCACCCCTCCCAGCTTCAGAAGAGTCCACCCCAACCCCGAGTCCGATTCCGCCCCCAGGCCCACCCTGGGGCTCTCCCTCTCACCCCGATGGGAAAACACCCTCGCTCCGGCCACCGACACTGCCTGCCCACGCAGGGAGAGACACACGCGGCCCAGAGTGCTCTGCAGGAGCCTCACCTCAGGACCGCTGACGTGCCCCTGGGGGCAAGGTCTCCGCCCCGAGAGCGGCTCCGCGGGCCCTGGACCCGGGGCGCCCATGGGCACACCTGCACTCCACCCCTGCTATCCCCAGCACGCTCTCAGGACCCCGGGCAAAACACAGACCCTTCTGCTGGACCCTCCGGGACCCCAAGGGCCCTGGAGCCTGGGCGAGACCCCGCAGGGCCGCACCTCGCCCTGACCGCCAATGGCCAGGGGCGTCCCCTGCCGCCAGGCTGTGGGCTCGGGTCGCTCGCCCTTCACCCTCCAGGCCCGCCACACCAGGCCCCCTGGCGCGCGGGACCTGGGTCCCTCAGGCAGGTCTCCCCGGGGCACCCTGGGGACACCGGAGGCCTGCCTGCCCCAAACCCCGCCCCACGGCTGCCGCCTGTCCACCGGACACAACGCAACCCGCACAGACCGCCTGCCGCCGGGCGCCCGGAGCCTGCCACCAGTTGGGCGCTCGGGCCCCACGCAAGGCACACGCCACAGCCCCGCCGCCAGCACCGGAAGGCCCGCCGGGCCCCATGGGACCCTCTCCTTTGCGTGCCACACCCATGCACACCCAGGCCTCCCTACCTCCAGCACAAGCATCTCCACGGGAGACGCACTAGACCCTGGGCCCAGCGGGACCCTCGCACCGAAACTCACGCCCCTTCCGCCGCCACCTGCCCCCTTTCCTCCACAGCAGACTCCCTCCTTGCCACCAGCTCCCGCCCGGCACCAGCTCGGCTGGGCTCCAGTCCGCAGGCGTGGCTAGCTCTGCTGGGTATCAACCTCACACTGCCTCCCACTGCGCAACTCCCTGTCCTCCCTCCCCGGGAACACGGCCTCAGCCAGGGCAGGGGCGCCGCACGGCCTCAATGCCCAGCCCCGTGTGTGGACACCTTAGCGGCCCCGGGAGCTGGCCGCGGGCTCACACTTCTCTGCCCCGCCGGCACCCATGACCGGCCAGGGCACAGGCACCCAGCTCCCATTCACGTGCCCGGGACCCCTCCGTCCTGCCTTCCACGCGCCGCCCAAATCTCTGAGGATATCCCACATCATAGCCCAGGCCGCCCTGAAGGCACTGCCGCCCCGGGCACCCAACACTCCCCCTCACGGTGCTCTGCGCACACTGGCCCAGGACCTCTGGCCCTCCTGCACTTCTCTCGACCCCAGTCCGCGGCCGACTCGGCACCGCCCAGGGCCACCTGGCGCCCCACCGCCTCCACGTCTCTGGGAAATGCCGCAGGGGCTCCAGGGTTCTCGATGACCACCAAGGACTCTGCGAGGGAAAGGCACTGGCAGCCCCGCCGACCCCGTGAAGGCCCAGGCCAAGGCGTCCGACCCCGCCCAAACGGCCATCTCGGCAAGGCCCCCCGGCCGGCCTCCTCTCTCCCCACCAGAACCTGGGTCGGCAGTCCCGCCGAGGCCAAGGCCCCCGCTGCTCACCCGCAACCTACAGACAGCCTCTGCGCCCGACACCGCGGGCAGGACCCCGCGGAGGCCTCACGGAGGCAGCCGCAGGCCTGAGAGCCCAGCGGCGCTCACACACACCGCAGGCAGCCCACCCCACACTGGGCCTGCCACTCCCAAGGCTTTCCCGCCGGGCACCGGGGCCCCGGGGCCCCGGGGCTGCCCTCGAGGAGGCCAGCCCCAAGGCTCCTCTCCCCATGGCCCTCCGGGGCCACCGGAGGCCTGCCTGCCCCCACCTGCGCCCCAGGGCTGCACGCACCCAAGGGAGCCAAGGCAACGGGACCCTCCCCCGACGTCCCCTGTGGGAGCCACGTGCCGGACCTCAGTTTGCGATGAGGAGACGGTAGTGAGTTCTCACTCATTTTGTTCAGATTTTCCAAGGAATGCGTTTGTGGGTGTCATCATCGATCCGAGCACGGGCACACCCGCGGGACGGCCACCGCCACAGCCCCCACCGCCGGGACGGCCAGCCAGCTCCCTCCTGGCCGCGGCCCGCAGGCTCCCGAGCCCAACCGCGGGCAAGCAGGTCAGCTCCACCCCCGGGAGCAGAGGGTGCGGGTCCGGGCGCCACACACCGCCCCCCGGGGGCTACCTTGGCGCAGGCCACTGCCGCTTACCATCGCCTACCAGGTGGCCATCGATCCCGCCACCGGCCGCACGCCAACACGCCTCCCTCCGGCAGGAGGGACTGGCCTTCCCGGGGTCGCTCCCGACAGGCTCCGGCTTCCGCTCCCCGCGCTGGCCTCCGTCTCTCCGCCACAGTAGCTGGGTGAGGGCGACAACGGACACGCGCAAGCACGCCTCAGCAAGGGGCCCGGCTGCCCAAGGCACAGGGGCCGTGCCCCCCACCGCCCAGGGCCTGTGGGCAGCCTGGCTGCCACCTGTCCCTGGCCTCCCCCCTCTCACTGGGTGCCAGCAGCCAAAGGGCCACACGAGTGGCCAGCACTGCCCCTTCGCTGGGGCGCCACAGCGCCACGCGGGCTGCCGCCGCCTCGCCACACCCTTCCCCCAGGAACCGCGCCTCCCTCAGGCTCCCTAAGGCCCTGCCCACCCGCACCCCTCCCAGCTTCAGAAGAGTCCACCCCAACCCCGAGTCCGATTCCGCCCCCAGGCCCACCCTGGGGCTCTCCCTCTCACCCCGATGGGAAAACACCCTCGCTCCGGCCACCGACACTGCCTGCCCACGCAGGGAGAGACACACGCGGCCCAGAGTGCTCTGCAGGAGCCTCACCTCAGGACCGCTGACGTGCCCCTGGGGGCAAGGTCTCCGCCCCGAGAGCGGCTCCGCGGGCCCTGGACCCGGGGCGCCCATGGGCACACCTGCACTCCACCCCTGCTATCCCCAGCACGCTCTCAGGACCCCGGGCAAAACACAGACCCTTCTGCTGGACCCTCCGGGACCCCAAGGGCCCTGGAGCCTGGGCGAGACCCCGCAGGGCCGCACCTCGCCCTGACCGCCAATGGCCAGGGGCGTCCCCTGCCGCCAGGCTGTGGGCTCGGGTCGCTCGCCCTTCACCCTCCAGGCCCGCCACACCAGGCCCCCTGGCGCGCGGGACCTGGGTCCCTCAGGCAGGTCTCCCCGGGGCACCCTGGGGACACCGGAGGCCTGCCTGCCCCAAACCCCGCCCCACGGCTGCCGCCTGTCCACCGGACACAACGCAACCCGCACAGACCGCCTGCCGCCGGGCGCCCGGAGCCTGCCACCAGTTGGGCGCTCGGGCCCCACGCAAGGCACACGCCACAGCCCCGCCGCCAGCACCGGAAGGCCCGCCGGGCCCCATGGGACCCTCTCCTTTGCGTGCCACACCCATGCACACCCAGGCCTCCCTATCTCCAGCACAAGCATCTCCACGGGAGACGCACTAGACCCTGGGCCCAGCGGGACCCTCGCACCGAAACTCACGCCCCTTCCGCCGCCACCTGCCCCCTTTCCTCCACAGCAGACTCCCTCCTTGCCACCAGCTCCCGCCCGGCACCAGCTCGGCTGGGCTCCAGTCCGCAGGCGTGGCTAGCTCTGCTGGGTATCAACCTCACACTGCCTCCCACTGCGCAACTCCCTGTCCTCCCTCCCCGGGAACACGGCCTCAGCCAGGGCAGGGGCGCCGCACGGCCTCAATGCCCAGCCCCGTGTGTGGACACCTTAGCGGCCCCGGGAGCTGGCCGCGGGCTCACACTTCTCTGCCCCGCCGGCACCCATGACCGGCCAGGGCACAGGCACCCAGCTCCCATTCACGTGCCCGGGACCCCTCCGTCCTGCCTTCCACGCGCCGCCCAAATCTCTGAGGATATCCCACATCATAGCCCAGGCCGCCCTGAAGGCACTGCCGCCCCGGGCACCCAACACTCCCCCTCACGGTGCTCTGCGCACACTGGCCCAGGACCTCTGGCCCTCCTGCACTTCTCTCGACCCCAGTCCGCGGCCGACTCGGCACCGCCCAGGGCCACCTGGCGCCCCACCGCCTCCACGTCTCTGGGAAATGCCGCAGGGGCTCCAGGGTTCTCGATGACCACCAAGGACTCTGCGAGGGAAAGGCACTGGCAGCCCCGCCGACCCCGTGAAGGCCCAGGCCAAGGCGTCCGACCCCGCCCAAACGGCCATCTCGGCAAGGCCCCCCGGCCGGCCTCCTCTCTCCCCACCAGAACCTGGGTCGGCAGTCCCGCCGAGGCCAAGGCCCCCGCTGCTCACCCGCAACCTACAGACAGCCTCTGCGCCCGACACCGCGGGCAGGACCCCGCGGAGGCCTCACGGAGGCAGCCGCAGGCCTGAGAGCCCAGCGGCGCTCACACACACCGCAGGCAGCCCACCCCACACTGGGCCTGCCACTCCCAAGGCTTTCCCGCCGGGCACCGGGGCCCCGGGGCCCCGGGGCTGCCCTCGAGGAGGCCAGCCCCAAGGCTCCTCTCCCCATGGCCCTCCGGGGCCACCGGAGGCCTGCCTGCCCCCACCTGCGCCCCAGGGCTGCACGCACCCAAGGGAGCCAAGGCAACGGGACCCTCCCCCGACGTCCCCTGTGGGAGCCACGTGCCGGACCTCAGTTTGCGATGAGGAGACGGTAGTGAGTTCTCACTCATTTTGTTCAGATTTTCCAAGGAATGCGTTTGTGGGTGTCATCATCGATCCGAGCACGGGCACACCCGCGGGACGGCCACCGCCACAGCCCCCACCGCCGGGACGGCCAGCCAGCTCCCTCCTGGCCGCGGCCCGCAGGCTCCCGAGCCCAACCGCGGGCAAGCAGGTCAGCTCCACCCCCGGGAGCGGAGGGTGCGGGTCCGGGCGCCACACACCGCCCCCCGGGGGCTACCTTGGCGCAGGCCACTGCCGCTTACCATCGCCTACCAGGTGGCCATCGATCCCGCCACCGGCCGCACGCCAACACGCCTCCCTCCGGCAGGAGGGACTGGCCTTCCCGGGGTCGCTCCCGACAGGCTCCGGCTTCCGCTCCCCGTGCTGGCCTCCGTCTCTCCGCCACAGTAGCTGGGTGAGGGCGACAACGGACACGCGCAAGCACGCCTCAGCAAGGGGCCCGGCTGCCCAAGGCACAGGGGCCGTGCCCCCCACCGCCCAGGGCCTGTGGGCAGCCTGGCTGCCACCTGTCCCTGGCCTCCCCCCTCTCACTGGGTGCCAGCAGCCAAAGGGCCACACGAGTGGCCAGCACTGCCCCTTCGCTGGGGCGCCACAGCGCCACGCGGGCTGCCGCCGCCTCGCCACACCCTTCCCCCAGGAACCGCGCCTCCCTCAGGCTCCCTAAGGCCCTGCCCACCCGCACCCCTCCCAGCTTCAGAAGAGTCCACCCCAACCCCGAGTCCGATTCCGCCCCCAGGCCCACCCTGGGGCTCTCCCTCTCACCCCGATGGGAAAACACCCTCGCTCCGGCCACCGACACTGCCTGCCCACGCAGGGAGAGACACACGCGGCCCAGAGTGCTCTGCAGGAGCCTCACCTCAGGACCGCTGACGTGCCCCTGGGGGCAAGGTCTCCGCCCCGAGAGCGGCTCCGCGGGCCCTGGACCCGGGGCGCCCATGGGCACACCTGCACTCCACCCCTGCTATCCCCAGCACGCTCTCAGGACCCCGGGCAAAACACAGACCCTTCTGCTGGACCCTCCGGGACCCCAAGGGCCCTGGAGCCTGGGCGAGACCCCGCAGGGCCGCACCTCGCCCTGACCGCCAATGGCCAGGGGCGTCCCCTGCCGCCAGGCTGTGGGCTCGGGTCGCTCGCCCTTCACCCTCCAGGCCCGCCACACCAGGCCCCCTGGCGCGCGGGACCTGGGTCCCTCAGGCAGGTCTCCCCGGGGCACCCTGGGGACACCGGAGGCCTGCCTGCCCCAAACCCCGCCCCACGGCTGCCGCCTGTCCACCGGACACAACGCAACCCGCACAGACCGCCTGCCGCCGGGCGCCCGGAGCCTGCCACCAGTTGGGCGCTCGGGCCCCACGCAAGGCACACGCCACAGCCCCGCCGCCAGCACCGGAAGGCCCGCCGGGCCCCATGGGACCCTCTCCTTTGCGTGCCACACCCATGCACACCCAGGCCTCCCTAACTCCAGCACCAGCATCTCCACGGGAGACGCACTAGACCCTGGGCCCAGCGGGACCCTCGCACCGAAACTCACGCCCCTTCCGCCGCCACCTGCCCCCTTTCCTCCACAGCAGACTCCCTCCTTGCCACCAGCTCCCGCCCGGCACCAGCTCGGCTGGGCTCCAGTCCGCAGGCGTGGCTAGCTCTGCTGGGTATCAACCTCACACTGCCTCCCACTGCGCAACTCCCTGTCCTCCCTCCCCGGGAACACGGCCTCAGCCAGGGCAGGGGCGCCGCACGGCCTCAATGCCCAGCCCCGTGTGTGGACACCTTAGCGGCCCCGGGAGCTGGCCGCGGGCTCACACTTCTCTGCCCCGCCGGCACCCATGACCGGCCAGGGCACAGGCACCCAGCTCCCATTCACGTGCCCGGGACCCCTCCGTCCTGCCTTCCACGCGCCGCCCAAATCTCTGAGGATATCCCACATCATAGCCCAGGCCGCCCTGAAGGCACTGCCGCCCCGGGCACCCAACACTCCCCCTCACGGTGCTCTGCGCACACTGGCCCAGGACCTCTGGCCCTCCTGCACTTCTCTCGACCCCAGTCCGCGGCCGACTCGGCACCGCCCAGGGCCACCTGGCGCCCCACCGCCTCCACGTCTCTGGGAAATGCCGCAGGGGCTCCAGGGTTCTCGATGACCACCAAGGACTCTGCGAGGGAAAGGCACTGGCAGCCCCGCCGACCCCGTGAAGGCCCAGGCCAAGGCGTCCGACCCCGCCCAAACGGCCATCTCGGCAAGGCCCCCCGGCCGGCCTCCTCTCTCCCCACCAGAACCTGGGTCGGCAGTCCCGCCGAGGCCAAGGCCCCCGCTGCTCACCCGCAACCTACAGACAGCCTCTGCGCCCGACACCGCGGGCAGGACCCCGCGGAGGCCTCACGGAGGCAGCCGCAGGCCTGAGAGCCCAGCGGCGCTCACACACACCGCAGGCAGCCCACCCCACACTGGGCCTGCCACTCCCAAGGCTTTCCCGCCGGGCACCGGGGCCCCGGGGCCCCGGGGCTGCCCTCGAGGAGGCCAGCCCCAAGGCTCCTCTCCCCATGGCCCTCCGGGGCCACCGGAGGCCTGCCTGCCCCCACCTGCGCCCCAGGGCTGCACGCACCCAAGGGAGCCAAGGCAACGGGACCCTCCCCCGACGTCCCCTGTGGGAGCCACGTGCCGGACCTCAGTTTGCGATGAGGAGACGGTAGTGAGTTCTCACTCATTTTGTTCAGATTTTCCAAGGAATGCGTTTGTGGGTGTCATCATCGATCCGAGCACGGGCACACCCGCGGGACGGCCACCGCCACAGCCCCCACCGCCGGGACGGCCAGCCAGCTCCCTCCTGGCCGCGGCCCGCAGGCTCCCGAGCCCAACCGCGGGCAAGCAGGTCAGCTCCACCCCCGGGAGCGGAGGGTGCGGGTCCGGGCGCCACACACCGCCCCCCGGGGGCTACCTTGGCGCAGGCCACTGCCGCTTACCATCGCCTACCAGGTGGCCATCGATCCCGCCACCGGCCGCACGCCAACACGCCTCCCTCCGGCAGGAGGGACTGGCCTTCCCGGGGTCGCTCCCGACAGGCTCCGGCTTCCGCTCCCCGTGCTGGCCTCCGTCTCTCCGCCACAGTAGCTGGGTGAGGGCGACAACGGACACGCGCAAGCACGCCTCAGCAAGGGGCCCGGCTGCCCAAGGCACAGGGGCCGTGCCCCCCACCGCCCAGGGCCTGTGGGCAGCCTGGCTGCCACCTGTCCCTGGCCTCCCCCCTCTCACTGGGTGCCAGCAGCCAAAGGGCCACACGAGTGGCCAGCACTGCCCCTTCGCTGGGGCGCCACAGCGCCACGCGGGCTGCCGCCGCCTCGCCACACCCTTCCCCCAGGAACCGCGCCTCCCTCAGGCTCCCTAAGGCCCTGCCCACCCGCACCCCTCCCAGCTTCAGAAGAGTCCACCCCAACCCCGAGTCCGATTCCGCCCCCAGGCCCACCCTGGGGCTCTCCCTCTCACCCCGATGGGAAAACACCCTCGCTCCGGCCACCGACACTGCCTGCCCACGCAGGGAGAGACACACGCGGCCCAGAGTGCTCTGCAGGAGCCTCACCTCAGGACCGCTGACGTGCCCCTGGGGGCAAGGTCTCCGCCCCGAGAGCGGCTCCGCGGGCCCTGGACCCGGGGCGCCCATGGGCACACCTGCACTCCACCCCTGCTATCCCCAGCACGCTCTCAGGACCCCGGGCAAAACACAGACCCTTCTGCTGGACCCTCCGGGACCCCAAGGGCCCTGGAGCCTGGGCGAGACCCCGCAGGGCCGCACCTCGCCCTGACCGCCAATGGCCAGGGGCGTCCCCTGCCGCCAGGCTGTGGGCTCGGGTCGCTCGCCCTTCACCCTCCAGGCCCGCCACACCAGGCCCCCTGGCGCGCGGGACCTGGGTCCCTCAGGCAGGTCTCCCCGGGGCACCCTGGGGACACCGGAGGCCTGCCTGCCCCAAACCCCGCCCCACGGCTGCCGCCTGTCCACCGGACACAACGCAACCCGCACAGACCGCCTGCCGCCGGGCGCCCGGAGCCTGCCACCAGTTGGGCGCTCGGGCCCCACGCAAGGCACACGCCACAGCCCCGCCGCCAGCACCGGAAGGCCCGCCGGGCCCCATGGGACCCTCTCCTTTGCGTGCCACACCCATGCACACCCAGGCCTCCCTAACTCCAGCACCAGCATCTCCACGGGAGACGCACTAGACCCTGGGCCCAGCGGGACCCTCGCACCGAAACTCACGCCCCTTCCGCCGCCACCTGCCCCCTTTCCTCCACAGCAGACTCCCTCCTTGCCACCAGCTCCCGCCCGGCACCAGCTCGGCTGGGCTCCAGTCCGCAGGCGTGGCTAGCTCTGCTGGGTATCAACCTCACACTGCCTCCCACTGCGCAACTCCCTGTCCTCCCTCCCCGGGAACACGGCCTCAGCCAGGGCAGGGGCGCCGCACGGCCTCAATGCCCAGCCCCGTGTGTGGACACCTTAGCGGCCCCGGGAGCTGGCCGCGGGCTCACACTTCTCTGCCCCGCCGGCACCCATGACCGGCCAGGGCACAGGCACCCAGCTCCCATTCACGTGCCCGGGACCCCTCCGTCCTGCCTTCCACGCGCCGCCCAAATCTCTGAGGATATCCCACATCATAGCCCAGGCCGCCCTGAAGGCACTGCCGCCCCGGGCACCCAACACTCCCCCTCACGGTGCTCTGCGCACACTGGCCCAGGACCTCTGGCCCTCCTGCACTTCTCTCGACCCCAGTCCGCGGCCGACTCGGCACCGCCCAGGGCCACCTGGCGCCCCACCGCCTCCACGTCTCTGGGAAATGCCGCAGGGGCTCCAGGGTTCTCGATGACCACCAAGGACTCTGCGAGGGAAAGGCACTGGCAGCCCCGCCGACCCCGTGAAGGCCCAGGCCAAGGCGTCCGACCCCGCCCAAACGGCCATCTCGGCAAGGCCCCCCGGCCGGCCTCCTCTCTCCCCACCAGAACCTGGGTCGGCAGTCCCGCCGAGGCCAAGGCCCCCGCTGCTCACCCGCAACCTACAGACAGCCTCTGCGCCCGACACCGCGGGCAGGACCCCGCGGAGGCCTCACGGAGGCAGCCGCAGGCCTGAGAGCCCAGCGGCGCTCACACACACCGCAGGCAGCCCACCCCACACTGGGCCTGCCACTCCCAAGGCTTTCCCGCCGGGCACCGGGGCCCCGGGGCCCCGGGGCTGCCCTCGAGGAGGCCAGCCCCAAGGCTCCTCTCCCCATGGCCCTCCGGGGCCACCGGAGGCCTGCCTGCCCCCACCTGCGCCCCAGGGCTGCACGCACCCAAGGGAGCCAAGGCAACGGGACCCTCCCCCGACGTCCCCTGTGGGAGCCACGTGCCGGACCTCAGTTTGCGATGAGGAGACGGTAGTGAGTTCTCACTCATTTTGTTCAGATTTTCCAAGGAATGCGTTTGTGGGTGTCATCATCGATCCGAGCACGGGCACACCCGCGGGACGGCCACCGCCACAGCCCCCACCGCCGGGACGGCCAGCCAGCTCCCTCCTGGCCGCGGCCCGCAGGCTCCCGAGCCCAACCGCGGGCAAGCAGGTCAGCTCCACCCCCGGGAGCGGAGGGTGCGGGTCCGGGCGCCACACACCGCCCCCCGGGGGCTACCTTGGCGCAGGCCACTGCCGCTTACCATCGCCTACCAGGTGGCCATCGATCCCGCCACCGGCCGCACGCCAACACGCCTCCCTCCGGCAGGAGGGACTGGCCTTCCCGGGGTCGCTCCCGACAGGCTCCGGCTTCCGCTCCCCGTGCTGGCCTCCGTCTCTCCGCCACAGTAGCTGGGTGAGGGCGACAACGGACACGCGCAAGCACGCCTCAGCAAGGGGCCCGGCTGCCCAAGGCACAGGGGCCGTGCCCCCCACCGCCCAGGGCCTGTGGGCAGCCTGGCTGCCACCTGTCCCTGGCCTCCCCCCTCTCACTGGGTGCCAGCAGCCAAAGGGCCACACGAGTGGCCAGCACTGCCCCTTCGCTGGGGCGCCACAGCGCCACGCGGGCTGCCGCCGCCTCGCCACACCCTTCCCCCAGGAACCGCGCCTCCCTCAGGCTCCCTAAGGCCCTGCCCACCCGCACCCCTCCCAGCTTCAGAAGAGTCCACCCCAACCCCGAGTCCGATTCCGCCCCCAGGCCCACCCTGGGGCTCTCCCTCTCACCCCGATGGGAAAACACCCTCGCTCCGGCCACCGACACTGCCTGCCCACGCAGGGAGAGACACACGCGGCCCAGAGTGCTCTGCAGGAGCCTCACCTCAGGACCGCTGACGTGCCCCTGGGGGCAAGGTCTCCGCCCCGAGAGCGGCTCCGCGGGCCCTGGACCCGGGGCGCCCATGGGCACACCTGCACTCCACCCCTGCTATCCCCAGCACGCTCTCAGGACCCCGGGCAAAACACAGACCCTTCTGCTGGACCCTCCGGGACCCCAAGGGCCCTGGAGCCTGGGCGAGACCCCGCAGGGCCGCACCTCGCCCTGACCGCCAATGGCCAGGGGCGTCCCCTGCCGCCAGGCTGTGGGCTCGGGTCGCTCGCCCTTCACCCTCCAGGCCCGCCACACCAGGCCCCCTGGCGCGCGGGACCTGGGTCCCTCAGGCAGGTCTCCCCGGGGCACCCTGGGGACACCGGAGGCCTGCCTGCCCCAAACCCCGCCCCACGGCTGCCGCCTGTCCACCGGACACAACGCAACCCGCACAGACCGCCTGCCGCCGGGCGCCCGGAGCCTGCCACCAGTTGGGCGCTCGGGCCCCACGCAAGGCACACGCCACAGCCCCGCCGCCAGCACCGGAAGGCCCGCCGGGCCCCATGGGACCCTCTCCTTTGCGTGCCACACCCATGCACACCCAGGCCTCCCTAACTCCAGCACCAGCATCTCCACGGGAGACGCACTAGACCCTGGGCCCAGCGGGACCCTCGCACCGAAACTCACGCCCCTTCCGCCGCCACCTGCCCCCTTTCCTCCACAGCAGACTCCCTCCTTGCCACCAGCTCCCGCCCGGCACCAGCTCGGCTGGGCTCCAGTCCGCAGGCGTGGCTAGCTCTGCTGGGTATCAACCTCACACTGCCTCCCACTGCGCAACTCCCTGTCCTCCCTCCCCGGGAACACGGCCTCAGCCAGGGCAGGGGCGCCGCACGGCCTCAATGCCCAGCCCCGTGTGTGGACACCTTAGCGGCCCCGGGAGCTGGCCGCGGGATCACACTTCTCTGCCCCGCCGGCACCCATGACCGGCCAGGGCACAGGCACCCAGCGCCCATTCACGTGCCCGGGACCCCTCCGTCCTGCCTTCCACGCGCTGCCCAAATCTCTGAGGATATCCCACATCATAGCCCAGGCCGCCCTGAAGGCACTGCCGCCCCGGGCACCCAACACTCCCCCTCACGGTGCTCTGCGCACACTGGCCCAGGACCTCTGGCCCTCCTGCACTTCTCTCGACCCCAGTCCGCGGCCGACTCGGCACCGCCCAGGGCCACCTGGCGCCCCACCGCCTCCACGTCTCTGGGAAATGCCGCAGGGGCTCCAGGGTTCTCGATGACCACCAAGGACTCTGCGAGGGAAAGGCACTGGCAGCCCCGCCGACCCCGTGAAGGCCCAGGCCAAGGCGTCCGACCCCGCCCAAACGGCCATCTCGGCAAGGCCCCCCGGCCGGCCTCCTCTCTCCCCACCAGAACCTGGGTCGGCAGTCCCGCCGAGGCCAAGGCCCCCGCTGCTCACCCGCAACCTACAGACAGCCTCTGCGCCCGACACCACGGGCAGGACCCCGCGGAGGCCTCACGGAGGCAGCCGCAGGCCTGAGAGCCCAGCGGTGCTCACACACACCGCAGGCAGCCCACCCCACACTGGGCCTGCCACTCCCAAGGCTTTCCCGCCGGGCACCGGGGCCCCGGGGCCCCGGGGCTGCCCTCGAGGAGGCCAGCCCCAAGGCTCCTCTCCCCATGGCCCTCCGGGGCCACCGGAGGCCTGCCTGCCCCCACCTGCGCCCCAGGGCTGCACGCACCCAAGGGAGCCAAGGCAACGGGACCCTCCCCCGACGTCCCCTGTGGGAGCCACGTGCCGGACCTCAGTTTGCGATGAGGAGACGGTAGTGAGTTCTCACTCATTTTGTTCAGATTTTCCAAGGAATGCGTTTGTGGGTGTCATCATCGATCCGAGCACGGGCACACCCGCGGGACGGCCACCGCCACAGCCCCCACCGCCGGGACGGCCAGCCAGCTCCCTCCTGGCCGCGGCCCGCAGGCTCCCGAGCCCAACCGCGGGCAAGCAGGTCAGCTCCACCCCCGGGAGCAGAGGGTGCGGGTCCGGGCGCCACACACCGCCCCCCGGGGGCTACCTTGGCGCAGGCCACTGCCGCTTACCATCGCCTACCAGGTGGCCATCGATCCCGCCACCGGCCGCACGCCAACACGCCTCCCTCCGGCAGGAGGGACTGGCCTTCCCGGGGTCGCTCCCGACAGGCTCCGGCTTCCGCTCCCCGCGCTGGCCTCCGTTTCTCCGCCACAGCAGCTGGGTGAGGGCGACAACGGACACGCGCAAGCACGCCTCAGCAAGGGGCCAGGCTGCCCAAGGCACAGGGGCCGTGCCCCCCACCGCCCAGGGCCTGTGGGCAGCCTGGCTGCCACCTGTCCCTGGCCTCCCCCCTCTCACTGGGTGCCAGCAGCCAAAGGGCCACACGAGTGGCCAGCACTGCCCCTTCGCTGGGGCGCCACAGCGCCACGCGGGCTGCCGCCGCCTCGCCACACCCTTCCCCCAGGAACCGCGCCTCCCTCAGGCTCCCTAAGGCCCTGCCCACCCGCACCCCTCCCAGCTTCAGAAGAGTCCACCCCAACCCCGAGTCCGATTCCGCCCCCAGGCCCACCCTGGGGCTCTCCCTCTCACCCCGATGGGAAAACACCCTCGCTCCGGCCACCGACACTGCCTGCCCACGCAGGGAGAGACACACGCGGCCCAGAGTGCTCTGCAGGAGCCTCACCTCAGGACCGCTGACGTGCCCCTGGGGGCAAGGTCTCCGCCCCGAGAGCGGCTCCGCGGGCCCTGGACCCGGGGCGCCCATGGGCACACCTGCACTCCACCCCTGCTATCCCCAGCACGCTCTCAGGACCCCGGGCAAAACACAGACCCTTCTGCTGGACCCTCCGGGACCCCAAGGGCCCTGGAGCCTGTGCGAGACCCCGCAGGGCCGCACCTCGCCCTGACCGCCAATGGCCAGGGGCGTCCCCTGCCGCCAGGCTGTGGGCTCGGGTCGCGCGCCCTTCACCCTCCAGGCCCGCCACACCAGGCCCCCTGGCGCGCGGGACCTGGGTCCCTCAGGCAGGTCTCCCCGGGGCACT
Source organism: Sus scrofa (assembly GCF_054392235.1). NCBI lineage: Eukaryota > Metazoa > Chordata > Mammalia > Artiodactyla > Suidae > Sus > Sus scrofa. The sequence continues at coordinate 151,812,543 of NC_139383.1, forward strand.
CTGGGGACACCGGAGGCCTGCCTGCCCCAAACCCCGCCCCACGGCTGCCGCCTGTCCACCGGACACAACGCAACCCGCACAGACCGCCTGCCGCCGGGCGCCCGGAGCCTGCCACCAGTTGGGCGCTCGGGCCCCACGCAAGGCACACGCCACAGCCCCGCCGCCAGCACCGGAAGGCCCGCCGGGCCCCATGGGACCCTCTCCTTTGCGTGCCACACCCATGCACACCCAGGCCTCCCTAACTCCAGCACCAGCATCTCCACGGGAGACGCACTAGACCCTGGGCCCAGCGGGACCCTCGCACCGAAACTCACGCCCCTTCCGCCGCCGCCTGCCCCCTTTCCTCCACAGCAGACTCCCTCCTTGCCACCAGCTCCCGCCCGGCACCAGCTCGGCTGGGCTCCAGTCCGCAGGCGTGGCTAGCTCTGCTGGGTATCAACCTCACACTGCCTCCGACTGCGCAACTCCCTGTCCTCCCTCCCCGGGAACACGGCCTCAGCCAGGGCAGGGGCGCCGCACGGCCTCAATGCCCAGCCCCGTGTGTGGACACCTTAGCGGCCCCGGGAGCTGGCCGCGGGCTCACACTTCTCTGCCCCGCCGGCACCCATGACCGGCCAGGGCACAGGCACCCAGCGCCCATTCACGTGCCCGGGACCCCTCCGTCCTGCCTTCCAATGCCCCGCCCAAATCTCTGAGGATATCCCACATCATAGCCCAGGCCGCCCTGAAGGCACTGCCGCCCCGGGCACCCAACACTCCCCCTCACGGTGCTCTGCGCACACTGGCCCAGGACCTCTGGCCCTCCTGCACTTCTCTCGACCCCAGTCCGCGGCCGACTCGGCACCGCCCAGGGCCACCTGGCGCCCCACCGCCTCCACGTCTCTGGGAAATGCCGCAGGGGCTCCAGGGTTCTCGATGACCACCAAGGACTCTGCGAGGGAAAGGCACTGGCAGCCCCGCCGACCCCGTGAAGGCCCAGGCCTAGGCGTCCGACCCCGTCCAAACGGCCATCTCGGCAAGGCCCCCCGGCCGGCCTCCTCTCTCCCCACCAGAACCTGGGTCGGCAGTCCCGCCGAGGCCAAGGCCCCCGCTGCTCACCCGCAACCTACAGACAGCCTCTGCGCCCGACACCGCGGGCAGGACCCCGCGGAGGCCTCACGGAGGCAGCCGCAGGCCTGAGAGCCCAGCGGCGCTCACACACACCGCAGGCAGCCCACCCCACACTGGGCCTGCCACTCCCAAGGCTTTCCCGCCGGGCACCGGGGCCCCGGGGCCCCGGGGCTGCCCTCGAGGAGGCCAGCCCCAAGGCTCCTCTCCCCATGGCCCTCCGGGGCCACCGGAGGCCTGCCTGCCCCCACCTGCGCCCCAGGGCTGCACGCACCCAAGGGAGCCAAGGCAACGGGACCCTCCCCCGACGTCCCCTGTGGGAGCCACGTGCCGGACCTCAGTTTGCGATGAGGAGACGGTAGTGAGTTCTCACTCATTTTGTTCAGATTTTCCAAGGAATGCGTTTGTGGGTGTCATCATCGATCCGAGCACGGGCACACCCGCGGGACGGCCACCGCCACAGCCCCCACCGCCGGGACGGCCAGCCAGCTCCCTCCTGGCCGCGGCCCGCAGGCTCCCGAGCCCAACCGCGGGCAAGCAGGTCAGCTCCACCCCCGGGAGCACAGGGTGCGGGTCCGGGCGCCACACACCGCCCCCCGGGGGCTACCTTGGCGCAGGCCACTGCCGCTTACCATCGCCTACCAGGTGGCCATCGATCCCGCCACCGGCCGCACGCCAACACGCCTCCCTCCGGCAGGAGGGACTGGCCTTCCCGGGGTCGCTCCCGACAGGCTCCGGCTTCCGCTCCCCGTGCTGGCCTCCGTCTCTCCGCCACAGTAGCTGGGTGAGGGCGACAACGGACACGCGCAAGCACGCCTCAGCAAGGGGCCCGGCTGCCCAAGGCACAGGGGCCGTGCCCCCCACCGCCCAGGGCCTGTGGGCAGCCTGGCTGCCACCTGTCCCTGGCCTCCCCCCTCTCACTGGGTGCCAGCATCCAAAGGGCCACACGAGTGGCCAGCACTGCCCCTTCGCTGGGGCGCCACAGCGCCACGCGGGCTGCCGCCGCCTCGCCACACCCTTCCCCCAGGAACCGCGCCTCCCTCAGGCTCCCTAAGGCCCTGCCCACCCGCACCCCTCCCAGCTTCAGAAGAGTCCACCCCAACCCCGAGTCCGATTCCGCCCCCAGGCCCACCCTGGGGCTCTCCCTCTCACCCCGATGGGAAAACACCCTCGCTCCGGCCACCGACACTGCCTGCCCACGCAGGGAGAGACACACGCGGCCCAGAGTGCTCTGCAGGAGCCTCACCTCAGGACCGCTGACGTGCCCCTGGGGGCAAGGTCTCCGCCCCGAGAGCGGCTCCGCGGGCCCTGGACCCGGGGCGCCCATGGGCACACCTGCACTCCACCCCTGCTATCCCCAGCACGCTCTCAGGACCCCGGGCAAAACACAGACCCTTCTGCTGGACCCTCCGGGACCCCAAGGGCCCTGGAGCCTGGGCGAGACCCCGCAGGGCCGCACCTCGCCCTGACCGCCAATGGCCAGGGGCGTCCCCTGCCGCCAGGCTGTGGGCTCGGGTCGCTCGCCCTTCACCCTCCAGGCCCGCCACACCAGGCCCCCTGGCGTGCGGGACCTGGGTCCCTCAGGCAGGTCTCCCCGGGGCACCCTGGGGACACCGGAGGCCTGCCTGCCCCAAACCCCGCCCCACGGCTGCCGCCTGTCCACCGGACACAACGCAACCCGCACAGACCGCCTGCCGCCGGGCGCCCGGAGCCTGCCACCAGTTGGGCGCTCGGGCCCCACGCAAGGCACACGCCACAGCCCCGCCGCCAGCACCGGAAGGCCCGCCGGGCCCCATGGGACCCTCTCCTTTGCGTGCCACACCCATGCACACCCAGGCCTCCCTAACTCCAGCACCAGCATCTCCACGGGAGACGCACTAGACCCTGGGCCCAGCGGGACCCTCGCACCGAAACTCACGCCCCTTCCGCCGCCACCTGCCCCCTTTCCTCCACAGCAGACTCCCTCCTTGCCACCAGCTCCCGCCCGGCACCAGCTCGGCTGGGCTCCAGTCCGCAGGCGTGGCTAGCTCTGCTGGGTATCAACCTCACACTGCCTCCCACTGCGCAACTCCCTGTCCTCCCTCCCCGGGAACACGGCCTCAGCCAGGGCAGGGGCGCCGCACGGCCTCAATGCCCAGCCCCGTGTGTGGACACCTTAGCGGCCCCGGGAGCTGGCCGCGGGCTCACACTTCTCTGCCCCGCCGGCACCCATGACCGGCCAGGGCACAGGCACCCAGCGCCCATTCACGTGCCCGGGACCCCTGCGTCCTGCCTTCCACGCGCCGCCCAAATCTCTGAGGATATCCCACATCATAGCCCAGGCCGCCCTGAAGGCACTGCCGCCCCGGGCACCCAACACTCCCCCTCACGGTGCTCTGCGCACACTGGCCCAGGACCTCTGGCCCTCCTGCACTTCTCTCGACCCCAGTCCGCGGCCGACTCGGCACCGCCCAGGGCCACCTGGCGCCCCACCGCCTCCACGTCTCTGGGAAATGCCGCAGGGGCTCCAGGGTTCTCGATGACCACCAAGGACTCTGCGAGGGAAAGGCACTGGCAGCCCCGCCGACCCCGTGAAGGCCCAGGCCAAGGCGTCCGACCCCGCCCAAACGGCCATCTCGGCAAGGCCCCCCGGCCGGCCTCCTCTCTCCCCACCAGAACCTGGGTCGGCAGTCCCGCCGAGGCCAAGGCCCCCGCTGCTCACCCGCAACCTACAGACAGCCTCTGCGCCCGACACCGCGGGCAGGACCCCGCGGAGGCCTCACGGAGGCAGCCGCAGGCCTGAGAGCCCAGCGGCGCTCACACACACCGCAGGCAGCCCACCCCACACTGGGCCTGCCACTCCCAAGGCTTTCCCGCCGGGCACCGGGGCCCCGGGGCCCCGGGGCTGCCCTCGAGGAGGCCAGCCCCAAGGCTCCTCTCCCCATGGCCCTCCGGGGCCACCGGAGGCCTGCCTGCCCCCACCTGCGCCCCAGGGCTGCACGCACCCAAGGGAGCCAAGGCAACGGGACCCTCCCCCGACGGCCCCTGTGGGAGCCACGTGCCGGACCTCAGTTTGCGATGAGGAGACGGTAGTGAGTTCTCACTCATTTTGTTCAGATTTTCCAAGGAATGCGTTTGTGGGTGTCATCATCGATCCGAGCACGGGCACACCCGCGGGACGGCCACCGCCACAGCCCCCACCGCCGGGACGGCCAGCCAGCTCCCTCCTGGCCGCGGCCCGCAGGCTCCCGAGCCCAACCGCGGGCAAGCAGGTCAGCTCCACCCCCGGGAGCAGAGGGTGCGGGTCCGGGCGCCACACACCGCCCCCCGGGGGCTACCTTGGCGCAGGCCACTGCCGCTTACCATCGCCTACCAGGTGGCCATCGATCCCGCCACCGGCCGCACGCCAACACGCCTCCCTCCGGCAGGAGGGACTGGCCTTCCCGGGGTCGCTCCCGACAGGCTCCGGCTTCCGCTCCCCGCGCTGGCCTCCGTTTCTCCGCCACAGCAGCTGGGTGAGGGCGACAACGGACACGCGCAAGCACGCCTCAGCAAGGGGCCAGGCTGCCCAAGGCACAGGGGCCGTGCCCCCCACCGCCCAGGGCCTGTGGGCAGCCTGGCTGCCACCTGTCCCTGGCCTCCCCCCTCTCACTGGGTGCCAGCAGCCAAAGGGCCACACGAGTGGCCAGCACTGCCCCTTCGCTGGGGCGCCACAGCGCCACGCGGGCTGCCGCCGCCTCGCCACACCCTTCCCCCAGGAACCGCGCCTCCCTCAGGCTCCCTAAGGCCCTGCCCACCCGCACCCCTCCCAGCTTCAGAAGAGTCCACCCCAACCCCGAGTCCGATTCCGCCCCCAGGCCCACCCTGGGGCTCTCCCTCTCACCCCGATGGGAAAACACCCTCGCTCCGGCCACCGACACTGCCTGCCCACGCAGGGAGAGACACACGCGGCCCAGAGTGCTCTGCAGGAGCCTCACCTCAGGACCGCTGACGTGCCCCTGGGGGCAAGGTCTCCGCCCCGAGAGCGGCTCCGCGGGCCCTGGACCCGGGGCGCCCATGGGCACACCTGCACTCCACCCCTGCTATCCCCAGCACGCTCTCAGGACCCCGGGCAAAACACAGACCCTTCTGCTGGACCCTCCGGGACCCCAAGGGCCCTGGAGCCTGGGCGAGACCCCGCAGGGCCGCACCTCGCCCTGACCGCCAATGGCCAGGGGCGTCCCCTGCCGCCAGGCTGTGGGCTCGGGTCGCTCGCCCTTCACCCTCCAGGCCCGCCACACCAGGCCCCCTGGCGCGCGGGCCCTGGGTCCCTCAGGCAGGTCTCCCCGGGGCACTCTAGGGACACCGGAGGCCTGCCTGCCCCAAACCCCGCCCCACGGCTGCCGCCTGTCCACCGGACACAACGCAACCCGCACAGACCGCCTGCCGCCGGGCGCCCGGAGCCTGCCACCAGTTGGGCGCTCGGGCCCCACGCAAGGCACACGCCACAGCCCCGCCGCCAGCACCGGAAGGCCCGCCGGGCCCCATGGGACCCTCTCCTTTGCGTGCCACACCCATGCACACCCAGGCCTCCCTAACTCCAGCACCAGCATCTCCACGGGAGACGCACTAGACCCTGGGCCCAGCGGGACCCTCGCACCGAAACTCACGCCCCTTCCGCCGCCACCTGCCCCCTTTCCTCCACAGCAGACTCCCTCCTTGCCACCAGCTCCCGCCCGGCACCAGCTCGGCTGGGCTCCAGTCCGCAGGCGTGGCTAGCTCTGCTGGGTATCAACCTCACACTGCCTCCCACTGCGCAACTCCCTGTCCTCCCTCCCCGGGAACACGGCCTCAGCCAGGGCAGGGGCGCCGCACGGCCTCAATGCCCAGCCCCGTGTGTGGACACCTTAGCGGCCCCGGGAGCTGGCCGCGGGCTCACACTTCTCTGCCCCGCCGGCACCCATGACCGGCCAGGGCACAGGCACCCAGCGCCCATTCACGTGCCCGGGACCCCTGCGTCCTGCCTTCCACGCGCCGCCCAAATCTCTGAGGATATCCCACATCATAGCCCAGGCCGCCCTGAAGGCACTGCCGCCCCGGGCACCCAACACTCCCCCTCACGGTGCTCTGCGCACACTGGCCCAGGACCTCTGGCCCTCCTGCACTTCTCTCGACCCCAGTCCGCGGCCGACTCGGCACCGCCCAGGGCCACCTGGCGCCCCACCGCCTCCACGTCTCTGGGAAATGCCGCAGGGGCTCCAGGGTTCTCGATGACCACCAAGGACTCTGCGAGGGAAAGGCACTGGCAGCCCCGCCGACCCCGTGAAGGCCCAGGCCAAGGCGTCCGACCCCGCCCAAACGGCCATCTCGGCAAGGCCCCCCGGCCGGCCTCCTCTCTCCCCACCAGAACCTGGGTCGGCAGTCCCGCCGAGGCCAAGGCCCCCGCTGCTCACCCGCAACCTACAGACAGCCTCTGCGCCCGACACCGCGGGCAGGACCCCGCGGAGGCCTCACGGAGGCAGCCGCAGGCCTGAGAGCCCAGCGGCGCTCACACACACCGCAGGCAGCCCACCCCACACTGGGCCTGCCACTCCCAAGGCTTTCCCGCCGGGCACCGGGGCCCCGGGGCCCCGGGGCTGCCCTCGAGGAGGCCAGCCCCAAGGCTCCTCTCCCCATGGCCCTCCGGGGCCACCGGAGGCCTGCCTGCCCCCACCTGCGCCCCAGGGCTGCACGCACCCAAGGGAGCCAAGGCAACGGGACCCTCCCCCGACGTCCCCTGTGGGAGCCACGTGCCGGACCTCAGTTTGCGATGAGGAGACGGTAGTGAGTTCTCACTCATTTTGTTCAGATTTTCCAAGGAATGCGTTTGTGGGTGTCATCATCGATCCGAGCACGGGCACACCCGCGGGACGGCCACCGCCACAGCCCCCACCGCCGGGACGGCCAGCCAGCTCCCTCCTGGCCGCGGCCCGCAGGCTCCCGAGCCCAACCGCGGGCAAGCAGGTCAGCTCCACCCCCGGGAGCAGAGGGTGCGGGTCCGGGCGCCACACACCGCCCCCCGGGGGCTACCTTGGCGCAGGCCACTGCCGCTTACCATCGCCTACCAGGTGGCCATCGATCCCGCCACCGGCCGCACGCCAACACGCCTCCCTCCGGCAGGAGGGACTGGCCTTCCCGGGGTCGCTCCCGACAGGCTCCGGCTTCCGCTCCCCGCGCTGGCCTCCGTCTCTCCGCCACAGCAGCTGGGTGAGGGCGACAACGGACACGCGCAAGCACGCCTCAGCAAGGGGCCAGGCTGCCCAAGGCACAGGGGCCGTGCCCCCCACCGCCCAGGGCCTGTGGGCAGCCTGGCTGCCACCTGTCCCTGGCCTCCCCCCTCTCACTGGGTGCCAGCAGCCAAAGGGCCACACGAGTGGCCAGCACTGCCCCTTCGCTGGGGCGCCACAGCGCCACGCGGGCTGCCGCCGCCTCGCCACACCCTTCCCCCAGGAACCGCGCCTCCCTCAGGCTCCCTAAGGCCCTGCCCACCCGCACCCCTCCCAGCTTCAGAAGAGTCCACCCCAACCCCGAGTCCGATTCCGCCCCCAGGCCCACCCTGGGGCTCTCCCTCTCACCCCGATGGGAAAACACCCTCGCTCCGGCCACCGACACTGCCTGCCCACGCAGGGAGAGACACACGCGGCCCAGAGTGCTCTGCAGGAGCCTCACCTCAGGACCGCTGACGTGCCCCTGGGGGCAAGGTCTCCGCCCCGAGAGCGGCTCCGCGGGCCCTGGACCCGGGGCGCCCATGGGCACACCTGCACTCCACCCCTGCTATCCCCAGCACGCTCTCAGGACCCCGGGCAAAACACAGACCCTTCTGCTGGACCCTCCGGGACCCCAAGGGCCCTGGAGCCTGGGCGAGACCCCGCAGGGCCGCACCTCGCCCTGACCGCCAATGGCCAGGGGCGTCCCCTGCCGCCAGGCTGTGGGCTCGGGTCGCTCGCCCTTCACCCTCCAGGCCCGCCACACCAGGCCCCCTGGCGCGCGGGCCCTGGGTCCCTCAGGCAGGTCTCCCCGGGGCACTCTAGGGACACCGGAGGCCTGCCTGCCCCAAACCCCGCCCCACGGCTGCCGCCTGTCCACCGGACACAACGCAACCCGCACAGACCGCCTGCCGCCGGGCGCCCGGAGCCTGCCACCAGTTGGGCGCTCGGGCCCCACGCAAGGCACACGCCACAGCCCCGCCGCCAGCACCGGAAGGCCCGCCGGGCCCCATGGGACCCTCTCCTTTGCGTGCCACACCCATGCACACCCAGGCCTCCCTACCTCCAGCACCAGCATCTCCACGGGAGACGCACTAGACCCTGGGCCCAGCGGGACCCTCGCACCGAAACTCACGCCCCTTCCGCCGCCACCTGCCCCCTTTCCTCCACAGCAGACTCCCTCCTTGCCACCAGCTCCCGCCCGGCACCAGCTCGGCTGGGCTCCAGTCCGCAGGCGTGGCTAGCTCTGCTGGGTATCAACCTCACACTGCCTCCCACTGCGCAACTCCCTGTCCTCCCTCCCCGGGAACACGGCCTCAGCCAGGGCAGGGGCGCCGCACGGCCTCAATGCCCAGCCCCGTGTGTGGACACCTTAGCGGCCCCGGGAGCTGGCCGCGGGCTCACACTTCTCTGCCCCGCCGGCACCCATGACCGGCCAGGGCACAGGCACCCAGCTCCCATTCACGTGCCCGGGACCCCTCCGTCCTGCCTTCCACGCGCCGCCCAAATCTCTGAGGATATCCCACATCATAGCCCAGGCCGCCCTGAAGGCACTGCCGCCCCGGGCACCCAACACTCCCCCTCACGGTGCTCTGCGCACACTGGCCCAGGACCTCTGGCCCTCCTGCACTTCTCTCGACCCCAGTCCGCGGCCGACTCGGCACCGCCCAGGGCCACCTGGCGCCCCACCGCCTCCACGTCTCTGGGAAATGCCGCAGGGGCTCCAGGGTTCTCGATGACCACCAAGGACTCTGCGAGGGAAAGGCACTGGCAGCCCCGCCGACCCCGTGAAGGCCCAGGCCAAGGCGTCCGACCCCGCCCAAACGGCCATCTCGGCAAGGCCCCCCGGCCGGCCTCCTCTCTCCCCACCAGAACCTGGGTCGGCAGTCCCGCCGAGGCCAAGGCCCCCGCTGCTCACCCGCAACCTACAGACAGCCTCTGCGCCCGACACCGCGGGCAGGACCCCGCGGAGGCCTCACGGAGGCAGCCGCAGGCCTGAGAGCCCAGCGGCGCTCACACACACCGCAGGCAGCCCACCCCACACTGGGCCTGCCACTCCCAAGGCTTTCCCGCCGGGCACCGGGGCCCCGGGGCCCCGGGGCTGCCCTCGAGGAGGCCAGCCCCAAGGCTCCTCTCCCCATGGCCCTCCGGGGCCACCGGAGGCCTGCCTGCCCCCACCTGCGCCCCAGGGCTGCACGCACCCAAGGGAGCCAAGGCAACGGGACCCTCCCCCGACGTCCCCTGTGGGAGCCACGTGCCGGACCTCAGTTTGCGATGAGGAGACGGTAGTGAGTTCTCACTCATTTTGTTCAGATTTTCCAAGGAATGCGTTTGTGGGTGTCATCATCGATCCGAGCACGGGCACACCCGCGGGACGGCCACCGCCACAGCCCCCACCGCCGGGACGGCCAGCCAGCTCCCTCCTGGCCGCGGCCCGCAGGCTCCCGAGCCCAACCGCGGGCAAGCAGGTCAGCTCCACCCCCGGGAGCAGAGGGTGCGGGTCCGGGCGCCACACACCGCCCCCCGGGGGCTACCTTGGCGCAGGCCACTGCCGCTTACCATCGCCTACCAGGTGGCCATCGATCCCGCCACCGGCCGCACGCCAACACGCCTCCCTCCGGCAGGAGGGACTGGCCTTCCCGGGGTCGCTCCCGACAGGCTCCGGCTTCCGCTCCCCGCGCTGGCCTCCGTCTCTCCGCCACAGCAGCTGGGTGAGGGCGACAACGGACACGCGCAAGCACGCCTCAGCAAGGGGCCAGGCTGCCCAAGGCACAGGGGCCGGGCCCCCCACCGCCCAGGGCCTGTGGGCAGCCTGGCTGCCACCTGTCCCTGGCCTCCCCCCTCTCACTGGGTGCCAGCAGCCAAAGGGCCACACGAGTGGCCAGCACTGCCCCTTCGCTGGGGCGCCACAGCGCCACGCGGGCTGCCGCCGCCTCGCCACACCCTTCCCCCAGGAACCGCGCCTCCCTCAGGCTCCCTAAGGCCCTGCCCACCCGCACCCCTCCCAGCTTCAGAAGAGTCCACCCCAACCCCGAGTCCGATTCCGCCCCCAGGCCCACCCTGGGGCTCTCCCTCTCACCCCGATGGGAAAACACCCTCGCTCCGGCCACCGACACTGCCTGCCCACGCAGGGAGAGACACACGCGGCCCAGAGTGCTCTGCAGGAGCCTCACCTCAGGACCGCTGACGTGCCCCTGGGGGCAAGGTCTCCGCCCCGAGAGCGGCTCCGCGGGCCCTGGACCCGGGGCGCCCATGGGCACACCTGCACTCCACCCCTGCTATCCCCAGCACGCTCTCAGGACCCCGGGCAAAACACAGACCCTTCTGCTGGACCCTCCGGGACCCCAAGGGCCCTGGAGCCTGGGCGAGACCCCGCAGGGCCGCACCTCGCCCTGACCGCCAATGGCCAGGGGCGTCCCCTGCCGCCAGGCTGTGGGCTCGGGTCGCTCGCCCTTCACCCTCCAGGCCCGCCACACCAGGCCCCCTGGCGCGCGGGACCTGGGTCCCTCAGGCAGGTCTCCCCGGGGCACTCTAGGGACACCGGAGGCCTGCCTGCCCCAAACCCCGCCCCACGGCTGCCGCCTGTCCACCGGACACAACGCAACCCGCACAGACCGCCTGCCGCCGGGCGCCCGGAGCCTGCCACCAGTTGGGCGCTCGGGCCCCACGCAAGGCACACGCCACAGCCCCGCCGCCAGCACCGGAAGGCCCGCCGGGCCCCATGGGACCCTCTCCTTTGCGTGCCACACCCATGCACACCCAGGCCTCCCTACCTCCAGCACCAGCATCTCCACGGGAGACGCACTAGACCCTGGGCCCAGCGGGACCCTCGCACCGAAACTCACGCCCCTTCCGCCGCCACCTGCCCCCTTTCCTCCACAGCAGACTCCCTCCTTGCCACCAGCTCCCGCCCGGCACCAGCTCGGCTGGGCTCCAGTCCGCAGGCGTGGCTAGCTCTGCTGGGTATCAACCTCACACTGCCTCCCACTGCGCAACTCCCTGTCCTCCCTCCCCGGGAACACGGCCTCAGCCAGGGCAGGGGCGCCGCACGGCCTCAATGCCCAGCCCCGTGTGTGGACACCTTAGCGGCCCCGGGAGCTGGCCGCGGGCTCACACTTCTCTGCCCCGCCGGCACCCATGACCGGCCAGGGCACAGGCACCCAGCTCCCATTCACGTGCCCGGGACCCCTCCGTCCTGCCTTCCACGCGCCGCCCAAATCTCTGAGGATATCCCACATCATAGCCCAGGCCGCCCTGAAGGCACTGCCGCCCCGGGCACCCAACACTCCCCCTCACGGTGCTCTGCGCACACTGGCCCAGGACCTCTGGACCTCCTGCACTTCTCTCGACCCCAGTCCGCGGCCGACTCGGCACCGCCCAGGGCCACCTGGCGCCCCACCGCCTCCACGTCTCTGGGAAATGCCGCAGGGGCTCCAGGGTTCTCGATGACCACCAAGGACTCTGCGAGGGAAAGGCACTGGCAGCCCCGCCGACCCCGTGAAGGCCCAGGCCAAGGCGTCCGACCCCGCCCAAACGGCCATCTCGGCAAGGCCCCCCGGCCGGCCTCCTCTCTCCCCACCAGAACCTGGGTCGGCAGTCCCGCCGAGGCCAAGGCCCCCGCTGCTCACCCGCAACCTACAGACAGCCTCTGCGCCCGACACCGCGGGCAGGACCCCGCGGAGGCCTCACGGAGGCAGCCGCAGGCCTGAGAGCCCAGCGGCGCTCACACACACCGCAGGCAGCCCACCCCACACTGGGCCTGCCACTCCCAAGGCTTTCCCGCCGGGCACCGGGGCCCCGGGGCCCCGGGGCTGCCCTCGAGGAGGCCAGCCCCAAGGCTCCTCTCCCCATGGCCCTCCGGGGCCACCGGAGGCCTGCCTGCCCCCACCTGCGCCCCAGGGCTGCACGCACCCAAGGGAGCCAAGGCAACGGGACCCTCCCCCGACGTCCCCTGTGGGAGCCACGTGCCGGACCTCAGTTTGCGATGAGGAGACGGTAGTGAGTTCTCACTCATTTTGTTCAGATTTTCCAAGGAATGCGTTTGTGGGTGTCATCATCGATCCGAGCACGGGCACACCCGCGGGACGGCCACCGCCACAGCCCCCACCGCCGGGACGGCCAGCCAGCTCCCTCCTGGCCGCGGCCCGCAGGCTCCCGAGCCCAACCGCGGGCAAGCAGGTCAGCTCCACCCCCGGGAGCAGAGGGTGCGGGTCCGGGCGCCACACACCGCCCCCCGGGGGCTACCTTGGCGCAGGCCACTGCCGCTTACCATCGCCTACCAGGTGGCCATCGATCCCGCCACCGGCCGCACGCCAACACGCCTCCCTCCGGCAGGAGGGACTGGCCTTCCCGGGGTCGCTCCCGACAGGCTCCGGCTTCCGCTCCCCGCGCTGGCCTCCGTCTCTCCGCCACAGCAGCTGGGTGAGGGCGACAACGGACACGCGCAAGCACGCCTCAGCAAGGGGCCAGGCTGCCCAAGGCACAGGGGCCGGGCCCCCCACCGCCCAGGGCCTGTGGGCAGCCTGGCTGCCACCTGTCCCTGGCCTCCCCCCTCTCACTGGGTGCCAGCAGCCAAAGGGCCACACGAGTGGCCAGCACTGCCCCTTCGCTGGGGCGCCACAGCGCCACGCGGGCTGCCGCCGCCTCGCCACACCCTTCCCCCAGGAACCGCGCCTCCCTCAGGCTCCCTAAGGCCCTGCCCACCCGCACCCCTCCCAGCTTCAGAAGAGTCCACCCCAACCCCGAGTCCGATTCCGCCCCCAGGCCCACCCTGGGGCTCTCCCTCTCACCCCGATGGGAAAACACCCTCGCTCCGGCCACCGACACTGCCTGCCCACGCAGGGAGAGACACACGCGGCCCAGAGTGCTCTGCAGGAGCCTCACCTCAGGACCGCTGACGTGCCCCTGGGGGCAAGGTCTCCGCCCCGAGAGCGGCTCCGCGGGCCCTGGACCCGGGGCGCCCATGGGCACACCTGCACTCCACCCCTGCTATCCCCAGCACGCTCTCAGGACCCCGGGCAAAACACAGACCCTTCTGCTGGACCCTCCGGGACCCCAAGGGCCCTGGAGCCTGGGCGAGACCCCGCAGGGCCGCACCTCGCCCTGACCGCCAATGGCCAGGGGCGTCCCCTGCCGCCAGGCTGTGGGCTCGGGTCGCTCGCCCTTCACCCTCCAGGCCCGCCACACCAGGCCCCCTGGCGCGCGGGACCTGGGTCCCTCAGGCAGGTCTCCCCGGGGCACTCTAGGGACACCGGAGGCCTGCCTGCCCCAAACCCCGCCCCACGGCTGCCGCCTGTCCACCGGACACAACGCAACCCGCACAGACCGCCTGCCGCCGGGCGCCCGGAGCCTGCCACCAGTTGGGCGCTCGGGCCCCACGCAAGGCACACGCCACAGCCCCGCCGCCAGCACCGGAAGGCCCGCCGGGCCCCATGGGACCCTCTCCTTTGCGTGCCACACCCATGCACACCCAGGCCTCCCTACCTCCAGCACCAGCATCTCCACGGGAGACGCACTAGACCCTGGGCCCAGCGGGACCCTCGCACCGAAACTCACGCCCCTTCCGCCGCCACCTGCCCCCTTTCCTCCACAGCAGACTCCCTCCTTGCCACCAGCTCCCGCCCGGCACCAGCTCGGCTGGGCTCCAGTCCGCAGGCGTGGCTAGCTCTGCTGGGTATCAACCTCACACTGCCTCCCACTGCGCAACTCCCTGTCCTCCCTCCCCGGGAACACGGCCTCAGCCAGGGCAGGGGCGCCGCACGGCCTCAATGCCCAGCCCCGTGTGTGGACACCTTAGCGGCCCCGGGAGCTGGCCGCGGGCTCACACTTCTCTGCCCCGCCGGCACCCATGACCGGCCAGGGCACAGGCACCCAGCTCCCATTCACGTGCCCGGGACCCCTCCGTCCTGCCTTCCACGCGCCGCCCAAATCTCTGAGGATATCCCACATCATAGCCCAGGCCGCCCTGAAGGCACTGCCGCCCCGGGCACCCAACACTCCCCCTCACGGTGCTCTGCGCACACTGGCCCAGGACCTCTGGACCTCCTGCACTTCTCTCGACCCCAGTCCGCGGCCGACTCGGCACCGCCCAGGGCCACCTGGCGCCCCACCGCCTCCACGTCTCTGGGAAATGCCGCAGGGGCTCCAGGGTTCTCGATGACCACCAAGGACTCTGCGAGGGAAAGGCACTGGCAGCCCCGCCGACCCCGTGAAGGCCCAGGCCAAGGCGTCCGACCCCGCCCAAACGGCCATCTCGGCAAGGCCCCCCGGCCGGCCTCCTCTCTCCCCACCAGAACCTGGGTCGGCAGTCCCGCCGAGGCCAAGGCCCCCGCTGCTCACCCGCAACCTACAGACAGCCTCTGCGCCCGACACCGCGGGCAGGACCCCGCGGAGGCCTCACGGAGGCAGCCGCAGGCCTGAGAGCCCAGCGGCGCTCACACACACCGCAGGCAGCCCACCCCACACTGGGCCTGCCACTCCCAAGGCTTTCCCGCCGGGCACCGGGGCCCCGGGGCCCCGGGGCTGCCCTCGAGGAGGCCAGCCCCAAGGCTCCTCTCCCCATGGCCCTCCGCGGCCACCGGAGGCCTGCCTGCCCCCACCTGCGCCCCAGGGCTGCACGCACCCAAGGGAGCCAAGGCAACGGGACCCTCCCCCGACGTCCCCTGTGGGAGCCACGTGCCGGACCTCAGTTTGCGATGAGGAGACGGTAGTGAGTTCTCACTCATTTTGTTCAGATTTTCCAAGGAATGCGTTTGTGGGTGTCATCATCGATCCGAGCACGGGCACACCCGCGGGACGGCCACCGCCACAGCCCCCACCGCCGGGACGGCCAGCCAGCTCCCTCCTGGCCGCGGCCCGCAGGCTCCCGAGCCCAACCGCGGGCAAGCAGGTCAGCTCCACCCCCGGGAGCAGAGGGTGCGGGTCCGGGCGCCACACACCGCCCCCCGGGGGCTATCTTGGCGCAGGCCACTGCCGCTTACCATCGCCTACCAGGTGGCCATCGATCCCGCCACCGGCCGCACGCCAACACGCCTCCCTCCGGCAGGAGGGACTGGCCTTCCCGGGGTCGCTCCCGACAGGCTCCGGCTTCCGCTCCCCGTGCTGGCCTCCGTCTCTCCGCCACAGTAGCTGGGTGAGGGCGACAACGGACACGCGCAAGCACGCCTCAGCAAGGGGCCCGGCTGCCCAAGGCACAGGGGCCGTGCCCCCCACCGCCCAGGGCCTGTGGGCAGCCTGGCTGCCACCTGTCCCTGGCCTCCCCCCTCTCACTGGGTGCCAGCAGCCAAAGGGCCACACGAGTGGCCAGCACTGCCCCTTCGCTGGGGCGCCACAGCGCCACGCGGGCTGCCGCCGCCTCGCCACACCCTTCCCCCAGGAACCGCGCCTCCCTCAGGCTCCCTAAGGCCCTGCCCACCCGCACCCCTCCCAGCTTCAGAAGAGTCCACCCCAACCCCGAGTCCGATTCCGCCCCCAGGCCCACCCTGGGGCTCTCCCTCTCACCCCGATGGGAAAACACCCTCGCTCCGGCCACCGACACTGCCTGCCCACGCAGGGAGAGACACACGCGGCCCAGAGTGCTCTGCAGGAGCCTCACCTCAGGACCGCTGACGTGCCCCTGGGGGCAAGGTCTCCGCCCCGAGAGCGGCTCCGCGGGCCCTGGACCCGGGGCGCCCATGGGCACACCTGCACTCCACCCCTGCTATCCCCAGCACGCTCTCAGGACCCCGGGCAAAACACAGACCCTTCTGCTGGACCCTCCGGGACCCCAAGGGCCCTGGAGCCTGGGCGAGACCCCGCAGGGCCGCACCTCGCCCTGACCGCCAATGGCCAGGGGCGTCCCCTGCCGCCAGGCTGTGGGCTCGGGTCGCTCGCCCTTCACCCTCCAGGCCCGCCACACCAGGCCCCCTGGCGCGCGGGACCTGGGTCCCTCAGGCAGGTCTCCCCGGGGCACCCTGGGGACACCGGAGGCCTGCCTGCCCCAAACCCCGCCCCACGGCTGCCGCCTGTCCACCGGACACAACGCAACCCGCACAGACCGCCTGCCGCCGGGCGCCCGGAGCCTGCCACCAGTTGGGCGCTCGGGCCCCACGCAAGGCACACGCCACAGCCCCGCCGCCAGCACCGGAAGGCCCGCCGGGCCCCATGGGACCCTCTCCTTTGCGTGCCACACCCATGCACACCCAGGCCTCCCTAACTCCAGCACCAGCATCTCCACGGGAGACGCACTAGACCCTGGGCCCAGCGGGACCCTCGCACCGAAACTCACGCCCCTTCCGCCGCCACCTGCCCCCTTTCCTCCACAGCAGACTCCCTCCTTGCCACCAGCTCCCGCCCGGCACCAGCTCGGCTGGGCTCCAGTCCGCAGGCGTGGCTAGCTCTGCTGGGTATCAACCTCACACTGCCTCCCACTGCGCAACTCCCTGTCCTCCCTCCCCGGGAACACGGCCTCAGCCAGGGCAGGGGCGCCGCACGGCCTCAATGCCCAGCCCCGTGTGTGGACACCTTAGCGGCCCCGGGAGCTGGCCGCGGGCTCACACTTCTCTGCCCCGCCGGCACCCATGACCGGCCAGGGCACAGGCACCCAGCTCCCATTCACGTGCCCGGGACCCCTCCGTCCTGCCTTCCACGCGCCGCCCAAATCTCTGAGGATATCCCACATCATAGCCCAGGCCGCCCTGAAGGCACTGCCGCCCCGGGCACCCAACACTCCCCCTCACGGTGCTCTGCGCACACTGGCCCAGGACCTCTGGCCCTCCTGCACTTCTCTCGACCCCAGTCCGCGGCCGACTCGGCACCGCCCAGGGCCACCTGGCGCCCCACCGCCTCCACGTCTCTGGGAAATGCCGCAGGGGCTCCAGGGTTCTCGATGACCACCAAGGACTCTGCGAGGGAAAGGCACTGGCAGCCCCGCCGACCCCGTGAAGGCCCAGGCCAAGGCGTCCGACCCCGCCCAAACGGCCATCTCGGCAAGGCCCCCCGGCCGGCCTCCTCTCTCCCCACCAGAACCTGGGTCGGCAGTCCCGCCGAGGCCAAGGCCCCCGCTGCTCACCCGCAACCTACAGACACCCTCTGCGCCCGACACCGCGGGCAGGACCCCGCGGAGGCCTCAAGGAGGTAGCCGCAGGCCTGAGAGCCCAGCGGCGCTCACACACACCGCAGGCAGCCCACCCCACACTGGGCCTGCCACTCCCAAGGATTTGCCGCCGGGCACCGGGGGCCCCGGGGCCCCGGGGCTGCCCTCGAGGAGGCCAGCCCCAAGGCTCCTCTCCCCATGGCCCTCCGGGGCCACCGGAGGCCTGCCTGCCCCCACCTGCGCCCCAGGGCTGCACGCACCCAAGGGAGCCAAGGCAACGGGACCCTCCCCCGACGGCCCCTGTGGGAGCCACGTGCCGGACCTCAGTTTGCGATGAGGAGACGGTAGTGAGTTCTCACTCATTTTGTTCAGATTTTCCAAGGAATGCGTTTGTGGGTGTCATCATCGATCCGAGCACGGGCACACCCGCGGGACGGCCACCGCCACAGCCCCCACCGCCGGGACGGCCAGCCAGCTCCCTCCTGGCCGCGGCCCGCAGGCTCCCGAGCCCAACCGCGGGCAAGCAGGTCAGCTCCACCCCCGGGAGCAGAGGGTGCGGGTCCGGGCGCCACACACCGCCCCCCGGGGGCTACCTTGGCGCAGGCCACTGCCGCTTACCATCGCCTACCAGGTGGCCATCGATCCCGCCACCGGCCGCACGCCAACACGCCTCCCTCCGGCAGGAGGGACTGGCCTTCCCGGGGTCGCTCCCGACAGGCTCCGGCTTCCGCTCCCCGCGCTGGCCTCCGTTTCTCCGCCACAGCAGCTGGGTGAGGGCGACAACGGACACGCGCAAGCACGCCTCAGCAAGGGGCCAGGCTGCCCAAGGCACAGGGGCCGTGCCCCCCACCGCCCAGGGCCTGTGGGCAGCCTGGCTGCCACCTGTCCCTGGCCTCCCCCCTCTCACTGGGTGCCAGCAGCCAAAGGGCCACACGAGTGGCCAGCACTGCCCCTTCGCTGGGGCGCCACAGCGCCACGCGGGCTGCCGCCGCCTCGCCACACCCTTCCCCCAGGAACCGCGCCTCCCTCAGGCTCCCTAAGGCCCTGCCCACCCGCACCCCTCCCAGCTTCAGAAGAGTCCACCCCAACCCCGAGTCCGATTCCGCCCCCAGGCCCACCCTGGGGCTCTCCCTCTCACCCCGATGGGAAAACACCCTCGCTCCGGCCACCGACACTGCCTGCCCACGCAGGGAGAGACACACGCGGCCCAGAGTGCTCTGCAGGAGCCTCACCTCAGGACCGCTGACGTGCCCCTGGGGGCAAGGTCTCCGCCCCGAGAGCGGCTCCGCGGGCCCTGGACCCGGGGCGCCCATGGGCACACCTGCACTCCACCCCTGCTATCCCCAGCACGCTCTCAGGACCCCGGGCAAAACACAGACCCTTCTGCTGGACCCTCCGGGACCCCAAGGGCCCTGGAGCCTGTGCGAGACCCCGCAGGGCCGCACCTCGCCCTGACCGCCAATGGCCAGGGGCGTCCCCTGCCGCCAGGCTGTGGGCTCGGGTCGCGCGCCCTTCACCCTCCAGGCCCGCCACACCAGGCCCCCTGGCGCGCGGGACCTGGGTCCCTCAGGCAGGTCTCCCCGGGGCACCCTGGGGACACCGGAGGCCTGCCTGCCCCAAACCCCGCCCCACGGCTGCCGCCTGTCCACCGGACACAACGCAACCCGCACAGACCGCCTGCCGCCGGGCGCCCGGAGCCTGCCACCAGTTGGGCGCTCGGGCCCCACGCAAGGCACACGCCACAGCCCCGCCGCCAGCACCGGAAGGCCCGCCGGGCCCCATGGGACCCTCTCCTTTGCGTGCCACACCCATGCACACCCAGGCCTCCCTACCTCCACCACCAGCATCTCCACGGGAGACGCACTAGACCCTGGGCCCAGCGGGACCCTCGCACCGAAACTCACGCCCCTTCCGCCGCCACCTGCCCCCTTTCCTCCACAGCAGACTCCCTCCTTGCCACCAGCTCCCGCCCGGCACCAGCTCGGCTGGGCTCCAGTCCGCAGGCGTGGCTAGCTCTGCTGGGTATCAACCTCACACTGCCTCCCACTGCGCAACTCCCTGTCCTCCCTCCCCGGGAACACGGCCTCAGCCAGGGCAGGGGCGCCGCACGGCCTCAATGCCCAGCCCCGTGTGTGGACACCTTAGCGGCCCCGGGAGCTGGCCGCGGGCTCACACTTCTCTGCCCCGCCGGCACCCATGACCGGCCAGGGCACAGGCACCCAGCTCCCATTCACGTGCCCGGGACCCCTCCGTCCTGCCTTCCACGCGCCGCCCAAATCTCTGAGGATATCCCACATCATAGCCCAGGCCGCCCTGAAGGCACTGCCGCCCCGGGCACCCAACACTCCCCCTCACGGTGCTCTGCGCACACTGGCCCAGGACCTCTGGCCCTCCTGCACTTCTCTCGACCCCAGTCCGCGGCCGACTCGGCACCGCCCAGGGCCACCTGGCGCCCCACCGCCTCCACGTCTCTGGGAAATGCCGCAGGGGCTCCAGGGTTCTCGATGACCACCAAGGACTCTGCGAGGGAAAGGCACTGGCAGCCCCGCCGACCCCGTGAAGGCCCAGGCCAAGGCGTCCGACCCCGCCCAAACGGCCATCTCGGCAAGGCCCCCCGGCCGGCCTCCTCTCTCCCCACCAGAACCTGGGTCGGCAGTCCCGCCGAGGCCAAGGCCCCCGCTGCTCACCCGCAACCTACAGACACCCTCTGCGCCCGACACCGCGGGCAGGACCCCGCGGAGGCCTCAAGGAGGTAGCCGCAGGCCTGAGAGCCCAGCGGCGCTCACACACACCGCAGGCAGCCCACCCCACACTGGGCCTGCCACTCCCAAGGATTTGCCGCCGGGCACCGGGGGCCCCGGGGCCCCGGGGCTGCCCTCGAGGAGGCCAGCCCCAAGGCTCCTCTCCCCATGGCCCTCCGGGGCCACCGGAGGCCTGCCTGCCCCCACCTGCGCCCCAGGGCTGCACGCACCCAAGGGAGCCAAGGCAACGGGACCCTCCCCCGACGTCCCCTGTGGGAGCCACGTGCCGGACCTCAGTTTGCGATGAGGAGACGGTAGTGAGTTCTCACTCATTTTGTTCAGATTTTCCAAGGAATGCGTTTGTGGGTGTCATCATCGATCCGAGCACGGGCACACCCGCGGGACGGCCACCGCCACAGCCCCCACCGCCGGGACGGCCAGCCAGCTCCCTCCTGGCCGCGGCCCGCAGGCTCCCGAGCCCAACCGCGGGCAAGCAGGTCAGCTCCACCCCCGGGAGCAGAGGGTGCGGGTCCGGGCGCCACACACCGCCCCCCGGGGGCTACCTTGGCGCAGGCCACTGCCGCTTACCATCGCCTACCAGGTGGCCATCGATCCCGCCACCGGCCGCACGCCAACACGCCTCCCTCCGGCAGGAGGGACTGGCCTTCCCGGGGTCGCTCCCGACAGGCTCCGGCTTCCGCTCCCCGCGCTGGCCTCCGTTTCTCCGCCACAGCAGCTGGGTGAGGGCGACAACGGACACGCGCAAGCACGCCTCAGCAAGGGGCCAGGCTGCCCAAGGCACAGGGGCCGTGCCCCCCACCGCCCAGGGCCTGTGGGCAGCCTGGCTGCCACCTGTCCCTGGCCTCCCCCCTCTCACTGGGTGCCAGCAGCCAAAGGGCCACACGAGTGGCCAGCACTGCCCCTTCGCTGGGGCGCCACAGCGCCACGCGGGCTGCCGCCGCCTCGCCACACCCTTCCCCCAGGAACCGCGCCTCCCTCAGGCTCCCTAAGGCCCTGCCCACCCGCACCCCTCCCAGCTTCAGAAGAGTCCACCCCAACCCCGAGTCCGATTCCGCCCCCAGGCCCACCCTGGGGCTCTCCCTCTCACCCCGATGGGAAAACACCCTCGCTCCGGCCACCGACACTGCCTGCCCACGCAGGGAGAGACACACGCGGCCCAGAGTGCTCTGCAGGAGCCTCACCTCAGGACCGCTGACGTGCCCCTGGGGGCAAGGTCTCCGCCCCGAGAGCGGCTCCGCGGGCCCTGGACCCGGGGCGCCCATGGGCACACCTGCACTCCACCCCTGCTATCCCCAGCACGCTCTCAGGACCCCGGGCAAAACACAGACCCTTCTGCTGGACCCTCCGGGACCCCAAGGGCCCTGGAGCCTGTGCGAGACCCCGCAGGGCCGCACCTCGCCCTGACCGCCAATGGCCAGGGGCGTCCCCTGCCGCCAGGCTGTGGGCTCGGGTCGCGCGCCCTTCACCCTCCAGGCCCGCCACACCAGGCCCCCTGGTGCGCGGGACCTGGGTCCCTCAGGCAAGTCTCCCCGGGGCACTCTGGGGACACCGGAGGCCTGCCTGCCCCAAACCCCGCCCCACGGCTGCCGCCTGTCCACCGGACACAACGCAACCCGCACAGACCGCCTGCCGCCGGGCGCCCGGAGCCTGCCACCAGTTGGGCGCTCGGGCCCCACGCAAGGCACACGCCACAGCCCCGCCGCCAGCACCGGAAGGCCCGCCGGGCCCCATGGGACCCTCTCCTTTGCATGCCACACCCATGCACACCCAGGCCTCCCTACCTCCACCACCAGCATCTCCACGGGAGACGCACTAGACCCTGGGCCCAGCGGGACCCTCGCACCGAAACTCACGCCCCTTCCGCCGCCGCCTGCCCCCTTTCCTCCACAGCAGACTCCCTCCTTGCCACCAGCTCCCGCCCGGCACCAGCTCGGCTGGGCTCCAGTCCGCAGGCGTGGCTAGCTCTGCTGGGTATCAACCTCACACTGCCTCCCACTGCGCAACTC
This sequence comes from Sus scrofa, assembly GCF_054392235.1. Lineage (NCBI taxonomy): Eukaryota > Metazoa > Chordata > Mammalia > Artiodactyla > Suidae > Sus > Sus scrofa. Next base: position 151,834,693 of record NC_139383.1, read on the forward strand.
CCTGTCCTCCCTCCCCGGGAACACGGCCTCAGCCAGGGCAGGGGCGCCGCACGGCCTCAATGCCCAGCCCCGTGTGTGGACACCTTAGCGGCCCCGGGAGCTGGCCGCGGGCTCACACTTCTCTGCCCCGCCGGCACCCATGACCGGCCAGGGCACAGGCACCCAGCTCCCATTCACGTGCCCGGGACCCCTCCGTCCTGCCTTCCACGCGCCGCCCAAATCTCTGAGGATATCCCACATCATAGCCCAGGCCGCCCTGAAGGCACTGCCGCCCCGGGCACCCAACACTCCCCCTCACGGTGCTCTGCGCACACTGGCCCAGGACCTCTGGACCTCCTGCACTTCTCTCGACCCCAGTCCGCGGCCGACTCGGCACCGCCCAGGGCCACCTGGCGCCCCACCGCCTCCACGTCTCTGGGAAATGCCGCAGGGGCTCCAGGGTTCTCGATGACCACCAAGGACTCTGCGAGGGAAAGGCACTGGCAGCCCCGCCGACCCCGTGAAGGCCCAGGCCTAGGCGTCCGACCCCGTCCAAACGGCCATCTCGGCAAGGCCCCCCGGCCGGCCTCCTCTCTCCCCACCAGAACCTGGGTCGGCAGTCCCGCCGAGGCCAAGGCCCCCGCTGCTCACCCGCAACCTACAGACAGCCTCTGCGCCCGACACCGCGGGCAGGACCCCGCGGAGGCCTCACGGAGGCAGCCGCAGGCCTGAGAGCCCAGCGGCGCTCACACACACCGCAGGCAGCCCACCCCACACTGGGCCTGCCACTCCCAAGGCTTTCCCGCCGGGCACCGGGGCACCGGGGCCCCGGGGCTGCCCTCGAGGAGGCCAGCCCCAAGGCTCCTCTCCCCATGGCCCTCCGGGGCCACCGGAGGCCTGCCTGCCCCCACCTGCGCCCCAGGGCTGCACGCACCCAAGGGAGCCAAGGCAACGGGACCCTCCCCCGACGTCCCCTGTGGGAGCCACGTGCCGGACCTCAGTTTGCGATGAGGAGACGGTAGTGAGTTCTCACTCATTTTGTTCAGATTTTCCAAGGAATGCGTTTGTGGGTGTCATCATCGATCCGAGCACGGGCACACCCGCGGGACGGCCACCGCCACAGCCCCCACCGCCGGGACGGCCAGCCAGCTCCCTCCTGGCCGCGGCCCGCAGGCTCCCGAGCCCAACCGCGGGCAAGCAGGTCAGCTCCACCCCCGGGAGCACAGGGTGCGGGTCCGGGCGCCACACACCGCCCCCCGGGGGCTACCTTGGCGCAGGCCACTGCCGCTTACCATCGCCTACCAGGTGGCCATCGATCCCGCCACCGGCCGCACGCCAACACGCCTCCCTCCGGCAGGAGGGACTGGCCTTCCCGGGGTCGCTCCCGACAGGCTCCGGCTTCCGCTCCCCGTGCTGGCCTCCGTCTCTCCGCCACAGTAGCTGGGTGAGGGCGACAACGGACACGCGCAAGCACGCCTCAGCAAGGGGCCCGGCTGCCCAAGGCACAGGGGCCGTGCCCCCCACCGCCCAGGGCCTGTGGGCAGCCTGGCTGCCACCTGTCCCTGGCCTCCCCCCTCTCACTGGGTGCCAGCATCCAAAGGGCCACACGAGTGGCCAGCACTGCCCCTTCGCTGGGGCGCCACAGCGCCACGCGGGCTGCCGCCGCCTCGCCACACCCTTCCCCCAGGAACCGCGCCTCCCTCAGGCTCCCTAAGGCCCTGCCCACCCGCACCCCTCCCAGCTTCAGAAGAGTCCACCCCAACCCCGAGTCCGATTCCGCCCCCAGGCCCACCCTGGGGCTCTCCCTCTCACCCCGATGGGAAAACACCCTCGCTCCGGCCACCGACACTGCCTGCCCACGCAGGGAGAGACACACGCGGCCCAGAGTGCTCTGCAGGAGCCTCACCTCAGGACCGCTGACGTGCCCCTGGGGGCAAGGTCTCCGCCCCGAGAGCGGCTCCGCGGGCCCTGGACCCGGGGCGCCCATGGGCACACCTGCACTCCACCCCTGCTATCCCCAGCACGCTCTCAGGACCCCGGGCAAAACACAGACCCTTCTGCTGGACCCTCCGGGACCCCAAGGGCCCTGGAGCCTGGGCGAGACCCCGCAGGGCCGCACCTCGCCCTGACCGCCAATGGCCAGGGGCGTCCCCTGCCGCCAGGCTGTGGGCTCGGGTCGCTCGCCCTTCACCCTCCAGGCCCGCCACACCAGGCCCCCTGGCGCGCGGGACCTGGGTCCCTCAGGCAGGTCTCCCCGGGGCACCCTGGGGACACCGGAGGCCTGCCTGCCCCAAACCCCGCCCCACGGCTGCCGCCTGTCCACCGGACACAACGCAACCCGCACAGACCGCCTGCCGCCGGGCGCCCGGAGCCTGCCACCAGTTGGGCGCTCGGGCCCCACGCAAGGCACACGCCACAGCCCCGCCGCCAGCACCGGAAGGCCCGCCGGGCCCCATGGGACCCTCTCCTTTGCGTGCCACACCCATGCACACCCAGGCCTCCCTAACTCCAGCACCAGCATCTCCACGGGAGACGCACTAGACCCTGGGCCCAGCGGGACCCTCGCACCGAAACTCACGCCCCTTCCGCCGCCACCTGCCCCCTTTCCTCCACAGCAGACTCCCTCCTTGCCACCAGCTCCCGCCCGGCACCAGCTCGGCTGGGCTCCAGTCCGCAGGCGTGGCTAGCTCTGCTGGGTATCAACCTCACACTGCCTCCCACTGCGCAACTCCCTGTCCTCCCTCCCCGGGAACACGGCCTCAGCCAGGGCAGGGGCGCCGCACGGCCTCAATGCCCAGCCCCGTGTGTGGACACCTTAGCGGCCCCGGGAGCTGGCCGCGGGCTCACACTTCTCTGCCCCGCCGGCACCCATGACCGGCCAGGGCACAGGCACCCAGCGCCCATTCACGTGCCCGGGACCCCTCCGTCCTGCCTTCCACGCGCCGCCCAAATCTCTGAGGATATCCCACATCATAGCCCAGGCCGCCCTGAAGGCACTGCCGCCCCGGGCACCCAACACTCCCCCTCACGGTGCTCTGCGCACACTGGCCCAGGACCTCTGGCCCTCCTGCACTTCTCTCGACCCCAGTCCGCGGCCGACTCGGCACCGCCCAGGGCCACCTGGCGCCCCACCGCCTCCACGTCTCTGGGAAATGCCGCAGGGGCTCCAGGGTTCTCGATGACCACCAAGGACTCTGCGAGGGAAAGGCACTGGCAGCCCCGCCGACCCCGTGAAGGCCCAGGCCAAGGCGTCCGACCCCGCCCAAACGGCCATCTCGGCAAGGCCCCCCGGCCGGCCTCCTCTCTCCCCACCAGAACCTGGGTCGGCAGTCCCGCCGAGGCCAAGGCCCCCGCTGCTCACCCGCAACCTACAGACAGCCTCTGCGCCCGACACCACGGGCAGGACCCCGCGGAGGCCTCACGGAGGCAGCCGCAGGCCTGAGAGCCCAGCGGTGCTCACACACACCGCAGGCAGCCCACCCCACACTGGGCCTGCCACTCCCAAGGCTTTCCCGCCGGGCACCGGGGCCCCGGGGCCCCGGGGCTGCCCTCGAGGAGGCCAGCCCCAAGGCTCCTCTCCCCATGGCCCTCCGGGGCCACCGGAGGCCTGCCTGCCCCCACCTGCGCCCCAGGGCTGCACGCACCCAAGGGAGCCAAGGCAACGGGACCCTCCCCCGACGTCCCCTGTGGGAGCCACGTGCCGGACCTCAGTTTGCGATGAGGAGACGGTAGTGAGTTCTCACTCATTTTGTTCAGATTTTCCAAGGAATGCGTTTGTGGGTGTCATCATCGATCCGAGCACGGGCACACCCGCGGGACGGCCACCGCCACAGCCCCCACTGCCGGGACGGCCAGCCAGCTCCCTCCTGGCCGCGGCCCGCAGGCTCCCGAGCCCAACCGCGGGCAAGCAGGTCAGCTCCACCCCCGGGAGCACAGGGTGCGGGTCCGGGCGCCACACACCGCCCCCCGGGGGCTACCTTGGCGCAGGCCACTGCCGCTTACCATCGCCTACCAGGTGGCCATCGATCCCGCCACCGGCCGCACGCCAACACGCCTCCCTCCGGCAGGAGGGACTGGCCTTCCCGGGGTCGCTCCCGACAGGCTCCGGCTTCCGCTCCCCGCGCTGGCCTCCGTTTCTCCGCCACAGCAGCTGGGTGAGGGCGACAACGGACACGCGCAAGCACGCCTCAGCAAGGGGCCAGGCTGCCCAAGGCACAGGGGCCGGGCCCCCCACCGCCCAGGGCCTGTGGGCAGCCTGGCTGCCACCTGTCCCTGGCCTCCCCCCTCTCACTGGGTGCCAGCAGCCAAAGGGCCACACGAGTGGCCAGCACTGCCCCTTCGCTGGGGCGCCACAGCGCCACGCGGGCTGCCGCCGCCTCGCCACACCCTTCCCCCAGGAACCGCGCCTCCCTCAGGCTCCCTAAGGCCCTGCCCACCCGCACCCCTCCCAGCTTCAGAAGAGTCCACCCCAACCCCGAGTCCGATTCCGCCCCCAGGCCCACCCTGGGGCTCTCCCTCTCACCCCGATGGGAAAACACCCTCGCTCCGGCCACCGACACTGCCTGCCCACGCAGGGAGAGACACACGCGGCCCAGAGTGCTCTGCAGGAGCCTCACCTCAGGACCGCTGACGTGCCCCTGGGGGCAAGGTCTCCGCCCCGAGAGCGGCTCCGCGGGCCCTGGACCCGGGGCGCCCATGGGCACACCTGCACTCCACCCCTGCTATCCCCAGCACGCTCTCAGGACCCCGGGCAAAACACAGACCCTTCTGCTGGACCCTCCGGGACCCCAAGGGCCCTGGAGCCTGGGCGAGACCCCACAGGGCCGCACCTCGCCCTGACCGCCAATGGCCAGGGGCGTCCCCTGCCGCCAGGCTGTGGGCTCGGGTCGCTCGCCCTTCACCCTCCAGGCCCGCCACACCAGGCCCCCTGGCGCGCGGGACCTGGGTCCCTCAGGCAGGTCTCCCCGGGGCACCCTGGGGACACCGGAGGCCTGCCTGCCCCAAACCCCGCCCCACGGCTGCCGCCTGTCCACCGGACACAACGCAACCCGCACAGACCGCCTGCCGCCGGGCGCCCGGAGCCTGCCACCAGTTGGGCGCTCGGGCCCCACGCAAGGCACACGCCACAGCCCCGCCGCCAGCACCGGAAGGCCCGCCGGGCCCCATGGGACCCTCTCCTTTGCGTGCCACACCCATGCACACCCAGGCCTCCCTACCTCCAGCACCAGCATCTCCACGGGAGACGCACTAGACCCTGGGCCCAGCGGGACCCTCGCACCGAAACTCACGCCCCTTCCGCCGCCACCTGCCCCCTTTCCTCCACAGCAGACTCCCTCCTTGCCACCAGCTCCCGCCCGGCACCAGCTCGGCTGGGCTCCAGTCCGCAGGCGTGGCTGGCTCTGCTGGGTATCAACCTCACACTGCCTCCCACTGCGCAACTCCCTGTCCTCCCTCCCCGGGAACACGGCCTCAGCCAGGGCAGGGGCGCCGCACGGCCTCAATGCCCAGCCCCGTGTGTGGACACCTTAGCGGCCCCGGGAGCTGGCCGCGGGCTCACACTTCTCTGCCCCGCCGGCACCCATGACCGGCCAGGGCACAGGCACCCAGCTCCCATTCACGTGCCCGGGACCCCTCCGTCCTGCCTTCCACGCGCCGCCCAAATCTCTGAGGATATCCCACATCATAGCCCAGGCCGCCCTGAAGGCACTGCCGCCCCGGGCACCCAACACTCCCCCTCACGGTGCTCTGCGCACACTGGCCCAGGACCTCTGGCCCTCCTGCACTTCTCTCGACCCCAGTCCGCGGCCGACTCGGCACCGCCCAGGGCCACCTGGCGCCCCACCGCCTCCACGTCTCTGGGAAATGCCGCAGGGGCTCCAGGGTTCTCGATGACCACCAAGGACTCTGCGAGGGAAAGGCACTGGCAGCCCCGCCGACCCCGTGAAGGCCCAGGCCAAGGCGTCCGACCCCGCCCAAACGGCCATCTCGGCAAGGCCCCCCGGCCGGCCTCCTCTCTCCCCACCAGAACCTGTGTCGGCAGTCCCGCCGAGGCCAAGGCCCCCGCTGCTCACCCGCAACCTACAGACAGCCTCTGCGCCCGACACCGCGGGCAGGACCCCGCGGAGGCCTCACGGAGGCAGCCGCAGGCCTGAGAGCCCAGCGGCGCTCACACACACCGCAGGCAGCCCACCCCACACTGGGCCTGCCACTCCCAAGGCTTTCCCGCCGGGCACCGGGGCCCCGGGGCCCCGGGGCTGCCCTCGAGGAGGCCAGCCCCAAGGCTCCTCTCCCCATGGCCCTCCGCGGCCACCGGAGGCCTGCCTGCCCCCACCTGCGCCCCAGGGCTGCACGCACCCAAGGGAGCCAAGGCAACGGGACCCTCCCCCGACGTCCCCTGTGGGAGCCACGTGCCGGACCTCAGTTTGCGATGAGGAGACGGTAGTGAGTTCTCACTCATTTTGTTCAGATTTTCCAAGGAATGCGTTTGTGGGTGTCATCATCGATCCGAGCACGGGCACACCCGCGGGACGGCCACCGCCACAGCCCCCACCGCCGGGACGGCCAGCCAGCTCCCTCCTGGCCGCGGCCCGCAGGCTCCCGAGCCCAACCGCGGGCAAGCAGGTCAGCTCCACCCCCGGGAGCAGAGGGTGCGGGTCCGGGCGCCACACACCGCCCCCCGGGGGCTACCTTGGCGCAGGCCACTGCCGCTTACCATCGCCTACCAGGTGGCCATCGATCCCGCCACCGGCCGCACGCCAACACGCCTCCCTCCGGCAGGAGGGACTGGCCTTCCCGGGGTCGCTCCCGACAGGCTCCGGCTTCCGCTCCCCGCGCTGGCCTCCGTTTCTCCGCCACAGCAGCTGGGTGAGGGCGACAACGGACACGCGCAAGCACGCCTCAGCAAGGGGCCAGGCTGCCCAAGGCACAGGGGCCGGGCCCCCCACCGCCCAGGGCCTGTGGGCAGCCTGGCTGCCACCTGTCCCTGGCCTCCCCCCTCTCACTGGGTGCCAGCAGCCAAAGGGCCACACGAGTGGCCAGCACTGCCCCTTCGCTGGGGCGCCACAGCGCCACGCGGGCTGCCGCCGCCTCGCCACACCCTTCCCCCAGGAACCGCGCCTCCCTCAGGCTCCCTAAGGCCCTGCCCACCCGCACCCCTCCCAGCTTCAGAAGAGTCCACCCCAACCCCGAGTCCGATTCCGCCCCCAGGCCCACCCTGGGGCTCTCCCTCTCACCCCGATGGGAAAACACCCTCGCTCCGGCCACCGACACTGCCTGCCCACGCAGGCAGAGACACACGCGGCCCAGAGTGCTCTGCAGGAGCCTCACCTCAGGACCGCTGACGTGCCCCTGGGGGCAAGGTCTCCGCCCCGAGAGCGGCTCCGCGGGCCCTGGACCCGGGGCGCCCATGGGCACACCTGCACTCCACCCCTGCTATCCCCAGCACGCTCTCAGGACCCCGGGCAAAACACAGACCCTTCTGCTGGACCCTCCGGGACCCCAAGGGCCCTGGAGCCTGGGCGAGACCCCGCAGGGCCGCACCTCGCCCTGACCGCCAATGGCCAGGGGCGTCCCCTGCCGCCAGGCTGTGGGCTCGGGTCGCTCGCCCTTCACCCTCCAGGCCCGCCACACCAGGCCCCCTGGCGCGCGGGACCTGGGTCCCTCAGGCAGGTCTCCCCGGGGCACTCTGGGGACACCGGAGGCCTGCCTGCCCCAAACCCCGCCCCACGGCTGCCGCCTGTCCACCGGACACAACGCAACCCGCACAGACCGCCTGCCGCCGGGCGCCCGGAGCCTGCCACCAGTTGGGCGCTCGGGCCCCACGCAAGGCACACGCCACAGCCCCGCCGCCAGCACCGGAAGGCCCGCCGGGCCCCATGGGACCCTCTCCTTTGCGTGCCACACCCATGCACACCCAGGCCTCCCTAACTCCAGCACCAGCATCTCCACGGGAGACGCACTAGACCCTGGGCCCAGCGGGACCCTCGCACCAAAACTCACGCCCCTTCCGCCGCCGCCTGCCCCCTTTCCTCCACAGCAGACTCCCTCCTTGCCACCAGCTCCCGCCCGGCACCAGCTCGGCTGGGCTCCAGTCCGCAGGCGTGGCTGGCTCTGCTGGGTATCAACCTCACACTGCCTCCCACTGCGCAACTCCCTGTCCTCCCTCCCCGGGAACACGGCCTCAGCCAGGGCAGGGGCGCCGCACGGCCTCAATGCCCAGCCCCGTGTGTGGACACCTTAGCGGCCCCGGGAGCTGGCCGCGGGCTCACACTTCTCTGCCCCGCCGGCACCCATGACCGGCCAGGGCACAGGCACCCAGCTCCCATTCACGTGCCCGGGACCCCTCCGTCCTGCCTTCCACGCGCCGCCCAAATCTCTGAGGATATCCCACATCATAGCCCAGGCCGCCCTGAAGGCACTGCCGCCCCGGGCACCCAACACTCCCCCTCACGGTGCTCTGCGCACACTGGCCCAGGACCTCTGGCCCTCCTGCACTTCTCTCGACCCCAGTCCGCGGCCGACTCGGCACCGCCCAGGGCCACCTGGCGCCCCACCACCTCCACCTCTCTGGGAAATGCCGCAGGGGCTCCAGGGTTCTCTATGACCACCAAGGACTCTGCGAGGGAAAGGCACTGGCAGCCCCGCCGACCCCGTGAAGGCCCAGGCCAAGGCGTCCGACCCCGCCCAAACGGCCATCTCGGCAAGGCCCCCCGGCCGGCCTCCTCTCTCCCCACCAGAACCTGGGTCGGCAGTCCCGCCGAGGCCAAGGCCCCCGCTGCTCACCCGCAACCTACAGACAGCCTCTGCGCCCGACACCGCGGGCAGGACCCCGCGGAGGCCTCACGGAGGCAGCCGCAGGCCTGAGAGCCCAGCGGCGCTCACACACACCGCAGGCAGCCCACCCCACACTGGGCCTGCCACTCCCAAGGCTTTCCCGCCGGGCACCGGGGCCCCGGGGCCCCGGGGCTGCCCTCGAGGAGGCCAGCCCCAAGGCTCCTCTCCCCATGGCCCTCCGCGGCCACCGGAGGCCTGCCTGCCCCCACCTGCGCCCCAGGGCTGCACGCACCCAAGGGAGCCAAGGCAACGGGACCCTCCCCCGACGTCCCCTGTGGGAGCCACGTGCCGGACCTCAGTTTGCGATGAGGAGACGGTAGTGAGTTCTCACTCATTTTGTTCAGATTTTCCAAGGAATGCGTTTGTGGGTGTCATCATCGATCCGAGCACGGGCACACCCGCGGGACGGCCACCGCCACAGCCCCCACCGCCGGGACGGCCAGCCAGCTCCCTCCTGGCCGCGGCCCGCAGGCTCCCGAGCCCAACCGCGGGCAAGCAGGTCAGCTCCACCCCCGGGAGCAGAGGGTGCGGGTCCGGGCGCCACACACCGCCCCCCGGGGGCTACCTTGGCGCAGGCCACTGCCGCTTACCATCGCCTACCAGGTGGCCATCGATCCCGCCACCGGCCGCACGCCAACACGCCTCCCTCCGGCAGGAGGGACTGGCCTTCCCGGGGTCGCTCCCGACAGGCTCCGGCTTCCGCTCCCCGCGCTGGCCTCCGTTTCTCCGCCACAGCAGCTGGGTGAGGGCGACAACGGACACGCGCAAGCACGCCTCAGCAAGGGGCCAGGCTGCCCAAGGCACAGGGGCCGGGCCCCCCACCGCCCAGGGCCTGTGGGCAGCCTGGCTGCCACCTGTCCCTGGCCTCCCCCCTCTCACTGGGTGCCAGCAGCCAAAGGGCCACACGAGTGGCCAGCACTGCCCCTTCGCTGGGGCGCCACAGCGCCACGCGGGCTGCCGCCGCCTCGCCACACCCTTCCCCCAGGAACCGCGCCTCCCTCAGGCTCCCTAAGGCCCTGCCCACCCGCACCCCTCCCAGCTTCAGAAGAGTCCACCCCAACCCCGAGTCCGATTCCGCCCCCAGGCCCACCCTGGGGCTCTCCCTCTCACCCCGATGGGAAAACACCCTCGCTCCGGCCACCGACACTGCCTGCCCACGCAGGGAGAGACACACGCGGCCCAGAGTGCTCTGCAGGAGCCTCACCTCAGGACCGCTGACGTGCCCCTGGGGGCAAGGTCTCCGCCCCGAGAGCGGCTCCGCGGGCCCTGGACCCGGGGCGCCCATGGGCACACCTGCACTCCACCCCTGCTATCCCCAGCACGCTCTCAGGACCCCGGGCAAAACACAGACCCTTCTGCTGGACCCTCCGGGACCCCAAGGGCCCTGGAGCCTGGGCGAGACCCCGCAGGGCCGCACCTCGCCCTGACCGCCAATGGCCAGGGGCGTCCCCTGCCGCCAGGCTGTGGGCTCGGGTCGCTCGCCCTTCACCCTCCAGGCCCGCCACACCAGGCCCCCTGGCGCGCGGGACCTGGGTCCCTCAGGCAGGTCTCCCCGGGGCACCCTGGGGACACCGGAGGCCTGCCTGCCCCAAACCCCGCCCCACGGCTGCCGCCTGTCCACCGGACACAACGCAACCCGCACAGACCGCCTGCCGCCGGGCGCCCGGAGCCTGCCACCAGTTGGGCGCTCGGGCCCCACGCAAGGCACACGCCACAGCCCCGCCGCCAGCACCGGAAGGCCCGCCGGGCCCCATGGGACCCTCTCCTTTGCGTGGCACACCCATGCACACCCAGGCCTCCCTAACTCCAGCACCAGCATCTCCACGGGAGACGCACTAGACCCTGGGCCCAGCGGGACCCTCGCACCGAAACTCACGCCCCTTCCGCCGCCGCCTGCCCCCTTTCCTCCACAGCAGACTCCCTCCTTGCCACCAGCTCCCGCCCGGCACCAGCTCGGCTGGGCTCCAGTCCGCAGGCGTGGCTAGCTCTGCTGGGTATCAACCTCACACTGCCTCCCACTGCGCAACTCCCTGTCCTCCCTCCCCGGGAACACGGCCTCAGCCAGGGCAGAGGCGCCGCACGGCCTCAATGCCCAGCCTCGTGTGTGGACACCTTAGCGGCCCCGGGAGCTGGCCGCGGGCTCACACTTCTCTGCCCCGCCGGCACCCATGACCGGCCAGGGCACAGGCACCCAGCGCCCATTCACGTGCCCGGGACCCCTCCGTCCTACCTTCCACGCGCCGCCCAAATCTCTGAGGATATCCCACATCATAGCCCAGGCCGCCCTGAAGGCACTGCCGCCCCGGGCACCCAACACTCCCCCTCACGGTGCTCTGCGCACACTGGCCCAGGACCTCTGGCCCTCCTGCACTTCTCTCGACCCCAGTCCGCGGCCGACTCGGCACCGCCCAGGGCCACCTGGCGCCCCACCACCTCCACCTCTCTGGGAAATGCCGCAGGGGCTCCAGGGTTCTCGATGACCACCAAGGACTCTGCGAGGGAAAGGCACTGGCAGCCCCGCCGACCCCGTGAAGGCCCAGGCCAAGGCGTCCGACCCCGCCCAAACGGCCATCTCGGCAAGGCCCCCCGGCCGGCCTCCTCTCTCCCCACCAGAACCTGGGTCGGCAGTCCCGCCGAGGCCAAGGCCCCCGCTGCTCACCCGCAACCTACAGACACCCTCTGCGCCCGACACCGCGGGCAGGACCCCGCGGAGGCCTCACGGAGGCAGCCGCAGGCCTGAGAGCCCAGCGGCGCTCACACACACCGCAGGCAGCCCACCCCACACTGGGCCTGCCACTCCCAAGGCTTTCCCGCCGGGCACCGGGGCCCCGGGGCCCCGGGGCTGCCCTCGAGGAGGCCAGCCCCAAGGTTCCTCTCCCCATGGCCCTCCGGGGCCACCGGAGGCCTGCCTGCCCCCACCTGCGCCCCAGGGCTGCACGCACCCAAGGGAGCCAAGGCAACGGGACCCTCCCCCGACGTCCCCTGTGGGAGCCACGTGCCGGACCTCAGTTTGCGATGAGGAGACGGTAGTGAGTTCTCACTCATTTTGTTCAGATTTTCCAAGGAATGCGTTTGTGGGTGTCATCATCGATCCGAGCACGGGCACACCCGCGGGACGGCCACCGCCACAGCCCCCACTGCCGGGACGGCCAGCCAGCTCCCTCCTGGCCGCGGCCCGCAGGCTCCCGAGCCCAACCGCGGGCAAGCAGGTCAGCTCCACCCCCGGGAGCAGAGGGTGCGGGTCCGGGCGCCACACACCGCCCCCCGGGGGCTACCTTGGCGCAGGCCACTGCCGCTTACCATCGCCTACCAGGTGGCCATCGATCCCGCCACCGGCCGCACGCCAACACGCCTCCCTCCGGCAGGAGGGACTGGCCTTCCCGGGGTCGCTCCCGACAGGCTCCGGCTTCCGCTCCCCGCGCTGGCCTCCGTTTCTCCGCCACAGCAGCTGGGTGAGGGCGACAACGGACACGCGCAAGCACGCCTCAGCAAGGGGCCAGGCTGCCCAAGGCACAGGGGCCGGGCCCCCCACCGCCCAGGGCCTGTGGGCAGCCTGGCTGCCACCTGTCCCTGGCCTCCCCCCTCTCACTGGGTGCCAGCAGCCAAAGGGCCACACGAGTGGCCAGCACTGCCCCTTCGCTGGGGCGCCACAGCGCCACGCGGGCTGCCGCCGCCTCGCCACACCCTTCCCCCAGGAACCGCGCCTCCCTCAGGCTCCCTAAGGCCCTGCCCACCCGCACCCCTCCCAGCTTCAGAAGAGTCCACCCCAACCCCGAGTCCGATTCCGCCCCCAGGCCCACCCTGGGGCTCTCTCTCTCACCCCGATGGGAAAACACCCTCGCTCCGGCCACCGACACTGCCTGCCCACGCAGGCAGAGACACACGCGGCCCAGAGTGCTCTGCAGGAGCCTCACCTCAGGACCGCTGACGTGCCCCTGGGGGCAAGGTCTCCGCCCCGAGAGCGGCTCCGCGGGCCAAGGACCCGGGGCGCCCATGGGCACACCTGCACTCCACCCCTGCTATCCCCAGCACGCTCTCAGGACCCCGGGCAAAACACAGACCCTTCTGCTGGACCCTCCGGGACCCCAAGGGCCCTGGAGCCTGGGCGAGACCCCGCAGGGCCGCACCTCGCCCTGACCGCCAATGGCCAGGGGCGTCCCCTGCCGCCAGGCTGTGGGCTCGGGTCGCTCGCCCTTCACCCTCCAGGCCCGCCACACCAGGCCCCCTGGCGCGCGGGACCTGGGTCCCTCAGGCAGGTCTCCCCGGGGCACTCTGGGGACACCGGAGGCCTGCCTGCCCCAAACCCCGCCCCACGGCTGCCGCCTGTCCACCGGACACAACGCAACCCGCACAGACCGCCTGCCGCCGGGCGCCCGGAGCCTGCCACCAGTTGGGCGCTCGGGCCCCACGCAAGGCACACGCCACAGCCCCGCCGCCAGCACCGGAAGGCCCGCCGGGCCCCATGGGACCCTCTCCTTTGCGTGCCACACCCATGCACACCCAGGCCTCCCTAACTCCAGCACCAGCATCTCCACGGGAGACGCACTAGACCCTGGGCCCAGCGGGACCCTCGCACCGAAACTCACGCCCCTTCCGCCGCCGCCTGCCCCCTTTCCTCCACAGCAGACTCCCTCCTTGCCACCAGCTCCCGCCCGGCACCAGCTCGGCTGGGCTCCAGTCCGCAGGCGTGGCTAGCTCTGCTGGGTATCAACCTCACACTGCCTCCCACTGCGCAACTCCCTGTCCTCCCTCCCCGGGAACACGGCCTCAGCCAGGGCAGGGGCGCTGCACGGCCTCAATGCCCAGCCCCGTGTGTGGACACCTTAGCGGCCCCGGGAGCTGGCCGCGGGCTCACACTTCTCTGCCCCGCCGGCACCCATGACCGGCCAGGGCACAGGCACCCAGCTCCCATTCACGTGCCCGGGACCCCTCCGTCCTGCCTTCCACGCGCCGCCCAAATCTCTGAGGATATCCCACATCATAGCCCAGGCCGCCCTGAAGGCACTGCCGCCCCGGGCACCCAACACTCCCCCTCACGGTGCTCTGCGCACACTGGCCCAGGACCTCTGGCCCTCCTGCACTTCTCTCGACCCCAGTTCGCGGCCGACTCGGCACGGCCCAGGGCCACCTGGCGCCCCACCGCCTCCACATCTCTGGGAAATGCCGCAGGGGCTCCAGGGTTCTCGATGACCACCAAGGACTCTGCGAGGGAAAGGCACTGGCAGCCCCGCCGACCCCGTGAAGGCCCAGGCCAAGGCGTCCGACCCCGCCCAAACGGCCATCTCGGCAAGGCCCCCCGGCCGGCCTCCTCTCTCCCCACCAGAACCTGGGTCGGCAGTCCCGCCGAGGCCAAGGCCCCCGCTGCTCACCCGCAACCTACAGACAGCCTCGGCGCCCGACACCGCGGGCAGGACCCCGCGGAGGCCTCACGGAGGCAGCCGCAGGCCTGAGAGCCCAGCGGCGCTCACACACACCGCAGGCAGCCCACCCCACACTGGGCCTGCCACTCCCAAGGCTTTCCCGCCGGGCACCGGGGCCCCGGGGCCCCGGGGCTGCCCTCGAGGAGGCCAGCCCCAAGGCTCCTCTCCCCATGGCCCTCCGGGGCCACCGGAGGCCTGCCTGCCCCCACCTGCGCCCCAGGGCTGCACGCACCCAAGGGAGCCAAGGCAACGGGACCCTCCCCCGACGTCCCCTGTGGGAGCCACGTGCCGGACCTCAGTTTGCGATGAGGAGACGGTAGTGAGTTCTCACTCATTTTGTTCAGATTTTCCAAGGAATGCGTTTGTGGGTGTCATCATCGATCCGAGCACGGGCACACCCGCGGGACGGCCACCGCCACAGCCCCCACCGCCGGGACGGCCAGCCAGCTCCCTCCTGGCCGCGGCCCGCAGGCTCCCGAGCCCAACCGCGGGCAAGCAGGTCAGCTCCACCCCCGGGAGCTCAGGGTGCGGGTCCGGGCGCCACACACCGCCCCCCGGGGGCTACCTTGGCGCAGGCCACTGCCGCTTACCATCGCCTACCAGGTGGCCATCGATCCCGCCACCGGCCGCACGCCAACACGCCTCCCTCCGGCAGGAGGGACTGGCCTTCCCGGGGTCGCTCCCGACAGGCTCCGGCTTCCGCTCCCCGCGCTGGCCTCCGTTTCTCCGCCACAGCAGCTGGGTGAGGGCGACAACGGACACGCGCAAGCACGCCTCAGCAAGGGGCCAGGCTGCCCAAGGCACAGGGGCCGGGCCCCCCACCGCCCAGGGCCTGTGGGCAGCCTGGCTGCCACCTGTCCCTGGCCTCCCCCCTCTCACTGGGTGCCAGCAGCCAAAGGGCCACACGAGTGGCCAGCACTGCCCCTTCGCTGGGGCGCCACAGCGCCACGCGGGCTGCCGCCGCCTCGCCACACCCTTCCCCCAGGAACCGCGCCTCCCTCAGGCTCCCTAAGGCCCTGCCCACCCGCACCCCTCCCAGCTTCAGAAGAGTCCACCCCAACCCCGAGTCCGATTCCGCCCCCAGGCCCACCCTGGGGCTCTCCCTCTCACCCCGATGGGAAAACACCCTCGCTCCGGCCACCGACACTGCCTGCCCACGCAGGGAGAGACACACGCGGCCCAGAGTGCTCTGCAGGAGCCTCACCTCAGGACCGCTGACGTGCCCCTGGGGGCAAGGTCTCCGCCCCGAGAGCGGCTCCGCGGGCCCTGGACCCGGGGCGCCCATGGGCACACCTGCACTCCACCCCTGCTATCCCCAGCACGCTCTCAGGACCCCGGGCAAAACACAGACCCTTCTGCTGGACCCTCCGGGACCCCAAGGGCCCTGGAGCCTGGGCGAGACCCCGCAGGGCCGCACCTCGCCCTGACCGCCAATGGCCAGGGGCGTCCCCTGCCGCCAGGCTGTGGGCTCGGGTCGCTCGCCCTTCACCCTCCAGGCCCGCCACGCCAGGCCCCCTGGCGCGCGGGACCTGGGTCCCTCAGGCAGGTCTCCCCGGGGCACTCTGGGGACACCGGAGGCCTGCCTGCCCCAAACCCCGCCCCACGGCTGCCGCCTGTCCACCGGACACAACGCAACCCGCACAGACCGCCTGCCGCCGGGCGCCCGGAGCCTGCCACCAGTTGGGCGCTCGGGCCCCACGCAAGGCACACGCCACAGCCCCGCCGCCAGCACCGGAAGGCCCGCCGGGCCCCATGGGACCCTCTCCTTTGCGTGCCACACCCATGCACACCCAGGCCTCCCTAACTCCAGCACCAGCATCTCCACGGGAGACGCACTAGACCCTGGGCCCAGCGGGACCCTCGCACCGAAACTCACGCCCCTTCCGCCGCCGCCTGCCCCCTTTCCTCCACAGCAGACTCCCTCCTTGCCACCAGCTCCCGCCCGGCACCAGCTCGGCTGGGCTCCAGTCCGCAGGCGTGGCTAGCTCTGCTGGGTATCAACCTCACACTGCCTCCCACTGCGCAACTCCCTGTCCTCCCTCCCCGGGAACACGGCCTCAGCCAGGGCAGGGGCGCTGCACGGCCTCAATGCCCAGCCCCGTGTGTGGACACCTTAGCGGCCCCGGGAGCTGGCCGCGGGCTCACACTTCTCTGCCCCGCCGGCACCCATGACCGGCCAGGGCACAGGCACCCAGCTCCCATTCACGTGCCCGGGACCCCTCCGTCCTGCCTTCCACGCGCCGCCCAAATCTCTGAGGATATCCCACATCATAGCCCAGGCCGCCCTGAAGGCACTGCCGCCCCGGGCACCCAACACTCCCCCTCACGGTGCTCTGCGCACACTGGCCCAGGACCTCTGGCCCTCCTGCACTTCTCTCGACCCCAGTTCGCGGCCGACTCGGCACGGCCCAGGGCCACCTGGCGCCCCACCGCCTCCACATCTCTGGGAAATGCCGCAGGGGCTCCAGGGTTCTCGATGACCACCAAGGACTCTGCGAGGGAAAGGCACTGGCAGCCCCGCCGACCCCGTGAAGGCCCAGGCCAAGGCGTCCGACCCCGCCCAAACGGCCATCTCGGCAAGGCCCCCCGGCCGGCCTCCTCTCTCCCCACCAGAACCTGGGTCGGCAGTCCCGCCGAGGCCAAGGCCCCCGCTGCTCACCCGCAACCTACAGACAGCCTCGGCGCCCGACACCGCGGGCAGGACCCCGCGGAGGCCTCACGGAGGCAGCCGCAGGCCTGAGAGCCCAGCGGCGCTCACACACACCGCAGGCAGCCCACCCCACACTGGGCCTGCCACTCCCAAGGCTTTCCCGCCGGGCACCGGGGCCCCGGGGCCCCGGGGCTGCCCTCGAGGAGGCCAGCCCCAAGGCTCCTCTCCCCATGGCCCTCCGGGGCCACCGGAGGCCTGCCTGCCCCCACCTGCGCCCCAGGGCTGCACGCACCCAAGGGAGCCAAGGCAACGGGACCCTCCCCCGACGTCCCCTGTGGGAGCCACGTGCCGGACCTCAGTTTGCGATGAGGAGACGGTAGTGAGTTCTCACTCATTTTGTTCAGATTTTCCAAGGAATGCGTTTGTGGGTGTCATCATCGATCCGAGCACGGGCACACCCGCGGGACGGCCACCGCCACAGCCCCCACCGCCGGGACGGCCAGCCAGCTCCCTCCTGGCCGCGGCCCGCAGGCTCCCGAGCCCAACCGCGGGCAAGCAGGTCAGCTCCACCCCCGGGAGCAGAGGGTGCGGGTCCGGGCGCCACACACCGCCCCCCGGGGGCTACCTTGGCGCAGGCCACTGCCGCTTACCATCGCCTACCAGGTGGCCATCGATCCCGCCACCGGCCGCACGCCAACACGCCTCCCTCCGGCAGGAGGGACTGGCCTTCCCGGGGTCGCTCCCGACAGGCTCCGGCTTCCGCTCCCCGCGCTGGCCTCCGTTTCTCCGCCACAGCAGCTGGGTGAGGGCGACAACGGACACGCGCAAGCACGCCTCAGCAAGGGGCCAGGCTGCCCAAGGCACAGGGGCCGTGCCCCCCACCGCCCAGGGCCTGTGGGCAGCCTGGCTGCCACCTGTCCCTGGTCTCCCCCCTCTCACTGGGTGCCAGCAGCCAAAGGGCCACACGAGTGGCCAGCACTGCCCCTTCGCTGGGGCGCCACAGCGCCACGCGGGCTGCCGCCGCCTCGCCACACCCTTCCCCCAGGAACCGCGCCTCCCTCAGGCTCCCTAAGGCCCTGCCCACCCGCACCCCTCCCAGCTTCAGAAGAGTCCACCCCAACCCCGAGTCCGATTCCGCCCCCAGGCCCACCCTGGGGCTCTCCCTCTCACCCCGATGGGAAAACACCCTCGCTCCGGCCACCGACACTGCCTGCCCACGCAGGGAGAGACACACGCGGCCCAGAGTGCTCTGCAGGAGCCTCACCTCAGGACCGCTGACGTGCCCCTGGGGGCAAGGTCTCCGCCCCGAGAGCGGCTCCGCGGGCCCTGGACCCGGGGCGCCCATGGGCACACCTGCACTCCACCCCTGCTATCCCCAGCACGCTCTCAGGACCCCGGGCAAAACACAGACCCTTCTGCTGGACCCTCCGGGACCCCAAGGGCCCTGGAGCCTGGGCGAGACCCCGCAGGGCCGCACCTCGCCCTGACCGCCAATGGCCAGGGGCGTCCCCTGCCGCCAGGCTGTGGGCTCGGGTCGCTCGCCCTTCACCCTCCAGGCCCGCCACACCAGGCCCCCTGGCGCGCGGGACCTGGGTCCCTCAGGCAGGTCTCCCCGGGGCACTCTGGGGACACCGGAGGCCTGCCTGCCCCAAACCCCGCCCCACGGCTGCCGCCTGTCCACCGGACACAACGCAACCCGCACAGACCGCCTGCCGCCGGGCGCCCGGAGCCTGCCACCAGTTGGGCGCTCGGGCCCCACGCAAGGCACACGCCACAGCCCCGCCGCCAGCACCGGAAGGCCCGCCGGGCCCCATGGGACCCTCTCCTTTGCGTGCCACACCCATGCACACCCAGGCCTCCCTAACTCCAGCACCAGCATCTCCACGGGAGACGCACTAGACCCTGGGCCCAGCGGGACCCTCGCACCGAAACTCACGCCCCTTCCGCCGCCGCCTGCCCCCTTTCCTCCACAGCAGACTCCCTCCTTGCCACCAGCTCCCGCCCGGCACCAGCTCGGCTGGGCTCCAGTCCGCAGGCGTGGCTAGCTCTGCTGGGTATCAACCTCACACTGCCTCCCACTGCGCAACTCCCTGTCCTCCCTCCCCGGGAACACGGCCTCAGCCAGGGCAGAGGCGCTGCACGGCCTCAATGCCCAGCCCCGTGTGTGGACACCTTAGCGGCCCCGGGAGCTGGCCGCGGGCTCACACTTCTCTGCCCCGCCGGCACCCATGACCGGCCAGGGCACAGGCACCCAGCTCCCATTCACGTGCCCGGGACCCCTCCGTCCTGCCTTCCACGCGCCGACCAAATCTCTGAGGATATCCCACATCATAGCCCAGGCCGCCCTGAAGGCACTGCCGCCCCGGGCACCCAACACTCCCCCTCACGGTGCTCTGCGCACACTGGCCCAGGACCTCTGGCCCTCCTGCACTTCTCTCGACCCCAGTTCGCGGCCGACTCGGCACGGCCCAGGGCCTCCTGGCGCCCCACCGCCTCCACATCTCTGGGAAATGCCGCAGGGGCTCCAGGGTTCTCGATGACCACCAAGGACTCTGCGAGGGAAAGGCACTGGCAGCCCCGCCGACCCCGTGAAGGCCCAGGCCAAGGCGTCCGACCCCGCCCAAACGGCCATCTCGGCAAGGCCCCCCGGCCGGCCTCCTCTCTCCCCACCAGAACCTGGGTCGGCAGTCCCGCCGAGGCCAAGGCCCCCGCTGCTCACCCGCAACCTACAGACAGCCTCGGCGCCCGACACCGCGGGCAGGACCCCGCGGAGGCCTCACGGAGGCAGCCGCAGGCCTGAGAGCCCAGCGGCGCTCACACACACCGCAGGCAGCCCACCCCACACTGGGCCTGCCACTCCCAAGGCTTTCCCGCCGGGCACCGGGGCCCCGGGGCCCCGGGGCTGCCCTCGAGGAGGCCAGCCCCAAGGCTCCTCTCCCCATGGCCCTCCGGGGCCACCGGAGGCCTGCCTGCCCCCACCTGCGCCCCAGGGCTGCACGCACCCAAGGGAGCCAAGGCAACGGGACCCTCCCCCGACGTCCCCTGTGGGAGCCACGTGCCGGACCTCAGTTTGCGATGAGGAGACGGTAGTGAGTTCTCACTCATTTTGTTCAGATTTTCCAAGGAATGCGTTTGTGGGTGTCATCATCGATCCGAGCACGGGCACACCCGCGGGACGGCCACCGCCACAGCCCCCACCGCCGGGACGGCCAGCCAGCTCCCTCCTGGCCGCGGCCCGCAGGCTCCCGAGCCCAACCGCGGGCAAGCAGGTCAGCTCCACCCCCGGGAGCAGAGGGTGCGGGTCCGGGCGCCACACACCGCCCCCCGGGGGCTACCTTGGCGCAGGCCACTGCCGCTTACCATCGCCTACCAGGTGGCCATCGATCCCGCCACCGGCCGCACGCCAACACGCCTCCCTCCGGCAGGAGGGACTGGCCTTCCCGGGGTCGCTCCCGACAGGCTCCGGCTTCCGCTCCCCGCGCTGGCCTCCGTTTCTCCGCCACAGCAGCTGGGTGAGGGCGACAACGGACACGCGCAAGCACGCCTCAGCAAGGGGCCAGGCTGCCCAAGGCACAGGGGCCGTGCCCCCCACCGCCCAGGGCCTGTGGGCAGCCTGGCTGCCACCTGTCCCTGGTCTCCCCCCTCTCACTGGGTGCCAGCAGCCAAAGGGCCACACGAGTGGCCAGCACTGCCCCTTCGCTGGGGCGCCACAGCGCCACGCGGGCTGCCGCCGCCTCGCCACACCCTTCCCCCAGGAACCGCGCCTCCCTCAGGCTCCCTAAGGCCCTGCCCACCCGCACCCCTCCCAGCTTCAGAAGAGTCCACCCCAACCCCGAGTCCGATTCCGCCCCCAGGCCCACCCTGGGGCTCTCCCTCTCACCCCGATGGGAAAACACCCTCGCTCCGGTCACCGACACTGCCTGCCCACGCAGGGAGAGACACACGCGGCCCAGAGTGCTCTGCAGGAGCCTCACCTCAGGACCGCTGACGTGCCCCTGGGGGCAAGGTCTCCGCCCCGAGAGCGGCTCTGCGGGCCCTGGACCCGGGGCGCCCATGGGCACACCTGCACTCCACCCCTGCTATCCCCAGCACGCTCTCAGGACCCCGGGCAAAACACAGACCCTTCTGCTGGACCCTCCGGGACCCCAAGGGCCCTGGAGCCTGTGCGAGACCCCGCAGGGCCGCACCTCGCCCTGACCGCCAATGGCCAGGGGCGTCCCCTGCCGCCAGGCTGTGGGCTCGGGTCGCTCGCCCTTCACCCTCCAGGCCCGCCACACCAGGCCCCCTGGCGCGCGGGACCTGGGTCCCTCAGGCAGGTCTCCCCGGGGCACCCTGGGGACACCGGAGGCCTGCCTGCCCCAAACCCCGCCCCACGGCTGCCGCCTGTCCACCGGACACAACGCAACCCGCACAGACCGCCTGCCGCCGGGCGCCCGGAGCCTGCCACCAGTTGGGCGCTCGGGCCCCACGCAAGGCACACGCCACAGCCCCGCCGCCAGCACCGGAAGGCCCGCCGGGCCCCATGGGACCCTCTCCTTTGCGTGCCACACCCATGCACACCCAGGCCTCCCTAACTCCAGCACCAGCATCTCCACGGGAGACGCACTAGACCCTGGGCCCAGCGGGACCCTCGCACCGAAACTCACGCCCCTTCCGCCGCCGCCTGCCCCCTTTCCTCCACAGCAGACTCCCTCCTTGCCACCAGCTCCCGCCCGGCACCAGCTCGGCTGGGCTCCAGTCCGCAGGCGTGGCTGGCTCTGCTGGGTATCAACCTCACACTGCCTCCCACTGCGCAACTCCCTGTCCTCCCTCCCCGGGAACACGGCCTCAGCCAGGGCAGGGGCGCCGCACGGCCTCAATGCCCAGCCTCGTGTGTGGACACCTTAGCGGCCCCGGGAGCTGGCCGCGGGCTCACACTTCTCTGCCCCGCCGGCACCCATGACCGGCCAGGGCACAGGCACCCAGCGCCCATTCACGTGCCCGGGACCCCTCCGTCCTGCCTTCCACGCGCCGCCCAAATCTCTGAGGATATCCCACATCATAGCCCAGGCCGCCCTGAAGGCACTGCCGCCCCGGGCACCCAACACTCCCCCTCACAGTGCTCTGCGCACACTGGCCCAGGACCTCTGGCCCTCCTGCACTTCTCTCGACCCCAGTACGCGGCCGACTCGGCACGGCCCAGGGCCACCTGGCGCCCCACCGCCTCCACATCTCTGGGAAATGCCGCAGGGGCTCCAGGGTTCTCGATGACCACCAAGGACTCTGCGAGGGAAAGGCACTGGCAGCCCCGCCGACCCCGTGAAGGCCCAGGCCAAGGCGTCCGACCCCGCCCAAACGGCCATCTCGGCAAGGCCCCCCGGCCGGCCTCCTCTCTCCCCACCAGAACCTGGGTCGGCAGTCCCGCCGAGGCCAAGGCCCCCGCTGCTCACCCGCAACCTACAGACAGCCTCTGCGCCCGACACCGCGGGCAGGACCCCGCGGAGGCCTCACGGAGGCAGCCGCAGGCCTGAGAGCCCAGCGGCGCTCACACACACCGCAGGCAGCCCACCCCACACTGGGCCTGCCACTCCCAAGGCTTTCCCGCCGGGCACCGGGGCCCCGGGGCCCCGGGGCTGCCCTCGAGGAGGCCAGCCCCAAGGCTCCTCTCCCCATGGCCCTCCGGGGCCACCGGAGGCCTGCCTGCCCCCACCTGCGCCCCAGGGCTGCACGCACCCAAGGGAGCCAAGGCAACGGGACCCTCCCCCGACGTCCCCTGTGGGAGCCACGTGCCGGACCTCAGTTTGCGATGAGGAGACGGTAGTGAGTTCTCACTCATTTTGTTCAGATTTTCCAAGGAATGCGTTTGTGGGTGTCATCATCGATCCGAGCACGGGCACACCCGCGGGACGGCCACCGCCACAGCCCCCACCGCCGGGACGGCCAGCCAGCTCCCTCCTGGCCGCGGCCCGCAGGCTCCCGAGCCCAACCGCGGGCAAGCAGGTCAGCTCCACCCCCGGGAGCAGAGGGTGCGGGTCCGGGCGCCACACACCGCCCCCCGGGGGCTACCTTGGCGCAGGCCACTGCCGCTTACCATCGCCTACCAGGTGGCCATCGATCCCGCCACCGGCCGCACGCCAACACGCCTCCCTCCGGCAGGAGGGACTGGCCTTCCCGGGGTCGCTCCCGACAGGCTCCGGCTTCCGCTCCCCGCGCTGGCCTCCGTTTCTCCGCCACAGCAGCTGGGTGAGGGCGACAACGGACACGCGCAAGCACGCCTCAGCAAGGGGCCCGGCTGCCCAAGGCACAGGGGCCGTGCCCCCCACCGCCCAGGGCCTGTGGGCAGCCTGGCTGCCACCTGTCCCTGGCCTCCCCCCTCTCACTGGGTGCCAGCAGCCAAAGGGCCACACGAGTGGCCAGCACTGCCCCTTCGCTGGGGCGCCACAGCGCCACGCGGGCTGCCGCCGCCTCGCCACACCCTTCCCCCAGGAACCGCGCCTCCCTCAGGCTCCCTAAGGCCCTGCCCACCCGCACCCCTCCCAGCTTCAGAAGAGTCCACCCCAACCCCGAGTCCGATTCCGCCCCCAGGCCCACCCTGGGGCTCTCCCTCTCACCCCGATGGGAAAACACCCTCGCTCCGGCCACCGACACTGCCTGCCCACGCAGGGAGAGACACACGCGGCCCAGAGTGCTCTGCAGGAGCCTCACCTCAGGACCGCTGACGTGCCCCTGGGGGCAAGGTCTCCGCCCCGAGAGCGGCTCCGCGGGCCCTGGACCCGGGGCGCCCATGGGCACACCTGCACTCCACCCCTGCTATCCCCAGCACGCTCTCAGGACCCCGGGCAAAACACAGACCCTTCTGCTGGACCCTCCGGGACCCCAAGGGCCCTGGAGCCTGGGCGAGACCCCGCAGGGCCGCACCTCGCCCTGACCGCCAATGGCCAGGGGCGTCCCCTGCCGCCAGGCTGTGGGCTCGGGTCGCTCGCCCTTCACCCTCCAGGCCCGCCACACCAGGCCCCCTGGCGCGCGGGACCTGGGTCCCTCAGGCAGGTCTCCCCGGGGCACTCTGGGGACACCGGAGGCCTGCCTGCCCCAAACCCCGCCCCACGGCTGCCGCCTGTCCACCGGACACAACGCAACCCGCACAGAGCGCCTGCCGCCGGGCGCCCGGAGCCTGCCACCAGTTGGGCGCTCGGGCCCCACGCAAGGCACACGCCACAGCCCCGCCGCCAGCACCGGAAGGCCCGCCGGGCCCCATGGGACCCTCTCCTTTGCGTGCCACACCCATGCACACCCAGGCCTCCCTAACTCCAGCACCAGCATCTCCACGGGAGACGCACTAGACCCTGGGCCCAGCGGGACCCTCGCACCGAAACTCACGCCCCTTCCGCCGCCGCCTGCCCCCTTTCCTCCACAGCAGACTCCCTCCTTGCCACCAGCTCCCGCCCGGCACCAGCTCGGCTGGGCTCCAGTCCGCAGGCGTGGCTGGCTCTGCTGGGTATCAACCTCACACTGCCTCCCACTGCGCAACTCCCTGTCCTCCCTCCCCGGGAACACGGCCTCAGCCAGGGCAGAGGCGCCGCACGGCCTCAATGCCCAGCCTCGTGTGTGGACACCTTAGCGGCCCCGGGAGCTGGCCGCGGGCTCACACTTCTCTGCCCCGCCGGCACCCATGACCGGCCAGGGCACAGGCACCCAGCGCCCATTCACGTGCCCGGGACCCCTCCGTCCTGCCTTCCACGCGCCGCCCAAATCTCTGAGGATATCCCACATCATAGCCCAGGCCGCCCTGAAGGCACTGCCGCCCCGGGCACCCAACACTCCCCCTCACGGTGCTCTGCGCACACTGGCCCAGGACCTCTGGCCCTCCTGCACTTCTCTCGACCCCAGTCCGCGGCCGACTCGGCACCGCCCAAGGCCACCTGGCGCCCCACCGCCTCCACCTCTCTGGGAAATGCCGCAGGGGCTCCAGGGTTCTCGATGACCACCAAGGACTCTGCGAGGGAAAGGCACTGGCAGCCCCGCCGACCCCGTGAAGGCCCAGGCCAAGGCGTCCGACCCCGCCCAAACGGCCATCTCGGCAAGGCCCCCCGGCCGGCCTCCTCTCTCCCCACCAGAACCTGGGTCGGCAGTCCCGCCGAGGCCAAGGCCCCCGCTGCTCACCCGCAACCTACAGACAGCCTCTGCGCCCGACACCGCGGGCAGGACCCCGCGGAGGCCTCACGGAGGCAGCCGCAGGCCTGAGAGCCCAGCGGCGCTCACACACACCGCAGGCAGCCCACCCACACTGGGCCTGCCACTCCCAAGGCTTTCCCGCCGGGCACCGGGGCCCCGGGGCTGCCCTCGAGGAGGCCAGCCCCAAGGCTCCTCTCCCCATGGCCCTCCGGGGCCACCGGAGGCCTGCCTGCCCCCACCTGCGCCCCAGGGCTGCACGCACCCAAGGGAGCCAAGGCAACGGGACCCTCCCCCGACGTCCCCTGTGGGAGCCTCGTGCCGGACCTCAGTTTGCGATGAGGAGACGGTAGTGAGTTCTCACTCATTTTGTTCAGATTTTCCAAGGAATGCGTTTGTGGGTGTCATCATCGATCCGAGCACGGGCACACCCGCGGGACGGCCACCGCCACAGCCCCCACTGCCGGGACGGCCAGCCAGCTCCCTCCTGGCCGCGGCCCGCAGGCTCCCGAGCCCAACCGCGGGCAAGCAGGTCAGCTCCACCCCCGGGAGCAGAGGGTGCGGGTCCGGGCGCCACACACCGCCCCCCGGGGGCTACCTTGGCGCAGGCCACTGCCGCTTACCATCGCCTACCAGGTGGCCATCGATCCCGCCACCGGCCGCACGCCAACACGCCTCCCTCCGGCAGGAGGGACTGGCCTTCCCGGGGTCGCTCCCGACAGGCTCCGGCTTCCGCTCCCCGAGCTGGCCTCCGTTTCTCCGCCGCAGCAGCTGGGTGAGGGCGACAACGGACACGCGCAAGCACGCCTCAGCAAGGGGCCCGGCTGCCCAAGGCACAGGGGCCGGCCCCCCACCGCCCAGGGCCTGTGGGCAGCCTGGCTGCCACCTGTCCCTGGCCTCCCCCCTCTCACTGGGTGCCAGCAGCCAAAGGGCCACACGAGTGGCCAGCACTGCCCCTTCGCTGGGGCGCCACAGCGCGACACGGGCTGCCGCCGCCTCGCCACACCAAGAACCGCGCCTCCCTCAGTCTCCCTAAGGCCCTGCCCACCCGCACCCCTCCCAGCTTCAGAAGAGTCTACCCCAACCCCGAGTCCGATTCCGCCCCCAGGCCCACCCTGGGGCTCTCCCTCTCACCCCGATGGGAAAACACCCTCACTCCGGCCACCGACACTGCCTGCCCACGCAGGGAGAGACACACGCGGCCCAGAGTGCTCTGCAGGAGCCTCACCTCAGGACCGCTGACGTGCCCCTGGGGGCAAGGTCTCCGCCCCGAGAGCGGCTCCGCGGGCCCTGGACCCGGGGCGCCCATGGGCACACCTGCACTCCACCCCTGCTATCCCCAGCACGCTCTCAGGACCCCGGGCAAAACACAGACCCTTCTGCTGGACCCTCCGGGACCCCAAGGGCCCTGGAGCCTGGGCGAGACCCCGCAGGGCCGCACCTCGCCCTGACCGCCAATGGCCAGGGGCGTCCCCTGCCGCCAGGCTGTGGGCTCGGGTCGCTCGCCCTTCACCCTCCAGGCCCGCCACACCAGGCCCCCTGGCGCGCGGGACCTGGGTCCCTCAGGCAGGTCTCCCCGGGGCACCCTGGGGACACCGGAGGCCTGCCTGCCCCAAACCCCGCCCCACGGCTGCCGCCTGTCCACCGGACACAACGCAACCCGCACAGACCGCCTGCCGCCGGGCGCCCGGAGCCTGCCACCAGTTGGGCGCTCGGGCCCCACGCAAGGCACACGCCACAGCCCCGCCGCCAGCACCGGAAGGCCCGCCGGGCCCCATGGGACCCTCTCCTTTGCGTGCCACACCCATGCACACCCAGGCCTCCCTAACTCCAGCACCAGCATCTCCACGGGAGACGCACTAGACCCTGGGCCCAGCGGGACCCTCGCACCGAAACTCACGCCCCTTCCGCCGCCGCCTGCCCCCTTTCCTCCACAGCAGACTCCCTCCTTGCCACCAGCTCCCGCCCGGCACCAGCTCGGCTGGGCTCCAGTCCGCAGGCGTGGCTAGCTCTGCTGGGTATCAACCTCACACTGCCTCCCACTGCGCAACTCCCTGTCCTCCCTCCCTGGGACCACGGCCTCAGCCAGGGCAGAGGCGCCGCACGGCCTCAATGCCCAGCCTCGTGTGTGGACACCTTAGCGGCCCCGGGAGCTGGCCGCGGGCTCACACTTCTCTGCCCCGCCGGCACCCATGACCGGCCAGGGCACAGGCACCCAGCGCCCATTCACGTGCCCGGGACCCCTCCGTCCTGCCTTCCACGCGCCGCCCAAATCTCTGAGGATATCCCACATCATAGCCCAGGCCGCCCTGAAGGCACTGCCGCCCCGGGCACCCAACACTCCCCCTCACGGTGCTCTGCGCACACTGGCCCAGGACCTCTGGCCCTCCTGCACTTCTCTCGACCCCAGTCCGCGGCCGACTCGGCACCGCCCAGGGCCACCTGGCGCCCCACCGCCTCCACCTCTCTGGGAAATGCCGCAGGGGCTCCAGGGTTCTCGATGACCACCAAGGACTCTGCGAGGGAAAGGCACTGGCAGCCCCGCCGACCCCGTGAAGGCCCAGGCCAAGGCGTCCGACCCCGCCCAAACGGCCATCTCGGCAAGGCCCCCCGGCCGGCCTCCTCTCTCCCCACCAGAACCTGGGTCGGCAGTCCCGCCGAGGCCAAGGCCCCCGCTGCTCACCCGCAACCTACAGACACCCTCTGCGCCCGACACCGCGGGCAGGACCCCGCGGAGGCCTCACGGAGGCAGCCGCAGGCCTGAGAGCCCAGCGGCGCTCACACACACCGCAGGCAGCCCACCCCACACTGGGCCTGCCACTCCCAAGGCTTTCCCGCCGGGCACCGGGGCCCCGGGGCCCCGGGGCTGCCCTCGAGGAGGCCAGCCCCAAGGCTCCTCTCCCCATGGCCCTCCGGGGCCACCGGAGGCCTGCCTGCCCCCACCTGCGCCCCAGGGCTGCACGCACCCAAGGGAGCCAAGGCAACGGGACCCTCCCCCGACGTCCCCTGTGGGAGCCACGTGCCGGACCTCAGTTTGCGATGAGGAGACGGTAGTGAGTTCTCACTCATTTTGTTCAGATTTTCCAAGGAATGCGTTTGTGGGTGTCATCATCGATCCGAGCACGGGCACACCCGCGGGACGGCCACCGCCACAGCCCCCACCGCCGGGACGGCCAGCCAGCTCCCTCCTGGCCGCGGCCCGCAGGCTCCCGAGCCCAACCGCGGGCAAGCAGGACAGCTCCACCCCCGGGAGCTCAGGGTGCAGGTCCGGGCGCCACACACCGCTCCCCGGGGGCTACCTTGGCGCAGGCCACTGCCGCATACCATCGCCTACCAGGTGGCCATCGATCCCGCCACCGGCCGCACGCCAACACGCCTCCCTCCGGCAGGAGGGACTGGCCTTCCCGGGGTCGCTCCCGACAGGCTCCGGCTTCCGCTCCCCGCGCTGGCCTCCGTTTCTCCGCCGCAGCAGCTGGGTGAGGGCGACAACGGACACGCGCAAGCACACCTCAGCAAGGGGCCCGGCTGCCCAAGGCACAGGGGCCGGGCCCCCCACCGCCCAGGGCCTGTGGGCAGCCTGGCTGCCACCTGTCCCTGGCCTCCCCCCTCTCACTGGGTGCCAGCAGCCAAAGGGCCACACGAGTGGCCAGCACTGCCCCTTCTCTGGGGCGCCACAGCGCCACGCGGGCTGCCGCCGCCTCGCCACACCCTTCCCCCAGGAACCGCGCCTCCCTCAGGCTCCCTAAGGCCCTGCCCACCCGCACCCCTCCCAGCTTCAGAAGAGTCCACCCCAACCCCGAGTCCGATTCCGCCCCCAGGCCCACCCTGGGGCTCTCCCTCTCACCCCGATGGGAAAACACCCTCGTTCCGGCCACCGACACTGCCTGCCCACGCAGGGAGAGACACACGCGGCCCAGAGTGCTCTGCAGGAGCCTCACCTCAGGACCGCTGACGTGCCCCTGGGGGCAAGGTCTCCGCCCCGAGAGCGGCTCCGCGGGCCCTGGACCCGGGGCGCCCATGGGCACACCTGCACTCCACCCCTGCTATCCCCAGCACGCTCTCAGGACCCCGGGCAAAACACAGACCCTTCTGCTGGACCCTCCGGGACCCCAAGGGCCCTGGAGCCTGGGCGAGACCCCGCAGGGCCGCACCTCGCCCTGACCGCCAATGGCCAGGGGCGTCCCCTGCCGCCAGGCTGTGGGCTCGGGTCGCTCGCCCTTCACCCTCCAGGCCCGCCACACCAGGCCCCCTGGCGCGCGGGACCTGGGTCCCTCAGGCAGGTCTCCCCGGGGCACTCTGGGGACACCGGAGGCCTGCCTGCCCCAAACCCCGCCCCACGGCTGCCGCCTGTCCACCGGACACAACGCAACCCGCACAGACCGCCTGCCGCCGGGCGCCCGGAGCCTGCCACCAGTTGGGCGCTCGGGCCCCACGCAAGGCACACGCCACAGCCCCGCCGCCAGCACCGGAAGGCCCGCCGGGCCCCATGGGACCCTCTCCTTTGCGTGCCACACCCATGCACACCCAGGCCTCCCTAACTGCAGCACCAGCATCTCCACGGGAGACGCACTAGACCCTGGGCCCAGCGGGACCCTCGCACCGAAACTCACGCCCTCACGCCCCTTCCGCCGCCACCTGCCCCCTTTCCTCCACAGCAGACTCCCTCCTTGCCACCAGCTCCCGCCCGGCACCAGCTCGGCTGGGCTCCAGTCCGCAGGCGTGGCTAGCTCTGCTGGGTATCAACCTCACACTGCCTCCCACTGCGCAACTCCCTGTCCTCCCTCCCCGGGAACACGGCCTCAGCCAGGGCAGGGGCGCCGCACGGCCTCAATGCCCAGCCCCGTGTGTGGACACCTTAGCGGCCCCGGGAGCTGGCCGCGGGCTCACACTTCTCTGCCCCGCCGGCACCCATGACCGGCCAGGGCACAGGCACCCAGCTCCCATTCACGTGCCCGGGACCCCTCCGTCCTGCCTTCCACGCGCCGACCAAATCTCTGAGGATATCCCACATCATAGCCCAGGCCGCCCTGAAGGCACTGCCGCCCCGGGCACCCAACACTCCCCCTCACGGTGCTCTGCGCACACTGGCCCAGGACCTCTGGCCCTCCTGCACTTCTCTCGACCCCAGTCCGCGGCCGACTCGGCACCGCCCAGGGCCACCTGGCGCCCCACCGCCTCCACGTCTCTGGGAAATGCCGCAGGGGCTCCAGGGTTCTCGATGACCACCAAGGACTCTGCGAGGGAAAGGCACTGGCAGCCCCGCCGACCCCGTGAAGGCCCAGGCCAAGGCGTCCGACCCCGCCCAAACGGCCATCTCGGCAAGGCCCCCCGGCCGGCCTCCTCTCTCCCCACCAGAACCTGGGTCGGCAGTCCCGCCGAGGCCAAGGCCCCCGCTGCTCACCCGCAACCTACAGACAGCCTCGGCGCCCGACACCGCGGGCAGGACCCCGCGGAGACCTCAAGGAGGCAGCCGCAGGCCTGAGAGCCCAGCGGCGCTCACACACACCGCAGGCAGCCCACCCCACACTGGGCCTGCCACTCCCAAGGCTTTCCCGCCGGGCACCGGGGCCCCGGGGCCCCGGGGCTGCCCGCGAGGAGGCCAGCCCCAAGGCTCCTCTCCCCATGGCCCTCCGCGGCCACCGGAGGCCTGCCTGCCCCCACCTGCGCCCCAGGGCTGCACGCACCCAAGGGAGCCAAGGCAACGGGACCCTCCCCCGACGTCCCCTGTGGGAGCCACGTGCCGGACCTCAGTTTGCGATGAGGAGACGGTAGTGAGTTCTCACTCATTTTGTTCAGATTTTCCAAGGAATGCGTTTGTGGGTGTCATCATCGATCCGAGCACGGGCACACCCGCGGGACGGCCACCGCCACAGCCCCCACCGCCGGGACGGCCAGCCAGCTCCCTCCTGGCCGCGGCCCGCAGGCTCCCGAGCCCAACCGCGGGCAAGCAGGTCAGCTCCACCCCCGGGAGCAGAGGGTGCGGGTCCGGGCGCCACACACCGCCCCCCGGGGGCTACCTTGGCGCAGGCCACTGCCGCTTACCATCGCCTACCAGGTGGCCATCGATCCCGCCACCGGCCGCACGCCAACACGCCTCCCTCCGGCAGGAGGGACTGGCCTTCCCGGGGTCGCTCCCGACAGGCTCCGG
This sequence comes from Sus scrofa, assembly GCF_054392235.1. Lineage (NCBI taxonomy): Eukaryota > Metazoa > Chordata > Mammalia > Artiodactyla > Suidae > Sus > Sus scrofa. The sequence goes on from NC_139383.1 coordinate 151,865,870, forward strand.
CTTCCGCTCCCCGCGCTGGCCTCCGTTTCTCCGCCACAGCAGCTGGGTGAGGGCGACAACGGACACGCGCAAGCACGCCTCAGCAAGGGGCCCGGCTGCCCAAGGCACAGGGGCCGGGCCCCCCACCGCCCAGGGCCTGTGGGCAGCCTGGCTGCCACCTGTCCCTGGCCTCCCCCCTCTCACTGGGTGCCAGCAGCCAAAGGGCCACACGAGTGGCCAGCACTGCCCCTTCGCTGGGGCGCCACAGCGCCACGCGGGCTGCCGCCGCCTCGCCACACCCTTCCCCCAGGAACCGCGCCTCCCTCAGTCTCCCTAAGGCCCTGCCCACCCGCACCCCTCCCAGCTTCAGAAGAGTCCACCCCAACCCCGAGTCCGATTCCGCCCCCAGGCCCACCCTGGGGCTCTCCCTCTCACCCCGATGGGAAAACACCCTCGCTCCGGCCACCGACACTGCCTGCCCACGCAGGGAGAGACACACGCGGCCCAGAGTGCTCTGCAGGAGCCTCACCTCAGGACCGCTGACGTGCCCCTGGGGGCAAGGTCTCCGCCCCGAGAGCGGCTCCGCCGGCCCTGGAACCGGGGCGCCCATGGGCACACCTGCACTCCACCCCTGCTATCCCCAGCACGCTCTCAGGACCCCGGGCAAAACACAGACCCTTCTGCTGGACCCTCCGGGACCCCAAGGGCCCTGGAGCCTGGGCGAGACCCCGCAGGGCCGCACCTCGCCCTGACCGCCAATGGCCAGGGGCGTCCCCTGCCGCCAGGCTGTGGGCTCGGGTCGCTCGCCCTTCACCCTCCAGGCCCGCCACACCAGGCCCCCTGGCGCGCGGGACCTGGGTCCCTCAGGCAGGTCTCCCCGGGGCACTCTAGGGACACCGGAGGCCTGCCTGCCCCAAACCCCGCCCCACGGCTGCCGCCTGTCCACCGGACACAACGCAACCCGCACAGACCGCCTGCCGCCAGGCGCCCGGAGCCTGCCACCAGTTGGGCGCTCGGGCCCCACGCAAGGCACACGCCACAGCCCCGCCGCCAGCACCGGAAGGCCCGCCGGGCCCCATGGGACCCTCTCCTTTGCGTGGCACACCCATGCACACCCAGGCCTCCCTAACTCCAGCACCAGCATCTCCACGGGAGACGCACTAGACCCTGGGCCCAGCGGGACCCTCGCACCGAAACTCACGCCCCTTCCGCCGCCGCCTGCCCCCTTTCCTCCACAGCAGACTCCCTCCTTGCCACCAGCTCCCGCCCGGCACCAGCTCGGCTGGGCTCCAGTCCGCAGGCGTGGCTAGCTCTGCTGGGTATCAACCTCACACTGCCTCCCACTGCGCAACTCCCTGTCCTCCCTCCCCGGGAACACGGCCTCAGCCAGGCCAGGGGCGCCGCACGGCCTCAATGCCCAGCCCCGTGTGTGGACACCTTAGCGGCCCCGGGAGCTGGCCGCGGGCTCACACTTCTCTGCCCCGCCGGCACCCATGACCGGCCAGGGCACAGGCACCCAGCTCCCATTCACGTGCCCGGGACCCCTCCGTCCTGCCTTCCACGCGCCGCCCAAATCTCTGAGGATATCCCACATCATAGCCCAGGCCGCCCTGAAGGCACTGCCGCCCCGGGCACCCAACACTCCCCCTCACGGTGCTCTGCGCACACTGGCCCAGGACCTCTGGCCCTCCTGCACTTCTCTCGACCCCAGTCCGCGGCCGACTCGGCACCGCCCAGGGCCACCTGGCGCCCCACCGCCTCCACGTCTCTGGGAAATGCCGCAGGGGCTCCAGGGTTCTCGATGACCACCAAGGACTCTGCGAGGGAAAGGCACTGGCAGCCCCGCCGACCCCGTGAAGGCCCAGGCCAAGGCGTCCGACCCCGCCCAAACGGCCATCTCGGCAAGGCCCCCCGGCCGGCCTCCTCTCTCCCCACCAGAACCTGGGTCGGCAGTCCAGCCGAGGCCAAGGCCCCCGCTGCTCACCCGCAACCTACAGACAGCCTCGGCGCCCGACACCGCGGGCAGGACCCCGCGGAGGCCTCACGGAGGCAGCCGCAGGCCTGAGAGCCCAGCGGCGCTCACACACACCGCAGGCAGCCCACCCCACACTGGGCCTGCCACTCCCAAGGCTTTCCCGCCGGGCACCGGGGCCCCGGGGCCCCGGGGCTGCCCTCGAGGAGGCCAGCCCCAAGGCTCCTCTCCCCATGGCCCTCCGCGGCCACCGGAGGCCTGCCTGCCCCCACCTGCGCCCCAGGGCTGCACGCACCCAAGGGAGCCAAGGCAACGGGACCCTCCCCCGACGTCCCCTGTGGGAGCCACGTGCCGGACCTCAGTTTGCGATGAGGAGACGGTAGTGAGTTCTCACTCATTTTGTTCAGATTTTCCAAGGAATGCGTTTGTGGGTGTCATCATCGATCCGAGCACGGGCACACCCGCGGGACGGCCACCGCCACAGCCCCCACCGCCGGGACGGCCAGCCAGCTCCCTCCTGGCCGCGGCCCACAGGCTCCCGAGCCCAACCGCGGGCAAGCAGGTCAGCTCCACCCCCGGGAACAGAGGGTGCGGGTCCGGGCGCCACACACCGCCCCCCGGGGGCTACCTTGGCGCAGGCCACTGCCGCTTACCATCGCCTACCAGGTGGCCATCGATCCCGCCACCGGCCGCACGCCAACACGCCTCCCTCCGGCAGGAGGGACTGGCCTTCCCGGGGTCGCTCCCGACAGGCTCCGGCTTCCGCTCCCCGCGCTGGCCTCCGTTTCTCCGCCGCAGCAGCTGGGTGAGGGCGACAACGGACACGCGCAAGCACGCCTCAGCAAGGGGCCCGGCTGCCCAAGGCACAGGGGCCGGGCCCCCCACCGCCCAGGGCCTGTGGGCAGCCTGGCTGCCACCTGTCCCTGGCCTCCCCCCTCTCACTGGGTGCCAGCAGCCAAAGGGCCACACGAGTGGCCAGCACTGCCCCTTCGCTGGGGCGCCACAGCGCCACGCGGGCTGCCGCCGCCTCGCCACACCCTTCCCCCAGGAACCGCGCCTCCCTCAGGCTCCCTAAGGCCCTGCCCACCCGCACCCCTCCCAGCTTCAGAAGAGTCCACCCCAACCCCGAGTCCGATTCCGCCCCCAGGCCCACCCTGGGGCTCTCCCTCTCACCCCGATGGGAAAACACCCTCGCTCCGGCCACCGACACTGCCTGCCCACGCAGGGAGAGACACACGCGGCCCAGAGTGCTCTGCAGGAGCCTCACCTCAGGACCGCTGACGTGCCCCTGGGGGCAAGGTCTCCGCCCCGAGAGCGGCTCCGCGGGCCCTGGACCCGGGGCGCCCATGGGCACACCTGCACTCCACCCCTGCTATCCCCAGCACGCTCTCAGGACCCCGGGCAAAACACAGACCCTTCTGCTGGACCCTCCGGGACCCCAAGGGCCCTGGAGCCTGGGCGAGACCCCGCAGGGCCGCACCTCGCCCTGACCGCCAATGGCCAGGGGCGTCCCCTGCCGCCAGGCTGTGGGCTCGGGTCGCTCGCCCTTCACCCTCCAGGCCCGCCACACCAGGCCCCCTGGCGCGCGGGACCTGGGTCCCTCAGGCAGGTCTCCCCGGGGCACTCTGGGGACACCGGAGGCCTGCCTGCCCCAAACCCCGCCCCACGGCTGCCGCCTGTCCACCAGACACAACGCAACCCGCACAGACCGCCTGCCGCCGGGCGCCCGGAGCCTGCCACCAGTTGGGCGCTCGGGCCCCACGCAAGGCACACGCCACAGCCCCGCCGCCAGCACCGGAAGGCCCGCCGGGCCCCATGGGACCCTCTCCTTTGCGTGCCACACCCATGCACACCCAGGCCTCCCTAACTCCAGCACCAGCATCTCCACGGGAGACGCACTAGACCCTGGGCCCAGCGGGACCCTCACACCGAAACTCACGCCCCTTCCGCCGCCACCTGCCCCCTTTCCTCCACAGCAGACTCCCTCCTTGCCACCAGCTCCCGCCCGGCACCAGCTCGGCTGGGCTCCAGTCCGCAGGCGTGGCTAGCTCTGCTGGGTATCAACCTCACACTGCCTCCCACTGCGCAACTCCCTGTCCTCCCTCCCCGGGAACACGGCCTCAGCCAGGGCAGGGGCGCCGCACGGCCTCAATGCCCAGCCCCGTGTGTGGACACCTTAGCGGCCCCGGGAGCTGGCCGCGGGCTCACACTTCTCTGCCCCGCCGGCACCCATGACCGGCCAGGGCACAGGCACCCAGCTCCCATTCACGTGCCCGGGACCCCTCCGTCCTGCCTTCCACGCGCCGACCAAATCTCTGAGGATATCCCACATCATAGCCCAGGCCGCCCTGAAGGCACTGCCGCCCCGGGCACCCAACACTCCCCCTCACGGTGCTCTGCGCACACTGGCCCAGGACCTCTGGCCCTCCTGCACTTCTCTCGACCCCAGTCCGCGGCCGACTCGGCACCGCCCAGGGCCACCTGGCGCCCCACCGCCTCCACGTCTCTGGGAAATGCCGCAGGGGCTCCAGGGTTCTCGATGACCACCAAGGACTCTGCGAGGGAAAGGCACTGGCAGCCCCGCCGACCCCGTGAAGGCCCAGGCCAAGGCGTCCGACCCCGCCCAAACGGCCATCTCGGCAAGGCCCCCCGGCCGGCCTCCTCTCTCCCCACCAGAACCTGGGTCGGCAGTCCCGCCGAGGCCAAGGCCCCCGCTGCTCACCCGCAACCTACAGACAGCCTCGGCGCCCGACACCGCGGGCAGGACCCCGCGGAGACCTCAAGGAGGCAGCCGCAGGCCTGAGAGCCCAGCGGCGCTCACACACACCGCAGGCAGCCCACCCCACACTGGGCCTGCCACTCCCAAGGCTTTCCCGCCGGGCACCGGGGCCCCGGGGCCCCGGGGCTGCCCGCGAGGAGGCCAGCCCCAAGGCTCCTCTCCCCATGGCCCTCCGCGGCCACCGGAGGCCTGCCTGCCCCCACCTGCGCCCCAGGGCTGCACGCACCCAAGGGAGCCAAGGCAACGGGACCCTCCCCCGACGTCCCCTGTGGGAGCCACGTGCCGGACCTCAGTTTGCGATGAGGAGACGGTAGTGAGTTCTCACTCATTTTGTTCAGATTTTCCAAGGAATGCGTTTGTGGGTGTCATCATCGATCCGAGCACGGGCACACCCGCGGGACGGCCACCGCCACAGCCCCCACCGCCGGGACGGCCAGCCAGCTCCCTCCTGGCCGCGGCCCGCAGGCTCCCGAGCCCAACCGCGGGCAAGCAGGTCAGCTCCACCCCCGGGAGCAGAGGGTGCGGGTCCGGGCGCCACACACCGCCCCCCGGGGGCTACCTTGGCGCAGGCCACTGCCGCTTACCATCGCCTACCAGGTGGCCATCGATCCCGCCACCGGCCGCACGCCAACACGCCTCCCTCCGGCAGGAGGGACTGGCCTTCCCGGGGTCGCTCCCGACAGGCTCCGGCTTCCGCTCCCCGCGCTGGCCTCCGTTTCTCCGCCACAGCAGCTGGGTGAGGGCGACAACGGACACGCGCAAGCACGCCTCAGCAAGGGGCCAGGCTGCCCAAGGCACAGGGGCCGTGCCCCCCACCGCCCAGGGCCTGTGGGCAGCCTGGCTGCCACCTGTCCCTGGCCTCCCCCCTCTCACTGGGTGCCAGCAGCCAAAGGGCCACACGAGTGGCCAGCACTGCCCCTTCGCTGGGGCGCCACAGCGCGACGCGGGCTGCCGCCGCCTCGCCACACCCTTCCCCCAGGAACCGCGCCTCCCTCAGTCTCCCTAAGGCCCTGCCCACCCGCACCCCTCCCAGCTTCAGAAGAGTCCACCCCAACCCCGAGTCCGATTCCGCCCCCAGGCCCACCCTGGGGCTCTCCCTCTCACCCCGATGGGAAAACACCCTCGCTCCGGCCACCGACACTGCCTGCCCACGCAGGGAGAGACACACGCGGCCCAGAGTGCTCTGCAGGAGCCTCACCTCAGGACCGCTGACGTGCCCCTGGGGGCAAGGTCTCCGCCCCGAGAGCGGCTCCGCCGGCCCTGGAACCGGGGCGCCCATGGGCACACCTGCACTCCACCCCTGCTATCCCCAGCACGCTCTCAGGACCCCGGGCAAAACACAGACCCTTCTGCTGGACCCTCCGGGACCCCAAGGGCCCTGGAGCCTGGGCGAGACCCCGCAGGGCCGCACCTCGCCCTGACCGCCAATGGCCAGGGGCGTCCCCTGCCGCCAGGCTGTGGGCTCGGGTCGCTCGCCCTTCACCCTCCAGGCCCGCCACACCAGGCCCCCTGGCGCGCGGGACCTGGGTCCCTCAGGCAGGTCTCCCCGGGGCACTCTAGGGACACCGGAGGCCTGCCTGCCCCAAACCCCGCCCCACGGCTGCCGCCTGTCCACCGGACACAACGCAACCCGCACAGACCGCCTGCCGCCAGGCGCCCGGAGCCTGCCACCAGTTGGGCGCTCGGGCCCCACGCAAGGCACACGCCACAGCCCCGCCGCCAGCACCGGAAGGCCCGCCGGGCCCCATGGGACCCTCTCCTTTGCGTGGCACACCCATGCACACCCAGGCCTCCCTAACTCCAGCACCAGCATCTCCACGGGAGACGCACTAGACCCTGGGCCCAGCGGGACCCTCGCACCGAAACTCACGCCCCTTCCGCCGCCGCCTGCCCCCTTTCCTCCACAGCAGACTCCCTCCTTGCCACCAGCTCCCGCCCGGCACCAGCTCGGCTGGGCTCCAGTCCGCAGGCGTGGCTAGCTCTGCTGGGTATCAACCTCACACTGCCTCCCACTGCGCAACTCCCTGTCCTCCCTCCCCGGGAACACGGCCTCAGCCAGGCCAGGGGCGCCGCACGGCCTCAATGCCCAGCCCCGTGTGTGGACACCTTAGCGGCCCCGGGAGCTGGCCGCGGGCTCACACTTCTCTGCCCCGCCGGCACCCATGACCGGCCAGGGCACAGGCACCCAGCTCCCATTCACGTGCCCGGGACCCCTCCGTCCTGCCTTCCACGCGCCGCCCAAATCTCTGAGGATATCCCACATCATAGCCCAGGCCGCCCTGAAGGCACTGCCGCCCCGGGCACCCAACACTCCCCCTCACGGTGCTCTGCGCACACTGGCCCAGGACCTCTGGCCCTCCTGCACTTCTCTCGACCCCAGTCCGCGGCCGACTCGGCACCGCCCAGGGCCACCTGGCGCCCCACCGCCTCCACGTCTCTGGGAAATGCCGCAGGGGCTCCAGGGTTCTCGATGACCACCAAGGACTCTGCGAGGGAAAGGCACTGGCAGCCCCGCCGACCCCGTGAAGGCCCAGGCCAAGGCGTCCGACCCCGCCCAAACGGCCATCTCGGCAAGGCCCCCCGGCCGGCCTCCTCTCTCCCCACCAGAACCTGGGTCGGCAGTCCAGCCGAGGCCAAGGCCCCCGCTGCTCACCCGCAACCTACAGACAGCCTCGGCGCCCGACACCGCGGGCAGGACCCCGCGGAGGCCTCACGGAGGCAGCCGCAGGCCTGAGAGCCCAGCGGCGCTCACACACACCGCAGGCAGCCCACCCCACACTGGGCCTGCCACTCCCAAGGCTTTCCCGCCGGGCACCGGGGCCCCGGGGCCCCGGGGCTGCCCTCGAGGAGGCCAGCCCCAAGGCTCCTCTCCCCATGGCCCTCCGCGGCCACCGGAGGCCTGCCTGCCCCCACCTGCGCCCCAGGGCTGCACGCACCCAAGGGAGCCAAGGCAACGGGACCCTCCCCCGACGTCCCCTGTGGGAGCCACGTGCCGGACCTCAGTTTGCGATGAGGAGACGGTAGTGAGTTCTCACTCATTTTGTTCAGATTTTCCAAGGAATGCGTTTGTGGGTGTCATCATCGATCCGAGCACGGGCACACCCGCGGGACGGCCACCGCCACAGCCCCCACCGCCGGGACGGCCAGCCAGCTCCCTCCTGGCCGCGGCCCACAGGCTCCCGAGCCCAACCGCGGGCAAGCAGGTCAGCTCCACCCCCGGGAACAGAGGGTGCGGGTCCGGGCGCCACACACCGCCCCCCGGGGGCTACCTTGGCGCAGGCCACTGCCGCTTACCATCGCCTACCAGGTGGCCATCGATCCCGCCACCGGCCGCACGCCAACACGCCTCCCTCCGGCAGGAGGGACTGGCCTTCCCGGGGTCGCTCCCGACAGGCTCCGGCTTCCGCTCCCCGCGCTGGCCTCCGTTTCTCCGCCGCAGCAGCTGGGTGAGGGCGACAACGGACACGCGCAAGCACGCCTCAGCAAGGGGCCCGGCTGCCCAAGGCACAGGGGCCGGGCCCCCCACCGCCCAGGGCCTGTGGGCAGCCTGGCTGCCACCTGTCCCTGGCCTCCCCCCTCTCACTGGGTGCCAGCAGCCAAAGGGCCACACGAGTGGCCAGCACTGCCCCTTCGCTGGGGCGCCACAGCGCCACGCGGGCTGCCGCCGCCTCGCCACACCCTTCCCCCAGGAACCGCGCCTCCCTCAGGCTCCCTAAGGCCCTGCCCACCCGCACCCCTCCCAGCTTCAGAAGAGTCCACCCCAACCCCGAGTCCGATTCCGCCCCCAGGCCCACCCTGGGGCTCTCCCTCTCACCCCGATGGGAAAACACCCTCGCTCCGGCCACCGACACTGCCTGCCCACGCAGGGAGAGACACACGCGGCCCAGAGTGCTCTGCAGGAGCCTCACCTCAGGACCGCTGACGTGCCCCTGGGGGCAAGGTCTCCGCCCCGAGAGCGGCTCCGCGGGCCCTGGACCCGGGGCGCCCATGGGCACACCTGCACTCCACCCCTGCTATCCCCAGCACGCTCTCAGGACCCCGGGCAAAACACAGACCCTTCTGCTGGACCCTCCGGGACCCCAAGGGCCCTGGAGCCTGGGCGAGACCCCGCAGGGCCGCACCTCGCCCTGACCGCCAATGGCCAGGGGCGTCCCCTGCCGCCAGGCTGTGGGCTCGGGTCGCTCGCCCTTCACCCTCCAGGCCCGCCACACCAGGCCCCCTGGCGCGCGGGACCTGGGTCCCTCAGGCAGGTCTCCCCGGGGCACTCTGGGGACACCGGAGGCCTGCCTGCCCCAAACCCCGCCCCACGGCTGCCGCCTGTCCACCAGACACAACGCAACCCGCACAGACCGCCTGCCGCCGGGCGCCCGGAGCCTGCCACCAGTTGGGCGCTCGGGCCCCACGCAAGGCACACGCCACAGCCCCGCCGCCAGCACCGGAAGGCCCGCCGGGCCCCATGGGACCCTCTCCTTTGCGTGCCACACCCATGCACACCCAGGCCTCCCTAACTCCAGCACCAGCATCTCCACGGGAGACGCACTAGACCCTGGGCCCAGCGGGACCCTCACACCGAAACTCACGCCCCTTCCGCCGCCGCCTGCCCCCTTTCCTCCACAGCAGACTCCCTCCTTGCCACCAGCTCCCGCCCGGCACCAGCTCGGCTGGGCTCCAGTCCGCAGGCGTGGCTAGCTCTGCTGAGTATCAACCTCACACTGCCTCCCACTGCGCAACTCCCTGTCCTCCCTCCCCGGGAACACGGCCTCAGCCAGGGCAGGGGCGCCGCACGGCCTCAATGCCCAGCCCCGTGTGTGGACACCTTAGCGGCCCCGGGAGCTGGCCGCGGGCTCACACTTCTCTGCCCCGCCGGCACCCATGACCGGCCAGGGCACAGGCACCCAGCTCCCATTCACGTGCCCGGGACCCCTCCGTCCTGCCTTCCACGCGCCGCCCAAATCTCTGAGGATATCCCACATCATAGCCCAGGCCGCCCTGAAGGCACTGCCGCCCCGGGCACCCAACACTCCCCCTCACGGTGCTCTGCGCACACTGGCCCAGGACCTCTGGCCCTCCTGCACTTCTCTCGACCCCAGTCCGCGGCCGACTCGGCACCGCCCAGGGCCACCTGGCGCCCCACCGCCTCCACGTCTCTGGGAAATGCCGCAGGGGCTCCAGGGTTCTCGATGACCACCAAGGACTCTGCGAGGGAAAGGCACTGGCAGCCCCGCCGACCCCGTGAAGGCCCAGGCCAAGGCGTCCGACCCCGCCCAAACGGCCATCTCGGCAAGGCCCGCCGGCCGGCCTCCTCTCTCCCCACCAGAACCTGGGTCGGCAGTCCCGCCGAGGCCAAGGCCCCCGCTGCTCACCCGCAACCTACAGACAGCCTCGGCGCCCGACACCGCGGGCAGGACCCCGCGGAGGCCTCAAGGAGGCAGCCGCAGGCCTGAGAGCCCAGCGGCGCTCACACACACCGCAGGCAGCCCACCCCACACTGGGCCTGCCACTCCCAAGGCTTTCCCGCCGGGCACCGGGGCCCCGGGGCCCCGGGGCTGCCCGCGAGGAGGCCAGCCCCAAGGCTCCTCTCCCCATGGCCCTCCGCGGCCACCGGAGGCCTGCCTGCCCCCACCTGCGCCCCAGCGCTGCACGCACCCAAGGGAGCCAAGGCAACGGGACCCTCCCCCGACGTCCCCTGTGGGAGCCACGTGCCGGACCTCAGTTTGCGATGAGGAGACGGTAGTGAGTTCTCACTCATTTTGTTCAGATTTTCCAAGGAATGCGTTTGTGGGTGTCATCATCGATCCGAGCACGGGCACACCCGCGGGACGGCCACCGCCACAGCCCCCACCGCCGGGACGGCCAGCCAGCTCCCTCCTGGCCGCGGCCCGCAGGCTCCCGAGCCCAACCGCGGGCAAGCAGGTCAGCTCCACCCCCGGGAGCAGAGGGTGCGGGTCCGGGCGCCACACACCGCCCCCCGGGGGCTACCTTGGCGCAGGCCACTGCCGCTTACCATCGCCTACCAGGTGGCCATCGATCCCGCCACCGGCCGCACGCCAACACGCCTCCCTCCGGCAGGAGGGACTGGCCTTCCCGGGGTCGCTCCCGACAGGCTCCGGCTTCCGCTCCCCGCGCTGGCCTCCGTTTCTCCGCCACAGCAGCTGGGTGAGGGCGACAACGGACACGCGCAAGCACGCCTCAGCAAGGGGCCAGGCTGCCCAAGGCACAGGGGCCGTGCCCCCCACCGCCCAGGGCCTGTGGGCAGCCTGGCTGCCACCTGTCCCTGGCCTCCCCCCTCTCACTGGGTGCCAGCAGCCAAAGGGCCACACGAGTGGCCAGCACTGCCCCTTCGCTGGGGCGCCACAGCGCCACGCGGGCTGCCGCCGCCTCGCCACACCCTTCCCCCAGGAACCGCGCCTCCCTCAGGCTCCCTAAGGCCCTGCCCACCCGCACCCCTCCCAGCTTCAGAAGAGTCCACCCCAACCCCGAGTCCGATTCCGCCCCCAGGCCCACCCTGGGGCTCTCCCTCTCACCCCGATGGGAAAACACCCTCGCTCCGGCCACCGACACTGCCTGCCCACGCAGGGAGAGACACACGCGGCCCAGAGTGCTCTGCAGGAGCCTCACCTCAGGACCGCTGACGTGCCCCTGGGGGCAAGGTCTCCGCCCCGAGAGCGGCTCCGCGGGCCCTGGACCCGGGGCGCCCATGGGCACACCTGCACTCCACCCCTGCTATCCCCAGCACGCTCTCAGGACCCCGGGCAAAACACAGACCCTTCTGCTGGACCCTCCGGGACCCCAAGGGCCCTGGAGCCTGTGCGAGACCCCGCAGGGCCGCACCTCGCCCTGACCGCCAATGGCCAGGGGCGTCCCCTGCCGCCAGGCTGTGGGCTCGGGTCGCTCGCCCTTCACCCTCCAGGCCCGCCACACCAGGCCCCCTGGCGCGCGGGACCTGGGTCCCTCAGGCAGGTCTCCCCGGGGCACTCTAGGGACACCGGAGGCCTGCCTGCCCCAAACCCCGCCCCACGGCTGCCGCCTGTCCACCGGACACAACGCAACCCGCACAGACCGCCTGCCGCCAGGCGCCCGGAGCCTGCCACCAGTTGGGCGCTCGGGCCCCACGCAAGGCACACGCCACAGCCCCGCCGCCAGCACCGGAAGGCCCGCCGGGCCCCATGGGACCCTCTCCTTTGCGTGGCACACCCATGCACACCCAGGCCTCCCTAACTCCAGCACCAGCATCTCCACGGGAGACGCACTAGACCCTGGGCCCAGCGGGACCCTCACACCGAAACTCACGCCCCTTCCGCCGCCACCTGCCCCCTTTCCTCCACAGCAGACTCCCTCCTTGCCACCAGCTCCCGCCCGGCACCAGCTCGGCTGGGCTCCAGTCCGCAGGCGTGGCTAGCTCTGCTGAGTATCAACCTCACACTGCCTCCCACTGCGCAACTCCCTGTCCTCCCTCCCCGGGAACACGGCCTCAGCCAGGGCAGGGGCGCCGCACGGCCTCAATGCCCAGCCCCGTGTGTGGACACCTTAGCGGCCCCGGGAGCTGGCCGCGGGCTCACACTTCTCTGCCCCGCCGGCACCCATGACCGGCCAGGGCACAGGCACCCAGCTCCCATTCACGTGCCCGGGACCCCTCCGTCCTGCCTTCCACGCGCCGCCCAAATCTCTGAGGATATCCCACATCATAGCCCAGGCCGCCCTGAAGGCACTGCCGCCCCGGGCACCCAACACTCCCCCTCACGGTGCTCTGCGCACACTGGCCCAGGACCTCTGGCCCTTCTGCACTTCTCTCGACCCCAGTCCGCGGCCGACTCGGCACCGCCCAGGGCCACCTGGCGCCCCACCGCCTCCACCTCTCTGGGAAATGCCGCAGGGGCTCCAGGGTTCTCGATGACCACCAAGGACTCTGCGAGGGAAAGGCACTGGCAGCCCCGCCGACCCCGTGAAGGCCCAGGCCAAGGCGTCCGACCCCGCCCAAACGGCCATCTCGGCAAGGCCCCCCGGCCGGCCTCCTCTCTCCCCACCAGAACCTGGGTCGGCAGTCCCGCCGAGGCCAAGGCCCCCGCTGCTCACCCGCAACCTACAGACAGCCTCGGCGCCCGACACCGCGGGCAGGACCCCGCGGAGACCTCAAGGAGGCAGCCGCAGGCCTGAGAGCCCAGCGGCGCTCACACACACCGCAGGCAGCCCACCCCACACTGGGCCTGCCACTCCCAAGGCTTTCCCGCCGGGCACCGGGGCCCCGGGGCCCCGGGGCTGCCCGCGAGGAGGCCAGCCCCAAGGCTCCTCTCCCCATGGCCCTCCGCGGCCACCGGAGGCCTGCCTGCCCCCACCTGCGCCCCAGGGCTGCACGCACCCAAGGGAGCCAAGGCAACGGGACCCTCCCCCGACGTCCCCTGTGGGAGCCACGTGCCGGACCTCAGTTTGCGATGAGGAGACGGTAGTGAGTTCTCACTCATTTTGTTCAGATTTTCCAAGGAATGCGTTTGTGGGTGTCATCATCGATCCGAGCACGGGCACACCCGCGGGACGGCCACCGCCACAGCCCCCACCGCCGGGACGGCCAGCCAGCTCCCTCCTGGCCGCGGCCCGCAGGCTCCCGAGCCCAACCGCGGGCAAGCAGGTCAGCTCCACCCCCGGGAGCAGAGGGTGCGGGTCCGGGCGCCACACACCGCCCCCCGGGGGCTACCTTGGCGCAGGCCACTGCCGCTTACCATCGCCTACCAGGTGGCCATCGATCCCGCCACCGGCCGCACGCCAACACGCCTCCCTCCGGCAGGAGGGACTGGCCTTCCCGGGGTCGCTCCCGACAGGCTCCGGCTTCCGCTCCCCGCGCTGGCCTCCGTTTCTCCGCCACAGCAGCTGGGTGAGGGCGACAACGGACACGCGCAAGCACGCCTCAGCAAGGGGCCAGGCTGCCCAAGGCACAGGGGCCGTGCCCCCCACCGCCCAGGGCCTGTGGGCAGCCTGGCTGCCACCTGTCCCTGGCCTCCCCCCTCTCACTGGGTGCCAGCAGCCAAAGGGCCACACGAGTGGCCAGCACTGCCCCTTCGCTGGGGCGCCACAGCGCCACGCGGGCTGCCGCCGCCTCGCCACACCCTTCCCCCAGGAACCGCGCCTCCCTCAGGCTCCCTAAGGCCCTGCCCACCCGCACCCCTCCCAGCTTCAGAAGAGTCCACCCCAACCCCGAGTCCGATTCCGCCCCCAGGCCCACCCTGGGGCTCTCCCTCTCACCCCGATGGGAAAACACCCTCGCTCCGGCCACCGACACTGCCTGCCCACGCAGGGAGAGACACACGCGGCCCAGAGTGCTCTGCAGGAGCCTCACCTCAGGACCGCTGACGTGCCCCTGGGGGCAAGGTCTCCGCCCCGAGAGCGGCTCCGCGGGCCCTGGACCCGGGGCGCCCATGGGCACACCTGCACTCCACCCCTGCTATCCCCAGCACGCTCTCAGGACCCCGGGCAAAACACAGACCCTTCTGCTGGACCCTCCGGGACCCCAAGGGCCCTGGAGCCTGGGCGAGACCCCGCAGGGCCGCACCTCGCCCTGACCGCCAATGGCCAGGGGCGTCCCCTGCCGCCAGGCTGTGGGCTCGGGTCGCTCGCCCTTCACCCTCCAGGCCCGCCACACCAGGCCCCCTGGCGCGCGGGACCTGGGTCCCTCAGGCAGGTCTCCCCGGGGCACTCTAGGGACACCGGAGGCCTGCCTGCCCCAAACCCCGCCCCACGGCTGCCGCCTGTCCACCGGACACAACGCAACCCGCACAGACCGCCTGCCGCCGGGCGCCCGGAGCCTGCCACCAGTTGGGCGCTCGGGCCCCACGCAAGGCACACGCCACAGCCCCGCCGCCAGCACCGGAAGGCCCGCCGGGCCCCATGGGACCCTCTCCTTTGCGTGCCACACCCATGCACACCCAGGCCTCCCTAACTCCAGCACCAGCATCTCCACGGGAGACGCACTAGACCCTGGGCCCAGCGGGACCCTCGCACCGAAACTCACGCCCCTTCCACCGCCACCTGCCCCCTTTCCTCCACAGCAGACTCCCTCCTTGCCACCAGCTCCCGCCCGGCACCAGCTCGGCTGGGCTCCAGTCCGCAGGCGTGGCTAGCTCTGCTGGGTATCAACCTCACACTGCCTCCCACTGCGCAACTCCCTGTCCTCCCTCCCCGGGAACACGGCCTCAGCCAGGCCAGGGGCGCCGCACGGCCTCAATGCCCAGCCCCGTGTGTGGACACCTTAGCGGCCCCGGGAGCTGGCCGCGGGCTCACACTTCTCTGCCCCGCCGGCACCCATGACCGGCCAGGGCACAGGCACCCAGCTCCCATTCACGTGCCCGGGACCCCTGCGTCCTGCCTTCCACGCGCCGCCCAAATCTCTGAGGATATCCCACATCATAGCCCAGGCCGCCCTGAAGGCACTGCCGCCCCGGGCACCCAACACTCCCCCTCACGGTGCTCTGCGCACACTGGCCCAGGACCTCTGGCCCTCCTGCACTTCTCTCGACCCCAGTACGCGGCCGACTCGGCACCGCCCAGGGCCACCTGGCGCCCCACCGCCTCCACGTCTCTGGGAAATGCCGCAGGGGCTCCAGGGTTCTCGATGACCACCAAGGACTCTGCGAGGGAAAGGCACTGGCAGCCCCGCCGACCCCGTGAAGGCCCAGGCCAAGGCGTCCGACCCCGCCCAAACGGCCATCTCGGCAAGGCCCCCCGGCCGGCCTCCTCTCTCCCCACCAGAACCTGGGTCGGCAGTCCCGCCGAGGCCAAGGCCCCCGCTGCTCACCCGCAACCTACAGACAGCCTCTGCGCCCGACACCGCGGGCAGGACCCCGCGGAGGCCTCACGGAGGAAGCCGCAGGCCTGAGAGCCCAGCGGCGCTCACACACACCGCAGGCAGCCCACCCCACACTGGGCCTGCCACTCCCAAGGCTTTCCCGCCGGGCACCGGGCCCCGGGGCCCCGGGGCTGCCCTCGAGGAGGCCAGCCCCAAGGCTCCTCTCCCCATGGCCCTCCGCGACCACCGGAGGCCTGCCTGCCCCCACCTGCGCCCCAGGGCTGCACGCACCCAAGGGAGCCAAGGCAACGGGACCCTCCCCCGACGGCCCCTGTGGGAGCCACGTGCCGGACCTCAGTTTGCGATGAGGAGACGGTAGTGAGTTCTCACTCATTTTGTTCAGATTTTCCAAGGAATGCGTTTGTGGGTGTCATCATCGATCCGAGCACGGGCACACCCGCGGGACAGCCACCGCCACAGCCCCCACCGCCGGGACGGCCAGCCAGCTCCCTCCTGGCCGCGGCCCGCAGGCTCCCGAGCCCATCCGCGGGCAAGCAGGTCAGCTCCACCCCCGGGAGCAGAGGGTGCGGGTCCGGGCGCCACACACCGCCCCCCGGGGGCTACCTTGGCGCAGGCCACTGCCGCTTACCATCGCCTACCAGGTGGCCATCGATCCCGCCACCGGCCGCACGCCAACACGCCTCCCTCCGGCAGGAGGGACTGGCCTTCC
Source organism: Sus scrofa (assembly GCF_054392235.1). Lineage (NCBI taxonomy): Eukaryota > Metazoa > Chordata > Mammalia > Artiodactyla > Suidae > Sus > Sus scrofa. Next base: position 151,882,104 of record NC_139383.1, read on the forward strand.
CGGGGTCGCTCCCGACAGGCTCCGGCTTCCGCTCCCCGCGCTGGCCTCCGTTTCTCCGCCACAGCAGCTGGGTGAGGGCGACAACGGACACGCGCAAGCACGCCTCAGCAAGGGGCCAGGCTGCCCAAGGCACAGGGGCCGGGCCCCCCACCGCCCAGGGCCTGTGGGCAGCCTGGCTGCCACCTGTCCCTGGCCTCCCCCCTCTCACTGGGTGCCAGCAGCCAAAGGGCCACACGAGTGGCCAGCACTGCCCCTTCGCTGGGGCGCCACAGCGCCACGCGGGCTGCCGCCGCCTCGCCACACCCTTCCCCCAGGAACCGCGCCTCCCTCAGGCTCCCTAAGGCCCTGCCCACCCGCACCCCTCCCAGCTTCAGAAGAGTCCACCCCAACCCCGAGTCCGATTCCGCCCCCAGGCCCACCCTGGGGCTCTCCCTCTCACCCCGATGGGAAAACACCCTCGCTCCGGCCACCGACACTGCCTGCCCACGCAGGGAGAGACACACGCGGCCCAGAGTGCTCTGCAGGAGCCTCACCTCAGGACCGCTGACGTGCCCCTGGGGGCAAGGTCTCCGCCCCGAGAGCGGCTCCGCGGGCCCTGGACCCGGGGCGCCCATGGGCACACCTGCACTCCACCCCTGCTATCCCCAGCACGCTCTCAGGACCCCGGGCAAAACACAGACCCTTCTGCTGGACCCTCCGGGACCCCAAGGGCCCTGGAGCCTGTGCGAGACCCCGCAGGGCCGCACCTCGCCCTGACCGCCAATGGCCAGGGGCGTCCCCTGCCGCCAGGCTGTGGGCTCGGGTCGCTCGCCCTTCACCCTCCAGGCCCGCCACACAAGGCCCCCTGGCGCGCGGGACCTGGGTCCCTCAGGCAGGTCTCCCCGGGGCACCCTGGGGACACCGGAGGCCTGCCTGCCCCAAACCCCGCCCCACGGCTGCCGCCTGTCCACCGGACACAACGCAACCCGCACAGACCGCCTGCCGCCGGGCGCCCGGAGCCTGCCACCAGTTGGGCGCTCGGGCCCCACGCAAGGCACACGCCACAGCCCCGCCGCCAGCACCGGAAGGCCCGCCGGGCCCCATGGGACCCTCTCCTTTGCGTGCCACACCCATGCACACCCAGGCCTCCCTAACTCCAGCACCAGCATCTCCACGGGAGACGCACTAGACCCTGGGCCCAGCGGGACCCTCGCACCGAAACTCACGCCCCTTCCGCCGCCACCTGCCCCCTTTCCTCCACAGCAGACTCCCTCCTTGCCACCAGCTCCCGCCCGGCACCAGCTCGGCTGGGCTCCAGTCCGCAGGCGTGGCTAGCTCTGCTGGGTATCAACCTCACACTGCCTCCCACTGCGCAACTCCCTGTCCTCCCTCCCCGGGAACACGGCCTCAGCCAGGCCAGGGGCGCCGCACGGCCTCAATGCCCAGCCCCGTGTGTGGACACCTTAGCGGCCCCGGGAGCTGGCCGCGGGCTCACACTTCTCTGCCCCGCCGGCACCCATGACCGGCCAGGGCACAGGCACCCAGCTCCCATTCACGTGCCCGGGACCCCTCCGTCCTGCCTTCCACGCGCCGCCCAAATCTCTGAGGATATCCCACATCATAGCCCAGGCCGCCCTGAAGGCACTGCCGCCCCGGGCACCCAACACTCCCCCTCACGGTGCTCTGCGCACACTGGCCCAGGACCTCTGGCCCTCCTGCACTTCTCTCGACCCCAGTCCGCGGCCGACTCGGCACCGCCCAGGGCCACCTGGCGCCCCACCGCCTCCACGTCTCTGGGAAATGCCGCAGGGGCTCCAGGGTTCTCGATGACCACCAAGGACTCTGCGAGGGAAAGGCACTGGCAGCCCCGCCGACCCCGTGAAGGCCCAGGCCAAGGCGTCCGACCCCGCCCAAACGGCCATCTCGGCAAGGCCCCCCGGCCGGCCTCCTCTCTCCCCACCAGAACCTGGGTCGGCAGTCCCGCCGAGGCCAAGGCCCCCGCTGCTCACCCGCAACCTACAGACAGCCTCTGCGCCCGACACCGCGGGCAGGACCCCGCGGAGGCCTCACGGAGGCAGCCGCAGGCCTGAGAGCCCAGCGGCGCTCACACACACCGCAGGCAGCCCACCCCACACTGGGCCTGCCACTCCCAAGGCTTTCCCGCCGGGCACCGGGGCCCCGGGGCCCCGGGGCTGCCCTCGAGGAGGCCAGCCCCAAGGCTCCTCTCCCCATGGCCCTCCGCGGCCACCGGAGGCCTGCCTGCCCCCACCTGCGCCCCAGGGCTGCACGCACCCAAGGGAGCCAAGGCAACGGGACCCTCCCCCGACGTCCCCTGTGGGAGCCACGTGCCGGACCTCAGTTTGCGATGAGGAGACGGTAGTGAGTTCTCACTCATTTTGTTCAGATTTTCCAAGGAATGCGTTTGTGGGTGTCATCATCGATCCGAGCACGGGCACACCCGCGGGACAGCCACCGCCACAACCCCCACCGCGGGGACCACCAGCCAGCTCCCTCCTGGCCGCGGCCCGCAGGCTCCCGAGCCCAACCGCGGGCAAGCAGGACAGCTCCACCCCCGGGAGCTCAGGGTGCGGGTCCGGGCGCCACACACCGCCCCCCGGGGGCTACCTTGGCGCAGGCCACTGCCGCTTACCATCGCCTACCAGGTGGCCATCGATCCCGCCACCGGCCGCACGCCAACACGCCTCCCTCCGGCAGGAGGGACTGGCCTTCCCGGGGTCGCTCCCGACAGGCTCCGGCTTCCGCTCCCCGCGCTGGCCTCCGTTTCTCCGCCGCAGCAGCTGGGTGAGGGCGACAACGGACACGCGCAAGCACGCCTCAGCAAGGGGCCCGGCTGCCCAAGGCACAGGGGCCGGGCCCCCCACCGCCCAGGGCCTGTGGGCAGCCTGGCTGCCACCTGTCCCTGGCCTCCCCCCTCTCACTGGGTGCCAGCAGCCAAAGGGCCACACGAGTGGCCAGCACTGCCCCTTCGCTGGGGCGCCACAGCGCCACGCGGGCTGCCGCCGCCTCGCCACACCCTTCCCCCAGGAACCGCGCCTCCCTCAGGCTCCCTAAGGCCCTGCCCACCCGCACCCCTCCCAGCTTCAGAAGAGTCCACCCCAACCCCGAGTCCGATTCCGCCCCCAGGCCCACCCTGGGGCTCTCCCTCTCACCCCGATGGGAAAACACCCTCGCTCCGGCCACCGACACTGCCTGCCCACGCAGGGAGAGACACACGCGGCCCAGAGTGCTCTGCAGGAGCCTCACCTCAGGACCGCTGACGTGCCCCTGGGGGCAACGTCTCCGCCCCGAGAGCGGCTCCGCGGGCCCTGGACCCGGGGCGCCCATGGGCACACCTGCACTCCACCCCTGCTATCCCCAGCACGCTCTCAGGACCCCGGGCAAAACACAGACCCTTCTGCTGGACCCTCCGGGACCCCAAGGGCCCTGGAGCCTGTGCGAGACCCCGCAGGGCCGCACCTCGCCCTGACCGCCAATGGCCAGGGGCGTCCCCTGCCGCCAGGCTGTGGGCTCGGGTCGCTCGCCCTTCACCCTCCAGGCCCGCCACACAAGGCCCCCTGGCGCGCGGGACCTGGGTCCCTCAGGCAGGTCTCCCCGGGGCACCCTGGGGACACCGGAGGCCTGCCTGCCCCAAACCCCGCCCCACGGCTGCCGCCTGTCCACCGGACACAACGCAACCCGCACAGACCGCCTGCCGCCGGGCGCCCGGAGCCTGCCACCAGTTGGGCGCTCGGGCCCCACGCAAGGCACACGCCACAGCCCCGCCGCCAGCACCGGAAGGCCCGCCGGGCCCCATGGGACCCTCTACTTTGCGTGCCACACCCATGCACACCCAGGCCTCCCTAACTCCAGCACCAGCATCTCCACGGGAGACGCACTAGACCCTGGGCCCAGCGGGACCCTCGCACCGAAACTCACGCCCCTTCCGCCGCCACCTGCCCCCTTTCCTCCACAGCAGACTCCCTCCTTGCCACCAGCTCCCGCCCGGCACCAGCTCGGCTGGGCTCCAGTCCGCAGGCGTGGCTAGCTCTGCTGGGTATCAACCTCACACTGCCTCCCACTGCGCAACTCCCTGTCCTCCCTCCCCGGGAACACGGCCTCAGCCAGGCCAGGGGCGCCGCACGGCCTCAATGCCCAGCCCCGTGTGTGGACACCTTAGCGGCCCCGGGAGCTGGCCGCGGGCTCACACTTCTCTGCCCCGCCGGCACCCATGACCGGCCAGGGCACAGGCACCCAGCTCCCATTCACGTGCCCGGGACCCCTGCGTCCTGCCTTCCACGCGCCGCCCAAATCTCTGAGGATATCCCACATCATAGCCCAGGCCGCCCTGAAGGCACTGCCGCCCCGGGCACCCAACACTCCCCCTCACGGTGCTCTGCGCACACTGGCCCAGGACCTCTGGCCCTCCTGCACTTCTCTCGACCCCAGTACGCGGCCGACTCGGCACCGCCCAGGGCCACCTGGCGCCCCACCGCCTCCACGTCTCTGGGAAATGCCGCAGGGGCTCCAGGGTTCTCGATGACCACCAAGGACTCTGCGAGGGAAAGGCACTGGCAGCCCCGCCGACCCCGTGAAGGCCCAGGCCAAGGCGTCCGACCCCGCCCAAACGGCCATCTCGGCAAGGCCCCCCGGCCGGCCTCCTCTCTCCCCACCAGAACCTGGGTCGGCAGTCCCGCCGAGGCCAAGGCCCCCGCTGCTCACCCGCAACCTACAGACACCCTCTGCGCCCGACACCGCGGGCAGGACCCCGCGGAGGCCTCACGGAGGAAGCCGCAGGCCTGAGAGCCCAGCGGCGCTCACACACACCGCAGGCAGCCCACCCCACACTGGGCCTGCCACTCCCAAGGCTTTCCCGCCGGGCACCGGGCCCCGGGGCCCCGGGGCTGCCCTCGAGGAGGCCAGCCCCAAGGCTCCTCTCCCCATGGCCCTCCGCGACCACCGGAGGCCTGCCTGCCCCCACCTGCGCCCCAGGGCTGCACGCACCCAAGGGAGCCAAGGCAACGGGACCCTCCCCCGACGGCCCCTGTGGGAGCCACGTGCCGGACCTCAGTTTGCGATGAGGAGACGGTAGTGAGTTCTCACTCATTTTGTTCAGATTTTCCAAGGAATGCGTTTGTGGGTGTCATCATCGATCCGAGCACGGGCACACCCGCGGGACAGCCACCGCCACAGCCCCCACCGCCGGGACGGCCAGCCAGCTCCCTCCTGGCCGCGGCCCGCAGGCTCCCGAGCCCATCCGCGGGCAAGCAGGTCAGCTCCACCCCCGGGAGCAGAGGGTGCGGGTCCGGGCGCCACACACCGCCCCCCGGGGGCTACCTTGGCGCAGGCCACTGCCGCTTACCATCGCCTACCAGGTGGCCATCGATCCCGCCACCGGCCGCACGCCAACACGCCTCCCTCCGGCAGGAGGGACTGGCCTTCCCGGGGTCGCTCCCGACAGGCTCCGGCTTCCGCTCCCCGCGCTGGCCTCCGTTTCTCCGCCGCAGCAGCTGGGTGAGGGCGACAACGGACACGCGCAAGCACGCCTCAGCAAGGGGCCCGGCTGCCCAAGGCACAGGGGCCGGGCCCCCCACCGCCCAGGGCCTGTGGGCAGCCTGGCTGCCACCTGTCCCTGGCCTCCCCCCTCTCACTGGGTGCCAGCAGCCAAAGGGCCACACGAGTGGCCAGCACTGCCCCTTCGCTGGGGCGCCACAGCGCCACGCGGGCTGCCGCCGCCTCGCCACACCCTTCCCCCAGGAACCGCGCCTCCCTCAGGCTCCCTAAGGCCCTGCCCACCCGCACCCCTCCCAGCTTCAGAAGAGTCCACCCCAACCCCGAGTCCGATTCCGCCCCCAGGCCCACCCTGGGGCTCTCCCTCTCACCCCGATGGGAAAACACCCTCGCTCCGGCCACCGACACTGCCTGCCCACGCAGGGAGAGACACACGCGGCCCAGAGTGCTCTGCAGGAGCCTCACCTCAGGACCGCTGACGTGCCCCTGGGGGCAACGTCTCCGCCCCGAGAGCGGCTCCGCGGGCCCTGGACCCGGGGCGCCCATGGGCACACCTGCACTCCACCCCTGCTATCCCCAGCACGCTCTCAGGACCCCGGGCAAAACACAGACCCTTCTGCTGGACCCTCCGGGACCCCAAGGGCCCTGGAGCCTGTGCGAGACCCCGCAGGGCCGCACCTCGCCCTGACCGCCAATGGCCAGGGGCGTCCCCTGCCGCCAGGCTGTGGGCTCGGGTCGCTCGCCCTTCACCCTCCAGGCCCGCCACACAAGGCCCCCTGGCGCGCGGGACCTGGGTCCCTCAGGCAGGTCTCCCCGGGGCACCCTGGGGACACCGGAGGCCTGCCTGCCCCAAACCCCGCCCCACGGCTGCCGCCTGTCCACCGGACACAACGCAACCCGCACAGACCGCCTGCCGCCGGGCGCCCGGAGCCTGCCACCAGTTGGGCGCTCGGGCCCCACGCAAGGCACACGCCACAGCCCCGCCGCCAGCACCGGAAGGCCCGCCGGGCCCCATGGGACCCTCTACTTTGCGTGCCACACCCATGCACACCCAGGCCTCCCTAACTCCAGCACCAGCATCTCCACGGGAGACGCACTAGACCCTGGGCCCAGCGGGACCCTCGCACCGAAACTCACGCCCCTTCCGCCGCCACCTGCCCCCTTTCCTCCACAGCAGACTCCCTCCTTGCCACCAGCTCCCGCCCGGCACCAGCTCGGCTGGGCTCCAGTCCGCAGGCGTGGCTAGCTCTGCTGGGTATCAACCTCACACTGCCTCCCACTGCGCAACTCCCTGTCCTCCCTCCCCGGGAACACGGCCTCAGCCAGGCCAGGGGCGCCGCACGGCCTCAATGCCCAGCCCCGTGTGTGGACACCTTAGCGGCCCCGGGAGCTGGCCGCGGGCTCACACTTCTCTGCCCCGCCGGCACCCATGACCGGCCAGGGCACAGGCACCCAGCTCCCATTCACGTGCCCGGGACCCCTCCGTCCTGCCTTCCACGCGCCGCCCAAATCTCTGAGGATATCCCACATCATAGCCCAGGCCGCCCTGAAGGCACTGCCGCCCCGGGCACCCAACACTCCCCCTCACGGTGCTCTGCGCACACTGGCCCAGGACCTCTGGCCCTCCTGCACTTCTCTCGACCCCAGTCCGCGGCCGACTCGGCACCGCCCAGGGCCACCTGGCGCCCCACCGCCTCCACGTCTCTGGGAAATGCCGCAGGGGCTCCAGGGTTCTCGATGACCACCAAGGACTCTGCGAGGGAAAGGCACTGGCAGCCCCGCCGACCCCGTGAAGGCCCAGGCCAAGGCGTCCGACCCCGCCCAAACGGCCATCTCGGCAAGGCCCCCCGGCCGGCCTCCTCTCTCCCCACCAGAACCTGGGTCGGCAGTCCCGCCGAGGCCAAGGCCCCCGCTGCTCACCCGCAACCTACAGACAGCCTCTGCGCCCGACACCGCGGGCAGGACCCCGCGGAGGCCTCACGGAGGCAGCCGCAGGCCTGAGAGCCCAGCGGCGCTCACACACACCGCAGGCAGCCCACCCCACACTGGGCCTGCCACTCCCAAGGCTTTCCCGCCGGGCACCGGGGCCCCGGGGCCCCGGGGCTGCCCTCGAGGAGGCCAGCCCCAAGGCTCCTCTCCCCATGGCCCTCCGCGGCCACCGGAGGCCTGCCTGCCCCCACCTGCGCCCCAGGGCTGCACGCACCCAAGGGAGCCAAGGCAACGGGACCCTCCCCCGACGTCCCCTGTGGGAGCCACGTGCCGGACCTCAGTTTGCGATGAGGAGACGGTAGTGAGTTCTCACTCATTTTGTTCAGATTTTCCAAGGAATGCGTTTGTGGGTGTCATCATCGATCCGAGCACGGGCACACCCGCGGGACAGCCACCGCCACAACCCCCACCGCGGGGACGGCCAGCCAGCTCCCTCCTGGCCGCGGCCCGCAGGCTCCCGAGCCCAACCGCGGGCAAGCAGGACAGCTCCACCCCCGGGAGCTCAGGGTGCGGGTCCGGGCGCCACACACCGCCCCCCGGGGGCTACCTTGGCGCAGGCCACTGCCGCTTACCATCGCCTACCAGGTGGCCATCGATCCCGCCACCGGCCGCACGCCAACACGCCTCCCTCCGGCAGGAGGGACTGGCCTTCCCGGGGTCGCTCCCGACAGGCTCCGGCTTCCGCTCCCCGCGCTGGCCTCCGTTTCTCCGCCGCAGCAGCTGGGTGAGGGCGACAACGGACACGCGCAAGCACGCCTCAGCAAGGGGCCCGGCTGCCCAAGGCACAGGGGCCGGGCCCCCCACCGCCCAGGGCCTGTGGGCAGCCTGGCTGCCACCTGTCCCTGGCCTCCCCCCTCTCACTGGGTGCCAGCAGCCAAAGGGCCACACGAGTGGCCAGCACTGCCCCTTCGCTGGGGCGCCACAGCGCCACGCGGGCTGCCGCCGCCTCGCCACACCCTTCCCCCAGGAACCGCGCCTCCCTCAGGCTCCCTAAGGCCCTGCCCACCCGCACCCCTCCCAGCTTCAGAAGAGTCCACCCCAACCCCGAGTCCGATTCCGCCCCCAGGCCCACCCTGGGGCTCTCCCTCTCACCCCGATGGGAAAACACCCTCGCTCCGGCCACCGACACTGCCTGCCCACGCAGGGAGAGACACACGCGGCCCAGAGTGCTCTGCAGGAGCCTCACCTCAGGACCGCTGACGTGCCCCTGGGGGCAACGTCTCCGCCCCGAGAGCGGCTCCGCGGGCCCTGGACCCGGGGCGCCCATGGGCACACCTGCACTCCACCCCTGCTATCCCCAGCACGCTCTCAGGACCCCGGGCAAAACACAGACCCTTCTGCTGGACCCTCCGGGACCCCAAGGGCCCTGGAGCCTGTGCGAGACCCCGCAGGGCCGCACCTCGCCCTGACCGCCAATGGCCAGGGGCGTCCCCTGCCGCCAGGCTGTGGGCTCGGGTCGCTCGCCCTTCACCCTCCAGGCCCGCCACACAAGGCCCCCTGGCGCGCGGGACCTGGGTCCCTCAGGCAGGTCTCCCCGGGGCACCCTGGGGACACCGGAGGCCTGCCTGCCCCAAACCCCGCCCCACGGCTGCCGCCTGTCCACCGGACACAACGCAACCCGCACAGACCGCCTGCCGCCGGGCGCCCGGAGCCTGCCACCAGTTGGGCGCTCGGGCCCCACGCAAGGCACACGCCACAGCCCCGCCGCCAGCACCGGAAGGCCCGCCGGGCCCCATGGGACCCTCTACTTTGCGTGCCACACCCATGCACACCCAGGCCTCCCTAACTCCAGCACCAGCATCTCCACGGGAGACGCACTAGACCCTGGGCCCAGCGGGACCCTCGCACCGAAACTCACGCCCCTTCCGCCGCCACCTGCCCCCTTTCCTCCACAGCAGACTCCCTCCTTGCCACCAGCTCCCGCCCGGCACCAGCTCGGCTGGGCTCCAGTCCGCAGGCGTGGCTAGCTCTGCTGGGTATCAACCTCACACTGCCTCCCACTGCGCAACTCCCTGTCCTCCCTCCCCGGGAACACGGCCTCAGCCAGGGCAGGGGCGCCGCACGGCCTCAATGCCCAGCCCCGTGTGTGGACACCTTAGCGGCCCCGGGAGCTGGCCGCGGGCTCACACTTCTCTGCCCCGCCGGCACCCATGACCGGCCAGGGCACAGGCACCCAGCTCCCATTCACGTGCCCGGGACCCCTCCGTCCTGCCTTCCACGCGCCGCCCAAATCTCTGAGGATATCCCACATCATAGCCCAGGCCGCCCTGAAGGCACTGCCGCCCCGGGCACCCAACACTCCCCCTCACGGTGCTCTGCGCACACTGGCCCAGGACCTCTGGCCCTCCTGCACTTCTCTCGACCCCAGTCCGCGGCCGACTCGGCACCGCCCAGGGCCACCTGGCGCCCCACCGCCTCCACGTCTCTGGGAAATGCCGCAGGGGCTCCAGGGTTCTCGATGACCACCAAGGACTCTGCGAGGGAAAGGCACTGGCAGCCCCGCCGACCCCGTGAAGGCCCAGGCCAAGGCGTCCGACCCCGCCCAAACGGCCATCTCGGCAAGGCCCCCCGGCCGGCCTCCTCTCTCCCCACCAGAACCTGGGTCGGCAGTCCCGCCGAGGCCAAGGCCCCCGCTGCTCACCCGCAACCTACAGACAGCCTCTGCGCCCGACACCGCGGGCAGGACCCCGCGGAGGCCTCACGGAGGCAGCCGCAGGCCTGAGAGCCCAGCGGCGCTCACACACACCGCAGGCAGCCCACCCCACACTGGGCCTGCCACTCCCAAGGCTTTCCCGCCGGGCACCGGGGCCCCGGGGCCCCGGGGCTGCCCTCGAGGAGGCCAGCCCCAAGGCTCCTCTCCCCATGGCCCTCCGCGGCCACCGGAGGCCTGCCTGCCCCCACCTGCGCCCCAGGGCTGCACGCACCCAAGGGAGCCAAGGCAACGGGACCCTCCCCCGACGTCCCCTGTGGGAGCCACGTGCCGGACCTCAGTTTGCGATGAGGAGACGGTAGTGAGTTCTCACTCATTTTGTTCAGATTTTCCAAGGAATGCGTTTGTGGGTGTCATCATCGATCCGAGCACGGGCACACCCGCGGGACAGCCACCGCCACAGCCCCCACCGCCGGGACGGCCAGCCAGCTCCCTCCTGGCCGCGGCCCGCAGGCTCCCGAGCCCATCCGCGGGCAAGCAGGTCAGCTCCACCCCCGGGAGCAGAGGGTGCGGGTCCGGGCGCCACACACCGCCCCCCGGGGGCTACCTTGGCGCAGGCCACTGCCGCTTACCATCGCCTACCAGGTGGCCATCGATCCCGCCACCGGCCGCACGCCAACACGCCTCCCTCCGGCAGGAGGGACTGGCCTTCCCGGGGTCGCTCCCGACAGGCTCCGGCTTCCGCTCCCCGCGCTGGCCTCCGTTTCTCCGCCGCAGCAGCTGGGTGAGGGCGACAACGGACACGCGCAAGCACGCCTCAGCAAGGGGCCCGGCTGCCCAAGGCACAGGGGCCGGGCCCCCCACCGCCCAGGGCCTGTGGGCAGCCTGGCTGCCACCTGTCCCTGGCCTCCCCCCTCTCACTGGGTGCCAGCAGCCAAAGGGCCACACGAGTGGCCAGCACTGCCCCTTCGCTGGGGCGCCACAGCGCCACGCGGGCTGCCGCCGCCTCGCCACACCCTTCCCCCAGGAACCGCGCCTCCCTCAGGCTCCCTAAGGCCCTGCCCACCCGCACCCCTCCCAGCTTCAGAAGAGTCCACCCCAACCCCGAGTCCGATTCCGCCCCCAGGCCCACCCTGGGGCTCTCCCTCTCACCCCGATGGGAAAACACCCTCGCTCCGGCCACCGACACTGCCTGCCCACGCAGGGAGAGACACACGCGGCCCAGAGTGCTCTGCAGGAGCCTCACCTCAGGACCGCTGACGTGCCCCTGGGGGCAACGTCTCCGCCCCGAGAGCGGCTCCGCGGGCCCTGGACCCGGGGCGCCCATGGGCACACCTGCACTCCACCCCTGCTATCCCCAGCACGCTCTCAGGACCCCGGGCAAAACACAGACCCTTCTGCTGGACCCTCCGGGACCCCAAGGGCCCTGGAGCCTGTGCGAGACCCCGCAGGGCCGCACCTCGCCCTGACCGCCAATGGCCAGGGGCGTCCCCTGCCGCCAGGCTGTGGGCTCGGGTCGCTCGCCCTTCACCCTCCAGGCCCGCCACACAAGGCCCCCTGGCGCGCGGGACCTGGGTCCCTCAGGCAGGTCTCCCCGGGGCACCCTGGGGACACCGGAGGCCTGCCTGCCCCAAACCCCGCCCCACGGCTGCCGCCTGTCCACCGGACACAACGCAACCCGCACAGACCGCCTGCCGCCGGGCGCCCGGAGCCTGCCACCAGTTGGGCGCTCGGGCCCCACGCAAGGCACACGCCACAGCCCCGCCGCCAGCACCGGAAGGCCCGCCGGGCCCCATGGGACCCTCTCCTTTGCGTGCCACACCCATGCACACCCAGGCCTCCCTAACTCCAGCACCAGCATCTCCACGGGAGACGCACTAGACCCTGGGCCCAGCGGGACCCTCGCACCGAAACTCACGCCCCTTCCGCCGCCACCTGCCCCCTTTCCTCCACAGCAGACTCCCTCCTTGCCACCAGCTCCCGCCCGGCACCAACTCGGCTGGGCTCCAGTCCGCAGGCGTGGCTAGCTCTGCTGGGTATCAACCTCACACTGCCTCCCACTGCGCAACTCCCTGTCCTCCCTCCCCGGGAACACGGCCTCAGCCAGGGCAGAGGCGCCGCACGGCCTCAATGCCCAGCCCCGTGTGTGGACACCTTAGCGGCCCCGGGAGCTGGCCGCGGGCTCACACTTCTCTGCCCCGCCGGCACCCATGACCGGCCAGGGCACAGGCACCCAGCTCCCATTCACGTGCCCGGGACCCCTCCGTCCTGCCTTCCACGCGCCGCCCAAATCTCTGAGGATATCCCACATCATAGCCCAGGCCGCCCTGAAGGCACTGCCGCCCCGGGCACCCAACACTCCCCCTCACGGTGCTCTGCGCACACTGGCCCAGGACCTCTGGCCCTCCTGCACTTCTCTCGACCCCAGTACGCGGCCGACTCGGCACCGCCCAGGGCCACCTGGCGCCCCACCGCCTCCACGTCTCTGGGAAATGCCGCAGGGGCTCCAGGGTTCTCGATGACCACCAAGGACTCTGCGAGGGAAAGGCACTGGCAGCCCCGCCGACCCCGTGAAGGCCCAGGCCAAGGCGTCCGACCCCGCCCAAACGGCCATCTCGGCAAGGCCCCCCGGCCGGCCTCCTCTCTCCCCACCAGAACCTGGGTCGGCAGTCCCGCCGAGGCCAAGGCCCCCGCTGCTCACCCGCAACCTACAGACAGCCTCTGCGCCCGACACCGCGGGCAGGACCCCGCGGAGGCCTCACGGAGGAAGCCGCAGGCCTGAGAGCCCAGCGGCGCTCACACACACCGCAGGCAGCCCACCCCACACTGGGCCTGCCACTCCCAAGGCTTTCCCGCCGGGCACCGGGCCCCGGGGCCCCGGGGCTGCCCTCGAGGAGGCCAGCCCCAAGGCTCCTCTCCCCATGGCCCTCCGCGACCACCGGAGGCCTGCCTGCCCCCACCTGCGCCCCAGGGCTGCACGCACCCAAGGGAGCCAAGGCAACGGGACCCTCCCCCGACGGCCCCTGTGGGAGCCACGTGCCGGACCTCAGTTTGCGATGAGGAGACGGTAGTGAGTTCTCACTCATTTTGTTCAGATTTTCCAAGGAATGCGTTTGTGGGTGTCATCATCGATCCGAGCACGGGCACACCCGCGGGACAGCCACCGCCACAGCCCCCACCGCCGGGACGGCCAGCCAGCTCCCTCCTGGCCGCGGCCCGCAGGCTCCCGAGCCCATCCGCGGGCAAGCAGGTCAGCTCCACCCCCGGGAGCAGAGGGTGCGGGTCCGGGCGCCACACACCGCCCCCCGGGGGCTACCTTGGCGCAGGCCACTGCCGCTTACCATCGCCTACCAGGTGGCCATCGATCCCGCCACCGGCCGCACGCCAACACGCCTCCCTCCGGCAGGAGGGACTGGCCTTCCCGGGGTCGCTCCCGACAGGCTCCGGCTTCCGCTCCCCGCGCTGGCCTCCGTTTCTCCGCCGCAGCAGCTGGGTGAGGGCGACAACGGACACGCGCAAGCACGCCTCAGCAAGGGGCCCGGCTGCCCAAGGCACAGGGGCCGGGCCCCCCACCGCCCAGGGCCTGTGGGCAGCCTGGCTGCCACCTGTCCCTGGCCTCCCCCCTCTCACTGGGTGCCAGCAGCCAAAGGGCCACACGAGTGGCCAGCACTGCCCCTTCGCTGGGGCGCCACAGCGCCACGCGGGCTGCCGCCGCCTCGCCACACCCTTCCCCCAGGAACCGCGCCTCCCTCAGGCTCCCTAAGGCCCTGCCCACCCGCACCCCTCCCAGCTTCAGAAGAGTCCACCCCAACCCCGAGTCCGATTCCGCCCCCAGGCCCACCCTGGGGCTCTCCCTCTCACCCCGATGGGAAAACACCCTCGCTCCGGCCACCGACACTGCCTGCCCACGCAGGGAGAGACACACGCGGCCCAGAGTGCTCTGCAGGAGCCTCACCTCAGGACCGCTGACGTGCCCCTGGGGGCAACGTCTCCGCCCCGAGAGCGGCTCCGCGGGCCCTGGACCCGGGGCGCCCATGGGCACACCTGCACTCCACCCCTGCTATCCCCAGCACGCTCTCAGGACCCCGGGCAAAACACAGACCCTTCTGCTGGACCCTCCGGGACCCCAAGGGCCCTGGAGCCTGTGCGAGACCCCGCAGGGCCGCACCTCGCCCTGACCGCCAATGGCCAGGGGCGTCCCCTGCCGCCAGGCTGTGGGCTCGGGTCGCTCGCCCTTCACCCTCCAGGCCCGCCACACAAGGCCCCCTGGCGCGCGGGACCTGGGTCCCTCAGGCAGGTCTCCCCGGGGCACCCTGGGGACACCGGAGGCCTGCCTGCCCCAAACCCCGCCCCACGGCTGCCGCCTGTCCACCGGACACAACGCAACCCGCACAGACCGCCTGCCGCCGGGCGCCCGGAGCCTGCCACCAGTTGGGCGCTCGGGCCCCACGCAAGGCACACGCCACAGCCCCGCCGCCAGCACCGGAAGGCCCGCCGGGCCCCATGGGACCCTCTACTTTGCGTGCCACACCCATGCACACCCAGGCCTCCCTAACTCCAGCACCAGCATCTCCACGGGAGACGCACTAGACCCTGGGCCCAGCGGGACCCTCGCACCGAAACTCACGCCCCTTCCGCCGCCACCTGCCCCCTTTCCTCCACAGCAGACTCCCTCCTTGCCACCAGCTCCCGCCCGGCACCAGCTCGGCTGGGCTCCAGTCCGCAGGCGTGGCTAGCTCTGCTGGGTATCAACCTCACACTGCCTCCCACTGCGCAACTCCCTGTCCTCCCTCCCCGGGAACACGGCCTCAGCCAGGCCAGGGGCGCCGCACGGCCTCAATGCCCAGCCCCGTGTGTGGACACCTTAGCGGCCCCGGGAGCTGGCCGCGGGCTCACACTTCTCTGCCCCGCCGGCACCCATGACCGGCCAGGGCACAGGCACCCAGCTCCCATTCACGTGCCCGGGACCCCTCCGTCCTGCCTTCCACGCGCCGCCCAAATCTCTGAGGATATCCCACATCATAGCCCAGGCCGCCCTGAAGGCACTGCCGCCCCGGGCACCCAACACTCCCCCTCACGGTGCTCTGCGCACACTGGCCCAGGACCTCTGGCCCTCCTGCACTTCTCTCGACCCCAGTCCGCGGCCGACTCGGCACCGCCCAGGGCCACCTGGCGCCCCACCGCCTCCACGTCTCTGGGAAATGCCGCAGGGGCTCCAGGGTTCTCGATGACCACCAAGGACTCTGCGAGGGAAAGGCACTGGCAGCCCCGCCGACCCCGTGAAGGCCCAGGCCAAGGCGTCCGACCCCGCCCAAACGGCCATCTCGGCAAGGCCCCCCGGCCGGCCTCCTCTCTCCCCACCAGAACCTGGGTCGGCAGTCCCGCCGAGGCCAAGGCCCCCGCTGCTCACCCGCAACCTACAGACAGCCTCTGCGCCCGACACCGCGGGCAGGACCCCGCGGAGGCCTCACGGAGGCAGCCGCAGGCCTGAGAGCCCAGCGGCGCTCACACACACCGCAGGCAGCCCACCCCACACTGGGCCTGCCACTCCCAAGGCTTTCCCGCCGGGCACCGGGGCCCCGGGGCCCCGGGGCTGCCCTCGAGGAGGCCAGCCCCAAGGCTCCTCTCCCCATGGCCCTCCGCGGCCACCGGAGGCCTGCCTGCCCCCACCTGCGCCCCAGGGCTGCACGCACCCAAGGGAGCCAAGGCAACGGGACCCTCCCCCGACGTCCCCTGTGGGAGCCACGTGCCGGACCTCAGTTTGCGATGAGGAGACGGTAGTGAGTTCTCACTCATTTTGTTCAGATTTTCCAAGGAATGCGTTTGTGGGTGTCATCATCGATCCGAGCACGGGCACACCCGCGGGACAGCCACCGCCACAGCCCCCACCGCCGGGACGGCCAGCCAGCTCCCTCCTGGCCGCGGCCCGCAGGCTCCCGAGCCCATCCGCGGGCAAGCAGGTCAGCTCCACCCCCGGGAGCAGAGGGTGCGGGTCCGGGCGCCACACACCGCCCCCCGGGGGCTACCTTGGCGCAGGCCACTGCCGCTTACCATCGCCTACCAGGTGGCCATCGATCCCGCCACCGGCCGCACGCCAACACGCCTCCCTCCGGCAGGAGGGACTGGCCTTCCCGGGGTCGCTCCCGACAGGCTCCGGCTTCCGCTCCCCGCGCTGGCCTCCGTTTCTCCGCCGCAGCAGCTGGGTGAGGGCGACAACGGACACGCGCAAGCACGCCTCAGCAAGGGGCCCGGCTGCCCAAGGCACAGGGGCCGGGCCCCCCACCGCCCAGGGCCTGTGGGCAGCCTGGCTGCCACCTGTCCCTGGCCTCCCCCCTCTCACTGGGTGCCAGCAGCCAAAGGGCCACACGAGTGGCCAGCACTGCCCCTTCGCTGGGGCGCCACAGCGCCACGCGGGCTGCCGCCGCCTCGCCACACCCTTCCCCCAGGAACCGCGCCTCCCTCAGGCTCCCTAAGGCCCTGCCCACCCGCACCCCTCCCAGCTTCAGAAGAGTCCACCCCAACCCCGAGTCCGATTCCGCCCCCAGGCCCACCCTGGGGCTCTCCCTCTCACCCCGATGGGAAAACACCCTCGCTCCGGCCACCGACACTGCCTGCCCACGCAGGGAGAGACACACGCGGCCCAGAGTGCTCTGCAGGAGCCTCACCTCAGGACCGCTGACGTGCCCCTGGGGGCAACGTCTCCGCCCCGAGAGCGGCTCCGCGGGCCCTGGACCCGGGGCGCCCATGGGCACACCTGCACTCCACCCCTGCTATCCCCAGCACGCTCTCAGGACCCCGGGCAAAACACAGACCCTTCTGCTGGACCCTCCGGGACCCCAAGGGCCCTGGAGCCTGTGCGAGACCCCGCAGGGCCGCACCTCGCCCTGACCGCCAATGGCCAGGGGCGTCCCCTGCCGCCAGGCTGTGGGCTCGGGTCGCTCGCCCTTCACCCTCCAGGCCCGCCACACAAGGCCCCCTGGCGCGCGGGACCTGGGTCCCTCAGGCAGGTCTCCCCGGGGCACCCTGGGGACACCGGAGGCCTGCCTGCCCCAAACCCCGCCCCACGGCTGCCGCCTGTCCACCGGACACAACGCAACCCGCACAGACCGCCTGCCGCCGGGCGCCCGGAGCCTGCCACCAGTTGGGCGCTCGGGCCCCACGCAAGGCACACGCCACAGCCCCGCCGCCAGCACCGGAAGGCCCGCCGGGCCCCATGGGACCCTCTCCTTTGCGTGCCACACCCATGCACACCCAGGCCTCCCTAACTCCAGCACCAGCATCTCCACGGGAGACGCACTAGACCCTGGGCCCAGCGGGACCCTCGCACCGAAACTCACGCCCCTTCCGCCGCCACCTGCCCCCTTTCCTCCACAGCAGACTCCCTCCTTGCCACCAGCTCCCGCCCGGCACCAACTCGGCTGGGCTCCAGTCCGCAGGCGTGGCTAGCTCTGCTGGGTATCAACCTCACACTGCCTCCCACTGCGCAACTCCCTGTCCTCCCTCCCCGGGAACACGGCCTCAGCCAGGGCAGAGGCGCCGCACGGCCTCAATGCCCAGCCCCGTGTGTGGACACCTTAGCGGCCCCGGGAGCTGGCCGCGGGCTCACACTTCTCTGCCCCGCCGGCACCCATGACCGGCCAGGGCACAGGCACCCAGCTCCCATTCACGTGCCCGGGACCCCTCCGTCCTGCCTTCCACGCGCCGCCCAAATCTCTGAGGATATCCCACATCATAGCCCAGGCCGCCCTGAAGGCACTGCCGCCCCGGGCACCCAACACTCCCCCTCACGGTGCTCTGCGCACACTGGCCCAGGACCTCTGGCCCTCCTGCACTTCTCTCGACCCCAGTACGCGGCCGACTCGGCACCGCCCAGGGCCACCTGGCGCCCCACCGCCTCCACGTCTCTGGGAAATGCCGCAGGGGCTCCAGGGTTCTCGATGACCACCAAGGACTCTGCGAGGGAAAGGCACTGGCAGCCCCGCCGACCCCGTGAAGGCCCAGGCCAAGGCGTCCGACCCCGCCCAAACGGCCATCTCGGCAAGGCCCCCCGGCCGGCCTCCTCTCTCCCCACCAGAACCTGGGTCGGCAGTCCCGCCGAGGCCAAGGCCCCCGCTGCTCACCCGCAACCTACAGACAGCCTCTGCGCCCGACACCGCGGGCAGGACCCCGCGGAGGCCTCACGGAGGCAGCCGCAGGCCTGAGAGCCCAGCGGCGCTCACACACACCGCAGGCAGCCCACCCCACACTGGGCCTGCCACTCCCAAGGCTTTCCCGCCGGGCACCGGGCCCCGGGGCCCCGGGGCTGCCCTCGAGGAGGCCAGCCCCAAGGCTCCTCTCCCCATGGCCCTCCGCGGCCACCGGAGGCCTGCCTGCCCCCACCTGCGCCCCAGGGCTGCACGCACCCAAGGGAGCCAAGGCAACGGGACCCTCCCCCGACGGCCCCTGTGGGAGCCACGTGCCGGACCTCAGTTTGCGATGAGGAGACGGTAGTGAGTTCTCACTCATTTTGTTCAGATTTTCCAAGGAATGCGTTTGTGGGTGTCATCATCGATCCGAGCACGGGCACACCCGCGGGACAGCCACCGCCACAACCCCCACCGCGGGGACGGCCAGCCAGCTCCCTCCTGGCCGCGGCCCGCAGGCTCCCGAGCCCAACCGCGGGCAAGCAGGACAGCTCCACCCCCGGGACTCAGGGTGCGGGTCCGGGCGCCACACACCGCCCCCCGGGGGCTACCTTGGCGCAGGCCACTGCCGCTTACCATCGCCTACCAGGTGGCCATCGATCCCGCCACCGGCCGCACGCCAACACGCCTCCCTCCGGCAGGAGGGACTGGCCTTCCCGGGGTCGCTCCCGACAGGCTCCGGCTTCCGCTCCCCGCGCTGGCCTCCGTTTCTCCGCCGCAGCAGCTGGGTGAGGGCGACAACGGACACGCGCAAGCACGCCTCAGCAAGGGGCCCGGCTGCCCAAGGCACAGGGGCCGGGCCCCCCACCGCCCAGGGCCTGTGGGCAGCCTGGCTGCCACCTGTCCCTGGCCTCCCCCCTCTCACTGGGTGCCAGCAGCCAAAGGGCCACACGAGTGGCCAGCACTGCCCCTTCGCTGGGGCGCCACAGCGCCACGCGGGCTGCCGCCGCCTCGCCACACCCTTCCCCCAGGAACCGCGCCTCCCTCAGGCTCCCTAAGGCCCTGCCCACCCGCACCCCTCCCAGCTTCAGAAGAGTCCACCCCAACCCCGAGTCCGATTCCGCCCCCAGGCCCACCCTGGGGCTCTCCCTCTCACCCCGATGGGAAAACACCCTCGCTCCGGCCACCGACACTGCCTGCCCACGCAGGGAGAGACACACGCGGCCCAGAGTGCTCTGCAGGAGCCTCACCTCAGGACCGCTGACGTGCCCCTGGGGGCAACGTCTCCGCCCCGAGAGCGGCTCCGCGGGCCCTGGACCCGGGGCGCCCATGGGCACACCTGCACTCCACCCCTGCTATCCCCAGCACGCTCTCAGGACCCCGGGCAAAACACAGACCCTTCTGCTGGACCCTCCGGGACCCCAAGGGCCCTGGAGCCTGGGCGAGACCCCGCAGGGCCGCACCTCGCCCTGACCGCCAATGGCCAGGGGCGTCCCCTGCCGCCAGGCTGTGGGCTCGGGTCGCTCGCCCTTCACCCTCCAGGCCCGCCACACAAGGCCCCCTGGCGCGCGGGACCTGGGTCCCTCAGGCAGGTCTCCCCGGGGCACCCTGGGGACACCGGAGGCCTGCCTGCCCCAAACCCCGCCCCACGGCTGCCGCCTGTCCACCGGACACAACGCAACCCGCACAGACCGCCTGCCGCCGGGCGCCCGGAGCCTGCCACCAGTTGGGCGCTCGGGCCCCACGCAAGGCACACGCCACAGCCCCGCCGCCAGCACCGGAAGGCCCGCCGGGCCCCATGGGACCCTCTACTTTGCGTGCCACACCCATGCACACCCAGGCCTCCCTAACTCCAGCACCAGCATCTCCACGGGAGACGCACTAGACCCTGGGCCCAGCGGGACCCTCGCACCGAAACTCACGCCCCTTCCGCCGCCACCTGCCCCCTTTCCTCCACAGCAGACTCCCTCCTTGCCACCAGCTCCCGCCCGGCACCAACTCGGCTGGGCTCCAGTCCGCAGGCGTGGCTAGCTCTGCTGGGTATCAACCTCACACTGCCTCCCACTGCGCAACTCCCTGTCCTCCCTCCCCGGGAACACGGCCTCAGCCAGGCCAGGGGCGCCGCACGGCCTCAATGCCCAGCCCCGTGTGTGGACACCTTAGCGGCCCCGGGAGCTGGCCGCGGGCTCACACTTCTCTGCCCCGCCGGCACCCATGACCGGCCAGGGCACAGGCACCCAGCTCCCATTCACGTGCCCGGGACCCCTCCGTCCTGCCTTCCACGCGCCGCCCAAATCTCTGAGGATATCCCACATCATAGCCCAGGCCGCCCTGAAGGCACTGCCGCCCCGGGCACCCAACACTCCCCCTCACGGTGCTCTGCGCACACTGGCCCAGGACCTCTGGCCCTCCTGCACTTCTCTCGACCCCAGTCCGCGGCCGACTCGGCACCGCCCAGGGCCACCTGGCGCCCCACCGCCTCCACGTCTCTGGGAAATGCCGCAGGGGCTCCAGGGTTCTCGATGACCACCAAGGACTCTGCGAGGGAAAGGCACTGGCAGCCCCGCCGACCCCGTGAAGGCCCAGGCCAAGGCGTCCGACCCCGCCCAAACGGCCATCTCGGCAAGGCCCCCCGGCCGGCCTCCTCTCTCCCCACCAGAACCTGGGTCGGCAGTCCCGCCGAGGCCAAGGCCCCCGCTGCTCACCCGCAACCTACAGACAGCCTCTGCGCCCGACACCGCGGGCAGGACCCCGCGGAGGCCTCACGGAGGCAGCCGCAGGCCTGAGAGCCCAGCGGCGCTCACACACACCGCAGGCAGCCCACCCCACACTGGGCCTGCCACTCCCAAGGCTTTCCCGCCGGGCACCGGGGCCCCGGGGCCCCGGGGCTGCCCTCGAGGAGGCCAGCCCCAAGGCTCCTCTCCCCATGGCCCTCCGCGGCCACCGGAGGCCTGCCTGCCCCCACCTGCGCCCCAGGGCTGCACGCACCCAAGGGAGCCAAGGCAACGGGACCCTCCCCCGACGTCCCCTGTGGGAGCCACGTGCCGGACCTCAGTTTGCGATGAGGAGACGGTAGTGAGTTCTCACTCATTTTGTTCAGATTTTCCAAGGAATGCGTTTGTGGGTGTCATCATCGATCCGAGCACGGGCACACCCGCGGGACAGCCACCGCCACAACCCCCACCGCGGGGACGGCCAGCCAGCTCCCTCCTGGCCGCGGCCCGCAGGCTCCCGAGCCCAACCGCGGGCAAGCAGGACAGCTCCACCCCCGGGACTCAGGGTGCGGGTCCGGGCGCCACACACCGCCCCCCGGGGGCTACCTTGGCGCAGGCCACTGCCGCTTACCATCGCCTACCAGGTGGCCATCGATCCCGCCACCGGCCGCACGCCAACACGCCTCCCTCCGGCAGGAGGGACTGGCCTTCCCGGGGTCGCTCCCGACAGGCTCCGGCTTCCGCTCCCCGCGCTGGCCTCCGTTTCTCCGCCGCAGCAGCTGGGTGAGGGCGACAACGGACACGCGCAAGCACGCCTCAGCAAGGGGCCCGGCTGCCCAAGGCACAGGGGCCGGGCCCCCCACCGCCCAGGGCCTGTGGGCAGCCTGGCTGCCACCTGTCCCTGGCCTCCCCCCTCTCACTGGGTGCCAGCAGCCAAAGGGCCACACGAGTGGCCAGCACTGCCCCTTCGCTGGGGCGCCACAGCGCCACGCGGGCTGCCGCCGCCTCGCCACACCCTTCCCCCAGGAACCGCGCCTCCCTCAGGCTCCCTAAGGCCCTGCCCACCCGCACCCCTCCCAGCTTCAGAAGAGTCCACCCCAACCCCGAGTCCGATTCCGCCCCCAGGCCCACCCTGGGGCTCTCCCTCTCACCCCGATGGGAAAACACCCTCGCTCCGGCCACCGACACTGCCTGCCCACGCAGGGAGAGACACACGCGGCCCAGAGTGCTCTGCAGGAGCCTCACCTCAGGACCGCTGACGTGCCCCTGGGGGCAACGTCTCCGCCCCGAGAGCGGCTCCGCGGGCCCTGGACCCGGGGCGCCCATGGGCACACCTGCACTCCACCCCTGCTATCCCCAGCACGCTCTCAGGACCCCGGGCAAAACACAGACCCTTCTGCTGGACCCTCCGGGACCCCAAGGGCCCTGGAGCCTGGGCGAGACCCCGCAGGGCCGCACCTCGCCCTGACCGCCAATGGCCAGGGGCGTCCCCTGCCGCCAGGCTGTGGGCTCGGGTCGCTCGCCCTTCACCCTCCAGGCCCGCCACACAAGGCCCCCTGGCGCGCGGGACCTGGGTCCCTCAGGCAGGTCTCCCCGGGGCACCCTGGGGACACCGGAGGCCTGCCTGCCCCAAACCCCGCCCCACGGCTGCCGCCTGTCCACCGGACACAACGCAACCCGCACAGACCGCCTGCCGCCGGGCGCCCGGAGCCTGCCACCAGTTGGGCGCTCGGGCCCCACGCAAGGCACACGCCACAGCCCCGCCGCCAGCACCGGAAGGCCCGCCGGGCCCCATGGGACCCTCTACTTTGCGTGCCACACCCATGCACACCCAGGCCTCCCTAACTCCAGCACCAGCATCTCCACGGGAGACGCACTAGACCCTGGGCCCAGCGGGACCCTCGCACCGAAACTCACGCCCCTTCCGCCGCCACCTGCCCCCTTTCCTCCACAGCAGACTCCCTCCTTGCCACCAGCTCCCGCCCGGCACCAGCTCAGCTGGGCTCCAGTCCGCAGGCGTGGCTAGCTCTGCTGGGTATCAACCTCACACTGCCTCCCACTGCGCAACTCCCTGTCCTCCCTCCCCGGGAACACGGCCTCAGCCAGGCTAGGGGCGCCGCACGGCCTCAATGCCCAGCCCCGTGTGTGGACACCTTAGCGGCCCCGGGAGCTGGCCGCGGGCTCACACTTCTCTGCCCCGCCGGCACCCATGACCGGCCAGGGCACAGGCACCCAGCTCCCATTCACGTGCCCGGGACCCCTCCGTCCTGCCTTCCACGCGCCGCCCAAATCTCTGAGGATATCCCACATCATAGCCCAGGCCGCCCTGAAGGCACTGCCGCCCCGGGCACCCAACACTCCCCCTCACGGTGCTCTGCGCACACTGGCCCAGGACCTCTGGCCCTCCTGCACTTCTCTCGACCCCAGTCCGCGGCCGACTCGGCACCGCCCAGGGCCACCTGGCGCCCCACCGCCTCCACGTCTCTGGGAAATGCCGCAGGGGCTCCAGGGTTCTCGATGACCACCAAGGACTCTGCGAGGGAAAGGCACTGGCAGCCCCGCCGACCCCGTGAAGGCCCAGGCCAAGGCGTCCGACCCCGCCCAAACGGCCATCTCGGCAAGGCCCCCCGGCCGGCCTCCTCTCTCCCCACCAGAACCTGGGTCGGCAGTCCCGCCGAGGCCAAGGCCCCCGCTGCTCACCCGCAACCTACAGACAGCCTCTGCGCCCGACACCGCGGGCAGGACCCCGCGGAGGCCTCAC
This sequence comes from Sus scrofa, assembly GCF_054392235.1. Lineage (NCBI taxonomy): Eukaryota > Metazoa > Chordata > Mammalia > Artiodactyla > Suidae > Sus > Sus scrofa. Next base: position 151,905,828 of record NC_139383.1, read on the forward strand.
GGAGGCAGCCGCAGGCCTGAGAGCCCAGCGGCGCTCACACACACCGCAGGCAGCCCACCCCACACTGGGCCTGCCACTCCCAAGGCTTTCCCGCCGGGCACCGGGCCCCGGGGCCCCGGGGCTGCCCTCGAGGAGGCCAGCCCCAAGGCTCCTCTCCCCATGGCCCTCCGCGGCCACCGGAGGCCTGCCTGCCCCCACCTGCGCCCCAGGGCTGCACGCACCCAAGGGAGCCAAGGCAACGGGACCCTCCCCCGACGGCCCCTGTGGGAGCCACGTGCCGGACCTCAGTTTGCGATGAGGAGACGGTAGTGAGTTCTCACTCATTTTGTTCAGATTTTCCAAGGAATGCGTTTGTGGGTGTCATCATCGATCCGAGCACGGGCACACCCGCGGGACAGCCACCGCCACAACCCCCACCGCGGGGACGGCCAGCCAGCTCCCTCCTGGCCGCGGCCCGCAGGCTCCCGAGCCCAACCGCGGGCAAGCAGGACAGCTCCACCCCCGGGACTCAGGGTGCGGGTCCGGGCGCCACACACCGCCCCCCGGGGGCTACCTTGGCGCAGGCCACTGCCGCTTACCATCGCCTACCAGGTGGCCATCGATCCCGCCACCGGCCGCACGCCAACACGCCTCCCTCCGGCAGGAGGGACTGGCCTTCCCGGGGTCGCTCCCGACAGGCTCCGGCTTCCGCTCCCCGCGCTGGCCTCCGTTTCTCCGCCGCAGCAGCTGGGTGAGGGCGACAACGGACACGCGCAAGCACGCCTCAGCAAGGGGCCCGGCTGCCCAAGGCACAGGGGCCGGGCCCCCCACCGCCCAGGGCCTGTGGGCAGCCTGGCTGCCACCTGTCCCTGGCCTCCCCCCTCTCACTGGGTGCCAGCAGCCAAAGGGCCACACGAGTGGCCAGCACTGCCCCTTCGCTGGGGCGCCACAGCGCCACGCGGGCTGCCGCCGCCTCGCCACACCCTTCCCCCAGGAACCGCGCCTCCCTCAGGCTCCCTAAGGCCCTGCCCACCCGCACCCCTCCCAGCTTCAGAAGAGTCCACCCCAACCCCGAGTCCGATTCCGCCCCCAGGCCCACCCTGGGGCTCTCCCTCTCACCCCGATGGGAAAACACCCTCGCTCCGGCCACCGACACTGCCTGCCCACGCAGGGAGAGACACACGCGGCCCAGAGTGCTCTGCAGGAGCCTCACCTCAGGACCGCTGACGTGCCCCTGGGGGCAACGTCTCCGCCCCGAGAGCGGCTCCGCGGGCCCTGGACCCGGGGCGCCCATGGGCACACCTGCACTCCACCCCTGCTATCCCCAGCACGCTCTCAGGACCCCGGGCAAAACACAGACCCTTCTGCTGGACCCTCCGGGACCCCAAGGGCCCTGGAGCCTGGGCGAGACCCCGCAGGGCCGCACCTCGCCCTGACCGCCAATGGCCAGGGGCGTCCCCTGCCGCCAGGCTGTGGGCTCGGGTCGCTCGCCCTTCACCCTCCAGGCCCGCCACACAAGGCCCCCTGGCGCGCGGGACCTGGGTCCCTCAGGCAGGTCTCCCCGGGGCACCCTGGGGACACCGGAGGCCTGCCTGCCCCAAACCCCGCCCCACGGCTGCCGCCTGTCCACCGGACACAACGCAACCCGCACAGACCGCCTGCCGCCGGGCGCCCGGAGCCTGCCACCAGTTGGGCGCTCGGGCCCCACGCAAGGCACACGCCACAGCCCCGCCGCCAGCACCGGAAGGCCCGCCGGGCCCCATGGGACCCTCTACTTTGCGTGCCACACCCATGCACACCCAGGCCTCCCTAACTCCAGCACCAGCATCTCCACGGGAGACGCACTAGACCCTGGGCCCAGCGGGACCCTCGCACCGAAACTCACGCCCCTTCCGCCGCCACCTGCCCCCTTTCCTCCACAGCAGACTCCCTCCTTGCCACCAGCTCCCGCCCGGCACCAACTCGGCTGGGCTCCAGTCCGCAGGCGTGGCTAGCTCTGCTGGGTATCAACCTCACACTGCCTCCCACTGCGCAACTCCCTGTCCTCCCTCCCCGGGAACACGGCCTCAGCCAGGCCAGGGGCGCCGCACGGCCTCAATGCCCAGCCCCGTGTGTGGACACCTTAGCGGCCCCGGGAGCTGGCCGCGGGCTCACACTTCTCTGCCCCGCCGGCACCCATGACCGGCCAGGGCACAGGCACCCAGCTCCCATTCACGTGCCCGGGACCCCTCCGTCCTGCCTTCCACGCGCCGCCCAAATCTCTGAGGATATCCCACATCATAGCCCAGGCCGCCCTGAAGGCACTGCCGCCCCGGGCACCCAACACTCCCCCTCACGGTGCTCTGCGCACACTGGCCCAGGACCTCTGGCCCTCCTGCACTTCTCTCGACCCCAGTACGCGGCCGACTCGGCACCGCCCAGGGCCACCTGGCGCCCCACCGCCTCCACGTCTCTGGGAAATGCCGCAGGGGCTCCAGGGTTCTCGATGACCACCAAGGACTCTGCGAGGGAAAGGCACTGGCAGCCCCGCCGACCCCGTGAAGGCCCAGGCCAAGGCGTCCGACCCCGCCCAAACGGCCATCTCGGCAAGGCCCCCCGGCCGGCCTCCTCTCTCCCCACCAGAACCTGGGTCGGCAGTCCCGCCGAGGCCAAGGCCCCCGCTGCTCACCCGCAACCTACAGACAGCCTCTGCGCCCGACACCGCGGGCAGGACCCCGCGGAGGCCTCACGGAGGCAGCCGCAGGCCTGAGAGCCCAGCGGCGCTCACACACACCGCAGGCAGCCCACCCCACACTGGGCCTGCCACTCCCAAGGCTTTCCCGCCGGGCACCGGGCCCCGGGGCCCCGGGGCTGCCCTCGAGGAGGCCAGCCCCAAGGCTCCTCTCCCCATGGCCCTCCGCGGCCACCGGAGGCCTGCCTGCCCCCACCTGCGCCCCAGGGCTGCACGCACCCAAGGGAGCCAAGGCAACGGGACCCTCCCCCGACGGCCCCTGTGGGAGCCACGTGCCGGACCTCAGTTTGCGATGAGGAGACGGTAGTGAGTTCTCACTCATTTTGTTCAGATTTTCCAAGGAATGCGTTTGTGGGTGTCATCATCGATCCGAGCACGGGCACACCCGCGGGACAGCCACCGCCACAGCCCCCACCGCCGGGACGGCCAGCCAGCTCCCTCCTGGCCGCGGCCCGCAGGCTCCCGAGCCCATCCGCGGGCAAGCAGGTCAGCTCCACCCCCGGGAGCAGAGGGTGCGGGTCCGGGCGCCACACACCGCCCCCCGGGGGCTACCTTGGCGCAGGCCACTGCCGCTTACCATCGCCTACCAGGTGGCCATCGATCCCGCCACCGGCCGCACGCCAACACGCCTCCCTCCGGCAGGAGGGACTGGCCTTCCCGGGGTCGCTCCCGACAGGCTCCGGCTTCCGCTCCCCGCGCTGGCCTCCGTTTCTCCGCCGCAGCAGCTGGGTGAGGGCGACAACGGACACGCGCAAGCACGCCTCAGCAAGGGGCCCGGCTGCCCAAGGCACAGGGGCCGGGCCCCCCACCGCCCAGGGCCTGTGGGCAGCCTGGCTGCCACCTGTCCCTGGCCTCCCCCCTCTCACTGGGTGCCAGCAGCCAAAGGGCCACACGAGTGGCCAGCACTGCCCCTTCGCTGGGGCGCCACAGCGCCACGCGGGCTGCCGCCGCCTCGCCACACCCTTCCCCCAGGAACCGCGCCTCCCTCAGGCTCCCTAAGGCCCTGCCCACCCGCACCCCTCCCAGCTTCAGAAGAGTCCACCCCAACCCCGAGTCCGATTCCGCCCCCAGGCCCACCCTGGGGCTCTCCCTCTCACCCCGATGGGAAAACACCCTCGCTCCGGCCACCGACACTGCCTGCCCACGCAGGGAGAGACACACGCGGCCCAGAGTGCTCTGCAGGAGCCTCACCTCAGGACCGCTGACGTGCCCCTGGGGGCAACGTCTCCGCCCCGAGAGCGGCTCCGCGGGCCCTGGACCCGGGGCGCCCATGGGCACACCTGCACTCCACCCCTGCTATCCCCAGCACGCTCTCAGGACCCCGGGCAAAACACAGACCCTTCTGCTGGACCCTCCGGGACCCCAAGGGCCCTGGAGCCTGTGCGAGACCCCGCAGGGCCGCACCTCGCCCTGACCGCCAATGGCCAGGGGCGTCCCCTGCCGCCAGGCTGTGGGCTCGGGTCGCTCGCCCTTCACCCTCCAGGCCCGCCACACAAGGCCCCCTGGCGCGCGGGACCTGGGTCCCTCAGGCAGGTCTCCCCGGGGCACCCTGGGGACACCGGAGGCCTGCCTGCCCCAAACCCCGCCCCACGGCTGCCGCCTGTCCACCGGACACAACGCAACCCGCACAGACCGCCTGCCGCCGGGCGCCCGGAGCCTGCCACCAGTTGGGCGCTCGGGCCCCACGCAAGGCACACGCCACAGCCCCGCCGCCAGCACCGGAAGGCCCGCCGGGCCCCATGGGACCCTCTACTTTGCGTGCCACACCCATGCACACCCAGGCCTCCCTAACTCCAGCACCAGCATCTCCACGGGAGACGCACTAGACCCTGGGCCCAGCGGGACCCTCGCACCGAAACTCACGCCCCTTCCGCCGCCACCTGCCCCCTTTCCTCCACAGCAGACTCCCTCCTTGCCACCAGCTCCCGCCCGGCACCAGCTCAGCTGGGCTCCAGTCCGCAGGCGTGGCTAGCTCTGCTGGGTATCAACCTCACACTGCCTCCCACTGCGCAACTCCCTGTCCTCCCTCCCCGGGAACACGGCCTCAGCCAGGCTAGGGGCGCCGCACGGCCTCAATGCCCAGCCCCGTGTGTGGACACCTTAGCGGCCCCGGGAGCTGGCCGCGGGCTCACACTTCTCTGCCCCGCCGGCACCCATGACCGGCCAGGGCACAGGCACCCAGCTCCCATTCACGTGCCCGGGACCCCTCCGTCCTGCCTTCCACGCGCCGCCCAAATCTCTGAGGATATCCCACATCATAGCCCAGGCCGCCCTGAAGGCACTGCCGCCCCGGGCACCCAACACTCCCCCTCACGGTGCTCTGCGCACACTGGCCCAGGACCTCTGGCCCTCCTGCACTTCTCTCGACCCCAGTCCGCGGCCGACTCGGCACCGCCCAGGGCCACCTGGCGCCCCACCGCCTCCACGTCTCTGGGAAATGCCGCAGGGGCTCCAGGGTTCTCGATGACCACCAAGGACTCTGCGAGGGAAAGGCACTGGCAGCCCCGCCGACCCCGTGAAGGCCCAGGCCAAGGCGTCCGACCCCGCCCAAACGGCCATCTCGGCAAGGCCCCCCGGCCGGCCTCCTCTCTCCCCACCAGAACCTGGGTCGGCAGTCCCGCCGAGGCCAAGGCCCCCGCTGCTCACCCGCAACCTACAGACAGCCTCTGCGCCCGACACCGCGGGCAGGACCCCGCGGAGGCCTCACGGAGGCAGCCGCAGGCCTGAGAGCCCAGCGGCGCTCACACACACCGCAGGCAGCCCACCCCACACTGGGCCTGCCACTCCCAAGGCTTTCCCGCCGGGCACCGGGGCCCCGGGGCCCCGGGGCTGCCCTCGAGGAGGCCAGCCCCAAGGCTCCTCTCCCCATGGCCCTCCGCGGCCACCGGAGGCCTGCCTGCCCCCACCTGCGCCCCAGGGCTGCACGCACCCAAGGGAGCCAAGGCAACGGGACCCTCCCCCGACGGCCCCTGTGGGAGCCACGTGCCGGACCTCAGTTTGCGATGAGGAGACGGTAGTGAGTTCTCACTCATTTTGTTCAGATTTTCCAAGGAATGCGTTTGTGGGTGTCATCATCGATCCGAGCACGGGCACACCCGCGGGACAGCCACCGCCACAGCCCCCACCGCCGGGACGGCCAGCCAGCTCCCTCCTGGCCGCGGCCCGCAGGCTCCCGAGCCCATCCGCGGGCAAGCAGGTCAGCTCCACCCCCGGGAGCAGAGGGTGCGGGTCCGGGCGCCACACACCGCCCCCCGGGGGCTACCTTGGCGCAGGCCACTGCCGCTTACCATCGCCTACCAGGTGGCCATCGATCCCGCCACCGGCCGCACGCCAACACGCCTCCCTCCGGCAGGAGGGACTGGCCTTCCCGGGGTCGCTCCCGACAGGCTCCGGCTTCCGCTCCCCGCGCTGGCCTCCGTTTCTCCGCCGCAGCAGCTGGGTGAGGGCGACAACGGACACGCGCAAGCACGCCTCAGCAAGGGGCCCGGCTGCCCAAGGCACAGGGGCCGGGCCCCCCACCGCCCAGGGCCTGTGGGCAGCCTGGCTGCCACCTGTCCCTGGCCTCCCCCCTCTCACTGGGTGCCAGCAGCCAAAGGGCCACACGAGTGGCCAGCACTGCCCCTTCGCTGGGGCGCCACAGCGCCACGCGGGCTGCCGCCGCCTCGCCACACCCTTCCCCCAGGAACCGCGCCTCCCTCAGGCTCCCTAAGGCCCTGCCCACCCGCACCCCTCCCAGCTTCAGAAGAGTCCACCCCAACCCCGAGTCCGATTCCGCCCCCAGGCCCACCCTGGGGCTCTCCCTCTCACCCCGATGGGAAAACACCCTCGCTCCGGCCACCGACACTGCCTGCCCACGCAGGGAGAGACACACGCGGCCCAGAGTGCTCTGCAGGAGCCTCACCTCAGGACCGCTGACGTGCCCCTGGGGGCAACGTCTCCGCCCCGAGAGCGGCTCCGCGGGCCCTGGACCCGGGGCGCCCATGGGCACACCTGCACTCCACCCCTGCTATCCCCAGCACGCTCTCAGGACCCCGGGCAAAACACAGACCCTTCTGCTGGACCCTCCGGGACCCCAAGGGCCCTGGAGCCTGGGCGAGACCCCGCAGGGCCGCACCTCGCCCTGACCGCCAATGGCCAGGGGCGTCCCCTGCCGCCAGGCTGTGGGCTCGGGTCGCTCGCCCTTCACCCTCCAGGCCCGCCACACAAGGCCCCCTGGCGCGCGGGACCTGGGTCCCTCAGGCAGGTCTCCCCGGGGCACCCTGGGGACACCGGAGGCCTGCCTGCCCCAAACCCCGCCCCACGGCTGCCGCCTGTCCACCGGACACAACGCAACCCGCACAGACCGCCTGCCGCCGGGCGCCCGGAGCCTGCCACCAGTTGGGCGCTCGGGCCCCACGCAAGGCACACGCCACAGCCCCGCCGCCAGCACCGGAAGGCCCGCCGGGCCCCATGGGACCCTCTACTTTGCGTGCCACACCCATGCACACCCAGGCCTCCCTAACTCCAGCACCAGCATCTCCACGGGAGACGCACTAGACCCTGGGCCCAGCGGGACCCTCGCACCGAAACTCACGCCCCTTCCGCCGCCACCTGCCCCCTTTCCTCCACAGCAGACTCCCTCCTTGCCACCAGCTCCCGCCCGGCACCAGCTCGGCTGGGCTCCAGTCCGCAGGCGTGGCTAGCTCTGCTGGGTATCAACCTCACACTGCCTCCCACTGCGCAACTCCCTGTCCTCCCTCCCCGGGAACACGGCCTCAGCCAGGCCAGGGGCGCCGCACGGCCTCAATGCCCAGCCCCGTGTGTGGACACCTTAGCGGCCCCGGGAGCTGGCCGCGGGCTCACACTTCTCTGCCCCGCCGGCACCCATGACCGGCCAGGGCACAGGCACCCAGCTCCCATTCACGTGCCCGGGACCCCTCCGTCCTGCCTTCCACGCGCCGCCCAAATCTCTGAGGATATCCCACATCATAGCCCAGGCCGCCCTGAAGGCACTGCCGCCCCGGGCACCCAACACTCCCCCTCACGGTGCTCTGCGCACACTGGCCCAGGACCTCTGGCCCTCCTGCACTTCTCTCGACCCCAGTCCGCGGCCGACTCGGCACCGCCCAGGGCCACCTGGCGCCCCACCGCCTCCACGTCTCTGGGAAATGCCGCAGGGGCTCCAGGGTTCTCGATGACCACCAAGGACTCTGCGAGGGAAAGGCACTGGCAGCCCCGCCGACCCCGTGAAGGCCCAGGCCAAGGCGTCCGACCCCGCCCAAACGGCCATCTCGGCAAGGCCCCCCGGCCGGCCTCCTCTCTCCCCACCAGAACCTGGGTCGGCAGTCCCGCCGAGGCCAAGGCCCCCGCTGCTCACCCGCAACCTACAGACAGCCTCTGCGCCCGACACCGCGGGCAGGACCCCGCGGAGGCCTCACGGAGGCAGCCGCAGGCCTGAGAGCCCAGCGGCGCTCACACACACCGCAGGCAGCCCACCCCACACTGGGCCTGCCACTCCCAAGGCTTTCCCGCCGGGCACCGGGGCCCCGGGGCCCCGGGGCTGCCCTCGAGGAGGCCAGCCCCAAGGCTCCTCTCCCCATGGCCCTCCGCGGCCACCGGAGGCCTGCCTGCCCCCACCTGCGCCCCAGGGCTGCACGCACCCAAGGGAGCCAAGGCAACGGGACCCTCCCCCGACGTCCCCTGTGGGAGCCACGTGCCGGACCTCAGTTTGCGATGAGGAGACGGTAGTGAGTTCTCACTCATTTTGTTCAGATTTTCCAAGGAATGCGTTTGTGGGTGTCATCATCGATCCGAGCACGGGCACACCCGCGGGACAGCCACCGCCACAGCCCCCACCGCCGGGACGGCCAGCCAGCTCCCTCCTGGCCGCGGCCCGCAGGCTCCCGAGCCCATCCGCGGGCAAGCAGGTCAGCTCCACCCCCGGGAGCAGAGGGTGCGGGTCCGGGCGCCACACACCGCCCCCCGGGGGCTACCTTGGCGCAGGCCACTGCCGCTTACCATCGCCTACCAGGTGGCCATCGATCCCGCCACCGGCCGCACGCCAACACGCCTCCCTCCGGCAGGAGGGACTGGCCTTCCCGGGGTCGCTCCCGACAGGCTCCGGCTTCCGCTCCCCGCGCTGGCCTCCGTTTCTCCGCCGCAGCAGCTGGGTGAGGGCGACAACGGACACGCGCAAGCACGCCTCAGCAAGGGGCCCGGCTGCCCAAGGCACAGGGGCCGGGCCCCCCACCGCCCAGGGCCTGTGGGCAGCCTGGCTGCCACCTGTCCCTGGCCTCCCCCCTCTCACTGGGTGCCAGCAGCCAAAGGGCCACACGAGTGGCCAGCACTGCCCCTTCGCTGGGGCGCCACAGCGCCACGCGGGCTGCCGCCGCCTCGCCACACCCTTCCCCCAGGAACCGCGCCTCCCTCAGGCTCCCTAAGGCCCTGCCCACCCGCACCCCTCCCAGCTTCAGAAGAGTCCACCCCAACCCCGAGTCCGATTCCGCCCCCAGGCCCACCCTGGGGCTCTCCCTCTCACCCCGATGGGAAAACACCCTCGCTCCGGCCACCGACACTGCCTGCCCACGCAGGGAGAGACACACGCGGCCCAGAGTGCTCTGCAGGAGCCTCACCTCAGGACCGCTGACGTGCCCCTGGGGGCAACGTCTCCGCCCCGAGAGTGGCTCCGCGGGCCCTGGACCCGGGGCGCCCATGGGCACACCTGCACTCCACCCCTGCTATCCCCAGCACGCTCTCAGGACCCCGGGCAAAACACAGACCCTTCTGCTGGACCCTCCGGGACCCCAAGGGCCCTGGAGCCTGTGCGAGACCCCGCAGGGCCGCACCTCGCCCTGACCGCCAATGGCCAGGGGCGTCCCCTGCCGCCAGGCTGTGGGCTCGGGTCGCTCGCCCTTCACCCTCCAGGCCCGCCACACAAGGCCCCCTGGCGCGCGGGACCTGGGTCCCTCAGGCAGGTCTCCCCGGGGCACCCTGGGGACACCGGAGGCCTGCCTGCCCCAAACCCCGCCCCACGGCTGCCGCCTGTCCACCGGACACAACGCAACCCGCACAGACCGCCTGCCGCCGGGCGCCCGGAGCCTGCCACCAGTTGGGCGCTCGGGCCCCACGCAAGGCACACGCCACAGCCCCGCCGCCAGCACCGGAAGGCCCGCCGGGCCCCATGGGACCCTCTCCTTTGCGTGCCACACCCATGCACACCCAGGCCTCCCTAACTCCAGCACCAGCATCTCCACGGGAGACGCACTAGACCCTGGGCCCAGCGGGACCCTCGCACCGAAACTCACGCCCCTTCCGCCGCCACCTGCCCCCTTTCCTCCACAGCAGACTCCCTCCTTGCCACCAGCTCCCGCCCGGCACCAGCTCGGCTGGGCTCCAGTCCGCAGGCGTGGCTAGCTCTGCTGGGTATCAACCTCACACTGCCTCCCACTGCGCAACTCCCTGTCCTCCCTCCCCGGGAACACGGCCTCAGCCAGGCCAGGGGCGCCGCACGGCCTCAATGCCCAGCCCCGTGTGTGGACACCTTAGCGGCCCCGGGAGCTGGCCGCGGGCTCACACTTCTCTGCCCCGCCGGCACCCATGACCGGCCAGGGCACAGGCACCCAGCTCCCATTCACGTGCCCGGGACCCCTCCGTCCTGCCTTCCACGCGCCGCCCAAATCTCTGAGGATATCCCACATCATAGCCCAGGCCGCCCTGAAGGCACTGCCGCCCCGGGCACCCAACACTCCCCCTCACGGTGCTCTGCGCACACTGGCCCAGGACCTCTGGCCCTCCTGCACTTCTCTCGACCCCAGTCCGCGGCCGACTCGGCACCGCCCAGGGCCACCTGGCGCCCCACCGCCTCCACGTCTCTGGGAAATGCCGCAGGGGCTCCAGGGTTCTCGATGACCACCAAGGACTCTGCGAGGGAAAGGCACTGGCAGCCCCGCCGACCCCGTGAAGGCCCAGGCCAAGGCGTCCGACCCCGCCCAAACGGCCATCTCGGCAAGGCCCCCCGGCCGGCCTCCTCTCTCCCCACCAGAACCTGGGTCGGCAGTCCCGCCGAGGCCAAGGCCCCCGCTGCTCACCCGCAACCTACAGACAGCCTCTGCGCCCGACACCGCGGGCAGGACCCCGCGGAGGCCTCACGGAGGCAGCCGCAGGCCTGAGAGCCCAGCGGCGCTCACACACACCGCAGGCAGCCCACCCCACACTGGGCCTGCCACTCCCAAGGCTTTCCCGCCGGGCACCGGGGCCCCGGGGCCCCGGGGCTGCCCTCGAGGAGGCCAGCCCCAAGGCTCCTCTCCCCATGGCCCTCCGCGGCCACCGGAGGCCTGCCTGCCCCCACCTGCGCCCCAGGGCTGCACGCACCCAAGGGAGCCAAGGCAACGGGACCCTCCCCCGACGTCCCCTGTGGGAGCCACGTGCCGGACCTCAGTTTGCGATGAGGAGACGGTAGTGAGTTCTCACTCATTTTGTTCAGATTTTCCAAGGAATGCGTTTGTGGGTGTCATCATCGATCCGAGCACGGGCACACCCGCGGGACAGCCACCGCCACAGCCCCCACCGCCGGGACGGCCAGCCAGCTCCCTCCTGGCCGCGGCCCGCAGGCTCCCGAGCCCAACCGCGGGCAAGCAGGTCAGCTCCACCCCCGGGAGCAGAGGGTGCGGGTCCGGGCGCCACACACCGCCCCCCGGGGGCTACCTTGGCGCAGGCCACTGCCGCTTACCATCGCCTACCAGGTGGCCATCGATCCCGCCACCGGCCGCACGCCAACACGCCTCCCTCCGGCAGGAGGGACTGGCCTTCCCGGGGTCGCTCCCGACAGGCTCCGGCTTCCGCTCCCCGCGCTGGCCTCCGTTTCTCCGCCGCAGCAGCTGGGTGAGGGCGACAACGGACACGCGCAAGCACGCCTCAGCAAGGGGCCCGGCTGCCCAAGGCACAGGGGCCGGGCCCCCCACCGCCCAGGGCCTGTGGGCAGCCTGGCTGCCACCTGTCCCTGGCCTCCCCCCTCTCACTGGGTGCCAGCAGCCAAAGGGCCACACGAGTGGCCAGCACTGCCCCTTCGCTGGGGCGCCACAGCGCCACGCGGGCTGCCGCCGCCTCGCCACACCCTTCCCCCAGGAACCGCGCCTCCCTCAGGCTCCCTAAGGCCCTGCCCACCCGCACCCCTCCCAGCTTCAGAAGAGTCCACCCCAACCCCGAGTCCGATTCCGCCCCCAGGCCCACCCTGGGGCTCTCCCTCTCACCCCGATGGGAAAACACCCTCGCTCCGGCCACCGACACTGCCTGCCCACGCAGGGAGAGACACACGCGGCCCAGAGTGCTCTGCAGGAGCCTCACCTCAGGACCGCTGACGTGCCCCTGGGGGCAACGTCTCCGCCCCGAGAGCGGCTCCGCGGGCCCTGGACCCGGGGCGCCCATGGGCACACCAGCACTCCACCCCTGCTATCCCCAGCACGCTCTCAGGACCCCGGGCAAAACACAGACCCTTCTGCTGGACCCTCCGGGACCCCAAGGGCCCTGGAGCCTGTGCGAGACCCCGCAGGGCCGCACCTCGCCCTGACCGCCAATGGCCAGGGGCGTCCCCTGCCGCCAGGCTGTGGGCTCGGGTCGCTCGCCCTTCACCCTCCAGGCCCGCCACACAAGGCCCCCTGGCGCGCGGGACCTGGGTCCCTCAGGCAGGTCTCCCCGGGGCACCCTGGGGACACCGGAGGCCTGCCTGCCCCAAACCCCGCCCCACGGCTGCCGCCTGTCCACCGGACACAACGCAACCCGCACAGACCGCCTGCCGCCGGGCGCCCGGAGCCTGCCACCAGTTGGGCGCTCGGGCCCCACGCAAGGCACACGCCACAGCCCCGCCGCCAGCACCGGAAGGCCCGCCAGGCCCCATGGGACCCTCTCCTTTGCGTGCCACACCCATGCACACCCAGGCCTCCCTAACTCCAGCACCAGCATCTCCACGGGAGACGCACTAGACCCTGGGCCCAGCGGGACCCTCGCACCGAAACTCACGCCCCTTCCGCCGCCACCTGCCCCCTTTCCTCCACAGCAGACTCCCTCCTTGCCACCAGCTCCCGCCCGGCACCAACTCGGCTGGGCTCCAGTCCGCAGGCGTGGCTAGCTCTGCTGGGTATCAACCTCACACTGCCTCCCACTGCGCAACTCCCTGTCCTCCCTCCCCGGGAACACGGCCTCAGCCAGGGCAGAGGCGCCGCACGGCCTCAATGCCCAGCCCCGTGTGTGGACACCTTAGCGGCCCCGGGAGCTGGCCGCGGGCTCACACTTCTCTGCCCCGCCGGCACCCATGACCGGCCAGGGCACAGGCACCCAGCTCCCATTCACGTGCCCGGGACCCCTCCGTCCTGCCTTCCACGCGCCGCCCAAATCTCTGAGGATATCCCACATCATAGCCCAGGCCGCCCTGAAGGCACTGCCGCCCCGGGCACCCAACACTCCCCCTCACGGTGCTCTGCGCACACTGGCCCAGGACCTCTGGCCCTCCTGCACTTCTCTCGACCCCAGTCCGCGGCCGACTCGGCACCGCCCAGGACCACCTGGCGCCCCATCGCCTCCACGTCTCTGGGAAATGCCGCAGGGGCTCCAGGGTTCTCGATGACCACCAAGGACTCTGCGAGGGAAAGGCACTGGCAGCCCCGCCGACCCCGTGAAGGCCCAGGCCAAGGCGTCCGACCCCGCCCAAACGGCCATCTCGGCAAGGCCCCCCGGCCGGCCTCCTCTCTCCCCACCAGAACCTGGGTCGGCAGTCCCGCCGAGGCCAAGGCCCCCGCTGCTCACCCGCAACCTACAGACACCCTCTGCGCCCGACACCGCGGGCAGGACCCCGCGGAGGCCTCACGGAGGCAGCCGCAGGCCTGAGAGCCCAGCGGCGCTCACACACACCGCAGGCAGCCCACCCCACACTGGGCCTGCCACTCCCAAGGCTTTCCCGCCGGGCACCGGGGCCCCGGGGCCCCGGGGCTGCCCTCGAGGAGGCCAGCCCCAAGGCTCCTCTCCCCATGGCCCTCCGCGGCCACCGGAGGCCTGCCTGCCCCCACCTGCGCCCCAGGGCTGCACGCACCCAAGGGAGCCAAGGCAACGGGACCCTCCCCCGACGTCCCCTGTGGGAGCCACGTGCCGGACCTCAGTTTGCGATGAGGAGACGGTAGTGAGTTCTCACTCATTTTGTTCAGATTTTCCAAGGAATGCGTTTGTGGGTGTCATCATCGATCCGAGCACGGGCACACCCGCGGGACGGCCACCGCCACAACCCCCACCGCGGGGACGGCCAGCCAGCTCCCTCCTGGCCGCGGCCCGCAGGCTCCCGAGCCCAACCGCGGGCAAGCAGGACAGCTCCACCCCCGGGAGCTCAGGGTGCGGGTCCGGGCGCCACACACCGCCCCCCGGGGGCTACCTTGGCGCAGGCCACTGCCGCTTACCATCGCCTACCAGGTGGCCATCGATCCCGCCACCGGCCGCACGCCAACACGCCTCCCTCCGGCAGGAGGGACTGGCCTTCCCGGGGTCGCTCCCGACAGGCTCCGGCTTCCGCTCGCCGCGCTGGCCTCCGTTTCTCCGCCGCAGCAGCTGGGTGAGGGCGACAACGGACACGCGCAAGCACGCCTCAGCAAGGGGCCCGGCTGCCCAAGGCACAGGGGCCGGGCCCCCCACCGCCCAGGGCCTGTGGGCAGCCTGGCTGCCACCTGTCCCTGGCCTCCCCCCTCTCACTGGGTGCCAGCAGCCAAAGGGCCACACGAGTGGCCAGCACTGCCCCTTCGCTGGGGCGCCACAGCGCCACGCGGGCTGCCGCCGCCTCGCCACACCCTTCCCCCAGGAACCGCGCCTCCCTCAGGCTCCCTAAGGCCCTGCCCACCCGCACCCCTCCCAGCTTCAGAAGAGTCCACCCCAACCCCGAGTCCGATTCCGCCCCCAGGCCCACCCTGGGGCTCTCCCTCTCACCCCGATGGGAAAACACCCTCGCTCCGGCCACCGACACTGCCTGCCCACGTAGGGAGAGACACACGCGGCCCAGAGTGCTCTGCAGGAGCCTCACCTCAGGACCGCTGACGTGCCCCTGGGGGCAACGTCTCCGCCCCGAGAGCGGCTCCGCGGGCCCTGGACCCGGGGCGCCCATGGGCACACCTGCACTCCACCCCTGCTATCCCCAGCACGCTCTCAGGACCCCGGGCAAAACACAGACCCTTCTGCTGGACCCTCCGGGACCCCAAGGGCCCTGGAGCCTGGGCGAGACCCCGCAGGGCCGCACCTCGCCCTGACCGCCAATGGCCAGGGGCGTCCCCTGCCGCCAGGCTGTGGGCTCGGGTCGCTCGCCCTTCACCCTCCAGGCCCGCCACACCAGGCCCCCTGGCACGCGGGACCTGGGTCCCTCAGGCAGGTCTCCCCGGGGCACTCTAGGGACACCGGAGGCCTGCCTGCCCCAAACCCCGCCCCACGGCTGCCGCCTGTCCACCGGACACAACGCAACCCGCACAGACCGCCTGCCGCCAGGCGCCCGGAGCCTGCCACCAGTTGGGCGCTCGGGGCCCACGCAAGGCACACGCCACAGCCCCGCCGCCAGCACCGGAAGGCCCGCCGGGCCCCATGGGACCCTCCCTTTTGCGTGCCACACCCATGCACACCCAGGCCTCCCTAACTCCAGCACCAGCATCTCCACGGGAGACGCACTAGACCCTGGGCCCAGCGGGACCCTCGCACCGAAACTCACGCCCCTTCCGCCGCCGCCTGCCCACTTTCCTCCACAGCAGACTCCCTCCTTGCCACCAGCTCCCGCCCGGCACCAGCTCGGCTGGGCTCCAGTCCGCAGGCGTGGCTAGCTCTGCTGGGTATCAACCTCACACTGCCTCCCACTGCGCAACTCCCTGTCCTCCCTCCCCGGGAACACGGCCTCAGCCAGGGCAGAGGCGCCGCACGGCCTCAATGCCCAGCCTCGTGTGTGGACACCTTAGCGGCCCCGGGAGCTGGCCGCGGGCTCACACTTCTCTGCCCCGCCGGCACCCATGACCGGCCAGGGCACAGGCACCCAGCTCCCATTCACGTGCCCGGGACCCCTCCGTCCTGCCTTCCACGCGCCGCCCAAATCTCTGAGGATATCCCACATCATAGCCCAGGCCGCCCTGAAGGCACTGCCGCCCCGGGCACCCAACACTCCCCCTCACGGTGCTCTGCGCACACTGGCCCAGGACCTCTGGCCCTCCTGCACTTCTCTCGACCCCAGTCCGCGGCCGACTCGGCACCGCCCAGGGCCACCTGGCGCCCCACCGCCTCCACCTCTCTGGGAAATGCCGCAGGGGTCCAGGGTTCTCGATGACCACCAAGGACTCTGCAAGGGAAAGGCACTGGCAGCCCCGCCGACCCCGTGAAGGCCCAGGCCAAGGCGTCCGACCCCGCCCAAACGGCCATCTCGGCAAGGCCCCCCGGCCGGCCTCCTCTCTCCCCACCAGAACCTGGGTCGGCAGTCCCGCCGAGGCCAAGGCCCCCGCTGCTCACCCGCAACCTACAGACAGCCTCTGCGCCCGACACCGCGGGCAGGACCCCGCGGAGGCCTCACGGAGGCAGCCGCAGGCCTGAGAGCCCAGCGGCGCTCACACACACCGCAGGCAGCCCACCCCACACTGGGCCTGCCACTCCCAAGGCTTTCCCGCCGGGCACCGGGGCCCCGGGGCCCCGGGGCTGCCCTCGAGGAGGCCAGCCCCAAGGCTCCTCTCCCCATGGCCCTCCGCGGCCACCGGAGGCCTGCCTGCCCCCACCTGCGCCCCAGGGCTGCACGCACCCAAGGGAGCCAAGGCAACGGGACCCTCCCCCGACGTCCCCTGTGGGAGCCACGTGCCGGACCTCAGTTTGCGATGAGGAGACGGTAGTGAGTTCTCACTCATTTTGTTCAGATTTTCCAAGGAATGCGTTTGTGGGTGTCATCATCGATCCGAGCACGGGCACACCCGCGGGACGGCCACCGCCACAGCCCCCACCGCCGGGACGGCCAGCCAGCTCCCTCCTGGCCGCGGCCCGCAGGCTCCCGAGCCCAACCGCGGGCAAGCAGGTCAGCTCCACCCCCGGGAGCTCAGGGTGCGGGTCCGGGCGCCACACACCGCCCCCCGGGGGCTACCTGGGCGCAGGCCACTGCCGCTTACCATCGCCTACCAGGTGGCCATCGATCCCGCCACCGGCCGCACGCCAACACGCCTCCCTCCGGCAGGAGGGACTGGCCTTCCCGGGGTCGCTCCCGACAGGCTCCGGCTTCCGCTCCCCGCGCTGGCCTCCGTTTCTCCGCCGCAGCAGCTGGGTGAGGGCGACAACGGACACGCGCAAGCACGCCTCAGCAAGGGGCCCGGCTGCCCAAGGCACAGGGGCCGGGCCCCCCACCGCCCAGGGCCTGTGGGCAGCCTGGCTGCCACCTGTCCCTGGCCTCCCCCCTCTCACTGGGTGCCAGCAGCCAAAGGGCCACACGAGTGGCCAGCACTGCCCCTTCGCTGGGGCGCCACAGCGCGACACGGGCTGCCGCCGCCTCGCCACACCAGGAACCGCGCCTCCCTCAGGCTCCCTAAGGCCCTGCCCACCCGCACCCCTCCCAGCTTCAGAAGAGTCCACCCCAACCCCGAGTCCGATTCCGCCCCCAGGCCCACCCTGGGGCTCTCCCTCTCACCCCGATGGGAAAACACCCTCGCTCCGGCCACCGACACTGCCTGCCCACGCAGGGAGAGACACACGCGGCCCAGAGTGCTCTGCAGGAGCCTCACCTCAGGACCGCTGACGTGCCCCTGGGGGCAAGGTCTCCGCCCCGAGAGCGGCTCCGCGGGCCCTGGACCCGGGGCGCCCATGGGCACACCTGCACTCCACCCCTGCTATCCCCAGCACGCTCTCAGGACCCCGGGCAAAACACAGACCCTTCTGCTGGACCCTCCGGGACCCCAAGGGCCCTGGAGCCTGGGCGAGACCCCGCAGGGCCGCACCTCGCCCTGACCGCCAATGGCCAGGGGCGTCCCCTGCCGCCAGGCTGTGGGCTCGGGTCGCTCGCCCTTCACCCTCCAGGCCCGCCACACCAGGCCCCCTGGCGCGCGGGACCTGGGTCCCTCAGGCAGGTCTCCCCGGGACACCCTGGGGACACCGGAGGCCTGCCTGCCCCAAACCCCGCCCCACGGCTGCCGCCTGTCCACCGGACACAACGCAACCCGCACAGACCGCCTGCCGCCGGGCGCCCGGAGCCTGCCACCAGTTGGGCGCTCGGGCCCCACGCAAGGCACACGCCACAGCCCCGCCGCCAGCACCGGAAGGCCCGCCGGGCCCCATGGGACCCTCTCCTTTGCGTGCCACACCCATGCACACCCAGGCCTCCCTAACTCCAGCACCAGCATCTCCACGGGAGACGCACTAGACCCTGGGCCCAGCGGGACCCTCGCACCGAAACTCACGCCCCTTCCGCCGCCGCCTGCCCACTTTCCTCCACAGCAGACTCCCTCCTTGCCACCAGCTCCCGCCCGGCACCAGCTCGGCTGGGCTCCAGTCCGCAGGCGTGGCTAGCTCTGCTGGGTATCAACCTCACACTGCCTCCCACTGCGCAACTCCCTGTCCTCCCTCCCCGGGAACACGGCCTCAGCCAGGGCAGAGGCGCCGCACGGCCTCAATGCCCAGCCTCGTGTGTGGACACCTTAGCGGCCCCGGGAGCTGGCCGCGGGCTCACACTTCTCTGCCCCGCCGGCACCCATGACCGGCCAGGGCACAGGCACCCAGCTCCCATTCACGTGCCCGGGACCCCTCCGTCCTGCCTTCCACGCGCCGCCCAAATCTCTGAGGATATCCCACATCATAGCCCAGGCCGCCCTGAAGGCACTGCCGCCCCGGGCACCCAACACTCCCCCTCACGGTGCTCTGCGCACACTGGCCCAGGACCTCTGGCCCTCCTGCACTTCTCTCGACCCCAGTCCGCGGCCGACTCGGCACCGCCCAGGGCCACCTGGCGCCCCACCGCCTCCACCTCTCTGGGAAATGCCGCAGGGGTCCAGGGTTCTCGATGACCACCAAGGACTCTGCGAGGGAAAGGCACTGGCAGCCCCGCCGACCCCGTGAAGGCCCAGGCCAAGGCGTCCGACCCCGCCCAAACGGCCATCTCGGCAAGGCCCCCCGGCCGGCCTCCTCTCTCCCCACCAGAACCTGGGTCGGCAGTCCCGCCGAGGCCAAGGCCCCCGCTGCTCACCCGCAACCTACAGACAGCCTCTGCGCCCGACACCGCGGGCAGGACCCCGCGGAGGCCTCACGGAGGCAGCCGCAGGCCTGAGAGCCCAGCGGCGCTCACACACACCGCAGGCAGCCCACCCCACACTGGGCCTGCCACTCCCAAGGCTTTCCCGCCGGGCACCGGGGCCCCGGGGCCCCGGGGCTGCCCTCGAGGAGGCCAGCCCCAAGGCTCCTCTCCCCATGGCCCTCCGCGGCCACCGGAGGCCTGCCTGCCCCCACCTGCGCCCCAGGGCTGCACGCACCCAGGGGAGCCAAGGCAACGGGACCCTCCCCCGACGTCCCCTGTGGGAGCCACGTGCCGGACCTCAGTTTGCGATGAGGAGACGGTAGTGAGTTCTCACTCATTTTGTTCAGATTTTCCAAGGAATGCGTTTGTGGGTGTCATCATCGATCCGAGCACGGGCACACCCGCGGGACGGCCACCGCCACAGCCCCCACCGCCGGGACGGCCAGCCAGCTCCCTCCTGGCCGCGGCCCGCAGGCTCCCGAGCCCAACCGCGGGCAAGCAGGTCAGCTCCACCCCCGGGAGCTCAGGGTGCGGGTCCGGGCGCCACACACCGCCCCCCGGGGGCTACCTGGGCGCAGGCCACTGCCGCTTACCATCGCCTACCAGGTGGCCATCGATCCCGCCACCGGCCGCACGCCAACACGCCTCCCTCCGGCAGGAGGGACTGGCCTTCCCGGGGTCGCTCCCGACAGGCTCCGGCTTCCGCTCCCCGCGCTGGCCTCCGTTTCTCCGCCGCAGCAGCTGGGTGAGGGCGACAACGGACACGCGCAAGCACGCCTCAGCAAGGGGCCCGGCTGCCCAAGGCACAGGGGCCGGGCCCCCCACCGCCCAGGGCCTGTGGGCAGCCTGGCTGCCACCTGTCCCTGGCCTCCCCCCTCTCACTGGGTGCCAGCAGCCAAAGGGCCACACGAGTGGCCAGCACTGCCCCTTCGCTGGGGCGCCACAGCGCGACACGGGCTGCCGCCGCCTCGCCACACCAGGAACCGCGCCTCCCTCAGGCTCCCTAAGGCCCTGCCCACCCGCACCCCTCCCAGCTTCAGAAGAGTCCACCCCAACCCCGAGTCCGATTCCGCCCCCAGGCCCACCCTGGGGCTCTCCCTCTCACCCCGATGGGAAAACACCCTCGCTCCGGCCACCGACACTGCCTGCCCACGCAGGGAGAAACACACGCGGCCCAGAGTGCTCTGCAGGAGCCTCACCTCAGGACCGCTGACGTGCCCCTGGGGGCAAGGTCTCCGCCCCGAGAGCGGCTCCGCGGGCCCTGGACCCGGGGCGCCCATGGGCACACCTGCACTCCACCCCTGCTATCCCCAGCACGCTCTCAGGACCCCGGGCAAAACACAGACCCTTCTGCTGGACACTCCGGGACCCCAAGGGCCCTGGAGCCTGTGCGAGACCCCGCAGGGCCGCACCTCGCCCTGACCGCCAATGGCCAGGGGCGTCCCCTGCCGCCAGGCTGTGGGCTCGGGTCGCTCGCCCTTCACCCTCCAGGCCCGCCACACCAGGCCCCCTGGCGCGCGGGACCTGGGTCCCTCAGGCAGGTCTCCCCGGGGCACCCTGGGGACACCGGAGGCCTGCCTGCCCCAAACCCCGCCCCACGGCTGCCGCCTGTCCACCGGACACAACGCAACCCGCACAGACCGCCTGCCGCCGGGCGCCCGGAGCCTGCCACCAGTTGGGCGCTCGGGCCCCACGCAAGGCACACGCCACAGCCCCGCCGCCAGCACCGGAAGGCCCGCCGGGCCCCATGGGACCCTCTCCTTTGCGTGCCACACCCATGCACACCCAGGCCTCCCTAACTCCAGCACCAGCATCTCCACGGGAGACGCACTAGACCCTGGGCCCAGCGGGACCCTCGCACCGAAACTCACGCCCCTTCCGCCGCCGCCTGCCCACTTTCCTCCACAGCAGACTCCCTCCTTGCCACCAGCTCCCGCCCGGCACCAGCTCGGCTGGGCTCCAGTCCGCAGGCGTGGCTAGCTCTGCTGGGTATCAACATCACACTGCCTCCCACTGCGCAACTCCCTGTCCTCCCTCCCCGGGAACACGGCCTCAGCCAGGGCAGGGGCGCCGCACGGCCTCAATGCCCAGCCCCGTGTGTGGACACCTTAGCGGCCCCGGGAGCTGGCCGCGGGCTCACACTTCTCTGCCCCGCCGGCACCCATGACCGGCCAGGGCACAGGCACCCAGCTCCCATTCACGTGCCCGGGACCCCTCCGTCCTGCCTTCCACGCGCCGACCAAATCTCTGAGGATATCCCACATCATAGCCCAGGCCGCCCTGAAGGCACTGCCGCCCCGGGCACCCAACACTCCCCCTCACGGTGCTCTGCGCACACTGGCCCAGGACCTCTGGCCCTCCTGCACTTCTCTCGACCCCAGTCCGCGGCCGACTCGGCACCGCCCAGGGCCACCTGGCGCCCCATCGCCTCCACGTCTCTGGGAAATGCCGCAGGGGCTCCAGGGTTCTCGATGACCACCAAGGACTCTGCGAGGGAAAGGCACTGGCAGCCCCGCCGACCCCGTGAAGGCCCAGGCCAAGGCGTCCGACCCCGCCCAAACGGCCATCTCGGCAAGGCCCCCCGGCCGGCCTCCTCTCTCCCCACCAGAACCTGGGTCGGCAGTCCCGCCGAGGCCAAGGCCCCCGCTGCTCACCCGCAACCTACAGACACCCTCTGCGCCCGACACCGCGGGCAGGACCCCGCGGAGGCCTCACGGAGGCAGCCGCAGGCCTGAGAGCCCAGCGGCGCTCACACACACCGCAGGCAGCCCACCCCACACTGGGCCTGCCACTCCCAAGGCTTTCCCGCCGGGCACCGGGGCCCCGGGGCCCCGGGGCTGCCCTCGAGGAGGCCAGCCCCAAGGCTCCTCTCCCCATGGCCCTCCGCGGCCACCGGAGGCCTGCCTGCCCCCACCTGTGCCCCAGGGCTGCACGCACCCAAGGGAGCCAAGGCAACGGGACCCTCCCCCGACGTCCCCTGTGGGAGCCACGTGCCGGACCTCAGTTTGCGATGAGGAGACGGTAGTGAGTTCTCACTCATTTTGTTCAGATTTTCCAAGGAATGCGTTTGTGGGTGTCATCATCGATCCGAGCACGGGCACACCCGCGGGACGGCCACCGCCACAACCCCCACCGCGGGGACGGCCAGCCAGCTCCCTCCTGGCCGCGGCCCGCAGGCTCCCGAGCCCAACCGCGGGCAAGCAGGACAGCTCCACCCCCGGGAGCTCAGGGTGCGGGTCCGGGCGCCACACACCGCCCCCCGGGGGCTACCTTGGCGCAGGCCACTGCCGCTTACCATCGCCTACCAGGTGGCCATCGATCCCGCCACCGGCCGCACGCCAACACGCCTCCCTCCGGCAGGAGGGACTGGCCTTCCCGGGGTCGCTCCCGACAGGCTCCGGCTTCCGCTCCCCGCGCTGGCCTCCGTTTCTCCGCCGCAGCAGCTGGGTGAGGGCGACAACGGACACGCGCAAGCACGCCTCAGCAAGGGGCCCGGCTGCCCAAGGCACAGGGGCCGGGCCCCCCACCGCCCAGGGCCTGTGGGCAGCCTGGCTGCCACCTGTCCCTGGCCTCCCCCCTCTCACTGGGTGCCAGCAGCCAAAGGGCCACACGAGTGGCCAGCACTGCCCCTTCGCTGGGGCGCCACAGCGCCACGCGGGCTGCCGCCGCCTCGCCACACCCTTCCCCCAGGAACCGCGCCTCCCTCAGGCTCCCTAAGGCCCTGCCCACCCGCACCCCTCCCAGCTTCAGAAGAGTCCACCCCAACCCCGAGTCCGATTCCGCCCCCAGGCCCACCCTGGGGCTCTCCCTCTCACCCCGATGGGAAAACACCCTCGCTCCGGCCACCGACACTGCCTGCCCACGCAGGGAGAGACACACGCGGCCCAGAGTGCTCTGCAGGAGCCTCACCTCAGGACCGCTGACGTGCCCCTGGGGGCAACGTCTCCGCCCCGAGAGCGGCTCCGCGGGCCCTGGACCCGGGGCGCCCATGGGCACACCTGCACTCCACCCCTGCTATCCCCAGCACGCTCTCAGGACCCCGGGCAAAACACAGACCCTTCTGCTGGACCCTCCGGGACCCCAAGGGCCCTGGAGCCTGGGCGAGACCCCGCAGGGCCGCACCTCGCCCTGACCGCCAATGGCCAGGGGCGTCCCCTGCCGCCAGGCTGTGGGCTCGGGTCGCTCGCCCTTCACCCTCCAGGCCCGCCACACCAGGACCCCTGGCACGCGGGACCTGGGTCCCTCAGGCAGGTCTCCCCGGGGCACTCTAGGGACACCGGAGGCCTGCCTGCCCCAAACCCCGCCCCACGGCTGCCGCCTGTCCACCGGACACAACGCAACCCGCACAGACCGCCTGCCGCCAGGCGCCCGGAGCCTGCCACCAGTTGGGCGCTCGGGGCCCACGCAAGGCACACGCCACAGCCCCGCCGCCAGCACCGGAAGGCCCGCCGGGCCCCATGGGACCCTCTCCTTTGCGTGCCACACCCATGCACACCCAGGCCTCCCTAACTCCAGCACCAGCATCTCCACGGGAGACGCACTAGACCCTGGGCCCAGCGGGACCCTCGCACCGAAACTCACGCCCCTTCCGCCGCCACCTGCCCCCTTTCCTCCACAGCAGACTCCCTCCTTGCCACCAGCTCCCGCCCGGCACCAGCTCGGCTGGGCTCCAGTCCGCAGGCGTGGCTAGCTCTGCTGGGTATCAACATCACACTGCCTCCCACTGCGCAACTCCCTGTCCTCCCTCCCCGGGAACACGGCCTCAGCCAGGGCAGGGGCGCCGCACGGCCTCAATGCCCAGCCCCGTGTGTGGACACCTTAGCGGCCCCGGGAGCTGGCCGCGGGCTCACACTTCTCTGCCCCGCCGGCACCCATGACCGGCCAGGGCACAGGCACCCAGCTCCCATTCACGTGCCCGGGACCCCTCCGTCCTGCCTTCCACGCGCCGCCCAAATCTCTGAGGATATCCCACATCATAGCCCAGGCCGCCCTGAAGGCACTGCCGCCCCGGGCACCCAACACGCCCCCTCACGGTGCTCTGCGCACACTGGCCCAGGACCTCTGGCCCTCCTGCACTTCTCTCGACCCCAGTCCGCGGCCGACTCGGCACCGCCCAGGACCACCTGGCGCCCCATCGCCTCCACGTCTCTGGGAAATGCCGCAGGGGCTCCAGGGTTCTCGATGACCACCAAGGACTCTGCGAGGGAAAGGCACTGGCAGCCCCGCCGACCCCGTGAAGGCCCAGGCCAAGGCGTCCGACCCCGCCCAAACGGCCATCTCGGCAAGGCCCCCCGGCCGGCCTCCTCTCTCCCCACCAGAACCTGGGTCGGCAGTCCCGCCGAGGCCAAGGCCCCCGCTGCTCACCCGCAACCTACAGACACCCTCTGCGCCCGACACCGCGGGCAGGACCCCGCGGAGGCCTCACGGAGGCAGCCGCAGGCCTGAGAGCCCAGCGGCGCTCACACACACCGCAGGCAGCCCACCCCACACTGGGCCTGCCACTCCCAAGGCTTTCCCGCCGGGCACCGGGGCCCCGGGGCCCCGGGGCTGCCCTCGAGGAGGCCAGCCCCAAGGCTCCTCTCCCCATGGCCCTCCGCGGCCACCGGAGGCCTGCCTGCCCCCACCTGCGCCCCAGGGCTGCACGCACCCAAGGGAGCCAAGGCAACGGGACCCTCCCCCGACGTCCCCTGTGGGAGCCACGTGCCGGACCTCAGTTTGCGATGAGGAGACGGTAGTGAGTTCTCACTCATTTTGTTCAGATTTTCCAAGGAATGCGTTTGTGGGTGTCATCATCGATCCGAGCACGGGCACACCCGCGGGACGGCCACCGCCACAACCCCCACCGCGGGGACGGCCAGCCAGCTCCCTCCTGGCCGCGGCCCGCAGGCTCCCGAGCCCAACCGCGGGCAAGCAGGACAGCTCCACCCCCGGGAGCTCAGGGTGCGGGTCCGGGCGCCACACACCGCCCCCCGGGGGCTACCTTGGCGCAGGCCACTGCCGCTTACCATCGCCTACCAGGTGGCCATCGATCCCGCCACCGGCCGCACGCCAACACGCCTCCCTCCGGCAGGAGGGACTGGCCTTCCCGGGGTCGCTCCCGACAGGCTCCGGCTTCCGCTCGCCGCGCTGGCCTCCGTTTCTCCGCCGCAGCAGCTGGGTGAGGGCGACAACGGACACGCGCAAGCACGCCTCAGCAAGGGGCCCGGCTGCCCAAGGCACAGGGGCCGGGCCCCCCACCGCCCAGGGCCTGTGGGCAGCCTGGCTGCCACCTGTCCCTGGCCTCCCCCCTCTCACTGGGTGCCAGCAGCCAAAGGGCCACACGAGTGGCCAGCACTGCCCCTTCGCTGGGGCGCCACAGCGCCACGCGGGCTGCCGCCGCCTCGCCACACCCTTCCCCCAGGAACCGCGCCTCCCTCAGGCTCCCTAAGGCCCTGCCCACCCGCACCCCTCCCAGCTTCAGAAGAGTCCACCCCAACCCCGAGTCCGATTCCGCCCCCAGGCCCACCCTGGGGCTCTCCCTCTCACCCCGATGGGAAAACACCCTCGCTCCGGCCACCGACACTGCCTGCCCACGTAGGGAGAGACACACGCGGCCCAGAGTGCTCTGCAGGAGCCTCACCTCAGGACCGCTGACGTGCCCCTGGGGGCAACGTCTCCGCCCCGAGAGCGGCTCCGCGGGCCCTGGACCCGGGGCGCCCATGGGCACACCTGCACTCCACCCCTGCTATCCCCAGCACGCTCTCAGGACCCCGGGCAAAACACAGACCCTTCTGCTGGACCCTCCGGGACCCCAAGGGCCCTGGAGCCTGGGCGAGACCCCGCAGGGCCGCACCTCGCCCTGACCGCCAATGGCCAGGGGCGTCCCCTGCCGCCAGGCTGTGGGCTCGGGTCGCTCGCCCTTCACCCTCCAGGCCCGCCACACCAGGCCCCCTGGCACGCGGGACCTGGGTCCCTCAGGCAGGTCTCCCCGGGGCACTCTAGGGACACCGGAGGCCTGCCTGCCCCAAACCCCGCCCCACGGCTGCCGCCTGTCCACCGGACACAACGCAACCCGCACAGACCGCCTGCCGCCAGGCGCCCGGAGCCTGCCACCAGTTGGGCGCTCGGGGCCCACGCAAGGCACACGCCACAGCCCCGCCGCCAGCACCGGAAGGCCCGCCGGGCCCCATGGGACCCTCCCTTTTGCGTGCCACACCCATGCACACCCAGGCCTCCCTAACTCCAGCACCAGCATCTCCACGGGAGACGCACTAGACCCTGGGCCCAGCGGGACCCTCGCACCGAAACTCACGCCCCTTCCGCCGCCGCCTGCCCACTTTCCTCCACAGCAGACTCCCTCCTTGCCACCAGCTCCCGCCCGGCACCAGCTCGGCTGGGCTCCAGTCCGCAGGCGTGGCTAGCTCTGCTGGGTATCAACCTCACACTGCCTCCCACTGCGCAACTCCCTGTCCTCCCTCCCCGGGAACACGGCCTCAGCCAGGGCAGAGGCGCCGCACGGCCTCAATGCCCAGCCTCGTGTGTGGACACCTTAGCGGCCCCGGGAGCTGGCCGCGGGCTCACACTTCTCTGCCCCGCCGGCACCCATGACCGGCCAGGGCACAGGCACCCAGCTCCCATTCACGTGCCCGGGACCCCTCCGTCCTGCCTTCCACGCGCCGCCCAAATCTCTGAGGATATCCCACATCATAGCCCAGGCCGCCCTGAAGGCACTGCCGCCCCGGGCACCCAACACTCCCCCTCACGGTGCTCTGCGCACACTGGCCCAGGACCTCTGGCCCTCCTGCACTTCTCTCGACCCCAGTCCGCGGCCGACTCGGCACCGCCCAGGGCCACCTGGCGCCCCACCGCCTCCACCTCTCTGGGAAATGCCGCAGGGGTCCAGGGTTCTCGATGACCACCAAGGACTCTGCAAGGGAAAGGCACTGGCAGCCCCGCCGACCCCGTGAAGGCCCAGGCCAAGGCGTCCGACCCCGCCCAAACGGCCATCTCGGCAAGGCCCCCCGGCCGGCCTCCTCTCTCCCCACCAGAACCTGGGTCGGCAGTCCCGCCGAGGCCAAGGCCCCCGCTGCTCACCCGCAACCTACAGACAGCCTCTGCGCCCGACACCGCGGGCAGGACCCCGCGGAGGCCTCACGGAGGCAGCCGCAGGCCTGAGAGCCCAGCGGCGCTCACACACACCGCAGGCAGCCCACCCCACACTGGGCCTGCCACTCCCAAGGCTTTCCCGCCGGGCACCGGGGCCCCGGGGCCCCGGGGCTGCCCTCGAGGAGGCCAGCCCCAAGGCTCCTCTCCCCATGGCCCTCCGCGGCCACCGGAGGCCTGCCTGCCCCCACCTGCGCCCCAGGGCTGCACGCACCCAAGGGAGCCAAGGCAACGGGACCCTCCCCCGACGTCCCCTGTGGGAGCCACGTGCCGGACCTCAGTTTGCGATGAGGAGACGGTAGTGAGTTCTCACTCATTTTGTTCAGATTTTCCAAGGAATGCGTTTGTGGGTGTCATCATCGATCCGAGCACGGGCACACCCGCGGGACGGCCACCGCCACAGCCCCCACCGCCGGGACGGCCAGCCAGCTCCCTCCTGGCCGCGGCCCGCAGGCTCCCGAGCCCAACCGCGGGCAAGCAGGTCAGCTCCACCCCCGGGAGCTCAGGGTGCGGGTCCGGGCGCCACACACCGCCCCCCGGGGGCTACCTGGGCGCAGGCCACTGCCGCTTACCATCGCCTACCAGGTGGCCATCGATCCCGCCACCGGCCGCACGCCAACACGCCTCCCTCCGGCAGGAGGGACTGGCCTTCCCGGGGTCGCTCCCGACAGGCTCCGGCTTCCGCTCCCCGCGCTGGCCTCCGTTTCTCCGCCGCAGCAGCTGGGTGAGGGCGACAACGGACACGCGCAAGCACGCCTCAGCAAGGGGCCCGGCTGCCCAAGGCACAGGGGCCGGGCCCCCCACCGCCCAGGGCCTGTGGGCAGCCTGGCTGCCACCTGTCCCTGGCCTCCCCCCTCTCACTGGGTGCCAGCAGCCAAAGGGCCACACGAGTGGCCAGCACTGCCCCTTCGCTGGGGCGCCACAGCGCGACACGGGCTGCCGCCGCCTCGCCACACCAGGAACCGCGCCTCCCTCAGGCTCCCTAAGGCCCTGCCCACCCGCACCCCTCCCAGCTTCAGAAGAGTCCACCCCAACCCCGAGTCCGATTCCGCCCCCAGGCCCACCCTGGGGCTCTCCCTCTCACCCCGATGGGAAAACACCCTCGCTCCGGCCACCGACACTGCCTGCCCACGCAGGGAGAGACACACGCGGCCCAGAGTGCTCTGCAGGAGCCTCACCTCAGGACCGCTGACGTGCCCCTGGGGGCAAGGTCTCCGCCCCGAGAGCGGCTCCGCGGGCCCTGGACCCGGGGCGCCCATGGGCACACCTGCACTCCACCCCTGCTATCCCCAGCACGCTCTCAGGACCCCGGGCAAAACACAGACCCTTCTGCTGGACCCTCCGGGACCCCAAGGGCCCTGGAGCCTGGGCGAGACCCCGCAGGGCCGCACCTCGCCCTGACCGCCAATGGCCAGGGGCGTCCCCTGCCGCCAGGCTGTGGGCTCGGGTCGCTCGCCCTTCACCCTCCAGGCCCGCCACACCAGGCCCCCTGGCGCGCGGGACCTGGGTCCCTCAGGCAGGTCTCCCCGGGACACCCTGGGGACACCGGAGGCCTGCCTGCCCCAAACCCCGCCCCACGGCTGCCGCCTGTCCACCGGACACAACGCAACCCGCACAGACCGCCTGCCGCCGGGCGCCCGGAGCCTGCCACCAGTTGGGCGCTCGGGCCCCACGCAAGGCACACGCCACAGCCCCGCCGCCAGCACCGGAAGGCCCGCCGGGCCCCATGGGACCCTCTCCTTTGCGTGCCACACCCATGCACACCCAGGCCTCCCTAACTCCAGCACCAGCATCTCCACGGGAGACGCACTAGACCCTGGGCCCAGCGGGACCCTCGCACCGAAACTCACGCCCCTTCCGCCGCCGCCTGCCCACTTTCCTCCACAGCAGACTCCCTCCTTGCCACCAGCTCCCGCCCGGCACCAGCTCGGCTGGGCTCCAGTCCGCAGGCGTGGCTAGCTCTGCTGGGTATCAACCTCACACTGCCTCCCACTGCGCAACTCCCTGTCCTCCCTCCCCGGGAACACGGCCTCAGCCAGGGCAGAGGCGCCGCACGGCCTCAATGCCCAGCCTCGTGTGTGGACACCTTAGCGGCCCCGGGAGCTGGCCGCGGGCTCACACTTCTCTGCCCCGCCGGCACCCATGACCGGCCAGGGCACAGGCACCCAGCTCCCATTCACGTGCCCGGGACCCCTCCGTCCTGCCTTCCACGCGCCGCCCAAATCTCTGAGGATATCCCACATCATAGCCCAGGCCGCCCTGAAGGCACTGCCGCCCCGGGCACCCAACACTCCCCCTCACGGTGCTCTGCGCACACTGGCCCAGGACCTCTGGCCCTCCTGCACTTCTCTCGACCCCAGTCCGCGGCCGACTCGGCACCGCCCAGGGCCACCTGGCGCCCCACCGCCTCCACCTCTCTGGGAAATGCCGCAGGGGTCCAGGGTTCTCGATGACCACCAAGGACTCTGCGAGGGAAAGGCACTGGCAGCCCCGCCGACCCCGTGAAGGCCCAGGCCAAGGCGTCCGACCCCGCCCAAACGGCCATCTCGGCAAGGCCCCCCGGCCGGCCTCCTCTCTCCCCACCAGAACCTGGGTCGGCAGTCCCGCCGAGGCCAAGGCCCCCGCTGCTCACCCGCAACCTACAGACAGCCTCTGCGCCCGACACCGCGGGCAGGACCCCGCGGAGGCCTCACGGAGGCAGCCGCAGGCCTGAGAGCCCAGCGGCGCTCACACACACCGCAGGCAGCCCACCCCACACTGGGCCTGCCACTCCCAAGGCTTTCCCGCCGGGCACCGGGGCCCCGGGGCCCCGGGGCTGCCCTCGAGGAGGCCAGCCCCAAGGCTCCTCTCCCCATGGCCCTCCGCGGCCACCGGAGGCCTGCCTGCCCCCACCTGCGCCCCAGGGCTGCACGCACCCAGGGGAGCCAAGGCAACGGGACCCTCCCCCGACGTCCCCTGTGGGAGCCACGTGCCGGACCTCAGTTTGCGATGAGGAGACGGTAGTGAGTTCTCACTCATTTTGTTCAGATTTTCCAAGGAATGCGTTTGTGGGTGTCATCATCGATCCGAGCACGGGCACACCCGCGGGACGGCCACCGCCACAGCCCCCACCGCCGGGACGGCCAGCCAGCTCCCTCCTGGCCGCGGCCCGCAGGCTCCCGAGCCCAACCGCGGGCAAGCAGGTCAGCTCCACCCCCGGGAGCTCAGGGTGCGGGTCCGGGCGCCACACACCGCCCCCCGGGGGCTACCTGGGCGCAGGCCACTGCCGCTTACCATCGCCTACCAGGTGGCCATCGATCCCGCCACCGGCCGCACGCCAACACGCCTCCCTCCGGCAGGAGGGACTGGCCTTCCCGGGGTCGCTCCCGACAGGCTCCGGCTTCCGCTCCCCGCGCTGGCCTCCGTTTCTCCGCCGCAGCAGCTGGGTGAGGGCGACAACGGACACGCGCAAGCACGCCTCAGCAAGGGGCCCGGCTGCCCAAGGCACAGGGGCCGGGCCCCCCACCGCCCAGGGCCTGTGGGCAGCCTGGCTGCCACCTGTCCCTGGCCTCCCCCCTCTCACTGGGTGCCAGCAGCCAAAGGGCCACACGAGTGGCCAGCACTGCCCCTTCGCTGGGGCGCCACAGCGCGACACGGGCTGCCGCCGCCTCGCCACACCAGGAACCGCGCCTCCCTCAGGCTCCCTAAGGCCCTGCCCACCCGCACCCCTCCCAGCTTCAGAAGAGTCCACCCCAACCCCGAGTCCGATTCCGCCCCCAGGCCCACCCTGGGGCTCTCCCTCTCACCCCGATGGGAAAACACCCTCGCTCCGGCCACCGACACTGCCTGCCCACGCAGGGAGAAACACACGCGGCCCAGAGTGCTCTGCAGGAGCCTCACCTCAGGACCGCTGACGTGCCCCTGGGGGCAAGGTCTCCGCCCCGAGAGCGGCTCCGCGGGCCCTGGACCCGGGGCGCCCATGGGCACACCTGCACTCCACCCCTGCTATCCCCAGCACGCTCTCAGGACCCCGGGCAAAACACAGACCCTTCTGCTGGACACTCCGGGACCCCAAGGGCCCTGGAGCCTGTGCGAGACCCCGCAGGGCCGCACCTCGCCCTGACCGCCAATGGCCAGGGGCGTCCCCTGCCGCCAGGCTGTGGGCTCGGGTCGCTCGCCCTTCACCCTCCAGGCCCGCCACACCAGGCCCCCTGGCGCGCGGGACCTGGGTCCCTCAGGCAGGTCTCCCCGGGGCACCCTGGGGACACCGGAGGCCTGCCTGCCCCAAACCCCGCCCCACGGCTGCCGCCTGTCCACCGGACACAACGCAACCCGCACAGACCGCCTGCCGCCGGGCGCCCGGAGCCTGCCACCAGTTGGGCGCTCGGGCCCCACGCAAGGCACACGCCACAGCCCCGCCGCCAGCACCGGAAGGCCCGCCGGGCCCCATGGGACCCTCTCCTTTGCGTGCCACACCCATGCACACCCAGGCCTCCCTAACTCCAGCACCAGCATCTCCACGGGAGACGCACTAGACCCTGGGCCCAGCGGGACCCTCGCACCGAAACTCACGCCCCTTCCGCCGCCGCCTGCCCACTTTCCTCCACAGCAGACTCCCTCCTTGCCACCAGCTCCCGCCCGGCACCAGCTCGGCTGGGCTCCAGTCCGCAGGCGTGGCTAGCTCTGCTGGGTATCAACATCACACTGCCTCCCACTGCGCAACTCCCTGTCCTCCCTCCCCGGGAACACGGCCTCAGCCAGGGCAGGGGCGCCGCACGGCCTCAATGCCCAGCCCCGTGTGTGGACACCTTAGCGGCCCCGGGAGCTGGCCGCGGGCTCACACTTCTCTGCCCCGCCGGCACCCATGACCGGCCAGGGCACAGGCACCCAGCTCCCATTCACGTGCCCGGGACCCCTCCGTCCTGCCTTCCACGCGCCGCCCAAATCTCTGAGGATATCCCACATCATAGCCCAGGCCGCCCTGAAGGCACTGCCGCCCCGGGCACCCAACACTCCCCCTCACGGTGCTCTGCGCACACTGGCCCAGGACCTCTGGCCCTCCTGCACTTCTCTCGACCCCAGTCCGCGGCCGACTCGGCACCGCCCAGGGCCACCTGGCGCCCCATCGCCTCCACGTCTCTGGGAAATGCCGCAGGGGCTCCAGGGTTCTCGATGACCACCAAGGACTCTGCGAGGGAAAGGCACTGGCAGCCCCGCCGACCCCGTGAAGGCCCAGGCCAAGGCGTCCGACCCCGCCCAAACGGCCATCTCGGCAAGGCCCCCCGGCCGGCCTCCTCTCTCCCCACCAGAACCTGGGTCGGCAGTCCCGCCGAGGCCAAGGCCCCCGCTGCTCACCCGCAACCTACAGACACCCTCTGCGCCCGACACCGCGGGCAGGACCCCGCGGAGGCCTCACGGAGGCAGCCGCAGGCCTGAGAGCCCAGCGGCGCTCACACACACCGCAGGCAGCCCACCCCACACTGGGCCTGCCACTCCCAAGGCTTTCCCGCCGGGCACCGGGGCCCCGGGGCCCCGGGGCTGCCCTCGAGGAGGCCAGCCCCAAGGCTCCTCTCCCCATGGCCCTCCGCGGCCACCGGAGGCCTGCCTGCCCCCACCTGTGCCCCAGGGCTGCACGCACCCAAGGGAGCCAAGGCAACGGGACCCTCCCCCGACGTCCCCTGTGGGAGCCACGTGCCGGACCTCAGTTTGCGATGAGGAGACGGTAGTGAGTTCTCACTCATTTTGTTCAGATTTTCCAAGGAATGCGTTTGTGGGTGTCATCATCGATCCGAGCACGGGCACACCCGCGGGACGGCCACCGCCACAACCCCCACCGCGGGGACGGCCAGCCAGCTCCCTCCTGGCCGCGGCCCGCAGGCTCCCGAGCCCAACCGCGGGCAAGCAGGACAGCTCCACCCCCGGGAGCTCAGGGTGCGGGTCCGGGCGCCACACACCGCCCCCCGGGGGCTACCTTGGCGCAGGCCACTGCCGCTTACCATCGCCTACCAGGTGGCCATCGATCCCGCCACCGGCCGCACGCCAACACGCCTCCCTCCGGCAGGAGGGACTGGCCTTCCCGGGGTCGCTCCCGACAGGCTCCGGCTTCCGCTCCCCGCGCTGGCCTCCGTTTCTCCGCCGCAGCAGCTGGGTGAGGGCGACAACGGACACGCGCAAGCACGCCTCAGCAAGGGGCCCGGCTGCCCAAGGCACAGGGGCCGGGCCCCCCACCGCCCAGGGCCTGTGGGCAGCCTGGCTGCCACCTGTCCCTGGCCTCCCCCCTCTCACTGGGTGCCAGCAGCCAAAGGGCCACACGAGTGGCCAGCACTGCCCCTTCGCTGGGGCGCCACAGCGCCACGCGGGCTGCCGCCGCCTCGCCACACCCTTCCCCCAGGAACCGCGCCTCCCTCAGGCTCCCTAAGGCCCTGCCCACCCGCACCCCTCCCAGCTTCAGAAGAGTCCACCCCAACCCCGAGTCCGATTCCGCCCCCAGGCCCACCCTGGGGCTCTCCCTCTCACCCCGATGGGAAAACACCCTCGCTCCGGCCACCGACACTGCCTGCCCACGCAGGGAGAGACACACGCGGCCCAGAGTGCTCTGCAGGAGCCTCACCTCAGGACCGCTGACGTGCCCCTGGGGGCAACGTCTCCGCCCCGAGAGCGGCTCCGCGGGCCCTGGACCCGGGGCGCCCATGGGCACACCTGCACTCCACCCCTGCTATCCCCAGCACGCTCTCAGGACCCCGGGCAAAACACAGACCCTTCTGCTGGACCCTCCGGGACCCCAAGGGCCCTGGAGCCTGGGCGAGACCCCGCAGGGCCGCACCTCGCCCTGACCGCCAATGGCCAGGGGCGTCCCCTGCCGCCAGGCTGTGGGCTCGGGTCGCTCGCCCTTCACCCTCCAGGCCCGCCACACCAGGACCCCTGGCACGCGGGACCTGGGTCCCTCAGGCAGGTCTCCCCGGGGCACTCTAGGGACACCGGAGGCCTGCCTGCCCCAAACCCCGCCCCACGGCTGCCGCCTGTCCACCGGACACAACGCAACCCGCACAGACCGCCTGCCGCCAGGCGCCCGGAGCCTGCCACCAGTTGGGCGCTCGGGGCCCACGCAAGGCACACGCCACAGCCCCGCCGCCAGCACCGGAAGGCCCGCCGGGCCCCATGGGACCCTCTCCTTTGCGTGCCACACCCATGCACACCCAGGCCTCCCTAACTCCAGCACCAGCATCTCCACGGGAGACGCACTAGACCCTGGGCCCAGCGGGACCCTCGCACCGAAACTCACGCCCCTTCCGCCGCCACCTGCCCCCTTTCCTCCACAGCAGACTCCCTCCTTGCCACCAGCTCCCGCCCGGCACCAGCTCGGCTGGGCTCCAGTCCGCAGGCGTGGCTAGCTCTGCTGGGTATCAACATCACACTGCCTCCCACTGCGCAACTCCCTGTCCTCCCTCCCCGGGAACACGGCCTCAGCCAGGGCAGGGGCGCCGCACGGCCTCAATGCCCAGCCCCGTGTGTGGACACCTTAGCGGCCCCGGGAGCTGGCCGCGGGCTCACACTTCTCTGCCCCGCCGGCACCCATGACCGGCCAGGGCACAGGCACCCAGCTCCCATTCACGTGCCCGGGACCCCTCCGTCCTGCCTTCCACGCGCCGCCCAAATCTCTGAGGATATCCCACATCATAGCCCAGGCCGCCCTGAAGGCACTGCCGCCCCGGGCACCCAACACTCCCCCTCACGGTGCTCTGCGCACACTGGCCCAGGACCTCTGGCCCTCCTGCACTTCTCTCGACCCCAGTCCGCGGCCGACTCGGCACCGCCCAGGGCCACCTGGCGCCCCACCGCCTCCACGTCTCTGGGAAATGCCGCAGGGGCTCCAGGGTTCTCGATGACCACCAAGGACTCTGCGAGGGAAAGGCACTGGTAGCCCCGCCGACCCCGTGATGGCCCAGGCCAAGGCGTCCGACCACGCCCAAATGGCCATCTCAGCAAGGCCCCCCGGCCGGCCTCCTCTCTCCCCACCAGAACCTGGGTCGGCAGTCCCGCCGAGGCCAAGGCCCCCACTGCTCACCTGCAACCTACAGACACCCTCTGCGCCCGACACCCCGGGCAGGACCCCGCGGAGGCCTCACGGAGGCAGCCGCAGGCCTGAGAGCCCAGCGGCGCTCACACACACCGCAGGCAGCCCACCCCACACTGGGCCTGCCACTCCCAAGGCTTTCCCGCCGGGCACCGGGGCCCCGGGGCCCCGGGGCTGCCCTCGAGGAGGCCAGCCCCAAGGCTCCTCTCCCCATGGCCCTCCGGGCCACCGGAGGCCTGCCTGCCCCCACCTGCGCCCCAGGGCTGCACGCACCCAAGGGAGCCAAGGCATCGGGACCCTCCCCCGACGTCCCCTGTGGGAGCCACGTGCCGGACCTCAGTTTGCGATGAGGAGACGGTAGTGAGTTCTCACTCATTTTGTTCAGATTTTCCAAGGAATGCGTTTGTGGGTGTCATCATCGATCCGAGCACGGGCACACCCGCGGGACGGCCACCGCCACAGCCCCCACCGCCGGGACGGCCAGCCAGCTCCCTCTTCGCTGTGGACCGCAGGCTCCCAAGCCCAACCGCGGGCAAGCAGGTCAGCTCCACCCCCGGGAGCAGAGGGTGCGGGTCCGGGCGCCACACACCGCCCCCCGGGGGCTACCTTGGCGCAGGCCACTGCCGCTTACCATCGCCTACCAGGTGGCCATCGATCCCGCCACCGGCCGCACGCCAACACGCCTCCCTCCGGTAGGAGGGACTGGCCTTCCCGGGGTCGCTCCCGACAGGCTCCGGCTTCCGCTCCCCGCGCTGGCCTCCGTTTCTCCGCCGCAGCAGCTGGGTGAGGGCGACAACGGACACGCGCAAGCACGCCTCAGCAAGGGGCCCGGCTGCCCAAGGCACAGGGGCCGGGCCCCCCACCGCCCAGGGCCTGTGGGCAGCCTGGCTGCCACCTGTCCCTGGCCTCCCCCCTCTCACTGGGTGCCAGCAGCCAAAGGGCCACACGAGTGGCCAGCACTGCCCCTTCCCTGGGGCGCCACAGCGCCACGCGGGCTGCCGCCGCCTCGCCACACCAGGAACCGCGCCTCCCTCAGGCTCCCTAAGGCCTGCCCACCCGCACCCCTCCCAGCTTCAGAAGAGTCCACCCCAACCCCGAGTCCGATTCCGCCCCCAGGCCCACCCTGGGGCTCTCCCTCTCACCCCGATGGGAAAACACCCTCGCTCCGGCCACCGACACTGCCTGCCCACGCAGGGAGAGACACACGCGGCCCAGAGTGCTCTGCAGG
Source organism: Sus scrofa (assembly GCF_054392235.1). Classification (NCBI taxonomy): domain Eukaryota; kingdom Metazoa; phylum Chordata; class Mammalia; order Artiodactyla; family Suidae; genus Sus; species Sus scrofa. The sequence continues at coordinate 151,942,195 of NC_139383.1, forward strand.
AGCCTCACCTCAGGACCGCTGACGTGCCCCTGGGGGCAAGGTCTCCGCCCCGAGAGCGGCTCCGCGGGCCCTGGACCCGGGGCGCCCATGGGCACACCTGCACTCCACCCCTGCTATCCCCAGCACGCTCTCAGGACCCCAGGCAAAACACAGACCCTTCTGCTGGACCCTCCGGGACCCCAAGGGCCCTGGAGCCTGGGCGAGACCCCGCAGGGCCGCACCTCGCCCTGACCGCCAATGGCCAGGGGCGTCCCCTGCCGCCAGGCTGTGGGCTCGGGTCGCTCGCCCTTCACCCTCCAGGCCCGCCACACCAGGCCCCCTGGCGCGCGGGACCTGGGTCCCTCAGGCAGGTCTCCCCGGGGCACCCTGGGGACACCGGAGGCCTGCCTGCCCCAAACCCCGCCCCACGGCTGCCGCCTGTCCACCGGACACAACGCAACCCGCACAGACCGCCTGCCGCCGGGCGCCCGGAGCCTGCCACCAGTTGGGCGCTTGGGCCCCACGCAAGGCACACGCCACAGCCCCGCCGCCAGCACCGGAAGGGCCGCCGGGCCCCATGGGACCCTCTCCTTTGCGTGCCACACCCATGCACACCCAGGCCTCCCTAACTCCAGCACCAGCATCTCCACGGGAGACGCACTAGACCCTGGGCCCAGCGGGACCCTCGCACCGAAACTCACACCCTCGCGCCCCTTCCGCCGCCGCCTGCCCCCTTTCCTCCACAGCAGACTCCCTCCTTGCCACCAGCTCCCGCCCGGCACCAGCTCGGCTGGGCTCCAGTCCGCAGGCGTGGCTAGCTCTGCTGGGTATCAACATCACACTGCCTCCCACTGCGCAACTCCCTGTCCTCCCTCCCCGGGAACACGGCCTCAGCCAGGGCAGAGGCGCCGCCCGGCCTCAATGCCCAGCCTCGTGTGTGGACACCTTAGCGGCCCCGGGAGCTGGCCGCGGGCTCACACTTCTCTGCCCCGCCGGCACCCATGACCGGCCAGGGCACAGGCACCCAGCTCCCATTCACGTGCCCGGGACCCCTCCGTCCTGCCTTCCACGCGCCGACCAAATCTCTGAGGATATCCCACATCATAGCCCAGGCCGCCCTGAAGGCACTGCCGCCCCGGGCACCCAACACTCCCCCTCACGGTGCTCTGCGCACACTGGCCCAGGACCTCTGGCCCTCCTGCACTTCTCTCGACCCCAGTCCGCGGCCGACTCGGCACCGCCCAGGGCCACCTGGCGCCCCACCGCCTCCACCTCTCTGGGAAATGCCGCAGGGGCTCCAGGGTTCTCGATGACCACCAAGGACTCTGCGAGGGAAAGGCACTGGCAGCCCCGCCGACCCCGTGAAGGCCCAGGCCAAGGCGTCCGACCCCGCCCAAACGGCCATCTCGGCAAGGCCCCCCGGCCTGCCTCCTCTCTCCCCACCAGAACCTGGGTCGGCAGTCCCGCCGAGGCCAAGGCCCCCGCTGCTCACCCGCAACCTACAGACACCCTCTGCGCCCGACACCGCGGGCAGGACCCCGCGGAGGACTCACGGAGGCAGCCGCAGGCCTGAGAGCCCAGCGGCGCTCACACACACCGCAGGCAGCCCACCCCACACTGGGCCTGCCACTCCCAAGGCTTTCCCGCCGGGCACCGGGGCCCCGGGGCCCCGGGGCTGCCCTCGAGGAGGCCAGCCCCAAGGCTCCTCACCCCATGGCCCTCCGCGGCCACCGGAGGCCTGCCTGCCCCCACCTGCGCCCCAGGGCTGCACGCACCCAAGGGAGCCAAGGCAACGGGACCCTCCCCCGACGTCCCCTGTGGGAGCCACGTGCCGGACCTCAGTTTGCGATGAGGAGACGGTAGTGAGTTCTCACTCATTTTGTTCAGATTTTCCAAGGAATGCGTTTGTGGGTGTCATCATCGATCCGAGCACGGGCACACCCGCGGGACGGCCACCGCCACAGCCCCCACCGCCGGGACGGCCAGCCAGCTCCCTCCTGGCCGCGGCCCGCAGGCTCCCGAGCCCAACCGCGGGCAAGCAGGACAGCTCCACCCCCGGGAGCAGAGGGTGCGGGTCCGGGCGCCACACACCGCCCCCCGGGGGCTACCTTGGCGCAGGCCACTGCCGCTTACCATCGCCTACCAGGTGGCCATCGATCCCGCCACCGGCCGCACGCCAACACGCCTCCCTCCGGCAGGAGGGACTGGCCTTCCCGGGGTCGCTCCCGACAGGCTCCGGCTTCCGCTCCCCGCGCTGGCCTCCGTTTCTCCGCCGCAGCAGCTGGGTGAGGGCGACAACGGACACGCGCAAGCACGCCTCAGCAAGGGGCCCGGCTGCCCAAGGCACAGGGGCCGGGCCCCCCACCGCCCAGGGCCTGTGGGCAGCCTGGCTGCCACCTGTCCCTGGCCTCCCCCCTCTCACTGGGTGCCAGCAGCCAAAGGGCCACACGAGTGGCCAGCACTGCCCCTTCGCTGGGGCGCCACAGCGCCACGCGGGCTGCCGCCGCCTCGCCACACCAGGAACCGCGCCTCCCTCAGGCTCCCTAAGGCCTGCCCACCCGCACCCCTCCCAGCTTCAGAAGAGTCCACCCCAACCCCGAGTCCGATTCCGCCCCCAGGCCCACCCTGGGGCTCTCCCTCTCACCCCGATGGGAAAACACCCTCGCTCCGGCCACCGACACTGCCTGCCCACGCAGGGAGAGACACACGCGGCCCAGAGTGCTCTGCAGGAGCCTCACCTCAGGACCGCTGACGTGCCCCTGGGGGCAAGGTCTCCGCCCCGAGAGCGGCTCCGCGGGCCCTGGACCCGGGGCGCCCATGGGCACACCTGCACTCCACCCCTGCTATCCCCAGCACGCTCTCAGGACCCCGGGCAAAACACAGACCCTTCTGCTGGACCCTCCGGGACCCCAAGGGCCCTGGAGCCTGGGCGAGACCCCGCAGGGCCGCACCTCGCCCTGACCGCCAATGGCCAGGGGCGTCCCCTGCCGCCAGGCTGTGGGCTCGGGTCGCTCGCCCTTCACCCTCCAGGCCCGCCACACCAGGCCCCCTGGCGCGCGGGACCTGGGTCCCTCAGGCAGGTCTCCCCGGGGCACCCTGGGGACACCGGAGGCCTGCCTGCCCCAAACCCCGCCCCACGGCTGCCGCCTGTCCACCGGACACAACGCAACCCGCACAGACCGCCTGCCGCCGGGCGCCCGGAGCCTGCCACCAGTTGGGCGCTTGGGCCCCACGCAAGGCACACGCCACAGCCCCGCCGCCAGCACCGGAAGGCCCGCCGGGCCCCATGGGACCCTCTCCTTTGCGTGCCACACCCATGCACACCCAGGCCTCCCTAACTCCAGCACCAGCATCTCCACGGGAGACGCACTAGACCCTGGGCCCAGCGGGACCCTCGCACCGAAACTCACACCCTCGCGCCCCTTCCGCCGCCGCCTGCCCCCTTTCCTCCACAGCAGACTCCCTCCTTGCCACCAGCTCCCGCCCGGCACCAGCTCGGCTGGGCTCCAGTCCGCAGGCGTGGCTAGCTCTGCTGGGTATCAACATCACACTGCCTCCCACTGCGCAACTCCCTGTCCTCCCTCCCCGGGAACACGGCCTCAGCCAGGGCAGAGGCGCCGCCCGGCCTCAATGCCCAGCCTCGTGTGTGGACACCTTAGCGGCCCCGGGAGCTGGCCGCGGGCTCACACTTCTCTGCCCCGCCGGCACCCATGACCGGCCAGGGCACAGGCACCCAGCTCCCATTCACGTGCCCGGGACCCCTCCGTCCTGCCTTCCACGCGCCGACCAAATCTCTGAGGATATCCCACATCATAGCCCAGGCCGCCCTGAAGGCACTGCCGCCCCGGGCACCCAACACTCCCCCTCACGGTGCTCTGCGCACACTGGCCCAGGACCTCTGGCCCTCCTGCACTTCTCTCGACCCCAGTCCGCGGCCGACTCGGCACCGCCCAGGGCCACCTGGCGCCCCACCGCCTCCACCTCTCTGGGAAATGCCGCAGGGGCTCCAGGGTTCTCGATGACCACCAAGGACTCTGCGAGGGAAAGGCACTGGCAGCCCCGCCGACCCCGTGAAGGCCCAGGCCAAGGCGTCCGACCCCGCCCAAACGGCCATCTCGGCAAGGCCCCCCGGCCTGCCTCCTCTCTCCCCACCAGAACCTGGGTCGGCAGTCCCGCCGAGGCCAAGGCCCCCGCTGCTCACCCGCAACCTACAGACACCCTCTGCGCCCGACACCGCGGGCAGGACCCCGCGGAGGACTCACGGAGGCAGCCGCAGGCCTGAGAGCCCAGCGGCGCTCACACACACCGCAGGCAGCCCACCCCACACTGGGCCTGCCACTCCCAAGGCTTTCCCGCCGGGCACCGGGGCCCCGGGGCCCCGGGGCTGCCCTCGAGGAGGCCAGCCCCAAGGCTCCTCACCCCATGGCCCTCCGCGGCCACCGGAGGCCTGCCTGCCCCCACCTGCGCCCCAGGGCTGCACGCACCCAAGGGAGCCAAGGCAACGGGACCCTCCCCCGACGTCCCCTGTGGGAGCCACGTGCCGGACCTCAGTTTGCGATGAGGAGACGGTAGTGAGTTCTCACTCATTTTGTTCAGATTTTCCAAGGAATGCGTTTGTGGGTGTCATCATCGATCCGAGCACGGGCACACCCGCGGGACGGCCACCGCCACAGCCCCCACCGCCGGGACGGCCAGCCAGCTCCCTCCTGGCCGCGGCCCGCAGGCTCCCGAGCCCAACCGCGGGCAAGCAGGACAGCTCCACCCCCGGGAGCAGAGGGTGCGGGTCCGGGCGCCACACACCGCCCCCCGGGGGCTACCTTGGCGCAGGCCACTGCCGCTTACCATCGCCTACCAGGTGGCCATCGATCCCGCCACCGGCCGCACGCCAACACGCCTCCCTCCGGCAGGAGGGACTGGCCTTCCCGGGGTCGCTCCCGACAGGCTCCGGCTTCCGCTCCCCGCGCTGGCCTCCGTCTCTCCGCCGCAGCAGCTGGGTGAGGGCGACAACGGACACGCGCAAGCACGCCTCAGCAAGGGGCCCGGCTGCCCAAGGCACAGGGGCCGGGCCCCCCACCGCCCAGGGCCTGTGGGCAGCCTGGCTGCCACCTGTCCCTGGCCTCCCCCCTCTCACTGGGTGCCAGCAGCCAAAGGGCCACACGAGTGGCCAGCACTGCCCCTTCGCTGGGGCGCCACAGCGCGACACGGGCTGCCGCCGCCTCGCCACACCAGGAACCGCGCCTCCCTCAGGCTCCCTAAGGCCCTGCCCACCCGCACCCCTCCCAGCTTCAGAAGAGTCCACCCCAACCCCGAGTCCGATTCCGCCCCCAGGCCCACCCTGGGGCTCTCCCTCTCACCCCGATGGGAAAACACCCTCGCTCCGGCCACCGACACTGCCTGCCCACGCAGGGAGAGACACACGCGGCCCAGAGTGCTCTGCAGGAGCCTCACCTCAGGACCGCTGACGTGCCCCTGGGGGCAAGGTCTCCGCCCCGAGAGCGGCTCCGCGGGCCCTGGACCCGGGGCGCCCATGGGCACACCTGCACTCCACCCCTGCTATCCCCAGCACGCTCTCAGGACCCCGGGCAAAACACAGACCCTTCTGCTGGACCCTCCGGGACCCCAAGGGCCCTGGAGCCTGGGCGAGACCCCGCAGGGCCGCACCTCGCCCTGACCGCCAATGGCCAGGGGCGTCCCCTGCCGCCAGGCTGTGGGCTCGGGTCGCTCGCCCTTCACCCTCCAGGCCCGCCACACCAGGCCCCCTGGCGCGCGGGACCTGGGTCCCTCAGGCAGGTCTCCCCGGGGCACCCTGGGGACACCGGAGGCCTGCCTGCCCCAAACCCCGCCCCACGGCTGCCGCCTGTCCACCGGACACAACGCAACCCGCACAGACCGCCTGCCGCCGGGCGCCCGGAGCCTGCCACCAGTTGGGCGCTCGGGCCCCACGCAAGGCACACGCCACAGCCCCGCCGCCAGCACCGGAAGGCCCGCCGGGCCCCATGGGACCCTCTCCTTTGCGTGCCACACCCATGCACACCCAGGCCTCCCTAACTCCAGCACCAGCATCTCCACGGGAGACGCACTAGACCCTGGGCCCAGCGGGACCCTCGCACCGAAACTCACGCCCCTTCCGCCGCCGCCTGCCCCCTTTCCTCCACAGCAGACTCCCTCCTTGCCACCAGCTCCCGCCCGGCACCAGCTCGGCTGGGCTCCAGTCCGCAGGCGTGGCTAGCTCTGCTGGGTATCAACATCACACTGCCTCCCACTGCGCAACTCCCTGTCCTCCCTCCCCGGGAACACGGCCTCAGCCAGGGCAGAGGCGCCGCACGGCCTCAATGCCCAGCCTCGTGTGTGGACACCTTAGCGGCCCCGGGAGCTGGCCGCGGGCTCACACTTCTCTGCCCCGCCGGCACCCATGACCGGCCAGGGCACAGGCACCCAGCTCCCATTCACGTGCCCGGGACCCCTCCGTCCTGCCTTCCACGCGCCGACCAAATCTCTGAGGATATCCCACATCATAGCCCAGGCCGCCCTGAAGGCACTGCCGCCCCGGGCACCCAACACTCCCCCTCACGGTGCTCTGCGCACACTGGCCCAGGACCTCTGGCCCTCCTGCACTTCTCTCGACCCCAGTCCGCGGCCGACTCGGCACCGCCCAGGGCCACCTGGCGCCCCACCGCCTCCACGTCTGTGGGAAATGCTGCAGGGGCTCCAGGGTTCTCGATGACCACCAAGGACTCTGCGAGGGAAAGGCACTGGCAGCCCCGCCGACCCCGTGAAGGCCCAGGCCAAGGCGTCCGACCCCGCCCAAACGGCCATCTCGGCAAGGCCCCCCGGCCGGCCTCCTCTCTCCCCACCAGAACCTGGGTCGGCAGTCCCGCCGAGGCCAAGGCCCCCGCTGCTCACCCGCAACCTACAGACACCCTCTGCGCCCGACACCCCGGGCAGGACCCCGCGGAGGCCTCACGGAGGCAGCCGCAGGCCTGAGAGCCCAGCGGCGCTCACACACACCGCAGGCAGCCCACCCCACACTGGGCCTGCCACTCCCAAGGCTTTCCCGCCGGGCACCGGGGCCCCGGGGCCCCGGGGCTGCCCTCGAGGAGGCCAGCCCCAAGGCTCCTCTCCCCATGGCCCTCCGCGGCCACCGGAGGCCTGCCTGCCCCCACCTGCGCCCCAGGGCTGCACGCACCCAAGGGAGCCAAGGCAACGGGACCCTCCCCCGACGTCCCCTGTGGGAGCCACGTGCCGGACCTCAGTTTGCGATGAGGAGACGGTAGTGAGTTCTCACTCATTTTGTTCAGATTTTCCAAGGAATGCGTTTGTGGGTGTCATCATCGATCCGAGCACGGGCACACCCGCGGGACGGCCACCGCCACAGCCCCCACCGCCGGGACGGCCAGCCAGCTCCCTCCTGGCCGCGGCCCGCAGGCTCCCGAGCCCAACCGCGGGCAAGCAGGTCAGCTCCACCCCCGGGAGCTCAGGGTGCGGGTCCGGGCGCCACACACCGCCCCCCGGGGGCTACCTTGGCGCAGGCCACTGCCGCTTACCATCGCCTACCAGGTGGCCATCGATCCCGCCACCGGCCGCACGCCAACACGCCTCCCTCCGGCAGGAGGGACTGGCCTTCCCGGGGTCGCTCCCGACAGGCTCCGGCTTCCGCTCCCCGCGCTGGCCTCCGTCTCTCCGCCGCAGCAGCTGGGTGAGGGCGACAACGGACACGCGCAAGCACGCCTCAGCAAGGGGCCCGGCTGCCCAAGGCACAGGGGCCGGGCCCCCCACCGCCCAGGGCCTGTGGGCAGCCTGGCTGCCACCTGTCCCTGGCCTCCCCCCTCTCACTGGGTGCCAGCAGCCAAAGGGCCACACGAGTGGCCAGCACTGCCCCTTCGCTGGGGCGCCACAGCGCCACGCGGGCTGCCGCCGCCTCGCCACACCAGGAACCGCGCCTCCCTCAGGCTCCCTAAGGCCCTGCCCACCCGCACCCCTCCCAGCTTCAGAAGAGTCCACCCCAACCCCGAGTCCGATTCCGCCCCCAGGCCCACCCTGGGGCTCTCCCTCTCACCCCGATGGGAAAACACCCTCGCTCCGGCCACCGACACTGCCTGCCCACGCAGGGAGAGACACACGCGGCCCAGAGTGCTCTGCAGGAGCCTCACCTCAGGACCGCTGACGTGCCCCTGGGGGCAAGGTCTCCGCCCCGAGAGCGGCTCCGCGGGCCCTGGACCCGGGGCGCCCATGGGCACACCTGCACTCCACCCCTGCTATCCCCAGCACGCTCTCAGGACCCCGGGCAAAACACAGACCCTTCTGCTGGACCCTCCGGGACCCCAAGGGCCCTGGAGCCTGGGCGAGACCCCGCAGGGCCGCACCTCGCCCTGACCGCCAATGGCCAGGGGCGTCCCCTGCCGCCAGGCTGTGGGCTCGGGTCGCTCGCCCTTCACCCTCCAGGCCCGCCACACCAGGCCCCCTGGCGCGCGGGACCTGGGTCCCTCAGGCAGGTCTCCCCGGGGCACCCTGGGGACACCGGAGGCCTGCCTGCCCCAAACCCCGCCCCACGGCTGCCGCCTGTCCACCGGACACAACGCAACCCGCACAGACCGCCTGCCGCCGGGCGCCCGGAGCCTGCCACCAGTTGGGCGCTCGGGCCCCACGCAAGGCACACGCCACAGCCCCGCCGCCAGCACCGGAAGGCCCGCCGGGCCCCATGGGACCCTCTCCTTTGCGTGCCACACCCATGCACACCCAGGCCTCCCTAACTCCAGCACCAGCATCTCCACGGGAGACGCACTAGACCCTGGGCCCAGCGGGACCCTCGCACCGAAACTCACGCCCCTTCCGCCGCCGCCTGCCCCCTTTCCTCCACAGCAGACTCCCTCCTTGCCACCAGCTCCCGCCCGGCACCAGCTCGGCTGGGCTCCAGTCCGCAGGCGTGGCTAGCTCTGCTGGGTATCAACATCACACTGCCTCCCACTGCGCAACTCCCTGTCCTCCCTCCCCGGGAACACGGCCTCAGCCAGGGCAGAGGCGCCGCACGGCCTCAATGCCCAGCCTCGTGTGTGGACACCTTAGCGGCCCCGGGAGCTGGCCGCGGGCTCACACTTCTCTGCCCCGCCGGCACCCATGACCGGCCAGGGCACAGGCACCCAGCTCCCATTCACGTGCCCGGGACCCCTCCGTCCTGCCTTCCACGCGCCGACCAAATCTCTGAGGATATCCCACATCATAGCCCAGGCCGCCCTGAAGGCACTGCCGCCCCGGGCACCCAACACTCCCCCTCACGGTGCTCTGCGCACACTGGCCCAGGACCTCTGGCCCTCCTGCACTTCTCTCGACCCCAGTCCGCGGCCGACTCGGCACCGCCCAGGGCCACCTGGCGCCCCACCGCCTCCACGTCTGTGGGAAATGCTGCAGGGGCTCCAGGGTTCTCGATGACCACCAAGGACTCTGCGAGGGAAAGGCACTGGCAGCCCCGCCGACCCCGTGAAGGCCCAGGCCAAGGCGTCCGACCCCGCCCAAACGGCCATCTCGGCAAGGCCCCCCGGCCGGCCTCCTCTCTCCCCACCAGAACCTGGGTCGGCAGTCCCGCCGAGGCCAAGGCCCCCGCTGCTCACCCGCAACCTACAGACACCCTCTGCGCCCGACACCCCGGGCAGGACCCCGCGGAGGCCTCACGGAGGCAGCCGCAGGCCTGAGAGCCCAGCGGCGCTCACACACACCGCAGGCAGCGCACCCCACACTGGGCCTGCCACTCCCAAGGCTTTCCCGCCGGGCACCGGGGCCCCGGGGCCCCGGGGCTGCCCTCGAGGAGGCCAGCCCCAAGGCTCCTCTCCCCATGGCCCTCCGCGGCCACCGGAGGCCTGCCTGCCCCCACCTGCGCCCCAGGGCTGCACGCACCCAAGGGAGCCAAGGCAACGGGACCCTCCCCCGACGTCCCCTGTGGGAGCCACGTGCCGGACCTCAGTTTGCGATGAGGAGACGGTAGTGAGTTCTCACTCATTTTGTTCAGATTTTCCAAGGAATGCGTTTGTGGGTGTCATCATCGATCCGAGCACGGGCACACCCGCGGGACGGCCACCGCCACAGCCCCCACCGCCGGGACGGCCAGCCAGCTCCCTCCTGGCCGCGGCCCGCAGGCTCCCGAGCCCAACCGCGGGCAAGCAGGTCAGCTCCACCCCCGGGGGCTCAGGGTGCGGGTCCGGGCGCCACACACCGCCCCCCGGGGGCTACCTTGGCGCAGGCCACTGCCGCTTACCATCGCCTACCAGGTGGCCATCGATCCCGCCACCGGCCGCACGCCAACACGCCTCCCTCCGGCAGGAGGGACTGGCCTTCCCGGGGTCGCTCCCGACAGGCTCCGGCTTCCGCTCCCCGCGCTGGCCTCCGTTTCTCCGCCGCAGCAGCTGGGTGAGGGCGACAACGGACACGCGCAAGCACGCCTCAGCAAGGGGCCCGGCTGCCCAAGGCACAGGGGCCGGGCCCCCCACCGCCCAGGGCCTGTGGGCAGCCTGGCTGCCACCTGTCCCTGGCCTCCCCCCTCTCACTGGGTGCCAGCAGCCAAAGGGCCACACGAGTGGCCAGCACTGCCCCTTCGCTGGGGCGCCACAGCGCGACACGGGCTGCCGCCGCCTCGCCACACCAGGAACCGCGCCTCCCTCAGGCTCCCTAAGGCCCTGCCCACCCGCACCCCTCCCAGCTTCAGAAGAGTCCACCCCAACCCCGAGTCCGATTCCGCCCCCAGGCCCACCCTGGGGCTCTCCCTCTCACCCCGATGGGAAAACACCCTCGCTCCGGCCACCGACACTGCCTGCCCACGCAGGGAGAGACACACGCGGCCCAGAGTGCTCTGCAGGAGCCTCACCTCAGGACCGCTGACGTGCCCCTGGGGGCAAGGTCTCCGCCCCGAGAGCGGCTCCGCGGGCCCTGGACCCGGGGCGCCCATGGGCACACCTGCACTCCACCCCTGCTATCCCCAGCACGCTCTCAGGACCCCGGGCAAAACACAGACCCTTCTGCTGGACCCTCCGGGACCCCAAGGGCCCTGGAGCCTGGGCGAGACCCCGCAGGGCCGCACCTCGCCCTGACCGCCAATGGCCAGGGGCGTCCCCTGCCGCCAGGCTGTGGGCTCGGGTCGCTCGCCCTTCACCCTCCAGGCCCGCCACACCAGGCCCCCTGGCGCGCGGGACCTGGGTCCCTCAGGCAGGTCTCCCCGGGGCACCCTGGGGACACCGGAGGCCTGCCTGCCCCAAACCCCGCCCCACGGCTGCCGCCTGTCCACCGGACACAACGCAACCCGCACAGACCGCCTGCCGCCGGGCGCCCGGAGCCTGCCACCAGTTGGGCGCTCGGGCCCCACGCAAGGCACACGCCACAGCCCCGCCGCCAGCACCGGAAGGCCCGCCGGGCCCCATGGGACCCTCTCCTTTGCGTGCCACACCCATGCACACCCAGGCCTCCCTAACTCCAGCACCAGCATCTCCACGGGAGACGCACTAGACCCTGGGCCCAGCGGGACCCTCGCACCGAAACTCACGCCCCTTCCGCCGCCGCCTGCCCCCTTTCCTCCACAGCAGACTCCCTCCTTGCCACCAGCTCCCGCCCGGCACCAGCTCGGCTGGGCTCCAGTCCGCAGGCGTGGCTAGCTCTGCTGGGTATCAACATCACACTGCCTCCCACTGCGCAACTCCCTGTCCTCCCTCCCCGGGAACACGGCCTCAGCCAGGGCAGAGGCGCCGCACGGCCTCAATGCCCAGCCTCGTGTGTGGACACCTTAGCGGCCCCGGGAGCTGGCCGCGGGCTCACACTTCTCTGCCCCGCCGGCACCCATGACCGGCCAGGGCACAGGCACCCAGCTCCCATTCACGTGCCCGGGACCCCTCCGTCCTGCCTTCCACGCGCCGACCAAATCTCTGAGGATATCCCACATCATAGCCCAGGCCGCCCTGAAGGCACTGCCGCCCCGGGCACCCAACACTCCCCCTCACGGTGCTCTGCGCACACTGGCCCAGGACCTCTGGCCCTCCTGCACTTCTCTCGACCCCAGTCCGCGGCCGACTCGGCACCGCCCAGGGCCACCTGGCGCCCCACCGCCTCCACGTCTGTGGGAAATGCTGCAGGGGCTCCAGGGTTCTCGATGACCACCAAGGACTCTGCGAGGGAAAGGCACTGGCAGCCCCGCCGACCCCGTGAAGGCCCAGGCCAAGGCGTCCGACACCGCCCAAACGGCCATCTCGGCAAGGCCCCCCGGCCGGCCTCCTCTCTCCCCACCAGAACCTGGGTCGGCAGTCCCGCCGAGGCCAAGGCCCCCGCTGCTCACCCGCAACCTACAGACACCCTCTGCGCCCGACACCCCGGGCAGGACCCCGCGGAGGCCTCACGGAGGCAGCCGCAGGCCTGAGAGCCCAGCGGCGCTCACACACACCGCAGGCAGCCCACCCCACACTGGGCCTGCCACTCCCAAGGCTTTCCCGCCGGGCACCGGGGCCCCGGGGCCCCGGGGCTGCCCTCGAGGAGGCCAGCCCCAAGGCTCCTCTCCCCATGGCCCTCCGCGGCCACCGGAGGCCTGCCTGCCCCCACCTGCGCCCCAGGGCTGCACGCACCCAAGGGAGCCAAGGCAACGGGACCCTCCCCCGACGTCCCCTGTGGGAGCCACGTGCCGGACCTCAGTTTGCGATGAGGAGACGGTAGTGAGTTCTCACTCATTTTGTTCAGATTTTCCAAGGAATGCGTTTGTGGGTGTCATCATCGATCCGAGCACGGGCACACCCGCTGGACGGCCACCGCCACAGCCCCCACCGCCGGGACGGCCAGCCAGCTCCCTCCTGGCCGCGGCCCGCAGGCTCCCGAGCCCAACCGCGGGCAAGCAGGTCAGCTCCACCCCCGGGGGCTCAGGGTGCGGGTCCGGGCGCCACACACCGCCCCCCGGGGGCTACCTTGGCGCAGGCCACTGCCGCTTACCATCGCCTACCAGGTGGCCATCGATCCCGCCACCGGCCGCACGCCAACACGCCTCCCTCCGGCAGGAGGGACTGGCCTTCCCGGGGTCGCTCCCGACAGGCTCCGGCTTCCGCTCCCCGCGCTGGCCTCCGTCTCTCCGCCGCAGCAGCTGGGTGAGGGCGACAACGGACACGCGCAAGCACGCCTCAGCAAGGGGCCCGGCTGCCCAAGGCACAGGGGCCGGGCCCCCCACCGCCCAGGGCCTGTGGGCAGCCTGGCTGCCACCTGTCCCTGGCCTCCCCCCTCTCACTGGGTGCCAGCAGCCAAAGGGCCACACGAGTGGCCAGCACTGCCCCTTCGCTGGGGCGCCACAGCGCGACACGGGCTGCCGCCGCCTCGCCACACCAGGAACCGCGCCTCCCTCAGGCTCCCTAAGGCCCTGCCCACCCGCACCCCTCCCAGCTTCAGAAGAGTCCACCCCAACCCCGAGTCCGATTCCGCCCCCAGGCCCACCCTGGGGCTCTCCCTCTCACCCCGATGGGAAAACACCCTCGCTCCGGCCACCGACACTGCCTGCCCACGCAGGGAGAGACACACGCGGCCCAGAGTGCTCTGCAGGAGCCTCACCTCAGGACCGCTGACGTGCCCCTGGGGGCAAGGTCTCCGCCCCGAGAGCGGCTCCGCGGGCCCTGGACCCGGGGCGCCCATGGGCACACCTGCACTCCACCCCTGCTATCCCCAGCACGCTCTCAGGACCCCGGGCAAAACACAGACCCTTCTGCTGGACCCTCCGGGACCCCAAGGGCCCTGGAGCCTGTGCGAGACCCCGCAGGGCCGCACCTCGCCCTGACCGCCAATGGCCAGGGGCGTCCCCTGCCGCCAGGCTGTGGGCTCGGGTCGCTCGCCCTTCACCCTCCAGGCCCGCCACACCAGGCCCCCTGGCGCACGGGACCTGGGTCCCTCAGGCAGGTCTCCCCGGGGCACCCTGGGGACACCGGAGGCCTGCCTGCCCCAAACCCCGCCCCACGGCTGCCGCCTGTCCACCGGACACAACGCAACCCGCACAGACCGCCTGCCGCCGGGCGCCCGGAGCCTGCCACCAGTTGGGCGCTCGGGCCCCACGCAAGGCACACGCCACAGCCCCGCCGCCAGCACCGGAAGGCCCGCCGGGCCCCATGGGACCCTCTCCTTTGCGTGCCACACCCATGCACACCCAGGCCTCCCTAACTCCAGCACCAGCATCTCCACGGGAGACGCACTAGACCCTGAGCCCAGCGGGACCCTCGCACCGAAACTCACGCCCCTTCCGCCGCCGCCTGCCCCCTTTCCTCCACAGCAGACTCCCACCTTGCCACCAGCTCCCGCCCGGCACCAGCTCGGCTGGGCTCCAGTCCGCAGGCGTGGCTAGCTCTGCTGGGTATCAACATCACACTGCCTCCCACTGCGCAACTCCCTGTCCTCCCTCCCCGGGAACACGGCCTCAGCCAGGGCAGAGGCGCCGCCCGGCCTCAATGCCCAGCCTCGTGTGTGGACACCTTAGCGGCCCCGGGAGCTGGCCGCGGGCTCACACTTCTCTGCCCCGCCGGCACCCATGACCGGCCAGGGCACAGGCACCCAGCTCCCATTCACGTGCCCGGGACCCCTCCGTCCTGCCTTCCACGCGCCGCCCAAATCTCTGAGGATATCCCACATCATAGCCCAGGCCGCCCTGAAGGCACTGCCGCCCCGGGCACCCAACACTCCCCCTCACGGTGCTCTGCGCACACTGGCCCAGGACCTCTGGCCCTCCTGCACTTCTCTCGACCCCAGTCCGCAGCCGACTCGGCACCGCCCAGGGCCACCTGGCGCCCCATCGCCTCCACCTCTCTGGGAAATGCCGCAGGGGCTCCTGGGTTCTCGATGACCACCAAGGACTCTGCGAGGGAAAGGCACTGGCAGCCCCGCCGACCCCGTGAAGGCCCAGGCCAAGGCGTCCGACCACGCCCAAACGGCCATCTCGGCAAGGCCCCCCGGCCGGCCTCCTCTCTCCCCACCAGAACCTGGGTCGGCAGTCCCGCCGAGGCCAAGGCCCCCGCTGCTCACCCGCAACCTACAGACAGCCTCTGCGCCCGACACCGCGGGCAGGACCCCGCGGAGGCCTCACGGAGGCAGCCGCAGGCCTGAGAGCCCAGCGGCGCTCACACACACCGCAGGCAGCCCACCCCACACTGGGCCTGCCACTCCCAAGGCTTTCCCGCCGGGCACCGGGGCCCCGGGGCCCCGGGGCTGCCCGCGAGGAGGCCAGCCCCAAGGCTCCTCTCCCCATGGCCCTCCGCGGCCACCGGAGGCCTGCCTGCCCCCACCTGCGCCCCAGGGCTGCACGCACCCAAGGGAGCCAAGGCAACGGGACCCTCCCCCGACGTCCCCTGTGGGAGCCACGTGCCGGACCTCAGTTTGCGATGAGGAGACGGTAGTGAGTTCTCACTCATTTTGTTCAGATTTTCCAAGGAATGCGTTTGTGGGTGTCATCATCGATCCGAGCACGGGCACACCCGCGGGACGGCCACCGCCACAGCCCCCACCGCCGGGACGGCCAGCCAGCTCCCTCCTGGCCGCGGCCCGCAGGCTCCCGAGCCCAACCGCGGGCAAGCAGGACAGCTCCACCCCCGGGAGCTCAGGGTGCGGGTCCGGGCGCCACACACCGCCCCCCGGGGGCTACCTTGGCGCAGGCCACTGCCGCTTACCATCGCCTACCAGGTGGCCATCGATCCCGCCACCGGCCGCACGCCAACACGCCTCCCTCCGGCAGGAGGGACTGGCCTTCCCGGGGTCGCTCCCGACAGGCTCCGGCTTCCGCTCCCCGCGCTGGCCTCCGTCTCTCCGCCGCAGCAGCTGGGTGAGGGCGACAACGGACACGCGCAAGCACGCCTCAGCAAGGGGCCCGGCTGCCCAAGGCACAGGGGCCGGGCCCCCCACCGCCCAGGGCCTGTGGGCAGCCTGGCTGCCACCTGTCCCTGGCCTCCCCCCTCTCACTGGGTGCCAGCAGCCAAAGGGCCACACGAGTGGCCAGCACTGCCCCTTCGCTGGGGCGCCACAGCGCGACACGGGCTGCCGCCGCCTCGCCACACCAGGAACCGCGCCTCCCTCAGGCTCCCTAAGGCCCTGCCCACCCGCACCCCTCCCAGCTTCAGAAGAGTCCACCCCAACCCCGAGTCCGATTCCGCCCCCAGGCCCACCCTGGGGCTCTCCCTCTCACCCCGATGGGAAAACACCCTCGCTCCGGCCACCGACACTGCCTGCCCACGCAGGGAGAGACACACGCGGCCCAGAGTGCTCTGCAGGAGCCTCACCTCAGGACCGCTGACGTGCCCCTGGGGGCAAGGTCTCCGCCCCGAGAGCGGCTCCGCGGGCCCTGGACCCGGGGCGCCCATGGGCACACCTGCACTCCACCCCTGCTATCCCCAGCACGCTCTCAGGACCCCGGGCAAAACACAGACCCTTCTGCTGGACCCTCCGGGACCCCAAGGGCCCTGGAGCCTGGGCGAGACCCCGCAGGGCCGCACCTCGCCCTGACCGCCAATGGCCAGGGGCGTCCCCTGCCGCCAGGCTGTGGGCTCGGGTCGCTCACCCTTCACCCTCCAGGCCCGCCACACCAGGCCCCCTGGCGCGCGGGACCTGGGTCCCTCAGGCAGGTCTCCCCGGGGCACCCTGGGGACACCGGAGGCCTGCCTGCCCCAAACCCCGCCCCACGGCTGCCGCCTGTCCACCGGACACAACGCAACCCGCACAGACCGCCTGCCGCCGGGCGCCCGGAGCCTGCCACCAGTTGGGCGCTCGGGCCCCACGCAAGGCACACGCCACAGCCCCGCCGCCAGCACCGGAAGGCCCGCCGGGCCCCATGGGACCCTCTCCTTTGCGTGCCACACCCATGCACACCCAGGCCTCCCTAACTCCAGCACCAGCATCTCCACGGGAGACGCACCAGACCCTGGGCCCAGCGGGACCCTCGCACCGAAACTCACGCCCCTTCCGCCGCCGCCTGCCCCCTTTCCTCCACAGCAGACTCCCTCCTTGCCACCAGCTCCCGCCCGGCACCAGCTCGGCTGGGCTCCAGTCCGCAGGCGTGGCTAGCTCTGCTGGGTATCAACCTCACACTGCCTCCCACTGCGCAACTCCCTGTCCTCCCTCCCCGGGAACACGGCCTCAGCCAGGGCAGAGGCGCCGCACGGCCTCAACGCCCAGCCCCGTGTGTGGACACCTTAGCAGCCCCGGGAGCAGGCCGGGGGCTCACACTTCTCTGCCCCGCCGGCACCCATGACCGGCCAGGGCACAGGCACCCAGCTCCCATTCACGTGCCCGGGACCCCTCCGTCCTGCCTTCCACGCGCCGACCAAATCTCTGAGGATATCCCACATCATAGCCCAGGCCGCCCTGAAGGCACTGCCGCCCCGGGCACCCAACACTCCCCCTCACGGTGCTCTGCGCACACTGGCCCAGGACCTCTGGCCCTCCCGCACTTCTCTCGACCCCAGTCCGCGGCCGACTCGGCACCGCCCAGGGCCACCTGGTGCCCCACCGCCTCCACGTCTCTGGGAAATGCCGCAGGGGCTCCAGGCTTCCCGATGCCCCCCAGGGACTCTGCGAGGGAAAGGCACTGGCAGCCCCGCCGACCCCGGGAAGACGCAGGCAAAGGCATCCGACCCCGCCCAAACGGCCATCTCGGCAAGGCCCCCCGGCCGGCCTCCTCTCTCCCCACCAGAACCTGGGTCGGCAGTCCCGCCGAGGCCAAGGCCCCCGCTGCTCACTCGCAACCTACAGACACCCTCTGCGACCGACACCGCGGGCAGGACCCCGCGGAGGCCTCACGGAGGCAGCCGCAGGCCTGAGAGCCCAGCGGCGCTCACACACACCGCAGGCAGCCCACCCCACACTGGGCCTGCCACTCCCAAGGCTTTCCCGCCGGGCACCGGGGCCCCGGGGCCCCGGGGCTGCCCTCGAGGAGGCCAGCCCCAAGGCTCCTCTCCCCATGGCCCTCCGCGGCCACCGGAGGCCTGCCTGCCCCCACCTGCGCCCCAGGGCTGCACGCACCCAAGGGAGCCAAGGCAACGGGACCCTCCCCCGACGTCCCCTGTGGGAGCCACGTGCCGGACCTCAGTTTGCGATGAGGAGACGGTAGTGAGTTCTCACTCATTTTGTTCAGATTTTCCAAGGAATGCGTTTGTGGGTGTCATCATCGATCCGAGCACGGGCACACCCGCGGGACGGCCACCGCCACAGCCCCCACCGCCGGGACGGCCAGCCAGCTCCCTCCTGGCCGCGGCCCGCAGGCTCCCGAGCCCAACCGCGGGCAAGCAGGACAGCTCCACCCCCGGGAGCAGAGGGTGCGGGTCCGGGCGCCACACACCGCCCCCCGGGGGCTACCTTGGCGCAGGCCACTGCCGCTTACCATCGCCTACCAGATGGCCATCGATCCCGCCACCGGCCGCACGCCAACACGCCTCCCTCCGGCAGGAGGGACTGGCCTTCCCGGGGTCGCTCCCGACAGGCTCCGGCTTCCCCTCCCCGCGCTGGCCTCCGTCTCTCCGCCGCAGCAGCTGGGTGAGGGCGACAACGGACACGCGCAAGCACGCCTCAGCAAGGGGCCCGGCTGCCCAAGGCACAGGGGCCGGGCCCCCCACCGCCCAGGGCCTGTGGGCAGCCTGGCTGCCACCTGTCCCTGGCCTCCCCCCTCTCACTGGGTGCCAGCAGCCAAAGGGCCACACGAGTGGCCAGCACTGCCCCTTCGCTGGGGCGCCACAGCGCGACACGGGCTGCCGCCGCCTCGCCACACCAGGAACCGCGCCTCCCTCAGGCTCCCTAAGGCCCTGCCCACCCGCACCCCTCCCAGCTTCAGAAGAGTCCACCCCAACCCCGAGTCCGATTCCGCCCCCAGGCCCACCCTGGGGCTCTCCCTCTCACCCCGATGGGAAAACACCCTCGCTCCGGCCACCGACACTGCCTGCCCACGCAGGGAGAGACACACGCGGCCCAGAGTGCTCTGCAGGAGCCTCACCTCAGGACCGCTGACGTGCCCCTGGGGGCAAGGTCTCCGCCCCGAGAGCGGCTCCGCGGGCCCTGGACCCGGGGCGCCCATGGGCACACCTGCACTCCACCCCTGCTATCCCCAGCACGCTCTCAGGACCCCGGGCAAAACACAGACCCTTCTGCTGGACCCTCCGGGACCCCAAGGGCCCTGGAGCCTGGGCGAGACCCCGCAGGGCCGCACCTCGCCCTGACCGCCAATGGCCAGGGGCGTCCCCTGCCGCCAGGCTGTGGGCTCGGGTCGCTCGCCCTTCACCCTCCAGGCCCGCCACACCAGGCCCCCTGGCGCGCGGGACCTGGGTCCCTCAGGCAGGTCTCCCCGGGGCACCCTGGGGACACCGGAGGCCTGCCTGCCCCAAACCCCGCCCCACGGCTGCCGCCTGTCCACCGGACACAACGCAACCCGCACAGACCGCCTGCCGCCGGGCGCCCGGAGCCTGCCACCAGTTGGGCGCTCGGGCCCCACGCAAGGCACACGCCACAGCCCCGCCGCCAGCACCGGAAGGCCCGCCGGGCCCCATGGGACCCTCTCCTTTGCGTGCCACACCCATGCACACCCAGGCCTCCCTAACTCCAGCACCAGCATCTCCACGGGAGACGCACTAGACCCTGGGCCCAGCGGGACCCTCGCACCGAAACTCACGCCCCTTCCGCCGCCGCCTGCCCCCTTTCCTCCACAGCAGACTCCCTCCTTGCCACCAGCTCCCGCCCGGCACCAGCTCGGCTGGGCTCCAGTCCGCAGGCGTGGCTAGCTCTGCTGGGTATCAACATCACACTGCCTCCCACTGCGCAACTCCCTGTCCTCCCTCCCCGGGAACACGGCCTCAGCCAGGGCAGAGGCGCCGCACGGCCTCAATGCCCAGCCTCGTGTGTGGACACCTTAGCGGCCCCGGGAGCTGGCCGCGGGCTCACACTTCTCTGCCCCGCCGGCACCCATGACCGGCCAGGGCACAGGCACCCAGCTCCCATTCACGTGCCCGGGACCCCTCCGTCCTGCCTTCCACGCGCCGACCAAATCTCTGAGGATATCCCACATCATAGCCCAGGCCGCCCTGAAGGCACTGCCGCCCCGGGCACCCAACACTCCCCCTCACGGTGCTCTGCGCACACTGGCCCAGGACCTCTGGCCCTCCTGCACTTCTCTCGACCCCAGTCCGCGGCCGACTCGGCACCGCCCAGGGCCACCTGGCGCCCCACCGCCTCCACGTCTGTGGGAAATGCTGCAGGGGCTCCAGGGTTCTCGATGACCACCAAGGACTCTGCGAGGGAAAGGCACTGGCAGCCCCGCCGACCCCGTGAAGGCCCAGGCCAAGGCGTCCGACCCCGCCCAAACGGCCATCTCGGCAAGGCCCCCCGGCCGGCCTCCTCTCTCCCCACCAGAACCTGGGTCGGCAGTCCCGCCGAGGCCAAGGCCCCCGCTGCTCACCCGCAACCTACAGACACCCTCTGCGCCCGACACCGCGGGCAGGACCCCGCGGAGGCCTCACGGAGGCAGCCGCAGGCCTGAGAGCCCAGCGGCGCTCACACACACCGCAGGCAGCCCACCCCACACTGGGCCTGCCACTCCCAAGGCTTTCCCGCCGGGCACCGGGGCCCCGGGGCCCCGGGGCTGCCCTCGAGGAGGCCAGCCCCAAGGCTCCTCTCCCCATGGCCCTCCGCGGCCACCGGAGGCCTGCCTGCCCCCACCTGCGCCCCAGGGCTGCACGCACCCAAGGGAGCCAAGGCAACGGGACCCTCCCCCGACGTCCCCTGTGGGAGCCACGTGCCGGACCTCAGTTTGCGATGAGGAGACGGTAGTGAGTTCTAACTCATTTTGTTCAGATTTTCCAAGGAATGCGTTTGTGGGTGTCATCATCGATCCGAGCACGGGCACACCCGCGGGACGGCCACCGCCACAGCCCCCACCGCCGGGACGGCCAGCCAGCTCCCTCCTGGCCGCGGCCCGCAGGCTCCCGAGCCCAACCGCGGGCAAGCAGGTCAGCTCCACCCCCGGGGGCTCAGGGTGCGGGTCCGGGCGCCACACACCGCCCCCCGGGGGCTACCTTGGCGCAGGCCACTGCCGCTTACCATCGCCTACCAGGTGGCCATCGATCCCGCCACCGGCCGCACGCCAACACGCCTCCCTCCGGCAGGAGGGACTGGCCTTCCCGGGGTCGCTCCCGACAGGCTCCGGCTTCCGCTCCCCGCGCTGGCCTCCGTCTCTCCGCCGCAGCAGCTGGGTGAGGGCGACAACGGACACGCGCAAGCACGCCTCAGCAAGGGGCCCGGCTGCCCAAGGCACAGGGGCCGGGCCCCCCACCGCCCAGGGCCTGTGGGCAGCCTGGCTGCCACCTGTCCCTGGCCTCCCCCCTCTCACTGGGTGCCAGCAGCCAAAGGGCCACACGAGTGGCCAGCACTGCCCCTTCGCTGGGGCGCCACAGCGCGACACGGGCTGCCGCCGCCTCGCCACACCAGGAACCGCGCCTCCCTCAGGCTCCCTAAGGCCCTGCCCACCCGCACCCCTCCCAGCTTCAGAAGAGTCCACCCCAACCCCGAGTCCGATTCCGCCCCCAGGCCCACCCTGGGGCTCTCCCTCTCACCCCGATGGGAAAACACCCTCGCTCCGGCCACCGACACTGCCTGCCCACGCAGGGAGAGACACACGCGGCCCAGAGTGCTCTGCAGGAGCCTCACCTCAGGACCGCTGACGTGCCCCTGGGGGCAAGGTCTCCGCCCCGAGAGCGGCTCCGCGGGCCCTGGACCCGGGGCGCCCATGGGCACACCTGCACTCCACCCCTGCTATCCCCAGCACGCTCTCAGGACCCCGGGCAAAACACAGACCCTTCTGCTGGACCCTCCGGGACCCCAAGGGCCCTGGAGCCTGGGCGAGACCCCGCAGGGCCGCACCTCGCCCTGACCGCCAATGGCCAGGGGCGTCCCCTGCCGCCAGGCTGTGGGCTCGGGTCGCTCGCCCTTCACCCTCCAGGCCCGCCACACCAGGCCCCCTGGCGCGCGGGACCTGGGTCCCTCAGGCAGGTCTCCCCGGGGCACCCTGGGGACACCGGAGGCCTGCCTGCCCCAAACCCCGCCCCACGGCTGCCGCCTGTCCACCGGACACAACGCAACCCGCACAGACCGCCTGCCGCCGGGCGCCCGGAGCCTGCCACCAGTTGGGCGCTCGGGCCCCACGCAAGGCACACGCCACAGCCCCGCCGCCAGCACCGGAAGGCCCGCCGGGCCCCATGGGACCCTCTCCTTTGCGTGCCACACCCATGCACACCCAGGCCTCCCTAACTCCAGCACCAGCATCTCCACGGGAGACGCACTAGACCCTGGGCCCAGCGGGACCCTCGCACCGAAACTCACGCCCCTTCCGCCGCCGCCTGCCCCCTTTCCTCCACAGCAGACTCCCTCCTTGCCACCAGCTCCCGCCCGGCACCAGCTCGGCTGGGCTCCAGTCCGCAGGCGTGGCTAGCTCTGCTGGGTATCAACATCACACTGCCTCCCACTGCGCAACTCCCTGTCCTCCCTCCCCGGGAACACGGCCTCAGCCAGGGCAGAGGCGCCGCACGGCCTCAATGCCCAGCCTCGTGTGTGGACACCTTAGCGGCCCCGGGAGCTGGCCGCGGGCTCACACTTCTCTGCCCCGCCGGCACCCATGACCGGCCAGGGCACAGGCACCCAGCTCCCATTCACGTGCCCGGGACCCCTCCGTCCTGCCTTCCACGCGCCGACCAAATCTCTGAGGATATCCCACATCATAGCCCAGGCCGCCCTGAAGGCACTGCCGCCCCGGGCACCCAACACTCCCCCTCACGGTGCTCTGCGCACACTGGCCCAGGACCTCTGGCCCTCCTGCACTTCTCTCGACCCCAGTCCGCGGCCGACTCGGCACCGCCCAGGGCCACCTGGCGCCCCACCGCCTCCACGTCTGTGGGAAATGCTGCAGGGGCTCCAGGGTTCTCGATGACCACCAAGGACTCTGCGAGGGAAAGGCACTGGCAGCCCCGCCGACCCCGTGAAGGCCCAGGCCAAGGCGTCCGACCCCGCCCAAACGGCCATCTCGGCAAGGCCCCCCGGCCGGCCTCCTCTCTCCCCACCAGAACCTGGGTCGGCAGTCCCGCCGAGGCCAAGGCCCCCGCTGCTCACCCGCAACCTACAGACACCCTCTGCGCCCGACACCGCGGGCAGGACCCCGCGGAGGCCTCACGGAGGCAGCCGCAGGCCTGAGAGCCCAGCGGCGCTCACACACACCGCAGGCAGCCCACCCCACACTGGGCCTGCCACTCCCAAGGCTTTCCCGCCGGGCACCGGGGCCCCGGGGCCCCGGGGCTGCCCTCGAGGAGGCCAGCCCCAAGGCTCCTCTCCCCATGGCCCTCCGCGGCCACCGGAGGCCTGCCTGCCCCCACCTGCGCCCCAGGGCTGCACGCACCCAAGGGAGCCAAGGCAACGGGACCCTCCCCCGACGTCCCCTGTGGGAGCCACGTGCCGGACCTCAGTTTGCGATGAGGAGACGGTAGTGAGTTCTCACTCATTTTGTTCAGATTTTCCAAGGAATGCGTTTGTGGGTGTCATCATCGATCCGAGCACGGGCACACCCGCGGGACGGCCACCGCCACAGCCCCCACCGCCGGGACGGCCAGCCAGCTCCCTCCTGGCCGCGGCCCGCAGGCTCCCGAGCCCAACCGCGGGCAAGCAGGTCAGCTCCACCCCCGGGAGCTCAGGGTGCGGGTCCGGGCGCCACACACCGCCCCCCGGGGGCTACCTTGGCGCAGGCCACTGCCGCTTACCATCGCCTACCAGGTGGCCATCGATCCCGCCACCGGCCGCACGCCAACACGCCTCCCTCCGGCAGGAGGGACTGGCCTTCCCGGGGTCGCTCCCGACAGGCTCCGGCTTCCGCTCCCCGCGCTGGCCTCCGTTTCTCCGCCGCAGCAGCTGGGTGAGGGCGACAACGGACACGCGCAAGCACGCCTCAGCAAGGGGCCCGGCTGCCCAAGGCACAGGGGCCGGGCCCCCCACCGCCCAGGGCCTGTGGGCAGCCTGGCTGCCACCTGTCCCTGGCCTCCCCCCTCTCACTGGGTGCCAGCAGCCAAAGGGCCACACGAGTGGCCAGCACTGCCCCTTCGCTGGGGCGCCACAGCGCGACACGGGCTGCCGCCGCCTCGCCACACCAGGAACCGCGCCTCCCTCAGGCTCCCTAAGGCCCTGCCCACCCGCACCCCTCCCAGCTTCAGAAGAGTCCACCCCAACCCCGAGTCCGATTCCGCCCCCAGGCCCACCCTGGGGCTCTCCCTCTCACCCCGATGGGAAAACACCCTCGCTCCGGCCACCGACACTGCCTGCCCACGCAGGGAGAGACACACGCGGCCCAGAGTGCTCTGCAGGAGCCTCACCTCAGGACCGCTGACGTGCCCCTGGGGGCAAGGTCTCCGCCCCGAGAGCGGCTCCGCGGGCCCTGGACCCGGGGCGCCCATGGGCACACCTGCACTCCACCCCTGCTATCCCCAGCACGCTCTCAGGACCCCGGGCAAAACACAGACCCTTCTGCTGGACCCTCCGGGACCCCAAGGGCCCTGGAGCCTGGGCGAGACCCCGCAGGGCCGCACCTCGCCCTGACCGCCAATGGCCAGGGGCGTCCCCTGCCGCCAGGCTGTGGGCTCGGGTCGCTCGCCCTTCACCCTCCAGGCCCGCCACACCAGGCCCCCTGGCGCGCGGGACCTGGGTCCCTCAGGCAGGTCTCCCCGGGGCACCCTGGGGACACCGGAGGCCTGCCTGCCCCAAACCCCGCCCCACGGCTGCCGCCTGTCCACCGGACACAACGCAACCCGCACAGACCGCCTGCCGCCGGGCGCCCGGAGCCTGCCACCAGTTGGGCGCTCGGGCCCCACGCAAGGCACACGCCACAGCCCCGCCGCCAGCACCGGAAGGCCCGCCGGGCCCCATGGGACCCTCTCCTTTGCGTGCCACACCCATGCACACCCAGGCCTCCCTAACTCCAGCACCAGCATCTCCACGGGAGACGCACTAGACCCTGGGCCCAGCGGGACCCTCGCACCGAAACTCACGCCCCTTCCGCCGCCGCCTGCCCCCTTTCCTCCACAGCAGACTCCCTCCTTGCCACCAGCTCCCGCCCGGCACCAGCTCGGCTGGGCTCCAGTCCGCAGGCGTGGCTAGCTCTGCTGGGTATCAACATCACACTGCCTCCCACTGCGCAACTACCTGTCCTCCCTCCCCGGGAACACGGCCTCAGCCAGGGCAGAGGCGCCGCACGGCCTCAATGCCCAGCCTCGTGTGTGGACACCTTAGCGGCCCCGGGAGCTGGCCGCGGGCTCACACTTCTCTGCCCCGCCGGCACCCATGACCGGCCAGGGCACAGGCACCCAGCTCCCATTCACGTGCCCGGGACCCCTCCGTCCTGCCTTCCACGCGCCGCCCAAATCTCTGAGGATATCCCACATCATAGCCCAGGCCGCCCTGAAGGCACTGCCGCCCCGGGCACCCAACACTCCCCCTCACGGTGCTCTGCGCACACTGGCCCAGGACCTCTGGCCCTCCTGCACTTCTCTCGACCCCAGTCCGCGGCCGACTCGGCACCGCCCAGGGCCACCTGGCGCCCCACCGCCTCCACGTCTGTGGGAAATGCTGCAGGGGCTCCAGGGTTCTCGATGACCACCAAGGACTCTGCGAGGGAAAGGCACTGGCAGCCCCGCCGACCCCGTGAAGGCCCAGGCCAAGGCGTCCGACCCCGCCCAAACGGCCATCTCGGCAAGGCCCCCCGGCCGGCCTCCTCTCTCCCCACCAGAACCTGGGTCGGCAGTCCCGCCGAGGCCAAGGCCCCCGCTGCTCACCCGCAACCTACAGACACCCTCTGCGCCCGACACCGCGGGCAGGACCCCGCGGAGGCCTCACGGAGGCAGCCGCAGGCCTGAGAGCCCAGCGGCGCTCACACACACCGCAGGCAGCCCACCCCACACTGGGCCTGCCACTCCCAAGGCTTTCCCGCCGGGCACCGGGGCCCCGGGGCCCCGGGGCTGCCCTCGAGGAGGCCAGCCCCAAGGCTCCTCTCCCCATGGCCCTCCGCGGCCACCGGAGGCCTGCCTGCCCCCACCTGCGCCCCAGGGCTGCACGCACCCAAGGGAGCCAAGGCAACGGGACCCTCCCCCGACGTCCCCTGTGGGAGCCACGTGCCGGACCTCAGTTTGCGATGAGGAGACGGTAGTGAGTTCTCACTCATTTTGTTCAGATTTTCCAAGGAATGCGTTTGTGGGTGTCATCATCGATCCGAGCACGGGCACACCCGCGGGACGGCCACCGCCACAGCCCCCACCGCCGGGACGGCCAGCCAGCTCCCTCCTGGCCGCGGCCCGCAGGCTCCCGAGCCCAACCGCGGGCAAGCAGGTCAGCTCCACCCCCGGGAGCTCAGGGTGCGGGTCCGGGCGCCACACACCGCCCCCCGGGGGCTACCTTGGCGCAGGCCACTGCCGCTTACCATCGCCTACCAGGTGGCCATCGATCCCGCCACCGGCCGCACGCCAACACGCCTCCCTCCGGCAGGAGGGACTGGCCTTCCCGGGGTCGCTCCCGACAGGCTCCGGCTTCCGCTCCCCGCGCTGGCCTCCGTTTCTCCGCCGCAGCAGCTGGGTGAGGGCGACAACGGACACGCGCAAGCACGCCTCAGCAAGGGGCCCGGCTGCCCAAGGCACAGGGGCCGGGCCCCCCACCGCCCAGGGCCTGTGGGCAGCCTGGCTGCCACCTGTCCCTGGCCTCCCCCCTCTCACTGGGTGCCAGCAGCCAAAGGGCCACACGAGTGGCCAGCACTGCCCCTTCGCTGGGGCGCCACAGCGCGACACGTGCTGCCGCCGCCTCGCCACACCAGGAACCGCGCCTCCCTCAGGCTCCCTAAGGCCCTGCCCACCCGCACCCCTCCCAGCTTCAGAAGAGTCCACCCCAACCCCGAGTCCGATTCCGCCCCCAGGCCCACCCTGGGGCTCTCCCTCTCACCCCGATGGGAAAACACCCTCGCTCCGGCCACCGACACTGCCTGCCCACGCAGGGAGAGACACACGCGGCCCAGAGTGCTCTGCAGGAGCCTCACCTCAGGACCGCTGACGTGCCCCTGGGGGCAAGGTCTCCGCCCCGAGAGCGGCTCCGCGGGCCCTGGACCCGGGGCGCCCATGGGCACACCTGCACTCCACCCCTGCTATCCCCAGCACGCTCTCAGGACCCCGGGCAAAACACAGACCCTTCTGCTGGACCCTCCGGGACCCCAAGGGCCCTGGAGCCTGTGCGAGACCCCGCAGGGCCGCACCTCGCCCTGACCGCCAATGGCCAGGGGCGTCCCCTGCCGCCAGGCTGTGGGCTCGGGTCGCTCGCCCTTCACCCTCCAGGCCCGCCACACCAGGCCCCCTGGCGCGCGGGACCTGGGTCCCTCAGGCAGGTCTCCCCGGGGCACCCTGGGGACACCGGAGGCCTGCCTGCCCCAAACCCCGCCCCACGGCTGCCGCCTGTCCACCGGACACAACGCAACCCGCACAGACCGCCTGCCGCCGGGCGCCCGGAGCCTGCCACCAGTTGGGCGCTCGGGCCCCACGCAAGGCACACGCCACAGCCCCGCCGCCAGCACCGGAAGGCCCGCCGGGCCCCATGGGACCCTCTCCTTTGCGTGCCACACCCATGCACACCCAGGCCTCCCTAACTCCAGCACCAGCATCTCCACGGGAGACGCACTAGACCCTGGGCCCAGCGGGACCCTCGCACCGAAACTCACGCCCCTTCCGCCGCCGCCTGCCCCCTTTCCTCCACAGCAGACTCCCTCCTTGCCACCAGCTCCCGCCCGGCACCAGCTCGGCTGGGCTCCAGTCCGCAGGCGTGGCTAGCTCTGCTGGGTATCAACATCACACTGCCTCCCACTGCGCAACTCCCTGTCCTCCCTCCCCGGGAACACGGCCTCAGCCAGGGCAGAGGCGCCGCACGGCCTCAATGCCCAGCCTCGTGTGTGGACACCTTAGCGGCCCCGGGAGCTGGCCGCGGGCTCACACTTCTCTGCCCCGCCGGCACCCATGACCGGCCAGGGCACAGGCACCCAGCTCCCATTCACGTGCCCGGGACCCCTCCGTCCTGCCTTCCACGCGCCGACCAAATCTCTGAGGATATCCCACATCATAGCCCAGGCCGCCCTGAAGGCACTGCCGCCCCGGGCACCCAACACTCCCCCTCACGGTGCTCTGCGCACACTGGCCCAGGACCTCTGGCCCTCCTGCACTTCTCTCGACCCCAGTCCGCGGCCGACTCGGCACCGCCCAGGGCCACCTGGCGCCCCACCGCCTCCACGTCTGTGGGAAATGCTGCAGGGGCTCCAGGGTTCTCGATGACCACCAAGGACTCTGCGAGGGAAAGGCACTGGCAGCTCCGCCGACCCCGTGAAGGCCCAGGCCAAGGCGTCCGACACCGCCCAAACGGCCATCTCGGCAAGGCCCCCCGGCCGGCCTCCTCTCTCCCCACCAGAACCTGGGTCGGCAGTCCCGCCGAGGCCAAGGCCCCCGCTGCTCACCCGCAACCTACAGACACCCTCTGCGCCCGACACCCCGGGCAGGACCCCGCGGAGGCCTCACGGAGGCAGCCGCAGGCCTGAGAGCCCAGCGGCGCTCACACACACCGCAGGCAGCCCACCCCACACTGGGCCTGCCACTCCCAAGGCTTTCCCGCCGGGCACCGGGGCCCCGGGGCCCCGGGGCTGCCCGCGAGGAGGCCAGCCCCAAGGCTCCTCTCCCCATGGCCCTCCGCGGCCACCGGAGGCCTGCCTGCCCCCACCTGCGCCCCAGGGCTGCACGCACCCAAGGGAGCCAAGGCAACGGGACCCTCCCCCGACGTCCCCTGTGGGAGCCACGTGCCGGACCTCAGTTTGCGATGAGGAGACGGTAGTGAGTTCTCACTCATTTTGTTCAGATTTTCCAAGGAATGCGTTTGTGGGTGTCATCATCGATCCGAGCACGGGCACACCCGCGGGACGGCCACCGCCACAGCCCCCACCGCCGGGACGGCCAGCCAGCTCCCTCCTGGCCGCGGCCCGCAGGCTCCCGAGCCCAACCGCGGGCAAGCAGGACAGCTCCACCCCCGGGAGCTCAGGGTGCGGGTCCGGGCGCCACACACCACCCCCCGGGGGCTACCTTGGCGCAGGCCACTGCCGCTTACCATCGCCTACCAGGTGGCCATCGATCCCGCCACCGGCCGCACGCCAACACGCCTCCCTCCGGCAGGAGGGACTGGCCTTCCCGGGGTCGCTCCCGACAGGCTCCGGCTTCCGCTCCCCGCGCTGGCCTCCGTCTCTCCGCCGCAGCAGCTGGGTGAGGGCGACAACGGACACGCGCAAGCACGCCTCAGCAAGGGGCCCGGCTGCCCAAGGCACAGGGGCCGGGCCCCCCACCGCCCAGGGCCTGTGGGCAGCCTGGCTGCCACCTGTCCCTGGCCTCCCCCCTCTCACTGGGTGCCAGCAGCCAAAGGGCCACACGAGTGGCCAGCACTGCCCCTTCGCTGGGGCGCCACAGCGCGACACGGGCTGCCGCCGCCTCGCCACACCAGGAACCGCGCCTCCCTCAGGCTCCCTAAGGCCCTGCCCACCCGCACCCCTCCCAGCTTCAGAAGAGTCCACCCCAACCCCGAGTCCGATTCCGCCCCCAGGCCCACCCTGGGGCTCTCCCTCTCACCCCGATGGGAAAACACCCTCGCTCCGGCCACCGACACTGCCTGCCCACGCAGGGAGAGACACACGCGGCCCAGAGTGCTCTGCAGGAGCCTCACCTCAGGACCGCTGACGTGCCCCTGGGGGCAAGGTCTCCGCCCCGAGAGCGGCTCCGCGGGCCCTGGACCCGGGGCGCCCATGGGCACACCTGCACTCCACCCCTGCTATCCCCAGCACGCTCTCAGGACCCCGGGCAAAACACAGACCCTTCTGCTGGACCCTCCGGGACCCCAAGGGCCCTGGAGCCTGGGCGAGACCCCGCAGGGCCGCACCTCGCCCTGACCGCCAATGGCCAGGGGCGTCCCCTGCCGCCAGGCTGTGGGCTCGGGTCGCTCGCCCTTCACCCTCCAGGCCCGCCACACCAGGCCCCCTGGCGCGCGGGACCTGGGTCCCTCAGGCAGGTCTCCCCGGGGCACCCTGGGGACACCGGAGGCCTGCCTGCCCCAAACCCCGCCCCACGGCTGCCGCCTGTCCACCGGACACAACGCAACCCGCACAGACCGCCTGCCGCCGGGCGCCCGGAGCCTGCCACCAGTTGGGCGCTCGGGCCCCACGCAAGGCACACGCCACAGCCCCGCCGCCAGCACCGGAAGGCCCGCCGGGCCCCATGGGACCCTCTCCTTTGCGTGCCACACCCATGCACACCCAGGCCTCCCTAACTCCAGCACCAGCATCTCCACGGGAGACGCACTAGACCCTGGGCCCAGCGGGACCCTCGCACCGAAACTCACGCCCCTTCCGCCGCCGCCTGCCCCCTTTCCTCCACAGCAGACTCCCTCCTTGCCACCAGCTCCCGCCCGGCACCAGCTCGGCTGGGCTCCAGTCCGCAGGCGTGGCTAGCTCTGCTGGGTATCAACATCACACTGCCTCCCACTGCGCAACTCCCTGTCCTCCCTCCCCGGGAACACGGCCTCAGCCAGGGCAGAGGCGCCGCACGGCCTCAATGCCCAGCCTCGTGTGTGGACACCTTAGCGGCCCCGGGAGCTGGCCGCGGGCTCACACTTCTCTGCCCCGCCGGCACCCATGACCGGCCAGGGCACAGGCACCCAGCTCCCATTCACGTGCCCGGGACCCCTCCGTCCTGCCTTCCACGCGCCGCCCAAATCTCTGAGGATATCCCACATCATAGCCCAGGCCGCCCTGAAGGCCCTGCCGCCCCGGGCACCCAACACTCCCCCTCACGGTGCTCTGCGCACACTGGCCCAGGACCTCTGGCCCTCCTGCACTTCTCTCGACCCCAGTCCGCGGCCGACTCGGCACCGCCCAGGGCCACCTGGCGCCCCACCGCCTCCACCTCTCTGGGAAATGCCGCAGGGGCTCCAGGGTTCTCGATGACCACCAAGGACTCTGCGAGGGAAAGGCACTGGCAGCCCCGCCGACCCCGTGAAGGCCCAGGCCAAGGCGTCCGACCCCGCCCAAACGGCCATCTCGGCAAGGCCCCCCGGCCGGCCTCCTCTCTCCCCACCAGAACCTGGGTCGGCAGTCCCGCCGAGGCCAAGGCCCCCGCTGCTCACCCGCAACCTACAGACACCCTCTGCGCCCGACACCGCGGGCAGGACCCCGCGGAGGCCTCACGGAGGCAGCCGCAGGCCTGAGAGCCCAGCGGCGCTCACACACACCGCAGGCAGCCCACCCCACACTGGGCCTGCCACTCCCAAGGCTTTCCCGCCGGGCACCGGGGCCCCGGGGCCCCGGGGCTGCCCGCGAGGAGGCCAGCCCCAAGGCTCCTCTCCCCATGGCCCTCCGCGGCCACCGGAGGCCTGCCTGCCCCCACCTGCGCCCCAGGGCTGCACGCACCCAAGGGAGCCAAGGCAACGGGACCCTCCCCCGACGTCCCCTGTGGGAGCCACGTGCCGGACCTCAGTTTGCGATGAGGAGACGGTAGTGAGTTCTCACTCATTTTGTTCAGATTTTCCAAGGAATGCGTTTGTGGGTGTCATCATCGATCCGAGCACGGGCACACCCGCGGGACGGCCACCGCCACAGCCCCCACCGCCGGGACGGCCAGCCAGCTCCCTCCTGGCCGCGGCCCGCAGGCTCCCGAGCCCAACCGCGGGCAAGCAGGACAGCTCCACCCCCGGGAGCTCAGGGTGCGGGTCCGGGCGCCACACACCGCCCCCCGGGGGCTACCTTGGCGCAGGCCACTGCCGCTTACCATCGCCTACCAGGTGGCCATCGATCCCGCCACCGGCCGCACGCCAACACGCCTCCCTCCGGCAGGAGGGACTGGCCTTCCCGGGGTCGCTCCCGACAGGCTCCGGCTTCCGCTCCCCGCGCTGGCCTCCGTCTCTCCGCCGCAGCAGCTGGGTGAGGGCGACAACGGACACGCGCAAGCACGCCTCAGCAAGGGGCCCGGCTGCCCAAGGCACAGGGGCCGGGCCCCCCACCGCCCAGGGCCTGTGGGCAGCCTGGCTGCCACCTGTCCCTGGCCTCCCCCCTCTCACTGGGTGCCAGCAGCCAAAGGGCCACACGAGTGGCCAGCACTGCCCCTTCGCTGGGGCGCCACAGCGCGACACGGGCTGCCGCCGCCTCGCCACACCAGGAACCGCGCCTCCCTCAGGCTCCCTAAGGCCCTGCCCACCCGCACCCCTCCCAACTTCAGAAGAGTCCACCCCAACCCCGAGTCCGATTCCGCCCCCAGGCCCACCCTGGGGCTCTCCCTCTCACCCCGATGGGAAAACACCCTCGCTCCGGCCACCGACACTGCCTGCCCACGCAGGGAGAGACACACGCGGCCCAGAGTGCTCTGCAGGAGCCTCACCTCAGGACCGCTGACGTGCCCCTGGGGGCAAGGTCTCCGCCCCGAGAGCGGCTCCGCGGGCCCTGGACCCGGGGCGCCCATGGGCACACCTGCACTCCACCCCTGCTATCCCCAGCACGCTCTCAGGACCCCGGGCAAAACACAGACCCTTCTGCTGGACCCTCCGGGACCCCAAGGGCCCTGGAGCCTGGGCGAGACCCCGCAGGGCCGCACCTCGCCCTGACCGCCAATGGCCAGGGGCGTCCCCTGCCGCCAGGCTGTGGGCTCGGGTCGCTCGCCCTTCACCCTCCAGGCCCGCCACACCAGGCCCCCTGGCGCGCGGGACCTGGGTCCCTCAGGCAGGTCTCCCCGGGGCACCCTGGGGACACCGGAGGCCTGCCTGCCCCAAACCCCGCCCCACGGCTGCCGCCTGTCCACCGGACACAACGCAACCCGCACAGACCGCCTGCCGCCGGGCGCCCGGAGCCTGCCACCAGTTGGGCGCTCGGGCCCCACGCAAGGCACACGCCACAGCCCCGCCGCCAGCACCGGAAGGCCCGCCGGGCCCCATGGGACCCTCTCCTTTGCGTGCCACACCCATGCACACCCAGGCCTCCCTAACTCCAGCACCAGCATCTCCACGGGAGACGCACTAGACCCTGGGCCCAGCGGGACCCTCGCACCGAAACTCACGCCCCTTCCGCCGCCGCCTGCCCCCTTTCCTCCACAGCAGACTCCCTCCTTGCCACCAGCTCCCGCCCGGCACCAGCTCGGCTGGGCTCCAGTCCGCAGGCGTGGCTAGCTCTGCTGGGTATCAACATCACACTGCCTCCCACTGCGCAACTCCCTGTCCTCCCTCCCCGGGAACACGGCCTCAGCCAGGGCAGAGGCGCCGCACGGCCTCAATGCCCAGCCTCGTGTGTGGACACCTTAGCGGCCCCGGGAGCTGGCCGCGGGCTCACACTTCTCTGCCCCGCCGGCACCCATGACCGGCCAGGGCACAGGCACCCAGCTCCCATTCACGTGCCCGGGACCCCTCCGTCCTGCCTTCCACGCGCCGCCCAAATCTCTGAGGATATCCCACATCATAGCCCAGGCCGCCCTGAAGGCACTGCCGCCCCGGGCACCCAACACTCCCCCTCACGGTGCTCTGCGCACACTGGTCCAGGACCTCTGGCCCTCCTGCACTTCTCTCGACCCCAGTCCGCGGCCGACTCGGCACCGCCCAGGGCCACCTGGCGCCCCACCGCCTCCACGTCTGTGGGAAATGCTGCAGGGGCTCCAGGGTTCTCGATGACCACCAAGGACTCTGCGAGGGAAAGGCACTGGCAGCCCCGCCGACCCCGTGAAGGCCCAGGCCAAGGCGTCCGACCCCGCCCAAACGGCCATCTCGGCAAGGCCCGCCGGCCGGCCTCCTCTCTCCCCACCAGAACCTGGGTCGGCAGTCCCGCCGAGGCCAAGGCCCCCGCTGCTCACCCGCAACCTACAGACACCCTCTGCGCCCGACACCGCGGGCAGGACCCCGCGGAGGCCTCACGGAGGCAGCCGCAGGCCTGAGAGCCCAGCGGCGCTCACACACACCGCAGGCAGCCCACCCCACACTGGGCCTGCCACTCCCAAGGCTTTCCCGCCGGGCACCGGGGCCCCGGGGCCCCGGGGCTGCCCGCGAGGAGGCCAGCCCCAAGGCTCCTCTCCCCATGGCCCTCCGCGGCCACCGGAGGCCTGCCTGCCCCCACCTGCGCCCCAGGGCTGCACGCACCCAAGGGAGCCAAGGCAACGGGACCCTCCCCCGACGTCCCCTGTGGGAGCCACGTGCCGGACCTCAGTTTGCGATGAGGAGACGGTAGTGAGTTCTCACTCATTTTGTTCAGATTTTCCAAGGAATGCGTTTGTGGGTGTCATCATCGATCCGAGCACGGGCACACCCGCGGGACGGCCACCGCCACAGCCCCCACCGCCGGGACGGCCAGCCAGCTCCCTCCTGGCCGCGGCCCGCAGGCTCCCGAGCACAACCGCGGGCAAGCAGGACAGCTCCACCCCCGGGAGCTCAGGGTGCGGGTCCGGGCGCCACACACCGCCCCCCGGGGGCTACCTTGGCGCAGGCCACTGCCGCTTACCATCGCCTACCAGGTGGCCATCGATCCCGCCACCGGCCGCACGCCAACACGCCTCCCTCCGGCAGGAGGGACTGGCCTTCCCGGGGTCGCTCCCGACAGGCTCCGGCTTCCGCTCCCCGCGCTGGCCTCCGTCTCTCCGCCGCAGCAGCTGGGTGAGGGCGACAACGGACACGCGCAAGCACGCCTCAGCAAGGGGCCCGGCTGCCCAAGGCACAGGGGCCGGGCCCCCCACCGCCCAGGGCCTGTGGGCAGCCTGGCTGCCACCTGTCCCTGGCCTCCCCCCTCTCACTGGGTGCCAGCAGCCAAAGGGCCACACGAGTGGCCAGCACTGCCCCTTCGCTGGGGCGCCACAGCGCGACACGGGCTGCCGCCGCCTCGCCACACCAGGAACCGCGCCTCCCTCAGGCTCCCTAAGGCCCTGCCCACCCGCACCCCTCCCAGCTTCAGAAGAGTCCACCCCAACCCCGAGTCCGATTCCGCCCCCAGGCCCACCCTGGGGCTCTCCCTCTCACCCCGATGGGAAAACACCCTCGCTCCGGCCACCGACACTGCCTGCCCACGCAGGGAGAGACACACGCGGCCCAGAGTGCTCTGCAGGAGCCTCACCTCAGGACCGCTGACGTGCCCCTGGGGGCAAGGTCTCCGCCCCGAGAGCGGCTCCGCGGGCCCTGGACCCGGGGCGCCCATGGGCACACCTGCACTCCACCCCTGCTATCCCCAGCACGCTCTCAGGACCCCAGGCAAAACACAGACCCTTCTGCTGGACCCTCCGGGACCCCAAGGGCCCTGGAGCCTGTGCGAGACCCCGCAGGGCCGCACCTCGCCCTGACCGCCAATGGCCAGGGGCGTCCCCTGCCGCCAGGCTGTGGGCTCGGGTCGCTCGCCCTTCACCCTCCAGGCCCGCCACACCAGGCCCCCTGGCGCGCGGGACCTGGGTCCCTCAGGCAGGTCTCCCCGGGGCACCCTGGGGACACCGGAGGCCTGCCTGCCCCAAACCCCGCCCCACGGCTGCCGCCTGTCCACCGGACACAACGCAACCCGCACAGACCGCCTGCCGCCGGGCGCCCGGAGCCTGCCACCAGTTGGGCGCTCGGGCCCCACGCAAGGCACACGCCACAGCCCCGCCGCCAGCACCGGAAGGCCCGCCGGGCCCCATGGGACCCTCTCCTTTGCGTGCCACACCCATGCACACCCAGGCCTCCCTAACTCCAGCACCAGCATCTCCACGGGAGACGCACTAGACCCTGGGCCCAGCGGGACCCTCGCACCGAAACTCACGCCCCTTCCGCCGCCGCCTGCCCCCTTTCCTCCACAGCAGACTCCCACCTTGCCACCAGCTCCCGCCCGGCACCAGCTCGGCTGGGCTCCAGTCCGCAGGCGTGGCTAGCTCTGCTGGGTATCAACATCACACTGCCTCCCACTGCGCAACTCCCTGTCCTCCCTCCCCGGGAACACGGCCTCAGCCAGGGCAGAGGCGCCGCACGGCCTCAATGCCCAGCCTCGTGTGTGGACACCTTAGCGGCCCCGGGAGCTGGCCGCGGGCTCACACTTCTCTGCCCCGCCGGCACCCATGACCGGCCAGGGCACAGGCACCCAGCTCCCATTCACGTGCCCGGGACCCCTCCGTCCTGCCTTCCACGCGCCGCCCAAATCTCTGAGGATATCCCACATCATAGCCCAGGCCGCCCTGAAGGCACTGCCGCCCCGGGCACCCAACACTCCCCCTCACGGTGCTCTGCGCACACTGGTCCAGGACCTCTGGCCCTCCTGCACTTCTCTCGACCCCAGTCCGCGGCCGACTCGGCACCGCCCAGGGCCACCTGGCGCCCCACCGCCTCCACGTCTCTGGGAAATGCCGCAGGGGCTCCAGGGTTCTCGATGACCACCAAGGACTCTGCGAGGGAAAGGCACTGGCAGCCCCGCCGACCCCGTGAAGGCCCAGGCCAAGGCGTCCGACCCCGCCCAAACGGCCATCTCGGCAAGGCCCCCCGGCCGGCCTCCTCTCTCCCCACCAGAACCTGGGTCGGCAGTCCCGCCGAGGCCAAGGCCCCCGCTGCTCACCCGCAACCTACAGACACCCTCTGCGCCCGACACCCCGGGCAGGACCCCGCGGAGGCCTCACGGAGGCAGCCGCAGGCCTGAGAGCCCAGCGGCGCTCACACACACCGCAGGCAGCCCACCCCACACTGGGCCTGCCACTCCCAAGGCTTTCCCGCCGGGCACCGGGGCCCCGGGGCCCCGGGGCTGCCCTCGAGGAGGCCAGCCCCAAGGCTCCTCTCCCCATGGCCCTCCGCGGCCACCGGAGGCCTGCCTGCCCCCACCTGCGCCCCAGGGCTGCACGCACCCAAGGGAGCCAAGGCAACGGGACCCTCCCCCGACGTCCCCTATGGGAGCCACGTGCCGGACCTCAGTTTGCGATGAGGAGACGGTAGTGAGTTCTCACTCATTTTGTTCAGATTTTCCAAGGAATGCGTTTGTGGGTGTCATCATCGATCCGAGCACGGGCACACCCGCGGGACGGCCACCGCCACAGCCCCCACCGCCGGGACGGCCAGCCAGCTCCCTCCTGGCCGCGGCCCGCAGGCTCCCGAGCCCAACCGCGGGCAAGCAGGACAGCTCCACCCCCGGGAGCTCAGGGTGCGGGTCCGGGCGCCACACACCGCCCCCCGGGGGCTACCTTGGCGCAGGCCACTGCCGCTTACCATCGCCTACCAGGTGGCCATCGATCCCGCCACCGGCCGCACGCCAACACGCCTCCCTCCGGCAGGAGGGACTGGCCTTCCCGGGGTCGCTCCCGACAGGCTCCGGCTTCCGCTCCCCGCGCTGGCCTCCGTCTCTCCGCCGCAGCAGCTGGGTGAGGGCGACAACGGACACGCGCAAGCACGCCTCAGCAAGGGGCCCGGCTGCCCAAGGCACAGGGGCCGGGCCCCCCACCGCCCAGGGCCTGTGGGCAGCCTGGCTGCCACCTGTCCCTGGCCTCCCCCCTCTCACTGGGTGCCAGCAGCCAAAGGGCCACACGAGTGGCCAGCACTGCCCCTTCGCTGGGGCGCCACAGCGCGACACGGGCTGCCGCCGCCTCGCCACACCAGGAACCGCGCCTCCCTCAGGCTCCCTAAGGCCCTGCCCACCCGCACCCCTCCCAGCTTCAGAAGAGTCCACCCCAACCCCGAGTCCGATTCCGCCCCCAGGCCCACCCTGGGGCTCTCCCTCTCACCCCGATGGGAAAACACCCTCGCTCCGGCCACCGACACTGCCTGCCCACGCAGGGAGAGACACACGCGGCCCAGAGTGCTCTGCAGGAGCCTCACCTCAGGACCGCTGACGTGCCCCTGGGGGCAAGGTCTCCGCCCCGAGAGCGGCTCCGCGGGCCCTGGACCCGGGGCGCCCATGGGCACACCTGCACTCCACCCCTGCTATCCCTAGCACGCTCTCAGGACCCCGGGCAAAACACAGACCCTTCTGCTGGACCCTCCGGGACCCCAAGGGCCCTGGAGCCTGTGCGAGACCCCGCAGGGCCGCACCTCGCCCTGACCGCCAATGGCCAGGGGCGTCCCCTGCCGCCAGGCTGTGGGCTCGGGTCGCTCGCCCTTCACCCTCCAGGCCCGCCACACCAGGCCCCCTGGCGCGCGGGACCTGGGTCCCTCAGGCAGGTCTCCCCGGGGCACCCTGGGGACACCGGAGGCCTGCCTGCCCCAAACCCCGCCCCACGGCTGCCGCCTGTCCACCGGACACAACGCAACCCGCACAGACCGCCTGCCGCCGGGCGCCCGGAGCCTGCCACCAGTTGGGCGCTCGGGCCCCACGCAAGGCACACGCCACAGCCCCGCCGCCAGCACCGGAAGGCCCGCCGGGCCCCATGGGACCCTCTCCTTTGCGTGCCACACCCATGCACACCCAGGCCTCCCTAACTCCAGCACCAGCATCTCCACGGGAGACGCACTAGACCCTGGGCCCAGCGGGACCCTCGCACCGAAACTCACGCCCCTTCCGCCGCCGCCTGCCCCCTTTCCTCCACAGCAGACTCCCACCTTGCCACCAGCTCCCGCCCGGCACCAGCTCGGCTGGGCTCCAGTCCGCAGGCGTGGCTAGCTCTGCTGGGTATCAACATCACACTGCCTCCCACTGCGCAACTCCCTGTCCTCCCTCCCCGGGAACACGGCCTCAGCCAGGGCAGAGGCGCCGCACGGCCTCAATGCCCAGCCTCGTGTGTGGACACCTTAGCGGCCCCGGGAGCTGGCCGCGGGCTCACACTTCTCTGCCCCGCCGGCACCCATGACCGGCCAGGGCACAGGCACCCAGCTCCCATTCACGTGCCCGGGACCCCTGCGTCCTGCCTTCCACGCGCCGCCCAAATCTCTGAGGATATCCCACATCATAGCCCAGGCCGCCCTGAAGGCACTGCCGCCCCGGGCACCCAACACTCCCCCTCACGGTGCTCTGCGCACACTGGCCCAGGACCTCTGGCCCTCCTGCACTTCTCTCGACCCCAGTCCGCGGCCGACTCGGCACCGCCCAGGGCCACCTGGCGCCCCACCGCCTCCACGTCTCTGGGAAATGCCGCAGGGGCTCCAGGGTTCTCGATGACCACCAAGGACTCTGCGAGGGAAAGGCACTGGCAGCCCCGCCGACCCCGTGAAGGCCCAGGCCAAGGCGTCCGACCCCGCCCAAACGGCCATCTCGGCAAGGCCCCCCGGCCGGCCTCCTCTCTCCCCACCAGAACCTGGGTCGGCAGTCCCGCCGAGGCCAAGGCCCCCGCTGCTCACCCGCAACCTACAGACACCCTCTGCGCCCGACACCCCGGGCAGGACCCCGCGGAGGCCTCACGGAGGCAGCCGCAGGCCTGAGAGCCCAGCGGCGCTCACACACACCGCAGGCAGCCCACCCCACACTGGGCCTGCCACTCCCAAGGCTTTCCCGCCGGGCACCGGGGCCCCGGGGCCCCGGGGCTGCCCTCGAGGAGGCCAGCCCCAAGGCTCCTCTCCCCATGGCCCTCCGCGGCCACCGGAGGCCTGCCTGCCCCCACCTGCGCCCCAGGGCTGCACGCACCCAAGGGAGCCAAGGCAACGGGACCCTCCCCCGACGTCCCCTATGGGAGCCACGTGCCGGACCTCAGTTTGCGATGAGGAGACGGTAGTGAGTTCTCACTCATTTTGTTCAGATTTTCCAAGGAATGCGTTTGTGGGTGTCATCATCGATCCGAGCACGGGCACACCCGCGGGACGGCCACCGCCACAGCCCCCACCGCCGGGACGGCCAGCCAGCTCCCTCCTGGCCGCGGCCCGCAGGCTCCCGAGCCCAACCGCGGGCAAGCAGGACAGCTCCACCCCCGGGAGCTCAGGGTGCGGGTCCGGGCGCCACACACCGCCCCCCGGGGGCTACCTTGGCGCAGGCCACTGCCGCTTACCATCGCCTACCAGGTGGCCATCGATCCCGCCACCGGCCGCACGCCAACACGCCTCCCTCCGGCAGGAGGGACTGGCCTTCCCGGGGTCGCTCCCGACAGGCTCCGGCTTCCGCTCCCCGCGCTGGCCTCCGTCTCTCCGCCGCAGCAGCTGGGTGAGGGCGACAACGGACACGCGCAAGCACGCCTCAGCAAGGGGCCCGGCTGCCCAAGGCACAGGGGCCGGGCCCCCCACCGCCC
Source organism: Sus scrofa (assembly GCF_054392235.1). Classification (NCBI taxonomy): domain Eukaryota; kingdom Metazoa; phylum Chordata; class Mammalia; order Artiodactyla; family Suidae; genus Sus; species Sus scrofa. Next base: position 151,982,379 of record NC_139383.1, read on the forward strand.
AGGGCCTGTGGGCAGCCTGGCTGCCACCTGTCCCTGGCCTCCCCCCTCTCACTGGGTGCCAGCAGCCAAAGGGCCACACGAGTGGCCAGCACTGCCCCTTCGCTGGGGCGCCACAGCGCGACACGGGCTGCCGCCGCCTCGCCACACCAGGAACCGCGCCTCCCTCAGGCTCCCTAAGGCCCTGCCCACCCGCACCCCTCCCAGCTTCAGAAGAGTCCACCCCAACCCCGAGTCCGATTCCGCCCCCAGGCCCACCCTGGGGCTCTCCCTCTCACCCCGATGGGAAAACACCCTCGCTCCGGCCACCGACACTGCCTGCCCACGCAGGGAGAGACACACGCGGCCCAGAGTGCTCTGCAGGAGCCTCACCTCAGGACCGCTGACGTGCCCCTGGGGGCAAGGTCTCCGCCCCGAGAGCGGCTCCGCGGGCCCTGGACCCGGGGCGCCCATGGGCACACCTGCACTCCACCCCTGCTATCCCCAGCACGCTCTCAGGACCCCGGGCAAAACACAGACCCTTCTGCTGGACCCTCCGGGACCCCAAGGGCCCTGGAGCCTGTGCGAGACCCCGCAGGGCCGCACCTCGCCCTGACCGCCAATGGCCAGGGGCGTCCCCTGCCGCCAGGCTGTGGGCTCGGGTCGCTCGCCCTTCACCCTCCAGGCCCGCCACACCAGGCCCCCTGGCGCGCGGGACCTGGGTCCCTCAGGCAGGTCTCCCCGGGGCACCCTGGGGACACCGGAGGCCTGCCTGCCCCAAACCCCGCCCCACGGCTGCCGCCTGTCCACCGGACACAACGCAACCCGCACAGACCGCCTGCCGCCGGGCGCCCGGAGCCTGCCACCAGTTGGGCGCTCGGGCCCCACGCAAGGCACACGCCACAGCCCCGCCGCCAGCACCGGAAGGCCCGCCGGGCCCCATGGGACCCTCTCCTTTGCGTGCCACACCCATGCACACCCAGGCCTCCCTAACTCCAGCACCAGCATCTCCACGGGAGACGCACTAGACCCTGGGCCCAGCGGGACCCTCGCACCGAAACTCACGCCCCTTCCGCCGCCGCCTGCCCCCTTTCCTCCACAGCAGACTCCCTCCTTGCCACCAGCTCCCGCCCGGCACCAGCTCGGCTGGGCTCCAGTCCGCAGGCGTGGCTAGCTCTGCTGGGTATCAACATCACACTGCCTCCCACTGCGCAACTCCCTGTCCTCCCTCCCCGGGAACACGGCCTCAGCCAGGGCAGAGGCGCCGCACGGCCTCAATGCCCAGCCTCGTGTGTGGACACCTTAGCGGCCCCGGGAGCTGGCCGCGGGCTCACACTTCTCTGCCCCGCCGGCACCCATGACCGGCCAGGGCACAGGCACCCAGCTCCCATTCACGTGCCCGGGACCCCTCCGTCCTGCCTTCCACGCGCCGCCCAAATCTCTGAGGATATCCCACATCATAGCCCAGGCCGCCCTGAAGGCACTGCCGCCCCGGGCACCCAACACTCCCCCTCACGGTGCTCTGCGCACACTGGCCCAGGACCTCTGGCCCTCCTGCACTTCTCTCGACCCCAGTCCGCGGCCGACTCGGCACCGCCCAGGGCCACCTGGCGCCCCAACGCCTCCACCTCTCTGGGAAATGCCGCAGGGGCTCCAGGGTTCTCGATGACCACCAAGGACTCTGCGAGGGAAAGGCACTGGCAGCCCCGCCGACCCCGTGAAGGCCCAGGCCAAGGCGTCCGACCCCGCCCAAAAGGCCATCTCGGCAAGGCCCCCCGGCCTGCCTCCTCTCTCCCCACCAGAACCTGTGTCGGCAGTCCCGCCGAGGCCAAGGCCCCCGCTGCTCACCCGCAACCTACAGACACCCTCTGCGCCCGACACCCCGGGCAGGACCCCGCGGAGGCCTCACGGAGGCAGCCGCAGGCCTGAGAGCCCAGCGGCGCTCACACACACCGCAGGCAGCCCACCCCACACTGGGCCTGCCACTCCCAAGGCTTTCCGCCGGGCACCGGGGCCCCGGGGCCCCGGGGCTGCCCTCGAGGAGGCCAGCCCCAAGGCTCCTCACCCCATGGCCCTCCGCGGCCACCGGAGGCCTGCCTGCCCCCACCTGCGCCCCAGGGCTGCACGCACCCAAGGGAGCCAAGGCAACGGGACCCTCCCCCGACGTCCCCTGTGGGAGCCACGTGCCGGACCTCAGTTTGCGATGAGGAGACGGTAGTGAGTTCTCACTCATTTTGTTCAGATTTTCCAAGGAATGCGTTTGTGGGTGTCATCATCGATCCGAGCACGGGCACACCCGCGGGACGGCCACCGCCACAGCCCCCACCGCCGGGACGGCCAGCCAGCTCCCTCCTGGCCGCGGCCCGCAGGCTCCCGAGCCCAACCGCGGGCAAGCAGGACAGCTCCACCCCCGGGAGCTCAGGGTGCGGGTCCGGGCGCCACACACCGCCCCCCGGGGGCTACCTTGGCGCAGGCCACTGCCGCTTACCATCGCCTACCAGGTGGCCATCGATCCCGCCACCGGCCGCACGCCAACACGCCTCCCTCCGGCAGGAGGGACTGGCCTTCCCGGGGTCGCTCCCGACAGGCTCCGGCTTCCGCTCCCCGCGCTGGCCTCCGTCTCTCCGCCGCAGCAGCTGGGTGAGGGCGACAACGGACACGCGCAAGCACGCCTCAGCAAGGGGCCCGGCTGCCCAAGGCACAGGGGCCGGGCCCCCCACCGCCCAGGGCCTGTGGGCAGCCTGGCTGCCACCTGTCCCTGGCCTCCCCCCTCTCACTGGGTGCCAGCAGCCAAAGGGCCACACGAGTGGCCAGCACTGCCCCTTCGCTGGGGCGCCACAGCGCGACACGGGCTGCCGCCGCCTCGCCACACCAGGAACCGCGCCTCCCTCAGGCTCCCTAAGGCCCTGCCCACCCGCACCCCTCCCAGCTTCAGAAGAGTCCACCCCAACCCCGAGTCCGATTCCGCCCCCAGGCCCACCCTGGGGCTCTCCCTCTCACCCCGATGGGAAAACACCCTCGCTCCGGCCACCGACACTGCCTGCCCACGCAGGCAGAGACACACGCGGCCCAGAGTGCTCTGCAGGAGCCTCAGCTCAGGACCGCTGACGTGCCCCTGGGGGCAAGGTCTCCGCCCCGAGAGCGGCTCCGCAGGCCCTGGACCCGGGGTGCCCATGGGCACACCTGCACTCCACCCCTGCTATCCCCAGCACGCTCTCAGGACCCGGGGCAAAACAGAGACCCTTCTGCTGGACCCTCCGGGACCCCAAGGGCCCTGGAGCCTGGGCGAGACCCCGCAGGGCCGCACCTCGCCCTGACCGCCAATGGCGAGTGGCGTCCCCTGCCGCCAGGCTGTGGGCTCGGGTCGCTCGCCCTTCACCCTCCAGGCCCGCCACACCAGGCCCCCTGGCGCGCGGGACCTGGGTCCCTCAGGCAGGTCTCCCCGGGGCACCCTGGGGACACCGGAGGCCTGCCTGCCCCAAACCCCGCCCCACGGCTGCCGCCTGTCCACCGGACACAACGCAACCCGCACAGACCGCCTGCCGCCGGGCGCCCGGAGCCTGCCACCAGTTGGGCGCTCGGGCCCCACGCAAGGCACACGCCACAGCCCCGCCGCCAGCACCGGAAGGCCCGCCGGGCCCCATGGGACCCTCTCCTTTGCGTGCCACACCCATGCACACCCAGGCCTCCCTAACTCCAGCACCAGCATCTCCACGGGAGACGCACTAGACCCTGGGCCCAGCGGGACCCTCGCACCGAAACTCACGCCCCTTCCGCCGCCGCCTGCCCCCTTTCCTCCACAGCAGACTCCCTCCTTGCCACCAGCTCCCGCCCGGCACCAGCTCGGCTGGGCTCCAGTCCGCAGGCGTGGCTAGCTCTGCTGGGTATCAACATCACACTGCCTCCCACTGCGCAACTCCCTGTCCTCCCTCCCCGGGAACACGGCCTCAGCCAGGGCAGAGGCGCCGCACGGCCTCAATGCCCAGCCTCGTGTGTGGACACCTTAGCGGCCCCGGGAGCTGGCCGCGGGCTCACACTTCTCTGCCCCGCCGGCACCCATGACCGGCCAGGGCACAGGCACCCAGCTCCCATTCACGTGCCCGGGACCCCTGCGTCCTGCCTTCCACGCGCCGCCCAAATCTCTGAGGATATCCCACATCATAGCCCAGGCCGCCCTGAAGGCACTGCCGCCCCGGGCACCCAACACTCCCCCTCACGGTGCTCTGCGCACACTGGCCCAGGACCTCTGGCCCTCCTGCACTTCTCTCGACCCCAGTCCGCGGCCGACTCGGCACCGCCCAGGGCCACCTGGCGCCCCACCGCCTCCACGTCTCTGGGAAATGCCGCAGGGGCTCCAGGGTTCTCGATGACCACCAAGGACTCTGCGAGGGAAAGGCACTGGCAGCCCCGCCGACCCCGTGAAGGCCCAGGCCAAGGCGTCCGACCCCGCCCAAACGGCCATCTCGGCAAGGCCCCCCGGCCTGCCTCCTCTCTCCCCACCAGAACCTGGGTCGGCAGTCCCGCCGAGGCCAAGGCCCCCGCTGCTCACCCGCAACCTACAGACACCCTCTGCGCCCGACACCCCGGGCAGGACCCCGCGGAGGCCTCACGGAGGCAGCCGCAGGCCTGAGAGCCCAGCGGCGCTCACACACACCGCAGGCAGCCCACCCCACACTGGGCCTGCCACTCCCAAGGCTTTCCCGCCGGGCACCGGGGCCCCGGGGCCCCGGGGCTGCCCTCGAGGAGGCCAGCCCCAAGGCTCCTCTCCCCATGGCCCTCCGCGGCCACCGGAGGCCTGCCTGCCCCCACCTGCGCCCCAGGGCTGCACGCACCCAAGGGAGCCAAGGCAACGGGACCCTCCCCCGACGGCCCCTGTGGGAGCCACGTGCCGGACCTCAGTTTGCGATGAGGAGACGGTAGTGAGTTCTCACTCATTTTGTTCAGATTTTCCAAGGAATGCGTTTGTGGGTGTCATCATCGATCCGAGCACGGGCACACCCGCGGGACGGCCACCGCCACAGCCCCCACCGCCGGGACGGCCAGCCAGCTCCCTCCTGGCCGCGGCCCGCAGGCTCCCGAGCCCAACCGCGGGCAAGCAGGACAGCTCCACCCCCGGGAGCTCAGGGTGCGGGTCCGGGCGCCACACACCGCCCCCCGGGGGCTACCTTGGCGCAGGCCACTGCCGCTTACCATCGCCTACCAGGTGGCCATCGATCCCGCCACCGGCCGCACGCCAACACGCCTCCCTCCGGCAGGAGGGACTGGCCTTCCCGGGGTCGCTCCCGACAGGCTCCGGCTTCCGCTCCCCGCGCTGGCCTCCGTCTCTCCGCCGCAGCAGCTGGGTGAGGGCGACAACGGACACGCGCAAGCACGCCTCAGCAAGGGGCCCGGCTGCCCAAGGCACAGGGGCCGGGCCCCCCACCGCCCAGGGCCTGTGGGCAGCCTGGCTGCCACCTGTCCCTGGCCTCCCCCCTCTCACTGGGTGCCAGCAGCCAAAGGGCCACACGAGTGGCCAGCACTGCCCCTTCGCTGGGGCGCCACAGCGCGACACGGGCTGCCGCCGCCTCGCCACACCCTTCCCCCAGGAACCGCGCCTCCCTCAGGCTCCCTAAGGCCCTGCCCACCCGCACCCCTCCCAGCTTCAGAAGAGTCCACCCCAACCCCGAGTCCGATTCCGCCCCCAGGCCCACCCTGGGGCTCTCCCTCTCACCCCGATGGGAAAACACCCTCGCTCCGGCCACCGACACTGCCTGCCCACGCAGGGAGAGACACACGCGGCCCAGAGTGCTCTGCAGGAGCCTCACCTCAGGACCGCTGACGTGCCCCTGGGGGCAAGGTCTCCGCCCCGAGAGCGGCTCCGCGGGCCCTGGACCCGGGGCGCCCATGGGCACACCTGCACTCCACCCCTGCTATCCCCAGCACGCTCTCAGGACCCCGGGCAAAACACAGACCCTTCTGCTGGACCCTCCGGGACCCCAAGGGCCCTGGAGCCTGGGCGAGACCCCGCAGGGCCGCACCTCGCCCTGACCGCCAATGGCCAGGGGCGTCCCCTGCCGCCAGGCTGTGGGCTCGGGTCGCTCGCCCTTCACCCTCCAGGCCCGCCACACCAGGCCCCCTGGCGCGCGGGACCTGGGTCCCTCAGGCAGGTCTCCCCGGGGCACCCTGGGGACACCGGAGGCCTGCCTGCCCCAAACCCCGCCCCACGGCTGCCGCCTGTCCACCGGACACAACGCAACCCGCACAGACCGCCTGCCGCCGGGCGCCCGGAGCCTGCCACCAGTTGGGCGCTCGGGCCCCACGCAAGGCACACGCCACAGCCCCGCCGCCAGCACCGGAAGGCCCGCCGGGCCCCATGGGACCCTCTCCTTTGCGTGCCACACCCATGCACACCCAGGCCTCCCTAACTCCAGCACCAGCATCTCCACGGGAGACGCACTAGACCCTGGGCCCAGCGGGACCCTCGCACCGAAACTCACGCCCCTTCCGCCGCCGCCTGCCCCCTTTCCTCCACAGCAGACTCCCTCCTTGCCACCAGCTCCCGCCCGGCACCAGCTCGGCTGGGCTCCAGTCTGCAGGCGTGGCTAGCTCTGCTGGGTATCAACATCACACAGCCTCCCACTGCGCAACTCCCTGTCCTCCCTCCCCGGGAATACGGCCTCAGCCAGGGCAGAGGCGCCGCACGGCCTCAATGCCCAGCCTCGTGTGTGGACACCTTAGCGGCCCCGGGAGCTGGCCGCGGGCTCACACTTCTCTGCCCCGCCGGCACCCATGACCGGCCAGGGCACAGGCACCCAGCTCCCATTCACGTGCCCGGGACCCCTGCGTCCTGCCTTCCACGCGCCGCCCAAATCTCTGAGGATATCCCACATCATAGCCCAGGCCGCCCTGAAGGCACTGCCGCCCCGGGCACCCAACACTCCCCCTCACGGTGCTCTGCGCACACTGGCCCAGGACCTCTGGCCCTCCTGCACTTCTCTCGACCCCAGTCCGCGGCCGACTCGGCACCGCCCAGGGCCACCTGGCGCCCCACCGCCTCCACGTCTCTGGGAAATGCCGCAGGGGCTCCAGGGTTCTCGATGACCACCAAGGACTCTGCGAGGGAAAGGCACTGGCAGCCCCGCCGACCCCGTGAAGGCCCAGGCCAAGGCGTCCGACCCCGCCCAAACGGCCATCTCGGCAAGGCCCCCCGGCCTGCCTCCTCTCTCCCCACCAGAACCTGGGTCGGCAGTCCCGCCGAGGCCAAGGCCCCCGCTGCTCACCCGCAACCTACAGACAGCCTCGGCGCCCGACACCGCGGGCAGGACCCCGCGGAGGCCTCACGGAGGCAGCCGCAGGCCTGAGAGCCCAGCGGCGCTCACACACACCGCAGGCAGCCCACCCCACACTGGGCCTGCCACTCCCAAGGCTTTCCCGCCGGGCACCGGGGCCCCGGGGCCCCGGGGCTGCCCTCGAGGAGGCCAGCCCCAAGGCTCCTCTCCCCATGGCCCTCCGCGGCCACCTGAGGCCTGCCTGCCCCCACCTGCGCCCCAGGGCTGCACGCACCCAAGGGAGCCAAGGCAACGGGACCCTCCCCCGACGGCCCCTGTGGGAGCCACGTGCCGGACCTCAGTTTGCGATGAGGAGACGGTAGTGAGTTCTCACTCATTTTGTTCAGATTTTCCAAGGAATGCGTTTGTGGGTGTCATCATCGATCCGAGCACGGGCACACCCGCGGGACGGCCACCGCCACAGCCCCCACCGCCGGGACGGCCAGCCAGCTCCCTCCTGGCCGCGGCCCGCAGGCTCCCGAGCCCAACCGCGGGCAAGCAGGACAGCTCCACCCCCGGGAGCTCAGGGTGCGGGTCCGGGCGCCACACACCGCCCCCCGGGGGCTACCTTGGCGCAGGCCACTGCCGCTTACCATCGCCTACCAGGTGGCCATCGATCCCGCCACCGGCCGCACGCCAACACGTCTCCCTCCGGCAGGAGGGACTGGCCTTCCCGGGGTCGCTCCCGACAGGCTCCGGCTTCTGCTCCCCGCGCTGGCCTCCGTTTCTCCGCCGCAGCAGCTGGGTGAGGGCGACAACGGACACGCGCAAGCACGCCTCAGCAAGGGGCCCGGCTGCCCAAGGCACAGGGGCCGGGCCCCCCACCGCCCAGGGCCTGTGGGCAGCCTGGCTGCCACCTGTCCCTGGCCTCCCCCCTCTCACTGGGTGCCAGCAGCCAAAGGGCCACACGAGTGGCCAGCACTGCCCCTTCGCTGGGGCGCCACACCCTTCCCCCAGGAACCGCACCTCCCTCAGGCTCCCTGAGGCCCTGCCCACCCGCACCCCTCCCAGCTTAAGAGTCCACCCCAACCCCGAGTCCGATTCCACCCCAAGGCCCACCCTGGGGCTCTCCCCCTCACCCGATGGGAAAACACCCTCGCTCCGGCCACCGACACTGCCTGCCCACGCAGGCAGAGACACACGCGGCCCAGAGTGCTCTGCAGGAGCCTCAGCTCAGGACCGCTGACGTGCCCCTGGGGGCAAGGTCTCCGCCCCGAGAGCGGCTCCGCGGGCCCTGGACCCGGGGCGCCCATGGGCACACCTGCACTCCACCCCCGCTATCCCCAGCACGCTCTCAGGACCCCGGGCAAAACACAGACCCTTCTGCTGGACCCTCCGGGACCCCAAGGGCCCTGGAGCCTGGGCAAGACCCCGCAGGGCCGCACCTCGCCCTGACCGCCAATGGCGAGGGGCGACCCCAGCCGCCAGGCTGTGGGCTCGGGTCGCTCGCCCTTCACCCTCCAGGCCAGCCACACCAGGCCTCCTTGGGGCAGGGGGCCTGGGTCTCCCAGGCAGGTCTCCCCGGGGCACTCTGGGGACACCGGAGGCCTGCCTGCCCCAAACCGCGCCCCATGGCGGCTGCCTGTCCACCGGACACAACGTAACCCGCACAGACCGCCTGCCGCCGGGCGCCCGGAACCTGCCACCAGTTGGGCGCTCGGGCCCCACGCAAGGCACACGCCACAGCCCCGGCGCCAGCACCGGAAGGCCCGCCGGGCCCCATGGCACCCTCTCCTTTGCGTGGCACACCCATGCACACCCAGGCCTCCCTACCTCCAGCACCAGCGTCTCCACGGGAGACGCACCAGGCCCTGGGCCCAGCGGGACCCTCGCACCGAAACTCACGCCCCTTCCGCCGCCGCCTGCCCCCTTTCCTCCACAGCAGACTCCCTCCTTGCCACCAGCTCCCGCCCGGCACCAGCTCGGCTGGGCTCCAGTCCGCAGGCATGGCTAGCTCTGCTGGGTATCAACCTCACACTGCCTCCCAATGCGCAACTCCCTGTCCTCAATCCCCGGGAACACGGCCTCAGTCAGACCAGGGGGGCCGCACGGTCTCAACGCCCAGCCCCGTGTGTGGACACCTTAGCGGCCCCGGGAGCTGGCCGCGGGCTCACACATCTATGGCCCGCCGGCACCCATGACCGGCCAGGGCACAGGCACCCAGCGCCCATTCACGTGCTTGGGACCCCTCTGTCCTGCCTTCCACACGCCGCCCAAATCTCTGAGGATATCCCACATCATAGCCCAGGCCGCCCTGAAGGCACTGCCGCCCCTGGCACCCAACTCTCCCCCTCACGGTGCTGTGCGCACACTGGCCCAGGACCTCTGGCCCTCCCGCACTTCTCTCGACCCCAGTCCGCGGCCGACTCGGCACCGCCCAGGGCCACCTGGCGCCCCACCGCCTCCACGTCTCTGGGAACTGCCGCAGGGGCTCCAGGCTTCCCGATGCCCCCCAGGGACTCTGCGAGGGACAGGCACTGGCAGCCCCGCCGACCCCGGGAAGACGCAGGCAAAGGCATCCACCCCGCCCAAACGGCCATCTCGGCAAGGCCCCCCGGCCGGCCTCCTCTCTCCCCACCAGAACCTGGGTCGGCAGTCCCGCCGAGGCCAAGGCCCCCGCTGCTCACCCGCAACCTACAGACAGCCTCTGCGCCCGACACCGCGGGCAGGACCCCGCAGAGGCCTCACGGAGGCAGCCGCAGGCCTGAGAGCCCAGCGGTGCTCACGCACACCGCAGGCAGCCCACCCCACACTGGGCCTGCCACTCCCAAGGCTTTCCCGCCGGGCACCGGGGCGCCGGGGCCCCGGGGCTGACCGCGAGGAGGCCAGCCCCAAGGCTCCTCTCCCCATGGCCCTCCGGGGCCACCGGAGGCCTGCCTGCCCCCACCTGCGCCCCAGGGCTGCACGCACCCAAGGGAGCCAAGGCAACGGGACCCTCCCCCGACGGCCCCTGTGGGAGCCACGTGCCGGACCTCAGTTTGCGATGAGGAGACGGTAGTGAGTTCTCACTCATTTTGTTCAGATTTTCCAAGGAATGCGTTTGTGGGTGTCATCATCGATCCGAGCACGGGCACACCCGCGGGACGGCCACCGCCACAGCCCCCACCGCCGGGACGGCCAGCCAGCTCCCTCCTGGCCGCGGCCCGCAGGCTCCCGAGCCCAACCGCGGGCAAGCAGGTCAGCTCCACCCCCGGGAGCAGAGGGTGCGGGTCCGGGCGCCACACACCGCCCCCCGGGGGCTACCTTGGCGCAGGCCACTGCCGCTTACCATCGCCTACCAGGTGGCCATCGATCCCGCCACCGGCCGCACGCCAACACGCCTCCCTCCGGCAGGAGGGACTGGCCTTCCCGGGGTCGCTCCCGACAGGCTCCGGCTTCCGCTCCCCGCGCTGGCCTCCGTTTCTCCGCCACAGCAGCTGGGTGAGGGCGACAACGGACACGCGCAAGCACGCCTCAGCAAGGGGCCCGGCTGCCCAAGGCACAGGGGCCGGGCCCCCCACCGCCCAGGGCCTGTGGGCAGCCTGGCTGCCACCTGTCCCTGGCCTCCCCCCTCTCACTGGGTGCCAGCAGCCAAAGCGCCACACGGAGTGGCCAGCACTGCCCCTTCGCTGGGGCGCCACACCCTTCCCCCAGGAACCGCACCTCCCTCAGGCTCCCTGAGGCCCTGCCCACCCGCACCCCTCCCAGCTTAAGAGTCCACCCCAACCCCGAGTCCGATTCCGCACCCAGGCCCACCCTGGGGCTCTCCCCCTCACCCGATGGGAAAACACCCTCGCTCCGGCCACCGACACTGCCTGCCCACGCAGGCAGAGACACACGCGGCCCAGAGTGCTCTGCAGGAGCCTCAGCTCAGGACCGCTGACGTGCCCCTGGGGGCAAGGTCTCCGCCCCGAGAGCGGCTCCGCGGGCCCTGGACCCGGGGCGCCCATGGGCACACCTGCACTCCACCCCCGCTATCCCCAGCACGCTCTCAGGACCCCGGGCAAAACACAGACCCTTCTGCTGGACCCTCCGGGACCCCAAGGGCCCTGGAGCCTGGGCAAGACCCCGCAGGGCCGCACCTCGCCCTGACCGCCAATGGCGAGGGGCGACCCCAGCCGCCAGGCTGTGGGCTCGGGTCGCTCGCCCTTCACCCTCCAGGCCCGCCACACCAGGCCGCCTTGGGGCAGGGAGCCTGGGTCTCCCAGGCAGGTCTCCCCGGGGCACTCTGGGGACACTGGAGGCCTGCCTCCCCCAAACCGCGCCCCATGGCGGCTGCCTGTCCACCGGACACAACGTAACCCGCACAGACCGCCTGCCGCCGGGCGCCCGGAACCTGCCACCAGTTGGGCGCTCGGGCCCCATGCAAGGCACACGCCACAGCCCCGGCGCCAGCACCGGAAGGCCCGCCGGGCCCCATGGCACCCTTTCCTTTGCGTGGCACACCCATGCACACCCAGGCCTCCCTACCTCCAGCACCAGCGTCTCCACGGGAGACGCACCAGGCCCTGGGCCCAGCGGGACCCTCGCACCGAAACTCACGCCCCTTCCGCCGCCGCCTGCCCCCTTTCCTCCACAGCAGACTCCCTCCTTACCACCAGCTCCCGCCCGGCACCAGCTCGGCTGGGCTCCAGTCCGCAGGCGTGGCTAGCTCTGCTGGGTATCAACCTCACACTGCCTCCCACTGCGCAACTCCCTGTCCTCCCTCCCCGGGAACACGGCCTCAGCCAGGCCAGGGGCGCCGCACGGCCTCAACGCCCAGCCCCGTGTGTGGACACCTTAGCGGCCCCGGGAGCTGGCCGCGGGCTCACACTTCTATGCCCCGCCGGCACCCATGACCGGCCAGGGCACAGGCACCCAGCGCCCATTCACGTGCCCGGGACCCCTCCGTCCTGCCTTCCACGCGCCGCCCAAATCTCTGAGGATATCCCACATCATAGCCCAGGCCGCCCTGAAGGCACTGCCGCCCCGGGCACCCAACTCTCCCCCTCTCGGTGCTGTGCGCACACTGGCCCAGGACCTCTGGCCCTCCCGCACTTCTCTCGACCCCAGTCCGCGGCCGACTCGGCACCGCCCAGGGCCACCTGGCGCCCCACCGCCTCCATGTCTCTGGGAACTGCCGCAGGGGCTCCAGGCTTCCCGATGCCCCCCAGGGACTCTGCGAGGGACAGGCACTGGCAGCCCCGCCGACCCCGGGAAGACGCAGGCAAAGGCATCCACCCCGCCCAAACGGCCATCTCGGCAAGGCCCCCCGGCCGGCCTCCTCTCTCCCCACCAGAACCGGGGTCGGCAGTCCCGCCGAGGCCAAGGCCCCCGCTGCTCACCCGCAACCTACAGACAGCCTCTGCGCCCGACACCGCGGGCAGGACCCCGCAGAGGCCTCACTGAGGCAGCCGCAGGCCTGAGAGCCCAGCGGTGCTCACGCACACCGCAGGCAGCCCACCCCACACTGGGCCTGCCACTCCCAAGGCTTTCCCGCCGGGCACCGGGGCGCCGGGGCCCCGGGGCTGACCGCGAGGAGGCCAGCCCCAAGGCTCCTCTCCCCATGGCCCTCCGGGGCCACCGGAGGCCTGCCTGCCCCCACCTGCGCCCCAGGGCTGCACGCACCCAAGGGAGCCAAGGCAACGGGACCCTCCCCCGACGGCCCCTGTGGGAGCCACGTGCCGGACCTCAGTTTGCGATGAGGAGACGGTAGTGTGTTCTCACTCATTTTGTTCAGATTTTCCAAGGAATGCGTTTGTGGGTGTCATCATCGATCCGAGCACGGGCACACCCGCGGGACGGCCACCGCCACAGCCCCCACCGCCGGGACGGCCAGCCAGCTCCCTCCTGGCCGCGGCCCGGAGCCTCCCGAGCCCAACCGCGGGCAAGCAGGTCAGCTCCACCCCCGGGAGCAGAGGGTGCGGGTCCGGGCGCCACACACCGCCCCCCGGGGGCTACCTTGGCGCAGGCCACTGCCGCTTACCATCGCCTACCAGGTGGCCATCGATCCCGCCACCGGCCGCACGCCAACACGCCTCCCTCCGGCAGGAGGGACTGGCCTTCCCGGGGTCGCTCCCGACAGGCTCCGGCTTCCGCTCCCCGCGCTGGCCTCCGTTTCTCCGCCGCAGAAGCTGGGTGAGGGCGACAACGGACACGCGCAAGCACGCCTCAGCAAGGGGCCCGGCTGCCCAAGGCACAGGGGCCGGGCCCCCCACCGCCCAGGGCCTGTGGGCAGCCTGGCTGCCACCTGTCCCTGGCCTCCCCCCTCTCACTGGGTGCCAGCAGCCAAAGCGCCACACGGAGTGGCCAGCACTGCCCCTTCGCTGGGGCGCCACACCCTTCCCCCAGGAACCGCACCTCCCTCAGGCTCCCTCAGGCCCTGCCCACCCGCACCCCTCCCAGCTTAAGAGTCCACCCCAACCCCGAGTCCGATTCCACCCCAAGGCCCACCCTGGGGCTCTCCCCCTCACCCGATGGGAAAACACCCTCGCTCCGGCCACCGACACTGCCTGCCCACGCAGGCAGAGACACACGCGGCCCAGAGTGCTCTGCAGGAGCCTCAGCTCAGGACCGCTGATGTGCCCCTGGGGGCAAGGTCTCTGCCCCGAGAGCGGCTCCGCGGGCCCTGGACCCGGGGCGCCCATGGGCACACCTGCACTCCACCCCCGCTATCCCCAGCACGCTCTCAGGACCCCGGGCAAAACACAGACCCTTCTGCTGGACCCTCCGGGACCCCAAGGGCCCTGGAGCCTGGGCAAGACCCCGCAGGGCCGCACCTCGCCCTGACCGCCAATGGCGAGGGGCGACCCCAGCCGCCAGGCTGTGGGCTCGGGTCGCTCGCCCTTCACCCACCAGGCCAGCCACACCAGGCCTCCTTGGGGCAGGGGGCCTGGGTCTCCCAGGCAGGTCTCCCCGGGGCACTCTGGGGACACCGGAGGCCTGCCTGCCCCAAACCGTGCCCCATGGCGGCTGCCTGTCCACCGGACACAACGTAACCCGCACAGACCGCCTGCCGCCAGGCGCCCGGAGCCTGCCACCAGTTGGGCGCTCGGGCCCCACGCAAGGCACACGCCACAGCCCCGGCACCAGCACCGGAAGGCCCGCCGGGCCCCATGGCACCCTCTCCTTTGCGTGGCACACCCATGTACACCCAGGCCTCCCTACCTCCAGCACCAGCGTCTCCACGGGAGACGCACCAGGCCCTGGGCCCAGCGGGACCCTCGCACCGAAACTCACGCCCCTTCCGCCGCCGCCTGCCCCCTTTCCTCCACAGCAGACTCCCTCCTTGCCACCAGCTCCCGCCCGGCACCAGCTCGGCTGGGCTCCAGTCCGCAGGCGTGGCTAGCTCTGCTGGGTATCAACCTCACACTGCCTCCCACTGCGCAACTCCCTGTCCTCCCTCCCCGGGAACACGGCCTCAGCCAGGGCAGGGGCGCCGCACGGCCTCAATGCCCAGCCCCGTGTGTGGACACCTTAGCGGCCCCGGGAGCTGGCCGAGGGCTCACACTTCTCTGCCCCGCCGGCACCCATGACCGGCCAGGGCACAGGCACCCAGCTCCCATTCACGTGCCCGGGACCCCTCCGTCCTGCCTTCCACGCGCCGCCCAAATCTCTGAGGATATCCCACATCATAGCCCAGGCCGCCCTGAAGGCACTGCCGCCCCGGGCACCCAACACTCCCCCTCACGGTGCTCTGCGCACACTGGCCCAGGACCTCTGGCCCTCCTGCACTTCTCTCGACCCCAGTTCGCGGCCGACTCGGCACCGTCCAGGGCCACCTGGCGCCCCACCGCCTCCACCTCTCTGGGAAATGCCGCAGGGGCTCCAGGGTTCTCGATGACCACCAAGGACTCTGCGAGGGAAAGGCACTGGCAGCCCCGCCGACCCCGTGAAGGCCCAGGCCAAGGCGTCCGACCCCGCCCAAACGGCCATCTCGGCAAGGCCCCCCGGCCGGCCTCCTCTCTCCCCACCAGAACCTGGGTCGGCAGTCCCGCCGAGGCCAAGGCCCCCGCTGCTCACCCGCAACCTACAGACACCCTCTGCGCACGACACCGCGGGCAGGACCCCGCGGAGGCCTCAAGGAGGCAGCCGCAGGCCTGAGAGCCCAGCGGTGCTCACACACACCGCAGGCAGCCCACCCCACACTGGGCCTGCCACTCCCAAGGCTTTCCCGCCGGGCACCGGGGCCCCGGGGCCCCGGGGCTGCCCTCGAGGAGGCCAGCCCCAAGGCTCCTCTCCCCATGGCCCTCCGGGGCCACCGGAGGCCTGCCTGCCCCCACCTGCGCCCCAGGGCTGCACGCACCCAAGGGAGCCAAGGCAACGGGACCCTCCCCCGAAGGCCCCTGTGGGAGCCACGTGCCGGACCTCAGTTTGCGATGAGGAGACGGTAGTGAGTTCTCACTCATTTTGTTCAGATTTTCCAAGGAATGCGTTTGTGGGTGTCATCATCGATCCGAGCACGGGCACACCCGCGGGACGGCCACCGCCACAGCCCCCACCGCCGGGACGGCCAGCCAGCTCCTTCCTGGCCGCGGCCCGCAGGCTCCCGAGCCCAACCGCGGGCAAGCAGGTCAGCTCCACCCCCGGGAGCAGAGGGTGCGGGTCCGGGCGCCACACACCGCCCCCCGGGGGCTACCTTGGCGCAGGCCACTGCCGCTTACCATCGCCTACCAGGTGGCCATCGATCCCGCCACCGGCCGCACGCCAACACGCCTCCCTCCGGCAGGAGGGACTGGCCTTCCCCGGGTCGCTCCTGACAGGCTCCGGCTTCCGCTCCCCGCGCTGGCCTCCGTTTCTCCGCCGCAGCAGCTGGGTGAGGGCGACAACGGACACGCACAAGCACGCCTCAGCAAGGGGCCCGGCTGCCCAAGGCACAGGGGCCGTGCCCCCCACCGCCCAGTGCCTGTGGGCAGCCTGGCTGCCACCTGTCCCTGGCCTCCCCCCTCTCACTGGGTGCCAGTAGCCAAAGGGCCACACGAGTGGCCAGCACTGCCCCTTCGCTGGGGCGCCACAGCGCGACACGGGCTGCCGCCGCCTCGCCACACCCTTCCCCCAGGAACCGCGCCTCCCTCAGGCTCCCTAAGGCCCTGCCCACCCGCACCCCTCCCAGCTTCAGAAGAGTCCACCCCAACCCCGAGTCCGATTCCGCCCCCAGGCCCACCCTGGGGCTCTCCCTCTCACCCCGATGGGAAAACACCCTCGCTCCGGCCACCGACACTGCCTGCCCACGCAGGGAGAGACACACGCGGCCCAGAGTGCTCTGCAGGAGCCTCACCTCAGGACCGCTGACGTGCCCCTGGGGGCAAGGTCTCCGCCCCGAGAGCGGCTCCGTGGGCCCTGGACCCGGGGCGCCCATGGGCACACCTGCACTCCACCCCTGCTATCCCCAGGACGCTCTCAGGACCCCGGGCAAAACACAGACCCTTCTGCTGGACCCTCCGGGACCCCAAGGGCCCTGGAGCCTGGGCAAGACCCCGCAGGGCCGCACCTCGCCCTGACCGCCAATGGCCAGGGGCGTCCCCTGCCGCCAGGCTGTGGGCTCGGGTCGCTCGCGCTTCACCCTCCAGGCCCGCCACACCAGGCCCTCTGGCGCGCGGGACCTGGGTCCCTCAGGCAGGTCTCCCCGGGGCACTCTGGGGACACCGGAGGCCTGCCTGCCCCAAACCCCGCCCCACGGCTGCCGCCTGTCCACCGGACACAACGCAACCCGCCCAGACCGCCTGCCGCCGGGCGCCCGGAGCCTGCCACCAGTTGGGCGCTCGGGCCCCACGCAAGGCACACGCCACAGCCCCGCCGCCATCACCGGAAGGGCCGCCGGGCCCCATGGCACCCTCTCCTTTGCGTGCCACACCCATGCACACCCAGGCCTCCCTAACTCCAGCACCAGCATCTCCACGGGAGACGCACTAGACCCTGGGCCCAGCGGGACCCTCGCACCGAAACTCACGCCCCTTCCGCCGCCGCCTGCCCCCTTTCCTCCACAGCAGACTCCCTCCTTGCCACCAGCTCCCGCCCGGCACCAGCTCGGCTGGGCTCCAGTCCGCAGGTGTGGCTAGCTCTGCTGGGTATCAACCTCACACTGCTTCCCACTGCGCAACTCCCTGTCCTCCCTCCCCGGGAACACGGCCTCAGCCAGGGCAGGGGCGCCGCACGGCCTCAATGCCCAGCCCCGTGTGTGGACACCTTAGCGGCCCCGGGAGCTGGCCGCGGGCTCACACTTCTCTGCCCCGCCGGCACCCATGACCGGCCAGGGCACAGGCACCCAGCTCCCATTCACGTGCCCGGGACCCCTCCTTCCTGCCTTCCATGCGCCGCCCAAATCTCTGAGGATATCCCACATCATAGCCCAGGCCGCCCTGAAGGCACTGCCGCCCCGGGCACCCAACTCTCCCCCTCACGGTGCTGTGCGCACACTGGCCCAGGACCTCTGGCCCTCCCGCACTTCTCTCGACCCCAGTCCGCGGCCGACTCGGCACCGCCCAGGGCCACCTGGCGCCCCACTGCATCCACGTCTCTGGGAACTGCCGCAGGGGCTCCAGGCTTCCCGATGCCCCCCAGGGACTCTGCGAGGGACAGGCACTGGCAGCCCCGCCGACCCCTGGAAGACGCAGGCAAAGGCATCCACCACGCCCAAACGGCCATCTCGGCAAGGCCCCCCGGCCGGCCTCCTCTCTCCCCACCAGAACCGGGGTCGGCAGTTCCGCCGAGGCCAAGGCCCCCGCTGCTCACCCAAAACCTACAGACACCCTTTGCGCCCGACAAGGCCCGCGGAGTCCTCACGGAGGCAGCCGCAGGCCTGAGAGCCCAGCGGCGCTCACGCACACCGCAGGCAGCCCACCCCACACTGGGCCTGCCACTCCCAAGGCTTTCCCGCCGGGCACCGGGGCCCCGGGGCCCCGGGGCTGCCCTCGAGGAGGCCAGCCCCAAGGCTTTCCTCCCCATGGCCCTCCGGGGCCACCGGAGGCCTGCCTGCCCCCACCTGCGCCCCAGGGCTGCACGCACCCAAGGGAGCCAAGGCAACGGGACCCTCCCCCGACGTCCCCTGTGGGAGCCACGTGCCGGACCTCAGTTTGCGATGAGGAGACGGTAGTGAGTTCTCACTCATTTTGTTCAGATTTTCCAAGGAATGCGTTTGTGGGTGTCATCATCGATCCGAGCACGGGCACACCCGCGGGACGGCCACCGCCACAGCCCCCACCGCCGGGACGGTCAGCCAGCTCCCTCCCGGACGCGTCCCGGAGCCTCCCGAGCCCAACCGCGGGCAAGCAGGTCAGCTCCACCCCCGGGAGCAGAGGGTGCGGGTCCGGGCGCCACACACCGCCCCCCGGGGGCTACCTTGGCGCAGGCCACTGCCGCTTACCATCGCCTACCAGGTGGCCATCGATCCCGCCACCGGCCGCACGCCAACACGCCTCCCTCCGGCAGGAGGGACTGGCCTTCCCGGGGTCGCTCCCGACAGGCTCCGGCTTCCGCTCCCCGCGCTGGCCTCCGTTTCTCCGCCGCAGCAGCTGGGTGAGGGCGACAACGGACACGCGCAAGCACGCCTCAGCAAGGGGCCCAGCTGCCCAAGGCACAGGGGCCGGGCCCCCCACCGCCCAGGGCCTGTGGGCAGCCTGGCTGCCACCTGTCCCTGGCCTCCCCCCTCTCACTGGGTGCCAGCAGCCAAAGCGCCACACGGAGTGGCCAGCACTGCCCCTTCGCTGGGGCGCCACACCCTTCCCCCAGGAACCGCACCTCCCTCAGGCTCCCTAAGGCCCTGCCCACCCGCACCCCTCCCAGCTTAAGAGTCCACCCCAACCCCGAGTCCGATTCCACCCCAAGGCCCACCCTGGGGCTCTCCCCCTCACCCGATGGGAAAACACCCTCGCTCCGGCCACCGACCCTGCCTGCCCACGCAGGGAGAGACACACGCGGCCCAGAGTGCTCTGCAGGAGCCTCAGCTCAGGACCGCTGACGTGCCCCTGGGGGCAAGGTCTCCGCCCCGAGAGCGGCTCCGCGGGCCCTGGACCCGGGGCGCCCATGGGCACACCTGCACTCCACCCCCGCTATCCCCAGCACGCTCTCAGGACCCCGGGCAAAACACAGACCCTTCTGCTGGACCCTCCGGGACCCCAAGGGCCCTGGAGCCTGTGCGAGACCCCGCAGGGCCGCACCTCGCCCTGACCGCCAATGGCCAGGGGCGTCCCCTGCCGCCAGGCTGTGGGCTCGGGTCGCTCGCCCTTCACCCTCCAGGCCCGCCACACCAGGCCCCCTTGGGGCAGGGGGCCTGGGTCACCCAGGCAGGTCTCCCCGGGGCACTCTGGGGACACCGGAGGCCTGCCTGCCCCAAACCGCGCCCCATGGCGGCTGCCTGTCCACCGGACACAACGTAACCCGCACAGACCGCCTGCCGCCGGGCGCCCGGAGCCTGCCACCAGTTGGGCGCTCGGGCCCCACGCAAGGCACACGCCACAGCCCCGCCGCCAGCACCGGAAGGCCCGCCGGGCCCCATGGCACCCTCTCCTTTGCGTGGCACACCCATGCACACCCAGGCCTCCCTACCTCCAGCACCAGCGTCTCCACGGGAGACGCACCAGGCCCTGGGCCCAGCGGGACCCTCGCACCGAAACTCACGCCCCTTCCGCCGCCGCCTGCCCCCTTTCCTCCACAGCAGACTCCCTCCTTGCCACCAGCTCCCGCCCGGCACCAGCTCGGCTGGGCTCCAGTCCGCAGGCGTGGCTAGCTCTGCTGGGTATCAACCTCACACTGCCTCCCACTGCGCAACTCCCTGTCCTCCCTCCCCGGGAACACGGCCTCAGCCAGGCCAGGGGCGCCGCACGGCCTCAATGCCCAGCCCCGTGTGTGGACACCTTAGCGGCCCCGGGAGCTGGCCGCGGGCTCACACATCTATGGCCCGCCGGCACCCATGACCGGCCAGGGCACAGGCACCCAGCGCCCATTCACGTGCCCGGGACCCCTCTGTCCTGCCTTCCACGCGCCGCCCAAATCTCTGAGGATATCCCACATCATAGCCCAGGCCGCCCTGAAGGCACTGCCGCCCCGGGCACCCAACTCTCCCCCTCACGGTGCTGTGCGCACACTGGCCCAGGACCTCTGGCCCTCCCGCACTTCTCTCGACCCCAGTCCGCGGCCGACTCGGCACCGCCCAGGGCCACCTGGCGCCCCACCGCCTCCACGTCTCTGGGAACTGCCGCAGGGGCTCCAGGCTTCCCGATGCCCCCCAGGGACTCTGCGAGGGACAGGCACTGGCAGCCCCGCCGACCCCGGGAAGACGCAGGCAAAGGCATCCACCCCGCCCAAACGGCCATCTCGGCAAGGCCCCCCGGCCGGCCTCCTCTCTCCCCACCAGAACCTGGGTCGGCAGTCCCGCCGAGGCCAAGGCCCCCGCTGCTCACCCGCAACCTACAGACAGCCTCTGCGCCCGACACCGCGGGCAGGACCCCGCAGAGGCCTCACGGAGGCAGCCGCAGGCCTGAGAGCCCAGCGGTGCTCACGCACACCGCAGGCAGCCCACCCCACACTGGGCCTGCCACTCCCAAGGCTTTCCCGCCGGGCACCGGGGCGCCGGGGCCCCGGGGCTGACCGCGAGGAGGCCAGCCCCAAGGCTCCTCTCCCCATGGCCCTCCGGGGCCACCGGAGGCCTGCCTGCCCCCACCTGCGCCCCAGGGCTGCACGCACCCAAGGGAGCCAAGGCAACGGGACCCTCCCCCGACGGCCCCTGTGGGAGCCACGTGCCGGACCTCAGTTTGCGATGAGGAGACGGTAGTGAGTTCTCACTCATTTTGTTCAGATTTTCCAAGGAATGCGTTTGTGGGTGTCATCATCGATCCGAGCACGGGCACACCCGCGGGACGGCCACCGCCACAGCCCCCACCGCCGGGACGGCCAGCCAGCTCCCTCCCGGACGCGTCCCGGAGCCTCCCGAGCCCAACCGCGGGCAAGCAGGTCAGCTCCACCCCCGGGAGCAGAGGGTGCGGGTCCGGGCGCCACACACCGCCCCCCGGGGGCTACCTTGGCGCAGGCCACTGCCGCTTACCATCGCCTACCAGGTGGCCATCGATCCCGCCACCGGCCGCACGCCAACACGCCTCCCTCCGGCAGGAGGGACTGGCCTTCCCGGCGTCGCTCCCGACAGGCTCCGGCTTCCGCTCCCCGCGCTGGCCTCCGTTTCTCCGCCACAGCAGCTGGGTGAGGGCGACAACGGACACGCGCAAGCACGCCTCAGCAAGGGGCCCGGCTGCCCAAGGCACAGGGGCCGGGCCCCCCACCGCCCAGGGCCTGTGGGCAGCCTGGCTGCCACCTGTCCCTGGCCTCCCCCCTCTCACTGGGTGCCAGCAGCCAAAGCGCCACACGGAGTGGCCAGCACTGCCCCTTCGCTGGGGCGCCACACCCTTCCCCCAGGAACCGCACCTCCCTCAGGCTCCCTCAGGCCCTGCCCACCCGCACCCCTCCCAGCTTAAGAGTCCACCCCAACCCCGAGTCCGATTCCACCCCAAGGCCCACCCTGGGGCTCTCCCCCTCACCCGATGGGAAAACACCCTCGCTCCGGCCACCGACACTGCCTGCCCACGCAGGCAGAGACACACGCGGCCCAGAGTGCTCTGCAGGAGCCTCAGCTCAGGACCGCTGACATGCCCCTGGGGGCAAGGTCTCCGCCCCGAGAGCGGCTCCGCGGGCCCTGGACCCGGGGCGCCCATGGGCACACCTGCACTCCACCCCCGCTATCCCCAGCACGCTCTCAGGACCCCGGGCAAAACACAGACCCTTCTGCTGGACCCTCCGGGACCCCAAGGGCCCTGGAGCCTGGGCAAGACCCCGCAGGGCCGCACCTCGCCCTGACCGCCAATGGCGAGGGGCGACCCCAGCCGCCAGGCTGTGGGCTCGGGTCGCTCGCCCTTCACCCTCCAGGCCCGCCACACCAGGCCGCCTTGGGGCAGGGAGCCTGGGTCTCCCAGGCAGGTCTCCCCGGGGCACTCTGGGGACACTGGAGGCCTGCCTGCCCCAAACCGCGCCCCATGGCGGCTGCCTGTCCACCGGACACAACGTAACCCGCACAGACCGCCTGCCGCCGGGCGCCCGGAACCTGCCACCAGTTGGGCGCTCGGGCCCCACGCAAGGCACACGCCACAGCCCCGGCGCCAGCACCGGAAGGCCCGCCGGGCCCCATGGCACCCTTTCCTTTGCGTGGCACACCCATGCACACCCAGGCCTCCCTACCTCCAGCACCAGCGTCTCCACGGGAGACGCACCAGGCCCTGGGCCCAGCGGGACCCTCGCACCGAAACTCACGCCCCTTCCGCCGCCGCCTGCCCCCTTTCCTCCACAGCAGACTCCCTCCTTACCACCAGCTCCCGCCCGGCACCAGCTCGGCTGGGCTCCAGTCCGCAGGCGTGGCTAGCTCTGCTGGGTATCAACCTCACACTGCCTCCCACTGCGCAACTCCCTGTCCTCCCTCCCCGGGAACACGGCCTCAGCCAGGCCAGGGGCGCCGCACGGCCTCAACGCCCAGCCCCGTGTGTGGACACCTTAGCGGCCCCGGGAGCTGGCCGCGGGCTCACACTTCTATGCCCCGCCGGCACCCATGACCGGCCAGGGCACAGGCACCCAGCGCCCATTCACGTGCCCGGGACCCCTCCGTCCTGCCTTCCACGCGCCGCCCAAATCTCTGAGGATATCCCACATCATAGCCCAGGCCGCCCTGAAGGCACTGCCGCCCCGGGCACCCAACTCTCCCCCTCTCGGTGCTGTGCGCACACTGGCCCAGGACCTCTGGCCCTCCCGCACTTCTCTCGACCCCAGTCCGCGGCCGACTCGGCACCGCCCAGGGCCACCTGGCGCCCCACCGCCTCCATGTCTCTGGGAACTGCCGCAGGGGCTCCAGGCTTCCCGATGCCCCCCAGGGACTCTGCGAGGGACAGGCACTGGCAGCCCCGCCGACCCCGGGAAGACGCAGGCAAAGGCATCCACCCCGCCCAAACGGCCATCTCGGCAAGGCCCCCCGGCCGGCCTCCTCTCTCCCCACCAGAACCTGGGTCGGCAGTCCCGCCGAGGCCAAGGCCCCCGCTGCTCACCCGCAACCTACAGACAGCCTCTGCGCCCGACACCGCGGGCAGGACCCCGCAGAGGCCTCACGGAGGCAGCCGCAGGCCTGAGAGCCCAGCGGTGCTCACGCACACCGCAGGCAGCCCACCCCATACTGGGCCTGCCACTCCCAAGGCTTTCCCGCCGGGCACCGGGGCGCCGGGGCCCCGGGGCTGACCGCGAGGAGGCCAGCCCCAAGGCTCCTCTCCCCATGGCCCTCCGGGGCCACCGGAGGCCTGCCTGCCCCCACCTGCGCCCCAGGGCTGCACGCACCCAAGGGAGCCAAGGCAACGGGACCCTCCCCCGACGGCCCCTGTGGGAGCCACGTGCCGGACCTCAGTTTGCGATGAGGAGACGGTAGTGAGTTCTCACTCATTTTGTTCAGATTTTCCAAGGAATGCGTTTGTGGGTGTCATCATCGATCCGAGCACGGGCACACCCGCGGGACGGCCACCGCCACAGCCCCCACCGCCGGGACGGCCAGCCAGCTCCCTCCCGGACGCGTCCCGGAGCCTCCCGAGCCCAACCGCGGGCAAGCAGGTCAGCTCCACCCCCGGGAGCAGAGGGTGCGGGTCCGGGCGCCACACACCGCCCCCCGGGGGCTACCTTGGCGCAGGCCACTGCCGCTTACCATCGCCTACCAGGTGGCCATCGATCCCGCCACCGGCCGCACGCCAACACGCCTCCCTCCGGCAGGAGGGACTGGCCTTCCCGGGGTCGCTCCCGACAGGCTCCGGCTTCCGCTCCCCGCGCTGGCCTCCGTTTCTCCGCCGCAGAAGCTGGGTGAGGGCGACAACGGACACGCGCAAGCACGCCTCAGCAAGGGGCCCGGCTGCCCAAGGCACAGGGGCCGGGCCCCCCACCGCCCAGGGCCTGTGGGCAGCCTGGCTGCCACCTGTCCCTGGCCTCCCCCCTCTCACTGGGTGCCAGCAGCCAAAGCGCCACACGGAGTGGCCAGCACTGCCCCTTCGCTGGGGCGCCACACCCTTCCCCCAGGAACCGCACCTCCCTCAGGCTCCCTCAGGCCCTGCCCACCCGCACCCCTCCCAGCTTAAGAGTCCACCCCAACCCCGAGTCCGATTCCACCCCAAGGCCCACCCTGGGGCTCTCCCCCTCACCCGATGGGAAAACACCCTCGCTCCGGCCACCGACACTGCCTGCCCACGCAGGGAGAGACACACGCGGCCCAGAGTGCTCTGCAGGAGCCTCAGCTCAGGACCGCTGATGTGCCCCTGGGGGCAAGGTCTCCGCCCCGAGAGCGGCTCCGCGGGCCCTGGACCCGGGGCGCCCATGGGCACACCTGCACTCCACCCCCGCTATCCCCAGCACGCTCTCAGGACCCCGGGCAAAACACAGACCCTTCTGCTGGACCCTCCGGGACCCCAAGGGCCCTGGAGCCTGGGCAAGACCCCGCAGGGCCGCACCTCGCCCTGACCGCCAATGGCGAGGGGCGACCCCAGCCGCCAGGCTGTGGGCTCGGGTCGCTCGCCCTTCACCCACCAGGCCAGCCACACCAGGCCTCCTTGGGGCAGGGGGCCTGGGTCTCCCAGGCAGGTCTCCCCGGGGCACTCTGGGGACACCGGAGGCCTGCCTGCCCCAAACCGTGCCCCATGGCGGCTGCCTGTCCACCGGACACAACGTAACCCGCACAGACCGCCTGCCGCCGGGCGCCCGGAGCCTGCCACCAGTTGGGCGCTCGGGCCCCACGCAAGGCACACGCCACAGCCCCGGCGCCAGCACCGGAAGGCCCGCCGGGCCCCATGGCACCCTCTCCTTTGCGTGGCACACCCATGCACACCCAGGCCTCCCTACCTCCAGCACCAGCGTCTCCACGGGAGACGCACCAGGCCCTGGGCCCAGCGGGACCCTCGCACCGAAACTCACGCCCCTTCCGCCGCCGCCTGCCCCCTTTCCTCCACAGCAGACTCCCTCCTTGCCACCAGCTCCCGCCCGGCACCAGCTCGGCTGGGCTCCAGTCCGCAGGTGTGGCTAGCTCTGCTGGGTATCAACCTCACACTGCCTCCCACTGCGCAACTCCCTGTCCTCCCTCCCCGGGAACACGGCCTCAGCCAGGCCAGGGGCGCCGCACGGCCTCAATGCCCAGCCCCGTGTGTGGACACCTTAGCGGCCCCGGGAGCTGGCCGCGGGCTCACACATCTATGGCCCACCGGCACCCATGACCGGCCAGGGCACAGGCACCCAGCGCCCATTCACGTGCCCGGGACCCCTCTGTCCTGCCTTCCACGCGCCGCCCAAATCTCTGAGGATATCCCACATCATAGCCCAGGCCGCCCTGAAGGCACTGCCGCCCCGGGCACCCAACTCTCCCCCTCACGGTGCTGTGCGCACACTGGCCCAGGACCTCTGGCCCTCCCGCACTTCTCTCGACCCCAGTCCGCGGCCGACTCGGCACCGCCCAGGGCCACCTGGCGCCCCACCGCCTCCACGTCTCTGGGAAATGCCGCAGGGGCTCCAGGCTTCCCGATGCCCCCCAGGGACTCTGCGAGGGACAGGCACTGGCAGCCCCGCCGACCCCGGGAAGACGCAGGCAAAGGCATCCACCCCGCCCAAACGGCCATCTCGGCAAGGCCCCCCGGCCGGCCTCCTCTCTCCCCACCAGAACCTGGGTCGGCAGTCCCGCCGAGGCCAAGGCCCCCGCTGCTCACCCGCAACCTACAGACAGCCTCTGCGCCCGACACCGCGGGCAGGACCCCGCAGAGGCCTCACGGAGGCAGCCGCAGGCCTGAGAGCCCAGCGGTGCTCACGCACACCGCAGGCAGCCCACCCCACACTAGGCCTGCCACTCCCAAGGCTTTCCCGCCGGGCACCGGGGCGCCGGGGCCCCGGGGCTGACCGCGAGGAGGCCAGCCCCAAGGCTCCTCTCCCCATGGCCCTCCGGGGCCACCGGAGGCCTGCCTGCCCCCACCTGCGCCCCAGGGCTGCACGCACCCAAGGGAGCCAAGGCAACGGGACCCTCCCCCGACGGCCCCTGTGGGAGCCACGTGCCGGACCTCAGTTTGCGATGAGGAGACGGTAGTGAGTTCTCACTCATTTTGTTCAGATTTTCCAAGGAATGCGTTTGTGGGTGTCATCATCGATCCGAGCACGGGCACACCCGCGGGACGGCCACCGCCACAGCCCCCACCGCCGGGACGGCCAGCCAGCTCCCTCCCGGACGCGTCCCGGAGCCTCCCGAGCCCAACCGCGGGCAAGCAGGTCAGCTCCACCCCCGGGAGCAGAGGGTGCGGGTCCGGGCGCCACACACCGCCCCCCGGGGGCTACCTTGGCGCAGGCCACTGCCGCTTACCATCGCCTACCAGGTGGCCATCGATCCCGCCACCGGCCGCACGCCAACACGCCTCCCTCCGGCAGGAGGGACTGGCCTTCCCGGGGTCGCTCCCGACAGGCTCCGGCTTCCGCTCCCCGCGCTGGCCTCCGTTTCTCCGCCACAGCAGCTGGGTGAGGGCGACAACGGACACGCGCAAGCACGCCTCAGCAAGGGGCCCGGCTGCCCAAGGCACAGGGGCCGGGCCCCCCACCGCCCAGGGCCTGTGGGCAGCCTGGCTGCCACCTGTCCCTGGCCTCCCCCCTCTCACTGGGTGCCAGCAGCCAAAGCGCCACACGGAGTGGCCAGCACTGCCCCTTCGCTGGGGCGCCACACCCTTCCCCCAGGAACCGCACCTCCCTCAGGCTCCCTCAGGCCCTGCCCACCCGCACCCCTCCCAGCTTAAGAGTCCACCCCAACCCCGAGTCCGATTCCACCCCAAGGCCCACCCTGGGGCTCTCCCCCTCACCCGATGGGAAAACACCCTCGCTCCGGCCACCGACACTGCCTGCCCACGCAGGCAGAGACACACGCGGCCCAGAGTGCTCTGCAGGAGCCTCAGCTCAGGACCGCTGACGTGCCCCTGGGGGCAAGGTCTCCGCCCCGAGAGCGGCTCCGCGGGCCCTGGACCCGGGGCGCCCATGGGCACACCTGCACTCCACCCCCGCTATCCCCAGCACGCTCTCAGGACCCCGGGCAAAACACAGACCCTTCTGCTGGACCCTCCGGGACCCCAAGGGCCCTGGAGCCTGGGCAAGACCCCGCAGGGCCGCACCTCGCCCTGACCGCCAATGGCGAGGGGCGACCCCAGCCGCCAGGCTGTGGGCTCGGGTCGCTCGCCCTTCACCCTCCAGGCCCGCCACACCAGGCCGCCTTGGGGCAGGGAGCCTGGGTCTCCCAGGCAGGTCTCCCCGGGGCACTCTGGGGACACTGGAGGCCTGCCTGCCCCAAACCGCGCCCCATGGCGGCTGCCTGTCCACCGGACACAACGTAACCCGCACAGACCGCCTGCCGCCGGGCGCCCGGAACCTGCCACCAGTTGGGCGCTCGGGCCCCACGCAAGGCACACGCCACAGCCCCGGCACCAGCACCGGAAGGCCCGCCGGGCCCCATGGCACCCTCTCCTTTGCGTGGCA
Organism: Sus scrofa; assembly: GCF_054392235.1. Lineage (NCBI taxonomy): Eukaryota > Metazoa > Chordata > Mammalia > Artiodactyla > Suidae > Sus > Sus scrofa. Next base: position 152,010,164 of record NC_139383.1, read on the forward strand.
CACCCATGTACACCCAGGCCTCCCTACCTCCAGCACCAGCGTCTCCACGGGAGACGCACCAGGCCCTGGGCCCAGCGGGACCCTCGCACCGAAACTCACGCCCCTTCCGCCGCCGCCTGCCCCCTTTCCTCCACAGCAGACTCCCTCCTTGCCACCAGCTCCCGCCCGGCACCAGCTCGGCTGGGCTCCAGTCCGCAGGCGTGGCTAGCTCTGCTGGGTATCAACCTCACACTGCCTCCCACTGCGCAACTCCCTGTCCTCCCTCCCCGGGAACACGGCCTCAGCCAGGGCAGGGGCGCCGCACGGCCTCAATGCCCAGCCCCGTGTGTGGACACCTTAGCGGCCCCGGGAGCTGGCCGAGGGCTCACACTTCTCTGCCCCGCCGGCACCCATGACCGGCCAGGGCACAGGCACCCAGCTCCCATTCACGTGCCCGGGACCCCTCCGTCCTGCCTTCCACGCGCCGCCCAAATCTCTGAGGATATCCCACATCATAGCCCAGGCCGCCCTGAAGGCACTGCCGCCCCGGGCACCCAACACTCCCCCTCACGGTGCTCTGCGCACACTGGCCCAGGACCTCTGGCCCTCCCGCACTTCTCTCGACCCCAGTCCACGGCCGACTCGGCACCGCCCAGGGCCACCTGGCGCCCCACTGCATCCACGTCTCTGGGAACTGCCGCAGGGGCTCCAGGCTTCCCGATGCCCCCCAGGGACTCTGCGAGGGACAGGCACTGGCAGCCCCGCCGACCCCTGGAAGACGCAGGCAAAGGCATCCACCACGCCCAAACGGCCATCTCGGCAAGGCCCCCCGGCCGGCCTCCTCTCTCCCCACCAGAACCGGGGTCGGCAGTTCCGCCGAGGCCAAGGCCCCCGCTGCTCACCCAAAACCTACAGACACCCTTTGCGCCCGACAAGGCCCGCGGAGTCCTCACGGAGGCAGCCGCAGGCCTGAGAGCCCAGCGGCGCTCACGCACACCGCAGGCAGCCCACCCCACACTGGGCCTGCCACTCCCAAGGCTTTCCCGCCGGGCACCGGGGCCCCGGGGCCCCGGGGCTGCCCTCGAGGAGGCCAGCCCCAAGGCTTTCCTCCCCATGGCCCTCCGGGGCCACCGGAGGCCTGCCTGCCCCCACCTGCGCCCCAGGGCTGCACGCACCCAAGGGAGCCAAGGCAACGGGACCCTCCCCCGACGTCCCCTGTGGGAGCCACGTGCCGGACCTCAGTTTGCGATGAGGAGACGGTAGTGAGTTCTCACTCATTTTGTTCAGATTTTCCAAGGAATGCGTTTGTGGGTGTCATCATCGATCCGAGCACGGGCACACCCGCGGGACGGCCACCGCCACAGCCCCCACCGCCGGGACGGTCAGCCAGCTCCCTCCCGGACGCGTCCCGGAGCCTCCCGAGCCCAACCGCGGGCAAGCAGTTCAGCTCCACCCCCGGGAGCAGAGGGTGCGGGTCCGGGCGCCACACACCGCCCCCCGGGGGCTACCTTGGCGCAGGCCACTGCCGCTTACCATCGCCTACCAGGTGGCCATCGATCCCGCCACCGGCCGCACGCCAACACGCCTCCCTCCGGCAGGAGGGACTGGCCTTCCCGGGGTCGCTCCCGACAGGCTCCGGCTTCCGCTCCCCGCGCTGGCCTCCGTTTCTCCGCCGCAGCAGCTGGGTGAGGGCGACAACGGACACGCGCAAGCACGCCTCAGCAAGGGGCCCAGCTGCCCAAGGCACAGGGGCCGGGCCCCCCACCGCCCAGGGCCTGTGGGCAGCCTGGCTGCCACCTGTCCCTGGCCTCCCCCCTCTCACTGGGTGCCAGCAGCCAAAGCGCCACACGGAGTGGCCAGCACTGCCCCTTCGCTGGGGCGCCACACCCTTCCCCCAGGAACCGCACCTCCCTCAGGCTCCCTAAGGCCCTGCCCACCCGCACCCCTCCCAGCTTAAGAGTCCACCCCAACCCCGAGTCCGATTCCACCCCAAGGCCCACCCTGGGGCTCTCCCCCTCACCCGATGGGAAAACACCCTCGCTCCGGCCACCGACCCTGCCTGCCCACGCAGGGAGAGACACACGCGGCCCAGAGTGCTCTGCAGGAGCCTCAGCTCAGGACCGCTGACGTGCCCCTGGGGGCAAGGTCTCCGCCCCGAGAGCGGCTCCGCGGGCCCTGGACCCGGGGCGCCCATGGGCACACCTGCACTCCACCCCCGCTATCCCCAGCACGCTCTCAGGACCCCGGGCAAAACACAGACCCTTCTGCTGGACCCTCCGGGACCCCAAGGGCCCTGGAGCCTGGGCAAGACCCCGCAGGGCCGCACCTCGCCCTGACCGCCAATGGCGAGGGGCGACCCCAGCCGCCAGGCTGTGGGCTCGGGTCGCTCGCCCTTCACCCTCCAGGCCCGCCACACCAGGCCCCCTTGGGGCAGGGGGCCTGGGTCACCCAGGCAGGTCTCCCCGGGGCACTCTGGGGACACCGGAGGCCTGCCTGCCCCAAACCGCGCCCCATGGCGGCTGCCTGTCCACCGGACACAACGTAACCCGCCCAGACCGCCTGCCGCCGGGCGCCCGGAACCTGCCACCAGTTCGGCGCTCGGGCCCCACGCAAGGGACACGCCACAGCCCCGGCGCCAGCACCGGAAGGCCCGCCGGGCCCCATGGCACCCTTTCCTTTGCGTGGCACACCCATGCACACCCAGGCCTCCCTACCTCCAGCACCAGCGTCTCCACGGGAGACGCACCAGGCCCTGGGCCCAGCGGGACCCTCGCACCGAAACTCACGCCCCTTCCGCCGCCGCCTGCCCCCTTTCCTCCACAGCAGACTCCCTCCTTGCCACCAGCTCCCGCCCGGCACCAGCTCGGCTGGGCTCCAGTCCGCAGGCGTGGCTAGCTCTGCTGGGTATCAACCTCACACTGCCTCCGGCTGCGCAACTCCCTGTCCTCCCTCCCCGGGAACACGGCCTCAGCCAGGCCAGGGGCGCCGCACGGCCTCAACGCCCAGCCCCATGTGTGGACACCTTAGCGGCCCCGGGAGCTGGCCGCGGGCTCACACATCTATGGCCCGCCGGCCCCCATGACCGGCCAGGGCACAGGCACCCAGCGCCCATTCACGTGCCCGGGACCCCTCTGTCCTGCATTCCACGCGCCGCCCAAATCTCTGAGGATATCCCACATCATAGCCCAGGACGCCCTGAGGCACTGCCGCCCCGGGCACCCAACTCTCCCCCTCACGGTGCTGTGCGCACACTGGCCCAGGACCTCTGGCCCTCCCGCACTTCTCTCGACCCCAGTCCACGGCCGACTCGGCACCGCCCAGGGCCACCTGGCGCCCCACCGCCTCCACGTCTCTGGGAACTGCCGCAGGGGCTCCAGGCTTCCCGATGCCCCCCAGGGACTCTGCGAGGGACAGGCACTGGCAGCCCCGCCGACCCCGGGAAGACGCAGGCAAAGGCATCCACCCCGCCCAAACGGCCATCTCGGCAAGGCCCCCCGGCCGGCCTCCTCTCTCCCCACCAGAACCTGGGTCGGCAGTCCCGCCGAGGCCAAGGCCCCCGCTGCTCACCCGCAACCTACAGACAGCCTCTGCGCCCGACACCGCGGGCAGGACCCCGCAGAGGCCTCACGGAGGCAGCCGCAGGCCTGAGAGCCCAGCGGTGCTCACGCACACCGCAGGCAGCCCACCCCACACTGGGCCTGCCACTCCCAAGGCTTTCCCGCCGGGCACCGGGGCCCCGGGGCGCCGGGGCTGCCCTCGAGGAGGCCAGCCCCACGGCTCCTCTCCCCATGGCCCTTCGGGGCCACCGGAGGCCTGCCTGCCCCCACCTGCGCCCCACGGCTGCACGCACCCAAGGGAGCCAAGGCAACGGGACCCTCCCCCGACGGCCCCTGTGGGAGCCACGTGCCGGACCTCAGTTTGCGATGAGGAGACGGTAGTGAGTTCTCACTCATTTTGTTCAGATTTTCCAAGGAATGCGTTTGTGGGTGTCATCATCGATCCGAGCACGGGCACACCCGCGGGACGGCCACCGCCACAGCCCCCACCGCCGGGACGGCCAGCCAGCTCCCTCCCGGACGCGTCCCGGAGTCTCCCGAGCCCAACCGCGGGCAAGCAGGTCAGCTCCACCCCCGGGAGCAGAGAGTGCGGGTCCGGGCGCCACACACCGCCCCCCGGGGGCTACCTTGGCGCAGGCCACTGCCGCTTACCATCGCCTACCAGGTGGCCATCGATCCCGCCACCGGCCGCACGCCAACACGCCTCCCTCCGGCAGGAGGGACTGGCCTTCCCGGGGTCGCTCCCGACAGGCTCCGGCTTCCGCTCCCCGCGCTGGCCTCCGTCTCTCCGCCGCAGCAGCTGGGTGAGGGCGACAACGGACACGCGCAAGCACGCCTCAGCAAGGGGCCCAGCTGCCCAAGGCACAGGGGCCGGGCCCCCCACCGCCCAGGGCCTGTGGGCAGCCTGGCTGCCACCTGTCCCTGGCCTCCCCCCTCTCACTGGGTGCCAGCAGCCAAAGCGCCACACGGAGTGGCCAGCACTGCCCCTTCGCTGGGGCGCCACACCCTTCCCCCAGGAACCGCACCTCCCTCAGGCTCCCTCAGGCCCTGCCCACCCGCACCCCTCCCAGCTTAAGAGTCCACCCCAACCCCGAGTCCGATTCCACCCCAAGGCCCACCCTGGGGCTCTCCCCCTCACCCGATGGGAAAACACCCTCGCTCCGGCCACCGACACTGCCTGCCCACGCAGGGAGAGACACACGCGGCCCAGAGTGCTCTGCAGGAGCCTCAGCTCAGGACCGCTGACGTGCCCCTGGGGGCAAGGTCTCCGCCCCGAGAGAGGCTCCGCGGGCCCTGGACCCGGGGCGCCCATGGGCACACCTGCACTCCACCCCCGCTATCCCCAGCACGCTCTCAGGACCCCGGGCAAAACACAGACCCTTCTGCTGGACCCTCCGGGACCCCAAGGGCCCTGGAGCCTGGGCAAGACCCCGCAGGGCCGCACCTCGCCCTGACCGCCAATGGCGAGGGGCGACCCCAGCCGCCAGGCTGTGGGCTTGGGTCGCTCGCCCTTCAACCTCCAGGCCCGCCACACCAGGCCCCCTTGGGGCAGGGGGCCTGGGTCCCCCAGGCAGGTCTCCCCGGGGCACTCTGGGGACACTGGAGGCCTGCCTGCCCCAAACTGCGCCCCATGGCGGCTGCCTGTCCACCGGACACAACGTAACCCGCACAGACCGCCTGCCGCCGGGCGCCCGGAACCTGCCACCAGTTCGGAGCTCGGGCCCCACGCAAGGGACACGCCACAGCCCCGGCGCCAGCACCGGAAGGCCCGCCGGGCCCCATGGCACCCTTTCCTTTGCGTGGCACACCCATGCACACCCAGGCCTTCCTACCTCCAGCACCAGCGTCTCCACGGGAGACGCACCAGGCCCTGGGCCCAGCGGGACCCTCGCACCGAAACTCACGCCCCTTCCGCCGCCGCCTGCCCCCTTTCCTCCACAGCAGACTCCCTCCTTGCCACCAGCTCCCGCCCGGCACCAGCTCGGCTGGGCTCCAGTCCGCAGGCGTGGCTAGCTCTGCTGGGTATCAACCTCACACTGCCTCCGACTGCGCAACTCCCTGTCCTCCCTCCCCGGGAACACGGCCTCAGCCAGGCCAGGGGCGCCGCACGGCCTCAACGCCCAGCCCCGTGTGTGGACACCTTAGCGGCCCCGGGAGCTGGCCGCGGGCTCACACATCTATGGCCCGCCGGCACCCATGACCGGCCAGGGCACAGGCACCCAGCGCCCATTCACGTGCCCGGGACCCCTCTGTCCTGCATTGCACGCGCCGCCCAAATCTCTGAGGATATCCCACATCATAGCCCAGGACGCCCTGAGGCACTGCCGCCCCGGGCACCCAACTCTCCCCCTCACGGTGCTGTGCGCACACTGGCCCAGGACCTCTGGCCCTCCCGCACTTCTCTCGACCCCAGTCCACGGCCGACTCGGCACCGCTCAGGGCCACCTGGCGCCCCACCGCCTCCACGTCTCTGGGAAATGCCGCAGGGGATCCAGGCTTCCCGATGCCCCCCAGGGACTCTGCGAGGGACAGGCACTGGCAGCCCCGCCGACCCCGGGAAGACGCAGGCAAAGGCATCCACCCCGCCCAAACGGCCATCTCGGCAAGGCCCCCCGGCCGGCCTCCTCTCTCCCCACCAGAACCGGGGTCGGCAGTCCCGCCGAGGCCAAGGCCCCCGCTGCTCACCCGCAACCTACAGACAGCCTCTGCGCCCGACACCGCGGGCAGGACCCCGCAGAGGCCTCACGGAGGCAGCCGCAGGCCTGAGAGCCCAGCGGTGCTCACGCACACCGCAGGCAGCCCACCCCACACTGGGCCTGCCACTCCCAAGGCTTTCCCGCCGGGCACCGGGGCCCCGGGGCGCCGGGGCTGCCCTCGAGGAGGCCAGCCCCAAGGCTCCTCTCCCCATGGCCCTCCGGGGCCCTCGGAGGCCTGCCTGCCCCCACCTGCGCCCCACGGCTGCACGCACCCAAGGGAGCCAAGGCAACGGGACCCTCCCCCGACGTCCCCTGTGGGAGCCACGTGCCGGACCTCAGTTTGCGATGAGGAGACGGTAGTGAGTTCTCACTCATTTTGTTCAGATTTTCCAAGGAATGCGTTTGTGGGTGTCATCATCGATCCGAGCACGGGCACACCCGCGGGACGGCCACCGCCACAGCCCCCACCGCCGGGACGGCCAGCCAGCTCCCTCCCGGACGCGTCCCGGAGCCTCCCGAGCCCAACCGCGGGCAAGCAGGTCAGCTCCACCCCCGGGAGCAGAGGGTGCGGGTCCGGGCGCCACACACCGCCCCCCGGGGGCTACCTTGGCGCAGGCCACTGCCGCTTACCATCGCCTACCAGGTGGCCATCGATCCCGCCACCGGCCGCACGCCAACACGCCTCCCTCCGGCAGGAGGGACTGGCCTTCCCGGGGTCGCTCCCGACAAGCTCCGGCTTCCGCTCCCCGTGTTGGCCTCCGTTTCTCCCCCGCAGCAGCTGGGTGAGGGCGACAACGGACACGCGCAAGCACGCCTCAGCAAGGGGCCCAGCTGCCCAAGGCACAGGGGCCGGGCCCCCCACCGCCCAGGGCCTGTGGGCAGCCTGGCTGCCACCTGTCCCTGGCCTCCCCCCTCTCACTGGGTGCCAGCAGCCAAAGCGCCACACGGAGTGGCCAGCACTGCCCCTTCGCTGGGGCGCCACACCCTTCCCCCAGGAACCGCACCTCCCTCAGGCTCCCTAAGGCCCTGCCCACCCGCACCCCTCCCAGCTTAAGAGTCCACCCCAACCCCGAGTCAGATTCCACCCCAAGGCCCACCCTGGGGCTCTCCCCCCCTCACCCGATGGGAAAACACCATCGCTCCAGCCACCGACACTGCCTGCCCACGCAGGGAGAGACACACGCGGCCCAGAGTGCTCTGCAGGAGCCTCACCTCAGGACCGCTGACGTGCCCCTGGGGGCAAGGTCTCCGCCCCGAGAGCGGCTCCGCGGGCCCTGGACCCGGGGCGCCCATGGGCACACCTGCACTCCACCCCCGCTATCCCCAGCACGCTCTCAGGACCCCGGGCAAAACACAGACCCTTCTGCTGGACCCTCCGGGACCCCAAGGGCCCTGGAGCCTGGGCAAGACCCCGCAGGGCCGCACCTCGCCCTGACCGCCAATGGCGAGGGGCGACCCCAGCCGCCAGGCTGTGGGCTTGGGTCGCTCGCCCTTCACCCTCCAGGCCCGCCACACCAGGCCCCCTTGGGGCAGGGGGCCTGGGTCCCCCAGGCAGGTCTCCCCAGGGCACTCTGGGGACACCGGAGGCCTGCCTGCCCCAAACCGCGCCCCATGGCGGCTGCCTGTCCACCGGACACAACGTAACCCGCACAGACCGCCTGCCGCCGGGCGCCCGGAACCTGCCACCAGTTCGGAGCTCGGGCCCCACGCAAGGGACACGCCACAGCCCCGGCGCCAGCACCGGAAGGCCCGCCGGGCCCCATGGCACCCTTTCCTTTGCGTGGCACACCCATGCACACCCAGGCCTCCCTACCTCCAGCACCAGCGTCTCCACGGGAGACGCACCAGGCCCTGGGCCCAGCGGGACCCTCGCACCGAAACTCACGCCCCTTCCGCCGCCGCCTGCCCCCTTTCCTCCACAGCAGACTCCCTCCTTGCCACCAGCTCCCGCCCGGCACCAGCTCAGCTGGGCTCCAGTCCGCAGGCGTGGCTAGCTCTGCTGGGTATCAACCTCACACTGCCTCCCACTGCGCAACTCCCTGTCCTCCCTCCCCGGGAACACGGCCTCAGCCAGGCCAGGGGCGCCGCACGGCCTCAACGCCCAGCCCCGTGTGTGGACACCTTAGCGGCCCCGGGAGCTGGCCGCGGGCTCACACATCTATGGCCCGCCGGCCCCCATGACCGGCCAGGGCACAGGCACCCAGCGCCCATTCACGTGCCCGGGACCCCTCTGTCCTGCATTCCACGCGCCGCCCAAATCTCTGAGGATATCCCACATCATAGCCCAGGACGCCATGAGGCACTGCCGCCCCGGGCACCCAACTCTCCCCCTCACGGTGCTGTGCGCACACTGGCCCAGGACCTCTGGCCCTCCCGCACTTCTCTCGACCCCAGTCCACGGCCGACTCGGCACCGCCCAGGGCCACCTGGTGCCCCACCGCCTCCACGTCTCTGGGAACTGCCGCAGGGGCTCCAGGCTTCCCGATGCCCCCCAGGGACTCTGCGAGGGACAGGCACTGGCAGCCCCGCCGACCCCGGGAAGACGCAGGCAAAGGCATCCACCCCGCCCAAACGGCCATCTCGGCAAGGCCCCCCGGCCGGCCTCCTCTCTCCCCACCAGAACCTGGGTCGGCAGTCCCGCCGAGGCCAAGGCCCCCGCTGCTCACCCGCAACCTACAGACAGCCTCTGCGCCCGACACCGCGGGCAGGACCCCGCAGAGGCCTCACGGAGGCAGCCGCAGGCCTGAGAGCCCAGCGGTGCTCACGCACACCGCAGGCAGCCCACCCCACACTGGGCCTGCCACTCCCAAGGCTTTCCCGCCGGGCACCGGGGCCCCGGGGCGCCGGGGCTGCCCTCGAGGAGGCCAGCCCCAAGGCTCCTCTCCCCATGGCCCTTCGGGGCCACCGGAGGCCTGCCTGCCCCCACCTGCGCCCCACGGCTGCACGCACCCAAGGGAGCCAAGGCAACGGGACCCTCCCCCGACGTCCCCTGTGGGAGCCACGTGCCGGACCTCAGTTTGCGATGAGGAGACGGTAGTGAGTTCTCACTCATTTTGTTCAGATTTTCCAAGGAATGCGTTTGTGGGTGTCATCATCGATCCGAGCACGGGCACACCCGCGGGACGGCCACCGCCACAGCCCCCACCGCCGGGACGGCCAGCCAGCTCCCTCCCGGACGCGTCCCGGAGTCTCCCGAGCCCAACCGCGGGCAAGCAGGTCAGCTCCACCCCCGGGAGCAGAGAGTGCGGGTCCGGGCGCCACACACCGCCCCCCGGGGGCTACCTTGGCGCAGGCCACTGCCGCTTACCATCGCCTACCAGGTGGCCATCGATCCCGCCACCGGCCGCACGCCAACACGCCTCCCTCCGGCAGGAGGGACTGGCCTTCCCGGGGTCGCTCCCGACAGGCTCCGGCTTCCGCTCCCCGCGCTGGCCTCCGTCTCTCCGCCGCAGCAGCTGGGTGAGGGCGACAACGGACACGCGCAAGCACGCCTCAGCAAGGGGCCCAGCTGCCCAAGGCACAGGGGCCGGGCCCCCCACCGCCCAGGGCCTGTGGGCAGCCTGGCTGCCACCTGTCCCTGGCCTCCCCCCTCTCACTGGGTGCCAGCAGCCAAAGCGCCACACGGAGTGGCCAGCACTGCCCCTTCGCTGGGGCGCCACACCCTTCCCCCAGGAACCGCACCTCCCTCAGGCTCCCTCAGGCCCTGCCCACCCGCACCCCTCCCAGCTTAAGAGTCCACCCCAACCCCGAGTCCGATTCCACCCCAAGGCCCACCCTGGGGCTCTCCCCCTCACCCGATGGGAAAACACCCTCGCTCCGGCCACCGACACTGCCTGCCCACGCAGGGAGAGACACACGCGGCCCAGAGTGCTCTGCAGGAGCCTCAGCTCAGGACCGCTGACGTGCCCCTGGGGGCAAGGTCTCCGCCCCGAGAGAGGCTCCGCGGGCCCTGGACCCGGGGCGCCCATGGGCACACCTGCACTCCACCCCCGCTATCCCCAGCACGCTCTCAGGACCCCGGGCAAAACACAGACCCTTCTGCTGGACCCTCCGGGACCCCAAGGGCCCTGGAGCCTGGGCAAGACCCCGCAGGGCCGCACCTCGCCCTGACCGCCAATGGCGAGGGGCGACCCCAGCCGCCAGGCTGTGGGCTTGGGTCGCTCGCCCTTCAACCTCCAGGCCCGCCACACCAGGCCCCCTTGGGGCAGGGGGCCTGGGTCCCCCAGGCAGGTCTCCCCGGGGCACTCTGGGGACACTGGAGGCCTGCCTGCCCCAAACTGCGCCCCATGGCGGCTGCCTGTCCACCGGACACAACGTAACCCGCACAGACCGCCTGCCGCCGGGCGCCCGGAACCTGCCACCAGTTCGGAGCTCGGGCCCCACGCAAGGGACACGCCACAGCCCCGGCGCCAGCACCGGAAGGCCCGCCGGGCCCCATGGCACCCTTTCCTTTGCGTGGCACACCCATGCACACCCAGGCCTCCCTACCTCCAGCACCAGCGTCTCCACGGGAGACGCACCAGGCCCTGGGCCCAGCGGGACCCTCGCACCGAAACTCACGCCCCTTCCGCCGCCGCCTGCCCCCTTTCCTCCACAGCAGACTCCCTCCTTGCCACCAGCTCCCGCCCGGCACCAGCTCGGCTGGGCTCCAGTCCGCAGGCGTGGCTAGCTCTGCTGGGTATCAACCTCACACTGCCTCCCACTGCGCAACTCCCTGTCCTCCCTCCCCGGGAACACGGCCTCAGCCAGGCCAGGGGCGCCGCACGGCCTCAACGCCCAGCCCCGTGTGTGGACACCTTAGCGGCCCCGGGAGCTGGCCGCGGGCTCACACATCTATGGCCCGCCGGCACCCATGACCGGCCAGGGCACAGGCACCCAGCGCCCATTCACGTGCCCGGGACCCCTCTGTCCTGCATTCCACGCGCCGCCCAAATCTCTGAGGATATCCCACATCATAGCCCAGGACGCCCTGAGGCACTGCCGCCCCGGGCACCCAACTCTCCCCCTCACAGTGCTGTGCGCACACTGGCCCAGGACCTCTGGCCCTCCCGCACTTCTCTCGACCCCAGTCCACGGCCGACTCGGCACCGCCCAGGGCCACCTGGCGCCCCACCGCCTCCACGTCTCTGGGAAATGCCGCAGGGGATCCAGGCTTCCCGATGCCCCCCAGGGACTCTGCGAGGGACAGGCACTGGCAGCCCCGCCGACCCCGGGAAGACGCAGGCAAAGGCATCCACCCCGCCCAAACGGCCATCTCGGCAAGGCCCCCCGGCCGGCCTCCTCTCTCCCCACCAGAACCGGGGTCGGCAGTCCCGCCGAGGCCAAGGCCCCCGCTGCTCACCCGCAACCTACAGACAGCCTCTGCGCCCGACACCGCGGGCAGGACCCCGCAGAGGCCTCACGGAGGCAGCCGCAGGCCTGAGAGCCCAGCGGTGCTCACGCACACCGCAGGCAGCCCACCCCACACTGGGCCTGCCACTCCCAAGGCTTTCCCGCCGGGCACCGGGGCCCCGGGGTGCCGGGGCTGCCCTCGAGGAGGCCAGCCCCAAGGCTCCTCTCCCCATGGCCCTCCGGGGCCACCGGAGGCCTGCCTGCCCCCACCTGCGCCCCACGGCTGCACGCACCCAAGGGAGCCAAGGCAACGGGACCCTCCCCCGACGGCCCCTGTGGGAGCCACGTGCCGGACCTCAGTTTGCGATGAGGAGACGGTAGTGAGTTCTCACTCATTTTGTTCAGATTTTCCAAGGAATGCGTTTGTGGGTGTCATCATCGATCCGAGCACGGGCACACCCGCGGGACGGCCACCGCCACAGCCCCCACCGCCGGGACGGCCAGGCAGCTCCCTCCCGGACGCGTCCCGGAGCCTCCCGAGCCCAACCGCGGGCAAGCAGGTCAGCTCCACCCCCGGGAGCAGAGAGTGCGGGTCCGGGCGCCACACACCGCCCCCCGGGGGCTACCTTGGCGCAGGCCACTGCCGCTTACCATCGCCTACCAGGTGGCCATCGATCCCGCCACCGGCCGCACGCCAACACGCCTCCCTCCGGCAGGAGGGACTGGCCTTCCCGGGGTCGCTCCCGACAGGCTCCGGCTTCCGCTCCCCGCGCTGGCCTCCGTCTCTCCGCCGCAGCAGCTGGGTGAGGGCGACAACGGACACGCGCAAGCACGCCTCAGCAAGCGGCCCAGCTGCCCAAGGCACAGGGGCCGGGCCCCCCACCGCCCAGGGCCTGTGGGCAGCCTGGCTGCCACCTGTCCCTGGCCTCCCCCCTCTCACTGGGTGCCAGCAGCCAAAGCGCCACACGGAGTGGCCAGCACTGCCCCTTCGCTGGGGCGCCACACCCTTCCCCCAGGAACCGCACCTCCCTCAGGCTCCCTAAGGCCCTGCCCACCCGCACCCCTCCCAGCTTAAGAGTCCACCCCAACCCCGAGTCCGATTCCACCCCAAGGCCCACCCTGGGGCTCTCCCCCTCACCCGATGGGAAAACACCCTCGCTCCGGCCACCGACACTGCCTGCCCACGCAGGGAGAGACACACGCGGCCCAGAGTGCTCTGCAGGAGCCTCAGCTCAGGACCGCTGACGTGCCCCTGGGGGCAAGGTCTCCGCCCCGAGAGCGGCTCCGCGGGCCCTGGACCCGGGGCGCCCATGGGCACACCTGCACTCCACCCCCGCTATCCCCAGCACGCTCTCAGGACCCCGGGCAAAACACAGACCCTTCTGCTGGACCCTCCGGGACCCCAAGGGCCCTGGAGCCTGGGCAAGACCCCGCAGGGCCGCACCTCGCCCTGACCGCCAATGGCGAGGGGCGACCCCAGCCGCCAGGCTGTGGGCTTGGGTCGCTCGCCCTTCACCCTCCAGGCCCGCCACACCAGGCCCCCTTGGGGCAGGGGGCCTGGGTCCCCCAGGCAGGTCTCCCCGGGGCACTCTGGGGACACTGGAAGCCTGCCTGCCCCAAACTGCGCCCCATGGCGGCTGCCTGTCCAACGGACACAACGTAACCCGCACAGACCGCCTGCCGCCGGGCGCCCAGAACCTGCCACCAGTTCGGAGCTCGGGCCCCACGCAAGGGACACGCCACAGCCCCGGCGCCAGCACCGGAAGGCCCGCCGGGCCCCATGGCACCCTTTCCTTTGCATGGCACACCCATGCACACCCAAGCCTCCCTACCTCCAGCACCAGCGTCTCCACGGGAGACGCACCAGGCCCTGGGCCCAGCGGGACCCTCGCACCGAAACTCACGCCCCTTCCGCCGCCGCCTGCCCCCTTTCCTCCACAGCAGACTCCCTCCTTGCCACCAGCTCCCGCCCGGCACCAGCTCGGCTGGGCTCCAGTCCGCAGGCGTGGCTAGCTCTGCTGGGTATCAACCTCACACTGCCTCCCACTGCGCAACTCCCTGTCCTCCCTCCCCGGGAACACGGCCTCAGCCAGGCCAGGGGCGCCGCACGGCCTCAACGCCCAGCCCCGTGTGTGGACACCTTAGCGGCCCCGGGAGCTGGCCGCGGGCTCACACATCTATGGCCCGCCGGCACCCATGACCGGCCAGGGCACAGGCACCCAGCGCCCATTCACGTGCCCGGAACCCCTCTGTCCTGCATTCCACGCGCCGCCCAAATCTCTGAGGATATCCCACATCATAGCCCAGGACGCCCTGAGGCACTGCCGCCCCGGGCACCCAACTCTCCCCCTCATGGTGCTGTGCGCACACTGGCCCAGGACCTCTGGCCCTCCCGCACTTCTCTCGACCCCAGTCCGCGGCCGACTCGGCACCGCCCAGGGCCACCTGGTGCCCCACCGCCTCCACGTCTCTGGGAACTGCCGCAGGGGCTCCAGGCTTCCCGATGCCCCCCAGGGACTCTGCGAGGGACAGGCACTGGCAGCCCCGCCGACCCCGGGAAGACGCAGGCAAAGGCATCCACCCCGCCCAAACGGCCATCTCGGCAAGGCCCCCCGGCCGGCCTCCTCTCTCCCCACCAGAACCTGGGTCGGCAGTCCCGACGAGGCCAAGGCCCCCGCTGCTCACCCGCAACCTACAGACAGCCTCTCCGCCCGACACCGCGGGCAGGAACCCGCAGAGGCCTCACGGAGGCAGCCGCAGGCCTGAGAGCCCAGCGGTGCTCACGCACACCGCAGGCAGCCCACCCCACACTGGGCCTGCCACTCCCAAGGCTTTCCCGTGGGCACCGGGGCCCCGGGGCCACCGGAGGCCTGCCTGCCCCCACCTGCGCCCCAGGGCTGCACGCACCCAAGGGAGCCAAGGCAACGGGACCCTCCCCCGACGGCCCCTGTGGGAGCCACGTGCCGGACCTCAGTTTGCGATGAGGAGACGGTAGTGAGTTCTCACTCATTTTGTTCAGATTTTCCAAGGAATGCGTTTGTGGGTGTCATCATCGATCCGAGCACGGGCACACCCGCGGGACGGCCACCGCCACAGCCCCCACCGCCGGGACGGCCAGCCAGCTCCCTCCTGGACGCGTCCCGGAGCCTCCCGAGCCCAACCGCGGGCAAGCAGGTCAGCTCCACCCCCGGGAGCAGAGGGTGCGGGTCCGGGCGCCACACACCGCCCCCCGGGGGCTACCTTGGCGCAGGCCACTGCCGCTTACCATCGCCTACCAGGTGGCCATCGATCCCGCCACCGGCCGCACGCCAACACGCCTCCCTCCGGCAGGAGGGACTGGCCTTCCCGGGGTCGCTCCCGACAGGCTCCGGCTTCCGCTCCCTGCGCTGGCCTCCGTTTCTCCGCCGCAGCAGCTGGGTGAGGGCGACAACGGACACGCGCAAGCACGCCTCAGCAAGGGGCCCAGCTGCCCAAGGCACAGGGGCCGGGCCCCCCACCGCCCAGGGCCTGTGGGCAGCCTGGCTGCCACCTGTCCCTGGCCTCCCTCCTCTCACTGGGTGCCAGCAGCCAAAGCGCCACACGGAGTGGCCAGCACTGCCCCTTCGCTGGGGCGCCACACCCTTCCCCCAGGAACCGCACCTCCCTCAGGCTCCCTAAGGCTCTGCCCACCCGCACCCCTCCCAGCTTAAGAGTCCACCCCAACCCCGAGTCCGATTCCACCCCAAGGCCCACCCTGGGGCTCTCCCCCTCACCCGATGGGAAAACACCCTCGCTCCGGCCACCGACACTGCCTGCCCACGCAGGGAGAGACACACGCGGCCCAGAGTGCTCTGCAGGAGCCTCACCTCAGGACCGCTGACGTGCCCCTGGGGGCAAGGTCTCCGCCCCGAGAGCAGCTCCGCGGGCCCTGGATCCGGGGCGCCCATGGGCACACCTGCACTCCACCCCCGCTATCCCCAGCACGCTCTCAGGACCCCGGGCAAAACACAGACCCTTCTGCTGGACCCTCCGGGACCCCAAGGGCCCTGGAGCCTGGGCAAGACCCCGCAGGGCCGCACCTCGCCCTGACCGCCAATGGCGAGGGGCGACCCCAGCCCCCAGGCTGTGGGCTCGGGTCGCTCGCCCTTCACCCTCCAGGCCCGCCACACCAGGCCCCCTTGGGGCAGGGGTCCTGGGTCCCCCAGGCAGGTCTCCCCGGGGCACTCTGGGGACACCGGAGGCCTGCCTGCCACAAACCGCGCCCCATGGCGGCTGCCTGTCCACCGGACACAACGTAACCCGCACAGACCGCCTGCCGCCGGGCGCCCGGAACCTGCCACCAGTTGGGCGCTCGGGCCCCACGCAAGGCACACGCCACAGCCCGGCGCCAGCACCGGAAGGTCCGCCGGGCCCCATGGCACCCTTTCCTTTGCATGGCACACCCATGCACACCCAAGCCTCCCTACCTCCAGCACCAGCGTCTCCACGGGAGACGCACCAGGCCCTGGGCCCAGCGGGACCCTCGCACCGAAACTCACGCCCCTTCCGCCGCCGCCTGCCCCCTTTCCTCCACAGCAGACTCCCTCCTTGCCACCAGCTCCCGCCCGGCACCAGCTCGGCTGGGCTCCAGTCCGCAGGCGTGGCTAGCTCTGCTGGGTATCAACCTCACACTGCCTCCCACTGCGCAACTCCCTGTCCTCCCTCCCCGGGAACACGGCCTCAGCCAGGCCAGGGGCGCCGCACGGCCTCAACGCCCAGCCCCGTGTGTGGACACCTTAGCGGCCCCGGGAGCTGGCCGCGGGCTCACACATCTATGGCCCGCCGGCACCCATGACCGGCCAGGGCACAGGCACCCAGCGCCCATTCACGTGCCCGGGACCCCTCTGTCCTGCATTGCACGCGCCGCCCAAATCTCTGAGGATATCCCACATCATAGCCCAGGACGCCCTGAGGCACTGCCGCCCCGGGCACCCAACTCTCCCCCTCACGGTGCTGTGCGCACACTGGCCCAGGACCTCTGGCCCTCCCGCACTTCTCTCGACCCCAGTCCACGGCCGACTCGGCACCGCCCAGGGCCACCTGGCGCCCCACCGCCTCCACGTCTCTGGGAAATGCCGCAGGGGCTCCAGGCTTCCCGATGCCCCCCAGGGACTCTGCGAGGGACAGGCACTGGCAGCCCCGCCGACCCCGGGAAGATGCAGGCAAAGGCATCCACCCCGCCCAAACGGCCATCTCGGCAAGGCCCCCCGGCCGGCCTCCTCTCTCCCCACCAGAACCGGGGTCGGCAGTCCCGCCGAGGCCAAGGCCCCCGCTGCTCACCCGCAACCTACAGACAGCCTCTGCGCCCGACACCGCGGGCAGGACCCCACAGAGGCCTCACGGAGGCAGCCGCAGGCCTGAGAGCCAAGCGGTGCTCACGCACACCGCAGGCAGCCCACCCCACACTGGGCCTGCCACTCCCAAGGCTTTCCCGCCGGGCACCGGGGCCCCGGGGTGCCGGGGCTGCCCTCGAGGAGGCCAGCCCCAAGGCTCCTCTCCCCATGGCCCTCCGCGGCCACCGGAGGCCTGCCTGCCCCCACCTGCGCCCCACGGCTGCACGCACCCAAGGGAGCCAAGGCAACGGGACCCTCCCCCGACGGCCCCTGTGGGAGCCACGTGCCGGACCTCAGTTTGCGATGAGGAGACGGTAGTGAGTTCTCACTCATTTTGTTCAGATTTTCCAAGGAATGCGTTTGTGGGTGTCATCATCGATCCGAGCACGGGCACACCCGCGGGACGGCCACCGCCACAGCCCCCACCGCCGGGACGGCCAGCCAGCTCCCTCCCGGACGCGTCCCGGAGCCTCCCGAGCCCAACCGCGGGCAAGCAGGTCAGCTCCACCCCCGGGAGCAGAGGGTGCGGGTCCGGGCGCCACACACCGCCCCCCGGGGGCTACCTTGGCGCAGGCCACTGCCGCTTACCATCGCCTACCAGGTGGCCATCGATCCCGCCACCGGCCGCACGCCAACACGCCTCCCTCCGGCAGGAGGGACTGGCCTTCCCGGGGTCGCTCCCGACAGGCTCCGGCTTCCGCTCCCCGCGCTGGCCTCCGTCTCTCCGCCGCAGCAGCTGGGTGAGGGCGACAACGGACACGCGCAAGCACGCCTCAGCAAGGGGCCAGGCTGCCCAAGGCACAGGGGCCGGGCCCCCCACCGCCCAGGGCCTGTGGGCAGCCTGGCTGCCACCTGTCCCTGGCCTCCCCCCTCTCACTGGGTGCCAGCAGCCAAAGCGCCACACGGAGTGGCCAGCACTGCCCCTTCGCTGGGGCGCCACACCCTTCCCCCAGGAACCGCACCTCCCTCAGGCTCCCTAAGGCCCTGCCCACCCGCACCCCTCCCAGCTTAAGAGTCCACCCCAACCCCGAGTCCGATTCCACCCCAAGGCCCACCCTGGGGCTCTCCCCCTCACCCGATGGGAAAACACCCTCGCTCCGGCCACCGACACTGCCTGCCCACGCAGGGAGAGACACACGCGGCCCAGAGTGCTCTGCAGGAGCCTCAGCTTAGGACCGCTGACGTGCCCCTGGGGGCAAGGTCTCCGCCCCGAGAGCAGCTCCGCGGGCCCTGGTCCCGGGGCGCCCATGGGCACACCTGCACTCCACCCCCGCTATCCCCAGCACGCTCTCAGGACCCCGGGCAAAACACAGACCCTTCTGCTGGACCCTCCGGGACCCCAAGGGCCCTGGAGCCTGGGCAAGACCCCGCAGGGCCGCACCTCGCCCTGACCGCCAATGGCGAGGGGCGACCCCAGCCGCCAGGCTGTGGGCTTGGGTCGCTCGCCCTTCAACCTCCAGGCCCGCCACACCAGGCCCCCTTGGGGCAGGGGGCCTGGGTCCCCCAGGCAGGTCTCCCCGGGGCACTCTGGGGACACTGGAGGCCTGCCTGCCCCAAACTGCGCCCCATGGCGGCTGCCTGTCCACCGGACACAACGTAACCCGCACAGACCGCCTGCCGCCGGGCGCCCGGAACCTGCCACCAGTTCGGAGCTCGGGCCCCACGCAAGGGACACGCCACAGCCCCGGCGCCAGCACCGGAAGGCCCGCCGGGCCCCATGGCACCCTTTCCTTTGCGTGGCACACCCATGCACACCCAGGCCTCCCTACCTCCAGCACCAGCGTCTCCACGGGAGACGCACCAGGCCCTGGGCCCAGCGGGACCCTCGCACCGAAACTCACGCCCCTTCCGCCGCCGCCTGCCCCCTTTCCTCCACAGCAGACTCCCTCCTTGCCACCAGCTCCCGCCCGGCACCAGCTCGGCTGGGCTCCAGTCCGCAGGCGTGGCTAGCTCTGCTGGGTATCAACCTCACACTGCCTCCCACTGCGCAACTCCCTGTCCTCCCTCCCCGGGAACACGGCCTCAGCCAGGCCAGGGGCGCCGCACGGCCTCAACGCCCAGCCCCGTGTGTGGACACCTTAGCGGCCCCGGGAGCTGGCCGCGGGCTCACACATCTATGGCCCGCCGGCACCCATGACCGGCCAGGGCACAGGCACCCAGCGCCCATTCACGTGCCCGGGACCCCTCTGTCCTGCATTCCACGCGCCGCCCAAATCTCTGAGGATATCCCACATCATAGCCCAGGACGCCCTGAGGCACTGCCGCCCCGGGCACCCAACTCTCCCCCTCATGGTGCTGTGCGCACACTGGCCCAGGACCTCTGGCCCTCCCGCACTTCTCTCGACCCCAGTCCACGGCCGACTCGGCACCGCCCAGGGCCACCTGGTGCCCCACCGCCTCCACGTCTCTGGGAACTGCCGCAGGGGCTCCAGGCTTCCCGATGCCCCCCAGGGACTCTGCGAGGGACAGGCACTGGCAGCCCCGCCGACCCCGGGAAGACGCAGGCAAAGGCATCCACCCCGCCCAAACGGCCATCTCGGCAAGGCCCCCCGGCCGGCCTCCTCTCTCCCCACCAGAACCTGGGTCGGCAGTCCCGACGAGGCCAAGGCCCCCGCTGCTCACCCGCAACCTACAGACAGCCTCTCCGCCCGACACCGCGGGCAGGACCCCGCAGAGGCCTCACGGAGGCAGCCGCAGGCCTGAGAGCCCAGCGGTGCTCACGCACACCGCAGGCAGCCCACCCCACACTGGGCCTGCCACTTCCAAGGCTTTCCCGTGGGCACCGGGGCCCCGGGGCCACCGGAGGCCTGCCTGCCCCCACCTGCGCCCCAGGGCTGCACGCACCCAAGGGAGCCAAGGCAACGGGACCCTCCCCCGACGGCCCCTGTGGGAGCCACGTGCCGGACCTCAGTTTGCGATGAGGAGACGGTAGTGAGTTCTCACTCATTTTGTTCAGATTTTCCAAGGAATGCGTTTGTGGGTGTCATCATCGATCCGAGCACGGGCACACCCGCGGGACGGCCACCGCCACAGCCCCCACCGCCGGGACGGCCAGCCAGCTCCCTCCTGGACGCGTCCCGGAGCCTCCCGAGCCCAACCGCGGGCAAGCAGGTCAGCTCCACCCCCGGGAGCAGAGGGTGCGGGTCCGGGCGCCACACACCGCCCCCCGGGGGCTACCTTGGCGCAGGCCACTGCCGCTTACCATCGCCTACCAGGTGGCCATCGATCCCGCCACCGGCCGCACGCCAACACGCCTCCCTCCGGCAGGAGGGACTGGCCTTCCCGGGGTCGCTCCCGACAGGCTCCGGCTTCCGCTCCCTGCGCTGGCCTCCGTTTCTCCGCCGCAGCAGCTGGGTGAGGGCGACAACGGACACGCGCAAGCACGCCTCAGCAAGGGGCCCAGCTGCCCAAGGCACAGGGGCCGGGCCCCCCACCGCCCAGGGCCTGTGGGCAGCCTGGCTGCCACCTGTCCCTGGCCTCCCTCCTCTCACTGGGTGCCAGCAGCCAAAGCGCCACACGGAGTGGCCAGCACTGCCCCTTCGCTGGGGCGCCACACCCTTCCCCCAGGAACCGCACCTCCCTCAGGCTCCCTAAGGCTCTGCCCACCCGCACCCCTCCCAGCTTAAGAGTCCACCCCAACCCCGAGTCCGATTCCACCCCAAGGCCCACCCTGGGGCTCTCCCCCTCACCCGATGGGAAAACACCCTCGCTCCGGCCACCGACACTGCCTGCCCACGCAGGGAGAGACACACGCGGCCCAGAGTGCTCTGCAGGAGCCTCACCTCAGGACCGCTGACGTGCCCCTGGGGGCAAGGTCTCCGCCCCGAGAGCAGCTCCGCGGGCCCTGGATCCGGGGCGCCCATGGGCACACCTGCACTCCACCCCCGCTATCCCCAGCACGCTCTCAGGACCCCGGGCAAAACACAGACCCTTCTGCTGGACCCTCCGGGACCCCAAGGGCCCTGGAGCCTGGGCAAGACCCCGCAGGGCCGCACCTCGCCCTGACCGCCAATGGCGAGGGGCGACCCCAGCCCCCAGGCTGTGGGCTCGGGTCGCTCGCCCTTCACCCTCCAGGCCCGCCACACCAGGCCCCCTTGGGGCAGGGGTCCTGGGTCCCCCAGGCAGGTCTCCCCGGGGCACTCTGGGGACACCGGAGGCCTGCCTGCCACAAACCGCGCCCCATGGCGGCTGCCTGTCCACCGGACACAACGTAACCCGCACAGACCGCCTGCCGCCGGGCGCCCGGAACCTGCCACCAGTTGGGCGCTCGGGCCCCACGCAAGGCACACGCCACAGCCCCGGCGCCAGCACCGGAAGGTCCGCCGGGCCCCATGGCACCCTCTCCTTTGCGTGGCACACCCATGCACACCCAGGCCTCCCTACCTCCAGCACCAGCGTCTCCACGGGAGTCGCACCAGGCCCTGGGCCCAGCGGGACCCTCGCACCGAAACTCACGCCCCTTCTGCCGCCGCCTGCCCCCTTTCCTCCACAGCAGACTCCCTCCTTGCCACCAGCTCCCGCCCGGCACCAGCTCGGCTGGGCTCCAGTCCGCAGGCGTGGCTAGCTCTGCTGGGTATCAACCTCACACTGCCTCCCACTGCGCAACTCCCTGTCCTCCCTCCCCGGGAACACGGCCTCAGTCAGGCCAGGGGCGCCGCACGGCCTCAACGCCCAGCCCCGTGTGTGGACACCTTAGCGGCCCCGGGAGCTGGCCGCGGGCTCACACATCTATGGCCCGCCGGCACCCATGACCGGCCAGGGCACAGGCACCCAGCGCCCATTCACGTGCCCGGGACCCCTCTGTCCTGCCTTCCACGCGCCGCCCAAATCTCTGAGGATATCCCACATCATAGCCCAGGCCGCCCTGAAGGCACTGCCGCCCCGGGCACCCAACTCTCCCCCTCACGGTGCTGTGCGCACACTGGCCCAGGACCTCTGGCCCTCCCGCACTTCTCTCGACCCCAGTCCGCCGCCGACTCGGCACCGCCCAGGGCCACCTGGCGCCCCACCGCCTCCACGTCTCTGGGAACTGCCGCAGGGGCTCCAGGCTTCCCGATGCCCCCCAGGGACTCTGCGAGGGACAGGCACTGGCAGCCCCGCCGACCCCGGGAAGACGCAGGCAAAGGCATCCACCCCGCCCAAACGGCCATCTCGGCAAGGCCCCCCCGCCGGCCTCCTCTCTCCCCACCAGAACCTGGGTAGGCAGTCCCGCTGAGGCCAAGGCCCCCGCTGCTCACCCGCAACCTACAGACAGCCTCTGCGCCCGACACCGCGGGCAGGACCCCGCAGAGGCCTCACGGAAGCAGCCGCAGGCCTGAGAGCCCAGCGGTGCTCACGCACACCGCAGGCAGCCCACCCCACACTGGGCCTGCCACTCCCAAGGCTTTCCCGCTGGGCACCGGGGCCCCGGGGCCACCGGAGGCCTGCCTGCCCCCACCTGCGCCCCAGGGCTGCACGCACCCAAGGGAGCCAAGGCAACGGGACCCTCCCCCGACGGCCCCTGTGGGAGCCACGTGCCGGACCTCAGTTTGCGATGAGGAGACGGTAGTGAGTTCTCACTCATTTTGTTCAGATTTTCCAAGGAATGCGTTTGTGGGTGTCATCATCGATCCGAGCACGGGCACACCCGCGGGACGGCCACCGCCACAGCCCCCACCGCCGGGACGGCCAGCCAGCTCCCTCCTGGCCGCGGCCCGCAGGCTCCCGAGCCCAACCGCGGGCAAGCAGGTCAGCTCCACCCCCGGGAGCAGAGGGTGCGGGTCCGGGCGCCACACACCGCCCCCCGGGGGCTACCTTGGCGCAGGCCACTGCCGCTTACCATCGCCTACCAGGTGGCCATCGATCCCGCCACCGGCCGCACGCCAACACGCCTCCCACCGGCAGGAGGGACTGGCCTTCCCGGGGTCGCTCCCGACAGGCTCCGGCTTCCGCTCCCCGCGCTGGCCTCCGTCTCTCCGCCGCAGCAGCTGGGTGAGGGCGACAACGGACACGCGCAAGCACGCCTCAGCAAGGGGCCAGGCTGCCCAAGGCACAGGGGCCGGGCCCCCCACCGCCCAGGGCCTGTGGGCAGCCTGGCTGCCACCTGTCCCTGGCCTCCCCCCTCTCACTGGGTGCCAGCAGCCAAAGCGCCACACGGAGTGGCCAGCACTGCCCCTTCGCTGGGGCGCCACAGCGCGACACGGGCTGCCGCCGCCTCGCCACACCCTTCCCCCAGGAACCGCGCCTCCCTCAGGCTCCCTAAGGCCCTGCCCACCCGCACCCCTCCCAGCTTCAGAAGAGTCCACCCCAACCCCGAGTCCGATTCCGCCCCCAGGCCCACCCTGGGGCTCTCCCTCTCACCCCGATGGGAAAACACCCTCGCTCCGGCCACCGACACTGCCTGCCCACGCAGGGAGAGACACACGCGGCCCAGAGTGCTCTGCAGGAGCCTCACCTCAGGACCGCTGACGTGCCCCTGGGGGCAAGGTCTCCGCCCCGAGAGCGGCTCCGCGGGCCCTGGACCCGGGGCGCCCATGGGCACACCTGCACTCCACCCCTGCTATCCCCAGCACGCTCTCAGGACCCCGGGCAAAACACAGACCCTTCTGCTGGACCCTCCGGGACCCCAAGGGCCCTGGAGCCTGGGCGAGACCCCGCAGGGCCGCACCTCGCCCTGACCGCCAATGGCCAGGGGCGTCCCCTGCCGCCAGGCTGTGGGCTCGGGTCGCTCGCCCTTCACCCTCCAGGCCCGCCACACCAGGCCCCCTGGCGCGCGGGACCTGGGTCCCTCAGGCAGGTCTCCCCGGGGCACTCTGGGGACACCGGAGGCCTGCCTGCCCCAAACCCCGCCCCACGGCTGCCGCCTGTCCACCGGACACAACGCAACCCGCACAGACCGCCTGCCGCCGGGCGCCCGGAGCCTGCCACCAGTTGGGCGCTCGGGCCCCACGCAAGGCACACGCCACAGCCCCGCCGCCAGCACCGGAAGGCCCGCCGGGCCCCATGGCACCCTCTCCTTTGCGTGCCACACCCATGCACACCCAGGCCTCCCTAACTCCAGCACCAGCATCTCCACGGGAGACGCACCAGACCCTGGGCCCAGCGGGACCCTCGCACCGAAACTCACGCCCCTTCCGCCGCCACCTGCCCCCTTTCCTCCACAGCAGACTCCCTCCTTGCCACCAGCTCCCGCCCGGCACCAGCTCGGCTGGGCTCCAGTCCGCAGGCGTGGCTAGCTCTGCTGGGTATCAACCTCACACTGCCTCCCACTGCGCAACTCCCTGTCCTCCCTCCCCGGGAACACGGCCTCAGCCAGGGCAGGGGCGCCGCACGGCCTCAATGCCCAGCCCCGTGTGTGGACACCTTAGCGGCCCCGGGAGCTGGCCGCGGGCTCACACTTCTATGCCCCGCCGGCACCCATGACCGGCCAGGGCACAGGCACCCAGCTCCCATTCACGTGCCCGGGACCCCTCCGTCCTGCCTTCCACGCGCCGCCCAAATCTCTGAGGATATCCCACATCATAGCCCAGGCCGCCCTGAAGGCACTGCCGCCCCGGGCACCCAACACTCCCCCTCACGGTGCTCTGCGCACACTGGCCCAGGACCTCTGGCCCTCCTGCACTTCTCTCGACCCCAGTCCGCGGCCGACTCGGCACCGCCCAGGGCCACCTGGCGCCCCACCGCCTCCACGTCTCTGGGAAATGCCGCAGGGGCTCCAGGGTTCTCGATGACCACCAAGGACTCTGCGAGGGAAAGGCACTGGCAGCCCCGCCGACCCCGTGAAGGCCCAGGCCAAGGCGTCCGACCCCGCCCAAACGGCCATCTCGGCAAGGCCCCCCGGCCTGCCTCCTCTCTCCCCACCAGAACCTGGGTCGGCAGTCCCGCCGAGGCCAAGGCCCCCGCTGCTCACCCGCAACCTACAGACACCCTCTGCGCCCGACACCGCGGGCAGGACCCCGCGGAGGCCTCAAGGAGGCAGCCGCAGGCCTGAGAGCCCAGCGGCGCTCACACACACCGCAGGCAGCCCACCCCACACTGGGCCTGCCACTCCCAAGGCTTTCCCGCCGGGCACCGGGGCCCCGGGGCCACCGGAGGCCTGCCTGCCCCCACCTGCGCCCCAGGGCTGCACGCACCCAAGGGAGCCAAGGCAACGGGACCCTCCCCCGACGGCCCCTGTGGGAGCCACGTGCCGGACCTCAGTTTGCGATGAGGAGACGGTAGTGAGTTCTCACTCATTTTGTTCAGATTTTCCAAGGAATGCGTTTGTGGGTGTCATCATCGATCCGAGCACGGGCACACCCGCGGGACGGCCACCGCCACAGCCCCCACCGCCGGGACGGCCAGCCAGCTCCCTCCTGGCCGCGGCCCGCAGGCTCCCGAGCCCAACCGCGGGCAAGCAGGTCAGCTCCACCCCCGGGAGCAGAGGGTGCGGGTCCGGGCGCCACACACCGCCCCCCGGGGGCTACCTTGGCGCAGGCCACTGCCGCTTACCATCGCCTACCAGGTGGCCATCGATCCCGCCACCGGCCGCACGCCAACACGCCTCCCTCCGGCAGGAGGGACTGGCCTTCCCGGGGTCGCTCCCGACAGGCTCCGGCTTCCGCTCCCCGCGCTGGCCTCCGTCTCTCCGCCGCAGCAGCTGGGTGAGGGCGACAACGGACACGCGCAAGCACGCCTCAGCAAGGGGCCCAGTTGCCCAAGGCACAGGGGCCGTGCCCCCCACCGCCCAGGGCCTGTGGGCAGCCTGGCTGCCACCTGTCCCTGGCCTCCCCCCTCTCACTGGGTGCCAGCAGCCAAAGGGCCACACGAGTGGCCAGCACTGCCCCTTCGCTGGGGCGCCACAGCGCGACGCGGGCTGCCGCCGCCTCGCCACACCCTTCCCCCAGGAACCGCGCCTCCCTCAGGCTCCCTAAGGCCCTGCCCACCCGCACCCCTCCCAGCTTCAGAAGAGTCCACCCCAACCCCGAGTCCGATTCCGCCCCCAGGCCCACCCTGGGGCTCTCCCTCTCACCCCGATGGGAAAACACCCTCGCTCCGGCCACCGACACTGCCTGCCCACGCAGGGAGAGACACACGCGGCCCAGAGTGCTCTGCAGGAGCCTCACCTCAGGACCGCTGACATGCCCCTGGGGGCAAGGTCTCCGCCCCGAGAGCGGCTCCGCGGGCCCTGGACCCGGGGCGCCCATGGGCACACCTGCACTCCACCCCTGCTATCCCCAGCACGCTCTCAGGACCCCGGGCAAAACACAGACCCTTCTGCTGGACCCTCCGGGACCCCAAGGGCCCTGGAGCCTGTGCGAGACCCCGCAGGGCCGCACCTCGCCCTGACCGCCAATGGCCAGGGGCGTCCCCTGCCGCCAGGCTGTGGGCTCGGGTCGCTCGCCCTTCACCCTCCAGGCCCGCCACACCAGGCCCCCTGGCGCGCGGGACCTGGGTCCCTCAGGCAGGTCTCCCCGGGGCACTCTGGGGACACCAGAGGCCTGCCTGCCCCAAACCCCGCCCCACGGCTGCCGCCTGTCCACCGGACACAACGCAACCCGCACAGACCGCGTGCCGCCGGGCGCCCGGAGCCTGCCACCAGTTGGGCGCTCGGGCCCCACGCAAGGCACACGCCACAGCCCCGCCGCCAGCACCGGAAGGCCCGCCGGGCCCCATGGGACCCTCTCCTTTGCGTGCCACACCCATGCACACCCAGGCCTCCCTAACTCCAGCACAAGCATCTCCACGGGAAACGCAGTAGACCCTGGGCCCAGCGGGACCCTCGCACCGAAACTCACGCCCCTTCCGCCGCCACCTGCCCCCTTTCCTCCACAGCAGACTCCCTCCTTGCCACCAGCTCCCGCCCGGCACCAGCTCGGCTGGGCTCCAGTCCGCAGGCGTGGCTAGCTCTGCTGGGTATCAACCTCACACTGCCTCCCACTGCGCAACTCCCTGTCCTCCCTCCCCGGGAACACGGCCTCAGCCAGGGCAGGGGCGCCGCACGGCCTCAATGCCCAGCCCTGTGTGTGGACACCTTAGCGGCACCGGGAGCTGGCCGCGGGCTCACACTTCTATGCCCCGCCGGCACCCATGACCGGCCAGGGCACAGGCACCCAGCTCCCATTCACGTGCCCGGGACCCCTCCGTCCTGCCTTCCACGCGCAGCCCAAATCTCTGAGGATATCCCACATCATAGCCCAGGCCGCCCTGAAGGCACTGCCGCCCCGGGCACCCAACACTCCCCCTCACGGTGCTCTGCGCACACTGGCCCAGGACCTCTGGCCCTCCTGCACTTCTCTCGACCCCAGTCCGAGGCCGACTCGGCCCCGCCCAGGACCACCTGGCGCCCACCGCCTCCACGTCTCTGGGAAATGCCGCAGGGGCTCCAGGGTTCTCGATGACCACCAAGGACTCTGCGAGGGAAAGGCACTGGCAGCCCCGCCGACCCCGTGAAGGCCCAGGCCAAGGCGTCCGACCCCGCCCAAACGGCCATCTCGGCAAGGCCCCCCGGCCTGCCTCCTCTCTCCCCACCAGAACCTGGGTCGGCAGTCCCGCCGAGGCCAAGGCCCCTGCTTCTCACCCGCAACCTACAGACACCCTCTGCGCCCGACACCGCGGGCAGGACCCCGCGGAGGCCTCAAGGAGGCAGCCGCAGGCCTGAGAGCCCAGCGGCGCTCACACACACCGCAGGCAGCCCACCCCACACTGGGCCTGCCACTCCCAAGGCTTTCCCGCCGGGCACCGGGGGCCCCGGGGCCCCGGGGCTGCCCTCGAGGAGGCCAGCCCCAAGGCTCCTCTCCCCATGGCCCTCCGGGGCCACCGGAGGCCTGCCTGCCCCCACCTGCGCCCCAGGGCTGCACGCACCCAAGGGAGCCAAGGCAACGGGACCCTCCCCCGACGGCCCCTGTGGGAGCCACGTGCCGGACCTCAGTTTGCGATGAGGAGACGGTAGTGAGTTCTCACTCATTTTGTTCAGATTTTCCAAGGAATGCATTTGTGGGTGTCATCATCGATCCGAGCACGGGCACACCCGCGGGACGGCCACCGCCACAGCCCCCACCGCCGGGACGGCCAGCCAGCTCCCTCCTGGCCGCGGCCTGCAGGCTCCCGAGCCCAACCGCGGGCAAGCAGGTCAGCTCCACCCCCGGGAGCAGAGGGTGCGGGTCCGGGCGCCACACACCGCCCCCCGGGGGCTACCTTGGCGCAGGCCACTGCCGCTTACCATCGCCTACCAGGTGGCCATCGATCCCGCCACCGGCCGCACGCCAACACGCCTCCCTCCGGCAGGAGGGACTGGCCTTCCCGGGGTCGCTCCCGACAGGCTCCGGCTTCCGCTCCCCGCGCTGGCCTCCGTCTCTCCGCCGCAGCAGCTGGGTGAGGGCGACAACGGACACGCGCAAGCACGCCTCAGCAAGGGGCCCAGTTGCCCAAGGCACAGGGGCCGTGCCCCCCACCGCCCAGGGCCTGTGGGCAGCCTGGCTGCCACCTGTCCCTGGCCTCCCCCCTCTCACTGGGTGCCAGCAGCCAAAGGGCCACACGAGTGGCCAGCACTGCCCCTTCCCTGGGGCGCCACAGCGCGACGCGGGCTGCCGCCGCCTCGCCACACCCTTCCCCCAGGAACCGCGCCTCCCTCAGGCTCCCTAAGGCCCTGCCCACCCGCACCCCTCCCAGCTTCAGAAGAGTCCACCCCAACCCCGAGTCCGATTCCGCCCCCAGGCCCACCCTGGGGCTCTCCCTCTCACCCCGATGGGAAAACACCCTCGCTCCAGCCACCGACACTGCCTGCACACGCAGGGAGAGACACACGCGGCCCAGAGTGCTCTGCAGGAGCCTCACCTCAGGACCGCTGACATGCCCCTGGGGGCAAGGTCTCCGCCCCGAGAGCGGCTCCGCGGGCCCTGGACCCGGGGCGCCCATGGGCACACCTGCACTCCACCCCTGCTATCCCCAGCACGCTCTCAGGACCCCGGGCAAAACACAGACCCTTCTGCTGGACCCTCCGGGACCCCAAGGGCCCTGGAGCATGTGCGAGACCCCGCAGGGCCGCACCTCGCCCTGACCGCCAATGGCCAGGGGCGTCCCCTGCCGCCAGGCTGTGGGCTCGGGTCGCTCGCCCTTCACCCTCCAGGCCCGCCACACCAGGCCCCCTGGCGCGCGGGACCTGGGTCCCTCAGGCAGGTCTCCCCGGGGCACTCTGGGGACACCAGAGGCCTGCCTGCCCCAAACCCCGCCCCACGGCTGCCGCCTGTCCACCGGACACAACGCAACCCGCACAGACCGCGTGCCGCCGGGCGCCCGGAGCCTGCCACCAGTTGGGCGCTCGGGCCCCACGCAAGGCACACGCCACAGCCCCGCCGCCAGCACCGGAAGGCCCGCCGGGCCCCATGGGACCCTCTCCTTTGCGTGCCACACCCATGCACACCCAGGCCTCCCTAACTCCAGCACAAGCATCTCCACGGGAAACGCACTA
Organism: Sus scrofa; assembly: GCF_054392235.1. NCBI lineage: Eukaryota > Metazoa > Chordata > Mammalia > Artiodactyla > Suidae > Sus > Sus scrofa. The sequence goes on from NC_139383.1 coordinate 152,039,505, forward strand.
GACCCTGGGCCCAGCGGGACCCTCGCACCGAAACTCACGCCCCTTCCGCCGCCACCTGCCCCCTTTCCTCCACAGCAGACTCCCTCCTTGCCACCAGCTCCCGCCCGGCACCAGCTCGGCTGGGCTCCAGTCCGCAGGCGTGGCTAGCTCTGCTGGGTATCAACCTCACACTGCCTCCCACTGCGCAACTCCCTGTCCTCCCTCCCCGGGAACACGGCCTCAGCCAGGCCAGGGGCGCCGCACGGCCTCAATGCCCAGCCCTGTGTGTGGACACCTTAGCGGCACCGGGAGCTGGCCGCGGGCTCACACTTCTATGCCCCGCCGGCACCCATGACCGGCCAGGGCACAGGCACCCAGCTCCCATTCACGTGCCCGGGACCCCTCCGTCCTGCCTTCCACGCGCAGCCCAAATCTCTGAGGATATCCCACATCATAGCCCAGGCTGCCCTGAAGGCACTGCCGCCCCGGGCACCCAACACTCCCCCTCACGGTGCTCTGCGCACACTGGCCCAGGACCTCTGGCCCTCCTGCACTTCTCTCGACCCCAGTCCGAGGCCGACTCGGCCCCGCCCAGGACCACCTGGCGCCCACCGCCTCCACGTCTCTGGGAAATGCCGCAGGGGCTCCAGGGTTCTCGATGACCACCAAGGACTCTGCGAGGGAAAGGCACTGGCAGCCCCGCCGACCCCGTGAAGGCCCAGGCCAAGGCGTCCGACCCCGCCCAAACGGCCATCTCGGCAAGGCCCCCCGGCCTGCCTCCTCTCTCCCCACCAGAACCTGGGTCGGCAGTCCCGCCGAGGCCAAGGCCCCTGCTGCTCACCCGCAACCTACAGACACCCTCTGCGCCCGACACCGCGGGCAGGACCCCGCGGAGGCCTCAAGGAGGCAGCCGCAGGCCTGAGAGCCCAGCGGCGCTCACACACACCGCAGGCAGCCCACCCCACACTGGGCCTGCCACTCCCAAGGCTTTCCCGCCGGGCACCGGGGCCCCGGGGCCACCGGAGGCCTGCCTGCCCCCACCTGCGCCCCAGGGCTGCACGCACCCAAGGGAGCCAAGGCAACGGGACCCTCCCCCGACGGCCCCTGTGGGAGCCACGTGCCGGACCTCAGTTTGCGATGAGGAGACGGTAGTGAGTTCTCACTCATTTTGTTCAGATTTTCCAAGGAATGCGTTTGTGGGTGTCATCATCGATCCGAGCACGGGCACACCCGCGGGACGGCCACCGCCACAGCCCCCACCGCCTTGACGGCCAGCCAGCTCCCTCCTGGCCGCGGCCCGCAGGCTCCCGAGCCCAACCGCGGGCAAGCAGGTCAGCTCCACCCCCGGGAGCAGAGGGTGCGGGTCCGGGCGCCACACACCGCCCCCCGGGGGCTACCTTGGCGCAGGCCACTGCCGCTTACCATCGCCTACCAGGTGGCCATCGATCCCGCCACCGGCCGCACGCCAACACGCCTCCCTCCGGCAGGAGGGACTGGCCTTCCCGGGGTCGCTCCCGACAGGCTCCGGCTTCCGCTCCCCGCGCTGGCCTCCGTCTCTCCGCCGCAGCAGCTGGGTGAGGGCGACAACGGACACGCGCAAGCACGCCTCAGCAAGGGGCCCAGTTGCCCAAGGCACAGGGGCCGTGCCCCCCACCGCCCAGGGCCTGTGGGCAGCCTGGCTGCCACCTGTCCCTGGCCTCCCCCCTCTCACTGGGTGCCAGCAGCCAAAGGGCCACACGAGTGGCCAGCACTGCCCCTTCCCTGGGGCGCCACAGCGCGACGCGGGCTGCCGCCGCCTCGCCACACCCTTCCCCCAGGAACCGCGCCTCCCTCAGGCTCCCTAAGGCCCTGCCCACCCGCACCCCTCCCAGCTTCAGAAGAGTCCACCCCAACCCCGAGTCCGATTCCGCCCCCAGGCCCACCCTGGGGCTCTCCCTCTCACCCCGATGGGAAAACACCCTCGCTCCGGCCACCGACACTGCCTGCCCACGCAGGGAGAGACACACGCGGCCCAGAGTGCTCTGCAGGAGCCTCACCTCAGGACCGCTGACATGCCCCTGGGGGCAAGGTCTCCGCCCCGAGAGCGGCTCCGCGGGCCCTGGACCCGGGGCGCCCATGGGCACACCTGCACTCCACCCCTGCTATCCCCAGCACGCTCTCAGGACCCCGGGCAAAACACAGACCCTTCTGCTGGACCCTCCGGGACCCCAAGGGCCCTGGAGCATGTGCGAGACCCCGCAGGGCCGCACCTCGCCCTGACCGCCAATGGCCAGGGGCGTCCCCTGCCGCCAGGCTGTGGGCTCGGGTCGCTCGCCCTTCACCCTCCAGGCCCGCCACACCAGGCCCCCTGGCGCGCGGGACCTGGGTCCCTCAGGCAGGTCTCCCCGGGGCACTCTGGGGACACCAGAGGCCTGCCTGCCCCAAACCCCGCCCCACGGCTGCCGCCTGTCCACCGGACACAACGCAACCCGCACAGACCGCGTGCCGCCGGGCGCCCGGAGCCTGCCACCAGTTGGGCGCTCGGGCCCCACGCAAGGCACACGCCACAGCCCCGCCGCCAGCACCGGAAGGCCCGCCGGGCCCCATGGGACCCTCTCCTTTGCGTGCCACACCCATGCACACCCAGGCCTCCCTAACTCCAGCACAAGCATCTCCACGGGAAACGCACTAGACCCTGGGCCCAGCGGGACCCTCGCACCGAAACTCACGCCCCTTCCGCCGCCACCTGCCCCCTTTCCTCCACAGCAGACTCCCTCCTTGCCACCAGCTCCCGCCCGGCACCAGCTCGGCTGGGCTCCAGTCCGCAGGCGTGGCTAGCTCTGCTGGGTATCAACCTCACACTGCCTCCCACTGCGCAACTCCCTGTCCTCCCTCCCCGGGAACACGGCCTCAGCCAGGCCAGGGGCGCCGCACGGCCTCAATGCCCAGCCCTGTGTGTGGACACCTTAGCGGCACCGGGAGCTGGCCGCGGGCTCACACTTCTATGCCCCGCCGGCACCCATGACCGGCCAGGGCACAGGCACCCAGCTCCCATTCACGTGCCCGGGACCCCTCCGTCCTGCCTTCCACGCGCAGCCCAAATCTCTGAGGATATCCCACATCATAGCCCAGGCTGCCCTGAAGGCACTGCCGCCCCGGGCACCCAACACTCCCCCTCACGGTGCTCTGCGCACACTGGCCCAGGACCTCTGGCCCTCCTGCACTTCTCTCGACCCCAGTCCGAGGCCGACTCGGCCCCGCCCAGGACCACCTGGCGCCCACCGCCTCCACGTCTCTGGGAAATGCCGCAGGGGCTCCAGGGTTCTCGATGACCACCAAGGACTCTGCGAGGGAAAGGCACTGGCAGCCCCGCCGACCCCGTGAAGGCCCAGGCCAAGGCGTCCGACCCCGCCCAAACGGCCATCTCGGCAAGGCCCCCCGGCCTGCCTCCTCTCTCCCCACCAGAACCTGGGTCGGCAGTCCCGCCGAGGCCAAGGCCCCTGCTGCTCACCCGCAACCTACAGACACCCTCTGCGCCCGACACCGCGGGCAGGACCCCGCGGAGGCCTCAAGGAGGCAGCCGCAGGCCTGAGAGCCCAGCGGCGCTCACACACACCGCAGGCAGCCCACCCCACACTGGGCCTGCCACTCCCAAGGCTTTCCCGCCGGGCACCGGGGCCCCGGGGCCACCGGAGGCCTGCCTGCCCCCACCTGCGCCCCAGGGCTGCACGCACCCAAGGGAGCCAAGGCAACGGGACCCTCCCCCGACGGCCCCTGTGGGAGCCACGTGCCGGACCTCAGTTTGCGATGAGGAGACGGTAGTGAGTTCTCACTCATTTTGTTCAGATTTTCCAAGGAATGCGTTTGTGGGTGTCATCATCGATCCGAGCACGGGCACACCCGCGGGACGGCCACCGCCACAGCCCCCACCGCCTTGACGGCCAGCCAGCTCCCTCCTGGCCGCGGCCCGCAGGCTCCCGAGCCCAACCGCGGGCAAGCAGGTCAGCTCCACCCCCGGGAGCAGAGGGTGCGGGTCCGGGCGCCACACACCGCCCCCCGGGGGCTACCTTGGCGCAGGCCACTGCCGCTTACCATCGCCTACCAGGTGGCCATCGATCCCGCCACCGGCCGCACGCCAACACGCCTCCCTCCGGCAGGAGGGACTGGCCTTCCCGGGGTCGCTCCCGACAGGCTCCGGCTTCCGCTCCCCGCGCTGGCCTCCGTCTCTCCGCCGCAGCAGCTGGGTGAGGGCGACAACGGACACGCGCAAGCACGCCTCAGCAAGGGGCCCAGTTGCCCAAGGCACAGGGGCCGTGCCCCCCACCGCCCAGGGCCTGTGGGCAGCCTGGCTGCCACCTGTCCCTGGCCTCCCCCCTCTCACTGGGTGCCAGCAGCCAAAGGGCCACACGAGTGGCCAGCACTGCCCCTTCCCTGGGGCGCCACAGCGCGACGCGGGCTGCCGCCGCCTCGCCACACCCTTCCCCCAGGAACCGCGCCTCCCTCAGGCTCCCTAAGGCCCTGCCCACCCGCACCCCTCCCAGCTTCAGAAGAGTCCACCCCAACCCCGAGTCCGATTCCGCCCCCAGGCCCACCCTGGGGCTCTCCCTCTCACCCCGATGGGAAAACACCCTCGCTCCGGCCACCGACACTGCCTGCCCACGCAGGGAGAGACACACGCGGCCCAGAGTGCTCTGCAGGAGCCTCACCTCAGGACCGCTGACATGCCCCTGGGGGCAAGGTCTCCGCCCCGAGAGCGGCTCCGCGGGCCCTGGACCCGGGGCGCCCATGGGCACACCTGCACTCCACCCCTGCTATCCCCAGCACGCTCTCAGGACCCCGGGCAAAACACAGACCCTTCTGCTGGACCCTCCGGGACCCCAAGGGCCCTGGAGCATGTGCGAGACCCCGCAGGGCCGCACCTCGCCCTGACCGCCAATGGCCAGGGGCGTCCCCTGCCGCCAGGCTGTGGGCTCGGGTCGCTCGCCCTTCACCCTCCAGGCCCGCCACACCAGGCCCCCTGGCGCGCGGGACCTGGGTCCCTCAGGCAGGTCTCCCCGGGGCACTCTGGGGACACCAGAGGCCTGCCTGCCCCAAACCCCGCCCCACGGCTGCCGCCTGTCCACCGGACACAACGCAACCCGCACAGACCGCGTGCCGCCGGGCGCCCGGAGCCTGCCACCAGTTGGGCGCTCGGGCCCCACGCAAGGCACACGCCACAGCCCCGCCGCCAGCACCGGAAGGCCCGCCGGGCCCCATGGGACCCTCTCCTTTGCGTGCCACACCCATGCACACCCAGGCCTCCCTAACTCCAGCACAAGCATCTCCACGGGAAACGCACTAGACCCTGGGCCCAGCGGGACCCTCGCACCGAAACTCACGCCCCTTCCGCCGCCACCTGCCCCCTTTCCTCCACAGCAGACTCCCTCCTTGCCACCAGCTCCCGCCCGGCACCAGCTCGGCTGGGCTCCAGTCCGCAGGCGTGGCTAGCTCTGCTGGGTATCAACCTCACACTGCCTCCCACTGCGCAACTCCCTGTCCTCCCTCCCCGGGAACACGGCCTCAGCCAGGGCAGGGGCGCCGCACGGCCTCAATGCCCAGCCCTGTGTGTGGACACCTTAGCGGCACCGGGAGCTGGCCGCGGGCTCACACTTCTATGCCCCGCCGGCACCCATGACCGGCCAGGGCACAGGCACCCAGCTCCCATTCACGTGCCCGGGACCCCTCCGTCCTGCCTTCCACGCGCAGCCCAAATCTCTGAGGATATCCCACATCATAGCCCAGGCTGCCCTGAAGGCACTGCCGCCCCGGGCACCCAACACTCCCCCTCACGGTGCTCTGCGCACACTGGCCCAGGACCTCTGGCCCTCCTGCACTTCTCTCGACCCCAGTCCGAGGCCGACTCGGCCCCGCCCAGGACCACCTGGCGCCCACCGCCTCCACGTCTCTGGGAAATGCCGCAGGGGCTCCAGGGTTCTCGATGACCACCAAGGACTCTGCGAGGGAAAGGCACTGGCAGCCCCGCCGACCCCGTGAAGGCCCAGGCCAAGGCGTCCGACCCCGCCCAAACGGCCATCTCGGCAAGGCCCCCCGGCCTGCCTCCTCTCTCCCCACCAGAACCTGGGTCGGCAGTCCCGCCGAGGCCAAGGCCCCTGCTGCTCACCCGCAACCTACAGACACCCTCTGCGCCCGACACCGCGGGCAGGACCCCGCGGAGGCCTCAAGGAGGCAGCCGCAGGCCTGAGAGCCCAGCGGCGCTCACACACACCGCAGGCAGCCCACCCCACACTGGGCCTGCCACTCCCAAGGCTTTCCCGCCGGGCACCGGGGCCCCGGGGCCACCGGAGGCCTGCCTGCCCCCACCTGCGCCCCAGGGCTGCACGCACCCAAGGGAGCCAAGGCAACGGGACCCTCCCCCGACGGCCCCTGTGGGAGCCACGTGCCGGACCTCAGTTTGCGATGAGGAGACGGTAGTGAGTTCTCACTCATTTTGTTCAGATTTTCCAAGGAATGCGTTTGTGGGTGTCATCATCGATCCGAGCACGGGCACACCCGCGGGACGGCCACCGCCACAGCCCCCACCGCCTTGACGGCCAGCCAGCTCCCTCCTGGCCGCGGCCCGCAGGCTCCCGAGCCCAACCGCGGGCAAGCAGGTCAGCTCCACCCCCGGGAGCAGAGGGTGCGGGTCCGGGCGCCACACACCGCCCCCCGGGGGCTACCTTGGCGCAGGCCACTGCCGCTTACCATCGCCTACCAGGTGGCCATCGATCCCGCCACCGGCCGCACGCCAACACGCCTCCCTCCGGCAGGAGGGACTGGCCTTCCCGGGGTCGCTCCCGACAGGCTCCGGCTTCCGCTCCCCGCGCTGGCCTCCGTCTCTCCGCCGCAGCAGCTGGGTGAGGGCGACAACGGACACGCGCAAGCACGCCTCAGCAAGGGGCCCAGTTGCCCAAGGCACAGGGGCCGTGCCCCCCACCGCCCAGGGCCTGTGGGCAGCCTGGCTGCCACCTGTCCCTGGCCTCCCCCCTCTCACTGGGTGCCAGCAGCCAAAGGGCCACACGAGTGGCCAGCACTGCCCCTTCCCTGGGGCGCCACAGCGCGACGCGGGCTGCCGCCGCCTCGCCACACCCTTCCCCCAGGAACCGCGCCTCCCTCAGGCTCCCTAAGGCCCTGCCCACCCGCACCCCTCCCAGCTTCAGAAGAGTCCACCCCAACCCCGAGTCCGATTCCGCCCCCAGGCCCACCCTGGGGCTCTCCCTCTCACCCCGATGGGAAAACACCCTCGCTCCGGCCACCGACACTGCCTGCCCACGCAGGGAGAGACACACGCGGCCCAGAGTGCTCTGCAGGAGCCTCACCTCAGGACCGCTGACATGCCCCTGGGGGCAAGGTCTCCGCCCCGAGAGCGGCTCCGCGGGCCCTGGACCCGGGGCGCCCATGGGCACACCTGCACTCCACCCCTGCTATCCCCAGCACGCTCTCAGGACCCCGGGCAAAACACAGACCCTTCTGCTGGACCCTCCGGGACCCCAAGGGCCCTGGAGCCTGTGCGAGACCCCGCAGGGCCGCACCTCGCCCTGACCGCCAATGGCCAGGGGCGTCCCCTGCCGCCAGGCTGTGGGCTCGGGTCGCTCGCCCTTCACCCTCCAGGCCCGCCACACCAGGCCCCCTGGCGCGCGGGACCTGGGTCCCTCAGGCAGGTCTCCCCGGGGCACTCTGGGGACACCAGAGGCCTGCCTGCCCCAAACCCCGCCCCACGGCTGCCGCCTGTCCACCGGACACAACGCAACCCGCACAGACCGCGTGCCGCCGGGCGCCCGGAGCCTGCCACCAGTTGGGCGCTCGGGCCCCACGCAAGGCACACGCCACAGCCCCGCCGCCAGCACCGGAAGGCCCGCCGGGCCCCATGGGACCCTCTCCTTTGCGTGCCACACCCATGCACACCCAGGCCTCCCTAACTCCAGCACAAGCATCTCCACGGGAAACGCACTAGACCCTGGGCCCAGCGGGACCCTCGCACCGAAACTCACGCCCCTTCCGCCGCCACCTGCCCCCTTTCCTCCACAGCAGACTCCCTCCTTGCCACCAGCTCCCGCCCGGCACCAGCTCGGCTGGGCTCCAGTCCGCAGGCGTGGCTAGCTCTGCTGGGTATCAACCTCACACTGCCTCCCACTGCGCAACTCCCTGTCCTCCCTCCCCGGGAACACGGCCTCAGCCAGGCCAGGGGCGCCGCACGGCCTCAATGCCCAGCCCTGTGTGTGGACACCTTAGCGGCACCGGGAGCTGGCCGCGGGCTCACACTTCTATGCCCCGCCGGCACCCATGACCGGCCAGGGCACAGGCACCCAGCTCCCATTCACGTGCCCGGGACCCCTCCGTCCTGCCTTCCACGCGCAGCCCAAATCTCTGAGGATATCCCACATCATAGCCCAGGCCGCCCTGAAGGCACTGCCGCCCCGGGCACCCAACACTCCCCCTCACGGTGCTCTGCGCACACTGGCCCAGGACCTCTGGCCCTCCTGCACTTCTCTCGACCCCAGTCCGAGGCCGACTCGGCCCCGCCCAGGACCACCTGGCGCCCACCGCCTCCACGTCTCTGGGAAATGCCGCAGGGGCTCCAGGGTTCTCGATGACCACCAAGGACTCTGCGAGGGAAAGGCACCGGCAGCCCCGCCGACCCCGTGAAGGCCCAGGCCAAGGCGTCCGACCCCGCCCAAACGGCCATCTCGGCAAGGCCCCCCGGCCTGCCTCCTCTCTCCCCACCAGAACCTGGGTCGGCAGTCCCGCCGAGGCCAAGGCCCCTGCTGCTCACCCGCAACCTACAGACACCCTCTGCGCCCGACACCGCGGGCAGGACCCCGCGGAGGCCTCAAGGAGGCAGCCGCAGGCCTGAGAGCCCAGCGGCGCTCACACACACCGCAGGCAGCCCACCCCACACTGGGCCTGCCACTCCCAAGGCTTTCCCGCCGGGCACCGGGGGCCCCGGGGCCCCGGGGCTGCCCTCGAGGAGGCCAGCCCCAAGGCTCCTCTCCCCATGGCCCTCCGGGGCCACCGGAGGCCTGCCTGCCCCCACCTGCGCCCCAGGGCTGCACGCACCCAAGGGAGCCAAGGCAACGGGACCCTCCCCCGACGGCCCCTGTGGGAGCCACGTGCCGGACCTCAGTTTGCGATGAGGAGACGGTAGTGAGTTCTCACTCATTTTGTTCAGATTTTCCAAGGAATGCGTTTGTGGGTGTCATCATCGATCCGAGCACGGGCACACCCGCGGGACGGCCACCGCCACAGCCCCCACCGCCGGGACGGCCAGCCAGCTCCCTCCTGGCCGCGGCCCGCAGGCTCCCGAGCCCAACCGCGGGCAAGCAGGTCAGCTCCACCCCCGGGAGCAGAGGGTGCGGGTCCGGGCGCCACACACCGCCCCCCGGGGGCTACCTTGGCGCAGGCCACTGCCGCTTACCATCGCCTACCAGGTGGCCATCGATCCCGCCACCGGCCGCACGCTAACACGCCTCCCACCGGCAGGAGGGACTGGCCTTCCCGGGGTCGCTCCCGACAGGCTCCGGCTTCCGCTCCCCGCGCTGGCCTCCGTCTCTCCGCCGCAGCAGCTGGGTGAGGGCGACAACGGACACGCGCAAGCACGCCTCAGCAAGGGGCCAGGCTGCCCAAGGCACAGGGGCCGGGCCCCCCACCGCCCAGGGCCTGTGGACAGCCTGGCTGCCACCTGTCCCTGGCCTCCCCCCTCTCACTGGGTGCCAGCAGCCAAAGGGCCACACGAGTGGACAGCACTGCCCCTTCCCTGGGGCGCCACAGCGCGACGCGGGCTGCCGCCGCCTCGCCACACCCTTCCCCCAGGAACCGCGCCTCCCTCAGGCTCCCTAAGGCCCTGCCCACCCGCACCCCTCCCAGCTTCAGAAGAGTCCACCCCAACCCCGAGTCCGATTCCGCCCCCAGGCCCACCCTGGGGCTCTCCCTCTCACCCCGATGGGAAAACACCCTCGCTCCGGCCACCGACACTGCCTGCCCACGCAGGGAGAGACACACGCGGCCCAGAGTGCTCTGCAGGAGCCTCAGCTCAGGACCGCTGACGTGCCCCTGGGGGCAAGGTCTCCGCCCCGAGAGCGGCTCCGCGGGCCCTGGACCCGGGGCGCCCATGGGCACACCTGCACTCCACCCCTGCTATCCCCAGCACGCTCTCAGGACCCCGGGCAAAACACAGACCCTTCTGCTGGACCCTCCGGGACCCCAAGGGCCCTGGAGCCTGTGCGAGACCCCGCAGGGCCGCACCTCGCCCTGACCGCCAATGGCCAGGGGCGTCCCCTGCCGCCAGGCTGTGGGCTCGGGTCGCTCGCCCTTCACCCTCCAGGCCCGCCACACCAGGCCCCCTGGCGCGCGGGACCTGGGTCCCTCAGGCAGGTCTCCCCGGGGCACTCTGGGGACACCGGAGGCCTGCCTGCCCCAAACCCCACCCCACGGCTGCGGCCTGTCCACCGGACACAACGCAACCCGCACAGACCGCCTGCCGCCGGGCGCCCGGAGCCTGCCACCAGTTGGGCGCTCGGGCCCCACGCAAGGCACACGCCACAGCCCCGCCGCCAGCACCGGAAGGCCCGCCGGGCCGAATGGGACCCTCTCCTTTGCGTGCCACACCCATGCACACCCAGGCCTCCCTAACTCCAGCACCAGCATCTCCACGGGAGACGCACCAGACCCTGGGCCCAGCGGGACCCTCGCACCGAAACTCACGCCCCTTCCGCCGCCACCTGCCCCCTTTCCTCCACAGCAGACTCCCTCCTTGCCACCAGCTCCCGCCCGGCACCAGCTCGGCTGGGCTCCAGTCCGCAGGCGTGGCTAGCTCTGCTGGGTATCAACCTCACACTGCCTCCCACTGCGCAACTCCCTGTCCTCCCTCCCCGGGAACACGGCCTCAGCCAGGGCAGGGGCGCCGCACGGCCTCAATGCCCAGCCCCGTGTGTGGACACCTTAGCGGCCCCGGGAGCTGGCCGCGGGCTCACACTTCTATGCCCCGCCGGCACCCATGACCGGCCAGGGCACAGGCACCCAGCTCCCATTCACGTGCCCGGGACCCCTCCGTCCTGCCTTCCACGCGCCGCCCAAATCTCTGAGGATATCCCACATCATAGCCCAGGCCGCCCTGAAGGCACTGCCGCCCCGGGCACCCAACACTCCCCCTCACGGTGCTCTGCGCACACTGGCCCAGGACCTCTGGCCCTCCTGCACTTCTCTCGACCCCAGTCCGCGGCCGACTCGGCACCGCCCAGGGCCACCTGGCGCCCCACCGCCTCCACGTCTCTGGGAAATGCCGCAGGGGCTCCAGGGTTCTCGATGACCAACAAGGACTCTGCGAGGGAAAGGCACTGGCAGCCCCGCCGACCCCGTGAAGGCCCAGGCCAAGGCGTCCGACCCCGCCCAAACGGCCATCTCGGCAAGGCCCCCCGGCCTGCCTCCTCTCTCCCGACCAGAACCTGGGTCGGCAGTCCCGCCGAGGCCAAGGCCCCCGCTGCTCACCCGCAACCTACAGACACCCTCTGCGCCCGACACCGCGGGCAGGACCCCGCGGAGGCCTCAAGGAGGCAGCCGCAGGCCTGAGAGCCAAGCGGCGCTCACACACACCGCAGGCAGCCCACCCCACACTGGGCCTGCCACTCCCAAGGCTTTCCCGCCGGGCACCGGGGCCCCGGGGCCCCGGGGCTGCCCTCGAGGAGGCCAGCACCAAGGCTCCTCTCCCCATGGCCCTCCGGGGCCACCGGAGGCCTGCCTGCCCCCACCTGCGCCACAGGGCTGCACGCACCCAAGGGAGCCAAGGCAACGGGACCCTCCCCCGACGGCCCCTGTGGGAGCCACGTGCCGGACCTCAGTTTGCGATGAGGAGACGGTAGTGAGTTCTCACTCATTTTGTTCAGATTTTCCAAGGAATGCGTTTGTGGGTGTCATCATCGATCCGAGCACGGGCACACCCGCGGGACGGCCACCGCCACAGCCCCCACCGCCGGGACGGCCAGCCAGCTCCCTCCTGGCCGCGGCCCGCAGGCTCCCGAGCCCAACCGCGGGCAAGCAGGTCAGCTCCACCCCCGGGAGCAGAGGGTGCGGGTCCGGGCGCCACACACCGCCCCCCGGGGGCTACCTTGGCGCAGGCCACTGCCGCTTACCATCGCCTACCAGGTGGCCATCGATCCCGCCACCGGCCGCACGCTAACACGCCTCCCAACGGCAGGAGGGACTGGCCTTCCCGGGGTCGCTCCCGACAGGCTCCGGCTTCCGCTCCCCGCGCTGGCCTCCGTCTCTCCGCCGCAGCAGCTGGGTGAGGGCGACAACAGACACGCGCAAGCATGCCTCAGCAAGGGGCCAGGCTGCCCAAGGCACAGGGGCCGGGCCCCCCACCGCCCAGGGCCTGTGGGCAGCCTGGCTGCCACCTGTCCCTGGCCTCCCCCCTCTCACTGGGTGCCAGCAGCCAAAGGGCCACACGAGTGGCCAGCACTGCCCCTTCCCTGGGGCGCCACAGCGCGACACGGGCTGCCGCCGCCTCGCCACACCCTTCCCCCAGGAACCGCGCCTCCCTCAGGCTCCCTAAGGCCCTGCCCACCCGCACCCCTCCCAGCTTCAGAAGAGTCCACCCCAACCCCGAGTCCGATTCCGCCCCCAGGCCCACCCTGGGGCTCTCCCTCTCACCCCGATGGGAAAACACCCTCGCTCCGGCCACCGACACTGCCTGCCCACGCAGGGAGAGACACACGCGGCCCAGAGTGCTCTGCAGGAGCCTCACCTCAGGACCGCTGACGTGCCCCTGGGGGCAAGGTCTCCGCCCCGAGAGCGGCTCCGCGGGCCCTGGACCCGGGGCGCCCATGGGCACACCTGCACTCCACCCCTGCTATCCCCAGCACGCTCTCAGGACCCCGGGCAAAACACAGACCCTTCTGCTGGACCCTCCGGGACCCCAAGGGCCCTGGAGCCTGGGCGAGACCCCGCAGGGCCGCACCTCGCCCTGACCGCCAATGGCCAGGGGCGTCCCCTGCCGCCAGGCTGTGGGCTCGGGTCGCTCGCCCTTCACCCTCCAGGCCCGCCACACCAGGCCCCCTGGCGCGCGGGACCTGGGTCCCTCAGGCAGGTCTCCCCGGGGCACCCTGGGGACACCGGAGGCCTGCCTGCCCCAAACCCCGCCCCACGGCTGCCGCCTGTCCACCGGACACAACGCAACCCGCACAGACCGCCTGCCGCCGGGCGCCCGGAGCCTGCCACCAGTTGGGCGCTCGGGCCCCACGCAAGGCACACGCCACAGCCCCGCCGCCAGCACCGGAAGGCCCGCCGGGCCCCATGGGACCCTCTCCTTTGCGTGCCACACCCATGCACACCCAGGCCTCCCTAACTCCAGCACCAGCATCTCCACGGGAGACGCACTAGACCCTGGGCCCAGCGGGACCCTCGCACCGAAACTCACGCCCCTTCCGCCGCCGCCTGCCCCCTTTCCTCCACAGCAGACTCCCACCTTGCCACCAGCTCCCGCCCGGCACCAGCTCGGCTGGGCTCCAGTCCGCAGGCGTGGCTAGCTCTGCTGGGTATCAACATCACACTGCCTCCCACTGCGCAACTCCCTGTCCTCCCTCCCCGGGAACACGGCCTCAGCCAGGGCAGAGGCGCCGCACGGCCTCAATGCCCAGCCTCGTGTGTGGACACCTTAGCGGCCCCGGGAGCTGGCCGCGGGCTCACACTTCTCTGCCCCGCCGGCACCCATGACCGGCCAGGGCACAGGCACCCAGCTCCCATTCACGTGCCCGGGACCCCTCCGTCCTGCCTTCCACGCGCCGCCCAAATCTCTGAGGATATCCCACATCATAGCCCAGGCCGCCCTGAAGGCACTGCCGCCCCGGGCACCCAACACTCCCCCTCACGGTGCTCTGCGCACACTGGTCCAGGACCTCTGGCCCTCCTGCACTTCTCTCGACCCCAGTCCGCGGCCGACTCGGCACCGCCCAGGGCCACCTGGCGCCCCACCGCCTCCACGTCTCTGGGAAATGCCGCAGGGGCTCCAGGGTTCTCGATGACCACCAAGGACTCTGCGAGGGAAAGGCACTGGCAGCCCCGCCGACCCCGTGAAGGCCCAGGCCAAGGCGTCCGACCCCGCCCAAACGGCCATCTCGGCAAGGCCCCCCGGCCGGCCTCCTCTCTCCCCACCAGAACCTGGGTCGGCAGTCCCGCCGAGGCCAAGGCCCCCGCTGCTCACCCGCAACCTACAGACACCCTCTGCGCCCGACACCCCGGGCAGGACCCCGCGGAGGCCTCACGGAGGCAGCCGCAGGCCTGAGAGCCCAGCGGCGCTCACACACACCGCAGGCAGCCCACCCCACACTGGGCCTGCCACTCCCAAGGCTTTCCCGCCGGGCACCGGGGCCCCGGGGCCCCGGGGCTGCCCTCGAGGAGGCCAGCCCCAAGGCTCCTCTCCCCATGGCCCTCCGCGGCCACCGGAGGCCTGCCTGCCCCCACCTGCGCCCCAGGGCTGCACGCACCCAAGGGAGCCAAGGCAACGGGACCCTCCCCCGACGTCCCCTATGGGAGCCACGTGCCGGACCTCAGTTTGCGATGAGGAGACGGTAGTGAGTTCTCACTCATTTTGTTCAGATTTTCCAAGGAATGCGTTTGTGGGTGTCATCATCGATCCGAGCACGGGCACACCCGCGGGACGGCCACCGCCACAGCCCCCACCGCCGGGACGGCCAGCCAGCTCCCTCCTGGCCGCGGCCCGCAGGCTCCCGAGCCCAACCGCGGGCAAGCAGGACAGCTCCACCCCCGGGAGCTCAGGGTGCGGGTCCGGGCGCCACACACCGCCCCCCGGGGGCTACCTTGGCGCAGGCCACTGCCGCTTACCATCGCCTACCAGGTGGCCATCGATCCCGCCACCGGCCGCACGCCAACACGCCTCCCTCCGGCAGGAGGGACTGGCCTTCCCGGGGTCGCTCCCGACAGGCTCCGGCTTCCGCTCCCCGCGCTGGCCTCCGTCTCTCCGCCGCAGCAGCTGGGTGAGGGCGACAACGGACACGCGCAAGCACGCCTCAGCAAGGGGCCAGGCTGCCCAAGGCACAGGGGCCGGGCCCCCCACCGCCCAGGGCCTGTGGGCAGCCTGGCTGCCACCTGTCCCTGGCCTCCCCCCTCTCACTGGGTGCCAGCAGCCAAAGGGTCACACGAGTGGCCAGCACTGCCCCTTCCCTGGGGCGCCACAGCGCGACGCGGGCTGCCGCCGCCTCGCCACACCCTTCCCCCAGGAACCGCGCCTCCCTCAGGCTCCCTAAGGCCCTGCCCACCCGCACCCCTCCCAGCTTCAGAAGAGTCCACCCCAACCCCGAGTCCGATTCCGCCCCCAGGCCCACCCTGGGGCTCTCCCTCTCACCCCGATGGGAAAACACCCTCGCTCCGGCCACCGACACTGCCTGCCCACGCAGGGAGAGACACACGCGGCCCAGAGTGCTCTGCAGGAGCCTCACCTCAGGACCGCTGACGTGCCCCTGGGGGCAAGGTCTCCGCCCCGAGAGCGGCTCCGCGGGCCCTGGACCCGGGGCGCCCATGGGCACACCTGCACTCCACCCCTGCTATCCCCAGCACGCTCTCAGGACCCCGGGCAAAACACAGACCCTTCTGCTGGACCCTCCGGGACCCCAAGGGCCCTGGAGCCTGGGCGAGACCCCGCAGGGCCGCACCTCGCCCTGACCGCCAATGGCCAGGGGCGTCCCCTGCCGCCAGGCTGTGGGCTCGGGTCGCTCGCCCTTCACCCTCCAGGCCCGCCACACCAGGCCCCCTGGCGTGCGGGACCTGGGTCCCTCAGGCAGGTCTCCCCGGGGCACTCTGGGGACACCGGAGGCCTGCCTGCCCCAAACCCCGCCCCACGGCTGCCGCCTGTCCACCGGACACAACGCAACCCGCACAGACCGCCTGCCGCCGGGCGCCCGGAGCCTGCCACCAGTTGGGCGCTCGGGCCCCACGCAAGGCACACGCCACAGCCCCGCCGCCAGCACCGGAAGGCCCGCCGGGCCCCATGGGACCCTCTCCTTTGCGTGCCACACCCATGCACACCCAGGCCTCCCTAACTCCAGCACCAGCATCTCCACGGGAGACGCACCAGACCCTGGGCCCAGCGGGACCCTCGCACCGAAACTCACGCCCCTTCCGCCGCCACCTGTCCCCTTTCCTCCACAGCAGACTCCCTCCTTGCCACCAGCTCCCGCCCGGCACCAGCTCGGCTGGGCTCCAGTCCGCAGGCGTGGCTAGCTCTGCTGGGTATCAACCTCACACTGCCTCCCACTGCGCAACTCCCTGTCCTCCCTCCCCGGGAACACGGCCTCAGCCAGGGCAGGGGCGCCGCACGGCCTCAATGCCCAGCCCCGTGTGTGGACACCTTAGCGGCCCCGGGAGCTGGCCGCGGGCTCACACTTCTATGCCCCGCCGGCACCCATGACCGGCCAGGGCACAGGCACCCAGCTCCCATTCACGTGCCCGGGACCCCTCCGTCCTGCCTTCCACGCGCCGCCCAAATCTCTGAGGATATCCCACATCATAGCCCAGGCCGCCCTGAAGGCACTGCCGCCCCGGGCACCCAACACTCCCCCTCACGGTGCTCTGCGCACACTGGCCCAGGACCTCTGGCCCTCCTGCACTTCTCTCGACCCCAGTCCGCGGCCGACTCGGCACCGCCCAGGGCCACCTGGCGCCCCACCGCCTCCACGTCTCTGGGAAATGCCGCAGGGGCTCCAGGGTTCTCGATGACCACCAAGGACTCTGCGAGGGAAAGGCACTGGCAGCCCCGCCGACCCCGTGAAGGCCCAGGCCAAGGCGTCCGACCCCGCCCAAACGGCCATCTCGGCAAGGCCCCCCGGCCGGCCTCCTCTCTCCCCACCAGAACCTGGGTCGGCAGTCCCGCCGAGGCCAAGGCCCCCGCTGCTCACCCGCAACCTACAGACACCCTCTGCGCCCGACACCGCGGGCAGGACCCCGCGGAGGCCTCAAGGAGGCAGCCGCAGGCCTGAGAGCCAAGCGGCGCTCACACACACCGCAGGCAGCCCACCCCACACTGGGCCTGCCACTCCCAAGGCTTTCCCGCCGGGCACCGGGGCCCCGGGGCCCCGGGGCTGCCCTCGAGGAGGCCAGCACCAAGGCTCCTCTCCCCATGGCCCTCCGGGGCCACCGGAGGCCTGCCTGCCCCCACCTGCGCCCCAGGGCTGCACGCACCCAAGGGAGCCAAGGCAACGGGACCCTCCCCCGACGTCCCCTGTGGGAGCCACGTGCCGGACCTCAGTTTGCGATGAGGAGACGGTAGTGAGTTCTCACTCATTTTGTTCAGATTTTCCAAGGAATGCGTTTGTGGGTGTCATCATCGATCCGAGCACGGGCACACCCGCGGGACGGCCACCGCCACAGCCCCCACCGCCGGGACGGCCAGCCAGCTCCCTCCTGGCCGCGGCCCGCAGGCTCCCGAGCCCAACCGCGGGCAAGCAGGTCAGCTCCACCCCCGGGAGCAGAGGGTGCGGGTCCGGGCGCCACACACCGCCCCCCGGGGGCTACCTTGGCGCAGGCCACTGCCGCTTACCATCGCCTACCAGGTGGCCATCGATCCCGCCACCGGCCGCACGCTAACACGCCTCCCACCGGCAGGAGGGACTGGCCTTCCCGGGGTCGCTCCCGACAGGCTCCGGCTTCCGCTCCCCGCGCTGGCCTCCGTCTCTCCGCCGCAGCAGCTGGGTGAGGGCGACAACAGACACGCGCAAGCACGCCTCAGCAAGGGGCCAGGCTGCCCAAGGCACAGGGGCCGGGCCCCCCACCGCCCAGGGCCTGTGGGCAGCCTGGCTGCCACCTGTCCCTGGCCTCCCCCCTCTCACTGGGTGCCAGCAGCCAAAGGGCCACACGAGTGGCCAGCACTGCCCCTTCCCTGGGGCGCCACAGCGCGACACGGGCTGCCGCCGCCTCGCCACACCCTTCCCCCAGGAACCGCGCCTCCCTCAGGCTCCCTAAGGCCCTGCCCACCCGCACCCCTCCCAGCTTCAGAAGAGTCCACCCCAACCCCGAGTCCGATTCCGCCCCCAGGCCCACCCTGGGGCTCTCCCTCTCACCCCGATGGGAAAACACCCTCGCTCCGGCCACCGACACTGCCTGCCCACGCAGGGAGAGACACACGCGGCCCAGAGTGCTCTGCAGGAGCCTCAGCTCAGGACCGCTGACGTGCCCCTGGGGGCAAGGTCTCCGCCCCGAGAGCGGCTCCGCGGGCCCTGGACCCGGGGCGCCCATGGGCACACCTGCACTCCACCCCTGCTATCCCCAGCACGCTCTCAGGACCCCGGGCAAAACACAGACCCTTCTGCTGGACCCTCCGGGACCCCAAGGGCCCTGGAGCCTGGGCGAGACCCCGCAGGGCCGCACCTCGCCCTGACCGCCAATGGCCAGGGGCGTCCCCTGCCGCCAGGCTGTGGGCTCGGGTCGCTCGCCCTTCACCCTCCAGGCCCGCCACACCAGGCCCCCTGGCGCGCGGGACCTGGGTCCCTCAGGCAGGTCTCCCCGGGGCACTCTGGGGACACCGGAGGCCTGCCTGCCCCAAACCCCGCCCCACGGCTGCCGCCTGTCCACCGGACACAACGCAACCCGCACAGACCGCCTGCCGCCGGGCGCCCGGAGCCTGCCACCAGTTGGGCGCTCGGGCCCCACGCAAAGCACACGCCACAGCCCCGCCGCCAGCACCGGAAGGCCCGCCGGGCCCCATGGGACCCTCTCCTTTGCGTGCCACACCCATGCACACCCAGGCCTCCCTAACTCCAGCACCAGCATCTCCACGGGAGACGCACCAGACCCTGGGCCCAGCGGGACCCTCGCACCGAAACTCACGCCCCTTCCGCCGCCACCTGCCCCCTTTCCTCCACAGCAGACTCCCTCCTTGCCACCAGCTCCCGCCCGGCACCAGCTCGGCTGGGCTCCAGTCCGCAGGCGTGGCTAGCTCTGCTGGGTATCAACCTCACACTGCCTCCCACTGCGCAACTCCCTGTCCTCCCTCCCCGGGAACACGGCCTCAGCCAGGGCAGGGGCGCTGCACGGCCTCAATGCCCAGCCCCGGGTGTGGACACCTTAGCGGCCCCGGGAGCTGGCCGCGGGCTCACACTTCTATGCCCCGCCGGCACCCATGACCGGCCAGGGCACAGGCACCCAGCTCCCATTCACGTGCCCGGGACCCCTCCGTCCTGCCTTCCACGCGCCGCCCAAATCTCTGAGGATATCCCACATCATAGCCCAGGCCGCCCTGAAGGCACTGCCGCCCCGGGCACCCAACACTCCCCCTCACGGTGCTCTGCGCACACTGGCCCAGGACCTCTGGCCCTCCTGCACTTCTCTCGACCCCAGTCCGCGGCCGACTCGGCACCGCCCAGGGCCACCTGGCGCCCCACCACCTCCACGTCTCTGGGAAATGCCGCAGGGGCTCCAGGGTTCTCGATGACCACCAAGGACTCTGCGAGGGAAAGGCACTGGCAGCCCCGCCGACCCCGTGAAGGCCCAGGCCAAGGCGTCCGACCCCGCCCAAACGGCCATCTCGGCAAGGCCCCCCGGCCTGCCTCCTCTCTCCCCACCAGAACCTGGGTCGGCAGTCCCGCCGAGGCCAAGGCCCCCGCTGCTCACCCGCAACCTACAGACACCCTCTGCGCCCGACACCGCGGGCAGGACCCCGCGGAGGCCTCAAGGAGGCAGCCGCAGGCCTGAGAGCCCAGCGGCGCTCACACACACCGCAGGCAGCCCACCCCACACTGGGCCTGCCACTCCCAAGGCTTTCCCGCCGGGCACCGGGGCCCCGGGGCCACCGGAGGCCTGCCTGCCCCCACCTGCGCCCCAGGGCTGCACGCACCCAAGGGAGCCAAGGCAACGGGACCCTCCCCCGACGGCCCCTGTGGGAGCCACGTGCCGGACCTCAGTTTGCGATGAGGAGACGGTAGTGAGTTCTCACTCATTTTGTTCAGATTTTCCAAGGAATGCGTTTGTGGGTGTCATCATCGATCCGAGCACGGGCACACCCGCGGGACGGCCACCGCCACAGCCCCCACCGCCGGGACGGCCAGCCAGCTCCCTCCTGGCCGCGGCCCGCAGGCTCCCGAGCCCAACCGCGGGCAAGCAGGTCAGCTCCACCCCCGGGAGCAGAGGGTGCGGGTCCGGGCGCCACACACCGCCCCCCGGGGGCTACCTTGGCGCAGGCCACTGCCGCTTACCATCGCCTACCAGGTGGCCATCGATCCCGCCACCGGCCGCACGCCAACACGCCTCCCACCGGCAGGAGGGACTGGCCTTCCCGGGGTCGCTCCCGACAGGCTCCGGCTTCCGCTCCCCGCGCTGGCCTCCGTCTCTCCGCCGCAGCAGCTGGGTGAGGGCGACAACGGACACGCGCAAGCACGCCTCAGCAAGGGGCCAGGCTGCCCAAGGCACAGGGGCCGGGCCCCCCACCGCCCAGGGCCTGTGGGCAGCCTGGCTGCCACCTGTCCCTGGCCTCCCCCCTCTCACTGGGTGCCAGCAGCCAAAGGGCCACACGAGTGGCCAGCACTGCCCCTTCCCTGGGGCGCCACAGCGCGACACGGGCTGCCGCCGCCTCGCCACACCCTTCCCCCAGGAATCGCGCCTCCCTCAGGCTCCCTAAGGCCCTGCCCACCCGCACCCCTCCCAGCTTCAGAAGAGTCCACCCCAACCCCGAGTCCGATTCCGCCCCCAGGCCCACCCTGGGGCTCTCCCTCTCACCCCGATGGGAAAACACCCTCGCTCCGGCCACCGACACTGCCTGCCCACGCAGGGAGAGACACACGCGGCCCAGAGTGCTCTGCAGGAGCCTCACCTCAGGACCGCTGACGTGCCCCTGGGGGCAAGGTCTCCGCCCCGAGAGCGGCTCCGCGGGCCCTGGACCCGGGGCGCCCATGGGCACACCTGCACTCCACCCCTGCTATCCCCAGCACGCTCTCAGGACCCCGGGCAAAACACAGACCCTTCTGCTGGACCCTCCGGGACCCCAAGGGCCCTGGAGCCTGGGCGAGACCCCGCAGGGCCGCACCTCGCCCTGACCGCCAATGGCCAGGGGCGTCCCCTGCCGCCAGGCTGTGGGCTCGGGTCGCTCGCCCTTCACCCTCCAGGCCCGCCACACCAGGCCCCCTGGCGCGCGGGACCTGGGTCCCTCAGGCAGGTCTCCCCGGGGCACTCTGGGGACACCGGAGGCCTGCCTGCCCCAAACCCCGCCCCACGGCTGCCGCCTGTCCACCGGACACAACGCAACCCGCACAGACCGCCTGCCGCCGGGCGCCCGGAGCCTGCCACCAGTTGGGCGCTCGGGCCACACGCAAGGCACACGCCACAGCCCCGCCGCCAGCACCGGAAGGCCCGCCGGGCCCCATGGGACCCTCTCCTTTGCGTGCCACACCCATGCACACCCAGGCCTCCCTAACTCCAGCACCAGCATCTCCACGGGAGACGCACCAGACCCTGGGCCCAGCGGGACCCTCGCACCGAAACTCACGCCCCTTCCGCCGCCACCTGCCCCCTTTCCTCCACAGCAGACTCCCTCCTTGCCACCAGCTCCCGCCCGGCACCAGCTCGGCTGGGCTCCAGTCCGCAGGCGTGTCTAGCTCTGCTGGGTATCAACCTCACACTGCCTCCCACTGCGCAACTCCCTGTCCTCCCTCCCCGGGAACACGGCCTCAGCCAGGGCAGGGGCGCCGCACGGCCTCAATGCCCAGCCCCGTGTGTGGACACCTTAGCGGCCCCGGGAGCTGGCCGCGGGCTCACACTTCTATGCCCCGCCGGCACCCATGACCGGCCAGGGCACAGGCACCCAGCTCCCATTCACGTGCCCGGGACCCCTCCGTCCTGCCTTCCACGCGCCGCCCAAATCTCTGAGGATATCCCACATCATAGCCCAGGCCGCCCTGAAGGCACTGCCGCCCCGGGCACCCAACACTCCCCCTCACGGTGCTCTGCGCACACTGGCCCAGGACCTCTGGCCCTCCTGCACTTCTCTCGACCCCAGTCCGCGGCCGACTCGGCACCGCCCAGGGCCACCTGGCGCCCCACCACCTCCACGTCTCTGGGAAATGCCGCAGGGGCTCCAGGGTTCTCGATGACCACCAAGGACTCTGCGAGGGAAAGGCACTGGCAGCCCCGCCGACCCCGTGAAGGCCCAGGCCAAGGCGTCCGACCCCGCCCAAACGGCCATCTCGGCAAGGCCCCCCGGCCTGCCTCCTCTCTCCCCACCAGAACCTGGGTCGGCAGTCCCGCCGAGGCCAAGGCCCCCGCTGCTCACCCGCAACCTACAGACACCCTCTGCGCCCGACACCGCGGGCAGGACCCCGCGGAGGCCTCAAGGAGGCAGCCGCAGGCCTGAGAGCCCAGCGGCGCTCACACACACCGCAGGCAGCCCACCCCACACTGGGCCTGCCACTCCCAAGGCTTTCCCGCCGGGCACCGGGGCCCCGGGGCCACCGGAGGCCTGCCTGCCCCCACCTGCGCCCCAGGGCTGCACGCACCCAAGGGAGCCAAGGCAACGGGACCCTCCCCCGACGGCCCCTGTGGGAGCCACGTGCCGGACCTCAGTTTGCGATGAGGAGACGGTAGTGAGTTCTCACTCATTTTGTTCAGATTTTCCAAGGAATGCGTTTGTGGGTGTCATCATCGATCCGAGCACGGGCACACCCGCGGGACGGCCACCGCCACAGCCCCCACCGCCGGGACGGCCAGCCAGCTCCCTCCTGGCCGCGGCCCGCAGGCTCCCGAGCCCAACCGCGGGCAAGCAGGTCAGCTCCACCCCCGGGAGCAGAGGGTGCGGGTCCGGGCGCCACACACCGCCCCCCGGGGGCTACCTTGGCGCAGGCCACTGCCGCTTACCATCGCCTACCAGGTGGCCATCGATCCCGCCACCGGCCGCACGCCAACACGCCTCCCACCGGCAGGAGGGACTGGCCTTCCCGGGGTCGCTCCCGACAGGCTCCGGCTTCCGCTCCCCGCGCTGGCCTCCGTCTCTCCGCCGCAGCAGCTGGGTGAGGGCGACAACGGACACGCGCAAGCACGCCTCAGCAAGGGGCCAGGCTGCCCAAGGCACAGGGGCCGGGCCCCCCACCGCCCAGGGCCTGTGGGCAGCCTGGCTGCCACCTGTCCCTGGCCTCCCCCCTCTCACTGGGTGCCAGCAGCCAAAGGGCCACACGAGTGGCCAGCACTGCCCCTTCCCTGGGGCGCCACAGCGCGACACGGGCTGCCGCCGCCTCGCCACACCCTTCCCCCAGGAATCGCGCCTCCCTCAGGCTCCCTAAGGCCCTGCCCACCCGCACCCCTCCCAGCTTCAGAAGAGTCCACCCCAACCCCGAGTCCGATTCCGCCCCCAGGCCCACCCTGGGGCTCTCCCTCTCACCCCGATGGGAAAACACCCTCGCTCCGGCCACCGACACTGCCTGCCCACGCAGGGAGAGACACACGCGGCCCAGAGTGCTCTGCAGGAGCCTCACCTCAGGACCGCTGACGTGCCCCTGGGGGCAAGGTCTCCGCCCCGAGAGCGGCTCCGCGGGCCCTGGACCCGGGGCGCCCATGGGCACACCTGCACTCCACCCCTGCTATCCCCAGCACGCTCTCAGGACCCCGGGCAAAACACAGACCCTTCTGCTGGACCCTCCGGGACCCCAAGGGCCCTGGAGCCTGGGCGAGACCCCGCAGGGCCGCACCTCGCCCTGACCGCCAATGGCCAGGGGCGTCCCCTGCCGCCAGGCTGTGGGCTCGGGTCGCTCGCCCTTCACCCTCCAGGCCCGCCACACCAGGCCCCCTGGCGCGCGGGACCTGGGTCCCTCAGGCAGGTCTCCCCGGGGCACTCTGGGGACACCGGAGGCCTGCCTGCCCAAAACCCCGCCCCACGGCTGCCGCCTGTCCACCGGACACAACGCAACCCGCACAGACCGCCTGCCGCCGGGCGCCCGGAGCCTGCCACCAGTTGGGCGCTCGGGCCCCACGCAAGGCACACGCCACAGCCCCGCCGCCAGCACCGGAAGGCCCGCCGGGCCCCATGGGACCCTCTCCTTTGCGTGCCACACCCATGCACACCCAGGCCTCCCTAACTCCAGCACCAGCATCTCCACGGGAGACGCACCAGACCCTGGGCCCAGCGGGACCCTCGCACCGAAACTCACGCCCCTTCCGCCGCCACCTGCCCCCTTTCCTCCACAGCAGACTCCCTCCTTGCCACCAGCTCCCGCCCGGCACCAGCTCGGCTGGGCTCCAGTCCGCAGGCGTGGCTAGCTCTGCTGGGTATCAACCTCACACTGCCTCCCACTGCGCAACTCCCTGTCCTCCCTCCCCGGGAACACGGCCTCAGCCAGGGCAGGGGCGCCGCACGGCCTCAATGCCCAGCCCCGTGTGTGGACACCTTAGCGGCCCCGGGAGCTGGCCGCGGGCTCACACTTCTATGCCCCGCCGGCACCCATGACCGGCCAGGGCACAGGCACCCAGCTCCCATTCACGTGCCCGGGACCCCTCCGTCCTGCCTTCCACGCGCCGCCCAAATCTCTGAGGATATCCCACATCATAGCCCAGGCCGCCCTGAAGGCACTGCCGCCCCGGGCACCCAACACTCCCCCTCACGGTGCTCTGCGCACACTGGCCCAGGACCTCTGGCCCTCCTGCACTTCTCTCGACCCCAGTCCGCGGCCGACTCGGCACCGCCCAGGGCCACCTGGCGCCCCACCACCTCCACGTCTCTGGGAAATGCCGCAGGGGCTCCAGGGTTCTCGATGACCACCAAGGACTCTGCGAGGGAAAGGCACTGGCAGCCCCGCCGACCCCGTGAAGGCCCAGGCCAAGGCGTCCGACCCCGCCCAAACGGCCATCTCGGCAAGGCCCCCCGGCCTGCCTCCTCTCTCCCCACCAGAACCTGGGTCGGCAGTCCCGCCGAGGCCAAGGCCCCCGCTGCTCACCCGCAACCTACAGACACCCTCTGCGCCCGACACCGCGGGCAGGACCCCGCGGAGGCCTCAAGGAGGCAGCCGCAGGCCTGAGAGCCCAGCGGCGCTCACACACACCGCAGGCAGCCCACCCCACACTGGGCCTGCCACTCCCAAGGCTTTCCCGCCGGGCAGCGGGGCCCCGGGGCCACCGGAGGCCTGCCTGCCCACACCTGCGCCCCAGGGCTGCACGCACCCAAGGGAGCCAAGGCAACGGGACCCTCCCCCGACGGCCCCTGTGGGAGCCACGTGCCGGACCTCAGTTTGCGATGAGGAGACGGTAGTGAGTTCTCACTCATTTTGTTCAGATTTTCCAAGGAATGCGTTTGTGGGTGTCATCATCGATCCGAGCACGGGCACACCCGCGGGACGGCCACCGCCACAGCCCCCACCGCCGGGACGGCCAGCCAGCTCCCTCCTGGCCGCGGCCCGCAGGCTCCCGAGCCCAACCGCGGGCAAGCAGGTCAGCTCCACCCCCGGGAGCAGAGGGTGCGGGTCCGGGCGCCACACACCGCCCCCCGGGGGCTACCTTGGCGCAGGCCACTGCCGCTTACCATCGCCTACCAGGTGGCCATCGATCCCGCCACCGGCCGCACGCCAACACGCCTCCCACCGGCAGGAGGGACTGGCCTTCCCGGGGTCGCTCCCGACAGGCTCCGGCTTCCGCTCCCCGCGCTGGCCTCCGTCTCTCCGCCGCAGCAGCTGGGTGAGGGCGACAACGGACACGCGCAAGCACGCCTCAGCAAGGGGCCAGGCTGCGCAAGGCACAGGGGCCGGGCCCCCCACCGCCCAGGGCCTGTGGGCAGCCTGGCTGCCACCTGTCCCTGGCCTCCCCCCTCTCACTGGGTGCCAGCAGCCAAAGGGCCACACGAGTGGCCAGCACTGCCCCTTCCCTGGGGCGCCACAGCGCGACGCGGGCTGCCGCCGCCTCGCCACACCCTTCCCCCAGGAACCGCGCCTCCCTCAGGCTCCCTAAGGCCCTGCCCACCCGCACCCCTCCCAGCTTCAGAAGAGTCCACCCCAACCCCGAGTCCGATTCCGCCCCCAGGCCCACCCTGGGGCTCTCCCTCTCACCCCGATGGGAAAACACCCTCGCTCCGGCCACCGACACTGCCTGCCCACGCAGGGAGAGACACACGCGGCCCAGAGTGCTCTGCAGGAGCCTCACCTCAGGACCGCTGACGTGCCCCTGGGGGCAAGGTCTCCGCCCCGAGAGCGGCTCCGCGGGCCCTGGACCCGGGGCGCCCATGGGCACACCTGCACTCCACCCCTGCTATCCCCAGCACGCTCTCAGGACCCCGGGCAAAACACAGACCCTTCTGCTGGACCCTCCGGGACCCCAAGGGCCCTGGAGCCTGGGCGAGACCCCGCAGGGCCGCACCTCGCCCTGACCGCCAATGGCCAGGGGCGTCCCCTGCCGCCAGGCTGTGGGCTCGGGTCGCTCGCCCTTCACCCTCCAGGCCCGCCACACCAGGCCCCCTGGCGCGCGGGACCTGGGTCCCTCAGGCAGGTCTCCCCGGGGCACTCTGGGGACACCGGAGGCCTGCCTGCCCCAAACCCCGCCCCACGGCTGCCGCCTGTCCACCGGACACAACGCAACCCGCACAGACCGCCTGCCGCCGGGCGCCCGGAGCCTGCCACCAGTTGGGCGCTCGGGCCCAACGCAAGGCACACGCCACAGCCCCGCCGCCAGCACCGGAAGGCCCGCCGGGCCCCATGGCACCCTCTCCTTTGCGTGGCACACCCATGCACACCCAGGCCTCCCTAACTCCAGCACCAGCATCTCCACGGGAGACGCACTAGACCCTGGGCCCAGCGGGACCCTCGCACCGAAACTCACGCCCTCACGCCCCTTCCGCCGCCACCTGCCCCCTTTCCTCCACAGCAGACTCCCTCCTTGCCACCAGCTCCCGCCCGGCACCAGCTCGGCTGGGCTCCAGTCCGCAGGCGTGGCTAGCTCTGCTGGGTATCAACCTCACACTGCCTCCCACTGCGCAACTCCCTGTCCTCCCTCCCCGGGAACACGGCCTCAGCCAGGGCAGGGGCGCCGCACGGCCTCAATGCCCAGCCCTGTGTGTGGACACCTTAGCGGCCCCGGGAGCTGGCCGCGGGCTCACACTTCTAGGCCCCGCCGGCACCCATGACCGGCCAGGGCACAGGCACCCAGCGCCCATTCACGTGCCCGGGACCCCTCCGTCCTGCCTTCCACGCGCCGCCCAAATCTCTGAGGATATCCCACATCATAGCCCAGGCCGCCCTGAAGGCACTGCCGCCCCGGGCACCCAACACTCCCCCTCACGGTGCTCTGCGCACACTGGCCCAGGACCTCTGGCCCTCCTGCACTTCTCTCGACCCCAGTCCGCGGCCGACTCGGCTCCGCCCAGGGCCACCTGGCGCCCCACCGCCTCCACGTCTCTGGGAACTGCCGCAGGGGCTCCAGGGTTCTCGATGACCACCAAGGACTCTGCGAGGGAAAGGCACTGGCAGCCCCGCCGACCCCGTGAAGGCCCAGGCCAAGGCGTCCGACCCCGCCCAAACGGCCATCTCGGCAAGGCCCCCCGGCCTGCCTCCTCTCTCCCCACCAGAACCTGGGTCGGCAGTCCCGCCGAGGCCAAGGCCCCCGCTGCTCACCCGCAACCTACAGACACCCTCTGCGCCCGACACCGCGGGCAGGACCCCGCGGAGGCCTCAAGGAGGCAGCCGCAGGCCTGAGAGCCCAGCGGCGCTCACACACACCGCAGGCAGCCCACCCCACACTGGGCCTGCCACTCCCAAGTCTTTCCCGCCGGGCAGCGGGGCCCCGGGGCCACCGGAGGCCTGCCTGCCCCCACCTGCGCCCCAGGGCTGCACGCACCCAAGGGAGCCAAGGCAACGGGACCCTCCCCCGACGGCCCCTGTGGGAGCCACGTGCCGGACCTCAGTTTGCGATGAGGAGACGGTAGTGAGTTCTCACTCATTTTGTTCAGATTTTCCAAGGAATGCGTTTGTGGGTGTCATCATCGATCCGAGCACGGGCACACCCGCGGGACGGCCACCGCCACAGCCCCCACCGCCGGGACGGCCAGCCAGCTCCCTCCTGGCCGCGGCCCGCAGGCTCCCGAGCCCAACCGCGGGCAAGCAGGTCAGCTCCACCCCCGGGAGCAGAGGGTGCGGGTCCGGGCGCCACACACCGCCCCCCGGGGGCTACCTTGGCGCAGGCCACTGCCGCTTACCATCGCCTACCAGGTGGCCATCGATCCCGCCACCGGCCGCACGCCAACACGCCTCCCACCGGCAGGAGGGACTGGCCTTCCCGGGGTCGCTCCCGACAGGCTCCGGCTTCCGCTCCCCGCGCTGGCCTCCGTCTCTCCGCCGCAGCAGCTGGGTGAGGGCGACAACGGACACGCGCAAGCACGCCTCAGCAAGGGGCCAGGCTGCCCAAGGCACAGGGGCCGGGCCCCCCACCGCCCAGGGCCTGTGGGCAGCCTGGCTGCCACCTGTCCCTGGCCTCCCCCCTCTCACTGGGTGCCAGCAGCCAAAGGGCCACACGAGTGGCCAGCACTGCCCCTTCCCTGGGGCGCCACAGCGCGACACGGGCTGCCGCCGCCTCGCCACACCCTTCCCCCAGGAATCGCGCCTCCCTCAGGCTCCCTAAGGCCCTGCCCACCCGCACCCCTCCCAGCTTCAGAAGAGTCCACCCCAACCCCGAGTCCGATTCCGCCCCCAGGCCCACCCTGGGGCTCTCCCTCTCACCCCGATGGGAAAACACCCTCGCTCCGGCCACCGACACTGCCTGCCCACGCAGGGAGAGACACACGCGGCCCAGAGTGCTCTGCAGGAGCCTCACCTCAGGACCGCTGACGTGCCCCTGGGGGCAAGGTCTCCGCCCCGAGAGCGGCTCCGCGGGCCCTGGACCCGGGGCGCCCATGGGCACACCTGCACTCCACCCCTGCTATCCCCAGCACGCTCTCAGGACCCCGGGCAAAACACAGACCCTTCTGCTGGACCCTCCGGGACCCCAAGGGCCCTGGAGCCTGGGCGAGACCCCGCAGGGCCGCACCTCGCCCTGACCGCCAATGGCCAGGGGCGTCCCCTGCCGCCAGGCTGTGGGCTCGGGTCGCTCGCCCTTCACCCTCCAGGCCCGCCACACCAGGCCCCCTGGCGCGCGGGACCTGGGTCCCTCAGGCAGGTCTCCCCGGGGCACTCTGGGGACACCGGAGGCCTGCCTGCCCCAAACCCCGCCCCACGGCTGCCGCCTGTCCACCGGACACAACGCAACCCGCACAGACCGCCTGCCGCCGGGCGCCCGGAGCCTGCCACCAGTTGGGCGCTCGGGCCCCACGCAAGGCACACGCCACAGCCCCGCCGCCAGCACCGGAAGGCCCGCCGGGCCCCATGGGACCCTCTCCTTTGCGTGCCACACCCATGCACACCCAGGCCTCCCTAACTCCAGCACCAGCATCTCCACGGGAGACGCACCAGACCCTGGGCCCAGCGGGACCCTCGCACCGAAACTCACGCCCCTTCCGCCGCCACCTGCCCCCTTTCCTCCACAGCAGACTCCCTCCTTGCCACCAGCTCCCGCCCGGCACCAGCTCGGCTGGGCTCCAGTCCGCAGGCGTGGCTAGCTCTGCTGGGTATCAACCTCACACTGCCTCCCACTGCGCAACTCCCTGTCCTCCCTCCCCGGGAACACGGCCTCAGCCAGGGCAGGGGCGCCGCACGGCCTCAATGCCCAGCCCCGTGTGTGGACACCTTAGCGGCCCCGGGAGCTGGCCGCGGGCTCACACTTCTATGCCCCGCCGGCACCCATGACCGGCCAGGGCACAGGCACCCAGCTCCCATTCACGTGCCCGGGACCCCTCCGTCCTGCCTTCCACGCGCCGCCCAAATCTCTGAGGATATCCCACATCATAGCCCAGGCCGCCCTGAAGGCACTGCCGCCCCGGGCACCCAACACTCCCCCTCACGGTGCTCTGCGCACACTGGCCCAGGACCTCTGGCCCTCCTGCACTTCTCTCGACCCCAGTCCGCGGCCGACTCGGCACCGCCCAGGGCCACCTGGCGCCCCACCACCTCCACGTCTCTGGGAAATGCCGCAGGGGCTCCAGGGTTCTCGATGACCACCAAGGACTCTGCGAGGGAAAGGCACTGGCAGCCCCGCCGACCCCGTGAAGGCCCAGGCCAAGGCGTCCGACCCCGCCCAAACGGCCATCTCGGCAAGGCCCCCCGGCCTGCCTCCTCTCTCCCCACCAGAACCTGGGTCGGCAGTCCCGCCGAGGCCAAGGCCCCCGCTGCTCACCCGCAACCTACAGACACCCTCTGCGCCCGACACCGCGGGCAGGACCCCGCGGAGGCCTCAAGGAGGCAGCCGCAGGCCTGAGAGCCCAGCGGCGCTCACACACACCGCAGGCAGCCCACCCCACACTGGGCCTGCCACTCCCAAGGCTTTCCCGCCGGGCAGCGGGGCCCCGGGGCCACCGGAGGCCTGCCTGCCCACACCTGCGCCCCAGGGCTGCACGCACCCAAGGGAGCCAAGGCAACGGGACCCTCCCCCGACGGCCCCTGTGGGAGCCACGTGCCGGACCTCAGTTTGCGATGAGGAGACGGTAGTGAGTTCTCACTCATTTTGTTCAGATTTTCCAAGGAATGCGTTTGTGGGTGTCATCATCGATCCGAGCACGGGCACACCCGCGGGACGGCCACCGCCACAGCCCCCACCGCCGGGACGGCCAGCCAGCTCCCTCCTGGCCGCGGCCCGCAGGCTCCCGAGCCCAACCGCGGGCAAGCAGGTCAGCTCCACCCCCGGGAGCAGAGGGTGCGGGTCCGGGCGCCACACACCGCCCCCCGGGGGCTACCTTGGCGCAGGCCACTGCCGCTTACCATCGCCTACCAGGTGGCCATCGATCCCGCCACCGGCCGCACGCCAACACGCCTCCCACCGGCAGGAGGGACTGGCCTTCCCGGGGTCGCTCCCGACAGGCTCCGGCTTCCGCTCCCCGCGCTGGCCTCCGTCTCTCCGCCGCAGCAGCTGGGTGAGGGCGACAACGGACACACGCAAGCACACCTCAGCAAGGGGCCAGGCTGCCCAAGGCACAGGGGCCGTGCCCCCCACCGCCCAGGGCCTGTGGGCAGCCTGGCTGCCACCTGTCCCTGGCCTCCCCCCTCTCACTGGGTGCCAGCAGCCAAAGGGCCACACGAGTGGCCAGCACTGCCCCTTCGCTGGGGCGCCACAGCGCGACGCGGGCTGCCGCCGCCTCGCCACACCCTTCCCCCAGGAACCGCGCCTCCCTCAGGCTCCCTAAGGCCCTGCCCACCCGCACCCCTCCCAGCTTCAGAAGAGTCCACCCCAACCCCGAGTCCGATTCCGCCCCCAGGCCCACCCTGGGGCTCTCCCTCTCACCCCGATGGGAAAACACCCTCGCTCCGGCCACCGACACTGCCTGCCCACGCAGGGAGAGACACACGCGGCCCAGAGTGCTCTGCAGGAGCCTCACCTCAGGACCGCTGACGTGCCCCTGGGGGCAAGGTCTCCGCCCCGAGAGCGGCTCCGCGGGCCCTGGACCCGGGGCGCCCATGGGCACACCTGCACTCCACCCCTGCTATCCCCAGCACGCTCTCAGGACCCCGGGCAAAACACAGACCCTTCTGCTGGACCCTCCGGGACCCCAAGGGCCCTGGAGCCTGGGCGAGACCCCGCAGGGCCGCACCTCGCCCTGACCGCCAATGGCCAGGGGCGTCCCCTGCCGCCAGGCTGTGGGCTCGGGTCGCTCGCCCTTCACCCTCCAGGCCCGCCACACCAGGCCCCCTGGCGCGCGGGACCTGGGTCCCTCAGGCAGGTCTCCCCGGGGCACTCTGGGGACACCGGAGGCCTGCCTGCCCCAAACCCCGCCCCACGGCTGCCGCCTGTCCACCGGACACAACGCAACCCGCACAGACCGCCTGCCGCCGGGCGCCCGGAGCCTGCCACCAGTTGGGCGCTCGGGCCCCACGCAAGGCACACGCCACAGCCCCGCCGCCAGCACCGGAAGGCCCGCCGGGCCCCATGGGACCCTCTCCTTTGCGTGCCACACCCATGCACACCCAGGCCTCCCTAACTCCAGCACCAGCATCTCCACGGGAGACGCACCAGACCCTGGGCCCAGCGGGACCCTCGCACCGAAACTCACGCCCCTTCCGCCGCCACCTGCCCCCTTTCCTCCACAGCAGACTCCCTCCTTGCCACCAGCTCCCGCCCGGCACCAGCTCGGCTGGGCTCCAGTCCGCAGGCGTGGCTAGCTCTGCTGGGTATCAACCTCACACTGCCTCCCACTGCGCAACTCCCTGTCCTCCCTCCCCGGGAACACGGCCTCAGCCAGGGCAGGGGCGCCGCACGGCCTCAATGCCCAGCCCTGTGTGTGGACACCTTAGCGGCCCCGGGAGCTGGCCGCGGGCTCACACTTCTATGCCCCGCCGGCACCTATGACCGGCCAGGGCACAGGCACCCAGCGCCCATTCACGTGCCCGGGACCCCTCCGTCCTGCCTTCCACGCGCCGCCCAAATCTCTGAGGATATCCCACATCATAGCCCAGGCCGCCCTGAAGGCACTGCCGCCCCGGGCACCCAACACTCCCCCTCACGGTGCTCTGCGCACACTGGCCCAGGACCTCTGGCCCTCCTGCACTTCTCTCGACCCCAGTCCGCGGCCGACTCGGCTCCGCCCAGGGCCACCTGGCGCCCCACCGCCTCCACGTCTCTGGGAAATGCCGCAGGGGCTCCAGGGTTCTCGATGACCACCAAGGACTCTGCGAGGGAAAGGCACTGGCAGCCCCGCCGACCCCGTGAAGGCCCAGGCCAAGGCGTCCGACCCCGCCCAAACGGCCATCTCGGCAAGGCCCCCCGGCCTGCCTCCTCTCTCCCCACCAGAACCTGGGTCGGCAGTCCCGCCGAGGCCAAGGCCCCCGCTGCTCACCCGCAACCTACAGACACCCTCTGCGCCCGACACCGCGGGCAGGACCCCGCGGAGGCCTCAAGGAGGCAGCCGCAGGCCTGAGAGCCCAGCGGCGCTCACACACACCGCAGGCAGCCCACCCCACACTGGGCCTGCCACTCCCAAGGCTTTCCCGCCGGGCACCGGGGCCCCGGGGCCACCGGAGGCCTGCCTGCCCCCACCTGCGCCCCAGGGCTGCACGCACCCAAGGGAGCCAAGGCAACGGGACCCTCCCCCGACGGCCCCTGTGGGAGCCACGTGCCGGACCTCAGTTTGCGATGAGGAGACGGTAGTGAGTTCTCACTCATTTTGTTCAGATTTTCCAAGGAATGCGTTTGTGGGTGTCATCATCGATCCGAGCACGGGCACACCCGCGGGACGGCCACCGCCACAGCCCCCACCGCCGGGACGGCCAGCCAGCTCCCTCCTGGCCGCGGCCCGCAGGCTCCCGAGCCCAACCGCGGGCAAGCAGGTCAGCTCCACCCCCGGGAGCAGAGGGTGCGGGTCCGGGCGCCACACACCGCCCCCCGGGGGCTACCTTGGCGCAGGCCACTGCCGCTTACCATCGCCTACCAGGTGGCCATCGATCCCGCCACCGGCCGCACGCCAACACGCCTCCCACCGGCAGGAGGGACTGGCCTTCCCGGGGTCGCTCCCGACAGGCTCCGGCTTCCGCTCCCCGCGCTGGCCTCCGTCTCTCCGCCGCAGCAGCTGGGTGAGGGCGACAACGGACACGCGCAAGCACGCCTCAGCAAGGGGCCAGGCTGCCCAAGGCACAGGGGCCGGGCCCCCCACCGCCCAGGGCCTGTGGGCAGCCTGGCTGCCACCTGTCCCTGGCCTCCCCCCTCTCACTGGGTGCCAGCAGCCAAAGGGCCACACGAGTGGCCAGCACTGCCCCTTCCCTGGGGCGCCACAGCGCGACACGGGCTGCCGCCGCCTCGCCACACCCTTCCCCCAGGAATCGCGCCTCCCTCAGGCTCCCTAAGGCCCTGCCCACCCGCACCCCTCCCAGCTTCAGAAGAGTCCACCCCAACCCCGAGTCCGATTCCGCCCCCAGGCCCACCCTGGGGCTCTCCCTCTCACCCCGATGGGAAAACACCCTCGCTCCGGCCACCGACACTGCCTGCCCACGCAGGGAGAGACACACGCGGCCCAGAGTGCTCTGCAGGAGCCTCACCTCAGGACCGCTGACGTGCCCCTGGGGGCAAGGTCTCCGCCCCGAGAGCGGCTCCGCGGGCCCTGGACCCGGGGCGCCCATGGGCACACCTGCACTCCACCCCTGCTATCCCCAGCACGCTCTCAGGACCCCGGGCAAAACACAGACCCTTCTGCTGGACCCTCCGGGACCCCAAGGGCCCTGGAGCCTGGGCGAGACCCCGCAGGGCCGCACCTCGCCCTGACCGCCAATGGCCAGGGGCGTCCCCTGCCGCCAGGCTGTGGGCTCGGGTCGCTCGCCCTTCACCCTCCAGGCCCGCCACACCAGGCCCCCTGGCGCGCGGGACCTGGGTCCCTCAGGCAGGTCTCCCCGGGGCACTCTGGGGACACCGGAGGCCTGCCTGCCCCAAACCCCGCCCCACGGCTGCCGCCTGTCCACCGGACACAACGCAACCCGCACAGACCGCCTGCCGCCGGGCGCCCGGAGCCTGCCACCAGTTGGGCGCTCGGGCCACACGCAAGGCACACGCCACAGCCCCGCCGCCAGCACCGGAAGGCCCGCCGGGCCCCATGGGACCCTCTCCTTTGCGTGCCACACCCATGCACACCCAGGCCTCCCTAACTCCAGCACCAGCATCTCCACGGGAGACGCACCAGACCCTGGGCCCAGCGGGACCCTCGCACCGAAACTCACGCCCCTTCCGCCGCCACCTGCCCCCTTTCCTCCACAGCAGACTCCCTCCTTGCCACCAGCTCCCGCCCGGCACCAGCTCGGCTGGGCTCCAGTCCGCAGGCGTGTCTAGCTCTGCTGGGTATCAACCTCACACTGCCTCCCACTGCGCAACTCCCTGTCCTCCCTCCCCGGGAACACGGCCTCAGCCAGGGCAGGGGCGCCGCACGGCCTCAATGCCCAGCCCCGTGTGTGGACACCTTAGCGGCCCCGGGAGCTGGCCGCGGGCTCACACTTCTATGCCCCGCCGGCACCCATGACCGGCCAGGGCACAGGCACCCAGCTCCCATTCACGTGCCCGGGACCCCTCCGTCCTGCCTTCCACGCGCCGCCCAAATCTCTGAGGATATCCCACATCATAGCCCAGGCCGCCCTGAAGGCACTGCCGCCCCGGGCACCCAACACTCCCCCTCACGGTGCTCTGCGCACACTGGTCCAGGACGTCTGGCCCTCCTGCACTTCTCTCGACCCCAGTCCGCGGCCGACTCGGCACCGCCCAGGGCCACCTGGCGCCCCACCACCTCCACGTCTCTGGGAAATGCCGCAGGGGCTCCAGGGTTCTCGATGACCACCAAGGACTCTGCGAGGGAAAGGCACTGGCAGCCCCGCCGACCCCGTGAAGGCCCAGGCCAAGGCGTCCGACCCCGCCCAAACGGCCATCTCGGCAAGGCCCCCCGGCCTGCCTCCTCTCTCCCCACCAGAACCTGGGTCGGCAGTCCCGCCGAGGCCAAGGCCCCCGCTGCTCACCCGCAACCTACAGACACCCTCTGCGCCCGACACCGCGGGCAGGACCCCGCGGAGGCCTCAAGGAGGCAGCCGCAGGCCTGAGAGCCCAGCGGCGCTCACACACACCGCAGGCAGCCCACCCCACACTGGGCCTGCCACTCCCAAGGCTTTCCCGCCGGGCAGCGGGGCCCCGGGGCCACCGGAGGCCTGCCTGCCCACACCTGCGCCCCAGGGCTGCACGCACCCAAGGGAGCCAAGGCAACGGGACCCTCCCCCGACGGCCCCTGTGGGAGCCACGTGCCGGACCTCAGTTTGCGATGAGGAGACGGTAGTGAGTTCTCACTCATTTTGTTCAGATTTTCCAAGGAATGCGTTTGTGGGTGTCATCATCGATCCGAGCACGGGCACACCCGCGGGACGGCCACCGCCACAGCCCCCACCGCCGGGACGGCCAGCCAGCTCCCTCCTGGCCGCGGCCCGCAGGCTCCCGAGCCCAACCGCGGGCAAGCAGGTCAGCTCCACCCCCGGGAGCAGAGGGTGCGGGTCCGGGCGCCACACACCGCCCCCCGGGGGCTACCTTGGCGCAGGCCACTGCCGCTTACCATCGCCTACCAGGTGGCCATCGATCCCGCCACCGGCCGCACGCCAACACGCCTCCCACCGGCAGGAGGGACTGGCCTTCCCGGGGTCGCTCCCGACAGGCTCCGGCTTCCGCTCCCCGCGCTGGCCTCCGTCTCTCCGCCGCAGCAGCTGGGTGAGGGCGACAACGGACACACGCAAGCACACCTCAGCAAGGGGCCAGGCTGCCCAAGGCACAGGGGCCGTGCCCCCCACCGCCCAGGGCCTGTGGGCAGCCTGGCTGCCACCTGTCCCTGGCCTCCCCCCTCTCACTGGGTGCCAGCAGCCAAAGGGCCACACGAGTGGCCAGCACTGCCCCTTCGCTGGGGCGCCACAGCGCGACGCGGGCTGCCGCCGCCTCGCCACACCCTTCCCCCAGGAACCGCGCCTCCCTCAGGCTCCCTAAGGCCCTGCCCACCCGCACCCCTCCCAGCTTCAGAAGAGTCCACCCCAACCCCGAGTCCGATTCCGCCCCCAGGCCCACCCTGGGGCTCTCCCTCTCACCCCGATGGGAAAACACCCTCGCTCCGGCCACCGACACTGCCTGCCCACGCAGGGAGAGACACACGCGGCCCAGAGTGCTCTGCAGGAGCCTCACCTCAGGACCGCTGACGTGCCCCTGGGGGCAAGGTCTCCGCCCCGAGAGCGGCTCCGCGGGCCCTGGACCCGGGGCGCCCATGGGCACACCTGCACTCCACCCCTGCTATCCCCAGCACGCTCTCAGGACCCCGGGCAAAACACAGACCCTTCTGCTGGACCCTCCGGGACCCCAAGGGCCCTGGAGCCTGGGCGAGACCCCGCAGGGCCACACCTCGCCCTGACCGCCAATGGCCAGGGGCGTCCCCTGCCGCCAGGCTGTGGGCTCGGGTCGCTCGCCCTTCACCCTCCAGGCCCGCCACACCAGGCCCCCTGGCGCGCGGGACCTGGGTCCCTCAGGCAGGTCTCCCCGGGGCACTCTGGGGACACCGGAGGCCTGCCTGCCCCAAACCCCGCCCCACGGCTGCCGCCTGTCCACCGGACACAACGCAACCCGCACAGACCGCCTGCCGCCGGGCGCCCGGAGCCTGCCACCAGTTGGGCGCTCGGGCCCCACGCAAGGCACACGCCACAGCCCCGCCGCCAGCACCGGAAGGCCCGCCGGGCCCCATGGGACCCTCTCCTTTGCGTGCCACACCCATGCACACCCAGGCCTCCCTAACTCCAGCACCAGCATCTCCACGGGAGACGCACCAGACCCTGGGCCCAGCGGGACCCTCGCACCGAAACTCACGCCCCTTCCGCCGCCACCTGCCCCCTTTCCTCCACAGCAGACTCCCTCCTTGCCACCAGCTCCCGCCCGGCACCAGCTCGGCTGGGCTCCAGTCCGCAGGCGTGGCTAGCTCTGCTGGGTATCAACCTCACACTGCCTCCCACTGCGCAACTCCCTGTCCTCCCTCCCCGGGAACACGGCCTCAGCCAGGGCAGGGGCGCCGCACGGCCTCAATGCCCAGCCCCGTGTGTGGACACCTTAGCGGCCCCGGGAGCTGGCCGCGGGCTCACACTTCTATGCCCCGCCGGCACCCATGACCGGCCAGGGCACAGGCACCCAGCGCCCATTCACGTGCCCGGGACCCCTCCGTCCTGCCTTCCACGCGCCGCCCAAATCTCTGAGGATATCCCACATCATAGCCCAGGCCGCCCTGAAGGCACTGCCGCCCCGGGCACCCAACACTCCCCCTCACGGTGCTCTGCGCACACTGGCCCAGGACCTCTGGCCCTCCTGCACTTCTCTCGACCCCAGTCCGCGGCCGACTCGGCTCCGCCCAGGGCCACCTGGCGCCCCACCGCCTCCACGTCTCTGGGAAATGCCGCAGGGGCTCCAGGGTTCTCGATGACCACCAAGGACTCTGCGAGGGAAAGGCACTGGCAGCCCCGCCGACCCCGTGAAGGCCCAGGCCAAGGCGTCCGACCCCGCCCAAACGGCCATCTCGGCAAGGCCCCCCGGCCTGCCTCCACTCTCCCCACCAGAACCTGGGTCGGCAGTCCCGCCGAGGCCAAGGCCCCCGCTGCTCACCCGCAACCTACAGACACCCTCTGCGCCCGACACCGCGGGCAGGACCCCGCGGAGGCCTCAAGGAGGCAGCCGCAGGCCTGAGAGCCCAGCGGCGCTCACACACACCGCAGGCAGCCCACCCCACACTGGGCCTGCCACTCCCAAGGCTTTCCCGCCGGGCACCGGGGCCCCGGGGCCACCGGAGGCCTGCCTGCCCCCACCTGCGCCCCAGGGCTGCACGCACCCAAGGGAGCCAAGGCAACGGGACCCTCCCCCGACGGCCCCTGTGGGAGCCACGTGCCGGACCTCAGTTTGCGATGAGGAGACGGTAGTGAGTTCTCACTCATTTTGTTCAGATTTTCCAAGGAATGCGTTTGTGGGTGTCATCATCGATCCGAGCACGGGCACACCCGCGGGACGGCCACCGCCACAGCCCCCACCGCCGGGACGGCCAGCCAGCTCCCTCCTGGCCGCGGCCCGCAGGCTCCCGAGCCCAACCGCGGGCAAGCAGGTCAGCTCCACCCCCGGGAGCAGAGGGTGCGGGTCCGGGCGCCACACACCGCCCCCCGGGGGCTACCTTGGCGCAGGCCACTGCCGCTTACCATCGCCTACCAGGTGGCCATCGATCCCGCCACCGGCCGCACGCCAACACGCCTCCCACCGGCAGGAGGGACTGGCCTTCCCGGGGTCGCTCCCGACAGGCTCCGGCTTCCGCTCCCCGCGCTGGCCTCCGTCTCTCCGCCGCAGCAGCTGGGTGAGGGCGACAACGGACACGCGCAAGCACGCCTCAGCAAGGGGCCAGGCTGCCCAAGGCACAGGGGCCGGGCCCCCCACCGCCCAGGGCCTGTGGGCAGCCTGGCTGCCACCTGTCCCTGGCCTCCCCCCTCTCACTGGGTGCCAGCAGCCAAAGGGCCACACGAGTGGCCAGCACTGCCCCTTCCCTGGGGCGCCACAGCGCCACGCGGGCTGCCGCCGCCTCGCCACACCCTTCCCCCAGGAACCGCGCCTCCCTCAGGCTCCCTAAGGCCCTGCCCACCCGCACCCCTCCCAGCTTCAGAAGAGTCCACCCCAACCCCGAGTCCGATTCCGCCCCCAGGCCCACCCTGGGGCTCTCCCTCTCACCCCGATGGGAAAACACCCTCGCTCCGGCCACCGACACTGCCTGCCCACGCAGGGAGAGACACACGCGGCCCAGAGTGCTCTGCAGGAGCCTCACCTCAGGACCGCTGACGTGCCCCTGGGGGCAAGGTCTCCGCCCCGAGAGCGGCTCCGCGGGCCCTGGACCCGGGGCGCCCATGGGCACACCTGCACTCCACCCCTGCTATCCCCAGCACGCTCTCAGGACCCCGGGCAAAACACAGACCCTTCTGCTGGACCCTCCGGGACCCCAAGGGCCCTGGAGCCTGTGCGAGACCCCGCAGGGCCGCACCTCGCCCTGACCGCCAATGGCCAGGGGCGTCCCCTGCCGCCAGGCTGTGGGCTCGGGTCGCTCGCCCTTCACCCTCCAGGCCCGCCACACCAGGCCCCCTGGCGCGCGGGACCTGGGTCCCTCAGGCAGGTCTCCCCGGGGCACTCTGGGGACACCGGAGGCCTGCCTGCCCCAAACCCCGCCCCACGGCTGCCGCCTGTCCACCGGACACAACGCAACCCGCACAGACCGCCTGCCGCCGGGCGCCCGGAGCCTGCCACCAGTTGGGCGCTCGGGCCCCACGCAAGGCACACGCCACAGCCCCGCCGCCAGCACCGGAAGGCCCGCCGGGCCCCATGGGACCCTCTCCTTTGCGTGCCACACCCATGCACACCCAGGCCTCCCTAACTCCAGCACCAGCATCTCCACGGGAGACGCACTAGACCCTGGGCCCAGCGGGACCCTCGCACCGAAACTCACGCCCTCACGCCCCTTCCGCCGCCACCTGCCCCCTTTCCTCCACAGCAGACTCCCTCCTTGCCACCAGCTCCCGCCCGGCACCAGCTCGGCTGGGCTCCAGTCCGCAGGCGTGGCTAGCTCTGCTGGGTATCAACCTCACACTGCCTCCCACTGCGCAACTCCCTGTCCTCCCTCCCCGGGAACACGGCCTCAGCCAGGGCAGGGGCGCCGCACGGCCTCAATGCCCAGCCCCGTGTGTGGACACCTTAGCGGCCCCGGGAGCTGGCCGCGGGCTCACACTTCTCTGCCCCGCCGGCACCCATGACCGGCCAGGGCACAGGCACCCAGCTCCCATTCACGTGCCCGGGACCCCTCCGTCCTGCCTTCCACGCGCCGCCCAAATCTCTGAGGATATCCCACATCATAGCCCAGGCCGCCCTGAAGGCACTGCCGCCCCGGGCACCCAACACTCCCCCTCACGGTGCTCTGCGCACACTGGCCCAGGACCTCTGGCCCTCCTGCACTTCTCTCGACCCCAGTCCGCGGCCGACTCGGCACCGCCCAGGGCCACCTGGCGCCCCACCGCCTCCACGTCTCTGGGAAATGCCGCAGGGGCTCCAGGGTTCTCGATGACCACCAAGGACTCTGCGAGGGACAGGCACTGGCAGCCCCGCCGACCCCGTGAAGGCCCAGGCCAAGGCGTCCGACCCCGCCCAAACGGCCATCTCGGCAAGGCCCCCCGGCCGGCCTCCTCTCTCCCCACCAGAACCTGGGTCGGCAGTCCCGCCGAGGCCAAGGCCCCCGCTGCTCACCCGCAACCTACAGACACCCTCTGCGCCCGACACCGCGGGCAGGACCCCGCGGAGGCCTCAAGGAGGCAGCCGCAGGCCTCAGAGCCCAGCGGCGCTCACACACACCGCAGGCAGCCCACCCCACACTGGGCCTGCCACTCCCAAGGCTTTCCCGCCGGGCACCGGGGCCCCGGGGCCACCGGAGGCCTGCCTGCCCACACCTGCGCCCCAGGGCTGCACGCACCCAAGGGAGCCAAGGCAACGGGACCCTCCCCCGACGGCCCCTGTGGGAGCCACGTGCCGGACCTCAGTTTGCGATGAGGAGACGGTAGTGAGTTCTCACTCATTTTGTTCAGATTTTCCAAGGAATGCGTTTGTGGGTGTCATCATCGATCCGAGCACGGGCACACCCGCGGGACGGCCACCGCCACAGCCCCCACCGCCGGGACGGCCAGCCAGCTCCCTCCTGGCCGCGGCCCGCAGGCTCCCGAGCCCAACCGCGGGCAAGCAGGTCAGCTCCACCCCCGGGAGCAGAGGGTGCGGGTCCGGGCGCCACACACCGCCCCCTGGGGGCTACCTTGGCGCAGGCCACTGCCGCTTACCATCGCCTACCAGGTGGCCATCGATCCCGCCACCGGCCGCACGCCAACACGCCTCCCACCGGCAGGAGGGACTGGCCTTCCCGGGGTCGCTCCCGACAGGCTCCGGCTTCCGCTCCCCGCGCTGGCCTCCGTCTCTCCGCCGCAGCAGCTGGGTGAGGGCGACAACGGACACGCGCAAGCACGCCTCAGCAAGGGGCCAGGCTGCCCAAGGCACAGGGGCCGTGCCCCCCACCGCCCAGGGCCTGTGGGCAGCCTGGCTGCCACCTGTCCCTGGCCTCCCCCCTCTCACTGGGTGCCAGCAGCCAAAGGGCCACACGAGTGGCCAGCACTGCCCCTTCGCTGGGGCGCCACAGCGCGACGCGGGCTGCCGCCGCCTCGCCACACCCTTCCCCCAGGAACCGCGCCTCCCTCAGGCTCCCTAAGGCCCTGCCCACCCGCACCCCTCCCAGCTTCAG
Source organism: Sus scrofa (assembly GCF_054392235.1). Lineage (NCBI taxonomy): Eukaryota > Metazoa > Chordata > Mammalia > Artiodactyla > Suidae > Sus > Sus scrofa. Next base: position 152,081,365 of record NC_139383.1, read on the forward strand.
AAGAGTCCACCCCAACCCCGAGTCCGATTCCGCCCCCAGGCCCACCCTGGGGCTCTCCCTCTCACCCCGATGGGAAAACACCCTCGCTCCGGCCACCGACACTGCCTGCCCACGCAGGGAGAGACACACGCGGCCCAGAGTGCTCTGCAGGAGCCTCACCTCAGGACCGCTGACGTGCCCCTGGGGGCAAGGTCTCCGCCCCGAGAGCGGCTCCGCGGGCCCTGGACCCGGGGCGCCCATGGGCACACCTGCACTCCACCCCTGCTATCCCCAGCACGCTCTCAGGACCCCGGGCAAAACACAGACCCTTCTGCTGGACCCTCCGGGACCCCAAGGGCCCTGGAGCCTGTGCGAGACCCCGCAGGGCCGCACCTCGCCCTGACCGCCAATGGCCAGGGGCGTCCCCTGCCGCCAGGCTGTGGGCTCGGGTCGCTCGCCCTTCACCCTCCAGGCCCGCCACACCAGGCCCCCTGGCGCGCGGGACCTGGGTCCCTCAGGCAGGTCTCCCCGGGGCACTCTGGGGAAACCGGAGGCCTGCCTGCCCCAAACCCCGCCCCACGGCTGCCGCCTGTCCACCGGACACAACGCAACCCGCACAGACCGCCTGCCGCCGGGCGCCCGGAGCCTGCCACCAGTTGGGCGCTCGGGCCCCACGCAAGGCACACGCCACAGCCCCGCCGCCAGCACCGGAAGGCCCGCCGGGCCCCATGGCACCCTCTCCTTTGCGTGGCACACCCATGCACACCCAGGCCTCCCTAACTCCAGCACCAGCATCTCCACGGGAGACGCACTAGACCCTGGGCCCAGCGGGACCCTCGCACCGAAACTCACGCCCTCACGCCCCTTCCGCCGCCACCTGCCCCCTTTCCTCCACAGCAGACTCCCTCCTTGCCACCAGCTCCCGCCCGGCACCAGCTCGGCTGGGCTCCAGTCCGCAGGCGTGGCTAGCTCTGCTGGGTATCAACCTCACACTGCCTCCCACTGCGCAACTCCCTGTCCTCCCTCCCCGGGAACACGGCCTCAGCCAGGGCAGGGGCGCCGCACGGCCTCAATGCCCAGCCCCGTGTGTGGACACCTTAGCGGCCCCGGGAGCTGGCCGCGGGCTCACACTTCTATGCCCCGCCGGCACCCATGACCGGCCGGGGCACAGGCACCCAGCTCCCATTCACGTGCCCGGGACCCCTCCATCCTGCCTTCCACGCGCCGCCCAAATCTCTGAGGATATCCCACATCATAGCCCAGGCCGCCCTGAAGGCACTGCCGCCCCGGGCACCCAACACTCCCCCTCACGGTGCTCTGCGCACACTGGCCCAGGACCTCTGGCCCTCCTGCACTTCTCTCGACCCCAGTCCGCGGCCGACTCGGCACCGCCCAGGGCCACCTGGCGCCCCACCGCCTCCACGTCTCTGGGAAATGCCGCAGGGGCTCCAGGGTTCTCGATGACCACCAAGGACTCTGCGAGGGACAGGCACTGGCAGCCCCGCCGACCCCGTGAAGGCCCAGGCCAAGGCGTCCGACCCCGCCCAAACGGCCATCTCGGCAAGGCCCCCCGGCCGGCCTCCTCTCTCCCCACCAGAACCTGGGTCGGCAGTCCCGCCGAGGCCAAGGCCCCCGCTGCTCACCCGCAACCTACAGACACCCTCTGCGCCCGACACCGCGGGCAGGACCCCGCGGAGGCCTCAAGGAGGCAGCCGCAGGCCTCAGAGCCCAGCGGCGCTCACACACACCGCAGGCAGCCCACCCCACACTGGGCCTGCCACTCCCAAGGCTTTCCCGCCGGGCACCGGGGCCCCGGGGCCACCGGAGGCCTGCCTGCCCCCACCTGCGCCCCAGGGCTGCACGCACCCAAGGGAGCCAAGGCAACGGGACCCTCCCCCGACGGCCCCTGTGGGAGCCACGTGCCGGACCTCAGTTTGCGATGAGGAGACGGTAGTGAGTTCTCACTCATTTTGTTCAGATTTTCCAAGGAATGCGTTTGTGGGTGTCATCATCGATCCGAGCACGGGCACACCCGCGGGACGGCCACCGCCACAGCCCCCACCGCCGGGACGGCCAGCCAGCTCCCTCCTGGCCGCGGCCCGCAGGCTCCCGAGCCCAACCGCGGGCAAGCAGGTCAGCTCCACCCCCGGGAGCAGAGGGTGCGGGTCCGGGCGCCACACACCGCCCCCCGGGGGCTACCTTGGCGCAGGCCACTGCCGCTTACCATCGCCTACCAGGTGGCCATCGATCCCGCCACCGGCCGCACGCCAACACGCCTCCCACCGGCAGGAGGGACTGGCCTTCCCGGGGTCGCTCCCGACAGGCTCCGGCTTCCGCTCCCCGCGCTGGCCTCCGTCTCTCCGCCGCAGCAGCTGGGTGAGGGCGACAAGGGACACGTGCAAGCACGCCTCAGCAAGGGGCCCAGTTGCCCAAGGCACAGGGGCCGTGCCCCCCACCGCCCAGGGCCTGTGGGCAGCCTGGCTGCCACCTGTCCCTGGCCTCCCCCCTCTCACTGGGTGCCAGCAGCCAAAGGGCCACACGAGTGGCCAGCACTGCCCCTTCGCTGGGGCGCCACAGCGCGACGCGGGCTGCCGCCGCCTCGCCACACCCTTCCCCCAGGAACCGCGCCTCCCTCAGGCTCCCTAAGGCCCTGCCCACCCGCACCCCTCCCAGCTTCAGAAGAGTCCACCCCAACCCCGAGTCCGATTCCGCCCCCAGGCCCACCCTGGGGCTCTCCCTCTCACCCCGATGGGAAAACACCCTCGCTCCGGCCACCGACACTGCCTGCCCACGCAGGGAGAGACACACGCGGCCCAGAGTGCTCTGCAGGAGCCTCACCTCAGGACCGCTGACGTGCCCCTGGGGGCAAGGTCTCCGCCCCGAGAGCGGCTCCGCGGGCCCTGGACCCGGGGCGCCCATGGGCACACCTGCACTCCACCCCTGCTATCCCCAGCATGCTCTCAGGACCCCGGGCAAAACACAGACCCTTCTGCTCGACCCTCCGGGACCCCAAGGGCCCTGGAGCCTGTGCGAGACCCCGCAGGGCCGCACCTCGCCCTGACCGCCAATGGCCAGGGGCGTCCCCTGCCGCCAGGCTGTGGGCTCGGGTCGCTCGCCCTTCACCCTCCAGGCCCGCCACACCAGGCCCCCTGGCGCGCGGGACCTGGGTCCCTCAGGCAGGTCTCCCCGGGGCACTCTGGGGACACCGGAGGCCTGCCTGCCCCAAACCCCGCCCCACGGCTGCCGCCTGTCCACCGGACACAACGCAACCCGCACAGACCGCCTGCCGCCGGGCGCCCGGAGCCTGCCACCAGTTGGGCGCTCGGGCCCCACGCAAGGCACACGCCACAGCCCCGCCGCCAGCACCGGAAGGCCCGCCGGGCCCCATGGCACCCTCTCCTTTGCGTGCCACACCCATGCACACCCAGGCCTCCCTAACTCCAGCACCAGCATCTCCACGGGAGACGCACCAGACCCTGGGCCCAGCGGGACCCTCGCACCGAAACTCACGCCCCTTCCGCCGCCACCTGCCCCCTTTCCTCCACAGCAGACTCCCTCCTTGCCACCAGCTCCCGCCCGGCACCAGCTCGGCTGGGCTCCAGTCCGCAGGCGTGGCTAGCTCTGCTGGGTATCAACCTCACACTGCCTCCCACTGCGCAACTCCCTGTCCTCCCTCCCCGGGAACACGGCCTCAGCCAGGGCAGGGGCGCCGCACGGCCTCAATGCCCAGCCCCGTGTGTGGACACCTTAGCGGCCCCGGGAGCTGGCCGCGGGCTCACACTTCTATGCCCCGCCGGCACCCATGACCGGCCAGGGCACAGGCACCCAGCGCCCATTCACGTGCCCGGGACCCCTCCGTCCTGCCTTCCACGCGCCGCCCAAATCTCTGAGGATATCCCACATCATAGCCCAGGCCGCCCTGAAGGCACTGCCGCCCCGGGCACCCAACACTCCCCCTCACGGTGCTCTGCGCACACTGGCCCAGGACCTCTGGCCCTCCTGCACTTCTCTCGACCCCAGTCCGCGGCCGACTCGGCTCCGCCCAGGGCCACCTGGCGCCCCACCACCTCCACTTCTCTGGGAAATGCCGCAGGGGCTCCAGGGTTCTCGATGACCACCAAGGACTCTGCGAGGGAAAGGCACTGGCAGCCCCGCCGACCCCGTGAAGGCCCAGGCCAAGGCGTCCGACCCCGCCCAAACGGCCATCTCGGCAAGGCCCCCCGGCCGGCCTCCTCTCTCCCCACCAGAACCTGGGTCGGCAGTCCCGCCGAGGCCAAGGCCCCCGCTGCTCACCCGCAACCTACAGACACCCTCTGCGCCCGACACCGCGGGCAGGACCCCGCGGAGGCCTCAAGGAGGCAGCCGCAGGCCTCAGAGCCCAGCGGCGCTCACACACACCGCAGGCAGCCCACCCCACACTGGGCCTGCCACTCCCAAGGCTTTCCCGCCGGGCACCGGGGACCCGGGGCCACCGGAGGCCTGTCTGCCCACACCTGCGCCCCAGGGCTGCACGCACCCAAGGGAGCCAAGGCAACGGGACCCTCCCCCGACGGCCCCTGTGGGAGCCACGTGCCGGACCTCAGTTTGCGATGAGGAGACGGTAGTGAGTTCTCACTCATTTTGTTCAGATTTTCCAAGGAATGCGTTTGTGGGTGTCATCATCGATCCGAGCACGGGCACACCCGCGGGACGGCCACCGCCACAGCCCCCACCGCCGGGACGGCCAGCCAGCTCCCTCCTGGCCGCGGCCCGCAGGCTCCCGAGCCCAACCGCGGGCAAGCAGGTCAGCTCCACCCCCGGGAGCAGAGGGTGCGGGTCCGGGCGCCACACACCGCCCCCCGGGGGCTACCTTGGCGCAGGCCACTGCCGCTTACCATCGCCTACCAGGTGGCCATCGATCCCGCCACCGGCCGCACGCCAACACGCCTCCCACCGGCAGGAGGGACTGGCCTTCCCGGGGTCGCTCCCGACAGGCTCCGGCTTCCGCTCCCCGCGCTGGCCTCCGTCTCTCCGCCGCAGCAGCTGGGTGAGGGCGACAAGGGACACGTGCAAGCACGCCTCAGCAAGGGGCCCAGTTGCCCAAGGCACAGGGGCCGTGCCCCCCACCGCCCAGGGCCTGTGGGCAGCCTGGCTGCCACCTGTCCCTGGCCTCCCCCCTCTCACTGGGTGCCAGCAGCCAAAGGGCCACACGAGTGGCCAGCACTGCCCCTTCGCTGGGGCGCCACAGCGCGACGCGGGCTGCCGCCGCCTCGCCACACCCTTCCCCCAGGAACCGCGCCTCCCTCAGGCTCCCTAAGGCCCTGCCCACCCGCACCCCTCCCAGCTTCAGAAGAGTCCACCCCAACCCCGAGTCCGATTCCGCCCCCAGGCCCACCCTGGGGCTCTCCCTCTCACCCCGATGGGAAAACACCCTCGCTCCGGCCACCGACACTGCCTGCCCACGCAGGGAGAGACACACGCGGCCCAGAGTGCTCTGCAGGAGCCTCAGCTCAGGACCGCTGACGTGCCCCTGGGGGCAAGGTCTCCGCCCCGAGAGCGGCTCCGCGGGCCCTGGACCCGGGGCGCCCATGGGCACACCTGCACTCCACCCCTGCTATCCCCAGCATGCTCTCAGGACCCCGGGCAAAACACAGACCCTTCTGCTCGACCCTCCGGGACCCCAAGGGCCCTGGAGCCTGGGCGAGACCCCGCAGGGCCGCACCTCGCCCTGACCGCCAATGGCCAGGGGCGTCCCCTGCCGCCAGGCTGTGGGCTCGGGTCGCTCGCCCTTCACCCTCCAGGCCCGCCACACCAGGCCCCCTGGCGCGCGGGACCTGGGTCCCTCAGGCAGGTCTCCCCGGGGCACTCTGGGGACACCGGAGGCCTGCCTGCCCCAAACCCCGCCCCACGGCTGCCGCCTGTCCACCGGACACAACGCAACCCGCACAGACCGCCTGCCGCCGGGCGCCCGGAGCCTGCCACCAGTTGGGCGCTCGGGCCCCACGCAAGGCACACGCCACAGCCCCGCCGCCAGCACCGGAAGGCCCGCCGGGCCCCATGGGACCCTCTCCTTTGCGTGCCACACCCATGCACACCCAGGCCTCCCTAACTCCAGCACCAGCATCTCCACGGGAGACGCACCAGACCCTGGGCCCAGCGGGACCCTCGCACCGAAACTCACGCCCCTTCCGCCGCCACCTGCCCCCTTTCCTCCACAGCAGACTCCCTCCTTGCCACCAGCTCCCGCCCGGCACCAGCTCGGCTGGGCTCCAGTCCGCAGGCGTGGCTAGCTCTGCTGGGTATCAACCTCACACTGCCTCCCACTGCGCAACTCCCTGTCCTCCCTCCCCGGGAACACGGCCTCAGCCAGGGCAGGGGCGCCGCACGGCCTCAATGCCCAGCCCCGTGTGTGGACACCTTAGCGGCCCCGGGAGCTGGCCGCGGGCTCACACTTCTATGCCCCGCCGGCACCCATGACCGGCCAGGGCACAGGCACCCAGCGCCCATTCACGTGCCCGGGACCCCTCCGTCCTGCCTTCCACGCGCCGCCCAAATCTCTGAGGATATCCCACATCATAGCCCAGGCCGCCCTGAAGGCACTGCCGCCCCGGGCACCCAACACTCCCCCTCACGGTGCTCTGCGCACACTGGCCCAGGACCTCTGGCCCTCCTGCACTTCTCTCGACCCCAGTCCGCGGCCGACTCGGCTCCGCCCAGGGCCACCTGGCGCCCCACCACCTCCACGTCTCTGGGAAATGCCGCAGGGGCTCCAGGGTTCTCGATGACCACCAAGGACTCTGCGAGGGAAAGGCACTGGCAGCCCCGCCGACCCCGTGAAGGCCCAGGCCAAGGCGTCCGACCCCGCCCAAACGGCCATCTCGGCAAGGCCCCCCGGCCGGCCTCCTCTCTCCCCACCAGAACCTGGGTCGGCAGTCCCGCCGAGGCCAAGGCCCCCGCTGCTCACCCGCAACCTACAGACACCCTCTGCGCCCGACACCGCGGGCAGGACCCCGCGGAGGCCTCAAGGAGGCAGCCGCAGGCCTCAGAGCCCAGCGGCGCTCACACACACCGCAGGCAGCCCACCCCACACTGGGCCTGCCACTCCCAAGGCTTTCCCGCCGGGCACCGGGGACCCGGGGCCACCGGAGGCCTGCCTGCCCACACCTGCGCCCCAGGGCTGCACGCACCCAAGGGAGCCAAGGCAACGGGACCCTCCCCCGACGGCCCCTGTGGGAGCCACGTGCCGGACCTCAGTTTGCGATGAGGAGACGGTAGTGAGTTCTCACTCATTTTGTTCAGATTTTCCAAGGAATGCGTTTGTGGGTGTCATCATCGATCCGAGCACGGGCACACCCGCGGGACGGCCACCGCCACAGCCCCCACCGCCGGGACGGCCAGCCAGCTCCCTCCTGGCCGCGGCCCGCAGGCTCCCGAGCCCAACCGCGGGCAAGCAGGTCAGCTCCACCCCCGGGAGCAGAGGGTGCGGGTCCGGGCGCCACACACCGCCCCCCGGGGGCTACCTTGGCGCAGGCCACTGCCGCTTACCATCGCCTACCAGGTGGCCATCGATCCCGCCACCGGCCGCACGCCAACACGCCTCCCACCGGCAGGAGGGACTGGCCTTCCCGGGGTCGCTCCCGACAGGCTCCGGCTTCCGCTCCCCGCGCTGGCCTCCGTCTCTCCGCCGCAGAGGCTGGGTGAGGGCGACAACGGACACGCGCAAGCACGCCTCAGCAAGGGGCCAGGCTGCCCAAGGCACAGGGGCCGGGCACCCCACCGCCCAGGGCCTGTGGGCAGCCTGGCTGCCACCTGTCCCTGGCCTCCCCCCTCTCACTGGGTGCCAGCAGCCAAAGGGCCACACGAGTGGCCAGCACTGCCCCTTCCCTGGGGCGCCACAGCGCGACGCGGGCTGCCGCCGCCTCGCCACACCCTTCCCCCAGGAACCGCGCCTCCCTCAGGCTCCCTAAGGCCCTGCCCACCCGCACCCCTCCCAGCTTCAGAAGAGTCCACCCCAACCCCGAGTCCGATTCCGCCCCCAGGCCCACCCTGGGGCTCTCCCTCTCACCCCGATGGGAAAACACCCTCGCTCCGGCCACCGACACTGCCTGCCCACGCAGGGAGAGACACACGCGGCCCAGAGTGCTCTGCAGGAGCCTCACCTCAGGACCGCTGACGTGCCCCTGGGGGCAAGGTCTCCGCCCCGAGAGCGGCTCCAAGGGCTCTGGACCCGGGGCGCCCATGGGCACACCTGCACTCCACCCCTGCTATCCCCAGCACGCTCTCAGGACCCCGGGCAAAACACAGACCCATCTGCTGGACCCTCCGGGACCCCAAGGGCCCTGGAGCCTGTGCGAGACCCCGCAGGGCCGCACCTCGCCCTGACCGCCAATGGCCAGGGGCGTCCCCTGCCGCCAGGCTGTGGGCTCGGGTCGCTCGCCCTTCACCCTCCAGGCCCGCCACACCAGGCCCCCTGGCGCGCGGGACCTGGGTCCCTCAGGCAGGTCTCCCCGGGGCACTCTGGGGACACCGGAGGCCTGCCTGCCCCAAACCCCGCCCCACGGCTGCCGCCTGTCCACCGGACACAACGTAACCCGCACAGACCGCCTGCCGCCGGGCGCCCGGAGCCTGCCACCAGTTGGGCGCTCGGGCCCCACGCAAGGCACACGCCACAGCCCCGCCGCCAGCACCGGAAGGCCCGCCGGGCCCCATGGCACCCTCTCCTTTCCGTGGCACAACCATGCACACCCAGGCCTCCCTAACTCCAGCACCAGCATCTCCACGGGAGACGCACCAGACCCTGGGCCCAGCGGGACCCTCGCACCGAACCTCACGCCCCTTCCGCCGCCACCTGCCCCCTTTCCTCCACAGCAGACTCCCTCCTTGCCACCAGCTCCCGCCCGGCACCAGCTCGGCTGGGCTCCAGTCCGCAGGCGTGGCTAGTTCTGCTGGGTATCAACCTCACACTGCCTCCCACTGCGCAACTCCCTGTCCTCCCTCCCCGGGAACACGGCCTCAGCCAGGGCAGGGGCGCCGCACGGCCTCAATGCCCAGCCCCGTGTGTGGACACCTTAGCGGCCCCGGAAGCTGGCCGCGGGCTCACACTTCTATGCCCCGCCGGCACCCATGACCGGCCAGGGCACAGGCACCCAGCTCCCATTCACGTGCCCGGGACCCCTCCGTCCTGCCTTCCATGCGCCGCCCAAATCTCTGAGGATATCCCACATCATAGCCCAGGCCGCCCTGAAGGCACTGCCGCCCCGGGCACCCAACACTCCCCCTCACGGTGCTCTGCGCACACTGGCCCAGGACCTCTGGCCCTCCTGCACTTCTCTCGACCCCAGTCCGCGGCCGACTCGGCACCGCCCAGGGCCACCTGGCGCCCCACCGCCTCCACGTCTCTGGGAACTGCCGCAGGGGCTCCAGGGTTCTCGATGACCACCAAGGACTCTGCGAGGGACAGGCACTGGCAGCCCCGCCGACCCCGTGAAGGCCCAGGCCAAGGCGTCCGACCCCGCCCAAACGGCCATCTCGGCAAGGCCCCCCGGCCGGCCTCCTCTCTCCCCACCAGAACCTGGGTCGGCAGTCCCGCCGAGGCCAAGGCCCCCGCTGCTCACCCGCAACCTACAGACACCCTCTGCGCCCGACACCGCGGGCAGGACCCCGCGGAGGCCTCAAGGAGGCAGCCGCAGGCCTCAGAGCCCAGCGGCGCTCACACACACCGCAGGCAGCCCACCCCACACTGGGCCTGCCACTCCCAAGGCTTTCCCGCCGGGCACCGGGGCCCCGGGGCCACCGGAGGCCTTCCTGCCCACACCTGCGCCCCAGGGCTGCACGCACCCAAGGGAGCCAAGGCAACGGGACCCTCCCCCGACGGCCCCTGTGGGAGCCACGTGCCGGACCTCAGTTTGCGATGAGGAGACGGTAGTGAGTTCTCACTCATTTTGTTCAGATTTTCCAAGGAATGCGTTTGTGGGTGTCATCATCGATCCGAGCACGGGCACACCCGCGGGACGGCCACCGCCACAGCCCCCACCGCCGGGACGGCCAGCCAGCTCCCTCCTGGCCGCGGCCCGCAGGCTCCCGAGCCCAACCGCGGGCAAGCAGGTCAGCTCCACCCCCGGGAGCAGAGGGTGCGGGTCCGGGCGCCACACACCGCCCCCTGGGGGCTACCTTGGCGCAGGCCACTGCCGCTTACCATCGCCTACCAGGTGGCCATCGATCCCGCCACCGGCCGCACGCCAACACGCCTCCCACCGGCAGGAGGGACTGGCCTTCCCGGGGTCGCTCCCGACAGGCTCCGGCTTCCGCTCCCCGCGCTGGCCTCCGTCTCTCCGCCGCAGCAGCTGGGTGAGGGCGACAACGGACACGCGCAAGCACGCCTCAGCAAGGGGCCAGGCTGCCCAAGGCACAGGGGCCGTGCCCCCCACCGCCCAGGGCCTGTGGGCAGCCTGGCTGCCACCTGTCCCTGGCCTCCCCCCTCTCACTGGGTGCCAGCAGCCAAAGGGCCACACGAGTGGCCAGCACTGCCCCTTCCCTGGGGCGCCACAGCGCGACGCGGGCTGCCGCCGCCTCGCCACACCCTTCCCCCAGGAACCGCGCCTCCCTCAGGCTCCCTAAGGCCCTGCCCACCCGCACCCCTCCCAGCTTCAGAAGAGTCCACCCCAACCCCGAGTCCGATTCCGCCCCCAGGCCCACCCTGGGGCTCTCCCTCTCACCCCGATGGGAAAACACCCTCGCTCCGGCCACCGACACTGCCTGCCCACGCAGGGAGAGACACACGCGGCCCAGAGTGCTCTGCAGGAGCCTCACCTCAGGACCGCTGACGTGCCCCTGGGGGCAAGGTCTCCGCCCCGAGAGCGGCTCCGCGGGCCCTGGACCCGGGGCGCCCATGGGCACACCTGCACTCCACCCCTGCTATCCCCAGCACGCTCTCAGGACCCCGGGCAAAACACAGACCCTTCTGCTGGACCCTCCGGGACCCCAAGGGCCCTGGAGCCTGTGCGAGACCCCGCAGGGCCGCACCTCGCCCTGACCGCCAATGGCCAGGGGCGTCCCCTGCCGCCAGGCTGTGGGCTCGGGTCGCTCGCCCTTCACCCTCCAGGCCCGCCACACCAGGCCCCCTGGCGCGCGGGACCTGGGTCCCTCAGGCAGGTCTCCCCGGGGCACTCTGGGGAAACCGGAGGCCTGCCTGCCCCAAACCCCGCCCCACGGCTGCCGCCTGTCCACCGGACACAACGCAACCCGCACAGACCGCCTGCCGCCGGGCGCCCGGAGCCTGCCACCAGTTGGGCGCTCGGGCCCCACGCAAGGCACACGCCACAGCCCCGCCGCCAGCACCGGAAGGCCCGCCGGGCCCCATGGCACCCTCTCCTTTGCGTGGCACACCCATGCACACCCAGGCCTCCCTAACTCCAGCACCAGCATCTCCACGGGAGACGCACTAGACCCTGCGCCCAGCGGGACCCTCGCACCGAAACTCACGCCCTCACGCCCCTTCCGCCGCCACCTGCCCCCTTTCCTCCACAGCAGACTCCCTCCTTGCCACCAGCTCCCGCCCGGCACCAGCTCGGCTGGGCTCCAGTCCGCAGGCGTGGCTAGCTCTGCTGGGTATCAACCTCACACTGCCTCCCACTGCGCAACTCCCTGTCCTCCCTCCCCGGGAACACGGCCTCAGCCAGGGCAGGGGCGCCGCACGGCCTCAATGCCCAGCCCCGTGTGTGGACACCTTAGCGGCCCCGGGAGCTGGCCGCGGGCTCACACTTCTATGCCCCGCCGGCACCCATGACCGGCCGGGGCACAGGCACCCAGCTCCCATTCACGTGCCCGGGACCCCTCCATCCTGCCTTCCACGCGCCGCCCAAATCTCTGAGGATATCCCACATCATAGCCCAGGCCGCCCTGAAGGCACTGCCGCCCCGGGCACCCAACACTCCCCCTCACGGTGCTCTGCGCACACTGGCCCAGGACCTCTGGCCCTCCTGCACTTCTCTCGACCCCAGTCCGCGGCCGACTCGGCACCGCCCAGGGCCACCTGGCGCCCCACCGCCTCCACGTCTCTGGGAAATGCCGCAGGGGCTCCAGGGTTCTCGATGACCACCAAGGACTCTGCGAGGGACAGGCACTGGCAGCCCCGCCGACCCCGTGAAGGCCCAGGCCAAGGCGTCCGACCCCGCCCAAACGGCCATCTCGGCAAGGCCCCCCCGGCCGGCCTCCTCTCTCCCCACCAGAACCTGGGTCGGCAGTCCCGCCGAGGCCAAGGCCCCCGCTGCTCACCCGCAACCTACAGACACCCTCTGCGCCCGACACCGCGGGCAGGACCCCGCGGAGGCCTCAAGGAGGCAGCCGCAGGCCTCAGAGCCCAGCGGCGCTCACACACACCGCAGGCAGCCCACCCCACACTGGGCCTGCCACTCCCAAGGCTTTCCCGCCGGGCACCGGGGCCCCGGGGCCACCGGAGGCCTGCCTGCCCCCACCTGCGCCCCAGGGCTGCACGCACCCAAGGGAGCCAAGGCAACGGGACCCTCCCCCGACGGCCCCTGTGGGAGCCACGTGCCGGACCTCAGTTTGCGATGAGGAGACGGTAGTGAGTTCTCACTCATTTTGTTCAGATTTTCCAAGGAATGCGTTTGTGGGTGTCATCATCGATCCGAGCACGGGCACACCCGCGGGACGGCCACCGCCACAGCCCCCACCGCCGGGACGGCCAGCCAGCTCCCTCCTGGCCGCGGCCCGCAGGCTCCCGAGCCCAACCGCGGGCAAGCAGGTCAGCTCCACCCCCGGGAGCAGAGGGTGCGGGTCCGGGCGCCACACACCGCCCCCCGGGGGCTACCTTGGCGCAGGCCACTGCCGCTTACCATCGCCTACCAGGTGGCCATCGATCCCGCCACCGGCCGCACGCCAACACGCCTCCCACCGGCAGGAGGGACTGGCCTTCCCGGGGTCGCTCCCGACAGGCTCCGGCTTCCGCTCCCCGCGCTGGCCTCCGTCTCTCCGCCGCAGCAGCTGGGTGAGGGCGACAAGGGACACGTGCAAGCACGCCTCAGCAAGGGGCCCAGTTGCCCAAGGCACAGGGGCCGTGCCCCCCACCGCCCAGGGCCTGTGGGCAGCCTGGCTGCCACCTGTCCCTGGCCTCCCCCCTCTCACTGGGTGCCAGCAGCCAAAGGGCCACACGAGTGGCCAGCACTGCCCCTTCGCTGGGGCGCCACAGCGCGACGCGGGCTGCCGCCGCCTCGCCACACCCTTCCCCCAGGAACCGCGCCTCCCTCAGGCTCCCTAAGGCCCTGCCCACCCGCACCCCTCCCAGCTTCAGAAGAGTCCACCCCAACCCCGAGTCCGATTCCGCCCCCAGGCCCACCCTGGGGCTCTCCCTCTCACCCCGATGGGAAAACACCCTCGCTCCGGCCACCGACACTGCCTGCCCACGCAGGGAGAGACACACGCGGCCCAGAGTGCTCTGCAGGAGCCTCACCTCAGGACCGCTGACGTGCCCCTGGGGGCAAGGTCTCCGCCCTGAGAGCGGCTCCAAGGGCTCTGGACCCGGGGCGCCCATGGGCACACCTGCACTCCACCCCTGCTATCCCCAGCACGCTCTCAGGACCCCGGGCAAAACACAGACCCATCTGCTGGACCCTCCGGGACCCCAAGGGCCCTGGAGCCTGTGCGAGACCCCGCAGGGCCGCACCTCGCCCTGACCGCCAATGGCCAGGGGCGTCCCCTGCCGCCAGGCTGTGGGCTCGGGTCGCTCGCCCTTCACCCTCCAGGCCCGCCACACCAGGCCCCCTGGCGCGCGGGACCTGGGTCCCTCAGGCAGGTCTCCCCGGGGCACTCTGGGGACACCGGAGGCCTGCCTGCCCCAAACCCCGCCCCACGGCTGCCGCCTGTCCACCGGACACAACGCAACCCGCACAGACCGCCTGCCGCCGGGCGCCCGGAGCCTGCCACCAGTTGGGCGCTCGGGCCCCACGCAAGGCACACGCCACAGCCCCGCCGCCAGCACCGGAAGGCCCGCCGGGCCCCATGGCACCCTCTCCTTTGCGTGGCACAACCATGCACACCCAGGCCTCCCTAACTCCAGCACCAGCATCTCCACGGGAGACGCACCAGACCCTGGGCCCAGCGGGACCCTCGCACCGAACCTCACGCCCCTTCCGCCGCCACCTGCCCCCTTTCCTCCACAGCAGACTCCCTCCTTGCCACCAGCTCCCGCCCGGCACCAGCTCGGCTGGGCTCCAGTCCGCAGGCGTGGCTAGTTCTGCTGGGTATCAACCTCACACTGCCTCCCACTGCGCAACTCCCTGTCCTCCCTCCCCGGGAACACGGCCTCAGCCAGGGCAGGGGCGCCGCACGGCCTCAATGCCCAGCCCCGTGTGTGGACACCTTAGCGGCCCCGGAAGCTGGCCGCGGGCTCACACTTCGATGCCCCGCCGGCACCCATGACCGGCCAGGGCACAGGCACCCAGCTCCCATTCACGTGCCCGGGACCCCTCCGTCCTGCCTTCCATGCGCCGCCCAAATCTCTGAGGATATCCCACATCATAGCCCAGGCCGCCCTGAAGGCACTGCCGCCCCGGGCACCCAACACTCCCCCTCACGGTGCTCTGCGCACACTGGCCCAGGACCTCTGGCCCTCCTGCACTTCTCTCGACCCCAGTCCGCGGCCGACTCGGCACCGCCCAGGGCCACCTGGCGCCCCACCGCCTCCACGTCTCTGGGAAATGCCGCAGGGGCTCCAGGGTTCTCGATGACCACCAAGGACTCTGCGAGGGAAAGGCACTGGCAGCCCCGCCGACCCCGTGAAGGCCCAGGCCAAGGCGTCCGACCCCACCCAAACGGCCATCTCGGCAAGGCCCCCCGGCCTGCCTCCTCTCTCCCCACCAGAACCTGGGTCGGCAGTCCCGCCGAGGCCAAGGCCCCCGCTGCTCACCCGCAACCTACAGACACCCTCTGCGCCCGACACCGCGGGCAGGACCCCGCGGAGGCCTCAAGGAGGCAGCCGCAGGCCTCAGAGCCCAGCGGCGCTCACACACACCGCAGGCAGCCCACCCCACACTGGGCCTGCCACTCCCAAGGCTTTCCCGCCGGGCACCGGGGCCCCGGGGCCACCGGAGGCCTGCCTGCCCCCACCTGCGCCCCAGGGCTGCACGCACCCAAGGGAGCCAAGGCAACGGGACCCTCCCCCGACGGCCCCTGTGGGAGCCACGTGCCGGACCTCAGTTTGCGATGAGGAGACGGTAGTGAGTTCTCACTCATTTTGTTCAGATTTTCCAAGGAATGCGTTTGTGGGTGTCATCATCGATCCGAGCACGGGCACACCCGCGGGACGGCCACCGCCACAGCCCCCACCGCCGGGACGGCCAGCCAGCTCCCTCCTGGCCGCGGCCCGCAGGCTCCCGAGCCCAACCGCGGGCAAGCAGGTCAGCTCCACCCCCGGGAGCAGAGGGTGCGGGTCCGGGCGCCACACACCGCCCCCCGGGGGCTACCTTGGCGCAGGCCACTGCCGCTTACCATCGCCTACCAGGTGGCCATCGATCCCGCCACCGGCCGCACGCCAACACGCCTCCCACCGGCAGGAGGGACTGGCCTTCCCGGGGTCGCTCCCGACAGGCTCCGGCTTCCGCTCCCCGCGCTGGCCTCCGTCTCTCCGCCGCAGCAGCTGGGTGAGGGCGACAACGGACACGCGCAAGCACGCCTCAGCAAGGGGCCAGGCTGCCCAAGGCACAGGGGCCGGGCCCCCCAAGGCCCAGGGCCTGTGGGCAGCCTGGCTGCCACCTGTCCCTGGCCTCCCCCCTCTCACTGGGTGCCAGCAGCCAAAGGGCCACACCAGTGGCCAGCACTGCCCCTTCCCTGGGGCGCCACAGTGCGACGCGGGCTGCCGCCGCCTCGCCACACCCTTCCCCCAGGAACCGCGCCTCCCTCAGGCTCCCTAAGGCCCTGCCCACCCGCACCCCTCCCAGCTTCAGAAGAGTCCACCCCAACCCCGAGTCCGATTCCGCCCCCAGGCCCACCCTGGGGCTCTCCCTCTCACCCCGATGGGAAAACACCCTCGCTCCGGCCACCGACACTGCCTGCCCACGCAGGGAGAGACACACGCGGCCCAGAGTGCTCTGCAGGAGCCTCACCTCAGGACCGCTGACGTGCCCCTGGGGGCAAGGTCTCCGCCCCGAGAGCGGCTCCGCGGGCCCTGGACCCGGGGCGCCCATGGGCACACCTGCACTCCACCCCTGCTATCCCCAGCACGCTCTCAGGACCCCGGGCAAAACACAGACCCTTCTGCTGGACCCTCCGGGACCCCAAGGGCCCTGGAGCCTGGGCGAGACCCCGCAGGGCCGCACCTCGCCCTGACCGCCAATGGCCAGGGGCGTCCCCTGCCGCCAGGCTGTGGGCTCGGGTCGCTCGCCCTTCACCCTCCAGGCCCGCCACACCAGGCCCCCTGGCGCGCGGGACCTGGGTCCCTCAGGCAGGTCTCCCCGGGGCACTCTGGGGACACCGGAGGCCTGCCTGCCCCAAACCCCGCCCCACGGCTGCCGCCTGTCCACTGGACACAACGCAACCCGCACAGACCGTGTGTCGCCGGGCGCCCGGAGCCTGCCACCAGTTGGGCGCCCGGAGCCTGCCACCAGTTGGGCGCTCGGGCCCCACGCAAGGCACACGCCACAGCCCCGCCGCCAGCACCGGAAGGCCCGCCGGGCCCCATGGGACCCTCTTCTTTGCGTGCCACACCCATGCACACCCAGGCCTCCCTAACTCCAGCACAAGCATCTCCACGGGAAACGCACTAGACCCTGGGCCCAGCGGCACCCTCGCACCGAACCTCACGCCCCTTCCGCCGCCACCTGCCCCCTTTCCTCCACAGCAGACTCCCTCCTTGCCACCAGCTCCCGCCCGGCACCAGCTCGGCTGGGCTCCAGTCCGCAGGCGTGGCTAGCTCTGCTGGGTATCAACCTCACACTGCCTCCCACTGCGCAACTCCCTGTCCTCCCTCCCCGGGAACACGGCCTCAGCCAGGGCAGGGGCGCCGCACGGCCTCAATGCCCAGCCCCGTGTGTGGACACCTTAGCGGCCCCGGGAGCTGTCCGCGGGCTCACACTTCTATGCCCCGCCGGCACCCATGACCGGCCAGGGCACAGGCACCCAGCTCCCATTCACGTGCCCGGGACCCCTCCGTCCTGCCTTCCACGCGCCGCCCAAATCTCTGAGGATATCCCACATCATAGCCCAGGCCGCCCTGAAGGCACTGCCGCCCCGGGCACCCAACACTCCCCCTCACGGTGCTCTGCGCACACTGGCCCAGGACCTCTGGCCCTCCTGCACTTCTCTCGACCCCAGTCCGCGGCCGACTCGGCACCGCCCAGGGCCACCTGGCGCCCCACCGCCTCCACGTCTCTGGGAAATGCCGCAGGGGCTCCAGGGTTCTCGATGACCACCAAGGACTCTGCGAGGGAAAGGCACTGGCAGCCCCGCCGACCCCGTGAAGGCCCAGGCCAAGGCGTCCGACCCCGCCCAAACGGCCATCTCGGCAAGGCCCCCCGGCCTGCCTCCTCTCTCCCCACCAGAACCTGGGTCGGCAGTCCCGCCGAGGCCAAGGCCCCCGCTGCTCACCCGCAACCTACAGACACCCTCTGCGCCCGACACCGCGGGCAGGACCCCGCGGAGGCCTCAAGGAGGCAGCCGCAGGCCTCAGAGCCCAGCGGCGCTCACACACACCGCAGGCAGCCCACCCCACACCGGGCCTGCCACTCCCAAGGCTTTCCCGCCGGGCACCGGGGCCCCGGGGCCACCGGAGGCCTGCCTGCCCCCACCTGCGCCCCAGGGCTGCACGCACCCAAGGGAGCCAAGGCAACGGGACCCTCCCCCGACGGCCCCTGTGGGAGCCACGTGCCGGACCTCAGTTTGCGATGAGGAGACGGTAGTGAGTTCTCACTCATTTTGTTCAGATTTTCCAAGGAATGCGTTTGTGGGTGTCATCACCGATCCGAGCACGGGCACACCCGCGGGACGGCCACCGCCACAGCCCCCACCGCCGGGACGGCCAGCCAGCTCCCTCCTGGCCGCGGCCCGCAGGCTCCCGAGCCCAACCGCGGGCAAGCAGGTCAGCTCCACCCCCGGGAGCAGAGGGTGCGGGTCCGGGCGCCACACACCGCCCCCCGGGGGCTACCTTGGCGCAGGCCACTGCCGCTTACCATCGCCTACCAGGTGGCCATCGATCCCGCCACCGGCCGCACGCCAACACGCCTCCCACCGGCAGGAGGGACTGGCCTTCCCGGGGTCGCTCCCGACAGGCTCCGGCTTCCGCTCCCCGCGCTGGCCTCCGTCTCTCCGCCGCAGCAGCTGGGTGAGGGCGACAACGGACACGCGCAAGCACGCCTCAGCAAGGGGCCCAGTTGCCCAAGGCACAGGGGCCGTGCCCCCCACCGCCCAGGGCCTGTGGGCAGCCTGGCTGCCACCTGTCCCTGGCCTCCCCCCTCTCACTGGGTGCCAGCAGCCAAAGGGCCACACGAGTGGCCAGCACTGCCCCTTCCCTGGGGCGCCACAGCGCGACGCGGGCTGCCGCCGCCTCGCCACACCCTTCCCCCAGGAACCGCGCCTCCCTCAGGCTCCCTAAGGCCCTGCCCACCCGCACCCCTCCCAGCTTCAGAAGAGTCCACCCCAACCCCGAGTCCGATTCCGCCCCCAGGCCCACCCTGGGGCTCTCCCTCTCACCCCGATGGGAAAACACCCTCGCTCCGGCCACCGACACTGCCTGCCCACGCAGGGAGAGACACACGCGGCCCAGAGTGCTCTGCAGGAGCCTCACCTCAGGACCGCTGACGTGCCCCTGGGGGCAAGGTCTCCGCCCCGAGAGCGGCTCCGCGGGCCCTGGACCCGGGGCGCCCATGGGCACACCTGCACTCCACCCCTGCTATCCCCAGCACGCTCTCAGGACCCCGGGCAAAACACAGACCCTTCTGCTGGACCCTCCGGGACCCCAAGGGCCCTGGAGCCTGTGCGAGACCCCGCAGGGCCGCACCTCGCCCTGACCGCCAATGGCCAGGGGCGTCCCCTGCCGCCAGGCTGTGGGCTCGGGTCGCTCGCCCTTCACCCTCCAGGCCCGCCACACCAGGCCCCCTGGCGCGCGGGACCTGGGTCCCTCAGGCAGGTCTCCCCGGGGCACTCTGGGGACACCGGAGGCCTGCCTGCCCCAAACCCCGCCCCACGGCTGCCGCCTGTCCACCGGACACAACGCAACCCGCACAGACCGCCTGCCGCCGGGCGCCCGGAGCCTGCCACCAGTTGGGCGCTCGGGCCCCACGCAAGGCACACGCCACAGCCCCGCCGCCAGCACCGGAAGGCCCGCCGGGCCCCATGGGACCCTCTCCTTTGCGTGCCACACCCATGCACACCCAGGCCTCCCTAACTCCAGCACAAGCATCTCCACGGGAAACGCACTAGACCCTGGGCCCAGCGGGACCCTCGCACCGAACCTCACGCCCCTTCCGCCGCCACCTGCCCCCTTTCCTCCACAGCAGACTCCCTCCTTGCCACCAGCTCCCGCCTGGAACCAGCTCGGCTGGGCTCCAGTCCGCAGGCGTGGCTAGCTCTGCTGGGTATCAACCTCACACTGCCTCCCACTGCGCAACTCCCTGTCCTCCCTCCCCGGGAACACGGCCTCAGCCAGGGCAGGGGCGCCGCACGGCCTCAATGCCCAGCCCCGTGTGTGGACACCTTAGCGGCCCCGGGAGCTGGCCGCGGGCTCACACTTCTATGCCCCGCCGGCACCCATGACCGGCCAGGGCACAGGCACCCAGCTCCCATTCACGTGCCCGGGACCCCTCCGTCCTGCCTTCCACGCGCCGCCCAAATCTCTGAGGATATCCCACATCATAGCCCAGGCCGCCCTGAAGGCACTGCCGCCCCGGGCACCCAACACTCCCCCTCACGGTGCTCTGCGCACACTGGCCCAGGACCTCTGGCCCTCCTGCACTTCTCTCGACCCCAGTCCGCGGCCGACTCGGCACCGCCCAGGGCAACCTGGCGCCCCACCGCCTCCACTTCTCTGGGAAATGCCGCAGGGGCTCCAGGGTTCTCGATGACCACCAAGGACTCTGCGAGGGAAAGGCACTGGCAGCCCCGCCGACCCCGTGAAGGCCCAGGCCAAGGCGTCCGACCCCGCCCAAACGGCCATCTCGGCAAGGCCCCCCGGCCGGCCTCCTCTCTCCCCACCAGAACCTGGGTCGGCAGTCCCGCCGAGGCCAAGGCCCCCGCTGCTCACCCGCAACCTACAGACACCCTCTGCGCCCGACACCGCGGGCAGGACCCCGCGGAGTCCTCAAGGAGGCAGCCGCAGGCCTCAGAGCCCAGCGGCGCTCACACACACCGCAGGCAGCCCACCCCACACTGGGCCTGCCACTCCCAAGGCTTTGCCGCCCGGCACCGGGGGCCCCGGGGCCCCGGGGCTGCCCTCGAGGAGGCCAGCCCCAAGGCTCCTCTCCCCATGGCCCTCCGGGGCCACCGGAGGCCTGCCTGCCCCCACCTGCGCCCCAGGGCTGCACGCACCCAAGGGAGCCAAGGCAACGGGACCCTCCCCCGACGGCCCCTGTGGGAGCCACGTGCCGGACCTCAGTTTGCGATGAGGAGACGGTAGTGAGTTCTCACTCATTTTGTTCAGATTTTCCAAGGAATGCGTTTGTGGGTGTCATCATCGATCCGAGCACGGGCACACCCGCGGGACGGCCACCGCCACAGCCCCCACCGCCGGGACGGCCAGCCAGCTCCCTCCTGGCCGCGGCCCGCAGGCTCCCGAGCCCAACCGCGGGCAAGCAGGTCAGCTCCACCCCCGGGAGCAGAGGGTGCGGGTCCGGGCGCCACACACCGCCCCCCGGGGGCTACCTTGGCGCAGGCCACTGCCGCTTACCATCGCCTACCAGGTGGCCATCGATCCCGCCACCGGCCGCACGCCAACACGCCTCCCACCGGCAGGAGGGACTGGCCTTCCCGGGGTCGCTCCCGACAGGCTCCGGCTTCCGCTCCCCGCGCTGGCCTCCGTCTCTCCGCCGCAGCAGCTGGGTGAGGGCGACAACGGACACGCGCAAGCACGCCTCAGCAAGGGGCCAGGCTGCCCAAGGCACAGGGGCCGGGCCCCCCACCGCCCAGGGCCTGTGGGCAGCCTGGCTGCCACCTGTCCCTGGCCTCCCCCCTCTCACTGGGTGCCAGCAGCCAAAGGGCCACACGAGTGGCCAGCACTGCCCCTTCCCTGGGGCGCCACAGCGCGACACGGGCTGCCGCCGCCTCGCCACACCCTTCCCCCAGGAACCGCGCCTCCCTCAGGCTCCCTAAGGCCC
The DNA here is from genome assembly GCF_054392235.1 of Sus scrofa. NCBI lineage: Eukaryota > Metazoa > Chordata > Mammalia > Artiodactyla > Suidae > Sus > Sus scrofa. Next base: position 152,102,640 of record NC_139383.1, read on the forward strand.
TGCCCACCCGCACCCCTCCCAGCTTCAGAAGAGTCCACCCCAACCCCCAGTCCGATTCCGCCCCCAGGCCCACCCTGGGGCTCTCCCTCTCACCCCGATGGGAAAACACCCTCGCTCCGGCCACCGACACTGCCTGCCCACGCAGGGAGAGACACACTCGGCCCAGAGTGCTCTGCAGGAGCCTCACCTCAGGACCGCTGACGTGCCCCTGGGGGCAAGGTCTCCGCCCCGAGAGCGGCTCCGCGGGCTCTGGACCCGGGGCGCCCATGGGCACACCTGCACTCCACCCCTGCTATCCCCAGCACGCTCTCAGGACCCCGGGCAAAACACAGACCCTTCTGCTGGACCCTCCGGGACCCCAAGGGCCCTGGAGCCTGTGCGAGACCCCGCAGGGCCGCACCTCGCCCTGACCGCCAATGGCCAGGGGCGTCCCCTGCCGCCAGGCTGTGGGCTCGGGTCGCTCGCCCTTCACCCTCCAGGCCCGCCACACCAGGCCCCCTGGCGCGCGGGACCTGGGTCCCTCAGGCAGGTCTCCCCGGGGCACTCTGGGGACACCGGAGGCCTGCCTGCCCCAAACCCCGCCCCACGGCTGCCGCCTGTCCACCGGACACAACGCAACCCGCAAAGACCGCCTGCCGCCGGGCGCCCGGAGCCTGCCACCAGTTGGGCGCTCGGGCCCCACGCAAGGCACACGCCACAGCCCCGCCGCCAGCACCGGAAGGCCCGCCGGGCCCCATGGGACCCTCTCCTTTGCGTGGCACACCCATGCACACCCAGGCCTCCCTAACTCCAGCACCAGCATCTCCACGGGAGAGGCACCAGACCCTGGGCCCAGCGGCACCCTCGCACCGAAACTCACGCCCTCACGCCCCTTCCGCCGCCACCTGCCCCCTTTCCTCCACAGCAGACTCCCTCCTTGCCACCAGCTCCCGCCCGGCACCAGCTCGGCTGGGCTCCAGTCCGCAGGCGTGGCTAGCTCTGCTGGGTATCAACCTCACACTGCCTCCCACTGCGCAACTCCCTGTCCTCCCTCCCCAGGAACACGGCCTCAGCCAGGGCAGGGGCGCCGCACGGCCTCAATGCCCAGCCCCGTGTGTGGACACCTTAGCGGCCCCGGGAGCTGGCCGCGGGCTCACACTTCTATGGCCCGCCGGCACCCATGACCGGCCAGGGCACAGGCACCCAGCTCCCATTCACGTGCCCGGGACCCCTCCGTCCTGCCTTCCACGCGCCGCCCAAATCTCTGAGGATATCCCACATCATAGCCCAGGCCGCCCTGAAGGCACTGCCGCCCCGGGCACCCAACACTCCCCCTCACGGTGCTCTGCGCACACTGGCCCAGGACCTCTGGCCCTCCTGCACTTCTCTCGACCCCAGTCCGCGGCCGACTCGGCCCCGCCCAGGGCCACCTGGCGCCCCACCGCCTCCACGTCTCTGGGAAATGCCGCAGGGGCTCCAGGGTTCTCGATGACCACCAAGGACTCTGCGAGGGAAAGGCACTGGCAGCCCCGCCGACCCCGTGAAGGCCCAGGCCAAGGCGTCCGACCCCGCCCAAACGGCCATCTCGGCAAGGCCCCCCGGCCTGCCTCCTCTCTCCCCACCAGAACCTGGGTCGGCAGTCCCGCCGAGGCCAAGGCCCCCGCTGCTCACCCGCAACCTACAGACACCCTCTGCGCCCGACACCGCGGGCAGGACCCCGCGGAGGCCTCACGGAGGCAGCCGCAGGCCTGAGAGCCCAGCGGCGCTCACACACACCGCAGGCAGCCCACCCCACACTGGGCCTGCCACTCCCAAGGCTTTCCCGCCCGGCACCGGGGGCCCCGGGGCCCCGGGGCTGCCCTCGAGGAGGCCAGCCCCAAGGCTCCTGTCCCCATGGCCCTCTGGGGCCACCGGAGGCCTGCCTGCCCCCACCTGCGCCCCAGGGCTGCACGCACCCAAGGGAGCCAAGGCAACGGGACCCTCCCCCGACGTCCCCTGTGGGAGCCACGTGCCGGACCTCAGTTTGCGATGAGGAGACGGTAGTGAGTTCTCACTCATTTTGTTCAGATTTTCCAAGGAATGCGTTTGTGGGTGTCATCATCGATCCGAGCACGGGCACACCCGCGGGACGGCCACCGCCACAGCCCCCACCGCCGGGACGGCCAGCCAGCTCCCTCCTGGCCGCGGCCCGAAGGCTCCCGAGCCCAACCACGGGCAAGCAGGTCAGCTCCACCCCCGGGAGCAGAGGGTGCGGGTCCGGGCGCCACACACCGCCCCCCGGGGGCTACCTTGGCGCAGGCCACTGCCGCTTACCATCGCCTACCAGGTGGCCATCGATCCCGCCACCGGCCGCACGCTAACACGCCTCCCACCGGCAGGAGGGACTGGCCTTCCCGGGGTCGCTCCCGACAGGCTCCGGCTTCCGCTCCCCGCGCTGGCCTCCGTCTCTCCGCCGCAGCAGCTGGGTGAGGGCGACAACGGACACACGCAAGCACACCTCAGCAAGGGGCCAGGCTGCCCAAGGCACAGGGGCCGGGCCCCCCACCGCCCAGGGCCTGTGGGCAGCCTGGCTGCCACCTGTCCCTGGCCTCCCCCCTCTCACTGGGTGCCAGCAGCCAAAGGGCCACACGAGTGGCCAGCACTGCCCCTTCGCTGGGGCGCCACAGCGCGACGCGGGCTGCCGCCGCCTTGCCACACCCTTCCCCCAGGAACCGCGCCTCCCTCAGGCTCCCTAAGGCCCTGCCCACCCGCACCCCTCCCAGCTTCAGAAGAGTCCACCCCAACCCCGAGTCCGATTCCGCCCCCAGGCCCACCCTGGGGCTCTCCCTCTCACCCCGATGGGAAAACACCCTCGCTCCGGCCACCGACACTGCCTGCCCACGCAGGGAGAGACACACGCGGCCCAGAGTGCTCTGCAGGAGCCTCAGCTCAGGACCGCTGACGTGCCCCTGGGGGCAAGGTCTCCGCCCCGAGAGCGGCTCCGCGGGCCCTGGACCCGGGGCGCCCATGGGCACACCTGCACTCCACCCCTGCTATCCCCAGCACGCTCTCAGGACCCCGGGCAAAACACAGACCCTTCTGCTGGACCCTCCGGGACCCCAAGGGCCCTGGAGCCTGTGCGAGACCCCGCAGGGCCGCACCTCGCCCTGACCGCCAATGGCCAGGGGCGTCCCCTGCCGCCAGGCTGTGGGCTCGGGTCGCTCGCCCTTCACCCTCCAGGCCCGCCACACCAGGCCCCCTGGCGCGCGGGACCTGGGTCCCTCAGGCAGGTCTCCCCGGGGCACTGTGGGGACACCGGAGACCTGCCTGCCCCAAACCCCGCCCCACGGCTGCCGCCTGTCCACCGGACACAACGCAACCCGCACAGACCGCCTGCCGCCGGGCGCCCGGAGCCTGCCACCAGTTGGGCGCTCGGGCCCCACGCAAGGCACACGCCACAGCCCCGCCGCCAGCACCGGAAGGCCCGCCGGGCCCCATGGCACCCTCTCCTTTGCGTGGCACACCCATGCACACCCAGGCCTCCCTAACTCCAGCACCAGCATCTCCACGGGAGACGCACCAGACCCTGGGCCCAGCGGGACCCTCGCACCGAAACTCACGCCCCTTCCGCCGCCACCTGCCCCCTTTCCTCCACAGCAGACTCCCTCCTTGCCACCAGCTCCCGCCCGGCACCAGCTCGGCTGGGCTCCAGTCCGCAGGCGTGGCTAGCTCTGCTGGGTATCAACCTCACACTGCCTCCCACTGCGCAACTCCCTGTCCTCCCTCCCCGGGAACACGGCCTCAGCAAGGGCAGGGGCGCCGCACGGCCTCAATGCCCAGCCCCTTGTGTGGACACCTTAGCGGCCCCGGGAGCTGGCCGCGGGCTCACACTTCTCTGCCCCGCCGGCACCCATGACCGGCCAGGGCACAGGCACCCAGCTCCCATTCACGTGCCCGGGACCCCTCCGTCCTGCCTTCCACGCGCCGCCCAAATCTCTGAGGATATCCCACATCATAGCCCAGGCCGCCCTGAAGGCACTGCCGCCCCGGGCACCCAACACTCCCCCTCACGGTGCTCTGCGCACACTGGCCCAGGACCTCTGGCCCTCCTGCACTTCTCTCGACCCCAGTCCGAGGCCGACTCGGCCCCGCCCAGGGCCACCTGGCGCCCCACCGCCTCCACGTCTCTAGGAAATGCCGCAGGGGCTCCAGGGTTCTCGATGACCACCAAGGACTCTGCGAGGGACAGGCACTGGCAGCCCCACCGACCCCGTGAAGGCCCAGGCCAAGGCGTCCGACCCCGCCCAAACGGCCATCTCGGCAAGGCCCCCCGGCCTGCCTCCTCTCTCCCCACCAGAACCTGGGTCGGCAGTCCCGCCGAGGCCAAGGCCCCCGCTGCTCACCCGCAACCTACAGACACCCTCTGCGCCCGACACCGCGGGCAGGACCCCGCGGAGGCCTCAAGGAGGCAGCCGCAGGCCTGAGAGCCCAGCGGCGCTCACACACACCGCAGGCAGCCCACCCCACACTGGGCCTGCCACTCCCAAGGCTTTCCCGTCGGGCACCGGGGCCCCGGGGCCCCGGGGCTGCACTCGAGGAGGCCAGCCCCAAGGCTCCTCTCCCCATGGCCCTCCGGGGCCACCGGAGGCCTGCCTGCCCCCACCTGCGCCCCAGGGCTGCACGCACCCAAGGGAGCCAAGGCAACGGGACCCTCCCCCGACGGCCCCTGTGGGAGCCACGTGCCGGACCTCAGTTTGCGATGAGGAGACGGTAGTGAGTTCTCACTCATTTTGTTCAGATTTTCCAAGGAATGCGTTTGTGGGTGTCATCATCGATCCGAGCACGGGCACACCCGCGGGACGGCCACCGCCACAGCCCCCACCGCCGGGACGGCCAGCCAGCTCCCTCCTGGCCGCGGCCCGCAGGCTCCCGAGCCCAACCGCGGGCAAGCAGGTCAGCTCCACCCCCGGGAGCAGAGGGTGCGGGTCCGGGCGCCACACACCGCCCCCCGGGGGCTACCTTGGCGCAGGCCACTGCCGCTTACCATCGCCTACCAGGTGGCCATCGATCCCGCCACCGGCCGCACGCCAACACGCCTCCCACCGGCAGGAGGGACTGGCCTTCCCGGGGTCGCTCCCGACAGGCTCCGGCTTCCGCTCCCCGCGCTGGCCTCCGTCTCTCCGCCGCAGCAGCTGGGTGAGGGCGACAACGGACACGCGCAAGCACGCCTCAGCAAGGGGCCAGGCTGCCCAAGGCACAGGGGCCGGGCCCCCCACCGCCCAGGGCCTGTGGGCAGCCTGGCTGCCACCTGTCCCTGGCCTCCCCCCTCTCACTGGGTGCCAGCAGCCAAAGGGCCACACGAGTGGCCAGCACTGCCCCTTCCCTGGGGCGCCACAGCGCGACACGGGCTGCCGCCGCCTCGCCACACCCTTCCCCCAGGAACCGCGCCTCCCTCAGGCTCCCTAAGGCCCTGCCCACCCGCACCCCTCCCAGCTTCAGAAGAGTCCACCCCAACCCCCAGTCCGATTCCGCCCCCAGGCCCACCCTGGGGCTCTCCCTCTCACCCCGATGGGAAAACACCCTCGCTCCGGCCACCGACACTGCCTGCCCACGCAGGGAGAGACACACTCGGCCCAGAGTGCTCTGCAGGAGCCTCACCTCAGGACCGCTGACGTGCCCCTGGGGGCAAGGTCTCCGCCCCGAGAGCGGCTCCGCGGGCTCTGGACCCGGGGCGCCCATGGGCACACCTGCACTCCACCCCTGCTATCCCCAGCACGCTCTCAGGACCCCGGGCAAAACACAGACCCTTCTGCTGGACCCTCCGGGACCCCAAGGGCCCTGGAGCCTGTGCGAGACCCCGCAGGGCCGCACCTCGCCCTGACCGCCAATGGCCAGGGGCGTCCCCTGCCGCCAGGCTGTGGGCTCGGGTCGCTCGCCCTTCACCCTCCAGGCCCGCCACACCAGGCCCCCTGGCGCGCGGGACCTGGGTCCCTCAGGCAGGTCTCCCCGGGGCACTCTGGGGACACCGGAGGCCTGCCTGCCCCAAACCCCGCCCCACGGCTGCCGCCTGTCCACCGGACACAACGCAACCCGCAAAGACCGCCTGCCGCCGGGCGCCCGGAGCCTGCCACCAGTTGGGCGCTCGGGCCCCACGCAAGGCACACGCCACAGCCCCGCCGCCAGCACCGGAAGGCCCGCCGGGCCCCATGGGACCCTCTCCTTTGCGTGGCACACCCATGCACACCCAGGCCTCCCTAACTCCAGCACCAGCATCTCCACGGGAGAGGCACCAGACCCTGGGCCCAGCGGGACCCTCGCACCGAAACTCACGCCCTCACGCCCCTTCCGCCGCCACCTGCCCCCTTTCCTCCACAGCAGACTCCCTCCTTGCCACCAGCTCCCGCCCGGCACCAGCTCGGCTGGGCTCCAGTCCGCAGGCGTGGCTAGCTCTGCTGGGTATCAACCTCACACTGCCTCCCACTGCGCAACTCCCTGTCCTCCCTCCCCAGGAACACGGCCTCAGCCAGGGCAGGGGCGCCGCACGGCCTCAATGCCCAGCCCCGTGTGTGGACACCTTAGCGGCCCCGGGAGCTGGCCGCGGGCTCACACTTCTATGGCCCGCCGGCACCCATGACCGGCCAGGGCACAGGCACCCAGCTCCCATTCACGTGCCCGGGACCCCTCCGTCCTGCCTTCCACGCGCCGCCCAAATCTCTGAGGATATCCCACATCATAGCCCAGGCCGCCCTGAAGGCACTGCCGCCCCGGGCACCCAACACTCCCCCTCACGGTGCTCTGCGCACACTGGCCCAGGACCTCTGGCCCTCCTGCACTTCTCTCGACCCCAGTCCGCGGCCGACTCGGCCCCGCCCAGGGCCACCTGGCGCCCCACCGCCTCCACGTCTCTGGGAAATGCCGCAGGGGCTCCAGGGTTCTCGATGACCACCAAGGACTCTGCGAGGGAAAGGCACTGGCAGCCCTGCCGACCCCGTGAAGGCCCAGGCCAAGGCGTCCGACCCCGCCCAAACGGCCATCTCGGCAAGGCCCCCCGGCCTGCCTCCTCTCTCCCCACCAGAACCTGGGTCGGCAGTCCCGCCGAGGCCAAGGCCCCCGCTGCTCACCCGCAACCTACAGACACCCTCTGCGCCCGACACCGCGGGCAGGACCCCGCGGAGGCCTCACGGAGGCAGCCGCAGGCCTGAGAGCCCAGCGGCGCTCACACACACCGCAGGCAGCCCACCCCACACTGGGCCTGCCACTCCCAAGGCTTTCCCGCCCGGCACCGGGGGCCCCGGGGCCCCGGGGCTGCCCTCGAGGAGGCCAGCCCCAAGGCTCCTGTCCCCATGGCCCTCTGGGGCCACCGGAGGCCTGCCTGCCCCCACCTGCGCCCCAGGGCTGCACGCACCCAAGGGAGCCAAGGCAACGGGACCCTCCCCCGACGTCCCCTGTGGGAGCCACGTGCCGGACCTCAGTTTGCGATGAGGAGACGGTAGTGAGTTCTCACTCATTTTGTTCAGATTTTCCAAGGAATGCGTTTGTGGGTGTCATCATCGATCCGAGCACGGGCACACCCGCGGGACGGCCACCGCCACAGCCCCCACCGCCGGGACGGCCAGCCAGCTCCCTCCTGGCCGCGGCCCGAAGGCTCCCGAGCCCAACCACGGGCAAGCAGGTCAGCTCCACCCCCGGGAGCAGAGGGTGCGGGTCCGGGCGCCACACACCGCCCCCCGGGGGCTACCTTGGCGCAGGCCACTGCCGCTTACCATCGCCTACCAGGTGGCCATCGATCCCGCCACCGGCCGCACGCTAACACGCCTCCCACCGGCAGGAGGGACTGGCCTTCCCGGGGTCGCTCCCGACAGGCTCCGGCTTCCGCTCCCCGCGCTGGCCTCCGTCTCTCCGCCGCAGCAGCTGGGTGAGGGCGACAACGGACACACGCAAGCACACCTCAGCAAGGGGCCAGGCTGCCCAAGGCACAGGGGCCGGGCCCCCCACCGCCCAGGGCCTGTGGGCAGCCTGGCTGCCACCTGTCCCTGGCCTCCCCCCTCTCACTGGGTGCCAGCAGCCAAAGGGCCACACGAGTGGCCAGCACTGCCCCTTCGCTGGGGCGCCACAGCGCGACGCGGGCTGCCGCCGCCTTGCCACACCCTTCCCCCAGGAACCGCGCCTCCCTCAGGCTCCCTAAGGCCCTGCCCACCCGCACCCCTCCCAGCTTCAGAAGAGTCCACCCCAACCCCGAGTCCGATTCCGCCCCCAGGCCCACCCTGGGGCTCTCCCTCTCACCCCGATGGGAAAACACCCTCGCTCCGGCCACCGACACTGCCTGCCCACGCAGGGAGAGACACACGCGGCCCAGAGTGCTCTGCAGGAGCCTCAGCTCAGGACCGCTGACGTGCCCCTGGGGGCAAGGTCTCCGCCCCGAGAGCGGCTCCGCGGGCCCTGGACCCGGGGCGCCCATGGGCACACCTGCACTCCACCCCTGCTATCCCCAGCACGCTCTCAGGACCCCGGGCAAAACACAGACCCTTCTGCTGGACCCTCCGGGACCCCAAGGGCCCTGGAGCCTGTGCGAGACCCCGCAGGGCCGCACCTCGCCCTGACCGCCAATGGCCAGGGGCGTCCCCTGCCGCCAGGCTGTGGGCTCGGGTCGCTCGCCCTTCACCCTCCAGGCCCGCCACACCAGGCCCCCTGGCGCGCGGGACCTGGGTCCCTCAGGCAGGTCTCCCCGGGGCACTGTGGGGACACCGGAGACCTGCCTGCCCCAAACCCCGCCCCACGGCTGCCGCCTGTCCACCGGACACAACGCAACCCGCACAGACCGCCTGCCGCCGGGCGCCCGGAGCCTGCCACCAGTTGGGCGCTCGGGCCCCACGCAAGGCACACGCCACAGCCCCGCCGCCAGCACCGGAAGGCCCGCCGGGCCCCATGGCACCCTCTCCTTTGCGTGGCACACCCATGCACACCCAGGCCTCCCTAACTCCAGCACCAGCATCTCCACGGGAGACGCACCAGACCCTGGGCCCAGCGGGACCCTCGCACCGAAACTCACGCCCCTTCCGCCGCCACCTGCCCCCTTTCCTCCACAGCAGACTCCCTCCTTGCCACCAGCTCCCGCCCGGCACCAGCTCGGCTGGGCTCCAGTCCGCAGGCGTGGCTAGCTCTGCTGGGTATCAACCTCACACTGCCTCCCACTGCGCAACTCCCTGTCCTCCCTCCCCGGGAACACGGCCTCAGCAAGGGCAGGGGCGCCGCACGGCCTCAATGCCCAGCCCCTTGTGTGGACACCTTAGCGGCCCCGGGAGCTGGCCGCGGGCTCACACTTCTCTGCCCCGCCGGCACCCATGACCGGCCAGGGCACAGGCACCCAGCTCCCATTCACGTGCCCGGGACCCCTCCGTCCTGCCTTCCACGCGCCGCCCAAATCTCTGAGGATATCCCACATCATAGCCCAGGCCGCCCTGAAGGCACTGCCGCCCCGGGCACCCAACACTCCCCCTCACGGTGCTCTGCGCACACTGGCCCAGGACCTCTGGCCCTCCTGCACTTCTCTCGACCCCAGTCCGAGGCCGACTCGGCCCCGCCCAGGGCCACCTGGCGCCCCACCGCCTCCACCTCTCTGGGAAATGCCGCAGGGGCTCCAGGGTTCTCGATGACCACCAAGGACTCTGCGAGGGACAGGCACTGGCAGCCCCACCGACCCCGTGAAGGCCCAGGCCAAGGCGTCCGACCCCGCCCAAACGGCCATCTCGGCAAGGCCCCCCGGCCTGCCTCCTCTCTCCCCACCAGAACCTGGGTCGGCAGTCCCGCCGAGGCCAAGGCCCCCGCTGCTCACCCGCAACCTACAGACACCCTCTGCGCCCGACACCGCGGGCAGGACCCCGCGGAGGCCTCAAGGAGGCAGCCGCAGGCCTGAGAGCCCAGCGGCGCTCACACACACCGCAGGCAGCCCACCCCACACTGGGCCTGCCACTCCCAAGGCTTTGCCGCCGGGCACCGGGGGCCCCGGGGCCCCGGGGCTGCCCTCGAGGAGGCCAGCCCCAAGGCTGCTCTCCCCATGGCCCTCCGGGGCCACCGGAGGCCTGCCTGCCCCCACCTGCGCCCCAGGGCTGCACGCACCCAAGGGAGCCAAGGCAACGGGACCCTCCCCCGACGTCCCCTGTGGGAGCCACGTGCCGGACCTCAGTTTGCGATGAGGAGACGGTAGTGAGTTCTCACTCATTTTGTTCAGATTTTCCAAGGAATGCGTTTGTGGGTGTCATCATCGATCCGAGCACGGGCACACGCGCGGGACGGCCACCGCCACAGCCCCCACCGCCGGGACGGCCAGCCAGCTCCCTCCTGGCCGCGGCCCGCAGGCTCCCGAGCCCAACCGCGGGCAAGCAGGTCAGCTCCACCTCCGGGAGCAGAGGGTGCGGGTCCGGGCGCCACACACCGCCCCCCGGGGGCTACCTTGGCGCAGGCCACTGCCGCTTACCATCGCCTACCAGGTGGCCATCGATCCCGCCACCGGCCGCACGCCAACACGCCTCCCTCCGGCAGGAGGGACTGGCCTTCCCGGGGTCGCTCCCGACAGGCTCCGGCTTCCGCTCCCCGCGCTGGCCTCCGTCTCTCCGCCGCAGCAGCTGGGTGAGGGCGACAACGGACACGCGCAAGCACGCCTCAGCAAGGGGCCAGGCTGCCCAAGGCACAGGGGCCGTGCCCCCCACCGCCCAGGGCCTGTGGGCAGCCTGGCTGCCACCTGTCCCTGGCCTCCCCCCTCTCACTGGGTGCCAGCAGCCAAAGGGCCACACGAGTGGCCAGCACTGCCCCTTCCCTGGGGCGCCACAGCGCGACACGGGCTGCCGCCGCCTCGCCACACCCTTCCCCCAGGAACCGCGCCTCCCTCAGGCTCCCTAAGGCCCTGCCCACCCGCACCCCTCCCAGCTTCAGAAGAGTCCACCCCAACCCCCAGTCCGATTCCGCCCCCAGGCCCACCCTGGGGCTCTCCCTCTCACCCCGATGGGAAAACACCCTCGCTCCGGCCACCGACACTGCCTGCCCACGCAGGGAGAGACACACGCGGCCCAGAGTGCTCTGCAGGAGCCTCACCTCAGGACCGCTGACGTGCCCCTGGGGGCAAGGTCTCCGCCCCGAGAGCGGCTCCGCGGGCTCTGGACCCGGGGCGCCCATGGGCACACCTGCACTCCACCCCTGCTATCCCCAGCACGCTCTCAGGACCCCGGGCAAAACACAGACCCTTCTGCTGGACCCTCCGGGACCCCAAGGGCCCTGGAGCCTGTGCGAGACCCCGCAGGGCCGCACCTCGCCCTGACCGCCAATGGCCAGGGGCGTCCCCTGCCTCCAGGCTGTGGGCTCGGGTCGCTCGCCCTTCACCCTCCAGGCCCGCCACACCAGGCCCCCTGGCGCGCGGGACCTGGGTCCCTCAGGCAGGTCTCCCCGGGGCACTCTGGGGACACCGGAGGCCTGCCTGCCCCAAACCCCGCCCCACGGCTGCCGCCTGTCCACCGGACACAACGCAACCCGCACAGACCGCCTGCCGCCGGGCGCCCGGAGCCTGCCACCAGTTGGGCGCTCGGGCCCCACGCAAGGCACACGCCACAGCCCCGCCGCCAGCACCGGAAGGCCCGCCGGGCCCCATGGGACCCTCTCCTTTGCGTGCCACACCCATGCACACCCAGGCCTCCCTAACTCCAGCACCAGCATCTCCACGGGAGAGGCACCAGACCCTGGGCCCAGCGGCACCCTCGCACCGAAACTCACGCCCTCACGCCCCTTCCGCCGCCACCTGCCCCCTTTCCTCCACAGCAGAATCCCTCCTTGCCACCAGCTCCCGCCCGGCACCAGCTCGGCTGGGCTCCAGTCCGCAGGCGTGGCTAGCTCTGCTGGGTATCAACCTCACACTGCCTCCCACTGCGCAACTCCCTGTCCTCCCTCCCCAGGAACACGGCCTCAGCCAGGGCAGGGGCGCCGCACGGCCTCAATGCCCAGCCCCGTGTGTGGACACCTTAGCGGCCCCGGGAGCTGGCCGCGGGCTCACACTTCTATGGCCCGCCGGCACCCATGACCGGCCAGGGCACAGGCACCCAGCTCCCATTCACGTGCCCGGGACCCCTCCGTCCTGCCTTCCACGCGCCGCCCAAATCTCTGAGGATATCCCACATCATAGCCCAGGCCGCCCTGAAGGCACTGCCGCCCCGGGCACCCAACACTCCCCCTCACGGTGCTCTGCGCACACTGGCCCAGGACCTCTGGCCCTCCTGCACTTCTCTCGACCCCAGTCCGCGGCCGACTCGGCACCGCCCAGGGCCACCTGGCGCCCCACCGCCTCCACGTCTCTGGGAAATGCCGCAGGGGCTCCAGGGTTCTCGATGACCACCAAGGACTCTGCGAGGGAAAGGCACTGGCAGCCCCGCCGACCCCGTGAAGGCCCAGGCCAAGGCGTCCGACCCCGCCCAAACGGCCATCTCGGCAAGGCCCCCCGGCCTGCCTCCTCTCTCCCCACCAGAACCTGGGTCGGCAGTCCCGCCGAGGCCAAGGCCCCCGCTGCTCACCCGCAACCTACAGACACCCTCTGCGCCCGACACCGCGGGCAGGACCCCGCGGAGGCCTCAAGGAGGCAGCCGCAGGCCTGAGAGCCCAGCGGCGCTCACACACACCGCAGGCAGCCCACCCCACACTGGGCCTGCCACTCCCAAGGCTTTCCCGCCCGGCACCGGGGGCCCCGGGGCCCCGGGGCTGCCCTCGAGGAGGCCAGCCCCAAGGCTCCTCTCCCCATGGCCCTCTGGGGCCACCGGAGGCCTGCCTGCCCCCACCTGCGCCCCAGGGCTGCACGCACCCAAGGACGCCAAGGCAACGGGACTCTCCCCAGACGTCCCCTGTGGGAGCCACGTGCCGGACCTCAGTTTGCGATGAGGAGACGGTAGTGAGTTCTCACTCATTTTGTTCAGATTTTCCAAGGAATGCGTTTGTGGGTGTCATCATCGATCCGAGCACGGGCACACCCGCGGGACGGCCACCGCCACAGCCCCCACCGCCGGGACGGCCAGCCAGCTCCCTCCTGGCCGCGGCCCGAAGGCTCCCGAGCCCAACCACGGGCAAGCAGGTCAGCACCACCCCCGGGAGCAGAGGGTGCGGGTCCGGGCGCCACACACCGCCCCCCGGGGGCTACCTTGGCGCAGGCCACTGCCGCTTACCATCGCCTACCAGGTGGCCATCGATCCCGCCACCGGCCGCACGCTAACACGCCTCCCACCGGCAGGAGGGACTGGCCTTCCCGGGGTCGCTCCCGACAGGCTCCGGCTTCCGCTCCCCGCGCTGGCCTCCGTCTCTCCGCCGCAGCAGCTGGGTGAGGGCGACAACGGACACACGCAAGCACGCCTCAGCAAGGGGCCAGGCTGCCCAAGGCACAGGGGCCGTGCCCCCCACCGCCCAGGGCCTGTGGGCAGCCTGGCTGCCACCTGTCCCTGGCCTCCCCCCTCTCACTGGGTGCCAGCAGCCAAAGGGCCACACGAGTGGCCAGCACTGCCCCTTCGCTGGGGCGCCACAGCGCGACGCGGGCTGCCGCCGCCTCGCCACACCCTTCCCCCAGGAACCGCGCCTCCCTCAGGCTCCCTAAGGCCCTGCCCACCCGCACCCCTCCCAGCTTCAGAAGAGTCCACCCCAACCCCGAGTCCGATTCCGCCCCCAGGCCCACCCTGGGGCTCTCCCTCTCACCCCGATGGGAAAACACCCTCGCTCCGGCCACCGACACTGCCTGCCCACGCAGGGAGAGACACACGCGGCCCAGAGTGCTCTGCAGGAGCCTCACCTCAGGACCGCTGACGTGCCCCTGGGGGCAAGGTCTCCGCCCCGAGAGCGGCTCCGCGGGCCCTGGACCCGGGGCGCCCATGGGCACACCTGCACTCCACCCCTGCTATCCCCAGCACGCTCTCAGGACCCCGGGCAAAACACAGACCCTTCTGCTGGACCCTCCGGGACCCCAAGGGCCCTGGAGCCTGTGCGAGACCCCGCAGGGCCGCACCTCGCCCTGACCGCCAATGGCCAGGGGCGTCCCCTGCCGCCAGGCTGTGGGCTCGGGTCGCTCGCCCTTCACCCTCCAGGCCCGCCACACCAGGCCCCCTGGCGCGCGGGACCTGGGTCCCTCAGGCAGGTCTCCCCGGGGCACTCTGGGGACACCGGAGGCCTGCCTGCCCCAAACCCCGCCCCACGGCTGCCGCCTGTCCACCGGACACAACGCAACCCGCACAGACCGCCTGCCGCCGGGCGCCCGGAGCCTGCCACCAGTTGGGCGCTCGGGCCCCACGCAAGGCACACGCCACAGCCCCGCCGCCTGCACCGGAAGGCCCGCCGGGCCCCATGGGACCCTCTCCTTTGCGTGCCACACCCATGCACACCCAGGCCTCCCTAACTCCAGCACCAGCCTCTCCACGGGAGACGCACTAGACCCTGGGCCCAGCGGGACCCTCGCACCGAAACTCACGCCCTCACGCCCCTTCCGCCGCCACCTGCCCCCTTTCCTCCACAGCAGACTCCCTCCTTGCCACCAGCTCCCGCCCGGCACCAGCTCGGCTGGGCTCCAGTCCGCAGGCGTGGCTAGCTCTGCTGGGTATCAACCTCACACTGCCTCCCACTGCGCAACTCCCTGTCCTCCCTCCCCGGGAACACGGCCTCAGCCAGGGCAGGGGCGCCGCACGGCCTCAATGCCCAGCCCCGTGTGTGGACACCTTAGCGGCCCCGGGAGCTGGCCGCGGGCTCACACTTCTATGGCCCGCCGGCACCCATGACCGGCCAGGGCACAGGCACCCAGCTCCCATTCACGTGCCCGGGACCCCTCCGTCCTGCCTTCCACGCGCCGCCCAAATCTCTGAGGATATCCCACATCATAGCCCAGGCCGCCCTGAAGGCACTGCCGCCCCGGGCACCCAACACTCCCCCTCACGGTGCTCTGCGCACACTGGCCCAGGACCTCTGGCCCTCCTGCACTTCTCTCGACCCCAGTCCGCGGCCGACTCGGCACCGCCCAGGGCCACCTGGCGCCCACCGCCTCCACGTCTCTGGGAAATGCCGCAGGGGCTCCAGGGTTCTCGATGACCACCAAGGAATCTGCGAGGGACAGGCACTGGCAGCCCCACCGACCCCGTGAAGGCCCAGGCCAAGGCGTCCGACCCCGCCCAAACGGCCATCTCGGCAAGGCCCCCCGGCCTGCCTCCTCTCTCCCCACCAGAACCTGGGTCGGCAGTCCCGCCGAGGCCAAGGCCCCCGCTGCTCACCCGCAACCTACAGACACCCTCTGCGCCCGACACCGCGGGCAGGACCCCGCGGAGTCCTCAAGGAGGCAGCCGCAGGCCTGAGAGCCCAGCGGCGCTCACACACACCGCAGGCAGCCCACCCCACACTGGGCCTGCCACTCCCAAGGCTTTGCCGCCGGGCACCGGGGGCCCCGGGGCCCCGGGGCTGCCCTCGAGGAGGCCAGCCCCAAGGCTCCTCTCCCCATGGCCCTCCGGGGCCACCGGAGGCCTGCCTGCCCCCACCTGCGCCCCAGGGCTGCACGCACCCAAGGGAGCCAAGGCAACGGGACCCTCCCCCGACGGCCCCTGTGGGAGCCACGTGCCGGACCTCAGTTTGCGATTGGAGACGGTAGTGAGTTCTCACTCATTTTGTTCAGATTTTCCAAGGAATGCGTTTGTGGGTGTCATCATCGATCCGAGCACGGGCACACCCGCGGGACGGCCACCGCCACAGCCCCCACCGCCGGGCCGGCCAGCCAGCTCCCTCCTGGCCGCGGCCCGCAGGCTCCCGAGCCCAACCGCGGGCAAGCAGGTCAGCTCCATCCCCGGGAGCAGAGGGTGCGGGTCCGGGCGCCACACACCGCCCCACGGGGGCTACCTTGGCGCAGGCCACTGCCGCTTACCATCGCCTACCAGGTGGCCATCGATCCCGCCACAGGCCGCACGCCAACACGCCTCCCTCCGGCAGGAGGGACTGGCCTTCCCGGGGTCGCTCCCGACAGGCTCCGGCTTCCGCTCCCCGCGCTGGCCTCCGTCTCTCCGCCGCAGCAGCTGGGTGAGGGCGACAACGGACACGCGCAAGCACGCCTCAGCAAGGGGCCAGGCTGCCCAAGGCACAGGGGCCGGGCCCCCCACCGCCCAGGGCCTGTGGGCAGCCTGGCTGCCAACTGTCCCTGGCCTCCCCCCTCTCACTGGGTGCCAGCAGCCAAAGGGCCACACGAGTGGCCAGCACTGCCCCTTCGCTGGGGCGCCACAGCGCCACGCGGGCTGCCGCCGCCTCGCCACACCCTTCCCCCAGGAACCGCGCCTCCCTCAGGCTCCCTAAGGCCCTGCCCACCCGCACCCCTCCCAGCTTCAGAAGAGTCCACCCCAACCCCGAGTCCGATTCCGCCCCCAGGCCCACCCTGGGGCTCTCCCTCTCACCCCGATGGGAAAACACCCTCGCTCCGGCCACCGACACTGCCTGCCCACGCAGGGAGAGACACACGCGGCCCAGAGTGCTCTGCAGGAGCCTCACCTCAGGACCGCTGACGTGCCCCTGGGGGCAAGGTCTCCGCCCCGAGAGCGGCTCCGCGGGCCCTGGACCCGGGGCGCCCATGGGCACACCTGCACTCCACCCCTGCTATCCCCAGCACGCTCTCAGGACCCCGGGCAAAACCCAGACCCTTCTGCTGGACCCTCCGGGACCCCAAGGGCCCTGGAGCCTGTGCGAGACCCCGCAGGGCCGCACCTCGCCCTGACCACCAATGGCCAGGGGCGTCCCCTGCCGCCAGGCTGTGGGCTCGGGTCGCTCGCCCTTCACCCTCCAGGCCCGCCACACCAGGCCCCCTGGCGCGCGGGACCTGGGTCCCTCAGGCAGGTCTCCCCGGGGCACTCTGGGGACACCGGAGGCCTGCCTGAACCAAACCCCGCCCCACGGCTGCCGCCTGTCCACCGGACACAACGCAACCCGCACAGACCGCCTGCCGCCGGGCGCCCGGAGCCTGCCACCAGTTGGGCGCTCGGGCCCCACGCAAGGCACACGCCACAGCCCCGCCGCCAGCACCGGAAGGCCCGCCGGGCCCCATGGGACCCTCTCCTTTGCGTGGCACACCCATGCACACCCAGGCCTCCCTAACTCCAGCACCAGCATCTCCACGGGAGACGCACTAGACCCTGCGCCCAGCGGGACCCTCGCACCGAAACTCACGCCCTCACGCCCCTTCCGCCGCCACCTGCCCCCTTTCCTCCACAGCAGACTCCCTCCTTGCCACCAGCTCCCGCCCGGCACCAGCTCGGCTGGGCTCCAGTCCGCAGGCGTGGCTAGCTCTGCTGGGTATCAACCTCACACTGCCTCCCACTGCGCAACTCCCTGTCCTCCCTCCCCGGGAACACGGCCTCAGCCAGGGCAGGGGCGCCGCACGGCCTCAATGCCCAGCCCCGTGTGTGGACACCTTAGCGGCCCCGGGAGCTGGCCGCGGGCTCACACTTCTCTGCCCCGCCGGCACCCATGACCGGCCAGGGCACAGGCACCCAGCTCCCATTCACGTGCCCGGGACCCCTCCGTCCTGCCTTCCACGCGCCGCCCAAATCTCTGAGGATATCCCACATCATAGCCCAGGCCGCCCTGAAGGCACTGCCGCCCCGGGCACCCAACACTCCCCCTCACGGTGCTCTGCGCACACTGGCCCAGGACCTCTGGCCCTCCTGCACTTCTCTCGACCCCAGTCCGCGGCCGACTCGGCACCGCCCAGGGCCACCTGGCGCCCACCGCCTCCACGTCTCTGGGAAATGCCGCAGGGGCTCCAGGGTTCTCGATGACCACCAAGGACTCTGCGAGGGACAGGCACTGGCAGCCCCACCGACCCCGTGAAGGCCCAGGCCAAGGCGTCCGACCCCGCCCAAACGGCCATCTCGGCAAGGCCCCCCGGCCTGCCTCCTCTCTCCCCACCAGAACCTGGGTCGGCAGTCCCGCCGAGGCCAAGGCCCCCGCTGCTCACCCGCAACCTACAGACACCCTCTGCGCCCGACACCGCGGGCAGGACCCCGCGGAGGCCTCAAGGAGGCAGCCGCAGGCCTGAGAGCCCAGCGGCGCTCACACACACCGCAGGCAGCCCACCCCACACTGGGCCTGCCACTCCCAAGGCTTTGCCGCCGGGCACCGGGGGCCCCGGGGCCCCGGGGCTGCCCTCGAGGAGGCCAGCACCAAGGCTCCTCTCCCCATGGCCCTCCGGGGCCACCGGAGGCCTGCCTGCCCCCACCTGCGCCCCAGGGCTGCACGCACCCAAGGGAGCCAAGGCAACGGGACCCTCCCCCGACGTCCCGTGTGGGAGCCACGTGCCGGACCTCAGTTTGCGATTGGAGACGGTAGTGAGTTCTCACTCATTTTGTTCAGATTTTCCAAGGAATGCGTTTGTGGGTGTCATCATCGATCCGAGCACGGGCACACCCGCGGGACGGCCACCGCCACAGCCCCCACCGCCGGGACGGCCAGCCAGCTCCCTCCTGGCCGCGGCCCGCAGGCTCCCGAGCCCAACCGCGGGCAAGCAGGTCAGCTCCACCCCCGGGAGCAGAGGGTGCGGGTCCGGGCGCCACACACCGCCCCCCGGGGGCTACCTTGGCGCAGGCCACTGCCGCTTACCATCGCCTACCAGGTGGCCATCGATCCCGCCACAGGCCGCACGCCAACACGCCTCCCTCCGGCAGGAGGGACTGGCCTTCCCGGGGTCGCTCCCGACAGGCTCCGGCTTCCGCTCCCCGCGCTGGCCTCCGTCTCTCCGCCGCAGCAGCTGGGTGAGGGCGACAACGGACACGCGCAAGCACGCCTCAGCAAGGGGCCAGGCTGCCCAAGGCACAGGGGCCGGGCCCCCCACCGCCCAGGGCCTGTGGGCAGCCTGGCTGCCACCTGTCCCTGGCCTCCCCCCTCTCACTGGGTGCCAGCAGCCAAAGGGCCACACGAGTGGCCAGCACTGCCCCTTCGCTGGGGCGCCACAGCCTGACGCGGGCTGCCGCCGCCTCGCCACACCCTTCCCCCAGGAACCGCGCCTCCCTCAGGCTCCCTAAGGCCCTGCCCACCCGCACCCCTCCCAGCTTCAGAAGAGTCCACCCCAACCCCGAGTCCGATTCCGCCCCCAGGCCCACCCTGGGGCTCTCCCTCTCACCCCGATGGGAAAACACCCTCGCTCCGGCCACCGACACTGCCTGCCCACGCAGGGAGAGACACACGCGGCCCAGAGTGCTCTGCAGGAGCCTCACCTCAGGACCGCTGACGTGCCCCTGGGGGCAAGGTCTCCGCCCCGAGAGCGGCTCCGCGGGCCCTGGACCCGGGGCGCCCATGGGCACACCTGCACTCCACCCCTGCTATCCCCAGCACGCTCTCAGGACCCCGGGCAAAACACAGACCCTTCTGCTGGACCCTCCGGGACCCCAAGGGCCCTGGAGCCTGGGCGAGACCCCGCAGGGCCGCACCTCGCCCTGACCGCCAATGGCCAGGGGCGTCCCCTGCCGCCAGGCTGTGGGCTCGGGTCGCTCGCCCTTCACCCTCCAGGCCCGCCACACCAGGCTCCCTGGCGCGCGGGACCTGGGTCCCTCAGGCAGGTCTCCCCGGGGCACTCTGGGGACACCGGAGGCCTGCCTGCCCCAAACCCCGCCCCACGGCTGCCGCCTGTCCACCGGACACAACGCAACCCGCACAGACCGCCTGCCGCCGGGCGCCCGGAGCCTGCCACCAGTTGGGCGCTCGGGCCCCACGCAAGGCACACGCCACAGCCCCGCCGCCAGCACCGGAAGGCCCGCCGGGCCCCATGGGACCCTCTCCTTTGCGTGCCACACCCATGCACACCCAGGCCTCCCTAACTCCAGCACCAGCATCTCCACGGGAGACGCACTAGACCCTGGGCCCAGCGGCACCCTCGCACCGAAACTCACGCCCTCACGCCCCTTCCGCCGCCACCTGCCCCCTTTCCTCCACAGCAGACTCCCTCCTTGCCACCAGCTCCCGCCCGGCACCAGCTCGGCTGGGCTCCAGTCCGCAGGCGTGGCTAGCTCTGCTGGGTATCAACCTCACACTGCCTCCCACTGCGCAACTCCCTGTCCTCCCTCCCCGGGAACACGGCCTCAGCCAGGGCAGGGGCGCCGCACGGCCTCAATGCCCAGCCCCGTGTGTGGACACCTTAGCGGACCCGGGAGCTGGCCGCGGGCTCACACTTCTATGCCCCGCCGGCACCCATGACCGGCCAGGGCACAGGCACCCAGCTCCCATTCACGTGCCCGGGACCCCTCCGTCCTGCCTTCCACGCGCCGCCCAAATCTCTGAGGATATCCCACATCATAGCCCAGGCCGCCCTGAAGGCACTGCCGCCCCGGGCACCCAACACTCCCCCTCACGGTGCTCTGCGCACACTGGCCCAGGACCTCTGGCCCTCCTGCACTTCTCTCGACCCCAGTCCGCGGCCGACTCGGCACCGCCCAGGGCCACCTGGCGCCCACCGCCTCCACGTCTCTGGGAAATGCCGCAGGGGCTCCAGGGTTCTCGATGACCACCAAGGACTCTGCAAGGGACAGGCACTGGCAGCCCCACCGACCCCGTGAAGGCCCAGGCCAAGGCGTCCGACCCCGCCCAAACGGCCATCTCGGCAAGGCCCCCCGGCCTGCCTCCTCTCTCCCCACCAGAACCTGGGTCGGCAGTCCCGCCAAGGCCAAGGCCCCCGCTGCTCACCCGCAACCTACAGACACACTCTGCGCCCGACACCGCGGGCAGGACCCCGCGGAGGCCTCAAGGAGGCAGCCGCAGGCCTGAGAGCCCAGCGGCGCTCACACACACCACAGGCAGCCCACCCCACACTAGGCCTGCCACTCCCAAGGCTTTGCCGCCGGGCACCGGGGGCCCCGGGGCCCCGGGGCTGCCCTCGAGGAGGCCAGCCCCAAGGCTCCTCTCCCCATGGCCCTCCGGGGCCACCGGAGGCCTGCCTGCCCCCACCTGCGCCCCACGGCTGCACGCACCCAAGGGAGCCAAGGCAACGGGACCCTCCCCCGACGTCCCCTGTGGGAGCCACGTGCCGGACCTCAGTTTGCGATTGGAGACGGTAGTGAGTTCTCACTCATTTTGTTCAGATTTTCCAAGGAATGCGTTTGTGGGTGTCATCATCGATCCGAGCACGGGCACACCCGCGGGACGGCCACCGCCACAGCCCCCACCGCCGGGACGGCCAGCCAGCTCCCTCCTGGCCGCGGCCCGCAGGCTCCCGAGCCCAACCGCGGGCAAGCAGGTCAGCTCCACCCCCGGGAGCAGAGGGTGCGGGTCCGGGCGCCACACACCGCCCCCCGGGGGCTACCTTGGCGCAGGCCACTGCCGCTTACCATCGCCTACCAGGTGGCCATCGATCCCGCCACCGGCCGCACGCCAACACGCCTCCCTCCGGCAGGAGGGACTGGCCTTCCCGGGGTCGCTCCCGACAGGCTCCGGCTTCCGCTCCCCGCGCTGGCCTCCGTCTCTCCGCCGCAGCAGCTGGGTGAGGGCGACAACGGACACGCGCAAGCACGCCTCAGCAAGGGGCCAGGCTGCCCAAGGCACAGGGGCCGGGCCCCCCACCGCCCAGGGCCTGTGGGCAGCCTGGCTGCCACCTGTCCCTGGCCTCCCCCCTCTCACTGGGTGCCAGCAGCCAAAGGGCCACACGAGTGGCCAGCACTGCCCCTTCGCTGGGGCGCCACAGCGCCACGCGGGCTGCCGCCGCCTCGCCACACCCTTCCCCCAGGAACCGCGCCTCCCTCAGGCTCCCTAAGGCCCTGCCCACCCGCACCCCTCCCAGCTTCAGAAGAGTCCACCCCAACCCCGAGTCCGATTCCGCCCCCAGGCCCACCCTGGGGCTCTCCCTCTCACCCCGATGGGAAAACACCCTCGCTCCGGCCACCGACACTGCCTGCCCACGCAGGGAGAGACACACGCGGCCCAGAGTGCTCTGCAGGAGCCTCACCTCAGGACCGCTGACGTGCCCCTGGGGGCAAGGTCTCCGCCCCGAGAGCGGCTCCGCGGGCCCTGGACCCGGGGCGCCCATGGGCACACCTGCACTCCACCCCTGCTATCCCCAGCACGCTCTCAGGACCCCGGGCAAAACACAGACCCTTCTGCTCGACCCTCCGGGACCCCAAGGGCCCTGGAGCCTGTGCGAGACCCCGCAGGGCCGCACCTCGCCCTGACCGCCAATGGCCAGGGGCGTCCCCTGCCGCCAGGCTGTGGGCTCGGGTCGCTCGCCCTTCACCCTCCAGGCCCGCCACACCAGGCCCCCTGGCGCGCGGGACCTGGGTCCCTCAGGCAGGTCTCCCCGGGGCACTCTGGGGACACCGGAGGCCTGCCTGCCCCAAACCCCGCCCCACGGCTGCCGCCTGTCCACCGGACACAACGCAACCCGCACAGACCGCCTGCCGCCGGGCGCCCGGAGCCTGCCACCAGTTGGGCGCTCGGGCCCCACGCAAGGCACACGCCACAGCCCCGCCGCCAGCACCGGAAGGCCCGCCGTGCCCCATGGGACCCTCTCCTTTGCGTGGCACACCCATGCACACCCAGGCCTCCCTAACTCCAGCACCAGCATCTCCACGGGAGACGCACTAGACCCTGGGCCCAGCGGGACCCTCGCACCGAAACTCACGCCCTCACGCCCCTTCCGCCGCCACCTGCCCCCTTTCCTCCACAGCAGACTCCCTCCTTGCCACCAGCTCCCGCCCGGCACCAGCTCGGCTGGGCTCCAGTCCGCAGGCGTGGCTAGCTCTGCTGGGTATCAACCTCACACTGCCTCCCACTGCGCAACTCCCTGTCCTCCCTCCCCGGGAACACGGCCTCAGCCAGGGCAGAGGCGCCGCACGGCCTCAATGCCCAGCCCCGTGTGTGGACACCTTAGCGGCCCCGGGAGCTGGCCGCGGGCTCACACTTCTATGCCCCGCCGGCACCCATGACCGGCCAGGGCACAGGCACCCAGCTCCCATTCACGTGCCCGGGACCCCTCCGTCCTGCCTTCCACGCGCCGCCCAAATCTCTGAGGATATCCCACATCATAGCCCAGGCCGCCCTGAAGGCACTGCCGCCCCGGGCACCCAACACTCCCCCTCACGGTGCTCTGCGCACACTGGCCCAGGACCTCTGGCCCTCCTGCACTTCTCTCGACCCCAGTCCGCGGCCGACTCCGCACCGCCCAGGGCCACCTGGCGCCCACCGCCTCCACGTCTCTGGGAAATGCCGCAGGGGCTCCAGGGTTCTCGATGACCACCAAGGACTCTGCGAGGGACAGGCACTGGCAGCCCCACCGACCCCGTGAAGGCCCAGGCCAAGGCGTCCGACCCCGCCCAAACGGCCATCTCGGCAAGGCCCCCCGGCCTGCCTCCTCTCTCCTCACCAGAACCTGGGTCGGCAGTCCCGCCGAGGCCAAGGCCCCCGCTGCTCACCCGCAACCTACAGACACCCTCTGCGCCCGACACCGCGGGCAGGACCCCGCGGAGGCCTCAAGGAGGCAGCCGCAGGCCTGAGAGCCCAGCGGCGCTCACACACACCGCAGGCAGCCCACCCCACACTGGGCCTGCCACTCCCAAGGCTTTGCCGCCCGGCACCGGGGGCCCCGGGGCCCCGGGGCTGCCCTCGAGGAGGCCAGCCCCAAGGCTCCTCTCCCCATGGCCCTCCGGGGCCACCGGAGGCCTGCCTGCCCCCACCTGCGCCCCAGGGCTGCACGCACCCAAGGGAGCCAAGGCAACGGGACCCTCCCCCGACGTCCCCTGTGGGAGCCACGTGCCGGACCTCAGTTTGCGATTGGAGACGGTAGTGAGTTCTCACTCATTTTGTTCAGATTTTCCAAGGAATGCGTTTGTGGGTGTCATCATCGATCCGAGCACGGGCACACCCGCGGGACGGCCACCGCCACAGCCCCCACCGCCGGGACGGCCAGCCAGCTCCCTCCTGGCCGCGGCCCGCAGGCTCCCGAGCCCAACCGCGGGCAAGCAGGTCAGCTCCACCCCCGGGAGCAGAGGGTGCGGGTCCGGGCGCCACACACCGCCCCCCGGGGGCTACCTTGGCGCAGGCCACTGCCGCTTACCATCGCCTACCAGGTGGCCATCGATCCCGCCACCGGCCGCACGCCAACACGCCTCCCTCCGGCAGGAGGGACTGGCCTTCCCGGGGTCGCTCCCGACAGGCTCCGGCTTCCGCTCCCCGCGCTGGCCTCCGTCTCTCCGCCGCAGCAGCTGGGTGAGGGCGACAACGGACACGCGCAAGCACGCCTCAGCAAGGGGCCAGGCTGCCCAAGGCACAGGGGCCGGGCCCCCCACCGCCCAGGGCCTGTGGGCAGCCTGGCTGCCACCTGTCCCTGGCCTCCCCCCTCTCACTGGGTGCCAGCAGCCAAAGGGCCACACGAGTGGCCAGCACTGCCCCTTCGCTGGGGCGCCACAGCGCGACGCGGGCTGCCGCCGCCTCGCCACACCCTTCCCCCAGGAACCGCGCCTCCCTCAGGCTCCCTAAGGCCCTGCCCACCCGCACCCCTCCCAGCTTCAGAAGAGTCCACCCCAACCCCGAGTCCGATTCCGCCCCCAGGCCCACCCTGGGGCTCTCCCTCTCACCCCGATGGGAAAACACCCTCGCTCCGGCCACCGACACTGCCTGCCCACGCAGGGAGAGACACACGCGGCCCAGAGTGCTCTGCAGGAGCCTCACCTCAGGACCGCTGACGTGCCCCTGGGGGCAAGGTCTCCGCCCCGAGAGCGGCTCCGCGGGCCCTGGACCCGGGGCGCCCATGGGCACACCTGCACTCCACCCCTGCTATCCCCAGCACGCTCTCAGGACCCCGGGCAAAACACAGACCCTTCTGCTCGACCCTCCGGGACCCCAAGGGCCCTGGAGCCTGTGCGAGACCCCGCAGGGCCGCACCTCGCCCTGACCGCCAATGGCCAGGGGCGTCCCCTGCCGCCAGGCTGTGGGCTCGGGTCGCTCGCCCTTCACCCTCCAGGCCCGCCACACCAGGCCCCCTGGCGCGCGGGACCTGGGTCCCTCAGGCAGGTCTCCCCGGGGCACTCTGGGGACACCGGAGGCCTGCCTGCCCCAAACCCCGCCCCACGGCTGCCGCCTGTCCACCGGACACAACGCAACCCGCACAGACCGCCTGCCGCCGGGCGCCCGGAGCCTGCTACCAGTTGGGCGCTCGGGCCCCACGCAAGGCACACGCCACAGCCCCGCCGCCAGCACCGGAAGGCCCGCCGGGCCCCATGGGACCCTCTCCTTTGCGTGGCACACCCATGCACACCCAGGCCTCCCTAACTCCAGCACCAGCATCTCCACGGGAGACGCACTAGACCCTGGGCCCAGCGGGACCCTCGCACCGAAACTCACGCCCTCACGCCCCTTCCGCCGCCACCTGCCCCCTTTCCTCCACAGCAGACTCCCTCCTTGCCACCAGCTCCCGCCCGGCACCAGCTCGGCTGGGCTCCAGTCCGCAGGCGTGGCTAGCTCTGCTGGGTATCAACCTCACACTGCCTCCCACTGCGCAACTCCCTGTCCTCCCTCCCCGGGAACACGGCCTCAGCCAGGGCAGGGGCGCCGCACGGCCTCAATGCCCAGCCCCGTGTGTGGACACCTTAGCGGCCCCGGGAGCTGGCCGCGGGCTCACACTTCTATGCCCCGCCGGCACCCATGACCGGCCAGGGCACAGGCACCCAGCTCCCATTCACGTGCCCGGGACCCCTCCGTCCTGCCTTCCACGCGCCGCCCAAATCTCTGAGGATATCCCACATCATAGCCCAGGCCGCCCTGAAGGCACTGCCGCCCCGGGCACCCAACACTCCCCCTCACGGTGCTCTGCGCACACTGGCCCAGGACCTCTGGCCCTCCTGCACTTCTCTCGACCCCAGTCCGCGGCCGACTCCGCACCGCCCAGGGCCACCTGGCGCCCACCGCCTCCACGTCTCTGGGAAATGCCGCAGGGGCTCCAGGGTTCTCGATGACCACCAAGGACTCTGCGAGGGACAGGCACTGGCAGCCCCACCGACCCCGTGAAGGCCCAGGCCAAGGCGTCCGACCCCGCCCAAACGGCCATCTCGGCAAGGCCCCCCGGCCTGCCTCCTCTCTCCTCACCAGAACCTGGGTCGGCAGTCCCGCCGAGGCCAAGGCCCCCGCTGCTCACCCGCAACCTACAGACACCCTCTGCGCCCGACACCGCGGGCAGGACCCCGCGGAGGCCTCAAGGAGGCAGCCGCAGGCCTGAGAGCCCAGCGGCGCTCACACACACCGCAGGCAGCCCACCCCACACTGGGCCTGCCACTCCCAAGGCTTTGCCGCCTGGCACCGGGGGCCCCGGGGCCCCGGGGCTGCCCTCGAGGAGGCCAGCCCCAAGGCTCCTCTCCCCATGGCCCTCCGGGGCCACCGGAGGCCTGCCTGCCCACACCTGCGCCCCAGGGCTGCACGCACCCAAGGGAGCCAAGGCAACGGGACCCTCCCCCGACGTCCCCTGTGGGAGCCACGTGCCGGACCTCAGTTTGCGATTGGAGACGGTAGTGAGTTCTCACTCATTTTGTTCAGATTTTCCAAGGAATGCGTTTGTGGGTGTCATCATCGATCCGAGCACGGGCACACCCGCGGGACGGCCACCGCCACAGCCCCCACCGCCGGGACGGCCAGCCAGCTCCCTCCTGGCCGCGGCCCGCAGGCTCCCGAGCCCAACCGCGGGCAAGCAGGTCAGCTCCACCCCCGGGAGCAGAGGGTGCGGGTCCGGGCGCCACACACCGCCCCCCGGGGGCTACCTTGGCGCAGGCCACTGCCGCTTACCATCGCCTACCAGGTGGCCATCGATCCCGCCACCGGCCGCACGCCAACACGCCTCCCTCCGGCAGGAGGGACTGGCCTTCCCGGGGTCGCTCCCGACAGGCTCCGGCTTCCGCTCCCCGCGCTGGCCTCCGTCTCTCCGCCGCAGCAGCTGGGTGAGGGCGACAACGGACACGCGCAAGCACGCCTCAGCAAGGGGCCAGGCTGCCCAAGGCACAGGGGCCGGGCCCCCCACCGCCCAGGGCCTGTGGGCAGCCTGGCTGCCACCTGTCCCTGGCCTCCCCCCTCTCACTGGGTGCCAGCAGCCAAAGGGCCACACGAGTGGCCAGCACTGCCCCTTCGCTGGGGCGCCACAGCGCGACGCGGGCTGCCGCCGCCTCGCCACACCCTTCCCCCAGGAACCGCGCCTCCCTCAGGCTCCCTAAGGCCCTGCCCACCCGCACCCCTCCCAGCTTCAGAAGAGTCCACCCCAACCCCGAGTCCGATTCCGCCCCCAGGCCCACCCTGGGGCTCTCCCTCTCACCCCGATGGGAAAACACCCTCGCTCCGGCCACCGACACTGCCTGCCCACGCAGGGAGAGACACACGCGGCCCAGAGTGCTCTGCAGGAGCCTCACCTCAGGACCGCTGACGTGCCCCTGGGGGCAAGGTCTCCGCCCCGAGAGCGGCTCCGCGGGCCCTGGACCCGGGGCGCCCATGGGCACACCTGCACTCCACCCCTGCTATCCCCAGCACGCTCTCAGGACCCCGGGCAAAACACAGACCCTTCTGCTGGACCCTCCGGGACCCCAAGGGCCCTGGAGCCTGGGCGAGACCCCGCAGGGCCGCACCTCGCCCTGACCGCCAATGGCCAGGGGCGTCCCCTGCCGCCAGGCTGTGGGCTCGGGTCGCTCGCCCTTCACCCTCCAGGCCCGCCACACCAGGCCCCCTGGCGCGCGGGACCTGGGTCCCTCAGGCAGGTCTCCCCGGGGCACTCTGGGGACACCGGAGGCCTGCCTGCCCCAAACCCCGCCCCACGGCTGCCGCCTGTCCACCGGACACAACGCAACCCGCACAGACCGCCTGCCGCCGGGCGCCCGGAGCCTGCCACCAGTTGGGCGCTCGGGCCCCACGCAAGGCACACGCCACAGCCCCGCCGCCAGCACCGGAAGGCCCGCCGGGCCCCATGGGACCCTCTCCTTTGCGTGCCACACCCATGCACACCCAGGCCTCCCTAACTCCAGCACCAGCATCTCCACGGGAGACGCACTAGACCCTGGGCCCAGCGGCACCCTCGCACCGAAACTCACGCCCTCACGCCCCTTCCGCCGCCACCTGCCCCCTTTCCTCCACAGCAGACTCCCTCCTTGCCACCAGCTCCCGCCCGGCACCAGCTCGGCTGGGCTCCAGTCCGCAGGCGTGGCTAGCTCTGCTGGATATCAACCTCACACTGCCTCCCACTGCGCAACTCCCTGTCCTCCCTCCCCGGGAACACGGCCTCAGCCAGGGCAGGGGCGCCGCACGGCCTCAATGCCCAGCCCCGTGTGTGGACACCTTAGCGGCCCCGGGAGCTGGCCGCGGGCTCACACTTCTATGGCCCGCCGGCACCCATGACCGGCCAGGGCACAGGCACCCAGCTCCCATTCACGTGCCCGGGACCCCTCCGTCCTGCCTTCCACGCGCCGCCCAAATCTCTGAGGATATCCCACATCATAGCCCAGGCCGCCCTGAAGGCACTGCCGCCCCGGGCACCCAACACTCCCCCTCACGGTGCTCTGCGCACACTGGCCCAGGACCTCTGGCCCTCCTGCACTTCTCTCGACCCCAGTCCGCGGCCGACTCGGCACCGCCCAGGGCCACCTGGCGCCCACCGCCTCCACGTCTCTGGGAAATGCCGCAGGGGCTCCAGGGTTCTCGATGACCACCAAGGACTCTGCGAGGGACAGGCACTGGCAGCCCCACCGACCCCGTGAAGGCCCAGGCCAAGGCGTCCGACCCCGCCCAAACGGCCATCTCGGCAAGGCCCCCCGGCCTGCCTCCTCTCTCCCCACCAGAACCTGGGTCGGCAGTCCCGCCGAGGCCAAGGCCCCCGCTGCTCACCCGCAACCTACAGACACCCTCTGCGCCCGACACCGCGGGCAGGACCCCGCGGAGGCCTCAAGGAGGCAGCCGCAGGCCTGAGAGCCCAGCGGCGCTCACACACACCGCAGGCAGCCCACCCCACACTGGGCCTGCCACTCCCAAGGCTTTCCCGTCGGGCACCGGGGCCCCGGGGCCCCGGGGCTGCACTCGAGGAGGCCAGCCCCAAGGCTCCTCTCCCCATGGCCCTCCGGGGCCACCGGAGGCCTGCCTGCCCCCACCTGCGCCCCAGGGCTGCACGCACCCAAGGGAGCCAAGGCAACGGGACCCTCCCCCGACGGCCCCTGTGGGAGCCACGTGCCGGACCTCAGTTTGCGATGAGGAGACGGTAGTGAGTTCTCACTCATTTTGTTCAGATTTTCCAAGGAATGCGTTTGTGGGTGTCATCATCAATCCGAGCACGGGCACACCCGCGGGACGGCCACCGCCACAGCCCCCACCGCCGGGACGGCCAGCCAGCTCCCTCCTGGCCGCGGCCCGCAGGCTCCCGAGCCCAACCGCGGGCAAGCAGGTCAGCTCCACCCCCGGGAGCAGAGGGTGCGGGTCCGGGCGCCACACACCGCCCCCCGGGGGCTACCTTGGCGCAGGCCACTGCCGCTTACCATCGCCTACCAGGTGGCCATCGATCCCGCCACCGGCCGCACGCCAACACGCCTCCCTCCGGCAGGAGGGACTGGCCTTCCCGGGGTCGCTCCCGACAGGCTCCGGCTTCCGCTCCCCGCGCTGGCCTCCGTCTCTCCGCCGCAGCAGCTGGGTGAGGGCGACAACGGACACGCGCAAGCACGCCTCAGCAAGGGGCCAGGCTGCCCAAGGCACAGGGGCCGGGCCCCCCACCGCCCAGGGCCTGTGGGCAGCCTGGCTGCCACCTGTCCCTGGCCTCCCCCCTCTCACTGGGTGCCAGCAGCCAAAGGGCCACACGAGTGGCCAGCACTGCCCCTTCGCTGGGGCGCCACAGCGCGACGCGGGCTGCCGCCGCCTCGCCACACCCTTCCCCCAGGAACCGCGCCTCCCTCAGGCTCCCTAAGGCCCTGCCCACCCGCACCCCTCCCAGCTTCAGAAGAGTCCACCCCAACCCCGAGTCCGATTCCGCCCCCAGGCCCACCCTGGGGCTCTCCCTCTCACCCCGATGGGAAAACACCCTCGCTCCGGCCACCGACACTGCCTGCCCACGCAGGGAGAGACACACGCGGCCCAGAGTGCTCTGCAGGAGCCTCACCTCAGGACCGCTGACGTGCCCCTGGGGGCAAGGTCTCCGCCCCGAGAGCGGCTCCGCGGGCCCTGGACCCGGGGCGCCCATGGGCACACCTGCACTCCACCCCTGCTATCCCCAGCACGCTCTCAGGACCCCGGGCAAAACACAGACCCTTCTGCTGGACCCTCCGGGACCCCAAGGGCCCTGGAGCCTGGGCGAGACCCCGCAGGGCCGCACCTCGCCCTGACCGCCAATGGCCAGGGGCGTCCCCTGCCGCCAGGCTGTGGGCTCGGGTCGCTCGCCCTTCACCCTCCAGGCCCGCCACACCAGGCCCCCTGGCGCGCGGGACCTGGGTCCCTCAGGCAGGTCTCCCCGGGGCACTCTGGGGACACCGGAGGCCTGCCTGCCCCAAACCCCGCCCCACGGCTGCCGCCTGTCCACCGGACACAACGCAACCCGCACAGACCGCCTGCCGCCGGGCGCCCGGAGCCTGCCACCAGTTGGGCGCTCGGGCCCCACGCAAGGCACACGCCACAGCCCCGCCGCCAGCACCGGAAGGCCCGCTGGGCCCCATGGCACCCTCTCCTTTGCGTGGCACACCCATGCACACCCAGGCCTCCCTAACTCCAGCACCAGCATCTCCACGGGAGACGCACCAGACCCTGGGCCCAGCGGGACCCTCGCACCGAAACTCACGCCCCTTCCGCCGCCACCTGCCCCCTTTCCTCCACAGCAGACTCCCTCCTTGCCACCAGCTCCCGCCCGGCACCAGCTCGGCTGGGCTCCAGTCCGCAGGCGTGGCTAGCTCTGCTGGGTATCAACCTCACACTGCCTCCCACTGCGCAACTCCCTGTCCTCCCTCCCCGGGAACACGGCCTCAGCCAGGGCAGAGGCGCCGCACGGCCTCAATGCCCAGCCCCGTGTGTGGACACCTTAGCGGCCCCGGGAGCTGGCCGCGGGCTCACACTTCTATGCCCCGCCGGCACCCATGACCGGCCAGGGCACAGGCACCCAGCTCCCATTCACGTGCCCGGGACCCCTCCGTCCTGCCTTCCACGCGCCGCCCAAATCTCTGAGGATATCCCACATCATAGCCCAGGCCGCCCTGAAGGCACTGCCGCCCCGGGCACCCAACACTCCCCCTCACGGTGCTCTGCGCACACTGGCCCAGGACCTCTGGCCCTCCTGCACTTCTCTCGACCCCAGTCCGCGGCCGACTCCGCACCGCCCAGGGCCACCTGGCGCCCCACCGCCTCCACGTCTCTGGGAAATGCCGCAGGGGCTCCAGGGTTCTCGATGACCACCAAGGACTCTGCGAGGGACAGGCACTGGCAGCCCCACCGACCCCGTGAAGGCCCAGGCCAAGGCGTCCGACCCCGCCCAAACGGCCATCTCGGCAAGGCCCCCCGGCCTGCCTCCTCTCTCCCCACCAGAACCTGGGTCGGCAGTCCCGCCGAGGCCAAGGCCCCCGCTGCTCACCCGCAACCTACAGACACCCTCTGCGCCCGACACCGCGGGCAGGACCCCGCGGAGGCCTCAAGGAGGCAGCCGCAGGCCTGAGAGCCCAGCGGCGCTCACACACACCGCAGGCAGCCCACCCCACACTGGGCCTGCCACTCCCAAGGCTTTGCCGCCGGGCACCGGGGGCCCCGGGGCCCCGGGGCTGCCCTCGAGGAGGCCAGCCCCAAGGCTCCTCTCCCCATGGCCCTCCGGGGCCACCGGAGGCCTGCCTGCCCCCACCTGCGCCCCAGGGCTGCACGCACCCAAGGGAGCCAAGGCAACGGGACCCTCCCCCGACGTCCCCTGTGGGAGCCACGTGCCGGACCTCAGTTTGCGATTGGAGACGGTAGTGAGTTCTCACTCATTTTGTTCAGATTTTCCAAGGAATGCGTTTGTGGGTGTCATCATCGATCCGAGCACGGGCACACCCGCGGGACGGCCACCGCCACAGCCCCCACCGCCGGGACGGCCAGCCAGCTCCCTCCTGGCCGCGGCCCGCAGGCTCCCGAGCCCAACCGCGGGCAAGCAGGTCAGCTCCACCCCCGGGAGCAGAGGGTGCGGGTCCGGGCGCCACACACCGCCCCCCGGGGGCTACCTTGGCGCAGGCCACTGCCGCTTACCATCGCCTACCAGGTGGCCATCGATCCCGCCACCGGCCGCACGCCAACACGCCTCCCTCCGGCAGGAGGGACTGGCCTTCCCGGGGTCGCTCCCGACAGGCTCCGGCTTCCGCTCCCCGCGCTGGCCTCCGTCTCTCCGCCGCAGCAGCTGGGTGAGGGCGACAACGGACACGCGCAAGCACGCCTCAGCAAGGGGCCAGGCTGCCCAAGGCACAGGGGCCGGGCCCCCCACCGCCCAGGGCCTGTGGGCAGCCTGGCTGCCACCTGTCCCTGGCCTCCCCCCTCTCACTGGGTGCCAGCAGCCAAAGGGCCACACGAGTGGCCAGCACTGCCCCTTCGCTGGGGCGCCACAGCGCGACGCGGGCTGCCGCCGCCTCGCCACACCCTTCCCCCAGGAACCGCGCCTCCCTCAGGCTCCCTAAGGCCCTGCCCACCCGCACCCCTCCCAGCTTCAGAAGAGTCCACCCCAACCCCGAGTCCGATTCCGCCCCCAGGCCCACCCTGGGGCTCTCCCTCTCACCCCGATGGGAAAACACCCTCGCTCCGGCCACCGACACTGCCTGCCCACGCAGGGAGAGACACACGCGGCCCAGAGTGCTCTGCAGGAGCCTCACCTCAGGACCGCTGACGTGCCCCTGGGGGCAAGGTCTCCGCCCCGAGAGCGGCTCCGCGGGCCCTGGACCCGGGGCGCCCATGGGCACACCTGCACTCCACCCCTGCTATCCCCAGCACGCTCTCAGGACCCCGGGCAAAACACAGACACTTCTGCTCGACCCTCCGGGACCCCAAGGGCCCTGGAGCCTGTGCGAGACCCCGCAGGGCCGCACCTCGCCCTGACCGCCAATGGCCAGGGGCGTCCCCTGCCGCCAGGCTGTGGGCTCGGGTCGCTCGCCCTTCACCCTCCAGGCCCGCCACACCAGGCCCCCTGGCGCGCGGGACCTGGGTCCCTCAGGCAGGTCTCCCCGGGGCACTCTGGGGACACCGGAGGCCTGCCTGCCCCAAACCCCGCCCCACGGCTGCCGCCTGTCCACCGGACACAACGCAACCCGCACAGACCGCCTGCCGCCGGGCGCCCGGAGCCTGCTACCAGTTGGGCGCTCGGGCCCCACGCAAGGCACACGCCACAGCCCCGCCGCCAGCACCGGAAGGCCCGCCGGGCCCCATGGGACCCTCTCCTTTGCGTGGCACACCCATGCACACCCAGGCCTCCCTAACTCCAGCACCAGCATCTCCACGGGAGACGCACTAGACCCTGGGCCCAGCGGGACCCTCGCACCGAAACTCACGCCCTCACGCCCCTTCCGCCGCCACCTGCCCCCTTTCCTCCACAGCAGACTCCCTCCTTGCCACCAGCTCCCGCCCGGCACCAGCTCGGCTGGGCTCCAGTCCGCAGGCGTGGCTAGCTCTGCTGGGTATCAACCTCACACTGCCTCCCACTGCGCAACTCCCTGTCCTCCCTCCCCGGGAACACGGCCTCAGCCAGGGCAGGGGCGCCGCACGGCCTCAATGCCCAGCCCCGTGTGTGGACACCTTAGCGGCCCCGGGAGCTGGCCGCGGGCTCACACTTCTATGCCCCGCCGGCACCCATGACCGGCCAGGGCACAGGCACCCAGCTCCCATTCACGTGCCCGGGACCCCTCCGTCCTGCCTTCCACGCGCCGCCCAAATCTCTGAGGATATCCCACATCATAGCCCAGGCCGCCCTGAAGGCACTGCCGCCCCGGGCACCCAACACTCCCCCTCACGGTGCTCTGCGCACACTGGCCCAGGACCTCTGGCCCTCCTGCACTTCTCTCGACCCCAGTCCGCGGCCGACTCCGCACCGCCCAGGGCCACCTGGCGCCCACCGCCTCCACGTCTCTGGGAAATGCCGCAGGGGCTCCAGGGTTCTCGATGACCACCAAGGACTCTGCGAGGGACAGGCACTGGCAGCCCCACCGACCCCGTGAAGGCCCAGGCCAAGGCGTCCGACCCCGCCCAAACGGCCATCTCGGCAAGGCCCCCCGGCCTGCCTCCTCTCTCCTCACCAGAACCTGGGTCGGCAGTCCCGCCGAGGCCAAGGCCCCCGCTGCTCACCCGCAACCTACAGACACCCTCTGCGCCCGACACCGCGGGCAGGACCCCGCGGAGGCCTCAAGGAGGCAGCCGCAGGCCTGAGAGCCCAGCGGCGCTCACACACACCGCAGGCAGCCCACCCCACACTGGGCCTGCCACTCCCAAGGCTTTGCCGCCTGGCACCGGGGGCCCCGGGGCCCCGGGGCTGCCCTCGAGGAGGCCAGCCCCAAGGCTCCTCTCCCCATGGCCCTCCGGGGCCACCGGAGGCCTGCCTGCCCACACCTGCGCCCCAGGGCTGCACGCACCCAAGGGAGCCAAGGCAACGGGACCCTCCCCCGACGTCCCCTGTGGGAGCCACGTGCCGGACCTCAGTTTGCGATTGGAGACGGTAGTGAGTTCTCACTCATTTTGTTCAGATTTTCCAAGGAATGCGTTTGTGGGTGTCATCATCGATCCGAGCACGGGCACACCCGCGGGACGGCCACCGCCACAGCCCCCACCGCCGGGACGGCCAGCCAGCTCCCTCCTGGCCGCGGCCCGCAGGCTCCCGAGCCCAACCGCGGGCAAGCAGGTCAGCTCCACCCCCGGGAGCAGAGGGTGCGGGTCC
Source organism: Sus scrofa (assembly GCF_054392235.1). Taxonomy (NCBI): domain Eukaryota; kingdom Metazoa; phylum Chordata; class Mammalia; order Artiodactyla; family Suidae; genus Sus; species Sus scrofa. Next base: position 152,137,465 of record NC_139383.1, read on the forward strand.
GGGCGCCACACACCGCCCCCCGGGGGCTACCTTGGCGCAGGCCACTGCCGCTTACCATCGCCTACCAGGTGGCCATCGATCCCGCCACCGGCCGCACGCCAACACGCCTCCCTCCGGCAGGAGGGACTGGCCTTCCCGGGGTCGCTCCCGACAGGCTCCGGCTTCCGCTCCCCGCGCTGGCCTCCGTCTCTCCGCCGCAGCAGCTGGGTGAGGGCGACAACGGACACGCGCAAGCACGCCTCAGCAAGGGGCCAGGCTGCCCAAGGCACAGGGGCCGGGCCCCCCACCGCCCAGGGCCTGTGGGCAGCCTGGCTGCCACCTGTCCCTGGCCTCCCCCCTCTCACTGGGTGCCAGCAGCCAAAGGGCCACACGAGTGGCCAGCACTGCCCCTTCGCTGGGGCGCCACAGCGCGACGCGGGCTGCCGCCGCCTCGCCACACCCTTCCCCCAGGAACCGCGCCTCCCTCAGGCTCCCTAAGGCCCTGCCCACCCGCACCCCTCCCAGCTTCAGAAGAGTCCACCCCAACCCCGAGTCCGATTCCGCCCCCAGGCCCACCCTGGGGCTCTCCCTCTCACCCCGATGGGAAAACACCCTCGCTCCGGCCACCGACACTGCCTGCCCACGCAGGGAGAGACACACGCGGCCCAGAGTGCTCTGCAGGAGCCTCACCTCAGGACCGCTGACGTGCCCCTGGGGGCAAGGTCTCCGCCCCGAGAGCGGCTCCGCGGGCCCTGGACCCGGGGCGCCCATGGGCACACCTGCACTCCACCCCTGCTATCCCCAGCACGCTCTCAGGACCCCGGGCAAAACACAGACCCTTCTGCTGGACCCTCCGGGACCCCAAGGGCCCTGGAGCCTGGGCGAGACCCCGCAGGGCCGCACCTCGCCCTGACCGCCAATGGCCAGGGGCGTCCCCTGCCGCCAGGCTGTGGGCTCGGGTCGCTCGCCCTTCACCCTCCAGGCCCGCCACACCAGGCCCCCTGGCGCGCGGGACCTGGGTCCCTCAGGCAGGTCTCCCCGGGGCACTCTGGGGACACCGGAGGCCTGCCTGCCCCAAACCCCGCCCCACGGCTGCCGCCTGTCCACCGGACACAACGCAACCCGCACAGACCGCCTGCCGCCGGGCGCCCGGAGCCTGCCACCAGTTGGGCGCTCGGGCCCCACGCAAGGCACACGCCACAGCCCCGCCGCCAGCACCGGAAGGCCCGCCGGGCCCCATGGGACCCTCTCCTTTGCGTGCCACACCCATGCACACCCAGGCCTCCCTAACTCCAGCACCAGCATCTCCACGGGAGACGCACTAGACCCTGGGCCCAGCGGCACCCTCGCACCGAAACTCACGCCCTCACGCCCCTTCCGCCGCCACCTGCCCCCTTTCCTCCACAGCAGACTCCCTCCTTGCCACCAGCTCCCGCCCGGCACCAGCTCGGCTGGGCTCCAGTCCGCAGGCGTGGCTAGCTCTGCTGGGTATCAACCTCACACTGCCTCCCACTGCGCAACTCCCTGTCCTCCCTCCCCGGGAACACGGCCTCAGCCAGGGCAGAGGCGCCGCACGGCCTCAATGCCCAGCCCCGTGTGTGGACACCTTAGCGGCCCCGGGAGCTGGCCGCGGGCTCACACTTCTATGCCCCGCCGGCACCCATGACCGGCCAGGGCACAGGCACCCAGCTCCCATTCACGTGCCCGGGACCCCTCCGTCCTGCCTTCCACGCGCCGCCCAAATCTCTGAGGATATCCCACATCATAGCCCAGGCCGCCCTGAAGGCACTGCCGCCCCGGGCACCCAACACTCCCCCTCACGGTGCTCTGCGCACACTGGCCCAGGACCTCTGGCCCTCCTGCACTTCTCTCGACCCCAGTCCGCGGCCGACTCCGCACCGCCCAGGGCCACCTGGCGCCCCACCGCCTCCACGTCTCTGGGAAATGCCGCAGGGGCTCCAGGGTTCTCGATGACCACCAAGGACTCTGCGAGGGACAGGCACTGGCAGCCCCACCGACCCCGTGAAGGCCCAGGCCAAGGCGTCCGACCCCGCCCAAACGGCCATCTCGGCAAGGCCCCCCGGCCTGCCTCCTCTCTCCCCACCAGAACCTGGGTCGGCAGTCCCGCCGAGGCCAAGGCCCCCGCTGCTCACCCGCAACCTACAGACACCCTCTGCGCCCGACACCGCGGGCAGGACCCCGCGGAGGCCTCAAGGAGGCAGCCGCAGGCCTGAGAGCCCAGCGGCGCTCACACACACCGCAGGCAGCCCACCCCACACTGGGCCTGCCACTCCCAAGGCTTTGCCGCCGGGCACCGGGGGCCCCGGGGCCCCGGGGCTGCCCTCGAGGAGGCCAGCCCCAAGGCTCCTCTCCCCATGGCCCTCCGGGGCCACCGGAGGCCTGCCTGCCCCCACCTGCGCCCCAGGGCTGCACGCACCCAAGGGAGCCAAGGCAACGGGACCCTCCCCCGACGTCCCCTGTGGGAGCCACGTGCCGGACCTCAGTTTGCGATTGGAGACGGTAGTGAGTTCTCACTCATTTTGTTCAGATTTTCCAAGGAATGCGTTTGTGGGTGTCATCATCGATCCGAGCACGGGCACACCCGCGGGACGGCCACCGCCACAGCCCCCACCGCCGGGACGGCCAGCCAGCTCCCTCCTGGCCGCGGCCCGCAGGCTCCCGAGCCCAACCGCGGGCAAGCAGGTCAGCTCCACCCCCGGGAGCAGAGGGTGCGGGTCCGGGCGCCACACACCGCCCCCCGGGGGCTACCTTGGCGCAGGCCACTGCCGCTTACCATCGCCTACCAGGTGGCCATCGATCCCGCCACCGGCCGCACGCCAACACGCCTCCCACCGGCAGGAGGGACTGGCCTTCCCGGGGTCGCTCCCGACAGGCTCCGGCTTCCGCTCCCCGCGCTGGCCTCCGTCTCTCCGCCGCAGCAGCTGGGTGAGGGCGACAACGGACACGCGCAAGCACGCCTCAGCAAGGGGCCAGGCTGCCCAAGGCACAGGGGCCGGGCCCCCCACCGCCCAGGGCCTGTGGGCAGCCTGGCTGCCACCTGTCCCTGGCCTCCCCCCTCTCACTGGGTGCCAGCAGCCAAAGGGCCACACGAGTGGCCAGCACTGCCCCTTCGCTGGGGCGCCACAGCGCGACGCGGGCTGCCGCCGCCTCGCCACACCCTTCCCCCAGGAACCGCGCCTCCCTCAGGCTCCCTAAGGCCCTGCCCACCCGCACCCCTCCCAGCTTCAGAAGAGTCCACCCCAACCCCGAGTCCGATTCCGCCCCCAGGCCCACCCTGGGGCTCTCCCTCTCACCCCGATGGGAAAACACCCTCGCTCCGGCCACCGACACTGCCTGCCCACGCAGGGAGAGACACACGCGGCCCAGAGTGCTCTGCAGGAGCCTCACCTCAGGACCGCTGACGTGCCCCTGGGGGCAAGGTCTCCGCCCCGAGAGCGGCTCCGCGGGCCCTGGACCCGGGGCGCCCATGGGCACACCTGCACTCCACCCCTGCTATCCCCAGCACGCTCTCAGGACCCCGGGCAAAACACAGACCCTTCTGCTGGACCCTCCGGGACCCCAAGGGCCCTGGAGCCTGGGCGAGACCCCGCAGGGCCGCACCTCGCCCTGACCGCCAATGGCCAGGGGCGTCCCCTGCCGCCAGGCTGTGGGCTCGGGTCGCTCGCCCTTCACCCTCCAGGCCCGCCACACCAGGCCCCCTGGCGCGCGGGACCTGGGTCCCTCAGGCAGGTCTCCCCGGGGCACTCTGGGGACACCGGAGGCCTGCCTGCCCCAAACCCCGCCCCACGGCTGCCGCCTGTCCACCGGACACAACGCAACCCGCACAGACCGCCTGCCGCCGGGCGCCCGGAGCCTGCCACCAGTTGGGCGCTCGGGCCCCACGCAAGGCACACGCCACAGCCCCGCCGCCAGCACCGGAAGGCCCGCCGGGCCCCATGGGACCCTCTCCTTTGCGTGCCACACCCATGCACACCCAGGCCTCCCTAACTCCAGCACCAGCATCTCCACGGGAGACGCACTAGACCCTGGGCCCAGCGGCACCCTCGCACCGAAACTCACGCCCTCACGCCCCTTCCGCCGCCACCTGCCCCCTTTCCTCCACAGCAGACTCCCTCCTTGCCACCAGCTCCCGCCCGGCACCAGCTCGGCTGGGCTCCAGTCCGCAGGCGTGGCTAGCTCTGCTGGATATCAACCTCACACTGCCTCCCACTGCGCAACTCCCTGTCCTCCCTCCCCGGGAACACGGCCTCAGCCAGGGCAGGGGCGCCGCACGGCCTCAATGCCCAGCCCCGTGTGTGGACACCTTAGCGGCCCCGGGAGCTGGCCGCGGGCTCACACTTCTATGGCCCGCCGGCACCCATGACCGGCCAGGGCACAGGCACCCAGCTCCCATTCACGTGCCCGGGACCCCTCCGTCCTGCCTTCCACGCGCCGCCCAAATCTCTGAGGATATCCCACATCATAGCCCAGGCCGCCCTGAAGGCACTGCCGCCCCGGGCACCCAACACTCCCCCTCACGGTGCTCTGCGCACACTGGCCCAGGACCTCTGGCCCTCCTGCACTTCTCTCGACCCCAGTCCGCGGCCGACTCGGCACCGCCCAGGGCCACCTGGCGCCCACCGCCTCCACGTCTCTGGGAAATGCCGCAGGGGCTCCAGGGTTCTCGATGACCACCAAGGACTCTGCGAGGGACAGGCACTGGCAGCCCCACCGACCCCGTGAAGGCCCAGGCCAAGGCGTCCGACCCCGCCCAAACGGCCATCTCGGCAAGGCCCCCCGGCCTGCCTCCTCTCTCCCCACCAGAACCTGGGTCGGCAGTCCCGCCGAGGCCAAGGCCCCCGCTGCTCACCCGCAACCTACAGACACCCTCTGCGCCCGACACCGCGGGCAGGACCCCGCGGAGGCCTCAAGGAGGCAGCCGCAGGCCTGAGAGCCCAGCGGCGCTCACACACACCGCAGGCAGCCCACCCCACACTGGGCCTGCCACTCCCAAGGCTTTCCCGTCGGGCACCGGGGCCCCGGGGCCCCGGGGCTGCACTCGAGGAGGCCAGCCCCAAGGCTCCTCTCCCCATGGCCCTCCGGGGCCACCGGAGGCCTGCCTGCCCCCACCTGCGCCCCAGGGCTGCACGCACCCAAGGGAGCCAAGGCAACGGGACCCTCCCCCGACGGCCCCTGTGGGAGCCACGTGCCGGACCTCAGTTTGCGATGAGGAGACGGTAGTGAGTTCTCACTCATTTTGTTCAGATTTTCCAAGGAATGCGTTTGTGGGTGTCATCATCAATCCGAGCACGGGCACACCCGCGGGACGGCCACCGCCACAGCCCCCACCGCCGGGACGGCCAGCCAGCTCCCTCCTGGCCGCGGCCCGCAGGCTCCCGAGCCCAACCGCGGGCAAGCAGGTCAGCTCCACCCCCGGGAGCAGAGGGTGCGGGTCCGGGCGCCACACACCGCCCCCCGGGGGCTACCTTGGCGCAGGCCACTGCCGCTTACCATCGCCTACCAGGTGGCCATCGATCCCGCCACCGGCCGCACGCCAACACGCCTCCCTCCGGCAGGAGGGACTGGCCTTCCCGGGGTCGCTCCCGACAGGCTCCGGCTTCCGCTCCCCGCGCTGGCCTCCGTCTCTCCGCCGCAGCAGCTGGGTGAGGGCGACAACGGACACGCGCAAGCACGCCTCAGCAAGGGGCCAGGCTGCCCAAGGCACAGGGGCCGGGCCCCCCACCGCCCAGGGCCTGTGGGCAGCCTGGCTGCCACCTGTCCCTGGCCTCCCCCCTCTCACTGGGTGCCAGCAGCCAAAGGGCCACACGAGTGGCCAGCACTGCCCCTTCCCTGGGGCGCCACAGCGCCACGCGGGCTGCCGCCGCCTCGCCACACCCTTCCCCCAGGAACCGCGCCTCCCTCAGGCTCCCTAAGGCCCTGCCCACCCGCACCCCTCCCAGCTTCAGAAGAGTCCACCCCAACCCCGAGTCCGATTCCGCCCCCAGGCCCACCCTGGGGCTCTCCCTCTCACCCCGATGGGAAAACACCCTCGCTCCGGCCACCGACACTGCCTGCCCACGCAGGGAGAGACACACGCGGCCCAGAGTGCTCTGCAGGAGCCTCACCTCAGGACCGCTGACGTGCCCCTGGGGGCAAGGTCTCCGCCCCGAGAGCGGCTCCGCGGGCCCTGGACCCGGGGCGCCCATGGGCACACCTGCACTCCACCCCTGCTATCCCCAGCACGCTCTCAGGACCCCGGGCAAAACACAGACCCTTCTGCTGGACCCTCCGGGACCCCAAGGGCCCTGGAGCCTGGGCGAGACCCCGCAGGGCCGCACCTCGCCCTGACCGCCAATGGCCAGGGGCGTCCCCTGCCGCCAGGCTGTGGGCTCGGGTCGCTCGCCCTTCACCCTCCAGGCCCGCCACACCAGGCCCCCTGGCGCGCGGGACCTGGGTCCCTCAGGCAGGTCTCCCCGGGGCACTCTGGGGACACCGGAGGCCTGCCTGCCCCAAACCCCGCCCCACGGCTGCCGCCTGTCCACCGGACACAACGCAACCCGCACAGACCGCCTGCCGCCGGGCGCCCGGAGCCTGCCACCAGTTGGGCGCTCGGGCCCCACGCAAGGCACACGCCACAGCCCCGCCGCCAGCACCGGAAGGCCCGCTGGGCCCCATGGCACCCTCTCCTTTGCGTGGCACACCCATGCACACCCAGGCCTCCCTAACTCCAGCACCAGCATCTCCACGGGAGACGCACCAGACCCTGGGCCCAGCGGGACCCTCGCACCGAAACTCACGCCCCTTCCGCCGCCACCTGCCCCCTTTCCTCCACAGCAGACTCCCTCCTTGCCACCAGCTCCCGCCCGGCACCAGCTCGGCTGGGCTCCAGTCCGCAGGCGTGGCTAGCTCTGCTGGGTATCAACCTCACACTGCCTCCCACTGCGCAACTCCCTGTCCTCCCTCCCCGGGAACACGGCCTCAGCCAGGGCAGAGGCGCCGCACGGCCTCAATGCCCAGCCCCGTGTGTGGACACCTTAGCGGCCCCGGGAGCTGGCCGCGGGCTCACACTTCTATGCCCCGCCGGCACCCATGACCGGCCAGGGCACAGGCACCCAGCTCCCATTCACGTGCCCGGGACCCCTCCGTCCTGCCTTCCACGCGCCGCCCAAATCTCTGAGGATATCCCACATCATAGCCCAGGCCGCCCTGAAGGCACTGCCGCCCCGGGCACCCAACACTCCCCCTCACGGTGCTCTGCGCACACTGGCCCAGGACCTCTGGCCCTCCTGCACTTCTCTCGACCCCAGTCCGCGGCCGACTCCGCACCGCCCAGGGCCACCTGGCGCCCCACCGCCTCCACGTCTCTGGGAAATGCCGCAGGGGCTCCAGGGTTCTCGATGACCACCAAGGACTCTGCGAGGGACAGGCACTGGCAGCCCCACCGACCCCGTGAAGGCCCAGGCCAAGGCGTCCGACCCCGCCCAAACGGCCATCTCGGCAAGGCCCCCCGGCCTGCCTCCTCTCTCCCCACCAGAACCTGGGTCGGCAGTCCCGCCGAGGCCAAGGCCCCCGCTGCTCACCCGCAACCTACAGACACCCTCTGCGCCCGACACCGCGGGCAGGACCCCGCGGAGGCCTCAAGGAGGCAGCCGCAGGCCTGAGAGCCCAGCGGCGCTCACACACACCGCAGGCAGCCCACCCCACACTGGGCCTGCCACTCCCAAGGCTTTGCCACCGGGCACCGGGGGCCCCGGGGCCCCGGGGCTGCCCTCGAGGAGGCCAGCCCCAAGGCTCCTCTCCCCATGGCCCTCCGGGGCCACCGGAGGCCTGCCTGCCCCCACCTGCGCCCCAGGGCTGCACGCACCCAAGGGAGCCAAGGCAACGGGACCCTCCCCCGACGTCCCCTGTGGGAGCCACGTGCCGGACCTCAGTTTGCGATTGGAGACGGTAGTGAGTTCTCACTCATTTTGTTCAGATTTTCCAAGGAATGCGTTTGTGGGTGTCATCATCGATCCGAGCACGGGCACACCCGCGGGACGGCCACCGCCACAGCCCCCACCGCCGGGACGGCCAGCCAGCTCCCTCCTGGCCGCGGCCCGCAGGCTCCCGAGCCCAACCGCGGGCAAGCAGGTCAGCTCCACCCCCGGGAGCAGAGGGTGCGGGTCCGGGCGCCACACACCGCCCCCCGGGGGCTACCTTGGCGCAGGCCACTGCCGCTTACCATCGCCTACCAGGTGGCCATCGATCCCGCCACCGGCCGCACGCCAACACGCCTCCCACCGGCAGGAGGGACTGGCCTTCCCGGGGTCGCTCCCGACAGGCTCCGGCTTCCGCTCCCCGCGCTGGCCTCCGTCTCTCCGCCGCAGCAGCTGGGTGAGGGCGACAACGGACACGCGCAAGCACGCCTCAGCAAGGGGCCAGGCTGCCCAAGGCACAGGGGCCGGGCCCCCCACCGCCCAGGGCCTGTGGGCAGCCTGGCTGCCACCTGTCCCTGGCCTCCCCCCTCTCACTGGGTGCCAGCAGCCAAAGGGCCACACGAGTGGCCAGCACTGCCCCTTCGCTGGGGCGCCACAGCGCGACGCGGGCTGCCGCCGCCTCGCCACACCCTTCCCCCAGGAACCGCGCCTCCCTCAGGCTCCCTAAGGCCCTGCCCACCCGCACCCCTCCCAGCTTCAGAAGAGTCCACCCCAACCCCGAGTCCGATTCCGCCCCCAGGCCCACCCTGGGGCTCTCCCTCTCACCCCGATGGGAAAACACCCTCGCTCCGGCCACCGACACTGCCTGCCCACGCAGGGAGAGACACACGCGGCCCAGAGTGCTCTGCAGGAGCCTCACCTCAGGACCGCTGACGTGCCCCTGGGGGCAAGGTCTCCGCCCCGAGAGCGGCTCCGCGGGCCCTGGACCCGGGGCGCCCATGGGCACACCTGCACTCCACCCCTGCTATCCCCAGCACGCTCTCAGGACCCCGGGCAAAACACAGACCCTTCTGCTGGACCCTCCGGGACCCCAAGGGCCCTGGAGCCTGGGCGAGACCCCGCAGGGCCGCACCTCGCCCTGACCGCCAATGGCCAGGGGCGTCCCCTGCCGCCAGGCTGTGGGCTCGGGTCGCTCGCCCTTCACCCTCCAGGCCCGCCACACCAGGCCCCCTGGCGCGCGGGACCTGGGTCCCTCAGGCAGGTCTCCCCGGGGCACTCTGGGGACACCGGAGGCCTGCCTGCCCCAAACCCCGCCCCACGGCTGCCGCCTGTCCACCGGACACAACGCAACCCGCACAGACCGCCTGCCGCCGGGCGCCCGGAGCCTGCCACCAGTTGGGCGCTCGGGCCCCACGCAAGGCACACGCCACAGCCCCGCCGCCAGCACCGGAAGGCCCGCTGGGCCCCATGGCACCCTCTCCTTTGCGTGGCACACCCATGCACACCCAGGCCTCCCTAACTCCAGCACCAGCATCTCCACGGGAGACGCACCAGACCCTGGGCCCAGCGGGACCCTCGCACCGAAACTCACGCCCCTTCCGCCGCCACCTGCCCCCTTTCCTCCACAGCAGACTCCCTCCTTGCCACCAGCTCCCGCCCGGCACCAGCTCGGCTGGGCTCCAGTCCGCAGGCGTGGCTAGCTCTGCTGGGTATCAACCTCACACTGCCTCCCACTGCGCAACTCCCTGTCCTCCCTCCCCGGGAACACGGCCTCAGCCAGGGCAGGGGCGCCGCACGGCCTCAATGCCCAGCCCCGTGTGTGGACACCTTAGCGGCCCCGGGAGCTGGCCGCGGGCTCACACTTCTATGCCCCGCCGGCACCCATGACCGGCCAGGGCACAGGCACCCAGCTCCCATTCACGTGCCCGGGACCCCTCTGTCCTGCCTTCCACGCGCCGCCCAAATCTCTGAGGATATCCCACATCATAGCCCAGGCCGCCCTGAAGGCACTGCCGCCCCGGGCACCCAACACTCCCCCTCACGGTGCTCTGCGCACACTGGCCCAGGACCTCTGGCCCTCCTGCACTTCTCTCGACCCCAGTCCGAGGCGGACTCGGCCCCGCCCAGGACCACCTGGCGCCCACCGCCTCCACGTCTCTGGGAAATGCCGCAGGGGCTCCAGGGTTCTCGATGACCACCAAGGACTCTGCGAGGGAAAGGCACTGGCAGCCCCGCCGACCCCGTGAAGGCCCAGGCCAAGGCGTCCGACCCCGCCCAAACGGCCATCTCGGCAAGGCCCCCCGGCCTGCCTCCTCTCTCCCCACCAGAACCTGGGTCGGCAGTCCCGCCGAGGCCAAGGCCCCCGCTGCTCACCCGCAACCTACAGACACCCTCTGCGCCCGACACCGCGGGCAGGACCCCGCGGAGGCCTCAAGGAGGCAGCCGCAGGCCTGAGAGCCCAGCGGCGCTCACACACACCGCAGGCAGCCCACCCCACACTGGGCCTGCCACTCCCAAGGCTTTCCCGCCGGGCACCGTGGCCCCGGGGCCCCGGGGCTGCCCTCGAGGAGGCCAGCCCCAAGGCTCCTCTCCCCATGGCCCTCCGGGGCCACCGGAGGCCTGCCTGCCCCCACCTGCGCCCCAGGGCTGCACGCACCCAAGGGAGCCAAGGCAACGGGACCCTCCCCCGACGGCCCCTGTGGGAGCCACGTGCCGGACTTCAGTTTGGGATGAGGAGACGGTAGTGAGTTCTCACTCATTTTGTTCAGATTTTCCAAGGAATGCGTTTGTGGGTGTCATCATCGATCCGAGCACGGGCACACCCGCGGGACGGCCACCGCCACAGCCCCCACCGCCGGGACGGCCAGCCAGCTCCCTCCTGGCCGCGGCCCGCAGGCTCCCGAGCCCAACCGCGGGCAAGCAGGTCAGCTCCACCCCCGGGAGCAGAGGGTGCGGGTCCGGGCGCCACACACCGCCCCCCGGGGGCTACCTTGGCGCAGGCCACTGCCGCTTACCATCGCCTAACAGGTGGCCATCGATCCCGCCACCGGCCGCACGCCAACACGCCTCCCTCCGGCAGGAGGGACTGGCCTTCCCGGGGTCGCTCCCGACAGGCTCCGGCTTCCGCTCCCCGCGCTGGCCTCCGTCTCTCCGCCGTAGCAGCTGGGTGAGGGCGACAACGGACACGCGCAAGCACGCCTCAGCAAGGGGCCAGGCTGCCCAAGGCACAGGGGCCGGGCCCCCCACCGCCCAGGGCCTGTGGGCAGCCTGGCTGCCACCTGTCCCTGGCCTCCCCCCTCTCACTGGGTGCCAGCAGCCAAAGGGCCACACGAGTGGCCAGCACTGCCCCTTCGCTGGGGCGCCACAGCGCGACGCGGGCTGCCGCCGCCTCGCCACACCCTTCCCCCAGGAACCGCGCCTCCCTCAGGCTCCCTAAGGCCCTGCCCACCCGCACCCCTCCCAGCTTCAGAAGAGTCCACCCCAACCCCGAGTCCGATTCCGCCCCCAGGCCCACCCTGGGGCTCTCCCTCTCACCCCGATGGGAAAACACCCTCGCTCCGGCCACCGACACTGCCTGCCCACGCAGGGAGAGACACACGCGGCCCAGAGTGCTCTGCAGGAGCCTCACCTCAGGACCGCTGACGTGCCCCTGGGGGCAAGGTCTCCGCCCCGAGAGCGGCTCCGCGGGCCCTGGACCCGGGGCGCCCATGGGCACACCTGCACTCCACCCCTGCTATCCCCAGCACGCTCTCAGGACCCCGGGCAAAACACAGACCCTTCTGCTGGACCCTCCGGGACCCCAAGGGCCCTGGAGCCTGGGCGAGACCCCGCAGGGCCGCACCTCGCCCTGACCGCCAATGGCCAGGGGCGTCCCCTGCCGCCAGGCTGTGGGCTCGGGTCGCTCGCCCTTCACCCTCCAGGCCCGCCACACCAGGCCCCCTGGCGCGCGGGACCTGGGTCCCTCAGGCAGGTCTCCCCGGGGCACTCTGGGGACACCGGAGGCCTGCCTGCCCCAAACCCCGCCCCACGGCTGCCGCCTGTCCACCGGACACAACGCAACCCGCACAGACCGCCTGCCGCCGGGCGCCCGGAGCCTGCCACCAGTTGGGCGCTCGGGCCCCACGCAAGGCACACGCCACAGCCCCGCCGCCAGCACCGGAAGGCCCGCCGGGCCCCATGGCACCCTCTCCTTTGCGTGGCACACCCATGCACACCCAGGCCTCCCTAACTCCAGCACCAGCATCTCCACGGGAGACGCACCAGACCCTGGGCCCAGCGGGACCCTCGCACCGAAACTCACGCCCCTTCCGCCGCCACCTGCCCCCTTTCCTCCACAGCAGACTCCCTCCTTGCCACCAGCTCCCGCCCGGCACCAGCTCGGCTGGGCTCCAGTCCGCAGGCGTGGCTAGCTCTGCTGGATATCAACCTCACACTGCCTCCCACTGCGCAACTCCCTGTCCTCCCTCCCCGGGAACACGGCCTCAGCCAGGGCAGGGGCGCCGCACGGCCTCAATGCCCAGCCCCGTGTGTGGACACCTTAGCGGCCCCGGGAGCTGGCCGCGGGCTCACACTTCTATGGCCCGCCGGCACCCATGACCGGCCAGGGCACAGGCACCCAGCTCCCATTCACGTGCCCGGGACCCCTCCGTCCTGCCTTCCACGCGCCGCCCAAATCTCTGAGGATATCCCACATCATAGCCCAGGCCGCCCTGAAGGCACTGCCGCCCCGGGCACCCAACACTCCCCCTCACGGTGCTCTGCGCACACTGGCCCAGGACCTCTGGCCCTCCTGCACTTCTCTCGACCCCAGTCCGCGGCCGACTCCGCACCGCCCAGGGCCACCTGGCGCCCCACCGCCTCCACGTCTCTGGGAAATGCCGCAGGGGCTCCAGGGTTCTCGATGACCACCAAGGACTCTGCGAGGGACAGGCACTGGCAGCCCCACCGACCCCGTGAAGGCCCAGGCCAAGGCGTCCGACCCCGCCCAAACGGCCATCTCGGCAAGGCCCCCCGGCCTGCCTCCTCTCTCCCCACCAGAACCTGGGTCGGCAGTCCCGCCGAGGCCAAGGCCCCCGCTGCTCACCCGCAACCTACAGACACCCTCTGCGCCCGACACCGCGGGCAGGACCCCGCGGAGGCCTCAAGGAGGCAGCCGCAGGCCTGAGAGCCCAGCGGCGCTCACACACACCGCAGGCAGCCCACCCCACACTGGGCCTGCCACTCCCAAGGCTTTCCCGTCGGGCACCGTGGCCCCGGGGCCCCGGGGCTGCACTCGAGGAGGCCAGCCCCAAGGCTCCTCTCCCCATGGCCCTCCGGGGCCACTGGAGGCCTGCCTGCCCCCACCTGCGCCCCAGGGCTGCACGCACCCAAGGGAGCCAAGGCAACGGGACCCTCCCCCGACGGCCCCTGTGGGAGCCACGTGCCGGACCTCAGTTTGCGATGAGGAGACGGTAGTGAGTTCTCACTCATTTTGTTCAGATTTTCCAAGGAATGCGTTTGTGGGTGTCATCATCGATCCGAGCACGGGCACACCCGCGGGACGGCCACCGCCACAGCCCCCACCGCCGGGACGGCCAGCCAGCTCCCTCCTGGCCGCGGCCCGCAGGCTCCCGAGCCCAACCGCGGGCAAGCAGGTCAGCTCCACCCCCGGGAGCAGAGGGTGCGGGTCCGGGCGCCACACACCGCCCCCCGGGGGCTACCTTGGCGCAGGCCACTGCCGCTTACCATCGCCTACCAGGTGGCCATCGATCCCGCCACCGGCCGCACGCCAACACGCCTCCCTCCGGCAGGAGGGACTGGCCTTCCCGGGGTCGCTCCCGACAGGCTCCGGCTTCCGCTCCCCGCGCTGGCCTCCGTCTCTCCGCCGCAGCAGCTGGGTGAGGGCGACAACGGACACGCGCAAGCACGCCTCAGCAAGGGGCCAGGCTGCCCAAGGCACAGGGGCCGGGCCCCCCACCGCCCAGGGCCTGTGGGCAGCCTGGCTGCCACCTGTCCCTGGCCTCCCCCCTCTCACTGGGTGCCAGCAGCCAAAGGGCCACACGAGTGGCCAGCACTGCCCCTTCGCTGGGGCGCCACAGCGCGACGCGGGCTGCCGCCGCCTCGCCACACCCTTCCCCCAGGAACCGCGCCTCCCTCAGGCTCCCTAAGGCCCTGCCCACCCGCACCCCTCCCAGCTTCAGAAGAGTCCACCCCAACCCCGAGTCCGATTCCGCCCCCAGGCCCACCCTGGGGCTCTCCCTCTCACCCCGATGGGAAAACACCCTCGCTCCGGCCACCGACACTGCCTGCCCACGCAGGGAGAGACACACGCGGCCCAGAGTGCTCTGCAGGAGCCTCACCTCAGGACCGCTGACGTGCCCCTGGGGGCAAGGTCTCCGCCCCGAGAGCGGCTCCGCGGGCCCTGGACCCGGGGCGCCCATGGGCACACCTGCACTCCACCCCTGCTATCCCCAGCACGCTCTCAGGACCCCGGGCAAAACACAGACCCTTCTGCTGGACCCTCCGGGACCCCAAGGGCCCTGGAGCCTGGGCGAGACCCCGCAGGGCCGCACCTCGCCCTGACCGCCAATGGCCAGGGGCGTCCCCTGCCGCCAGGCTGTGGGCTCGGGTCGCTCGCCCTTCACCCTCCAGGCCCGCCACACCAGGCCCCCTGGCGCGCGGGACCTGGGTCCCTCAGGCAGGTCTCCCCGGGGCACTCTGGGGACACCGGAGGCCTGCCTGCCCCAAACCCCGCCCCACGGCTGCCGCCTGTCCACCGGACACAACGCAACCCGCACAGACCGCCTGCCGCCGGGCGCCCGGAGCCTGCCACCAGTTGGGCGCTCGGGCCCCACGCAAGGCACACGCCACAGCCCCGCCGCCAGCACCGGAAGGCCCGCTGGGCCCCATGGCACCCTCTCCTTTGCGTGGCACACCCATGCACACCCAGGCCTCCCTAACTCCAGCACCAGCATCTCCACGGGAGACGCACCAGACCCTGGGCCCAGCGGGACCCTCGCACCGAAACTCACGCCCCTTCCGCCGCCACCTGCCCCCTTTCCTCCACAGCAGACTCCCTCCTTGCCACCAGCTCCCGCCCGGCACCAGCTCGGCTGGGCTCCAGTCCGCAGGCGTGGCTAGCTCTGCTGGGTATCAACCTCACACTGCCTCCCACTGCGCAACTCCCTGTCCTCCCTCCCCGGGAACACGGCCTCAGCCAGGGCAGGGGCGCCGCACGGCCTCAATGCCCAGCCCCGTGTGTGGACACCTTAGCGGCCCCGGGAGCTGGCCGCCGGCTCACACTTCTATGCCCCGCCGGCACCCATGACCGGCCAGGGCACAGGCACCCAGCTCCCATTCACGTGCCCGGGACCCCTCTGTCCTGCCTTCCACGCGCCGCCCAAATCTCTGAGGATATCCCACATCATAGCCCAGGCCGCCCTGAAGGCACTGCCGCCCCGGGCACCCAACACTCCCCCTCACGGTGCTCTGCGCACACTGGCCCAGGACCTCTGGCCCTCCTGCACTTCTCTCGACCCCAGTCCGCGGCGGACTCGGCCCCGCCCAGGACCACCTGGCGCCCACCGCCTCCACGTCTCTGGGAAATGCCGCAGGGGCTCCAGGGTTCTCGATGACCACCAAGGACTCTGCGAGGGAAAGGCACTGGCAGCCCCGCCGACCCCGTGAAGGCCCAGGCCAAGGCGTCCGACCCCGCCCAAACGGCCATCTCGGCAAGGCCCCCCGGCCTGCCTCCTCTCTCCCCACCAGAACCTGGGTCGGCAGTCCCGCCGAGGCCAAGGCCCCCGCTGCTCACCCGCAACCTACAGACACCCTCTGCGCCCGACACCGCGGGCAGGACCCCGCGGAGGCCTCAAGGAGGCAGCCGCAGGCCTGAGAGCCCAGCGGCGCTCACACACACCGCAGGCAGCCCACCCCACACTGGGCCTGCCACTCCCAAGGCTTTCCCGTCGGGCACCGTGGCCCCGGGGCCCCGGGGCTGCCCTCGAGGAGGCCAGCCCCAAGGCTCCTCTCCCCATGGCCCTCCGGGGCCACCGGAGGCCTGCCTGCCCCCACCTGCGCCCCAGGGCTGCACGCACCCAAGGGAGCCAAGGCAACGGGACCCTCCCCCGACGGCCCCTGTGGGAGCCACGTGCCGGACTTCAGTTTGGGATGAGGAGACGGTAGTGAGTTCTCACTCATTTTGTTCAGATTTTCCAAGGAATGCGTTTGTGGGTGTCATCATCGATCCGAGCACGGGCACACCCGCGGGACGGCCACCGCCACAGCCCCCACCGCCGGGACGGCCAGCCAGCTCCCTCCTGGCCGCGGCCCGCAGGCTCCCGAGCCCAACCGCGGGCAAGCAGGTCAGCTCCACCCCCGGGAGCAGAGGGTGCGGGTCCGGGCGCCACACACCGCCCCCCGGGGGCTACCTTGGCGCAGGCCACTGCCGCTTACCATCGCCTAACAGGTGGCCATCGATCCCGCCACCGGCCGCACGCCAACACGCCTCCCTCCGGCAGGAGGGACTGGCCTTCCCGGGGTCGCTCCCGACAGGCTCCGGCTTCCGCTCCCCGCGCTGGCCTCCGTCTCTCCGCCGTAGCAGCTGGGTGAGGGCGACAACGGACACGCGCAAGCACGCCTCAGCAAGGGGCCAGGCTGCCCAAGGCACAGGGGCCGGGCCCCCCACCGCCCAGGGCCTGTGGGCAGCCTGGCTGCCACCTGTCCCTGGCCTCCCCCCTCTCACTGGGTGCCAGCAGCCAAAGGGCCACACGAGTGGCCAGCACTGCCCCTTCGCTGGGGCGCCACAGCGCGACGCGGGCTGCCGCCGCCTCGCCACACCCTTCCCCCAGGAACCGCGCCTCCCTCAGGCTCCCTAAGGCCCTGCCCACCCGCACCCCTCCCAGCTTCAGAAGAGTCCACCCCAACCCCGAGTCCGATTCCGCCCCCAGGCCCACCCTGGGGCTCTCCCTCTCACCCCGATGGGAAAACACCCTCGCTCCGGCCACCGACACTGCCTGCCCACGCAGGGAGAGACACACGCGGCCCAGAGTGCTCTGCAGGAGCCTCACCTCAGGACCGCTGACGTGCCCCTGGGGGCAAGGTCTCCGCCCCGAGAGCGGCTCCGCGGGCCCTGGACCCGGGGCGCCCATGGGCACACCTGCACTCCACCCCTGCTATCCCCAGCACGCTCTCAGGACCCCGGGCAAAACACAGACCCTTCTGCTGGACCCTCCGGGACCCCAAGGGCCCTGGAGCCTGGGCGAGACCCCGCAGGGCCGCACCTCGCCCTGACCGCCAATGGCCAGGGGCGTCCCCTGCCGCCAGGCTGTGGGCTCGGGTCGCTCGCCCTTCACCCTCCAGGCCCGCCACACCAGGCCCCCTGGCGCGCGGGACCTGGGTCCCTCAGGCAGGTCTCCCCGGGGCACTCTGGGGACACCGGAGGCCTGCCTGCCCCAAACCCCGCCCCACGGCTGCCGCCTGTCCACCGGACACAACGCAACCCGCACAGACCGCCTGCCGCCGGGCGCCCGGAGCCTGCCACCAGTTGGGCGCTCGGGCCCCACGCAAGGCACACGCCACAGCCCCGCTGCCAGCACCGGAAGGCCCGCCGGGCCCCATGGCACCCTCTCCTTTGCGTGGCACACCCATGCACACCCAGGCCTCCCTAACTCCAGCACCAGCATCTCCACGGGAGACGCACCAGACCCTGGGCCCAGCGGGACCCTCGCACCGAAACTCACGCCCCTTCCGCCGCCACCTGCCCCCTTTCCTCCACAGCAGACTCCCTCCTTGCCACCAGCTCCCGCCCGGCACCAGCTCGGCTGGGCTCCAGTCCGCAGGCGTGGCTAGCTCTGCTGGGTATCAACCTCACACTGCCTCCCACTGCGCAACTCCCTGTCCTCCCTCCCCGGGAACACGGCCTCAGCCAGGGCAGGGGCGCCGCACGGCCTCAATGCCCAGCCCCGTGTGTGGACACCTTAGCGGCCCCGGGAGCTGGCCGCGGGCTCACACTTCTATGCCCCGCCGGCACCCATGACCGGCCAGCGCACAGGCACCCAGCTCCCATTCACGTGCCCGGGACCCCTCCGTCCTGCCTTCCACGCGCCGCCCAAATCTCTGAGGATATCCCACATCATAGCCCAGGCCGCCCTGAAGGCACTGCCGCCCCGGGCACCCAACACTCCCCCTCACGGTGCTCTGCGCACACTGGCCCAGGACCTCTGGCCCTCCTGCACTTCTCTCGACCCCAGTCCGCGGCCGACTCGGCACCGCCCAGGACCACCTGTCACCCACCGCCTCCACGTCTCTGGGAAATGCCGCAGGGGCTCCAGGGTTCTCGATGACCACCAAGGACTCTGCGAGGGAAAGGCACTGGCAGCCCTGCCGACCCCGTGAAGGCCCAGGCCAAGGCGTCCGACCCCGCCCAAACGGCCATCTCGGCAAGGCCCCCCGGCCTGCCTCCTCTCTCCCCACCAGAACCTGGGTCGGCAGTCCCGCCGAGGCCAAGGCCCCCGCTGCTCACCCGCAACCTACAGACACCCTCTGCGCCCGACACCGCGGGCAGGACCCCGCGGAGGCCTCAAGGAGGCAGCCGCAGGCCTCAGAGCCCAGCGGCGCTCACACACACCGCAGGCAGCCCACCCCACACTGGCCTGCCACTCCCAAGGCTTTCCCGTCGGGCACCGGGGCCCCGGGGCCCCGGGGCTGCCCTCGAGGAGGCCAGCCCCAAGGCTCCTCTCCCCATGGCCCTCCGGGGCCACCGGAGGCCTGCCTGCCCCCACCTGCGCCCCAGGGCTGCACGCACCCAAGGGAGCCAAGGCAACGGGACCCTCCCCCGACGGCCCCTGTGGGAGCCACGTGCCGGACTTCAGTTTGGGATGGGGAGACGGTAGTGAGTTCTCACTCATTTTGTTCAGATTTTCCAAGGAATGCGTTTGTGGGTGTCATCATCGATCCGAGCACGGGCACACCCGCGGGACGGCCACCGCCACAGCCCCCACCGCCGGGACGGCCAGCCAGCTCCCTCCTGGCCGCGGCCCGCAGGCTCCCGAGCCCAACCGCGGGCAAGCAGGTCAGCTCCACCCCCGGGAGCAGAGGGTGCGGGTCCGGGCGCCACACACCGCCCCCCGGGGGCTACCTTGGCGCAGGCCACTGCCGCTTACCATCGCCTACCAGGTGGCCATCGATCCCGCCACCGGCCGCACGCCAACACGCCTCCCACCGGCAGGAGGGACTGGCCTTCCCGGGGTCGCTCCCGACAGGCTCCGGCTTCCGCTCCCCGCGCTGGCCTCCGTCTCTCCGCCGCAGCAGCTGGGTGAGGGCGACAACGGACACGCGCAAGCACGCCTCAGCAAGGGGCCAGGCTGCCCAAGGCACAGGGGCCGGGCCCCCCACCGCCCAGGGCCTGTGGGCAGCCTGGCTGCCACCTGTCCCTGGCCTCCCCCCTCTCACTGGGTGCCAGCAGCCAAAGGGCCACACGAGTGGCCAGCACTGCCCCTTCGCTGGGGCGCCACAGCGCGACGCGGGCTGCCGCCGCCTCGCCACACCCTTCCCCCAGGAACCGCGCCTCCCTCAGGCTCCCTAAGGCCCTGCCCACCCGCACCCCTCCCAGCTTCAGAAGAGTCCACCCCAACCCCGAGTCCGATTCCGCCCCCAGGCCCACCCTGGGGCTCTCCCTCTCACCCCGATGGGAAAACACCCTCGCTCCGGCCACCGACACTGCCTGCCCACGCAGGGAGAGACACACGCGGCCCAGAGTGCTCTGCAGGAGCCTCACCTCAGGACCGCTGACGTGCCCCTGGGGGCAAGGTCTCCGCCCCGAGAGCGGCTCCGCGGGCCCTGGACCCGGGGCGCCCATGGGCACACCTGCACTCCACCCCTGCTATCCCCAGCACGCTCTCAGGACCCCGGGCAAAACACAGACCCTTCTGCTGGACCCTCCGGGACCCCAAGGGCCCTGGAGCCTGGGCGAGACCCCGCAGGGCCGCACCTCGCCCTGACCGCCAATGGCCAGGGGCGTCCCCTGCCGCCAGGCTGTGGGCTCGGGTCGCTCGCCCTTCACCCTCCAGGCCCGCCACACCAGGCCCCCTGGCGCGCGGGACCTGGGTCCCTCAGGCAGGTCTCCCCGGGGCACTCTGGGGACACCGGAGGCCTGCCTGCCCCAAACCCCGCCCCACGGCTGCCGCCTGTCCACCGGACACAACGCAACCCGCACAGACCGCCTGCCGCCGGGCGCCCGGAGCCTGCCACCAGTTGGGCGCTCGGGCCCCACGCAAGGCACACGCCACAGCCCCGCCGCCAGCACCGGAAGGCCCGCCGGGCCCCATGGGACCCTCTCCTTTGCGTGCCACACCCATGCACACCCAGGCCTCCCTAACTCCAGCACCAGCATCTCCACGGGAGACGCACTAGACCCTGGGCCCAGCGGCACCCTCGCACCGAAACTCACGCCCTCACGCCCCTTCCGCCGCCACCTGCCCCCTTTCCTCCACAGCAGACTCCCTCCTTGCCACCAGCTCCCGCCCGGCACCAGCTCGGCTGGGCTCCAGTCCGCAGGCGTGGCTAGCTCTGCTGGATATCAACCTCACACTGCCTCCCACTGCGCAACTCCCTGTCCTCCCTCCCCGGGAACACGGCCTCAGCCAGGGCAGGGGCGCCGCACGGCCTCAATGCCCAGCCCCGTGTGTGGACACCTTAGCGGCCCCGGGAGCTGGCCGCGGGCTCACACTTCTATGGCCCGCCGGCACCCATGACCGGCCAGGGCACAGGCACCCAGCTCCCATTCACGTGCCCGGGACCCCTCCGTCCTGCCTTCCACGCGCCGCCCAAATCTCTGAGGATATCCCACATCATAGCCCAGGCCGCCCTGAAGGCACTGCCGCCCCGGGCACCCAACACTCCCCCTCACGGTGCTCTGCGCACACTGGCCCAGGACCTCTGGCCCTCCTGCACTTCTCTCGACCCCAGTCCGCGGCCGACTCGGCACCGCCCAGGGCCACCTGGCGCCCACCGCCTCCACGTCTCTGGGAAATGCCGCAGGGGCTCCAGGGTTCTCGATGACCACCAAGGACTCTGCGAGGGACAGGCACTGGCAGCCCCACCGACCCCGTGAAGGCCCAGGCCAAGGCGTCCGACCCCGCCCAAACGGCCATCTCGGCAAGGCCCCCCGGCCTGCCTCCTCTCTCCCCACCAGAACCTGGGTCGGCAGTCCCGCCGAGGCCAAGGCCCCCGCTGCTCACCCGCAACCTACAGACACCCTCTGCGCCCGACACCGCGGGCAGGACCCCGCGGAGGCCTCAAGGAGGCAGCCGCAGGCCTGAGAGCCCAGCGGCGCTCACACACACCGCAGGCAGCCCACCCCACACTGGGCCTGCCACTCCCAAGGCTTTCCCGTCGGGCACCGGGGCCCCGGGGCCCCGGGGCTGCACTCGAGGAGGCCAGCCCCAAGGCTCCTCTCCCCATGGCCCTCCGGGGCCACCGGAGGCCTGCCTGCCCCCACCTGCGCCCCAGGGCTGCACGCACCCAAGGGAGCCAAGGCAACGGGACCCTCCCCCGACGGCCCCTGTGGGAGCCACGTGCCGGACCTCAGTTTGCGATGAGGAGACGGTAGTGAGTTCTCACTCATTTTGTTCAGATTTTCCAAGGAATGCGTTTGTGGGTGTCATCATCAATCCGAGCACGGGCACACCCGCGGGACGGCCACCGCCACAGCCCCCACCGCCGGGACGGCCAGCCAGCTCCCTCCTGGCCGCGGCCCGCAGGCTCCCGAGCCCAACCGCGGGCAAGCAGGTCAGCTCCACCCCCGGGAGCAGAGGGTGCGGGTCCGGGCGCCACACACCGCCCCCCGGGGGCTACCTTGGCGCAGGCCACTGCCGCTTACCATCGCCTACCAGGTGGCCATCGATCCCGCCACCGGCCGCACGCCAACACGCCTCCCTCCGGCAGGAGGGACTGGCCTTCCCGGGGTCGCTCCCGACAGGCTCCGGCTTCCGCTCCCCGCGCTGGCCTCCGTCTCTCCGCCGCAGCAGCTGGGTGAGGGCGACAACGGACACGCGCAAGCACGCCTCAGCAAGGGGCCAGGCTGCCCAAGGCACAGGGGCCGGGCCCCCCACCGCCCAGGGCCTGTGGGCAGCCTGGCTGCCACCTGTCCCTGGCCTCCCCCCTCTCACTGGGTGCCAGCAGCCAAAGGGCCACACGAGTGGCCAGCACTGCCCCTTCGCTGGGGCGCCACAGCGCGACGCGGGCTGCCGCCGCCTCGCCACACCCTTCCCCCAGGAACCGCGCCTCCCTCAGGCTCCCTAAGGCCCTGCCCACCCGCACCCCTCCCAGCTTCAGAAGAGTCCACCCCAACCCCGAGTCCGATTCCGCCCCCAGGCCCACCCTGGGGCTCTCCCTCTCACCCCGATGGGAAAACACCCTCGCTCCGGCCACCGACACTGCCTGCCCACGCAGGGAGAGACACACGCGGCCCAGAGTGCTCTGCAGGAGCCTCACCTCAGGACCGCTGACGTGCCCCTGGGGGCAAGGTCTCCGCCCCGAGAGCGGCTCCGCGGGCCCTGGACCCGGGGCGCCCATGGGCACACCTGCACTCCACCCCTGCTATCCCCAGCACGCTCTCAGGACCCCGGGCAAAACACAGACCCTTCTGCTGGACCCTCCGGGACCCCAAGGGCCCTGGAGCCTGGGCGAGACCCCGCAGGGCCGCACCTCGCCCTGACCGCCAATGGCCAGGGGCGTCCCCTGCCGCCAGGCTGTGGGCTCGGGTCGCTCGCCCTTCACCCTCCAGGCCCGCCACACCAGGCCCCCTGGCGCGCGGGACCTGGGTCCCTCAGGCAGGTCTCCCCGGGGCACTCTGGGGACACCGGAGGCCTGCCTGCCCCAAACCCCGCCCCACGGCTGCCGCCTGTCCACCGGACACAACGCAACCCGCACAGACCGCCTGCCGCCGGGCGCCCGGAGCCTGCCACCAGTTGGGCGCTCGGGCCCCACGCAAGGCACACGCCACAGCCCCGCCGCCAGCACCGGAAGGCCCGCTGGGCCCCATGGCACCCTCTCCTTTGCGTGGCACACCCATGCACACCCAGGCCTCCCTAACTCCAGCACCAGCATCTCCACGGGAGACGCACCAGACCCTGGGCCCAGCGGGACCCTCGCACCGAAACTCACGCCCCTTCCGCCGCCACCTGCCCCCTTTCCTCCACAGCAGACTCCCTCCTTGCCACCAGCTCCCGCCCGGCACCAGCTCGGCTGGGCTCCAGTCCGCAGGCGTGGCTAGCTCTGCTGGATATCAACCTCACACTGCCTCCCACTGCGCAACTCCCTGTCCTCCCTCCCCGGGAACACGG
Organism: Sus scrofa; assembly: GCF_054392235.1. NCBI lineage: Eukaryota > Metazoa > Chordata > Mammalia > Artiodactyla > Suidae > Sus > Sus scrofa. Next base: position 152,160,683 of record NC_139383.1, read on the forward strand.
CCTCAGCCAGGGCAGAGGCGCCGCACGGCCTCAATGCCCAGCCCCGTGTGTGGACACCTTAGCGGCCCCGGGAGCTGGCCGCGGGCTCACACTTCTATGCCCCGCCGGCACCCATGACCGGCCAGGGCACAGGCACCCAGCTCCCATTCACGTGCCCGGGACCCCTCCGTCCTGCCTTCCACGCGCCGCCCAAATCTCTGAGGATATCCCACATCATAGCCCAGGCCGCCCTGAAGGCACTGCCGCCCCGGGCACCCAACACTCCCCCTCACGGTGCTCTGCGCACACTGGCCCAGGACCTCTGGCCCTCCTGCACTTCTCTCGACCCCAGTCCGCGGCCGACTCCGCACCGCCCAGGGCCACCTGGCGCCCCACCGCCTCCACGTCTCTGGGAAATGCCGCAGGGGCTCCAGGGTTCTCGATGACCACCAAGGACTCTGCGAGGGACAGGCACTGGCAGCCCCACCGACCCCGTGAAGGCCCAGGCCAAGGCGTCCGACCCCGCCCAAACGGCCATCTCGGCAAGGCCCCCCGGCCTGCCTCCTCTCTCCCCACCAGAACCTGGGTCGGCAGTCCCGCCGAGGCCAAGGCCCCCGCTGCTCACCCGCAACCTACAGACACCCTCTGCGCCCGACACCGCGGGCAGGACCCCGCGGAGGCCTCAAGGAGGCAGCCGCAGGCCTGAGAGCCCAGCGGCGCTCACACACACCGCAGGCAGCCCACCCCACACTGGGCCTGCCACTCCCAAGGCTTTGCCGCCGGGCACCGGGGGCCCCGGGGCCCCGGGGCTGCCCTCGAGGAGGCCAGCCCCAAGGCTCCTCTCCCCATGGCCCTCCGGGGCCACCGGAGGCCTGCCTGCCCCCACCTGCGCCCCAGGGCTGCACGCACCCAAGGGAGCCAAGGCAACGGGACCCTCCCCCGACGTCCCCTGTGGGAGCCACGTGCCGGACCTCAGTTTGCGATTGGAGACGGTAGTGAGTTCTCACTCATTTTGTTCAGATTTTCCAAGGAATGCGTTTGTGGGTGTCATCATCGATCCGAGCACGGGCACACCCGCGGGACGGCCACCGCCACAGCCCCCACCGCCGGGACGGCCAGCCAGCTCCCTCCTGGCCGCGGCCCGCAGGCTCCCGAGCCCAACCGCGGGCAAGCAGGTCAGCTCCACCCCCGGGAGCAGAGGGTGCGGGTCCGGGCGCCACACACCGCCCCCCGGGGGCTACCTTGGCGCAGGCCACTGCCGCTTACCATCGCCTACCAGGTGGCCATCGATCCCGCCACCGGCCGCACGCCAACACGCCTCCCTCCGGCAGGAGGGACTGGCCTTCCCGGGGTCGCTCCCGACAGGCTCCGGCTTCCGCTCCCCGCGCTGGCCTCCGTCTCTCCGCCGCAGCAGCTGGGTGAGGGCGACAACGGACACGCGCAAGCACGCCTCAGCAAGGGGCCAGGCTGCCCAAGGCACAGGGGCCGGGCCCCCCACCGCCCAGGGCCTGTGGGCAGCCTGGCTGCCACCTGTCCCTGGCCTCCCCCCTCTCACTGGGTGCCAGCAGCCAAAGGGCCACACGAGTGGCCAGCACTGCCCCTTCGCTGGGGCGCCACAGCGCGACGCGGGCTGCCGCCGCCTCGCCACACCCTTCCCCCAGGAACCGCGCCTCCCTCAGGCTCCCTAAGGCCCTGCCCACCCGCACCCCTCCCAGCTTCAGAAGAGTCCACCCCAACCCCGAGTCCGATTCCGCCCCCAGGCCCACCCTGGGGCTCTCCCTCTCACCCCGATGGGAAAACACCCTCGCTCCGGCCACCGACACTGCCTGCCCACGCAGGGAGAGACACACGCGGCCCAGAGTGCTCTGCAGGAGCCTCACCTCAGGACCGCTGACGTGCCCCTGGGGGCAAGGTCTCCGCCCCGAGAGCGGCTCCGCGGGCCCTGGACCCGGGGCGCCCATGGGCACACCTGCACTCCACCCCTGCTATCCCCAGCACGCTCTCAGGACCCCGGGCAAAACACAGACCCTTCTGCTCGACCCTCCGGGACCCCAAGGGCCCTGGAGCCTGTGCGAGACCCCGCAGGGCCGCACCTCGCCCTGACCGCCAATGGCCAGGGGCGTCCCCTGCCGCCAGGCTGTGGGCTCGGGTCGCTCGCCCTTCACCCTCCAGGCCCGCCACACCAGGCCCCCTGGCGCGCGGGACCTGGGTCCCTCAGGCAGGTCTCCCCGGGGCACTCTGGGGACACCGGAGGCCTGCCTGCCCCAAACCCCGCCCCACGGCTGCCGCCTGTCCACCGGACACAACGCAACCCGCACAGACCGCCTGCCGCCGGGCGCCCGGAGCCTGCTACCAGTTGGGCGCTCGGGCCCCACGCAAGGCACACGCCACAGCCCCGCCGCCAGCACCGGAAGGCCCGCCGGGCCCCATGGGACCCTCTCCTTTGCGTGGCACACCCATGCACACCCAGGCCTCCCTAACTCCAGCACCAGCATCTCCACGGGAGACGCACTAGACCCTGGGCCCAGCGGGACCCTCGCACCGAAACTCACGCCCTCACGCCCCTTCCGCCGCCACCTGCCCCCTTTCCTCCACAGCAGACTCCCTCCTTGCCACCAGCTCCCGCCCGGCACCAGCTCGGCTGGGCTCCAGTCCGCAGGCGTGGCTAGCTCTGCTGGGTATCAACCTCACACTGCCTCCCACTGCGCAACTCCCTGTCCTCCCTCCCCGGGAACACGGCCTCAGCCAGGGCAGGGGCGCCGCACGGCCTCAATGCCCAGCCCCGTGTGTGGACACCTTAGCGGCCCCGGGAGCTGGCCGCGGGCTCACACTTCTATGCCCCGCCGGCACCCATGACCGGCCAGGGCACAGGCACCCAGCTCCCATTCACGTGCCCGGGACCCCTCCGTCCTGCCTTCCACGCGCCGCCCAAATCTCTGAGGATATCCCACATCATAGCCCAGGCCGCCCTGAAGGCACTGCCGCCCCGGGCACCCAACACTCCCCCTCACGGTGCTCTGCGCACACTGGCCCAGGACCTCTGGCCCTCCTGCACTTCTCTCGACCCCAGTCCGCGGCCGACTCCGCACCGCCCAGGGCCACCTGGCGCCCACCGCCTCCACGTCTCTGGGAAATGCCGCAGGGGCTCCAGGGTTCTCGATGACCACCAAGGACTCTGCGAGGGACAGGCACTGGCAGCCCCACCGACCCCGTGAAGGCCCAGGCCAAGGCGTCCGACCCCGCCCAAACGGCCATCTCGGCAAGGCCCCCCGGCCTGCCTCCTCTCTCCTCACCAGAACCTGGGTCGGCAGTCCCGCCGAGGCCAAGGCCCCCGCTGCTCACCCGCAACCTACAGACACCCTCTGCGCCCGACACCGCGGGCAGGACCCCGCGGAGGCCTCAAGGAGGCAGCCGCAGGCCTGAGAGCCCAGCGGCGCTCACACACACCGCAGGCAGCCCACCCCACACTGGGCCTGCCACTCCCAAGGCTTTGCCGCCTGGCACCGGGGGCCCCGGGGCCCCGGGGCTGCCCTCGAGGAGGCCAGCCCCAAGGCTCCTCTCCCCATGGCCCTCCGGGGCCACCGGAGGCCTGCCTGCCCACACCTGCGCCCCAGGGCTGCACGCACCCAAGGGAGCCAAGGCAACGGGACCCTCCCCCGACGTCCCCTGTGGGAGCCACGTGCCGGACCTCAGTTTGCGATTGGAGACGGTAGTGAGTTCTCACTCATTTTGTTCAGATTTTCCAAGGAATGCGTTTGTGGGTGTCATCATCGATCCGAGCACGGGCACACCCGCGGGACGGCCACCGCCACAGCCCCCACCGCCGGGACGGCCAGCCAGCTCCCTCCTGGCCGCGGCCCGCAGGCTCCCGAGCCCAACCGCGGGCAAGCAGGTCAGCTCCACCCCCGGGAGCAGAGGGTGCGGGTCCGGGCGCCACACACCGCCCCCCGGGGGCTACCTTGGCGCAGGCCACTGCCGCTTACCATCGCCTACCAGGTGGCCATCGATCCCGCCACCGGCCGCACGCCAACACGCCTCCCTCCGGCAGGAGGGACTGGCCTTCCCGGGGTCGCTCCCGACAGGCTCCGGCTTCCGCTCCCCGCGCTGGCCTCCGTCTCTCCGCCGCAGCAGCTGGGTGAGGGCGACAACGGACACGCGCAAGCACGCCTCAGCAAGGGGCCAGGCTGCCCAAGGCACAGGGGCCGGGCCCCCCACCGCCCAGGGCCTGTGGGCAGCCTGGCTGCCACCTGTCCCTGGCCTCCCCCCTCTCACTGGGTGCCAGCAGCCAAAGGGCCACACGAGTGGCCAGCACTGCCCCTTCGCTGGGGCGCCACAGCGCGACGCGGGCTGCCGCCGCCTCGCCACACCCTTCCCCCAGGAACCGCGCCTCCCTCAGGCTCCCTAAGGCCCTGCCCACCCGCACCCCTCCCAGCTTCAGAAGAGTCCACCCCAACCCCGAGTCCGATTCCGCCCCCAGGCCCACCCTGGGGCTCTCCCTCTCACCCCGATGGGAAAACACCCTCGCTCCGGCCACCGACACTGCCTGCCCACGCAGGGAGAGACACACGCGGCCCAGAGTGCTCTGCAGGAGCCTCACCTCAGGACCGCTGACGTGCCCCTGGGGGCAAGGTCTCCGCCCCGAGAGCGGCTCCGCGGGCCCTGGACCCGGGGCGCCCATGGGCACACCTGCACTCCACCCCTGCTATCCCCAGCACGCTCTCAGGACCCCGGGCAAAACACAGACCCTTCTGCTGGACCCTCCGGGACCCCAAGGGCCCTGGAGCCTGGGCGAGACCCCGCAGGGCCGCACCTCGCCCTGACCGCCAATGGCCAGGGGCGTCCCCTGCCGCCAGGCTGTGGGCTCGGGTCGCTCGCCCTTCACCCTCCAGGCCCGCCACACCAGGCCCCCTGGCGCGCGGGACCTGGGTCCCTCAGGCAGGTCTCCCCGGGGCACTCTGGGGACACCGGAGGCCTGCCTGCCCCAAACCCCGCCCCACGGCTGCCGCCTGTCCACCGGACACAACGCAACCCGCACAGACCGCCTGCCGCCGGGCGCCCGGAGCCTGCCACCAGTTGGGCGCTCGGGCCCCACGCAAGGCACACGCCACAGCCCCGCCGCCAGCACCGGAAGGCCCGCCGGGCCCCATGGGACCCTCTCCTTTGCGTGCCACACCCATGCACACCCAGGCCTCCCTAACTCCAGCACCAGCATCTCCACGGGAGACGCACTAGACCCTGGGCCCAGCGGCACCCTCGCACCGAAACTCACGCCCTCACGCCCCTTCCGCCGCCACCTGCCCCCTTTCCTCCACAGCAGACTCCCTCCTTGCCACCAGCTCCCGCCCGGCACCAGCTCGGCTGGGCTCCAGTCCGCAGGCGTGGCTAGCTCTGCTGGGTATCAACCTCACACTGCCTCCCACTGCGCAACTCCCTGTCCTCCCTCCCCGGGAACACGGCCTCAGCCAGGGCAGAGGCGCCGCACGGCCTCAATGCCCAGCCCCGTGTGTGGACACCTTAGCGGCCCCGGGAGCTGGCCGCGGGCTCACACTTCTATGCCCCGCCGGCACCCATGACCGGCCAGGGCACAGGCACCCAGCTCCCATTCACGTGCCCGGGACCCCTCCGTCCTGCCTTCCACGCGCCGCCCAAATCTCTGAGGATATCCCACATCATAGCCCAGGCCGCCCTGAAGGCACTGCCGCCCCGGGCACCCAACACTCCCCCTCACGGTGCTCTGCGCACACTGGCCCAGGACCTCTGGCCCTCCTGCACTTCTCTCGACCCCAGTCCGCGGCCGACTCCGCACCGCCCAGGGCCACCTGGCGCCCCACCGCCTCCACGTCTCTGGGAAATGCCGCAGGGGCTCCAGGGTTCTCGATGACCACCAAGGACTCTGCGAGGGACAGGCACTGGCAGCCCCACCGACCCCGTGAAGGCCCAGGCCAAGGCGTCCGACCCCGCCCAAACGGCCATCTCGGCAAGGCCCCCCGGCCTGCCTCCTCTCTCCCCACCAGAACCTGGGTCGGCAGTCCCGCCGAGGCCAAGGCCCCCGCTGCTCACCCGCAACCTACAGACACCCTCTGCGCCCGACACCGCGGGCAGGACCCCGCGGAGGCCTCAAGGAGGCAGCCGCAGGCCTGAGAGCCCAGCGGCGCTCACACACACCGCAGGCAGCCCACCCCACACTGGGCCTGCCACTCCCAAGGCTTTGCCGCCGGGCACCGGGGGCCCCGGGGCCCCGGGGCTGCCCTCGAGGAGGCCAGCCCCAAGGCTCCTCTCCCCATGGCCCTCCGGGGCCACCGGAGGCCTGCCTGCCCCCACCTGCGCCCCAGGGCTGCACGCACCCAAGGGAGCCAAGGCAACGGGACCCTCCCCCGACGTCCCCTGTGGGAGCCACGTGCCGGACCTCAGTTTGCGATTGGAGACGGTAGTGAGTTCTCACTCATTTTGTTCAGATTTTCCAAGGAATGCGTTTGTGGGTGTCATCATCGATCCGAGCACGGGCACACCCGCGGGACGGCCACCGCCACAGCCCCCACCGCCGGGACGGCCAGCCAGCTCCCTCCTGGCCGCGGCCCGCAGGCTCCCGAGCCCAACCGCGGGCAAGCAGGTCAGCTCCACCCCCGGGAGCAGAGGGTGCGGGTCCGGGCGCCACACACCGCCCCCCGGGGGCTACCTTGGCGCAGGCCACTGCCGCTTACCATCGCCTACCAGGTGGCCATCGATCCCGCCACCGGCCGCACGCCAACACGCCTCCCACCGGCAGGAGGGACTGGCCTTCCCGGGGTCGCTCCCGACAGGCTCCGGCTTCCGCTCCCCGCGCTGGCCTCCGTCTCTCCGCCGCAGCAGCTGGGTGAGGGCGACAACGGACACGCGCAAGCACGCCTCAGCAAGGGGCCAGGCTGCCCAAGGCACAGGGGCCGGGCCCCCCACCGCCCAGGGCCTGTGGGCAGCCTGGCTGCCACCTGTCCCTGGCCTCCCCCCTCTCACTGGGTGCCAGCAGCCAAAGGGCCACACGAGTGGCCAGCACTGCCCCTTCGCTGGGGCGCCACAGCGCGACGCGGGCTGCCGCCGCCTCGCCACACCCTTCCCCCAGGAACCGCGCCTCCCTCAGGCTCCCTAAGGCCCTGCCCACCCGCACCCCTCCCAGCTTCAGAAGAGTCCACCCCAACCCCGAGTCCGATTCCGCCCCCAGGCCCACCCTGGGGCTCTCCCTCTCACCCCGATGGGAAAACACCCTCGCTCCGGCCACCGACACTGCCTGCCCACGCAGGGAGAGACACACGCGGCCCAGAGTGCTCTGCAGGAGCCTCACCTCAGGACCGCTGACGTGCCCCTGGGGGCAAGGTCTCCGCCCCGAGAGCGGCTCCGCGGGCCCTGGACCCGGGGCGCCCATGGGCACACCTGCACTCCACCCCTGCTATCCCCAGCACGCTCTCAGGACCCCGGGCAAAACACAGACCCTTCTGCTGGACCCTCCGGGACCCCAAGGGCCCTGGAGCCTGGGCGAGACCCCGCAGGGCCGCACCTCGCCCTGACCGCCAATGGCCAGGGGCGTCCCCTGCCGCCAGGCTGTGGGCTCGGGTCGCTCGCCCTTCACCCTCCAGGCCCGCCACACCAGGCCCCCTGGCGCGCGGGACCTGGGTCCCTCAGGCAGGTCTCCCCGGGGCACTCTGGGGACACCGGAGGCCTGCCTGCCCCAAACCCCGCCCCACGGCTGCCGCCTGTCCACCGGACACAACGCAACCCGCACAGACCGCCTGCCGCCGGGCGCCCGGAGCCTGCCACCAGTTGGGCGCTCGGGCCCCACGCAAGGCACACGCCACAGCCCCGCCGCCAGCACCGGAAGGCCCGCCGGGCCCCATGGGACCCTCTCCTTTGCGTGCCACACCCATGCACACCCAGGCCTCCCTAACTCCAGCACCAGCATCTCCACGGGAGACGCACTAGACCCTGGGCCCAGCGGCACCCTCGCACCGAAACTCACGCCCTCACGCCCCTTCCGCCGCCACCTGCCCCCTTTCCTCCACAGCAGACTCCCTCCTTGCCACCAGCTCCCGCCCGGCACCAGCTCGGCTGGGCTCCAGTCCGCAGGCGTGGCTAGCTCTGCTGGATATCAACCTCACACTGCCTCCCACTGCGCAACTCCCTGTCCTCCCTCCCCGGGAACACGGCCTCAGCCAGGGCAGGGGCGCCGCACGGCCTCAATGCCCAGCCCCGTGTGTGGACACCTTAGCGGCCCCGGGAGCTGGCCGCGGGCTCACACTTCTATGGCCCGCCGGCACCCATGACCGGCCAGGGCACAGGCACCCAGCTCCCATTCACGTGCCCGGGACCCCTCCGTCCTGCCTTCCACGCGCCGCCCAAATCTCTGAGGATATCCCACATCATAGCCCAGGCCGCCCTGAAGGCACTGCCGCCCCGGGCACCCAACACTCCCCCTCACGGTGCTCTGCGCACACTGGCCCAGGACCTCTGGCCCTCCTGCACTTCTCTCGACCCCAGTCCGCGGCCGACTCGGCACCGCCCAGGGCCACCTGGCGCCCACCGCCTCCACGTCTCTGGGAAATGCCGCAGGGGCTCCAGGGTTCTCGATGACCACCAAGGACTCTGCGAGGGACAGGCACTGGCAGCCCCACCGACCCCGTGAAGGCCCAGGCCAAGGCGTCCGACCCCGCCCAAACGGCCATCTCGGCAAGGCCCCCCGGCCTGCCTCCTCTCTCCCCACCAGAACCTGGGTCGGCAGTCCCGCCGAGGCCAAGGCCCCCGCTGCTCACCCGCAACCTACAGACACCCTCTGCGCCCGACACCGCGGGCAGGACCCCGCGGAGGCCTCAAGGAGGCAGCCGCAGGCCTGAGAGCCCAGCGGCGCTCACACACACCGCAGGCAGCCCACCCCACACTGGGCCTGCCACTCCCAAGGCTTTCCCGTCGGGCACCGGGGCCCCGGGGCCCCGGGGCTGCACTCGAGGAGGCCAGCCCCAAGGCTCCTCTCCCCATGGCCCTCCGGGGCCACCGGAGGCCTGCCTGCCCCCACCTGCGCCCCAGGGCTGCACGCACCCAAGGGAGCCAAGGCAACGGGACCCTCCCCCGACGGCCCCTGTGGGAGCCACGTGCCGGACCTCAGTTTGCGATGAGGAGACGGTAGTGAGTTCTCACTCATTTTGTTCAGATTTTCCAAGGAATGCGTTTGTGGGTGTCATCATCAATCCGAGCACGGGCACACCCGCGGGACGGCCACCGCCACAGCCCCCACCGCCGGGACGGCCAGCCAGCTCCCTCCTGGCCGCGGCCCGCAGGCTCCCGAGCCCAACCGCGGGCAAGCAGGTCAGCTCCACCCCCGGGAGCAGAGGGTGCGGGTCCGGGCGCCACACACCGCCCCCCGGGGGCTACCTTGGCGCAGGCCACTGCCGCTTACCATCGCCTACCAGGTGGCCATCGATCCCGCCACCGGCCGCACGCCAACACGCCTCCCTCCGGCAGGAGGGACTGGCCTTCCCGGGGTCGCTCCCGACAGGCTCCGGCTTCCGCTCCCCGCGCTGGCCTCCGTCTCTCCGCCGCAGCAGCTGGGTGAGGGCGACAACGGACACGCGCAAGCACGCCTCAGCAAGGGGCCAGGCTGCCCAAGGCACAGGGGCCGGGCCCCCCACCGCCCAGGGCCTGTGGGCAGCCTGGCTGCCACCTGTCCCTGGCCTCCCCCCTCTCACTGGGTGCCAGCAGCCAAAGGGCCACACGAGTGGCCAGCACTGCCCCTTCCCTGGGGCGCCACAGCGCCACGCGGGCTGCCGCCGCCTCGCCACACCCTTCCCCCAGGAACCGCGCCTCCCTCAGGCTCCCTAAGGCCCTGCCCACCCGCACCCCTCCCAGCTTCAGAAGAGTCCACCCCAACCCCGAGTCCGATTCCGCCCCCAGGCCCACCCTGGGGCTCTCCCTCTCACCCCGATGGGAAAACACCCTCGCTCCGGCCACCGACACTGCCTGCCCACGCAGGGAGAGACACACGCGGCCCAGAGTGCTCTGCAGGAGCCTCACCTCAGGACCGCTGACGTGCCCCTGGGGGCAAGGTCTCCGCCCCGAGAGCGGCTCCGCGGGCCCTGGACCCGGGGCGCCCATGGGCACACCTGCACTCCACCCCTGCTATCCCCAGCACGCTCTCAGGACCCCGGGCAAAACACAGACCCTTCTGCTGGACCCTCCGGGACCCCAAGGGCCCTGGAGCCTGGGCGAGACCCCGCAGGGCCGCACCTCGCCCTGACCGCCAATGGCCAGGGGCGTCCCCTGCCGCCAGGCTGTGGGCTCGGGTCGCTCGCCCTTCACCCTCCAGGCCCGCCACACCAGGCCCCCTGGCGCGCGGGACCTGGGTCCCTCAGGCAGGTCTCCCCGGGGCACTCTGGGGACACCGGAGGCCTGCCTGCCCCAAACCCCGCCCCACGGCTGCCGCCTGTCCACCGGACACAACGCAACCCGCACAGACCGCCTGCCGCCGGGCGCCCGGAGCCTGCCACCAGTTGGGCGCTCGGGCCCCACGCAAGGCACACGCCACAGCCCCGCCGCCAGCACCGGAAGGCCCGCTGGGCCCCATGGCACCCTCTCCTTTGCGTGGCACACCCATGCACACCCAGGCCTCCCTAACTCCAGCACCAGCATCTCCACGGGAGACGCACCAGACCCTGGGCCCAGCGGGACCCTCGCACCGAAACTCACGCCCCTTCCGCCGCCACCTGCCCCCTTTCCTCCACAGCAGACTCCCTCCTTGCCACCAGCTCCCGCCCGGCACCAGCTCGGCTGGGCTCCAGTCCGCAGGCGTGGCTAGCTCTGCTGGGTATCAACCTCACACTGCCTCCCACTGCGCAACTCCCTGTCCTCCCTCCCCGGGAACACGGCCTCAGCCAGGGCAGAGGCGCCGCACGGCCTCAATGCCCAGCCCCGTGTGTGGACACCTTAGCGGCCCCGGGAGCTGGCCGCGGGCTCACACTTCTATGCCCCGCCGGCACCCATGACCGGCCAGGGCACAGGCACCCAGCTCCCATTCACGTGCCCGGGACCCCTCCGTCCTGCCTTCCACGCGCCGCCCAAATCTCTGAGGATATCCCACATCATAGCCCAGGCCGCCCTGAAGGCACTGCCGCCCCGGGCACCCAACACTCCCCCTCACGGTGCTCTGCGCACACTGGCCCAGGACCTCTGGCCCTCCTGCACTTCTCTCGACCCCAGTCCGCGGCCGACTCCGCACCGCCCAGGGCCACCTGGCGCCCCACCGCCTCCACGTCTCTGGGAAATGCCGCAGGGGCTCCAGGGTTCTCGATGACCACCAAGGACTCTGCGAGGGACAGGCACTGGCAGCCCCACCGACCCCGTGAAGGCCCAGGCCAAGGCGTCCGACCCCGCCCAAACGGCCATCTCGGCAAGGCCCCCCGGCCTGCCTCCTCTCTCCCCACCAGAACCTGGGTCGGCAGTCCCGCCGAGGCCAAGGCCCCCGCTGCTCACCCGCAACCTACAGACACCCTCTGCGCCCGACACCGCGGGCAGGACCCCGCGGAGGCCTCAAGGAGGCAGCCGCAGGCCTGAGAGCCCAGCGGCGCTCACACACACCGCAGGCAGCCCACCCCACACTGGGCCTGCCACTCCCAAGGCTTTGCCACCGGGCACCGGGGGCCCCGGGGCCCCGGGGCTGCCCTCGAGGAGGCCAGCCCCAAGGCTCCTCTCCCCATGGCCCTCCGGGGCCACCGGAGGCCTGCCTGCCCCCACCTGCGCCCCAGGGCTGCACGCACCCAAGGGAGCCAAGGCAACGGGACCCTCCCCCGACGTCCCCTGTGGGAGCCACGTGCCGGACCTCAGTTTGCGATTGGAGACGGTAGTGAGTTCTCACTCATTTTGTTCAGATTTTCCAAGGAATGCGTTTGTGGGTGTCATCATCGATCCGAGCACGGGCACACCCGCGGGACGGCCACCGCCACAGCCCCCACCGCCGGGACGGCCAGCCAGCTCCCTCCTGGCCGCGGCCCGCAGGCTCCCGAGCCCAACCGCGGGCAAGCAGGTCAGCTCCACCCCCGGGAGCAGAGGGTGCGGGTCCGGGCGCCACACACCGCCCCCCGGGGGCTACCTTGGCGCAGGCCACTGCCGCTTACCATCGCCTACCAGGTGGCCATCGATCCCGCCACCGGCCGCACGCCAACACGCCTCCCACCGGCAGGAGGGACTGGCCTTCCCGGGGTCGCTCCCGACAGGCTCCGGCTTCCGCTCCCCGCGCTGGCCTCCGTCTCTCCGCCGCAGCAGCTGGGTGAGGGCGACAACGGACACGCGCAAGCACGCCTCAGCAAGGGGCCAGGCTGCCCAAGGCACAGGGGCCGGGCCCCCCACCGCCCAGGGCCTGTGGGCAGCCTGGCTGCCACCTGTCCCTGGCCTCCCCCCTCTCACTGGGTGCCAGCAGCCAAAGGGCCACACGAGTGGCCAGCACTGCCCCTTCGCTGGGGCGCCACAGCGCGACGCGGGCTGCCGCCGCCTCGCCACACCCTTCCCCCAGGAACCGCGCCTCCCTCAGGCTCCCTAAGGCCCTGCCCACCCGCACCCCTCCCAGCTTCAGAAGAGTCCACCCCAACCCCGAGTCCGATTCCGCCCCCAGGCCCACCCTGGGGCTCTCCCTCTCACCCCGATGGGAAAACACCCTCGCTCCGGCCACCGACACTGCCTGCCCACGCAGGGAGAGACACACGCGGCCCAGAGTGCTCTGCAGGAGCCTCACCTCAGGACCGCTGACGTGCCCCTGGGGGCAAGGTCTCCGCCCCGAGAGCGGCTCCGCGGGCCCTGGACCCGGGGCGCCCATGGGCACACCTGCACTCCACCCCTGCTATCCCCAGCACGCTCTCAGGACCCCGGGCAAAACACAGACCCTTCTGCTGGACCCTCCGGGACCCCAAGGGCCCTGGAGCCTGGGCGAGACCCCGCAGGGCCGCACCTCGCCCTGACCGCCAATGGCCAGGGGCGTCCCCTGCCGCCAGGCTGTGGGCTCGGGTCGCTCGCCCTTCACCCTCCAGGCCCGCCACACCAGGCCCCCTGGCGCGCGGGACCTGGGTCCCTCAGGCAGGTCTCCCCGGGGCACTCTGGGGACACCGGAGGCCTGCCTGCCCCAAACCCCGCCCCACGGCTGCCGCCTGTCCACCGGACACAACGCAACCCGCACAGACCGCCTGCCGCCGGGCGCCCGGAGCCTGCCACCAGTTGGGCGCTCGGGCCCCACGCAAGGCACACGCCACAGCCCCGCCGCCAGCACCGGAAGGCCCGCTGGGCCCCATGGCACCCTCTCCTTTGCGTGGCACACCCATGCACACCCAGGCCTCCCTAACTCCAGCACCAGCATCTCCACGGGAGACGCACCAGACCCTGGGCCCAGCGGGACCCTCGCACCGAAACTCACGCCCCTTCCGCCGCCACCTGCCCCCTTTCCTCCACAGCAGACTCCCTCCTTGCCACCAGCTCCCGCCCGGCACCAGCTCGGCTGGGCTCCAGTCCGCAGGCGTGGCTAGCTCTGCTGGGTATCAACCTCACACTGCCTCCCACTGCGCAACTCCCTGTCCTCCCTCCCCGGGAACACGGCCTCAGCCAGGGCAGGGGCGCCGCACGGCCTCAATGCCCAGCCCCGTGTGTGGACACCTTAGCGGCCCCGGGAGCTGGCCGCGGGCTCACACTTCTATGCCCCGCCGGCACCCATGACCGGCCAGGGCACAGGCACCCAGCTCCCATTCACGTGCCCGGGACCCCTCTGTCCTGCCTTCCACGCGCCGCCCAAATCTCTGAGGATATCCCACATCATAGCCCAGGCCGCCCTGAAGGCACTGCCGCCCCGGGCACCCAACACTCCCCCTCACGGTGCTCTGCGCACACTGGCCCAGGACCTCTGGCCCTCCTGCACTTCTCTCGACCCCAGTCCGAGGCGGACTCGGCCCCGCCCAGGACCACCTGGCGCCCACCGCCTCCACGTCTCTGGGAAATGCCGCAGGGGCTCCAGGGTTCTCGATGACCACCAAGGACTCTGCGAGGGAAAGGCACTGGCAGCCCCGCCGACCCCGTGAAGGCCCAGGCCAAGGCGTCCGACCCCGCCCAAACGGCCATCTCGGCAAGGCCCCCCGGCCTGCCTCCTCTCTCCCCACCAGAACCTGGGTCGGCAGTCCCGCCGAGGCCAAGGCCCCCGCTGCTCACCCGCAACCTACAGACACCCTCTGCGCCCGACACCGCGGGCAGGACCCCGCGGAGGCCTCAAGGAGGCAGCCGCAGGCCTGAGAGCCCAGCGGCGCTCACACACACCGCAGGCAGCCCACCCCACACTGGGCCTGCCACTCCCAAGGCTTTCCCGCCGGGCACCGTGGCCCCGGGGCCCCGGGGCTGCCCTCGAGGAGGCCAGCCCCAAGGCTCCTCTCCCCATGGCCCTCCGGGGCCACCGGAGGCCTGCCTGCCCCCACCTGCGCCCCAGGGCTGCACGCACCCAAGGGAGCCAAGGCAACGGGACCCTCCCCCGACGGCCCCTGTGGGAGCCACGTGCCGGACTTCAGTTTGGGATGAGGAGACGGTAGTGAGTTCTCACTCATTTTGTTCAGATTTTCCAAGGAATGCGTTTGTGGGTGTCATCATCGATCCGAGCACGGGCACACCCGCGGGACGGCCACCGCCACAGCCCCCACCGCCGGGACGGCCAGCCAGCTCCCTCCTGGCCGCGGCCCGCAGGCTCCCGAGCCCAACCGCGGGCAAGCAGGTCAGCTCCACCCCCGGGAGCAGAGGGTGCGGGTCCGGGCGCCACACACCGCCCCCCGGGGGCTACCTTGGCGCAGGCCACTGCCGCTTACCATCGCCTAACAGGTGGCCATCGATCCCGCCACCGGCCGCACGCCAACACGCCTCCCTCCGGCAGGAGGGACTGGCCTTCCCGGGGTCGCTCCCGACAGGCTCCGGCTTCCGCTCCCCGCGCTGGCCTCCGTCTCTCCGCCGTAGCAGCTGGGTGAGGGCGACAACGGACACGCGCAAGCACGCCTCAGCAAGGGGCCAGGCTGCCCAAGGCACAGGGGCCGGGCCCCCCACCGCCCAGGGCCTGTGGGCAGCCTGGCTGCCACCTGTCCCTGGCCTCCCCCCTCTCACTGGGTGCCAGCAGCCAAAGGGCCACACGAGTGGCCAGCACTGCCCCTTCGCTGGGGCGCCACAGCGCGACGCGGGCTGCCGCCGCCTCGCCACACCCTTCCCCCAGGAACCGCGCCTCCCTCAGGCTCCCTAAGGCCCTGCCCACCCGCACCCCTCCCAGCTTCAGAAGAGTCCACCCCAACCCCGAGTCCGATTCCGCCCCCAGGCCCACCCTGGGGCTCTCCCTCTCACCCCGATGGGAAAACACCCTCGCTCCGGCCACCGACACTGCCTGCCCACGCAGGGAGAGACACACGCGGCCCAGAGTGCTCTGCAGGAGCCTCACCTCAGGACCGCTGACGTGCCCCTGGGGGCAAGGTCTCCGCCCCGAGAGCGGCTCCGCGGGCCCTGGACCCGGGGCGCCCATGGGCACACCTGCACTCCACCCCTGCTATCCCCAGCACGCTCTCAGGACCCCGGGCAAAACACAGACCCTTCTGCTGGACCCTCCGGGACCCCAAGGGCCCTGGAGCCTGGGCGAGACCCCGCAGGGCCGCACCTCGCCCTGACCGCCAATGGCCAGGGGCGTCCCCTGCCGCCAGGCTGTGGGCTCGGGTCGCTCGCCCTTCACCCTCCAGGCCCGCCACACCAGGCCCCCTGGCGCGCGGGACCTGGGTCCCTCAGGCAGGTCTCCCCGGGGCACTCTGGGGACACCGGAGGCCTGCCTGCCCCAAACCCCGCCCCACGGCTGCCGCCTGTCCACCGGACACAACGCAACCCGCACAGACCGCCTGCCGCCGGGCGCCCGGAGCCTGCCACCAGTTGGGCGCTCGGGCCCCACGCAAGGCACACGCCACAGCCCCGCCGCCAGCACCGGAAGGCCCGCCGGGCCCCATGGCACCCTCTCCTTTGCGTGGCACACCCATGCACACCCAGGCCTCCCTAACTCCAGCACCAGCATCTCCACGGGAGACGCACCAGACCCTGGGCCCAGCGGGACCCTCGCACCGAAACTCACGCCCCTTCCGCCGCCACCTGCCCCCTTTCCTCCACAGCAGACTCCCTCCTTGCCACCAGCTCCCGCCCGGCACCAGCTCGGCTGGGCTCCAGTCCGCAGGCGTGGCTAGCTCTGCTGGATATCAACCTCACACTGCCTCCCACTGCGCAACTCCCTGTCCTCCCTCCCCGGGAACACGGCCTCAGCCAGGGCAGGGGCGCCGCACGGCCTCAATGCCCAGCCCCGTGTGTGGACACCTTAGCGGCCCCGGGAGCTGGCCGCGGGCTCACACTTCTATGGCCCGCCGGCACCCATGACCGGCCAGGGCACAGGCACCCAGCTCCCATTCACGTGCCCGGGACCCCTCCGTCCTGCCTTCCACGCGCCGCCCAAATCTCTGAGGATATCCCACATCATAGCCCAGGCCGCCCTGAAGGCACTGCCGCCCCGGGCACCCAACACTCCCCCTCACGGTGCTCTGCGCACACTGGCCCAGGACCTCTGGCCCTCCTGCACTTCTCTCGACCCCAGTCCGCGGCCGACTCGGCACCGCCCAGGACCACCTGTCACCCACCGCCTCCACGTCTCTGGGAAATGCCGCAGGGGCTCCAGGGTTCTCGATGACCACCAAGGACTCTGCGAGGGACAGGCACTGGCAGCCCCACCGACCCCGTGAAGGCCCAGGCCAAGGCGTCCGACCCCGCCCAAACGGCCATCTCGGCAAGGCCCCCCGGCCTGCCTCCTCTCTCCCCACCAGAACCTGGGTCGGCAGTCCCGCCGAGGCCAAGGCCCCCGCTGCTCACCCGCAACCTACAGACACCCTCTGCGCCCGACACCGCGGGCAGGACCCCGCGGAGGCCTCAAGGAGGCAGCCGCAGGCCTGAGAGCCCAGCGGCGCTCACACACACCGCAGGCAGCCCACCCCACACTGGGCCTGCCACTCCCAAGGCTTTCCCGTCGGGCACCGTGGCCCCGGGGCCCCGGGGCTGCACTCGAGGAGGCCAGCCCCAAGGCTCCTCTCCCCATGGCCCTCCGGGGCCACTGGAGGCCTGCCTGCCCCCACCTGCGCCCCAGGGCTGCACGCACCCAAGGGAGCCAAGGCAACGGGACCCTCCCCCGACGGCCCCTGTGGGAGCCACGTGCCGGACCTCAGTTTGCGATGAGGAGACGGTAGTGAGTTCTCACTCATTTTGTTCAGATTTTCCAAGGAATGCGTTTGTGGGTGTCATCATCGATCCGAGCACGGGCACACCCGCGGGACGGCCACCGCCACAGCCCCCACCGCCGGGACGGCCAGCCAGCTCCCTCCTGGCCGCGGCCCGCAGGCTCCCGAGCCCAACCGCGGGCAAGCAGGTCAGCTCCACCCCCGGGAGCAGAGGGTGCGGGTCCGGGCGCCACACACCGCCCCCCGGGGGCTACCTTGGCGCAGGCCACTGCCGCTTACCATCGCCTACCAGGTGGCCATCGATCCCGCCACCGGCCGCACGCCAACACGCCTCCCTCCGGCAGGAGGGACTGGCCTTCCCGGGGTCGCTCCCGACAGGCTCCGGCTTCCGCTCCCCGCGCTGGCCTCCGTCTCTCCGCCGCAGCAGCTGGGTGAGGGCGACAACGGACACGCGCAAGCACGCCTCAGCAAGGGGCCAGGCTGCCCAAGGCACAGGGGCCGGGCCCCCCACCGCCCAGGGCCTGTGGGCAGCCTGGCTGCCACCTGTCCCTGGCCTCCCCCCTCTCACTGGGTGCCAGCAGCCAAAGGGCCACACGAGTGGCCAGCACTGCCCCTTCGCTGGGGCGCCACAGCGCGACGCGGGCTGCCGCCGCCTCGCCACACCCTTCCCCCAGGAACCGCGCCTCCCTCAGGCTCCCTAAGGCCCTGCCCACCCGCACCCCTCCCAGCTTCAGAAGAGTCCACCCCAACCCCGAGTCCGATTCCGCCCCCAGGCCCACCCTGGGGCTCTCCCTCTCACCCCGATGGGAAAACACCCTCGCTCCGGCCACCGACACTGCCTGCCCACGCAGGGAGAGACACACGCGGCCCAGAGTGCTCTGCAGGAGCCTCACCTCAGGACCGCTGACGTGCCCCTGGGGGCAAGGTCTCCGCCCCGAGAGCGGCTCCGCGGGCCCTGGACCCGGGGCGCCCATGGGCACACCTGCACTCCACCCCTGCTATCCCCAGCACGCTCTCAGGACCCCGGGCAAAACACAGACCCTTCTGCTGGACCCTCCGGGACCCCAAGGGCCCTGGAGCCTGGGCGAGACCCCGCAGGGCCGCACCTCGCCCTGACCGCCAATGGCCAGGGGCGTCCCCTGCCGCCAGGCTGTGGGCTCGGGTCGCTCGCCCTTCACCCTCCAGGCCCGCCACACCAGGCCCCCTGGCGCGCGGGACCTGGGTCCCTCAGGCAGGTCTCCCCGGGGCACTCTGGGGACACCGGAGGCCTGCCTGCCCCAAACCCCGCCCCACGGCTGCCGCCTGTCCACCGGACACAACGCAACCCGCACAGACCGCCTGCCGCCGGGCGCCCGGAGCCTGCCACCAGTTGGGCGCTCGGGCCCCACGCAAGGCACACGCCACAGCCCCGCCGCCAGCACCGGAAGGCCCGCTGGGCCCCATGGCACCCTCTCCTTTGCGTGGCACACCCATGCACACCCAGGCCTCCCTAACTCCAGCACCAGCATCTCCACGGGAGACGCACCAGACCCTGGGCCCAGCGGGACCCTCGCACCGAAACTCACGCCCCTTCCGCCGCCACCTGCCCCCTTTCCTCCACAGCAGACTCCCTCCTTGCCACCAGCTCCCGCCCGGCACCAGCTCGGCTGGGCTCCAGTCCGCAGGCGTGGCTAGCTCTGCTGGGTATCAACCTCACACTGCCTCCCACTGCGCAACTCCCTGTCCTCCCTCCCCGGGAACACGGCCTCAGCCAGGGCAGGGGCGCCGCACGGCCTCAATGCCCAGCCCCGTGTGTGGACACCTTAGCGGCCCCGGGAGCTGGCCGCCGGCTCACACTTCTATGCCCCGCCGGCACCCATGACCGGCCAGGGCACAGGCACCCAGCTCCCATTCACGTGCCCGGGACCCCTCTGTCCTGCCTTCCACGCGCCGCCCAAATCTCTGAGGATATCCCACATCATAGCCCAGGCCGCCCTGAAGGCACTGCCGCCCCGGGCACCCAACACTCCCCCTCACGGTGCTCTGCGCACACTGGCCCAGGACCTCTGGCCCTCCTGCACTTCTCTCGACCCCAGTCCGCGGCGGACTCGGCCCCGCCCAGGACCACCTGGCGCCCACCGCCTCCACGTCTCTGGGAAATGCCGCAGGGGCTCCAGGGTTCTCGATGACCACCAAGGACTCTGCGAGGGAAAGGCACTGGCAGCCCCGCCGACCCCGTGAAGGCCCAGGCCAAGGCGTCCGACCCCGCCCAAACGGCCATCTCGGCAAGGCCCCCCGGCCTGCCTCCTCTCTCCCCACCAGAACCTGGGTCGGCAGTCCCGCCGAGGCCAAGGCCCCCGCTGCTCACCCGCAACCTACAGACACCCTCTGCGCCCGACACCGCGGGCAGGACCCCGCGGAGGCCTCAAGGAGGCAGCCGCAGGCCTGAGAGCCCAGCGGCGCTCACACACACCGCAGGCAGCCCACCCCACACTGGGCCTGCCACTCCCAAGGCTTTCCCGTCGGGCACCGTGGCCCCGGGGCCCCGGGGCTGCCCTCGAGGAGGCCAGCCCCAAGGCTCCTCTCCCCATGGCCCTCCGGGGCCACCGGAGGCCTGCCTGCCCCCACCTGCGCCCCAGGGCTGCACGCACCCAAGGGAGCCAAGGCAACGGGACCCTCCCCCGACGGCCCCTGTGGGAGCCACGTGCCGGACTTCAGTTTGGGATGAGGAGACGGTAGTGAGTTCTCACTCATTTTGTTCAGATTTTCCAAGGAATGCGTTTGTGGGTGTCATCATCGATCCGAGCACGGGCACACCCGCGGGACGGCCACCGCCACAGCCCCCACCGCCGGGACGGCCAGCCAGCTCCCTCCTGGCCGCGGCCCGCAGGCTCCCGAGCCCAACCGCGGGCAAGCAGGTCAGCTCCACCCCCGGGAGCAGAGGGTGCGGGTCCGGGCGCCACACACCGCCCCCCGGGGGCTACCTTGGCGCAGGCCACTGCCGCTTACCATCGCCTAACAGGTGGCCATCGATCCCGCCACCGGCCGCACGCCAACACGCCTCCCTCCGGCAGGAGGGACTGGCCTTCCCGGGGTCGCTCCCGACAGGCTCCGGCTTCCGCTCCCCGCGCTGGCCTCCGTCTCTCCGCCGTAGCAGCTGGGTGAGGGCGACAACGGACACGCGCAAGCACGCCTCAGCAAGGGGCCAGGCTGCCCAAGGCACAGGGGCCGGGCCCCCCACCGCCCAGGGCCTGTGGGCAGCCTGGCTGCCACCTGTCCCTGGCCTCCCCCCTCTCACTGGGTGCCAGCAGCCAAAGGGCCACACGAGTGGCCAGCACTGCCCCTTCGCTGGGGCGCCACAGCGCGACGCGGGCTGCCGCCGCCTCGCCACACCCTTCCCCCAGGAACCGCGCCTCCCTCAGGCTCCCTAAGGCCCTGCCCACCCGCACCCCTCCCAGCTTCAGAAGAGTCCACCCCAACCCCGAGTCCGATTCCGCCCCCAGGCCCACCCTGGGGCTCTCCCTCTCACCCCGATGGGAAAACACCCTCGCTCCGGCCACCGACACTGCCTGCCCACGCAGGGAGAGACACACGCGGCCCAGAGTGCTCTGCAGGAGCCTCACCTCAGGACCGCTGACGTGCCCCTGGGGGCAAGGTCTCCGCCCCGAGAGCGGCTCCGCGGGCCCTGGACCCGGGGCGCCCATGGGCACACCTGCACTCCACCCCTGCTATCCCCAGCACGCTCTCAGGACCCCGGGCAAAACACAGACCCTTCTGCTGGACCCTCCGGGACCCCAAGGGCCCTGGAGCCTGGGCGAGACCCCGCAGGGCCGCACCTCGCCCTGACCGCCAATGGCCAGGGGCGTCCCCTGCCGCCAGGCTGTGGGCTCGGGTCGCTCGCCCTTCACCCTCCAGGCCCGCCACACCAGGCCCCCTGGCGCGCGGGACCTGGGTCCCTCAGGCAGGTCTCCCCGGGGCACTCTGGGGACACCGGAGGCCTGCCTGCCCCAAACCCCGCCCCACGGCTGCCGCCTGTCCACCGGACACAACGCAACCCGCACAGACCGCCTGCCGCCGGGCGCCCGGAGCCTGCCACCAGTTGGGCGCTCGGGCCCCACGCAAGGCACACGCCACAGCCCCGCTGCCAGCACCGGAAGGCCCGCCGGGCCCCATGGCACCCTCTCCTTTGCGTGGCACACCCATGCACACCCAGGCCTCCCTAACTCCAGCACCAGCATCTCCACGGGAGACGCACCAGACCCTGGGCCCAGCGGGACCCTCGCACCGAAACTCACGCCCCTTCCGCCGCCACCTGCCCCCTTTCCTCCACAGCAGACTCCCTCCTTGCCACCAGCTCCCGCCCGGCACCAGCTCGGCTGGGCTCCAGTCCGCAGGCGTGGCTAGCTCTGCTGGGTATCAACCTCACACTGCCTCCCACTGCGCAACTCCCTGTCCTCCCTCCCCGGGAACACGGCCTCAGCCAGGGCAGGGGCGCCGCACGGCCTCAATGCCCAGCCCCGTGTGTGGACACCTTAGCGGCCCCGGGAGCTGGCCGCGGGCTCACACTTCTATGCCCCGCCGGCACCCATGACCGGCCAGCGCACAGGCACCCAGCTCCCATTCACGTGCCCGGGACCCCTCCGTCCTGCCTTCCACGCGCCGCCCAAATCTCTGAGGATATCCCACATCATAGCCCAGGCCGCCCTGAAGGCACTGCCGCCCCGGGCACCCAACACTCCCCCTCACGGTGCTCTGCGCACACTGGCCCAGGACCTCTGGCCCTCCTGCACTTCTCTCGACCCCAGTCCGCGGCCGACTCGGCACCGCCCAGGACCACCTGTCACCCACCGCCTCCACGTCTCTGGGAAATGCCGCAGGGGCTCCAGGGTTCTCGATGACCACCAAGGACTCTGCGAGGGAAAGGCACTGGCAGCCCTGCCGACCCCGTGAAGGCCCAGGCCAAGGCGTCCGACCCCGCCCAAACGGCCATCTCGGCAAGGCCCCCCGGCCTGCCTCCTCTCTCCCCACCAGAACCTGGGTCGGCAGTCCCGCCGAGGCCAAGGCCCCCGCTGCTCACCCGCAACCTACAGACACCCTCTGCGCCCGACACCGCGGGCAGGACCCCGCGGAGGCCTCAAGGAGGCAGCCGCAGGCCTCAGAGCCCAGCGGCGCTCACACACACCGCAGGCAGCCCACCCCACACTGGCCTGCCACTCCCAAGGCTTTCCCGTCGGGCACCGGGGCCCCGGGGCCCCGGGGCTGCCCTCGAGGAGGCCAGCCCCAAGGCTCCTCTCCCCATGGCCCTCCGGGGCCACCGGAGGCCTGCCTGCCCCCACCTGCGCCCCAGGGCTGCACGCACCCAAGGGAGCCAAGGCAACGGGACCCTCCCCCGACGGCCCCTGTGGGAGCCACGTGCCGGACTTCAGTTTGGGATGGGGAGACGGTAGTGAGTTCTCACTCATTTTGTTCAGATTTTCCAAGGAATGCGTTTGTGGGTGTCATCATCGATCCGAGCACGGGCACACCCGCGGGACGGCCACCGCCACAGCCCCCACCGCCGGGACGGCCAGCCAGCTCCCTCCTGGCCGCGGCCCGCAGGCTCCCGAGCCCAACCGCGGGCAAGCAGGTCAGCTCCACCCCCGGGAGCAGAGGGTGCGGGTCCGGGCGCCACACACCGCCCCCCGGGGGCTACCTTGGCGCAGGCCACTGCCGCTTACCATCGCCTACCAGGTGGCCATCGATCCCGCCACCGGCCGCACGCCAACACGCCTCCCTCCGGCAGGAGGGACTGGCCTTCCCGGGGTCGCTCCCGACAGGCTCCGGCTTCCGCTCCCCGCGCTGGCCTCCGTCTCTCCGCCGCAGCAGCTGGGTGAGGGCGACAACGGACACGCGCAAGCACGCCTCAGCAAGGGGCCAGGCTGCCCAAGGCACAGGGGCCGGGCCCCCCACCGCCCAGGGCCTGTGGGCAGC
Source organism: Sus scrofa (assembly GCF_054392235.1). NCBI lineage: Eukaryota > Metazoa > Chordata > Mammalia > Artiodactyla > Suidae > Sus > Sus scrofa. The sequence continues at coordinate 152,183,878 of NC_139383.1, forward strand.
CTGGCTGCCACCTGTCCCTGGCCTCCCCCCTCTCACTGGGTGCCAGCAGCCAAAGGGCCACACGAGTGGCCAGCACTGCCCCTTCGCTGGGGCGCCACAGCGCGACGCGGGCTGCCGCCGCCTCGCCACACCCTTCCCCCAGGAACCGCGCCTCCCTCAGGCTCCCTAAGGCCCTGCCCACCCGCACCCCTCCCAGCTTCAGAAGAGTCCACCCCAACCCCGAGTCCGATTCCGCCCCCAGGCCCACCCTGGGGCTCTCCCTCTCACCCCGATGGGAAAACACCCTCGCTCCGGCCACCGACACTGCCTGCCCACGCAGGGAGAGACACACGCGGCCCAGAGTGCTCTGCAGGAGCCTCACCTCAGGACCGCTGACGTGCCCCTGGGGGCAAGGTCTCCGCCCCGAGAGCGGCTCCGCGGGCCCTGGACCCGGGGCGCCCATGGGCACACCTGCACTCCACCCCTGCTATCCCCAGCACGCTCTCAGGACCCCGGGCAAAACACAGACCCTTCTGCTGGAACCTCCGGGACCCCAAGGGCCCTGGAGCCTGGGCGAGACCCCGCAGGGCCGCACCTCGCCCTGACCGCCAATGGCCAGGGGCGTCCCCTGCCGCCAGGCTGTGGGCTCGGGTCGCTCGCCCTTCACCCTCCAGGCCCGCCACACCAGGCCCCCTGGCGCGCGGGACCTGGGTCCCTCAGGCAGGTCTCCCCGGGGCACTCTGGGGACACCGGAGGCCTGCCTGCCCCAAACCCCGCCCCACGGCTGCCGCCTGTCCACCGGACACAACGCAACCCGCACAGACCGCCTGCCGCCGGGCGCGGGAGCCTGCCACCAGTTGGGCGCTCGGGCCCCACGCAAGGCACACGCCACAGCCCCGCCGCCAGCACCGGAAGGCCCGCCGGGCCCCATGGCACCCTCTCCTTTGCGTGGCACACCCATGCACACCCAGGCCTCCCTAACTCCAGCACCAGCATCTCCACGGGAGACGCACTAGACCCTGGGCCCAGCGGGACCCTCGCACCGAAACTCACGCCCTCACGCTCCTTCCGCCGCCACCTGCCCCCTTTCCTCCACAGCAGACTCCCTCCTTGCCACCAGCTCCCGCCCGGCACCAGCTCGGCTGGGCTCCAGTCCGCAGGCGTGGCTAGCTCTGCTGGGTATCAACCTCACACTGCCTCCCACTGCGCAACTCCCTGTCCTCCCTCCCCGGGAACACGGCCTCAGCCAGGGCAGGGGCGCCGCACGGCCTCAATGCCCAGCCCCGTGTGTGGACACCTTAGCGGCCCCGGGAGCTGGCCGCGGGCTCACACTTCTATGCCCCGCCGGCACCCATGACCGGCCAGGGCACAGGCACCCAGCTCCCATTCACGTGCCCGGGACCCCTCCGTCCTGCCTTCCACGCGCCGCCCAAATCTCTGAGGATATCCCACATCATAGCCCAGGCCGCCCTGAAGGCACTGCCGCCCCGGGCACCCAACACTCCCCCTCACGGTGCTCTGCGCACACTGGCCCAGGACCTCTGGCCCTCCTGCACTTCTCTCGACCCAAGTCCGAGGCGGACTCGGCCCCGCCCAGGACCACCTGGCGCCCACCGCCTCCACGTCTCTGGGAAATGCCGCAGGGGCTCCAGGGTTCTCGATGACCACCAAGGACTCTGCGAGGGAAAGGCACTGGCAGCCCCGCCGACCCCGTGAAGGCCCAGGCCAAGGCGTCCGACCCCGCCCAAACGGCCATCTCGGCAAGGCCCCCCGGCCTGCCTCCTCTCTCCCCACCAGAACCTGGGTCGGCAGTCCCGCTGAGGCCAAGGCCCCCGCTGCTCACCCGCAACCTACAGACACCCTCTGCGCCCGACACCGCGGGCAGGACCCCGCGGAGGCCTCAAGGAGGTAGCCGCAGGCCTGAGAGCCCAGCGGCGCTCACACACACCGCAGGCAGCCCACCCCACACTGGGCCTGCCACTCCCAAGGCTTTCCCGTCGGGCACCGGGGCCCCGGGGCCCCGGGGCTGCCCTCGAGGAGGCCAGCCCCAAGGCTCCTCTCCCCATGGCCCTCCGGGGCCACCGGAGGCCTGCCTGCCCCCACCTGCGCCCCAGGGCTGCACGCACCCAAGGGAGCCAAGGCAACGGGACCCTCCCCCGACGGCCCCTGTGGGAGCCACGTGCCGGACCTCAGTTTGCGATGAGGAGACGGTAGTGAGTTCTCACTCATTTTGTTCAGATTTTCCAAGGAATGCGTTTGTGGGTGTCATCATCGATCCGAGCACGGGCACACCCGCGGGACGGCCACCGCCACAGCCCCCACCGCCGGGACGGCCAGCCAGCTCCCTCCTGGCCGCGGCCCGCAGGCTCCCGAGCCCAACCGCGGGCAAGCAGGTCAGCTCCACCCCCGGGAGCAGAGGGTGCGGGTCCGGGCGCCACACACCGCCCCCCGGGGGCTACCTTGGCGCAGGCCACTGCCGCTTACCATCGCCTACCAGGTGGCCATCGATCCCGCCACCGGCCGCACGCCAACACGCCTCCCTCCGGCAGGAGGGACTGGCCTTCCCGGGGTCGCTCCCGACAGGCTCCGGCTTCCGCTCCCCGCGCTGGCCTCCGTCTCTCCGCCGCAGCAGCTGGGTGAGGGCGACAACGGACACGCGCAAGCACGCCTCAGCAAGGGGCCAGGCTGCCCAAGGCACAGGGGCCGGGCCCCCCACCGCCCAGGGCCTGTGGGCAGCCTGGCTGCCACCTGTCCCTGGCCTCCCCCCTCTCACTGGGTGCCAGCAGCCAAAGGGCCACACGAGTGGCCAGCACTGCCCCTTCGCTGGGGCGCCACAGCGCCACGCGGGCTGCCGCCGCCTCGCCACACCCTTCCCCCAGGAACCGCGCCTCCCTCAGGCTCCCTAAGGCCCTGCCCACCCGCACCCCTCCCAGCTTCAGAAGAGTCCACCCCAACCCCGAGTCCGATTCCGCCCCCAGGCCCACCCTGGGGCTCTCCCTCTCACCCCGATGGGAAAACACCCTCGCTCCGGCCACCGACACTGCCTGCCCACGCAGGGAGAGACACACGCGGCCCAGAGTGCTCTGCAGGAGCCTCACCTCAGGACCGCTGACGTGCCCCTGGGGGCAAGGTCTCCGCCCCGAGAGCGGCTCCGCGGGCCCTGGACCCGGGGCGCCCATGGGCACACCTGCACTCCACCCCTGCTATCCCCAGCACGCTCTCAGGACCCCGGGCAAAACACAGACCCTTCTGCTGGACCCTCCGGGACCCCAAGGGCCCTGGAGCCTGGGCGAGACCCCGCAGGGCCGCACCTCGCCCTGACCGCCAATGGCCAGGGGCGTCCCCTGCCGCCAGGCTGTGGGCTCGGGTCGCTCGCCCTTCACCCTCCAGGCCCGCCACACCAGGCCCCCTGGCGCGCGGGACCTGGGTCCCTCAGGCAGGTCTCCCCGGGGCACTCTGGGGACACCGGAGGCCTGCCTGCCCCAAACCCCGCCCCACGGCTGCCGCCTGTCCACCGGACACAACGCAACCCGCACAGACCGCCTGCCGCCGGGCGCCCGGAGCCTGCCACCAGTTGGGCGCTCGGGCCCCACGCAAGGCACACGCCACAGCCCCGCCGCCAGCACCGGAAGGCCCGCTGGGCCCCATGGCACCCTCTCCTTTGCGTGGCACACCCATGCACACCCAGGCCTCCCTAACTCCAGCACCAGCATCTCCACGGGAGACGCACCAGACCCTGGGCCCAGCGGGACCCTCGCACCGAAACTCACGCCCCTTCCGCCGCCACCTGCCCCCTTTCCTCCACAGCAGACTCCCTCCTTGCCACCAGCTCCCGCCCGGCACCAGCTCGGCTGGGCTCCAGTCCGCAGGCGTGGCTAGCTCTGCTGGGTATCAACCTCACACTGCCTCCCACTGCGCAACTCCCTGTCCTCCCTCCCCGGGAACACGGCCTCAGCCAGGGCAGGGGCGCCGCACGGCCTCAATGCCCAGCCCCGTGTGTGGACACCTTAGCGGCCCCGGGAGCTGGCCGCGGGCTCACACTTCTATGCCCCGCCGGCACCCATGACCGGCCAGGGCACAGGCACCCAGCTCCCATTCACGTGCCCGGGACCCCTCTGTCCTGCCTTCCACGCGCCGCCCAAATCTCTGAGGATATCCCACATCATAGCCCAGGCCGCCCTGAAGGCACTGCCGCCCCGGGCACCCAACACTCCCCCTCACGGTGCTCTGCGCACACTGGCCCAGGACCTCTGGCCCTCCTGCACTTCTCTCGACCCCAGTCCGAGGCGGACTCGGCCCCGCCCAGGACCACCTGGCGCCCACCGCCTCCACGTCTCTGGGAAATGCCGCAGGGGCTCCAGGGTTCTCGATGACCACCAAGGACTCTGCGAGGGAAAGGCACTGGCAGCCCCGCCGACCCCGTGAAGGCCCAGGCCAAGGCGTCCGACCCCGCCCAAACGGCCATCTCGGCAAGGCCCCCCGGCCTGCCTCCTCTCTCCCCACCAGAACCTGGGTCGGCAGTCCCGCCGAGGCCAAGGCCCCCGCTGCTCACCCGCAACCTACAGACACCCTCTGCGCCCGACACCGCGGGCAGGACCCCGCGGAGGCCTCAAGGAGGCAGCCGCAGGCCTCAGAGCCCAGCGGCGCTCACACACACCGCAGGCAGCCCACCCCACACTGGGCCTGCCACTCCCAAGGCTTTCCCGCCGGGCACCGTGGCCCCGGGGCACCGGGGCTGCCCTCGAGGAGGCCAGCCCCAAGGCTCCTCTCCCCATGGCCCTCCGGGGCCACCGGAGGCCTGCCTGCCCCCACCTGCGCCCCAGGGCTGCACGCACCCAAGGGAGCCAAGGCAACGGGACCCTCCCCCGACGGCCCCTGTGGGAGCCACGTGCCGGACTTCAGTTTGGGATGAGGAGACGGTAGTGAGTTCTCACTCATTTTGTTCAGATTTTCCAAGGAATGCGTTTGTGGGTGTCATCATCGATCCGAGCACGGGCACACCCGCGGGACGGCCACCGCCACAGCCCCCACCGCCGGGACGGCCAGCCAGCTCCCTCCTGGCCGCGGCCCGCAGGCTCCCGAGCCCAACCGCGGGCAAGCAGGTCAGCTCCACCCCCGGGAGCAGAGGGTGCGGGTCCGGGCGCCACACACCGCCCCCCGGGGGCTACCTTGGCGCAGGCCACTGCCGCTTACCATCGCCTAACAGGTGGCCATCGATCCCGCCACCGGCCGCACGCCAACACGCCTCCCTCCGGCAGGAGGGACTGGCCTATCCGGGGTCGCTCCCGACAGGCTCCGGCTTCCGCTCCCCGCGCTGGCCTCCGTCTCTCCGCCGTAGCAGCTGGGTGAGGGCGACAACGGACACGCGCAAGCACGCCTCAGCAAGGGGCCAGGCTGCCCAAGGCACAGGGGCCGGGCCCCCCACCGCCCAGGGCCTGTGGGCAGCCTGGCTGCCACCTGTCCCTGGCCTCCCCCCTCTCACTGGGTGCCAGCAGCCAAAGGGCCACACGAGTGGCCAGCACTGCCCCTTCGCTGGGGCGCCACAGCGCGACGCGGGCTGCCGCCGCCTCGCCACACCCTTCCCCCAGGAACCGCGCCTCCCTCAGGCTCCCTAAGGCCCTGCCCACCCGCACCCCTCCCAGCTTCAGAAGAGTCCACCCCAACCCCGAGTCCGATTCCGCCCCCAGGCCCACCCTGGGGCTCTCCCTCTCACCCCGATGGGAAAACACCCTCGCTCCGGCCACCGACACTGCCTGCCCACGCAGGGAGAGACACACGCGGCCCAGAGTGCTCTGCAGGAGCCTCACCTCAGGACCGCTGACGTGCCCCTGGGGGCAAGGTCTCCGCCCCGAGAGCGGCTCCGCGGGCCCTGGACCCGGGGCGCCCATGGGCACACCTGCACTCCACCCCTGCTATCCCCAGCACGCTCTCAGGACCCCGGGCAAAACACAGACCCTTCTGCTGGACCCTCCGGGACCCCAAGGGCCCTGGAGCCTGGGCGAGACCCCGCAGGGCCGCACCTCGCCCTGACCGCCAATGGCCAGGGGCGTCCCCTGCCGCCAGGCTGTGGGCTCGGGTCGCTCGCCCTTCACCCTCCAGGCCCGCCACACCAGGCCCCCTGGCGCGCGGGACCTGGGTCCCTCAGGCAGGTCTCCCCGGGGCACTCTGGGGACACCGGAGGCCTGCCTGCCCCAAACCCCGCCCCACGGCTGCCGCCTGTCCACCGGACACAACGCAACCCGCACAGACCGCCTGCCGCCGGGCGCCCGGAGCCTGCCACCAGTTGGGCGCTCGGGCCCCACGCAAGGCACACGCCACAGCCCCGCCGCCAGCACCGGAAGGCCCGCCGGGCCCCATGGCACCCTCTCCTTTGCGTGGCACACCCATGCACACCCAGGCCTCCCTAACTCCAGCACCAGCATCTCCACGGGAGACGCACCAGACCCTGGGCCCAGCGGGACCCTCGCACCGAAACTCACGCCCCTTCCGCCGCCACCTGCCCCCTTTCCTCCACAGCAGACTCCCTCCTTGCCACCAGCTCCCGCCCGGCACCAGCTCGGCTGGGCTCCAGTCCGCAGGCGTGGCTAGCTCTGCTGGGTATCAACCTCACACTGCCTCCCACTGCGCAACTCCCTGTCCTCCCTCCCCGGGAACACGGCCTCAGCCAGGGCAGGGGCGCCGCACGGCCTCAATGCCCAGCCCCGTGTGTGGACACCTTAGCGGCCCCGGGAGCTGGCCGCGGGCTCACACTTCTATGCCCCGCCGGCACCCATGACCGGCCAGGGCACAGGCACCCAGCTCCCATTCACGTGCCCGGGACCCCTCCGTCCTGCCTTCCACGCGCCGCCCAAATCTCTGAGGATATCCCACATCATAGCCCAGGCCGCCCTGAAGGCACTGCCGCCCCGGGCACCCAACACTCCCCCTCACGGTGCTCTGCGCACACTGGCCCAGGACCTCTGGCCCTCCTGCACTTCTCTCGACCCCAGTCCGCGGCCGACTCGGCACCGCCCAGGACCACCTGTCACCCACCGCCTCCACGTCTCTGGGAAATGCCGCAGGGACTCCAGGGTTCTCGATGACCACCAAGGACTCTGCGAGGGAAAGGCACTGGCAGCCCCGCCGACCCCGTGAAGGCCCAGGCCAAGGCGTCCGACCCCGCCCAAACGGCCATCTCGGCAAGGCCCCCCGGCCTGCCTCCTCTCTCCCCACCAGAACCTGGGTCGGCAGTCCCGCCGAGGCCAAGGCCCCCGCTGCTCACCCGCAACCTACAGACACCCTCTGCGCCCGACACCGCGGGCAGGACCCCGCGGAGGCCTCAAGGAGGCAGCCGCAGGCCTGAGAGCCCAGCGGCGCTCACACACACCGCAGGCAGCCCACCCCACACTGGGCCTGCCACTCCGAAGGCTTTCCCGTCGGGCACCGGGGCCCCGGGGCCCCGGGGCTGCCCTCGAGGAGGCCAGCCCCAAGGCTCCTCTCCCCATGGCCCTCCGGGGCCACCGGAGGCCTGCCTGCCCCCACCTGCGCCCCAGGGCTGCACGCACCCAAGGGAGCCAAGGCAACGGGACCCTCCCCCGACGGCCCCTGTGGGAGCCACGTGCCGGACCTCATTTTGCGATGAGGAGACGGTAGTGAGTTCTCACTCATTTTGTTCAGATTTTCCAAGGAATGCGTTTGTGGGTGTCATCATCGATCCGAGCACGGGCACACCCGCGGGATGGCCACCGCCACAGCCCCCACCGCCGGGACGGCCAGCCAGCTCCCTCCTGGCCGCGGCCCGCAGGCTCCTGAGCCCAACCGCGGGCAAGCAGGTCAGCTCCACCCCCGGGAGCAGAGGGTGCGGGTCCGGGCGCCACACACCGCCCCCCGGGGGCTACCTTGGCGCAGGCCACTGCCGCTTACCATCGCCTACCAGGTGGCCATCGATCCCGCCACCGGCCGCACGCCAACACGCCTCCCTCCGGCAGGAGGGACTGGCCTTCCCGGGGTCGCTCCCGACAGGCTCCGGCTTCCGCTCCCCGCGCTGGCCTCCGTCTCTCCGCCGCAGCAGCTGGGTGAGGGCGACAACGGACACGCGCAAGCACGCCTCAGCAAGGGGCCAGGCTGCCCAAGGCACAGGGGCCGGGCCCCCCACCGCCCAGGGCCTGTGGGCAGCCTGGCTGCCACCTGTCCCTGGCCTCCCCCCTCTCACTGGGTGCCAGCAGCCAAAGGGCCACACGAGTGGCCAGCACTGCCCCTTCGCTGGGGCGCCACAGCGCGACGCGGGCTGCCGCCGCCTCGCCACACCCTTCCCCCAGGAACCGCGCCTCCCTCAGGCTCCCTAAGGCCCTGCCCACCCGCACCCCTCCCAGCTTCAGAAGAGTCCACCCCAACCCCGAGTCCGATTCCGCCCCCAGGCCCACCCTGGGGCTCTCCCTCTCACCCCGATGGGAAAACACCCTCGCTCCGGCCACCGACACTGCCTGCCCACGCAGGGAGAGACACACGCGGCCCAGAGTGCTCTGCAGGAGCCTCACCTCAGGACCGCTGACGTGCCCCTGGGGGCAAGGTCTCCGCCCCGAGAGCGGCTCCGCGGGCCCTGGACCCGGGGCGCCCATGGGCACACCTGCACTCCACCCCTGCTATCCCCAGCACGCTCTCAGGACCCCGGGCAAAACACAGACCCTTCTGCTGGACCCTCCGGGACCCCAAGGGCCCTGGAGCCTGGGCGAGACCCCGCAGGGCCGCACCTCGCCCTGACCGCCAATGGCCAGGGGCGTCCCCTGCCGCCAGGCTGTGGGCTCGGGTCGCTCGCCCTTCACCCTCCAGGCCCGCCACACCAGGCCCCCTGGCGCGCGGGACCTGGGTCCCTCAGGCAGGTCTCCCCGGGGCACTCTGGGGACACCGGAGGCCTGCCTGCCCCAAACCCCGCCCCACGGCTGCCGCCTGTCCACCGGACACAACGCAACCCGCACAGACCGCCTGCCGCCGGGCGCCCGGAGCCTGCCACCAGTTGGGCGCTCGGGCCCCACGCAAGGCACACGCCACAGCCCCGCCGCCAGCACCGGAAGGCCCGCCGGGCCCCATGGCACCCTCTCCTTTGCGTGGCACACCCATGCACACCCAGGCCTCCCTACCTCCAGCACCAGCATCTCCACGGGAGACGCACTAGACCCTGGGCCCAGCGGGACCCTCGCACCGAAACTCACGCCCCTTCCGCCGCCACCTGCCCCCTTTCCTCCACAGCAGACTCCCTCCTTGCCACCAGCTCCCGCCCGGCACCAGCTCGGCTGGGCTCCAGTCCGCAGGCGTGGCTAGCTCTGCTGGGTATCAACCTCACACTGCCTCCCACTGCGCAACTCCCTGTCCTCCCTCCCCGGGAACACGGCCTCAGCCAGGGCAGGGGCGCCGCACGGCCTCAATGCCCAGCCCCGTGTGTGGACACCTTAGCGGCCCCGGGAGCTGGCCGCGGGCTCACACTTCTATGCCCCGCCGGCACCCATGACCGGCCAGGGCACAGGCACCCAGCTCCCATTCACGTGCCCGGGACCCCTCCGTCCTGCCTTCCACGCGCCGCCCAAATCTCTGAGGATATCCCACATCATAGCCCAGGCCGCCCTGAAGGCACTGCCGCCCCGGGCACCCAACACTCCCCCTCACGGTGCTCTGCGCACACTGGCCCAGGACCTCTGGCCCTCCTGCACTTCTCTCGACCCCAGTCCGCGGCCGACTCGGCACCGCCCAGGACCACCTGGCACCCACCGCCTCCACGTCTCTGGGAAATGCCGCAGGGGCTCCAGGGTTCTCGATGACCACCAAGGACTCTACGAGGGAAAGGCACTGGCAGCCCCGCCGACCCCGTGAAGGCCCAGGCCAAGGCGTCCGACCCCGCCCAAACGGCCATCTCGGCAAGGCCCCCCGGCCTGCCTCCTCTCTCCCCACCAGAACCTGGGTCGGCAGTCCCGCCGAGGCCAAGGCCCCCGCTGCTCACCCGCAACCTACAGACACCCTCTGCGCCCGACACCGCGGGCAGGACCCCGCGGAGGCCTCAAGGAGGCAGCCGCAGGCCTCAGAGCCCAGCGGCGCTCACACACACCGCAGGCAGCCCACCCCACACTGGGCCTGCCACTCCCAAGGCTTTGCCGCCCGGCACCGGGGGCCCCGGGGCCCCGGGGCTGCCCTCGAGGAGGCCAGCCCCAAGGCTCCTCTCCCCATGGCCCTCCGGGGCCACCGGAGGCCTGCCTGCCCCCACCTGCGCCCCAGGGCTGCACGCACCCAAGGGAGCCAAGGCAACGGGACCCTCCCCCGACGGCCCCTGTGGGAGCCACGTGCCGGACTTCAGTTTGGGATGGGGAGACGGTAGTGAGTTCTCACTCATTTTGTTCAGATTTTCCAAGGAATGCGTTTGTGGGTGTCATCATCGATCCGAGCAAGGGCACACCCGCGGGACAGCCACCGCCACAGCCCCCACCGCCGGGACGGCCAGCCAGCTCCCTCCTGGCCGCGGCCCGCAGGCTCCTGAGCCCAACCGCGGGCAAGCAGGTCAGCTCCACCCCCGGGAGCAGAGGGTGCGGGTCCGGGCGCCACACACCGCCCCCCGGGGGCTACCTTGGCGCAGGCCACTGCCGCTTACCATCGCCTACCAGGTGGCCATCGATCCCGCCACCGGCCGCACGCCAACACGCCTCCCTCCGGCAGGAGGGACTGGCCTTCCCGGGGTCGCTCCCGACAGGCTCCGGCTTCCGCTCCCCGCGCTGGCCTCCGTCTCTCCGCCGCAGCAGCTGGGTGAGGGCGACAACGGACACGCGCAAGCACGCCTCAGCAAGGGGCCAGGCTGCCCAAGGCACAGGGGCCGGGCCCCCCACCGCCCAGGGCCTGTGGGCAGCCTGGCTGCCACCTGTCCCTGGCCTCCCCCCTCTCACTGGGTGCCAGCAGCCAAAGGGCCACACGAGTGGCCAGCACTGCCCCGTCGCTGGGGCGCCACAGCGCCACGCGGGCTGCCGCCGCCTCGCCACACCCTTCCCCCAGGAACCGCGCCTCCCTCAGGCTCCCTAAGGCCCTGCCCACCCGCACCCCTCCCAGCTTCAGAAGAGTCCACCCCAACCCCGAGTCCGATTCCGCCCCCAGGCCCACCCTGGGGCTCTCCCTCTCACCCCGATGGGAAAACACCCTCGCTCCGGCCACCGACACTGCCTGCCCACGCAGGGAGAGACACACGCGGCCCAGAGTGCTCTGCAGGAGCCTCACCTCAGGACCGCTGACGTGCCCCTGGGGGCAAGGTCTCCGCCCCGAGAGCGGCTCCGCGGGCCCTGGACCCGGGGCGCCCATGGGCACACCTGCACTCCACCCCTGCTATCCCCAGCACGCTCTCAGGACCCCGGGCAAAACACAGACCCTTCTGCTGGACCCTCCGGGACCCCAAGGGCCCTGGAGCCTGTGCGAGACCCCGCAGGGCCGCACCTCGCCCTGACCGCCAATGGCCAGGGGCGTCCCCTGCCGCCAGGCTGTGGGCTCGGGTCGCTCGCCCTTCACCCTCCAGGCCCGCCACACCAGGCCCCCTGGCGCGCGGGACCTGGGTCCCTCAGGCAGGTCTCCCCGGGGCACTCTGGGGACACCGGAGGCCTGCCTGCCCCAAACCCCGCCCCACGGCTGCCGCCTGTCCACCGGACACAACGCAACCCGCACAGACCGCCTGCCGCCGGGCGCCCGGAGCCTGCCACCAGTTGGGCGCTCGGGCCCCACGCAAGGCACACGCCACAGCCCCGCCGCCAGCACCGGAAGGCCCGCCGGGCCCCATGGCACCCTCTCCTTTGCGTGGCACACCCATGCACACCCAGGCCTCCCTAACTCCAGCACCAGCATCTCCACGGGAGACGCACTAGACCCTGCGCCCAGCGGGACCCTCGCACCGAAACTCACGCCCTCACGCCCCTTCCGCCGCCACCTGCCCCCTTTCCTCCACAGCAGACTCCCTCCTTGCCACCAGCTCCCGCCCGGCACCAGCTCGGCTGGGCTCCAGTCCGCAGGCGTGGCTAGCTCTGCTGGGTATCAACCTCACACTGCCTCCCACTGCGCAACTCCCTGTCCTCCCTCCCCGGGAACACGGCCTCAGCCAGGGCAGGGGCGCCGCACGGCCTCAATGCCCAGCCCCGTGTGTGGACACCTTAGCGGCCCCGGGAGCTGGCCGCGGGCTCACACTTCTCTGCCCCGCCGGCACCCATGACCGGCCAGGGCACAGGAACCCAGCTCCCATTCACGTGCCCGGGACCCCTCCGTCCTGCCTTCCACGCGCCGCCCAAATCTCTGAGGATATCCCACATCATAGCCCAGGCCGCCCTGAAGGCACTGCCGCCCCGGGCACCCAACACTCCCCCTCACGGTGCTCTGCGCACACTGGCCCAGGACCTCTGGCCCTCCTGCACTTCTCTCGACCCCAGTCCGCGGCCGACTCGGCACCGCCCAGGACCACCTGGCACCCACCGCCTCCACGTCTCTGGGAAATGCCGCAGGGGCTCCAGGGTTCTCGATGACCACCAAGGACTCTGCGAGGGAAAGGCACTGGCAGCCCCGCCGACCCCGTGAAGGCCCAGGCCAAGGCGTCCGACCCCGCCCAAACGGCCATCTTGGCAAGGCCCCCCGGCCGGCCTCCTCTCTCCCCACCAGAACCTGGGTCGGCAGTCCCGCCGAGGCCAAGGCCCCCGCTGCTCACCCGCAACCTACAGACACCCTCTGCGCCCGACACCGCGGGCAGGACCCCGCGGAGGCCTCAAGGAGGCAGCCGCAGGCCTGAGAGCCCAGCGGCGCTCACACACACCGCAGGCAGCCCACCCCACACTGGGCCTGCCACTCCCAAGGCTTTGCCGTCGGGCACCGGGGCCCCGGGGCCACCGGAGGCCTGCCTGCCTCCACCTGCGCCCCAGGGCTGCACGCACCCAAGGGAGCCAAGGCAACGGGACCCTCCCCCGACGGCCCCTGTGGGAGCCACGTGCCGGACCTCAGTTTGCGATGAGGAGACGGTAGTGAGTTCTCACTCATTTTGTTCAGATTTTCCAAGGAATGCGTTTGTGGGTGTCATCATCGATCCGAGCACGGGCACACCCGCGGGACGGCCACCGCCACAGCCCCCACCGCCGGGACGGCCAGCCAGCTCCCTCCTGGCCGCGGCCCGCAGGCTCCCGAGCCCAACCGCGGGCAAGCAGGTCAGCTCCACCCCCGGGAGCAGAGGGTGCGGGTCCGGGCGCCACACACCGCCCCCCGGGGGCTACCTTGGCGCAGGCCACTGCCGCTTACCATCGCCTACCAGGTGGCCATCGATCCCGCCACCGGCCGCACGCCAACACGCCTCCCACTGGCAGGAGGGACTGGCCTTCCCGGGGTCGCTCCCGACAGGCTCCGGCTTCCGCTCCCCGCGCTGGCCTCCGTCTCTCCGCCGCAGCAGCTGGGTGAGGGCGACAACGGACACGCGCAAGCACGCCTCAGCAAGGGGCCAGGCTGCCCAAGGCACAGGGGCCGGGCCCCCCACCGCCCAGGGCCTGTGGGCAGCCTGGCTGCCACCTGTCCCTGGCCTCCCCCCTCTCACTGGGTGCCAGCAGCCAAAGGGCCACACGAGTGGCCAGCACTGCCCCTTCGCTGGAGCGCCACAGCGCGACGCGGGCTGCCGCCGCCTCGCCACACCCTTCCCCCAGGAACCGCGCCTCCCTCAGGCTCCCTAAGGCCCTGCCCACCCGCACCCCTCCCAGCTTCAGAAGAGTCCACCCCAACCCCGAGTCCGATTCCGCCCCCAGGCCCACCCTGGGGCTCTCCCTCTCACCCCGATGGGAAAACACCCTCGCTCCGGCCACCGACACTGCCTGCCCACGCAGGGAGAGACACACGCGGCCCAGAGTGCTCTGCAGGAGCCTCACCTCAGGACCGCTGACGTGCCCCTGGGGGCAAGGTCTCCGCCCCGAGAGCGGCTCCGCGGGCCCTGGACCCGGGGCGCCCATGGGCACACCTGCACTCCACCCCTGCTATCCCCAGCACGCTCTCAGGACCCCGGGCAAAACACAGACCCTTCTGCTGGACCCTCCGGGACCCCAAGGGCCCTGGAGCCTGGGCGAGACCCCGCAGGGCCGCACCTCGCCCTGACCGCCAATGGCCAGGGGCGTCCCCTGCCGCCAGGCTGTGGGCTCGGGTCGCTCGCCCTTCACCCTCCAGGCCCGCCACACCAGGCCCCCTGGCGCGCGGGACCTGGGTCCCTCAGGCAGGTCTCCCCGGGGCACTGTGGGAACACCGGAGGCCTGCCTGCCCCAAACCCCGCCCCACGGCTGCCGCCTGTCCACCGGACACAACGCAACCCGCACAGACCGCCTGCCGCCGGGCGCCCGGAGCCTGCCACCAGTTGGGCGCTCGGGCCCCACGCAAGGCACACGCCACAGCCCCGCCGCCAGCACCGGAAGGCCCGCCGGGCCCCATGGGACCCTCTCCTTTGCGTGCCACACCCATGCACACCCAGGCCTCCCTAACTCCAGCACCAGCATCTCCACGGGAGACGCACTAGACCCTGGGCCCAGCGGGACCCTCGCACCGAAACTCACGCCCTCACGCCCCTTCCGCCGCCACCTGCCCCCTTTCCTCCACAGCAGACTCCCTCCTTGCCACCAGCTCCCGCCCGGCACCAGCTCGGCTGGGCTCCAGTCCGCAGGCGTGGCTAGCTCTGCTGGGTATCAACCTCACACTGCCTCCCACTGCGCAACTCCCTGTCCTCCCTCCCCGGGAACACGGCCTCAGCCAGGGCAGGGGCGCCGCACGGCCTCAATGCCCAGCCCCGTGTGTGGACACCTTAGCGGCCCCGGGAGCTGGCCGCGGGCTCACACTTCTCTGCCCCGCCGGCACCCATGACCGGCCAGGGCACAGGAACCCAGCTCCCATTCACGTGCCCGGGACCCCTCCGTCCTGCCTTCCACGCGCCGCCCAAATCTCTGAGGATATCCCACATCATAGCCCAGGCCGCCCTGAAGGCACTGCCGCCCCGGGCACCCAACACTCCCCCTCACGGTGCTCTGCGCACACTGGCCCAGGACCTCTGGCCCTCCTGCACTTCTCTCGACCCCAGTCCGCGGCCGACTCGGCACCGCCCAGGACCACCTGGCACCCACCGCCTCCACGTCTCTGGGAAATGCCGCAGGGGCTCCAGGGTTCTCGATGACCACCAAGGACTCTGCGAGGGAAAGGCACTGGCAGCCCCGCCGACCCCGTGAAGGCCCAGGCCAAGGCGTCCGACCCCGCCCAAACGGCCATCTTGGCAAGGCCCCCCGGCCGGCCTCCTCTCTCCCCACCAGAACCTGGGTCGGCAGTCCCGCCGAGGCCAAGGCCCCCGCTGCTCACCCGCAACCTACAGACACCCTCTGCGCCCGACACCGCGGGCAGGACCCCGCGGAGGCCTCAAGGAGGCAGCCGCAGGCCTGAGAGCCCAGCGGCGCTCACACACACCGCAGGCAGCCCACCCCACACTGGGCCTGCCACTCCCAAGGCTTTGCCGTCGGGCACCGGGGCCCCGGGGCCACCGGAGGCCTGCCTGCCTCCACCTGCGCCCCAGGGCTGCACGCACCCAAGGGAGCCAAGGCAACGGGACCCTCCCCCGACGGCCCCTGTGGGAGCCACGTGCCGGACCTCAGTTTGCGATGAGGAGACGGTAGTGAGTTCTCACTCATTTTGTTCAGATTTTCCAAGGAATGCGTTTGTGGGTGTCATCATCGATCCGAGCACGGGCACACCCGCGGGACGGCCACCGCCACAGCCCCCACCGCCGGGACGGCCAGCCAGCTCCCTCCTGGCCGCGGCCCGCAGGCTCCCGAGCCCAACCGCGGGCAAGCAGGTCAGCTCCACCCCCGGGAGCAGAGGGTGCGGGTCCGGGCGCCACACACCGCCCCCCGGGGGCTACCTTGGCGCAGGCCACTGCCGCTTACCATCGCCTACCAGGTGGCCATCGATCCCGCCACCGGCCGCACGCCAACACGCCTCCCACTGGCAGGAGGGACTGGCCTTCCCGGGGTCGCTCCCGACAGGCTCCGGCTTCCGCTCCCCGCGCTGGCCTCCGTCTCTCCGCCGCAGCAGCTGGGTGAGGGCGACAACGGACACGCGCAAGCACGCCTCAGCAAGGGGCCAGGCTGCCCAAGGCACAGGGGCCGGGCCCCCCACCGCCCAGGGCCTGTGGGCAGCCTGGCTGCCACCTGTCCCTGGCCTCCCCCCTCTCACTGGGTGCCAGCAGCCAAAGGGCCACACGAGTGGCCAGCACTGCCCCTTCGCTGGAGCGCCACAGCGCGACGCGGGCTGCCGCCGCCTCGCCACACCCTTCCCCCAGGAACCGCGCCTCCCTCAGGCTCCCTAAGGCCCTGCCCACCCGCACCCCTCCCAGCTTCAGAAGAGTCCACCCCAACCCCGAGTCCGATTCCGCCCCCAGGCCCACCCTGGGGCTCTCCCTCTCACCCCGATGGGAAAACACCCTCGCTCCGGCCACCGACACTGCCTGCCCACGCAGGGAGAGACACACGCGGCCCAGAGTGCTCTGCAGGAGCCTCACCTCAGGACCGCTGACGTGCCCCTGGGGGCAAGGTCTCCGCCCCGAGAGCGGCTCCGCGGGCCCTGGACCCGGGGCGCCCATGGGCACACCTGCACTCCACCCCTGCTATCCCCAGCACGCTCTCAGGACCCCGGGCAAAACACAGACCCTTCTGCTGGACACTCCGGGACCCCAAGGGCCCTGGAGCCTGGGCGAGACCCCGCAGGGCCGCACCTCGCCCTGACCGCCAATGGCCAGGGGCGTCCCCTGCCGCCAGGCTGTGGGCTCGGGTCGCTCGCCCTTCACCCTCCAGGCCCGCCACACCAGGCCCCTGGCGCGCGGGACCTGGGTCCCTCAGGCAGGTCTCCCCGGGGCACTCTGGGGACACCGGAGGCCTGCCTGCCCCAAACCCCGCCCCACGGCTGCCGCCTGTCCACCGGACACAACGCAACCCGCACAGACCGCCTGCCGCCGGGCGCCCGGAGCCTGCCACCAGTTGGGCGCTCGGGCCCCACGCAAGGCACACGCCACAGCCCCGCCGCCAGCACCGGAAGGCCCGCCGGGCCCCATGGGACCCTCTCCTTTGCGTGCCACACCCATGCACACCCAGGCCTCCCTAACTCCAGCACCAGCATCTCCACGGGAGACGCACTAGACCCTGGGCCCAGCGGGACCCTCGCACCGAAACTCACGCCCTCACGCCCCTTCCGCCGCCACCTGCCCCCTTTCCTCCACAGCAGACTCCCTCCTTGCCACCAGCTCCCGCCCGGCACCAGCTCGGCTGGGCTCCAGTCCGCAGGCGTGGCTAGCTCTGCTGGGTATCAACCTCACACTGCCTCCCACTGCGCAACTCCCTGTCCTCCCTCCCCGGGAACACGGCCTCAGCCAGGGCAGGGGCGCCGCACGGCCTCAATGCCCAGCCCCGTGTGTGGACACCTTAGCGGCCCCGGGAGCTGGCCGCGGGCTCACACTTCTCTGCCCCGCCGGCACCCATGACCGGCCAGGGCACAGGCACCCAGCTCCCATTCACGTGCCCGGGACCCCTCCGTCCTGCCTTCCACGCGCCGCCCAAATCTCTGAGGATATCCCACATCATAGCCCAGGCCGCCCTGAAGGCACTGCCGCCCCGGGCACCCAACACTCCCCCTCACGGTGCTCTGCGCACACTGGCCCAGGACCTCTGGCCCTCCTGCACTTCTCTCGACCCCAGTCCGCGGCCGACTCGGCACCGCCCAGGGCCACCTGGCGCCCCACCGCCTCCACGTCTCTGGGAAATGCCGCAGGGGCTCCAGGGTTCTCGATGACCACCAAGGACTCTGCGAGGGAAAGGCACTGGCAGCCCCGCCGACCCCGTGAAGGCCCAGGCCAAGGCGTCCGACCCCGCCCAAACGGCCATCTCGGCAAGGCCCCCCGGCCTGCCTCCTCTCTCCCCACCAGAACCTGGGTCGGCAGTCCCGCCGAGGCCAAGGCCCCCGCTGCTCACCCGCAACCTACAGACACCCTCTGCGCCCGACACCGCGGGCAGGACCCCGCGGAGGCCTCAAGGAGGCAGCCGCAGGCCTGAGAGCCCAGCGGCGCTCACACACACCGCAGGCAGCCCACCCCACACTGGGCCTGCCACTCCCAAGGCTTTCCCGCCGGGCACCGGGGCCCCGGGGCCCCGGGGCTGCCCTCGAGGAGGCCAGCCCCAAGGCTCCTCTCCCCATGGCCCTCCGGGGCCACCGGAGGCCTGCCTGCCCCCACCTGCGCCCCAGGGCTGCACGCACCCAAGGGAGCCAAGGCAACGGGACCCTCCCCCGACGTCCCCTGTGGGAGCCACGTGCTGGACCTCAGTTTGCGATGAGGAGACGGTAGTGAGTTCTCACTCATTTTGTTCAGATTTTCCAAGGAATGCGTTTGTGGGTGTCATCATCGATCCGAGCACGGGCACACCCGCGGGACGGCCACCGCCACAGCCCCCACCGCCGGGACGGCCAGCCAGCTCCCTCCTGGCCGCGGCCCGCAGGCTCCCGAGCCCAACCGCGGGCAAGCAGGTCAGCTCCACCCCCGGGAGCAGAGGGTGCGGGTCCGGGCGCCACACACCGCCCCCCGGGGGCTACCTTGGCGCAGGCCACCGCCGCTTACCATCGCCTACCAGGTGGCCATCGATCCCGCCACCGGCCGCACGCCAACACGCCTCCCACCGGCAGGAGGGACTGGCCTTCGCGGGGTCGCTCCCGACAGGCTCCGGCTTCCGCTCCCCGCGCTGGCCTCCGTCTCTCCGCCGCAGCAGCTGGGTGAGGGCGACAATGGACACGCGCAAGCACGCCTCAGCAAGGGGCCAGGCTGCCCAAGGCACAGGGGCCGGGCCCCCCACCGCCCAGGGCCTGTGGGCAGCCTGGCTGCCACCTGTCCCTGGCCTCCCCCCTCTCACTGGGTGCCAGCAGCCAAAGGGCCACACGAGTGGCCAGCACTGCCCCTTCGCTGGGGCGCCACAGCGCGACGCGGGCTGCCGCCGCCTCGCCACACCCTTCCCCCAGGAACCGCGCCTCCCTCAGGCTCCCTAAGGCCCTGCCCACCCGCACCCCTCCCAGCTTCAGAAGAGTCCACCCCAACCCCGAGTCCGATTCCGCCCCCAGGCCCACCCTGGGGCTCTCCCTCTCACCCCGATGGGAAAACACCCTCGCTCCGGCCACCGACACTGCCTGCCCACGCAGGGAGAGACACACGCGGCCCAGAGTGCTCTGCAGGAGTCTCACCTCAGGACCGCTGACGTGCCCCTGTGGGCAAGGTCTCCGCCCCGAGAGCAGCTCCGCGGGCCCTGGACCCAGGGCGCCCATGGGCACACCTGCACTCCACCCCTGCTATCCCCAGCACGCTCTCAGGACCCCGGGCAAAACACAGACCCTTCTGCTGGACCCTCCGGGACCCCAAGGGCCTTGGAGCCTGTGCGAGACCCCGCAGGGCCGCACCTCCCCCTGACCGCCAATGGCCAGGGGCGTCCCCTGCCGCCAGGCTGTGGGCTCGGGTCGCTCGCCCTTCACCCTCCAGGCCCGCCACACCAGGCCCCCTGGCGCGCGGGACCTGGGTCCCTCAGGCAGGTCTCCCCGGGGCACTCTGGGGACACTGGAGGCCTGCCTGCCCCAAACCCCGCCCCACGGCTGCCGCCTGTCCACCGGACACAACGCAACCCGCACAGACCGCGTGCCGCCGGGCGCCCGGAGCCTGCCACCAGTTGGGCGCTCGGGCCCCACGCAAGGCACACGCCACAGCCCCGCCGCCAGCACCGGAAGGCCCGCCGGGCCCCATGGGACCCTCTCCTTTGCGTGCCACACCCATGCACACCCAGGCCTCCCTAACTCCAGCACCAGCATCTCCACGGGAGACGCACTAGACCCTGGGCCCAGCGGGACCCTCGCACCGAAACTCACGCCCTCACGCCCCTTCCGCCGCCACCTGCCCCCTTTCCTCCACAGCAGACTCCCTCCTTGCCACCAGCTCCCGCCCGGCACCAGCTCGGCTGGGCTCCAGTCCGCAGGCGTGGCTAGCTCTGCTGGGTATCAACCTCACACTGCCTCCCACTGCACAACTCCCTGTCCTCCCTCCCCGGGAACACGGCCTCAGCCAGGGCAGGGGCGCCGCACGGCCTCAATGCCCAGCCCCGTGTGTGGACACCTTAGCGGCCCCGGGAGCTGGCCGCGGGCTCACACTTCTATGCCCCGCCGGCACCCATGACCGGCCCGGGCACAGGCACCCAGCTCCCATTCACGTGCCCGGGACCCCTCCGTCCTGCCTTCCACGCGCCGCCCAAATCTCTGAGGATATCCCACATCATAGCCCAGGCTGCCCTGAAGGCACTGCCGCCCCGGGCACCCAACACTCCCCCTCACGGTGCTCTGCGCACACTGGCCCAGGACCTCTGGCCCTCCTGCACTTCTCTCGACCCCAGTCCGCGGCCGACTCGGCACCGCCCAGGGCCACCTGGCGCCCCACCGCCTCCACGTCTCTGGGAAATGCCGCAGGGGCTCCAGGGTTCTCGATGATCACCAAGGACTCTGCGAGGGAAAGGCACTGGCAGCCCCGCCGACCCCGTGAAGGCCCAGGCCAAGGCGTCCGACCCCGCCCAAACGGCCATCTCGGCAAGGCCGCCCGGCTGGCCTCCTCTCTCCCCACCAGAACCTGGGTCGGCAGTCCCGCCGAGGCCAAGGCCCCCGCTGCTCACCCGCAACCTACAGACACCCTCTGCGCCCGACACCGCGGGCAGGACCCCGCGGAGGCCTCAAGGAGGCAGCCGCAGGCCTGAGAGCCCAGCGACGCTCACACACACCGCAGGCAGCCCACCCCACACTGGGCCTGCCACTCCCAAGGCTTTCCCGCCGGGCACCGGGGCCCCGGGGCCACCGGAGGCCTGCCTGCCCCCACCTGCGCCCCAGGGCTGCACGCACCCAAGGGAGCCAAGGCAACGGGACCCTCCCCCGACGGCCCCTGTGGGAGCCACGTGCCGGACCTCAGTTTGCGATGAGGAGACGGTAGTGAGTTCTCACTCATTTTGTTCAGATTTTCCAAGGAATGCGTTTGTGGGTGTCATCATCGATCCGAGCACGGGCACACCCGCGGGACGGCCACCGCCACAGCCCCCACCGCCGGGACGGCCAGCCAGCTCCCTCCTGGCCGCGGCCCGCAGGCTCCCGAGCCCAACCGCGGGCAAGCAGGTCAGCTCCACCCCCGGGAGCAGAGGGTGCGGGTCCGGGCGCCACACACCGCCCCCCGGGGGCTACCTTGGCGCAGGCCACTGCCGCTTACCATCGCCTACCAGGTGGCCATCGATCCCGCCACCGGCCGCACGCCAACACGCCTCCCACCGGCAGGAGGGACTGGCCTTCCCGGGGTCGCTCCCGACAGGCTCCGGCTTCCGCTCCCCGCGCTGGCCTCCGTCTCTCCGCCGCAGCAGCTGGGTGAGGGCGACAACGGACACGCGCAAGCACGCCTCAGCAAGGCGCCAGGCTGCCCAAGGCACAGGGGCCGGGCCCCACACCGCCCAGGGCCTGTGGGCAGCCTGGCTGCCACCTGTCCCTGGCCTCCCCCCTCTCACTGGGTGCCAGCAGCCAAAGGGCCACACGAGTGGCCAGCACTGCCCCTTCGCTGGAGCGCCACAGCGCCACGCGGGCTGCCGCCGCCTCGCCACACCCTTCCCCCAGGAACCGCGCCTCCCTCAGGCTCCCTAAGGCCCTGCCCACCCGCACCCCTCCCAGCTTCAGAAGAGTCCACCCCAACCCCGAGTCCGATTCCGCCCCCAGGCCCACCCTGGGGCTCTCCCTCTCACCCCGATGGGAAAACACCCTCGCTCCGGCCACCGACACTGCCTGCCCACGCAGGGAGAGACACACGCGGCCCAGAGTGCTCTGCAGGAGCCTCACCTCAGGACCGCTGACGTGCCCCTGGGGGCAACGTCTCCGCCCCGAGAGCAGC
This sequence comes from Sus scrofa, assembly GCF_054392235.1. Taxonomy (NCBI): domain Eukaryota; kingdom Metazoa; phylum Chordata; class Mammalia; order Artiodactyla; family Suidae; genus Sus; species Sus scrofa. The sequence continues at coordinate 152,205,824 of NC_139383.1, forward strand.
TCCGCGGGCCCTGGACCCGGGGCGCCCATGGGCACACCTGCACTCCACCCCTGCTATCCCCAGCACGCTCTCAGGACCCCAGGCAAAACACAGACCCTTCTGCTGGACCCTCCGGGACCCCAAGGGCCCTGGAGCCTGTGAGAGACCCCGCAGGGCCGCACCTCGCCCTGACCGCCAATGGCCAGGGGCGTCCCCTGCCGCCAGGCTGTGGGCTCGGGTCGCTCGCCCTTCACCCTCCAGGCCCGCCACACCAGGCCCCCTGGCGCGCGGGACCTGGGTCCCTCAGGCAGGTCTCCCCGGGGCACTCTGGAGACACCGGAGGCCTGCCTGCCCCAAACCCCGCCCCACGGCTGCCGCCTGTCCACCGGACACAACGCAACCCGCACAGACCGCCTGCCGCCGGGCGCCCGGAGCCTGCCACCAGTTGGGCGCTCGGGCCCCACGCAAGGCACACGCCACAGCCCCGCCGCCAGCACCGGAAGGCCCGCCGGGCCCCATGGGACCCTCTCCTTTGCGTGCCACACCCATGCACACCCAGGCCTCCCTAACTCCAGCACCAGCATCTCCACGGGAGACGCACTAGACCCTGGGCCCAGCGGGACCCTCGCACCGAAACTCACGCCCTCACGCCCCTTCCGCCGCCACCTGCCCCCTTTCCTCCACAGCAGACTCCCTCCTTGCCACCAGCTCCCGCCCGGCACCAGCTCGGCTGGGCTCCAGTCCGCAGGCGTGGCTAGCTCTGCTGGGTATCAACCTCACACTGCCTCCCACTGCGCAACTCCCTGTCCTCCCTCCCCGGGAACACGGCCTCAGCCAGGGCAGGGGCGCCGCACGGCCTCAATGCCCAGCCCCGTGTGTGGACACCTTAGCGGACCCGGGAGCTGGCCGCGGGCTCACACTTCTATGCCCCGCCGGCACCCATGACCGGCCAGGGCACAGGCACCCAGCTCCCATTCACGTGCCCGGGACCCCTCCGTCCTGCCTTCCACGCGCCGCCCAAATCTCTGAGGATATCCCACATCATAGCCCAGGCTGCCCTGAAGGCACTGCCGCCCCGGGCACCCAACACTCCCCCTCACGGTGCTCTGCGCACACTGGCCCAGGACCTCTGGCCCTCCTGCACTTCTCTCGACCCCAGTCCGCGGCCGACTCGGCACCGCCCAGGGCCACCTGGCGCCCCACCGCCTCCACGTCTCTGGGAAATGCCGCAGGGGCTCCAGGGTTCTCGATGATCACCAAGGACTCTGCGAGGGAAAGGCACTGGCAGCCCCGCCGACCCCGTGAAGGCCCAGGCCAAGGCGTCCGACCCCGCCCAAACGGCCATCTCGGCAAGGCCCCCCGGCTGGCCTCCTCTCTCCCCACCAGAACCTGGGTCGGCAGTCCCGCCGAGGCCAAGGCCCCCGCTGCTCACCCGCAACCTACAGACACCCTCTGCGCCCGACACCGCGGGCAGGACCCCGCGGAGGCCTCAAGGAGGCAGCCGCAGGCCTGAGAGCCCAGCGACGCTCACACACACCGCAGGCAGCCCACCCCACACTGGGCCTGCCACTCCCAAGGCTTTCCCGCCGGGCACCGGGGCCCCGGGGCCACCGGAGGCCTGCCTGCCCCCACCTGCGCCCCAGGGCTGCACGCACCCAAGGGAGCCAAGGCAACGGGACCCTCCCCCGACGGCCCCTGTGGGAGCCACGTGCCGGACCTCAGTTTGCGATGAGGAGACGGTAGTGAGTTCTCACTCATTTTGTTCAGATTTTCCAAGGAATGCGTTTGTGGGTGTCATCATCGATCCGAGCACGGGCACACCCGCGGGACGGCCACCGCCACAGCCCCCACCGCCGGGACGGCCAGCCAGCTCCCTCCTGGCCGCGGCCCGCAGGCTCCCGAGCCCAACCGCGGGCAAGCAGGTCAGCTCCACCCCCGGGAGCAGAGGGTGCGGGTCCGGGCGCCACACACCGCCCCCCGGGGGCTACCTTGGCGCAGGCCACTGCCGCTTACCATCGCCTACCAGGTGGCCATCGATCCCGCCACCGGCCGCACGCAAACACGCCTCCCACCGGCAGGAGGGACTGGCCTTCCCGGGGTCGCTCCCGACAGGCTCCGGCTTCCGCTCCCCGCGCTGGCCTCCGTCTCTCCGCCGCAGCAGCTGGGTGAGGGCGACAACGGACACGCGCAAGCACGCCTCAGCAAGGCGCCAGGCTGCCCAAGGCACAGGGGCCGGGCCCCCCACCGCCCAGGGCCTGTGGGCAGCCTGGCTGCCACCTGTCCCTGGCCTCCCCCCTCTCACTGGGTGCCAGCAGCCAAAGGGCCACACGAGTGGCCAGCACTGCCCCTTCGCTGGGGCGCCACAGCGCCACGCGGGCTGCCGCCGCCTCGCCACACCCTTCCCCCAGGAACCGCGCCTCCCTCAGGCTCCCTAAGGCCCTGCCCACCCGCACCCCTCCCAGCTTCAGAAGAGTCCACCCCAACCCCGAGTCCGATTCCGCCCCCAGGCCCACCCTGGGGCTCTCCCTCTCACCCCGATGGGAAAACACCCTCGCTCCGGCCACCGACACTGCCTGCCCACGCAGGGAGAGACACACGCGGCCCAGAGTGCTCTGCAGGAGCCTCACCTCAGGACCGCTGACGTGCCCCTGGGGGCAACGTCTCCGCCCCGAGAGCAGCTCCGCGGGCCCTGGACCCGGGGCGCCCATGGGCACACCTGCACTCCACCCCTGCTATCCCCAGCACGCTCTCAGGACCCCAGGCAAAACACAGACCCTTCTGCTGGACCCTCCGGGACCCCAAGGGCCCTGGAGCCTGTGAGAGACCCCGCAGGGCCGCACCTCGCCCTGACCGCCAATGGCCAGGGGCGTCCCCTGCCGCCAGGCTGTGGGCTCGGGTCGCTCGCCCTTCACCCTCCAGGCCCGCCACACCAGGCCCCCTGGCGCGCGGGACCTGGGTCCCTCAGGCAGGTCTCCCCGGGGCACTCTGGAGACACCGGAGGCCTGCCTGCCCCAAACCCCGCCCCACGGCTGCCGCCTGTCCACCGGACACAACGCAACCCGCACAGACCGCCTGCCGCCGGGCGCCCGGAGCCTGCCACCAGTTGGGCGCTCGGGCCCCACGCAAGGCACACGCCACAGCCCCGCCGCCAGCACCGGAAGGCCCGCCGGGCCCCATGGGACCCTCTCCTTTGCGTGCCACACCCATGCACACCCAGGCCTCCCTAACTCCAGCACCAGCATCTCCACGGGAGACGCACTAGACCCTGGGCCCAGCGGGACCCTCGCACCGAAACTCACGCCCCTTCCGCCGCCACCTGCCCCCTTTCCTCCACAGCAGACTCCCTCCTTGCCACCAGCTCCCGCCCGGCACCAGCTCGGCTGGGCTCCAGTCCGCAGGCGTGGCTAGCTCTGCTGGGTATCAACCTCACACTGCCTCCCACTGCGCAACTCCCTGTCCTCCCTCCCCGGGAACACGGCCTCAGCCAGGGCAGGGGCGCCACACGGCCTCAATGCCCAGCCCCGTGTGTGGACACCTTAGCGGCCCCGGGAGATGGCCGCGGGCTCACACTTCTATGCCCCGCCGGCACCCATGACCGGCCAGGGCACAGGCACCCAGCTCCCATTCACGTACCCGGGACCCCTCCGTCCTGCCTTCCACGCGCCGCCCAAATCTCTGAGGATATCCCACATCATAGCCCAGGCCGCCCTGAAGGCACTGCCGCCCCGGGCACCCAACACTCCCCCTCACGGTGCTCTGCGCACACTGGCCCAGGACCTCTGGCCCTCCTGCACTTCTCTCGACCCCAGTCCGCGGCCGACTCGGCACCGCCCAGGGCCACCTGGCGCCCCACCGCCTCCACGTCTCTGGGAAATGCCGCAGGGGCTCCAGGGTTCTCGATGACCACCAAGGACTCTGCGAGGGAAAGGCACTGGCAGCCCCGCCGACCCCGTGAAGGCCCAGGCCAAGGCGTCCGACCCCGCCCAAACGGCCATCTCGGCAAGGCCCCCCGGCCTGCCTCCTCTCTCCCCACCAGAACCTGGGTCGGCAGTCCCGCCGAGGCCAAGGCCCCCGCTGCTCACCCGCAACCTACAGACACCCTCTGCGCCCGACACCGCGGGCAGGACCCCGCGGAGGCCTCAAGGAGGCAGCCGCAGGCCTGAGAGCCCAGCGGCGCTCACACACACCGCAGGCAGCCCACCCCACACTGGGCCTGCCACTCCCAAGGCTTTGCCGCCCGGCACCGGGGGCCCCGGGGCCCCGGGGCTGCCCTCAAGGAGGCCAGCCCCAAGGCTCCTCTCCCCATGGCCCTCCGGGGCCACCGGAGGCCTGCCTGCCCCCACCTGCGCCCCAGGGCTGCACGCACCCAAGGGAGCCAAGGCAACAGGACCCTCCCCCGACGTCCCCTGTGGGAGCCACGTGCCGGACCTCAGTTTGCGATGAGGAGACGGTAGTGAGTTCTCACTCATTTTGTTCAGATTTTCCAAGGAATGCGTTTGTGGGTGTCATCATCGATCCGAGCACGGGCACACCCGCGGGACGGCCACCGCCACAGCCCCCACCGCCGGGACGGCCAGCCAGCTCCCTCCTGGCCGCGGCCCGCAGGCTCCCGAGCCCAACCGCGGGCAAGCAGGTCAGCTCCACCCCCGGGAGCAGAGGGTGCGGGTCCGGGCGCCACACACCGCCCCCCGGGGGCTACCTTGGCGCAGGCCACTGCCGCTTACCATCGCCTACCAGGTGGCCATCGATCCCGCCACCGGCCGCACGCAAACACGCCTCCCACCGGCAGGAGGGACTGGCCTTCCCGGGGTCGCTCCCGACAGGCTCCGGCTTCCGCTCCCCGCGCTGGCCTCCGTCTCTCCGCCGCAGCAGCTGGGTGAGGGCGACAACGGACACGCGCAAGCACGCCTCAGCAAGGGGCCAGGCTGCCCAAGGCACAGGGGCCGGGCCCCCCACCGCCCAGGGCCTGTGGGCAGCCTGGCTGCCACCTGTCCCTGGCCTCCCCCCTCTCACTGGGTGCCAGCAGCCAAAGGGCCACACGAGTGGCCAGCACTGCCCCTTCGCTGGAGCGCCACAGCGCGACGCGGGCTGCCGCCGCCTCGCCACACCCTTCCCCCAGGAACCGCGCCTCCCTCAGGCTCCCTAAGGCCCTGCCCACCCGCACCCCTCCCAGCTTCAGAAGAGTCCACCCCAACCCCCAGTCCGATTCCGCCCCCAGGCCCACCCTGGGGCTCTCCCTCTCACCCCGATGGGAAAACACCCTCGCTCCGGCCACCGACACTGCCTGCCCACGCAGGGAGAGACACACGCGGCCCAGAGTGCTCTGCAGGAGCCTCACCTCAGGACCGCTGACGTGCCCCTGGGGGCAAGGTCTCCGCCCCGAGAGCGGCTCCGCGGGCCCTGGACCCGGGGCGCCCATGGGCACACCTGCACTCCACCCCTGCTATCCCCAGCACGCTCTCAGGACCCCAGGCAAAACACAGACCCTTCTGCTGGACCCTCCGGGACCCCAAGGGCCCTGGAGCCTGTGCGAGACCCCGCAGGGCCGCACCTCGCCCTGACCGCCAATGGCCAGGGGCGTCCCCTGCCGCCAGGCTGTGGGCTCGGGTCGCTCGCCCTTCACCCTCCAGGCCCGCCACACCAGGCCCCCTGGCGCGCGGGACCTGGGTCCCTCAGGCAGGTCTCCCCGGGGCACTCTGGGGACACCGGAGGCCTGCCTGCCCCAAACCCCGCCCCACGGCTGCCGCCTGTCCACCGGACACAACGCAACCCGCACAGACCGCCTGCCGCCGGGCGCCCGGAGCCTGCCACCAGTTGGGCGCTCGGGCCCCACGCAAGGCACACGCCACAGCCCCGCCGCCAGCACCGGAAGGCCCGCCGGGCCCCATGGGACCCTCTCCTTTGCGTGCCACACCCATGCACACCCAGGCCTCCCTAACTCCAGCACCAGCATCTCCACGGGAGACGCACCAGACCCTGGGCCCAGCGGGACCCTCGCACCGAAACTCACGCCCCTTCCGCCGCCAGCTGCCCCCTTTCCTCCACAGCAGACTCCCTCCTTGCCACCAGCTCCCGCCCGGCACCAGCTCGGCTGGGCTCCAGTCCGCAGGCGTGGCTAGCTCTGCTGGGTATCAACCTCACACTGCCTCCCACTGCGCAACTCCCTGTCCTCCCTCCCCGGGAACACGGCCTCAGCCAGGGCAGGGGCGCCGCACGGCCTCAATGCCCAGCCCCGTGTGTGGACACCTTAGCGGCCCCGGGAGCTGGCCGCGGGCTCACACTTCTCTGCCCCGCCGGCACCCATGACCGGCCAGGGCACAGGCACCCAGCTCCCATTCACGTGCCCGGGACCCCTCCGTCCTGCCTTCCACGCGCCGCCCAAATCTCTGAGGATATCCCACATCATAGCCCAGGCCGCCCTGAAGGCACTGCCGCCCCGGGCACCCAACACTCCCCCTCACGGTGCTCTGCGCACACTGGCCCAGGACCTCTGGCCCTCCTGCACTTCTCTCGACCCCAGTCCGCGGCCGACTCGGCACCGCCCAGGGCCACCTGGCGCCCCACCGCCTCCACGTCTCTGGGAAATGCCGCAGGGGCTCCAGGGTTCTCGATGACCACCAAGGACTCTGCGAGGGAAAGGCACTGGCAGCCCCGCCGACCCCGTGAAGGCCCAGGCCAAGGCGTCCGACCCCGCCCAAACGGCCATCTCGGCAAGGCCCCCCGGCCTGCCTCCTCTCTCCCCACCAGAACCTGGGTCGGCAGTCCCGCCGAGGCCAAGGCCCCCGCTGCTCACCCGCAACCTACAGACACCCTCTGCGCCCGACACCGCGGGCAGGACCCCGCGGAGGCCTCAAGGAGGCAGCCGCAGGCCTGAGAGCCCAGCGGCGCTCACACACACCGCAGGCAGCCCACCCCACACTGGGCCTGCCACTCCCAAGGCTTTGCCGCCCGGCACCGGGGGCCCCGGGGCCCCGGGGCTGCCCTCAAGGAGGCCAGCCCCAAGGCTCCTCTCCCCATGGCCCTCCGGGGCCACCGGAGGCCTGCCTGCCCCCACCTGCGCCCCAGGGCTGCACGCACCCAAGGGAGCCAAGGCAACAGGACCCTCCCCCGACGGCCCCTGTGGGAGCCACGTGCCGGACCTCAGTTTGCGATGAGGAGACGGTAGTGAGTTCTCACTCATTTTGTTCAGATTTTCCAAGGAATGCGTTTGTGGGTGTCATCATCGATCCGAGCACGGGCACACCCGCGGGACGGCCACCGCCACAGCCCCCACCGCCGGGACGGCCAGCCAGCTCCCTCCTGGCCGCGGCCCGCAGGCTCCCGAGCCCAACCGCGGGCAAGCAGGTCAGCTCCACCCCCGGGAGCAGAGGGTGCGGGTCCGGGCGCCACACACCGCCCCCCGGGGGCTACCTTGGCGCAGGCCACTGCCGCTTACCATCGCCTACCAGGTGGCCATCGATCCCGCCACCGGCCGCACGCCAACACGCCTCCCACCGGCAGGAGGGACTGGCCTTCCCGGGGTCGCTCCCGACAGGCTCCGGCTTCCGCTCCCCGCGCTGGCCTCCGTCTCTCCGCCGCAGCAGCTGGGTGAGGGCGACAACGGACACGCGCAAGCACGCCTCAGCAAGGGGCCAGGCTGCCCAAGGCACAGGGGCCGGGCCCCCCACCGCCCAGGGCCTGTGGGCAGCCTGGCTGCCACCTGTCCCTGGCCTCCCCCCTCTCACTGGGTGCCAGCAGCCAAAGGGCCACACGAGTGGCCAGCACTGCCCCTTCGCTGGGGCGCCACAGCGCGACGCGGGCTGCCGCCGCCTCGCCACACCCTTCCCCCAGGAACCGCGCCTCCCTCAGGCTCCCTAAGGCCCTGCCCACCCGCACCCCTCCCAGCTTCAGAAGAGTCCACCCCAACCCCGAGTCCGATTCCGCCCCCAGGCCCACCCTGGGGCTCTCCCTCTCACCCCGATGGGAAAACACCCTCGCTCCGGCCACCGACACTGCCTGCCCACGCAGGGAGAGACACACGCGGCCCAGAGTGCTCTGCAGGAGCCTCACCTCAGGACCGCTGACGTGCCCCTGGGGGCAAGGTCTCCGCCCCGAGAGCGGCTCCGCGGGCCCTGGACCCGGGGCGCCCATGGGCACACCTGCACTCCACCCCTGCTATCCCCAGCACGCTCTCAGGACCCCAGGCAAAACACAGACCCTTCTGCTGGACCCTCCGGGACCCCAAGGGCCCTGGAGCCTGTGCGAGACCCCGCAGGGCCGCACCTCGCCCTGACCGCCAATGGCCAGGGGCGTCCCCTGCCGCCAGGCTGTGGGCTCGGGTCGCTCGCCCTTCACCCTCCAGGCCCGCCACACCAGGCCCCCTGGCGCGCGGGACCTGGGTCCCTCAGGCAGGTCTCCCCGGGGCACTGTGGGAACACCGGAGGCCTGCCTGCCCCAAACCCCGCCCCACGGCTGCCGCCTGTCCACCGGACACAACGCAACCCGCACAGACCGCCTGCCGCCGGGCGCCCGGAGCCTGCCACCAGTTGGGCGCTCGGGCCCCACGCAAGGCACACGCCACAGCCCCGCCGCCAGCACCGGAAGGCCCGCCGGGCCCCATGGGACCCTCTCCTTTGCGTGCCACACCCATGCACACCCAGGCCTCCCTAACTCCAGCACCAGCATCTCCACGGGAGACGCACTAGACCCTGGGCCCAGCGGGACCCTCGCACCGAAACTCACGCCCTCACGCCCCTTCCGCCGCCACCTGCCCCCTTTCCTCCACAGCAGACTCCCTCCTTGCCACCAGCTCCCGCCCGGCACCAGCTCGGCTGGGCTCCAGTCCGCAGGCGTGGCTAGCTCTGCTGGGTATCAACCTCACACTGCCTCCCACTGCGCAACTCCCTGTCCTCCCTCCCCGGGAACACGGCCTCAGCCAGGGCAGGGGCGCCGCACGGCCTCAATGCCCAGCCCCGTGTGTGGACACCTTAGCGGCCCCGGGAGCTGGCCGCGGGCTCACACTTCTATGCCCCGCCGGCACCCATGACCGGACAGGGCACAGGCACCCAGCTCCCATTCACGTGCCCGGGACCCCTCCGTCCTGCCTTCCACGCGCCGCCCAAATCTCTGAGGATATCCCACATCATAGCCCTGGCCGCCCTGAAGGCACTGCCGCCCCGGGCACCCAACACTCCCCCTCACGGTGCTCTGCGCACACTGGCCCAGGACCTCTGGCCCTCCTGCACTTCTCTCGACCCCAGTCCGCGGCCGACTCGGCACCGCCCAGGGCCACCTGGCGCCCCACCGCCTCCACGTCTCTGGGAAATGCCGCAGGGGCTCCAGGGTTCTCGATGACCACCAAGGACTCTGCGAGGGAAAGGCACTGGCAGCCCCGCCGACCCCGTGAAGGCCCAGGCCAAGGCGTCCGACCCCGCCCAAACGGCCATCTCGGCAAGGCCCCCCGGCCGGCCTCCTCTCTCCCCACCAGAACCTGGGTCGGCAGTCCCGCCGAGGCCAAGGCCCCCGCTGCTCACCCGCAACCTACAGACACCCTCTGCGCCCGACACCGCGGGCAGGACCCCGCGGAGGCCTCAAGGAGGTAGCCGCAGGCCTGAGAGCCCAGCGGCGCTCACACACACCGCAGGCAGCCCACCCCACACTGGGCCTGCCACTCCCAAGGATTTGCCGCCGGGCACCGGGGGCCCCGGGGCCCCGGGGCTGCCCTCGAGGAGGCCAGCCCCAAGGCTCCTCTCCCCATGGCCCTCCGGGGCCACCGGAGGCCTGCCTGCCCCCACCTGCGCCCCAGGGCTGCACGCACCCAAGGGAGCCAAGGCAACGGGACCCTCCCCCGACGGCCCCTGTGGGAGCCACGTGCCGGACCTCAGTTTGCGATGAGGAGACGGTAGTGAGTTCTCACTCATTTTGTTCAGATTTTCCAAGGAATGCGTTTGTGGGTGTCATCATCGATCCGAGCACGGGCACACCCGCGGGACGGCCACCGCCACAGCCCCCACCGCCGGGACGGCCAGCCAGCTCCCTCCTGGCCGCGGCCCGCAGGCTCCCGAGCCCAACCGCGGGCAAGCAGGTCAGCTCCACCCCCGGGAGCAGAGGGTGCGGGTCCGGGCGCCACACACCGCCCCCCGGGGGCTACCTTGGCGCAGGCCACTGCCGCTTACCATCGCCTACCAGGTGGCCATCGATCCCGCCACCGGCCGCACGCCAACACGCCTCCCTCCGGCAGGAGGGACTGGCCTTCCCGGGGTCGCTCCCGACAGGCTCCGGCTTCCGCTCCCCGCGCTGGCCTCCGTCTCTCCGCCGCAGCAGCTGGGTGAGGGCGACAACGGACACGCGCAAGCACGCCTCAGCAAGGGGCCAGGCTGCCCAAGGCACAGGGGCCGTGCCCCCCACCGCCCAGGGCCTGTGGGCAGCCTGGCTGCCACCTGTCCCTGGCCTCCCCCCTCTCACTGGGTGCCAGCAGCCAAAGGGCCACACGAGTGGCCAGCACTGCCCCTTCGCTGGGGCGCCACAGCGCCACGCGGGCTGCCGCCGCCTCGCCACACCCTTCCCCCAGGAACCGCGCCTCCCTCAGGCTCCCTAAGGCCCTGCCCACCCGCACCCCTCCCAGCTTCAGAAGAGTCCACCCCAACCCCGAGTCCGATTCCGCCCCCAGGCCCACCCTGGGGCTCTCCCTCTCACCCCGATGGGAAAACACCCTCGCTCCGGCCACCGACACTGCCTGCCCACGCAGGGAGAGACACACGCGGCCCAGAGTGCTCTGCAGGAGCCTCACCTCAGGACCGCTGACGTGCCCCTGGGGGCAAGGTCTCCGCCCCGAGAGCGGCTCCGCGGGCCCTGGACCCGGGGCGCCCATGGGCACACCTGCACTCCACCCCTGCTATCCCCAGCACGCTCTCAGGACCCCGGGCAAAACACAGACCCTTCTGCTCGACCCTCCGGGACCCCAAGGGCCCTGGAGCCTGTGCGAGACCCCGCAGGGCCGCACCTCGCCCTGACCGCCAATGGCCAGGGGCGTCCCCTGCCGCCAGGCTGTGGGCTCGGGTCGCTCGCCCTTCACCCTCCAGGCCCGCCACACCAGGCCCCCTGGCGCGCGGGACCTGGGTCCCTCAGGCAGGTCTCCCCGGGGCACTGTGGGAACACCGGAGGCCTGCCTGCCCCAAACCCCGCCCCACGGCTGCCGCCTGTCCACCGGACACAACGCAACCCGCACAGACCGCCTGCCGCCGGGCGCCCGGAGCCTGCCACCAGTTGGGCGCTCGGGCCCCACGCAAGGCACACGCCACAGCCCCGCCGCCAGCACCGGAAGGCCCGCCGGGCCCCATGGGACCCTCTCCTTTGCGTGCCACACCCATGCACACCCAGGCCTCCCTAACTCCAGCACCAGAATCTCCACGGGAGACGCACCAGACCCTGGGCCCAGCGGGACCCTCGCACCGAACCTCACGCCCCTTCCGCCGCCACCTGCCCCCTTTCCTCCACAGCAGACTCCCTCCTTGCCACCAGCTCCCGCCCGGCACCAGCTCGGCTGGGCTCCAGTCCGCAGGCGTGGCTAGCTCTGCTGGGTATCAACCTCACACTGCCTCCCACTGCGCAACTCCCTGTCCTCCCTCCCCGGGAACACGGCCTCAGCCAGGGCAGGGGCGCCGCACGGCCTCAATGCCCAGCCCCGTGTGTGGACACCTTAGCGGCCCCGGGAGCTGGCCGCGGGCTCACACTTCTATGCCCCGCCGGCACCCATGACCGGCCAGGGCACAGGCACCCAGCTCCCATTCACGTGCCCGGGACCCCTCCGTCCTGCCTTCCACGCGCCGCCCAAATCTCTGAGGATATCCCACATCATAGCCCAGGCCGCCCTGAAGGCACTGCCGCCCCGGGCACCCAACACTCCCCCTCACGGTGCTCTGCGCACACTGGCCCAGGACCTCTGGCCCTCCTGCACTTCTCTCGACCCCAGTCCGCGGCCGACTCCGCACCGCCCAGGGCCACCTGGCGCCCACCGCCTCCACGTCTCTGGGAAATGCCGCAGGGGCTCCAGGGTTCTCGATGACCACCAAGGACTCTGCGAGGGAAAGGCACTGGCAGCCCCGCCGACCCCGTGAAGGCCCAGGCCAAGGCGTCCGACCCCGCCCAAACGGCCATCTCAGCAAGGCCCCCCGGCCGGCCTCCTCTCTCCCCACCAGAACCTGGGTCGGCAGTCCCGCCGAGGCCAAGGCCCCCGCTGCTCACCCGCAACCTACAGACACCCTCTGCGCCCGACACCGCGGGCAGGACCCCGCGGAGGCCTCAAGGAGGCAGCCGCAGGCCTGAGAGCCCAGCGGCGCTCACACACACCGCAGGCAGCCCACCCCACACTGGGCCTGCCACTCCCAAGACTTTCCCGCCGGGCACCGGGGTCCCCGGGGCCCCGGGGCTGCCCTCGAGGAGGCCAGCCCCAAGGCTCCTCTCCCCATGGCCCTCCGGGGCCACCGGAGGCCTGCCTGCCCCCACCTGCGCCCCAGGGCTGCACGCACCCAAGGGAGCCAAGGCAACGGGACCCTCCCCCGATGTCCCCTGTGGGAGCCACGTGCCGGACCTCAGTTTGCGATGAGGAGACGGTAGTGAGTTCTCACTCATTTTGTTCAGATTTTCCAAGGAATGCGTTTGTGGGTGTCATCATCGATCCGAGCACGGGCACACCCGCGGGACGGCCACCGCCACAGCCCCCACCGCCGGGACGGCCAGCCAGCTCCCTCCTGGCCGCGGCCCGCAGGCTCCCGAGCCCAACCGCGGGCAAGCAGGTCAGCTCCACCCCCGGGAGCAGAGGGTGCGGGTCCGGGCGCCACACACCGCCCCCCGGGGGCTACCTTGGCGCAGGCCACTGCCGCTTACCATCGCCTACCAGGTGGCCATCGATCCCGCCACCGGCCGCACGCCAACACGCCTCCCTCCGGCAGGAGGGACTGGCCTTCCCGGGGTCGCTCCCGACAGGCTCCGGCTTCCGCTCCCCGCGCTGGCCTCCGTCTCTCCGCCGCAGCAGCTGGGTGAGGGCGACAACGGACACGCGCAAGCACGCCTCAGCAAGGGGCCAGGCTGCCCAAGGCACAGGGGCCGGGCCCCCCACCGCCCAGGGCCTGTGGGCAGCCTGGCTGCCACCTGTCCCTGGCCTCCCCCCTCTCACTGGGTGCCAGCAGCCAAAGGGCCACACGAGTGGCCAGCACTGCCCCTTCGCTGGGGCGCCACAGCGTGACGCGGGCTGCCGCCGCCTCGCCACACCCTTCCCCCAGGAACCGCGCCTCCCTCAGGCTCCCTAAGGCCCTGCCCACCCGCACCCCTCCCAGCTTCAGAAGAGTCCACCCCAACCCCGAGTCCGATTCCGCCCCCAGGCCCACCCTGGGGCTCTCCCTCTCACCCCGATGGGAAAACACCCTCGCTCCGGCCACCGACACTGCCTGCCCACGCAGGGAGAGACACACTCGGCCCAGAGTGCTCTGCAGGAGCCTCACCTCAGGACCGCTGACGTGCCCCTGGGGGCAAGGTCTCCGCCCCGAGAGCGGCTCCACGGGCCCTGGACCCGGGGCGCCCATGGGCACACCTGCACTCCACCCCTGCTATCCCCAGCACGCTCTCAGGACCCCGGGCAAAACACAGACCCTTCTGCTGGACCCTCCGGGACCCCAAGGGCCCTGGAGCCTGTGCGAGACCCCGCAGGGCCACACCTCGCCCTGACCGCCAATGGCCAGGGGCGTCCCCTGCCGCCAGGCTGTGGGCTCGGGTCGCTCGCCCTTCACCCTCCAGGCCCGCCACACCAGGCCCCCTGGCGCGCGGGACCTGGGTCCCTCAGGCAGGTCTCCCCGGGGCACTCTGGGGACACCGGAGGCCTGCCTGCCCCAAACCCCGCCCCACGGCTGCCGCCTGTCCACCGGACACAACGCAACCCGCACAGACCGCCTGCCGCCGGGCGCCCGGAGCCTGCCACCAGTTGGGCGCTCGGGCCCCACTCAAGGCACACGCCACAGCCCCGCCGCCTGCACCGGAAGGCCCGCCGGGCCCCATGGGACCCTCTCCTTTGCGTGCCACACCCATGCACACCCAGGCCTCCCTAACTCCAGCACCAGAATCTCCACGGGAGACGCACCAGACCCTGGGCCCAGCGGGACCCTCGCACCGAAACTCACGCCCCTTCCGCCGCCACCTGCCCCCTTTCCTCCACAGCAGACTCCCTCCTTGCCACCAGCTCCCGCCCGGCACCAGCTCGGCTGGGCTCCAGTCCGCAGGCGTGGCTAGCTCTGCTGGGTATCAACCTCACACTGCCTCCCACTGGGCAACTCCCTGTCCTCCCTCCCCGGGAACACGGCCTCAGCCAGGGCAGGGGCGCCGCACGGCCTCAATGCCCAGCCCCGTGTGTGGACACCTTAGCGGCCCCGGGAGCTGGCCGCGGGCTCACACTTCTATGCCCCGCCGGCACCCATGACCGGCCAGGGCACAGGCACCCAGCTCCCATTCACGTGCCCGGGACCCCTCCGTCCTGCCTTCCACGCGCCGCCCAAATCTCTGAGGATATCCCACATCATAGCCCAGGCCGCCCTGAAGGCACTGCCGCCCCGGGCACCCAACACTCCCCCTCACGGTGCTCTGCGCACACTGGCCCAGGACCTCTGGCCCTCCTGCACTTCTCTCGACCCCAGTCCGCGGCCGACTCCGCACCGCCCAGGGCCACCTGGCGCCCACCGCCTCCACGTCTCTGGGAAATGCCGCAGGGGCTCCAGGGTTCTCGATGACCACCAAGGACTCTGCGAGGGAAAGGCACTGGCAGCCCCGCCGACCCCGTGAAGGCCCAGGCCAAGGCGTCCGACCCCGCCCAAACGGCCATCTCGGCAAGGCCCCCCGGCCGGCCTCCTCTCTCCCCACCAGAACCTGGGTCGGCAGTCCCGCCGAGGCCAAGGCCCCCGCTGCTCACCCGCAACCTACAGACACCCTCTGCGCCCGACACCGCGGGCAGGACCCCGCGGAGGCCTCAAGGAGGCAGCCGCAGGCCTGAGAGCCCAGCGGCGCTCACACACACCGCAGGCAGCCCACCCCACACTGGGCCTGCCACTCCCAAGACTTTGCCGCCGGGCACCGGGGTCCCCGGGGCCCCGGGGCTGCCCTCGAGGAGGCCAGCCCCAAGGCTCCTCTCCCCATGGCCCTCCGGGGCCACCGGAGGCCTGCCTGCCCCCACCTGCGCCCCAGGGCTGCACGCACCCAAGGGAGCCAAGGCAACGGGACCCTCCCCCGATGTCCCCTGTGGGAGCCACGTGCCGGACCTCAGTTTGCGATGAGGAGACGGTAGTGAGTTCTCACTCATTTTGTTCAGATTTTCCAAGGAATGCGTTTGTGGGTGTCATCATCGATCCGAGCACGGGCACACCCGCGGGACGGCCACCGCCACAGCCCCCACCGCCGGGACGGCCAGCCAGCTCCCTCCTGGCCGCGGCCCGCAGGCTCCCGAGCCCAACCGCGGGCAAGCAGGTCAGCTCCACCCCCGGGAGCAGAGGGTGCGGGTCCGGGCGCCACACACCGCCCCCCGGGGGCTACCTTGGCACAGGCCACTGCCGCTTACCATCGCCTACCAGGTGGCCATCGATCCCGCCACCGGCCGCACGCCAACACGCCTCCCTCCGGCAGGAGGGACTGGCCTTCGCGGGGTCGCTCCCGACAGGCTCCGGCTTCCGCTCCCCGCGCTGGCCTCCGTCTCTCCGCCGCAGCAGCTGGGTGAGGGCGACAACGGACACGCGCAAGCACGCCTCAGCAAGGGGCCAGGCTGCCCAAGGCACAGGGGCCGGGCCCCCCACCGCCCAGGGCCTGTGGGCAGCCTGGCTGCCACCTGTCCCTGGCCTCCCCCCTCTCACTGGGTGCCAGCAGCCAAAGGGCCACACGAGTGGCCAGCACTGCCCCTTCGCTGGAGCGCCACAGCGCGACGCGGGCTGCCGCCGCCTCGCCACACCCTTCCCCCAGGAACCGCGCCTCCCTCAGGCTCCCTAAGGCCCTGCCCACCCGCACCCCTCCCAGCTTCAGAAGAGTCCACCCCAACCCCGAGTCCGATTCCGCCCCCAGGCCCACCCTGGGGCTCTCCCTCTCACCCCGATGGGAAAACACCCTCGCTCCGGCCACCGACACTGCCTGCCCACGCAGGGAGAGACACACGCGGCCCAGAGTGCTCTGCAGGAGCCTCACCTCAGGACCGCTGACGTGCCCCTGGGGGCAAGGTCTCCGCCCCGAGAGCGGCTCCGCGGGCCCTGGACCCGGGGCGCCCATGGGCACACCTGCACTCCACCCCTGCTATCCCCAGCACGCTCTCAGGACCCCGGGCAAAACACAGACCCTTCTGCTGGACCCTCCGGGACCCCAAGGGCCCTGGAGCCTGTGCGAGACCCCGCAGGGCCGCACCTCGCCCTGACCGCCAATGGCCAGGGGCGTCCCCTGCCGCCAGGCTGTGGGCTCGGGTCGCTCGCCCTTCACCCTCCAGGCCCGCCACACCAGGCCCCCTGGCGCGCGGGACCTGGGTCCCTCAGGCAGGTCTCCCCGGGGCACTCTGGGGACACCGGAGGCCTGCCTGCCTCAAACCCCGCCCCACGGCTGCCGCCTGTCCACCGGACACAACGCAACCCGCACAGACCGCCTGCCGCCGGGCGCCCGGAGCCTGCCACCAGTTGGGCGCTCGGGCCCCACGCAAGGCACACGCCACAGCCCCGCCGCCAGCACCGGAAGGCCCGCCGGGCCCCATGGGACCCTCTCCTTTGCGTGCCACACCCATGCACACCCAGGCCTCCCTAACTCCAGCACCAGCATCTCCACGGGAGACGCACCAGACCCTGGGCCCAGCGGGACCCTCGCACCGAAACTCACGCCCCTTCCGCCGCCACCTGCCCCCTTTCCTCCACAGCAGACTCCCTCCTTGCCACCAGCTCCCGCCCGGCACCAGCTCGGCTGGGCTCCAGTCCGCAGGCGTGGCTAGCTCTGCTGGGTATCAACCTCACACTGCCTCCCACTGCGCAACTCCCTGTCCTCCCTCCCCGGGAACACGGCCTCAGCCAGGGCAGGGGCGCCGCACGGCCTCAATGCCCAGCCCCGTGTGTGGACACCTTAGCGGCCCCGGGAGCTGGCCGCGGGCTCACACTTCTCTGCCCCGCCGGCACCCATGACCGGCCAGGGCACAGGCACCCAGCTCCCATTCACGTGCCCGGGACCCCTCCGTCCTGCCTTCCACGCGCCGCCCAAATCTCTGAGGATATCCCACATCATAGCCCAGGCCGCCCTGAAGGCACTGCCGCCCCGGGCACCCAACACTCCCCCTCACGGTGCTCTGCGCACACTGGCCCAGGACCTCTGGCCCTCCTGCACTTCTCTCGACCCCAGTCCGCGGCCGACTCGGCACCGCCCAGGGCCACCTGGCGCCCACCGCCTCCACGTCTCTGGGAAATGCCGCAGGGGCTCCAGGGTTCTCGATGACCACCAAGGACTCTGCGAGGGAAAGGCACTGGCAGCCCCGCCGACCCCGTGAAGGCCCAGGCCAAGGCGTCCGACCCCGCCCAAACGGCCATCTCGGCAAGGCCCCCCGGCCGGCCTCCTCTCTCCCCACCAGAACCTGGGTCGGCAGTCCCGCCGAGGCCAAGGCCCCCGCTGCTCTTCCGCAACCTACAGACACCCTCTGCGCCCGACACCGCGGGCAGGACCCCGCGGAGGCCTCAAGGAGGCAGCCGCAGGCCTGAGAGCCCAGCGGCGCTCACACACACCGCAGGCAGCCCACCCCACACTGGGCCTGCCACTCCCAAGACTTTGCCGCCGGGCACCGGGGTCCCCGGGGCCCCGGGGCTGCCCTCGAGGAGGCCAGCCCCAAGGCTCTTCTCCCCATGGCCCTCCGGGGCCACCGGAGGCCTGCCTGCCCCCACCTGCGCCCCAGGGCTGCACGCACCCAAGGGAGCCAAGGCAACGGGACCCTCCCCCGACGGCCCCTGTGGGAGCCACGTGCCGGACCTCAGTTTGCGATGAGGAGACGGTAGTGAGTTCTCACTCATTTTGTTCAGATTTTCCAAGGAATGCGTTTGTGGGTGTCATCATCGATCCGAGCACGGGCACACCCGCGGGACGGCCACCGCCACAGCCCCCACCGCCGGGACGGCCAGCCAGCTCCCTCCTGGCCGCGGCCCGCAGGCTCCCGAGCCCAACCGCGGGCAAGCAGGTCAGCTCCACCCCCGGGAGCAGAGGGTGCGGGTCCGGGCACCACACACCGCCCCCCGGGGGCTACCTTGGCGCAGGCCACTGCCGCTTACCATCGCCTACCAGGTGGCCATCGATCCCGCCACCGGCCGCACGCCAACACGCCTCCCACCGGCAGGAGGGACTGGCCTTCCCGGGGTCGCTCCCGACAGGCTCCGGCTTCCGCTCCCCGCGCTGGCCTCCGTCTCTCCGCCGCAGCAGCTGGGTGAGGGCGACAACGGACACGCGCAAGCACGCCTCAGCAAGGGGCCAGGCTGCCCAAGGCACAGGGGCCGGGCCCCCCACCGCCCAGGGCCTGTGGGCAGCCTGGCTGCCACCTGTCCCTGGCCTCCCCCCTCTCACTGGGTGCCAGCAGCCAAAGGGCCACACGAGTGGCCAGCACTGCCCCTTCGCTGGAGCGCCACAGCGCGACGCGGGCTGCCGCCGCCTCGCCACACCCTTCCCCCAGGAACCGCGCCTCCCTCAGGCTCCCTAAGGCCCTGCCCACCCGCACCCCTCCCAGCTTCAGAAGAGTCCACCCCAACCCCGAGTCCGATTCCGCCCCCAGGCCCACCCTGGGGCTCTCCCTCTCACCCCGATGGGAAAACACCCTCGCTCCGGCCACCGACACTGCCTGCCCACGCAGGGAGAGACACACGCGGCCCAGAGTGCTCTGCAGGAGCCTCACCTCAGGACCGCTGACGTGCCCCTGGGGGCAACGTCTCCGCCCCGAGAGCGGCTCCGCGGGCCCTGGACCCGGGGCGCCCATGGGCACACCTGCACTCCACCCCTGCTATCCCCAGCACGCTCTCAGGACCCCGGGCAAAACACAGACCCTTCTGCTGGACCCTCCGGGACCCCAAGGGCCCTGGAGCCTGTGCGAGACCCCGCAGGGCCGCACCTCGCCCTGACCGCCAATGGCCAGGGGCGTCCCCTGCCGCCAGGCTGTGGGCTCGGGTCGCTCGCCCTTCACCCTCCAGGCCCGCCACACCAGGCCCCCTGGCGCGCGGGACCTGGGTCCCTCAGGCAGGTCTCCCCGGGGCACTCTGGGGACACCGGAGGCCTGCCTGCCCCAAACCCCGCCCCACGGCTGCCGCCTGTCCACCGGACACAACGCAACCCGCACAGACCGCCTGCCGCCGGGCGCCCGGAGCCTGCCACCAGTTGGGCGCTCGGGCCCCACGCAAGGCACACGCCACAGCCCCGCCGCCAGCACCGGAAGGCCCGCCGGGCCCCATGGGACCCTCTCCTTTGCGTGCCACACCCATGCACACCCAGGCCTCCCTAACTCCAGCACCAGCATCTCCACGGGAGACGCACCAGACCCTGGGCCCAGCGGGACCCTCGCACCGAAACTCACGCCCCTTCCGCCGCCACCTGCCCCCTTTCCTCCACAGCAGACTCCCTCCTTGCCACCAGCTCCCGCCCGGCACCAGCTCGGCTGGGCTCCAGTCCGCAGGCGTGGCTAGCTCTGCTGGGTATCAACCTCACACTGCCTCCCACTGCGCAACTCCCTGTCCTCCCTCCCCGGGAACACGGCCTCAGCCAGGGCAGGGGCGCCGCACGGCCTCAATGCCCAGCCCCGTGTGTGGACACCTTAGCGGCCCCGGGAGCTGGCCGCGGGCTCACACTTCTATGCCCCGCCGGCACCCATGACCGGCCAGGGCACAGGCACCCAGCTCCCATTCACGTGCCCGGGACCCCTCCGTCCTGCCTTCCACGCGCCGCCCAAATCTCTGAGGATATCCCACATCATAGCCCAGGCCGCCCTGAAGGCACTGCCGCCCCGGGCACCCAACACTCCCCCTCACGGTGCTCTGCGCACACTGGCCCAGGACCTCTGGCCCTCCTGCACTTCTCTCGACCCCAGTCCGCGGCCGACTCGGCACCGCCCAGGGCCACCTGGCGCCCACCGCCTCCACGTCTCTGGGAAATGCCGCAGGGGCTCCAGGGTTCTCGATGACCACCAAGGACTCTGCGAGGGAAAGGCACTGGCAGCCCCGCCGACCCCGTGAAGGCCCAGGCCAAGGCGTCCGACCCCGCCCAAACGGCCATCTCGGCAAGGCCCCCCGGCCGGCCTCCTCTCTCCCCACCAGAACCTGGGTCGGCAGTCCCGCCGAGGCCAAGGCCCCCGCTGCTCACCCGCAACCTACAGACACCCTCTGCGCCCGACACCGCGGGCAGGACCCCGCGGAGGCCTCAAGGAGGCAGCCGCAGGCCTGAGAGCCCAGCGGCGCTCACACACACCGCAGGCAGCCCACCCCACACTGGGCCTGCCACTCCCAAGACTTTGCCGCCGGGCACCGGGGTCCCCGGGGCCCCGGGGCTGCCCTCGAGGAGGCCAGCCCCAAGGCTCCTCTCCCCATGGCCCTCCGGGGCCACCGGAGGCCTGCCTGCCCCCACCTGCGCCCCAGGGCTGCACGCACCCAAGGGAGCCAAGGCAACGGGACCCTCCCCCGACGGCCCCTGTGGGAGCCACGTGCCGGACCTCAGTTTGCGATGAGGAGACGGTAGTGAGTTCTCACTCATTTTGTTCAGATTTTCCAAGGAATGCGTTTGTGGGTGTCATCATCGATCCGAGCACGGGCACACCCGCGGGACGGCCACCGCCACAGCCCCCACCGCCGGGACGGCCAGCCAGCTCCCTCCTGGCCGCGGCCCGCAGGCTCCCGAGCCCAACCGCGGGCAAGCAGGTCAGCTCCACCCCCGGGAGCAGAGGGTGCGGGTCCGGGCACCACACACCGCCCCCCGGGGGCTACCTTGGCGCAGGCCACTGCCGCTTACCATCGCCTACCAGGTGGCCATCGATCCCGCCACCGGCCGCACGCCAACACGCCTCCCACCGGCAGGAGGGACTGGCCTTCCCGGGGTCGCTCCCGACAGGCTCCGGCTTCCGCTCCCCGCGCTGGCCTCCGTCTCTCCGCCGCAGCAGCTGGGTGAGGGCGACAACGGACACGCGCAAGCACGCCTCAGCAAGGGGCCAGGCTGCCCAAGGCACAGGGGCCGGGCCCCCCACCGCCCAGGGCCTGTGGGCAGCCTGGCTGCCACCTGTCCCTGGCCTCCCCCCTCTCACTGGGTGCCAGCAGCCAAAGGGCCACACGAGTGGCCAGCACTGCCCCTTCGCTGGAGCGCCACAGCGCGACGCGGGCTGCCGCCGCCTCGCCACACCCTTCCCCCAGGAACCGCGCCTCCCTCAGGCTCCCTAAGGCCCTGCCCACCCGCACCCCTCCCAGCTTCAGAAGAGTCCACCCCAACCCCGAGTCCGATTCCGCCCCCAGGCCCACCCTGGGGCTCTCCCTCTCACCCCGATGGGAAAACACCCTCGCTCCGGCCACCGACACTGCCTGCCCACGCAGGGAGAGACACACGCGGCCCAGAGTGCTCTGCAGGAGCCTCACCTCAGGACCGCTGACGTGCCCCTGGGGGCAACGTCTCCGCCCCGAGAGCGGCTCCGCGGGCCCTGGACCCGGGGCGCCCATGGGCACACCTGCACTCCACCCCTGCTATCCCCAGCACGCTCTCAGGACCCCGGGCAAAACACAGACCCTTCTGCTGGACCCTCCGGGACCCCAAGGGCCCTGGAGCCTGTGCGAGACCCCGCAGGGCCGCACCTCGCCCTGACCGCCAATGGCCAGGGGCGTCCCCTGCCGCCAGGCTGTGGGCTCGGGTCGCTCGCCCTTCACCCTCCAGGCCCGCCACACCAGGCCCCCTGGCGCGCGGGACCTGGGTCCCTCAGGCAGGTCTCCCCGGGGCACTCTGGGGACACCGGAGGCCTGCCTGCCCCAAACCCCGCCCCACGGCTGCCGCCTGTCCACCGGACACAACGCAACCCGCACAGACCGCCTGCCGCCGGGCGCCCGGAGCCTGCCACCAGTTGGGCGCTCGGGCCCCACGCAAGGCACACGCCACAGCCCCGCCGCCAGCACCGGAAGGCCCGCCGGGCCCCATGGGACCCTCTCCTTTGCGTGCCACACCCATGCACACCCAGGCCTCCCTAACTCCAGCACCAGCATCTCCACGGGAGACGCACCAGACCCTGGGCCCAGCGGGACCCTCGCACCGAAACTCACGCCCCTTCCGCCGCCACCTGCCCCCTTTCCTCCACAGCAGACTCCCTCCTTGCCACCAGCTCCCGCCCGGCACCAGCTCGGCTGGGCTCCAGTCCGCAGGCGTGGCTAGCTCTGCTGGGTATCAACCTCACACTGCCTCCCACTGCGCAACTCCCTGTCCTCCCTCCCCGGGAACACGGCCTCAGCCAGGGCAGGGGCGCCGCACGGCCTCAATGCCCAGCCCCGTGTGTGGACACCTTAGCGGCCCCGGGAGCTGGCCGCGGGCTCACACTTCTATGCCCCGCCGGCACCCATGACCGGCCAGGGCACAGGCACCCAGCTCCCATTCACGTGCCCGGGACCCCTCCGTCCTGCCTTCCACGCGCCGCCCAAATCTCTGAGGATATCCCACATCATAGCCCAGGCCGCCCTGAAGGCACTGCCGCCCCGGGCACCCAACACTCCCCCTCACGGTGCTCTGCGCACACTGGCCCAGGACCTCTGGCCCTCCTGCACTTCTCTCGACCCCAGTCCGCGGCCGACTCGGCACCGCCCAGGGCCACCTGGCGCCCACCGCCTCCACGTCTCTGGGAAATGCCGCAGGGGCTCCAGGGTTCTCGATGACCACCAAGGACTCTGCGAGGGAAAGGCACTGGCAGCCCCGCCGACCCCGTGAAGGCCCAGGCCAAGGCGTCCGACCCCGCCCAAACGGCCATCTCGGCAAGGCCCCCCGGCCGGCCTCCTCTCTCCCCACCAGAACCTGGGTCGGCAGTCCCGCCGAGGCCAAGGCCCCCGCTGCTCACCCGCAACCTACAGACACCCTCTGCGCCCGACACCGCGGGCAGGACCCCGCGGAGGCCTCAAGGAGGCAGCCGCAGGCCTGAGAGCCCAGCGGCGCTCACACACACCGCAGGCAGCCCACCCCACACTGGGCCTGCCACTCCCAAGGCTTTGCCGCCGGGCACCGGGGTCCCCGGGGCCCCGGGGCTGCCCTCGAGGAGGCCAGCCCCAAGGCTCCTCTCCCCATGGCCCTCCGGGGCCACCGGAGGCCTGCCTGCCCCCACCTGCGCCCCAGGGCTGCACGCACCCAAGGGAGCCAAGGCAACGGGACCCTCCCCCGACGGCCCCTGTGGGAGCCACGTGCCGGACCTCAGTTTGCGATGAGGAGACGGTAGTGAGTTCTCACTCATTTTGTTCAGATTTTCCAAGGAATGCGTTTGTGGGTGTCATCATCGATCCGAGCACGGGCACACCCGCGGGACGGCCACCGCCACAGCCCCCACCGCCGGGACGGCCAGCCAGCTCCCTCCTGGCCGCGGCCCGCAGGCTCCCGAGCCCAACCGCGGGCAAGCAGGTCAGCTCCACCCCCGGGAGCAGAGGGTGCGGGTCCGGGCGCCACACACCGCCCCCCGGGGGCTACCTTGGCGCAGGCCACTGCCGCTTACCATCGCCTACCAGGTGGCCATCGATCCCGCCACCGGCCGCACGCCAACACGCCTCCCACCGGCAGGAGGGACTGGCCTTCCCGGGGTCGCTCCCGACAGGCTCCGGCTTCCGCTCCCCGCGCTGGCCTCCGTCTCTCCGCCGCAGCAGCTGGGTGAGGGCGACAACGGACACGCGCAAGCACGCCTCAGCAAGGGGCCAGGCTGCCCAAGGCACAGGGGCCGGGCCCCCCACCGCCCAGGGCCTATGGGCAGCCTGGCTGCCACCTGTCCCTGGCCTCCCCCCTCTCACTGGGTGCCAGCAGCCAAAGGGCCACACGAGTGGCCAGCACTGCCCCTTCGCTGGGGCGCCACAGCGCGACGCGGGCTGCCGCCGCCTCGCCACACCCTTCCCCCAGGAACCGCGCCTCCCTCAGGCTCCCTAAGGCCCTGCCCACCCGCACCCCTCCCAGCTTCAGAAGAGTCCACCCCAACCCCGAGTCCGATTCCGCCCCCAGGCCCACCCTGGGGCTCTCCCTCTCACCCCGATGGGAAAACACCCTCGCTCCGGCCACCGACACTGCCTGCCCACGCAGGGAGAGACACACGCGGCCCAGAGTGCTCTGCAGGAGCCTCACCTCAGGACCGCTGACGTGCCCCTGGGGGCAAGGTCTCCGCCCCGAGAGCGGCTCCGCGGGCCCTGGACCCGGGGCGCCCATGGGCACACCTGCACTCCACCCCTGCTATCCCCAGCACGCTCTCAGGACCCCGGGCAAAACACAGACCCTTCTGCTGGACCCTCCGGGACCCCAAGGGCCCTGGAGCCTGTGCGAGACCCCGCAGGGCCGCACCTCGCCCTGACCGCCAATGGCCAGGGGCGTCCCCTGCCGCCAGGCTGTGGGCTCGGGTCGCTCGCCCTTCACCCTCCAGGCCCGCCACACCAGGCCCCCTGGCGCGCGGGACCTGGGTCCCTCAGGCAGGTCTCCCCGGGGCACTCTGGGGACACCGGAGGCCTGCCTGCCCCAAACCCCGCCCCACGGCTGCCGCCTGTCCACCGGACACAACGCAACCCGCACAGACCGCCTGCCGCCGGGCGCCCGGAGCCTGCCACCAGTTGGGCGCTCGGGCCCCACGCAAGGCACACGCCACAGCCCCGCCGCCAGCACCGGAAGGCCCGCCGGGCCCCATGGGACCCTCTCCTTTGCGTGCCACACCCATGCACACCCAGGCCTCCCTAACTCCAGCACCAGCATCTCCACGGGAGACGCACCAGACCCTGGGCCCAGCGGGACCCTCGCACCGAAACTCACGCCCCTTCCGCCGCCACCTGCCCCCTTTCCTCCACAGCAGACTCCCTCCTTGCCACCAGCTCCCGCCCGGCACCAGCTCGGCTGGGCTCCAGTCCGCAGGCGTGGCTAGCTCTGCTGGGTATCAACCTCACACTGCCTCCCACTGCGCAACTCCCTGTCCTCCCTCCCCGGGAACACGGCCTCAGCCAGGGCAGGGGCGCCGCACGGCCTCAATGCCCAGCCCCGTGTGTGGACACCTTAGCGGCCCCGGGAGCTGGCCGCGGGCTCACACTTCTATGCCCCGCCGGCACCCATGACCGGCCAGGGCACAGGCACCCAGCTCCCATTCACGTGCCCGGGACCCCTCCGTCCTGCCTTCCACGCGCCGCCCAAATCTCTGAGGATATCCCACATCATAGCCCAGGCCGCCCTGAAGGCACTGCCGCCCCGGGCACCCAACACTCCCCCTCACGGTGCTCTGCGCACACTGGCCCAGGACCTCTGGCCCTCCTGCACTTCTCTCGACCCCAGTCCGCGGCCGACTCGGCACCGCCCAGGGCCACCTGGCGCCCCACCGCCTCCACCTCTCTGGGAAATGCCGCAGAGGCTCCAGGGTTCTCGATGACCACCAAGGACTCTGCGAGGGAAAGGCACTGGCAGCCCCGCCGACCCCGTGAAGGCCCAGGCCAAGGCGTCCGACCCCGCCCAAACGGCCATCTCGGCAAGGCCCCCCGGCCGGCCTCCTCTCTCCCCACCAGAACCTGGGTCGGCAGTCCCGCCGAGGCCAA
The DNA here is from genome assembly GCF_054392235.1 of Sus scrofa. Taxonomy (NCBI): domain Eukaryota; kingdom Metazoa; phylum Chordata; class Mammalia; order Artiodactyla; family Suidae; genus Sus; species Sus scrofa. The sequence goes on from NC_139383.1 coordinate 152,231,560, forward strand.
GGCCCCCGCTGCTCACCCGCAACCTACAGACACCCTCTGCGCCCGACACCGCGGGCAGGACCCCGCGGAGGCCTCAAGGAGGCAGCCGCAGGCCTCAGAGCCCAGCGGCGCTCACACACACCGCAGGCAGCCCACCCCACACTGGGCCTGCCACTCCCAAGGCTTTGCCGCCGGGCACCGGGGCGCCGGGGCCCCGGGGCTGACCGCGAGGAGGCCAGCCCCAAGGCTCCTCTCCCCATGGCCCTCCGGGGCCACCGGAGGCCTGCCTGCCCCCACCTGCGCCCCAGGGCTGCACGCACCCAAGGGAGCCAAGGCAACAGGACCCTCCCCGGACGGCCCCTGTGGGAGCCACGTGCCGGACCTCAGTTTGCGATGAGGAGAGGGTAGTGAGTTCTCACTCATTTTGTTCAGATTTTCCAAGGAATGCGTTTGTGGGTGTCATCATCGATCCGAGCACGGGCACACCCGCGGGACGGCCACCGCCACAGCCCCCACCGCCGGGACGGCCAGCCAGCTCCCACCTGGCCGGGGCCCGCAGGCTCCCGAGCCCAACCGCGGGCAAGCAGGTCAGCTCCACCCCCGGGAGCAGAGGGTGCGGGTCCGGGCGCCACACACCGCCCCCCGGGGGCTACCTTGGCGCAGGCCACTGCCGCTTACCATCGCCTACCAGGTGGCCATCGATCCCGCCACCGGCCGCACGCCAACACGCCTCCCACCGGCAGGAGGGACTGGCCTTCGCGGGGTCGCTCCCGACAGGCTCCGGCTTCCGCTCCCCGCGCTGGCCTCCGTCTCTCCGCCGCAGCAGCTGGGTGAGGGCGACAACGGACACGCGCAAGCACGCCTCAGCAAGGGGCCAGGCTGCCCAAGGCACAGGGGCCGGGCCCCCCACCGCCCAGGGCCTGTGGGCAGCCTGGCTGCCACCTGTCCCTGGCCTCCCCCCTCTCACTGGGTGCCAGCAGCCAAAGGGCCACACGAGTGGCCAGCACTGCCCCTTCGCTGGGGCGCCACAGCGCGACACGTGCTGCCGCCGCCTCGCCACACCCTTCCCCCAGGAACCGCGCCTCCCTCAGGCTCCCTAAGGCCCTGCCCACCCGCACCCCTCCCAGCTTCAGAAGAGTCCACCCCAACCCCGAGTCCGATTCCGCCCCCAGGCCCACCCTGGGGCTCTCCCTCTCACCCCGATGGGAAAACACCCTCGCTCCGGCCACCGACACTGCCTGCCCACGCAGGGAGAGACACACGCGGCCCAGAGTGCTCTGCAGGAGCCTCACCTCAGGACCGCTGACGTGCCCCTGGGGGCAAGGTCTCCGCCCCGAGAGCGGCTCCGCGGGCCCTGGACCCGGGGCGCCCATGGGCACACCTGCACTCCACCCCTGCTATCCCCAGCACGCTCTCAGGACCCCGGGCAAAACACAGACCCTTCTGCTGGACCCTCCGGGACCCCAAGGGCCCTGGAGCCTGTGCGAGACCCCGCAGGGCCGCACCTCGCCCTGACCGCCAATGGCCAGGGGCGTCCCCTGCCGCCAGGCTGTGGGCTCGGGTCGCTCGCCCTTCACCCTCCAGGCCCGCCACACCAGGCCCCCTGGCGCGCGGGACCTGGGTCCCTCAGGCAGGTCTCCCCGGGGCACTCTGGGGACACCGGAGGCCTGCCTGCCCCAAACCCCGCCCCACGGCTGCCGCCTGTCCACCGGACACAACGCAACCCGCACAGACCGCCTGCCGCCGGGCGCCCGGAGCCTGCCACCAGTTGGGCGCTCGGGCCCCACGCAAGGCACACGCCACAGCCCCGCCGCCAGCACCGGAAGGCCCGCCGGGCCCCATGGGACCCTCTCCTTTGCGTGCCACACCCATGCACACCCAGGCCTCCCTAACTCCAGCACCAGCATCTCCACGGGAGACGCACCAGACCCTGGGCCCAGCGGGACCCTCGCACCGAAACTCACGCCCCTTCCGCCGCCACCTGCCCCCTTTCCTCCACAGCAGACTCCCTCCTTGCCACCAGCTCCCGCCCGGCACCAGCTCGGCTGGGCTCCAGTCCGCAGGCGTGGCTAGCTCTGCTGGGTATCAACCTCACACTGCCTCCCACTGCGCAACTCCCTGTCCTCCCTCCCCGGGAACACGGCCTCAGCCAGGGCAGGGGCGCCGCACGGCCTCAATGCCCAGCCCCGTGTGTGGACACCTTAGCGGCCCCGGGAGCTGGCCGCGGGCTCACACTTCTATGCCCCGCCGGCACCCATGACCGGCCAGGGCACAGGCACCCAGCTCCCATTCACGTGCCCGGGACCCCTCCGTCCTGCCTTCCACGCGCCGCCCAAATCTCTGAGGATATCCCACATCATAGCCCAGGCCGCCCTGAAGGCACTGCCGCCCCGGGCACCCAACACTCCCCCTCACGGTGCTCTGCGCACACTGGCCCAGGACCTCTGGCCCTCCTGCACTTCTCTCGACCCCAGTCCGCGGCCGACTCGGCACCGCCCAGGGCCACCTGGCGCCCCACCGCCTCCACCTCTCTGGGAAATGCCGCAGAGGCTCCAGGGTTCTCGATGACCACCAAGGACTCTGCGAGGGAAAGGCACTGGCAGCCCCGCCGACCCCGTGAAGGCCCAGGCCAAGGCGTCCGACCCCGCCCAAACGGCCATCTCGGCAAGGCCCCCCGGCCGGCCTCCTCTCTCCCCACCAGAACCTGGGTCGGCAGTCCCGCCGAGGCCAAGGCCCCCGCTGCTCACCCGCAACCTACAGACACCCTCTGCGCCCAACACCGCGGGCAGGACCCCGCGGAGGCCTCAAGGAGGCAGCCGCAGGCCTCAGAGCCCAGCGGCGCTCACACACACCGCAGGCAGCCCACCCCACACTGGGCCTGCCACTCCCAAGGCTTTCCCGCCGGGCACCGGGGCGCCGGGGCCCCGGGGCTGACCGCGAGGAGGCCAGCCCCAAGGCTCCTCTCCCCATGGCCCTCCGGGGCCACCGGAGGCCTGCCTGCCCCCACCTGCGCCCCAGGGCTGCACGCACCCAAGGGAGCCAAGGCAACAGGACCCTCCCCGGACGGCCCCTGTGGGAGCCACGTGCCGGACCTCAGTTTGCGATGAGGAGAGGGTAGTGAGTTCTCACTCATTTTGTTCAGATTTTCCAAGGAATGCGTTTGTGGGTGTCATCATCGATCCGAGCACGGGCACACCCGCGGGACGGCCACCGCCACAGCCCCCACCGCCGGGACGGCCAGCCAGCTCCCACCTGGCCGGGGCCCGCAGGCTCCCGAGCCCAACCGCGGGCAAGCAGGTCAGCTCCACCCCCGGGAGCAGAGGGTGCGGGTCCGGGCGCCACACACCGCCCCCCGGGGGCTACCTTGGCGCAGGCCACTGCCGCTTACCATCGCCTACCAGGTGGCCATCGATCCCGCCACCGGCCGCACGCCAACACGCCTCCCACCGGCAGGAGGGACTGGCCTTCGCGGGGTCGCTCCCGACAGGCTCCGGCTTCCGCTCCCCGCGCTGGCCTCCGTCTCTCCGCCGCAGCAGCTGGGTGAGGGCGACAACGGACACGCGCAAGCACGCCTCAGCAAGGGGCCAGGCTGCCCAAGGCACAGGGGCCGGGCCCCCCACCGCCCAGGGCCTGTGGGCAGCCTGGCTGCCACCTGTCCCTGGCCTCCCCCCTCTCACTGGGTGCCAGCAGCCAAAGGGCCACACGAGTGGCCAGCACTGCCCCTTCGCTGGGGCGCCACAGCGCGACACGTGCTGCCGCCGCCTCGCCACACCCTTCCCCCAGGAACCGCGCCTCCCTCAGGCTCCCTAAGGCCCTGCCCACCCGCACCCCTCCCAGCTTCAGAAGAGTCCACCCCAACCCCGAGTCCGATTCCGCCCCCAGGCCCACCCTGGGGCTCTCCCTCTCACCCCGATGGGAAAACACCCTCGCTCCGGCCACCGACACTGCCTGCCCACGCAGGGAGAGACACACGCGGCCCAGAGTGCTCTGCAGGAGCCTCACCTCAGGACCGCTGACGTGCCCCTGGGGGCAAGGTCTCCGCCCCGAGAGCGGCTCCGCGGGCCCTGGACCCGGGGCGCCCATGGGCACACCTGCACTCCACCCCTGCTATCCCCAGCACGCTCTCAGGACCCCGGGCAAAACACAGACCCTTCTGCTGGACCCTCCGGGACCCCAAGGGCCCTGGAGCCTGTGCGAGACCCCGCAGGGCCGCACCTCGCCCTGACCGCCAATGGCCAGGGGCGTCCCCTGCCGCCAGGCTGTGGGCTCGGGTCGCTCGCCCTTCACCCTCCAGGCCCGCCACACCAGGCCCCCTGGCGCGCGGGACCTGGGTCCCTCAGGCAGGTCTCCCCGGGGCACTCTGGGGACACCGGAGGCCTGCCTGCCCCAAACCCCGCCCCACGGCTGCCGCCTGTCCACCGGACACAACGCAACCCGCACAGACCGCCTGCCGCCGGGCGCCCGGAGCCTGCCACCAGTTGGGCGCTCGGGCCCCACGCAAGGCACACGCCACAGCCCCGCCGCCAGCACCGGAAGGCCCGCCGGGCCCCATGGCACCCTCTCCTTTGCGTGGCACACCCATGCACACCCAGGCCTCCCTAACTCCAGCACCAGCATCTCCACGGGAGACGCACCAGACCCTGGGCCCAGCGGGACCCTCGCACCGAAACTCACGCCCCTTCCGCCGCCACCTGCCCCCTTTCCTCCACAGCAGACTCCCTCCTTGCCACCAGCTCCCGCCCGGCACCAGCTCGGCTGGGCTCCAGTCCGCAGGCGTGGCTAGCTCTGCTGGGTATCAACCTCACACTGCCTCCCACTGCGCAACTCCCTGTCCTCCCTCCCCGGGAACACGGCCTCAGCCAGGGCAGGGGCGCCGCACGGCCTCAATGCCCAGCCCCGTGTGTGGACACCTTAGCGGCCCCGGGAGCTGGCCGCGGGCTCACACTTCTATGCCCCGCCGGCACCCATGACCGGCCAGGGCACAGGCACCCAGCTCCCATTCACGTGCCCGGGACCCCTCCGTCCTGCCTTCCACGCGCCGCCCAAATCTCTGAGGATATCCCACATCATAGCCCAGGCCGCCCTGAAGGCACTGCCGCCCCGGGCACCCAACACTCCCCCTCACGGTGCTCTGCGCACACTGGCCCAGGACCTCTGGCCCTCCTGCACTTCTCTCGACCCCAGTCCGCGGCCGACTCGGCACCGCCCAGGGCCACCTGGCGCCCCACCGCCTCCACCTCTCTGGGAAATGCCGCAGGGGCTCCAGGGTTCTCGATGATCACCAAGGACTCTGCGAGGGAAAGGCACTGGCAGCCCCGCCGACCCCGTGAAGGCCCAGGCCAAGGCGTCCGACCCCGCCCAAACGGCCATCTCGGCAAGGCCCCCCGGCCAGCCTCCTCTCTCCCCACCAGAACCTGGGTCGGCAATCCCGCCGAGGCCAAGGCCCCCGCTGCTCACCCGCAACCTACAGACACCCTCTGCGCCCGACACTGCGGGCAGGACCCCGCGGAGGCCTCAAGGAGGCAGCCGCAGGCCTGAGAGCCCAGCGGCGCTCACACACACCGCAGGCAGCCCACCCCACACTGGGCCTGCCACTCCCAAGGCTTTCCCGCCGGGCACCGGGGCCCCGGGGCCACCGGAGGCCTGCCTGCCCCCACCTGCGCCCCAGGGCTGCACGCACCCAAGGACGCCAAGGCAACGGGACCCTCCCCCGACGGCCCCTGTGGGAGCCACGTGCCGGACCTCAGTTTGCGATGAGGAGACGGTAGAGAGTTCTCACTCATTTTGTTCAGATTTTCCAAGGAATGCGTTTGTGGGTGTCATCATCGATCCGAGCACGGGCACACCCGCGGGACGGCCACCGCCACAGCCCCCACCGCCGGGACGGCCAGCCAGCTCCCTCCTGGCCGCGGCCCGCAGGCTCCCGAGCCCAACCGCGGGCAAGCAGGTCAGCTCCACCCCCGGGAGCAGAGGGTGCGGGTCCGGGCGCCACACACCGCCCCCCGGGGGCTACCTTGGCGCAGGCCACTGCCGCTTACCATCGCCTACCAGGTGGCCATCGATCCCGCCACCGGCCGCACACCAACACGCCTCCCTCCGGCAGGAGGGACTGGCCTTCCCGGGGTCGCTCCCGACAGGCTCCGGCTTCCGCTCCCCGCGCTGGCCTCCGTCTCTCCGCCGCAGCAGCTGGGTGAGGGCGACAACGGACACGCGCAAGCACGCCTCAGCAAGGCGCCAGGCTGCCCAAGGCACAGGGGCCGTGCCCCCCACCGCCCAGGGCCTGTGGGCAGCCTGGCTGCCACCTGTCCCTGGCCTCCCCCCTCTCACTGGGTGCCAGCAGCCAAAGGGCCACACGAGTGGCCAGCACTGCCCCTTCGCTGGAGCGCCACAGCGCGACGCGGGCTGCCGCCGCCTCGCCACACCCTTCCCCCAGGAACCGCGCCTCCCTCAGGCTCCCTAAGGCCCTGCCCACCCGCACCCCTCCCAGCTTCAGAAGAGTCCACCCCAACCCCGAGTCCGATTCCGCCCCCAGGCCCACCCTGGGGCTCTCCCTCTCACCCCGATGGGAAAACACCCTCGCTCCGGCCACCGACACTGCCTGCCCACGCAGGGAGAGACACACGCGGCCCAGAGTGCTCTGCAGGAGCCTCACCTCAGGACCGCTGACGTGCCCCTGGGGGCAACGTCTCCGCCCCGAGAGCGGCTCCGCGGGCCCTGGACCCGGGGCGCCCATGGGCACACCTGCACTCCACCCCTGCTATCCCCAGCACGCTCTCAGAACCCCGGGCAAAACACAGACCCTTCTGCTGGACCCTCCGGGACCCCAAGGGCCCTGGAGCCTGTGCGAGACCCCGCAGGGCCGCACCTCGCCCTGACCGCCAATGGCCAGGGGCGTCCCCTGCCGCCAGGCTGTGGGCTCGGGTCGCTCGCCCTTCACCCTCCAGGCCCGCCACACCAGGCCCCCTGGCGCGCGGGACCTGGGTCCCTCAGGCAGGTCTCCCCGGGGCACTCTGGGGACACCGGAGGCCTGCCTGCCCCAAACCCCGCCCCACGGCTGCCGCCTGTCCACCGGACACAACGCAACCCGCACAGACCGCCTGCCGCCGGGCGCCCGGAGCCTGCCACCAGTTGGGCGCTCGGGCCCCACGCAAGGCACACGCCACAGCCCCGCCGCCAGCACCGGAAGGCCCGCCGGGCCCCATGGGACCCTCTCCTTTGCGTGCCACACCCATGCACACCCAGGCCTCCCTAACTCCAGCACCAGCATCTCCACGGGAGACGCACTAGACCCTGGGCCCAGCGGGACCCTCGCACCGAAACTCACGCCCTCACGCCCCTTCCGCCGCCACCTGCCCCCTTTCCTCCACAGCAGACTCCCTCCTTGCCACCAGCTCCCGCCCGGCACCAGCTCGGCTGGGCTCCAGTCCGCAGGCGTGGCTAGCTCTGCTGGGTATCAACCTCACACTGCCTCCCACTGCGCAACTCCCTGTCCTCCCTCCCCGGGAACACGGCCTCAGCCAGGGCAGGGGCGCCGCACGGCCTCAATGCCCAGCCCTGTGTGTGGACACCTTAGCGGCCCCGGGAGCTGGCCGCGGGCTCACACTTCTCTGCCCCGCCGGCACCCATGACCGGCCAGGGCACAGGCACCCAGCTCCCATTCACGTGCCCGGGACCCCTCCGTCCTGCCTTCCACGCGCCGCCCAAATCTCTGAGGATATCCCACATCATAGCCCAGGCCGCCCTGAAGGCACTGCCGCCCCGGGCACCCAACACTCCCCCTCACGGTGCTCTGCGCACACTGGCCCAGGACCTCTGGCCCTCCTGCACTTCTCTCGACCCCAGTCCGCGGCCGACTCGGCACCGCCCAGGGCCACCTGGCGCCCCACCGCCTCCACCTCTCTGGGAAATGCCGCAGGGGCTCCAGGGTTCTCGATGACCACCAAGGACTCTGCGAGGGAAAGGCACTGGCAGCCCCGCCGACCCCGTGAAGGCCCAGGCCAAGGCGTCCGACCCCGCCCAAACGGCCATCTCGGCAAGGCCCCCCGGCCGGCCTCCTCTCTCCCCACCAGAACCTGGGTCGGCAGTCCCGCCGAGGCCAAGGCCCCCGCTGCTCACCCGCAACCTACAGACACCCTCTGCGCCCAACACCGCGGGCAGGACCCCGCGGAGGCCTCAAGGAGGCAGCCGCAGGCCTCAGAGCCCAGCGGCGCTCACACACACCGCAGGCAGCCCACCCCACACTGGGCCTGCCACTCCCAAGGCTTTGCCGCCCGGCACCGGGGGCCCCGGGGCCCCGGGGCTGCCCTCGAGGAGGCCAGCCCCAAGGCTCCTCTCCCCATGGCCCTCCGGGGCCACCGGAGGCCTGCCTGCCCCCACCTGCGCCCCAGGGCTGCACGCACCCAAGGGAGCCAAGGCAACAGGACCCTCCCCGGACGGCCCCTGTGGGAGCCACGTGCCGGACCTCAGTTTGCGATGAGGAGACGGTAGAGAGTTCTCACTCATTTTGTTCAGATTTTCCAAGGAATGCGTTTGTGGGTGTCATCATCGATCCGAGCACGGGCACACCCGCGGGACGGCCACCGCCACAGCCCCCACCGCCGGGACGGCCAGCCAGCTCCCACCTGGCCGGGGCCCGCAGGCTCCCGAGCCCAACCGCGGGCAAGCAGGTCAGCTCCACCCCCGGGAGCAGAGGGTGCGGGTCCGGGCGCCACACACCGCCCCCCGGGGGCTACCTTGGCGCAGGCCACTGCCGCTTACCATCGCCTACCAGGTGGCCATCGATCCCGCCACCGGCCGCACGCCAACACGCCTCCCACCGGCAGGAGGGACTGGCCTTCGCGGGGTCGCTCCCGACAGGCTCCGGCTTCCGCTCCCCGCGCTGGCCTCCGTCTCTCCGCCGCAGCAGCTGGGTGAGGGCGACAACGGACACGCGCAAGCACGCCTCAGCAAGGGGCCAGGCTGCCCAAGGCACAGGGGCCGGGCCCCCCACCGCCCAGGGCCTGTGGGCAGCCTGGCTGCCACCTGTCCCTGGCCTCCCCCCTCTCACTGGGTGCCAGCAGCCAAAGGGCCACACGAGTGGCCAGCACTGCCCCTTCGCTGGGGCGCCACAGCGCGACACGTGCTGCCGCCGCCTCGCCACACCCTTCCCCCAGGAACCGCGCCTCCCTCAGGCTCCCTAAGGCCCTGCCCACCCGCACCCCTCCCAGCTTCAGAAGAGTCCACCCCAACCCCGAGTCCGATTCCGCCCCCAGGCCCACCCTGGGGCTCTCCCTCTCACCCCGATGGGAAAACACCCTCGCTCCGGCCACCGACACTGCCTGCCCACGCAGGGAGAGACACACGCGGCCCAGAGTGCTCTGCAGGAGCCTCACCTCAGGACCGCTGACGTGCCCCTGGGGGCAAGGTCTCCGCCCCGAGAGCGGCTCCGCGGGCCCTGGACCCGGGGCGCCCATGGGCACACCTGCACTCCACCCCTGCTATCCCCAGCACGCTCTCAGGACCCCGGGCAAAACACAGACCCTTCTGCTGGACCCTCCGGGACCCCAAGGGCCCTGGAGCCTGTGCGAGACCCCGCAGGGCCGCACCTCGCCCTGACCGCCAATGGCCAGGGGCGTCCCCTGCCGCCAGGCTGTGGGCTCGGGTCGCTCGCCCTTCACCCTCCAGGCCCGCCACACCAGGCCCCCTGGCGCGCGGGACCTGGGTCCCTCAGGCAGGTCTCCCCGGGGCACTCTGGGGACACCGGAGGCCTGCCTGCCCCAAACCCCGCCCCACGGCTGCCGCCTGTCCACCGGACACAACGCAACCCGCACAGACCGCCTGCCGCCGGGCGCCCGGAGCCTGCCACCAGTTGGGCGCTCGGGCCCCACGCAAGGCACACGCCACAGCCCCGCCGCCAGCACCGGAAGGCCCGCCGGGCCCCATGGGACCCTCTCCTTTGCGTGCCACACCCATGCACACCCAGGCCTCCCTAACTCCAGCACCAGCATCTCCACGGGAGACGCACTAGACCCTGCGCCCAGCGGGACCCTCGCACCGAAACTCACGCCCTCACGCCCCTTCCGCCGCCACCTGCCCCCTTTCCTCCACAGCAGACTCCCTCCTTGCCACCAGCTCCCGCCCGGCACCAGCTCGGCTGGGCTCCAGTCCGCAGGCGTGGCTAGCTCTGCTGGGTATCAACCTCACACTGCCTCCCACTGCGCAACTCCCTGTCCTCCCTCCCCGGGAACACGGCCTCAGCCAGGGCAGGGGCGCCGCACGGCCTCAATGCCCAGCCCCGTGTGTGGACACCTTAGCGGCCCCGGGAGCTGGCCGCGGGCTCACACTTCTATGCCCCGCCGGCACCCATGACCGGCCAGGGCACAGGCACCCAGCTCCCATTCACGTGCCCGGGACCCCTCCGTCCTGCCTTCCACGCGCCGCCCAAATCTCTGAGGATATCCCACATCATAGCCCAGGCCGCCCTGAAGGCACTGCCGCCCCGGGCACCCAACACTCCCCCTCACGGTGCTCTGCGCACACTGGCCCAGGACCTCTGGCCCTCCTGCACTTCTCTCGACCCCAGTCCGCGGCCGACTCGGCACCGCCCAGGGCCACCTGGCACCCCACCGCCTCCACGTCTCTGGGAAATGCCGCAGGGGCTCCAGGGTTCTCGATGACCAACAAGGACTCTGCGAGGGAAAGGCACTGGCAGCCCCGCCGACCCCGTGAAGGCCCAGGCCAAGGCGTCCGACCCCACCCAAACGGCCATCTCGGCAAGGCCCCCCGGCCTGCCTCCTCTCTCCCCACCAGAACCTGGGTCGGCAGTCCCGCCGAGGCCAAGGCCCCCGCTGCTCACCCGCAACCTACAGACACCCTCTGCGCCCGACACCGCGGGCAGGACCCCGCGGAGGCCTCAAGGAGGCAGCCGCAGGCCTGAGAGCCCAGCGGCGCTCACACACACCGCAGGCAGCCCACCCCACACTGGGCCTGCCACTCCCAAGGCTTTCCCGCCGGGCACCGGGGCGCCGGGGCCCCGGGGCTGACCGCGAGGAGGCCAGCCCCAAGGCTCCTCTCCCCATGGCCCTCCGGGGCCACCGGAGGCCTGCCTGCCCCCACCTGCGCCCCAGGGCTGCACGCACCCAAGGGAGCCAAGGCAACAGGACCCTCCCCGGACGGCCCCTGTGGGAGCCACGTGCCGGACCTCAGTTTGCGATGAGGAGACGGTAGTGAGTTCTCACTCATTTTGTTCAGATTTTCCAAGGAATGCGTTTGTGGGTGTCATCATCGATCCGAGCACGGGCACACCCGCGGGACGGCCACCGCCACAGCCCCCACCGCCGGGACGGCCAGCCAGCTCCCACCTGGCCGGGGCCCGCAGGCTCCCGAGCCCAACCGCGGGCAAGCAGGTCAGCTCCACCCCCGGGAGCAGAGGGTGCGGGTCCGGGCGCCACACACCGCCCCCCGGGGGCTACCTTGGCGCAGGCCACTGCCGCTTACCATCGCCTACCAGGTGGCCATCGATCCCGCCACCGGCCGCACGCCAACACGCCTCCCACCGGCAGGAGGGACTGGCCTTCGCGGGGTCGCTCCCGACAGGCTCCGGCTTCCGCTCCCCGCGCTGGCCTCCGTCTCTCCGCCGCAGCAGCTGGGTGAGGGCGACAACGGACACGCGCAAGCACGCCTCAGCAAGGGGCCAGGCTGCCCAAGGCACAGGGGCCGTGCCCCCCACCGCCCAGGGCCTGTGGGCAGCCTGGCTGCCACCTGTCCCTGGCCTCCCCCCTCTCACTGGGTGCCAGCAGCCAAAGGGCCACACGAGTGGCCAGCACTGCCCCTTCGCTGGGGCGCCACAGCGCGACACGTGCTGCCGCCGCCTCGCCACACCCTTCCCCCAGGAACCGTGCCTCCCTCAGGCTCCCTAAGGCCCTGCCCACCCGCACCCCTCCCAGCTTCAGAAGAGTCCACCCCAACCCCGAGTCCGATTCCGCCCCCAGGCCCACCCTGGGGCTCTCCCTCTCACCCCGATGGGAAAACACCCTCGCTCCGGCCACCGACACTGCCTGCCCACGCAGGGAGAGACACACGCGGCCCAGAGTGCTCTGCAGGAGCCTCACCTCAGGACCGCTGACGTGCCCCTGGGGGCAAGGTCTCCGCCCCGAGAGCGGCTCCGCGGGCCCTGGACCCGGGGCGCCCATGGGCACACCTGCACTCCACCCCTGCTATCCCCAGCACGCTCTCAGGACCCCGGGCAAAACACAGACCCTTCTGCTGGACCCTCCGGGACCCCAAGGGCCCTGGAGCCTGTGCGAGACCCCGCAGGGCCGCACCTCGCCCTGACCGCCAATGGCCAGGGGCGTCCCCTGCCGCCAGGCTGTGGGCTCGGGTCGCTCGCCCTTCACCCTCCAGGCCCGCCACACCAGGCCCCCTGGCGCGCGGGACCTGGGTCCCTCAGGCAGGTCTCCCCGGGGCACTCTGGGGACACCGGAGGCCTGCCTGCCCCAAACCCCGCCCCACGGCTGCCGCCTGTCCACCGGACACAACGCAACCCGCACAGACCGCCTGCCGCCGGGCGCCCGGAGCCTGCCACCAGTTGGGCGCTCGGGCCCCACGCAAGGCACACGCCACAGCCCCGCCGCCAGCACCGGAAGGCCCGCCGGGCCCCATGGGACCCTCTCCTTTGCGTGCCACACCCATGCACACCCAGGCCTCCCTAACTCCAGCACCAGCATCTCCACGGGAGACGCACTAGACCCTGCGCCCAGCGGGACCCTCGCACCGAAACTCACGCCCTCACGCCCCTTCCGCCGCCACCTGCCCCCTTTCCTCCACAGCAGACTCCCTCCTTGCCACCAGCTCCCGCCCGGCACCAGCTCGGCTGGGCTCCAGTCCGCAGGCGTGGCTAGCTCTGCTGGGTATCAACCTCACACTGCCTCCCACTGCGCAACTCCCTGTCCTCCCTCCCCGGGAACACGGCCTCAGCCAGGGCAGGGGCGCCGCACGGCCTCAATGCCCAGCCCCGTGTGTGGACACCTTAGCGGCCCCGGGAGCTGGCCGCGGGCTCACACTTCTATGCCCCGCCGGCACCCATGACCGGCCAGGGCACAGGCACCCAGCTCCCATTCACGTGCCCGGGACCCCTCCGTCCTGCCTTCCACGCGCCGCCCAAATCTCTGAGGATATCCCACATCATAGCCCAGGCCGCCCTGAAGGCACTGCCGCCCCGGGCACCCAACACTCCCCCTCACGGTGCTCTGCGCACACTGGCCCAGGACCTCTGGCCCTCCTGCACTTCTCTCGACCCCAGTCCGCGGCCGACTCGGCACCGCCCAGGGCCACCTGGCGCCCCACCGCCTCCACGTCTCTGGGAAATGCCGCAGGGGCTCCAGGGTTCTCGATGATCACCAAGGACTCTGCGAGGGAAAGGCACTGGCAGCCCCGCCGACCCCGTGAAGGCCCAGGCCAAGGCGTCCGACCCCGCCCAAACGGCCATCTCGGCAAGGCCCCCCGGCCAGCCTCCTCTCTCCCCACCAGAACCTGGGTCGGCAATCCCGCCGAGGCCAAGGCCCCCGCTGCTCACCCGCAACCTACAGACACCCTCTGCGCCCGACACTGCGGGCAGGACCCCGCGGAGGCCTCAAGGAGGCAGCCGCAGGCCTGAGAGCCCAGCGGCGCTCACACACACCGCAGGCAGCCCACCCCACACTGGGCCTGCCACTCCCAAGGCTTTCCCGCCGGGCACCGGGGCCCCGGGGCCACCGGAGGCCTGCCTGCCCCCACCTGCGCCCCAGGGCTGCACGCACCCAAGGGAGCCAAGGCAACGGGACCCTCCCCCGACGGCCCCTGTGGGAGCCACGTGCCGGACCTCAGTTTGCGATGAGGAGACGGTAGTGAGTTCTCACTCATTTTGTTCAGATTTTCCAAGGAATGCGTTTGTGGGTGTCATCATCGATCCGAGCACGGGCACACCCGCGGGACGGCCACCGCCACAGCCCCCACCGCCGGGACGGCCAGCCAGCTCCCTCCTGGCCGCGGCCCGCAGGCTCCCGAGCCCAACCGCGGGCAAGCAGGTCAGCTCCACCCCCGGGAGCAGAGGGTGCGGGTCCGGGCGCCACACACCGCCCCCCGGGGGCTACCTTGGCGCAGGCCACTGCCGCTTACCATCGCCTACCAGGTGGCCATCGATCCCGCCACCGGCCGCACGCCAACACGCCTCCCTCCGGCAGGAGGGACTGGCCTTCCCGGGGTCGCTCCCGACAGGCTCCGGCTTCCGCTCCCCGCGCTGGCCTCCGTCTCTCCGCCGCAGCAGCTGGGTGAGGGCGACAACGGACACGCGCAAGCACGCCTCAGCAAGGCGCCAGGCTGCCCAAGGCACAGGGGCCGTGCCCCCCACCGCCCAGGGCCTGTGGGCAGCCTGGCTGCCACCTGTCCCTGGCCTCCCCCCTCTCACTGGGTGCCAGCAGCCAAAGGGCCACACGAGTGGCCAGCACTGCCCCTTCGCTGGAGCGCCACAGCGCGACGCGGGCTGCCGCCGCCTCGCCACACCCTTCCCCCAGGAACCGCGCCTCCCTCAGGCTCCCTAAGGCCCTGCCCACCCGCACCCCTCCCAGCTTCAGAAGAGTCCACCCCAACCCCGAGTCCGATTCCGCCCCCAGGCCCACCCTGGGGCTCTCCCTCTCACCCCGATGGGAAAACACCCTCGCTCCGGCCACCGACACTGCCTGCCCACGCAGGGAGAGACACACGCGGCCCAGAGTGCTCTGCAGGAGCCTCACCTCAGGACCGCTGACGTGCCCCTGGGGGCAAGGTCTCCGCCCCGAGAGCGGCTCCGCGGGCCCTGGACCCGGGGCGCCCATGGGCACACCTGCACTCCACCCCTGCTATCCCCAGCACGCTCTCAGGACCCCGGGCAAAACACAGACCCTTCTGCTGGACCCTCCGGGACCCCAAGGGCCCTGGAGCCTGTGCGAGACCCCGCAGGGCCGCACCTCGCCCTGACCGCCAATGGCCAGGGGCGTCCCCTGCCGCCAGGCTGTGGGCTCGGGTCGCTCGCCCTTCACCCTCCAGGCCCGCCACACCAGGCCCCCTGGCGCGCGGGACCTGGGTCCCTCAGGCAGGTCTCCCCGGGGCACTCTGGGGACACCGGAGGCCTGCCTGCCCCAAACCCCGCCCCACGGCTGCCGCCTGTCCACCGGACACAACGCAACCCGCACAGACCGCCTGCCGCCGGGCGCCCGGAGCCTGCCACCAGTTGGGCGCTCGGGCCCCACGCAAGGCACACGCCACAGCCCCGCCGCCAGCACCGGAAGGCCCGCCGGGCCCCATGGGACCCTCTCCTTTGCGTGCCACACCCATGCACACCCAGGCCTCCCTAACTCCAGCACCAGCATCTCCACGGGAGACGCACTAGACCCTGCGCCCAGCGGGACCCTCGCACCGAAACTCACGCCCTCACGCCCCTTCCGCCGCCACCTGCCCCCTTTCCTCCACAGCAGACTCCCTCCTTGCCACCAGCTCCCGCCCGGCACCAGCTCGGCTGGGCTCCAGTCCGCAGGCGTGGCTAGCTCTGCTGGGTATCAACCTCACACTGCCTCCCACTGCGCAACTCCCTGTCCTCCCTCCCCGGGAACACGGCCTCAGCCAGGGCAGGGGCGCCGCACGGCCTCAATGCCCAGCCCTGTGTGTGGACACCTTAGCGGCCCCGGGAGCTGGCCGCGGGCTCACACTTCTATGCCCCGCCGGCACCCATGACCGGCCAGGGCACAGGCACCCAGCTCCCATTCACGTGCCCGGGACCCCTCCGTCCTGCCTTCCACGCGCCGCCCAAATCTCTGAGGATATCCCACATCATAGCCCAGGCCGCCCTGAAGGCACTGCCGCCCCGGGCACCCAACACTCCCCCTCACGGTGCTCTGCGCACACTGGCCCAGGACCTCTGGCCCTCCTGCACTTCTCTCGACCCCAGTCCGCGGCCGACTCGGCACCGCCCAGGGCCACCTGGCGCCCCACCGCCTCCACCTCTCTGGGAAATGCCGCAGGGGCTCCAGGGTTCTCGATGACCACCAAGGACTCTGCGAGGGACAGGCACTGGCAGCCCCGCCGACCCCGTGAAGGCCCAGGCCAAGGCGTCCGACCCCGCCCAAACGGCCATCTCGGCAAGGCCCCCCGGCCGGCCTCCTCTCTCCCCACCAGAACCTGGGTCGGCAGTCCCGCCGAGGCCAAGGCCCCCGCTGCTCACCCGCAACCTACAGACACCCTCTGCGCCCAACACCGCGGGCAGGACCCCGCGGAGGCCTCAAGGAGGCAGCCGCAGGCCTCAGAGCCCAGCGGCGCTCACACACACCGCAGGCAGCCCACCCCACACTGGGCCTGCCACTCCCAAGGCTTTCCCGCCGGGCACCGGGGGCCCCGGGGCCCCGGGGCTGCCCTCGAGGAGGCCAGCCCCAAGGCTCCTCTCCCCATGGCCCTCCGGGGCCACCGGAGGCCTGCCTGCCCCCACCTGCGCCCCAGGGCTGCACGCACCCAAGGGAGCCAAGGCAACGGGACCCTCCCCGGACGGCCCCTGTGGGAGCCACGTGCCGGACCTCAGTTTGCGATGAGGAGACGGTAGAGAGTTCTCACTCATTTTGTTCAGATTTTCCAAGGAATGCGTTTGTGGGTGTCATCATCGATCCGAGCACGGGCACACCCGCGGGACGGCCACCGCCACAGCCCCCACCGCCGGGACGGCCAGCCAGCTCCCACCTGGCCGGGGCCCGCAGGCTCCCGAGCCCAACCGCGGGCAAGCAGGTCAGCTCCACCCCCGGGAGCAGAGGGTGCGGGTCCGGGCGCCACACACCGCCCCCCGGGGGCTACCTTGGCGCAGGCCACTGCCGCTTACCATCGCCTACCAGGTGGCCATCGATCCCGCCACCGGCCGCACGCCAACACGCCTCCCACCGGCAGGAGGGACTGGCCTTCGCGGGGTCGCTCCCGACAGGCTCCGGCTTCCGCTCCCCGCGCTGGCCTCCGTCTCTCCGCCGCAGCAGCTGGGTGAGGGCGACAACGGACACGCGCAAGCACGCCTCAGCAAGGGGCCAGGCTGCCCAAGGCACAGGGGCCGGGCCCCCCACCGCCCAGGGCCTATGGGCAGCCTGGCTGCCACCTGTCCCTGGCCTCCCCCCTCTCACTGGGTGCCAGCAGCCAAAGGGCCACACGAGTGGCCAGCACTGCCCCTTCGCTGGGGCGCCACAGGGCGACGCGGGCTGCCGCCGCCTCGCCACACCCTTCCCCCAGGAACCGCGCCTCCCTCAGGCTCCCTAAGGCCCTGCCCACCCGCACCCCTCCCAGCTTCAGAAGAGTCCACCCCAACCCCGAGTCCGATTCCGCCCCCAGGCCCACCCTGGGGCTCTCCCTCTCACCCCGATGGGAAAACACCCTCGCTCCGGCCACCGACACTGCCTGCCCACGCAGGGAGAGACACACGCGGCCCAGAGTGCTCTGCAGGAGCCTCACCTCAGGACCGCTGACGTGCCCCTGGGGGCAAGGTCTCCGCCCCGAGAGCGGCTCCGCGGGCCCTGGACCCGGGGCGCCCATGGGCACACCTGCACTCCACCCCTGCTATCCCCAGCACGCTCTCAGGACCCCGGGCAAAACACAGACCCTTCTGCTGGACCCTCCGGGACCCCAAGGGCCCTGGAGCCTGTGCGAGACCCCGCAGGGCCGCACCTCGCCCTGACCGCCAATGGCCAGGGGCGTCCCCTGCCGCCAGGCTGTGGGCTCGGGTCGCTCGCCCTTCACCCTCCAGGCCCGCCACACCAGGCCCCCTGGCGCGCGGGACCTGGGTCCCTCAGGCAGGTCTCCCCGGGGCACTCTGGGGACACCGGAGGCCTGCCTGCCCCAAACCCCGCCCCACGGCTGCCGCCTGTCCACCGGACACAACGCAACCCGCACAGACCGCCTGCCGCCGGGCGCCCGGAGCCTGCCACCAGTTGGGCGCTCGGGCCCCACGCAAGGCACACGCCACAGCCCCGCCGCCAGCACCGGAAGGCCCGCCGGGCCCCATGGGACCCTCTCCTTTGCGTGGCACACCCATGCACACCCAGGCCTCCCTAACTCCAGCACCAGCATCTCCACGGGAGACGCACTAGACCCTGCGCCCAGCGGGACCCTCGCACCGAAACTCACGCCCTCACGCCCCTTCCGCCGCCACCTGCCCCCTTTCCTCCACAGCAGACTCCCTCCTTGCCACCAGCTCCCGCCCGGCACCAGCTCGGCTGGGCTCCAGTCCGCAGGCGTGGCTAGCTCTGCTGGGTATCAACCTCACACTGCCTCCCACTGCGCAACTCCCTGTCCTCCCTCCCCGGGAACACGGCCTCAGCCAGGGCAGGGGCGCCGCACGGCCTCAATGCCCAGCCCCGT
Source organism: Sus scrofa (assembly GCF_054392235.1). Taxonomy (NCBI): domain Eukaryota; kingdom Metazoa; phylum Chordata; class Mammalia; order Artiodactyla; family Suidae; genus Sus; species Sus scrofa. The sequence goes on from NC_139383.1 coordinate 152,249,911, forward strand.
GTGTGGACACCTTAGCGGACCCGGGAGCTGGCCGCGGGCTCACACTTCTATGCCCCGCCGGCACCCATGACCGGCCAGGGCACAGGCACCCAGCTCCCATTCACGTGCCCGGGACCCCTCCGTCCTGCCTTCCACGCGCCGCCCAAATCTCTGAGGATATCCCACATCATAGCCCAGGCCGCCCTGAAGGCACTGCCGCCCCGGGCACCCAACACTCCCCCTCACGGTGCTCTGCGCACACTGGCCCAGGACCTCTGGCCCTCCTGCACTTCTCTCGACCCCAGTCCGCGGCCGACTCGGCACCGCCCAGGGCCACCTGGCACCCCACCGCCTCCACGTCTCTGGGAAATGCCGCAGGGGCTCCAGGGTTCTCGATGACCACCAAGGACTCTGCGAGGGAAAGGCACTGGCAGCCCCGCCGACCCCGTGAAGGCCCAGGCCAAGGCGTCCGACCCCGCCCAAACGGCCATCTCGGCAAGGCCCCCCGGCCGGCCTCCTCTCTCCCCACCAGAACCTGGGTCGGCAGTCCCGCCGAGGCCAAGGCCCCCGCTGCTCACCCGCAACCTACAGACACCCTCTGCGCCCGACACCGCGGGCAGGACCCCGCGGAGGCCTCAAGGAGGCAGCCGCAGGCCTGAGAGCCCAGCGGCGCTCACACACACCGCAGGCAGCCCACCCCACACTGGGCCTGCCACTCCCAAGGCTTTCCCGCCGGGCACCGGGGCGCCGGGGCCCCGGGGCTGACCGCGAGGAGGCCAGCCCCAAGGCTCCTCTCCCCATGGCCCTCCGGGGCCACCGGAGGCCTGCCTGCCCCCACCTGCGCCCCAGGGCTGCACGCACCCAAGGGAGCCAAGGCAACAGGACCCTCCCCCGACGTCCCCTGTGGGAGCCACGTGCCGGACCTCAGTTTGCGATGAGGAGACGGTAGTGAGTTCTCACTCATTTTGTTCAGATTTTCCAAGGAATGCGTTTGTGGGTGTCATCATCGATCCGAGCACGGGCACACCCGCGGGACGGCCACCGCCACAGCCCCCACCGCCGGGCCGGCCAGCCAGCTCCCTCCTGGCCGCGGCCCGCAGGCTCCCGAGCCCAACCGCGGGCAAGCAGGTCAGCTCCACCCCCGGGAGCAGAGGGTGCGGGTCCGGGCGCCACACACCGCCCCCCGGGGGCTACCTTGGCGCAGGCCACTGCCGCTTACCATCGCCTACCAGGTGGCCATCGATCCCGCCACCGGCCGCACGCCAACACGCCTCCCTCCGGCAGGAGGGACTGGCCTTCCCGGGGTCGCTCCCGACAGGCTCCGGCTTCCGCTCCCCGCGCTGGCCTCCGTCTCTCCGCCGCAGCAGCTGGGTGAGGGCGACAACGGACACGCGCAAGCACGCCTCAGCAAGGGGCCAGGCTGCCCAAGGCACAGGGGCCGGGCCCCCCACCGCCCAGGGCCTGTGGGCAGCCTGGCTGCCACCTGTCCCTGGCCTCCCCCCTCTCACTGGGTGCCAGCAGCCAAAGGGCCACACGAGTGGCCAGCACTGCCCCTTCGCTGGGGCGCCACAGCGCGACACGGGCTGCCGCCGCCTCGCCACACCCTTCCCCCAGGAACCGCGCCTCCCTCAGGCTCCCTAAGGCCCTGCCCACCCGCACCCCTCCCAGCTTCAGAAGAGTCCACCCCAACCCCGAGTCCGATTCCGCCCCCAGGCCCACCCTGGGGCTCTCCCTCTCACCCCGATGGGAAAACACCCTCGCTCCGGCCACCGACACTGCCTGCCCACGCAGGGAGAGACACACGCGGCCCAGAGTGCTCTGCAGGAGCCTCACCTCAGGACCGCTGACGTGCCCCTGGGGGCAAGGTCTCCGCCCCGAGAGCGGCTCCGCGGGCCCTGGACCCGGGGCGCCCATGGGCACACCTGCACTCCACCCCTGCTATCCCCAGCACGCTCTCAGGACCCCGGGCAAAACACAGACCCTTCTGCTGGACCCTCCGGGACCCCAAGGGCCCTGGAGCCTGGGCGAGACCCCGCAGGGCCGCACCTCGCCCTGACCGCCAATGGCCAGGGGCGTCCCCTGCCGCCAGGCTGTGGGCTCGGGTCGCTCGCCCTTCACCCTCCAGGCCCGCCACACCAGGCCCCCTGGCGCGCGGGACCTGGGTCCCTCAGGCAGGTCTCCCCGGGGCACTCTGGGGACACCGGAGGCCTGCCTGCCCCAAACCCCGCCCCACGGCTGCCGCCTGTCCACCGGACACAACGCAACCCGCACAGACCGCCTGCCGCCGGGCGCCCAGAGCCTGCCACCAGTTGGGCGCTCGGGCCCCACGCAAGGCACACGCCACAGCCCCGCCGCCAGCACCGAAAGGCCCGCCGGGCCCCATGGGACCCTCTCCTTTGCGTGCCACACCCATGCACACCCAGGCCTCCCTAACTCCAGCACCAGCATCTCCACGGGAGACGCACCAGACCCTGGGCCCAGCGGGACCCTCGCACCGAAACTCACGCCCCTTCCGCCGCCACCTGCCCCCTTTCCTCCACAGCAGACTCCCTCCTTGCCACCAGCTCCCGCCCGGCACCAGCTCGGCTGGGCTCCAGTCCGCAGGCGTGGCTAGCTCTGCTGGGTATCAACCTCACACTGCCTCCCACTGCGCAACTCCCTGTCCTCCCTCCCCGGGAACACGGCCTCAGCCAGGGCAGGGGCGCCGCACGGCCTCAATGCCCAGCCCCGTGTGTGGACACCTTAGCGGCCCCGGGAGCTGGCCGCGGGCTCACACTTCTATGCCCCGCCGGCACCCATGACCGGCCAGGGCACAGGCACCCAGCTCCCATTCACGTGCCCGGGACCCCTCCGTCCTGCCTTCCACGCGCCGCCCAAATCTCTGAGGATATCCCACATCATAGCCCTGGCCGCCCTGAAGGCACTGCCGCCCCGGGCACCCAACACTCCCCCTCACGGTGCTCTGCGCACACTGGCCCAGGACCTCTGGCCCTCCTGCACTTCTCTCGACCCCAGTCCGCGGCCGACTCGGCACCGCCCAGGGCCACCTGGCGCCCCACCGCCTCCACGTCTCTGGGAAATGCCGCAGGGGCTCCAGGGTTCTCGATGACCACCAAGGACTCTGCGAGGGAAAGGCACTGGCAGCCCCGCCGACCCCGTGAAGGCCCAGGCCAAGGCGTCCGACCCCGCCCAAACGGCCATCTCGGCAAGGCCCCCCGGCCTGCCTCCTCTCTCCCCACCAGAACCTGGGTCGGCAGTCCCGCCGAGGCCAAGGCCCCCGCTGCTCACCCGCAACCTACAGACACCCTCTGCGCCCGACACCGCGGGCAGGACCCCGCGGAGGCCTCAAGGAGGCAGCAGAAGGCCTGAGAGCCCAGCGGCGCTCACACACACCGCAGGCAGCCCACCCCACACTGGGCCTGCCACTCCCAAGGCTTTGCCGCCCGGCACCGGGGGCCCCGGGGCCCCGGGGCTGCCCTCGAGGAGGCCAGCCCCAAGGCTCCTCTCCCCATGGCCCTCCGGGGCCACCGGAGGCCTGCCTGCCCCCACCTGCGCCCCAGGGCTGCACGCACCCAAGGGAGCCAAGGCAACGGGACCCTCCCCCGACGTCCCCTGTGGGAGCCACGTGCCGGACCTCAGTTTGCGATGAGGAGACGGTAGTGAGTTCTCACTCATTTTGTTCAGATTTTCCAAGGAATGCGTTTGTGGGTGTCATCATCGATCCGAGCACGGGCACACCCGCGGGACGGCCACCGCCACAGCCCCCACCGCCGGGACGGCCAGCCAGCTCCCTCCTGGCCGCGGCCCGCAGGCTCCCGAGCCCAACCGCGGGCAAGCAGGTCAGCTCCACCCCCGGGAGCAGAGGGTGCGGGTCCGGGCGCCACACACCGCCCCCCGGGGGCTACCTTGGCGCAGGCCACTGCCGCTTACCATCGCCTACCAGGTGGCCATCGATCCCGCCACCGGCCGCACGCCAACACGCCTCCCTCCGGCAGGAGGGACTGGCCTTCCCGGGGTCGCTCCCGACAGGCTCCGGCTTCCGCTCCCCGCGCTGGCCTCCGTCTCTCCGCCGCAGCAGCTGGGTGAGGGCGACAACGGACACGCGCAAGCACGCCTCAGCAAGGGGCCAGGCTGCCCAAGGCACAGGGGCCGGGCCCCCCACCGCCCAGGGCCTGTGGGCAGCCTGGCTGCCACCTGTCCCTGGCCTCCCCCCTCTCACTGGGTGCCAGCAGCCAAAGGGCCACACGAGTGGCCAGCACTGCCCCTTCGCTGGGGCGCCACAGCGCGACGCGGGCTGCCGCCGCCTCGCCACACCCTTCCCCCAGGAACCGCGCCTCCCTCAGGCTCCCTAAGGCCCTGCCCACCCGCACCCCTCCCAGCTTCAGAAGAGTCCACCCCAACCCCGAGTCCGATTCCGCCCCCAGGCCCACCCTGGGGCTCTCCCTCTCACCCCGATGGGAAAACACCCTCGCTCCGGCCACCGACACTGCCTGCCCACGCAGGGAGAGACACACGCGGCCCAGAGTGCTCTGCAGGAGCCTCACCTCAGGACCGCTGACGTGCCCCTGGGGGCAACGTCTCCGCCCCGAGAGCGGCTCCGCGGGCCCTGGACCCGGGGCGCCCATGGGCACACCTGCACTCCACCCCTGCTATCCCCAGCACGCTCTCAGGACCCCGGGCAAAACACAGACCCTTCTGCTGGACCCTCCGGGACCCCAAGGGCCCTGGAGCCTGTGCGAGACCCCGCAGGGCCGCACCTCGCCCTGACCGCCAATGGCCAGGGGCGTCCCCTGCCGCCAGGCTGTGGGCTCGGGTCGCTCGCCCTTCACCCTCCAGGCCCGCCACACCAGGCCCCCTGGCGCGCGGGACCTGGGTCCCTCAGGCAGGTCTCCCCGGGGCACTCTGGGGACACCGGAGGCCTGCCTGCCCCAAACCCCGCCCCACGGCTGCCGCCTGTCCACCGGACACAACGCAACCCGCACAGACCGCCTGCCGCCGGGCGCCCGGAGCCTGCCACCAGTTGGGCGCTCGGGCCCCACGCAAGGCACACGCCACAGCCCCGCCGCCAGCACCGGAAGGCCCGCCGGGCCCCATGGGACCCTCTCCTTTGCGTGCCACACCCATGCACACCCAGGCCTCCCTAACTCCAGCACCAGCATCTCCACGGGAGACGCACCAGACCCTGGGCCCAGCGGGACCCTCGCACCGAAACTCACGCCCCTTCCGCCGCCACCTGCCCCCTTTCCTCCACAGCAGACTCCCTCCTTGCCACCAGCTCCCGCCCGGCACCAGCTCGGCTGGGCTCCAGTCCGCAGGCGTGGCTAGCTCTGCTGGGTATCAACCTCACACTGCCTCCCACTGCGCAACTCCCTGTCCTCCCTCCCCGGGAACACGGCCTCAGCCAGGGCAGGGGCGCCGCACGGCCTCAATGCCCAGCCCCGTGTGTGGACACCTTAGCGGCCCCGGGAGCTGGCCGCGGGCTCACACTTCTATGCCCCGCCGGCACCCATGACCGGCCAGGGCACAGGCACCCAGCTCCCATTCACGTGCCCGGGACCCCTCCGTCCTGCCTTCCACGCGCCGCCCAAATCTCTGAGGATATCCCACATCATAGCCCAGGCCGCCCTGAAGGCACTGCCGCCCCGGGCAACCAACACTCCCCCTCACGGTGCTCTGCGCACACTGGCCCAGGACCTCTGGCCCTCCTGCACTTCTCTCGACCCCAGTCCGCGGCCGACTCGGCACCGCCCAGGGCCACCTGGCGCCCACCGCCTCCACGTCTCTGGGAAATGCCGCAGGGGCTCCAGGGTTCTCGATGACCACCAAGGACTCTGCGAGGGAAAGGCACTGGCAGCCCCGCCGACCCCGTGAAGGCCCAGGCCAAGGCGTCCGACCCCGCCCAAACGGCCATCTCGGCAAGGCCCCCCGGCCGGCCTCCTCTCTCCCCACCAGAACCTGGGTCGGCAGTCCCGCCGAGGCCAAGGCCCCAGCTGCTCACCCGCAACCTACAGACACCCTCTGCGCCCGACACCGCGGGCAGGACCCCGCGGAGGCCTCAAGGAGGCAGCCGCAGGCCTGAGAGCCCAGCGGCGCTCACACACACCGCAGGCAGCCCACCCCACACTGGGCCTGCCACTCCCAAGGCTTTGCCGCCCGGCACCGGGGGCCCCGGGGCCCCGGGGCTGCCCTCGAGGAGGCCAGCCCCAAGGCTCCTCTCCCCATGGCCCTCCGGGGCCACCGGAGGCCTGCCTGCCCCCACCTGCGCCCCAGGGCTGCACGCACCCAAGGGAGCCAAGGCAACGGGACCCTCCCCCGACGTCCCCTGTGGGAGCCACGTGCCGGACCTCAGTTTGCGATGAGGAGACGGTAGTGAGTTCTCACTCATTTTGTTCAGATTTTCCAAGGAATGCGTTTGTGGGTGTCATCATCGATCCGAGCACGGGCACACCCGCGGGACGGCCACCGCCACAGCCCCCACCGCCGGGCCGGCCAGCCAGCTCCCTCCTGGCCGCGGCCCGCAGGCTCCCGAGCCCAACCACGGGCAAGCAGGTCAGCTCCACCCCCGGGAGCAGAGGGTGTGGGTCCGGGCGCCACACACCGCCCCCCGGGGGCTACCTTGGCGCAGGCCACCGCCGCTTACCATCGCCTACCAGGTGGCCATCGATCCCGCCACCGGCCGCACGCCAACACGCCTCCCTCCGGCAGGAGGGACTGGCCTTCCCGGGGTCGCTCCCAACAGGCTCCGGCTTCCGCTCCCCGCGCTGGCCTCCGTCTCTCCGCCGCAGCAGCTGGGTGAGGGCGACAACGGACACGCGCAAGCACGCCTCAGCAAGGGGCCAGGCTGCCCAAGGCACAGGGGCCGGGCCCCCCACCGCCCAGGGCCTGTGGGCAGCCTGGCTGCCACCTGTCCCTGGCCTCCCCCCTCTCACTGGGTGCCAGCAGCCAAAGGGCCACACGAGTGGCCAGCACTGCCCCTTCGCTGGGGCGCCACAGCGCGACGCGGGCTGCCGCCGCCTCGCCACACCCTTCCCCCAGGAACCGCGCCTCCCTCAGGCTCCCTAAGGCCCTGCCCACCCGCACCCCTCCCAGCTTCAGAAGAGTCCACCCCAACCCCGAGTCCGATTCCGCCCCCAGGCCCACCCTGGGGCTCTCCCTCTCACCCCGATGGGAAAACACCCTCGCTCCGGCCACCGACACTGCCTGCCCACGCAGGGAGAGACACACGCGGCCCAGAGTGCTCTGCAGGAGCCTCACCTCAGGACCGCTGACGTGCCCCTGGGGGCAAGGTCTCCGCCCCGAGAGCGGCTCCGCAGGCCCTGGACCCGGGGCGCCCATGGGCACACCTGCACTCCACCCCTGCTATCCCCAGCACGCTCTCAGGACCCCGGGCAAAACACAGACCCTTCTGCTGGACCCTCCGGGACCCCAAGGGCCCTGGAGCCTGGGCGAGACCCCGCAGGGCCGCACCTCGCCCTGACCGCCAATGGCCAGGGGCGTCCCCTGCCGCCAGGCTGTGGGCTCGGGTCGCTCGCCCTTCACCCTCCAGGCCCGCCACACCAGGCCCCCTGGCGCGCGGGACCTGGGTCCCTCAGGCAGGTCTCCCCGGGGCACTCTGGGGACACCGGAGGCCTGCCTGCCCCAAACCCCGCCCCACGGCTGCCGCCTGTCCACCGGACACAACGCAACCCGCACAGACCGCCTGCCGCCGGGCGCCCGGAGCCTGCCACCAGTTGGGCGCTCGGGCCCCACGCAAGGCACACGCCACAGCCCCGCCGCCAGCACCGGAAGGCCCGCCGGGCCCCATGGGACCCTCTCCTTTGCGTGCCACACCCATGCACACCCAGGCCTCCCTAACTCCAGCACCAGCATCTCCACGGGAGACGCACCAGACCCTGGGCCCAGCGGGACCCTCGCACCGAAACTCACGCCCCTTCCGCCGCCACCTGCCCCCTTTCCTCCACAGCAGACTCCCTCCTTGCCACCAGCTCCCGCCCGGAACTAGCTCGCCTGGGCTCCAGTCCGCAGGCGTGGCTAGCTCTGCTGGGTATCAACCTCACACTGCCTCCCACTGCGCAACTCCCTGTCCTCCCTCCCCGGGAACACGGCCTCAGCCAGGGCAGGGGCGCCGCACGGCCTCAATGCCCAGCCCCGTGTGTGGACACCTTAGCGGCCCCGGGAGCTGGCCGCGGGCTCACACTTCTATGCCCCGCCGGCACCCATGACCGGCCAGGGCACAGGCACCCAGCTCCCATTCACGTGCCCGGGACCCCTCCGTCCTGCCTTCCACGCGCCGCCCAAATCTCTGAGGATATCCCACATCATAGCCCTGGCCGCCCTGAAGGCACTGCCGCCCCGGGCACCCAAAACTCCCCCTCACGGTGCTCTGCGCACACTGGCCCAGGACCTCTGGCCCTCCTGCACTTCTCTCGACCCCAGTCCGCGGCCGACTCGGCACCGCCCAGGGCCACCTGGCGCCCCACCGCCTCCACGTCTCTGGGAAATGCCGCAGGGGCTCCAGGGTTCTCGATGACCACCAAGGACTCTGCGAGGGAAAGGCACTGGCAGCCCCGCCGACCCCGTGAAGGCCCAGGCCAAGGCGTCCGACCCCGCCCAAACGGCCATCTCGGCAAGGCCCCCCGGCCGGCCTCCTCTCTCCCCACCAGAACCTGGGTCGGCAGTCCCGCCGAGGCCAAGGCCCCCGCTGCTCACCCGCAACCTACAGACACACTCTGCGCCCGACACCGCGGGCAGGACCCCGCGGAGGCCTCAAGGAGGCAGCAGAAGGCCTGAGAGCCCAGCGGCGCTCACACACACCGCAGGCAGCCCACCCCACACTGGGCCTGCCACTCCCAAGGCTTTGCCGCCCGGCACCGGGGTCCCCGGGGCCCCGGGGCTGCCCTCGAGGAGGCCAGCCCCAAGGCTCCTCTCCCCATGGCCCTCCGGGGCCACCGGAGGCCTGCCTGCCCCCACCTGCGCCCCAGGGCTGCACGCACCCAAGGGAGCCAAGGCAACGGGACCCTCCCCCGACGTCCCCTGTGGGAGCCACGTGCCGGACCTCAGTTTGCGATGAGGAGACGGTAGTGAGTTCTCACTCATTTTGTTCAGATTTTCCAAGGAATGCGTTTGTGGGTGTCATCATCGATCCGAGCACGGGCACACCCGCGGGACGGCCACCGCCACAGCCCCCACCGCCGGGACGGCCAGCCAGCTCCCTCCTGGCCGCGGCCCGCAGGCTCCCGAGCCCAACCGCGGGCAAGCAGGTCAGCTCCACCCCCGGGAGCAGAGGGTGCGGGTCCGGGCGCCACACACCGCCCCCCGGGGGCTACCTTGGCGCAGGCCACTGCCGCTTACCATCGCCTACCAGGTGGCCATCGATCCCGCCACCGGCCGCACGCCAACACGCCTCCCACCGGCAGGAGGGACTGGCCTTCCCGGGGTCGCTCCCGACAGGCTCCGGCTTCCGCTCCCCGCGCTGGCCTCCGTCTCTCCGCCGCAGCAGCTGGGTGAGGGCGACAACGGACACGCGCAAGCACGCCTCAGCAAGGGGCCAGGCTGCCCAAGGCACAGGGGCCGGGCCCCCCACCGCCCAGGGCCTGTGGGCAGCCTGGCTGCCACCTGTCCCTGGCCTCCCCCCTCTCACTGGGTGCCAGCAGCCAAAGGGCCACACGAGTGGCCAGCACTGCCCCTTCGCTGGGGCGCCACAGCGCGACGCGGGCTGCCGCCGCCTCGCCACACCCTTCCCCCAGGAACCGCGCCTCCCTCAGGCTCCCTAAGGCCCTGCCCACCCGCACCCCTCCCAGCTTCAGAAGAGTCCACCCCAACCCCGAGTCCGATTCCGCCCCCAGGCCCACCCTGGGGCTCTCCCTCTCACCCCGATGGGAAAACACCCTCGCTCCGGCCACCGACACTGCCTGCCCACGCAGGGAGAGACACACGCGGCCCAGAGTGCTCTGCAGGAGCCTCACCTCAGGACCGCTGACGTGCCCCTGGGGGCAAGGTCTCCGCCCCGAGAGCGGCTCCGCGAGCCCTGGACCCGGGGCGCCCATGGGCACACCTGCACTCCACCCCTGCTATCCCCAGCACGCTCTCAGGACCCCGGGCAAAACACAGACCCTTCTGCTGGACCCTCCGGGACCCCAAGGGCCCTGGAGCCTGTGCGAGACCCCGCAGGGCCGCACCTCGCCCTGACCGCCAATGGCCAGGGGCGTCCCCTGCCGCCAGGCTGTGGGCTCGGGTCGCTCGCCCTTCACCCTCCAGGCCCGCCACACCAGGCCCCCTGGCGCGCGGGACCTGGGTCCCTCAGGCAGGTCTCCCCGGGGCACTCTGGGGACACCGGAGGCCTGCCTGCCCCAAACCCCGCCCCACGGCTGCCGCCTGTCCACCGGACACAACGCAACCCGCACAGACCGCCTGCCGCCGGGCGCCCGGAGCCTGCCACCAGTTGGGCGCTCGGGCCCCACGCAAGGCACACGCCACAGCCCCGCCGCCAGCACCGGAAGGCCCGCCGGGCCCCATGGGACCCTCTCCTTTGCGTGGCACACCCATGCACACCCAGGCCTCCCTAACTCCAGCACCAGCATCTCCACGGGAGACGCACTAGACCCTGGGCCCAGCGGGACCCTCGCACCGAAACTCACGCCCTCACGCCCCTTCCGCCGCCACCTGCCCCCTTTCCTCCACAGCAGACTCCCTCCTTGCCACCAGCTCCCGCCCGGCACCAGCTCGGCTGGGCTCCAGTCCGCAGGCGTGGCTAGCTCTGCTGGGTATCAACCTCACACTGCCTCCCACTGCGCAACTCCCTGTCCTCCCTCCCCGGGAACACGGCCTCAGCCAGGGCAGGGGCGCCGCACGGCCTCAATGCCCAGCCCCGTGTGTGGACACCTTAGCGGCCCCGGGAGCTGGCCGCGGGCTCACACTTCTCTGCCCCGCCGGCACCCATGACCGGCCAGGGCACAGGCACCCAGCTCCCATTCACGTGCCCGGGACCCCTCCGTCCTGCCTTCCACGCGCCGCCCAAATCTCTGAGGATATCCCACATCATAGCCCAGGCCGCCCTGAAGGCACTGCCGCCCCGGGCACCCAACACTCCCCCTCACGGTGCTCTGCGCACACTGGCCCAGGACCTCTGGCCCTCCTGCACTTCTCTCGACCCCAGTCCGCGGCCGACTCGGCACCGCCCAGGGCCACCTGGCGCCCCACCGCCTCCACGTCTCTGGGAAATGCCGCAGGGGCTCCAGGGTTCTCGATGACCACCAAGGACTCTGCGAGGGAAAGGCACTGGCAGCCCCGCCGACCCCGTGAAGGCCCAGGCCAAGGCGTCCGACCCCGCCCAAACGGCCATCTCGGCAAGGCCCCCCGGCCGGCCTCCTCTCTCCCCACCAGAACCTGGGTCGGCAGTCCCGCCGAGGCCAAGGCCCCCGCTGCTCACCCGCAACCTACAGACACCCTCTGCGCCCGACACCGCGGGCAGGACCCCGCGGAGGCCTCAAGGAGGAAGCCGCAGGCCTGAGAGCCCAGCGGCGCTCACACACACCGCAGGCAGCCAACCCCACACTGGGCCTGCCACTCCCAAGGCTTTGCCGCCCGGCACCGGGGGCCCCGGGGCCCCGGGGCTGCCCTCGAGGAGGCCAGCCCCAAGGCTCCTCTCCCCATGGCCCTCCGGGGCCACCGGAGGCCTGCCTGCCCCCACCTGCGCCCCAGGGCTGCACGCACCCAAGGGAGCCAAGGCAACGGGACCCTCCCCCGACGGCCCCTGTGGGAGCCACGTGCCGGACCTCAGTTTGCGATGAGGAGACGGTAGTGAGTTCTCACTCATTTTGTTCAGATTTTCCAAGGAATGCGTTTGTGGGTGTCATCATCGATCCGAGCACGGGCACACCCGCGGGACGGCCACCGCCACAGCCCCCACCGCCGGGACGGCCAGCCAGCTCCCTCCTGGCCGCGGCCCGCAGGCTCCCGAGCCCAACCGCGGGCAAGCAGGTCAGCTCCACCCCCGGGAGCAGAGGGTGCGGGTCCGGGCGCCACACACCGCCCCCCGGGGGCTACCTTGGCGCAGGCCACCGCCGCTTACCATCGCCTACCAGGTGGCCATCGATCCCGCCACCGGCCGCACGCCAACACGCCTCCCACCGGCAGGAGGGACTGGCCTTCCCGGGGTCGCTCCCGACAGGCTCCGGCTTCCGCTCCCCGCGCTGGCCTCCGTCTCTCCGCCGCAGCAGCTGGGTGAGGGCGACAACGGACACGCGCAAGCACGCCTCAGCAAGGGGCCAGGCTGCCCAAGGCACAGGGGCCGGGCCCCCCACCGCCCAGGGCCTGTGGGCAGCCTGGCTGCCACCTGTCCCTGGCCTCCCCCCTCTCACTGGGTGCCAGCAGCCAAAGGGCCACACGAGTGGCCAGCACTGCCCCTTCGCTGGGGCGCCACAGCGCGACGCGGGCTGCCGCCGCCTCGCCACACCCTTCCCCCAGGAACCGCGCCTCCCTCAGGCTCCCTAAGGCCCTGCCCACCCGCACCCCTCCCAGCTTCAGAAGAGTCCACCCCAACCCCGAGTCCGATTCCGCCCCCAGGCCCACCCTGGGGCTCTCCCTCTCACCCCGATGGGAAAACACCCTCGCTCCGGCCACCGACACTGCCTGCCCACGCAGGGAGAGACACACGCGGCCCAGAGTGCTCTGCAGGAGCCTCACCTCAGGACCGCTGACGTGCCCCTGGGGGCAAGGTCTCCGCCCCGAGAGCGGCTCCGCGAGCCCTGGACCCGGGGCGCCCATGGGCACACCTGCACTCCACCCCTGCTATCCCCAGCACGCTCTCAGGACCCCGGGCAAAACACAGACCCTTCTGCTGGACCCTCCGGGACCCCAAGGGCCCTGGAGCCTGTGCGAGACCCCGCAGGGCCGCACCTCGCCCTGACCGCCAATGGCCAGGGGCGTCCCCTGCCGCCAGGCTGTGGGCTCGGGTCGCTCGCCCTTCACCCTCCAGGCCCGCCACACCAGGCCCCCTGGCGCGCGGGACCTGGGTCCCTCAGGCAGGTCTCCCCGGGGCACTCTGGGGACACCGGAGGCCTGCCTGCCCCAAACCCCGCCCCACGGCTGCCGCCTGTCCACCGGACACAACGCAACCCGCACAGACCGCCTGCCGCCGGGCGCCCGGAGCCTGCCACCAGTTGGGCGCTCGGGCCCCACGCAAGGCACACGCCACAGCCCCGCCGCCAGCACCGGAAGGCCCGCCGGGCCCCATGGGACCCTCTCCTTTGCGTGGCACACCCATGCACACCCAGGCCTCCCTAACTCCAGCACCAGCATCTCCACGGGAGACGCACTAGACCCTGGGCCCAGCGGGACCCTCGCACCGAAACTCACGCCCTCACGCCCCTTCCGCCGCCACCTGCCCCCTTTCCTCCACAGCAGACTCCCTCCTTGCCACCAGCTCCCGCCCGGCACCAGCTCGGCTGGGCTCCAGTCCGCAGGCGTGGCTAGCTCTGCTGGGTATCAACCTCACACTGCCTCCCACTGCGCAACTCCCTGTCCTCCCTCCCCGGGAACACGGCCTCAGCCAGGGCAGGGGCGCCGCACGGCCTCAATGCCCAGCCCCGTGTGTGGACACCTTAGCGGCCCCGGGAGCTGGCCGCGGGCTCACACTTCTCTGCCCCGCCGGCACCCATGACCGGCCAGGGCACAGGCACCCAGCTCCCATTCACGTGCCCGGGACCCCTCCGTCCTGCCTTCCACGCGCCGCCCAAATCTCTGAGGATATCCCACATCATAGCCCAGGCCGCCCTGAAGGCACTGCCGCCCCGGGCACCCAACACTCCCCCTCACGGTGCTCTGCGCACACTGGCCCAGGACCTCTGGCCCTCCTGCACTTCTCTCGACCCCAGTCCGCGGCCGACTCGGCACCGCCCAGGGCCACCTGGCGCCCCACCGCCTCCACGTCTCTGGGAAATGCCGCAGGGGCTCCAGGGTTCTCGATGACCACCAAGGACTCTGCGAGGGAAAGGCACTGGCAGCCCCGCCGACCCCGTGAAGGCCCAGGCCAAGGCGTCCGACCCCGCCCAAACGGCCATCTCGGCAAGGCCCCCCGGCCGGCCTCCTCTCTCCCCACCAGAACCTGGGTCGGCAGTCCCGCCGAGGCCAAGGCCCCCGCTGCTCACCCGCAACCTACAGACACCCTCTGCGCCCGACACCGCGGGCAGGACCCCGCGGAGGCCTCAAGGAGGCAGCCGCAGGCCTGAGAGCCCAGCGGCGCTCACACACACCGCAGGCAGCCCACCCCACACTGGGCCTGCCACTCCCAAGGCTTTGCCGCCCGGCACCGGGGGCCCCGGGGCCCCGGGGCTGCCCTCGAGGAGGCCAGCCCCAAGGCTCCTCTCCCCATGGCCCTCCGGGGCCACCGGAGGCCTGCCTGCCCCCACCTGCGCCCCAGGGCTGCACGCACCCAAGGGAGCCAAGGCAACGGGACCCTCCCCCGACGGCCCCTGTGGGAGCCACGTGCCGGACCTCAGTTTGCGATGAGGAGACGGTAGTGAGTTCTCACTCATTTTGTTCAGATTTTCCAAGGAATGCGTTTGTGGGTGTCATCATCGATCCGAGCACGGGCACACCCGCGGGACGGCCACCGCCACAGCCCCCACCGCCGGGACGGCCAGCCAGCTCCCTCCTGGCCGCGGCCCGCAGGCTCCCGAGCCCAACCGCGGGCAAGCAGGTCAGCTCCACCCCCGGGAGCAGAGGGTGCGGGTCCGGGCGCCACACACCGCCCCCCGGGGGCTACCTTGGCGCAGGCCACCGCCGCTTACCATCGCCTACCAGGTGGCCATCGATCCCGCCACCGGCCGCACGCCAACACGCCTCCCACCGGCAGGAGGGACTGGCCTTCCCGGGGTCGCTCCCGACAGGCTCCGGCTTCCGCTCCCCGCGCTGGCCTCCGTCTCTCCGCCGCAGCAGCTGGGTGAGGGCGACAACGGACACGCGCAAGCACGCCTCAGCAAGGGGCCAGGCTGCCCAAGGCACAGGGGCCGGGCCCCCCACCGCCCAGGGCCTGTGGGCAGCCTGGCTGCCACCTGTCCCTGGCCTCCCCCCTCTCACTGGGTGCCAGCAGCCAAAGGGCCACACGAGTGGCCAGCACTGCCCCTTCGCTGGGGCGCCACAGCGCGACGCGGGCTGCCGCCGCCTCGCCACACCCTTCCCCCAGGAACCGCGCCTCCCTCAGGCTCCCTAAGGCCCTGCCCACCCGCACCCCTCCCAGCTTCAGAAGAGTCCACCCCAACCCCGAGTCCGATTCCGCCCCCAGGCCCACCCTGGGGCTCTCCCTCTCACCCCGATGGGAAAACACCCTCGCTCCGGCCACCGACACTGCCTGCCCACGCAGGGAGAGACACACGCGGCCCAGAGTGCTCTGCAGGAGCCTCACCTCAGGACCGCTGACGTGCCCCTGGGGGCAAGGTCTCCGCCCCGAGAGCGGCTCCGCGAGCCCTGGACCCGGGGCGCCCATGGGCACACCTGCACTCCACCCCTGCTATCCCCAGCACGCTCTCAGGACCCCGGGCAAAACACAGACCCTTCTGCTGGACCCTCCGGGACCCCAAGGGCCCTGGAGCCTGTGCGAGACCCCGCAGGGCCGCACCTCGCCCTGACCGCCAATGGCCAGGGGCGTCCCCTGCCGCCAGGCTGTGGGCTCGGGTCGCTCGCCCTTCACCCTCCAGGCCCGCCACACCAGGCCCCCTGGCGCGCGGGACCTGGGTCCCTCAGGCAGGTCTCCCCGGGGCACTCTGGGGACACCGGAGGCCTGCCTGCCCCAAACCCCGCCCCACGGCTGCCGCCTGTCCACCGGACACAACGCAACCCGCACAGACCGCCTGCCGCCGGGCGCCCGGAGCCTGCCACCAGTTGGGCG
This sequence comes from Sus scrofa, assembly GCF_054392235.1. Taxonomy (NCBI): domain Eukaryota; kingdom Metazoa; phylum Chordata; class Mammalia; order Artiodactyla; family Suidae; genus Sus; species Sus scrofa. The sequence goes on from NC_139383.1 coordinate 152,265,776, forward strand.
CTCGGGCCCCACACAAGGCACACGCCACAGCCCCGCCGCCAGCACCGGAAGGCCCGCCGGGCCCCATGGGACCCTCTCCTTTGCGTGCCACACCCATGCACACCCAGGCCTCCCTAACTCCAGCACCAGCATCTCCACGGGAGACGCACTAGACCCTGGGCCCAGCGGGACCCTCGCACCGAAACTCACGCCCTCACGCCCCTTCCGCCGCCACCTGCCCCCTTTCCTCCACAGCAGACTCCCTCCTTGCCACCAGCTCCCGCCCGGCACCAGCTCGGCTGGGCTCCAGTCCGCAGGCGTGGCTAGCTCTGCTGGGTATCAACCTCACACTGCCTCCCACTGCGCAACTCCCTGTCCTCCCTCCCCGGGAACACGGCCTCAGCCAGGGCAGGGGCGCCGCACGGCCTCAATGCCCAGCCCCGTGTGTGGACACCTTAGCGGCCCCGGGAGCTGGCCGCGGGCTCACACTTCTATGCCCCGCCGGCACCCATGACCGGCCAGGGCACAGGCACCCAGCTCCCATTCACGTGCCCGGGACCCCTCCGTCCTGCCTTCCACGCGCCGCCCAAATCTCTGAGGATATCCCACATCATAGCCCAGGCCGCCCTGAAGGCACTGCCGCCCCGGGCACCCAACACTCCCCCTCACGGTGCTCTGCGCACACTGGCCCAGGACCTCTGGCCCTCCTGCACTTCTCTCGACCCCAGTCCGCGGCCGACTCGGCACCGCCCAGGGCCACCTGGCGCCCCACCGCCTCCACGTCTCTGGGAAATGCCGCAGGGGCTCCAGGGTTCTCGATGACCACCAAGGACTCTGCGAGGGAAAGGCACTGGCAGCCCCGCCGACCCCGTGAAGGCCCAGGCCAAGGCGTCCGACCCCGCCCAAACGGCCATCTCGGCAAGGCCCCCCGGCCGGCCTCCTCTCTCCCCACCAGAACCTGGGTCGGCAGTCCCGCCGAGGCCAAGGCCCCCGCTGCTCACCCGCAACCTACAGACACCCTCTGCGCCCGACACCGCGGGCAGGACCCCGCGGAGGCCTCAAGGAGGCAGCCGCAGGCCTCAGAGCCCAGCGGCGCTCACACACACCGCAGGCAGCCCACCCCACACTGGGCCTGCCACTCCCAAGGCTTTGCCGCCGGGCACCGGGGGCCCCGGGGCCCCGGGGCTGCCCTCGAGGAGGCCAGCCCCAAGGCTCCTCTCCCCATGGCCCTCCGGGGCCACCGGAGGCCTGCCTGCCCCCACCTGCGCCCCAGGGCTGCACGCACCCAAGGGAGCCAAGGCAACGGGACCCTCCCCCGACGTCCCCTGTGGGAGCCACGTGCCGGACCTCAGTTTGCGATGAGGAGACGGTAGTGAGTTCTCACTCATTTTGTTCAGATTTTCCAAGGAATGCGTTTGTGGGTGTCATCATCGATCCGAGCACGGGCACACCCGCGGGACGGCCACCGCCACAGCCCCCACCGCCTGGACGGCCAGCCAGCTCCCACCTGGCCGGGGCCCGCAGGCTCCCGAGCCCAACCGCGGGCAAGCAGGTCAGCTCCACCCCCGGGAGCAGAGGGTGCGGGTCCGGGCGCCACACACCGCCCCCCGGGGGCTACCTTGGCGCAGGCCACCGCCGCTTACCATCGCCTACCAGGTGGCCATCGATCCCGCCACCGGCCGCACGCCAACACGCCTCCCACCGGCAGGAGGGACTGGCCTTCCCGGGGTCGCTCCCGACAGGCTCCGGCTTCCGCTCCCCGCGCTGGCCTCCGTCTCTCCGCCGCAGCAGCTGGGTGAGGGCGACAACGGACACGCGCAAGCACGCCTCAGCAAGGGGCCAGGCTGCCCAAGGCACAGGGGCCGGGCCCCCCACCGCCCAGGGCCTGTGGGCAGCCTGGCTGCCACCTGTCCCTGGCCTCCCCCCTCTCACTGGGTGCCAGCAGCCAAAGGGCCACACGAGTGGCCAGCACTGCCCCTTCGCTGGGGCGCCACAGCGCGACGCGGGCTGCCGCCGCCTCGCCACACCCTTCCCCCAGGAACCGCGCCTCCCTCAGGCTCCCTAAGGCCCTGCCCACCCGCACCCCTCCCAGCTTCAGAAGAGTCCACCCCAACCCCGAGTCCGATTCCGCCCCCAGGCCCACCCTGGGGCTCTCCCTCTCACCCCGATGGGAAAACACCCTCGCTCCGGCCACCGACACTGCCTGCCCACGCAGGGAGAGACACACGCGGCCCAGAGTGCTCTGCAGGAGCCTCACCTCAGGACCGCTGACGTGCCCCTGGGGGCAAGGTCTCCGCCCCGAGAGCGGCTCCGCGGGCCCTGGACCCGGGGCGCCCATGGGCACACCTGCACTCCACCCCTGCTATCCCCAGCACGCTCTCAGGACCCCGGGCAAAACACAGACCCTTCTGCTGGACCCTCCGGGACCCCAAGGGCCCTGGAGCCTGTGCGAGACCCCGCAGGGCCGCACCTCGCCCTGACCGCCAATGGCCAGGGGCGTCCCCTGCCGCCAGGCTGTGGGCTCGGGTCGCTCGCCCTTCACCCTCCAGGCCCGCCACACCAGGCCCCCTGGCGCGCGGGACCTGGGTCCCTCAGGCAGGTCTCCCCGGGGCACTCTGGGGACACCGGAGGCCTGCCTGCCCCAAACCCCGCCCCACGGCTGCCGCCTGTCCACCGGACACAACGCAACCCGCACAGACCGCCTGCCGCCGGGCGCCCGGAGCCTGCCACCAGTTGGGCGCTCGGGCCCCACGCAAGGCACACGCCACAGCCCCGCCGCCAGCACCGAAAGGCCCGCCGGGCCCCATGGGACCCTCTCCATTGCGTGCCACACCCATGCACACCCAGGCCTCCCTAACTCCAGCACCAGCATCTCCACGGGAGACGCACCAGACCCTGGGCCCAGCGGGACCCTCGCACCGAAACTCACGCCCCTTCCGCCGCCACCTGCCCCCTTTCCTCCACAGCAGACTCCCTCCTTGCCACCAGCTCCCGCCCGGCACCAGCTCGGCTGGGCTCCAGTCCGCAGGCGTGGCTAGCTCTGCTGGGTATCAACCTCACACTGCCTCCCACTGCGCAACTCCCTGTCCTCCCTCCCCGGGAACACGGCCTCAGCCAGGGCAGGGGCGCCGCACGGCCTCAATGCCCAGCCCCGTGTGTGGACACCTTAGCGGCCCCGGGAGCTGGCCGCGGGCTCACACTTCTATGCCCCGCCGGCACCCATGACCGGCCAGGGCACAGGCACCCAGCTCCCATTCACGTGCCCGGGACCCCTCCGTCCTGCCTTCCACGCGCCGCCCAAATCTCTGAGGATATCCCACATCATAGCCCAGGCCGCCCTGAAGGCACTGCCGCCCCGGGCACCCAACACTCCCCCTCACGGTGCTCTGCGCACACTGGCCCAGGACCTCTGGCCCTCCTGCACTTCTCTCGACCCCAGTCCGCGGCCGACTCGGCACCGCCCAGGGCCACCTGGCGCCCACCGCCTCCACGTCTCTGGGAAATGCCGCAGGGGCTCCAGGGTTCTCGATGACCACCAAGGACTCTGCGAGGGAAAGGCACTGGCAGCCCCGCCGACCCCGTGAAGGCCCAGGCCAAGGCGTCCGACCCCGCCCAAACGGCCATCTCGGCAAGGCCCCCCGGCCTGCCTCCTCTCTCCCCACCAGAACCTGGGTCGGCAGTCCCGCTGAGGCCAAGGCCCCCGCTGCTCACCCGCAACCTACAGACACCCTCTGCGCCCGACACCGCGGGCAGGACCCCGCGGAGGCCTCAAGGAGGCAGCAGAAGGCCTGAGAGCCCAGCGGCGCTCACACACACCGCAGGCAGCCCACCCCACACTGGGCCTGCCACTCCCAAGACTTTGCCGCCGGGCACCGGGGGCCCCGGGGCCCCGGGGCTGCCCTCGAGGAGGCCAGCCCCAAGGCTCCTCTCCCCATGGCCCTCCGGGGCCACCGGAGGCCTGCCTGCCCCCACCTGCGCCCCAGGGCTGCACGCACCCAAGGGAGCCAAGGCAACGGGACCCTCCCCCGACGTCCCCTGTGGGAGCCACGTGCCGGACCTCAGTTTGCGATGAGGAGACGGTAGTGAGTTCTCACTCATTTTGTTCAGATTTTCCAAGGAATGCGTTTGTGGGTGTCATCATCGATCCGAGCACGGGCACACCCGCGGGACGGCCACCGCCACAGCCCCCACCGCCGGGACGGCCAGCCAGCTCCCTCCTGGCCGCGGCCCGCAGGCTCCCGAGCCCAACCGCGGGCAAGCAGGTCAGCTCCACCCCCGGGAGCAGAGGGTGCGGGTCCGGGCGCCACACACCGCCCCCCGGGGGCTACCTTGGCGCAGGCCACTGCCGCTTACCATCGCCTACCAGGTGGCCATCGATCCCGCCACCGGCCGCACGCCAACACGCCTCCCTCCGGCAGGAGGGACTGGCCTTCCCGGGGTCGCTCCCGACAGGCTCCGGCTTCCGCTCCCCGCGCTGGCCTCCGTCTCTCCGCCGCAGCAGCTGGGTGAGGGCGACAACGGACACGCGCAAGCACGCCTCAGCAAGGGGCCAGGCTGCCCAAGGCACAGGGGCCGGGCCCCCCACCGCCCAGGGCCTGTGGGCAGCCTGGCTGCCACCTGTCCCTGGCCTCCCCCCTCTCACTGGGTGCCAGCAGCCAAAGGGCCACACGAGTGGCCAGCACTGCCCCTTCGCTGGGGCGCCACAGCGCGACGCGGGCTGCCGCCGCCTCGCCACACCCTTCCCCCAGGAACCGCGCCTCCCTCAGGCTCCCTAAGGCCCTGCCCACCCGCACCCCTCCCAGCTTCAGAAGAGTCCACCCCAACCCCGAGTCCGATTCCGCCCCCAGGCCCACCCTGGGGCTCTCCCTCTCACCCCGATGGGAAAACACCCTCGCTCCGGCCACCGACACTGCCTGCCCACGCAGGGAGAGACACACGCGGCCCAGAGTGCTCTGCAGGAGCCTCACCTCAGGACCGCTGACGTGCCCCTGGGGGCAAGGTCTCCGCCCCGAGAGCGGCTCCGCGGGCCCTGGACCCGGGGCGCCCATGGGCACACCTGCACTCCACCCCTGCTATCCCCAGCACGCTCTCAGGACCCCGGGCAAAACACAGACCCTTCTGCTGGACCCTCCGGGACCCCAAGGGCCCTGGAGCCTGTGCGAGACCCCGCAGGGCCGCACCTCGCCCTGACCGCCAATGGCCAGGGGCGTCCCCTGCCGCCAGGCTGTGGGCTCGGGTCGCTCGCCCTTCACCCTCCAGGCCCGCCACACCAGGCCCCCTGGCGCGCGGGACCTGGGTCCCTCAGGCAGGTCTCCCCGGGGCACTCTGGGGACACCGGAGGCCTGCCTGCCCCAAACCCCGCCCCACGGCTGCCGCCTGTCCACCGGACACAACGCAACCCGCACAGACCGCCTGCCGCCGGGCGCCCGGAGCCTGCCACCAGTTGGGCGCTCGGGCCCCACGCAAGGCACACGCCACAGCCCCGCCGCCAGCACCGGAAGGCCCGCCGGGCCCCATGGGACCCTCTCCTTTGCGTGCCACACCCATGCACACCCAGGCCTCCCTAACTCCAGCACCAGCATCTCCACGGGAGACGCACCAGACCCTGGGCCCAGCGGGACCCTCGCACCGAAACTCACGCCCCTTCCGCCGCCACCTGCCCCCTTTCCTCCACAGCAGACTCCCTCCTTGCCACCAGCTCCCGCCCGGAACTAGCTCGCCTGGGCTCCAGTCCGCAGGCGTGGCTAGCTCTGCTGGGTATCAACCTCACACTGCCTCCCACTGCGCAACTCCCTGTCCTCCCTCCCCGGGAACACGGCCTCAGCCAGGGCAGGGGCGCCGCACGGCCTCAATGCCCAGCCCCGTGTGTGGACACCTTAGCGGCCCCGGGAGCTGGCCGCGGGCTCACACTTCTCTGCCCCGCTGGCACCCATGACCGGCCAGGGCACAGGCACCCAGCTCCCATTCACGTGCCCGGGACCCCTCCGTCCTGCCTTCCACGCGCCGCCCAAATCTCTGAGGATATCCCACATCATAGCCCTGGCCGCCCTGAAGGCACTGCCGCCCCGGGCACCCAACACTCCCCCTCACGGTGCTCTGCGCACACTGGCCCAGGACCTCTGGCCCTCCTGCACTTCTCTCGACCCCAGTCCGCGGCCGACTCGGCACCGCCCAGGGCCACCTGGCGCCCACCGCCTCCACGTCTCTGGGAAATGCCGCAGGGGCTCCAGGGTTCTCGATGACCACCAAGGACTCTGCGAGGGAAAGGCACTGGCAGCCCCGCCGACCCCGTGAAGGCCCAGGCCAAGGCGTCCGACCCCGCCCAAACGGCCATCTCGGCAAGGCCCCCCGGCCTGCCTCCTCTCTCCCCACCAGAACCTGGGTCGGCAGTCCCGCCGAGGCCAAGGCCCCCGCTGCTCACCCGCAACCTACAGACACCCTCTGCGCCCGACACCGCGGGCAGGACCCCGCGGAGGCCTCAAGGAGGCAGCAGAAGGCCTGAGAGCCCAGCGGCGCTCACACACACCGCAGGCAGCCCACCCCACACTGGGCCTGCCACTCCCAAGACTTTGCCGCCCGGCACCGGGGGCCCCGGGGCCCCGGGGCTGCCCTCGAGGAGGCCAGCCCCAAGGCTCCTCTCCCCATGGCCCTCCGGGGCCACCGGAGGCCTGCCTGCCCCCACCTGCGCCCCAGGGCTGCACGCACCCAAGGGAGCCAAGGCAACGGGACCCTCCCCCGACGTCCCCTGTGGGAGCCACGTGCCGGACCTCAGTTTGCGATGAGGAGACGGTAGTGAGTTCTCACTCATTTTGTTCAGATTTTCCAAGGAATGCGTTTGTGGGTGTCATCATCGATCCGAGCACGGGCACACCCGCGGGACGGCCACCGCCACAGCCCCCACCGCCGGGACGGCCAGCCAGCTCCCTCCTGGCCGCGGCCCGCAGGCTCCCGAGCCCAACCGTGGGCAAGCAGGTCAGCTCCACCCCCGGGAGCAGAGGGTGCGGGTCCGGGCGCCACACACCGCCCCCCGGGGGCTACCTTGGCGCAGGCCACTGCCGCTTACCATCGCCTACCAGGTGGCCATCGATCCCGCCACCGGCCGCACGCCAACACGCCTCCCTCCGGCAGGAGGGACTGGCCTTCCCGGGGTCGCTCCCGACAGGCTCCGGCTTCCGCTCCCCGCGCTGGCCTCCGTCTCTCCGCCGCAGCAGCTGGGTGAGGGCGACAACGGACACGCGCAAGCACGCCTCAGCAAGGGGCCAGGCTGCCCAAGGCACAGGGGCCGGGCCCCCCACCGCCCAGGGCCTGTGGGCAGCCTGGCTGCCACCTGTCCCTGGCCTCCCCCCTCTCACTGGGTGCCAGCAGCCAAAGGGCCACACGAGTGGCCAGCACTGCCCCTTCGCTGGGGCGCCACAGCGCGACGCGGGCTGCCGCCGCCTCGCCACACCCTTCCCCCAGGAACCGCGCCTCCCTCAGGCTCCCTAAGGCCCTGCCCACCCGCACCCCTCCCAGCTTCAGAAGAGTCCACCCCAACCCCGAGTCCGATTCCGCCCCCAGGCCCACCCTGGGGCTCTCCCTCTCACCCCGATGGGAAAACACCCTCGCTCCGGCCACCGACACTGCCTGCCCACGCAGGGAGAGACACACGCGGCCCAGAGTGCTCTGCAGGAGCCTCACCTCAGGACCGCTGACGTGCCCCTGGGGGCAAGGTCTCCGCCCCGAGAGCGGCTCCGCGGGCCCTGGACCCGGGGCGCCCATGGGCACACCTGCACTCCACCCCTGCTATCCCCAGCACGCTCTCAGGACCCCGGGCAAAACACAGACCCTTCTGCTGGACCCTCCGGGACCCCAAGGGCCCTGGAGCCTGTGCGAGACCCCGCAGGGCCGCACCTCGCCCTGACCGCCAATGGCCAGGGGCGTCCCCTGCCGCCAGGCTGTGGGCTCGGGTCGCTCGCCCTTCACCCTCCAGGCCCGCCACACCAGGCCCCCTGGCGCGCGGGACCTGGGTCCCTCAGGCAGGTCTCCCCGGGGCACTCTGGGGACACCGGAGGCCTGCCTGCCCCAAACCCCGCCCCACGGCTGCCGCCTGTCCACCGGACACAACGCAACCCGCACAGACCGCCTGCCGCCGGGCGCCCGGAGCCTGCCACCAGTTGGGCGCTCGGGCCCCACGCAAGGCACACGCCACAGCCCCGCCGCCAGCACCGGAAGGCCCGCCGGGCCCCATGGGACCCTCTCCTTTGCGTGCCACACCCATGCACACCCAGGCCTCCCTAACTCCAGCACCAGCATCTCCACGGGAGACGCACCAGACCCTGGGCCCAGCGGGACCCTCGCACCGAAACTCACGCCCCTTCCGCCGCCACCTGCCCCCTTTCCTCCACAGCAGACTCCCTCCTTGCCACCAGCTCCCGCCCGGCACCAGCTCGGCTGGGCTCCAGTCCGCAGGCGTGGCTAGCTCTGCTGGGTATCAACCTCACACTGCCTCCCACTGCGCAACTCCCTGTCCTCCCTCCCCGGGAACACGGCCTCAGCCAGGGCAGGGGCGCCGCACGGCCTCAATGCCCAGCCCCGTGTGTGGACACCTTAGCGGCCCCGGGAGCTGGCCGCGGGCTCACACTTCTCTGCCCCGCTGGCACCCATGACCGGCCAGGGCACAGGCACCCAGCTCCCATTCACGTGCCCGGGACCCCTCCGTCCTGCCTTCCACGCGCCGCCCAAATCTCTGAGGATATCCCACATCATAGCCCTGGCCGCCCTGAAGGCACTGCCGCCCCGGGCACCCAACACTCCCCCTCACGGTGCTCTGCGCACACTGGCCCAGGACCTCTGGCCCTCCTGCACTTCTCTCGACCCCAGTCCGCGGCCGACTCGGCACCGCCCAGGGCCACCTGGCGCCCCACCGCCTCCACCTCTCTGGGAAATGCCGCAGGGGCTCCAGGGTTCTCGATGACCACCAAGGACTCTGCGAGGGAAAGGCACTGGCAGCCCCGCCGACCCCGTGAAGGCCCAGGCCAAGGCGTCCGACCCCGCCCAAACGGCCATCTCGGCAAGGCCCCCCGGCCGGCCTCCTCTCTCCCCACCAGAACCTGGGTCGGCAGTCCCGCCGAGGCCAAGGCCCCCGCTGCTCACCCGCAACCTACAGACACCCTCTGCGCCCAACACCGCGGGCAGGACCCCGCGGAGGCCTCAAGGAGGCAGCCGCAGGCCTGAGAGCCCAGCGGCGCTCACACACACCGCAGGCAGCCCACCCCACACTGGGCCTGCCACTCCCAAGGCTTTGCCGCCCGGCACCGGGGGCCCCGGGGCCCCGGGGCTGCCCTCGAGGAGGCCAGCCCCAAGGCTCCTCTCCCCATGGCCCTCCGGGGCCACCGGAGGCCTGCCTGCCCCCACCTGCGCCCCAGGGCTGCACGCACCCAAGGGAGCCAAGGCAACGGGACCCTCCCCCGACGTCCCCTGTGGGAGCCACGTGCCGGACCTCAGTTTGCGATGAGGAGACGGTAGTGAGTTCTCACTCATTTTGTTCAGATTTTCCAAGGAATGCGTTTGTGGGTGTCATCATCGATCCGAGCACGGGCACACCCGCGGGACGGCCACCGCCACAGCCCCCACCGCCGGGACGGCCAGCCAGCTCCCTCCTGGCCGCGGCCCGCAGGCTCCCGAGCCCAACCGCGGGCAAGCAGGTCAGCTCCACCCCCGGGAGCAGAGGGTGCGGGTCCGGGCGCCACACACCGCCCCCCGGGGGCTACCTTGGCGCAGGCCACCGCCGCTTACCATCGCCTACCAGGTGGCCATCGATCCCGCCACCGGCCGCACGCCAACACGCCTCCCTCCGGCAGGAGGGACTGGCCTTCCCGGGGTCGCTCCCGACAGGCTCCGGCTTCCGCTCCCCGCGCTGGCCTCCGTCTCTCCGCCGCAGCAGCTGGGTGAGGGCGACAACGGACACGCGCAAGCACGCCTCAGCAAGGGGCCAGGCTGCCCAAGGCACAGGGGCCGGGCCCCCCACCGCCCAGGGCCTGTGGGCAGCCTGGCTGCCACCTGTCCCTGGCCTCCCCCCTCTCACTGGGTGCCAGCAGCCAAAGGGCCACACGAGTGGCCAGCACTGCCCCTTCGCTGGGGCGCCACAGCGCGACGCGGGCTGCCGCCGCCTCGCCACACCCTTCCCCCAGGAACCGCGCCTCCCTCAGGCTCCCTAAGGCCCTGCCCACCCGCACCCCTCCCAGCTTCAGAAGAGTCCACCCCAACCCCGAGTCCGATTCCGCCCCCAGGCCCACCCTGGGGCTCTCCCTCTCACCCCGATGGGAAAACACCCTCGCTCCGGCCACCGACACTGCCTGCCCACGCAGGGAGAGACACACGCGGCCCAGAGTGCTCTGCAGGAGCCTCACCTCAGGACCGCTGACGTGCCCCTGGGGGCAAGGTCTCCGCCCCGAGAGCGGCTCCGCGGGCCCTGGACCCGGGGCGCCCATGGGCACACCTGCACTCCACCCCTGCTATCCCCAGCACGCTCTCAGGACCCCGGGCAAAACACAGACCCTTCTGCTGGACCCTCCGGGACCCCAAGGGCCCTGGAGCCTGTGCGAGACCCCGCAGGGCCGCACCTCGCCCTGACCGCCAATGGCCAGGGGCGTCCCCTGCCGCCAGGCTGTGGGCTCGGGTCGCTCGCCCTTCACCCTCCAGGCCCGCCACACCAGGCCCCCTGGCGCGCGGGACCTGGGTCCCTCAGGCAGGTCTCCCCGGGGCACTCTGGGGACACCGGAGGCCTGCCTGCCCCAAACCCCGCCCCACGGCTGCCGCCTGTCCACCGGACACAACGCAACCCGCACAGACCGCCTGCCGCCGGGCGCCCGGAGCCTGCCACCAGTTGGGCGCTCGGGCCCCACGCAAGGCACACGCCACAGCCCCGCCGCCAGCACCGAAAGGCCCGCCGGGCCCCATGGGACCCTCTCCTTTGCGTGCCACACCCATGCACACCCAGGCCTCCCTAACTCCAGCACCAGCATCTCCACGGGAGACGCACCAGACCCTGGGCCCAGCGGGACCCTCGCACCGAAACTCACGCCCCTTCCGCCGCCACCTGCCCCCTTTCCTCCACAGCAGACTCCCTCCTTGCCACCAGCTCCCGCCCGGCACCAGCTCGGCTGGGCTCCAGTCCGCAGGCGTGGCTAGCTCTGCTGGGTATCAACCTCACACTGCCTCCCACTGCGCAACTCCCTGTCCTCCCTCCCCGGGAACACGGCCTCAGCCAGGGCAGGGGCGCCGCACGGCCTCAATGCCCAGCCCCGTGTGTGGACACCTTAGCGGCCCCGGGAGCTGGCCGCGGGCTCACACTTCTATGCCCCGCCGGCACCCATGACCGGCCAGGGCACAGGCACCCAGCTCCCATTCACGTGCCCGGGACCCCTCCGTCCTGCCTTCCACGCGCCGCCCAAATCTCTGAGGATATCCCACATCATAGCCCAGGCCGCCCTGAAGGCACTGCCGCCCCGGGCAACCAACACTCCCCCTCACGGTGCTCTGCGCACACTGGCCCAGGACCTCTGGCCCTCCTGCACTTCTCTCGACCCCAGTCCGCGGCCGACTCGGCACCGCCCAGGGCCACCTGGCGCCCACCGCCTCCACGTCTCTGGGAAATGCCGCAGGGGCTCCAGGGTTCTCGATGACCACCAAGGACTCTGCGAGGGAAAGGCACTGGCAGCCCCGCCGACCCCGTGAAGGCCCAGGCCAAGGCGTCCGACCCCGCCCAAACGGCCATCTCGGCAAGGCCCCCCGGCCGGCCTCCTCTCTCCCCACCAGAACCTGGGTCGGCAGTCCCGCCGAGGCCAAGGCCCCCGCTGCTCACCCGCAACCTACAGACACACTCTGCGCCCGACACCGCGGGCAGGACCCCGCGGAGGCCTCAAGGAGGCAGCCGCAGGCCTGAGAGCCCAGCGGCGCTCACACACACCGCAGGCAGCCCACCCCACACTGGGCCTGCCACTCCCAAGACTTTGCCGCCGGGCACCGGGGGCCCCGGGGCCCCGGGGCTGCCCTCGAGGAGGCCAGCCCCAAGGCTCCTCTCCCCATGGCCCTCCGGGGCCACCGGAGGCCTGCCTGCCCCCACCTGCGCCCCAGGGCTGCACGCACCCAAGGGAGCCAAGGCAACGGGACCCTCCCCCGACGTCCCCTGTGGGAGCCACGTGCCGGACCTCAGTTTGCGATGAGGAGACGGTAGTGAGTTCTCACTCATTTTGTTCAGATTTTCCAAGGAATGCGTTTGTGGGTGTCATCATCGATCCGAGCACGGGCACACCCGCGGGACGGCCACCGCCACAGCCCCCACCGCCGGGCCGGCCAGCCAGCTCCCTCCTGGCCGCGGCCCGCAGGCTCCCGAGCCCAACCGCGGGCAAGCAGGTCAGCTCCACCCCCGGGAGCAGAGGGTGCGGGTCCGGGCGCCACACACCGCCCCCCGGGGGCTACCTTGGCGCAGGCCACTGCCGCTTACCATCGCCTACCAGGTGGCCATCGATCCCGCCACCGGCCGCACGCCAACACGCCTCCCTCCGGCAGGAGGGACTGGCCTTCCCGGGGTCGCTCCCGACAGGCTCCGGCTTCCGCTCCCCGCGCTGGCCTCCGTCTCTCCGCCGCAGCAGCTGGGTGAGGGCGACAACGGACACGCGCAAGCACGCCTCAGCAAGGGGCCAGGCTGCCCAAGGCACAGGGGCCGGGCCCCCCACCGCCCAGGGCCTGTGGGCAGCCTGGCTGCCACCTGTCCCTGGCCTCCCCCCTCTCACTGGGTGCCAGCAGCCAAAGGGCCACACGAGTGGCCAGCACTGCCCCTTCGCTGGGGCGCCACAGCGCGACGCGGGCTGCCGCCGCCTCGCCACACCCTTCCCCCAGGAACCGCGCCTCCCTCAGGCTCCCTAAGGCCCTGCCCACCCGCACCCCTCCCAGCTTCAGAAGAGTCCACCCCAACCCCGAGTCCGATTCCGCCCCCAGGCCCACCCTGGGGCTCTCCCTCTCACCCCGATGGGAAAACACCCTCGCTCCGGCCACCGACACTGCCTGCCCACGCAGGGAGAGACACACGCGGCCCAGAGTGCTCTGCAGGAGCCTCACCTCAGGACCGCTGACGTGCCCCTGGGGGCAAGGTCTCCGCCCCGAGAGCGGCTCCGCGGGCCCTGGACCCGGGGCGCCCATGGGCACACCTGCACTCCACCCCTGCTATCCCCAGCACGCTCTCAGGACCCCGGGCAAAACACAGACCCTTCTGCTGGACCCTCCGGGACCCCAAGGGCCCTGGAGCCTGTGCGAGACCCCGCAGGGCCGCACCTCGCCCTGACCGCCAATGGCCAGGGGCGTCCCCTGCCGCCAGGCTGTGGGCTCGGGTCGCTCGCCCTTCACCCTCCAGGCCCGCCACACCAGGCCCCCTGGCGCGCGGGACCTGGGTCCCTCAGGCAGGTCTCCCCGGGGCACTCTGGGGACACCGGAGGCCTGCCTGCCCCAAACCCCGCCCCACGGCTGCCGCCTGTCCACCGGACACAACGCAACCCGCACAGACCGCCTGCCGCCGGGCGCCCGGAGCCTGCCACCAGTTGGGCGCTCGGGCCCCACGCAAGGCACACGCCACAGCCCCGCCGCCAGCACCGGAAGGCCCGCCGGGCCCCATGGGACCCTCTCCTTTGCGTGCCACACCCATGCACACCCAGGCCTCCCTAACTCCAGCACCAGCATCTCCACGGGAGACGCACCAGACCCTGGGCCCAGCGGGACCCTCGCACCGAAACTCACGCCCCTTCCGCCGCCACCTGCCCCCTTTCCTCCACAGCAGACTCCCTCCTTGCCACCAGCTCCCGCCCGGAACTAGCTCGCCTGGGCTCCAGTCCGCAGGCGTGGCTAGCTCTGCTGGGTATCAACCTCACACTGCCTCCCACTGCGCAACTCCCTGTCCTCCCTCCCCGGGAACACGGCCTCAGCCAGGGCAGGGGCGCCGCACGGCCTCAATGCCCAGCCCCGTGTGTGGACACCTTAGCGGCCCCGGGAGCTGGCCGCGGGCTCACACTTCTCTGCCCCGCCGGCACCCATGACCGGCCAGGGCACAGGCACCCAGCTCCCATTCACGTGCCCGGGACCCCTCCGTCCTGCCTTCCACGCGCCGCCCAAATCTCTGAGGATATCCCACATCATAGCCCAGGCCGCCCTGAAGGCACTGCCGCCCCGGGCACCCAACACTCCCCCTCACGGTGCTCTGCGCACACTGGCCCAGGACCTCTGGCCCTCCTGCACTTCTCTCGACCCCAGTCCGCGGCCGACTCGGCACCGCCCAGGGCCACCTGGCGCCCCACCGCCTCCACGTCTCTGGGAAATGCCGCAGGAGCTCCAGGGTTCTCGATGACCACCAAGGACTCTGCGAGGGAAAGGCACTGGCAGCCCCGCCGACCCCGTGAAGGCCCAGGCCAAGGCGTCCGACCCCGCCCAAACGGCCATCTCGGCAAGGCCCCCCGGCCGGCCTCCTCTCTCCCCACCAGAACCTGGGTCGGCAGTCCCGCCGAGGCCAAGGCCCCCGCTGCTCACCCGCAACCTACAGACACCCTCTGCGCCCGACACCGCGGGCAGGACCCCGCGGAGGCCTCAAGGAGGCAGCAGAAGGCCTGAGAGCCCAGCGGCGCTCACACACACCGCAGGCAGCCCACCCCACACTGGGCCTGCCACTCCCAAGGCTTTGCCGCCGGGCACCGGGGGCCCCGGGGCCCCGGGGCTGCCCTCGAGGAGGCCAGCCCCAAGGCTCCTCTCCCCATGGCCCTCCGGGGCCACCGGAGGCCTGCCTGCCCCCACCTGCGCCCCAGGGCTGCACGCACCCAAGGGAGCCAAGGCAACGGGACCCTCCCCCGACGTCCCCTGTGGGAGCCACGTGCCGGACCTCAGTTTGCGATGAGGAGACGGTAGTGAGTTCTCACTCATTTTGTTCAGATTTTCCAAGGAATGCGTTTGTGGGTGTCATCATCGATCCGAGCACGGGCACACCCGCGGGACGGCCACCGCCACAGCCCCCACCGCCGGGACGGCCAGCCAGCTCCCTCCTGGCCGCGGCCCGCAGGCTCCCGAGCCCAACCGCGGGCAAGCAGGTCAGCTCCACCCCCGGGAGCAGAGGGTGCGGGTCCGGGCGCCACACACCGCCCCCCGGGGGCTACCTTGGCGCAGGCCACTGCCGCTTACCATCGCCTACCAGGTGGCCATCGATCCCGCCACCGGCCGCACGCCAACACGCCTCCCTCCGGCAGGAGGGACTGGCCTTCCCGGGGTCGCTCCCGACAGGCTCCGGCTTCCGCTCCCCGCGCTGGCCTCCGTCTCTCCGCCGCAGCAGCTGGGTGAGGGCGACAACGGACACGCGCAAGCACGCCTCAGCAAGGGGCCAGGCTGCCCAAGGCACAGGGGCCGGGCCCCCCACCGCCCAGGGCCTGTGGGCAGCCTGGCTGCCACCTGTCCCTGGCCTCCCCCCTCTCACTGGGTGCCAGCAGCCAAAGGGCCACACGAGTGGCCAGCACTGCCCCTTCGCTGGGGCGCCACAGCGCGACGCGGGCTGCCGCCGCCTCGCCACACCCTTCCCCCAGGAACCGCGCCTCCCTCAGGCTCCCTAAGGCCCTGCCCACCCGCACCCCTCCCAGCTTCAGAAGAGTCCACCCCAACCCCGAGTCCGATTCCGCCCCCAGGCCCACCCTGGGGCTCTCCCTCTCACCCCGATGGGAAAACACCCTCGCTCCGGCCACCGACACTGCCTGCCCACGCAGGGAGAGACACACGCGGCCCAGAGTGCTCTGCAGGAGCCTCACCTCAGGACCGCTGACGTGCCCCTGGGGGCAAGGTCTCCGCCCCGAGAGCGGCTCCGCGGGCCCTGGACCCGGGGCGCCCATGGGCACACCTGCACTCCACCCCTGCTATCCCCAGCACGCTCTCAGGACCCCGGGCAAAACACAGACCCTTCTGCTGGACCCTCCGGGACCCCAAGGGCCCTGGAGCCTGGGCGAGACCCCGCAGGGCCGCACCTCGCCCTGACCGCCAATGGCCAGGGGCGTCCCCTGCCGCCAGGCTGTGGGCTCGGGTCGCTCGCCCTTCACCCTCCAGGCCCGCCACACCAGGCCCCCTGGCGCGCGGGACCTGGGTCCCTCAGGCAGGTCTCCCCGGGGCACTCTGGGGACACCGGAGGCCTGCCTGCCCCAAACCCCGCCCCACGGCTGCCGCCTGTCCACCGGACACAACGCAACCCGCACAGACCGCCTGCCGCCGGGCGCCCGGAGCCTGCCACCAGTTGGGCGCTCGGGCCCCACGCAAGGCACACGCCACAGCCCCGCCGCCAGCACCGGAAGGCCCGCCGGGCCCCATGGGACCCTCTCCTTTGCGTGCCACACCCATGCACACCCAGGCCTCCCTAACTCCAGCACCAGCATCTCCACGGGAGACGCACTAGACCCTGGGCCCAGCGGGACCCTCGCACCGAAACTCACGCCCTCACGCCCCTTCCGCCGCCACCTGCCCCCTTTCCTCCACAGCAGACTCCCTCCTTGCCACCAGCTCCCGCCCGGCACCAGCTCGGCTGGGCTCCAGTCCGCAGGCGTGGCTAGCTCTGCTGGGTATCAACCTCACACTGCCTCCCACTGCGCAACTCCCTGTCCTCCCTCCCCGGGAACACGGCCTCAGCCAGGGCAGGGGCGCCGCACGGCCTCAATGCCCAGCCCCGTGTGTGGACACCTTAGCGGCCCCGGGAGCTGGCCGCGGGCTCACACTTCTCTGCCCCGCCGGCACCCATGACCGGCCAGGGCACAGGCACCCAGCTCCCATTCACGTGCCCGGGACCCCTCCGTCCTGCCTTCCACGCGCCGCCCAAATCTCTGAGGATATCCCACATCATAGCCCAGGCCGCCCTGAAGGCACTGCCGCCCCGGGCACCCAACACTCCCCCTCACGGTGCTCTGCGCACACTGGCCCAGGACCTCTGGCCCTCCTGCACTTCTCTCGACCCCAGTCCGCGGCCGACTCGGCACCGCCCAGGGCCACCTGGCGCCCCACCGCCTCCACGTCTCTGGGAAATGCCGCAGGAGCTCCAGGGTTCTCGATGACCACCAAGGACTCTGCGAGGGAAAGGCACTGGCAGCCCCGCCGACCCCGTGAAGGCCCAGGCCAAGGCGTCCGACCCCGCCCAAACGGCCATCTCGGCAAGGCCCCCCGGCCGGCCTCCTCTCTCCCCACCAGAACCTGGGTCGGCAGTCCCGCCGAGGCCAAGGCCCCCGCTGCTCACCCGCAACCTACAGACACCCTCTGCGCCCGACACCGCGGGCAGGACCCCGCGGAGGCCTCAAGGAGGCAGCAGAAGGCCTGAGAGCCCAGCGGCGCTCACACACACCGCAGGCAGCCCACCCCACACTGGGCCTGCCACTCCCAAGGCTTTGCCGCCGGGCACCGGGGGCCCCGGGGCCCCGGGGCTGCCCTCGAGGAGGCCAGCCCCAAGGCTCCTCTCCCCATGGCCCTCCGGGGCCACCGGAGGCCTGCCTGCCCCCACCTGCGCCCCAGGGCTGCACGCACCCAAGGGAGCCAAGGCAACGGGACCCTCCCCCGACGTCCCCTGTGGGAGCCACGTGCCGGACCTCAGTTTGCGATGAGGAGACGGTAGTGAGTTCTCACTCATTTTGTTCAGATTTTCCAAGGAATGCGTTTGTGGGTGTCATCATCGATCCGAGCACGGGCACACCCGCGGGACGGCCACCGCCACAGCCCCCACCGCCGGGACGGCCAGCCAGCTCCCTCCTGGCCGCGGCCCGCAGGCTCCCGAGCCCAACCGCGGGCAAGCAGGTCAGCTCCACCCCCGGGAGCAGAGGGTGCGGGTCCGGGCGCCACACACCGCCCCCCGGGGGCTACCTTGGCGCAGGCCACTGCCGCTTACCATCGCCTACCAGGTGGCCATCGATCCCGCCACCGGCCGCACGCCAACACGCCTCCCTCCGGCAGGAGGGACTGGCCTTCCCGGGGTCGCTCCCGACAGGCTCCGGCTTCCGCTCCCCGCGCTGGCCTCCGTCTCTCCGCCGCAGCAGCTGGGTGAGGGCGACAACGGACACGCGCAAGCACGCCTCAGCAAGGGGCCAGGCTGCCCAAGGCACAGGGGCCGGGCCCCCCACCGCCCAGGGCCTGTGGGCAGCCTGGCTGCCACCTGTCCCTGGCCTCCCCCCTCTCACTGGGTGCCAGCAGCCAAAGGGCCACACGAGTGGCCAGCACTGCCCCTTCGCTGGGGCGCCACAGCGCGACGCGGGCTGCCGCCGCCTCGCCACACCCTTCCCCCAGGAACCGCGCCTCCCTCAGGCTCCCTAAGGCCCTGCCCACCCGCACCCCTCCCAGCTTCAGAAGAGTCCACCCCAACCCCGAGTCCGATTCCGCCCCCAGGCCCACCCTGGGGCTCTCCCTCTCACCCCGATGGGAAAACACCCTCGCTCCGGCCACCGACACTGCCTGCCCACGCAGGGAGAGACACACGCGGCCCAGAGTGCTCTGCAGGAGCCTCACCTCAGGACCGCTGACGTGCCCCTGGGGGCAAGGTCTCCGCCCCGAGAGCGGCTCCGCGGGCCCTGGACCCGGGGCGCCCATGGGCACACCTGCACTCCACCCCTGCTATCCCCAGCACGCTCTCAGGACCCCGGGCAAAACACAGACCCTTCTGCTGGACCCTCCGGGACCCCAAGGGCCCTGGAGCCTGGGCGAGACCCCGCAGGGCCGCACCTCGCCCTGACCGCCAATGGCCAGGGGCGTCCCCTGCCGCCAGGCTGTGGGCTCGGGTCGCTCGCCCTTCACCCTCCAGGCCCGCCACACCAGGCCCCCTGGCGCGCGGGACCTGGGTCCCTCAGGCAGGTCTCCCCGGGGCACTCTGGGGACACCGGAGGCCTGCCTGCCCCAAACCCCGCCCCACGGCTGCCGCCTGTCCACCGGACACAACGCAACCCGCACAGACCGCCTGCCGCCGGGCGCCCGGAGCCTGCCACCAGTTGGGCGCTCGGGCCCCACGCAAGGCACACGCCACAGCCCCGCCGCCAGCACCGGAAGGCCCGCCGGGCCCCATGGGACCCTCTCCTTTGCGTGCCACACCCATGCACACCCAGGCCTCCCTAACTCCAGCACCAGCATCTCCACGGGAGACGCACTAGACCCTGGGCCCAGCGGGACCCTCGCACCGAAACTCACGCCCTCACGCCCCTTCCGCCGCCACCTGCCCCCTTTCCTCCACAGCAGACTCCCTCCTTGCCACCAGCTCCCGCCCGGCACCAGCTCGGCTGGGCTCCAGTCCGCAGGCGTGGCTAGCTCTGCTGGGTATCAACCTCACACTGCCTCCCACTGCGCAACTCCCTGTCCTCCCTCCCCGGGAACACGGCCTCAGCCAGGGCAGGGGCGCCGCACGGCCTCAATGCCCAGCCCCGTGTGTGGACACCTTAGCGGCCCCGGGAGCTGGCCGCGGGCTCACACTTCTCTGCCCCGCCGGCACCCATGACCGGCCAGGGCACAGGCACCCAGCTCCCATTCACGTGCCCGGGACCCCTCCGTCCTGCCTTCCACGCGCCGCCCAAATCTCTGAGGATATCCCACATCATAGCCCAGGCCGCCCTGAAGGCACTGCCGCCCCGGGCACCCAACACTCCCCCTCACGGTGCTCTGCGCACACTGGCCCAGGACCTCTGGCCCTCCTGCACTTCTCTCGACCCCAGTCCGCGGCCGACTCGGCACCGCCCAGGGCCACCTGGCGCCCCACCGCCTCCACGTCTCTGGGAAATGCCGCAGGGGCTCCAGGGTTCTCGATGACCACCAAGGACTCTGCGAGGGAAAGGCACTGGCAGCCCCGCCGACCCCGTGAAGGCCCAGGCCAAGGCGTCCGACCCCGCCCAAACGGCCATCTCGGCAAGGCCCCCCGGCCGGCCTCCTCTCTCCCCACCAGAACCTGGGTCGGCAGTCCCGCCGAGGCCAAGGCCCCCGCTGCTCACCCGCAACCTACAGACACCCTCTGCGCCCGACACCGCGGGCAGGACCCCGCGGAGGCCTCAAGGAGGCAGCCGCAGGCCTGAGAGCCCAGCGGCGCTCACACACACCGCAGGCAGCCCACCCCACACTGGGCCTGCCACTCCCAAGGCTTTGCCGCCCGGCACCGGGGGCCCCGGGGCCCCGGGGCTGCCCTCGAGGAGGCCAGCCCCAAGGCTCCTCTCCCCATGGCCCTCCGGGGCCACCGGAGGCCTGCCTGCCCCCACCTGCGCCCCAGGGCTGCACGCACCCAAGGGAGCCAAGGCAACGGGACCCTCCCCCGACGTCCCCTGTGGGAGCCACGTGCCGGACCTCAGTTTGCGATGAGGAGACGGTAGTGAGTTCTCACTCATTTTGTTCAGATTTTCCAAGGAATGCGTTTGTGGGTGTCATCATCGATCCGAGCACGGGCACACCCGCGGGACGGCCACCGCCACAGCCCCCACCGCCGGGACGGCCAGCCAGCTCCCTCCTGGCCGCGGCCCGCAGGCTCCCGAGCCCAACCGCGGGCAAGCAGGTCAGCTCCACCCCCGGGAGCAGAGGGTGCGGGTCCGGGCGCCACACACCGCCCCCCGGGGGCTACCTTGGCGCAGGCCACCGCCGCTTACCATCGCCTACCAGGTGGCCATCGATCCCGCCACCGGCCGCACGCCAACACGCCTCCCACCGGCAGGAGGGACTGGCCTTCCCGGGGTCGCTCCCGACAGGCTCCGGCTTCCGCTCCCCGCGCTGGCCTCCGTCTCTCCGCCGCAGCAGCTGGGTGAGGGCGACAACGGACACGCGCAAGCACGCCTCAGCAAGGGGCCAGGCTGCCCAAGGCACAGGGGCCGGGCCCCCCACCGCCCAGGGCCTGTGGGCAGCCTGGCTGCCACCTGTCCCTGGCCTCCCCCCTCTCACTGGGTGCCAGCAGCCAAAGGGCCACACGAGTGGCCAGCACTGCCCCTTCGCTGGGGCGCCACAGCGCGACGCGGGCTGCCGCCGCCTCGCCACACCCTTCCCCCAGGAACCGCGCCTCCCTCAGGCTCCCTAAGGCCCTGCCCACCCGCACCCCTCCCAGCTTCAGAAGAGTCCACCCCAACCCCGAGTCCGATTCCGCCCCCAGGCCCACCCTGGGGCTCTCCCTCTCACCCCGATGGGAAAACACCCTCGCTCCGGCCACCGACACTGCCTGCCCACGCAGGGAGAGACACACGCGGCCCAGAGTGCTCTGCAGGAGCCTCACCTCAGGACCGCTGACGTGCCCCTGGGGGCAAGGTCTCCGCCCCGAGAGCGGCTCCGCGAGCCCTGGACCCGGGGCGCCCATGGGCACACCTGCACTCCACCCCTGCTATCCCCAGCACGCTCTCAGGACCCCGGGCAAAACACAGACCCTTCTGCTGGACCCTCCGGGACCCCAAGGGCCCTGGAGCCTGTGCGAGACCCCGCAGGGCCGCACCTCGCCCTGACCGCCAATGGCCAGGGGCGTCCCCTGCCGCCAGGCTGTGGGCTCGGGTCGCTCGCCCTTCACCCTCCAGGCCCGCCACACCAGGCCCCCTGGCGCGCGGGACCTGGGTCCCTCAGGCAGGTCTCCCCGGGGCACTCTGGGGACACCGGAGGCCTGCCTGCCCCAAACCCCGCCCCACGGCTGCCGCCTGTCCACCGGACACAACGCAACCCGCACAGACCGCCTGCCGCCGGGCGCCCGGAGCCTGCCACCAGTTGGGCGCTCGGGCCCCACGCAAGGCACACGCCACAGCCCCGCCGCCAGCACCGGAAGGCCCGCCGGGCCCCATGGGACCCTCTCCTTTGCGTGCCACACCCATGCACACCCAGGCCTCCCTAACTCCAGCACCAGCATCTCCACGGGAGACGCACTAGACCCTGGGCCCAGCGGGACCCTCGCACCGAAACTCACGCCCTCACGCCCCTTCCGCCGCCACCTGCCCCCTTTCCTCCACAGCAGACTCCCTCCTTGCCACCAGCTCCCGCCCGGCACCAGCTCGGCTGGGCTCCAGTCCGCAGGCGTGGCTAGCTCTGCTGGGTATCAACCTCACACTGCCTCCCACTGCGCAACTCCCTGTCCTCCCTCCCCGGGAACACGGCCTCAGCCAGGGCAGGGGCGCCGCACGGCCTCAATGCCCAGCCCCGTGTGTGGACACCTTAGCGGCCCCGGGAGCTGGCCGCGGGCTCACACTTCTCTGCCCCGCCGGCACCCATGACCGGCCAGGGCACAGGCACCCAGCTCCCATTCACGTGCCCGGGACCCCTCCGTCCTGCCTTCCACGCGCCGCCCAAATCTCTGAGGATATCCCACATCATAGCCCAGGCCGCCCTGAAGGCACTGCCGCCCCGGGCACCCAACACTCCCCCTCACGGTGCTCTGCGCACACTGGCCCAGGACCTCTGGCCCTCCTGCACTTCTCTCGACCCCAGTCCGCGGCCGACTCGGCACCGCCCAGGGCCACCTGGCGCCCCACCGCCTCCACGTCTCTGGGAAATGCCGCAGGGGCTCCAGGGTTCTCGATGACCACCAAGGACTCTGCGAGGGAAAGGCACTGGCAGCCCCGCCGACCCCGTGAAGGCCCAGGCCAAGGCGTCCGACCCCGCCCAAACGGCCATCTCGGCAAGGCCCCCCGGCCGGCCTCCTCTCTCCCCACCAGAACCTGGGTCGGCAGTCCCGCCGAGGCCAAGGCCCCCGCTGCTCACCCGCAACCTACAGACACCCTCTGCGCCCGACACCGCGGGCAGGACCCCGCGGAGGCCTCAAGGAGGCAGCCGCAGGCCTGAGAGCCCAGCGGCGCTCACACACACCGCAGGCAGCCCACCCCACACTGGGCCTGCCACTCCCAAGGCTTTGCCGCCCGGCACCGGGGGCCCCGGGGCCCCGGGGCTGCCCTCGAGGAGGCCAGCCCCAAGGCTCCTCTCCCCATGGCCCTCCGGGGCCACAGGAGGCCTGCCTGCCCCCACCTGCGCCCCAGGGCTGCACGCACCCAAGGGAGCCAAGGCAACGGGACCCGCCCCCGACGGCCCCTGTGGGAGCCACGTGCCGGACCTCAGTTTGCGATGAGGAGACGGTAGTGAGTTCTCACTCATTTTGTTCAGATTTTCCAAGGAATGCGTTTGTGGGTGTCATCATCGATCCGAGCACGGGCACACCCGCGGGACGGCCACCGCCACAGCCCCCACCGCCGGGACGGCCAGCCAGCTCCCACCTGGCCGGGGCCCGCAGGCTCCCGAGCCCAACCGCGGGCAAGCAGGTCAGCTCCACCCCCGGGAGCAGAGGGTGCGGGTCCGGGCGCCACACACCGCCCCCCGGGGGCTACCTTGGCGCAGGCCACTGCCGCTTACCATCGCCTACCAGGTGGCCATCGATCCCGCCACCGGCCGCACGCCAACACGCCTCCCACCGGCAGGAGGGACTGGCCTTCCCGGGGTCGCTCGCGACAGGCTCCGGCTTCCGCTCCCCGCGCTGGCCTCCGTCTCTCCGCCGCAGCAGCTGGGTGAGGGCGACAACGGACACGCGCAAGCACGCCTCAGCAAGGGGCCAGGCTGCCCAAGGCACAGGGGCCGGGCCCCCCACCGCCCAGGGCCTGTGGGCAGCCTGGCTGCCACCTGTCCCTGGCCTCCCCCCTCTCACTGGGTGCCAGCAGCCAAAGGGCCACACGAGTGGCCAGCACTGCCCCTTCGCTGGGGCGCCACAGCGCGACGCGGGCTGCCGCCGCCTCGCCACACCCTTCCCCCAGGAACCGCGCCTCCCTCAGGCTCCCTAAGGCCCTGCCCACCCGCACCCCTCCCAGCTTCAGAAGAGTCCACCCCAACCCCGAGTCCGATTCCGCCCCCAGGCCCACCCTGGGGCTCTCCGTCTCACCCCGATGGGAAAACACCCTCGCTCCGGCCACCGACACTGCCTGCCCACGCAGGGAGAGACACACGCGGCCCAGAGTGCTCTGCAGGAGCCTCACCTCAGGACCGCTGACGTGCCCCTGGGGGCAAGGTCTCCGCCCCGAGAGCGGCTCCGCGGGCCCTGGACCCGGGGCGCCCATGGGCACACCTGCACTCCACCCCTGCTATCCCCAGCACGCTCTCAGGACCCCGGGCAAAACACAGACCCTTCTGCTCGACCCTCCGGGACCCCAAGGGCCCTGGAGCCTGTGCGAGACCCCGCAGGGCCGCACCTCGCCCTGACCGCCAATGGCCAGGGGCGTCCCCTGCCGCCAGGCTGTGGGCTCGGGTCGCTCGCCCTTCACCCTCCAGGCCCGCCACACCAGGCCCCCGGCGCGCGGGACCTGGGTCCCTCAGGCAGGTCTCCCCGGGGCACTCTGGGGACACCGGAGGCCTGCCTGCCCCAAACCCCGCCCCACGGCTGCCGCCTGTCCACCGGACACAACGCAACCCGCACAGACCGCCTGCCGCCGGGCGCCCGGAGCCTGCCACCAGTTGGGCGCTCGGGCCCCACGCAAGGCACACGCCACAGCCCCGCCGCCAGCACCGGAAGGCCCGCCGGGCCCCATGGGACCCTCTCCTTTGCGTGCCACACCCATGCACACCCAGGCCTCCCTAACTCCAGCACCAGCATCTCCACGGGAGACGCACCAGACCCTGGGCCCAGCGGGACCCTCGCACCGAAACTCACGCCCCTTCCGCCGCCACCTGCCCCCTTTCCTCCACAGCAGACTCCCTCCTTGCCACCAGCTCCCGCCCGGCACCAGCTCGGCTGGGCTCCAGTCCGCAGGCGTGGCTAGCTCTGCTGGGTATCAACCTCACACTGCCTCCCACTGCGCAACTCCCTGTCCTCCCTCCCCGGGAACACGGCCTCAGCCAGGGCAGGGGCGCCGCACGGCCTCAATGCCCAGCCCCGTGTGTGGACACCTTAGCGGCCCCGGGAGCTGGCCGCGGGCTCACACTTCTCTGCCCCGCCGGCACCCATGACCGGCCAGGGCACAGGCACCCAGCTCCCATTCACGTGCCCGGGACCCCTCCGTCCTGCCTTCCACGCACCGCCCAAATCTCTGAGGATATCCCACATCATAGCCCAGGCCGCCCTGAAGGCACTGCCGCCCCGGGCACCCAACACTCCCCCTCACGGTGCTCTGCGCACACTGGCCCAGGACCTCTGGCCCTCCTGCACTTCTCTCGACCCCAGTCCGCGGCCGACTCGGCACCGCCCAGGGCCACCTGGCGCCCCACCGCCTCCACGTCTCTGGGAAATGCCTCAGGGGCTCCAGGGTTCTCGATGACCACCAAGGACTCTGCGAGGGAAAGGCACTGGCAGCCCCGCCGACCCCGTGAAGGCCCAGGCCAAGGCGTCCGACCCCGCCCAAACGGCCATCTCGGCAAGGCCCCCCGGCCGGCCTCCTCTCTCCCCACCAGAACCTGGGTCGGCAGTCCCGCCGAGGCCAAGGCCCCCGCTGCTCACCCGCAACCTACAGACACCCTCTGCGCCCGACACCGCGGGCAGGACCCCGCGGAGGCCTCAAGGAGGCAGCCGCAGGCCTGAGAGCCCAGCGGCGCTCACACACACCGCAGGCAGCCCACCCCACACTGGGCCTGCCACTCCCAAGGCTTTGCCGCCGGGCACCGGGGGCCCCGGGGCCCCGGGGCTGCCCTCGAGGAGGCCAGCCCCAAGGCTCCTCTCCCCATGGCCCTCCGGGGCCACCGGAGGCCTGCCTGCCCCCACCTGCGCCCCAGGGCTGCACGCACCCAAGGGAGCCAAGGCAACGAGACCCTCCCCCGACGTCCCCTGTGGGAGCCACGTGCCGGACCTCAGTTTGCGATGAGGAGACGGTAGTGAGTTCTCACTCATTTTGTTCAGATTTTCCAAGGAATGCGTTTGTGGGTGTCATCATCGATCCGAGCACGGGCACACCCGCGGGACGGCCACCGCCACAGCCCCCACCGCCGGGACGGCCAGCCAGCTCCCTCCTGGCCGCGGCCCGCAGGCTCCCGAGCCCAACCGCGGGCAAGCAGGTCAGCTCCACCCCCGGGAGCAGAGGGTGCGGGTCCGGGCGCCACACACCGCCCCCCGGGGGCTACCTTGGCGCAGGCCACTGCCGCTTACCATCGCCTACCAGGTGGCCATCGATCCCGCCACCGGCCGCTCGCCAACCCGCCTCCCACCGGCAGGAGGGACTGGCCTTCCCGGGGTCGCTCCCGACAGGCTCCGGCTTCCGCTCCCCGCGCTGGCCTCCGTTTCTCCGCCGCAGCAGATGGGTGAGGGCGACAACGGACACGCGCAAGCACGCCTCAGCAAGGGGCCCAGTTGCCCAAGGCACAGGGGCCGAGCCCCCCACCGCCCAGGGCCTGTGGGCAGCCTGGCTGCCACCTGTCCCTGGCCTCCCCCCTCTCACTGGGTGCCAGCAGCCAATGCGCCACACGGAGTGGCCAGCACTGCCCCTTCGCTGGGGCGCCACACCCTTCCCCCAGGAACCGCACCTCCCTCAGGCTCCCTAAGGCCCTGCCCACCCGCACCCCTCCCAGCTTCAGAAGAGTCCACCCCAACCCCGAGTCCGATTCCGCCCCCAGGCCCACCCTGGGGCTCTCCCTCTCACCCCGATGGGAAAACACCCTCGCTCCGGCCACCGACACTGCCTGCCCACGCAGGGAGAGACACACGCGGCCCAGAGTGCTCTGCAGGAGCCTCACCTCAGGACCGCTGACGTGCCCCTGGGGGCAAGGTCTCCGCCCCGAGAGCGGCTCCGCGGGCCCTGGACCCGGGGCGCCCATGGGCACACCTGCACTCCACCCCTGCTATCCCCAGCACGCTCTCAGGACCCCGGGCAAAACACAGACCCTTCTGCTGGACCCTCCGGGACCCCAAGGGCCCTGGAGCCTGGGCGAGACCCCGCAGGGCCGCACCTCGCCCTGACCGCCAATGGCCAGGGGCGTCCCCTGCCGCCAGGCTGTGGGCTCGGGTCGCTCGCCCTTCACCCTCCAGGCCCGCCACACCAGGCCCCCTGGCGCGCGGGACCTGGGTCCCTCAGGCAGGTCTCCCCGGGGCACTCTGGGGACACCGGAGGCCTGCCTGCCCCAAACCCCGCCCCACGGCTGCCGCCTGTCCACCGGACACAACGCAACCCGCACAGACCGCCTGCCGCCGGGCGCCCGGAGCCTGCCACCAGTTGGGCGCTCGGGCCCCACGCAAGGCACACGCCACAGCCCCGCCGCCAGCACCGGAAGGCCCGCCGGGCCCCATGGCACCCTCTCCTTTGCGTGCCACACCCATGCACACCCAGGCCTCCCTAACTCCAGCACCAACATCTCCACGGGAGACGCACAAGACCCTGGGCCCAGCGGCACCCTCGCACCGAAACTCACGCCCTCACGCCCCTTCCGCCGCCACCTGCCCCCTTTCCTCCACAGCAGACTCCCTCCTTGCCACCAGCTCCCGCCCGGCACCAGCTTGGCTGGGCTCCAGTCCGCAGGCGTGGCTAGCTCTGCTGGGTATCAACCTCACACTGCCTCCCACTGCGCAACTCCCTGTCCTCCCTCCCCGGGAACACGGCCTCAGCCAGGGCAGGGGCGCCGCACGGCCTCAATGCCCAGCCCCGTGTGTGGACACCTTAGCGGCCCCGGGAGCTGGCCGCGGGCTCACACTTCTATGCCCCGCCGGCACCCATGACCGGCCAGGGCACAGGCACCCAGCTCCCATTCACGTGCCCGGGACCCCTCCGTCCTGCCTTCCACGCGCCGCCCAAATCTCTGAGGATATCCCACATCATAGCCCAGGCCGCCCTGAAGGCACTGCCGCCCCGGGCACCCAACACTCCCCCTCACGGTGCTCTGCGCACACTGGCCCAGGACCTCTGGCCCTCCTGCACTTCTCTCGACCCCAGTCCGCGGCCGACTCGGCACCGCCCAGGGCCACCTGGCGCCCGCCGCCTCCACGTCTCTGGGAAATGCCGCCGGGGCTCCAGGGTTCTCGATGACCACCAAGGACTCTGCGAGGGAAAGGCACTGGCAGCCCCGCCGACCCCGTGAAGGCCCAGGCCAAGGCGTCCGACCCCGCCCAAACGGCCATCTCGGCAAGGCCCCCCGGCCTGCCTCCTCTCTCCCCACCAGAACCTGGGTCGGCAGTCCCGCCGAGGCCAAGGCCCCCGCTGCTCACCCGCAACCTACAGACACCCTCTGCGCCCAACACCGCGGGCAGGACCCCGCGGAGGCCTCAAGGAGGCAGCCGCAGGCCTGAGAGCCCAGCGGCGCTCACACACACCGCAGGCAGCCCACCCCACACTGGGCCTGCCACTCCCAAGGCTTTGCCGCCGGGCACCGGGGGCCCCGGGGCCCCGGGGCTGCCCTCGAGGAGGCCAGCCCCAAGGCTCCTCTCCCCATGGCCCTCCGGGGCCACCGGAGGCCTGCCTGCCCCCACCTGCGCCCCAGGGCTGCACGCACCCAAGGGAGCCAAGGCAACGGGACCCTCCCCCGACGGCCCCTGTGGGAGCCACGTGCCGGACCTCAGTTTGCGATGAGGAGACGGTAGTGAGTTCTCACTCATTTTGTTCAGATTTTCCAAGGAATGCGTTTGTGGGTGTCATCATCGATCCGAGCACGGGCACACCCGCGGGACGGCCACCGCCACAGCCCCCACCGCCGGGACGGCCAGCCAGCTCCCTCCTGGCCGCGGCCCGCAGGCTCCTGAGCCCAACCGCGGGCAAGCAGGTCAGCTCCACCCCCGGGAGCAGAGGGTGCGGGTCCGGGCGCCACACACCGACCCCGGGGGCTACCTTGGCGCAGGCCACTGCCTCTTACCATCGCCTACCAGGTGGCCATCGATCCCGCCACCGGCCGCTCGCCAACCCGCCTCCCACCGGCAGGAGGGACTGGCCTTCCCGGGGTCGCTCCCGACAGGCTCCGGCTTCCGCTCCCCGCGCTGGCCTCCGTTTCTCCGCCGCAGCAGATGGGTGAGGGCGACAACGGACACGCGCAAGCACGCCTCAGCAAGGGGCCCAGTTGCCCAAGGCACAGGGGCCGAGCCCCCCACCGCCCAGGGCCTGTGGGCAGCCTGGCTGCCACCTGTCCCTGGCCTCCCCCCTCTCACTGGGTGCCAGCAGCCAATGCGCCACACGGAGTGGCCAGCACTGCCCCTTCGCTGGGGCGCCACAACCTTCCCCCAGGAACCGCACCTCCCTCAGGCTCCCTAAGGCCCTGCCCACCCGCACCCCTCCCAGCTTCAGAAGAGTCCACCCCAACCCCGAGTCCGATTCCGCCCCCAGGCCCACCCTGGGGCTCTCCCTCTCACCCCGATGGGAAAACACCCTCGCTCCGGCCACCGACACTGCCTGCCCACGCAGGGAGAGACACACGCGGCCCAGAGTGCTCTGCAGGAGCCTCACCTCAGGACCGCTGACGTGCCCCTGGGGGCAAGGTCTCCGCCCCGAGAGCGGCTCCGCGGGCCCTGGACCCGGGGCGCCCATGGGCACACCTGCACTCCACCCCTGCTATCCCCAGCACGCTCTCAGGACCCCGGGCAAAACACAGACCCTTCTGCTGGACCCTCCGGGACCCCAAGGGCCCTGGAGCCTGGGCGAGACCCCGCAGGGCCGCACCTCGCCCTGACCGCCAATGGCCAGGGGCGTCCCCTGCCGCCAGGCTGTGGGCTCGGGTCGCTCGCCCTTCACCCTCCAGGCCCGCCACACCAGGCCCCCTGGAGCGCGGGACCTGGGTCCCTCAGGCAGGTCTCCCCGGGGCACTCTGGGGACACCGGAGGCCTGCCTGCCCCAAACCCCGCCCCACGGCTGCCGCCTGTCCACCGGACACAACGCAACCCGCACAGACCGCCTGCCGCCGGGCGCCCGGAGCCTGCCACCAGTTGGGCGCTCGGGCCCCACGCAAGGCACACGCCACAGCCCCGCCGCCAGCACCGGAAGGCCCGCCGGGCCCCATGGCACCCTCTCCTTTGCGTGCCACACCCATGCACACCCAGGCCTCCCTAACTCCAGCACCAGCATCTCCACGGGAGACGCACTAGACCCTGGGCCCAGCGGGACCCTCGCACCGAAACTCACGCCCTCACGCCCCTTCCGCCGCCACCTGCCCCCTTTCCTCCACAGCAGACTCCCTCCTTGCCACCAGCTCCCGCCCGGCACCAGCTCGGCTGGGCTCCAGTCCGCAGGCGTGGCTAGCTCTGCTGGGTATCAACCTCACACTGCCTCCCACTGCGCAACTCCCTGTCCTCCCTCCCCGGGAACACGGCCTCAGCCAGGGCAGGGGCGCCGCACGGCCTCAATGCCCAGCCCCGTGTGTGGACACCTTAGCGGCCCCGGGAGCTGGCCGCGGGCTCACACTTCTATGCCCCGCCGGCACCCATGACCGGCCAGGGCACAGGCACCCAGCTCCCATTCACGTGCCCGGGACCCCTCCGTCCTGCCTTCCACGCACCGCCCAAATCTCTGAGGATATCCCACATCATAGCCCTGGCCGCCCTGAAGGCACTGCCGCCCCGGGCACCCAACACTCCCCCTCACGGTGCTCTGCGCACACTGGCCCAGGACCTCTGGCCCTCCTGCACTTCTCTCGACCCCAGTCCGCGGCCGACTCGGCACCGCCCAGGGCCACCTGGCGCCCCACCGCCTCCACCTCTCTGGGAAATGCCGCAGGGGCTCCAGGGTTCTCGATGACCACCAAGGACTCTGCGAGGGAAAGGCACTGGCAGCCCCGCCGACCCCGTGAAGGCCCAGGCCAAGGCGTCCGACCCCGCCCAAACGGCCATCTCGGCAAGGCCCCCCGGCCGGCCTCCTCTCTCCCCACCAGAACCTGGGTCGGCAGTCCCGCCGAGGCCAAGGCCCCCGCTGCTCACCCGCAACCTACAGACACCCTCTGCGCCCGACACCGCGGGCAGGACCCCGCGGAGGCCTCAAGGAGGCAGCAGAAGGCCTGAGAGCCCAGCGGCGCTCACACACACCGCAGGCAGCCCACCCCACACTGGGCCTGCCACTCCCAAGGCTTTGCCGCCCGGCACCGGGGGCCCCGGGGCCCCGGGGCTGCCCTCGAGGAGGCCAGCCCCAAGGCTCCTCTCCCCATGGCCCTCCGGGGCCACCGGAGGCCTGCCTGCCCCCACCTGCGCCCCAGGGCTGCACGCACCCAAGGGAGCCAAGGCAACGGGACCCTCCCCCGACGTCCCCTGTGGGAGCCACGTGCCGGACCTCAGTTTGCGATGAGGAGACGGTAGTGAGTTCTCACTCATTTTGTTCAGATTTTCCAAGGAATGCGTTTGTGGGTGTCATCATCGATCCGAGCACGGGCACACCCGCGGGACGGCCACCGCCACAGCCCCCACCGCCGGGACGGCCAGCCAGCTCCCTCCTGGCCGCGGCCCGCAGGCTCCCGAGCCCAACCGCGGGCAAGCAGGTCAGCTCCACCCCCGGGAGCAGAGGGTGCGGGTCCGGGCGCCACACACCGCCCCCCGGGGGCTACCTTGGCGCAGGCCACTGCCGCTTACCATCGCCTACCAGGTGGCCATCGATCCCGCCGCCGGCCGCACGCCAACACGCCTCCCTCCGGCAGGAGGGACTGGCCTTCCCGGGGTCGCTCCCGACAGGCTCCGGCTTCCGCTCCCCGCGCTGGCCTCCGTCTCTCCGCCGCAGCAGCTGGGTGAGGGCGACAACGGACACGCGCAAGCACGCCTCAGCAAGGGGCCAGGCTGCCCAAGGCACAGGGGCCGGGCCCCCCACCGCCCAGGGCCTGTGGGCAGCCTGGCTGCCACCTGTCCCTGGCCTCCCCCCTCTCACTGGGTGCCAGCAGCCAAAGGGCCACACGAGTGGCCAGCACTGCCCCTTCGCTGGGGCGCCACAGCGCGACGCGGGCTGCCGCCGCCTCGCCACACCCTTCCCCCAGGAACCGCGCCTCCCTCAGGCTCCCTAAGGCCCTGCCCACCCGCACCCCTCCCAGCTTCAGAAGAGTCCACCCCAACCCCGAGTCCGATTCCGCCCCCAGGCCCACCCTGGGGCTCTCCCTCTCACCCCGATGGGAAAACACCCTCGCTCCGGCCACCGACACTGCCTGCCCACGCAGGGAGAGACACACGCGGCCCAGAGTGCTCTGCAGGAGCCTCACCTCAGGACCGCTGACGTGCCCCTGGGGGCAAGGTCTCCGCCCCGAGAGCGGCTCCGCGGGCCCTGGACCCGGGGCGCCCATGGGCACACCTGCACTCCACCCCTGCTATCCCCAGCACGCTCTCAGGACCCCGGGCAAAACACAGACCCTTCTGCTGGACCCTCCGGGACCCCAAGGGCCCTGGAGCCTGTGCGAGACCCCGCAGGGCCGCGCCTCGCCCTGATCGCCAATGTCGAGGGGCGTCCCCTGCCGCCAGGCTGTGGGCTCGGGTCGCTCGCCCTTCACCCTCCAGGCCCGCCACACCAGGCCCCCTGGCGCGCGGGACCTGGGTCCCTCAGGCAGGTCTCCCCGGGGCACTCTGGGGACACCGGAGGCCTGCCTGCCCCAAACCCCGCCCCACGGCTGCCGCCTGTCCACCGGACACAACGCAACCCGCACAGACCGCCTGCCGCCGGGCGCCCGGAGCCTGCCACCAGTTGGGCGCTCGGGCCCCACGCAAGGCACACGCCACAGCCCCGCCGCCAGCACCGGAAGGCCCGCCGGGCCCCATGGGACCCTCTCCTTTGCGTGCCACACCCATGCACACCCAGGCCTCCCTAACTCCAGCACCAGCATCTCCACGGGAGACGCACCAGACCCTGGGCCCAGCGGGACCCTCGCACCGAAACTCACGCCCCTTCCGCCGCCACCTGCCCCCTTTCCTCCACAGCAGACTCCCTCCTTGCCACCAGCTCCCGCCCGGCACCAGCTCGGCTGGGCTCCAGTCCGCAGGCGTGGCTAGCTCTGCTGGGTATCAACCTCACACTGCCTCCCACTGCGCAACTCCCTGTCCTCCCTCCCCGGGAACACGGCCTCAGCCAGGGCAGGGGCGCCGCACGGCCTCAATGCCCAGCCCCGTGTGTGGACACCTTAGCGGCCCCGGGAGCTGGCCGCGGGCTCACACTTCTCTGCCCCGCCGGCACCCATGACCGGCCAGGGCACAGGCACCCAGCTCCCATTCACGTGCCCGGGACCCCTCCGTCCTGCCTTCCACGCACCGCCCAAATCTCTGAGGATATCCCACATCATAGCCCAGGCCGCCCTGAAGGCACTGCCGCCCCGGGCACCCAACACTCCCCCTCACGGTGCTCTGCGCACACTGGCCCAGGACCTCTGGCCCTCCTGCACTTCTCTCGACCCCAGTCCGCGGCCGACTCGGCACCGCCCAGGGCCACCTGGCGCCCCACCGCCTCCACGTCTCTGGGAAATGCCTCAGGGGCTCCAGGGTTCTCGATGACCACCAAGGACTCTGCGAGGGAAAGGCACTGGCAGCCCCGCCGACCCCGTGAAGGCCCAGGCCAAGGCGTCCGACCCCGCCCAAACGGCCATCTCGGCAAGGCCCCCCGGCCGGCCTCCTCTCTCCCCACCAGAACCTGGGTCGGCAGTCCCGCCGAGGCCAAGGCCCCCGCTGCTCACCCGCAACCTACAGACACCCTCTGCGCCCGACACCGCGGGCAGGACCCCGCGGAGGCCTCAAGGAGGCAGCAGAAGGCCTGAGAGCCCAGCGGCGCTCACACACACCGCAGGCAGCCCACCCCACACTGGGCCTGCCACTCCCAAGGCTTTGCCGCCGGGCACCGGGGGCCCCGGGGCCCCGGGGCTGCCCTCGAGGAGGCCAGCCCCAAGGCTCCTCTCCCCATGGCCCTCCGGGGCCACCGGAGGCCTGCCTGCCCCCACCTGCGCCCCAGGGCTGCACGCACGCAAGGGAGCCAAGGCAACGGGACCCTCCCCCGACGGCCCCTGTGGGAGCCACGTGCCGGACCTCAGTTTGCGATGAGGAGACGGTAGTGAGTTCTCACTCATTTTGTTCAGATTTTCCAAGGAATGCGTTTGTGGGTGTCATCATCGATCCGAGCACGGGCACACCCGCGGGACGGCCACCGCCACAGCCCCCACCGCCGGGACGGCCAGCCAGCTCCCTCCTGGCCGCGGCCCGCAGGCTCCCGAGCCCAACCGCGGGCAAGCAGGTCAGCTCCACCCCCGGGAGCAGAGGGTGCGGGTCCGGGCGCCACACACCGCCCCCCGGGGGCTACCTTGGCGCAGGCCACTGCCGCTTACCATCGCCTACCAGGTGGCCATCGATCCCGCCACCGGCCGCTCGCCAACCCGCCTCCCACCGGCAGGAGGGACTGGCCTTCCCGGGGTCGCTCCCGACAGGCTCCGGCTTCCGCTCCCCGCGCTGGCCTCCGTTTCTCCGCCGCAGCAGCTGGGTGAGGGCGACAACGGACACGCGCAAGCACGCCTCAGCAAGGGGCCCAGTTGCCCAAGGCACAGGGGCCGAGCCCCCCACCGCCCAGGGCCTGTGGGCAGCCTGGCTGCCACCTGTCCCTGGCCTCCCCCCTCTCACTGGGTGCCAGCAGCCAATGCGCCACACGGAGTGGCCAGCACTGCCCCTTCGCTGGGGCGCCACACCCTTCCCCCAGGAACCGCACCTCCCTCAGGCTCCCTAAGGCCCTGCCCACCCGCACCCCTCCCAGCTTCAGAAGAGTCCACCCCAACCCCGAGTCCGATTCCGCCCCCAGGCCCACCCTGGGGCTCTCCCTCTCACCCCGATGGGAAAACACCCTCGCTCCGGCCACCGACACTGCCTGCCCACGCAGGGAGAGACACACGCGGCCCAGAGTGCTCTGCAGGAGCCTCACCTCAGGACCGCTGACGTGCCCCTGGGGGCAAGGTCTCCGCCCCGAGAGCGGCTCCGCGGGCCCTGGACCCG
Source organism: Sus scrofa (assembly GCF_054392235.1). Taxonomy (NCBI): domain Eukaryota; kingdom Metazoa; phylum Chordata; class Mammalia; order Artiodactyla; family Suidae; genus Sus; species Sus scrofa. The sequence continues at coordinate 152,300,559 of NC_139383.1, forward strand.
GGGCGCCCATGGGCACACCTGCACTCCACCCCTGCTATCCCCAGCACGCTCTCAGGACCCCGGGCAAAACACAGACCCTTCTGCTGGACCCTCCGGGACCCCAAGGGCCCTGGAGCCTGGGCGAGACCCCGCAGGGCCGCACCTCGCCCTGACCGCCAATGGCCAGGGGCGTCCCCTGCCGCCAGGCTGTGGGCTCGGGTCGCTCGCCCTTCACCCTCCAGGCCCGCCACACCAGGCCCCCTGGAGCGCGGGACCTGGGTCCCTCAGGCAGGTCTCCCCGGGGCACTCTGGGGACACCGGAGGCCTGCCTGCCCCAAACCCCGCCCCACGGCTGCCGCCTGTCCACCGGACACAACGCAACCCGCACAGACCGCCTGCCGCCGGGCGCCCGGAGCCTGCCACCAGTTGGGCGCTCGGGCCCCACGCAAGGCACACGCCACAGCCCCGCCGCCAGCACCGGAAGGCCCGCCGGGCCCCATGGCACCCTCTCCTTTGCGTGCCACACCCATGCACACCCAGGCCTCCCTAACTCCAGCACCAGCATCTCCACGGGAGACGCACAAGACCCTGGGCCCAGCGGCACCCTCGCACCGAAACTCACGCCCTCACGCCCCTTCCGCCGCCACCTGCCCCCTTTCCTCCACAGCAGACTCCCTCCTTGCCACCAGCTCCCGCCCGGCACCAGCTCGGCTGGGCTCCAGTCCGCAGGCGTGGCTAGCTCTGCTGGGTATCAACCTCACACTGCCTCCCACTGCGCAACTCCCTGTCCTCCCTCCCCGGGAACACGGCCTCAGCCAGGGCAGGGGCGCCGCACGGCCTCAATGCCCAGCCCCGTGTGTGGACACCTTAGCGGCCCCGGGAGCTGGCCGCGGGCTCACACTTCTATGCCCCGCCGGCACCCATGACCGGCCAGGGCACAGGCACCCAGCTCCCATTCACGTGCCCGGGACCCCTCCGTCCTGCCTTCCACGCGCCGCCCAAATCTCTGAGGATATCCCACATCATAGCCCAGGCCGCCCTGAAGGCACTGCCGCCCCGGGCACCCAACACTCCCCCTCACGGTGCTCTGCGCACACTGGCCCAGGACCTCTGGCCCTCCTGCACTTCTCTCGACCCCAGTCCGCGGCCGACTCGGCACCGCCCAGGGCCACCTGGCGCCCGCCGCCTCCACCTCTCTGGGAAATGCCGCAGGGGCTCCAGGGTTCTCGATGACCACCAAGGACTCTGCGAGGGAAAGGCACTGGCAGCCCCGCCGACCCCGTGAAGGCCCAGGCCAAGGCGTCCGACCCCGCCCAAACGGCCATCTCGGCAAGGCCCCCCGGCCTGCCTCCTCTCTCCCCACCAGAACCTGGGTCGGCAGTCCCGCCGAGGCCAAGGCCCCCGCTGCTCACCCGCAACCTACAGACACCCTCTGCGCCCAACACCGCGGGCAGGACCCCGCGGAGGCCTCAAGGAGGCAGCCGCAGGCCTGAGAGCCCAGCGGCGCTCACACACACCGCAGGCAGCCCACCCCACACTGGGCCTGCCACTCCCAAGGCTTTGCCGCCGGGCACCGGGGGCCCCGGGGCCCCGGGGCTGCCCTCGAGGAGGCCAGCCCCAAGGCTCCTCTCCCCATGGCCCTCCGGGGCCACCGGAGGCCTGCCTGCCCCCACCTGCGCCCCAGGGCTGCACGCACCCAAGGGAGCCAAGGCAACGGGACCCTCCCCCGACGTCCCCTGTGGGAGCCACGTGCCGGACCTCAGTTTGCGATGAGGAGACGGTAGTGAGTTCTCACTCATTTTGTTCAGATTTTCCAAGGAATGCGTTTGTGGGTGTCATCATCGATCCGAGCACGGGCACACCCGCGGGACGGCCACCGCCACAGCCCCCACCGCCGGGACGGCCAGCCAGCTCCCTCCTGGCCGCGGCCCGCAGGCTCCTGAGCCCAACCGCGGGCAAGCAGGTCAGCTCCACCCCCGGGAGCAGAGGGTGCGGGTCCGGGCGCCACACACCGACCCCGGGGGCTACCTTGGCGCAGGCCACTGCCTCTTACCATCGCCTACCAGGTGGCCATCGATCCCGCCACCGGCCGCTCGCCCACCCGCCTCCCACCGGCAGGAGGGACTGGCCTTCCCGGGGTCGCTCCCGACAGGCTCCGGCTTCCGCTCCCCGCGCTGGCCTCCGTTTCTCCGCCGCAGCAGATGGGTGAGGGCGACAACGGACACGCGCAAGCACGCCTCAGCAAGGGGCCCAGTTGCCCAAGGCACAGTGGCCGAGCCCCCCACCGCCCAGGGCCTGTGGGCAGCCTGGCTGCCACCTGTCCCTGGCCTCCCCCCTCTCACTGGGTGCCAGCAGCCAATGCGCCACACGGAGTGGCCAGCACTGCCCCTTCGCTGGGGCGCCACACCCTTCCCCCAGGAACCGCACCTCCCTCAGGCTCCCTAAGGCCCTGCCCACCCGCACCCCTCCCAGCTTCAGAAGAGTCCACCCCAACCCCGAGTCCGATTCCGCCCCCAGGCCCACCCTGGGGCTCTCCCTCTCACCCCGATGGGAAAACACCCTCGCTCCGGCCACCGACACTGCCTGCCCACGCAGGGAGAGACACACGCGGCCCAGAGTGCTCTGCAGGAGCCTCACCTCAGGACCGCTGACGTGCCCCTGGGGGCAAGGTCTCCGCCCCGAGAGCGGCTCCGCGGGCCCTGGACCCGGGGCGCCCATGGGCACACCTGCACTCCACCCCTGCTATCCCCAGCACGCTCTCAGGACCCCGGGCAAAACACAGACCCTTCTGCTGGACCCTCCGGGACCCCAAGGGCCCTGGAGCCTGGGCGAGACCCCGCAGGGCCGCACCTCGCCCTGACCGCCAATGGCCAGGGGCGTCCCCTGCCGCCAGGCTGTGGGCTCGGGTCGCTCGCCCTTCACCCTCCAGGCCCGCCACACCAGGCCCCCTGGAGCGCGGGACCTGGGTCCCTCAGGCAGGTCTCCCCGGGGCACTCTGGGGACACCGGAGGCCTGCCTGCCCCAAACCCCGCCCCACGGCTGCCGCCTGTCCACCGGACACAACGCAACCCGCACAGACCGCCTGCCGCCGGGCGCCCGGAGCCTGCCACCAGTTGGGCGCTCGGGCCCCACGCAAGGCACACGCCACAGCCCCGCCGCCAGCACCGGAAGGCCCGCCGGGCCCCATGGCACCCTCTCCTTTGCGTGCCACACCCATGCACACCCAGGCCTCCCTAACTCCAGCACCAGCATCTCCACGGGAGACGCACTAGACCCTGGGCCCAGCGGGACCCTCGCACCGAAACTCACGCCCTCACGCCCCTTCCGCCGCCACCTGCCCCCTTTCCTCCACAGCAGACTCCCTCCTTGCCACCAGCTCCCGCCCGGCACCAGCTCGGCTGGGCTCCAGTCCGCAGGCGTGGCTAGCTCTGCTGGGTATCAACCTCACACTGCCTCCCACTGCGCAACTCCCTGTCCTCCCTCCCCGGGAACACGGCCTCAGCCAGGGCAGGGGCGCCGCACGGCCTCAATGCCCAGCCCCGTGTGTGGACACCTTAGCGGCCCCGGGAGCTGGCCGCGGGCTCACACTTCTATGCCCCGCCGGCACCCATGACCGGCCAGGGCACAGGCACCCAGCTCCCATTCACGTGCCCGGGACCCCTCCGTCCTGCCTTCCACGCGCCGCCCAAATCTCTGAGGATATCCCACATCATAGCCCTGGCCGCCCTGAAGGCACTGCCGCCCCGGGCACCCAACACTCCCCCTCACGGTGCTCTGCGCACACTGGCCCAGGACCTCTGGCCCTCCTGCACTTCTCTCGACCCCAGTCCGCGGCCGACTCGGCACCGCCCAGGGCCACCTGGCGCCCCACCGCCTCCACCTCTCTGGGAAATGCCGCAGGGGCTCCAGGGTTCTCGATGACCACCAAGGACTCTGCGAGGGAAAGGCACTGGCAGCCCCGCCGACCCCGTGAAGGCCCAGGCCAAGGCGTCCGACCCCGCCCAAACGGCCATCTCGGCAAGGCCCCCCGGCCGGCCTCCTCTCTCCCCACCAGAACCTGGGTCGGCAGTCCCGCCGAGGCCAAGGCCCCCGCTGCTCACCCGCAACCTACAGACACCCTCTGCGCCCGACACCGCGGGCAGGACCCCGCGGAGGCCTCAAGGAGGCAGCAGAAGGCCTGAGAGCCCAGCGGCGCTCACACACACCGCAGGCAGCCCACCCCACACTGGGCCTGCCACTCCCAAGGCTTTGCCGCCCGGCACCGGGGGCCCCGGGGCCCCGGGGCTGCCCTCGAGGAGGCCAGCCCCAAGGCTCCTCTCCCCATGGCCCTCCGGGGCCACCGGAGGCCTGCCTGCCCCCACCTGCGCCCCAGGGCTGCACGCACCCAAGGGAGCCAAGGCAACGGGACCCTCCCCCGACGTCCCCTGTGGGAGCCACGTGCCGGACCTCAGTTTGCGATGAGGAGACGGTAGTGAGTTCTCACTCATTTTGTTCAGATTTTCCAAGGAATGCGTTTGTGGGTGTCATCATCGATCCGAGCACGGGCACACCCGCGGGACGGCCACCGCCACAGCCCCCACCGCCGGGACGGCCAGCCAGCTCCCTCCTGGCCGCGGCCCGCAGGCTCCCGAGCCCAACCGCGGGCAAGCAGGTCAGCTCCACCCCCGGGAGCAGAGGGTGCGGGTCCGGGCGCCACACACCGCCCCCCGGGGGCTACCTTGGCGCAGGCCACTGCCGCTTACCATCGCCTACCAGGTGGCCATCGATCCCGCCGCCGGCCGCACGCCAACACGCCTCCCTCCGGCAGGAGGGACTGGCCTTCCCGGGGTCGCTCCCGACAGGCTCCGGCTTCCGCTCCCCGCGCTGGCCTCCGTCTCTCCGCCGCAGCAGCTGGGTGAGGGCGACAACGGACACGCGCAAGCACGCCTCAGCAAGGGGCCAGGCTGCCCAAGGCACAGGGGCCGGGCCCCCCACCGCCCAGGGCCTGTGGGCAGCCTGGCTGCCACCTGTCCCTGGCCTCCCCCCTCTCACTGGGTGCCAGCAGCCAAAGGGCCACACGAGTGGCCAGCACTGCCCCTTCGCTGGGGCGCCACAGCGCGACGCGGGCTGCCGCCGCCTCGCCACACCCTTCCCCCAGGAACCGCGCCTCCCTCAGGCTCCCTAAGGCCCTGCCCACCCGCACCCCTCCCAGCTTCAGAAGAGTCCACCCCAACCCCGAGTCCGATTCCGCCCCCAGGCCCACCCTGGGGCTCTCCCTCTCACCCCGATGGGAAAACACCCTCGCTCCGGCCACCGACACTGCCTGCCCACGCAGGGAGAGACACACGCGGCCCAGAGTGCTCTGCAGGAGCCTCACCTCAGGACCGCTGACGTGCCCCTGGGGGCAAGGTCTCCGCCCCGAGAGCGGCTCCGCGGGCCCTGGACCCGGGGCGCCCATGGGCACACCTGCACTCCACCCCTGCTATCCCCAGCACGCTCTCAGGACCCCGGGCAAAACACAGACCCTTCTGCTGGACCCTCCGGGACCCCAAGGGCCCTGGAGCCTGTGCGAGACCCCGCAGGGCCGCGCCTCGCCCTGATCGCCAATGTCGAGGGGCGTCCCCTGCCGCCAGGCTGTGGGCTCGGGTCGCTCGCCCTTCACCCTCCAGGCCCGCCACACCAGGCCCCCTGGCGCGCGGGACCTGGGTCCCTCAGGCAGGTCTCCCCGGGGCACTCTGGGGACACCGGAGGCCTGCCTGCCCCAAACCCCGCCCCACGGCTGCCGCCTGTCCACCGGACACAACGCAACCCGCACAGACCGCCTGCCGCCGGGCGCCCGGAGCCTGCCACCAGTTGGGCGCTCGGGCCCCACGCAAGGCACACGCCACAGCCCCGCCGCCAGCACCGGAAGGCCCGCCGGGCCCCATGGGACCCTCTCCTTTGCGTGCCACACCCATGCACACCCAGGCCTCCCTAACTCCAGCACCAGCATCTCCACGGGAGACGCACCAGACCCTGGGCCCAGCGGGACCCTCGCACCGAAACTCACGCCCCTTCCGCCGCCACCTGCCCCCTTTCCTCCACAGCAGACTCCCTCCTTGCCACCAGCTCCCGCCCGGCACCAGCTCGGCTGGGCTCCAGTCCGCAGGCGTGGCTAGCTCTGCTGGGTATCAACCTCACACTGCCTCCCACTGCGCAACTCCCTGTCCTCCCTCCCCGGGAACACGGCCTCAGCCAGGGCAGGGGCGCCGCACGGCCTCAATGCCCAGCCCCGTGTGTGGACACCTTAGCGGCCCCGGGAGCTGGCCGCGGGCTCACACTTCTCTGCCCCGCCGGCACCCATGACCGGCCAGGGCACAGGCACCCAGCTCCCATTCACGTGCCCGGGACCCCTCCGTCCTGCCTTCCACGCGCCGCCCAAATCTCTGAGGATATCCCACATCATAGCCCAGGCCGCCCTGAAGGCACTGCCGCCCCGGGCACCCAACACTCCCCCTCACGGTGCTCTGCGCACACTGGCCCAGGACCTCTGGCCCTCCTGCACTTCTCTCGACCCCAGTCCGCGGCCGACTTGGCACCGCCCAGGGCCACCTGGCGCCCACCGCCGCCACGTCTCTGGGAAATGCCGCAGGGGCTCCAGGGTTCTCGATGACCACCAAGGACTCTGCGAGGGAAAGGCACTGGCAGCCCCGCCGACCCCGTGAAGGCCCAGGCCAAGGCGTCCGACCCCGCCCAAACGGCCATCTCGGCAAGGCCCCCCGGCCTGCCTCCTCTCTCCCCACCAGAACCTGGGTCGGCAGTCCCGCCGAGGCCAAGGCCCCCGCTGCTCACCCGCAACCTACAGACACCCTCTGCGCCCGACACCGCGGGCAGGACCCCGCGGAGGCCTCAAGGAGGCAGCCGCAGGCCTGAGAGCCCAGCGGCGCTCACACACACCGCAGGCAGCCCACCCCACACTGGGCCTGCCACTCCCAAGGCTTTCCCGCCGGGCACCGGGGGCCCCGGGGCCCCGGGGCTGCCCTCGAGGAGGCCAGCCCCAAGGCTCCTCTCCCCATGGCCCTCCGGGGCCACCGGAGGCCTGCCTGCCCCCACCTGCGCCCCAGGGCTGCACGCACCCAAGGGAGCCAAGGCAACGGGACCCTCCCCCGACGTCCCCTGTGGGAGCCACGTGCCGGACCTCAGTTTGCGATGAGGAGACGGTAGTGAGTTCTCACTCATTTTGTTCAGATTTTCCAAGGAATGCGTTTGTGGGTGTCATCATCGATCCGAGCACGGGCACACCCGCGGGACGGCCACCGCCACAGCCCCCACCGCCGGGACGGCCAGCCAGCTCCCTCCTGGCCGCGGCCCACAGGCTCCCGAGCCCAACCGCGGGCAAGCAGGTCAGCTCCACCCCCGGGAGCAGAGGGTGCGGGTCCGGGCGCCACACACCGCCCCCCGGGGGCTACCTTGGCGCAGGCCACTGCCGCTTACCATCGCCTACCAGGTGGCCATCGATCCCGCCACCGGCCGCACGCCAACACGCCTCCCACCGGCAGGAGGGACTGGCCTTCCCGGGGTCGCTCCCGACAGGCTCCGGCTTCCGCTCCCCGCGCTGGCCTCCGTCTCTCCGCCGCAGCAGCTGGGTGAGGGCGACAACGGACACGCGCAAGCACGCCTCAGCAAGGGGCCCAGTTGCCCAAGGCACAGGGCCGGGCCCCCCACCGCCCAGGGCCTGTGGGCAGCCTGGCTGCCACCTGTCCCTGGCCTCCCCCCTCTCACTGGGTGCCAGCAGCCAAAGCGCCACACGGAGTGGCCAGCACTGCCCCTTCGCTGGGGCGCCACACCCTTCCCCCAGGAACCGCACCTCCCTCAGGCTCCCTAAGGCCCTGCCCACCCGCACCCCTCCCAGCTTCAGAAGAGTCCACCCCAACCCCGAGTCCGATTCCGCCCCCAGGCCCACCCTGGGGCTCTCCCTCTCACCCCGATGGGAAAACACCCTCGCTCCGGCCACCGACACTGCCTGCCCACGCAGGGAGAGACACACGCGGCCCAGAGTGCTCTGCAGGAGCCTCACCTCAGGACCGCTGACGTGCCCCTGGGGGCAAGGTCTCCGCCCCGAGAGCGGCTCCGCGGGCCCTGGACCCGGGGCGCCCATGGGCACACCTGCACTCCACCCCTGCTATCCCCAGCACGCTCTCAGGACCCCGGGCAAAACACAGACCCTTCTGCTGGACCCTCCGGGACCCCAAGGGCCCTGGAGCCTGTGCGAGACCCCGCAGGGCCGCGCCTCGCCCTGATCGCCAATGTCGAGGGGCGTCCCCTGCCGCCAGGCTGTGGGCTCGGGTCGCTCGCCCTTCACCCTCCAGGCCCGCCACACCAGGCCCCCTGGCGCGCGGGACCTGGGTCCCTCAGGCAGGTCTCCCCGGGGCACTCTGGGGACACCGGAGGCCTGCCTGCCCCAAACCCCGCCCCACGGCTGCCGCCTGTCCACCGGACACAACGCAACCCGCACAGACCGCCTGCCGCCGGGCGCCCGGAGCCTGCCACCAGTTGGGCGCTCGGGCCCCACGCAAGGCACACGCCACAGCCCCGCCGCCAGCACCGGAAGGCCCGCCGGGCCCCATGGGACCCTCTCCTTTGCGTGCCACACCCATGCACACCCAGGCCTCCCTAACTCCAGCACCAGCATCTCCACGGGAGACGCACCAGACCCTGGGCCCAGCGGGACCCTCGCACCGAAACTCACGCCCCTTCCGCCGCCACCTGCCCCCTTTCCTCCACAGCAGACTCCCTCCTTGCCACCAGCTCCCGCCCGGCACCAGCTCGGCTGGGCTCCAGTCCGCAGGCGTGGCTAGCTCTGCTGGGTATCAACCTCACACTGCCTCCCACTGCGCAACTCCCTGTCCTCCCTCCCCGGGAACACGGCCTCAGCCAGGGCAGGGGCGCCGCACGGCCTCAATGCCCAGCCCCGTGTGTGGACACCTTAGCGGCCCCGGGAGCTGGCCGCGGGCTCACACTTCTCTGCCCCGCCGGCACCCATGACCGGCCAGGGCACAGGCACCCAGCTCCCATTCACGTGCCCGGGACCCCTCCGTCCTGCCTTCCACGCGCCGCCCAAATCTCTGAGGATATCCCACATCATAGCCCAGGCCGCCCTGAAGGCACTGCCGCCCCGGGCACCCAACACTCCCCCTCACGGTGCTCTGCGCACACTGGCCCAGGACCTCTGGCCCTCCTGCACTTCTCTCGACCCCAGTCCGCGGCCGACTTGGCACCGCCCAGGGCCACCTGGCGCCCACCGCCGCCACGTCTCTGGGAAATGCCGCAGGGGCTCCAGGGTTCTCGATGACCACCAAGGACTCTGCGAGGGAAAGGCACTGGCAGCCCCGCCGACCCCGTGAAGGCCCAGGCCAAGGCGTCCGACCCCGCCCAAACGGCCATCTCGGCAAGGCCCCCCGGCCTGCCTCCTCTCTCCCCACCAGAACCTGGGTCGGCAGTCCCGCCGAGGCCAAGGCCCCCGCTGCTCACCCGCAACCTACAGACACCCTCTGCGCCCGACACCGCGGGCAGGACCCCGCGGAGGCCTCAAGGAGGCAGCCGCAGGCCTGAGAGCCCAGCGGCGCTCACACACACCGCAGGCAGCCCACCCCACACTGGGCCTGCCACTCCCAAGGCTTTCCCGCCGGGCACCGGGGGCCCCGGGGCCCCGGGGCTGCCCTCGAGGAGGCCAGCCCCAAGGCTCCTCTCCCCATGGCCCTCCGGGGCCACCGGAGGCCTGCCTGCCCCCACCTGCGCCCCAGGGCTGCACGCACCCAAGGGAGCCAAGGCAACGGGACCCTCCCCCGACGTCCCCTGTGGGAGCCACGTGCCGGACCTCAGTTTGCGATGAGGAGACGGTAGTGAGTTCTCACTCATTTTGTTCAGATTTTCCAAGGAATGCGTTTGTGGGTGTCATCATCGATCCGAGCACGGGCACACCCGCGGGACGGCCACCGCCACAGCCCCCACCGCCGGGACGGCCAGCCAGCTCCCTCCTGGCCGCGGCCCACAGGCTCCCGAGCCCAACCGCGGGCAAGCAGGTCAGCTCCACCCCCGGGAGCAGAGGGTGCGGGTCCGGGCGCCACACACCGCCCCCCGGGGGCTACCTTGGCGCAGGCCACTGCCGCTTACCATCGCCTACCAGGTGGCCATCGATCCCGCCACCGGCCGCACGCCAACACGCCTCCCACCGGCAGGAGGGACTGGCCTTCCCGGGGTCGCTCCCGACAGGCTCCGGCTTCCGCTCCCCGCGCTGGCCTCCGTCTCTCCGCCGCAGCAGCTGGGTGAGGGCGACAACGGACACGCGCAAGCACGCCTCAGCAAGGGGCCCAGTTGCCCAAGGCACAGGGCCGGGCCCCCCACCGCCCAGGGCCTGTGGGCAGCCTGGCTGCCACCTGTCCCTGGCCTCCCCCCTCTCACTGGGTGCCAGCAGCCAAAGCGCCACACGGAGTGGCCAGCACTGCCCCTTCGCTGGGGCGCCACACCCTTCCCCCAGGAACCGCACCTCCCTCAGGCTCCCTAAGGCCCTGCCCACCCGCACCCCTCCCAGCTTCAGAAGAGTCCACCCCAACCCCGAGTCCGATTCCGCCCCCAGGCCCACCCTGGGGCTCTCCCTCTCACCCCGATGGGAAAACACCCTCGCTCCGGCCACCGACACTGCCTGCCCACGCAGGGAGAGACACACGCGGCCCAGAGTGCTCTGCAGGAGCCTCACCTCAGGACCGCTGACGTGCCCCTGGGGGCAAGGTCTCCGCCCCGAGAGCGGCTCCGCGGGCCCTGGACCCGGGGCGCCCATGGGCACACCTGCACTCCACCCCTGCTATCCCCAGCACGCTCTCAGGACCCCGGGCAAAACACAGACCCTTCTGCTGGACCCTCCGGGACCCCAAGGGCCCTGGAGCCTGTGCGAGACCCCGCAGGGCCACACCTCGCCCTGACCGCCAATGGCCAGGGGCGTCCCCTGCCGCCAGGCTGTGGGCTCGGGTCGCTCGCCCTTCACCCTCCAGGCCCGCCACACCAGGCCCCCTGGCGCGCGGGACCTGGGTCCCTCAGGCAGGTCTCCCCGGGGCACTCTGGGGACACCGGAGGCCTGCCTGCCCCAAACCCCGCCCCACGGCTGCCGCCTGTCCACCGGACACAACGCAACCCGCACAGACCGCCTGCCGCCGGGCGCCCGGAGCCTGCCACCAGTTGGGCGCTCGGGCCCCACGCAAGGCACACGCCACAGCCCCGCCGCCAGCACCGGAAGGCCCGCCGGGCCCCTTGGCACCCTCTCCTTTGCGTGCCACACCCATGCACACCCAGGCCTCCCTAACTCCAGCACCAGCATCTCCACGGGAGACGCACCAGACCCTGGGCCCAGCGGGACCCTCGCACCGAAACTCACGCCCCTTCCGCCGCCACCTGCCCCCTTTCCTCCACAGCAGACTCCCTCCTTGCCACCAGCTCCCGCCCGGCACCAGCTCGGCTGGGCTCCAGTCCGCAGGCGTGGCTAGCTCTGCTGGGTATCAACCTCACACTGCCTCCCACTGCGCAACTCCCTGTCCTCCCTCCCCGGGAACACGGCCTCAGCCAGGGCAGGGGCGCCGCACGGCCTCAATGCCCAGCCCCGTGTGTGGACACCTTAGCGGCCCCGGGAGCTGGCCGCGGGCTCACACTTCTATGCCCCGCCGGCACCCATGACCGGCCAGGGCACAGGCACCCAGCTCCCATTCACGTGCCCGGGACCCCTCCGTCCTGCCTTCCACGCGCCGCCCAAATCTCTGAGGATATCCCACATCATAGCCCAGGCCGCCCTGAAGGCACTGCCGCCCCGGGCACCCAACACTCCCCCTCACGGTGCTCTGCGCACACTGGCCCAGGACCTCTGGCCCTCCTGCACTTCTCTCGACCCCAGTCCGCGGCCGACTTGGCACCGCCCAGGGCCACCTGGCGCCCACCGCCGCCACGTCTCTGGGAAATGCCGCAGGGGCTCCAGGGTTCTCGATGACCACCAAGGACTCTGCGAGGGAAAGGCACTGGCAGCCCCGCCGACCCCGTGAAGGCCCAGGCCAAGGCGTCCGACCCCGCCCAAACGGCCATCTCGGCAAGGCCCCCCGGCCTGCCTCCTCTCTCCCCACCAGAACCTGGGTCGGCAGTCCCGCCGAGGCCAAGGCCCCCGCTGCTCACCCGCAACCTACAGACACCCTCTGCGCCCGACACCGCGGGCAGGACCCCGCGGAGGCCTCAAGGAGGCAGCCGCAGGCCTGAGAGCCCAGCGGCGCTCACACACACCGCAGGCAGCCCACCCCACACTGGGCCTGCCACTCCCAAGGCTTTCCCGCCGGGCACCGGGGGCCCCGGGGCCCCGGGGCTGCCCTCGAGGAGGCCAGCCCCAAGGCTCCTCTCCCCATGGCCCTCCGGGGCCACCGGAGGCCTGCCTGCCCCCACCTGCGCCCCAGGGCTGCACGCACCCAAGGGAGCCAAGGCAACGGGACCCTCCCCCGACGTCCCCTGTGGGAGCCACGTGCCGGACCTCAGTTTGCGATGAGGAGACGGTAGTGAGTTCTCACTCATTTTGTTCAGATTTTCCAAGGAATGCGTTTGTGGGTGTCATCATCGATCCGAGCACGGGCACACCCGCGGGACGGCCACCGCCACAGCCCCCACCGCCGGGACGGCCAGCCAGCTCCCTCCTGGCCGCGGCCCACAGGCTCCCGAGCCCAACCGCGGGCAAGCAGGTCAGCTCCACCCCCGGGAGCAGAGGGTGCGGGTCCGGGCGCCACACACCGCCCCCCGGGGGCTACCTTGGCGCAGGCCACTGCCGCTTACCATCGCCTACCAGGTGGCCATCGATCCCGCCACCGGCCGCACGCCAACACGCCTCCCACCGGCAGGAGGGACTGGCCTTCCCGGGGTCGCTCCCGACAGGCTCCGGCTTCCGCTCCCCGCGCTGGCCTCCGTCTCTCCGCCGCAGCAGCTGGGTGAGGGCGACAACGGACACGCGCAAGCACGCCTCAGCAAGGGGCCCAGTTGCCCAAGGCACAGGGCCGGGCCCCCCACCGCCCAGGGCCTGTGGGCAGCCTGGCTGCCACCTGTCCCTGGCCTCCCCCCTCTCACTGGGTGCCAGCAGCCAAAGCGCCACACGGAGTGGCCAGCACTGCCCCTTCGCTGGGGCGCCACACCCTTCCCCCAGGAACCGCACCTCCCTCAGGCTCCCTAAGGCCCTGCCCACCCGCACCCCTCCCAGCTTCAGAAGAGTCCACCCCAACCCCGAGTCCGATTCCGCCCCCAGGCCCACCCTGGGGCTCTCCCTCTCACCCCGATGGGAAAACACCCTCGCTCCGGCCACCGACACTGCCTGCCCACGCAGGGAGAGACACACGCGGCCCAGAGTGCTCTGCAGGAGCCTCACCTCAGGACCGCTGACGTGCCCCTGGGGGCAAGGTCTCCGCCCCGAGAGCGGCTCCGCGGGCCCTGGACCCGGGGCGCCCATGGGCACACCTGCACTCCACCCCTGCTATCCCCAGCACGCTCTCAGGACCCCGGGCAAAACACAGACCCTTCTGCTGGACCCTCCGGGACCCCAAGGGCCCTGGAGCCTGTGCGAGACCCCGCAGGGCCACACCTCGCCCTGACCGCCAATGGCCAGGGGCGTCCCCTGCCGCCAGGCTGTGGGCTCGGGTCGCTCGCCCTTCACCCTCCAGGCCCGCCACACCAGGCCCCCTGGCGCGCGGGACCTGGGTCCCTCAGGCAGGTCTCCCCGGGGCACTCTGGGGACACCGGAGGCCTGCCTGCCCCAAACCCCGCCCCACGGCTGCCGCCTGTCCACCGGACACAACGCAACCCGCACAGACCGCCTGCCGCCGGGCGCCCGGAGCCTGCCACCAGTTGGGCGCTCGGGCCCCACGCAAGGCACACGCCACAGCCCCGCCGCCAGCACCGGAAGGCCCGCCGGGCCCCTTGGCACCCTCTCCTTTGCGTGCCACACCCATGCACACCCAGGCCTCCCTAACTCCAGCACCAGCATCTCCACGGGAGACGCACCAGACCCTGGGCCCAGCGGGACCCTCGCACCGAAACTCACGCCCCTTCCGCCGCCACCTGCCCCCTTTCCTCCACAGCAGACTCCCTCCTTGCCACCAGCTCCCGCCCGGCACCAGCTCGGCTGGGCTCCAGTCCGCAGGCGTGGCTAGCTCTGCTGGGTATCAACCTCACACTGCCTCCCACTGCGCAACTCCCTGTCCTCCCTCCCCGGGAACACGGCCTCAGCCAGGGCAGGGGCGCCGCACGGCCTCAATGCCCAGCCCCGTGTGTGGACACCTTAGCGGCCCCGGGAGCTGGCCGCGGGCTCACACTTCTATGCCCCGCCGGCACCCATGACCGGCCAGGGCACAGGCACCCAGCTCCCATTCACGTGCCCGGGACCCCTCCGTCCTGCCTTCCACGCGCCGCCCAAATCTCTGAGGATATCCCACATCATAGCCCAGGCCGCCCTGAAGGCACTGCCGCCCCGGGCACCCAACACTCCCCCTCACGGTGCTCTGCGCACACTGGCCCAGGACCTCTGGCCCTCCTGCACTTCTCTCGACCCCAGTCCGCGGCCGACTTGGCACCGCCCAGGGCCACCTGGCGCCCACCGCCGCCACGTCTCTGGGAAATGCCGCAGGGGCTCCAGGGTTCTCGATGACCACCAAGGACTCTGCGAGGGAAAGGCACTGGCAGCCCCGCCGACCCCGTGAAGGCCCAGGCCAAGGCGTCCGACCCCGCCCAAACGGCCATCTCGGCAAGGCCCCCCGGCCTGCCTCCTCTCTCCCCACCAGAACCTGGGTCGGCAGTCCCGCCGAGGCCAAGGCCCCCGCTGCTCACCCGCAACCTACAGACACCCTCTGCGCCCGACACCGCGGGCAGGACCCCGCGGAGGCCTCAAGGAGGCAGCCGCAGGCCTGAGAGCCCAGCGGCGCTCACACACACCGCAGGCAGCCCACCCCACACTGGGCCTGCCACTCCCAAGGCTTTCCCGCCGGGCACCGGGGGCCCCGGGGCCCCGGGGCTGCCCTCGAGGAGGCCAGCCCCAAGGCTCCTCTCCCCATGGCCCTCCGGGGCCACCGGAGGCCTGCCTGCCCCCACCTGCGCCCCAGGGCTGCACGCACCCAAGGGAGCCAAGGCAACGGGACCCTCCCCCGACGTCCCCTGTGGGAGCCACGTGCCGGACCTCAGTTTGCGATGAGGAGACGGTAGTGAGTTCTCACTCATTTTGTTCAGATTTTCCAAGGAATGCGTTTGTGGGTGTCATCATCGATCCGAGCACGGGCACACCCGCGGGACGGCCACCGCCACAGCCCCCACCGCCGGGACGGCCAGCCAGCTCCCTCCTGGCCGCGGCCCACAGGCTCCCGAGCCCAACCGCGGGCAAGCAGGTCAGCTCCACCCCCGGGAGCAGAGGGTGCGGGTCCGGGCGCCACACACCGCCCCCCGGGGGCTACCTTGGCGCAGGCCACTGCCGCTTACCATCGCCTACCAGGTGGCCATCGATCCCGCCACCGGCCGCACGCCAACACGCCTCCCACCGGCAGGAGGGACTGGCCTTCCCGGGGTCGCTCCCGACAGGCTCCGGCTTCCGCTCCCCGCGCTGGCCTCCGTCTCTCCGCCGCAGCAGCTGGGTGAGGGCGACAACGGACACGCGCAAGCACGCCTCAGCAAGGGGCCCAGTTGCCCAAGGCACAGGGCCGGGCCCCCCACCGCCCAGGGCCTGTGGGCAGCCTGGCTGCCACCTGTCCCTGGCCTCCCCCCTCTCACTGGGTGCCAGCAGCCAAAGCGCCACACGGAGTGGCCAGCACTGCCCCTTCGCTGGGGCGCCACACCCTTCCCCCAGGAACCGCACCTCCCTCAGGCTCCCTAAGGCCCTGCCCACCCGCACCCCTCCCAGCTTCAGAAGAGTCCACCCCAACCCCGAGTCCGATTCCGCCCCCAGGCCCACCCTGGGGCTCTCCCTCTCACCCCGATGGGAAAACACCCTCGCTCCGGCCACCGACACTGCCTGCCCACGCAGGGAGAGACACACGCGGCCCAGAGTGCTCTGCAGGAGCCTCACCTCAGGACCGCTGACGTGCCCCTGGGGGCAAGGTCTCCGCCCCGAGAGCGGCTCCGCGGGCCCTGGACCCGGGGCGCCCATGGGCACACCTGCACTCCACCCCTGCTATCCCCAGCACGCTCTCAGGACCCCGGGCAAAACACAGACCCTTCTGCTGGACCCTCCGGGACCCCAAGGGCCCTGGAGCCTGTGCGAGACCCCGCAGGGCCACACCTCGCCCTGACCGCCAATGGCCAGGGGCGTCCCCTGCCGCCAGGCTGTGGGCTCGGGTCGCTCGCCCTTCACCCTCCAGGCCCGCCACACCAGGCCCCCTGGCGCGCGGGACCTGGGTCCCTCAGGCAGGTCTCCCCGGGGCACTCTGGGGACACCGGAGGCCTGCCTGCCCCAAACCCCGCCCCACGGCTGCCGCCTGTCCACCGGACACAACGCAACCCGCACAGACCGCCTGCCGCCGGGCGCCCGGAGCCTGCCACCAGTTGGGCGTTCGGGCCCCACGCAAGGCACATGCCACAGCCCCGCCGCCAGCACCGGAAGGCCCGCCGGGCCCCTTGGCACCCTCTCCTTTGCGTGGCACACCCATGCACACCCAGGCCTCCCTAACTCCAGCACCAGCATCTCCACGGGAGACGCACCAGACCCTGGGCCCAGCGGGACCCTCGCACCGAAACTCACGCCCCTTCCGCCGCCACCTGCCCCCTTTCCTCCACAGCAGACTCCCTCCTTGCCACCAGCTCCCGCCCGGCACCAGCTCGGCTGGGCTCCAGTCCGCAGGCGTGGCTAGCTCTGCTGGGTATCAACCTCACACTGCCTCCCACTGCGCAACTCCCTGTCCTCCCTCCCCGGGAACACGGCCTCAGCCAGGGCAGGGGCGCCGCACGGCCTCAATGCCCAGCCCCGTGTGTGGACACCTTAGCGGACCCGGGAGCTGGCCGCGGGCTCACACTTCTATGCCCCGCCGGCACCCATGACCGGCCAGGGCACAGGCACCCAGCTCCCATTCACGTGCCCGGGACCCCTCCGTCCTGCCTTCCACGCGCCGCCCAAATCTCTGAGGATACCCCACATCATAGCCCAGGCCGCCCTGAAGGCACTGCCGCCCCGGGCACCCAACACTCCCCCTCACGGTGCTCTGCGCACACTGGCCCAGGACCTCTGGCCCTCCTGCACTTCTCTCGACCCCAGTCCGCGGCCGACTTGGCACCGCCCAGGGCCACCTGGCGCCCACCGCCGCCACGTCTCTGGGAAATGCCGCAGGGGCTCCAGGGTTCTCGATGACCACCAAGGACTCTGCGAGGGAAAGGCACTGGCAGCCCCGCCGACCCCGTGAAGGCCCAGGCCAAGGCGTCCGACCCCGCCCAAACGGCCATCTCGGCAAGGCCCCCCGGCCTGCCTCCTCTCTCCCCACCAGAACCTGGGTCGGCAGTCCCGCCGAGGCCAAGGCCCCCGCTGCTCACCCGCAACCTACAGACACCCTCTGCGCCCGACACCGCGGGCAGGACCCCGCGGAGGCCTCAAGGAGGCAGCCGCAGGCCTGAGAGCCCAGCGGCGCTCACACACACCGCAGGCAGCCCACCCCACACTGGGCCTGCCACTCCCAAGGCTTTCCCGCCGGGCACCGGGGGCCCCGGGGCCCCGGGGCTGCCCTCGAGGAGGCCAGCCCCAAGGCTCCTCTCCCCATGGCCCTCCGGGGCCACCGGAGGCCTGCCTGCCCCCACCTGCGCCCCAGGGCTGCACGCACCCAAGGGAGCCAAGGCAGCGGGACCCTCCCCCGACGGCCCCTGTGGGAGCCACGTGCCGGACCTCAGTTTGCGATGAGGAGACGGTAGTGAGTTCTCACTCATTTTGTTCAGATTTTCCAAGGAATGCGTTTGTGGGTGTCATCATCGATCCGAGCACGGGCACACCCGCGGGACGGCCACCGCCACAGCCCCCACCGCCGGGACGGCCAGCCAGCTCCCTCCTGGCCGCGGCCCGCAGGCTCCCGAGCCCAACCGCGGGCAAGCAGGTCAGCTCCACCCCCGGGAGCAGAGGGTGCGGGTCCGGGCGCCACACACCGCCCCCCGGGGGCTACCTTGGCGCAGGCCACTGCCGCTTACCATCGCCTACAAGGTGGCCATCGATCCCGCCACCGGCCGCACGCCAACACGCCTCCCACCGGCAGGAGGGACTGGCCTTCCCGGGGTCGCTCCCGACAGGCTCCGGCTTCCGCTCCCCGCGCTGGCCTCCGTCTCTCCGCCGCAGCAGCTGGGTGAGGGCGACAACGGACACGCGCAAGCACGCCTCAGCAAGGGGCCAGGCTGCCCAAGGCACAGGGGCCGGGCCCCCCACCGCCCAGGGCCTGTGGGCAGCCTGGCTGCCACCTGTCCCTGGCCTCCCCCCTCTCACTGGGTGCCAGCAGCCAAAGGGCCACACGAGTGGCCAGCACAGCCCCTTCGCTGGGGCGCCACAGCGCGACGCGGGCTGCCGCCACCTCGCCACACCCTTCCCCCAGGAACCGTGCCTCCCTCAGGCTCCCTAAGGCCCTGCCCACCCGCACCCCTCCCAGCTTCAGAAGAGTCCACCCCAACCCCGAGTCCGATTCCGCCCCCAGGCCCACCCTGGGGCTCTCCCTCTCACCCCGATGGGAAAACACCCTCGCTCCGGCCACCGACACTGCCTGCCCACGCAGGGAGAGACACACACGGCCCAGAGTGCTCTGCAGGAGCCTCACCTCAGGACCGCTGACGTGCCCCTGGGGGCAAGGTCTCCGCCCCGAGAGCGGCTCCGCGGGCCCTGGACCCGGGGCGCCCATGGGCACACCTGCACTCCACCCCTGCTATCCCCAGCACGCTCTCAGGACCCCGGGCAAAACACAGACCCTTCTGCTGGACCCTCCGGGACCCCAAGGGCCCTGGAGCCTGGGCGAGACCCCGCAGGGCCGCACCTCGCCCTGACCGCCAATGGCCAGGGGCGTCCCCTGCCGCCAGGCTGTGGGCTCGGGTCGCTCGCCCTTCACCCTCCAGGCCCGCCACACCAGGCCCCTGGCGCGCGGGACCTGGGTCCCTCAGGCAGGTCTCCCCGGGGCACTCTGGGGACACCGGAGGCCTGCCTGCCCCAAACCCCGCCCCACGGCTGCCGCCTGTCCACCGGACACAACGCAACCCGCACAGACCGCCTGCCGCCGGGCGCCCGGAGCCTGCCACCAGTTGGGCGCTCGGGCCCCACGCAAGGCACACGCCACAGCCCCGCCGCCAGCACCGGAAGGCCCGCCGGGCCCCATGGGACCCTCTCCTTTGCGTGCCACACCCATGCACACCCAGGCCTCCCTAACTCCAGCACCAGCATCTCCACGGGAGACGCACCAGACCCTGGGCCCAGCGGGACCCTCGCACCGAAACTCACGCCCCTTCCGCCGCCACCTGCCCCCTTTCCTCCACAGCAGACTCCCTCCTTGCCACCAGCTCCCGCCCGGCACCAGCTCGGCTGGGCTCCAGTCCGCAGGCGTGGCTAGCTCTGCTGGGTATCAACCTCACACTGCCTCCCACTGCGCAACTCCCTGTCCTCCCTCCCCGGGAACACGGCCTCAGCCAGGGCAGGGGCGCCGCACGGCCTCAATGCCCAGCCCCGTGTGTGGACACCTTAGCGGCCCCGGGAGCTGGCCGCGGGCTCACACTTCTATGCCCCGCCGGCACCCATGACCGGCCAGGGCACAGGCACCCAGCTCCCATTCACGTGCCCGGGACCCCTCCGTCCTGCCTTCCACGCGCCGCCCAAATCTCTGAGGATATCCCACATCATAGCCCTGGCCGCCCTGAAGGCACTGCCGCCCCGGGCACCCAACACTCCCCCTCACGGTGCTCTGCGCACACTGGCCCAGGACCTCTGGCCCTCCTGCACTTCTCTCGACCCCAGTCCGCGGCCGACTCGGCACCGCCCAGGGCCACCTGGCGCCCCACCGCCTCCACCTCTCTGGGAAATGCCGCAGGGGCTCCAGGGTTCTCGATGACCACCAAGGACTCTGCGAGGGAAAGGCACTGGCAGCCCCGCCGACCCCGTGAAGGCCCAGGCCAAGGCGTCCGACCCCGCCCAAACGGCCATCTCGGCAAGGCCCCCCGGCCGGCCTCCTCTCTCCCCACCAGAACCTGGGTCGGCAGTCCCGCCGAGGCCAAGGCCCCCGCTGCTCACCCGCAACCTACAGACACCCTCTGCGCCCGACACCGCGGGCAGGACCCCGCGGAGGCCTCAAGGAGGCAGCCGCAGGCCTGAGAGCCCAGCGGCGCTCACACACACCGCAGGCAGCCCACCCCACACTGGGCCTGCCACTCCCAAGGCTTTGCCGCCCGGCACCGGGGGCCCCGGGGCCCCGGGGCTGCCCTCGAGGAGGCCAGCCCCAAGGCTCCTCTCCCCATGGCCCTCCGGGGCCACCGGAGGCCTGCCTGCCCCCACCTGCGCCCCAGGGCTGCACGCACCCAAGGGAGCCAAGGCAACGGGACCCTCCCCCGACGTCCCCTGTGGGAGCCACGTGCCGGACCTCAGTTTGCGATGAGGAGACGGTAGTGAGTTCTCACTCATTTTGTTCAGATTTTCCAAGGAATGCGTTTGTGGGTGTCATCATCGATCCGAGCACGGGCACACCCGCGGGACGGCCACCGCCACAGCCCCCACCGCCGGGACGGCCAGCCAGCTCCCTCCTGGCCGCGGCCCGCAGGCTCCCGAGCCCAACCGCGGGCAAGCAGGTCAGCTCCACCCCCGGGAGCAGAGGGTGCGGGTCCGGGCACCACACACCGCCCCCCGGGGGCTACCTTGGCGCAGGCCACTGCCGCTTACCATCGCCTACCAGGTGGCCATCGATCCCGCCGCCGGCCGCACGCCAACACGCCTCCCTCCGGCAGGAGGGACTGGCCTTCCCGGGGTCGCTCCCGACAGGCTCCGGCTTCCGCTCCCCGCGCTGGCCTCCGTCTCTCCGCCGCAGCAGCTGGGTGAGGGCGACAACGGACACGCGCAAGCACGCCTCAGCAAGGGGCCAGGCTGCCCAAGGCACAGGGGCCGGGCCCCCCACCGCCCAGGGCCTGTGGGCAGCCTGGCTGCCACCTGTCCCTGGCCTCCCCCCTCTCACTGGGTGCCAGCAGCCAAAGGGCCACACGAGTGGCCAGCACTGCCCCTTCGCTGGGGCGCCACAGCGCGACGCGGGCTGCCGCCGCCTCGCCACACCCTTCCCCCAGGAACCGCGCCTCCCTCAGGCTCCCTAAGGCCCTGCCCACCCGCACCCCTCCCAGCTTCAGAAGAGTCCACCCCAACCCCGAGTCCGATTCCGCCCCCAGGCCCACCCTGGGGCTCTCCCTCTCACCCCGATGGGAAAACACCCTCGCTCCGGCCACCGACACTGCCTGCCCACGCAGGGAGAGACACACGCGGCCCAGAGTGCTCTGCAGGAGCCTCACCTCAGGACCGCTGACGTGCCCCTGGGGGCAAGGTCTCCGCCCCGAGAGCGGCTCCGCGGGCCCTGGACCCGGGGCGCCCATGGGCACACCTGCACTCCACCCCTGCTATCCCCAGCACGCTCTCAGGACCCCGGGCAAAACACAGACCCTTCTGCTGGACCCTCCGGGACCCCAAGGGCCCTGGAGCCTGTGCGAGACCCCGCAGGGCCGCGCCTCGCCCTGATCGCCAATGTCGAGGGGCGTCCCCTGCCGCCAGGCTGTGGGCTCGGGTCGCTCGCCCTTCACCCTCCAGGCCCGCCACACCAGGCCCCCTGGCGCGCGGGACCTGGGTCCCTCAGGCAGGTCTCCCCGGGGCACTCTGGGGACACCGGAGGCCTGCCTGCCCCAAACCCCGCCCCACGGCTGCCGCCTGTCCACCGGACACAACGCAACCCGCACAGACCGCCTGCCGCCGGGCGCCCGGAGCCTGCCACCAGTTGGGCGCTCGGGCCCCACGCAAGGCACACGCCACAGCCCCGCCGCCAGCACCGGAAGGCCCGCCGGGCCCCATGGGACCCTCTCCTTTGCGTGCCACACCCATGCACACCCAGGCCTCCCTAACTCCAGCACCAGCATCTCCACGGGAGACGCACCAGACCCTGGGCCCAGCGGGACCCTCGCACCGAAACTCACGCCCCTTCCGCCGCCACCTGCCCCCTTTCCTCCACAGCAGACTCCCTCCTTGCCACCAGCTCCCGCCCGGCACCAGCTCGGCTGGGCTCCAGTCCGCAGGCGTGGCTAGCTCTGCTGGGTATCAACCTCACACTGCCTCCCACTGCGCAACTCCCTGTCCTCCCTCCCCGGGAACACGGCCTCAGCCAGGGCAGGGGCGCCGCACGGCCTCAATGCCCAGCCCCGTGTGTGGACACCTTAGCGGCCCCGGGAGCTGGCCGCGGGCTCACACTTCTCTGCCCCGCCGGCACCCATGACCGGCCAGGGCACAGGCACCCAGCTCCCATTCACGTGCCCGGGACCCCTCCGTCCTGCCTTCCACGCGCCGCCCAAATCTCTGAGGATATCCCACATCATAGCCCAGGCCGCCCTGAAGGCACTGCCGCCCCGGGCACCCAACACTCCCCCTCACGGTGCTCTGCGCACACTGGCCCAGGACCTCTGGCCCTCCTGCACTTCTCTCGACCCCAGTCCGCGGCCGACTTGGCACCGCCCAGGGCCACCTGGCGCCCACCGCCGCCACGTCTCTGGGAAATGCCGCAGGGGCTCCAGGGTTCTCGATGACCACCAAGGACTCTGCGAGGGAAAGGCACTGGCAGCCCCGCCGACCCCGTGAAGGCCCAGGCCAAGGCGTCCGACCCCGCCCAAACGGCCATCTCGGCAAGGCCCCCCGGCCTGCCTCCTCTCTCCCCACCAGAACCTGGGTCGGCAGTCCCGCCGAGGCCAAGGCCCCCGCTGCTCACCCGCAACCTACAGACACCCTCTGCGCCCGACACCGCGGGCAGGACCCCGCGGAGGCCTCAAGGAGGCAGCCGCAGGCCTGAGAGCCCAGCGGCGCTCACACACACCGCAGGCAGCCCACCCCACACTGGGCCTGCCACTCCCAAGGCTTTCCCGCCGGGCACCGGGGGCCCCGGGGCCCCGGGGCTGCCCTCGAGGAGGCCAGCCCCAAGGCTCCTCTCCCCATGGCCCTCCGGGGCCACCGGAGGCCTGCCTGCCCCCACCTGCGCCCCAGGGCTGCACGCACCCAAGGGAGCCAAGGCAACGGGACCCTCCCCCGACGTCCCCTGTGGGAGCCACGTGCCGGACCTCAGTTTGCGATGAGGAGACGGTAGTGAGTTCTCACTCATTTTGTTCAGATTTTCCAAGGAATGCGTTTGTGGGTGTCATCATCGATCCGAGCACGGGCACACCCGCGGGACGGCCACCGCCACAGCCCCCACCGCCGGGACGGCCAGCCAGCTCCCTCCTGGCCGCGGCCCACAGGCTCCCGAGCCCAACCGCGGGCAAGCAGGTCAGCTCCACCCCCGGGAGCAGAGGGTGCGGGTCCGGGCGCCACACACCGCCCCCCGGGGGCTACCTTGGCGCAGGCCACTGCCGCTTACCATCGCCTACCAGGTGGCCATCGATCCCGCCACCGGCCGCACGCCAACACGCCTCCCACCGGCAGGAGGGACTGGCCTTCCCGGGGTCGCTCCCGACAGGCTCCGGCTTCCGCTCCCCGCGCTGGCCTCCGTCTCTCCGCCGCAGCAGCTGGGTGAGGGCGACAACGGACACGCGCAAGCACGCCTCAGCAAGGGGCCCAGTTGCCCAAGGCACAGGGCCGGGCCCCCCACCGCCCAGGGCCTGTGGGCAGCCTGGCTGCCACCTGTCCCTGGCCTCCCCCCTCTCACTGGGTGCCAGCAGCCAAAGCGCCACACGGAGTGGCCAGCACTGCCCCTTCGCTGGGGCGCCACACCCTTCCCCCAGGAACCGCACCTCCCTCAGGCTCCCTAAGGCCCTGCCCACCCGCACCCCTCCCAGCTTCAGAAGAGTCCACCCCAACCCCGAGTCCGATTCCGCCCCCAGGCCCACCCTGGGGCTCTCCCTCTCACCCCGATGGGAAAACACCCTCGCTCCGGCCACCGACACTGCCTGCCCACGCAGGGAGAGACACACGCGGCCCAGAGTGCTCTGCAGGAGCCTCACCTCAGGACCGCTGACGTGCCCCTGGGGGCAAGGTCTCCGCCCCGAGAGCGGCTCCGCGGGCCCTGGACCCGGGGCGCCCATGGGCACACCTGCACTCCACCCCTGCTATCCCCAGCACGCTCTCAGGACCCCGGGCAAAACACAGACCCTTCTGCTGGACCCTCCGGGACCCCAAGGGCCCTGGAGCCTGTGCGAGACCCCGCAGGGCCACACCTCGCCCTGACCGCCAATGGCCAGGGGCGTCCCCTGCCGCCAGGCTGTGGGCTCGGGTCGCTCGCCCTTCACCCTCCAGGCCCGCCACACCAGGCCCCCTGGCGCGCGGGACCTGGGTCCCTCAGGCAGGTCTCCCCGGGGCACTCTGGGGACACCGGAGGCCTGCCTGCCCCAAACCCCGCCCCACGGCTGCCGCCTGTCCACCGGACACAACGCAACCCGCACAGACCGCCTGCCGCCGGGCGCCCGGAGCCTGCCACCAGTTGGGCGCTCGGGCCCCACGCAAGGCACACGCCACAGCCCCGCCGCCAGCACCGGAAGGCCCGCCGGGCCCCTTGGCACCCTCTCCTTTGCGTGCCACACCCATGCACACCCAGGCCTCCCTAACTCCAGCACCAGCATCTCCACGGGAGACGCACCAGACCCTGGGCCCAGCGGGACCCTCGCACCGAAACTCACGCCCCTTCCGCCGCCACCTGCCCCCTTTCCTCCACAGCAGACTCCCTCCTTGCCACCAGCTCCCGCCCGGCACCAGCTCGGCTGGGCTCCAGTCCGCAGGCGTGGCTAGCTCTGCTGGGTATCAACCTCACACTGCCTCCCACTGCGCAACTCCCTGTCCTCCCTCCCCGGGAACACGGCCTCAGCCAGGGCAGGGGCGCCGCACGGCCTCAATGCCCAGCCCCGTGTGTGGACACCTTAGCGGCCCCGGGAGCTGGCCGCGGGCTCACACTTCTATGCCCCGCCGGCACCCATGACCGGCCAGGGCACAGGCACCCAGCTCCCATTCACGTGCCCGGGACCCCTCCGTCCTGCCTTCCACGCGCCGCCCAAATCTCTGAGGATATCCCACATCATAGCCCAGGCCGCCCTGAAGGCACTGCCGCCCCGGGCACCCAACACTCCCCCTCACGGTGCTCTGCGCACACTGGCCCAGGACCTCTGGCCCTCCTGCACTTCTCTCGACCCCAGTCCGCGGCCGACTTGGCACCGCCCAGGGCCACCTGGCGCCCACCGCCGCCACGTCTCTGGGAAATGCCGCAGGGGCTCCAGGGTTCTCGATGACCACCAAGGACTCTGCGAGGGAAAGGCACTGGCAGCCCCGCCGACCCCGTGAAGGCCCAGGCCAAGGCGTCCGACCCCGCCCAAACGGCCATCTCGGCAAGGCCCCCCGGCCTGCCTCCTCTCTCCCCACCAGAACCTGGGTCGGCAGTCCCGCCGAGGCCAAGGCCCCCGCTGCTCACCCGCAACCTACAGACACCCTCTGCGCCCGACACCGCGGGCAGGACCCCGCGGAGGCCTCAAGGAGGCAGCCGCAGGCCTGAGAGCCCAGCGGCGCTCACACACACCGCAGGCAGCCCACCCCACACTGGGCCTGCCACTCCCAAGGCTTTCCCGCCGGGCACCGGGGGCCCCGGGGCCCCGGGGCTGCCCTCGAGGAGGCCAGCCCCAAGGCTCCTCTCCCCATGGCCCTCCGGGGCCACCGGAGGCCTGCCTGCCCCCACCTGCGCCCCAGGGCTGCACGCACCCAAGGGAGCCAAGGCAACGGGACCCTCCCCCGACGTCCCCTGTGGGAGCCACGTGCCGGACCTCAGTTTGCGATGAGGAGACGGTAGTGAGTTCTCACTCATTTTGTTCAGATTTTCCAAGGAATGCGTTTGTGGGTGTCATCATCGATCCGAGCACGGGCACACCCGCGGGACGGCCACCGCCACAGCCCCCACCGCCGGGACGGCCAGCCAGCTCCCTCCTGGCCGCGGCCCACAGGCTCCCGAGCCCAACCGCGGGCAAGCAGGTCAGCTCCACCCCCGGGAGCAGAGGGTGCGGGTCCGGGCGCCACACACCGCCCCCCGGGGGCTACCTTGGCGCAGGCCACTGCCGCTTACCATCGCCTACCAGGTGGCCATCGATCCCGCCACCGGCCGCACGCCAACACGCCTCCCACCGGCAGGAGGGACTGGCCTTCCCGGGGTCGCTCCCGACAGGCTCCGGCTTCCGCTCCCCGCGCTGGCCTCCGTCTCTCCGCCGCAGCAGCTGGGTGAGGGCGACAACGGACACGCGCAAGCACGCCTCAGCAAGGGGCCCAGTTGCCCAAGGCACAGGGCCGGGCCCCCCACCGCCCAGGGCCTGTGGGCAGCCTGGCTGCCACCTGTCCCTGGCCTCCCCCCTCTCACTGGGTGCCAGCAGCCAAAGCGCCACACGGAGTGGCCAGCACTGCCCCTTCGCTGGGGCGCCACACCCTTCCCCCAGGAACCGCACCTCCCTCAGGCTCCCTAAGGCCCTGCCCACCCGCACCCCTCCCAGCTTCAGAAGAGTCCACCCCAACCCCGAGTCCGATTCCGCCCCCAGGCCCACCCTGGGGCTCTCCCTCTCACCCCGATGGGAAAACACCCTCGCTCCGGCCACCGACACTGCCTGCCCACGCAGGGAGAGACACACGCGGCCCAGAGTGCTCTGCAGGAGCCTCACCTCAGGACCGCTGACGTGCCCCTGGGGGCAAGGTCTCCGCCCCGAGAGCGGCTCCGCGGGCCCTGGACCCGGGGCGCCCATGGGCACACCTGCACTCCACCCCTGCTATCCCCAGCACGCTCTCAGGACCCCGGGCAAAACACAGACCCTTCTGCTGGACCCTCCGGGACCCCAAGGGCCCTGGAGCCTGTGCGAGACCCCGCAGGGCCACACCTCGCCCTGACCGCCAATGGCCAGGGGCGTCCCCTGCCGCCAGGCTGTGGGCTCGGGTCGCTCGCCCTTCACCCTCCAGGCCCGCCACACCAGGCCCCCTGGCGCGCGGGACCTGGGTCCCTCAGGCAGGTCTCCCCGGGGCACTCTGGGGACACCGGAGGCCTGCCTGCCCCAAACCCCGCCCCACGGCTGCCGCCTGTCCACCGGACACAACGCAACCCGCACAGACCGCCTGCCGCCGGGCGCCCGGAGCCTGCCACCAGTTGGGCGCTCGGGCCCCACGCAAGGCACACGCCACAGCCCCGCCGCCAGCACCGGAAGGCCCGCCGGGCCCCTTGGCACCCTCTCCTTTGCGTGCCACACCCATGCACACCCAGGCCTCCCTAACTCCAGCACCAGCATCTCCACGGGAGACGCACCAGACCCTGGGCCCAGCGGGACCCTCGCACCGAAACTCACGCCCCTTCCGCCGCCACCTGCCCCCTTTCCTCCACAGCAGACTCCCTCCTTGCCACCAGCTCCCGCCCGGCACCAGCTCGGCTGGGCTCCAGTCCGCAGGCGTGGCTAGCTCTGCTGGGTATCAACCTCACACTGCCTCCCACTGCGCAACTCCCTGTCCTCCCTCCCCGGGAACACGGCCTCAGCCAGGGCAGGGGCGCCGCACGGCCTCAATGCCCAGCCCCGTGTGTGGACACCTTAGCGGCCCCGGGAGCTGGCCGCGGGCTCACACTTCTATGCCCCGCCGGCACCCATGACCGGCCAGGGCACAGGCACCCAGCTCCCATTCACGTGCCCGGGACCCCTCCGTCCTGCCTTCCACGCGCCGCCCAAATCTCTGAGGATATCCCACATCATAGCCCAGGCCGCCCTGAAGGCACTGCCGCCCCGGGCACCCAACACTCCCCCTCACGGTGCTCTGCGCACACTGGCCCAGGACCTCTGGCCCTCCTGCACTTCTCTCGACCCCAGTCCGCGGCCGACTTGGCACCGCCCAGGGCCACCTGGCGCCCACCGCCGCCACGTCTCTGGGAAATGCCGCAGGGGCTCCAGGGTTCTCGATGACCACCAAGGACTCTGCGAGGGAAAGGCACTGGCAGCCCCGCCGACCCCGTGAAGGCCCAGGCCAAGGCGTCCGACCCCGCCCAAACGGCCATCTCGGCAAGGCCCCCCGGCCTGCCTCCTCTCTCCCCACCAGAACCTGGGTCGGCAGTCCCGCCGAGGCCAAGGCCCCCGCTGCTCACCCGCAACCTACAGACACCCTCTGCGCCCGACACCGCGGGCAGGACCCCGCGGAGGCCTCAAGGAGGCAGCCGCAGGCCTGAGAGCCCAGCGGCGCTCACACACACCGCAGGCAGCCCACCCCACACTGGGCCTGCCACTCCCAAGGCTTTCCCGCCGGGCACCGGGGGCCCCGGGGCCCCGGGGCTGCCCTCGAGGAGGCCAGCCCCAAGGCTCCTCTCCCCATGGCCCTCCGGGGCCACCGGAGGCCTGCCTGCCCCCACCTGCGCCCCAGGGCTGCACGCACCCAAGGGAGCCAAGGCAACGGGACCCTCCCCCGACGTCCCCTGTGGGAGCCACGTGCCGGACCTCAGTTTGCGATGAGGAGACGGTAGTGAGTTCTCACTCATTTTGTTCAGATTTTCCAAGGAATGCGTTTGTGGGTGTCATCATCGATCCGAGCACGGGCACACCCGCGGGACGGCCACCGCCACAGCCCCCACCGCCGGGACGGCCAGCCAGCTCCCTCCTGGCCGCGGCCCACAGGCTCCCGAGCCCAACCGCGGGCAAGCAGGTCAGCTCCACCCCCGGGAGCAGAGGGTGCGGGTCCGGGCGCCACACACCGCCCCCCGGGGGCTACCTTGGCGCAGGCCACTGCCGCTTACCATCGCCTACCAGGTGGCCATCGATCCCGCCACCGGCCGCACGCCAACACGCCTCCCACCGGCAGGAGGGACTGGCCTTCCCGGGGTCGCTCCCGACAGGCTCCGGCTTCCGCTCCCCGCGCTGGCCTCCGTCTCTCCGCCGCAGCAGCTGGGTGAGGGCGACAACGGACACGCGCAAGCACGCCTCAGCAAGGGGCCCAGTTGCCCAAGGCACAGGGCCGGGCCCCCCACCGCCCAGGGCCTGTGGGCAGCCTGGCTGCCACCTGTCCCTGGCCTCCCCCCTCTCACTGGGTGCCAGCAGCCAAAGCGCCACACGGAGTGGCCAGCACTGCCCCTTCGCTGGGGCGCCACACCCTTCCCCCAGGAACCGCACCTCCCTCAGGCTCCCTAAGGCCCTGCCCACCCGCACCCCTCCCAGCTTCAGAAGAGTCCACCCCAACCCCGAGTCCGATTCCGCCCCCAGGCCCACCCTGGGGCTCTCCCTCTCACCCCGATGGGAAAACACCCTCGCTCCGGCCACCGACACTGCCTGCCCACGCAGGGAGAGACACACGCGGCCCAGAGTGCTCTGCAGGAGCCTCACCTCAGGACCGCTGACGTGCCCCTGGGGGCAAGGTCTCCGCCCCGAGAGCGGCTCCGCGGGCCCTGGACCCGGGGCGCCCATGGGCACACCTGCACTCCACCCCTGCTATCCCCAGCACGCTCTCAGGACCCCGGGCAAAACACAGACCCTTCTGCTGGACCCTCCGGGACCCCAAGGGCCCTGGAGCCTGTGCGAGACCCCGCAGGGCCACACCTCGCCCTGACCGCCAATGGCCAGGGGCGTCCCCTGCCGCCAGGCTGTGGGCTCGGGTCGCTCGCCCTTCACCCTCCAGGCCCGCCACACCAGGCCCCCTGGCGCGCGGGACCTGGGTCCCTCAGGCAGGTCTCCCCGGGGCACTCTGGGGACACCGGAGGCCTGCCTGCCCCAAACCCCGCCCCACGGCTGCCGCCTGTCCACCGGACACAACGCAACCCGCACAGACCGCCTGCCGCCGGGCGCCCGGAGCCTGCCACCAGTTGGGCGCTCGGGCCCCACGCAAGGCACACGCCACAGCCCCGCCGCCAGCACCGGAAGGCCCGCCGGGCCCCTTGGCACCCTCTCCTTTGCGTGCCACACCCATGCACACCCAGGCCTCCCTAACTCCAGCACCAGCATCTCCACGGGAGACGCACCAGACCCTGGGCCCAGCGGGACCCTCGCACCGAAACTCACGCCCCTTCCGCCGCCACCTGCCCCCTTTCCTCCACAGCAGACTCCCTCCTTGCCACCAGCTCCCGCCCGGCACCAGCTCGGCTGGGCTCCAGTCCGCAGGCGTGGCTAGCTCTGCTGGGTATCAACCTCACACTGCCTCCCACTGCGCAACTCCCTGTCCTCCCTCCCCGGGAACACGGCCTCAGCCAGGGCAGGGGCGCCGCACGGCCTCAATGCCCAGCCCCGTGTGTGGACACCTTAGCGGCCCCGGGAGCTGGCCGCGGGCTCACACTTCTATGCCCCGCCGGCACCCATGACCGGCCAGGGCACAGGCACCCAGCTCCCATTCACGTGCCCGGGACCCCTCCGTCCTGCCTTCCACGCGCCGCCCAAATCTCTGAGGATATCCCACATCATAGCCCAGGCCGCCCTGAAGGCACTGCCGCCCCGGGCACCCAACACTCCCCCTCACGGTGCTCTGCGCACACTGGCCCAGGACCTCTGGCCCTCCTGCACTTCTCTCGACCCCAGTCCGCGGCCGACTTGGCACCGCCCAGGGCCACCTGGCGCCCACCGCCGCCACGTCTCTGGGAAATGCCGCAGGGGCTCCAGGGTTCTCGATGACCACCAAGGACTCTGCGAGGGAAAGGCACTGGCAGCCCCGCCGACCCCGTGAAGGCCCAGGCCAAGGCGTCCGACCCCGCCCAAACGGCCATCTCGGCAAGGCCCCCCGGCCTGCCTCCTCTCTCCCCACCAGAACCTGGGTCGGCAGTCCCGCCGAGGCCAAGGCCCCCGCTGCTCACCCGCAACCTACAGACACCCTCTGCGCCCGACACCGCGGGCAGGACCCCGCGGAGGCCTCAAGGAGGCAGCCGCAGGCCTGAGAGCCCAGCGGCGCTCACACACACCGCAGGCAGCCCACCCCACACTGGGCCTGCCACTCCCAAGGCTTTCCCGCCGGGCACCGGGGGCCCCGGGGCCCCGGGGCTGCCCTCGAGGAGGCCAGCCCCAAGGCTCCTCTCCCCATGGCCCTCCGGGGCCACCGGAGGCCTGCCTGCCCCCACCTGCGCCCCAGGGCTGCACGCACCCAAGGGAGCCAAGGCAACGGGACCCTCCCCCGACGTCCCCTGTGGGAGCCACGTGCCGGACCTCAGTTTGCGATGAGGAGACGGTAGTGAGTTCTCACTCATTTTGTTCAGATTTTCCAAGGAATGCGTTTGTGGGTGTCATCATCGATCCGAGCACGGGCACACCCGCGGGACGGCCACCGCCACAGCCCCCACCGCCGGGACGGCCAGCCAGCTCCCTCCTGGCCGCGGCCCGCAGGCTCCCGAGCCCAACCGCGGGCAAGCAGGTCAGCTCCACCCCCGGGAGCAGAGGGTGCGGGTCCGGGCGCCACACACCGCCCCCCGGGGGCTACCTTGGCGCAGGCCACTGCCGCTTACCATCGCCTACCAGGTGGCCATCGATCCCGCCACCGGCCGCACGCCAACACGCCTCCCACCGGCAGGAGGGACTGGCCTTCCCGGGGTCGCTCCCGACAGGCTCCGGCTTCCGCTCCCCGCACTGGCCTCCGTCTCTCCGCCGCAGCAGCTGGGTGAGGGCGACAACGGACACGCGCAAGCACGCCTCAGCAAGGGGCCCAGTTGCCCAAGGCACAGGGCCGGGCCCCCCACCGCCCAGGGCCTGTGGGCAGCCTGGCTGCCACCTGTCCCTGGCCTCCCCCCTCTCACTGGGTGCCAGCAGCCAAAGCGCCACACGGAGTGGCCAGCACTGCCCCTTCGCTGGGGCGCCACACCCTTCCCCCAGGAACCGCACCTCCCTCAGGCTCCCTAAGGCCCTGCCCACCCGCACCCCTCCCAGCTTCAGAAGAGTCCACCCCAACCCCGAGTCCGATTCCGCCCCCAGGCCCACCCTGGGGCTCTCCCTCTCACCCCGATGGGAAAACACCCTCGCTCCGGCCACCGACACTGCCTGCCCACGCAGGGAGAGACACACGCGGCCCAGAGTGCTCTGCAGGAGCCTCACCTCAGGACCGCTGACGTGCCCCTGGGGGCAAGGTCTCCGCCCCGAGAGCGGCTCCGCGGGCCCTGGACCCGGGGCGCCCATGGGCACACCTGCACTCCACCCCTGCTATCCCCAGCACGCTCTCAGGACCCCGGGCAAAACACAGACCCTTCTGCTGGACCCTCCGGGACCCCAAGGGCCCTGGAGCCTGTGCGAGACCCCGCAGGGCCGCACCTCGCCCTGACCGCCAATGGCCAGGGGCGTCCCCTGCCGCCAGGCTGTGGGCTCGGGTCGCTCGCCCTTCACCCTCCAGGCCCGCCACACCAGGCCCCCTGGGTCCCTCAGGCAGGTCACCCCGGGGCACTCTGGGGACACCGGAGGCCCTTCACCCTCCAGGCCCGCCACACCAGGCCCCCTGCGTCCCTCAGGCAGGTCTCCCCGGGGCACTCTGGGGACACCGGAGGCCTGCCTGCCCCAAACCCCGCCCCACGGCTGCCGCCTGTCCACCAGACACAACGCAACCCGCACAGACCGCCTGCCTCCGGGCGCCCAGAGCCTGCCACCAGTTGGGCGTTCGGGCCCCACGCAAGGCACACACCACAGCCCCGCCGCCAGCACCGGAAGGCCCGCCGGGCCCCATGGGACCCTCTCCTTTGCGTGCCAAACCCATGCACACCCAGGCCTCCCTAACTCCAGCACCAGCATCTCCACGGGAGACGCACCAGGCCCTGGGCCCAGCGGGACCCTCGCACCGAAACTCACGCCCTCACGCCCCTTCCGCCGCCACCTGCCCCCTTTCCTCCACAGCAGACTGACTCCTTGCCATCAGCTCCCGCCCGGCACCAGCTCGGCTGGGCTCCAGTCCGCAGGCGTGGCTAGCTCTGCTGGGTATCAACCTCACACTGCCTCCCACTGCGCAACTCCCTGTCCTCCCTCCCCGGGAACACGGCCTCAGCCAGGGCAGGGGCGCCGCACGGCCTCAATGCCCAGCCCCGTGTGTGGACACCTTAGCGGCCCCGGGAGCTGGCCGCGGGCTCACACTTCTATGCCCCGCCGGCACCCATGACCGGCCAGGGCACAGGCACCCAGCTCCCATTCACGTGCCCGGGACCCCTCCGTCCTGCCTTCCACGCGCCGCCCAAATCTCTGAGGATATCCCACATCATAGCCCAGGCCGCCCTGAAGGCACTGCCGCCCCGGGCACCCAACACTCCCCCTCACGGTGCTCTGCGCACACTGGCCCAGGACCTCTGGCCCTCCTGCACTTCTCTCGACCCCAGTCCGCGGCCGACTTGGCACCGCCCACGGCCACCTGGCGCCCCGCCGCCTCCACGTCTGTGGGAAATGCCGCAGGGGCTCCAGGGTTCTCGATGACCACCAAGGACTCTGCGAGGGAAAGGCACTGGCAGCCCCGCCGACCCCGTGAAGGCCCAGGCCAACGCGTCCGACCCCGCCCAAACGGCCATCTCGGCAAGGTCCCCCGGCCTGCCTCCCCTCTCCCCACCAGAACCTGGGTTGGCAGTCCCGCCGAGGCCAAGGCCCCCGCTGCTCACCCGCAACCTACAGACACCCTCTGCGCCCGACACCGCGGGCAGGACCCCGCGGAGGCCTCAAGGAGGCAGCCGCAGGCCTGAGAGCCCAGCGGCGCTCACACACACCGCAGGCAGCCCACCCCACACTGGGCCTGCCACTCCCAAGGCTTTCCCGTCGGGCACCGGGGCCCCGGGGCCCCGGGGCTGCCCTCGAGGAGGCCAGCCCCAAGGCTCCTCTCCCCATGGCCCTCCGGGGCCACCGGAGGCCTGCCTGCCCCCACCTGCGCCCCAGGGCTGCACGCACCCAAGGGAGCCAAGGCAACGGGACCCTCCCCCGACGGCCCCTGTGGGAGCCACGTGCCGGACCTCAGTTTGCGATGAGGAGACGGTAGTGAGTTCTCACTCATTTTGTTCAGATTTTCCAAGGAATGCGTTTGTGGGTGTCATCATCGATCCGAGCACGGGCACACCCGCGGGACGGCCACCGCCACAGCCCCCACCGCCGGGACGGCCAGCCAGCTCCCTCCTGGCCGCGGCCCGCAGGCTCCCGAGCCCAACCGCGGGCAAGCAGGTCAGCTCCACCCCCGGGAGCAGAGGGTGCGGGTCCGGGCGCCACACACCGCCCCCCGGGGGCTACCTTGGCGCAGGCCACTGCCGCTTACCATCGCCTACCAGGTGGCCATCGATCCCGCCACCGGCCGCACGCCAACACGCCTCCCACCGGCAGGAGGGACTGGCCTTCCCGGGGTCGCTCCCGACAGGCTCCGGCTTCCGCTCCCCGCGCTGGCCTCCGTCTCTCCGCCGCAGCAGCTGGGTGAGGGCGACAACGGACACGCGCAAGCACGCCTCAGCAAGGGGCCCAGTTGCCCAAGGCACAGGGGCCGGGCCCCCCACCGCCCAGGGCCTGTGGGCAGCCTGGCTGCCACCTGTCCCTGGCCTCCCCCCTCTCACTGGGTGCCAGCAGCCAAAGCGCCACACGGAGTGGCCAGCACTGCCCCTTCGCTGGGGCGCCACACCCTTCCCCCAGGAACCGCACCTCCCTCAGGCTCCCTAAGGCCCTGCCCACCCGCACCCCTCCCAGCTTCAGAAGAGTCCACCCCAACCCCGAGTCCGATTCCGCCCCCAGGCCCACCCTGGGGCTCTCCCTCTCACCCCGATGGGAAAACACCCTCGCTCCGGCCACCGACACTGCCTGCCCACGCAGGGAGAGACACACGCGGCCCAGAGTGCTCTGCAGGAGCCTCACCTCAGGACCGCTGACGTGCCCCTGGGGGCAAGGTCTCCGCCCCGAGAGCGGCTCCGCGGGCCCTGGACCCGGGGCGCCCATGGGCACACCTGCACTCCACCCCTGCTATCCCCAGCACGCTCTCAGGACCCCGGGCAATACACAGACCCTTCTGCTGGACCCTCCGGGAGCCCAAGGGCCCTGGAGCCTGTGCGAGACCCCGCAGGGCCGCGCCTCGCCCTGATCGCCAATGTCGAGGGGCGTCCCCTGCCGCCAGGCTGTGGGCTCGGGTCGCTCGCCCTTCACCCTCCAGGCCCGCCACACCAGGCCCCCTGGCGCGCGGGACCTGGGTCCCTCAGGCAGGTCTCCCCGGGGCACTCTGGGGACACCGGAGGCCTGCCTGCCCCAAACCCCGCCCCACGGCTGCCGCCTGTCCACCGGACACAACGCAACCCGCACAGACCGCCTGCCGCCGGGCGCCCGGAGCCTGCCACCAGTTGGGCGCTCGGGCCCCACGCAAGGCACACGCCACAGCCCCGCCGCCAGCACCGGAAGGCCCGCCGGGCCCCATGGGACCCTCTCCTTTGCGTGCCACACCCATGCACACCCAGGCCTCCCTAACTCCAGCACCAGCATCTCCACGGGAGACGCACCAGACCCTGGGCCCAGCGGGACCCTCGCACCGAAACTCACGCCCCTTCCGCCGCCACCTGCCCCCTTTCCTCCAAAGCAGACTCCCTCCTTGCCACCAGCTCCCGCCCGGCACCAGCTCGGCTGGGCTCCAGTCCGCAGGCGTGGCTAGCTCTGCTGGGTATCAACCTCACACTGCCTCCCACTGCGCAACTCCCTGTCCTCCCTCCCCGGGAACACGGCCTCAGCCAGGGCAGGGGCGCCGCATGGCCTCAATGCCCAGCCCCGTGTGTGGACACCTTAGCGGCCCCGGGAGCTGGCTGCGGGCTCACACTTCTATGCAGCGCCGGCACCCATGACCGGCCAGGGCACAGGCACCCAGCTCCCATTCACGTGCCCGGGACCCCTCCGTCCTGCCTTCCACGCGCCGCCCAAATCTCTGAGGATATCCCACATCATAGCCCAGGCCGCCCTGAAGGCACTGCCGCCCCGGGCACCCAACACTCCCCCTCACGGTGCTCTGCGCACACTGGCCCAGGACCTCTGGCCCTCCTGCACTTCTCTCGACCCCAGTCCGCGGCCGACTCCGCACCGCCCAGGGCCACCTGGCGCCCACCGCCTCCACGTCTCTGGGAAATGCCGCAGGGGCTCCAGGGTTCTCGATGACCACCAAGGACTCTGCGAGGGAAAGGCACTGGCAGCCCCGCCGACCCCGTGAAGGCCCAGGCCAAGGCGTCCGACCCCGCCCAAACGGCCATCTCGGCAAGGCCCCCCGGCCGGCCTCCTCTCTCCCCACCAGAACCTGGGTCGGCAGTCCCGCCGAGGCCAAGGCCCCCGCTGCTCACCCGCAACCTACAGACACCCTCTGCGCCCGACACCGCGGGCAGGACCCCGCGGAGGCCTCAAGGAGGCAGCCGCAGGCCTGAGAGCCCAGCGGCGCTCACACACACCGCAGGCAGCCCACCCCACACTGGGCCTGCCACTCCCAAGGCTTTGCCGCCGGGCACCGGGGGCCCCGGGGCCCCGGGGCTGCCCTCGAGGAGGCCAGCCCCAAGGCTCCTCTCCCCATGGCCCTCCGGGGCCACCGGAGGCCTGCCTGCCCCCACCTGCGCCCCAGGGCTGCACGCACCCAAGGGAGCCAAGGCAACGGGACCCTCCCCCGACGTCCCCTGTGGGAGCCACGTGCCGGACCTCAGTTTGCGATGAGGAGACGGTAGTGAGTTCTCACTCATTTTGTTCAGATTTTCCAAGGAATGCGTTTGTGGGTGTCATCATCGATCCGAGCACGGGCACACCCGCGGGACGGCCACCGCCACAGCCCCCACCGCCGGGACGGCCAGCCAGCTCCCTCCTGGCCGCGGCCCGCAGGCTCCCGAGCCCAACCGCGGGCAAGCAGGTCAGCTCCACCCCCGGGAGCAGAGGGTGCGGGTCCGGGCGCCACACACCGCCCCCCGGGGGCTACCTTGGCGCAGGCCACTGCCGCTTACCATCGCCTACCAGGTGGCCATCGATCCCGCCACCGGCCGCACGCCAACACGCCTCCCACCGGCAGGAGGGACTGGCCTTCCCGGGGTCGCTCCCGACAGGCTCCGGCTTCCGCTCCCCGCGCTGGCCTCCGTTTCTCCGCCGCAGCAGCTGGGTGAGGGCGACAACGGACACGCGCAAGCACGCCTCAGCAAGGGGCCCAGTTGCCCAAGGCACAGGGGCCGAGCCCCCCACCGCCCAGGGCCTGTGGGCAGCCTGGCTGCCACCTGTCCCTGGCCTCCCCCCTCTCACTGGGTGCCAGCAGCCAAAGCGCCACACGGAGTGGCCAGCACTGCCCCTTCGCTGGGGCGCCACACCCTTCCCCCAGGAACCGCACCTCCCTCAGGCTCCCTAAGGCCCTGCCCACCCGCACCCCTCCCAGCTTCAGAAGAGTCCACCCCAACCCCGAGTCCGATTCCGCCCCCAGGCCCACCCTGGGGCTCTCCCTCTCACCCCGATGGGAAAACACCCTCGCTCCGGCCACCGACACTGCCTGCCCACGCAGGGAGAGACACACGCGGCCCAGAGTGCTCTGCAGGAGCCTCACCTCAGGACCGCTGACGTGCCCCTGGGGGCAAGGTCTCCGCCCCGAGAGCGGCTCCGCGGGCCCTGGACCCGGGGCGCCCATGGGCACACCTGCACTCCACCCCTGCTATCCCCAGCACGCTCTCAGGACCCCGGGCAAAACACAGACCCTTCTGCTGGACCCTCCGGGACCCCAAGGGCCCTGGAGCCTGTGCGAGACCCCGCAGGGCCGCACCTCGCCCTGACCGCCAATGGCCAGGGGCGTCCCCTGCCGCCAGGCTGTGGGCTCGGGTCGCTCGCCCTTCACCCTCCAGGCCCGCCACACCAGGCCCCCTGGCGCGCGGGACCTGGGTCCCTCAGGCAGGTCTCCCCGGGGCACTCTGGGGACACCGGAGGCCTGCCTGCCCCAAACCCCGCCCCACGGCTGCCGCCTGTCCACCGGACACAACGCAACCCGCACAGACCGCCTGCCGCCAGGCGCCCGGAGCCTGCCACCAGTTGGGCGCTCGGGCCCCACGCAAGGCACACGCCACAGCCCCGCCGCCAGCACCGGAAGGCCCGCCGGGCCCCATGGGACCCTCTCCTTTGCGTGCCACACCCATGCACACCCAGGCCTCCCTAACTCCAGCACCAGCATCTCCACGGGAGACGCACTAGACCCTGGGCCCAGCGGGACCCTCGCACCGAAACTCACGCCCCTTCCGCCGCAACCTGCCCCCTTTCCTCCACAGCAGACTCCCTCCTTGCCACCAGCTCCCGCCCGGCACCAGCTCGGCTGGGCTCCAGTCCGCAGGCGTGGCTAGCTCTGCTGGGTATCAACCTCACACTGCCTCCCACTGCGCAACTCCCTGTCCTCCCTCCCCGGGAACACGGCCTCAGCCAGGGCAGGGGCGCCGCACGGCCTCAATGCCCAGCCCCGTGTGTGGACACCTTAGCGGCCCCGGGAGCTGGCCGCGGGCTCACACTTCTATGCCCCGCCGGCACCCATGACCGGCCAGGGCACAGGCACCCAGCTCCCATTCACGTGCCCGGGACCCCTCCGTCCTGCCTTCCACGCGCCGCCCAAATCTCTGAGGATATCCCACATCATAGCCCAGGCCGCCCTGAAGGCACTGCCGCCCCGGGCACCCAACACTCCCCCTCACGGTGCTCTGCGCACACTGGCCCAGGACCTCTGGCCCTCCTGCACTTCTCTCGACCCCAGTCCGCGGCCGACTCGGCACCGCCCAGGGCCACCTGGCGCCCACCGCCGCCACGTCTCTGGGAAATGCCGCAGGGGCTCCAGGGTTCTCGATGACCACCAAGGACTCTGCGAGGGAAAGGCACTGGCAGCCCCGCCGACCCCGTGAAGGCCCAGGCCAAGGCGTCCGACCCCGCCCAAACGGCCATCTCGGCAAGGCCCCCCGGCCTGCCTCCTCTCTCCCCACCAGAACCTGGGTCGGCAGTCCCGCCGAGGCCAAGGCCCCCGCTGCTCACCCGCAACCTACAGACACCCTCTGCGCCCGACACCGCGGGCAGGACCCCGCGGAGGCCTCAAGGAGGCAGCCGCAGGCCTGAGAGCCCAGCGGCGCTCACACACACCGCAGGCAGCCCACCCCACACTGGGCCTGCCACTCCCAAGGCTTTCCCGCCGGGCACCGGGGGCCCCGGGGCCCCGGGGCTGCCCTCGAGGAGGCCAGCCCCAAGGCTCCTCTCCCCATGGCCCTCCGGGGCCACCGGAGGCCTGCCTGCCCCCACCTGCGCCCCAGGGCTGCACGCACCCAAGGGAGCCAAGGCAGCGGGACCCTCCCCCGACGTCCCCTGTGGGAGCCACGTGCCGGACCTCAGTTTGCGATGAGGAGACGGTAGTGAGTTCTCACTCATTTTGTTCAGATTTTCCAAGGAATGCGTTTGTGGGTGTCATCATCGATCCGAGCACGGGCACACCCGCGGGACGGCCACCGCCACAGCCCCCACCGCCGGGACGGCCAGCCAGCTCCCTCCTGGCCGCGGCCCGCAGGCTCCCGAGCCCAACCGCGGGCAAGCAGGTCAGCTCCACCCCCGGGAGCAGAGGGTGCGGGTCCGGGCGCCACACACCGCCCCCCGGGGGCTACCTTGGCGCAGGCCACTGCCGCTTACCATCGCCTACCAGGTGGCCATCGATCCCGCCACCGGCCGCACGCCAACACGCCTCCCACCGGCAGGAGGGACTGGCCTTCCCGGGGTCGCTCCCGACAGGCTCCGGCTTCCGCTCCCCGCGCTGGCCTCTGTTTCTCCGCCGCAGCAGCTGGGTGAGGGCGACAACGGACACGCGCAAGCACGCCTCAGCAAGGGGCCCAGTTGCCCAAGGCACAGGGGCCGGGCCCCCCACCGCCCAGGGCCTGTGGGCAGCCTGGCTGCCACCTGTCCCTGGCCTCCCCCCTCTCACTGGGTGCCAGCAGCCAAAGCGCCACACGGAGTGGCCAGCACTGCCCCTTCGCTGGGGCGCCACACCCTTCCCCCAGGAACCGCACCTCCCTCAGGCTCCCTAAGGCCCTGCCCACCCGCACCCCTCCCAGCTTCAGAAGAGTCCACCCCAACCCCGAGTCCGATTCCGCCCCCAGGCCCACCCTGGGGCTCTCCCTCTCACCCCGATGGGAAAACACCCTCGCTCCGGCCACCGACACTGCCTGCCCACGCAGGGAGAGACACACGCGGCCCAGAGTGCTCTGCAGGAGCCTCACCTCAGGACCGCTGACGTGCCCCTGGGGGCAAGGTCTCCGCCCCGAGAGCGGCTCCGCGGGCCCTGGACCCGGGGCGCCCATGGGCACACCTGCACTCCACCCCTGCTATCCCCAGCACGCTCTCAGGACCCCGGGCAAAACACAGACCCTTCTGCTGGACCCTCCGGGACCCCAAGGGCCCTGGAGCCTGTGCGAGACCCCGCAGGGCCGCACCTCGCCCTGACCGCCAATGGCCAGGGGCGTCCCCTGCCGCCAGGCTGTGGGCTCGGGTCGCTCGCCCTTCACCCTCCAGGCCCGCCACACCAGGCCCCCTGGAGCGCGGGACCTGGGTCCCTCAGGCAGGTCTCCCCGGGGCACTCTGGGGACACCGGAGGCCTGCCTGCCCCAAACCCCGCCCCACGGCTGCCGCCTGTCCACCGGACACAACGCAACCCGCACAGACCGCCTGCCGCCGGGCGCCCGGAGCCTGCCACCAGTTGGGCGCTCGGGCCCCACGCAAGGCACACGCCACAGCCCCGCCGCCAGCACCGGAAGGCCCGCCGGGCCCCATGGCACCCTCTCCTTTGCGTGGCACACCCATGCACACCCAGGCCTCCCTAACTCCAGCACCAGCATCTCCACGGGAGACGCACTAGACCCTGGGCCCAGCGGGACCCTCGCACCGAAACTCACGCCCCTTCCGCCGCCACCTGCCCCCTTTCCTCCACAGCAGACTCCCTCCTTGCCACCAGCTCCCGCCCGGCACCAGCTCGGCTGGGCTCCAGTCCGCAGGCGTGGCTAGTTCTGCTGGGTATCAACCTCACACTGCCTCCCACTGTGCAACTCCCTGTCCTCCCTCCCCGGGAACACGGCCTCAGCCAGGGCAGGGGCGCCGCACGGCCTCAATGCCCAGCCCCGTGTGTGGACACCTTAGCGGCCCCGGGAGCTGGCCGCGGGCTCACACTTCTATGCCCCGCCGGCACCCATGACCGGCCAGGGCACAGGCACCCAGCTCCCATTCACGTGCCCGGGACCCCTCCGTCCTGCCTTCCACGCGCCGCCCAAATCTCTGAGGATATCCCACATCATAGCCCAGGCCGCCCTGAAGGCACTGCCGCCCCGGGCACCCAACACTCCCCCTCACGGTGCTCTGCGCACACTGGCCCAGGACCTCTGGCCCTCCTGCACTTCTCTCGACCCCAGTCCGCGGCCGACTCGGCACCGCCCAGGGCCACCTGGCGCCCCACCGCCTCCACGTCTCTGGGAAATGCCGCAGGGGCTCCAGGGTTCTCGATGACCACCAAGGACTCTGCGAGGGAAAGGCACTGGCAGCCCCGCCGACCCCGTGAAGGCCCAGGCCAAGGCGTCCGACCCCGCCCAAACGGCGATCTCGGCAAGGCCCCCCGGCCGGCCTCCTCTCTCCCCACCAGAACCTGGGTCGGCAGTCCCGCCGAGGCCAAGGCCCCCGCTGCTCACCCGCAACCTACAGACACCCTCTGCACCCGACACCGCGGGCAGGACCCCGCGGAGGCCTCAAGGAGGCAGCCGCAGGCCTGAGAGCCCAGCGGCGCTCACACACACCGCAGGCAGCCCACCCCACACTGGGCCTGCCACTCCCAAGGCTTTCCCGCCGGGCAACGGGGGCCCCGGGGCCCCGGGGCTGCCCTCGAGGAGGCCAGCCCCAAGGCTCCTCTCCCCATGGCCCTCCGGGGCCACCGGAGGCCTGCCTGCCCCCACCTGCGCCCCAGGGCTGCACGCACCCAAGGGAGCCAAGGCAACGGGACCCTCCCCCGACGGCCCCTGTGGGAGCCACGTGCCGGACCTCAGTTTGCGATGAGGAGACGGTAGTGAGTTCTCACTCATTTTGTTCAGATTTTCCAAGGAATGCGTTTGTGGGTGTCATCATCGATCCGAGCACGGGCACACCCGCGGGACGGCCACCGCCACAGCCCCCACCGCCGGGACGGCCAGCCAGCTCCCTCCTGGCCGCGGCCCGCAGGCTCCCGAGCCCAACCGCGGGCAAGCAGGTCAGCTCCACCCCCGGGAGCAGAGGGTGCGGGTCCGGGCGCCACACACCGCCCCCCGGGGGCTACCTTGGCGCAGGCCACTGCCGCTTACCATCGCCTACCAGGTGGCCATCGATCCCGCCACCGGCCGCACGCCAACACGCCTCCCACCGGCAGGAGGGACTGGCCTTCCCGGGGTCGCTCCCGACAGGCTCCGGCTTCCGCTCCCCGCGCTGGCCTCCGTCTCTCCGCCGCAGCAGCTGGGTGAGGGCGACAACGGACACGCGCAAGCACGCCTCAGCGAGGGGCCCAGTTGCCCAAGGCACAGGGCCGGGCCCCCCACCACCCAGGGCCTGTGGGCAGCCTGGCTGCCACCTGTCCCTGGCCTCCCCCCTCTCACTGGGTGCCAGCAGCCAAAGCGCCACACGGAGTGGCCAGCACTGCCCCTTCGCTGGGGCGCCACACCCTTCCCCCAGGAACCGCACCTCCCTCAGGCTCCCTAAGGCCCTGCCCACCCGCACCCCTCCCAGCTTCAGAAGAGTCCACCCCAACCCCGAGTCCGATTCCGCCCCCAGGCCCACCCTGGGGCTCTCCCTCTCACCCCGATGGGAAAACACCCTCGCTCCGGCCACCGACACTGCCTGCCCACGCAGGGAGAGACACACGCGGCCCAGAGTGCTCTGCAGGAGCCTCACCTCAGGACCGCTGACGTGCCCCTGGGGGCAAGGTCTCCGCCCCGAGAGCGGCTCCGCGGGCCCTGGACCCGGGGCGCCCATGGGCACACCTGCACTCCACCCCTGCTATCCCTAGCACGCTCTCAGGACCCCGGGCAAAACACAGACCCTTCTGCTGGACCCTCCGGGAGCCCAAGGGCCCTGGAGCCTGGGCGAGACCCCGCAGGGCCGCACCTCGCCCTGACCGCCAATGTCGAGGGGCGTCCCCTGCCGCCAGGCTGTGGGCTCGGGTCGCTCGCCCTTCACCCTCCAGGCCCGCCACACCAGGCCCCCTGGGTCCCTCAGGCAGGTCACCCCGGGGCACTCTGGGGACACCGGAGGCCCTTCACCCTCCAGGCCCGCCACACCAGGCCCCCTGCGTCCCTCAGGCAGGTCTCCCCGGGGCACTCTGGGGACACCGGAGGCCTGCCTGCCCCAAACCCCGCCCCACGGCTG
Source organism: Sus scrofa (assembly GCF_054392235.1). NCBI lineage: Eukaryota > Metazoa > Chordata > Mammalia > Artiodactyla > Suidae > Sus > Sus scrofa. The sequence goes on from NC_139383.1 coordinate 152,344,017, forward strand.
CCGCCTGTCCACCAGACACAACGCAACCCGCACAGACCGCCTGCCGCCGGGCGCCCAGAGCCTGCCACCAGTTGGGCGTTCGGGCCCCACGCAAGGCACACACCACAGCCCCGCCGCCAGCACCGGAAGGCCCGCCGGGCCCCATGGGACCCTCTCCTTTGCGTGCCAAACCCATGCACACCCAGGCCTCCCTAACTCCAGCACCAGCATCTCCACGGGAGACGCACCAGGCCCTGGGCCCAGCGGGACCCTCGCACCGAAACTCACGCCCTCACGCCCCTTCCGCCGCCACCTGCCCCCTTTCCTCCACAGCAGACTGACTCCTTGCCATCAGCTCCCGCCCGGCACCAGCTCGGCTGGGCTCCAGTCCGCAGGCGTGGCTAGCTCTGCTGGGTATCAACCTCACACTGCCTCCCACTGCGCAACTCCCTGTCCTCCCTCCCCGGGAACACGGCCTCAGCCAGGGCAGGGGCGCCGCACGGCCTCAATGCCCAGCCCCGTGTGTGGACACCTTAGCGGCCCCGGGAGCTGGCCGCGGGCTCACACTTCTATGCCCCGCCGGCACCCATGACCGGCCAGGGCACAGGCACCCAGCTCCCATTCACGTGCCCGGGACCCCTCCGTCCTGCCTTCCACGCGCCGCCCAAATCTCTGAGGATATCCCACATCATAGCCCAGGCCGCCCTGAAGGCACTGCCGCCCCGGGCACCCAACACTCCCCCTCACGGTGCTCTGCGCACACTGGCCCAGGACCTCTGGCCCTCCTGCACTTCTCTCGACCCCAGTCCGCGGCCGACTTGGCACCGCCCACGGCCACCTGGCGCCCCGCCGCCTCCACGTCTGTGGGAAATGCCGCAGGGGCTCCAGGGTTCTCGATGACCACCAAGGACTCTGCGAGGGAAAGGCACTGGCAGCCCCGCCGACCCCGTGAAGGCCCAGGCCAACGCGTCCGACCCCGCCCAAACGGCCATCTCGGCAAGGTCCCCCGGCCTGCCTCCCCTCTCCCCACCAGAACCTGGGTTGGCAGTCCCGCCGAGGCCAAGGCCCCCGCTGCTCACCCGCAACCTACAGACACCCTCTGCGCCCGACACCGCGGGCAGGACCCCGCGGAGGCCTCAAGGAGGCAGCCGCAGGCCTGAGAGCCCAGCGGCGCTCACACACACCGCAGGCAGCCCACCCCACACTGGGCCTGCCACTCCCAAGGCTTTCCCGTCGGGCACCGGGGCCCCGGGGCCCCGGGGCTGCCCTCGAGGAGGCCAGCCCCAAGGCTCCTCTCCCCATGGCCCTCCGGGGCCACCGGAGGCCTGCCTGCCCCCACCTGCGCCCCAGGGCTGCACGCACCCAAGGGAGCCAAGGCAACGGGACCCTCCCCCGACGGCCCCTGTGGGAGCCACGTGCCGGACCTCAGTTTGCGATGAGGAGACGGTAGTGAGTTCTCACTCATTTTGTTCAGATTTTCCAAGGAATGCGTTTGTGGGTGTCATCATCGATCCGAGCACGGGCACACCCGCGGGACGGCCACCGCCACAGCCCCCACCGCCGGGACGGCCAGCCAGCTCCCTCCTGGCCGCGGCCCGCAGGCTCCCGAGCCCAACCGCGGGCAAGCAGGTCAGCTCCACCCCCGGGAGCAGAGGGTGCGGGTCCGGGCGCCACACACCGCCCCCCGGGGGCTACCTTGGCGCAGGCCACTGCCGCTTACCATCGCCTACCAGGTGGCCATCGATCCCGCCACCGGCCGCACGCCAACACGCCTCCCACCGGCAGGAGGGACTGGCCTTCCCGGGGTCGCTCCCGACAGGCTCCGGCTTCCGCTCCCCGCGCTGGCCTCCGTCTCTCCGCCGCAGCAGCTGGGTGAGGGCGACAACGGACACGCGCAAGCACGCCTCAGCAAGGGGCCCAGTTGCCCAAGGCACAGGGGCCGGGCCCCCCACCGCCCAGGGCCTGTGGGCAGCCTGGCTGCCACCTGTCCCTGGCCTCCCCCCTCTCACTGGGTGCCAGCAGCCAAAGCGCCACACGGAGTGGCCAGCACTGCCCCTTCGCTGGGGCGCCACACCCTTCCCCCAGGAACCGCACCTCCCTCAGGCTCCCTAAGGCCCTGCCCACCCGCACCCCTCCCAGCTTCAGAAGAGTCCACCCCAACCCCGAGTCCGATTCCGCCCCCAGGCCCACCCTGGGGCTCTCCCTCTCACCCCGATGGGAAAACACCCTCGCTCCGGCCACCGACACTGCCTGCCCACGCAGGGAGAGACACACGCGGCCCAGAGTGCTCTGCAGGAGCCTCACCTCAGGACCGCTGACGTGCCCCTGGGGGCAAGGTCTCCGCCCCGAGAGCGGCTCCGCGGGCCCTGGACCCGGGGCGCCCATGGGCACACCTGCACTCCACCCCTGCTATCCCCAGCACGCTCTCAGGACCCCGGGCAAAACACAGACCCTTCTGCTGGACCCTCCGGGACCCCAAGGGCCCTGGAGCCTGTGCGAGACCCCGCAGGGCCGCGCCTCGCCCTGACCGCCAATGGCCAGGGGCGTCCCCTGCCGCCAGGCTGTGGGCTCGGGTCGCTCGCCCTTCACCCTCCAGGCCCGCCACACCAGGCCCCCTGGCGCGCGGGACCTGGGTCCCTCAGGCAGGTCTCCCCGGGGCACTCTGGGGACACCGGAGGCCTGCCTGCCCCAAACCCCGCCCCACGGCTGCCGCCTGTCCACCGGACACAACGCAACCCGCACAGACCGCCTGCCGCCGGGCGCCCGGAGCCTGCCACCAGTTGGGCGCTCGGGCCCCACGCAAGGCACACGCCACAGCCCCGCCGCCAGCACCGGAAGGCCCGCCGGGCCCCATGGGACCCTCTCCTTTGCGTGCCACACCCATGCACACCCAGGCCTCCCTAACTCCAGCACCAGCATCTCCACGGGAGACGCACTAGACCCTGGGCCCAGCGGGACCCTCGCACCGAAACTCACGCCCCTTCCGCCGCAACCTGCCCCCTTTCCTCCAAAGCAGACTCCCTCCTTGCCACCAGCTCCCGCCCGGCACCAGCTCGGCTGGGCTCCAGTCCGCAGGCGTGGCTAGCTCTGCTGGGTATCAACCTCACACTGCCTCCCACTGCGCAACTCCCTGTCCTCCCTCCCCGGGAACACGGCCTCAGCCAGGGCAGGGGCGCCGCACGGCCTCAATGCCCAGCCCCGTGTGTGGACACCTTAGCGGCCCCGGGAGCTGGCCGCGGGCTCACACTTCTATGCCCCGCCGGCACCCATGACCGGCCAGGGCACAGGCACCCAGCTCCCATTCACGTGCCCGGGACCCCTCCGTCCTGCCTTCCACGCGCCGCCCAAATCTCTGAGGATATCCCACATCATAGCCCAGGCCGCCCTGAAGGCACTGCCGCCCCGGGCACCCAACACTCCCCCTCACGGTGCTCTGCGCACACTGGCCCAGGACCTCTGGCCCTCCTGCACTTCTCTCGACCCCAGTCCGCGGCCGACTCCGCACCGCCCAGGGCCACCTGGCGCCCACCGCCTCCACGTCTCTGGGAAATGCCGCAGGGGCTCCAGGGTTCTCGATGACCACCAAGGACTCTGCGAGGGAAAGGCACTGGCAGCCCCGCCGACCCCGTGAAGGCCCAGGCCAAGGCGTCCGACCCCGCCCAAACGGCCATCTCGGCAAGGCCCCCCGGCCTGCCTCCCCTCTCCCCACCAGAACCTGGGTTGGCAGTCCCGCCGAGGCCAAGGCCCCCGCTGCTCACCCGCAACCTACAGACACCCTCTGCGCCCGACACCGCGGGCAGGACCCCGCGGAGGCCTCAAGGAGGCAGCCGCAGGCCTGAGAGCCCAGCGGCGCTCACACACACCGCAGGCAGCCCACCCCACACTGGGCCTGCCACTCCCAAGGCTTTCCCGTCGGGCACCGGGGCCCCGGGGCCCCGGGGCTGCCCTCGAGGAGGCCAGCCCCAAGGCTCCTCTCCCCATGGCCCTCCGGGGCCACCGGAGGCCTGCCTGCCCCCACCTGCGCCCCAGGGCTGCACGCACCCAAGGGAGCCAAGGCAACGGGACCCTCCCCCGACGGCCCCTGTGGGAGCCACGTGCCGGACCTCAGTTTGCGATGAGGAGACGGTAGTGAGTTCTCACTCATTTTGTTCAGATTTTCCAAGGAATGCGTTTGTGGGTGTCATCATCGATCCGAGCACGGGCACACCCGCGGGACGGCCACCGCCACAGCCCCCACCGCCGGGACGGCCAGCCAGCTCCCTCCTGGCCGCGGCCCGCAGGCTCCCGAGCCCAACCGCGGGCAAGCAGGTCAGCTCCACCCCCGGGAGCAGAGGGTGCGGGTCCGGGCGCCACACACCGCCCCCCGGGGGCTACCTTGGCGCAGGCCACTGCCGCTTACCATCGCCTACCAGGTGGCCATCGATCCCGCCACCGGCCGCACGCCAACACGCCTCCCACCGGCAGGAGGGACTGGCCTTCCCGGGGTCGCTCCCGACAGGCTCCGGCTTCCGCTCCCCGCGCTGGCCTCCGTCTCTCCGCCGCAGCAGCTGGGTGAGGGCGACAACGGACACGCGCAAGCACGCCTCAGCAAGGGGCCAGGCTGCCCAAGGCACAGGGGCCGGGCCCCCCACCGCCCAGGGCCTGTGGGCAGCCTGGCTGCCACCTGTCCCTGGCCTCCCCCCTCTCACTGGGTGCCAGCAGCCAAAGCGCCACACGGAGTGGCCAGCACTGCCCCTTCGCTGGGGCGCCACACCCTTCCCCCAGGAACCGCACCTCCCTCAGGCTCCCTAAGGCCCTGCCCACCCGCACCCCTCCCAGCTTCAGAAGAGTCCACCCCAACCCCGAGTCCGATTCCGCCCCCAGGCCCACCCTGGGGCTCTCCCTCTCACCCCGATGGGAAAACACCCTCGCTCCGGCCACCGACACTGCCTGCCCACGCAGGGAGAGACACACGCGGCCCAGAGTGCTCTGCAGGAGCCTCACCTCAGGACCGCTGACGTGCCCCTGGGGGCAAGGTCTCCGCCCCGAGAGCGGCTCCGCGGGCCCTGGACCCGGGGCGCCCATGGGCACACCTGCACTCCACCCCTGCTATCCCCAGCACGCTCTCAGGACCCCGGGCAATACACAGACCCTTCTGCTGGACCCTCCGGGAGCCCAAGGGCCCTGGAGCCTGTGCGAGACCCCGCAGGGCCGCGCCTCGCCCTGATCGCCAATGTCGAGGGGCGTCCCCTGCCACCAGGCTGTGGGCTCGGGTCGCTCGCCCTTCACCCTCCAGGCCCGCCACACCAGGCCCCCTGGCGCGCGGGACCTGGGTCCCTCAGGCAGGTCTCCCCGGGGCACTCTGGGGACACCGGAGGCCTGCCTGCCCCAAACCCCGCCCCACGGCTGCCGCCTGTCCACCGGACACAACGCAACCCGCACAGACCGCCTGCCGCCGGGCGCCCGGAGCCTGCCACCAGTTGGGCGCTCGGGCCCCACGCAAGGCACACGCCACAGCCCCGCCGCCAGCACCGGAAGGCCCGCCGGGCCCCATGGGACCCTCTCCTTTGCGTGCCACACCCATGCGCACCCAGGCCTCCCTAACTCCAGCACCAGCATCTCCACGGGAGACGCACTAGACCCTGGGCCCAGCGGGACCCTCGCACCGAAACTCACGCCCCTTCCGCCGCAACCTGCCCCCTTTCCTCCACAGCAGACTCCCTCCTTGCCACCAGCTCCCGCCCGGCACCAGCTCGGCTGGGCTCCAGTCCGCAGGCGTGGCTAGCTCTGCTGGGTATCAACCTCACACTGCCTCCCACTGCGCAACTCCCTGTCCTCCCTCCCCGGGAACACGGCCTCAGCCAGGGCAGGGGCGCCGCACGGCCTCAATGCCCAGCCCCGTGTGTGGACACCTTAGCGGCCCCGGGAGCTGGCCGCGGGCTCACACTTCTATGCCCCGCCGGCACCCATGACCGGCCAGGGCACAGGCACCCAGCTCCCATTCACGTGCCCGGGACCCCTCCGTCCTGCCTTCCACGCGCCGCCCAAATCTCTGAGGATATCCCACATCATAGCCCAGGCCGCCCTGAAGGCACTGCCGCCCCGGGCACCCAACACTCCCCCTCACGGTGCTCTGCGCACACTGGCCCAGGACCTCTGGCCCTCCTGCACTTCTCTCGACCCCAGTCCGCGGCCGACTCGGCACCGCCCAGGGCCACCTGGCGCCCACCGCCTCCACGTCTCTGGGAAATGCCGCAGGGGCTCCAGGGTTCTCGATGACCACCAAGGACTCTGCGAGGGAAAGGCACTGGCAGCCCCGCCGACCCCGTGAAGGCCCAGGCCAAGGCGTCCGACCCCGCCCAAACGGCCATCTCGGCAAGGCCCCCCGGCCGGCCTCCTCTCTCCCCACCAGAACCTGGGTCGGCAGTCCCGCCGAGGCCAAGGCCCCCGCTGCTCACCCGCAACCTACAGACACCCTCTGCGCCCGACACCGCGGGCAGGACCCCGCGGAGGCCTCAAGGAGGCAGCCGCAGGCCTGAGAGCCCAGCGGCGCTCACACACACCGCAGGCAGCCCACCCCACACTGGGCCTGCCACTCCCAAGGCTTTGCCGCCGGGCAACGGGGGCCCCGGGGCCCCGGGGCTGCCTCGAGGAGGCCAGCCCCAAGGCTCCTCTCCCCATGGCCCTCCGGGGCCACCGGAGGCCTGCCTGCCCCCACCTGCGCCCCAGGGCTGCACGCACCCAAGGGAGCCAAGGCAACGGGACCCTCCCCCGACGGCCCCTGTGGGAGCCACGTGCCGGACCTCAGTTTGCGATGAGGAGACGGTAGTGAGTTCTCACTCATTTTGTTCAGATTTTCCAAGGAATGCGTTTGTGGGTGTCATCATCGATCCGAGCACGGGCACACCCGCGGGACGGCCACCGCCACAGCCCCCACCGCCGGGACGGCCAGCCAGCTCCCTCCTGGCCGCGGCCCGCAGGCTCCCGAGCCCAACCGCGGGCAAGCAGGTCAGCTCCACCCCCGGGAGCAGAGGGTGCGGGTCCGGGCGCCACACACCGCCCCCCGGGGGCTACCTTGGCGCAGGCCACTGCCGCTTACCATCGCCTACCAGGTGGCCATCGATCCCGCCACCGGCCGCACGCCAACACGCCTCCCACCGGCAGGAGGGACTGGCCTTCCCGGGGTCGCTCCCGACAGGCTCCGGCTTCCGCTCCCCGCGCTGGCCTCCGTTTCTCCGCCGCAGCAGCTGGGTGAGGGCGACAACGGACACGCGCAAGCACGCCTCAGCAAGGGGCCCAGTTGCCCAAGGCACAGGGGCCGGGCCCCCCACCGCCCAGGGCCTGTGGGCAGCCTGGCTGCCACCTGTCCCTGGCCTCCCCCCTCTCACTGGGTGCCAGCAGCCAAAGCGCCACACGGAGTGGCCAGCACTGCCCCTTCGCTGGGGCGCCACACCCTTCCCCCAGGAACCGCACCTCCCTCAGGCTCCCTAAGGCCCTGCCCACCCGCACCCCTCCCAGCTTCAGAAGAGTCCACCCCAACCCCGAGTCCGATTCCGCCCCCAGGCCCACCCTGGGGCTCTCCCTCTCACCCCGATGGGAAAACACCCTCGCTCCGGCCACCGACACTGCCTGCCCACGCAGGGAGAGACACGCGCGGCCCAGAGTGCTCTGCAGGAGCCTCACCTCAGGACCGCTGACGTGCCCCTGGGGGCAAGGTCTCCGCCCCGAGAGCGGCTCCGCGGGCCCTGGACCCGGGGCGCCAATGGGCACACCTGCACTCCACCCCTGCTATCCCCAGCACGCTCTCAGGACCCCGGGCAATACACAGACCCTTCTGCTGGACCCTCCGGGACCCCAAGGGCCCTGGAGCCTGTGCGAGACCCCGCAGGGCCGCACCTCGCCCTGATCGCCAATGTCGAGGGGCGTCCCCTGCCGCCAGGCTGTGGGCTCGGGTCGCTCGCCCTTCACCCTCCAGGCCCGCCACACCAGGCCCCCTGGCGCGCGGGACCTGGGTCCCTCAGGCAGGTCTCCCCGGGGCACTCTGGGGACACCGGAGGCCTGCCTGCCCCAAACCCCGCCCCACGGCTGCCGCCTGTCCACCGGACACAACGCAACCCGCACAGACCGCCTGCCGCCGGGCGCCCGGAGCCTGCCACCAGTTGGGCGCTCGGGCCCCACGCAAGGCACACGCCACAGCCCCGCCGCCAGCACCGGAAGGCCCGCCGGGCCCCATGGGACCCTCTCCTTTGCGTGCCACACCCATGCACACCCAGGCCTCCCTAACTCCAGCACCAGCATCTCCACGGGAGACGCACCAGACCCTGGGCCCAGCGGGACCCTCGCACCGAAACTCACGCCCCTTCCGCCGCCACCTGCCCCCTTTCCTCCAAAGCAGACTCCCTCCTTGCCACCAGCTCCCGCCCGGCACCAGCTCGGCTGGGCTCCAGTCCGCAGGCGTGGCTAGCTCTGCTGGGTATCAACCTCACACTGCCTCCCACTGCGCAACTCCCTGTCCTCCCTCCCCGGGAACACGGCCTCAGCCAGGGCAGGGGCGCCGCATGGCCTCAATGCCCAGCCCCGTGTGTGGACACCTTAGCGGCCCCGGGAGCTGGCTGCGGGCTCACACTTCTATGCAGCGCCGGCACCCATGACCGGCCAGGGCACAGGCACCCAGCTCCCATTCACGTGCCCGGGACCCCTCCGTCCTGCCTTCCACGCGCCGCCCAAATCTCTGAGGATATCCCACATCATAGCCCAGGCCGCCCTGAAGGCACTGCCGCCCCGGGCACCCAACACTCCCCCTCACGGTGCTCTGCGCACACTGGCCCAGGACCTCTGGCCCTCCTGCACTTCTCTCGACCCCAGTCCGCGGCCGACTCCGCACCGCCCAGGGCCACCTGGCGCCCACCGCCTCCACGTCTCTGGGAAATGCCGCAGGGGCTCCAGGGTTCTCGATGACCACCAAGGACTCTGCGAGGGAAAGGCACTGGCAGCCCCGCCGACCCCGTGAAGGCCCAGGCCAAGGCGTCCGACCCCGCCCAAACGGCCATCTCGGCAAGGCCCCCCGGCCGGCCTCCTCTCTCCCCACCAGAACCTGGGTCGGCAGTCCCGCCGAGGCCAAGGCCCCCGCTGCTCACCCGCAACCTACAGACACCCTCTGCGCCCGACACCGCGGGCAGGACCCCGCGGAGGCCTCAAGGAGGCAGCCGCAGGCCTGAGAGCCCAGCGGCGCTCACACACACCGCAGGCAGCCCACCCCACACTGGGCCTGCCACTCCCAAGGCTTTCCCGCCGGGCAACGGGGGCCCCGGGGCCCCGGGGCTGCCCTCGAGGAGGCCAGCCCCAAGGCTCCTCTCCCCATGGCCCTCCGGGGCCACCGGAGGCCTGCCTGCCCCCACCTGCGCCCCAGGGCTGCACGCACCCAAGGGAGCCAAGGCAACGGGACCCTCCCCCGACGGCCCCTGTGGGAGCCACGTGCCGGACCTCAGTTTGCGATGAGGAGACGGTAGTGAGTTCTCACTCATTTTGTTCAGATTTTCCAAGGAATGCGTTTGTGGGTGTCATCATCGATCCGAGCACGGGCACACCCGCGGGACGGCCACCGCCACAGCCCCCACCGCCGGGACGGCCAGCCAGCTCCCTCCTGGCCGCGGCCCGCAGGCTCCCGAGCCCAACCGCGGGCAAGCAGGTCAGCTCCACCCCCGGGAGCAGAGGGTGCGGGTCCGGGCGCCACACACCGCCCCCCGGGGGCTACCTTGGCGCAGGCCACTGCCGCTTACCATCGCCTACCAGGTGGCCATCGATCCCGCCACCGGCCGCACGCCAACACGCCTCCCACCGGCAGGAGGGACTGGCCTTCCCGGGGTCGCTCCCGACAGGCTCCGGCTTCCGCTCCCCGCGCTGGCCTCCGTTTCTCCGCCGCAGCAGCTGGGTGAGGGCGACAACGGACACGCGCAAGCACGCCTCAGCAAGGGGCCCAGTTGCCCAAGGCACAGGGGCCGAGCCCCCCACCGCCCAGGGCATGTGGGCAGCCTGGCTGCCACCTGTCCCTGGCCTCCCCCCTCTCACTGGGTGCCAGCAGCCAAAGCGCCACACGGAGTGGCCAGCACTGCCCCTTCGCTGGGGCGCCACACCCTTCCCCCAGGAACCGCACCTCCCTCAGGCTCCCTAAGGCCCTGCCCACCCGCACCCCTCCCAGCTTCAGAAGAGTCCACCCCAACCCCGAGTCCGATTCCGCCCCCAGGCCCACCCTGGGGCTCTCCCTCTCACCCCGATGGGAAAACACCCTCGCTCCGGCCACCGACACTGCCTGCCCACGCAGGGAGAGACACACGCGGCCCAGAGTGCTCTGCAGGAGCCTCACCTCAGGACCGCTGACGTGCCCCTGGGGGCAAGGTCTCCGCCCCGAGAGCGGCTCCGCGGGCCCTGGACCCGGGGCGCCCATGGGCACACCTGCACTCCACCCCTGCTATCCCCAGCACGCTCTCAGGACCCCGGGCAAAACACAGACCCTTCTGCTGGACCCTCCGGGACCCCAAGGGCCCTGGAGCCTGTGCGAGACCCCGCAGGGCCGCACCTCGCCCTGACCGCCAATGGCCAGGGGCGTCCCCTGCCGCCAGGCTGTGGGCTCGGGTCGCTCGCCCTTCACCCTCCAGGCCCGCCACACCAGGCCCCCTGGCGCGCGGGGCCTGCGTCCCTCAGGCAGGTCTCCCCGGGGCACTCTGGGGACACCGGAGGCCTGCCTGCCCCAAACCCCGCCCCACGGCTGCCGCCTGTCCACCGGACACAACGCAACCCGCACAGACCGCCTGCCGCCGGGCGCCCGGAGCCTGCCACCAGTTGGGCGCTCGGGCCCCACGCAAGGCACACGCCACAGCCCCGCCGCCAGCACCGGAAGGCCCGCCGGGCCCCATGGCACCCTCTCCTTTGCGTGGCACACCCATGCACACCCAGGCCTCCCTAACTCCAGCACCAGCATCTCCACGGGAGACGCACTAGACCCTGGGCCCAGCGGCACCCTCGCACCGAAACTCACGCCCCTTCCGCCGCCGCCTGCCCCCTTTCCTCGACAGCAGACTCCCTCCTTGCCACCAGCTCCCGCCTGGCACCAGCTCGGCTGGGCTCCAGTCCGCAGGCGTGGCTAGCTCTGCTGGGTATCAACCTCACACTGCCTCCCACTGCGCAACTCCCTGTCCTCCCTCCCCGGGAACACAGCCTCAGCCAGGGCAGGGGCGCCGCATGGCCTCAATGCCCATCCCCGTGTGTGGACACCTTAGCGGCCCCGGGAGCTGGCCGCGGGCTCACACTTCTATGCCCCGCCGGCACCCATGACCGGCCAGGGCACAGGCACCCAGCTCCCATTCACGTGCCCGGGACCCCTCCGTCCTGCCTTCCACGCGCCGCCCAAATCTCTGAGGATATCCCACATCATAGCCCAGGCCACCCTGAAGGCACTGCCGCCCCGGGCACCCAACACTCCCCCTCACGGTGCTCTGCGCACACTGGCCCAGGACCTCTGGCCCTCCTGCACTTCTCTCGACCCCAGTCCGCGGCCGACTCGGCACCGCCCAGGGCCACCTGGCGCCCACCGCCTCCACGTCTCTGGGAAATGCCGCAGGGGCTCCAGGGTTCTCGATGACCACCAAGGACTCTGCGAGGGAAAGGCACTGGCAGCCCCGCCGACCCCGTGAAGGCCCAGGCCAAGGCGTCCGACCCCGCCCAAACGGCCATCTCGGCAAGGCCCCCCGGCCTGCCTCCTCTCTCCCCACCAGAACCTGGGTCGGCAGTCCCGCCGAGGCCAAGGCCCCCGCTGCTCACCCGCAACCTACAGACAGCCTCTGCGCCCGACACCTTGGGCAGGACCCCGCGGAGGCCTTGGAGCTTGTGCAATCAACCACATTCCTGAGAACGAGCATGTGGGTCTGTCCCCTACCCTTGTTCCTGGTATATAGACATTCTCCCAATTTCTTAGAGTCAGACAGGGTCCAGATCTCTTTCCTTATGTTTACCTGGGATCCGGGGCTTGACAATATCCCCCATGCTGTCCCTGAAGTTACCTTTCTTCTCTCCTGCTAATGTTGCTGGGAGGATCCTATATAATCCTCAAGGAGACAGAAATATACAATGAGAGCCCACATACAGAGCTGGCCACCCTGGGCCTGCCTCTCACAAGGCATACCCACCAGGCTTTGGTTCACTGGGTTTGTCCTTGAGGTTGTCTGCCCCTGGCTCCTTTCCCAATGGCTCCTCCTGTGACTTGATTGTTTGGCTTTGTTTTTGTTTCTATATTTATTGCTGAACGTTCACTCTGCTGATATCTCTTTTTGCCTATCTTTCTGTATATGTTTTTCTTTTTTTTTCTTTGTGTGTGTGTGTGTGTGTGTGTGTGTGTGTGTGTGTGTGGTGTATGTTGAAGGAGGTAGCCTCTGTATCTCTGTATCTATGTGTTTTTCTCTACAAATACCTCAGTTACTCAAAACTCATTCTGTGTATATTGTGACATTTCCTCTACCCTATGAATTAAATTGACTTCCCACGTACACTATTGCTTTTGCCATAGTGAAGGACGACAAAAAGCACATCAGATGCGCAGAAAAATTGAAGAGACAAATGGTAGAACTCCTTTATCAGTTACTACATTAAAAAGAAATGGTTCAAATTTATGTCGAAATGGATTTTAAAACATGATCCAACAATATGTTATCTGCAAGAGACTTACTTTAGATTCAGAGACAAACTGGTTGAAAATTAATGTATGAAATAAATATTTCATATAAATTATAACCAAAAGAGCTGAAGTCACTATATTAATACCAGACAAAATCTGTTTTCAAACAAAAATTGATACATGGGTCAATTAAACGTTGATAAAAGAGTCAATCAATTAAGAAGTTATAACAATCTGGGGTTCCCATCATGGCTTAGTGGTTAACGAATCTGACTAGGAACCATGAGGTTGTTCGTTCTATCCCTGGCCTCACTCAGTGAGTTAAGGATCCAGCATTGTGTGAGCTGTGGTGTAGGCTGCAGATGCGGCTTGGATCCCACGTTGCTGTGGCTGTGGTATAGGCCAGCCCCTACAGATCTGATCAGACCCCTAGCCTGGGAACCTCCATATGTTATGGGTGCAGCCCTAGAACAGACCAAAAAAAGAAAAAAGAAAAAAAAAGAAGATACAGCAATCCTAAACATTTACACACCTAACAACAGAGTCCCAACAAATTGAAGCAAATCTGCATAGAATTGAAGAGAGAAATAGATAATTCTACAGTAATACTTGGTTACCTCAATATCCTACCTTCAATAAGCAATGAAATAATTAGAAAGATCATTACAGAAATAGAGTACCTTAATAATACTATAAAACAACTACACCTAACAGACACATGCAGAACACTTCACCTAACAAAAGAGGTTTACATAATTTTCTCAAGGGCTCATAAAATATTCTAAAAATAGAAAGATATAATACCCAAAATATGTTTAAATAGATGATGAAACATTGAAATCATACTATGTTCACCACGAAAGAATTCAATTAGAAATCAGCAACAGACGATTAGAAAATTCACACATAATCGGAAATTAAGAATCAAATTCCTAATAAACAATGAACCAAATAAGATTTTCCTATTCTCAAGGCAAATATCTGAATTTAAGATGAATAAAAATTAACACACAATATTCTAAAATGTAGGAGATGCCAAAAACTGTACTCTAGGGGAAATATATAACTTTTAAAACTCACATTTAAAAAAAAAGTTTTCAAATCAATAACCTAACCTTATGCCTTCAGAAGCTAGAAGAAGAAAAGCAACTCAAATATAAATCAAGAAGCGGAAGAAAATAAAGGTTATCCCAGGAAATTTAAAAAATACATATTGGAGTTCCTGTCATGGCACAGTGGTTAACGAATCCGACTAGGAACCATGAGGTTGCGGGTTCGGTCCCTACCCTTGCTCAGTGGGTTAATGATCCGGCGTTGCCGTGAGCTGTGGTGTAGGTTGCAGACGCGGCTCGGACCCTGCATTGCTGTGGCTCTGGCGTAGGCTGGTGGCTACAGCTCCGATTCGACCCCTAGCCTGGGAACCTCCATATGCCGTGGGAGCGGCCCAAGAAATAGCTAAAAAGACAAAAAATGAAAAAAATAATAAATAAATAAATAAAATATATATTAATGATTGAAATGATTAACTGAAAAAATAAAATAAAATCAATAAAACCAGAAACTAATTCTTTGAAAAATTCAAGAAATTTCAGAATGCTTTAGCTAAACTGAGGAGGAGAGGATTAGAGAAGATTCAATTTACTAATGCCACAAGTGAACACAGAGACATTACTACTGACTTCAGAGAAATGAAAAGGATTAGGAACAATGCAGTGAACAAGCGCTTACCAGAAAAATTAAACAATCTAGATGTAATGGACTAATTCTTAAAAAAGTAAAAACTATCAAAAATAACCCAAGAAGAATTTGAAATTCTGAACAGATTTTGCTATGTTCTGAATGTTTGTGTCCCCCCAAAATTCATACCTGAAAATCCCAAGTAGGGCCCTTGGGAGGTGCTTAAGCCATAACAGTAGAGACCAAGTGAATGGGCTTCACTTCTTACAAAAGGGACTCTGACTAAACTCTCTTATTCCTTCCACCATGTGAAGATACTGCCTTTAACTGACCATACTGATTCCCTGAACTCAACAATGCTAGTATTTCAGGATCCAAAACTTTGAAAAAATAAATATCTATTGTTTATAAGCTACCCAGTTGGTGGCATCTTGTTATGATGGCACAAATGGATTATGACAGATTGATTAAGTAAAGTGGTTTAATCAGAAATTTAAAACAAAAACAAAACAAAAAAAAAACCTTTCAGCAAAGAAAAGCCTAGGACCATATGGCATTACTGGTGAATTCTACTAAACATTTAAGGAAGGGTTAACACCAATACTTCTTAAATTCTCCCCAAAACTAAAGGAGGGAGAAACACATCCTAACTCATACTACGAGGCCAATTTGACCATGATACCCAAACCAGATGAGGACATCACTCAGAACCTCACAAATTAATGAATGTAACAAAAAAGAAGCAGACTCATAAGATATAAAGAACAAACAAGTGGTTACCAGTGGGAAGACGGAAGTGGGGACAAATTAGGGGTAGGGGATTAAGAGGTACAAGCTATTAGGTATAAAATAATATACATGGTTATACCTTGAAACAGAGGGAAATACAGCCAATATTTTATAATGACTACAAACAGTATAACTTTTAAAAATTGTGAATTCCTATATTGTACTCCTGTAACTATACCGTACATCTGTAATACTGTACATCAACTTTATTTCAATTAAAAAAAATAAGTGGGGAGTTCCCTGGTGATCTAGTGGTTAGAACTCAGAACTCTGACTGCTGCAGCCTGGTTTCAGTCCCTGGTCTGGGAACTGAGATCTCACATAAAGCCATTGTATGTCATGGCAAAAAAAAAAAAAAGGTGATGTGACAGGACATCATTGTCTTGTTCCCAGTTCTAGGGAGAAAATACTTAAAAAAAAAAAAAAAAGCATCTAGGTGGTACATTAATACATGCCATTTATAGCATAAACATTATATGTCAATATAATTCTATACATTAAGACAGAATCATGTACTACAAATCTACTTATACAATCATATGGATCAACAAACAACTGTGTATTTATAGATCATATTTGCTAAAACAATATATGTTCTAGTGTTCCTGTCACTCATGATTATAATCAAATGTTTTCAATGATAGTTTCTAGCGTTCATTTCATTATCTCGTAGGGATCTTCTCCTCCCTGATGTTGCAGTTATTAGTGTTCATGGCTACTTTATAATATTTTATAAATTCTTATTGATGTCATTTGAATGACATTGCTGGAGAAGTGAATGAACAATTTAAAATACATACATACATACAAAAATAATACTACACTTCAAAGAATTCTACACTTCAAAGAATTTTCTGTCACGAGAAAAACAGAGTAACCCATCTCAAAAGTATTAAACAGCAGGCCTTTGGTAACACAAGACCTTGGTAATCATGCCAAGGAAAATACAGACTATTTTTCTTATTAATACATGTTTCAATTTTAACAACAAATTATGATTAGATATGTGAAACTTCACTATCTCTCCACTTGATTAACCAAACCTATTTTGTGAGACTAATGCAGTATGAAAAATTGAATTTTCTGTGTTTCAGAAAAATGAAGTGCCCCAAGGTTCTTTATCATTTAAAATAATCATGGCCTTAGAAAGAACTAAGGAAATTTAATATATAACTTTTCACATCAAAAATGAAAAAAAAACTAAAGTCAAATTCAATACTGAGAAGAGTTGAAATAATGATCCATAATTATCTTACAGATCTAACTACAGATCAAAATGATCTAACTATGATGATCTCAATCACAGGGTCAATATTTTGAAACTATAATAAGTTATTAAGAAAACTCTTAAACATAGCTTAATTACATCAAAGAATATTTCATTGTAATATGAAACTGTTAAAAAAATAGCAATTGGAGTTCCTGCAATGGCAGAGCAGGTTAAGGGGCTGGTGTTGCTGCAGCTGGGGTGTAGGTTGCAGCTGGAGCTTGGTTTTGATCCCTAGGCCAGGATACCATATGCCACAGGTGAAGGCAAAAGAAAATCAACAATTTTCTAAAATTCTACACTTGTCAGTCTAACCAAAAGTCAACTAAAATAAAATTTAAACTTTGGAAATGAAGATAAAGGAAATCAACAAGAAAAGCACACATCAAGATATCATCCAGCAAGCCACTTAACAGATGAACACAGAGACTTCAGTGTATAGCACAAAGCACACGACATATGACTATGGAAGAAAATTGTATAGTTACTCACCTCTGTTCCCTGAAGTGGAGGCCCTCACTCGAGCCATTCTACCTCAGAAAACCGTAACAGGAAAAAAGTAAAGATACAGTCTTGAAAAAAAAATTAATCAACAGTAAAAATAACAAAGCACTAATTTTGACCCCATTGTCAATATTTATTACAGGCATTTAGTGTTCCTTTCTTTTAGACCAACACTTATGGGATTTTTAACATCTGTCACAGTTGCTTGACCCACTCAATTTAATCTTTCTCTCATTTTCTTATTTATTATTCAAGAACATTTCCTTTCTACAAGTTCCATATACAACTCTGTTCAAACTGAGAAAAATAAAACAACTCTTGGGTCATTTGCAGTATTTCTAAGATGAATACGGCCTCATAAGAAGGATGCCAATGTCATGCCCTGACAGAAAACTCATGCTCACAGCAGTATTACGTTGTCAATGAGGAGACACTAAATAGAGCCAGGCTATGAGGGTCTTATTTGTCTTATTAGAGGGGCATACATCTGGACCTCAGATTGACATCTGGAATAGTCCCTCAGCATCCTCAGACAATTTTTCTCATCATCGATCCAGACAAGCACCCTCCCACAAATAAGCATTTCCATAGCCAGGTTTATTTTCTTCTAATGAATTGAGAATAAAAAACAGTGCATGTACAGTAGACATTTTATTTAGTACTTGAATAATGGAACACTCATCTACATAGCATAAATGGCATATGACTTTTGGATTTTTCTAATGCAATTAAATAAAAATCTACTGAGAAACTACAAAAAATTGAGTCAACTAAAATTTCAAAGAGTAATGGATTAGCACTTGTACATGAAGCAGCAAATTAGGTGTGATAATAGTAAAAATATGAATAGAAATATTTAAATTTTGAACTTGTAATAACAAAAAGATATTTTGGCCTATTTAAATTTCACTAAAATATTAATTTCATACATTATAAAATAGTATAAAAAGAAAGTCTATCAATGACTCAAACATTAAGCAATTTACTTCAAAAAGAGATTATTATTTATTAAGGAAAGAAACAATAATGAATCTCTTTAACAAATCATACCTATAGCAGAAAAAAAACTATTGTAAAAATATTCTCCCTGAGTGCCTGAAAAAATGAGCCCATAGAACTTGTATTTCTAACATCAGTGGCCAGAACACAAATGAAAATTTCAATAGCACTAGAGCAGCTGCTCACCTTTCCTCCCTGAAGTATGGAAACTTGTTCTAGCCCTTGACCTGCAGTAAAACATCATAAAGAATATAAATCATATCAGTAAATACATTAAATTCATTTAAAAATCAAGTACAATCACTTCTGTGGTAATATTTATTATACAGACATTCTCCCCAGGTCTAATTCCCTCACACAAATCATACTTCCTTGGGTATTTTATCCCCTTGGTCATCTGATTACTTCACTTCTTTCCTCTTTGAATTCTTCACTCTGTCAAGAGTCAGTAATCTTCTGTACCATGCAATGCAAATTAGTGACATAGCATTTTTCTTTTGAAATGAGAAATTCAGAAGTTTTAGTCCACTAAACAAGTATTTTGTGAAAATGTTTTGTGATTGGTAAAATGAAGACCATGTGATAAGTGTGTTACAAGGCTGTATTCTGGAAGTAAGAGATAAGAACTCTGAAAATCTATTATAAACAACATATAGAAACAGATGGAGCAATGGAAAGAACAGAAAAATAGATGAAACATTTCATAGGATAAATAGAAATTATTTTTAAAACAGATGTTTTTAAAACATATTAGAGGGATTCATCTTTTCTCAACGCAGAATGCAATTAAGAATCCTAGGAGGAGTTCCCATTGTGCCTGAGCAGAAATCAACCTGACTATTGTCCGTGAGGATGCAAATTCGATTCTTGGAGTTTCTCAGTGGATTAAGGATCTGGTGTTGCCCTGAGCTGTGGTATGAGTGGCAGGTGTGGCTCACATCCTGTGTTGCTGTGGCTGTGCTGTAAGGCAGCAGCAGCAGCTCCACTTTGGCCCCTAGACTGGGAACTTCCAAATGCCACATCTGTGTCCCGAAAAAGCAAAAGAAAAAGAAAAAAAAGAATCCTAGGAGGAGTACATCAATAAACTAGCAGAGGAGCAGAGGTCTCTGAAGGGTAAATGCCTGGAAGTTAACCAGGAAAGTCAAAGGGCTAGGTAAAAGGAGTAAAACCCTAGAGGCTATATAATGTTTGATTCCATTTAAATGACATTTTATAAAAGACCAAACTATAGAAAGAGTGGTTTCAACAGATTACATAGTAGAAGGAGGGTTTGATTATAAAAGGAGAAAGATGAGGGAATTTTAGGGGTAATGGAACCCCTCCACATCATGATTGTGATGCTAGATATACTATTCTATATATTTGTTAAAAGCCACAGAACTGTATATGACAGAGTCAATTTTACTATACATAAAATAAAAATAAATTATACAAAAGGAACAAATATAAAATTGAATAAAGGCTGGGACAGAACACTGGGCCTAGTGTGCATGTACCCCTCCCCTCTACACTGTAATGTACTGAGCCTATACATTTGTCAGCAGGCACACACTCAAAGGAACACCATTTAACAAGACACTCAGATTAAATGTCGAAGACATTCAGGACTGGTAGCAGTCAAAGCTCCCAAGCAGCGAGCTAACACTAAAATAAGTAAGCTGAAGTCTATTTGTACTTCCTTAGAATAGAAATACAGTACTGTGCAACAGCAGTGATTTTGCCTCTCCTTTTCTTACATTTTTCACAAGTTATGAATATATGATCCAGTTGCAGTCACTAAAAAGAGCACTTTTTTTTTTTAAAGGGCCACACCCAAAGCATATTGAAGGTTCCAGGCTAGGGGTTGAATTGGAGCTACAGCTGCTGGCCTATACAACCACAGTAATGTCAGATCCAAGCCACATCTGCAGCCTATACCACAGCTCATGGCAATGCCAGATCCTTAACCCACTGAGCAAGGGCAGGGATCAAACCCACAATCTTACGAATACTAGTCAGATTTGCTTCTGCTGCACCACACCAGGAACCCCCAAAAGAGTACCTTTTGCTTGTTGCGTGTGAGAAAGGATAGACCCTAAAGACACCCATGGAATTACTTAAGCATTCATGACCCTAAAACATACTGAACCACTCGATTTACACATGGAAAGTGGAGATGAAAATGAATAAGAAAGGGTACACAAACTATTAAACCAGTTAGAAAAAGTTTTTCACTTCAGTTATTTCTGAACATCATGAATAAAATCAATATACTTATGTGACAGAATTCTGCTGATCCATAATTCTGTTATTCTTAGGATTTTAAATATTAGAATAATATTTAATTCACTTATTCACATACTCTTTCTCCATAATAATTAGTGTTATAAGGCAAGTAAATGCTTTGTATTCAAACCAACACTGATTCCCTAACAGCTAAAATAAGAACACAAAAAGAAAAAATGTGCAGTAATTTAAAAAAATACATATAACCATTGATTCAACAAGGTATGAGGCAATGGGCTCCAATCGTGTTTATCTTTTTCAATTTACTTAATTATTTCTTCCAATATTATTATTTCCACCAATATTCAACAGGATATTCACTGTTCACAGACATGTAAGCCTTCAAATGAAGCAAATATGAGCTTAAATTCCGGGTGAGACATCTACATAAGATGATAAACATAGTTACCATATTCTCACCTCAATTTATATATATATATATATATATATATATATACACACACACAAACACATCCTTTGATGTGCCTAGTTGAAACGATTATTTTTATTATTCCCAAGTGTTGGTTTTTATATCCTGTATTCTTATTATCTTTATTACAGTTTTCTGTAGGAAAGACCTATACTTTCTATCCTAGTCATTCATGTTCGTTCATTCACATCATAGTTTTAATAACATTATAAACATCTTACCATCATTAATCAGTTTTATCACCCTTAAACTTGAACTTACCATGTCCAAACATCCCCAAACTGTATAAAAGTTAAAACCAGAGGCTGAGTCGCTTAGTGTCCAGCAGTCCTCTGACCCACTAATGACTGTTTTTTCCTTCTATACTTATCATCTTCCTTCAGTATTGTCAACATTCTGGAGCCCCGACTGTGAGTATCTTACATAGGACCATTTCCCCTCAAAATACCAGAATATAAACAGGCAAAGTTAGAAGAATATAGCATATTCCTCGTTATAAACAATCTAAAATTTAAAAACACTGTGGCACAGTCAGGCAAAATATATGTCACAATTCACTCTGCTTATCCTTCCGGCCAACATTTCAGCTACTAGCTCAGATTTGCTAACGAGCTGCACCTGTAGGACAGAGTGCTGTCTTTAGAAAATGGGAGTTCCCAAGGCTCAGTGGTAAGGAACCCAACTAGTATCCATGTGGACCCCTAGCCTCACTCAGTGGTTTAAGGATCAGGTGTTGCCATGAGCTGTGGTGTAGGTTACAGACAAGGCTTAGATCTGGTATATCTATGGCTGGCAGTTATAGCTCTGATTTGAACCCCTAGCCCGGGAACTTCCATATGCCATGGGAGCAGCCTAAAAAACCAAAAAAAAAAACCAAAAAAAAAAAAAAAAAAAAAAAAAAAAGGTATTAGAATGAATACAGATAACTTAAGAAAAATGAATTGATTATATAGACCACTCATTCAAAATGAGGTAGATATTTTAAAATCCAGACCATCGGGCATAAGTTGCAATTGGAAAAATATTCCGAAAGAGATTATGACATTTCAATCTATGTCAGCTGAGGATTGCATCTTCACTCCAAGATCCTCATCAGACTTTTGCCTGATCTACAGTATTTGTCTTGGTATCTGCCTGTCATAGAGTTTATTCCAAACTTGATTTCCTCCATTTAGTGATACTGCTCATATTGGCCATTCCTCTTTTGACTTTTACCTGTGCCCCCATAGCATCCAGCCTCTATCTAGAAAATGGTTTCTACTGAGAAACACTGGTACTCCATATTGCTAAAAGGTTTGTTTGTTTGTTTGTTTTGGTAAATTTACACCCTATTCATTTTTATCTCCTGCTCTTGTGATATCTTTTTAGCCTTGAAAATTAAACTTGAGAATTCTCATGGCTCTGACCTAAACCCTAAGGTAAAATAAATATGACTTCATAAATATGCACCATTACCCCAAAACAAGGGGAGATATAGCAAAATATAAGTATTTAAAATTATCATGTTCCAAAGTCTATGAAACCACAGGGTTGTGTGGGGTTTTTTTAGTTCTGAATAAAAGAATTAATACATACTTCAAATGTAGCATCAAAGTTAGCCTCTATTTTTCTTAAAAAATGAATGAACATCCTACTCTATATTATGAGCATTAAATAAGATAATCCGTGGAAAAGTGATATATACACCAGGAATTCAATAAATGCTATATACACATATGACACTGCAAACCACACACACACACGCCAGTAAAATAAATGACCGAAACTCACTATCGACATTTTTGAACATTCTTCCTATAAAATTGGTTTATTGACCATAACCAAACAAGCATATATATCATTTTATGTGAATTAAATACAATATTAATGCCTCAAACATAGTTGATACTCAATAACTGACAGAAAAATGAACTTTTGAAAGACAGATTTTCATATCAATTAATTTCAACATACATTACCACATATAACTGAAAAAATTCAACTGTATAAATGTATCACCACTAATTTCCCTAGCATTAGGACTTCATAAAAAGATTACATATAATTTGACAAGTATAACTATGGCTGTAATGAATATCCTAGAGTTTACATACAGGTTTGAAAACTCCAATTACATCCTATAGGTAAATTTCTAAGAAAAAACGTTAGTCAAAATGTGCTGATTTCCGTCTAATACATATTTTTTACCATGTGTTGGAAAGATTTTAATCCAGAAGGAGTCTGAAATTACCCACACTTTGTTAACAAACGTACCTATTAATCTAATAGGTGAAAAAGGTAATTGTTAATCTATTTTGTGTGTTTGTGTCTGTGTTTTTAAACACACACATATATTTAATGTATATATTTATAAAAATTGATGATTTAATACATTTTTGTTTAATTACGAAGATTGATAGGTTTGAGTATACTTTTTATGTGTTCTTGGCCATTCACAATCCTTTTATGAATTTCTCATTTATGTACTTTCCACTTTTGTAGTGGAATGATTGCCTTTTTCTAATTGATTTGGGTCAGGCTTTCATAGAAATAGTAACACTAAAATGGTCATGTAAGTTTCAAGTAACAATACAGGTAAATTCTCAGTTCATTGCAAAGTAATCAATAACCCAAATTCAATTTTAAGTTAATGGGTTTTAGCTACTATTTTTCGCTCCTCTAACTCTTCAATGCATATAAGATGGAGAAAACTTGGAAGACAAATTTTAATTGAATTAAAGATAGTATTCATTAATTAGGTATACTGTTGAATCTTCCACATTTTTACAAACTAGGTTAAATAATAGCCTTGGAATATACAAATCCTATTCTGAGAGGTTGAAACAATTACCAAAAAAGGATCATATGAAGTCAAAATAGACTGAAGTCAATGGCTAAGGAGACTGGATAACACCAAAGACGTGGAGAGACATTTTGACTTGAAGTGTATTGAAGGGGGAAAGAAGGCAGGAATGAGTTTGGACACAATGGACAAATGGAATATGGGAGAAGTATGCTCAATTTAAAATATAGTTTATTGGTTATAACTGGAAAGGGGTTCATATCTCCCCAGTCACTTATACAATACTGGCTTTACATTGTTTATGTTGACATGTAGTATTCATTGACAGCACTCTCTTATAAATAAGATTTACAGAGGAGCTAAAAATAATTTTCATGAAAATAAAATGGGGAGATAATTTTTAAATATTTTTTACAATGGTGGGGCTAATGTGATTATTTTCCAGGTTCTGGTTTAACCACTTATCTTGTTCAGGATGTGGTACTCAAGCCCACAGCCTGCTGTTATAAATAAAGTTTTATTGGAACACTGAAATTGTTTTATTGGAAAACAAATTGTTATTTGGCCCTTTACAGAAAAGGTTTACCAATCCATGGTCTAGTTTAGCATAGACTGAGCTGATAATTCCATGCAATTAATACTGAGTTTTAAAATATGGAGGCTGTACTGAAAAGACAGTCACAGAGACTAAATTTTAGAAGCTGAGACAGAATGGAGGCAGCTCTATTTTGAGGTTTCAAATTTGATCATGGTAGCAAGTCCAGAGTTCCTGATAGACATGTTCCTGAGTTAATATCCCTGTTATTATGTTCTATTCTTGCTGTCACTTTATATATCATCACCTCAGAGACCACTGTCATCACTATCATTTTAT
Organism: Sus scrofa; assembly: GCF_054392235.1. Lineage (NCBI taxonomy): Eukaryota > Metazoa > Chordata > Mammalia > Artiodactyla > Suidae > Sus > Sus scrofa. The sequence goes on from NC_139383.1 coordinate 152,368,229, forward strand.
ATGGGGGTAACTCCTTTGATTCTCCATTGTCGTACTCTTCAACTTAGCATACTTAATAGCAGGACGGATGTATGGATAGATGGAGATTAGACAGCTAGCTAGATGATATACAAACTATAGGTGACAAGATGGGTGACTAAATGATAATGTATCTATTAATAAGTTAGGCAGATGATAGGTAGAGATAGATAGATTACAGAAGATAGAACGGTAGATAAACAGTTGACATGTAGGAATGTCAAAGTGAAAAAATTTGCACATCAAATACAATTGAAAGGTTAATTTCATCTTCGCCAAAATCAGAGGTTGTAAGATAACCATATCCCAATGTCATCTTCAATAAAAAAATGTTACGTCAAGAGATGGATCAATTCAGTATTAAAAGAACTCATAGCAAATGTTTGCAACACTGCACAATTAACAAAATAGTACAAATATCTATGAACAAATGGTAACAATTAATTAAATGACATATTTCTAATATCAACTCACTCCAATCTTTTTTTACTTTGCTTTTTCTAACAAAACCATCCATTTTCTAACTTATTATTTTATTGTAAATACCATGAAAGAGAAACTATCCATTTAAAAGTATGGAATGATAAGAAGTTCCCATCATGGCACAGTGTAAATGAATCAGACTAGGAACCATGAGGTTGTGGGTTCAATCCTTGGCCTCACTCTGTGAGTTAAGGATCCAACATTGCCTTGAGCTGTGGTGTAGGTCACAAACGCTCAGATCTGGCGTTGTCGTGGCTGTGGCCTATAGTTCTGATTAGACCTCTAGCCTGGGAACCTCCACGTGCCATGGGTGCGGCCCTAAAAAGACAAAAGACAAAAAAAATTTTAATTTAAAAAAAAATTTTAAAAAGTATAGAATGATTATTTTTAAATGTATGATATATGACTTTCTGAGTAAGTCAAGAATATGAACAAAACCAAGTCCCAGTCAAAAGGAGCTCATTTGTTCAAAGCTATCGGGAGACACAGAGAAAATCATAAAACAAATTGTTTAGTTAAGAACTCTTCATAACTACTCTCTGTTAAAGTACCTATCATATCACACTTTGCTAGCTAAAACTTTTGCTTCAACTACTTTCTATATTAACTACCTAAAGAATGGATTTTATTTCAACAAAGTCCAGAACACTGTGGAAAATTATCTTTAAAGTAATAATGGAGAAAACCCAATCATAATTCTACAGAGAGTAACTATATCAATCAATAAAAAGGACTAAAAGGACAGAGTCAGATAAAAGAAAACAAAGAACTTATCACCAGTCAACTTGGCATGAAGGAAAATTCTTTGGGAAGACAGATAATGATAACAGAAGGAAACACAGATGTTCAGGATAGAGTAAAAAGAATTAAAACTGGTTAATACCTAGGTAGTTATGAAGTATTTTCCCCTCTTAAACTATTTAATATAAATATACCTGTTTAAAACAATTATGGCATTGGCTATAGGGTTTATAGTAGATATAGATATATATGACGACTATAGAATAAGAGGGGCCGGAGACTAGGCAATTAGGTACATATTATTGCAAGATTCTTCTTTTTATGTGAAGAGATTTAATAGTCTTTAAAAGACTGAAATAACTAAATATGTATATTGTAATCACTAGGAAAACCAGCAAAATTGCATAAAGGTAGAGTTAAAAAGGAATAGGAAAAGAAAATTCTGAAAAAAAGTCAAAAGGTAGGGAAGAAGGGACAGAATAATAAGAAACAAAAGACACATACTAAAAGGGAGTACACACAAAGCAACAAATGACAAAACTGGTGGACTTAAATCCACCTTTTTAATGATTATATTAGTCATTGAATAAACACTCAATCGTTAATGGCTAAAACATATCCCAACTACATGCTATCTAAAATTACAAAACGTTATACATAAAGATACAGGTAGGAAGAAATAAAAAGAGGGAAAGATACACTCTACAAACAGAAGGCGTAAGAAAGCTAGAGTTGTTATATTAATTTCAGAAAAAATAAACTTCAAATCAATTATTACCAGAGATAGAGATATTTCTTAATAGAGTCAATTTACAAGGAAAGTATAACAATCATGAGAGTTTATATGACTAATAACAAAGTTTCAACTTGAATGAAATGAAACTGGAAGAAATAAAAGGAGTAGTAAATAAATCTACAGTCATAGCTCTTTCAGTAATTTATAGAAAAAAACCAAAGTATTAGTCATAGAAGTAAAACACTACAGCAAATATCAGAATCAATTCATGTCTAGGGCATATTCACCAAGATGAACTATATACTAGGCCAAAAAACAATATTAAAATCTTTAAAATCATTCAAATGATATAGAATATATTAACTGATCATAATGAAAATTAGAAATCAATACAATAAAATGTCTTTAAAGAATGAAAGGAAAACAGTGAAAGACTTACCTATTTGTACAGCAAATGAAATTTCTATAGCTAATAAAAATTTCTCTGATTTTTCATAGTTGTATGATCTTAACTTAGGGAAGTTCTAGAGTTAAGCAATCCTTACTTGAGAGAGTAAGTAAGCATAGAATTGAAATGCAACCCTACATCTTCCCATGGTAGCACAATAGTATTGGCAGCATCTTGGGAGTGTTGGGATGAGGGTTCAATCCTCAGCCCAGCACCATGGGTTAAGGATCCAGTGTTGCTGCAGTTGCAGCTCAGGCAACTGTGGCTTGGATCTGATCCATGGCCTGATAATTGCATATGCCATGGAGCAACCAAAAAAAAAAAAGACTAAAGAAAAAGAAATATAACTCTACAATAACATGTCTACATCTCAATAAGACATAATGGAAGAAAAAATATTTTTTTACTGTCATTAATACAGGTTACCATACACAAGGCCAGAAAATCAAAAGACTAAATTGTTATTAAAGAAAACATCTCAAATTTCAAAAACACGTTAGAGCAAAGATAAAAATTTTGATGGAAAAGCAAGGATTCAAAACTTAGGAACTGGGAGGCAACAAGATCGTGACAAAGGAAGCTCCTGAGCTTCCCTCCTCATACTGACACATCAAATGGACAATTACACATGGAGCAACACCCAGCAACTAGCTGAGCAACTCCTACATGCCAGACAAATGAGAAAATACCCACATCAAAACAGGTAGGAAAAACTGTTCCTTCCATACTCTTGCCATAAACCCTCCTCTCAGCACAGTGCCCGACAATTAGGAGAGAAGCCCTGACTTCTAGCTTCTCCCTGAAAACCAAAGGGCTTGGACTCCATATCTAGCACTCAAACTTATAAGATTCACCAGAGACAGGCTCACAAAAACCACTTGCTCTAAAAACCAATGGAGCTTGTGTCCACAAGCCTCATAAGTATATAGCATAGAACCAATTCTTAACAAGCATGCAAGCACTCACCACAGCTATCATCCCAGCAATCTGCACAGAGGAAAAAGGCAAAAGTGTCCACCTCATAGTTTTCCCCTGAAAGAGTATCTGTGTACTTTAAAATTAAGCTGCTGCCTGAAGTCCAGTCTTCTAATTTAACAGGCATTAGGGACTAACCATGATCCTCCCCAGAAAATGGGGAAGTGGACAACATTCCTTCCCACTCAAGATGACTCTAAATTCCTAGTATCTCCCTGGAAGGAGCTAGTACACATGCCTACACCCCAGATTTTATAGCTGCTCCCCGAGAAATGGGTCTCCAGACCATCAGTCTTATAGCTAAAGGGGGTTCCACTAACAAGTTCCATAGGACTATAGAAAACAAAGGAGCAATTTCTAGCTGGCTATCCCCTTAGGGCGCAGTGCAAAAGGAGCAAAAAAATTTACCCATTTCCCAATCTTTCCCTGAAAAAGTTTTATATACATACTGTAAAAGATAGAAAAACACACCATGTTCATGGATTGGGAGAATAAATATCAGAAAATGACCATACTACCCAAAGCAATCTACAGATTCAATGCAATCCTTATCAAAATACCAACGGCATTTTTCACAGAACTAGAACAAATTTTAAAATTTGTATTGTAAAACAAAAGACACTTAATAGCAAAAAAAAAAAAAAAATTTTAAGCAAAAAAGAACAGAGCTGGAGGAATTACACTCCCTGGCTACAAAGCTACAATAATCAAAACAGAATGGTACTGGCACAAAAACAGACACATAGACCAATGGAACAAGACAGAAAGCCCAGAAATAAACACTTGCCCTTATTGATCAATTAATCTAAGACAAAAGAAGTAAGAAGACAGTGCAGCAGCTTGGGTCACTGCTGGGGTGAGGGTTTGATCCCTGGCAAAGGAACTTCCACATGCCACAGGCACAGCAAAAAAAAAAAAAAAAAAAAAAAAAAAAAAAAATCTCAAACATTCTATACAAAAATAAATCTAAAATGGATTAAAAACCAAAACATAAGACTGGAAATCATAAAACTTCTAGAGGAAAACATAGAGCACTCTGACATAAATTAGGTAAATTTTTTTTTTTTTGGATCCATCTCCTAAAGCAAAGGAAATCATCAATAAAACAAAAAAGATAAGCTACTGAGTGGGTGAAAATATTTGCAAATCATACATCTAATAAACTATTTGAATATCTCATACAACTCAACTATAAAAAAAAAAAAACAGTTAAAAAATGGTCATAGGACCTGAAAAGACATTTGCTCAAAGAGAACATGTAGATGGCCAGCAGGCACATGAAAAGATGCTCAACATTGATAATCATCAGCAAAATGAAAAAACAAAACCACAATGAAATTATCACCTCACACCTTAGAATTGTTATCATCGAAAAGAACATAAGAAACACATGTTAGCAAGAATGTGGAGAAAAGCGAACCCTAGTATACTGTTAGTGGGAATATAAATTGGTGCAGCCACTATGGAAAATCATATGGAGATTCTCAGCATCTAAAAAGAGAACTACCACATGACCCAGCATTCCACTCCTAGGTATATATCCAAAAGAAAAAGAAAAGAAAAACGAAAACACTTAATTTAAAAAGATACAAGAAGTTCAATGCTCGTTGTGGCATTATTTATAGTAGCCAAGATATGTAAATAACCTAAATGTGCATCAGTGAATGAATGAATGGATAAAAAGATGAGATTTTATATATATATATATATATATATATATGTATATATAGATAGATAAAATGGAATATTGTTCAGCCATAGAAAGAATGAAGTTCTACCATTTGCAACAACATGGATGGATGTGGAGGGTATTATGCTAAGTGAAAAGAGTCAGAGAGAAAGACAAATACTGTACGATATCACTTAGTATGGGATCTAAAAAGTAAAACTAAAGAATATAACAAAAAAAATAATCAGGAGTTCCCTAGTGGCCTAGTGGTCAAGGAACCAGTATTGTCACTGCTATGGGTTGGGTCACTGCTGTGTCATGGGTTCAATCCCTGACCCAAAAACTTCTGCATGCCATGGACTTAGCCAAAAAAAAAAAAAAAAAAGAAGAAGACTCAGATACAGGAAAAAAAAAACAAAACAAAACTACTGGTTACAACTGGGGATAATTATTTCATTACAACTATAAATAGAATAAAATTTTTAGAAATTATGTATTATACATTATAAGCCTGTAACATATAATATTGTATATCAACTACTTTTTAATGTTTTAAAATGCTGCTAAAAATAAATAAAAATTAAAAATTGCTGCTGGCAGGCTGCTAATTTTGTGGCCATCCTAGAGCCTGGCTACAAAATTCCCCAGAGACCAGGAAGACAGTAAGACACTGACCCTCTATCTCCCTCCAGCCTACACCAATAATAAAACCATGTTTACCAGTATTTCCCTGGAAGGAGCTTCTACACACACTTAGTGCACAGCATTTCTGGCAGCCACCTGAGAGACAGGCCCCAGTATCACCGAGCTCTATCAGCCAAGGGGGCTTTCAATCACAAGTCCCACAAGACTTTAGCAAATAAGGAAATAGTGCTTAATGGGTACAGGAACACCCACATACACACGCACTTCATTTCTATAAACCCAGGCCCAAAACAGAAGGAGCAGTCAAAAATAACCATCTCCTGGTTTATTCCTAATAGGCACTTAACTACACTTTCCCAGCTGCTTCCTGAGGGACAAGCTTCTATTTAGCCTGCATCTAGATGCTGACTTCGAATCTTCCCTTTAGTAATGTGTCTTTGCACACTCAAAACTACAGGGAGCCACTAAGAAGGCTTGGACAATCACAAAGCCTGGATCAACGAATGGGAGCTTGGTCTGGGCTGATCAATAAGGTTCATCTCCTACATAAGACCATTCTGTAAAGACTGGCAGAGGTGGCTCTTTTAACTAATTCACAGAAACACAGAGAATCAAGAAAAATAAAGAAATAGAAGAAAATATTCTAAACCAGAAACAGATCTTAATAAAATGAAGATAGGTGATTTCCCTGACTAAGAGTTCAAAATAATGGCCATAAACATGCTGAAGTCAGGAGAGAACTATATGAGCAAAATGATAATTTCAACCAAAACAAAGGAAAATTATTATAAGTAACAAATACAAACTACGGAGCTAAAGAATAAAGCAACTAAAAAACTGAGTAGAGGGAGTCAACAGTAGACAACAGCAAGAGAAAGAAAGAATCAGCAAAACTGAAGACAGCACAGCAGAATTCATCTAATAAGTCAAAGGAAAAAATAATCAAAGAGTGAAATTAGCTTAAAGAACTTATGAGGTACTAGCAAGCAAGCCAATATAGGTGTTATAGAGGTCCCAGAAGGAGAAGATTGAAAGGAGCAGAAGGCTTATTCAAATAAATAATGGCTAAAGACTTCCCTAATATTGGAAAAGAAAGCTACATCCATATCCAGGAATCCCAGGGAATACCAAAATAAAAAATAAAAATAATCCAAAGGGACCCATATGAAGACATTATAATTAAACTGTCAAATGCTAAAAACTTAAGAATCCTAAAAACTGAATGAGAAGGAAAGTTTTATGTACAAGGTGAAACCCATAATACTAGCAAAAAAATTTCAGCAGAAACCTTGAAGATCAGAAAGCAGTGAAAAAAAACAAACAAACAAACAAACAAAAAAAACCCAACCAAGAATACCCTACCTAGGAGTTCCCTTGTGGAGTAGCAGGTTAAGGATGTGTCACTGGGACTGCAGGGGCTCAGAAGTCTGCTATGGTGCAGGTTCAGTCTCTGGCCTGAGAACTTCCACATGCCACAGGCATAGCCAAAAAATAAAAACAACAAAAAAGAATATCCTAATCAGGAAATAGTTTCCGCTGAACTCATACAGAAATAAGCAATTTTCTAAGCAAACAAAAGTTATCAGAGTTCATTGCCACTAGGAGAACTTTATAAGAAAGGTTAAAGGGGATTCTTTAAGCTGTAATACAATGATGTGAATTAGGAGAAAAACATACGAAAATATAAAATTTACCAGTAAGGGTAAATATACAGTTAAACTTAGAATACTGTAATATTGTAATGGTGATGGGTAAATCACTTACAATCTAATGAAGGTTAAAGGACAAAAGCATTTAAAAACTATAAAAACATTTATTCATGAATATACAGTTTTAAAAGATGCAAATTGTGACATCAAAAACATAAATATGTAGGGGTAGGAGTGCATTGGTACTCATTTGAAGTTATTTTCAGCTTAAAATAGACTGTTGTACATAAAAGATATTTTATGCAAGTCTCATAGTAACCACAAGCAAAAATCTACACTAATATACAAAAGAGAAAGAATCAAAGCAACTAGCAAAAAAAATCAATTCTAAAAGAAATATAGCAAGAGAGGAGTAAAGAAACAAAGGAATTACAAACAGCAAGAAACAATTAACAAAATGTCAATTAGTCCAAACCTATCAGTAATTACTTTAAATATAAATGGACAAAATGTACTGTCAATGGATGATTAACCTTCATAAAAGAAAAAAAATCTTGTCATTTGTGACAACATATATGAAACTTGGAGGATTTTATGCTAAGAAAACCATACTGCATATTATCACTTATATGTGGAATCTTGAAAAAAAATACTGCATACTATCTTATATATGGAATCTTACAAAAAAAAGTCAAACTTATAAAAACAGACTAAGAGACTAGTAGAGTGGTTTCCAGACTCTGAGGTTTGGGAGAAAGAGTTGAGTACTTGGTAAAATGGTACATACTTCCATTTAGAAAATAAAGCTGGAGGAGTTAATGTATAACATGGTGACTATAGTCAGTAACATTGTACTGTACAACTGCAATTTACTAAGAGTAAAATTTAAATGTTTACACATATGCAAATACAAAAAGAAAATATGTGATGTGATGGAGTTTTAATTAACTCAGTGGGGGGAGTACTTTCATATTGTATAAATATATATAATCATATTTAAATATCACTTTAAGGATCTTAACCATTTTAACTACCAATTACAACTCAATGTAAGCAAGGGAGAATACAGATTTCTTAAACAGAATCAAACATAAATGTTAACAACTGGCACAACTAAACCCTTATAGTTCTACAGGCAACAGAGCATTTCCTAGTCCACTGAGTTCATTTCCCTAGCAACCAAATAGACCTGAAGACAGACTCAAACCACTATCAGTGATATCACTCTCCACTCCCTACATAAACTCAAAATCTAGCAAAGTAAGAGCCTTGGCAAAGTGAGGTTTATATAGCAGTCACAAGGAAGCAATATAGGAGGGAGGCACCAAAAAGTGACCCTTTTCCAATTTCTCAAATTCAGATATGTTAAAGGTTTTTAGATATTATTTCAAAATAAACCCCAAAGTGTTAATACTACATGCCTACATCTAAGGGGGGGGGGGGAAATCACTAAATTTTATGTTCTTCTCTTTCAACATTGTCAAACACAAAATATTCCCAAATTACTCAAATAACATCACATGTCTATCTGACTAACACCATTGCTCCTTGATTGTTATATTATCTCATTAATTATTACCTCTCTCACATTCATTCCATTATAAATGTGTTTATTTAACAAATGTTGATGAAATTCTTATTTTCTAACATTGCAGCATAAGACAATAAAAATAATCCCTGTCAAGTAGGAGCTCATTATAAATTTTAGGAAAAGGAGACACTGTAAGACATTAGAAAAATCCAATCTGATACTTGTATTGATATAAATACAACATTTAAGAGTAAAGTGGGGAGCCAAAGCAAATAGGACTCAATACATGCAGCTATTTACATTAAGGCATATTGACCAATCCTGAGATACTTCACTTCTGAGTGCCATTCGACAATGCGATAATTCCATATTTACCATTTTGTCATGATTCATTCAGATGCTCTCTCCAAACCTACACTTTATCCACTAAGAGAAGAGGGTTTGAGTGGGAATCCCATTTAGTATTATGACTGAAAACAACATGAATCAAATGGACAGTTTAATAGGGCTTTGTTTGAATCTATCATTACTTCAAGCTGAACCAAGACCAGTACTTTTTCTCAAGGTAATAAAGTCGTAAGAAATCTTAAACTTACTCAGAACAGCTGACTAAAAGCCAGAATGAAAGAAAGAAGATGCACGTCTCCTGTTGACCTAATGTTTCAATGTCCTCCTAGAAATCGACAGTCTGACAGTTTGGTCAACTCCCTGCTGACAGGGCATTTCTTCCTCTTAACAATCTCCATAAAGGTTAGTAGTCTTATTCTTTAGACTTTGTGATCCTAAGAGCCATGTGGTGAAAGGCTCACATAAAAGCCTTTCTTCTTTTCCTTATTGTCTTTCTTGGTCTCTTATTTGAGACACAGATCCTTTCCCACCTACCAACAGTCAGTAGACAATTCTCCAAAACTCCTCAAATTCCAATACTAAACAAGTGAACTGGGTCACAAAGATGAATATAACTATCATACTTGGGGAAGCTATCCATAAGAACTGATGACATACAAATACACAAAGGAAGAATTTTTTAAAGTTAGGAAGTTCAAAAACATCAATATCAATACAGTATTGAGGACATACTGAAACATCTCACTGAAATCAGCTGTATAGACTATACTATGTTGGCCTTTCTCATGACTCAAAACCATTAATAAGGGACTATGTTCCACAATTTAATGTCTTATTATTCATCTTTCAACACTCTCTCAAGACCAGCTTTTCACTTTCAAGGTAGTTTTAAAAACAGAATTTATATTACAGAGAAAATGAGTATTTTAGGTACATATTGCACATAAAAAGAATGCTACTACAAAAGATGTTGATTTGATCCAGAGGGAACAGATTTATCTATAAGCTTCCTCTTTGGATTGCTTTTTTTGAAAGAACACAGTAAAGGGGGAAAAAAAGGCACCTCTGGTGCATGCTACACAAGCAGGCAAGAAAACAAGGGTTGCATTACACTATTCCACAACTATCAATGGGGATTAATCATCCTGTAATCTTCACCATAAAAAATCTAATTCGGAATATGCTCACTTCCTCAATACTAAATCTATATTTGCAAATTCCAACTCAGAGTAAGCTACAAAAATCTCTAATTTCCTCATTCATAGCCATACTACTACCAAAATCATCCTTAAAGAGCTGCCTCATGCAGGATCTCTATAACTTCTTACTTTCCTTGCCCTTTAAGTGACTGGCTAATTCATCAAAATTTCACTCATCCATACACTAAACAAATAGTTTAATCAACACAGTTAAATTTATTTGTCTGCTACATAATAGGCTCTGTAAGGTCATGAATGGAAAGTTAAATATGAATAGGAAAATATCCCTGTCAAAAGGAGCTCATTATTTTTCTAGTCTATTAAACAGACACAAAAATAAAACAAAATTTAGCAACTGAAATGTTAGAGACATAAAAAAGGTGTATTAAATGGTAGCAATTTTAGACAGTTTTGGATAAAAAATTTCCAGACTCATGTCCAAATCACTAATTATAAAACAAATTTCTGGACATATTCCAGACTCAATTGGGAAAGAAAATCTTCCACAGTCCTATCTTCTCCTTGACTTTTACAATGTTGTGTACATTTACTATCCTCCAGAACTACTATCTAAAATGTAGCTTCAGGGAGTTCCCATTATGGCTCAGTGGAAACAAACCTGACCAGTATCCATGAGGATGCAGGTTCTATCCCTGGCCTTGCTAAATGGGTTAAGGACCTGATGTTGCCATAAGCCATGGTGTAGGTGGCAGATGCAGCTGGGATCCTGCATTACGGTGGCTATGGCATAGGCCAGAGGCTATAGCTGCTATTTGACTCCTAGCCTGGGAACTTCCATATGCCATAGGTGTGGTCCTAAAAAGAATTTTTTTTAATTTTGAAAGTAAAATAAAACATAGGTTCAGCATATATTGGCTTTATCCTTACAGTTTTTTCCTTCAGAATTCTGTCATCTATATATTTCATCTGACTTTACTACTTTGATTCCTACCGTCATCCTTTTTCATTTGTTCATGATTAGGTTGATGCTTTTTCATTTGGACCCTCCCCCATTCATTTCTTCAATAGTCTTTGGTCAAGATCTCAAAAAGCCAAGATCTTTGGAACTACTGAGCTATCTTGATGAGATATTCTATATTAATAAGATATTCTTAATAAGATATTCTATCTTAACAAAATATTCTACCATAGCCAATGGATGCAGGAACAGAGACACACAGGTGGAAACTTAAAGGATAAAATTGCATGAAAGTTATTATGGCAATACTGACAACTTGTAGTGAAGAAATCAGTTATATCTTGTATACATATAGTGTGGAATTCTGAAAGGGATCTCAAACTGTACAACTAAGATTCACTTTCATTTTATGATGATTCATGGAATCATCTCATAAGCCATCAGCATGCATGTGTACCAGACTGACACTGCTAACAGTATTACAGGGCAAACTGTTGACTCAGAGGGATCTTTTGTTTTTGGCCTTGCCCATACTAAAAAGTACTAGTTAGTCTGCCAGTACATAGAGCAGTTTTACAAAACTCAATGATCTCTTTCATTTCCAAACTTTATTGTACCCTACAGTGCTACACAAAAGCCACCTGCAGCCTCTGTTATTCCTTTTTGAAATTCAAATCTTCTTTTCTCTTCATGGACAAAACAATATTTTCATTTTAACTCAATGACTCTAGCCACTATTGTCAATCTCATATACTAGGTCCTCCTCATTAGCTCACTATCTTAATGCTAGAGCATCCAAGGCACAGTCTTCAGGTCAATATATTCCAACATATATTTCATTTGTAGATCTCATCTTTATCCGTGTCCATAATTAACAGACTTGTACTGATTAAGTAGTATCTCAATCTCCAATCTCTCCCCTAAGCCTCAGATTTCTGTTTCTACCTTAAAAACCAAAATCTTAATCTGTAGGTAAAATATGAATATAAAACTTGCAAACAGAGCTTTCTTCCCTTGTGATCTAAGAAACCCAAAATTTGGCCAAAATGTATTAAAAAGTGTTCAGTAACACAGTTTCTATTACCCCAGAGAACAATTAAACAGTAACATCCTTTCCTTATTATGATTTCCTATTTTTTAAAAACTTTATATCATGGAAATTTTAAGCGCTTGCTAGATTCAGGCTGAATGTATGTATTTGGTAATAAAACTGTTTTAACATCAACAAGAAACAATAATACATGTGCCCTCATGGAAGAAAGGAGAATGTGTTTTAACCAGGCAGATTTCAAATTTTCCAAAATACCATTATATTACATGGGAAAGCACCATATATATATATTAAAATGATGACAAACTCCCCTTGGCCCCTGTCTTCTTCAATTCTTTTTCCTTCTTTCGATGACAAGTTTCTTTACTGGAAATTCATTTGCCTATTTATCTGCACATTCACTAAGTTCATAATTCATTTGTTTATAGTCACAAATTTTGGCTTCACTTCCATTTTCCCCTTCACACACTATGGCCAATATTCACTGAGCCTCCACTATAAGCATGTCATCAGAGACTAAGCAGAAATTTAGATTACAGGGGGTGGAGAATATTCAGATGACCATTTTGAGCCAAAGCCTTAGGTCATGCCCATGCCTCTATAAATACTCTTCACTGATTTACAATTTGCAAACTGGTATGACATTTCTATTCCTGGCCTGCACCTAGGGAACGCTGATCCATATTTTGAAACTCATCATATTCAGGATGATTAACAAGATTTCAATATTTCATCAAGGAGTTCTCTTGTAGTGCAGTAGGTTAAAGATCCAGTGTTGTCTACTGCAATGGCTCAGGCTGCTGCTGTGGTGAAGGTTTGATCCCTGGTCTGGGAACTTCCACATGCTACAGGTGTGGCCAAAAAAAAAAAGAAAAAGAAAAAAGAAAAGAACATTTCATCAATTTAACCAGGCCATGTGTCACTTTTCAAAACTTAGAATATCTTCATTCTCTATATCTTATTTAACTAGCATAAAATTTGAGATTACATTTAGTAGTCTGCTTATAGTTCCCTGGTTATAGATAACCGAGAACAGAATTTAGGGATATAGAGATTTTAGCCAACATAATAAATGCAGCAGTCTATATCATCTATAGACATCACTACAGAATGTTGGAGGAACAGTGACAGGTTAAACATAAATAACAACTCTGAAAACTGAGTACTCATCTTTAGATAGCATCTGCAACATATGTCATTCATCATCAATCTCAGACACTATAACAGGTTTATGGAAACCTAACAAATTAAAAAAAATAGGGAGGAACACTGGTAATTGAACATCTATATGGAATATCAGTCTATAGTGAATCTGAACCTACTATACAGTCAGTTCAAGAAAACTGTTGCCCATTTCACCAGTAATGATGGCATGGTTACATTCCCTAGTTGGAACTTATTACAAAAACATGCTTTTCTCCCTCTACCATGTATTTAATCAACTATCTCTTAAAGAGTTATATATGCCTCTCACATACATCTCTCTAGTTTAGACATAAACTTCATTAAATCTTTTAAATAACCCTTTCTCAGCTCTGAACTGTGAATCACCATCTCATTCTTTCACACGGTATTTAAGTTAGAAAATATTTCATTGAGCATTTCTCACAAGCCATGATACACAAACTCCCTTTAAAAAAAATGCCAACTAATATACATAACCAGTAAAAGAGATTTTGAAAAATCATTGATTCTGCTAAGACTTACTTGTGAATGCTAAAACCATAGTGTAAAAGTTGGATTCACAAGACTTAACTTGTGAATGCTAAAACTATACTGCAAAATTACACATATTCAAATGATTTCCCCATAGAATATTAATTACAAAGTGGAGAAACATAGTAAATATCAATTGAATCAAGTGATCAAATTTAATGTCATCAATAAGTGACATCACTCACCATTTACTGTGAACCACTGAGGTAGACACACATTATAGAATATATGGGGGTTGCCCACATGATTTTTGCAACACTGACTCTAAAATTATTCCAAAAATAAATAGTCAAAAATTAAACACTGGTATAAGATATACTTAGGAAGTTTATGAACCTCCAAGAAGCACTACATTTTAAAAACGTTTATGGTTTCTATGTCTCACAACTCTTGAAATTAGATGAAATGTGGACTATCGCTTTCCATTTTAGTTGGTCTTTTTATGTTTGCCCGTTTATAATTTATACTTAATTTAAATAATATTTTCACCTATTAGATTAGCCAAAAGTTTAAAGGATTGATAATATCCATCATGTACAGATTTTTGTGAAAATTAGCACTGCCATTATACTACATTGCATATGCTGGCTTAGAAAACATTTCAAAAGTAATTTCAAAATATCAACTAAAATCAAAGTATGCACAATTAATGATCCACAATGTCACATCTAAATCTATCATAGAATTAGGAGATCAGTTATATATGTATATAAAACATATATCATAGTATTATATACAACAACAAACAGTTAACCTCTATTTCTCAAATAGAGAAATGCATAAGTGTACTATGGTATGTACTTTACATCCAATGGAAAGTGTGTACTTAAGCTATAATTACTGGTTTGAAAATATGTCCAAAAATATTAAAAAAAATAAATTTGTAAAATACAACCATATTGACTACATATTTGTAAAATAAATTGCACATAAATTTATAAGCTTAGATAAATTATTGACCACTATACCATAAATGGTCACCCTAGAAAGTAGGAATGGAAAATGAAGGATGAATGACAATTCACTTTAAATTCTTTAATAACCCATTCATTCTCTGTGGCCCATATCAATGCATTCAGTTTTAGCCTGTATAGTAAGAGTCTGGACAATGTAATTACTAGTTCTCTAATGACAGGGCAGCTTATGTTCCAGAAGTAAACAAAACTTCGAATAAACACAGCTATCTATAATAAGCCCACTCAGAGTAAACAGATATGAGTGAAAATCAGAGTAATATGGATTAAATGAAAATCTCTTTGCTAACTTGAGTTTTTACTCCAGTCACAAATAAGAACATGTCAGTGATGCCAAGAAAATTGTGGAACCATTTTCTACAAGATTGCTTTACCATGGCTTCAAATGTCAATGAAAGCGTATGGTTCACCTATACACTAGTGTTGTGATGGCATCCAGGAATTATATTTGTATATTGGGAAGAGAAAAACTACACTCAGATTCAGATCATGTTCTATATTGAGACCTAGTAGGTTCAATATAAAGTGAAACTGGAGGCAGCCTGTTACAGGCAATACAAAAGTTTTAAAAGGATCTTTTAAAAAAACATTTTTTTAAAAGGGATTGACCTAAAAACTGTGGGCTTATGATTCAAAAGAGGAACAAAGTATCTTAAAAATGATACCAAAAATAGTACATGGGAAGCATGGGGTCATGGGAAAGCCTGGTTATTAACTGGGCCATGAGCAAGGTGTCCAGAGGGTTGCACTAATCATATTTATCACACACAAATCTCACATTTGTAAAGTAAAACATGGATAAAAAAAGTCCAATGGGGTAAAAACAATAATAAAGAAAAACACAAGATACATTCAGAGCACAGAGAACTACTAACAACATTCCAGGAAATTACTTGTCAAAAGCAACGTCACTTCTATTCCCAAGGATACATATATCAAGGCATGCCTTTCGGGATACAAAGATGAGACAAGCTTCTGAAAGGGGTAAATAATGACAGCAATTGGGTGATGCTGTGGATGAAACCACTGTGAAGATTTCTATGATCCTCTTGTCCATATGTTCACCACCTGGGAGAGTACAGAGGGAGATACTGCAAATGAAAATAAACAACAGGTTACAGGTAGCCACGCTTCATGACAGATGGGTATCATCTTCACATCAATATTTTACTGATACTCCATGGGGAAAAAAACACTCCCATTATCCTAATGCTAACTATCTCCAGAACATAAAAATCAGGCATATGAACAAAAATGATGACAATATAATCTTCTTTCCTTGGCCCATTTACTGTGATTTCATATCCACCTTCTATTCAAAATTATTTGCACACCACTCAACCACACATGTATTCTTGAAAAACTATTTCCTATGTATCTTCTTAATGATCATTTATAGACCAGTTCAGGTTTAGAACAAAATAAAAAAGATGATACAAGCAAATGCTGGTAATGTACTCTGTAAATTCCATGGTATTTCAGGGAAATCTTTCCAAAATCAAAACACATTGAAAAGATATTTGCATATCTATTCTCCCTGATTATGCAACTTCTGATAGTAATAACTGGAAAAGTCATAACTGGAAGAGAACTCTTTATACTTCAACTCCTGACTGACTTAAGTGTTGTTACTAACAAGAGGCACCTGAATATCCTTTACATAGTGTATATTATATAGTTTAACCCAACTATAACCTCAAAATAATCATGAAGGCCCTATAAAAAAATCTGATGAAAATTAAGAAGACACAATGTCAAATAATTCAAACAAGAATCCAATCTACCGTCAAAATAGGAATACAGGACTTAATGCTCTTATCTACAGACTAAATCTCTTTGATCCTTCCTTATGAAAGATGCTTGTAGAAAAAAGAAAAGAAGGCAGAAAGAAAGAGAAAAGAAACACTTGTAAATATATAAAGAATTGTCATTCACTCATCAAGTGAAAGGGTATCAAGAACCTCCTTCTATCACTCTAATATTGGAATATCCCTTAACTCCTGTCTACCCACCTTAACAACAAACTGATAGTGTTATTAATACCCTAAGTCATATATTTGGAAATACAATTCAGGCTCTTGCTGTCCTTAAGACTCATATTACACACAGCAAATTCTACTTTATAATGGCTTTGGTCTCTGATGTCTTTTTATACCCCTTTCACGTATACCCACATGCCTGATTTCCTTGTCTCTATCCAGCCACCATCGGTGCATTTATTTCAAAATATTTAATACTGGAGTTCCCGTCGTGGCACAGTGGTTAACGAATCCGACTAGGAACCATGAGGTTGCCGGTTAGGTCCCTGCCCTTGCTCAGTGGGTTAACGATCCGGCGTTGCCGTGAGCTGTGGTGTAGGTTGCAGACGCGGCTCGGGTCTGGTGTTGCTGTGGCTCTGGCGTAGGCTGGTGGCTACAGCTCCGATTGGACTCCTAGCCTGGGAACCTCCATATGCCATGGGAGCAGCCCAAGAAATAGCAAAAAAAAAAAAAGAAACAAAATATTTAATACTTAAATAAGTTAACAAAACTACTCGGTGTCAGAGATGGTAGCCTCTTTGTAGGTAACATATCCTCTTACCGTAGAATTTGATAAAAAGTAGTTAATCAAAACCTATATGATCTATGTATCATAGAGAAGAGCTTTTTTATCTCGACTATTGCATCTAACTGGCAATCACTCCACAATTTGAAATCTTATATGTCTTATGAAATTCATGTTTTTGGATTTTAAAAATATTACAAATTGGATTTCACATTAAACTGATCAAAAAATGAGCAGAGTACAGCAGTATAACTGATTTTTACCAGCACTTGAGGAAGAATGAATACTAATATATCTAAGGTAAGACGGTTCTTTGGGACACAAGTCCACCATCTTCTCAGTCTGCTTTCCTAAATCACTCACTACTGCTTGCCCTAACAATTCATCTCTTGACTTACTGGCTTATTGTGAAGCAAGAGTTATGAGCTTGGACTCAGTAACAATATATCCATTCATTCATGCAATTTTACATATGTGATATTATCACTGCATCTGTCTATTCTCCCAGTGATGAAATTCTTGCACCACCCTTTTGAATCAATCCATTCATGCATAGGTGGGAGGAGATGGGATTATGATGGTGGAACAGAAGGACTGGAGATCAACTTCTCTTCAAAAAACAACAAAATTTACAACTAAAGGCTGAGCAATCTTTGACCAAATGGACTGGAAACCTTAAAAAAGATATCATACTCCAGAAGACAAAGAAGAGGCCACATCAAGGGGTAGGAGGGATGATTTCACCATATAAGCAACTCCATACCTCCCAGGTGGGGATCCCCACAGACTTGAAACTAACTGGTCACAGAGATTCACCTAAAGGAGTGAGATTCTGAGCCCCTCATCAAACTCCCATGTGTGGGGATCTGGCACTGGGAGAAAGAGCCCCCAGAGAATCTAGCATTGAAGGCCAGTGGGGCTTGTCTGCAGGAGCTCCACAGGACTGAGGGAAAAGAGACCCCATTCTTAAAAAGGTACACACAGACTTTCATGTGTACTGGGTCCCAGGGCAAAGATAAGTCTCCATAGGAATCTGGGTCAAACATGACTACAGATCTTGGAGGACTTACTGGAAAAACAGGGGTGAATGTGGCTTGTTGTGGGGGAAGGACACTGGAAGCAAAGCTCTCAGGAATATTCAGCAGCCAAAGTGCCTTTATCTGGAGGTGGCCATTTTGGGAAAATCTGGCCCCACCCATCAGTCAGTGCTGACAAGCCCCAGGCCAAACAACAATCCAGGTGGGGTCACAGCCCCGCCCCTCAGCAAACAGGCTACCTAAAGACCCCTCAGGCACACAGCTGCTGCTAATCCCATCCAGGGACTAAGCCCCACCCACCAGAGGGATAGGAATCAGCTCCACCTACCAGTGGGCAGGCATCAGCCCCTCCCATCAGGAAGCCTACAGCAAGCTTGCCATACTGACTTCAGCCACAGGGGGGTAGATACCAGAAGTAAGAGAGGCTACAACTCTATTATCTGTAAAAACGTCACCACACCACAAACCTATAAAAATGAAAAGACAGAGAACTATAACTCAGATGAGGGAGAAAGAAAAAATCCCAGAAAAACAGCTAAGTAATCAGGAGATTCTCAGCATCCAGGAAAAAGACTTTAGACTGTTGATGCTTAAGATGATGCAAGACATTGGAATAAAGATGGATAATTTATAGGAAACACTGAGCAAAGAAATACAAGATATAAAACTTAAGCAAACAGAGATGCAAAATACGATAACTGAAATAAAAAATTCACTACAAGCAGCTAACAATAGAATACAAGAGGCAGAAGAACGAATAAGCGAGGTGGAGGACAGATTAGTAGAAATTATGAATGCAGAACAGAAAAGAGGAAAAAGATAGAAATCAAATGAAGAGAGTCTCAGAGAACTCTGGGACAACGTTAAATGCACCAACATCCATATTA
Source organism: Sus scrofa (assembly GCF_054392235.1). Taxonomy (NCBI): domain Eukaryota; kingdom Metazoa; phylum Chordata; class Mammalia; order Artiodactyla; family Suidae; genus Sus; species Sus scrofa. The sequence continues at coordinate 152,387,799 of NC_139383.1, forward strand.
TAGGGGTGCCAGAAGGAGAAGAGAGAGAGAGAGAAGGGGACAGAAAAAATTCTCTAAGAGATAATAGCTGAAAAATTCCCTAACATGGGAAAGGAACCACTCACTCAAATCCAGGAAGCACAACGAGTACCATATAAAATAAACCCAAGAAGACACATATTGATCAAACTGACCAAAATTAAAGACCAAGAGAAAATACTGAAAGCAGCTAGGGAAAAGAAAGAAATGACATACAAGGGAACCCCGATAAGGTTATCAGCAGATTTTTCAGCAGAAACTCTGCAGGCCAGAAGGGTGTGGCATGATATACTTAATGTGAAGAAAGGATAAAACCTCCAACCAAGATTACTTTACCCAGCAAGGCTCTCATTCAGATTTGAAGGAGAAATCAAAAGCTTCAGAGAGAAGCAGAAGCTAAGAGACATCAGCAACACTAAACCAGTCTTGTGACAAATACTAAAGGAACTTCTCTAGGCAGAAAACAAAACACAGCAACAGGAAACAAAAATACCACAAATAACAAGGCTCACCATTAAAGGTATATATACACTAAAGATAAGAAATCATCCATGCAAAATTATGCCACCAAAATAAAAAATCATGACAAGAGGTGGGTACAAGTGCAGAACACTGAAGATGAACTTGCAATTAAGAGACCGGCAACTTAAAGCAAACTCATATATATATATAGACTCATATCAACACTTCAGAATAAATGAAAACAAAAATCTCCAATTGATAAACAAATAAGAAAAATCAACTCAAATACAACATTAGAGATAGTCATAAAACCAGAAGAGGAGAGAACAAGAAAAGAAGGGAAGAAAAAAGAGTAACAAGAACAAATATAAACCAATTAATAAAATGGCAATAAGAACATATATAAAAATAATTACCTTAAATGTTAATGGACTAAACGCCCCAACCAAAAGACATAGACTAGCTGAATGGATACAAAAACAAGATCCATATATATATATATATATATATATATATATATATATATATATATGCTGTCTTCAAGAGACCCACTTCACTCCTAGGGACATATACAAATTGAAAGTGAGAGGATGGAAGAAAATATTTCATGCAAATGGGGATCAAAAGAAAGCTGGATGAGCAAAACTCATATCAGACAAAATAGACTTTAAAATAAAGAATATTTTAAGGGACAAGGAAGGTCACTACATAATGATCAAAGGATCAATCCAAGAAGAAGCTATTACAATTTTAAATATCTACGCACCCAACATAGGTTCACCACAATATATAAGGCAACTGCTAACAACCTTAAAAGGACAAATCGACAATAACACAATCATAGTGGGATACTTTCACACCCCACTTACAGCAATGGACATATCATCCAGACAGAAAATCAACAAGGAAACATAGGCCCTGAATGATACATTATACCAGATGGACTTTATAGATATTTATAGGACATTCCAGCCAAAAGCAAGAGAATACACATTCTTTTCAAGTTCACAGGGAAGATTCTCTAAGATTGATCACATCTTGGGCTACAAATCAATCTTTGTTAACTAAGAAAATTGAAGTCATATCAAGCATCTTTTCTGACCACAAAGCTATACGACTGTAAATCAAAAACAAGAAACAAACTGCAAAAAACACAAACACATGGAGACTCAACAATATGCTACTAAACAACCAATGGATCACTGAAGAAATCAAAGAGGAAATTCAAAAATACCTAGAAGCAAATAACAACAAAGATAAAGCACTCCAAAACCTATGGGATGCAGCAAAAGCCAATATAAGGGGAAAGTTTATAGCAATACAAGCCCACCTCAGGAAACAAGAAAAAGCTCAAATAAACAAGCTAACTTTACAGATAAAGCAGCTCAAGAGAGAAGAACAAACAAGACCTAAATTTAGTAGAAGGAAATAAATCATTGAGAGCAGAAATCAATGAAATGAAAACAAATAAAACCATAGAAAAGATCAATGAAACGAAAAGCTGGTTCTTTGAAAAGATCAACAAAATTGATAAACCCCTAGCCAGACTTATCAAGAAAAAGAGAGAGGACTCAAATCAATAAAATTAGAAATGAAAAAGGAGAAGTAACAACACACATCACAGAAATACACAGGGTCATAAGAGACTACTATATGCAACTATACGTCAATAAAACAAAAACCCAGAAGAAATGGACAAATTCTTAGAAAAGTACAATCTTCCAAGAATAAACCAAGATGAAATAGAAAAGATGAATGGACAAGTCACCAAGAGCTATTTCAGTTCTTGAAACTGTGATTAAAAAACTTCTAACACACAAAAGTCCAGGACCAGATGGCTTCACAGGTGAATTCTATCAAACATTTAGAGAAGAGCTAACACCTATCCTTCTGAAACTATTTCAAAAAATTGCAGAGGAAGGGATACTCCCAAACTCATTCTATGAGGCCAACACCACCCTGATACCAAAACCAGACAAAGATACCACAAAAAAAGAAAACTACAGAACAATTTCACGGATGAACATCAATGCAAAAATCCTCAACAAAATACTAGCAAACCACATCTAACAATACAATAAATGGATTGTTCGTCATGATCAGATGGGATTTATCCCAGGGATGCAAGGGTTCTTCAACACCTGCAAATCCATCAGTGTGATATACTACATTAACAAACTGAAGAATAAAAACCATACGATCCTCTCAATAGATGCAGAAAAAGCCTTTGACAAAATCCAACACCCATTTCTGATCGAAACCCTTCAGAAAGTGTTTTGAAGGAGACCCACCTCAACATAATGAAGGCCATAAATGACAAACCCACAGGGAACATCATTTTCAATGGTGAAAAGCTGAAATTCCCACTGAGATCAGGAACAAGACAAGGATTTCCGCTCTTGCCTCTAATCTTCAACATAGTTCTGGAAGTCCTAGCCACAGCAATTAGAGAAGTAAAAGAGATAAAAGGAATCCAAATTGGAAAGGAGGAAGTAAAACTATCACTATTTGCAGATGACATGATACTATACCTAGAGAATCCTAAAGACACTACCAGAAAACTGTTAGAACTCATCCACGAATTTGGCAAAGTCGCAGGGTACAAAATTAACACACAGAAATCAATGGCATTACTATACACTAACAATGAAAGATCAGAAAAAGAAATTAGGGAAGCAATCCCATTTACCATCGCATCCAAAAGAATAAAATAACCTAGGAGTAAACCTACCTAAAGAGACACAAGACCTGTACTCTGAAAACTCTAAGACACTGATGAAAGAAATCAAAGATGACACAAATAGATGGAAAGACATACCATGCTCTTGGATTGGAAGAGTCAATATTATCAAAATGAATATACTACCTAAGGGAATCTACAGATTCAATGCATAGCAAAAGACATCCTGAAAAAGAAAAATGGAGCTGGAGGAATCAGGCTCCCGGACTTCAGACTATACTACAAAGCAACAGTCATCAAAACCATATGGTACTGGCACAAAGACAGAAATATAGATCAGTGGAACAGGATAGAAAGCCCAGAACTAAACCCACGCACCCACAGCCAACTAATCTATGACAAAGGAGGCAAGAATATACAATGGAGAAAGGACAGCTTGTTCAATAAGTGGTGCTGGGAAAACTGGACAGCCACATGGAAAAGAATGAAATGAGAACACCCCCTAACACCATACACACACAAAAAAAAACTTATAATGGACTAAAGATCTAGATATAAGACCAGACACTATCAAACTCTTAGAGGAAAACATAGGCCAAACACTCTCTGACATAAACAACAGCAACATCTTCTCAGATCCATCTCTTAGAGTATGACAATAAAAACAAAAATAAATAAATGGGACCTAATCAAACTTAAAAGTTTCTGCACAGTGAAGGAAACCCTAAACAAAATGAAAAGACAACCCACAGAATGGGAGAAAATCTTTGCAATTGGATCGACTGACAAGGGGTTAATCTTCAAAATTTATAAACACCTCCTACAGGTCAATACCAAAAGAACAAACAACCCCATCAAAAAATGGGCAAAGATCTAAACAGACAGTTCTCCAATGAAGACATACGGAATGCCAAAAAAACACATGAAAAGATGTTCAACATCACTCATTATTAGAGAAATGCAAATCAAAACCTTTGATTTTGAGGTACCACCTTATACCAGCCAGTATGGCCATCATCAAAAAGCCTACAAACAGTAAGTGCTGGAGAGGGTGTGGGGAAAAAGGAATGCTAGTACACCAGTGGTGGGATTGTAAATTAATGCAACCACTGTGGAAAACAGTAGGGAGATTCCTCAGAAAACTAAACATAGAACTACCATTTGATCCAGCAATCCCACTTCTGGGCATCTATCCCACTTCTGGGCATCTCCATGACTCACAAAGACACATGTACTCCGATGTTCATTGCAACACTATTTTCAATAGCCAAGACATGGAAACAACCTAAATGTCCATCGACAGAGGAGTGGATCCAGAAGATGTGATACATATACACAAAAGGAACGAAATAATGGCATTCTTAGCCACGTGGATGAACCTAGAAATTACCATGCTAAGTGAAGTCAGCCATACAATGAGACACCAACATCAAATGCTTTCACTGAGATGTGGAATCTGAAAAATGGACAGACTGAACTTCTTTGAAGAACAGATACTGACGCAGACTTTGAAAAACTTATGGTCTCTAAAGGAGACAGTTTGGGGGGTGGGGAGATGTGCTTGGGTTGTGGGATGGAAATCCTGTGAATCTGGATTGTTATGGTCATTGTACAACTACAAATGTAATAAGTTCATTGAGTAATAAAATATAAATAAAAAGAGATAGTAAACAAGAAAAATAATCCATTCATGTATAAATACCTTTAGCAAGCCACCATGAAACCATCAATGATGCTGCTATTCATACATTCAATCTATCTATGCACTGACCTCTACATTCATCCATTATTCTAGCCAGCCTTACTTATATCCATCACTCTAAACACCTATATATCTGTATATGATCCATGCATCCAACATTCCATTCTGGAATCCACTCAAATTCTAGCATCTAGATATATACCTGTGCCTTCACTGATATCAATCCATACATACAACTGTTTGTTTCCAAAACATTAACTGAATCTTGTTTCTATCCACCCACTCATACATACTCTAATTTCCAACTGGTTTTATATTCAGCCAATTTTGCATTCATTCATCCAATATTGTACCCTAAATTCCATAAAGAAAATTTTGTATCTATCTCTCCCAATTTTCTCCTTCCAAATATCCAATCTTGCATTCCTTTCCTTAATTAATTTTTGTTGCTAAAAGCTTTATTGTTTCCATTTGTCCAAGCCTTAGTATAGGACTCACGCATGGTTAAAAAGGAACTTGTGGTTTCAGAGGGGGGCTTCTGTCGGAAAACAAGCAGTCATGCATTTTATCACCCATTAATTCTTGATTTCTCATAAGCTTAAATTATTAGGTAAAAATCTCATTATTATATCATTCATTCCATCTATCCACTCCTATAACTCTATAAAGTAGAGTTTTAACCCATCAATCTAACTGTCCATTCTATGCATTCATCCACAAATCCTTCAATTCTCCCTGGCAAATTATCCATTTACATTAGTTGGCATGAAGTCAAAGCAAATTCCAAGTCTCACTGGACAAACAATTAATTTTCATTCACTAAGAGACCTCTGCAGGTCTGACCTAATAGCTCTCCAGAATAGCTTTGCTCCATCCATGTTCCAGGATATTCTCCTTTTGTGGCAACTTTGCTTCAACACATGATTCTTTCAATACCACAGTTAAGAAGTGCAGAATCACTTGCAAGCTTCTAAAGTCTTCTGCCCATGACGTATCTCAAACATGCTACATTTTCAACAGTGAATTAGTTTGACTATAAATTGACTGGAAAATATTTTCAAAAGACAGTATTGGGTGACAAAAGCATGATACAACATGTGTGTTATAGGAACTGATTCTTACAGCAGAAACAAGTATAGAAATGCTTGTTTACAATCCACAGTTACAATTTCAGATTTCCACAGCCCACTCTCATCAACTGAGAGGCTACCATGCTGAAAATCAACATGCATATACAAAACTGAACATAGTCAAACAAAAAAATCTAGAAGACATTCATAACATGCTCCATGAAATCACAGTAGAATAAACATTCTTATCAAGTGCCAATGGAACATCTACCAAGACACACCATACCTCAAGCCATAGCAAGAAAATCTAACCACATTAAAAATAATTGAAATCAGTTATCTGACAATGGATTCAAATGGGAAATCAATAGAAAGACAAGAAAATATCTGAACACTTGTAAATTAAGCAACGTTGGCATGCTATATTTTAGAGTATGCTGTCTAACAAACTAAAAAAATCTGTGATTAAATGATATATTCTTTTAAAAGAGAGAAAGTTCTGCACTACTAGGAGGAATATATCTCACATTTCCCATCTTATAAATAAATGAACATGATAATGCAGAGGAACAATGTGCAAGAGACTGAGATAGGACCAGGAAGAACAAAGAACAAATTAACACCTCCCAACATCTTTTTAAAACATTCTCCACCCCCAAGATAGATGGTGTTCAGTATCTTTCCGGTAGGATATTTGAATTTATAAGAACAGTGATTAGTATGTCTCACATTCAATATCTTACATTTTATAAAGAATTTTCCCCCCTACGGTTGCCTTGTCCTTGCACCATAACTGTACAAGTGTGATGCTGTGTATCTATAGTGTGGTTCATGTATCTATATAATCATCTGCTTATCACCATGAACAAGACCTTGAAGTAACAAAATATATTCAGAAGATATTATGAAAGAAATAAAGGTCTTAGTTGTCATTTCTTGAGTGAGAAGACAGTAAAATGGAAGATGCATTATCAGATTCTATTACAGACATATTTTAAGAAATCCCAAGAGCCAAGAGCTTATGAAAAGTTGAGAGCATTGGAAAACACTATACATGAAATGAAACAAAAGAAAATTAACTCATCCATAAATAAAGAAAACAATGTCACTTTCAGCAACATGGATGGAACTAGAGACTCTCATACTAAATGAAATAACTCAGGAGAAAGACAAATATCATATGGTATCACTTATATCTGGAATCTAATATTTGACACAAATGAACCTTTCTACAGAAAAGAAACTCACAGAGAACAGACTTGTGGTTGCCAAGGGGAAGAGACTGGGATGAACTAGGCTTCTGGGGTTAATAGATACAAACTATTGCATTTGGAGTGGATAAGCAATGAGATCTTGCTGTATGGCATAGGGAACTATATCTAGTCACTTGTAATGGTAAGATAATGTGAGAAAAAGAATATATATACATATATATGTATATATACATATATATGAAGGAACATTATGGAGGATAATATGAGAAATAGAAAATATTTATATGTATGTCTGGGTCACTGTTGTACAGCAGAAACTGTCAGAACATTGCAATAAACTATAATGGAAAAAAACAAAGTCAGGATTATCAATAGAAAATTAATTTAGAAAGAGTAAAATGCTCTCTAAACAATGACAAAGATACAGATTTCCAACAAGTTTACAGTTAACCATGATAACAATTATTATAGAACTCTGTACACTGGAGAATATGCATCTTTCCAAGCATCTCTAACACAGTTACAAATATGAACTATATTTTTGTTATTATCTATACAAATATAAATCCATTATAGTTTATTAGGGTATTTATATAGTCTATAAATATATAAATGTATAAACATGTGAAAGAATATCTGAGACAGAGAGAGGTAAAGTCAAGGCAGAAATAACTGAAACCAAAAAGCTCACCAATTGCATTCAATGCACTAGAAACGGTGAGTAAAATCATTAACATAACATGAAAATTAAATTCCTCCCAAGTGAAATGAATTACAAAAAACAAATCTTAAAAAAATATATAAAAGATACATAAAACAGCAAGGGAACTATCCCATATTAAAATGAAAGAAAATGAAAATGGGTAATTTAATAAATTTGCAAAAACTAAGATAAAAATGTACTAGATGGGGAGTTCCCGTCATGGCTTGGTGGTTAACGAATCCAACTAGGAACCATGACTTTGCGAGTTGAATCCCTGGCCTTGCTCGGTGGGTTAAAAATCACATGTTGCTGTGAGCTATGGTGTAGGTTGCAGTCACAGCTTGGATCCTGAGTTGCTGTGGCTGGTGTAGACAGGTGGCTGCAGCTCTGATTGGACCCCTGGCCTGGGACCCTCCATATGCCAAAGGAGCAGCCCTAGAAAAGGCAAAAAGACAAAAAAAAAAATATATATATATATATATATATATACACACACTAGATGAAATGCAAGGTCATAGCCTGGGTACAGATTTCTTCAAACTACCATGTATAATTTTGGAATGACTAATAAATTTACATAAGGATTTATCTTAACATATATGAATGGATTCTAGTTTATAATTATACTGGGGATATGATCCTGTAATTTAAAATATTATTAGCACACATAAAACTTTAGGATTCAAATATGGCATTTATAATTTTGAAAATATGGCAAAATTTTATAAGTATTATGTTCTCACATGTGTCTTTGAAAATTAACAAAATAAAAACTAACAATTAATCCAAATATTAAATATGGAATTGCCGTGACTGTTAGAAATGGTACTCCTAGGTATATACCCAAAGGATATGAAAACAGACTCAGTGTTCATAATGTCATTGTTCAATGTGGAAAACCACACAGACACATTATTCAAAGTCAAAAAATGGAAATACTCAAGTGCTCAACTGATAAAATGTGGCATATTCATAAAATGAAATATTCAGCCATAAAAGGAAAAATGAAATTAATATATATCTTGCTTTCCAAATATTATTCCTCATAAGGAACCAGGAATCCTAGGAGAAATGGGTGGTTTCAGAACAGGAGCAAGTTAAGAACAAAATAAATTTGGATACTGTTAGGTGGCCAGGTGCTCAATAAAGGATGGGATATTTTGAAAAGACAGAGACCAACTTAAGAGAGAAAGGCCAAATGTGGGATCTTTTAAGGGATAAAAGGTAATGAATTTTACCCATAAGATAAAGAAAATATCCGGGAGTCAACATTTAAATGAACAACTTAAAAACGGAATGGGTCTTCTGCTCATTTTTCAATTGAAAAATTTGTATTTGTGTCAAGTTGTACGTATATTTTGGAGATTAGGCCTGTGTCTATTGCATCGTTTGCAAAGTTTCCCCCATTCTGTGGGTTGTCATTTCATTTTTTTTTTTAATGGTTTCCTTTGCTGTGCAAAAGCTTTTGAGCTTAAGTCCCATTGGTTTATTTTTGTCTTTACTGTCATTATTCTAGGGGGTGGAGCAATTAAGATATTGCTGTGATTTATGTCAAAGAGTGTTCTGCCTATGTTTTTCTCTGGAGTTTTATAGTATCTTCCCTTATATTTAGGTCTGTAATCCATTTCGAATTTATTTTTGTATATGGTGTTAGACAGTGTTCTAATTTCATTCTTTTACATATAGCTTTCCAATTTTTCCAGCACCATTTATTGAAGAGATTGTCTTTCTTCCACTGTAATTTCGTGTCTCCTGTGTCATAGATTATTTGACTATAGGTGTTTGGGTTTATTTTTGGGCTTTCTATCCTGTTCTATTGATCTATATTTCTAGTTTTGTGGCAATACCATACTGAAAAATTTGCAGAAGACCTAAATAGACATTTCTCCAAAGAAGACATACAAAAGGCCAGCAGGCACATGAAAAAATGCCCAACATCACTAGTCATTAGAGAAATGCAAATCAAAACTACAATGAGGTACCACCTCACACCAGTCAGAATGGCCATAATCTACAAATCAAGAAATAACCAATGCTAGAGAGGGAGTGGAGAAAGGGATACCCTTCTTCATTGTTGGTGGGAATGTAAATTGGTACAACCACTATGGAAAACTGTATGGAGGTACCTCAGAAAACTAAATATAAAACTACCATATGAACCAGTAATCCCACTCCTGGGCATATATCCAGACAAAACATTCAAGGAAAAAGATACATGAAACCCTATGTTCATCACAGTGCTATTCACAATAGCCAAGACATGGAAACAACCTAAATATCCACTGACAGATGAATGGATTAAAAAAAGACATAGTACATATATATACACAATGTAATAATACTTAGCCATAAAAAAAGACAAAGCAACAACATGGCTAGAACTAGTTTCTCATACCAAGTGAAGTAAGCAAGAAAGAAAAAGCCAAATACCATATAATATCATTATTTGTGGAATCTAAAATATGGCACAGATGATCCTAACTACAAAACAGAAATAGATAATGGGCAGGGAGGGCAGATTTGTGGTCCCCAGGGGAGAGGTGGGAGTACGATGTACAGGGTGTTTGGGGCTTTTGGAGTATAAAGTCTTACATTTGGAATGGATGGGCAATGAGGCCCTAATGTACAGCACTGGGCAATGTGTGAGATTGGGTAACTATTCTGTACAACAGAAAGTGAAGAAACATTATAAATTGACTATAATAAAAATAATTAAAAGAACCAGGCTATCAAAAAAACTGAATGGGGGAGAAAAATCAATTCCAATTAATAAAACATGGAAATCAGAGTCTTTTAACTCATGATTTGGCAAGAAATCTCAATCTGCAAAAATTAGCATATTACATACAGTATGAGAAGATACAGTATTTGCAGTATCTTTCCCCAAAATACTAAGTAAGCAAAATAAACAAAGTAAGCAAAATAAACAAAGCAAAATAAATATCACTAATCATGATTGGAACTATTTAACATTATTTTACCACTAGTAATGAACTAAGAACTATATCATTGCTGTAGTATTCTTGCCAAAAATATAAAACCTCAAACTCAAAAAAAAAAAAAAATTAAGCAAACCCACACTGAAAGACATGAATGCTTAGATATTTTGTAGTCTTCAAAAGTATCAACATCATGGAAAACTGGACAACTGTCCCAAAAAGGAAATTAAGGAGACTGACAAACATACACAATGTTGGACCCTGCTTTAAATCACTGGACATATCAAAGAATCAATAGTAGCATATTAATGGTAATTTCCTGCTTTTGATTATTGTATCTTACATATGGAAGATGTTAATATAAAAGCTGGAACATAATATTTAAAAAAACAAATAAGCAACAATAAGAAAAAACTATTTACTATTTTAGCAACATTTTTGTAGTCCAAAGTTATATCAAAAGAGAATTTTAAAGATATGTTAATACTTCTCAATTGTTTCCAGTCTACACTAAAAAAAAGTTTTGAGAGATGCAGTAAACCAAATAATAAATTCTAACAAATATAGGAAAAAATAATGCTATTTGTTTATCTATTCAGAAGTTTCAAATAAAATTATAATAACTGTAATATGGGCTAGTAAGATAGAAAAATGAAATATTTATTTTATAAAAATTCATTTTTTATCCTAATGGCAACTGTGACCAAATGCAATGCACAAGACATTTTATTAAAACTGTCACCCAATTTGGTGAAAAATCATAAATTAAAAGGAAAAATATTCCCAGTTACCTATAAGTACTTATGAAAGAAGAAACCCATAATTATGGAATTTTAATGAAATTGCATTCAAAAATATACAAAGATGGCTTTCATATATCAGTAATAATGTAGTGATAGGGATCATAAAACCAATTTAACTATGAAATGCCTGGGAATTAAATTTAAGAACTACACTAGCAGTATCCCAACATAATCTGATAAAAAAATAGACATACCTTGCTGTTGGGTAGGAAGACTCAATTTTTAAAGAGATCTAGTCTCTCCTAATTAATCTATTAAATTTGTTGCAAATGAAATTAAAACTGCATTATTTTTCCAACTTGCAAAGTAATTTTAAGCACCAATTGAGAGAAAAAATGCAAGTATAGACAGGGAATATTCTGAAAAAGAAGAGAAACGAGATAGAACTCAATGGAATAGATAAGACTCATCAGTTATTTTTAAGTATCAATATAAGGTAAGGCAAACAAATAAATAGAAACATGGTCAATTATGTCAGATTTTCTATAAGATTATGCTAGAAATGAAAATAAGTGGTAACCACATAAGCAAGTTAATAACTTGAATATGTAATGATTTAAAAGCACAATAATCATAATGGAAAGAGAAATGATGAAATATTTGATGAAAAATGAATACAGACCAAGAAATGATACTAAATCAAACATATTTTTAAAGAAAAACACAAAACTCAAAGGGCATAAAACATAACACAATTATATTTTAATACACAACCAAAATACAGAACACCATAGTAAACTAGTGGCATAAATACACAGTATTTCATTCCCGATGCATGACAAATGGTTCACATCCTTAATTATAAATGATTTCTTAGAAATCAGTAACACAGACATTAATATTCCAAGGGAAATGAAAAAAAAAGGAAAATGAAATAACACAAGTGACCAGTAAAGATTAAGCATAACATGAAGATGACCAAGCTAAACAACAGAGAAAAGCAATTTCTGTATAATCTCACATTACCAAAGATTAAACAGCTAATACTTGTATAATTTTGGGATATAGACCCTGGGGAACAAGACTGATGAGGACCCATCTATACAGTTGGGAGAAATCTGTAGATTGAACTCAAAATATAAATTTTGGATATCTTCAGAAGTAGCAGTTCTACTTCACTGGAACTATTTCAACAAATTATTCAGGCAAATTACAATTTATCAGTAAGTCATACTTACGGCAAAGAAAAATCTATAGCCAATATAGAGACCCCCAAATGACTTGCATATTAATTTATCAATACACTAGAAAGGATGTATAGAATTAGGAAAAGGCAAAGTAAAAACATACTTCACAAATTTCCATGTCCTTTGAGATCTTGAAAAAGACGATTTTTTATGAATCAATTTTAAATTTCCCTGTGATAAGTTAAAATTTTAAATACAAGAACCTAATGTTTATGAGAGCACTGAAACGAAGCCTTGCAATCACTCCATGCTGATCTTCTCCATGTAATGATGCCTCCATCAGTAAAGCTCCTGAGATTTAGTCCAATGGCAACAATTGAAATCTCTCAACATGCCTGGTTACAATTCTCTCCAATAACATCCTTCACGTCACTTTCGAACTTGAGCCTTCTAAGTCCAGTTTTTCTGATCTACAGGGAGTGTCTATTGTAACACATCAATGCCGAGTCTACATACATTATGAAGACTGTCTTTTGGTTTTTAGTGAAGATGGTTGCAGAAGTGATCAGTATCCTAATCAATCATCACCTAAAGGACACACTGGAGAGGAAAAAAAGAAAAAAAAATCAATAGGGAAAGGTTATTCACCCTTTATGAGATCATCCCCAGGGGCTAATAAAACTTTGATGTAAAGTGAAAGGCAACAGCTCTTCCATTATGAAGAAATAACAAGTGCATCAAAATTCATTTTGGAATTTTCTAACAATAAGAAAGGCAGACATTGGTAGTCTTTCTTCTTATATCTTGCTAAATTGACTGATCTGTTACAACTTTCTCCTCATGGCATCATTGTCTCTTTCTTATGGTTTCTTTTATCTCTAGATCACTGACTCATTCAGATACAGATACCATGCAAACCATACAGGCACTTTTGCACAAGAAACAGGACAACAATGCCTAAACATTGACATGAAAACAAAGGGAGCTCATTTCATTTGATAAGAAAAATAACTATGTAAAGATAGAAAGTAAAATGGAACTTAAGGAAAAATTTAGCTCCCGACCCATTATAGGGGCCACCAAAATTGCTTAGTGGGCACCTCCCAAAAACCATTAATCTTCTATTTAGCTATGATTTATCATAAAGAAAAAAGAAACATTTTCTCATAAAAACCTTCTCAAAGTTATTCCATGGATAAATGGTAGGCAACAAGGCTCTCTGAGAAAGAACGTTTAAGGAATTTGTCAGCATTCACTCTTGACAGCACATCACCTGAATTAAACTTCCAGAGGGTTATAGTGGGAGATGAAGGGAAATCTCCTAGGGTAGTAAGAGCTATGTCTATTTGCTATTTGTTACAACAATATTGGTTTCATCAACAATTGTTCTCTTTCATTCTTTTCATGGTTCCATAGCCTTAGTAGTTCTAAGATTTCAGTATCAGCACTTGGGCCTTTTCTTTTCTGTATTCCCCAAACTGACCTAATCCCCCAAATCATATTTTTTTTTTCTTTCTCTTAACTTCGCATCTTTTGCCTAATTACTCCCAAAGTCACAAAACAATTCACTAATTGTTGCCAGGCAATGAATAGGCATTTCTTGAAAACTTTGTACAAGACATTGAATGTTATAGAAGTGGAAGTCTGAAAATCATCTTATAATGGAAACACTGTGAAAGGACCCCATATTCCCAAAGCATAAAAAAAACAAACAAGCAAAAAAAAATAAACAAAACCCTGAAGTTCCACATTTTCTGATTAAAACCTTCTCAAAGTAACTACCGTGACTTCTTTGATTTGGTCTTACATGCAGTCTGGGTTGTGACACAAATCAACCATAAGATGGAATTTCCATTAACCAAATGACACTGCCAGCCAACAGAATATGGTAAAATTGATACTGTGTGACTTGTGAAACTAGATCAGAAAGGCCATGCCTTTCATTCAACATTTATATGATTCATGTGGGAACTGGTTATGAAGATACTCCAGTTGAAATAATCAGTCAAGCCCACCTTTCAAGTCATCTAAAACCAGTACCAGATATGAATGAACAAGTATCTGAAAAACTCCAGCCTCTGGGGGTCTAGGTCACTCTCAACCACTAGATTAGGTCTTCTATTTGATCCCACAGATATTCAGGAACTGTCAGAAATCTTTACCCACAGAATTCATGGAATTACATATGTGTATTACATGTTACTAAATTTTAGGATAATTTGTTAGTCAGCAGTATGTAACCTGAACAATACCTGCTCCTTTTTTCCTGCTGCCCCACCCCCGCCAAATCCATCAAGCTTAAGAAAAGCAGAATATCAATTCCTGTGTAACTTAAGTGATAAACTCTGAATTAAATGAGCACTCAAACTGTCCTTACGATTATGATGGCCAAGGGCTTCTCCAGGGTCCAAAGATGGGAGTGAAGAACACTTGGAATGAGAATACTGCAACAGGTCTGGTGGTACCAATTACTGAGATTTAAAAACAAAAGTGGCAAAAGTATGTTTTCTTGTAACTGTCATCACCTTATAGGGAAAAAGAAGAAACAATAAAAAGCAATCTGATGACATAGCTTAAGTAGAAGGTATATGTAGGCTCATGTTGAACTCTGCTACAAATTTCAGTTAAAGCTTAGAAACAGTTCCTCATGAATCAATCCATTTGCTGATTCAATTCTCCAACTTCAACATCCCTTTACTACTTTTCAGTATCAACACCATTTTAAAGTTTTCATCAACATCATCATACATCACACCACAAAAGTACACATGCAAAAACAGTTGGTCTATTCCAAATTTCTAATTATTAAAGAATTGATCATTTCCTTTATAATTAGTTAATGTTGTCATGTTTGGTTCTACATAATTAAAGGAGGCACAGATAATCTCCTACATTCCTCATACATTCCATTTTATTTTAATAAAATTTACTTTAAATAATTGCTTACTAATTCTGAGATATATTTGAAAATTTCAAGGTGCCCAAGAACAAAATCTATAGCAGTGTTATATTCCTCAACCTAGCCAAAACATTGTCCTAATAAAGCATTTTTTGATCCGGAATCTTACCTGTGGTTTAAATTTGAAATTTATAAATGAAAGAACTCCATAGGCATGTTTGCATAAGAATAAGAACTCCATAGGCATAGTTGCATAAGGATGTTCCTGATGCCAGCTATCCTCAGGTTATATGCAAGTGTGTCATTTTTTACCATGTTCACCTGAGAATTAATTATACAATATAGCCAAGGTTAGATACAAATTAAGCACCAGGAAACACAAAATAGGATGACTTTAGAATGGTCAGGAATAGTGACCATTCTGAATAATAATACCGAGCAAATATGATTGCCCAAAGACTAAGCTTTTAATAGCACTTTTAGCAAGAATGTTGAAAATCCTGAAACATTTTTCATGCTAATTCTGAATTTTAAGTCATAAAGACCTATGTGAAATTTTTCTGACTCAACTACCATAAAACAATCCATTTTCCAATTATGTCCATTTATTATAATTCCCAACCTATCCAAAGAAACCCATCCTCCAGTAACTTGAAGTCAGTAACCAAATATAGCATAGTCTTATTTAATTAACCTTCATAGAAAGTCTCAATGATTACTATCACCACACATCTTTTTGAGGATCCAAATATAATTGTTTAGTACCTACCTCAAATCCTGTCTTCTTTCTTCTTCTTTCCTTCGGTAACCCAACAGTCTTTATTTCGCTGGGTAACTCTGCTGCACTAGTCTATGTCACAGGTTCTTCATGATCACTCAAAACTATTCATTACAGCCACTGAGGATACAAAGTTGGATACAACAGCCCAACATTCCCAAGATGTCAATAGGCAACAATCAGGACAGGCACAAATCAATTATATCTCTAGAATTCCCTTCGTTGTTTAAACGTTGCTTTTGAAACACCTTTAAAATTACAAATGTGGGAAAGTAGCAGCAGACCCTTAATTTCTCATCTCTTTATACAGTAATGTTAAAATTTTGCCATGTTTTTTCAGGCAAGTTTCTCTACAATAACCCCTATATGCATTTTAGATTGTCACATAGCAATATACAAAGTTATAAACATTGTTTTAGTGTTTAAACATGTACAAAAATTTCAAGAAGAATGCCATTATAGTAACACAAATAAGTAAGCATTTCTTCACATTATTGTATCTAGACAGCCCCATTTTCCAGTAATAACAATGAATATTTAAATCAGGAAACCAGAGGCACATGGACAGACCTCTTATACATATTTAGTTGACCTTTCTTCAAAACTGACAATTTTAAAAATCAACTTAAAACATCCTTCAATATCAGAATATTTCAGTGTTTTTCAATGATATCCATATGAATAAGCTATCATTAGTCTTACACTCAACCTATAACATACTTTCTTCTTTATATTACTTGAGTAGGAATAGATAAAATGTAATCAGCAAATTCCAACAATTCAAAAGTTTTACACAAATTTTGATTGATTGCCAAACTGCTATTCAAAACGATATATTTATTTACACTTCAATTAATAGCAGATATATTCCCAACAAAAATTTTGTTTTTGGATAGATGTATTTAAATAAACATAACAGAAATGTTACAGCTTAACTGTTTTATATAAAAATTAATATTCCTTTATATATTACACAAGGAAGGCTTCTATACTTGTTTAAACATACAACTGAAATACTATTTCCATAGTTTTCAAAATAAAGGTAAAGCAATAAGATAATGAGAAGGAATATCATCACAGCTCTACACCTAAAACAAATTCTCCATATGCATGTGTATATACATAATATGCATGTACATGCATATAAATATACAGCTTTTCAAACAGTAGCTTTATATGGCATATCAAAATAGCAGTTATTTTAGCAGAGTTATATAACTATAAATAAATCTATAGTTTAAAAGGACAATTACCTTCTCCTGTCTCTTTTACTTCTTAAAGAGAAATTAAATCCCAAGGACATTTTGTTTGTTAAAAGTGTATAATCTCAACATTTTTTATGCATGAGAACATAATGATATCCTTAGAAAGCCCGTGGCATAAACACAAAAATGTTACAAAGACTTAAAAGCCCAATTATTAATTACCTAAGTTGTTAAAACATTTATAGAAGCCAATTTATGATATTTTACAATTAGATATTTACAAATTTATACTCATGAAATTCCATGCATATAGAAAAAGTAGCCTTTTTAATGACATATTTCCTATTATTTACAAAATTGTCTTGAATGGTGTTATGCAGTCCGAATAAATACCAAACTATATTAATTCAGAGTGAATAAAATTTTTAAATACACATTTCTTATGATTGAAATATAATTTCCTATCAGCAATACAACTACAAATAAAATAAAATCTAAGCACTGAGTAATTAAAATGTAAAATTTTCTTTCAGCTGAGAAGGCAAAAATGAAAAACTGCCCTTTTAACCTCTGCTTTGCTGTAACAAATCAAGAAACAGATTCCAAAATATGTGTAACTCATGAAATCCACAAGTGTATCAATTTCACTGGTAGGTGAAGAAATAAACCATGAAACTTTACAATTAATTATTTACAAAATTGTACTTTGTGAGACTATACATCTAGAAAGACCAGATGTTAAAAATTAAAAACTCATATCTGCCTATTTACAAAGTTGTCTTGAATATTGTCATGCAACAAAGGGAACACATACAGAACTGTGTATAGTTCCAAGAGGTAGTATAAAATCTTTTTAACCAAGTCACTTATTAACTTGAATGTTGGCAGGAAGGAAGAGACGGAAAAAGGAAATAGTATAAGGGGAGGAATTAGTAACTGGAGGACAGAGAATTTTGAGGTCCATTAAAACACCATGTATGGTGTGATAATGATGAATATATGTTCATTATACATCTGTCTAAGCCACAGAATGTACAATACTAAGTTAATCATAATGTAAAGGATGGACTTTGGGTGATTTGTGACATGATGTGTCAACTTAGGTTCATCAATGTAGCAAATGTACTATTTTGATGGGGCATTTGATAATGCGGGTGAATTATGCATGTGTTGGGTTGATAACAGAGGAGGATTTATATATGCGTTGGGACAGGGAGTAAATGGAAAACCCCTGTATGTTCCCCTAAATTTTGCCGTGAACATAAAATTGCTCCTAGAAAAAAAAAAAGGCTTAATAAAAGATCATAACATAAAATACATCAGGAATATTGGTACCTCCAAAAACACCAAATAAATTTAAATGGCATAGATTTTTAAATGGTATAGTTTTACATGGTGTAGTTTTTAAATACACATACTTGATAAAATGGCAAATTATTTTCCTATATGAGAACAGGGTAAATGCATAATCTTGTCAATGTTTCCTCGTAACCACCAAACAAACACATGACAAATTTTGCAAAACTCCAGGCCCTGTTTGTCAATTTCATGTCATTAATTTTAAAAGATTAACATACTTACAATGCAGTATTTACAAAATTATACCTTTTGAGACTCTCAATCCATTTAGAAATACTAGTTGTTTAAAACAAAATATTTCTCTTGCTGCTTATTTACAAAATTTTCTTGGTTATTGCCAGGTAACAAACTCAGAAACATTTCTATAAAATGTTCTGCAGAAAAATGAATTGCATCATGAGCCACAACACATCTTGGAAATTAAGTTATATCTACATGTTCCATAAATAAAAAGTATATGAGTATCAGAAATGTCTATATCTAGAAAAAAATGTGTTTTTAACATAACTATGTATAACATCAGTCTAAAAGTCACATTCTACAACTGTGAGGCTTAGTGTACCATTACATTTCTACAAACAAAAAAAAAATGATTATGTGCTATTAGTTTTAGGCAAATATTCAAAACTATGATAGAAATTTATGGACAGCTATAGAATAATGTGGTATAAAAACAAAAATTTGATCACATGCACAGAATTACAACCCTGACAATGTGTAAACACATAGATGTCATGTAACACTTCTATTGATATTTTTCTCCCACCAATGTGGCCACAACAATAAAAATATTTTTCGGTATTATTTCTACATTAAAATATTAATTCTGTTTGTTTGTGTGTATGTGAAGACAGAGTTTCGAAATACCTAGGTTAAAGTCAGTATGAAGCCTAATTTATAAATATGCTTACTCTAAAATCAATGACTGTTAACTTTAACATTTTAAAAGATATTTCTAAAATTACTGACAGAAATTATATAACCAAAAATGTTTTATCAAATGTATGTCTCTATATAGAAAACAAATTACTAACATAATCCTCAGCAAGCAACCAAACATCTCAAATAGACATAGTTTAGCAATCCAATTTACCAAAATACTGTTTTCACTTTCGTCTATCAGTTTGGTACTCACAATATATATACCTCAATCAGCAGGTCCTTTGTAGGTATCATAAGAAAAAAACACTAAATTTGTCTACCACATATCTAGCAGCCTCACAATATCCTCTAATAGACTGGAAAAAACTTCTGACCAAACAACCCAAAGAACATAGACTAAAGCTAAGATAATTGGGTCAAAAAAAATTCTATACTATGCCTTTTAATGAACACATCTATTCCACACAAATGTCCATGTATACATATTTATATGTAAGAAATCCTGATAAGTGTAAAGCAAAAACCATCATATATTCTATTTTATTCACGACCATCTAAAAGAGCACACTTCAGCTGCCAAATTATCTACTCAGAAATAATCTGACAATCATTAAGGAACTGTTTACTTCTATGTATAGCTAAAACACACAGAAATAATCATTTCTATGCTTAAAAAGCATAGCAGTGGTGTCTATTGAATACACATAACGCAAAAACATTCTCTTGATCAAGCCACTATTTAGTGTACTCAGGTCTGCTGGATCATGGCTAACATCACCCATAAAACTTGTAAATTCTCTATAAATTTGTAAATTTCCCTACAACTAGAAAAAAAGTGTTTTAAAGCAATTCACTATTTTCATCAAAAGTCAAATTCCACTGACCCCTGAAAATTTTTCTAAGCTATGCTATTTTATCAAATGCAGAGATTTTTATGTTACTCACAGTGTTATATTCTATTTGTATACACACATATCCAAAAACCACAAATAAGCAGTCCAGTGATGTTTTCATCATAAGGAATCCTGTCATAAAGCAATGATATATTTATACCAGGCACTACACAATGAAATTCTCATAACCTATAAATTCAGCCTAATGATGTACCCAATGATTACAATGAGAGGCTAGATGGAACATCTCTTTTGCCAAATAGAAATATTTCTATACTATTAGAGTGATATGTATTTATAATGTTTATACATGTAGAAAACTATAGAGGTTAAAGAAAAAATTAACATTGTAACAAAAAGTTTTAACAATTTCTACCAGAAAATGAGATAATATGGAGAGATAATTTAACAATTCCACTGGCAAAAAAAAAACTACCAACCAAACATTAGATTATTTATAGAATAGTCATAGATTCCCAATATCTGAGAATAAAGCCTTAGTGCCCTTTTAAATGTCTCTGTGCGTATGCATATATACAAACATCGAAATTTTCTATTCTCTATCTAGCTTTTATTTGCCTAATCTGTAGTCGTCTAGACATTTGTCTCAGTAATCAACACTACATTATAATAACTGAAATGCCTCAAATGTCAGTCCTCTCTATTACTGATGGGATTGTAACAGAGTACCTTTTCTATTACATATACAAACCAATATAACGGACCACTAAAGCCTTAACAGGCAAGTGTTCATTGTGCAAAAGTTCCACAATAAGGTAATATCGCCCCATACAAATTTTAACATAATGACCATTTACAGGATAATATCTATATTCAGTTAGAGCAGACTTAATAAAATTTATGTGACAGTTACATACAGGACATTCCCCTCCACCAAAAACCAAAAGCAATAATCCAATCAAATGATTTCAAATGTACATTACTCAGATGTACATTCTAACAATAGCACTTCTATAATCATGTAATAAAAATAATTATTCTATATGTTTTACCAAACTCCTTGTTAGCATTTGCAATACATTAACAAATGTCACAAAGCAAATATATTTGGTTATTTCATATAAACAATAACTAGTACCTTCCTTTGCTTTTCTGATTGATGTATTAAATGTTCCCATGTCTATCTCTTTTCTGCTATCCATAAACAATATAGAATTCTTCATAGCTTACAAAATGTTCTCGGAATCCCCTTCTAAAAGTGTTTCCAGAAGAGAATTTTACCAAACATGTAAAAGGTTTGTAAAACTTCTTTAGGAAATAAGTTCTACTATCACAATTTTCATTTTCAAAAGTATCTAAAAATAATATTTTTTTATAAAAAAAGACTGAGTAAAGAATAAAATACAATAATATAAACTATTACATATTGAATTTCATTCTCTCTATAATGTCCAATGAACAGTTCACATGTATTAATCATTCACTGAGTATTTTATATTTTAATTTCGATACCATTACCCAAACACAATTTCCTAAATATTTAAATAAATTCATAAGATATATATGTCCAGTAAATTACTTAACAGGATTTGATTCCAAATTGTTTTAAAATGCCAAGAGGGTAGGGAATAAGATTTGTTTATCACATATGCATACAACTACCATTTATATTTATATAGGGCTTTTACCAGTAAATCTTTTGAAGTTAGCTTGATATTCCACACACAGCAAGGAAAACATTCTTACTCCACCCCAAATCCAAAGATAACTAAGGAAATGTAAATATCTGAATCAAGAAGCTGCTTTAGGCGAATATAAATTTTTATTTTGTCTATAATTTTGTAGCTAATGAAAGCTTCTAGCTGAATTTAAAATGTATTATCCTTAGCTTCCTGTCCACATATATCTACAAGGTTGGCTTATGTTTACTTGAGATTGTCCAGAATAGCCCAGCACTTCAAGTTTTACCCAGCCCAAATAATTTTCAATTCAGTAGATACCCTTCACACACTGCCATCTTGGGGAGAAAACTGGTGTGAGAGATGTTCTCCTGCTGCTGTTAGATCAGGCAAATGAATTCAGGACAAAAAGATCTAAAGAATGTCTTTACAGGATAGGCCTGGCCAAGGACCCCTTAAATTGGCATGAGGTGCAAACTTCTCTAGCAGTCCACAAGCAAAACTTCTCAGGATACTCCAGAAAAATCTCCTTAACTATGTTAACAGAAAAAAGGTTTGCAAAACTACCCTAAATCATTCTGGGTTGCAATCATCTTGTATCTTGCTGTGTAAATTTCTTGAGGTTCCTATGGACCAAAGGTTTAAAGAAATGTCTGAAATTTATGAATCCAAATGTTCAGTAAATAAACATGAAAATTTTTCAGTTTCGACAGTGACAAAAGATGCTCTCAATATCAACTTATATAATCTTTGTCCTCTTCCCTGATTATTGCTTATTTCTAATTAACTTTTTAAATATGTCAACTGCAGATTTATGAAGAGTGTGATGTGGTTCATCTTCTTTCCCACTGGCAGACAGATGAATTAGAGAATCTGAAGCTAGAAAATGAGGAGCCAGTCAGAAGTTCCAATATGAAAGGTATCTCCAAAACAGCTATTTAATGGAGTCTGATCAGTACCTATCATGCACAAAAAAAGAATCTTAAAGTTTCTGGATGAAATCCTTGTCCATCTTTCTTAGGCTCCATTCATGTCCATGAATGATAGATAGCCAATTCCTCACCTTCTAGTTGGCATCACGTTTCAAATCTCTGTAAAATTGATAGTCAAATATATATTATACTTGGTTTTAAAAGAATGATGATGAATTAGTTTGAGTTATTTCATGTTTACTTGCCATTTTTTTCTTCTTTGTATATGTTTGCCATTTAAAAAATAATTATTCAATCTTTTCTTTTAAAATGAGTTCTGGGAAGACATTAATGGTACATAACAAAAACTAAGAAAATAAATAACCAATGTAATTTACCACCCTAATTTTCACATTTATTTCCTACCTAGGGCCACACCCATGGCATATGGAAGTTCCCAGGCTAGGGGTCTAATCGGAGCTATGGCCGCCAGCCTATGCCAGAGCCAGGATCCGAGCCGCATCTGCAACCTACACCACAGCTCAGGGCAACACTAGATCCTTAACCTACTGAGCGAGGCCAGGGATTGAACGTGCATCCTCATGGTTCCTAGTCAGATTCATTAACCACTGAGCCACGGCAGGAACTCCAATTTTCACATATTTTGATGTGGCTAAGCACTCTTTTAGCCACTAGCAAGTAAAGTCTGTCATATATGCCTCAACAAGTATCCCCTCTTTATTTGTAAGAGATTTGCTCTAGGAATAGCTTCAAATAAGGACTTTTTCTCTTTTTTTGGTTTTAACATGGAAAATTTATTCTCTGGCTAGCTAGAAAGGCATCCAGTAAGAATAGACAACTGTAAAGGATGCTCATTTCTCTTTCCACCAAAGCTCCACATGAAATTTTGCATACTCATGCGAGTTTAATTCCCTGATCCCAGATTGTGATACACTAAACATCCTTATTTCTTAACTCAAATCCTTACAAAAAAAAAAAAAAAAAAAAAAAACAGAAAATAAAGGTTAAACTGGAAATCAACTTTTGCCTATACTACAGGCAAATTTCATTCAAGTATTTTACCCATGATTATGGTAACAATAACAATTATTACTAACTATCCAAACACCTGCTAGATCCCAAATTTGTTTTGGCCACACTTGCAGTATATGGATGATCCCAAGTCAGGGATCAGGCCTAAGCCACATCAATGACAATGCTGGATCCTTAACCCATTAGGCCATCAGGGTACTCCCTAAATGTCAAATTTTTTTTGTCTTTTTGTCTCTTAGGGCTTCAACCGTGGCATATGGAGGGTCCCAGGCTAAGGTGGAATTGGAGTTGTAGCCCCTGGCCTATGCCACAACCACAGCAATGTCAGATCTGAGCCATGTCTGAGACCTACACCATAGCTCATGGCAATGCCGGATCCTTAACCCACTGAGCGAGGCCAGGGATCAAACCCACATCCTCATGGATGCTAGACAGGTTTGTTAACCACTGAGCAATGAGGGAACTCCTCCATAAATTTCAGTTTTTATTACAGGCCTTGGGGAAAGGCATAATGGCATAATTATAACAAGGCCCCTAGTGAACTATTGATGTTTCATTCTCCTAATAAAGGAAAAATACAGAAAAGTCAGTATATGTGCATTCTTATCACCATTTTTCCAAAACTTGCCAAGTTATAATCTTAAACAAAAGTTTAACAGCTTTTACAAAAGTTTCTTCATTGTGATTTAAGCAATTTTGGGGAAACAGAATATTCCTATTGTTACTTTAACATTACTTTTTCTGTCAAAATAACACCCAATCAATCTAAAACTCAAAGCGAGTGTCCAGCCAAGTTCATTAGAGTAACACATTATGCAAGAGTTACACATTATGCAAAGGATGATTAGAAAAATACAAAGCCCAAATCAGTATCACTGCAATATTTTCATAATACACATATTACAAATTTTAAAAATCCTCTCAATTCCACAGAAAAGCAGAATCCTTTATTCAAGTATGGGTTCATTCTTCAGTTGCTATAGCATGGGGAGTTACTGTATTTTGACTTACATGTTTATATTCTTTGCCACTTAGAAACTTGGAGGAATTGCAACTGAGTAATTTTTAGAGTTCGTAATTACAAGTGGACATTCCATTACAACACTAACATTATGGCGAACCGTCATTAAAAAAAAAACAGTACTGGATTTTAATAACCAATATGGCCACCAAGCTATTAATGTATTAGATGAAATTTCCTCAGAGAACAGTATTTCCTCAACTCAAAACCTGGACATCTATTGGTATTACAAATTTATGGTCTATCTAAAAAAAAAAAAATGACCTACAAGTGGATGCTTAAAATAAATTCAGTGTAATTCAAATTAGGCATAGTTCATTAACTAAAACAGAATATAAACTTGGTAAAACTTATTTATACTTTTTGGGTAAGGTTTATCAAGTTTATATTCTGTTCTAGTCACTTAACTATATATAATAGTACAAGTTGCAGGCAAAAATTACCATGTCTAGGAAATCAATATACTATTAACTCAGATCATATCTAAAACATCTATTTCCAAGAAAATTTTTTGTATTGGTCACTTTTATCACAGATAACTTAATTAAAAATTTAATATTGGTTCATTATTATGGAAATTACCAAAATTAAACTTTTTCCCTCAAATGAGTTATACGATTTAAATGTATATTGGCAAGAGCTCCCACTGTGGCTGAGAGGGTTGAGAATCAGACTAGGGAGTTCTAATTATGGCTCAGCAGTTAACGAACCTGACTGGCATCCATGAGGACAAAGGTTTAATCCTTGGCCTTGCTCAACGGGTTAAGGATCTGGCGTTGCCATGAGCAGTGGTGTAGGTCGCAGATGAGGCTTGGATCCTGCTTTGCTGTGGCCCTGGCATAGGCTGGAGGCTATAGCTCCAATTGGCCCCCTAACCTGGTAACCTCCATATGCTGCAGGTGGGTGCAGCCCTAAAAAAGAGAATTTAAGGACCTAGATTACATTGAAAACATGCACCAAATTATTCAAGTAATGTATTAAAAAGTACTATGGAAGAATTAATGTGAAATGTCACATAAAAAGGAAGACCAAATAGATGCATTTTGATTATTGGAAAGGCAATCCATTCTAAATTCTAATATCTATAATTCAAGGAACTAAAGTAGTATGGTAATTTAATTCCAATTTTAACACAGAAAAACAGGTGTACATGCTACTTTTCCTGATACATGTCTCCTAACAGATGAGAAATTACTATCAGGAACTACATTTTTTTAACTTTATTTTGCTATTTATAACACAAATGATCACATATAACAAACTTTATGTATAGCTGTTATCAATAAATGTCATGCGTACAGTCAGCCAAATGATTTATATGTGCAAATATTATTATGTTGTCCCCATCAACTGTAAATCAAACAAACAATAATTCACAATCAAACATCCAGTAAAGCTGACTGAGGCTTCTTCTTGGCCTCCTTGCCTACATTTTAAGATTAAACTTACTCAAAAGAAAATAACTCAGTCAAGTCTTTCCTAGAAAATCATTTCTAGTTCACAATGGAAATTCCTAAATTATAGGCAAAGAAGCATTATGTTAGCAAATGGGTTCTACAGCTCAACAGAAAAGGAACTAGTGAATTTGTTTCTTCTAGTCTATATCCTTGACACCAAAGGACACTGGAGCTTTGAGGGCATATCCCCTTTTTGTTCAGGGTTGAATTCACAGAAACAAGGTTATTTTGTCTACCATTTGTGAAGCTGAATTAAATTCCCCTGCAGTAACTGACCCTATTTGCTTTTGGCAATGAAGAAATGTCTGGGTA
The DNA here is from genome assembly GCF_054392235.1 of Sus scrofa. Taxonomy (NCBI): domain Eukaryota; kingdom Metazoa; phylum Chordata; class Mammalia; order Artiodactyla; family Suidae; genus Sus; species Sus scrofa. The sequence continues at coordinate 152,414,927 of NC_139383.1, forward strand.
AATACCCGAGAAGATCAACATCTAGAATAAACATCTTAGAATCGGATTTCGAAAACTGCTCTTTCACTAGGCCCTCACCATACCTTTGTGAGAGGTATCCTCATCTTATGAACTCAAATAGCACTTTTTTATTTCCACTTTTGACCAAAATGACTATAATGTAACCCTAATTAACTTCATGACAAGGTATTTAGCTTCTCTAAAACAGACTTGGTTGTATACTAAATAGCTATTTCTTGAGAGGTGCCAAACTGACTACTACTGACTACTAAGTAACAAGCATATGAAATTAGTTATTAGACTGACCTAGATTCTAATCACAGACATTCCACTAAAAGAAGTAACTGGAAAGTACCTAATAATACTTTAACTAGTAGTGCCATTTTTCATAAATATCTATTCTGTGATAGGCCCTATGCCTGCTAATGAACTGTAGACCACCAAAATGGAAAATAAATAAACCATCCAAAACGGAAAATAAATAAACCAAAAACGTCTATGTGAGGGCACTTACCACACTCACCGTCTTCTTAAAATGTTCCATAAATATTCTTTTGGACATCACTTAGATATTTAGAACTTTGTCACTCAATGTTTGCTGTAAGAGGTGGTGATCTGCTTTTTACATGTCTTTGTTTCCATGTCACCACTTGCGGCCTTCTGAGATCCAAGGACGAGCCTCCATTTTTGTTTTGAACAGTGTTTGTGGGTACATACACACACAAACACACACACACACACATATATACACACACGTGTGTGTATATATAGTGTAAGAGAAAAAGAGAAAAAAAAGAATTAGCTCACACAAACCTATGAAAAGGGAAAAAAATAGGTATTTGAAGAACTGGCAAAGTGTACTACTACACCTGCCATTTCTAACTAAGTTTTCACATATCAAGCCAACATTTTCTGTCAAGAATAATATTCTCTGAAAAGTCTAGTGAGGCACATTGACTGGATTTCAGGGTATCCTTTTAAGCTCAAAATGTGAAATCACCATGTTCAGACAAGGTCCTGTGTCATCATAAACCGAGCCAAGGCCTCTGCAATATAGTCTTTTTTTTTTTTTTTTTTTTCTTTAACAAGATTATTTTACCTGGAGTAGTTTTATGTTTTGCTCCTAAAAGCAGCTAATATGATTCTCAGCTTCACTGCAACAACACTGGATCCATGGTGACATTACAGGAAATTCAGTGATTGAATTCTCTCTTCCTTTAGAGTTACCAACTATGTGGGCAAAAAGGCAGAAGACTGAAAGTTTCAAGACAAAAAAATAAATAAATAAATAAATGAAAACATGCATTGCTCTGTTTACTAACTGAAACAGCATTATTACATGTATTTCAGTCCCAAGATAATTACAATGCAAGATGAGAAAAACAAATCTTGCAATGTACTATAAAGTGACTAACATATCTGAAATTTCATGATATAACAGAGACTTTTACCTCACTACTTGCTGAAATCGATACCACTTTTATTTGAAATTAATACAATAGATTTTTCCTTGACCTTCAAAAAAAGACTTCTTAAATTCTAGACCAGTATTACAGTTTCAAATAATTCCAAAAAGCACTTACATCTATAAGATCTATAAGAAAACCTAAGTTTTGTTTACAAAAATTAAAGACTTCTCATCTCACTTATGTATGGATTGCAAAAAAAAAACTGAACTCAAAGAATAGAATGGTGACTGTTGCCAGGGGACTGGAGGTTGGGGAAATGGGGAGATGTTGATCAAAGCGAAAGTTTCCTTTCTTTCTTCCTCTTTTTTTTTTTTTTTTTCTTTAAAGGGCCTCAGGTGCGGCATTATAGAAGTTCCCAGGCTAGAGGTTGAATTGGAGCTACAGCTTCTGGCCCATGCTAGGCATAGCAATGCTAGATCTGAGGTGTGTCTGGGACCTTCAGCTTGTGGCAATACAGGATCCTTAACCCACTGAGACAGGCCAGGTATTGAACCTGCATACTCGTGGAAATTATTCAGGTTCCTTTCCCCTGAGCCATGACGGAAACTCCTGAAAGTTTTCAATTGTAAGATGCATAATTTCTAGGGATTTAATAGGCATCATTGTGACTATAGTTACCAATACCATATTAAATACTTAAAATTTGCTAAGACAATAGATCTTACATAATCTTCTGTAATTTTTAAAAATTACAGAACTTGTAAAATATAAACAATGGTAATTATGTAAGGTAATGAAAACAGCAACTAATATGATTGTGACAATCTTTTCACAATATATACATAACACAAGACATATTGTACATCTTCAAATTATACAATATTACTTAGCACTTACCATGAATTTTTAAAAATTACAGAACTTGTAAAATTTGACATGATTACATGATTAAGTGATAATGAGTTTATGAAGGTAAGAGCTATGTAACTTCTGATATGCTTCTTTACCAAGTATAGTTTATGTATTGCATAAACACAGAAAAAAACAATACCGCAAATAATTCAAAAACAAAGGTTAATATTAAATAACTATTAAATGCTTACTTTTAATCAAATTCCCAGAATTCCATTGAAGCTATAAAGCACAATGAAATGGATATCACAATACAATGTGTGTATATTTATAAAGTCACAGTTAATGTGACCAGGAAACCAAGTTGTTGTCTAACCATGTTTTAGATAAAATGTATACATCTGAATGGAGGAAAATTCTTAGGGTCTACACAAGTATTTGAAAACTGTTATGTTGGTATGTGATGCCCAATAGGACTCTACAGAAGCTGTGATCTAGGAGTGCCATAACAAAATATCCACACTTATCTTACATTCTACATGCAATTATATGAATATTCCTGCCTTAAGTTGTCTTAGAGTATGTTCCACAGTTAAGACTTCTCAAAAAAAAATTCAAGTAAATTCTAGGCAAAAAATGTATTTATACAAAAAAAGTCATTAGAATTACGTATCTCACAAAATATAATTCTTTTCACTCACCTCTAACTTGCAAGAGGACATATTTAGTTAAGAACATTATAGAACAAGTCTTTTTTAAATGTGTTGCATTCATGCCAAAATCTGAAAGCTACTATGCCAGCAGATCTATACGGGATAAAAAAAGCAAATTATTTGCAATTGATCCAGAGAGCAGATTGCTCAGAAAATAAGGTTCTTTTCATATTACCCTCATTTTTTATAACAAAAGTATGTGTCATACACAGAGTCAATTTTAGGCAATAGACTTTACCTATACTGATCCAGATGCCCAGGGCTCTAGTAACAATAGAATTTCTTTGTAACATTCACAAACTCAAAAAAAAATATCATATCCATATTACAAAAATCTCCTAAACCGAGGAAGGCTTGGCTACCCTATGTTTCTTACTTGATAGTGGCCATTAAGCTTATAAACTACTTTGCAATAGAACCCTTAATGATGGTGGCAGCAATGTAGCTATCTTGAAGGCCCGTTTTCTCCAGAAGACTATTACTGGAAAGGCTATAGTTTAAAAGCTGAAAAGGCAATATAGACAAAACCTCTGCTGATGAAAATCAAAGAAGAAAGAGTTCTCATTGTGGCTCTGTGGGTTAAGAACACGACTAATATCCATGAGGATGCAGGTTGATCCCTGGACTTGCTCAGTGGGTTAGGGATCTGGCATTGCCACGAGCTATGGAACAGGTTGCAGTTGCAGCTCAGATCTGGTGATGCTGTGGTTGTGTTGTAGGCCAGCAGCTGCAGCTCCAACTTGACCCCTAGTCGAGGAACTTCCATATGCCGCAGGTGTGACCCTAAAAAGATAAAAAGAACAATTGAAGGAGAAGACATGAAATTATGAAGGAGTTATTACCAATCTCTGTGGGATTTTACAAACCAACTCCTACGATCAATACGTCCTCACTGACTGTCTAGTTGAAACCTTAGCATAAAGCCTGGAAACCTTCAACCTCTTCCCTTTAAAAGTTATTTCATTATTACATAACTCAAACTGGACCTAGATATTTGGGGATGGCTTAACTATTTAACCAAAAGAGACTGTTACTCCCCTGAACACTTCCCAGGGGATAAGTGATGCAGTTGGATATAATCCTAATTTGTTTTTAAGAGTGTCAACTACATTTTTTGCCTTTTTTTAGGGTGGCAAACACAGCATAAAGAAGTTGCCAAGGTAGGGGTCAAATCAGAGCTGTAGCCACCAGCCTATGCCACAGCAACTCAGAATCCAAGCCCTGTCAACCAACTACAAGGAGGCCAGGGATCAAACCCGAATCCTCAGGGATACCAGTTGGGTTCATTCCCGCTGGGCCACAATGGAAACTCCCAAATGTTAACTATATTTAAAGTATAAATTACCTTAAAGTAATACAACTTGTCTCAAATATGCAGTCCCTGCACCTCCCAGGACCCAGAGTCTGCCATTCATTTAAAATTTTCTAAGTAAATACTTACTCACTGGCAGTAAATGATTATTCCAGGGTCACAGCATCTAATCTGATCACAGACACAAGGCGCTGTAAAAAGCTGATCAAATGAGGTAAATTTACCAAGAAAAGATGTACCTTCCTATGCCAAATGCTTTGATTTAATTAACAAAGTCTGATTTAGTACCACAGTTTCTTTCTAAAGTTGGCCTTCCAAGACCTTGCATCACATCCCTATTTTCCTTCAAGTAGGTATGGCAAAATACAGTAGAAGGGGCTATGTGTGAGTCCTAGACCAACCATTTAACCCCCAGTCACGTTTCCTTATGTGTAAAGACTATTACCTGATACCAGTAAGTGCACAAAGTCAAAGTTAGGAAGCTGAAATAAGTATCACAACTATTTTATCTTAAGAACTAAAAGAAAATTATTTAAATGTGTTGCCTAATAGGATTTACTTCATCCATAATAACTCCAAGACCAGAATAATCCCAGTCTTCAACTCTTATCTCAAAAAAAAAGTCAACAGGCAAAAAATGTCAACAGTACCTCACAGTTTAATTGCTCTATGCATTTATTCGCTAATATTAATGCAGCAAATAGGGGACAAAAGCTCACAAACACTCCACACATTTCACAAGACACATTGCAGGGAAAAAAGTGACTAAGAAGGATCAACAGTATCCTAGGGTCTTGGTGGACGCATTCCTGGGGGAGGTGGACCTAAAAAAGGACAAGCAAAATTCCATTTAAGAAAATAAGAAAAAAAAAACACAGAAAAAGAACATAGAAATATTCAGGGACATGGCTAGTACAACTGAGAACATGTGTACCCACTTACCTCTAATTCCTGGTGGAGGGGGTCTCATTCCTGGAGGGGGCATGCCTATTGGCGTCCCTCGAGTAGGAGGAAGTCCGATTGGTGGGCCCATTGGTGGTCTCATACCAGGTGGAGGAGCCATAATTCCTAGAAAGAAAAATGGCAGAAATAAAAGCCACATAAATCATCTCAGCCAAAATAGTAGCATTAAATACAAAATAATATTTAAAGAAATAGGCCCAGATACTAAGTAGATAGTTTAACAATTTGTCCTTGACCATTGCCATGTTGGTCATTCCCAAAAAAGTCCACAGCCTTTCATTAAAAATCAGTATCCAAAACTGGAAAACCCATCCAAAGTTCCTAGTTAGGTTGAATCTTAATTCAGTATCGTCTTAAGAATATTTTCAGTCATCACTTCTCGTGATGATATGATTTCTTTTTGTTGTTGTTGTTGTTGTTGCTGCTATTTCTTGGGCCGCTCCCGCGGCATATGGAGGTTCCCAGGCTAGGGGTTGAATCGGAGCTGTAGCCACCGGCCTACGCCAGAGCCACAGCAACGCGGGATCTGAGCCGCGTCTGCAACCTACACCACAGCTCACGGCAACGCCGGATCATTAACCCACTGAGCAAGGGCAGGGACCGAACCCGCAACCTCATGGTTCCTAGTCGGATTCGTTAACCACTGCGCCACGATGGGAACTCCCTGATTTCTTAACAGACCCACAACTATATCTAAGAATCAAATTCTTTTTGACAACCCCTTACCTGGAGGTGGGGTTGCTCGACCAACAGGTGTGGGTGGAGTCCCCCGGCCTGGTGGATACTGAGTTGGGGCTCCAGCAATGCTGGCAGTAGCAGCAACTGCAGCAGCAGCTACAGTGCCTCTTCCCTGTGGGGTCATTACCTAAGAAGGAATGGTCCAAAAGAAAGTAAATGTAAGGCACATTCTCACATCACTCAAATATAGAAAATAAAAGGTGGGTCACGGCCTATTAAACACAAAATGATTACAGCAAATCTGTACTTCTGTGATTGTCATTTAAAACAATTTTGGCACACCACCACAATCTCCTTTAAGCTGAGAATGTCCCTATCCACCTAATAAGGCTCTTTGATTTTTCTCAGCTCCAGTTTATCCATCCATTTCTCTTTACTCACCAACAGTGGTGAGCAATTTATATTTGTCCCTCACTTGCCTTTACAGCTATGCTGCTTACATAGTATGGGATGTACACTGAGATTTTTAAATGTCCTCAGCCTCAGGATCTAAGCACTTTTTCCTAATAATATAAAATCTTCTGGTTCCTCACCTGTTGGGATGGCCCCCCAACCCCTCGGACAGGACCTGCTAATCCAGCAGGTGCCTGGGGAATTGGAACACCAGCTGGTACACCTCTGCCAGCTGCCCTGCCAACCCCAGGGCCTCCTGCAGCTCCAGCAAGTGGTACACGAGCAATTCCAGTCTGAAACAAAAGAAAACTACAGCTTGAAATCAAACGATTTACCAAAGTTATCAATAAACTTATCCGTAAAAGATTACCCCTTCCTACTGTTTTCCCATACCACCTATATCATATTAGTTCTGTCTTCAAAACAAGAAATGGGTTTTCCCTTTGTGGCTCAGCATGTTAAGAACCTACTCACTGGGTTAAGGATCCAGCATTGCTGTCAGCTGCAGTGTACATAACAGAAGAGGCTCGATATGGCATTGCTATAACTGTGGTGTATGCCAGAAGCTGTAAGCTCTGATTTGAACTCTAGCCTGGGAACCTCCATATGCCAGGGGTACAGCCCTTAAAAGACAAAATAAAAAAACAACAAATGGTCAAGTGCACCAGAGAGGCATCCTATAGCTTAAGTGTTCATCTGTCAAATTGTGAGTTCCTGTATTTTCATGACCCTACCAAGAGAAAATAAATCAGCAACTCCTACCCTTATCTAGGCAGTTGTGGTCAGCACATAGATTAACCCACCAGGAAACTCTTAATCTCTAAGTATAGACAAGCAAGAATTGACATTAAACACCAGGCACATTTTACTTGACAAAAGCATGCCTCTGGTGTGCGTTGATTTAGCAAATATTTCAAATGATGTCATGTCTTTCCATATTAATGTTTTATTATGCCCTACATCTTCTTACATCTTTGGGGGGTGGTCCCTCCACAGTCATGGAAACCAAATTTTCCCCACGCAGCAACACCAGACCCAAAACCCGCTTTTCTTCACGCTCTGGCTGCTTTGCGTTCTTTGGCCTATAAATCAGAACAAAATTTTAGTATGTTAAGTCATGGATCACTCACTCACTAAAATATTTACAGATCATTAATATCAATTAAGGCAATAATTGATGCTAAGATGCTCATGTTAATGATTTGTGACAAAAACAAAACTAGACTCAACTAATACAAAGGTTAATGATAAAGCCCTTTTCCTATCATACCTCAATCCTCCAGAATATTCCCTCAATTTTATACTTCTTTGTGAAACACAGCTAACATGGCCAAAACCTTTTATTTTTGCTTTTTTGCTTTTTAGGGCTGTACCCATGGCATATGGAAGTTCCCAGGCTAGGGAGAGAATCAGAGCCACAGCTGCCAGCCAAGCCACAGCCACAGTGACGTGGGATCTGAACCACATCTCTGACCTACACCACAGCTCACAGCAACACCATATCCCGAACCCACTGAGCAAGGCCAGGGATCGAACCCACATCCCCATGTATACTTGTGGGATTCATTTCCACTGCACTGTAACGGGAACTCTGAAACCTTTTTTTTCTTTTTTTTTTTTTTTAATAGTACTGATTACAAACCTGAGAATCCCTTTTTTTCTTCCAGTTTTTAGATACAATGACATACAGCACTGTATAAGTTTAAGGTATACAACATAATGATCTTACTTATACTCTTCATGCAATTGTTACAAGAAAGTTTAAATGGACATTCAACATGTCTATTTTATACAAATGTTTCCCTTGTAATGAAAACTCTTAGCATTTACACTTAGCAAATGTCTCATATAATATATAGTAGTGTCATCCATAGTCATCATGTCGTACACTACATCTCTAGTGTCTTTTTGTAACAGAAAGTTTGCACCTTTTGACCACTTTTAAACAACTTACCCTGCCCCACATCTTGCCTCTGGTAGCCAAAAATCTGATCTCTCTTACTCTAAGTTTGCTTTTGAAGTATAACTGACCTACAACACTATGTTATAGTCTGGTAGCCAACACGGTGATTTGATATTTCTATACGTTATAAAATGATCACCCCGCACTAAGACTGCGAAGACAAACCAATATTTCAAGTTTTCATGGTAAGATGAGATTTAAATCATTTTAACTAAATAAATTAATGCTGATAACAGATAACTGAAATAAGGAATGGGAACAATAGGCGATAAAAGCTTAAGGTTTTGCATAAGACACTTGCATATTCCTGGCCTTACCACATATAACACAAACATGAGAAACTCTCAAAAAAACTTTATTCTAACCCCCATGATTCTTGTTTCTTAACTGTAAGCAGCAAAAATAAAACATGTGGGAGGTTTATACCACAAAATATGGGTAAAAGCACTTGACACGATGACATTAAACAAATAACACTATGTACTGTCACAGAGAACAATGCACAACTTAAGAATTATTTAGGTGAAATTATCTCCATAACTTAGTTAAGAGGGAAACAGACATTAAGAATATGCCTAATGTGCTCATCAAATGTCTTTAGGATTTAACATCATAAGTTTTTTTTTTTTTAAATTATTTTCAGTTAAAAGTTAGATTATTTACACAAAAAATTAGCATTGAAGCATTTACCATCTTAAGAATTTTTGGGGAGTTCCCGTAGTGGCGCAACTAGGGGAATCCGACTAGGAACCATGAGGTTGAGGGTTTGGTCCCTGCCCTTGCTCAGTGGGTTAAGGATCCGGCGTTGCCGTGAGCTGTGGTGTAGGTTGCAGACGCGGCTCGGATCCCGCGTTGCTGTGGCTCTGGCGTAGGCCAGTGGCTACAGCTCTGATTAGACCCCTAGCCTGGGAATCTCCATATGCCGCGGGAGCGGCCCAAGAGATAGCAAAAAGACAAAAAAAAAAAAAAAAAAGAATTTTTGGAATGACCCAACTTGGTGTGGAGGAATAAATGAAAAGGGAAGGACAAGGAATAGGTTATGAGTTCTATTCAGATTTAAGAAAGACTTAAGACTATAGCAGGCAGGTAAAACTCATCATCACTTTTCTTTTCATATCTGAAATCCCTAAGATATGAGGTCAAATTAAACCTCTGGAGAGTATATCATTAACTATAGAAACAGAAGAAATCAAGCCAAGGGTCAAAGATGATGCCTTGTAAATTCTGTCCCAAGGGCCTGAAGCAAATTTATCTTTCATATCCAAAGATATTGCTAGTATAGACCCAAATACTCTGAAAAGTAGAAGTAGAATGTTGCTAGGATCTACCAAGTAGTATTCTTTTGTTACAGGCAGCCACCAGTGCAATTGAAGGAAGACCCCCCCAATCACAGGTACAAAGAGGGAAGCATCTTATCCTGAGGCACAAGCACCCAGAGGTTATTCTTGAAGAAATGGCATGGACATATCATAAAGACAGAGAAGCGAAAAGAGGATGAGTTAGGAATTGACACCAAATCATTACTTATCATGATTTGGACAAAACAAGGGGAATGCAAAGAGACTGGCTAAACAAATGTGAGTCCTAGCCTAGGGTATTCTATTCATATCCCAAATCATCAACCATGAAGAATAATTATTATTAAGATTCCTTCCATATGAAGGAAGGCTAAAGAACCTAACCTAATAATATTTCTCAATTTTTTGGGTAAATTTAATAAATTGGACATTTTGATCATACTATACAGTTTTATTCTCAGGTTAGCCCATAACTGTATTTCTAAATAGTAGTGAGGATACAGTGGCTTTAAGACTGGGAGATTCACCTAATGCAGAGATGAGCCCAGGACATTAGATAGACAACAGTCTTGCTACATTTTCCCTACCTGCTTCAGTTACCTGTGTAAGCCCTTACTATTATACTGCCTCTCCCTCAATGTGCCATTACCCAAACCCAAAGTGGTCTTACTTGATCTTCCTGAATTCATCACAATCACAGAGGATCAAGTTCATATGCTTGTCAAAAGCCTTAAAGGTGCCAATGAAGATCCGGCCATCTTGCAGGATACATCTCATTCTATAGTCAATGTGCTGCAGCATCTTGCTGCTCTTTCCCACGGTCTGGAAGGAGTAAGAAATCAGTCATCAGCTTGTCTGCATCTACTTTATCTTGAATTCCTATTTCCTCCCCACACCTAAGCAATCCAAACTTGACTTCCCTAACAAAAATATCATGCCTCCCACACCTTTAAGATACTGGACCAAATTTGTACCCAGGGCCACTTATACTCCCCATGAATCCTCTACTTCTAAGAATCCCTACGTAGTTTCCCATTGCCCTAAATATATTTCCTCCCTAATAGGGATCCCTAAATTCAGTTCTCCCTTTTAGTATTCCAACGTCCTTTCCCAATTCTAATCCCAAATCCTACCCTCCTACAGAACATGGAACCCTGTGGAAAAAATTCCCCCTGGACACATAGCTAAATAGTGGAAAATTCCTACCTCTATCACTAGCTTTGCAACCCTGATTAGCCAAATTCAAACTTGATATGTCATTTTCAGTTTCCCACAGGCCTCTGACCTAGTGCCACCACACCCACACTCATCACTGGGAACTTGCATTCATGTTTCACAAACATTTGTTTCACTTTTATCCCACTGAGACTCTTTTTTAATGTTCATCCTAGCCCACTGCACTGAAATTTTAATATGTAGAAATACTATCTCTACATACTGTGGCTCTCTAAAAGATCACAAACCAGTGTAAAATCTTTCCATTTCTCAAGAACTACTTTTGCTCTCTTGGGATTTCCTTCCCATTAAAAATGTTCTTGATTAGCTAAAATTAAACAGAACCACAAAGCTGAGCGGCATATTCTCTCTCTCCAGACTGCTTTCCTTTGTACTAATGAAGAACCCCCACCTCCCCCCACCCGCGTTTTATTTGCTTTTTAGGGCAACACCTGGAACATATGAAGTTCCCAGGTTAGAGGTCAAATCAGAGCTGCCTCTGCTGGCCTATGCCACAGCCAGAGCAACTCGGGACCTGAGCCCCATCTTCAAACTATGCTGCAGCTTATGGCAACGCAGGATCCTTAATGAATGAGGCTCGGGTTCAAACCCACATCCTCGTGGATATCAGTCGGATTCATTTCCACTGAGCTACAACAGGAACTCCCCAAACCCCTCCATTTTTATTATTATTAAAGTATAGCCCAAATCCCTCCTTCTTTTTAAAGCAGATTTTTGTCAATTTTAAACCAACCTCAGAGTCCCTTATTTGCAGAATGGTCCCTTACAACTAATTATAACTAAATGCTCTTCTATATTTCCTTACAAGATCTCTTAAAATATTTTCTAAACCATTTTATCCCTCTAACAACAGACAAAGCCCTTCCCCAGTTGTTATTCCATGCAATGCAGTATCATCCTTACAGGTTAATTCCTTATTAGGACCCACAAACACCCACACTCTGGCAATCCTTTCTATTAGGCCCTTAATATGGCTTCTCAGCCCCTCTGACTTAATAAATATCTTACCATGATTGCTTTTCCACCAAATCCAATGTCCACAGGAAAATTTCAGGATCCTTAAGACCTAAGGGAAGGCTACAGATAAAGGTAGGATGCAGGTTCTCCTACAAACAATGCAAGCTGGGGCAGAAGCTTCAAATAGTAGATGGAGCCTGTAGAGGAAAGCATGATCTAGCTGCACTGCAATCTACCATGGTTTAAAACAAGCAGACAATATTTCATGAAAATCACTGTAAGAGACATTCAAAAACACCTCCTCATGCTATTACACCCATAAGTAAACACCAAATTTCACTACTCCCTCACATTAAGTTATTTTTTACACACCTAGGTTTAACAATTTGTTGAATTTATTTTTATACAGATACAAAAATTAAGCTTCATTTTCCAATCCTAAAATGTAATATTTTTTCTAGACTTACTTAAAGTGGCATTTTATTCTCTGATCCCAAATTAATACCAAATCATTTCAACTTCAACATTTTGGTACACTTAAAAGTTTCTCCATATGAATTACTCCTAAATTAGTCCAAAATTTTGCTCCTTAGCTGAACTACTTAGTTGTTTTGAATTTCAGTGTTCCCTTCCCCTAAGCCTAAGTCCATTCAAAATAATGCTAGGAAATCTTTCTTCACTAGGAATCAAATATATTACCATGTATGTCCTTTGCTATGATGCCCTTAGCTAAAAGGAAACATACAACTACTGAATGCTTATATGGATATATAGTCAACTTTCTTAGTAATCAAAGGAGCATGCATTAAACAATATAATCATTTTCCCCAATATGCTTTTTAAAATGCTTCTATCATTATGAGAACCCAAACTGGCCACAATTGGTAAAGTGTCTAAAAGTGCTAATTAGGAAACACACAAATTATGTTCCTTTTGGAGTTCCCATTGTGGCTCAGCAGTCACGAATTAGTATCCCTGAAGATCAGGTTTGATCCCTGGCCCTACAGAGTGTGTTAAGGATTCGGCATTGCTGTGAGCTGCAGTGTAGGCTGCAGACCTGGCTCAGATTGGGCATTGTTGTGACCACGGTGTAGGCCAGCAGCTGCGGCTTCAATTCCATCCCTAACCTCAGAAGTTCCATATGTCATGGGTGGGGCCCTAAAAAAGAAAGAAAAATTATGTTCCTTTTGAATGGGAATTTGGATTTACTCATGAAAGTAACTCTGTATCATAAACAAAATCTGGTATAATTGTCCTTTTGCCAATGCAATTGTTTCCAATAATATTCTTCTCCAATGTTTTCAATAGAGAAAATTTGCCAACAGGTTAGGTTTAAAATCATCTAATTTAGGATGTAAAAATATAAACATTTAAATGGTGATTATGAACAATAGCAATATCAAATAAGGTGAAAGAATATTCTGTGGATACCATTTTCCATGTGGAAGTATAACGTTAGATCTGATCAGAAGAGAACATAAGGGTATAAAAGAAATAATTCAGTAAGAATGGTAAAATGTAGAGGGGATGTTTCGCTATAATTAGCAAAAAATTGATGGCAGTTAAATACATTTTTATGAGAACCTGGAGGAGTATTAGATTGTCTAAAAAATAAAACTCTTAATCATTGCTCAGACTATCTCCCAAGCTTTGTTCTCCATAAGCCAACTGCCTCACATCCTTTGTTCAGCTTTTCCCGGAAGACAATCAATCCTCCCCCTGTATATGTAATTTCTGACCTAAACGCAAATGAGAAGTTTAACATCTATAATTTAGATGTTCTGAATTCTGACAGGATTCTATTATAAAGCATAGTATAAATTCAGGAATACTTGTTATATGTTTGAATCAGTATCAATTTCCATTTTCACAGCAATATATTTCAGATTTAGGATGCTGAGCAATCCATGGAGACAAAGTAAATTAAGTGGTTGTCTGAACTAGGGGGTGGAAAAAGGTAATTATAGACATGAGGGTATCTTACTTGAGTAATGGAAAAATTCTAAGAGTACTGGGGGCAAAGACTACAGAATTCTATAAATTTACTAAAAATCATCTTTTTTTGTTTGTTTGCATTTTAGAACTGTACCTACAGCATATGGAAGTTCCTAGGCTCGGGGTCAAATCAAAGCTACAGCTGCTGGCCTACACAATAGCCAAGCAATTCGGGACCCAAGCCACATCTGTGACCTACACCAGAGCTCACAGCAATGTGGGACCCAAGCCACATCTGTGACCTATACCACAGTTCACAGCAATGCTGGATACTTGACCCACTGAGCAAGGCCAGGGATTGAACCCACATTATCACGGATACTAGTCAGATTTGTTTCCCACTGCACCAAGGAAACTCCCCAAATCACCTGTTTTTAAATAGTTTAACTCTATGGTATATAAACCATACACCAATAAAGCAGTATTTAAAACGTAAACTGTCAGAATCTTCAAATAATGTTCAGGGTCTATAGATTCTGCTGTGCTACAATGGGAACTCCCAAGATTACTTTTTATATTGCCATTGGTGCCCCCTAAAAATAAAACCAAACTAAATATTCAACAAGACACCATTACTAGAGCATACCCCCTTACCAATAATGGAGACTGGCCAGGAGTGAATGAGCCACAAGGTTAGTAGGGAGGAAAAAAAAGGGGAAGTTCCTATATGGCACATCAGGAAGGATCTAGCATTGCTGCAGCTGTGGCACAGGTCATAACTGTAGTATAGCTTCAATCTCTGGACCTGGTAACTTTCAACATGCAGCATGCCACCACTGACCAAAAAAAAGCAGAGCTAGATGCAGGTTTTCAAATTTCCATTTAAGGAAAATACATCATCACAAAAAGCTTTTTGATAAAACATTAATATAGTGATAACCAGTATCAAATGTACTGGTGGGAATTTGTAATCGGTCACCTCTTCATAAAAGTTTAAATTTCAGAGACAAAACTTTTTCGTTCAAGTACAAAACAGATTTTAGAGTACAGCTTTCTCAATCTGGCCTTTTTTTCAAATGTTTTATCCCATTTGGCATTTCAGTGAACACATACCTCATCAGCCTAGTTCACAGAATTTAGCTATTAAAAAAAAAATCGGAGTTCCTATCATGGCACAGCAGAAATGAATCCGACTAGGAACCATGAGGTTGCAGGTGTGATCCCTGGCCTCACTCTGTGGGTTAAGGATCTGGCGTTGCCGTTGAGCCGAGGTGTAGGTCACAGACAGGGCTTGGATCCTGAGTTGCTTTAGCTGTGATGTAGGCCAGCAGCTACAGCTCCAATTCGACCCCTAGCCTGGGAACCTTCATATGCCATGAGTGAGGCTCTAAAAAAGAAAAAAAAAAAGACAAAGAAAAAAGAAAAAAAAATTCAAATGAGCTTTCCGGTTCAGTAGATCAGAACAAAAAAGGAGGGCCAGTAAGGACTATGTTTGTCCATACAACTTGTTTGAGTTTCCAAAGACTTCCCACATTCACTATCCTTACCAAGTATAAAAATGCATCTGAGGATTTAAATCATGGGCTAAACAATTGGAGACCTATTGAACTGGGGATACAAACATGTAATAGGTATAAATAGGAGAAATACATTTCACTCAGAACTCAGAATAGGGGTTGACTGACTGAAGAGATTAAGAAAGGCTTCCCTTAATGAGATGGACTTGAAATTTCATCTCTAAATTTATCACAACACAATCATGAATCCCTGTAAGGGAAGAGAAATACATACATCACTTGATGAAATGATCAACTGTATCTCCACAGCAAAGGGAAACAAAATGCTTTATGAGGAAAAGACAATAAAATAAGCAATATCACACTGTACTAAGAAACTAGCAGCCACAGTAAATCTCATCAAAGTACACATAAGCAAATAAATAACCCAAAGACCCTATCTCAAACATCCTGGGATCCTTCACAGGAGGAAAAGCTCTTGAACTTTTGGAAAATGTGTACTTTCAAATTATTAAACTATGTGAACATCTAAAGCTTCTTTAAATCAAAAGATACAATGGTTAGGCTTGGCTAAGGTGCATATAAGAAAAGAGAAGTCACAGAATAATGTAATGTGTTGTGCTTGTTAATCTCATAAAATGATAGATCCATAACAGAAAAAAATGTGCCAAAGTCCAACAGGTGAAGATATAAATAAGTGTAAAGTATTAATCCACAATGAAATAACAGTTAAAACCTGAGGAAAACAACTTTTCCCTTTTGGAACTGTTTATCAAAGGAGAAAAGAAAAAAGGATACCAAAGGTGGTACTAAGGAACTACATCACTCTAGTAATTATTCTTTGTGGCAATCAACACTGTTTATGATGCTGTTAGAAAAGCAATGAAGTAAAACATTTATGAGTCATACTAATATTTATATCATGCAACTAAAAATTGGATACTTATCCTCATAAATGTAAAACACTAACTATATCTTAAAAATACAGAGTATTCATTAACAGCATAGCAAACTAGGGGAGAAAAAACACAAGTACAAAAGAAAAATAAATAATGAATGTACTGTCATTTATTCACTATCAATGATACCTATGAGCACTATGTAATAAAACGATGGAACATTAATGATACAAATTTAAGTGGAATAAAAAATAAATTAAAAGCATGATTACAACTGACTACTTTCTTAAAAGAAAAGCAAAAAAAAAAAAAAGAGTAAAACAGAACCTCATGCTATGGCTGACACACGAGTATTTAAAGTTGTTGGTTTACCTTCCCAATTTTCTTGGCTATCATTCACATGCTTTAGATTTTTATCATGAAAAAAGAAAACGTATCAATTGTTAAAATGTCTTTAAAAGCTGGCCATCTACATATATAGCATACTTTAACATGAGTCTTAGACCTGACCTTCGTCCCAGAAACTCATTTGTTTCTCCTTATATTTCCTTCATACATTCTTCTTCTACAACAACTCTTTTCCCTTAACCACTCTTTATAGTATTAACACTCTTCCACTGGCTCCACTTTGGTGTTTTTCAAAGTGGTCCTCTAAGAGATTAAGGATCAGCCAACTTTTTCTTTTAAAGGGGGAGGTAATAAATATTGGAGGCTTTGTCTGCAGTTCAATTTGTTGCAACTACTCCCACGTGCCACTGTATTGCCAAAAACAGTCACAGGCCAGACATAAGAAAATGGATATGGATGTGTGCCAATGATGTTATATTTACAAAAACAGGCAGTAAATAGGTCAGATACTTCACCCTCTCCTGCTCCAAAATAGTCCTAGCAACTAGTACTGTTCAGATGAAACTAGCACTTGAAAATAGAATAAAACACAGTATGAAAGAAATTAGATGGCCCTCCCTGCAGATCATAATGTATAATACTATACCTAGGAACTTATAAGAATATGTGAACTGCCTTGAAGAGTCAAAAAATTCTTGGTTTAAAAAAAAAAAAAAATCAAGGATTCCCATCATGGCACAGCAGAAATGAATCCGACTAGGAACCATGAGGTTGTAGGTTTAATCCCTGGCCTCACTCAGTGGGTTAGGGATCTGGCATTGCTGTGAGCTGTGGTGTAGGTCACAGACACGGCTCAGATCCTGCGCTGCTGTGGCTGTGGCTGACACCTCCAGCTCTGATTGGACCCCTAGCCTGGGAAACTCCATATGCCGGGGTGCAGCCATGAAAAGCAAAATAAATAAATAAAATAAAATAAATTATGCACACTGACTCATTTAAAACCGCCCTTGCTGTGGGAAAGATCTAGGGGTCATCGATCAGATTCCACTGTATGAAATCAATTCCATTGTCTTACAATCAAGTGCAGGAAACTACTGGCAAATCAAAATAGAAATATAATCTAAAGAAAACTCATCTATAAGCCCCTTTCTCCTCGTACTTTCTGAAAAGTGTATTATAACCTTTGAGTAGAGGTCATTCAAATCTTAAAGTAAAAAAGGTCAGAAGAAAGGAGAAACAAAGTATTAAATCAAAATTAACTTCATAGCTTTTTCCTAAACATTTAAGCAACCAAAACACAGACTGTAAATAAATCTGTATCATATTGAAAAATCATAGATAATAGCTATATTACATTTTCTGCTGATTCACATACATTAAAAAAATTGAGGAAAAAGACCAAAAAACAATAATTAGTAAATAAGCATGGGAAAATATTTAGCTTCTCATTTGCTTGCTAATAGATGTGATATGTATTTACACTTCAACAGACACACATAATATGTAATTAAAATAACCAATGCAGGTGAAAGTAACTGGTGTTATATCTTGTTATGGCGACAGACATAATTTGTGATACAATTTAGAAAATGTACCTTAATTTTATATTCCTTGATTCAAGTTATTTAACTTCTGCATATCCAAGAAAATTATCCTAGCTAATGTTTCATGGAAAGCAATTCACTGATGCTTTATTCAAACTACCAGCTGAACAAATTAAGTCTCTCACAAAAGGGAATCATAAAACATACTAGCAGGATGTTCTGCAGCCATTTATAATGAAATATTTTTCATAAGTTAAATTGAAAATCACTACAAGTTAAACATGAATAAAACTACCTAAAAAGTAAGGACTACAATGTCAGGAAAGTAATATGTGACCAAAGCATCAGGCTAAGAGCATTAATGCCCTGCTGCTATTTTTTTAACTTTCTACAGTGTGTTTGTTTGTATGACGCCTTTAAGGGAAAAAAAAAATCCTTTGAACATATCCCATATAATTAAATGAGCTTCAAACACCCCACTCTTTAATTAGTTCTTTATTCTTGATCATTACCTCATCAGATCTAACCTGTTTTTTTGATTTTTTTTTTCCTCTTGGAATCAGCTCCTTGAGTGTGTTGCAATACTGCTTTAACCACCCCTTGGTGTCTCAGCTAAGAATGCCTGTCTCAATTCTGCTTGAAAATCCACCACAGGGAGTTGCTGCTGCTGAGATCGCCTCAGATACAGCTGACACCTATGACAAAAGCACAATACATACAAATAAAAAGGCATTTGCCTATATAGATAACAATATGAAAGAAAACACAGAGGCCTTTACATTTAAGGGGATCCTAATTTTGGGTCAGAGCATGTTATCATCATCTTATGAAGAAAACTATAAACAGGGGGCTCTCTCCACACAGAGATATACAAGGAACTGAAGGATACTTACGCCATTTTGGGGGTACTACCAAGGAACTTAAAAGAAAAATGCTCTGTGTTAAGTATCATCAGCATAATATCCATTACTATGTTATAATCAGGAAACAATTATTTAACCCCTAAGGAAAGAGCTGGGCATTTGTTAAGGCATTTCCAGTGAGACATTAAGGCTGTCATCTATGCTGATCCTTTCCAAGAAGTCACTCCCTGAAACAAAGTATTTCCAGTCTATTAAGGCTTTCAAATTATGTCTATTGACCATTTATTATTTAGTATAAAGCTCTATAGAAAAGCACTCATCATACTCCTACCTATCAGTCATCTGTCTGTGTATCTGATCCTGAGGATAAGGAAGAAATGGAGGAAGTTACACAGGTTGCTGGCTAACAAGACAAGCAGGGAGAAAAAAAAAAAAATCAATCACCAGCAATTCTGCCCTTGTTGATTAAGTTCTAAAGTAAGATAATGTTCAAGAGCACTCAGATATGAAAATGGGACTGGGATAAAAGATTTTCCACTATTTTCTGTAGTTTTTAAATACCTTTTTATTGATCTTTTTTTTTTTTTTTGGTCTTTTTGGTCTTTTTGCCTTTTCTAGGGCCATTCCCTTGGCATATGGAGGTTCCCAGGCTAGGGGTCTAATCGGATCTGTAGATGCCGGCCTATGCCAGAGCTACAGCAACGCCAAATCTGAGCCGTGACATACACCACGGCTGATGGCAATGCCAGATCCTTAACCCACTGAGCAAGGCCAGGGATCGAACCTGCAACCTCATGGTTCCTAGTCGGATTAGTTAACCACTGTGCCACAACAGGAACTCCTAAATAACTTTTTAAATACTATCTAATAAAGAATTATGCCAGGAGTTCCCGTCGTGGCACAGTGGTTAACGAATCCGACTAGGAACCATGAGGTTGCGGGTTCGGTCCCTGCCCTTGCTCAGTGGGTTAACGATCCGGCGTTGCCGTGAGCTGTGGTGTAGGTCGCAGACGCGGCTCGGATCCCGCGTTGCTGTGGCTCTGGCGTAGGCCGGTGGCTACAGCTCCAATTCAACCCCTAGCCTGGGAACCTCCATATGCCGCGGGAGCGGCCCAAGAAATAGCAACAACAGCAACAACAACAGACAAAAAAGACAAAAAAGACAAAAAAAAAAAAAAAAAAAAAAAAAAAAGAATTATGCCAGACTTTTTGTCCATGGTTCCTAGGAGGAACCACTGAGATTTAACAAGTGATAGGAGTGTCTTTGTCAGTCACATTGGGTCCCTTAGATCATTAATCAGAGTTAATGCAAATAAGATGGCTTATTACAGGGGCTGGGCTTAAGAAAATATCAATATTGCTTATCTGTTCCTATAATCCACTTACTCTTGAAGTACAGAAAGATGGCTGGAGAAATTACACTATTTCCCTAACTCAAAACTCCTCTCAGATTCTTCCCCTAGTACAGTACCCTGTGATATTTATATGTTATATATAAAACAGAGATCAGGAAAATTATTTCTTCTCCAAAAGCAACAAAATGTTTCCATGGATATGGACAAATTAATCACCCCTAAAACAGGCTTTTACAAGATTAGGATGTAATCACCTGTTATACAGGTCCACATTGATGCTGCATAGGATAAACTCTCCAATAAAATACAAAAAATGATAGAGCATTTACCCACTAACAGAGACCCTCCCATAAGAAATCCCCTCTACCAATACCCTCTGCCACAAACTTCAAACTACTTCAAGAAATTTCTAGAGATTTGGGGGGTGGATTATGGCACTTTCGAAAACTGAGGTTACAAGAGACTTACAGGGAAAAAAAGACTTTACCATGTAAACATTAATAAGCAAATACTTATTACAAAAGACAGAATATATAATATCCATAAACTACTCCGTTTTGGAGTCCCTTTGTGGCACAGCAGGTTAAGGACTCAACATTGTCACTGCAGTGGCCCAGGCTGCTGCTGTGGTGAGTTCAACTCCTTGCCTAAGAACTTCCATATGCAATAGGTGCAGCATTGCATATGGAAAAAAAAAGGAAAAAAAAGGAAAAGGAAAAAAAAAGATAAAAACCTAAAAGTAAAAAACAAAATAAAATAAAAATACTCTCTCTGCAAAAAAGCAAAAATGTAAAAGGCAATAATGAACTCTGAAAAATAAGTAAGATAAATATAGGAAAATAGAGAAATCTTTAGCCTCATCCAAAGTTTAAAATGTACTAATATACTGAAAGTTATCCACATATAAAAATGAGCAAATTGGAGTTCTTTTGTGGTGCTGTGGGTTGGGGATCAAGTATCACTTCAGAGGCAGAGGCTATTGCTACAGCCTAGGTTTGATCTCTGGTCCAGAAACTTTCACATCCCATGGGTAGGGCCAAAAAAACAAAAAGGCAAACAAAAAAATAAAGACACAAGATACTACACTCATTTTTTTTTTTACAACAAATTCTTTCAAAAGCTTTAGATTTGAAGAAGTGTAAAAAAATGCAAACAAATATTACCTATAGTTGAACACGGGTGTGAAATGAGTAGCTATATTGGAAAAATATTTGGAGGTTTGTTACAATTTGAAAAAACTTGCAGATAAACTGCAGAGCCTAGAAATACTAAAAAAAAATAAGTATGTCATGAATGCATTGAAATATATAGACATATGTAATATAATGTGTTAATCAACTGTTTACATTATCAGTAAGGCTGTTAGTCCACAATAGGGTATTAGTAGTTAAAGTTGGGGACACTCAAAAATATACATGGGGATTTTTACCTTTGTGTGTGTGTGGGGGGGGGGGGGGTCAGACCCCCAATCTCTTTCATTGTTCAAGGGGCAAATGTAATATTGAGATAAACTGCTCTTATAGTCACCGTAACAACTAAGAAATACAAGCAACTTTAATATCCATCTGGAACCTAATGATTAATATATTATTACAACGACCATACTCTGCAAATTTGTAAAATAAGACAGATTTATACTCACTGACATGGAAAGAACCCCAAGGCATACTGTAACAGAATAAATCTAATAATGTATGCAAACAAATCACAAATATGCTTCCTCCCATCCCATGTGTGTGCACACATGAATGCACAAGAAAAGGTCTGAAATGACAGAGATCACAGTACCTGAGGATTATCTCTGGGAAAGTTAGTGGAATGGACTAGTAGGTTCCTGAAGCATATACTCCCTTTTATGTGAAAACTATGCGTGTTATGGAATTTCCCATTGTGGCTCAGTGGTAACTATTCCAAGTAGTATGAGGATGCAGGTTCAATACCTGGTCTCACTCAACAGGTCAAGGATCTAGAATTGCCATGATCTTTGGGGTAGGTGGCAGATGCAGCTTGGATCCCGCATTGCTGTGGCTGTGGTGTAGGCCAGCAGCTGTAGCTCCAATTCGACTCCTAGCCAGGGAATTTCCAAAGCCACAGGTGCAGCCCTAAAAAGCAAAAAAAAAAAAAAAAAAAAAAAAAAAGTGTTTTAAAAACAGGTTGTATTCAAACAATATTAAGACCTGTAATTTTGAAGAGTAACTTAACAGCTTTAGGTAAAAAAAAAAGAATGCTCATGTTAAGGATAAAATTCTTAAGATTGAAGTATACTTGGTGTGTATCAGGTCTTTAGGGATGTTCACAGATTTTTATTGAAAAGTCCCTTCTGGAAACCAAAATTTTAAACACTTGTTCATGTGTGTGGGGGTGTGTTCATATCCCCAAATAAAGGAAGGGAAAATGTATATATTTTAAATTTTTAACTGGATATATGTTAAAATAAAAACTAAATATTACAAAGCAAGCATGAACATATAAATTAACATCTCTTCAATGTATGGAATATTTTTCAAGTACAGAAAAAGTGATTTACTAATAACATAAATAACAAAGCAGGAGTAATTTTAGTATGAGTTCCCATTGTGACTCAGTGGTAACGACCTGGTTATTTCCACATGCCGGGGGTGCAGTCCTAAAAAGACCAAAAAAAAAAAAAAAGAGAGAAAAAGCATGGAATAATTTTAATATAAGTATGTTGAAAGTTGAATTTTTTTGAAGATAACACCCACCTACACATGTCTGGAAAAATAGGAAATTTGTATATATTATATATACATATATACACATATATATAATATGTTCATGCTTCTTTGATTACATTCATTTCTATCCCCTGATTTTAAGAAACTATGTTGCGTATCTGAAAATGGATTCTGCCCTAAATTGGTTCTCAACCCTGATTGTACTCACTCCTGGTTGCTCAGTGAAGCTGTCCTTCTACGTTTGACTTGGACTTCCACCTCTGGTACGTGCTGTTCTGTGGTCCGTCTCAGGTGTAAGCGGTCCCTGAATCAGAAAGAGGATTTGTTCCATAAACTTCATTAATTTAGGAAATAACCATTTATTTAAAGGTCATATTTAGAACTATACTTTATATGATGGAATTTTTCTAAGTGCCCATAATCTAATTTAAACAAGGTACAGCAATGTATGTCAATTATATCAATAAAACTGAAAAATAAAAGGTGAAATAGAAATATTAGAAGGTCTTTATCCTCAAAGAGTTGGAAACTATCCTCAAACTGCTTTTTTCCTTTCATATCATCTGTACATCAGAAAATGTGAAGGGGGGAAATATCAAAAAATTAAGCAAAAATACGTATTCACAGGAATACATACTGTATTCACATATGCAGATATTAAACTATACATAGATGTATTTATATAGAGATATACTTCCTATACCTACAGACCCCTGAAAAACAGCAATACTTATTCTAAGAATGGTTTGCAAAATATTTTATGATAGATCATTTCGTATAATGGAATAAAATTTGAATTAAAAAATGTCTATTTAACCAATCTCTGTGCAAATGCTTCTTGGGATTTCCAAAAGAAGAAACAAAAAGAATGCTTAAGAGAAAAAAAAAAAAGAAAGCATCACCACTGCCATATTACAATCTGCAGAACAGCTCGCAAAATGGCTGCTCAAGGGGCCTGAATATTAAATCCCCTACTTGGCTTGTCCGGCTTAGAAACAACAGGAACCACTCCTAAAATTAAATTTTTAAATGTCAAATCAGAAAGGAAAGAAAGAAAGTCATTTTACAAAAGTCATACAATGTAATATTTCAAAGGTAGAATTCAAAGGACACAGACACATCCTGAAAGATAATTCCCTGAACACTTGCTATTTTAGAATTCATCTTTGATTATGCATAGTAAATCAAAAGAGCTTAATAACCGCAAATTGTTTTACTGCTTCAGAAACTTTAATGTTGTAATCAAACAGGAGCAAAGACCTTTTTTTTTTTTTTTTTGTCTTGTCTTTTTAGGGCCACGCCCAAGGTATATGGAGGTTCCCCCAGACTAGGGGTCAAATCAGAACTACAGCTGGTGGCCTACACAACAGCTCATGGCAATGCCAGATCCTTAACCCAGTGAGTGAAGCCCAGGAACGAAACTGTGACCCCATGGACACTAGTCACGATGGGAATTTCAAAGACCATTTTTAAAAAAATCAGAGTTTTAAATGGGCTAATCTCCTTGACCTCAGATTAGGCAATGGTTTCTTAGATATGACACCTAAAGTCCCTAAGGGAGGGATTCATAAACAGTATTTCTTCAAAAACTAAATAGCTTTTGCTTTGAAAGAAACTATTAAGAAAGTGAAAAACAACTAGAAGAAAGGGAGAAAACATATGCAAATCATAGAGCTGATAAGTCTTGTATTCAGAATATGTAAAGAACTCTTATAACTCAATAATAGAATGTCAAAACTTTTAAAACGGATAAAGGATTTGAGAAGACTGCTTTGGTTAGCACATGAAAAGATGCCAATTAGCATCACTAAAAATGCAAATCAAAACCACAAACATGAGGCTCCATACATCACACCAGCAGTAGGACATGGAGAAACTGCT
This sequence comes from Sus scrofa, assembly GCF_054392235.1. Classification (NCBI taxonomy): domain Eukaryota; kingdom Metazoa; phylum Chordata; class Mammalia; order Artiodactyla; family Suidae; genus Sus; species Sus scrofa. Next base: position 152,439,799 of record NC_139383.1, read on the forward strand.
AGTAAAAATGCAAAGTGCTACAACCTCTGCAGGTCTTAAGAATATTAAGTATGCTGTGAACTCCTAGCTGAAATGAAATAAAACCACATAGAAGTTCCAGTCGTGGCTCAGAGGTTAGCGAAGCGGACTAGCATCCATGAGGACACAGGCTCGCTCAGTTAAGGATCCAGAGTTAAGGTGAGCTGTGGTGTAGGCCGGCTACAGTTCTGATTGGACCTGTAGCCTGAGAACCTCCAGGTGGCCCTGCAGTGCTGCAGGTGTGGCCCTAGAAAGACCAAAGAACCTCCCCCAAAAGAAATAAAACCACACAAACTTGACCATAAATGTTCCTACCAGCAAACCAGAAACAATGAAACCACCACTCATTTACTGATTAACCTAATAGTATAATTAAGAATGCCTCATTATTCTCCCGCCAAGAAATAATTTTCAGTTCTTTGTAGTTGCTCAGTCCTGAGTTCATTTGAGGAAAAAAAAAAAAAAACTGCATACAAAGATATTTTATTCAATTTTCTAAGTCTTAAAAGTTACTTGCAATTTTGAAAATATTGAAGTTTATTCCAAACACACACTAAGTGCATTTCACAACTCAGAAGCCAACATTTCATAGTTATGCATTTAAGGGAAAAAATGTCATTATATGTACACAATGTTACTTTTGTGCTCAAAAATCACTTTCATTAAAAAATAATACTCACCTGGAAATATACTTAAAGGCAAAATATGAGATCACACCATATTTATCCTTACTGCCTAATATTCTATCAAATATTTAAGACGCCTTATTCCTTCCCCCCCCAAAAAAAAAACTTAATAAAAACTCAGTTAAAAAAGCTCAAGAGGAGTTCCCTCGTGGCTTGGCAGAAATGAACTTAACTAGGATCCATGAGACCACAGTTTCGATCCCTAGCCTCACTCAGTGGGTTAAGAATCTGGCATTGCCATGAGCTATGGTATAGGTTGCAGATACAGCTTGGATCTGGCATTGCTGTGGCTTTGGTGAAAGCCAGCAGCTACAGCTCCAATTTGACCCTTAGTCTGGGAACCTCCATATGCCATAGGTGTGGCCCTAAAAAGCAAAACTGTAAAAAGCATAAAGAATGAAAAATAAAAATAAACACAATTTGAGTCCCAGCCTGTGGTCTTCCCACAAACATAAGAAAGTCAGTGTTCCAAAACAAACCCTGTGGAATCAGAATTCTGAACCATTCAGCATTCAGGAACAGCAAATAAAAAGAAATAACCTTCCCTGCCCAACCTTTATTAGTGAAGGATGCCGCCCCAAACCTCAACAATTATCACTAAAACTTCCTGTCTATGGGGCCACAAAACTGGAGGGGACAGACAGCACCAGCAATAAAGTCCTAATGTACACTAAAGAAGGATCATGTCATGATGAGGCAGCACTCATATCCTGCTGGCTTTGTTGCCAAAATTCATCCTGTCTGTTGATGCAGAATTGAAATGCAGAGACAGACTTTTGGGTAAATAAGAAAAGAACAGCTTTATTGCTTTGCTAGGCAAAGAGGGTCCTAGCAGGCCAATGCCCTAAAGACTGTGCCCCCTCACTGGAAAGGACTGCAAAGAGTTTTAAAGTAAAAAGGAGAAAAGCGGATTTTCAGATAGGAATCAGGATTGGGACAAACATGCATTCTTCTTTCTTCGGGGGAATCTTAGTTATCATAGCTGGACTCAGGAGATCTCTGTATGATCATTATTGTGGCCTTCTGGGTTATTGCCTATAATAAAAGTACTTGTGAAAAGGGCATATTGAAAAGGGATCAACAATCTAGGAAAGTTCCTGAAAAACATCATGTGCTAATGATAATGTTTAACCCACAGGCAGTCATGCTCAGGATGCCTCATCTTTTTTTTTTTTTTTTTTTGCTTTTCAGGGCTGCACCCGTGGCATTTGGAAGTTCCCAGGCTAGGGGTCAAATCAGAGCTATAGCTGCCAGCTTACACCACAGCTACAGTAACACCAGATCTGCTCCACATCTGCAACCTACACCACAGCTCACAGACATGTCAGATCCCTAACCCACTAAGCAAGCCCAGGTATGGAACCTGCAGCCTCAGGGATACTAGTGGGATTGTTTCTGCTGTGCCACAAGGGGAACTCCCTCAGGGTGCCTAATCTTTAGTTTATGGGTAATTGTGTTTAGGGGTGCAATTAAGCCAGATAGAAGGACAAGGAAAGATTCTAAGCTGTTCATTTTTTTTTTTTTTTTTAATCTTTTTAGGGCTGTACCTGTGATATATGGAGGTTCCCAGGCTAGGGATTGAATCCAAGCTGTAGCCGCTGGCCTACACCAGACACAGCAAGTCAATTTTTGAACCATATCTGCTACCTACACCACAGCTCAAGGCAACGCCAGATCCTTAACCCACTGAGTGAGGCCAGGGATCGAACCAGTGTCCTCATGGATGCTAGTCAGATTCATTTCCACTGAGCCCCAATGGGAACTCCCTATGCTGTTCAGTTTTAAAGCATTCAAAGGAATAAAAGTTTTAACTATATAAGATGCCTATATTTTTATGTGTCCCTTGGGAGGGAACCAGGATCCTGCACCAAGTCTTGATTATTGTTTCTTGACTGTTCCTCCCTAGTCTTTGCATCCCCTTCCTTCACTGATCACCAACTCTCTGAACCTTCCCCTTGGAACTCAAGGAAAGTCATGGTGGCTGAATGAGGCCCATTTCCAAAGAGCAAGAAATGGGGGACACCAAAAAGGCTTTTTGTGCCCAGGAGCCCTAGAGGGTCCTGCTCGGTTACATTCACCCCTTTTCTTGAGGAGAACAGGTGTTGAGCAATAAAGGAAATAATTATTTTGCACAGAGATGTTAATCACAAACTTGGCAAAAGTATTCAGTCTTAGTGGGACTTAAGTTTTAATTCCCACTTCTGTTTTAGCTTTTCCCAAGTCTTCCAGGGAATGCGACAAGCGCTCTGGCTACTTCCTACTAAAATGGGGCTTAGTCCCGCCTCGATTTGGGGAAAGGACATCAAATTAGAAAAATTCCTGAGTTCCAAGTCCTGGATCTGAGTTTCATATAATTATAATCTCAATTCCTTGACCATTCAGGTGCCAAAAGGCCCAGTAAGAAGTAGGAGTGACGACAGCTGGAGCTTTAACAGACAAAATAGACCTCACTGCCTGAGAATTCAGAAGCATTAGCCCAAAACCCAGTCTAGAACTGTCACTTTGGGGAACCTTGTAGCCAGGTAGCCAGTTGTCTACTTCTAAGTAGATTTTTTTTTTTTTTTTTTTTTTTTTTTTTTTTTTGGTCTTTTTGCCATTTCTTGGGCCGCTCCCGCGGCATATGGAGGTTCCCAGGCTAGGGGTCTAATCGGAGCTGCAGCCGCCAGCCTACGCCAGAGCCACAGCAACGCAGGATCCGAGCCGTGTCTGCGACCTACACCACAGCTCACGGCAACGCCGGAACCCTGACCCACTGAGCAAGGGCAGGGATCGAACCCGCAACCTCATGGTTCCCAGTCGGATTCGTTAACCACTGCGCCACGACGGGAACTCCCTCTAAGTAGATTTTTATCTTTCAATGTGGTACTGACATATATATAACATGAACTATTGGACACTGGCTATTTCCTTTTTCCCTGCTAATGTCTCATCTAGAGCAATTTCATTGACTACAAATTTAGTAGTTAGAAGAATCTTTGAAGCCATAAGGTTGCAGCGACCAGCTGCCAGCAAACATTGCTTTAAGAATGGCTGGTGGCATTCCAAGACTGACACAGCTCAGAGAGTTCTCAGTAATACAAGGCATTGTCTCAAACACTATCCTAATGCCCTCAGCATTACTCCGGATGTCTGAACCACAGCTACTCCATTTTTAATAGTATTTTCCTTGATGGCCAAGGCAGCTATCACTGTTAATGATTTTAGTGCTTTTCTAGATACAAGGAGATACAAGAATTGGGCTCTCAAAATATTCCCCTGAAAATATCTAAATGTCTAACGACCTGTTCTGCCAGTTCTCCCAGAGCACAGAGTGCCTCACTGCTGATTTCCACCCTGAGCACTTTGAAGGGGTGTTTAAAATCAGAAGCTACAGTGGTTCATGGCTCCATCCATGTAGAGGCAGATGACAAGTGCCAATCTCCAGTTCACAAGGCTCCCTCATGGTCATGAATTCCACCATAGTTTTGGGAGCTGTTTCATGACCATTTTGTCCCACAATGCTAAGAATGCTCATTCCCAGGTCTGGGAAAGATTTTGCTGTTAGGCCACCCAATGTGCTATTACTGGAATAGGCCTTATTACAGTAGTCAAATCTCTGGACCACCTATCTTACTAGTCTGTTATGGTTCAGGAAAATATTCCCTCTTGTTGCATCTTCCCATACCTAGAGTTACATTATTATAATCAGATCTAGTAAAAAAAAGTAACCTAGTCAATTACTTATCTTGGAGGCTCAGTCACACATTTGGTAATATAGCAACAATAATCTCATAAAACAGGCAAAATACAAGCAATATAGCTAATAGAGTTATAAGTAAATATTTAAGCCAATAGCTTCCTACTCCAAACAAGTTTTAGAATATGTTGTCAAGATTAGGGAAAATGTCCCTTCAGGCAACATAGAACCTCAGAATTCAGTAAATTAATAGCCTGGTTCCTATCATTTAAAATATGTTGAGTGAAGTTCCTTAAGGTTTTGGTGTGGCTGATTACAGGCTCCAATTCCACTGACAATACAAAAATAGCTGCTAAGTTGTCATACTAGCATAATACAGATTTCTTGACCCATTGCACTTATAGATTTGGTCAGGGTCATTTTTTAAGTTGTTATGTATAGGACCTTGAGTCCAAGGGGGGTCCTAGAGTACTTTTTCCTATCCAGCCTGGTGGTAGTAAAGGCCATAAATTAGTACTACAAATTCACTGAGTTCCATTAGGTACAACCAAGTGAATCTCTGGTCCTCTGACCCAGTCTGTTCCATACCAGTCACTATCTCTAAGGTTAATAATATGTAGGTATTGTTCATAAGGCACCTGGCCTATTTTCTTAATGTTACTAGGCTAGGCTGATTATTCTTAGTATGATTTAATTGTTCCCAACATACAGGAGCCTTTAAACTTAAATGGCCATAGCCTGGTGTTAACCACATGAACCATCCCACAACTGTGGGAGGTTCCCTTCTAATCAACAGGAGGTTATAGTTGTTGATTGAGACTTAGCTCAGTGTTCTGAGTTTGAGTGACCCTAAAAGAAAATCTGTATTTATGGTCAGGGTCAGAACAGTTATTATTAATTTGCCAGGTGAGAAAATCCCACCGGGTAATAAAATAAATTTCCTAAGGGTTATTCAGTCAGAGCCTTGGAGAGGAGAAATCCACCAAGGTAACCCAGAAATACTAGACACAAGTAATTGGCCACCAACCCAACAACTGGGTTGTTTTTTTAAAATTAGCATAGGATCATGCTCCTGATGGAAAAAAATTTTGATTCATATGCAAACGTTTAAGTCAAGAAAACATTATAAATCATCATACAAGTCAGGTCCAGCATCTTGAGCCAGCTGTCTACTTTTGATGTCGTCGTCTTCTCATCCTGGTACTTTTTCCTCCATGTGAGCATGATTTTGTCAGCAGTCCTCTCTATAGACCAGTCCAGTGCAGAGGCCTAGTTCAGAATTATGGTCTGAAAATCAGGAACTTGTATTTTTCAAAAAGTCCTTTCTATAGACCTCCTTGAAGAGGAAGCATTTTTGCAAAGGCATCAGAATAAAAACATTAACTGCCTTAATGACAAAAGAATTATAAAGGCACATTCAAGATCTTATTACAATCCAATTGACAAAGAAACTTGGTTACTACTGATACATCATACTATATAATCTGAGGAGGCTAATTACTCATTTGATAATGCTCTCCATGTATTTTCCTAGTTAATTTAACTCTCCCCTTCTCTGACTTCTGGGATGCCTCAGGGGCTCTCTTAACTATCCCAAAGTTATCTGGAGTCAGGAAAATCTTTAGTTAGAATTTGATAGGAAATTCATTAAAAACATTTCAACAGACAGAATTATAGGTCACTGTGGATAATACTTTCCCTAAAGTTATAGGAGATCTCAAAAACAAATACAGATCACTTAAAGGCAAAGAATATCACATAATCTGTTGTCAAAAGTGGCATTCCAAGAAGACGTTGTTCTCTTAGCAGAGAGAGAAAAAAGCCAAATTCAAATTTTGCACCAGCTTACTTTTAAAATAACTTTAGTCAATTAGGAGTTCCTGTCGTGGTACAGCAGAAACAAATCCGACTAGGAACCATGAGGTTGCAGGTTCAATCCCTGGCCTTGATCAGTGGGTTAAGGATCCAGTGTTGCTATGAGCTGTGGTGTGGATTGCAGACATGGCTCAGATCTGGCATTGCTGTAGCTCTGGTATAGTCTGGCAGCAACAGCTCCAATTAGACCCCTATCCTGGGAACCTGCATATGCCGAGGGTACAGCCCTAAAAAGACCAAAGACAATAAAATAAAATAAATTTAGTCAATTAAATTTATTCTAAACTTAGTCCCTACTATGCACAAATTCTTTTCTCAGTGTCCACTTCCCACACATCTTGCATCACTTTCTGTATCCATACTAGTCTGTCCCTTATTTTTCCATCCAGAGCAAAAAGCTACAAGACAGACTATCTTTCTTTTTTCTTAATGAAATGCAATTCCATTCCTCATTCCTTCTTTAGTGAAGGAACACATACCCTACTTTTCTAAAGCAACCATGGACTGTCTTTTCTAATTTCTAAAGACATGTTTCTCTATAGAGAACATCTCAGGGTGGCACTGAACATACTACTAGTCCTAAATACCCTCACAGTTTCTCTTTTTGGTAACTGATGTCTCAGTGTCTCATTTGACTTCTATTAAACCTAGATATAGTAAGGTATTATACTTAATGTTGATAACTCTAAAAACATGTCTATATTAATTGGATCAACAAACTTTAATTCTAACACAAGATTTTAATTCAATACTGAATATTAAATAGTTCACACAAACCTAAAATTAATTCTGGTTAATTCCCTTTCGTATTTTGAGAATTTATATATGCGTTTAATTTACTTTAAGCCAAATAAATAGATCTCATTTACATTTAATTTTTAATAAAACCATACCAAAGTTAGGACATATATGATGCACAAAAAAAACACACAGATTTCATGGCTTAATTTTCTAAAGCTTGGTCATGAGTCAGATATTACAAATACAACTCACTAGTTTATAAATAAGTTTTGAGGAGTTCCCATCATGGTGCAGTGGTTAACGATTCCGACTAGGAACAGTGAGGTTGCAGGTTCAATCCCTGGCCTTGCTCAGTGGGTTAAGGATCGAGTCTTGCCATGAGCTGTGGTATAGGTCGCAGACATGGCTTGGATCCCGAGTTGCTGCGGCTCTGGCGTAGGCTGGTGGCTACAGCTCGGATTAGACCCCTAGCATGGGAACCTCCATATGCCACAGGTGCATCCATAAAAAGACAAAAAAAAAAAAAAAAAAAAAAAGACAACACAGAACATAAAGTACAATTCACACAGGCATGGTCGTCTTTAATCAGACATTTTCTTAAATTCAATGTCGTAATCTCTCAGAGAACATACAGGGACACAGAAGCTTCAGATACAAGTACTAATCAACAGAGTAATCAGAAATATCTTGAGCCTTCAAAGGTTTCAAAGGGAGGAAAAGAGGCTAGCTTGAGAGAAGAGAAGGGGAAAAGGTTGACAAAGTCTCTTGTTGCTCAGGGCACTCTGGCCAGTCGTCTGTGTCAGGAGGAGACCAGGGACCAAAGGGTCCTGGCTGTGACCACTGGGTCTGGTCCATTAGTGGGTGAGCTAGTCCTCGAGCACCCCAAGTGTTCGGGATGTCCGACACGGCAAAGAAGGGATATCCCACCAGAGTTATGAATTGTGAAAAGATTTTTTTCCCCAAGTTAGCTTTCTCTAATAACTGCATATACAATAGAAGAGCCCATTTTGAGTATTTTTAGAGGAATTTTCTTCCTTTAATACTCAATTAAGGTGAGTGTCGTGGCGCATTGGAAGCGAATCCAACTAGGAACCAAGAGGTTGCAGGTTCGAACCCTGGCCTTGCTCAGTGGGTTAAGGATCCGGCGTTGCCATGAGCTGTGGTGTAGGTTGCAGACACGGCTTGGATCTGGCATTGCTATGGCTCTGGCATAGGCTGGCAGCTATAGCTCTGATTAGGACCCTAGCCTGGGAACCTCCATATCCCTCAGGTACAGCCCTAAAAAGACAAAGACCAAAAAAAAAAAAAAAAAAAATTAAAAAACCAAAAACAAGAAAAACAAAACATTCAACTAAGTAGCTACTTGCACACATATAAATCTGGCTGAGGTGCTAAAAGCTGGATTTCTGGTGCTCTTCATTTTTCTGTTTGAGACTATTTCCCATTTTAAAATTGAATTTCTCAGGGATAAAGTTCACTAATGACATTGTGTGGTGGGCCATTGTGCTGCTTGAGAGCTTAATTCCTCTAGGTTTTATCCTAGAGTTGCTTCAGCTCTCTCTTACGTGTCTCTGATCTCCCACTGGCATATAGAACCCCACAGATGCTCAGATCCCTGAATGGCCAGTTCTTATTTGAGTCCCCAGTTGAGCAGGTTTTAATTAATAGGTGGATTTCCCTATGGGACTACTGCCTGGTGTGAGGACTTAGCCTCCACCACCCCCATTAAATTTCTGTCACCTGAGAAAACTAACTGGCCAGGAGTCTTGCTCCTTTTCTTTGAAGCAAATGCTCTCATGTAATACTTTCACCTTTATCCCAACAAATTCCATTAAAGCAGTTGAAGTGAGGAAAAGCATTAGATCATCCTCTTAACTAAACACTCAACCCAGATGCCTCAGTTCCTTCCAACTAAACAAGCCATAGTAACTCAGTCATTAGTTTATAGCTCTAAGATGACTAGCTGCTTGTGATCTTCCCCAGGGGACTGCATGATAGAATTTCAGAGATGTTCCCCCATATTGGCTTTGTTTTTCCTTAGCTTGCAAAACTGAGGCCTAGGCTAGAACTCTGTCAAAATCCTTTTTTCTAGGGTACCATCAGAAGGAACTAAATACTTGCGCACAAATCTGAAAGCAAAACTGGAATCCTCACCAGCCAAGTGGAAGTCACAAAATTACAAATGGAATCTCCTAAAAGGAAAATCCCCAAATAGGAGCCAAATGGACAAGGTCCAAGGGGCCTTGGAGTGCAAGCAGGGGGATTTACCAAGATGCTGGCAGAGGCATCTAGACCTCCCCAATACTACTGGGTCAAAGCTTTCTTAAAATGGGAAGTTTGGGTCTCCAGGAGCAGAGGGAAAGGAAGGAGTTCCCCTAAGGCCAATGGAGTTTAAGCAGCAAAGGGGTGGTCCTTTCCTTCCAAACACTTTTCTGCCCCAGAGTTCCAACTCCCCAGACAGCCAGTCAGGTCTGCTCAGGGCTGGTCCCAAAAGTGTCCGCCAACCCCTCCGCTCATCCAAAGGGAGACAGGAATAGAAAGAAAACTCAGAGCATCCGATCAAGCCGAGAGGCTTTTGGGGCTGCCCACAGGCAGAACCCAGATGAGCCCCCAAAATTTGTTGCTGAAATTTGGCTTCTGTCTGCTGGTACAGAATTGAAATGCAGAGTATAGGGGTAAAGGAGGAAAAAATAGCTTTATTGCTTTTCCAGGCAAAGGAGGGTCACAGTAGGCTAAAGACTGCCCCCGCCCCCAGGGAAAAACAGCAACGAGTTTTATGGTAAAAGAAGAAAAACAGGTTTTCAGATAGGAATCGAGATTGGGACAAAGATACATTCTTCTTTCTTGAGGGGAATCTTAAGTCCTCAAAGCTGGAGTCAGGAGACCTCAGTGTGATGATGGGGGTCTTCTTGATTATTGCCTAGAATAACAGTACTTGTAAAAAGGGCACAGTGATCAGAGTTCAGAACAAACTAACAAAGTTCCTTAAAAACATCATGTGCTAGTAATCTTTAACCCACAGACAATTATACTCAGGGTGCCTAATCTTTAGCTTAGGGGTGATTGTTTTTAGGATACAATTAAGCCAGGGAGAAGGACAAGGAGGGACTCTAAGCTGTTCAGTTTTAAAGCAATCATTTCTAAAAGACGTATAAGGAATATAACATTTCTCTTAGATGTATAAGGTGCCTATATTGTTATGTGTATCCCTTGGGAGGGAACCAGAATCCTGCCCCAAGACTGGACTACTGTTTCTTGACTGTTCCTCCTTTTTCTTTGCATCCCCTCCTTCCCTACAAGCAACTCTCTGAACCTGCCCCTTGTAACTCAGGGAAGTTCAGAGAGGCTGCGTAAGACCCATTTCCTCAGAACAAGAAATGGAGGACACAGAAAGGGTTTGCTGCCCAGGAGCCCCACAGGGCCCTGCTCAGTTACAACTTCAAAGATTCTTCCTAAAAGCTAAACAGCGGAGTGCAGGGTTAGAGATTAACTTATAGGCTTTAGCATCTTAAATACAAAATTTGTCAAAAACAAATCTTAGTATATTAAAAGGAAGAGGGAAACGGAGAAATAAAGATGTAATGTATATGGAGAAAATATCTCAAAGATAAAACACTGGTCAGATTAGGGAAACCAATGTAACATAAAACAAACCAAAACCTGTCAGTAACCTTGCCTTAACAACACAACAGCTTGTCAACTAACTGTCCTTTCTCTAAATTTCTGGAGGGGTTCACATGCCCTGCCCATTCTCAAAAAGCTGTGGTACTAAGCCAATTATTCACCGGGAAGGACAGGGACCTTCAAACCTCTTTCCACACGTCCACCATGTTGGGCCCTGCGCCTGAGGCAAAGACTACAAAATGGCAGACCAGGATGATGCACACTCATCTTGTAAAGTGCCAAGTGATCAGAGGTTCACATTTGAAGCAGAATTTTCCTACAAGCAGGAAAAAAAGATGCAAATCATTAAGTACTGCAAAGTACCAGACTCCTATTTTTCAAACTACTTGAAAACAAAACAATTCTAGAACAATGCCTCCCAAGCTTCTGAATTAACGCTTTCCTTAATTACATTCTTTTTTTTTTTTTTTTTTTGGTCTTTTTTTTTTTTTGCTATTTCTTGGGCCACTCCCGCGGCATATGGAGGTTCCCAGGCTAGGGGCTGAATCGGAGCTGTAGCCACCAGCCTACGCCAGAGCCACAGCAACGCGGGATCTGAGCCGCGTCTGCAACCTACACCACAGCTCACGGCAACGCCGGATCGTTAACCCACTGAGCAAGGGCAGGGACGGAACCCGGTACCTCATGGTTCCCAGTCGGATTCGTTAACCACTGCGCCACGACGGGAACTCCCCCTCTTAATTACATTCTAACTCAGCACACAGCCAGGCGTTCAGCTTATGATGGGTGGGGAAAAAACAAAGGCAAGTATATCAAAAACATGCAAAGAATGTCCTTTAAAATGCCCCCCCAAATCAAATTAGTGAAATACAGAATATAGGAATAGTTATTGCATTAACTATCCTTTCTCACCATATATTCATAGCAGCTCCAAGTTCAAAAATGATGGATCAAAAGTATTAACTTAAAAACCTGATTAGGGTTCCGGTGGATCAATGGAAACGGATCTGACTAGTCCCCATGAAGACGCAGGTTTGACCCCTGGCCTTGTTAAGTGGGTTAAGGATCTGGCATGGCTGTGAGCTATGGCATAGGTTGCAGACACCTCTGGGATCGGCGTTGCAATGGCTGTGGCTTAGGCTACAGCTCCAATTCGACACCTAGCCTGGGAACTTCCATATGTTGCAGGTGTGGCCCTAAAAAGACAAAAAAAAAAATCTAATTAAAGTCAAGCATCCATTAATCACATGTACAGCCCTGGGGTATTCTACTTTCTCTCCTCTTTTCTCCTTAAGCAAACACAATCAATTTATAGCTCTTAGTTTCTGGAGCCCTAGAGAAGCCCCAATCCATCCTTAAGCAAATTATCTACAAAGGTGTCATCATCAATAGAATATCCAAAGATCAAAGCATATGATATTGAGAAACAAAAAATTAATAAAAAAACATGATAGACACAACTGTGTAATTATGGTAGATGGAACTGTTGAGTTATATAATCTGAAAAGCTGACATCAAAAGTTTGTAGGGAGGTGAGTTGTCTAAAAGGTTATTTGATAATGTATCATCGACTTGATATGGTGAACGGTTAAGATTTCTCACAATTCAACCTAGGAACAACCTATAAAAATGGAAAAAGCTCCTTCACCTGTGATGGAGGTTGTCCTATATGGATCCTGGAATGCCCTCATCTTTCTTGGTTTCCAGGCCCCCGCCTCTCCATTCTGCATCCCAGAAAACCAGGGTTGCAGTGCAAGTGCTCTCACATTGAAGCCAGGCACATAATATACAACTCACCCCCTATACGAATCTCTGGCCTCACCGCCTTACCCTCTCCACTGTCACGAAGCAGGCGGGGAGTGGGGTCAACACAAGGCAGAGGGTCGGCAAAACTGTCCTTCCTCCTTCCTCTACAACCCCACTGCAGTACAGCAGAGAAGGAATTGGGCACACAAGTGATGGGTGAGGCAGCACAAAACTCCTCCCCTGCTGCATGCCCACCGCACAGCGTAGGTGGTGTCATGTTTGCTGAGCCTGCGCACCCAAAACCCACACCTTTCCTACTGCGGCATCAGGGCTGCGGCAGCCACCCACCCAGCACTGTCTCCTCCCCCCACCACTGCGCACTGGGGAGGATGCAGCTGACACTTCTGCCAGGCAGAAGTGCCACAGCCGCCCCTAACCACTGAGTCAGGGATGTGGGGGAGGGGGGAGGAATGGGGGAAGGGGAAAGAGGTGAGGGGAGAAGGGAGGTGGTAAAAAGGGGGGAAAGGGGGGGGGCAAAGGGCGGCCCCCACCCCCACCCTGCTGCGCCTGCGCCTGCGCAGATCTTCACATCTGCAGTAGCAGCCATCTTGACCCTGCAGCACAATGGCCCGTGACATGGAACAGACCCCCGGGGTGTTCCCAAGCTGGGCTTTGAAAATCCGATTCCAAACACACATAAAATCAATGCAAACAGGAGATGCCCCTGGGTGTTACATCCCAGAACCTGGCAGTTCTCTCACAAGATCCAGTAAGAGGGCTCTAAATCACATCCCTCATCGTAACACCAAAGCCAGACAGGAGGGATCAGGAGTTAAACACTAAGGGCCGAACATTTCCGCAGCCACCTCCTCAGATGACCGGTAGAGTAAGACCTTTGCCTCAGTGTGCAAACTCGACTTAATATTCTCTCTTTTCTTCAAAAGAAGGGCCACTTCCACCCCCCCAACGCCCCCGCCACCCCCCCAACGCCCCCGCCACCCCCCTCCACCTCCGCCTCCTTTTTAGGTGCTGGTGGTACCACTGTCTGGGCAGACAATCCTCAAGACCGCCACCCCTTCCCGACTCCACTGCCACCATGTTGCCCTTCTCATCACCGTCATCGCAGTCATCCCGCCGCCCCCACACCACTGCAACACAAGCCACCCTGTCATAATCTCTGCCATCATCTCCAGGCACCCACCACAGCCTCCACATCACCTGCTACCCGCTCCATTTCACTGCCACCTTGGCGATCCCCACACCCGTTCCTGCCGCTGCCACATGCACCCGCGTCATGGATGCCCCACCTGCCACCCCCTAACCACCACTGTGGACACCAATTACTCCCAGCTGTGTACCCTCCCCTGCGTTTCTCACCACAGCCACTGAATGTATGCCCTCTGGACCCCCAAGGACAAAGGGTCACCCTAGAAAGGATCTCATAAGACAGGACGGGATGGTGCAAATGGGCCAAACAAGACGTCACAAGACACGGTCGGGATCCCACCTGAGGACGGTCAGCCAAGAGCCTAGCCTCCAAAATGTGTCCTATCCCATCGTCCAGACAAAGAATCAGAGGGCCCAGATCCCCAGTAAATACCATAATAGTCCAAGTTCCGCAATCTTGGGATATTGTACAAACAAAAATTTTCCCCACATTGTCTCTGACGAAAGACACCCTCATGGCTGACCTGGCCCGCTCCATTGCGCCGCTGGCCACTCCTCAAAAAGTAACCTCAGGCATCTCCAGCGGTCACTCCACTCTGCGCTGCTCTTGCCGCGGCGGCACCACAGATCTGCAAGCGCAGGCGCGGCAACCACACCAAACCTCCCCCTACCTCCTCTCTGTTTGGCCGCGCATGCGCGCGTATTTGCCGCAGTGGCGAGGTGCTGCGGCAGTGCAGGCGCCAGGGGAGCTACCCGACTGGAAAAACTGGGGGCGGGGGGGGGAGGTGGGGGGGATGGTACTTGCCGTAAGATCCTGAGGGGTCAAAGCACAGGGTCCTTCACAGTGGGGGCTCTAGGGACCACCACTAGCCTACAGTTAATGGCTCTTAGAATTGCACTAAGTATTGGAGTAGTACTTCCACCCAAGGGGGTGGTACTTTTCAAGGGAGTGGGAATTGGGTATTTATTTTTTGTGAACTTTGTAAAGTCCATACGTTATTCAAAGGAAAATTGCCCCCACCCATGTCCTTTCCTGTTGCAACATAACATAAGTATTATGTTCAGTAGCCATGTCTCTCAACTCCTTTTGTCTGTGAGAAATTAGATTTTTGTTTAGTTTTTCAACTTTTACCATGTTTAGATTTTTACTGTAATCATTACTTTCAGAATGAAAAAATTAGGATAAAACAAAGTTTGAAAAAAGGAAAAAAAACGCAAAAAATATAATTAATTCAAAGCACTAATGTACTTGACTCTCAGTTTTAGCACCCACATTCCACCCTTTTCTAGCCTGCTCTTTTTGTTAGCTCTGACTATACTCCTCCTAATTTCCTGGCTACTCTGCATATTAAGAAGCTGGATTTGGGAGTAAGGAAGGGAAGCAGTGGGAGTTCAAGATTAGCAGATGCAAAATCTTATATAGGATGGCTAAACAAGGTCCTACTGTATAGTACAGGGAAATATATTCAATATCCAGTGATAAACCACAGTGGAAATGACTAGGTAAAAATATATGTGTTACTGAGTCACATTTCTGTACAGAAGAAATTAACACAAGATTGTAAATTTTTTTTGTCTTTTTTTTTTTTTTAATCTTTTCGGGCTTCTCCACAGCATATGGAGGTTCCTAGGCTAGGGGTCCATTCGGAGCCATAGCCGCCAGCCTACACCAGAGCCACAGCAATGCGGGATCCGAGCTGAGTCTGCCACCTACGCCACAGCTCACAGCAACGCCAGATCCTTAACCCACTGAGCAAGGCCAGGGATTGAACCTGCAGCCTCATGGTTCCTAGTCAGATTCATTAACCACTGCGCCAGGACGTGAACTCCAAGATTGTAAATTTAATTGAAATTTCAATGTGTTTTATCATAGAAAATTCACGAAAAAAAAAAAAAGGTAGTATCTGGCTTTGGATGCCAGGAAAGGCATGATAGGCTCCCCGACCCTTACAGAGGATTCAGAGAGTGGTCATTTTGCCCACTTGTATACTTACAGAGGGTATTTTAAGTCAATTTATAAGCCTGATTGAGTGTATCCTGCAATTAGGAAGTGAATTTACAGAAAAGGAGACTTATCAATAAACTATGCTTTAAGGATTTTGATGCTAGATCCTATTATCTCCCAACCATTCCTTTTTTTTTTTTTTTAATTTTTCCCCAAAAAACAAAGTCTACATTTATTTCCAAGTCAGACATTCAAGGATATGAGCTTAAAGGACATCAAACCTAGACTAAACTATTCTCTATATTAAAATAAAGCTAGAGGATCTGTGATCACTGATCAGAACTTCTCTGTCACACCATACATAAAAAATTAACTCAGGGGAGATCGAAGACCTAAATATGAGTTTAAAATGTAAATCTCTTGGGAAAAAATATAGACCTTAAGTTTGTGTGACTTTGACTTAAGCAATGGTTTTTTAGATATGACACTGAATGTAAAAGAAACCAAAAAAGAAAAGATAAATTTGACTTCATCACAAGTACATACATTTTTTTTTCCAACTATCACTATTAAGAAAATGAAAATATAACAAGAGTGCCCGTCGTGGAACAGTGGAAATGAATCCGACTAGGAACCATGAGGTTGCAGGTTCAATACCTAGCCTTGCTCAATGGGTTAAGGATCCTGCATTGCATGAGCTGTGATGTAGGTCACAGATGCTGCTCAGATCTGGTATAGCTATGGCTGTGGTGTAGGCCAGCAGATGTAGGTTTGACTCGACCCCTAGCCTGGGAACCTCCATATGCTTCGGGTGCAGCCCTAAAAAAGGAAATAAAATAAAATAAAATTAAAAATAACTCAACCAATGAAATAGTAAAAGTATATTTGCAAGTCATATGCAAGCTGATAAAGAAAGTCTTACAACTCAACACCAAAAAGATGAAAAAAGTTTAATGGGTAAAGGATTTGAACAGATAGTTCACCAAAAACTGGCAAACAAATGGCCAATCAGCACATGAAAAGATGCTCAGCATCTTTAGTCATTATGGAGTCGCAAATGAATAGCTCAATGAAATGCCACTTCACACTCACTGGGAGGGCCGAAATTAAAAAGACAATAAGTATTATGAAGAATGTGGAGATTTTGGAACCCTCTTACTTTGCTGATAGGAATGTAAAACAGTGTAGTTATTTAGGAAAAGAATTTGGGGGTACTTAAATCACCATAAATTTACCTTATGGCTCTGCACATTTCCTCGCCTAATTATATAATCCAAAATAAATGAAAACATGCATCTGTGCAAAAAAAGTGGCACATGAATTTTCACAGCAACCTTGTTATTACAATAAAAAAAAAATGGAAACAACCCAAATGTCTATCACCTGATGAATGCATAAACGAAACATGTAGCATAGCATATCTGTACAATGGAATAGCATTTGACCATACCAAGGAATGAAGTCTTATTCATCTACATAATGGATAAACCCTGAAAATATTATGCTAAATGAAAGCCACATTTTGAATAAGTCCACTTACATGAATTTTTCAAAATAGGCAAGTCCATAGTCAGAAAGCTGATTAGGAATTGTCAGGGAATTGGAGAAAGGCAAATAGAAAGCAACTTCTAATGGTTATGGTGTTTCTTTATAGAATGATGAAATGTTCTGAAATTAGATAGTGGGGATAGTTGTAAAACATTATAAATATACTAAAAAGCACTGAATTATGCAATTTTTAAAAGGTAGTTTTTTCTGGTATGTGCATTGTAAGTCATTTTTTAGAAATCCCAATTCAGGGACACTCTACAAAGTACCTAAGTAGTAATCCCCAAAATTGTCAAGGGCATTAAAATTCAAAATCTGAGAAACTTTCTGAGTCTTGTCACAACCAAGAAGAGCCTTGAGATAAGAGTACTAAGGGTAACTTATTATCCTGAAAAAGATACTGGACATTATGGAGAAACTGAGGACATCAGAATAAAGTATAAACTACTGTCAATAATAATATACCAATATTGTAACAAATATACCATACCTTGATTTTAAGACCTGATACTAGGGGAATATGTGTATGAGGTATTAAGGGAACTCCTTCTACTACCTTCAAAATAATTATTTAAATACAAAAGTGTTCTGAACTAAAAATTAAGGGAACACAATTGATCATAAAAAAATAGGCAAAAATGTCCTAACATGGTCATCTATAAAGAAGAAGGCTGATAGATAAGGGTAGAAGGAAGACACTCCACTGAAAAAATCTCTGTAATTCCAATTAAATTTTTTTCTGTAATTTTAATTTATGAACTGTACAAAATAAAAAGCAAAGGGTGAAAAAAAAGTTGTTCAAGGAAACGTGTCTGGCAAAAGAAACAGTGAAAGGAAAAAAAGAGGAGTTTCTGTTGTGACGCAGTGGAAATGAATTCCACTAGGAACCATGAGGTTTCAGGTTTAATCCCAGGCCTCGCTCTGTGGGTTAAGGATCTGGCATTGCCGTGAGCTGTGGTGTAGTTTGCAGATGCAGCTCGGATCTGGCGTTGCTGTGGCTCTGGTATAGTTGGCAGCTGAAACTCTGATTAGATCCCTAGCCTGGGAACCTCCATATGCCAAGGGTGCAGCCCCAAAAAGCCAAAAAAAGAAAAGAGAAAGGAAAGAAAAAAGGATTTGTTTGTAATTATACTTAGATAATGAATTAATATCTATTCATCACATTAAGAATTTATAGAAATCAATAAGGAAAGGGAACCTCAAAAGAACGTACTGCAAGGATGCCCAGTCATTATGAAGTATTTTCCAGGTACTTTAACACCAGTCTAAGTAACAACCGTATAATTATTTCCACTCTCCAATCCTTTTATAGATTAGGAAACTGAGGCCCAGAGCAGTGAAGAAGCATACTCAAAGTCCCAGGTGGCTCACAGGCAGTTGAACCCAGGTTCAAGTCCAGCACTCTCTTCCCCGTGCCCTAGTTCTTAACCACTAACATATGCCGTTATGACTGTCCAGTATGGGTAATGACTCTCTCTGTTACAGCTAAAATACCACAAAGCATGTGTACAAATCCATATATATGAACCTCAAGCATAAAGCTGGGTAAAGAGGCAAAACAATGTAAAAGTCCCCAAATTGCCCCTATAAGCTCCTTACTTAAGGCACTGGGTGGCAGTCTTTCACTACATGCACAATTGTTTTAAGAGAAGACTGAACAGGAGAGCAAAATCGTTGCTGCAGATTCCCTCCCCCACCCTGAGGAAAGGCAGGAGGGAGATTCTTCTGTTAACCTTCTTGGAAAATCCCAGGACCAACTCTAGAAGAGGCTGAGCAGGGGAAGAATGTACCTACTCCTCTTGAGAGGGTTGAAAAGGATGCAAGCAACAACAACAAAAAAAGACATCCTTCTACCCACAATTTTTGCACACATTATCACTATGTCTCCAGGCTTCAGGGCAAGAATACTCTTAGACTGTCATATAACTATAACAAATCCCACCTACAGCCTGTGCATTTTTTAAATGGTGGGAGGGAATGAAAAGAAAGACTATCTTGTGAGACATGAGAATTACATGAAATTCAAATTTCAGTTTCTGGAAATAAAGTGTACTTAGAATACAGCTGAAGAAAAAAACCTGATCTTTCCCAGAGAAGGAAAAAAATCTGGGTCCCTAACTCCTGTTTGTTTTTCCTTTAGCCTCACATAGCACACTTGCAAACAATACTTCACTTCTGACACTTCTGTTACTAAATGTGTGTGGGGTTTTCCCTACAACAAGCAATTATCCATGACACCAGCTGGGTGTCCTACGATTTTAACTCAATTCTAATGCCATCTACCTGGATATAGTGTTAGATCCCACAGGTCCAGGGCTCAGTCCTCAAGACAGATGCCACCCACATCAGATGCCAAATACAAATAGTATGTTCCCAGGTTACCATATTTGAGAGAAAGAAGAATGTTGCCTGCCAAATCAATAAACAAAGGGGGTTGCCCATCAAGACCTCGGCCACTGCAGCGCCTAGATTGGGCACCCTGAGGGGATTCAGGATGGGGGAAAAACAGGATGCTAGCCCTAAATAGTTAAGGTGCATAACAAAGGAATGATTTCAATGAGCCCAGACGCTTCCACCTTTCCATACACAGAAAAGCACTAAATTTGCTGAGAGTTTTTTTTTCTTTAATTAAAAGTAATCTTTCGATGTTCACATTACCTGCTTGTTTAAACTCCTGTATATCCTGGCTCCTCACATCTGTGGAACAGAGAGGCTGTATGCAGGGCTCAGAAAATCTTCCAAATAAAACATACCTTCTTTTAGGTTGTGCATTCAGGTGACAAAATGAAGGTTCCTATGACCTCCTACTTTTGAGTTCGATTAATTTGCTAGAGCAACTCACAGAACTCAGGGAAATATTTACTTCTATCAGTGTACTAAAGGATATGATGCAGGATGCAGATGGATAACCTGATGAAGAGATACTTAGGGTGAGGTCTGGGAGGGTCCAAAGCACAGGAGGTTTTATCCCGTTAACCTGGGGGATATTCCCCTCCCCAGTACCTGGATATATTCACCAACCTAGAAGCTCTCCAAATACTATACTTTCAGAATTTTTATTGTGGCTTCCTCTCATGGGCAAAATCAACTATTAACTCCATTTCTGGCCCCTCTCTCCTCTCTAGAGAAGTGAGGGGCAGGTCTGAAAAATTCCAAGCTTCTGATAGCGACGGAGTAGGATAGTTACACAGGTAGTTGTAGAAGTCCCAGTAAGGGACCATGGATAGAGAGGGAAACCTAGGGAACTTTGAGAGATCACTACAAGTTAATAATTGCTCAAGAAAGCCGTCAGAACCTGGCAGGATTGCTTGACTAATGGAGGCATGAGATATGCCTCAGGTCATTGGGTGGGGGATGAGGTGACGCCTGCATTCAGGTTCAGACCAAGGGCAGGAGTTTAAGGACTACACCTCTGCTGACGAAAATAAGCAACGTGACAGTCCTAGTTTGACCTTATAGGGTCAAATACTCTCTTACAGGATACCAAGAAAGAGTTACTACTCAAAGAAAGAGAAGAGGCAGTCTTTTTCCCACCTCCATACCCCTTGGGTTATAAAACTGAAGCCCAACCTAATCCTCAGGGTAGAGCCTCCGTGCCTGCCTGCTTGCTTCTCTCACATGTGTCCTATCTTAATAAAACTATTTCTTGCCTATCATTTTATCTCTCATTTGGTTCTTTCTATACCAAGGCACAAAGAACCTGAACCTAAGTCCAGACACTGGGCGAGTGAAATACCATGGGTACAAGTCCCAAATGCTGTCAGTTTCACTTCTAAGCATGGCTTGATCTTTCTGACCAATCCCACCCAGGACCCCACCCAGAATTGCCTCCTTAGAACAAAAGACACCCCTATTTCTCTTACCATTTAGGAACTTACAAGGGGTTTAGAAACCCTTTTCAAGGATGAGGTCAAAGACCAAATAAATATTAGATCAAGAAATACTCCTAGTGTTCTAATTGCTTAGGGAATTAAAAATGTTTTTCAGAGCCCTATACCAAGAACTGGGGGTAGAAACTATATTTACTTATATATATTTTATATATGTATATATATTATATATGTATGTGTATATATAATATATGTGTGTTTTATATATATACACACACATATACATATTTATTTTCTATCATCTCACAATAGCCTTGCACATTGCTCATATACTATCTATGACTACAATGGCACAGTTGATTAGTTACATATGATGGGGTTATGGGAATACTACCCCATCATATACCACCTTGACATATTGAATATTTTTATCTGAAAGAGTTTGAGAAAAACATAAGCAGCAGCAAATTCACTTTGATCTTCTCCCAACCCTCCTCTTTTGAAATAAGTCACAAAAGACTCATATGAGATGTGCCCTTGTAACCAAGCAGGAACCTGTGAGGCTCTGGGGCACAAAAACCTTTGTGTCCCCCATTTCTTATTAGGGAATAAGCTTTAGCCTCTATGACTTTCCTGAATTCTGTAGGATAGGTTCAAACAATAAGGAAGAAAGGGGATGCAGAGAAAAGGGAAGGACAGTCAAGAAACAAGAGTGCAACCTTGGGGCAGGGTCCTGTTTCCTCTTCAAGAAATATACATAACAATATCTTTGATTACTTCTACAGAACTAAACTCCCCAACAAAAGAAAGCAGGAAAGGATCTTTACCATAACAAATCTTGGGGCCACTAAACATCAACTTTGAAGAAGAATAAAAGCCTGCATCTACCCTGATCCTCTACTCTGGAACTAGAAAACTCCTTCCTATTCTCTTTCAAAAGAAGGGCACATTTTTTTGTTTGTTTTGTTTTTGTTTTTGGCTTTTTTAGAGCTACACCTACTGCAGCACTATATATGGAGGTTCCCAGGCTAAGGGTCCAAGCAGAGCTATAGCTGCCAGCCTACACCACAGCCATAGCAGCAACAGGTCTGAGCCATGTCTGTGACCTCCACCACAGCTCAGGGCAATGCTGGATCCTTAACCCACTGAGAGAGACCAGGGATCAAACCCGCATCCTCATGGATCGTTGTTGTCAGGTTCATTAACCGCTAAGTTATGACTGGAACTCCAAGAAGGGCACAATCTTTAGGGCATCAGCCTGCTGTGGTCTCCTTTGCCTCCTATTTTTTTTCTCCTTCACCCAATACTCTGTCTCTGTATTTCTATCTAGCACCAGTGGACAGAGGCCAAGGCTGGGGAAGGACTCACCTTACGTCCAAAGACAAATGCCAAGTTTTCAAAAACAGATGCCAAGAAGAATCAGAACAGAAGGTTTTGATAAATTTTCCCCAGTTTGCTATACTAATCTCATCCTCTCTCACCTATTTCTACACAAGTTCCCATTCCTCATCAAACCTAACCACAACAACTAAAAAAAAAAACCTTTTCTACAGGCCTTAATTTTCTTGGAAATGAAGGCTCCTTTGTCACATAAAACTCACATTAAATAAACTGACATGCCTTGTCAGTTTATTTTCCAAACCCAGTCAGGGGGAGGGTTAAAGAAAGCTTTTTCCTTCCCTACACAGAAGAAACCATTTGGTCCAGAAAGACAAAAATATTTACTATTTGGCTGTGATGGTAATTTTATGTATCAAATTGACTAGGCCATAGTACTCAGATATTTGGTCAAACACCGCCAGCATGTTTCTGTGAAGATATTCTTTAGATGGGATTAACATCTAAATCAGTAAAGCAGATTAGCGTCATTCAATCAGTTGAAGGTCTTAAGCAAAAAAAGACTGAGGTCCTATAAGAAAAAGATGGAATTTTGCTGGACTGCCTTCAGACTCAAGCTATATTATCAACCCCTTCCCTGGATCTCCAACTTGCCAGCTTTCCATGCAAATTTTGGATTTCCCAGCCTCTATAATCTCAAGAGTTGACTTCTTAAAATAAATCTTTGACTCTCTAATGAATTGCCTCTTTATAAAAACTTTGCTTATCTCTACTCTAATTGCTTGACTTACATCACAAAAGTTGTCAGGGCTTCCTAGTTAGAATAGTGTGATTAATACACTTCTTTTCACTGTGTATATGTTTATAAATGAAGGCATCATGCTATACCATCTTAATCTTATAAAGTGATGCATGACAATTATTTCCCAATAAAAGTGAAAAAAATCTTTCTCACCGTATTTACCCCTACGTACTGTACTAGGAATGCTGATTGTATAATGTAAAGCTTAAAAAAAATATTTTTAAAGAATGCAAACCATATAGACCAATGGAATAGAGAGCTCAGTAATAAACATTTGCATACAGGTCAAATTATTTCAGCAAGGGTGCAAAGACCACTCATTGGGGAAAAGGGCAGTCTTTTTAACACAGTGCTGGGAAAATTGGAAATCCACATGCAAGAAGAACAAAATGAAGCTTGTCACTTACCTTACATAATACACAAAAATTAACTCACAATGGAACAAAGACCTAAACATCAAAGATAAAACTAAACATCCCTTAGAAAATATTGGGAAATGCTTCATAATATTAGGTTTAGTGATTTTTTTTGTCTTGTCTTTTCAGGGCTGCACCCTAGGCATATGCAACTTCCCAGGCTAGGGGTCTAATTGGAGCTGGAGCCGCTGGCCTATACCACAGCCACAGCCACAGCTGATCCCAGCTGTGTCTGTGACCTACACCACAGCTCATGGCAACGCTGGATCCTTAACCCACTGAGCAAGGCCAGGGATTGAACCTGCAACCTCATGGTTCCTAGTCATTCGTTTCCTCTGTGCCACGGCAAGAACTTGCTAAAGCTAAAGCAAAATGTCCGGTTCATTGAATAAGTATGGACTGCTGTATTTGTGTATACTGCAGTACAATTTTAAAATACTGTTAATAATAATTTCATATCTTCAGAATTTGAATAGGTACCAAAATAAGAGTATTTTTTTCTTATGGGAAAAGAAGATCCTTTCAAAATCACTTGAAGCTTGGGCAAAAATTCTATAGCTATGTTCTTAGTATCCCTCTATAGAGTCTTCATGAATCGGATGATACAATGGAAGCTTCAATTCACCCTCTTAGAGAAGACATTCTAGCTCTCATGATCTCATCAATCAGGATAATGTTGGTGGAAATCACAGTACAGGAGTGGAGAAGCTGTTTCTTTACACAGTAACTACCCCATATACCTACTTCTGCTGCTACCATTGACTCACCTGTGTTCAAGTTCACACCCACAAGTTGACCTGACTCTGAATGTTCTGCTTGAAATTTAACCACTGTTTCCTGAAGGTCAGAACCAGAGTTCTGAGCATTATTCTTGGAAATAATGAGCAATACATCAGCAAATGCTTGAACTCCAATTTGGAGCCCTACCCTTTCCACCGGGTTTGTATTCAATCAGGGCTTCTGCCATTGCCATTTCTGCCACACCAGCACCAGCATCAGTCATCACTAGCATTTTTAACAGCCCTCAAATGGAAAGTCCTTTCTTATAATAGAATGTCAACAACAAAATACTAAAGGAATGATGCAGATATAAAACATTGTTTTGGACTATGGTATTAAATAATGTTGTGGCAAACAAAAAGTATCACTTTTATAGTCTTGATGACATTTCAGACAGACCTGTGTAGAGTGCATTCTATAAAATAACCGGCTTCAAAAATTATAACCACATGAAAGGCAAAGAAAGCTAACAAACAATTCCAGATTAAAGATGATCTTAAAAATGCACGGCAGGATCTATATTCCTGAACTATATATTTAACGGAAAAAAAAATGCTATAAAGAATACTGTATAGGAGTTCCAGTCATGGCACAGTGGAAACAAATCCAACTAGAAACCATGAGATTTCAGATTTGATCCCTGTCCTCAACTCAGTGGGTTAAGGATCCAGTGTTGCTGTGACCTGTGGTGTAGGTCACAGACTCAGCTCTGATCCTGTGTTGTTGTGGCTCCGATTAGACCTCTAGCCTGGGAATCTCCATAAGCCATGGGTGCAGCCCTAAAAAGCGAGAGGAAAAAAAAAGATATAGTTGAAAAAATAGGAATATAGACTGTAGATTAGATTAAATGTTAAATTTCCTGAATTAATAAGTATAGTGTGGAGAATTCCCGTCGTGGCGCAGTGGTTAACAAATCCGACTGGGAACCATGAGGTTTTGGGTTCGATCCCTGGCCTCGCTCAGTGGGTTAAGGATCTGGTGTTGCTGTGAGCTGTCGTGTAGCTCACTGATGTGGCTCGGATCCCACATTGCTGTGGCTCTGGCATAGGTCAGTGGCTACAGTTCCAATTCGACCCCTGGCCTGGGAACCTCCATATGCCATGGGAGCGGCCCTAGAAAAGGCAAAAAGACAAAAAACCAAAAACAAAAAAATAAGTTTACTGTAGTTATCTAAATGAATATCCCTCTTCTTAGATAGTACATGTGGCATGGTATTTGCAACTTTCAAATTGGTCAGAACAAATAAAGATGCTTATATATAGTGGAAAAGAGGGACATGACAAACCAAATGTAGCTAATATTTAAAATTAGTGAATCTGGGGGTTCCCGTCATGGCGCAGTGCTTAACGAATCCTACTAGGAACCATGAGATTGCGGGTTCAATCCCTGCCCTTGCTCAGTGGGTTAATGATCCGGCGTTAACAGCTCCGATTGGACCCCTAGCCTGGGAACCTCCATATGCTGCGGGAGCGGCCCAAGAAATGGCAAAAAGACAAAAAAAAAAAAAAAAAAAAAAAAAAAAGTGAATCTGGTAGAGGGTAAATTAGACGGTATTTTTTTCATTTTTTTTTTTGTGCCACAGATGCACCATATGGAAGTTCCAGGCCCCAGGCTAGAGGTCTAGTCAGAGCTGCAACTGCTGGCCAATGCCACAGCCAAAGCAACATGGGATCCAAGCTGAGTCTGCCACCTACCAACACAGCTCACAGCAACACTGGATGCTTAACCCACTTAGCAAGGGCAGGGATCAAACTCAAGTCCTCATGGGTACTAGCTGAATTCATTACTGCTGAGCCACAACAGGAAATCCTAGAGCTCTTTTCAATATTCTTTTTTTTTTTTTTTTTTTTTTTTTTTTTTTGTCTTTTTAGGGCCACACCTGTGGCATATGGAAGTTCCCAGGCTAGGGGGTCAAATCAGAGCTGTGGTCACTGGCCTACACCACAGCCACACCAGATTCTAGCCATATCTGTGACCTACACCACTGCTCACAGCAAGGCCGGATCCTTAACCCACTGAGTGAGGCTAGGGATCGTACCTGCCACCTCATGGTTCCTAGTCAGATTCGTTTCCTCTGTGCCATGATGGGAACTCCCTCTTTTCAATATTCTTATAATTTCTATAATTTTAAGGTTTTTTTTTCCAAAATAAAAGTTAAATGAAAACAGTATGGTTACAGTATATCCATTTATTTAGTACATGTGTTGCCAAAACAAGTACTACACCCATCTGTTTAAAAAATTTAAATTACAGAATATGTATTGTTATACATGTATAAAAGTATTTTTATTGTGTAAAAAGATTTTTTACTGAGAAAAAGATGGGTTCTGAAACAAGTATAGATATTTACATTTATGCTTTTGGTACTAATAGAACATGTCTACCTAATTCTCTGAATAGCTATTTTATATTCCAATGTAGGGATATTCCAATAATTCATCCTGTTCCCAATGTTTACTATATTTATGAATATTTAAGTGGTTCCTTATTATGTTTACTTTTATTTTGTTTTGTTTTTGTCTGTGCCTGCGGCATGTGGAAATTCCCAGGTCAGGGACTGAACCCATGCCACAGAAGCGACCCAAACCACAGAGGTGACAACTGCCAGATCCTTAATCTGCAGAGCTACATGGGAAACCATTATTTTTTTTATCTGACTATCTAACTGTGTTCACCTAGTTTAAAAAAAAATAATGCATGAAATGATATACAATGAAAAGTCTGCCTGCAACCCATGATGACAATATATTTACCTGGTAACTCAGTTTACAACCATTATCCTGGAATAATTATGAATACCCCTTCTTTCTCTTAGAAGTGTCTTAGTTTAGATGATACACTCCATCTCAATCCCAATCCTTGTTTTTTTAATCAGACTGCCACCCCCAAAATTACACAGGCATTTATGTTATCTGCGTACAGTCCTGGAGGAATTTTATGCATATATGTTTCCATAAATTTTATTTTGTAAATATTTTTAAACAAATGGGTAGATCCATGTTATTATTTAACTTTTATTAGAAACACTCTTAAACATGCAGAATTTGCAAGGATATTAAAAAAGAATTTTCATTTGATTATCCACATCCACTAATTTAACATATTTTGCCACATTTGATTTATTATGTTACAGAGGCACCAACCATCACTTTCATGTAGATTACAGTTTCTAGCAGCCTTCCTCTTCCAACCCTCCTTCTAAATGATTCGCAAATATTAGTACACAAAAGGAAGATTCCAAGAGGACAATATTGAAAACTTCATAGAGTACATTTTCAGAAATGGTAGCAAAGGAAAGGGGGTGTGGAGACAGTGGAGTGTGGAGGGTGGTGCAAAACAGGAGATAGCAATCCTAATTTCAAGAATAAGAATTAAAAAAATCTATAGAGATACTTTTTCTGTGATTTATTATAAAACACTAGAAACCTCCTCCTAGAAGCCATTAAATAACTAACACGTGTACCAGACACGTGGCACCATAGGCAAAAAGAAGAAAAAAAAAAAAAAAGAGGCAGAAATTTTAGCTTTTCCTGCCTCAATCCTGAATAACCTCAGTATAAACTTGCATACACAATTCTATTTAAGCCAACCAAGAGAATAATCATATGGATTTTGCCCTTATTGCATTCAGTCTAAAAGATAGAAGTAACTAATGGAATTTCTATTTTAGTCAGCAAATCATCTCAGTAAAATCAGAAGCCTCAATTTCTCAATCTGCACCAGAATCCCCTGCTTTAACAATTATCATTTGTCAGTTTTCACATTACCATGTGTAAATGTCTGTTCAAATTTTACATTTCAGTGTTAGGTCTAAGGATACACATACTTGGATGTTCATGGTAGCAGTGTTGGTAAAAATTGTAGACTACATATAATCTAAACTAATGCCAGGTATACAGAAGGGGCACATCCACTGTGGGATATAGATATGATAGTACCATTCATACACATATATTTATCATTACTATATATGTGTGTATGTATACACATATATATATTTAGTTGTATTAGATATAGATGGAGTAGTGATATAGAAGAATGATGATAGAATACTATCTGGAGATGAAAATGAACAATGTAGCTATGTATAAATGGATAAATACTGGAAACATTAAGTGAAAAAAAAGTACACAAATAAAAGCAGGCAAAATTTTAACTGTATTCCTATAGCTTAAATATAAAAATCACAAGGAATAAAGGTGTAAAGAGCAGCATGGAGGATTCATCTCTTTGGAAGAAAAGACAAGATTGGAAGGGGATACTCAGTAGTTTTGGAAGAGACATGGATCTGCAATTTCTTCATTTGGGTGTAAGCCTGAATAAGGCACTTAGCCTTTTTGTATGGTGTTTTTTTATCATCTGTAAAATGGAACATTCCATGGAAAGTGAGAAAAACAGTGGCCAAAACAGAATGAGTACTCAATAGGTGCTGGCTGATACAGAAACCAAGCAGGGCCCTGTAGGGCTCCTGGGCACAAAAGCCTGTCTGTGTCCCCCATTTCTTTCTTAGGAAATGTGTCTCATTCAGCCTTAGTGACCTTACTAGGAAGAGGTTCAGACAGTTGCTGATCAGGAAAGGGGATGTAAAGAAGGAAGGGAGGAAAAGTCAAGAAAAAATAGTACAGAGAATTCCCCTTGTCGCACAGTGGAAAGGAATTCAACTAGTATTTATTAGGATGTGGGTTTTATCCTTGGCCTTTCTCAGTGGGCCAGGGATCCAGTGTTGCCATGAGCTGTGGTGTAGGCTGCAGACACTGCTCCAATCCTGTGTTGCTGTGGCTGTGGTGTAGGCTGTCAGCTGTAGTTCCGATTTTACACCTAGCCTGGGAACTTCCATATGCTGTAGGTGTGGCCCTAAAAAGCAAAAACTAAAACAAACAAAAAAAATCAACCAATAACAACAACAACAAAAAACAGCAAACAAACAGTAGTACAGCATTTGGAGCAGTATCCTGGTTTCCTTTCAAGGAATACACATAATAATATAGGCATCTTATACACCTAAGAAAAAACATTATATTCCTTATGATTCTTTTAGAAATAAATACTTTAAAATAAAACTGAACAGTTTAGAGTCCTTCCTTGTCCATCTCCCTGACTTAACAGCACCCTAAACACACATCACCTGTAAGCTGAAAATTAGGCACCTTGAGCACAATTTCCTGTGGGTTAAATATTATTAGCACATAATGTTTTTCAGGAACTTTCTTGGTTTGCTCTAATCTCTGATCAACATGCCCTTCTTGCAAGTACTGTTAGTTTAGGCAATAACCCAGAAAACCACCATTGTGATCATGCCTAGATCTCTTGACTCCAGTTTGTCAACTAAAATCCCCCTCCCCAAGAAAGAAGAATGCATGTTTATCCCAATACTGATTCCTACCTGAAAACTTATCTTTCTCCGTTTTAATATAAAACTCCTCAAAATTCTTTCCATTGGGGGGGCACAGTCTTTAAGGCATTACCCTGCTATAAGCCCTCTTTACCTGACAAAGCAATAAATCTTTTTCTCCTCTACCCAAAACTCTCTGAGTTTCAATTCAGCACCTGCAGACAGAGGGCAAATTTCAGCAACAAATTTTGGAGGCTCATCTAGGATCTGCCTGTGGGCAGATGGCCCCAAAGCCCTCTCAGTTTGATTGGATGCTCTGAGGCTGCTCTCCAAGCCAGTCTCCCTTTGGGTGAGTGGAGGGGTTGGAGGACACAGTTGCTTTTACCTGAATAATCAGTTGGGCACTCCTTAGACTAGTAGAAAGAAGAGTCTTCTTGACTGCAAATAGAGATGACTCCCAGCTTACTCTGCCACAGTGTTTTCTGGGAGAGTCCTCCAGGGCTTGAGTTTTTCAAGCTTAGAAAAGCATGCACCTGCTTCCTAACTGATTACTGAGTAAGCCTCAGGGCAAACTCTGTTCACCTGCTTGATGTCAGTTTTCTCAAGCCTGGCTGCTTCAGAATCCTTCACAAATCTGGGAAAGACCCATTCATGAATTAAGGTGATCCTGTCAGAAGAGCCTTGAACAGTTGGGATAGCATAGCCTATTTAGATCTATGCCACTCCCAAAGCTGTGAGTGTCCCTACTGGGCAAATCATGAGATGTCTCTGCCTTGTCAGTTAGAATTTGTCCTGAGGCAGAAGGGAAGATAGTATACTAATTAGGTACACCTTTAGGGCATGCCCTGCTTACTTGGAAGGGTCCTACACCTGGGTTACTCTCCAAAACAAATCTTCAACAGCTGCTGACTCAGGACAAAACTACAACACATTTGCCATCCCAATGCTCTCTGAGCTGAGCTCTGCTTCTGGGACTTGAGATTTGGGAGGTGGTCTAGTCCAGTGAGACAGCATGTTACCATTTGGATTGTGATTCAGTAGGCCTGGGGAGGGAATTGTGATTTGTCTTCCTAATAAGATCCCAGATGATGCTAATGCTGTTGGTTTATAGAATTCACTTTGAATAACAAAAGCATAGAATACTGCTCAAGGGATTACTTGTCAGTGAGACAAATATAGATAGCAAACCTCAAATCTTTTTGTTTGTTTGTTTTTGCTTTTTTAGGGACATAAGTGCACCATATGGAAGTTCCCAGGCTAGGGGTAGAATCAAGCTATAGCTGGGGCCACAGCCACAGCAATGGGAGATCTGAACCATGTCTGTGGCCTATACTACAGCTTTCAACAATGCTGGATCCTTAACTCACTGAGGGAGGCCAAGGATTGAATCAGAATCCTCATGGATGCTAGTCAGATTCATTTCCACTGTGCTACAATGGGAACTCTGATAGAAACCTAATTTTAATTAAACTGCTGTGGGAACTTGAACAACTCCTTTCCCTCCAGCCAGTGTTGGATTTAAGACTAACACCCCTCCACTATTTGCCTTGAGGGAATCCGAGTGTGTAAAGCATATTGGATTTTTTCTCTTCCAGTAGAAACACCATAATTTATTCTTTTGTATAAAAAAGTCATACTGGAGTTTCTTTCGTGACTCAGCTGTAACAGGCCTGACTAGTATCCATGAAGATGTGGGTTTGATCCCTAGCCTCCCTCCAGGAGTCAAAGGATCCAGAGTTGCCATGAGCTTTAGTGTAGGTTGCAGACATGGCTCAGATTATGTATTGCTGTGGCTGTGCCATAGGCCAGCAGCTGCAGCTCTGATTTAACCCCTAGCCTGGGAACATCCATATTACACAGGTGTAGCCCTTAAAAAAAAAGTCATACTTATGTAACAAAATATTTTCTAAGAAAAATATGACAACTAAAACAATTAAAAAGCCTTGACACTGATTTTTTCATCAGTGTGAAAACACGCTTAGAATATATTTACAAGATATTACCTTACTTAACCACACACACACACACACACACACACACACACAAATCCCAAGATATTTTGTTCTTCTAGGAGTAGACATTGATGTTTGTAAAAGCAGACAACCTAGAGAAAAAAAAAAAGTGTATGTTCCTATGTATATGTGTTGTCATGAATAGTGCGAGATATGTCAAACATGAAAATTTCTTCAAAATACAGGGAAAAACAAAAATAAATCAGCTCACAAACTGACTCCAATATTAAACTGGGCCTCATCTCTGCACTCTCAGTTTTGGTGTACTTTAGTGATTTCCTCTACCCTAAGTTAGTGAACCCCAGTCCCATGGATTGGACTGTTACTTTTCTCAAAGTGTGGTCCTGAGATCAACCATGGTACTTGTTAGAAATACAATTAGCAGGCCCCCAACCAGACCTAGTGAATTAGAAAAGCCTGGGGCTGGGGTTGCATTCTTTTTTAAGGAGCCCTCAAGTGATGCTGATGCACATTCAAGTTGGGTAATCATTACCTTGCCAGAGAAATACAGAGGACTCAAGCAGAACCACTGGAAAAAAGCAAATATACAAAAACAAGGAAAGGCCTAAACTGAAATTAAATTTTAATTGAAATGATGATTGCTTTAGCAATCTGAAAAGTGTTTCTGATATTAAGAAAAGTTTTCTAAACATCCATGTCAGAAGAGGTGGTGGACTACACAGGGTGTGCATGCAGGTGGAAAGTAATGAGAGAGGCAAGAGATATGGAATATTTCTGCTTACATAAGAGAAAGTAACTTCTGAGACTAGTAACAGGGGCAGGAAAATCTCCCCAGGAAAGTCTCATTTCTAAGTTCAGCTTCATTTATGCTAGTTGAGAATTACAAAAGGAAAAGCTATACATTGAGTCATTCAAAATACAAGCATATAAATCCATAATACTGCAAAGATGTGCTCGTGTTCCATGGAAAGGGGAGATATGGATATGAGAGAGGAAAATTTACAATAATTTTTAATTTCCTATTTTATCTCTCTCAGGAAAGTGAAACAACTATATACTGATATACTGTGCAAAATCTATATGATCTTTTAAGATAAATCATGTGGCACTGTGGCAATTTTCTTTAAAAAGCCCTTGTCTCAGCCTTGTGTAAGAATACTGTTATAGAAAGTGATAAAGTCAAAAGAAAATTCTGATGTTTTTAAGAAATAAAAGTAGTCTCATTCAAGTAAAAACCAAAAGAATTAATTCCACCAGCAAACCTACTTAAAAGCATTTCAAACATTTTGGCAGATATATTAAAAACAGCACAAAATATTTTAAAAGGAAGCACATAAGCAAATTTGCTCACAGATGATTCCTTAGCCATAGAATCACTGCAAAAATACTTTCATATTGTTCTATACAAAATCCAAAACTCTCTTCAAACTTCATTTGTAAAGCTGAAACTAAATAAAGTAAAAAAGGAAATGAGATCTTTTAAAATTTGTATTATATAGGGTACATTTCTAAATGTGTAGGTGTGAGCTCATGTTTTAAAAAACTAAATTCTGGGAGTTCCTGCTGTGGCTCAGCAAGTGCTAACCCAACTAGTGTCCATGATATTGCGGGTTAAGGATCTGGCATTGCCGTGAGTTACAGTGTAGGTCACAGACATGGCTTAGATCCTAAGTTGCTATGGCTGTGTCAGGCAGCTGCAGCTCCAATTCCACCCATAGCCCAGGAACTTCCATATGCCATAGGTGCAGCCCTAAAAAGCAAAAGCAAAACAGAACAAAACAAAACAAAACAAAAAACCCTAAAAAACAACAAAACCCCCCAAACTAAATTCTGAATATAATAATGAAAGGACAAAGAACCCCAATTAGGAGACATATTGATTTCTCTGGGAAGCAGAGATGGACACAGGAAAGAGCAGGGACACTGACTGTGCAGAGTCCAACCCCTGCTGCCCCTCACCCAGCTGTACCAGGTTATGGTGTATTTCCTCTAGGCTGTGGTGATGGGAGGACTCACTGATAAAGGCCAGTACAGGTAAGGGTTTGGTTGAAGCAGAACTTTGAGTGAAACTTTCTTATATAATTTTGTTTTCAAAACAGGTTACACTGGCCAAAATTTTTGTTTTTTTCAGAGTCACTCATTACTTAAATTTATTCTTTCAGAAAAGTCCAAAAATGCAAGTTTTAAAGAATGAAGACATTACCATAAACCATAAGAAGTGTTTGATTCAGAAGGAATTAATACCCCCCACTCCAAAAAAAGGCACTATATATTTCAAAAGAAATTTTCTTCTCTTTGTATTACACACTTGGTATATGCTACGTGCTGAACAAATACATGCTGCTACCAACTAAATGTTATACTGTTGTGATTATATGATCATATTATATACATAAATGTATATACATATACATTGTATACATAAATGTATATAATGAAGCATACATAGAAACATTCAATGAAGGCATTTCATAAGTATAGTGAATAAAAAGAAAGCAAAGTTAATAAAAAGAAAGCAAAGAAGATGCTGTAGGGTGTAACTGAACAACTTAGAAACAGACTTTCCTTTCCTAATTTTTGAATTGGTTATTTTTCAATTTGTAACACTAGTACATTTTAAAAAATAAAGTCAACATGACAAAAAATATATATAAATAATCACACGTCTCTGATTACTATAAAAAGAAATAAATACTATGAAAATATTTGAAGATCATTCTTAACTATGACACTAGTAGTTTCATTACATTAGAATTGTATCCTGCCTCCCCCCTAACTTTTCCAACAT
Organism: Sus scrofa; assembly: GCF_054392235.1. NCBI lineage: Eukaryota > Metazoa > Chordata > Mammalia > Artiodactyla > Suidae > Sus > Sus scrofa. Next base: position 152,474,084 of record NC_139383.1, read on the forward strand.
TTCCAATATTTTCTAACATTAAATTTTTTTGAAGTCAACTTCCAAATAATGAAAAAAACAGAAGGAATTCATAATTTTTGGAGTAGTTTGGAGTATTGACTTACTTATGTTGCAGAATGCAACAGATTAAAGTTTCTACCATAGTTTTGTAAAATACAATGAAGCTGGAAGGAGAAGACCAGCACTGGGAAAATGGTTCATTGGACAATAATGTTGCAGCAAAGTGAGCCCCAGTGCAAGATAGCAAAGGGAAGGAAATGGAGTGGAGATGTATACAATAGAGGTGGAGATAAACAAATTTCAGTGGCTACTTTGAAAAGAATCTGGACTTATTTGAAACATTTGCAAAACAAAAACTTATAGTTAGATTTTTTTTTCATTTTTTAAAGTTTTTTGAAGTTAGTTGATGTACAATGTTGTCATAATTTCTGCTGCACAGCAAAATGATTCAGGTAACATACACATTATTTTTCAAATTCTTTTCCCATTTTGGTTTCCACAGAATATTGGGTATATTTCCTTGTGCTATACAGCTGGTCCCAGTTAACCATCCATTCCATATACAATAGTGTGAATATGCCAAGAACATTTTTTTTTTGTCTTTTTTTGGGGACCATGTCATATGGTGGTTCCCAGGCTAGGGGTTGAATTGGAACTGTTGCTGCTTGCCTACCCTATAGCCACAGTAATGCCAGATCTGAGCTGTGTCTGTAACCTACACCACAGCTCATGGCAATGCTGGATCCTTAATCCATTGAGCGAGGCCAGGGATCGAACCCACAACCTCATGGTTACTAGTCGGGTTTGTTAACCACTGAGCCATGATGGGAACTCCACCAAGAACAATTCACAGTTATTTTTCACATACATCTGAAAACTCAGGTGAAATTTTGTCCCATCCAATCAAATGTTCTCTATTTAGCTGGATGGAAATTTTTAAAAAGGAAATACCAAAAAATGTAAGACAAAACTTAAAATTTAAGTTTATTAAAATAGTATTTCCATGGAAAATTCAGACCAATGAAATTAGATGAAATAAAAATATTATAAATAAGTTTATAAGTGATGTTTTTCCAGGCAGTAATTATAAAGGAAAAAGTCTATGGAAATAAAAACAGTAGTATATTTCTCTAAGGAAAGCCTAACTGTTGTATATGCTAAATTCTCAAATCACAATGCAAGAATGTCCCCCCCAGGACAAAATCAGGTGGAGTTAGTCCAGCAGTGTAGGTGATCTTGAGCTAAGTGCAAGACACTACTGATGGAAATTCCCCAAAATGAATGATCCCACAGAAGCTTGAAAGACCAAGGCCAGGAGGTGGAGTTAAGTCACACTTGGTTCTGCTTCCCCAACTCTGTGGTCACTCAAAGGGTTCAGTCCTTGCTGTCAATTTCTGCCGCACCTTCTCAGATGCCCAGCAACAATGGTGCTTTTCCTACTGGTGGCAGTGCCTGGCCTGGTGTACTGATAGGTCCAGAGCTCCTGCCATTAAGGCTTGGGGTAGTGGCCACATGGTGTCTGATTTCCATCTATCAGATATCCTGCAGATAATTCAGAAATAAGAATTTAAATTACCACACATTTCAAGGTCAAAGTATCCTAAAATTGAGTCTTCTGAAAACGTGTTATAAATGAAAACTCAATGTGTATCAATCTGATGAAAGAAAATCACAGAATTCAAGGCTGTTTTATCTTTTACATTTTCAAATGCTGTGTAAATTGACTTGAACAAATTTTAATTAAAATCAACCAAATTTCAGCATAATAAGCCTAACCTGTAGGTTGAGGGAAAAATACCAAAGGCTTATCTCCAAGAGAAAAGATAGAAATGTTAAATCAAATGCTATAATTTAAGGACAAAGAAAATATCATATTTTCAGACCTAAGAATAACTTTTCAAACATAGTAGGAAATTTGATAATTTTTGACTTTATAGCAAAGATTTCAAAGAGCTATAAAGCAAAAGTAAATAAGGAAAAGCCTAGAAAAATGAAATGCTCATAAAAGTAGGGCATTAGAAAGATAAAAATTCAAATTCAGTAGCTAGACCTTTTCAAATGAAAAAATTATCAGAAGAAAAACAATCATGAGACTATAGAAGCCATTTAGAGGAATTCCAAAAAGATGAAAGTATAGTGACTTTTTTTTTCTCAGTCAGGTTGGAAAAATTTTTAAAAACAACTTACCAAGGATTTAAGCTATGAACCATCTTTTATAGCATCTGCAACTCTTAAGGAGACTTTATCCCTCCCATCATTACTCAGCTTTATTCCCAGCAGCTACTGATAAAGGTCTGTGAGTTTTTTGTTTTTTGTTTTTAGGCTGACTTTGGACTCTCCTTTTCTTGACGCCAGATGGTGTTGCAACCCTGAATTCTATAAACCAAGGGAAGTTTTGGAAAATGTTTAAGGAGGCACAAAAGTAACTTGTAGTATATGGAATATTCACAGGTTGATTCTTGATCCTGTACGGGAAACTCGAAAGTGGGTGAAGAGCATGGTGCAAGCTATAAACCATAATTCCTTGTGACCTCTCACTTGGCCCATATAATATTTTTTTCTCTGACAAATCTACCTTTTTTTTGTCTGCACAGACTTTCTCTAACCAGAGTTTTGCTTGAATAAATTTTCAAATACCAAGAAACCAAAATTCTTCACTTTAGTCATACCAGTGGCATTCCTATTAGGAAGGTATCAATTAGCTAATGAATGCATAAGAAAAGAACATAAAAGCAAGTAATTGAGGTATCATTTAATACCCTCAAAATCCAGTCCCAGCTTGTATATTCAGCTTGAGTCAGGTAGATGAAATATTCTCTGCATATAGTACCTAAAATATTTTATCATTTGTTCATAACCTGTTACCTACCTTGAACAGAAATCCACTTTTGTCTTCCTATTCTAATTTCCTTAATTTCTAGTAATTATCCTTTATGTCTCTAGTCATAATTTGCTTGCTTGAGGAAGCCTTCCCTGACTACTTAAATCTTGACTATATGCCCACATACCCTCTGAAATCTTCCAGTGCTGTGCACAATCCACATCACAACATTTCTACAGCAGGGGTGGAAAATAAAGTCTTTTTTTCTTTCTACCCTTCTAGGTTCTCACCTGAGGCTTTGTAACAAGACTGATTAACAGGAGAAAATATACTAATTTAAGTTTTACTTGATACAGGTGTCTTCATAAGGAATAAGGATACATAAAAATGGTTAGACATGAATGTTTTTATAGGAGTTTTGATGAGTGGAAAATCATGGGAAAATGTGATAAGAAAAAAAGGTATGTGCTGGGTGTAGTAAACTGTTGGAAGCTTAGCATGGCCTATTCTTTCAGATTCCTCTTGGTGTCTCTGTGTCTTCAGAGATAAGGATACTCTTTTCCTCTGAGTACAGGGAGGGCACTTCTCACTAGAGCCTTCTTATCACCTTCAGGGAACAGTGTCAGAGAGTGCTTCCAGGATCTTTCTTTTCTCAATTTACTTCAATTTAAAATAATCAATTTGCCTGGGTACCATATTTTGGGATATTTTGTCCTGAACCCTGTCAGCTTCACAAAGTTTAGTTGTCTATTCACTTATCTGAATTCCTACTCCTTTGGTGATGGAGGGAAAGCTATATTTTTTGTTCACCTGTTCATCCACTACATGTAACAAAGTACATGTCACATGGCTGCTATTTGAATTTTGTTTGTACACATGAAGAGATTTCCTTGTAGCCATCTTTCCTTTCCCAAATTTCACACAATTTATCATTCACATAGCATCATCCTAAAGTTCAAAAATATTATTAGACCTTTTTCTACATTGTGATTCCTCATTTTCTCCTAATTGCATAGAGGTAAAATGCTATCAGTTCTACCCTACCTATTTGGTCTCATCTCCTCCAAATTTCTTTTTTTTTTTTCTTTTTTTTTTTTTTTTTTTTGCTGCCAGCCCCATGGCATATGGATTTCCTGGGCTAGGGATCAGATCTGAGCTGTAGTTGTGACCTAAGCAGAAGCTGTGGTAATACTGGATCCTTAACCCACACTGTACCAGGCCAGGAATCAAACCTGTGTCCCAGTATTCCTAAGCCACCACCAATCCCATTGTGCCACAGTGGGAACTCCATCATCTCCAAATTTCATCTATGCCTCTGTAAACAGGGCATTTTGATTCCTTCGTAAGTTGTCTATGTGTCATGCTCCTTCTGGCCTCCTTACACTCATAAATTTTCTCTCTGTGTCTGTGTTTTTCCATTTCCATATTCTATACACTTGACATCTGTATTCACCATTTAATAATTAACCTGTAGGGGAAAATGTCCTGACAAAAAGGTAGAAAGGAGACACCCCAGCCATGATGACTAAGCAAAATCTGGCCAACTGCCCCTAACCTGGTCAACTACCCCTAACCACCCCTCCCCAACACATCTGCTTCTGTAAACTTGCTCCCACATCTATTACTTTGCCAGTTCTCACTCTGGTCCACCAAGCATGGACCCAGAAGAACTAGCCCATAAAATCCTTGTGAAACCCCTCTTTGGGGGCTCAGGCTCCAGAGAGCGATCTCCTCTGAGCCTGCCAGTTTAATAAACCTGAGTTCTCCAACTCTCCAAGTGCTCGCTTGGTTTCTCACCAGGTGAAAGAGCTGCTGGAGCTGGTACACTGTGGCCACAGAGCTGCTGGAGCTGGTACATTGCGGCCATAGGGCTGCAACCAGAGCTGTTACACTCCGGCCTTGGGCTGCTGACAGCTGTCACAACAAACTCACTCATTATCTTACTTCAGAAATTGATATTCACACCTCTTTTTTAAAAGAGACAGTTAATCCTCATTATTTGTGGATTCAGGATTTGCAAATCCACCTACTCACTAAAGTTTATTTATAACCACCAAATAATATGGAGGCAATTTTGTAGTCATCTACAGACAAGTGAAGAGCAGTAAAAAATTCGAGTCACTCTTTGAGAACATGTTCCCACATAAAGTCAAACAGGGCAACAATTTGCCTTTTTGTTTCTCCTCTCATGCTATAAACAAGTATAACTTTCATGGGCTATTTAACACCATTCTGAGCCCATGAATTACATCTTGAAGCTTGAAGTGTTACTGAGTGGGACCTCCTGGGTCCTTCATGGGGTAAACTCCCTCATGTCCTCCACCTGCCTTGGGAGAAAAACTTTATAGCATCCTGGGCCTGCTGCTGAAGCCCAGCCTATGTCCACTGGTGCCAAATAGAAATGCAGAAACAGAATTTTGGTGTAAGTAGAAAAATAACTTTATTGCTTTGCTAGGCAAAGGAAGGTCACAGCAGGCTAATGCCTTAAAGACAGTGTCCTCCATTGGGAAGAATTGCAGGGAGTTTTATAGTTAAAAAGGAGAAAAACAGCCTTTCAGATAGGAATCAGGATTGGGACAAGCATACATTCTTCTTTGGGGGAGTCTTAGTCATCATAGCTGAGATCAAAGGAGGGAATCTTCGCATGATCATGGTGGTGGTCTTCTGGGTTATTGCCTAGAATATCAGTACTTGCAAAAACGGTATATTGATCAGAGATTAGAACAAACTAGATAATTTGCAATTGTGCTTAGGGTGCCTAATCTTTAGTTTATGGGTGATTGATGTTTAGGGTGTAATTAAGCCAAAGAGAAGCACAAGGAAGGACTCTAAGTTTATTTTTAAAGTATTCACTTCTAAAAGAAGCATACAAAATATAAATTTTCTCTTAGGTGTATAAGATGCCTATGTCATTATGTGTATTCCTTGAGAGGGAACCAGGATACTGCCCCAAGGCTCTAGTATTGTTGCTTGACTGTTTCACCCTTGTTTTTGCATCCCCTTCCTTCCCTAGTCAGCAACTGTATGAACCTGCCCCTTAGAACTCAGGGAAGGCCATGGAGGCTGAATGAGGCCCATTTCCCAGAAGCAAGAAATGGGAACACAGAAAGGCCTTTGTTCTCAGGAGACTACAGGGTTCTGCTTGGTTATGGGCCTTCCCTGAGCTCCAAAGAATAAACAGAGAAGTGAGAAAATGCTGAACAAAGGAAAACAGTCAAGCAAGCAAAATAATAATAGCTTAGCCATTAAAAAAAAAAAAACAAAAAAAAACAACAACCTCAAAACAGATCTTTATTTCCACCTCAAGGGCTATAGATAATATGCAGAACCATATTCATTGAGCTGTGTCACAGATACTGAAACCCCCACCAGGTGGAAGAAGTTAATTGTATGATGATGATGATTCCAAATTATCTCACCACCAGGCAATCAGAGTAATGCCCATAAACTGATCTCACACCTCACAACCCTTTTGCTCACCAAGTCCCTGAAAACCTTTGGGGAGTTTGGGTCTTTGGAGCATTAGCTGCCAAGCTCCTTGTTTGGGGCCTGCAATATACATTGTACTTTCCTTCACCATAATTCAGTTTCAGTACATTGGCTTTTCTGAGAATGAGGGAATGGACCCAAATTTGGCTTAGTAACAGTAGGAATATGTTGTACTTTTGGCTTTTTATCTTATGCAGATCAAACCATATTTCAGTAGGCTTCCCATCTATTTACTTCTAGGGCTCCTCTGATTTATTAGCTACCATCAAACAGGCCTGTGAGCCAAACATTCTGATTACTGGTATATCCCCACTGGCCTTTATGGTTAATCATATACCATGTCTTTTGCAGTTAAGTGCTCATATGAGTAAGCTATTAGAACCATCTCTGGGTACATGAGGTAATACAATAAATCTTGAATCCTTGGTAATTGCACTGATATCATGAATTCACCCCGATCAAGTGTTACCTTGGACTAATAGTCCTAAAATCCACTTCTAAACATGTTCTCCAGGTTTCTGTCAATAAATGTTGCAAGTCTTTTAGCATTTAGGTATTCTCTTTGGGGTTCTGGTATGTACTTTCTCCTGGAGTCATGCTGCTATTTGACATTAATTATGGGTCTAGGAGTTCCCGTCGTGGCGCAGTGGTTAATGAATCCAACTAGGAACCATGAGGTTGTGGGTTCGGTCCCTGCCCTTGCTCATTGGGTTAAGGATCCAGCGTTGCCGTGAGCTGTGGTGTAGGTTGCAGACGCGGCTCGGATCCCGCGTTGCTGTGGTTCTGGCGTAGGCCGGCGGCTACAGCTCCGATTCAACCCCTAGCCTGGGAACCTCCATAGGCCGTGGGAGCAGCCCAAGAAATAGCAAAAAGACAAAAAAAAAAAAAAAAAAAAAAAAAAAAATTATGGGTCTAGTAACAAAAAAGAAATGATTTGTGTTGGGACTTGAATGGGCATCCCTTTAGTGACATCTAACACAGGTGAGGTTATCACATAATTTTCAAGCAGAAGGTGATTATCTTCAGCCAGTAGAGTGCAAATATTTCCACTGGTAAAAAATGCTCTGAGTGACTTTATGTTTCCATACTGTCAGTTTCAACTCAGTCCAAACAGATATCTCCATTTCAAGTTTAAGAATCTGATTTTTTATTAACATTCATGTGAAAAATGTATAGTCAAAACTGAAAGATTTTTCAAAAGAGGAAAAACAGATGACCAACAGGCACATGAAAAGATGCTGAACATGCCTAAGCATCAAAGAAATACAAATCAAAACCACAATGAGATATTATCTCACACCTGCTATAATGGCTATCATCATAAAGAACACAAATAACAAATTGTTGACAAGGAAGTGGAGAAAAGGGAACCCTCCTACATGGTGGGTAGGAATGTAAGTTGGTGCAATCATTATGGAAAATAATATGGAGGTTTTTATACTGTTTTCTTGGTGGTGCAGTGGATTAAGGATCCAGTTGTTGTCACTGTAGCAGCTTTGGTTGCTTCTGTGGCACTGATTCAATCACTTGCCTGGCAAATTCCATATGCCACAAGCACAGACAAAAATTTTTCTTTTTGAAGGGAAAATAAGGGAATAGGGAGGGGCATGAGTGGGGCCTCGGTAGAGTCAGGGATGTGAAAAATTACAAAAAGTAGGAGGTGGGGGTTGGTCCATGTGGAACCCATCCGAGTTTGTTAACTAGCACTCTTATCTTCCCACAGCAATTAGGAGGCAGGGGCCCTATCTTCAGATGCTGGCTGGGACAAAGATTAAATTCTCTTGGTAACCTTTGATTTTCCCAGGCAGACACTTTAAGGGTCTCTTTAGAATGATGCCTTGAGCTGTTAGAAATTATATTAGTATTTGTTCATGTCTTTTTAGGCCAAGGTTCAGACTTAGTAAGAGAGGAGTGTTCAGAGGAGCCTCGGTAGAGTTTTGTCAGGAGAGAATCTTTGTTAGTAATATCTGCTCATTCAGGAAAGAAGAGACATTCTTTATTCTTCTGAATGTAAGCCTTTTGCTTTTAAAATAATCTTTTTTTTATTAAGGACCAGTTGAATCACATGTTTAAACTTGGTAGTAGAAGATATTTTCTGGATAGTTTGCATGGTCAGACATTTAATGAAAGTGTACATATGAACACAAAAAGGGGAAAAAAGATATTAAAATTTGGAGAAGATTATAAACCCAAGCATTTGAGTCCAGAAAGCAAACACTTGAGAAGGTTTTTAGACATTGACCTCTAAGTATCTTTAGATGGTAGAGCAAGGACAAAGTGGCTATTTGGTTAATTTTGAAGTTTATAGTTTGAATGTTTGTGGTAATGGCATAAACTTTGTCATAATCATGATAGTCTGTTTTCTGGAACAGAGTATGGAAAATGCAGGAGTTCCAGTTTACTTTTGAGTTGCACATGCAGGTAGCAGCAGTTTCAGGCATGGAGGTTACCAACACATGGTTTTTTGTGATGATAAGTTATTTGAAGCTTATATTAAGATGTTCAGCTTCTGCTTGCAGGACTTCTTCATGTCCTGGGGGAAAGAAGAGCTATGAGAAGGCTTGAGTCACAAAAAGGATCTTGGCAGTAAAGCTTTAGTTTTCAGTAATGCCAGGCCAGGAGGGAGGTTAAAAAAAAAAAAAAGAAAAAAAAACTGAAAATGAAAACATTCATTTGGAGAGTGGTAGTCAGATGTTGAAGGAAACTAGAAGGATTCAGGATTTGGTAAAGGCTAACAAAATGTGTGAATACCAGTTCTATTTACAGGTAGATAATAAAACCTGAAATAAAATAAACAGGATTAGGATCTAATAATCCACAAGCATATGTTATAATTTTAAAATTTAAATGTAAATGAAGAAGGAAATGCCATGATTTATAATAGCATGGATAAACCTGTAAGATATTATTCTTGAAAGCCAGACACTGAAAGAAATGCTGTATAATCTTACTTATATGTTAAATCTAAAAAAAGTTAATTCAGGAACAGAGAGTAAATTGGTAATTGTCAGGGGCTGGGGAGTGGAAGAATTGGGGAGATATTGGTCAAAAGGAAAAAAACTTTAGTTTATAAGATAATTAAGTTCTGGGAATCTAAGGTATACCATGGTTACTGTAGTCAACAATGCTGCATCATATTCCTGAAATTTGCTAAGAAAATAAATCTCAAGTATTCTCACTACAAAAATGGTAACCATGAAAAAAAAAAAACACATAAGATTTATCTCAAGTCAACTATTTTGAGCAAATATAATCAAAGTAAGATTATTATTTATTATAAAGTAATTTTTTTTTGTCTTTTTTCAGGGCCACACCCACAGCATATGGAGGTTCCCAGGCTAGGGGTCTAATTGGAGCTGTAGCTGTTAGCCTATGCCAGAGCCACAGCAATGCAGGATCCGAGCCACGTCTGCAACCTACACCACAGCTCACAGCAATGCCAGATCTTTAACCCACTGAGTGAGGCCAAGGATGGAGCCCACAACCTCATGGTTCCTAGTCAGATTCGTTAACCAATGAGTCATGACTGGAACTCTGATTATAAAATAATTTTAGCTTTATTAATTTTGGCTTGATTATTTATATAAGTTCAGTGAGAATGGTAATTGACTGTACAGTCCTTTTAAAATTGTTTTGAGGAACTTAAAAAAAATTATAGTTGATTTACAATGTTCTGTAAATTTCTGATGTACAGCAAAGTGACCTAGTCATACATATATACATAGCTTTTTTTCTTATTATCTTCTTTCAGTTCTAAACCAAGAGATTAGACATAGTTCCCTGTGCTGTACTGTAGGACCCCATTGCTTACTCTTTCTAAATGTAATAGTTTACATCTACCAACTCCAGACTCCCTAGCCATCACACTCACTCCCCCACTTCCCTGGCAAACATAAGTCTGTCTTCCATGTCCATGATCTGTTTCTGTTTTCTAGATAAATCATTTTTGCTATATTTTAGACTCCACATATAAGTGATATCATGTGGTATCTGTTATGAAGAATCTCAGATTGAACTTTTAAAGGCCTCTCAAAGCTAAGAAACCAAGCTAGGAATTCTCAATCAGGCTTCACCTGTGATATCAATATATTTGACTGAATTTGTCCTTGAGCTCTCAAAAATATCAAAAGTTTCCTGGGTCTTCCAAGAAGTGACCTCCCTAACTCATTTGTAAAGATAGGGAATCTACCCTCCAAGTACTAAGCCTGTATCTTAAGAGGTTTTTGTGGGCATTGGCTCCATAAGGTAAAACTTAATTCCTTAAAACCCTCTGGTCATGAGTTCCTTTTATGACTCAGTGGAACTGAATCTGACTAGCATCCATGAGGATGCAGTTTCAATTCCTGACCTTGCTCAATGGATTCAGGATCTGGCGTTGCCATGATATGTGGTGTAGGTTGCAGACACGGCTCAGATCTAGCATTGGTGTGGCCCCTAACCTGGAAACATCCGTATGCTACAGGTGCAGCCCTAAAAAGACAAAAACAAACAAAAAACCAAAAAACTCTGTGGTCAAATGTGATTTTATGCATAATTTAAAAACATGATATTTTTATCTATGGCTTGGAAATAATACCATTTTTTACAACTATGTCCTGTTATAAAGAGGATAGATTCTTATTGAACTTATGAAAATAACTATATTGTTATGAATATAAGAATACTTAATAATATTTTCTGATTTTTGGAGGAATCAGGCGGGGAGAACAATAAATGTTTCAATTTGGTTTTCAAAAAATAATTTCTTAGATTGTTATGAGTCTGATAGCTTAAGAGAAAAAAGATTTTATTATGCTTAGAACATAGAACTTTAAAGAGTCAGTGATATTTCAAACAGAAGTCAACAAATATGTAATTTTTCATAAGTTTACTCAGTCTCAGGTAATTAATTATGTTTCACTTGATCTTAGGTTAACACTTTTATGAATGTATCAGCTTTTTTTACATTAGATTTTTTGGAAATTCTGAATTAGCACATTGATATGATATTAAATTTATTTAAATAGTGCTATCAGAAGCCTGTATACCAAAATATCTGACATAGTCCCCCCCCACTTTGGTTTCCAAGACAATTTCTTTTTGTTGAAGACTCTAACCTGTAGCTAGTCTATTCTACCAGATGTTAGGAAAGCATAAAAGTAAAAGAATACTCTCTATGAAGGACGAAGGAGTTTAAGTGGCCATAAAGATCTGATTAGAATCCATTTTCAAAATAACATAATTGACAGAGAAATTTGTATTGTTTTTGTGATATATAATCTTTTAAATACATGAAATGATGGTTGATAACATTAGATAAGGACATAGCATAAATAATGAAGGCATTGATAAATTTATAGGAATTTTATACAATTTCAGAAATAATAACAATTTACTCATACAAATGTAGCCTAGAAAATGTTGTCTCTCTTTTTTGACAGTGTTTCCCATGCAATTTAAATGTATCAAATAAATCTAATTTAATATCTCTTTTATTACAAGGTGAGAGAAAAAACCTTTGAGTTCTTCCATGGGCCTTTTGCAAAACTGCAGTCAATTCAAGGTAAAGAAAATTTATTTAGAGTTTGATTTTGGCAAGTCATCTAAAAGTGTCAAAATGTTTGAATATTTAGTTAAATAGAATCATAGGTGTGATGTTTAGTTATAATTGTACATTTGACTGGGCTAAAGAATGCCTATACAAACAAGCCTGTGAAACATTATTTCTAAGTGTGTCTGGAGGGTGTTTCTGTAAAAGGTTAATGTTTTATTAAGTATTCTGTATAAAGATTACCTCCCTTCACCAGTGTAGGCAATCATTATCTAATCCCTTGAGGGCACAATTAAAAAGGCTAGTTCTTGAGCTAGAACTTCTGTCTTTTCCTTCCTTCAGATCAGAGCTCCTGATTATCAGACCTTTGGACTAGAAACTGAATTCAACAACTGGCTTTCTTTGCTCTTGATGTTGCAGATGGCAGATTGTGGGACAACTTAACCTCCATAACCTCTTAGGCCAAACCAATAATAAATAACTTATGTAAATATCTCTGTATATACTATATAGCTTCTATTTTTCTGGGCTAATATATTTTGGTGTGGAGAGTGGCTCTAGAGGAACAGAATTAAGGAAGAGTTTTCTAAATTTGTTCTGGAATTCTGGAAGTGGCTCTCTAGTTATGATTAGATTTAAAGACACTAGTAATTGTTTATACAAATAATTGCATTGATAATTCTAATCAGCCACTTATAGAAACAAGGAGCTACATAATTCTGCATATGACGATTTTGAACATTTTGGAAAGCTAAGGAATGTGATAACTGATTCTCCTAATGACTTTGGACAAAGTGACCAAATAAAAGGATAAGCTCAAGGATTCAAATTCTAAGTTCAAGCATTGCATAACTTAAGATTTTGGTGGTGTGCCCTGTCAGATTTATTCCAAGCAGGGATGAAACTGCTGAAAATCAAACTAATTGGCTGAATTTCAAGACAAATTAAACTCCCATGCTCTTTGGGTGTCTTTTGTTAAAGTGAAGTTGATCTTGGAGAGATAGCAGTGAGTGATTACTTAAAGTGAATTCCCTGCTCAGGAATTGAGCCTGGACAGCCTGAGTGAAAAGAGGAGTCCCAACCACTAGAATAGCTAGAAGCTAAAAATAGAATTGCCATGATTCTTGCTCCTTTTGAAAGCAAGAATATTTGAAGGAGGCAAAAACTAAAAACAGGTACAAAGTTTATTGTTATAAACACAGCACAACATGTGGGAAAATCAGTCTATTTATCTAAGGCAGAAGCAAGAATTAATACACACCCAAAGGAGGAGTGTAGGTTTGGGTGTCCTCTTGCATGAGGATTGTGCCAAGGAGGTGATTTAAATCACTTATATTGGGCAGTTCTTTTGGACCTTCATTTTCCTTTGGCCAATTTTCTTGTTTTATTGCTCACACCTGATCAGACCCAGTGCTCTCCCTGATACATTTGTGCATCTTTTGGCCAAGATGGATTCCAGAGCAAGGCCTTATGGGAAGGTTAGCTAGACCTATTATGGCCTTGCATGCCCTCCTTTTCTGACCCAGGAGGGTCTTTCTGCCCATGTGTAGTTGGGGTTTCCTTGACCCTTAGGATAGGAACTATATGACCTCTTGATCTTTGGCCTATATAGGGCCTAGCTCCTCTCTGCCCTTGCCATTACCATTATTTAAAATATCTACAGAAGAAATATTCCAGTTGTTTACTTATTCTTGTTGTTATTTCTATCTTGTTAAAAAATTAAAAAAATTTTATTATTGTTATTTCCCCAATATAATTTTTCCCCTACTGTACAGCATAGTGACCCAGTTACCTATACATGTATACATTTTTTTTCTCCCATTATCATGCTCTGTCATAGGTGACTAGACATAGTTCTCAGTGCTTAACAGCAGGATCTCATTGCTAATCCACACCAAAAGCAATAGTTTGCATCAGTTAACCCCAAACTCTAAATCCATCCCACTGCCTCCCCATTCCCCTAGACAACCACAAGTCTATTCTCAAAATCCATGATTTTCTTTTCTGTTGAAAAGTTCATTTGTGCTGTATATTAGATTCCAGATATCAGTGATATCATATGGTTTTTGTCTTTCTCTTTCTGACTTACTTCACTCAGGATGAGAGTCTCTAGTTCCATCCATGTTGCTGTAAATGGCATTATTTTGTTCTTTTTTATGGCTGACTAGTATTCCATTGTGTATATATACACCACTTCTTCCCAATCCAATCATCTGTCGATGGACATTTAGGTTGTTTCCATGTCTTGGCTATTGTGAATAGTGCTGCAATGAACATGCGGGTGCATGTGTTTTTTCAAGGTAAGTTTTGTCTGGAAATATGCCCAAGAGTGGGATGGCTGGGTCATATGGTAGTTCTATGTATAGTTTTCTAAGGTACCTCCATACTGGTCTACATAGTGGTTGTACCAGCTTAAATTCTCACTAAGAGTTCAGGAGGATTCCCTTTTCTCCACATCCCCACCAGCAATTTTTATTTGTGGACTTATCAATGATGGCTAATCTGACTGGTATGAGGTGGTATCTCATGGAAGTTTTGATTTGCATTTCTCTAATGATCAGGAATGTGGAGTATTTTTTCATGTGGTTTTTGGCCATCTGTATATCTTCCTTGGAGAAATGTCTATTCAGGTATTTTGCCCATTTTTCCATTGGGTGGTTGACTTTTTTGCGGTTGAGTTGTATAAATTGCTTGCATATTGTAGAGATTAAGTCCTTGTTGGTTGCATCATTTAAAACTATTTTCTCCCATTCTGTAAGTTGTCTTTTTTTCTTTTTGGTTTCCTTTGCTGTGCAAAAGCTTTTCAGTTTGATTAGGTCCCATTGGTTTATTTTTGCTCTTATTTCTGTTGCTTTGGGTGACTGACCTAAGAAAACATTTGTATGTTTGATGTCAGAGAATATTTTGCCTATATTCTCTTCCAGGAGTTTCATGGCATCTAGTCTTTCAGCCATTTCGAGTTTATTTTCATGCATGGTGTGAGGGTGTGTTCTAGTTTCATTGATTTACATGCAGCTCTCCAGGTTTCCCAGCACCACTTGCTGAAAAGACTCTTTTTCCCATTTTATATTTTTCCCTATTTTGTTGAATTTCAATTGACCATAAATGTCAGGGTTTATTTCAGGGTTCTCTCTTCTGTTCTATCGGTCTGTCTGTCTGTTTTGGTACCAGTACCACACTGTCTTTACTACTGTAGCTTTGTAATGTTGCCTGAAGTCTGGGAAAGTTATGTCTCCTGCTTGGGTTTTGTTCTTCAGCATTGCTTTGGCAGTTCTGGGTCTTTTGTGGTTCCAAATAAATTTTTGGATAGTTTGTTGTAGTTCTGTGAAAAATGTCATGGGTAATTTGATAGGGATTACATTGAATCTGTAGATCACTTTGGGTAGTATGGCCATTTTTACAATATTAATTTTTCCAGCCCAGGAGCATGGAATATCTTTCCATTTCTTTGAATCCTCTTTAATTTCCTTGATTATTGTTTTATAGTTCTCAGCATATAAATTGAGAACTATATTCTGGGATTCAGGTTTATTCAGCTTTATTCCTAGGAATTTAATTTTTTCCTGTGAGATTGTAAAATGTATTATATTTTTATATTCCTTTTCTAATATTTCATTTTTAGTATACAGAAAAGCAATTGATTTCTGAATGTTAACCTTGTATCCTGCTACTTTGCTGAATTTGTAGATTCAGTTTGAATAGTTTTTGTGTGTAGTCCTTAGGCTTTTCAATGTCTAGTATCAGGTTGTCTGCATAGAGTGACAATCTTACCTTTTCCCTTCCAATTTTGATGCCTTTTATTTCTTTCATTTGTCAGATTGCTGTGTTGTATTCAACTTTTATTTATGTTGAATAAAAGTGGTGATAGTGGTCATCCTCTTTTTCCAGATTTTATCATGAATTCTTTCAGCTTTTCTTCATTGAGTATTATACTGGCTGTGGGTTTATCATAAATGGTTTTGATTACGTTAAGGTATGTTCCCTCTATACCCACTTTGGTAAGAGTTTTTATCATGAAAGGATATTGGACTTTGCCAAATGCTTTTTCTGCATCTACTGAAATGATCATGTGGTTTTTGACTTTTCCTTCATTAATGTGGTGTATGATGTTGATTGATTTGCATCTGTCGAACTGTCCTTGTGAACCTGGGATGAATCCCACCTGGTCGTGGTGTATGATCTTTTTTCTACGTGGTTGGATTGGGTTGGCTAAAATTTTGTTGAGAATTTTTGCATCTACACTCATCAAAGATACTGGCCTATACTTTTCTTTTTTGGTAGTATCTTTGGTTTTGGCATTAGGGCGAAAGTGGGTTCATAGAAAGTCTTTGGGAATGTTCCTTCTTCTTAAACCTTTTGGAATAGTTTAAGAAGGATGAGTATAAGTTCTTTGTAAGTTTTGTGTAACTCACCTGTGAAGCCATCTGTTCCTGGACTTTTGTTTGTAGGGAGTGTGTTTATTACATATACAATTTCATGTCTAGGGATCAGTCTGTTCAGTTTATCTATTTCTTCTTGATTCAGTTTTGGTGGGCTGTATGTCTCTAGAACGTAGTCCATTTCTTCTAGGTTGTCAAATTTGTTGGCATATAATTTTTCACAGTATTATCTTATGGGTTTTTTTTTAATACTTCTGCAGTATCTGTTGAGGTTTCTGTTTTTTTCATTCCTTATTTGGTTTATTTGAGCTTTTTCTCTCCTCTTCATGGTAAGTCTGGCTAGAGGTTTGTCAATTTTGTTTACCCTTTCAAAGTACCAGTTCTTAATTTTATTAATTTTTTCTGTTGTTTTTTGAATCTCTATTTTAATGATTTCCTCTCTGATCTTTATGAGTTCCTTCCTTCTGCTGACTTTAGGTTTTCTTTGTTCTTCTTTTTCTAATTCTTTGGGGTGGTGGGTTAAGTTGTCTATATGAGATTTTTCTTCTTTTTTGAGGAAGGCCCGTATGGCTTTGAACTTCACTCTAAACACTGCTTTTGTGGCATCTATAGATTTTGAATGGTTGTGTTTTCATTATCATTTACCTCAAGTTATTTTTTAAATTTCCCTTTGATTTCCGAGTTGACCTATTGGTTTCTTGGTAGTATGCTGTTTAGTCTCCATGTAGTCAGTTTTTGGTCATTTGTTTTCCTGTGGTTGATTTCTAATTTCATGCCATTATGGTCAGAGATGATACTTGAAGTTATTTCTATACTCTTAAATTTGTTGAGGTTCATTTTGTGCCACAGTATGTGGTCAAGCCTTGAGAATGTGCACATCAAAAGAATGCATGTTTCCATATATTCTTATATTTTTGGATATAATGTCCTGAAAATGTCAATTAAGTCTAACTTTTCTATTGTGTCATTTAGGATCCCTGTTACCTTATTGATTTTCTGGCTAGAGGATCTGTCCATTGATGTGAGTGGGGCATGAAAGTCTTCTATTATAATTTTATTCTCATCAATTTCTGCTTTTATGTCTGTTAGTCTTTGTTGTATGTATCTGGGTGCGCCTATATTAGGGGCATATATATCGATAATTGTAATATCCTCTTCTTGAATGGATCTTTTATCATTAATTAGTGTCTTTCTTTGTGTATCTTCATGGTCTTTGTTTTAAAGAGTATTTTGTCTGATGTGAGTATTGCAATTCCTGCTTTCCTATCTTGTCCATTGGCATGAAATATCTTTTTCCAGCCCCTTATTTTCCATTTATATGTGTCCTTACCCTAAGGTGAGTCTCTTGTAGACAACATATTGTAGGCTCTTTTTTTTTTTTTTTTAAATCCAATCTTTCACCCTGTGTCTTTCGATTGGGGCATTCAGTCCATTGAGACTTAAGGTAATTATTGATAAACATGTATTTATTACCACTTTAAATCTTGTTTTCCCATTGATTCTATGTTTTTCCTTTCTTTCTTTCTTTTTCTTTTTTTTTTGGTTGGGTGATTTCCTTTTGTTTTATGCTTGTGTCCTTTTCTTTTTAGTTTTTGTGGTTATAATGTTTAGTTTTGATTTGTGGTTGCCCTGTTTTTCAAGTGTGTTAACCCCTTCCTATATCTGATTGCTTTAGCCTGATGGTCGTATAGGCTCAAACATATTCTTAAAAAAAAAAAAAAAAGGAAAATAAAGAGTCTAGATTTACTTACTTACTTTCCTTGCCCATATTTTATGATTTTGAAGTCTTTTTTTAACATCTTCGTATTTGTCTTTTTGCTTCCTGTGTTTATTGTCACTTTTATAATAGTTTCTCCCCACCCCCTTAGATCTGTATACTGGCTTATTTAAGTGATTCCTTTCCAGTTGTGATTTCCTACATCCATTTCTTTTTCTTTTTTTTTTTTTTTTTTTTATTTAGAGGAGCCCTTTCAGTATGTCTTTTAGAATGGGTTTAGTTTTGCTATACTCTTTTAGTTTAGTCTTTTTTTTTTTTTTGGAGAAATTCTTTATTTCTCCTATTTTAAATGACATGCTTGCTGGGTAGAATATTCTTAGCTGCAAATTTTTCCCCTTTTAGAATTTTGACTATATCCTGCCACTCTCTTCTAGCCTGTACTGTTTCTGTAGAGAAACCAGGTGATAGCCTTATGGGGGTTCCCTTATAATTAACACTGTGATTTTTTCTTGCTGCCTTTAGAATCCTCTCTTTATCTTTACCTTTTGCCATTTTTATTATAATATGTCTTGGCATGGGCCTGTTTTGATTCAACTTGTTTTGGTGCCCTCTGTGCTTCCTGTACCTTGGTATACGTTTCCTTTAGACATGGAATGTTTTAAGCCATAGTTTTTTCAAATATATTTTTAATCTTCTTTCCCTTTCTTTTCCTTCTGGAATCCATATTATGCATATACTGACCCACTTTTGTTATCCCATAGATACCTTATATTGCTTTCATATTTTTTTCATTTGATTTTCTGTCTGCTGTCCTGATTGTGTGATTTACACTACTCTATCTTCCAAAGGCACTAATTTATTCCTCTGCATAATTCATTCTGCTCTTCAATGACTTTTAACTCAGCTTGTGTCTCTGCAAATGAATTTTCTAATTTTTCTTGGCTCCTCCTTATATTTTCTAGTTCCTTTCTAAAGAAATCTACAAAACTGTTCATATCCACTTTTAATTCCTTTATATTCACTCTTGATTCCTTCAATATTTTCACTATCTCCTTTTTGAATTCAGCGTATGTTAGACTGCAGAGGTCTGTTTCATTATTTGTTCCTTTAGGTGAATTCTCCTGTTCTTTTAGCTGGGAATGGTTCCTGAGTTTCTTCATTTTGCTTATATTTTACTTATTCTATGAGTTTAGGGAAAGGAACTACTGTAGTCTTGGAGTGCTATATCTATATATATATGCAAGCAACCCTAGGTATTTTTTTAGGACTTACTTTTTATTTTTAGGTGCTACATGTGCTTCCAGGGATAGGGAGGCAGTGGGCAGGGCTAGTAGCCAGTGCCAGGTTGCTGGGCCCTTGATAGTGACAAGGACCCACAGGAAGGTGGCATAGGCTGCTCTTAGTTGCAGGGCCTTGGGAAGTGACAGTGATTGGGCATGTGTAGGTGGTGCCAGGACATTTGGCAGTGGCAACACACACAGGGTGGGTGTGTTCCCAGGGGAGTGAGACAAACAATAGGTGGTGCTCTGTTGCAGTGCCCTCTTCTTTGCCAACCTCTGAGGTGACTGGAACCACAGGTGGTGCTTGTTCACAGAGCCCTAGTGGTGGTGGTCCATGACCCTTTCTAGTGTGTGAGATGACTGCTGTGGTTTATCCTCACTGTCTATCTGCTGCCTGTAGAACATGCAGAAGTTTCTGTGTCATGCTTAGCTCTCTGGTGCCTTAGCCCACACAAGAGGTGCCTGGTTACCTGTAGCAGGGGAAAGTGGCACTTTGCCACCCATAGCCTGCAGAAAATGTACCCCACCCTCTTGAGAGTCCACATGTGCATCAGGGAAAGATATTACTATAGCAGTTCACCTCTCCTCCTCTCACCCTCCCTAACAATGGCAGCTTGCTTCTCCTGCCAGCCCTGATCTCCTCCAGGTTCCCTTGCCTGTGGTATGTTAGGCTCCCCAGCCAGTGGAACATCACTCCCTGGCCCCTCAGGCTGTCTTCATACAGCCAACCCTAATCCTCTCCCTGGCACTGAACTTCAGAGCCTGAGTCTCAGTGCCCAGCTCACACCTGAATGTCTCAGGTCTGTGTCCAGTGGCAGTGGTGGTGCAGATGGTCAGTGCACCTCTCACTCTGCCCTCCTCAGTCCAGCTGCTATGCTTTTCTCCATGACTTTGAGCTCCCTCAGTCTCAGCTGATTACAATGTCAGTTAGGTGGCTTCCCATGGTTTTTGTTCTTTCTACTTTAACAGCTCTCTCTCAGGAGTGCTAGTCCCGTCCTGCTTCCTTTTCTCTCTCTCTTTTTCCCTTTTGTTCTACGCAGTTGGTTTGAGGCTTTTTTGCCATTTTTGGAGGTTTAAATTCTGCCAGAGTAGAGTAGATGTTCTGTGCAAATGGTTCTAAATGTAGAATTTTTTTTATGTGTTTGTGGGAGAAGGTGAATGCTGTGTCTTACTCCTCCACCATCTTGATCTTTCTCCCCCTTCCCCCAGAATCCCTTGAATAAAGGAAGGCCAGAAACACCTACCAAAAATTATACTATTAATCCTATTCCAAGCTTTCCCCAAAGGGACTGATATAGACTTTTAACACGATAACTATATGCTTGGGGAAAAGGAAATAGACAATTCAGGGTCTTCAGGTCAGTGGCTCTGAACTGACATTTTTTCCTGGGAGACTCAAAATGTTATGTTGTCTTATATTCAGGGTAGGGGCTTTTGAGAGTCAAGGGATCAATAGAGTTTTAGCTCAGATCTGTATCACAGTGGTTCCAATGTGTCCCCAGATCCATCCTGTGATTATTTCCCTAGTTCTAGAATGGATAATTGTAATAGACATACTTAAAAGGTGAGAAAATCACCACATTGATTCTTTGACCTGAGAAGTAGGGGATATTATGGTAAGATAGGCTAAATGGAAGTCATTAGAACTGATTATACATAGGGAAATAGTAAATCAAAAGCAATGCCACATGCCTGGAAGAATTGTAGAGATTTGTATCATCATGGATTTGAAAGATGCAGTAGCAGTGATCCCCACCCATCCCCACTCATCTCTTCATTTGGTTGGATAAAAGACAGATTAATTTGGAGGTGGATTATTACAAGCTTAACAGGTGACTCCAACTGCAGTTTCTGTACCAGATGAGGTTTCATTGCTTGGGCAAATTCACATCCCCTAGTACCTCTATGCAGCTACTGATCTGGCAAATACGTTTTCCTCAATATCTGTCCAAGGACATTTTCCCTCAGCCAATAAGGCAAAAACCATCCCTTCATTGTCCCACCTCCCAGGGAAATACCAACTCTCCATCCTTATATCATAATTTTATTTGTTCAGTTTTTTCATCATTGATTTACAATATTATGTTAGCTTCAGGTATGCTGCAAAGTGATTGAGTTACATAAGTATATAGCTAATATATCTTTCTATCTATATGCCTATCTATATTATTTTTTCAGATTCTTTTCCCTTCTAGGTTATCAAAATAACCTACAGTATATTTCCCTGTATCATACAATAGGTTCTTGTTGGTCATGTATTTTATATATAGTAGTTTTTATATGTTAATCCCAAACTCCTAATTTATCCCTCCTCTCCTTTCCCCAGTTTGTACAGATACTAATTGCCTTTCCCATTGAAAAGATACCCCACTGTTCCATTGTAATGATGACATTGTGCTGATTGGACATCATGAGTGGAAATAGCACTACATTAGACCTGATAAAACGTGTGAGTGTCAATGGGTGCAGAAAAAATATGACTAAAATTCAGGGACCTTCTAACTCAGTGAAATAACTATGGGTCAAGTGTGTTAAGCATGTCAGGTATTCCTTTCAAGGTGAAGGATAGGTTGTGGCATCTTGCCCTCTCACAACCAAGATGGAGGCACAGTGACTAGTGGTCTTTTCTGGACTTTGGAGGCAGTTTTTTCCTCAGCTGAGATTATTACGTTGATCCTTATTTTGGGGGGGGGGTCTGTAGAAGTTCCTAGGCCATGGATCAAACCTGTGCTACAGCACTGACCTGAGCCACAGCAGTGACAACATTGAAGCTTAAGTCACTACACCACAAGAAAATTCTTGGGCTCTTTTTCGGGTGAACAGAAAAGATGCTAGTTTTGAGTGGGGCCCAGAACAAGAGAAGGTTCTGCAACAGTTCTAGGCTGCTGCGCAAGCTGGTCTGTTACTTGGGCCATATATTCCAGCAGATCTAATGGTTCTTAAAGTTTCCTTGTCAGATAGAGATGCTGTTTGGAGATTTTGACAGATTTATAGGGGAAACACTGCAGATATTTAGGATTATGGAACAAGTCCATGAGTAGCAACCAACTCTTGCAACTCTTCTCCTACCCCACCACCCCGAGTCAAATCTACCTGGCAAACAAGTCTTTATTTTATTCTTTTTTTTTGCCTGCACCCATGGTATGTGGAAGTTTCTGGGCAAGGAATAAAACCTGCACAATAGCACCAACCTGAGCCATCACAGTGACTATGCCAGATCTCTAACCCTCTGCACCACAGGGAACTCTGCAAAAGTCTTTCTTGATAATACAGTCACATGAGTGGAGAAACTGTGGGACATAATCCAGGCCTCAAAACCATCTCCAGTCAGAAAATGAGGAATTAAGAGTTCCCTTCTTCTGTTGCCTTAATGGTATGATGGGGACAACACATGGAGAACTGATTGCAGGGCTTTGAATATCCTCTGAGAAATTCCCCCCTCCTGAGTTACAGATCAGCGGTAGGAACTGGACTCTGGGGCTGGCAAACCCTACACCCATGGTTCACTGGACTATAGAGAGCTGGACAGGAAGGAGGAATCCTGGAGGCTAAGTCTCCAAGGGTTGTAGTTCTAGATCCTTGCTCCTCAGGAACCTGGGAGCAGAAAGGAATCTAAGATAAGGCTGAGGCCCAGATTAGCATCACAGGCTAACTCCACATCCTTTTAAGTCCAAATATGGCCTGGCTAGGAGGGGCAGACTTTTAGGATAAGAAGTTGTCATTGCCCCTCATAATGGGCTATGATTTTTTCCAAACTCTTTTCTTTGGTTTAAGAGAATGAATCCTTAACAATGGGCCACCAATTTACCATGCAACCTTAGCTGTTAATCATGACTTGTGTGTTATCTGACCCATGAAGTCATACATTTGGTCATGCACAGGAGTACTGTGTTGTCAAACAGAAGTGATATATACATGATCAGACCTGAGCAAGCACTGAAGGCACAAGTAAGTTACATGAAGCAATAGCCCAAATGCTCTTGGTCCCCACTGCTATTTAATGTCCCCCTCAGCTTTTACCTATAGTATTACAGGGAACTCCATACCATTGATCTGTTGACAGAGAAAGGAAAGATGCCAACCTTATTTACAGATGTTTTTGCATGTTTTAATATGGAGGTACCCCAGAAAATGGATAGCTATGACGCTACATCTCATCTGTGGGTCATTTGTGAAGGATGGTGGATAAGAGAAGTCCTCCCAATGGGCAGAATTTTGGGCAGTGCATGTTGTTTTTAACTTTGCTAGAAAGAGAAATGGCCAGACATGTGATAATATGCTGATTCATGGGCTCTGGCCAATGCTATGTATCAATGGTCAAGGACATGGAAGAACATAGTTGGAAAATTGTTGACAATAAAACTTGGGGAAGAGGTATATGGATAGGTCTCTCACTGGGGAAAATATATTGGGCCCCATGTAATACTCACCACAATGTGACCTCACAGCAGAGGATTTTAATAATCAAGTGAATAGTATGAAAAGTTTTGCGGGTACTAGTCAGCCTGTTTTCCCAACAATCCCTATCATTTTCTAAAAAGCTCATGAAAAAAAAAGAGGGCATGGTGCCAAGAGTGGAGGTTATGCATGGGTTCAGAAACATGGAATTCCACTTATCAAGTCCAAACCTGAATCTGTCAGCATTAGACAGCAACACTGAGTCTCTCATAGGGAGCCACTCTACTGAATGTTTAGCCAGCTGCCTTGGAAGCTGGCTGATTATATTATTCTGCTTTCATCATGGAAAGGGTAGATTTTTATTCTTACTGGAATAGACATGTAATCTATATATGGGTTTTCCTTCCCTTCATCCAATGTTTCAGCCAAAACAACCTTCTGTATTTAAAGAACACCTTATCCACTGCCACGGTATTCCACATAGCATTGCTTTAAAACAAGAAACTAACTTTACACAAAAGAAGTATGGAAATGGGCTTATGTTCATGGAATTCCCTGGCCATACTAGGTTTCCTATAATTTTGAAGTAGCTAGTTTGATAAAATGGTAAGGGCCTTTAAAAGACTCAGTTACAGAGCTAATCAGATGACAGTATTTTGTAGCAAGTTTCTCCAAGAAGCTGTATATTTTCTGAATGAATTTCTTATATATGGTGCTATTTCTCTTATATCAAGGATTCGCAGTTTCAGGTATTAACTGGTGAAAATGGGATGGCACCATTTTTACTTCTTGTTCCTGTGATTTTGTATATACTCTGCTGATCTAGAGGCCATGGTTCTAGAGGAAGACATACTTTTACGTGGATACAAAGCAATGATTCTCCTGAATAAAACTTCAGACTGAAACAGGGCCACACTGGGCTCCTCATGCCTCTGAATTAACTTGTAAAGAAGGGAGTTTGGATTTAAGTTAGGGTGATTATGACTCCTATTGAGAAAATTTATAGTTAAAGTTATAAAAACATTTTTTTTTCTCTTTAGGGCCACACCTGAGACAAATGGAGGTTCCCAGGCTAGAGGTCTAATCGGAGCTATAGCTGCTGCTGGCCTATACCACAGCCATGGCAACACCCGATCCTAGCCATGTCTGTGACCTGCCCCACAGCTCATGGTAAGGCCGGATCCTTAACCCACTGAGCAAGGCCAGGGATTGAACCCACAACCTCATGGTTCTTAGTTGGATTCTTTTCCTCTGTGCCATGACAGGAACTCTTAAAAACAGATTTATTCAGGACCACCGTAATAGGTTAAAAGAGCTTGATGTTGAAAAATGGTCAATTCTGAATATAGATGGGCAAGTAGTTACTTATACCCAGTGGTCCTGAGGGAGTCAGTGGATTAATAATTACTGAGATAAAACAAATGTAAGAAAATTTATCAGAACAGATCTAACAGGATTATTACTGAAGACAGGCTATGCTGGCCAGATGTAACCTGGAGGATGGTGGATAATGAAACCTGATTACATACTGAAGGTGAGAAGATGTGGAGGGTTTGTAGGAATCCTGCTATATTAATCAACAGGGTTCTTGCTGAAGGAAGTATACAGGTGGGCCCATGAGGAGGTTCAGAGCCTGACTAAAGTTTGATTAAGCAAAAAAATTTTGTTAGTGTCTCCTATCATAATAAGGAAAGAAACAAGATTCTTTCCTTTGAATAATTCAAGTCCATGTCTTGTTTAGTTGTTTTTGTTCATTAAGTACCAGCCAAATCATCTGTTGAGACTGAGTGGTACAAGTTGTCATGCTTTTAATAAAATCACACAAAGATATATATTAAAAAGCCAATTTCTGAGTTTTCATTGTGACTCAGTGGGAACAAATCTGACTAGTATCCATGAGGATGCAGATTCCATCCCTGGTCATGCTCACTTGGTTAAGGATCCATCATTGCCGTGAGCTGTGGTATAGGTTATAGATGTGGCTCAGATCCTGAGTTGCTGTGGCTGTGGCATAGGCCAGTGGCTACAGCTCCAATTCAACCCCTAGCCTGGGAACCTCCATATGCCTTGGGTGTGGCCCTAAAAAGACAAACAACAACAATGAAAAACAATTACTGATTCCAGAGAGCAGCCTGTTGAGATTTCTAGATGTCGGGCTCAAATGTGTTTAGATGGTTGTATGTACAACAGTTTTAATATAGAGTATTTCCTGGTTTGCAACTGGATTATCTGTGACAATGGTGCTGGACATCCAGGCGAACTTTCTGAGTGGTCCAGACAGCAACAAGTAGGAAGTTTGCCTATATACACAATCCATTGTGGTGATATCTCTGAAGTTTGCATCAAGTCATTCAAGGGCTTGGAGAAGAGGAAAATTTTAGTTCTCAACGATTCTTAGAAGAGAATAAAAATGGGAATGTTAATTTGGAGAGATGCTGTTAGATATTGGAGGAAATTTATAAGACTTGAGATTTGTCAAGCATTGGCAAAATGTGCAACATAGAACCCATGAGGTTACATTATAGTTTTCCGTTAAACATAATTTTTCTTTCTATAGACATCACTATTCAATCAGAGATAAACAAAGCAAGACTTTTTTTTTTTTTTTGCAAAATAAATCCAGACACATTAAACTTAATTAGAGTGACTATTTACATAAGTACAGCAAAGATAGAGATTTGACTACAAAGGTCCTTTGTGTTTGCTTTGTTGGAACTTTTCATAAGGAATCTCAGATTGGATTTTTCAGTCTTTCAAGGCTAGGTAGCCAAGCTACGAATTTGCCATCAGATTTTCATGCAATACCTATAGATTTACTTGAATTCATCTACTCTAGTGATCTAAAAATTATCCTGCAATTTCTGGTGCTACCAGAACGTGACCTTTCTAACTGACTTTTGTTTATAGTTTAATGTATTTTAAGAGCAAACTTACAGGAATAGCACAGAAGATAGACAGTTTTAAAAACATGTGCTTGCATGTAGAACAACTCAGAAGAGTATAGTGAATGGATGGAATCTACTAAATGATAAAAATGCTAAAAACACCATTTATCTGTAGTCAATAACAAATTTACTTGTTTTAAAAAAATCCAAATGCTGGCATTGTCCAGAAAAACTTAACAGGTTTATTTATAATTGTTATAAAGTTGAACTGCTGAAACTTGTTCACCAAAACATTTTGACTTACATTAATGCTTTATGTCTCACATAAATTTTAATTTATTTAAAAAATTCACACACAAATGAAAATGGAAAAACTGCCAATACCTGATATCTGTCCCCTATTTTTCCACTTGAAATCTTATACTTAGTTATCTTATTACCCCATGGAAACACATATCTAGTGTTCAGAACTACCAATAACAGGAAGAAGAGATTTATTTTTTTAAAAGAATGAAATGTTTCCCATCATAGTGGATTCGTAAGGACATTCTTCATGTACACAGCATGCTAGCTGGTGTCTTTTGGCACAGTTGTTACATGTTTTGCATGGATAGCACACAGGTTGGTGTCTTCAAAAAGGCCAAACAGATAGGCCTCACTTGCCTCCTTCAAAGCACCAACAGCTGCACTCTGGAAGCACAAATCTGTTTTGAAATCCTGAGCAATTTCCTACACCAGATGCTGGAAGGGAAGCTGTGAATCAGAAATTCAGTGGACCTCTGATAACATCTAATTTCATGGAGTACTTTGGTACCAGGCCTGTAACAATGAGGTTTGTTCACCCCTTCAGTAGAGGGTGCCCTCTTGTGAGTGGTTTTTGTAGCTAGTTGCTTCATTCATGCTTTACCGCCTGTGGGGTTTTGGAGAGTTCCTTTTGTATGAGTCATGTTATAGAGACCTCCCTTCTTACTCCCCTTCTCCTTCTGCTGGAGCTAGGCGATCTAGAGGCAGCACTGGCACTGGCAAGCAATGCCGACTTGGTGGGGGCTGCGAACACCCTAATTAACTTTTTTTGGGTCTTTTTAGGGCCACGCCCCCAGCATATGGAGGTTTCCAGGCTAGGGGTCTAATAGGAGCTGTTGTCACCAGCCTAATCCAGAGCCACAGCAACGCCAAATCTGAGCTGCCTCTGCAACCTACACCACAGCTCATGGCAATGTGGGATCATTAACCCACTGAGCAAGGCTAGGGATCCAAACACAACCTCATGGTTCCTAGTAGGATTCATTTCTGCTGCACCATGATGGGAATGCCCTAATTGACTTTTAAGATAAAAAATCCTACAGAAAAGGTTCAGGCTGATTTTTCCAAGTAGAGTGATAATAATCAGCTCCTTAAAGTCAGTTTAAGTTCCTTAAAACTGTATGTTCATGCCTCATTCCAAGCACTTCATTCTCAAATTTAATCTGCCATTCAAAACCTTGGTAACATAACAAGAGCTTCAAATTGGTTTCTTTTATAAGGAGAATAGAGTCCTTAAATAACTATATTGACATAAAAATAAGAATATTCACTAAGAGTTTTCAAATTTTGGAGGAGTCAGTCAGGCAGAAAAATAAATTGCTTCATCTTTGTTCACAAAGTTATACTTTACCAAATTGCAGGAAGTCACATTAACTTAAGAGAAAAATGTTTTATTCTGTATGAAAAAAATACCTTTAAAATAACAGCAATGTTTAATCAAAATCATTAAAATTATAATAATCCTTACCAGTTTATTAAGCTCTGTGTAATTAATTCTTTTTGTAATAGCTCTTAGGTTAGTAATTTTCTGAATACGTTATCTTCTTTGTTACTTCTGGAAATTCTTATTCAGTCCAGAGACAAAGTCTCAAAGTTATTGCAGTTATGTGATCATGAGTATTCATGCCTATAGCTGATTGTAAGCACTTAAACAGAGAGGAATAGAAGCAAAAAAATTAAAATAAATAACTGTGAATTGCAAATCACTTAAAGTCCGAGGGTAAACTGATGAGAATTATTGGACAAGAAAAATACTTTTTTTCTGTCGTATACAACATTTAAGCATAATAGCTGCACAACAAGTGTGTTGACACTTTTCTATGAAATTCATACAATTTTTGGAATATCTGTATTAGTAACATATATACCAACATATAGATAATCTAAAAATGTTTATCATCACTTCTTATTTGATAATGTCTCACACTAAATATGCTAAATGAATATAATTAGTCTAACATATCCCTTTTATATTACAAATTTTTTGACATTTTCCAGAAATACTCTAGGAAATACAAAAGCTTCTTTGAAATAAAAAAAAAGTCAAAAATGTCAACTTGGAACACTTGACTAAATAGGATTATGAGTCACTGTGAAACCATATCTATTTAAACTAAGTGACACTCAAAAGATTCCAAGGCAAATATAGAAAGTTATGTGGTTGTTAAACTTTTAGTTCTTTTAATACTGAGAGGATTATTTTCTTATATAATCATTGACCTGATAAAGACAACACTAACCCACTTTCTTACAGAGAGAAAAAACTTGGACTATAACCCAGGCTGTTTATCTGGGACTCTGAGCTAACTTCTAGAATTTAATCAAAATCTTAAGAAACAAAATCTGTCCTTACCAACTACAAGGGAATTTAGCATGGATCATTGATTTATCAGACAGACTCACTAATATACCCTTGATAAATTAGTTAACAATGAAGAGAAAATTTCAAAGGTGTGCATTTAGGGTGAGTGGTCTGAAGCTCCAATGATAAACTGATCGTATTAAGTTGTAGTACTGTAGAATCAAATATAAACTAGAAAGGGGAAGCAGTTATATTGGTTTAAAAAAAAACAGGTTTTATTCAGGACTATAGCAATGGGGGGAAAAATACCTACATATGGAACTGGGTTCAAATCCAAATACAGCAAGGCCAACTGGGAATTTACAGGCAAAGAGCATGGTGGGGGTTGGTAGATATTAGGAAACATCAAGAGGAGTGAGGAATATGGCTAAATTGACCTAACAGAATTCTTCCTTAAGGCAGGCCAGGCTGATCAGACATCACCAGTGAATGGTAGAAGATGAGAAACTTGATTAGATGTAAAAAATGATCAGATACAAAGGATGAGACACTCTTACTACACAATCTTAGCAGCATTCTTGCTAACGATTGTATAAGGATGTGCACAGATAGCTCAAGGAGGTTTAGGAACTTCCCTAACACTGGGTAAAACAAAGAATTTTGTCACCACCAGAGGGAATTTAGTCAACTAATACAATGGAGGGAAAAAAAAGTACATCTGGTGTACACAATAATCCTTAAGATTTCTCCCAGGATTATCACATCCTGTATTCAAGATCAATAAGAATGACAACAACACAATCCAAGCAATACTAGTAATTGTATTACTAGTGTACTATTACTAGTAAAAGTAACCAGACGCTTCAGTATGAATATTTGAAACTTCCCACCAGAAGAAGGTTAGTTACTCATACCAGATTTGACCTAATATCTAGTTACAAAAATAAGGACTATAGTTGTCATGAGTATGTTCTCCTTATTTTGTTATAAATACCTTTCTTTGTGTGTGTGTGTACATGTGTGTATGTATGTATATATATAAAAATGGTTTTATATATATATAAAACCATAGGTATGTCTCCTATTTTCTTATGAATATCTTTTGTGTGTATATATACATACATGAAGCAAATATCTTTATTATCTATCCTACCCTATTCCTTTATTGGGTAACACTAGATATACTGACTATCATAGCATTTAAATACGTTAATTTTACATAATATTGCAGGATAATTTGCATAAAGTTGCAAGATAAAGAGAAGAGTAAACATTCAATAAAGAATTTCCCTCCTCTCCTGGAGGAGTTAGTATGTTTTTTATTGTATGCAGCAGAGTTGGATTATATTAGGCAGAATTATGATCTCTTTATTTGGGGATTAATATGGTTTAAGGTTATAAGTATACATGTTAAGTTGACAAAGGGTGGAATATGATGGCTAATTTTTATGTCAACTGACTTGTTTTATTTATTGGAAGTTCATTAAGCTGGTAAAACATTTCTGGTTGTGTCTCTGAGAGTTTTTTTCTGGAAGATATTGCCGTTGCAGTCAGCAGACTAAGGAGGTCCTCCATCACTGATGTGAGCAGATGTCATCCAGTCCAAATAGGGAGTCTGAATAGAAGAAAAAAATCAAAGGAAAGGCAAATTCTAATCTGTCTTCTGGAGCTCCAGCTCCATATTTTCTTACCCTAGGATACCAGTGCTCCATTTTCTTGGGCTGTTGGAGTCTGGGAATTATGCAAGTGGTCTCTTTTTATGCCTCCAGTGCTAGATTGAATTATTCCACTGGATTTTCTGCTTCTCCAGCTTCAAGATGACAGATTGTGGGACATCTCTACATCCATGACGTCCAAGTCATTCCTGAATTAACTCTCCTCTTCTCTCTCTCTCTGTGTGTCTCTGTCCCTCTACCTCTCCCTCTGATTTTCTCCCTCTCCCTCTTCCCATGGGCCTGTTTTACAGATTATTCTGCATTATATACAGGCATAACCTGACTCTGGACAGCTGCAGCACTAATACCGCTCTCTGGGATATCCTCTAGGCACAATGGTGAATGGGCAATGTACCTGATTATTAATCTAAATGACCAGATTTTTTCTTCTTTTTTGGCTGCCCCATGACACATGGAGTTCCAAGGCCAGAGAGCAGATCCGAGCTGCAGTTGTGACCTATGCTGCAGCTATGGCAATGCTGGATCCTTTAACTTATTGCTCTGGGTCAGGGATTGAACCTGCGACTTGGTGCTGTAGAGACACCACTGATCTTGTTGTGCCACAGTGAGAACTCCCAGATACTTGATTATATGTTGATTCATGAGTTGTTACTAATGGTTTCAATTGATAGTCAGGGACTTGAAATATTTGGAAAATTAGTAACAAAATTTTGGGAAAAAGTATATGGATAGACCTCTATCAATATGTAAAAATAAGTGAGAATATTTGTATGAATGACCACTATGACGATCTTGGTAGGTGATTTTAATAATCACATGGAAAGGAAGATGTGTAAATGCCATTCAATCTCTTTCCTAGTCAACCCTCTTTCTGCTCAATTGGCTCAACAAAATGACTATGGTGACAAGATAAAGTTAAGTATGGGTTCAGCACCATGGGATCCACTCACCAAGTCCCATGTCCAATCTGCCAGCAGCAGATAGTAACACTGAGTCCCTGATATGGCACCATCCTGATGTTCAGCGAATTTCCATGTGGTAGGTTTATTACATTAGACCACTTCCATCATGGAAGAGGAAGTGTTTTGTCCATACTTAAATGGATAATTACATTGGATTAAACATTTCCTTCCCTGCATACAATGGTTCTACCAAAACTAACATTCATAGACTGACAGAATGCTCTATCTACTGTGATGATATTCCACACTGCTCAAGGAACTCATTTACAGCAACATTTTAGTAATGGGCCCATATTTATAAAATTTCCTTGTCTTATCATTTTCTTCTTCATCCTGAAGCACCTGGCATGATAGAATGATAAAAAGGGATTTTGGAGATTAGTCACTGTTCCAGCTACGTGGCAGTATGTTGTGGGGTTGGGGCAAGGTTTTTTGGGGCCTACATATGCTCTAAATCAATGTCTAACATATTGGTGCTATTTCTTAGTCAGAATTCATGGGCCCAGGAAACAAGGAGTTCAAATGGAAGTGCCATCACTCATTATTACCCCTAGTGACACACTTTTTAAAAAATTTTTTGCTTTTGTACCCATAGCTTTTTGCCAGGATGATCTAGAAATATTAGTTAAAGAGGAAGGAATACTTCACCAAGGATGACCAAATAGTGGTTCCTCTGAATGGGAAGTTAACCGCTAAATGGCCACTTCCTCCACATGCAAGGAAGAGAGTTATTATGTATGATGCTTTTTAAAAAATAAGATCACTGTCAATTAAAAAAATAGCAGTAGGATCTTGCTAAAGTAGAAAAATTTTTTTTTTTCAGAACTATTGCAATAGGGGTAAAGGAGACCTTAGTATAGAAGGGGGCTCAAATTTGAATCTGAATGCATCACAGGCAATTGTGTATTTATACCTGAGTAGTCTGATGGTGGTCAGGGAATGGGAGACTGTTGAGATGAAACATCAAGTCTAAGGCGATTTTGGCAAAAACAGTCAATCAGGATTCTTGCTGAACAAAACCAAGCTAACCAGAAATCACCTGGTAGATGGTGGAGGATAAAAAACCCCATCAGATATAAGGGTAATCATAAAAGGAGAATGATATACTTTTTCCTACATGACTTGGTAGGATTCTTGTGAAGAATATTTAAGAAAGTAGAGAGTTGTGCCTAGGAGAAGGGCAAGAGGGTGATAAAATTTGGTCAAGCAAGGAAACTTTGTTACCCTTCTCTTGTTCAAAGGAAAGAGATGTTCTTTCCTTAAACAGCATAAGCCAGCCCATTTCTTGTTTGGCTGTCTCTTGTTCATTAAGGACAAGTTAAATCATCTGTTGAGACTTGGCAGTGGAGAGTATAATATATGGTGTTAGATGTCAGGCATTTCATGGGGGGAGTTTCTATGAAAATTAAACTCAGGAATAAAAACTAAAATTCATTTTATTATTCCAGAAGTCATCTGGTGGAGAAACTGTTTAGATTTGTGCATTGAATCATCATTAGATGGTGGAGTGAGAACAGCAGAAACAATGCATAGTATTACCACTTTGCAGTTTGAATATCTGTAGTTAAGGAATAGGCGTTTTGTAAAATTTCTGAGTGGTCCACACAGAAGCTAGCACAAAGGGTGCCCATTTGTTATCTGCTGTAAAGATTTCTATGACGTTTGTATTAAGTTACACAGACAGCTTGCAGGGCTTGGGAAATGGGCAGTTTTGGTTCTTATGGATTCTGAATCATTTCAAGTAAATAGAAACATTAATTTGGTGAGTTGTAGCCAGATATTGGTAATACTAGAAGAATTCAGGATTTATCAAAGACTGGCAAAATGTATAAGCCTGAACCCACAAGTTTGTACATTAGAGTTTTTCATTGAGACATAATTTTCTCTCTGTAGTAACAACCTTTTTAATTAGAATTAAAGTCAAATGAATTTGTTTTGGAAATAAGTTTAGTCTTATTAAAATTTGCCTAATTATTTACCTAAGCCAGCAAGAACAATGATTGGCTAAATTGGTCTTTTGAATTTGCGTGCTGGAAATTTTCTTAAAGAAAATTCTGCAGTCAGAATTTAAAAAGCCTCTTTAACCTGGGAAGCCAAGAGTAGTACGTGCCACCAGGTTTTGCTGGCAATACCTATAGATTTAAGCAAATTCCTCTATCTTGAGTTCCCCAAACATCCTGAGGTTTCAGAGCCTAGCATTAAGTTTCCATTCTTACCTCTAAAATGGCGACTGCCTTTAGCTAAGTTCAAGTTAGTTTTCCATGAATTCCTGCTGTGGTACAATAGGATTTGTGACATCTCTGCAGTGCCAGGATGTTGATTTGATTCCCAACCTGGCATGGTGGATTGGTGGGTTAAAGGATCTGGCATTGCCACAGCTGTAGCACCTCAGATCTGATCCCTGGCCCAGGAGCTCCATTTGCTGTTGGGCTGCCAAAATAAAATACAACAAAATGTAACCTTTTAAAAAAAGTCAGCTCTCTGAAGGGAATATTATAAGCATTAAGGGACTGTAGGTTTGTGGGTTTATTTCTGGTTTCTCTATTCTCTATTCCAGTGATCCATATGTCTGTTTTTGTGCCAATACCATGCTGTTTAGATCACTGTAGCTTTTTAGTAGTATCTGAAGTCTGGGAGGATTATGCCTCCAGCTTTGTTCTATTTCATAAGGATTGCTTTGGCAATTCTGGGTCTCATGTTTCCTTAGGATTATTTGTTCTAGTTCTGTGAAAAATGTTATAGATAATTCGAAAGGGATCACATTAGGTGTGCACATTTTTTGGTTACTATGAAAATTTTAACAGTGTTAATTCCTTCTAATCCAAGAGCATGGGATATCTTTCCATTTCTTTGAATTATCTTAAATTTCCACTATCAATATATTATAGTTTTTAGCATATAAATCTCTCACTTCCATGGTCAGGTTTATTCCTAAGAGTTTTATTCTTTTTGACATAATTTTAAAAGGAATTTTTGGAGTTCCCTTTGTGGCACAGCAGAAACAAATCTGACTAGTAACCATGAGGTTGCAGGTTTGATCCCTGACCTTACTCAGTGGGTTAAGGATCTGGCATTGCTGTGAGCTGTGGTGTAGGTCACAGATAGGGCTTGGATCCTGCATTGCTGTGTTTGTGATATAGGCCAGCTGCTGTAGCTGCAATTAAACCCCTAGCCTGGGAAACTCCATAAGGAAAGTGTGACCCTAAAAAGCAAAAAAAAAAAAAAAAAAAAGGAATTTTTAAAACTTTTCCTTTCTTATATTTTATTGTTAGTGTAAAGAAATGCAGAAATGCAATAGATAGGGAGTTTGTGTCATGGCTCAGCAGGTTAAGAACCTGACATAGTAGCTCTATACCTGGCCTCCATTAGTGAATTAAGGATCCTGCATTGCCATAAGGGGTGACATAGGTCACCAATGTGGCTCAGATGTGGCATTGCTATGACTGTGGCATTGGCTGCAGCTGAGGCTCCAGGTTGACCCCTGGCCCAGTTAACTTCCACATGCTGCAGGTATGGACATAAAAGAAAAATAAATGTGACAGATAGAGTTCCCTTGTCGTTCAGCAGGTTAAGGATCCAGTGTTGTCAACACTGTGGGTCTGGTTATAGCTATGGCATGGGTTTGGTTCCTGTCCTGGGAACTTCTGCATGCTATAGATATGACCAAAAAAACCAAACCAAAACAAAAGAAATGCAACAGATTTTTGCATGTTAATTTTGTATCCTATTGCATTGATGGATTTGTTTATCAGTTCTAGCAGGTTTTTTTTGGTGAGGTCTTTAGGTTTTTCTATGTAGTATCATGTCATCTGCATATAATGATAGTTTTACATCTTCCCTTACAATTTGGATACTTTTATTTCTTTTTCTTGTCTGACTGCTGTGGCTAGGGCTTCCAGTACTATGTTGAATAGAAGTGGTAAGAGTGAGCATCCTTGTCTTGAAAACATGCAATAGATAGAGTTCCTTTTTGTGTCAGCAGGTTAAGGATCCAGTGTTGTCAATGCTGTGGCTCTGGTTATAGCTGTGGCATGGGTTTTGTTCCTGTCCTGGGAGCCTTCAGCTTTTCACCACTGAATATTATGTTGGCTGTGGGTTTGTCATAAATAGATTGTATTATGATGATATATGTTCCCTTTACCCCAATTTGGGTAAGATTATTTTTATCATGAGTGGATATTGAGTTTTATCGAATGCTTTTTTCTGCATCAGTTGAGATAATGATATGGTTCTTATCTTTTCTTTTGTCAGCGTAGAGTATCACGTTGATTGATTTGCATATTTTCAACCATCTCTGTGACTCCAGCATAATCTGACTTGATCACAGTATATGTTCCTTTTAATGTGTTGTTGGATTTGGCTTGGTAATATTTGGATGATAATTTTCTGTTGTTTATGCATTTTCTTTTTTGTGTGTGTCTTTTCTAGGGCCTCACCTGTGGCATATGGAGGTTCCCAGGCTAGGGGTCCAATTGGAGCTATAGCTGCTGGCCTATACCAAAGTCACAGCAATGCAGGATCTGAGCTTCATATGTGACCTACACCACAGCTCATGGCAATTCCACATCTTTAACCCACTGAGCGAGGCCAGTGATCGAACCCGCAACCTCATGGTTACTAGTCTGGTTCATTAACCACTGAGCTATGACAGAAACTCCTATGCATTTTCATAATATAATTTCTCATGCTTATTAACAGGTCAGATATAGTTACTTTCTCTATACTGTATAAAATGATACCAAAAGTAGATAAAATTATTGCTCAGCAATTAGTGCTTCAATAATTTTATTTGGGAATGATCTAAATAGTCTTTGACTATCCATTATTTACCTTAGTTTTGAATAGCTTTAAATTTTAAAGTTACTAAAAGACTGTTTTTACATACACATATAAAACATTTATTGCTTAAATGTTTATTTATAAACTTTTATTTTACATGCACTCAAATTACTTTTTTTTTATTGGTCTTTTTGCCATTTCTTGGGCCACTCCCGCGGCATATGGAGGTTCCCAGCCAGGGGTCTAATAGGAGCTGTAGCCACTGGCCTACACCAGAGCCACAGCAATGTGGGATCTGAGCCACGTCTGCGACCTACACCACAGCTCACAGCAACGCCAGATCGTTAACCCACTGAGCAAGGGCAGGGACTGAACCCGAATCCTCATGGTTCCTAGTCGGATTAGTTAACCACTGAGCCACGGCGGGAACTCCTCAAATAATTTCTTAAAATTATGTTTAAATTGATCATAGAAATATTGAGTTAAATAAACAAATATAGCCATCACTCCATGTTATTTTTCTTATTGGTAAATATAGAAAGTACCCCCTGACCCCTTATCACAGAAACGAAGATCTTTAAAAGTTAAATATATTTCCTCTTTCTTTGTTTTTGCTTCTTTTTTAATTAAAAAATATTTATTACAGTTGATTTACAATGTTCTGTCAATTTCTGCTACAGCAAAGTGACCCAGTTACCTCGTGCCTGATAAGCATCAAGCAATTTATTTTCTTGTAAATTTTGGAGTGGGATTTATAGTTTTGTTATTGTTACCATCTAGGAGAGATAATGTAAGCTTGTCTGACAATTATGACTAGGTTTAAAATGTATGCCTGTCTAATATTTAATGCTACCAACTCTGAAAATCCTATTCCATCACAGGTGATTGGATATTATAGTTCCATGTGTTTTATGGCAGGATCGACTTGCTTATCCACTCTATTTGGAATAGTTAGCATCTACTAACCCTAAAATTCCGATCCATCCCACTCACTCCCTCTCCCCTATGGCAAACACAAGTCTGTCCTTCATGTTCATGATCTGTTTCTGTTTTGTAGTTAGATCATTTGTGCCATATTTTAGACTCCACATGTAAGTGATATCATATGAGGTCTTTCTCTTTGTGACTTACTTTGCTCAGTGTGAGAGTCTCTAGTTCTACCCATGTTGCTGCAAATGGCGTTATTTTGTCCTTTTTATGGCTGAATAGTATTCCACTATATATATTTACCACATCTTAATCCATTCCTTTGTCAATGGGCATTTCATTGTTTCCACGTTTTGGTTAATGTGAATAGTACAGAGGTGAACACATGGGTGCATGCATCTTTCTCAATGAAAGTTTTGAACAGATATATGCACAGGAGTGGGATTCCTGGATGATATGGTAGTTCTATATTCAGTTTTCTGATGAATTTCCATACTGTTTTCCATAGTGGTTGTACTAATTTACATTCCCATGAACAATGAAAGAGGGTTCCCTTTTCTCTGCATCCTGTCCAGTGTTTGTTCTTTGTTGACTTGTTAATCATGATCACTCTAACTGGTATGAAGTGGAACTTCATTGTTGTTTTGATTTGCATTTGTCTAATTAGTGATGCTCAGCATTTTTTTATGTCCTTGCTGGACATCTGTATGTCTTCTTTGTAGAAATGTCCATTTAGGTTTTCTGTCCATTTTTCAATTGGGTTTGTTTTTTTGTTGAGTTGTAGGAGTTGGACTTGTATATTTTGGAGATTAAACCTTTGTTGGTTGAATCATTTGCAAAGATTTTCTCCAATTCTGTGGGTTTTTTCATTTTTTGAAATGGTTTTCTTGGCTGTGCAGAAGCTTTTAAGTTAAATTAGGTCCCATTGGTTTATTTGTGTCTTTATTGTCATCATGTGAGGAGATGGGTCAAACAAGATGTTGCTGTAGTTTATGTTAAAGAACATTCTGCCTATGTTTGCCTCTAGGAGTTTTATAGTATCTGGCCTTACATTTAGGTCATTAAACCAATTTGAGTTCATTTTTGTGTATGGTGTTATAAAATGTTCTAATTTCATTTTCTTACCTGAGGTTGTCCAGTTTTCCCAGCACCATTTATTAAAGAGACTATCTTTCCTCCACTGTATGTTCTTGCCTCCTTTGTCATAGAATAGTTGATCATAGGAACTTAGGTGTGCCTGTTTTACCAATTAAAAAAAAAACAGTTTTATTTACCAAAGATCATCTCAGATTAAATAAACATTTAATATTGGATTTGTCTGTATTTCTGATAGTTTGGGGAATACTTAAGTATAGAAATGCTCACATCTCTAAGCCAATCCGTACAGAGCTTCCCAAAGTGATTTTATGAAATAAATTGGTAACACGTATGTACATAAAACTACATAAACATACAGATACATGAAAACAAGGTTTTATAGCTTTTACTCAAAGATTCTAGCCATGGATCAGTAAAAATATTTATAAAATTCACTGGTTTATCATTATATTAGTTTTATCTACATGTGTTTCTGGCAAATGGACAATTTAAGGTTATCTATTTATTAATATTCCTGGAGGAATCTTTTAAGATTTTTTTTTGTCCTGATATGTAATTGGATGGAGGCTGTACACTCCATTTTAGCCTAATGCCTGAAGAGATGTCAAGCAACAGTTTGGGTGTGTCTAAAACCCCCTGAGTGGATGAAACATCCAGATATGTTTCCTAATAGCTCTTGGTTCAGCCATTATCCTTGGTTTATTGCTCTTGGGGGTTCCTTAGTCCCTTCAGAGCCCTCAATGAAGAGTAGGTGGCCTAAAGCTCAGGTGACATTAGGGAGCTGAGGAGGTAAATTGGAAGTGTCTGGCATGGTGGACAGAGGAATGAAGGTAGGGGCTTGAAGGGGGACATACCAAAGTATTAAACAGAACTAAAGCAGTAAATGGAGGAAGAGGGAACAACTATGATGGGAAGGGAGATGTTTTAATGTAACCAGTTTGGTAAGATCAAAGTGTCTCAAAAGTATCATTGAAGTTATAATTAACATTAGTTAAATCATGACAACAGGAAGGGAGGCAAACACTATTGCTGGAGATTATACTCAGCAGGGGTTCAATAGGTGAGGTTTTTTAAATTTTTTTTTATAATTTAAAAAAAAATTTTCCTGCTGTACAGCATGGGGATCAAGTTATTCTTACATATATACATTTTCCCCCCAGCCTTTCTTCTGTTGCAACATGAGTATCTAGACAAAGTTCTCAATGCTACTCAGCAGGATCTCCTTGTAAATCCATTCTAAGTTGTATCTGATAACCCCAAGCTCCTGAACCCTCCCACTCCCTCCCTCTCCTGTCAGGCAGCCACAAGTCTATTCTCCAAGCACATGATTTTCTTTTCTGTGGAAAGGTTCATTTGTGCTGGATATTAGAATCCAGCTATTCTCCAAGTGCATGATTTTCTTTTCTGTGGAAAGGTTCATTTGTGCCCTATATTAGATTCCAGATGTAAGTGATATCACATGGTATTTGTCTTTTTCTTTCTGACTTACTTCACTCAGTATGAGAGTCTCTAGTTCCATCCACGTTGCTGCAATGGCATTATATCGTTCTTTTTGATGGCTGAGTAGTACTCCATTGTGTATATATACCACTTCTTCCTAATCCACTCATCTGTCGATGGACATTTGGGTTGTTTCCATGTCCTGACTATTGTGAATAGTGCTGCAATGAACAGGCGGGTGCATGTGTCTCTTTTAAGTAGAGTTTTGTCCAGATAGATGCCCAAGAGTGGGATTGCGGGGTCATATGGAAGTTCTATGTATAGGTTTCTAAGGTATCTCCAAACTGTTCTCCATAGTGGCTGTACCAGTTTACATTCCCACCAGCAGTGCAGGAGGGTTCCCTTTTCTCCACAGCCCCTCTAGCACTTGTTATTTGTGGACTTATTAATGATGGCCATTCTGACTGGTGTGAGGTGATATCTCATGGTAGTTTTGATTTGCATTTCTCTTATAATCAGCGATGCTGAGCGTTTTTTCATGTGATTGCTGGCCATCTGTATATCTTCCTAGGAGAACAGTCTATTCAGGTGTTTTGCCCATTTTTCCATTGATTGATTGCCTTTTTTGCTGCTGAGTTGTATAAGTTGTTTATATATTCTAGAGATTAAGCTCTTGTCGGTTGCATCATATGAAACTATTTTCTCCTATTCTGTAAATTGTCTTTTTGGTTTCCTTTGCTGTGCCAAAGCTTTTCAGTTTGATGAGGTCCCATTGGTTTATTTTTGCTCTTATTTCTGTTGCTTTGGGAGACTGACCTGAGAAAATATTCATGATATTGATGTCAGAGAGTGTTTTGCCTATGTTTTCTTCTAGGAGTTTAATGGTGTCCTGTCATATATTTAAGTCTTTCAGCCATTTTGAGTTTATGTTTGTGCATGGTGTGAGGGTGTGTTCTAGTTTCATTGCTTTGCATGCAGCTGTCCAGGTTTCCCAGCAAAGCTTGCTAAATAGACTTTCTTTTTCCCATTTTATGTTCTTGCCTCCCTTGTCAAAGATTAATTGACCATAGGTGTCAGGGTTTATTTCTAGGTTCTCTGTTCTGTTCCATTGGTCTGTCTATCTGTTTTGATACCAGTACCACACTATTTTGGTGACTATGGCTTTGTAATATTGCCTGAAGTCTGGGAGAGTTGTGTCCCCTGCTTGGTTTTTGTTTCCCAGGATTGCTTTGGCAATTCTGGTTTTTTTGTGGTTCCATATAAATTTTTGGATAGTTTGTTCTAGTTCTGTGAAAAATGTCATGGGTAATTGGATAGGGATTGCATTGAATCTGTAGATTGCTTTGGATAGCATGGCCATTTTTACAATATTGCTTTTTCCAATCCAGGAACATGGAATATCTTTCCATTTCTTTACATCTTCTTGAATTTTTTTGATTAAAGTTTTATAGTTCTTGGCATAGAAGTCCTTTACCTCCTTGGTCAGGAGTATTCTGAGGTATTTGATTTTTTGAGGTGCAATTTTAAAAGGTATTGTATTGTATTATTTTTTCTGGTACACAGAAATGCAACTGATTTCTGAATGTTAATCTTATATCCTGCTACTTTGCTGAATTTATTAATCAGTTCAAGTAGATTTTAGGTTGAGTCCTTAGGGTTTTCTATGTATAGTATCATGTCGTCTGCATACAGTGACAGTTTTATCTCTTCTTTTCCCATATGGATGCCTTTTATTTATTTTTTTGTCTAATTGCTATGGCTAGGACTATCAAAACTATGTTGAATAGCAGTGGTGAGAGTGGGCATCCTTTTCTTGTTCCAGATTTGAGTGAGAAGGCTTTCAGTTTTTGCCCATTGAGTATTATATTTGCTGTGGGTTTATCATAAATGACTTTGATTATGTTCAGGAATGTTCCCTCTGTACCCACTTTGGCAAGAGTTTTGATCATGAATGGATGTTGGACTTTGTCAAATGCTTTTTCTGCGTCTATTGAGACGATCATGTGGTTTTTGACTTTTATTTCGTTAATGTGGTGTATGATGTAGATTGATTTCCATATGTTGAACCATCCTTGTGAACCTGGAATGAACCCTATGTGGTCGTGGTGTATGATCTTTTTGATATGTTGTTGGATTTGGTTGGCTAAGATTTTGTTGGGAATTTTTGCATCTATATTCATCAATGATATTGGGCGATAGTTTTCTTTTTGGTGGTATCTCTGTCTGGTTTTGGAATGAGGGTGATGGTGGCATCATAGAATGTCTTTGGGAGTATTCCTCCTTCTTCAAACTTTTGAAAGAGTTTAATGGGGATGGGCACCATTATATGTTTGATAGAATTTGCCTGTGAAGCCATCTGGCCCTGGGCTTTTATTTGTAGGGAGTGTTTTTATGACATCTTCAGTTTCATTTCCAGTGATTGGTCTGTTCAGTTGGTCTGTTTCTTCTTGATTCAGTTTTGGCAGGCTGTAAGATTCTAGAAAATTGTCCATTTCTTCCAGATTGTCAAATATGTTGGCATATAGTTGTTCATAGTATTCTCTTACGGTTTTTTGTATTTCTGCAGTATCCATTGTGATGTCTCCTTTTTCATTTATAATTTTGGGTATTTGGGTTCTTTCTCTCCTCTTTTTAGTGAGTCTGGCCAGGGATTTGTCCATTTTGTTCACCTTTTCAAAGAACCAGCTCTTGGTTTTATTAATTTTCTCTATTGTTTTTTGAATCTCTATTTTATTGATTTCTTCTTTGATCTTTATGATTTCCTTCCTTCTGCTGACTTTAGGTCTTTTTTGTTCTTCTTTTTCTAGTTTGTTTAGGTGGAGGGTTAAGTTGTGAATTTGGGGTCTTTCTTCTTTTTTGAGAAAGGCCTGTATTGCTATAAATTTCCCTCTGAGCACTGCTTTTGCAGCATCCCATAGATTTTGAGAGGTTGTGTCTTCATTATCATTTGTTTCAAGGTATTTTTTAATTTCCTTCTTAATTTCCTCATTGACCCATTGTTTTTTTAGTAGCATGTTGTTTAGTCTTCATG
Source organism: Sus scrofa (assembly GCF_054392235.1). NCBI lineage: Eukaryota > Metazoa > Chordata > Mammalia > Artiodactyla > Suidae > Sus > Sus scrofa. The sequence goes on from NC_139383.1 coordinate 152,517,101, forward strand.
TAGTAGGTTTTTTCCTCATTTCTTTTCCTATGGTTGATTTCTAATTTCATTGTGTTGTGATCAGAGAAGATACTTGAGATAATTTCTGTGCTCCTAAATTTGTTGAGGTTAGCTTAGTGCCCCCAACATGTGGTCGATTCTTGAGAATGTTCCATGTGCACTTGAGAAGAATGTGTATTCTGATTTTTTTGGATGTAGTGTCCTGAAGATATCAATTAAGTCTAACTTTTCTATTGTCTCCTTTAGGATCTCTGTTGCTTTATTGGTTTTCTGTCTAGAGGATCTGTCCATTGGTGTTAGTGGGGTATTAAAGTCTCCTACTCTGATTGTATTCCCATCAATTTCTCCCTTTATGTCTGTTAATATTTGTTGTACGTATCTGGGTACTCCTGTATTTGGGGCATATATGTTGATGATAGTAACATCCTCTTCTTGGATGGATCCCTTAAGCATTAAATAGTGTCCTTCTTTGTCTTTCTTTATGGCCTTTGTTTTAAAGTATATTTTGTCTGATATGAGTATTGCAACTTCTTCTTTCCTGTCATGTCTATTGGCATGAAATGTTTTTTCCCACCCCTTCACTTTCAATCTATATGTGTCCTTTGTCCTACGGTGAGTTTCTTGTAGGCAGCAGATTGAAGGTTTTTGCCTTTTTATCCACTCAGCCACTCTGTGTCTTTTGATTGGAACATTCAGTCCATTGACATTTAAGGTGATAATTGATAGATGATTATTTATTGCCATTTTGAACATCGTGTACCAGTTGATTCTATGATTCTCCATTCTTCCTTTCTTTTTTTGGTTAGATGGTCTCTGGTTATTATCTGTTTGCATGGTTTTTTTCCTTCCATTTTTTGTGAATGCAATGCTTGGTTTTGGCTTGTGGTTGCCCTGTTTTTTTAAGTATGCTAACCCCTTCCTATAATTGTGTGTTTTAGCTTGATGGTCCTGTAGGTTCAAACACTTCATTACTATATTAAAATTAAGAAGAGAAACAAACATACAACAAAAAAGGTTCTATTTATTTCCTAATATCCCTTGCCCACATTTTATGATTTTGATGACTCTTTTTTTTTTCTTTTTAATTTTATTTTGTTTGAAACATGTTCATGATTAAATCTGTGTGCTGGCTTATTTGAGTGACTGTTCTCTGATTGTGATTTCCTCAATCCTAGTTCTTCCTCTTCTTTTTTTTCTTTTTCCTCCCTTTTCAAGAGGTGAGTTTTACATCCAATTAGAAGATTCCGTGTTCTTAGTTAACAGTAACATTGTGCTTAGGAACAGAAAAGTTTGGTACTCTAAGCCTGCCTCTGTTTTTCTGGGACTGTAACCCAGGTTTTAGAATATACTAAAAAACTCTTAATACTCAAAATATGTTATTACCAGCTTCAAAGTATATTTATCTGGATTGTATATTTAGCAATCCAATGGATCACCTACCAATCAGTCAGCAGTAAGACAAAGCTTAAAATGTGCTTAATAATGCCCTTGGAGAGGGGGGGTCCGTGTAACCAGTGATGAATCTGATCTCATGTGATTAATAGCACCATAAATGTCACAGAAAAAAAATAGGTGGTGAGTAGTTGAATTGGTAAAAATAGAATTTATTCAGGATTTTTGCAACGGGGGATGAGACCTCATGATAAAACCAGGCTTCATTCCGAATACAGTGTTGGCAAGTCAGAATTTAAGCTGAGTAACCTGGTAGGCATCATTTGATTAAATAATACAAGAGGAAACATCAAGAGTAAGAGACGTGTGTGTTGTGGGGGAAATGGCTAAACCAGCCTAACCAAATTCTTGGTGAAGTCAGGTAAGGAAGATCAGATGTTACATTGTGAATGGTGAAGATGAGAAACTTAATTAGATATAGAGGGCAGTCAGATGTGGAGGAAGAAACATTTTGCCAAACTGACTTATCAGGGCTCTTCCTAAGGATTTCATAAGAAAGTGCACAGATGGGCCAGGGGAAGTTTCAAAAGCTTGATTAAATCTTTATCAAATAATTTCACAGGAGAATTAGGAAACTATTCCATAATGGAAGTAATGAAGAGTATGTCTGGAATTCAGAAGATTCCTTAGATATCTCTTAGTATTACATTGTTCTGTTATTAAGGTTAATGGGAATCTACAACATTTCAATCTGAGCAGAACTAACAATGACCTATACACAACATGAATAAAGGTTTTGAAGCACCTCAAAATATCTCAGGTGCTTTCTGATGTAAAGGCTATATAGAATGTTTAGTAGCAGAAAGTAGTTATAAATACAGCTTTGAACTTGTGACCAATTGTAAAAACGAGGACTATAATTGTATTTCTTCCCTATTTTGTTATAAATATATATATAACAAATATCTTCTTAAAAAATCCTCTTGGAGTTCCCGTTATGGCACAGTGGTTAACGAATCCGACTAGGAACCATGAGGTTGTGGGTTTGGTCCCTGGCCTTGCTCATTGGGTTAAGGATCCGGCGTTGCCATGAGCTGTGGTATAGGTTGCAGACACGGCTCGGATCCCATGTTGCTGTGGCTCTGGCGTAGGCCGGTGGCTATAGCTCCGATTAGACCCCTAGCCTGGGAACCTCCATATGCTGTGGGAGCGGCCCAAGAAATGGCCAAAAGACAATAAATAAATAAATAAATAAATAAATATAAAAAAATAAAAAATCTTCTTATTCCTTATCATTAAACATGAGATGTATTGACTTTATATCATATATTTAAATATTTAAATATTGTTAATTTATATATCAATCATTCAAAGACTTTATCTCTTACTCCAGAGAAGGTATGTGTGTGTCTGTGTGGGTGGGGGTGTGTGTGTGTTTGGTTGTATGCAGGAAATTGTATCATGTTAAGTAAATTATGTCCTAGTAATTGTCTTTATTCGGGTATTACCTATAAATCAAATCAGTTTTTATAGGTGTTAGGTTGTCACGGATGGTCTTGTGATAGTCAATGTTCTATGTAAATTTGACTTGGCTAATAAAAAGCTCAAACAAGTATTAAAACATTATTACTGACTGCGTATGTGATGCTGTTTCTGGAAAGTATTGCTATACTTTTTTTGTAAAGATATTTTCCCTTATGAATGTGGTATATAATATCCAATTTATTCAAGGCCAAAATGGAAAGAAAAGGAGATGAAAAATCAAATCCCTTCTTCTCTTCCTGAGTTAGGATGTCCATGTTTCCTTGCACTTAGACATCAGAGATCCTAGGACTTGGGCTTTTGGGTTCTGGGACTTACACCATGGGCTCCTAATTCTCAGGACTTTGGTTGGGCCTGGATATATGGTTATCAGATTTTGGCACTTCAATTGAGTAATTTTACCTTGGGCTACCTGGTAATCAGACTTTGGAGTGTCAGTTATTTTACTAGTGTTCCTGGTTCTCTAGTATGAAGATGGAAGATTTGGAACTTCTCAGTATCCACAAAGGCCTGAAACAATAATATATTAAATGTCTTCTTGTCTACCTTCTACCTACCTATCCTGTTTGTTTTGTTTTTATGGAGTATTTGTCTTATATAGATTTTGGTACCAAGAGTGCTTCTAGTTGGGAGTTCCCTGGTGGCCCAGCAGTTAATGATTTGATGATGTGACTGCTATATCTTGGGTTTGATCCCTGGCCTAAGAACTTCTACATGCTGCAGATGTGGCAAAAAAAGTGGTTCCTAGTTGAAATAATTTTAGGAATATTGTCTCTATTTCTTCTGGGTGTCCTGGAATGGGCTTCTTAATCTTTATAGATTAGAGGGCACTGGTGACTCTATATCCAGTAGTAAATAAAGCATTGGCATTTCATGTTAAGAACTACTTTTATAGAGATACGCAAAATATCTATGTAGGATATTCTTAATCAGTCACTTATAAGAAGAAAGTAGTTAAGTAAGTCTCTCTTTATATATATGTAAATATATTACTTTCAGACATTTTTCAAATGCTATGGAATATAATGTTGGTTGGTTTCTCCTTATGTTGCTGGACAAAGTGGTAGAAGAAAATAATGAGCTTAGGGATTCAAATTCTCAGCTCAAGGGTTGTATGAATGACCTGGGAGCTTTGAAGTGTGCCCTGGAAGACAGACTTATCACCTCTAAGGGATGAAATTGTCCAAAATTAAACTGGAACTGACAACATTTAATGCAAATTTAATTCCAGTTCCACTATGGTGTCTACTGTTGAAGTGGGGCATTATTTGAGAAAGAAAGAGATTATGTAGTATGGGATGGGTTCATATAGAAGATTGTGGCTAATAAATAGGATAAAACTCAGGGGCTTTCTAGATCATTGAACTATCTACATGTCCAGCTTGTAGGACATGCTCAAATATCTAATTCAAGGTGAAGAAAAAATTGTTACATCTGGCCTTTTCTACAACCAAGAAGTAGAAACATCATCTGGTTGTCCTGTTTAGATTTTAGAGGTAATATAATTCTCATCTGGGTGTATTAAACCAGCACATTTGTTATTTTAAACTTAATTTTTATTGCATACTGGAGTATAGTTGGTTTACAATATTGCATTAGTTTCAAGTGTATAGCAAAGTGATTCTGTTATACATATAGCCATTATTTTTAAGATTCTTGGAGTTCCCATCGTGGTGCAGTGGAAACAAATCCAACTAGGAACCATGAGGTGGTGGGTTCAATCCCTGGCCTTGCTCAGTGGGTTAAGGATCTGGCATTGCTGTGAGCTGTGGTGTAGGTCACAGACGTGGTTCGGATCCCACATTGCTGTGGATGTGGTGTAGGCCAGCAGCTGCAGCTCCAATTGGACCCCCAGCCTGGGAACCTCCATATGCAGCGCATATGGCCCTGAAAAGACAAAAAAAAAAAAAAAAAAGATTATTTTCCCATATTTGTTGTTACAGAATATTCAGTAGAGTTCCTTGTGCTATACAGTAGGTCCTTCTTGATTACCTATTTTATATATTGTAGTGTGTTTATGTTAATCCAAACCCTCAATTTATCCTTACTCCTGTCTTTCCCCTTTGGTAACCATAATTTTGTTTTTGAAGTCTGTGAGTTTTTTAAATAAGTTCATTTTTATCATTTTAAAAATTCCACATGTAAGTGATATCATATTTGTCTTCCTCACTCTGGTGTTCTTTATCAGGTATGATAATCTCTAGGGCCATCCTTGTTGCTGCAAATGACATTATTTCATTTTTATTGCATATATGTAACACATCTTCTTTTTTTATTATTTTTTTAATTTTAATTTTTTTGTCTTTTTGCCTTTTCTAGGGACACCCCTGCAGCATATGGAGATTCCCAGGCTAGGCGTCTAGTTGGGCTGTAGCTGCCGGCCTACACCAGAGCCACAGCAACTCGGGATCCAAGCCGTGTCTGCGACCTACATCACAGCTCACCGCAACGCCAGGTCCTTAACCCACTGATCAAGGCGAGGGATCGAACACACAACCTCATGGTTCCTAGTTGGATTTGTTAACCACTGTGCCGTGATGGGAACTCCAACACATCTTCTTTATGTATTCCTCTTTCAATGGACTTTTATATTGCTTCCATGTCTTGGCTATTGTAAATAGTGCTGCAGTGAGCACATATATTTTTGAATTATGATTTTCTCTGAATGTATACCCAGGAGTGGGATCACTGGATTATATGTTCATTTTATTTTTAGTTTTTAAAGGAACTGACATGCTTTTCATCATAGTGGTTGTATAAACTGGCCTATTTATTAAATGAAACCAAAAGCTGCTAGTTTGAGTGTGACCTGGAATAAGAGAAGGTTGATTAAAATGTCTAGATTTCTGCGAAAACTGCTCTACCACTTTTGGCCATATATTCCAGAAGTCACAATGGTTCTTGAAGTTTAACTGGCAGATAGAGATGATATATAGAACTTTTAGCAACCCCTATGTGTGAATAACAACATAGAGGTTAAAGATTTTGGTGAAAGGTACAGCTGTCATTCACAGATATCTACTCTCCTTTTGAAAACAACTCTTGACATGCTACCGATTCTTACTAGAGTGAATGCTTGACCATGGACCAACAAATTTCTGTGGGACTGGACTATTCATCATGTAAATGAATGTTATCAGACCTACTACATCCTAAAAAATCTAGCCTACACCTGTGTCCTCTTAGGTAGCTCCATAAATTCAGCTGACAGAAAAAGAAAGAAGGTGAGCCTAATTTACAGATGATTCTATTCTATTGCAAGCACTACCTGAAAGTGGACAGTTTCAGGATTATACCATTCTTGATATGTCTCTGAAGGATAGTGGTAAAGGGAAATCCTCCTAGTAGGCAGAAGTTTGAAGAGTGCTACTGAATGTTCAATTTAGTAGGAAAGATAAATGGCTATGGCCAGTGCTTTGGTGGGATTGTTGATGATTTCAAAAGAAATTAATTTGAAAATTGGAGTAAGAACATGAAGATTTTGTTTCCTATGAGAATGTTTACCAAGGTGTGACATCACCAGAGGAATATTTTAATAAGTGGATAGGATGACACATCAGTGGATACCAGTTGCCTCTTTCCGTCATCACCTTTGTTATTCAGCTGTTTCATAAAGATAGAGGCCATTGTGGCAGAGATAGAAACCATGCATAGGCTCAGTGACTTGGACTTTGATTTACCAAGGCCAAATGTCCAACCTACCAGTATGGGACATCAACATTATATCCTGATATGGAAGTATTTCCTGGGGTTTTCAACTAGATACCTGGGGATAGATTGATTATAGTGGGTTGCTTCCATATAAGAAGGTGCATTGTTTTTACCTTACTGGTAGATTCTTATGCTTTGTATGAAATTGCTTTCCCTGCATGCTGTGCTACTGCCAAAACTTACCTTTTGGGAACTAAGGAATGTCTTATTGTGTTAGAGACAAGATGGTGGAGTAGAAGGACTCAAGTTCACTTCCTTTCATGAAAAAACCAAAATCACAACTAACTGTTGAAAAGACATTGAGAAAAAATACTGTAAACTACCAAAAAAGATATACTACACCCAAATACAAAAAAGAATCTACCAGAATATGGTAGGAGAGGTGCTTTCATGCTATAAGCAAACACCATACCTGCCAAGTGTACAACCCACAACTGGAAAATAACTATATTGTGAAGCCTCTCCCACAGGGGTGAGAGTTCAAAACCCCACATCAGGATCCCAAGGCTGGGGGTCTGGCATTGGGAAAATGATCCTCCAGAGCATTTTGTTTGAAGGAAAGTGGGTCTTGAGTGTGGGAGCTCCACAGGACTGGAGGAATCAGAGACTCTACTCTTGGAGGGTATACACAAGATTTCACATGCACTGGGACCTAATGAAAGGCCAGTACTCCATACAAATCTGAACCAGACTTACCTGTGGGTCTTAGAGTGTCTCTTGGGGGAGGCAGAAGTCAGCTTTGGTTTACTGTTGGTGTAGGACACTGGAGGCAAAGGCCCTAGGGAATAATCATCATCATAAACTTGCTCTTCTGGAGGCTTCCATTTTGGAAAGGTCTAGCCACATCCAACAGGCTGCAGGCTACAGTGCTGAGAAACCCCAGGCCGAACAACAAACAGAGTGGGAACACAGCCTCATCCATTAGCAGATAGGCTTCCGAAAGTCATCCTAGGCACACAGCTGCCTCTAATCACGCCCCCCTAACATGGCCCTTCTTACCAAAGAAACAAGATCTAGCTCCATCCAACAATGGGTAGGAACCAGTGTACAGAAAGGATACCTCAAGAACAGAAAGCTAGACAAGATGAGATGACAGAGAAATATATTCTAGACAAAAGAACAAGAGTAGACCCCAGAAACAAATATGTGAAGTGGAGATAGGCAACCTACATGAAAAAGAATTCAGAGAAATGACAGCAAGACTGATATAAGAGCTCAGAAAAAAAAGGAGGCACAGATTGAGAAATTATAAGAGATGATTTAACAAAGAAATAGAATACTTCTGTTGTTATTGATGACAATACAATAACAGAAATGAAAAATCTACTCTCACTAGAAAGAATCAAGAGCAGAATACATGAGACAGAAAAATGAGTAAGTGTGATGGAAGACATACTGATAGCAATCACTGATACAGAACAGAATAAAGACAAAATAATGGAAAGAAAGGAGGACATTCTAAGAGGCCTCTGGGACAACATTAAATGTATGAATCTTCACATTATATGGGTCCCAGAAAGAAAAGAGAGAAAGAACCAGAGAAATATTTGAGGAAATAATTGCTAAAAATGCCACTAACATGGGAAAGGAAACATTCAATCAAGTCCAGGTAGTACAGCAAGTCCAATAAATAAGGAATCCAAAGAGGAACACACTGAAATACATATTAATCAAATTTACCAAAACCAAAGACAAAGAGAAAATATTAAAATCACATAGGGAAAAGCAATACATAGCATATAGGGGAATGCTCACAAGGAGATTTTTCAGAAGAAATTATACAGGCCAGAAGGGAGCAGCATGATATATTTAAAGTGATGAAAGGGAAACACCTACAATCAAGGATACTCTACATGGCAAGGCTGTCTTTCAGATTTGACAGTAAAATCAAAAGCATTACAGACCAGAAAAAGTTAAGACACTATAGGACAACCAAACCAGCTTTATAGCAAATGCTAAAGGAACTTCTCTAGCAGGAAGAGAAAATGGAAATTATAAATTAAGAAGCTCACCAACAAAAGCAAATATATAGTAAAGGTAGGCAATCATCGACACACAAGTATGATATCAAAACCAGTAATCATGAAGAGAGGAGTGTATGAATGTAGAATAATGGAAAAGTATGTGAAATTAAGAGACCAGAAATTTAAAACAATTATATACATAGTCTTATACCAAAACCTCATGTTAATGCCAATAAAAATATAAAGTAAGTACACAAATAAGTAAAAGCAGTCCAAAAACTGAACATAGTCATCAAACCACAGGAGAACAAAAGAGGGACAGAAAGAAAAAGGCCTACAGAAACAAATCCAAAATGATGAACAAAATGGCAATAAGAACATTCATACTGATAGCTATCTTAAATGTAAATGGATTAAATGCTCAGACCAAAAGACATAGACTGGCTGAATAGATACAAAAACAAGACTCATATATAGGCTGCCTACTAGAGACCCACTTCAGATCTAGGGACACATACAGAATGAAAGTGAGAGGATGGAAAAAGTACTCCTTGAAAATGGAAATCATAAGAAAGCTGGAGTAGCAATACTCATATCACACAAACTGATTTTAAAATAAAGAAAATTCCAAGACATAAAGAAGTATATTACATAATGATCAAAGTATAAATCCAATAAAATATAAAAATTGTAAATATATATGCATTGAACATAGGAGCACCTCAATATATAAGGCATCTGCTAACAGCCTCAAAAGGGAACAATCAACAATAACACAAGGAGTTCCTGTTGTGGTGCAGTGGAAACAAATCCAACTAGGAACCATGAGGTTGTGGGTTTGATCCCTCTCCTTGCTCAGTGGGTTAAGGATCTGGCATTGCTGTGAGCTGTGGTGGAGGTCACAGACATGGCTTAGATCTGGCATTGCTGTGGCTCTTGCATAAGCTGGCAGCAATAGCTCTGATTTGACCCATAGTCCGGGGACCTCCATATGCTGTGGGTACAGCCCTAAAAAGACAAAAAAAGAAAGGCAAAAAAATTTAACACAATAGTAGTGGAATTCAACACCCCACTTACATTAATGGACAGGTCAAAAAGGCAAAAGAAATCATTAAGGAAATACAGACCTGAAAGGACACATTAGACCAGACGGACTTCATATTTATGGACTGTTCCATCCCAAAGCAGCAGGATACACATTTTCTCAAATGTACATGGAATATTCTCCAGGATAGATTTTATGCTGGGTCACAAATAAGGCCTCAGTAAATTTTATAATATTGAAATAAGTATCAAACATAATTTCCAACCACAACACTATAAAACTAGAAATCAACTGCAAGAAAAAAACTGCAAAAAACACAAACATGTGGAGACTAAACAATCTGCTACTAAACAATTGATGGATCACTGAAGTAATCAAAGAGGGAATCAAAAATACTTAGAGAAAATGAAAACAAAAATGCAATGACCCAAACACTGTGGGATGCAACAAAAACAGTTCTAAGAGTGGAAATTTATGACAATACAACCTTACCTTTGGAAACAAGAAAAATCTCAAATAAACAAACTTATCTTAAACCTAAAGCAACTGAAGAAAGAACAAATAAAACCTAAAGTTAGTAGAAAGAAAGGAATCACAAAGATCAGAGCAGAATATGACATAGAGATGAAGAAAACAATATTAAAGGTCAATGAAACTAAAAGATGGTTTTTTGAAAAGATAAGCAAACTGGTAAACTTTTAGCCATACTAATCAAGAACAAAATGGAGAGAGCTCAAATCAATAAAATTAGGAGTGGAAAAAGAGAATGTACAACTGACGCCATGAAAATACAAAAGCTCATAATAGACAAGTGACTATATGCCAATGAAATGGACAACCTAGAGGAAATGGACAAATTTGCAGAAATGTACAACCTTTCAAGATTGTCCAAAGGAGAAATAGAAAATATGAACATAAAAATCATAAGTACCGAAATTGAAACTATGATTTAAAAACTTTCAAAAAGGGAGTTCCCTTAGGGCTTGGTGGTTAATGAACCCAACCAGGAACCATGAGAATGCGGGTTTGATCCCTGGCCTTGCTCAGTGGGTTGGGCGTCTAGTATTGATATGAACTGTAGGTGTAGGTTGCAGACGCAGCTCACATCTGGGTGTTGCTGTGACTCCAGTGTAGGCTTGCAGCTGCAGCTCTGATATGACCCCTAGCCTGGGAACTTCCACATGCCATGGGTGGAACCTTAAAAAGCAAGCAAACAAACAAACAATCCAAAACAAACAAACAAACAAAAAACCTTCCAAAAAAAAAAAAGTGTGCAGGCAAAGTTAATTTGGAAACAGCACAAATAGCCTCAGGAATCACAAAAGCCCTGATAGGCAGAGAGCCTTGAAAGTCCCAGAGGGTGGGCAAAGTGATTTTGAAAATGGCATATAGTGCCTGAGAGTTGCAATTAGCCTGGGAGTCACAAATGGCCCAGTGGGCCAATGGAGTGATCTCAGGAATAGCACAGGCTCTGTGATCCATGCCAGCAGCCTGGCGCAAGACCACAGAAGTGGTATACATTGTGAGGCTGGCTAAAGGAACTGAGAGGGGTCCACCGACACACATTTTGCTCTGTTTTGGCTACAGAGAGCACTCTGACATCAGCCAGGTAGGAGAAAGACTTCAAGAATGGTGTAAGTCCTAGAGGTACCGAGAGAGCTTTTTAACAGCAGTTAGGAGCTGGCCCCACTCTTAGGGCTACAGAGAACTCTCCCTAGAGCAGTGAAACAAAGGGAGTGACTATGGAAAGGCACCTGTCCCTGAGCTACTGAGATCAGTCCTGAAAGCCTCCCTGGAAAAGAGAGGGACTGCAGGAGCCACTGATAACATTGGCAGCTACAGGAAATGATCCTGAGAGCTACATGGTAGTAGGAGGGGTCACAGGATCCAGTGTTGCCCCTCATCACAAAAGCAATCCCATGAACTGTGAACTGCTGCCACCCCTCCCAGACCCTATTCCTAGCAGCCACCCAGCTCCAGGGGAAGTAGGGTGATACTACTACTCCCATCACATGCTCTGGGTATATGTGAGCCACTATCACCCCTGAAAACTCCAGGACTGAGACCTGCTGTTGCATCTACGTACCTGCTATAAAGGGGGTGATAAACAGAAAGTTAGACATTATGAGGTGACAAAGAAATAGCTTTCAGACAAAGGAAAAAGTCAAAGACACACACACACACACACACACACACACACACACACACACCCCCATAAATGAAGAGGAGATAGATAATCTACCTGAGAAATAATTCAGAGTGATGATACTAAAGATGGTCTAAGATCTCAGAAAAAGAATGGTGGCACAGATAGAGACGTTACAATAATGTTTAACAAAAAGCTAAAAGATTTAAAGTACAAGCAAACTAAGATGAATAGCACAATGTCTAAAATGAAAAATGCACTAGAAAAAATCAACAGTAGGATAATGGAGGCAGAAGAATGAATAATTGAGTTGGATGACAGAGTGATGGAAATCACTGCCCCAGAAAAGAATGAAAAGAAATGAGGAGAGTCTTAGAGACCTCTGGGACAACATTCAACCTACCAGCATTTGCATCATAGGGATTCCTGAAGAAGAAGAGCAATAAAGGGCTAGAGAAAAAAATTTGAAGGGATTATAGCCCCAAACTTCCCTAATATGAAAAAGGAAACACTCAAGTTGAAGAAGCACGGAGAATACCATACAGGGTAAACCCAAGGAGAAACACAGTGAGACATATATTAATCAAACCAAAAATTAATTACAAAGAAAAAAATTCAAAAGCCCCTCTGGAAAGGCAGCAAATAACACAATGTAACCCTATAAGGGTAACAACTGATTTTTCAGCAGAAACACTGCAAGCTAGAAAGGAATGAAAAGTTAAATTTAAGGTGATGAAGAAGAGGAATATAGGACAATGAATACTCTTCACAGCAAGGTTCTAATTCAGATTTATTTATTTTTGTATTTTTGGGGATGTACCCATGACATATGGAAATCCCAGGCTAGGGGTTGAATCAGAGCTTCAGCTACCAGACTATAGCACAGCAATGCCAGGTCCAATTCGTGTCTGCAACCTACAACACAATTTGAAGCAACAATGGATCCTTAACCCACTGAATAGGGCCAGGTATTGAACTCACATTCTCATGGATACTAGTTGTGTTCCTTACTGCTGAGCTACCTCATTTAGATTTGATAGAAAGATAAAGAACTTTGCATACAGCAAAAGCTGAGAGAATTCAGTATCTCCCAACTAGATCTACAACAACTATCCCATGAATTTCTCTAGGAAGAAAAGGAAAAGACACAAGTAGAAACAAGAAAATTACAAGTGAAAAAACTCACTGGTAAGGACAAAGATAATATAATGGTAGAAAATACCCATTTACAAATATGCTATCAAAACTAACAAGCATGAGAAATAGAGAGGACACACATAGAGCATTAAAGATGCATCTGAAAATAAGATAACAGCAACCAAAAACAATTCTCTACAATACATATAAATGGTTATATCAAAATCTAAAGGAACCACAAACAAAATAATCTATAATGGACACACAAATGAAAAAGAAAATTCAGTTCAAGAACAACACTGAAGATAGTCATCAAATCACAAGAGAATAAAACCAAAGAGGAGGGGAAGAAGCAAGAACCAAAGTAACATCCAAAGCAATTAAGAAAATGGCAATTAGTACATTTTTATTCGTATTTCACCAAATGTAAATGATTAAATGCTCCAACAAAAAAGAATATGAAAACAAGACCCATATATACTCTATTCAAAAGAGACCCACTTCAGACATAAGGACACACACAGACTGAATGTGAGTGGATGGAAAAAGGTATTACATGAAAATGAAAATCAAAGAAAAGAGTAATAGCACTACTCGTATCACACAAAATGGACATTAAAATAAAGTTACCAAGTACATATAGTGGCTCAGCAGATTATGAATCTGAGTAGTATACATGAGGATGCAGATTTGATCCTTGGCTTTGCTTGGTGGGTTAAGGATCTGGCATTGCATTTTGCTGTGGTGTGAAACACAGACATGGCTCAGATTCTGAGTTGCTGTGTCTGTGGTGTAGGCACACAGCTGCAGCTCCAGTTCAGTCCCTAGCCTGGGAACTTCCATATGCCACAGTTGCAGCCATGGTAAATAAATAAATAAATAAATAAATAAATAAATAAATAAATAAATAAATAAATAAATAAATAAGTTACAAGACCCAAAGACACTGGATAATCAAAAACTCAATCCAATAAGAGATATGACAATTATAAATATATGCCCAATATAGGAGCACCAGAGTATATGAGGCAAATGCTAACATCCATAAAAGGAGAAATTGATAGCAATATAGTAACAGTCAGTGACTTTTACACCCTAGTTACATCAATGGACATATCATCCAGACAGAAAATCAGCAAGAAAACACAGGCCTTAAATGACATCCTAGACCAGATAGATTTAACTGATGTTTACAATCATTCCATCCCAAAACAGCAGAATATACATTCTTCTTCAAGTGAACATGGAATATTCTCTAGGATAGATCACATATCGGGTCAAAGAGCAAACCTTGGTAAATATCAAAAAAGTTTTTTTTTCCATAGCTTATCTGACTAGCATTTTTATTTTTTTAATTCAAATGAATTTTATTATATTTATAGTTGTACAACCATAATCACAACCTAATTTTAGAAACTTTTCATCAAATTTTTAAAGTTGAAATTATTTCAAGTGGTTTTCTCTTGACCACAAAGCTATGAGACTATAAATCAACTACAAGAAAAATAAAAAAGTCAAAAAACAAAAATCCCTGGAAGCTAAACAACATGCTACTGAACATTGAAGAAATCAAAGCAGATATCAAAAGATACTTAGAGGCAAATGATAATGAGGATAATGACATTCTAAAATCTATGGGACACAGGAACAGCAGTTCTGAGAGGGAAGTTTATTGCAAAATGATCTTATCTTAGGAAACAAGAAAAATCTCAGATAAACAACCTAGCCTTACACAAAAAACAACTATAGAAGGAAGAATAGAAAAAGCTAAAAATTTGTGGAAGAAAGGAAGTTATAAAGATCAGAGCAGAAATAAATGAAATAGAGACAAAGAAAATGTTAAAGCAGATCAATTGATCAAAAAGTTGGTTCTTTGAAAAGATCAATAAAATTGATAAAACTTTAGCCAGACTTTTCAAGAACAAAAGGAAGATGGTTCAAATCAATGAAGTAAGACATGAAAAAGGAGAAATTACAACTGACAAAACAGAAACAAAGGATAATGAGACTACTGTAAGCAACTATAAACTTATGAAATTTACAACCTAGAAGAAAGAGAGAGATTCTTTTTATTTTTTTTTTTATTTTATTTTTTTTTGTCTTTTTGCCATTTCTTGGGCCACTCCTGCGGCATATGGAGTTTCCCGGGCTAGGGGTCAAATCGGAACTGTAGCCACTAGCCTACGCCAGAGCCACAGCAACACAGGATCCGAGCCGTGTCTGCAACCTACACCACAGCTCATTGCAACGCCGGATCATTAACCCACTGAGCAAGGGCAGGGACTGAACCCGCAACCTCATGGTTCCTAGTCGGATTTGTTAACCACTGTGCCACGACGGGAACTCCGAAACAGATTCTTACAAAGGTACAATCTATCAGAGTTCCTGCTGTGGTGCAGCAGAAACAAATCTGACTAGGAACAATGATGTTTCAGGTTTGATCCCTGGCCTCACTCAATGGGTTAAGGATCCAGCATTGGTGTGAGCTGTGGTGTAGGTCACAGATTCGGCTCAGATCTGGCATTGCTGTGCCTCCAGTGTAGGCTGGCAGCTACAGCTCTGATTAGACCCCTAGCCTGGGAATCTCCGTATGCCATGGATGCAGCCCTAAAAGGACAAAAAGACAAAAAACAAAACAAAACAAAAAAAACACCCAAAAACCAAAAAACAAAGGTACAACCTACCAAGACTGAGCCCAGAAGAAATTGAAAATATGAATAGACTGAACATAACTACTGAAATTGAAAATGCTATTTGAAAACTTCAAAAAAAAAAAAAAAAAAAGCCCAGGACCTGATGGCTACACAGGTGAAGTCTATCAAATATTCAGAGAAGAGTTAACACCTATTCTTCTGAAACACTTCACATAAAAATTACAGAGGAAGGAACACTCCCTAGCTCATTATATGAGGCCACCATCACCCTGATACCAACCAGACAAGGATACAAAAAAAAAAAAAAGAAAATTATAGGTTAATAACAGTGATGAAAATATATGCACAAATTGTTGACAAAATAGTAGCTAACTGAATCCAAATGTATATATAAAAATGATCACATACCATGATCAATTAGGATTTATCACACGGTTGCAAGTACTCTTCAGTATTTATAAATCAATGTGATACACCATATCAACAAACTGAAGACTAAAAAACATAATCACATCAGTAGAGGCGTGAAAATATTTTGAGAAAATTCAACACCAATTTCTGATACAAACTCTCTAGAAAGTGGGCATAGAGGGAAATTA
Source organism: Sus scrofa (assembly GCF_054392235.1). NCBI lineage: Eukaryota > Metazoa > Chordata > Mammalia > Artiodactyla > Suidae > Sus > Sus scrofa. The sequence continues at coordinate 152,533,291 of NC_139383.1, forward strand.
CCTCAATGTAACAAAATCCATATATGACAAACCCACAGCTAACATCATTCTCAATGATAAAAAACTGAAAAGAATTTCTGCTAAAACAAGGAACAAGAAAAGGATGTCACTATTACCACTTTTATTCAACATAGTATTGGAAGTCCTGACATGACAATCAGAGAAGTAAAAGAAAGAAAAGGAAACCAAATGGAAAAGAAGTACAACTATCACTGATTGCAGATGACATGATAATATACACAGAAAATCCTAAGGACACTATCAGAAAACTGTTAGAACTTATCAATGATTTTGGTAAAGTTTCAGGATGCGAAATTAATACACACAAGTCTATTGCATTTCTATATACTAACAATGAAAGACCAGAAAGAAAGATTACAGAAATCTTCCCATTTACCATTACATAAAAAAGAATAAAATATCTAGGAATAAACCTACCTAAAAGGACAAACATCAGGACTCTGAAAACTATAAAATAGTGATGAAAGAATTCAAAGAGGATACAAATAGATGGCAAGATATATCATGCTTTTCAATTGGAAGAAGAAATATTATCAAAATGACTACACTAACCAAGGAAATCTACAGAGTCAATGGATTCATATCAAATTATTAAGGACATTCTTCACATAACAAGAACAATATATTTTAAGATTTGTATGGAAAAACAAAAGACCCTGAATAGCCACAGCAACACTGAAGAAGAAAAACAGAACTGGAGGAATCAGGCTTCATTACTTTAGACTATACTACAAAGCTGTAGTCACCAAAACATTATGGTATTGGCATAAAACCAGACACATAGATCAGAGAAACAGGATAGAAATCCCAGAAATAAACCCAAGCACCTATGGTCAATGAATCTATGACAAAGTAGGCAAGAGAATAGGGTGGAAGAAAGCCTCTTCAATAAGTGGTGTTGGGAAAATTGCTCAGCTATATATTAAAGAATGAAATTAGAACATTCTCTAACACCATACACAAAAATAAATTCATGATTGATTCAAGACCGAAAAGTGTAGTTCCTGTTTAGGCTCAGTGGGTTAAGAACCAGACTAATATCCATGAAGATGCAGGTTTGATGCCAGGCCTCACTCAGTGGATTAAAAATCTGGTGTTGCCACAAGCTATGGCACAGGTTGCAGAGGTGGCTCAGATCCTGCATTGCTGTGGCTGTGTTGTAGACTGGAAGCTGCAGCTCCATTTCAAGCCCTAGCCCAGAAACTTCCATATGCCACAGGTGCAGCCCTAAAAAGAAAAAAAAAAAAAGACCTAAATGTAAGGACAGATACAATAAGACTTTTAAAGGAAAACATAGGCAGGATGCTCTCTGACATAAATCACAGCAACAGCTTGTTTGATCCACCTCCTAGAATAAGGACAATAAAAACAAATATAAACCAATGGGATGTAATTAAACTCAACGGTTTTGCATAGCAAAAGAAACCATTAAAAATGAAAAGGAAACACGATTAATGGGAGAAAATCTTTGCAAATGATGCAGTAGACAAGGGCCTAATTTCCAAACTATATGAACAACTATATGCAACTCAAGAACAACAACAACAAAAAACAACCCAATCAAAAAATTGGCAGTAGACATAAATTTTCAGTTCTCCAAAGAAGATATATGTTAGCCAGTAGGCACATGAAAAAATCATCAACATCACTAATTATTAGAGAAGTGCAAATCAAAACTACAATGAGGTACCACTTCACACTGGTTAGAATGGCTATCAATAACAAATCAACAAATAAATTCTGGGGATGGTATGGAGGAAAGGGAATGTTCCTTCACTGATGGTTGGAATGTAAATTGGTACAGCCACCATGGAAAACCATATGGAGGTACCTCAGAAAACTAAATCTAGAACTACTATATGATCCAGTCATCCCACTCCTGGGCTTATATCTGGACAAAAGTACAATTCAAAAAGATACATGCGCCCTTATCTATGTTTATAACAGCACAATTCACAGTAGCTAAGAGATGGGAACAACCTAAAAGTCCATCAACAGATGAATAGATTAAGAAGTGGTACATATATACAATGGAATACTACTCAGCCATAACAAAGGACAAAATATTGACGTTTGCAGCAACATGGATGCAACTATAAATCCTCATACTAAGTGAAATAGGTTAGAAATAGAAAGACAGGAGTTCCCGTCGTGGCGCAGTGGTTAACGAATCCGACTAGGAACCATGAGGTTGCGGGTTCGGTCCCTGCCCTTGCTCAGTGGGTTAACGATCCGGCGTTGCCGTGAGCTGTGGTGTAGGTTGCAGACGCGGCTCGGATCCTGCGTTGCTGTGGCTCTGGTGTAGGCCGGTGGCTACAGCTCCAATTCAACCCCTAGCCTGGGAACCTCCATATGCCGCGGGAGCGGCCCAAGAAATAGCAACAACAACAACAAAAGACAAAAAAAAAAAAAAAAAAAGAAAGACAAATACCATATATTTATATACAGAATCTAAAATATACAGAATCTAAAATATGGTACAAATGATCTTACCTACAAAACAGAAACTAAACATGAACATGGAGAGCAGAATTGTGGTTGCAAGGGCAGAGGGGGGAGAATGTGGAATGGACGTGGATTTTGGGGTTGTAATAGATGCAAACTATTACATTTAGAATGCATAAGCAATGAAGTCCTACTGTAGAGCACAGAGAACTATGTCCAATCTTGGGTTAGAACATGATAGATGATAGTATGAAATTAAAAAATGTACATCTATATCTATAACTACATATATCTGTCTGTATATATGTTTCTATCTGACTAGATCCCTTTGCTGTTCATCATAAATTCAAAGAACGTTGTAAATCAACTATACTAATAAAAAAATAAAAAAATAAAGTATCCCAAGAAACAAATATCCAGGACCAGATGGCTTCACAGGTGAATTCTATCAAACATTTAGAGAAGAGTTAAAACCTATCCTTCTAAAACTCTTCCAATAAATTGCAGAGGAAGGAACACTCCAAAGCTCATTCTATGAGGTTGCTATCAACCTGATAGCAAAACCAAAGATATCACACACACACACACACAGCAATTACAGGCCAAAATCACTGATGAACATAGATGCAAAAATCCTCAATAAAATACTAGCCAAACAAATCCAGCAATACATTAAAAGGATCATACACCATATCAAGAGAGATTTATCCCAGGTATGCAAGGATTTTTCACTATCTGCAAATCAGTGTGATAAACCACACTAACCAGTTGAAAAATACAAACCATATGATCATCTCAATAGATGCAGCAAAAGCTTTTGACAAAATTAAATACCCACATCTGATGAAAACCCTCCAGAAACCAGGCATAGAGGTTACCTACCTCAACACAAAGAAGACTGTATATGACAAATCCACTGAAAACATCATATTCAAATTTGAAAAGCTGAAAGCATTTTCTTTAAGATTAGGAACAAGAAATGGACATCTCTTTTATTCAACATAGTTTTGGAAGTCGTAGTCAAGGCAATCAGAGAAGAAAAATAAATAAAGGCAAATACCATATGATATCACATATATCTGGAATCTAATATGCTACACAAATGAACTTTTCTACAGAAAGGAAAATCACAGACTTGGAGAACAGAGTTGTGGTTGCCAAAGGGGAAGGTGAGAGAGTGGGATGGACTGGGAGCTTGGGGTTAATAGATGCAGACTGTTGCCTTTGGAATGGATGGGCAATGAGATCCTGCTGTATAGCACTGGGAACTATGTCTAATCACTTCTGATGAATCTATACATGTATGGTGTAAATGGGTCAACATGCTGTACAGTCGAAAATTTACAGAACACTGTAAACAAGCTACAATGAAAAAAAAAATAAATAGAGGCATTTAACTCGAAAAAAAAATGGAATTGCAATTTGATCCAGCAATTCCATTCCTGGGCATCTATCCAGTGAAAATCATGGCTCAACAAGATACATGTACTCCAATGCTCATTGCAGCACTGTATACAATAGCCAAGACATGGAAGCAACCTAAATGTCTATTGACAGAGAAGTGAATAAAGAAGATGTGGTACATATACACAGTTGAATATTTCTCAGCCATAAAAAGGAAAGAAATAATGGCATTTGCAGCAATATGGATGGACCTAGAAATTATCGTGCTGAGAGAAGTTAGACAGCGAGACACCAATGTCATATGCTATCACTTATATGTGGAATGTGAAAAAAGGACCCAATGAACTTTTCAGAACAGATAGTGACTCAGACTTTGAAAATCATAGGGTTTCCAAAGGGGACAGGTTTGGGGGGTGGGGGGACTGTGCTGGGGCTTTGGGATGGAAATTCTATAAAATTAGGTTGTGATAATCATTGTACAACCAGAAATGTAATAAAAACTCACTGAGTTTAAAAAATAAAATACACAGAAAAAAACATAGGGTTAAAATCTGGATAACCAAAAAAAAAAAAAAAAAGAAATAAAAGAAATCTAAATTGGAAAAGAATAAGTAAAGTTGTTGCTGTATTCAGATGACATCATAATATACACAGAAAATCCAAAAGATGCTACCAGAAAACTGTTAGAGCTCATCAATGATATTGTTTAAATTGCAGGATAAAAAACTAATACATGGAAATCTATTGCGTGTCTGTATGCTAACAATGAAAGATAAGAAATAGAAATTAGGGAACACTCCCCATCTTGATACCCTAGATTCATTTGTCTAGGAATTAAGGTTGTCAGTGGCAATGACACCATTACCTCTTAACTCTTCTAACTACTAGAAATATTTTTGCTCCTTGTTCCTCAGTTTTATGTTCTGTTCATCTAGGTGTCTTACTTCCAGTGGAAGAAATCCTTCGACTAGTAGAAAAAACAATAGTTCCCCTAAAATGGAAGTTAAGACTTCCCAATGGCCACTTTCTGCTCTTCATTCCTCTGAATCAACTGGTAGGGAGGGCATTAATGAGATATCTGGTGTGATTCACTTTGACTACTGTTAGATAAAAAACATAGCTGAATGGTCACTAAAACAGTAAAAATAGATTTATTACAAACTATTGTAATGGGAAAAGGAAACCTCAGTACAGAACTAGGTTCAAATCTGAATGTTCAATTTGCAAGCATGAGTATATGGTCAAGGATCCTAGTAGAGGTAATTTTGTAGAAAATTACTAAAAAAATAATAATGGTAAGGAGAATTCTGTCTAAACCAATCTAACAGCATTGTTGCTTAAGATAGGATAGACGGATCATTCATCACCTGGTGGATGGAGGAAGATAAGAATTCTGATTAGATATTTAGGTCAATCTGATATGGAGGATGAGGGACTATATTTAAGCTCACTTAGCAGCTTTCTGGATGAGGATATTACTAATAAGTGATCACTTATGTCTAGGAATACGTTCAGAAGCCTGAATAAATTTAGGCCAAGCAAAGAATCTTTGTCATTTTCCCACATAATGTTCAAGGCAAAAAAGTTTTTTTTCTTTCCTTTGAGCTTAAAATGTCCATTTCTTTTTGGGTCACCCTTTGTTCATTAAAGATCTAGTTAATCACCTTTTAGATTTGGTTATACTCAGTATTTTCTGAATGATGCAAGCAGTCATGTATTTAATTATGTAGTGATTCTATGAAAATAAAACAAAAGATCTTTATAGTTAAAAAATCAGTTTCTGATTCCAGAGGGCGTTAAGTTCAGATTTCTAGAGATTGGGCTCAAAGCATCTTTAGATGGTGGAGTCAAGAAAGCAGTGGCAATTCAATTGATATTCTCTTTAGCAATTTGAATGTCTGTGATGATAGTATTAGGTGTTCTGGCGAATTTTCTGAGTGACCCATGTAGCAGTGGGCATGGTGATTGCACATTCATGATTTGATGTGGTGTCTTCCCTCATGTATATAACAATTCGTCCTACTTCAGTGTGTTGGAATTCAGGAAAAAGCAGTTTTTGTACTCCATGATTCCAAGTCAGAAAGAAGAAATATTGGAGAAACCAATTTGAACACCAATCTGTGGCCAGATATTGAAGATAGAAGAATTCAAACTTTGTCATGGACTGGCAAAATGTGTAAGGTGGATATAAGGATACACTATGGTTTGAAAAGAAGTCTAGCCTCATTAAACTTGCCTGATAATTTACATAAGTACACCAAGAATAATGATGGGGCACATCAATCTTTTGAGTTTACTTTGCTGGAACTTTTTAATTTTAAAAATTGAAATATACTTGATTTCCTATATTAGTTTTAAGTGTACAACATAGTGATTTGATATTTTTATAGATTATACTCCTTTTTTTCATCATATCATGTGACTTGATATGGAATCTCAGTTCCCAGGCCAGGAATGAACCCAGGCTGCAGTGGTGGAAGTGCTGAATCCTAACCATTAGACAACCACAGAACTCCCATATTATACTCCATTTAAATTATTACAAAATAATAGTTAAAATACCCTGTGCTGTACAATATATCTTTGTGATTATTTTTTTTCAATTTGTTTAAAAAGTATTAAAGTATAGTTGATTTACATCATTCCTTCAATTTCTGCTGTACAGCAAAGTAACCCAATCACTTATGTATTTTAAACACAGTAAATTTTATCTCATAATCTCATATAAATATTTTGCCCCTAATATCTTTCTTTTCTCCATTGGTAACCACTAGATTGTTTTCTATATCTGTGAGTCTGTTTACGTTTTGTTATATTCATTCATTTAATTTTTATATTGTACATGAGTGATAACAGAATATTTGTCTTTCTGACATATCTCAGCATAATAACCTCTAGATCCATCCACATTGTTTTAAATGGCAGAATATCATTTCTTTTTATGGTGAGTAATGTTCCATTGTGTGTGTGTGTGTGTGTGTGTGTGTACATGCTTATGCTTAGGTATGGATACTTGGGTTTCTCCCATATCTATTATAAATAATGCTTCTATGAACATTGATGTATATGTATCTTTTCAAACTAGTGTTTTAATTTTCTTAGGACATATAATCAGGAGTTGAATTGATAGATAATATTGTAGAACTATTTTTAGTTCTTTGAAACCTTCATACTGTTTTCCATACTGGCTGCACCAATTTACATTCCCACCAAGAGTGTACTAGAGTTACTTTTCCCCACATCCTCACCAGTATTTTTATTTATGGACATTTTGATGATAGTAACTTAACAGGTATGAGATGATATCTCATTGTTGCTTTGATTTTCACTTCTCTGATTATTAATAATGACCATTTTTCACGTACATATTGGACATCTGTATGTCTTTAGAAAAATGTCTTTTCAGGTCTTTTTCCTATTTAAAAATCTTGTCTCTTGCTTTGATATTGAGTTTACGAGCTGTTTATACATTCTGGATATTAACACTTTACTGGTCACATCATTTGAAAATATTTTCTCTCATTCAATAGGTTGTGTTTTCATTTTGTGGGCGGTTTCCTTCAGTGTGCAAAAGCTTTTAAATTTAGTGAGGTAAATTTTTGCTTTTATTTTATTTTATTTTATTTTTTGCCTTAGGAGACTGATCCAAAAACATATTGCTACAACTTGCATCAGAGTATTTTGCCTATGGAATATTACACTTTCAGGTTTTGTGTTTAGGTATTTAATCCCTTTTGAGTTTATTTTTTTAAATGTGGTATGAAGAAACAGTTTAACCTCATTCTTTTACATGCAGCTGGCCAGAATTCCAAGCAACACTTATTGAAGAGAATGACTTTTCCTGTTTATATCCTTGCCTCCTTTGTTGTATATTAATTGACTGTAAGTGCATGGATTTATTTCTGTGCTCTCTATTATCTTTCATTGATATATACGTCTGTTTCTGTGCCAATACCATGCTGCTTTGATTATTGGATCTTTGTAGCATAGTCCAAAGTTGTGGAGCTTGATACTTACAGTTTTGTTCTTTTTACTCAAGATTGCGTTGGCAATTTGGAGTCTTTTGTGGTTCCACATAAATTTTAAGATTATTTGTTCTATTTCTGTAAACAATGTCACAGATAGTTTGATAGGGTTTGCATTCAATCAATTGATTATTTTGGGTAGCATGGTCCTTTTAACAGTATTGATTCTTATAATCCAAGGGTGCAGAATATCTTTTCACTACTTTGTATTGATATCAATTTTCTTTTTTTCTTTTTTTTTCATGGCCATGCCTGCATCATGTGGAAGTTCCTGGGCCAGGGATCAAACCAGCAGCACAGAAGCAACCTAAGCCTCAGAGTGAAAATAACAGATCCTTAACCCACTGGGCACCCAGAGAACTCCAATAATCAATTTTTTCATCAATGTTTTAAAGTTTGCAGAGTAGATGTTTTTCACCTTTTGGTTTAAGTTTATTCCTAGGTACTTTGTTCTTTTTGATGCAATATTGAGCAGGATTGTTTTCTTTATCTTTCTAATATTTCATTATTAGTATATGAGAAAAGCAACAGATTTCTGTATCCTTGTAATCTTACATAGTTAAAACTTTACTGACCCTATTTTCTAGTTCTAAAAGGTTTTTTTCTTGGTGGAGATTTTAGGGTTTTCTATACATAGTAATATTTCATCTGCATATGCTTACTATTTTTTCTTTCCTTCCAATGTGGATGCCTTTTATAATTTTTTTCCTCTGATGGCTGTGGCTAGGACTTCACACTATGTTAAACTGAAGTGGTAGGGTGCAGGAATCATTGTTCCCAATTTGAGTGGAAAGTATTTCAGCTTTTCACCATTGAATATGATGTTGGCCATTTGTTTGTCATATATGGAGATGTTTTCCCTCTTTATCAACTTGAAAAGTTTATATAATAAATGGATATTGAATTTTTTGATATGCTTTTTCTGTATCTTTTGAGATTATTGTTGATTTTTATTTTTTTGTTAATATGATGTATCATATTGGACCATCCTTTCATCTCTAGAATAAATCCCACTTAATGGTGATGTATGATTCCTTTTATAAACTCATGACTTTTGTTAGTATTTTGTTGAGGGCTTTTGCATCTATATTCATCAGATATATTGGTCTGTATTTCTCTTTTTTTTAGTGCCATTGTCTGATTTTGGAATCAGGGTAATGGTGATTACCCTGGCCATATTTTGTCCTCTTCAATTTTTGGAATATTTGGAAAAGGATAAGTTTACTTCTTTATTTAAAGTAAATAAATTTTTAAAATTGAAGTATAGTTAATGTACAACATGTGTTTCAGGTATACAACATAGTTCATACTTTTTAAGTATTTTATTCCATTTATAGTTATTATAAATTATTGCATAGCTTTCCTGTGCTATACAATATATCCTTGTATCATATTTATTTTATACACAGTAGTTTGTAACAGTTAATTCCCTACCCTTATCTTGCACCTATCCCCACCCCTCTCTGCAAGGGTATCCACCAGTTCTGTTTTGTTTTTGTTATATCCACTAGTTTGTTTCATTCCTTTAGATTCCGCATTTAAGCAATATCATATAATATTTAACTTTCTCTGTCTGACTTTTTTTTTGTCTTTTTGTCCTTTCTAGGGCCACACCCATGGCATATGGAGGTTCCCAGGCTAGGGGTCTAATTGGAAATGTAATCACTGGCCTGCACCACAGCCACAGCAACATGGGATCCAAACCACGTCTGCAACCTACACCAGAGCTCACGGCAATGCCAGATCCTTAACCCACTGAGCAAGGCCTCATGGCTCCTAGTCAGATTCATTTCTGCTGCGCCACAATGGGAACTCCTTTTTTTTTTTTTTTTTTTGGTCTGACATTTCACTTAGCATAATACCCTTCAAGTCCATCACTGCTGTTGAAGATTGTAAAATTGTATTCTATGTTATGATTAAGCATATTCCATTTTGTGTGTGTTTGTATGTGTGGGGGGGTGCATACATATATGTGTGTAATTGCATATATATATATATATATATAATTACACATTTTCTTTACTATTCATCAGCTGATTGACATGAGTCACTTTCATATATTGGCTATTGTAAAGAATTATCCTATAAACATTGGAGTTCGTGTAACTTTTTGGATTAATATTTTTTTTTTCAGATATGTACTTAGGAGTGGAATTGCTGGGTCATATGGTAGTTCTATATAGAGTTTTTTTGAGAAACCTCTGTATTATTTTAGACAGCATCTGCTCCAATTTACATTCTTACAAAAAATGTAGGAGGGTTGCCTTTTATTCACAACCTCTCTAGCATTTATTATTTGTAGACTTTTTAAAGAAAACAATTGTTAATAGTGTGAGGTGATAACTCATTTTATATTTGATTTTAATTTCTCTGATAATTAGTAGTGTTGAGCATCTTGTAATATGCCTGTTGGCTATCTGTATATTTCCTCTGGAAAAATGTGTATTTAGGCCTTTTATCTATTTTTTATTGGTTTTCAAAAAATTTTAATGTCTAGTTGATTTAAAATGTACCAATTTCTGATATACAGCAAAGTGATGCCATTAAATATATTATAATATTATATTACACATTTTCATTAATATTTTTTCTATCGTAGTCTCTTCCTGGAGATTAGATATGGTTTATTGTGCTATAGAGTAGGACCTTTTCATCATTGTTGTTTATCCTTTCTAAATGTAATAGTTTGCATCTACTAAACCCAAACTCACAGTCCATCCATCTACCTCCTGCCACTCCTTGGCAACTATAAGTCTGTTCTGTATGTCTGCTGAGTCTCTTTTGGTTTCATAGATAGGTTTGTTTATGCCATATTTTAGACTCCACATATAAGTGATATCATTAATCTTTCTCTTTCTGACATACTTTGCTAAGTATGAGGTCTTTAGTTGCATCCATGTTACTGTGAATGGCATTATTTCACTCTTTTTATGGCTGTGTAGTATTCCATTTTTTATATGTACCACATCTTCATAATCCATTCATTTGTCAATGGACATTAATTTGTTTACATGTCTTGGCTATTGGAGATAGTGCTGCTATGAAGATGGGGGTGTATGTATCATTTTTGAATTATAGTTTTGTCTAGACATATTTGCAGAATTAGGATTGCTAGATTGTATGGTAATTTTATTTTTAGTTTTCTGAGGAACCTCCATGCTCTTTTCCATAGTGGTTGAACCAACTTATATTCCCCCTAACAGGGAAGGAGGGCTTCCTTTTATGCACACCCTCTCCAGCATTTATTATTTGTAAACTTTTTAATGATGGCCAGTCTGACCAATGTAAGGTGCTACCTCATTGTAATTTTGATTTGCATTTCTCTAACAATAGTGGTGTTGAACAAATTTTCATGTGCTTTGCTCATCTATATGTCTTTTTTTGATAACTGTCTATTTGGATATTTTGCCCATTTTTCAATTGAGTTTCATTTTCTTTTTGTTAGAGTTGTTTGTGTAATTTAGTGATTAAAAATTTTGTCAGTTTAATCATTTTCCACTATATTCACTGGTAGGTTGACTTTTCATTTCTGTTTTTTCTTAATGATTTACTTTGATGTGCAAAACTTGTAAGTTTGAATAAATCCCATTTTCTTAATTTTGTTTTTATTTCTGTTATCTTGGGAGACTGAACTAATAAAACATTTTTACAATTTATGTTAGAGAAGATTTTGCCTGTGTTCTATTCTAGTTTTATGGTATCATGTCTTATGTTTAAGTCTATAAGCCATTTTGAGTTTATTTTTGTGCATGGTGTGAGGGGTGTTCTAATTTCTTTTCTTTTTTTTTATATCGCATTTTTTTAAAAAAAACTTTTGGTGCCTTTATTTAGCCTACTACAAATAGAATAAATATTTTTTAAGAGCACACAGAACATTCATCTATACAGATGATATTCTGGGCCATAAAATTAGTTTCAATAGATTAAAAGAATTCAGATTATATAAAATATATTTAACCAAAAGAGAATTAAACTAAAAGTCAATAAGATAAACATATCTAGAAAAATCCCCTAACAATGGAAATTTTTTTGTTTATTACTCAAATTAATTTATCACATCTGTAGTTGTATAATGATCATAACAATCTGATTTCACAGGATTTCCATCCCACAGCCCAAGCACTTCCCCCCACCTCCCAAACTGTCTCATCTGGAGATGATAAGTTTTTCAGTGTCTGTGAGTCAACATATGTCCTGCAAAGATGTTCAGTCTGTCCTTTTCTCAGATTCCACATGTCAGTGAAAGCATTTGATGTTGGTGTCTCATTGTATGGCTGACTTCACTTAGCATGATAATTTCTAGGTCCATCCATGTTGCTAAAAATGCTGGTATTTTGTTCCTTTTAATGGCTGAGTAATATTCCATTGTGTATATGTACCATATCTTCTCGATCCACTCCTCTGTCGATGGCTATTTAGGTTGTTTCCATGTTTTGGCTATTGTAATTAGTGCTGCAGTGAACATTGGAGTACATGTGTCTTTGCGAGTCATGGTTTTCTCTGGATAGGTGCCCAGGAGTGGGATTGCTGGATCAAATGGTAGTTCTATGTTTAGTTTTCTGAGAAATCTCCTTACTGCTTTCCAGGTGGTTGCACCAATTTATAATCCCACCAACAGTGTAATAGGGTTCCTTTTTCTCCATGCCCTCTCCAGCACTTATTGTTTGTAGGCTTTTTGATGATGTCCATACTGCTGGTATAAGGTAGTACCTCAAAGTGGTTTTGATTTGCATTTCTCTAATAATGAGTGATGTTGAACATCTTTACGTGTGTTTTTTGGAATTCCATATATCTTTTTTGGAGAATTGTCTGTTTAGATCTTCTGCCCATTTTTTGATGGGGTTGTTTGCGTTTTTTGGTATTGAGCTGTAGGAGATGTTTATAAATTTTGGAGATTAATCCCTTGTCAGTTGATTCATTTGCAAAGATTTTTCTGCCATTCTGTGGGTTGTCTTTTCATTTTGTTTAGGGTTTCCTTTGCTGTGCAGAAACTTTTAAGTTTAATTTAAGTCCCATTTGTTTATTTTTGTTTTTACTGTCATTACTTTAAGAGGTGGATCTGAGAAGACGTTGCTGTCATTTATGTCAGAGAGGGTTTGGCCTATGTTTTCCATTAAGAGTTTGATAGTGTCTGGTCTTATATCTAGGTTTTTAATCCATTTCGAGATTATTTTTGTGTATGGTGTTAGGGAGTGTTCTCACTTCATTCTTTTCCATGTGGCTGTCCAGTTTTCCCAGCACCACTTATTGAACAAGCTGTCCTTTCTCCATTGTATATTCTTGCCTCCTTTGTCATAGATTAGTTGGCTGTGGGTGCGTGGGTTTAGTTCTGGGCTTTCTATCTTGTTCCACTGATCTATATTTCTGGCTTTGTGCCAGTACCATACCGTTTTGATGACTGTTGCTTTGTAGTATAGTCTGAAGTCTGGGAGCCTGATTCCTCCAGCTCCATTTTTCTTTTTCAGGATGTCTTTGGCTATGCTTGGTCTTTTGTGCTTCCAAGAAAACTTTAAAATATTTTGTTCAAGTTCCGTGAAAAATGTCCTTGGTAATTTGATTGGGATTGCATTGAAGCTGTCTTAGGTAGTATATTCATTTTGATAATATTGACTCTTCCAATCCATGGGCATGGTATATCTTTCCATCTATTTGTTTCATTTTTGATTTCTTTCATCAGTGTCTTATAGTTTTCAGAGTACAGGTCTTTTTGACTCTTTAGGTAGGTTTACAACTAGGTATTTATTCTTTTGGATGTGATGGTAAATGGGATTGCTTCCCTAATTTCTTTTTCTGATCTTTCATTGTTAGTGTATAGAAATGCTGTCATTTTCTGTGTATTAATTTTGTGTCCTGCAACTTTGCCAGATTCGTAGATGAGCTCTAACAGTTTTCTGATAGAGTCTTTAGGATTCTCTAGGTATAGTATCATGTCATCTGCAAATAGTGATAGTTTTACTTCCTCATTTCCAATTTGGATTCCTTTTATTTCTCTGTTTGCTGTGGCTAGGACTTCTAAAACTATGCTGAAGAGTAGTGGCGAAAGCAGACATCCTTGTCTTGTTCCTGATCTCAGCAGGAATTCTTTCAGCTTTTTGCCATTGAGAATGATGTTTGCTGTGGGTTTGTCATATATGGCGTTTATCATGTTGAGGTAGGTTCCCATTATGCCCACTTTCTGAAGGGTTTTTATAAGAAATGTGTGTTGGATTTTGTCAAAGGCTTTTTCTGCATCTATTGAGAGGATCGTATGGTTTTTATTCTTCAGTTTGTTAATGTGGTGTATCACACTGATGGATTTGCGGATGTTGAAGAACACTTGCATCCCTGGGACAAATCCCACTTGATCATGATATACAATCCTTTTAATGTATTGTTGGATGTGGTTTGCTAGTATTTTGTTGAGGATTTTTGCATTGATGTTCATCTGTGAAATTGGCCTGTAGTTTTCTTTTTTTGTGGTATCTTTGTCTGGTTTTGGTATCAGGGTGATGGTGACCTCATAGAATGAATTTGGGAGTATCCCTTTCTCTGCAATTTTTTGAAATAGTTTCAGAAGGATGGTATTAGCTCTTCTCTAGATGTTTGATAGAATTCGCCTGTGAAGCCATCTGGTCCTGGACTTTTGTTTGTTGGAAGTTTTTTAATCCCAGTTTCAATTTCAGTTCTTGTGATTGGTCCATTCATCTTTTCTATTTCATCTTGGTTTAGTCTTGGAAGATTGTACTTTTCTTAGAATTTGTCCATTTCTTCTAGGTTTTCTGTTTTATTGGCGTATAGTTGCATATAGTAGTGTCTTATGATCCTTTGTATTTCTGTGATGTGTGTTGTTACTTCTCCTTTTTCATTTCTAATTTTATTGATTTGAGTCCTCTCTCTTTTTCTTGATAAGTCTGGCTAGGGGTTTATCAATTTTGTTGATCTTTTCAAAGAACCAGTTTTTTGTTTCATTGATCTTTTCTATGGTATTCTTTGTTTCTATGTCATTGATTTCTGCTCTGATCTTTATGATTTCTTTCCTTCTACTAACTTGTCTGTTCTTCTCTCTCAAGCTGCTTTAGCTGTAAAGTTAGCTGGTTTATCTGAGCTTTTTCTTGTTTCCTGAGGTGGGCTTGTATTGCTATAAACTTTCCTCTTAGAATGGCTTTTGCTGCATTCCATAGGTTTAGGAGTGTCGTATCTTCATTGTCATTTTCTACTAAGCATTTTTAAATTTCCTCTTTGATTTCTTCAGTAATCCATTGGTCGTTTAGTAGCATGTTGTTTAGTCTCCACATGTTTGCGTTTTTTGCAGTTTTTCTGTTATTGTTGATTTCCACTCATACAGCATTGTGGTCGGAAAAGATGCTTGATATGATTTCAATTTTCTTGAAGTTACCAAGGTTGGACTTGTAGCCCAGGATGTGATCTATCTTAGAGAATGTTCCATGTGCACTTGAAAAGAATGTGTATTCTGTTGCTTTTGGATGGAATGTCCTATAAATATCTATTAAGTCCATCTGGTTTAATGCTTCATTCAGGGCCTGTGTTTCCTTATTGATTTTATGTCTGGTTGATCTGTCCATTGCTGTAAATGGGGTGTTAATGTCCCCCACTATGATTGTGTTATTGTTGTTTTGTACTTTTAAGATTGTTAGCAGTTGCCTTATATATTGTGGCAAACCTATGTTGGGTGCATAGATATTTAAAATTTTTATAACTTCTTCTTGGATTGATCCTTTGATCATTATGTAATGTCCTTCTTTATCCCTTAAAATATTCTTCATTTTAAAGTCTATTTGTCTGATATGAGTATTGCTACTCCAGCTTTCCTTTGATCCCCGTTTGTGTGAAATATTTTCTTCCATCCTCTCACTTTCAATCTGTATGTGTCCCTAAAAGGGAAGTGGGTCTCTTGAAGACAGAATATATATGGGTCTTGTTGTATCCATTTAGCCAGTCTATGTCTTTTGGTTGGGGCGTTTAGTCCATTAACATTTAAGGTAGTTGTTGATATGTATGTTCTTATTGCCATTTTATTAATTGCTTTGGATTTGTTTTTGCTGCTCTTTATTCTTTCCTTCTTCTCTTGTTTTTTTCTGCCTATAGAAGTTCCTTTAGTATTTGTTGTAAGGCTGGTTTAGTGTTGCTGAATTCTCTCAGCTTTTGCTTCTCTGTGAAGGTTTTGATTTCTCCTTCAAATCTGAATGAGAGCCTTGCTGGGTAAAGTAATCTTGGTTGGAGGTTTTTTCCTTTCTTCACATTAAATATATCATGCCACTCCCTTCTGGCCTGCAGTTTCTGCTGAAAAATCTGCTGATAACCTTATTGGGGTTCCCTTGTATGTTACTTGTTTCTTTTCCCTAGTTGCTTTCAAGATTTTCTCTTTGTCTTTAATTTTGGTCAGTTTGATTAATATGTGTCTCAGGGTGTTCCCCCTTGGGTTAATTGTATATGATACTCGTTGTGCTTCCTGGATTTTAGTGAGTGGTTCCTTTCCCATGTTAGGGAAATTTTCGGCTATTATCTCTTGGAATATTTTTTCTATCTCCTTCTGTCTCTCTTCTCCTTCTGGCACCACTATAATATGGAAGTTGGTGCATTTAACGTTGTCCCAGAGTTCTCTGAGACTCTCTTCCTTTGTTTTCTATCTTTTTTCTCTTTTCTCTTCCACATCCATAATTTCCACTAATCTGTCCTCCACCTCGCTTATTCACTCTTCTGCCTCTTGTATTCTGTTGTTAGCTGCTTCTAGTGAATTTTTTATTTCAGTTATCGTATTTTGCATCTCTGTTTGCTTAAGTTTTATATCTTGTATCTCTTTGCTCAGTGTTTCCTGTAAATTATACATCTTTGCCTCCAGTTTATTTCCAATGTCTTGCATCATCCTCACCACCAACAGTCTAAAGTCTTTTTCCTGGATGCTGAGAATCTCCTCATTGCTTAGCTGATTTTCTGGTGTTTTTCCTTTCTCCTTTATAACAGAGTTATAGTTCTCTGTCTTTTCATTTTTATAGGGTTTTTGGTGTGGTGACCTTTTTACAGATAATAGAGTTGTAGCCTCTTATTTCTGGTGTCTGCCCCCCTGTGGCTGAAGTCACTATGGGAGGCTTGCTGTAGGCTTCCTGATGGGAGAGGCTGATGCCTGCCCACTGGTAGGTGGAGCTGATTCCTATCCCTCTGGTGGGTGGGGCTTAGTCCCTGGATGGGATTAGCAGCAGCTGTGTGCCTGAGGGGTCTTTAGGTAGCCTGTTTACTGAGGGGCGGGGCTGTGACCCCACCTGGATTGTTGTTTGCCCTGGGGCTTGTCAGCACTGACTGATGGGTGGGGCCAGATTTTCCCAAAATGGCCACCTCCAGATAAAGGCACTTTGGCTGCTGAATATTCCTGAGACCTTTGCTTCCAGTGTCCTTCCCCCACAACAAGCCACATTCACCCCTGTTTTCCCAGGAGGTCCTCCAAGAACTGCAGTCAGGTTTGACCTCAATTCCTATGGAGACTTAGCTTTGCCCTGGGACCCAGTGCATGTGAAAGTCCATGTGCACCTTTTAAGAATGGGGTCTCCATTTTCCCCAGTCCTGTGGAAGTCCTGCAGACAAGCCCCACTGGCCTTCAATGCCAGATGCTCTGGGGGCTATTTCTCCCTGTGCCATATCCCCACACATGGGAGTTTGTGTGGGGCTCAGAATCTCACTCCAGTAGGTGAGTCTCTGTGAACCAGTTAGTTTCCAGTCTGTGGTCTTCCCACCCAGGAGGTATGGAGTTGCTTATATGGTGAAATCACCCCTCCTACCTTTTGATGTGTCCTCCTCTTTTTCTTCTGGAGTAGGATATCTTTTTGAGGGTTTCCAGTCCACTTGGTTGAAGGTTGCTCAGCCTTTATTTGTAAATTTTCTTGTTTTTAGAAGAGAAGTTGAGATCCAGTCCTTCTATTCTGCCATCTTTTCACATCCCCTTGGAAGTTTTGTTTTTTTTTTATCACAGTCTCAATTTCAGTGTTTGTGATGGTCCATTCATCTTTTTCTATTCATCTGGGTTTAGTCTTGGAATATCGTACTTTTCTAAGAATTTGTCCATTTCTTCTAGGTTGTCTCTTTTACTGGCATATAGTTGCTTGTAGTAGTCTCTTATGATCTTTTGCATTTCTGTGATGTCTGTTGTAACTTATTTTTCATTTCTAATTTTATTGATTTGAGTCCTCTTTCTTTTTGTTCTTGGTGAGTCTGGCTAAGGGTTTATCAATTTTGTTGATCTTTTCAGAGATCAAGCTTTTAGTTTCATTGATTTTTTTCTATGGTTTTCTTTGTTTCTATTTCATTTATTCCTGCTCTGTTCTTTACAATTTCCCTTCTGCTAACTTTATGTCTTGTCTGTTCTTTTCTCCCCACTTGCTTTAGAAGTAATATTAGGTGTTTATTTGAGTTTCTCCTTATTTCCTAAAGTAGGCTTGTATTGCTATAAACTTCCCTCTTAGAGCTGCTTTTGCTGCTTCCCATAGGTTTTGGATTGTTTTGTCTCTGTTGTCATTTGCTTCTAGGTATTTTTCATTTCCTCTTTGATTTCTTCAGTGATCCATTGATTTTTAGTATCATGTTGTTTAGGCTCCATCTGTTTTGGTTTTTGCATTTTTTTTCTTGTTGATTTCTAGTCATATAGCATTGTAGTCAGAAAAGATGCTTGATATGATTTCAATTTGCTAAAATTTACCAAGGCTTGATTTTCAGCCCATAATATAATCAATCCTAGAGAATATTCCATGTGCACTTGAGAAGGGTATGTATTCTGCCACTTTTGGATGGAATGTTCTATAAATATCTATTAAGGCCATCTGGTCTAATATGTCATTTAGGGCTTATGTTTCCTTGTTGATTTTCTGTCTGGATGATCTTTTCTTTGCTGTAACAGGGGTGTTAATGTCCCCTGCTATTATTGCATTACTGTCAATTTCTCCTTTTAATGTTGTTAGCAATTGTCCTATATAGTGAGGATATCATATGTTGGGTACATATCTATTTACAATTTTTATATCTTCTCAGATAGATCCTTTGGTCATTATATAATGTCCTTCATTGTCTCTTATAATATTTTTTATTTTAAGGTCTATTTTAGTATGATATGAGTATTGCTACTCCAGCTTCCTTTTTGATTCCCCTTTGAATGGAATATTTTCTTCTATCATCTCACTTCCAATTTGTATGTATCCCTAGAAGGGAAATGGGTCTCTTGAAGACAGTAAATATATGGGTTTTGTTTTTGTATCCATTCACCCAGTCTATGTCTTTTGGTTGGGGTATTTAGTCAAATTACATTTAAGGTAATTATTGATATATATATATTCTTATTACCTTTTTTATTAATTGTTTTAAATTTGTTTTGTTTATCTTTTTTCTTCCTTTCTCTTGTTCTCTTCTCTTGTGGTCTAATGAGTATCTTCAGTGTTATATTTGGATTGCTTTTCTTATTTGTGTGTGTATTTATTGTAGATTTTGCATTTGCAGTTACTCTGAAGTTTTGATATGAGTCTATATATACACAAGATTGTTTTAAGTCACTGGCCTCTCAATTGCAAGTGCATATCGTGTCCAGGCAGTGTCCATTTAGGGAATCTCCTTCTACCACAGGGACATTTGTGCTGGCAAGCACAATTTTGAAATCCTCCCTCTAGGTTTTTAGTCTCAGGATCTAGCCTAACCTTGGTCAATGGTTTGTAGGCTCCAGTATGGGGATGCCTAAAAGCCACAAAACTACTTGTGTGTGTATACAGCCCCTCTCAACAGTGGACAGGCTGCCTTAAATGCTGCTGAGGCCACAGCTGCCTCTGGAAATGACCTTACCCACCAGAAGACCCAGGAAATGGCCCTCCAAAAACAGTGCTAATTTATAGACCCCCAAATAACCAGGATCCAGCTAGAGATCCTGGGACAAAGCCCCACCCATCTTTCAACCAGCCCCTGCCCTGGGACCAGCACCACATACCAGTGTGCTTCCCTTGGGCCCAGTTCTATTGCCTAGCAGGGAGAAACCAGCTCTCAGAAAATCTCATCCCTAAGTATGCATACCTGGCCACCCAACAGAAGTCCATGCCCTGCCCTGGGACCAGCTGGGCCCTGACCTTACTCACTATCAGGCCAAAGAAAACCAAGATACCCTGGGCACCATACCCAACTGTATCAATAACTGACCCCAACCACTAGTGAACTGACAGCAGCTCTGTGACCCTAGGACTGAGCTACCAAATCCCAGGATAAACCTTGCCAACCAGTAGGCTGGAACTAGCTCCAGGACCCAACTTCACCCACCAGTAGGTGGGTAGTATCCCCAGGGTCTCCAGATTGTGTAAGGGCTGTTTGCCCACTAGTAACCCAGTACTAGCCCAGAGGCTCCCTGGCATTCCACATTTAGCAGCATAATGACCCAGTCCTGCTAAAGAACAGCCAACAGCATCCTTAAAAGCTAGGGCCCAGCAATCAGTTCGACTGGGGGCTAAACAAGCCTACCAGACAGCCCAAATATTTAGCCCAACACAACAGAAAGACATATACAGGCGTTTATAGAAATAACCCCTAGAGTATATATCTATGGTGATGAGAAGGGAATATGCTGCTAGAATTCTCAAAACATCTAATAATGGCCATCTCCAGGATTAAGAAATGTAATGAACCCACCTGATACATAAAAGGAAAACAGTACCTTAGGCAAAATTAGGTAACAGAGGAATATGGTACATTTGAAGAATAAAAAATTAATGCACAGAAATCTATTGTATTTCTATATTCTAACAATGAAAGTTCAGAAAGGGAAATTAGAGAAACTATCCCATATACTATCACATCAAAAGGAATTAAATACTTGAAATAAATATAGCTAAAGAGACATAAAACCTATACTTTGAAAACTGTAAGAAACTGATGAGGGAAATCAAAAATGACACAAACAGATGTAAAAATATACCATGCCCTTGGACTGGAAGGATCAATATTGTCAAATGACTATACTACATAATGCAATTTACAGATTAAATGCAATTTCTATCAAATTACCAAGGACCTTCTTCACAGAACTAGGACAAAATATCTTTTGTTTTTGTCTTTTTGTCTTTTCAGGGATGCAGCTATGGCAGATAGAGGTCCTCAGGCTAGGGGTCAAATTGGAGCTTCAGCTGCTGGCCTATGCCACAGCCACAGCAATGCAGGATCTGAGCCACAACTGTGATGTACACCACAGTTCATGACAACACCAGATCCTTAACCCACTCAGCAAGGCCAGGGATCAAACCCTTTTCTTCACTGATACTAGTTTGTCTCATTCCAACAGGAACTCCAAAGGACAAAATATCTTAAAATTTGTATTGAAACATGAAAGACCTCGAATAGCCAAAGCAATTGAAAAAGAAAAACAGAATTGGAGGAATCAAGTTTCCTTCTTCAGAATACAAAGCTACAGTCCTAAAAGCAGTATGGTACTGCACAAAAACAGACATATAGATTAGTGAAACAGTATAGCAAGCCCAGAAATAAACCCAAGCACCTGTGACAAATAAGGCAAAAACATACAGAAGAGGACAGAGAGTCTCTTCAACAATTGCTGGTGGGAAAAGTGGACAGCTACATGTAAAAGAATGATATTAGAGTATTATATAAAAACATATACAAAAATAAACTTAAAATGTATTGAAGGCCTAAACATAAGCCCAGATACTACAAAGCTTCTGGAGGAAAACAGAGACAGAACACTATTTGACATAAATCACAGTAACATCTTGTGTGATCCACCTCCTATAATAATAATAAAAACAAAAATTAACCAAGTGGACCTAATTAAATTCAAAATTTTTTGCCCAGCAAAGGAAACCATAAAAAAATAAAGACACACATAGAATGGGAGAAAAAAACTTTCCAAATGATGCAAAGGACAAGGGCTTAATCTTCAAAATATATGAACAACTCATATATCTCAATAACAACAAAAAGAAAACACAATCCAAAAATGGACAGAAGACCTAAAAAGACATTTCTCCAAAAAAGACATACCAGTGGCCAATAAGCACATGAAAAAATGCTCAATGTCACTATTAGAAAAATGCAAACCAAAACTACAATGAGGTACCACTTCCCACCAGTCAGACTGGCCCTAATTAATAAGTATATGCATAACAAATCCTGGAGAGGGTGTGCAGAGAAGAGGACCCTCCTGCAATGTTGGTGGGAATGTTAATTACTACAACCAATGTGGATCTTACTCAGAAAACTGAATATAGAACTACCACATGGATCAAACAGTCCCACTCCTGAGCATATATCAAGATAAAACCACAATCAAAAAGATACCCATATGTTCATAGTAGCATAATTCACAATAGCCAAGACAAGGGAAAAACCTAAATGTCTATAGACAGATGAATGGATAAAGAATACGTGGTACATGTATACAATGGAATAATACTCAGCCATCAAAAAAGACAAAATAATGGCATTTGCAACAACATGGATGCAACTAGAGATTCTCATATTTATTGAAGTCAGAGAGAAAGACAAATACCATATGATATCAATTATATGTGGAATCTAAAATATCACACAAATAAAACTATCTACAAAAGAGAAACAGACTCACAGACAGAAAACAGAGAACAGACTTGTGGTTACCAAGGGGGTACAGAGAGAGGAGTGGGATGGATGAGGAGTTTGGAGTTGGTAGATGCAAACTATTACACTAAGAATGGATAAGCAATGAGGTCCTACTGTATAGCATTAGAAAATCATCAAAGCTCTTGTGGTAGAACATGATGGAAGATAATATGAGAAAAAGAATGTGTGTGTATATATATATATGTGGGTGTATGTATACATATATACATATATATATACATATTCAGATATATATGTGTGTATATATGTATATCTGTATATCTGATACACTTGGGTCACTTTGCTGTACAGCAGAAATTGGCACATTACTGTAAATCAAATATACTTTAATTAAAAAAAAAACCTATGTGTAGAACGATTCTCACAGAACATCTACCAAAACCTGGCAGAAGACCTCAGACTTCCAGATGAGCAAGGTAAAAAAATCTCCACATAATTGTATAGGACAAAAGAAAAAATAGAGAAGAAAGGAATCTGGATGGGATAAGTATCCTTGAGAGGGAGCTGTGAGAAAGGAAAGATTTCTTCACACTGGGATGCCTCCTGATAGGTGAGTGATCTGCTGGGACAGAAGGAGAGCTTCAAAGCCTCAGAGAAAAGAATAGCAGCCAGTCTGAACAGGGCAAACAGAAAGAGATCCACACATACAGTCAGTTTCACCAGCCAGAACATCCCAGTGTGAGACTTTCATTAGTTGAGGCAGGTGGCATCTGGGTGCTGAGGCTTGGGACTTCAGAGTTCAGATCTGGGGAGAGGACTAGGGTTGGTTTGTGGAAACAGCAAAAGAGGGCTAGGTGGCGGTGGATCACAGCTGAGGGAGTATTGGCAGAGGCCTGTGTCCACCAGAGAAGCAAGATGCCATTGTTAGGGAGCACAAGATAAGGGGTTTAGAAACTTATCTTTCCAAGTATGTGGGCTCTCAGGCAACAGGGCACCTCTTTAGTGGGTTATAGGGACAGGCACAAGCCTTAGCAGACATTTCAGACTCCAGAAGTGGGCACAGCCCACTGCCTCTGAGGGTCTCACAACCAGGCATCACCCACTGCCTCCCAAGGAGCATGCAAAATCCATGGCCTCTCCTGGTTCCAAGGGTCCCATGACAAAACAGATGGCATCATCTGTTGCCATAATCTCCCCAGCAGTCATTGCCACCACCAAGGTCTGATCAAGGTCTGATCTGGTGCTTCATACCACCCCCACTTCCCCAAAAGCATGCACAGCCTGCCTCTGCTGCTAAGGTCCATGCAACAGTGGGCTGCCTGTCATGACCTCTTCCCTGGAAGTGCAAATAGGCTCTGTACCTGCATGCCCACTATCAAGGGGATAATGGTCTACACATGCTAAGGAAAGAGACAGCAAGAATTCAACTAGGAGTTCCCATTGTGGCTCAGTATGTTGAGAACCCAATGTACTGTCTATGAGCACTCAGGTTCAATACATGGCCTCACTCAGTGGGTTGTGTATCCAGTATTGCCAAAGCTATAGAATAGGTCACAGATACAGCTTATATCTAGTATTGCTGTAGTCATGGTGTAGGTCTGAAGCTGCAGCTATGATTCAACCCCAGCCCAGGAATTTCCATGTGTTGCAGATAAAAAAATCTGAACCAAAAGTAGCTACCACATCATAAAAATAGTAAACCCACAAAAGCTACCCAGGCATGCTCCCACATATAAATATTCCTCAAAGTCTACTGTAGATAATAGTTTCCCATAAATTCAGAGTGTAAGCAAAATATAAGCAAAATGAAGGAGAGGACCCAGTTAAAAGAACAAAATAATTCCCTGAAGGTGCAAACAATAGAACAGACTTCCTAACTCTAGTAAACACCAAGTTAAAAACAAAGAGGTAATGAAAATACTGAAGGAATTAAGAAAGGCTACTGCAAGAAATGAAGATTACTTTTTTTAAAAATCTAGAAACTATAAGGAGGACCAAGAGAAATTAGGAATTCATTAGCCAAGACAAAAGCTGAGCTAAAGGCAATGAATAACATAATGAATGATACAGAGGAATGGATAAGTGATTTGAAAGATATAATAATGGAAATCACCCAGGACAGCAGACAGAAAGCCAAATTAAAAAAAAAAAAAGCACAGCAATATAAGTGATCTATGGGATAATACAATTGTGTAGTCGTGCCAAATACACAAAAGGGTGATTCCAGAAGGAGAAGAGAAAAGGTGATTGAAAATGTTTTTAAATTATGGCTGAAATTTTCCCAAATCTAAAGAAGGAAACATATATCCAGATAAAGGAAGCACAGAGTGTTTCAAATAAGATAAATCCAAAAAGACCTACATCAAGGCATACAGTGAAAATGTCAAAAGTTAAAGAGGATCCTAGAAGCAGCAATAGAGAAACTAAGTTAATTAAAAAGAAACCCCCATAAGGCCACCAGTTAATTTCTCTACAGAGACACTGCAGGCCTAAAGGGCGTGGGAAGATATATGGAAAGTTCTGCAATGTAGAATACTCTACCCAGCAAGATTACCATTTAGAATAGGAGGAAAATAAATAATTTATCAGACAAGCAAAAACTAAAAGAATACAATCATATAAAACTTAACCTAAAAGAAATACAGAAAGGTCTCCTCTATGTAGAAAAGAAGTAAGAAGATATAGGTTGGAGGAAATCACAATTGGAAAGTAATTCCTTAAATAAGCTAGTATACAGATCAAAAAGAGGAAAAAAAAACACTTTGCAAAAGTAATGATATACACAAGGAACAGCAAAAAGAAAAAATAAAAACGTGAAGATGTAAAAAAGGTCACCAAAATCATAAAATGTGGGGAAGGAGAGTAAGAAAATCTAGATTCTTTTTTAAGATTATGTTTGAGACTATGTGACTCTCAGTCTAAAGTAAGCATTAACAGAAAGGGGTTAACATACTTGCAAAACAAGGCAACCACACATTTTATATATATATATATAAATATATAAATATATATATATTAATATATATAAAATAGATTCACAAAAAAAGAAGAGAGTACAAGCATAAAACAAAGGGAATAATCAAACCACAAAAAGAAAAAGAACCAAAGAAGAAACATAGAATCAACTGGAAAGAAAGTTTTAAATGAGCATAAATAAATATCTATCGGTAATTACCTTAAATGTCAATGGAATGACGACTCCCATGAAAAGACAAAGAGTGGCATACTGGATTAACAACAACCAAAAAAGAGTCTACAATATGCTCTATACAAGAGATCCACCTTAGGGCAAAAGACATATAAATTGAAAGGAAGGGTGGAAAAATGATATTTCATGCAAACAGAAATGAAAAGAATCCAGGGCCATACTACCCTGAATGCACCCAATCTCATCTGATCTTAGAAGCTAAGCAGGATTGGACTGGGTTACTACTTGGGTGGGAGAAATCAAAAGAAAGCCAGAGCTGTAATAGTAATATCAGATAAAATAGACCTTAAAACAAAGTCCATAAAAGAAAGATAAAGAAGGACCCTGTATGATGATAAAAGGATCAATGCACAAAGAAGATTTTACATTCATCCTAAATTATGCCCCTAATATAGGAGCGCCTAATACATAAGACAAATATTTATAGACATAAAGGGAAAAATTTATGAAAATACAAAGATAATAGGACAATTTAACACTCTACTCACATAAATGGACACATATTCTAGACAGAAAGTCAATAAGGCAAGAGAGATCCAAAAGGATACAGTAGAACATTTAAACTTTATATTCAAGACATTACATCCAAAAAGACCAGAATATGCCCTTTTCAAGTATACACAGAACATCCTCTAGAGTTGACCACATACTAGGTCATGAAACTAACTTCAAAAATTTTAGACTATAGAGGATTTCCTGTCGTGGTGCAGTGGTTGACGAATCCGACTGGGAACCATGAGGTTGCAGGTTCGGTCCCTGCACTTGCTCAGTGGGTTAACGATCCAGCATTGCCATGAGCTGTGGTGTAGGTTGCAGACGCAGCTCGGATCCTGCATTGCTATGGCTCTGGCGTAGGCCAGAGACTACAGCTCCGATTAGACCCCTAGCCTGGGAACCTCCATATGCCATTGGAGTGCCCAAGAAATAGCAAAAAGACAAAAAAAAAAAAAAATTCAGACTATAGAAATTATTTCAAGAATCTTCTCTGACCACAATGGCATGAAACTAGAAATCAACCACAGGGAAAGTAATGAGGGGAAAAAAAAAGACCACTTGGAGACAAAACAGCATGCTAATAAAAAGCCAATAGGTCAACGAGAAAATCAAAAAGGAAATTTAAAAATATATTGAGAGAAATGACAATGAAAACACAATCATGCAAATTCTACTGGATGCCACAAAAACAGCTCTTGGAGGAAAATTCGTAGAGATGCCTTCCAAAAAAAAAAAAAAAGAAAGAAAGAAAGAGAAAAATCTCAAATCAACAATATAAACTGCCACCTAAAAGAAATTTAAAAAGAAGAACAAATGAAACCTAAAGGCAGCAGAAGGACATTAATAATAAAGATCAGACATAAAATTAATAAAACATAGAATTAAAAAATAGAAAAAAAATCAGTAAAACCAATAGCTGGTTTTTTGAAAAGGTAAACAAAATTGGCAAACCTGTGGCCAGGCTCACCAAGAAGAAAAAAGAGAACACAAATGAACTAAAAAGTGGAAAAGGAGAAATTTCAATTGATATCACAGAAATAAAAAAGTATTATATGAACAAGTATATGTCAACAAATATGACAACCTATAAGAAATGGACAAATTGCTAGACACATACAACCCACCAAAACTGAATCAAAAAGAAATAATTCAAAAAGAAAAACAAATCACTGGAATAAAATATAATATATATATTATATGTATTATAAATACAAAGCCAGAGCTGCACTAGTCATATCAGACAAAATAGACCTTAAAACAAAGTCCATAAAAGAAAGATGAAGAAGGACCCTGTATAATGATAAAAGAATCAATGCACACAGAGGATTTTATATTTGTAGTATATAAATATTTGCCATTTTAGAGTTACACTCATGACATAGGGAGGTTACCAGGCTAGAGGTCAAATCGTACATCCTCATGGATGCTAGTCAGCCATGACAATGCAGGATCCAAGATGCATCTGCAACCTACACCACAGCTCATGGCAATGTTGAATCTTTAACTCACTGAGCAAGACCAGGGATCCAACGTACATCCTCATGGATGCTAGTCAGGTTTGTTAACTGCTGAGCCACGAAGGGAACTCCTATAATATATAATTTTAAAAACCTCCCTATAAAAGTTCCTGCTATGGCACAGTGGGTTAATAATCCAACTGCAGCAGCTTGGGTTGCTAAAAAGTTGCAGGATTGATACTCAACCTGGAGCAGTGGTTTAAGGATCCTACATTACTACAACTGTGACATAGGTCATAGCTCTGACCTGGATTCAATCCCTGGGCCAGAAACTTTCATATGTCGGCATTGCAATCATAAAGTTACATAAATAAATAAACATGAAAACTCTATAAAAATAAGTCCAGGATTACATGGCTCCACAGGTGAATTCTACCAAACACATAAGGAATGTGTACCCATCCTTTTAAAAATCTACCAAAAGATTGAAGAGGAGGGAACACTCTCAAGATATTCTATAAAGCTGTCATCACCCTAATCCTAAATCAGACAAAGATACCACAAAAAAGAAAATTGTAGGCCAACATCTTTGATGAATATTGATGCAAAAAATCTCATCAAAATTACAGCAAACTGAATCCAACAACACATAAAAAAGATCACACACCACCATCAAGTAGTATTTATCTCAAGTTCACAAGGATGGATCAACATACACAAACCAATCAATGCAATACACCACATTAATGAATGAAAATTCAAAAACCACATGATCATCTCAAAAATGCAGAAAAAAAACTTGCCAAAATTCAACAACCAGGAGTTCCCATTGTGGCTCAGTGGTAACAAGCCAAACTAGTATCCATGGGTTCAATCCCTGGCCTCGTGCTATAGGTTAAGATTCAGCATTGCCACAAGCTGAGGTTTAGGTTACGGATGTGGTTCAGATCCTGCATTGTCGTGGCCATGTCTTAGGCAAGCAGCTGCAGTTCCAATTTGACCCCTAGCCTGAAAACTTCCCTATGTCATAAGTGCAGCCCTAAAAAGAAAAAAA
Organism: Sus scrofa; assembly: GCF_054392235.1. Classification (NCBI taxonomy): domain Eukaryota; kingdom Metazoa; phylum Chordata; class Mammalia; order Artiodactyla; family Suidae; genus Sus; species Sus scrofa. Next base: position 152,561,965 of record NC_139383.1, read on the forward strand.
AAATAAATAAACTAGTAATGATTTAAAAAAAAAAACTTACTAAAATGTGTATACAGGGAAAATATCTCTAAAATCTAAGGGTATTTAATCACAACCTCATAGCCAATATAATATTCAACAAAGAAAAGCTAAATTGGAACAAGGCAATGAAGTCCACTCTCACCACATAGTATTTTATTTGCATAGTTTTGAAAGTCCCAGCCATAGCAGTTAGATAAGAAAAAGAAATAAATGTGTCCAAATTGGAAGGAAAACTTAAAATTGTTACTATTTTCAGATGATATGACTATATATATATATATATGTATACACATACATATATGTATGTATACATATATATAATCCTAAGGACTTGACACAAAAACTATTTGATTTGATAAAGAAATTTAGCAAATTAGAATAAAAAATTAACATTCAGAAATTGGATGTATTTCTGTATGTTAACAATGAAATATCAAAAAGGGAATGTAAAAAAAAAAACTCTTAAAAATCACACTAAAAAATAAAAATGAGTAAAATACCTAGGAATAAATCTGGCCAAGGAGGTGAAAGTCTTATGCACTGAGAACTATGAAATATTAATAAAGGATTTCCAACTGTGGCACAGTGGGTTAAGTATCCAACTGCAGTGGCTTGAGTCACTGCAGAGGTATGAATTCAATCCCCAGCCTGAATCAATGGGTTAAGGGATTTAGCATTGCTGCAGTTGCCAAGTATAGTGCAACTGCAGGTCAGATTCAATTCTTGGCCTGGGCATTTCCTTATGCAGTGAGTGTGGCTATTTAAAAACAATAAAGGAAATTAAAGAAATGTAAAGATATCACATGCTCTTGGACTGGGAGAATTAATATTGTTAAAGTGGCCATACCACCTAAAGCAATTTACAAATTTTATGTTATCCCTATGAAATTAACCATGACATTTTCCACAGAACCAGAACAAACAATCCAAAAATTCATATGGAACCATAAAAGACCCAGAATTTCCAAATCAATCATTAAGACAGAGAACAAAGCAGGAGGCATAACCCTTCCAGGCTTTAGACAATAATACAAAACTACAGTAATCAAAACAGTGTGGTGTTGGTACAAAAACAGACATACAGATCAATGGAACAGAATAGAGAGCCCAGAAATAACCCTATACACCTATGGTCAATTAATCTTCCATAAAGTAGGCAAGAATATCCAATGGGGAAAAGAAGTTCTCTTCGGAAAGTGCTGCTGGAAAAGTTGTATAGCTGCATGTAAATGAATGAAATTAGAGAGATGGGATAAAGATAGCAAAATAGAAGGACTGGAGCTCAACATCTCTCCTAAAAACAACAAAATTCATATCTAAAGTCTGAGCATTCTTCATGCAAATGGACCAGAAACCTTAAAAAAGATATCCTACTCCAGAAGACAAAGAGGCAGACACATCAAGAGGTAGGAGCGGCAATTTCATGATATAAACAACAACCTTCCTCCTGGGTGGGAAGCTCCACAGACTGGAAACTAACTGATTCACAGAGACTCACCTACTGGAGTGAGAGTTCTGAGCCCCACATCAAACTCTCACATGTGGGGATCTGGCACTGGGAGAAAGAGCCCCTGGAGCATCTGTCATTGAAGGCCAGTGGGGCTTGTCTGCAGGACTTCCACAGGACTGGGGGAAATGGAGACCCCATTCTTAAAAGGTGCACATGGACTTTCACATGCACTGGGTCCCAGGGCAAAGCTAAGTCTCCATAGGAATTGAGGTCAAACCTGACTGCAGTTCTTGGAGGACCTCCTGGGAAAACAGGGGTGAATGTGGCTTGTTGTGGGGGAAGGACACTGGAAGCAAAGGTCTCAGGAATATTCAGCAGCCAAAGTGCCTTTATCTGGAGGTGGCCATTTTGGGAAAATCTGGCCCCACCCATCAGTCAGTGCTGACAAGCCCCAGGGCAAACAACAATCCAGGTGGGGTCACAGCCCCGCCCCTCAGTAAACAGGCTACCTAAAGACCCCTCAGGCACACAGCTGCTGCTAATCCCATCCAGGGACTAAGCCCCACCCACCAGAGGGATAGGAATCAGCTCCACCTATCAATGGACAGGCATCAGTCCCGCCCATCAGGAAGCGTACAGCAAGCCCCTGTACCAATTTCAGCCACAAGAGGAGCAGACACCAGAAATAAGAGGCTACAACTCTATTATCTGTAAAAAGGTCACCACACCAAAAACCCTATAAAATGAAAAGACAGAGAACTATAATTCAGATGAGAGAGAAAGAAAAAACCCAGAAAAACAACTAAGTGATCAGGAGATTCTCAGCCTTCAGGAAAAATTCTTTAGACTGTTGATGCTGAAGATGATGCAAGACATTGGAAATAAACTGGAGGCAAAGATGTATAATTTACAGGAAACACTGAGCAAAGAGATACAAGATATAAAACTTAAGCAAACAGAGATGCAAAATACAATAACTGAAATAAAAAATTCACTAGAAGCAGCTAACAACAGAATACAAGAGGCAGAAGAGTGAATAAGCGAGGTGGAGGACAGGTTAGTGGAAATTATGGATGTGGAAGAGAAAAGAGAAAAAAGATAGAAAACAAAGGAAGAGAGTCTCAGAGAACTCTGGGACAATGTTAAATGCACCAACTTCCATATTATAGGGGTGCCAGAAGGCTAAGAGAGAAGGGGACAGAAAAAATACTCAAAGAGATAATAGCTGAAAAATTCCCTAACACGGGAAAGGAACCACTCAAATCCAGGAAGTGCAACAAGTACCATATAAAATAAACCCAAGGAGGAACACCCTGAGACACATATTGATCAAACTGGACAAAATTAAAGACCAAGAGAAAATCTTGGAAGCAGCTAGGGAAAGGAAACAAATAACATACAAGAGAACCCTGATAAGGTTATTGGCAGATTTTTCGGCAGAAACTGCAGGCCAGAAGGGAGTGGCATGATATATTTAATGTGAAGAAAGGAAAAAACCTCCAACCAAGATTACTTTACCCAGCAAGGCTCTCATTCAGATTTGAAGGAGAAATCAAAACCTTCACAGAGAAGCAAAAGCTGAGAGAATTCAGCAACACTAAACCAGCCTTACAACAAATACTAAAGGAACTTCTCTAGGCAGAAAAGAAAAGATCAGCAACAGGAAACAAAAATTCTACAAAGGACAAGGCTTACCAGTAAATGTATATATACAGTAAAGGTACAAAACCATCCACACACAATTATCCCACCAAAATCATAAATCATGAGAAGAGGTGGATACAAATGCAGGACACTGGAGATGCACTTGCAATTAAGAGACCAACAACTTAAAAAAATCTCATATAAATATAGACTTGTATCAAAACTTCAGAATAACTGCAAACAAAAATCTGAAATTGATACACAAACAAATAATAAAAATCAACTCAAATACAACACTAAAGATAGTCAACAAACCAGAAGAGGAGAGAAGAAGAGAAGAAGGGAAGAAAAAAGAGCAACATAATATAGGTCTGAACCAGGATCCTTTCACATTATGCTTCTGTTCTGGGTCCTAGAGAGTGTAAGATTTTGCATGTGATCTTTAAGAGTAAAGTCTATATTTCCTTCTACCTCTCTTGGTCTCCCCACTATAAACCCTTATGACTTTCAGACTCCAGGAGTTGGCTTCCCAGTGCAGCACCCTTGGTCTCGTGAGCTTGACCTCTGGCTTGGGCCTCTTACACCTGCTGGAGAACCTCTTCTGTTGTACTTACTTCCTCTTCTGTTTGTGGGCCACTCACCTGGGAGTATGGTGAGTATCCTGAGTCTGCCCCTCCTACCAATCTCCTTGTGGATCCATTTTTTTTTCAAATTGAAGTATAGTTGGTTTATAATGTTGTGTTATTTTCTGGTGTGCAGCAAAAGCATTATGTTTTTACATATCTCATATATTATTAATATCTATATTAATATCATAATTATTAATATCTCACATATTATTAAATATATAACTTGTGTAATGTATAAATATATACATTATTTTAAATATTATTTTCTATTAGGATTTATTACAAGATATTGAATATAGTTCCCTGTGCTTTTTAGTAGAAACTTGTTTATTTTATTTTTAGTAGTTTGTATCTGCTTGTCCCAAACTCCTCATCTACCCCTCCTCTACCCACTGTCCTCCTTGGTAACCATAAGTTTGTTTTCTATATTTGTGAGTATGTTTTTGTTTTATAAATAAATTCATTTGTATCATATTTTCGATTCCACATATAAGTGATAACATAATTTTTTTCAATCTGACTTACTTTACTTAATATGATAATCTCTTTTCCCTATGTGTTGCTCCAAATGTCATTATTTCTTATGGCTGAGTAGTATTCCGTTGAATATACACCACATCTTTTTAATCTATTCACCTGTAGGTGGATATTTATGTTGTTTACCTGTCTTGACTATTGTAAATTTGTTCTGCTGTGAACACTGGGGTGCATATACCTTTTCACATTAGAGTTTTCTCTGGATATATGCCCTGGATTGGGATTGCTGGGTTACTCATTTTTAGTTTTTTAAGAAAATTCTATACTGTCTTCAATAGTGGTAGTGCCAATTTACTTCTCCACCAATAGTGTAGGATTTGCTTTTCTCTACACCCTCTCTGACATTCAGTATTTGAAGACTTTTTAATGATGCCCACTCTGACTTGTGTTGATTAATACCTCACTGTAATTTTTATTTGAATTTTTAAAAATAGAGACTTTGAGCATCTTTACATGTGTCTATTGGCCATCTGTATGTCTTCTTTGGACAAATATATGTTTAGATCTTAGGCCATTTTTTTGTTTGTTTTTGTATTGGGTTGTGTTTTTGTTATTGAGTTGTATGAACTGTTTGTATATTTTGGAAGTTAAACCCTTTCAGTTGCATTGTTTGCAATATTTTCTCAGTCTGTAAGTTGTCTTTTCATTTTGTTTATAGTTTCCTTTGTTATACAAGAGCTTGTAAGTTTGGTTAAATTCAATTTGGTCATTTTAAATTTTATAGAAATAATTTGCCTAAAGTAACTGACCACCTGAGAAAATGTTGCTATGATTTATGTCAGAAAATGTTTTGAGTTTATTCTTTTCTAGGAGTTTTATGGTGTCACAGCTTATATTTAACTCTTTAAGCAATTTTGAATTTTCTTTTTTGTGAGGGAATTTTCTTAACTTCATTGATTTACACACAACTGTCCTGCTTTCCCAATGCCACTTGCCGAAGAGGCTATATTTATTGTATATTTTTGCCTCCTTTATCAAATATTATGTGATGCTAGATGTGGTGGCTTATTTCTGGACTTTCTATTCTGTTCCATTGATCCATATATTTGTTTTTGCATCAAGTCCATGCTGTTTTGATTATTGTAGCTTTGCAGTATGGTCAAGTCTGGAAGAGTTTTGCCTCTAGCTTTGTTCTTTTTTATCAGAATTGTGTTCATAATTCTGAGTATTTTATGGTTCCATATAAATTTTAGGATTATTTTTTCTAGTTATGTGGAAAATATAATGCATAATTTGATAGGGATCACATTAGATGTATAGAATGTTTGGGATTGTATTGCCATTTTAATATTCATTCCTTCTAATCCAAGAACATGGGATCTCTTTCTATTTCTTTAAATCACCTTCAAATTTCTTTATCAATACTTTATATTTCTCTGCATATTTCTTTCTCTTCCTTTGCCAGATGTAGTCCTGAGCATTTTAACATGACTTTTAGAAGTTTTTTTTATACATTCCCTTTCTGAGATTTCATTGTTAGTGTAAAGAAATCCATCAGATTTCTGTTACTCTTGTATCTCCCTGCCTTGCTGAATTCACGTATCAAGTTTAATAGTTTTTTGGTGACTATTTACTGTTTTCTATATATAATATCATATCATATGCCTATAGGGACAATTTTAACTCTTCCCTTCCAAGTTGAATATCTTGTATTTATTTTTTTCTTGTTTGATTTTTCTAGTTAGGTCTTCCAATGCTATGTTGAATAGAAGTGGGCCTACTCCCACAGTTGGCATCCTTTTTTGTCCCAGATTTTAGGCAGAAGACATTCAATTTTTCACTTTTGAGTGTTATGTTGCTTAGAGTTTGCCATAAACAGCTTTTATTATGTTGAGATTTTTTTCTTCTATACCTGTTTTGGTGATGTTTTATCATGAAATAATGTTAATTTTTATCAAATTCTTTTTCTTCTTATATTGAGGTGATTATGTGGCTTTTTAAATGTTGTTTACCACATGGATTGATTCATGTACATTGAACCATCATTGTGACACTGAAATGAATTCAACTTGATCCTGGTATATGATCCTTTTTATGTGCTGTTGGATTTGGTTTGCTTAACATTTTGTTGACATATTTCAATCTATATTTATCAAAGAAAGTGAGATGTAGTTTCTTTATTTATGTCTTTTTATGGTTTTGGTTTTATGGTGATGGAAGCTTTATAGAGTAAATTTTGGAGTATATTATCCTCTTCAATATTTTGGAATAGTTTGAGAAGAATAGGTATAAGTTCTTTACATATTTGTTAGGATTCTCCAGTGAAGGCATCCAATACTGGACTTTTGTTTGAAGGAAGTTTTGTTTTGTTTTGTTTTTCTCACAGATTCTATTTAATTTATAGTGATCATTCTGTTCATATTATCTGTTTCTTATTCTTACTGACTCATTTTTAACAGGTCATATATTTCTGAAAAACATGTCTATTTCTTCTAGTTTATCCAATTTGTCGGCATATAACTTTTAACAGTATCCTCTAATGATTTGAAAAAAATTTGTGGTATCTATTGCTATTCCTCCTTTTTCATTTCCTAATTTGTTTATTTGGGACCTCTCTTTTTCTTCTTGGTGAACCTTGATAGTGATTTATCAATTTTGTTTACCTTTTCAACAAAATATTGCTTGGTTTTGTTGGTGTTTTCTATTTTTACCTCAATCGTATTTATTTCCTTTCTGATCTTTATTGTTTCTTTCCTCTGTTCAATTTAGGTTTTGTTTAGGTTAAGTTATTTGAGATTTTTCTTGGTTCTTGAGAAGAACTGTAGTGCTGTGAACTTCCTTCTTAGACCTGCTTTTGCTGTTATTGCTGCATCCCAAAGATTTTGCATGGCTGTGTTTTCATTGTCATTTGTCTCAAGGTAATTTTTATTTTTTAAAATTTTATTGGAATATAGTTGACATACAAAGTTGTGTTAATTTCAAGCATAGAGCAAAGTAAATCAGGCATACATGTACATATATTCATTCCTTCTCAGATTCTCTTCCCATATAGGTTATTATACAGTATTGATTAAATTTCCTGTGCTATACAGTAGGTCCTTGTTTCCCATCTATTTTTATTTTTATTTTATTTTATTTTATTTTTTTGTCTTTTTGCTATTTCTTGGGCTGCTCCTGCGGCATATGGAGATTCCCAGACTAGGGGTCAGCCTACCCCAGGGCTACAGCAACGTGAGATCCGAGCCGTGTCTGCAACCTACACCACAGCTCACGGCAACGCCAGATCGTCAACCCACTGAGCAAGGGCAGGGACCGAACCCACAACCTCTTGGTTCCTAGTCGGATTCGTTAACCACTGCGCCACGACGGGAACTCCCCCATGTATTTTTATATAGTAGTGTGTATATATCAATCCCAACCCCCTAATTTATCTTTCCTCCCCCACATTTTACCTTTGCTAAAGATAAGTTTGTTTTGGGGGAGTTTCCATCATGGTTCAGCAGAAACCAATCTGACTAGTATCCACGAGGACACAGTGTCAATCCCTGGCCTCACTAAGTGGGTTAAAGATCCAATGTTGCTGTGAGCTATGGTGCAGGTTGAAGATGCAGCTTGGATCTGGCATAGGCTGCCAACTTCAGCTCCAATTTGACCCCTAGCCTGGGAACCTTCATAAGTCACAGGTTGATTTCTAATTTTATGCTATTTGGGGTCAGAAAACAATGCTTGAAATAATTTATATTTCTTAAATTTGTTGATGATTGTTTAATATTGTCTATCCTAGAAAATGTTTCAATGCATGCTTGAAAAGAAGGCATATATGCCTTTCTTTTTTCGATGTAGTGTCTTATAATTAGAAATTAAGTACAACTGATCTATTACATCTTTTGAATTTCTACTACCTTATTTATTTTTCTGTCTGGATGATCTGTTCATAGAAGTCAGTAGGATGTTAAATTCTCTTACTATTATTGCATTATTGTCAACATTCCTATGTTTGTTCATTTTTTTGGGGGGCCACACCTATTGCATATGGAGGTTCCCAGGCTAGGGGTCTAATTGTAGCTACAGCTGCCAGCCTGCACCACAGCCACAGCAACATCAAATCCAAGCTGTGTCTGTGACCTATATAACAACTCATAGCAATTCCAGATCCTTAAGGCACTGAGCAAGGCCAGGGATCAAACCCACAACCTCATCATTCCTAGTTGGATTTGTTTCCACTGTGCCGTGATGGGAGCTCTTTAATTTTTGTTTTATATATTAAGGTGCTTTTATATTGTTTACATATATGTTAATGACTCTAGTATCTTCTAGTATTGATCCTTTTATCATTATATAGTGTCCCTCTTTATGTTCTCTGTTTTAGAGTCTATTTTGTATTATATGATTATTGCTACTCCCAGTTTCTTGTCCTTCCTGTTTGCATGATACATCTTTTTCCATCCTTTCACTTTCTATCTTTGTGTGTCTTCACCGTAAAGTGGGTCTCTTGTAAGCAGCATATTGTAGGTTCTTTTTTAAAAATCCAATCTGATTTTGTGTGTCTTTTCATCAGAACATTTAGTCAATTGACATTTAAAGTAATTATTGATAAGTATGTGTTTATTGTTGATGTAAACCTTGGTTTCCAGTCGATTTTGTAGTTCTTATTGATTCACTACTTCTTTGATTTATTGTTCATTTTGTTGTTTGATTTGTTTTCTTTTGTATTTTGCTTGAATTCTTTCCTTTTATTTGTAACAAATCTATTATACATTTTTTATTTGATTTGGGATTTTTCTTGTTTCAAGTACATGGACCCATTACTATATCTAGTTGTTTTAGTCTGTAAATTCAAATATATTCTAAAATATTTATATTTTTCATTCCCCTCCCCTACATTTTGCGATTTTCATATCCTATTTTACACTTTCATGTTTATCCTTTTGCTTGTAGTTATAATGGCTTTTTACAAACTTTTTTTGGGGGGGCATAGGTATGGTGTATGGAAGTTTCTAGGCTAGGGATTGAATTGGAGCTTTTTAGGGAGACACCCATGGCATGTGGAAGTTTCTAGGCGAGGGGTCGAATCAGAGCTGTAGGTGCCAGCCTACACCACAGCCACAGGAACACGGGATCCGAACTGCATCTGCCATCTACACCACAGCTCATGGCAATGCTGGATCCTTAATCCATTGAGTGAGGCCAGGGATGAAACCCACATTCTCATGGGTCCTAGTTGGGTTCATTACCAGTGAGCCACAACTGGAACTCACATGAAAGACAATTTAATAAATGAGATCTTTGAAATAATATAAAGCCTGACAACCTATATACAATGTGGGTTCCAAAAGGAGAATAGAGAGAGAAGAGGGATAATTTTTTTTGGTCTTTTTTCCATTTCTTGAGCCATTCCTGTGGCACACGGAGGTTCCCAGGCTAGGGGTTGAATCAGAGCTGTAGCCACTGGCCTATGCCAGAGCCACAGCAACGTGGGGTCTGATCTTCATCTGCAACCTACACCACAGCTCACGGCAATGCCGGATCCTTAACCCACTGACCACTGAGCCATGACAGGAACTCTGAGGAACCTTTTTTTATATAGAATAAATAATTAGTGTTCCAACGAACACAGGGATGTATGTATTTTTTGAATTATAGTTATGTCCAGATATATATCTAGGAATTGCTGAATAATATGGCTATTCTATATTTAGTTTTCTGAGAAACCTCTATACTTTTTTTCCATAGTGGAAGTATAATTTGCATACCTACTTACAGTGAATGAGGTTTCTGTTTTCTCCACACCCTCTCCAGCATTTATTTGCAAAGTTATTAATGGCCAGTTGGCTGGTATGAGTTGCTACCTCATTGTGGTTTTGATTTGCATTTCTCTAATAATAATGTTGAGCATTTATTCATGAGCCACCTGTCCATCCTTATGTTGTCTTTGGAAAATTGTATATTTAGGTCTTTTGCCCATTTTTCATTGGGTGCTTTTTTGTTGTTGTTGAATTACATGAGTTGTTTGTATATATTGGAGATCAGACCCTTTTTGATTGCATCATTTGCAAAGATTATCTTCCAGTCTGTGGGTTGTCTTTTTTTTATGGTTTCCTTTGCTGTGCAAAAGAATTTTGAGTTTAATTAGGTCCCATTGGTTTATTTTTGTTTTTATTGTCCTTATTCTAGGAGGTGGATCAAACAAGATGTTACTGTGATTTTTGTCAAAGTATATTCTGCCTATGTTTACTTCTAGGGTCATATCTGGCCTTACATTTAGGATTTTAATCCATTTTGAGTTTATTTTATGCATGATGTTAGAGAATATTCTAAATTCACTCTTTTACATGTAGCTGTCCAGCTTTCCCAGCACCACTTATTTAAGAGATTATCTTTCCTCCACTGGACATTTTTTTTTTTGCCTCCTTTTTCATAGATTAGTTGATCAGAGGTTCTTGGGTTTATTTCTGGGATTTCTAGTCTATTCCATTGATCTGTCTTTCTGTTTTGGTGCCAGTACCATAATTATTTGATTTCTGTAGCATTGTAGTATAGTCTGATGTCAGGGAGCCTGATTGTTACAGTTCCATTTTTCTTTTCCAATATTGGTTTTTGCTATTCAGGGTCTTCTGTGTTTCTATAATAATTTAAAATATTTTGTTCTTGTTCTGTCAAAGGAATTGCTTGATCCTGTAGATTGTCGTAAGTAGTATAGTCATATTGACAATACTAATTGTTCCAATTCAAGATCATGGTATGCCTTTCCAACTGTTTGTGTCGCCTTTGATTTCTTTCATCCGTGTTTTATATTTTTCAGATTATAGTTCTTTTGTCTCTTTAGGTAGGTTTATTCCTTGATATTTTATTATTTTTTATGTTATGTTAAATGGGGGTGGTTTCCCTAATTTTACTTTTGATATTTCATTGTTAGTATACAGAAATACTACAGATTTCTGTGTATTAATTTTGTATTCTGCAAATGTGCCATATTCACTGATGAGCTCTAACAGTTTCATGGTTGTGTCTTTAGGCTTTTATAAGTATAATATCATGTCATATGAAAATAATGATACTTTTACTTTTTGCCCAATTTGGTTTTCTTTTATTTCCTTTTCTTCTGTGATTGCCATGGTTAGGACTTCCAAAACTATGTTGAATAGCAGTGGTAAAAGTAGGCATCCTTGTCTTTTTCCTGATATTAGTAGAAATGCTTTTGCGTTTTCACCATTGAGAATGATGTTAGCTATGGCTTTGTCATATATGACTTTTATTATGTTGGTGTAGGTTCCATCTATTCCGAGTTTCTGGAGAGTTTGAATCAGGAATGGATGTTGAATTTTGTCAAAATATTTATGGCACCTATTGAGATGATCATATGGTTTTTATTGATCAGGTTTTTTTCTTGTCTTTTTGTCTTTTCTAGGGCCACACTCATGGCATATGGAGGTTCCCAGGCTACGAGTCTAATCAGAGCTGTAGCCACCAGCCTATGCCAGAGCCACAGCAATGTGGGATCCAAGCTGCATCTGCCCCCCTAAACCACATCTCATGGAAATGCCAGATCCTTAACCCACTGAGCAAACCCACAATCTCATGGTTCCTCGTCGGATTTGTTAACCACTGAGCCATAACAGGAACTCCTGATCAGTTTTTGGCATGGTGTATCAAGCAAATTGATTTGCAGATATCAAAGGATCCTTGCATCCCTAGGATGAATCCCACTTGTTCATGATGTATGATTCTTTTATATACAGTTGGATATGGTTTGCTAATATTTTCTTCATGGTTTTTTTTTTGCGTCTATGTTCACCAATGATATTGGCCTATAATTTTTCTTTTTTTTTTTTTTTTTGGTGTGTAGTATCCTAGTCTGGTTTTGGTATCAGGCTGATGGTGGCCTTATAAATGGAACTTGGGAGTGTTCCTTCCCCTGCAGTTATTTCGGGAAGAATTTCAGAAGAATAGGTATTAAATCTCCGAATCTCTGATAAAATTCACCTGTATAGCCTTCAGGTCCTGGATTTTTGTTTTTTAGATTTTTTTTTAATCACAGTTTCAATTTTGGTAATTGTGATTGGTCTATTTATATTTTCTATTTCTTCCTGGTTCAGTCTTTGAAGGATGTACCTTTGTAAGAATCTGTCCATTTCTTTATTGGTGTCCATTTTATTGGCATGTAGTTTCTTATAGTAGCCTCTTATGATCCTTTGTATTTCTGTGATGTCAGTTATAACTTCTTTTTCATTTCTAATTTTATTGGTTTGAACCCTCTCCCTTTTATTCTTGAAGATTCTGGCTAAAGCTTTTTCAATTTTGTTGATCTATTCAAATAAAAAACTTTTGGTTTCATTGGTCTTCTCCATTGTTTTCATTGTCTCTATTTCATTTGTTTCTTCTCTGATCTTTATGATTTCTTTCCTTCTACTAATTTTGGGCTTTGTCTGTTCTTCCTTTCCTAGATGTGCCCTATAAGTTTTGGTTTATCATTTTTTCTTTGTCATTTGTGTCTAAGTCCCTTTTGATTTTCTTCATTTCCTCTTTGATTTTTTTTTCAGTGATATAGTGTTTGTTTGGAAGTATATGTTTAGCTTCCAGAAATTTTTTTTGGCCTTTTTTGGCCTCTTTTCCCCTCATAGTTGATTTCTAGTCGCTAGCATTTTTGTCACATAAAATGCTTGAAGTAATTTCATTTAAAAAAATTAACAAGGGTGATCTATGGGCCAAGATGTGATCTATTATGAAGAATATTTCATGTGAACTCAAGGAGAATGTATATTCTGCTGCTTTGGGTGGGAATGTTCTATAAATATCAGTTAAATCTATTTTGTCTAGGGTGCTTTCTTGTTGATTTTCTGTCTGGATGATCTGTCCATTGATTTAATTAGGGTGTGCAAGTCCCCCAATGTTATTGTATTACTGCTGATTTCTCCTTTTATGACTGTTAGCAATTACCTTATTTATTGTGGTGCTCCTATGGTGGGTGTATATATATTTGCAATTGATATCTTCTTCTTGGGTTGATCCTTTGATCATTATGTAATGTCCTTCTCTATGTTTTGTAACTTTATCTTAAAGTCTACTTTGTGCAATATGAGTATTGCCAATCCTACTTTCCTTTGATTTCCATTCACATGTAATACCTTCTTCCATCCCCTCACTTTCGGTCTGTATGTGTCCTTAGGTATGAATTGTTTCTCTTTTAAATAGCTTATATATGGGCCTTGATTTTGTATCCATTCAGCCAGTCTGTGTTTTTGGTTGGTTGTAATTACATTTGCATTTAATGTAATTAAAGATAAGTATTTACTTAATTCCATATCCTTGATTGTTTTGGATTTGTTATTTTAGCTCTTTTTCCTTCCTTTCCTATTTTGTTCTCTTGTTTTGTGATTTGCTGACTCTCTTTAGTGTTATATTTTGGCTAACTTTTTATTTTTTATGTATGTGTCCATTTTAGTTTGTTGGTTTATGGTTCCCGCTAGTGTTTGACATAGAAATCTATATATGTACATAATTGTTTTGGTTTGCTGGTCTCTAAGTTTCACGTGATTTTTTGGTGTTCTGCATTTGTCCTCTCCGCTTTTAATGCTTGCTAGTTTTGATATAATCTTTGTCAATGTGTGATTTTCTACCTTTATATTATCTCTGTCTTTACCAGTGAGTTTTATCATTTGTATTTTTCTTGTATCTAATTGTGACTTTTTCTTTTCTGTCTATAGACATTCCTGTGGTAATTGTTGTACAGCTGGTTTGGGGATGATGAATTCTCTCAGCATTTGCTTGTATGAAAAGTGTTTGATCTCTCTATCAGTTCTGACTGTGAACCTTGCTGTGTAGAGTATTTTGGTTCTAGATCCCTCCCTTTCACCACCATAAATTTATCTTGCCATACCTTTCTAGCCTGAAAAGTTTCTGCTGAAAAATCAGCTGTTATCCTTATGGGAGTTCCCTTGTATGTTATGTGTTGCTTTTCCCTTGTGACTTTTAATTTTTTTCTTTGTATTTAATTTTTGTCAGTTTGATTAATATCTGTCTCACTGTATTTCTCCTTGGGTTTATCCTGTGTGGTATTGACTGTGCTTCCTAAACTTGAGTGAGTGTTTCCTTTTACATATTAGGAAGATTTTGGTTATAATATCTTCAAAATTTTTTTGGCCCTTTCTCTCTTTTCTTCTTTTGGAACCACTATGATATGAATGTTGGTAGGTTGAATGTTGTCCCAGAGGTCTCTTACCGTCCTCATTTCTTTTCATTATTTTTTCTTTATTCTTTTCTGTGGCAGTGATTTCCACGACTCTGTCTTCTACCTCACTTATTCCTTCTGCCTCTGTTATCCTGCTGTTGATTATTTCTAGTATATTTTTCTTTTCAAATATTGTGCTATTTATCTTAATGTTCTTGTTCTTTTCGTCTTTTAGCTTTTTGTTAAACATTTCTTGTAATGTCTCTATCTGTGCCACCATTAATTTTCTGAGAACGTGGATCATTTAGTATCATTACTCAATTATTTTTCAGGTATATTGCTTATCACCTCTTTATTTAGTTGTTTTTGTGTGTTTTTGTCTTGTTCTTTTGTCTGAAATCTATTTCTTTGTCATCACATATTGTCTATCTTTCTATATTTATAATTACCTTGACAGAAGGTATGTATATGCAATAGCTGCTGCCCAGTCCTGGAGTTCTCAGGGGTGGTGGAAGCTCATGTGTATCCAGAGCACATGATGGGAGCAGCAGTATTGCTCTACCTCTCCTGGAGCTGGGTGGCTGTTAGGGATGAAATATGTGAGGAAGTTGGCAGTGGTTCACAGTTTACAAGACTGCTCTTCTAGTAGGGGTTATATGGACAGTTCCTGAAATCCCTTCCACTACCAGGCAGCTCTCAGGACCATTTCCTTTAGCTGTCAGTGTCAGCAGCTGCTCCTGTAGTCCCTCTCTTTGCCTGGGAGTCTCTTGGGACTGCTCTCTGTAGCTGTGAGGGCAGATGCCATTCCCTCAGGTACTTCTTTTCTTGGCTGCTCTAGCAACAACTTTCTGTAGCCCGGAGGGTGGGGAATGTTTGCTAGTTGGTGCTAAAATGCTCTCTGCAGCTATGGGAGTTTGTGTAATTCCCACAAACACTCTGCCTGCCCCACTGGGCTGCAAGTGGCTCCCACAGGAAGGTGTAGAATATGTACTGCTTGCACCATTTCCAAGGCAAGCTCCTTAACAGGCACCCCTCCCATGGTCCTTTGTGTGGTTCCTGGCAGAATTGCCTCCTGTGGAGCTTGTGCTATTCCTGTGGTGCTCTTTTGGCTCCCATGGCCAGGCATGGAAAAGTCCACAACTTGCTCTGTTCCTGCAATCATTTCACTTGCTTTCCCACCAGGCTGCTCACAGCTCTTGCAGCCAGCCATGGAACATGAAATGCTTGTGTTGTTTCCAAGGCTAGCCAAGGATAGAATCCCACTCCTAAGGTCCCCTTCTGGGTTTCTGGCAGTGGTTCTCTGTGTAGGTGCAGAGCTTTTGCTGTTCCTGTAGTGACTCTGCATGCCCACCATTCTTTGTAGACCTAAGGGTGGGGTCTGTTCCCCAGCTGTTGCTAGGCAGCAACTTTTTTCCTGGGTGGGCTCCTAGAGCTGTAGCAGATAGTGTCCTGCAGGCTGTAAGCATTTTCAGGGAAAAAGGATATAGTGGCGGATCCTGCCCATTTCCTCCAGCACCTGCAAACAATGGCACCTGACCTCAAAGCCCTTCTGAGTTTCCTCAGCTAACACCCTCAAATATGATCACCCTAGACTCTAGTCCCTCCAGGCTGTTTCCCTGTGGCAGCCTCAGTTTATTTTTTTTTTCCCACATAGCCATCTCCAAACTCTCTCTCTGAGTTTCACCTCCAAAGCCAGAGTTTCATTTCCCAAACCATGCCCATACTACTATACAATTGGGAAATGCTGTGTGGTAGCACTGACCATTTGTGAGGATTGTTTCCATTTTAAGAGCTTCACACTGATTACTGTGTTTTTTTTTCCAGTACTATAAAGTTCCTTCTCCATCTGGCTGATCTCCTCACTGGTGGGGGCCTTTGCAGGGTGCAGGAGCTTTTCCTATTTCCAGCTGTCTCCTAGAGGTGCAGGTGCCATCTCATTTCCTTCCCATTTTATTTCCCTTCTTTTTTTCTTTCTTTTGTCCTACTTGATTCAGTCAAGTTTTTCTTGCTCTATCAGAATCCTGAAGTATTTTTTCAGTGTTCAGATAATTTTCTGTATGAATATTTCCACATACAGATGCATTATTGATGTACTCATGGGAGAAGGTGAGACTTACATCCTACTACTCCATCGTCTTCTCTTATTTCCTAGTTTGATTTATAACTCATCAATTGTGTTTAATTTTGATTGGTTTCTCTTCATTGTTTAGAATTCTTTGTTATAGTGATATGCATTTCTGTTGATAATGTTTCTTAATCCCTTTATCATTTTTATTACCTCCCTTTGAACTCAAAGTCTAGTAAACTGGTAAGGTTTGTTTCATTTTCTGCTGTTTCAGAAGATTTCTCTTTTTCTTTTAATTGGGAGTAGTTCCTATATTTTTTCATTTTACTTAACTTCTTGTCTCTAAGAATTTAGAAGAAACAGTTATCTATTGTAGTCTTGAAGTGATATTTTTGTGTGAGATTGTCCCTGTTTAGACACTGTGAGTCAAATATTTTTGGCATGAGGCATGTTTTTGGTATGAATGCCAGGCACATTTTACCTCAGTGTCTCCTGGCAATTATCCCCTTGATAGGTGATGTTATTGGTGTTGCGGTCACTAGAGCCTACACTGTATGTGAGGTGAGGCCTCCTCTTTGCTGTGTGGTTGTTATAGCCCTGTGGGAGCAGGGCCTGATCTCCAGTTGTTGGAATGGAAACACTGAGGGTTGGCCTTGATAAGGCTCTAGTTCCCGTGAGTAGAAATTCTGTCAAAAAGATGAGCACTGAAGCAGGTGAGGCTCATAAGTCACAGTGAACCTATGCATTATCCATGCAGGCATCTGTGGTTCTTCCCAGGAATAGACCAAGGTCACATCCCTTTTTCCACTATGTTTGTCTCAGACCTATTGCTAGGCTGTGTTGTGGAGTGCAGTGGTACTACAGCCCAGGGTGGTGTGACTGCATGAACTGAGATGATTGTACTATAGCCTGGGACCTGGACTGCCTCTGTCAGAGGTCACTCCCAGGACCTGTCTGCCACAGATCTGGATACATTCTGCAATATGAGTTGGACAGAACTGGAATACTCATAGGAGGAAATGACCTGCTCTGTACTCCTCCCCAAGGAATGTCCACCTGAGATGTGCATTTCTGTGGCACCATTCAGTGTGTGAGCCAACAAAGTCCACAACTGCTGGACATACCCCAGCAGATGTTGAAAATAGGCTCAAAGGGCAAACTGTCCCTACCATGTGCATCACCCACAAAATTTGCTCTGTTTGTACCTACCCCCACAGTGTGAACACCTACAATGTGCTCTGATGTTGTACTGAATCCATCATGCAAGCACTGACAGTGGGCTCTGATTCTGGACCTGCACTTTCCATGCATACATTGATAATGGCTCTGAGGTTCAGCCTGAAATGTACCCCAGGTCTGCCTGGCTCTCTCTGTGCACCTAGACTGAGTCTCTTTTAGGGTTTGACCACCCAAGATTCAGTTCCTAGCCACTGTGTGTAATAGCAACTTCACCTGGCATGCATTTTGGACTGGAAAGTGCAGAAAGATGGCAGCCATCAGCACCCCTTTTAATTTTTCTACAAGCTTGATAAATCGTAATCTACTATTTTCAGTGTGTTTGTTTTTATCAGTAAGGTTTTATCTCTCATAATGTTTATATTTCTAGTTGTCTTCTCCATTAAGTTCTCTTGTGAAGTCTTGTAAAGCTGGTTTGGTGGTGCTAAACTCTTAGCTTTTGCTTTTTTATAAAACTCTTTATCTCTGCTGCCAACACAAATAATATTCTTGCCAGGCAGACTATCCTTGGTTGTAGGTGTTCCCTTTAATATCTTTGAATATATTATATGGTCCCTTCTGGCCTGCAGTTTCTGTTGAAAAGTCAACTGATAATCTCAGGGGAATTTCCTTGATCATAAGTGGTTGCTTTTCTCTTGCTTCTTTTAAGATTATATATCTTTAGTTTTTGCTATTTTAATTATAGTGTGAGTTGTTATGGGCTCTTTGTGATCACACTGTTTGGAACACTGTAATTCTATACCTGAATGTCTCATCCATCCCTCAGGCTAGGAAAGTTTCTGGCTATTATTTCTTCAAATAAATTATCTGTTCCTTTTCCTCTCTCTTTCTCTTTCTAGGACCACTGTAGTAAATATTATTACTTTTCATATTGTCCCAGAGATCCCCTAAACTATCCTCATTATTTAGTTTTTTCCTTTTCAGACAGTGTTATTTCCATTACTCTCTCTTCCACTTTGCTCATCCACTCCTCTGTATATATTGCTGAATCCTTCTAGTGTATTTTTATATTAGTTATTTTATTCTTCAATTTTTTTTTAACTTTTTATTTTATTTTATTTATTTATTTGTTTTTAATTTTTTGTTTTTTGTCTTTCTAGGGCTGCATCCACAGCATATGGAGGTTCCCAGGCTAGGGGTCCAATCAGAGCTACAGCTGCTGGCCTATATGACCCCCAACAGCAATGTTGGATCCTTAACCCACTGAGCAAGGCCAGGGATCAAACCTGCAATCTCATGGTTCCCAGTCGGATTAGTTTCTGCTGTGCCATGATGGGAACTCCTGTTTTGTCCTTTTTAAAATTTTTTTCTTTTTGCCTTTAGGGCCACACCCATGGCATATGGAATTTCCCAGGCGAGGGGTCCAATCGGAGCTACAGCTGCTGGCCTATACCACAGACACAGCAACTCTGGATCTGAGCCACGTCTGCAACTTACACCACAGCTCACAGCAATGCAGGATCCTTAACCCATTGAGTGAGGCCAGGGATCAAACCCATGTCTTCGTGTATGCTAGTCAGGTTCACTAACCACTGAGTCACAACAGGAACTCCTAAAATAATTTTTAACTCTATTCATTAAACATCTTTATGATCACTACCTTGAATTCATGGTAGATTACTTTCAAGTGGTGTTTTTTTTTTTTTTTTCATTCTATTCTGGGGTTTTGTCTTGAAACTACATTTGGAAAATATTCTCTATCTCCTATTTTTGCCTAATACTTTGGGTTTATTTATACTTATTAGGCATTAGTTATGTATCCAAATCTTGGTGAAGTGGCCTATGTAAAAGATGCCTTATAGATCCCAGAAGCTTATTCCCCTCTGATCACCAGGGCTATATGCTCTAGGAGTGATCATATGTGGGCTGAATTGGCTCTTCTGTTTTATTGGAGTTATTTACTGTGGGTTGGTAGGCAGTGCTTTCCCAGCCTTAGTTAGCTTTCAATTTCTACCACTGTGGTGGCCAGGAGCAGCTGGTGCACTGGGCAGGTTCCCAGCATGACTGCCTCCATGGCCTTGGAGTCCTGAGGCTGGGGTCATCTTCTGGTGTGTTTTGCCAGCCCTTAGCATGACTGACTGTAGGAGACTAGGTTATTCAGAGCTGGTTCTGGCATGCTAGTGGGTAGGTAAGCCCTTGGCACTAATAGGCTAGAGGGAAGTTTCCAAAATATTGCTTGCCAGCATCAATATCCTCACTGTATAATGAACTCTCCAAAATGGCTGCCACCAATGTCTATGTCCCCAGGGTGTGTCTCAGTTGCCTTCTGTATCTCTGGGAGATTCTCCAAGGTAAGAAAGTGGGTCTGACCCAGGATCTTTTCAAAATACGCTCTTTGAACTGGGACTTGGAGTGTGTGATATTTTGCACATGCTGCTTAAGCTTTTTTTTTTGGTCTTTTTGTCTTTTTAGGGCTGCACCTGTGGCAAATGGAGGTTCCCAGGCTATGGGTCCAATTAGAGCTGCAGCCACTGGCATACACCAGAGCCATAGCAACTTGGGATCCAAGCTGCGTCTGTGACCTACACCACAGCTCATGGCGATGCCAGATCCTTAACTCACAGAGCAAGGCCAAAGATCAAACCTGTATCCTCATGCATGCTAGTCAGGTTCTCTAACTGATGAGCCATGACAGGAACTCCTGCTTAAGCTATTTTGATTTCTGCAACTCTCTAACTTTCCTGTAAGCAAACCCCACTGGCCATAAAAGCCAGATCTTCTTAGAGTTTGCCTTCTAAGTTCAGTACCCTTTGGCTGTGGAGCTCAGTGTGTGTCTTGGCACCCTTACTCCTGGAGGAGAACTTCTGTGATTGTGATTATATTCCAGTATTTGTGTTGCCTATCCATGTGAGTGAGTCTTGACTATACTGTGTCTTCACCCATCCTTCTCATATCATTGTGGTTTCTTCTTATATCTTTAGTTGTAGAAACTATTTTCTGCTAGTTTTCAGTTTATTCTTTTTTTTTGAGATTTTTTTTTATTTTCCCACTGTACAGCAAGGGGGTCAGGTTATCCTTAGATGTATACATTGCAATTACAGTTTTTTACCCCACCCTTTCTTCTGTTGCAACATGAGTATCTAGACATAGTTCTCAATGCTATTCAGCAGGATCTCCTTGTAAATCTATTCTAGGTTGTGTCTGATAAGCCCAAGCTCCTAATATCCAGCACAAATGAACATCTCCTCAGAAAAGAAAATCATGGACTTGGAGAAGAGACTTGTGGTTGCCTGATGGGAGGGGGAGGGAGTGGGAGGGATCGGGAGCTTGGGCTTATCAGTTTATTCTTATAGATAATTTCTGTGTAAAAATTGTGATTTTGGTGTGCTCATGGAAGAGTATCAGCTCAGGATCCTCCTACTCTATCTTCTTGGCCACACCACTCTCTTAACAAATTTCAAACATGAAATAGAGTATTAGTAACTGTGGTCACCATGAAATGACTTAGCACAGAGGCATGATGTATAAGTTATTCATGTCTTAAAATCATGAGGCTGTCTAGCCTCTAAGTGTTTGTAAATACTTTCAGATTGGAATCAAAGCAAAACAATAACTCTCAGGGAATGATTAAACTTCTGATAACAGTTAAATATATAAGGAAAACATATTACTTTCTATAGTATACATTTAACCATAGGTGGACAATATAGATAAATTTCTATAACATGCAATCTATAAAGATTTCTATAGAACAATTTCTATACATACAATCTATAAATATTCTATGTATAAATTTCATAAACCTTTATTACATATATTAGTAATATATATCCCATACATATAACCTCAGAAATTTTATAATTAATTCTTATTTGACAGTGCTTCCTAAGAATTTAACCTACCAAATAAGCCTAATTAGTTTAACATCTACCATTTATAAGAGGATAGACAAAATCTTTAGATTTTCCAGGGGTGCTAATGGAAACTTCAAAGTTAATTTGAGATTAAAAAAAATCACTTACAATTTGATTTTTATAACTTATCAAAGATGTCAATCTTTTGAACAATGACCAAAAAGCATCACAAGTCACTGTGAGACTATATATATTTATTCATTTAACCAAAGTGACAATTAAAAATTTTCAATGGTGAATACAGAAAGCTACACAGTTGTAAAAAAATCTGCTTCCTCTTATACTGAGAAGACTTTTTATTTTAAATAATTAATGACCTGATAAATATAACATGAAATACAGGAACTTATCCTCAGATGCAAAATCTTGGTTTCCCATATTTAAACTGTACATTGGCTTTTTTTTGCTTAAAATTTATTATTAAGAGTAGACTAGTGATCTATGAAAATCTGTTTTTATAACAGAAAGAACCAAATTCTACTTTCATTGTACATTAACACTAATCTAAAAAAATCTTATAAATAAATCCATCCCAATTTTAACCAGGTATTTAGCACCTAAGATTCTTTTTCCAAGATTTCTTACCCAAATTTCTTATACAAAATGTTTACCACTTATCCAACTCAGCTTTTGTCTAACTTGTGGCCTTGTTCTCATTCTGGAACAGACATTGTTGAGTAATTTTTTTTCCCTTTAAGAATTCATATATTCATAATCTTTATCAAAACCATGCTTTGGCACTCTCTGCATAAATTATTTTATTTATGTACCCTTATTAGTCATCTTACTTTTGTTTATGTATACTGATTATAATTTTTAACAAATGTTTTAATTTCTTTAATAGAGAAAACTGAATTAAGCAGTGATTAATTGGTAAGTGCTATAATTTGTTAGCAAATTTATTTTCTGGAGGTATATGCCTTTTTCAATGGAACAATTTCTCATGTTGAAAAACAGACTCACTTATGATAATAATTTCAAAATATATATGTATATCCAATCATATTTTTATATACCTTAAATTAATAAAATGTTATACTGTCAATTGTACTTCCATAAAACTGTGGTTTAAAGAAAGATATGCAGATAGAAAGGAATAAAAAAGTAATATAAAATATAATTTTTTATTTTATAAAGATTTTTTGTTTTTTCCATTATAGGAGGTTTACAGTGTTCTGTCAATTTTCTAATGTACAGCAAGTTGACCCAGTTACACATATGTGTATACCTTCTTTTTTCTCACATTATCATGCTCCACCATAAGTGACTAGATATAGTTCTCAGTGCTATACAGCAGGATCTCATTGCTTATCCATTCCAAAAGCATTAGTTTGCATCTATTAACCCTGTGTTCCTGATCCATCCCACTCCCTCCCCTTCCCCCACAGCAACCACAAGTCTGCTCTCCATGTCCATGATTTTCTTTCCTACGCAAAGGTTAATTTGTGCCATATATTAGATTCCAGATATAAGTGATATCATATGGTATTTGTCTTTCTCTTTCTGACTGACTTCATTTAGTATGAGAGTCTGTAGTTCCATCCATGTTGCTGCAAATGCAATTATTTTGTTCTTTTTATGGATTAGTAGTATTCCATTGTGTTTATATACCACAGCTTCTTAATGCATACAGCTGTCGATGGACATTTAGGTTCTTTCCATGTCTTGGCTATTGTGAATAGTGCTGCAATGAACATATGGGTGCTAGTGTCTTTTTCAAGGAACGTTTTGTCTGGATATATGCCCAAGAGTGGGATTGATAGGTCATATGGTAGTTCTATGTGTAGTTTTCTAAGGTACCTCTATACTGTTCCCCATAGTGGTTGTACCAGCTAACATTCCCACCAAGAGTGCAGGAGGGTTCCCTTTTCTCCACACCCCCTGCAGCATTTGTTATTTGTGGACTTATTAATGATGGCCAATCTGACTGGTATGAGGTGGTATCTCATGGTAGTTTTGACTTGCATTTCTCTAACAACCAGGGATATTGAACATTTTTTCATGTGGTTTTTGGCCGTCTGTATATCTTCCTTGGAGAAATGTCTATTCAGGTCTTTTGCCCATTTTTCCATTGGGTGGTTGACTTTTTTGCTATTGCATTGCATTAAGCTGTTCGTATATTTTAGAGAATAAAGCCTTGTCAGATGCTTCATTTGAAATTATTTTCTCCTATTCTGTAAGGTGTCTTTTTTTTTTTTTTTTTTTTTTGGTTTCCTTTGCTATGAAAAAACTTGTCAGTTTGATTAAGTCCCATTCATTTATTTATTCTTTTATTTCTGTTGCCTGGGAGACTGACTTGAGAAAGCATTTGTGTGGTTGATATCAGAGAATGTTTTGCCTATTTTCTCTTCTATGTGTTTGGTGGTATCTTGTCTTACGTTTAAGTCTTTTAGCCATTTTGAGTTTATTTTTGTGCATGGTGTGAGGATGTGTCCCAGGTTCATTGATTTACATGAATTGTCCAGTTTTCCCAGCAACACTTGCTAAAAAGACCGTATTTTTTTCCATTTTATATTCTTGCCTCCTTTGTCAAAGCTTAACTGACGTAGGTATCTGGGTTTATTTTTAGTTCTCTATTCTGTTCCATTGGTCTTTGTGTCTGTGTCGGTACCAGTACCACACTGTCTTGACTACTGTGGCTTTGTAATATTGCCTGAAGTCTGCGAGAGTTATGCCTCCTGCTTTTGTTCCCCCCTCAGGATTGTTTAGAAACTCTGGGACTTTTATAGTGCCAGATAAATTTTTGGATTCTTTGTTGTAGTTCTGCGAAAAATGTCGGGTAATTTGATAGATTGCCTTTTTGAAGTAATATCTTGACAATGTCATTTAAGTATAACTTTTCTTTTGTGTCATTTAGGATCTCTGTTGCCTTATTGATTTTCTGTCTAGAGTATCTGTCCATTGATGTGAGTGGGGTGTTAAAATCTCCTACTATCATTATATTCCCATCAATTTCTCCTTTTGTATCTGTTAGTATTTGTTGTAGGTGTCTGAGTTCTCCTGTATTAGGGGCATATATATTGATGATTGTAATATCCATTCTTCTTGAATGGATCCTTTTATCATTAAATTGTGTCCTTCTTTGTCTTTCTTTATGGCCTTTGCTTTAAAGTCTATTTTGTCTTATATGAGTATTCTGCTTTCCTGTCTTCTTCATTGGCATGAAATATCTTTTCCCTCTTACTTTCAATCTATATGTATCCTTTGACCTAAGGTGATCTCTTTTAGATAACAGATTGTGTGCTTTTGCTTTTTTAATCCAATCTGTCACTTTGTGTCTTTTGATCGGTACATTCAGTCCATTGACATTTAAGGTGATTATTTATAGATATGTATTTATTGCCATTTTCAACCTTGTTTTCCAGTTGATTCTATGTTCCTATTTTCTTCTTTTGCTTGGCTGATTTCTATTTATTTTATGCTTGAGTACTTTTCTTTTTAATTTTTGTGAATGCAATGTATGTTTTTTATTTGTGGTTGCCCTGTTTTTTAATTGTTAACCCCTTCCTGTATCTGCTTACTTTAGCCTAACAGTTATATAGGCTCAAACACATTATTAAAATTTAAAAAATGGAATCTATATTTTCTTACTTTCCTTTGCCACATTCTATGATTTTGAAGTCTTTTTTAAACACCTTCATGTTTGTCTTTTTGCTGTTCCTTGTGTTTATCATCACTTTTGCAGTAGTGTTTTTTCCTCTTTTAGATCTGTAGGCTCATTTAAGTGATTGCTTTCCAATTGTGGTTTCCTTCATCCTATTTCTTCTTACTTCTTTTTTTATTTTGAGAAGCCCTTTCATTATTTCTTTTAGAATGGGTTTAGTATTGCTGTACTCTTTTAGCTTTTGTTTGTTGGAGTTATTCTTTATTTCCCCTTATATTTTAAATGATATTCTTGCTGGATAGAGTATTATAGGTTGCCATTTTTTTTTCCTTTCAGTACTTTAAATATATCTTTCCACTCCCCTTTGGCCAGTAGTGTTTCAGCAGAGCAATCAGCTGATAGTCTTATGGGGGTTTCCTTACAATTAATGCTTTGCTCTTCTCTCGCTGCCATTAGAATCCTCTCCTTAAATTTTGCCATTTTTGTTATAATGTGGCTTGGTGTTGTCCTATTTGTGTTCAGATGGTTTGGGGCCCTCTCTGCTTCCTGTATCTTGACATCAGTTTCCTTAAATTTGGAAAGTTTCAGCCATAATTTCTTCAAATATATTTTCCATCCCTTTTTCTTTTTCTTCTCCTTCTGGAATTCCTATTATGCATAGATTGACCTGCTTTATATTATCCCATAGATCTCTTATATTGCTTTCATGTTTTTTAATTTGTTTTTCTGTCTGCTGTCCTGATTGGGTGATTTCCATTTTTCTATCTTCCATGTCACTAATTTGTTCCTCTGCATTATTCATTCTGCTCTCTAGTGCCATTAGCTCAATATGCATCTCTGAAAACAAATTTTCTAATTTATCTATGTTCCTCCTTATATTTTCTACTTCCTTTCTGAAGGAATCTGCAATACTGTTCATATCCGCTCCTAATTCCTTGATATTCAGCCTTAATTCCTTCAGTATTTTCACTATCTCACTTTGGAACTCAGTGTCTCAGACTCCAGAGGTCTGTTTCATTGTTTGCTGCTTCAGGTAAATACTCCTGTTCTTTTAACTGGGAATGGCTCCTGAGCTTCTTCATCTTGCTTATGTTTTTCTTTTTCTGTCAGTTTAGGGAAGCCAAACTATAGTCTTGGAGGACTATTTCTATGCAAGAATGCCCCTTTATATTTTGTGGGTGGTTACTATTTATTTTTGGTGTGGGAGTTTGAATATTTGTTGTCTCTTCCTTTGGTGTGAGGTGTCTGTTATCCCCAGGATTCTGAGTGTGTTTCCAGGGAGAAGGAGGCAATGGGTAGGGCTAGTAGTCAGTGCCTGGTTGCTGGGCTCTTAACAGCAGCAAGGACCTGCAGGAAGGTGGCACAGGCTACTCCTAGTTGCAGGGCCCTGGGAAGTGGTGATGAACTTAGGCAGATTTACAAGTTGCCCAGAGTATTTGGCAGTGATAACAGCATGGTTTGTGAATTCCCAGGGGAGTGAGAGCAACAACATGTAGTGTTTGATTGCAGTACCCTCCCCTGAGGTGTTTGGAGCCACAAGTGGTTCTTTTTCAGGGACCAGTAGTGGTGGTCCACACCCACCTCTGGAGTCAGATAAATGTGGTGGTTTGCCCCTGCCACCTCTAGACCATGCAAGAAGCACCTCATCCCACTTAGCCCTCACTGGAAGTGCTGCACCAGCTGCTCCTAGTTGTAGTTTCCTGGGAAGGGACAGTAATCAAGCGTTTGGGCACTACCCAGAGCAGTTGGCAGTGGCAGCAGCAGAGTGGGTGTACTCCCAGCAGAGGAAGAGCAACAACAGTTGGTGTTCCATCACAATGTTCTCCTTTTTGGTGCCCTGTGAGGTGGTTGGGGCTGCAAGCAGCTCTTGTTCAGGGATCCCCAGTGGTGGTAGGACACTCCCACCTCTGGAGTCAGAGATAACTGTGATGGTTTTGCCCCTGACACCTCTAGATCATCCAATGAGCACCCCATCCCACTTAGCCTACATAGGAGGTGCTGCACCAGCTGCTTCTAGTTTTAGGGTCTTGGGAAGGGACAGTGATCAACCATCTGGCCACTTCCCAGAGTGTTTGGCAGTGGCAGCTTCAGGGCAGGTGTATTCCATGGGGGTGAGAGCAATAATGTGTGGTGCTTTGTTGCAGTGCCCTCTTTTTTGTTTTTGCTGACCCCTGAGGTGACTGTGGCTACAGGTGGAGCCCACTCACAGTCCCCAGTGGTGGCAGGCCATGCCTCCCTCTTGTTCTGAGATAACCACCACTCTCTGCCCCTGCCACCTGTAGATCATGCAAGAGGTACCAGTTGCTCTTAGCCCCCTGCTGCCCTTAGCCCACACATGAGGTGCCTGTCTACCTGTAGCCTGCACAAGAAGTGACAGGTTTCCCATAGCCCAAGAAAGTGACTTTTTACCACCAGTAGCCTGCACCAGAGGCACCCCACCCTCTGAGAGCCAGCACTGATGTGCACATGGAGATTCCTGAGGTGGTCCACCCCTCCTCCTCTTGCCTACCCCAGCAATGGTGCCTTACTTCTCCCGTGGACCTAGACCCTCTCCCAGGTTCCCTCTGCTGTGGTGTTCCACTCCCCAGCCTGTAGCACATCACTCCCCAGCCTGTGTCACACTGCTCCCCTGCCTGTAGTACACTACTCCTTAACCCTTTAGACTGTCCCCACATAGCCAACCCTAGTCCTTTCCCTGGGACTGACCTCTGGAGCCTAAGTCTCAGTGCCCAGCCCCCACCTGAGAATGACAGGCCATGGTGTCTGTGGCAGTAGTGAAGATGATATGTACAGCTCTCACTCTGCTTTGCCCTCCTCAGTCCAGCTGCTGCGCTTTTCTCAGTGACTTTGAGGTCCCTTCATCTCGGCTGATCTCCTGGTCAGTTTGGTGGCTTCCCAGGGTGTGGATTCCTTTTCTACTTTACAGCTCCCTCTCAGGAATTCCAGTCCCATCCTGATTCCTTTCTCTATCTTTTTCTCTTGTTCTACCCAGTTATGTCAAGAGTTTCTTGCCCTTTTTGGAAGTTTAAGTTCTTTTTTTTTTTTTTTTGGTCTTTTGTCTTTTTTTGCTGTTGTTGTTGTTGTTGTTGCTATTTCTTGGGCCACTCCTGCGGCATATGGAGGTTCCCAGGCTAGGGGTCCAATCAGAGCTGTAGCCACCAGCCTACGCCAGAGGCACAGCAACGCAGGATCCGAGCCGCGTCTGCAACCTACACCACAGCTCACGGCAACGCCGGATCGTTAACCCACTGAGCAAGGGCAGGGACCAAACCCGCAACCTCATGGTTCCTAGTCGGATTCGTCAACCACTGCGCCACGACGGGAACTCCCCGGAAGTTTAAGTTCTTCTGCCAGTATTCCATAGATGTTCTTTGTGAGTCATTTTACATATAGATGTGTTTTTTTGATGTGTTTGAGGGATAAGGTGAATGTGACTTCTTTCTCCTCTGCCATCTTAATCCACCTCCATAAAATATAGTTATTAAAGTTAATTTATAAGCTGTATCCCACTAACATATATTTAAATCATTTGTTCTTATAAATTATATTTGAATTGATTACAATTTCACAAGCTATATAAACAAATCTAGCCATTGCCACATGATTTTCCTGTTGAAAAATTAGGCAAGTATCAAAAACATCTCAGAGAAAAGGAACCTAAAAAGTTAAACATATGATTCTTCATTTTTCCTTTTTAAATAGATTATACTGTGCTTGATATATGTAAAGAAATATCAATGTGTATGAAAATATATTAAGTTCAATTTATAGGCTTTTTTTTTTCTTTTTAGGACTGCACTTGCAGCATATGGAAGTTCCTGAGCTAGGAGTTGAATCAGAGCTGCAGATGGGAGCATACATCACAGCCACAGCAATGCCAGATCCAAGCTGTGTCTGTGACCTATGTCACAGCTCAGGGAAACACCAGATTCTTAAACCACTGAGTGGTGCAAGGGATTGAACTTCATGCATACTAGTCAGGTTCTTAACCTGCTGAGCCACAACAGGAACTCCAAATTTATACTTTTATAGTTAAATAATTAGTCAATATAACATAAACTTATTTGAATACTAAACCTAGGTAGAAAAAAATTATATTCACATTATATTTAATGTTGACAACTAGGAATCATGCTTATTTTTATTTTACCAAAAATTTATAAAGCTATATTACTAGAAGATATTTTTAGATAAATAAAATTTTAAATAATTGGAATTCATTTCTATATATTTGAGAATTTCAGAAATAATTTATTGAAGTGATTATTTATCTCTAAGCCAATTTGAATAGAACCTCTTTGAAGGATTTTATAAATTCATTTGGTACTATCATCCATAGGTAAAAAATCTCACGTATCTCTAATTTAAATGTATACATATATACATACAAGAACATACAGAAAGATGCAATAGACATTTTACACCTTTCTAGTGTAAAATTTATACTTGAGTCTGTAAAATATAGTAATGCCTTGTCCAGGTTTACCTCCACTTCACTTCTTTTTTTTTTTTTTTTGTCTTTTTTTGGCCATACATGCAGGATATGGAAGTTCCCAGGCTAGGGGTTGAATCCAAGCTTTAGCTGCTGGCCTATGCCACAGACATATCAGTACCATATCTAAGTCACATCTGTGACCTACACCACAGCTTGCAGCAATGTTGGATTCTTTAATCCACTGAGTGAGGCCATTGATTGAACCTGCATCTTCATGGATACTCATTAGCTTCTTAACCAACGGAGCCACAATGGGAACTCCTCCACTTCACATTTTTATCTGAATTTTGTTTTTGGCAAATGAGACAGTTAAGGACCCTATTTACTAAAATGTGTGGGGGAGACTTATTTTTCCTTTGCTCTGATATGTAATCTGATTGATTCTACGGACTGTAAGGCTAGTGACTGAGAAGTCTTTCTGTATGGATGGCTCTACATCCCATCTGGGTTGACAAAATGTCCATTTATGTTACCAACTAAATTTTTGTTTAAATATTAACCTTGATTATATAGCTGGCTGTCCCTTTATCCCTTTAGAGAACTCAGTGGAGTATAGGGAGACGAAAGTTCAAGAGACTTTAGGAAGCTGTATGGCTGAAGTAAGAAGGGAACTGTATGTTAGGGTGGACAAAATGGAAAAAGAAGGGGTTTGAAGAAGAACATATCAAATGATTCAGGAAACTGTAAGGAAGATCCAAAGCAGTAAAAGGACAAAACTTGAGCAAGGGCAATGGAAAGAGAAGTTTTAAGAGGCAAGGGACTATCTTAAATTTTGTATATCTGTAACTTACATATATGCACTACAGAAAGATGCAAATGGACATCTTACAGCTTTTTACTGCAAAATTTTAAACTTGAGTGAATAAAATATAGTAACACTATGTCACTGATTTATCTTCACTTCAATTCCTTTTTTTTTTATAAAGTTCCTAAGGAGATCATTGAGGTTTCAAATTATCTTTAATAAAATGCTTAATTTTACTAAGGAATGAAAATAAAGGCAGTCTTACTGTGGCACAGTACATTAAGAATTCTACTGCAGTGGCAATGGTTGCAGTGGAGGCATGAGTTTGACCTCCAGCCTGGCGCAGTTAAAGGATCTGATGTTGCTGAAACTGAAGCATAGGTTGCAGCTGCAGCACAGTTCAATCCCTGGCCTGGGAAATTCCATATGCCATGGGTGCAACCATTTAAAAAATAAAGAATTGGAGTAGACACTTATTGGAGTTAACAGGATTTTGAGAGAGAGATTTTAGTCCCTGAGAGCTCCCATTTAAAAAAATTAAGTATAAATCATTAATTTACAATATTATATTTGCTTTAGTTGTACAGCATAGCAATTCAGTGCTTTTATAAATTATACTTCATTTACACTTATAAAATATTGGCCATATTTCCTGTGCTGTACAATATATACCTGTACTTTATTTACTTTAACATAGTAGTTTGTAAATCTTAATCCCCTACCCCTTCTTTGCCCTTTCCCCCTTCCTTATCCCCACTGGTAACCACTAGTTTGCTCTCTGTATCTGTGAGTCTGTTCATGTTTTGTTATATTCATTTTTTACATTCTTTAAATTTATCATATAAGTGATAACTTATGCAATGTTCTTTTGATATTTTACTAAGCATAATACTCTCTAGGTCCATCCATGTTGTTGCAAATAGTACAATTTCATTCTTTTCATGCCTGAGTAACAGTCCATTCTATATTAAAAATGAAGATATACATTTTATTATGATATATGAATATGTGTATATTCTTTATCAGTTCATCTATCAATGGACACTTAGTTTGCTTCCATATCTTGATGCTGCTATGAATATTGTGGTGCATGTATCTTTTCAAATTAATGTGGGTTTTTTCAGCAAAAGAGAAGTTATTTATTTTTTTTATTATTACTATTTTTTAAATAGTTATTTCTCCAATACAATTTTTTTCTACTGTACAGTATTGTAACCCAGGTACACATACATGTACACATTCTGTTTGTGCATATTATCAGGCTCCATCATAAGTGACTAGAAATAGTTCCCAGTGCTACACAGCAGGATCCCATTGCTAATCCATTCCAAAGGCAATAGTTTGTATCTATTAACCCCAAGCTCCCCAACCACCCCACTCCCTCCCCCTCCCCCTTGGAAACCACAAGTCTATTCTCCAAGTCCATGATTTTCTTTTCTGTGGAAAGGTTCATTTGTGCCCTATATTAGATTCCAGATATAAGTGATATCACATGGTATTTGTCTTTTTCTTTCTGACTTACTTCACTCAGTATGAGAGTCTCTAGTTCCATCCATGTTGCTGCAAATGGCATTACATCGTTCTTTTTGATGGCTGACTAGTATTCCATTGTGTATATATACCACTTCTTCCTAATCCAATCATCTGTCGATGGACATTTGGGTTGTTTCCATGTCCTGGCTATTGTGAATAGTGCTGCAATGAACATGTGGGTGCATGTGTCTCTTTTAAGTAGAGTTTTGTCCAGATATATGCCCAAGAGTGGGATTGCAGGGTCATATGGAAGTTCTATGTATAGGTTTCTAAGGTATCTCCAAACTGTTCTCCATAGTGGCTGTACCAGTTTACATTCCCACCAGCAGTGCAGGAGGGTTCCCTTTTCTCCACAGCCCCTCCAGCACTTGTTATTTGTGGATTTATTAATGAGGGCCATTCTGACTGGTGTGAGGTGGTATCTCATGGTAGTTTTGATTTGCATTTCTCTTATAATCAGCGATGTTGAGCATTTTTTCATGTGTTTTTGGCCATCTGTATATCTTCCTTGGAGAACAGTCTATTCAGGTCTTTTGCCCATTTTCCCATTGGGTGGTTGGCTTTTTTTGCTGTTGAGTTTTCTAAATTGCTTGTATATTCTAGAGATTGTAGTACAGAACAGCCCTTGTCTGTTGCGTCATTTGAAACTATTTTCTCCCATTCTGTAAGTTGTCTTTTTTTTTCTTATGGGTTTCCTTTGCTGTGCCAAAGCTTTTCAGTTTGATTAGGTCCCATTGATTTATTTTTGCTCTTATTTCTGTTGCTTTGGGAAACTGACCTGAGAAAATATTCATGATGTTGATGTAAGAGAGTGTTTTATCTATGTTCTCTTCTAGGAGTTTGATGGTGTCTTGTCTTCTATTTAAGTCTTTCAGCCATTTTGAGTTTTTGTGCATGGGGTGAGGATGTGTTCTAATTTCATTGCTTTGCATGCAGCTGTCCCAGTTTCCCAGCAATGCTTGCTGAATAGAATTTCTTTTTCCCATTTTATGTTCTTGCCCCCTTTGTCAAAGATTAATTGACCATAGGTGTCAGGGTTTATTTCCGGGTTCTCTATCCTGTTCCATTGGTCTGTATGTCTGTTTTGATACCAGTACCACACTGCCTTGATGAATGTGGCTTTGACATATTGCCTGAAGTCTGGGAGAGTTATGTCCCCTGCTTGGTTTTTGTTTCTCGGGATTGCTTTGGCAATTCTGGGTCTTTTGTTGCTCCATATAAATTTTTGGATAGTTTGTTCTAGTTCTGTGAAAAATGTCATGGGTAATTGGATAGGGATTGCATTGAATCTGTATATTGCTTTGGGTAGCATGGCCATTTTTACAATATTTCTTTTTCCAATCCAGGAACATGGAATATCTTTCCATTTCTTTACATCTTCTTTGATTTCTTTGATTAAAGTTTTATAGTTCTTGGCATATAAGTCCTTTACCTCCTTGGTCAGGAGTATTCCGAGGTATTTGATTTTTTGAGGTGCAATTTTAAAAGGTATTGCATTTTTGTATTCCTTTTCTAACATTTCATTGTTGGTCTATAGAAATGTGACTGATTTCTGAATGTTAATCTTATATCCTGCTACTTTGCTGAATTTATTAATCAGTTCAAGTAGTTTTTAGGTTGCGTCCTTAGGGTTTTCTATGTATAATATCACGTTGTCTGCATAGAGTGACAGTTTTATCTCTTCTCTTCCCATTTGGATGCCTTTTATTTCTGTTGTTTGTGTAATTGCTGTGGCTAGGATTTCTAAAATATGTTGAATAGCAGTGGTGAGAGTGGGCATCCTTTTCTTGTTCCAGATTTGAGTGAGAAGGCTTTCAGTTTTTGCCCATTGAGTATTATATTTGCTGTGGGTTTATCATAAATGACTTTGATTATGTTCAGGAATGTTCCCTCTGTACCCACTTTGGCAAGAGTTTTGATCATGAATGGATGTTGGACTTTGTCAAATGCTTTTTCTGCGTCTATTGAGACGATCATGTGGTTTTTGACTTTTATTTCGTTAATGTGGTGTATGATGTAGATTGATTTCCATATGTTGAACCATCCTTGTGAACCTGGAATGAACCCTATGTGGTCATGGTATATGATCTTTTTGATATGTTGTTGGATTAGGTTTGTTAAGATTTTGTTGAGAATTTTTGCATCTATATTCATCAAAGAATATTATTGGCCGATAGTTTTCTTTTTTGGTGGTATCTTTGTCTGGTTTTGAAATTAGGGTGATGTTGGCATCATAGAATGTCTTTGGGAGTGTTCCTTCTTCTTCAACATTTTGAAAAAATGTAAGGAGAATGGGCACCAGATCCTCTTTATATGTTTAATAGAATTCGCCTGTGAAGCCATCTGGTCCTGGACTTTTATTTTGACAAATAAAATTGACATCTTCAATTTCATTTCTAGTGATTGGTCTGTTCAGTTGGTCTGTTTCTTCTTGATTCAGTTTTGGCAGGCTTTAAGATTCTAGAAAACTGTCCGTTTCTTCCAGGTTGTCAAATATGTTGGCATATAGTTGGTCATAGTATTCTCTTATGGTTTTTTTTGTATTTCTGCAGTATCTGTTGTGATGTCTCATTTTTCATTTCTAATTTTATTTATTTGGGTTCTTTCTTTCCTCTTCTTAGTGAGTCTATCCAGGGGGTTGTCAATTTTGTTTCCCTTTTCAAAGAACCAGCTCTTGGTTTTATTAATTTTCTCTATTGTTTTTTGAATCTCTATTTTATTGATTTCCTCTTTGATCTTTATGATTTCCTTCCTTCTGCTGACTTTAGGTCTTTTTTGTTCTTCTTTTTCTAATTCGTTTAGGTGGAGGGTTAAAGTTGTCCATTTGAGATATTTCTCCTTTTTTGAGGAAGGCCTATATTGCTATGAATTTCCCTCTGAGCACTGCTTTTGCAGTGTCCCATAGATTTTGAGAGGTTGTGTCTTCATTATCATTTGTTTCAAGGTATTTTTTAATTTCCTTCTTGATTTCCTCATTGACCCATTGGTTTTTTTAGTAGCATGTTGTTTAGTCTTCATGTAGTAGGTTTGTTCTCATTTCTTTTCCTGTGGTTGCTTTCTAGTTTCATACCATTGTGGTCAGAGAAGATAGTTGAAATAATTTCTGTGCTGCTAAATTTGTTGAGGTTAGCTTTGTGTCCCAATATGTGGTCAATTTCTGAGAATGTTCCATGTGCACTTGAGAAGAATGTGTATTCTGATTTTTTTGGATGTAGTGTCCTGAAGATATCAATTAAGTCTAACTTTTCTATTGTTTCCTTTAGGATCTCTGTTGCTTTATTGGTTTTCTGCCTAGAGGATCTGTCCATTGGTGTGAGTGGGGTATTAAAGAGTCCTAGTATGACTGTATTCCCATCAATTTATTTCTGTTAATATTTGTTGTATGTATCTGGGTGCTCCTGTATTTGGGGCATATATGTTGACAATAGTAACATCCTCTTCTTGGATGGATCCCTTAATCATTAAATAGTGTCCTTCTTTGTCTTTCTTTATGGCCTTTGTTTTAAAGTCTATTTTGTCTGATATGAGTATTGCAACTCCTGCTTTCCTGTTATGTCTATTGGCATGAAATGTTTTTTCCCACCCCTTCACTTTCAATCTATATGTGTCCTTTGTCCTAAGGTGAGTTTCTTGTAGGCAGCAGATTGAAGGTTTTTGCTTTTTTATCCACTCAGCCACTCTGTGTCTTTTGATTGGAGCATTCAGTCCATTGACATTTAAGGTGATAATTGATAGATGACTATTTATTTCCATTTTAACTCTCATGTTCCAGTTGATTCTATGATTCTCCATTCTTCCTTTCTTTAATTGGTTGGATGGTCTCCAATTATTTTCTGCTTGAGAGTTTGTTTTTTTTTTTTCATTTTTTTTGTGAGTGTAATGTTTGGTTTTGGTTTGTGGGTGCCCTGTTTTTAAGAATGCTAACCCATTCATATAATCGTGTGTTTTAGCTTGATGGTCCTGTAGGTTCAAACCCTTCATTACTATGGTAAAATTAAGAAGAGAAACAAACAAAAAACTTTTTTTAATAAAGAGTCTATTAAATTCCTTACCTCCCTTGCCCACATTTTATGATTTTGATGTCTCTTTTTTCTTTTTAATTTTATTTTGTTTTAAACATCTTCATGATTAAATGTGTATGCTGGCTTATCTGAGTGAGCATTCCCTGATTGTGGCTTCTTCAATCATATTTTCTTTTTGGTTTAGAGAAGCCCTTTCAATATTTCTTTTAGAATGGGTTTAGTATTTCTGTATTCTTTCAGCTTTTGTTTGTTGGAAAAATTTTTTATTTCCCCTTCTATTTTAAATGATATTCTTGCTGGATAGAGTATTCTACGTTGCATATTTTTTCCTTTCAGCACTCTAAATATCTCTTGCCATTCTCTCCTGGCCTGTAGAGTTTCTGAAGAGAAATCAGCTGATAACCTTATGGGGGTTCCCTTATAGGTAACATTTTGCTTTTCTCTTGCTTCCTTTAGGATCCTCTCTTTATCATTAACTTTTGCCATTTTTATTACAATGTGTCTTTGTGTGGGCCTATTTGGGTTCAACTTGTTTGGGGCCCTCTGTGCTTCCTGTATCTTGAACTCAGTATCCTTTAGATTTGGGAAGTTTCCAGCAATAATTTCTTCAAATATATTTTCAATCCCCTTATCTTTTTATACTCCTTCTGGAATTCCTATTATGCTTAGATTGGCCCGCTTTATATTATCCTGTAAGTCTCTTATACTGCCTTCACGTTTTTTCATTTGGTTTTCTGTCTGCTGTCCTGTTTGGGTGATTTCCATTGTCCTATCTTCCACATCACTAATTCGTTCTTCTGCATTATTCATTCTGGTTTTTACTGCCCTTAGTTCAGTTTGTGTCTCTGCCAAAGAATTTTCTAGTTTTTCTTGGTTCCTCCTTATATTTTCTAGTTCCTTTCTGAGGGAGTCTGCATTACTGTTCATATCTTCTCTTAATTCCTTCAGTATTTTCACTATCTCCCTTTCAAACTCCAAGTCTGTGAGACTGCAGAGGTCTGTTTCATTGTTGACTGCTTTAGGTGAGTTCTCCTGTTGGTTTAACTGGGGGTGGTTTCTCAGCTTTTTCATCTTGCTTGTTGTTTTCTTTTTTTTGTGGTGGAGCTGTACTCTCCATGGCCAGGCAGAGTTTGCCTTGGCATTGCTATGGAATGTTTCCTGAGGGCTGGCATTGTTGGTCAGTCTTCTTTGAGGCAGTGTGGCTTTTTATGAGGGTGGGCTGGGCTGACAGTGTCTCTCTGAAGCAAAGGAGGACTTTCTGAGGGCAAATAGGACTGGGAGGTCTGCACCGAGATGCAAGCAGATTTCACGTGGCTGGGCAAGGCTTGCTTTGGTGTTTTTAGGCCGTTGGGCTCTTCCAGGTGGCTGGTGGTGCTGGGCAGCAGTTCCAGAGGAGTGTGGCACCCCCCCCCGAGACTGGGAGCAGCTAGCTGGGCCGCTGAGAACCCAAGGGGGCTCTTCCCCAGGGCAGCTGAATTGGGAGGACTGCCTTGGGATGGAGGCAGATGTTGCACAGCCGGGCTGAGCTTGTTCTAGCTTTTCTGGGCTGTGGTCCTTTTCCAGGGGGCTGGTGGTGCTGGGTGCTGCTCCATGGGGGTGTAGCCCCTCCAGGGGGCAGGCAGGCCAGGGAAGGGAAAGCCCCTGCAGTGGTCGGCTTCCTGAAAATGGTGGAGCCAGCCCTCTGGTAAGGCAAGTAGTCTCAGGTCCCACGCACGAGCATGGGGTACGAAGGGGGGGATGCACTGGGAAGCACAGATTTCTGATAGCTGGCAGGCAAGTGAGCTCACTGTGGTGTGGGGAGTATTCTATGGTGGCCCACCCCTTCTCCTCTACCCTCCCCAACACTGGTGCCTTGTCTCTCCTGCAGATCCAGCTCTTCTCCCAGGTTCCCTCTGATGTGGCTTTCAACTCCCCAGCCCTTAGTGTATTGCTGCCTCCACCCACGACACTCTGCTTTCTAGACTCCCAGGCAGTCTCTGCCCCACCCGTCTGACAGACCGCTTCCCAGACCCTTGGGGTGGTTTCTTCCCTGCGAACCTGACTGACTGGTTCCTAGTTCCCCGAGCAGTCTCCACACTGCCCAACCCAGCCCATTCCCAAGGACTAACCTCAAGCCGAGGTCTCAGTGCCCATCCCCCACCCAAGAATCTCTGTTTTTGGTGACCGTGCCAGTAGTTTGGATGATCTGTTTTGTTCTCACTCTGTTCTTCAGATCTCAGACTTATTGCTGCACTCTTTGCATCTGGAGATCCCTCTGATTCGGGTGATAATTCCATTGAGTAGGTGACTTTCCAGGGTGTGGGATCCCTTTCTCCTCCACAGTTCCCTTTCCGGAGTGCCCATCCAGCCCTGATTCCCCTTCTCTCACTCTCCTCTTGTCTTGTTTTATCCATTTATGTCTTGCCATTATTAGAGTTTAGGTTCTTCTGCCAGTGATAACTGCTGTTCTGTGTGAGTCATTTCACCTGTAGATGTGTTTTTGTTGTTGTTGTTGTGTTTGTGGGAGAGGACAAGCGTGTCTCCCTACTCTTCTGCCATCTTGTCTCTCTATCATCATTTCTTTTTTTTTTTTTTTTGTCATTTGTCTTTTTGTCTGTTGTTGTTGTTGTTGCTGTTGTTGCTATTTCTTGGGCCGCTCCCACGGCATATGGAGGTTCCCAGGCTAGGGGTTGAATCGGAGCTGTAGCCACCGGCCTACGCCAGAGCCACAGCAACGCGGGATCCGAGCCGCGTCTGCAACCTACACCACAGCTCACGGCAACGCCGGATCGTTAACCCACTGAGCAAGGGCGGGGACTGAACCCACAACCTCATGGTTCCTAGTCGGATTCGTTAACCACTGCGCCATGACGGGAACTCCTCTATCATCATTTCTTATTTGACGTTCCTTACTCCTAGATTTAACATGCCAAAAAAACCTACTTAATTTAAAATTATTCATTTTTAATATGGAAGGAAAACCCTAGAGATTTTCCAGGGGTATCTAGGAAATCTCAAAGTTAGTTTGAGATCAAATGCCTATGTTTAGAATTTGATTTGAAGAAGTCATTAAAAATGTGAAAGGCTTGACTAAATATAATGACAAGTCATTGTAAAACAATCTCATCCCTTTAATGTGAGAGTGAAAAAGAATTCACAGTCACATATGGAGAACTGCATGGTTGTAAAACATCTACCTCCTTTACTACAGAGAAAACTTGGTCTTCTTAAGTAATGAGAGACTTGATAAAGACAACATGAAGCACAGAAATTATTTTAAGATGTAAAAATTTGTTTCACCAGCAGATTACTTAGAAAGAAAAGAAAAACTGGCTAGATAAACTCTTATTAAGAATGGTCTGATAGACCAATGGAACAGAATAGAGAATCCGGAAATAAACCCTGACACCTATGGTCAATTAATCTTTGACAAGGGAGGCAAGAACATAAAATGGGAAAAAGAAAGTCTATTCAGCAAGCATTGCTGGGAAACCTGGACAGCTGCATGCAAAGCAATGAAACTAGGACACACCCTCACACCATGCACAAAAATAAACCCCAAATGGCTGAAAGACTTAAATATATGACAGGACACCATCAAACTCCTAGAAGAAAACATAGACAAAACACTCTCTGACATCAACATCATGAATATTTTTTCAGGTCAGTCTCCCAAAGCAATAGAAATTAGAGCAAAAATAAACCCATGGGACCTCATCAAACTGAAAAGCTTTTGCACAGCAAAGGAAACCCAAAAGAAAACAAAAAGACAACTTACAGAATGGGAGAAAATAGTTTCAAATGATGCAATGGACAAGGGCTTAATCTCTAGAATATATAAGCAACTTATGCAACTCAACAGCAAAAAAACCAATCAATCAATGGAAAAATGGGCAAAAGACCTGAATAGACATTTCTCCAAAGAAGATATACAGATGGCCAACAAACACATGAAAAAATGCTCAACATCGCTGATTATAAAAGAAATGCAAATCAAAACTACCATGAGATACCACCTCACACTAATCAGAATGGCCCTCATTAATAAATCCACAAATAACAAGTGCTGGAGGGGCTGTGGAGAAAAGGGAACCCTCCTGCACTGCTGGTGGGAATGTAAACTGGTACAGCCACTATGGAGAACAGTTTGGAGATACCTTAGAAACCTATACATAGAACTTCCATATGACCCTGCAATCCCACTCTTGGGCATATATCCAGACAAAGCTCTTCTTTAAAGAGACACATGCACCCACATGTTCATTGCAGCACTATTCACAATAGCCAGGACATGGAAACAATCCAAATGTCCATCGACAGATGATTGGATTAGGAAGAAGTGGTATATATACACAATGGAATACTAGTCAGCCATCAAAAAGAACGATGTAATGCCATTTGCAGCAACATGGATGGAACTAGAGAATCTCATCCTGAGTGAAATGAGCCAGAAAGACAAAGGCAAATACCATATGATATCACTTATAACTGGAATCTAATATCCAGCACAAATGAACATCTCCTCAGAAAAGAAAATCATGGACTTGGAGAAGAGACTTGTGGTTGCCTGATGGGAGGGGGAGGGAGTGGGAGGGATCGAGAGCTTGGGCTTATCAGACACAACCTAGAATAGATTTACAAGGAGATCCTGCTGAATAGCATTGAGAACTATGACTAGATGCTCATGTTGCAACAGAAGAAAGGGTGGGGGAAAAACTGTAATTGTAATGTATACATGTGAGGATAACCTGACCCCCTTGCTGTACAGTGGGAAAATAAAAAATAAAAAATAAAAAAACAGAAAAAAATAAATAAATAAATAAAAATAATTCCATAAACTTTCTGGTAACTTTAAACTTTAAAGCTATACTAAGTTAAGGTCATTAATTGGTATTTGATATCTATTTGGATCATTGCCAAATAAAATATTAGAACATTAATTACTGAACTAAAGTTTATCTACTTTTGGTCTTTTTTAAGCATGGTATAGAGGAACTAAGTATATTTGGTCTGTTACTAAACATGAGCTCTTATACTATGACAGTGCATTTCCTATAGAAAATTATGAAATTATTTATTTATAAATTTGCTATAAAATGATAGATTGTGAGAGAAAGTTAAAAATGGCTTACTTCCTAGTTTTCTCTATGAAAGAGAGTTGGCAAGGGTAAAATCTAATCAACATATGTAAATTACACATCACTAACAAGGCAGAAGGAAAAAAAAACTTTGCAAGCAAAAAAGATATGTTTGCTTAAGGAAATGTTGAAAGATGTAGTTTTTTAGGGGACATAGAAAGTAATTTTGTTCAAAAATAGAATGACTGAGGAGTTCCTGCTGTGGCCAGTGGGTTATTGATGTGGTTTTTCTCTGTGGAGGCACCAATTTGATCCCCATCCTGGCAGAATGGATTAGGATCTGGCTCAGATTTTATCCCCGGCGCAGGAACTTCAATATGTTGTAGGTGTAGGCAAAAAAAAAAAAAAAAAAAAAAAAGGATGAGGATGATAATAATAGCAACAACAACAATAATAATAATGACTTTTTTCCAAAATGATAAAAAGTAAAGATCAAGATAAAACATTTAATTTATATTTAACAGTCACAATATATGTGTGTGTATACATTTTTCTTTAACAAGAAAAATGGAGATTTGTGAGAAAGAAATCTGAAAAGAGAATTAATCTTGTATGTTCAAAGCTGGCATAAATTTGATAATTTTATTTATAAGGATTTTTTAAGTTATCCATAAAATTAATACTACACTGATTCAAAACTAGAATTTGGTTCTGCTCTTTGCTAAAAAAAAATTATGGAAATTATCAGACCATTCTTTTTTTTTATTTTTTTTATTTTCCCACTGTACAGCAAGGGGGTCAGGTTATCCTCACATGTATACATTACAATTACAGTTTTTCCCCCACCCTTTCTTCTGTTGCAACATGAGCATCTAGTCATAGTTCTCAATGCTATTCAGCAGGATCTCCTTGTAAATCTATTCTAGGTTGTGTCTGATAAGCCCAAGCTCTCGATCCCTCCCACTCCCTCCCCCTCCCATCAGGCAACCACAAGTCTCTTCTCCAAGTCCATGATTTTCTTTTCTGAGGAGATGTTCATTTGTGCTGGATATTAGATTCCAGTTATAAGTGATATCATATGGTATTTGCCTTTGTCTTTCTGGCTCATTTCACTCAGGATGAGATTCTCTAGTTCCATCCATGTTGCTGCAAATGGCATTACATCGTTCTTTTTGATGGCTGACTAGTATTCCATTGTGTATATATACCACTTCTTCCTAATCCAATCATCTGTCGATGGACATTTGGATTGTTTCCATGTCCTGGCTATTGTGAATAGTGCTGCAATGAACATGCGAGTGCACGTGTCTCTTTTAAGTAGAGTTTTGTTATGGAATTATTTTTAAATAATTATTGTTGAAAGTTAAATGTTATACCACTTATATGTATTTAATTCATTTGTTCTTAATGATTATTTTTAAATGATCATAAAAATTTCATGTGTCATATATATATATTTTCAGATTCTTTCCCATTAGAGATTACTAAAATATTGAGTATATTTGAGTTACGCAGTATATCCTGATTACCTGTTTTATATATAGCTGTGTGTATATATTCATTGCAAACTCCTAATTTATCTTTCCCCCCATCTCTCACTATCCTCTTTGGTAACGATGTTTATTTCTACATCTATGAATATTTTACTATTTCGAGTACAGATTCATTTGCATCATTATTTAGGTACAACATATAAGTGATACATATTGGTCTTTCTCTGTCTGATTTACTTCACTTAGTATGAAAATCTCTAGGTCCATCCACGTTGGTACAAATGCCATTATTTCACTTTTTTATTGCTGAGTGATATTCCATTTTGTGTGTGTGTGTGTGTGTGTGTGTGTGTGTGTGTGTGTGTATTCTTCATTTATCTGTCAATGGACATTTAGGTTACTTGCATGTCTTGGCTATTGTAAAAACTACCATATGGTGGCATGTATCTTTTAAAATTATAGTTTATCTGGGTATACACCCAGGAATAAGATTGCAGTATCATATGGAAACTATTTTTAGTTTTTTGAGGAACCTCCAAACTATTTTGCATAATGGCTTTACCAATATACATTCCCACCAACAGTAAGAGGGCTCCCTGTTCTCCACACCCTCTCCAGTATTTATTATTTGTAAATTTTTTAATGATGGTCATTCTACTGGTGTAAGGTGTTACCTCATTGTAATTTTGAATTGTATTTCTCTAATAATTAATGATGATGAGCTTCTTTTCATGTGCCTGTTGGCTATCTATATATATTCTTTGGAGAATTGTCAATTTAGATATTCTGCCCATTTTTTGGGGGGGTGGTTTGGTTGTTTGGTTTTTTTTTTGTTGTTGTTATTGAGTTGTGTGAAATTTGTATATTCTGGAAATCAACCCCTTGAGAGTTGCGTTATTTGCAAATATTTTCTCCCAGTCTATAGGATGTCTTATCATTTGTTTATGGTTTCTTTTCCAGTACAATAGTTTATAAGTTTGATTAGGTCCAATCTTTTTATTTTTGCTTTTATTTCCATTGCCTTGGAATACTGACCTAAGTTTGATTAGGTCCAATCTTTTTATTTTTGCTTTTATTTCCATTGCCTTGGAATACTGACCTAAGAAAATATTTGTATGATTTATATCAGAGAATATTTTCCCCATGTACTCTTCTAGGAGTTTTATGGTGTCATGTCTTATATGTAAGTTTTTAAGTCATTTTTAGTTTATTTTTGTGTATGGTAAGAGGGTGTGTTCTAACTTCATTGATTTACATGCAACTATTAAACTTTTGCAACATCATGTTCTGAATAGACTCTCTTTCCCCCATTTTATAGTCTTTCCTCCTTTGTCAAAGGTTAATTGTACAGAGGTGTGTGGATTTATTTCTGAGCTCTCTATTCTGTCCCACTGATTGATACATTGATTGACATGTCTGTTTTTGTGTCAGTACCATGCTGTTCTGATTACTTTGGCTTTGTAGAACTGTCTGAGGTCTGGGACAATTATGCCTCCTGCTTTGTTCTATTTCTTAAAGATTGCTTTGGCAATTCTGTTTTTTTTAATAGTTCCATATACATTTTTGGGTTATTCTAGTTCTCTAAAAAAATA
This sequence comes from Sus scrofa, assembly GCF_054392235.1. NCBI lineage: Eukaryota > Metazoa > Chordata > Mammalia > Artiodactyla > Suidae > Sus > Sus scrofa. The sequence goes on from NC_139383.1 coordinate 152,606,050, forward strand.
TCATGTGCTTATATTAGGAATCACATTAAATCTTTAGATTGCTTTGAGTAGTATGGCCATTTTAACAACATCAATTCTTCCTATCCAAGAGAATGGGATCTATTTCCATTTCTTTGATTCCTCTTCAATTTCATTTATTAGTGATTTGTAGTTCTCAGCAAATAAGTTTTTCACCTCCTTGGTGAGGTTTATTCTAAGTATTTTATTTTGGGTGGTGCAATTTTAAAAGGTATTTTTTAATCCCCTTTCTGATATTTCATTTTTAATGTAAAGCAATGCAACTGATTCATGAATATTCATCTTGATTCCTGCTATCTTGCTGAATTGGATGATTAGTTCTAGTAGTTTTTGTGTGGAGTTTTTCTATCATGTCACCTGCATATAATAACAATTTTACCTCTTCCCTACCAATTTGAATATATTTTATTTTTTTCTTATCTGATTTCTGTGGCTAGCACTTCCAATACTACATTGAAGAAAAGGGGTCAGAGTTGGCATCCTTGCCTTGTTCCACATTTCAGTGGAAGCCTTTCAACTTTTCCCCATTTAGTGTTAGGTTGGCTGTTCATCAGTCATAAGTAGGTTTTATTATGTTGAGAAAGGGTTTTCTTTATACCCACTTTGGTAAATATTTTTCATAAATTGACATTCAAATGTTATCAAAATCTGTTGAGATGATCACACAATTTTTGTCTTTTCTTTTGTATACTATTGTTTGATTTGCGTATGTTGAACCATCTTGTGACCCTGGGATATATTCACTTTGGTCATGATTTTTTTATGTGTTGCTGGATTCTGTTTGGTAGTATTTTGTTGAAATTTTGTGCATCTATATTCGTCAAAGATACTAGCCTGCATTTTTTTAATTTAAAAAAATTAATGTTTTTTATTTTTTCCATTTTAGTTGGTCTACAGTGTTGTTCTCTCAATTTTCTACTGTACAGCAAAGTGACCCAGTCACACATTATTTTTCTCACATTATCATCCATCATGCTCCATGATAAGTCACTAGATATAGTTCTCAGTGCTATACAGCAGGATCTCATTGCTTATCCATTCCAAAAGCAATAGTTTGCATCTATTAACCCCAGATTCCAAGTACATCCCTCTCTCTCCCCATCCCCTTGGCAAGCACAAGTCTGTTCACCAAGTCCATGAGGTTTTTTTTCCCCCTGTGGAAATGCTTATTTGTGCAATATATCAGATTCCAGATATAAGTGATATAATATGGTATTTGTCCTCTTTCTGACTGACTTCACTTAGCATGAGAGTCTCCAGTTCCATCCATGTTGCTGCAAATAGAATTATTTTGTATTTTTTAAGGCTGAGTGGTATACCATTGTGTACATATACCACATCTTCTCAATTCATTCATCTGTCAATGGACTTTTAGGTTTTTTTCCATGTCTTGGCTACTGTGAACAGTGCCACAATAAACATACAGGTACATGTGTTTTATTCAAGGAAAGTTTTGTCCAGCTATATGCCCAAGAGTGTGATTGCTAGGTCATATGGTAATTCTATATTTGGTTTTCTGAGGTATCTCTGTACTGTTTTCCATAGTGGTTGTAAAAATTTACATTCACACCAACAGTGTAGGAGGGTTCCCTTTTCTCCACAACCCCTCCAGCACTTGTTATTTGTGGACTTATTAATGATGGCCATCTGACTGACATGGGGTGGTATCTCATAGTTTTGATTTGCATTCCTCTAATAATCAGTGATGTTGAGCATTTTTTCATGTGCTTGTTGGCCATTTGTATATCTGTGGAGAAAAGTATTTTCAGGTCCTTTTCCCATTTTTCAATTGGGTTTTTGGCTATTTGCTGTTTAGTTGTATAAATTGTTTATATATTTTAAAGATTAAGCCCTTGTTGTTTGAAGCATTTTCTCCCATTCTGTAAATTGCCTTTTTATGGTTTCCTTTGCTGTGCAAAAGCTTGTCAGTTTGATTAGTTCACATTGGTTTATTTTTGTTTGTTTGTTTTTATTTCTGTTGCCTTGGGAGACTGACCTGAGAAAACATTTGTATGGTTGATATTAGAGAATGTTTTGCCTATGTTCTCTTCTAGGAGTTTGATGGTGTCTTGTTTACATTTAAGTCTTTAAGCCATTTTGACTTTATTTTTCTGCATGGTGTGAGGATCTCTTCCAGGTTCAATGATTTACATGTGACTGTCCAGTTTTCCTAGCACCATTTGTGGAAAAGACTGTCTTTTTTCCCATTTTATATTCTTGCCTCCTTTGTTGAAGATTAATTGATTGTAGGTGTTTTGATTTATTTCTGGGTTCTCTACTCTGTTCCATCAGCCTGTATGTCTGTGTTGATACCAGTACCACACTGTCTTGGTTACTGTGGCTTTGTAATATTGTCTGAAGTATGGGAGAGTTAGGCCTCCTGCTTAGTCCCTCCCCCCCAGGATTGCTTTGGCAATTCTAGGTCTTTTATACTTCCATACAAATTTTTGGATTCTTTGTTGTAGTTCTATTAAAAATGTCATAGGTAATTTGATAGGGATTGGATTGAATGTTTATATTGCTTTGGGTAGTACGGCCATTTTTATGACGTTAACTTTTCTAGTCAGGAGCATGGAATATCTTTCCATTTAACTTCCTTGATTGATGTTCAATAGTTCTCACCATATAAGTCTTTCACCTCCTTGGTCAGGTTTATTCCTAGGTATTTAATTTGTGGGGTGCAATTTTAAGTCATATTGTTTTTTTTTATTCCTTTTCTAATAGTTCATTGTTAGTATACAGAAATACAACATATTTCTGAATGTTAATCTTGTGTCCTATTACTTTGCTGAATTCATTGATCAGTTTGTGTAGTTTTTTGGTTGAGTCCTTAGAGTTTTCTATATATAGTATCATGTCATCTGCATACAGTTACAATTTGACCTCTTCTTTTCCAATTTGGATACCTTTTATTTCTTTTTTTTTGATTGCTGTGGGTGGAACTTCCAATATTATGTTGAATAAAATTGGTGAGAGTGGGCATCCTTGTCTTGTTCCAGAGTTTAGTGGGTAGGTTTCAGCTTTCTCCATTGAGTGTTAAATTTGCTGTGGGTTTGTCATAAATGACCTTTATTATGTTAAGGCATGTTTCCTCTATACCTGCTTCGGTAAGAGTTTTTAGCATGAATGGATGTTGGACTTGTCAAAAGCTTTTTCTGCATCTATTGAGGTGATCATGTGGTTTTTGATTTTTTTTATTAGTGTGTTACATGATATTGATTGATTTGCATATGTTGTACCATCTTTGTGAACTGGGGATGAATCCCACTTGGTCGTGGTGTATGATCTTTTTTCTATGTTGTTGGATTCGTTGGCTAAAATTGTGTTGAGAATTTTTGCATCAAATTTCATCAAATATATTGGCCTATAATTTCCTTTTTTTTGGTAGTATCTTTGTCTGATTTTGGTATTAGGGTGATGGTGCCTTCATTGAATGTCTTTGGGAGTTTTCCTTCTTTAATCTTATGAAAAGTTTAAGGAGTATGGGTATAAGTTCCTCTTTGTATTTTTGGTAGAATTCGCCTGTGAAGCCATCTGGTCCTGGACTCTTTTTTTTTTGTAGGGACTTTTTTTTTATGATATATTCAATTTCATTTCTAGTGTTCAGTCTGTTCAGTTGATCTATTTCTTTTGGATTCGGTTTTGACAGGCTGTAAGTCTCTAGAAAGTTGTTCATGTCTTCTAGGTTGTCAACTTCGTTGGCATATAATTGTTCATAGTATTCTCTTTTTTTATTTTGTGGTGTGCATCGTGATTTCTCCTTTTTCATTTCTTTTTTTTTTCTGTCCTCTTCTTGGTGAGTCAGAAGTTTGTCAACTTTGTTTATCTTTTCAAAGAACCAGTTCTTTGTTTTATTGATTTTTTTTCTATTGTTTTTTGAAACTCTTTTTCAAGAGATTGAATTCCTCTCTGATCTTTATGATTTCCTTCCTTCTGATGACTTTATGTTTTGTTTGTTCTTTTTCTTTTTGTCTTTTCTAGGGCTGCACCCACAGCATATGGAGGTTCCCAGGCTAGGGATCTAATCAGAGATGTAGCTATAGGCCTATGCCACAGCCATAGCAACACCATATCTGAGCTGAGCTGTGAACTACACCACAGCTCACAGCAGTGTTGGATTCTTAACCAAGTGAGCAAGGCCAAGGATTGAACCAAAAACCTCTTGGCTCCTAGTCAGATTTATTAACCACTGAGCCATGATGGGAACTCCTGTTCTTTTTCTAATTCACTTAGATGGTGGATTAATTTGTTGATTTGAAATTTTTCTTCTTTTTTTGAGGAAGGCCTGTATCACTGTAAATTTTCTTCTAAATACTACTTTTGTGGCATCTTAAAGATTTTGAATGTTTGTGCCTTCAATATCATTTTTCTCAAGGTTTTTTTTTAAATTTCCTTCTTGATTTCCTCATTGACCCTATCAATTTTTTTTTTAGTAGCATATTGTTTAGTCTCCGTGTAATCAGTTTTTTCTCAATCCTTTTCCTGTGGTTGATTTCCAGTTTTATGCCATTTTGGTCACAGAAATACTTGAAAGAATTTTTATAGTCTTAAATTTGTTGAGCTTAGTTTTGTGCCCCAGTTTGTGATTGATCCTTGACAATATTCCATGTGCAGTTGAAAAGAAGTTATATACTGATTGTTTTTTTTTTTTTTTTGGATACAATGTCCTAAAAATGTCATTTAAGTCTAACTTTTCTATTGTGTCATTTAGGATCTATGTTGCCTTACTGATATTATGTCTAGAGGATGTGTCCATTGCTGTGAGTGGGGTGTTAAATTCTCCTACTCTTATTGTATTCTCATCAATATATTGTATTCCCATCAACTGAAAAACTTATGTGCTTTGAACTATAAAATACTAATCCAGAAAATCAAAGAGGATTCCAAGAAGTAGGAAGATATCCTCTGCTCTAAATTGGAAGAATTATTATTGTTTAAATTTTCATACTACCCAAAACAATCTGCAGATTTAATGTGATCCCTATCAAATCATTTTCCACAGAATTAAACAAGTAATCAAAAAAAAAAAAAGGATATAGGCGTTTCTGTCATGGCACAGTGGAAATGAATCTGACTAGGAAACATGAGGTTGTGGGTTTGACCCCTGGTCTTGCTTAGTGGGTTAAGGACCTGGCATTGCTGTGAGCTGTGGTGTAGGTTTCAGATGCAGCTTGGATCTGGCATTGCTGTAGCTGTGGAGTAGGCTTGCAACTATAGCTCCAATTAGACCCCTAGCCTGGGAACCTCCATATGCCATGGATGCAGCCCTAAAATGGATAAAAGGGGGAAAAAAAGGATATATCAAGCTGTAAAGACCCAGAATTTTCAAAGCATTCCTTAGAGGAAAAATAAAAAAAAAAGCAGGAGACAACTCTCCCAGACTTTAATTATATTACAAAGCCACAATAATCAAAACAGTGTGGTATTGGTATAAGGATCAATGGAACATAATAGAAAGCCCAGAAATAAACCCAGACACCTATGGCAAATTCATCTTTGACAATAGAGGCAAGAATATAAAATTGGAAAAATTCTCTTCAGCAAGTTGCTGGGAAATTTGGACAGATATGTTGAAGTCAATGAAATTAGAACATATCCTTACACCATGCACAAAAGTAATCTTAATATTTCTTAAGGACTTAAACATACGACATGACACCATAAAACTACTAGAAGATAATATAGGCAAAACATGCTCTTACATAAATTGTAAAATATTTTATTATGTCATTTTACTAAGGCAAAAATTATAAAAAATAAAAATAAAAAATGGGGTCTAATCAAACAAGCTTTTTCACAGCAAAGTAAGCAATTTTAAAAAATGAAAAGACAGCCTAGAGCATGGGAGAAATTTTGACAAATGATGCAACTGACAAAGGATTAATTTCAAAATATACTAACTCATACAACTCAACATTAAAACAAACAACCCAATTTCAAAATGGGCAGAAGACTAAATAGACAGTTCTCCAATGAGATATACAGATGTCCAGCAGGTATATGGAAAAATTCTCAAGATCACTAATTATTACTTGATGAAATACAAATCGAAACACAATGAGATACCACTTCACATGGGTCAGAATGTCTTTATTAGTAAGTCTACAAATAGGAAAGTGCTGGAGAGGGTGTGGAGAAAAAGGAATCATTCTACACTCTTGGTGGGAATGAAAATTGGTAAAACCACTATGGAAAACAATATGGATATTTCTCAGAAAAGCAAAAATAGAGCAACCATATGATCCAGAAATCCCAATTCTGGACATATATCCAGAAAAATACAATTCAAAAAGATATATGCACCCCTATGTTTATACCAGCTCAATTCACAATGGCCAAGATATTGACTCAATCTAAATATCCATTGACAGATGAATGGATTAAGATTTAGTGTATGTATACAATGGAATATTACTCTGTCATAAATGAAATGAAATAATGGTATTTGCAGCAACATGTATGCAATGTGAGATCATCATATTATGTGAAGTAAGTCAGACAAAGACAAATATCATATGATACGATTTATATATGGAATATAAAATATGGCACAAATGAACCTGTCTACAAAACAGAAATAGAGTCACAGATATAGAGAACAGTGGTTTCCAAGGGCAAGAGGGGAGGGAATGGGATGGACTGGGAATTTGGAGTATGTAGCTGAAAACCATTGCATTTAAAATGGATAAACAATAATGTCTTAGTCTATAGCATATGGAACTGTATCCAGTATCTTTGGATATACCATGATGGAAGATAATTTAAGAAAAAAAAAGCATGTATATATAACTGGGTCACTTTTCTATACAGCTTGAAGTGGAACAATATTGTAAATAAGCTCTAAAAAAATCTTCAAATTACTGTGATACACCATCTCAAAAATTGAAGAATATTACCTATATGATCATAACCATAGATGCAGGAAAAGCTTTTTTAAAAAATTTAACACCAATTTATGATAAAACTCTCCAGCTCATGTGTATAAAGTGAATATACTTAAACATCAGTAAGACCATAAATACTAAACCCTCAGGTAATACAGATACATTGCATCACTATTTACAGTGGAAAATACGTGGCACCAACCTAAGAATATGTGGAGGGTGTGTGTGTTTGTGCATATGTGTGTGTGTCTATATATATATATATATAGACACACACATATATATATTTACATATATATTATTTTAAATATGATCTTGCTTATGTAACATATGGTACCTGTATTTACATTTCCACCAACAATCTCCCAGGGATCCATTTTCTCCACAATTTCTGCAACATATGATATGTGTAGACTTATTGATTGTGGCCATAGTGACAGATGTGTGGTGATATTTCATCATGGTTTTGATTTAATTTTACTAATGATTAGCAATATTACATATCCTCTAATGTTCCCTTTATCCATTCATATGTCTCTTTGGAGAAATTTATATTCAGGTATTCTGCCCATTTTGTGATTGGGTTTTTTTTTTTTTTGATATTGAGTTGTGTGACCTCTTTGGAAATTTTGAATATTAACCTCTTGTTCATCAATATATTTGCAAATACTTTCTCTCATTAATCACATTGCTTTTGTTCTGCCTATGGTTTCCTTCACTGTGAAAAAGGCTTTAAGTTTGTTTAGGCCCCATTTGTTTATCTTTGCTTTTATTTATTTTGCCTTAGCATACAATTCCAACACAGCTTTGTTACAACTCATGTCAAAGAGTGTTCTGCCTATGCTCTCTTTTAGGAGTTTTGTGGGTTTTGGTCTTACATTTAGATCTTTAAGCCATTTTGAAGTAATGTTTTATATTTGTGGTGGAATGGTCTAGTCTCATTTTTTTACACGTTCTTGTCCATTTTACATAGCACCAATTATTGGATATACTGATTTTCTCTACTGTTTAATCTTCCCTCTTTTGAGTTGATTAGTTGACAATAAGTATATGAGTTTTCTTTTCTGTTCCAGTGATCTATGTGTCTGTTTTGTGCAAGTACCATGCTGTTCTGATTATTGTACCTTTATAGTATAGTCTGAAGCCTGGGAGTATTATAGCTACAGGTTTGGTTTGTCCTTTTGGGAAACATTTCTTTGGTAATCTGTGGTTTTTGTGGTTTCATGTGAACTTTAGGTTTATTTGTTCTAATTCTATGAAAAAATTAATTGATATTTTGATAAGAACCACATTAAATTTATGCATTGCTTTAGAGAATATGGCCATTTTAATAGTATTACTTATTCCAATTCAAGACCATAAGATATATTTCCATTTTTTGAAGTTACATTCAATCTTCTTCATCAGTGTTTTTTAATATCATAGTATAGATGTTACATATCCTAGATTAAGTTTATCACAGGTATTTTATTCTTTTTGATGTAATATTAAATGGAATTATTTGCTTAATTTCTCTTTCTGATATTTCATTACTAATATATACAAATGCAATGGATTTATGTATATTATATTGTATATTGCATCCCTGCTGAATTCATTTATTAGTTCTGATAGCTTTGAGGTGAAAACTTTAGGGTTCTCTATAATATTGTATCATGTAATCTTCAAATTGTGACAGTTTTATCTCTCCCTTTTAAATTTAATTACATTTTATTATTTTTTCATGTCCAGTTGCTGTGGCTAAGATTCCCAATACTATACTAAATAGAAGTGTCAAGATGGCATCCTTGCCTTACTTCTGAATTCAGTGAGAAAGTTTTCAGTTTTTCAATATTGAAAATTATGTTAACTTTTGATTTTTAGTGAATGGTCAATATCGTATTGAAATATGTTCCATACTGACCCACTTTGAGAAGAGTTTTTATAATAACTGGGTATTTAATTTTGTTAAATATTTTTTGTCCATCTACTGTGATGATCTTTTTTTTTTTTTTTTTTTTTTTTGCTTTTTAGGGCCACACCCATGCCATATGGAAATTCCTAGGGGTTGAATTGGAGTTACAGCCACCAGCCTACACCATAGCAACTGCAATGTGGGATCTGAGCTCACAATGCTGGATCCCCAACCCACTGAGTTAGGCCAGAGATCAAAACTGAATCCTCATGGATGTCATATTCATTTCTCCTTCACCACAATGGGAACTCCCAGATTTTTATATTTCCTTTTTAAATATGATCTATCACATTGATTTATTTGCAAGTGTTGAGCCATCCTTGTGACCCTGGAGTAAATCTAAATGATCCCTTTTATGGTATATGATCCATTTTATGTATTTTTAGGTAGGAATCTGCACACTTGGAGGTCATCTTACTGACAGGGATATCAATCAGGATAGAGGGGTATCCTTAAGTAATTAGAGAAAAGCACAGCAACCAAACTGAGCGGGACAAAGCAGAGAGAGAGCTGCACATATCATCAGTACCACCACCTGGGACTCCATAGCCTGAGACACTTGGGACGGGCCTAGGCATGGAGACTCAGGCTTCAGTGGTCAATACTGGGAAGAGGACTAGGATTGGCTGTGTGGAGACAAACTGAGAATGCTAGAGAGACGTGTGTTATGGGTTGAAGAACAGAGTGCCACAGCCTAGGGAGCATGGAAGGGGGCCTGGACCCACAGGAGAAGCAAGTTGACATTGTTGTGGAGGGCTAGAGGAGGAGGGGTCAGACAGCCATAGGGATATTTTTATCTGCACACACACAGGCTTTTAGGAGGAGGGTGCCTCTTCCCTAAGTTGAAAACTGCTATAGCCATCTCAGACTCCAGAGGTAGATGCAGCCCACCATCACTAGGCATGGATGGGCACCACCTATGGCACCAGCCACCTCAGGGGTCACCACTGAGGCTTACAGTGAAACAGAGCACCACCCATTGCCCTCATTACCCTAGGAATGCACACACCCTGCCATTGCTACTCTCAAAGTCCTTGGGTGCCACCTCCACTTCCCTGGGTGTCACTACCATGGACTAGGGCCCTGAAATCAGGACAATCTTTTGCCACATACCCAGCAACTGTCAAAGTCTCAGCAATCAGTCACTGACTACAAGCCTTGCCCATTGCCTCCATCTTCATGGCAGCATGTGCAGGCCATATACCAGCACAACCCTATCAAGGGGATAACAGCCTGCACACACTGAAGAAAGAGACAGAAAGCATCCAAACCAAAAACAGCTGCATGCCAAAAAAAAAAAAAGTAGAGTAAGTCTTCACAAGATATCCGGGGATACTTTTGGATATAAATAACCCTCCAAGACTACAGTACATAATTGTTTCATTAAACTCACAGAATAAGAAAAATATAAGCAAAATGAAGATGTTCAACAATCAAAATGAAGAAGGTCAGCAATCACTCCCAGTTAAAAAGGCAGGATAATTTCTCTGAAAGAGCAAACAAATAGACCTCTGCAGTCTAACAAAGAAAATGTTCAAAAAGGAGGTAATGAAAATACTGAAGGAATTAAGAGGGCATATGAACCCTAATGAGATTACTTTAGAAAGAAACTAGAAGCTATAAAGGAAGAACCAAGAATAAAATAGAAAATTCATCTGCAGAGACACAAGCTGAGTTAAAGGCATTAAAGAGCAGAATGAATAATGTGGAGGAGTGAATAAGTTACTTGGAAAATAGAATAATGGAAATCACACAATCAGGACAATAGATATAACACCAAATGAAAAAGTAAGAAAGCTATGTAAGAGATATGTGAGATAATGTAAAGCATGACAGTCTATGTATAATGGGGATTCCAGAAGAAAAAGAAAAGGGGATTGTAAATATATATGAAGACATCATGGCTGAAAACTTTCCAAATCTAATAAAAACAGATGTCAAGATGCAGGAAGCACAGAGGGCCCCAAAGATGTTGAACCCAAGCAGCCCACATCAAGACAAATTATAATAAAAATGGAAAAAATTAAAGATAAGGAGAGAATTCTAAAGGCAGTAAGAGAAAAACAAAGAGTTAACTATGGGAACACCCCCCCAATGCTATCAGCTGATTTCTCTGCAGAAACACTATAGGCCACAAGTGAGGGGGAAGATATATTCAAAATTCTGAAAGTGAAAAAGTAGATTAGAATACTCTACCTAGGAAGATTATGTTTTAAAATAGGAGAAATTAACAAACAGAACTAAAAGAATACATCCAACCCATTCTAAAAGAAATCCTGAAAGGTCTCTAGATGAGAAAGAAGTAAGAAGATATAAGATGGAAGAAATAACAAAAATTGGAAAGTAATCACTTAAATAATCCAGTATATAGAATAAAAAGAAGAAAAACAAAATGAGTTCCCATTGTGGCTGAAAAGTAACAAACCATATCCATGAGGACATGTGTTTGATTCCTGGCCTTTCTCTGTAGGTTAAGGATCTTGTGTTGCCATGAGCTTTGGTGTAGGTTACAGATGAGGCTCAAATCCAGCATTGCTGTGGCTCTAGAGTATTCTGGCAGATGCAGCACTGATTGGACCCCAAGCGTGGGGACTTTTATATGCTGTGAGTGAGTCCCGAAAAAGACAAAAAAAAAAATTGTAAAAGCAATGATAAACACAAGAAACATCAAAAGATAAATATGAAGATATAACAAAAAAGACATCAATATCATAAAATATGGGGAAGAAGAGTAGGAAAATCTAGATTCTCTTTTTTTTTATATGTTTGAGCCTATATTACTCTCAGACAAGTAGATACAGGAAGTGATTAACATACCTGAAAAACAGGGCAATCACAAATCAAAACCAAAAAGAAGAAAACACAATGTTAAAGGAAATAGCCAACCAAAAGAAAAAAAAAAAGACACAAAGTTGAATCATAGAATCAACTGTAAAACCATTTAAATTGGTAATAAATACATATATATCAAAAATTACCATAAATGTCAATGGACTGAATGCTCCAATCCAAAAGCATGCAGTGGAAGAATGCATAAAAAAATACGATCCTACAATATGTTGCCTGTAAGAGACTCACCTTATGGCAAAGGACACTTATAAATTGAAAGTGAGGGGATGGAAAAAGATATTTCATGAGAATGGAAATGATTGGAAAGCAGGAGCCTCAATACTAATATCAGAAAAAATAGATTTTAAAACAATGGTCCTAAAGAAAAACAAAGGAGGACACTATATAATGATAAAAAGATCAGTGCAGTAAGAGGATATTACGTTTTTAAATATATATGCCCCTAATATAGGAGCACATAACTACCTACAACAAATACTAACAGGCATAAAAAGAGAAATTGATGGGATTACAATAAGAAGAGGTTTTAACACCCCACTGACATCAATTGAAAGATCCTTTTGATAGAATATCAATAAGGCATCAGAAATCCTAAATGATATAATAGAACAGTTAGACTTAATTGATATTTTCAGGACACTATATCCAAAAAAGAAAGCATATACATTATTTTCAATGGCACGTGGAACATTCTCTGTGAATGACCACATACTAGAGCACAAAACTAACCTCGGCAAATAACATCTCTGACTACAATGGCATGAGAGTAGAAATAAAACACAGGGGGAAAGATGTGGGAAAAAATTGACTACATGGAGACAAAACTAAAAAATGTTACTAAAAATGATTGGTTCAATGAGGAAAACCAAAAGGAAATTTTAAAAATGAAATAAATGACAATGAAACTTATGGGGTGACAGTTCTTAGAGGGAAGTTCATAGTGATACAGGCTTTCCTCAAATAAGAAGAAAGATTTCAAGTCAACTGCTTAACTTACCACCTAAAAGAGTTAGAAAGGGAAGAACACACAAAATCTAAAATCAGAAGAAGGTAGAAAATCATAAAGATCAGATAGGTATTCAATAAAACAGAGATTTAATAAATAATAGGGGAGTAATGTTGTGGCTCAGCAGAAAAGAATCCAATTAGTATCCATGAGGATGCAGGTTTGATCCCTGGCTGCCTTCAGTGGATTAAGATACTGGCATTGCCATGAGCTGTGGCATAGGTCACAGATGCGGCTCATATCCTGTGTTGCTGCAGCTGGGGTGTAGGCCGGTAGCTGTAGCTCCAATTCAACCATTTACCTGGGAACTTCCATTTGCTGTGGTTGGGCCCTAAAAAGCAAAATAATAATAATAATAATGATAATAATAATAATAATAATAATAATAATAATAATAATAGAAAAAATCAACAAAATGAAAAGCCAGTTCTTTGAAAGGATAAAGAAAATTGGCAAATTTGCCAGACTCACAAAGAAGAGAGAGAACTCAAATAAAATAAGAAATAAAAAAGGAGAAATCTGAAGTGATACTACAGAAATACAAAGAAAAAATAAGTAGATAAGGGAATGATTTGAACAATTAAATACCAACAAATTTAACAACCTAGAAGAAATAGTCAACTTTTTAGAGACATGCAGACCACCAAAACTGAATCAAGAAGAAATAACCAATTGAACAATCTGACCACTCAAAATGAAATTGAATATGAAATAAAAGTACTCCGTGTAAACAAAAGTCCAGGACCAGATGGCTTAACAGGTGAATTCTACCAAACATTCAAAGAAGAACTTATACCCATCTTTCTTAAAGTTTTCCAAAATATTGAACAAGTAACACACCTGAAGAAATTCTATGAAACCACCACTACCCAAATACCAAACCATACAAGTAAACTCCAAAATAGAAATAAAGGCCAATATCCTTTATGAACACAGATGCAAAAATTTTCAACAAAATTTTAGCCAACCAATTCCAATAACACCTAAAAAAGAGCATACACCACAACTTAGAGTGGGAGTCATCCAGATTTCCTAAGGGTGGTTCAACATCTGCAAATCAATCAATGCCATACAGCACATAAACAAAAGAAAAGTCAAAATCCACATGATCATCTTAATAGATGAGAAAAATCATTCGAGAAAATTCAATATCCACTCATGATAAAACTCTTACCAAAGTAGGTGTAGAGGGGACATACCTTAACATAATAAAAGCTATTTCTGTCAAACCCACAGCAAATATAATACTCAACAAAAAAATCTGAAAGCCTTCCTGCTAAACTCTGTAACAAGACAAAGTTTCCCACTCTCAACTTTTATTCAACATAGCATTGGAAGTCCTAGGCACAGCAATAAAACTGAAGAAATAAAATGTATATAGATTGGATAATAATAGGTAAAATTGTCAATATAGGAAGAAGGCATGTTACTATATATAGAAAACCTAAGGACTCCACACAAAAACTATTTGAATTGATTGACGAATTAGGCAAAGTAGCAGGAAACAAGATAAACATTCAGAAATCAGTTGCATTTTCATACACTAACAATGAAATATTAGAAAAGGAATATAAAAATACCTTCTAAAATCACACACCCAAAACTTCTTTTATACTTATTTTAATTTTTCGATTATAGCTCTTTTACAGTATTCTGTCATTTTTCTATTGCACTGCAAGGTGACCCAGTCACACATATATGTATAAATTCTTTTTTCTCACATTATCATGCTCCATCACAAGTGACAAGACGTAGTTCCCAGTGCTATACAGCAGGATCCCATTGCATATCCATTCCAAAAGCAATAATTTGCATCTATTGACCCCAGATTCCCAGTCCCTCACCCTCCCTTTTGGCAACAAGTCTCTTCTCCATGTCCATGATTTTCTTTTCTGTGCAAAGATCCATTTGTGCCATATATTAGATTACAGATATAAGTGATATAATATGGTATTTGTCTTTCTCTCTCTGACTTCACTCAGTATGAGTCTCTAATTCCATCCATGTTGCTGCAAATGGCAATATTTTTCTCTTTTTATGGCTGAGTAGTATTTCATTGTGTATTTATAACACTTAATTTTAATCCAATCATCTGTTGATGGACATTTAAGTAGTTTCCATGTCTTGGCTATTCTAAACAGTGCTGTGCTGAACATGCGGGTGCATGTGACTTTTTAAAGGAAAGTTTTGTGCAAGAGTGGGGTTCCAGGGTCATATTGTACTTCTATGTATAGTTTTCTAAGGTACCTCCATACTGTTTCTCCATAGTGGTTGTACCAGATTACATTCCCACCAAGAGTGCAGGAGGGTTCCCCTTTCTCCACACCCCCTGAAGCTTTTGTTATTTGTGAACTTATTAATGATGGCCATTCTGACTGGTGTGAGGTGGTACCTCAGTAGTTTTGACTTGCATTTCTCTAATAATCAGTGATGTTGAGCTTTTTTTCATGTGCTTGTTGGCCATCTGTATATCTTCTTTGGAGGAATATCTATTCATGTCTTTTGCCCATTTATCCATTGGGTTGTTGGTGTTTTAGCTGTTGAGTTGTATAAGTTGTTTGTATATTGCAGAGATTAAGCTCTTGTCAGTTGCATCATTTGAAACTATTTTCTCCCATTCTGTAAGTTGTCTTTTTTTTTTTCTTTTATGGTTTCCTTTGCTGTGCAAAATATTTTCAATTTGATTAGGTCACATTGGTTTCTTTTTGCATTTATTTCTTTTCTTTTTTCATTTTTAAAAATTGCTATTTCCCCAATATAATTTTTTTCTACTGTACAGCATGATGACTCAGTTCCACGTACATGTATACATTCTTTTTCTCACATTATCAGGCTCCATCATAAGTGACTATACATAGTTCCCAGTGCTACACAGCAGGATCTAATTGCTAATCCATTCCAAAGGCAAGAGTTTACATCCATTAACCCCAAACTCCCAATCCATCCTACTCCCTCCTCCTCCGCCTTGGCAACCACAAGTGTATTCTCCAAGTACATGGTTTTATTTTCAGTGGAAAGTTTCATTTGTGATATATATTAGATTCCAGATATAAGTGATATAATATGGTATTTGTCTTTCTCTTTCTGACTGACTTCACTCAGAATGAAAGTCTCTAGTTCCATCCATGTTGCTGCAAATGGCATTATTTTGTTCTTTTTTATGGCTGACTAGTATTCCATTGTGTATATATAACACATCTTCCTAATCCAATCATCTGTCAATGGACATTTGGGTTGTTTCCATGTCTTGGCTATTATGAATATTGCTGCAATGAACATGCAGGTGCATGTCTTTTTCAAGGAAAGTTTTGTCCAGATAGATGCCCAAGAGTGGTATTGCTGGGTCATATGGTAGTTCTATGTATAGGTTTCTAAGGTATCTCCATACTGTTCTCCATAGTGGTTGTACCAGCTTACATTCCCACCAAGAGTGCAGGAGGGTTCCCTTTTCTCCACACTCCCTCCAGCATTTGTTATTTGTTGACTTGTTAATGATGGCCATTTTGACTGGTGTCATTTCTCACAGTAGTTTTGATTTGCATTTCAGTGATTTTGAACATTTTTTCATGTGCTTATGGCCATCTGCATATCTTCTTTAGAAAAATGTCTATTCAGGTCTTTTGCCCATTTTTCAATTGGTTTGTGGGTTTTCTTTTCTTTGTTTTTTTTTTTTTGGCTGTTGAGCTATGCCTCCTGCTTGGATTTTGTCCCTCAGAATTACTTTGGCAATTTTGGGTCTTTTGGGGTTCCATATAAAATTTTGGATTGTTGTTCTAGTTCTGTGAAAAATGCCATGGATAATGTGATAGGTATTGCATTGCATCTGTAGATTTCTTTGGGTAGTATGGCCATTTTTACAATATTAATTTTTCTAACCCATTAGCGTGGAATATCATTCCATTTCTTTACATCTATTTTAATTTCCTTGATTAATGTTTTATCGTTCTTGGCATATAAGTCTTTACCTCCTTGGCCAGGTGTATTCCCAGGTATTTGAGTTTTTGGGTTGCAAGTTTAAAAGGCATTTTTTTTGAATTCCTTTTCTAATATTTCAGTTTTAATATGCTGAAATACAACGAATTTCTGAATGTTAATCTTGTATCCTGCTATTTTGCTGAATTTATTAATCAGTTCATGTAGTTTTTGTGTGGAATCCTTAGGGTTTTCTATATATAGTATCATGTCATCAGCACACAGTGACAGTTTTACCTCTTCTCTTCCTATTTGGATATCTTTTATTTCTTTTCTTTGATTGCTGTGGCTAGGATTTCCAATACTGTATTGAGTAGCAGGGGAGAGCGTGGAAATCCTTGTCTTGTTCCAGATTTTAGTGGGAAGGCTTTCAGTTTTTCTCCATTGAGTATTATATTTGCTGTGGGTTTTTCATAAATGGGTTTTTATTATGTTAAGGTATGTTTTCTCTATACCCACTTTGTAAGAGTTTTGTTCATGAATGGATGTTGGACATTGTCAAATGCTTTTTCTGCATCTATTGAGATGATTGTGTGATTTTTGACCTTGCTTTTGTTAATGTGGTGTATGACGCTGACTGATTTGCATATATTGAACCATCCTTGTGAACGTGGGATGAATCCCACCTGGTCATCATGTGTGATCTTTTTTATATGTTGTTAGATTGTTTGGCTAATATTTTGTTGAGAATTTTTGAATATATATTCATCAAAGATATTTGCCTATAGTTTTCTTTTTTGGTGGTATCTTTATATGGTTTTGGTATTAGAGTGGTGGTGGCTTCATGAAATGTCTTTGGGAGTGTTCCTTCTTCTTCAACCTTTTGGAAAATCTTAAGGAGGATGGGTATAAATTCCTCTTTGTATTTTTGGGAGAATTCACCTGTGAAGCCATCTGGTCCTGGACTTTTGTTTGTAGGTAGTGTTTTTGTGACATTTTCAATTTCATTTCTAGTGATTGGTCTGTTCAATTGATCTATTTCTTCTTGATTCAGTTTTGGCCAGCTGTAAGTCTCTCGAAATTTGTCCATTTCTTCTAGGTTGTCAAATTTGTTGGCATACAATTGTTCATAGTATTCTCTTGTGGTTTTTTGTACTTCTGCAGTATCCATTGTGACTTCTCCTTTTTCATATATATAATAGAATACTACTCAACCATAAAAAATAACAAAATGCCATTTGCAGCAACATGGATGGAACTAGAGACTCTCATACTGAGTGAAGTAAGTAAGAAAGAGAAAGATATGTATCATTTCTTATTTTGTTTATTTGGGTTCTTTCTCTCCTCTTTTTAGTGAGTCTACCTAGATAGAGGTTTGTCAATTTTGTTTACCTTTTCAAAGAACCAGCTCTTGGTTTTACTGATTTTTTCTATTTTTTTAATCTAAATTTTATTCATTTCCTCTCTGATCTTTATGATTTCCTTCCTTCTGCTGACTTTAGGCTTTGTTAGTTCTCCTTTTTATAATTCATTTAGGTGTTGAATTAATTTGTCAATTTGAGATTTTTCTTCTTTTTTTGAGGAAAGCCTGCATTGCTATGAACATCCCTCTGAGCACTGCTTTTAAGGCATCCCATAGATTTTGATTGGTTTTGTCTTCATTATCATTTGTCTCAAGGTATTTTTAAATTTCCTTCTTGATTTCCTCATTGACCCATTGGCATTTTAGTAGCATGTTGTTCAGTCTCCATGTAGTCAGTTTTTTCTCACTTCTTTTCCTGTGGTTGATTTCTAATTTCATGTGAATATACTTGATATAATTTTTATATCATTATATTTGTTGAGGTTAGCTTTGTGGTCCAATATGTCATCAATCCTTGAGAATGTTTCATGTGCACTTTAGGGAAGAATGTATGTTCTTATTTTTTTGGATGTAATGTCTTGAAAATGGCAAGTCTATTTTCTGTTGTGTCATTTAGGATCTCTTTTGCCTTGTTGATTTTCTGTCTAGAGGCTCTGTCCATTGATATGGGTAGGATGTTAAAGTTTCCTACTATGATTGTATTCCCAACAATTTCTTCTTTTATGTCTGTTAGTATTTGTTGTAGGTATCTGGGTGCTCCTATACTAGGGGCATATTATATATATTGATGATTGTAATATCCTCTTCCTGAATGTATCCTTTTACCATTAAATAGTGTCTTTCTTTTTGGCCTTCATTTTAACATTAATTTTGTCTAATATGAGTATTGCAGATCTTGCTTTCCTGTCTTGTCCACTCACATGAAATATCTTTTACCATCCCCTCACATTCAATCTATATTATTGCTGTACTCTTTTAGTGTTTGTTTGTTGGAGAAATTCTTTATTTCCCCTTCTATTTTAAATAGTATTCTTGCTGGACAGAGTATTAGAGGTTGCACATTTTTTCCTTTCACAACTTTGAATATATCTTGCCTCTCCCTTCTGGCCTGTAGTATTTCTGTAGAGAAATCAGGTGATAGCCTTATGGGGGTTCCCTTATAATTAACACTTTGCTTTTCTCTTGCTGCCTTCAGAATTCTCTCTTTACCTTCAGCTTTTGCCATTTTTATTACAGTATGTCTTGGTGTAGTCCTATTTGCGTTCAACTTGTTTGGGGCCCTCTGTGCTTCCTGTATCTTGATGTTATAGCTAAGTGCCCCATCTCACTTAGCCCACTTTCCTTTAGATTTGGAAAGTTTTTAGCCATAATTTCTTCAAATATATTTTCAATGCCATTTTCTTTTTCTTCTCCTTCTGGAATTCCTATTATGCATAGATTGGCCTGCTTTATATTATCCCATAGATCTCTTATATCGCTTTCATGTTTTTTCATTTGGTTTTATGTCTGCTGTCCTGATTGAGTGATTTCCATTATTCTAGCTTCTACATCACTAATTTGTTTCTTTGCATTATTCACTCTTCTCTTTATTGCCTTTTGGTCAATTCTCATCTCTGCAAATGAATTTCCTAGTTTTTCTTGGTTCCTCCTTATATTTTATATTTCTTTTGTAAAGGAATCTGCACTACTGTTCATATCCTCTCTTAATTCCTTGATATTCAGCCTTAATTCTTTCAGTATTTTCACTATCTATCTTTTGAACTCAATATCTTTCAGATTGCAGAGGTCTTTTTCATTGTTGACTGCTTTAGGTGAATTCTCCTCTTCGTTTAACTGGGAATGGTTTCTGAGTTTCTTCACCTTGCTTATGTTTTTCTTTTTCTGTGAGTGTAGGGAAGCCAAACTGTAGTCTTGTAAGGCTACTTCTATGCACATGCACCCTGTGTATTTCTTGGGGGGGCTTATTATTTACTTTTGGTGTGGGAGTTTGAATATTTGCCTTCTCTTTCTTTGGTGTGAGCAGGCTGTTATCCCAGGATGCTCAGCATGTTTTCAGGAAGAAGGAGGCAATGTGTAGGGCTGGTAGTCAGTTCCTCATTGCTGGGCTCTCAACAGCATTAAGGGCCTGCAGGAAGGTGGCACAGGCTACTCCTAGTTGTAGTGCCCTGGGAAGTGGTAATGAACTCTAGGTAGATGTACAAGGTGTCCAGAGCATTTGGCAGTAGCACCAGCAAGGTGAATGACTTCCCAAGGGAGTGAGATCCTCAACAGGTAGTGTTCTATTGCAATGCCCTCCTCTGAGGTGTTTGGAATCACAGGTGGTGCCTGTTCAGGGACCACTAGTGGTAGTGGGCCATGGCCACCTCTGGAGTCATTGATAAATGTGGTGGTTTTCCCTGCCACATGTAGACCATACATGAAGCACCCCATTTCATTTAGCCCACACAGGAAGTGCTGCACAGACTTCTCCTAGTTGCAGGATCCTGGGAAGTGACATAGATCGGGCATGTAGGTACTGCCCAGAGCATTCAACAGTGGCAGCAATAGGGCCTGTGTGTTCCCAGGTGTGCAAGAGCACCAACAGGTGGTGTTTGTCACAATGCCCTCCTCTGTGGTGCACTTGAGGTGATTGGGAATGCAAGTGGTACCTGTTCATGGACCCCTAGCAGTGTTGGGCCACTGCCACCTCTGGAACCATAGATAATTGCAGTGGGTTTGCCCCCGTCTCCTGTAGACCATGCATGAAGCACCTTGTCCTGCTTAGCCCCCACAGAAAGTGATACATAGGCTGCTCCTAGTTGCAGGATCCTGGGAAGTGACAGAGATCAGGCATGTAGGTACTGCCTAGAGCATTCAGCCATGGCAGCAGCAGGGCGGGTGTACTCCCAGGGGAGCAAGAGCAACAACAGGTGCTTTTCTGTTGCAATGTCCTTCTCTGTGGTGCTTTCTGAGGTGGTTTGGGCCGCAGGTGATTTTCATTCAGGTATGGACACACCCACCTCTGGAGTCAAAGATAATTGTGATGGATTCCCCCTGCCACCTGCAGACAATGCAAGAAGCACCCTGCCCTATTTAGCCCATGCAAGACGTGCTGCACCAGCTGCCCCTAGTTGTTGGGTCTTGGGAACAGATAGTGACCAAGTGTCTGGCTGCCACCCAGAGCATTGGGCAGTGGCAGCTGCAGGGTGGCTGTGTTCCAGGGGAGTGAGAGCAACAGCATATGGTGTTTGGTTGCAGTGCCCTCTAAAATAAAAATTTTTTTTGCCAAACCCTGAAGTGACTGGGGCTGCAGGTGGAGCCCAAGGCACACCTCTATCTGGCCTCTGAGATGACTGCTATGATCTGTCCCTGCCACCTGTAGATCATGCAAGAGGCACAATGTCGCACTTAGCCCCCTGATGCCTTTAGCCCACACAAGGGGTGCCTGGCCACTTGTAGCCTGCACAAGAAACTCCCAGTCTCCCATAAACTGAGAAAGAGGTTTTCCCTGCCCATAGCCTGCACCAGAGATGCTCTTCCTTCTGAAAGCCTATGGCATGCACACACACTCAGGTGCAGAGGGTTTCCTATGGTGGTCTGCCCCTCCTAATTTCACCCTCCCCAACAATGGCACCTTGCCTCTCCTGAGGTCCCAGACCTTCTCCTGTGTTCCCTCTGCAATCGCATTCCAATCCCCAGCCCATAGCACACCACTCTCCTGCCTGTGGTGCACTGCTACTTAGCCCCTTAAGCTGTCTCCACACAGCCAACCCCAGTCCTCTCCCTGGGACTGACCACCAGAGCCTAAGTCTCAGTGCCCAGCACTTGACTCAGTGTCTCAGGCTGTGGTGTCTTGGGTGGGGGTGAAGATGATGTGTACAGCTTTCACTCTGCTTTGCCCTCCTCAGTCCAGCTGCTGCATTTTTCTCAGCAACTTTGAGGTCCCTCCATCTTGACTGGCTTTTCTGTCAGTTAGGTGGCTTCCCAGGGTGTGGGTTCCTTTTTTTCTTCATAGCTCCCTCTCAGGAATGCTAGTCCTGTCCTGATTCCTTTTCTCTCTCTCTCTCTTTTTTTTCTTTTGTTCTACCCAGTTATGTCAAGAGTTTATTGTCTTTTTGGAGGTTTATGTTCTTCTACCAGTGTTCAGTTGATGTTCTGTGTGCATTGTTTTACATGTAGATGTGCCTTTTTTGATGTGTTTGTGGGAGAAGGTGATTGTGACCTCTTACTCCTCCTACATCTTGCTCCTCCTCCCACAATTTATGTTATTCAGTAGATCTTATATGTTGCTTTAATTTTTTAATTTAATTGTCTTTCTGTCTGCTGTTCTGACAGGGTTATTTCCATTATTGTGTCTTCCAGATCACTTATTCCTTCTTCTGTCTTGTTTATTCTGCTACTCATTGCTTCTAGCTTGATTTTTATCTCACCAATTGAATTATCTAATTTTTATTTGGTTTATATTTATAGTTTTTAGTTCCTTGTCACAGTGTCTTGAACTTCTATCAATAATATTTCTTAATTTATTTAGCATTTTTGTTATTTTTTGAGCTTGGGGTCTAGTAGGCTGCTGAGATCTGATTAATTATTTGTTCTCTCAGAAGATTTATCTTATTTAATTGGGAGTGGTTTCTCTGCTTTTTTAAAAAAATAGTTAACATTCTTTGTCTCTATGAAATTTGGAGAAACAGCTACTCTTGTCTTTAAGGGGTTTTTATGTGGAACATCCCTGTGTGGACTGTGTATATGTCCAATATTTTTAGTTAAAGGGCTTGTTTTGTTATGGAGGCCAGCCACATCTTTCCTCAGAATGTTCCGGCCATTATACTCATTGATAGGATGTGTTATTGGTGCTGTGATGTCCAAAGCCTATGTTGGATATGAGAAAGGACCTCCTCTTTGTTCCATGGATTCCACAACACTGTCAGAGGCTGAGTCTACGCCCCAGTTTTTGCAGTGCAAGCCCTGTAGTTGGAGTTTTATCAGGCTCCATTGCCCCTGAATACATGTTCTCCTCTCAAAAGAGTTACTTGCTAAACCATGTAATGTCTGTGTTGTCACTGTCAACCTATTTACTGCCAGGGCAATAATCCATGGCTCTGTCCAGAAACAGTCCAATGCCAGGTCCTTTTTCCCACTGTGTTTGTCTCAGATTTAGTGCAAAGCTATGATGTGGTATAGGCTAGGTCTAGGTGTCTGGGTGTTGTGGCTGCAGGAGTTAAGGTGGCTGCCACTTGGAACCTGTGTTTTTCTGTAACAGAATTTCATAAGCACTGTCCATCTCAGATCCAATTACTGTCTTTGTTGTGGAGTGGGTGAAGTTGCAGTGCTCCCCATGAAACAATACCCTGAATTCTATTGTCCAGGCCTGTCCACCTCAGACTCAGTGCCCTGCTGCTGAGGGTTATTGTGTGGCATCCTAGTACACATGAGGAATATATCCACTGTGACTGGACAACCTCCACTGGGCAAATGCTTACAATGTTATCCATGGCCAGAGTCACCACCCCTGTGCATTCATTGATGTGGAGTCTTGTAGGCTACCAAGATGTTCTTAAGTATTTGAATGAACTCTGAGACTATCTCCAACCCCACCCTAAGCCCTCTGGGCTATCTCTTCACAGCTGTATCAATTACTCTCCCAGAGTCTGTCTGATAGAGATTAAATGCTTAGCTACTTTCCATTATTGTGGTGTAGGACACTTAGTGTGCTAATATCTGTCAGATTCATTGTAGTTACACCTCTGTGCACTGACAATGATCTCCATGTTTCCATCTGGTTCACCCCCTCATGCACCTCAGTCTGTCTCTATACAGCTAGACTATATCTCTATCTTGATCTTGTACAGGATGAGGTGTGCAGAGTGGGGCTGGGGTGTTCACCCCTTCAGATTGGAATGTGCAGTGAGGCATCAGCCACCAGTTTAAGTGTCTCTCCACCCTAATTTCTAACTAACCAACACACATACACTCCTTGCAGGGAAAGTATAGATTTCTATAGCCCCTCTATCTGTCCCAGGGCATTTTTTTCATCAGGAAAAGGGGATTCCCTTGTCTTCTCTTTCTTACAGCTCACTCCCAATGGTGCTGATCTCAACTTGATGCTTTTTCCCCCATGTTCCCATCATGTGGAAATTTTTATTGCCTCTTTGGTTGTATAGGAATTCTTTGGCCGGTTACAACTTGTCTTTCTTTGAGAGTAGAAGTAGATGTGTTTTTGATTTGTTTGTTGGGGGAGGTAAACTCTATGTCCTCTTACTCAACCATCTTGTTCCCCCTTCAGCAATATTATTTTTACTTGCCAAGGCTGAGTGCCCAATCTGCCAGCAAGTGACAGAAAAACCATCTCCAAAATTTTTGATGCAGCTACTTCAAGGCAGAACGATTACACTGGAGTTTTCTATTATGGAATAGGCAACATTCTGAACAGACAATTAACCTTACAGATGAATTTTTCCTGCCTGCAGTTTTGATGCCAAACCTATCATCCATGCATTAAATTATGTCTCATCCACTGCTATGTTTTCTATATAACATTTCTTTGGATTAATGAACTCATATCATAGCAAGAGAAATATGGCTATGGGCCTATGACCATAGAATTTGCTACACTACCATATTCCCACCATCATGAAGCAACTATCTTGTTATTGAAGTTTAAGGGCCTTTTGAAGACTCAGTTCCAGTGTCACATAGATGGTAATATGTTAGTTTTGAGGCAAGGTTTTTCAGGAGACTGTATATTCTCTAAATCAGCATCCACTACATGATAATATTTTTCCAGTAGCTAGTATTCATGTGTTCAGAATGATGAGGTGGAAATGGGAAGGACACAGCTCACTAAAACCTTAGTGCCTATTAGCAACATTGCCTTTCCTGTTTCTGTGATATTATGATCTGTTGAACTTAGTTTCAGGGAAAGGAATACTTTCACGAAGAGATAAAACAGTAATTTTCCTAAACTAAAACTTAAGAATGCCATCTGCCCATATTGGGCTCCTCACGACTCTGAATCAACAGAACAGGAAGAGATATATTGTTCTTGCTGGAGTGATCAATTCTAAGGCCATAGAATACAAAACTATATCATAGTTAAAACAGTAAAAAAGATTATTTCAGTGATATTGTAATGGGGATATAGATTTTGTTTAATTCTGAATACAGCATGTGCAAATGGAAATTAGTACTCAAGAGCCTGATAGCAGCCACTGTTTGGAAACCACTAATAAGAAACATTAAGGGAAATGATTTTTCTTTTTTTGCTAAACCAATTTATCGAGATTCTTGTTGGAGACAGTCCAGTCAGTTCAGTTGTCATCTGTTGAATGGAGAAAGATAGAAACCATATTAGATATCAAGGGTATTCAGAAATGGATGATGAAAAATTCTTTTTTTTTGTCTTTTTTTTTTTTTTGCTATTCCTTTGAGCCGTTCCCGCAGCATATGGAGTTTCCCAGGCTAGAGGTTGAATCGGAGCTGTAGCCACTGGCCTATGCCAGAGCCACAGCAACGCGGGCTCCGAGCCGCTTCTGCAACCTACACCACAGCTCAGGCAACACCAGATCCTTAACCCACTGAGCAAGGGCAGGGACCGAACCCTCAACCTCATGGTTCCTAGTTGGATTCGTTAACCACTGCGCCATGATGGGAACTCTGAAAAATTCTTTCTAAACTTACTTATCTTAGTTACTGATAAAGATTTTACAAGAAAATGCACAAGAAATCTTTGGGAGGAGTTCCTGTTGTGGTGCAGTGGTTAACGAATCTGACTTGGAACCATGAGGTTGCGGGTTTAATCCCTGGCCTTGCTCAGTGGGTTAAGAATCCGGTGTTACCATGAACTGTGGTGTAGGTTGCAGATGTGGCTTGGATCCTGCGTTGCTGTGGCTCTGGCATAGGCCAGCGGCTACAGCTCTGATTTGACCCCTAGCCTGGGAACATCCATATGCTATGGGAATGGCCCAAGAAAATGGCAAAAAGACACACACAAAAAATAAAAAAGAAAAGAAAAAAGAAAAGAAATGTTTGGGAGCTTGATTAAGTTTGGTCAAGTGAAGAATTTTGGGAGTCCCCTATGATATTTAAGAAAAAGAGAGACATTTTCCTTTCCTTTGAGTAATATAAATCTACTTTTTCTTCAGTTACCTTTTGTTTATTAAGGATTGGTTTAATTATCTGTTGAGACCTGGTGGTAGCATGTATTTACTGGTTGGTTCTATCAGGTATTTTTTTTTAATGAGGAGGATATTCTAAGAAAATAAAAGAAAAACAAAAATAGCAAAGATTAATGTTAAAATCCCAGTATTTGAGTCTAGAGGTAGGTCTGAAATGAAGCATTTTAGATATTGGGCTCAAAGCATCTTTAGATGGAGTAGTTCATACAGAGTTAGCAATCCAATGTATTTGCTGGTTTGCAGTTTAAATATCTTTGATGCCATAAGGTGTTCAATGTACTGAGTAGCTGACACATCAATCAGGAGACAGACAAAATATTCATAATTTGTTATAGTTATTTACCTGAATTTTATATCACGTTATCCAGCTTTAGCTTGCAGGGGTTATGGGAAAATACATTTTAGGTCTCAATGATTCCAATTAGAATTGAGAATAATTGGAAATTTGGAACATTTTAAGCTAGATATTAGAAGATCTAGGAGAACTCAAGATTGTCAAGGATTGGCAAACTTACAAGAAGAAACACACAAAGGCCCACTGTATCTTTCCATTAAACCCTTTGTCTCTATAAAGCCTACAACTTTCCTATCAAAGAGAATTGAAGTTAGATGAATTTTCTTTGCAAAATAAGTCTAGTCTAACTGAACTTGTCAATTTTTTTTATAAATGTTTTAAGTTAGGCTGCACAGGTCTCTTGAGTTTGTTTTGCTGCAACTTATTATAAGTAATATCAGATTGGACTTTTCAAAGCCTTTGGTGACTAGGAAGCCAAGGCCAAGTTGCCACTGGATTTTTCCTTGAATATATGTGAATTTGGGTGTTATTCTCTCTTCTAAATATCCCCCAAATATCCTAAGATTCCTGGGCCTGCTGGGATTTAAACTTCCTTACTGACCTGCCAGGCAAAGAACTTATGAGATAGATTCAGGCTGATTTTTCTTAAGGCTAGCTTCATAGGCATTAGCTCTTCAAAGTAATTTTTAGTTCTCTGAAACCCTTCGGTCAGGGTTTCCATCGTAGCTCAGTGGTTAACGAATCCAAATAGGAACTATGAGGTTGTGAGTTCAATCCCAGGCTTTGCTCAGTGGCTTAAGTATCTGGTGTTGCCGTGAGTTGTGGTGTAGGTTGCAGACACAGCTCAGATCCTACATTGCTGTGGCTGGGGTGTAGGATGGCAGCTACAGCTCGATTAGACACCTAGCCTGGGAACCTCTATATGCCATAGGTGCAGCCCAAGAAAAAGACAAAAAACAAAAACCCTTCAGTCATATCTGATTCTATGCACACCCTCATAAAATAGAAAATCTCAGTCAAATCCTTGGTAATATATTCACTATTTTAAATTGTATTCTGTAAAAGGAGAATGGATTTTTATTAAATTTATGCAAGTAAATGTGCTGATATAAAAATAAAAATATTCACTGTTTTTGAGTTCAGAATAGATCAACTAGGGAAAAAGAGTATTTATTTCAGGAGATATCAGATAGTGAGAAAATACAACTGTCACAAAGTTATACTTTACAATTTTATGTAAGTCCCACATAGGTTAAGAGAAAAATGTTTTTTATATATAGGTATTTTCTTTTTTTTAAAGTAGATATTTTATTTTATTTTTCTTCCAGCAATAGAAGTTTAATTCTTGCTCATATCAAATGCCCCTCATAGATCATCTGAGGCTCAGATATATGCTATCTTCATTTTAGGACCCAGACTACCTGAAAATAGTCAATCTCATGGCAGAGAGAAAAGAAACATGTAATCCATGTCTCTTAACACTATACCTAAGAATGATATTCATCATTTTCACCCACATTTTATTGGCCAAAGTCACTTTTGAGTTTGGCACAAGGATTGTATATATTACCACAGAGAGAGTCACCATGGGTATGGAAATCAAAATGTTTGTTGACTACAATATAAACTCCCACAAGCTGCCTTTTCTAGTATTCCATTATTCAGCATCCTACTTTTCCCATACATTGTTTTTCCCATACACACCCTTTCTCTAAGAGACTATAGAAGTACCAAACAGTAGCTTGGTCTTTACTTTTATTTCTCCAGGTGATGTGAGAAAGTCTCTGAAACAGATTTGGATGCAGCTGTTCTTGATGCAATGCTATAAGAACAGAAAGAGAACCTATGTGCCCCTCACATATTCAATATGTAATGTTAGAACAGTGACAGGGAAACCATAATGAACACTCCCATTGTGAAAGATAAAGAATAGGAGACACAAATTTCTACACATTCTAAAATCCTTTTGGACAGATATTGTCTGGAGGAAGGAAGTATTCCTTGATTAGGCCTTGAATACACTCCCTGAGAATAGCTCCTAGGCATTTTTTCTTCTTGGCCTTTGGACTTACTTTGGAGAAAGACTCTCTTTTCTGCTATTGCCTTTGACTACATCTCAAGAAGGAATTGAAGTACATGACTTAACAGAGGCTGAAAATCATTCTCTGTGTGCTTCCAGACTGAGCAGAAAGGGTTGGGGGAAGACAGAGTTTGCATTAAACCTTAAACAATCTCTTTCAAACTAGGCTAGTGGTTTTCTTGGAGGTACAATGCTCTCAACTTGTAATTTCTTATCTAGTTGATTCTTGTCAAATAATTCCTATGCTATTTCAAAATATTCAAATAAGGACAACTTTATTGCTAGTACCTTGTATCTATCATATTTTCTTTAGGAAACCCATGCCTGCCCTCAATCTCTTCTACTTGAGCCTTTTTGTCCAATTTAAAGACTTTGCTGGATATCATCTTAATATATCAATAAATTTAGCAAGTGACAATTAGCAACCCATTGATATGGGCCTTTATGAGGATAAATTTTAGTAGTACATTGTCATTCAAAGATATTCTTTATTTAATGAGTGGAAATGAGAATCACTAGTATCTCCTAAAGTATGAAAAATTTCCAAGGTTCTGGGTTCTATTTCTTTCTTTTTTTTTTCTTTCTTCTTCTTCTTTTTTTTTTTTTTTTTGCTTCCAATGTACCTTTTTTTTGGAACCATAGTTGATTTACAATATTGTGTTACTTCCAGGTATACAGTATAGTAATTCATTATTATAGGTTATTACAAAATAATGGAGATAATTTCCTGTGGTATACAGGAAATTCTCATTGCTTATTTATCTTATATATAGTAGTTTGTTAATCTCATACCCCTAATTTGTCCCTCCTCCCTTTCCATTCCACTTTAGTATCCAAAAGTTTGTTTTCTATGTCTGTGAGTCTACTTGGCATATAAATTCCTTAGTATTATCATTTAGATTTCACATATAGGTTATATCATATAGTATTTGTCTTTCTATGTCTGATGTATTTCACTAAGTATATTCTTTATTAGACCTACCCGTGTTGCTGAAATTGGCAGTATTTCATTTTTTATGGCTGAGTAAAATAAGGTTCTCAGGCTAGGGGTAGAATCAAAGCTGTAGCCACTGGACTATGCCACAGCCACAACAGTATGATTGGAGCTGTGTCTGTGACCTACAGCTCATGACAACACCAGATCTTTAACCCACTGAGTGAGGCCAGAAATTGAACCTGCATCCTCATGGATACTAGTCAGATTTGTTTCTGCTGAGCCACAATAAGAATTCTTAAACACTTGTCAAAGAGGCTTTCTGTTCTATATTGTTTATTCTTGCCTCCCTTGTCAAATCTTAATTAACTGTAAGTGTGTGATTATATCTCTGAGCCTCTATTCTGTTCCATTTCTCTGTGTCTGTTTTTTGCCAATACCATGCTGTTTTAATTACTGCAGCTTTTTTTTTGGTCTTTTTGCCTTTTCTAGGGCTGCTTCTGCAGCATATGGAGGTTCCCAGGCTAGGGGTCTAATCGGAGCTGTAGTCACTGGCCTACACCAGAGCCACAGCAACACGGGATCCGAGCCGTGTCTGAGACCTACACCACAGCTCATGGCAATGCCGGATCATTAACTCACTGAGCAAGGGCAGGAATCAAACCCGCAACCTCATGGTTCCTAGTTGGATTCGTTAACCACTGCACCATGACGGGAACTCCTTAATTTACTGCAGCTTTGTAGAGTAGCTTGAAATCTGGAAAGACTATACTTCTATTTTTCTTATTTTTTAAATGTTTTGTTTTGCAATTCTGGGTCTTTTGTGGTCCCATACAAGGTTTATGTTTATTCTAGTTCTGTGAAAAATATACTGAATATTTTGATAGGGATTGTATTAAATCTGTATACTATTTGGGGTAGTATGGCCATTTTAATAATATGATTCTTCCAATCTCAGAGAACAGAAAGTCTTCACATTTCTTGCCATTACCTTCAATTTTCTTCCTCAATGTTCTATAGCTTTTGATACATAGGTTTTTTTTACCTTCTTGGTTAAGTTTATTCCTAGGTATTTAAATTTTACTTTTATATTATTTAAATTAATTTTTAAACTCTCCATTTGTTGTATTTCTTTATTAATGTAAAGAAATGCAAAGCATTTCTGTATGTTAATCTTGTATACTGCTACCTTGCTAAATTCATTTATTTGTTATAGTAGTTTTTTGTGGAGATTTTTGGGTTCTCTATGGAGAATATCTTATTATCTGCCAATAGTGACTGTTTCATCTCTTCCAATTCAGATTATTTTTATTTATATTTATTTTTCTTATCAGATTACTGGGCCTAGGACTTCCAAACTATGTTAAATAGAAGTGGTGAAAGAGGGCATCCTTGACTTGTTCCTAAATTTAGTGGGAAGGATTTCAGCTTTTCAATATTGAGTATTACATTGGCTATGTGTCTGCTGTAAATGGCCTTTATTATGTTGAGGTACATTCCTTCTATATCCACTTTAATGATAATATTTATCAGGAATGGATGTTGAATTTTGTCAAATGAATTTTTATGCATATAGTGAGTTTTTTTTTCTCTTTCCTTTTGTTAATGTGTCAGCTTATTTCACTAAGCATAATATTCTCTTGTTCTATCCACATGGCTGCAAATGACAGAATTTCATTATTTATATGGCTGAATAATATTCAATTGTATATATAAACCATATCTTTATCCATTCATCTGTTTATGGGCACTTGTGTTGTTTCTATTTCTTGACTATGATAAACAGTTCTGCTATGAATAGTGGGGTGCATGGATCATTTCAAATTAGGTTTTTATTTTTCCAAATATATTGTGGGCATGGAATTTCTGGATCATATGGCAGTCTTATTTTTAGTTTCTTTTGAGAACACTTCATACTATTTTCCAAAGTGGCTATGCCAACCTATATTACCATTAACAGTGTATATGCATTTCTAAGAAAAATATTTTCTTAATTCTGATACACGTATTAAATACAGCAGTGTTTCAAACAAAAAGTCATACAAAGTTATAATCAAGAGTTCCTATTGTGGTGCAGTGATTAACGAATCCAACTAGGAACCATGAGGTTGCAGGTTCAATCCCTGGCCTTGCTCAGTGGGTTAAGGATCTGGCATTGCTGTGAGCTATGGTGGAGGTTGCAGATATGGCTCAGATCCCTCATTGCTGTGGCTCTGGCATAGGCCAGTGGTTACAGCTCTGATTAGACCCCTAGTCTGGGAATTTCCATATGCCACAGGAGTGGCCCTAGAAAAGGAAAAAAGACAAAAAATAATTATAATCATCATTGTCAATTATTTCAGCTCCATTGATTTAGTTCTTGTTCTCCCTGAACTTGGGTTAGCAGTTTTGTAAATAAATTATCTTTGCCATTACTTCTGGAAATTCTTACTGTGTCCAGCATACATTTGCAAATTTTCAGGTTTGCCATTATGCCATCATGAAGCGTTCATGCCACCACTGATTACAAACACATGCAAAGAAGAAGAAATGTCAAATAATTATTGGTCGTGAATGAAAAATGACTTAAGATGGCCATAATTAAAGTGTTGAGAGTTGATGTGATAAAGCATATTAGTTATATCTACAGTATATGCCATTTTAACATAATAACAGGATGACAAGTTATTAACTAATTTCTATGAACTCCATATGATCTGCAAGTTGATCATAATTTTATATTTTGCCATCATCCTAAGTTATTTTTCTTGTTGACAATTAGGAAAGGTCAAAATAATCACAGAAGAAAGAACTAAAAATAAGTATTTGTTCCTCCTTTTTTCTTTTTAACTTACTAAACACTTGACACAATCAAGCAATTCTTTTTTTTAAAAATATTTCATTGAAGTATAGTTAATTTACAATACTGTGTTAGTTGTTTCAGGTGCACATGAATGCAATTCATATGTATATGTGTGTGTGTGTTTGTGTATGTATGTATATAAACACAAATGCATACATATATAAACTTATGTACAGATGCAAGCAGAGATCTTACAACTTTTATTCTAAAATTTTAGCCTTGACTTAATAAACATAGTAATACAATATCACTGACTTATTATAAGTTTATATTTTTAAGTGAATTGTGTTTCTGGCAAATGGACGAATTATTGTTACATGTATTTCAAGGTCATTCTAGAGACTTAAAAAATTTTCTTTTGCTTTGTAAATTTGGTGGGGACTGTGGAATAAATTTAGGTCCATGAGTGAGAACACAGCTAGAAGCTGCTGAATGTCTCCAAAACTTATATGAGTGGAGAAACCATTGTTATGTTTCCAAATCACCTTTTGTTCTCCTTTATATATTATGTGGTTGCTTTGGGGGGGGTCCCTTAATCCCTTGAGAACACTTGATGGAGGGTAGGGGCCTAAAGTTAAAGTGCATGACTGTACAGAGCTGAAGGACTGGACTGAAAAGTAAAAGATCAAAAAGGTGGACAGAGGGGTGAAGGAAGTGGGGATTTGAAGAAAGACATCAAAGAATTAAAGTGAAGATTCAAAACAGTAAAAGGTGGAAGGAAAAGCAGGGTGATGAGAAGGGAGAGACATTAGTGGAATCGTTTTGGGAAAATAAGTTTCCCAAAGAAGCTATTGAACTTATAAATTACACTTAGCAAATTGTGACAACAAAAAAGAAACAGTTGACCATGAAAATAACTAGCAGGCATCCAAGAAGGGATTTTTAATCCACTGAGAAACTCCTATGTTCTTAACTTTTTTTTTCACTTTTTAGGTCCACACCCATGGCAGATGGAGGTTCCCAGACTAGGGGTCTAATTGAAGCTACAGCGGCCAGCCTATGCCAGAGTCACAGCAATCTGTGACCTATACAACAGCTCATGGCAATGCTGGATCCTTAACTCATTGAGCAAGGCCACGGATTGAACCCACAACCTCATGGTTCCTAGTTAGATTTGTTTCTGCTGTGCCACAATGGGAATGCCAATGTTCTTAACTATTGATACATTTAGGCTTATGAATAAATAATCTTGGAAATTTAGCACAACATTTTCTTGCCTGGAATTCTAACTAAGATTCTTAGAGAGAAACTTTAACCCTGCCTATGTTTGTCTAGGATTCTAATCCAGCTTCTAAAATATACTTAAAATCTTATGAGTCAAAATCTATCCTAAGCTAAAGCAGACTTTTTTTGGACCTATATTTTAGAATTTTGACTTACCAGTGGATCATTGATCAATCAGTCAAAAGTGAAATAAATGTTTAAAGTTGTGTGCATTCAGGTACTAGGTGAGACATCCAGGCTTCCAGTGTTGATTTTGATCTATCTGAGTTGTGGCATTATAACTATCCAAAAAAAAAAAGTTTTTAAAAGGCATAAAACACATTTTATTCATAACTATTGCAATAGAAGAAAAGAGATCTCAATATATAATTAGTCTGAATTAAAATCGCAGCATGGGAAAGTAGGAATTTACAGTTAGTGAGCTTAATGATATTTAGAGGATGCAAACTTACTAAAGAGTAACATCAATGTTAAGGATTGACTAAGGTTTGGTGAAGCAAAAGCAAAAAAAAAAAATCTGTGTTACAACCAATAGGAAATTTGAAGACATTTATATAGTTAAAGTAAGAATGATTATGTCGTAAATAAAAAAAAAAAAACACATTATCTGGAGTTCCCGTCGTGGCACAGTGGTTAACGAATCCGACTAGGAACCATGAGGTTGAGGGTTCGGTCCCTGCCCTTGCTCAGTGGGTTAAGGATCCGGCATTGCCGTGAGCTGTGGTGTAGGTTGCAGACGCGGCTCAGATCCTGCGTTGCTGTGGGTCTGGCGTAGGCCGGTGGCTACAGCTCCAATTAGACCCCTTGCCTGGGAACCTCCACATGCTGCGGGAGCGGCCCAAGAAATAGCAAAAAAAAAGACCAAAAAAAAAAAAAAACCGCATTATCTATTCCAAAGAGATCCTGCTATGTAGCACTGGGAACTGTATCTAGTCACTTATGATGGAGCATGATAATGTGAGAAAAAAGAATATATACATGTATGTGTAACTGGGTCACCATGTTGTACAGTAGAAAATTGACAGGACAATGTACACCAGCTATAATGAAAAAAATTATATTAAAAAACTCAATAAACTTTGAAGAAATGAATTCTTTTTACCTGCTATCATTAGAAAAATAATTGAAAATAAAATAAACCTTAGCATATCTCTTAATGTTACCATGCCCTGTAATTAAGTTCAATGGAATATAAAGCCAATGACCCAAGCAGAACTCTTAATTGCTCAGACCCCTCAGGAATAAAAGTTTGGTTCACTTCCTAAGGTAAAGAATTGACACCAGACGAGGTGTTTGTTGATGCAAAGGGAATACAGAATTGGTGGTGAAAGAAGGTAGTTATAAATACCCACTACTCCCATCTAACCAGCAGCTGATAAGATAAATGTTATTATTATGTGGATTTCCTCTTATTTTACTTATGTTTTTATGAATATGTGTGTCTTTGTGTGTGTGGAATATCTTTGTTCTCTATGCTCTCTTATTTCTTTTAACTCAACATGAGATGTACTATTATTATATCATAGTATTAAAATATTGTTAATTTTTACCTATTAATATTTTTTACAGTAAATCTAGAGAGTAAACATCAATCAAGGACCTTATTTTCCCTTCTGAATAGTGAAAAGATTGGTGTATTTTGTTCTTTTGGCTGAATAGTATTTATATATATACACATTATCACATCTGAATAGTATTTATATATATATCACATTATCACATCTTCTTAATCCATCCATCTGTCAGTGGACATTTAGGTTTTTCCATTTCCTGGCTATTGTGGATAGTGCTGTAATGAGCATAGGGGTATATGTATTTTTTCAATGAAAATTTTGTCTAAATATATGCCCAGGAGTGGGATTGCTGTATTATATGATAGTACTATATTTAGTTTTCTGAGGTACCTCCATACTGTTTTCCATAGGGGTTGTACCAATTTACATTCCCACAAACAGTGAAGAAGAGTTCAGCCAGACTCATCAAGAAAAAAAATGGTGAGGGTAAAAATCAATAAAATTAGAAATGAAAAAGGCAACATTATAACTGATACCATAGGAATACAAGGGATCATAAGAGACTACTATAAGCAACTGAATGTCAATAAAATGGAGATCCTAGAAGAAATGGACAGATTCTTATAAAGTTTCAATCATCCAAGACTAAACCAGGAAAAAATTGAAAACATGAATAGAACAATCACAAGTACTGAAACTGAAAGTGTGATTAAAAGCTTCCCAAAAAAGTCCAGGACCTGATGGCTACACAGGAAAATTTTATCCATCATTCATAAAAGCATTAACATATATTATTTTGAAAATCTTCCAAAAATAGCAGAGGAAGGAACACTCCAGAACTCATTATATGAGGCCACAATCTCCCTTATATCAAAACCAGACAAGAATACAAAAAAAGAGAGAGAGAGAAAATTAAGGCCAATATAACTGATGAACATAGATATAAGAATCCTCAACAAAATATTACCAAACCAAAAACAAAAACAAACATATATTAAAAGGATCATACAAGGGATGCTCTTATTCTTCAATGTCTTCAAATCAATCAATGTGATATACCACATCAACGAACTGAAAAATAAAAACCTGTGATCATCTTAGTGATGCAGAAAAGCTTTGGACTAAATTCAACACCCATTTCTGATAAAAACTCTCCACAAATTAGCCATAGAGACAACCTACCTCAACAAAATAAAAGCCATATATGACAAACCCACAGCTGACATCATGCTCAGTGGTGAAAACCTGAAAGCATTTTTGCTAAGGTCAGGAACAAGACAAGGATGTTCAATTTCACCACTGTTATTCATCATTTTGGAGGCCCTAACAATGGCAATCAGAGAAGAAACAGAAATAAAAGGAATCAAAATTGGAAAAGAAGAAATAAAACTATCACGGCAGATGACATGATACTATACCTAGGAAATCGTAAAGACACCACCAGAAAACTGTTGGAATTCATAAATGAATTTTGTAAAGTTGCAGGATACAAAACTAATACATAGAAATCAACTGCATTTCTATATACTAAATGTGAAAGTTCAGGAGAAATAAGGGAAAACAATCCAATTTACCATAGCATCTGGAAGAGATTATAATTTAGTTTAGTAACTGAGTAAAGAGATCCATCATCACAAATGTGAGAGAGAATCATTCACTTGGAATAGAAGGCCACGAAAGAACAGTAAATTAAAAACCAAAACCAAAACCAAAACCAAAAACTAAAAAACCTGAGCAATTTCCTCTCATTTCTTAGAGAATGGGATTTCTATATTTTTCTCCCTTTGGACATCAGTACTCCTGTTTCTCAGGCCTTGAGTCACTGGGTCTTAGTAGCAGTTCCATGGCTCTGAGGTATTTGACTTGAGACTAGGTATTACGTCATTATTTCCCCACCTTCTCAAGCATTTGGACAAGGATTGAATTTTTCTGCCAGCTTTCCTGTTCTTCAGCTTACATACTTGGCTGCCATAAAACACCTTACAATAAAATTCTCCTATCTATCTAGACGTCTGTCTGTCTGTCTATCTATATATCTATCTATCATCTCCTATTTGTTCTGTTTTTCTGGAGAATGCTAAGTTTACTGATTTTGTACCAAGAGCGTTTCTTGACAAACAGTTTTTTTTTGATAATTGACATATGACATATTATTTTCAGTGTACAACATAATTTTATATTTGTGTGTATTATAAAATTATCAACACAAAGTCTAGTTAATATATATCATACACATTTACAATTTTTATTTTTCTTGAAATGGGGATTTTAAAAAATATACTCTCAGGAATGTGAAAACATGCAAACATTATTACTAATCAACTACATTAACCTACTGTACATTACATACCCATGACATTTATAACTGGAAATTTATGCTGTTCCATACATGTCAGAAATGGCAATATTTTATTCTTTTATAAGGCTGAATAATATTTTATTTGAAAGATAGATAGATATCATATTTTCTTTATTCATCCATTGGTGAGTATGTTGTTTTCATGTTTTTTCAGTTATAAATACTGCAATGAACATGGGAGTGAATGTATATTTTTGAAATAGTGTTTTTATATTATTTGGAGAAACACACAGAAGTGGAATTGCTGGATTGTGTGGTAATTCTGTTTTTGGCTTTCTGAGGACCATTCATATTCTTTTCCATAATTACTGCACCAACTTATATTCCTACCAACAGTGCATGTGTTCTATTTTTCTATATCCTTGCCAAAACATATTTTTTTGTCTTCTTGACAAGAAATGTGTGAGATGTTTTATCATTGTAATTTTGATTTGCATCTTTGTTAAGTATATTTTTTATGTTCCTATAGGCCATCTGTATGGGTTATTGGAAAATGTTTATTCAGCTCCTGTGCTGATTTTTAATTGTATTTTGTTATTATTGAGCTGTAGAATTTTTTTATATATTCTGGATATCAACCCATTGTCATATATATGATTTGAAAATATTTTCACTTATTCCCTAGATTGCCTTTTAATTTTGTTGAGTATTTCCTTTGCTCTGTAGGGATTTGGAAGTTTTTTTGTTTTTTTTTTGTCTTTTTGCTATTTCTTTGGGCGGCTCCGTGGCATATGGAGGTTCCCAGGCTAGGGGTCGAATCGGAGCTGTAGCCACTGGCCTACGCCAGAGCCACAGCAACTCGGGATCTGAGCCGCGTCTGCAACCTACACAACAGCTCATGGCAACGCCAGATCGTTAACCCACTGAGCAAGGGCAGGGACCGAACCCGCAACCACATGGTTCCTAGTCGGATTTGTTAACCACTGCGCCACGACGGGAACTCCCGGGATTTGGAAATTTTTTATTAGAGCCAATTTACAATGTCTCTTCAATTTCTGTTGTAGAGCAAAATGACCCCCCTCACACACACACACACTCCCTTATATGATGTTTCATCATGTTCTATTCCAAGAGATTGGATGTATTTCCCTGTGCTATACAGTATGATCTCATTGTTTACCCATTCTAAATGTAATAGTTGTGTCTATTAACCCCAAACCCCCAGCCCATCCCACTCCCCTCTCCCCCTTGGCAACCACAAGTCTGTTTTATATTTCTGTGAGTCTGTCTCTGTTTTTTCAGGTCTTTTTTCCTGAATGTCTACAAAATGTTTTATTAACTCAACTTTATTAATTTAATTTAGAATTCCTAATATTTTGAGTATCCATTTCATTTGAAAACAATTTATAGATGAGATTTTCTCATATCACAAAAGTTCCCAAGAAAGCAGCATTTCTTATTACTGAGAAATCTAAGCCAATTATAAATAGAATGAGGTATTGTAGCCAGATATTTTCAAAAACTGAAGTCATAATCATTCAAAATATTCTACATCAGTAAAGATTGTATTTAATGACAGAAAACATTTGAATTTGTTTGGAAAGTCATAGAGTAGAATCTCCAAAATTAAGAGTAGCAGAGACCTCTGCAGAGATCTTAGGGTAGTCTTCGTTCTAATCTTAAAAAGGCCCATGGGCTTCAGGCAAGTATGATGCCCCTCTAACTTTTTATGGCTTCAGGCCTCATGTTCAAATATATATTCCATTTGAGCTTATTTTGTGTATGGTATAAGACAGTGGTCAATTTCATCTTTTGCTGGTGATTATTTAGGGTTTCCAACACCATTTATTGAAGAATCTTTCCTTTCCCCTAATGTTTATTCTTGGATCCATTGTTGTAAATCAATTGATCATATGTGTGTTGTTTATTTCTGGGTTCTCTACTATGTTCCATTGATCTATATCTCTGTCTTTAGGCCAATAATACATTATTTTTGTTATTATGATTTTTAATACAAATTTATATCCAGGAATGTGATGCCTCTAGCTTTGTTATTCTTTCACAAGATTGCTTTGGCCATGTGGGGTCAAGGAATAAGTAATTGTATCTAAGATAAGTAATCATACCTATGAATTTTTCAAGAATTTTCTAAAAAGTAAAGAGCCTGTGGTTCTTCCCAACATTTCTGGGCAAAATGGTAAAAGAAAAGGATGAGGTCAGGGACTCAAATTATTGGTAAAATGGTATACTTTAAAATGGGTAGTTCCTATTGTGGCACAGCAGAAATGAATCCAACTAGTAACAATGAAGTTGAAGGTTTAATCCCTGACCTAGCTCAGTGGGTTAAGGATCTGGCATTGCCTTGAGCTGTGGTGTAGGTTGCAGATGTGTCTTGGATCCTGCATTGCTCTGGCTGTGGTGTAGGCCGGCAGCTGTAACTCCAATTCGACCCCTACCCTGGGAACCTCCATATGCATGAATGCAGCCCTAAAAAAGCAAAACAAAAACAAAAACAAAACAAAAAGCTTAAAACATTTAGTTGTGCTTGAAGTAAAACCTTATCTCATGTCATGGCTGATATTGATATAATTGCACTGAAACGGCTGAATTTCAAACAAGTTGAACTCCCCAGCTCAATAGGTGTTCACTGATAAAGTGAGGGCACTGATTCCAAAAGAGTAATTTCCTATAAATTTGGATGGAGTTGTGTGGGACTATCCTGATAAAGTTAAGGATAAGACTCACAGGTAAAATGCCTGCCCAAATTTCAGTGGCAATAGTATCCCCACACCAAGTGATAGCAGATTTGGTATGCACGGTTGTATCAGCCTTTCAATCTCCATCTGAAGAATTCACCTTCTATTCTATGAAAAAAATATGGTAATAGCCTACACTGAAGAAGTTGCTTCCAATGACTAGACAAGACTCAGCAGGGCCCACAAGATGAGATACTAAGTATGGCCCATGAGGAAGTACATTATATTCAAAAGAAGTACTTGAATTTTCTAATTTTATAAGCAGAAATCTGGAATACATGTGTAGGAATGGTTATTAAAATCTTGGGAAAATGTTGGAAGAAACATGAAGTTGGATCAGGTTAAATTTATTAATATGAGGTCACTAAGCAAAGATTTTACACATAGTGTTGCAACCTGAGTTTATATAAAGGACTCTAAGAGCTTCTTAGCATAGTTGGGTGAAATGTGAATCAGAAGAAGGACTGCCATGAGTAAAATGTAAATACTTCATCTTCCTTTGTTTAAGGTAGAAGTAGAGATTCAACAGCTTAGGGGCATTGGAATGTTAAGTGAATTTTTCATTGAGAGCTACTCACTCACACTGGGAAGGTCCAGAAGACATAACTTTCACCAATATGTTGAGAAATATATTTGTGTGTGGTATGCCAGCATCATCATTGATGAACACTTTGATTGTTCTTCTCCTTAGGCCAGACCCTACAGTGGGAATCACAGCCATGCAATTTGAAAATCTAGATGCAGTATTAATAATTGGATTATTAAGAGGAATCAGGCCAGGTGCTTTAATCAACTGCCAATGGAAAGGTTGGGATATTTACTAAAATGGACAGTAGAGTCAAAGCAGCATTCAGAGTTGTCTGACTCCCAGAGGTCTGTGGAGTTTGCTGGTTATGGTGTATGACTTTTACTTGCGAATGTTGAAGCATCATTGTGCACCTGGGATGAACCCCACCTGGTCATTGTGTGCAACATACTGGCTGATAGTTTTCTTTTTTGGTGGTATCTTTGCCTGTTGTTGGAATTAGGGTGATGGTGGCATCATAGAATGTCTTTGGGAGTGTTCCTTCTTCCTCAAAATTTTGAAAAAATTTAAGGATGATGGGCACCAGATGCTCTTTGTATGTTTGGTAGAATTTGCCTGTGAAGCCGTCTGGTTCTGGACTTTTATTTGTAGGGAGTGTTTTTATGACCTCTTTAGTTTCATTTCTAGTGATTGATCTGTTCAATTGATCTATTTCTTCTTGATTCAGTTTTGGCAGGCTATAAGTCTCTAGAAATTTGTCTATTTCTTCCAGATTGTCAAATTTGTTGGCATAGAGTTGTTCATACTATTCTCTTATAGTTTTTTTTTTCTTTTTGTATTTCTGCAGTATCTGTTGTGATTTCTCCTTTTTCATTTCTAATTTTGTTTATTTGGGTTCTTTCTCTCCTCTTCTTAGTGAGTCTAGCCAGAGGTTTGTCATTTTGTTTACCTTTTCAAAGAACCAGCTATTGTTTTTATTAATTTTCTCTATTTTTTTGAATCTCTATTTTACTGATTTCCTCTTTGATCTTTATGATTTCCTTCCTTCTGCTGACTTTAGCTCTTTTTTGTTCTTTTTCTAATTAATTTACGTGGTGGGTAAAGTTGTCAATTTGAGATATTTCTCCTTTTTCGAGGAAGGCCTGTATTGCTATGAATTTACCTCTGAGCACTGCTTTCGCAGCATCCCATAGATTTTGAGAGGTTGTGTCTTCATTGTCATTTGTCTCAGGTATTTTTAAATTTCCTTCTTGATTTCCTCATTGACACATTGGTTTTTTAGTAGCATGTTGTTTAGTCTCCATGTAGTAGCTTTGTTCTCATTTCTTTTCCTATGGTTGATTTCTAGTGTCATACCATTGAATTAACTTCTATGCTCCTAAATTTGTTGAGGTTAGCTTTGTGCCCCAATATGTGGTTGATTCCTGAGAATGTTCCATGTGCACTTGAGAAGAATGTGTATTCTGATTTTTTTGGATGTAGTGTCCTGAAGATATCAATTAAGTCTAAATTTTCTATTGTTTCCTTTAGGATCTTTGTTGCATTATTGGTTTTCTGTCTAGAGGATCTGTCCATTGGTGTGAGCAGGGTATTAAAGTCTCCTACTCTGATTGTATTCCCATCAATTTCTCCCTTTATGTCTGTTAATATTTGTTGTATGTATCTGGGTACTCCTGTATTTGGGGCATATATGTCAACGATAGTAATATCCTCTTCTTGAATGGATCCTTTAATCATTAAATAGTGTCCTTCTTTGTCTTTCTTTATGGTCTTTGTTTTAAAGTATATTTTGTCTGATATGAGTATTGCAACTTCTTCTTTCCTGTCATGTCTATTGACATGAAATGATTTTTCCCACCCCCTCACTTTCAATCTATATGTGTCCTTTGTCCTACAGTGAGTTTCTTATAGGCAGCAGATTGCAGATTTTTGCCACTCCGTGTCTTTTGATTGGAGCATTTAGTCCATTGACATTTAAGGTGATAATTGATAGATGATTATTTATTGCCATTTTAACCCTCGTGTTCCAGTTGATTCTGTGATTCTCCATTCTTCCTTTTTTAATTGGTTGCAGGTCTCCAATTATTTTCTGCTTGAGTGTTTTTCTTTTCACTTTTTGTGAATTTAATGTTTGGTTTTTGTTTGTGGGTGCCCTGTTTTTTAAGTATGTTAACCCCTTCCTATAATTGTGTGTTTTAGCCTGATAGTTCTGTAGGTTCAAACCCTTCATTACTATGGTAAAATTAAAAAAGAATCTATTTATTTCCTAATATACCTTGCCCACATTTTATGATTTTGATGTCTCTTTTTTCTTTTTAATTTTATTTTGTTTTAAACATCTTCATGGTTAGATCTGTATGCTGGCATTTTTTGAGTGACTGCTCTCTGATTGTGATTTCCTCCATGTTAGTTCTTCCTCTTTTTTTTTTTTTATTTAGAGAAGCCCTTTCAATATTTCTTTTAGAATGGGTTTAGTATTTCTGTATTCTTTCAGCTTTTGTTTGTTGGAAAAATTTTTTATTTCCCCTTCTATTTTAAATGATATTCTTGCTGGATAGAGTATTCTAGGTTG
This sequence comes from Sus scrofa, assembly GCF_054392235.1. Lineage (NCBI taxonomy): Eukaryota > Metazoa > Chordata > Mammalia > Artiodactyla > Suidae > Sus > Sus scrofa. Next base: position 152,649,232 of record NC_139383.1, read on the forward strand.
CATATTTTTTCCTTTCAGCACTCTAAATATCTCTTGCCATTCTCTCCTGGCCTGTAGAGTTTCTGAAGAGAAATCAGCTGATAACCTTATGGGGGTTCCCTTATAGGTAACATTTTGCTTTTCTCTTGCTTCCTTTAGGATCCTCTCTTTATCATTAACTTTTGCCATTTTTATTACAATGTGTCTTTGTGTGGGCCTATTTGGTTTCAACTTGTTTGGGGCCCTCTGTGCTTCCTGTATCTTGAACTCAGTATCCTTTAGATTTGGGAAGTTTCCAGCAATAATTTCTTCAAATATATTTTCAATCCCCTTATCTTTTTATACTCCTTCTGGAATTCCTTTTGTGCATAGATTGGCCTGATTTATATTATCCTATAGGTCTCTTACATTGATTTCATGTTTTTTTTTTTTTTTTTTGTGTGTGTGTCTTTTTGTCTTTTGTTGTTGTTGTTGCTATTTCTTGGGCCGCTCCCACGGCATATGGAGGTTCCCAGGCTAGGGGTTGAATTGGAGCTGTAGCCACCAGCCTACGCCAGAGCCACAGCAACGCAGGATCCGAGCCGCGTCTGCCACCTATACCACGGCTCACAGCAACGCCAGATTCTTAACCCACTGAGCAAGGGCAGGGATCAAACCCGCAACCTCATGGTTCCTAGTCAGATTCATTAACCACTGCGCCATGACGGGAACTCCGATTTCATGTTTTTACATTTGGTTTTCTGTCTGCTGTCGTGTTTGGGTGATTTTGATTATCTTATCTCTGCATTACTAATTCATTCTTCTGCATTATTCATTCTGGTTTTTACTGCCCTTATCTCAGTTTGTATCTCTGCCAATGAATTTTCTAGTTTTTCTTGGCTCCTCCTTATATTTTCTAGTTCCTTTCTGAGGGAGTCTGCATTACTGTTCATATCTTCTCTTAATTCCTTCAGTATTTTCACTATCTCCCTTTCGAACTCCAAGTCTGTGAGACTGAAGAGGTCTGTTTCATTGTTGACTGCTTTAGGTGAGTTTTCCTGTTGGTGTAACTGGGAATGGTTTCTGAGATTCTTCATCTTGTTTGTTATTTTCTTTTTTTGTGGTGGAGCTTCACTCTCCATGGCCAGGCAGGGTTTGCCCTGGCACTGCTGTGGAGTGTTTCTCAAGGGCTTGCAGAGTTAGCTTGTCTTTTCTGAGGAAGCAGGGTGGGTGGGGCTAGCCAGGTCACTGGGAGACAAAGGAGCATTTCCCCAGAGTATCCAGAACTGGCAGGATAGCCCCACACTAGAGGCAGACTTCCCATGGCTGGGCAGAGCTTGCCCTGGCATTTTTGGGCTACAGAGCTCTTCCAGGGCAGGCAGTGTTGGGCAGCTGCTCTGTGGGAGTGCAGCACCTCCCAAGGGTGAGAGCAGATAGCCAGGCTGCTGGGAGAAAAAGGAGCACTTCCCAGGGCAGCCAGAATAGGCAGGACCACCCTGAAATCGAGGCAGATTTCCTGTGGCTGGGTGGAACATGCCCTGGTGTTTCTGGGCTGTGGCGCTCTTCCAGGGTGCGGGCACTGCTGGGCAGCTACTCCGTAGGAGTGCAGCACCTCCTAAGGGTGGGAGTGGCTATCCAGGCTGCTTGGAGACAGGAGCATTTCCTCAGGGTAGCCAGAAGTGGCAGGACAGCCCTACAATGGAGGCAGACATCCTATGGCTTGGCAGAACTTGCCATGGTGTTTCTGGGCCCAGTAGCTCTTCCAGGGGGCACTGCTCCATAGGAGTTTAGCCCCTCCAGAGGGCAGGCAGGCCAGGCTGGGGAAAGCCCCAGAGATGGATGGCTTCCTACAAGTGGTGAGGCCAGCCCTCCCATATGGCAGGCAGCCTCAGTTCAGGTGCATGTCAGGTATGGGAGGGGAGATGCATTGGGAAGCAATGATCTCTGCTAGCTGGTGGGCAAGTATGCCCACTGGGGCACAAGGAGTATTCTATAGTGGCTCACCCCTCCTCCTCTCCCCTCCCCAACACTGGCACCTTGTCTCTCCTGTGGGTCCAGATCTTCTCCCAGGGTCCTTCTGTTGTGGCTTTCCACTCCCCAGCCCTTAGCATATTGCTCCCTCCACCAATGATGCACTGTTTCCTAGTCCCCCAGGCTGTCTCCACACTGGGAACCCCAGCCCACTCCTGGGGACTAACCTCCAGAGCCACAGTCTCGGTGCCCAGCCCCCAACCAAGCATCTTGGTTTTTGGTGATGGTGCCAGTAGTTCATATGATCTGTTCTTCTCTCACTCTGCTTTTCAGATCTCAGACCTACTGCTGTGCTCTTCTTGGCATCAGGAGATCCCTCCAAATCTGTTGATTTATCTGTAGATTAGGTGACTTTCCAGGGTGTGGTTTCCCTTTCTCCTTCACAGTTCCCTTTCAGGGAACTTTCAGTATGGTCCTAATTCCCCTTCTCTCATTCTCCTCTTTTCTCTTGTTTTACCAAGTTATGTCATGAGATTCTTGCCATTATTGGAGGTTTAAATTCTCCTGCCAGCATTTTGTTGCTGTTCTGTGTGAGTCATTTAACATGTAGAAGTGTTTTTTTGTGTGTGTTTGTGGGAGAAAGCGAGTGTATCTCCCTAATCTTCTGTCATCTTGCCTCCAGAATCACATCTTCTTAATCCATTCATCTGTTGATGGACATTTAGGTTGTTTCCATGTCTTGGCTATTGTGAACGGTTCTGCAATGAACATACAGGTGCATGTATCTTTTTCAAGGAAAGCTTTGTCCAGATATATAACCAAAAGTGGGTTTACTGAGTCATATGGTAGTTCTACATTGAGTTTTCTTAGGTACCTCCATGCTATTTTCCATAGCAGTTGTAACAATTTACATTCCCAGCAACAGTGAAGAAGCATACCCTTTTCTTCACACACTTTGCAGCATTTGTTGTTTTTTCACCTGTTAATCATGGCCATTCTGATAGGTATAAAGTCATACATCATTGTAGTTTTGATTTGCATTTCTCTAATAATCAGTGATGTTGAGCATTTTTTCATATGCTTGTTGTCCATCAACATGTCTTCTTCTGGAGAAATGTCTATGCAGGTCTTCTGCCAATTTTTAAATTGGGTTGTTTATTTGTGGTTACTGTTTCTGTATGAGTTGTTTTTATACTTTGGAGATTAGTCCCTTCTCTGTTGTATCATATGCAGAGATTTTTCTCCCATTCTGAGTGTTGTCTTTTCATTTTTTTAATGATTTTGCTGTGCCAAAGCTTTTGAGTTCAGGTTTTATTAGGTTCCATTGATTTATTTTTGTTTTTATTGACACTTTTCTGGTGGTGTCTTTTTGGATTTTCTAGGTAGAGTATCATGACATCTTCAAACAGCAATATTTTTGCTTCTTTTCCAATTTGGATTCTTTCTTTTTCTTCTCTGATTTCCATGGCTAGGACTTCCAAAATAATGTTAAATAACAGTAGTGAAAGTGAACTCCTTGTCTTGTTCCTGACCTTAGCAAAAATGCTTTCAGGTTTTCACCACTGAGCATGATGTCAGCTGTCAGTTTGTCATACACAGTTTTTATTTTGTTGAGGTAGGTTGTCTCTGAGACTACTTTCTGGGGAGTTTTTATCAGAAATGGATGTTGAATTTTGTCAGAAGTTTTTAATGCATCTATTGAGATGATCATATGGTTTTTATTTTTCAGTTTTTTGATGTGGTATATCACATTGTTTGATTTGCAGATGTTGATGAATACCTGCATCACTGGGGTAAATCCCATGTGTTTATAGTGTATTATCCTTTTAGTACGTATTTGTATTCAGTTTGCTGATATTTTGTTGAGGACTTTGCATCCATGTTCATCAGTGTTAGTGCCTTGCAATTTTCTTTTTTTGTGTGGTATCCTTGTTTGGTTTTGGTTTAAGGATTAGGTGGCCTCATAGAACAAGTTTGAGATTGTTCACTCCTCTGTAATTTTTGGTAGGAGTTTCAGCAGAATTATTCTCTAAGTCTTTGATAGAATTTCCCTCTGCAGCCATCAGGTCCTGGACTTTTGTTTTATTCAAATATAATGGGAAGTACCAACCAAAGAACTGTAATAGATACACACATAAAAAAAGAAAAAGAAATCCAAAAACAACACTAAATATACTCAGGAAATCACAATTGAAGACAACAAAAGAGGAAGGGATGAAAAAGATACCCAAGGTAACAATTCAAAACAACAAAATGGCATTAAACAGACACTTATCCATAATTACACTGAATGAAAATTGATTAAATGCTCCAACCAAAAGACATAGTCTGGTTCAATGGATACAAATACCAGATCTATATATATGTTGCTCACAAGAGGCTTACTTCAGTCCTAAGGACACATAGAGATCGACAATGAAGGGATGGAAGATAATAATACTTGCAAATGGAAACCAAAGGAAAGAGCAAGCAGCAATACACATATCAGACAAAATAGGCTTTAAAATAATGAAAGTTGGCATTCCCATTGTGGCTCAGTGTTAATGAACCTGACTAGCATCCATGAGGTCATGGGTTCAATCTTTGGGCTTGTTCAGTTGGTTAAGGATCCAGCATTGCTGTGAGCTATAGTGTAGGTTGAAGATGTGACTTGGATCTGTCATTGTCATGGCTATGGTTTAGGATGAGAGCTACAGCTCCAATTCAACCCTGAGCCTATGAACTTCCATATGCCATGGGTGTGACCCTAAAAAAATAATAAAATAAAATAAAAAAGTCACAGGGACAAAGACTACGTAATTATCAAGGATCAACCAAGAAAAAGATATAACAGTTGTAAATATATATGCACATAACATAGGAGTGCCTCCCTATAAAATGTAACTGCTGACAGCCATGAAAGGAGAATTCAACAGAAGCACAATAGTAGTGGGGGACTTTAACTCCCACTTACATCAATGAACAGATCATCCAGACAAAAAAATCAACAAGAAAAACAGGACTTAAATGACACCCTAGATCAGATAGATTTAACTGATATTTATAGAACATTCCATCCCAAAGCAGCAAGATATACATTCTTCTCAAGTGCACACAGAACATTATCCAGGATAGATCACATCTTGGGCCACATATCAAGCCTTGGTAAAATTTTAAATGTTGAATTAGGAGGCAGAACAAGATGGTTGAGGAGTAAGAGGTCACACTCAACTTCCACAAACACATCGAAAAAACACATCTACATGTAAAATGACTCACACAGAACATCAACTGAATGCTGGCAGAAGAACTTAAACCTCCAAAAAGGGGAAGAAACTCTTGACATAACTGGGTAGAACAAAATAAAAAAAGAGAGAAAAGTAGTGAGGATGGGACTAGCATTCCTGAGAGGGAGCATTGAAGAAGGAAAGGAACCCACAACCTGGGAAGCCACCTAACTGACAGGGAGATCAGCTGAGACAGAGGGATCTCAAAATGGCAGAGAAAAACACAGCAGCTGGACTGAAAGTAGCAAAGCAGAGTGAGAGCCACACAAATCATCTGAAACACCAGCCTGGACACCACAACCTGAGATGCGCAAGGGGCTGGGTGCTGAGACTCAGACCTTAGAGGTCAGTCCCAGGGAGAGGATTGGGGGTGGCTGTGTGTGTATAACCTAAGGGGCTAAGGAGCAGGGTGCCATGGGTGGGGAGCAGTACACCATGAGCTGAGGAGGGGAACACAATGGCATAGGGAACCCAGGAGAAGGTCTAGATCCACAGGAGAGGCAAGGCAAAATTTTGGGGGAGGTGAGAGAAGTAGGGGCGGATGCCATAGGAAAATCCCTGCACTGGAGCATGCATATACCCGGGGGCTCAGAGGGTGGGTGGTTCTGCACAGGCTATGGGAGGCAAGAAGCCTATTGTCCATTTAGGGGAGATTGGCACTTCTTGTGCAGGCTACAGGTGGCCAGGCACCTCTTGCATGGGCTAATAGCATCAGGGGGCTAGGTGTGACATAGTGCCTCTTGTATGACCCACAGGTGGCAGGGAAAGACCACAGCAGTTGTCTCAGAGGCCAGAGGGAGGTGTGCCCTTCCACCACTGAGGGCCTGTGTGTGGGATCCATCTTCAACCCCAGTCACCTCAGCAGTTGGCAAAAAGAAAAAAGAGGGCACTGCAACCAAACTCCATTTGCTGTTGCTCTCACTCCCCTGGGAACACATCCACCCTGCAGCTGCCACTGCCAAATGCTCTGGGCAGCACCAGACACTTGGTCACTGTCCCTTCTGAAGACCCTACAACTAGGAGCAGCTGGTGTAGCACCTCCTTCGTGGGATAAGTGGGATAGGGTGCTTATTGCATGGTCTGCCACAGTTATCCCTGATTCCAGAAGTAGGCATAGCCCACCACTACTGGGGATACCTGAACGAAAATCACTGGCAACCCCAACCACCTCAGAGGGCACCACAGAGAAAGACATTATCACAGAACAACACCTGTTTTTGCTCTCTCTCCCCTAGGATCACACCCTCCCTGCTGCTGCCACTGCCAAACACTCTGGGCAGTGCCTGGATGCTTGATCATTGTCCCTTTCCAGGAAGCTGCAACTAGAGGAGCAGCTTGTGCAGCACCTCCTATGGAGCTAAGCAGGATGAGGTGCTTCTGGAATGGGGGAAAAACACCACAGTTATCTCTGGCTCCAGAGGTAAGAGTGGCTCACCACCACTAGGGGTCTGTGAACAGACACCACTTGCATCCCCATGCACCTCAGAGGCACCACAGAGAAGGGCATTGTGACCAAACACCACCTGTTGGTGCTCTTGCACACCTGGGAACACACCCACCCTGCTGCTGCCACTGCCAAACATTCCAGGCAGTATTGACATGCCTGATCTCTGTCACTTCCCAGGAACTTGCAGCTAGGAACAGCCTGTACAGTACCTCCTATGTGGGCTATGTGAGATGGGTTGCTTCCTGCATGGTCTATAGGTGGTGGGGGCAAACCACCACAGTTATCATTGACTCCAGAGATGGTCATGGCCCACTTCCACTAGGGGTCCCTGAACAGGCACCACCTGTGGTTCCAATCACCTCAGAGGAGGGCATTGCAATAGAACACAAGCTGTTGTTGCTCTCACTCCCCTGGGAATTCATGCGCCCTGCTGCTGCTGCTTCTGCCAAATTCTCTGGTCATGTTGAAGGTCTGTCTAGAGCTTATTACACTTCCCAGGGCCCTGTAACTAAGAGCAGCCTGTGCCACCTTCCTGGAGGTCCTTGCTGCTGTTGAGAGCCCAACAACCAGGCACTGAATTCTGGCCCTACCCATTACCTCCTTCTCCCTGAAAACACACTGAGCATCCTGGGAATAACAGCCTACTCACACTGAAGAAAGTGACAGCAAATATTCAAACTCCCACACCAAAATAAATAGTAACTCCCCCCAAAATACAAAGGGGTGTTCTTGCATAGAAGTAGCCTTACAAGACTACAGTTTGGCTTCCCCAAACTCAAAGAAAAAGAAAAACACAAGCAAGATGAAGAAGCACAGAAACCATTCCCAGTTAAAGGAAGAAGAATTCACCTAAAGCAGTCAACAATGAAACAGACCTCTGCAGTCTGACAGACTTGGAGTTTAAAAGGGAGATAGTGAAAATACTGAAGGAATTAAGAGAAGATATGAACAATAATGCAGACTCCCTCAGAAAGGAACTAGAAAATATAAGGAGGAGCAAAGAAAAACTAGAAAATTCATTTACAGAACTAAAGGCAGTAAATAGCAGAATGAACAATGCAGAAGAATGAATGAGTGATGTGGAAGATAGAATAATGGAAATCACCCAATCAGGACAGCAGATAGAAGGGACCTATGGGATAATGAAATGTGGGCCAATCTATGCATAAGAGGAATTACAGAGGGAAAGAAAAAATGGGGGATTGAAAATATATTTGAAGAAATTATGGCCAAAAACTTTTCAAATCTAAATGATACTGATATCAAGATACAGGAAGTACAGTGGGCCCCCAAAAACCTGAACCCAAACAGGCCTACACCAAGACATATTGTTATAAAAATGGCAAAAGTTAAATAGAGGATTCTAAAGGCAACAAGAGAAAGGCATAGCATTAATTATAGGGGAACCCCCATAAGGCTATCAGCTGATTTCTCTACAGAAAAACTACAGGCCAGAAGGGAGAGACAAGATATATTTAAAGTGCTGAAAGTAAAAATTTGCAACCTAGAATATTAGATCCTGCAAGAATATCATTTAAAATAGAAGGTGAAATAAATAATTTCCCCAACAAACAAAAGCTGAAGGAGTAGAGCACTACTAAACTCATTCTAAAAGAAATAACAAAAGGGATTCTCTAAATTTAAAAGAGAGAGAGAAAAAAAAAGAGAAGAAGAATAATTAGGATGGAGGAAACCAAAATTGGAAAGCAATCGCTTAAGTAACCCAGCATACAGATCTACACATGAAGATGTTAAAAAAAAAAAAAGACATCAAAATCATACAATGTGGGCAAGGGAAGTAAGAAAATATAGACTTAAAGAGAGGGGGTGGGAAAAGATACTTCATGCCAATGGACAAGACAGGAAACAGGAGTTGCAATACTCATATCAGACAAAATAGACTTTAAAGCAAAGGCCATAAAGAAAGACAAAGAAGAACACTATTTAATGGTTAAAGGTTCCATTCAAGAAGAGGATACTACAATCATCAATATATATGCCTCTAATACAGGAGCACCCAGATAAATATAACAAATACTAATAGACATAAAAGGAGAAATTGATGGGAATACACTAATAGTAGGAGACTTTAACACCTCACTTATATCAATGGACAAATCCTCTAGGCGGAAAATTAATAAGGCAACAGAGATCCTCAAGGACACAATAGAAAATTTAGGCTTAATCAATATTTTAAGGACATTACATCAAAAAAAAATCAGAATATACATTCTTCTCAAGTACACATGGAACATTCTCAGGAATCAACCACATATTGGGGCACAAAGCTAACATCAACAAATTTAAGAGTATAGACATTATTTCAAGTATCTTCTCTGACCACAATGGCATCAAACTAGAAATCAACAACAGGGAAAGAAATGAGAAAAAAATGACTACATAGAAACTACACAATATGCTACTAAAAAACCAATGGGTCAATGAGGAAATCAAGAAGGAAATTAAAAAATACCTCAAGACAAATTATAATGAAGGCACAACCACTGAGAATCTGTGAGATGCTGCAAAAGCAGTGCTAAGAGGGAAATTCATAGCAATACAGGCCTCGCTCAAAGAAGAAAAATCTCAAATTGACAACTTAACCCTCTACCTACATGAACTGGAAAAAGAACAACAGCAAAACCTAATGTTAGCAGAAGGAAGGAAATCATAAAGATCAAAGAAGCCAATAAAATAGAAATTAAAAGACAATAGAAAAAATCAATGAAACCAAGAGCTGGTTCTTTGAAAAGGTAAACAAAATTGAAAAACCTCTGGCTAGACTCACCAAGAAGAGGCGAGAAAAACCCAAATAAACAAAATAAGAAATGAAAAGGCAGATGTTGCAGGGGATACTACAGATACAAAAAAAAAAAAAAAAAAGAGAGAATACTATGAACAATTGTATGCAAACAAATTTGACAACCTAGAAGAAATGGACAAATTTCTAGAGACTTATAGCCTGCCAAAACTGAATCAAGAAGAAATAGATCAACTGTACTAACTGATCACAGAAATGAAATTGAATATGTCACAAAAAAACACTCCCTACAATTAGGAGTCCAGGACCATATGTCTTCAAAGGTGAATTCTAGGAAACATACAATAAGGAAGTTATACCTATACTCCTTAAACTTTTTCAAAAGTTTGAAGAAGAAGGAACACTCCCAAAGACATTCTATGATGCTACCATCACCCTAACACCAAAACCAGACAAAATACCACAAAAAAGGAAACTATAGGCAAATAACTTTGATGAATATAGATGCAAAAATTCTCAACAAAATTTTAGCCATCCAAATCCAACAACATATAAAAAAAAAGATTGTACACCATGACCAGGTTGGGTTCATCCCAGGTGCACCATGATGGTTCAACATTCGCAAATAAAAGTCATACACCACATTAACAAAAGAAAAGTCAAAAACCATATGATCATCTCAGTAGATGCAGAAAAAGCATTTGACAAAGTCCAACATCCATCATGATAAACACTCTCTCCAAAGTCAGTATAGAGGGAACATACCCTAACATAATCAAAGCAATTTCTGGCAAGCCCACATCAAATATAATACTCAATGGAGAAAAGCTGAAAGCTTTCTCACTCAAATCTGGAACAAGACAAGGATGCCCACTCTCACCACTGTTATTCAACATAGTTTTGGATGCCCACTCTCACCACTGTTATTCAACATAGTTTTGGAAGTCCAAGCAATTAGACAAACAAAAAAATAAAAGGCATCCAAATAGGAAGAGAAGTGGTAAAATTTTCCCTGTATGGAGATGACATGATACTACATATAAAAAAACCCTAAGGACTCAACCCAAAAACTATATGAACGAATCAACAAATTAAGCAAAGTAGCAGGATATAAGATTAACATTCAGAAATCAGTCACATTTCTGTGTACTGACAATGAAATACGAGAAAAGGAATACAAAAACACAATACCTTTTAAAATTGCATCCCCAAAAAATCAAATAATGGGAATACACCTGACCAAGGAGGTAATGGACTTATATGCCAAGAACTATAAAACATTAATCAAGGTAATTAAGGAAGACATAAAGAAACTGAAAGACATTCCATGCTCATGGGTTGGCAAAATGAATATTGTAAAAATGGCCATACTACCCAAAGCAATCTGCTGAATCAATGCACTCCCTATCAAATTACCCATGACATTTTTCACAGAACTACAACAAACTATCCAAAAGTTTATATGGAACCACAAAAGACCCAGGATTGGCCAGAGCAATCCTGAGGAACAAAAACCAAGCAGGAAGCATAACTCTCCCAGACTTCAGGCAATATGTCAAAGCCACCGTCATCAAGACAGTGTGGTACTGGTACAAAAACGGACATACAGACCAATGGAACAGAATAAAGAACCCAGAAATAAACCCAGACACCTATGGTCAATTAATCTTTGACAAAGGAAGCAAGAATATAAAATGGGAAAAAGAAACTCTATTCAGCAAGCATTGCTGGGAAACCTGGACAATTCATGTAAATCAATGAAACTAGAACACATCCCCATACCATGCACAAAAAATAAACTCGAAATGGCTGAAAGACTTAAATGTAAGTCAAGACACCATCAAACTCCTGGAAGAGAACATAGGCAAAACATTCTCTGACATCAACCTTAAAAATGTTTTCTCAGGTCAGCCTCCCAAAGCAACAGAAATAAGAGCAGAAATAAACCAATGGTACCTAATCAAACTGACAAGCTTTTGCACAGCAAAGGAAACCAAAAAGAAAACACAAAGACAAGTTACAGAATGGAAGAAAATAGTTTCAAACGATGCATTGGACAAGGGCTTTATCTCTACAATATACAAGCAACTTATACAACTCAACGGCAAAAAAGCCAACCACCCAATGGGAAAATGGGCAAAAGACCTGAATAGACATTTCTCCAAAGAAGATATACAGATGGCCAACAAGCACATGAAAAAATGCTCCACATTGCTGATTATAAGAGAAATGCAAATCAAAACTATCACGAGATACCACCTCACACAAGTCAGAATGGCCTTCATTCATAAATCCACAAATAACAATTGCTGGAGGGGGTGTGGAGAAAAGGGAACCCTCCTGCACTCTTGGTGGGAATGTAAGCTGTACAACACTATGGAGAAACAGTATGGAGGTACCTTACAAAACTATACATAGAACTACCATATGACCCAGCAATCCACTCTTGGGCATATATCCAGATAAAACTTTCCTTAAAAAGACACATGCATCTGCATGTTCATTGCAGCACTATTCTCAATAGCTAAGACATGGAAACAACCCAAATGTCCATTAACAGATGATTGGATTAGGAAGAAGTGGTATATATATATATACAATGGAATACTACTCAGCCATAAAAAGGATAAAATAATGCCATTTGCAGCCACATGGATGGAACTAGAGACTCTCATACTGAGTGAAGAAGGTCAGAAAGAGAAAGACAAATACCATATGATATCACTTATAACTGGAATCTAATATTTGCCACAAATCAACATTTCCACCAAAAAAAAAAAGCATGTACTTGGAGAATAGACTTGTGGTTGCCAAGGGGGAGAGGGAGGGAGAGAGGATGGATCAGTAACATGGGATTAATAGATGCAAACTCTTGCTTTCGGAAAGGGTTAGCTATGAGATCCTGCTTTGTAGCCCTGAGAACTATGTCTAGTCACTTACAATGGAGCCTGATAATGTGAGAAAAATGAATGTATACATGTATGTGTAACTGGGTCATAATGGTGTCCAGTAGAAAAAAAAATTATATTTTGGAAATAACAATAAAAAGTGTTGTATTATTTCAAGCATTTTCTCTGACAAAAGTGCTGTGCTATGAGAAATCAACTACAGGGGGAAAAGCACCAAAAACACAAACTCTTGAAAGCAAAACAATACGTTACTGAACAACAAGTTAACCATTGAAGAAATCCAAGAGGATATAAAAAGATACATAGGGAAAAAAGAAAACTAAGATTCAGAAGTCCAAAATTGTGAAAGACCCTGATGGCAGAGGAGTAAGACATGGTGCACACCTTCTCCTACAAACACATTAAAAAAATTTCATGCAGAATGATTCACACAGAGCATCTACTGAACACTTGTAGAAAACTTTAAACCTCTAAAAAGGACAAGAAACACTCCACATAACTGTGGAGAACAAAATGAAAGAGAGAGAGATATATAAAAGGAATGAAGATGGGACTTGTTCTCCTGAGAGGGAGCTGTTAAAGAATAAAAGAACCTACACCATGGGAAGCCACCTAACTGATGGGCAGATTAGCCAAAATAGATGGACATCAAAGTCATGGGGAAAATTGCAGCAACTGGACTGAGGAGGGCCAAGCAGAGTGAGAGTCTCTACCACCATTCCCATATACCACAGACTGAGATGCTTGGGCAGGGGCTGGGAACTGAGACTCACAATGTGGAGGTCAGTCTAGGGGAGAGGACTAGTGTTGGCTATGTGGAGACAGCCCAAGGGGCAAGGGGATGATTTGCCATAGGCTTGGGAGATGAGCCCCACCGCCAAGGGAACCCAGGAAGAGGTCTTGGCCCACAAGAGAAGAAAGGTGCATTGTTCGGAAGGGAAGGAAGAGGACAACAATAGGAATGTCTTTACCTTACAGCATGGAATCTCCAAGGGCAGGGAGCCTCTGGAAAAGGCTACAGGTGGTGAGGCACAACTTTTGTGGGGTACAGGTGATGGGACACCTCTTGTGCAGGCTACAGGTGGCCTGGCACCTCTTGCGTGGGCAAAGGGCAGCTGGGGGCTAATCTTGATGCAGTGCCTTGTACCTGGCATACAAGTGGTGGTGGCAAACTATAGCAGTCATCTCAGACAACACAGTTGAGTGTGGCCCACCACCACTACCAGGGTTCTGTGAACAGAAACCACTACCTGCTGTCCCAGTCACTTCAGGGGCTGGCAAAGAAGAGGAAACTGCAACTGAGTACCACCCACTGTTGCTCTCACTATCTTGAGAATGCACTGGACCTGCTGCTGCCACTTCCAAATGCTCTGGTCACCACCTAAACCTGCCTGATCACTTTCACTTCCCAAGAGCCTGGAAATAGGAGCACTGTGACATCTTTGTGTAGGTCCTTGCTGCAGTCAAGGACCCAGCAACCAGAAACTAGCTACTAGCCCTGCCTTCTGCCTCCATCTCCCTGGAAGCACGCACATCACCCTAAAAATAAAAATTAAACTCTCACAAAATACCAGGGGTGCTTGGACTTATAAATATCCCTCCAAGACTATGTAGTTGTTTTCCCTAAACTCACAGAATAAGAAAAACATAAGCAAAATGAAGACTCTCAAGAATCATTGCCACTTAAAAGAATAGGATAATTCAACTCAAGGAGCAAATAATGAAACAAAACACTGTGATCTAAAATACACCAATTTCAAAAAAAGATATAGTGAAAATACTAAAGGAATTAAGAGTGAATATGAAAGAATTAAGAGCTGATATTAACAGTAATGCAGGTTACTTTAGAACAGAACTAGAAAATATAAGGAGGATCCAAGAAAAAATAGAAAACTCATTTATAGAGATGCAAGCTGAGTTAAAGGCACTGAAGAGCAGAATGAATAATGCAGAGGAGCAAAATAGTGATCTGGAAGATAGGATAATGGAAACAAACCAGTCAGGACAACACATAGAAAAACAAATGAAAAAAGAAAACATGATAGCAAGAAAAAAAATTTATGGGATAATATAATGAGGGCCAATGTAGGCATAATAAGGTTTGAAGAAGAGAAGAAAAAAAAGGGGACTAAAAATTTATTTTAAGAAATTACACCTGAAAACTTTCCAAATCTAAAGGAAATAGATATCAAGATATAGGAAACACAGAGGCCCCCAAACAAGTTGAACCCAAACAGGCCCACACCAAGACATTATAATGAAAATGGCAAAAGATGAAGAGAGGATTCTAAGGACAACATGAAAAAAACAAAGATTTAATTATAAAGGAACCCCCATAAGGCTAATGGCTGATTTCTCTACAGAAACACTATGGGACAGAAGAGAGTAGCAAGATATATTCAAAGTTCTAAAAGTGAAAATTTTGTAGCCTATAATACTCTACTATGGAACAAATTTCATTTAAAATAAAATTAGAAATGAAGGATTTCTCCAACAAACAAAAAGTGAAGGATCACAGCAATACTATGCCTATTCTAAAAGAAATACTGAAAGTGTTTGTCTAAATGAAAAAGAAGTAAGAGGAAGCAGGATGGAGGAAAACACAATTGGAAAGCAATAACTTAAATAAGCCAGTATACAGATTTAAAAGAAAAAAAAAACTATTGTAAAAGCGACAATAAACAAGAAACAGCAAAAGGACAACATGAGGGTGTTAAAAATTGACTTTAAAATAATAAAAAGTAGGGGAGGAAAATAAGGAAATCTAGACTTTTAAATAATGTGTTTGAGACTATATGCCTGTCAGGCCACAGCAAGCAAATATAGGAATGTGTTCACTTATTTGAAAAATAGTGCAACCACATATCAAAACCAAACATTACATTCATAAAAATTAAAAGAGGACACAAACATAAAAGGAAATCATCCAGTCAAAACAGAAAGGAGCAAAGGAGAAACATAGAATCAACTGGAAAACAAGGTTTAAAATGGCATTAAAATTATATTTATCAATAATTACTTAAATGCCAATAGACTGAATGCTCCAATCAAAAGAGAAAGCAGCAGATTTGATTTAAAACAACATCAACAAATAGGAGTCTACAATATGCTTTCTACAAGAGACTCTCCTTAGTGCAAAGGATAGATATAAATTAAAAGTGAGAGATGGAAAAAGATATTTCATGTGAATGAAAAAGACAGAAAAACAGGAGTCAAAATACTCATTTCAGTCAAAATAGACTTTAAAATAAAGGCCATAAAGGAAGACAAAAGAGGACACTATGTAATGATAAACAGATGCATTCAAGGAGAGTATACTACAGTTATCAGTATATATGCTCCCAATGTAAGATAACCAAAATGAATAGAGCAAATGCTAACAGACATAAAAGGAGAAAATGATGGGAATATAATAATAGTAGGAGACTTTTACACCCCACTCACCTCAATGGACAGATTCTATAGACAGAAAATAAATAAGGCAACAGAGATCATACATGAAACACTAAAAAAGTTAGACTTAATTGTCATTTTTCAGGATAATACATCCAAAAAAATCAGAATATACATTTTTTTCAACTGCACATGGAATATTCGCAAAGATTGACTGCTTACTGGGGTACAAAACTAACTTAAACAAATTTTAGAGTATAGAAATAATTTCAAGTATCTCCTCTGACCACATTGGCATGAAACTAGAAATTGACCACAGGAAAAGAAATGAGAAACAACTGACTACAGTGAGACTAAATAACATGCTATGGAAAAAGCAATGGGTCAGTGAGGAAATCAAAGGGAAATTTAAAAAATACCTTGATATGAATGATAATGAAAACACAACCATTCAAAATCTATGGGATGCCAAAAAAAGAAATTCTTGGAAGTTCACAGTTTTAGAGACCTTCCTCAGGAAAGATGAAAAATCTCAAATCAACTTAACCTATTGCTTAAAAGAATTAGTAAAAGAAGAATAAACAAAATATACATTCAGCAAAGGGAAGGAAATCATAAATATCAGAGAGGAAATCAATAAAATAGAAATTCAAAAAACAATAGAAAAAAAAATCAATGAAACCAAGAGCTTGTTCATTGACAGGATAAGCAAAATTGACTGATCTCTGGCTATACTCACCAAGAAGAGGAAACAAAGAACGCAAATCAACAAAATAAAAAATGAAAAAGGAGAAATCTCAATGGAAACTGAAGAAATATAAGAAAAACATAAGAGCATAATATGAACAATTATATGCCAACAAATCTGACAACTTAGAAGATATGTACAACTTTCTAGAGACTTACAGCCCGCCAAACATGAATCAATAAAAAATAGATCCATTTAACAAATTGATCACTAGAAATGAAATTGAGAATGTAGTAAAAACTGTATCTACAAACAAAAGTCCAGGACCAGATGGCTTCACAGGCAAATTCTACCAAACATACAAATAAAAACTTACACCTGTCCTTCTTAAAGTTTTCCAAAAATTTGAAGAAGGAACACTCCCAAAGACTTTTTATGTAGCCACCACCACCCTAATACCAAAACCAGACAAATATACTACCAAAAAATAAAATTATAGGTCAACATCTTCAATGAATATAGACAAATATTCTCAACAAAATTTTAGCCAATCGAACCCAACATATAAAAAATAGCATATACCACAGCCAAATATGCAAATCAGTCAATGTCATACACCACATTAAAAAAAGAAAAGTCAAAAACCACAAGATCACCTCAATAGATGCGGAAAAAGCATTTGAAAAAAATCCAACATCCATTCATGATAAAAACACTTGCCAAGGTGGTTATAGAGGGAACATACCTTAATAATAATAAAATTCATTTATCACAAACCCACAGCCAATATCATATTCAATAGAGAAAAGCTGACAGACTTCTCACTAAAATTTGGAACAACACAAGAATTCCCACCCTCATCATTTTTATTCAACATCATATTAGATGTGCTACAGCAAACAGATAAAAAATAAATAAATACAAGTTATCCAAATTGGAAGAGAAGAGGTAAAACTGTCACTGTATGCAGATTACATGATAATATATATAGTAAACCCTAAGGACTCCACACAAATACTACTCAAACTGATCAATGAATTCAGCAAAGTGCTAGGGTAAAAAAATAACATTAAGAAATTAGTTGCATTTCTTTGTGCTAACAATGAAATATTAGAAAAGGAATATAAAAATACAATACCTTTTAAAATCACACCCCCAAAAATTATATACCTAGGAATAAACCTGACTAAGAAGGTGAGGACTCTAAAACATTTCTCAAGAAAATTAAAGAGAATTCAAAGAGATGGAAAGATATTCCATGCTCTTGGAATTGGAAGAATCAATATTGTTAAAATGGCCATACTACCCAAAGCAATCTACAGATTCAAAGCAATCCCTATCAAATTGCCCTTGACATTTTTCAAAGAACTTGGACAAACAATACAAAAATTTGTATGGTACAATAAAAGACAAATAACCACCAAAGCAATTTCTGAGGGGAAAAACAACAACAAAACCAAAACAAACAAACAAAAAACAAGCAGGGGGCATATCTCTCCCAGTTGTCAGACAATAGTACAAAGCTACATTAATCAAGATACAGTGGTACTGGTACCAATACAGACATACAGACCAATGGGACAGAATAGGGATCCCAGAAATAAACACAGACACCTACAGTCAATTAGTCTTTGGCAAAGGAGGCAGGAATATAAAATAGGAAAAAGACAATCTCTTCAGCAAGTGGCGCTGGGAAATCTGAACAGCTTTTTGTAAATCAATGACACTAGAACAAACCCTCACACCATGCTCAAAAATAAACTCAAAATGTATTAAAGACTTAAATGTAAGACAAGACACCATCAAACTCCTAGAAGAGAACATGGGCAAAACATCCTCTGACGTCGACCATACAAATATTTTCTTAGGTCAGTCTCTCAAGGCAATAACAACAACAAATAAACCAGTTGGACCTAATCAATCTTACAGGCTCTTGAACAGCAAAGGAATCCATAAAAAATACAGAATGGAAGAAAACAGTTTCAAATGATGCAACTGACAAGGGTTAATCTCTAAAATATACAAACAATTTACACAGCTCAACAGCAAAAAAAAAAAAAAAAAAAAAAAAGCAACAACCCAATTAAAAAATGGGCAAAAGACCTGAATAGATATTTCTCCAAAGAATATATACAGATGGCCAACAAGGACTTGAAAAAATGCTCAACATTACTAATTATTAGAGAAGTGCAAATCAAAGCTACAAAGAGGTACCACCTCACATATGTCAGAATGGCCATCATTAACAAGTCAGCAAATAATTGCTGGAGGTAGTGTGCAGAAAAATAAACCCTCCTACACTTTTGGTGGGAAAGTATATTGGTGCAGCCACTATGGAGAACAGTATTGAAGCTGCTTAAAAATACAAATCAAGGTACTATATGATCTATCAATTTCACTCCTGGGCATATATCCAGAGAAAACCATAATTTGAAAAGATACATGTACCCCAATATTAATTGCTGCACTATTTGCAATAGCCAAGACACCAATACAACCTAAGTGTCTATCTACAGATGAATGGATAAAGAAGTGATATAATATATAATGGAATATTACTCAACTGTAAAAAAGAATGAAATAATGTCATCTGCAACAACTTTGTTGGACCTAGATTATCATACTAAATTAAGTAAGTAAAGACAGAGAATGACAAATATATAACAATTACTTACACGTGGAATCTTAAAAAGGATACAATTTAATTATGCAACAGAAATAGACTCACACACAGAGAAAACAAATTTATTGTTACCAAAATGGAGGGAGGGAATAAATTAAGGGATTGGGATTAAAATATACACATCCCTATATGTAAAATAGATAACTAACAAGGTCCTGCCATATAGCATAGGGAAGCATACTCAATATCTTGTCATAACCTGTAATGTAATAGAATATAAAATATCTATACCTATCTAGTTTTATATATATATATATGCTGAATTACTTTACTGTACACCCACAACAAACAAAATATTATAAATCAACTGTATATCCATAACAACTTTTTAAAGTATAAAGTACAAAAAACCACATGTACCTAGAAAAGTTTTATCACTATTTATTTTACGATTATTCTGCATATATTATATGCAAATAAATTTGATTAGTTTAGCATCCCTTTTTTACAAGGGAGAGACACATTCTTTGAGATTTTTCAGGGGCCTTCTGGGCAATCTTAATGTTAGAGTTAAAAAAAAAAATACCTTTGGGAGTTCCCGTCGTGGCTCAGTGGTTAACGAATCCGCCTAGGAACCATAAGGTTGTGGGTTCGATCCCTGGCCTCGCTCAGTGGGCTATGGACCCAGCATTGCTGTGGCCCTGGCATGGGCCGGTGGCTACAGCTCCGATTAGACCCCTAGCCTGGGAACCTCCATATGCTGCCAGTGCAGCCCTAGAAAAGCAAAAAACAAAAACAAAAACCTGTATTTACATTTTTAGGAGAGGGAGTTGTAAAAAATTCAAACACTTGACTAAAAAAGATCACTGTGGAGTTCCCATCGTGGTGCAGGGGAAACAAATCCAAATCCAACTAGGAATGAGAGGTTGTGGGTTCAATCCATGGCCTCACTCAGTGGGTTAAAGATCCAGCATTGCCATGAGCTCTGGTGTAGGTCACAGACATGGCTAGGATCATGTGTTGCTGTGGCTGTGGATTAGGCTGGCAGCTATATCTCCAATTAGACCCTTAGCCTGGGAACCTCCATATGCTGTGGGTGTAGCCCTAAAAAGCAAAAATAATAATAAAATAAAAAAGATCATTGTGAAAAATTCTTATCTATTTAAGTAAATTTACAAATAAAAAAATTTCAAAGGCATGTACAGAAAATTGCATAGTTGTAAAAATATTCACTCTTACTTTTCAGAAGATTCTGTTTTCTTAAGTAATCAAAGTGTTGATAAAGACAATGTGAAGCATAGGATATCATTTTCAGAAACAAATTCTCAGTTTCCTGGGCAGAATATTTAAAATGTAGATTTTTTTAAATTGTTTCTTATTAATAGTAAGCTATTAATCTAAAAAATATCTGTTATTTAGTAGCAATAGAATGAAATTATTGATTTTATTAATGCTATGGCTAATTTAAAAAAATAATAAATTTAACCAATCTTTGTCAGCACTGACCAATTGAGATAACATTTCTTTTACAAGAGTCATTCCTTGAAAACATTCTACTACCTATTCTTTCTGCTAAATATTTATCTAGCTTTTGTATTACTGCTTTTCCTTTTTCTGATTCTGCAACAATCATTCTGGTCTAGGGAAAATATACTCTGTTTTATCCTTAACAAAAACACATCCTGTCTATCCTTCTTTATGAAAAACATATCTTACTTTCCTTGTATAATGAGCCTTTTTTCTTTACCAAAAATACCATCATTACCATTTTTCTTTACCATTCTTTCCATAGTCATTTGCAAATACTGATTAGAATTTTAGCTATTCATATTTCTTTTATGGAGAAAACTAAGAATTAAACATGTTTTTGCTGACTGCCATACATTATCATTATCATTTCATAATGTTTTAGATGCATGTGGTTTTTAATAGAACAAATGTTATGTTCATTAACAGACCCATATATATTTACATTTTATACTGTAAAACATTAGATGAAAATATATGAAATATCTTTAAATGTAGTATTTCAATAGTGTATCTCATTTGAAAGTTATCAGATATTAAAAATATTTTTATTTATCATAACTTATTAGGAATTTAAGGTTTCAAGTTGCCAAAAAGCTTAGTGAAACTCTTAAAGTTGACAGAGTAAAACAAGTAAATCTTTCTTTAAAATGTATTTATAAAATTTTGTCCCATTTACATTTAATTCGCTTGTTCTTATCAATTATATTTGAATTGATCATAAACATTTCATGAACTAAAAAAATCATCCTGTTATTTTTAGTATCCTTAGTATCATCCTAAATTATTGTTCTAGTTGACAAATTAAACAAGTATCAAAAAAGTCTAAGAGCAAAGAAATAAAGTTGAATATATGGTTCTTCCTTTTTGTCTTTTTTTAAAGTCACAGTTGGTTTACAATGTTATGCCAACTTCTGATATAAAGCAAAGTGATCCGGTCATATATACATACATATGTGCATTCATTTTCTCATATCACCTCCCCATCATTTTCTATTCCAAGAGATCAGATACGGTTCCCTGTGCTTTACGGTAGGACCCAACAGCTCATCCATTCTAAATGGAATAATTTTCATCTACTAATCCCAAATTCCCAGTCCATTTCACTCTCCCCCTCCCCCTGGCAACCACAAATATATTCTCCATGTCTCTGAGTCTGTTTATGTTCTGTAGGTAAGTTCATTTTTGCCACATTTTGATTCCACACGTAAATGATATACGGTTTTTGTCTCTTACTTCACTTAGTATGAGAATGTCTAGTTGCATCCATGTTGCTGCAAATTACATTATTTCATTCTTTTTTATGGCTGAGTAATATTCCATTGTGTATAGGCACCAAGTCTTTATAATCCATTCATGAGTGGACATTTTGGTTGTTTCCATATTTTGGCTATTGTGAACAGTGCTTCTATGAACATATGGGTGCATGCATATTTCTGATGTAGTTTTGTCTAGATATATGCCCAGGAGTGGGAATGCTAGATCATATGCTAGTTCTACATTTAGTTTTCTGAGTAACCTCCACAGTGTTTTCCATAATTGTTGTACCAATTTACATTTCCACCAGCAGTGTAGAAGGATTCTCTTTTCTCCACACTGTTTCCAGCATATATTGCCTGTGGACATTTTGATGATGTCCATTCTCACTGGTGTGAGTGGCACCTCATTTTGATTTGCATTTATTTAATAATTAGTGATGTTGAGCATGTTTTCATATACCTTCTGCCCATTTGGATATCTTCTTTGAAGAAATGTCTGCTTATATTTTCAGTTGGATTTGTTGTTGTTGAGTTGTGTGAGTTGTTTGTATATTTTGGAGATTAAGCCCTTGGTGGTTGCATTGTTTGTAACTATTTTCCCTCATTTCACAGGTAGTATTTTTTTAATGGTTTTCTTTGTAGAGCAAAAGTTGTAAGTTTGGTTATGTCCCATTTGTTTATTTTTCTTTTTATTTCTATTGTTTTGGGAGAGTAATGCAAGAAAAAATTTGTATGGTTTATGTCAGAAGTGTTTTGCTTATGTTCTCTTCCAGGAGTTTTATGGTGTCTTGTCTTATGCTTAAGACTTTCAGCCATTTTGAGTTTATTTTTGTGCATGGAGTAAGAATGTGTTATTTTCTTCTTCGCATGTCACAATGCTTGATGGGCTTTAAGCAACTCATTTTAAAATTAGATTTTACCTTCATTGTATTTTTAAGTTATTATCTTAAACACCCAGCAGAGAAAACACAAGCTTGATTGACTACTAAGCCTAGGTTTTAAAAATAATGCCTTCATTACATTTAATTATAACAACTCTGAATACATATATGTCTCTATATAACAACAATTTTAAAAACTGGCTTTATTTTAAACACTCTATCCCAGTTAAGGGAACTTTGTGTATTTTTATATTTCAGAGAGCTTTTGGAATGCTAATTTATAGAACCACTTATTTATCTCTATGTCATTTTAATATAACTCTTTTAAGGGATTTAATATCATCCATAGTAGGAAATATCACATATACATAACATACATGCATGCATATATTTAAAGAAACATATATAAACTTGCATACACATGCAAATAAGTATCTTAGAGCTTTCATTCTAATGTATTGGCACTGACTCAATAAGACAATCTCACATATTTATAACCACTTTATATTTTTAACTATTGTGTTTCTGGTAGTGGACACATTAAGATTACCTGTTTACAAATGTTTTTAAAGTAGACAGTTAAGTTTTTTATTTTTATTTGTTTTGTATTGTTTTGTTTTTCTGCCCTAATATGTAATCTGATGGAAGCTGTTGAATAAATTTTAGGTCGACAGCTGAGGAAAAACCTAGCAGCTGTGTGGATGTCTTCAAAAACATAGGAGGCATTAAAAAAATTCTGTTTGCAGATAGCCATTTTTTTCTCTTTAAGCCATAGGTATTTGCACTGGGGGGTGGTCCATTATTCCCTTGAGAGCCTTGAATCCAAGTTATGAAGGTCTATGGTACAAGTGACAAAGAGTTGAACAGCTGAAGTTGGAAGGAAATAGTCTCTGGACAGAGAAATGGAGAACATAGGCATATGAAATGGAACAAACAAAAGAAATTTAGGGAACTGGAGGGACGATCCAAAGCAACAAATGGGAGTTCCCATCGTGGCGTAAGTGGTTAATGAATCTGACTAGGAACCATGAGGTTGTGGGTTCGGTCCCTGCCCTTGCTCAGTGGGTTAAGGATCCAGCGTTGCCGTGAGCTGAGGTGTAGGTTGCAGACGTGGCTCGGATCCCGCATTGCTGTGGCTCTGGCATAGGCCAATGGCTACAGCTCTGATTAGACCCCTAGCCGGGGAACCTCCATATGCCGCGGGAGCGGCCCAAAGAAATAGCAAAAACAACAACAACAACAACAACAACAACAACAACAACAACAAAACAAACAAAGCAACAAATGAAGGAAGAATAAAGAGCAGTAATGAGAAAGAAGAGATTTTAGAGGAACCAGTTTGAGGATTATGAGGTTTCCCCAAAAGGCCATTGAAGTTCCAAATTATCCTTAGTAAAATTATGCCATCAAGGGAGTTCCCGTCGTGGCGCAGTGGTTAACGAATCCGACTAGGAACCATGAGGTTGCGGGTTCAGTCCCTGCCTTTGCTCAGTGGGTTAATGATCTGGCGTTGCCGTGAGCTGTGGTGTAGGTTGCAGACGCGGCTTGGATCCCACGTTGCTGTGGTTCTGGCGTAGGCTGGTGGCTGCAGCTTCGATTTGACCCCTAGCCTGGGAACCTCCATATGCCGCAGGAGCAGCCCAAGAAATGGCAAAAAAGACAAAAGAAAAATTATGCCATCAAGAAGGGGCACAGAAAGAGTTGGTGAGCACAAAGCCAATAGTGGTTGGCAAAGTGGGTTTTCAATTTACTGAGAAGTTCTCATATTTGTAACGAGTGGGACTCTATTCCAATAAACAGAGAAATGGGATTCTAACACAGATTGTGCTTACCTGGGACTCTAACCACATTTCTTAGAATGAAATCTAATATACCTCAGTGTGTCTTAGATTCTAACCAAAATTCTAGATTATGCTCAAAATGTTATGATTCAAAACTGATGCCTAGAAATTTTAATTAACATTTGTTTGCACCAATGATTTAGGAGTGAGATTCACCCTAGGCTGCCTGATCAATGAGAAGTAAAGACAAAGTCTTCAAAGGTAGAAACTTAAAAGCCCTGGGTATGGGATCTGGGGCTCCAAATAAGAACCTGATCTATTCAAGCTGTGATATTATAACTGTAAAAGAAAAAACAATAGCGTTTTAAAAGAGTAAAAAACACGTTTGTGCTGTAATATTGCAGTATGGGGGAATATACCTCAGTATAGAATGAAATATAAACACAACATGAGCAAATGGAAATTTATAGTCAAGAAACCTGATGTGGTTCAGTGGATGGAAAATTAATAGCAGGGAATACAAAGAATAAGAATAATTTTTGATAAGCCATTATTATTGCTGAAGAGAGACTATATTGATGAGGCAACACATGTTGCATGATGCTCTGTGAGAAACCTAAATAGATATCTAGGGTAATCAGATTGAATTATGAGAGGCTCCTTAAACTATTCAAGCTAAGGATGTTACAAGAAGTTCACAGATGCTCTTAGGAGATGACTCAGGAGCCTGACTAATGTTAGGTGAAGCAAAGATACGACAAAAGGAAAACTGAATAACTACTCCAAGATGGAGATAAGGAAGCATATGTCTGGAATACATATGCCTTAATTTGTCTCAGTAATATATGTGTGTATATATATATATACTTATGTATGTATGTGTATATATATATATTCAACAGCTTCCATAAGATTACATATTAGGGCAAAAAACAAAACAAAGATAAATTCCTCCTTTCCTAAAGCTAGTATGTCCATCTTTTTCTGCCTTTTAGCACAAGACAACTTTAATATTGATTTTGGCCTCTGGAACTTACACTAAGGGGTCCCTACTCTCACATCTTTGGCATGGGTCTAGGAGTCACACCATGGGCTACCCTGATTCTCAAGCCTTGGGACATAGATTAAATTACCACCAGCTTTCCTGGTTATCCAGATAGTGAATGGCAAAATGTGAAATTTCTTTCTTCAATAACAACCTGAGCTAATACTTATAAATGTCCTCTTAAATCCCTATCTATCTATCATCTATCTATTTATCTATCTATTATCTATCTATTATCTATCATATAGATATCCAGTATTCTACTTATATTGTACATATTTATTTATTTATTTATTTATTCTATTTCTCTGAAGAAACCTTACTAACATAAATGTAGAATGGACAGTGGTTCTAGAGAACATAACTTTAAAGATAAGATTTCTGAATTAGTTCTGGGTTTTCTTGAATTGCTTTCCAAATTGATTATATTTAAAGACACCCATGATGCCACTTCCAGTATTAAATACGCTAGTATTTTTACAGATTTTTAACTGTATATAGAAATGTAAATTATCTAAATTGTGAATTTTCAATCAAAATCAACTACTTATAAGAGTCAAGGAAATAAACAATTCTTTGTGTTATTTTTGAACACTTTTGGAAAACCAAAGAATATAATGATGCTGTTTTTTTTCTCTAGTGTTACTGGACAACAAGATGAAATTTCTCTAGGAAAGGCACTAAATTCCAATAGGACTGCTTGAGTTTTCTAATTTATACAAGCAGAAATCTGGGAAATATGTGTGGGATAAAGGTGGAAGGGACATAAATTTGGATCAGCTGAATTAATTTAATGGCCCCTCTAAGCAAAAAGTCTGCCTTCTGTGTTGCAACGTGGTGAGTCACAAAGGGATGGAATAGTTCATTAGGATTTAAAAATGGCTCAAAAGATACTTCACTATGTGTGAAATGAAAATTCCAGATCTCCTTTGGTTTTATGTAGAGGGAGGTATTTAAAAATTATGGAGATTAGAATGTTACAATGGATTTGTCATTAAAGACCTAATCAGCCACACTGGTGGTGATCCAGAAAACATGTCTCTAACCAGTACTTTGAGAAATACATTTGAGAAGGGAATTTCAGTATTGCTAATAAGCTTTGTGGCTTCTATTCTTTTTTTTTTTTTTAATTTATTTATTTATTTATTTTTTTTGGTCTTTTTTTTGTCTTTGTTTTTTTTTGTTGTTGTTGTTGCTATTTCTTGGGCCGCTCCCTCGGCATATGGAGGTTCCCAGGCTAGGGGTCGAATCGGAGCTGTAGCCACTGGCCTACGCCAGAGCCACAGCAATGCGGGATCCGAGCCGCGTCTGCAACCTACATCACAGCTCACGGCAACGCCGGATCGTTAACCCACTGAGCAAGGGCAGGGACCGAACCCGCAACCTCATGGTTCCTAGTCGGATTCGTTAACCACTGCGCCACAACAGGAACTCCCATGGCTTCTATTCTTGATAGGCCAGATCTTACAGAGGAACCACAGCCACTTAGTCAAAAAACCAAAATGAGTCAAAAAACCAAAATGCAGTGAAATAATTGGATCTGAGGTGGAAGGAGCCATGTGGCATCACTCAACCACCAAAGGAAAGGTAGGTACTGTTACTGCGAATGAAAAGCAGAAACAAAATAGTGATCACTATACAAACCTATTACATTGGCTTATATTATCAAGATTTTTACATAAGTGAAAGAGATATAAAGCATGCTAAAATCTTACTTGATCCATATAAGCAGAAAAGGTCCAGGTCAAGTAAACAAAAGTATAATGTTGATTATATAAATAGCCCCTCAATGAATCCCCTGATTTGAGCCAGTTTAAATACCTATAATCCCATGGATAAGGGGGAGACTACACACATTTGTGGAAGGACCCCCTTACACAGACAAAAATTTACACTGTCATTCTCCCTCTCGGCTTTCCCCAGAGGTACCTGTGGTCTTTACAAGGAAACTGTATTGGGGAAAATGATGAAATAAGATATTACAGGGCCTACCTGGACACTGGCTCTGAACTGACGATATGTCCTGGAGACCCAAAACATCACTATAGTCTTCCAGTCTGAAAAGGGGGATGGTGATCAGGTGAACAATCGAGATTTAGCACAGGTCTACCTTGAAGTGGGTTCACCCTCTGTACTGATTTTCCCAGTCTAAAATGAAAAATTGGAATAGAGATAGTATTCGTTGACTGGTTTGGTCCTCACTAGTTTTTCAGTCTGCCAAGGGATGGGTATTAAGGTGCAAAAGGCCATATGGAAGCTCTTGAACTGCTGCTACCTAGTAAACTCATAAATCAAAAGCAATACAACATCCCTTGAGAAACTGCAACCATCAAGGACTAATAATTTGCTGCAGTGTAAATCACCACATTCCACCCAAATTCTTCAATTAGGCCTTGCAGAAAATATGGTTCTTGGAGAATAACAGTAGATCAACTAAGTATTAATCAACAGCAAGCCAACTATAGCTTCTGTACCATGTTTAGTTTTATTTTCAGCAAATACACAAATCCCTTGAAATTCAGTTGCCAGATAGCATCCTTGCAAAACTTTTCCTCCACACTTGTTTATAAGACCTCCCAGAAACAGTTTCCCTTCTGCTGGAAAGGTCAACATTATAACGTAACTGTTTTATCTCAAGGATATGTCAGTTGTTCAGCTCTATGTCACAGTCTTATCTGCAAGGATCCTAATCATTTTTCTCTGCCACAAGACATCATAGTGGTCCATTATTCCTGTAACATTGTGCT
Source organism: Sus scrofa (assembly GCF_054392235.1). Taxonomy (NCBI): domain Eukaryota; kingdom Metazoa; phylum Chordata; class Mammalia; order Artiodactyla; family Suidae; genus Sus; species Sus scrofa. The sequence goes on from NC_139383.1 coordinate 152,677,488, forward strand.
ATGTGGACATAGTGAGAGGAAATAGCTATTTCTTTAGATTTATTCATCAGACATCTGCATATTAAAAGATAAGGAATAAATCCAACTTTAATTCAAGGACCCTCTGCAATGGTGAAATTTTTAAGAATCCCAAGTTATAGAGCATGCACATCCCCTTTAGAAAAAAGTTTTTTCATCTTGGTCCCTCCTATGCCAGGAAAAAGGAAAAATGAATAGTGAACCCCTGGATTTGTTGAGGGAACACATTTCTCAGTTGTGTGTTTTACTGTGACAATTTATCCAGTCACCCAAACAACTGGTCATTTTGAGTGGAAATCAGACCAGGGGAAAATTCTGCAACAAGTCCAGCCTGCTGTGCAAGCTGCTGTGCCATTTGGGCCATATACTACAGGAAACTCAATCTTCTAGAAGCTTCACAGAATATGGGGATTTTGTTTGGGGCCTTTGACAACTCAGATAGGGGAAGCAGAGGGCAGACTTTTAGGATGGTGGAGCATGAGCCTGCTATCATCTGCATTTATCAAATCTTCTTTTGAGAAAAAAACAAACCAAAACAAAAAAGGTGTTCCCATTTTGGCTTAGAATGTTAAGAACATGACACAGTGTCCTTGAGGATGCAAGTTTGGTTCATGGCCTTGCTCAGTGAGTTAAGGATCCAGCATTGCCACAAGCCAAGGCATGGGCCTTCAGCTGCAGTTCTGAGTAAACCCCTAGCCCAGTAACTTCATATGCTGCAGGTGTTGCCTTTAAGAGAAAAACAAAACAAAGAAAAAATGCATGGCCTGCTACTGGTCCTACCAGAGAATGAATGCTTGACCATGGCCACCAAATCTGGAGCTGTTCTTCATCAACTAGGTATTATCTGACCAAGCAAATCATAATGTTGGAAGTGGACTGAATATGGCATCTTGAAATAAAGTTGATATATATGTGACAAGGTCAGGTAGACCTTGAAAGTAGAAGCAAGTAAGATGAATTGGCTAAAAGCCCATGGTCCTTACTCCTGCTACACTGACTTTTCTCTCCCAACTTACACGTTTTGGCTAATGGAGAACTCCCTTTGATCAGCAGAAAAAAGAATAAAGATGCAGGCCAGGTTTATGTTGATTCTGCATGATATGTAGGCACTTAATATGGATACCTGCAGCCATTACAACCGCTTTCTTGGACACCTCCGAAGAACAATGGTGAATAGACATCCCTCCAGTGGTCAGAACTTCAGACATTGCACCTGGCTGTTCACTTTGTTGCAAAGTAGAAATAACCAGAAGTGCAATATACATCATCTATAGATTGTTCATAATGCTTTGGCTTGATGATTAGGGACTTGAAGGGAACATAATGGGAAAACTGGTGACAGTGAAAGTTTGGAAAAAGTATGTGGATTGACCTCTCTCAGGGAAGATATGAAATATTTGCCCCATGTGAATCTTCAACAAACATGAAGATTATTTTGCGTTCTATGTGAATGCTCACCAAAGGCTAGCCTCAGCAGTAGAGGAATTCAATAATTAAGTTGATAAGATGACATATTCTGCAGATACCAGCCAGCCTGCTTTTTCACTCATCTCAGTCATAGTAAAACATACTTTTAAAAAATGTGGCTATGCTTGTAGAGACATAGGTTATGCATTATTTAGCAACATTGACTTTCACTCACCAAAGATAAGTGCTGAATGAACTGACTGACAGTAATATTGATTCCCTCATATGGCACAATCCCACAGGGTGTTCAGACTGATGCCTGATTATAATAGACCTCTATATCACTGAAGGAGATGTGTTTAGTCATCATTAGAGTAGACATTTAACCTTGGTACATTTTTCATGCAATGCTACAGCCAAAACTGCCATCTTTGGGCTTAACAAACACTATTTACTGATATAGTATCCCATTCAACATAACTTCAGATTAAGAAATTCGCTTTACAGAAAAGGACAAATGACAATGACATGACAATGGTCTCAAGTCAATGGAATTCACTAACTTACTTTGTGACCCACCATCCATAAACAGATGGCTTGATAGAATGGCAGAAGGGATAGTTGAAAACTCAGTTTACAATGCCAGATAGGTGGCAATAATTACAGCACAGTGGCAAGGCTCCCCAAGAAGTTGTATATACTCTGAATCAAAATCACATATATGGTACTATTTCTCTGATATCCAGGATTTATAATTTCAGCAATAAGAGTGGAAATGGGAAAAGCAAGGAAGCCTATTTTCTTCCTCTTGCCACAAATTTATGCTCTGCTGATCTAGAATCCTTAGTTCCAAAGGAATGCTTCCCCTAGGAGAGAAAACAGTGATTCCCCTAGAATGAAAGTTAAGAATGAGACATAGCCACACTGGGCTCCTCATGCCTCTGAATCAACAGGAAAAGAAGGGATATATTGTGCTTGCTGTGGTGACTGACTTAAAGGTCAGAGAACCCATAGCTGAATAGTAGTTAAATAAGTAAAATTGGATTTATTCACATATATTTAATCAGGGGAATAGAGACCTCTATAGAATCTTGTGCAAGTCCAAATACAGAATGGGCAAGTGGGAATTTATAGTCAAGTGGCCTGGTAGGGGCAATGTTTGGGAAACTTAGGCAGTTTAAGCATCACCTGGTAGATGGTGGAATATTTGAAACTCAATTATATTCTTTCCTTCTTTGTCAAAGATTATTTGACCAAAGGTGTCTGGGTTTATTTTTCGGTTCCCTATTCTGTTCCATTTGTCTGTATGTCTGTTTTTGTACAAGTACCACACTGTCTTGATTACTGTAGCTTTGTAATCTTGTCTGAAGTCTGGTAGAGTTATGACTCCTGCTTTTTTTTTTCCCTTTCAGGATTTCTTTGGTAATTCTGAGTATTTCATGGTTTCCTATAAATTTTTAGATGGTTTCTTACAGTTCTTTGAAAAATGTGGAGTTCCCGTCGTGGCGCAGTGGTTAACGAATCTGACTAGGAACCATGAGGTTGCGGGTTCGGTCCCTGGCCTCGCTCAGTGGGTTAAGGATCCAGCGTTGCCGTGAGCTGTGGTGTAGGTTGCAGACACGGCTCGGATCCCGCGTTGCTGTGGCTCTGGCGTAGGCCGGTGGCTATAGCTCCGATTCGACCCCTAGCCTGGGAACCTCCATATGCCGTGGGAGCAGCCCAAGAAATAGCAACAACAACAACAACAACAAAAAGACAAAAGACAAAAAAAAATGTTATGGGTAATTTGATAAGGATTGCATTAAATCTGTAGATTGCAGAGTTCCCATCATGGCGCAGTGGTTAATGAATCCGACTTGGAACCATGAGGTTGCAGGTTCGGTCCCTGCCCTTGCTCAGTGGGTTAATGATCCGGCATTGCCATGAGCTATGGTGTAGGTTGCAGACGCGGCTCAGATCCCGCGCTGCTGTAGCTCTGGCCTAGGCTGGTAGGCTGGTGGCTACAGCTCCGATTAGACCTCTAGCCTGGGAATCTCCATATGCCATGGAAGCGGCCCAAGAAATAGCAAAAAAAAAAAAAAAAAATCTGTAGATTGTTTTGGGTAGTGTGGTCATTTTAACAATATTAATCCATCTAATCTAGGAGCATGGAATATCTTTCCATTTCTTTGAATCCTCTTTAATTTCCTTGGTTTGGAGTTCCTGTCATAGCTCAGTGTTAGTAAACCTGCTGGTATCCATGAGGACTCAGGTTCAATCCCTGGCCTAGTGTGTTAAGGATCCAGTGCTGCTGTGAGTTGTGGTATAGATTGCAGACACATCTTGGATCCCACATTGCTGTGGCTGTGGTGTAGGCTGGCAGCTGCAGCTTGGATTCAACCTCTAGCCTGGGAACATCCATATGCTGCACATGCAGCCCTGAAAGGACAAAAAAATTAAATAAACAATAATATCCTTGATTAATGTTTTATGGTTCTCAGCATATAAACCTACTTGGTCAAGTTTATTCCTAGGTATTTTAATTTGGGGGGTGTGATTTTAAAAGGTATTGCATTTTCATATTTCTTTTCTAGTATTTCACTGATAATATACAGAGATACAACTGCTTTCTGAATGTTAACCTTGTATACTGCTACATTACTGAGTCCCTTTATCAGTTCAAGTAGTTTTTGTTTGGAGTCCTTAGGGTTTTCTACATATAGTATCATATCATCTGCATACAGTTACAATTTTACCTCTTCTCTTCCAATTTGGATACATTTTCTTTCTTTTCTTTTCTTTTTTTGTTGGGTGGCTGTGGTCAGAATTTCAAATACTATGTTGAATAGAAGTGGTGAGAGTGGGTATCCTTGTCTTGTTCCAGATTTTAGTGGGAAGGCTTTCAGCTTTTCTCCATTGAGTAATTATATTGACTGTGGGTTTGTCGTAAGTGGCTTTTATTATGTTATGTTATGTTCTCTCTATACCCACTGTGGTAGAGTTTTTATCACGAATGGATGCTGGACTTGTCAAATGCCTTCTCTGCATCTATTAAGATGATAATGTGGTTTTTTACTTTTCTTTTGTTAATGTGGTATACATATAAAACTTGGTCACTTTGCTGAACAGCAGAAATTGACAGAGCTTTGTAAATAAACTGTAATAAAATTTAAATAAAGAAACTCAATTAAATAGCAAGGGTAAGCATATAGGATAATGAGTGATTCTTGCCAACATGACTTAGTATAGTTCTTGCTAATCATTTAAAATAGATAGTACAAATAGGCCAGAAGAAGTTTCAGGAGTCTAACTAAAATTTGTCCAAGCAAACAGTCATCATTACCCCTTCCTCATTTGTTCAAGAAAATAAAAATCATTCTTTCCTTGGAATAATATAAGTACTTCTTTCATATTTTATTCATTAAGGTCCAGTTGGATCATCTGTTGGGTCCAAGTCATATATGTGCTGGATGATGCTCTCTGTCAGACACCTAATGAGGGAGAGTTTCTATGAATGTTAAAAAAAAAAAAAGCAATTACAAGACCACTTTTTGATTCCAGAGTACAGGCTGTCAGAAAACTACTTGATGTTAGACCTCTTTAAATGGTGAAGTGAGGACACTAGTGAAAATCCAGTGGATCTCCTGGTTTCTGAGTGTTTGTGGTTATGGCATAAGGTAGATATTCAGGTTAGCTTTCTGAGTGACCCACACAACAGCTGAGACGGAGGATGCCAATTCAGGCTCTGTTGTGATGATCTTCTTGGTGTTCATATCGAGTCATCCAGTTTCAGCCTGCAGGGTTTTAGGACAAGTGAAGATTTAGTTTCAGTGATTCTATGTCAGAAAGGAGAAAAAATGGAAATGCTAATTTTGAAAGTTTTAGCCAGCTATCGGAGGTACTGAAATAATTCAGGATTTTTGAGAGTAGCAAAACATGCACTAAGGAACCCACAAGGGTACACCATAGTTTTCCATCGATAGATGTTTTTTTCTCTAAAGTCTCCAACATTGCTATCAAAGAGAATCAATCAGACCAATTGAAAAAACTAAGAATACTGTCATTATGTGGCCTTGTTATTTAGATAAGCACAGCAGGATTAGTGATATAGGCCACATGCTTTTCTTCAGTTTTCTTTGTAGGAACTTTATCTATGTAAACTGAGTTCGCTTTTTCAGCCAAGTCATAGATTGAGAATGAGAAAGCCAAACCAAAATCATAGCATCATTGTTTTGTCTGAAATATCTATTGATTTGGGTGAATTTCTCCATTTTCAATGTTCCTAAAATATCCTGTGGCCCCTGGCCTGCCAAGAAGTTACCTTTCCCAGGGTTTTCTAAGGCAGTAAACCCTATAAAACAGCTACAGGCCAGTTTTTCTAAGCAGGGATAACTTTAGGCATTGACTCTAAAGTCAAGCAGGAGTAACAACACACATATCAGACAAAACAGATTTTGAAATAAAGAGGGTCACAAGAGACAAAGAACATTGCATAATGATTAAAGGATCAATACAAGAAGAAGAAATAACAATTGTAAATATATATGTACTCAACATAGGAGCAGCAAATATATAAGGCAACTGCTAAGAGCCATAAAAGGAGTAATTGAAGGTAACAATCATAGTGGGGGGCTTTAACACCCCCACTTACATCAGTGGACAGATCATCCAGACAGAAAATCAACAAGGGAACACAGGCCTTAAATGATACACTAGACCAAATGGACATAACCAATATCTGTAGAACTTTTCATTCCAGATTCTCCAGGATAGACCACATCTTGGGTCACAGATCAAGTCTTGGTAAATAAAAAATAATTGAAATTATTTCAAGCATTTTCTCTGATCACAATGCTATGAGACTAGAAATCAACTACAAGAAAGCAAAAAATGGCAAAAAACATAAACTCCTAGAAGGTAAATGATATACTAATAAACAACAAATGGATCATTGAAAAATCAAAGAAAAAATTAAAAGATACGTAGAGACAAATGACAATGAAGATAAAACAATACAAAACCTATGGGACATAGCAAAATCAGTTCTGAGAACTAAGTTTATAGCAATATAATCTTATCTCAGGAAAGAAGAAAAACCTCAAATAAACAACCTAATCTTACACCTTAAACATCTAGAGAAGAAAAAAAATACAAAAGCCAAGATTATTAGAAGGAAAGAAATCATAAAGATTAGAGCAAAAATTAATAACATAACATAGAGACAAAGAAAAAAATTGAGAAAATCAATGAAACCAAAAGTTGGTTCTTTGAAAAGATCAATAAAATTGATAATCCTTCAGCCATTCTTATCAAGAAACAAAGGAAAATGTTTCAAATCAATATAATTAGAAATGAAAAAGGAGAAATTATAACCGACACTTCAGAAATATATAAATATGTAAATATATATGTAGGAGCTTAAGAGACTACTATGATCAACTGTATGCCAATAAAATGGACAAGCTCGAAGAAATGGACAACCTCAAAGAAATGGACAGATGCTTACAAAAATACAACCTACCAAGACTGAACCAGGAAGAAATACAAAATATGAAGACAAATTACCAGTGCTGAAATTGAAAATATGATTAAAAAACTTCCAAAAAACAAAAGTCCAGGACCTTATGGCTTTTCAACTGAGTTCCACCAAACATCCAGAGAAGAGGTAACACCTCTTTTTCTGAAACTTTTCCAGAAAATTGCAAAGTAAGGAACACTCTCAAGCTCATTCTATGAACACAAAATTACCCTGATACCAATCCAGACAAAGATACCACAAAAAAAAGAAATTTACTGGCCAGTGTCACTGCTGAATACAGATGCAAAATTATCAACAAAATATTACCAAACCTCATAAAAATATACATTAAAAAGATCATACACTTTGATCAAGTAGGATTTATCCAAGAAATGCAAGGATTCTTCAGTATCTGCAAAACTATCAATGTAACACAGCATTAACAAACTAAAAAATAAAAACCATATTATAATCTCAGTAGATGCAGGAAATGCTTTTGACAAAATTCATCATCTATTCCTGATTAAAAAAAAAATCCGGAGAGTGGGAATATAGGGGAACAATCTCAGTATAATAAATGCCATTTATGACAAACCTACAGCTAACATCATTCTCAATGGTGAAATACTGAAAGCATTTCCACTAAGATCATGAACAAGACAAGGATGTCCTCTTTCATCAATGTTATTCAACATAGTTTTTGAAGTTCTAGCCATGGAAATAAGAGAAAAAATAATAATTAAATTATCCCTACTAAAACAACTGTTTTTCTTAGATTATTGGTTTACTGTCAACATGAACGGATAAATATTTTTATTCACATTGTAATTATTAGGCCTCGAAACAAATATTTTATGTCTTAAAATAAATTCCTATGCTTTATTTTGTCTGTCCCAGGTCTTTGATTACTTAATAAAACTGATTCTTGTCAATATTAAAAAAGACAGTTTTTTACATCTATGTAACTGTTTATATTTGCCTCTGAAATACTTTAATTATCATTTGGTTAAATGTATAATTAAGTATCATTTCACAGTTTAGTGAAACACTATTTGGCAAATGTTCAAACCTTTACATTTTTGACAACTTCCTAAAGTCAAAATGTAAATGGTGTCTTTTTGACCTCAAATTAATAATTAGTGTTCCCTAAAGGCCTCTGATAATGTCAAAATATCTTTCACCTTGTAAAAGCAAGAGGTTAAACTAATTAGCTATATTTAACATGTTAAATTACATGGGATAATTGTCAAATAAGAAGTGATAAAAAAGAAGTGAAGTAATGATACATGATGCCATGTGAAAGAACCTTGACAACATGCTAAAGAATTTAGTCACAAAAGAGTGCATACTATAATATTCCATTCATATGAAATAACTAAAACTGGGAAATATCTATGGAGACAGAAAGTAAATTAGTGGTTGCTTAGACCTAGGTGTTGGCATGTTGGTGTGGATTAGGGGGATAAGCATAGAGTAGTTAAAGAGTACAGGATTTTTGGGGGGGAGGGCAATAAAAGTGTTCTTAAATTGGTTTCAGTGATATTTGCACAACTATGTAACTATATTAAAATCAAGTTATGGTATTTTAATTATATCTCAATAAAACCATTACCAAATGTAAGTGATAGTAAATCTTCATAGAGGAGTTCCTGTTGTGGCTCAGTGGGTTATGAACCATACATAGTGTCCTTGAGGATGCAGGTTCAATCTCTGGCCTCTGTCAGTGGGTTAAGGATCTGCAATTGCTGAAAGTTGTGGCATAGGTCACAGATGTGGCTTGGATTCCACATTGCTGGGGCTGTGGCATAGGCCAGCATCTGGGAACCTAACCTGGGAACTTCCATATGCCACAGGTGCAGACCTAAAAAGAAAAATGAACAAACAAAAAACTTCATAGAATATATATTTGGGGTATATATTACCAATATAGTTATCATAGAAATTATAGAAAGTTCAGACATTTGTCAAAAAACTCATTGTCAAGTTATTAAAATATTATAAACCAAAATTAACTATTTTCTTATAAAACAAACTCTTATTGGACATTAGTTACGGACTTTTTTTAGGGCAGCTATGGACATTTTAAGTCATTTTATATCACAGACAGAAAATAATTTATTTTCCTTGTTATGAGACTCAATTGGAAACTTGGTTGTATAACCAAAGTTCTCACTGGAATGTAATATTTGAGAATCATGTGCATTGAATCAATTATAATGATACAGCTTTAAGGAACCAGGGTTGACTTTATTTCCTTTTTTTTAATATAATGATTTTTTTTTATTATAGCTGATTTACAGTTTTTATCAATTTTCTACCGTACAGCATGGTGACCCAGTTATACACATACTGGTATACATTTTTTTCTCACATTATCAGGCTCCATCATAAGCGACTAGATATAGTTCCCAGTGCTACACAGCATAATCTCATTGCTAATCCATTTGAAAGGTGATAGTCTGCATTTATTAATCCCAAGCTCCCAATCCATCCCATTCCCTCTCTTCCTGCTTGGCAACCACAATTCTATTCTCCAAGTCCATGACTTTTTTTTTTTTCCTGTGGAAAGGTTCATTTGTGACCTATATTAGATTCCAGATATAAGTGATATCATATGGTATTTGCCTTTCTCTTTCTGACTTACTTCACTCAGGATGAGAGTCTCTAGTTCCATCCATGTTGCTGCAAATGACATTATTTTGTTCCTTTTTATGGCTGACTAGTATTCCATTGTGTATATATACCACTTCTTCCTAATCTGATCATCTGTCGATGGATATTTGGGTTGTTTCCATGTCTTGGCTATCATGAATACTGCTGCAGTGAACATGTGGGTGCATGTATCTTTTTCAAGGAAAGGTTTGTCTGGATGTATGCCCAAGAGTGGGATGGCTGGGTCATATGGAAGTTCTATGTATAGATTTCTAAGGTATCTCCAAACTGTTCTCCATAGTGGCTGTACCAGTTTACATTCCCACCAACAGTGCAGGAGGGTTCCCTTTTCTCCACAGCCCCTCCAGCACTTGTTATTTGTGGACTTATTAATGATGGCCATTCTGACTGGTGTGAGGTGGTATCTCATGGAAGTTTTGATTTGCATTGCTCTAATAATCAGGGATATTGAGCATTTTTTCATGTGCTTGTTGGCCATCTGTACATCTTCCTTGGAAAAAAGTCTATTCAGGTTTTGTTTTGCTTCTTTTGGCCATATCCAAGTCATGCAGAAATTCCTAGGCCAGGTATCAAACCCACACCATAGCAATGTCCCAAGCCACAAGTGACAATGCCATATCCTTACCCTCTGTGCCACTAGGGGAACTACAGCTGTGCATAATATTTAATGATGACAACCCTGAGGACATGCCTATTTTAATTTTGCTAATACTTTTAAAAGCATCTTCATTTACCAATGATATCCAAAGTAAAGTGTAGGAAATACCAAATACTAGTAATATGTACACAGATATGTACATACAGACTCATACATACTTAAAGACAGATGCAAACAGAGACACCAAAGCTTCCATTCTAAAAATTTAGCTCTGCCTCAATAAAACATGACATGTAATATTATGGAGGCTATGGTGGTTATTTTTTGGATCTCATAGTCCCAGAATCCTTGAGAGACTTTGATGGCAGGTAGCAAGTCTAAACTGTAAGTGTTGGAATCTGAGAGGCAGCAAAGGAAGAAAATTCTGGTGGATGGATATAAAGATGGAATAGTTATGGGTTTAATGTATCAAGAATTAAAGGGAACTGTAGAGAAGCTCCAAGGCAGTAAAAAATGGAAGGAGTAGCAGACAGGATGTAAAGAGAGAGGTTTTGGAGGACTCCTTTGGGACAGTCTTCTATTTCCAGAAAATGCCTTTGAAATTCCAAATGGTTTTATAGTGAAGAATTTGTTTGGAATATCAAATATCATTAAGGATGTCTTTTTGTATTACCATGCCCTTTGATTAAGGTCAGAGTGTAAACTAAAATGACCCAATGTTAAAGACATTAATAATGACACAGACCCTTCAAGAATAAATGTTTAATTTCACTACAAGATAAAGATCTTCAACAAAGTGAAGTTGTTCCTGAAGCAAAATAAATACAGAATGAGAGTATATATATATAGTACCAGCTTCAACCTTGTAACTAGTTACAAAAATAAGAATTGTAATTGTTGTGAATAATTCCTCTTTATTTTGTGATGAAGGTTTGTATGCACACATATCTTAAACACATATCTTTGTTTTCTGTTTTCTCTTTTCGTGGAACATAGGGTGTATTAACTTAATATCACGTACTTAAGTATCACTTAATTTAATCATACATTTTTTAGACATAAAGTAGAAAAGTGGAGCTCCCTGGTGGCCTAACAAATGATCCAGTGTTGTCAGTGTTGTGGCTCATTCTCACTGCTGTGGATCAGGTTCAGTCCCCTGACCAGGAACTTCTGCATGCTGCATACATAGTCAAAAAAAAAAAAAAAAAAGAAAGAAATAATATAAAAAGAGAGAGAGACGTGGAAAGAAGAAAAGTAAATCTTACAATGAAGATTTTCTTTCCTATTCTGGGGTAGACATTAGTTTTCACAATAAATGTATTATTTCTTAGGCATAATTACAACCTCAATATTGTTTTTATTTGGAGGTTAACATTACATAATACAATACTTATAGGTGTCATAAGGGGTATCTTATAATAGTTAATTTTATGTGTCAACTTAACTGGTTTAATGAAAGTCCAGAAAGCTGATGAGACTAGCTTTTTGTTGTGTTTGTGTGGGTATTGGGAAGGGTTTAGCATGAGATTCAGCAAACTGATAAAGAGTAAAGAGATCTTCTATCACTAATGTGGGCAGGCGTCGTCCAGTCTGAATAGAGGACTGAATAGAACAGAAAAGCAAAGAAAATCCAAATTTCAGTCTCTCTTCTTGAGCTGGATGTCTATGTTTCCTAAGTACATCAGTTCTTCTTGTTCTTGGAGGTTTACCCTCTGGTGTTTAAACAGTTTCTTCTTGTTCTGAGGCCTTTTCCCTGGCACTAGATGTATACCATCAATTTCTCTACTACCTGGCCTTCAGATTATAATTAAGTTATACTCCCAGCTTATCTGGTTCTCCAGTTTGCGATGGCAAATAGTGGGAGTTTTGGGCCTCAGTAACTGCCTAATACATTTCCATTTTTTTTTTCTTTTTAAGCCACACCTGTGGCACATGGAAGTTCCCATTATCAGGGTCAAATCAGAGCTCCAGTTTCCAGCTTATGTCACAGCCTCAGCAACGAAGGATCTGAGACACGTCTGAGACTTATACCACAGCTCATGGTAATGCCAGATCGCTAAACCACTGAGTGAGATCAGAGATCAAACCCACATCCTCATGGATACTAGTCAGGTTTGTGAACTGCTGAGCCACAACAGGAACTCCAAGTCAATTTTTATAATAAATCTTTTTCATATGTATGTATATATGTGTTTATGTATGCATTCATGTATGTATTTTACTATTTATTTATGTCTATCTCATATTAGTTAGGTTCCTTAAAACCCTGATTTCCATAAATTTGGGTTCACAGAGTGGTTCTAAAGGAAGATAATTCTAATATGAGTTTTCTTAATGGGTTATCTGTTTCTGGAATTGTCTCACTAATATTATTATATTTAAGGATATTAATCCTTCTAATTCCAGTAGCAAACAGATCACTACAGTTCATGGTATGAAATGTTTGTAGAGATAAGCAAAATATCTGCATTAGATACTCCCAGTTTACCACTTATAATAGAAAGAAAGCACGTAATTATGTATATAATACCTTGAAGTATTTTGGAAAACTAAGGCATGTAATGAGTTGCTTGGTTTCTCCTATTGTCCCTGACAAAGTGGTAAATAAAGAAGTGGTGAAGAAACATGAGATTAGGAATTCAAAGTATCAGCTCAGGTTTGCATCAGTGACCTAAGAGGTCCTAGTTGTGTATGAAGGAGAGGCTATTCTCCTGCCTGGGCTGAAATGGCTGAAAATGAAACAGTAATTGGTTAAATTTTAAGGAAATTTGAACTCCCAACTTCCTAAGGTGTTCAGCATTAAAGTAAGGTCATTGCTTGGGAAAAATTGGATTCTGTTGTGGGTTAGAAATACATGATAACATGGAGTTATTCCAGGAATAACCTGGTAAAATCTGGGGATATTGTGCTCCAAAATTCCAATGCCTTCTTTGCCAGTGGAAGTGCTCTGCCCACCCTGAGCAAAAGTTGCCTCCTCAAATCCATAGGCACTGGTATTCCAAAGTCAAGTGGTAGCAACCTCTTGATCTACAGTGGTAACAGCCCTCATTACCATCTACAATGGTAACAGCCCTACAGTTGTAACACCATCATTTGAGAGACTGATTTTGCATTGGCTTAGAAAATGGTAATAACCTCCCCTGAGACAGTTGCCATGTAAAACTAGACTCAAGTCCCCACAGATCCCGAAGTGGCAGGTACAAAATGTGATTTATGAAGATACCTACTACCCTCCAAAAGAACTACTTGAGTTTTCTGACTTAGAGAATCGGAAATATGAGGAATATGTGTGGAAATGGATATTAAGGGTATGGAAAACTTGTGAAAGGAATATAAAGTAGGAACAGGCCAAATGTACTAATAAGGGGCAACAAAAATAGAAATTATTCATTTACCACTGCAGCACAATGAGATAGAAAGGGTTCTAATTGTTTGTTGGGTAGCTTGGATGAAATAAGGATCAAAATATGGCCCACTGTAAGTGAAATGGACATACCTGATCCCTTTTTATTTAATGTATAAAAAAGGGATTTAAAACTAGATAAATTAAAATCATTAAATTAATTTTTCATTTAAGACTTACTCACCCAAACTGGCAGGGTGCAAAAGACACACTCTTCACCAAATTTGAAAAAGAAATTTGAGAATGTAGCCCCAGCATCCCTAAAGAATGCCATGAATCCTCTTCTCTGTGGAGCAGATATTATATTGAGAGCTGCATCTACTCAAATGGAAAAAAAAAATACACAGAAAGTACATGAAAGGAGACTGTGAGTGCCAAGTGGTTTTTCTCATTTGCCAAAGTCAAAGTGGATATAGTTACTGTAATGATGAGGAGAGTCAAATAAGCATTATATTTTTTTATGATTATAATTTTTTCATTATAATTGATTTACAATGTTCTGTCATTTTCTACCGTACAGGAAAGGGACCAGTCATACATATAAAAAACATTCTATTTCTCATATTATCCGCATCAAAGTCCATCACAAGTTATGGGATTAGTTCCCTGTGCTATACAGCATGATCTCATTGTGCAAACACTAAAATGAAACAGCTTGAATCACTAATCACAGACAGGAGGGCTATGAAAATTTCTAACCATCTCCCTTCCATTCTACTGTAGCAACCAAAAATTTATTCTGAAGTCATGACAAGTTTACTATAGAAAGATTCATTGATGTCAGATGTCACATCCAGGAAATAAGTGACAGAATATGGTTATGGCATAATCTTACTGAATTAGGTCAATTCATATACAGAAACTAGACCCACTCATGGTGATGCCAGGGGCATTGGTCTATACTTTTGATGGCCGAGGAGGACTCCCTCGTGTATATGGGTACAGCCCATCTTCTTAATCCCTTCGTGTCTCGCTGGACTTGAGCCTGTGTCTGTGTTTGGGCCAAATAGTGCAGAGTGCAGCCGGGAAGATACAGGAGCTTGGGTCCTCCTCAAGGGAAGTTCTGTCCAGTCATAGGCCCAAGGGTGGCATTTTCGGGTCATGAGGTAGTTCTATATGTAGGCTTCTGAGGTTCCTCCGTTGTGTTTTCCATAGTGGTTGTCCCGAGTGGCCTTCCCACCCACAGTGTCGGAGGGCTCCCTTTTATGCACCTCCTCCCCTGCATGTGTTTTTGGCTGGCTGTTAATGAGGACCCTTCCGACTGGTGTGAGGTGGGGCCTCTTAGCAGTTGTGATGTGCCTTTCGCGAATAGTCAGGGATGCTGAGCATTTCTCTCATGTGCTTGTCGTCCATCTGTACACCTTCTTGGGAGAAACGTCTCCTCAGGTCTCTTGCCCGTAGTTCATTTGGGTGGGTGATTGCTTCTCGCTCTCTGTTTGGTTGGCTTTCCCTTTCGCGTTGAGGCGTTGTTTGTATGTTTTAGAGCAGGAGCCACTGAGCGCTGCATCGTTTGGAAGCATTTTCCTGCGTGGGTTTAGGGTGTCCTTCTTTGTAAGGGTTCCGTTGCCATGCCAAAGCTTGTCAGGTGGCTTAGGTCCCATGGGCTTAGGTATGCTTTCATTTCCGTTGCCTTGGGAGACCGGCCTGGAAACGTTTTGTGCGGTTGAGGTCAGAGCCTGTTTGGCCTGTGTCGTCTTCTAGGAGTTTGATGGCATTGTCTCTTCCATTGAAGGCTTTAGGCCAGGGAGAGTGTGCTTCAGTGCATGGCGTGAGGGGGTCTTGCGGGTTCATTGATCTCCATGTGGCTCTACGTGTTTCTCAGTAGCGCTTGCTGAGAAGATTGTCTTGTGCCCCTCTTTAGGCTCTTGGCCCCTGTGTCGAAGAGGCACTGACCTTCAGGGCATGGGCCTCCTTCTGGGTTCTCTGTTCCGTTCCCTCGGCCTGTGTGTCTGTTGTGGTACCAGGACGAGCGTGTCTGGATTCCTGCCTCTGGGTAATCGTGCCTGCAGGGTGGGAGAATGATGGCTCCTGCTTGGTTTGTGTTCCTCATGATGGCTTTGGCATGCTGGCACGCTTTTAGCTTTCCATGTGGGCTTTCTGGACTTTCTGTTCTCGTCCTGTGCAATATGTCCTGGGTACGTTGGTGGGGATTGCGTTGACTAGTGTAGATTGCTTTCGGCTGTATGGCCGTTGGTACCATATTCATTCCTCTGACCTAGGCGCATGGCACATGGCTCCATTTCTCTGAGTCCACGTTCATGTCCTACATTAACGTTTGATGACCCTCAGTCTGTCACCTCACAGGTGAGGGTTGTTCCTAGTTCCTAGGCCTGTGCTTGTTGGGGTGCGATTTTAAGGGAGTCGTAGTTCTGTATTCCTTTTCTAATGTTTCACTTTGAGTATGCACAAGGGTCACCGATTTCTGAAGGTGACCCTTGCCTCGTGCTGCTCGGCTGAATGTGTTGATCAGTCCGTGCAGCTTTCGGGTTGAGTCCTTAGGGTTGTCTGCATGGAACGTCGTGTCCTCGGCAGACCGTGGCGATTGAGAGTCTTCTCTTGCCCTCTGGATCCCTTTCATTGCTTTGGTTTCTGTGATTGCTCTGGTGGCTAGGACGCCCAATAATACAGTGTTGAACGAAAGGAGGGCAAGTGGGCATCCGCCCCTTGTTCCAGATTTGAGTGGGCAGGCTTTCTGCTTTCCTCCATTGAGTGATTATTGTGGCTGTGGGTTTGTCATAAGTGGCTTTTCTTCTGTTCAGGTGTCTTCGCTCCTGACCACCTGTGGTGGAGGTTTTCTTCGTTGTTTCTTCGTGTGTTTGTTTTGCTTTGTGTTGCATCCCGAAAGGATGGCTGGAGGATGTGCCAAGTGTGTTCTCCACCTAAATTGAGACGATCGGGTGGTTTCTGACTTATTTTTGGGTGATTGTGACGTCGACTGATTTGCGTAGGTGGACCCATCCCTGTGAAGCTTGGGTGAATCCCCCTTGGGCATGGGCAGAGGATCATTTTTCTGGGTGGTTGGATGGGTCGGCTCCAACTGTGTTGAGAGGTTTTGCGTCTCTTTGCACCCAGTGTCCTGGCCTGTGAGGGTCTGTTTTGGTGGTGTCTTTGTCTGGAGTCAGTATTTGGGGGATGGTGGCACCCGAGCATGTCTCTGGAGTGTTCCTTCTTCTTCGACCCTTTGGAAAAGTTTAAGGAGACCGGGTAGTGGGGTTGGTTTGGGTGTGTCTTTGGAGGTTTGGTAGAGTTCGCCATGAAACCTTCTGGTCCTGGGCTTTGGGGTACATAGGGAGTGTTTTTATGCCATCTTGAGTTTCATTTCTGGTGATCGGCCTGCTGAACTGATCTATTTGTTCTTGACTGAAGCGTGGCGGGCTTCCAGTCTCTGGAAAGTTGTCCATTGATTCTAGGTTGTACGATGCGTTGGCCTACAGATGTTCACGGGATGGATGCATGTTTCAACCATGGTTTTGTTTCTACCCCTGGAATATCCATGTTGATTTCTCCCTTCTCATTACTTCTTTTTTGGAATCGGGGGTTTGGGGGCCTCCCCGTCTTAGCGGGTCAGGCCAGGTGTATGTCGCTTGTGCCTGCCTTTGCAAAGGCTCAGCTCTTGCTGGTATTGCTACTGCTGTTGCGTTTTGCACCTCTAGTTTCTCGATTTCCTCTCTGGCATGTAGGGTTTCCTTCCCTTTTGCTTGTGTTTGGTCTTTCTTCTCTAACGCATGTGGCTGGTGGCTTCAGTTGGCGCTGCGTGCTGTTTGCTCTTTTTGAGGAAGGCTGTGTAGCTTCCCATGACGCACTGCCTGTGGGGCAGCCCCGAGAAGTTGTGGGGTTGGGTCGTCCTTGTCGTTGGTCTAGAGGTGGTTTATAATTTCCTCTTTGGTTTCCTCATTGTCCCAGCTTAGTGTTTCTACCCTGCGTGTCATCAGTCTTTTATTATCCCTTTTCCTGTCGTTCATTTACAGTTTCTTGCCACTGTGTTCGGAGGTGTTAGGTGACATGATTTCGGAGCTCTTGCGTTTCTTGAGGTTGGTTTTGTGCCCTGACATGTGGGCCATGCCTCCTTGAGATCGATAGGTGTGCACTTGCAGATGAGGTATAATGTGCTTGTTTGGGATGTACCGTCCTGCCAAGGGACCATACAATGGGAAAAGACCATCAGTCGAGTCTCACGTTTCTCTTGTGTCCTTTGGGATCCGTGTTAGCCGCTTGCTTTTCTGTCCAGAGCATCCGTGCATTGTTGTGTGCGGGGCGTGGAAATCTCCTGCTCCTGTGGTTATACCCATCAGTTCCTCCTGTCATGTTGGATAGGATTTGCGAATGTAGCCGTGGGTTCCTCTCTGAGGGGCACAGGTGTGGATGATTGTCATGTCCTCTTCTGAGATTTATGCTTTTATCGCTGAACAGGGTCCGTCGGTGTCTTTCTTGGTGGGCTCCTTTTGTGCTGTGTTTGTGGCTTAAAAGGTGTCCGTTGTGTTCCTTCAGAGTGGGTTTACCGTGTCCTGTCATTTCCTGAAAGACAGCAACGTGACCCAATCGCACATACCCATGGAGAGGATTTCTATTTCACGTGTGCATCCTCATGCTCCGCATTAAGGGACTAGAACGCCTTCCGAGGGCTAACCTGCAGGATCTCATGCATCTCCTTTCCCAACAGCCATACTGTGCATCATTATCCACGGATTCCAGTCCTCCCAACGGCCTCCCCCTCCCCCTTGGCCACCCCCATCTCTTGCCCAAGTGGCATGTCCTTTTCCGAGCAAAGGTTCGTTTGAGGCACGTATTCGCCCCCGGGAAGAAGGGGCGGTATCATGCAGTTTGGGCGGCTTTCTCTTTCGGACTTAGTTCACTTCGTGTGAGGGGCTCTAGTTGCATCCATGGTGCTGCCAGGGGCATTCGTCTGTACTTTTTACGGCCGAGTAGGACTCCCTCGTGTATATGGGTACAGCCCATCTTCTTAATCCCTTCGTGTCTCGCTGGACCTTGAGGCTGTGTCTGTGTCTGGGCCAAATTGTGCAGAGTGCTGCCGGGAAGATACAGGAGCTTGGGTCCTCCTCAAGGGAAGTTCTGTCCAGTCATAGGCCCAAGGGTGGCATTTTCAGGTCATGAGGTAGTTGTATATGTAGGCTTCTGAGGTTCCTCCGTTGTGTTTTCCGTAGTGGTTGTCCCGAGTGGCCTTCCCACCCACAGTGTCGGAGGGCTCCCTTTTACGCACCTCCTCCCCTGCAGGTGTTTTTGGCTGGCTGTTAATGAGGACCCTTCTGACTGGTGTGAGGTGGGGCCTCGTAGCACTTGTGATGTGCCTTTCGCGCATAGTCAGGGATGCTGAGCATTTCTCTCATGTGCTTGTCATCCATCTGTACACCTTCTTGGGAGAGACGTCTCCTCATGTCTCTTGCCCATAGTTGAGTTGGGTGGGTGATTGCTTCCCGCTCTCTGTTTGGTTGGCTTTCCCTTTCGCGTTGAGGTGTTGTTTGTATGTTTTAGAGCTGGAGCCCCTGAGCGCTGCATCGTTTGGAAGCATTTTCTTGCGTGGGTTTAGGGTGTCCTTCTTTGTAAGGGTTCCGTTGCCATGCCAAAGCTTGTCAGGTGGCTTAGGTCCCATGGGCTTAGGTATGCTTTCATTTCCGTTGCCTTGGGAGACCGGCCTGGAAACGTTTTGTGCGGTTGAGGTCAGAGCCTGTTTGGCCTGTGTCGTCTTCTAGGAGTTTGATGGCGTCGTCTCTTCCATTGAAGGCTTTGGGCCAGGGAGAGTGCGCTTCAGTGCATGGCGTGAGGGGGTCTTGCCGGTTCATTGATCACCATGTGGCTCTACGTGTTTCTCAGTAGCGCGTGCTGAGAAGACTGTCTTGTGCCCCTCTTTAGGCTCTTGGCCCCTGTGTCGAAGAGGCACTGACCTTCAGGGCATGGGCCTCCTTCTGGGTTCTCTGTTCCATTCCCTCGGCCTGTGCGTCTGCTTTGGTACCAGGACGAGCGTGTCTGGATTCCTGCCTCTGGGTAATCGTGCCTGCAGGGTGGGAGAATGATGGCTCCTGCTTGGTTTGTGTTCCTCATGATGGCTTTGGCATGCTGGCACGCTTTTAGCTTTCCATGTGGGCTTTCTGGACTTTCTGTTCTCGTCCTGTGCAACATGTCCTGGGTACGTTGGTGGGGATTGCGTTGACTAGTGTAGATTGCTTTTGGCTGTATGGCCGTTGCTACCATATTCATTCCTCTGACCTGGGCGCATGGCACATGGTTCCATTTCTCTGAGTCCACGTTCATGTCCTAGATTAACGTTTGATGACCCTCAGTCTGTCACCTCACGGGTGAGGGTTGTTCCTAGTTCCTAGGTCTGTGCTTGTTGGGGTGCGATTTTAAGGGAGTCGTAGTTCTGTATTCCTTTTCTAATGTTTCACTTTGAGTAGGCACAAGGGTCACCGATTTCTGAAGATGACCCTTGCCTCGTGCTGCTCGGCTGAATGTGTTGATCAGTCCGTGCAGCTTTCGGGTTGAGTCCTTAGGGTTGTCTGCATGGAACGTCGTGTCCTCGGCAGACCGTGGCGATTGAGAGTCTTCTCTTGCCCTCTGGATCCCTTTCATTGCTTTGGTTTCTGTGATTGCTCTGGTGGCTAGGACGCCCAATAATACAGTGTTGAACGAAAGGGGTGCGAGTGGGCATCCGCCCCTTGTTCCAGATTTGAGTGGGCAGGCTTTCCGCTTTTCTCCATTGAGTGATTATTGTGGCTGTGGGTTTGTCATAAGTGGCTTTTCTTCTGTTCAGGTGTCTTCGCTCCTGACCGCCTGTGGTAGAGGTTTTCTTCGTTGTTTGTTCGTGTGTTTGTTTTGGTTTGTGTTGCATCCCGAAAGGATGGCTGGAGGACGTGGCAAGTGCCTTCTCGGCCTCAATTGAGACGATCGGGTGGTTTCTGACTTATTTTTGGGTGATTGTGACGTCGACTGCTTTGCGTAGGTGGACCCCTCCCTGTGAAGCTGGGGTGAATCCCCCTTGGGCATGGGCGGAGGATCATTTTTCTGGGTGGTTGGATGGGTCGGCTCCAACTGTGTTGGGAGGTTTTGCATCTCTTTGCACCCAGTGTCCTGGCCTGTGAGGGTCTGTTTTGGTGGTGTCTTTGTCTGGTGTTGGTATTTGGAGGATGGTGGCATCCGAGCATGTCTCTGGAGTGTTCCTTCTTCTTCGACCCTTTGGAAAAGTTTAAGGAGACCGGGTAGTGGGGTTGGTTTGGGTGTGTCTTTGGAGGTTTGGTAGAGTTTGCCATGAAACCGTCTGGTCCTGGGCTTTGGGGTACATAGGGAGTGTTTTTATGCCATCTTGAGTTTCATTTCTGGTGATCGGCCTGCTGAACTGATGTATTTGTTCTTGACTGAGGCGTGGCGGGCTCCCAGTCTCTGGAAAGTTGTCCATTGTTTCTAGGATGTACGATGCGTTGGCCTACAGATGTTCGCGGGATGGATGCATGTTTCAATCATGGTTTTGTTCCCACCCCTGGAATATCCATGTTGATTTCTCCCTTTTCATTACTTCTTTTTTGGAATCGGGGGTTTGGTGGCCTCCCCGTCTTTGCGGGTCAGGCCAGGTGTATGTCGCTTGTGCGTGTCTATGCAAAGGCTCAGCTCTTGCTGGTATTGCTATTGCTGTTGCGTTTTGCACCTCTAGTTTCTCGATTTCCTCTCTGGCATGTAGGGTTTCCTTCCCTTTTGCTTGTGTTTGGTCTTTGTTCTCTAACGCATGCGACTGGTGGCTTCAGTTGGCGCTGCGTGCTATTTGCTCTTTTTGAGGAAGGCTGTGTAGCTTCCCATGACGCACTGCCTGTGGGGCAGCCCCGAGAAGTTGTGGGGTTGGGTCATCCTTGTCGTTGGTCTAGAGGTGGTTTATAATTTCCTCTTTGGTTTCCTCATTGTCCCAGCTTAGTGTTTCTACCCTGCGTGTCATCAGTCTTTTATTATCCCTTTTCCTGTCGTTCATTTACAGTTCCTTGCCACTGTGTTCGGAGGCGTTAGGTGCCATCATTTCGAAACTCTTGCATTTGTTGAGGTGGGTTTTGTGCCCTGGCATGTGGGCCATGCCTCCTTGAGATCGATCGGTGTGCACTTGCAGATGAGGTCTAGTCTGCTTGTTTGGGATGTACCGTCCTGCCAAGGGACCATACAATGGGAAAAGACCATCAGTCGAGTCTCACGTTTCTCTTGTGTCCTTTGGGATCCGTGTTAGCCACTTGCTTTTCTGTCCAGAGCATCCGTGCATTGTTGTGAGCCGGGCATGGAAATCTCCTGCTCCTGTGGCTATACCCATCAGTTCCTCCTGTCATGTTGGATAGGATTTGCGAATGTAGCCGTGGGTTCCTCTCTGAGGGGCACAGGTGTGGATGATTGTCATGTCCTCTTCTGAGATTTATGCTTTTATCGCTGAACAGGGTCCGTCGGTGTCTTTCTTGGTGGGCTCCTTTTGTGCTGTGTTTGTGGCTTAAAAGGTGTCCGTTGTGTTCCTTCAGAGTGGGTTTACCGTGTCCTGTCATTTCCTGAAAGACAGCAACATGACCCAATCGCACATACCCATGGAGAGGATTTCTATTTCACATGTGCATCCTCATGCTCCGCATTACGGGACTAGAACGCCTTCGCAGGGCTACCCCGCAGGATCTCATTGCATCTCCTTTCCCAACAGCCATACTGTGCATCATTATCCACGGATTCCAGTCCTCCCAACGGCCTCCCCCTCCCCCTTGGCCACCCCCATCTCTTGCCCAAGTGGCATGTCCTTTCCCGAGCAAAGGTTCGTTTGAGGCACGTATTCGCCCCGGGAAGAAGGGGCGGTATCATGCAGTTTGGGCGGCTTTCTCTTTTGGACATAGTTCCCTTTGTGTGAGGGCTCTAGTTCCATCCATGGTGCTGCCAGGGGCATTCGTCTGTACTTTTTACGGCCGAGTAGGACGCCCTCGTGTATATGGGTACAGCCCATCTTCTTAATCCCTTCGTGTCTCGCTGGACCTTGAGGCTGTGTCTGTGTCTGGGCCAAATTGTGCAGAGTGCTGCCGGGAAGATACAGGCGCTTGGGTCCTCTTCAAGGGAAGTTCTGTCCAGTCATAGGCCCAAGGGTGGCATTTTCAGGTCATGAGGTAGTTGTATATGTAGGCTTCTGAGGTTCCTCCGTTGTGTTTTCCGTAGTGGTTGTCCCGAGTGGCCTTCCCACCCACAGTGTCGGAGGGCTCCCTTTTATGCACCTCCTCCCCTGCGTGTGTTTTTGGCTGGCTGTTAATGAGGACCCTTCCGACTGGTGGGAGGTGGGGCCTCGTAGCAGTTGTGATGTGCCTTTCGCGAATAGTCAGGGATGCTGAGCATTTCTCTCATGTGCTTGTCGTCCATCTGTACACCTTCTTGGGAGAGACGTCTCCTCAGGTCTCTTGCCCGTAGTTCAGTTGGGTGGGTGGTTGCTTCCCGCTCTCTGTTTGGTTGGCTTTCCCTTTCGCGTTGAGGTGTTGTTTGTATGTTTTAGAGCTGGAGCCCCTGAGCGCTGCATCGTTTGGAAGCATTTTCTTGCGTGGGTTTAGGGTGTCCTTCTTTGTAAGGGTTCCGTGGCGATGCCAAAGCTTGTCAGGTGGCTTAGGTCCCATGGGCTTAGGTATGCTTTCATTTCCGTTGCCTTGGGAGACCGGCCTGGAAACGTTTTGTGCGGTTGAGGTCAGAGCCTGTTTGGCCTGTGTCGTCTTCTAGGAGTTTGATGGCGTCGTCTCTTCCATTGAAGGCTTTGGGCCAGGGAGAGTGCGCTTCAGTGCATGGCGTGAGGGGGTCTTGCGGGTTCATTGATCTCCATGTGGCTCTACGTGTTTCTCAGTAGCGCGTGCTGAGAAGACTGTCTTGTGCCCCTCTTTAGGCTCTTGGCCCCTGTGTCGAAGAGGCACTGACCTTCAGGGCATGGGCCTCCTTCTGGGTTCTCTGTTCCGTTCCCTCGGCCTGTGCGTCTGCTTTGGTACCAGGACGAGCGTGTCTGGATTCCTGCCTCTGGGTAATCGTGCCTGCAGGGTGGGAGAATGATGGCTCCTGCTTGGTTTGTGTTCCTCATGATGGCTTTGGCATGCTGGCACGCTTTTTGCTTTCCATGTGGGCTTTCTGGACTTTCTGTTCTCGTCCTGTGCAACATGTCCTGGGTACGTTGGTGGGGATTGCGTTGACTAGTGTAGATTGCTTTCGGCTGTATGGCCGTTGCTACCATTTTCATTCCTCTGACCTAGGCGCATGGCACATGGTTCCATTTCTCTGAGTCCACGTTCATGTCCTAGATTAACGTTTGAGGAGCCTCAGTCTGTCACCTCACGGGTGAGGGTTGTTCCTAGTTCCTAGGCCTGTGCTTGTTGGGGTGCGATTTTAAGGGAGTAGTAGTTCTGTATTCCTTTTCTAATGTTTCACTTTGAGTATGCACAAGGGTCACCGATTTCTGAAGGTGACCCTTGCCTCGTGCTGCTCGGCTGAATGTGTTGATCAGTCCGTGCAGCTTTCGGGTTGAGTCCTTAGGGTTGTCTGCATGGAACGTCGTGTCCTCGGCAGACCGTGGCGATTGAGAGTCTTCTCTTGCCCTCTGGATCCCTTTCATTGCTTTGGTTTCTGTGATTGCTCTGGTGGCTAGGACGCCCAATAATACAGTGTTGAACGAAAGGGGTGCGAGTGGGCATCCGCCCCTTGTTCCAGATTTGAGTGGGCAGGCTTTCTGCTTTTCTCCATTGAGTGATTATTGTGGCTGTGGGTTTGTCATAAGTGGCTTTTCTTCTGTTCAGGTGTCTTCGCTCCTGACCGCCTGTGGTAGAGGTTTTCTTCGTTGTTTGTTCGTGTGTTTGTTTTGGTTTGTGTTGCATCCCGAAAGGATGGATGGTGGACGTGCCAAGTGCCTTCTCGGCCTCAATTGAGACGATCGGGTGGTTTCTGACTTATTTTTGGGTGATTGTGACGTCGACTGATTTGCGTAGGTGGACCCCTCCCTGTGAAGCTGGGGTGAATCCCCCTTGGGCATGGGCGGAGGATCATTTTTCTGGGTGGTTGGATGGGTCGGCTCCAACTGTGTTGGGAGGTTTTGCATCTCTTTGCACCCAGTGTCCTGGCCTGTGAGGGTCTGTTTTGGTGGTATCTTTGTCTGGTGTCAGTATTTGGGGGATGGCGGCACCCGAGAATGTCTCTGGAGTGTTCCTTCTTCTTCGACCCTTTGGAAAAGTTTAAGGAGACCGGGTAGTGGGGTTGGTTTGGGTGTGTCTTTGGAGGTTTGGTAGAGTTCGCCATGAAACCTTCTGGTCCTGGGCTTTGGGGTACATAGGGAGTGTTTTTATGCCATCTTGAATTTCATTTCTGGCGATCGGCCTGCTGAACTGATCTATTTGTTCTTGACTGAGGCGTGGCGGGCTCCCAGTCTCTGGAAAGTTGTCCATTGTTTCTAGGATGTACGATGCGTTGGCCTACAGATGTTCGCTGGATGGATGCATGTTTCAATCATGGTTTAATTTCTACAAATATCCATGTTGATTTCTCCCTTTTCATTACTTCTTTTTGGAATCGGGTGTTTGGGGGCCTCCCCGTCTTTGGGGGTCAGGCCATGTGTCTGTCGCTTGTGCGTGTCTATGCAAAGGCTCAGCTCTTGCTGGTATTGCTACTGCTGTTGCGTTTTGCACCTCTAGTTTCTCGATTTCCTCTCTGGCATGTAGGGTTTCCTTCCCTTTTGCTTGTGTTTGGTCTTTGTTCTCTAACGCATGCGGCTGGTGGCTTCAGTTGGTGCTGCGTGCTGTTTGCTCTTTTTGAGGAAGGCTGTGTAGCTTCCCATGACGCACTGCCTGTGGGGCAGCCCCGAGAAGTTGTGGGGTTGGGTCGTCCTTGTTGTTGGTCTAGAGGTGGTTTATAATTTCCTCTTTGGTTTCCTCATTGTCCCAGCTTAGTGTTTCTACCCTGCGTGTCATCAGTCTTTTATTATCCCTTTTCCTGTCGTTCATTTACAGTTTCTTGCCACTGTGTTCGGAGGCGTTAGGTGGCATGATTTCGAAACTCTTGCGTTTGTTGAGGTGGGTTTTGTGCCCTGGCATGTGGGCCATGCCTCCTTGAGATCGATCGCTGTGCACTTGCAGATGAGGTCTAGTCTGCTTGTTTGGGATGTACCGTCCTGCCAAGGGACCATACAATGGGAAAAGACCATCAGTCGAGTCTCACGTTTCTCTTGTGTCCTTTGGGATCCGTGTTAGCCACTTGCTTTTCTGTCCAGAGCATCCGTGCATTGTTGTGAGCGGGGCGTGGAAATCTCCTGCTCCTGTGGTTATACCCATCAGTTCCTCCTGTCATGTTGGATAGGTTTTGTTGAATGTAGCCGTGGGTTCCTCTCTGAGGGGCACAGGTGTGGATGATTGTCATGTCCTCTTCTGAGATTTATGCTTTTATCGCTGAACAGGGTCCGTCGGTGTCTTTCTTGGTGGGCTCCTTTTGTGCTGTGTTTGTGGCTTAAAAGGTGTCCGTTGTGTTCCTTCAGAGTGGGTTTACCGTGTCCTGTCATTTCCTGAAAGACAGCAACGTGACCCAATCGCACATACCCATGGAGAGGATTTCTATTTTACGTGTGCATCCTCATGCTCCGCATTAAGGGACTAGAACGCCTTCGCAGGACTACCCCGCAGGATCTCATTGCATCTCCTTTCCCAACAGCCATACTGTGCATCATTATCCACGGATTCCAGTCCTCCCATCGGCCTCCCCCTCCCCCTTGGCCACCCCCATCTCTTGCCCAAGTGGCATGTCCATTCCCGGGCAAAGGTTCGTTTGAGGCACGTATTCGCCCCGGGAAGAAGGGGCGGTATCATGCAGTTTGGGCGGCTTTCTCTTTTGGACATAGTTCCCTTTGTGTGAGGGCTCTAGTTCCATCCATGGTGCTGCCAGGGGCATTCGTCTCTACTTTTTATGGCCGAGTAGGACGCCCTCGTGTATATGGGTACAGCCCATCTTCTTAATCCCTTCGTGTCTCGCTGGACCTTGAGGCTGTGTCTGTGTCTGGGCCAAATTGTGCAGAGTGCTGCCGGGAAGATACAGGAGCTTGGGTCCTCCTCAAGGGAAGTTCTGTCCAGTCATAGGCCCAAGGGTGGCATTTTCAGTTCATGAGGTAGTTGTATATGTAGGCTTCTGAGGTTCCTCCGTTGTGTTTTCCGTAGTGGTTGTCCTGAGTGGCCTTCCCACCCACAGTGTCGGAGGGCTCCCTTTTATGCACCTCCTCCGCTGCGTGTGTTTTTGGCTGGCTGTTAATGAGGACCCTTCCGACTGGTGTGAGGTGGGGCCTCGTAGCACTTGTGATGTGCCTTCCGGGAATAGTCAGGGATGCTGAGCATTTCTCTCATGTGCTTGTCGTCCATCTGTACACCTTCTTGGGAGAAACGTCTCCTCAGGTCTCTTGCCCGTAGTTCAGTTGGGTGGGTGGTTGCTTCCCGCTCTCTGTTTGGTTGGCTTTCCCTTTCGCGTTGAGGTGTTGTTTGTATGTTTTAGAGCTGGAGCCCCTGAGCGCTGCATCGTTTGGAAGCATTTTCTTGCGTGGGTTTAGGGTGTCCTTCTTTGTAAGGGTTCCGTGGCCATGCCAAAGCTTGTCAGGTGGCTTAGGTCCCATGGGCTTAGGTATGCTTTCATTTCCGTTGCCTTGGGAGACCGGCCTGGAAAGGTTTTGTGCGGTTGAGGTCAGAGCCTGTTTGGCCTGTGTCGTCTTCTAGGAGTTTGATGGCGTCGTCTCTTCCATTGAAGGCTTTGGGCCAGGGAGAGTGCGCTTCAGTGCATGGCGTGAGGGGGTCTTGCGGGTTCATTGATCTCCATGTGGCTCTACGTGTTTCTCAGTAGCGCGTGCTGAGAAGACTGTCTTGTGTCCCTCTTTAGGCTCTTGGCCCCTGTGTCGAAGAGGCACTGACCTTCAGGGCATGGGCCTCCTTCTGGGTTCTCTGTTCCATTCCCTCGGCCTGTGCGTCTGCTTTGGTACCAGGACGAGCGTGTCTGGATTCCTGCCTCTGGGTAATCGTGCCTGCAGGGTGGGAGAATGATGGCTCCTGCTTGGTTTGTGTTCCTCATGATGGCTTTGGCATGCTGGCACGCTTTTTGCTTTCCATGTGGGCTTTCTGGACTTTCTGTTCTCGTCCTGTGCAACATGTCCTGGGTACGTTGGTGGGGATTGCGTTGACTAGTGTAGATTGCTTTCGGCTGTATGGCCGTTGCTACCATTTTCATTCCTCTGACCTAGGCGCATGGCACATGGTTCCATTTCTCTGAGTCCACGTTCATGTCCTAGATTAACGTTTGAGGAGCCTCAGTCTGTCACCTCACGGGTGAGGGTTGTTCCTAGTTCCTAGGCCTGTGCTTGTTGGGGTGCGATTTTAAGGGAGTCGTAGTTCTCTATTCCTTTTCTAATGTTTCACTTTGAGTATGCACAAGGGTCACCGATTTCTGAAGGTGACCCTTGCCTCGTGCTGCTCGGCTGAATGTGTTGATCAGTCCGTGCAGCTTTCGGGTTGAGTCCTTAGGGTTGTCTGCATGGAACGTCGTGTCCTCGGCAGACTGTGGCGATTGAGAGTCTTCTCTTGCCCTCTGGATCCCTTTCATTGCTTTGGTTTCTGTGATTGCTCTGGTGGCTAGGACGCCCAATAATACAGTGTTGAACGAAAGGGGTGCGAGTGGGCATCCGCCCCTTGTTCCAGATTTGAGTGGGCAGGCTTTCCGCTTTTCTCCATTGAGTGATTATTGTGGCTGTGGGTTTGTCATAAGTGGCTTTTCTTCTGTTCAGGTGTCTTCGCTCCTGACCGCCTGTGGTAGAGGTTTTCTTCGTTGTTTGTTCGTGTGTTTGTTTTGGTTTGTGTTGCATCCCGAAAGGATGGATGGTGGACGTGCCAAGTGCCTTCTCGGCCTCAATTGAGATGATCGGGTGGTTTCTGACTTATTTTTGGGCCATTGTGACGTCGACTGATTTGCGTAGGTGGACCCCTCCCTGTGAAGCTGGGGTGAATCCCCCTTGAGCATGGGCGGAGGATCATTTTTCTGGGTGGTTGGATGGGTCGGCTCCAACTGTGTTGAGAGGTTTTGCGTCTCTTTGCACCCAGTGTCCTGGCCTGTGAGGGTCTGTTTTGGTGGTGTCTTTGTCTGGTGTCAGTATTTGGGGGATGGTGGCACCCGAGCATGTCTCTGGAGTGTTCCTTCTTCTTCGACCCTTTGGAAAAGTTTAAGGAGACCGGGTAGTGGGGTTGGTTTGGGTGTGTCTTTGGAGGTTTGGTAGAGTTTGCCATGAAACCGTCTGGTCCTGGGCTTTGGGGTACATAGGGAGTGTTTTTATGCCATCTTGAGTTTCATTTCTGGTGATCGGCCTGCTGAACTGATCTATTTGTTCTTGACTGAGGCGTGGCGGGCTCCCAGTCTCTGGAAAGTTGTCCATTGTTTCTAGGATGTACGATGCGTTGGCCTACAGATGTTCGCGGGATGGATGCATGTTTCAATCATGGTTTTGTTTCTACCCCTGGAATATCCATGTTGATTTCTCCCTTTTCATTACTTCTTTTTTGGAATCGGGGGTTTGGGGGCCTCCCCGTCTTTGGGGGTCAGGCCAGGTGTCTGTCGCTTGTGCGTGTCTATGCAAAGGCTCAGCTCTTGCTGGTATTGCTACTGCTGTTGCGTTTTGCACCTCTAGTTGCTCGATTTCCTCTCTGGCATGTAGGGTTTCCTTCCCTTTTGCTTGTGTTTGGTCTTTGTTCTCTAACGCATGCGGCTGGTGGCTTCAGTTGGTGCTGCGTGCTGTTTGCTCTTTTTGAGGAAGGCTGTGTAGCTTCCCATGACGCACTGCCTGTGGGGCAGCCCCGAGAAGTTGTGGGGTTGGGTCGTCCTTGTCGTTGGTCTAGAGGTGGTTTATAATTTCCTCTTTGGTTTCCTCATTGTTCCAGCTTAGTGTTTCTACCCTGCGTGTCATCAGTCTTTTATTATCCCTTTTTGTGTCGTTCATTTACAGTTTTTTGCCACTGTGTTCGGAGGCGTTAGGTGGCATGATTTCAAAACTCTTGCGTTTGTTGAGGTGGGTTTTGTGCCCTGGCATGTGGGCCATGCCTCCTTGAGATCGATCGGTGTGCACTTGCAGATGAGGTCTAGTCTTCTTGTTTGGGATGTACCGTCCTGCCAAGTGACCATACAATGGGAAAAGACCATCAGTCGAGTCTCACGTTTCTCTTGTGTCCTTTGGGATCCGTGTTAGCCGCTTGCTTTTCTGTCCAGAGCATCCGTGCATTGTTGTGAGCGGGGCGTGGAAATCTCCTGCTCCTGTGGTTATACCCATCAGTTCCTCCTGTCATGTTGGATAGGATTTGCGAATGTAGCCATGGGTTCCTCTCTGAGGGGCACAGGTGTGGATGATTGTCATGTCCTCTTCTGAGATTTATCCTTTTATCGCTGAACAGGGTCCGTCGGTGTCTTTCTTGGTGGGATCTTTTGTGCTGTGTTTGTGGCTTAAAAGGTGTCCGTTGTGTTCCTTCAGAGTGGGTTTACCGTGTCCTGTCATTTCCTGAAAGACAGCAACGTGACCCAATCGCACATACCCATGGAGAGGATTTCTATTTTACGTGTGCATTCTCATGCTCCGCATTAAGGGACTAGAACGCCTTCCCAGGACTACCCCGCATGATCTCATTGCATCTCCTTTCCCAACAGCCATATTGTGCATCATTATCCACGGATTCCAGTCCTCCCAACGGCCTCCCCCTCCCCCTTGGCCACCCCCATCTCTTGCCCAAGTGGCATGTCCTTTTCCGGGCAAAGGTTCGTTTGAGGCACGTATTCGCCCCCGGGAAGAAGGGGCGGTATCATGCAGTTTGGGCGGCTTTCTCTTTCGGACTTAGTTCACTTCGTGTGAGGGGCTCTAGTTGCATCCATGGTGCTGCCAGGGGCATTCGTCTGTACTTTTTACGGCCGAGTAGGACGCCCTCGTGTATATGGGTACAGCCCATCTTCTTAATCCCTTCGTGTCTCGCTGGACCTTGAGGCTGTGTCTGTGTCTGGGCCAAATTGTGCAGAGTGCTGCCGGGAAGATACAGGAGCTTGGGTCCTCCTCAAGGGAAGTTCTGTCCAGTCATAGGCCCAAGGGTGGCATTTTCAGGTCATGAGGTAGTTGTACATGTAGGCTTCTGAGGTTCCTCCGTTGTGT
The DNA here is from genome assembly GCF_054392235.1 of Sus scrofa. NCBI lineage: Eukaryota > Metazoa > Chordata > Mammalia > Artiodactyla > Suidae > Sus > Sus scrofa. The sequence continues at coordinate 152,708,251 of NC_139383.1, forward strand.
TTTCCGTAGTGGTTGTCCCGAGTGGCCTTCCCACCCACAGTGTCGGAGGGCTCCCTTTTACGCACCTCCTCCCCTGCATGTGTTTTTGGCTGGCTGTTAATGAGGACCCTTCTGACTGGTGAGAGGTGGGGTCTCGTAGCACGTGTGATGTGCCTTTCGCGAATAGTCAGGGATGCTGAGCATTTCTCTCATGTGCTTGTCATCCATCTGTACACCTTCTTGGGAGAAACGTCTCCTCAGGTCTCTTGCCCGTAGTTCAGTTGGGTGGGTGGTTGCTTCCCGCTCTCTGTTTGGTTGGCTTTCCCTTTCGCGTTGAGGTGTTGTTTGTATGTTTTAGAGCTGGAGCCCCTGAGCGCTGCATCGTTTGGAAGCATTTTCTTGCGTGGGTTTAGGGTGTCCTTCTTTGTAAGGGTTCCGTTGCCATGCCAAAGCTTGTCAGGTGGCTTAGCTCCCATGGGCTTAGGTATGCTTTCATTTCCGTTGCCTTGGGAGACCGGCCTGGAAACGTTTTGTGCGGTTGAGGTCAGAGCCTGTTTGGCCTGTGTCGTCTTCTAGGAGTTTGATGGCGTCGTCTCTTCCATTGAAGGCTTTGGGCCAGGGAGAGTGCGCTTCAGTGCATGGCGTGAGGGGGTCTTGCGGGTTCATTGATCTCCATGTGGCTCTACGTGTTTCTCAGTAGCGCGTGCTGAGAAGACTGTCTTGTGCCCCTCTTTAGGCTCTTGGCCCCTGTGTCGAAGAGGCACTGACCTTCAGGGCATGGGCCTCCTTCTGGGTTCTCTGTTCCGTTCCCTCGGCCTGTGTGTCTGCTTTGGTACCAGGACGAGCGTGTCTGGATTCCTGCCTCTGGGTAATCGTGCCTGCAGGGTGGGAGAATGATGGCTCCTGCTTGGTTTGTGTTCCTCATGATGGCTTTGGCATGCTGGCACGCTTTTTGCTTTCCATGTGGGCTTGCTGGACTTTCTGTTCATGTCCTGTGCAACATGTCCTGGGTACGTTGGTGGGAATTTCGTTGACTAGTGTAGATTGCTTTCGGCTGTATGGCCGTTGGTACCATATTCATTCCTCCGACCTAGGCGCATGGCACATGGTTCCATTTCTCTGAGTCCACGTTCATGTCCTAGATTAACGTTTGAGGAGCCTCAGTCTGTCACCTCACGGGTGAGGGTTGTTCCTAGTTCCTAGGCCTGTGCTTGTTGGGGTGCGATTTTAAGGGAGTCGTAGTTCTCTATTCCTTTTCTAATGTTTCACTTTGAGTATGCACAAGGGTCACCGATTTCTGAAGGTGACCCATGCCTCGTGCTGCTCGGCTGAATGTGTTGATCAGTCCGTGCAGCTTTCGGGTTGAGTCCTTAGGCTTGTCTGCATGGAATGTCGTGTCCTTGGCAGACCGTGGCGATTGAGAGTCTTCTCTTGCCCTCTGGATCCCTTTCATTGCTTTGGTTTCTGTGATTGCTCTGGTGGCTAGGACGCCCAATAATACAGTGTTGAACGAAAGGGGTGCGAGTGGGCATCCGCCCCTTGTTCCAGATTTGAGTGGGCAGGCTTTCCGCTTTTCTCCATTGAGTGATTATTGTGGCTGTGGGTTTGTCATAAGTGGCTTTTCTTCTGTTCAGGTGTCTTCGCTCCTGACCGCCTGTGGTAGAGGTTTTCTTCGTTGTTTGTTCGTGTGTTTGTTTTGGTTTGTGTTGCATCCCGAAAGGATGGCTGGAGGACGTGGCAAGTGCCTTCTCGGCCTCAATTGAGACGATCGGGTGGTTTCTGACTTATTTTTGGGTGATTGTGACGTCGACTGATTTGCGTAGGTGGACCCCTCCCTGTGAAGCTGGGGTGAATCCCCCTTGGGCATGGGCGGAGGATCATTTTTCTGGGTGGTTGGATGGGTCGGCTCCAACTGTGTTGAGCGGTTTTGCATCTCTTTGCACCCAGGGTCCTCTCCTGTGAGGGTCTGTTTTGGTGGTGCCTTTGTCTGGTGTCGGTATTTGGGGGATGGTGGCATCCGAGCATGTCTCTGGAGTGTTCCTTCTTCTTCGACCCTTTGGAAAAGTTTAAGGAGACCGGGTAGTGGGGTTGGTTTGGGTGTGTCTTTGGAGGTTTGGTAGAGTTCGCCATGAAACCTTCTGGTCCTGGGCTTTGGGGTACATAGGGAGTGTTTTTATGCCATCTTGAGTTTCATTTCTGGCGATCGGCCTGCTGAACTGATCTATTTGTTCTTGACTGAGGCGTGGCGGGCTCCCAGTCTCTGGAAAGTTGTCCATTGTTTCTAGGATGTACGATGCGTTGGCCTACAGATGTTCGCTGGATGGATGCATGTTTCAATCATGGATTAATTTCTACAAATATCCATGTTGATTTCTCCCTTTTCATTACTTCTTTTTGGAATCGGGTGTTTGGGGGCCTCCCCGTCTTAGCGGGTCAGGCCATGTGTCTGTCGCTTGTGCGTGCCTTTGCAAAGGCTCAGCTCTTGCTGGTACTGCTACTGCTGTTGCGTTTTGCACCTCTAGTTTCTCGATTTCCTCTCTGGCATGTAGGGTTTCCTTCCCTTTTGCTTGTGTGTGGTCTTTGTTCTCTAACGCATGTGGCTGGTGGCTTCAGTTGGCGCTGCGTGCTGTTTGCTCTTTTTGAGGAAGGCTGTGTAGCTTCCCATGACGCACTGCCTGTGGGGCAGCCCCGAGAAGTTGTGGGGTTGGGTCGTCCTTGTTGTTGGTCTAGAGGTGGTTTATAATTTCCTCTTTGGTTTCCTCATTGTCCCAGCTTAGTGTTTCTACCCTGCGTGTCATCAGTCTTTTATTATCCCTTTTCCTGTCGTTCATTTACAGATTCTTGCCACTGTGTTCGGAGGCGTTAGGTGGCATGATTTCGAAACTCTTGCGTTTGTTGAGGTGGGTTTTGTGCCCTGGCATGTGGGCCATGCCTCCTTGAGATCGATCGCTGTGCACTTGCAGATGAGGTCTAGTCTGCTTGTTTGGGATGTACCGTCCTGCCAAGGGACCATACAATGGGAAAAGGCCATCAGTCGAGTCTCACGTTTCTCTTGTGTCCTTTGGGATCCGTGTTAGCCGCTTGCTTTTCTGTCCAGAGCATCCGTGCATTGTTGTGAGCGGGGCGTGGAAATCTCCTGCTCCTGTGGTTATACCCATCAGTTCCTCCTGTCATGTTGGATAGGATTTGCGAATGTAGCCATGGGTTCCTCTCTGAGGGGCACAGGTGTGGATGATTGTCATGTCCTCTTCTGAGATTTATCCTTTTATCGCTGAACAGGGTCCGTCGGTGTCTTTCTTGGTGGGATCTTTTGTGCTGTGTTTGTGGCTTAAAAGGTGTCCGTTGTGTTCCTTCAGAGTGGGTTTACCGTGTCCTGTCATTTCCTGAAAGACAGCAACGTGACCCAATCGCACATACCCATGGAGAGGATTTCTATTTTACGTGTGCATTCTCATGCTCCGCATTAAGGGACTAGAACGCCTTCCCAGGACTACCCCGCATGATCTCATTGCATCTCCTTTCCCAACAGCCATATTGTGCATCATTATCCACGGATTCCAGTCCTCCCAACGGCCTCCCCCTCCCCCTTGGCCACCCCCATCTCTTGCCCAAGTGGCATGTCCTTTTCCGGGCAAAGGTTCGTTTGAGGCACGTATTCGCCCCCGGGAAGAAGGGGCGGTATCATGCAGTTTGGGCGGCTTTCTCTTTCGGACTTAGTTCACTTCGTGTGAGGGGCTCTAGTTGCATCCATGGTGCTGCCAGGGGCATTCATCTGTACTTTTTACGGCCGAGTAGGACTCCCTCGTGTATATGGGTACAGCTCATCTTCTTAATCCCTTCGTGTCTCGCTGGACCTTGAGGCTGTGTCTGTGTCTGGGCCAAATTGTGCAGAGTGCTGCCGGGAAGATACAGGAGCTTGGGTCCTCCTCAAGGGAAGTTCTGTCCAGTCATAGGCCCAAGGGTGGCATTTTCAGGTCATGAGGTAGTTGTACATGTAGGCTTCTGAGGTTCCTCCGTTGTGTTTTCCGTAGTGGTTGTCCCGAGTGGCCTTCCCACCCACAGTGTCGGAGGGCTCTCTTTTACGCACCTCCTCCCCTGCATGTGTTTTTGGCTGGTTGTTAATGAGGACCCTTCTGACTGGTGAGAGGTGGGGTCTCGTAGCACGTGTGATGTGCCTTTCGCGAATAGTCAGGGATGCTGAGCATTTCTCTCATGTGCTTGTCATCCATCTGTACACCTTCTTGGGAGAAACGTCTCCTCAGGTCTCTTGCCCGTAGTTCAGTTGGGTGGGTGGTTGCTTCCCGCTCTCTGTTTGGTTGGCTTTCCCTTTCGCGTTGAGGTGTTGTTTGTATGTTTTAGAGCTGGAGCCCCTGAGCGCTGCATCGTTTGGAAGCATTTTCTTGCGTGGGTTTAGGGTGTCCTTCTTTGTAAGGGTTCCGTGGCCATGCCAAAGCTTGTCAGGTGGCTTAGGTCCCATGGGCTTATGTACGCTTTCATTTCCATTGCCTTTGGAGACCGGCCTGGAAACGTTTTGTGCGGTTGAGGTCAGAGCCTGTTTGGCCTGTGTCGTCTTCTAGGAGTTTGATGGCGTCGTCTCTTCCATTGAAGGCTTTGGGCCAGGGAGAGTGCGCTTCAGTGCATGGCGTGAGGGGGTCTTGCGGGTTCATTGATCTCCATGTGGCTCTACATGTTTCTCAGTAGCGCGTGCTGAGAAGACTGTCTTGTGCCCCTCTTTAGGCTCTTGGCCCCTGTGTCGAAGAGGCACTGACCTTCAGGGCATGGGCCTCCTTCTGGGTTCTCTGTTCCGTTCCCTCGGCCTGTGTGTCTGCTTTGGTACCAGGCCGAGCGTGTCTGGATTCCTGCCTCTGGGTAATCGTGCCTGCAGGGTGGGAGAATGATGGCTCCTGCTAGGTTTGTGTTCCTCATGATGGCTTTGGCATGCTGGCACGCTTTTAGCTTTCCATGTGGGCTTGCTGGACTTTCTGTTCATGTCCTGTGCAACATGTCCTGGGAACGTTGGTGGGAATTTCGTTGACTAGTGTAGATTGCTTTCGGCTGTATGGCCGTTGGTACCATATTCATTCCTCCGACCTAGGCGCATGGCACATGGTTCCATTTCTCTGAGTCCATGTTCATGTCCTAGATTAACGTTTGAGGAGCCTCAGTCTGTCACCTCACGGGTGAGGGTTGTTCCTAGTTCCTAGGCCTGTGCTTGTTGGGGTGCGATTTTAAGGGAGTCGTAGTTCTGTATTCCTTTTCTAATGTTTCACTTTGAGTATGCACAAGGGTCACCGATTTCTGAAGGTGACCCATGCCTCGTGCTGCTCGGCTGAATGTGTTGATCAGTCCGTGCAGCTTTCGGGTTGAGTCCTTAGGCTTGTCTGCATGGAATGTCGTGTCCTTGGCAGACCGTGGCGATTGAGAGTCTTCTCTTGCCCTCTGGATCCCTTTCATTGCTTTGGTTTCTGTGATTGCTCTGGTGGCTAGGACGCCCAATAATACAGTGTTGAACGAAAGGGGTGCGAGTGGGCATCCGCCCCTTGTTCCAGATTTGAGTGGGCAGGCTTTCCGCTTTTCTCCATTGAGTGATTATTGTGGCTGTGGGTTTGTCATAAGTGGCTTTTCTTCTGTTCAGGTGTCTTCGCTCCTGACCGCCTGTGGTAGAGGTTTTCTTCGTTGTTTGTTCGTGTGTTTGTTTTGGTTTGTGTTGCATCCCGAAAGGATGGCTGGAGGACGTGGCAAGTGCCTTCTCGGCCTCAATTGAGACGATCGGGTGGTTTCTGACTTATTTTTGGGTGATTGTGACGTCGACTGATTTGCGTAGGTGGACCCCTCCCTGTGAAGCTGGGGTGAATCCCCCTTGGGCATGGGCGGAGGATCATTTTTCTGGGTGGTTGGATGGGTCGGCTCCAACTGTGTTGAGCGGTTTTGCATCTCTTTGCACCCAGGGTCCTCTCCTGTGAGGGTCTGTTTTGGTGGTGCCTTTGTCTGGTGTCGGTATTTGGGGGATGGTGGCATCCGAGCATGTCTCTGGAGTGTTCCTTCTTCTTCGACCCTTTGGAAAAGTTTAAGGAGACCGGGTAGTGGGGTTGGTTTGGGTGTGTCTTTGGAGGTTTGGTAGAGTTCGCCATGAAACCTTCTGGTCCTGGGCTTTGGGGTACATAGGGAGTGTTTTTATGCCATCTTGAGTTTCATTTCTGGCGATCGGCCTGCTGAACTGATCTATTTGTTCTTGACTGAGGCGTGGCGGGCTCCCAGTCTCTGGAAAGTTGTCCATTGTTTCTAGGATGTACGATGCGTTGGCCTACAGATGTTCGCTGGATGGATGCATGTTTCAATCATGGATTAATTTCTACAAATATCCATGTTGATTTCTCCCTTTTCATTACTTCTTTTTGGAATCGGGTGTTTGGGGGCCTCCCCGTCTTAGCGGGTCAGGCCATGTGTCTGTCGCTTGTGCGTGCCTTTGCAAAGGCTCAGCTCTTGCTGGTACTGCTACTGCTGTTGCGTTTTGCACCTCTAGTTTCTCGATTTCCTCTCTGGCATGTAGGGTTTCCTTCCCTTTTGCTTGTGTGTGGTCTTTGTTCTCTAACGCATGTGGCTGGTGGCTTCAGTTGGCGCTGCGTGCTGTTTGCTCTTTTTGAGGAAGGCTGTGTAGCTTCCCATGACGCACTGCCTGTGGGGCAGCCCCGAGAAGTTGTGGGGTTGGGTCGTCCTTGTTGTTGGTCTAGAGGTGGTTTATAATTTCCTCTTTGGTTTCCTCATTGTCCCAGCTTAGTGTTTCTACCCTGCGTGTCATCAGTCTTTTATTATCCCTTTTCCTGTCGTTCATTTACAGATTCTTGCCACTGTGTTCGGAGGCGTTAGGTGGCATGATTTCGAAACTCTTGCGTTTGTTGAGGTGGGTTTTGTGCCCTGGCATGTGGGCCATGCCTCCTTGAGATCGATCGCTGTGCACTTGCAGATGAGGTCTAGTCTGCTTGTTTGGGATGTACCGTCCTGCCAAGGGACCATACAATGGGAAAAGGCCATCAGTCGAGTCTCACGTTTCTCTTGTGTCCTTTGGGATCCGTGTTAGCCGCTTGCTTTTCTGTCCAGAGCATCCGTGCATTGTTGTGAGCGGGGCGTGGAAATCTCCTGCTCCTGTGGTTATACCCATCAGTTCCTCCTGTCATGTTGGATAGGATTTGCGAATGTAGCCATGGGTTCCTCTCTGAGGGGCACAGGTGTGGATGATTGTCATGTCCTCTTCTGAGATTTATCCTTTTATCGCTGAACAGGGTCCGTCGGTGTCTTTCTTGGTGGGATCTTTTGTGCTGTGTTTGTGGCTTAAAAGGTGTCCGTTGTGTTCCTTCAGAGTGGGTTTACCGTGTCCTGTCATTTCCTGAAAGACAGCAACGTGACCCAATCGCACATACCCATGGAGAGGATTTCTATTTTACGTGTGCATTCTCATGCTCCGCATTAAGGGACTAGAACGCCTTCCCAGGACTACCCCGCATGATCTCATTGCATCTCCTTTCCCAACAGCCATATTGTGCATCATTATCCACGGATTCCAGTCCTCCCAACGGCCTCCCCCTCCCCCTTGGCCACCCCCATCTCTTGCCCAAGTGGCATGTCCTTTTCCGGGCAAAGGTTCGTTTGAGGCACGTATTCGCCCCCGGGAAGAAGGGGCGGTATCATGCAGTTTGGGCGGCTTTCTCTTTCGGACTTAGTTCACTTCGTGTGAGGGGCTCTAGTTGCATCCATGGTGCTGCCAGGGGCATTCATCTGTACTTTTTACGGCCGAGTAGGACTCCCTCGTGTATATGGGTACAGCTCATCTTCTTAATCCCTTCGTGTCTCGCTGGACCTTGAGGCTGTGTCTGTGTCTGGGCCAAATTGTGCAGAGTGCTGCCGGGAAGATACAGGAGCTTGGGTCCTCCTCAAGGGAAGTTCTGTCCAGTCATAGGCCCAAGGGTGGCATTTTCAGGTCATGAGGTAGTTGTACATGTAGGCTTCTGAGGTTCCTCCGTTGTGTTTTCCGTAGTGGTTGTCCCGAGTGGCCTTCCCACCCACAGTGTCGGAGGGCTCTCTTTTACGCACCTCCTCCCCTGCATGTGTTTTTGGCTGGTTGTTAATGAGGACCCTTCTGACTGGTGAGAGGTGGGGTCTCGTAGCACGTGTGATGTGCCTTTCGCGAATAGTCAGGGATGCTGAGCATTTCTCTCATGTGCTTGTCATCCATCTGTACACCTTCTTGGGAGAAACGTCTCCTCAGGTCTCTTGCCCGTAGTTCAGTTGGGTGGGTGGTTGCTTCCCGCTCTCTGTTTGGTTGGCTTTCCCTTTCGCGTTGAGGTGTTGTTTGTATGTTTTAGAGCTGGAGCCCCTGAGCGCTGCATCGTTTGGAAGCATTTTCTTGCGTGGGTTTAGGGTGTCCTTCTTTGTAAGGGTTCCGTGGCCATGCCAAAGCTTGTCAGGTGGCTTAGGTCCCATGGGCTTATGTACGCTTTCATTTCCATTGCCTTTGGAGACCGGCCTGGAAACGTTTTGTGCGGTTGAGGTCAGAGCCTGTTTGGCCTGTGTCGTCTTCTAGGAGTTTGATGGCGTCGTCTCTTCCATTGAAGGCTTTGGGCCAGGGAGAGTGCGCTTCAGTGCATGGCGTGAGGGGGTCTTGCGGGTTCATTGATCTCCATGTGGCTCTACATGTTTCTCAGTAGCGCGTGCTGAGAAGACTGTCTTGTGCCCCTCTTTAGGCTCTTGGCCCCTGTGTCGAAGAGGCACTGACCTTCAGGGCATGGGCCTCCTTCTGGGTTCTCTGTTCCGTTCCCTCGGCCTGTGTGTCTGCTTTGGTACCAGGCCGAGCGTGTCTGGATTCCTGCCTCTGGGTAATCGTGCCTGCAGGGTGGGAGAATGATGGCTCCTGCTAGGTTTGTGTTCCTCATGATGGCTTTGGCATGCTGGCACGCTTTTAGCTTTCCATGTGGGCTTGCTGGACTTTCTGTTCATGTCCTGTGCAACATGTCCTGGGAACGTTGGTGGGAATTTCGTTGACTAGTGTAGATTGCTTTCGGCTGTATGGCCGTTGGTACCATATTCATTCCTCCGACCTAGGCGCATGGCACATGGTTCCATTTCTCTGAGTCCATGTTCATGTCCTAGATTAACGTTTGAGGAGCCTCAGTCTGTCACCTCACGGGTGAGGGTTGTTCCTAGTTCCTAGGCCTGTGCTTGTTGGGGTGCGATTTTAAGGGAGTCGTAGTTCTGTATTCCTTTTCTAATGTTTCACTTTGAGTATGCACAAGGGTCACCGATTTCTGAAGGTGACCCATGCCTCGTGCTGCTCGGCTGAATGTGTTGATCAGTCCGTGCAGCTTTCGGGTTGAGTCCTTAGGCTTGTCTGCATGGAATGTCGTGTCCTTGGCAGACCGTGGCGATTGAGAGTCTTCTCTTGCCCTCTGGATCCCTTTCATTGCTTTGGTTTCTGTGATTGCTCTGGTGGCTAGGACGCCCAATAATACAGTGTTGAACGAAAGGGGTGCGAGTGGGCATCCGCCCCTTGTTCCAGATTTGAGTGGGCAGGCTTTCCGCTTTTCTCCATTGAGTGATTATTGTGGCTGTGGGTTTGTCATAAGTGGCTTTTCTTCTGTTCAGGTGTCTTCGCTCCTGACCGCCTGTGGTAGAGGTTTTCTTCGTTGTTTGTTCGTGTGTTTGTTTTGGTTTGTGTTGCATCCCGAAAGGATGGCTGGAGGACGTGGCAAGTGCCTTCTCGGCCTCAATTGAGACGATCGGGTGGTTTCTGACTTATTTTTGGGTGATTGTGACGTCGACTGATTTGCGTAGGTGGACCCCTCCCTGTGAAGCTGGGGTGAATCCCCCTTGGGAATGGGCAGAGGATCATTTTTCTGGGTGGTTGGATGGGTCGGCTCCAACTGTGTTGAGAGGTTTTGCGTCTCTTTGCACCCAGTGTCCTGGCCTGTGAGGGTCTGTTTTGGTGGTGCCTTTGTCTGGTGTCGGTATTTGGGGGATGGTGGCACCCGAGCATGTCTCTGGAGTGTTCCTTCTTCTTCGACCCTTTGGAAAAGTTTAAGGAGACCGGGTAGTGGGGTTGGTTTGGGTGTGTCTTTGGAGGTTTGGTAGAGTTCGCCATGAAACCTTCTGGTCCTGGGCTTTGGGGTACATAGGGAGTGTTTTTATGCCATCTTGAGTTTCATTTCTGGTGATCGGCCTGCTGAACTGATCTATTTGTTCTTGACTGAGGCGTGGCGGGCTCCCAGTCTCTGGAAAGTTGTCCATTGTTTCTAGGATGTACGATGCGTTGGCCTACAGATGTTCGCTGGATGGATGCATGTTTCAATCATGGTTTAATTTCTACAAATATCCATGTTGATTTCTCCCTTTTCATTACTTCTTTTTGGAATCGCGTGTTTGGGGGCCTCCCCGTCTTTGGGGGTCAGGCCATGTGTCTGTCGCTTGTGCGTGCCTTTGCAAAGGCTCAGCTCTTGCTGGTACTGCTACTGCTGTTGCGTTTTGCACCTCTAGTTTCTCGATTTCCTCTCTGGCATGTAGGGTTTCCTTCCCTTTTGCTTGTGTGTGGTCTTTGTTCTCTAACGCATGTGGCTGGTGGCTTCAGTTGGCGCTGCGTGCTGTTTGCTCTTTTTGAGGAAGGCTGTGTAGCTTCCCATGACGCACTGCCTGTGGGGCAGCCCCGAGAAGTTGTGGGGTTGGGTCGTCCTTGTTGTTGGTCTAGAGGTGGTTTATAATTTCCTCTTTGGTTTCCTCATTGTCCCAGCTTAGTGTTTCTACCCTGCGTGTCATCAGTCTTTTATTATCCCTTTTCCTGTCGTTGATTTACAGATTCTTGCCACTGTGTTCGGAGGCGTTAGGTGGCATGATTTCGAAACTCTTGCGTTTGTTGAGGTGGGTTTTGTGCCCTGGCATGTGGGCCATGCCTCCTTGAGATCGATCGGTGTGCACTTGCAGATGAGGTCTAGTCTGCTTGTTTGGGATGTACCGTCCTGCCAAGGGACCATACAATGGGAAAAGACCATCAGTCGAGTCTCACGTTTCTCTTGTGTCCTTTGGGATCCGTGTTAGCCGCTTGCTTTTCTGTCCAGAGCATCCGTGCATTGTTGTGAGCGGGGCGTGGAAATCTCCTGCTCCTGTGGTTATACCCATCAGTTCCTCCTGTCATGTTGGATAGGATTTGCGAATGTAGCCATGGGTTCCTCTCTGAGGGGCACAGGTGTGGATGATTGTCATGTCCTCTTCTGAGATTTATGCTTTTATCGCTGAACAGGGTCCGTCGGTGTCTTTCTTGGTGGGCTCCTTTTGTGCTGTGTTTGTGGCTTAAAAGGTGTCTGTTGTGTTCCTTCAGAGTGGGTTTACCGTGTCCTGTCATTTCCTGAAAGACAGCAACGTGACCCAATCGCACATACCCATGGAGAGGATTTCTATTTTACGTGTGCATCCTCATGCTCCGCATTAAGGGACTAGAACGCCTTCGCAGGGCTACCCCGCAGGATCTCATTGCATCTCCTTTCCCAACAGCCATACTGTGCATCATTATCCACGGATTCCAGTCCTCCCAATGGCCTTCCCCTCCCCCTTGGCCACCCCCATCTCTTGCCCAAGTGGCATGTCCTTTTCCGGGCAAAGATTCGTTTGAGGCACGTATTCGCCCCCGGGAAGAAGGGGCGGTATCATGCAGTTTGGGCGGCTTTCTCTTTCGGACTTAGTTCACTTCGTGTGAGGGGCTCTAGTTGCATCCATGTTGCTGAAAGGGGCATTCGTCTGTACTTTTTACGGCCGAGTAGGACTCCCTCGTGTATGTGGGTACAGCCCATCTTCTTAATCCCTTCGTGTCTCGCTGGACCTTGAGGCTGTGTCTGTGTCTGGGCCAAATTGTGCAGAGTGCTGCCGGGAAGATACAGGAGCTTGGGTCCTCCTCAAGGGAAGTTCTGTCCAGTCATAGGCCCAAGGGTGGCATTTTCAGGTCATGAGGTAGTTGTACATGTAGGCTTCTGAGGTTCCTCCGTTGTGTTTTCCGTAGTGGTTGTCCCGAGTGGCCTTCCCACCCACAGTGTCGGAGGGCTCCCTTTTACGCACCTCCTCCCCTGCATGTGTTTTTGGCTGGCTGTTAATGAGGACCCTTCTGACTGGTGAGAGGTGGGGTCTCGTAACACTTGTGATGTGCCTTTCGCGAATAGTCAGGGATGCTGAGCATTTCTCTCATGTGCTTGTCATCCATCTGTACACCTTCTTGGGAGAAACGTCTCCTCAGGTCTCTTGCCCGTAGTTCAGTTGGGTGGGTGGTTGCTTCCCGCTCTCTGTTTGGTTGGCTTTCCCTTTCGCGTTGAGGTGTTGTTTTTATGTTTAGAGCTGGAGCCCCTGAGCGCTGCATCGTTTGGAAGCATTTTCTTGCGTGGGTTTAGGGTGTCCTTCTTTGTAAGGGTTCCGTTGCCATGCCAAAGCTTGTCAGGTGGCTTAGGTCCCATGGGCTTAGGTATGCTTTCATTTCCGTTGCCTTGGGAGACCGGCCTGGAAACGTTTTGTGCGGTTGAGGTCAGAGCCTGTTTGGCCTGTGTCGTCTTCTAGGAGTTTGATGGCGTCGTCTCTTCCATTGAAGGCTTTAGGCCAGGGAGAGTGCGCTTCAGTGCATGGCGTGAGGGGGTCTTGCGGGTTTATTGATCTCCATGTGGCTCTACATGTTTCTCAGTAGCGCTTGCTGAGAAGATTTTCTTGTGCCCCTCTTTAGGCTCTTGGCCCCTGTGTCGAAGAGGCACTGACCTTCAGGGCATGGGCCTCCTTCTGGGTTCTCTGTTCCGTTCCCTTGGCCTGTGTGTCTGTTGTGGTACCAGGCCGAGCGTGTCTGGATTCCTGCCTCTGGGTAATCGTGCCTGCAGGGTGGGAGAATGATGGCTCCTGCTTGGTTTGTGTTCCTCATGATGGCTTTGGCATGCTGGCACGCTTTTAGCTTTCCATGTGGGCTTTCTGGACTTTCTGTTCTCGTCCTGTGCAATATGTCATGGGTACGTTGGTGGGGATTGCGTTGACTAGTGTAGATTGCTTTCGGCTGTATGGCCGTTGGTACCATATTCATTCCTCCGACCTAGGCGCATGGCACATGGTTCCATTTCTCTGAGTCCACGTTCATGTCCTAGATTAACGTTTGATGACCCTCAGTCTGTCACCTCACGAGTGAGGGTTGTTCCTAGTTTCTAGGCCTGCGCTTGTTGGGGTGCGATTTTAAGGGAGTCGTAGTTCTCTATTCCTTTTCTAATGTTTCACTTTGAGTAGGCACAAGGGTCACCGATTTCTGAAGGTGACCCTTGCCTCGTGCTGCTCGGCTGAATGTGTTGATCAGTCCGTGCAGCTTTCGGGTTGAGTCCTTAGGGTTGTCTGCATGGAACATCGTGTCCTCGGCAGACCGTGGCCATTGAGGGTCTTCTCTTGCCCTCTGGATCCCTTTCATTGCTTTGGTTTCTGTGATTGCTCTGGTGGCTAGGACGCCCAATAATACAGTGTTGAACGAAAGGGGTGTGAGGGGGCATCTGCCCCTTGTTCCAGATTTGAGTGGGCAGGCTTTCTGCTTTTCTCCATTGAGTGATTATTGTGGCTGTGGGTTTGTCATAAGTGGCTTTTCTTCTGTTCAGGTGTCTTCGCTCCTGACCACCTGTGGTAGAGGTTTTCTTCGTTGTTTGTTCGTGTGTTTGTTTTGGTTTGTGTTGCATCCCGAAAGGATGGATGGTGGACGTGCCAAGTGCCTTCTCGGCCTCAATTGAGATGATCGGGTGGTTTCTGACTTATTTTTGGGCCATTGTGACGTCGACTGATTTGCGTAGGTGGACCCCTCCCTGTGAAGCTGGGGTGAATCCCCCTTGAGCATGGGCGGAGGATCATTTTTCTGGGTGGTTGGATGGGTCGGCTCCAACTGTGTTGAGAGGTTTTGCGTCTCTTTGCACCCAGTGTCCTGGCCTGTGAGGGTCTGTTTTGGTGGTGTCTTTGTCTGGTGTCAGTATTTGGGGGATGGTGGCACCCGAGCATGTCTCTGGAGTGTTCCTTCTTCTTCGACCCTTTGGAAAAGTTTAAGGAGACCGGGTAGTGGGGTTGGTTTGGGTGTGTCTTTGGAGGTTTGGTAGAGTTCGCCATGAAACCGTCTGGTCCTGGGCTTTGGGGTACATAGGGAGTGTTTTTATGCCATCTTGAGTTTCATTTCTGGTGATCGGCCTGCTGAACTGATCTATTTGTTCTTGACTGAGGCGTGGCGGGCTCCCAGTCTCTGGAAAGTTGTCCATTGTTTCTAGGATGTACGATGCGTTGGCCTACAGATGTTCGCGGGATGGATGCATGTTTCAATCATGGTTTTGTTTCTACCCCTGGAATATCCATGTTGATTTCTCCCTTTTCATTACTTCTTTTTTGGAATCGGGGGTTTGGGGGCCTCCCCGTCTTTGGGGGTCAGGCCAGGTGTCTGTCGCTTGTGCGTGTCTATGCAAAGGCTCAGCTCTTGCTGGTATTGCTACTGCTGTTGCGTTTTGCACCTCTAGTTGCTCGATTTCCTCTCTGGCATGTAGGGTTTCCTTCCCTTTTGCTTGTGTTTGGTCTTTGTTCTCTAACGCATGCGGCTGGTGGCTTCAGTTGGTGCTGCGTGCTGTTTGCTCTTTTTGAGGAAGGCTGTGTAGCTTCCCATGACGCACTGCCTGTGGGGCAGCCCCGATAAGTTGTGGGGTTGGGTCGTCCTTGTCGTTGGTCTAGAGGTGGTTTATAATTTCCTCTTTGGTTTCCTCATTGTTCCAGCTTAGTGTTTCTACCCTGCGTGTCATCAGTCTTTTATTATCCCTTTTTGTGTCGTTCATTTACAGTTTCTTGCCACTGTGTTCGGAGGCGTTAGGTGGCATGATTTCAAAACTCTTGCGTTTGTTGAGGTGGGTTTTGTGCCCTGGCATGTGGGCCATGCCTCCTTGAGATCGATCGGTGTGCACTTGCAGATGAGGTCTAGTCTGCTTGTTTGGGATGTACCGTCCTGCCAAGGGACCATACAATGGGAAAAGACCATCAGTCGAGTCTCACGTTTCTCTTGTGTCCTTTGGGATCCGTGTTAGCCGCTTGCTTTTCTGTCCAGAGCATCCGTGCATTGTTGTGAGCGGGGCGTGGAAATCTCCTGCTCCTGTGGTTATACCCATCAGTTCCTCCTGTCATGTTGGATAGGATTTGCGAATGTAGCCATGGGTTCCTCTCTGAGGGGCACAGGTGTGGATGATTGTCATGTCCTCTTCTGAGATTTATGCTTTTATCGCTGAACAGGGTCCGTCGGTGTCTTTCTTGGTGGGATCTTTTGTGCTGTGTTTGTGGCTTAAAAGGTGTCCGTTGTGTTCCTTCAGAGTGGGTTTACCGTGTCCTGTCATTTCCTGAAAGACAGCAACGTGACCCAATCGCACATACCCATGGAGAGGATTTCTATTTTACGTGTGCATTCTCATGCTCCGCATTAAGGGACTAGAACGCCTTCCCAGGACTACCCCGCATGATCTCATTGCATCTCCTTTCCCAACAGCCATATTGTGCATCATTATCCACGGATTCCAGTCCTCCCAACGGCCTCCCCCTCCCCCTTGGCCACCCCCATCTCTTGCCCAAGTGGCATGTCCTTTTCCGGGCAAAGGTTCGTTTGAGGCACGTATTCGCCCCCGGGAAGAAGGGGCGGTATCATGCAGTTTGGGCGGCTTTCTCTTTCGGACTTAGTTCACTTCGTGTGAGGGGCTCTAGTTGCATCCATGGTGCTGCCAGGGGCATTCGTCTGTACTTTTTACGGCCGAGTAGGACGCCCTCGTGTATATGGGTACAGCCCATCTTCTTAATCCCTTCGTGTCTCGCTGGACCTTGAGGCTGTGTCTGTGTCTGGGCCAAATTGTGCAGAGTGCGGCCGGGAAGATACAGGAGCTTGGGTCCTCCTCAAGGGAAGTTCTGTCCAGTCATAGGCCCAAGGGTGGCATTTTCAGGTCATGAGGTAGTTGTACATGTAGGCTTCTGAGGTTCCTCCGTTGTGTTTTCCGTAGTGGTTGTCCCGAGTGGCCTTCCCACCCACAGTGTCGGAGGGCTCCCTTTTACGCACCTCCTCCCCTGCATGTGTTTTTGGCTGGCTGTTAATGAGGACCCTTCTGACTGGTGAGAGGTGGGGTCTCGTAGCACGTGTGATGTGCCTTTCGCGAATAGTCAGGGATGCTGAGCATTTCTCTCATGTGCTTGTCATCCATCTGTACACCTTCTTGGGAGAAACGTCTCCTCAGGTCTCTTGCCCGTAGTTCAGTTGGGTGGGTGGTTGCTTCCCGCTCTCTGTTTGGTTGGCTTTCCCTTTCGCGTTGAGGTGTTGTTTGTATGTTTTAGAGCTGGAGCCCCTGAGCACTGCATCGTTTGGAAGCATTTTCTTGCGTGGGTTTAGGGTGTCCTTCTTTGTAAGGATTCCGTAGCCATGCCAAAGCTTGTCAGGTGGCTTAGGTCCCATGGGCTTAGGTATGCTTTCATTTCCGTTGCCTTGGGAGACCGGCCTGGAAACGTTTTGTGCGGTTGAGGTCAGAGCCTGTTTGGCCTGTGTCGTCTTCTAGGAGTTTGATGGCGTCGTCTCTTCCATTGAAGGCTTTGGGCCAGGGAGAGTGCGCTTCAGTGCATGGCGTGAGGGGGTCTTGCCGGTTCATTGATCTCCATGTGGCTCTACATGTTTCTCAGTAGCGCGTGCTGAGAAGACTGTCTTGTGCCCCTCTTTAGGCTCTTGGCCCCTGTGTCGAAGAGGCACTGACCTTCAGGGCATGGGCCTCCTTCTGGGTTCTCTGTTCCGTTCCCTCGGCCTGTGTGTCTGCTTTGGTACCAGGACGAGCGTGTCTGGATTCCTGCCTCTGGGTAATCGTGCCTGCAGGGTGGGAGAATGATGGCTCCTGCTTGGTTTGTGTTCCTCATGATGGCTTTGGCATGCTGGCACGCTTTTAGCTTTCCATGTGGGCTTGCTGGACTTTCTGTTCATGTCCTGTGCAACATGTCCTGGGAACGTTGGTGGGAATTTCGTTGACTAGTGTAGATTGCTTTCGGCTGTATGGCCGTTGGTACCATATTCATTCCTCCGACCTAGGCGCATGGCACATGGTTCCATTTCTCTGAGTCCACGTTCATGTCCTAGATTAACGTTTGAGGAGCCTCAGTCTGTCACCTCACGGGTGAGGGTTGTTCCTAGTTCCTAGGCCTGTGCTTGTTGGGGTGCGATTTTAAGGGAGTCGTAGTTCTGTATTCCTTTTCTAATGTTTCACTTTGAGTAGGCACAAGGGTCACCGATTTCTGAAGGTGACCCATGCCTCGTGCTGCTCGGCTGAATGTGTTGATCAGTCCGTGCAGCTTTCGGGTTGAGTCCTTAGGCTTGTCTGCATGGAATGTCGTGTCCTTGGCAGACCGTGGCGATTGAGAGTCTTCTCTTGCCCTCTGGATCCCTTTCATTGCTTTGGTTTCTGTGATTGCTCTGGTGGCTAGGACGCCCAATAATACAGTGTTGAACGAAAGGGGTGCGAGTGGGCATCCGCCCCTTGTTCCAGATTTGAGTGGGCAGGCTTTCTGCTTTTCTCCATTGAGTGATTATTGTGGCTGTGGGTTTGTCATAAGTGGCTTTTCTTCTGTTCAGGTGTCTTCGCTCCTGACCGCCTGTGGTAGAGGTTTTCTTCCTTGTTTGTTCGTGTGTTTGTTTTGGTTTGTGTTGCATCCCGAAAGGATGGCTGGAGGACGTGGCAAGTGCCTTCTCGGCCTCAATTGAGATGATCGGGTGGTTTCTGACTTATTTTTGGGTGATTGTGACGTCGACTGATTTGCGTAGGTGGACCCCTCCCTGTGAAGCTGGGGTGAATCCCCCTTGGGCATGGGCAGAGGATCATTTTTCTGGGTGGTTGGATGGGTCGGCTCCAACTGTGTTGAGAGGTTTTGCGTCTCTTTGCACCCAGTGTCCTGGCCTGTGAGGGTCTGTTTTGGTGGTGTCTTTGTCTGGTGTCGGTATTTGGGGGATGGTGGCATCCGAGCATGTCTCTGGAGTGTTCCTTCTTCTTCGACCCTTTGGAAAAGTTTAAGGAGACCGGGTAGTGGGGTTGGTTTGGGTGTGTCTTTGGAGGTTTGGTAGAGTTCGCCATGAAACCTTCTGGTCCTGGGCTTTGGGGTACATAGGGAGTGTTTTTATGCCATCTTGAGTTTCATTTCTGGTGATCGGCCTGCTGAACTGATCTATTTGTTCTTGACTGAGGCGTGGCGGGCTCCCAGTCTCTGGAAAGTTGTCCATTGTTTCTAGGATGTACGATGCGTTGGCCTACAGATGTTCGCTGGATGGATGCATGTTTCAATCATGGATTAATTTCTACAAATATCCATGTTGATTTCTCCCTTTTCATTACTTCTTTTTGGAATCGGGTGTTTGGGGGCCTCCCCGTCTTAGCGGGTCAGGCCATGTGTCTGTCGCTTGTGCGTGCCTTTGCAAAGGCTCAGCTCTTGCTGGTACTGCTACTGCTGTTGCGTTTTGCACCTCTAGTTTCTCGATTTCCTCTCTGGCATGTAGGGTTTCCTTCCCTTTTGCTTGTGTGTGGTCTTTGTTCTCTAACGCATGTGGCTGGTGGCTTCAGTTGGCGCTGCATGCTGTTTGCTCTTTTTGAGGAAGGCTGTGTAGCTTCCCATGACGCACTGCCTGTGGGGCAGCCCCGAGAAGTTGTGGGGTTGGGTCGTCCTTGTTGTTGGTCTAGAGGTGGTTTATAATTTCCTCTTTGGTTTCCTCATTGTCCCAGCTTAGTGTTTCTACCCTGCGTGTCATCAGTCTTTTATTATCCCTTTTCCTGTCGTTCATTTACAGATTCTTGCCACTGTGTTCGGAGGCGTTAGGTGGCATGATTTCGAAACTCTTGCGTTTGTTGAGGTGGGTTTTGTGCCCTGGCATGTGGGCCATGCCTCCTTGAGATCGATCGCTGTGCACTTGCAGATGAGGTCTAGTCTGCTTGTTTGGGATGTACCGTCCTGCCAAGGGACCATACAATGGGAAAAGGCCATCAGTCGAGTCTCACGTTTCTCTTGTGTCCTTTGGGATCCGTGTTAGCCGCTTGCTTTTCTGTCCAGAGCATCCGTGCATTGTTGTGAGCGGGGCGTGGAAATCTCCTGCTCCTGTGGTTATACCCATCAGTTCCTCCTGTCATGTTGGATAGGATTTGCGAATGTAGCCGTGGGTTCCTCTCTGAGGGGCACAGGTGTGGATGATTGTCATGTCCTCTTCTGAGATTTATGCTTTTATCGCTGAACAGGGTCCGTCGGTGTCTTTCTTGGTGGGCTCCTTTTGTGCTGTGTTTGTGGCTTAAAAGGTGTCTGTTGTGTTCCTTCAGAGTGGGTTTACCGTGTCCTGTCATTTCCTGAAAGACAGCAACGTGACCCAATCGCACATACCCATGGAGAGGATTTCTATTGTACGTGTGCATCCTCATGCTCCGCATTAAGGGACTAGAACGCCTTCGCAGGGCTACCCCGCAGGATCTCATTGCATCTCCTTTCCCAACAGCCATACTGTGCATCATTATCCACGGATTCCAGTCCTCCCAATGGCCTTCCCCTCCCCCTTGGCCACCCCCATCTCTTGCCCAAGTGGCATGTCCTTTTCCGGGCAAAGGTTCGTTTGAGGCACGTATTCGCCCCTGGGAAGAAGGGGCGTTATCATGCAGTTTGGGCGGCTTTCTCTTTCGGACTTAGTTCACTTCGTGTGAGGGGCTCTAGTTGCATCCATGTTGCTGAAAGGGGCATTCGTCTGTACTTTTTACGGCCGAGTAGGACTCCCTCGTGTATGTGGGTACAGCCCATCTTCTTAATCCCTTCGTGTCTCGCTGGACTTTGAGGCTGTGTCTGTGTCTGGGCCAAATTGTGCAGAGTGCGGCCGGGAAGATACAGGAGCTTGGGTCCTCCTCAAGGGAAGTTCTGTCCAGTCATAGGCCCAAGGGTGGCATTTTCAGGTCATGAGGTAGTTGTATATGTAGGCTTCTGAGGTTCCTCCGTTGTGTTTTCCGTAGTGGATGTCCCGTGTGGCCTTCCCACCCACAGTGTCGGAGGGCTCCCTTTTATGCACCTCCTCCCCTGCAGGTGTTTTTGGCTGGCTGTTAATGAGGACCCTTCCGACTGGTGTGAGGTGGGGCCTCGTAGCACTTGTGATGTGCCTTTCGCGAATAGTCAGGGATGCTGAGCATTTCTTTCATGTGCTTGTCATCCATCTGTACACCTTCTTGGGAGAAACGTCTCCTCAGGTCTCTTGCCCGTAGTTCAGTTGGGTGGGTGGTTGCTTCCCGCTCTCTGTTTGGTTGGCTTTCCCTTTCGCGTTGAGGTGTTGTTTGTATGTTTTAGAGCTGGAGCCCCTGAGCGCTGCATCGTTTGGAAGCATTTTCTTGCGTGGGTTTAGGGTGTCCTTCTTTGTAAGGGTTCCGTGGCCATGCCAAAGCTTGTCAGGTGGCTTAGGTCCCATGGGCTTAGGTATGCTTTCATTTCCGTTGCCTTGGGAGACCGGAATGGAAACGTGTTGTGCGGTTGAGGTCAGAGCCTGTTTGGCCTGTGTCGTCTTCTAGGAGTTTGATGGCGTCGTCTCTTCCATTGAAGGCTTTAGGCCAGGGAGAGTGCGCTTCAGTGCATGGCGTGAGGGGGTCTTGCGGGTTCATTGATCTCCATGTGGCTCTACATGTTTCTCAGTAGCGCTTGCTGAGAAGATTGTCTTGTGCCCCTCTTTAGGCTCTTGGCCCCTGTGTCGAAGAGGCACTGACCTTCAGGGCATGGGCCTCCTTCTGGGTTCTCTGTTCCGTTCCCTCGGCCTGTGTGTCTGTTTTGGTACCAGGACGAGCGTGTCTGGATTCCTGCCTCTGGGTAATCGTGCCTGCAGGGTGGGAGAATGATGGCTCCTGCTTGGTTTGTGTTCCTCATGATGGCTTTGGCATGCTGGCACGCTTTTAGCTTTCCATGTGGGCTTTCTGGACTTTCTGTTCTCGTCCTGTGCAATATGTCATGGGTACGTTGGTGGGGATTGCGTTGACTAGTGTAGATTGCTTTCGGCTGTATGGCCGTTGGTACCATATTCATTCCTCCGACCTAGGCGCATGGCACATGGTTCCATTTCTCTGAGTCCACGTTCATGTCCTAGATTAACGTTTGATGACCCTCAGTCTGTCACCTCACGAGTGAGGGTTGTTCCTAGTTTCTAGGCCTGCGCTTGTTGGGGTGCGATTTTAAGGGAGTCGTAGTTCTCTATTCCTTTTCTAATGTTTCACTTTGAGTAGGCACAAGGGTCACCGATTTCTGAAGGTGACCCTTGCCTCGTGCTGCTCGGCTGAATGTGTTGATCAGTCCGTGCAGCTTTCGGGTTGAGTCCTTAGGGTTGTCTGCATGGAACATCGTGTCCTCGGCAGACCATGGCCATTGAGGGTCTTCTCTTGCCCTCTGGATCCCTTTCATTGCTTTGGTTTCTGTGATTGCTCTGGTGGCTAGGACGCCCAATAATACAGTGTTGAACGAAAGGGGTGTGAGGGGGCATCTGCCCCTTGTTCCAGATTTGAGTGGGCAGGCTTTCTGCTTTTCTCCATTGAGTGATTATTGTGGCTGTGGGTTTGTCATAAGTGGCTTTTCTTCTGTTCAGGTGTCTTCGCTCCTGACCACCTGTGGTAGAGGTTTTCTTCGTTGTTTGTTCGTGTGTTTGTTTTGGTTTGTGTTGCATCCCGAAAGGATGGATGGTGGACGTGCCAAGTGCCTTCTCGGCCTCAATTGAGATGATCGGGTGGTTTCTGACTTATTTTTGGGCCATTGTGACGTCGACTGATTTGCGTAGGTGGACCCCTCCCTGTGAAGCTGGGGTGAATCCCCCTTGAGCATGGGCGGAGGATCATTTTTCTGGGTGGTTGGATGGGTCGGCTCCAACTGTGTTGAGAGGTTTTGCGTCTCTTTGCACCCAGTGTCCTGGCCTGTGAGGGTCTGTTTTGGTGGTGTCTTTGTCTGGTGTCAGTATTTGGGGGATGGTGGCACCCGAGCATGTCTCTGGAGTGTTCCTTCTTCTTCGACCCTTTGGAAAAGTTTAAGGAGACCGGGTAGTGGGGTTGGTTTGGGTGTGTCTTTGGAGGTTTGGTAGAGTTTGCCATGAAACCGTCTGGTCCTGGGCTTTGGGGTACATAGGGAGTGTTTTTATGCCATCTTGAGTTTCATTTCTGGTGATCGGCCTGCTGAACTGATCTATTTGTTCTTGACTGAGGCGTGGCGGGCTCCCAGTCTCTGGAAAGTTGTCCATTGTTTCTAGGATGTACGATGCGTTGGCCTACAGATGTTCGCTGGATGGATGCATGTTTCAATCATGGTTTTGTTTCTACCCCTGGAATATCCATGTTGATTTCTCCCTTTTCATTACTTCTTTTTTGGAATCGGGGGTTTGGGGGCCTCCCCGTCTTTGGGGGTCAGGCCAGGTGTCTGTCGCTTGTGCGTGTCTATGCAAAGGCTCAGCTCTTGCTGGTATTGCTACTGCTGTTGCGTTTTGCACCTCTAGTTGCTCGATTTCCTCTCTGGCATGTAGGGTTTCCTTCCCTTTTGCTTGTGTTTGGTCTTTGTTCTCTAACGCATGCGGCTGGTGGCTTCAGTTGGTGCTGCGTGCTGTTTGCTCTTTTTGAGGAAGGCTGTGTAGCTTCCCATGACGCACTGCCTGTGGGGCAGCCCCGAGAAGTTGTGGGGTTGGGTCGTCCTTGTCGTTGGTCTAGAGGTGGTTTATAATTTCCTCTTTGGTTTCCTCATTGTCCCAGCTTAGTGTTTCTACCCTGCGTGTCATCAGTCTTTTATTATCCCTTTTTGTGTCGTTCATTTACAGTTTCTTGCCACTGTGTTCGGAGGCGTTAGGTGGCATGATTTCAAAACTCTTGCGTTTGTTGAGGTGGGTTTTGTGCCCTGGCATGTGGGCCATGCCTCCTTGAGATCGATCGGTGTGCACTTGCAGATGAGGTCTAGTCTGCTTGTTTGGGATGTACCGTCCTGCCAAGGGACCATACAATGGGAAAAGACCATCAGTCGAGTCTCACGTTTCTCTTGTGTCCTTTGGGATCCGTGTTAGCCGCTTGCTTTTCTGTCCAGAGCATCCGTGCATTGTTGTGAGCGGGGCGTGGAAATCTCCTGCTCCTGTGGTTATACCCATCAGTTCCTCCTGTCATGTTGGATAGGATTTGCGAATGTAGCCATGGGTTCCTCTCTGAGGGGCACAGGTGTGGATGATTGTCATGTCCTCTTCTGAGATTTATGCTTTTATCGCTGAACAGGGTCCGTCGGTGTCTTTCTTGGTGGGATCTTTTGTGCTGTGTTTGTGGCTTAAAAGGTGTCCGTTGTGTTCCTTCAGAGTGGGTTTACCGTGTCCTGTCATTTCCTGAAAGACAGCAACGTGACCCAATCGCACATACCCATGGAGAGGATTTCTATTTTACGTGTGCATTCTCATGCTCCGCATTAAGGGACTAGAACGCCTTCCCAGGACTACCCCGCATGATCTCATTGCATCTCCTTTCCCAACAGCCATATTGTGCATCATTATCCACGGATTCCAGTCCTCCCAACGGCCTCCCCCTCCCCCTTGGCCACCCCCATCTCTTGCCCAAGTGGCATGTCCTTTTCCGGGCAAAGGTTCGTTTGAGGCACGTATTCGCCCCCGGGAAGAAGGGGCGGTATCATGCAGTTTGGGCGGCTTTCTCTTTCGGACTTAGTTCACTTCGTGTGAGGGGCTCTAGTTGCATCCATGGTGCTGCCAGGGGCATTCGTCTGTACTTTTTACGGCCGAGTAGGACGCCCTCGTGTATATGGGTACAGCCCATCTTCTTAATCCCTTCGTGTCTCGCTGGACCTTGAGGCTGTGTCTGTGTCTGGGCCAAATTGTGCAGAGTGCGGCCGGGAAGATACAGGAGCTTGGGTCCTCCTCAAGGGAAGTTCTGTCCAGTCATAGGCCCAAGGGTGGCATTTTCAGGTCATGAGGTAGTTGTACATGTAGGCTTCTGAGGTTCCTCCGTTGTGTTTTCCGTAGTGGTTGTCCCGAGTGGCCTTCCCACCCACAGTGTCGGAGGGCTCCCTTTTACGCACCTCCTCCCCTGCATGTGTTTTTGGCTGGCTGTTAATGAGGACCCTTCTGACTGGTGAGAGGTGGGGTCTCGTTGCACGTGTGATGTGCCTTTCGCGAATAGTCAGGGATGCTGAGCATTTCTCTCATGTGCTTGTCATCCATCTGTACACCTTCTTGGGAGAAACGTCTCCTCAGGTCTCTTGCCCGTAGTTCAGTTGGGTGGGTGGTTGCTTCCCGCTCTCTGTTTGGTTGGCTTTCCCTTTCGCGTTGAGGTGTTGTTTGTATGTTTTAGAGCTGGAGCCCCTGAGCGCTGCATCGTTTGGAAGCATTTTCTTGCGTGGGTTTAGGGTGTCCTTCTTTGTAAGGGTTCCGTTGCCATGCCAAAGCTTGTCAGGTGGCTTAGGTCCCATGGGCTTATGTACGCTTTCATTTCCATTGCCTTTGGAGACCGGCCTGTAAATGTTTTGTGCGGTTGAGGTCAGAGCCTGTTTGGCCTGTGTCGTCTTCTAGGAGTTTGATGGCGTCGTCTCTTCCATTGAAGGCTTTGGGCCAGGGAGAGTGCGCTTCAGTGCATGGCGTGAGGGGGTCTTGCCGGTTCATTGATCTCCATGTGGCTCTACATGTTTCTCAGTAGCGCGTGCTGAGAAGACTGTCTTGTGCCCCTCTTTAGGCTCTTGGCCCCTGTGTCGAAGAGGCACTGACCTTCAGGGCATGGGCCTCCTTCTGGGTTCTCTGTTCCGTTCCCTCGGCCTGTGTGTCTGCTTTGGTACCAGGACGAGCGTGTCTGGATTCCTGCCTCTGGGTAATCGTGCCTGCAGGGTGGGAGAATGATGGCTCCTGCTTGGTTTGTGTTCCTCATGATGGCTTTGGCATGCTGGCACGCTTTTAGCTTTCCATGTGGGCTTGCTGGACTTTCTGTTCATGTCCTGTGCAACATGTCCTGGGAACGTTGGTGGGAATTTCGTTGACTAGTGTAGATTGCTTTCGGCTGTATGGCCGTTGGTACCATATTCATTCCTCCGACCTAGGCGCATGGCACATGGTTCCATTTCTCTGAGTCCACGTTCATGTCCTAGATTAACGTTTGAGGAGCCTCAGTCTGTCACCTCACGGGTGAGGGTTGTTCCTAGTTCCTAGGCCTGTGCTTGTTGGGGTGCGATTTTAAGGGAGTCGTAGTTCTGTATTCCTTTTCTAATGTTTCACTTTGAGTATGCACAAGGGTCACCGATTTCTGAAGGTGACCCATGCCTCGTGCTGCTCGGCTGAATGTGTTGATCAGTCCGTGCAGCTTTCGGGTTGAGTCCTTAGGCTTGTCTGCATGGAATGTCGTGTCCTTGGCAGACCGTGGCGATTGAGAGTCTTCTCTTGCCCTCTGGATCCCTTTCATTGCTTTGGTTTCTGTGATTGCTCTGGTGGCTAGGACGC
Source organism: Sus scrofa (assembly GCF_054392235.1). Taxonomy (NCBI): domain Eukaryota; kingdom Metazoa; phylum Chordata; class Mammalia; order Artiodactyla; family Suidae; genus Sus; species Sus scrofa. The sequence continues at coordinate 152,733,740 of NC_139383.1, forward strand.
CCAATAATACAGTGTTGAACGAAAGGGGTGCGAGTGGGCATCCGCCCCTTGTTCCAGATTTGAGTGGGCAGGCTTTCCGCTTTTCTCCATTGAGTGATTATTGTGGCTTGGGTTTGTCATAAGTGGCTTTTCTTCTGTTCAGGTGTCTTCGCTCCTGACCGCCTGTGGTAGAGGTTTTCTTCGTTGTTTGTTCGTGTGTTTGTTTTGGTTTGTGTTGCATCCCGAAAGGATGGCTGGAGGACGTGGCAAGTGCCTTCTCGGCCTCAATTGAGACGATCGGGTGGTTTCTGACTTATTTTTGGGTGATTGTGACGTCGACTGATTTGCGTAGGTGGACCCCTCCCTGTGAAGCTGGGGTGAATCCCCCTTGGGCATGGGCGGAGGATCATTTTTCTGGGTGGTTGGATGGGTCGGCTCCAACTGTGTTGAGCGGTTTTGCGTCTCTTTGCACCCAGTGTCCTGGCCTGTGAGGGTCTGTTTTGGTGGTGCCTTTGTCTGGTGTCGGTATTTGGGGGATGGTGGCACCCGAGCATGTCTCTGGAGTGTTCCTTCTTCTTCGACCCTTTGGAAAAGTTTAAGGAGACCGGGTAGTGGGGTTGGTTTGGGTGTGTCTTTGGAGGTTTGGTAGAGTTCGCCATGAAACCTTCTGGTCCTGGGCTTTGGGGTACATAGGGAGTGTTTTTATGCCATCTTGAGTTTCATTTCTGGCGATCGGCCTGCTGAACTGATCTATTTGTTCTTGACTGAGGCGTGGCGGGCTCCCAGTCTCTGGAAAGTTGTCCATTGTTTCTAGGATGTACGATGCGTTGGCCTACAGATGTTCGCTGGATGGATGCATGTTTCAATCATGGATTAATTTCTACAAATATCCATGTTGATTTCTCCCTTTTCATTACTTCTTTTTGGAATCGGGTGTTTGGGGGCCTCCCCGCCTTAGCGGGTCAGGCCATGTGTCTGTCGCTTGTGCGTGCCTTTGCAAAGGCTCAGCTCTTGCTGGTACTGCTACTGCTGTTGCGTTTTGCACCTCTAGTTTCTCGATTTCCTCTCTGGCATGTAGGGTTTCCTTCCCTTTTGCTTGTGTGTGGTCTTTGTTCTCTAACGCATGTGGCTGGTGTCTTCAGTTGGCGCTGCATGCTGTTTGCTCTTTTTGAGGAAGGCTGTGTAGCTTCCCATGACGCACTGCCTGTGGGGCAGCCCCGAGAAGTTGTGGGGTTGGGTCGTCCTTGTTGTTGGTCTAGAGGTGGTTTATAATTTCCTCTTTGGTTTCCTCATTGTCCCAGCTTAGTGTTTCTACCCTGCGTGTCATCAGTCTTTTATTATCCCTTTTCCTGTCGTTCATTTACAGATTCTTGCCACTGTGTTCGGAGGCGTTAGGTGGCATGATTTCGAAACTCTTGCGTTTGTTGAGGTGGGTTTTGTGCCCTGGCATGTGGGCCATGCCTCCTTGAGATCGATCGCTGTGCACTTGCAGATGAGGTCTAGTCTGCTTGTTTGGGATGTACCGTCCTGCCAAGGGACCATACAATGGGAAAAGGCCATCAGTCGAGTCTCACGTTTCTCTTGTGTCCTTTGGGATCCGTGTTAGCCGCTTGCTTTTCTGTCCAGAGCATCCGTGCATTGTTGTGTGCGGGGCGTGGAAATCTCCTGCTCCTGTGGTTATACCCATCAGTTCCTCCTGCCATGTCGGATAGGATTTGTCGAATGTAGCCATGGGTTCCTCTCTGAGGGGCACAGGTGTGGATGATTGTCATGTCCTCTTCTGAGATTTATGCTTTTATCGCTGAACAGGGTCCGTCGGTGTCTTTCTTGGTGGGCTCCTTTTGTGCTGTGTTTGTGGCTTAAAAGGTGTCCATTGTGATCGTTCAGAGTGGGTTTACCGTGTCCTGTCATTTCCTGAAAGACAGCAACGTGACCCAATCGCACATACCCATGGAGAGGATTTCTATTTTACGTGTGCATCCTCATGCTCCGCATTAAGGGACTAGAACGCCTTCCCAGGGCTACCCCCCAGGATCTCATTGCGTCTCCTTTCCCAACAGCCATACTGTGCATCATTAACCACGGGTTCTGGTCCTCCCAACCGCCTCCCACTCCCTCTTGGCCACCCCCATCTCTTGCCCAAGTGACATTTCCTTTTCCGAGCAAAGGTTCATTTGAGGCACGTATTCACCCCCGGGAAGAAGGGGCGGTATCATGATGTTTGGCTGGCTATCTCTTTCGGATATAGTTCACTTTGTGTGAGGGCTCTAGTTCCATCCATGGTGCTGCCAGGGGCATTCGTCTGTACTTTTTACGGCCAAGTAGGACACCCTCGTTTATATGGGTACAGGCCATTTTCTTAATCCCTTCGTGTCTCGCTGGACCTTGAGGCTGTGTCTGTGTCTGGGCCAAATTGTGCAGAGTGCTGCCGGGAAGATACAGGCGCTTGGGTCTTCCTCAAGGGAAGTTCTGTCCGGTCATAAGCCCAAGGGTGGCATTTTCAGGTCATGAGGTAGTTCTATATGTAGGCTTCTGAGGTTCCTCCGTTGTGTTTTCCGTAGTGGTTGTCCCGAGTGGCCTTCCCACCCACAGTGTCGGAGGGCTCCCTTTTATGCACCTCCTCCGCTGCGTGTGTTTTTGGCTGGCTGTTAATGAGGACCCTTCTGACTGGTGGGAGGTGGGGCCTCGTAGCACTTGTGATGTGCCTTTCGCGAAGAGTCAGGGATGCTGAGCATTTCTTTCATGTGCTTGTCGTCCTTCTGTGCACCTTCTTGGGAGAGACGTCTCCTCAGGTCTCTTGCCCATAGTTCAGTTGGGTGGGTGGTTGCTTCCCGCTCTCTGTTTGGTTGGCTTTCCCTTTCGCGTTGAGGCGTTGTTTGTATGTTTTAGAGATGGAGCCCCTGAGCGCTGCATCGTTTGGAAGCATTTTCTCGTGTGGGTTTAGGGTGTCCTTCTTTGGAAGGGTTCCGTGGCCATGCCAAAGCTTGTCCGGTGGCTTAGGTCCCATGGGCTTAGGTATGCTTTTATTTCTGTTGCCTTGGGAGACCGGCCTGGAAACGTTTTGTGCGGTTGAGGTCAGAGCCTTTATGGCCTGTGTCGTCTTCTAGGAGTTTGATGGCGTCGTCTCTTCCATTGAAGGCTTTAGGCCAGGGAGAGTGTGCTTCAGGGCATGGCATGAGGGGGTCTTGCGGGTTCATTGATCTCCATGTGGCTCTACATGTTTCTCAGTAGCGCGTGCTGAGAAGACTGTCTTGTGCCCCTCTTTAGGCTCTTGGCCCCTGTGTCGAAGAGGCACTGACCTTCAGGGCATGGGCCTCCTTCTGGGTTCTCTGTTCCGTTCCCTCGGCCTGTGTGTCTGTTTTGGTAGCAGGACGAGAGTGTCTGGATTCCTGCCTCTGTGTAATCATGCCGGCAGGCTGGGAGAATGATGGCTCCTGCTAGGTTTGTGTTCCTCATGATGGCTTTGGCATGCTGGCACGCTTTTAGCTTTGCATGTAGGCTTTCTGGATTTTCTGTCCTCGTCCTGTGCAACATGTCCTGGGTACGTTGGTGGGGATTGCGTTGACTAGTGTAGATTGCTTTCGGCTGTATGGCCGTTGGTACCATATTCATTCCTCCGACCTAGGCGCATGGCACATGGTTCCATTTCTCTGAGTCCACGTTCATGTCCTAGATTAACGTTTGAGGAGCCTCAGTCTGTCACCTCACGGGTGAGGGTTGTTCCTAGTTCCTAGGTCTGTGCTTGTTGGGGTGCGATTTTAAGGGAGTCGTAGTTCTGTATTCCTTTTCTAATGTTTCACTTTGAGTAGGCACAAGGGTCACCGATTTCTGAAGGTGACCCTTGCCTCGTGCTGCTCGGCTGAAAGTGTTGATCAGTCTGTGCAGCTTTCGGGTTGAGTCCTTAGGGTTGTCTGCATGGAACGTCGTGTCCTCGGCAGACCATGGCGATTGAGGTTCTTCTCTTGCCCTCTGGATCCCTTTCATTGCTTTGGTTTCTGTGATTGCTCTGGTGGCTTGGATGCGCAATAATACAGTGTTGAACGAAAGGAGTGCGAGTGGGCATCCGCCCCTTGTTCCAGATTTGAGTGTGCGGGCTTTCCCCTTTTCTCCATCGAGTGATTATTGTGGCTGTGGGTTTGTCATAAGTGGCTTTTCTTCTGTTCAGGTGTCTTCGCTCCTGACCGCCTGTGGTAGTGGTTTTCTTCGTTGTTTGTTCGTGTGTTTGTTTTGGTTTGTGTTGCATTCGGAAAGGATGGATGGTGGACGTGCCAAGTGCCTTCTCGGCCTCAATTGAGACGATCGGGTGGTTTCTGACTTATTTTTGGGTGATTGTGACATCGACTGATTTGAGTAGGTGGACCCCTCCCTGTGAAGCTGGGGTGAATCCCCCTTGGGCGTGGGCGGATGATCATTTTTCTGGGTGGTTTGTTGGGTCGGCTCCAACTGTGTTGCGAGGTTTTGCGTCTCTTTGCACCCAGTGTCCTGGCCTGTGACGGTCTGTTTTGGTGGTGTCTTTGTCTGGTGTCGGTATTTGGGGGATGGTGGCATCTGAGCATGTCTCTGGAGTGTTCCTCCTTCTTCTACCCTTTGGAAAAGTTTAAGGAGACCGGGTAGTGGGGTTGGTTTGGGTGTGTCTTTGGAGGTTTGGTAGAGTTCGCCATGAAACCTTCTGGTCCTGGGCTTTGGGGTACATAGGGAGTGTTTTTATGCCATCTTGAGTTTCATTTCTGGTGATCGGCCTGCTGAACTGATCTATTTGTTCTTGACTGAGGCGTGGCGGGCTCCCAGTCTCTGGAAAGTTGTCCATTGTTTCTAGGTTGTACGATGCGTTGGCCTACAGATGTTCGCGGGATGGATGCATGTTTCAATCATGGTTTTGTTTCTACCCCTGGAATATCCATGTTGATTTCTCCCTTTTCATTACTTCTTTTTTGGAATCGGGGGTTTGGGGGCCTCCCCATCTTAGCGTGTCAGGCCAGGTGTTTGTCGCTTGTGCGTGCCTTTGCAAAGGCTCAGCTCTTGCTGGTATTGTTATTGCTGTTGCGTTTTGCACCTCTAGTTGCTCGATTTCCTCTCTGGCATGTAGGGTGTCCTTCCCTTTTGCTTGTGTTTGGTCTTTCTTCTCTAACGCATGTGGCTGGTGGCTTCAGTTGGCGCTGCGTGCTGTTTGCTCTTTTTGAGGAAGGCTGTGTAGCTTTCCATGACGCACTGCCTGTGGGGCAGCCCCGAGAAGTTGTGGGGTTGGGTCGTCCTTGTTGTTGGTCTAGAGGTGGTTTATAATTTCCTCTTTGGTTTCCTCATTGTCCCAGCTTAGTGTTTCTACCCTGCGTGTCATCAGTCTTTTATTATCCCTTTTCCTGTCGTTCATTTACAGTTCCTTGCCACTGTGTTCGGAGGCGTTAGGTGGCATGATTTCGAAACTCTTGCGTTTGTTGAGGTGGGTTTTGTGCCCTGGCATGTGGGCCATGCCTCCTTGAGATCGATCGCTGTGCACTTGCAGATGAGGTCTAGTCTGCTTGTTTGGGATGTACCGTCCTGCCAAGGGACCATACAATGGGAAAAGACCATCAGTCGAGTCTCACGTTTCTCTTGTGTCCTTTGGGATCCGTGTTAGCCACTTGCTTTTCTGTCCAGAGCATCCGTGCATTGTTGTGAGCGGGGCGTGGAAATCTCCTGCTCCTGTGGTTATACCCATCAGTTCCTCCTGTCATGTTGGATAGGATTTGCGAATGTAGCCGTGGGTTCCTCTCTGAGGGGCACAGGTGTGGATGATTGTCATGTCCTCTTCTGAGATTTATGCTTTTATCGCTGAACAGGGTCCGTCGGTGTCTTTCTTGGTGGGCTCCTTTTGTGCTGTGTTTGTGGCTTAAAAGGTGTCCGTTGTGTTCCTTCAGAGTGGGTTTACCGTGTCCTGTCATTTCCTGAAAGACAGCAACGTGACCCAATCGCACATACCCATGGACAGGATTTCTATTTCACGTGTGCATCCTCATGCTCCGCATTAAGGGACTAGAACGCCTTCCCAGGGCTAACCTGCAGGATCTCATTGCGTCTCCTTTCCCAACAGCCATACTGTGCATCATTATCCACGGATTCCAGTCCTCCCAACGGCCTCCCCCTCCCCCTTGGCCACCCCCATCTCTTTCCCAAGTGGCATGTCCTTTTCCGAGCAAAGGTTCGTTTGAGGCACGTATTCGCCCCCGGGAAGAAGGGGCGGTATCATGCAGTTTGGGCGGCTTTCTCTTTCGGACTTAGTTCACTTCGTGTGAGGGGCTCTAGTTGCATCCATGGTGCTGCCAGGGGCATTCGTCTGTACTTTTTACGGCCGAGTAGGACACCCTCGTGTATATGGGTACAGCCCATCTTCTTAATCCCTTCGTGTCTCGCTGGACCTTGAGGCTGTGTCTGTGTCTGGGCCAAATTGTGCAGAGTGCTGCCGGGAAGATACAGGAGCTTGGGTCCTCCTCAAGGGAAGTTCTGTCCAGTCATAGGCCCAAGGGTGGCATTTTCAGGTCATGAGGTAGTTGTATATGTAGGCTTCTGAGGTTCCTCCGTTGTGTTTTCCGTAGTGGTTGTCCCGAGTGGCCTTCCCACCCACAGTGTCGGAGGGCTCCCTTTTACGCACCTCCTCCCCTGCAGGTGTTTTTGGCTGGCTGTTAATGAGGACCCTTCTGACTGTTGTGAGGTGGGGCCTCGTAGCACTTGTGATGTGCCTTTCGCGCATAGTCAGGGATGCTGAGCATTTCTCTCATGTGCTTGTCATCCATCTGTACACCTTCTTGGGAGAGACGTCTCCTCATGTCTCTTGCCCATAGTTCAGTTGGGTGGGTGATTGCTTCCCGCTCTCTGTTTGGTTGGCTTTCCCTTTCGCGTTGAGGTGTTGTTTGTATGTTTTAGAGCTGGAGCCCCTGAGCGCTGCATCGTTTGGAAGCATTTTCTTGCGTGGGTTTAGGGTGTCCTTCTTTGTAAGGGTTCCGTTGCCATGCCAAAGCTTGTTAGGTGGCTTAGGTCCCATGGGCTTTGGTATGCTTTCATTTCCGTTGCCTTGGGAGACCGGCCTGAAACGTTTTGTGCGGTTGAGGTCAGAGCCTGTTTGGCCTGTGTCGTCTTCTAGGAGTTTGATGGCGTCGTCTCTTCCATTGAAGGCTTTGGGCCAGGGAGAGTGCGCTTCAGTGCATGGCGTGAGTGGGTCTTGCGGGTTCATTGATCTCCATGTGGCTCTACGTGTTTCTCATATTGCGTGCTGAGAAGACTGTCTTGTGCCCCTCTTTAGGCTCTTGGCCCCTGTGTCGAAGAGGCACTGACCTTCAGGGCATGGGCCTCCTTCTGGGTTCTCTGTTCCATTCCCTCGACCTGTGCGTCTGCTTTGGTACCAGGACGAGCGTGTCTGGATTCCTGCCTCTGGGTAATCGTGCCTGCAGGGTGGGAGAATGATGGCTCCTGCTTGGTTTGTGTTCCTCATGATGGCTTTGGCATGCTGGCACGCTTTTAGCTTTCCATGTGGGCTTTCTGGACTTTCTGTTCTCGTCCTGTGCAACATGTCCTGGGTACGTTGGTGGGGATTGCGTTGACTAGTGTAGATTGCTTTCGGCTGTATGGCCGTTGGTACCATATTCATTCCTCCGACCTAGGCGCATGGCACATGGTTCCATTTCTCTGAGTCCACGTTCATGTCCTAGATTAACGTTTGATGACCCTCAGTCTGTCACCTCACGGGTGAGGGTTGTTCCTAGTTCCTAGGCCTGTGCTTGTTGGGGTGCGATTTTAAGGGAGTCGTAGTTCTGTATTCCTTTTCTAATGTTTCACTTTGAGTAGGCACAAGGGTCACCGATTTCTGAAGGTGACCCATGCCTCGTGCTGCTCGGCTGAATGTGTTGATCAGTCCGTGCAGCTTTCGGGTTGAGTCCTTAGGCTTGTCTGCATGGAACGTCGTGTCCTCGGCAGACCATGGCGATTGAGGTTCTTCTCTTGCCCTCTGGATCCCTTTCATTGCTTTGGTTTCTGTGATTGCTCTGGTGGCTAGGACGCCCAATAATACAGTGTTGAACGAAAGGGGTGCGAGTGGGCATCCGCCCCTTGTTCCAGATTTGAGTGGGCAGGCTTTCCGCTTTTCTCCATTGAGTGATTATTGTGGCTGTGGGTTTGTCATAAGTGGCTTTTCTTCTGTTCAGGTGTCTTCGCTCCTGACCGCCTGTGGTAGAGGTTTTCTTCGTTGTTTGTTCGTGTGTTTGTTTTTGTTTGTGTTGCATCCTGAAAGGATGGCTGGAGGACGTGGCAAGTGCCTTCTCGGCCTCAATTGTGACGATCGGTTGGTTTCTGACTTATTTTTGGGTGATTGTGACGTCGACTGATTTGCGTAGGTGGACCCATCCCTGTGAAGCTGGGGTGAATCCCCCTTGGGCATGGGCGGAGGATCATTTTTCTGGGTGGTTGGATGGGTCGGCTCCAACTGTGTTGGGAGGTTTTGCATCTCTTTGCACCCAGTGTCCTGGCCTGTGAGGGTCTGTTTTGGTGGTGTCTTTGTCTGGTGTCAGTATTTGGGGGATGGTGGCACCCGAGCATGTCTCTGGAGTGTTCCTTCTTCTTCGACCCTTTGGAAAAGTTTAAGGAGACCGGGTAGTGGGGTTGGTTTGGGTGTGTCTTTGGAGGTTTGGTAGAGTTCGCCATGAAACCTTCTGGTCCTGGGCTTTGGGGTACATAGGGAGTGTTTTTATGCCATCTTGAGTTTCATTTCTGGTGATCGGCCTGCTGAACTGATCTATTTGTTCTTGACTGAGGCGTGGCGGGCTCCCAGTCTCTGGAAAGTTGTCCATTGTTTCTAGGTTGTACGATGCGTTGGCCTACGGATGTTCGCGGGATGGATGCATGTTTCAATCATGGTTTTGTTTCTACAAATATCCATGTTGATTTCTCCCTTTTCATTGCTTCTTTTTGGAATCGGGGGTTTGGGGGCCTCCCCGTCTTTGGGGGTCAGGCCAGGTGTCTGTCGCTTGTGCGTGCCTTTGCAAAGGCTCAGCTCTTGCTTGTACTGCTACTGCTGTTGCGTTTTGCACCTCTAGTTTCTCGATTTCCTCTCTGGCATGTAGGGTTTCCTTCCCTTTTGCTTGTGTTTGGTCTTTGTTCTCTAACGCATGCGGCTGGTGGCTTCAGTTGGCGCTTCGTGCTGTTTGCTCTTTTTGAGGAAGGCTGTGTAGCTTCCCATGACGCACTGCCTGTGGGGCAGCCCCGAGAAGTTGTGGGGTTGGGTCGTCCTTGTCGTTGGTCTAGAGGTGTTTTATAATTTCCTCTTTGGTTTCCTCATTGTCCCAGCTTAGTGTTTCTACCCTGCGTGTCATCAGTCTTTTATTATCCCTTTTCCTGTCGTTCATTTACAGTTTCTTGCCACTGTGTTCGGAGGCGTTAGGTGGCATGATTTCGAAACTCTTGCGTTTGTTGAGGTGGGTTTTGTGCCCTGGCATGTGGGCCATGCCTCCTTGAGATCGATCGGTGTGCACTTGCAGATGAGGTCTAGTCTGCTTGTTTGGGATGTACCGTCCTGCCAAGGGACCATACAATGGGAAAAGACCATCAGTCGAGTCTCACGTTTCTCTTGTGTCCTTTGGGATCCGTGTTAGCCACTTGCTTTTCTGTCCAGAGCATCCGTGCATTGTTGTGAGCGGGGCGTGGAAATCTCCTGCTCCTGTGGTTATACCCATCAGTTCCTCCTGTCATGTTGGATAGGTTTTGTCGAATGTAGCCGTGGGTTCCTCTCTGAGGGGCACAGGTGTGGATGATTGTCATGTCCTCTTCTGAGATTTATGCTTTTATCGCTGAACAGGGTCCGTCGGTGTCTTTCTTGGTGGGCTCCTTTTGTGCTGTGTTTGTGGCTTAAAAGGTGTCCATTGTGTTCCTTCAGAGTGGGTTTACCGTGTCCTGTCATTTCCTGAAAGACAGCAACGTGACCCAATCGCACATACCCATGGAGAGGATTTCTATTTTACGTGTGCATCCTCATGCTCCGCATTAAGGGACTAGAACGCCTTCGCAGGGCTACCCCGCAGGATCTCATTGCATCTCCTTTCCCAACAGCCATACTGTGCATCATTATCCACGGATTCCAGTCCTCCCAACGGCCTCCCCCTCCCCCTTGGCCACCCCCATCTCTTGCCCAAGTGGCATGTCCTTTCCCGAGCAAAGGTTCGTTTGAGGCCCGTATTCGCCCCGGGAAGAAGGGGCGGTATCATGCAGTTTGGGCGGCTTTCTCTTTTGGACATAGTTCCCTTTGTGTGAGGGCTCTAGTTCCATCCATGGTGCTGCCAGGGGCATTCGTCTGTACTTTTTACGGCCGAGTAGGACTCCCTTGTGTATATGGGTACAGCCCATCTTCTTAATCCCTTCGTGTCTCGCTGGACCTTGAGGCTGTGTCTGTGTCTGGGCCAAATTGTGCAGAGTGCTGCCGGGAAGATACAGGAGCTTGGGTCCTCCTCAAGGGAAGTTCTGTCCAGTCATAGGCCCAAGGGTGGCATTTTCAGGTCATGAGGTAGTTGTATATGTAGGCTTCTGAGGTTCCTCCGTTGTGTTTTCCGTAGTGGTTGTCCCGAGTGGCCTTCCCACCCACAGTGTCGGAGGGCTCCCTTTTATGCAACTCCTCCGCTGCGTGTGTTTTTGGCTGGCTGTTAATGAGGACCCTTCCGACTGGTGTGAGGTGTGGCTTCGTAGCACTTGTGATGTGCCTTCCGCGAATAATCAGGGATGCTGAGCATTTCTCTCATGTGCTTGTCATCCATCTGTACACCTTCTTGGGAGAGACGTCTCCTCAGGTCTCTTGCCCGTAGTTCAGTTGGGTGGGTGGTTGCTTCCCGCTCTCTGTTTGGTTGGCTTTCCCTTTCGCGTTGAGGTGTTGTTTGTATGTTTTAGAGCTGGAGCCCCTGAGCGCTGCATCGTTTGGAAGCATTTTCTTGCGTGGGTTTAGGGTGTCCTTCTTTGTAAGGGTTCCGTGGCCATGCCAAAGCTTGTCAGGTGGCTTAGGTCCCATGGGCTTAGGTGTGCTTTCATTTCCATTGCCTTGGGAGACCGGCCTGGAAAAGTTTTGTGCGGTTGAGGTCAGAGCCTTTATGGCCTGTGTCGTCTTCTAGGAGTTTGATGGCGTTGTCTCTTCCATTGAAGGCTTTAGGCCAGGGAGAGTGTGCTTCAGTGCATGGCGTGAGGGGGTCTTGCGGGTTCATTGATCTCCATGTGGCTCTATGTGTTTCTTAGTAGCACGTGCTGAGAAGCTGTCTTGTGCCCCTCTTTAGGCTCCTGGCCCCTGTGTCGAAGAGGCACTGACCTTCAGGGCATGGGCCTCCTTCTGGGTTCTCTGTTCCGTTCCCTCGGCCTGTGTGTCTGTTTTGGTAGCAGGACGAGAGTGTCTGGATTCCTGCCTCTGTGTAATCATGCCTGCAGGGTGGGAGAATGATGGCTCCTGCTTGGTTTGTGTTCCTCATGATGGCTTTGGCATGCTGGAACGCTTTTAGCTTTGCATGTGGGCTTTCTGGAATTTCTGTCCTCGTCCTGTGCAACATGTCATGGGTACGTTGGTGGGGATTGTGTTGACTAGTGTAGATTGCTTTCGGCTGTATGGCCGTTGGTACCATATTCATTCCTCCGACCTAGGCGCATGGCACATGGTTCCATTTCTCTGAGTCCACGTTCACGTCCTAGATTAACGTTTGAGGAGCCTCAGTCTGTCACCTCACGGGTGAGTGTTGTTCCTAGTTCCTAGGTCTGTGCTTGTTGGGGTGCGATTTTAAGGGAGTCGTAGTTCTGTATTCCTTTTCTAATGTTTCACTTTGAGTATGCACAAGGGTCACCGATTTCTGAAGGTGACCCTTGCCTCGTGCTGCTCGCCTGAATGTGTTGATCAGTCCGTGCAGCTTTCGGGTTGAGTCCTTAGGGTTGTCTGCATGGAACGTCGTGTCCTCGGCAGACCATGGCGATTGAGGTTCTTCTCTTGCCCTCTGGATCCCTTTCATTGCTTTGGTTTCTGTGATTGCTCTGGTGGCTAGGATGCCCAATAATACATTGTTGAACGAAAGGGGTGCGATTGGGCATCCGAACCCTTGTTCCAGATTTGAGTGGGCAGGCTTTCCGCTTATCTCCATTGAGTGATTATTGTGTCTGTGGGTTTGTCATAAGTGGCTTTTCTTCTGTTCAGGTGTCTTCGCTCCTGACCGCCTGTGGTAGAGGTTTTCTTCCTTGTTTGTTCGTGTGTTTGTTTTGGTTTGTGTTGCATCCCGAAAGGATGGCTGGAGGATGTGCCAAGTGCCTTCTCGGCCTCAATTGAGACGATCAGGTGGTTTCTGACTTATTTTTGGGTGATTGTGACGTCGACTGCTTTGCGTAGGTGGACCCCTCCCTGTGAAGCTGGGGTGAATCCCCCTTGGGCGTGGGCGGATGATCATTTTTCTGGGTGGTTGGATGGGTCGGCTCCAACTGAGTTGAGAGGTTTTGCGTCCCTTTTCATCGATTGTCCTGTCCTGTGAGGGTCTCTTTTGGTGGTGTCTTTGTCTGGTGTCGGTATTTGGGGGATGGTGGCATCTGAGCATGTCTCTGGAGTGTTCCTCCTTCTTCGACCCTTTGGAAAAGTTTAAGGAGACCGGGTAGTGGGGTTAGTTTGGGTGTGTCTTTGGAGGTTTGGTAGAGTTCGCCATGAAACCTTCTGGTCCTGGGCTTTGGGGTACATAGGGAGTGTTTTTATGCCATCTTGAGTTTCATTTCTGGTGATCGGCCTGCTGAACTGATCTATTTGTTCTTGACTGAGGCGTGGCGGGCTCCCAGTCTCTGGAAAGTTGTCCATTGTTTCTAGGTTGTACGATGCGTTGGCCTACAGATGTTCGCGGGATGGATGCATGTTTCAATCATGGTTTTGTTTCTACCCCTGGAATATCCATGTTGATTTCTCCCTTTTCATTACTTCTTTTTTGGAATCGGGGGTTTGGTGGCCTCCCCATCTTAGCGGGTCAGGCCAGGTGTTTGTCGCTTGTGCGTGCCTTTGCAAAGGCTCAGCTCTTGCTGGTATTGTTATTGCTGTTGCGTTTTGCACCTCTAGTTGCTCGATTTCCTCTCTGGCATGTAGGGTGTCCTTCCCTTTTGCTTGTGTTTGGTCTTTGTTCTCTAACGCATGTGGCTGGTGGCTTCAGTTGGCGCTGCGTGCTGTTTGCTCTTTTTGAGGAAGGCTGTGTAGCTTCCCATGACGCACTGCCTGTGGGGCAGCCCCGAGAAGTTGTGGGGTTGGGTCGTCCTTGTCGTTGGTCTAGAGGTGGATTTTAATTTCCTCTTTGGTTTCCTCATTGTCCCAGCTTAGTGTTTCTACCCTGCGTGTCATCAGTCTTTTATTATCCCTTTTCCTGTCGTTCATTTACAGTTTCTTGCCACTGTGTTCGGAGGTGTTAGGTGACATGATTTCGGAGCTCTTGCGTTTGTTGAGGTTGGTTTTGTGCCCTGACATGTGGGCCATGCCTCCTTGAGATCGATAGGTGTGCACTTGCAGATGAGGTATAATGTGCTTGTTTGGGATGTACCGTCCTGCCCAGGGACCATACAATGGGAAAAGACCATCAGTCGAGTCTCACGTTTCTCTTGTGTCCTTTGGGATCCGTGTTAGCCGCTTGCTTTTCTGTCCAGAGCATCCGTGCATTGTTGTGTGCGGGGCGTGGAAATCTCCTGCTCCTGTGGTTATACCCATCAGTTCCTCCTGCCATGTCGGATAGGATTTGTCGAATGTAGCCATGGGTTCCTCTCTGAGGGGCACAGGTGTGGATGATTGTCATGTCCTCTTCTGAGATTTATGCTTTTATCGCTGAACAGGGTCCGTCGGTGTCTTTCTTGGTGGGCTCCTTTTGTGCTGTGTTTGTGGCTTAAAAGGTGTCCATTGTGATCGTTCAGAGTGGGTTTACCGTGTCCTGTCATTTCCTGAAAGACAGCAACGTGACCCAATCGCACATACCCATGGAGAGGATTTCTATTTTACGTGTGCATCCTCATGCTCCGCATTAAGGGACTAGAACGCCTTCCCAGGGCTACCCCCCAGGATCTCATTGCGTCTCCTTTCCCAACAGCCATACTGTGCATCATTAACCACGGGTTCTGGTCCTCCCAACCGCCTCCCACTCCCTCTTGGCCACCCCCATCTCTTGCCCAAGTGACATTTCCTTTTCCGAGCAAAGGTTCATTTGAGGCACGTATTCACCCCCGGGAAGAAGGGGCGGTATCATGATGTTTGGCTGGCTATCTCTTTCGGATATAGTTCACTTTGTGTGAGGGCTCTAGTTCCATCCATGGTGCTGCCAGGGGCATTCGTCTGTACTTTTTACGGCCAAGTAGGACACCCTCGTTTATATGGGTACAGGCCATTTTCTTAATCCCTTCGTGTCTCGCTGGACCTTGAGGCTGTGTCTGTGTCTGGGCCAAATTGTGCAGAGTGCTGCCGGGAAGATACAGGCGCTTGGGTCTTCCTCAAGGGAAGTTCTGTCCGGTCATAAGCCCAAGGGTGGCATTTTCAGGTCATGAGGTAGTTCTATATGTAGGCTTCTGAGGTTCCTCCGTTGTGTTTTCCGTAGTGGTTGTCCCGAGTGGCCTTCCCACCCACAGTGTCGGAGGGCTCCCTTTTATGCACCTCCTCCGCTGCGTGTGTTTTTGGCTGGCTGTTAATGAGGACCCTTCTGACTGGTGGGAGGTGGGGCCTCGTAGCACTTGTGATGTGCCTTTCGCGAAGAGTCAGGGATGCTGAGCATTTCTTTCATGTGCTTGTCGTCCTTCTGTGCACCTTCTTGGGAGAGACGTCTCCTCAGGTCTCTTGCCCATAGTTCAGTTGGGTGGGTGGTTGCTTCCCGCTCTCTGTTTGGTTGGCTTTCCCTTTCGCGTTGAGGCGTTGTTTGTATGTTTTAGAGATGGAGCCCCTGAGCGCTGCATCGTTTGGAAGCATTTTCTCGTGTGGGTTTAGGGTGTCCTTCTTTGGAAGGGTTCCGTGGCCATGCCAAAGCTTGTCCGGTGGCTTAGGTCCCATGGGCTTAGGTATGCTTTTATTTCTGTTGCCTTGGGAGACCGGCCTGGAAACGTTTTGTGCGGTTGAGGTCAGAGCCTTTATGGCCTGTGTCGTCTTCTAGGAGTTTGATGGCGTCGTCTCTTCCATTGAAGGCTTTAGGCCAGGGAGAGTGTGCTTCAGGGCATGGCATGAGGGGGTCTTGCGGGTTCATTGATCTCCATGTGGCTCTACATCTTTCTCAGTAGTGCGTGCTGAGAAGACTGTCTTGTGCCCCTCTTTAGGCTCTTGGCCCCTGTGTCGAAGAGGCACTGACCTTCAGGGCATGGGCCTCCTTCTGGGTTCTCTGTTCCGTTCCCTCGGCCTGTGTGTCTGTTTTGGTAGCAGGACGAGAGTGTCTGGATTCCTGCCTCTGTGTAATCATGCCGGCAGGCTGGGAGAATGATGGCTCCTGCTAGGTTTGTGTTCCTCATGATGGCTTTGGCATGCTGGCACGCTTTTAGCTTTGCATGTAGGCTTTCTGGATTTTCTGTCCTCGTCCTGTGCAACATGTCCTGGGTACGTTGGTGGGGATTGCGTTGACTAGTGTAGATTGCTTTCGGCTGTATGGCCGTTGGTACCATATTCATTCCTCCGACCTAGGTGCATGGCACATGGTTCCATTTCTCTGAGTCCACGTTCATGTCCTAGATTAACGTTTGAGGAGCCTCAGTCTGTCACCTCACGGGTGAGGGTTGTTCCTAGTTCCTAGGTCTGTGCTTGTTGGGGTGCGATTTTAAGGGAGTCGTAGTTCTGTATTCCTTTTCTAATGTTTCACTTTGAGTAGGCACAAGGGTCACCGATTTCTGAAGGTGACCCTTGCCTCGTGCTGCTCGGCTGAAAGTGTTGATCAGTCTGTGCAGCTTTCGGGTTGAGTCCTTAGGGTTGTCTGCATGGAACGTCGTGTCCTCGGCAGACCATGGCGATTGAGGTTCTTCTCTTGCCCTCTGGATCCCTTTCATTGCTTTGGTTTCTGTGATTGCTCTGGTGGCTTGGATGCGCAATAATACAGTGTTGAACGAAAGGAGTGCGAGTGGGCATCCGCCCCTTGTTCCAGATTTGAGTGTGCGGGCTTTCCCCTTTTCTCCATCGAGTGATTATTGTGGCTGTGGGTTTGTCATAAGTGGCTTTTCTTCTGTTCAGGTGTCTTCGCTCCTGACCGCCTGTGGTAGTGGTTTTCTTCGTTGTTTGATCGTGTGTTTGTTTTGGTTTGTGTTGCATCCCGAAAGGATGGATGGTGGACGTGCCAAGTGCCTTCTCGGCCTCAATTGAGACGATCGGGTGGTTTCTGACTTATTTTTGGGTGATTGTGACGTCGACTGCTTTGCGTAGGTGGACCCCTCCCTGTGAAGCTGGGGTGAATCCCCCTTGGGCGTGGGCGGATGATCATTTTTCTGGGTGGTTGGATGGGTCGGCTCCAACTGAGTTGAGAGGTTTTGCGTCCCTTTTCATCGATTGTCCTGTCCTGTGAGGGTCTCTTTTGGTGATGTCTTTGTCTGGTGTCGGTATTTGGGGAATGGTGGCATCTGAGCATGTCTCTGGAGTGTTCCTCCTTCTTCGACCCTTTGGAAAAGTTTAAGGAGACCGGGTAGTGGGGTTAGTTTGGGTGTGTCTTTGGAGGTTTGGTAGAGTTCGCCATGAAACCTTCTGGTCCTGGGCTTTGGGGTACATAGGGAGTGTTTTTATGCCATCTTGAGTTTCATTTCTGGTGATCGGCCTGCTGAACTGATCTATTTGTTCTTGACTGAGGCGTGGCGGGCACCCAGTCTCTGGAAAGTTGTCCATTGTTTCTAGGTTGTACGATGCGTTGGCCTACAGATGTTCGCGGGATGGATGCATGTTTCAATCATGGTTTTGTTTCTACCCCTGGAATATCCATGTTGATTTCTCCCTTTCCATTACTTCTTTTTTGGAATCGGGGGTTTGGGGGCCTCCCCATCTTAGCGGGTCAGGCCAGGTGTTTGTCGCTTGTGCCTGCCTTTGCAAAGGCTCAGCTCTTGCTGGTATTGCTATTGCTGTTGCGTTTTGCACCTCTAGTTGCTCGATTTCCTCTCTGGCATGTAGGGTGTCCTTCCCTTTTGCTTGTGTTTGGTCTTTGTTCTCTAACGCATGTGGCTGGTGGCTTCAGTTGGCGCTGCGTGCTGTTTGCTCTTTTTGAGGAAGGCTGTGTAGCTTCCCATGACGCACTGCCTGTGGGGCAGCCCCGAGAAGTTGTGGGGTTGGGTCGTCCTTGTCGTTGGTCTAGAGGTGGATTTTAATTTCCTCTTTGGTTTCCTCATTGTCCCAGCTTAGTGTTTCTACCCAGTGTGTCATCAGTCTTTTATTATCCCTTTTCCTGTCGTTCATTTACATTTTCTTGCCACTGTGTTCGGAGGTGTTAGGTGACATGATTTCGGAGCTCTTGCGTTTGTTGAGGTTGGTTTTGTGCCCTGACATGTGGGCCATGCCTCCTTGAGATCGATAGGTGTGCACTTGCAGATGAGGTATAATGTGCTTGTTTGGGATGTACCGTCCTGCCCAGGGACCATACAATGGGAAAAGACCATCAGTCGAGTCTCACGTTTCTCTTGTGTCCTTTGGGATCCGTGTTAGCCGCTTGCTTTTCTGTCCAGAGCATCCGTGCATTGTTGTGTGCGGGGCGTGGAAATCTCCTGCTCCTGTGGTTATACCCATCAGTTCCTCCTGCCATGTCGGATAGGATTTGTCGAATGTAGCCATGGGTTCCTCTCTGAGGGGCACAGGTGTGGATGATTGTCATGTCCTCTTCTGAGATTTATGCTTTTATCGCTGAACAGGGTCCGTCGGTGTCTTTCTTGGTGGGCTCCTTTTGTGCTGTGTTTGTGGCTTAAAAGGTGTCCGTTGTGTTCCTTCAGAGTGGGTTTACCGTGTCCTGTCATTTCCTGAAAGACAGCAACGTGACCCAATCGCACATACCCATGGAGAGGATTTCTATTTTACGTGTGCATCCTCATGCTCCGCATTAAGGGACTAGAACGCCTTCCCAGGGCTACCCCGCAGGATCTCATTGCGTCTCCTTTCCCAACAGCCATACTGTGCATCATTAACCACGGGTTCTGGTCCTCCCAACCGCCTCCCACTCCCTCTTGGCCACCCCCATCTCTTGCCCAAGTGGCATTTCCTTTTCCGAGCAAAGGTTCATTTGAGGCACGTATTCACCCCCGGGAAGAAGGGGCGGTATCATGCAGTTTGGGTGGCTATCTCTTTCGGACGTAGCTCACTTTGTGTGAGGGCTCTAGTTCCATCCATGGTGCTGCCAGGGGCATTCGTCTGTACTTTTTACGGCCGAGTAGGACTCCCTCGTGGATGTGGGTACAGCCCATCTTCTTAATCCCTTCGTGTCTCGCTGGACCTTGAGGCTGTGTCTGTGTCTGGGCCAAATTGTGCAGAGTGCTGCCGGGAAGATACAGGCGCTTGGGTCCTCTTCAAGGGAAGTTCTGTCCGGTCATAAGCCCAAGGGTGGCATTTTCAGGTCATGAGGTAGTTCTATATGTAGGCTTCTGAGGTTCCTCCGTTGTGTTTTCCGTAGTGGTTGTCCCGAGTGGCCTTCCCACCCACAGTGTCGGGGGGCTCCCTTTTATGCACCTCCTCCGCTGCGTGTGTTTTTGGCTGGCTGTTAATGAGGACCCTTCCGACTGGTGGGAGGTGGGGCCTCGTAGCACTTGTGATGTGCCTTTCGCGAATAGTCAGGGATGCTGAGCATTTCTTTCATGTGCTTGTCATCCTTCTGTGCACCTTCTTGGGAGAGATGTCTCCTCAGGTCTCTTGCCCATAGTTCAGTTGGGTGGGTGGTTGCTTCCCGCTCTCTGTTTGGTTGGCTTTCCCTTTGGCGTTGAGGCGTTGTTTGTATGTTTTACAGCTGGAGCCCCTGAGCGCTGCATCGTTTGGAAGCATTTTCTCGCGTGGGTTTAGGGTGTCCTTCTTTGTAAGGGTTCCGTGGCCATGCCAAAGCTTGTCCGGTGGCTTAGGTCCCATGGGCTTATGTATGCTTTTATTTCTGTTGCCTTGGGAGACCGGCCTGGAAACGTTTTGTGCAGTTGACCTCAGAGCCTTTATGGCCTGTGTCGTCTTCTAGGAGTTTGATGGCGTTGTCTCTTCCATTGAAGGCTTTAGGCCAGGGAGAGTGTGCTTCAGGGCATGGCATGAGGGGGTCTTGCGGGTTCATTGATCTCCATGTGGCTCTACATCTTTCTCAGTAGTGCGTGCTGAGAAGACTGTCTTGTGCCCCTCTTTAGGCTCTTGGCCCCTGTGTCGAAGAGGCACTGACCTTCAGGGCATGGGCCTCCTTCTGGGTTCTCTGTTCCGTTCCCTCGGCCTGTGTGTCTGTTGTGGCAGCAGGACGAGAGTGTCTGGATTCCTGCCTCTGTGTAATCATGCCGGCAGGCTGGGAGAATGATGGCTCCTGCTAGGTTTGTGTTCCTCATGATGGCTTTGGCATGCTGGCACGCTTTTAGCTTTGCATGTAGGCTTTCTGGATTTTCTGTCCTCGTCCTGTGCAACATGTCATGGGTACGTTGGTGGGGATTGCGTTGACTAGTGTAGATTGCTTTCGGCTGTATGGCCGTTGGTACCATATTCATTCCTCCGACCTAGGTGCATGGCACATGGTTCCATTTCTCTGAGTCCACGTTCATGTCCTAGATTAACGTTTGAGGAGCCTCAGTCTGTCACCTCACGGGTGAGGGTTGTTCCTAGTTCCTAGGTCTGTGCTTGTTGGGGTGCGATTTTAAGGGAGTCGTAGTTCTGTATTCCTTTTCTAATGTTTCACTTTGAGTAGGCACAAGGGTCACCGATTTCTGAAGGTGACCCTTGCCTCGTGCTGCTCGGCTGAATGTGTTGATCAGTCCGTGCAGCTTTCGGGTTGAGTCCTTAGGGTTGTCTGCATGGAACGTCGTGTCCTCGGCAGACCATGGCGATTGAGGTTCTTCTCTTGCCCTCTGGATCCCTTTCATTGCTTTGGTTTCTGTGATTGCTCTGGTGGCTAGGACGCCCAATAATACAGTGTTGAACGAAAGGGGTGCGAGTGGGCATCCGCCCCTTGTTCCAGCTTTGAGTGTGCGGGCTTTCCGCTTTTCTCCATCGAGTGATTATTGTGGCTGTGGGTTTGTCATAAGTGGCTTTTCTTCTGTTCAGGTGTCTTCGCTCCTGACCGCCTGTGGTAGAGGTTTTCTTCGTTGTTTGATCGTGTGTTTGTTTTGGTTTGTGTTGCATCCCGAAAGGATGGATGGTGGACGTGCCAAGTGCCTTCTCGGCCTCAATTGAGACGATCGGGTGGTTTCTGACTTATTTTTGGGTGATTGTGACGTCGACTGCTTTGCGTAGGTGGACCCCTCCCTGTGAAGCTGGGGTGAATCCCCCTTGGGCGTGGGCGGATGATCATTTTTCTGGGTGGTTGGATGGGTCGGCTCCAACTGTGTTGAGAGGTTTTGCGTCTCTTTGCACCCCGTGTCCTGGCCTGTGAGGGTCTGTTTTGGTGTTGTCTTTGTCTGGTGTCGGTATTTGGGGGATGGTGGCATCTGAGCATGTCTCTGGAGTGTTCCTCCTTCTTCTACCCTTTGGAAAAGTTTAAGGAGACCGGGTAGTGGGGTTAGTTTGGGTGTGTCTTTGGAGGTTTGGTAGAGTTCGCCATGAAACCTTCTGGTCCTGGGCTTTGGGGTACATAGGGAGTGTTTTTATGCCATCTTGAGTTTCATTTCTGGTGATCGGCCTGCTGAACTGATCTATTTGTTCTTGACTGAGGCGTGGCGGGCTCCCAGTCTCTGGAAAGTTGTCCATTGTTTCTAGGTTGTACGATGCGTTGGCCTACAGATGTTCGCGGGATGGATGCATGTTTCAATCATGGTTTTGTTTCTACCCCTGGAATATCCATGTTGATTTCTCCCTTTTCATTACTTCTTTTTTGGAATCGGGGGTTTGGGGGCCTCCCCATCTTAGCGGGTCAGGCCAGGTGTTTGTCGCTTGTGCCTGCCTTTGCAAAGGCTCAGCTCTTGCTGGTATTGCTATTGCTGTTGCGTTTTGCACCTCTAGTTGCTCGATTTCCTCTCTGGCATGTAGGGTGTCCTTCCCTTTTGCTTGTGTTTGGTCTTTGTTCTCTAACGCATGTGGCTGGTGGCTTCAGTTGGCGCTGCGTGCTGTTTGCTCTTTTTGAGGAAGGCTGTGTAGCTTCCCATGACGCACTGCCTGTGGGGCAGCCCCGAGAAGTTGTGGGGTTGGGTCGTCCTTGTCGTTGGTCTAGAGGTGGATTTTAATTTCCTCTTTGGTTTCCTCATTGTCCCAGCTTAGTGTTTCTACCCAGTGTGTCATCAGTCTTTTATTATCCCTTTTCCTGTCGTTCATTTACATTTTCTTGCCACTGTGTTCGGAGGTGTTAGGTGACATGATTTCGGAGCTCTTGCGTTTGTTGAGGTTGGTTTTGTGCCCTGACATGTGGGCCATGCCTCCTTGAGATCGATAGGTGTGCACTTGCAGATGAGGTATAATGTGCTTGTTTGGGATGTACCGTCCTGCCCAGGGACCATACAATGGGAAAAGACCATCAGTCGAGTCTCACGTTTCTCTTGTGTCCTTTGGGATCCGTGTTAGCCGCTTGCTTTTCTGTCCAGAGCATCCGTGCATTGTTGTGAGCGGGGCGTGGAAATCTCCTGCTCCTGTGGTTATACCCATCAGTTCCTCCTGCCATGTCGGATAGGATTTGTCGAATGTAGCCATGGGTTCCTCTCTGAGGGGCACAGGTGTGGATGATTGTCATGTCCTCTTCTGAGATTTATGCTTTTATCGCTGAACAGGGTCCGTCGGTGTCTTTCTTGGTGGGCTCCTTTTGTGCTGTGTTTGTGGCTTAAAAGGTGTCCATTGTGATCGTTCAGAGTGGGTTTACCGTGTCCTGTCATTTCCTGAAAGACAGCAACGTGACCCAATCGCACATACCCATGGAGAGGATTTCTATTTCACGTGTGCATCCTCCTGCTCCGCATTAAGGGACTAGAACGCCTTCCCAGGGCTACCCCGCAGGATCTCATTGCGTCTCCTTTCCCAACAGCCATACTGTGCATCATTAACCACGGGTTCCGGTCCTCCCAACCGCCTCCCACTCCCTCTTGGCCACCCCCATCTCTTGCCCAAGTGGCATGTCCTTTTCCGAGCAAAGGTTCATTTCAGGCACGTATTCACCCCCGGGAAGAAGGGGCGGTATCATGCAGTTTGGGTGGCTATCTCTTTCGGACGTAGCTCACTTTGTGTGAGGGCTCTAGTTCCATCCATGGTGCTGCCAGGGGCATTCGTCTGTACTTTTTATGGCCGAGTAGGACTCCCTCGTGTATATGGGTACAGCCCATCTTCTTAATCCCTTCGTGTCTCGCTGGACCTTGAGGCTGTGTCTGTGTCTGGGCCAAATTGTGCAGAGTGCTGCCGGGAAGATACAGGCGCTTGGGTCCTCTTCAAGGGAAGTTCTGTCCGGTCATAAGCCCAAGGGTGGCATTTTCAGGTCATGAGGTAGTTCTATATGTAGGCTTCTGAGGTTCCTCCGTTGTGTTTTCTGCAGTGGTTGTCCCGAGTGGCCTTCCCACCCACAGTGTCGGAGGGCTCCCTTTTATGCACCTCCTCCGCTGCGTGTGTTTTTGGCTGGCTGTTAATGAGGACCCTTCCGACTGGTGTGAGGTGGGGCCTCGTAGCACTTGTGATGTGCCTTTCGCGAATAGTCAGGGATGCTGAGCATTTCTTTCATGTGCTTGTCCTCCATCTGTGCACCTTCTTGGGAGAGACGTCTCCTCAGGTCTCTTGCCCATAGTTCAGTTGGGTGGGTGGTTGCTTCCCGCTCTCTGTTTGGTTGGCTTTCCCTTTGGCGTTGAGGCGTTGTTTGTATGTTTTACAGCTGGAGCCCCTGAGCGCTGCATCGTTTGGAAGCATTTTCTCGCGTGGGTTTAGGGTGTCCTTCTTTGTAAGGGTTCCGTGGCCATGCCAAAGCTTGTCCGGTGGCTTAGGTCCCATGGGCTTATGTATGCTTTTATTTCTGTTGCCTTGGGAGACCGGCCTGGAAACGTTTTGTGCAGTTGACCTCAGAGCCTTTATGGCCTGTGTCGTCTTCTAGGAGTTTGATGGCGTCGTCTCTTCCATTGAAGGCTTTAGGCCAGGGAGAGTGTGCTTCAGGGCATGGCATGAGGGGGTCTTGCGGGTTCATTGATCTCCATGTGGCTCTACATCTTTCTCAGTAGTGCGTGCTGAGAAGACTGTCTTGTGCCCCTCTTTAGGCTCTTGGCCCCTGTGTCGAAGAGGCACTGACCTTCAGGGCATGGGCCTCCTTCTGGGTTCTCTGTTCCATTCCCTCGGCCTGTGTGTCTGTTGTGGTACCAGGACGAGAGTGTCTGGATTCCTGCCTCTGTGTAATCATGCCTGCAGGCTGGGAGAATGATGGCTCCTGCTAGGTTTGTGTTCCTCATGATGGCTTTGGCATGCTGGCACGGTTTTAGCTTTGCATGTAGGCTTTCTGGATTTTCTGTCCTCGTCCTGTGCAACATGTCATGGGTACGTTGGTGGGGATTGCGTTGACTAGTGTAGATTGCTTTCGGCTGTATGGCCGTTGGTACCATATTCATTCCTCCGACCTAGGTGCATGGCACATGGTTCCATTTCTCTGAGTCCACGTTCATGTCCTAGATTAACGTTTGAGGAGCCTCAGTCTGTCACCTCACGGGTGAGGGTTGTTCCTAGTTCCTAGGTCTGTGCTTGTTGGGGTGCGATTTTAAGGGAGTCGTAGTTCTGTATTCCTTTTCTAATGTTTCACTTTGAGTAGGCACAAGGGTCACCGATTTCTGAAGGTGACCCTTGCCTCGTGCTGCTCGGCTGAATGTGTTGATCAGTCCGTGCAGCTTTCGGGTTGAGTCCTTAGGGTTGTCTGCATGGAACGTCGTGTCCTCGGCAGACCATGGCGATTGAGGTTCTTCTCTTGCCCTCTGGATCCCTTTCATTGCTTTGGTTTCTGTGATTGCTCTGGTTCCTAGGACGCCCAATAATACAGTGTTGAATGAAAGGGGTGCGAGTGGGCATCCGCCCCTTGTTCCAGCTTTGAGTGTGCGGGCTTTCCGCTTTTCTCCATCGAGTGATTATTGTGGCTGTGGGTTTGTCATAAGTGGCTTTTCTTCTGTTCAGGTGTCTTCGCTCCTGACCGCCTGTGGTAGAGGTTTTCTTCGTTGTTTGATCGTGTGTTTGTTTTGGTTTGTGTTGCATCCCGAAAGGATGGATGGTGGACGTGCCAAGTGCCTTCTCGGCCTCAATTGAGACGATCAGGTGGTTTCTGACTTATTTTTGGGTGATTGTGACGTCGACTGCTTTGCGTAGGTGGACCCCTCCCTGTGAAGCTGGGGTGAATCCCCCTTGGGCGTGGGCGGATGATCATTTTTCTGGGTGGTTGGATGGGTCGGCTCCAACTGTGTTGAGAGGTTTTGCGTCTCTTTGCACCCGGTGTCCTGGCCTGTGAGGGTCTGTTATGGTGGTGTCTTTGTCTGGTGTAGGTATTTGGGGGATGGTGGCATCTGAGCATGTCTCTGGAGTGTTCCTCCTTCTTCTACCCTTTGGAAAAGTTTAAGGAGACCAGGTAGTGGGGTTAGTTTGGGTGTGTCTTTGGAGGTTTGGTAGAGTTCGCCATGAAACCTTCTGGTCCTGGGCTTTGGGGTACATAGGGAGTGTTTTTATGCCATCTTGAGTTTCATTTCTGGTGATCGGCCTGCTGAACTGATCTATTTGTTCTTGACTGAGGCGTGGCGGGCTCCCAGTCTCTGGAAAGTTGTCCATTGTTTCTAGGTTGTACGATGCGTTGGCCTACAGATGTTCGCGGGATGGATGCATGTTTCAATCATGGTTTTGTTTCTACCCCTGGAATATCCATGTTGATTTCTCCCTTTCCATTACTTCTTTTTTGGAATCGGGGGTTTGGGGGCCTCCCCATCTTAGCGGGTCAGGCCAGGTGTTTGTCGCTTGTGCCTGCCTTTGCAAAGGCTCAGCTCTTGCTGGTATTGCTATTGCTGTTGCGTTTTGCACCTCTAGTTGCTCGATTTCCTCTCTGGCATGTAGGGTGTCCTTCCCTTTTGCTTGTGTTTGGTCTTTGTTCTCTAACGCATGTGGCTGGTGGCTTCAGTTGGCGCTGCGTGCTGTTTGCTCTTTTTGAGGAAGGCTGTGTAGCTTCCCATGACGCACTGCCTGTGGGGCAGCCCCGAGAAGTTGTGGGGTTGGGTCGTCCTTGTCGTTGGTCTAGAGGTGGATTTTAATTTCCTCTTTGGTTTCCTCATTGTCCCAGCTTAGTGTTTCTACCCAGTGTGTCATCAGTCTTTTATTATCCCTTTTCCTGTCGTTCATTTACATTTTCTTGCCACTGTGTTCGGAGGTGTTAGGTGACATGATTTCGGAGCTCTTGCGTTTGTTGAGGTTGGTTTTGTGCCCTGACATGTGGGCCATGCCTCCTTGAGATCGATAGGTGTGCACTTGCAGATGAGGTATAATGTGCTTGTTTGGGATGTACCGTCCTGCCCAGGGACCATACAATGGGAAAAGACCATCAGTCGAGTCTCACGTTTCTCTTGTGTCCTTTGGGATCCGTGTTAGCCGCTTGCTTTTCTGTCCAGAGCATCCGTGCATTGTTGTGAGCGGGGCGTGGAAATCTCCTGCTCCTGTGGTTATACCCATCAGTTCCTCCTGCCATGTCGGATAGGATTTGTCGAATGTAGCCATGGGTTCCTCTCTGAGGGGCACAGGTGTGGATGATTGTCATGTCCTCTTCTGAGATTTATGCTTTTATCGCTGAACAGGGTCCGTCGGTGTCATTCTTGGTGGGCTCCTTTTGTGCTGTGTTTGTGGCTTAAAAGGTGTCCGTTGTGTTCCTTCAGAGTGGGTTTACCGTGTCCTGTCATTTCCTGAAAGACAGCAACGTGACCCAATCGCACATACCCATGGAGAGGATTTCTATTTTACGTGTGCATCCTCCTGCTCCGCATTAAGGGACTAGAACGCCTTCCCAGGGCTACCCCCCAGGATCTCATTGCGTCTCCTTTCCCAACAGCCATACTGTGCATCATTAACCACGGGTTCTGGTCCTCCCAACCGCCTCCCACTCCCTCTTGGCCACCCCCATCTCTTGCCCAAGTGGCATTTCCTTGTCCGAGCAATGGTTCATTTGAGGCACGTATTCACCCCCGGGAAGAAGGGGCGGTATCATGCAGTTTGGGTGGCTATCTCTTTCGGACGTAGCTCACTTTGTGTGAGGGCTCTAGTTCCATCCATGGTGCTGCCAGGGGCATTCGTCTGTACTTTTTACGGCCGAGTAGGACTCCCTCGTGTATATGGGTACAGCCCATCTTCTTAATCCCTTCGTGTCTCGCTGGACCTTGAGGCTGTGTCTGTGTCTGGGCCAAATTGTGCAGAGTGCTGCCGGGAAGATACAGGCGCTTGGGTCCTCTTCAAGGGAAGTTCTGTCCGGTCATAAGCCCAAGGGTGGCATTTTCAGGTCATGAGGTAGTTCTATATGTAGGCTTCTGAGGTTCCTCCGTTGTGTTTTCTGCAGTGGTTGTCCCGAGTGGCCTTCCCACCCACAGTGTCGGAGGGCTCCCTTTTATGCACCTCCTCCGCTGCGTGTGTTTTTGGCTGGCTGTTAATGAGGACCCTTCCGACTGGTGTGAGGTGGGGCCTCGTAGCACTTGTGATGTGCCTTTCGCGAATAGTCAGGGATGCTGAGCATTTCTTTCATGTGCTTGTCCTCCATCTGTGCACCTTCTTGGGAGAGACGTCTCCTCAGGTCTCTTGCCCATAGTTCAGTTGGGTGGGTGGTTGCTTCCCGCTCTCTGTTTGGTTGGCTTTCCCTTTGGCGTTGAGGCGTTGTTTGTATGTTTTACAGCTGGAGCCCCTGAGCGCTGCATCGTTTGGAAGCATTTTCTCGCGTGGGTTTAGGGTGTCCTTCTTTGTAAGGGTTCCGTGGCCATGCCAAAGCTTGTCCGGTGGCTTAGGTCCCATGGGCTTATGTATGCTTTTATTTCTGTTGCCTTGGGAGACCGGCCTGGAAACGTTTTGTGCAGTTGACCTCAGAGTCTTTATGGCCTGTGTCGTCTTCTAGGAGTTTGATGGCGTCGTCTCTTCCATTGAAGGCTTTAGGCCAGGGAGAGTGTGCTTCAGGGCATGGCATGAGGGGGTCTTGCGGGTTCATTGATCTCCATGTGGCTCTACATCTTTCTCAGTAGTGCGTGCTGAGAAGACTGTCTTGTGCCCCTCTTTAGGCTCTTGGCCCCTGTGTCGAAGAGGCACTGACCTTCAGGGCATGGGCCTCCTTCTGGGTTCTCTGTTCCGTTCCCTCGGCCTGTGTGTCTGTTGTGGTAGCAGGACGAGAGTGTCTGGATTCCTGCCTCTGTGTAATCATGCCTGCAGGGTGGGAGAATGATGGCTCCTGCTAGGTTTGTGTTCCTCATGATGGCTTTGGCATGCTGGCACGCTTTTAGCTTTGCATGTAGCCTTTCTGGATTTTCTGTCCTCGTCCTGTGCAACATGTCCTGGGTACGTTGGTGGGGATTGCGTTGACTAGTGTAGATTGCTTTCGGCTGTATGGCCGTTGGTACCATATTCATTCCTCCGACCTAGGTGCATGGCATATGGTTCCATTTCTCTGAGTCCACGTTCATGTCCTAGATTAACGTTTGAGGAGCCTCAGTCTGTCACCTCACGGGTGAGGGTTGTTCCTAGTTCCTAGGTCTGTGCTTGTTGGGGTGCGATTTTAAGGGAGTCGTAGTTCTGTATTCCTTTTCTAATGTTTCACTTTGAGTATGCACAAGGGTCACCGATTTCTGAAGGTGACCCTTGCCTCGTGCTGCTCGGCTGAATATGTTGATCCGTCCGTGCAGCTTTCGGGTTGAGTCCTTAGGGTTGTCTGCATGGAACGTCGTGTCCTCGGCAGACCATGGCGATTGAGGTTCTTCTCTTGCCCTCTGGATCCCTTTCATTGCTTTGGTTTCTGTGATTGCTCTGGTGGCTAGGACGCCCAATAATACAGTGTTGAACGAAAGGGGTGCGAGTGGGCATCCGCCCCTTGTTCCAGATTTGAGTGTGCGGGCTTTCTGCTTTTCTCCGTCGAGTGATTATTGTGGCTGTGGGTTTGTCATAAGTGGCTTTTCTTCTGTTCAGGTGTCTTCGCTCCTGACCGCCTGTGGTAGAGGTTTTCTTCGTTGTTTGTTCGTGTGTTTGTTTTGGTTTGTGTTGCATCCCGAAAGGATGGATGGTGGACGTGCCAAGTGCCTTCTCGGCCTCAATTGAGACGATCGGGTGGTTTCTGACTTATTTTTGGGTGATTGTGACGTCGACTGCTTTGCGTAGGTGGACCCCTCCCTGTGAAGCTGGGGTGAATCCCCCTTGGGCGTGGGCGGATGATCATTTTTCTGGGTGGTTGGATGGGTCGGCTCCAACTGTGTTGAGAGGTTTTGCGTCTCTTTGCACCCCGTGTCCTGGCCTGTGAGGGTCTGTTTTGGTGTTGTCTTTGTCTGGTGTCGGTATTTGGGGGATGGTGGCATCTGAGCATGTCTCTGGAGTGTTCCTCCTTCTTCGACCCTTTGGAAAAGTTTAAGGAGACCGGGTAGTGGGGTTAGTTTGGGTGTGTCTTTGGAGGTTTGGTAGAGTTCGCCATGAAACCTTCTGGTCCTGGGCTTTGGGGTACATAGGGAGTGTTTTTATGCCATCTTGAGTTTCATTTCTGGTGATCGGCCTGCTGAACTGATCTATTTGTTCTTGACTGAGGCGTGGCGGGCTCCCAGTCTCTGGAAAGTTGTCCATTGTTTCTAGGTTGTACGATGCGTTGGCCTACAGATGTTCGCGGGATGGATGCATGTTTCAATCATGGTTTTGTTTCTACCCCTGGAATATCCATGTTGATTTCTCCCTTTCCATTACTTCTTTTTTGGAATCGGGGGTTTGGGGGCCTCCCCATCTTAGCGGGTCAGGCCAGGTGTTTGTCGCTTGTGCCTGCCTTTGCAAAGGCTCAGCTCTTGCTGGTATTGCTATTGCTGTTGCGTTTTGCACCTCTAGTTGCTCGATTTCCTCTCTGGCATGTAGGGTGTCCTTCCCTTTTGCTTGTGTTTGGTCTTTGTTCTCTAACGCATGTGGCTGGTGGCTTCAGTTGGCGCTGCGTGCTGTTTGCTCTTTTTGAGGAAGGCTGTGTAGCTTGCCATGACGCACTGCCTGTGGGGCAGCCCCGAGAAGTTGTGGGGTTGGGTCGTCCTTGTCGTTGGTCTAGAGGTGGATTTTAATTTCCTCTTTGGTTTCCTCATTGTCCCAGCTTAGTGTTTCTACCCAGTGTGTCATCAGTCTTTTATTATCCCTTTTCCTGTCGTTCATTTACATTTTCTTGCCACTGTGTTCGGAGGTGTTAGGTGACATGATTTCGGAGCTCTTGCGTTTGTTGAGGTTGGTTTTGTGCCCTGACATGTGGGCCATGCCTCCTTGAGATCGATAGGTGTGCACTTGCAGATGAGGTATAATGTGCTTGTTTGGGATGTACCGTCCTGCCCAGGGACCATACAATGGGAAAAGACCATCAGTCGAGTCTCACGTTTCTCTTGTGTCCTTTGGGATCCGTGTTAGCCGCTTGCTTTTCTGTCCAGAGCATCCGTGCATTGTTGTGTGCGGGGCGTGGAAATCTCCTGCTCCTGTGGTTATACCCATCAGTTCCTCCTGCCATGTCGGATAGGATTTGTCGAATGTAGCCATGGGTTCCTCTCTGAGGGGCACAGGTGTGGATGATTGTCATGTCCTCTTCTGAGATTTATGCTTTTATCGCTGAACAGGGTCCGTCGGTGTCTTTCTTGGTGGGCTCCTTTTGTGCTGTGTTTGTGGCTTAAAAGGTGTCCGTTGTGTTCCTTCAGAGTGGGTTTACCGTGTCCTGTCATTTCCTGAAAGACAGCAACGTGACCCAATCGCACATACACATGGAGAGGATTTCTATTTTACGTGTGCATCCTCCTGCTCCGCATTAAGGGACTAGAACGCCTTCCCAGGGCTACCCCCCAGGATCTCATTGCGTCTCCTTTCCCAACAGCCATACTGTGCATCATTAACCACGGGTTCCGGTCCTCCCAACCGCCTCCCACTCCCTCTTGGCCACCCCCATCTCTTGCCCAAGTGGCATTTCCTTTTCCGAGCAAAGGTTCATTTGAGGCACGTATTCACCCCCGGGAAGAAGGGGCGGTATCATGCAGTTTGGGTGGCTATCTCTTTCGGACGTAGCTCACTTTGTGTGAGGGCTCTAGTTCCATCCATGGTGCTGCCAGGGGCATTCGTCTGTACTTTTTACGGCCGAGTAGGACTCCCTCGTGTATGTGGGTACAGCCCATCTTCTTAATCCCTTCGTGTCTCGCTGGACCTTGAGGCTGTGTCTGTGTCTGGGCCAAATTGTGCAGAGTGCTGCCGGGAAGATACAGGCGCTTGGGTCCTCTTCAAGGGAAGTTCTGTCCGGTCATAAGCCCAAGGGTGGCATTTTCAGGTCATGAGGTAGTTCTATATGTAGGCTTCTGAGGTTCCTCCGTTGTGTTTTCTGCAGTGGTTGTCCCGAGTGGCCTTCCCACCCACAGTGTCGGAGGGCTCCCTTTTATGCACCTCCTCCGCTGCGTGTGTTTTTGGCTGGCTGTTAATGAGGACCCTTCCGACTGGTGTGAGGTGGGGCCTCGTAGCACTTGTGATGTGCCTTTCGCGAATAGTCAGGGATGCTGAGCATTTCTTTCATGTGCTTGTCCTCCATCTGTGCACCTTCTTGGGAGAGACGTCTCCTCAGGTCTCTTGCCCATAGTTCAGTTGGGTGGGTGGTTGCTTCCCGCTCTCTGTTTGGTTGGCTTTCCCTTTGGCGTTGAGGCGTTGTTTGTATGTTTTACAGCTGGAGCCCCTGAGCGCTGCATCGTTTGGAAGCATTTTCTCGCGTGGGTTTAGGGTGTCCTTCTTTGTAAGGGTTCCGTGGCCATGCCAAAGCTTGTCCGGTGGCTTAGGTCCCATGGGCTTATGTATGCTTTTATTTCTGTTGCCTTGGGAGACCGGCCTGGAAACGTTTTGTGCAGTTGACCTCAGAGCCTTTATGGCCTGTGTCGTCTTCTAGGAGTTTGATGGCGTCGTCTCTTCCATTGAAGGCTTTAGGCCAGGGAGAGTGTGCTTCAGGGCATGGCATGAGGGGGTCTTGCGGGTTCATTGATCTCCATGTGGCTCTACATCTTTCTCAGTAGTGCGTGCTGAGAAGACTGTCTTGTGCCCCTCTTTAGGCTCTTGGCCCCTGTGTCGAAGAGGCACTGACCTTCAGGGCATGGGCCTCCTTCTGGGTTCTCTGTTCCGTTCCCTCGGCCTGTGTGTCTGTTGTGGTAGCAGGACGAGAGTGTCTGGATTCCTGCCTCTGTGTTATCATGCCGGCAGGCTGGGAGAATGATGGCTCCTGCTAGGTTTGTGTTCCTCATGATGGCTTTGGCATGCTGGCACGCTTTTAGCTTTGCATGTAGGCTTTCTGGATTTTCTGTCCTCGTCCTGTGCAACATGTCCTGGGTACGTTGGTGGGGATTGCGTTGACTAGTGTAGATTGCTTTCGGCTGTATGGCCGTTGGTACCATATTCATTCCTCCGACCTAGGCGCATGGCACATGGTTCCATTTCTCTGAGTCCACGTTCATGTCCTAGATTAACGTTTGAGGAGCCTCAGTCTGTCACCTCACGGGTGAGGGTTGTTCCTAGTTCCTAGGTCTGTGCTTGTTGGGGTGCGATTTTAAGGGAGTCGTAGTTCTGTATTCCTTTTCTAATGTTTCACTTTGAGTATGCACAAGGGTCACCGATTTAAGAAGGTGACCCTTGCCTCGTGCTGCTCGGCTGAATGTGTTGATCAGTCCGTGCAGCTTTCGGGTTGAGTCCTTAGGGTTGTCTGCATGGAACGTCGTGTCCTCGGCAGACCATGGCGATTGAGGTTCTTCTCTTGCCCTCTGGATCCCTTTCATTGCTTTGGTTTCTGTGATTGCTCTGGTGGCTAGGACGCCCAATAATACAGTGTTGAACGAAAGGGGTGCGAGTGCGCATCCGCCCCTTGTTCCAGCTTTGAGTGTGCGGGCTTTCCGCTTTTCTCCATCGAGTGATTATTGTGGCTGTGGGTTTGTCATAAGTGGCTTTTCTTCTGTTCAGGTGTCTTCGCTCCTGACCGCCTGTGGTAGAGGTTTTCTTCGTTGTTTGTTCGTGTGTTTGTTTTGGTTTGTGTTGCATCCCGAAAGGATGGATGGTGGACGTGCCAAGTGCCTTCTCGGCCTCAATTGAGACGATCGGGTGGTTTCTGACTTATTTTTGGGTGATTGTGACGTCGACTGCTTTGCGTAGGTGGACCCCTCCCTGTGAAGCTGGGGTGAATCCCCCTTGGGCGTGGGCGGATGATCATTTTTCTGGGTGGTTGGATGGGTCGGCTCCAACTGTGTTGAGAGGTTTTGCGTCTCTTTGCACCCCGTGTCCTGGCCTGTGAGGGTCTGTTTTGGTGTTGTCTTTGTCTGGTGTCGGTATTTGGGGGATGGTGGCATCTGAGCATGTCTCTGGAGTGTTCCTCCTTCTTCTACCCTTTGGAAAAGTTTAAGGAGACCGGGTAGTGGGGTTAGTTTGGGTGTGTCTTTGGAGGTTTGGTAGAGTTCGCCATGAAACCTTCTGGTCCTGGGCTTTGGGGTACATAGGGAGTGTTTTTATGCCATCTTGAGTTTCATTTCTGGTGATCGGCCTGCTGAACTGATCTATTTGTTCTTGACTGAGGCGTGGCGGGCTCCCAGTCTCTGGAAAGTTGTCCATTGTTTCTAGGTTGTACGATGCGTTGGCCTACAGATGTTCGCGGGATGGATGCATGTTTCAATCATGGTTTTGTTTCTACCCCTGGAATATCCATGTTGATTTCTCCCTTTCCATTACTTCTTTTTTGGAATCGGGGGTTTGGGGGCCTCCCCATCTTAGCGGGTCAGGCCAGGTGTTTGTCGCTTGTGCCTGCCTTTGCAAAGGCTCAGCTCTTGCTGGTATTGCTATTGCTGTTGCGTTTTGCACCTCTAGTTGCTCGATTTCCTCTCTGGCATGTAGGGTGTCCTTCCCTTTTGCTTGTGTTTGGTCTTTGTTCTCTAACGCATGTGGCTGGTGGCTTCAGTTGGCGCTGCGTGCTGTTTGCTCTTTTTGAGGAAGGCTGTGTAGCTTGCCATGACGCACTGCCTGTGGGGCAGCCCCGAGAAGTTGTGGGGTTGGGTCGTCCTTGTCGTTGGTCTAGAGGTGGATTTTAATTTCCTCTTTGGTTTCCTCATTGTCCCAGCTTAGTGTTTCTACCCAGTGTGTCATCAGTCTTTTATTATCCCTTTTCCTGTCGTTCATTTACAGATTCTTGCCACTGTGTTCGGAGGTGTTAGGTGACATGATTTCGGAGCTCTTGCGTTTGTTGAGGTTGGTTTTGTGCCCTGACATGTGGGCCATGCCTCCTTGAGATCGATAGGTGTGCACTTGCAGATGAGGTATAATGTGCTTGTTTGGGATGTACCGTCCTGCCAAGGGACCATACAATGGGAAAAGACCATCAGTCGAGTCTCACGTTTCTCTTGTGTCCTTTGGGATCCGTGTTAGCCGCTTGCTTTTCTGTCCAGAGCATCCGTGCATTGTTGTGTGCGGGGCGTGGAAATCTCCTGCTCCTGTGGTTATACCCATCAGTTCCTCCTGCCATGTCGGATAGGATTTGTCGAATGTAGCCATGGGTTCCTCTCTGAGGGGCACAGGTGTGGATGATTGTCATGTCCTCTTCTGAGATTTATGCTTTTATCGCTGAACAGGGTCCGTCGGTGTCTTTCTTGGTGGGCTCCTTTTGTGCTGTGTTTGTGGCTTAAAAGGTGTCCGTTGTGTTCCTTCAGAGTGGGTTTACCGTGTCCTGTCATTTCCTGAAAGACAGCAACGTGACCCAATCGCACATACCCATGGAGAGGATTTCT
Organism: Sus scrofa; assembly: GCF_054392235.1. Taxonomy (NCBI): domain Eukaryota; kingdom Metazoa; phylum Chordata; class Mammalia; order Artiodactyla; family Suidae; genus Sus; species Sus scrofa. The sequence goes on from NC_139383.1 coordinate 152,767,739, forward strand.
ATTTTACGTGTGCATCCTCATGCTCCGCATTAAGGGACTAGAACGCCTTCCCAGGGCTACCCCCCAGGATCTCATTGCGTCTCCTTTCCCAACAGCCTTACTGTGCATCATTAACCACGGGTTCCGGTCCTCCCAACCGCCTCCCACTCCCTCTTGGCCACCCCCATCTCTTGCCCAAGTGGCATTTCCTTTTCCGAGCAAAGGTTCATTTGAGGCACGTATTCACCCCCGGGAAGAAGGGGCGGTATCATGCAGTTTGGGTGGCTATCTCTTTCGGACGTAGCTCACTTTGTGTGAGGGCTCTAGTTCCATCCATGGTGCTGCCAGGGGCATTCGTCTGTACTTTTTACGGCCGAGTAGGACTCCCTCGTGTATATGGGTACAGCCCATCTTCTTAATCCCTTCGTGTCTCGCTGGACCTTGAGGCTGTGTCTGTGTCTGGGCCAAATTGTGCAGAGTGCTGCCGGGAAGATACAGGCGCTTGGGTCCTCTTCAAGGGAAGTTCTGTCCGGTCATAAGCCCAAGGGTGGCATTTTCAGGTCATGAGGTAGTTCTATATGTAGGCTTCTGAGGTTCCTCCGTTGTGTTTTCTGCAGTGGTTGTCCCGAGTGGCCTTCCCACCCACAGTGTCGGAGGGCTCCCTTTTATGCACCTCCTCCGCTGCGTGTGTTTTTGGCTGGCTGTTAATGAGGACCCTTCCGACTGGTGTGAGGTGGGGCCTCGTAGCACTTGTGATGTGCCTTTCGCGAATAGTCAGGGATGCTGAGCATTTCTTTCATGTGCTTGTCCTCCATCTGTGCACCTTCTTGGGAGAGACGTCTCCTCAGGTCTCTTGCCCATAGTTCAGTTGGGTGGGTGGTTGCTTCCCGCTCTCTGTTTGGTTGGCTTTCCCTTTGGCGTTGAGGCGTTGTTTGTATGTTTTACAGCTGGAGCCCCTGAGCGCTGCATCGTTTGGAAGCATTTTCTCGCGTGGGATTAGGGTGTCCTTCTTTGTAAGGGTTCCGTGGCCATGCCAAAGCTTGTCCGGTGGCTTAGGTCCCATGGGCTTATGTATGCTTTTATTTCTGTTGCCTTGGGAGACCGGCCTGGAAACGTTTTGTGCAGTTGACCTCAGAGCCTTTATGGCCTGTGTCGTCTTCTAGGAGTTTGATGGCGTCGTCTCTTCCATTGAAGGCTTTAGGCCGGGGAGAGTGTGCTTCAGGGCATGGCATGAGGGGGTCTTGTTGGTACATTGATCTCCATGTGGCTCTACATCTTTCTCAGTAGTGCGTGCTGAGAAGACTGTCTTGTGCCCCTCTTTAGGCTCTTGGCCCCTGTGTCGAAGAGGCACTGACCTTCAGGGCATGGGCCTCCTTCTGGGTTCTCTGTTCCGTTCCCTCGGCCTGTGTGTCTGTTGTGGTACCAGGATGAGAGTGTCTGGATTCCTGCCTCTGTGTAATCATGCCTGCAGGGTGGGAGAATGATGGCTCCTGCTAGGTTTGTGTTCCTCATGATGGCTTTGGCATGCTGGCACGCCTTTAGCTTTGCATGTAGGCTTTCTGGATTTTCTGTCCTCATCCTGTGCAACATGTCATGGGTACGTTGGTGGGGATTGCGTTGACTAGTGTAGATTGCTTTCGGCTGTATGGCCGTTGGTACCATATTCATTCCTCCGACCTAGGCGCATGGCACATGGTTCCATTTCTCTGAGTCCACGTTCATGTCCTAGATTAACGTTTGAGGAGCCTCAGTCTGTCACCTCACGGGTGAGGGTTGTTCCTAGTTCCTAGGTCTGTGCTTGTTGGGGTGCGATTTTAAGGGAGTCGTAGTTCTGTATTCCTTTTCTAATGTTTCACTTTGAGTATGCACAAGGGTCACCGATTTCTGAAGGTGACCCTTGCCTCGTGCTGCTCGGCTGAATGTGTTGATCAGTCCGTGCAGCTTTCGGGTTGAGTCCTTAGGGTTGTCTGCATGGAACGTCGTGTCCTCGGCAGACCATGGCGATTGAGGTTCTTCTCTTGCCCTCTGGATCCCTTTCATTGCTTTGGTTTCTGTGATTGCTCTGGTGGCTAGGACGCCCAATAATACAGTGTTGAATGAAAGGGGTGCGAGTGGGCATCCGCCCCTTGTTCCAGCTTTGAGTGTGCGGGCTTTCCGCTTTTCTCCATCGAGTGATTATTGTGGCTGTGGGTTTGTCATAAGTGGCTTTTCTTCTGTTCAGGTGTCTTCGCTCCTGACCGCCTGTGGTAGAGGTTTTCTTCGTTGTTTGATCGTGTGTTTGTTTTTGTTTGTGTTGCATCCCGAAAGGATGGATGGTGGACGTGCCAAGTGCCTTCTCGGCCTCAATTGAGACGATCGGGTGGTTTCTGACTTATTTTTGGGTGATTGTGACGTCGACTGCTTTGCGTAGGTGGACCCCTCCCTGTGAAGCTGGGGTGAATCCCCCTTGGGCGTGGGCGGATGATCATTTTTCTGGGTGGTTGGATGGGTCGGCTCCAACTGTGTTGAGAGGTTTTGCGTCTCTTTGCACCCCGTGTCCTGGCCTGTGAGGGTCTGTTTTGGTGTTGTCTTTGTCTGGTGTCGGTATTTGGGGGATGGTGGCATCTGAGCATGTCTCTGGAGTGTTCCTCCTTCTTCGACCCTTTGGAAAAGTTTAAGGAGACCGGGTAGTGGGGTTAGTTTGGGTGTGTCTTTGGAGGTTTGGTAGAGTTCGCCATGAAACCTTCTGGTCCTGGGCTTTGGGGTACATAGGGAGTGTTTTTATGCCATCTTGAGTTTCATTTCTGGTGATCGGCCTGCTGAACTGATCTATTTGTTCTTGACTGAGGCGTGGCGGGCTCCCAGTCTCTGGAAAGTTGTCCATTGTTTCTAGGATGTATGATGCGTTGGCCTACAGATGTTCGCGGGATGGATGCATGTTTCAATCATGGTTTTGTTTCTACCCCTGGAATATCCATGTTGATTTCTCCCTTTTCATTACTTCTTTTTTGGAATCGGGGGTTTGGGGGCCTCCCCATCTTAGCGGGTCAGGCCAGGTGTTTGTCGCTTGTGCCTGCCTTTGCAAAGGCTCAGCTCTTGCTGGTATTGCTATTGCTGTTGCGTTTTGCACCTCTAGTTGCTCGATTTCCTCTCTGGCATGTAGGGTGTCCTTCCCTTTTGCTTGTGTTTGGTCTTTGTTCTCTAACGCATGTGGCTGGTGGCTTCAGTTGGCGCTGCGTGCTGTTTGCTCTTTTTGAGGAAGGCTGTGTAGCTTGCCATGACGCACTGCCTGTGGGGCAGCCCCGAGAAGTTGTGGGGTTGGGTCGTCCTTGTCGTTGGTCTAGAGGTGGATTTTAATTTCCTCTTTGGTTTCCTCATTGTCCCAGCTTAGTGTTTCTACCCAGTGTGTCATCAGTCTTTTATTATCCCTTTTCCTGTCGTTCATTTACATTTTCTTGCCACTGTGTTCGGAGGTGTTAGGTGACATGATTTCGGAGCTCTTGCGTTTGTTGAGGTTGGTTTTGTGCCCTGACATGTGGGCCATGCCTCCTTGAGATCGATAGGTGTGCACTTGCAGATGAGGTATAATGTGCTTGTTTGGGATGTACCGTCCTGCCCAGGGACCATACAATGGGAAAAGACCATCAGTCGAGTCTCACGTTTCTCTTGTGTCCTTTGGGATCCGTGTTAGCCGCTTGCTTTTCTGTCCAGAGCATCCGTGCATTGTTGTGAGCGGGGCGTGGAAATCTCCTGCTCCTGTGGTTATACCCATCAGTTCCTCCTGCCATGTCGGATAGGATTTGTCGAATGTAGCCATGGGTTCCTCTCTGAGGGGCACAGGTGTGGATGATTGTCATGTCCTCTTCTGAGATTTATGCTTTTATCGCTGAACAGGGTCCGTCGGTGTCTTTCTTGGTGGGCTCCTTTTGTGCTGTGTTTGTGGCTTAAAAGGTGTCCGTTGTGTTCCTTCAGAGTGGGTTTACCGTGTCCTGTCATTTCCTGAAAGACAGCAACGTGACCCAATCGCACATACCCATGGAGAGGATTTCTATTTTACGTGTGCATCCTCCTGCTCCGCATTAAGGGACTAGAACGCCTTCCCAGGGCTACCCCCCAGGATCTCATTGCGTCTCCTTTCCCAACAGCCATACTGTGCATCATTAACCACGGGTTCCGGTCCTTCCAACCGCCTCCCACTCCCTCTTGGCCACCCCCATCTCTTGCCCAAGTGGCATTTCCTTTTCCGAGCAAAGGTTCATTTGAGGCACGTATTCACCCCCGGGAAGAAGGGGCGGTATCATGCAGTTTGGGTGGCTATCTCTTTCGGACGTAGCTCACTTTGTGTGAGGGCTCTAGTTCCATCCATGGTGCTGCCAGGGGCATTCGTCTGTACTTTTTATGGCCGAGTAGGACTCCCTCGTGTATATGGGTACAGCCCATCTTCTTAATCCCTTCGTGTCTCGCTGGACCTTGAGGCTGTGTCTGTGTCTGGGCCAAATTGTGCAGAGTGCTGCCGGGAAGATACAGGCGCTTGGGTCCTCTTCAAGGGAAGTTCTGTCCGGTCATAAGCCCAAGGGTGGCATTTTCAGGTCATGAGGTAGTTCTATATGTAGGCTTCTGAGGTTCCTCCGTTGTGTTTTCTGCAGTGGTTGTCCCGCGTGGCCTTCCCACCCACAGTGTCGGAGGGCTCCCTTTTATGCACCTCCTCCGCTGCGTGTGTTTTTGGCTGGCTGTTAATGAGGACCCTTCCGACTGGTGTGAGGTGGGGCCTCGTAGCACTTGTGATGTGCCTTTCGCGAATAGTCAGGGATGCTGAGCATTTCTTTCATGTGCTTGTCCTCCATCTGTGCACCTTCTTGGGAGAGACGTCTCCTCAGGTCTCTTGCCCATAGTTCAGTTGGGTGGGTGGTTGCTTCCCGCTCTCTGTTTGGTTGGCTTTCCCTTTGGCGTTGAGGCGTTGTTTGTATGTTTTACAGCTGGAGCCCCTGAGCGCTGCATCGTTTGGAAGCATTTTCTCGCGTGGGTTTAGGGTGTCCTTCTTTGTAAGGGTTCCGTGGCCATGCCAAAGCTTGTCCGGTGGCTTAGGTCCCATGGGCTTATGTATGCTTTTATTTCTGTTGCCTTGGGAGACCGGCCTGGAAACGTTTTGTGCAGTTGACCTCAGAGCCTTTATGGCCTGTGTCGTCTTCTAGGAGTTTGATGGCGTCGTCTCTTCCATTGAAGGCTTTAGGCCAGGGAGAGTGTGCTTCAGGGCATGGCATGAGGGGGTCTTGCGGGTTCATTGATCTCCATGTGGCTCTACATCTTTCTCAGTAGTGCGTGCTGAGAAGACTGTCTTGTGCCCCTCTTTAGGCTCTTGGCCCCTGTGTCGAAGAGGCACTGACCTTCAGGGCATGGGCCTCCTTCTGGGTTCTCTGTTCCGTTCCCTCGGCCTGTGTGTCTGTTGTGGTACCAGGACGAGAGTGTCTGGATTCCTGCCTCTGTGTAATCATGCCGGCAGGCTGGGAGAATGATGGCTCCTGCTAGGTTTGTGTTCCTCATGATGGCTTTGGCATGCTGGCACGCTTTTAGCTTTGCATGTAGGCTTTCTGGATTTTCTGTCCTCGTCCTGTGCAACATGTCATGGGTACGTTGGTGGGGATTGCGTTGACTAGTGTAGATTGCTTTCGGCTGTATGGCCGTTGGTACCATATTCATTCCTCCGACCTAGGCGCATGGCACATGGTTCCATTTCTCTGAGTCCACGTTCATGTCCTAGATTAACGTTTGAGGAGCCTCAGTCTGTCACCTCACGGGTGAGGGTTGTTCCTAGTTCCTAGGTCTGTGCTTGTTGGGGTGCGATTTTAAGGGAGTCGTAGTTCTGTATTCCTTTTCTAATGTTTCACTTTGAGTATGCACAAGGGTCACCGATTTCTGAAGGTGACCCTTGCCTCGTGCTGCTCGGCTGAATGTGTTGATCAGTCCGTGCAGCTTTCGGGTTGAGTCCTTAGGTTTGTCTGCATGGAACGTCATGTCCTCGGCAGACCATGGCGATTGAGGTTCTTCTCTTGCCCTCTGGATCCCTTTCATTGCTTTGGTTTCTGTGATTGCTCTGGTGGCTAGGACGCCCAATAATACAGTGTTGAATGAAAGGGGTGCGAGTGGGCATCCGCCCCTTGTTCCAGCTTTGAGTGTGCGGGCTTTCCGCTTTTCTCCATCGAGTGATTATTGTGGCTGTGGGTTTGTCATAAGTGGCTTTTCTTCTGTTCAGGTGTCTTCGCTCCTGACCGCCTGTGGTAGAGGTTTTCTTCGTTGTTTGTTCGTGTGTTTGTTTTGGTTTGTGTTGCATCCCGAAAGGATGGATGGTGGACGTGCCAAGTGCCTTCTCGGCCTCAATTGAGACGATCGGGTGGTTTCTGACTTATTTTTGGGTGATTGTGACGTCGACTGCTTTGCGTAGGTGGACCCCTCCCTGTGAAGCTGGGGTGAATCCCCCTTGGGCGTGGGCGGATGATCATTTTTCTGGGTGGTTGGATGGGTCGGCTCCAACTGTGTTGAGAGGTTTTGCGTCTCTTTGCACCCCGTGTCCTGGCCTGTGAGGGTCTGTTTTGGTGTTGTCTTTGTCTGGTGTCGGTATTTGGGGGATGGTGGCATCTGAGCATGTCTCTGGAGTGTTCCTCCTTCTTCTACCCTTTGGAAAAGTTTAAGGAGACCGGGTAGTGGGGTTAGTTTGGGTGTGTCTTTGGAGGTTTGGTAGAGTTCGCCATGAAACCTTCTGGTCCTGGGCTTTGGGGTACATAGGGAGTGTTTTTATGCCATCTTGAGTTTCATTTCTGGTGATCGGCCTGCTGAACTGATCTATTTGTTCTTGACTGAGGCGTGGCGGGCTCCCAGTCTCTGGAAAGTTGTCCATTGTTTCTAGGTTGTACGATGCGTTGGCCTACAGATGTTCGCGGGATGGATGCATGTTTCAATCATGGTTTTGTTTCTACCCCTGGAATATCCATGTTGATTTCTCCCTTTCCATTACTTCTTTTTTGGAATCGGGGGTTTGGGGGCCTCCCCATCTTAGCGGGTCAGGCCAGGTGTTTGTCGCTTGTGCCTGCCTTTGCAAAGGCTCAGCTCTTGCTGGTATTGCTATTGCTGTTGCGTTTTGCACCTCTAGTTGCTCGATTTCCTCTCTGGCATGTAGGGTGTCCTTCCCTTTTGCTTGTGTTTGGTCTTTGTTCTCTAACGCATGTGGCTGGTGGCTTCAGTTGGCGCTGCGTGCTGTTTGCTCTTTTTGAGGAAGGCTGTGTAGCTTCCCATGACGCACTGCCTGTGGGGCAGCCCCGAGAAGTTGTGGGGTTGGGTCGTCCTTGTCGTTGGTCTAGAGGTGGATTTTAATTTCCTCTTTGGTTTCCTCATTGTCCCAGCTTAGTGTTTCTACCCAGTGTGTCATCAGTCTTTTATTATCCCTTTTCCTGTCGTTCATTTACAGATTCTTGCCACTGTGTTCGGAGGTGTTAGGTGACATGATTTCGGAGCTCTTGCGTTTGTTGAGGTTGGTTTTGTGCCCTGACATGTGGGCCATGCCTCCTTGAGATCGATAGGTGTGCACTTGCAGATGAGGTATAATGTGCTTGTTTGGGATGTACCGTCCTGCCCAGGGACCATACAATGGGAAAAGACCATCAGTCGAGTCTCACGTTTCTCTTGTGTCCTTTGGGATCCGTGTTAGCCGCTTGCTTTTCTGTCCAGAGCATCCGTGCATTGTTGTGTGCGGGGCGTGGAAATCTCCTGCTCCTGTGGTTATACCCATCAGTTCCTCCTGCCATGTCGGATAGGATTTGTCGAATGTAGCCATGGGTTCCTCTCTGAGGGGCACAGGTGTGGATGATTGTCATGTCCTCTTCTGAGATTTATGCTTTTATCGCTGAACAGGGTCCGTCGGTGTCTTTCTTGGTGGGCTCCTTTTGTGCTGTGTTTGTGGCTTAAAAGGTGTCCGTTGTGTTCCTTCAGAGTGGGTTTACCGTGTCCTGTCATTTCCTGAAAGACAGCAACGTGACCCAATCGCACATACCCATGGACAGGATTTCTATTTTACGTGTGCATCCTCCTGCTCCGCATTAAGGGACTAGAACGCCTTCCCAGGGCTACCCCCCAGGATCTCATTGCGTCTCCTTTCCCAACAGCCATACTGTGCATCATTAACCACGGGTTCCGGTCCTTCCAACCGCCTCCCACTCCCTCTTGGCCACCCCCATCTCTTGCCCAAGTGGCATTTCCTTTTCCGAGCAAAGGTTCATTTGAGGCACGTATTCACCCCCGGGAAGAAGGGGCGGTATCATGCAGTTTGGGTGGCTATCTCTTTCGGACGTAGCTCACTTTGTGTGAGGGCTCTAGTTCCATCCATGGTGCTGCCAGGGGCATTCGTCTGTACTTTTTATGGCCGAGTAGGACTCCCTCGTGTATATGGGTACAGCCCATCTTCTTAATCCCTTCGTGTCTCGCTGGACCTTGAGGCTGTGTCTGTGTCTGGGCCAAATTGTGCAGAGTGCTGCCGGGAAGATACAGGCGCTTGGGTCCTCTTCAAGGGAAGTTCTGTCCGGTCATAAGCCCAAGGGTGGCATTTTCAGGTCATGAGGTAGTTCTATATGTAGGCTTCTGAGGTTCCTCCGTTGTGTTTTCTGCAGTGGTTGTCCCGAGTGGCCTTCCCACCCACAGTGTCGGAGGGCTCCCTTTTATGCACCTCCTCCGCTGCGTGTGTTTTTGGCTGGCTGTTAATGAGGACCCTTCTGACTGGTGTGAGGTGGGGCCTTGTAGCACTTGTGATGTGCCTTTCGCGAATAGTCAGGGATGCTGAGCATTTCTTTCATGTGCTTGTCCTCCATCTGTGCACCTTCTTGGGAGAGACGTCTCCTCAGGTCTCTTGCCCATAGTTCAGTTGGGTGGGTGGTTGCTTCCCGCTCTCTGTTTGGTTGGCTTTCCCTTTGGCGTTGAGGCGTTGTTTGTATGTTTTACAGCTGGAGCCCCTGAGCGCTGCATCGTTTGGAAGCATTTTCTCGCGTGGGATTAGGGTGTCCTTCTTTGTAAGGGTTCCGTGGCCATGCCAAAGCTTGTCCGGTGGCTTAGGTCCCATGGGCTTATGTATGCTTTTATTTCTGTTGCCTTGGGAGACCGGCCTGGAAACGTTTTGTGCAGTTGACCTCAGAGCCTTTATGGCCTGTGTCGTCTTCTAGGAGTTTGATGGCGTCGTCTCTTCCATTGAAGGCTTTAGGCCGGGGAGAGTGTGCTTCAGGGCATGGCATGAGGGGGTCTTGCGGGTTCATTGATCTCCATGTGGCTCTACATCTTTCTCAGTAGTGCGTGCTGAGAAGACTGTCTTGTGCCCCTCTTTAGGCTCTTGGCCCCTGTGTCGAAGAGGCACTGACCTTCAGGGCATGGGCCTCCTTCTGGGTTCTCTGTTCCGTTCCCTCGGCCTGTGTGTCTGTTGTGGTACCAGGATGAGAGTGTCTGGATTCCTGCCTCTGTGTAATCATGCCTGCAGGGTGGGAGAATGATGGCTCCTGCTAGGTTTGTGTTCCTCATGATGGCTTTGGCATGCTGGCACGCCTTTAGCTTTGCATGTAGGCTTTCTGGATTTTCTGTCCTCATCCTGTGCAACATGTCATGGGTACGTTGGTGGGGATTGCGTTGACTAGTGTAGATTGCTTTCGGCTGTATGGCCGTTGGTACCATATTCATTCCTCCGACCTAGGCGCATGGCACATGGTTCCATTTCTCTGAGTCCACGTTCATGTCCTAGATTAACGTTTGAGGAGCCTCAGTCTGTCACCTCACAGGTGAGGGTTGTTCCTAGTTCCTAGGTCTGTGCTTGTTGGGGTGCGATTTTAAGGGAGTCGTAGTTCTGTATTCCTTTTCTAATGTTTCACTTTGAGTATGCACAAGGGTCACCGATTTCTGAAGGTGACCCTTGCCTCATGCTGCTCGGCTGAATGTGTTGATCAGTCCGTGCAGCTTTCGGGTTGAGTCCTTAGGGTTGTCTGCATGGAACGTCGTGTCCTCGGCAGACCATGGCGATTGAGGTTCTTCTCTTGCCCTCTGGATCCCTTTCATTGCTTTGGTTTCTGTGATTGCTCTGGTGGCTAGGACGCCCAATAATACAGTGTTGAACGAAAGGGGTGCGAGTGGGCATCCGCCCCTTGTTCCAGCTTTGAGTGTGCGGGCTTTCCGCTTTTCTCCATCGAGTGATTATTGTGGCTGTGGGTTTGTCATAAGTGGCTTTTCTTCTGTTCAGGTGTCTTCGCTCCTGACCGCCTGTGGTAGAGGTTTTCTTCGTTGTTTGTTCGTGTGTTTGTTTTGGTTTGTGTTGCATCCCGAAAGGATGGATGGTGGACGTGCCAAGTGCCTTCTCGGCCTCAATTGAGACGATCGGGTGGTTTCTGACTTATTTTTGGGTGATTGTGACGTCGACTGCTTTGCGTAGGTGGACCCCTCCCTGTGAAGCTGGGGTGAATCCCCCTTGGGCGTGGGCGGATGATCATTTTTCTGGGTGGTTGGATGGGTCGGCTCCAACTGTGTTGAGAGGTTTTGCGTCTCTTTGCACCCCGTGTCCTGGCCTGTGAGGGTCTGTTTTGGTGTTGTCTTTGTCTGGTGTCGGTATTTGGGGGATGGTGGCATCTGAGCATGTCTCTGGAGTGTTCCTCCTTCTTCTACCCTTTGGAAAAGTTTAAGGAGACCGGGTAGTGGGGTTAGTTTGGGTGTGTCTTTGGAGGTTTGGTAGAGTTCGCCATGAAACCTTCTGGTCCTGGGCTTTGGGGTACATAGGGAGTGTTTTTATGCCATCTTGAGTTTCATTTCTGGTGATCGGCCTGCTGAACTGATCTATTTGTTCTTGACTGAGGCGTGGCGGGCTCCCAGTCTCTGGAAAGTTGTCCATTGTTTCTAGGTTGTACGATGCGTTGGCCTACAGATGTTCGCGGGATGGATGCATGTTTCAATCATGGTTTTGTTTCTACCCCTGGAATATCCATGTTGATTTCTCCCTTTCCATTACTTCTTTTTTGGAATCGGGGGTTTGGGGGCCTCCCCATCTTAGCGGGTCAGGCCAGGTGTTTGTCGCTTGTGCCTGCCTTTGCAAAGGCTCAGCTCTTGCTGGTATTGCTATTGCTGTTGCGTTTTGCACCTCTAGTTGCTCGATTTCCTCTCTGGCATGTAGGGTGTCCTTCCCTTTTGCTTGTGTTTGGTCTTTGTTCTCTAACGCATGTGGCTGGTGGCTTCAGTTGGCGCTGCGTGCTGTTTGCTCTTTTTGAGGAAGGCTGTGTAGCTTCCCATGACGCACTGCCTGTGGGGCAGCCCCGAGAAGTTGTGGGGTTGGGTCGTCCTTGTCGTTGGTCTAGAGGTGGATTTTAATTTCCTCTTTGGTTTCCTCATTGTCCCAGCTTAGTGTTTCTACCCAGTGTGTCATCAGTCTTTTATTATCCCTTTTCCTGTCGTTCATTTACAGATTCTTGCCACTGTGTTCGGAGGTGTTAGGTGACATGATTTCGGAGCTCTTGCGTTTGTTGAGGTTGGTTTTGTGCCCTGACATGTGGGCCATGCCTCCTTGAGATCGATAGGTGTGCACTTGCAGATGAGGTATAATGTGCTTGTTTGGGATGTACCGTCCTGCCCAGGGACCATACAATGGGAAAAGACCATCAGTCGAGTCTCACGTTTCTCTTGTGTCCTTTGGGATCCGTGTTAGCCGCTTGCTTTTCTGTCCAGAGCATCCGTGCATTGTTGTGTGCGGGGCGTGGAAATCTCCTGCTCCTGTGGTTATACCCATCAGTTCCTCCTGCCATGTCGGATAGGATTTGTCGAATGTAGCCATGGGTTCCTCTCTGAGGGGCACAGGTGTGGATGATTGTCATGTCCTCTTCTGAGATTTATGCTTTTATCGCTGAACAGGGTCCGTCGGTGTCTTTCTTGGTGGGCTCCTTTTGTGCTGTGTTTGTGGCTTAAAAGGTGTCCGTTGTGTTCCTTCAGAGTGGGTTTACCGTGTCCTGTCATTTCCTGAAAGACAGCAACGTGACCCAATCGCACATACCCATGGACAGGATTTCTATTTTACGTGTGCATCCTCCTGCTCCGCATTAAGGGACTAGAACGCCTTCCCAGGGCTACCCCCCAGGATCTCATTGCGTCTCCTTTCCCAACAGCCATACTGTGCATCATTAACCACGGGTTCCGGTCCTTCCAACCGCCTCCCACTCCCTCTTGGCCACCCCCATCTCTTGCCCAAGTGGCATTTCCTTTTCCGAGCAAAGGTTCATTTGAGGCACGTATTCACCCCCGGGAAGAAGGGGCGGTATCATGCAGTTTGGGTGGCTATCTCTTTCGGACGTAGCTCACTTTGTGTGAGGGCTCTAGTTCCATCCATGGTGCTGCCAGGGGCATTCGTCTGTACTTTTTATGGCCGAGTAGGACTCCCTCGTGTATATGGGTACAGCCCATCTTCTTAATCCCTTCGTGTCTCGCTGGACCTTGAGGCTGTGTCTGTGTCTGGGCCAAATTGTGCAGAGTGCTGCCGGGAAGATACAGGCGCTTGGGTCCTCTTCAAGGGAAGTTCTGTCCGGTCATAAGCCCAAGGGTGGCATTTTCAGGTCATGAGGTAGTTCTATATGTAGGCTTCTGAGGTTCCTCCGTTGTGTTTTCTGCAGTGGTTGTCCCGAGTGGCCTTCCCACCCACAGTGTCGGAGGGCTCCCTTTTATGCACCTCCTCCGCTGCGTGTGTTTTTGGCTGGCTGTTAATGAGGACCCTTCTGACTGGTGTGAGGTGGGGCCTTGTAGCACTTGTGATGTGCCTTTCGCGAATAGTCAGGGATGCTGAGCATTTCTTTCATGTGCTTGTCCTCCATCTGTGCACCTTCTTGGGAGAGACGTCTCCTCAGGTCTCTTGCCCATAGTTCAGTTGGGTGGGTGGTTGCTTCCCGCTCTCTGTTTGGTTGGCTTTCCCTTTGGCGTTGAGGCGTTGTTTGTATGTTTTACAGCTGGAGCCCCTGAGCGCTGCATCGTTTGGAAGCATTTTCTCGCGTGGGATTAGGGTGTCCTTCTTTGTAAGGGTTCCGTGGCCATGCCAAAGCTTGTCCGGTGGCTTAGGTCCCATGGGCTTATGTATGCTTTTATTTCTGTTGCCTTGGGAGACCGGCCTGGAAACGTTTTGTGCAGTTGACCTCAGAGCCTTTATGGCCTGTGTCGTCTTCTAGGAGTTTGATGGCGTCGTCTCTTCCATTGAAGGCTTTAGGCCGGGGAGAGTGTGCTTCAGGGCATGGCATGAGGGGGTCTTGCGGGTTCATTGATCTCCATGTGGCTCTACATCTTTCTCAGTAGTGCGTGCTGAGAAGACTGTCTTGTGCCCCTCTTTAGGCTCTTGGCCCCTGTGTCGAAGAGGCACTGACCTTCAGGGCATGGGCCTCCTTCTGGGTTCTCTGTTCCGTTCCCTCGGCCTGTGTGTCTGTTGTGGTACCAGGATGAGAGTGTCTGGATTCCTGCCTCTGTGTAATCATGCCTGCAGGGTGGGAGAATGATGGCTCCTGCTAGGTTTGTGTTCCTCATGATGGCTTTGGCATGCTGGCACGCCTTTAGCTTTGCATGTAGGCTTTCTGGATTTTCTGTCCTCATCCTGTGCAACATGTCATGGGTACGTTGGTGGGGATTGCGTTGACTAGTGTAGATTGCTTTCGGCTGTATGGCCGTTGGTACCATATTCATTCCTCCGACCTAGGCGCATGGCACATGGTTCCATTTCTCTGAGTCCACGTTCATGTCCTAGATTAACGTTTGAGGAGCCTCAGTCTGTCACCTCACAGGTGAGGGTTGTTCCTAGTTCCTAGGTCTGTGCTTGTTGGGGTGCGATTTTAAGGGAGTCGTAGTTCTGTATTCCTTTTCTAATGTTTCACTTTGAGTATGCACAAGGGTCACCGATTTCTGAAGGTGACCCTTGCCTCATGCTGCTCGGCTGAATGTGTTGATCAGTCCGTGCAGCTTTCGGGTTGAGTCCTTAGGGTTGTCTGCATGGAACGTCGTGTCCTCGGCAGACCATGGCGATTGAGGTTCTTCTCTTGCCCTCTGGATCCCTTTCATTGCTTTGGTTTCTGTGATTGCTCTGGTGGCTAGGACGCCCAATAATACAGTGTTGAACGAAAGGGGTGCGAGTGGGCATCCGCCCCTTGTTCCAGCTTTGAGTGTGCGGGCTTTCCGCTTTTCTCCATCGAGTGATTATTGTGGCTGTGGGTTTGTCATAAGTGGCTTTTCTTCTGTTCAGGTGTCTTCGCTCCTGACCGCCTGTGGTAGAGGTTTTCTTCGTTGTTTGTTCGTGTGTTTGTTTTGGTTTGTGTTGCATCCCGAAAGGATGGATGGTGGACGTGCCAAGTGCCTTCTCGGCCTCAATTGAGACGATCGGGTGGTTTCTGACTTATTTTTGGGTGATTGTGACGTCGACTGCTTTGCGTAGATGGACCCCTCCCTGTGAAGCTGGGGTGAATCCCCCTTGGGCGTGGGCGGATGATCATTTTTCTGGGTGGTTGGATGGGTCGGCTCCAACTGTGTTGAGAGGTTTTGCGTCTCTTTGCACCCCGTGTCCTGGCCTGTGAGTGTCTCTTTTGGTGGTGTCTTTGTCTGGTGTCGGTATTTGGGGGATGGTGGCATCTGAGCATGTCTCTGGAGTGTTCCTCCTTCTTCGACCCTTTGGAAAAGTTTAAGGAGACCGGGTAGTGGGGTTAGTTTGGGTGTGTCTTTGGAGGTTTGGTAGAGTTCGCCATGAAACCTTCTGGTCCTGGGCTTTGGGGTACATAGGGAGTGTTTTTATGCCATCTTGAGTTTCATTTCTGGTGATCGGCCTGCTGAACTGATCTATTTGTTCTTGACTGAGGCGTGGCGGGCTCCCAGTCTCTGGAAAGTTGTCCATTGTTTCTAGGATGTACGATGCGTTGGCCTACAGATGTTCGCGGGATGGATGCATGTTTCAATCATGGTTTTGTTTCTACCCCTGGAATATCCATGTTTTTTTTTTTTTTTTTTTTTTTTTTTTTTTTTTTTTTTTTTTTTTTGTCTTTTTGCTATTTCTTGGGCCGCTCTCGCGGCATATGGAGGTTCCCAGGCTAGGGGTCAAATCGGAGCTGTAGCCACCGGCCTACGCCAGAGCCACAGCAACGCGGGATCCGAGCCGCGTCTGCAACCTACACCACAGCTCACGGCACCGCCGGATCCTTAACCCACTGAGCAAGGGCAGGGACCGAACCCGCAACCTCATGGTTCCTAGTCGGATTCGTTAACCACTGCGCCACGACGGGAACTCCAGGAATATCCATGTTGATTTCTCCCTTTTCATTACTTCTTTTTTGGAATCGGGGGTTTGGGGGCCTCCCCATCTTAGCGGGTCAGGCCAGGTGTTTGTCGCTTGTGCCTGCCTTTGCAAAGGCTCAGCTCTTGCTGGTATTGCTATTGCTGTTGCGTTTTGCACCTCTAGTTGCTCGATTTCCTCTCTGGCATGTAGGGTGTCCTTCCCTTTTGCTTGTGTTTGGTCTTTGTTCTCTAACGCATGTGGCTGGTGGCTTCAGTTGGCGCTGCGTGCTGTTTGCTCTTTTTGAGGAAGGCTGTGTAGCTTGCCATGACGCACTGCCTGTGGGGCAGCCCCGAGAAGTTGTGGGGTTGGGTCGTCCTTGTCGTTGGTCTAGAGGTGGATTTTAATTTCCTCTTTGGTTTCCTCATTGTCCCAGCTTAGTGTTTCTACCCAGTGTGTCATCAGTCTTTTATTATCCCTTTTCCTGTCGTTCATTTACAGATTCTTGCCACTGTGTTCGGAGGTGTTAGGTGACATGATTTCGGAGCTCTTGCGTTTGTTGAGGTTGGTTTTGTGCCCTGACATGTGGGCCATGCCTCCTTGAGATCGATAGGTGTGCACTTGCAGATGAGGTATAATGTGCTTGTTTGGGATGTACCGTCCTGCCCAGGGACCATACAATGGGAAAAGACCATCAGTCGAGTCTCACGTTTCTCTTGTGTCCTTTGGGATCCGTGTTAGCCGCTTGCTTTTCTGTCCAGAGCATCCGTGCATTGTTGTGTGCGGGGCGTGGAAATCTCCTGCTCCTGTGGTTATACCCATCAGTTCCTCCTGCCATGTCGGATAGGATTTGTCGAATGTAGCCATGGGTTCCTCTCTGAGGGGCACAGGTGTGGATGATTGTCATGTCCTCTTCTGAGATTTATGCTTTTATCGCTGAACAGGGTCCGTCGGTGTCTTTCTTGGTGGGCTCCTTTTGTGCTGTGTTTGTGGCTTAAAAGGTGTCCGTTGTGTTCCTTCAGAGTGGGTTTACCGTGTCCTGTCATTTCCTGAAAGACAGCAACGTGACCCAATCGCACATACCCATGGAGAGGATTTCTATTTTACGTGTGCATCCTCATGCTCCGCATTAAGGGACTAGAACGCCTTCCCAGGGCTACCCCCCAGGATCTCATTGCGTCTCCTTTCCCAACAGCCATACTGTGCATCATTAACCACGGGTTCCGGTCCTTCCAACCGCCTCCCACTCCCTCTTGGCCACCCCCATCTCTTGCCCAAGTGGCATTTCCTTTTCCGAGCAAAGGTTCATTTGAGGCACGTATTCACCCCCGGGAAGAAGGGGCGGTATCATGCAGTTTGGGTGGCTATCTCTTTCGGACGTAGCTCACTTTGTGTGAGGGCTCTAGTTCCATCCATGGTGCTGCCAGGGGCATTCGTCTGTACTTTTTATGGCCGAGTAGGACTCCCTCGTGTATATGGGTACAGCCCATCTTCTTAATCCCTTCGTGTCTCGCTGGACCTTGAGGCTGTGTCTGTGTCTGGGCCAAATTGTGCAGAGTGCTGCCGGGAAGATACAGGCGCTTGGGTCCTCTTCAAGGGAAGTTCTGTCCGGTCATAAGCCCAAGGGTGGCATTTTCAGGTCATGAGGTAGTTCTATATGTAGGCTTCTGAGGTTCCTCCGTTGTGTTTTCTGCAGTGGTTGTCCCGAGTGGCCTTCCCACCCACAGTGTCGGAGGGCTCCCTTTTATGCACCTCCTCTGCTGCGTGTGTTTTTGGCTGGCTGTTAATGAGGACCCTTCCGACTGGTGTGAGGTGGGGCCTCGTAGCACTTGTGATGTGCCTTTCGCGAATAGTCAGGGATGCTGAGCATTTCTTTCATGTGCTTGTCCTCCATCTGTGCACCTTCTTGGGAGAGACGTCTCCTCAGGTCTCTTGCCCATAGTTCAGTTGGGTGGGTGGTTGCTTCCCGCTCTCTGTTTGGTTGGCTTTCCCTTTGGCGTTGAGGCGTTGTTTGTATGTTTTACAGCTGGAGCCCCTGAGCGCTGCATCGTTTGGAAGCATTTTCTCGCGTGGGATTAGGGTGTCCTTCTTTGTAAGGGTTCCGTGGCCATGCCAAAGCTTGTCCGGTGGCTTAGGTCCCATGGGCTTATGTATGCTTTTATTTCTGTTGCCTTGGGAGACCGGCCCGGAAACGTTTTGTGCAGTTGACCTCAGAGCCTTTATGGCCTGTGTCGTCTTCTAGGAGTTTGATGGCGTCGTCTCTTCCATTGAAGGCTTTAGGCCGGGGAGAGTGTGCTTCAGGGCATGGCATGAGGGGGTCTTGCGGGTTCATTGATCTCCATGTGGCTCTACATCTTTCTCAGTAGTGCGTGCTGAGAAGACTGTCTTGTGCCCCTCTTTAGGCTCTTGGCCCCTGTGTCGAAGAGGCACTGACCTTCAGGGCATGGGCCTCCTTCTGGGTTCTCTGTTCCGTTCCCTCGGCCTGTGTGTCTGTTGTGGTACCAGGATGAGAGTGTCTGGATTCCTGCCTCTGTGTAATCATGCCTGCAGGGTGGGAGAATGATGGCTCCTGCTAGGTTTGTGTTCCTCATGATGGCTTTGGCATGCTGGCACGCCTTTAGCTTTGCATGTAGGCTTTCTGGATTTTCTGTCCTCATCCTGTGCAACATGTCATGGGTACGTTGGTGGGGATTGCGTTGACTAGTGTAGATTGCTTTCGGCTGTATGGCCGTTGGTACCATATTCATTCCTCCGACCTAGGCGCATGGCACATGGTTCCATTTCTCTGAGTCCACGTTCATGTCCTAGATTAACGTTTGAGGAGCCTCAGTCTGTCACCTCACGGGTGAGGGTTGTTCCTAGTTCCTAGGTCTGTGCTTGTTGGGGTGCGATTTTAAGGGAGTCGTAGTTCTGTATTCCTTTTCTAATGTTTCACTTTGAGTATGCACAAGGGTCACCGATTTCTGAAGGTGACCCTTGCCTCATGCTGCTCGGCTGAATGTGTTGATCAGTCCGTGCAGCTTTCGGGTTGAGTCCTTAGGGTTGTCTGCATGGAACGTCGTGTCCTCGGCAGACCATGGCGATTGAGGTTCTTCTCTTGCCCTCTGGATCCCTTTCATTGCTTTGGTTTCTGTGATTGCTCTGGTGGCTAGGACGCCCAATAATACAGTGTTGAACGAAAGGGGTGCGAGTGGGCATCCGCCCCTTGTTCCAGCTTTGAGTGTGCGGGCTTTCCGCTTTTCTCCATCGAGTGATTATTGTGGCTGTGGGTTTGTCATAAGTGGCTTTTCTTCTGTTCAGGTGTCTTCGCTCCTGACCGCCTGTGGTAGAGGTTTTCTTCGTTGTTTGTTCGTGTGTTTGTTTTGGTTTGTGTTGCATCCCGAAAGGATGGATGGTGGACGTGCCAAGTGCCTTCTCGGCCTCAATTGAGACGATCGGGTGGTTTCTGACTTATTTTTGGGTGATTGTGACGTCGACTGCTTTGCGTAGATGGACCCCTCCCTGTGAAGCTGGGGTGAATCCCCCTTGGGCGTGGGCGGATGATCATTTTTCTGGGTGGTTGGATGGGTCGGCTCCAACTGTGTTGAGAGGTTTTGCGTCTCTTTGCACCCCGTGTCCTGGCCTGTGAGGGTCTCTTTTGGTGTTGTCTTTGTCTGGTGTCGGTATTTGGGGGATGGTGGCATCTGAGCATGTCTCTGGAGTGTTCCTCCTTCTTCGACCCTTTGGAAAAGTTTAAGGAGACCGGGTAGTGGGGTTAGTTTGGGTGTGTCTTTGGAGGTTTGGTAGAGTTCGCCATGAAACCTTCTGGTCCTGGGCTTTGGGGTACATAGGGAGTGTTTTTATGCCATCTTGAGTTTCATTTCTGGTGATCGGCCTGCTGAACTGATCTATTTGTTCTTGACTGAGGCGTGGCGGGCTCCCAGTCTCTGGAAAGTTGTCCATTGTTTCTAGGATGTACGATGCGTTGGCCTACAGATGTTCGCGGGATGGATGCATGTTTCAATCATGGTTTTGTTTCTACCCCTGGAATATCCATGTTGATTTCTCCCTTTTCATTACTTCTTTTTTGGAATCGGGGGTTTGGGGGCCTCCCCATCTTAGCGGGTCAGGCCAGGTGTTTGTCGCTTGTGCCTGCCTTTGCAAAGGCTCAGCTCTTGCTGGTATTGCTATTGCTGTTGCGTTTTGCACCTCTAGTTGCTCGATTTCCTCTCTGGCATGTAGGGTGTCCTTCCCTTTTGCTTGTGTTTGGTCTTTGTTCTCTAACGCATGTGGCTGGTGGCTTCAGTTGGCGCTGCGTGCTGTTTGCTCTTTTTGAGGAAGGCTGTGTAGCTTCCCATGACGCACTGCCTGTGGGGCAGCCCCGAGAAGTTGTGGGGTTGGGTCGTCCTTGTCGTTGGTCTAGAGGTGGATTTTAATTTCCTCTTTGGTTTCCTCATTGTCCCAGCTTAGTGTTTCTACCCAGTGTGTCATCAGTCTTTTATTATCCCTTTTCCTGTCGTTCATTTACATTTTCTTGCCACTGTGTTCGGAGGTGTTAGGTGACATGATTTCGGAGCTCTTGCGTTTGTTGAGGTTGGTTTTGTGCCCTGACATGTGGGCCATGCCTCCTTGAGATCGATAGGTGTGCACTTGCAGATGAGGTATAATGTGCTTGTTTGGGGTGTACCGTCCTGCCCAGGGACCATACAATGGGAAAAGACCATCAGTCGAGTCTCACGTTTCTCTTGTGTCCTTTGGGATCCGTGTTAGCCGCTTGCTTTTCTGTCCAGAGCATCCGTGCATTGTTGTGTGCGGGGCGTGGAAATCTCCTGCTCCTGTGGTTATACCCATCAGTTCCTCCTGCCATGTCGGATAGGATTTGTCGAATGTAGCCATGGGTTCCTCTCTGAGGGGCACAGGTGTGGATGATTGTCATGTCCTCTTCTGAGATTTATGCTTTTATCGCTGAACAGGGTCCGTCGGTGTCTTTCTTGGTGGGCTCCTTTTGTGCTGTGTTTGTGGCTTAAAAGGTGTCCGTTGTGTTCCTTCAGAGTGGGTTTACCGTGTCCTGTCATTTCCTGAAAGACAGCAACGTGACCCAATCGCACATACCCATGGAGAGGATTTCTATTTTACGTGTGCATCCTCATGCTCCGCATTAAGGGACTAGAACGCCTTCCCAGGGCTACCCCCCAGGATCTCATTGCGTCTCCTTTCCCAACAGCCATACTGTGCATCATTAACCACGGGTTCCGGTCCTTCCAACCGCCTCCCACTCCCTCTTGGCCACCCCCATCTCTTGCCCAAGTGGCATTTCCTTTTCCGAGCAAAGGTTCATTTGAGGCACGTATTCACCCCCGGGAAGAAGGGGCGGTATCATGCAGTTTGGGTGGCTATCTCTTTCGGACGTAGCTCACTTTGTGTGAGGGCTCTAGTTCCATCCATGGTGCTGCCAGGGGCATTCGTCTGTACTTTTTATGGCCGAGTAGGACTCCCTCGTGTATATGGGTACAGCCCATCTTCTTAATCCCTTCGTGTCTCGCTGGACCTTGAGGCTGTGTCTGTGTCTGGGCCAAATTGTGCAGAGTGCTGCCGGGAAGATACAGGTGCTTGGGTCCTCTTCAAGGGAAGTTCTGTCCGGTCATAAGCCCAAGGGTGGCATTTTCAGGTCATGAGGTAGTTCTATATGTAGGCTTCTGAGGTTCCTCCGTTGTGTTTTCTGCAGTGGTTGTCCCGAGTGGCCTTCCCACCCACAGTGTCGGAGGGCTCCCTTTTATGCACCTCCTCCGCTGCGTGTGTTTTTGGCTGGCTGTTAATGAGGACCCTTCCGACTGGTGTGAGGTGGGGCCTCGTAGCACTTGTGATGTGCCTTTCGCGAATAGTCAGGGATGCTGAGCATTTCTTTCATGTGCTTGTCCTCCATCTGTGCACCTTCTTGGGAGAGACGTCTCCTCAGGTCTCTTGCCCATAGTTCAGTTGGGTGGGTGGTTGCTTCCCGCTCTCTGTTTGGTTGGCTTTCCCTTTGGCGTTGAGGCGTTGTTTGTATGTTTTACAGCTGGAGCCCCTGAGCGCTGCATCGTTTGGAAGCATTTTCTCGCGTGGGTTTAGGGTGTCCTTCTTTGTAAGGGTTCCGTGGCCATGCCAAAGCTTGTCCGGTGGCTTAGGTCCCATGGGCTTATGTATGTTTTTATTTCTGTTGCCTTGGGAGACCGGCCTGGAAACGTTTTGTGCAGTTGACCTCAGAGCCTTTATGGCCTGTGTCGTCTTCTAGGAGTTTGATGGCATCGTCTCTTCCATTGAAGGCTTTAGGCCAGGGAGAGTGTGCTTCAGGGCATGGCATGAGGGGGTCTTGCGGGTTCATTGATCTCCATGTGGCTCTACATCTTTCTCAGTAGTGCGTGCTGAGAAGACTGTCTTGTGCCCCTCTTTAGGCTCTTGGCCCCTGTGTCGAAGAGGCACTGACCTTCAGGGCATGGGCCTCCTTCTGGGTTCTCTGTTCCGTTCCCTCGGCCTGTGTGTCTGTTGTGGTACCAGGATGAGAGTGTCTGGATTCCTGCCTCTGTGTAATCATGCCTGCAGGCTGGGAGAATGATGGCTCCTGCTAGGTTTGTGTTCCTCATGATGGCTTTGGCATGCTGGCACGCTTTTAGCTTTGCATGTAGGCTTTCTGGATTTTCTGTCCTCGTCCTGTGCAACATGTCATGGGTACGTTGGTGGGGATTGCGTTGACTAGTGTAGATTGCTTTCGGCTGTATGGCCGTTGGTACCATATTCATTCCTCCGACCTAGGCGCATGGCACATGGTTCCATTTCTCTGAGTCCACGTTCATGTCCTAGATTAACGTTTGAGGAGCCTCAGTCTGTCACCTCACGGGTGAGTGTTGTTCCTAGTTCCTAGGTCTGTGCTTGTTGGGGTGCGATTTTAAGGGAGTCGTAGTTCTGTATTCCTTTTCTAATGTTTCACTTTGAGTATGCACAAGGGTCACCGATTTAAGAAGGTGACCCTTGCCTCGTGCTGCTCGGCTGAATGTGTTGATCAGTCCGTGCAGCTTTCGGGTTGAGTCCTTAGGGTTGTCTGCATGGAACGTCATGTCCTCGGCAGACCATGGCGATTGAGGTTCTTCTCTTGCCCTCTGGATCCCTTTCATTGCTTTGGTTTCTGTGATTGCTCTGGTGGCTAGGACGCCCAATAATACAGTGTTGAACGAAAGGGGTGCGAGTGGGCATCCGCCCCTTGTTCCAGCTTTGAGTGTGCGGGCTTTCCGCTTTTCTCCATCGAGTGATTATTGTGGCTGTGGGTTTGTCATAAGTGGCTTTTCTTCTGTTCAGGTGTCTTCGCTCCTGACCGCCTGTGGTAGAGGTTTTCTTCGTTGTTTGTTCGTGTGTTTGTTTTGGTTTGTGTTGCATCCCGAAAGGATGGATGGTGGACGTGCCAAGTGCCTTCTCGGCCTCAATTGAGACGATCGGGTGGTTTCTGACTTATTTTTGGGTGATTGTGACGTCGACTGCTTTGCGTAGGTGGACCCCTCCCTGTGAAGCTGGGGTGAATCCCCCTTGGGCGTGGGCGGATGATCATTTTTCTGGGTGGTTGGATGGGTCGGCTCCAACTGTGTTGAGAGGTTTTGCGTCTCTTTGCACCCCGTGTCCTGGCCTGTGAGTGTCTGTTTTGGTGGTGTCTTTGTCTGGTGTCGGTATTTGGGGGATGGTGGCATCTGAGCATGTCTCTGGAGTGTTCCTCCTTCTTCGACCCTTTGGAAAAGTTTAAGGAGACCGGGTAGTGGGGTTAGTTTGGGTGTGTCTTTGGAGGTTTGGTAGAGTTCGCCATGAAACCTTCTGGTCCTGGGCTTTGGGGTACATAGGGAGTGTTTTTATGCCATCTTGAGTTTCATTTCTGGTGATCGGCCTGCTGAACTGATCTATTTGTTCTTGACTGAGGCGTGGCGGGCTCCCAGTCTCTGGAAAGTTGTCCATTGTTTCTAGGTTGTACGATGCGTTGGCCTACAGATGTTCGCGGGATGGATGCATGTTTCAATCATGGTTTTGTTTCTACCCCTGGAATATCCATGTTGATTTCTCCCTTTTCATTACTTCTTTTTTGGAATCGGGGGTTTGGGGGCCTCCCCATCTTAGCGGGTCAGGCCAGGTGTTTGTCGCTTGTGCCTGCCTTTGCAAAGGCTCAGCTCTTGCTGGTATTGCTATTGCTGTTGCGTTTTGCACCTCTAGTTGCTCGATTTCCTCTCTGGCATGTAGGGTGTCCTTCCCTTTTGCTTGTGTTTGGTCTTTGTTCTCTAACGCATGTGGCTGGTGGCTTCAGTTGGCGCTGCGTGCTGTTTGCTCTTTTTGAGGAAGGCTGTGTAGCTTGCCATGACGCACTGCCTGTGGGGCAGCCCCGAGAAGTTGTGGGGTTGGGTCGTCCTTGTCGTTGGTCTAGAGGTGGATTTTAATTTCCTCTTTGGTTTCCTCATTGTCCCAGCTTAGTGTTTCTACCCAGTGTGTCATCAGTCTTTTATTATCCCTTTTCCTGTCGTTCATTTACATTTTCTTGCCACTGTGTTCGGAGGTGTTAGGTGACATGATTTCGGAGCTCTTGCGTTTGTTGAGGTTGGTTTTGTGCCCTGACATGTGGGCCATGCCTCCTTGAGATCGATAGGTGTGCACTTGCAGATGAGGTATAATGTGCTTGTTTGGGATGTACCGTCCTGCCCAGGGACCATACAATGGGAAAAGACCATCAGTCGAGTCTCACGTTTCTCTTGTGTCCTTTGGGATCCGTGTTAGCCGCTTGCTTTTCTGTCCAGAGCATCCGTGCATTGTTGTGTGCGGGGCGTGGAAATCTCCTGCTCCTGTGGTTATACCCATCAGTTCCTCCTGCCATGTCGGATAGGATTTGTCGAATGTAGCCATGGGTTCCTCTCTGAGGGGCACAGGTGTGGATGATTGTCATGTCCTCTTCTGAGATTTATGCTTTTATCGCTGAACAGGGTCCGTCGGTGTCTTTCTTGGTGGGCTCCTTTTGTGCTGTGTTTGTGGCTTAAAAGGTGTCCGTTGTGTTCCTTCAGAGTGGGTTTACCGTGTCCTGTCATTTCCTGAAAGACAGCAACGTGACCCAATCGCACATACCCATGGAGAGGATTTCTATTTTACGTGTGCATCCTCCTGCTCCGCATTAAGGGACTAGAACGCCTTCCCAGGGCTACCCCCCAGGATCTCATTGCGTCTCCTTTCCCAACAGCCATACTGTGCATCATTAACCACGGGTTCCGGTCCTTCCAACCGCCTCCCACTCCCTCTTGGCCACCCCCATCTCTTGCCCAAGTGGCATTTCCTTTTCCGAGCAAAGGTTCATTTGAGGCACGTATTCACCCCCGGGAAGAAGGGGCGGTATCATGCAGTTTGGGTGGCTATCTCTTTCGGACGTAGCTCACTTTGTGTGAGGGCTCTAGTTCCATCCATGGTGCTGCCAGGGGCATTCGTCTGTACTTTTTATGGCCGAGTAGGACTCCCTCGTGTATATGGGTACAGCCCATCTTCTTAATCCCTTCGTGTCTCGCTGGACCTTGAGGCTGTGTCTGTGTCTGGGCCAAATTGTGCAGAGTGCTGCCGGGAAGATACAGGCGCTTGGGTCCTCTTCAAGGGAAGTTCTGTCCGGTCATAAGCCCAAGGGTGGCATTTTCAGGTCATGAGGTAGTTCTATATGTAGGCTTCTGAGGTTCCTCCGTTGTGTTTTCTGCAGTGGTTGTCCCGAGTGGCCTTCCCACCCACAGTGTCGGAGGGCTCCCTTTTATGCACCTCCTCCGCTGCGTGTGTTTTTGGCTGGCTGTTAATGAGGACCCTTCCGACTGGTGTGAGGTGGGGCCTCGTAGCACTTGTGATGTGCCTTTCGCGAATAGTCAGGGATGCTGAGCATTTCTTTCATGTGCTTGTCCTCCATCTGTGCACCTTCTTGGGAGAGACGTCTCCTCAGGTCTCTTGCCCATAGTTCAGTTGGGTGGGTGGTTGCTTCCCGCTCTCTGTTTGGTTGGCTTTCCCTTTGGCGTTGAGGCGTTGTTTGTATGTTTTACAGCTGGAGCCCCTGAGCGCTGCATCGTTTGGAAGCATTTTCTCGCGTGGGTTTAGGGTGTCCTTCTTTGTAAGGGTTCCGTGGCCATGCCAAAGCTTGTCCGGTGGCTTAGGTCCCATGGGCTTATGTATGCTTTTATTTCTGTTGCCTTGGGAGACCGGCCCGGAAACGTTTTGTGCAGTTGACCTCAGAGCCTTTATGGCCTGTGTCGTCTTCTAGGAGTTTGATGGCGTCGTCTCTTCCATTGAAGGCTTTAGGCCAGGGAGAGTGTGCCTCAGTGCATGGCGTGAGGGGGTCTTGCGTGTTCATTGATCTCCATGTGGCTCTACATCTTTCTCAGTAGTGCGTGCTGAGAAGACTGTCTTGTGCCCCTCTTTAGGCTCTTGGCCCCTGTGTCGAAGAGGCACTGACCTTCAGGGCATGGGCCTCCTTCTGGGTTCTCTGTTCCGTTCCCTCGGCCTGTGTGTCTGTTGTGGTACCAGGATGAGAGTGTCTGGATTCCTGCCTCTGTGTAATCATGCCTGCAGGGTGGGAGAATGATGGCTCCTGCTAGGTTTGTGTTCCTCATGATGGCTTTGGCATGCTGGCACGGTTTTAGCTTTGCATGTAGGCTTTCTGGATTTTCTGTCCTCGTCCTGTGCAACATGTCATGGGTACGTTGGTGGGGATTGCGTTGACTAGTGTAGATTGCTTTCGGCTGTATGGCCGTTGGTACCATATTCATTCCTCCGACCTAGGCGCATGGCACATGGTTCCATTTCTCTGAGTCCACGTTCATGTCCTAGATTAACGTTTGAGGAGCCTCAGTCTGTCACCTCACGGGTGAGGGTTGTTCCTAGTTCCTAGGTCTGTGCTTGTTGGGGTGCGATTTTAAGGGAGTCGTAGTTCTGTATTCCTTTTCTAATGTTTCACTTTGAGTATGCACAAGGGTCACCGATTTAAGAAGGTGACCCTTGCCTCGTGCTGCTCGGCTGAATGTGTTGATCAGTCCGTGCAGCTTTCGGGTTGAGTCCTTAGGGTTGTCTGCATGGAACGTCGTGTCCTCGGCAGACCATGGCGATTGAGGTTCTTCTCTTGCCCTCTGGATCCCTTTCATTGCTTTGGTTTCTGTGATTGCTCTGGTGGCTAGGACGCCCAATAATACAGTGTTGAACGAAAGGGGTGCGAGTGGGCATCCGCCCCTTGTTCCAGCTTTGAGTGTGCGGGCTTTCCGCTTTTCTCCATCGAGTGATTATTGTGGCTGTGGGTTTGTCATAAGTGGCTTTTCTTCTGTTCAGGTGTCTTCGCTCCTGACCGCCTGTGGTAGAGGTTTTCTTCGTTGTTTGTTCGTGTGTTTGTTTTGGTTTGTGTTGCATCCCGAAAGGATGGATGGTGGACGTGCCAAGTGCCTTCTCGGCCTCAATTGAGACGATCGGGTGGTTTCTGACTTATTTTTGGGTGATTGTGACGTCGACTGCTTTGCGTAGGTGGACCCCTCCCTGTGAAGCTGGGGTGAATCCCCCTTGGGTGTGGGCGGATGATCATTTTTCTGGGTGGTTGGATGGGTCGGCTCCAACTGTGTTGAGAGGTTTTGCGTCTCTTTGCACCCCGTGTCCTGGCCTGTGAGGGTCTGTTTTGGTGTTGTCTTTGTCTGGTGTCGGTATTTGGGGGATGGTGGCATCTGAGCATGTCTCTGGAGTGTTCCTCCTTCTTCGACCCTTTGGAAAAGTTTAAGGAGACCGGGTAGTGGGGTTAGTTTGGGTGTGTCTTTGGAGGTTTGGTAGAGTTCGCCATGAAACCTTCTGGTCCTGGGCTTTGGGGTACATAGGGAGTGTTTTTATGCCATCTTGAGTTTCATTTCTGGTGATCGGCCTGCTGAACTGATCTATTTGTTCTTGACTGAGGCGTGGCGGGCTCCCAGTCTCTGGAAAGTTGTCCATTGTTTCTAGGTTGTACGATGCGTTGGCCTACAGATGTTCGCGGGATGGATGCATGTTTCAATCATGGTTTTGTTTCTACCCCTGGAATATCCATGTTGATTTCTCCCTTTCCATTACTTCTTTTTTGGAATCGGGGGTTTGGGGGCCTCCCCATCTTAGCGGGTCAGGCCAGGTGTTTGTCGCTTGTGCCTGCCTTTGCAAAGGCTCAGCTCTTGCTGGTATTGCTATTGCTGTTGCGTTTTGCACCTCTAGTTGCTCGATTTCCTCTCTGGCATGTAGGGTGTCCTTCCCTTTTGCTTGTGTTTGGTCTTTGTTCTCTAACGCATGTGGCTGGTGGCTTCAGTTGGCGCTGTGTGCTGTTTGCTCTTTTTGAGGAAGGCTGTGTAGCTTCCCATGACGCACTGCCTGTGGGGCAGCCCCGAGAAGTTGTGGGGTTGGGTCGTCCTTGTCGTTGGTCTAGAGGTGGATTTTAATTTCCTCTTTGGTTTCCTCATTGTCCCAGCTTAGTGTTTCTACCCAGTGTGTCATCAGTCTTTTATTATCCCTTTTCCTGTCGTTCATTTACATTTTCTTGCCACTGTGTTCGGAGGTGTTAGGTGACATGATTTCGGAGCTCTTGCGTTTGTTGAGGTTGGTTTTGTGCCCTGACATGTGGGCCATGCCTCCTTGAGATCGATAGGTGTGCACTTGCAGATGAGGTATAATGTGCTTGTTTGGGATGTACCGTCCTGCCCAGGGACCATACAATGGGAAAAGACCATCAGTCGAGTCTCACGTTTCTCTTGTGTCCTTTGGGATCCGTGTTAGCCGCTTGCTTTTCTGTCCAGAGCATCCGTGCATTGTTGTGTGCGGGGCGTGGAAATCTCCTGCTCCTGTGGTTATACCCATCAGTTCCTCCTGCCATGTCGGATAGGATTTGTCGAATGTAGCCATGGGTTCCTCTCTGAGGGGCACAGGTGTGGATGATTGTCATGTCCTCTTCTGAGATTTATGCTTTTATCGCTGAACAGGGTCCGTCGGTGTCTTTCTTGGTGGGCTCCTTTTGTGCTGTGTTTGTGGCTTAAAAGGTGTCCGTTGTGTTCCTTCAGAGTGGGTTTACCGTGTCCTGTCATTTCCTGAAAGACAGCAACGTGACCCAATCGCACATACCCATGGAGAGGATTTCTATTTTACGTGTGCATCCTCATGCTCCGCATTAAGGGACTAGAACGCCTTCCCAGGGCTACCCCCCAGGATCTCATTGCGTCTCCTTTCCCAACAGCCATACTGTGCATCATTAACCACGGGTTCCGGTCCTTCCAACCGCCTCCCACTCCCTCTTGGCCACCCCCATCTCTTGCCCAAGTGGCATTTCCTTTTCCGAGCAAAGGTTCATTTGAGGCACGTATTCACCCCCGGGAAGAAGGGGCGGTATCATGCAGTTTGGGTGGCTATCTCTTTCGGACGTAGCTCACTTTGTGTGAGGGCTCTAGTTCCATCCATGGTGCTGCCAGGGGCATTCGTCTGTACTTTTTATGGCCGAGTAGGACTCCCTCGTGTATATGGGTACAGCTCATCTTCTTAATCCCTTCGTGTCTCGCTGGACCTTGAGGCTGTGTCTGTGTCTGGGCCAAATTGTGCAGAGTGCTGCCGGGAAGATACAGGTGCTTGGGTCCTCTTCAAGGGAAGTTCTGTCCGGTCATAAGCCCAAGGGTGGCATTTTCAGGTCATGAGGTAGTTCTATATGTAGGCTTCTGAGGTTCCTCCGTTGTGTTTTCTGCAGTGGTTGTCCCGAGTGGCCTTCCCACCCACAGTGTCGGAGGGCTCCCTTTTATGCACCTCCTCCGCTGCGTGTGTTTTTGGCTGGCTGTTAATGAGGACCCTTCCGACTGGTGTGAGGTGGGGCCTCGTAGCACTTGTGATGTGCCTTTCGCGAATAGTCAGGGATGCTGAGCATTTCTTTCATGTGCTTGTCCTCCATCTGTGCACCTTCTTGGGAGAGACGTCTCCTCAGGTCTCTTGCCCATAGTTCAGTTGGGTGGGTGGTTGCTTCCCGCTCTCTGTTTGGTTGGCTTTCCCTTTGGCGTTGAGGCGTTGTTTGTATGTTTTACAGCTGGAGCCCCTGAGCGCTGCATCGTTTGGAAGCATTTTCTCGCGTGGGTTTAGGGTGTCCTTCTTTGTAAGGGTTCCGTGGCCATGCCAAAGCTTGTCCGGTGGCTTAGGTCCCATGGGCTTATGTATGTTTTTATTTCTGTTGCCTTGGGAGACCGGCCTGGAAACGTTTTGTGCAGTTGACCTCAGAGCCTTTATGGCCTGTGTCGTCTTCTAGGAGTTTGATGGCGTCGTCTCTTCCATTGAAGGCTTTAGGCCAGGGAGAGTGTGCTTCAGGGCATGGCATGAGGGGGTCTTGCGGGTTCATTGATCTCCATGTGGCTCTACATCTTTCTCAGTAGTGCGTGCTGAGAAGACTGTCTTGTGCCCCTCTTTAGGCTCTTGGCCCCTGTGTCGAAGAGGCACTGACCTTCAGGGCATGGGCCTCCTTCTGGGTTCTCTGTTCCGTTCCCTCGGCCTGTGTGTCTGTTGTGGTACCAGGATGAGAGTGTCTGGATTCCTGCCTCTGTGTAATCATGCCTGCAGGCTGGGAGAATGATGGCTCCTGCTAGGTTTGTGTTCCTCATGATGGCTTTGGCATGCTGGCACGCTTTTAGCTTTGCATGTAGGCTTTCTGGATTTTCTGTCCTCGTCCTGTGCAACATGTCATGGGTACGTTGGTGGGGATTGCGTTGACTAGTGTAGATTGCTTTCGGCTGTATGGCCGTTGGTACCATATTCATTCCTCCGACCTAGGCGCATGGCACATGGTTCCATTTCTCTGAGTCCACGTTCATGTCCTAGATTAACGTTTGAGGAGCCTCAGTCTGTCACCTCACGGGTGAGGGTTGTTCCTAGTTCCTAGGTCTGTGCTTGTTGGGGTGCGATTTTAAGGGAGTCGTAGTTCTGTATTCCTTTTCTAATGTTTCACTTTGAGTATGCACAAGGGTCACCGATTTAAGAAGGTGACCCTTGCCTCGTGCTGCTCGGCTGAATGTGTTGATCAGTCCGTGCAGCTTTCGGGTTGAGTCCTTAGGGTTGTCTGCATGGAACGTCGTGTCCTCGGCAGACCATGGCGATTGAGGTTCTTCTCTTGCCCTCTGGATCCCTTTCATTGCTTTGGTTTCTGTGATTGCTCTGGTGGCTAGGACGCCCAATAATACAGTGTTGAACGAAAGGGGTGCGAGTGGGCATCCGCCCCTTGTTCCAGCTTTGAGTGTGCGGGCTTTCCGCTTTTCTCCATCGAGTGATTATTGTGGCTGTGGGTTTGTCATAAGTGGCTTTTCTTCTGTTCAGGTGTCTTCGCTCCTGACCGCCTGTGGTAGAGGTTTTCTTCGTTGTTTGTTCGTGTGTTTGTTTTGGTTTGTGTTGCATCCCGAAAGGATGGATGGTGGACGTGCCAAGTGCCTTCTCGGCCTCAATTGAGACGATCGGGTGGTTTCTGACTTATTTTTGGGTGATTGTGACGTCGACTGCTTTGCGTAGGTGGACCCCTCCCTGTGAAGCTGGGGTGAATCCCCCTTGGGTGTGGGCGGATGATCATTTTTCTGGGTGGTTGGATGGGTCGGCTCCAACTGTGTTGAGAGGTTTTGCGTCTCTTTGCACCCCGTGTCCTGGCCTGTGAGGGTCTGTTTTGGTGTTGTCTTTGTCTGGTGTCGGTATTTGGGGGATGGTGGCATCTGAGCATGTCTCTGGAGTGTTCCTCCTTCTTCGACCCTTTGGAAAAGTTTAAGGAGACCGGGTAGTGGGGTTAGTTTGGGTGTGTCTTTGGAGGTTTGGTAGAGTTCGCCATGAAACCTTCTGGTCCTGGGCTTTGGGGTACATAGGGAGTGTTTTTATGCCATCTTGAGTTTCATTTCTGGTGATCGGCCTGCTGAACTGATCTATTTGTTCTTGACTGAGGCGTGGCGGGCTCCCAGTCTCTGGAAAGTTGTCCATTGTTTCTAGGTTGTACGATGCGTTGGCCTACAGATGTTCGCGGGATGGATGCATGTTTCAATCATGGTTTTGTTTCTACCCCTGGAATATCCATGTTGATTTCTCCCTTTCCATTACTTCTTTTTTGGAATCGGGGGTTTGGGGGCCTCCCCATCTTAGCGGGTCAGGCCAGGTGTTTGTCGCTTGTGCCTGCCTTTGCAAAGGCTCAGCTCTTGCTGGTATTGCTATTGCTGTTGCGTTTTGCACCTCTAGTTGCTCGATTTCCTCTCTGGCATGTAGGGTGTCCTTCCCTTTTGCTTGTGTTTGGTCTTTGTTCTCTAACGCATGTGGCTGGTGGCTTCAGTTGGCGCTGTGTGCTGTTTGCTCTTTTTGAGGAAGGCTGTGTAGCTTCCCATGACGCACTGCCTGTGGGGCAGCCCCGAGAAGTTGTGGGGTTGGGTCGTCCTTGTCGTTGGTCTAGAGGTGGATTTTAATTTCCTCTTTGGTTTCCTCATTGTCCCAGCTTAGTGTTTCTACCCAGTGTGTCATCAGTCTTTTATTATCCCTTTTCCTGTCGTTCATTTACATTTTCTTGCCACTGTGTTCGGAGGTGTTAGGTGACATGATTTCGGAGCTCTTGCGTTTGTTGAGGTTGGTTTTGTGCCCTGACATGTGGGCCATGCCTCCTTGAGATCGATAGGTGTGCACTTGCAGATGAGGTATAATGTGCTTGTTTGGGATGTACCGTCCTGCCCAGGGACCATACAATGGGAAAAGACCATCAGTCGAGTCTCACGTTTCTCTTGTGTCCTTTGGGATCCGTGTTAGCCGCTTGCTTTTCTGTCCAGAGCATCCGTGCATTGTTGTGTGCGGGGCGTGGAAATCTCCTGCTCCTGTGGTTATACCCATCAGTTCCTCCTGCCATGTCGGATAGGATTTGTCGAATGTAGCCATGGGTTCCTCTCTGAGGGGCACAGGTGTGGATGATTGTCATGTCCTCTTCTGAGATTTATGCTTTTATCGCTGAACAGGGTCCGTCGGTGTCTTTCTTGGTGGGCTCCTTTTGTGCTGTGTTTGTGGCTTAAAAGGTGTCCGTTGTGTTCCTTCAGAGTGGGTTTACCGTGTCCTGTCATTTCCTGAAAGACAGCAACGTGACCCAATCGCACATACCCATGGAGAGGATTTCTATTTTACGTGTGCATCCTCATGCTCCGCATTAAGGGACTAGAACGCCTTCCCAGGGCTACCCCCCAGGATCTCATTGCGTCTCCTTTCCCAACAGCCATACTGTGCATCATTAACCACGGGTTCCGGTCCTTCCAACCGCCTCCCACTCCCTCTTGGCCACCCCCATCTCTTGCCCAAGTGGCATTTCCTTTTCCGAGCAAAGGTTCATTTGAGGCACGTATTCACCCCCGGGAAGAAGGGGCGGTATCATGCAGTTTGGGTGGCTATCTCTTTCGGACGTAGCTCACTTTGTGTGAGGGCTCTAGTTCCATCCATGGTGCTGCCAGGGGCATTCGTCTGTACTTTTTATGGCCGAGTAGGACTCCCTCGTGTATATGGGTACAGCTCATCTTCTTAATCCCTTCGTGTCTCGCTGGACCTTGAGGCTGTGTCTGTGTCTGGGCCAAATTGTGCAGAGTGCTGCCGGGAAGATACAGGTGCTTGGGTCCTCTTCAAGGGAAGTTCTGTCCGGTCATAAGCCCAAGGGTGGCATTTTCAGGTCATGAGGTAGTTCTATATGTAGGCTTCTGAGGTTCCTCCGTTGTGTTTTCTGCAGTGGTTGTCCCGAGTGGCCTTCCCACCCACAGTGTCGGAGGGCTCCCTTTTATGCACCTCCTCCGCTGCGTGTGTTTTTGGCTGGCTGTTAATGAGGACCCTTCCGACTGGTGTGAGGTGGGGCCTCGTAGCACTTGTGATGTGCCTTTCGCGAATAGTCAGGGATGCTGAGCATTTCTTTCATGTGCTTGTCCTCCATCTGTGCACCTTCTTGGGAGAGACGTCTCCTCAGGTCTCTTGCCCATAGTTCAGTTGGGTGGGTGGTTGCTTCCCGCTCTCTGTTTGGTTGGCTTTCCCTTTGGCGTTGAGGCGTTGTTTGTATGTTTTACAGCTGGAGCCCCTGAGCGCTGCATCGTTTGGAAGCATTTTCTCGCGTGGGTTTAGGGTGTCCTTCTTTGTAAGGGTTCCGTGGCCATGCCAAAGCTTGTCCGGTGGCTTAGGTCCCATGGGCTTATGTATGTTTTTATTTCTGTTGCCTTGGGAGACCGGCCTGGAAACGTTTTGTGCAGTTGACCTCAGAGCCTTTATGGCCTGTGTCGTCTTCTAGGAGTTTGATGGCGTCGTCTCTTCCATTGAAGGCTTTAGGCCAGGGAGAGTGTGCTTCAGGGCATGGCATGAGGGGGTCTTGCGGGTTCATTGATCTCCATGTGGCTCTACATCTTTCTCAGTAGTGCGTGCTGAGAAGACTGTCTTGTGCCCCTCTTTAGGCTCTTGGCCCCTGTGTCGAAGAGGCACTGACCTTCAGGGCATGGGCCTCCTTCTGGGTTCTCTGTTCCGTTCCCTCGGCCTGTGTGTCTGTTGTGGTACCAGGATGAGAGTGTCTGGATTCCTGCCTCTGTGTAATCATGCCTGCAGGCTGGGAGAATGATGGCTCCTGCTAGGTTTGTGTTCCTCATGATGGCTTTGGCATGCTGGCACGCTTTTAGCTTTGCATGTAGGCTTTCTGGATTTTCTGTCCTCGTCCTGTGCAACATGTCATGGGTACGTTGGTGGGGATTGCGTTGACTAGTGTAGATTGCTTTCGGCTGTATGGCCGTTGGTACCATATTCATTCCTCCGACCTAGGCGCATGGCACATGGTTCCATTTCTCTGAGTCCACGTTCATGTCCTAGATTAACGTTTGAGGAGCCTCAGTCTGTCACCTCACGGGTGAGGGTTGTTCCTAGTTCCTAGGTCTGTGCTTGTTGGGGTGCGATTTTAAGGGAGTCGTAGTTCTGTATTCCTTTTCTAATGTTTCACTTTGAGTATGCACAAGGGTCACCGATTTAAGAAGGTGACCCTTGCCTCGTGCTGCTCGGCTGAATGTGTTGATCAGTCCGTGCAGCTTTCGGGTTGAGTCCTTAGGGTTGTCTGCATGGAACGTCGTGTCCTCGGCAGACCATGGCGATTGAGGTTCTTCTCTTGCCCTCTGGATCCCTTTCATTGCTTTGGTTTCTGTGATTGCTCTGGTGGCTAGGACGCCCAATAATACAGTGTTGAACGAAAGGGGTGCGAGTGGGCATCCGCCCCTTGTTCCAGCTTTGAGTGTGCGGGCTTTCCGCTTTTCTCCATCGAGTGATTATTGTGGCTGTGGGTTTGTCATAAGTGGCTTTTCTTCTGTTCAGGTGTCTTCGCTCCTGACCGCCTGTGGTAGAGGTTTTCTTCGTTGTTTGTTCGTGTGTTTGTTTTGGTTTGTGTTGCATCCCGAAAGGATGGATGGTGGACGTGCCAAGTGCCTTCTCGGCCTCAATTGAGACGATCGGGTGGTTTCTGACTTATTTTTGGGTGATTGTGACGTCGACTGCTTTGCGTAGGTGGACCCCTCCCTGTGAAGCTGGGGTGAATCCCCCTTGGGCGTGGGCGGATGATCATTTTTCTGGGTGGTTGGATGGGTCGTCTCCAACTGTGTTGAGAGGTTTTGCGTCTCTTTGCACCCCGTGTCCTGGCCTGTGAGGGTCTGTTTTGGTGTTGTCTTTGTCTGGTGTCGGTATTTGGGGGATGGTGGCATCTGAGCATGTCTCTGGAGTGTTCCTCCTTCTTCGACCCTTTGGAAAAGTTTAAGGAGACCGGGTAGTGGGGTTAGTTTGGGTGTGTCTTTGGAGGTTTGGTAGAGTTCGCCATGAAACCTTCTGGTCCTGGGCTTTGGGGTACATAGGGAGTGTTTTTATGCCATCTTGAGTTTCATTTCTGGTGATCGGCCTGCTGAACTGATCTATTTGTTCTTGACTGAGGCGTGGCGGGCTCCCAGTCTCTGGAAAGTTGTCCATTGTTTCTAGGTTGTACGATGCGTTGGCCTACAGATGTTCGCGGGATGGATGCATGTTTCAATCATGGTTTTGTTTCTACCCCTGGAATATCCATGTTGATTTCTCCCTTTTCATTACTTCTTTTTTGGAATCGGGGGTTTGGGGGCCTCCCCATCTTAGCGGGTCAGGCCAGGTGTTTGTCGCTTGTGCCTGCCTTTGCAAAGGCTCAGCTCTTGCTGGTATTGCTATTGCTGTTGCGTTTTGCACCTCTAGTTGCTCGATTTCCTCTCTGGCATGTAGGGTGTCCTTCCCTTTTGCTTGTGTTTGGTCTTTGTTCTCTAACGCATGTGGCTGGTGGCTTCAGTTGGCGCTGCGTGCTGTTTGCTCTTTTTGAGGAAGGCTGTGTAGCTTCCCATGACGCACTGCCTGTGGGGCAGCCCCGAGAAGTTGTGGGGTTGGGTCGTCCTTGTCGTTGGTCTAGAGGTGGATTTTAATTTCCTCTTTGGTTTCCTCATTGTCCCAGCTTAGTGTTTCTACCCAGTGTGTCATCAGTCTTTTATTATCCCTTTTCCTGTCGTTCATTTACATTTTCTTGCCACTGTGTTCGGAGGTGTTAGGTGACATGATTTCGGAGCTCTTGCGTTTGTTGAGGTTGGTTTTGTGCCCTGACATGTGGGCCATGCCTCCTTGAGATCGATAGGTGTGCACTTGCAGATGAGGTATAATGTGCTTGTTTGGGATGTACCGTCCTGCCCAGGGACCATACAATGGGAAAAGACCATCAGTCGAGTCTCACGTTTCTCTTGTGTCCTTTGGGATCCGTGTTAGCCGCTTGCTTTTCTGTCCAGAGCATCCGTGCATTGTTGTGTGCGGGGCGTGGAAATCTCCTGCTCCTGTGGTTATACCCATCAGTTCCTCCTGCCATGTCGGATAGGATTTGTCGAATGTAGCCATGGGTTCCTCTCTGAGGGGCACAGGTGTGGATGATTGTCATGTCCTCTTCTGAGATTTATGCTTTTATCGCTGAACAGGGTCCGTCGGTGTCTTTCTTGGTGGGCTCCTTTTGTGCTGTGTTTGTGGCTTAAAAGGTGTCCGTTGTGTTCCTTCAGAGTGGGTTTACCGTGTCCTGTCATTTCCTGAAAGACAGCAACGTGACCCAATCGCACATACCCATGGAGAGGATTTCTATTTTACGTGTGCATCCTCCTGCTCCGCATTAAGGGACTAGAACGCCTTCCCAGGGCTACCCCCCAGGATCTCATTGCGTCTCCTTTCCCAACAGCCATACTGTGCATCATTAACCACGGGTTCCGGTCCTTCCAACCGCCTCCCACTCCCTCTTGGCCACCCCCATCTCTTGCCCAAGTGGCATTTCCTTTTCCGAGCAAAGGTTCATTTGAGGCACGTATTCACCCCCGGGAAGAAGGGGCGGTATCATGCAGTTTGGGTGGCTATCTCTTTCGGACGTAGCTCACTTTGTGTGAGGGCTCTAGTTCCATCCATGGTGCTGCCAGGGGCATTCGTCTGTACTTTTTATGGCCGAGTAGGACTCCCTCGTGGATGTGGGTACAGCCCATCTTCTTAATCCCTTCGTGTCTCGCTGGACCTTGAGGCTGTGTCTGTGTCTGGGCCAAATTGTGCAGAGTGCTGCCGGGAAGATACAGGCGCTTGGGTCCTCTTCAAGGGAAGTTCTGTCCGGTCATAAGCCCAAGGGTGGCATTTTCAGGTCATGAGGTAGTTCTATATGTAGGCTTCTGAGGTTCCTCCGTTGTGTTTTCTGTAGTGGTTGTCCCGAGTGGCCTTCCCACCCACAGTGTCGGAGGGCTCCCTTTTATGCACCTCCTCCGCTGCGTGTGTTTTTGGCTGGCTGTTAATGAGGACCCTTCCGACTGGTGTGAGGTGGGGCCTCGTAGCACTTGTGATGTGCCTTTCGCGAATAGTCAGGGATGCTGAGCATTTCTTTCATGTGCTTGTCCTCCATCTGTGCACCTTCTTGGGAGAGACGTCTCCTCAGGTCTCTTGCCCATAGTTCAGTTGGGTGGGTGGTTGCTTCCCGCTCTCTGTTTGGTTGGCTTTCCCTTTGGCGTTGAGGCGTTGTTTGTATGTTTTACAGCTGGAGCCCCTGAGCGCTGCATCGTTTGGAAGCATTTTCTCGCGTGGGTTTAGGGTGTCCTTCTTTGTAAGGGTTCCGTGGCCATGCCAAAGCTTGTCCGGTGGCTTAGGTCCCATGGGCTTATGTATGCTTTTATTTCTGTTGCCTTGGGAGACCGGCCTGGAAACGTTTTGTGCAGTTGACCTCAGAGCCTTTATGGCCTGTGTCGTCTTCTAGGAGTTTGATGGCGTCGTCTCTTCCATTGAAGGCTTTAGGCCAGGGAGAGTGTGCTTCAGGGCATGGCATGAGGGGGTCTTGCGGGTTCATTGATCTCCATGTGGCTCTACATCTTTCTCAGTAGTGCGTGCTGAGAAGACTGTCTTGTGCCCCTCTTTAGGCTCTTGGCCCCTGTGTCGAAGAGGCACTGACCTTCAGGGCATGGGCCTCCTTCTGGGTTCTCTGTTCCGTTCCCTCGGCCTGTGTGTCTGTTGTGGTACCAGGACGAGAGTGTCTGGATTCCTGCCTCTGTGTAATCATGCCGGCAGGGTGGGAGAATGATGGCTCCTGCTAGGTTTGTGTTCCTCATGATGGCTTTGGCATGCTGGCACGGTTTTAGCTTTGCATGTAGGCTTTCTGGATTTTCTGTCCTCGTCCTGTGCAACATGTCCTGGGTACGTTGGTGGGGATTGCGTTGACTAGTGTAGATTGCTTTCGGCTGTATGGCCGTTGGTACCATATTCATTCCTCCGACCTAGGCGCATGGCACATGGTTCCATTTCTCTGAGTCCACGTTCATGTCCTAGATTAACGTTTGAGGAGCCTCAGTCTGTCACCTCACGGGTGAGGGTTGTTCCTAGTTCCTAGGTCTGTGCTTGTTGGGGTGCGATTTTAAGGGAGTCGTAGTTCTGTATTCCTTTTCTAATGTTTCACTTTGAGTAGGCACAAGGGTCACCGATTTCTGAAGGTGACCCTTGCCTCGTGCTGCTCGGCTGAATGTGTTGATCAGTCCGTGCAGCTTTCGGGTTGAGTCCTTAGGGTTGTCTGCATGGAACGTCGTGTCCTCGGCAGACCATGGCGATTGAGGTTCTTCTCTTGCCCTCTGGATCCCTTTCATTGCTTTGGTTTCTGTGATTGCTCTGGTGGCTAGGACGCCCAATAATACAGTGTTGAACGAAAGGGGTG
Source organism: Sus scrofa (assembly GCF_054392235.1). NCBI lineage: Eukaryota > Metazoa > Chordata > Mammalia > Artiodactyla > Suidae > Sus > Sus scrofa. The sequence goes on from NC_139383.1 coordinate 152,806,207, forward strand.
CGAGTGGGCATCCGCCCCTTGTTCCAGCTTTGAGTGTGCGGGCTTTCCGCTTTTCTCCATCGAGTGATTATTGTGGCTGTGGGTTTGTCATAAGTGGCTTTTCTTCTGTTCAGGTGTCTTCGCTCCTGACCGCCTGTGGTAGAGGTTTTCTTCGTTGTTTGTTCGTGTGTTTGTTTTGGTTTGTGTTGCATCCCGAAAGGATGGATGGTGGACGTGCCAAGTGCCTTCTCGGCCTCAATTGAGATGATCGGGTGGTTTCTGACTTATTTTTGGGTGATTGTGACGTCGACTGCTTTGCGTAGGTGGACCCCTCCCTGTGAAGCTGGGGTGAATCCCCCTTGGGCGTGGGCGGATGATCATTTTTCTGGGTGGTTGGATGGGTCGTCTCCAACTGTGTTGAGAGGTTTTGCGTCTCTTTGCACCCCGTGTCCTGGCCTGTGAGGGTCTGTTTTGGTGTTGTCTTTGTCTGGTGTCGGTATTTGGGGGATGGTGGCATCTGAGCATGTCTCTGGAGTGTTCCTCCTTCTTCGACCCTTTGGAAAAGTTTAAGGAGACTGGGTAGTGGGGTTAGTTTGGGTGTGTCTTTGGAGGTTTGGTAGAGTTCGCCATGAAACCTTCTGGTCCTGGGCTTTGGGGTACATAAGGAGTGTTTTTATGCCATCTTGAGTTTCATTTCTGGTGATCGGCCTGCTGAACTGATCTATTTGTTCTTGACTGAGGCGTGGCGGGCTCCCAGTCTCTGGAAAGTTGTCCATTGTTTCTAGGATGTACGATGCGTTGGCCTACAGATGTTCGCGGGATGGATGCATGTTTCAATCATGGTTTTGTTTCTACCCCTGGAATATCCATGTTGATTTCTCCCTTTTCATTACTTCTTTTTTGGAATCGGGGGTTTGGGGGCCTCCCCATCTTAGCGGGTCAGGCCAGGTGTTTGTCGCTTGTGCCTGCCTTTGCAAAGGCTCAGCTCTTGCTGGTATTGCTATTGCTGTTGCGTTTTGCACCTCTAGTTGCTCGATTTCCTCTCTGGCATGTAGGGTGTCCTTCCCTTTTGCTTGTGTTTGGTCTTTGTTCTCTAACGCATGTGGCTGGTGGCTTCAGTTGGCGCTGCGTGCTGTTTGCTCTTTTTGAGGAAGGCTGTGTAGCTTCCCATGACGCACTGCCTGTGGGGCAGCCCCGAGAAGTTGTGGGGTTGGGTCGTCCTTGTCGTTGGTCTAGAGGTGGATTTTAATTTCCTCTTTGGTTTCCTCATTGTCCCAGCTTAGTGTTTCTACCCAGTGTGTCATCAGTCTTTTATTATCCCTTTTCCTGTCGTTCATTTACATTTTCTTGCCACTGTGTTCGGAGGTGTTAGGTGACATGATTTCGGAGCTCTTGCGTTTGTTGAGGTTGGTTTTGTGCCCTGACATGTGGGCCATGCCTCCTTGAGATCGATAGGTGTGCACTTGCAGATGAGGTATAATGTGCTTGTTTGGGATGTACCGTCCTGCCCAGGGACCATACAATGGGAAAAGACCATCAGTCGAGTCTCACGTTTCTCTTGTGTCCTTTGGGATCCGTGTTAGCCGCTTGCTTTTCTGTCCAGAGCATCCGTGCATTGTTGTGTGCGGGGCGTGGAAATCTCCTGCTCCTGTGGTTATACCCATCAGTTCCTCCTGCCATGTCGGATAGGATTTGTCGAATGTAGCCATGGGTTCCTCTCTGAGGGGCACAGGTGTGGATGATTGTCATGTCCTCTTCTGAGATTTATGCTTTTATCGCTGAACAGGGTCCGTCGGTGTCTTTCTTGGTGGGCTCCTTTTGTGCTGTGTTTGTGGCTTAAAAGGTGTCCGTTGTGTTCCTTCAGAGTGGGTTTACCGTGTCCTGTCATTTCCTGAAAGACAGCAACGTGACCCAATCGCACATACCCATGGAGAGGATTTCTATTTTAGGTGTGCATCCTCCTGCTCCGCATTAAGGGACTAGAACGCCTTCCCAGGGCTACCCCCCAGGATCTCATTGCGTCTCCTTTCCCAACAGCCATACTGTGCATCATTAACCACGGGTTCCGGTCCTTCCAACCGCCTCCCACTCCCTCTTGGCCACCCCCATCTCTTGCCCAAGTGGCATTTCCTTTTCCGAGCAAAGGTTCATTTGAGGCACGTATTCACCCCCGGGAAGAAGGGGCGGTATCATGCAGTTTGGGTGGCTATCTCTTTCGGACGTAGCTCACTTTGTGTGAGGGCTCTAGTTCCATCCATGGTGCTGCCAGGGGCATTCGTCTGTACTTTTTATGGCCGAGTAGGACTCCCTCGTGTATATGGGTACAGCCCATCTTCTTAATCCCTTCGTGTCTCGCTGGACCTTGAGGCTGTGTCTGTGTCTGGGCCAAATTGTGCAGAGTGCTGCCGGGAAGATACAGGCGCTTGGGTCCTCTTCAAGGGAAGTTCTGTCCGGTCATAAGCCCAAGGGTGGCATTTTCAGGTCATGAGGTAGTTCTATATGTAGGCTTCTGAGGTTCCTCCGTTGTGTTTTCTGTAGTGGTTGTCCCGAGTGGCCTTCCCACCCACAGTGTCGGAGGGCTCCCTTTTATGCACCTCCTCCGCTGCGTGTGTTTTTGGCTGGCTGTTAATGAGGACCCTTCCGACTGGTGTGAGGTGGGGCCTCGTAGCACTTGTGATGTGCCTTTCGCGAATAGTCAGGGATGCTGAGCATTTCTTTCATGTGCTTGTCCTCCATCTGTGCACCTTCTTGGGAGAGACGTCTCCTCAGGTCTCTTGCCCATAGTTCAGTTGGGTGGGTGGTTGCTTCCCGCTCTCTGTTTGGTTGGCTTTCCCTTTGGCGTTGAGGCGTTGTTTGTATGTTTTACAGCTGGAGCCCCTGAGCGCTGCATCGTTTGGAAGCATTTTCTCGCGTGGGTTTAGGGTGTCCTTCTTTGTAAGGGTTCCGTGGCCATGCCAAAGCTTGTCCGGTGGCTTAGGTCCCATGGGCTTATGTATGCTTTTATTTCTGTTGCCTTGGGAGACCGGCCTGGAAACGTTTTGTGCAGTTGACCTCAGAGCCTTTATGGCCTGTGTCGTCTTCTAGGAGTTTGATGGCGTCGTCTCTTCCATTGAAGGCTTTAGGCCAGGGAGAGTGTGCTTCAGGGCATGGCATGAGGGGGTCTTGCGGGTTCATTGATCTCCATGTGGCTCTACATCTTTCTCAGTAGCGCGTGCTGAGAAGACTGTCTTGTGCCCCTCTTTAGGCTCTTGGCCCCTGTGTCGAAGAGGCACTGACCTTCAGGGCATGGGCCTCCTTCTGGGTTCTCTGTTCCGTTCCCTCGGCCTGTGTGTCTGTTGTGGTACCAGGATGAGAGTGTCTGGATTCCTGCCTCTGTGTAATCATGCCGGCAGGGTGGGAGAATGATGGCTCCTGCTAGGTTTGTGTTCCTCATGATGGCTTTGGCATGCTGGCACGGTTTTAGCTTTGCATGTAGGCTTTCTGGATTTTCTGTCCTCGTCCTGTGCAACATGTCATGGGTACGTTGGTGGGGATTGCGTTGACTAGTGTAGATTGCTTTCGGCTGTATGGCCGTTGGTACCATATTCATTCCTCCGACCTAGGCGCATGGCACATGGTTCCATTTCTCTGAGTCCACGTTCATGTCCTAGATTAACGTTTGAGGAGCCTCAGTCTGTCACCTCACGGGTGAGGGTTGTTCCTAGTTCCTAGGCCTGTGCTTGTTGGGGTGCGATTTTAAGGGAGTCGTAGTTCTGTATTCCTTTTCTAATGTTTCACTTTGAGTAGGCACAAGGGTCACCGATTTCTGAAGGTGACCCTTGCCTCGTGCTGCTCGGCTGAATGTGTTGATCAGTCCGTGCAGCTTTCGGGTTGAGTCCTTAGGTTTGTCTGCATGGAACGTCGTGTCCTCGGCAGACCATGGCGATTGAGGTTCTTCTCTTGCCCTCTGGATCCCTTTCATTGCTTTGGTTTCTGTGATTGCTCTGGTGGCTAGGATGCCCAATAATACAGTGTTGAACGAAAGGGGTGCGAGTGGGCATCCGCCCCTTGTTCCAGCTTTGAGTGTGCGGGCTTTCCGCTTTTCTCCATCGAGTGATTATTGTGGCTGTGGGTTTGTCATAAGTGGCTTTTCTTCTGTTCAGGTGTCTTCGCTCCTGACCGCCTGTGGTAGAGGTTTTCTTCATTGTTTGTTCGTGTGTTTGTTTTGGTTTGTGTTGCATCCCGAAAGGATGGATGGTGGACGTGCCAAGTGCCTTCTCGGCCTCAATTGAGACAATCGGGTGGTTTCTGACTTATTTTTGGGTGATTGTGACGTCGACTGCTTTGCGTAGGTGGACCCCTCCCTGTGAAGCTGGGGTGAATCCCCCTTGGGCGTGGGCGGATGATCATTTTTCTGGGTGGTTGGATGGGTCGGCTCCAACTGTGTTGAGAGGTTTTGCGTCTCTTTGCACCCCGTGTCCTGGCCTGTGAGGGTCTGTTTTGGTGTTGTCTTTGTCTGGTGTCGGTATTTGGGGGATGGTGGCATCTGAGCATGTCTCTGGAGTGTTCCTCCTTCTTCGACCCTTTGGAAAAGTTTAAGGAGACCGGGTAGTGGGGTTAGTTTGGGTGTGTCTTTGGAGGTTTGGTAGAGTTCGCCATGAAACCTTCTGGTCCTGGGCTTTGGGGTACATAGGGAGTGTTTTTATGCCATCTTGAGTTTCATTTCTGGTGATCGGCCTGCTGAACTGATCTATTTGTTCTTGACTGAGGCGTGGCGGGCTCCCAGTCTCTGGAAAGTTGTCCATTGTTTCTAGGTTGTACGATGCGTTGGCCTACAGATGTTCGCGGGATGGATGCATGTTTCAATCATGGTTTTGTTTCTACCCCTGGAATATCCATGTTGATTTCTCCCTTTTCATTACTTCTTTTTTGGAATCGGGGGTTTGGGGGCCTCCCCATCTTAGCGGGTCAGGCCAGGTGTTTGTCGCTTGTGCCTGCCTTTGCAAAGGCTCAGCTCTTGCTGGTATTGCTATTGCTGTTGCGTTTTGCACCTCTAGTTGCTCGATTTCCTCTCTGGCATGTAGGGTGTCCTTCCCTTTTGCTTGTGTTTGGTCTTTGTTCTCTAACGCATGTGGCTGGTGGCTTCAGTTGGCGCTGCGTGCTGTTTGCTCTTTTTGAGGAAGGCTGTGTAGCTTCCCATGACGCACTGCCTGTGGGGCAGCCCCGAGAAGTTGTGGGGTTGGGTCGTCCTTGTCGTTGGTCTAGAGGTGGATTTTAATTTCCTCTTTGGTTTCCTCATTGTCCCAGCTTAGTGTTTCTACCCAGTGTGTCATCAGTCTTTTATTATCCCTTTTCCTGTCGTTCATTTACATTTTCTTGCCACTGTGTTCGGAGGTGTTAGGTGACATGATTTCGGAGCTCTTGCGTTTGTTGAGGTTGGTTTTGTGCCCTGACATGTGGGCCATGCCTCCTTGAGATCGATAGGTGTGCACTTGCAGATGAGGTATAATGTGCTTGTTTGGGATGTACCGTCCTGCCCAGGGACCATACAATGGGAAAAGACCATCAGTCGAGTCTCACGTTTCTCTTGTGTCCTTTGGGATCCGTGTTAGCCGCTTGCTTTTCTGTCCAGAGCATCCGTGCATTGTTGTGTGCGGGGCGTGGAAATCTCCTGCTCCTGTGGTTATACCCATCAGTTCCTCCTGCCATGTCGGATAGGATTTGTCGAATGTAGCCATGGGTTCCTCTCTGAGGGGCACAGGTGTGGATGATTGTCATGTCCTCTTCTGAGGTTTATGCTTTTATCGCTGAACAGGGTCCGTCGGTGTCTTTCTTGGTGGGCTCCTTTTGTGCTGTGTTTGTGGCTTAAAAGGTGTCCGTTGTGTTCCTTCAGAGTGGGTTTACCGTGTCCTGTCATTTCCTGAAAGACAGCAACGTGACCCAATCGCACATACCCATGGAGAGGATTTCTATTTTAGGTGTGCATCCTCCTGCTCCGCATTAAGGGACTAGAACGCCTTCCCAGGGCTACCCCCCAGGATCTCATTGCGTCTCCTTTCCCAACAGCCATACTGTGCATCATTAACCACGGGTTCCGGTCCTTCCAACCGCCTCCCACTCCCTCTTGGCCACCCCCATCTCTTGCCCAAGTGGCATTTCCTTTTCCGAGCAAAGGTTCATTTGAGGCACGTATTCACCCCCGGGAAGAAGGGGCGGTATCATGCAGTTTGGGTGGCTATCTCTTTCGGACGTAGCTCACTTTGTGTGAGGGCTCTAGTTCCATCCATGGTGCTGCCAGGGGCATTCGTCTGTACTTTTTACGGCCGAGTAGGACTCCCTCGTGTATATGGGTACAGCCCATCTTCTTAATCCCTTCGTGTCTCGCTGGACCTTGAGGCTGTGTCTGTGTCTGGGCCAAATTGTGCAGAGTGCTGCCGGGAAGATACAGGCGCTTGGGTCCTCTTCAAGGGAAGTTCTGTCCAGTCATAAGCCCAAGGGTGGCATTTTCAGGTCATGAGGTAGTTCTATATGTAGGCTTCTGAGGTTCCTCCGTTGTGTTTTCTGTAGTGGTTGTCCCGAGTGGCCTTCCCACCCACAGTGTCGGAGGGCTCCCTTTTATGCACCTCCTCCGCTGCGTGTGTTTTTGGCTGGCTGTTAATGAGGACCCTTCCGACTGGTGTGAGGTGGGGCCTCGTAGCACTTGTGATGTGCCTTTCGCGAATAGTCAGGGATGCTGAGCATTTCTTTCATGTGCTTGTCGTCCTTCTGTGCACCTTCTTGGGAGAGATGTCTCCTCAGGTCTCTTGCCCATAGTTCAGTTGGGTGGGTGGTTGCTTCCCGCTCTCTGTTTGGTTGGCTTTCCCTTTGGCGTTGAGGCGTTGTTTGTATGTTTTACAGCTGGAGCCCCTGAGCGCTGCATCGTTTGGAAGCATTTTCTCGCGTGGGTTTAGGGTGTCCTTCTTTGTAAGGGTTCCGTGGCCATGCCAAAGCTTGTCCGGTGGCTTAGGTCCCATGGGCTTATGTATGCTTTTATTTCTGTTGCCTTGGGAGACCGGCCTGGAAACGTTTTGTGCAGTTGACCTCAGAGCCTTTATGGCCTGTGTCGTCTTCTAGGAGTTTGATGGCGTCGTCTCTTCCATTGAAGGCTTTAGGCCAGGGAGAGTGTGCTTCAGGGCATGGCATGAGGGGGTCTTGCGGGTTCATTGATCTCCATGTGGCTCTACATCTTTCTCAGTAGCACGTGCTGAGAAGACTGTCTTGTGCCCCTCTTTAGGCTCTTGGCCCCTGTGTCGAAGAGGCACTGACCTTCAGGGCATGGGCCTCCTTCTGGGTTCTCTGTTCCGTTCCCTCGGCCTGTGTGTCTGTTGTGGTACCAGGACGAGAGTGTCTGGATTCCTGCCTCTGTGTAATCATGCCGGCAGGGTGGGAGAATGATGGCTCCTGCTAGGTTTGTGTTCCTCATGATGGCTTTGGCATGCTGGCACGGTTTTAGCTTTGCATGTAGGCTTTCTGGATTTTCTGTCCTCGTCCTGTGCAACATGTCCTGGGTACGTTGGTGGGGATTGCGTTGACTAGTGTAGATTGCTTTCGGCTGTATGGCCGTTGGTACCATATTCATTCCTCCGACCTAGGCGCATGGCACATGGTTCCATTTCTCTGAGTCCACGTTCATGTCCTAGATTAACGTTTGAGGAGCCTCAGTCTGTCACCTCACGGGTGAGGGTTGTTCCTAGTTCCTAGGTCTGTGCTTGTTGGGGTGCGATTTTAAGGGAGTCGTAGTTCTGTATTCCTTTTCTAATGTTTCACTTTGAGTAGGCACAAGGGTCACCGATTTCTGAAGGTGACCCTTGCCTCGTGCTGCTCGGCTGAATGTGTTGATCAGTCCGTGCAGCTTTCGGGTTGAGTCCTTAGGGTTGTCTGCATGGAACGTCGTGTCCTCGGCAGACCATGGCGATTGAGGTTCTTCTCTTGCCCTCTGGATCCCTTTCATTGCTTTGGTTTCTGTGATTGCTCTGGTGGCTAGGACGCCCAATAATACAGTGTTGAACGAAAGGGGTGCGAGTGGGCATCCGCCCCTTGTTCCAGCTTTGAGTGTGCGGGCTTTCCGCTTTTCTCCATCGAGTGATTATTGTGGCTGTGGGTTTGTCATAAGTGGCTTTTCTTCTGTTCAGGTGTCTTCGCTCCTGACCGCCTGTGGTAGAGGTTTTCTTCGTTGTTTGTTCGTGTGTTTGTTTTGGTTTGTGTTGCATCCCGAAAGGATGGATGGTGGACGTGCCAAGTGCCTTCTCGGCCTCAATTGAGACAATCGGGTGGTTTCTGACTTATTTTTGGGTGATTGTGACGTCGACTGCTTTGCGTAGGTGGACCCCTCCCTGTGAAGCTGGGGTGAATCCCCCTTGGGCGTGGGCGGATGATCATTTTTCTGGGTGGTTGGATGGGTCGGCTCCAACTGTGTTGAGAGGTTTTGCGTCTCTTTGCACCCCGTGTCCTGGCCTGTGAGGGTCTGTTTTGGTGTTGTCTTTGTCTGGTGTCGGTATTTGGGGGATGGTGGCATCTGAGCATGTCTCTGGAGTGTTCCTCCTTCTTCGACCCTTTGGAAAAGTTTAAGGAGACCGGGTAGTGGGGTTAGTTTGGGTGTGTCTTTGGAGGTTTGGTAGAGTTCGCCATGAAACCTTCTGGTCCTGGGCTTTGGGGTACATAGGGAGTGTTTTTATGCCATCTTGAGTTTCATTTCTGGTGATCGGCCTGCTGAACTGATCTATTTGTTCTTGACTGAGGTGTGGCGGGCTCCCAGTCTCTGGAAAGTTGTCCATTGTTTCTAGGATGTACGATGCGTTGGCCTACAGATGTTCGCGGGATGGATGCATGTTTCAGTCATGGTTTTGTTTCTACCCCTGGAATATCCATGTTGATTTCTCCCTTTTCATTACTTCTTTTTTGGAATCGGGGGTTTGGGGGCCTCCCCATCTTAGCGGGTCAGGCCAGGTGTTTGTCGCTTGTGCGTGCCTTTGCAAAGGCTCAGCTCTTGCTGGTATTGCTATTGCTGTTGCGTTTTGCACCTCTAGTTGCTCGATTTCCTCTCTGGCATGTAGGGTGTCCTTCCCTTTTGCTTGTGTTTGGTCTTTGTTCTCTAACGCATGTGGCTGGTGGCTTCAGTTGGCGCTGCGTGCTGTTTGCTCTTTTTGAGGAAGGCTGTGTAGCTTGCCATGACGCACTGCCTGTGGGGCAGCCCCGAGAAGTTGTGGGGTTGGGTCGTCCTTGTCGTTGGTCTAGAGGTGGATTTTAATTTCCTCTTTGGTTTCCTCATTGTCCCAGCTTAGTGTTTCTACCCAGTGTGTCATCAGTCTTTTATTATCCCTTTTCCTGTCGTTCATTTACATTTTCTTGCCACTGTGTTCGGAGGTGTTAGGTGACATGATTTCGGAGCTCTTGCGTTTGTTGAGGTTGGTTTTGTGCCCTGACATGTGGGCCATGCCTCCTTGAGATCGATAGGTGTGCACTTGCAGATGAGGTATAATGTGCTTGTTTGGGATGTACCGTCCTGCCCAGGGACCATACAATGGGAAAAGACCATCAGTCGAGTCTCACGTTTCTCTTGTGTCCTTTGGGATCCGTGTTAGCCGCTTGCTTTTCTGTCCAGAGCATCCGTGCATTGTTGTGTGCGGGGCGTGGAAATCTCCTGCTCCTGTGGTTATACCCATCAGTTCCTCCTGCCATGTCGGATAGGATTTGTCGAATGTAGCCATGGGTTCCTCTCTGAGGGGCACAGGTGTGGATGATTGTCATGTCCTCTTCTGAGATTTATGCTTTTATCGCTGAACAGGGTCCGTCGGTGTCTTTCTTGGTGGGCTCCTTTTGTGCTGTGTTTGTGGCTTAAAAGGTGTCCGTTGTGTTCCTTCAGAGTGGGTTTACCGTGTCCTGTCATTTCCTGAAAGACAGCAACGTGACCCAATCGCACATACCCATGGAGAGGGTTTCTGTTTTACGTGTGCATCCTCATGCTCCGCATTAAGGGACTAGAACGCCTTCCCAGGGCTACCCCCCAGGATCTCATTGCGTCTCCTTTCCCAACAGCCATACTGTGCATCATTAACCACGGGTTCCGGTCTTTCCAACCGCCTCCTACTCCCTCTGGGCCACCCCCATCTCTTGCCCAAGTGGCATTTCCTTTTCCGAGCAAAGGTTCATTTGAGGCACGTATTCACCCCCGGGAAGAAGGGGCGGTATCATGCAGTTTGGGTGGCTATCTCTTTCGGACGTAGCTCCACTTTGTGTGAGGGCTTTAGTTCCATCCATGGTGCTGCCAGGGGCATTCGTCTGTACTTTTTATGGCCGAGTAGGACTCCCTCGTGTATATGGGTACAGCCCATCTTCTTAATCCCTTCGTGTCTCGCTGGACCTTGAGGCTGTGTCTGTGTCTGGGCCAAATTGTGCAGAGTGCTGCCGGGAAGATACAGGCGCTTGGGTCCTCTTCAAGGGAAGTTCTGTCCGGTCATAAGCCCAAGGGTGGCATTTTCAGGTCATGAGGTAGTTCTATATGTAGGCTTCTGAGGTTCCTCCGTTGTGTTTTCTGCAGTGGTTGTCCCGAGTGGCCTTCCCACCCACAGTGTCGGAGGGCTCCCTTTTATGCACCTCCTCCCCTGCGTGTGTTTTTGGCTGGCTGTTAATGAGGACCCTTCCGACTGGTGTGAGGTGGGGCCTCGTAGCACTTGTGATGTGCCTTTCGCGAATAGTCAGGGATGCTGAGCATTTCTTTCATGTGCTTGTCCTCCATCTGTGCACCTTCTTGGGAGAGACGTCTCCTCAGGTCTCTTGCCCATAGTTCAGTTGGGTGGGTGGTTGCTTCCCGCTCTCTGTTTGGTTGGCTTTCCCTTTGGCGTTGAGGCGTTGTTTGTATGTTTTACAGCTGGAGCCCCTGAGCGCTGCATCGTTTGGAAGCATTTTCTCGCGTGGGTTTAGGGTGTCCTTCTTTGTAAGGGTTCCGTGGCCATGCCAAAGCTTGTCCGGTGGCTTAGGTCCCATGGGCTTATGTATGTTTTTATTTCTGTTGCCTTGGGAGACCGGCCTGGAAACGTTTTGTGCAGTTGACCTCAGAGCCTTTATGGCCTGTGTCGTCTTCTAGGAGTTTGATGGCGTCGTCTCTTCCATTGAAGGCTTTAGGCCAGGGAGAGTGTGCTTCAGGGCATGGCATGAGGGGGTCTTGCGGGTTCATTGATCTCCATGTGGCTCTACATCTTTCTCAGTAGTGCGTGCTGAGAAGACTGTCTTGTGCCCCTCTTTAGGCTCTTGGCCCCTGTGTCGAAGAGGCACTGACCTTCAGGGCATGGGCCTCCTTCTGGGTTCTCTGTTCCGTTCCCTCGGCCTGTGTGTCTGTTGTGGTACCAGGATGAGAGTGTCTGGATTCCTGCCTCTGTGTAATCATGCCTGCAGGGTGGGAGAATGATGGCTCCTGCTAGGTTTGTGTTCCTCATGATGGCTTTGGCATGCTGGCACGGTTTTAGCTTTGCATGTAGGCTTTCTGGATTTTCTGTCCTCGTCCTGTGCAACATGTCATGGGTACGTTGGTGGGGATTGCGTTGACTAGTGTAGATTGCTTTCGGCTGTATGGCCGGTGGTACCATATTCATTCCTCCGACCTAGGCGCATGGCACATGGTTCCATTTCTCTGAGTCCACGTTCATGTCCTAGATTAACGTTTGAGGAGCCTCAGTCTGTCACCTCACGGGTGAGGGTTGTTCCTAGTTCCTAGGTCTGTGCTTGTTGGGGTGCGATTTTAAGGGAGTCGTAGTTCTGTATTCCTTTTCTAATGTTTCACTTTGAGTAGGCACAAGGGTCACCGATTTCTGAAGGTGACCCTTGCCTCGTGCTGCTCGGCTGAATGTGTTGATCAGTCCGTGCAGCTTTCGGGTTGAGTCCTTAGGTTTGTCTGCATGGAACGTCGTGTCCTCGGCAGACCATGGCGATTGAGGTTCTTCTCTTGCCCTCTGGATCCCTTTCATTGCTTTGGTTTCTGTGATTGCTCTGGTGGCTAGGATGCCCAATAATACAGTGTTGAACGAAAGGGGTGCGAGTGGGCATCCGCCCCTTGTTCCAGCTTTGAGTGTGCGGGCTTTCCGCTTTTCTCCATCGAGTGATTATTGTGGCTGTGGGTTTGTCATAAGTGGCTTTTCTTCTGTTCAGGTGTCTTCGCTCCTGACCGCCTGTGGTAGAGGTTTTCTTCGTTGTTTGTTCGTGTGTTTGTTTTGGTTTGTGTTGCATCCCGAAAGGATGGATGGTGGACGTGCCAAGTGCCTTCTCGGCCTCAATTGAGACGATCGGGTGGTTTCTGACTTATTTTTGGGTGATTGTGACGTCGACTGCTTTGCGTAGGTGGACCCCTCCCTGTGAAGCTGGGGCGAATCCCCCTTGGGCGTGGGCGGATGATCATTTTTCTGGGTGGTTGGATGGGTCGGCTCCAACTGTGTTGAGAGGTTTTGCGTCTCTTTGCACCCCGTGTCCTGGCCTGTGAGGGTCTGTTTTGGTGTTGTCTTTGTCTGGTGTCGGTATTTGGGGGATGGTGGCATCTGAGCATGTCTCTGGAGTGTTCCTCCTTCTTCTACCCTTTGGAAAAGTTTAAGGAGACCGGGTAGTGGGGTTAGTTTGGGTGTGTCTTTGGAGGTTTGGTAGAGTTCGCCATGAAACCTTCTGGTCCTGGGCTTTGGGGTACATAGGGAGTGTTTTTATGCCATCTTGAGTTTCATTTCTGGTGATCGGCCTGCTGAACTGATCTATTTGTTCTTGACTGAGGCGTGGCGGGCTCCCAGTCTCTGGAAAGTTGTCCATTGTTTCTAGGTTGTACGATGCGTTGGCCTACAGATGTTCGCGGGATGGATGCATGTTTCAATCATGGTTTTGTTTCTACCCCTGGAATATCCATGTTGATTTCTCCCTTTTCATTACTTCTTTTTTGGAATCGGGGGTTTGGGGGCCTCCCCATCTTAGCGGGTCAGGCCAGGTGTTTGTCGCTTGTGCCTGCCTTTGCAAAGGCTCAGCTCTTGCTGGTATTGCTATTGCTGTTGCGTTTTGCACCTCTAGTTGCTCGATTTCCTCTCTGGCATGTAGGGTGTCCTTCCCTTTTGCTTGTGTTTGGTCTTTGTTCTCTAACGCATGTGGCTGGTGGCTTCAGTTGGCGCTGCGTGCTGTTTGCTCTTTTTGAGGAAGGCTGTGTAGCTTCCCATGACGCACTGCCTGTGGGGCAGCCCCGAGAAGTTGTGGGGTTGGGTCGTCCTTGTCGTTGGTCTAGAGGTGGATTTTAATTTCCTCTTTGGTTTCCTCATTGTCCCAGCTTAGTGTTTCTACCCAGTGTGTCATCAGTCTTTTATTATCCCTTTTCCTGTCGTTCATTTACATTTTCTTGCCACTGTGTTCGGAGGTGTTAGGTGACATGATTTCGGAGCTCTTGCGTTTGTTGAGGTTGGTTTTGTGCCCTGACATGTGGGCCATGCCTCCTTGAGATCGATAGGTGTGCACTTGCAGATGAGGTATAATGTGCTTGTTTGGGATGTACCGTCCTGCCCAGGGACCATACAATGGGAAAAGACCATCAGTCGAGTCTCACGTTTCTCTTGTGTCCTTTGGGATCCGTGTTAGCCGCTTGCTTTTCTGTCCAGAGCATCCGTGCATTGTTGTGTGCGGGGCGTGGAAATCTCCTGCTCCTGTGGTTATACCCATCAGTTCCTCCTGCCATGTCGGATAGGATTTGTCGAATGTAGCCATGGGTTCCTCTCTGAGGGGCACAGGTGTGGATGATTGTCATGTCCTCTTCTGAGATTTATGCTTTTATCGCTGAACAGGGTCCGTCGGTGTCTTTCTTGGTGGGCTCCTTTTGTGCTGTGTTTGTGGCTTAAAAGGTGTCCGTTGTGTTCCTTCAGAGTGGGTTTACCGTGTCCTGTCATTTCCTGAAAGACAGCAACGTGACCCAATCGCACATACCCATGGAGAGGATTTCTATTTTACGTGTGCATCCTCCTGCTCCGCATTAAGGGACTAGAACGCCTTCCCAGGGCTACCCCCCAGGATCTCATTGCGTCTCCTTTCCCAACAGCCATACTGTGCATCATTAACCACGGGTTCCGGTCCTTCCAACCGCCTCCCACTCCCTCTTGGCCACCCCCATCTCTTGCCCAAGTGGCATTTCCTTTTCCGAGCAAAGGTTCATTTGAGGCACGTATTCACCCCCGGGAAGAAGGGGCGGTATCATGCAGTTTGGGTGGCTATCTCTTTCGGACGTAGCTCACTTTGTGTGAGGGCTCTAGTTCCATCCATGGTGCTGCCAGGGGCATTGGTCTGTACTTTTTATGGCCGAGTAGGACTCCCTCGTGGATGTGGGTACAGCCCATCTTCTTAATCCCTTCGTGTCTCGCTGGACCTTGAGGCTGTGTCTGTGTCTGGGCCAAATTGTGCAGAGTCCTGCCGGGAAGATACAGGCGCTTGGGTCCTCTTCAAGGGAAGTTCTGTCCGGTCATAAGCCCAAGGGTGGCATTTTCAGGTCATGAGGTAGTTCTATATGTAGGCTTCTGAGGTTCCTCCGTTGTGTTTTCTGTAGTGGTTGTCCCGAGTGGCCTTCCCACCCACAGTGTCGGAGGGCTCCCTTTTATGCACCTCCTCCGCTGCGTGTGTTTTTGGCTGGCTGTTAATGAGGACCCTTCCGACTGGTGTGAGGTGGGGCCTCGTAGCACTTGTGATGTGCCTTTCGCGAATAGTCAGGGATGCTGAGCATTTCTTTCATGTGCTTGTCGTCCTTCTGTGCACCTTCTTGGGAGAGACGTCTCCTCAGGTCTCTTGCCCATAGTTCAGTTGGGTGGGTGGTTGCTTCCCGCTCTCTGTTTGGTTGGCTTTCCCTTTGGCGTTGAGGCGTTGTTTGTATGTTTTACAGCTGGAGCCCCTGAGCGCTGCATCGTTTGGAAGCATTTTCTCGCGTGGGTTTAGGGTGTCCTTCTTTGTAAGGGTTCCGTGGCCATGCCAAAGCTTGTCCGGTGGCTTAGGTCCCATGGGCTTATGTATGCTTTTATTTCTGTTGCCTTGGGAGACCGGCCTGGAAACGTTTTGTG
The DNA here is from genome assembly GCF_054392235.1 of Sus scrofa. NCBI lineage: Eukaryota > Metazoa > Chordata > Mammalia > Artiodactyla > Suidae > Sus > Sus scrofa. The sequence goes on from NC_139383.1 coordinate 152,821,254, forward strand.
CAGTTGACCTCAGAGCCTTTATGGCCTGTGTCGTCTTCTAGGAGTTTGATGGCGTCGTCTCTTCCATTGAAGGCTTTAGGCCAGGGAGAGTGTGCTTCAGGGCATGGCATGAGGGGGTCTTGCGGGTTCATTGATCTCCATGTGGCTCTACATCTTTCTCAGTAGTGCGTGCTGAGAAGACTGTCTTGTGCCCCTCTTTAGGCTCTTGGCCCCTGTGTCGAAGAGGCACTGACCTTCAGGGCATGGGCCTCCTTCTGGGTTCTCTGTTCCGTTCCCTCGGCCTGTGTGTCTGTTGTGGTACCAGGACGAGAGTGTCTGGATTCCTGCCTCTGTGTAATCATGCCGGCAGGGTGGGAGAATGATGGCTCCTGCTAGGTTTGTGTTCCTCATGATGGCTTTGGCATGCTGGCACGCTTTTAGCTTTGCATGTAGGCTTTCTGGATTTTCTGTCCTCATCCTGTGCAACATGTCATGGGTACGTTGGTGGGGATTGCGTTGACTAGTGTAGATTGCTTTCGGCTGTATGGCCATTGGTACCATATTCATTCCTCCGACCTAGGCGCATGGCACATGGTTCCATTTCTCTGAGTCCACGTTCATGTCCTAGATTAACGTTTGAGGAGCCTCAGTCTGTCACCTCACGGGTGAGGGTTGTTCCTAGTTCCTAGGTCTGTGCTTGTTGGGGTGCGATTTTAAGGGAGTCGTAGTTCTGTATTCCTTTTCTAATGTTTCACTTTGAGTAGGCACAAGGGTCACCGATTTCTGAAGGTGACCCTTGCCTCGTGCTCCTCGGCTGAATGTGTTGATCAGTCCGTGCAGCTTTCGGGTTGAGTCCTTAGGTTTGTCTGCATGGAACGTCGTGTCCTCGGCAGACCATGGCGATTGAGGTTCTTCTCTTGCCCTCTGGATCCCTTTCATTGCTTTGGTTTCTGTGATTGCTCTGGTGGCTAGGACGCCCAATAATACAGTGTTGAACGAAAGGGGTGCGAGTGCGCATCCGCCCCTTGTTCCAGCTTTGAGTGTGCGGGCTTTCCGCTTTTCTCCATCGAGTGATTATTGTGGCTGTGGGTTTGTCATAAGTGGCTTTTCTTCTGTTCAGGTGTCTTCGCTCCTGACCGCCTGTGGTAGAGGTTTTCTTCGTTGTTTGATCGTGTGTTTGTTTTGGTTTGTGTTGCATCCCGAAAGGATGGATGGTGGACGTGCCAAGTGCCTTCTCGGCCTCAATTGAGACGATCGGGTGGTTTCTGACTTATTTTTGGGTGATTGTGACGTCGACTGCTTTGCGTAGGTGGACCCCTCCCTGTGAAGCTGGGGTGAATCCCCCTTGGGCGTGGGCGGATGATCATTTTTCTGGGTGGTTGGATGGGTCGGCTCCAACTGTGTTGAGAGGTTTTGCGTCTCTTTGCACCCCGTGTCCTGGCCTGTGAGGGTCTGTTTTGGTGTTGTCTTTGTCTGGTGTCGGTATTTGGGGGATGGTGGCATCTGAGCATGTCTCTGGAGTGTTCCTCCTTCTTCTACCCTTTGGAAAAGTTTATGGAGACCGGGTAGTGGGGTTAGTTTGGGTGTGTCTTTGGAGGTTTGGTAGAGTTCGCCATGAAACCTTCTGGTCCTGGGCTTTGGGGTACATAGGGAGTGTTTTTATGCCATCTTGAGTTTCATTTCTGGTGATCGGCCTGCTGAACTGATCTATTTGTTCTTGACTGAGGCGTGGCGGGCTCCCAGTCTCTGGAAAGTTGTCCATTGTTTCTAGGATGTACGATGCGTTGGCCTACAGATGTTCGCGGGATGGATGCATGTTTCAGTCATGGTTTTGTTTCTACCCCTGGAATATCCATGTTGATTTCTCCCTTTTCATTACTTCTTTTTTGGAATCGGGGGTTTGGGGGCCTCCCCATCTTAGCGGGTCAGGCCAGGTGTTTGTCGCTTGTGCCTGCCTTTGCAAAGGCTCAGCTCTTGCTGGTATTGCTATTGCTGTTGCGTTTTGCACCTCTAGTTGCTCGATTTCCTCTCTGGCATGTAGGGTGTCCTTCCCTTTTGCTTGTGTTTGGTCTTTGTTCTCTAACGCATGTGGCTGGTGGCTTCAGTTGGCGCTGCGTGCTGTTTGCTCTTTTTGAGGAAGGCTGTGTAGCTTCCCATGACGCACTGCCTGTGGGGCAGCCCCGAGAAGTTGTGGGGTTGGGTCGTCCTTGTCGTTGGTCTAGAGGTGGATTTTAATTTCCTCTTTGGTTTCCTCATTGTCCCAGCTTAGTGTTTCTACCCAGTGTGTCATCAGTCTTTTATTATCCCTTTTCCTGTCGTTCATTTACATTTTCTTGCCACTGTGTTCGGAGGTGTTAGGTGACATGATTTCGGAGCTCTTGCGTTTGTTGAGGTTGGTTTTGTGCCCTGACATGTGGGCCATGCCTCCTTGAGATCGATAGGTGTGCACTTGCAGATGAGGTATAATGTGCTTGTTTGGGATGTACCGTCCTGCCCAGGGACCATACAATGGGAAAAGACCATCAGTCGAGTCTCACGTTTCTCTTGTGTCCTTTGGGATCCGTGTTAGCCGCTTGCTTTTCTGTCCAGAGCATCCGTGCATTGTTGTGTGAGGGGCGTGGAAATCTCCTGCTCCTGTGGTTATACCCATCAGTTCCTCCTGCCATGTCGGATAGGATTTGTCGAATGTAGCCATGGGTTCCTCTCTGAGGGGCACAGGTGTGGATGATTGTCATGTCCTCTTCTGAGATTTATGCTTTTATCGCTGAACAGGGTCCGTCGGTGTCTTTCTTGGTGGGCTCCTTTTGTGCTGTGTTTGTGGCTTAAAAGGTGTCCGTTGTGTTCCTTCAGAGTGGGTTTACCGTGTCCTGTCATTTCCTGAAAGACAGCAACGTGACCCAATCGCACATACCCATGGAGAGGATTTCTATTTTACGTGTGCATCCTCCTGCTCCGCATTAAGGGACTAGAACGCCTTCCCAGGGCTACCCCCCAGGATCTCATTGCGTCTCCTTTCCCAACAGCCTTACTGTGCATCATTAAACACGGGTTCCGGTCCTCCCAACCGCCTCCCACTCCCTCTGGGCCACCCCCATCTCTTGCCCAAGTGGCATTTCCTTTTCCGAGCAAAGGTTCATTTGAGGCACGTATTCACCCCCGGGAAGAAGGGGCGGTATCATGCAGTTTGGGTGGCTATCTCTTTCGGACGTAGCTCACTTTGTGTGAGGGCTCTAGTTCCATCCATGGTGCTGCCAGGGGCATTGGTCTGTACTTTTTACGGCCGAGTAGGACTCCCTCGTGGATGTGGGTACAGCCCATCTTCTTAATCCCTTCGTGTCTGGCTGGACCTTGAGGCTGTGTCTGTGTCTGGGCCAAATTGTGCAGAGTGCTGCCGGGAAGATACAGGCGCTTGGGTCCTCCTCAAGGGAAGTTCTGTCCGGTCATAAGCCCAAGGGTGGCATTTTCAGGTCATGAGGTAGTTCTATATGTAGGCTTCTGAGGTTCCTCCGTTGTGTTTTCTGTAGTGGTTGTCCCGAGTGGCCTTCCCACCCACAGTGTCGGAGGGCTCCCTTTTATGCACCTCCTCCCCTGCGTGTGTTTTTGGCTGGCTGTTAATGAGGACCCTTCCGACTGGTGTGAGGTGGGGCCTCGTAGCACTTGTGATGTGCCTTTCGCGAATAGTCAGGGATGCTGAGCATTTCTTTCATGTGCTTGTCCTCCATCTGTGCACCTTCTTGGGAGAGACGTCTCCTCAGGTCTCTTGCCCATAGTTCAGTTGGGTGGGTGGTTGCTTCCTGCTCTCTGTTTGGTTGGCTTTCCCTTTGGCGTTGAGGCGTTGTTTGTATGTTTTACAGCTGGAGCCCCTGAGCGCTGCATCGTTTGGAAGCATTTTCTCGCGTGGGTTTAGGGTGTCCTTCTTTGTAAGGGTTCCGTGGCCATGCCAAAGCTTGTCTGGTGGCTTAGGTCCCATGGGCTTATGTATGCTTTTATTTCTGTTGCCTTGGGAGACCGGCCTGGAAACGTTTTGTGCAGTTGACCTCAGAGCCTTTATGGCCTGTGTCGTCTTCTAGGAGTTTGATGGCGTCGTCTCTTCCATTGAAGGCTTTAGGCCAGGGAGAGTGTGCTTCAGTGCATGGCATGAGGGGGTCTTGCGGGTTCATTGATCTCCATGTGGCTCTACATTTTTCTCAGTAGTGCGTGCTGAGAAGACTGTCTTGTGCCCCTCTTTAGGCTCTTGGCCCCTGTGTCGAAGAGGCACTGACCTTCAGGGCATGGGCCTCCTTCTGGGTTCTCTGTTCCGTTCCCTCGGCCTGTGTGTCTGTTGTGGTACCAGGATGAGAGTGTCTGGATTCCTGCCTCTGTGTAATCATGCCTGCAGGGTGGGAGAATGATGGCTCCTGCTAGGTTTGTGTTCCTCATGATGGCTTTGGCATGCTGGCACGCTTTTAGCTTTGCATGTAGGCTTTCTGGATTTTCTGTCCTCGTCCTGTGCAACATGTCATGGGTACGTTGGTGGGGATTGCGTTGACTAGTGTAGATTGCTTTCGGCTGTATGGCCGTTGGTACCATATTCATTCCTCCGACCTAGGCGCATGGCACATGGTTCCATTTCTCTGAGTCCACGTTCATGTCCTAGATTAACGTTTGAGGACCCTCAGTCTGTCACCTCACGGGTGAGGGTTGTTCCTAGTTCCTAGGTCTGTGCTTATTGGGGTGCGATTTTAAGGGAGTCGTAGTTCTGTATTCCTTTTCTAATGTTTCACTTTGAGTAGGCACAAGGGTCACCGATTTCTGAAGGTGACCCTTGCCTCGTGCTGCTCGGCTGAATGTGTTGATCAGTCCGTGCAGCTTTCGGGTTGAGTCCTTAGGGTTGTCTGCATGGAACGTCGTGTCCTCGGCAGACCATGGCGATTGAGGTTCTTCTCTTGCCCTCTGGATCCCTTTCATTGCTTTGGTTTCTGTGATTGCTCTGGTGGCTAGGACGCCCAATAATACAGTGTTGAACGAAAGGGGTGCGAGTGGGCATCCGCCCCTTGTTCCAGCTTTGAGTGTGCGGGCTTTCCGCTTTTCTCCATCGAGTGATTATTGTGGCTGTGGGTTTGTCATAAGTGGCTTTTCTTCTGTTCAGGTGTCTTCGCTCCTGACCGCCTGTGGTAGAGGTTTTCTTCGTTGTTTGTTCGTGTGTTTGTTTTGGTTTGTGTTGCATCCCGAAAGGATGGATGGTGGACGTGCCAAGTGCCTTCTCGGCCTCAATTGAGACAATCGGGTGGTTTCTGACTTATTTTTGGGTGATTGTGACGTCGACTGCTTTGCGTAGGTGGACCCCTCCCTGTGAAGCTGGGGTGAATCCCCCTTGGGCGTGGGCGGATGATCATTTTTCTGGGTGGTTGGATGGGTCGGCTCCAACTGTGTTGAGAGGTTTTGCGTCTCTTTGCACCCCGTGTCCTGGCCTGTGAGGGTCTGTTTTGGTGTTGTCTTTGTCTGGTGTCGGTATTTGGGGGATGGTGGCATCTGAGCATGTCTCTGGAGTGTTCCTCCTTCTTCGACCCTTTGGAAAAGTTTAAGGAGACCGGGTAGTGGGGTTAGTTTGGGTGTGTCTTTGGAGGTTTGGTAGAGTTCGCCATGAAACCTTCTGGTCCTGGGCTTTGGGGTACATAGGGAGTGTTTTTATGCCATCTTGAGTTTCATTTCTGGTGATCGGCCTGCTGAACTGATCTATTTGTTCTTGACTGAGGCGTGGCGGGCTCCCAGTCTCTGGAAAGTTGTCCATTGTTTCTAGGTTGTACGATGCGTTGGCCTACAGATGTTCGCGGGATGGATGCATGTTTCAATCATGGTTTTGTTTCTACCCCTGGAATATCCATGTTGATTTCTCCCTTTCCATTACTTCTTTTTTGGAATCGGGGGTTTGGGGGCCTCCCCATCTTAGCGGGTCAGGCCAGGTGTTTGTCGCTTGTGCCTGCCTTTGCAAAGGCTCAGCTCTTGCTGGTATTGCTATTGCTGTTGCGTTTTGCACCTCTAGTTGCTCGATTTCCTCTCTGGCATGTAGGGTGTCCTTCCCTTTTGCTTGTGTTTGGTCTTTGTTCTCTAACGCATGTGGCTGGTGGCTTCAGTTGGCGCTGCGTGCTGTTTGCTCTTTTTGAGGAAGGCTGTGTAGCTTGCCATGACGCACTGCCTGTGGGGCAGCCCCGAGAAGTTGTGGGGTTGGGTCGTCCTTGTCGTTGGTCTAGAGGTGGATTTTAATTTCCTCTTTGGTTTCCTCATTGTCCCAGCTTAGTGTTTCTACCCAGTGTGTCATCAGTCTTTTATTATCCCTTTTCCTGTCGTTCATTTACATTTTCTTGCCACTGTGTTCGGAGGTGTTAGGTGACATGATTTCGGAGCTCTTGCGTTTGTTGAGGTTGGTTTTGTGCCCTGACATGTGGGCCATGCCTCCTTGAGATCGATAGGTGTGCACTTGCAGATGAGGTATAATGTGCTTGTTTGGGATGTACCGTCCTGCCCAGGGACCATACAATGGGAAAAGACCATCAGTCGAGTCTCACGTTTCTCTTGTGTCCTTTGGGATCCGTGTTAGCCGCTTGCTTTTCTGTCCAGAGCATCCGTGCATTGTTGTGTGCGGGGCGTGGAAATCTCCTGCTCCTGTGGTTATACCCATCAGTTCCTCCTGCCATGTCGGATAGGATTTGTCGAATGTAGCCATGGGTTCCTCTCTGAGGGGCACAGGTGTGGATGATTGTCATGTCCTCTTCTGAGATTTATGCTTTTATCGCTGAACAGGGTCCGTCGGTGTCTTTCTTGGTGGGCTCCTTTTGTGCTGTGTTTGTGGCTTAAAAGGTGTCCGTTGTGTCCCTTCAGAGTGGGTTTACCGTGTCCTGTCATTTCCTGAAAGACAGCAACGTGACCCAATCGCACATACCCATGGACAGGATTTCTATTTTACGTGTGCATCCTCCTGCTCCGCATTAAGGGACTAGAACGCCTTCCCAGGGCTACCCCCCAGGATCTCATTGCGTCTCCTTTCCCAACAGCCTTACTGTGCATCATTAAACACGGGTTCCGGTCCTCCCAACCGCCTCCCACTCCCTCTGGGCCACCCCCATCTCTTGCCCAAGTGGCATTTCCTTTTCCGAGCAAAGGTTCATTTGAGGCACGTATTCACCCCCGGGAAGAAGGGGCGGTATCATGCAGTTTGGGTGGCTATCTCTTTCGGACGTAGCTCACTTTGTGTGAGGGCTCTAGTTCCATCCATGGTGCTGCCAGGGGCATTGGTCTGTACTTTTTACGGCCGAGTAGGACTCCCTCGTGGATGTGGGTACAGCCCATCTTCTTAATCCCTTCGTGTCTGGCTGGACCTTGAGGCTGTGTCTGTGTCTGGGCCAAATTGTGCAGAGTGCTGCCGGGAAGATACAGGCGCTTGGGTCCTCCTCAAGGGAAGTTCTGTCCGGTCATAAGCCCAAGGGTGGCATTTTCAGGTCATGAGGTAGTTCTATATGTAGGCTTCTGAGGTTCCTCCGTTGTGTTTTCTGTAGTGGTTGTCCCGAGTGGCCTTCCCACCCACAGTGTCGGAGGGCTCCCTTTTATGCACCTCCTCCCCTGCGTGTGTTTTTGGCTGGCTGTTAATGAGGACCCTTCCGACTGGTGTGAGGTGGGGCCTCGTAGCACTTGTGATGTGCCTTTCGCGAATAGTCAGGGATGCTGAGCATTTCTTTCATGTGCTTGTCCTCCATCTGTGCACCTTCTTGGGAGAGACGTCTCCTCAGGTCTCTTGCCCATAGTTCAGTTGGGTGGGTGGTTGCTTCCTGCTCTCTGTTTGGTTGGCTTTCCCTTTGGCGTTGAGGCGTTGTTTGTATGTTTTACAGCTGGAGCCCCTGAGCGCTGCATCGTTTGGAAGCATTTTCTCGCGTGGGTTTAGGGTGTCCTTCTTTGTAAGGGTTCCGTGGCCATGCCAAAGCTTGTCTGGTGGCTTAGGTCCCATGGGCTTATGTATGCTTTTATTTCTGTTGCCTTGGGAGACCGGCCTGGAAACGTTTTGTGCAGTTGACCTCAGAGCCTTTATGGCCTGTGTCGTCTTCTAGGAGTTTGATGGCGTCGTCTCTTCCATTGAAGGCTTTAGGCCAGGGAGAGTGTGCTTCAGTGCATGGCATGAGGGGGTCTTGCGGGTTCATTGATCTCCATGTGGCTCTACATCTTTCTCAGTAGTGCGTGCTGAGAAGACTGTCTTGTGCCCCTCTTTAGGCTCTTGGCCCCTGTGTCGAAGAGGCACTGACCTTCAGGGCATGGGCCTCCTTCTGGGTTCTCTGTTCCGTTCCCTCGGCCTGTGTGTCTGTTGTGGTACCAGGATGAGAGTGTCTGGATTCCTGCCTCTGTGTAATCATGCCTGCAGGGTGGGAGAATGATGGCTCCTGCTAGGTTTGTGTTCCTCATGATGGCTTTGGCATGCTGGCACGCTTTTAGCTTTGCATGTAGGCTTTCTGGATTTTCTGTCCTCGTCCTGTGCAACATGTCATGGGTACGTTGGTGGGGATTGCGTTGACTAGTGTAGATTGCTTTCGGCTGTATGGCCGTTGGTACCATATTCATTCCTCCGACCTAGGCGCATGGCACATGGTTCCATTTCTCTGAGTCCACGTTCATGTCCTAGATTAACGTTTGAGGACCCTCAGTCTGTCACCTCACGGGTGAGGGTTGTTCCTAGTTCCTAGGTCTGTGCTTATTGGGGTGCGATTTTAAGGGAGTCGTAGTTCTGTATTCCTTTTCTAATGTTTCACTTTGAGTAGGCACAAGGGTCACCGATTTCTGAAGGTGACCCTTGCCTCGTGCTGCTCGGCTGAATGTGTTGATCAGTCCGTGCAGCTTTCGGGTTGAGTCCTTAGGGTTGTCTGCATGGAACGTCGTGTCCTCGGCAGACCATGGCGATTGAGGTTCTTCTCTTGCCCTCTGGATCCCTTTCATTGCTTTGGTTTCTGTGATTGCTCTGGTGGCTAGGACGCCCAATAATACAGTGTTGAACGAAAGGGGTGCGAGTGGGCATCCGCCCCTTGTTCCAGCTTTGAGTGTGCGGGCTTTCCGCTTTTCTCCATCGAGTGATTATTGTGGCTGTGGGTTTGTCATAAGTGGCTTTTCTTCTGTTCAGGTGTCTTCGCTCCTGACCGCCTGTGGTAGAGGTTTTCTTCGTTGTTTGTTCGTGTGTTTGTTTTGGTTTGTGTTGCATCCCGAAAGGATGGATGGTGGACGTGCCAAGTGCCTTCTCGGCCTCAATTGAGACAATCGGGTGGTTTCTGACTTATTTTTGGGTGATTGTGACGTCGACTGCTTTGCGTAGGTGGACCCCTCCCTGTGAAGCTGGGGTGAATCCCCCTTGGGCGTGGGCGGATGATCATTTTTCTGGGTGGTTGGATGGGTCGGCTCCAACTGTGTTGAGAGGTTTTGCGTCTCTTTGCACCCCGTGTCCTGGCCTGTGAGGGTCTGTTTTGGTGTTGTCTTTGTCTGGTGTCGGTATTTGGGGGATGGTGGCATCTGAGCATGTCTCTGGAGTGTTCCTCCTTCTTCGACCCTTTGGAAAAGTTTAAGGAGACCGGGTAGTGGGGTTAGTTTGGGTGTGTCTTTGGAGGTTTGGTAGAGTTCGCCATGAAACCTTCTGGTCCTGGGCTTTGGGGTACATAGGGAGTGTTTTTATGCCATCTTGAGTTTCATTTCTGGTGATCGGCCTGCTGAACTGATCTATTTGTTCTTGACTGAGGCGTGGCGGGCTCCCAGTCTCTGGAAAGTTGTCCATTGTTTCTAGGTTGTACGATGCGTTGGCCTACAGATGTTCGCGGGATGGATGCATGTTTCAATCATGGTTTTGTTTCTACCCCTGGAATATCCATGTTGATTTCTCCCTTTCCATTACTTCTTTTTTGGAATCGGGGGTTTGGGGGCCTCCCCATCTTAGCGGGTCAGGCCAGGTGTTTGTCGCTTGTGCCTGCCTTTGCAAAGGCTCAGCTCTTGCTGGTATTGCTATTGCTGTTGCGTTTTGCACCTCTAGTTGCTCGATTTCCTCTCTGGCATGTAGGGTGTCCTTCCCTTTTGCTTGTGTTTGGTCTTTGTTCTCTAACGCATGTGGCTGGTGGCTTCAGTTGGCGCTGCGTGCTGTTTGCTCTTTTTGAGGAAGGCTGTGTAGCTTCCCATGACGCACTGCCTGTGGGGCAGCCCCGAGAAGTTGTGGGGTTGGGTCGTCCTTGTCGTTGGTCTAGAGGTGGATTTTAATTTCCTCTTTGGTTTCCTCATTGTCCCAGCTTAGTGTTTCTACCCTGCGTGTCATCAGTCTTTTATTATCCCTTTTCCTGTCGTTCATTTACATTTTCTTGCCACTGTGTTCGGAGGTGTTAGGTGACATGATTTCGGAGCTCTTGCGTTTGTTGAGGTTGGTTTTGTGCCCTGACATGTGGGCCATGCCTCCTTGAGATCGATAGGTGTGCACTTGCAGATGAGGTATAATGTGCTTGTTTGGGATGTACCGTCCTGCCCAGGGACCATACAATGGGAAAAGACCATCAGTCGAGTCTCACGTTTCTCTTGTGTCCTTTGGGATCCGTGTTAGCCGCTTGCTTTTCTGTCCAGAGCATCCGTGCATTGTTGTGTGCGGGGCGTGGAAATCTCCTGCTCCTGTGGTTATACCCATCAGTTCCTCCTGCCATGTCGGATAGGATTTGTCGAATGTAGCCATGGGTTCCTCTCTGAGGGGCACAGGTGTGGATGATTGTCATGTCCTCTTCTGAGATTTATGCTTTTATCGCTGAACAGGGTCCGTCGGTGTCTTTCTTGGTGGGCTCCTTTTGTGCTGTGTTTGTGGCTTAAAAGGTGTCCGTTGTGTCCCTTCAGAGTGGGTTTACCGTGTCCTGTCATTTCCTGAAAGACAGCAACGTGACCCAATCGCACATACCCATGGACAGGATTTCTATTTTACGTGTGCATCCTCATGCTCCGCATTAAGGGACTAGAACGCCTTCCCAGGGCTACCCCCCAGGATCTCATTGCGTCTCCTTTCCCAACAGCCTTACTGTGCATCATTAAACACGGGTTCCGGTCCTCCCAACCGCCTCCCACTCCCTCTGGGCCACCCCCATCTCTTGCCCAAGTGGCATTTCCTTTTCCGAGCAAAGGTTCATTTGAGGCACGTATTCACCCCCGGGAAGAAGGGGCGGTATCATGCAGTTTGGGTGGCTATCTCTTTCGGACGTAGCTCACTTTGTGTGAGGGCTCTAGTTCCATCCATGGTGCTGCCAGGGGCATTCGTCTGTACTTTTTACGGCCGAGTAGGACTCCCTCGTGGATGTGGGTACAGCCCATCTTCTTAATCCCTTCGTGTCTCGCTGGACCTTGAGGCTGTGTCTGTGTCTGGGCCAAATTGTGCAGAGTGCTGCCGGGAAGATACAGGCGCTTGGGTCCTCCTCAAGGGAAGTTCTGTCCGGTCATAAGCCCAAGGGTGGCATTTTCAGGTCATGAGGTAGTTCTATATGTAGGCTTCTGAGGTTCCTCCATTGTGTTGTCTGTAGTGGTTGTCCTGAGTGGCCTTCCCACCCACAGTGTCGGAGGGCTCCCTTTTATGCACCTCCTCCCCTGCGTGTGTTTTTGGCTGGCTGTTAATGAGGACCCTTCCGACTGGTGTGAGGTGGGGCCTCGTAGCACTTGTGATGTGCCTTTCGCGAATAGTCAGGGATGCTGAGCATTTCTTTCATGTGCTTGTCCTCCATCTGTGCACCTTCTTGGGAGAGACGTCTCCTCAGGTCTCTTGCCCATAGTTCAGTTGGGTGGGTGGTTGCTTCCTGCTCTCTGTTTGGTTGGCTTTCCCTTTGGCGTTGAGGCGTTGTTTGTATGTTTTGCAGCTGGAGCCCCTGAGCGCTGCATCGTTTGGAAGCATTTTCTCGCGTGGGTTTAGGGTGTCCTTCTTTGTAAGGGTTCCGTGGCCATGCCAAAGCTTGTCCGGTGGCTTAGGTCCCATGGGCTTATGTATGCTTTTATTTCTGTTGCCTTGGGAGACCGGCCTGGAAACGTTTTGTGCAGTTGACCTCAGAGCCTTTATGGCCTGTGTCGTCTTCTAGGAGTTTGATGGCGTCGTCTCTTCCATTGAAGGCTTTAGGCCAGGGAGAGTGTGCTTCAGTGCATGGCATGAGGGGGTCTTGCGGGTTCATTGATCTCCATGTGGCTCTACATCTTTCTCAGTAGTGCGTGCTGAGAAGACTGTCTTGTGCCCCTCTTTAGGCTCTTGGCCCCTGTGTCGAAGAGGCACTGACCTTCAGGGCATGGGCCTCCTTCTGGGTTCTCTGTTCCGTTCCCTCGGCCTGTGTGTCTGTTGTGGTGCCAGGACGAGAGTGTCTGGATTCCTGCCTCTGTGTAATCATGCCGGCAGGGTGGGAGAATGATGGCTCCTGCTAGGTTTGTGTTCCTCATGATGGCTTTGGCATGCTGGCACGCTTTTAGCTTTGCATGTAGGCTTTCTGGATTTTCTGTCCTCATCCTGTGCAACATGTCATGGGTACGTTGGTGGGGATTGCGTTGACTAGTGTAGATTGCTTTCGGCTGTATGGCCGTTGGTACCATATTCATTCCTCCGACCTAGGCGCATGGCACATGGTTCCATTTCTCTGAGTCCACGTTCATGTCCTAGATTAACGTTTGAGGAGCCTCAGTCTGTCACCTCACAGGTGAGGGTTGTTCCTAGTTCCTAGGTCTGTGCTTGTTGGGGTGCGATTTTAAGGGAGTCGTAGCTCTGTATTCCTTTTCTAATGTTTCACTTTGAGTAGGCACAAGGGTCACCGATTTCTGAAGGTGACCCTTGCCTCGTGCTGCTCGGCTGAATGTGTTGATCAGTCCGTGCAGCTTTCGGGTTGAGTCCTTAGGTTTGTCTGCATGGAACGTCGTGTCCTCGGCAGACCATGGCGATTGAGGTTCTTCTCTTGCCCTCTGGATCCCTTTCATTGCTTTGGTTTCTGTGATTGCTCTGGTGGCTAGGATGCCCAATAATACAGTGTTGAACGAAAGGGGTGCGAGTGGGCATCCGCCCCTTGTTCCAGCTTTGAGTGTGCGGGCTTTCCGCTTTTCTCCATCGAGTGATTATTGTGGCTGTGGGTTTGTCATAAGTGGCTTTTCTTCTGTTCAGGTGTCTTCGCTCCTGACCGCCTGTGGTAGAGGTTTTCTTCGTTGTTTGTTCGTGTGTTTGTTTTGGTTTGTGTTGCATCCCGAAAGGATGGATGGTGGACGTGCCAAGTGCCTTCTCGGCCTCAATTGAGACGATCGGGTGGTTTCTGACTTATTTTTGGGTGATTGTGACGTCGACTGCTTTGCGTAGGTGGACCCCTCCCTGTGAAGCTGGGGTGAATCCCCCTTGGGCGTGGGCGGATGATCATTTTTCTGGGTGGTTGGATGGGTCGGCTCCAACTGTGTTGAGAGGTTTTGCGTCTCTTTGCACCCCGTGTCCTGGCCTGTGAGGGTCTGTTTTGGTGTTGTCTTTGTCTGGTGTCGGTATTTGGGGGATGGTGGCATCTGAGCATGTCTCTGGAGTGTTCCTCCTTCTTCGACCCTTTGGAAAAGTTTAAGGAGACCGGGTAGTGGGGTTAGTTTGGGTGTGTCTTTGGAGGTTTGGTAGAGTTCGCCATGAAACCTTCTGGTCCTGGGCTTTGGGGTACATAGGGAGTGTTTTTATGCCATCTTGAGTTTCATTTCTGGTGATCGGCCTGCTGAACTGATCTATTTGTTCTTGACTGAGGCGTGGCGGGCTCCCAGTCTCTGGAAAGTTGTCCATTGTTTCTAGGTTGTACGATGCGTTGGCCTACAGATGTTCGCGGGATGGATGCATGTTTCAATCATGGTTTTGTTTCTACCCCTGGAATATCCATGTTGATTTCTCCCTTTCCATTACTTCTTTTTTGGAATCGGGGGTTTGGGGGCCTCCCCATCTTAGCGGGTCAGGCCAGGTGTTTGTCGCTTGTGCCTGCCTTTGCAAAGGCTCAGCTCTTGCTGGTATTGCTATTGCTGTTGCGTTTTGCACCTCTAGTTGCTCGATTTCCTCTCTGGCATGTAGGGTGTCCTTCCCTTTTGCTTGTGTTTGGTCTTTGTTCTCTAACGCATGTGGCTGGTGGCTTCAGTTGGCGCTGCGTGCTGTTTGCTCTTTTTGAGGAAGGCTGTGTAGCTTCCCATGACGCACTGCCTGTGGGGCAGCCCCGAGAAGTTGTGGGGTTGGGTCGTCCTTGTCGTTGGTCTAGAGGTGGATTTTAATTTCCTCTTTGGTTTCCTCATTGTCCCAGCTTAGTGTTTCTACCCTGCGTGTCATCAGTCTTTTATTATCCCTTTTCCTGTCGTTCATTTACAGTTTCTTGCCACTGTGTTCGGAGGTGTTAGGTGACATGATTTCGGAGCTCTTGCGTTTGTTGAGGTTGGTTTTGTGCCCTGACATGTGGGCCATGCCTCCTTGAGATCGATAGGTGTGCACTTGCAGATGAGGTATAATGTGCTTGTTTGGGATGTACCGTCCTGCCCAGGGACCATACAATGGGAAAAGACCATCAGTCGAGTCTCACGTTTCTCTTGTGTCCTTTGGGATCCGTGTTAGCCGCTTGCTTTTCTGTCCAGAGCATCCGTGCATTGTTGTGTGCGGGGCGTGGAAATCTCCTGCTCCTGTGGTTATACCCATCAGTTCCTCCTGCCATGTCGGATAGGATTTGTCGAATGTAGCCATGGGTTCCTCTCTGAGGGGCACAGGTGTGGATGATTGTCATGTCCTCTTCTGAGATTTATGCTTTTATCGCTGAACAGGGTCCGTCGGTGTCTTTCTTGGTGGGCTCCTTTTGTGCTGTGTTTGTGGCTTAAAAGGTGTCCGTTGTGTTCCTTCAGAGTGGGTTTACCGTGTCCTGTCATTTCCTGAAAGACAGCAACGTGACCCAATCGCACATACCCATGGAGAGGATTTCTATTTTACGTGTGCATCCTCATGCTCCGCATTAAGGGACTAGAACGCCTTCCCAGGGCTACCCCCCAGGATCTCATTGCGTCTCCTTTCCCAACAGCCTTACTGTGCATCATTAAACACGGGTTCCGGTCCTCCCAACCGCCTCCCACTCCCTCTGGGCCACCCCCATCTCTTGCCCAAGTGGCATTTCCTTTTCCGAGCAAAGGTTCATTTGAGGCACGTATTCACCCCCGGGAAGAAGGGGCGGTATCATGCAGTTTGGGTGGCTATCTCTTTCGGACGTAGCTCACTTTGTGTGAGGGCTCTAGTTCCATCCATGGTGCTGCCAGGGGCATTCGTCTGTACTTTTTACGGCCGAGTAGGACTCCCTCGTGGATGTGGGTACAGCCCATCTTCTTAATCCCTTCGTGTCTCGCTGGACCTTGAGGCTGTGTCTGTGTCTGGGCCAAATTGTGCAGAGTGCTGCCGGGAAGATACAGGCGCTTGGGTCCTCCTCAAGGGAAGTTCTGTCCGGTCATAAGCCCAAGGGTGGCATTTTCAGGTCATGAGGTAGTTCTATATGTAAGCTTCTGAGGTTCCTCCGTTGTGTTTTCTGTAGTGGTTGTCCCGAGTGGCCTTCCCACCCACAGTGTCGGAGGGCTCCCTTTTATGCACCTCCTCCCCTGCGTGTGTTTTTGGCTGGCTGTTAATGAGGACCCTTCCGACTGGTGTGAGGTGGGGCCTCGTAGCACTTGTGATGTGCCTTTCGCGAATAGTCAGGGATGCTGAGCATTTCTTTCATGTGCTTGTCCTCCATCTGTGCACCTTCTTGGGAGAGACGTCTCCTCAGGTCTCTTGCCCATAGTTCAGTTGGGTGGGTGGTTGCTTCCTGCTCTCTGTTTGGTTGGCTTTCCCTTTGGCGTTGAGGCGTTGTTTGTATGTTTTACAGCTGGAGCCCCTGAGCGCTGCATCGTTTGGAAGCATTTTCTCGCGTGGGTTTAGGGTGTCCTTCTTTGTAAGGGTTCCGTGGCCATGCCAAAGCTTGTCTGGTGGCTTAGGTCCCATGGGCTTATGTATGCTTTTATTTCTGTTGCCTTGGGAGACCGGCCTGGAAACGTTTTGTGCAGTTGACCTCAGAGCCTTTATGGCCTGTGTCGTCTTCTAGGAGTTTGATGGCGTCGTCTCTTCCATTGAAGGCTTTAGGCCAGGGAGAGTGTGCTTCAGTGCATGGCATGAGGGGGTCTTGCGGGTTCATTGATCTCCATGTGGCTCTACATCTTTCTCAGTAGTGCGTGCTGAGAAGACTGTCTTGTGCCCCTCTTTAGGCTCTTGGCCCCTGTGTCGAAGAGGCACTGACCTTCAGGGCATGGGCCTCCTTCTGGGTTCTCTGTTCCGTTCCCTCGGCCTGTGTGTCTGTTGTGGTACCAGGATGAGAGTGTCTGGATTCCTGCCTCTGTGTAATCATGCCTGCAGGGTGGGAGAATGATGGCTCCTGCTAGGTTTGTGTTCCTCATGATGGCTTTGGCATGCTGGCACGCTTTTAGCTTTGCATGTAGGCTTTCTGGATTTTCTGTCCTCGTCCTGTGCAACATGTCATGGGTACGTTGGTGGGGATTGCGTTGACTAGTGTAGATTGCTTTCGGCTGTATGGCCGTTGGTACCATATTCATTCCTCCGACCTAGGCGCATGGCACATGGTTCCATTTCTCTGAGTCCACGTTCATGTCCTAGATTAACGTTTGAGGACCCTCAGTCTGTCACCTCACGGGTGAGGGTTGTTCCTAGTTCCTAGGTCTGTGCTTATTGGGGTGCGATTTTAAGGGAGTTGTGTTTCTGTATTCCTTTTCTAATGTTTCACTTTGAGTAGGCACAAGGGTCACCGATTTCTGAAGGTGACCCTTGCCTCGTGCTGCTCGGCTGAATGTGTTGATCAGTCCGTGCAGCTTTCGGGTTGAGTCCTTAGGTTTGTCTGCATGGAACGTCGTGTCCTCGGCAGACCATGGCGATTGAGGTTCTTCTCTTGCCCTCTGGATCCCTTTCATTGCTTTGGTTTCTGTGATTGCTCTGGTGGCTAGGACGCCCAATAATACAGTGTTGAACGAAAGGGGTGCGAGTGGGCATCCGCCCCTTGTTCCAGCTTTGAGTGTGCGGGCTTTCCGCTTTTCTCCATCGAGTGATTATTGTGGCTGTGGGTTTGTCATAAGTGGCTTTTCTTCTGTTCAGGTGTCTTCGCTCCTGACCGCCTGTGGTAGAGGTTTTCTTCGTTGTTTGTTCGTGTGTTTGTTTTGGTTTGTGTTGCATCCCGAAAGGATGGATGGTGGACGTGCCAAGTGCCTTCTCGGCCTCAATTGAGACGATCGGGTGGTTTCTGACTTATTTTTGGGTGATTGTGACGTCGACTGCTTTGCGTAGGTGGACCCCTCGCTGTGAAGCTGGGGTGAATCCCCCTTGGGCGTGGGCGGATGATCATTTTTCTGGGTGGTTGGATGGGTCGGCTCCAACTGTGTTGAGAGGTTTTGCGTCTCTTTGCACCCCGTGTCCTGGCCTGTGAGGGTCTGTTTTGGTGTTGTCTTTGTCTGGTGTCGGTATTTGGGGGATGGTGGCATCTGAGCATGTCTCTGGAGTGTTCCTCCTTCTTCGACCCTTTGGAAAAGTTTAAGGAGACCGGGTAGTGGGGTTAGTTTGGGTGTGTCTTTGGAGGTTTGGTAGAGTTCGCCATGAAACCTTCTGGTCCTGGGCTTTGGGGTACATAGGGAGTGTTTTTATGCCATCTTGAGTTTCATTTCTGGTGATCGGCCTGCTGAACTGATCTATTTGTTCTTGACTGAGGCGTGGCGGGCTCCCAGTCTCTGGAAAGTTGTCCATTGTTTCTAGGTTGTACGATGCGTTGGCCTACAGATGTTCGCGGGATGGATGCATGTTTCAATCATGGTTTTGTTTCTACCCCTGGAATATCCATGTTGATTTCTCCCTTTCCATTACTTCTTTTTTGGAATCGGGGGTTTGGGGGCCTCCCCATCTTAGCGGGTCAGGCCAGGTGTTTGTCGCTTGTGCCTGCCTTTGCAAAGGCTCAGCTCTTGCTGGTATTGCTATTGCTGTTGCGTTTTGCACCTCTAGTTGCTCGATTTCCTCTCTGGCATGTAGGGTGTCCTTCCCTTTTGCTTGTGTTTGGTCTTTGTTCTCTAACGCATGTGGCTGGTGGCTTCAGTTGGCGCTGCGTGCTGTTTGCTCTTTTTGAGGAAGGCTGTGTAGCTTCCCATGACGCACTGCCTGTGGGGCAGCCCCGAGAAGTTGTGGGGTTGGGTCGTCCTTGTCGTTGGTCTAGAGGTGGATTTTAATTTCCTCTTTGGTTTCCTCATTGTCCCAGCTTAGTGTTTCTACCCAGTGTGTCATCAGTCTTTTATTATCCCTTTTCCTGTCGTTCATTTACATTTTCTTGCCACTGTGTTCGGAGGTGTTAGGTGACATGATTTCGGAGCTCTTGCGTTTGTTGAGGTTGGTTTTGTGCCCTGACATGTGGGCCATGCCTCCTTGAGATCGATAGGTGTGCACTTGCAGATGAGGTATAATGTGCTTGTTTGGGATGTACCGTCCTGCCCAGGGACCATACAATGGGAAAAGACCATCAGTCGAGTCTCACGTTTCTCTTGTGTCCTTTGGGATCCGTGTTAGCTGCTTGCTTTTCTGTCCAGAGCATCCGTGCATTGTTGTGTGCGGGGCGTGGAAATCTCCTGCTCCTGTGGTTATACCCATCAGTTCCTCCTGCCATGTCGGATAGGATTTGTCGAATGTAGCCATGGGTTCCTCTCTGAGGGGCACAGGTGTGGATGATTGTCATGTCCTCTTCTGAGATTTATGCTTTTATCGCTGAACAGGGTCCGTCGGTGTCTTTCTTGGTGGGCTCCTTTTGTGCTGTGTTTGTGGCTTAAAAGGTGTCCGTTGTGTCCCTTCAGAGTGGGTTTACCGTGTCCTGTCATTTCCTGAAAGACAGCAACGTGACCCAATCGCACATACCCATGGAGAGGATTTCTATTTTACGTGTGCATCCTCCTGCTCCGCATTAAGGGACTAGAACGCCTTCCCAGGGCTACCCCCCAGGATCTCATTGCGTCTCCTTTCCCAACAGCCTTACTGTGCATCATTAAACACGGGTTCCGGTCCTCCCAACCGCCTCCCACTCCCTCTGGGCCACCCCCATCTCTTGCCCAAGTGGCATTTCCTTTTCCGAGCAAAGGTTCATTTGAGGCACGTATTCACCCCCGGGAAGAAGGGGCGGTATCATGCAGTTTGGGTGGCTATCTCTTTCGGACGTAGCTCACTTTGTGTGAGGGCTCTAGTTCCATCCATGGTGCTGCCAGGGGCATTCGTCTGTACTTTTTACGGCCGAGTAGGACTCCCTCGTGGATGTCGGTACAGCCCATCTTCTTAATCCCTTCGTGTCTGGCTGGACCTTGAGGCTGTGTCTGTGTCTGGGCCAAATTGTGCAGAGTGCTGCCAGGAAGATACAGGCGCTTGGGTCCTCCTCAAGGGAAGTTCTGTCCGGTCATAAGCCCAAGGGTGGCATTTTCAGGTCATGAGGTAGTTCTATATGTAGGCTTCTGAGGTTCCTCCGTTGTGTTTTCTGTAGTGGTTGTCCCGAGTGGCCTTCCCACCCACAGTGTCGGAGGGCTCCCTTTTATGCACCTCCTCCGCTGCGTGTGTTTTTGGCTGGCTGTTAATGAGGACCCTTCCGACTGGTGTGAGGTGGGGCCTCGTAGCACTTGTGAGGTGCCTTTCGCGAATAGTCAGGGATGCTGAGCATTTCTTTCATGTGCTTGTCCTCCATCTGTGCACCTTCTTGGGAGAGACGTCTCCTCAGGTCTCTTGCCCATAGTTCAGTTGGGTGGGTGGTTGCTTCCCGCTCTCTGTTTGGTTGGCTTTCCCTTTGGCGTTGAGGCGTTGTTTGTATGTTTTGCAGCTGGAGCCCCTGAGCGCTGCATCGTTTGGAAGCATTTTCTCGCGTGGGTTTAGGGTGTCCTTCTTTGTAAGGGTTCCGTGGCCATGCCAAAGCTTGTCCGGTGGCTTAGGTCCCATGGGCTTATGTATGCTTTTATTTCTGTTGCCTTGGGAGACCGGCCTGGAAACGTTTTGTGCAGTTGACCTCAGAGCCTTTATGGCCTGTGTCGTCTTCTAGGAGTTTGATGGCGTCGTCTCTTCCATTGAAGGCTTTAGGCCAGGGAGAGTGTGCTTCAGGGCATGGCATGAGGGGGTCTTGCGGGTTCATTGATCTCCATGTGGCTCTACATCTTTCTCAGTAGTGCGTGCTGAGAAGACTGTCTTGTGCCCCTCTTTAGGCTCTTGGCCCCTGTGTCGAAGAGGCACTGACCTTCAGGGCATGGGCCTCCTTCTGGGTTCTCTGTTCCGTTCCCTCGGCCTGTGTGTCTGTTGTGGTACCAGGACGAGAGTGTCTGGATTCCTGCCTCTGTGTAATCATGCCTGCAGGGTGGGAGAATGATGGCTCCTGCTAGGTTTGTGTTCCTCATGATGGCTTTGGCATGCTGGCACGGTTTTAGCTTTGCATGTAGGCTTTCTGGATTTTCTGTCCTCGTCCTGTGCAACATGTCCTGGGTACGTTGGTGGGGATTGCGTTGACTAGTGTAGATTGCTTTCGGCTGTATGGCCGTTGGTACCATATTCATTCCTCCGACCTAGGCGCATGGCACATGGTTCCATTTCTCTGAGTCCACGTTCATGTCCTAGATTAACGTTTGAGGAGCCTCAGTCTGTCACCTCACGGGTGAGGGTTGTTCCTAGTTCCTAGGTCTGTGCTTGTTGGGGTGCGATTTTAAGGGAGTCGTAGTTCTGTATTCCTTTTCTAATGTTTCACTTTGAGTAGGCACAAGGGTCACCGATTTCTGAAGGTGACCCTTGCCTCGTGCTGCTCGGCTGAATGTGTTGATCAGTCCGTGCAGCTTTCGGGTTGAGTCCTTAGGGTTGTCTGCATGGAACGTCGTGTCCTCGGCAGACCATGGCGATTGAGGTTCTTCTCTTGCCCTCTGGATCCCTTTCATTGCTTTGGTTTCTGTGATTGCTCTGGTGGCTAGGACGCCCAATAATACAGTGTTGAACGAAAGGGGTGCGAGTGCGCATCCGCCCCTTGTTCCAGCTTTGAGTGTGCGGGCTTTCCGCTTTTCTCCATCGAGTGATTATTGTGGCTGTGGGTTTGTCATAAGTGGCTTTTCTTCTGTTCAGGTGTCTTCGCTCCTGACCGCCTGTGGTAGAGGTTTTCTTCGTTGTTTGTTCGTGTGTTTGTTTTGGTTTGTGTTGCATCCCGAAAGGATGGATGGTGGACGTGCCAAGTGCCTTCTCGGCCTCAATTGAGACGATCGGGTGGTTTCTGACTTATTTTTGGGTGATTGTGACGTCGACTGCTTTGCGTAGGTGGACCCCTCCCTGTGAAGCTGGGGTGAATCCCCCTTGGGCGTGGGCGGATGATCATTTTTCTGGGTGGTTGGATGGGTCGGCTCCAACTGTGTTGAGAGGTTTTGCGTCTCTTTGCACCCCGTGTCCTGGCCTGTGAGGGTCTGTTTTGGTGTTGTCTTTGTCTGGTGTCGGTATTTGGGGGATGGTGGCATCTGAGCATGTCTCTGGAGTGTTCCTCCTTCTTCTACCCTTTGGAAAAGTTTAAGGAGACCGGGTAGTGGGGTTAGTTTGGGTGTGTCTTTGGAGGTTTGGTAGAGTTCGCCATGAAACCTTCTGGTCCTGGGCTTTGGGGTACATAGGGAGTGTTTTTATGCCATCTTGAGTTTCATTTCTGGTGATCGGCCTGCTGAACTGATCTATTTGTTCTTGACTGAGGCGTGGCGGGCTCCCAGTCTCTGGAAAGTTGTCCATTGTTTCTAGGTTGTACGATGCGTTGGCCTACAGATGTTCGCGGGATGGATGCATGTTTCAATCATGGTTTTGTTTCTACCCCTGGAATATCCATGTTGATTTCTCCCTTTCCATTACTTCTTTTTTGGAATCGGGGGTTTGGGGGCCTCCCCATCTTAGCGGGTCAGGCCAGGTGTTTGTCGCTTGTGCCTGCCTTTGCAAAGGCTCAGCTCTTGCTGGTATTGCTATTGCTGTTGCGTTTTGCACCTCTAGTTGCTCGATTTCCTCTCTGGCATGTAGGGTGTCCTTCCCTTTTGCTTGTGTTTGGTCTTTCTTCTCTAACGCATGTGGCTGGTGGCTTCAGTTGGCGCTGCGTGCTGTTTGCTCTTTTTGAGGAAGGCTGTGTAGCTTCCCATGACGCACTGCCTGTGGGGCAGCCCCGAGAAGTTGTGGGGTTGGGTCGTCCTTGTCGTTGGTCTAGAGGTGGATTTTAATTTCCTCTTTGGTTTCCTCATTGTCCCAGCTTAGTGTTTCTACCCTGCGTGTCATCAGTCTTTTATTATCCCTTTTCCTGTCGTTCATTTACAGTTTCTTGCCACTGTGTTCGGAGGTGTTAGGTGACATGATTTCGGAGCTCTTGCGTTTGTTGAGGTTGGTTTTGTGCCCTGACATGTGGGCCATGCCTCCTTGAGATCGATAGGTGTGCACTTGCAGATGAGGTATAATGTGCTTGTTTGGGATGTACCGTCCTGCCCAGGGACCATACAATGGGAAAAGACCATCAGTCGAGTCTCACGTTTCTCTTGTGTCCTTTGGGATCCGTGTTAGCCGCTTGCTTTTCTGTCCAGAGCATCCGTGCATTGTTGTGTGCGGGGCGTGGAAATCTCCTGCTCCTGTGGTTATACCCATCAGTTCCTCCTGCCATGTCGGATAGGATTTGTCGAATGTAGCCATGGGTTCCTCTCTGAGGGGCACAGGTGTGGATGATTGTCATGTCCTCTTCTGAGATTTATGCTTTTATCGCTGAACAGGGTCCGTCGGTGTCTTTCTTGGTGGGCTCCTTTTGTGCTGTGTTTGTGGCTTAAAAGGTGTCCGTTGTGTTCCTTCAGAGTGGGTTTACCGTGTCCTGTCATTTCCTGAAAGACAGCAACGTGACCCAATCGCACATACCCATGGAGAGGATTTCTATTTTACGTGTGCATCCTCCTGCTCCGCATTAAGGGACTAGAACGCCTTCCCAGGGCTACCCCCCAGGATCTCATTGCGTCTCCTTTCCCAACAGCCTTACTGTGCATCATTAAACACGGGTTCCGGTCCTCCCAACCGCCTCCCACTCCCTCTGGGCCACCCCCATCTCTTGCCCAAGTGGCATTTCCTTTTCCGAGCAAAGGTTCATTTGAGGCACGTATTCACCCCCGGGAAGAAGGGGCGGTATCATGCAGTTTGGGTGGCTATCTCTTTCGGACGTAGCTCACTTTGTGTGAGGGCTCTAGTTCCATCCATGGTGCTGCCAGGGGCATTGGTCTGTACTTTTTACGGCCGAGTAGGACTCCCTCGTGGATGTGGGTACAGCCCATCTTCTTAATCCCTTCGTGTCTGGCTGGACCTTGAGGCTGTGTCTGTGTCTGGGCCAAGTTGTGCAGAGTGCTGCCGGGAAGATACAGGAGCTTGGGTCCTCCTCAAGGGAAGTTCTGTCCAGTCATAGGCCCAAGGGTGGCATTTTCAGGTCATGAGGTAGTTCTATATGTAGGCTTCTGAGGTTCCTCCGTTGTGTTTTCCGTAGTGGTTGTCCCGAGTGGCCTTCCCACCCACAGTGTCGGAGGGCTCCCTTTTATGCACCTCCTCCGCTGCGTGTGTTTTTGGCTGGCTGTTAATGAGGACCCTTCCGACTGGTGTGAGGTGGGGCCTCGTAGCACTTGTGATGTGCCTTTCGCGAATAGTCAGGGATGCTGAGCATTTCTTTCATGTGCTTGTCGTCCTTCTGTGCACCTTCTTGGGAGAGACGTCTCCTCAGGTCTCTTGCCCATAGTTCAGTTGGGTGGGTGGTTGCTTCCCGCTCTCTGTTTGGTTGGCTTTCCCTTTGGCGTTGAGGCGTTGTTTGTATGTTTTGCAGCTGGAGCCCCTGAGCGCTGCATCGTTTGGAAGCATTTTCTCGCGTGGGTTTAGGGTGTCCTTCTTTGTAAGGGTTCCGTGGCCATGCCAAAGCTTGTCCGGTGGCTTAGGTCCCATGGGCTTATGTATGCTTTTATTTCTGTTGCCTTGGGAGACCGGCCTGGAAACGTTTTGTGCAGTTGACCTCAGAGCCTTTATGGCCTGTGTCGTCTTCTAGGAGTTTGATGGCGTCGTCTCTTCCATTGAAGGCTTTAGGCCAGGGAGAGTGTGCTTCAGGGCATGGCATGAGGGGGTCTTGCGGGTTCATTGATCTCCATGTGGCTCTACATCTTTCTCAGTAGTGCGTGCTGAGAAGACTGTCTTGTGCCCCTCTTTAGGCTCTTGGCCCCTGTGTCGAAGAGGCACTGACCTTCAGGGCATGGGCCTCCTTCTGGGTTCTCTGTTCCGTTCCCTCGGCCTGTGTGTCTGTTGTGGTACCAGGATGAGAGTGTCTGGATTCCTGCCTCTGTGTAATCATGCCGGCAGGGTGGGAGAATGATGGCTCCTGCTAGGTTTGTGTTCCTCATGATGGCTTTGGCATGCTGGCACGCTTTTAGCTTTGCATGTAGGCTTTCTGGATTTTCTGTCCTCATCCTGTGCAACATGTCATGGGTACGTTGGTGGGGATTGCGTTGACTAGTGTAGATTGCTTTCGGCTGTATGGCCGTTGGTACCATATTCATTCCTCCGACCTAGGCGCATGGCACATGGTTCCATTTCTCTGAGTCCACGTTCATGTCCTAGATTAACGTTTGAGGAGCCTCAGTCTGTCACCTCACAGGTGAGGGTTGTTCCTAGTTCCTAGGTCTGTGCTTGTTGGGGTGCGATTTTAAGGGAGTCGTAGTTCTGTATTCCTTTTCTAATGTTTCACTTTGAGTATGCACAAGGGTCACCGATTTCTGAAGGTGACCCTTGCCTCGTGCTGCTCGGCTGAATATGTTGATCAGTCCGTGCAGCTTTCGGGTTGAGTCCTTAGGGTTGTCTGCATGGAACGTCATGTCCTCGGCAGACCATGGCGATTGAGGTTCTTCTCTTGCCCTCTGGATCCCTTTCATTGCTTTGGTTTCTGTGATTGCTTTGGTGGCTAGGACGCCCAATAATACAGTGTTGAACGAAAGGGGTGCGAGTGCGCATCCGCCCCTTGTTCCAGCTTTGAGTGTGCGGGCTTTCCGCTTTTCTCCATCGAGTGATTATTGTGGCTGTGGGTTTGTCATAAGTGGCTTTTCTTCTGTTCAGGTGTCTTCGCTCCTGACCGCCTGTGGTAGAGGTTTTCTTCATTGTTTGATCGTGTGTTTGTTTTGGTTTGTGTTGCATCCCGAAAGGATGGATGGTGGACGTGCCAAGTGCCTTCTCGGCCTCAATTGAGACGATCGGGTGGTTTCTGACTTATTTTTGGGTGATTGTGACGTCGACTGCTTTGCGTAGGTGGACCCCTCCCTGTGAAGCTGGGGTGAATCCCCCTTGGGCGTGGGCAGATGATCATTTTTCTGGGTGGTTGGATGGGTCGGCTCCAACTGTGTTGAGAGGTTTTGCGTCTCTTTGCACCCCGTGTCCTGGCCTGTGAGGGTCTGTTTTGGTGTTGTCTTTGTCTGGTGTCGGTATTTGGGGGATGGTGGCATCTGAGCATGTCTCTGGAGTGTTCCTCCTTCTTCGACCCTTTGGAAAAGTTTAAGGAGACCGGGTAGTGGGGTTAGTTTGGGTGTGTCTTTGGAGGTTTGGTAGAGTTCGCCATGAAACCTTCTGGTCCTGGGCTTTGGGGTACATAGGGAGTGTTTTTATGCCATCTTGAGTTTCATTTCTGGTGATCGGCCTGCTGAACTGATCTATTTGTTCTTGACTGAGGCGTGGCGGGCTCCCAGTCTCTGGAAAGTTGTCCATTGTTTCTAGGTTGTACGATGCGTTGGCCTACAGATGTTCGCGGGATGGATGCATGTTTCAATCATGGTTTTGTTTCTACCCCTGGAATATCCATGTTGATTTCTCCCTTTCCATTACTTCTTTTTTGGAATCTGGGGTTTGGGGGCCTCCCCATCTTAGCGGGTCAGGCCAGGTGTTTGTCACTTGTGCCTGCCTTTGCAAAGGCTCAGCTCTTGCTGGTATTGCTATTGCTGTTGCGTTTTGCACCTCTAGTTGCTCGATTTCCTCTCTGGCATGTAGGGTGTCCTTCCCTTTTGCTTGTGTTTGGTCTTTGTTCTCTAACGCATGTGGCTGGTGGCTTCAGTTGGCGCTGCGTGCTGTTTGCTCTTTTTGAGGAAGGCTGTGTAGCTTCCCATGACGCACTGCCTGTGGGGCAGCCCCGAGAAGTTGTGGGGTTGGGTCGTCCTTGTCTTTGGTCTAGAGGTGGATTTTAATTTCCTCTTTGGTTTCCTCATTATCCCAGCTTAGTGTTTCTACCCTGCGTGTCATCAGTCTTTTATTATCCCTTTTCCTGTCGTTCATTTACAGATTCTTGCCACTGTGTTCGGAGGTGTTAGGTGACATGATTTCGGAGCTCTTGCGTTTGTTGAGGTTGGTTTTGTGCCCTGACATGTGGGCCATGCCTCCTTGAGATCGATAGGTGTGCACTTGCAGATGAGGTATAATGTGCTTGTTTGGGATGTACCGTCCTGCCCAGGGACCATACAATGGGAAAAGACCATCAGTCGAGTCTCACGTTTCTCTTGTGTCCTTTGGGATCCGTGTTAGCCGCTTGCTTTTCTGTCCAGAGCATCCGTGCATTGTTGTGTGAGGGGCGTGGAAATCTCCTGCTCCTGTGGTTATACCCATCAGTTCCTCCTGCCATGTCGGATAGGATTTGTCGAATGTAGCCATGGGTTCCTCTCTGAGGGGCACAGGTGTGGATGATTGTCATGTCCTCTTCTGAGGTTTATGCTTTTATCGCTGAACAGGGTCCGTCGGTGTCTTTCTTGGTGGGCTCCTTTTGTGCTGTGTTTGTGGCTTAAAAGGTGTCCGTTGTGTTCCTTCAGAGTGGGTTTACCGTGTCCTGTCATTTCCTGAAAGACAGCAACGTGACCCAATCACACATACCCATGGACAAGATTTCTATTTTAGGTGTGCATCCTCATGCTCCGCATTAAGGGACTAGAACGCCTTCCCAGGGCTACCCCCCAGGATCTCATTGCGTCTCCTTTCCCAACAGCCATACTGTGCATCATTAACCACGGGTTCCGGTCCTCCCAACCGCCTCCCACTCCCTCTTGGCCACCCCCATCTCTTGCCCAAGTGGCATGTCCTTTTTCCGAGCAAAGGTTCATTTGAGGCACGTATTCACCCCCAGGAAGAAGGGGCGGTATCATGCAGTTTGGGTGGCTATCTCTTTCGGACGTAGTTCACTTCGTGTGAGGGGCTCTAGTTGCATCCATGGTGCTGCCAGGGGCATTGGTCTGTACTTTTTACGGCCGAGTAGGACTCCCTCGTGGATGTGGGTACAGCCCATCTTCTTAATCCCTTCGTGTCTGGCTGGACCTTGAGGCTGTGTCTGTGTCTGGGCCAAGTTGTGCAGAGTGCTGCCGGGAAGATACAGGAGCTTGGGTCCTCCTCAAGGGAAGTTCTGTCCAGTCATAGGCCCAAGGGTGGCATTTTCAGGTCATGAGGTAGTTCTATATGTAGGCTTCTGAGGTTCCTCCGTTGTGTTTTCCGTAGTGGTTGTCCCGAGTGGCCTTCCCACCCACAGTGTCGGAGGGCTCCCTTTTATGCACCTCCTCCCCTGCGTGTGTTTTTGGCTGGCTGTTAATGAGGACCCTTCCGACTGGTGTGAGGTGGGGCCTCGTAGCACTTGTGATGTGCCTTTCGCGAATAGTCAGGGATGCTGAGCATTTCTTTCATGTGCTTGTCCTCCATCTGTGCACCTTCTTGGGAGAGACGTCTCCTCAGGTCTCTTGCCCATAGTTCAGTTGGGTGGGTGGTTGCTTCCCGCTCTCTGTTTGGTTGGCTTTCCCTTTGGCGTTGAGGCGTTGTTTGTATGTTTTACAGCTGGAGCCCCTGAGCGCTGCATCGTTTGGAAGCATTTTCTCGCGTGGGTTTAGGGTGTCCTTCTTTGTAAGGGTTCCGTGGCCATGCCAAAGCTTGTCAGGTGGCTTAGGTCCCATGGGCTTATGTATGCTTTTATTTCTGTTGCCTTGGGAGACCTGCCCGGAAAAGTTTTGTGCAGTTGACCTCAGAGCCTTTATGGCCTGTGTCGTCTTCTAGGAGTTTGATGGCGTCGTCTCTTCCATTGAAGGCTTTAGGCCAGGGAGAGTGTGCTTCAGTGCATGGCGTGAGGGGGTCTTGCGGGTTCATTGATCTCCATGTGGCTCTACATCTTTCTCAGTAGTGCGTGCTGAGAAGACTGTCTTGTGCCCCTCTTTAGGCTCTTGGCCCCTGTGTCGAAGAGGCACTGACCTTCAGGGCATGGGCCTCCTTCTGGGTTCTCTGTTCCGTTCCCTTGGCCTGTGTGTCTGTTGTGGTACCATGATGAGAGTGTCTGGATTCCTGCCTCTGTGTAATCATGCCGGCAGGGTGGGAGAATGATGGCTCCTGCTAGGTTTGTGTTCCTCATGATGGCTTTGGCATGCTGGCACGCTTTTAGCTTTGCATGTAGGCTTTCTGGATTTTCTGTCCTCATCCTGTGCAACATGTCATGGGTACGTTGGTGGGGATTGCGTTGACTAGTGTAGATTGCTTTCGGCTGTATGGCCATTGGTACCATATTCATTCCTCCGACCTAGGCGCATGGCACATGGTTCCATTTCTCTGAGTCCACGTTCATGTCCTAGATTAACGTTTGAGGAGCCTCAGTCTGTCACCTCACGGGTGAGGGTTGTTCCTAGTTCCTAGGTCTGTGCTTGTTGGGGTGCGATTTTAAGGGAGTCGTAGTTCTGTATTCCTTTTCTAATGTTTCACTTTGAGTAGGCACAAGGGTCACCGATTTCTGAAGGTGACCCTTGCCTCGTGCTGCTCGGCTGAATATGTTGATCCGTCCGTGCAGCTTTCAGGTTGAGTCCTTAGGGTTGTCTGCATGGAACGTCGTGTCCTCGGCAGACCATGGCGATTGAGGTTCTTCTCTTGCCCTCTGGATCCCTTTCATTGCTTTGGTTTCTGTGATTGCTCTGGTGGCTAGGACGCCCAATAATACAGTGTTGAACGAAAGGGGTGCGAGTGGGCATCCGCCCCTTGTTCCAGATTTGAGTGTGCGGGCTTTCCGCTTTTCTCCGTCGAGTGATTATTGTGGCTGTGGGTTTGTCATAAGTGGCTTTTCTTCTGTTCAGGTGTCTTCGCTCCTGACCGCCTGTGGTAGAGGTTTTCTTCGTTGTTTGTTCGTGTGTTTGTTTTGGTTTGTGTTGCATCCCGAAAGGATGGATGGTGGACGTGCCAAGTGCCTTCTCGGCCTCAATTGAGACGATCGGGTGGTTTCTGACTTATTTTTGGGTGATTGTGACGTCGACTGCTTTGCGTAGGTGGACCCCTCCCTGTGAAGCTGGGGTGAATCCCCCTTGGGCGTGGGCGGATGATCATTTTTCTGGGTGGTTGGATGGGTCGGCTCCAACTGTGTTGAGAGGTTTTGCGTCTCTTTGCACCCCGTGTCCTGGCCTGTGAGGGTCTGTTTTGGTGTTGTCTTTGTCTGGTGTCGGTATTTGGGGGATGGTGGCATCTGAGCATGTCTCTGGAGTGTTCCTCCTTCTTCGACCCTTTGGAAAAGTTTAAGGAGACCGGGTAGTGGGGTTAGTTTGGGTGTGTCTTTGGAGGTTTGGTAGAGTTCGCCATGAAACCTTCTGGTCCTGGGCTTTGGGGTACATAGGGAGTGTTTTTATGCCATCTTGAGTTTCATTTCTGGTGATCGGCCTGCTGAACTGATCTATTTGTTCTTGACTGAGGTGTGGCGGGCTCCCAGTCTCTGGAAAGTTGTCCATTGTTTCTCGGTTGTACGATGCGTTGGCCTACAGATGTTCGCGGGATGGATGCATGTTTCAATCATGGTTTTGTTTCTACCCCTGGAATATCCATGTTGATTTCTCCCTTTCCATTACTTCTTTTTTGGAATCGGGGGTTTGGGGGCCTCCCCATCTTAGCGGGTCAGGCCAGGTGTTTGTCGCTTGTGCCTGCCTTTGCAAAGGCTCAGCTCTTGCTGGTATTGCTATTGCTGTTGCGTTTTGCACCTCTAGTTGCTCGATTTCCTCTCTGGCATGTAGGGTGTCCTTCCCTTTTGCTTGTGTTTGGTCTTTGTTCTCTAACGCATGTGGCTGGTGGCTTCAGTTGGCGCTGCGTGCTGTTTGCTCTTTTTGAGGAAGGCTGTGTAGCTTCCCATGACGCACTGCCTGTGGGGCAGCCCCGAGAAGTTGTGGGGTTGGGTCGTCCTTGTCGTTGGTCTAGAGGTGGATTTTAATTTCCTCTTTGGTTTCCTCATTGTCCCAGCTTAGTGTTTCTACCCTGCGTGTCATCAGTCTTTTATTATCCCTTTTCCTGTCGTTCATTTACAGATTCTTGCCACTGTGTTCGGAGGTGTTAGGTGACATGATTTCGGAGCTCTTGCGTTTGTTGAGGTTGGTTTTGTGCCCTGACATGTGAGCCATGCCTCCTTGAGATCGATAGGTGTGCACTTGCAGATGAGGTATAATGTGCTTGTTTGGGATGTACCGTCCTGCCCAGGGACCATACAATGGGAAAAGACCATCAGTCGAGTCTCACGTTTCTCTTGTGTCCTTTGGGATCCGTGTTAGCCGCTTGCTTTTCTGTCCAGAGCATCCGTGCATTGTTGTGTGAGGGGCGTGGAAATCTCCTGCTCCTGTGGTTATACCCATCAGTTCCTCCTGCCATGTCGGATAGGATTTGTCGAATGTAGCCATGGGTTCCTCTCTGAGGGGCACAGGTGTGGATGATTGTCATGTCCTCTTCTGAGATTTATGCTTTTATCGCTGAACAGGGTCCGTCGGTGTCTTTCTTGGTGGGCTCCTTTTGTGCTGTGTTTGTGGCTTAAAAGGTGTCCGTTGTGTTCCTTCAGAGTGGGTTTACCGTGTCCTGTCATTTCCTGAAAGACAGCAACGTGACCCAATCACACATACCCATGGACAAGATTTCTATTTTAGGTGTGCATCCTCATGCTCCGCATTAAGGGACTAGAACGCCTTCTCAGGGCTACCCCCCAGGATCTCATTGCGTCTCCTTTCCCAACAGCCATACTGTGCATCATTAACCACGGGTTCCGGTCCTCCCAACCGCCTCCCACTCCCTCTTGGCCACCCCCATCTCTTGCCCAAGTGGCATGTCCTTTTTCCGAGCAAAGGTTCATTTGAGGCATGTATTCACCCCCGGGAAGAAGGGGCGGTATCATGCAGTTTGGGTGGCTATCTCTTTCGGACGTAGTTCACTTCGTGTGAGGGGCTCTAGTTGCATCCATGGTGCTGCCAGGGGCATTGGTCTGTACTTTTTACGGCCGAGTAGGACTCCCTCGTGGATGTGGGTACAGCCCATCTTCTTAATCCCTTCGTGTCTGGCTGGACCTTGAGGCTGTGTCTGTGTCTGGGCCAAGTTGTGCAGAGTGCTGCCGGGAAGATACAGGAGCTTGGGTCCTCCTCAAGGGAAGTTCTGTCCAGTCATAGGCCCAAGGGTGGCATTTTCAGGTCATGAGGTAGTTCTATATGTAGGCTTCTGAGGTTCCTCCGTTGTGTTTTCCGTAGTGGTTGTCCCGAGTGGCCTTCCCACCCACAGTGTCGGAGGGCTCCCTTTTATGCACCTCCTCCCCTGCGTGTGTTTTTGGCTGGCTGTTAATGAGGACCCTTCCGACTGGTGTGAGGTGGGGCCTCGTAGCACTTGTGATGTGCCTTTCGCGAATAGTCAGGGATGCTGAGCATTTCTTTCATGTGCTTGTCCTCCATCTGTGCACCTTCTTGGGAGAGACGTCTCCTCAGGTCTCTTGCCCATAGTTCAGTTGGGTGGGTGGTTGCTTCCCGCTCTCTGTTTGGTTGGCTTTCCCTTTGGCGTTGAGGCGTTGTTTGTATGTTTTACAGCTGGAGCCCCTGAGCGCTGCATCGTTTGGAAGCATTTTCTCGCGTGGGTTTAGGGTGTCCTTCTTTGTAAGGGTTCCGTGGCCATGCCAAAGCTTGTCCGGTGGCTTAGGTCCCATGGGCTTATGTATGCTTTTATTTCTGTTGCCTTGGGAGACCGACCTGGAAACGTTTTGTGCAGTTGACCTCAGAGCCTTTATGGCCTGTGTCGTCTTCTAGGAGTTTGATGGCGTCGTCTCTTCCATTGAAGGCTTTAGGCCAGGGAGAGTGTGCTTCAGGGCATGGCATGAGGGGGTCTTGCGGGTTCATTGATCTCCATGTGGCTCTACATCTTTCTCAGTAGTGCGTGCTGAGAAGACTGTCTTGTGCCCCTCTTTAGGCTCTTGGCCCCTGTGTCGAAGAGGCACTGACCTTCAGGGCATGGGCCTCCTTCTGGGTTCTCTGTTCCGTTCCCTCGGCCTGTGTGTCTGTTGTGGTACCAGGATGAGAGTGTCTGGATTCCTGCCTCTGTGTAATCATGCCTGCAGGGTGGGAGAATGATGGCTCCTGCTAGGTTTGTGTTCCTCATGATGGCTTTGGCATGCTGGCACGCTTTTAGCTTTGCATGTAGGCTTTCTGGATTTTCTGTCCTCATCCTGTGCAACATGTCATGGGTACGTTGGTGGGGATTGCGTTGACTAGTGTAGATTGCTTTCGGCTGTATGGCCGTTGGTACCATATTCATTCCTCCGACCTAGGCGCATGGCACATGGTTCCATTTCTCTGAGTCCACGTTCATGTCCTAGATTAACGTTTGAGGAGCCTCAGTCTGTCACCTCACGGGTGAGGGTTGTTCCTAGTTCCTAGGTCTGTGCTTGTTGGGGTGCGATTTTAAGGGAGTCGTAGTTCTGTATTCCTTTTCTAATGTTTCACTTTGAGTAGGCACAAGGGTCACCGATTTCTGAAGGTGACCCTTGCCTCGTGCTGCTCGGCTGAATATGTTGATCCGTCCGTGCAGCTTTCAGGTTGAGTCCTTAGGGTTGTCTGCATGGAACGTCGTGTCCTCGGCAGACCATGGCGATTGAGGTTCTTCTCTTGCCCTCTGGATCCCTTTCATTGCTTTGGTTTCTGTGATTGCTCTGGTGGCTAGGACGCCCAATAATACAGTGTTGAACGAAAGGGGTGCGAGTGGGCATCCGCCCCTTGTTCCAGATTTGAGTGTGCGGGCTTTCCGCTTTTCTCCGTCGAGTGATTATTGTGGCTGTGGGTTTGTCATAAGTGGCTTTTCTTCTGTTCAGGTGTCTTCGCTCCTGACCGCCTGTGGTAGAGGTTTTCTTCGTTGTTTGTTCGTGTGTTTGTTTTGGTTTGTGTTGCATCCCGAAAGGATGGATGGTGGACGTGCCAAGTGCCTTCTCGGCCTCAATTGAGACGATCGGGTGGTTTCTGACTTATTTTTGGGTGATTGTGACGTCGACTGCTTTGCGTAGGTGGACCCCTCCCTGTGAAGCTGGGGTGAATCCCCCTTGGGCGTGGGCGGATGATCATTTTTCTGGGTGGTTGGATGGGTCGGCTCCAACTGTGTTGAGAGGTTTTGCGTCTCTTTGCACCCCGTGTCCTGGCCTGTGAGGGTCTGTTTTGGTGTTGTCTTTGTCTGGTGTCGGTATTTGGGGGATGGTGGCATCTGAGCATGTCTCTGGAGTGTTCCTCCTTCTTCGACCCTTTGGAAAAGTTTAAGGAGACCGGGTAGTGGGGTTAGTTTGGGTGTGTCTTTGGAGGTTTGGTAGAGTTCGCCATGAAACCTTCTGGTCCTGGGCTTTGGGGTACATAGGGAGTGTTTTTATGCCATCTTGAGTTTCATTTCTGGTGATCGGCCTGCTGAACTGATCTATTTGTTCTTGACTGAGGTGTGGCGGGCTCCCAGTCTCTGGAAAGTTGTCCATTGTTTCTAGGTTGTACGATGCGTTGGCCTACAGATGTTCGCGGGATGGATGCATGTTTCAATCATGGTTTTGTTTCTACCCCTGGAATATCCATGTTGATTTCTCCCTTTCCATTACTTCTTTTTTGGAATCGGGGGTTTGGGGGCCTCCCCATCTTAGCGGGTCAGGCCAGGTGTTTGTCGCTTGTGCCTGCCTTTGCAAAGGCTCAGCTCTTGCTGGTATTGCTATTGCTGTTGTGTTTTGCACCTCTAGTTGCTCGATTTCCTCTCTGGCATGTAGGGTGTCCTTCCCTTTTGCTTGTGTTTGGTCTTTGTTCTCTAACGCATGTGGCTGGTGGCTTCAGTTGGCGCTGCGTGCTGTTTGCTCTTTTTGAGGAAGGCTGTGTAGCTTCCCATGACGCACTGCCTGTGGGGCAGCCCCGAGAAGTTGTGGGGTTGGGTCGTCCTTGTCGTTGGTCTAGAGGTGGATTTTAATTTCCTCTTTGGTTTCCTCATTGTCCCAGCTTAGTGTTTCTACCCTGCGTGTCATCAGTCTTTTATTATCCCTTTTCCTGTCGTTCATTTACAGATTCTTGCCACTGTGTTCGGAGGTGTTAGGTGACATGATTTCGGAGCTCTTGCGTTTGTTGAGGTTGGTTTTGTGCCCTGACATGTGGGCCATGCCTCCTTGAGATCGATAGGTGTGCACTTGCAGATGAGGTATAATGTGCTTGTTTGGGATGTACCGTCCTGCCCA
Source organism: Sus scrofa (assembly GCF_054392235.1). NCBI lineage: Eukaryota > Metazoa > Chordata > Mammalia > Artiodactyla > Suidae > Sus > Sus scrofa. The sequence continues at coordinate 152,855,798 of NC_139383.1, forward strand.
GGGACCATACAATGGGAAAAGACCATCAGTCGAGTCTCACGTTTCTCTTGTGTCCTTTGGGATCCGTGTTAGCCGCTTGCTTTTCTGTCCAGAGCATCCGTGCATTGTTGTGTGAGGGGCGTGGAAATCTCCTGCTCCTGTGGTTATACCCATCAGTTCCTCCTGCCATGTCGGATAGGATTTGTCGAATGTAGCCATGGGTTCCTCTCTGAGGGGCACAGGTGTGGATGATTGTCATGTCCTCTTCTGAGGTTTATGCTTTTATCGCTGAACAGGGTCCGTCGGTGTCTTTCTTGGTGGGCTCCTTTTGTGCTGTGTTTGTGGCTTAAAAGGTGTCCGTTGTGTTCCTTCAGAGTGGGTTTACCGTGTCCTGTCATTTCCTGAAAGACAGCAACGTGACCCAATCACACATACCCATGGACAAGATTTCTATTTTAGGTGTGCATCCTCATGCTCCGCATTAAGGGACTAGAACGCCTTCCCAGGGCTACCCCCCAGGATCTCATTGCGTCTCCTTTCCCAACAGCCATACTGTGCATCATTAACCACGGGTTCCGGTCCTCCCAACCGCCTCCCACTCCCTCTTGGCCACCCCCATCTCTTGCCCAAGTGGCATGTCCTTTTTCCGAGCAAAGGTTCATTTGAGGCACGTATTCACCCCCAGGAAGAAGGGGCGGTATCATGCAGTTTGGGTGGCTATCTCTTTCGGACGTAGTTCACTTCGTGTGAGGGGCTCTAGTTGCATCCATGGTGCTGCCAGGGGCATTGGTCTGTACTTTTTACGGCCGAGTAGGACTCCCTCGTGGATGTGGGTACAGCCCATCTTCTTAATCCCTTCGTGTCTGGCTGGACCTTGAGGCTGTGTCTGTGTCTGGGCCAAGTTGTGCAGAGTGCTGCCGGGAAGATACAGGAGCTTGGGTCCTCCTCAAGGGAAGTTCTGTCCAGTCATAGGCCCAAGGGTGGCATTTTCAGGTCATGAGGTAGTTCTATATGTAGGCTTCTGAGGTTCCTCCGTTGTGTTTTCCGTAGTGGTTGTCCCGAGTGGCCTTCCCACCCACAGTGTCGGAGGGCTCCCTTTTATGCACCTCCTCCCCTGCGTGTGTTTTTGGCTGGCTGTTAATGAGGACCCTTCCGACTGGTGTGAGGTGGGGCCTCGTAGCACTTGTGATGTGCCTTTCGCGAATAGTCAGGGATGCTGAGCATTTCTTTCATGTGCTTGTCCTCCATCTGTGCACCTTCTTGGGAGAGACGTCTCCTCAGGTCTCTTGCCCATAGTTCAGTTGGGTGGGTGGTTGCTTCCCGCTCTCTGTTTGGTTGGCTTTCCCTTTGGCGTTGAGGCGTTGTTTGTATGTTTTACAGCTGGAGCCCCTGAGCGCTGCATCGTTTGGAAGCATTTTCTCGCGTGAGTTTAGGGTGTCCTTCTTTGTAAGGGTTCCGTGGCCATGCCAAAGCTTGTCCGGTGGCTTAGGTCCCATGGGCTTATGTATGCTTTTATTTCTGTTGCCTTGGGAGACCGGCCTGGAAACGTTTTGTGCAGTTGACCTCAGAGCCTTTATGGCCTGTGTCGTCTTCTAGGAGTTTGATGGCGTCGTCTCTTCCATTGAAGGCTTTAGGCCAGGGAGAGTGTGCTTCAGGGCATGGCATGAGGGGGTCTTGCGGGTTCATTGATCTCCATGTGGCTCTACATCTTTCTCAGTAGTGCGTGCTGAGAAGACTGTCTTGTGCCCCTCTTTAGGCTCTTGGCCCCTGTGTCGAAGAGGCACTGACCTTCAGGGCATGGGCCTCCTTCTGGGTTCTCTGTTCCGTTCCCTCGGCCTGTGTGTCTGTTGTGGTACCAGGATGAGAGTGTCTGGATTCCTGCCTCTGTGTAATCATGCCTGCAGGGTGGGAGAATGATGGCTCCTGCTAGGTTTGTGTTCCTCATGATGGCTTTGGCATGCTGGCACGCTTTTAGCTTTGCATGTAGGCTTTCTGGATTTTCTGTCCTCATCCTGTGCAACATGTCATGGGTACGTTGGTGGGGATTGCGTTGACTAGTGTAGATTGCTTTCGGCTGTATGGCCGTTGGTACCATATTCATTCCTCCGACCTAGGCGCATGGCACATGGTTCCATTTCTCTGAGTCCACGTTCATGTCCTAGATTAACGTTTGAGGAGCCTCAGTCTGTCACCTCACGGGTGAGGGTTGTTCCTAGTTCCTAGGTCTGTGCTTGTTGGGGTGCGATTTTAAGGGAGTCGTAGTTCTGTATTCCTTTTCTAATGTTTCACTTTGAGTAGGCACAAGGGTCACCGATTTCTGAAGGTGACCCTTGCCTCGTGCTGCTCGGCTGAATATGTTGATCCGTCCGTGCAGCTTTCAGGTTGAGTCCTTAGGGTTGTCTGCATGGAACGTCGTGTCCTCGGCAGACCATGGCGATTGAGGTTCTTCTCTTGCCCTCTGGATCCCTTTCATTGCTTTGGTTTCTGTGATTGCTCTGGTGGCTAGGACGCCCAATAATACAGTGTTGAACGAAAGGGGTGCGAGTGGGCATCTGCCCCTTGTTCCAGATTTGAGTGTGCGGGCTTTCCGCTTTTCTCCATCGAGTGATTATTGTGGCTGTGGGTTTGTCATAAGTGGCTTTTCTTCTGTTCAGGTGTCTTCGCTCCTGACCGCCTGTGGTAGAGGTTTTCTTCGTTGTTTGTTCGTGTGTTTGTTTTGGTTTGTGTTGCATCCCGAAAGGATGGATGGTGGACGTGCCAAGTGCCTTCTCGGCCTCAATTGAGACGATCGGGTGGTTTCTGACTTATTTTTGGGTGATTGTGACGTCGACTGCTTTGCGTAGGTGGACCCCTCCCTGTGAAGCTGGGGTGAATCCCCCTTGGGCGTGGGCGGATGATCATTTTTCTGGGTGGTTGGATGGGTCGGCTCCAACTGTGTTGAGAGGTTTTGCGTCTCTTTGCACCCCGTGTCCTGGCCTGTGAGGGTCTGTTTTGGTGTTGTCTTTGTCTGGTGTCGGTATTTGGGGGATGGTGGCATCTGAGCATGTCTCTGGAGTGTTCCTCCTTCTTCGACCCTTTGGAAAAGTTTAAGGAGACCGGGTAGTGGGGTTAGTTTGGGTGTGTCTTTGGAGGTTTGGTAGAGTTCGCCATGAAACCTTCTGGTCCTGGGCTTTGGGGTACATAGGGAGTGTTTTTATGCCATCTTGAGTTTCATTTCTGGTGATCGGCCTGCTGAACTGATCTATTTGTTCTTGACTGAGGCGTGGCGGGCTCCCAGTCTCTGGAAAGTTGTCCATTGTTTCTAGGTTGTACGATGCGTTGGCCTACAAATGTTCGCGGGATGGATGCATGTTTCAATCATGGTTTTGTTTCTACCCCTGGAATATCCATGTTGATTTCTCCCTTTCCATTACTTCTTTTTTGGAATCGGGGGTTTGGGGGCCTCCCCATCTTAGCGGGTCAGGCCAGGTGTTTGTCACTTGTGCCTGCCTTTGCAAAGGCTCAGCTCTTGCTGGTATTGCTATTGCTGTTGTGTTTTGCACCTCTAGTTGCTCGATTTCCTCTCTGGCATGTAGGGTGTCCTTCCCTTTTGCTTGTGTTTGGTCTTTGTTCTCTAACGCATGTGGCTGGTGGCTTCAGTTGGCGCTGCGTGCTGTTTGCTCTTTTTGAGGAAGGCTGTGTAGCTTCCCATGACGCACTGCCTGTGGGGCAGCCCCGAGAAGTTGTGGGGTTGGGTCGTCCTTGTCGTTGGTCTAGAGGTGGATTTTAATTTCCTCTTTGGTTTCCTCATTGTCCCAGCTTAGTGTTTCTACCCTGCGTGTCATCAGTCTTTTATTATCCCTTTTCCTGTCGTTCATTTACAGATTCTTGCCACTGTGTTCGGAGGTGTTAGGTGACATGATTTCGGAGCTCTTGCGTTTGTTGAGGTTGGTTTTGTGCCCTGACATGTGGGCCATGCCTCCTTGAGATCGATAGGTGTGCACTTGCAGATGAGGTATAATGTGCTTGTTTGGGATGTACCGTCCTGCCCAGGGACCATACAATGGGAAAAGACCATCAGTCGAGTCTCACGTTTCTCTTGTGTCCTTTGGGATCCGTGTTAGCCGCTTGCTTTTCTGTCCAGAGCATCCGTGCATTGTTGTGTGAGGGGCGTGGAAATCTCCTGCTCCTGTGGTTATACCCATCAGTTCCTCCTGCCATGTCGGATAGGATTTGTCGAATGTAGCCATGGGTTCCTCTCTGAGGGGCACAGGTGTGGATGATTGTCATGTCCTCTTCTGAGATTTATGCTTTTATCGCTGAACAGGGTCCGTCGGTGTCTTTCTTGGTGGGCTCCTTTTGTGCTGTGTTTGTGGCTTAAAAGGTGTCCGTTGTGTTCCTTCAGAGTGGGTTTACCGTGTCCTGTCATTTCCTGAAAGACAGCAACGTGACCCAATCACACATACCCATGGACAAGATTTCTATTTTAGGTGTGCATCCTCATGCTCCGCATTAAGGGACTAGAACGCCTTCTCAGGGCTACCCCCCAGGATCTCATTGCGTCTCCTTTCCCAACAGCCATACTGTGCATCATTAACCACGGGTTCCGGTCCTCCCAACCGCCTCCCACTCCCTCTTGGCCACCCCCATCTCTTGCCCAAGTGGCATGTCCTTTTTCCGAGCAAAGGTTCATTTGAGGCACGTATTCACCCCCAGGAAGAAGGGGCGGTATCATGCAGTTTGGGTGGCTATCTCTTTCGGACGTAGTTCACTTCGTGTGAGGGGCTCTAGTTGCATCCATGGTGCTGCCAGGGGCATTGGTCTGTACTTTTTACGGCCGAGTAGGACTCCCTCGTGGATGTGGGTACAGCCCATCTTCTTAATCCCTTCGTGTCTGGCTGGACCTTGAGGCTGTGTCTGTGTCTGGGCCAAGTTGTGCAGAGTGCTGCCGGGAAGATACAGGAGCTTGGGTCCTCCTCAAGGGAAGTTCTGTCCAGTCATAGGCCCAAGGGTGGCATTTTCAGGTCATGAGGTAGTTCTATATGTAGGCTTCTGAGGTTCCTCCGTTGTGTTTTCCGTAGTGGTTGTCCCGAGTGGCCTTCCCACCCACAGTGTCGGAGGGCTCCCTTTTATGCACCTCCTCCCCTGCGTGTGTTTTTGGCTGGCTGTTAATGAGGACCCTTCCGACTGGTGTGAGGTGGGGCCTCGTAGCACTTGTGATGTGCCTTTCGCGAATAGTCAGGGATGCTGAGCATTTCTTTCATGTGCTTGTCCTCCATCTGTGCACCTTCTTGGGAGAGACGTCTCCTCAGGTCTCTTGCCCATAGTTCAGTTGGGTGGGTGGTTGCTTCCCGCTCTCTGTTTGGTTGGCTTTCCCTTTGGCGTTGAGGCGTTGTTTGTATGTTTTACAGCTGGAGCCCCTGAGCGCTGCATCGTTTGGAAGCATTTTCTCGCGTGGGTTTAGGGTGTCCTTCTTTGTAAGGGTTCCGTGGCCATGCCAAAGCTTGTCCGGTGGCTTAGGTCCCATGGGCTTATGTATGCTTTTATTTCTGTTGCCTTGGGAGACCGGCCTGGAAACGTTTTGTGCAGTTGACCTCAGAGCCTTTATGGCCTGTGTCGTCTTCTAGGAGTTTGATGGCGTCGTCTCTTCCATTGAAGGCTTTAGGCCAGGGAGAGTGTGCCTCAGTGCATGGCGTGAGGGGGTCTTGCGTGTTCATTGATCTCCATGTGGCTCTACATCTTTCTCAGTAGTGCGTGCTGAGAAGACTGTCTTGTGCCCCTCTTTAGGCTCTTGGCCCCTGTGTCGAAGAGGCACTGACCTTCAGGGCATGGGCCTCCTTCTGGGTTCTCTGTTCCGTTCCCTCGGCCTGTGTGTCTGTTGTGGTACCAGGATGAGAGTGTCTGGATTCCTGCCTCTGTGTAATCATGCCGGCAGGGTGGGAGAATGATGGCTCCTGCTAGGTTTGTGTTCCTCATGATGGCTTTGGCATGCTGGCACGCTTTTAGCTTTGCATGTAGGCTTTCTGGATTTTCTGTCCTCGTCCTGTGCAACATGTCCTGGGTACGTTGGTGGGGATTGCGTTGACTAGTGTAGATTGCTTTCGGCTGTATGGCCGTTGGTACCATATTCATTCCTCCGACCTAGGCGCATGGCACATGGTTCCATTTCTCTGAGTCCACGTTCATGTCCTAGATTAACGTTTGAGGAGCCTCAGTCTGTCACCTCACGGGTGAGGGTTGTTCCTAGTTCCTAGGTCTGTGCTTGTTGGGGTGCGATTTTAAGGGAGTCGTAGTTCTGTATTCCTTTTCTAATGTTTCACTTTGAGTAGGCACAAGGGTCACCGATTTCTGAAGGTGACCCTTGCCTCGTGCTGCTCGGCTGAATATGTTGATCCGTCCGTGCAGCTTTCAGGTTGAGTCCTTAGGGTTGTCTGCATGGAACGTCGTGTCCTCGGCAGACCATGGCGATTGAGGTTCTTCTCTTGCCCTCTGGATCCCTTTCATTGCTTTGGTTTCTGTGATTGCTCTGGTGGCTAGGACGCCCAATAATACAGTGTTGAACGAAAGGGGTGCGAGTGGGCATCCGCCCCTTGTTCCAGATTTGAGTGTGCGGGCTTTCCGCTTTTCTCCGTCGAGTGATTATTGTGGCTGTGGGTTTGTCATAAGTGGCTTTTCTTCTGTTCAGGTGTCTTCGCTCCTGACCGCCTGTGGTAGAGGTTTTCTTCGTTGTTTGTTCGTGTGTTTGTTTTGGTTTGTGTTGCATCCCGAAAGGATGGATGGTGGACGTGCCAAGTGCCTTCTCGGCCTCAATTGAGACGATCGGGTGGTTTCTGACTTATTTTTGGGTGATTGTGACGTCGACTGCTTTGCGTAGGTGGACCCCTCCCTGTGAAGCTGGGGTGAATCCCCCTTGGGCGTGGGCGGATGATCATTTTTCTGGGTGGTTGGATGGGTCGGCTCCAACTGTGTTGAGAGGTTTTGCGTCTCTTTGCACCCCGTGTCCTGGCCTGTGAGGGTCTGTTTTGGTGTTGTCTTTGTCTGGTGTCGGTATTTGGGGGATGGTGGCATCTGAGCATGTCTCTGGAGTGTTCCTCCTTCTTCGACCCTTTGGAAAAGTTTAAGGAGACCGGGTAGTGGGGTTAGTTTGGGTGTGTCTTTGGAGGTTTGGTAGAGTTCGCCATGAAACCTTCTGGTCCTGGGCTTTGGGGTACATAGGGAGTGTTTTTATGCCATCTTGAGTTTCATTTCTGGTGATCGGCCTGCTGAACTGATCTATTTGTTCTTGACTGAGGCGTGGCGGGCTCCCAGTCTCTGGAAAGTTGTCCATTGTTTCTAGGTTGTACGATGCGTTGGCCTACAGATGTTCGCGGGATGGATGCATGTTTCAATCATGGTTTTGTTTCTACCCCTGGAATATCCATGTTGATTTCTCCCTTTCCATTACTTCTTTTTTGGAATCGGGGGTTTGGGGGCCTCCCCATCTTAGCGGGTCAGGCCAGGTGTTTGTCACTTGTGCCTGCCTTTGCAAAGGCTCAGCTCTTGCTGGTATTGCTATTGCTGTTGTGTTTTGCACCTCTAGTTGCTCGATTTCCTCTCTGGCATGTAGGGTGTCCTTCCCTTTTGCTTGTGTTTGGTCTTTGTTCTCTAACGCATGTGGCTGGTGGCTTCAGTTGGCGCTGCGTGCTGTTTGCTCTTTTTGAGGAAGGCTGTGTAGCTTCCCATGACGCACTGCCTGTGGGGCAGCCCCGAGAAGTTGTGGGGTTGGGTCGTCCTTGTCGTTGGTCTAGAGGTGGATTTTAATTTCCTCTTTGGTTTCCTCATTGTCCCAGCTTAGTGTTTCTACCCTGCGTGTCATCAGTCTTTTATTATCCCTTTTCCTGTCGTTCATTTACAGATTCTTGCCACTGTGTTCGGAGGTGTTAGGTGACATGATTTCGGAGCTCTTGCGTTTGTTGAGGTTGGTTTTGTGCCCTGACATGTGGGCCATGCCTCCTTGAGATCGATAGGTGTGCACTTGCAGATGAGGTATAATGTGCTTGTTTGGGATGTACCGTCCTGCCCAGGGACCATACAATGGGAAAAGACCATCAGTCGAGTCTCACGTTTCTCTTGTGTCCTTTGGGATCCGTGTTAGCCGCTTGCTTTTCTGTCCAGAGCATCCGTGCATTGTTGTGTGAGGGGCGTGGAAATCTCCTGCTCCTGTGGTTATACCCATCAGTTCCTCCTGCCATGTCGGATAGGATTTGTCGAATGTAGCCATGGGTTCCTCTCTGAGGGGCACAGGTGTGGATGATTGTCATGTCCTCTTCTGAGATTTATGCTTTTATCGCTGAACAGGGTCCGTCGGTGTCTTTCTTGGTGGGCTCCTTTTGTGCTGTGTTTGTGGCTTAAAAGGTGTCCGTTGTGTTCCTTCAGAGTGGGTTTACCGTGTCCTGTCATTTCCTGAAAGACAGCAACGTGACCCAATCACACATACCCATGGACAAGATTTCTATTTTAGGTGTGCATCCTCATGCTCCGCATTAAGGGACTAGAACGCCTTCTCAGGGCTACCCCCCAGGATCTCATTGCGTCTCCTTTCCCAACAGCCATACTGTGCATCATTAACCACGGGTTCCGGTCCTCCCAACCGCCTCCCACTCCCTCTTGGCCACCCCCATCTCTTGCCCAAGTGGCATGTCCTTTTTCCGAGCAAAGGTTCATTTGAGGCATGTATTCACCCCCGGGAAGAAGGGGCGGTATCATGCAGTTTGGGTGGCTATCTCTTTCGGACGTAGTTCACTTCGTGTGAGGGGCTCTAGTTGCATCCATGGTGCTGCCAGGGGCATTGGTCTGTACTTTTTACGGCCGAGTAGGACTCCCTCGTGGATGTGGGTACAGCCCATCTTCTTAATCCCTTCGTGTCTGGCTGGACCTTGAGGCTGTGTCTGTGTCTGGGCCAAGTTGTGCAGAGTGCTGCCGGGAAGATACAGGAGCTTGGGTCCTCCTCAAGGGAAGTTCTGTCCAGTCATAGGCCCAAGGGTGGCATTTTCAGGTCATGAGGTAGTTCTATATGTAGGCTTCTGAGGTTCCTCCGTTGTGTTTTCCGTAGTGGTTGTCCCGAGTGGCCTTCCCACCCACAGTGTCGGAGGGCTCCCTTTTATGCACCTCCTCCCCTGCGTGTGTTTTTGGCTGGCTGTTAATGAGGACCCTTCCGACTGGTGTGAGGTGGGGCCTCGTAGCACTTGTGATGTGCCTTTCGCGAATAGTCAGGGATGCTGAGCATTTCTTTCATGTGCTTGTCCTCCATCTGTGCACCTTCTTGGGAGAGACGTCTCCTCAGGTCTCTTGCCCATAGTTCAGTTGGGTGGGTGGTTGCTTCCCGCTCTCTGTTTGGTTGGCTTTCCCTTTGGCGTTGAGGCGTTGTTTGTATGTTTTACAGCTGGAGCCCCTGAGCGCTGCATCGTTTGGAAGCATTTTCTCGCGTGAGTTTAGGGTGTCCTTCTTTGTAAGGGTTCCGTGGCCATGCCAAAGCTTGTCCGGTGGCTTAGGTCCCATGGGCTTATGTATGCTTTTATTTCTGTTGCCTTGGGAGACCGGCCTGGAAACGTTTTGTGCAGTTGACCTCAGAGCCTTTATGGCCTGTGTCGTCTTCTAGGAGTTTGATGGCGTCGTCTCTTCCATTGAAGGCTTTAGGCCAGGGAGAGTGTGCTTCAGGGCATGGCATGAGGGGGTCTTGCGGGTTCATTGATCTCCATGTGGCTCTACATCTTTCTCAGTAGTGCGTGCTGAGAAGACTGTCTTGTGCCCCTCTTTAGGCTCTTGGCCCCTGTGTCGAAGAGGCACTGACCTTCAGGGCATGGGCCTCCTTCTGGGTTCTCTGTTCCGTTCCCTCGGCCTGTGTGTCTGTTGTGGTACCAGGATGAGAGTGTCTGGATTCCTGCCTCTGTGTAATCATGCCTGCAGGGTGGGAGAATGATGGCTCCTGCTAGGTTTGTGTTCCTCATGATGGCTTTGGCATGCTGGCACGCTTTTAGCTTTGCATGTAGGCTTTCTGGATTTTCTGTCCTCATCCTGTGCAACATGTCATGGGTACGTTGGTGGGGATTGCGTTGACTAGTGTAGATTGCTTTCGGCTGTATGGCCGTTGGTACCATATTCATTCCTCCGACCTAGGCGCATGGCACATGGTTCCATTTCTCTGAGTCCACGTTCATGTCCTAGATTAACGTTTGAGGAGCCTCAGTCTGTCACCTCACGGGTGAGGGTTGTTCCTAGTTCCTAGGTCTGTGCTTGTTGGGGTGCGATTTTAAGGGAGTCGTAGTTCTGTATTCCTTTTCTAATGTTTCACTTTGAGTAGGCACAAGGGTCACCGATTTCTGAAGGTGACCCTTGCCTCGTGCTGCTCGGCTGAATATGTTGATCCGTCCGTGCAGCTTTCAGGTTGAGTCCTTAGGGTTGTCTGCATGGAACGTCGTGTCCTCGGCAGACCATGGCGATTGAGGTTCTTCTCTTGCCCTCTGGATCCCTTTCATTGCTTTGGTTTCTGTGATTGCTCTGGTGGCTAGGACACCCAATAATACAGTGTTGAACGAAAGGGGTGCGAGTGGGCATCTGCCCCTTGTTCCAGATTTGAGTGTGCGGGCTTTCCGCTTTTCTCCATCGAGTGATTATTGTGGCTGTGGGTTTGTCATAAGTGGCTTTTCTTCTGTTCAGGTGTCTTCGCTCCTGACCGCCTGTGGTAGAGGTTTTCTTCGTTGTTTGTTCGTGTGTTTGTTTTGGTTTGTGTTGCATCCCGAAAGGATGGATGGTGGACGTGCCAAGTGCCTTCTCGGCCTCAATTGAGACGATCGGGTGGTTTCTGACTTATTTTTGGGTGATTGTGACGTCGACTGCTTTGCGTAGGTGGACCCCTCCCTGTGAAGCTGGGGTGAATCCCCCTTGGGCGTGGGCGGATGATCATTTTTCTGGGTGGTTGGATGGGTCGGCTCCAACTGTGTTGAGAGGTTTTGCGTCTCTTTGCACCCCGTGTCCTGGCCTGTGAGGGTCTGTTTTGGTGTTGTCTTTGTCTGGTGTCGGTATTTGGGGGATGGTGGCATCTGAGCATGTCTCTGGAGTGTTCCTCCTTCTTCGACCCTTTGGAAAAGTTTAAGGAGACCGGGTAGTGGGGTTAGTTTGGGTGTGTCTTTGGAGGTTTGGTAGAGTTCGCCATGAAACCTTCTGGTCCTGGGCTTTGGGGTACATAGGGAGTGTTTTTATGCCATCTTGAGTTTCATTTCTGGTGATCGGCCTGCTGAACTGATCTATTTGTTCTTGACTGAGGCGTGGCGGGCTCCCAGTCTCTGGAAAGTTGTCCATTGTTTCTAGGTTGTACGATGCGTTGGCCTACAAATGTTCGCGGGATGGATGCATGTTTCAATCATGGTTTTGTTTCTACCCCTGGAATATCCATGTTGATTTCTCCCTTTCCATTACTTCTTTTTTGGAATCGGGGGTTTGGGGGCCTCCCCATCTTAGCGGGTCAGGCCAGGTGTTTGTCACTTGTGCCTGCCTTTGCAAAGGCTCAGCTCTTGCTGGTATTGCTATTGCTGTTGTGTTTTGCACCTCTAGTTGCTCGATTTCCTCTCTGGCATGTAGGGTGTCCTTCCCTTTTGCTTGTGTTTGGTCTTTGTTCTCTAACGCATGTGGCTGGTGGCTTCAGTTGGCGCTGCGTGCTGTTTGCTCTTTTTGAGGAAGGCTGTGTAGCTTCCCATGACGCACTGCCTGTGGGGCAGCCCCGAGAAGTTGTGGGGTTGGGTCGTCCTTGTCGTTGGTCTAGAGGTGGATTTTAATTTCCTCTTTGGTTTCCTCATTGTCCCAGCTTAGTGTTTCTACCCTGCGTGTCATCAGTCTTTTATTATCCCTTTTCCTGTCGTTCATTTACAGATTCTTGCCACTGTGTTCGGAGGTGTTAGGTGACATGATTTCGGAGCTCTTGCGTTTGTTGAGGTTGGTTTTGTGCCCTGACATGTGGGCCATGCCTCCTTGAGATCGATAGGTGTGCACTTGCAGATGAGGTATAATGTGCTTGTTTGGGATGTACCGTCCTGCCCAGGGACCATACAATGGGAAAAGACCATCAGTCGAGTCTCACGTTTCTCTTGTGTCCTTTGGGATCCGTGTTAGCCGCTTGCTTTTCTGTCCAGAGCATCCGTGCATTGTTGTGTGAGGGGCGTGGAAATCTCCTGCTCCTGTGGTTATACCCATCAGTTCCTCCTGCCATGTCGGATAGGATTTGTCGAATGTAGCCATGGGTTCCTCTCTGAGGGGCACAGGTGTGGATGATTGTCATGTCCTCTTCTGAGATTTATGCTTTTATCGCTGAACAGGGTCCGTCGGTGTCTTTCTTGGTGGGCTCCTTTTGTGCTGTGTTTGTGGCTTAAAAGGTGTCCGTTGTGTTCCTTCAGAGTGGGTTTACCGTGTCCTGTCATTTCCTGAAAGACAGCAACGTGACCCAATCACACATACCCATGGACAAGATTTCTATTTTAGGTGTGCATCCTCATGCTCCGCATTAAGGGACTAGAACGCCTTCTCAGGGCTACCCCCCAGGATCTCATTGCGTCTCCTTTCCCAACAGCCATACTGTGCATCATTAACCACGGGTTCCGGTCCTCCCAACCGCCTCCCACTCCCTCTTGGCCACCCCCATCTCTTGCCCAAGTGGCATGTCCTTTTTCCGAGCAAAGGTTCATTTGAGGCACGTATTCACCCCCAGGAAGAAGGGGCGGTATCATGCAGTTTGGGTGGCTATCTCTTTCGGACGTAGTTCACTTCGTGTGAGGGGCTCTAGTTGCATCCATGGTGCTGCCAGGGGCATTGGTCTGTACTTTTTACGGCCGAGTAGGACTCCCTCGTGGATGTGGGTACAGCCCATCTTCTTAATCCCTTCGTGTCTGGCTGGACCTTGAGGCTGTGTCTGTGTCTGGGCCAAGTTGTGCAGAGTGCTGCCGGGAAGATACAGGAGCTTGGGTCCTCCTCAAGGGAAGTTCTGTCCAGTCATAGGCCCAAGGGTGGCATTTTCAGGTCATGAGGTAGTTCTATATGTAGGCTTCTGAGGTTCCTCCGTTGTGTTTTCCGTAGTGGTTGTCCCGAGTGGCCTTCCCACCCACAGTGTCGGAGGGCTCCCTTTTATGCACCTCCTCCCCTGCGTGTGTTTTTGGCTGGCTGTTAATGAGGACCCTTCCGACTGGTGTGAGGTGGGGCCTCGTAGCACTTGTGATGTGCCTTTCGCGAATAGTCAGGGATGCTGAGCATTTCTTTCATGTGCTTGTCCTCCATCTGTGCACCTTCTTGGGAGAGACGTCTCCTCAGGTCTCTTGCCCATAGTTCAGTTGGGTGGGTGGTTGCTTCCCGCTCTCTGTTTGGTTGGCTTTCCCTTTGGCGTTGAGGCGTTGTTTGTATGTTTTACAGCTGGAGCCCCTGAGCGCTGCATCGTTTGGAAGCATTTTCTCGCGTGGGTTTAGGGTGTCCTTCTTTGTAAGGGTTCCGTGGCCATGCCAAAGCTTGTCCGGTGGCTTAGGTCCCATGGGCTTATGTATGCTTTTATTTCTGTTGCCTTGGGAGACCGGCCTGGAAACGTTTTGTGCAGTTGACCTCAGAGCCTTTATGGCCTGTGTCGTCTTCTAGGAGTTTGATGGCGTCGTCTCTTCCATTGAAGGCTTTAGGCCAGGGAGAGTGTGCCTCAGTGCATGGCGTGAGGGGGTCTTGCGTGTTCATTGATCTCCATGTGGCTCTACATCTTTCTCAGTAGTGCGTGCTGAGAAGACTGTCTTGTGCCCCTCTTTAGGCTCTTGGCCCCTGTGTCGAAGAGGCACTGACCTTCAGGGCATGGGCCTCCTTCTGGGTTCTCTGTTCCGTTCCCTCGGCCTGTGTGTCTGTTGTGGTACCAGGATGAGAGTGTCTGGATTCCTGCCTCTGTGTAATCATGCCGGCAGGGTGGGAGAATGATGGCTCCTGCTAGGTTTGTGTTCCTCATGATGGCTTTGGCATGCTGGCACGCTTTTAGCTTTGCATGTAGGCTTTCTGGATTTTCTGTCCTCGTCCTGTGCAACATGTCCTGGGTACGTTGGTGGGGATTGCGTTGACTAGTGTAGATTGCTTTCGGCTGTATGGCCGTTGGTACCATATTCATTCCTCCGACCTAGGCGCATGGCACATGGTTCCATTTCTCTGAGTCCACGTTCATGTCCTAGATTAACGTTTGAGGAGCCTCAGTCTGTCACCTCACGGGTGAGGGTTGTTCCTAGTTCCTAGGTCTGTGCTTGTTGGGGTGCGATTTTAAGGGAGTCGTAGTTCTGTATTCCTTTTCTAATGTTTCACTTTGAGTAGGCACAAGGGTCACCGATTTCTGAAGGTGACCCTTGCCTCGTGCTGCTCGGCTGAATATGTTGATCCGTCCGTGCAGCTTTCAGGTTGAGTCCTTAGGGTTGTCTGCATGGAACGTCGTGTCCTCGGCAGACCATGGCGATTGAGGTTCTTCTCTTGCCCTCTGGATCCCTTTCATTGCTTTGGTTTCTGTGATTGCTCTGGTGGCTAGGACGCCCAATAATACAGTGTTGAACGAAAGGGGTGCGAGTGGGCATCCGCCCCTTGTTCCAGATTTGAGTGTGCGGGCTTTCCGCTTTTCTCCGTCGAGTGATTATTGTGGCTGTGGGTTTGTCATAAGTGGCTTTTCTTCTGTTCAGGTGTCTTCGCTCCTGACCGCCTGTGGTAGAGGTTTTCTTCGTTGTTTGTTCGTGTGTTTGTTTTGGTTTGTGTTGCATCCCGAAAGGATGGATGGTGGACGTGCCAAGTGCCTTCTCGGCCTCAATTGAGACGATCGGGTGGTTTCTGACTTATTTTTGGGTGATTGTGACGTCGACTGCTTTGCGTAGGTGGACCCCTCCCTGTGAAGCTGGGGTGAATCCCCCTTGGGCGTGGGCGGATGATCATTTTTCTGGGTGGTTGGATGGGTCGGCTCCAACTGTGTTGAGAGGTTTTGCGTCTCTTTGCACCCCGTGTCCTGGCCTGTGAGGGTCTGTTTTGGTGTTGTCTTTGTCTGGTGTCGGTATTTGGGGGATGGTGGCATCTGAGCATGTCTCTGGAGTGTTCCTCCTTCTTCGACCCTTTGGAAAAGTTTAAGGAGACCGGGTAGTGGGGTTAGTTTGGGTGTGTCTTTGGAGGTTTGGTAGAGTTCGCCATGAAACCTTCTGGTCCTGGGCTTTGGGGTACATAGGGAGTGTTTTTATGCCATCTTGAGTTTCATTTCTGGTGATCGGCCTGCTGAACTGATCTATTTGTTCTTGACTGAGGCGTGGCGGGCTCCCAGTCTCTGGAAAGTTGTCCATTGTTTCTAGGTTGTACGATGCGTTGGCCTACAGATGTTCGCGGGATGGATGCATGTTTCAATCATGGTTTTGTTTCTACCCCTGGAATATCCATGTTGATTTCTCCCTTTCCATTACTTCTTTTTTGGAATCGGGGGTTTGGGGGCCTCCCCATCTTAGCGGGTCAGGCCAGGTGTTTGTCACTTGTGCCTGCCTTTGCAAAGGCTCAGCTCTTGCTGGTATTGCTATTGCTGTTGTGTTTTGCACCTCTAGTTGCTCGATTTCCTCTCTGGCATGTAGGGTGTCCTTCCCTTTTGCTTGTGTTTGGTCTTTGTTCTCTAACGCATGTGGCTGGTGGCTTCAGTTGGCGCTGCGTGCTGTTTGCTCTTTTTGAGGAAGGCTGTGTAGCTTCCCATGACGCACTGCCTGTGGGGCAGCCCCGAGAAGTTGTGGGGTTGGGTCGTCCTTGTCGTTGGTCTAGAGGTGGATTTTAATTTCCTCTTTGGTTTCCTCATTGTCCCAGCTTAGTGTTTCTACCCTGCGTGTCATCAGTCTTTTATTATCCCTTTTCCTGTCGTTCATTTACAGATTCTTGCCACTGTGTTCGGAGGTGTTAGGTGACATGATTTCGGAGCTCTTGCGTTTGTTGAGGTTGGTTTTGTGCCCTGACATGTGGGCCATGCCTCCTTGAGATCGATAGGTGTGCACTTGCAGATGAGGTATAATGTGCTTGTTTGGGATGTACCGTCCTGCCCAGGGACCATACAATGGGAAAAGACCATCAGTCGAGTCTCACGTTTCTCTTGTGTCCTTTGGGATCCGTGTTAGCCGCTTGCTTTTCTGTCCAGAGCATCCGTGCATTGTTGTGTGAGGGGCGTGGAAATCTCCTGCTCCTGTGGTTATACCCATCAGTTCCTCCTGCCATGTCGGATAGGATTTGTCGAATGTAGCCATGGGTTCCTCTCTGAGGGGCACAGGTGTGGATGATTGTCATGTCCTCTTCTGAGATTTATGCTTTTATCGCTGAACAGGGTCCGTCGGTGTCTTTCTTGGTGGGCTCCTTTTGTGCTGTGTTTGTGGCTTAAAAGGTGTCCGTTGTGTTCCTTCAGAGTGGGTTTACCGTGTCCTGTCATTTCCTGAAAGACAGCAACGTGACCCAATCACACATACCCATGGACAAGATTTCTATTTTAGGTGTGCATCCTCATGCTCCGCATTAAGGGACTAGAACGCCTTCTCAGGGCTACCCCCCAGGATCTCATTGCGTCTCCTTTCCCAACAGCCATACTGTGCATCATTAACCACGGGTTCCGGTCCTCCCAACCGCCTCCCACTCCCTCTTGGCCACCCCCATCTCTTGCCCAAGTGGCATGTCCTTTTTCCGAGCAAAGGTTCATTTGAGGCATGTATTCACCCCCGGGAAGAAGGGGCGGTATCATGCAGTTTGGGTGGCTATCTCTTTCGGACGTAGTTCACTTCGTGTGAGGGGCTCTAGTTGCATCCATGGTGCTGCCAGGGGCATTGGTCTGTACTTTTTACGGCCGAGTAGGACTCCCTCGTGGATGTGGGTACAGCCCATCTTCTTAATCCCTTCGTGTCTGGCTGGACCTTGAGGCTGTGTCTGTGTCTGGGCCAAGTTGTGCAGAGTGCTGCCGGGAAGATACAGGAGCTTGGGTCCTCCTCAAGGGAAGTTCTGTCCAGTCATAGGCCCAAGGGTGGCATTTTCAGGTCATGAGGTAGTTCTATATGTAGGCTTCTGAGGTTCCTCCGTTGTGTTTTCCGTAGTGGTTGTCCCGAGTGGCCTTCCCACCCACAGTGTCGGAGGGCTCCCTTTTATGCACCTCCTCCCCTGCGTGTGTTTTTGGCTGGCTGTTAATGAGGACCCTTCCGACTGGTGTGAGGTGGGGCCTCGTAGCACTTGTGATGTGCCTTTCGCGAATAGTCAGGGATGCTGAGCATTTCTTTCATGTGCTTGTCCTCCATCTGTGCACCTTCTTGGGAGAGACGTCTCCTCAGGTCTCTTGCCCATAGTTCAGTTGGGTGGGTGGTTGCTTCCCGCTCTCTGTTTGGTTGGCTTTCCCTTTGGCGTTGAGGCGTTGTTTGTATGTTTTACAGCTGGAGCCCCTGAGCGCTGCATCGTTTGGAAGCATTTTCTCGCGTGAGTTTAGGGTGTCCTTCTTTGTAAGGGTTCCGTGGCCATGCCAAAGCTTGTCCGGTGGCTTAGGTCCCATGGGCTTATGTATGCTTTTATTTCTGTTGCCTTGGGAGACCGGCCTGGAAACGTTTTGTGCAGTTGACCTCAGAGCCTTTATGGCCTGTGTCGTCTTCTAGGAGTTTGATGGCGTCGTCTCTTCCATTGAAGGCTTTAGGCCAGGGAGAGTGTGCTTCAGGGCATGGCATGAGGGGGTCTTGCGGGTTCATTGATCTCCATGTGGCTCTACATCTTTCTCAGTAGTGCGTGCTGAGAAGACTGTCTTGTGCCCCTCTTTAGGCTCTTGGCCCCTGTGTCGAAGAGGCACTGACCTTCAGGGCATGGGCCTCCTTCTGGGTTCTCTGTTCCGTTCCCTCGGCCTGTGTGTCTGTTGTGGTACCAGGATGAGAGTGTCTGGATTCCTGCCTCTGTGTAATCATGCCTGCAGGGTGGGAGAATGATGGCTCCTGCTAGGTTTGTGTTCCTCATGATGGCTTTGGCATGCTGGCACGCTTTTAGCTTTGCATGTAGGCTTTCTGGATTTTCTGTCCTCATCCTGTGCAACATGTCATGGGTACGTTGGTGGGGATTGCGTTGACTAGTGTAGATTGCTTTCGGCTGTATGGCCGTTGGTACCATATTCATTCCTCCGACCTAGGCGCATGGCACATGGTTCCATTTCTCTGAGTCCACGTTCATGTCCTAGATTAACGTTTGAGGAGCCTCAGTCTGTCACCTCACGGGTGAGGGTTGTTCCTAGTTCCTAGGTCTGTGCTTGTTGGGGTGCGATTTTAAGGGAGTCGTAGTTCTGTATTCCTTTTCTAATGTTTCACTTTGAGTAGGCACAAGGGTCACCGATTTCTGAAGGTGACCCTTGCCTCGTGCTGCTCGGCTGAATATGTTGATCCGTCCGTGCAGCTTTCAGGTTGAGTCCTTAGGGTTGTCTGCATGGAACGTCGTGTCCTCGGCAGACCATGGCGATTGAGGTTCTTCTCTTGCCCTCTGGATCCCTTTCATTGCTTTGGTTTCTGTGATTGCTCTGGTGGCTAGGACACCCAATAATACAGTGTTGAACGAAAGGGGTGCGAGTGGGCATCTGCCCCTTGTTCCAGATTTGAGTGTGCGGGCTTTCCGCTTTTCTCCATCGAGTGATTATTGTGGCTGTGGGTTTGTCATAAGTGGCTTTTCTTCTGTTCAGGTGTCTTCGCTCCTGACCGCCTGTGGTAGAGGTTTTCTTCGTTGTTTGTTCGTGTGTTTGTTTTGGTTTGTGTTGCATCCCGAAAGGATGGATGGTGGACGTGCCAAGTGCCTTCTCGGCCTCAATTGAGACGATCGGGTGGTTTCTGACTTATTTTTGGGTGATTGTGACGTCGACTGCTTTGCGTAGGTGGACCCCTCCCTGTGAAGCTGGGGTGAATCCCCCTTGGGCGTGGGCGGATGATCATTTTTCTGGGTGGTTGGATGGGTCGGCTCCAACTGTGTTGAGAGGTTTTGCGTCTCTTTGCACCCCGTGTCCTGGCCTGTGAGGGTCTGTTTTGGTGTTGTCTTTGTCTGGTGTCGGTATTTGGGGGATGGTGGCATCTGAGCATGTCTCTGGAGTGTTCCTCCTTCTTCGACCCTTTGGAAAAGTTTAAGGAGACCGGGTAGTGGGGTTAGTTTGGGTGTGTCTTTGGAGGTTTGGTAGAGTTCGCCATGAAACCTTCTGGTCCTGGGCTTTGGGGTACATAGGGAGTGTTTTTATGCCATCTTGAGTTTCATTTCTGGTGATCGGCCTGCTGAACTGATCTATTTGTTCTTGACTGAGGTGTGGCGGGCTCCCAGTCTCTGGAAAGTTGTCCATTGTTTCTAGGTTGTACGATGCGTTGGCCTACAAATGTTCGCGGGATGGATGCATGTTTCAATCATGGTTTTGTTTCTACCCCTGGAATATCCATGTTGATTTCTCCCTTTCCATTACTTCTTTTTTGGAATCGGGGGTTTGGGGGCCTCCCCATCTTAGCGGGTCAGGCCAGGTGTTTGTCACTTGTGCCTGCCTTTGCAAAGGCTCAGCTCTTGCTGGTATTGCTATTGCTGTTGTGTTTTGCACCTCTAGTTGCTCGATTTCCTCTCTGGCATGTAGGGTGTCCTTCCCTTTTGCTTGTGTTTGGTCTTTGTTCTCTAACGCATGTGGCTGGTGGCTTCAGTTGGCGCTGCGTGCTGTTTGCTCTTTTTGAGGAAGGCTGTGTAGCTTCCCATGACGCACTGCCTGTGGGGCAGCCCCGAGAAGTTGTGGGGTTGGGTCGTCCTTGTCGTTGGTCTAGAGGTGGATTTTAATTTCCTCTTTGGTTTCCTCATTGTCCCAGCTTAGTGTTTCTACCCTGCGTGTCATCAGTCTTTTATTATCCCTTTTCCTGTCGTTCATTTACAGATTCTTGCCACTGTGTTCGGAGGTGTTAGGTGACATGATTTCGGAGCTCTTGCGTTTGTTGAGGTTGGTTTTGTGCCCTGACATGTGGGCCATGCCTCCTTGAGATCGATAGGTGTGCACTTGCAGATGAGGTATAATGTGCTTGTTTGGGATGTACCGTCCTGCCCAGGGACCATACAATGGGAAAAGACCATCAGTCGAGTCTCACGTTTCTCTTGTGTCCTTTGGGATCCGTGTTAGCCGCTTGCTTTTCTGTCCAGAGCATCCGTGCATTGTTGTGTGAGGGGCGTGGAAATCTCCTGCTCCTGTGGTTATACCCATCAGTTCCTCCTGCCATGTCGGATAGGATTTGTCGAATGTAGCCATGGGTTCCTCTCTGAGGGGCACAGGTGTGGATGATTGTCATGTCCTCTTCTGAGATTTATGCTTTTATCGCTGAACAGGGTCCGTCGGTGTCTTTCTTGGTGGGCTCCTTTTGTGCTGTGTTTGTGGCTTAAAAGGTGTCCGTTGTGTTCCTTCAGAGTGGGTTTACCGTGTCCTGTCATTTCCTGAAAGACAGCAACGTGACCCAATCACACATACCCATGGACAAGATTTCTATTTTAGGTGTGCATCCTCATGCTCCGCATTAAGGGACTAGAACGCCTTCTCAGGGCTACCCCCCAGGATCTCATTGCGTCTCCTTTCCCAACAGCCATACTGTGCATCATTAACCACGGGTTCCGGTCCTCCCAACCGCCTCCCACTCCCTCTTGGCCACCCCCATCTCTTGCCCAAGTGGCATGTCCTTTTTCCGAGCAAAGGTTCATTTGAGGCACGTATTCACCCCCAGGAAGAAGGGGCGGTATCATGCAGTTTGGGTGGCTATCTCTTTCGGACGTAGTTCACTTCGTGTGAGGGGCTCTAGTTGCATCCATGGTGCTGCCAGGGGCATTGGTCTGTACTTTTTACGGCCGAGTAGGACTCCCTCGTGGATGTGGGTACAGCCCATCTTCTTAATCCCTTCGTGTCTGGCTGGACCTTGAGGCTGTGTCTGTGTCTGGGCCAAGTTGTGCAGAGTGCTGCCGGGAAGATACAGGAGCTTGGGTCCTCCTCAAGGGAAGTTCTGTCCAGTCATAGGCCCAAGGGTGGCATTTTCAGGTCATGAGGTAGTTCTATATGTAGGCTTCTGAGGTTCCTCCGTTGTGTTTTCCGTAGTGGTTGTCCCGAGTGGCCTTCCCACCCACAGTGTCGGAGGGCTCCCTTTTATGCACCTCCTCCCCTGCGTGTGTTTTTGGCTGGCTGTTAATGAGGACCCTTCCGACTGGTGTGAGGTGGGGCCTCGTAGCACTTGTGATGTGCCTTTCGCGAATAGTCAGGGATGCTGAGCATTTCTTTCATGTGCTTGTCCTCCATCTGTGCACCTTCTTGGGAGAGACGTCTCCTCAGGTCTCTTGCCCATAGTTCAGTTGGGTGGGTGGTTGCTTCCCGCTCTCTGTTTGGTTGGCTTTCCCTTTGGCGTTGAGGCGTTGTTTGTATGTTTTACAGCTGGAGCCCCTGAGCGCTGCATCGTTTGGAAGCATTTTCTCGCGTGGGTTTAGGGTGTCCTTCTTTGTAAGGGTTCCGTGGCCATGCCAAAGCTTGTCCGGTGGCTTAGGTCCCATGGGCTTATGTATGCTTTTATTTCTGTTGCCTTGGGAGACCGGCCTGGAAACGTTTTGTGCAGTTGACCTCAGAGCCTTTATGGCCTGTGTCGTCTTCTAGGAGTTTGATGGCGTCGTCTCTTCCATTGAAGGCTTTAGGCCAGGGAGAGTGTGCCTCAGTGCATGGCGTGAGGGGGTCTTGCGTGTTCATTGATCTCCATGTGGCTCTACATCTTTCTCAGTAGTGCGTGCTGAGAAGACTGTCTTGTGCCCCTCTTTAGGCTCTTGGCCCCTGTGTCGAAGAGGCACTGACCTTCAGGGCATGGGCCTCCTTCTGGGTTCTCTGTTCCGTTCCCTCGGCCTGTGTGTCTGTTGTGGTACCAGGATGAGAGTGTCTGGATTCCTGCCTCTGTGTAATCATGCCGGCAGGGTGGGAGAATGATGGCTCCTGCTAGGTTTGTGTTCCTCATGATGGCTTTGGCATGCTGGCACGCTTTTAGCTTTGCATGTAGGCTTTCTGGATTTTCTGTCCTCGTCCTGTGCAACATGTCCTGGGTACGTTGGTGGGGATTGCGTTGACTAGTGTAGATTGCTTTCGGCTGTATGGCCGTTGGTACCATATTCATTCCTCCGACCTAGGCGCATGGCACATGGTTCCATTTCTCTGAGTCCACGTTCATGTCCTAGATTAACGTTTGAGGAGCCTCAGTCTGTCACCTCACGGGTGAGGGTTGTTCCTAGTTCCTAGGTCTGTGCTTGTTGGGGTGCGATTTTAAGGGAGTCGTAGTTCTGTATTCCTTTTCTAATGTTTCACTTTGAGTAGGCACAAGGGTCACCGATTTCTGAAGGTGACCCTTGCCTCGTGCTGCTCGGCTGAATATGTTGATCCGTCCGTGCAGCTTTCAGGTTGAGTCCTTAGGGTTGTCTGCATGGAACGTCGTGTCCTCGGCAGACCATGGCGATTGAGGTTCTTCTCTTGCCCTCTGGATCCCTTTCATTGCTTTGGTTTCTGTGATTGCTCTGGTGGCTAGGACGCCCAATAATACAGTGTTGAACGAAAGGGGTGCGAGTGGGCATCCGCCCCTTGTTCCAGATTTGAGTGTGCGGGCTTTCCGCTTTTCTCCGTCGAGTGATTATTGTGGCTGTGGGTTTGTCATAAGTGGCTTTTCTTCTGTTCAGGTGTCTTCGCTCCTGACCGCCTGTGGTAGAGGTTTTCTTCGTTGTTTGTTCGTGTGTTTGTTTTGGTTTGTGTTGCATCCCGAAAGGATGGATGGTGGACGTGCCAAGTGCCTTCTCGGCCTCAATTGAGACGATCGGGTGGTTTCTGACTTATTTTTGGGTGATTGTGACGTCGACTGCTTTGCGTAGGTGGACCCCTCCCTGTGAAGCTGGGGTGAATCCCCCTTGGGCGTGGGCGGATGATCATTTTTCTGGGTGGTTGGATGGGTCGGCTCCAACTGTGTTGAGAGGTTTTGCGTCTCTTTGCACCCCGTGTCCTGGCCTGTGAGGGTCTGTTTTGGTGTTGTCTTTGTCTGGTGTCGGTATTTGGGGGATGGTGGCATCTGAGCATGTCTCTGGAGTGTTCCTCCTTCTTCGACCCTTTGGAAAAGTTTAAGGAGACCGGGTAGTGGGGTTAGTTTGGGTGTGTCTTTGGAGGTTTGGTAGAGTTCGCCATGAAACCTTCTGGTCCTGGGCTTTGGGGTACATAGGGAGTGTTTTTATGCCATCTTGAGTTTCATTTCTGGTGATCGGCCTGCTGAACTGATCTATTTGTTCTTGACTGAGGCGTGGCGGGCTCCCAGTCTCTGGAAAGTTGTCCATTGTTTCTAGGTTGTACGATGCGTTGGCCTACAGATGTTCGCGGGATGGATGCATGTTTCAATCATGGTTTTGTTTCTACCCCTGGAATATCCATGTTGATTTCTCCCTTTCCATTACTTCTTTTTTGGAATCGGGGGTTTGGGGGCCTCCCCATCTTAGCGGGTCAGGCCAGGTGTTTGTCACTTGTGCCTGCCTTTGCAAAGGCTCAGCTCTTGCTGGTATTGCTATTGCTGTTGTGTTTTGCACCTCTAGTTGCTCGATTTCCTCTCTGGCATGTAGGGTGTCCTTCCCTTTTGCTTGTGTTTGGTCTTTGTTCTCTAACGCATGTGGCTGGTGGCTTCAGTTGGCGCTGCGTGCTGTTTGCTCTTTTTGAGGAAGGCTGTGTAGCTTCCCATGACGCACTGCCTGTGGGGCAGCCCCGAGAAGTTGTGGGGTTGGGTCGTCCTTGTCGTTGGTCTAGAGGTGGATTTTAATTTCCTCTTTGGTTTCCTCATTGTCCCAGCTTAGTGTTTCTACCCTGCGTGTCATCAGTCTTTTATTATCCCTTTTCCTGTCGTTCATTTACAGATTCTTGCCACTGTGTTCGGAGGTGTTAGGTGACATGATTTCGGAGCTCTTGCGTTTGTTGAGGTTGGTTTTGTGCCCTGACATGTGGGCCATGCCTCCTTGAGATCGATAGGTGTGCACTTGCAGATGAGGTATAATGTGCTTGTTTGGGATGTACCGTCCTGCCCAGGGACCATACAATGGGAAAAGACCATCAGTCGAGTCTCACGTTTCTCTTGTGTCCTTTGGGATCCGTGTTAGCCGCTTGCTTTTCTGTCCAGAGCATCCGTGCATTGTTGTGTGAGGGGCGTGGAAATCTCCTGCTCCTGTGGTTATACCCATCAGTTCCTCCTGCCATGTCGGATAGGATTTGTCGAATGTAGCCATGGGTTCCTCTCTGAGGGGCACAGGTGTGGATGATTGTCATGTCCTCTTCTGAGATTTATGCTTTTATCGCTGAACAGGGTCCGTCGGTGTCTTTCTTGGTGGGCTCCTTTTGTGCTGTGTTTGTGGCTTAAAAGGTGTCCGTTGTGTTCCTTCAGAGTGGGTTTACCGTGTCCTGTCATTTCCTGAAAGACAGCAACGTGACCCAATCACACATACCCATGGACAAGATTTCTATTTTAGGTGTGCATCCTCATGCTCCGCATTAAGGGACTAGAACGCCTTCTCAGGGCTACCCCCCAGGATCTCATTGCGTCTCCTTTCCCAACAGCCATACTGTGCATCATTAACCACGGGTTCCGGTCCTCCCAACCGCCTCCCACTCCCTCTTGGCCACCCCCATCTCTTGCCCAAGTGGCATGTCCTTTTTCCGAGCAAAGGTTCATTTGAGGCATGTATTCACCCCCGGGAAGAAGGGGCGGTATCATGCAGTTTGGGTGGCTATCTCTTTCGGACGTAGTTCACTTCGTGTGAGGGGCTCTAGTTGCATCCATGGTGCTGCCAGGGGCATTGGTCTGTACTTTTTACGGCCGAGTAGGACTCCCTCGTGGATGTGGGTACAGCCCATCTTCTTAATCCCTTCGTGTCTGGCTGGACCTTGAGGCTGTGTCTGTGTCTGGGCCAAGTTGTGCAGAGTGCTGCCGGGAAGATACAGGAGCTTGGGTCCTCCTCAAGGGAAGTTCTGTCCAGTCATAGGCCCAAGGGTGGCATTTTCAGGTCATGAGGTAGTTCTATATGTAGGCTTCTGAGGTTCCTCCGTTGTGTTTTCCGTAGTGGTTGTCCCGAGTGGCCTTCCCACCCACAGTGTCGGAGGGCTCCCTTTTATGCACCTCCTCCCCTGCGTGTGTTTTTGGCTGGCTGTTAATGAGGACCCTTCCGACTGGTGTGAGGTGGGGCCTCGTAGCACTTGTGATGTGCCTTTCGCGAATAGTCAGGGATGCTGAGCATTTCTTTCATGTGCTTGTCCTCCATCTGTGCACCTTCTTGGGAGAGACGTCTCCTCAGGTCTCTTGCCCATAGTTCAGTTGGGTGGGTGGTTGCTTCCCGCTCTCTGTTTGGTTGGCTTTCCCTTTGGCGTTGAGGCGTTGTTTGTATGTTTTACAGCTGGAGCCCCTGAGCGCTGCATCGTTTGGAAGCATTTTCTCGCGTGGGTTTAGGGTGTCCTTCTTTGTAAGGGTTCCGTGGCCATGCCAAAGCTTGTCCGGTGGCTTAGGTCCCATGGGCTTATGTATGCTTTTATTTCTGTTGCCTTGGGAGACCGGCCTGGAAACGTTTTGTGCAGTTGACCTCAGAGCCTTTATGGCCTGTGTCGTCTTCTAGGAGTTTGATGGCGTCGTCTCTTCCATTGAAGGCTTTAGGCCAGGGAGAGTGTGCTTCAGGGCATGGCATGAGGGGGTCTTGCGGGTTCATTGATCTCCATGTGGCTCTACATCTTTCTCAGTAGTGCGTGCTGAGAAGACTGTCTTGTGCCCCTCTTTAGGCTCTTGGCCCCTGTGTCGAAGAGGCACTGACCTTCAGGGCATGGGCCTCCTTCTGGGTTCTCTGTTCCGTTCCCTCGGCCTGTGTGTCTGTTGTGGTACCAGGATGAGAGTGTCTGGATTCCTGCCTCTGTGTAATCATGCCTGCAGGGTGGGAGAATGATGGCTCCTGCTAGGTTTGTGTTCCTCATGATGGCTTTGGCATGCTGGCACGCTTTTAGCTTTGCATGTAGGCTTTCTGGATTTTCTGTCCTCATCCTGTGCAACATGTCATGGGTACGTTGGTGGGGATTGCGTTGACTAGTGTAGATTGCTTTCGGCTGTATGGCCGTTGGTACCATATTCATTCCTCCGACCTAGGCGCATGGCACATGGTTCCATTTCTCTGAGTCCACGTTCATGTCCTAGATTAACGTTTGAGGAGCCTCAGTCTGTCACCTCACGGGTGAGGGTTGTTCCTAGTTCCTAGGTCTGTGCTTGTTGGGGTGCGATTTTAAGGGAGTCGTAGTTCTCTATTCCTTTTCTAATGTTTCACTTTGAGTAGGCACAAGGGTCACCGATTTCTGAAGGTGACCCTTGCCTCGTGCTGCTCGGCTGAATATGTTGATCCGTCCGTGCAGCTTTCAGGTTGAGTCCTTAGGGTTGTCTGCATGGAACGTCGTGTCCTCGGCAGACCATGGCGATTGAGGTTCTTCTCTTGCCCTCTGGATCCCTTTCATTGCTTTGGTTTCTGTGATTGCTCTGGTGGCTAGGACGCCCAATAATACAGTGTTGAACGAAAGGGGTGCGAGTGGGCATCCGCCCCTTGTTCCAGATTTGAGTGTGCGGGCTTTCCGCTTTTCTCCGTCGAGTGATTATTGTGGCTGTGGGTTTGTCATAAGTGGCTTTTCTTCTGTTCAGGTGTCTTCGCTCCTGACCGCCTGTGGTAGAGGTTTTCTTCGTTGTTTGTTCGTGTGTTTGTTTTGGTTTGTGTTGCATCCCGAAAGGATGGATGGTGGACGTGCCAAGTGCCTTCTCGGCCTCAATTGAGACGATCGGGTGGTTTCTGACTTATTTTTGGGTGATTGTGACGTCGACTGCTTTGCGTAGGTGGACCCCTCCCTGTGAAGCTGGGGTGAATCCCCCTTGGGCGTGGGCGGATGATCATTTTTCTGGGTGGTTGGATGGGTCGGCTCCAACTGTGTTGAGAGGTTTTGCGTCTCTTTGCACCCCGTGTCCTGGCCTGTGAGGGTCTGTTTTGGTGTTGTCTTTGTCTGGTGTCGGTATTTGGGGGATGGTGGCATCTGAGCATGTCTCTGGAGTGTTCCTCCTTCTTCGACCCTTTGGAAAAGTTTAAGGAGACCGGGTAGTGGGGTTAGTTTGGGTGTGTCTTTGGAGGTTTGGTAGAGTTCGCCATGAAACCTTCTGGTCCTGGGCTTTGGGGTACATAGGGAGTGTTTTTATGCCATCTTGAGTTTCATTTCTGGTGATCGGCCTGCTGAACTGATCTATTTGTTCTTGACTGAGGCGTGGCGGGCTCCCAGTCTCTGGAAAGTTGTCCATTGTTTCTAGGTTGTACGATGCGTTGGCCTACAGATGTTCGCGGGATGGATGCATGTTTCAATCATGGTTTTGTTTCTACCCCTGGAATATCCATGTTGATTTCTCCCTTTCCATTACTTCTTTTTTGGAATCGGGGGTTTGGGGGCCTCCCCATCTTAGCGGGTCAGGCCAGGTGTTTGTCGCTTGTGCCTGCCTTTGCAAAGGCTCAGCTCTTGCTGGTATTGCTATTGCTGTTGTGTTTTGCACCTCTAGTTGCTCGATTTCCTCTCTGGCATGTAGGGTGTCCTTCCCTTTTGCTTGTGTTTGGTCTTTGTTCTCTAACGCATGTGGCTGGTGGCTTCAGTTGGCGCTGCGTGCTGTTTGCTCTTTTTGAGGAAGGCTGTGTAGCTTCCCATGACGCACTGCCTGTGGGGCAGCCCCGAGAAGTTGTGGGGTTGGGTCGTCCTTGTCGTTGGTCTAGAGGTGGATTTTAATTTCCTCTTTGGTTTCCTCATTGTCCCAGCTTAGTGTTTCTACCCTGCGTGTCATCAGTCTTTTATTATCCCTTTTCCTGTCGTTCATTTACAGATTCTTGCCACTGTGTTCGGAGGTGTTAGGTGACATGATTTCGGAGCTCTTGCGTTTGTTGAGGTTGGTTTTGTGCCCTGACATGTGGGCCATGCCTCCTTGAGATCGATAGGTGTGCACTTGCAGATGAGGTATAATGTGCTTGTTTGGGATGTACCGTCCTGCCCAGGGACCATACAATGGGAAAAGACCATCAGTCGAGTCTCACGTTTCTCTTGTGTCCTTTGGGATCCGTGTTAGCCGCTTGCTTTTCTGTCCAGAGCATCCGTGCATTGTTGTGTGCGGGGCGTGGAAATCTCCTGCTCCTGTGGTTATACCCATCAGTTCCTCCTGCCATGTCGGATAGGATTTGTCGAATGTAGCCATGGGTTCCTCTCTGAGGGGCACAGGTGTGGATGATTGTCATGTCCTCTTCTGAGATTTATGCTTTTATCGCTGAACAGGGTCCGTCGGTGTCTTTCTTGGTGGGCTCCTTTTGTGCTGTGTTTGTGGCTTAAAAGGTGTCCGTTGTGTTCCTTCAGAGTGGGTTTACCGTGTCCTGTCATTTCCTGAAAGACAGCAACGTGACCCAATCACACATACCCATGGACAAGATTTCTATTTTAGGTGTGCATCCTCATGCTCCGCATTAAGGGACTAGAACGCCTTCCCAGGGCTACCCCCCAGGATCTCATTGCGTCTCCTTTCCCAACAGCCATACTGTGCATCATTAACCACGGGTTCCGGTCCTCCCAACCGCCTCCCACTCCCTCTTGGCCACCCCCATCTCTTGCCCAAGTGGCATGTCCTTTTTCCGAGCAAAGGTTCATTTGAGGCACGTATTCACCCCCAGGAAGAAGGGGCGGTATCATGCAGTTTGGGTGGCTATCTCTTTCGGACGTAGTTCACTTCGTGTGAGGGGCTCTAGTTGCATCCATGGTGCTGCCAGGGGCATTGGTCTGTACTTTTTACGGCCGAGTAGGACTCCCTCGTGGATGTGGGTACAGCCCATCTTCTTAATCCCTTCGTGTCTGGCTGGACCTTGAGGCTGTGTCTGTGTCTGGGCCAAGTTGTGCAGAGTGCTGCCGGGAAGATACAGGAGCTTGGGTCCTCCTCAAGGGAAGTTCTGTCCAGTCATAGGCCCAAGGGTGGCATTTTCAGGTCATGAGGTAGTTCTATATGTAGGCTTCTGAGGTTCCTCCGTTGTGTTTTCCGTAGTGGTTGTCCCGAGTGGCCTTCCCACCCACAGTGTCGGAGGGCTCCCTTTTATGCACCTCCTCCCCTGCGTGTGTTTTTGGCTGGCTGTTAATGAGGACCCTTCCGACTGGTGTGAGGTGGGGCCTCGTAGCACTTGTGATGTGCCTTTCGCGAATAGTCAGGGATGCTGAGCATTTCTTTCATGTGCTTGTCCTCCATCTGTGCACCTTCTTGGGAGAGACGTCTCCTCAGGTCTCTTGCCCATAGTTCAGTTGGGTGGGTGGTTGCTTCCCGCTCTCTGTTTGGTTGGCTTTCCCTTTGGCGTTGAGGCGTTGTTTGTATGTTTTACAGCTGGAGCCCCTGAGCGCTGCATCGTTTGGAAGCATTTTCTCGCGTGAGTTTAGGGTGTCCTTCTTTGTAAGGGTTCCGTGGCCATGCCAAAGCTTGTCCGGTGGCTTAGGTCCCATGGGCTTATGTATGCTTTTATTTCTGTTGCCTTGGGAGACCGGCCTGGAAACGTTTTGTGCAGTTGACCTCAGAGCCTTTATGGCCTGTGTCGTCTTCTAGGAGTTTGATGGCGTCGTCTCTTCCATTGAAGGCTTTAGGCCAGGGAGAGTGTGCTTCAGGGCATGGCATGAGGGGGTCTTGCGGGTTCATTGATCTCCATGTGGCTCTACATCTTTCTCAGTAGTGCGTGCTGAGAAGACTGTCTTGTGCCCCTCTTTAGGCTCTTGGCCCCTGTGTCGAAGAGGCACTGACCTTCAGGGCATGGGCCTCCTTCTGGGTTCTCTGTTCCGTTCCCTCGGCCTGTGTGTCTGTTGTGGTACCAGGATGAGAGTGTCTGGATTCCTGCCTCTGTGTAATCATGCCTGCAGGGTGGGAGAATGATGGCTCCTGCTAGGTTTGTGTTCCTCATGATGGCTTTGGCATGCTGGCACGCTTTTAGCTTTGCATGTAGGCTTTCTGGATTTTCTGTCCTCATCCTGTGCAACATGTCATGGGTACGTTGGTGGGGATTGCGTTGACTAGTGTAGATTGCTTTCGGCTGTATGGCCGTTGGTACCATATTCATTCCTCTGACCTAGGCGCATGGCACATGGTTCCATTTCTCTGAGTCCACGTTCATGTCCTAGATTAACGTTTGAGGAGCCTCAGTCTGTCACCTCACGGGTGAGGGTTGTTCCTAGTTCCTAGGTCTGTGCTTGTTGGGGTGCGATTTTAAGGGAGTCGTAGTTCTGTATTCCTTTTCTAATGTTTCACTTTGAGTAGGCACAAGGGTCACCGATTTCTGAAGGTGACCCTTGCCTCGTGCTGCTTGGCTGAATATGTTGATCCGTCCGTGCAGCTTTCAGGTTGAGTCCTTAGGGTTGTCTGCATGGAACGTCGTGTCCTCGGCAGACCATGGCGATTGAGGTTCTTCTCTTGCCCTCTGGATCCCTTTCATTGCTTTGGTTTCTGTGATTGCTCTGGTGGCTAGGACACCCAATAATACAGTGTTGAACGAAAGGGGTGCGAGTGGGCATCTGCCCCTTGTTCCAGATTTGAGTGTGCGGGCTTTCCGCTTTTCTCCATCGAGTGATTATTGTGGCTGTGGGTTTGTCATAAGTGGCTTTTCTTCTGTTCAGGTGTCTTCGCTCCTGACCGCCTGTGGTAGAGGTTTTCTTCGTTGTTTGTTCGTGTGTTTGTTTTGGTTTGTGTTGCATCCCGAAAGGATGGATGGTGGACGTGCCAAGTGCCTTCTCGGCCTCAATTGAGACGATCGGGTGGTTTCTGACTTATTTTTGGGTGATTGTGACGTCGACTGCTTTGCGTAGGTGGACCCCTCCCTGTGAAGCTGGGGTGAATCCCCCTTGGGCGTGGGCGGATGATCATTTTTCTGGGTGGTTGGATGGGTCGGCTCCAACTGTGTTGAGAGGTTTTGCGTCTCTTTGCACCCCGTGTCCTGGCCTGTGAGGGTCTGTTTTGGTGTTGTCTTTGTCTGGTGTCGGTATTTGGGGGATGGTGGCATCTGAGCATGTCTCTGGAGTGTTCCTCCTTCTTCGACCCTTTGGAAAAGTTTAAGGAGACCGGGTAGTGGGGTTAGTTTGGGTGTGTCTTTGGAGGTTTGGTAGAGTTCGCCATGAAACCTTCTGGTCCTGGGCTTTGGGGTACATAGGGAGTGTTTTTATGCCATCTTGAGTTTCATTTCTGGTGATCGGCCTGCTGAACTGATCTATTTGTTCTTGACTGAGGTGTGGCGGGCTCCCAGTCTCTGGAAAGTTGTCCATTGTTTCTAGGTTGTACGATGCGTTGGCCTACAGATGTTCGCGGGATGGATGCATGTTTCAATCATGGTTTTGTTTCTACCCCTGGAATATCCATGTTGATTTCTCCCTTTCCATTACTTCTTTTTTGGAATCGGGGGTTTGGGGGCCTCCCCATCTTAGCGGGTCAGGCCAGGTGTTTGTCGCTTGTGCCTGCCTTTGCAAAGGCTCAGCTCTTGCTGGTATTGCTATTGCTGTTGTGTTTTGCACCTCTAGTTGCTCGATTTCCTCTCTGGCATGTAGGGTGTCCTTCCCTTTTGCTTGTGTTTGGTCTTTGTTCTCTAACGCATGTGGCTGGTGGCTTCAGTTGGCGCTGCGTGCTGTTTGCTCTTTTTGAGGAAGGCTGTGTAGCTTCCCATGACGCACTGCCTGTGGGGCAGCCCCGAGAAGTTGTGGGGTTGGGTCGTCCTTGTCGTTGGTCTAGAGGTGGATTTTAATTTCCTCTTTGGTTTCCTCATTGTCCCAGCTTAGTGTTTCTACCCTGCGTGTCATCAGTCTTTTATTATCCCTTTTCCTGTCGTTCATTTACAGATTCTTGCCACTGTGTTCGGAGGTGTTAGGTGACATGATTTCGGAGCTCTTGCGTTTGTTGAGGTTGGTTTTGTGCCCTGACATGTGGGCCATGCCTCCTTGAGATCGATAGGTGTGCACTTGCAGATGAGGTATAATGTGCTTGTTTGGGATGTACCGTCCTGCCCAGGGACCATACAATGGGAAAAGACCATCAGTCGAGTCTCACGTTTCTCTTGTGTCCTTTGGGATCCGTGTTAGCCGCTTGCTTTTCTGTCCAGAGCATCCGTGCATTGTTGTGTGCGGGGCGTGGAAATCTCCTGCTCCTGTGGTTATACCCATCAGTTCCTCCTGCCATGTCGGATAGGATTTGTCGAATGTAGCCATGGGTTCCTCTCTGAGGGGCACAGGTGTGGATGATTGTCATGTCCTCTTCTGAGATTTATGCTTTTATCGCTGAACAGGGTCCGTCGGTGTCTTTCTTGGTGGGCTCCTTTTGTGCTGTGTTTGTGGCTTAAAAGGTGTCCGTTGTGTTCCTTCAGAGTGGGTTTACCGTGTCCTGTCATTTCCTGAAAGACAGCAACGTGACCCAATCACACATACCCATGGACAAGATTTCTATTTTAGGTGTGCATCCTCATGCTCCGCATTAAGGGACTAGAACGCCTTCTCAGGGCTACCCCCCAGGATCTCATTGCGTCTCCTTTCCCAACAGCCATACTGTGCATCATTAACCACGGGTTCCGGTCCTCCCAACCGCCTCCCACTCCCTCTTGGCCACCCCCATCTCTTGCCCAAGTGGCATGTCCTTTTTCCGAGCAAAGGTTCATTTGAGGCACGTATTCACCCCCGGGAAGAAGGGGCGGTATCATGCAGTTTGGGTGGCTATCTCTTTCGGACGTAGTTCACTTCGTGTGAGGGGCTCTAGTTGCATCCATGGTGCTGCCAGGGGCATTGGTCTGTACTTTTTACGGCCGAGTAGGACTCCCTCGTGGATGTGGGTACAGCCCATCTTCTTAATCCCTTCGTGTCTGGCTGGACCTTGAGGCTGTGTCTGTGTCTGGGCCAAGTTGTGCAGAGTGCTGCCGGGAAGATACAGGAGCTTGGGTCCTCCTCAAGGGAAGTTCTGTCCAGTCATAGGCCCAAGGGTGGCATTTTCAGGTCATGAGGTAGTTCTATATGTAGGCTTCTGAGGTTCCTCCGTTGTGTTTTCCGTAGTGGTTGTCCCGAGTGGCCTTCCCACCCACAGTGTCGGAGGGCTCCCTTTTATGCACCTCCTCCCCTGCGTGTGTTTTTGGCTGGCTGTTAATGAGGACCCTTCCGACTGGTGTGAGGTGGGGCCTCGTAGCACTTGTGATGTGCCTTTCGCGAATAGTCAGGGATGCTGAGCATTTCTTTCATGTGCTTGTCCTCCATCTGTGCACCTTCTTGGGAGAGACGTCTCCTCAGGTCTCTTGCCCATAGTTCAGTTGGGTGGGTGGTTGCTTCCCGCTCTCTGTTTGGTTGGCTTTCCCTTTGGCGTTGAGGCGTTGTTTGTATGTTTTACAGCTGGAGCCCCTGAGCGCTGCATCGTTTGGAAGCATTTTCTCGCGTGGGTTTAGGGTGTCCTTCTTTGTAAGGGTTCCGTGGCCATGCCAAAGCTTGTCCGGTGGCTTAGGTCCCATGGGCTTATGTATGCTTTTATTTCTGTTGCCTTGGGAGACCGGCCCGGAAACATTTTGTGCAGTTGACCTCAGAGCCTTTATGGCCTGTGTCGTCTTCTAGGAGTTTGATGGCGTCGTCTCTTCCATTGAAGGCTTTAGGCCAGGGAGAGTGTGCCTCAGTGCATGGCGTGAGGGGGTCTTGCGTGTTCATTGATCTCCATGTGGCTCTACATCTTTCTCAGTAGTGCGTGCTGAGAAGACTGTCTTGTGCCCCTCTTTAGGCTCTTGGCCCCTGTGTCGAAGAGGCACTGACCTTCAGGGCATGGGCCTCCTTCTGGGTTCTCTGTTCCGTTCCCTCGGCCTGTGTGTCTGTTGTGGTACCAGGATGAGAGTGTCTGGATTCCTGCCTCTGTGTAATCATGCCTGCAGGGTGGGAGAATGATGGCTCCTGCTAGGTTTGTGTTCCTCATGATGGCTTTGGCATGCTGGCACGGTTTTAGCTTTGCATGTAGGCTTTCTGGATTTTCTGTCCTCGTCCTGTGCAACATGTCCTGGGTACGTTGGTGGGGATTGCGTTGACTAGTGTAGATTGCTTTCGGCTGTATGGCCGTTGGTACCATATTCATTCCTCCGACCTAGGCGCATGGCACATGGTTCCATTTCTCTGAGTCCACGTTCATGTCCTAGATTAACGTTTGAGGAGCCTCAGTCTGTCACCTCACGGGTGAGGGTTGTTCCTAGTTCCTAGGTCTGTGCTTGTTGGGGTGCGATTTTAAGGGAGTCGTAGTTCTGTATTCCTTTTCTAATGTTTCACTTTGAGTAGGCACAAGGGTCACCGATTTCTGAAGGTGACCCTTGCCTCGTGCTGCTCGGCTGAATATGTTGATCCGTCCGTGCAGCTTTCAGGTTGAGTCCTTAGGGTTGTCTGCATGGAACGTCGTGTCCTCGGCAGACCATGGCGATTGAGGTTCTTCTCTTGCCCTCTGGATCCCTTTCATTGCTTTGGTTTCTGTGATTGCTCTGGTGGCTAGGACGCCCAATAATACAGTGTTGAACGAAAGGGGTGCGAGTGGGCATCCGCCCCTTGTTCCAGATTTGAGTGTGCGGGCTTTCCGCTTTTCTCCATCGAGTGATTATTGTGGCTGTGGGTTTGTCATAAGTGGCTTTTCTTCTGTTCAGGTGTCTTCGCTCCTGACCGCCTGTGGTAGAGGTTTTCTTCGTTGTTTGTTCGTGTGTTTGTTTTGGTTTGTGTTGCATCCCGAAAGGATGGATGGTGGACGTGCCAAGTGCCTTCTCGGCCTCAATTGAGACGATCGTGTGGTTTCTGACTTATTTTTGGGTGATTGTGA
The DNA here is from genome assembly GCF_054392235.1 of Sus scrofa. NCBI lineage: Eukaryota > Metazoa > Chordata > Mammalia > Artiodactyla > Suidae > Sus > Sus scrofa. The sequence goes on from NC_139383.1 coordinate 152,890,681, forward strand.
CGTCGACTGCTTTGCGTAGGTGGACCCCTCCCTGTGAAGCTGGGGTGAATCCCCCTTGGGCGTGGGCGGATGATCATTTTTCTGGGTGGTTGGATGGGTCGGCTCCAACTGTGTTGAGAGGTTTTGCGTCTCTTTGCACCCCGTGTCCTGGCCTGTGAGGGTCTGTTTTGGTGTTGTCTTTGTCTGGTGTCGGTATTTGGGGGATGGTGGCATCTGAGCATGTCTCTGGAGTGTTCCTCCTTCTTCTACCCTTTGGAAAAGTTTAAGGAGACCGGGTAGTGGGGTTAGTTTGGGTGTGTCTTTGGAGGTTTGGTAGAGTTCGCCATGAAACCTTCTGGTCCTGGGCTTTGGGGTACATAGGGAGTGTTTTTATGCCATCTTGAGTTTCATTTCTGGTGATCGGCCTGCTGAACTGATCTATTTGTTCTTGACTGAGGCGTGGCGGGCTCCCAGTCTCTGGAAAGTTGTCCATTGTTTCTAGGTTGTACGATGCGTTGGCCTACAGATGTTCGCGGGATGGATGCATGTTTCAATCATGGTTTTGTTTCTACCCCTGGAATATCCATGTTGATTTCTCCCTTTCCATTACTTCTTTTTTGGAATCGGGGGTTTGGGGGCCTCCCCATCTTAGCGGGTCAGGCCAGGTGTTTGTCGCTTGTGCCTGCCTTTGCAAAGGCTCAGCTCTTGCTGGTATTGCTATTGCTGTTGTGTTTTGCACCTCTAGTTGCTCGATTTCCTCTCTGGCATGTAGGGTGTCCTTCCCTTTTGCTTGTGTTTGGTCTTTGTTCTCTAACGCATGTGGCTGGTGGCTTCAGTTGGCGCTGCGTGCTGTTTGCTCTTTTTGAGGAAGGCTGTGTAGCTTCCCATGACGCACTGCCTGTGGGGCAGCCCCGAGAAGTTGTGGGGTTGGGTCGTCCTTGTCGTTGGTCTAGAGGTGGATTTTAATTTCCTCTTTGGTTTCCTCATTGTCCCAGCTTAGTGTTTCTACCCTGCGTGTCATCAGTCTTTTATTATCCCTTTTCCTGTCGTTCATTTACATTTTCTTGCCACTGTGTTCGGAGGTGTTAAGTGACATGATTTCGGAGCTCTTGCGTTTGTTGAGGTTGGTTTTGTGCCCTGACATGTGGGCCATGCCTCCTTGAGATCGATAGGTGTGCACTTGCAGATGAGGTATAATGTGCTTGTTTGGGATGTACCGTCCTGCCCAGGGACCATACAATGGGAAAAGACCATCAGTCGAGTCTCACGTTTCTCTTGTGTCCTTTGGGATCCGTGTTAGCCGCTTGCTTTTCTGTCCAGAGCATCCGTGCATTGTTGTGTGCGGGGCGTGGAAATCTCCTGCTCCTGTGGTTATACCCATCAGTTCCTCCTGCCATGTCGGATAGGATTTGTCGAATGTAGCCATGGGTTCCTCTCTGAGGGGCACAGGTGTGGATGATTGTCATGTCCTCTTCTGAGATTTATGCTTTTATCACTGAACAGGGTCCGTCGGTGTCTTTCTTGGTGGGCTCCTTTTGTGCTGTGTTTGTGGCTTAAAAGGTGTCCGTTGTGTTCCTTCAGAGTGGGTTTACCGTGTTCTGTCATTTCCTGAAAGACAGCAACGTGACCCAATCGCACATACCCATGGACAGGATTTCTATTTTAGGTGTGCATCCTCATGCTCCGCATTAAGGGACTAGAACGCCTTCCCAGGGCTATCCCGCAGGATCTCATTGCGTCTCCTTTCCCAACAGCCTTACTGTGCATCATTAACCACGGGTTCCGTTCCTCCCAACCGCCTCCCACTCCCTCTTGGCCACCCCCATCTCTTGCCCAAGTGGCATGTCCTTTTTCCGAGCAAAGGTTCATTTGAGGCACGTATTCACCCCCAGGAAGAAGGGGCGGTATCATGCAGTTTGGGTGGCTATCTCTTTCGGGCGTAGTTCACTTTGTGTTAGGGCTCTAGTTCCATCCATGGTGCTGCCAGGGGCATTCGTTCCTTCTTTTTATTGCCAACTAGGACTCCCTCGTGTATATGGGTACAGCCCATGTTCTTAATCCCTTCGTGTCTCGCTGGACTTGAGGCTGTGTCTGTGTCTGGGCCACATTGTGCAGAGTGCTGCCGGGAAGATACAGGAGCTTGGGTCCTCCTCAGGGGAAGTTTTGTCCGGTCATAAGCCCAAGGGTGGCATTTTCAGGTCATGAGGTAGTTCTATATGTAGGCTTCTGAGGTTCCTCCGTTCTGTTTTCCGTAGTGGTTGTCCCGTGTGGCCTTCCCACCCACAGTGTCGGAGGGCTCCCTTTTATGCACCTCCTCCCCTGCGTGTGTTTTTGGCTGGCTGTTAATGAGGACCCTTCCGACTGGTGTGAGGTGGGGCCTCGTAGCACTTGTGATGTGCCTTTCGCGAATAGTCAGGGATGCTGAGCATTTCTTTCTTGTGCTTGTCCTCCATCTGTGCACCATCCTGGGAGGAACGTCTCCTCAGGTCTCTTGCCCATAGTTCAGTTGGGTGGGTGGTTGTTTCTAGGTCTCTGTTTGGTTGGCTTTCCCTTTTGCGTTGAGGTGTTGTTTGTGTATTTTAGAGCTGGAGCCCCTGAGCGCTGCATCGTTTGGAAGCATTTTCTCGCGTGGGTTTAGGGTGTCCTTCTTTGTAAGGGTTCCGTTGCCATGCCAAAGCTTGTCAGGTGGCTTAGGTCCCATGGGCTTATGTATGCTTTCATTTCCGTTGCCTTGGGAGACCGGCCTGGAAACGTTTTGTGCTGTTGACGTCAGAGCCTGTTTGGCCTGTGTCGTCTTCTAGGAGTTTGATGGCGTCGTCTCTTCCATTGAAGGCTTTAGGCCAGGGAGAGTGTGCTTCAGGGCATGGCATGAGGGGGTCTTGCGGGTTCATTGATCTCCATGTGGCTCTACATCTTTCTCAGTAGTGCGTGCTGAGAAGACTGTCTTGTGCCCCTCTTTAGGCTCTTGGCCCCTGTGTTGAAGAGGCACTGACCTTCAGGGCATGGGCCTCCTTCTGGGTTCTCTGTTCCGTTCCCTCGGCCTGTGTGTCTGTTGTGGTACCAGGATGAGAGTGTCTGGATTCCTGCCTCTGTGTAATCATGCCTGCAGGGTGGGAGAATGATGGCTCCTGCTAGGTTTGTGTTCCTCATGATGGCTTTGGCATGCTGGCACGGTTTTAGCTTTGCATGTAGGCTTTCTGGATTTTCTGTCCTCGTCCTGTGCAACATGTCATGGGTACGTAGGTGGGGATTGCATTGACTAGTATAGATTGCTTTCAGCTGTATAGCTGTTTGTTCCCCATTTATTCTCCCAACCTAGGCTTATGGCGTATATTTCCTTTTCTTTGAATCCAGTTTGTTTTCCTTTAACATTTGATTCTTCTCATTCTTTTTCCTCTTTGTCTTTTTTGTTCTTTTAATTTCTTTTGTTTCATTTTCTCTTGTGAATTTTTTCTGTTTTCCTATTTCTTATTCTTTTTCTTTTTTATTTTTTTTCTATTTCCTTTTTAGAATAGTGTAATGCATCCTTATTTTTAAGTTGAATTTATTTATTTTTTTTTTCTTTTTTATGATTTTTTTTTTATTTTTCCATTGTACCCAAGGGGGTCAGGTTATCCTTATATGTAGGCATTACAATTACATTGTTTCCCCCACCATTTCTTCTTTTGCAATATGAGTATCCAGACAAATTCTCTATGCTATTCAACAGGATCTTCTTGTAAATCTATTCTAATTTGTGTCTGATTAGTCAAGCTCCCGTTCCCTCCCACTCCCTCCCCCTCCCATCAGTCAGCCACAAGTCTCTTCTCTAAGTCTATGATTTTCTTTTCTGAAGAGATGTTCATTTGTGCTACATATTATATTCCAGTTATAAGTGATATCATATGGTATTTGTCTTTGTCTTTCTGGTCATTTCACTCAGTATGAGAGTCTCTAGTCCCATCCATGTTGCTGCAAATGGCATTATGTTATTCTTTTTTATGGCTGAGTAGGATTCCATTGTGTATATATACCACTTCTTACTAATCCAATCATCTGTCGATGGACATTTGGCTTTTTTCCATGTCCTGGCCATTGTGAATAGTGCTGCAATGAACATGCGGGTGCACTTTCCTCCTTTAAGTAGAGTTTTGTCCGGATATATGACCAAGAGTGGGATTGCAGGGTCATATGGAAGTTCTACATTTAGATTTCTAAGGTATCTCCAAACTGTTCTCCATAGTGGCTGTACCAGTTTGCATTCCCACCACCAGTGCAGGAGGGTTCCCTTTTCTCTACAGCCCCTCCAGCACTTGTTATTTGTGGATTTATTAATGATGGCCATTCTGACTGGTGTGAGGTTGTATCTCATTGTAGTTTTGATTTGCATTTCTCTTATAATCAGCGATGTTGACCATTTTTTCATGTTTTTGTTGGCCATCTGTATATATTCTTTGGAGAAATGTCTATTCAGGTCTTTTGCCCATTTTTCAATTGGGTTGTTGGCTTTTTTGCTGTTGGGTTGTATATGTTGTTTATATATTCTAGAGATTAAGCCCTTGTCGGTTGCATCATTTGAAACTGTTTTCTCCCATTCTGTAAGTTGTCTTTTTGTTTTCTTTTTGGTTTCCTTTGCTGTGCAAAAGCTTTTCAGTTTGATGAGGTCCCATGGGTTTATTTTTGCTCTAATTTCTATTGCTTTGGGAGACTGACCTGAGAAAATATTCATGATGTTGATGTCAGAGAGTGTTTTGGCTATGTTTTCTTCTAGGAGTTTGATGGTGTCCTGTCTCCTATTTAAGTCTTTCAGCCATTTGGAGCTTATTTTTGTGCATGGTGCGAGGGTGTGTTCTAGTTTAATTGCTGTGCATGCAGCTGTCCAGGTTTCCCAGCAATGCTTGCTGAATAGACTTCCTTTTCCCATTTTATGTTCTTGCCTCCCTTGTCAAAGATTAATTGACCATAGGTGTTAGGGTTTATTTCCGGATTCTCTATTCTGTTCCATTGGTCTGTCTGTCTGTTTTGGTACAAATACCACACTGTTTTGATGACTGTGGCTTTGTAGTATTTCTTGAAATCTGGGAAAGTTATGCCTCCTGCTTGGTTTTTGTTTCTCAGGATTGCTTTGGCGATTCTGGGTCTTTTGTTGTTCCATATAAATGTTTGGATTGTTTGTTCTAGTTCTGTGAAAAATGTCATGGGTAATTTGATAGGAATTGCATTGAATCTGTAGATTGCTTTGGGTAGTATGGCCATTTTTACAATATTGATTTTCCCAATCCAGGAACATGGAATATCTTTCCATTTCTTTACATCTTCTTTGATTTCTTTGATTAAAGTTTTACAGTTCTCAACATATAGTTCCTTTAGCTCCTTTGTCAGGTGTATTCCAAGGTATTTGATTTTTTGAGGTACAATTTTAAAAGGTATCATATTTTTGTATTCCTTTTCTAATATTTCATTGCTGGTATACAGAAATGCAACTGATGTCTGAATGTTAATCTTATATCATGCTTCTTTGCTGAATTTATTAATCAGTTCAAGTAGTTTTGGGGTTGAGTCTTTAGGGTTTTCTATGTATAGTATCATGTCGTCTGCATACAGTGACAGTTTTATCTCTTCTCTTCCTATTTGGATGCCTTTTCTTTCTTTTGTTTGTCTAATTGCTATGGCCAGGACTTCCAAAACTATGTTGAAGAGCAGTGGTGAGAGTGGGCATCCCTGTCTTGTTCCAGATTGGAGTGAGAAGGCTTTCAGTTTTTCCCCATTGAGTATTATATTTGCTGTGGGTTTATCATAAATGGCTTTGACTATATTCAACGATGTTCCCTCTATACCCACTTTGGCGAGGGTCTTGATCATGAATGGATGTTGAACTTTGTCAAATGCTTTTTCTGCGTCTATTGAGATGATCATATGATTTTTGACTTTTTTTTTTTGTTAATGTGGAATATGATGCTGATTGATTTGCGTAAGTTGAACCATCCTTGTGAACCTGGGATGAACCCAACCTGGTCATGGTGTATAATTTTTTTGGTATGTTGTTGGATTCGGTTGGCTAAGATTTTGTTGAGAATTTTTGCATCTATATTCATCAATGATATTGGCCGATAGTTTTCTTTTTTGGTGGTATCTCTGTCTGGTTTTGGAATGAGGGTGATGGTGGCCTCATAGAATGTCTTTGGGAGTATTCCTTCTTCTTCCACCTTTTGAAAGAGTTTAAGGAGGATGGGCACCAATTCCTCTTTATATGTTTGATAGAATTCACCTGTGAAGCCATCTGGTCCTGGACTTTTATTTGTAGGGAGTGATTTTATGACCTCTTCAATTTCATTTCTAGTGATCGGTCTGTTCAGTTGGTCTGTTTCTACTTGATTCAGTTTTGGCAGGCTGTAAGATTCTAGAAAATTGTCCATTTCTTCCAGATTGTCAAACTTGTTGCTGTATAGTTGTTCATAGTATTCTCTTATGGTATTTTGTATTTCTGCTGTATCTGTTGTGATTTCTCCTTTATCATTTATAATTTTGGTTATTTGGGTTCCTTCTCTCCTCTTTTAATGAGTCTGGCCAGGGGTTTGTCAATTTTGTTTACCTTTTCAAAGAACCAGCTCTTGGTTTTATTAATTTTCTCTATTGTTTTTTGAGTCTCTATTTTATTGATTTCTTCTTTGATCTTTATGATTTCCTTCCTTCTGCTGACTTTAGGTCTTTTTTGTTCTTATTTTTCTAGTTTGTTTAGGTGGAGGGTTAAGTTGTCAATTTGGGATCTTTCTTCTTTTTTGAGAAAGGCCTGTATTGCTATGAATTTCCCTCTGAGCACTGCTTTAGCAGCATCCCATAGATTTTGAGAGGTTGTGTCTTCATTATCATTTGTTTCAAGGTAGTTTTTGATTTCCTTCTTGATTTCCTCGTTGACCCATTGGTTTTTTAGTAGCATGTTGTTGAGTCTCCATGTCGTAGGTTTTTTCTCTTTCCTTTTCCCATGGTTGGTTTCTAATTTCATGGCATTGTGGTCAGAGAAGATACTTGAGATAATTTCTATGCTCCTAAATTTATTGAGGTTCGCTTTGTGTCCCAATATGTGGTCGATTCTTGAGAATGTTCCATGAGCATTTGAGAAGAATGTGTATTCTGCTTTTTTTGGATGTAGTGTCCTGAAGATGTCAATTAAGTCTAACTTTTCTATTGTTTCCTTTAGGATCTCTGTTGCTTTATTCGTTTTCTGTCTAGAGGATCTGTCCATTGATGTGAGGGGGGTATTAAGGTCTCCTACTATGATTGTATTCTCATCAATATCTCCCTTTATGTCTATTAACATTGGTTGTATGTATCTGGGTACTCCTGTATTTGGGGCATATATGTTGACAATAGTAACATCCTCTCCTTGCATGGATCCCTTAATCATTAAGTAGTGTCCTTCTTTGTCTTTCTTTATGTCTTTTGTTTTAAAGTCTATTTTGTCTGATATGAGCGTTGCGACTCCTGCTTTTCTGTCTTGTCTATTGGCATGAAATATTTTTCCCCACCCTTTCACTTTCAATCTATATGTATCTTGTCCTAAGGTGAGTTTCTTGTAGGCAGCATATTGAAGGTTTTTGCCTTTTTATCCACTCAGCCACTCTGTGTCTTTTGATTGGGGCATTCAGTCCATTGACATTTAAGGTGATAATTGATAGATGATTATTTATTGCCATTTGAACCTCGTGTTCCAGTTGATTCTATGGTTCTCCATTCTTCCTTTCTTTTCTTTTTTTTTTTTTTTTTTGGTTGGATGGTCTCCTATTATTATCTGCTTGAGTGTATTTTTTTTTTCATTTTTTGCAAATGCAATATTTGGTTTTGGCTTGTGGTTGCCCTGTTTTTTAAGTATGTTCACCCCTTCCCATAATTGTGTGTTTTAGCCTGATGGTCCTGTAAGTTCAAACACTTCATTACTATTTTAAAATTAAGAAGATAAACATACAAACAAACAAAAAGGGTTATTTATTTCCTCACATCCCTTGCCCACATTTTATGGTTTTGATGACTCTTTTTATTTTTTTCTTTTTAATTTTATTTTGTTTTAAACATGTTCATGATTAAATCTGTATGCTGGCTTATTTGAGTGACTGCTCTCTGATTGCGGTTTCCTCAGTCCTAGTTCTTCCTCTTCTTCTTTTTTTTTCTTTTCTTTTTTCTTCCCTTTCCTTCCTTTCTTTTTGGTTTAGAGAAGCCCTTTCAATATTTCCTTTAACCTGGGTTTTGTGTTGCTGTATTCTTTAAGTTTTTGTTTGTTGGAAAAAAATTTTTATTTCCCTTTCTATTTTAAATGATATTCTTGCTGGGTAGAGTATTCTAGGTTGCATATTTTTTCCTTTTAGCACTTTAAATATCTCTTGCCATTCCCTCCTGGCCTGTAGTGTTTCTGTAGAGAAATCAGCTGATATTCTTATGGAGGTTCCTTTGTAGGTAACATTCTGTTTTTCTCTTGCTGCCTTTAGGATCCTCTCTTTATCACTAACTTTTGCCATTTTTATTATGATGTGTTGGTGTGGGTCTATTTGGGTTCAGTTTGTTTGGGGCCCTCTGTTCTTCTTGTATCTTGAACCCAGTATCCTTTAGATTTGGGAAGTTTCCAGCGATAATTTCTTCAAATATATTTTCCATCCCCTTATCTTTATCTACTCCTTCTGGAATTCCTATTATGCGTAGATTGGCCCGCTTTATATTATCCCATAGGTCTCTTATATTGCGTTCCAGTTTTTTGATTCGGTTTTCTGTCTGTTGACCAGATTGAGTGGTTTCCATTATTCTATCTTCCATATCACTGATTCGTTCTTCTGCATTATTCATTCTGGTTTTTACTGCCCCTAGTTCAGTTTGCATCTCTGCAAATGAATGTTCTAGTTTTTCTTGGCTCCTCCTTATCTTTTCTAGTTCCTTTCTGACGGTATCTGCATTACTGTTCATATCTTCTCTTCATTCCTTCAGTATTTTCACTATTTCTCTTTTGAACTCCAGGTCTGTCAGACTGCAGAGATCTGTTTCATTGTTGACTGTTTTAGGTGAGTTCTCCTGTTGGTTTGACTGGGGGTGGTTTCTCAGCTTCTTCATCTTGCTTGTTGTTTTCTTTCTCCTGAGGGAGTTGTACTCTCCGTTATCAGGCAGTGTTTGCCTTGTCACTGCCGTGGAATATTTCCTGAGGGCTGGCATTGTTGGTCAATCTTTTTTGAGGCAGTGTGGCTTTTCTGGAGTGTTGATGGAGCTAACAGTGTTTCTTTGAAGCAAAGGAGGGCTTCCTGAGGGCAGACAGGACTGGGAGGTCCACACCACAATGGTAGCAGATTTCACTTGGTCAGGCAGAGCTTGTTCTTGTGTTTTTAGGCTGTGGGGTTCTTGCAGGTGGTTGGCAGTGTTGGGCAGCTGTTCCTCAGGAGTGCAGCACCCCCTGGGGGCTGGAGAAGCTATCTGGGTCTCTGAGAACCTACGAGGCTCTTCCCTAGGGCAGCCCAACTCAGAAGGATGGCCTGAGAATGTAGGCGGAACTTTTCGCAGTCTGGCCAAGCTTGTTGCAGCTTTTCTGGGCTGCAGAGGCTCTTCCAGGGGGCTGGTGGTGCTGAGCAGCTATTCCGTGGGAGTGGCACACCCCCTGGGGGCTTGGGTGGGTAGCAGGGCTGTTGGAAACCCAAGAGGCTCCTCCCCAGGGCAGCCTGACTCAGAAAGACCGTCTGAGATCTTTTCCCGGCTCGGCCAAGCTTGTTGCAGCTTTTCTGGGCTGCAGGGGGTCCTGCCTGGAGCTGGCCATCCTATGCAGCTGATCCACTAGGTCTTGACACCCCCTGAGGGCTTGGGCGGGTAGCAGGACCGTTGGAGACCCAAGAGGCTCCTCCCCAGGGCATCCTGACTCAGAGACCATCTGAGATCTTTTCCTAGCTCGGCCAAGCTTGTTGCAGCTTTCTGGGCTGTAGGGGGTCCTGCCTGGAGCTGGCAGTCCTATGCAGCTGATCCTCTAGAGCTTGGCACCCCCTGGGGGCTTGGGTGGGTAGCAGGGCCTCTGAAAATCCAAGAGGCTCCTCCCCAGGGCAGCCGGACTCAGAAAAACCATCCGAGAATTAGGCAGATCTATTCACGGCCTGGCTAGGCTTGTTCTAGCTTTTCTGGGCTGCAGGCCTTTTCTTGGAGGCTGGTGGTGTTTGGTGCTGCTCTGCAGAAGTGTAGCCCCTCCAACGGGCAAGCAGGCCTGTGCAGGGACAGCCCCTGCGGTGGTAGGCTTCAGGCAATTGTTGAGGCCAGCCCTCCTGGATGGCAGGCAGCCCCAGGTTCAGCGAGAGCATAGGGGGTGGTGGGGGTGGGGGAGGGGATTCACTGGGAAGCACAGCTTTCATCTAGCTAGCGGGCCTGTAAGCTTGCTGTGGCTTGGGGGGTATTCTATGGGGACCCACCCCTTCTTCTCTCCCCTCCCCAGCACGGGCGCAGACCAGGCTCTTCTCCCAGGTTCCCTCTGATGCGGCTTTCCACTTCCCCACCCCTAGAGTATTGCTCCCTTCCTTTGCAACAGCTTTGTTTTCTAATCTCCCAGGCAGTCTCTGCCCCGTCAAATGATTTCTAGACCTCCCAAGCAGTTCCCACTCTGCCCCGCCCCCCAGCCTGTTTTTGGGGTCTAACCCCTGGAGCCAAGGGCTTGGTGCCCAGCACCCACCCAGGCATCCCCTGGCCCTTTCTTGGGGACTAACCTTCAGAGGCAAGGTCTCGGTGCCCAGCCCCCACCCAGGCGTCCCCCAGCCCTTTCCCAGGGACTAACTTCTGGAGCCCAGCCCCCACCCAGCTGTCTCAATTTTTGGTGACTGCCGGTAGTTCAGATGGTCCGTTCGGTTCTTGATCAGCTTTTCCGTACTCCAACTTACTGCTACACTCTTCTCTGCATCTGGAGATTCCTCCTGTTCATTTGATCTTTCCCCCGTGTAGGTGACTTTCCAGGGTGCGGGATCCCTTTCTCCTCCACAGTTCCCTTTCGGGAGTGCCCGTCCCGCTTGGATTCACCTTCTCTCACTCTCCTCTTTTCTCCCGTTCTTCCCAGTAATGTCACGAACTTCTTGCCGTTATTGGAGTTTAGGTTCCTCTGCCAGCGATTGGTTGCTGTTCTGTGCGAGTCATTTATTCTATAGATGTGCTTTTTTTGTTGTGTTTGTGGGAGAGGGCGAGTGTGTCCCCCTACTCCTATGCCATCTTGTCCTCTCCCTCTGCATCCTTTCTTTATGTTAGTCTTCATCCTGCCATTTTATTGAATTCCTTGTTCAGTTCTTGCTTCTGTTTTTAGTCCTTATATTTTCAGTAATAGTATCATTTCATCTGCATACACTGAATAGTTTACTTTTGTCTTCCAAGTTGTATAGCTTTTTAAAAAAAATTTTGAATGTCTGCTTTTTTTTTTTTTGGCCAGGACATTGAATAATATCATGCATAATTTCCTGAGATTGGCATCCTTGTCTTGTTCCAGATTTTAGCAGGAAGTTTTTCAGCTTTTCTCCATTGAGTAATTGTATTGTCCTTTCATTTTTCTTTAATGGCTTTCTTATATTAACTTATGACCCCTCCATATCCAGTCTGATGTAATTTTTATCATGAATAGATATTGTACTTGCCACATGCTTTTTCTGTAACTATTGAGTTGATCTTGTTGTTTTTTTTGTTAATGTGTTTTAATATGTTGATTGTTTTGCATAAGTTCAACCATCCTTGTGGTCCTGCTATGAGTCCTACTTGTTGTGTACGATATTTTTTCTATGCTGTTTGATTGGTTGCTTATAATTGTGTTGAGACATTTTGCATCAATTTCCCTCAGATATTTTGGCCTCTAATTTTCTTTTTTTGGCAGTTTCTTTGTCCTGTTTTTCTATTAGGGTTATGGTGGCCCCATTGAATGTCTTTGGGAGTGTTCCTTCTTCTTTAACCTTTTGTTTAAAATTTAAGCTGTTTGTGTATATATATAGATTTTTCTTCTGTAAGTTTTATAGAATTTTCCCATGACACCATCTGGTTCTGGACTTTTTATTGTAGGGAATGTTTTTATGACATCTTCAATTTCATTTCTAGTGATCAGTCACTTCAGTTGATCTACTTCTTCTTGATTCAGGTTTGGCTTGCTGTAAGTCTCTAGAAAGTTGCCCTTTTCTTCTAGGTTGTCAGATGTGTTAGCATATATATGTTCAAGTTATTAGTATTTTTACTACTGATATAACCATCGTGTTTCTGTGTTTTCATTTCTTATCTTGGTTATTTGGCTTTTATCTCTCCTCTTTTTAATGAGTCATGCCAGTGTTGGTCATTTTTGTTTCCCTTTTGAAAGAACTTGCTCTTGGTTTTATTGATTTTTCTATCACTTTTTGAATCTCTATTTTATTGATTTCCTTTCTTATTTTTATGATTTCCCTCCTGCTTATTTTATATTGTGTTTTTCTCCTTTTTCTATTACATTTAGGTGGGGGTTATGTTGTCATTGCAAGATTTTTCCTCATTTCTGAGGAAGGCCTGTAAAGCTATGATTTTCAACCTAAGCCCTGCTTGTGTGGTATGCATACATTTTGAGTGGTTCTGTCTTCATTATCTTTCATCTTGAGGTAATTTTTAATTTCTTCTTTGATTTTCTCATTGACCCACTGGTTTTTTTAGTAGTATATTGTTTAGTTTCCCTGTAGTCATTTTTTCCTCATTCCTTTCCCTGTTATTTATTTCTAGTTTCATGTCATGTGTTCAGAGAAGATACTTGAAATAATTTCAAAACTCTTAAATGTGTTGATGTTCATTTTGTGCCCCAATATGTGGTCAATCCTTGTGATTGTTACATGTGCAGTTGAAAATGAGGTATATTCTTATATTTTTCAATATAATGTCCTGAAAATATCAATTTAGTCTAATTTTTCTATTGTGTCTTTTAGAGTACTTTTAACCTTCTTGATTTTCTGTCTAGAGAATCTTTTCATTGTTATGAGTGTGGTGTTAAAAATCTCCTACTATTATTGTATTACCATCAATTTCTCTTTTACGTCTTAGTATTTTTTGTATGTATCTGGCTGCTTCTATATTAGAGACATACATATTGATGAGTATAATATCCTCTTCTTGAATGGATCCATTTATCATTGAATAGAATAGTGTCCTTCTTTGTCTTTCTTTGTGTCCTTCATTTGTTCTGCATTTATTTTTTAATATTATTATTATTATTTATTTATTTTTTCCCACTGTACAGCATGGGGATCAAGTTATTCTTACATGTAGACATTTTTTCCCACCCTTTGTTCTGTTGCAATATGAGTATCTAGACATAATTATCAATGTCCTGTCTCAGCAGGATCTCCTTGTAAATCTATTCTAAGTTGTATCTGATAAACCCAAGCTCCCGATCCCTCCCACTCCTTCCCTTTCCCATTAGGCAGCCACAAGTCTATTCTGTAAGTCATTGATTTTCTTTTCTGTGGAAAAGTTCATTTGTGCTGTATATTAGATTCCAGTTATAAGTTAAATCATATGGTATTTGTCTTTCTCTTTGACTTATTTCACTCAGTATGAGAGTCTCTTGTTCCACCCATGTTGCTGCAAATGGCATTATGTCATTCTTTTTTATGGCTGAGTAGTATTCCATTGTGTATTCCATAAACGTCTTACTAATCTGATCTTCTATTGATGGACATTTGGTTGTTTCCACGTCTTAGCTATTGTGAATAGTGCTGCAATGAACATGTGGGTGCATGTGTCTCTTTTTAAGTAGAGTTTTGTCCAGATATATGCCCAAGAGTGGGATTGCAGAGTCATATGGACTTTCTATGTATAGATTTCTAAGGTATCTCCAAACTGTTCTCCATAGTGGCTGTACCAGTTTACATTCCCACAATATTATTATTTTTTACCTTGAGATTTGGTTTATAGTGTTCTGCAATTTTCTACTGTACAGTAACACAACCCAATCACACATACATATGTACTTTTTTTCACATTATCCTTCATCATGCTCCTTCATAAGTGAGTAGATAGAGTTCCCAGTGCTATGCAGCAGGATCTCATTGCTTCTCCATTCCAAAATCTATAGTTTGCATCATTAACCAGATTCTAGTCCACATATCACCCTCCCCCTCTCTCTTTGAAAGGACAAATATCTTGTCCAAGTGGGATTTCCTTTTCTGTGAAAAGGTTGATTTTTGTCATATATTAGACCCCACAAAAAAAGAGATATCATCCAATTTTGGCTTTCTCCTTCTGACTTAATTCACTTCATGTGAGAGTCTCTAGTTCCATCCATGGTGCTTCAAATGGCATTATTTTGTAATTTTTTATGGCTCAGTAGTATTCCCTTGTGTGTATAGATGTACCATGTCTTCTTAATCCATTCATCTCTCAATGGACATTTAAGTTGCATCCATGTCTGGGATATTGTGCATAGTGCTGCAATGAACATAGGGTGGATGTTCTTTTTCAAGAAGGTTTTGTCCAGATATATGTCTAAGAGTAGAATTGCTGGGTCATATTGTAGTTCTATATTTAGTTTGCTGAGGTATCTCCATAGTATTTTCCATAGTGGTTGTACCAAGTTACATTCCCACCAACAATGTTGGAGGGTTCCATTGTCTCCACACCCTCTCCAGAATGTGTTATTTGTTGACTATTAATCATGACCATTCTGACTGGTGTGAGGTGTTACCTCATCATTGCTTTGATTTGCATTTCTCTAATAATCAGTAGGGACTCAATCCAGCTAAATTTAGGTATCTTCTGCCTCAATGAAGTTTCTTGGGGCTGGAACTATGGAACTTTTCCAGATATTCCTTTTAAAATTTATTAGAGTACAGTTGACTTAATTTTAATTTTTGCTTTACAGCATAGTGAGTCAGTTGATAAATTCTTTTCATATCATCTTCCATTATGTTTTATCCCAAGAGATTGGATATATTTCCCTGTGCTGTATAGTAGAACCTCACTGTTTATCCATTCTAAATGTAATACTTCACACCAACCAACCCCACCCCCCCATCCATCACACTCTCCCCTGCTTGGCAACCACAGGTATATTGTATAAATTGTGAGTCTCTTTGTTTTATAGATAGATTCATTTGTGTCATATTTTAGATTCCACATGTAAGTGATGGCATATGGTTTTTATCTTTCTCTCTCTGACTTACTTCACGTAGTATGAGAATCTCTATTTGCATCCACTTTGCTGCAAATGGCTTTATTTTTGTTCTTTTATGGAGTAGTATTCCATTACATATATGTACCACATTTTCTTAATCCATTCACAGATATTTCTTTTAAGGCAAAGCATAAGGTGTTGCATCTGGCTGCTCCTACAACCCAGAAAGAAGTAGAATGTCTGTTGGGCCTCTGTATTTTGGAGGCAACATTTTTCTCATTTGAAGTTGTAACTCTGGCTTTTTTATTGATTAACCCTAAAAGCTGCTATTTTTTCAATAGAACTCAGAAGAAAACAAGGCTCTCCAACATTTCCAGGACACCATGTAAACTACTTTACTACTTGGGGCATATAACCTAGCAGACCCGATAGTACTTAAAAATTTATTTATGGAGTTCCTGTCGTGGCACAGTGGTTAACGAATCGAACTAAGAACCATGAGGTTGAAGGTTTGATCCCTGGCCGTGCTCAGTGGGTTAAGGATCTGGTGTTGCTGTAAGCTGTGGTGTAGGTTGCAGATGCAGCTTGGATCCCACATTAATGTGGCTCTGGTGTAGGCCAGTGGATGTCCATATGCCATGGAAGCAGCCCTAGAAAAGGCAAAAAGACAAAAAAAAATTATTGAAAGATAGGCTATTTGGAGCCTTGAGGAATTCCTATATTTAAATGGTAGTAAGGGTTTGGGGTATTTTGGAGATACATCTTTCCATCTTCCAAAGATAACTACTCTCCTTTTGAGAAACACCTCTAGGCCTGGTACTGTGTTTAAAAAATGAATTATTGGAGTTCCCATTGTGGCTCAGTGGGTTAAGAACCTGACTATTATCCATGAGGATGAAGTTTCAATCCCTGGCCTATCTCAGTGGGTTAAATGATCCAGTGTTGCTGTGATCTGTGATGTAACTCACAGATGTGGTTCATATCTGCTGTGGTTGTGCTATAGGTCAACAGCTGCATCTCTGATTATAATTCAACCCCTAGCCTGGGAACTTCCACATGCTGCAGGTATAGACCCTAAAAAAAAGTGAATACTTGACAATGGACCACACTGTCACCATGTGATCTGAGCTTCCATCATGAACTGGGTGTTATCTGACCCACCAAGTCATCACGTTGGGCACAGAAAGCAAATCACCACTAAATGTATATATGTGACATATATTTGATTAGGCCCAGGCCTAACAAGCAAAATAAGTCATATGTGTTGGTGACATAAATTCCTATGGTCCCTACTCCTACTACACTGCCTTGTCTCTCTCAGTGTAAGCCTATCCCATAAAGGAGTGTACCCTACTATCAGTTGACAGAGGAAGAAAAGACACAGGCCTGGTTTATAGATTGTTCTTCACAATATGCACACACCAACCAATAGTGGACAGCTACAACAACATGTCCCCTCTCTGGGACATCACTGGACAGAGACAAATGGAAGTGTACCCAGCAGGTGGGATTTTGGGGCAGTGCACCTCGATGTTCACATAGTTGACCAGATTTTAATTATATACTTATTCATGCACTGTGGCCAATAGTATTGATTGTTGGTAAGGACTTGAGAGCTACATGATTGTGAAATTGGTAACAATGATATTTGGGGATGATTACTTGGAGAGTTCTCTTCTAATGAGTAAAAATAAATAAAAATATTTGTATGTCATGTAAATGCTTATCCAAAGTTGATCTAATCAGAAGAGGACTTCAATAGTCAAGTGGATATGATATCTCAGTTTATACCTAGCAGCATTTTACCCCAGAGAGCTCTAAATTACCTAATGGGCTATAATAAAGTGGCCATGGTGGCAGGACTGACGTGTGCATAGAATCAGCATCATAGGCTTCCAGTCACCAATTCTGTGTCCCACTGTCCAGCAGCAGGCATCAAGAAGGAGTCCCTGCTTGGGCACCATTCCTGAATTGTTCAGTCAGAAGAAGCAACCTGGCAGCAGGTTGATTACTCTGGACCACCTCCAATATGGAAGAGTTAGCATTTTGTCCATAGTGGGTTAGACATTTATTCTGGATAAGGATGTGCCTTTCCTGAATGTAGTGCTTCTGCAAAACTGACATATTTGGACCTGACAGAATATACTCACGACCACAGTATCCTACATAGAACTGCTTGGGATTTAGGAACTCTCATCACAGCAAAAATAAGTGTGGCAATGGGTACATGTTCATGAAATCCACCAGCTTCACCTGCTGGCTCGATAGGATAGTGGAGGTGCCTTCTGAATACTGAGTTATATTTCCAGATAGGTGGCAATAAGTTGCAGAGCTGGGGCAAGGTTCACCAAGGTACTCTGAAGGTTCTGAATCAGTAACTAATACATGATTTTTTTTCATACCATTTGAATACATGGGTCCAGACATCAAGGAGTAGAAATCGAAATTGTACTACTTGATTTTACCCCCTGTTGATCCAACAGCCACTTTTTTCCATTAGAGTTTATGCTGGGATGACCTATAGTTTCAGAGGAAAGACTGCTCTCATCAGGAGACAAAATGATGATTCCTATGAACAGAAAGTTGAGATTACAAAATGGACACTTTGGCTTCTCATGACTCTGAATTAAAAGATAAATAAGAGAGTACAGAACTGGATGGGATTTTTTTTTACAAATATTTTATTTTAGTGAAGCTGGTACAGACAACTTCCATTTAAAACCAATATCCCAGGCCAAAAAGTACTAATAAAATAAAAAACATCAGTGTTATATTATATACTCTTCTGCATGAATAACTTTTAACTGCTAATTAAAATTAGAACTTTTCTTGGATCTTCTAACAAGGTTTCTTTTTCATCTTAAACCACTTTCTCTTTGGTGTAGTCATCTTTGTAGTTGGTCATTATCTCTGCCATATTGACTACAACTTGATATTTCTCTTCTTTTGGTCCAGAACCTCAGATTTTAAAAGTAGCTTAAAGTTAAGGAAAAGTCATTTTTTCCCACAGTTCAGGTGTCTAAAATCTTCAATCTCCCACTGAATGCCATATTCCAGGAGTGAAGCAATCACATGCTAGAACTTCAGGGCCAGTAGGAAAGTCAGTTGAACACTCACATCAGTTGATCCTATTTATCAAAAGCCTGAAAAAGCACTGTCCTGGGAAAAGTGGCCTCTCTGTGCACACAAATAATTTTTTAAAAGGAGAGGGCAGTATAAAGGGGGTTGAGGTTTGATCACCAAATATCAGCACAATAAAAACAAACAAAAATGAATAATGGGCACTAGAATTCAAATTACCAGATGTTTTAAAGAGATGGGGTGCCAGTTTTCAATTCTGTTTTGAATACCACATTACAAAAGAATTATTTTAAAAAATAAAAAAGGATTAAAGGAAAAGAAAAAATAAAAGAATATCTAACACATTGAGTGACCCCTTGTTTGTTCCTGATAAACTTCAATCACATATTCTTCCTCAATTCTCAGTTCTTTTAGAACATGATTATCAGCAATTCTCTGACCTTCAAAGAAAAACTTAAGTGAATTTGTTGAAACACCCTGTCTTTGACTGCATGATTCTTTGAGTTTCTTGAGATGTATTGTCATTTTTACTTTGAAGTCAATCTCACTACTATCCTGTCCAATGACTTTGAGTTTGTGTACATTCCTTACTTCTTATCCCCCAGCTCCTCAGTTGAAGGTTTTGCCTCCTGGTCAGACATACTGATGATGGCTTCACCCAGATCTCTCCACAGCAGCAGCCTCAGGTAGACAGAATATCACTCTGGGGTTTACTGGACGGGATTTTTTTGATTTTGACAACTGTCAAAACAAACAAACAAACATAGTTAGACATAGTTTAAGTGGGAAAACATTTTTTTAATGCCAAAAGAAATTTTCTAGGACAGGTGTTAATTCTGAATACAGCATTAGCTAGTGAAATTTATAGCCATGAGGCTTGGTGGGGGTCTGTGGATAGAAAATTACTAAGAGACTACATCAAGTGTAAACGGATTTTGACTAAAGATATTTAAAGGATTCTTGCTCAATAAAGTCCAGGCTGATGAGTTCCCACTGTGGCTCAGCAGGCTAAGAGCCTGACATAACCATCCTGAGTTTGAGGGTTCTATCCTTGGCATCACTCAGTGGGTTAAGGATATGGCATTGCCACAAGCTGTGGTGTAGGTCTCAGATGTGGCTCAGATTTGGTGTTACCTGTTATAGATGTGTTGGCTGTGAAATAGGCTTGCAGCTATAGCTCCAATTAGAACCCTAGGTAAAAAATTTCCATATGCCACATTTGTGGCCATAAAGAGGAAAAAAAAGGCCAGGATGATCAGACATCCCATGGTGAATGGTGGAGGGTGAGTAATCTGATTAGATATTAAAAGAAGTTAGATATAGATAATGAAGGACTCTTGCTAAACTGACTTAGTAAGTTTCTTGCAAAAGAAACAAAGTGAATAGGTGGGCCAAGGAGAAGGTTTAGGAGTCTCACTAAAGTTTTGTGAAGCATATAATCTTTGTCAGCAACCTCTCTTGTTCAAAGGAAAAATTAGACATTCTTTCCTTAGAACAATAAAAGTCCATTTCTTGTTTGGCTGTCTCTTATGTATTAAGAGCCAAACAAGGGACAGAGCAAGATGTCAGTGGAGTAAGAGGTCTCACTCACCTTCTCCCACAAACACATCAAAAAAACACATCTATATGTAAAATGACTCACACAGAACAGCAAATGAATGCTGGCAGAAGAACTTAATCCCCCCAAAAGGGCAAGAAACTCTTGACATAACTGGGTAAAATGAAAGAAAATGAGAGAGAGAGAGAGAAAAGGAATCAAGATGGGACTAGGATTCCTGAGATGGAGATGTGGAGAAAAGAAACCCATATCCTGGGAAGCCACCTAACTGACAGAAAGATCAGCCAAGTTGGAGGGACCTCAAAGTAGCCAAGAAAAGCACAGCAGCTTGACTGAGAATGGCAAAGCAGAGTGAGAGCCTCACCGATCATCTGAACCATCAGCCCAGATACCACAGACTGAGATGCTTGGGCAAGGGCTGGGTGATGAGACTTAGGCTCCGGAGGTCAGTCTTCGGGAGAGGACTGGGGTTGGTGGTGTGGACACAGCCTAAGGGGCTAAGGAGCAGTGCACCATGGGCATGTGAGTGGTGTGCTATGGGCTGGGGAGTGAACAATGTGGCAGAGGGAACCTGGGAGAAGGTCTAGGCATGCAGGAGAGGCAAGGTGCAATTATTGTGGAGGGTAAGAGGAGGAGGGGAGGACCACCATAAAAATCTCCCTGAACATCATCTAGCAGGTGCATGTGCACCCACAGGCTTTCAGAGGGTGGGTTGGCTCTGGTGCAGGCTACAGGCAGTAAGAAGCCTCTTGCTCATTTAGGGGAGACTGGGTGCTTCTTGTGCAGGCTACCAGTGGCCAGGCAACTCTTGTGTGGGTTAAGGGCATAGGGGGCTAAGTGCGATATGGTGCCTCTTGCACAATCTACAGGTGGCAGTGATAGACCACAGCAGTTGTCTCAGAGACCAGAGGGAGGCATGGCTTGCCACCACTGGGGGCCTGTGAATGGGCTCCACCTGTGACCCCAGTCACCTCAGCAGTTGGCAGAAAAAGAAAAAAGAGGGCACTGAAACCAGGCACCATACCCTATTGCTTTCATTCCCATGGGAACACAACTGCCCTGCAGCTGCCACTGCCAAATGCTCAGGGTGGTGTCCAGACACTTGGTCACTGTCCCTTCCTAAGACCCTACAACTAGGAGCAGCTGGTGCAGAACCTCCTTCGTGGGCTAAGTAGGACAGTGTGTTTCTTGCATGGTCTGCAAGTGGTGGAGGCAAACCACCCCAGTCATCTCTGAATCCAGAGGTGGGCATGGCCCACCACCACTGGGGATACTGGAACAAAAATCACTTGCAAACCCAACCACTTCAGAGGGCACCACAGAGAAGGACACTGTGAAAGAACACCTGTTGTTGCTCTTGCTCCCCTGGGAGCACATCCACCCTATTGCTGCCACTGCAGTCCCGAGACACTTGATCACTGTTCCTTCCCAGGAAGCTGCAACTAGGATCAGCCTGTGCAGCACCTCCTGTGGGAGTGAAGCAGGATGAGGTGCTTCTGGAATGGTCTACAGGAGGTAGGGGAAAACCACCACAGTTATCTCTGGCACCATAGGTGGGAGTGGCTTGCCATCACTAGGGGTCCATGAACAGATACCACTTGCATCCCCGTTCACCACAAGGGCACCACAGAGGAGGGCATTGTAACTGAACACCACCTAATGGTGTTCTTGTACCCCTGGGAACATATTTGCCCTGCTGATACCACTGCCAAATGCTCTGGGCAGTACCCACATGCCTGATCTCTGTCAATTCCCAGGATCCTCTGACTAGGAATAGCCTGTGTGTCACCTCCTATGTGGGATAAGTGAGACAGGGTGCTTCATGCAAGGTGAACAGGTGCCATAGGCAAACCGCTGAAGTTATCACTAACTCCAAAGGTGGTCATGACCCACTCCCACTAGGGGTCCCTGAACAGGCACCACAAGTGGTTTCAATTGAACACTAACTGTTGTGTCTCTCACTCCCCTAGAAACTCACACACATTGCTGCTGTTACTGCCAAATGCTTTGGTCACATTGCAGATCTGCACTGAGCTCACTACCACTTCCCAGGGCCCTGCAACTAGAAATAGTCTGTGCCACCTTCCTGCAGGTCCTTGATGCTGGCCCTAACCATTGCCTCCTTCTCCTGAAAACATGCTGAGCATTCTGGGGGTAACAGCCTGCTCACACCAAATAAAGAAACAGCAAATATTCAAATTCCCATTCCAAAAATTAATAGTAACTCACCAAAAAATACAAAGGGGTGTTCTCACATAGAAGTAGCATCACAAACACAGAAAAAGAAAAACACAAGCAAGATGAAGAAGACCAGAAAACATTCCCAGTTAAAGGAAAAGGATAATTCACCTAAAAGCAGTCAACAATGAAACAGACATCTACAGACTGACAAACATTGAGTTCAAAAGGAAGACAGTGAAAATACTGAAAGAATTAAGGCTGAATATCAAGGAATTAAGAATGTATATGAACAGTAATGCAGATTCCTTTAGAAAGGAACTAGAAAATATGAGGAGCCAAGAAAAACTATAAAATGCATTTTCAGAGATGCAACCTGACCAAAAGGCAATAAATAACAGAATGAACAATGAAGAGGAGTGAATTAGTGACATGGAAGATAGAACAATAGAAATCACTCAATCAGGACATCATACAGAAAACCAAATGAAAAAACATGAAAGCTATATAAGAGATCTATGGGATAATATAAAGCAGGCCAATCTATGTAGAAGAGGAATTCCAGAAGGAGAAGAAAAAGAAAAGGGGATTGAATATATATATATATATATATATATTTCTCTTTTTGCCATTACTTGGGCTGCTCCCATGGCATATGGAGGTTCACAGGCTAGGGGTCTAATCGGAGCTGTAGCTGCCAGCCTACGCCAGAGCCACAGCAATGTGGGATCCGAGCCACATCTGCGACCTACACCACAGCTCACGGCAACAACCTTAACCCACTGAGCAAGGCCAGGGATCGAACCTGCAACCTCATGTTTCCTAGTCAGATTCGTTAACCACTGCACCATGACAGGAACTCCTGAAAATACATTTGAAGAAATTATGGCTAAAAACTTTCCAAATCTAAAGGAAAGTAATGTCAAGATACAGGAAGCACAGAGAGCCCGAAACAAATAGAACCCAAACAGGCCCACACCAAGTCAAACGGTAATAAAAATGGCAACAGTTGAAGGTAAAGAGAAGATTCCAAAGGCAGCAAGAGAAAAGCAAATGGTTAATTACAAGGGAACCCCCATAAGGCTATCAGCTGATTTCCCTGCAGAAACACTACAGTCCAGAAGGGAGTGGCAAGATATATTTAAAGTGACCAAAGGAAAAAAATTGCAATGTAGAATACTCTATCCACCAAGAATATCATTTAAAATAGAAGGGGAAATAAATAATTTCTCCAACAAACAAAAAGCTATACTAAACCCATTCTAAAAGAAATACTGAAAGGGCTTCTCTAAACTAAAAAAATAAGTAAGAAGAATTAAGATGGAAGAAATCACAATTGGAAAGTGGTCACTTAAATAAGCCAGCATACAGATCTACACATGAAGATGATGAAAAAAAAAGAAGCCATCAAAATCATACAATGTGGGGAAGGAAAGTAAGAATATACAGATTCATTTTTTCTTTTTATTTTAATGATGTGTTTGAGCCTATATGACTATCAAGGTAAAGCAAGCAGATACAGGAAGGGGTTAACATACTTAAAAAAACAGGGCAACCACGAATCAAAACTGAACATTAAATTCACAAAAAGTGAAAAGTACTCAAGCTTAAAATAAATGGAAACCATTCAAGCAAAAAAAAAAGTACGAAAAGAGAAACATAGAATGAACTGGAAAATAAGGTTTCAAACGGCAATAAATACATATCTATCAATAATCACCTTAAATATCAATGGACTGAGTGCTCCAATCAAAAGACACAGAGTGGCAGATTGGATACAAAAGAAAAAACCTGCAATCTGCTGTCTACAAGAGACTCGCCTTAGGGCAAAGGACACATATAGATTGAAAGCAAGGGTATGGGAAAAGATATTTCATGCCAGTGGACAAGACAGGAAATCAGGATTTGCAATACTCATATCGGACAAAATAGACTTTAAAATGAAGGCCATAAAGAAAGACAAAGAAGGACACTATTTAATGGTTAAAGGATCCATTCAAGAAGAGGATATTACAAACATCATTACATATGCCCTAAAAGTGGAGCACCCAGAAAACTACGAAGAAATACTAACAGACATAAAAGGAGAAATTGATGGGAATACAATAATAGCAGGAGATTTTAACACCCTACACCTTAGACATAAAATCAATAAGGCAAGAGAGATCCTAAAGGAGACACTAGAAAACTTAGACTTAATCAACATTTTCAGGACATTACATCCAAAAAATAAAATCAGAATATACATTCTTCTCAATTGCACAAGGAATATTCTCAAGAATTGATCACATGTTAGGGCAAAAAGCTAACCTCAACAAATTTAAGAGTATAGAAATTATTTCAAGTACCTTCTCTGAAAACAATAGCATGAAACTAGAAATCAACCACAGGGGAAAAAAAAATGAGAAAAAAAACTGACTACATGGAGACTAAACAACATGCTACTAAAAAACCAGTGGGTCAATGAGGAAATCAAGAATGAAATTTAAAAAATACCTCAAGACAAATGATAATGAAGACACAACCACTCAAAATCTAGGGGATGCCACACAAGTAGTGCTTAGTTTGAAATACATGGCTTTATAGGCCTTCCTCAAAAGAGAAGAAAAATCTTACAAAAACTTAACCCACCACCTAAATGAATTAGAAAAAGAAGAAAAAACAAACCTAAAATAAGCAGAAGGAGGGAAATCATAAATATCAGAGAGAAAATCAATAAAATAGATTAAAAGTAATAGAAAAAAATCAATAAAACCAAGAGCTGGTTCTTTGAAAAGGCAAAAAAAAAAAAAAATGACAAGCCTCCTGCTATACTCACCAAGAAGAGAGAAAAAACCAAATAAATAAGAAATGCAAAAGGAGAAGTCACAACAGATACTGCAGAAAAACAAAAAACAATGAGAGAATACTATGAACAACTGTATGCCAATAAATTTGACAACCTGGAATAAATGGACAAATTTCTAGAGACTTATAGCCTGCCAAAACTGAATCAAGAAGAAACAGATCAACTGAACAGACTTATCACTAGAAATGTAATTGAATATGTCATAAAAACACTCCTTACAAATAGGAGTCCAGTACTAGATGGCTTCAAAGGTGAATTCTAGCAAACATACAATAAAGAAATTATGCCTATCCTCCTTAAACTTTTTCTAAAGTTTGAGGAAGAAGGAATACTCCCAAAGACATTCCATGATCCCACCATCACCCAAATTCCAAAACCAGACAAAGATACCACTAAAAAAGAAAACTGTAGGTAAATAACTTTGATGAATATAGATGCAAAAACTCTCAACAAAATTTTAGCCAAACAATCCAACAATATAAAAAAAGATCGTACACCATGACCAGGTTCATAAGCATGGTTCAACATATGCAAATCAATCAATATCATATACCACATTAACAAAAGAAAAGTCAAAAACCACATGATCATCTCAATATATGCAGAAAAAGCATTTGACAAAGTCCAACATCCATTCATGATAAAAACTCTTACCAAAGTGGGTATAGAGGGAACATAAATTAACATAATAAAAACCAATTATGACAAACCCACACCAAATATAATACTCAATGGAGAAAAGCTGAAAGCCTTCCTAATAAAATCTGAAACAAGACAAGTATGCCCACTCTCACCACTATTATTCAACATAGTACTGGAACTTCTAGTCACAGCAATCACACAAAAGAAATAAAAGGCATATAAATTGTAATAGATGAAGTAAAACTGTCACTGTATGCCAATGACGTGATACATAATAGGACCATAAGGACTCAACCCCAAAACTACTTGACCTGAGCAACAAATTCAGCAAATTAGCAGGATATAAGATTAACATTCAGAAATCAGTCACATTACTTTATAATAGCAATGAAATATTAGAAAAGGAATACAGAAATATAGTATGTTTTAAAATTGCACCACAAAAAATCAAATAACTAGGAACAAACCTGACCAAGGATGTGAAAACTTATATGCTGAGCACTATAAAACATTACTCAAGGAAATTTAAGAAGATGTAAATAAATAGAAAGATATTCCATGCTCATGGCTTGGAAAAATTAATATTGTAAAAATGGCCATAATACCCAAAGCAATATACATATTCAATGCAATCCCTATCAAATTACCCAAGACATTTTTCATGTAACTAGAACCAACAATCCAAAAATTTATATGCAACCACAAAAGACTCAGAATTACCAAAGCAATCATGAGGAAGAAAATCCAAGTAGGAAGCATAACTTTCCCAGACTTCAGGCAATATGTCAAAGCCACAGTCATCAAGACAGTGTGGTACTGGTACCAAAACAGACATACAGACCAATGGAACATGATGGAGAACCCAGAAATAAACCCAGTCACCTATGGTCAATTAATCTTTGACAAAGGGGGCAAGAACATAAAATGGGAAAAAGACAGTCTTTTCAGCAAGTATTGCTGGGAAACCTGGACAGCTGCAAGCAAATCAATGAAACTGGAACACACCCTCACACCATGCACAAAAATAAACTCAAAATGGCTGAAAGACTTAAATAGAAGACAAGACACCATCAAAGTCCTAGAACAAAACATAGGCAAAACATTCTCTGACATCAACCCTACAAAGGTTTTCTCAGGTCAGTCTCCCGAAGGAACAGAAATAAATGCAAAAATAAACCAATGGGACTAATCAAATTGAAAAGCTTTTGCACAGCAAAGGAAACCAAAAAGAGAACAAAAAGACAACTTACAGAATGGGGAAAATAGTTTCAAATGACGCAACTGACAAGGGTTTAATCTCTAAAATGTAAAAACAACATATACACTCTACAGCAAAAAAACCAACAACTCAATGGAAAAATGGGCAAAAGACCTGAGTAGCCATTTCTCCAAAGAAGATATACTTATAGCCAACAAGCACATGAAAAAATGCTCAACATCACTGATTATTAGAGAAATGCAAATGAAAACTACCACAAGCTACCACCTCACACCAGTCAGAATGGCAATGATTAATAAGTGCACAAAAAATAAATGCTGGATGGGGTGAGGAGAAAAGGGAACCCTTCTGCACGGTTGGGAATGTTAACTGGTACAACCACTGTGGAAACACTATGGAGGTACCTTAGAAAACTATACATAGAACTACCATATGACCCAGCAATCCCACTCTTGGACATATATCTGGACAAATCTTTCCTTGAAAAAGACACATGCAACCGCATGTTCATTGCAGCACTATTCATAATAACCAAGACATGGATACAACCCAAATGTCCATCAACAGATGATTGGATTAAGAAGATGTGGTATATATACACAATGGAATACTACTCAGCCATAAAAAGAACAAAATAATGCCATTTGTAGCACCATGACTGGAACTAGAAACCTTCATAATGAGTGAAGTCAGAAAGAGAAAGACAAATGCCATGTGACATCACTTATATCAGGAATCTAATATGTGGCACACATGAACCTTTCCACAGAAAAGAAAATCATGGACTTGGAGAAAAGACTTGTGATTGCCAAGGGGGAGGGGCGAGGGAATGTGACTGGGAGCTTGGTATTAGTAGATGCAGACTATTGCCTTTGGAATGGACAAACAATGCAATCCTGCTGTGTAGCACTGGGAACTGTCTAGTCACCTATGAAGGAGAATGATGATGTGAGAAAAATAAATGTATACATGTATGTGTAACTTGGTTACTATACTGTACAGTAGAAAATTGACAGAATATTGTAAACCAGCTATATTGGAAAAAATCACTATTTAAAAAAAAAAGAGCCACCCAAATCATATGTTGAGACTTGATAGCAAAGAGTATACTCTTTGGTACTTGCCATCAAGCATTTATTGAGGGGGATTTTATATGAAAATAAAGAAAAAAAGTAACATAAGTTAACCCAGTTTCTGAGGTAGAGTTAAAAGGGGCTTATTATGAACAAGAAATGATGCTCCTCTCTTCCCTACCACTCATATAATTCCACTTGTTTTAGAAACTCTGTGCCAGGAATCTGGGAAGAAATACAGAAAGATATCCTATTTTATATCACGATATGGCATTAACATTTTCATACCCTCTTGGTGGGTATGGGACACCACTGGTCTTTACATTGGAATAAAATGGCATGGGGCTACATTGCACATCTATAGGGTAACCAAAACAACTGAGTATGAGTTCCTAATTAGTTTTCTAATAGTATTCATGGGTCCAGGGAAAAGAAGGGAAGAAATTAGATTGGTACCACTCACTATTATGCCCTATTGACCCAATAGCCACTTTTGTATTTGGCTTTATTTACTCACTGAATAAAAAATTTTAAGGCATATTCTAGGGACACAGGGAGGTGATATGTGGAATACCTGACCTACTGTACTTCATATATCAGTTCCCACAGGAAGCACAGGTATTAACCCAATCTGGAGAGGCAAGGAAGCCTTTCCAGAGCACATGGTGCTTCAGAACTTCTCTGTAAAACATAAGGTGAAGATGCACCACACAAAGGAATTGTGCAAAGTAAGATTGAAGGGGAAGAAATAGTATGGTGGGACCTGGGATCTCTAAGTAATTTGACACTCCTGAGCCTGAAAAGCCAGGTCAGGAACAGAGGGACCTGGACCTGAAACCAGATTGTGCAATATCTTGAAGGCCAGTCTGAAGGGCTAGGGTTTTATTCTAGGCTCCTGGGGAGTTAATAGTGGGCTATGAGCTGGAAATGTAGAGATGCTCATCCAGGGCTGTCTGGCAAGTGAGCTAGAGGAGAAGGGGAGCTCAAGGCCAAGAATCTAGGTAGGAGACTAGGGTGAGGGGCCAGAGAGCTGGGGAGATAGAGGAAGAGCTGAGGCAGAGAGAACTGGTAACAAGAGGGACAGAGATGAGAAGAGGTAAGGAGGAGGGAAGTATCTAGGTTCACCCTAGTGAACTGCCAGATTTGGGGGTCTCTCCTATATGGAGAATCAGGGTAAGGGTAACTGAGACAATTGGGGACACAGAGGGTGAGATGAGCATGGAGAAGGCCAACATCTGCAGAGAACTAAAGCTCAAGAGATAGATTCAGAGACAGGGAAAGTTTAGTTGTTGAAGCAGTATTGGGAGTGGACAGAGAGAAAGGAAACTGGGTCCTTGAGAGAAATTGGTCTTTCTAGGGTATGCGCCAGGTGACTAGGTAGATGGTGGGATCACCACAGAGATATAGAATGTGGGGTCTGAAAATAAGTTGATTGGAGCTTGGTTTGGGTTATCCAGAAAGGTGTGGATGAACAGGCCTGAATCTTGGGAAAGACACCCAGGTTGGAGAGAGACCCTAGGGACCATCCTGTCCCAAGGGACGGAAAAAACTGTCAGATGTATGCAGTCAGTGCAGAGGACATGGTTTAGAATGGGGCCTTGGGAACTACCTTTATTTTAGAGGACATTGGTGGAGGAAATAAAGACACCTATTCATGAAGGAGGCTAGGAAGTTCAGCCAGAAAATTGGGGAGGAAACCAGAAATGCATGACTCCCTCAAAACAAGGAGAGGTGTGCATCTCAAGAAGGGGGCAATCAACTCTGTTGAATGCTAATGAAATATCAAGTATAGTGAAGACAGAGGGTTAGCCACTGAATTGCTCAAAAGGAAAGTCTCTGGAGAGCTAAAAAGTTCATGAATGTGGGTTACAAGCAATGAGTAGAAGTTTTGCTGAGAAGGATGTTAGAGAAATAGAGCTGTAACTAAGAGAGGGTGTGGGGCTTGTTCTTTAGGTTTTATAGCTCCAGAACCGGTCAGTAGAGGATCAGGCACACAGGCCATCTCAGAATGTTTTTTGAGTGAATGAACAAATAAATTAATAAATGATACAGAGAAATAGAATGTGTGGGGGAGAGAGAGAGAGAGAGGGAAACAAAGAATAGCAATAAATCATAGCTGTTATTTTGTTATTTCCTCACATATCAGAATAAATGATTCTGTCATACAAGTCAGATTTGAAAATTTTCTCTGTATAGAGAAATGAACTGATAAGGGTAATTTTGATAGTGTCTACACTAGTGATATTTCCATCAATCTTTTGTTGCCTTGTTACACTTCTGTTACAATAGTATTTGTATTTGTAACAATGGTATTTGTTACAC
Organism: Sus scrofa; assembly: GCF_054392235.1. Taxonomy (NCBI): domain Eukaryota; kingdom Metazoa; phylum Chordata; class Mammalia; order Artiodactyla; family Suidae; genus Sus; species Sus scrofa. The sequence goes on from NC_139383.1 coordinate 152,920,660, forward strand.
TATTGTTACACTTGAGACACTATTGATATTTCTGTCAATCTTTTGTTGCCTTGTTTCATGATCCCCAGAGCAGTGTGTGAACGTTTAGCTTCTTCCCAGTTACATTTTTCAGATGATCAAACTGAGGTCAGGACAAGTGAATGGCATGACAGCTCACAGTGAGTCACAGGATGGATGAGCTGAGGTCGCAACACAGGTCTGTATGATTGCAAAAGCTATCTTTTTTCTTTTAAACTTGTAGGAACAACCACACATTCATCTACTCACATGTGCACTGACTCAGTCATTCATTTTTCCTTTCATATGTTTGAATAATCATTAATAATAATGTTTAAGGAACCAGACTGCTTGGGTTCAAACTTTGGTTCTGGCCACTTACCATCCGTGTTACTTTAGGTAAGTGACCTTATCTAGTTATGTCTCAGTTCTCACAACTATAATGATCTCCATGCTGTAAGCCTTCACACCATGTGTTGAGGTGGATGAGTTCTCTCTAGGGAATGGACTTAATATTGAGCTTGTGCTGATGGCCAAGAGCAAAGCATGAGCCACGGGGGCTAGAGAGCTCTGGATATCCCCCATGAGAGGTGGTGAAAGATGCTCTTGCTCTGAAAGCAAGAGAAGTGTGGTCTCAAGCCAGTCTCTGCCCTCTTTGAGCCTCCAGCTACACAGAGAATTCATTGGCTTTATCCACAAAACACAAACCGAGAGTGTGTGTGTCAAAGGAGCCATAGTAAAACTCACTCCCCATTCTCCATTACCTGCAGCCCCAGGTAACCACTAATTGCTTCCTGTCTCTACGGTATGACTATTATGGACATTTCATATAAATGGAATCATACAATATGTAGCATTTTGTGACTTCTTTCACTTATGTTTTCAGGATTCATCAACATTATAGCATGTGTGTATTCCATTCCTTTTTGTGGATAAATAATATTCCATACTATGGATAGACCACATTTTTTAATCCATTCATAAGCTGATGGACATCAATTTAATAGGTACAGGATTTCTTCTGGGGGTAATGAAATGTTCTGGAACTATATTGTGGTAACAGTTACACAACATTCTACGTGAAGTGGAATTAAGTGAATTGTAGACTTTAATGTGGTTCAAATGTTGAATTTTATTTGAGTTAACTTTAACTCAAAAATATAAAAGGAAAAAAAATATAAGAGGAGAAAAAGAGAGAGAATATGAGAGGGAGAGAGAAAGATATGTGTGTCAGGCCTATAGTTTTTTTACAATATTTTAAAATGAAGAAATGCATCACCATAGATCTGAATTTCCAGCTTCCCTTGAAAAGTCACAAAATTTGGCAATGCCCCACATTACAGAAGGGCAGCTGCACATTGAAGCCAAAGAATGAATTTTATTACATAAAAATTACACCTCAAAAAACCACATCCAAAAAAAAAACCCACAGAAAGGGGGAGGTTGAGTTAGGTGGTATCTAGGAACAAATAAAAAACAGAAGCCCTTTGATTCTGAATTCATAGAGGAAGAGAAATTCAAGACCCACAGAGAAAGTGAAGACTTAGAGGTAGGAATGGAGTGGCAGAGATGTGGGTGTGGTAGTTCTCCTTAGTCTCTTCATTTTTTTTTCACTCTGTGTCTCTGACCACATTTCTCTTGGTCGTCTCTCAATCTCCTTCCCTCTGAGTCCAATTTCCTCTTTAGTCTTTCCCTTCTATCTCCCTGTCTTCCCCTTTTTCCCTCTTTCCTCTATAAAAAATGCTTCCAAAACAAAGAATAAAACTCTTGTGAAACAGCTTATGATTCAGAGAGAATCCAGTCCAGGAGATTTCTAAATGTTGGGCCCAAAGTATTATTAGATGTACAGTTAAGAGCGATGGCAATGCATAGTATTACTGGGTTGCAGTTTGAATGATTGTGCTGATGACATCAGCTATTCCAGTGAACTTTCTGATCATTCCACACAACAGCAGCCATAGAGGTTACTCATACATGATCTGCTGTGGTGATTTCCTTAAGGTTTATATCATATTGTCCAGCTTTAAATCACAGGTCTTCAGGAAAAGGACAGGTTAATTCTCAGTGAATCCAAATCAGAAGGGAAAATATTGGAAGCATTAATTTGAATAGGTGTAGCCAGATATTGCAGGACACTAGAAGAAATCAGGATCTTTCCCAGACTTGCAAAATATGCAAGACTGATTCCTCAAGGGTACAGAGTAGTTTTCTACTGAAACATAGTTTTTTTCCCTTTCTACTGTCACCATTTGCCCTATTAGAATAGATTAATTTGTTTGCAAAATAAGCAGTCTTGTGAAATTTTTGTACATGTATAGAGCTGAATACTTATGATTTGTGCTCTTTATTTGCATTATAATTCAATAAAAAATCTTAAAATGGAAGTTCCCATTGTGGCTTAGTGGGTTAAGAACTTGACATAGTGTCAAGTGGATTAAGGATCCAGCATTGCTACAAGCTGTGGCATAGGCTGCAGGTATGGCTTTGATCCATTGTTGCTATGGCTGTGGTATAGGACATAACTGCAGCTCCAATTCAACCCTAGCCTGGAACTTCCATATGCTGCAGTGAGCCATAAAAAGAAAAAAAAAATCTTAAAACAGCAACAAAAGAACACCTGCTAAAATATATAAAAGAAATAAGGGAGGAAGGGAGAGAGGGAGGAATGGAGGGAAGGAAAGAAGGAACCAGCTCAAATCTAAATATAGCATGGACACATAGATTTTCAAGTTATAGCCAAAGATCCTGATGGTGCTCAGCAGTTGAAAAATTACTAAAGGCAAACATGAAGGATAAGGATACTGGATAACTCAGCCTAACAGAATCGTTGCTGAAAACAGGCCAGGGAGATCAAACATCACCTGATTCAAGGTGCAGAGTGAGAAACCTGATTAGATATCAAGGGTGATCAGATAAGGAGGATAAGAAACCACTGCTAAGCTGACTATTCAGAGTTCTTGTTAAGGATTTTACAAGAAATGCATAGAGGGGCATGGGAGAAGGTTCAGAAGTCTAACAAATGTTACGTTAAGCAAAGAATATGTGTCCCTACCAACAGAAAATTGGACAATTTATCAACAATAAAGAGTATATTTCAATTCCTGAATATCCTTTAGGAATTTTTATTACCACTCCCTATGTTTAATGTTAATGGAAAATTACACAAGCCAATCCATACAAGGGCAGTAATTGTGTAGATTCTTTAGGAATGGATTTTTGGGTTACACTACAAGGTAAAGAAGATCTTTTTATAGTTTCTACCTAATGATAGTATATTAATTTAAGAAAACACTGTTTTAGAAGAAGAGAACTTCTTGATATGCATCATTGCACTATTTATCCTAATGCTATTTTTAAAGAGCCTTACAAATAAATTCATCCAATCTCCACCAGGCTTTAGCAAACAAAATAGCAAACCTTTTCCAAGACCCTTCCTTGAACATTGTTTTTTTTTTTTTCTTTTAAAATATCCATTTAATATGTGTCTTACACTTTTCCATTTTCTCAGTCTATAACAACCAATTGTTCAGGTTTAGGATGAAGTTATTATCTTTGACACTTAACAAAAACATGCTTTTGTTTTTCTTTCTCAAAAATACATTTTATTTTCTTGCATACTGGTTTTTCCTTCACTTTTTTTAAATTGGGGTGGATTTAACATCATAAGCCTGGAAGATATGGTTTGGGCTTTAAATATGTTAGTTATTATCATATTATTTGACAATATTAATTCAAATTTAAAACAATTTTTTTGCAGAGGCAGAATTGAGTGTTTTAAACTGATTGTCACAGTATCATTCTGTTGCAAATTTATGAATACATCATTTTATAACTTTATAGAGGCATATGAATTTTATAGTACAAATATCACATTTATTTGACAGACCCAAATATATTTACTTCCTCTTTACTTAGTTTATAAAAATAAGATGCACGTGGCAGGATGAAAGTGGTGGACCCTTCCAAAAACATATTACAAAAATAAAATCTGCATGTGGAACAATTCACACAGAACATCTACTGAATGCTAGGCAGAAGACCTGAAACCTCCAAAAAGGGAAACTGAGTAGAACAAAAGGAAAACAGAGAGAAAAGAGAACAAAAAGTACTTGGGACAGGACCAGTACTCCTGAGAGGGATCTGTGAAAGAGGAAATGAATCCGCACCCTGGGAAAGAAACTATCTGACTGGGAGATCAGCCCAGAAAGAGGGAACCTCAGAACCTTGGAGAAAATCACAGCAGCCAGACTGACTAGAGCAAAGCAGAGAGAGAGAGAGAGCTACATAAACTATTGGCACCATCAGATACTATAGCTGGAGATGCTCAGGTGGGGGCTGGGTTCTGGGACTCAGGCTCCAGAGGTCAGTTCCAGGGAGTGGACAGGGTTGGCTGTGTGGAAACAGCCTGGAGGAGTAAGGTGTGGGGCACCAAGGGCTGGAGAGTGGAGCTCCAGAGCCTAGGGAACCTGGGAGGAGTCCTGGGCCTGTGGGATAAGCAAGGCATCACTGTTGGGAAGGGTGAAGGGAGAAGGGGAAGGACTTCCATAGGAATATCTTTCTTTGTGTATTTGTGTGATACCTTTTGAACAGGCTATGGGGGGGCAAAAGACTGCAGCTATCTCAGGCTGTAGAGGTGGGCATGACCTGCCATCACCAGAAGTCTGTGAACAGACACCGTATATGGCCCCAGTCATGTCAGGATTCAGTGCAGAGGAGGGCACTGTAGCTGAATGCTACCTGTTTTTGCTCTTACTCACTTGGGAAAGCACATGCCCTGCTGTTGACACTGCAAAATGTTCTGGGTTCCATCTACACCTGTCTGAAGATGCCACTTCCCAGGGCCTTGCAACCAGGAGCAGCCTGGCCAACTTCATGCAGGTCCTCACCACTCTCAAGAACCCAGCAACCAGGCATGGCTACTAGCCCTGCCCATTGCCTCTATCTCCCTGGAAGCATGTACAGGTAGTATGCACAAGCACACGCAAGTACACCCCCTATCAAGGGGGTAGCAGCTTGAACACACTGAGGAAAGAGAGAGCAAGTATACAAACCAAAATTAGCCCTCACACCAAAAAAAAAAAGATAATAGTAAACCCTCACAAACTACCCAGGGGCACACTCAAATATAAAGAGCCCTCCAAGACTACAGTAATTGATTTACCTAAACTCACAAAATAAGAAAAATATAAGCAAAATTAAGAAGCTCAGGAACCATTCCCAGTTCAAAGAAAAGGAAAATTCCTCTGAAGGAGCAAATAATGAAACAGACTTCTGCAGTCTAACTGACACTGAGTTCAAAAAGGAAATGGTGAAAATACTGAAGGAATTAGGGTGAATATGAAGGAATTGAGAGCAGATATGAACAGTAATGCAGATTACATTATAAAGGAACTAGAAAATATGAGGAGGAGCCAAGATAAATAAGAAAATTCTTTTACAGAGATACAAAATGAGTTATAGGAACTGAAATAGAATAATTAATGTAGAGGAATAAATAAGTGACTTGGAATATAGAATAATGGAAATCATGCAATGAGGACAACAGACAGAAAACTAAATGAAAAAAAAAACATGAAAGCAATATAAGAGATCTATAGGATAATATAAAGCAGGCCAATCTATGCATAACTGGAATACCAGAAGGAGGAGAAAAAAGTGTGGGGATTGTAAATATATTTAAAAAATTATGGCTGAAACTTTCCAAATCTAAAGAAGAAAGCAGATATCAAGAAATATGAAGTACGGAGGGTCACTAAACAATTTGAACCAAAACAGACCTGCATCAAGACATATAATCAAAATTGGCAAACGTTAAAGATAAGAGAGGATTCTAAAGGCAGCAGGGGAAAAACAAAATGTACAGATGGCCAACAAACACATGAAAAAATGCTCAATATCCCTGATTATTAGAGAAATGCAAATCAAAACTACAATGAGATAACACCTCACACCAATCAGAATGGCCATCATTGATAAATTCACAAATAACAAAGGCTGGAGGGGGTGTGGAGAAAAGGGAACCCTCCTGCACTGTTAGTGGGAATGTAAGCTGGTACAACCACTGTGGAGAACAGTATGGAGATACCTTAGAAATCTATACATAGAACTACCATATGACCCAGAAATCCCACTCTTGGGCATATATCCAGACAAAACTCCTTAAAAAATACACATGCACCCACATGCTCATTGCAGCTCTATTCACAAGCCAAGACATGGAAACAACACAAATGTCCATCAATGATGATTGGATTAGGAAGATGTGGTATATATAAACAATGGAATACTACTCAGCCATAGAAAACAAAATAATGCCATTTGCAGCAACATGGATGGAACTAGAGACTCTCATTCTAGGTGAAGTAAGTCAGAAAGGGAAAGACAAATACCATATGATATCACTTATATCTGGAATCTAACATAAAGCAAAAATGAACCCTCCACAGAAAAGAAAATCATGGACTTGGAAAATAGACTTGTGGTTGCCAAGGGGGAGGGGGAGGGAGTGGAGTGGTTGGGAGCTTGGGGTTATGGATTAGCAATGAGATCCTGCTGTGTATCACTGGGAACTTTGTCTAGTCACTCATGACAGAGCCCAATAATGTGTGAAAATAGAATGTGTAAATGTATGTGTACCTGGATCACCATGCTGTACAATAGAAAAAAAATTGTATTGGGTAAATAACTATTAAAAAATAATAACAAAAATTTTTTAAAGAGTTAATTATAAGGGACACCCCATAAGGCTATCAGCTGATTTCTCTATCGAAACACTACAGGTCAGAAGAGAGTGGCAAGACATACTCAAAATTCTAAAAGGTAAACATTTGCAGCCTAGAAAACTCTACCCAGCAAAAATATCATTTAAAATAGGAGAAATATATGATTTATCCAATGAACAAAAATTAAAAGAATGAAGCAATACTAAACCCATTCTAAGAGAATATAGAAAGGTCTCCTATTAATAAAAAATAAGTAAGAAGATATAAATGGGGGAAATCACACTGGAAAGCAATCACTTAAATAACCCAGTATGCAGATCTAAAAGGAAAAAAAAATGTAAAAACAATGATAAACACAAGGGACAACAGAAATATAAACATGAAAATGTAAAAAAAAAATCTAAGTAATAAAATATGGGGAAGGGAAGTAAGAAAATCTAGACTCTTTTGTTTTCAGAATGTGTTTGAGCGTATTTGACTATCAGGCTAAACCAAGATATAGGAAGGGGTTAACATACTTGAAAAACAGGGCAACCACAAATCAGAACCAAACAATATATTTACAAAAACTAAAAAGAAGAGGACACACACAAGCATAAAATAAAAGGGACTCATCCAACCAAAAGAAAAGAAAAAAATGAGAAATATAGAATCACCTGGAAAACAAAGTTTAAAATGGCAATAAATACAAATGCATCAATAATTACCTTAAATATCAATGGACTGAATGCCTCAGTCAAAAGATACAGAGTGGCAGACTGGCTAAAAAAATATGAGCCTACAACATGCTGCCTATAAGAGACTGAATTAAGAAGAAACAGGTCAATTGAACAGACCAATCACTAGAAATGAAATTGAATACATAATAAAAATGATCCCTAAAAACAAAAGTCAAGGACCAGATGGCTTCACAGGCAAAGTACATCAAATATTCAAAGAAAAACTTTTACCCATCCTTCTTAAACTTTTCCAAAAGATCAAAGAAGAAGGAACACTCCCAAAGACATTCTATGAAGCCACCATCACCCCAATACCAAAACCAGACAAATATACTACCAAAAAAGAAAATTGTAGGCCAACAGCTTTATTGAATATGGACACAAAAATTCTCAAAAAAATTTTAGTCAAATGAATCCAACAACATATAAAAAGATCATACACCAGGACCAAACGGGATTCAGCCAAATTCACAAGGTGGTTCAACATACAAAAATCTACCAAAATCATACATATTAAAATAAGCAAAGTAAAAAATTATATGATCATCTCAGTAGATGAAGAAAAAGCATTTGACAAAATCTAACATGCATTCATGACAAAAGTCTTACCAAAGTGTGTATAGAGGGAGCATACCTTAATGTAATAAAAGCCATTTTTGACAAATCTACAACCGATATAATATTCAATGGAGAAAAGCTGAGCGCTTTCCCACTAATGTCTGCAACAAGATAAGGATGCCCACCCACACCACTTTTATTTTACATAATATTGGAAGTCCTAGCCACAGAAATAAAAAGAAAGAAAGAAAAGGGATCCAAATTGGAAGAGAAGAGGTAAAATTGTCACTGTATACACATGACATGACTATAGAAAACCCTAAGGACTCCATATTAAAGCTACCCAAACTACTGATCAATGAATTCAGCAAAGTAGCAAGATACAAGATTAACATTCAGAAATTGGTTGCATTTCTGTATAATAAAAATGAAAGTTTAGAAAAGAAATATAGAAACACAATACCTTTTAAAATTGAACCCCCCAAAATTAAATACTTAATGATAAACCTGACAAAGGAGGTGAAAGACTTGTATGCTTAGAATAAAAAAAAAACATTAATGAAGGAAATTAAAGAGGATTTGAAGAAATGGAAAAGATATTCCATGCTCCTGGATTGAAAGAATTAATGTTGTTAAAATGGCCATATTACCCAAAGCCATTTATAGATTTAATTCAATCCCTATCAAATTACCCATGACACTTTTCAAAGAAGTAGAACAAGCAACCCCAAAATTCATATGGAACCATACAAGATCCAGAATTGACAAAACAAACCTGAGGGGAAAAAAAGACAAGCAGGAGGCATAACTCTCTCAGACTTCAGGCAATATTACAAAGCTACAGTAATCAAGACAGTGTGGTACTGACTCAAAAAGTCAACAAGACAAATCGAACAGAATAAATAATCCAGAAATAAACCCAGACATCTATAGTCAAATAATCTTTGACAAAAGAGGCAAGAGTATAAAGTTGGGAAAAGATAGTCTCTTTAGCAATTCATGCTGAGAAAACTAGACAGCTGTATGTAAATCAATGAATCCAGAACACACCCTCATGCCATGCACACAAATAAAATCACAATGCCTTAAAGACTTAAACATAAGATAAGACACCATAAAACACCTAGAAGAGTACATAGGAAAAATATTCTCTGACATCAACCATAGAAATATTTTCTTAGACCAGTATCCCAAGGCAATAGAAACAAAGACAAAAATAAACCAATGGGACATAATCAAACTTGCAAATTTTGCACAGCAAAAGAAATCATAAAGAAAAACAAAAAGACAATCTATGGCATAAGAGAAAATAGTTGTAAAAGATACAACCAATGAGGGCTTAATCTCCAAAATATACAAACAACTCATACAACTCAACAGCCAAAAAAACCAACCCCACTGATAAAGGAGCAGAAGACCTAAATAGACATTTCTCCAAAGAAGACATATGGATGGCCAACAGGCACATGCAAAAATGCTAAACATCCCTAAATGTTAGATAAATGCAAATCAAAACTACAATGAGAGAAAGGCAAGATGGTGGAAGAGTAGGGGGACACACTTGCCCTCTCCCACAAACAACAACAACAAAAAAACCACATCTACAGATTAAATGACTTGCACAGAACAGCAATTAATCACTGGCAGAAGAACCTAAACTCCAATAATGGCAAGAATCTCGTGACATACCTGGGTAAAACAAGAGAAAAGAGGAGAGTGAGAGAAGGGGAATCGGAGGTGGACGGGCTCTCCTGAAAGGGAACTGTGGAGGAGAAAGGGATCCCACACCTTTCTCCTACTGGATGGAAAGTAGGTCACCTACTGGATGGAAAGATCAACTGAATTGGAGGGATCTCCGGATGCAGAGAAGAGCACAGTAGTAAGTCTGAGTTCTGAAGAGTAGAGGGAGAACCAAACAGATCATCTGAACTACTGGTACAGTCACCAAAAACGGAGATGCTTGGGTTGGGGCTGGGCACCAATACCTCGGCTCTGGAGGTTAGTCCCTGGGAATGGGCTTGGGTGGGCAGTGCTGAGACTGCCTGGGGGGCCAGGAACCGGTCTGTGCAGTTGTCAGAGCAGAGACTTCCTGGGAGACTAGAGAGCTGAGCATTGCAGGTACAGGGAGCAATATGCTAAGGGCTGGGGAGTGGAAAGCCAAATCAGGGAACCTGGGAGAAGAGCTGGATCTGCAGGAGAGACAAAGTGCCAGTGATGGGGAGGGGAGAGGAGGAGGGGTGGGTCACCATAGAATACTCCCCACACCACAGTGAGCTCACTTACCCACCAGATATCAGAAAGCTGTGCTTGTCAGTGCATCCCCCCTCCCCCTACCCCATGCTCATGCACTGGACTTGAGACTGCCTGCCATACCAGAGGACTGGCCTCACCATTTGCAGAAAGCTGACCACTGCAGGGGCTTTCCCTTCCCTGGCCTGCCTGCCCCCTGGAGGGGCTACACCCCACGGAGCAGCACCCAGCACCACCAGCCCCTTGGAAAAGGACTGCTGCCCAGAAAAGCTAGAACAAGCTCAGCCCAGCCATGCAATATCTGCCTCCATTGCAAGGCAGTCCTCCCAATTCAGCTGCCCTGGGGAAGAGCCCCTTGGGTTCTCAGCGGCCCAACTAGCCCCTCCCACCCTCGGGAGGGGAGGGGTGACGCAGTCCTGTGGAACAGCTGCCCAGCACTGCCAGCCACCTGGAAGAGCCCCACAGCCCAAAAACACCAGAGCAAGCTCTGCCCAGCTGCATAAAATCTGTTTCCATCTTGGTGAAGACCTCCCAGTCCTATCTGCCCTCAGGAAGTCCTCCTTTGCCTCAGAGAGACCCTGTCAGCCCCGCCCACCCTCATAAAAAGTCACGCTGCCTCAAAGAAGACTGACCAACAATGCCAGCCCTTGGGAAACATTCCATAGCAGTGCCAAGGCAAACCCTGCCCAGCCACAGAGAGTACAGCCCCACTAAGAAAAAGAAAACAAACAAGATGAAGAAGCTGAGAAACCACCCCCAGTTAAACCAACAGGAAAACTCACCTAAAGCAGTCAACAATGAAACAGACTTCTGCAGTCTGACAGACTTGGAGTTCAAAAGGGAGATAGTGAAAATAGTGAAGGAATTAAGAGAAGATATGAAACGTAATGCAGACTCCCTCAGAAAGTAACTAGAAAATAAAAGGAGGACCCAAGAAAAAATAGAAAATTCATTGTCAGAGATATGAACTGAACTAAGGGCAGTAAAAACCAGAATGAATAATGTAGAAGAACAAATTAGTGATGTGGAAGATAGAATAATGGAAATCACCCAATCAGGACAGCAGACAGAAAACCAAATGTAAAAACATGAAAGCAATACAAGAGACCTAAGGGAAAATATAAAGTGGGCCAATCTACACATAATAGGAATTCCAGAAGGAGCAGAAAAAGAAAAGTGGATGGAAAATATATTTGAAGAAGTTATCACTGGAAACTTCCCAAATCTAAAGGATACTGAGTTCAAGATACAAGAAGCACAGAGGGCCCCAAACAAGTTGAACCCAAATAGAGCCACACCAAGACACATTATAATAAAAATGGCAAAAGTTAATGATAAAGAGAGGATCCTAAAGGAAGCAAGAGAAAAGCAAAATGTTACCTATAAGGGAACCCCCATAAGGTTATCAGCTGATTTCTCTACAGAAACTCTACAGGCCAAGAGGGAATGGCAAGAGATATCTAAAGTGCTAAAAGGAAAAAAATATGCAACCTATAATACTCTACCCTGCAAGAATATAATTTAAAATAGAAGGGGAAATAAATTTTTTTCCAACAAAAGCTAAAGGAATACAGCAATACAAAAACCATTCTAAAAGAAATATTGAAAGGGCTTCTCTAAACAAAAAAGTAAGGATTGAGGATGCCACAATCAGGGAGAAGTCACTCAGATGAGCCGGCATACAGATTTAATCATGAACATGTTTAAAACAAAATAAAATTAAAAAGAAAAAAAAAGAGTCATCAAAACCATAAAATGGGGGCAAGGGATGTGAGGAAATAAATTCTCTTTAAAAAATTTTTTTTTCTTTAATTTCTTTTTTTATCTGTTTCTCTTCTTAATTTTAGTATAGTAATGAAGTGTCAGAACCTAAAGGATCAGCAGGCTAAAACACATAACTATAGGAAGGGGTTAACATACTTTAAAACAGGGCAACCACAAATCAAAACCAAATATTTCATTTGCAAAAAACGAAAAGAAAAACACTCAAGCAGAAAATAATTGGAGACCATCCAACCAAAAAAAAAAAAAAAAAAAGAAAAAAAAAAAGAAAGGAAGAATGGAGAATCATAGAATCAACTGGAACATGAGGGTTAAAATGGCAATAATCATCTATCAATTTTCACCTTAAATGTCAATGGACTGAATGCTCCAATCAAAAGACACAGAGTGGCTGAGTGGATAAAAAGGCAAAAACCTTCAATCTGCTGCCTACAAGAAACTCACCTTAGGACAAAGGACACATATAGATTGAAAGTGAGGGGGTGGGAAAAAATATTTCATGTCAATAGACATGACAGGAAAGCAGAAGTTGCAATACTCATATCAGACAAAATAGACTTTAAAACAAAAGACATAAAGAAAGAAAAAGAAGGACACTACTTAATGATTAAGGGATCTGTCCAAGAAGAGGATATTACTATCGTCAACATATATGCACCAAATACAGGAGTACCCAGATACATACTTAACAGACATAAATTGATGGGAATACAATCATAGTAAGAGACTTTAATGCCCCACTTACATCAATGGAGAGATCCTCTAGACAGAAAACTAATAAAGCAACAGAGATCCTAAAGGAAACAATAGAAAAGTTAGACTTAATTGACATCTTCAGGACACTACATCCAAAAAAAATCAGAATACACATTCTTCTCAAGTGCACATGGAACATTCTCAGGAATCGACCACACACTGGGGCACAAAGCTAACCTCAACAACTTTAGGAGCATAGAAATTATTTCAAGCATCTTCTCTGACCACAATGGCGTGAAACTAGAAAGCAACCACAGGAAAAGAAATGAGAACAAACCTACTACATGGAGACTAAACAACATGCTACTAAAAAACCAATGGATCAATGAGGAAATCAAGAAGGAAATTAAAAAATACCTTGAAACAAATGATAATGAAGACACAACCTCTCAAAATCTATGGGACACTGCAAAAGCAGTGCTCAGAGGGAAATTCATAGCAATACAGGCCTTTCTCGAAAAAGGAGAAAGATCTCAAATTGACAACTTAATCCTCCACCTAAACAAATTAGAAATAGGAGAACCAAAAAAGACCTAAAGTCAGCAGAAGGAAGGAAATTATAAAGATCAATGAAGAAATCAATAGAGATTCAAAAAACAATAGAGAAAATTAATAAAACTAAGAGCTGGTTCATTGAAAAGGTAAACAAAATTGACAAACCCCTGGCCAGACTCACTAAGAAGAAGAGAGAAAGAACCCAAATAAATAAAATTAGAAATGATAAAGGAGAAATCACAAAGGATACTGCAGAAATACAAAATACCATAAGAGAATACTGTGAAGAACTATATGCCAACATATTTGACAATCTGGAAGAAATGGACAGTTTTCTAGAATCTTAAAGCCTGCCAAAACTGAATCAAGAAGAAACAGACCAACTGAACAGACCCATCACTAGAAATGAAATTGAAGATGTCATAAAAACAATCCCTACAAATAAAAGTCCAGGACCAGATGGCTTCACAGGTGAATTCTACCAAACATATAAAGAGGATCTTGTACCCATCCTCCTTACACTTTTTGAAAAGGTTGAAGAAGAAGGAACACTCCCAAAGACATTCTGTGATGCCACCATCACCCTAATTCCAAAACCAGACAAAGGTGACACCAAAAAAGAAAACTATCGGCCAATATCTTTGATGAATATAGATGCAAAAATTCTCAACAAAATCTTAGCCAACCCAATCCAACAACATATCAAAAAGATCATACACCGTGACCACGTAGGGTTTATCCTAGGTTCACAAGGATAGTTCAACATATGCAAATCAATCAATGTCATATACCACATTAACAAAAGAAAAGTCAAAAACCATATAATCATCTCAATAGATGCAGAAAAAGCATTTGACAAAGTTCAACATCCATTCATGATCAAGACCCTCGCCAAAGTGGGTATAGAGGGAACATCGTTGAATATAGTCAAAGCCATTTATGATAAACCCACAGCAAATATAATACTCAATGGAGAAAAACTGAAATCCTTCTCACTCAAATCTGGAACAAGACAGGGATATCCACTCTCACCACTGATATTCAACATGGTTTTGGAAGTCCTAGCCACAGTGATTGGACAAACAAAAGAAATAAAAGGCATCCAAATAGGAAGAGAAGAGATAAAACTGTCACTGTATGCAGACGACATGATACTATACATAGAAAACCCTAAGGACACAATCTAAAAACTACTTGAACTGATTAATAAATTCAGCAAAGTAGCAGAATATAAGATTATCATTCAGAAATCAGTCACATTTCTATAGACCAACAATGAAATATTAGAAAAGGAACACAAAAATACAATACCTTTTAAAATTGCACCTCAAAAACTCAAGTACCTCAGAATACACCTGACCAAGGAGGTAAAGGAATTATATGCCAAGAATTATAAAACTTTAATCAAATGAAATTAAAGAAGATGTAAAGAAATGGAAAGAAATTCCATGTTAATGGATTGGAAAAAGCAATATTGTAAAAATGGCCATGCTACCCAAAGCAATCTACAGATTCAATGCAATTCCTATCAAATTACCCATGACATTTTTCACAGAATTAGAACAAATAATCCAAAGGTTTATATGGAACCACAAAAGACCCAGAATCGCCAAAGCAATCCTGAGAAACAAAAACCAAGCAGGAGGCATAACTTTCCCAGACTTCAAGCAATATTACAAAGCCACAGTCATCAAAACAGCATGGTACTAGTATCAAAACAGATATACAGACCAATGGAACAGCATAGAGAACCCGGAAATAAACCCTGACACCTATAGTCAATTAATCTTTGACAAGGGAGGCAAGAACTTAAAATGGGAAAAAGAAAGTCTATTCAGCAAGCATTGCTGGGAAACCTGGACAGCTGCATGCAAAGCAATGAAACTAGAACACACCCTCACACCATGCACAAACATAAACTCAAAATGGCTGAAGGACTTAAATAGAAGACAGGACACCATCAATCTCCTAGAAGAAAACATAGACAAAAAACACTCTCTGACATCCACCTCATGAATATTTTCTCAGGTCAGTCTCCCAAAGCAACATAAATAAGAGCAAAAATAAACCAATGGGACCTAATCAAATTGACAAGCTTTGGCACAGCAAAGGAAACCAAAAAGAAAACACAACAACAACTTACAGAATGGGAGAAAATAGTTTCAAATGATGCAATGGATAAGGGCTTAATCTCTAGAATATACAAGCAACTTATACAACCCAACAGCAAAAAAGCCAATCACCCAATGGAAAAATGGACAAAAGACCTGAATAGACATTTCTCCAAAGAAGATATACAGATGGCCAACAAACACATGAAAAAATGCTCAACATCACTGATTATAAGAGAAATGCAAATCAAAACTACCATGAGATACCACCTCACACCAATCAGAATGGCCATCATTAATAAATCCACAAATAACAAGTGCTGGAGGGAGTGTGGAGAAAAGGGAACCCTCCTGCACTGTTGGTGGGAATGTAAACTGGTATAACCACTATGGAGAACAGTTTGGAGATACCTTGGAAAGCTATACATAGAACTTCCATATTACCCCACAATCTCACTCTTGGGCATATATCCGGACAAAATTACTTAAAAGAGACACATGCACCCACATGTTCATTGCAGCACTATTCACAATAGCCAGGACATGGAAACAACCCAAATGTCTACCGACAGATGATTGGATTCGGAAGAAGTGGTATATATACACAATGGAATACTATTCAGCCATAAAAAAGAATGACATAATGCCATTTGCAGCAACATGGGTGGAACTAGAGACTCTCATACTGAGTGAAATAAGTCAGAAAGAGAAAGACAAATACCATATGATTAAACTTATAACTGGAATCTAATATCCAGCACAAATGAACTTTTCCACAGAAAAGAAAATCATGGACTTGGAGAATAGACTTGTGGGTGCCCAGGGGGGAGACGGAGGGAGTGGGAGGGATTGGGAGCCTGGGGCTCTGGGATACACCTTGGAATGTATTTACAATGAGATCCTGCTGAGTAGCATTGAGATCTATGTCTAGATACTTATATTGTAACAGAGTGAAGGGTGGAAGAAAATGTATACATGTAAGTGTATCTTGGCCCCCATGCTGTACAGTGGAAAAATAAATTAAAAAAAAAAACTACAATGAGGTACCATCTCACATATGGCAGAATACATGTCATTAATAAGTCTATAAATAACAAATGCTGGAGAATTTGTGAGGAAAAGGGAACCGTCCTGCACTGTTTTTGGGAATGTAAATTAGTAAACCTCTATGGAAACAGTATGGAGGTACTTCAGAAAACTAATTTTAAAACTAACATATGATCCAGCAATCCCACTCTTGGGTGTATATCTGGACAAAACTTTCATACAAGAAGATACATACACCTGTATGTTCACTGCAGCACTATTCACAGTATCCAAGACATGGAAACAACCTAAATGTCCTTTGATAGATGAATGGATTAAGAAGATGTACAAATACAGAATTGACTACTACTCAGCCATTAAAATAGAATAGAATAATGCCATTTAGAGCAACATGGATGGAACTAGAGTGTCTCGTACTAAATGAAATAAGTCAGAAAGAGAAAGTCAAATATCATATGATATCACTTGTTTGTGTAATTTAAAATATTGCACAAGTGAATGGAACTATAACGAATCACTTGTGATGGAACATGATGGAAGATAAGGAAAACAATGTGTGTGTGTAATATATATCTGTGTGTGTTTGTGTATAACTGGGTCACTTTGCTGTATAGCAGAAATTGACAGACATTGTACATCAACTATAATAAAAAACTTAAAAATAAGATGCCTAAAGTAGATAATCTTATAATCATCAATTAATATTTTAATATTTTCTTAGAAATTACTCAGATATTCAACAAATATCTACTATTTACCATAACTTAGCATAGATTTAAGTTTTTAAGTTATCAAAAATATTTATGGACCAATTTTTAATCATTTTATAATCATTGTTAATAATTTTAATAAAGTTTTATCCCACTTTCACACTTTTTCTTAACAATTATATTTGAATTGATCATGAATATTTCATGAGTCTAAAAATAACAAATCTAGACAGTATCTTACTAGATTTTTCTAGTTAAAAATTAATTTTTTTACTCTAAGAGCAAATAACATAAAAGTTTAAATTCATGGATCTTTTTTTTGTCTTAATTTACTGCATTATTTGACGTGCATCATGCATTTTGTTTTTAAACTAAATTTTATGATATGTTGTAGTTTTAGCTTAATTTTAAAACATCTATTAGAAACACCATAAGCTTGTTTAATTACTAAACCTAGGTCAATATGTGTGTGTGTATCTGCATTGTATTCTGAAGACATGACTTATTCCACATAGTAACAATTTTTTTCCCAAACCATCCCACTTCCTCCCCCTCCCCCTTGGCAACCACAAGTCTGTTCTTCATGTCCATGATTTTCTTTTCTGTGCAAAGGTTCATTTGTGCCATATATTAGATTCCAGGTATGTGATATTACATGGTATTTGTCTTTCTCACTTACTTCACCTAATATGAGAGTCTCTAGTTCCATCTGTGTTGCTGCAAATGGTATTATTTTGTTCTTTTTTATGGCTGAGTAGTATTCCATTGTGTATATATACCACATCTTCTTAATCCAATCATCTGTCGATGGCCATTTTTTAAATTAATATTAACTGGATGCATATATATTTCTAAAGTTTTAGGTATACTTAATTTATAGGAGCATTTCTTTATCTGTAAGACAATTTGAATAGAATGCTTAAGAGACTTCATGAATTAATTTAGTAATATTACCCAGAGGTAGAAAATGTCACATATATATAACATATATAAAGACACACATAAACTTACAGAAAAATGCATATTTTATAGATTTAATTTAAAAATTTCAACACTAACTCCATAAAACATAGTACAAAATCTGTTATTTACCACCTCCTTATATTTATATCTTATGTGTGCTTCTGGCAAATGGACAAGTTAATGTTAACTGTTTACAAATATTTGTGGAGGTTGTTTTAAAGCTTTTCTATTTCCTTGATATGTAACCTGATGGAAGCTGTGGACTAAATTTTAGGCCAGTGACCTATGAAGCACACAGCAGCTCTCTGGATGAATCCAAACTCATATGAGAGCATAAAGCATTAAGCTATATATCCAAATAGATTTCTTCCCCTCTTTTCAATCACAGGTATTTGTTTTGGTCCATTGAGAGACCTTGATTTAGTAGGAGACCTTTAGTTCAATTTCTGGGGCTGAAGGAAAATGGGAAAGTCTGGCAGGGTGACCAGTAAGGTGAAAGGTGGAAGCCCATTCAGTAAATGAGTAAAGGGAAGGGATACAATCTCTGATGGTACAAGGAAGAGTTTATAGAGGAGCCCATTTGGGAATCATATGCTACCCAAAGAGGCCACTGAAGGGCCAAATTATTCTTAATAAAATCATACCACTGGGAAAGAGATTTGATTGAGTCAACAGAGGTTCCAGAGGTGGGATTTCATTCTACTCCTCTGGGCAAATGTTCATATACATTTGTATAGGGAAACTTGAGACTCTAGTACAGCTTGAACTTGCCTGGGCCTCTAAGGCAACTTCTTAAATAAGAAACTTAGGACTCTAACCTAGCTTTTTTTGCTTGATTTTTCTAGTATTATAACCAAGATTCTAGAGTATACTCAACATCTTATGAATCAAAATCTGTCTCTAACAGATCAAGCAACATTTATCTGGTCAAATGATTTAGGAATCAGACTCACCCAAGGATCTCCAATTGAACAGTTGGGAGTGAAGACTGTTTCCACTGGGGTATGCTTTGGATCCTAGGTGAGATGTCCAGGGCCCTAAAGTTGAATCTAATCTATCCAAGTTGCAGATTATTACTGTTAAAGAATAACCAGGTTTTTATTTTTATTTTTATTTTGTCTTTTTGCCTTTTCTAGGGCTGTACCTGTGGCATATGGAGGTTCCCAGGCTAGGGGTCCAATTGGAGCTATAGCCACCAGCCTATGCCAGAGCCACAGCAACACGAGATCTGAGCCACTTCTGCAACCTACACCACAGCTCATGGCAATGCTGTATCCTTAACCCACTGAGCAAGGCCAGGGATGAAACCCAGAAACCTCATAGTTTCTAGTCAGATTCGTTAACCACTGCACCACGATGGGAACTCCAGAACCAGCTTTTTAAAGGGCTAAAAATAAATTTTACTAGGACTACTGAAATATAGAAAGAGATATCTTACTATAGAAAAATAATCAAATTATAATTCAGGATGGGCAAGTGGGAATTTATAGCCAGGGAACCTGGCTGGGTTAAGTACATTGAACATTACTCAGAGGGAACTATGTCTAGTCACTTATGATGGAGCATGATAATGTGAGAAAATAGAATGTATACATGTATGTGTAACTGGGTTATCATGCTGTACAGTAGAAAAAAATGTATTAGGGAAAAATAGTTAAAAATACAGATAAATCAACTGAACATAAAAAAGAAAAGAAAATTACTCAGAGGACATATGAAGGATATGGGGGATTTTGGCTGAACCAACCTAAGAGGATTCTTGCTGAAGACAGGCCAAATTGATCAGTATTCACAAGGTGGATGGTGGAGGGCAAAAACCCTGGTTAGATATTGAGGGTAATCCTATTGAATTATGAGACCCTTGTAAAACTTTTTAACAACACCATGCTAAGGAAGTACACAGTTGGTCCTAGGAGAAGGTCCATAGTATTTAACAAAGTTTGATGAAGTAAATAATCTGTGTCACTGTGAACAGGAAGTTGGAAAACTATTGCACAATGAAGGTTAAAAATGTATGTCTAAAATATAGAGATCTTTAGATTGTCTCTTAGAAGAACCATTTTCTGTGATTAACATTAATAGAAATCTAAAACAACTCAATCCAAGAAGGACTAGCAGTGTCCCAGACCCTTCAGGATTGAATAATTTAATTCACCTAGTAAATATATCACTACCTGCAGAAGTGTTAGCTGGTGCAAAAGGAATATAGAATGAATAGTAGAAGAATATAGTTATAAATACCACTTATCACATGACTGACTACTACAGCAATAAGAACTATAATTGCAATTAGTAATTTTTTCCTTATTTTGTTATGAATACACATCTTAAGCAAGTGTATTTATTGTCTATCCTCTATTATTTTCCTATCATATATTTATGAGATATACTGACTTTATAACCTGGTATTTAAGTATTGTTAATTTTATTATTGATTGATTGATTGATTTTTAGGGCTGTACCCACAGCATATGGAGGTTCCCAGGCTAGGGGTCGAATCGGAGCTACAGCTGCCTGCCTACACCACAGCTCACAACAATGCCAGATCCTTAACCCACTGAGCAAGGCCAGGGATCGAACCCACAACCTCATGGTTCCTAGTCAGATTCACTTCCCCTGAGCCACAATGGGAACTCCAAGTATTGTTAATTTTAAAACAGGTAGATTTCACTTTTTTGAGGAATGAGCTAATCTGTGTTTGGTAGTATGCATAATACTTCTATCATTTTAGGCAGATCATAACCTCCTTATGTCTTTATTTGAAGTTTAAATATTGTTGAAGGTGATGGGTATAAATACTAAGTTGACAAGGGGTAAGTTTATGATGATTAAATTTTTGGAGTTAATTTTATTGAGCTAAGTCCAGATAGTTGATAAAACATTTCAGAATGTGACTCAGGTTTTTTTTGGAAGGGATTAGCATTTGATTCAGTACTCTGAGTAAAGCAAACTACCCCCTCCCCCAATTTTGGAGAGCATCATCTAATCACAATAGTGACCCACAATAGAAAAGAAAACAAAGGAAGACAAATTCCTTCTCCTCTCCTACAGCTGGAAC
The DNA here is from genome assembly GCF_054392235.1 of Sus scrofa. Lineage (NCBI taxonomy): Eukaryota > Metazoa > Chordata > Mammalia > Artiodactyla > Suidae > Sus > Sus scrofa. The sequence continues at coordinate 152,941,828 of NC_139383.1, forward strand.
AACTATTTTTCATATTCTCTGACATCAGAATACCTGGCTCTCAATACTTGGGCTCAAGGATTTATACTAAACATCCCCTCATTCTTAAATCTTTAGCATAAGACCAGAAGTTATGCCATAAGCTCTCCTTATTTTAGGCCTTGGGACCTAGATGAAACATCACCTGCTTTTCTGGCTGTTGGGAGCCAAAGAGGGAAGACTTCTGTCCTCTATAACTACCTGAAACAATTCCTATAATAAATATCCTCTTTTACTTATTATCTATCTTTATCTCAACATGACCATTTATCTTTACTGTTTATTATCTATCTATCTACATATCTATCTATCCTATAAATTCTGTTTCTCTGGATAACTCTTGCTCATATAGAGCTGTAATGGACAGTGATTCTAGAGAACATAATCTAAGTTTTCTGAATTGCTTCTGAAGTATCTGAAATTGCTCTCCATTTTGATTAAATTTAAAGATACTAATGACTCTTTCCAGCAGTAAACAGAGCAGTAAATTTCCAAGGCATTAACTATTTGTAAATATACAAAATATATGAATTGAATATTCCAAGCAATCACTTATAAGAGGAAGGAGCAGGGTAACTTTGCATATTCTACTTTCAGGCATTTGGATAATCTAAGAAATACAGTGACATTGATTTGTTTATCCTAACATCACTAGGAAAAAAAATGCTGAAGAAAAGGATATGCAGGAAATTGAATTGCCCACTCATATATTACATCAGTGACATAAGAACTTCAAGGTATACCTTATCTCCTATTCAGTCAGGACTGAAAATACTAAAAATCAAACTGAGATTCAATAGCTTTCAATAAGTGAAACTCCCAGACTCCTAGATAGTGTGGAGTTAAAGTCAGAGCGTTGATTCTGAGAGACAGGTATTCTGTATATTGGAATGGTACATCTGAAAATACTTAAATGCAGCTGGAGACAAAGAACAGTTAAAATATTATGACCTCCTCCAACACCACTGAAGGAGCATCTGTACCTAAGTGGTAGCAGTGTCCGTAGCCATATTGGCATCCACTTTTCTAACTCCATCTGAAGAAATTAAACATGCATTGCCTAAGGACAGCAATAGTCCTCCTGAAGAGTTGCCATGTATGACTAGATTCAACTAAAACGTAACCTTAAAAGTGAGGTGGACAGTGTTATCCTTGAGGAGGGGCACTACATTATATAACTACTTGATTTTTCTAATTTAGACAAGCAGAAATAGCTTGCAGGTGATATCTGTGGAAATGTGTTTTAAGGGTGTAGGATGACAGTGAAAGGAACATAAAACTGGTTCAGTCAAATTTATTGGTGCAGTTCCACGAAGCAAAGATTCTACATTTCATGCTACAGTGTGGGAAGTTATAAAGGGCTCTAATAGTTTGTCAGAATGTTTGGCTTAAACAGAGATCAAAAGTTGGTCCATATGAGTAAAAAAAAAAAAAAAAAAGACCAGATCTCCTTGTTTAATGCAGAAGGAAGTATTACATTTTTACAGAGATTGGAGTTCCTTAGTAGTCCAGTGGTTAAGGACTCTGTGTTTGTCACTGCTGTGGCTGAAATCATTACTGTGGCTCAGATTTGATCCCTGGCCTGGCAATTGCTACAAGACATGGGTGTAGCCCCAAAAAATTTATAGTTATTTGATGTTTACATTAAATTTGTCATTTAAGACCTACTCACCTATACTAGCAGTGTCTAGAAGACATAATTTTCACTAAAACTATGAAAAATAAATCTGTATTAAGCCCATGGCATCATTGATAAACATTATTATTTCTCTTCTCTGTAGGCCAGGTCTTAGAATGAAAATGATAGTCATTAATTTGAAAAATCTCAAAGCAGTAGGAGAAATTGTATATCTGGTGGCAATGGCCAAATGACCAAAGACAGGGTAGGCATAGTTAATGTAATAAACATCAGAGAGAAAAAAACAATCATAAAATTTTGACTTCTTAGACCTACAATTTTGGTTAGATTATCGCTGTTTTCCTAGGAACAAAAGATATATAAAACCTACTAAACTCTTATTGTTCTGCATATATAGAAAATTTCTATGTCAAGTAATCAAAACTGTAACTTGAATCATAAAAATACAGAGAGAAACAGAGTTACCCTATTACCCAGAAATTCCACTCCTAGTGACCAATCCAAGAGAAATGAAAATGTAGTTCCACACAAAAACTTGTACACAATTTTTATAGCAGCATTATTTACAGCCAAAATGTGGAAACAACCCAAATGTCCAGCAACTGATGCACAGATAGGCAAAATGTGATATGCAAAGGAATATATGACCACAGAAAGGAATGAAGTACTCACACTTCCTACAACATGGATGAAGCTTGAAATTGTTGGGTTAAGTAAAAGAAGCCAGTAATGAAAGTCCATATATTGTAGGATTTGTGTATATAATATGACCAGAAAGAAAAGTCTATAGACAAAGAAAGTAGATTAGTGGTTGCTTAGCACTGGGGCAGGAGATGTAACTGCTAAAGAATAAGGGGTTTCTTTTTGAGGTGGTGAAAATGTTCTAAAATTGCCTGTGGTGATAGTGCTAGATATCTACAAATATACTATGGACCACTGAATTGTACAATTTAAATGGGTGAATTGTATGCAAATTCCAGCTCAATAAAGCTGTTAAAACCAGAATAAAATAAAGATAAAAAAAAACAAAGCCTCTCAATCAATTCTCTTATTTGAGCCAGTTTAGAAACTCAGAACACAAATATTGAAGGGGAGGCTGTACTACTTTGAGTGAACACTCTGTTATATCAACATACTTTATACCCTTAACCATTCTCCCAGGTTTCCTGAAAGCATCCAGTGACTTTAACCAGAGTAACACTGACTTTAATCAGTGTTGAAGTACATGATATAATCAAACATTTCAGGGACTACTTGGACACTGGCTCTGAACAGATATTGCTTCCAAAAGATCCAAAGCATCACTATAATCTCCCAACCAAGAAGGGGCTGATGGGGTCAGGGGAGTTTTAGCTCAGGTCCACCTCAAAGTGGGTCCAGTTTTCCCAACTCATCTGTAGTTATATCCCCAGATATATAATGTGAAATTGGAATAGAGATAGTAATAGCTGGCAGAGTCTCTTCATAGGTTCCCATCTTCAGAGTGATGGCTATTAACATGCACAAAGTCAGTTTAATTTTAACTGCCTCACATAGTAAAATAGTCAATCAAAAGCAAAACAGCATTCCTTGAGGAAGTGCAGAAAAGTGTTCCACCAGCAAGAAACTGTAGGATTCAGCAGTATGGATTTCCACTACATCTCCAAAAATTCTATGAGGCCTTGTATAAGATATGACTATTAGAGGATAACAGCAGATGAAGAAAATCTTAAACAATGGTGATGCTAATGTTACCAGGTGTGGTTTCATTGCTTGAGCAAATTCACACATCTCCTGGAATTAAGTTATAAGCTATGACTCTGGGACAAACTTTTTCTCCATACCTGCCCATAAGGCCCACTGGAAACAGACTCCATCCTGCTGGCAAGACCAAAATTATACCTTTACTTCCTACCTCAAGGGTATGTCCACTCTTCAGTTCCATTTCACAATTTAATTTGCAGAGAATCTGATTAGCTTTCCTGTCCAAAATATATCTTAATTTTCCTTTACATTGATGACATTATATTCTATGGAGCTACTTAATGGGAATATCAAATTTTCTAGACTTATTTTTGCTATTTATATGTCGGATGGTGAAGAATACATTCAAATAATTCAAGGACCTTCCACTTCTGTGAAATTTCTGGGAGTTCAGTGGTTTAGGGCATATGCAAATAACTCTTCTAAGAGAAAAAAAAAAAGTTAGCTGCATCTGGCCCCTCCTACAACCAAGAAAGTGGCACAACCACTCTTATTCAGCATAGTACTGGAGGCATTAGCCAGAACAGTCAGGCAGTAAAAATCACTCATCAGAGCAGTATCAGGATGGTGGTGGAGTAAGATGCAGTGCTCACCTTCCCCCACAAATATATCCAAAAAAAAATCTGCATGTAAAACAATTCACAAAGATCAACTGACTGGCAGAAGACCTTAGACCTCCAAAAAGGGCAAGATTTCCTTCACATTACTGGGAAGAACAAATGTTAAAAAAGAGAGAGAGCGAGAAGAGGAAAAAAGGAATTAGGAGTAGAACTTCTGAGAGGAAGCTGTGAAAGAGGAAAGGAACCCACACCATGAGAGGCCACCTAACTGACAGATCAGTGAAGACGGAGGGACCACAAAGCCTCAGAGAAAAGCACAGCAGCTGGACTGAGGAAGGTAAAGCAGAAAGCCACACACACCATCGGTACCACCACCCAACTCCTAGAAGAGAACGTAGGCAAAACATTCTCTGACATCAACCGTGCAAATGGTTTCTTAGGTCAGTCTCCCAAGACAATAGAAATAAAAGCAAAAATAAATTAATGGGACCTAGTCACACAAGTTTTGCACAGCAAAGGAAACCATAAAAAACCCAAAAGACAACTTCCAGCATGGGAGAAAATAGTTGCAAATGATGTGACTGACAAGGGATTAATCTCCAAGATATACAAACAACTCATACAACTCAACTCAGCAAAACAAATAAACAAACAACACCATAAACAAAAATAACAGCCTAATTGAAAAATGAGCAGAAGACCTAAATGGACTTTCCTCCAAAGAAGACACACAGATGGCAAACAGGCACATGAGAAAATGCTCAACATCACTAATTATTAGAGAAATGCAAATGCAAACCTCACACCTGTCAGAATGGCCATCATTAACAAGTCAACAAATAACAAGTGCTGGAGAAGATTTGGAGAAAAAGAAATCCTCCCAAACTATTGGTGGTAATGTAAATTGGTACAACCACTATGGAAAACAGTATGGGGCTTCCTCAGAAAACGAAATAGAGAACTGCCATATGATCTAGCAATCCCACTCCTGGGCATATATCCAGACAAATCTTTCATTCAAAAAGATACATAAACCCCTATGTTCATTGCAGCAACACTAATCACTATGGCCATGACACGGAAACAACCTAAATGTCCATTGACAGATGAATGGATTAAGGAGATGTGGTATATATATACTACAGAATACTACTCAGCCATAAAAATAACAAAATAATGTCATTTGCAGCAACACAGATAGAACTAGATATTCTCATACTAAATGAACTAAGTCAGAAAGAGAAAGACAAATACCACATAATATCACTTATACGTGGAATCTAAAATATGGCACAAATGAACCTATCTACAGAAAAGAAACAAACTCATGGACATGGAAAACAGATTCGTGGCTGTCACGGGAGAGGGGAAGGGAATCAGATGGACAGGGAGTTTGGCTTAGTAGATACAAACGTTTGCATTTGGACTGGATAAGCAATGAGGTCCTGCTATATAGAACAGGGAATTCTGTCCAACCACATGTGATGAAACATGATGAAAGAAAATATGAGAAAAATAATGTAGAGAGTTTCTGCTATGCCTCAGCAGTAAGGAACCTGACTAGTATCCATGAGGATGTGGGTTTGATTCCTATCCTCACATACTGCGTTAAGGATCTGGCATTGCCATGAGCTATGGTATAGGTAACAGATGAGGCTCAGATCCAGCATTGTTGTGGCTGTGGTTGTGGCCAGCTGCTGTAGCTCTGATTCAACCCCTAGCTTGGGAACTTCCATATGCCACAAGTATGGCCTTAAAAAAGCAAAAAAAAAAAAAAAAAAGAAAGAAAGAAAAAAGTAGGGAGTTCCTGTCGTGGAACAGCAGAAATGAATCAAACTTTGAGACCATGAGGTTGCATGTTTGATACCTGGCCTTGCTCAGTGGGTTAAGGATCTGACATTGCCTTGAGCTGTGGTGTAGGTCATAGACACAGCTTGGATCCTGCATTGCTGTGGCACAGGCCAGCAGCTGTAGCTCCAACTCAACCCCTAGCCTGGGAACTTCCATATGTTGTGGGTGCAGTCCTAAAGAGAAAAAAAAGATAAAAGAAGAAGAAGAAAAGAATGAATATATATATTTTTTCATATAAACTGGCTCAGTTTGCTGTACAGCAAAAATTGACAGAACATTGTAAATCAAGTATAATAAAAATTTTTCAAAAAAAATCACTCCTCATTATGGAAAGTATAAATAAATACTATGATGAGATATCACCTCACATCTGTCAGTATGGCCAACATCAAAATGTCAAGAAATAAAGTGTTGGTGATGGAGGAGTTCTTGTCATGGTTCAGTGGTTAATGAACCCAACTAGCATCCTTAACCCACTCAGTGGGTTAAGGATCTGGCATTGCTATGAGCTGTGCTGTAGGTCACAGATGTGGCTTGGATCTCATGTTGTGGCTCTGATAATACAGGCTGGGGGCTACAGCTCTGATTGGACCCCTAGCCTGGGAACCTCCACATGCCATGGGTGTGGCCCTAAAAATACAATAACAACAAAAATGCATTGGTGTTGTAGTTCCCTTTGTGGCACAGCACGTTAAGGACACAATGTTGTCTCTGTGAGGATGCAGGTTAGATCCCTGGCCTTGCTCAGTGGATTAAGCATCTAGTGATGCTGTAAGCTGTGGCATAAGTTGCAGATGTGGTTCAGAACTTGTGCTGCTGTGGCTGTGGCACAGGACACAGCTGCAGCTCTAATTGCATGACTATCCCAGGAACTTCCATATGCTACAGATGTGGCTGGCTGTTAAAAGGGGGAAAAAAAGTATTGGTGAGGATGTGGAGAAAAGGGAACACTTTTTACACTGTTGATGGGACTGTAAATTCACTATGGAAAACTGTATGGAGTTTCCCTTATAAAATAAAAAATATAACTACCATATAATCCAGCAATTCCACTTCTGCAAATGTATCAAGGAAATGAAAACTATGTCAAAGAGATACACGTCTCCTAAGATGGATGAATAAAGTATATATACACACACACACAAACAATTCAGCCATAAAAATGGAAATGTTATTCAGTCATAAAAATGAGAAAAACCTGTCACTCATGACAACATCCAAGGAACCTGAAGGCATTATGCTAAGGGAAAAAGTCAGACAGAAAAAAACAAATACTGTAGGATATCACTTATATGTGGAATTGGGAAAAAATAAGAAAATGAAAGAAAAGAAAGAAAAGAAAGAAAAAAGGAAACCAAACAAAGGAAAGATATCAGATTTGTGATTGCCAGAGGAAAGGGAGAACTGAAGGATGATGATCAAAATGTACAAACTTCCAGTTATAAGATATATAAGTACTAAGGATATGATTACAGCATGACGACCACTTAACATGATTATTTGATATATATGAAAACTGTTAAGGTAGTAATTTCTAAATATTCTCATCACAGGAGAAAATTATTTTTCTTATTTTTCTTGTATCTATAAGATGATGGATGTTAACTATTCTTAACTGTGATAATCATTTCACAGTATATATAAGCCAAATCATTATTCTGTATACCTTAAACTTATATATTGACCTATGTCAATTATATCTCAATAACACTGGGAAAACTGTATTAAACAATGTATTAAAATAACATGAATAAGAAGTTGATAAGTTTTTGCATCTGGTTCCCCCTACAAGCAAGATAGAAGGTCAATGCATAGTGGGCCTTTTTGGACTTCTGAGGCTACATATTCCAAGTTTGGGTATGTTATTCTGTCCCACGTTTGCAGTCACATGAAAATCTTCTTGTTTGGGGTGGGGCCCACAAAAAGTAAGGGTTTGCAACAAGTCTAGCTTGCTATTCAAGCTTCTCTGCCACTTGGGCCACATATTCCAGCAGACTCAATGCTCTTGTTTAGTGAGCAGCAAATGGTTTTGTTGAGTTCCTTTGGCAGCCCCTATAAGTGAAGCATGGGGCAGGTGTTTAGGATGTTTGACCCAGAGCCTCCTTTCATCCACAGATATTTAATCTACTTTTGAGAAATAGCTCTTAGACTGCTACTGGATCAATTAGAGACTGAATGCCTGACCACAGACCACCAAGTTACCTTGTGACTGGCATTGCTCCTCCTGAACTGAGTGTTATCTGACCAAGTAAGGCCTAGCATTCAGAATGCATTGAAGTACCATACCTTGGCAGTGGGTGGGGGTTATATATACATGGTAGAGCCAAGGGACATTCTGAAGGCACAAATAAGTGCAATGAAGAAGAATCCCTAAGCTCATGGATCTTACTCTTGCAAGACTGCCTTCTCTCTCCTAGCCTGCATTTGTGTCCTAATGAGGAACGTCCTTAATAGTTGACAAAGGAAAGAGATGCAGGCCTGCAGTGTTCTTCTATTTGTTTTTGTTGTTGTTGTTGCTTTGTTTTTTCTTTTTATGGCCACATCTGCAACATATGGAAGTTTGCAGGTCAGGGGTTAAATCAGAGCTACAACTTCCACAGCCATGGCCGCTGGATCCTTAACCCACTGAGCAAGGCCAGGGATCAAACCTGCATTTTTACAGAGACAACATTGGGTCCTTAAACTGCTGACCCACAGTGAGAACTCCATAGGCCTGTATTAATAATGGTTCTGCAGGATATATACTCAAAACCCTAAAGAGGAGAGTTGCAGCCATAAAGTCCCATTCTGGGACATCTCTAAGTACTGTGTAGAGGGAAGGCATCCCAGTGGTAGAATATCAGGCAGTTTACCCAGTTGTTTATTGTGTCTACAGGGAGGAAGTGCTATTTATTATGTATCTTCTTTTTAATGTGGGCAATGCTTTGGCTTGATATAGGCAGGAACTTGAAAGGAACCTGGTTGAAAGATTAGTGACAATGAAATTTTGGAAAAGGTATGTGAATAGACTACTCTCAATGGGCAAAAACAAAACAAAAACAAAAACATGAAGATATTTTCCTTTCATGTGAATGTGTTCAAAATGCTGACCTTATCAGAGAAGAATTTCACTGATCAAGTGGATAAGTGATACATTCTATGGATACTAGTTACCCTCTTTGCCCAGCCATCACTGCCATAGCCCAAAGGGTTCATGTACAAAGTAGCTATAGTTGCATGAATGGAAGTTATGCATGGGTTAGCAATATTGACTTTCACTCATCAAGTCTGAGTGCCCAGTCAATCAGCAGCTGAGAGCAACATTGATTCTCTCATATGGAATATTCCATAGGGTGATCAACCAGATACCTCATTTCAGGTTGATTATGATAGACCCCTTATATAATGGAAGAAGTGTTTTATCTTTACTGGACTAGATACAACCTTCATACATTTTACTTTGCCAGAATGCAGTGATAGAGCCAAAATTACCGCCTGTGTGTTAAAGAATGCCTTATCCACTCTGCTGCTATTTCACCCAGCATTGCTTCAGATTAAGAAAATTTTTTAGCAGCAAAACATATGTGATAATTGGCCCATGCTCATGGAATTTGCTATCATACCATGTGACACACAATCCTGAAGCAGATGACTTGATAAAATTGGGGAAGGACCTTTTCATGGCTCATTTATTGTGCCAGAGAGGTGGCAATATGTTCCAGCACTCTGACAAGGTTCTCAAAGGACCTGTAAATTCTTTGAATCAACATCATGAATAGGGCATCTTTTCTTTGATATCCAGTATTTACAGGTTCAAGAATCAAGGGTAAAAATGAGATACTAAAATATTTTTCAATAGAAAGAATGATTATGCTGTTTTGAATAAGATGAGGGACTGACAAAAGATTATTTGCTTGACCAAAATTTGTTCAGGCTCCTGAACCTTCTCCTGGGCCTATCTATGTGTTTCCTTGTAAGGCTCTTACCAAGATTATTATGTACAGCAGAAATTGACACAGCACTGTAAATCAACTATCCTCACTATACTCTAATAAAAATATAGGATGTCAGATGGTTACAGGTGTTATTAAGAAAAAGAGTGCAGGTAAAAAAAAGAAAAAAGAAAGAGCTCTGCTATGTAAGGTTAGCAAAAGGACCTCAACCTTCATGTCTGATCATGCCCCATATCTAACTGGGCCTCTCACCCTCCACAAGTTACTATATGATGTCCTATTAGCGGAGTCAACATATGGTCAACTATGGAGGATGAGAACCTAATCACAGCAAGAACTATTTTATACCTTTAATATTTACAATTAGTATTATATTCTCTGGCAGGATCCTTGATGATAAACTCCCACTTGCCCATACATTACTTGGAATTGAGCAAAGATATCTACTGAGGCATTTTTTTCCTTATAACATAGGTCCAAATAAATCACTTTTTGTAACTTATCTACTTTCCACTATGGCTTTTCTTTGACAATACTCAGAAACAAACAAACAAACAAAAAAACACCCTCGCCAGTTCAACTTCTTCACTTGCCTGTTGAGTAAGAAACATGAGGAGCCAACTGTGACTTCATGGCATTTATAACTTCCATTTCAGGGTAACCATTGTTGGGTCTCTTGGTGGAAGCATTCCTTCCTCTCAAACTAAGTTCTCTAGGTCAGAAAAGCATAAACTCCTTGGAACAGAAAGCAAAAAATGTTGCTGCTGGATCACTATGGGTAATGCTGATTGCTGCCACTCCAATTTCAACCCTTTGATTCCTGAACCTATGAATCATACAAAGAGAAAAACATCACCATATACTGGACACTTATTCAGAGTGCATACAGCCTCCTAGAAAACTCTGCCACAGCCTTGCAACTATCACCACCTATATGGCATTGTAATTGAGACTTCACCAGGTCCTCCCACCATTCTATGGAGGCAGATGTTTCAGAATGGTGGGCAATGCAATGAGACCAGTGAATTGCATGTGCATGAGTCTATTATTAAAATTCTATTGTATTAGTTGAGGTCCTTAACCCAAAGCAATATTATGTGGTACTAGTGTGTAAGTATTGTAAAATTCCATGTACGATCATTTTGGCAGAAGAAATGAACACATGTAAAGCAAATCCATAGCTAGATGTCTTGTGTTTTCCATAAAGGGCATAACTCTGTCCCTTCCATAATGAAATTAGTCCAGTGTAAGGAAACTACTACCCAAAGCTGGGCAAACATCCTAAACAATATTGCTCTATCAGTGACTCACTGTTGCTGTCCACTGTTGGAAGATTTGACACTCAGCCTTGGTGCCTGGAAATCCATGTCCCTGAGCTTATGCATAACCTCCATCCTTTCTACTACAGGCAAATTTATGTTGAGCCCATTTGACACTGACAGACATGTATGTGGAAGAGGCTGTTTGGTATCCATAGAATGTGTCACCTATCCATTTGATTATTGAAATCCTCTTCTGCTAAGGTCACCCATCAGTGGGCATTCACATGGACACAGATATCTTCATTGGTTTCTTTCACCCAGTAAGAGAGGTCTATATCATTAATGTTCCCTTAATTTTATTGATAACCATTTTCCAAGCATGTTCCTTTCACATCCCTGACGATCAAGCTAAAGCATTAGCCACAGACTATATATCAGTATATAATTCCATGCTATTTCTCCTTCCAAGCAATGTGAATGACCTTCACTGCATGAAGTTCTGTTCACCAAGATTTCCCTTCACCACTATCCTTCAGTCCCTAAAGGGACTGTGGTGATACAACTATCCACTTATATGTGGTGCTTCACATTGCACAGAACTATCTGTCAACCAGGCCCACATTTATTCTTCATCTGTCAGCTGATTTGGGGAAGCTTCCTATGAGTCCATAGGTGTTGGCTGAGAGACAGTAGGTAGAGCAGTAGGGGTAAGGACATGGGCATTGCAATAGTTCTTTATGTAGCTTACTTGTACCGTCATGGCCTGCCTGGGCCTAACCATGTATTTACCATTTCCAATTCATGATGGATTATCAATGTGCATTCCACATTTATGGCTCAGGGGTTGGGGGAAAAGCACAAAATAACCAGGTCATGAATGGGCAGCTTCAGTCACAGAATAACTTGATGGCCCATGGTAGAGCATTCAGTCTCTGCTAAGGCCCAGTAGCAGACAAAGGGACTAGTTATTGGCAAATGATACTGGAGCCTTGTTCCAAATTTCCAAATGCCTACACCATTCTTTGCCTATAAGGGCCACATAAGACTTGAAACAACATACCTATCTCCCAGTAAAACTTTATAAACCACTGTGTCCAAGGGAATATATGGTCCAAGTGGCAGAGCAAAAACCTGGATCTGTTATACAATCTCCTCTCCCTCTGGACCAAACTGAAAACAAGCATTGTTTTAGGTCACTTGGTAAATTAGCCAGACTATTACACCCAAGTGAGGAACATGCTATCTCTGATATCCACCAGTAGGTGTTGTGCCTCTTTCATGGTTTATAGCTGGGGCCAGATACAACTACTTGTTCTTCAACTTAAGAGCAATTTCTGGACATACCTCACACTTGGACCCCTGGAAACCTCTTAGGTGGAATGTCCCTGAATTTTAGTTGGAATTATTATCCATCCAGAGGTCTTATCAATTAGTCTAGAATAATTGCTATTCTCACTCACTAGGTCCATGCAATATAGTGTCACAATATAATGGACTACATGATATCTTGTGAAAAGGAGGGTGATCAACATCCCTGCAAACAAAACTGTGATGTGGGGCTGAAGGGTTGATATAACACTGATGTAGGACAGTGAATTTAGATGATGGCCTTATCATTTGCATTGAAACTGGTTCTGAAAATCACTGCAAAGATATGGAGTAAAAAGCAAGTGCCAGATCATTAGGTGTTACCAAGTACCAGTGGAAGTTTAAATTTGTTCAAGCAATGAAACCATATCTGGGATAGTATCTTCAGTTGGTATCACCATTAATAAAAAAATTACTTAATCCATAGTTATTCTCCAAGTGCTATATTCTTTTGCACAGTTGAAATAGAAGACATTTTGGAAATTTGGTAAGAATCATAACTGCTACATCTTTCACATTCTTGATGGTGGAATGAGTCTCTGCAATTCCTCCAAGAATGTGGTACTGCTTTTGATTTTCTATATTACTAGATAGCAGAAGTCTATGTGGCTTATATGTGGTTTTCACATCACAATAGCCATCACTTAGGAGTTCCCGTTGTGGCTTAGTGGGTTAAGGATCTGACATTGTCTCTGATGATGAAGCTTTAATCCCTGGTCTTACTCAGTGGTTTAAGAATCTGATGTTGTCATGAGCTGTGATATATAAGTCATGTTGTGGCTTGGATCTGGTGTTTCTGTGGCTGTGGCATAGCCCTCAGCTACAGCTCTAATTTGACCCCTGGCCTGGAAACTTCCATATGCTGCAGGTACAGCCATAAAGAGAAAAAAAAAAAACATACCCCTCATTCCAAAGGGTAGGGAACCAGTGAAGGGATTCTGCCTGCTGCAATGTATCTCTTTTCCAAATATGCATTCCAGATCAGGGAATAACCACAGATACTCCTGGAAATGTTTGGTCCCACTATGAGACAGACCTGAGTCATATCAAGTCAACTGATCATCCGATCCCCATAAGCATCTCCTCTGAATTGAGGACAATAGTGATATTTTGAGTTTCCTGGATATGTCATATCAGAGCCAATGTCCAAGTTCTCCCTGAAAGACCTAAATATTTTCTTTTCCCCATGCAATGTTACCATGGTAAAAGGCCTTAAGTCCATTTGGGGAAGTCTGGGAAAAAGATTAACAGTATTAATTTTTGAGAGTATAATAGGAGCCATTTCAAGTAGACCTGATATCCCTTTTATTCTAGAGATTCTGTGTCCTCAAACTGGCTCATGTCTGGGAATTGATTGAGGGATCATAACTCCCTTTTTATTATTCAAATTAGGCCTTAATTTCCTTGACCTAGAGTGTCTCTGCTTTTTCAGATTAAGTAAGAGTTTACTCCAGTTCCCATTGTGTCTCAGTGGAAACAAACCCAGGTAGTATCCATCCATGGCCCTGCTCAGTGGGTTAAGGATATGGCATGCAGTGAGCTGTGGTGTAAGTCACAGGTGAGGCTCAGATCCAACATTGCTGTGGCTGTGGCATAGGCTGACACTTGCAGCTCAAATTCAACCCCTAGCCTAGGAACTTCCCTATGCTGCAGGTGAAGCCCTAAAAAGGCCAAAAAAAGAAAAATAATTTAGTAGATTTTCTTAACTAGCCAATGCAGAATATTCTGGTTACTGTTTTCTCTCTGCTATTTATTACAACAACTACACCTATTTTGCCTCTGGTGGTTGAGCAAAGCCATTTGGTCATAGCCACCCCAATCCAATTACTCACAATGAATTTAAAATTTCCCCCAAACTGTCTGTAGTTATCACTGTAAGGTCTATCCTACAGAGAACTGAAATCACGAAGTTAATTGATTTCCTTGGTGATACTGAGGCTACCCTTTCAATTTATTTCTCAAATTATTGGTGAAAGGTATGTCTTCTGTGCGGGTGGGTGGATCTTAAGTGACAAATTCACCATAACATTCTAATGTCCTAACATTTTATTTATTTTGGTTACAGACGTAGCTCTTTATTTTTTCTGTGTGCAGATTGTAAAGCACTTTCTTTTATATTATTCAATGAATTTATTACATTTATAGTTGTACAATGATATAGCATTTCCACCCCAACCCCCAGCATGCCTCCACCCACCAACCTCTCTCCACTAGAAACCGAAAGTTTTTCAAAGTCTGTGAGTCAGTATCTGTTTGGTAAAGAAGTTCATTGTGTCCTTTTTTCAGATACCACATAACAGTGGAAGCATTTGATGTTGGTGTCTCATTGTATGGCTGACTTCACTTAGCATGGTAATTTCTAGGTCCATCCATGTGGCTAAAAATGCCAGTATTTTGTTCCTCTTAATGGCCAAGTAATATTCCATTGTGTATATGTACCACATCTTCTTGATACACTCCTCTGTTGATGGACATTTAGGTTGTTTCCATGTCTTGGCTATTTAAAATAGTGCTGCAATAAACATCAGAGTACATGTGTCTTTGTGCGTCATGGCTTTCTCTGGATAGATGCCCAGGAGTGGGATTGCTGGATCAAATGGTAGTTCTATGTTTAGTTTTCTGAGGCATCTCCATCCTGTTTTCCACAGTGGTTGCACCAATGTATAATCCCACCACCAGTGTAATAGGGTTCCTCTTTCTCCACACCCTCTCCAGCACTTAGTGTTTGTAGGCTTTTTGATGATGGCCATTCTGGCTGGTGTAAGGTGGTACCTCAAAATCAAAGGTTTTGATTTGCATTTCTCTAATAATGAGTGATGTTGAACATCTTTACGTGTGGTTTTTTTTTTTGGCATTCTGTATGTCTTTTTTTTGGAGAATTGTATGTTTAGATCTTCTGCCCATTTTTTGATGGGGTTGTTTGTGTTTTTTTGGTATTGAGCTGTAGGAGGTGTTGATAAATTTTGGAGATTAATCCCTTGTCAGTTGATTCATTTGCAAAGATTTTTCTGCCATTCTGTGGGTTGTCTTTTCATTTTGTTTAGGGTTTCCTTTGCTGTGCAGAAACTTTTAAGTTTAATTTAAGTCCCATTTGTTTATTTTTGATTTTACTGTCATTACTCTAAGGGGTGGATCTGAGAAGATGTTGCTGTCATTTATGTCAGAGAGAGTTTGGCCTATGTTTTCCTCTAAGAGTTTGATAGTGTCTGGTCTTATATCTAGATCTTTAATCCACTTTGAGTTTATTTTTGTGTATGGTGTTAGGGAGTGTTCTCACTTCACTCGTTTCCATGTGGCTGTCCAGTTTTCCCAGTACCACTTATTGAAGGGACTGTCTTTTCTCCACTGTATCTTCTTACCTCCTTTGTCATAGATTAGTTGGCTCTAGGTGTGTGGGTTTAGTTCTGGGCTTTCTGTCCTGTTCCACTGATCTATATTTCTGCCTTTGTGCCAGTACCATATGGTTTTGATGACTGTTGCTTTGGAGTATAGTCTGAAGCCTGGGAGCCTGATTCCTCCTGCTCTGTTTTTCTTTTTCAGGATGTCTTTGGCTATTCTGGGTCTTTTGTGCTTCTAAGCAAACTTTAACATATTTTGTTCAAGTTCTGTGAAAAATGTCCTTGGTAATTTGATAGGGATTGCACTGAATCTGTAGATTGCCTTGGGTAGTATAGTCACTTTGATAATATTGACTCTTCCAATCCAAGAGCATGGTATGTCTTTCCATCTATTTGTGTCATCTTTGATTTCTTTCATCAGTGTCTTAAAGTTTTCAGAGTACAGGTCTTGTGTCTCTTTAGGTAGGTTTACTCCTAGGTATTTTAGTCTTTTGGATGTGATGGCAAATGGCATTGCTTCCCTAATTTCTCTTTCTGATCTTTCGTTGTTAGTATATAGAAATGCAGTCATTTTCTGTGTATTAATTTTGTCTCCTGCGACTTTGCCAAATTCATGGATGAGCTCTAACAGTTTTCTGGTAGAGTCTTTAGGATTCTCTAGGTATAGTATCATGTCATCTGCAAATAGTGATAGTTTTACTTCTTCCTTTCCAAATTGGATTCCTTTTATCTCTTTTACTTCTCTGATTGCTGTGGCTAGGACTTTCAAAACTATATTGAATAGTAGTGGTGAGAGCAGAAATCCTTGTCTTGTTCCTGACCTCAGTGGGAATTTTTCAGCTTTTCACCATTGAGAATAATGTTCCCTGTGGGTTTGTCATGTATGGCCTTTATTATGTTGAGGTAGGTTCCCTCTATGCCCACTTTCTGAAGGATTTTTATCAGAAATCGGTGTTGGATTTTGTTAAAGGTTTTTTCCACATGTATTGAGAAGATCATATGGTTTTTATTCTTCAGTTTGTTAATGTTGTGCATCACACTGATGGATTTGTGGATATTGAAAAACTCTTGTATCCCTGGGATAAATCCCACTTGATCATGATATACAATCCTTTTAATGTATTGTTGGATGTGGTTTGCTAGTATTTTCTTGAGGATTTTTGCATCAATATTTATCAGTGTAATTGGCCTATAATTTTCTTTTTTTGTGTGTGGTATCTTTGTCTGGTTTTGGTATCAAGGTGGTGGTGGCCTCACAGAATGAGTTTTGGAGGAGCCCTTCCACTGAATTTTTTTGAAATAGTTTCAGAAGGAGAGGTGTTAGCTCTTCTCTAAATGTTTGATAGAATTCGCCTGTGAAGCCATCTGGTCCTGGGCTTTTGTTTGTTGGAAATTTTTTAATCACAGTTTCAATTTAAATACTTGTGATTGGTCTGTTCATCTTTTCTATTTCATCTTGGTTTAGTCTTGGAAGATTGTACTTTTCTATGAATTTGTCCATTTCTTCTAGGTTGTCCATTTTATTGGCATGTAGTTGCATAGAGTAGTCTCTTATGTTCCTTTGTATTTCTGTGATGTCCACTGTTACTTCTCCTTTTTCATTTCTAATTTTATTGATTTGAGTCCTCTCTATTTTTTTTCTTGATAAATCTAAGGGTTTATCAATTATTTTGATCTTTTGAAGGAATCAGCTTTTTGTTTCATTGATCTTTATGGTTTTCTTCGTTTCTATTTCATTGATTTTTGCTCTGATCTTTATGACTTCTTTCCTTCTAATAACTTTAGGTCTTGTCTGTTCTTCTCTCTTGAGCTGCTTTAGACGTAAAGTTAGCTTGTTTACTTGAGCTTTTTCTTGTTTCTTGAAGTGGGCTTGTATTGCTATAAACTTTCCTCTTAGAATGGCTTTTGCTGCATTCCATAGGTTTCAGAGTGTTTTATCTTTGTCATTTGCTTCTAGGTATTTTTCAATTTCCTCTTTGATTTCTTCAGTGATCCATTGGTTGTTTAGTAGCATGTTGTTTAGTCTCCATGTGTTTGTATATTTTGCAATTTTTTTCTTGATTTCCAGTCATATAGCATTGTGATTGGAAAAGATGCTTGATGTGATTTCGATTTTCTTAAAGTTACTGAAGCTTGATTTGTAGCCCAGGATGCAATCAATTTTAGAGAATGTTCCATGTGCACTTAAGAAGAATGTGTCTTCTGTTGCTTTGGGATGAAATGTCCTATAAATATCTATTAAGTCCATCTGGTGTAATGCTTCATTCAGGGCCTGTGTTTCCTTATTGATTTTCTGTCTAGATGATCTTTCCTTGCTGTAAGTGGAGTGTTAAAAACCCTCACTATTATTGTGTTATTGTCAATTTGTCCTTTTAAGGTTGTTATCAGTAGCCTTATATATTGTGGTGATCCTATGTTGTGTGTGTAGATATTTGAAATTGTTATATCTTCTTCATGGATTGATCCTTTGATCATTATGTAGTGACCTTCCTTGCCTCTTAAAATGATCTTCAAATTAAGGTATATTTTGTCTGATACGAGTTTTGCTACTCCAGCTTTCTTTTGATTCCTGTTCACATGGAATATTTTCTTCCATCCTCTCATTTTCAATTTGTATGTGTCCCTAAAAGGGAAGTGAGTCACTTGAAAACAGAATATATATGGGTCTTGTTTTTGTATCCATTCAGCCAGTCTATGTTTTTTAGTTTGGGCATTTGCAAAAAACACACCATTAACATTTAAGGTGATTATTGACATTTATGTTCTTATTGCCATTTTATTAACTGTTTTGGATTTGTTTTTGTTGCTCTTTTTTCTTTCCTTCTTCTCTTGTTCTCTCCTCTTCAGGTTTGATGACTATCTTTAGTGTTGTATTAGAGTCAATTTTTCTTATTTGTGTGTGTTTCAATTGTAGATTTTTGGTTTGCAGTTATTCTGAAGTTTTTATATAAGAGTCTCTCTCTCTCTCTCTATGTGTGTGTGTGTGTGTGTGTGTGTGTGTGTGTGTGTGTGTGTGTGTATATAGAATGAGATTAAGTTGTTGGTTTCTTAATTGCAAGTGCATCTCCAGTGTCCTGCATTTGTGCCCTCCTCTTCTCACAATTTCTGATTTTTGTGGCGTAACTGTGAATGGAAGATTTTGTATCTTTACTGTATATATGCCTTTACTGAGGAGACTTGTCATTTGTGTTATTTTTATCTCTAGTTGTGGCCTTTTATTTTCTGACTTGAGAAGTTCCTTTAGTATTTGTTGTAAAGCTGGTTTAGTGTTGCTGAAGTCTCTTCACTTTTGCTTATCTGTAAAGCTTTTGATTTCTTCTTCAAGTCTGAATGAGAACCTTTATGGATAGAGTAATCTTGGTTGGAGGTTTTTTCCTTTCATCACATTAAGTATATCATGCCACTCCCTTCCGGCCTGCAGAGTTTCTGCTGAGAAATCTGCAGATAACCTTATCCGGGTTCCCTTGTATGTTATTTGTTTCTTTCCCTATCTGCTTTCATTATTTTCTCTTTGTCTTTAATTTTGGTCAGTTTGGTTAATGTGTTTTTTTGGGTGTTCCTCCTTGGGTTTATTTTGTATGGTACTCGTTGTGCTTCCTGGATTTGAGTGAGTGGTTCCTTTCCCGTGTTAGGGAAGTTTTTTGGCTATTATCTCTTCAAGTATTTTTTCTGTCCCTTTCTCTCTCTCTTCTCCTTCTGGCATCCCTATAATATAGATGTTGGTGTGTTTAATGTCCCAGAGTTCTCTGCCACTCTCTTCATTTCTTTTCATTCTTTTTTCTCTTTTCTGTTCTGAATCAGTGATTTCCACTAATCTGTCCTCCACCTTATTCATTCTTCTGCTTCCTGTATTCCACTGTTGGCTGCTTCTAATGAATTTTTTTATTTCAGTTATTGTATTTTGCATCTCTGCTTGCTTAAGTGTTAAATCTTGTATTTCTTTGCTCAGTGTTTCCTACAAATTATCCATCTTTGCCTCCAGTTTATTTCCAATGTCTTGCATCATCTTCAGCATCAAGAGTCTAAAGCCTTTCGGCTGGAAGTTGATAATCTCCAGATAACATAGCTGTTTTTCTGTTTTTTTTTTTTTTTCTTGTTCCCTTATCTGAGTTATAGTTCTTTGCCTTTTCATTTTTATAGGTTTCTGGTGCAGTCTCTGTTTTGCAGACAACAGAGTTGTAGCCTCTCTCACTTCTGATGTCTGCCCTTCTTGTGACTGAAGCTGGTACCATGGCTTGCTGTATGCTTCCTGATGTGAGGGACTGGTTCCTGACCACTGGTAGGTGGGGCTGATTCCTATCCTTCTGCTGGGTGGGGCTTTTTCTCTGGGTGAGATTGGAGGTGGCTGTGTGCCTGGGGTGTCTTTAGGCAGCCTGTTTACTGATGGGTAGGGCTGAGATCCCATGTGGATTGTTTGGCCTGGGACTTCTCAGTGCTGGTGAGTGGGGCTGGATCTTCCCAAAATGGCTACCTCTAGAGGAACACACAATGAACACTCCTGATAACTTTGCCCCCAATGTCCTTCCCACACAATGAGCCACAGTCAACCCCTGTTTTCCCAGGAGATTATCCAAGAACTGTAGTCAGGTGCAACCCAGATTTCTATGAAATACCTGCTTTTCCCTGGGACCCAGTGCACATGAAAGCCTGTGTGTGACTTTCAAGAATGGGGTCTCCATTTCCCCCAGTCCCATGGAGCTTCTGCACACAAGTGCCACTGGCCTTCAATACCAGATGCTCCAGGGGCTTTTTCTCCCAATGCCAGATTGACAGGTGTGGGGACCTGACAAGGGGCTCAGAACTCTCACTCCTGTAGGTGAGTCCCTGTGATACAGTTACTTTTCAATCTGTGGGCTGCCCACCTGGTGGGTATGGGGTTGCTTATATCACATAATCACCCCTCCTACCATTTTGATGTGGCCTCCTCTTTGTCTTCTGGAATAGGATATTTTTTTGAAAGTTTCCAGTCAATTTTGTTGAAGGTTGTTCAGAATTTGTTTGTAATTTTGTTGTTTTTATGAGAGAAGGTGAGCTCAAGTCCTTCTATTCTGCCATCTCAATCCTGTCAACTCTCTTCAAAACTTTAATCATGGACAGTTTATGTCATTCATCATTCACAGTAAATTATTATTTGACTTTGATTCTTCTCAAAAAGTATTTACTGTCAGCTACAGGCAGAAATTCTCATTGATAGCATGACATAAATAACTTTGAGAACATTATTTAGTCTAAGAATTACCAGAAGTATTGAAAAATTTAATGGATTCATACAATTGCTAACCGAAGGAAAGGGAAAGCAAAAATTAATTTCATGGGTTTAAATAAACTAATGAGTACCATTATAATACTTGATGAATTTGTTTGAAACATTGCTGTTTTTTATGTTTGTTTTCAAAATATACGGAAACTTTTTCTCTTAAACTGTGTGTAATTATGGCAATTTGTTAAAGCAATCCTTTGTGAACAAAGATGTATCTATGAATTTTACTCATTACCTGATCTCCTACAACTTGAAAACTGTTAATGAATATTTTTATCTTATGCCAATATAATTATCTTCATAAATTCAATAAGAATCTGTTCTTTTTGTGTTAGGACATGACTGGAAATATTGCTTATATTACCAAATATTTGACTAGAATGCCATATTAGGGATAAATATGCATAGACTCACATGACCAGGAAGTTTAAAGGAATAAAGTTGTTTTTAAGGAGGTAATGCTTGTAAAAACCATTGGAAATAACAGCTTGTACCTGTCTGAAATGGTCTCCGAAATTACAGTTCAGTAAGGAAAATCACTTCATGGTGGGCCCACAAATTTCAAGATATTTTTTTGATCTTTAGAAGAAGGTAATTCACCTGATTCTACAGGTATTGCAGGCAAGTATTGTGGTGAGTCCTTGACTTTGCTTTCTAACCTGGAGTGGCATTTGATAGTTTAATATGAGATTCCTTAAGAAAAACTCTAGCAAAGCAACTTTGCTTTCTAACCTGGAGTGGCATTTGATAGTCTAATATGAGATTCCTTAAGAAAAACTCTAGCAAAGCAAACTCAAGGATCTTGCGATCAATCACTACTCGATGCACTTTTATAAGTCATCTGATAAAGTACGATGAAACATGATTATTTTGAAAACACATTTGTTTTACTTTGTTTCTGACTGAATGATGGTGACCCTAGAACCAAATAATGGAAAACTACAATCTACCCTTTGGATTCCATCTTGCACATTTTTCCAGTCAATGCAAAAGCCTGAGTTCTTCTAGTTTCCTCCAGTATCTGCCTACAACTCTAATTAATATTTCAAATTTTTCTCCCTTCTGATTTGGAATCATGGAGGAATAAAATTTCCCTTTTACTGAATCTCTGCAAGTTGAAGCTACAGAACTAGATATAAACCTCAAGTAAATCATCACAAATGATCTTGTGTGGGCAAACTTCATACTACTGTGTGCACCACTCAGAAAGTTCAACAGAAAACCCAGTGCCATCACTGCGGACGTTCAAACCTCAGACCAGGAAATCCCTTGGATTATCACTGCTAACTGTACTCACCATCTAAAGATGCCTTGAGTACAACATCAAGAAATCTTCTCAATAGGCTTCCCTCCTGAATCAGAATCTAGTGTTTTTTATATAAATCTTTCTTTTCCATTTTTTTATACAAGCTACATTTTATTAAATGCCTGGTGGCTAGCACCATAAAGCATGATCTCTACTACCAAATATCAACAGATACTGAAATTGGAGGCACAGAAAGAAAAAAAAGTGGTGCTTCCCTTTCCTCCCCTTTATTCTTGGACCCATGGATCCTGGAAATAGGAAAACAGCACCATACTGGATGCTGATTCAGAGCATAAATAGCCTTCTGGGATATATTATTACACTCCTATAACAAATGTCTTCCTACTGGCTATGTAAATAAGAATTCTAAAGGCCTTTTGACCACTCTTGCAAACAAGTTGCTTCATAACGGTGAGAAATGTGGTATGACCAGTGAATGTTGTGTGCATGGGCCCACTGCCACACTTCTTTTGCTATGAAGTGAGTTCACTGATCTGAAACAGTATTGTGCAATATACCATAACAGTGGATGAGGCATTCTTTAAGTCCATGAATGACTGTTTTGGCAGTAGTTTTGCATGAAGATATGCTAAATCTGTATCATTTAGAATCTATTCCAGTAAGGGAAAAATATTTCAATGTCCATGATAGAGGGATCCAATGTAATCAGTCTTGCACAAAGAAAGTGGTTTATTTCTACAGTCAGCTCACATGATTGCCTACCAGTGCTCTGCTTACTATGTGAAATAGTAATTATCATCTTTAAATCTAATCATACTAGATAAAAGAATCCAGAAAACCCAGAAAAAATCCAGAAAATCATCTTTAAAATTATGTTCTGTGAGAACCACCCTTGCTACCAAAATCCATATTAGCTAGCATTCTCCAGCAAGCCAGAGACGGATATAAGAAGATATTTATTGTAAGAATTATCTCAGGTATTTATAAAGGCTGAGTACTCCCACAATCTGCTATCTACAATATGGAGAACAAAGAGATGACTGTAGAATAATTCAGCAAAGGAAAAAGGCTTAAGAAGGAGGGAGCTGATAATGTAACTCTTAGTTCCAAATCAACGGCCTCAGAATCAGTGAGCTGCTGGTGTAAATCTGAAAGTACAAGGCATATACCAGGAATTCTAACATATTAGGCCAGGAAATATTGGCTTTCTAAGCTTTAATAGAGGAGAGGAAATATACTTTCCCTTTGTCTTTTTGTTGCATTGGTCATCTCTCTTCAGATTGGGTGATACCTGCCTTCTCTGAATAGGGTGAACATCTTTATGAAGAATCCTGAAACAAAAGCAACTCCCTTTTGGAAACACTCTCACAAACACTCAGAAATGATCATTTACCTGACTTCCCTTAGCCCAATCAAGTTGACATAGAACATTAACCATCATAAATCCACCCTTTTCAAATTGGCACATACACTCAGTATCTGCAACCACACTGAATCATCAAAGACAAAAGTATGGTCATAATTCTGCCTAACATGATATAGCAACCTGTGTGCAACTAAAAACATAGTCACCTCTTCCCCAGAAAAGGAGGTATGCCATTGAGGGATGTTTACTCTCCTCCTAGATATCCCATAAAAAACAGTATGTTGTAATCCAACAATACTTAAATACTATGATATAAGTGTAAAACATCTCACATTGAACAATAGGGGATAAGCGAAGATAGGAAACATATATATTTATTTATTATGTGTATATATACACACAAAGGTGTCAACACAAGAAGGAAGAAATACTCATGACAATTTCAGTCTTCCTTTTAGTAATAAGATCAAAGCTGGTATTTATAACTACCACTTTTACTGAAAATTCTATATTCCCTTTGCCTCAGTAAGTACCTGAACTTACCATAGTTCTTTATCTGGAGGTGACCCAAACTGTCAGTCCTGAAAGTTTTGGTTCACTGTTAGTCCTTCTTGGATTGAGTTATTATAGTTTTCCATCGACTTTAATCACAGAGTATGGGTGACAAAGAGAGAAATCCTAAAGGATATCTTATATTCCGGATGTATTACCACCAATATTTAGTTCAGCAGTTGAGTAGCTGTCCACTTTTCATTTGATAGTGACAAAGATCATTTGTTTTACTGAACTTTAGTCTGGCTCCTAACACACACTCACTTTTCCTTTTAATGTAAATGTTTATTTAAAAATACTGTGAAGGAGAAATACGAAAACAAAAAAACAGTTCAAATAGAGAAATAAAGTCTACCAGAAAAAAAAATCCAGAAGGGAAAATATAGGAAATTTACCAATATGTAAATGCAGAACATAATGGCACATTATGTGAACAAAAAGAAGAGACTAGTACCTCACATAGACAGGCAGTCAAGGGAATGTGGGCGGAGTTTGTTGGCTTTGTCTCCAAGGCTGTGACCATGCTCCAGCACTTCCTTCAGTCTATGTAACACAGCAATCAGGGGAAGGGCCGAAGAGTAGATAAGCTGTAAGAACAGCATGAAATGATCCAGAGGAAACAATCTGTACCAGAGAAATAAAACACAAGTTTAGGTGATTCATGTAAAAAGTGGGCCTGTTGAAAAGTCACTTGCATGAAAAATAGGGAGTAGGAAGGTATTTTCTCTTGATTCCTCCAAGAGTTGTTCCTTCAATACCTTCTCTAGGGCAAGTCCAAGGAAAATGACCCCATCCCAGAAGTCTCTGCACCTCAGCCTGGTCTTGGGAAGCCCAGGTAAGATTAAACCAAGGCCTTTTATTTAAAACACTTTCTGGGGCCATTAGTTTATGGTTTTCTTAATCACTGATGGCCTCAACAGAAACATTAGGGTAATTGCTGTTCATGGCAATGAAATACTTTTTTCCATTACTGCTGTGGCCAGCACTGGCTATGACTTTAGTACCAACAGTTCTTTTCCTCCTATTTCCTTGCTAATGTCCAAAGCCAGCTCCTTTCTGTTTGGAAGGTGGCTGTATTTAGGGAAGAGCTCTGAAATGCTTCAACAACTCCAGGAAGCTGAAGACTGGCTTATAACAAAAGAGTTAGTTGCTCCCCTAAGTCCATATGTGCACTTCATTGAAAAATCCTTAGTAAGAACCCAGATGTCAGTTTAACAAGAGTCCCTCATGTTCCATATTGTCCCACCCTCCATATCTGTCAGGTTTCTAATCCTCTACCATACACTGGTAATTTCTGATCAGTGTGGCCTGTTTTCAGCAAGAATCTTCTTAGGTTTATTCAGCCAGAACCCCCACGCACACTTGACACATCCTCTTATATTAGTCCATGCACTGGCCCTCACAAGACTCCTTAGCAATAGATTACAACTTGCCCATGCAATATTTGGAATTGAGCTCATTGTAAACTGAGGTCCCTTCTCCCCTAGTGAATAGCCCTAAGTAAAAATTTATTTTACTTCTTAAACTGCTGCCCAGAAATGATTTATCTTTGACATATGGTACTGCAAATCAGACAGGATCAGACTCATAAATGGACCAGTATACCATTCACCCAGGACCATAACTGTGCACCTCTGAAGACTATCTTTACTATTGACTAACTGATCAGGGATCCACTGGTTATTCCAACTCCTAGCAAATATCCCATACAAATATCCCTTAAAGCTTCCCTTGAAGTTGAAAACAATAGATTTTGCTTCTTTAAGATTTCAGTTCTCTAGAAACTGTGACAGAATCCCAGACAAAAAGAGCCTAGATTACAGTGCCAGGTTTCTCCATCAGAAGCTGGTTCAGAGTCACAGTCAACCATTAGTTGAGTTAGAGTCCAAAGATACTGAGTGCAAGAATCTAGGTTAGACTGCCAGGCCAGCATATATGGGGTTGAGGGTCCCAAGTGTCTCCATTCATAAGTTGAAAGTACCAATAATTAAGAACTTAGGAGCTTCTTCTTGGAGTGAAGAATATATTCTTGAACCCCTGCTGAATATGTTTTCCACTAACTCTTTCTGTTTTATTCTTGGCATTGTTTTACTATGGATTACTTGAAATTTCAATGGCCTCTTTGGCAAATTTAAGGATTCCCCCACACTAGCTTCTCTAAAACCTGTCCCTTCCCATCAGAGCTGATCCTTCTTCCTCCTTTTACTTCTCTAAATCTTTCCTTCAGCTCCCTTGAAACCTTTGTTATGTCCCTTTCAAATGGCTAACACCTCCATCCCTCTCCACCCTGATGGACATTTCCCACCTCAGCTCCTCTGCTCCCTGCAGTCATTTGAACTTGAGGTCCCCAGCCATCCATAGAGAGCTCACAAGGGACTAAGAAACCCCCTTAAGGAACCAACTGTGACTGAAAAGAGAAGAAAAGGCTGTTTGAAAACAGAATTAAGTGCTTTACCTATTCAGATAGGGTTTCAAGATGCCCAGGGAGCAGTTAGATATCTCCTCAGTTACTGATCTTAAATTGAGTCCACAGTCATCATCAGATTGTATGTCAGGTCAAAAGAATATCATAAAGGTCTCCTCCATAACAATTCAGATGAAAATATAAGGTAGAGATAAAACTGTTTGATTATATCATGTTTTACTTCCTAAGATTTATAATGAAAACTGTAAGATCTCTGTTGGCCTGTCTATTTGTTTATGTATATTATATATGTATGTATGTATACATGCATGTTATGTATACTTGATATTTTTATACCAATGGATGTTATTACTAAATTTATAAAATTCCATAAAGGAATTTTACTTAATTAACCTTAGAGATAAATGAGCACTTCTATAAATTAAGCATTCCTAAAACTATATGAAATATGGGAACACATTCAATTTTTAAAAGTCCACATGACCCAGAACAATCTTTGGTAGACAAAGCTATATTTTAAGATTGTTCATAAAATAAAACGGGTGTAACTTCCAAGTTGTCAGTTTTAAATATAATGTAGGCACACTATTTTTTCCATCTGCTTTTGCTAGTCAAACTTAAGAGTAAATTATCTTCACTAGATGTTTAGGATTATAGAAGTATAAATCCATCCTAAAAATAAAATGTATAATAATATGAATTGCTTGACACATGTCAAAAACAGTAGATATAAAAAAGAAAAAAGGAAGAACAATATGTTTAAAAATGACATTGTTTTTTTTTGATATTTGATCCTTGCAGAATATACCACCAAAAAAAAAAAAAAACAAACAAAATGATGGCTAAATTTGTTGTTTAGTTCATGAGATATTCATGATCAAATCAAACATAATAATTAACTAGAAGATAATTAAATACATGTAAATAATATAAAATTTATAAATTAACATTTTAGTATGTTTGATGTTTTATGTGATTAATAGTATATTGTATAATAATCAAGTTTTTCATATATCATTATTATAATTATAATAATAAATGTCCACATTTGAAAATAGCGTCACAAATGTATTTGGAGACTTAAGAATTAAAGTGATATGACCTTAAGTTAAAAAAAAGTATACTTATTGACTATCTACATCATTCCCAAATAAGATAAAATGTGAAAGTTTACTTGCAGAACAAAAGTTTATCTCCTGGGCACTTGGATTTTTTAAAGGTTAGAAAAATCTAACTATTTTTGGGTCTGTTAATAAATATCAGAAATTTTACTTTGAAAATACCATATGCATTAGGGAATCTGAAAATGATTATGTTAAATGAAATAATAGGAGTTCCCGTCGTGGCGCAGTTGTTAACGAATCTGACTGGGAACCATGAGGTTGCAGGTTCAATCCCTGGCCTTGCTCAGAGGGTTAAGGATCTGGCATTGCCGTGAGCTGTGGTGTAGCTTGTAGACACAGCTCAGATCCCACGTTGCTGTGGCTCTGGCGTAGGCTGGCAGCTATCGCTCTGATTAGACCCCTAGCCTGGGAACCTCCACATGCCACAGGAGCAGCCATAGAAAATGCAAAGAGACAAAAAAAAAAAATGAAATAACACATAAAAATTACATACTGTGTGATTCCATGAATATAAATTTAGAAAATGCAAATTTAACCTATATAGTGGGAAGCAGATCAGTGTTTGCAAGAGGATGAGAACTTAGAAGGCAAAGAGGATCAATCGCCAAGGGTCACAATGAAATTTGGGGGGAGACTGCATGGTCGTTGTCTTGAGAGCAGGGATGATTTCTGAGTATACAAGTCAAATTTTTCAAATTAAAATCTAATTATGGGGAAAACAGGCATATGCCTCTAGAAAATTATTAAATAATATATTCATAAACTTGCTACAGAATAATATTATTTGGCCAGAGTTAACAATTACTTACTTCCTGTTTTTTTTCCATAGAAGAAATGTGACAGGTTTTGAGAAATTCTCATCATATATGTATATGAAAATAGTAGGACTAATAAGGGCAAAGAAAAACTAAAACTCTGTAAGCAAAGAAAGTAAGATGTGTTTTTGATAAAGAATAGAATGGAGGGTGTGTTTTTGTAAATGGAAACAAGTAATTTTGTCCTAAAGCAGAATGATTAATATTCCAAAATACAAAAGAAGAAACACAAAAGAGAGCAATAAAATTGATTTTTTTAAGTTGTATAAAGTTTGTAGGAATATAATCCTGAAAAGGAATCTTATAATATATGGTCAAATATGGCTAATTTGAATGAATTTATTTATGAGTTTTTTAAATCAATTTTTAAAATCAAATTCTAATTTTGATGCAAAATCAGAATTGAGTTCTGCTGTGGAAACAAAGTTTCCTTGGACTTCAGGTCTAAATTAAAAATAAATTGAAAAAAAAAGTTTCTCCTTTACATTTTAAGTATTCTGCTTGGGAAACCAAGATTTTATGTCTTAAAAAGTAATTTTCTCTCCTCATACTGTCTTTATCATTCCTTTGATTACTCAATAAAATAGCTTTATCAACATTAATAGAGATACATTTTTACAGCTATGTAATTTTCTTCATTTCTTTTTGATTGTCACTTGGTTTCATAGTTATCTGTGGTCCTATTTAGTCAAGTATCCAATCCTTTTTGACAGTATTGACAACTTCTGAAAATCAATATTTTAAGGAAGTCCTTTTACTCCAAACTGATGTAAGATTTCCCAGAGTATCCCTGGAAAATCGCTAAGAATTTGTCTTTCCCTACAAATACATAAAAAAAGAAATAATGTAAAATGATTCTTATGTTCTTTTCAATTGTGCATGGAATATTATCTATGATTGATCATATACCTGGGCACCAAACTAACCTAAATATGAGAGTACAGAGATTATTTCAAGCATCTCCTCCGACCACAGTGGCAAAAAAATAGAAATCAACTGCAGGAAAAGAAATGAGGGGGAAAAAGACTACATGAAGACTAAACAATGTGCTACTAGAACAAACAAAAAAAAAATGGGTAAATGAGGAAATCAAAAAGGAAGTTAAAAATACATTGAGACAAAAGAAAAAGAAAACAGAACCATACAATATCTATGCGATAATGCAAAAGCAGTTCTTAGAGGGAAGTTCACAGAGAAACAGGGCTTCCTCACAAAAGAAGAAAAATCTCAAACAGTTTAACATAGCTCCTAAAAGAATTAGAAAAAGAACAAATAAAACATAAAGTCAGGAGAAAGATGGGAATAATAAAGATCAGAGAGAAATAAATAAAATAGTAATTAAACAAACAATAGAAAAAAAAAATCGACACAACCAAGAGATGGGTCTTTGAAAGGGGAAACAAAATTCAAATCTCTAGCCAGGCTCACCAAGAAGAAAAAAGAGAAACTCCAAATAAACAAAAGAAATGAAAAAGGATAAACTTCAATGGAAATTGCAAAAATACATAAAATGAGAATACTGTGAATAATTACATGCCAACAAATTTGAAAACCCAGAAGAAATAAAAACATTTCTAGAAATATATAGTCCACAAAAATTGAATCAAGAAATAATTTGGAGATAAATCACTAAAATTGAAATAGAATATACAGTTTTTTTTAGTTTTTATTTATTTTTTATTTTTTATTATTTTTGCCCACTGTACAGCATGGGGATCAAGTTATACTTACATGTATACATTTTTCCCACCCTTTGTTCTGTTGCAATATGAGTATCTAGACATAGTCTCAATGCTACTCAGCAGAATCTCATTGTAAATCTATTCTAAGTTGTGTCTGATAAGCCCAAGCTCCTGATCCCTCCCACTCCCTCCCTCTCCCCCCTGGGCATGCACAAGTCTATTCTCCAAGTCCATGATTTTCTTTTCTGAAGAGATGTTCATTTGTGCTGGATATTAGATTCCAGTTATAAGTGATATCATACGGTATTTGTCTTTGTCTTTCGGACTCATTTCACTCAGTATGAGAGTCTCTAGTTCCACCCATGTTGCTGCAAATGGCATTATGTCATTCTTTTTTATGGCTGAGTAGTATTTCATTGTGTATATATACCACTTCTTCTGACTCCAATCATCTGTCGATGGACATTTGGGTTGTTTCCATGTCCTGGCTATTGTGAATAGTGCTGCAATGAACATGTGGGTGCATGCGTCTCGTTTAAGTAGTTTTGTCCGGATATATGCCCAAGAGTGAGATTGTGGGGTAATATGGAAGTTCTATGTATAGCTTTCCAAGGTATCTCCAAACTGTTCTCCATAGTGGCTATACCAGTTTACATTCCCACCAACAGTGCAGGAGGGTTCCCTTTTCTCCACACTCCCTCCAGCACTTGTTATTTGTGGACTTATTAATGAGGGCCATTCTGATTAGTGTGAGGTGGTATCTCATGGTAGTTTTGATTTGCATTTCTCTAATAATCAGTGATGTTGAGCATTTTTTCATGTGTTTGTTGGCCATCTGTATATCTTCTTTGGAGAAATGTCTATTCAGGTCTTTTGTCCATTTTTCCATTGGGTGATTGGCTTTTTTGCTGTTGGGTTGTATAAGTTGCTTGTATATTCTAGAGATTAAGCCCTTATCCATTGCATCGTTTGAAACTATTTTCTCCCATTCTGTAAGTTGTCTTTGTGTTTTCTTTTTGGTTTCCTTTGCTATGCAAAAGCTTTTCAGTTTGATTAGGTCCCATTGGTTTATTTTTGCTCTTATTTATGTTGCTTTGGGAGACTGACCTGAGAAAATATTCATGAGGTGGATGTCAGAGAGTGTTTTTTGTCTATGTTCTCTTCTAGGAGATTGATGGTGTCCTGTCTTCTCTTTAAGTCCTTCAGCCATTTTGAGTTTATGTTTGTGCATGGTGTGAGGGTGTGTTCTAGTTTCACTGCTTTGCATGCAGCTGTACAGGTTTCCCAGCAATGCTTGCTGAATAGACTTTCTTTTTCCCATTTTATGTTCTTACCTCCCTCGTCAAAGATTAATTGACCATAGGTGTCAGAATATATAATTTAAAAAAAATCCCTAGAAGCAAAAGTCCAAGGCCAGATGGTTTGATTTGGAGTGGATAAGAAATGAGATCCCCTTTTATTTCTTTTTGTTTGTTTGTTTTTTGCCATTTCTAGGGCAGCTCTCATGGCATATGGAGGGAATTCTACCAAACATACAAAGAATATATTGTACCCATACTTGTCAAACTGTTCCAAAAGACTGCAGAGGTGGAACACTCTGAAAGATACCTCATGAAGCTAAATTCACCTTAATAACAAAACTAAAGATACAACCATAAAAAAACTATAGGCCAATATATTTGATGAATATAGATACAAAAATTCAAAAAAAATTTTACCAAACAGAATCCAACAGCAGACACACACACACAGAAAGTTCATACACCACAACCAAATGAGATTGATCCCAAGTTCAAAAGGATGCTTAAACATATGCAAACTGGTCAATGTAGGGGTCTTGCTGTGGTGTAGTGGGTTCAGAAAATGACTGAACTGGCTCAGGTTGCTGCAGAGGTGCAGGTTCAATCCCTTGCCTGGCACAAAAGGTTAAAGGATATAGCATTGCCAGAACTGCAGCATAATTTACTGGTTTAGCTTGGACTCAATCTCTGGCCAGGAAATTCCATATGTCATTGGTGCAGCCATTTAAAAAATAAGTAAATGAGTAAATAAACAAACCACATTAACAAAAGAAAAGTCAAAAACCACATGATCATCTCAAAAGATGCATAAAAGGCACCTGACAAAATTCAACATCCATTCATGATAAAAACATGAACACCTCTTACCAAAGTGGGTATAGAGGGAAGCCATCTCAACATAATATGTTTATAATAAACCCACAGCCAATATAATAGTCAATGGAGAAAAGCTAAAACCCTTCTCTCCAAAATCTGGAACAAGACAAGGATGCCCATTCTCACCACTTTTCTCCAATAAAATATTGGAAGTCCTAGCCAAAGCTATCAGACACAAAGAAATAAAAGGTATCCAAATTAGAATAGAAGAGGTAAAATTATCATTGTATGTGGATGAGATGTTACTATATATAGAAAACCCTAAAGATTCCATGGAAAATATAGTAGATGTGATCAATACACTCAGCAAAGTGCAAGATATTTTCAGAAATTGGTTGCAGGATACAAGAATAACTTTCAGAAATTGTTTGCATTTTTGTACAGTAATGATGAAATATCAGAAAGGTACTGTAAAAATAAACAAAGTTTAAAGTATTACCAATAAAAAAATAAACAAATGAGTCCTAATCAAACTTACAAGCTTTTCACACAGCAAAGTAAATCATAAAAAAACCTAAAAATCATTCTACTGTTTGAGAGAAAATACTTACAGATGATGCAACCAACAAGGAAGCAGGATAATGGGAGAAAAAAGTATCTACATATGTATGTATAACTGGGTCTCCATGCTTTACAGTGGGAAAAAATGTGTTGGGGAAAAAACAACTACAAAAAAAGTGAAGTGTATAGATTTATTTTAAAAATAAAAATATACAAACAGCTCATACAATTCAACAACAACAACAACAAACAACCCAATGGAAAATTGGTCAGAAGCCCTAAATAGACATTTCTGCCAAGAGACATATGGATGGTCAGTAAGCTTATGAAAAGATGCTCAACAGCACTACAAATTAGATAAATGCAAATCAAAATGCAATGAGGTACCACCTCACACTGGTCAGAATGGCCATGATTAATAAGGCTATAAGTAACAAATTCTGGAAAAAATGTGGGAAGAGGGAACACTTGTTCACTGCTGGTGGGAATGTAAATTTGTACCACTGCTATGGAGACCAGCATGGAATTTCCTCAGAAAACTAAATATAGAATTATCATATGAGCCAGCAATCCCACTCTGGGTGTATATCTGGAGAAAAATGTAATTCAAAAAGATACATGCATCTCTATGTTCATACCTGCACTATGCCCAATTGCCAGGACATGGAAACAACCTAAATGCACATTGACAGATGAATTAATTAAGAAGCTGTGATATATATATATATATATAATGGAATACTACTCAGCCATAAAAAGAATGAAATTATGGCATTTGTAACAACATCTTTGCAACTAGAGATTATCATACTATGTGAAGTCAGAAGAAGAAAGATATATACCTGATATCACTTATATGTGCAATCTAAAATACGTTATAAATAGGAGTTCCCATCATGGCTCAGTGGACATGAATTTGACTAGTATCCATAAGGATGCAGGTTTGATCTCTGGACTTGCTCAGTGGGTTAAGGATCCAGCATTGCCATGAGCTGTTCTGTAGGTCTCAGACATGGCTCAGATTTGGTATTGCTATTTTGGTATTGCTATTGCTTTGACCCATAGACTTGGAACCTCCATATGCTGCAGGTGCAGCCCTAAAAAGAAAAAAAATATATGGCACAAATGAAATTATGTACAAAACAGAAATAGATTCACAGATGTAGAGAACAGACTTATGGTTGCCAAAGGTATGGGAGGAGGGAGTGGATGGCCTTGGGTTTGGGGTTAGTAGATGCAAACTATTACATTTAGGGGAGTCCCCATTGTGGCTCAGCAGAAATGAATCCAACTAGTATCAACACCTGGCCTTGTTCAGTGGGCCGAGGATCTGGTATTGCCATAAGCTATTGTGTAGATCATAGACATGGCTCAGATGTTGTGGTTGTGGCATAGGCCAGCAGCTATAGGTCCAATTAGAGCCCTAGCCTGGGAATTTTGATATGTGATGTGTGCGGCTCTAAAAATGCAAAAAAAAAAAAAACACTATTATATTTAGAATTGATAAAGAACAAAGTCCTACTATATAGCACAGTGAACTATTTCCAGTCTCCTGAGATAGACCATTATGGAAAAGAACATGTATATAGATACATCTATCTACCTGACAGAGAGATAGATATATCTGAGTTACTTTACTGTACATCAGAAACTGGGACTACACTGTAAGTCAACTGTAATATTTTTTAAATATTCAAAAAACACAAAAAGAGGTATCATTTTAAAAAGCTCAGGAAAATATACTCAACATTTCTAATTTTTAGAGAAATGGAAATCAAAACTACACTGAGGTACCACCCTGCAGTGGTCTGAAAGGTCATCATCAAAAAGTCTACAAATAGATGCTGGAGAGGGTGTGGAGTAAAGGGAACCCTCCTACACTGATTGTATATTGGTGCAGCCACTATGGGGAACATTATGGAAATTCATAAAAAATAAAAAGAACTACCATATGATCCAGAAATTCCACTCCTGTGCTTATATACAGAGGAAGCCATAACAGGAAAAGATACATGCATCCCAATGTTCATTGCAGTGTTATTTACAATTGCCAAGACATGCAAGCAACCTAAATATTCTCCAACAGAGGAATAAAGGTGTGATAGATATAGATATACAGATATAAATGGAATATCAATCACATAAAAGAATGAAATTGTGCCATTTGCAGCAACATGGATGGACCTAGATATTTTCATACTTAGCAAAGGAGTTACCTGGTGGCTCAGCAATTAAGGATCTTACATTGTCACTGCTGTGGTAAAAGTTTAATCCCTTGCCTTGGAACTTCCACATGTCACAGGCATGAAAAAAGAAACCAAAAACTAACAGAAAAAAAAACAAACAACAATTAAAAATTCCCCCATACTAAGTGAAGTTGGACAGAAAAAGACAAATATCATATGTTATCACTTATATGTGGAATCTTAAAAAATGATACAAGTGAAACAACTTAAACAGTAACAGACTCACAGACATAGAAAACAAACTAATGGTTAACAATGGAGAAAGGTGGCTGGGAAGTGATGGATTGGGAACTTGGAATTGGCATATGCACACTATTGTATATGGAATAGATGATCAACTGGGACCTGCCATATAGCACAGGGAAATCTACTCAATGTTGTCTGATAACCTATATGGGAATGGGTATGTGTATATGTGTGCATAAATCACTTTTCCATAGAGTAGAAAAAACAGAACATTGTCAATCAACTATACCTCAACATTTTTAAAGGAAAAATACAAAGAACAAAGGATGACCTTAGGGACCCAATTTTTACAAAGTCCTCTTGCTAATTCTGGACTTTATTTGGATTACTGGTTTCCTCAACTTAGAAGGGAGCAAATGGTGTTACTTTCTAGCAGGTCCAGGAATCTCAGAATATCTGGGAAATGTGTAGAAGGGAGGAATTCACTTAAGTCTGTAATTAATGCAAGCAAAAATCTAGTGGTGAATTCTGGGCTTGGCTTCATAGCTTCCAGAGTTTTTTACAAGTCTAATCTGAGATGCCTTATAAAAGTTCCAACAAAGAAAACTCAAGAGACCTTGTGCTTAATCACTACACTTGCTGCACTTATGTAAATATTCAGACTAAGTTCAATGAGACCAGACTTATTCTACAAATTAGTCCATGATTCTCTTAGATAAAAGAGGTAGTTATCTCTCCTTTATCTAAGAGAATAAGAGGTAGTGGATAAAAATGTGAACACTAAAATGTGAACACTAAAAATGTACTAAAATCGTGGATTCCATCTTGCATGTATTAGCAATCCCTAACGAATACAGAATTTGGAATTTCTTCCAATATCTGACTAAAACTCTCTAAATTAGAATTTCCAATTTTTCTATCTTATGTCTTGGATTCATTGTGAAACAAAATTGCCCTTTTCCCAAAGCCCTGCAAGTTGAAGCCAGAGATTGTATTATAACCTTCAAGGAACTCATAACCTATCATGAGTGGGAAACCTTTGTGCCCACTGCTGTGTGGGACACTCAGGAAATTCACTAGAATACCTGATGCCATCAAGACAGGTATTCAAACTGAAAACTGAGAAAACTATTAAACTGCCACTGCTGCCCTCATTCCACTATCTAAAGATATCTTGAGCCCAGCATCTTATTTATTGGTTGCCCTCTGGATACAGAACTTTTTCCCCCATTATTACTCTTTGTTTTTCTTTGCTTTTCTTAGAAACTAATCTTCCATTAAATCCTGAATGGCTATCACTCTCCAACAAAGACTCCTACTGAGTCTCCGTAGATGACTGAACTGGTCCTTAACACAGTGTGAACTTACATTATTCAAAGAAAAGAAGAATATCAAAAATCCATTTCTTTTTTCCTTGAACAAGAATAAGGCTAACGTAGATTAGCAGGTTCACCAAATTTATTCAGACCCCCTGAAACTTCTCCTTGCCCCATATGATCACTTCCTTATAAAATCTTTAGCAAGAGTCCTGCTGAGTGAGTTTTTGCAAGTTCTTCATTCTCCATATCTGATGACCCTCAATATCTACTCAGGTTTCTGATATTCCACCAGGTGATATATGATCAGTCTGAAGTGTATGCAGCAAAAATACTATATGTCTGTCTACCAAGAAAGTCCTTTACCCTGATGCTTCCTATTAGTGATATGCCATCCAGTGACCCCCTTACCAAGTTCCTTGAGTATAAATTCCCTATTCCCAATTCTCTATGCTTAATTGAGCCCAGTTCTATATTGAATCTTTTTTCTTATTACCATGGTTCAGAGTAAATATGTATTTACTACATTAAATATTGTCCAGTTACAATTTTCCTCTGGCAGTAACCAGAGCTCCATTATCCCAGATCTATGTTGAATAGTAGTGGCAAGAGTAGATATCCTTGTCTTGTTTCTGACCTCAGGGGGAATTTTTCAGCTTTTCACCATTGAGAATGATGTTCGCTGTGGGTTTGTCATGTATGGCCTTTATTATGTTGAGGTAGGTTCCCTCTATGCCCACTTTCTGAAGGATTTTTATCAGAAATGGGCATTGGATTTTGTCAAAGTCTGTTTCTGTGTCTATTGAGAGGATCATGTGGTTTTTATTCTTCAGTTTGTTAACGTGGTATATCGCACTGATTAATTTGTGGATATTGAAGAACCCTTGCATCCCTGGGATAAATCCCACTTGATCATGATATACAATCCTTTTAATGTATTGTTGGATGTGGTTTGCTAGTATTTTCTTGAGGATTTTTGCATCTATGTTCATCAGTGAA
This sequence comes from Sus scrofa, assembly GCF_054392235.1. Taxonomy (NCBI): domain Eukaryota; kingdom Metazoa; phylum Chordata; class Mammalia; order Artiodactyla; family Suidae; genus Sus; species Sus scrofa. The sequence goes on from NC_139383.1 coordinate 152,979,455, forward strand.
ATGGGCCTATAATTTTCTTTTTTTGTGTGGTATCTTTGTCTGGTTTTGGTATCAAGGTGATAGTGGCATCATAAAATTAGTTTTTCAGAACGAGGGTTGTTAGCTCTTCTCTAAATGTTTGATAGAATTTGCCTCTGAAGCCATCTGGTCCTGGACTTTTGTTAGTTGGAAATTTGTTAATCACAGTTTCAATTAAAGTTTTTATGATTCATCCATATTTTCTATTTTATCTTGGTTTAGTATTGGAAGATTGTACTTTTATAAGAATTTATACATTTCTTCTAGGTTTTCCATTTTATTGGTGTATTGTTGCATATAGTATTGTCTTATAATCCTTTGTATTTCTGTAATCTCCATTGTTACTTTTCCTTTTTCATTTCTAATTTTATTCATTTGAGTCTTCTCTCTTTTTTTTTCTTGATAATTCTGGCAAAGGATTTATCAATTTTGTTGATCTATTCAAAGAACCAACTTTTCATTCTACTTATCTTTTCTATGGTTTTTTTCATTTCTATTTCATTGATTTCTGCTCCAGCCACAGCAATCAGAGAAGTAAAAGAGATAAAAGGAATCCAATTTGGAAAGGAAGAAGTAAAACTATCACTATTTGCAGATGACATGATACTATACCTAGAGAATCCTAAAGACTCTACCAGAAAACTGTTAGAGCTCATCCATGAATTTGGCAAAGTCGCAGGAGACAAAATTAATACACAGAAAATGACTGCATTTCTATATACTAACAACGAAAGATCAGAAAGAGAAATTAGGGAAGCAATGCCATTTGCCATCACATCCAAAAGACTAAAATACCTAGGAGTAAACCTACCTAAAGAGACACAAGACCTGTACTCTGAAAACTTTAAGACACTGATGAAAGAAATCAAAGATGACACAAATAGATGGAAAGACATACCATGCTCTTGGATTGGAAGAGTCAATATTATCAAAGTGACTATACTACCCAAGGCAATCTACAGATTCAGTGCAATCCCTATCAAATTACCAAGGACATTTTTCACAGAACTTGAACAAAATATGTTAAAGTTTGCTTAGAAGCACAAAAGACCCAGAATAGCCAAAGACATCCTGAAAAAGAAAAACAGAGCAGGAGGAATCAGGCTCCCAGGCTTCAGACTATACTCCAAAGCAACAGTCATCAAAACCATATGGTACTGGCACAAAGGCAGAAATATAGATCAGTGGAACAGGACAGAAAGCCCAGAACTAAACCCACACACCTAGAGCCAACTAATCTATGACAAAGGAGGTAAGAAGATACAGTGGAGAAAAGACAGTCCCTTCAATAAGTGGTACTGGGAAAACTGGACAGCCACATGGAAACGAGTGAAGTGAGAACACTCCCTAACACCATACACAAAAATAAACTCAAAGTGGATTAAAGATCTAGATATAAGACCAGACACTATCAAACTCTTAGAGGAAAACATAGGCCAAACTCTCTCTGACATAAATGACAGCAACATCTTCTCAGATCCACCCCTTAGAGTAATGACAGTAAAATCAAAAATAAACAAATGGGACTTAAATTAAACTTAAAAGTTTCTGCACAGCAAAGGAAACCCTAAACAAAATGAAAAGACAACCCACAGAATGGCAGAAAAATCTTTGCAAATGAATCAACTGACAAGGGATTAATCTCCAAAATTTATCAACACCTCCTACAGCTCAATACCAAAAAAACACAAACAACCCCATCAAAAAATGGGCAGAAGATCTAAACATACAATTCTCCAAAAAAAAAGACATACAGAATGCCAAAAAAAAAAACCACACGTAAAGATGTTCAACATCACTCATTATTAGAGAAATGCAAATCAAAACCTTTGATTTTGAGGTACCACCTTACACCAGCCAGAATGGCCATCATCAAAAAGCCTACAAACACTAAGTGCTGGAGAGGGTGTGGAGAAAGAGGAACCCTATTACACTGGTGGTGGGATTATACATTGGTGCAACCACTGTGGAAAACAGGATGGAGATGCCTCAGAAAACTAAACATAGAACTACCATTTGATCCAGCAATCCCACTCCTGGGCATCTATCCAGAGAAAGCCATGACGCACAAAGACACATGTACTCTGATGTTTATTGCAGCACTATTTTAAATAGCCAAGACATGGAAACAACCTAAATGTCCATCAACAGAGGAGTGTATCAAGAAGATGTGGTACATATACACAATGGAATATTACTTGGCCATTAAGAGGAACAAAATACTGGCATTTTTAGCCACATGGATGGACCTAGAAATTACCATGCTAAGTGAAGTCAGCCATACAATGAGACACCAACATCAAATGCTTCCACTGTTATGTGGTATCTGAAAAAAGGACACAATGAACTTCTTTACCAAACAGATACTGACTCACAGACTTTGAAAAACTTTCGGTTTCTAGTGGAGAGAGGTTGGGGGGGGATGCACTGGGGTTGTGGGATGGAAATCCTATAAAATTGGATTGTGATGATCATTGTACAACTATAAATGTAATAAATTCATTGGGTAATAATAAGAAATAACTAAGAGCTCCCTAGTCACCCTCTACATGGGACAGTATAACACACCCATGTAAGGAATATGTTGCCTCTGATATCCAAACTTCCCTATGTGTTTTCCCTGTTTGTTTTAGGAGGGGCCAGATCAAACAACTTATCTGGCCCCTTAAAAAGGACATCTAAACGTGCTCCACATCTTTGAACCCACAGCAATGTCAGTGCAGTTCAGCAAGTTCACTGAATGATATTTGAATTTTCTCCACCCTCTGACATGCAGATGTCTTACAATTAAGTCTGGTGTAGGTGCTATGTCTCCTCTCTGTGTACAGTCAGAATAATTTCATAACATAATGCATCAGTGTAATGGAGGGCCAGTGTGCTATCTCATGGAAGGGAGAGGTAATTGCCATTCCTGGAAACTCAACAGTGACACAAGGATGGGGAAAATGCTACTAGTGGGCTCTTTGACAAGGGATGCATTTGCCAGGTCAATGATGGAATGTTGTATATCAGGGTAATATTTACAAATATAGCGATAAAGCCACATCTGGTACCGTAGCTGCATTACTACATTAACATCACAATCATCTACTATCATTCCTTAATACATTTGTCTTCTGCCCAGGCCAAAGAGAAGAGTTGGGGAGGGGGGTTAAGTATTGGCTCCTTAAAGTCAATTTTAGTTCCTAGTGCTCTTGGGCCATATCTGATTCAATGCAAATCACTCTCAAATATAAAATCCTAGTCAAAGCCTTTTCAATTGTGTCCTCCTGCAATTAAATGATATTTTATTGACCTTATTCAAATTATTATAGGGCCATAAATATAAGAATTAAAATTATGGAAGTATCAAGCAGGGAGAGAGGGCAAATTTTGAAACTCTGTTCACAAAGGGATACTTTACTTAATTGCTGTACTTTACAAAAAGGTTTAAGAAAAGTTTCCTTCAGCTCATAAAAAAAATTAAAAAGCAATGTTTCAAATAAAATAGCCATGTTTAAAATTTTTATGTAGTACATTTGATAATGGATATTAGCTATGTCTGTAGCATGAAACATTTTAACGCAATATCCTCAAGTGTATTGACAAATTTATCATTTCTGATTTGACAATGCACCCCATGTAATTTAACATACAAAAATAAAACAAATTATTTTACAATCTCTCTTTTACAAGATAAGATACATAGGGAGTTCCTGGTGGTCTACTGGTTAAAGACTCAGCATTTTGATTGCTGCAACTTGGGTTCAAGCCCTAGCCTGGGAAATTTCACATGCCACAGGTGTGTTAAAAGAATGGTAAGATGCAAATACTTTAAGATTTTAAGGGGCAATCTGGAAATTCTTAAAGTTAGATTGAGGTCCAAAAAAGACTCCATTTAAGTTTTTAGGGGGAAATTGTCAAAATATCAAAAGGTTGGACACCTCACAAAATAGAATCACTATGAGAAAAGTTTCAGGATTACAGAGGAGTAAGATGTGGCACTAACCTTCTTCCAAAAACACATAAAAAATATATACATGTGGGTGACTCACACAGAACATCTACTGAATGCTGGCAGAAGACCTTAAACATCCCAAAAGAGCAAGAAACCACCCATATAACAAGGTAGAAGAAAAGAAGAGAGAGAGATAGAAGGAATTAGGACAGGACTAGCATTCCTGAGCAGGATCTGTGAAGGAGGAAAGGAACTCACACCTTGGGAAGCCACCTATCCCATGGGAAGATCAGCCAATATGGAGAGACTTCAAAGTCATGGAGGAAAGCACAGAAGCTGGGCTAGCAGAACAAAACAGAGTGAGAGCCTCATAGACAATCTGTACCCAGTCCCCCAGACACCACAGCCTGAGGATGCTCAGGCAGGGGCTAGGCAATGAAACACAGCTTTGGAGGTGGCAGGGAGAAACAACAGCAGTCATCTCAAGCACCAGAGGAGGGTAAGGCCTGCCATTCTATGGGTCTGTGAACAGGCACCACCTGCAGCCCCAGTCACCTCAGAGGTTGGCAAAGAAGAGGGCACTGCAACTGAGTACCACCCATTGTTTCTTTCACTCCCCTGGGAACACACCTGCCAAATGCTGCCACTGCCAAATGCTCTGGGTGCTGCCTATACAAGCCTGATCACTGTCACTTCCTAGGGCTCTGTAACTAGGAGCAACCTGTGCAGCACCTCCTGCAAGGCTAAGTGGGACAAGGCGCTTCTTGTGCGGTCTACAGGTGGCAGGGTCAAACCATGGCACTTATCTCTGACTCTAGAGGTGGTCATGGACTGTCACCACTATGGGTCTGAGGAAAGGCACCCCTTACAGTCCCAATCACCTCAGAGGGCACCAAAGAGCATGACATTGTGACTGAGCACCACCTGTTGTTGCCCTCACTCCCCTGGGAACTCACACGCTCCAGCACTGCCACTGCCAAATGCTCTGGGTACTACCTATATCTGCCTGAGGCTCATTAATACTTCCCAAGGTCCAGAATTTAGGAGTGGCCTGTGCCACCTTTCCACACATCCTTGCTACTGTAAAGAGTCCAGGAACAAGGCACTGACTACTAGCCCTGCCCATTGCCTCCTTCTCCCAGAAAACACACACAACACCCTATGAGGGGATAACAGCATGCTCACACTGAGGAAAAAGATAGTAAATATCCAAACTCCCACTCCAAAATATAGAAAATAAGCCCACACAAAATACAAAGGGGTGCTCTCACATATAGCCCTCCAGGACTACAGTAGTTGATTTCACTAAAATCACAGGAAAATAAAAATATAAGCAAAATGAAGAAGCTCAGTAACCATTCCCAGTTAAAAGAACAGGAGAATTCAGCTGAAGCAGCAAAAAATAAAACAGACTTCTACAGTCTAATAGACACTAAGTTCAAAAAGGAAATATTGAAAATAGTGAAGCAATTAAGGGTGAATATGGGGAAATTAAGAGCAGATATAAACAGTAGTGGAGACTATTCACACATATAAAGAAGAGCAAAGAAAATTATAAAATTATTTTGAGGAGACACAAATTGAGTTAAAGGCACTGAAGAAGAGAATGCATAATGCAGAGGAATGAGTTAATGACTTGGAAGATAGAACAATGGAAAAAAATCATCCAATCAAAACAGCAGACAAAAAACCAAATGAAAAAACATGAAAGCAACGTAAGAGATCTATGAGCTAATATAAAGCCAGGATAATCTCTATATATTATAAATTCTAGAAGGATAAGTAAAAGAAAAAGGGACTGAAAATATATTTGAGGGGCACCACTTGCATCCCCAATCACCTCAAGGGGACCACAAAAGAGGGCATTGTGACTGAACACCACGTGTTGATGCTCTTGCACCCCTAGGAACACACCAGCCCTGCTGCTCCCACTGCTGAATGCTCTGGGCAGTATCAACAGGCCTAATCTCTGTCACTTCCCAGGATCCTGCAGCTAGGAACAGCCTGTAGAGCACCTCCTGTGTGGCCTAAGTGAGACTGGGTGCTTCATGAATGGTCTAAAGGAGGTGGGGGCAAACCACTGCAATTATCACTACCCCAGAGGTGGTCATAGCCTGCTAGAACTAGGATCCCTGAACAGGCACCACCTAAGTTTCCAATCAACTCAGAGGAAGGTATTGCAATTGAACACTAGGTGTTGTTGCTCCACTCCCCTGGGAATTCACACACACTGCTGCTGCTACTGCTAAATGGTCTAGTCACCTCGTATATCTGCCTAGAGGTCATTATCACTTCCCAGGTCCCTGCAACTAGGAGTACCCCATGCCACCTTCCTGTAGGTCCTTGCTGCTGTTCAGAACCCAGTGAGAGGGCATTGTCTGCTGGACCTATCCATTGCCTCCTTCTCCTTGAAAACACACTGAGCATCCTAGGAATAACAGTCTGTTCACACCAAAGAAAGAGACAGCAATTCAAACTCCCACACCAAAAAGTAATCGTAACCCATCAAAAAATACAAAGGGGTGCATTGGCGTAGAAGTAGCCTTACAAGACTACAGTTGGGCTCCCCCAAACTCACAGAAAAAGAAAAACAGAGGCAAGATAAAGAAGCTCAGAAACCATTACCAATTAAAGGAACAGGACAATTCACCTAAAGCAGTGAACAATGAAACAAACATCTACAGTCTGACAAACACTGAGTTCAAAGGCGAGATAGTGAAAATATTGAAGGAATTACTGAAGGAATTAAAGCCGAATATAAGGAACTAAGAGTGGATATGAACAGTAATGCAGATTTCCTTAGAAAGGAACTAGAAAATATAAGGAGGAACCAAGAAAAATTGGAAAATTCATTTGCAGAGATGCAAACTGACTGAAAGCACTAAAGAGCAGAATGAATAATGCAGAGGAATGAATTAATGACATGAAAGATAGAACAATGGAAATCACCCAATCAGGACATCATATAGAAAAACAAATGAAAAACATGAAAGCTATATAAGAGATCTATGGGATAATATAAAGCAGGCCAATCTATGCATAACAGGAATTCCAGAAGGAGAAGAAGAAGAATAGGGGATTGAAAATATAGTTGAAGAAATTATCACTGGAAACTTTCCAAATCTAAAGGAAACTAATGTCAAGATACAGGAAGCACAGAAGGGCCCAAACAAATTGAACCCAAACAGGCCCACATCAAGTCAAATTGTAATAAAAATGGCAAAAGTTAAAGATAAAGAGTGGATTCCAAAGGCAGCAAGAGAAAAGCAAAGTGTTAATTATAAGGGAACCCCCATAAGGTGATCAGCTGATTTCCCTGCAGAAATACTACAGGCCAGAAGAGAAGGACAAAATAAATTTAAAGTGCTGAAAGGAAAAAAAAAATTGCAATGTAGAATACTCTATCCACCAAGAATATCATTTAAAATAGAAAGGAAAATAAAGAATTTCCCCAACAACAACAACAACAAAAGCCAAAAGAGTACAGCAATACTAAACCCTTTCTAAAAGATATACTGAAAGGACTTCTCTAAATTAAAAAAAAAGTAAGAAAAATTAGGATGGAAGTAACCACAATTGGAAAACAATCACTTAAACAAGCCAGCATATAGACCTAAACATGAACAAGTTAAAAAGAAAAAAAAAATCATCAAAATCATACACTGTGGGGAAGAAATGTAAGAAAATATAAATTCTTTTTTTTATTTTGATGATGTGTTTGAGCTTTTATGACTATCATATAAAAGGAAGCAGATATCATTTAAAAGGAAGGGGTTAACATAGTTAAAAAAAAACAGAGTACCTGAGAAACAGAATGTTACATTCACAAACACAGCAAAGAAAATTATTCAAGCATAAAATAAATGGAAACCATCCAACCAAAAAAAAAAAAAAAAAAAGAAAGAAAAAAGAAACAGAATAACTGGAAAACAAAGTTTAAAAGGGCAATAAATACACATCTATAAAAAATCACCTTAAATGTCAGTGGACTGAATGTTCGAATCAAAAGACATGGTGGTGGCCGACTGGATAAAAAAGCAAAATCCTTCAATCTGCTGTCTACAAGAGACTTACCTTAGGGCAACGGACACATATAGATTGAAATGGAGGGAATGGGAAAAGATATTTCATGCTAGTAGACAAGACAGGAAATCAGGATTTGCAATACTGATATAAAAAAATACACTTTAAAATAAAGGCCATAAAGAAAGACAAAGAAGGACAGTATTCAATGGTGAAAGGACTCATTCAAGAAGAGGATATTACAATCATCAATATACATGTCCATAACATAGAAACAACCAGATAAATTAAAAAAATACTAACAGATATAAAAGCAGAAATCGATGGGAATACATTCATAGTAGATGAGGTTAACACCCACACACATCAATAGACAAATCCCTTAGAATAAAAATCAATAGGCAACAAAGATTCTTAAAAAAATAGAAAAATTGGATGTAAACAATATTTTCATTACATTACATCCAAAGAAATCAGAATATATATTCCTCAAAAGTGTACATGGTACATTTACAAGGAACACATAATGGGGCACAAAGCGAACTTAACAAATTTAAGAGTATGGAAAAACTTACAAGTGCCCTATCTGAACAAAATGGCATAAAACTAGAAATTACCCACAGGAAATGAAATGAGAAAAACCTTACTACATGGAGGCTAAACAATATGCTACTAAAAACCCAGTGGATCAATGAGGAAATCAAAGAGGAAATTTAAAAATACCTCGAGACCCATGATAGTGAAGACACAGCCACTCAAAATCTATGGGATGCCACACAAGCAGTGCTTAGTGGGAAATTCATTACTTTACAGGCCTGCCTCAAAAATGAAGAAAACTCTTACAAGGACAACTTAACCCATGACCTAAAGGAATTAGAAAAAGAAGAACAAACAAAACCTAAAGATGAGTGAGGAAATCAATAAAATATAGATTCAAAAAATAATAGAAAACAATCAATAAAACCAAGAGCTGGTTCTTTGAAAAGGTAAACAAAATTCATACACCTCTGGCCAGACTCAAGAAGAAGAAGAGAAGAGAGAAAAAAAAAATAAACAAAATAAGAAATAGAGGGAGAAGTCCCAACGGATACTACAGAAATGCCAAAAAAAGAAAAAACAAAACAAAACAAAACAAAAAACCTTGAGCGAATACTATGAACAATTGTATGCCAACAGAGTTGGCAACCTGGAAGACATAGAGACTGATAGCCTGCAAAAACTGAATCAAGAAGAAACAGATCAGCTGAACAGACCCATCACTAGAAATGAAATTGACCATGTCAAAAAACATTTCGTACAAATAACGGTCCAGGACCAGATGGCTTCACAGGCAAATTTTACCAAACATACAAAGATGAAATTATACCCATCCTCCTTAAACTTTTTCAAAAGGTCAACGAAGAAGGAACACTCCCAACAATATTCTATGTAGTCACCATAACCATAATTCCAAAACTACACAAAGATATTATCAAGAAATAAAACTATAGGCCAATATATTTGATGAAAATATACCAAAACCCTCAACAAAATTTTAGCCAACTGAATCCAACGACATATAAAAAATCTCAAACACCACAATCAGGTGAGTTTCATCCTCCATTCCCAGTGATGGTTCAACCTATGTGCAATCAATGTCACATACCTCATTAATCAAAGAAAAGTCAAAAGCCACATAATCATCTCGATACAGAAAGAGCATTTGACAAAGTCCAACATCCATTCATGATAAACACTCTTACCAAAGTGAGTACAGAGGGAACATACCTCAACATAATAAAAGCCATTTATTATAAACCCACAGCCAATACAATACTCAATGGAGAAAAGCTGAAAGCCTTCCCACTAAAACTGGAACAAGTCAAGGATGTCCACTCTCACCAGTTATTCCACACAGTATTGGAAATCTAGCCACAGCAATCAGACAAGCAAAAGAAACAAAAAGTATCCAAATAGGAAGTGAAGAGGTAAAATTGTCACTGTATGCAGATGACATGATATGATATATAGGCAACCCTAAGAACTCCACACAAAATCTGCATGAACTAATCCACAACTTCAGCAAAGTAGCAGGATATAAGTTTGACATTCAGAAATCAGTTTCATTTCAGTATACCTCCAAAGAACTATTAGAAAAGGAATACAAAAATACAACACTGCTTAAAATTTCACCCCCAAAAATTCAAATACCTGGGAATAAACCTAACCAAGGAGGTGAAAGACTAAGATGGTGAGAACTATAAAGCCATAATCAAGGAAATTAAAGAAGATGTAAAGAAATGTAAAGATATTCCATGTGGCTAGGTTGGAAAAGTTGGTAGGGTAAAAAAGGTCATACTACCCCAAGCAATCTACAGATTCAACACAATCCCTATCCAATTACCCACGACATTTTTAAGAGAACTACAACAAACAATCCAAATGTTTATATGGAACCACAAAAGACCCAGAATTGCCAAAGCAATGAGGAGAAACAAAAACCAAGCAGGAGGCATAGCTCTCCCAGACTTCAGGCAAGATTACAAAGCTACAGTGATCAAGACCGTGTGGTACTGGTAGCAAAACAAACAGACCAACAGAACAGAATAGAGAATCCAGAAATAAACCCAGACACTTATGGTCAATTAATCTTTGACAAAGGAGGCAAAAATATAAAATGGGAAAAAGTCTTTTCAGCAAGTATATCTGGGAAACCTGGACAAATGCCTGCAAATCATTGAAAAGAGAACACATTCTCATGCCATTCACAAAATAACTTCAAGATAGCTCAAGAACTTAAACATAAGAGGAGAAACCATCAAACTCCTAGAAAAGGACATAGGCAAAAGATTCTCTGACATCAACCTTAGAAATGTTTACTCAGGTCAGTCTCCCAAAGCAACAGAAATACAAGCAAAAGTAAACCAAAGGGACCTAATCAAACTGACAAGTTTTTGCACAGCAACAGAAATAAAGAAGAAGAAAAAAAACTTACAGAATGGGAGAAAATAGTTTCAAATGGTGATATTTCCTTTTTTTTTTTTTTTCCTTTTCTTTTCATTTTTTTGGTCTTTTGTCTTTTCTAGGGCCTCACCCACAGAACACGGAGATTTCCAGGCTAGGGAATCAGAGCTATAGCCACCTGCCTACACCAGAGCCACAGCAACGCAGGACCCAGGCCGCATCTGTGATGTACACCACAGCTCAGTGCAACACCATAACCTTAACCCACTGAACAAAGACAGGGAACGAATGTGCAACTTCACGCTTCCTACTCAGATTCATTAACCACTGAGCCATGATCAGAATTTCAGTTTCACATGATACAACTGACAAGGGCTTAATCTTTCAAATAGACAAACTCATAAAACAAATACAACTGAACAGCAAGAAGCCAAAAACCAAATAGAAAAATGGGCAAAAGACCTGAATAGACAGTTCTCCAAAGAACATATACAGGTTACCAAAAAGTGCATGAAAATAAAACGTTCAACATCAATGATAATTACATAGTGGCAAATCAAAACTGGAATGACGTACAACTTCCCAACTGACAGAATGGCCATCATTAATAAGTGCAGGAACACCAAATGCTGGGGGTGGGGCGGGAAAAGGAGTGACCTCTCTTGCACTGAAGAAGGGACGGTAAACAGGTACAAGAACTGTGGAAAACACTTCGGACCTGCATCAGAAAATTAAAAGAAGAACTAGAATATGACACAGCAATCCCAATATTGAGAATATGTCCAGACAAAACATTGTTTGAAAAACAAAACTGCACGATCATCTAAACTGTAAAACTATTCAAAATAAAAGAATCATGGACACAACCAGAATGTTCATCAACAGATGACTGGATTGAGAAGAAGTGGTGTACAAATAGACAAAGGAAAATTACTAATCCACAAAAAAGAAAAAAAATTTATACAAGCATGAATGGAAACAGTGACCCTGATGCTGAGTGAAGGAAGACACAAAGAGAAAGACAAATGCCATGTGACATCACCTGTATCTGGAATCTAATGTACGGCACAGGTGAACCTTTCCAGAGAAACGAAACTCACCCACTTGGAGAATAGGCTTGTAGTTGCCAGGGAGGAGGAGGGCCAGGGAGTGGGATGGATTGCGAACTCAGGGTTAACGGAAACAGACTGTTGCCTTTGGAATGGATTAGCAAGGAGATCCTGCTGGGGAGCACTGGCCACCCTGACTAGTCACGCCTGAGGAAGCATGATAAGTTAAGAAAAAAGAAGGCACAAACCTATGTGTAACTGGGGCAGCACGCTGTCCAGTCAAAATCTGACAGAGCACGGCAAACAAGCTGCAATGCAAACAAAGATAACAGTCAAGCCTGGAGAAGGAAACAAAACGTATGTGACGCAATGATGCCTGAAAACTTTCCAAATCTAAAGGAACACTACATCAAGAGGCAGGAAGTGGACAGGGCCTCACACACATGCAAACCCAAACAGGCTCACACCAGGACACACTGAAAAAAACAAACCAAACAGCAGCGAAAGTTAAAGAGAGGGTTCTGAAGGCAGCAAGAGAGAAACAAAGAGTTACCTAGTGATATGGGTACCCACCCAAGGATATCAGCGGATTTCTCTACAGAAACAAGGCAGGCCAGAAGACAGTAGCAAATCTCTTGACCATTCCAAAAGGGAAGAAGGCGCAGCCTAGAATACTCTCCTCCCCAAGAATTTCACTTAACATACCAGGAGAAACGAAGACCTTCTCCAAACACCAAACATGTACCCACTACAGCAATACTAAGCCCCATTCTACAAGAAATACGCAAAGGTCTTCTCCACGCAAACATGAAGTAAGAAGAAACAAGATAGAGGAAATTGCATTTCAAAAGCAATCACTTAAGGCAGTATACAGATCTCAAAGGAAAAACCATAAACACCTAGCACAAACCTGGGCATAAACACAAGGACTGCAAAAGGACAAATATGGAGATGTGGAAAAAGAACTATAGATTCAGCCAACGTGGGAAAGGAGGGTCAGGAGATCTCGACGTTGTTGTAGCATGTGTGTGAGCCTACATGACTATCAGGCTAAAGCTCGCAGACATGGGAAGGGGTTAACACACTTGACACCCATGGCAACCGCACATCACAACCAAACATTACTTTCACAAACTCTAAAAAGAAAAGGACATGGGCATAAAAGAAAATGGCATCAACCACCCCGTAAAAAAGAGAAAGGAACAAAGATGAAAGCTGGAATCTCCTGGGAACAAAACAGGTTTTGGAAAACGGCAATAAGTTCATACTCATCAATAATTACCTGAAAGGTCAATGGACTCAGGGCTCCATTCCAAAGACACAGAGTGGCAGACAGAACAAAAAGGAAGAAAAAATAAAACCAAGGAGGCCACAACAGGGCCTACCATAGGTTGGCTACAAGGGACTCACCTTAGGGGACAAGACACATATCAATTTTATGGGAGAAGTGGAAAAAGAGGCTTCACATGAATGGAACAGACAGGAAAGCAGACGTTGCAATACTTATACCAGACAAAAATAGACTGGGAAATGAAGGCCATAAATCACGGCAAAGGAGGACACTATTCAATGGTGAAAGCATCCATTTCAGAAGAGGATCACTACATTCATCAACATACATGCCCCAACATAGGAACACTCCGATACACACAACAAATACTAGCAGATGCAAAAGGAGAACGGGATGCGAATCAATAAGGGCAGCAGCCTCTAATACCCCAATCTCATCAAGGGAAGATCCTCCAGACCGAAAGTCATGAAGACGACCGATACACGAAATGACACTCCAGAAAAGGAAGCCCTCATGGATATTTTCAATATAACATCCCACCAAATCAGAATAAGTAGTCATTGCAAGTGCACATGGAACATTCTGAAGATTGGCCACAACGTTGGGAACAAAACAAACCTTTAGAAATGTGAGAGTAGAGAAACTAGTTCAAGCTCTGCTCAGACCAAAATGGCATGAGATTAGAAAGAAACCGTGAGCAGAGAAATGAGAAGAAAGGGACCTGAAGAAGCCGAAACAACATGTTACTCAGGGAAACAAGACGTCACTGAGGAAATCAAAATGGAAATGACAAAAAGAAAAAAAAACATACCTCGAGGACATTCCCTTGGGGTTCAACAGAAACAATTCTAACTAGAATCATGAGGATGCAGGTTCGATCACCAGCCTCGCTCAGTGCCTTGAGGATCCAGCATTGCCATGAGGCGGGGCTCAGATTAGCGATATAGCTCGGACTGGGCATTGCTCTGGCTGGGGCATAGCCTGGCAAGGACAGCTCCAAATCCAAACCTAGCAGGGCAACCGCCATAGGCCACAGGTGTGGCCCGAAAAGGACACTTTAGAAATAAGACCTGGAGACCAAAGAATGAGAAGAAGATAATGAGAATGAGAAGAACAACAACAACAAAAAAGGACTCAAAATCAACAGGAGGTCGCACACTCATGATGGGGCACTACCTGACACAGGTCAGAAGGGTCCCCATTAACAAGTCAAACAACCACACAGGCTGGAGAGGGTGTGCAGAAAAGGGAATCCTCCTTCCCTGGTGGTGGGGCTGTAACTGCGTCCAACCACCATGCAAAACGCTATGGAGGACCCTCAGAAATCCAAGTGTAGAGCTCCCACAAGACCCAGCCATCCCACTCACTCTTGGGCATCGATCTGGACAAAGCTCGGCTTGAGAAAGACACAGGCACCCGTACACTAGAGTACATGGCAGCCCTATGCACAAGAGCCCATACATGGAGACCACCTACGTGTCCATCGAGAGACGAACGCAGGAAGAAGACGTCGTATCTCCATGGACACGACGGACCACTACGCAGCCAGACAAAGCACAAAACAATGCCAGTTGTAGCAGCACGGGCGCAACTCGAGACTCTCCTCCTGAGCGAAGCAAGTCACAAAGACAAAGACAAATGCCATGTGACATCACCTGCATCTGGAATCTAATGTACGGCACAGGTGAACCTTTCCAGAGAAACGAAACTCACGCACTTGGACAATACGCTTGGGGTTGCCAGGGAGGAGGAGAGCCAGGGAGTGGGATGGATTGCGAACTCAGGGTTAACAGACACACACTCTTGCCTTTGGAATGGATTAGCAAGGAGATCCTGCTGGGGAGCACTGGCCACCCTGTCTAGTCACGCCTGAGGAAGCATGATAAGTTAAGCAAAAAGAAGGCACAAACCTATGTGTAACTGGGGCAGCACGCTGTCCAGTCAAAATCTGACAGAGCACGGCAAACAAGCTGCAATGCAAACAAAGATAACAGTCATGCGTTGAGAAGGAAACAAAACGCATGTGAAGCAATGCTACCTCAAAACTTTCCAAATCTAAAGGAACACTACATCAAGCGGCAGGAAGCAGACAGGGCCCCCCACACATGCCAACCCAAACAGGCTCACACCAAGACACACTGAAAAAAACAAACCAAAAAGCGGCAAAAGTTAAACCCAAAGAGAGGGTTCTGAAGGCAGCGAGAGAGAAACAAAGAGTTACCTAGTGATACGGGTACCCACATAAGGCTATCAGCGGATTGCTCTACAGAAACAAGGCAGGCCAGAAGACACTAGCAAGATCTCTTGATCCTTCCAAAAGGGAAGAAGGCGCAGCCTAGAATACTCTCCTCCCCAAGAATTTCACTTAACATACCAGGAGAAACGAAGACCTTCTCCAAACACCAAACACGTACCCACTACAGCAATACTAAGCCCCATTCTACAAGAAATACGCAAAGGTCTTCTCCACGCAAACATGAAGTAAGAAGAAACAGGATGGAGGCAATTGCATTTCAAAAGCAATCACTTGAGGCAGTATACAGATCTCAAAGGAAAACCCATACACACCTAGCGCAAACCTGGGCATAAACACAAGGACTGCAAAAGGACAAACATGGAGATGTGGAAAAAGGACTATAGATTCAGCCAAGGTGGGAAAGGAAGCTCAGGACATCTCGACGTTTTGTAGCATGTCTGTGAGCCGACACGACTATCAGGCTAAAGCTCCCAGACATGGGAAGGGGTTAACACACTTGACACCCATGACCACATCGTGGGGAACAAAACGAACCTTCACAAAGGCGAGAGTAGAGAAACTAGTTCAAGCTCTCTGCTCAGACCAAAATGGCATGAGATTAGAAAGAAACCGTGAGCAGAGACATGAGAAGAAACGGACCTGAAGAAGCCGAAACAACATGTTACTCAGGGAAACAAGACGTCACTGAGGAAATCAAAATGGAAATGACAAAAAGAAAAAAAAACATACCTCGAGGACATTCCCTTGGGGTTCAACAGAAACAATTCTAACTAGAATCATGAGGATGCAGGTTCGATCACCAGCCTCGCTCAGTGCCTTGAGGATCCAGCATTGCCATGAGGCGGGGCTCAGATTAGCGATATAGCTCGGACTGGGCATTGCTCTGGCTGGGGCATAGCCTGGCAAGGACAGCTCCAAATCCACACCTAGCCGGGCAACCGCCATAGGCCACAGGTGTGGCCCGAAAAGGACACTATAGAAATAAGACCTGGAGACCAAAGAATGAGAAGAAGATAATGAGAATGAGAAGAAGAACAACAACAACAAAAAAGGACTCAAAATCAACAGGAGGTCGCACACTCATGATGGGGCACTACCTGACACAGGTCAGAAGGGTCCCCATTAACAAGTCAAACAACCACACAGGCTGGAGAGGGTGTGCAGAAAAGGGAATCCTCCTTCCCTGGTGGTGGGGCTGTAACTGCGTCCGACCACCATGCAAAACGCTATGGAGGACCCTCAGAAATCCAAGTGTAGAGCTCCCACAAGACCCAGCCATCCCACTCACTCTTGGGCATCGATCTGGACAAAGCTCGGCTTGAGAAAGACACAGGCACCCGTACACTAGAGTACATGGCAGCCCTATGCACAAGAGCCCACACATGGAGACCACCTACGTGTCCATCGAGAGACGAACGCAGGAAGAAGATGTCGTATCTCCATGGACACGACGGACCACTACGCAGCCAGACAAAGCACAAAACAATGCCAGTTGTAGCAGCACGGGCGCAACTCGAGACTCTCCTCCTGAGCGAAGCAAGTCACAAAGACAAAGACAAATGCCATGTGACATCACCTGCATCTGGAATCTAATGTACGGCACAGGTGAACCTTTCCAGAGAAACGAAACTCACGCACTTGGACAATACGCTTGGGGTTGCCAGGGAGGAGGAGAGCCAGGGAGTGGGATGCATTGCGAACTCAGGGTTAACAGACACACACTCTTGCCTTTGGAATGGATTAGCAAGGAGATCCTGCTGGGGAGCACTGGCCACCCTGTCTAGTCACGCCTGAGGAAGCATGATAAGTTAAGCAAAAAGAAGGCACAAACCTATGTGTAACTGGGGCAGCACGCTGTCCAGTCAAAATCTGACAGAGCACGGCAAACAAGCTGCAATGCAAACAAAGATAACAGTCATGCGTTGAGAAGGAAACAAAACGCATGTGAAGCAATGCTACCTCAAAACTTTCCAAATCTAAAGGAACACTACATCAAGCGGCAGGAAGCAGACAGGGCCCCCCACACATGCCAACCCAAACAGGCTCACACCAAGACACACTGAAAAAAACAAACCAAAAAGCGGCAAAAGTTAAACCCAAAGAGAGGGTTCTGAAGGCAGCGAGAGAGAAACAAAGAGTTACCTAGTGATACGGGTACCCACATAAGGCTATCAGCGGATTGCTCTACAGAAACAAGGCAGGCCAGAAGACACTAGCAAGATCTCTTGATCCTTCCAAAAGGGAAGAAGGCGCAGCCTAGAATACCCTCCTCCCCAAGAATTTCACTTAACATACCAGGAGAAACGAAGACCTTCTCCAAACACCAAACACGTACCCACTACAGCAATACTAAGCCCCATTCTACAAGAAATACGCAAAGGTCTTCTCCACGCAAACATGAAGTAAGAAGAAACAGGATGGAGGCAATTGCATTTCAAAAGCAATCACTTGAGGCAGTATACAGATCTCAAAGGAAAACCCATACACACCTAGCGCAAACCTGGGCATAAACACAAGGACTGCAAAAGGACAAACATGGAGATGTGGAAAAAGGACTATAGATTCAGCCAAGGTGGGAAAGGAGGCTCAGGACATCTCGACGTATTGTAGCATGTCTGTGAGCCGACACGACTATCAGGCTAAAGCTCCCAGACATGGGAAGGGGTTAACACACTTGACACCCATGACCACATCGTGGGGAACAAAACGAACCTTCACAAAGGCGAGAGTAGAGAAACTAGTTCAAGCTCTCTGCTCAGACCAAAATGGCATGAGATTAGAAAGAAACCTTGAGCAGAGACATGAGACGAAACGGACCTGAAGAAGCCTAAACAACATGTTACTCAGGAAAACAAGATGTCACTGAGGAAATCAAAATGGAAATTACAGAAAGAAAAAAAAAATACCTCGAGGACATTCCCATGTGGCTCAGCAGACACAATTCTGACTAGAATCCATGAGGATGCAGGTTCGATCCCCAGCCTCCCTCGGTGGCTTAAGGATCCAGTAATGCCATGAGCCGGGGCTCGGATTAGCGAGGTAGCTCAGACCAGGAATTTCTCTGGCTGCGGCATAGTCTGGCAAGGACAGCTCCAAATCCACACCTGGCCGGGGAACCACCATATGCCACAGGTGTGGCCCTAAAAGGAAACACTTTAGAAATAAGACCTGGAGACCAAAGACTGAGAAGAACATAATGAGAATGAGAAGAAGAACAACAACAACAAAAAAGGACTCTAAATCGACAGGAGGTCGCACACTCATGATGGGGCACTACCTGACACAGGTCAGAAGGGTCCCCATTAACAAGTCAATCACCCACACAGGCTGGAGAGGGTGTGCAGAAGAGGGAAACCTCCTTCCCTGGTGGTGGGGCTGTAACTGGGTCCGACCACCATGCAAAACGCTATGGAGGTCCCTCAGAAAACCAATGTAGAGCTCAAACAGCACACAGCTATCCCACTCACTCTTGGGCATGTATCCGGACAAAGCTCGGCTTGAGAAAGACACAGGCACCCGTACACTAGAGTTCATGGCAGCCCTATGCACAAGAGCCCACACATGGAGACCACCTACGTGTCCATCAAGAGACGAACGCAGGAAGAAGATGTCGTATCTCCATGGACACGACGGACCACTACGCAGCCAGACAAAGCACAAAACAATGCCAGTTGTAGCAGCACGGGCGCAACTCGAGACTCTCCTCCTGAGCGAAGCAAGTCACAAAGACAAAGACAAATGCCATGTGACATCACCTGCATCTGGAATCTAATGTACGGCACAGGTGAACCTTTCCAGAGAAACGAAACTCACGCACTTGGACAATACGCTTGGGGTTGCCAGGGAGGAGGAGAGCCAGGGAGTGGGATGGATTGCGAACTCAGGGTTAACAGACACACACTCTTGCCTTTGGAATGGATTAGCAAGGAGATCCTGCTGGGGAGCACTGGCCACCCTGTCTAGTCACGCCTGAGGAAGCATGATAAGTTAAGCAAAAAGAAGGCACAAACCTATGTGTAACTGGGGCAGCACGCTGTCCAGTCAAAATCTGACAGAGCACGGCAAACAAGCTGCAATGCAAACAAAGATAACAGTCATGCGTTGAGAAGGAAACAAAACGCATGTGAAGCAATGCTACCTGAAAACTTTCCAAATCTAAAGGAACACTACATCAAGCGGCAGGAAGCAGACAGGGCCCCCCACACATGCCAACCCAAACAGGCTCACACCAAGACACACTGAAAAAAACAAACCAAAAAGCGGCAAAAGTTAAACCCAAAGAGAGGGTTCTGAAGGCAGCGAGAGAGAAACAAAGAGTTACCTAGTGATACGGGTACCCACATAAGGCTATCAGCGGATTGCTCTACAGAAACAAGGCAGGCCAGAAGACACTAGCAAGATCTCTTGATCCTTCCAAAAGGGAAGAAGGCGCAGCCTAGAATACTCTCCTCCCCAAGAATTTCACTTAACATACCAGGAGAAACGAAGACCTTCTCCAAACACCAAACACGTACCCACTACAGCAATACTAAGCCCCATTCTACAAGAAATACGCAAAGGTCTTCTCCACGCAAACATGAAGTAAGAAGAAACAGGATGGAGGCAATTGCATTTCAAAAGCAATCACTTGAGGCAGTATACAGATCTCAAAGGAAAACCCATACACACCTAGCGCAAACCTGGGCATAAACACAAGGACTGCAAAAGGACAAACATGGAGATGTGGAAAAAGGACTATAGATTCAGCCAAGGTGGGAAAGGAAGCTCAGGACATCTCGACGTTTTGTAGCATGTCTGTGAGCCGACACGACTATCAGGCTAAAGCTCCCAGACATGGGAAGGGGTTAACACACTTGACACCCATGACCACATCGTGGGGAACAAAACGAACCTTCACAAAGGCGAGAGTAGAGAAACTAGTTCAAGCTCTCTGCTCAGACCAAAATGGCATGAGATTAGAAAGAAACCGTGAGCAGAGACATGAGAAGAAACGGACCTGAAGAAGCCGAAACAACATGTTACTCAGGGAAACAAGACGTCACTGAGGAAATCAAAATGGAAATGACAAAAAGAAAAAAAAACATACCTCGAGGACATTCCCTTGGGGTTCAACAGAAACAATTCTAACTAGAATCATGAGGATGCAGGTTCGATCACCAGCCTCGCTCAGTGCCTTGAGGATCCAGCATTGCCATGAGGCGGGGCTCAGATTAGCGATATAGCTCGGACTGGGCATTGCTCTGGCTGGGGCATAGCCTGGCAAGGACAGCTCCAAATCCACACCTAGCCGGGCAACCGCCATAGGCCACAGGTGTGGCCCGAAAAGGACACTATAGAAATAAGACCTGGAGACCAAAGAATGAGAAGAAGATAATGAGAATGAGAAGAAGAACAACAACAACAAAAAAGGACTCAAAATCAACAGGAGGTCGCACACTCATGATGGGGCACTACCTGACACAGGTCAGAAGGGTCCCCATTAACAAGTCAAACAACCACACAGGCTGGAGAGGGTGTGCAGAAAAGGGAATCCTCCTTCCCTGGTGGTGGGGCTGTAACTGCGTCCGACCACCATGCAAAACGCTATGGAGGACCCTCAGAAATCCAAGTGTAGAGCTCCCACAAGACCCAGCCATCCCACTCACTCTTGGGCATCGATCTGGACAAAGCTCGGCTTGAGAAAGACACAGGCACCCGTACACTAGAGTACATGGCAGCCCTATGCACAAGAGCCCACACATGGAGACCACCTACGTGTCCATCGAGAGACGAACGCAGGAAGAAGATGTCGTATCTCCATGGACACGACGGACCACTACGCAGCCAGACAAAGCACAAAACAATGCCAGTTGTAGCAGCACGGGCGCAACTCGAGACTCTCCTCCTGAGCGAAGCAAGTCACAAAGACAAAGACAAATGCCATGTGACATCACCTGCATCTGGAATCTAATGTACGGCACAGGTGAACCTTTCCAGAGAAACGAAACTCACGCACTTGGACAATACGCTTGGGGTTGCCAGGGAGGAGGAGAGCCAGGGAGTGGGATGCATTGCGAACTCAGGGTTAACAGACACACACTCTTGCCTTTGGAATGGATTAGCAAGGAGATCCTGCTGGGGAGCACTGGCCACCCTGTCTAGTCACGCCTGAGGAAGCATGATAAGTTAAGCAAAAAGAAGGCACAAACCTATGTGTAACTGGGGCAGCACGCTGTCCAGTCAAAATCTGACAGAGCACGGCAAACAAGCTGCAATGCAAACAAAGATAACAGTCATGCGTTGAGAAGGAAACAAAACGCATGTGAAGCAATGCTACCTCAAAACTTTCCAAATCTAAAGGAACACTACATCAAGCGGCAGGAAGCAGACAGGGCCCCCCACACATGCCAACCCAAACAGGCTCACACCAAGACACACTGAAAAAAACAAACCAAAAAGCGGCAAAAGTTAAACCCAAAGAGAGGGTTCTGAAGGCAGCGAGAGAGAAACAAAGAGTTACCTAGTGATACGGGTACCCACATAAGGCTATCAGCGGATTGCTCTACAGAAACAAGGCAGGCCAGAAGACACTAGCAAGATCTCTTGATCCTTCCAAAAGGGAAGAAGGCGCAGCCTAGAATACCCTCCTCCCCAAGAATTTCACTTAACATACCAGGAGAAACGAAGACCTTCTCCAAACACCAAACACGTACCCACTACAGCAATACTAAGCCCCATTCTACAAGAAATACGCAAAGGTCTTCTCCACGCAAACATGAAGTAAGAAGAAACAGGATGGAGGCAATTGCATTTCAAAAGCAATCACTTGAGGCAGTATACAGATCTCAAAGGAAAACCCATACACACCTAGCGCAAACCTGGGCATAAACACAAGGACTGCAAAAGGACAAACATGGAGATGTGGAAAAAGGACTATAGATTCAGCCAAGGTGGGAAAGGAGGCTCAGGACATCTCGACGTATTGTAGCATGTCTGTGAGCCGACACGACTATCAGGCTAAAGCTCCCAGACATGGGAAGGGGTTAACACACTTGACACCCATGACCACATCGTGGGGAACAAAACGAACCTTCACAAAGGCGAGAGTAGAGAAACTAGTTCAAGCTCTCTGCTCAGACCAAAATGGCATGAGATTAGAAAGAAACCTTGAGCAGAGACATGAGACGAAACGGACCTGAAGAAGCCTAAACAACATGTTACTCAGGAAAACAAGATGTCACTGAGGAAATCAAAATGGAAATTACAGAAAGAAAAAAAAAATACCTCGAGGACATTCCCATGTGGCTCAGCAGACACAATTCTGACTAGAATCCATGAGGATGCAGGTTCGATCCCCAGCCTCCCTCGGTGGCTTAAGGATCCAGTAATGCCATGAGCCGGGGCTCGGATTAGCGAGGTAGCTCAGACCAGGAATTTCTCTGGCTGCGGCATAGTCTGGCAAGGACAGCTCCAAATCCACACCTGGCCGGGGAACCACCATATGCCACAGGTGTGGCCCTAAAAGGAAACACTTTAGAAATAAGACCTGGAGACCAAAGACTGAGAAGAACATAATGAGAATGAGAAGAAGAACAACAACAACAAAAAAGGACTCTAAATCGACAGGAGGTCGCACACTCATGATGGGGCACTACCTGACACAGGTCAGAAGGGTCCCCATTAACAAGTCAATCACCCACACAGGCTGGAGAGGGTGTGCAGAAGAGGGAAACCTCCTTCCCTGGTGGTGGGGCTGTAACTGGGTCCGACCACCATGCAAAACGCTATGGAGGTCCCTCAGAAAACCAATGTAGAGCTCAAACAGCACACAGCTATCCCACTCACTCTTGGGCATGTATCCGGACAAAGCTCGGCTTGAGAAAGACACAGGCACCCGTACACTAGAGTTCATGGCAGCCCTATGCACAAGAGCCCACACATGGAGACCACCTACGTGTCCATCAAGAGACGAACGCAGGAAGAAGATGTCGTATCTCCATGGACACGACGGACCACTACGCAGCCAGACAAAGCACAAAACAATGCCAGTTGTAGCAGCACGGGCGCAACTCGAGACTCTCCTCCTGAGCGAAGCAAGTCACAAAGACAAAGACAAATGCCATGTGACATCACCTGCATCTGGAATCTAATGTACGGCACAGGTGAACCTTTCCAGAGAAACGAAACTCACGCACTTGGACAATACGCTTGGGGTTGCCAGGGAGGAGGAGAGCCAGGGAGTGGGATGGATTGCGAACTCAGGGTTAACAGACACACACTCTTGCCTTTGGAATGGATTAGCAAGGAGATCCTGCTGGGGAGCACTGGCCACCCTGTCTAGTCACGCCTGAGGAAGCATGATAAGTTAAGCAAAAAGAAGGCACAAACCTATGTGTAACTGGGGCAGCACGCTGTCCAGTCAAAATCTGACAGAGCACGGCAAACAAGCTGCAATGCAAACAAAGATAACAGTCATGCGTTGAGAAGGAAACAAAACGCATGTGAAGCAATGCTACCTGAAAACTTTCCAAATCTAAAGGAACACTACATCAAGCGGCAGGAAGCAGACAGGGCCCCCCACACATGCCAACCCAAACAGGCTCACACCAAGACACACTGAAAAAAACAAACCAAAAAGCGGCAAAAGTTAAACCCAAAGAGAGGGTTCTGAAGGCAGCGAGAGAGAAACAAAGAGTTACCTAGTGATACGGGTACCCACATAAGGCTATCAGCGGATTGCTCTACAGAAACAAGGCAGGCCAGAAGACACTAGCAAGATCTCTTGATCCTTCCAAAAGGGAAGAAGGCGCAGCCTAGAATACTCTCCTCCCCAAGAATTTCACTTAACATACCAGGAGAAACGAAGACCTTCTCCAAACACCAAACACGTACCCACTACAGCAATACTAAGCCCCATTCTACAAGAAATACGCAAAGGTCTTCTCCACGCAAACATGAAGTAAGAAGAAACAGGATGGAGGCAATTGCATTTCAAAAGCAATCACTTGAGGCAGTATACAGATCTCAAAGGAAAACCCATACACACCTAGCGCAAACCTGGGCATAAACACAAGGACTGCAAAAGGACAAACATGGAGATGTGGAAAAAGGACTATAGATTCAGCCAAGGTGGGCAAGGAGGCTCAGGACATCTCGACGTATTGTAGCATGTCTGTGAGCCGACACGACTATCAGGCTAAAGCTCCCAGACATGGGAAGGGGTTAACACACTTGACACCCATGACCACATCGTGGGGAACAAAACGAACCTTCACAAAGGCGAGAGTAGAGAAACTAGTTCAAGCTCTCTGCTCAGACCAAAATGGCATGAGATTAGAAAGAAACCTTGAGCAGAGACATGAGACGAAACGGACCTGAAGAAGCCTAAACAACATGTTACTCAGGAAAACAAGATGTCACTGAGGAAATCAAAATGGAAATTACAAAAAGAAAAAAACAAACATATCTCGAGGACATTCCCTTGTGGCTCAGCAGAAACCATTCTGACTAGAATCCATGAGGATGCAGGTTCGATCCGCAGCCTCGCTCAGTGGCTTAAGGATCCAGCAATGCCATGAGCCGGGGCTCAGATTAGTGATGTAGCTGGGACCAGGCATTGCTCTGGCTGGGGCATAGCCTGGCAAGGACAGCTCCATATCCACACCTAGCCGGGCAACCGCCATAGGCCACAGGTGTGGCCCGAAAAGGAAACACTTTAGACATAACACCTGGAGACCAAAGAATGAGAAGAAGATAATGAGAATGAGAAGAAGAACAACAACAACAACAAAGGACTCTAAATCGACAGGAGGTCACACACTCATGATGGGGCACGACCTGACACAGGTCAGAAGGGTCCCCATTAACAAGTCAAACAACCACACAGGCTGGAGAGGGTGTGCAGAAAAGGGAATCCTCCTTCCCTGGTGGTGGGGCTGTAACTGGGTCCGACCACCATGCAAAACGCTATGTAGGACCCTCAGAAAAAAAAGTGTAGAGCTCCCACAAGACCCAGCCATCCCACTCACTCTTGGGCATCGATCCGGACAAAGCTCGGCTTGAGAAAGACACAGGCACCTGTACACTAGAGTTCATGGCAGCCCTATGCACAAGAGCCCACACATGGAGACCACCTACGTGTCCATCGAGAGACGAATGCAGGAAGAAGACGTCGTATCTCCATGGACACGACGGACCACTACGCAGACAGACAAAGCACAAAACAATGCCAGTTGTAGCAGAACAGGCGCAACTCAAGACTCTCCTCCTGAGCGAAGCAAGTCACAAAGACAAAGACAAATGCCATGTGACATCACCTGCATCTGGAATCTAATGTACGGCACAGGTGAACCTTTCCAGAGAAACGAAACTCACCCACTTGGAGAATAGGCTTGTGGTTGCCAGGGAGGAGGAGGGCCAGGGAGTGGGATGCATTGCAAACTCAGGGTTAACAGACACACACTCTTGCCTTTGGAATGGATTAGCAAGGAGATCCTGCTGGGGAGCACTGGCCACCCTGTCTAGTCACGCCTGAGGAAGCATGATAAGTTAAGCAAAAAGAAGGCACAAACCTATGTGTAACTGGGGCAGCACGCTGTCCCCTCAAATCTGAGAGGGCACGGCAAACAAGCTGCAATGGAAACAAAGATAACAGTCAAGCCTGGAGAAGGAAACAAAACGTATGTGACGCAATGATGCCTGAAAACTTTCCAAATCTAAAGGAACACTACATCAAGAGGCAGGACGTGGACAGGGCCCCCCACACAGGCCAACCCAAACAGGCTCACACCAAGACACACTGAAAAAAACAAACCCAAAAGCAGCGAAAGTTAAAGACAAAGAGAGGGTGCTGAAGGCAGCGAGAGAGAAACAAAGAGTTACCTAGTGATATGGGTACCCACCTAAGGCTATCAGCAGATTGCTCTACAGAAACAAGGCAGGCCAGAAGACACTAGCAAGATCTCTTGATCCTTCCAAAAGGGAAGAAGGCGCAGCCTAGAATACCCTCCTCCCCAAGAATTTCACTTAACATACCAGGAGAAACGAAGACCTTCTCCAAACACCAAACACGTACCCACTACAGCAATACTAAGCCCCATTCTACAAGAAATACGCAAAGGTCTTCTCCACGCAAACATGAAGTAAGAAGAAACAGGATGGAGGCAATTGCATTTCAAAAGCAATCACTTGAGGCAGTATACAGATCTCAAAGGAAAACCCATGCACACCTAGCGCAAACCTGGGCATAAACACAAGGACTGCAAAAGGACAAACATGGAGATGTGGAAAAAGGACTATAGATTCAGCCAAGGTGGGCAAGGAGGCTCAGGACATCTCGACGTTTTGTAGCATGTGTGTCAGCCTACATGACTATCAGGCTAAAGCTCCCAGACATGGGAAGGGGTTAACACACTTGACACCCATGACCACATCGTGGGGAACAAAACGAACCTTCACAAAGGCGAGAGTAGAGAAACTAGTTCAAGCTCTCTGCTCAGACCAAAATGGCATGAGTTTAGAAAGAAACCGTGAGCAGAGACATGAGAAGAAATGGACCTGAAGAAGCCTAAACAACATGTTACTCAGGAAAACAAGACGTCACTGAGGAAATCAAAATGGAAATTACAGAAAGAAAAAAAAAATACCTCGAGGACATTCCCATGTGGCTCAGCAGACACAATTCTGACTAGAATCCATGAGGATGCAGGTTCGATCCCCAGCCTCCCTCGGTGGCTTAAGGATCCAGTAATGCCATGAGCCGGGGCTCGGATTAGCGAGGTAGCTCAGACCAGGAATTTCTCTGGCTGCGGCATAGCCTGGCAAGGACAGCTCCAAATCCACACCTGGCCGGGGAACCACCATATGCCACAGGTGTGGCCCTAAAAGGAAACACTTTAGAAATAAGACCTGGAGACCAAAGACTGAGAAGAACATAATGAGAATGAGAAGAAGAACAACAACAACAAAAAAGGACTCTAAATCGACAGGAGGTCGCACACTCATGATGGGGCACTACCTGACACAGGTCAGAAGGGTCCCCATTAACAAGTCAAACAACCACACAGGCTGGAGAGGGTGTGCAGAAG
The DNA here is from genome assembly GCF_054392235.1 of Sus scrofa. Lineage (NCBI taxonomy): Eukaryota > Metazoa > Chordata > Mammalia > Artiodactyla > Suidae > Sus > Sus scrofa. Next base: position 153,007,038 of record NC_139383.1, read on the forward strand.
AGGGAAACCTCCTTCCCTGGTGGTGGGGCTGTAACTGGGTCCGACCACCATGCAAAACGCTATGGAGGTCCCTCAGAAAACCAATGTAGAGCTCAAACAGCACACAGCTATCCCACTCACTCTTGGGCATGTATCCGGACAAAGCTCGGCTTGAGAAAGACACAGGCACCCGTACACTAGAGTTCATGGCAGCCCTATGCACAAGAGCCCACACATGGAGACCACCTACGTGTCCATCGAGAGACGAACGCAGGAAGAAGATGTCGTATCTCCATGGACACGACGGACCACTACGCAGCCAGACAAAGCACAAAACAATGCCAGTTGTAGCAGCACGGGCGCAACTCGAGACTCTCCTCCTGAGCGAAGCAAGTCACAAAGACAAAGACAAATGCCATGTGACATCACCTGTATCTGGAATCTAATGTACGGCACAGGTGAACCTTTCCAGAGAAACGAAACTCACGCACTTGGACAATACGCTTGGGGTTGCCAGGGAGGAGGAGAGCCAGGGAGTGGGATGGATTGCGAACTCAGGGTTAACAGACACACACTCTTGCCTTTGGAATGGATTAGCAAGGAGATCCTGCTGGGGAGCACTGGCCACCCTGTCTAGTCACGCCTGAGGAAGCATGATAAGTTAAGCAAAAAGAAGGCACAAACCTATGTGTAACTGGGGCAGCACGCTGTCCAGTCAAAATCTGACAGAGCACGGCAAACAAGCTGCAATGCAAACAAAGATAACAGTCATGCGTTGAGAAGGAAACAAAACGCATGTGAAGCAATGCTACCTCAAAACTTTCCAAATCTAAAGGAACACTACATCAAGCGGCAGGAAGCAGACAGGGCCCCCCACACATGCCAACCCAAACAGGCTCACACCAAGACACACTGAAAAAAACAAACCAAAAAGCGGCAAAAGTTAAACCCAAAGAGAGGGTTCTGAAGGCAGCGAGAGAGAAACAAAGAGTTACCTAGTGATACGGGTACCCACATAAGGCTATCAGCGGATTGCTCTACAGAAACAAGGCAGGCCAGAAGACACTAGCAAGATCTCTTGATCCTTCCAAAAGGGAAGAAGGCGCAGCCTAGAATACTCTCCTCCCCAAGAATTTCACTTAACATACCAGGAGAAACGAAGACCTTCTCCAAACACCAAACACGTACCCACTACAGCAATACTAAGCCCCATTCTACAAGAAATACGCAAAGGTCTTCTCCACGCAAACATGAAGTAAGAAGAAACAGGATGGAGGCAATTGCATTTCAAAAGCAATCACTTGAGGCAGTATACAGATCTCAAAGGAAAACCCATACACACCTAGCGCAAACCTGGGCATAAACACAAGGACTGCAAAAGGACAAACATGGAGATGTGGAAAAAGGACTATAGATTCAGCCAAGGTGGGCAAGGAGGCTCAGGACATCTCGACGTATTGTAGCATGTCTGTGAGCCGACACGACTATCAGGCTAAAGCTCCCAGACATGGGAAGGGGTTAACACACTTGACACCCATGACCACATCGTGGGGAACAAAACGAACCTTCACAAAGGCGAGAGTAGAGAAACTAGTTCAAGCTCTCTGCTCAGACCAAAATGGCATGAGATTAGAAAGAAACCTTGAGCAGAGACATGAGACGAAACGGACCTGAAGAAGCCTAAACAACATGTTACTCAGGAAAACAAGATGTCACTGAGGAAATCAAAATGGAAATTACAAAAAGAAAAAAACAAACATATCTCGAGGACATTCCCTTGTGGCTCAGCAGAAACCATTCTGACTAGAATCCATGAGGATGCAGGTTCGATCCGCAGCCTCGCTCAGTGGCTTAAGGATCCAGCAATGCCATGAGCCGGGGCTCAGATTAGTGATGTAGCTGGGACCAGGCATTGCTCTGGCTGGGGCATAGCCTGGCAAGGACAGCTCCATATCCACACCTAGCCGGGCAACCGCCATAGGCCACAGGTGTGGCCCGAAAAGGAAACACTTTAGACATAACACCTGGAGACCAAAGAATGAGAAGAAGATAATGAGAATGAGAAGAAGAACAACAACAACAACAAAGGACTCTAAATCGACAGGAGGTCACACACTCATGATGGGGCACGACCTGACACAGGTCAGAAGGGTCCCCATTAACAAGTCAAACAACCACACAGGCTGGAGAGGGTGTGCAGAAAAGGGAATCCTCCTTCCCTGGTGGTGGGGCTGTAACTGGGTCCGACCACCATGCAAAACGCTATGTAGGACCCTCAGAAAAAAAAGTGTAGAGCTCCCACAAGACCCAGCCATCCCACTCACTCTTGGGCATCGATCCGGACAAAGCTCGGCTTGAGAAAGACACAGGCACCTGTACACTAGAGTTCATGGCAGCCCTATGCACAAGAGCCCACACATGGAGACCACCTACGTGTCCATCGAGAGACGAATGCAGGAAGAAGACGTCGTATCTCCATGGACACGACGGACCACTACGCAGACAGACAAAGCACAAAACAATGCCAGTTGTAGCAGAACAGGCGCAACTCAAGACTCTCCTCCTGAGCGAAGCAAGTCACAAAGACAAAGACAAATGCCATGTGACATCACCTGCATCTGGAATCTAATGTACGGCACAGGTGAACCTTTCCAGAGAAACGAAACTCACCCACTTGGAGAATAGGCTTGTGGTTGCCAGGGAGGAGGAGGGCCAGGGAGTGGGATGCATTGCAAACTCAGGGTTAACAGACACACACTCTTGCCTTTGGAATGGATTAGCAAGGAGATCCTGCTGGGGAGCACTGGCCACCCTGTCTAGTCACGCCTGAGGAAGCATGATAAGTTAAGCAAAAAGAAGGCACAAACCTATGTGTAACTGGGGCAGCACGCTGTCCCCTCAAATCTGAGAGGGCACGGCAAACAAGCTGCAATGGAAACAAAGATAACAGTCAAGCCTGGAGAAGGAAACAAAACGTATGTGACGCAATGATGCCTGAAAACTTTCCAAATCTAAAGGAACACTACATCAAGAGGCAGGACGTGGACAGGGCCCCCCACACAGGCCAACCCAAACAGGCTCACACCAAGACACACTGAAAAAAACAAACCCAAAAGCAGCGAAAGTTAAAGACAAAGAGAGGGTGCTGAAGGCAGCGAGAGAGAAACAAAGAGTTACCTAGTGATATGGGTACCCACCTAAGGCTATCAGCAGATTGCTCTACAGAAACAAGGCAGGCCAGAAGACACTAGCAAGATCTCTTGATCCTTCCAAAAGGGAAGAAGGCGCAGCCTAGAATACCCTCCTCCCCAAGAATTTCACTTAACATACCAGGAGAAACGAAGACCTTCTCCAAACACCAAACACGTACCCACTACAGCAATACTAAGCCCCATTCTACAAGAAATACGCAAAGGTCTTCTCCACGCAAACATGAAGTAAGAAGAAACAGGATGGAGGCAATTGCATTTCAAAAGCAATCACTTGAGGCAGTATACAGATCTCAAAGGAAAACCCATGCACACCTAGCGCAAACCTGGGCATAAACACAAGGACTGCAAAAGGACAAACATGGAGATGTGGAAAAAGGACTATAGATTCAGCCAAGGTGGGCAAGGAGGCTCAGGACATCTCGACGTTTTGTAGCATGTGTGTCAGCCTACATGACTATCAGGCTAAAGCTCCCAGACATGGGAAGGGGTTAACACACTTGACACCCATGACCACATCGTGGGGAACAAAACGAACCTTCACAAAGGCGAGAGTAGAGAAACTAGTTCAAGCTCTCTGCTCAGACCAAAATGGCATGAGTTTAGAAAGAAACCGTGAGCAGAGACATGAGAAGAAATGGACCTGAAGAAGCCTAAACAACATGTTACTCAGGAAAACAAGACGTCACTGAGGAAATCAAAATGGAAATTACAGAAAGAAAAAAAAAATACCTCGAGGACATTCCCATGTGGCTCAGCAGACACAATTCTGACTAGAATCCATGAGGATGCAGGTTCGATCCCCAGCCTCCCTCGGTGGCTTAAGGATCCAGTAATGCCATGAGCCGGGGCTCGGATTAGCGAGGTAGCTCAGACCAGGAATTTCTCTGGCTGCGGCATAGCCTGGCAAGGACAGCTCCAAATCCACACCTGGCCGGGGAACCACCATATGCCACAGGTGTGGCCCTAAAAGGAAACACTTTAGAAATAAGACCTGGAGACCAAAGACTGAGAAGAACATAATGAGAATGAGAAGAAGAACAACAACAACAAAAAAGGACTCTAAATCGACAGGAGGTCGCACACTCATGATGGGGCACTACCTGACACAGGTCAGAAGGGTCCCCATTAACAAGTCAAACAACCACACAGGCTGGAGAGGGTGTGCAGAAGAGGGAAACCTCCTTCCCTGGTGGTGGGGCTGTAACTGGGTCCGACCACCATGCAAAACGCTATGGAGGTCCCTCAGAAAACCAATGTAGAGCTCAAACAGCACACAGCTATCCCACTCACTCTTGGGCATGTATCCGGACAAAGCTCGGCTTGAGAAAGACACAGGCACCCGTACACTAGAGTTCATGGCAGCCCTATGCACAAGAGCCCACACATGGAGACCACCTACGTGTCCATCGAGAGACGAACGCAGGAAGAAGATGTCGTATCTCCATGGACACGACGGACCACTACGCAGCCAGACAAAGCACAAAACAATGCCAGTTGTAGCAGCACGGGCGCAACTCGAGACTCTCCTCCTGAGCGAAGCAAGTCACAAAGACAAAGACAAATGCCATGTGACATCACCTGTATCTGGAATCTAATGTACGGCACAGGTGAACCTTTCCAGAGAAACGAAACTCACGCACTTGGACAATACGCTTGGGGTTGCCAGGGAGGAGGAGAGCCAGGGAGTGGGATGGATTGCGAACTCAGGGTTAACAGACACACACTCTTGCCTTTGGAATGGATTAGCAAGGAGATCCTGCTGGGGAGCACTGGCCACCCTGTCTAGTCACGCCTGAGGAAGCATGATAAGTTAAGAAAAAAGAAGGCACAAACCTATGTGTAACTGGGGCAGCACGCTGTCCAGTCAAAATCTGACAGAGCACAGCAAACAAGCTGCAATGCAAACAAAGATAACAGTCATGCGTTGAGAAGGAAACAAAACGCATGTGAAGCAATGCTACCTGAAAACTTTCCAAATCTAAAGGAACACTACATCAAGCGGCAGGAAGCAGACAGGGCCCCCCACACATGCCAACCCAAACAGGCTCACACCAAGACACACTGAAAAAAACAAACCAAAAAGCGGCAAAAGTTAAACCCAAAGAGAGGGTTCTGAAGGCAGCGAGAGAGAAACAAAGAGTTACCTAGTGATACGGGTACCAACATAAGGCTATCAGCGGATTGCTCTACAGAAACAAGGCAGGCCAGAAGACACTAGCAAGATCTCTTGACCATTCCAAAAGGGAAGAAGGCGCAGCCTAGAATACTCTCCTCCTCAAGAATTTCACTTAACATACCAGGAGAAACGAAGACCTTCTCCAAACACCAAACACGTACCCACTACAGCAATACTAAGCCCCATTCTACAAGAAATACGCAAAGGTCTTCTCCACGCAAACATGAAGTAAGAAGAAACAGGATGGAGGCAATTGCATTTCAAAAGCAATCACTTGAGGCAGTATACAGATCTCAAAGGAAAACCCATACACACCTAGCGCAAACCTGGGCATAAACACAAGGACTGCAAAAGGACAAACATGGAGATGTGGAAAAAGGACTATAGATTCAGCCAAGGTGGGCAAGGAGGCTCAGGACATCTCGACGTTTTGTAGCATGTCTGAGGGCCGACACGACTATCAGGATAAAGCTCCCAGACATGGGAAGGGGTTAACACACTTGACATCCATGACCACATCGTGGGGAACAAAACAAACCTTTACACATGAGAGAGTAGAGAAAGTAGTTCAAGCTCTCTGCTCAGACCAAAATGGCATGAGATTAGAAAGAAACCGTGAGCAGAGACATGAGAAGAAACGGACCTGAAGAAGCCGAAACAACATGTTACTCAGGAAAACAAGAGGTCACTGAGGAAATCAAAGTGGAAATGACAAAAAGAAAAAAACAAACATATCTCGAGGACATTCCCTTGTGGCTCAGCAGAAACCATTCTGACTAGAATCCATGAGGATGCAGGTTCGATCCGCAGCCTCGCTCAGTGGCTTAAGGATCCAGCAATGCCATGAGCCGGGGCTCAGATTAGTGATGTAGCTGGGACCAGGCATTGCTCTGGCTGGGGCATAGCCTGGCAAGGACAGCTCCATATCCACACCTAGCCGGGCAACCGCCATAGGCCACAGGTGTGGCCCGAAAAGGAAACACTTTAGACATAACACCTGGAGACCAAAGAATGAGAAGAAGATAATGAGAATGAGAAGAAGAAGAACAACAACAACAAAGGACTCTAAATCGACAGGAGGTCACACACTCATGATGGGGCACGACCTGACACAGGTCAGAAGGGTCCCCATTAACAAGTCAAACAACCACACAGGCTGGAGAGGGTGTGCAGAAAAGGGAATCCTCCTTCCCTGGTGGTGGGGCTGTAACTGGGTCCGACCACCATGCAAAACGCTATGTAGGACCCTCAGAAAAAAAAGTGTAGAGCTCCCACAAGACCCAGCCATCCCACTCTTGGGCATCGATCCGGACAAAGCTCGGCTTGAGAAAGACACAGGCACCCGTACACTAGAGTTCATGGCAGCCCTATGCACAAGAGCCCACACATGGAGACCACCTACGTGTCCATCGAGAGACGAATGCAGGAAGAAGACGTCGTATCTCCATGGACACGACGGACCACTACGCAGACAGACAAAGCACAAAACAATGCCAGTTGTAGCAGAACAGGCGCAACTCAAGACTCTCCTCCTGAGCGAAGCAAGTCACAAAGACAAAGACAAATGCCATGTGACAAAATCTGCATCTGAAATCTAATGTACGGCACAGGTGAACCTTTCCAGAGAAACGAAACTCACCCACTTGGAGAATAGGCTTGTGGTTGCCAGGGAGGAGGAGGGCCAGGGAGTGGGATGCATTGCAAACTCAGGGTTAACAGACACACACTCTTGCCTTTGGAATGGATTAGCAAGGAGATCCTGCTGGGGAGCACTGGCCACCCTGTCTAGTCACGCCTGAGGAAGCATGATAAGTTAAGCAAAAAGAAGGCACAAACCTATGTGTAACTGGGGCAGCACGCTGTCCCCTCAAATCTGAGAGGGCACGGCAAACAAGCTGCAATGGAAACAAAGATAACAGTCAAGCCTGGAGAAGGAAACAAAACGTATGTGACGCAATGATGCCTGAAAACTTTCCAAATCTAAAGGAACACTACATCAAGAGGCAGGAAGTGCACAGGGCCCCCCACACAGGCCAACCCAAACAGGCTCACACCAAGACACACTGAAAAAAACAAACCCAAAAGCAGCGAAAGTTAAAGACAAAGAGAGGGTGCTGAAGGCAGCGAGAGAGAAACAAAGAGTTACCTAGTGATATGGGTACCCACCTAAGGCTATCAGCGGATTGCTCTACAGAAACAAGGCAGGCCAGAAGACACTAGCAAGATCTCTTGATCCTTCCAAAAGGGAAGAAGGCGCAGCCTAGAATACCCTCCTCCCCAAGAATTTCACTTAACATACCAGGAGAAACGAAGACCTTCTCCAAACACCAAACACGTACCCACTACAGCAATACTAAGCCCCATTCTACAAGAAATACGCAAAGGTCTTCTCCACGCAAACATGAAGTAAGAAGAAACAGGATGGAGGCAATTGCATTTCAAAAGCAATCACTTGAGGCAGTATACAGATCTCAAAGGAAAACCCATACACACCTAGCGCAAACCTGGGCATAAACACAAGGACTGCAAAAGGACAAACATGGAGATGTGGAAAAAGGACTATAGATTCAGCCAAGGTGGGCAAGGAGGCTCAGGACATCTCGACGTTTTGTAGCATGTGTGTCAGCCTACATGACTATCAGGCTAAAGCTCCCAGACATGGGAAGGGGTTAACACACTTGACACCCATGACCACATCGTGGGGAACAAAACGAACCTTCACAAAGGCGAGAGTAGAGAAACTAGTTCAAGCTCTCTGCTCAGACCAAAATGGCATGAGTTTAGAAAGAAACCGTGAGCAGAGACATGAGAAGAAACGGACCTGAAGAAGCCTAAACAACATGTTACTCAGGAAAACAAGACGTCACTGAGGAAATCAAAATGGAAATTACAGAAAGAAAAAAAAAATACCTCGAGGACATTCCCATGTGGCTCAGCAGACACAATTCTGACTAGAATCCATGAGGATGCAGGTTCGATCCCCAGCCTCCCTCGGTGGCTTAAGGATCCAGTAATGCCATGAGCCGGGGCTCGGATTAGCGAGGTAGCTCAGACCAGGAATTTCTCTGGCTGGGGCCTAGCCTGGCAAGGACAGCTCCAAATCCACACCTGGCCGGGGAACCACCATATGCCACAGGTGTGGCCCTAAAAGGAAACACTTTAGAAATAAGACCTGGAGACCAAAGACTGAGAAGAACATAATGAGAATGAGAAGAAGAACAACAACAACAACAAAGGACTCTAAATCGACAGGAGGTCGCACATTCATGATGGGGCACTACCTGACACAGGTCAGAAGGGTCCCCATTAACAAGTCAATCACCCACACAGGCTGGAGAGGGTGTGCAGAAGAGGGAAACCTCCTTCCCTGGTGGTGGGGCTGTAACTGGGTCCGACCACCATGCAAAACGCTATGGAGGTCCCTCAGAAAACCAATGTAGAGCTCAAACAGCACACAGCTATCCCACTCACTCTTGGGCATGTATCCGGACAAAGCTCGGCTTGAGAAAGACACAGGCACCCGTACACTAGAGTTCATGGCAGCCCTATGCACAAGAGCCCACACATGGAGACCACCTACGTGTCCATCGAGAGACGAACGCAGGAAGAAGACGTCGTATCTCCATGGACACGACGGACCACTACGCAGCCAGACAAAGCACAAAACAATGCCAGTTGTAGCAGCACGGGCGCAACTCGAGACTCTCCTCCTGAGCGAAGCAAGTCACAAAGACAAAGACAAATGCCATGTGACATCACCTGTATCTGGAATCTAATGTACGGCACAGGTGAACCTTTCCAGAGAAACGAAACTCACGCACTTGGACAATACGCTTGGGGTTGCCAGGGAGGAGGAGAGCCAGGGAGTGGGATGGATTGCGAACTCAGGGTTAACAGACACACACTCTTGCCTTTGGAATGGATTAGCAAGGAGATCCTGCTGGGGAGCACTGGCCACCCTGTCTAGTCACGCCTGAGGAAGCATGATAAGTTAAGCAAAAAGAAGGCACAAACCTATGTGTAACTGGGGCAGCACGCTGTCCCCTCAAATCTGAGAGGGCACGGCAAACAAGCTGCAATGCAAACAAAGATAACAGTCATGCGTTGAGAAGGAAACAAAACGCATGTGAAGCAATGCTACCTGAAAACTTTCCAAATCTAAAGGAACACTACATCAAGCGGCAGGAAGCAGACAGGGCCCCCCACACATGCCAACCCAAACAGGCTCACACCAAGACACACTGAAAAAAACAAACCAAAAAGCGGCAAAAGTTAAACCCAAAGAGAGGGTTCTGAAGGCAGCGAGAGAGAAACAAAGAGTTACCTAGTGATACGGGTACCCACATAAGGCTATCAGCGGATTGCTCTACAGAAACAAGGCAGGCCAGAAGACACTAGCAAGATCTCTTGATCCTTCCAAAAGGGAAGAAGGCGCAGCCTAGAATACTCTCCTCCCCATGAATTTCACTTAACATACCAGGAGAAACGAAGACCTTCTCCAAACACCAAACACGTACCCACTACAGCAATACTAAGCCCCATTCTACAAGAAATACGCAAAGGTCTGCTCCACGCAAACATGAAGTAAGAAGAAACAGGATGGAGGCAATTGCATTTCAAAAGCAATCACTTGAGGCAGTATACAGATCTCAAAGGAAAACCCATACACACCTAGCGCAAACCTGGGCATAAACACAAGGACTGCAAAAGGACAAACATGGAGATGTGGAAAAAGGACTATAGATTCAGCCAAGGTGGGCAAGGAGGCTCAGGACATCTCGACGTTTTGTAGCACGTGTGTCAGCCTACATGACTATCAGGCTAAAGCTCCCAGACATGGGAAGGGGTTAACACACTTGACATCCATGACCACATCGTGGGGAACAAAACAAACCTTTACACATGTGAGAGTAGAGAAAGTAGTTCAAGCTCTCTGCTCAGACCAAAATGGCATGAGATTAGAAAGAAACCGTGAGCAGAGACATGAGAAGAAACGGACCTGAAGAAGCCGAAACAACATGTTACTCAGGGAAACAAGAGGTCACTGAGGAAATCAAAGTGGAAATGACAAAAAGAAAAAAACAAACATATCTCGAGGACATTCCCTTGTGGCTCAGCAGAAACCATTCTGACTAGAATCCATGAGGATGCAGGTTCGATCCCCAGCCTCGCTCAGTGGCTTAAGGATCCAGCATTGCCATGAGCCGGGGCTCAGATTAGTGATGTAGCTGGGACCGGACATTGCTCTGGCTGGGGCATAGCCTGGCAAGGACAGCTCCATATCCACACCTAGCCGGGCAACCGCCATAGGCCACAGGTGTGGCCCGAAAAGGAAACACTTTAGACAGAACACCTGGAGACCAAAGAATGAGAAGAAGATAATGAGAATGAGAAGAAGAACAACAACAACAACAAAGGACTCTAAATCGACAGGAGGTCGCACACTCATGATGGGGCACGACCTGACACAGGTCAGAAGGGTCCCCATTAACAAGTCAAACAACCACACAGGCTGGAGAGGGTGTGCAGAAAAGGGAATCCTCCTTCCCTGGTGGTGGGGCTGTCACTGGGTCCGACCACCATGCACAACTGTATTGAGGTCCCTCTGAAATCCAAGTGTAGAGCTCCACAAGACCCAGCCATCCCACTCTTGGGCATAGATCCGGACAAAGCTCTGCTTGACAAAGACACTGGCACCCGTACACTAGAGTACATGGCAGCCCTATGCACAAGAGCCCACACATGGAGACCACCTACGTGTCCATCGAGAGACGAACGCAGGAAGAAGACGTCGTATCTCCATGGACACGACGGACCACTACGCAGCCAGACAAAGCACAAAACAATGCCAGTTGTAGCAGCACGGGCGCAACTCGAGACTCTCCTCCTGAGCGAAGCAAGTCACAAAGACAAAGACAAATGCCATGTGACATCACCTGCATCTGGAATCTAATGTACGGCACAGGTGAACCTTTCCAGAGAAACGAAACTCACCCACTTGGACAATAGGCTTGCGGTTGCCAGGTAGGAGGAGGGCCAGGGAGTGGGATGGATTGCGAACTCAGGGTTAACAGACACAGACTCTTGCCTTTGGAATGGATTAGCAAGGAGATCCTGCTGGGGAGCACTGGCCACCCTGTCTAGTCACGCCTGAGGAAGCATGATAAGTTAAGGAAAAAGAAGGCACAAACCTATGTGTAACTGGGGCAGCACGCTGTCCAGTCAAAATCTGACAGAGCACGGCAAACAAGCTGCAGTGCAAACAAAGATAACAGTCAAGCCTGGAGAAGGAAACAAAACGTATGTGACGCAATGATGCCTGAAAACTTTCCAAATCTAAAGGAACACTACATCAAGAGGCAGGAAGTGCACAGGGCCCCCCACACAGGCCAACCCAAACAGGCTCACACCAAGACACACTGAAAAAAACAAACCCAAAAGCAGCGAAAGTTAAAGACAAAGAGAGGGTGCTGAAGGCAGCGAGAGAGAAACAAAGAGTTACCTAGTGATATGAGTACCCACCCAAGGCTATCAGCGGATTGCTCTACAGAAACAAGGCAGGCCAGAAGACACTAGCAAGATCTCTTGATCCTTCCAAAAGGGAAGAAGGCGCAGCCTAGAATACTCTCCTCCCCAAGAATTTCACTTAACATACCAGGAGAAACGAAGACCTTCTCCAAACACCAAACACGTACCCACTACAGCAATACTAAGCCCCATTCTACAAGAAATACGCAAAGGTCTGCTCCACGCAAACATGAAGTAAGAAGAAACAGGATGGAGGCAATTGCATTTCAAAAGCAATCACTTGAGGCAGTATACAGATCTCAAAGGAAAACCCATACACACCTAGCGCAAACCTGGGCATAAACACAAGGACTGCAAAAGGACAAACATGGAGATGTGGAAAAAGGACTATAGATTCAGCCAAGGTGGGCAAGGAGGCTCAGGACATCTCGACGTTTTCCTAGCACGTGTGTCAGCCTACATGACTATCAGGCTAAAGCTCCCAGACATGGGAAGGGGTTAACACACTTGACACCCATGACCACATCGTGGGGAACAAAACGAACCTTCACAAAGGCGAGAGTAGAGAAACTAGTTCAAGCTCTCTGCTCAGACCAAAATGGCATGAGATTAGAAAGAAACCGTGAGCAGAGACATGAGAAGAAATGGACCTGAAGAAGCCGAAACAACATGCTACTCAGGGAAACAAGAGGTCACTGAGGAAATCAAAGTGGAAATGACAAAAAGAAAAAAAAAAAAACATACCTCGAGGACATTCCCTTGTGGCTCAGCAGAAACCATTCTGACTAGAATCCATGAGGATGCAGGTTCGATCCCCAGCCTCGCTCAGTGCCTTAAGGATCCAGCAATGCCATGAGCCGGGGCTCGGATTAGCGATGTAGCTCGGACCAGGCATTGCTCTGGCTGGGGCCTAGCCTGGCAAGGACAGCTCCAAATCCACACCTAGCCGGGCAACCGCCATAGGCCACAGGTGTGGCTCTAAAAGGAAACACTTTAGACATAACACCTGGAGACCAAACAATGAGAAGAAGATAATGAGAATGAGAAGAACAACAACAACAACAAAAAAGGACTCTAAATCGACAGGAGGTCGCACACTCATGATGGGGCACTACCTGACACAGGTCACAAGGGTCCCCATTAACAAGTCAAACAACCACACAGGCTGGAGAGGGTGTGCAGAAAAGGGAATCCTCCTTCCCTGGTGGTGGGGCTGTAACTGCGTCCGACCACCATGCAAAACGCTATGGAGGACCCTCAGAAAAAAAAGTGTAGAGCTCCCACAAGACCCAGCCATCCCACTCACTCTTGGGCATCGATCCGGACAAAGCTCGGCTTGAGAAAGACACAGGCACCCGTACACTAGAGTTCATGGCAGCCCTATGCACAAGAGCCCACACATGGAGACCACCTACGTGTCCATCGAGAGACGAACCCAGGAAGAAGACGTCGTATCTCCATGGACACGACGGACCACTACGCAGCCAGACAAAGCACAAAACAATGCCAGCTGTAGCAGCACGGGCGCAACTCGAGACTCTCCTCCTGAGCGAAGCAAGTCACAAAGACAAAGACAAATGCCATGTGACATCACCTGCATCTGGAATCTAATGTACGGCACAGGTGAACCTTTCCAGAGAAACGAAACTCACCCACTTGGACAATAGGCTTGTGGTTGCCAGGGAGGAGGAGGGCCAGGGAGTGGGATGCATTGCGAACTCAGGGTTAACAGACACACACTCTTGCCTTTGGAATGGATTAGCAAGGAGATCCTGCTGGGGAGCACTGGCCACCCTGTCTAGTCACGCCTGAGGAAGCATGATAAGTTAAGCAAAAAGAAGGCACAAACCTATGTGTAACTGGGGCAGCACGCTGTCCAGTCAAAATCTGACAGAGCACGGCAAACAAGCTGCAATGGAAACAAAGATAACAGTCAAGCCTGGAGAAGGAAACAAAACGTATGTGACGCAATGATGCCTGAAAACTTTCCAAATCTAAAGGAACACTACATCAAGAGGCAGGAAGTGCACAGGGCCCCCCACACAGGCCAACCCAAACAGGATCACACCAAGACACACTGAAAAAAACAAACCCAAAAGCAGCGAAAGTTAAAGACAAAGAGAGGGTGCTGAAGGCAGCGAGAGAGAAACAAAGAGTTACCTAGTGATATGGGTACCCACCTAAGGCTATCCGCGGATTGCTCTACAGAAACAGGCAGGCCAGAAGACACTAGCAAGATCTCTTGACCATTCCAAAAGGGAAGAAGGCGCAGCCTAGAATACTCTCCTCCCCAAGAATTTCACTTAACATACCAGGAGAAACGAAGACCTTCTCCAAACACCAAACACGTACCCACTACAGCAATACTAAGCCCCATTCTACAAGAAATACGCAAAGGTCTTCTCCACGCAAACATGAAGTAAGAAGAAACAGGATGGAGGCAATTGCATTTCAAAAGCAATCACTTGAGGCAGTATACAGATCTCAAAGGAAAACCCATGCACACCTAGCGCAAACCTGGGCATAAACACAAGGACTGCAAAAGGACAAACATGGAGATGTGGAAAAAGGACTATAGATTCAGCCAAGGTGGGCAAGGAGGCTCAGGACATCTCGACGTTTTCCTAGCACGTGTGTCAGCCTACATGACTATCAGGCTAAAGCTCCCAGACATGGGAAGGGGTTAACACACTTGACACCCATGACCACATCGTGGGGAACAAAACGAACCTTCACAAAGGCGAGAGTAGAGAAACTAGTTCAAGCTCTCTGCTCAGAGCAAAATGGCATGAGATTAGAAAGAAACCGTGAGCAGAGACATGAGAAGAAACGGACCTGAAGAAGCCGAAACAACATGCTACTCAGGGAAACAAGAGGTCACTGAGGAAATCAAAGTGGAAATGACAAAAAGAAAAAAAAAAACATACCTCGAGGACATTCCCTTGTGGCTCAGCAGAAACCATTCTGACTAGAATCCATGAGGATGCAGGTTCGATCCCCAGCCTCGCTCAGTGCCTTAAGGATCCAGCAATGCCATGAGCCGGGGCTCGGATTAGCGATGTAGCTCGGACCAGGCATTGCTCTGGCTGGGGCCTAGCCTGGCAAGGACAGCTCCAAATCCACACCTAGCCGGGCAACCGCCATAGGCCACAGGTGTGGCCCTAAAAGGAAACACTTTAGAAATAAGACCTGGAGACCAAAGAATGAGAAGAAGATAATGAGAATGAGAAGAACAACAACAACAACAAAAAAGGACTCTAAATCGACAGGAGGTCGCACACTCATGATGGGGCACTACCTGACACAGGTCAGAAGGGTCCCCATTAACAAGTCAAACAACCACACAGGCTGGAGAGGGTGTGCAGAAAAGGGAATCCTCCTTCCCTGGTGGTGGGGCTGTAACTGCGTCCGACCACCATGCAAAACGCTATGGAGGACCCTCAGAAAAAAAAGTGTAGAGCTCCCACAAGACCCAGCCATCCCACTCACTCTTGGGCATCGATCCGGACAAAGCTCGGCTTGAGAAAGACACAGGCACCCGTACACTAGAGTTCATGGCAGCCCTATGCACAAGAGCCCACACATGGAGACCACCTACGTGTCCATCGAGAGACGAACCCAGGAAGAAGACGTCGTATCTCCATGGACACGACGGACCACTACGCAGCCAGACAAAGCACAAAACAATGCCAGCTGTAGCAGCACGGGCGCAACTCGAGACTCTCCTCCTGAGCGAAGCAAGTCACAAAGACAAAGACAAATGCCATGTGACATCACCTGCATCTGGAATCTAATGTACGGCACAGGTGAACCTTTCCAGAGAAACGAAACTCACCCACTTGGACAATAGGCTTGTGGTTGCCAGGGAGGAGGAGGGCCAGGGAGTGGGATGCATTGCGAACTCAGGGTTAACAGACACACACTCTTGCCTTTGGAATGGATTAGCAAGGAGATCCTGCTGGGGAGCACTGGCCACCCTGTCTAGTCACGCCTGAGGAAGCATGATAAGTTAAGCAAAAAGAAGGCACAAACCTATGTGTAACTGGGGCAGCACGCTGTCCAGTCAAAATCTGACAGAGCACGGCAAACAAGCTGCAGTGCAAACAAAGATAACAGTCAAGCCTGGAGAAGGAAACAAAACGTATGTGACGCAATGATGCCTGAAAACTTTCCAAATCTAAAGGAACACTACATCAAGAGGCAGGAAGTGCACAGGGCCCCCCACACAGGCCAACCCAAACAGGATCACACCAAGACACACTGAAAAAAACAAACCCAAAAGCAGCGAAAGTTAAAGACAAAGAGAGGGTGCTGAAGGCAGCGAGAGAGAAACAAAGAGTTACCTAGTGATATGGGTACCCACCTAAGGCTATCCGCGGATTGCTCTACAGAAACAAGGCAGGCCAGAAGACACTAGCAAGATCTCTTGACCATTCCAAAAGGGAAGAAGGCGCAGCCTAGAATACTCTCCTCCCCAAGAATTTCACTTAACATACCAGGAGAAACGAAGACCTTCTCCAAACACCAAACACGTACCCACTACAGCAATACTAAGCCCCATTCTACAAGAAATACGCAAAGGTCTTCTCCACGCAAACATGAAGTAAGAAGAAACAGGATGGAGGCAATTGCATTTCAAAAGCAATCACTTGAGGCAGTATACAGATCTCAAAGGAAAACCCATGCACACCTAGCGCAAACCTGGGCATAAACACAAGGACTGCAAAAGGACAAACATGGAGATGTGGAAAAAGGACTATAGATTCAGCCAAGGTGGGCAAGGAGGCTCAGGACATCTCGACGTTTTCCTAGCACGTGTGTCAGCCTACATGACTATCAGGCTAAAGCTCCCAGACATGGGAAGGGGTTAACACACTTGACACCCATGACCACATCGTGGGGAACAAAACGAACCTTCACAAAGGCGAGAGTAGAGAAACTAGTTCAAGCTCTCTGCTCAGACCAAAATGGCATGAGATTAGAAAGAAACCGTGAGCAGAGACATGAGAAGAAACGGACCTGAAGAAGCCGAAACAACATGCTACTCAGGGAAACAAGAGGTCACTGAGGAAATCAAAGTGGAAATGACAAAAAGAAAAAAAAAAACATACCTCGAGGACATTCCCTTGTGGCTCAGCAGAAACCATTCTGACTAGAATCCATGAGGATGCAGGTTCGATCCCCAGCCTCGCTCAGTGCCTTAAGGATCCAGCAATGCCATGAGCCGGGGCTCGGATTAGCGATGTAGCTCGGACCAGGCATTGCTCTGGCTGGGGCCTAGCCTGGCAAGGACAGCTCCAAATCCACACCTAGCCGGGCAACCGCCATAGGCCACAGGTGTGGCCCTAAAAGGAAACACTTTAGAAATAAGACCTGGAGACCAAAGAATGAGAAGAAGATAATGAGAATGAGAAGAACAACAACAACAACAAAAAAGGACTCTAAATCGACAGGAGGTCGCACACTCATGATGGGGCACTACCTGACACAGGTCAGAAGGGTCCCCATTAACAAGTCAAACAACCACACAGGCTGGAGAGGGTGTGCAGAAAAGGGAATCCTCCTTCCCTGGTGGTGGGGCTGTAACTGCGTCCGACCACCATGCAAAACGCTATGGAGGACCCTCAGAAAAAAAAGTGTAGAGCTCCCACAAGACCCAGCCATCCCACTCACTCTTGGGCATCGATCCGGACAAAGCTCGGCTTGAGAAAGACACAGGCACCCGTACACTAGAGTTCATGGCAGCCCTATGCACAAGAGCCCACACATGGAGACCACCTACGTGTCCATCGAGAGACGAACCCAGGAAGAAGACGTCGTATCTCCATGGACACGACGGACCACTACGCAGCCAGACAAAGCACAAAACAATGCCAGCTGTAGCAGCACGGGCGCAACTCGAGACTCTCCTCCTGAGCGAAGCAAGTCACAAAGACAAAGACAAATGCCATGTGACATCACCTGCATCTGGAATCTAATGTACGGCACAGGTGAACCTTTCCAGAGAAACGAAACTCACCCACTTGGACAATAGGCTTGTGGTTGCCAGGGAGGAGGAGGGCCAGGGAGTGGGATGCATTGCGAACTCAGGGTTAACAGACACACACTCTTGCCTTTGGAATGGATTAGCAAGGAGATCCTGCTGGGGAGCACTGGCCACCCTGTCTAGTCACGCCTGAGGAAGCATGATAAGTTAAGCAAAAAGAAGGCACAAACCTATGTGTAACTGGGGCAGCACGCTGTCCAGTCAAAATCTGACAGAGCACGGCAAACAAGCTGCAGTGCAAACAAAGATAACAGTCAAGCCTGGAGAAGGAAACAAAACGTATGTGACGCAATGATGCCTGAAAACTTTCCAAATCTAAAGGAACACTACATCAAGAGGCAGGAAGTGCACAGGGCCCCCCACACAGGCCAACCCAAACAGGATCACACCAAGACACACTGAAAAAAACAAACCCAAAAGCAGCGAAAGTTAAAGACAAAGAGAGGGTGCTGAAGGCAGCGAGAGAGAAACAAAGAGTTACCTAGTGATATGGGTACCCACCTAAGGCTATCCGCGGATTGCTCTACAGAAACAAGGCAGGCCAGAAGACACTAGCAAGATCTCTTGACCATTCCAAAAGGGAAGAAGGCGCAGCCTAGAATACTCTCCTCCCCAAGAATTTCACTTAACATACCAGGAGAAACGAAGACCTTCTCCAAACACCAAACACGTACCCACTACAGCAATACTAAGCCCCATTCTACAAGAAATACGCAAAGGTCTTCTCCACGCAAACATGAAGTAAGAAGAAACAGGATGGAGGCAATTGCATTTCAAAAGCAATCACTTGAGGCAGTATACAGATCTCAAAGGAAAACCCATGCACACCTAGCGCAAACCTGGGCATAAACACAAGGACTGCAAAAGGACAAACATGGAGATGTGGAAAAAGGACTATAGATTCAGCCAAGGTGGGCAAGGAGGCTCAGGACATCTCGACGTTTTCCTAGCACGTGTGTCAGCCTACATGACTATCAGGCTAAAGCTCCCAGACATGGGAAGGGGTTAACACACTTGACACCCATGACCACATCGTGGGGAACAAAACGAACCTTCACAAAGGCGAGAGTAGAGAAACTAGTTCAAGCTCTCTGCTCAGAGCAAAATGGCATGAGATTAGAAAGAAACCGTGAGCAGAGACATGAGAAGAAACGGACCTGAAGAAGCCGAAACAACATGCTACTCAGGGAAACAAGAGGTCACTGAGGAAATCAAAGTGGAAATGACAAAAAGAAAAAAAAAAACATACCTCGAGGACATTCCCTTGTGGCTCAGCAGAAACCATTCTGACTAGAATCCATGAGGATGCAGGTTCGATCCCCAGCCTCGCTCAGTGCCTTAAGGATCCAGCAATGCCATGAGCCGGGGCTCGGATTAGCGATGTAGCTCGGACCAGGCATTGCTCTGGCTGGGGCCTAGCCTGGCAAGGACAGCTCCAAATCCACACCTAGCCGGGCAACCGCCATAGGCCACAGGTGTGGCCCTAAAAGGAAACACTTTAGAAATAAGACCTGGAGACCAAAGAATGAGAAGAAGATAATGAGAATGAGAAGAACAACAACAACAACAAAAAAGGACTCTAAATCGACAGGAGGTCGCACACTCATGATGGGGCACTACCTGACACAGGTCAGAAGGGTCCCCATTAACAAGTCAAACAACCACACAGGCTGGAGAGGGTGTGCAGAAAAGGGAATCCTCCTTCCCTGGTGGTGGGGCTGTAACTGCGTCCGACCACCATGCAAAACGCTATGGAGGACCCTCAGAAAAAAAAGTGTAGAGCTCCCACAAGACCCAGCCATCCCACTCACTCTTGGGCATCGATCCGGACAAAGCTCGGCTTGAGAAAGACACAGGCACCCGTACACTAGAGTTCATGGCAGCCCTATGCACAAGAGCCCACACATGGAGACCACCTACGTGTCCATCGAGAGACGAACCCAGGAAGAAGACGTCGTA
The DNA here is from genome assembly GCF_054392235.1 of Sus scrofa. Classification (NCBI taxonomy): domain Eukaryota; kingdom Metazoa; phylum Chordata; class Mammalia; order Artiodactyla; family Suidae; genus Sus; species Sus scrofa. The sequence goes on from NC_139383.1 coordinate 153,026,938, forward strand.
TCTCCATGGACACGACGGACCACTACGCAGCCAGACAAAGCACAAAACAATGCCAGCTGTAGCAGCACGGGCGCAACTCGAGACTCTCCTCCTGAGCGAAGCAAGTCACAAAGACAAAGACAAATGCCATGTGACATCACCTGCATCTGGAATCTAATGTACGGCACAGGTGAACCTTTCCAGAGAAACGAAACTCACCCACTTGGACAATAGGCTTGTGGTTGCCAGGGAGGAGGAGGGCCAGGGAGTGGGATGCATTGCGAACTCAGGGTTAACAGACACACACTCTTGCCTTTGGAATGGATTAGCAAGGAGATCCTGCTGGGGAGCACTGGCCACCCTGTCTAGTCACGCCTGAGGAAGCATGATAAGTTAAGCAAAAAGAAGGCACAAACCTATGTGTAACTGGGGCAGCACGCTGTCCAGTCAAAATCTGACAGAGCACGGCAAACAAGCTGCAGTGCAAACAAAGATAACAGTCAAGCCTGGAGAAGGAAACAAAACGTATGTGACGCAATGATGCCTGAAAACTTTCCAAATCTAAAGGAACACTACATCAAGAGGCAGGAAGTGCACAGGGCCCCCCACACAGGCCAACCCAAACAGGATCACACCAAGACACACTGAAAAAAACAAACCCCAAAGCAGCGAAAGTTAAAGACAAAGAGAGGGTGCTGAAGGCAGCGAGAGAGAAACAAAGAGTTACCTAGTGATATGGGTACCCACCTAAGGCTATCCGCGGATTGCTCTACAGAAACAAGGCAGGCCAGAAGACACTAGCAAGATCTCTTGACCATTCCAAAAGGGAAGAAGGCGCAGCCTAGAATACTCTCCTCCCCAAGAATTTCACTTAACATACCAGGAGAAACGAAGACCTTCTCCAAACACCAAACACGTACCCACTACAGCAATACTAAGCCCCATTCTACAAGAAATACGCAAAGGTCTTCTCCACGCAAACATGAAGTAAGAAGAAACAGGATGGAGGCAATTGCATTTCAAAAGCAATCACTTGAGGCAGTATACAGATCTCAAAGGAAAACCCATGCACACCTAGCGCAAACCTGGGCATAAACACAAGGACTGCAAAAGGACAAACATGGAGATGTGGAAAAAGGACTATAGATTCAGCCAAGGTGGGCAAGGAGGCTCAGGACATCTCGACGTTTTCCTAGCACGTGTGTCAGCCTACATGACTATCAGGCTAAAGCTCCCAGACATGGGAAGGGGTTAACACACTTGACACCCATGACCACATCGTGGGGAACAAAACGAACCTTCACAAAGGCGAGAGTAGAGAAACTAGTTCAAGCTCTCTGCTCAGAGCAAAATGGCATGAGATTAGAAAGAAACCGTGAGCAGAGACATGAGAAGAAACGGACCTGAAGAAGCCGAAACAACATGCTACTCAGGGAAACAAGAGGTCACTGAGGAAATCAAAGTGGAAATGACAAAAAGAAAAAAAAAAACATACCTCGAGGACATTCCCTTGTGGCTCAGCAGAAACCATTCTGACTAGAATCCATGAGGATGCAGGTTCGATCCCCAGCCTCGCTCAGTGCCTTAAGGATCCAGCAATGCCATGAGCCGGGGCTCGGATTAGCGATGTAGCTCGGACCAGGCATTGCTCTGGCTGGGGCCTAGCCTGGCAAGGACAGCTCCAAATCCACACCTAGCCGGGCAACCGCCATAGGCCACAGGTGTGGCCCTAAAAGGAAACACTTTAGAAATAAGACCTGGAGACCAAAGAATGAGAAGAAGATAATGAGAATGAGAAGAACAACAACAACAACAAAAAAGGACTCTAAATCGACAGGAGGTCGCACACTCATGATGGGGCACTACCTGACACAGGTCAGAAGGGTCCCCATTAACAAGTCAAACAACCACACAGGCTGGAGAGGGTGTGCAGAAAAGGGAATCCTCCTTCCCTGGTGGTGGGGCTGTAACTGCGTCCGACCACCATGCAAAACGCTATGGAGGACCCTCAGAAAAAAAAGTGTAGAGCTCCCACAAGACCCAGCCATCCCACTCACTCTTGGGCATCGATCCGGACAAAGCTCGGCTTGAGAAAGACACAGGCACCCGTACACTAGAGTTCATGGCAGCCCTATGCACAAGAGCCCACACATGGAGACCACCTACGTGTCCATCGAGAGACGAACCCAGGAAGAAGACGTCGTATCTCCATGGACACGACGGACCACTACGCAGCCAGACAAAGCACAAAACAATGCCAGCTGTAGCAGCACGGGCGCAACTCGAGACTCTCCTCCTGAGCGAAGCAAGTCACAAAGACAAAGACAAATGCCATGTGACATCACCTGCATCTGGAATCTAATGTACGGCACAGGTGAACCTTTCCAGAGAAACGAAACTCACCCACTTGGACAATAGGCTTGTGGTTGCCAGGGAGGAGGAGGGCCAGGGAGTGGGATGCATTGCGAACTCAGGGTTAACAGACACACACTCTTGCCTTTGGAATGGATTAGCAAGGAGATCCTGCTGGGGAGCACTGGCCACCCTGTCTAGTCACGCCTGAGGAAGCATGATAAGTTAAGCAAAAAGAAGGCACAAACCTATGTGTAACTGGGGCAGCACGCTGTCCAGTCAAAATCTGACAGAGCACGGCAAACAAGCTGCAGTGCAAACAAAGATAACAGTCAAGCCTGGAGAAGGAAACAAAACGTATGTGACGCAATGATGCCTGAAAACTTTCCAAATCTAAAGGAACACTACATCAAGAGGCAGGAAGTGCACAGGGCCCCCCACACAGGCCAACCCAAACAGGATCACACCAAGACACACTGAAAAAAACAAACCCAAAAGCAGCGAAAGTTAAAGACAAAGAGAGGGTGCTGAAGGCAGCGAGAGAGAAACAAAGAGTTACCTAGTGATATGGGTACCCACCTAAGGCTATCCGCGGATTGCTCTACAGAAACAAGGCAGGCCAGAAGACACTAGCAAGATCTCTTGACCATTCCAAAAGGGAAGAAGGCGCAGCCTAGAATACTCTCCTCCCCAAGAATTTCACTTAACATACCAGGAGAAACGAAGACCTTCTCCAAACACCAAACACGTACCCACTACAGCAATACTAAGCCCCATTCTAGAAGAAATACGCAAAGGTCTTCTCCACGCAAACATGAAGTAAGAAGAAACAGGATGGAGGCAATTGCATTTCAAAAGCAATCACTTGAGGCAGTATACAGATCTCAAAGGAAAACCCATGCACACCTAGCGCAAACCTGGGCATAAACACAAGGACTGCAAAAGGACAAACATGGAGATGTGGAAAAAGGACTATAGATTCAGCCAAGGTGGGCAAGGAGGCTCAGGACATCTCGACGTTTTCCTAGCACGTGTGTCAGCCTACATGACTATCAGGCTAAAGCTCCCAGACATGGGAAGGGGTTAACACACTTGACACCCATGACCACATCGTGGGGAACAAAACGAACCTTCACAAAGGCGAGAGTAGAGAAACTAGTTCAAGCTCTCTGCTCAGAGCAAAATGGCATGAGATTAGAAAGAAACCGTGAGCAGAGACATGAGAAGAAACGGACCTGAAGAAGCCAAAACAACATGCTACTCAGGGAAACAAGAGGTCACTGAGGAAATCAAAGTGGAAATGACAAAAAGAAAAAAAAAAACATACCTCGAGGACATTCCCTTGTGGCTCAGCAGAAACCATTCTGACTAGAATCCATGAGGATGCAGGTTCGATCCCCAGCCTCCCTCGGTGGCTTAAGGATCCAGCAATGCCATGAGCCGGGGCTCGGATTAGCGATGTAGCTCGGACCAGGCATTGCTCTGGCTGGGGCCTAGCCTGGCAAGGACAGCTCCAAATCCACACCTAGCCGGGCAACCGCCATAGGCCACAGGTGTGGCCCTAAAAGGAAACACTTTAGAAATAAGACCTGGAGACCAAAGAATGAGAAGAAGATAATGAGAATGAGAAGAACAACAACAACAACAAAAAAGGACTCTAAATCGACAGGAGGTCGCACACTCATGATGGGGCACTACCTGACACAGGTCAGAAGGGTCCCCATTAACAAGTCAAACAACCACACAGGCTGGAGAGGGTGTGCAGAAAAGGGAATCCTCCTTCCCTGGTGGTGGGGCTGTAACTGCGTCCGACCACCATGCAAAACGCTATGGAGGACCCTCAGAAAAAAAAGTGTACAGCTCCCACAAGACCCAGCCATCCCACTCACTCTTGGGCATCGATCCGGACAAAGCTCGGCTTGAGAAAGACACAGGCACCCGTACACTAGAGTTCATGGCAGCCCTATGCACAAGAGCCCACACATGGAGACCACCTACGTGTCCATCGAGAGACGAACCCAGGAAGAAGACGTCGTATCTCCATGGACACGACGGACCACTACGCAGCCAGACAAAGCACAAAACAATGCCAGCTGTAGCAGCACGGGCGCAACTCGAGACTCTCCTCCTGAGCGAAGCAAGTCACAAAGACAAAGACAAATGCCATGTGACATCACCTGCATCTGGAATCTAATGTACGGCACAGGTGAACCTTTCCAGAGAAACGAAACTCACCCACTTGGACAATAGGCTTGTGGTTGCCAGGGAGGAGGAGGGCCAGGGAGTGGGATGCATTGCGAACTCAGGGTTAACAGACACACACTCTTGCCTTTGGAATGGATTAGCAAGGAGATCCTGCTGGGGAGCACTGGCCACCCTGTCTAGTCACGCCTGAGGAAGCATGATAAGTTAAGCAAAAAGAAGGCACAAACCTATGTGTAACTGGGGCAGCACGCTGTCCAGTCAAAATCTGACAGAGCACGGCAAACAAGCTGCAATGGAAACAAAGATAACAGTCAAGCCTGGAGAAGGAAACAAAACGTATGTGACGCAATGATGCCTGAAAACTTTCCAAATCTAAAGGAACACTACATCAAGAGGCAGGAAGTGCACAGGGCCCCCCACACAGGCCAACCCAAACAGGCTCACACCAAGACACACTGAAAAAAACAAACCCCAAAGCAGCGAAAGTTAAAGACAAAGAGAGGGTGCTGAAGGCAGCGAGAGAGAAACAAAGAGTTACCTAGTGATATGGGTACCCACCTAAGGCTATCCGCGGATTGCTCTACAGAAACAAGGCAGGCCAGAAGACACTAGCAAGATCTCTTGACCATTCCAAAAGGGAAGAAGGCGCAGCCTAGAATACTCTCCTCCCCAAGAATTTCACTTAACATACCAGGAGAAACGAAGACCTTCTCCAAACACCAAACACGTACCCACTACAGCAATACTAAGCCCCATTCTACAAGAAATACGCAAAGGTCTTCTCCACGCAAACATGAAGTAAGAAGAAACAGGATGGAGGCAATTGCATTTCAAAAGCAATCACTTGAGGCAGTATACAGATCTCAAAGGAAAACCCATGCACACCTAGCGCAAACCTGGGCATAAACACAAGGACTGCAAAAGGACAAACATGGAGATGTGGAAAAAGGACTATAGATTCAGCCAAGGTGGGCAAGGAGGCTCAGGACATCTCGACGTTTTCCTAGCACGTGTGTCAGCCTACATGACTATCAGGCTAAAGCTCCCAGACATGGGAAGGGGTTAACACACTTGACACCCATGACCACATCGTGGGGAACAAAACGAACCTTCACAAAGGCGAGAGTAGAGAAACTAGTTCAAGCTCTCTGCTCAGAGCAAAATGGCATGAGATTAGAAAGAAACCGTGAGCAGAGACATGAGAAGAAACGGACCTGAAGAAGCCGAAACAACATGCTACTCAGGGAAACAAGAGGTCACTGAGGAAATCAAAGTGGAAATGACAAAAAGAAAAAAAAAAACATACCTCGAGGACATTCCCTTGTGGCTCAGCAGAAACCATTCTGACTAGAATCCATGAGGATGCAGGTTCGATCCCCAGCCTCCCTCGGTGGCTTAAGGATCCAGCAATGCCATGAGCCGGGGCTCGGATTAGCGATATAGCTCGGACCAGGCATTGCTCTGGCTGGGGCCTAGCCTGGCAAGGACAGCTCCAAATCCACACCTAGCCGGGCAACCGCCATAGGCCACAGGTGTGGCCCTAAAAGGAAACACTTTAGAAATAAGACCTGGAGACCAAAGAATGAGAAGAAGATAATGAGAATGAGAAGAACAACAACAACAACAAAAAAGGACTCTAAATCGACAGGAGGTCGCACACTCATGATGGGGCACTACCTGACACAGGTCAGAAGGGTCCCCATTAACAAGTCAAACAACCACACAGGCTGGAGAGGGTGTGCAGAAAAGGGAATCCTCCTTCCCTGGTGGTGGGGCTGTAACTGCGTCCGACCACCATGCAAAACGCTATGGAGGACCCTCAGAAAAAAAAGTGTAGAGCTCCCACAAGACCCAGCCATCCCACTCACTCTTGGGCATCGATCCGGACAAAGCTCGGCTTGAGAAAGACACAGGCACCCGTACACTAGAGTTCATGGCAGCCCTATGCACAAGAGCCCACACATGGAGACCACCTACGTGTCCATCGAGAGACGAACCCAGGAAGAAGACGTCGTATCTCCATGGACACGACGGACCACTACGCAGCCAGACAAAGCACAAAACAATGCCAGCTGTAGCAGCACGGGCGCAACTCGAGACTCTCCTCCTGAGCGAAGCAAGTCACAAAGACAAAGACAAATGCCATGTGACATCACCTGCATCTGGAATCTAATGTACGGCACAGGTGAACCTTTCCAGAGAAACGAAACTCACCCACTTGGACAATAGGCTTGTGGTTGCCAGGGAGGAGGAGGGCCAGGGAGTGGGATGCATTGCGAACTCAGGGTTAACAGACACACACTCTTGCCTTTGGAATGGATTAGCAAGGAGATCCTGCTGGGGAGCACTGGCCACCCTGTCTAGTCACGCCTGAGGAAGCATGATAAGTTAAGCAAAAAGAAGGCACAAACCTATGTGTAACTGGGGCAGCACGCTGTCCAGTCAAAATCTGACAGAGCACGGCAAACAAGCTGCAATGGAAACAAAGATAACAGTCAAGCCTGGAGAAGGAAACAAAACGTATGTGACGCAATGATGCCTGAAAACTTTCCAAATCTAAAGGAACACTACATCAAGAGGCAGGAAGTGCACAGGGCCCCCCACACAGGCCAACCCAAACAGGCTCACACCAAGACACACTGAAAAAAACAAACCCCAAAGCAGCGAAAGTTAAAGACAAAGAGAGGGTGCTGAAGGCAGCGAGAGAGAAACAAAGAGTTACCTAGTGATATGGGTACCCACCTAAGGCTATCCGCGGATTGCTCTACAGAAACAAGGCAGGCCAGAAGACACTAGCAAGATCTCTTGACCATTCCAAAAGGGAAGAAGGCGCAGCCTAGAATACTCTCCTCCCCAAGAATTTCACTTAACATACCAGGAGAAACGAAGACCTTCTCCAAACACCAAACACGTACCCACTACAGCAATACTAAGCCCCATTCTAGAAGAAATACGCAAAGGTCTTCTCCACGCAAACATGAAGTAAGAAGAAACAGGATGGAGGCAATTGCATTTCAAAAGCAATCACTTGAGGCAGTATACAGATCTCAAAGGAAAACCCATGCACACCTAGCGCAAACCTGGGCATAAACACAAGGACTGCAAAAGGACAAACATGGAGATGTGGAAAAAGGACTATAGATTCAGCCAAGGTGGGCAAGGAGGCTCAGGACATCTCGACGTTTTCCTAGCACGTGTGTCAGCCTACATGACTATCAGGCTAAAGCTCCCAGACATGGGAAGGGGTTAACACACTTGACACCCATGACCACATCGTGGGGAACAAAACGAACCTTCACAAAGGCGAGAGTAGAGAAACTAGTTCAAGCTCTCTGCTCAGAGCAAAATGGCATGAGATTAGAAAGAAACCGTGAGCAGAGACATGAGAAGAAACGGACCTGAAGAAGCCGAAACAACATGCTACTCAGGGAAACAAGAGGTCACTGAGGAAATCAAAGTGGAAATGACAAAAAGAAAAAAAAAAAACATACCTCGAGGACATTCCCTTGTGGCTCAGCAGAAACCATTCTGACTAGAATCCATGAGGATGCAGGTTCGATCCCCAGCCTCGCTCAGTGCCTTAAGGATCCAGCAATGCCATGAGCCGGGGCTCGGATTAGCGATGTAGCTCGGACCAGGCATTGCTCTGGCTGGGGCCTAGCCTGGCAAGGACAGCTCCAAATCCACACCTAGCCGGGCAACCGCCATAGGCCACAGGTGTGGCCCTAAAAGGAAACACTTTAGAAATAAGACCTGGAGACCAAAGAATGAGAAGAAGATAATGAGAATGAGAAGAACAACAACAACAACAAAAAAGGACTCTAAATCGACAGGAGGTCGCACACTCATGATGGGGCACTACCTGACACAGGTCAGAAGGGTCCCCATTAACAAGTCAAACAACCACACAGGCTGGAGAGGGTGTGCAGAAAAGGGAATCCTCCTTCCCTGGTGGTGGGGCTGTAACTGCGTCCGACCACCATGCAAAACGCTATGGAGGACCCTCAGAAAAAAAAGTGTAGAGCTCCCACAAGACCCAGCCATCCCACTCACTCTTGGGCATCGATCCGGACAAAGCTCGGCTTGAGAAAGACACAGGCACCCGTACACTAGAGTTCATGGCAGCCCTATGCACAAGAGCCCACACATGGAGACCACCTACGTGTCCATCGAGAGACGAACCCAGGAAGAAGACGTCGTATCTCCATGGACACGACGGACCACTACGCAGCCAGACAAAGCACAAAACAATGCCAGCTGTAGCAGCACGGGCGCAACTCGAGACTCTCCTCCTGAGCGAAGCAAGTCACAAAGACAAAGACAAATGCCATGTGACATCACCTGCATCTGGAATCTAATGTACGGCACAGGTGAATCTTTCCAGAGAAACGAAACTCACCCACTTGGACAATAGGCTTGTGGTTGCCAGGGAGGAGGAGGGCCAGGGAGTGGGATGCATTGCGAACTCAGGGTTAACAGACACACACTCTTGCCTTTGGAATGGATTAGCAAGGAGATCCTGCTGGGGAGCACTGGCCACCCTGTCTAGTCACGCCTGAGGAAGCATGATAAGTTAAGGAAAAAGAAGGCACAAACCTATGTGTAACTGGGGCAGCACGCTGTCCAGTCAAAATCTGACAGAGCACGGCAAACAAGCTGCAATGGAAACAAAGATAACAGTCAAGCCTGGAGAAGGAAACAAAACGTATGTGACGCAATGATGCCTGAAAACTTTCCAAATCTAAAGGAACACTACATCAAGAGGCAGGAAGTGCACAGGGCCCCCCACACAGGCCAACCCAAACAGGCTCACACCAAGACACACTGAAAAAAACAAACCCCAAAGCAGCGAAAGTTAAAGACAAAGAGAGGGTGCTGAAGGCAGCGAGAGAGAAACAAAGAGTTACCTAGTGATATGGGTACCCACCTAAGGCTATCCGCGGATTGCTCTACAGAAACAAGGCAGGCCAGAAGACACTAGCAAGATCTCTTGACCATTCCAAAAGGGAAGAAGGCGCAGCCTAGAATACTCTCCTCCCCAAGAATTTCACTTAACATACCAGGAGAAACGAAGACCTTCTCCAAACACCAAACACGTACCCACTACAGCAATACTAAGCCCCATTCTACAAGAAATACGCAAAGGTCTTCTCCACGCAAACATGAAGTAAGAAGAAACAGGATGGAGGCAATTGCATTTCAAAAGCAATCACTTGAGGCAGTATACAGATCTCAAAGGAAAACCCATGCACACCTAGCGCAAACCTGGGCATAAACACAAGGACTGCAAAAGGACAAACATGGAGATGTGGAAAAAGGACTATAGATTCAGCCAAGGTGGGCAAGGAGGCTCAGGACATCTCGACGTTTTCCTAGCACGTGTGTCAGCCTACATGACTATCAGGCTAAAGCTCCCAGACATGGGAAGGGGTTAACACACTTGACACCCATGACCACATCGTGGGGAACAAAACGAACCTTCACAAATGGGAGAGTAGAGAAACTAGTTCAAGCTCTCTGCTCAGAGCAAAATGGCATGAGATTAGAAAGAAACCGTGAGCAGAGACATGAGAAGAAACGGACCTGAAGAAGCCGAAACAACATGCTACTCAGGGAAACAAGAGGTCACTGAGGAAATCAAAGTGGAAATGACAAAAAGAAAAAAAAAAAACATACCTCGAGGACATTCCCTTGTGGCTCAGCAGAAACCATTCTGACTAGAATCCATGAGGATGCAGGTTCGATCCCCAGCCTCCCTCGGTGGCTTAAGGATCCAGCAATGCCATGAGCCGGGGCTCGGATTAGCGATATAGCTCGGACCAGGCATTGCTCTGGCTGGGGCCTAGCCTGGCAAGGACAGCTCCAAATCCACACCTAGCCGGGCAACCGCCATAGGCCACAGGTGTGGCCCTAAAAGGAAACACTTTAGAAATAAGACCTGGAGACCAAAGAATGAGAAGAAGATAATGAGAATGAGAAGAACAACAACAACAACAAAAAAGGACTCTAAATCGACAGGAGGTCGCACACTCATGATGGGGCACTACCTGACACAGGTCAGAAGGGTCCCCATTAACAAGTCAAACAACCACACAGGCTGGAGAGGGTGTGCAGAAAAGGGAATCCTCCTTCCCTGGTGGTGGGGCTGTAACTGCGTCCGACCACCATGCAAAACGCTATGGAGGACCCTCAGAAAAAAAAGTGTAGAGCTCCCACAAGACCCAGCCATCCCACTCACTCTTGGGCATCGATCCGGACAAAGCTCGGCTTGAGAAAGACACAGGCACCCGTACACTAGAGTTCATGGCAGCCCTATGCACAAGAGCCCACACATGGAGACCACCTACGTGTCCATCGAGAGACGAACCCAGGAAGAAGACGTCGTATCTCCATGGACACGACGGACCACTACGCAGCCAGACAAAGCACAAAACAATGCCAGCTGTAGCAGCACGGGCGCAACTCGAGACTCTCCTCCTGAGCGAAGCAAGTCACAAAGACAAAGACAAATGCCATGTGACATCACCTGCATCTGGAATCTAATGTACGGCACAGGTGAACCTTTCCAGAGAAACAAAACTCACCCACTTGGACAATAGGCTTGTGGTTGCCAGGGAGGAGGAGGGCCAGGGAGTGGGATGCATTGCGAACTCAGGGTTAACAGACACACACTCTTGCCTTTGGAATGGATTAGCAAGGAGATCCTGCTGGGGAGCACTGGCCACCCTGTCTAGTCACGCCTGAGGAAGCATGATAAGTTAAGGAAAAAGAAGGCACAAACCTATGTGTAACTGGGGCAGCACGCTGTCCAGTCAAAATCTGACAGAGCACGGCAAACAAGCTGCAATGGAAACAAAGATAACAGTCAAGCCTGGAGAAGGAAACAAAACGTATGTGACGCAATGATGCCTGAAAACTTTCCAAATCTAAAGGAACACTACATCAAGAGGCAGGAAGTGCACAGGGCCCCCCACACAGGCCAACCCAAACAGGATCACACCAAGACACACTGAAAAAAACAAACCCCAAAGCAGCGAAAGTTAAAGACAAAGAGAGGGTGCTGAAGGCAGCGAGAGAGAAACAAAGAGTTACCTAGTGATATGGGTACCCACCTAAGGCTATCCGCGGATTGCTCTACAGAAACAAGGCAGGCCAGAAGACACTAGCAAGATCTCTTGACCATTCCAAAAGGGAAGAAGGCGCAGCCTAGAATACTCTCCTCCCCAAGAATTTCACTTAACATACCAGGAGAAACGAAGACCTTCTCCAAACACCAAACACGTACCCACTACAGCAATACTAAGCCCCATTCTACAAGAAATACGCAAAGGTCTTCTCCACGCAAACATGAAGTAAGAAGAAACAGGATGGAGGCAATTGCATTTCAAAAGCAATCACTTGAGGCAGTATACAGATCTCAAAGGAAAACCCATGCACACCTAGCGCAAACCTGGGCATAAACACAAGGACTGCAAAAGGACAAACATGGAGATGTGGAAAAAGGACTATAGATTCAGCCAAGGTGGGCAAGGAGGCTCAGGACATCTCGACGTTTTCCTAGCACGTGTGTCAGCCTACATGACTATCAGGCTAAAGCTCCCAGACATGGGAAGGGGTTAACACACTTGACACCCATGACCACATCGTGGGGAACAAAACGAACCTTCACAAAGGCGAGAGTAGAGAAACTAGTTCAAGCTCTCTGCTCAGACCAAAATGGCATGAGATTAGAAAGAAACCGTGAGCAGAGACATGAGAAGAAACGGACCTGAAGAAGCCGAAACAACATGCTACTCAGGGAAACAAGAGGTCACTGAGGAAATCAAAGTGGAAATGACAAAAAGAAAAAAAAAAAACATACCTCGAGGACATTCCCTTGTGGCTCAGCAGAAACCATTCTGACTAGAATCCATGAGGATGCAGGTTCGATCCCCAGCCTCCCTCGGTGGCTTAAGGATCCAGCAATGCCATGAGCCGGGGCTCGGATTAGCGATATAGCTCGGACCAGGCATTGCTCTGGCTGGGGCATAGCCTGGCAAGGACAGCTCCAAATCCACACCTAGCCGGGCAACCGCCATAGGCCACAGGTGTGGCCCTAAAAGGAAACACTTTAGAAATAAGACCTGGAGACCAAAGAATGAGAAGAAGATAATGAGAATGAGAAGAACAACAACAACAACAAAAAAGGACTCTAAATCGACAGGAGGTCGCACACTCATGATGGGGCACTACCTGACACAGGTCAGAAGGGTCCCCATTAACAAGTCAAACAACCACACAGGCTGGAGAGGGTGTGCAGAAAAGGGAATCCTCCTTCCCTGGTGGTGGGGCTGTAACTGCGTCCGACCACCATGCAAAACGCTATGGAGGACCCTCAGAAAAAAAAGTGTAGAGCTCCCACAAGACCCAGCCATCCCACTCACTCTTGGGCATCGATCCGGACAAAGCTCGGCTTGAGAAAGACACAGGCACCCGTACACTAGAGTTCATGGCAGCCCTATGCACAAGAGCCCACACATGGAGACCACCTACGTGTCCATCGAGAGACGAACCCAGGAAGAAGACGTCGTATCTCCATGGACACGACGGACCACTACGCAGCCAGACAAAGCACAAAACAATGCCAGCTGTAGCAGCACGGGCGCAACTCGAGACTCTCCTCCTGAGCGAAGCAAGTCACAAAGACAAAGACAAATGCCATGTGACATCACCTGCATCTGGAATCTAATGTACGGCACAGGTGAACCTTTCCAGAGAAACGAAACTCACCCACTTGGACAATAGGCTTGTGGTTGCCAGGGAGGAGGAGGGCCAGGGAGTGGGATGCATTGCGAACTCAGGGTTAACAGACACACACTCTTGCCTTTGGAATGGATTAGCAAGGAGATCCTGCTGGGGAGCACTGGCCACCCTGTCTAGTCACGCCTGAGGAAGCATCATAAGTTAAGCAAAAAGAAGGCACAAACCTATGTGTAACTGGGGCAGCACGCTGTCCAGTCAAAATCTGACAGAGCACGGCAAACAAGCTGCAATGGAAACAAAGATAACAGTCAAGCCTGGAGAAGGAAACAAAACGTATGTGACGCAATGATGCCTGAAAACTTTCCAAATCTAAAGGAACACTACATCAAGAGGCAGGAAGTGCACAGGGCCCCCCACACAGGCCAACCCAAACAGGATCACACCAAGACACACTGAAAAAAACAAACCCCAAAGCAGCGAAAGTTAAAGACAAAGAGAGGGTGCTGAAGGCAGCGAGAGAGAAACAAAGAGTTACCTAGTGATATGGGTACCCACCTAAGGCTATCCGCGGATTGCTCTACAGAAACAAGGCAGGCCAGAAGACACTAGCAAGATCTCTTGACCATTCCAAAAGGGAAGAAGGCGCAGCCTAGAATACTCTCCTCCCCAAGAATTTCACTTAACATACCAGGAGAAACGAAGACCTTCTCCAAACACCAAACACGTACCCACTACAGCAATACTAAGCCCCATTCTACAAGAAATACGCAAAGGTCTTCTCCACGCAAACATGAAGTAAGAAGAAACAGGATGGAGGCAATTGCATTTCAAAAGCAATCACTTGAGGCAGTATACAGATCTCAAAGGAAAACCCATGCACACCTAGCGCAAACCTGGGCATAAACACAAGGACTGCAAAAGGACAAACATGGAGATGTGGAAAAAGGACTATAGATTCAGCCAAGGTGGGCAAGGAGGCTCAGGACATCTCGACGTTTTCCTAGCACGTGTGTCAGCCTACATGACTATCAGGCTAAAGCTCCCAGACATGGGAAGGGGTTAACACACTTGACACCCATGACCACATCGTGGGGAACAAAACGAACCTTCACAAAGGCGAGAGTAGAGAAACTAGTTCAAGCTCTCTGCTCAGACCAAAATGGCATGAGATTAGAAAGAAACCGTGAGCAGAGACATGAGAAGAAACGGACCTGAAGAAGCCGAAACAACATGCTACTCAGGGAAACAAGAGGTCACTGAGGAAATCAAAGTGGAAATGACAAAAAGAAAAAAAAAAACATACCTCGAGGACATTCCCTTGTGGCTCAGCAGAAACCATTCTGACTAGAATCCATGAGGATGCAGGTTCGATCCCCAGCCTCCCTCGGTGGCTTAAGGATCCAGCAATGCCATGAGCCGGGGCTCGGATTAGCGATATAGCTCGGACCAGGCATTGCTCTGGCTGGGGCCTAGCCTGGCAAGGACAGCTCCAAATCCACACCTAGCCGGGCAACCGCCATAGGCCACAGGTGTGGCCCTAAAAGGAAACACTTTAGAAATAAGACCTGGAGACCAAAGAATGAGAAGAAGATAATGAGAATGAGAAGAACAACAACAACAACAAAAAAGGACTCTAAATCGACAGGAGGTCGCACACTCATGATGGGGCACTACCTGACACAGGTCAGAAGGGTCCCCATTAACAAGTCAAACAACCACACAGGCTGGAGAGGGTGTGCAGAAAAGGGAATCCTCCTTCCCTGGTGGTGGGGCTGTAACTGCGTCCGACCACCATGCAAAACGCTATGGAGGACCCTCAGAAAAAAAAGTGTAGAGCTCCCACAAGACCCAGCCATCCCACTCACTCTTGGGCATCGATCCGGACAAAGCTCGGCTTGAGAAAGACACAGGCACCCGTACACTAGAGTTCATGGCAGCCCTATGCACAAGAGCCCACACATGGAGACCACCTACGTGTCCATCGAGAGACGAACCCAGGAAGAAGACGTCGTATCTCCATGGACACGACGGACCACTACGCAGCCAGACAAAGCACAAAACAATGCCAGTTGTAGCAGCACGGGCGCAACTCGAGACTCTCCTCCTGAGCGAAGCAAGTCACAAAGACAAAGACAAATGCCATGTGACATCACCTGCATCTGGAATCTAATGTACGGCACAGGTGAACCTTTCCAGAGAAACAAAACTCACCCACTTGGACAATAGGCTTGTGGTTGCCAGGGAGGAGGAGGGCCAGGGAGTGGGATGCATTGCGAACTCAGGGTTAACAGACACACACTCTTGCCTTTGGAATGGATTAGCAAGGAGATCCTGCTGGGGAGCACTGGCCACCCTGTCTAGTCACGCCTGAGGAAGCATCATAAGTTAAGCAAAAAGAAGGCACAAACCTATGTGTAACTGGGGCAGCACGCTGTCCAGTCAAAATCTGACAGAGCACGGCAAACAAGCTGCAATGGAAACAAAGATAACAGTCAAGCCTGGAGAAGGAAACAAAACGTATGTGACGCAATGATGCCTGAAAACTTTCCAAATCTAAAGGAACACTACATCAAGAGGCAGGAAGTGCACAGGGCCCCCCACACAGGCCAACCCAAACAGGATCACACCAAGACACACTGAAAAAAACAAACCCAAAAGCAGCGAAAGTTAAAGACAAAGAGAGGGTGCTGAAGGCAGCGAGAGAGAAACAAAGAGTTACCTAGTGATATGGGTACCCACCTAAGGCTATCCGCGGATTGCTCTACAGAAACAAGGCAGGCCAGAAGACACTAGCAAGATCTCTTGACCATTCCAAAAGGGAAGAATGGGGGGAGTTCCCATCTTTACGCATTGGTTAATGAATCTGACTAGGAACCATGAGGTTGAGGGTTCGGTCCCTGCCCTTGCTCAGTGTATTAACGATCCGGCATTGCCGTGTTCTGTTGTTTAGGTTGCAGAGGCGGCTTAGATTCCGTGTTGCTGTGGCTCTGGCATAGGCTGGTGGCTACAGCTCGATTCGACCCCTAGCCTGGGAACCTCCATATGCCGAGGGTGCGGCCCAAGAAATAGCAATAAAAAAAAAGACAAAAAAAAAAAATCCAAAAGGGAAGAAGCGCACCCTAGGACACCTTAGGTTATTCTAGAGGAATTAAGTTCTAAAGCAGCACAGTAGCCCACTGCATAGTTTCACTTGTGAACTTTATCACTGTCAAATTCAACTCTAAAATAGGAAATAAACCACTCAGATATATGTATTGCTTCAAAAAGCCATCTCCAACTCACATCTCGTCCCAGTACATACAGAACTTTAAGTATGTACTTATTTTGGAATTATAGAAAAATACTGCTTTGAAAATTGTCAATAAGTTCTCTTTTCCTGCATACATTGTTATTCAAGAATGCTAGCTTGATAAAACATCTTTTCAGTATTCTGACCCTGATGAAACAAATCTTTCTACGAGAACTTGCTTTTCTCTCATCTTACCTTGTGATGCAAACCTTCTACCATGGTTTTCAGGAACACTTCTCTTATCCAGACCATCTCTAGTTCTTGAGACTGAGGAAAAAAGGGTAGGTAAGTAGCCTTTTAAATTTAACTTATTCCAACAGTTATTTATAAACTTGTGAGTTTTTTTACTGTAATTTTTGACTCATGACTTAGTTTTAAATAGAAGCTATGAGACCTCTGGTCGTGTCTTCTCTGTATGTCTGCATGTACCTATTTGATAATTTTGGAATGTATAATCAAAACTAATCTATGTTTAATTGGACTAAAGGAAATTAAACACTTTAATACATTATCAGAAATTTGAAGAAAATTAAAAGGAAACTGACCAGAATTAATCTCAAGTTTATGTGGGAAAATATTCGTTATTAAATTTATATTTGGTATTAGGCTAAGTTTATTGATTGAATTAATATAGACATATCTTTAGATTCATAAACATTACGTATAATACTTCTAATATACCTAGGTTTAATAGAAGTCAAATAAGATCTAATATCTGTTGCAAACTTGTCAGCAAGAAAAATAACTTGGTATGACACAATTTTACAAGTAAATTAAATGTAAATGAGGTAAGAGATTTCGGTTGAACTCTTCAGGAATAATTATTTTTCAGAAATGTCTACTTCACATAATTTCTCCAGGTATTTGATAACAAAATTTTAGCATTTATTAAATTAGGTTAAATGATAGAAGTTTACTGAATAGTTAAGTCAGTCTCAAATATAATAAGATACGATACTTAGACATTAATTACTGAACACTGGCTTCCTTTTACAGCAAACTATAGGTAGTTGGGACTATTAATACAGTTGGTGCCATGCCAAGATAATTTCTATAAGAAAGCACATGTTCTTAGAAATTATTGAAGTTCTCATTGTGGCTCAGCAGGTCATGAGCCCAACTAGGATTCATGACAAAGAATGTTTCATCTCTGGCCTCATTCAGTGGGCTAAGGATCCAAAGCTGACCTGAGCTATGGTGTAGGTCACAGACATGGCACAGCTCCAGCATTGCTGTGGTGGTGGCATAGGCTGGCAGCTGCACCTTCAACTGGACCCCTGGCCTGGGAACTTCCACATGCTGCAGGTTGAGCATATAATTGGTATATATGTTTGCTAATCCACAGAATGCTAATGTAAAAGATAGCTCACAATTATTTACTTCTTAATTTGCACTAGAAATTAAGGTTTTTTAAGAGTTGAGGATTCTAATTTAAATATGTAATTACTCATGGATGTGGAGAACAGGCTTGTGGTTGCCAAGGGGGAAGGGGAGGGAGTGGGATGGACTGGGAGTCTGAGGTTAACAGATGCAAAACTATTGTATTTTGAGTGGATAAGCAATGAGATCCTGCTGTATAGCACAGGGAACTATATCTAGTCATTTATTATGGAACATGATGGAGGATGAGAAAATAATGTGCCTGTGTGTGTGTATGTGTGTGATTGGGTCACTTTGCTATATAGTAGAAATTGATACAACACTGTAAACCAACTACAATGGAAAAAATAAAAATTAAAAATGATCAAAGCTACCTGAGATACTACTACTATTTCAGCACACAGTAGCAAAGTAGGATGTGTGCTTTCAATAAAAAGAAATGAGGAGCGGGAATTGCATTTTGTTAGCAGGAAAGAAAGTAATTTTCTCCCTATAGTTGGTTTTTTCTGGATGGTAAAAAAAAAAAAATAGGGGACAAACAACTAGGGAGACAGAAAATTATGGAAGATTTGTGGAAAAGGGACCCTGAGAAAACAGTTTTGTGGATAATCAGAATTGGCTAAGTTTAGATTGAATTTAATTAATTTTTTATTAAAAGTAAGCTAATGTAAGACTAGACTTTGGTTTTCTCTTTCTGCTAAGAAAGCAAGGTCTTCTTAGACTGTTAAGCTGCTTTGGATAGCATGTTTTAAGCATTTTTGATAGCAATGTTTTAAGTACCTTTGAAATGACCTCTTGTGGATTTGCCTTTGAAATTTTATTGTCACTTTGGTTAAGTGAATAAGTATTGTTTCACAGTGACCTATGACCTTATTTTACCAAGAATTTTAAAAGTTTTTTGATATTTTTAACAAACTTCTCAAATGCAAAGGAAGTTCCTTTGACCTCTAGCTAACTCTGGAAAACTCTAGAATGATTAAAAGGGACCTTGAAATGTTCTAAAGATTTTAAACTAATTAGGTTCATTTGATATGTTAAATTACATTAGCATCATTGTCAAATGAGTAATAAATATCCTTAGGTTATATTATATGGGTAAATGTTATTAATCTAGATATTCTAATATATAGAGTTCCTAAGAATCTAGTATGTCCTGGTAAAATTTTATCAGTCATAATTCTATAGTTATCACAAATTATTATATGCCACAGCCATAACCACATCTCTTTGTTAACTGCATTATCAGGTCTTTTAACAATTTCTTTTTAAGTCTTTTGTCATTTATAGACAGTTTCAGTTTTACTCTCATGACTTTGTTGAAATGTTTCCTCTTCAAGAAGATTCTTAGCAAGGACTTTTTGAAAAGTACATTTTTCTTATAACTTACAGATCAAAAGACTCAAATGGGTAAGAAATTAAAGAATTCTAAAGGAAAACCTTGTGGCTTCATAAAACTATTAACAAAAAGTATTAGTTACATAGGACTGAGTAAACTGATGAATATGGTTATAATATTTATGGTTTCTGAATTATTACTGACTTTTAATTTACTTTCCAGATATAAGGAAACCCTTCTCCTCAAGCTAATTTTTGAGTTACAATTTAGTAAATTATACCTTTGTAAGAAAAATTGAAACATTTATATTTCCTTTCCTGACCCCTCCAGATAATGGAAGCTCTTAGGTTCCTGGCAGCTTTATCAGGTAAATTAGGAAGGCCACCTCCTAATAGGTGCAGGAATCTCAAAGCATTTTGGGGTCCATGAAAAGGGAGGAATTCACCCAATTCTGTTGATACTGCTGGTAAAATCTGTGAAAAGACCTCAGCATGGTTTTCCTGGCCTGGATAGGCCTTTGAAATGTAATCTGAGGAGTTAAGACAGTTAAGTATCTGGTGTTGTCACTGCAGCGGCTTGGATCATTGCTGTGGTGCAGGTTCCATCCCTAGCCCAAGAATTTATATATGCAGCAGGTGCAGCCAAAAGACAAACAATCTGAGATTCCTTATAAAAAGTTCTGGAAAAGCCAATTTTAAAAGAGCTTCTATGTTCAATTACACTTATGTTAATCATCAGGAAGAATTTATTGAAACCTATTTTCCAAACAAATTAGCCTCAATTTGGCTATAATTGGTAGAAATGAGGGTAGTTTTAGAGATAAAAAGATTAGGTTTCAGTGGATATTAAATCCTAGTTTTGTTAATGAAGAGCTAAATTTACTAAGACTCACTTCCCAGGCAGCTATTTGCTATTATATATTGCAAATTTTAACTGAATTGTTGCTGTAGTTTTCTACAGGGCCGTACCTGTGGCAAATGGAAGTTCCTGTGCTAGGGTTTGAATCAGAGCTGCAGCTGCTGGTCTATGCCAGAGCCATAAGCCATGTGATGTCGGAGCCACATCTGTGACCTATGACACAACTTGTGGCAACACCAGATACTTAACCCACTGAGAGAGGCCAGGGATTAAACCTGCACCCTCACAGATATTATTTCAAGTTCCTAGCCATGGAGACTACCAAATGAATTGTTAAAAGGGCACTCTAAGTTTGTTTCTGAAGCCTATCTCAGTAATCTATCTTTGGATGAAGACTGGATGCTCCATAACCTGCAACCAAGGGTTGGATTTATTCATAGTGGAAAAGCCATCATTTGAAACTCTACCAACAACCCAGATCGAAGGACACTTACCAAGCATTCAATTAGCTCATGCAGAGCAAAACTGAAAGGAATTCACTGCTGGATCAGTATTTCCATTCAGAAAGAACTCCTGCAATGGACTGGCCTATAAAATACTGCTGACCTCAAAAATCACCTTAAAACAATGCTTAGACAAAGGAGAAACTACCAGATCAAGATGAGATGACACCTTATATAGACAGCTGACTCAAGAAGCCAGACCCAGTCTGTATACCATTACTTTGATAATTGCTAATACTTTTGATAGTGAACCCAATGTGATCTTATGAAGAGTATCAAATTAATCCAGGAGGCAGAACAAAATACAGGAGTAGTAAGAGGTCACACTCACCTTCTCCCACAAACACACCTTAGGGCAAAGGACACATATAGATTGAGAGTGAGGGGATAGAAAGAACCAAAAAAGAATAAGAGAATACTATGAACAATTATATGCCAACAAATCTGACAACCTAGAAGAAATGGCCAACTTTCTAGAGACTTAGAGCCTACAAAAACTGAATCAAGGAGAAACAGATCAACTGAACATACTAATCACTAAAAATGAAATTAAATATGTCATAAAAACACTCCCTGCAAATAAAGGTCCATGATCAGATAGCTTCAGAGGCAAATTCTACAAAACATACAAAGAGGAACTTATGCCCATATTCCTTAAACTTTTTCAAAAGGTTGACGAAGAAGGAACATGCCCAAAGACATTCTATGCCACCACCATTACCCTAATTCAATAACCAGGCAAAGATATCACCAAAAGAAAACTATAGGCCAATATCATTGATGAAAATAGATGCAAAAAAATCTCAACAAAATCTTAGCCAACTGAATCCAACAACATATAAAGAAGACCATGCACCACAACCAGATGGGATTCATCCCAGGTTCACAAGGATGGTTCAACATATGAAAAAAAAAATCCAATCAATGTAATACACCACATTAACAAAATTAAAGTCAAAAACCACATAATCATCTCAATAGATGTAGAAAGAGCACTTGACAAAGTCCAACATCCGTTTATGATAAAATCTCTTACCAAAGTGGGTACAGAGGGAACATACCTCAACATAATCAAAGCCACTTATGACAAACCCACAGCAAAGATACTCAATGGATAAAAGTTAAAAGCCTGCCCACTAAAATTTGGAACAAGACAAGGATGTCCACTCTCACCACTGTTATTCAACACAGGATTGGAAATCCTAGCCACAGCAATCAGACAAACAAAGGAAATAAAATGTACCCAAATAGGAAGAGAAAAGGTAAAATTGTCACTGTACACAGATGACATGACACTATATATAGAAAACTCTAAGGACTCAACCCAAAAGCTGCACAAACAGATCAACGAATTCAGCAAAGTAGCAGGATATAAGATTAACATTCAGAAATCAGTTTAATTTCAGTATACTTAAAAGGAAATATTAGAAAAGGAATACAAAAATATAATACCTTTTAAAATTTCACCCCCCAAAAAATCAAATACCTGGGAATAAACCTTACCAAGGAGGTGAAAGATTTAGATGCTGAGAACCATAAAACTTTAATCAAAGATATTAAAGATGCAAAAAAATGGAAAGAGATTTTATGCTCCTGGGTTGGAAAAATTATATCATAAAAATGGCCATACTACCCAAAGCAATCTACAAATTCAATGCAATCCCTATCAAATTACCCATGACAGTTTTTACAGAACTGCAACTAAAAATCCAAAAATTTATATGGAGCCATAAAACACCCAGAATTGCCAAAGCAATCCTGAGGAACAAAAACCAACCAGGAAGCATAACTCTCCCAGACTTCAGGCAAGATTACAAAGCCACAGTCATCAAGACAATATGGTACTGGTACCAAAACAGACATACAGATCAGTGAAACAGAAGAGAGAACTCAGAAATAAACCAAGTCACCTATGATCAAGTAATCTTTGACAAAGGAGGCACGAACATAAAATGGGGAAGAGACAGTCTTTTCAGGAAGTATTGTTGGGACACCTGGACAAGTGAATGCAAATCAATTGAACAAGAACACACCTTCACACCATGCACAAAAAAAACACTCAAAATTGCTTAAAGGCTCAAAAGACAAGACACCATCAAACTCCTGGAAGAGAGAACATAGGCAAAACATTCTCTGACATCAATCTTATGAATATTTATTCAGGTCAGTCTCCCAAAACAACAGAAATAAAAACAAAAATAAACCAATGGGACCTAATCAAATGGACAAGCTTTTGCACAATAAAGGAAACCAAAAACAAAAAAACAACTTACAGAATGGGGAAAATAGTTTCAAATAATGCAACTGACAAGGACTTAACCTCTAAAATATACAAACAACATATACAACTCAACAGTAAAAAAAGCCAACAACCCAATGGAAAAATGGGCAAAAGACCTGAATAGACATTTCTCCAAAGAAGATATACAGATGGCCAACAAGCACGTGAAAAAATGCTCAACACCCCTGATTATTAGAGAAATGCAAATCAAAACTACCATGAGATACCACCTCACACCAGTTAGAATGGCCATCATTAATAGGTCCACAAATAACAAATGCTGGAGAGGGTGTGGAAAAAAAGGAACCCTCCTGCACTGTTGGAGGGAATGTAAGCTGGTACAACCACTATGGAGAACAGTATGGAGGTACCCTAGACAACAATACATATCACTAAAATGACCCAGCAATCCCACTCTTGGGCATATATCTGGACAAAACTTTCCTTGAAAAAGACACATAAACCTGTATGATCATTGCAGCACTATTCACAATAGCCAAGACATGGATACAACCCAAATATCCATCGACAGTTGACTGAATTAGGAAGATGTGATACATATATATACACAAAGAAATACAACTCAGCCATAAAAAAGAACAAAATAATGTCATTTGCAGCAACATGGATGGAACTAGAGACTCTCATACTGAGTGAAGTAAGTCAGAAAGGGAAAGACAAATACCATATGATATCACTTATATATAGAATCTAATCTACAGCACTAATGAACGTTTCCACAGTAAAGAAAATCATGGACTTGGAGAATAGACTTGTGTTTGCCAAAGGGGTGTGTCAGGGTATGTACCCGGTAATGCTGTTCACCACGTCCTGCGTGGAGCCAGTCACAGCTTAAAGAGAGGAGACTTGGGTTCCATGGCAAGAAGCCCAAGCCCAGAATAGGCCTTTAGACTGTCCTTTTATTGATCAAGAATCTCAATAAAACCTGTTCCTGGTTAAAGGTTAAATAGACACAATCAAGTAGGAATAAATACAGGTTAAAGAGATTAAACAGATACAATCAGGCAGGTCATAAACCACACAGCCCTAGACAATAGAGACAAACAGGGAGGGATCTGTATCCTATTAAGCAGAGCATTCTCTGCAAGAGGCTTGACAGCATTCCATCAAAGCCTCTTTTCTACTCTAAGCTATAAGTGGCATTCCACTTGAGGCTTATGTAATTAAAGGGAGTACTATGATTAAGCTATTTTCTTATTACTTCCCCCACATGTCCCCTTTTTGTTTTTTGAAATTTTATTTTTCTTCATGAAGATCAATGTCTAAAGGAAGAACATAAGATCCTTCTTATCTTGATTGATTCGGTGTGGGATTAGCGTAAGCCTTCTCAGTATTAAGATTGATTATGGCTATCATAGCTAACCATATATTCTTCCAAGTTAACAGCAGTGGCAGCTTTCCAGCCTTAATGGTGCCTGTTGGGTAAGGTGTTTAATGCTTCCCCATGTGACGTATGGAGTGAGATAGGTGTTGGATGTTGTGCATTGTATACCCATAGCTGGCTCAAACAGTGGATTCAGATGCATGTTAGCCATCTGCATCATCACCTGATCCAACAGATTCAGAGGTCTGGGCTGCTTCCACCAGTCCATGGTATGGTTTATACTATCTTGGTTAGACACTACAGGGAGCCTGTAGGAGTAAGAACACAAGCATACCCTCTTCCCCAAGTGAGAGGTTCTACAGGTCCATTCCAGGGGCCACCCTCTGTATTCTTGTAAAGCACTTTTGGATTAATTTTAAAAGTATTGGTGATAGCATGATGACTGGATGGGGATAAATATAGGTCATTTGGATTAAAAAAATTATAGGTATGAAGGAATACATTAACTTGTACTTCTGGAGGGGTAACAGCCCACCATACCCTGTCCCCCCTTTTTTTGTTTTTGATCAGAATTTTTAACACATGGTGCACTCATTTGATAACTGCTTGGCCTGTAGGCTTATATGGAAGGCCAGTTTTATGTTGAAGTCCCCAGGCATAGCAAAATTCTTTAAATATTTGACTAGTATAGGCTGGGCCATTATCAGGTTTTAGTCATTGTGGTTTGTCCCAGGCTTCAAAAGCAGCTAATAAATGTTGAATAGTAGCTCTGGATGTCTCTTTTGTATGTACAGAGGCAAAAATAACTTTGGAATAGGTATCAACTGAAACATATAGATATCTTTTATTGCCAAACTCAGGGCCATGTGTTATATTTGTCTTCCAGAGGGCATTTGGCTGCAACCCCCGTGGGTTGGTACCATGTGTATAAGAAACAGGTGATTGGAATTGACAATCTGGGCAAGCATGAACAACCTGTTTAGTGGGTTGAGAAGAAATGTTAAACTTGTTTTAAAGATCTCCAATTATCATGGAAGGAGGAATGAGAATGTTTTGCCTCCTCTACAGGGTAACAGGAGACAAGAGCATCAGCATTTTTATTTCCTTCATAAAACCAGCCAGGGAGAGAGGTGTATAATTTTATCTAAGTTGGTTTTAATGTTTGATGTGGTATTAAGACATAAATAACAGGAGCCATTGGTCCTTAAACATGTTGTCTCCTTTCTGTTGTTGTAAGAGGAGACCTTGAAAATGTAAGGTGCAGCTGCCAGCTAATGCTGCTTTGAGAACAGCCAGCGGCATCAAGTCTGACAGGACACATAAAAAAAGTTCTCAGCAATACAAAGACTTGTCTAAAATTACTCCCATAGTATTTCCTAGTATTACTTTGGATGTCTGACCACAGCTACTCTATTCCACATTTTTTTCTCTAATGGCCAGTGCAGATGCAACTGTTAATGATTTCTGTTTTTCTAGATATGAGAAGATACAAGAATTTGGGCCCATAAAAATCCTTACCTGAAACTATCTGAAGGCTGTTTTGTCAGTTTTCCCAGAGCAGAGTGCCTCACTCCTGGTCTCCACACTGAGCTCTGCTCAGGGGGTACTGTGGGTCAGCAGCTGCAATGACTCATGCTTTACACCAAATAGAGGCTAAAGGCAAGTGACAAACTTCAGATCACAGTGCTTCCCCATGGTCATAAATTTGACCATAGTTTTTGGAGGTATATCATGATCATTTCATCCCACGGTGGTAGGAATGAATATTCCTAGATCTGGTAAAGATTTCACTGATAGGCACCTCAATGTGCTATTACGGGACTAGGCTTTATCAACAGTAGCAAAAAGTCTCTTGACCACCTATCTTTCTAGTCTGTTATGGTCCAGGAAAATATTTCCTCTCGTTATATTTTCCCATTTCTAGAGATCATTGCCCTCATATGGAACTGTATTTATATCATTTTATCAGATACCCAGTTACAAATTCAGCAATTTTGTAAAAATAGTTAATAAAAATACAGCAGTATTAGTAAAGTCATAAACAAAAATTTAAGAGCTTTCACCCTGTTCAGCTGGCTTAGTTGTTTCTTATCTTTGAAGGAAATTATATCCTGGTCTTGTCCATTCAGCCCAATTTCCTAGTGTATTAGGCTGGTTATCCCTAGATGGTTTAATTGTTCCCAACATAAAAGAGCCTTTAGATTTAAATTAATATAGCTATATCCCTTGGCTGAAGTCTCACTTGTTGCTAATTGAGCTTGAGTAACATTAGAAGAGAACATATTTATGGCCTGGGTCAGAGCAGGTATTAACTGGCCAGGTGAGAGGATCCCACCTAGTAACATCAATAATAAGAGCCTTAGAGGGGAGAAACCCACCAGGGTAAATCAGAAGTAAAACAAATAACCATAGGAGTCAGGTGTGGCAATCTTAAGGCAGTGCTCTACTTCTGATGTTGTCTTCTTTTTGTTCAGGCATTGGTATTTTTCTTATCAGAGCCTTGTTTTAGGGTGAGTTTGAAGTCAGTAATTCTCTCTACAGACCAGTCCAATGTAGAGGCCCTTCTTAAATGAGAAATGTAAATTTTAAAAGTTAATTTTCTTCACTTTTGTGCATATGGCACTTAAAAAATTCCTGACAAGGAATCGTTTATATAGGCTGGAGACGACCCTTTAAATTATACTCCTGCAGAGTGCATATACACTCTCCAGTCACCATGGAACATCAGAGACAGATTACAGCAATCAGCTTCAGAAACAAGCTTAGATTATTTAATAACTCAGCTAAACTTTATAATAATGTAAATGTGTGGCAAAGAACTATTTAGAAGGTGAATTTTAGACAGTAAACCCTAATCTCAATACATAAAACTAGAATATAAATGAGTCAAAACAGTCTTTTTCTTTAAGATTACCCTCATTTTTACCAAATACAGCCAAATTAGGACTATATAAAGTCTACCCCAAAGAGACTTTTTTTTCTTTTTTTTTTTTCTTTTCCATTATTGGGACTGCCAGGGAGCGGGGAAAAAACAAGCGACCATCTTGGATTTCTCATAGCCCTGACTTAAGAAAACCTTCTTTTAACAGAGACTGAATACAAATTCAAGTTTTGCACTAGGTTACTTTTAAAAATAGTTTGCTGAAATTTTAAACTTAGCCCTAACCATGCATAAATTCTTTTCTCATTGTCCACTTCCCACAAACCTTCCATCAGTTTCTGTATCCATGTTATTCTGTCCCCTGTCTTTCCTGTCAAAATAACAAGTTATAAGACAGACTTACTTTCTTTTCCCTTAATAAAATGCAATTAGATTCCTCCATTAATCCTGGGTACAATAAGGTATTATACTTAATGTTTATGACTCCAAAGACATGTCTATATTATATCAACAAACTCTAACACCAACCTCTAATAATAAGTATCAAATCCTGAATTTTTTGCAGTTCAAGTGAACCAAAAATTAATTTAGGTATTTTAAGAATTTATGTTAGAGCTTTATTTCCTTTAAGCCAATTAAGTAGAGCTCTTTTATGAATTTTGGCAATGCCATACATGCACAACACACACAAAGACACATACAAACAAGCAAAACAGAGACCTCAAATTAAAATTCTTTTCTCATTTTGAAGTTTTAGCCATGAGTAAGGTACATCTGTGTAAAACCTGTCAGCTATAAGAACTTTTAATAGAGCCTTTGTGGAGAGTTCTATTCCATTAGTTTAAACTAGAGTTTGTAATACTCGAGTATATTGCTTTTGCTCTGGCTGGAGAGTATTCCCCATGTCCTCTCTATAGAGTTATTCCCACAGCAGTGGAGTCTAATATGGGTCCACTGTCCCTTACCATTCAGTTGGGATCCTTGAGTCTCCTGGCGCACTCTGTTTTTTCCTTATTCTGTGGTTGCCACTTCGTTGTGTAGACTCGAACTTCTATCACGTCAGACTTTGGTCACGTTGGGCTTTGGTCACATCGGACTTTGGTCACATCCAGGTCACCACTTGTCAGGATATGTCCCCAGCAATGCTGTTCTCCGTGTCCTGCGTGAAGCCAGTCACATCTTAAAGAAAGAGAGGAGACTTAGGTTCCATGGCAAGAAGCCCAAGCACTGCATAGGCCTTTAGGCCATCAGGCCATCCTTTTATTAAGCAAGAATCACGTGCCCACAAACCTGTTCCCAGTTAAAGGTTAAACAGACAAAATCAAGCAGGAATAGATTCAGGTTAAAGAGATTAAACAGATGCAATCAAGCAGGTCATAAACCACACAGCCCTAGACAACAGAGACAAGCAGAGAGGGATCTGTATCCTATTAAGCAGAGCATTCTCTGCAAGAAGCTTGAGAGCATTCCATCAAGCCTCATATTCTACTCTAAACTACAGGTGGCATTCCACCTTGAGGCTTACATAATTATATGGAGTACTATGCTTAAGCTATTATATCTCTTCCCACAGGGGAGGGGAAGGAAGTGGGATGGATTGGAAGCTTGTGGTTAATATATGCAGATTATTGCCTTTGCAATGGATAAGCAATGAGAGCCCACTGTGTAGAGCTAGGAACTATGTCTAGTTACTTATGATGGAGCATGATAATGTGAGAAAAAATAATCTATACATGTATGTGTAACTGGGTCACCAGCTATACAGTAGAAAATTGACAGAACACTGTAAAATATATATAATAAAAAAAATCATTGTATTAAAAATAACAATAAAATAAAGTAAAATAAATCCAATTATTGAGTTTATGGTCAATTACCTCTATCCAGTACTTCTAGGTTACCTTAGTGGTTTTCTCCAATCCAAGGCTGTAATTGGAAGTTATTAGCCAAGGCCCTTAGGAAATTATTCTAGAAGAAAGAAGTTACAGTTCTTTTTGGGCCACTACTGATATTATTGGATGGGATTCCCTCATTCAGAAGTCAATCATACATGTTCTGACCATTGCCGCAAATGTAAATTTTCTTTTAAAGTTACTCAAGTTCAATCAGAGCAACAGGTAAAATTTCAGCCAAAGAATATAATCTCCCTCAGTTGTGGGGTTGATTTATATGGCTAACACTAGGGTATAATCATTTAAATTTAAGGCACTCCCTATGTTGGGAAAAAAAAATTTGCATTTACAAATTTGTGACTGAGCTTTGATAAAATGATAACTAGGTAACTTGAACCAGTTGACCAGTTGAACATATCAAGGATAGCCATCCTAATAACACTAGGAGATAAGGCTGAGTGCCTCATGAACAAATGCTTGTATATCACTTCCCTTAAAAATAAGAATTTGTACATAACAAAGTCAGACAAACTAGGGAAATACTGGTGTGCACCTAATGGAAGTTTTTGCTTAAATTCTTACAAGACCTTACTAACACCACTGGCAATATTACTTGCAGAATGCCTATTTTATAAGATTGCTTTGCATTTACAAATTTGTGACTGAGCTTTGATAAAATGATAACTAGGTAACTTGAACCAGTTGACCAGATATATACTTCTTTATAAGATCATTGATTGTAATGGTGTAAGTCTAGATATGGAAAGAAGCAACAAGACAGAAACACTTCCTAGACCATAAGAAACTAGTAAGACAGATGGTCCACAGTGTTTTGGTTGTTAATAAGGCTTAGCCCAGTAAGAGCATATTGATTGGCCTACAAAGGAAATCCTCATCTGATCTAGGAAAGAGCATTCCTAACACTAAGGGACAAAAATGTCTTGAAATGTCTCCAAAACTACAATGATGTTTGTGATCAGGCACTCCCAACTAAAACTTCTCCTTTGCCTTCTGTTTCTACAAGAATGGAGTCACTAGCCACTGCAGTTGCTGACCTTCAGCACACCCAGAAAGGAGTTCTGGGTGGATATCAGGAATGAGGTACTCTGAGTTCTGGGGAAATAATGGCAGAAAAGGCCTTCAAATAGATATTTTCAGGAAAATAATTTAGCAGTCTAATTTCTTGTGTTTTCTCATGTCTAGAAAATCATTAAAATCTTTCACGGAGACATCTACTTGTGACTAGCAGCAACCTTCTTGTGACTAGCAGCAACCTTGTGACTAGCAGCAAACTTCTGCCAAGATATGTGCTAGATTCTAGGTATCTCCTTTCACTGAATCACATTCACCCCTTGCCTTTTTGGAGCAGTTCCTCAGACCTATCTGAGAAGATGTCTCACAGGCCATAGTCCTCATTCTGCTCTCAATAAAACTTAATTCACAACTATTATGCTGTTCTTTTTTCTAGTGGATATTACTTTGAGGGACCTTTGATCCTTTGAGAGCCCTCAATGGAGGGCAAAGGGCCTAAAGCTCAAGTAATTGCAGGGAGCAGAGGAGCCAAGATGGGGAAAGTCTGGCTGGTGGACAGAGGGTTGAAAGAGGTAGGGGTTTGAAGCGGGTATATCAAATGCCTCAAAGAACTGGAGGGAAGATCCAAAGCAGGAAAAAGGTGGAGCAGGAGCAGCTGTGATGAGATGTGAGATGTTTTAGAGAAGCAAATATGAAAAGATATTAAATCCCCAAAGATGCTACTGAAGTTCCAAATTATCCTTAGTAAAATCATCCAGCAAGAAAGGAAGCACAGAGTTGGTAGAACACATTTTGAGCAAGAGTTCTAAAACGGAGATTTGCATCCACTGAAAAGATCCCATGTTCTTAACAAGTGATACTTTTATACTTATGAACAGAGAGCTTGGAACACCCAATTCAGCTTGTACTTGCCTGGCTTCTAGAAGCAGAGAAACCTAGCACTCTAACCCATCCTCTCTTTGTGTGTTACTCTAACCTACCTTCTGAAATATACTTTATTTTAGGAATCAACATCTGTCCCTCTGAGCTACAGGGAACATTTGTCTGGACCAATGGTTTAGAAGTTGACTCACCAATGTATCATTCATTCAGGGGTGAAGACTAAGTCTCCAAAGGTGTATACTTAGGGTCCTGAGTGAGTGGTCTGGTCTTCAGTGATGAAACATATCCTATCCAAGTTGCAGCACTGCAGCTGTCAAAGAAAAACCACAGTTGGGTATTATTTAAAGTGATCAAAACAGACATTATTCAGGACTGTTGAAACAGGGGAAAAGAGACTTCAGTATAGAACTGCACTCAATTCCAAATACACAGGCAGTACATATTTGTAGACAAGGAGCTTTGGGGAGTGAATGGATGGAAAATTACTAAAAGGAAACATTAGAGGGTAGAGGAATTTCTGACTAATTGACCTAATAGGAATATTGCTGAAGACAGGGTATTAAATCAGATATCACATAGTGGAGGATGAGAAACCTAACAGATATCAAGAGTAATGTGGAGATCCTGTCATGGCTCAGTGGTTAACGAATCTGACTAGGAACCATGAGGTTGCAGGTTCAGTCCCTGGCCTTGCTCAGTGGGTTAAGGATCGGGTGTTGCCGTGAGCTGTGCTATAGGTTGCATACGAGGCTCAGATCTGGTGTTGCTGTGGCTGTGGCATAGGCCGGCGGCCAAAGCTCCAATTAGACCCCTAGCCTGGGACCTTCTATACGCCGTGGGAACAGCCCTAGAAAAGGCAAAAAGACAAAATAAATAAATAAATAATAATTTTTTAAAAAAGAGTAATCTGATGGAGGAGAAGAGACTCTTGCTAAACTGACACAGCAAGTTTCCTGCTAAGGTTTTCTTGTTTGTTTTTGTTTTGTTTGTTTTTATAAGAAAGTGCCCACATGGGCTAAGAAGGTTTAGGAACCTGACTAAAGTTTGGTCAAACAAGAATCTTTGTCAGTATCAAAGATAAACTGGACAATTCCTCCACAACTGAGGTATGGAAAAGTGTGTCTGGGATACAGAATATCCCTTAGAGTTTCTCTTGCTAATACCTTGCTCTGTTATTACGGTCAGTGGAAAACTGCAACAACCCAATCCAAGCAACACCAGCCATGGCCCAGACCCCGAAGTAATGAAATTTTGGATCAACCCTACTAAATAAAGAACAATAACTAGCTAAGGAGCCTGCTGAAACAAAAGGAATAAATACCTGCCACTACTAAATAACCAGTTATAGAAACAGAGTAAAATTGTCATGAGTATTTTCTCCTTATACTGTTTTGAGTATGTCTGTGTGTACATATACATACATTAAGCAAATATCTGTTTCCTATCCTCACTTACTTCTTTACCATACCACATAAAATATACTGAATTTACATAATTATTATTTATGTACTGTTAATTTTACCTCATATTATTTGTTTCTGCATATGACAGAGACGAGTCATCTTTACTCAAAGACTTTACCTCCTCTTCTGAGGAAGGAATAGATGTGTTTTAGGTTGTATGCAGGATAATTTTGCCATGTTAGGCAGAATTATGACCCTGTTATTGTCTTTATTTGGCGATTAAGTATGGTTTAAGGTGATGCCTACGGTTGTAAATTTGGAAAGGGGAGATCTGTGATGGTCAATTTTATGTGTCAGTTTGACTAAGCTAAGAGAAGCACACACAGCTCATACATCTTTAATTCTGGGTGTGTCTATGAGAAAGTTTCTGGAAGAGACTGGCATTTGATTCAGTAGACTGAGTGGAAAGATGTACCCTCACCAATGAGGTAGACATCATCTAATCAGAAAAGAAGGCCTGAATAGAACAAAAAGACCAACAAAGGGCAAATTCCCTCTCTCCCTTCTTGAGCTGGCTTTCCATCTTTTCTTACCCTGAGACATGGTGTTCTTAGTGTCAGATTCTAGACATTCAGTAGATCCCTGGTTCTTGGGTCTTCAATCTTGGACTAAATTACACCACCCACATTCCTGGTTGTGCATCTGGCATATGAAAGATAGTGGAATTTCTTGGCCTCTATACCATCATGAGCTGTTTCCTAAAAATAACCGAATATAGACACACACACAAACACACACACACACACACACTCACTATTGGCTGGTCCTGTGATCCTGGTTCTTAGAGAACTCTAACATTATAGTTCATGGAGAAATGATACTTAGTTACCCATCTAGTAAAAGTGACAATGAAAGATTTCAAATGTAAATATAAATCCAAAAAACAAATTTAGCTTTTTTAACAACACCACTAAGTTCTCTTACGTAATAAAGGGCATGTTAAAGGCAACCTGAAGTCATGGGATGTTATTTTGAATAAATCATATACTCTTTGTTTCCCAGGTAGATTACTCAAAAGACAATGAAAAAAAAATTACAATCTCCTATTAAAAACAGACCTGCAAGAGTTCCTGTCGTGACTCAGTGATTAATAAACCCGACTAGGATCCATAAGATTGCAGGTTCGATCCCTGGCCTTGCTCAGTGGGTTAAGGATCTGGTGTTGCCATGAGCTGTGGTGTAGGTCACAGACACAGCTTGGATCTGGTGTTGCTATGGCTGTGGTGTACGCCAGCATCTGTAGCTCAAATTGGACTGCTACCCTGGGCACCTCCATATGCTGTGGGTAAGGCCCTAAAAAAAAAGACAAAAAAAAATACATTATTGGACTTATTTAAAAATGAACTTTATAAACATATGTATTTAATCCCAGCTAGCTTTGACCTCAACCACATAATATTCCTTTCAAGAACTGTTTATTAACAGTTTCTAATATTTTAGCACCTCTCTACTACATAAAAATAAGAAACCAAATTATATAAAATTAAACACATGCTTAATAATAAATGTGTCAGTACTTTTATATTATTTGACACTATTTAGACCTTCAATAAATACCTATTACCTAAATTAACTTTGCTGAAGTTTCCAAAAATATTTTGGAAAGTACTTTTAGGCAGACATATTACAAAATACAATTAATGTTGAAATAAAGTTTGTCCAAATAATTACTCAATTTTATTTAAATTAAGTTTATAATTTGTATAATCTTAAACATCTAGAGTATATAATATTATTTATTTGACCAGTAAGCCCAATACAAAAATCTATGTTTGTATTATAGATTAATGTTGACAACTCTGAAGATATATCTGTCATATTAATTCAATAATATCAAAGTAGTCTTTTTTTACCATCCCATGTAAATTTGGACAACCTTTGAGTTGGTTCATATATTTCATGGAATTTAGGAAGGTTTAATATATAAGTGCTTATTTCTCTCTAAGCCTATTAAGACGGACTTCCTTTATAGAGTAAAGAGGTAATACCACCAGAAGGAAGAGAAAAAAATACACACACACACACACACACACACACACACACACACACACACACACGTGTACATGAGACATAAGTAGAGATCTTATAGTTTCTATGTTTAAAACTTTCACCATGATCAGGCATAAATACAATAAAAAATGCATTAGTTTATAAAAGAGTTGATTTTCTTTTTTTTTTTTCCTATTTTATATATTTATTGAAAATGTGTTTATGGCAAATGGTTTGAAGTTAAAGTTAAATGTTCATATGAGGGCCAAAGTTTTTTTTTTTATTTACCAACATTTATGGAGGGAACTTTTGAGATTTTATTTTCTTTGATATGTAATCTTATAGACCCTGTGAATTACATTTTAGGCGAGGGACTCAGGTGACATCAAGTAGCTCTGGGTGTCTCCAAAGCCTCATTTAAGTGGATAAAATATCCACTCAGGCTCCAGTTAGTGTTTTTTTTTTCTTTTCAGCCTCAGAGAGTTGCTTTTGGGGGTCTATGGGTCCTTAAGAACACTCTAGGGGCAGGGCCTGAAGGTCCAGTAACTCTAGAGAATTGAGGATCTGGAAACAGAAAGGGATGGTCTGGAAGGAGTGAACAGAGAGGTGGAGGAGGTAAGGCTTGAAGAAAGACATGAATGGATGCAAAGGAGCTGAAGGGAAGATGGAAGGTGGTAAAGAAGGGGTGAAGGTGATGAGAAGGGATGTCTTAGAGAAGCCAGGATAAGAGGATTTTCTGTCTCTCAAAGAAATCACCAAAGTTCCAAATTACCCTCTGTAAGTTAAAGACACCAAGAGAAGTAGTAGAGAGAGAGTTAGTGATGTGGTGGCATATTGGCAGTTGGAGTTTAAGAGGGGTGACTGGTCAAACAAAAAGTTCCCACTGGATGGACAGATACATATCCAACAACAATGACCTACTGAGTAGCACAGGGTACTATAATTAATATCTTATAATAACCTATAACAGAAAATAATAAAAATATGTTTATGTAAAACTGAATCACTTCAGTTTTACATAAACTGTACACAACATTGTAAACAACATTGTAAATCAACTATATGTCAATTTAAAAAAAGTTCCCATTGGAGGAACAGGGTCAAATAGAGAAAATAAAGAGGCCTCAGAAAGAGCCAGGATTAAATAGATATAATGGCAATTATCAAAAAGACAAGAGATAGCAAATAGTGGAGAGGATGTGGAGAAAAGGGAACACGTGCTCTGTTGGTGGTAATATGATTTGTGCAACAATATGGAAAACAGTATGGAAGTTCCTTTAAAAAATAAAAATTGAATTACCATGTGATCCAGCAAGCCCACTTCTAGGTATTTACCTGCTGCTAAGTTAAATAAGTAATAATGTATAATGTCGCTTATAGGTGGAATACAAAAAAAAAAAAGGGAACTTGTAGACCAGCAAACAAATTGGTGGTTGTCAGAAGTGGGGAATAGGGGTGGATGAAATAGGTGACAGCAGTCAGAAGGGAAAGACTTCCAGTTATAAGATAAATAATATGTACTGGGGATAAATATGTACAGCATGTAACTGTGGTTAATAATAATATATTGAATATTTGAAAGTTGGTAAAAGAAGAAATCTTAAAAATCCTTGGAGTTTCCGTCGTGGCGCAGTGGTTAACAAATCCGACTAGGAACCATGAGGTTGTGGGTTCGGTCCCTGCCCTTGCTCAGTGGATTAAGGATCCGGCGTTGCAGTGAGCTGTGGTGTAGGTTGCAGACGTGGCTCGGATCCAGCATTGCTGTCGCTCTGGCGTAGGCCGGTGGCTACAGCTCCAATTAGACCCCTAGCCTGGGAACCTCCATATGTCGAAGGAGCGTCCCAAAGAAATAGCAAAAAGACAAAAAAAAAAAAAAAAAAAAAGTCCTCATCACAAGAAAAAAACTGAAACTAGTTGTGGTGATGGATGTTAACAAAACGTATTATGGCATATACATCTCATTGTGCTGAACACTTAAAACCAATAAAATGTTACATGTCATTTATATTTCATATTTTTAAATAAGAGCCAGGATTCAGAGAATGACCCTACTTCAAAACAAGGAGCTCGCAAGGTGTTCCATTCCAGCACATACTTTTCACAAGAAGTCCAAGGCTCCAGTCTCAACCTAGAGAAGAGACTCAGAATTTTAAGAATCAAAATCTGTCCTCACCACGCTTCAACAGACATTTGTCTGGAGCGCTGGGTCAGGAGTTGGACTCACCACCAGAAATCAAAATGGACAAGAGCACTGGAGATCAGAAAATGGTCTCTATGCCGCGGGGAGGTCTGTCTGTCCGAGAGTCCAGTAGTGCTTTCTGATCCCATCCCTGAAGCCAAAAACTGTCAAAGATGAACAAATCAGACGTTAAAGGGTTAGGACAGATTTTCATCAGAAATACACTGTTGAAATATGGAAAGGACCTAGTGTGAACTGAACTCCACTTCTGTTTACCCTGAGAGGGAGGAGCATTTTAAAGGAAGAAAGAAAAGGGGGATGGGGGCGGGGCAGGGTGGGGGCTCTCAGCAGATTCCTGGAAGTGGAAAATTACAAAAGGGGGGTGGGGAAGGAGAGCTGTTCCTTTGCAATTTATCTGGGTTTGTTAACTAGCACTTATCAAAGTTAGGCTCCCACAGAGATGGGGCCTGTCACCAGGAGTTGAATGGCACAAACGATAAATTCCTGTGGCTGAGTTTTCTCAGGCCTGCACTTTAATGGGGGTGGAGATCGTCCAGGATTAATTTAGAGAAGCAGCTTGGGCTGTTAGAAAGTTAGGTTTCTTTCAAATCTTTATTGCTTCGATGTTGAGGCTGAATCCAGAGAAGGGCTCCAAGGGACCCGAATAGTTTTCTCAGAGAGGATCATTGCTAGAGGCAATAAGCCAAGAAAAAAAGGGTGGGGGAGGGACAGAGGAAGGGCTGAAGGCAGGAAGAAAAAAACACGAAGCTGAGAATGATTAAATAAAGCTAAGTACTATTCATCCTTGGTATAAAAACTATTATTAATAATTTCCCAATTTGAGATTTGTCTAACTATTGTTACATCACCCCTCCAAACAGCTGATGAAGAATGCAGGATGGAAGCGCTCAGAAAATCACAAGGATTGGTCCGGAAATCAAAGAGCCTCAAAAAGAATAGATTCACAGCGGGATCCAGGAGCCAGTGAAAAAGGCCTGCAAAACCCCTCTCACCTCCAGACCAAGAAATCTGGGCGCCCAATACCGACCTCACCTGTCTGCTCCCAGATAGGTTCCTTCGTGCACAGCTGAGGACCAGCTTTACCTCACTTTTCGTTTTAAAGCTGTTCTCGCCGCTTCCGAAAGTGGACGCCAGGTGGCGCTGTGAGCCGGCCGCTCCGAACCTTAAGACTAATGCATCCGTTCGGTCTACAACGTGCAAAATGACACGACACTCGGGTGGGATGGAGAGGGTGTGAGGGTGGACACAGACTGGTGAACACAGCATTCAAGGAAACTACCGGTCCAGGAAACAGAAACCTCTCGGCCTTCCACTCTTAGAGATCTCCCCAGTGGATAGGGATCATCATCACTGTTTGGTCTCCCCGCAGGCGGACCTCACAAGCTTAGGATAACTGTCAAGGACCAAGACCCAGACTTTCAAAATTCCTCAACACACAGGGCTGCCTCTATGGGCTTCCCTGTCTCCTTCTAGACCTTCCCTCTCTCACCTGCCCAGTCCCACCAAGCTCTGTCTTTCACACCCCTGACATCTTCACAAGTCTCTCTTCCCCATGTTTTCCGCAAATGTATTGGCCTTTTCACATCCTGTCAAGGACAGACTTGTTTCTCCTCTCCCTCTCTTTCCTTCACTGCTCCTTACAGGAGCGCTTCCTCAGACGTGCTCCCCCAAGAGACTTTCCCTGTGTCCCATTCCAGGTCTGATTCCTGTCCTGGGAATTCTTAAGCACAGCACTCTACCCACAGTTTAGTCTTCTAAATCTCCAAGGACTGAAATCTCAGAGATTGTGGAAGCTTGATTTGTGCTTATCCCCCCGACCTTCCTCAAGTGCAGCAGATAGAGAGAGACAGAGGAAGTCCTCTTTTAACTGAAGT
The DNA here is from genome assembly GCF_054392235.1 of Sus scrofa. Taxonomy (NCBI): domain Eukaryota; kingdom Metazoa; phylum Chordata; class Mammalia; order Artiodactyla; family Suidae; genus Sus; species Sus scrofa. The sequence goes on from NC_139383.1 coordinate 153,065,421, forward strand.
TTAAAACCAAAAAAAGGCTATTTCAATTTCCCTCATCTCTCATCTTTAGTCTTGCTACCTTCACTATAATCCCCCTATTTCTGCAAATATGAATAGGATTTGAATCTGAATACGCTCCCCTAGGGATTCAGCACCACAGTGTGAGTCCTGCTCCTTCCCAGGCCTCCAGTCTATTAGTAAATCACTGTGACACATAGGGCTCCTTCCCACCTCTTTTACACCCATTCTTTCCTTCTTCGAGGGGAATCTCACCTTGCTGGATCCAAGTTAACTATGCATTCTCCAAGAGTCCTCTCAAAAATTATTGCTCTTTTTAGAAACCACTTCAAACATCAGTTTTAAGTTTCATCAACTTTGATATACACATCTTCTTACATTTTTCATCCTAAAGAAAAAAAATTTGTATAATTAATAGCATTTTAGAAAGTGTATTGTCATTGCATATTCACACAGAAACTTGGTCTGCAAACCTTATGTTGGCATTTTCTGTGAGATCACAAGCATGGCATTTTGTAGAGCTAGTGCTAGCATCTTGGGGGGAGTCTTAGGGACAAAGAAGGTGTTTTATTATTATCATTATTATTAAGAAATGCTAGGACTTCCAGCATGGCTCAGTGTTAATGAACCCAGCTGATATCCATGAGGATGAAGGTTCAATCCCTGGCACCTCTGAATGGGTTAAAGGATCCGGCGTTGCCATGAGTTGTGGTGTAAGTCGGCTGTGGCTGTGTTATAGGCCAGCAACTGTTGCTCCAGTTTGACCTCTAGCCTGGGAACTTCCATATGTCTTGGGCACAGACCCAAAGAGACAAGAAAAAAAAAAGAAAAAATATCACATGGAACATTATGGATATTGATGGCTCTGAGACTAAACTGGATTCTGAAGATGTGGATGTAGACTATGAAGATACTTATGGAACCAAATTAGTTTTAATTTTATGTATATAGTACTTATTTCTGTATAATTTGCAAAGGATTCTTTCAATAAGTACAAACTAAGGATTCTAAGTATTAAGGTATAATGCATTTGGCACTTTTCCATCACTAAACTGAATCTTAAATCAATGATTCTTTGATTTGCTGACATATGCTGAGTCCCACCCTTTCACAACTGAAGGGAAACAATGAAATTTTTAACTTTGACGTTCCTATTTGTGTTACAACTGCCAGGTATTTTGCTTGTCTTCTTTTGTGGATTTTATTTGAATTATTATTTTACCTAAACATTTGTCCGAGAAAAACCTAAAACTTAGTGTGTAGAAATATTTCAGTAAAAGTTTTCAGAAGAATGAGAAAATGGGGGGGGCAATTAATTTTTAAAAGATGGGGGAAAAAAAAGAGGATTCTACCTGAAATTTTGGAACACTTTAGTATGTTTTGGGTGACTGTATTCCTGAATACTGAGACCAGTGGAAAGGACATGGCCACTGACGCACTCCATGAAGTAAAATAACAAAGGGTAATAGTTCCTAAAACTCCCAAGTACTGGAAAAAGTTGCATTGGAATCCCTGGAAAACTGTTTAACATATTAATACTTATTTCAACTAGATCAAGTAAAATAGGAATGCATTATCATTCCTGGTGACAACAATATTACTTGTCATAATTTATAATAAGAAAATAATAGAACAGTAGGAAAATAATTATAATCCTATAAAATCATCTTTTTAGCTTTATACAAAAGCAAAATAGATAATTATTCTAGTAGTGGTTCAAATATCAACAGTCTATTCTTGCTTCACAAACTTGATGATCAAGATGTTATAAAGCTTAAATTCACAGATTACCAAGTCTAAGCTACCACATCAGCTCTACCCACATTTAAAAAAAAAAAAAGTTTCATAATCTATGGGGAGATCCCATTGTATATGCCGCAGCTGTGGCCCTAAAAAAAAATTTCCATAATCTAATAATTGACTCTATTCTACTGCATATTCATTGCCTACTGTTTTCTCAGGTACTTGTGCATAGTTGTGTAAATCCCCTTCTCTTGGGATTTCTCTCAGAGAAGGTGTCCATTCAGAAATAAGTCAGACAGAGAATGCAAATACCAATGATACCATTTTTATGTGGAATCTAAAAAACACCAGAACTCATAGAAACAGAGTAGAATAGTGTTTCCCAGGTTCTGGGGAGCAGTGGGAAAAATAGGGAGATGTTAGTCAATGGGAACATAATTTCCATAAGATGAGTATTACTGAGGATATAATATACAACATAGAGTGATTATAGTTAACAATGCTGTATTGTATGCTTAACTTTTGCTAGATCTTAAGTGTTCTCACAACAAAAAATGAATGATAACTGTGAGATGATGGAGGTAGTCATATTGTTATATAGAAGGGTATCAGATCAACACACTGTACAATTTAAGCTTATACACTGTCGATTTAAAATCAAGTTTCATTTTGAAACTCCCTTCCAAACAATTTGGAAATAAGTTTGTGAGAAATGCTTTTGCTCCCTTTAAATCCACAGTGAGATCAGGCACCAAACTGCAAGCACATCTTCCACGCTTTCAAGCACCAAAGAGGATTCTAAACAGACCTGCAGGAATTTTCATAATTGCTTCTGTTTGTCCTTTTCGATTTTCAATAAGGACACACCAAGAGTTCTGTGGGCCATTTTAACCTACCTAGTACATCCCTTCTTCCAACAGAGTGGATCATGACCTTTGTAAAATACACAGTTCTTCCATTCAAGGTCAGGGGTGGCAACTATTTTTGAGGCCAACGTCTTGAGTCTTTGTCCTTGAAAAGCCCAGGTCTCAGAGTTCCTGCTGTGACACAGAGGGTTAAGAATCTGACTGCAGTGGCTTCAGTCACTGCACAGGCACAGAACAGTGGGTTAAAGGATCCCCCAGGTATAAGTTATAGCTGTGGCTTGGATTCATTCCCTGGGCTGGGAACTTCCATATCCCATGGGTGCAACCAAAAAAGGAAGAAAGAAATTAGAAAGAAAGAAAGAAAGAAAGAAAGAAAGAAAGAGAGAGAGAGAGAGAGAGAGGGAGGGAGGGAGGGAGGGAGGGAGGGAGGGAGGGAGGAAGCAAGCAAGCAAGCGGGGGAGAGCAAAGGCCCAGGTCTCGTATTTTTCTTATAGGATTCTGGCTTCCCAGTAAGGACCATACAGCACCATTCTTCTCTGATATTAGAGTCTACTAAAGAACATCACTACATATAGTTAAGTCCTGAACCTTTTGACAGGACATTCTTGCCTATGGTTTAATGTGGTCTCTAATTACATGATGTATTATAATATGTGGACTGACAGTAGGGGCCAGAGCCAAAGTTAGCATCAACATAAGACCCCAATGTCTTAGTCAACAAAGACTTTTAAAGGGCCAGTAACCATCTCAAGTGATTTGGGATGACAAAGATACTTATGCTTAAACACACTGATTAAAACACTACTGAATGTAAAAAAAAAAAAAAAAAAAAAAAAAGTGAGCCAAAAGCAAAGGTTAAAAATGATAGCCCCATGGAGTTCCCGTCGTGGCGCAGTGGTTAACGAATCCGACTAGGAACCATGAGGTTGCGGGTTCGGTCCCTGCCCCTTGCTCAGTGGGTTAACGATCCGGCGTTGCCGTGAGCTGTGGAGTAGGTTGCAGACGCGGCTTGGATCCTGCGTTGCTGTGGCTCTGGTGTAGGCCGGTGGCTACAGCTCCGATTCAACCCCTAGCCTGGGAACCTCCATATGCCGTGGGAGCGGCCCAAGAAATAGCAACAACAACAACAAAAGACAAAAAAAATAAAATAAAATAAAATAAAATAAAAATCTTTAAAAAAAAAATGATAGCCCCAGAAAAATAAAAAAGAAAGAAACTAAGAAGCAAACTTCTATATTTAACACTCAATCATCCATTCCAAAGGAGAACACAAAATTCAAATTCAATTACCAGGATATCAACAACAAGTGACAACATGTAAAGGATATGAGGAGGCAGCTAGAACATGACTTCAGAGGGACCTTCATGGTTAACTCTGAGAGCTTTCCAAGGAGGCTTAAGTGGCTGCGGAGGTGGTTGCCAACTGAAAATTTAAGGCCACTTCTGATGGGAAGGAACTCTTGGCTTTGCTCTTAATACTCCTTCAACCTCCTTAAATCCAAGCTTCGTTTCAGCACCTTTTCAGACCTAAGGCCCGACAATGATGTGCACAGCATTTCTAAGACCTCCAACCAGGCTGATAGTCACCATGAATAAAGCCCACTATGATTTCAAAATCTAGATATGCTTTATGTAGTAAGTACTATTTCCACAGAGCTTCAAATGCTTTCATGTTCACAGGCATGTTGCAGTACTATGGCTTTTCTGAATTTTCCCTCAATCCACTAAATGAGTATCTTCATCAGCTTGAGCTACTATTAAAATATACATAGGCTGGAAGATGTAAACAACAGATACTTTTTCTCACCATTTTGAAGGGTGGTAAGTCTGCAATCAAAGGGCCAGAGGATTTGATCATTAGTTAGGACCCGCATGCTGGCTTGTAGACAGCCGCCTTCTTAACTGTGTGCTTATGCCTTTTCTTCCTTATATATCTATATCAATATTGACATTGATGTGTATCTTGGAGATAGATAGATATCTTCCTCTTCATATAGGGCACTAATTCCATCATGATGGTCTCATCATCAAGACCTAATCCAAACCTAGTTACCTCCCAAAGGTCTCACTTCCAGGTAACATTACATTGAAGGGTAGGGCTACAACATATGTTTTTGTAGGCAGGCACAGACATTCAGTGTATAACAAACACTTTATTATTACTTTTATACTACACCCTTTTCAAAGCAATAGAAAGCACTTCTTTACTGCTGCATCTGAGGCAGTAGGGTCTCCGTCTTCTCCGATTACCTGGACTGTGTTCACATAGAGCTGAACAGATGCTATGCAGGTGGCTCAGTATTTCAGTTTGCAAAAGTGAATGAAATATGATATCAACCTCCCTTTCCTTATTCAAATTAGAGGCACAAATGCACAAAATATTATTTGGTATATTTGTAGATTGAAATTCTTTTATAGCATCCTGATGTATAGAGATGAAATTGATTTGATCCTATTGACCTATTCCAGCTCTTTGATCATTCTACTCACAAATCGGTGAATATGACATACCACTTCTTTGCAATTCACCACAAATGTGAGACCTTGTTACCTTAGGTCTCTATGCCTCTGTGTGGTTGGTCAAGGAGTTTTAAGGAAATCTCAGAATTTAGTGTTTCCTTACAATGAACCTCCAGAATTAAGTGTTTAGTGATAACTAGTAGCATGATGAACAAAATGTATATTGTCCTCTGTATGCGTGTGACATTTTTCTTTCTTAACCTACTCATCATTCTACATAGAAAAATAAGAGGTGAGGAGAAAATATCAATTATTTATGGTGCCTGTAGTTTGCTTCAGTCATGGTAAATTCTTCAGAGCATTTCTGGTCCTCCTGTTTATTGTACTTAACAAAGAAGAAATTGAACACTCTGTCTCAGAGTTCCTGCTGTGGCATGGTGAGTTAAGAGACTCAGTGTTGTCTCTACAACAACTTGGGTCACTGCTGAGGCACAGATTGACCCCTGGCCCAACACTGATGGTTAAGGAGCCACCATTGCAGAAGCTGTGACTCAGATTCAATCCCTGGTCCAAGAACCTCCATAAGCCATGGGTGCAGCCAAATAAAATTATATCAAATAAACTCTGTCTCTCTAGCCACATTTTCCTGCCAAACTTCTATACTGTTGATAAAACACTTAAGGATGCGGAGATTTGTAAATTTCAGAGGTATATGTCATTTTGTTTTAACATGATGCCAAGTCAATTATTAAATAAGACTTGAACTGTCTGCAAATCTGCACACTATCCAGAATCCAGGAAAGGGACAAATAGGGAGTTAGTCATAAGGAATCCAGGTTTTCCTTGGAACCAAGAACTCTGGTTGTGGGTGTGAAGAAGATCCTGTATCTAAACTCTGGTCCCTATACCATGTTTAATAACCATGTAGTTCACCAGGATACAACTCTAAGTTAAGCAACAACCAACATACCTAAAATTCTTCCTTCCCCCATTGTTCCAGGAGCTTCAGGTAGATGGAGCTGTATCCTGAATATATACCTGTTTCTGGGCCCTTCCATGAAGAATAGAGAGTGAGACAGGAGGACAGAACTCCAGCTAATATCCACACCAGTGGTCCTGAGAAAACTGCACATATTTGAGGAGGTTATCCATTACCATGATGAAGAGAGTCGTCTCTGCATTTAGAAAGATAAGTTTCCATGTTCTGACTATAACACTTAGGGTCTGCATGGGTCTGCACTAGTTATTCTAAGAAGTATATATTTAATGTCCTCACTTGTTAAATGGGTAAAATAGTAGTAGATGATGTAATATTGTCTGGTTAAAGAAAAGCCTTAAATGCAAAGCTATGACACACACTATCCCATCAGAATTCTATATCCAATCAATCGTCCTAACATCACTATGGTCATATCTGTTATCTATCAACACAAACACATGTGTGTATGCACACACACACTCATAATTATACCCTCAAAGAATCCACATAAGTATTTTATAAGCAGAGTACATTTTATGAAAAAGGAACACACCATAATTTTGATGGTTATCACTGTGGAAAAGTGAATCTAAAGAGATTTGGGCTATAAGCATATTTTTACTGTCTACATTTGAGACTTCTACATTAATAAAATGAAATGAAAATCAATAAAGCAAAAAAAGTATCCATATATCTATGAGTAAACTGTTAAAGTTTTAAGTATTTGGAGTTCCCATCCTGGCTCAGTGGTTAATGAATCCATCTAGGAACCATGAGGTTGTGGGTTTGATCACTGGCCTCGCTCACTGGGTTAAGTATCCAGCATTGCTGTGAGCTGTGGTGTAGGTCACAGACACTGCTTGGATCCCACATTGCTGTGGCTCTGGCATAGGCCAGTGACTACAGCTCCAGTTCGACCCCTAGCCTGGGAATCTCTATGCCTCGGGTGCAGCCCTAGAAAAGATAAATAAATAAATAAATAAGTAAACATATATATAGATATAGATATAGATATATATTACTATAAAAATAGAAAATATTTCTAAATTTGATTCATGATTTTTTTCTGATCATATTCTGCTATTCCTTCTTTACTATACATTTTCTACTCATTTACAAAAATTCAAAGAATTCCAACTTCCAAAAACAATGAAAGAAAACATACATCTGTGTGGTTTGGAGAACTGCTTAGAGAGAAGAATTACAGTTTTGAAAACTATGTAGTAATCATAATCATAGTCAAATTTATAGGGTACAGATGAAGAGGCTTCAGGAAGAACTTAGTGAGGAGACCATTAGCCTTGCCATGGCAACAGTGCTGGGATCCCGGAGTAGGAACAACTCCAAAGGCACGTGGAGGAATAGAACATGTAATTGTCACTATTACTCTGGGGAAGAGAAGCAATAATGGAAAGGAGCACCCGTCAAGGGTGCAATGAGAAGATATTACTCTTTGCCAATCAGCTAATTCATGTGGACATAGCCCATTCTGGCACAAATATATGTTCAGGAAGTTCTGAATGTTAAACTTAGCTCCATGAAAACTGACCTTGCAGTGAAAAGGATCCATTTTACAACTGGTATAAACATATCCATTATAGTTATTTCAAAACTTTCTCTCCTTTTTTTTTTCTTTTTATGGCCACACCTGGCCTAGGAGTCAAACTGGAGCTGCAGCTGCCAGCCTACTTCATAGCCACAGCAACACCAGATTCGAGCCACATCTGCAACCTACACCACAGCCTGAGGCAGCACCAGATCCTTAATCCACTGAGCTAGTCCAGGGATCAAACCCACATACTCACTGACCCTATGTCGAGTTCTTAACCTGCTGAGCCACAATGGGAACGCCTATTTCAAAATTTTGCTGGATCAAACAACACATTTCAAAATTAGAATAACAAAAGCCACATCATGTAAAATTCATGGACATTTAAAATAGCATGAGACACAGCACGAGTCCCTGTCCCTCTTGATACTCACTAGGTGTGTTGCAGTAGAAAATTATAGAAATATGAAGACATGAGAAACATTTATTAAAATCTGTATTTCAGATGAAAAGTGGCACTCTAATTCAAATAATACAGAAGTGATACTCGAAATTATTTAACTGGTAACTGTTTTTAAATTTACTGAGAAAAACTGATTTAAGCAGAATTGAAAGGCATACATACTATAATGAAGAACTTGGGTTTCACATAATGTTTTATGAGTGTAAGTATGAATTTATAAACATAAGTTAAAATTTTTGGCCCAAATTAAAAATATGAAATAAGTTTCTTTCAGGGTTCTTTTTCTAGATAGATGCAATAACATACTCCATCTGTATCTCCCACTGAATGTGGCTACAAAAGTTTGGTAAATGTATGGAATAGCTTTTTGAAGACTTTTAAAGTAAACAGTAAAAGGGAGTCTAGGAAGAACATTGTACTATGAAATATTACTAAATTGACTGTGAGTTTTTATTCTTTTTCCCCCTCTCATGTATCTCCTGGCCTGATTTAACACAACCAAAATCCCAGAACTGAGCATTGTGGTGCTTATAGAAAGCTCCAAGAGAACCTCTCTATTTCTAGTCTGGGGATTGAAAATGGAGTTTCTAATACTCAGAGAGCACTTCCCTCCCCCCCCTTTTCCCTCCAATCTCTCCTTCCCAAAGCCTGAGGCCTCTCTGTTGTCATGGTGACAGTGGCAGCAAAGGGAGATCACAGGAACAAAAACTAACATTGGGGTAACTTTCCTCTCCTTTGGAGGGAATTGCAGTTCAAGGAGAGTGGGGCCAAAATCACAATTTTTATTCTCTCTTGTTCTCTGTCTTCCGACCACTCCACCTCAAACATGGTCAAAATCATGGACAGAGGACTGAAATGGGAAACAAAAATTACTGGAAGGTTGTGGAGAGAGAGGCACTTATGAAGGGGACTTCTTATAGTTCTTTGAGAATTCACTTGCTCATAGCCCCCTCTAACTGCTCCAGGACGGATCTCATCCTAATTACCATGCAAAAGGACTGAGCTGCCCAGCTCAGGACTGAACTCTGGGCAATGTAAAGGCCACATAGTAAATGTTGTTGGTGTCATGGGCTATATGGTTTCTCTTAAAAAAAAAATGACTGAACTTTTCCACTGAAGCATGAAGGCAGTCATAGACAATTCTATTAATGGTTTACCTGTTCCAATAAAATTTTATTTACAAAAAACAAATTATAGTCTTGAAGCCATAAATCAACAGAAATATATGAAATCCTGGTTCTTCCCAACCAAGGGTGAATGACATCCTATCTGTGGAGAGAGGAATGGTTTGGTATTCTCACTCTGTCACTAACTGCTGCTTTGAAATTTAAAACACATTCTATCTTTGTTTTCTCATCTATACAAAGATTAAAGAACGAATTCCACCTATATTTTCTGAGGATTAATTTCAGAGCAATGCCTGACACAAAGTAACCTCTCAGTAAGTACAAGCCTAAAATAATGTTATCTTTATACATTGTTTATATTTAAACATACAAAAAATCAAATATGTGATAAACTTTAATGTATTTTTATAAGCATATGTTTAAAAAAGGACACTAAAGTCATAATATTAGTAGTTCTCTGCAATAATCAATTTCTAGAATCAGGGTTATAAGGTGGAGTTTCCTTAATTGTTAAAAAAAACTCTCTTCTTCCACACTTCAACTTTTTGCTACTAATTCTTTGCTTTATCAAAGAATTTACCAAAGCAAAGTCTTTGCTTCTGAATCTTCTCCTAGCCTACTTGCTCGCAGAATTTATTTTTAGCAAGATCCCTGTAAAATAACTTTAACCAGAACCACTCACACTGAATATTTGATCATCCTCAATATCTGTAAGGTTATACATCTTCTACCAACCCTCCATTTGTGTCTAATGAGCCTAGCCTATTTTCAGCAAGAATCCTGTTAGATTGACTTATCCAGAACCTCTCTTACCTATAATATTTATTCTTTTTTTTTCAATCCACTGGCCCCCATCATACTCCTCTTTTGGGTATAAATTCCCACTTCCCTATGCTATATTCAGAGTTGAGCCTATTATCTCTCCCCTGTTGTAATATCCCATCACAGTGGTCCCTATACCTATCCTAATGAAAGTCTGCCTCACCATCTTTAATAAGTGTCATTGAGTAAGTTTTTTTTTTTTCTTTTACATTACCATCAGCATTTGGTCCTCTTTAAAAAAACATAGGATTGGCATCAGTGTTCTCTAACATCGGCATATTCTTCCTCTTTAAAAAATTGTAAAATAGTCTGCATAGCAAAACAGTATAAAGATTATAGGACAATAATAGAATTAACAAATAAAGTGACTAAAGACCACAGTGTCTTAATGTTGAGATTCCCTCCCTTTCCCTAAACTTCTCCAATATTACTTAAGTATTTCATCATAAAGCACAAAATGCAGGTGAACGAAAACAATTAACAAAAATAAATTACACATAACCTCTGAGGTTGTATAAATCACAGCGTTGTTTACCATGAGCAAGGATTTGATTAAACTATAAGGTCTGAAACTACCTTGGTCAAATTATATTTGTAAATAAAGCTTTGCTGTAATACAAACATGCTCATTCATTTATATTGCTCTATGGCTGCTTTCATACTACAACTACAGAGGTAATAACCGTCACAGAAACCCTATGGCCCTCCCACCTTAGAATACTTAGTATCTGACATTTTACAGGGAAAAAGGTGCTGACTTACGATTTACAGAGTTTGGGAAATATTTTCTGAGAAAGAAGAAAGAAAAAGTCAGAACTGGGAGAATAACACGTTAACCAGAGGCAGTAGTAATTGAAAAAAAAAATAGTAAATGAATCATCAGTTCTAAGGTGAGAACTAGGGTATTGGAATAAGTCAGGATATAAAGAAAAGCAAAATACAGCAGCTGTTTTAAAAGTTGTGAAACTATTTTCAACTTTGCACAAAAATCTTTTAAATATTTCTAAAGGATTTCATAAGGTTAACATTGAGACTTTGGGGGGAAATTTTACTTTGAAGCCCCTAAATATTCTCATATTAAAGGCACTTTGTCACAAAATTAGGGAAAAAAACTAGAGAAGAAATAATCTTAAGAATAATATACAAATTATTGAAGCAGTATCCTAATTTTATTTAAAAAGCATTTTCAGTATTAATGAAAAATATTTAAATTTTCAGCTGAATGCAATAAACAAAATGTAAAGGATGAAAATGTTAAAACGATAAGATTACGGTTTTGGCCAGCGTTCACATGACTACAGAAAGAGGAAGACGGTTGTGGAATCACGACAGTACGTATTTTTCTTGCAAAAAAAGAAAAAGAGGTTAATGAAAAGTTAAAAGAAAAAAAATGAAGATATGAAGCCTAGAAAAGGTAATTTTAAGGACGATTATTCGTATAATTTGTTAGTATTTGCTGCGCACAGGACCGAAGGGAAATTCCCAGATGGCGCCTTAAAGAGAACGGACCGGAGGAGCGCGCGGAAACGGAAACCCGGAAGGGAAGAGGCGCTGCAACTAGTTCCGCCCCGCCTACGCAGCGCAAACCCCTGAAGGATCCGCTCCCGGGGCTACGGACCGGCGGGCGAGCCACGTGACCTTCCCACAGAGCCCTGCGAACGAGCCGGCGTCGCCCTACAATTGCGTATTTCCTGCTGGCTGCTGCGCTAGACCGGAAGTGTTGATGGCAATCCGGTCGGCTTCAGCCGATCAGCAGGGTGTTAGGAGCTGCCCCACCGCGAATTTCGAATGAATGCGTCCGGCCCCTCTGTCACATTGGGAGACGTTTTTAAGAATAAAATAATGACCTATTAAACCTTTAGCCTAAGAAATTATACTCATGAACTATGGAGACCGTAAAGGAAAAGGACTTGTTTGTAAACATACACATACACAAATCTGCAGGGTTGCAAAGCAATGTCAGCTTAACTCGTTTTATAAAGAAATATGAACTGTATGTGTGTCCATGTTAAAAAAAAAACCTCTTGTACATCCATGTTTGTAAATGAAATCAATTTGTCTAATAGGATTCATGCCAACCCTTGACCCTTGAGTTACAGGTAAAAAAAAGTGCATATAGTCCAGGCTTGCCTATTTCTTTCCCGAGAATAATTACGCATCACTTCCCACACCAGAAATTATGCATTATGCTTCACTTCTGAAACACATATTTTAAAAAATCCTGCTCAAAGTATCATAGACATTTGTAGTTCTTGGATTTCGTCTTTTCTTGAATTTTTCTTAAGCTTGCCACTGGCCTTCCATTTTTGTCGATGCTAGATGGCGCTATGAGCCCAGAAGTTTCTAACGGCCCCCAAAGGGCAGAACTTAATTGTGAAATATGAGAAGGTGATTTTAAGGCTTCAAAGTAACCTATCTGTGGAGCTGAATTGCCTCCAGAGGTACATTCTTGATTTGGCTCTGTCACACTCATTTCAAAAGAAGGTTGTACCCTGAAAATACTAAAATTTTTGTGCCGATTTTTCTTGTACCTTAGGCTGTTTCTCACTTTCCCTACCCCATCCTTTTCCCGTGCCTAAACAGAGTCTAAATCTAAATCCCATATTTTCTCCTTAAATTTTAGACTCCCCTGTTCTCACTTTACAGTTGAACCAGCTGTGTTCTTAGTAAGAAGACCCGTAGCAGCCTGATAACACAAAAAATATATATATATGGAAAATCTGAACACATGAACATGGAATAAAATTCCTTAACTATCTAGATCAGGTATGTATTTCCAGCTTTTTTCTCCCCCAAGTGTACTGAAATTGCTATTTTACATGGGATGTATCAAAATTTTTTACTTCTATACATGTCCTTGCTCCTATCTGAGTACAATCCCTTTTTTGTCCCCCTAGCTGTAATTTAAAAGGCTTTTTGCTACTTATTCTTTATGCATTCATTCATAAGTTGTTTCCTCTAGGAATACTCAATGACAGTTTAAATTCAGGTCGCATGCAAAAACATCTTCTGAATTGCAACAGAATAATACTCATTATTCACTACAGCACATCTAATCTGAATTTGCATCTCCTATTCAACTCTCTGCTTGACTGCTGTCTCAAATAAAGGATAAGCTTTCTCTCTTGTTCATTTGTCAATTCCTCACAAGTAGCACAGTACACTTCATGTGGTTGCTACAACAACAGTGTTATTGTCAATGTTGGAGGACTCACAACTTTCTTCGAGGCTTAATAGTATTAACCAAGTGGTTTAAACAGTGTAAAGACAGACATTTAGATAAATGGAACAGCATAGCATTCAGTAATAAACCTACATATATATGGTCAATGGATTTTACTAAGGAACTTCAATGGATAGTATTTGCAACTAATGGGGTAAGGACAATAGAGCAGCTATATGCCAACAATAATAACAACAAAACCTTAAAATTGTCCATCCTTATTTTTGCACTTAATCCAAAAATTAATTCAGAATTTATCATAGATATAAGATGTAGCACATAAAATGTCTGAAGAAAACATAGCAAATAATGTTTGCAAATAAGCAAAGATTTTATGTACAGGAAATAAATATTATAAACCACAAAAGGGAAAAAAAAGATAAACCCTTCTCAAGCAATATTAAAATAAATTCTGTTCTTTGAAAGACTGTTAAGAAAATGACATGATGCCACAGACTTAGAGAAAATATTTTTAATACATAACTGAAATTTTATATCAATTTTATATCAATAGTTATACAATAATAGTAAAACAAGGAACTTTTTTTTGCCTGTTCTAGTGGCATGCAGAATTTTCTGGGCCAGAGATCAAACGTGCTACAGCAGTGACAATGCTGGATCCTTAGCCTGCTGAGCCACCAGGGAACTCCAAGAAACACAATTTTTAAAGTAGGAAAACAAAATACTTAAAGAGTTGGCAGACAAGCCCATGAAATATGCTCAATACCCTTGTCATTAAAAAGATGTGAATTGAAACCATCATGAGATACCACTATATACATCAACTGGAATAATTTTTAGTAAGTTAAAAATATAATGCCAAAATCAAATGCTAGGGAAGATGTGGAGCAACTGGAATTCTCATAGTTTGCTGCTGAAAATGTGAAATGGCATAGCCATTTCGTCAAGCAAATCATACATTTATTATTATATGATGTAGCAACCTTGCAATTAGGTATTTTCCCAAGAAAAAAAGGAATCTATATGTCCACAGAAATGCCGCATCTAAATGCTTATAGAAACTCTATTTATAACAGCCCAAACCTGGAAACAACCCAAATATCCAAATGGTGAAAAGATGAACAAATGCTAACACATTACTCAAAAAAGTAAAAGGAACAAACCACTGACACATGCGAAAATGTGAATGAATCTCAAAAGTCTTCATCTAAGTGACAAAAACTATACAGAAAAGATTGCATATGGGATCATTTTATTTAAAGGAGATTCTGGAAAAGGAAAAAGCAATCACGATAGATAAGATCAATAATTTCCAAGGCTGTGTGTAGGAGTACCACAAAAGGGCACAATAGAAACGTTGGGTGATGAAAAATGTTCTATCTTAATTAATGTAGTGATTACAAAACTGTACATATTTTTTGAAATACATGATTTGTCCATCAGAGAAGGATTTCAACTTAATAAACCCAGTTTGACTGAGTTATTGCCTCAATCTTCTTGTTTTCAGTCTTTCCTTCTTTAAATTATTAGCTCTCTTTAAAATGTTAAAAATGTGTGATTATCACTTTTTCATAGTAAATTTTTCCATTTTTTCCAATTTTTCAGTTTCTACTACATAGAGAGGAAATGGTAAGAGTCCTGCCTACATGATCAGACTTACCTCCTGCCCTGATGCCCAATAACAGTTATGAACAGGTCATCCTATTGCCTTGTAACCCTTGAACATCTCTATCTCTGTGTAGTCATTATCTTATTTATATAGCCTTGAAATCTTTATCTGTGCTTGTTCTGGATAAAACTGTGTCTTCCCCAAAATTTTATGTCGAAGATCTAACCCCTGCATCTCAGAATATGCATGCACTTGGGAAGAGGGAATGTAAAGAGATGATTCAATTAAATAAGGTACTTAGGGTGGAACCTACTCCAATTTACTGGTGCTTATAAGAAAATCTGACACACAGAGAGTCATCAGAAATGCTAGGACACAGAAGAAAGAGGACACACAAACACGCAAAGGAAAAAGATGATGTGAGGACACAGCAAGAAGGCAAGTCAAAGGAGAGGCCTCAGAAGAAACCAAACCTCCCAATACCTTGATCTCGGACTTCTAGCCTCCAGAACTATGAGAACATAAATTTCTGTTTTTTAGTTATAATATCTGGCATTTTGTTATGACATTCCTAGCAAATTAGTACTGTACTCTAATAATTGACTCATTCAACATCTCACTTTAGAAACTTACCCCTGACCACTCAGGACTTTCTTAAATACTTTTCCCTTGGATTAATAAAATTCACTGAGCTTAGGTTCTTTTCTCTTCCCCATTATAACTTTTTGATTGTATATCTTGCTCAGTAGTTCTGCTCTCATTTAACATTCCTCATTTTAAGAGTTAATGATGAGCACATACGAAAAATATAAACAGGCGTTATAGGTATGACACAAATACGTGAGGGAGAAACGGCAACTCTAATTGTGATGTAAATATTTGGAAATCCCTAAACACATCAGAGTGTTTCTATGGGGAGAGGTTCCAGTGGAGAGATACTTAGCCTGAGGAAGGCCAGAAACAATGGAAACAGTAAATATTCAACTTGTAAGGAAAACATGTAAAATAACAAGCTCCATTTTGCTTCTATGAAAATGAGATAATTTTTTTTTTTTTGTCTTTTTGCCATTTCTTGGGCCACTCTCATGACATATGGAAGTTCCCAGGTTAGGGGTCAAATTTGAGCCATAGCCACCAGCCAACGCCAGAGCCACAGCAACACAGGATCCGTGCCACGTCTACAACCTACACCACAGCTCATGGTAATGCCGGATCCTCAGCCCACTGAGCAAGGCCAGGAATCGAACCCTCAACCTCATGGTTCCTAGTTGGATTTGTTAACCCCTGAGCCACAACAGGAACTCCCTGAAAATGAGATAATTTAAAATGCTTATTCCAGAAGTTCCTATGTGGCCCAGAGGGTTAAGCATCCAGCACTCGAAGCAGCTGTGTCAGAGGCTGCAAGTGTGGCACTTGTGATCCCTGGCCTGGGAACTTTTCCACATGCCACAAATGGAGCCTAAATAAATGAATAAAATGCTTATTGCTCATTTAATTAAAAATTTGAGTAAAATATGAAAATGTTGAAATTAGTAATGCTATTATGGAAAGCCTAAATTAATGTATTCAAATATAAAAATAATAGTAGCATCATTGTACATGTTACTGGTGATTTTTATAAGGAAACAGAAACAAAATTTTAATTAATGTTTTAAATATGAATGATCTGTTTTCACACTGTGTATGTGGTAAGCCAGATGGAAATGAAAATTGGCTTGTTGACGATGGATTTTCTGTCTGAGCTATAAGTGCTATTCTTCATACTCAAACCAGTGTATTTCAGAATTCCCATTGTGGTTCAGTGGGATAGGCAACATCTCTGTAGTGCCAGAACACAGGTTATATCCCTGGCCTGGCCCAGTCAGTTAAAGGATCCAGCACTGCTTCAGCTGCGGTGAAAGTTGCAACTGCAGTTTGGATCTGATCCCTGGCCTGGGAATTCCATATGATGTCAGGCAGCCTAAAGAGAAAAGAACAACAACAACAACAAAAGGTAAAAGAAAAAAAAAATCAATGTATTTCATCTATGTATTAATTCAACACATAGGTACTTTCACCAATGAGGTCAGAGGAAATATCTTAGGTTCTGCAGATATGTAAGTAAAAGGTCAAAAGAATTCTCTGTCTCCAAGGGGTGTGCAATCTAGTTCTTGTTTTCCAGGTGCTACAAGTACAAAAGTCATGAACATGGTGCTCACAAGCGACTAGGCATCTACTGTTAACAGGATATATGGAAATGAACTTTCAAGAAGCTGATATTGTTATTTTTTGAGGTTGTCTTGTTACTCATTTATAGCAAGAATCAGCATATTCTGTGTGTGTTTTACATCTAACTGCCAGGCTGCTCCACCAAATTTGACTGCTGAAACTAGACGCCTAGTAGTTGAGAACTATCTACCTATCTCAATAGTCAACAATAAATCTTTTAAAAATTAAACTATAAAAATATAATTGTGCTAAACTACAAACAGTGTAAACTTTCTTACAGTATAAACTGTAAGGAAGTTATGTTACAGTTCATGATAAACCATCTCAACCCTTAAGTTTAGTAGTATTAAACTTTCACATCATTTTACAACCAATATCTAAAATTCTTTTCATTTTGTGAAAATAAATCTCCATGCACATTAAAAAACAACTCTTATTTCTCTTTTCCCCCAGCCCCTGGCAAGTGCCACTGGATTCACTTTATGAGTGTGACTTCTCCAGGTACTTTGCATAAAGAGATTCATACAGTATTTAAATTTTGCGACCAGTTTATTCCACTTAGCATAGTGTCCTCAAGGTTTATCCACTTTGCAGCCACCTTTGAAGGCTGGGTAATGTTCCCAAGAATGTACAAACTACTTTTGGCTTATCTGTTCATTTGTTGATGGACAGTTGTTGCTCCCACCTTTTGTTTACTGTGACTAATATTGCTATGAACATGGTTGCACAGATATCTCTTCAAGACCCTACTTTCACTTCTTTTAGGGAATACCCAGACATAGAATTGTGAGATTATGTGATAATTCTATAATTAATTTTTGAGGAAAAGCCTACTTTTTTTCCAAAGCAGCTGTATCATTTTATGCCCCCAATAATAGTGCACATGGATTCTAATTTCTGCACATCCTCACCAGAACTTATTATTTTCTGTTTGTTTGTTTTATACTAGGCATTCTAATTGGTATGAGGTGGTATCTCACTGTGGTTTTGGTTTGTGTTTTCCTAACTATTACTGATGTTGAACATCTTTTCATATATTTGTTGGCCTCTTGCCTATTTCCTTTGGATAAATGTTCACTCAAGTCTTTTGCACATTTCTTAATCAGGTTGTTTTTGTTGTTGTTGTTGAATTGAAGGAGTTCTTTATATTCTGGATTAATTCCTTATCAGATATGATTTGCACATATTTGACCCCATCCTATTGGTTGCTTTTTCAGTCTATTGATTGTGCCCCTTTATGCACAGAATTTTTAATTTTGATGTGCTCAAATTTATCTATTTTTACTTTTGCTGCCTCTGCTTTTGGTATCAGAGTCAAAAATTACTGCCAAATCAAGTGTTATTAAGCTCTCATATTTTCTCCAAGGACTTTATCATTTTAGGCCTTACATTTAGGTATTTAATACACTTGGAATTTTTTTTGTATATGGCAAAAGATCAGGGTTGAACTTTATGCTTTTGCATGTGGATAACCAGTCTTTTCCAAATGTTTTTGAAAAGGCTGTTTTTCCCTCATTGAATTATCTTGGCATCCTTGTCAAAAATCATTTGACCATATTTTCAAGGGTTTGTTTCTGAGCTCTCTATTCTATTCTATTTGACCACATGGCTGTCTTTATGCTGGTACCAAACACACTTAAGTATAAAATATTGGGAATAAATTTTGAAATCAGGAAGTATGAGACTTTTTACTTTATCCTTTTTTTTGAGATTATTTTGACTATTTAGGCCTTGTTGAGATTCCAGATGAATTTTGGAATGCAATTTTATCTTTGATAATGACCAAAGTTCTCCCTTTGACCAAAATCAAGACAGATTCCTCTGAACCTTCTCAACTAGGGCTCAACCTTTGCCTATGAAAACTCAGAATTTCAGTACAAATTATTTTGATCATTCCCCTCTCCTTATATTAAAAGACTTAAATTGATACTACCATAGTTTCTAACAATTCAATCCTTAGGTTGACTCAAGGATGCCAACAAATTTACTGTTTGTTCTAGCCAACACCTGATCTCCTTATCTTAATATATTTACTAAAAAGGGCTTATAATTTTGAATCCTTTCTATATCCCTTTGAGATATACATCTTTCAACTCAGAGGAGTCTCCCAAGGACCTGAAAACCATTCCTTTGAAATGAAATTAGGAAAGATAGGGCCTCAGTCTCCAAGTCTCTCTGGGAGGATAACACCTCAATTTCACTAATTGTCAGCCAGCAGACACAGTTGGCCTAATCGTGTTTATAGGAACTAACCCTTTTCCTTTTTTTTTTCCCTGTCCCTAACACTACTGAGCCCCTACTCACCTCCCTACCTTTACCCGCATTCTCTATTTAAATATTTTTAAATACCTAGACATCTCTGCACAAAGAGAAGCTGAGTTCACACTGGACCCTCTTCCCTATTGCAACAAATTTGATTGAAATGTCCTACCACTACTTTGCATTTTTTGATGGGTGAGGGGGGACTCGCATCTCATATTTTACTTTAAAAATCTTGGCATTTCAATAAGACCATATGATAGGTTCTTTGATTTTGGAGGCTGCACCTTGCTTTTATGGCTCACAGCTCGAGGCCATCTCCCACACAGAAGTTATTTTGAGAGTTGTATTGTCACCAGGTCAAAGGTGAGATATCATGACATTTTTTAGTGTAGTGTTCAAATAATAATGTGCTGCAGAAGGATAGAAGAATGAAAGAAACTAAGAGTCCTAGCGTAAGACAGGCAGGAAAAAAAAAGTTTAAAATTCCACTTTTTTTTTTTTTTTTGCTACTTACATTCTGTTGGCAGTTTGTTTTCATACTGAGGAATAAGATATGTGAAGTATGGAAGCCTGGGCTGATTTCCCAATCTTGCCATTTCCTCTGTGGTTTGGGGCAAGTTCCTTAACCTAATGTGCCTCCAATTTCTGATCTGTAAAATAGTAACAAGAGTCTGATATGAGATTTCAGAATTCAGAGGAGACAATCATTTTGGATATTGATACTACAGTTTCCATATCCTGGTATCTGTACTGTCGGACACGTTTTTAGGAACTTTCTGTGAATGTTCTCACTGCAGGGATGCTGGGTGTGCAAAGCAGATCTTAACACAGGTTCTGTCTCATAGGTAACTCCACAACCACGCCTTTGCATAACAGTTTTCTATTTGGGCAGTCAAAAACCAAATTCTTATGTCCATCTGTCCAAATGATAATTCAAATTTCCCTCTTGACTCGCACACAGAATCAAGCAGCAAGTTTTAGCTAATTTGGAGATGGATGAAGAAGGGACATTGCTCTCTGTGGCTTCTTCTTTCTGCACCAGTTGCTCACCAATTTAAGAATCATCTCTCAGCAAGTAACAATAAATGTTGATAGAGCCTAAGTGTATGCTAGCTACTGTTGTTAACATATATAATACCCAGAGTTCTCTTCCAGGTGGTCATGATTCTTTGTGCCATGGGACACATAATGGGGTCAGATATTTAATATCTGACTGGCAGTCTTTGATCTAATATGTGGTAAAAACAGGAAAGCCTCACAGTCAATTCCAGGGTTTCTGTAATCAGTTTTGTTTTTTTTTTTAAACCACTGACCACATTTTAGGCTCCTGTAAAATGAAAACCACACTCGATAGGTGACACTGCCTTCTGCCTATAGTAGCCCAGAATTCTCCCCAGATGCAGAAGAGGAAAGCGCAGCAGACACTGCATATTGATTCCCCTAAGATCTATCTCAGTGCACCTCATATAACTGTCCTCCAAATTCATTTATAAGAAGAAGGAAGGGTAATCATGCCAGCTCCCATGCAGACAGTGTTACTATATGAACAGGGTTGCTATATCCCACTGAGGCATGGGTCAAAGAACTATGGAAAAAAGACAAAGACACAGGAAATACCACTTGAACCTGCCCCTCAACCTTTTCATCTTCCTGCCTGCAAAAAGACAGAGGTCTTTTTTCTTTCTTTCTTACTATGGCTTCACTCTCGGCATGCAGAAATTCTCGCTTAGGCAAGGGGTAAAACTTGAAGTGCAGCTGTGGGCCTACACTACAGCCACAGCAATGCCAGATATGAGACACACCTACAACCTACACCACAACTTGTAGCAATTTGGGGAACCTTAACCCACTAGGTGAGGCCAGGGATCGAATTTGCATCCTTATGTATACTAGTCAGATTCTTAACCCGCTGAGCCACAAGGGGAACTCCAAGACAGAGTTCTTTATGTATTCCAGTCATCCTGCAAGAAGTCCAAGGATGAAAGGACTTCCCATTAGAGATGAAGGAAACAATGTGCATAAATGGCTCAAAACTCTCTTAGGGACCCATGTCTGCTTTTAAATGATTTTTTTTTGTTGTTGTTATTGTTAAATATGGCTGATAAACTTACAACATTTGGAAATAATTCAAGTAGATTTTCTTATTTATAAAATCAAAACAACAAGTATCATCAAAAGAATGAGGGACTGGGTTTCCACAAATCTCTACAGTTTCCTTTAAATCAGGGGAATATCTCTGCCCTTTGCTACCTAAATGCCACATTCTATGTAGTTTGCATGGAACGCAGGGTTGCCACTTACATGCAGCAAAATTAAGGTTAATGGTGACAGGCTCTAATAGCATAGAAATGGAAGGTGACCTTTTTTTTTTTTTTTTTTTTTTTTTTTGTCTTTTTGCTATTTCTTTGGGCTGCTCCCGCAGCATATGGAAGTTCCCAGGCTAGGGGTCTAATCGGAGCTGTAGCTGTCAGCCTACGCCAGAGCCACAGCAACGCGGGATCCGAGCCGCGTCTGCAACCTACACCACAGCTCATGGCAACGCGGGATCATTAACCCACTGAGCAAGGGCAGGGACTGAACCCGCAACCTCATGGTTCCTAGTCGGATTTGTTAACCACTGCGCCACAACGGGAACTCCAAAAATGGAAGGTGACCTTTTGACTAAGATCTGGTCTTTAAATTCTCTGTGTAATGTATTGACCCCAGAAACCCTGTATGAAGGCATACACTTTGTAGTAAAAATATCCACAAAGCATCCATACTTTTGCTATGTTAGTTGCTCACAACTCATAAACTGAGATCGAATGGTTCCCCACATAATAGTTTTTAGACCACTAAACAAGGATTTCATTACTTGCACAATAAACATATGCTACTGAGTCTCAGAGATGCACCTGTTAGGACACTTCCTTTAAATTTGAACGTATTGCTTTCAACACAATCCTGCTGACATTCACGGCCTCACATTGAAGGCTCTAAATAAACCCTGGTCTGCTTATTGGAGCCTTGAGCTGTTTTACCCTCTTCTTGCCTTTGTGTCTTTTGGCGGTTTGGAGTGAAGAAATCCCTGTTCAGCCCAGGCTGAGGAATCCTGTCTTCACTCACCAGGATTCCCTGCAGTCTATTCACAAAAAAACTATGTCAGAGAGCTGTCAAAGGTTCAGCCTGAAATAATGGACATTGATGATTCAGCTAAATAATAGAAAGGTGGACAAATAATTGACTAAGTCAACAAAAATAATAATCTTAAACATTCAAGAGCATAAAAGTCATTTTAACGTTATGGTAATTGACAAGGAGAAATAAATGAAAGATTAAAATTCTATTTCTACAAGACTATATTACAAAAGTATTTGTTGCATGGAACAGATGCTAACAGATGCTGAACAACATTTTTTATGTCACTGAAAACAATTTTGCTACCCTCTCAGCAAATAGCAAGAAAATAATAAATATCTATACTATAAGCCATCTGTATAAGGAACATCATACAGACATTTAAAAGATGAGATAGAATTAATCCCAGGCTCAACTCTTATATGAGGATAAAAGCAAACACTATAACAACATTCATACTAGTACAGTAAAGAAGTGTCTGGTCTCTGCATTCAGAATGGGGATCTTAATGTTTTGTCTGCACAAAGGAATGCCTTTCATAATTAAAACAAATTATGCCACACAATACAATATTCACAATATTTTTAAAGTATGAGTCTCTGAGCAAATTTTACTTCATGGCTCCTGGCAAAATCTCTGCCTCTCTCTTGTCATAGGAAATTTCTGGAAAACACTAAAAGAAGGAAAATTCAACATCTGCCTTTTCTAAACAAACAAATTCCCACTCAACTTAGTAAAGAGCAGTGATTGAATAGATTAAAAGAACTGATGAATCTTTGAAAAATTATTATTAGTGCATTTTTAAAACACAGGGACGAAAGGTATACGTAATACAAAACATGAACCTGGATGTAGATGATATTTATGTGACTTTAAAAAATGAGAATGCGGAGTTCCCGTCGTGGCTCAGTGGTTAACGAATCCGACTCAGAACCACGAGGTTGCGGGTGCGATCCCTGGCCTTGCTCAGTGGGTTAAGGATCCTGTGTTGCCATGAGCTGTGGTGTAGGTCGCAGACACAGCTCGGATCTCACTTTGCTGTAGGCTCTGGCATAGGCCAGCGGCTACTGCTCCAATTTGACCCCTAGCCCGGGAACCTCCATATGCCACAGGAGAGGCCCAAGAAATGGCAAAAAGACCCCCCAAAAAAAAAAAAAAAAAAAAAGAGAGAGAGAGAGAGAATGCATACATGTTAAATATATTTGCATGCCAAAACAAAAAGCAAGAACAAATATTACAAGACAAGGACTGATGTGGTAACATAGAGCAAGCAGTATGATTTTTGAACAAAGTTGTTCTTTATACAAACTCTCCAACCGGCCTCCGAGTGAGAGCAGACAGCAGCTGGTCTCGCCAGTGCCACGGACCCTGCAGAGAGACCCCCCGGCTCTGTGACGCCTGAAGAGGCTCTCAGACCGCGAGGTCCAGACAGCGCCTGGAGGGTCGTCTGAGCATGCGCACAGGGGTCTCAAGCAGCGGCTTCTCTGACAGTTCCCGGCACTGGCTATTGTTGGCCTGGAGAGAGGACATTCCCAGGGGTTCCGGAAAGAAGGGAAGGAAAAAGAGGAGATGTGGCGTGGAATAAAGGTCACCCAGACTGTACTAAAAATTTAAAGTGGAGAATGGTATTGAGATACTGCTTAACTTCAAGGATTTTAGAGACAAAAACATCAACAGCAATATGGAATCAAATCACGTCCTGTCTGGGGGAACCAAAAAAATAAAATCAGATGAAAAGGTTTTGGGTGACAGTTGAAGAAATTTTAACATGGAACAGTGATCATGAGCTTAGGGAAATAACTCCCTCGTTTTTGTTTAAAGAGGTGTAAATATGTGGTTATAGAAGAATCTGTGGAAGTGCAGGAAGAGATGTTTTATTCACTCTATCATTGTGACCTTCACACATATGCATATAGATGATTTTATAGCAATATGTTAATAATTTTGAATCTAGGTGCATGGATGTACCTGTTCGTTTTACTATTCCTTTTGCTTTTCTAAAGGAAATTTCCATTTTTATTATAAATATAAATTTTTCATTCAAGAAAAAAGCTATCTGTCAAATTATATAGTGAAATTGTAAAAGTATGATAACGCCATATATTCGAATAACTATGTAATTCACGTAAATATTTTCCAACTTTTTATAAAATAAATCATTTGGAAACTGGCCCCTTCTGTGCGCAGCTGAGGACCAGCTTTACCGCACATTTCTGATAAAGCTGCTCCCGGCTCCGGGGAGTGGACACCAGGTGGCGCTGTGAGGTGCTCGCGCGAAACCTTAGGACCAATGCATCCATCCGTCTATACTTGCGAAGTGACCCAGAAAACAGGGGCCTACTCTCAGGCGGGATGTGGAGTGTGTGAGGGTGGGCACACACAGGTGAACACAGCAGTCAGGGTCACTGCTGGTCCAGGAAACTGAAAATCCTCTGTGTCCCCTCCACTCTTGATCCTCAGCAGGGACCTCCCCAGTGGACAGGGACCATCCTCACTTGTTCAGACTGTCACCAACAGGCAGACCTCATGAGCTTGGGGTAACTGTCAAGGAACAAGACCCAGACTTTCAAAACTCCTCAACACAGGGCTTCCTCTGTGGGCTGCCCTACTTCACTTTTGGAATTTCCCTCTCTCACCTGCCCAGTCCCACCAAGCTCTGTCCTTCATGCCCCTGACATAGTCACAAGTCACTGTGCCCCACGATCCCGCAAATATATTGGCCTCTTAACCTGTCCTGGCCACGTAAGGCTTGTTTCTCCTCTCTTCTCTCTTCCTCTGGTTTGCCTCCTTCACTGCTCCTTACAGGAGTGCTTCCTCAGACGTGCTCCTCCAATAGAACTTCCCTGTGTCCCATTTCAGGTCTGATTCTGTCTTGGGAATTCCCAAGCACAGCGCTCTACCCACAGTTTAGTCTTCTGAACCCCCACTTGATTGAAATCTCAGAGACTTTGGAAGCTTGACCTGTATTGATCCCCCCTGACCTTCCTCGTGGGCAGTGGACACAGAGAGACAGAGGAGGGTCTCTTTTTACTGAAGTTTAAAACCAAAAAAGGCTATTTCAGTTTCTTTCACCATCAGTCTTGCTATCTTCGCTATAATCCCCCAGTTTCAGCAAATATGAACAGGATTTGAAGCTGAATATGCTCCCCTAGGGAGTCAGCACCACAGGATGAGTCCTGCTCCTTCCCAGACCGCCAGCCTGTTACTAAAATCACTGTAACACACAGGGCTTCTTTCCACTCCTTTGTGTTGAATTACACAAATGAATGGATTTCTCAAACTCCTCACCCATATTCTTGCCTACTTCACAATGAATCTCAATTTTCACTTGATTTCAAGAGGATTTGAACTTGAAGATTAACATATTTTGGCATTTCCCTTCTATTCTCATGCTGGGTTATGGACCCTGACTCCCACTTCAGCCTCTTTTATAGCCTCCATGTTTTCCCACCACTATTTAGGATCCTCCAGTGAAGCATGCTGCTTTTCACCTCAGCTGCACCTATTTTTTCCCTCTGGGCAATTTTGCCCTCTTAGACCAAGTGAAATCTTAGTCACAAGAGTCAGTTCTATTATGGTAGCTCTGATAAATATTTTCAGCTATTCATTAGTTGTTATAGTTTACCTATTTTGTTTATGCAATTTTTTAAATTTTGCCAAAATTGTTGTTAGTCTGATGGCATTCATGATATGGTTTTCATTGTCTGCACATGGATGAACTTGGACAGAAAGTTTCTGTTGTCATTTGCTGGCAATCATCAGCATGAAAAATTGCAGAATGGGCATCATCAGGAAAGGTGGAAGTCACAATACTGTATTTCAGAGCCTTTTATTAATTCATGTTTCACAATTATCACTCTTCATGCTACAGAGGGTAACGATGAAATATCCATGATTCTGGATCAAAATCTTCTCCAAAACAATCAGAATCAGAATGTCAAAATATTTGTAAATTAATTTATGAATTAATTTCAATTTTGTCTTCATTTTTGTGTGAACAAAAACTAAGCCTTTATAATTATTGAGGATGTTTTTACATAGTATAAAGTAAGGAGATTAGGTGTATAATAATTTAGTTGACAGATGACTTTTCTTTTGATCCATCTTACATCTTTGTTTCATTATCATAAAGTCAGTGCCCCCTTCCCCATGGAGGTGACTACAGATGGTACATGGATCATTTATGTCTTTCCTTCACTGTTACAAATGGGATTTCACTTATCTTTCTTTGTATCACTCACATTGTTTCTGATTCACCAAACTATTGCCATTCAGGAGCACATAGCCAAAGCTACAGTCATTATTGAAAAATTTCTGGAGGGATAGATCCATATGTTGTGTAAAATCTAATAGGAATTTAATATGCCTTACACATGTAAAAACAAACAATTAAAGGACACATAGATGAAGAAATTGTTTTCAAGAAGAAATAAAAACAAATAGTGATTCCTGATAGACATGGAATAATGAATGATATTAACCCTATTATTTCCCCAGCTCACTATTTAAGAAGTTTCTAGGTTGTAGTGTGACAAGGATTTAGTAGAATTTCTGAGTTGAGATATGGAACTAAAAGTCTAGAAAAGCAAGGTGGCATTATTTCCCCAACCTAGCTTCTGGGGAGGAGAGAACTAATGAGAGAGAAAATCCCGGAGAATGTAAAGATCCAGCAATGCCTGTGAGTCAGGAACTCTGCCAACAGCAGGGGGTGGGGTGGGGAAAACAACCTGAAAGGATCAGAAGTGCCTCTTGTTTACACAAGGTTGAGAATAACATCTTTCCATTAGCCAGACTGGTAAAATTCTGGAATCATAGTACATTGGATAGAGGACATGAAATTTGTCTTTCCTCAGTCATGTAGAATAATTGGTCTTAGATTGAATATGGCTCTGGATCCAACTAACTAATATTACAGGCAATATGTGGAACTATGAAACTGTTCCCAACTAAAGACTCAAAGCCAACCTCCTGAATATTTATCAGAACACAAAAATAAAAAACACCTAATAAAGAATAATTAATAATACCTGACATCCAAAAAAGTTATCAGGCATACAAAGAAACAAAATAATGACCCACAGTAGGATATAAATAGATCAATTGAAAATGATCCTGAAGTGGCACAGATGTTAGAATTGGCATTAAAACAGATACCATAACTGTATCCATACACTGAAAAAGTTTTTTTAAACTGAATTCTATAGTGCAAAGGTTAAGTAGAGGTATCATAAAAATAAAAGGCCAAAATAAAATTTCTAGATAGGAAAACTCAACAAATATTTGAGTTATATTTTAAAGATACACCAAACATAATTACACAGCAGATCAGACTTTGCAGAAGAAAATATTAGTAAACTCAGATACATGACAATAGAAAACACTCAAAATAAAAATAAAAAAAAAGAATTAACAGAAATGAAAAGGATATCAGTAAGCTGTGGGACCACTGCAAACAGCATAAATGAGAAATGGAGGAGAACACTGAGAAAAATGTATAAATCAGATTCAGCAGCTCAGTAAACTTCAAGAAAAAGGAAAATGAAGAAATCTATAAAGGCATATCAAAATCAAATTCCTTGAAATCAGTGACAAAGAAAGCGGTTAGAGAACAAAAGACAAGTTAGTTCAGATAAATAGAGATAAGGAAAACCACAGGCTTCTCACTGAAAAAAAAAACAACAAACAAGATGAGGGCTTTCTGATGTAACTAAAATGCTAAAAGAAAAAAGTCAATCTAGCATTCTATATGAAGCAAAAACATCTTTTAAAAATAAAGGAAACAAAAATAAACTCAAAATGACTGAAAGACTTCAATATAAGACAAGACACCATCAAACTCCTAGAAGAGAACATAGGCAAAACACTGTCTGACATCCACCTCATGAATATTTTCTCAGGTCAGTCTCCCAAAACAACAGAAATAAGAGCAAAAATAAACCCATGGGACCTAATCAAACTGAAAAGCAAAGGAAACCCAAAAGAAAACACAAAGACAACTTACAGAATGGGAAAAAATAGTTTCAAACTATGCAACGGACAAGGGCTTAATCTCTAGACTATACAAGCAACTTATACAACTAAACAGCAAAAAAGCCAATAACCCAATGGAAAAATGGGCAAAAGACCTGCATAGACTGTTCTCCAAGGAAGATATACAGATTGCCAACAAACACATGAAAAAGTGCTCAACATCGCTGATTATAAGAAAAATGCAAATCAAAACTACCATGAGATACCACCTCACACCAATCAGAATGGCCATCATTAATAAGTCCACAAATAACAAGTGCTGGAGGGGCTGTGGAGAAAAGGGAACCCTCCTGCACTGTTGGTGGGAATGTAAGCAAGTACAGCCACTATGGAGAACAGTTTGGAGATACCTTAGAAATCTATACACAGGGAGTTTGTTGTGGCGCAGTGGTTAACGAATCCAACTAGGAACCATGAGGTTGCGGGTTCGGTCCCTGCCCTTGCTCAGTGGGTTAACGATCTGGCATTGCCGTGAGCTGTGGTGTAGGTTGCAGATGCAGCTCGGATCCTGTGTTGCTGTGGCTCTGGCATAGGCCAATGGCTGCAGCTCTGATTCGACCCCTAGCCTGGGAACCTCCATACGCCACGGAGCGGCCCAAAGAAATAGCAAAAAGACAAAAAAAAAGGAAATCTATACACAGAACTTCCATATGACCCCACAATCCCACTCTTGGGCATATATCTGGACAAAACTCTACTTAAAAGAGACACATGCACCCGCATGTTCATTGCAGCACTATTCACAACAGCCAAGACATGGAAACAACCTAAATGTCCATGGACAGATGATTGGATTAGTAAGAAGTGGTTTATATACACGATGGAATACTACTCAGCCATAAAAAAGAATGACATAATACCACTTAAAGCAACATGGATGGAACTAGAGACTCTCATACTGAGTGAAATAAGTCAGAAAAACAAAGACAAATACCATATGATATCACATAACTGGAATCTAATATACAGCACAAATGAACTTTTCCACAGAAAAGAAAATCATGGACTTGGAGAATAGACTTGTGGCTGCCCAGGGGGGAGATGGAGGGAGTGGGAAGGATCAGGAGCTTGGGGTTATCGGATACAACTTGGAATGGATTTACAATGAGATCCTGCTGAGTAGCATTGAGAACTATGTCTAGATACTTATATTGCGACAGAACCAAGGGTGGAAAAAAAATGTATACATGTAAGTGTATCTTGGCCCCCATGCTGTACAGCGGAAAATTTAATTAATTAATTAATACAAAATAATAAAGGAAAAATTAAAGACTTTTTTATGTGTATATAATTGGGATGAATTAATCACTAATAGATCCTCACTATAATAATTATTAATTTTTAGACAGAAAACAATGCTTTATGGAAATCTGGATCTACACCAAGGAATGAAGAGCACAGAGATTATGTGAGTAAATTGCATGGGTAGGAGTTCTCATCTTGGCACAGCAGAAACAAATCTGACTAGGAACCATGAGGTTGCAGGTTTGATCCTTGGCCTCGCTCAGTGGGTTAAGGATACGGCATTGCCATGAGCTGTGGTGTAGGTCACAGACGCGGTTCGGATCTGGCATTGCTGTGGCTCTGGCGTAGGCCAGCAGCAACATCTCCAATTAGACCCCTAGCCTGGAAACCTCCATGTGCCGTGAGTGCAGCCCTAAAAGGACAAAAGACAAAAAAAAAAAAAATTGCATAAGTAAATATATGATATATTTTATAATTATTTAAATATCATTTGATATATGTTGCTATACAAAATAATTGTAATGTAGTATGGGTTACTCATGTTAAAGTAAAGCATAGTATAACAATTTCACAAAGATTAGAAAGGGAGAAATGAAATTATACTAGTTAAGCGGCTTTACCAGATTACATGAGGTGATAGGACATCACTTGAATGTTAACTTTGGTAAATTAATCATGCACATAATAAGCCCCAAATCAACCACGATATTAATTTAAAAAATAGTTATAGGTAATAAGCCTATAAAGGAGATAAAATGAAATCATTATATATACTATATTATTTCAAACAAGGCCGAAAAAGAAGGAAAAGGGATCAAAGTATATGTATGTGCCAAATAGAAAAAAAAACAAAACAATAGAT
The DNA here is from genome assembly GCF_054392235.1 of Sus scrofa. Classification (NCBI taxonomy): domain Eukaryota; kingdom Metazoa; phylum Chordata; class Mammalia; order Artiodactyla; family Suidae; genus Sus; species Sus scrofa. The sequence goes on from NC_139383.1 coordinate 153,095,944, forward strand.
TTAAATTTAACCATTTTTAGTAATAAAGCCCCTGTGCTAAACTCACAACTCAACTCACAAGCATGTAGTGGAGCAAGTAAGTTTCACAGCTGCACAAGTCATTCAAATAATATGCCACCTACCAAGAGATACAGAGGGAGTTCCCATTGTGTCACAGTGGAAATGAATCCAACTAGGAACCACGAGGTTGTGGGTTTGATCTCTGACCTCCCTCAGTGGGTTAAGGAGCCAGTGTGTCCGTGAGCTGTGGTGTAGGTCTCAGACATAGCTCAGATCCCATGTTGCTGTGACTGTGGCATAGGCTGGCGGCTATATCTCTGATTCGACCCCTAGCCTGAGAACTTTCATATGCCATGGGAGTGGCCCTAAAAAGCCAAAAAAAAAAAAAATACAGAGGTAATCCTCATTGCCTTCCTCTTTCTTCAGGAAGAATCTCTTTCTTCAGAATTGGAGTGATAGGAAGGTCTACATATTAAGTACATAAAACTCAGAAAACAGAAAGGGAGTAAGACAATCAGAACATTCCTGAGCTTCCATAATAGTCCAAATTTTCTTACCATGACCTTGCCCCATCTTTGGCCACAGCATACAGTGGCTAGATGTAGGATCTCAGTCCCCAGACCAAAGATGAAATCCAGACGTCAGCAGTGTTAGCATCGAATCGTAACCACTAGACCTCCAGGGAACTACCCATGATTTTAACTTCTGGTTCAATAAAAATAAGTCCTCATTGCATCTATAAGAAAATAAGGTAGCTTTTTTTTTTAATAGCAGGTTTCTTAAAACAAAGTCAATTAGCTTGCATTGCCCCTGCTCAGCATCAAAAACCCATATAAAAGCCTCCCTGAATGCCTTTCCCAGTGGTTCTTCCTAATAGCACCTTTGTGCTTGGCTTTCTCTCCTTTCTCTTTTCTTGTTTATTATTCCTTTGTGATTAATCCTCCAGTCATGTAATTCACAAACTAGCCTTATCAAAGCAGTGTGAAAGGTTAGCTAAAGGCAAAAGACAATATTGAAATAGCTGCTAAAGCAAAATGAAATAGTTATGTACAGTTTTTCAAATGATAATTTTTCAATATATGATGTTTCTCACATTATGTCATATACAACTCTACAGATGATGCATATTGTAGTAGGAAATAATATAACTTGGCAAGACTGCAGAGATGTACAGTTGAACTTAAAGTTCAAACTCTACAGGTATATTCTGTATATGTAATAGGCCTCCAACACAGATAAATGTATAGAGTATGTGTACTTAAAAACTGTTTGTTTCAGCAAAAGAAAGAATAAAGAAAAAAAAACAGAAAAACTAAAAAACTAACTGAATAAATGCATCAAAAAACAATGTGATGATTGAGTAAACAAATTATGGCTTATCCTAACAACAGATCACATACAAACATTCGAGGTAAATCAGTAATTAATGAAGGTTGAACACACCCACAGCAAGGGACAATAGGACAATGAGAAGAGTTTATGCCTACACAGCAGTAAAGCGGATGAGGGTATAGAGAACAAAGGTGATACTGTTCTGACTCTATCACTTAATACCTTTAAAACCTTTCACCACTTACACTACCTACCCCATCACTAGTATACTCGTCTCTGCAGTGTGTATAATACACATCATGTATTTTTAAATGAGTAATGTTCTAATCAAATAAAAAACACTAATTATAATTTGTGGAAATACCACAGTGTAGCTGAAAATAAAACAATTTTCTATGTTTGGTGTCAACTTAAGTCTATATGTGAAAACATTCAGAGAAATACATGTACATGTATTTCACAAGCAGAGGTCTGAAGAAAAAGAACATCAAAGTATGAATGTTAGTGGTTTCTGTTCTTTCACTATGTAACTTTTGTGTAGATATAATTTGAACTTCTGTCAACAAAATTTATTCCTTCAAAAATGGGAAAGTTGGAGTTCCGATCATGGCTCGGTGGTTAACAAAGCTGACTAGTAACTATAAGATTGCGGGTTCGACCCCCGGCCTTGCTCAGTGGGTTAAGGATCTGGTATTGCCATGAGTTGTGGCGTAGGTCACAGACACGACTTCGATCTGCCATTGCTGTGGCTCTGGCGTAGGCTGGCAACTACAGATGTGATTAGACCCCTAGCCTGGGAATCTCCATATGCTGCAGGTTCGGTCTTAGAAAAGACAAAAAAAGGGGGGGGGTTAACACAGCAAAACAATTATGCATACAGTTGTGAATATTCTATATAGGAAACTGATGTAGGGTTATCAAAACAATAGCTGAACATCAATATCAAATGTCGAAATAGGAATTTTGAGTTATAGTCTTTTTTTTTCCCTGCTTCTTCTTCTCCTTTGTCTTTTTCTATGTCATTTTATATATATATATATATATATATATATATATATATATAATCAAGAAAGTAAATTCCAAATAACTTACAACACATAAAGGCAAAGAGAAACCTAGACTTCTTTTGTGTGGTGCACTATAAAACAGATTTCTACAACAGACATAGAACCCGAGCTAGAATATAGTACAAGAGGAACAAAGGTAGGGTAACCTGAAACAAAATTCTTAAATCTAGTAGGTCCAAGGTTAGATTATGGGGTAGTGGTTAAGAGGAGGGGCTGTAAATGGAAGAGGTTCAAAAGAAATGTCTGATAGCTGTTTTAAAATAAATAAAACAAACCAAAACTGTAAACTGTTACAATTTAATTAAAATTGAATTTAACAGATTGAGGGTAAAATCACACAAAATTTAAAAATGGAAGCAAAATTTTAAATCTACAATAATCACAGATTTCTTAAAATGTGTAAAACTCTGTATTCCCCACCCCCTAACCTGTGCGCGCCAAGGTATTGCAGTGGGAGAAAAAGTCTGCAAAACACTAACATAATCAGTATCCAAAACACTTCCACATCAATTTAAATTAAAATACCCAAACAAATCTTGACTGATGGAATTAAGCTAAATATAAAAAGCCCTGATATTAACAAGGAATACTTGGAACAACTTTAAGGGCTTTCATATAAATATAAAATGCAATGGATATTAAAGATAGGCTTTCACATTTTCCAGGGAAAGCCAAAACCTCCATTTGCTGATAATCAAATATCAAAATTTGGGGGTCCAAACTCTCGGGAGAAACCAGTGGCGGGCAGTAATCAGCGATACCCAGCGGCTCGGATTCCATTCCTCGACAAAACAGACCCACGGGAAATTCCCAGCACGGCGCCTTAAATCTGGGCAGTGTACTTAAACCTGGGCCGAAGGCCAAGAGATGGAAGCCGGGAAGGACAAAAGTGCTTCACCTCGTCCCGTTTGCCAAAGCAGAACAGATGATAATAGGATTGGCACTTGCGGGTTGCCATTATCTCAAGTCATGTGACCTTCCCACAGCTCTCAGTGAGTGAGCCAGTGTGCAGGATCGAGGCTCTTCTCTTAGGCAGTGGCTTGCAGGGCTAGCTGATGGTAGCATTCTGGGGTCAGTGTCCAGAGAAGGACCCTTAATGTAGTGTTCGGTCTGGGTCATTCATAAGTCAGACACACACACACTCACACTCAGAGATACACACACACTCTTTACACACACACACACTCTCTCTCTTTACAGAAGGCTCTGCCCCCCTCCACGATCAATTTCCACACCCTTGCTATTTTCCAGCGTAGTAAAATACTGTAAAGTGCTTTCCTTCTACCACTGCTTAAAAGACAAAATTTATCAGTTTATAGATTCTCTAGCTGCATTCTTACAGGTTGTAAGTCTGAAATGCTGGATTTAAAATGTCAGGAGAACAACTTACAAAGCAGACGCCTGAAGATATTTAGGCAAATGTCGCAGAATCAGCAAAAGCACAGTAAAAAGTACTCCAAAAGGTTAAAAGAAAATAGCACTGTTCTACACCTTTCATGGGATTGCTGTTCTTGTCTTCACTGAATATATTTACTATAAAATAAAGAACTTGGCTTAAAAATGAACTTAAAAATACATCTGTTTTTTATTATATAGTATAGTTGACTTACAATGTTGTGTTTATTTCAGGTGTACAGCAAAGTGATTAGTGCCTGTATGTGTGTGTTTGTATGTATATATATTCCTTTAGATGGTTTTCCATCATAGATCATTATAAGATATTAAATATGGTTCCTAATACCATACAATAAGTCCCAGTTTATTATCTGTTGTTCATCTAAAAATGAACTTTTAATTAAAATCCACAATCTAGAGCAAATAGATAATGCAAAGATTTTAATGTTATCAAGTATTCATTCATAAAATAAACTTAGATGTATTTGCCATATGTATACATAATCCAACATGTAATAATACATATGTTTAAAGTGAAAAACAGCAGTAAAATACTTCTCCTAATATAGATGCTCACATGAAATCCAAGAATAATAAAGATTTGTTTTTTTTAAATTAAAACTAGTACTAATATCCATATATATTAAGGTAATATTACAAAAATAGACAAACATTTGGAAAATGTGTGCTATATGTGTAGGGTGCTATTCAGTGTAATATTCACTACATACTGGTCTAAAATTAGAAATAAAGTAAAATAAAATCAACTTATCTTTAAACATGTATTGAGTCATATGAACAAGTTGTTTTCAGAAAAGAAAACAAAATAAATAAAACAATTTAAAAACTATATTTTCTCAACAAGACTAAAGTAAACTATTATTAGACACCTTGTTGATTGGAGGCAAAATAAATCGCTAGTATCCAGGTTTGAGAACTGCATATTTGGTACACATTTTAGGGTAGTTTTTTGACGGAGCAATTCTACATTTACCAAAGAGTTAACTTTACAAGAATGTTCTGTGAAGAATTTTCTGTAAAAGTGGAAAATAAGAAATAAAGTAAATCTTTATCATCAAGGCATAGAAAAATTAATGTGCATACATAATTTGGAATGCAAAATGCTGACAAAAATAATGCAGCTGTAAATCTAGTGACACAGAAAAGCACTATATGTACTGAAAGTAAAATCAATTTGGAAATAAAATGTGAATTTCACATATGTATCTATATCTATTAAATACACAGAATTATACATGTTAAATATATAGGGATATATACATATGTATATATATATATATATATTTGCAGGTGTTAAGAACAAATTTCATATCTATATATCTAAATTTGTATTTCCATAGGGGTAAATATAAGCAAAGATTATGTTTCATATATTTGCAAATATCTTGAAAAACCTGAATGTATACACAAGTTTAAAAGTATAGAATGAAATAATAAAGTATAGTTAAGTTTTTATAAGCTGTATTTTTAAGTGTTTATAGTAATCTATAATTTAAAAAGTATTCTAGCAGCAACATGGATGCAACTAGAATACCTTTTAAATTATAGATTTCTATAAACATTAACAAAATTACAGAAGTTTGGTACAAAAAATTAATTATACATGGTATTTTTTTTTCCAATGGCACAAATGAACCTATCTACAAAACAGAAAGAGACTCACAGACCTAGAGAACAGACTTGTGGTCGCCAAGGGGGAGGAAAGTGGAGGGAGTGGGATGGACTGGGGTTTGGGGGTAATAGCTGTAAACAATTACATTTAGAATGGCTGTATAGTGAGATCATAGCACAAGGAACTATATACAATCTCTTGGGATAGAATATGATGGAAGATAATATGAGGACAATAAAGAGTGTGTGTGTGAGAGAGAGAGAGAGAGACGAGAGAGAGACGGTCACTTTGTCGTTAAGCAGAAATTGGCACATTGTAAATCCACTATAATAAAAATGAATTTTATAAATATAAAACAAAGGGTATTCTAATACTCTCTTAACTAAAGTCACTCACCAGTGATTCCTTGGATTCTTGATTCCTCTCCTCACAATAATTATTACCATCTTAAGCAGCTGCTGGGAGCCTGGGTCTCTGCAACTTAATTTTATCCTCCTCCCCTGTTTCCATTTCTGGATGACAGATGGCGCTACAACACGGGTCTTTGATAATTCTAACACTGACATCCTCAGGTGTGAATGAGGTGAATTTTAACTAGGAAAAGGAGTTGTTCTTGGGCTCAAATGTTTCCTTTGTGGATAGGATACGGATGTAATTTTTTACAGACAGATTTCAAGGGTTTTAGCAACGGAGCGTATAGGGCATTCTCCACGTGCTGAGAGAAGGTTGCAAAAAAAGAAAAAAAATAGTCTGCAGAAGATGGTTCCCTTTATAATCCAACGTGGTTTTTTTTTTGTTTTTTTTGTTTTTTTTTTCTGGGCTTGGGAGTTTTCGTAAATCTCAAAGTCCCAGGAACATTAATTCAATAAAAAGGGGATTCAGGAGGGGAAAAAAATTTTTTTTTATGGCACACATTGATTGGACTACAGAGGAAAAGGCCCAAGGAGGCATTAGAAGATGTACTGGAAATCTGTAATAATAATACAAAAGCAAAAAAAAAAAAAAAAAAAAAAAAAAAAAAAAAAAAAAAAGAAGTGGAAGATTTGAAATGAGGACAACCACTAAAAAAAGCTAAATTTTGGAGCCCAAGAAAGTTTCCTTAATCTTGCAATTTTTAAGTTAAGAAAAAAAAAAAAAACTTTGTAAAAGCCACTTTATTTTAGAATATTTCCAACGGATTATGGGTTTACAGAAGCCCCTGACTCATGATTTTACTAATGCATTTCTTACATCTGGAAGGTCTACAAGTGCTGGTGAAAAGGGATGATGGGAAGTATTATAAAACTGAATCTGACCCAAAAATATATAAAAATTAATACATTGTAAGTAGGATATTTCAAATGAAAAAAAAAAAGGAGTGAAGAGTTTATTTTCAAAGAAAAGTACTGTTGGAGTAAGCAAGTGCATAAAAACAAAACAAAACATGGGGACATGTCAAAGGGTACAGAAGCTGGCCTGAAGGAGGCAGATTTGCAAAATATGCAACAAAACAATGTTGGATTTTATCCCTAAACATAAAACAAATGTCCATGAGTTTGGACTTACATATACAGTTTAATAAGCAAACAAATGAGGAAATAAATATTTTCATGTAGAAGAACCCTGAATAGTTTATGCAGAAACTCTTCCCATGACAAGCCAGTAGAACACTATCCTCCACTTTCTAAATGTGGGCACCTCATAGTGACTTACTTCCAAAGAATATAACATGAAAAGGGGGAAAAAGGAATAACTTCACGGTGGAAAAAAACCTGACAAACACTACCTCAGCCAGGAGTTCATAAGCTAAGTCAGACTGATAGAATACCATGGATGTGACCGAAATAATACTTTTCATCTGTGATCCACCTCCCCTAAATCTGCAGATCCAGTCCAAATGTGAGGAAAACCATCAACTAAAGACCTGTTGAGGGACATTTCACAAAATACTTGCTTGGTAGTTCTCAAAAGTGTCAAATTCATCAAAAACAAGGATATTTAGAGAATGTTTCATGGTCTAGAGGAGACTAAAGAGACATGATAAGTAAATGTAATGTAGTGTCCTGGATAGGATCCTGGAAAGATAAAGCATGGTTAAGTTAAGAAGCGAAACACGAAGGACATAGAATGTAGAATGATTTTTAGTTAATAATAATGTATCAATATTGGTTTACTAATTATAATAAATATATCATACTTACACAAAATTTTAAAAATAGAAACTCTGAATAAGAACACAGGGACTCTGTACTATCATTACAGGTTTTTATAATCTCAGAACTGTTTTTTCAGAAATAAATAAAGGATTTAGACCAAATGAGTAAAATGAAAATCATGAGTCCATACAGATATAAACAACAAATGACTGAGGGTGAAAGGAAAACTCTTCTTGATATTAAGATACAAACTAAGAAAGGTGTTAAGAAGGAATTAGAAAGTCATCCATTTGAGCTAAAACAGTGAGTGAAAGTATGACTAGGAACAGACCATTTATAGACTTGAAGTATCTCCTCACAAGTTATTTTTTTTACTAATTAAAAGGAGGAAACTCTAATTATGGAGAAACTTAACTTTCCATTTGAATCTAGTAATCAAAGTTAGTATCACCAATATTGCCTTGTACCAACATTACAAGACTCTTGAAATGATGCTTTGAGAAGGACCCAGCATCAGTCCTTCTAAAAATGTGTAACATAAATCTAACCATGGGCAACATCATATTAGCACAAATAAAATGATATTTTACAAAACAGCTGACCAGGACACTTCAAAAACATAAAAGTCAAGAATCACAAAGAGGGAGTTCCTGTCATGGCTCAGTGGAAACGAATCTGATGAGAAACCATGAGGATGAAAGTTCAATCCCTGACTTCGCTCAGTGGGTTAAGGATCCGATGTTGCTGTGAGATGTGGTGTAGGTCGCAGACACGGCTTGGATCCCATGTTGCTGTGGCTATGGCATAGGCTGGCAGCTACAGCTCAGATTCAAACTGTAGCATGGGAACCTCCATTTGCTGCAGATGCAGAACCCCCCCCCCAAAAAAAAGAATCACAAAGAAATACTGAGGGGAGTTCCCATCATGGCGCAGTGGAAACAAATCTGACTAGGAACCATGAGGTTGCAAGTTCGATCCCTGGCCTCACTCAGCAGGTTAAGGATCCAGCTTTGCCATCAGCTGAGGTATAGATCGCAGACACGGCTCAGATCTGGCATTGCTGTGGCTCTGGCATAGGCTGGTGGCATAGATCCCTAGCCTGGGACCCTCCATATGCCAAGGGTGTGGCCCTAAAAGGACAAAAGACAAAAAAAAAAAAAAGAAAGAAAGAAAAGAAAAGAAACACTGAGAAAGTCCTCTAAATAAAATCAGACTAAAAATACATGAAAATGAACTACAGATGATCATTTTGTACACCAACTGTATTTCAGTAAGAAAATAGATTGTAGACTAAATAACAGCATTTAATCGGTCCTAATGTGCCTGAGCTGTGTTTATGTAAAAGAATGTCAGTGTTATTGGAAATGTACTCCAAAGTATAAAGGTTTTCCTTGTCTAATTTATTACCAGATGGCTTGAAAATAAATTTTGTGTGTATATGGTGTGTGTGAGCGTGTGTGTGTGTGTGCGCGCGTTCACATATATGACCACATATATCCATGTCTATATGGAGAATGACGAGTATGATAAATGGCAGAGAAATGTAAGCAAACACCTGATGAATCTAGTTAGAAAATATAGGAGTATTTTGTCCTATTCTTGCAATTTTAAATATATAATTATATCATTAAAAAGTTGCAAAAATAATTTGGCACAATTTATTATATTATCCTCTCTCATAATGTTTATACAAGTGAATTTAAATAAACATGGAATGACTGCCTAAAAATATTTGAAGATATCTATTTGACGTGAGGAAATATCTGTAGCACATGTAGTTAACAAATAGTTTGCCTCTAGAATATACAAATGTCTTCCAAAATGATGAAGTTTAACCAATACCCAAGCAATGAGAGAAAATAAGCAATTTATATCCAACTGGAAATTCACAGAAGGCAATTAAAGCAAATCATCAGGAAACATGAAAAGATGCTGAATCTTATGTAGAAATCAGGAAAAAAATACTTATTTTCACCTATTGAAATGGCAGTTTACAGAGTTCCTTTTGTAGTGCAGTGGAAACGAATCTGACTAGTATCCATGAGGATGCAGGTTCGATCCCTGGCCTTGCTCAGTGGGTTGGAGATCCAGTGTTTGTTTTAGCTGTGGTATAGGTTGCAGTCATGGCCTGGATCCAAGTTCCTGTGGCTATGGTAGGCCAGTGGCTACAGCTCTGATTCGACCCCTAGTCTGTGAACTCCTATATGTTGCTGGTACAGCCATAAAAAGCAAAATAAACAAACAAAAAAATTGGCAGCTTACAAAAAGTTACTTTACATGGTGTGATCAGAGGAGTGGAGAACAGATATTCTCTATACTGGTAATGGGAGTGCAAATGTTTCAATGTTTCACATAATGGCTATGGTAAGTACTCAGAGAAGGAAGGACTGTCTGAAATTCTGGAATAAAAAAGAAGAAAGAGGGAGTTCCTGTCATGACTCATCAGTAATGAATTCTACTATTACGCATAAGGATAAGGGTTGGATTCCTGGCCTTGCTCAGTGGGTTAAAGATATGGTATTGCTGTGAGCTGTATTTTAGGTCACAGGCGTGGCTTGGAACAGGCATTGCTGTGTAGGATGGAAAAAAAAAAGAAAGAAAAACAGGAGTTCCTTCTATGGCACAGTGGGTTAAGAGTCCGACTGCAGTGGCTCGGGTTGCTGTGGAGGTGCAGGTTTAATCTATGGCCCAGCAAATTGGGTTAAATATCCAGTGTTTTGACAGTTGCAGTGTAGGTTGCAGCTGCAACTCCGATCCAGTCCCTGGCCCATGAACTTCCATATGTTGTGGGCAGGGTAGGGGGGCATAAAGAAAAGAAGATAGAAAGAAATACAGAAAGAGAGAAGGGAAAGAAAAATAGAAGTGAAAGAAATGAAGGAAGGAAGAGAATTTTTGTATAATGAGAAATTTATTTTCCATATTTCTAATTATTTTATAAGCATTTTAAGATTTTTCCTGCTTTATAAAATCATAAATATTTGAAGGGAACACTCAAAATGTTGGAAATAATGGCAACAAGAGCTATAAAGTTACCACTGTGATTAACTGGTATGGCTAATTCCTGTTGTGTGTGATGAAATGCTTGTGAAATGAAAGACTACTTCAAATAGAATGTTATAGAGTGTTCTCAGAATATAATAAATCTCTCAGTTTCAACTCAATGGAAGAAATAAACAATTTAAAAAAAATTTCTCTTTGCCTTCAATACCTCAGTCTCAAACCAAATTTAAAGAAAATTATTTGAAGAGTCATCATATTATTCATGGTTTCCACCCTAAACATAGATATCTACCTCTGGTGCTTGATTTTGGAGCTTACAGCTGGACCCATCCATCTACCAACTGCATCACCAGGATTCTGGCCAGGACAGGAATAGAGCCTGGCATGTTTTTTAAGCCATAGAAATGCATTAGAGATTATCGTGTGCTCTCTGACTACCATGAATCATGAATAGATGCTGTGATTATTTTCCATGTGGCTGGTAATATTTAGAACGATTTTGAATTAGAATTTTTAAAATTATCTATCCTACACAGGAAAGGCTATAGCATAATGAACAATAATGGGCCACATGTGAGTTTTTGTCCTACTCTGGGTGGGTTTTCTCTCTCATACCATCAAAATAAACCTTTCAAACAACGTTGTGAACATTCATGCTGTTAAATCTCGTGGACGCTTCACACTGTCCCAACCACTCATCTGCACCCTAGTGTTCATGAGCTTATATATGCAATGGAATACTAACTACTCAGCCACAAAAAGACAAAATCTTGCCACTTTGTGATAATATGGATGGACCTTGAGGGTATTATATTAAGTGAAATAAGTCAAATGGAAAGAGACAAATACCATATGATTTCACTCATGTGGAATATAAAAAAAAAATCAAACAAAAAACAAAATAAATGAACAAACCAAAGATGAGTAGGAGAGGAAAATACCACAGACCCTAAAATCAGAGGAGACTTGGGCTTACTGTCTTGTCTGCTCACCAGAAACAGGACATTTTACAGAGACAGACACTGTACCGAGTGGAGGTGAGAACCTCAGGGCAGAGTGCTGTCAGATCCAAGGTCTACACAAACCAGGAGCTTGTCTTCATAATGATGACCCTTCGTGTTACCTAAGCAAACAAGAGGCTGTCACCAAATCACAGTAATTTGAGGGCATAGGCATGGATGACCAAAAGAAGCAATATAAAACACAATAACAAGACCACAAGCCCCATGCTTGGAAGACCCCTCTGAGCACATAGACATGCTGTGTGGCACCAGCTTGCATAGACACAGGTCTGGACAAGAGAATTCCCAGTACAACATAAGTAAAGGCTGTACTTACTGGGGAAGAAAAATCTCCAGTTCTCATTCTTGCTTACACGAAAGAAGAGGATACATGAGATTTGAGGCCCCGTTTGAGAAGTGTGTCTGACTTTCCACGTCACTGCTTTCACCCAAATTCACTGTACAGGGAGTCTTTACAGCCTTTCAAGGTCCCAACTCACTCTTTTTTACATTATTGCTTATTTCCCATTCCAACTTTAACCATAGACTCACCAGGAACCCCACCATGAAATCTGGATAGGAATCTGTGGGATTATTCAGACAAAATGCATGGTACTAGATTTAAGTCTGTTCTTCAGCTAAACGACCAGATAATGGACCATAAAATGGGGTTTTGCTGTTATCAGCTTGGAGAGAAGAATATGCAGTCAGTGAGAGGCCTTAAAAAACTTTACATCCTTCATTAAAAGCTTCCCCACAAATTCTCACCTATGACACAGCCATGAGGCCCACAGGGTGCAGTGAGGGTACAATATGGCAGGGATAACACGCGCTTCGGGAAGACCAATTTCAGTTCAGGAGGTGGCCGCCTGTCCCTCTCCTCTCGCCTACCATTCCCTCACAGAGATAGCAGTCACCAGCTTGGTTCAAGCAGGCAGGGAGGGAAGGCTCTTCCAGTTAGATCCTGGAAGCAAGTTTTAGATGCAATGAAAAATTCCTTGTTTTCCTCAGGCTGTTTCCACTACAAAAATCTCAGCATACTGACTCACATTCTACCTTAGGGTGTGTATTAATGTCCATTGGAGGGCTTTTTAAACATCGGTGGACTCACTGCCAAAGTTTCAGTTTGACAGCCAGGGGCCACCTGAAAATCTGCGCTTCTAACAAGTTTGCAGCCATGCTACTGTTATTCTAAGAATCATCGTTCAGTGAGCCATGGACAAAGTGTGAAGGTGGCTGGTAGGAAACAGGGCTAAGATGCTGAAGTGTTATCTGGGCCCCATTCATCTCCGGGTTGTCAGTCTGCCCAAATTGCCTTCATACAGCTGCTCTCTTTACAAAATGAGGGTTGGTAATTTGACTCTAATCCTACTATAGTGACCCACACAGCTAATTTTCAATTACCAATACTGCAGTTAGATGTTGTCAGAGAAATGGATAATGCTTGTGCAGTTCGGCTGTGGTCTGTTGATGCTGTACAATGTCACTGAATGAACACTTGGGGGCTGCGAGCTGCAGCCACAGGAGGAGCAGGAAGAATGACGACCAAAACTCCCTCACTATCACCCCGCCCAGCCCTCGAGCTTTCTGGAAGGTGCCAAACTGGCGCAGCCGCAAAGCAGGGTCCGCAATGCTGTAACAAGTGTGCGCAAGCTCCAGAAAGCCCCAGAAAGCCCCCTCTCCGCGCAAAACAGTCCCTGCAATACATCAAGAGTGCGCATGCGCCTGAAACCCCCTCCCTGAGTGAGGCAGACCCCTGCAGTGCAGTGAAAAGAGTGCGCAGTCGCCAGGAGGACCCCTCCCTTGCAGGGCTGTGAGCTGGTTTCCACCCATTCCCCTCCTACCTCCCCTTCCAGGTGATTGACAGTAGACGTGGCCTAAGGGATGAAGGGCTGCAGTATGGTGGTCCTAAGTGACGGGTTTTGGTTTTTCAGCTGCGCCACAAATGTTTTATGTTCCTGCGACATAACCTGTTTACCTGTCCCTGTCCCTGAGCTGACAAGAGTTTTGAATGGGAATGTGAGCTAACAGTGGGCTGAGGTTAGACCTGAAATTAGAGCTCACTTAGTCTGCACTTCGCAATTTGCTATGATCTCTTTAAAATTCTTCACCTTTGCAGCCTTCAGATGGCATGTTAGGTGCATACAACTGACCTCTTTGAGTCTTTTGCTTAGGTCGCATGTTATCATTGGCGCCAGTTTTTTAATCACTACACCAGTGAGGCACGAAACTTCTTCCAAATTCTATCTTACAGGTAAAGGAAGTCAGGATAGTAGTAGAGCAGAGGACCTGGTTACTCTGTGATCCTATTGAGGGGAGAAGAGTCAGTTTGGAACCAGAGATCTGCAGCAGGCTGAGGGGATGTAGAAAGAGCCCCTCCCCCATGTCTGCCCTCCAGTTCCCACTGTGCCCTTCACTATGCCTTTGTTTTCAGGCATATTACCACATTTCCCCAATAGGCTCACGTTTAAGCATTACGGTTTTATACTGGCCACCTTACAAGCCATCCCGCTCCAGAGCCCCAGCTAAACAAGATTTGGGCAGCAGATATCTGGGATAGCACAGCAGTCTCACACTAGCTGAACACTTCCTAAAGAACAGCACTTTTTTCTTATTCAGACACTGCAGAAACCCTCCATAGATTATCCCTTCACACTCTGTCAGGGCCTCACATAACTCATAGCTACATCAGACAGAATAGCAGGTGGACAGAACCTGACCCATACATGAAACCTGGTCAGAGTCCCATCATCTCTTACCTAGGTGACTGTCATAGATTCTGAACATATTTTCCTGTTTCATTCCTTGTCCCTTCCCCAGCCCATAATCATCAGTACAGCAGAATGAGGCAGACTGTGTCCAGCTTCTGTTCAAACCCATGCAATGGCTGCTCATTGCACTCTTTGAAAGCAGAGTCCTCACCATGTCCTGAATTCTGTGAATAGCTAAGAGTGACCCCTTGACTTCAGCTGCACATTGCCACCCCCCACCCTGCCATTCTGCTGACAAATGAGCTCTCCAGTAGGGCCTTTGCTCTCTGCCTTGAACAAACCCCCATTCCGTGCCTGCTTGATTAACTCTTTCCTTTCCTTCAGCTCATTTTAAAATTCACCTCAACAGAGTCCTTTCTCAATCACCCTATTCACTTCTGAAATCTGCACTCCCTCAATTAACCCCTCTATCTATCTTGCCCGGCCCATTTCTTTTTGTACAGTGTCCTCTTCCTTACCCACTAGATAATTTAATATACATTAATTATAAATATATAATATAAATGATGATTGAAAACATAGGAGAAGGGAGGCCACTTTGTTTTGTATACCAATTTATTTCAAGCCCCTAGGAGAGTGTTCAATATATGATAGCTATTCAACTGAAATGTATTAAATAAATGAATATTTAGGTATCAGGAGTAAGAGAGAAAACGAAATGACAGTTTGGGAACCATGAGTTCAGTGGGAGAAATGAGTAGCAAGATGAAAAAAAAAATGGCATAGCAAAATTCTTAGGCTTGTAAACAGACTCCCCAAACCTTCTTTTGATAGTGCCAACACCAGCACCGTGAAGACTTGTAAGGAAGAAAGAAGCACTTTCAGTAACCAGAAAGACAGCTCCAGAATGAATTAGGAGGTGTGTTTTTACTTCTGCTCTCTTCCTCCTGCCTCAGTGAACCATCCCACATGACTCTCACCACTCTTGCTTCCCAGGAACAAAATGTGTACACATTTGGGCATGAAACTTAGTTTTCCCTGGAAGGCCTGACTTTCGCAATTAGTGGCCTCAGTTTGAATGTTTTGGTGGCTACATGTCTGAATCACATGATCTGTCCTCAGAAGTCCACCCCTGTCCCACAGCCAGGGAGGGCTTCAAGCGATTAGCTGCTGAGAATGAGCAAGGAAACTGACAGCCATCATCGCTCCCTTTTTGAGGTCAGGGCACAGCTATCCTGGAGCCTCTTTTCTGTCCATGTGACCTCAGAGAAGCCCCTTCAGAGGCAGATATGTTTTAATAACTTGCAAAATGTGAAATGTGCCTACGTTTAGGCCTAATATTTTATTTTTCTATAAATAGATTTAAAAATTAAAAAGAACAAGAATGTCCACTCCAGCATTGTTTATGGTAGTGGAAAAAATTAGAAATGACCTAATTATCTATAAATAGATGACTGACAACAAAATAAGGTGCATAGAATATTGAATATCATACAACTGATGAAAAGAATGAAAGATCTATACATGGTAACGTAGGGAAATGATCTGTTATTTGTAAAGTAAGAACAATTCCCAAAATAAGTTAAAGCAGCATTTGTACTTATGTGGGCACTTTTGAGTACGTTTGTGTAGGCATTGACCCTTTTGTAGATGCTGGTCAACTTGTAACAGTGATTATGGTTATTAAGTTACATGAGAAAGGAAAATTGGGCACGGGGACTCATTAATACATTGTACAATCCTAGATTGTTGGCAGGTTTGCAGCAACTGTTGCTTTTGTTATATTGAAATTCCTTCTCCATTTACTCCGGTCATCACTATCTCCTCAGCCTGTTTCACAGCACCTTTTCTGAGTCTGTTTTGACCTCCTCCCCTCAAGTCAGCATGGTTTTCTCCTGCAGTTCCTGTTTTTTTGTTTGTTTGTTTTTTCTTCTTTTTTAAGCAGTTTGCATCTTACCCAGCTTTGAATGCCAGGTGGCGCTGTAACCTGGTTGGTAAAGACTATCCCAAGCAAAGATACCTCAACTGAGATTGGAGATCTTTTCAGAACAGCAAATTCTAGATGTTTGGTGTTTGATATTCACCCCTCCCCTTCATTGGTGGTAGTGAGGGGTGCTAGTGCCCTGGTTCACAAACAGACATTTGGGGATTCTGGTGAAGCGAGGATTGGGGATCTTCTTGCAGCTGAAAAATCTGCCAGACCTAGGACCCCAGCCAGCAAGCAAACACTTGGGGACTTGGGGACCACCTGGTAGGTTGGACTCCATAGAAATAATCTGAAGGATAATATCAGGAGGGGTGTGCTTACAAATTTTCCATCAAAAACCTAAACACACAAATCAAAAAACCACATGCACACTGCCCCCAAATGCCAACAAATTTAAAAAAGACACTTGAAATAATACATTTTAAATGACAAGAATGATCAATTAGAAAAATATTCCCTTCAATTTTAATTATCCTGAATTTAGCTATTTCTACACTATGGGAAAAAAAAAAACCTGTCATAAGTGGTTTTTGAAACTTTTAATTGCTTGTACCTGCAAAGTCTTCATTTAGAGATTTTTCTAGTTGATTGCTTCTGGAGATACTATAAATATGAAATATGAGTTAAGAGGGAAACAGTTTAAATTTGGGTTTAATCTAAGTGTATAGAGAAGCATATTCAAACTAATGAGAGCAGTTCAAATTTGAAAATATTGTATTGCAATATTTGGATCTCATACTTTTGGAAAAATGTAGTTAATCTCTTTAAAATCATTTATGAAATAAATCCCAGTAGTCTAAAAGCAGCAAGAATTAGGGTAAAAAAAGTGAAAAGAGAAGATAATATAGCCTTAGCGGAAATATTTGTAACTTTCATAACAAGATAATAAAAAAGATATCTACAAACAAGTAAGAGAAAAGGCATTGGGGAAACGGGCAAATTATATGAAAATTCAAATCACAGCAACATGGAACAGAATTAAGCATATTAATTAGCAATTTTTATTCCCATATTGCTGTTCTAAGATAATGTAACCAAGCATACATTCCTGCCCTGAATGCAATAGTGAATATTTGCCAGAGGTCAGGGTAACAGGTAATTTGAAATTCTGGAAGCAAATAATGCTCTTGGAGAATAGGCAGATCATTTTATTTTCTAAACATTTGATTATATTGTGCTGTTGTGAAGATTTATGTTGAAATATCCCTTGGCAAGCACTGTGAGGAGATAAGAGTAACAGATAAATGAGAAATATTTTATTCTCCTTACCTGTAAAAAGTTCAAGTTGGTCACAAACAGGTTATTAATATAAGAGCATCTGTGAACTGAACATTTCTAAACAATTACAATATCAAAAGATTTTCATAACATATGACACATTCCTCCCATTCAACACTAGAGATGGAAGGGAACTATAGTCAAATCTCTTCGGATGGACCATGATGGAAATTAATATATAAAAAAAAGAATGTATATGAGTTCTGCTGTGGCTCAGTGTAGGCCAGCAGCTGTAGGTCCCATTCAAAACCCTAGCCTGGGAACTTCCATATGCCGCCCCTGTGGTCCGAAAAAAAAAAAAAAAAAAAAAGAAGAAGAACATATATATACATACATATACATATTCTTTTATATATTATTTTGTGTGTATGACTGAGTAATCACTTTGCTATTCAACAGAGGTTGGCACATTTTAAATCAACTACAATTTTAAAAAATAGAGATGGAGATGCAATTGTTTTCTAACCAGAATGGTTTTATGCTCACCTTCCCAATTACCTCTTGATCAATATGTTACAAATATGAACTGGAGGGTTAAAGTACCATTAGCTGCCCATGGTTCTGTCGCAGCTGTTGGCCACCCAAACATAGAACTCTCTATTGCAGAGACTTGCTGCTACTTAGGCTCCCAGCTGGACCTATCCATCCACAAAGCCCACTCTGGGCCCACCCTACCCCCCTGCTCAATGGCCAGGGCAAGAATAGACTCTGAAATGGTATGTCTTTTGAAGCACCAAAGTATGCCAGAGGTTGCCAAAGTGCCGCCTCATGATCTCTGGGAGTTAGCAGGAGAATGTTTGATTGGGGGTTGTAAGTTTCCTCAAGGAGTTTGAGCTGGAAATGATATTCTTCGAGGCTCCTTCAGGAGAGGGGGTACCAAGAGGAGAGAGCGGGTACCAAGAGGAGAAAGAGGGTCTCTTTATGTGGTCATGGATCGATCACTTTCCAGTTTGTTTTTAAAGGATTTCTGTTCTTAGATCTCCACCCAAAGACTCTTTCAGGGGTCTCTGTTGACCTTCATGGGGTTTTTTGTTTTGTTGTGTTGTGTTTTTTATTATAAGTGACATGTGTTACCGCTCAAAGGACCTGACAGTGTAGCAGCCTCGCCCACCCATAAGACTTATCCTCTCCTATCCACATCCCTGCAGGCTTCCTGTCTTCCAGAACTTTCTGTCCAGGCCTTTTTTCAGTCTCTCTTTTTTTCCCTGCACTTTTAACGGCTCTGCTGTTTAAAAAAAACTTGTCCTGTATGAAGTCATATTCCCTACTGAGTTCATCATTCACCTCTTAGCGGACCCCAACTTCTTTTTCTTTTCTCACTGGTAACCCTTCATCTGAGATCCCCTCTGAGCCCATGGAAAAACCCTATTTCAGTTATATTCAGGCAGCCTTCTTATGAGCATACTGGGAGTGATTAGCAGGAGCAACAGTTTGCCTATTGACAGCAAGAACCAGCAAACGAATTAGCCAGAGGGTTATAAGGGGAGAAAACAGCAGACACAACACTCCACCTCTGGAGCCCCCCTGCTCCCCTCCACACACCAGAACTGGCGCAAGCGCAGAGATACCCCTGCATTGCACCATGGCAACTGCGCAGGCTCCAGCAGAATAGCTCCCTTCACTAAGGGAGGGGTCTGATACCCTCTGCTTCCCTTGGCAACGACTTTTTCTCAAAGCCTGATGTGAGCTTTGCTGAAGGTATGGGGAGCCTGCAGGAAAATGGCTCTGAAAGCCAGATTTCCTCATACAGATGCAATTAGAACCTCCTGGATTATACCAGACTTATTTTGACACTAGTTTGCAGTCCCTCCCACTCCCATTCCTGTCCATGCTCCAGCTCATTTGAACTTGTGGTTAGAGAGAAATGGAGATGATCATGTGCAGATATCAATTTCTTTTCTGTTCAATTAATTAAGGCTTCCAGAATCTTCTCATCATAGTTTCATTTTATGAAACAGTCAGCTACCCTTGCTTTCCATGATTATCAAGTTCCTTTTTTTTACCCTCTCCGACTATAGTGTCCTTTCTGGATCGTCAGTGTGTCCACTGAGTGATAACAGGGCAGTTCCTCTCTGGCTAGGATGAGGTCTGTCTTTGTTAGTGGCAAATTGAAAGTCTTTTATTGGGAAGAGGGCAGTGGTATGATCCAGGAAGTTTGGCAGGGAGTGGCCACAAGAGGCTTCTGAGAAGCTAGTCATGTTGTTTTTCTGGATCTAGGTGCTGGATACACAGGTGTTTTGTTTATCTTGTGAAATATTACTGAATTTACAGATTGTGCAGTTTTATGCTGTTTTTCTTAAAGCCAAAAGCAAATGTACCAACAAAAGCCAAACTAAAACAAGAAATAGTCAATCAAAAACTTATTCAGGACCATGAGTTTAAGCAGAGGGTTATGCTAGCAAACGCATACATATACACACACCACAGGTCTAATCACCCATTACTGACCTGCCCCTATACATCAGGCTGGAGCTCAGACAAGGGTACAAGTAAGATCCTCAATGCTGGAGTTCCCGTCGTGGCGCAGTGGTTAACGAATCCGACTAGGAACCATGAGGTTGCGGGTTCGGTCCCTGCCCTTGCTCAGTGGGTTAACGATCCGGCGTTGCAGTGAGCTGTGGTGTAGGTTGCAGACGCGGCTCGGATCCTGCGTTGCTGTGGCTGTAGCACCTTGCTCAGTGGGTTAACGATCCGGCGTTGCAGTGAGCTGTGGTGTAGGTTGCAGACGCGGCTCGGATCCTGCGTTGCTGTGGCTCTGGCATAGGCCGGTGGCTACAGCTCCGATTCGACCCCTAGCCTGGGAACCACCTTGCTCAGTGGGTTAACGATCCGGCGTTGCAGTGAGCTGTGGTGTAGGTTGCAGACGCGGCTCGGATCCTGCGTTGCTGTGGCTCTGGCATAGGCCGGTGGCTACAGCTCCGATTCGACCCCTAGCCTGGGAACCTCCATATGCCGTGGGAGCAGCCCAAGAAATAGCAACAACAGCAACAACAAAAGACAAAAAAAAGCCAAAAAAAAAAAGATCCTCAATGCTGCATCAGGAAAATTCGTGCTTCATCAAGATTCCTCCCAACATAGAGAGCTTCCTTCTCTCTTTCCTGAACCGATCCACTGACCACACACCCTGCCTACTCTTTATCACCAGGTACAGGATTGGACATTAATTCTTTTCAGATAGCCTCAATTTTAAACATTTTGGTTTGTACATGGCTTCTTCATGCAGTACAATTTCTTATCTATCCCTCGAGATCCCCCAGCTAGGCTAGGCTTTGGGAGATCAAGAGCCCTGAATGAGAAGGGGGTCTTACAGCAGCAAAGCTCACACTTCTTCACCCACATTTCCATAACCTGAGATCATACTTTGCCTTTTGGGCTGCCTGAAGCCAGTCTTTATGCTTTTTGGTTATTACAGTCAGCCTCCTAGTCATTTCAGAGATCATAGTCTCAATCAGGGTTTGTTGGGTCTCTGTTAATTGTCTTTCCTTTTGAGCAATCATCATGTTTTCCTGTTCCTTCATATATTGACAAATTTTGGAATGTGTCCTAGACAATTTGAATAATACATTATAAACAATCTTGATTGTGATATTTTTCTGAATCAATATTTTTTTTAAAATCAAAGCAGTTAATTTGGTGGAACAATAACGTCAAGTTCTGTGTTCCATGTTGCTGGTAGGAACTGAAATCTCACCAGCTGAGATGCTTGGAGTCTGCCATCTGTACCTATTTTGGAGGACATCTAAGATTTGGGAAGAGAGTACAAGCAGAATGAGACCCTCCTTCTGAGTTTTTTCTTGGTGAGAACTCCTCTTCATGTTCCAACTCATGTGGCTGCCCTAAACTCTATCTTCTGGTTTTTCGTGCCATTAAAACTGCTGGTTTGGTTTTTCCACTGGAATTCTAGTTGCCATTCATGGGTAGGAACTTGGAAATGCCTCAGGTTTAAAACCATAAAACAATGAGAAACTCGTACAGCACCATCACCTCATGACGAAGATTCAACTCTCCTCCTTTCCTCCAGTATCTGCCTGCTCTGATTACTCTCCAGTTATTTCAGAGAGTTGCTTTTGTATTGTATTCTAAAATTCTATTAAAGATTATTCTAAAAATTGTAAATAATATATTTTAAATGATTTTAAACTATTACAGTGCAATATTAGTATTATAGTATTAATATAGTAATTATATTTGCATTAATATGTAAATTGATGATTAACATAAAATATTTTAAATGTTTGTGTATATATTTATATATAAATATTTATTTAGTTTTTGTTATATGCAGGAAATTTGGTCAAGTTGGAGATACTTGGCCATGTCTTGAAGCAGAATGCCAAGTTGGTGTACTTGGGACATACTAGGAGAAGCTCACGAACTACTCCAAAACTCCAGAGTTATGTATGTTGAGGGCAGACAGAAATATTTCTTTTTCCTTTTTTTACATTTTCCAACAGAAACATTTCTATGACTACATGTCAGGGCATCCTACATAGAGATCCCAGAGTTTTGGTGTGGAGTGTGGGCAGAAGGGAGAGAAAGGCTGGCAGGAAGGCACAAAGGCTTATAAAACCAAAATATTGCTGTCTGGTACAGCCATCCAGAAGAACATAAGACAAATGGAGAGGACCATGAAGGAGATGTAGACCCAGAGAATCCTCCCACATGGAAGAAGTTTACCCACTTTCCCCATTCATAACTTCTCTTTCACCCATGTGGTCTAAGGAATGAAGCTCACATGGAAGAAGTTTACCCACTTTCCCCATTCATAACTTCTCTTTCACCCATGTGGTCTAAGGAATGAAGCTCAGATTCACATGACTGTCTACCCTTGTCAAGAACACACAGTATTTCCCTTTGTTTTAATACACAAGATGATACAGCGGATCCTCAAAACTGTATTCCCAGCTTCAGGCAGGACCCCCTCCAGGGATATGGGGACCTGGAAGGAGGAAAGCCACAAACAGGAAACACAGTCCTGTTTTGTTTTGTTTTGTTTTCTCCCTTAGAGATTGCTATTCTTTCCATTTAGCCTTCATAAATCATCTATACTCTCCAAATGCTGACTTTACCCCTCAGGAAAATACAACATCGGCTCTACTCAAGACTAAATCCTGGTAAACTTTGCTTTTTTAAATTTAATTTAGTGTGATTGTTGTTTCCACAATAATTTACTTAGCTTTTATGATGTCTAATTTCCTTTTCATTAAACATATTTCATCATAAAAAAAGTTTTTCCATTCTACTAGCACCTTCCATAAGGGCACCATCTGCATGGGTGCCCTCTCTGGCCAATTAGCACATAAGGACAGGCAAGAGGGCAAGAGCTGGATGTGAGGCCATGCTTGTATTTGATCAAGGAGTAATTAAACAGGAGGAGACTGAGGATCAGTGAGCTGAGTGGGTTCTACTTCCCGAGGCGACAGGCGTGGTCCCATCATGGTCACCATGAAGGTTCTAGAACAACAACTGATCTTGTGTACAAACTCTAGAAGCATCCTGAGCATACACAGAACTGTCTCATGAGTGACATCCTTTTCATGTCATATTGTAATAATTTCCTCAAAATCACAACTTAAAATCTAATTTATTACATCAAATCCCCAATTAATATTTGAGGATCTGGAACACATTCTTTATCAAGCAATAGTGTCCAGGATTAGAAGTCTGAATAGAGAAATACAATTGGCAGGACACACAGCTCATAGAAAAGTAGTTATATTTTCCTGCCTCCAAAATCATCTTCAAAGCCATGTGAAATTTGATATGACATCTCAGCCAAAATTTCATATCATGAGTTGATCACTCAACACTTACTTCAAGATGCCCAACACATATGTCCAACCCTAACACCCCAGAGTTTCATGTAGCCAGAGTTGCTGGTTGTTGATCAAGACAGTTTCCATAGAGCCCTATTAATGCAGTCACTATGTGTCAAGACATAAACCAGGAGAAAAGCAGCTGACAGTGAGCACTACTCACATTTCTCAGATCTGGGCAAAGCTTCCTAAGATACATCTGTTTTTTTAATTTTGTCTTTATGAAGACATTGCTTACCTCCAAGGTCTTAACTCACTCCTATCCAGATTCCAAGATCTTTCCCCCACACATTTTTTAAGCCATGAAAATATTGAGGTCAACTCCAGAACCAAATCAAGGAAATTTGCACCCCAATAAAATAAAATAATGGTGCCAAACAACCCAATAAAAAAACTGCCCCCATAATTAAATCTGTGGAGTTAATTAGCATGCAAAGTGGACCACATAAATGAAGCGCCAATAAATATAATCCTATGCTTTAACATAAGAAAGATTGTTATCAGTCACAATCAATTTGGATGGAGGGATGGGCAGGGAGGAGAGAGTGGTAGTGGAACTCCTCTGCCCCTCTCAATCCATCTTTCTCCTAACTCTGAATTCAGCTTCTATCAATAGCTGAAGTTGCTGAGAATGTACCCAGATAGCTCCACAAAGATGCACTCGATCCTGGTGGATCCTTTCCAATGAGTCTATTGCCTCTCTGCTTACCTCTGTCTGCAAGTACCTGATAACATCTTTGACCCCAGGAATAAAGCACATACCTGCAGGCACGGGTAACATATTTGTGCTCAGAGCCCCAATGTCAAAATATCTGTATATGATGAAATCTTATTCTTGTATCCAGCGCCTCATTCCTGGTCCTAGACCAGTAAAGCTATTGAAGACTTAGATATAGGAATGAAACTGGAAGGGCACACAATATATACAGCTGATGGCTTAAAGGTGCCAGAAGAGACAGGCATTGCTATTTCCTTTACAATTTCTTGGTGAATTCTCCTTGCTCCACCCACCTCAGTCTTAGTTCAAATCCAGTCTCTTTTCATTTTCCATCTTATAGCAAGGAACACCAGGTTAACATTACATCCCTAAAATAAGGATTATCTCATCTGATTCTAACACATTACACTTTAATATAGACATAGTAACAGGTAGGCAGAGTGGGGAGTTTACTCTTTGTGAGATATTACTAAGCCAGGGAGAAAAACAAAAATGCTGACTAAGAATTATAGGTGCATAGGGAGACAGTAGTCATCAACTCCTTTTAGAAAAATCAACTGTATTATTACAATGTTTATACAATAAAACAAATCCATTTAAGTGTACAGTTCAATGAGTTTTCAAAAATTATTACACGTGTGTAAACACCAGAGCAATCAGAATAAAGAAACAGTCATCAGCCCAGAAATTTTCCTCTTATCTCTTGCATTCAGTCTTCTCCCATCCCTGAACCCAAGGCAAATACTGATATGATTTTTGTCACAAATATTAGTTTTAGAACTTCATATGAATTAATCATAGAGTATATACACTTGTGTCTGGCATACTATTTGAGATTCATTCATATGTGTTTTTATTTATCAGTAGTTTGTCCCTTTTTATAGCTGACTGGTATTCCATTCTATGCATATAGCATGACTTGTTTACCTATTCAATGGTTGATAGAAATTTGGATTGTTTCCTGTTTGGCTATTATTATAAAGCTGTAATGTATATTTCTGAAAAATTCATTATGTAGACATATGTATTTTTATGGTTTTTGGCAAATATCTTGGATTAGCATTGCTGGACCATAGGTATGTATGTATTTACCTTTATAAGAAATTACCAAACTCTATTCCAAACTGCCTGTACCATTTTATGAGCCCCACAGCAACATGTAAGAATTTAAGATGTTCTGAATCTGTGTCAGCATTTGATATTGTCAGTCTTTAGATTTTAGCCATTGTAGTGGGTGTTTCATGGGTAGTATTTCACTGTGGTTTTACTTTAAGTTTCACTGATGATTAGTGATGTTAAACATCTTTGTAGGGTCAGATGACCATTCATATATCTTCCTAGGTGAAATGACTGGTCAAATATTTTTTTCTCATTTTTAATAGGATGCTTACCTTATTACTGTGTTTTCAGAGTTCATTATATAATCTAGATGCAAATACTTTGCTATATATGTTAAAAGTAAATATTTCCCACAGTAAAAACCACAGCTTTTTTCCCCATTTCATCAAAGATGTATTTAAAAGAGCACAAATTTTAAATGAAGTTAAACTTACTAATTTTTTAAACCATAAATCACCTGATAGCACAACGTCATGGACATTTTCATCAATATTTTCTTCTAGATGCTTTGTAATTTTAGCTTTTATGTTTATGGCCCATATAATTATTTTTTGTTTATGATGTGATATAATATCTAAGTTCATTTTTTTCCCATATGAATAACCAGTTTTCCAGCACACATTGAAAATATTCTGTTCCTAAACCAATTACTTTGAAAACTTTGTAAAAAGCCAGTTGGCCATATATGTATGACTTTTTGACCCTCCCTCCACGTTATTCAGTTGAGTTATATGCCTATCCTTAGAACAATTACATACTTTTAGATTAGTGTAGTTTATAGGAACTTGAAGTCAGTGTGAATCCTCCAAATTTGACTTTTTCTTTTCAAAATTGTTGTGGCTGCTCTAGGTCCTTTGCATTCACAAACAAATTTTAAAATCAGGATTTGTTTTTCTGCAAAAAAAGAAATAAAAAAGAAAAAAAAAGCCTGCTGTGATTTTTTTTGGGGTGTGTGTGTTTTATTCTGTATATCCACTTGCAGAGAACTTGATTTCTTTTTTTTTCTTTTTTTTCCTTTTTTGCACCTCCCACCCCCACGGTGGCATATGGAGTTCCCAGGCCAGGGATCAGATCTGAACCACAGCTATGACAACCCTGGATCCTTTAACCCACCATGCTGGGGTCAGGGATGAAACCCAAGCCCTGGTGCTGCAGATATGCCACTGATCCCATTGCATAACAGCAGGGACTCTAAAGTTGACATTTTAACTATACTGAATCTTTCTGTCCATGAATATGCTATAGGTTTCCATTTATTTAGCTTCCTCAAATTTTCATGTCAAAGTTTTGTAGCTTTCAGTGCAGACATTTTCCAAATACTCTGTTAAAATATACTCTGATTTCCTGTTTGTTTTTGCTATTATAAGTGGTATTGTTTCTCAAGTTTTATTTTAAAAATGCTTCCTGGTACTAAATAGATGTACAATTAATTTTTGTATTTTAAACCTGGGCCCTGCCACCCTGTTAAATTCTCTGATTAATTCTAATGGATATTTTGTAGATTCCTTAGAAGTTTATATATACATTGCCATGTCATCTGTAAAAAATTAAAAAATAAAATTATTAAAAGCATTTATAATATTCATTTAAAAATTTGATCTGCTAATCCCATCATGTCTGAGTCTGTTTTGACTGGCACATTTTTTTTCTCCTAGTTATGGGTCATATTTTCCTGCTTCCTAGCCTATTAGTAATTTTTGAGTGAATGTAGAATATTGTGAAAGTTTCAGTGTTGATGGTCTGGATTATGTTGGGCTTTGTTCCGACAGGCAGTTAAGTAACTTGCAAATAAGTTCAATCATTCTGAGGTTTATTTTAGGAAAAGTCTGGAGTTACTTCTACTGTAAGGAGGGTTTGGCTCTATTACTAATGAGTGGACCTGCTGGGGTCACCACTACATGTCTTGTCATAAAATGAAGTCATTCCACCCTGCCTGTCTGTACTGGATTATTCCCCAGCTCTACATGATGTCTAGGAATTGTTCCTTTTGCAGTTCTGTGATTGCTCTTTTCCCTCACATCTGTGGATTAGTAGCAAACTCAATGAGACCACTATGCAGATTTGGGGAGCTTTTTTAAGTACATTTTTCTCCCTTTTGTCACTGTATCTCATAAATTCCAGTCATTTCATCCTCGGTGTGCTGACCTCTGCTCCTCTTATGAGACAAATTGCTCTGTTTGGGGTGTGTCTGCCTTCACTGCTCTGGGAAAATACTTCCAGGCAGAAAGTGGAGCCCAGTATTTTTTTTCCTCTCTCTCTGGGATCATGTTCTTTATTGCCTTTTTACATTTTGCTTGAAAATAATTGTTT
Organism: Sus scrofa; assembly: GCF_054392235.1. Lineage (NCBI taxonomy): Eukaryota > Metazoa > Chordata > Mammalia > Artiodactyla > Suidae > Sus > Sus scrofa. The sequence goes on from NC_139383.1 coordinate 153,123,446, forward strand.
CTCTCTTTTTTTTTTCAATTTTCTAGTTGTTTATAACAGGAAGGTAAGTCCAATCCAAACACTGGCTTAATAGCTAGAAAGAAAGATCCTGTCATCCTCCCTTCAATCTTTCTGAGTAAGAATGAGGGCACTGCTGTACACTATAAACAGAGCACAGAATCTGGAATCTTGGAAGACCCCTTTAAGCTAAGAGGTGGTACTATTTCTTGCAACCTCTCCATTCCATAACTTTACCAATTCAAGAATAACATCCCTTATTTAGCCCTTATTTTCATATTCTGTCATCTCTCTTGTTGTATGGATAGGGCTGGGGTAGGATAGTTACACAGGTAGTTGTAGGAGTCCCATTAGGGGACCATAGGTAGAATGGGAAATCTAGGGAAATTTGGGAGATCACTGTAAGTTAATAATCACTCAAGAAAACTATCAGAATGAAGCAAGCTTGATTAACTATAAAACCATAAATAAAAGCACAATATATGCCCCAGGTCATTAAGTGAAAGATAAAATGAGGCCTGCATTCAAGTTCAGCAAGAAAATGACCCTGAGGACCAAGGACAGTTTAAGGGGAAGATGACATTTGAAATAGGAGGCCCATTATATGGAAACCTGAAATGATTTAACATATTTTAACCTATATTACCACCCTTCTGCTGATTTTATTTTTTTCGTCTTTTTTTTTGTCTTTCTAGGGCCACACCCACACCCTATCCAGGCTAGGGATACAATTGGAGTGTAGCCGCTGGCCTACACCAGAGCCACAGCAACACAGGATCCAAGCCACATCTGCGACCTACACCACAGCTCATGGCAATACCGGATGATTAACCCACTGAGCAAAGCCAGGGATCAAACCTGCGTTCTCATGGATGATAGTCAGGTTCATTAACTGCTGAGCCAAGATGGGAACTCCCCCTTCTGCTGATTTTAATAAGTGCCATGACAATTATAGTTTGACCTCATAGGGTCAAATACTCTCTTACCTGATAAGAAGGAGATAATGATGTAAGACTGATGTCTACTCAAAGAACAAGGAATAAGGAGGTCTTTTTCTCTTCCCACTTTCCTTGGAATATAAAAATGTAGCTCCCTTAATCTTCAGGGCAGAACTTCTTGCCCCCCTGCCTGTATCTCTTACAAGCATCCTATCTTAATAAATCTTATTTCTTGCTGTCACTTTGTCTCTCACTGAATTCTTTCTGTGCTGAGACATAAAGAACCTGAAACTCAGTAAGTCCAGAGACAGGTGAGTGATTCTAACTAAAAAACTGTGAGTTCAAGTCCCAATCTGGGTTCTGGCTGGGTTCAAGTCATTAGTATTTTCAGTTTCATCACCATCTAGCATGTTCTGAAGAGTCTCTTTAATTCGTATAGCCTCTTGCAGGCCTAGAATGAAAAGTATGAGCAGCAGAGTGTAAGGGTCATCTTTACTTGCTCTGGGTGGTTATGGTTTAGATAAAGTTACCTTCAGTAAGCCCTCAATAAACCCACGCAAAAGTGAAGCTCTTCCATACAAAACAGTATGCTTTTCATTCAAAAATAACAGAATGAGATCAATAAAATATGGTATACCCATACAAGATAATATTATGTGGCCATAAAAATGAATTGGTGCAAAATTGTAAATCAACTATACTTGAATTAAGAAATAAAAATAAAAATTCAGGTGAGGAATTAAAAAAAATAATGAAGAGATATAGGGATGAACCTCAAAAAATCATGCTAAGAGAAAGAAGTTAGTCACAAAACATGATGTGTTATATGTTTCCATTCATATGAACTGTGCAGAATAGGCAAATCTATAGATATAGAAAGTAGATTAGTGGTTGCTTAGAGTTAGAGGGTGAAAGTTAAAGCATATGGTGATTTTGTGGTGACAACAATGTTTTAAAATTGACTCTGGTGACGTTTGCTCATATCTGTGACTATACTGAAAACCATGGGATTGCCATTTTAAATAAGTGAATTAGGAGTTCCCTGGTGGTACAAAAGTTTAAGGATCTGGTGTTGTCACTGCTGTGGCATGGGTTTGATCCCTGGCCTGGAAACTTGGGCATGCTGTGGGCATGGCCAAAAAGAAAAATAAATAAGTGGGTGAATTACATGATATATGATCTCAATGAAGATGTTTAAATATATATATATAACAGAATGGGTCATCAAGGGCCAACACCAGAGTATAGAACCAAAACTTTAACTCCCCATATGTGACATGAACATGGAGCATAGACAGGCTATGCGAAGCAGTTTTCAAATATGTGTGTGTGTGTTTGTGATTCAGAAAATGAGTCCTTTAGAAATAAGTGCTTTCATGGTCATGTGGTTATGGAATTTGTGGTGTGTAATGAGGCAAATACATATGAGGGAAATATGGCAATTGGTAGTTTTGAGGAGCTCATAGGAAAAGCAAGATGAATCTTTAAATTTTCCATGCAGTGATTTAGAGGAGGGGAAAAAAGCAGAGTATATACCCTATAGAGGACCTTGGAAAGACATCTTCCTGGTAGAGGCTGGGCCTTTTTACTACCTCCTCACCCCAACTTTATATCTAAAACTTTCATTCTCTCTTTTTTCTTTTTAGGGCCACACCTGCAGCATGCAGAAGTTCCTGGGATAGAGTTTGAAGCAGAGTTGCAGCTGCAGGCCTATGCCACAGCCACAGCAATGCCAGACCTAAGCCACATCTGCAACTTCCAAGGCAACTTGCACCAATGCTGGATTCTTAACCCACTGAGTGAGGCCAGGGATTAAACCCACATCTTCATAGACACAGTGTCAGGTTCTTAACCCACTGAGCCACAATGGGAACTTCCATATCCAAAACTTTATATAAGCAGAGGACCTCTCAGATATTTCAGCGGACTCTATGGCTCACTGCATAGTCTTTCTATCACTACTCTGAGTTTTTATTTTCTAGTTTTACATAAGTGGAGTGATATTGTAGCCTCTTTCATTTAGCACACATCTTTAACAGTCATCTAAGTTGTGGCAGATATAAGGAGTATTTCTTTCTCATTGTGGAGCAGTACTCCACTGTATTACATATCACCATGGGCTTATTAGTTTTCCTTTGAAGGATACTTTGGTTGTGCCTGGATTGGGGCTATTATGAATAAAACTGCTATGAATATTTGTGAACAAGTCCTTCTGCAGATATATTTTCATTTCTATTGGTGAAATAACTAGGAATGAGATTGCTAATTTCCAGTATAGGTATATGTTTAACTTTTTAAAGAAACTAACAATTTTCCAAATGTATCGTACTCAGCAGTTGCTCTAATCCTTAAAGAGAAATATTCTTTCTAAATTTTTTAGATTGTATTTTATCTTATTAACATACAGTTGATTTTAAATGTTGTGTAAATTTTTGCTGTACAGTGACATTTCCCAATTATACATATACATTCTTTTTCTCATATTATCTTACATAATGGTCTATCTCAAGACATTGGATATAGTTTCCCGTGCTCTACAGTGGAACCTCATTGCTTATCTATTCTAAACACAATAGTTTGCATCTACCAAGCCCAAAATCCCCATCCACCCCACTTCCTCCCTCCTTGGCAACCACAAGTCTGTTCTCTGTCTTGAGTCTGTTTACGTTAAATAGATAGGTTCATTTTGCATGTTTTAAAAATCTATATATATGTTATATTATATGGTATTTGCCCTTCTCTTTCTGACTACTTCACTCAGTAAAATAATCTCTAGTTTTGTCCATGTTGCTATGAATGGCATTATTTCATTCTTTTTTTGGCTGAGTAGTATTCCATCCTGTATATATACATATACACCACATCTTCTTAATCCATTCCTCTAAAACAGATGTATTCCTAAAGATCTTAAAAAAATCAATAGACTTCCCATGTATGTGCTTCTAATCAAGTAGCCATGTGCATACCTACAATTACTTTAACTTGTCAGTTAGTCATTTTCTTGTGTTTTCATTCCCATGCCTTTCTCTCCCAACATAACTGATGGAGGCAGAGGTGCTTTTAATCTATCAGGAACACAAAGGAGGAATAATATAACCTTCTGGTAATTTTGCTGAGGTATGTTAACCCATTGATATATTTTACAGGCCATATTATTTTAAAAATAACTTAAAATGTCATCCCTAACCCCATGTTTTCTTTTGGCTTTCAAACTGACCTGTGCTTTTCTTGGCTCATGATGTTTTACTAATGATAGCCATGGCTGCCAACTTCAGAAGTAAGATTCTATTCCCCCCGAAGTCTTCCCTTCACTCTGCTGGCTGAAGAAGCATGTGGTTCACCTCCCAACTTAGCAAAGGCAGCTGAGTAACCCTATATATTGCCATTACAAAAGATAGATGATCTTTTTACTGAGACTAGATATCAATTTCTCTATGCTTGCTACTAACTGCTAAATTAATGCTGCATCTTTTGGTTTTCATATTATTTTAGTATGATGATTGCTGCATTAGATTAAGCTAGGTGCCACCGTGGTAAAAAATTTAACCTAAAGTACTCATGGAAACATGAGTTTGTTTCTTGCTCATGCTATACATACCACATAGATGGCTAAGTCTGTCCTCCACAGAGCCTCTCAGGGACCCATACAGATAGAAAAATGGCCTCTAGGTGGGCTTTTTGTTGTTCCTTTAGGCTCTTATCAACATGGAGCCTCATATGGGAAAATATATTCCTTACCCCATTTCATTCTACCCAAGCTCTTATCAAAATAAAGGCTATCTTTTTTTTCCCCCAATCAAATTCAGTCCAATATTTCAGACCATGGGGGAAGGTATGCAGTAAAGAGGAATGGGCACGAGTTCTAGAACTACCCTTTGCAGAAATTAGAAAGTAAAAATTGGAGAATGAGATCAATGAGCTCAGAATCCTTCATGTCAAGAAAAAATAAGTTGTGCCAGTAAAGTGATGACAAGCAGGGGCCCAATCACAAAAGTCCACAATGAACCAGGCATGCAGGGTTGATTACAGGGCTATTCTGATGAGCATAGGTGACCAATTTTAATCTCATGGAGACACTAGCTTGAACTAAAGTATTTTCAGAAGAAACACAAGCAAATCAATTCTAAAATGTTAAACACCCTTACATTTTTTAGACCAAAACATGAAGCAATAACCTTAGCCTTTGTCTTTATCTCCCACAGGGAATCTCTCATGGTGATAAAATGGTCAAATAAAGATGTATGGCTGATATGACAAAAATCAGTAAAAAGCATTATTCATTTTAGCTGCTTTGAATCTGCCCCCTTCTTCCATGAACTTATTTAAAGAAATTAGGCAAAAATCTTTGCACAGAGACAAAAATTTCAAATTGTGAATTATCAAGTCTTTCCCATTATTTAGCATTTCCACTAGAGAGATATGCAGCCCTTTCCAAACTTGTGGTGGTGAAAAAATTTCACTAATAAATGCTGGAGAATGTGTGGAGAAAAGGAAAACTTCTTACACTGTTGGTGGGAATGTAAACTGGTTCAGCCATTAGGGAGAACAGTATGGAGGTTTCTTTAAAAACTAAAAATAGAGTTACCATATGATTGAGCAATCCCACTCCTGGGAATATATCTGGACAAAACACTAATTAAAAAAATGCATGTGCCACAATGCCCATTGCAGCACTATTTACAATAGCCAAGACCTGGAAGCAACCTAAATGTCCATTGACAGATGAATGGATAAGGAAGATGTGGTGCATATATACAATGAAATGTCACTCAGCCATAAAAAAGAATGAAATAATGCCATTTGCAGCAACATGGATGGACCTAGAGATTCCCATAATAAATGTAGTAAACCAGACAAAGACAAATATCATATGATATTACTTATATGTAGATTCTTCAAAAAATGATACAAATAAACTTATTTACAAATAGAAGTAGACCCATCAATATAGGAAACAAATTTATGGTTATCAAAGGGGAAGAAGGTAAGGGATAAATTAGGATTTGGGGATCAACACACATACACTATTATATATAAAATAAACAACAAGTTCCTATAGTACAGCACAGGAAACTATACTCAATATTTTCTAACAATCTATAATGGAAAATAATCTTAAAAATAATATATATGCATAACTGAATCACTTTGCTATACACATGAAAGCATCTCAACATTGTATATATATTACACTTCAGTAAAAATAAATAAATAAAGGTGTTCCCTGGTGGTCTAGTGGGTTAAGGATCTAGAGTTGTCACTGCTTTGGCATGGGTTTGATCTCTGGCCTGGGAACTTCTGCATGCTGCAGGCACAGCCAGAAAAATAAATAGAAAAAATAAAGATAATCCTAAATATCTTCACGAAGATATATGGGCTCCCATCACAAAGTAGAGATCATGACCCCTCCCCTTGAAATTCATGAGTGCTTCAACTAACAGAGGATGGCATGGATCTCTGTGACTTCTGAGTCAGGGTCACTAAAGGAATGCTGCTCTGCCTTGCACACTGGAAAACTGACCTTTTAAATATAAGCCACCATGTATAATGTCCAACTAATTTTCCATGCTGTGAAGAATCCTAGCTATGTGGGAAACCCTGTAGATTTTCTTAGCTAAACACAGAATTTGAACGGTCCTTGCCTAGCATCACACATATGAGTGAAGAAGCCTCTATATTATTCCAGCCTCCAATAGTTTGAATCACTCTCCAGCCATTTGTGTTTTCCCAGCTGAGGCACCAGACATCATGAAGCAAAGACATGTCTTCACTACAAGGCCACAGAACCCATGAGCATAACAAAATAGTTGTTCTCTAATGCTGCTCATTCTGGGATGTTTTGTTACACAACAATAGGCAATTGTAACACATCTCATATTCCAGAATTACATGTGGCCAAGGTGTCATGTGGGTGAACAGAATATTTTGTGCATACGATTTCCCTCTGCAAACAGCCTAGGGATATAAAGAGAGAAACTATAATGTGATATGGAATATAGGGGAATTTGCTCATTTTTCTCAGGTCATGGACGATCTTCCTAAGATGCAAATTTCCTCATTGTTTTTTAATTTTTAAAATTTTTTTATTTATTTACTTTTTTTTAGGGCCGTGGCATATGGAAGCTCTCAGGCCTACACCACAGCTACAGAAACTCGGGATTCAAGCCAGGTCTACAACTTACACCACAGCTCATGGCAGTGTCAGATCCTTAACTCACTGAGCAAGGCCAGGGATCAAACCTACATTCTCATGGATATTAGTCAGATTGGTTTCTGCTGTGCCACGACAGGAACACCCTCATTCTCATTTTTAGGATGCTCATATACTCTAGGCTTTTAATTTACTTCTTGAAAATCCGGGCTTCCTATTTACCCTGCTTCTTAAATAATAAAATATGAGGTTTTCCCTTCCTTATTTAAGTTAAATTAGCTCAATGGAAACCCAAGTCCACCCACTTATTCCTGATAGGCATCTGGTGGCTAGAGCAATGTTTACATTGGCCACTATATCAATCAGTCAAGTAATAGCTGGTGTAGTTTAGATAAAGGAAAGGGTAGGCAAGAAGAAGATGGCAAGGGAAAGTTTCCCCTTGCTCTCTAAAACTGACCACTATACCCCTCCTACCCCAACTCATTAAGGGTGATCTGGGACATAGAGAGACACACCTAGAAAAAGAACTGCAGTGTTCAGGGAACACCATCCAGACTTTGCAGAGGCATTCCAAATGGAAAGGTTGGTCTGAGGCATCTCACAGTTTGCACCTCTCTGAATTTGCCTGCTGTCAGTTTAGCTGTGGTATAGGACTAAAACATGCACAAATATGAGCCTGGAAGGAGATTTCCCCACAGAACACATACCTAAGGATACTGGCTTTGCTCATTTAACAGTGCTGAACAGGCTTGGCCCTCATCTTTTCTTCCAATTATCTTTAAAAGAAGAAAGTGTCTGTCAGATAGCAGAGTTCAAATTTCTGTGGTCACGACTCCCATACTTGTCATATTTCTCTTGATTGAGATTTCCTCATGACTACCATACTTGTTATATTTTGCTTGATTGAAATTTCCTCACATTTTCTCATTTTCTTGATCCTTAATCGCCCACTTGAAATCTCAGCTGCAAATGATCAGCCACATTGATTCATACATTTTGAGTACTTTCTCCTTCTCACTGTATCTACACTATAGATTTCTGCCAGTTCCATCTGGGGTAGTCCATAATTATAGGTAGAAAGTTTAGGAGTAGAGACACTTCTTTAAATGTTGAATAATTCCCTGCAATTAAAGGTGTGTGAACAATTCTTTAAAAATCATGGAACCAAAAAAATCAAAAACATTGTAGGCAAAGGATTTGAATAGACTTTTCTTTTAAGTTTTTAAAGAAGAAATAGAAAATTTTAATTCTCAATGATTTCATTGTTTGACTTTTTTTAAAGAAAATACACACATAGTCATAAAACACAACTTAACTTCAGTTAAGGCAGATCCAAATCATAATGAGATACCACTTCACATCTATTACAGAAAATAAAAAGTATTGGTAAGGATGTGAAGAAACTGGAACAGTTGTGCACTGCTGGTGAAAATGTGAAATGGTATGGCCACTATAGAAAACAGTGTGGTGATTTCTGAAGGAATTAAAAATAGAATTACCGTAAGGCACTGCACTATCACTTCTGCATGTATACTCAGAATAATAGAAAGTAGAGTCCTGAACACATATATTCATGTCCATAGCAGCATTATTCACAATAGCCAAAAGATGGCAGCAATGCAAATGTCCACTGATGGATGAATGGATAAGTAAAATATGGTATTTATATACAATGCAGTATTATTCAGTCTTAAGAAGGAAGGAACATTTAAAACATGATCCAACATGGATGAACCTTAAGGACATTATGCTGAGTGTAATGAACCAGTCACAAAAAGACAAATACTGTTGAATCCCCTTATGTGAGGTACCTAGGGTATTCAAACTCATAAAGACAGGAAGCAAAATGGTGATTTCCAGGGACTGGAGAAGGGGAAATGGGGAGTTATTTAATGGGTCTAGAGTTTCAATTCTTTACAACGAAAAGAATTCTGGAGTTGAATGTTGGTGATGATTACGGAACAAAATGAATGCCACTGAATTATGCAAGTCAACATGGTTAATATGATAATATTTATGTTAAGCACATATTACCACAATTTTAAAATTCCATTTAAATAATCTAGTGGGAAGAGCATGAGCAAAAATATGAAGCTAGCAATAAACATGACATGTTATGGGGGTAATAAAAAGACTAACTTCTCAAAAACTGTATATGTACTGAAAAAAGGGGAAGTAGAGTAAATAGATAAAGAGAAGCCAAGGAAAAAAACAATAGATTTCATATAGAAAGGTGTGGGATTGGATAATACTAGTTGCTGAAAAATGTGAAGAATATAGAATCCTCGTACTTCGCTTGTAGGTGTGTGAAATGATATAGCCACTTTGTAAAACCTGAAATTTTCTCAAAACGTTAAATGTGGAATTATCATTTAACCAAGGAATTCCACTCTCATATATATATATATATATATATATATATATATGCACATACATACATACATATATATATATATATATCCTAGAAAAATGAAAGCATACATCACATGAAAACTTATGCACAAATGTCCACACCAGTATTATTCATAATAGCAAGAAGGTGGAAACAATACAAATGTCCACCAATTAGACGAATGGATACAATACAGCCTAGACATTCAGTGGAATGCTATTCACACATAAAAAAGGATGAAGTACTGATTCATGTTACAACATGAATGAACTTTGAAAACACTTTTGTAAGTGAGAGAAGCTAGTCACAAAAGCCCATCTACTTTATGATGCCATTTATATGAAATGTCCACAAGAGGAAGGGGACTAAAGGGTGAAAACCAAAAGGCACAGTGTTTTGTTTTCATTTTTGTTTTTTTGGTTGTAAGTGTTCTATAGTTGCCTTAAATTTGATTCTAAATTGATTGTTGTGATGGTTGCACAACTCTATGAATATACTAAAAAAAAAAAAAACACTGAATTCTATGTGCTAAGTGGGTAAAGTGCATGGTTTGTGTATTATATATCAATAAATAAATGAAGAAAGGATGGAAGGAAGGAAGGAAAGAAGGAAAAGAAGGAAGGAATGAAGAAAAAAGAAAGAAAGAGAAAGAAAGAGAAAGGAAGGAAGGAAGGAAGGAAGGAAGGAAAGAAAAGATCATTGTGGGCTAAGGAAGATGGAAAGGCAGGCAGAGGAAGAAAGCCAGGTTACTGCTCTCCTCCTGCTGCACCCTGCTTCCTGTAGCACAAAGAGGACTGCTTGGATTTCCCCAAAATACACGCAGCATCCATGCAGACCTTTCCCATTTCAGAGAGCAGTTTACTTTTCTTCCTCTCCTCACCTCTGGCCTGCTATTGTTTACCAAGTACCCTGTTACCAACCTTTTTTTCTCAGTATGCAAAAAGCCAGTTTTCACCAGAAGCACTCATTTCTTTGAATACTACCTCCATCTTGAGAGTTCTTCCTGGTAGCATGAGAAAATATATATTATGTCTTCAGTAGCCTGCTTCTTCCCTTATGTGTGGAAGGCTACTAACAAAGAGTAGGCTATCACAGAGAGTGAATCTCAGACCTCCAGGCTCTGTGCAATTGTTTCTGTGCTGCAGATGTCCTGTGCAGGACATTACCTTCAGGTCCTGTTGCTTCTCTAATACCCAGTTCCATATTTGGGCACACATGAGGTTATTTATTACCAGAGCATCTTCATTCTTGCCATAGTCACTTCTATAGGGAATCTCAGGGTTCCGAAGCCAAAAAGAAAATATGGAAAGAAGAAAAGGTGGACAGAGCTCATGGTTTTGTGTCAGGCCATGTTGTGTTCTTTCTCAAGGAATTAAGGGAAAAATAGCCTATAAGTAAGCATGAGTTTTGTTGGGAGGACAAGCAGGAAAGCTTGGCAGCCAATTCTCTACTATGAAAATGTTGAGGGTATGCATAGCATGAGGGAAATTAGGCTCCACAACATTTTCCCAAGCTTTCAGGCAACCAGATGACTGTTGGCAGTTTTGTCCTTAGAAAAGAAATCTGAACAGTGAACTGAAGGCCACATTTTACCAGAAAGTCCAGTTTTAAAACCCTTACAAATAAGTGTTCTAATAATATGCATATACTTGCCCCTATTTTCAAGTCCCACCCCAACAACATTTCTGGGGGACAGGGGCCAACTCATGGAAGTCACCACAAGTATACCTTAGAAAAGACCAAATGGCCTGAAATCTATCACTTACATATTTGAGAGTTCTTGTAATGTCTTCATCTTATTAAGCTCTTGACTCAGCCTTTGCCAAATTCCAATCTGCTGTTAATATCACATCTATAAGCACAGATGATCAAGTCTGATGTTTCCTATCACTTTTTTCAGAAAACTAATATCTCAACCCAGTTCACAGAAGAAGATAAAGATGAGTTTAGATCAGCCTGTGTATATATAAAGAGAGACTATGTTATATATAAACTTATAAAGTGTATATATGTGTGTGTGTGTGTGTGTGTGTGTGTGTGTGTGTATAGAATAGAATATTACTCAGCCATTAAAATGAATGAAATCATGCCATTTCTGGACACATGGGTGGACTTGGAGTGAAATAAGTCAGACAGATGAAGATAAGTACTGTACATTTTCACTTATATGTAGAATCTAAAAAAAATAAAATGAATGGATATATTAAACAGAAACAGACTCACAGACACAGAGAACCTAATTGTTACCAGTGGGGAGAGGAATTGGGGGAAGGACAAGATAGGGGAAGGGACTTAAGAGGTATGAACTACTAGGTATAAAATAAATAATATACAAGAATATGAAGTATAGCACAGGGAATATAGCTAAAACTTTATAATAACTTATATGGAGTATAATCTATAATAATATCAAATCACAGACTCACAGATATTAAAAAAGCAAACTTATGGTTACCAAAGGGGAAAAGGAGAAGGGGAGGGATAAATTAGGATTTGGGGATTATTAGATACCCACCATTATGCATAAAATAGATAACCAACAAAGATTTACTGTATAACACAGGGAACTGCACTCAATATTTATAATAACCTATAATGGAAAACAATCCAAAAAATTGTATATATACACACACACACATATATATATATATGTACTGAAAAAAGAAACATAATATTGTAAGTCCACTATACTTAGATAAAAAAGGAAGAAAATAATTAAATAAATTATGAGTAAGCAGGAGGGAAGGCTAGAATGAACCTCATGGTTCATTTCCCAGCCCATTGCAGTGGGTTAAGGAGCCAGCACTTCTGCAGCTGCAGTGTAGGTTACAGCTGTGGCTTGGATTCAGTCCTTGTGCCAAGAACTTTCATATGCCATGTGTGTGGTCATAAAAAATAAAATAAAATAGCTGAAGAACTGAATGGTGCATTGGATTGTGAAAATAAGATGAATAATGACAAATGTAACTTTAATAAAAGAAGAAGAACCAAGATATTTGGAAGACAAAGTATTTTCCCAAAATATTTTTAATTATTGTTGTGGTTTTAACATAAACCTATTAAATTCCTTGATAATCCACTCCTCCTATTAATTGGGCTAAACTTAGGGAATTACTTCCAGTACATAAATGTTAGAAAATAAAAATCAGTGAATTTATAGAGAAAACAATGTGGCAAATGCCATCGTAACCAAGTGATCAAGTTCATGATCACCAGTAACAATTATGTGGAGTGACGTATCCTGGATATGATGGCAAGAGAAAGGTGTTTTGCCCCTGTGCTATTCTTCCTAAACTTCCACACCCCTTACTTATGCTTTCAGCTCTGGTGTCAAAACGACTTGAAAGCTGTCACCCTCATTTTTGTAACAAGAAAAGGGTGGGCAAACTGAAAATCAATGACTTACCTCAGATGCCCCACGAATGACTGAGGCCACACAGCAAGTCTGCATTCTAAAATATGGAAAGATAGACACAGTCGAAGACATATGTCAACCAAGATCTTACCAGGAGGAGAAGGTGAAGAGACCGTGAGTGAGTCAAGAAGTTTCATGATGATCTGATGAATTGATAAAGGCTGGATTGTGGATGAAGGTGGGGGTGAGAGGCTCCTGGGTGCCACAATCTTAGAAAAGCCTTTCACTTTCATGGGCTTTCCCCCAGGAATCCTGTCAGGTTCTCTTATTTCACCTGGATCCTGGTGGCCCTAGCATGATAGAAGAATAACCATTGTAAAACATGTCTATGTAGTTGGATGGGATTTTTCCACAATGCTGCAACCACTAGCCTTCCTGACTCGTCTAAGGGGAGAAAACTCAGAGCAAACTGAAGACAGGGGTTTAAGGAAAAGTATTTGTAATGTTGATGCAGAAAGTGAAGGGAATAGGGTGCCTATAGGGAAAAGAAGAGTGAGATTCTCTTGATCTCACAACTGGAAGAGGCACAAAAACATTTGTAAATATCACAGCCTTAAGACACAGGCAAACTAAAATATTGAGATTAACTTGTAAGATTATATAATACTCCATATCCTTCAGACCTATCATCATATCAAAATGGATTCAGTAGAATAAAGTGGATTACAGCTGAAACCACTGGAAGGCACAAACAATTTCTAGGCTGAAGTATATAAAGAATCTTCAAATCTAAGGGAGAGGGGAGGGGAAAAATGGCCCTAAAGGAATTTGAAGCTTCTGGTACCAACAGCTACTACAAATAACAAACATAACCCAGCTCCTAGCCAGATTAACATAAAGGCTTACACTGAAGCTCTATTAACCCCAGTTCCTATTGGTAGATATAATGTGTCCAGCTTTTAACAAGGATGACAAAATTCCATAAAAACAGCAAGGGAAATTAGACACTATAATAGATAGCTAATAAGCACCTATTGTATATAACACAGGAAGACCCTACTCAATGTTCTGTGATAACCTATATGGGAAAAAAAGAATAGACACATGTATATGCATAACTGGTTCACTTTGCTGTAAACCTGAAGCAAATACAACATTGTAAATCAACTATACCATAATAAAATTTTTAAGAAAAGCAGGCTATAGAGACAAAACAATGATGACAAGACTCGGATGTGATACAATGTTGGCATTTTCAGACAGTGAATTTAAAATAACTGTGTTTAATATATTATGGAATGAATGAAGAAAAATAGAAAACTTGTAAGAACAGAAAGGTAAAGTGAGAAATGAAAACTCAAATAATCAAAAAGAAATGAGATTTTAAAAAAAGAGGAACGTAAATGCATGAGGTTATTAGGTTAATATATTGACTTTTTAATGTTGAGAAAGAATCACAGAACTCAAATTAGATCAAGAGAAACTTCCCAAATGAACTGGAAAGATAAAAAATAATGATTAAAAAGAAAGAACAGAGCATTGAAGAACTGTGTGACAATACCAAAAGGTATAATATCCTCATTCTTTTGAGAGAGAGGAAGCAGAAGAAAGGGTGAGGCAGAGTAAATATTTGAGATGACGATAACCGAGAATGCCCAAAATCACTGAGAAAAAACACATCAAGATAAATGGCAAAATAGAAGGAAGAATAGAGAAAATGAAACAAGATAAATAGCAAAACAAAAGGAAAAAAACACCCATACATATCGCAATCAAACTATGGAAAACCAAAGGCAAACAGATCACTTGAGAAAAAAAAAAACTTTACCTACAAAATAATAAGGGTAAGAATTACAGTGGACTTGTCTTCAGAAGCAATTTAAGCCAGAAAAAAATGAAGTAAGGTCTTAATGTTAAAAGAAAAAAGCCTGACGACCAAGAATTCCGTATGAAGATAAATCACTCATCAAAGAGAAGGAGAGAAGAAGTATTCTGTAATCACAGACTAAGGACCTCTGAAAATTTGCTCCTTTATAATAGTAATGAGAGCATGATAAAATGTATCAAAATGACCCTTTTCAGAACTCTGGAAATTAACCAAAGACTTGCAAAAATTGAAGGACCAATTATTTTAGAAAATTATTTAATTGCAGTAAGAACAGTAATTTTGTGTCATTTTAACTTGCTCTATTCCCATTTCCCCCTACTGAACTCCATGGTAATTTTGAAATCTATCAGCTCTTAACTACTTTAGCTGTGAAAACTTGTGTCCTAGCAGCCACTGGAGGAGGAAGAATGGGTTCTGAACTTCCCCCAAACTCCTTTCCTAGGCAATTGTCACTGTTTTATCTGACAGCTCCCTGGAAAATATCTATCCATAAAGCTTGTCTTTATTTGATGTGACTAAGCACACACCCAGTCAGAATACCCTATTTGCGAGGTTTTTTTCAAAACCTATAAGCACCATTTGTTTAACCTTGTGGGTAGCTAAGGTGGTGAGGCAAATAAGAGGCTGGCAAAAACTTAAAAATAAAACCTGAGATGAGATGTATATATATTATACGTTTGAAAGGTTGGATGTATTTTCAGTGATCTAGAAAGACATGTATGTGAGCAGGGCTATATGCATGCTATAAAAAAAAAGCTTTAAAATGTCTTAATCTCTCACCTGTGGCCAATCTTAGGCTTAGCACAAGCATGAAATGAAAGGCTAAGACATAGTTGTAAATGGTTGAAGAAGGAAGGTGTCTCCCAAAACCTACCTTTGGCAAATGCTAGGAAACTTCCTGGTCCAAGTCATTTAAGAAGTGACTAGAGCAGTCATTGGTTTAACACTAGTTAAAAATGACAGAAAATACAGTAGCCACAGATAATAAATAATATAGATTTTTCCAGAGTTAGTTCAGGAAAGTCACTATATAAACAAATAGCAGCAACCACTACATGTATTAACAACAAGGATCACTGAGAAGAGTTATAATTTCCACAGTTGTCACATGTTATTTAAAATACCTAGTTTTTGCTGTTGAGTTGTATAAGTTGCTTATATATTCTAGAGATTAAGCCCTTGTCAGTTGCATCATTTGAAACTATTTTCTCCCATTCTGTAAGTTGTCTTTTTGTTTTCTTTTTGGTTTCCTTTGCTGTGCAAAAGCTTTTCAGTTTGATGAGGTCCCATGGGTTTATTTTTGCTCTAATTTCTATTGCTTTGGGAGACTGACCTGAGAAAATATTCATGATGTTGATGTCAGAGAGTGTTTTGCCTATGTTTTCTTCTAGGAGTTTGATGGTCTCCTGTCGTATATTTAAGTCTTTCAGCCATTTTGAGTTTATTTTTTGTGCATGGTGTGAGGGTGTGTTCTAGTTTCATTGCTTTGCATACAGCTGTCCAGGTTTCCCAGCAATGCTTGCTGAATAGACCTTCCTTTTCCCATTTGATGTTCCTGCCTCCCTTGTCAAAGATTAATTGACCATAGGTGTCAGGGTTTATTTCCGGATTCTCTATTCTGTTCCATTGGTCTGTCTGTCTGTTTTGATACCAGTACCACACTGTTTTGATGACTGTGGCTTTGTAGTATTTCTTGAAGTCTGGGAGAGTTATGCCTCCTGCTTGGTTTTTGTTTCTCAGGATTGCTTTGGCGATTCTGGGTCTTTTGTGGTTCCATATAAATGTTTGGATTGTTTGTTCTAGTTCTGTGAACAATGTCATGGGTGATTTGATAGGGATTGCATTGAATCTGTAGATTGCTTTGGGTAGGATGGCCATTTTCACAATATTGATTTTTCCAATCCAGGAACATGGAATTGTTTCCATTTCTTTACATCTTCTTTGATTTCTTTGATTAAAGTTTTATAGTTCTCGGCATATAGGTCCTTTACCTCTTTGGTCAGGTGTATTCCGAGGTATTTGATTTTGTGAGGTACAATTTTAAAAGGTATCATTTTTTTGTATTCCTTTTCTAATGTTTCATTGCTGGTATACAGAAATGCAACTGACTTCTGAATGTTAATCTTATATCCTGCCACTTTGCTGAATTTATTAATCAGTTCAAGGAGTTTTGGGGTTGAGTCCTTAGGGTTTTCTAGGTATAGTATCATATCATCTGCATACAGTGACAGTTTGATCTCTTCTCTTCCTATATGGATGCCTTTGATTTCTTTTGTTTGTCTAATTGCTGTGGCTAAGACTTCCAAAACGATGTTGAAGAGCAGTGGTGAGAGTGGGCGTCCCTGTCTTGTTCCAGATTTGAGTGAGAAGGCTTTCAGTTTTTCCCCATTGAGGATTATAATTGCTGTGGGTTTCTCATAAATGGCTTTGATTATATTCAGGAATGTTCCCTCTATACCCACTTTGGCGAGGGTCTTGATCATGAATGGATGTTGAACTTTGTCAAATGCTTTTTCTGCATCTATTGAGATGATCATATGATTTTTGACCTTTTTTTTTGTTAATGTGGTGTATGATGCTGATTGATTTGCATATGTTGAACCATCCTTGTGAACCTGGGATGAACCCAACCTGGTCATGGTGTATAATTTTTTTGATATGTTGTTGGATTCGGTTGGCTAAGATTTTGTTGAGAATTTTTGCATCTATATTCATCAATGATATTGGCCGATAGCAAAAAAACCAATCAATCAATGGAAAAATGGGCAAAAGACCTGAATAGACATTTCTCCAAGGAAGATATACAGATGGCCAACAAACACATGAAAAAATGCTCAACATCGCTGATTATAAGAGAAATGCAAATCAAAACTACTATGAGATACCACCTCACACCAGTCAGAATGGCCATCATTCATAAATCCACAAATAACAAGTGCTGGAGGGGCTGTGGAGAAAAGGGAACCCTCCTGCACTGCTGGTGGGAATGTAAACTGGTACAGTCACTATGGAGAACAGTTTGGAGATACCTTAGAAATCTATACATAGAACTTCCATATGACCCTGCAATCCCACTCTTGGGCATCTATCCGGACAAAGCTCTACTTAAAAGAGACACATGCACCCGCATGTTCATTGCAGCCCTATTCACAATAGCCAGGACATGGAAACAATCCAAATGTCCATCGACAGATGATTGGATTCGGAAGATGTGGTATATATACACAATGGAATACTACTCAGCCATAAAAAAGGATGACATAATGCCATTTGCAGCAACATGGATGGAACTAGAGAATCTCATACTGAGTGAAATGAGCCAGAAAGACAAAGACAAATACCATATGATATCACTTATAACTGGAATCTAATATCCAGCACAAATGAACATCTCCTCAGAAAAGAAAATCATGGACTTGGAGAAGAGACTTGTGGCTGCCCAGGGGGGAGATGGAGGGAGTGGGAGGGATCGGGAGCTTGGGGTTATCGGATACAACTTGGAATGGATTTACAATGAGATCCTGCTGAGTAGCATTGAGAACTATGTCTAGATACTCATGTCGCAACAGAAGAAAGGGTGGGGGAAAAAACTGTAACTGCAATGTATACATGTAAGGATAACCTGACCCCCTTGCTGTACAGTGGGAAAATAATAAAAAAAAAAAATTAAAATACCTAGTTTTCAGAGTTACCATTGTGGCTCAGCCTTTTAAGAACCCAACTTGTAACTATGAGGATGCAGGTTCTATTCCTGGCCTTGCTCAGCGGGTTAAAGGTCCTGGCATTGCTGCAGGCTGCAGTATAGATTGCAAATGTGGCTTGGATCTGGCATTGCTGTGGCTATGGCATTAGCCAGAAGCTGCAGCTCCAAAATAACTCTTAGCCTGGGAGCTTCTGTATGCCACAGGAGTGGCCCTAAAATAAAATAAAATCAATAAAATAAAATAAACTGTCTAGTTTTCAACAGCAGAACATTAAGATACACACTGGTAGCCTAGCAGTTAAAGACTTGGTCTTGCCACTGTTATTGGGTGGGTTTGATTCCTGGCCTGGGAACTTCCACATACCATTGGTGCAGCCTAAATAAATAAATAAATAAATAAATAAATAAATGGATAAAATTCTTATCTAAAGCCATATACTGTCAAAATTAATTAGAAAATTGATCTAAATAAATGCGTTCTAAAAGAGGCACTTTAGAAACAAAAAATAGATTAAAATTAAAATGATGAACAATTTATACTGAGAAAACATCTGAAGGAGAACTGAAATCAATAGAAACATCAAACAAATAAAGATTTTTAAGAAAAATTTGCTACTAAATAGAAAGGAGTTTCAATAGTAATAATACAATGGCCAGCCTATCAAGAATACATAATTTTAAACTTATATACATCTAACTCAAATCACACAGAGCAAAATTGACATGATTTATGGGAGAAATAAACAATAAAACATTAATAGAGACTCTAATGCCCCACTTCCAAAAATGGATGGAGAAAATAGAAGACTTGAAAACACAATTATTCAACTACATCTTACAAACATCTGTAGAACACTCCACCTAATAACAACGGAATGCCTACCCTGCTCTAATACACATGGAACTTCGTACAGGATAGATCATACTTTGGGCTATAAAATATATCCCAGTAAGTGTACATGGACTGAAATCAAACAAAGGATATTATCTGCTCTTAATGGGACAAAATTAGGGATGAGTTACAGATAAAAATTTATAAATGGGTAGTTCCCATCATGGTTCAGTGGTTAATGAATCTGACTAGGAAGCATGAGGTTGCGGGTTCAATCCCTGGCCTCACTCAGTGGGTTGAGGATCTGGCATTGCCATGAGCTGTGGTGTGGGTTGCGGACATGGCTTTGGTCCTGCATTGCTGTGGCTGTGGCATAGGCTGGTGACTGTGGCTCCAATTGGACCCCTAGCCTGGGAAATTCCATATGCCTGCCATGGGAGTGGCCCTAGAAAAGACAAAAAAAAAATTATAAATGTGTGGAATTTAAACTGCACACTACTAGATAATCAATGGATCAAGGAAGATATAACAAGAACATCTAACCTTATTGTACACATTATTTTGTAATATGTATATGTATCAAATTATTGCAGTTCACAGTGTAAGCTTACACAATGTTATACATCAGTTATATTTCAATGAAGTTGGCATAAGGTTTTTAACATTTAAAATAGGCAATAATTTTAGATGAATGAAAACCAAAAACACAACATACCAAGGCTTAAGAGATACGGTTAAAATGTTGCTTAGAGGAAAATTAATATATGTAAATGTCCATGTTAACATATAAAATAAATAAAATCTAAACTAAAAAACAAAATAAAACAAAAAATTGCAGCCACATGGATGGAACTAGAGACTCTTATATGAGTGAAGTAACTCAGAAAGAGAAAGACAAATACCATATGATATCACTTATACCTGGAATCTAATATACAGCACAAATGAACCTTTCTACAGAAAAGAAAGTCATGGACTTGGAGAATAGACTTGTGGTTGCCAAAGGGGACGGGGAGGGAATGGGATGGATGGTTTGGGAACTTGGGGTTAATAGATGTAGACTATTGCCTTTGGATGGATTAGCAATGGGATCCTGCTGTGTAGCACTGGGAACTATGTCAGGCCACTTATGATGGAGTCTGATAATGTGAGAAAAAAGAATGTATATATGTATGTGTAACTGGGCCACCATGCTGTACAGTAGAAATTGACAGAACACTGTAAACCAGTTATAATGGAAAAAAATAAAAATCATTATATTAAAAAATGAAAAAAATTTTTGAAAAATCCTCACTTTATACCTAAAGAAACTAGAAAAAGGGAATAAATTATACCCCCATCAACCAAAGGAAGAGAGGGATAAAATTGAGTATGGAGATAAATTAAATGGAAAATAGAAAAAGAATAGAGAAAATCAACACAATGAAGATAAATTGATAAAGCTGATAGGGAGAGGGAGAGAGAGAAGAAAAAAATGGAGAAAAGGGTGGGGAAAGGGAGAAGATGGGAAAAAAAGTAAGGAGAAAAAACTCAAATTGCAAAAATTAGTTTACTGGAAGAGGACATTATTACCAACCTTCCATGAATAGACAGGATTATCAATGAGAACTATGAATGCTATGAATAATATGCTAAAAACTTAGATGACATAGATGAAAGGGTAAATATCTAGAAAGAAAAAATAATTGGAAAGAGAATGAAAAAGAAATAGAAAACTTTAATAGACTTACACAAGCAGAAAAAATGAGTTAGTAATTTTGAAAAATGTCATAAAAATTCTAATCTATGGTAACCTCACTGTTAAATTATAGAAATGTTTAAATAATTAATATGAATCTTTCACAAACTCCTCCAGAAAAACAGAAGGGAAGAAAATATTTCCCAATTCATTCTTACAAGGCAAATTTACCCTAATACCACAAGTAGACATTACAAGAAAACAAAATTACCAACAAATATCCTTCATGAGTATAGATGCAAAAATCATCAACAAAATATTAGCAAGCCTAATGCAGAAACATATAAAAAAGTTGGACACTATGACCAAGTGGGATTTATCCCAGGAATTCAAGTTTTGCTCCAAATATTAAAAAACAATGTAATATAATATTAGAACGGATAAAAAAACACATGATCATCTCAAAGTACATAAGAAAAGCATTTGACAAATTCTAACAGCCAGATAAAACACTGCACAAATTAGGCATAGAAATGAACTTTCTCAATCTAATAAAGAGCATCCATGAAACACCAAAATAACGTCATATGTAATTGAGAAAGCTCAGTACTTTGCCCAAGATGAGAAACAAGATGAGAATGGCAACTCTTGTCAATTCTATTACACATTGCACTGGAGGTTGTAGCCAAGGCAATTAACAAGAAAAAGAAATGTCAGGAAATCTGATTTGAAAGAAGTCAACTATTTCTATTTGCAAATGATATGATTTTGTGTATAAAAATCCTAAGGAAACTTCTAAAATACTATTAGAAGTAAAAAATGATTTTGGCAAGGTTGCAGTATACAGGTTAATATAAAAAAATCCATTTCATTTCTACACATGAGCAATGGACAATATGAAAATGAAAAAAACCATTCCATTTAAAATAATATCAAAAAAGATAGGAGTTCTCATTGTGGCTCACCAGGTTAAGAACCTGACATAGCCTCTATGAGGATATGGGTTTGATTCTTAGCCTCGCTCAGTGGGTTAAGGATCCAGCATTGATGCAAGCTGCAGCATAGGTTGCTGATGTATCTGGGACCTGATGCTGCCATGGTTGTGGTGTAGGACTCAGCCACAGCTGCCATTCCACCCCTAGCCTGGGAACTTCCAATATGCCACAGGTACAGCAGTAAAAAAATGTTTTGTAATCAAAATTAAATATTTCAGAGTATCTTAAGCAAAATAATTGTAAGACATATACATGGAAAACTACAAAGTATTGTTGATAGAAAATAAAGACAAATAAATGGGGAAAACAAATTCATGTTCATTGATTAGGAGGCTTAAAATTATTAAAGCAGCTCTATTTTCCAAATGAATCAACAGATTAAGGCAATCTCTATCAAAATCCTAGTTGCTTCTTTCTTCCAGTAATTGACAAGATGATTCTAAAATTAATATGAAAATGCAAGGAGTCCAGAAAAGCCAAGATAATCTTGAAAAAGAAGTAAGTTTGGAGTACTCAACACTCATTGATTTCAAATCTCACATACAGATCTACAATAATCAATAAATTGTCAGAGTTCTTGGTGTGGGACAGTGGGTTAAAGATCTGACTGTAGTGGCTAGGGCCTTTCCAGAGGGCTGGGTTAATGCTCTGGCATAGGTCACAGCTGTGGCTGAGGTTCAATCCCTGGCCCAGGAACTTCCATATGCAAAAGGTGAGGCCAAAAAAAAATGTTTAAAAAACTGTGGCACTGGCATAAGGCTAGACATATACATAGATGGAATAGAATTTAGTTATTAAATGTGAACTCTTACATTTTAGTCAGTTGATTTTACAAGTTGGCCAAGAAAAGTCAATGTGGATTTTTTTCAACAAATGTTGTTAGCAAAAATGGATATCCACATGCAAGTTGGACTGCTACCCCACATTATATATTAATTAACTCAAAGTGGATAATAGACCTAAATATAGAAGCTAAAATTACTAAATATTTAGAAGAAAACATGAGTAAATTGTCATGACCTTGAGTTAAACAATGGTTTCTAGTACATCACACCTAAAGCACAAGTGACAGAAAAAATAAATAAACTGAGCTTCGTCAGAGTTAAAAGCTGTTGTGATTCAAAGTATACTATCCCTAGAAAATGAATAGACAACCCACAGAATGGAGAAAATGTAAATCATCAAGATAATAAGAATCTCTTATCCAGAATATGTAAAGACTATTGTCACTCAAAAATTTAAAAAAAAATACTCCAATTAAAATGGGTAAATAAAAAAATAAAAATAGGAGTTCCCATTGTGGCTCATGCGGTTAAGAACCTTAAATGGTGTCTGTGAGGATGTGGGTTCGCTCCCTGGCTGCACTTGGTGCTTTAAGGATCTGGCATTGCCGCAAACTGTGGTGTAGGTCACAGATGCATGGTGGATCCAGTGTTCCCATGGCCTGCATTCGACCCCTAGCCCAGGAACTTCCATATGCTGCAGGTGTGGCTGTAAAAAGACAAATAAATAAATTAATTAAATAAATTAAAGTGTGTAAATAATTTGAACAGACATTACTCCAAATAAGGTACACATGTATAGAAAGCACACAAAAAGATGTTCAAAATCTTTGGTCACTAGGGAAATGCAAACTTAGCACAATGAGATAAAACTTCACAAATCTTAAAGGCATAGAGTTAAATGAAAGAAGTTTGGGAAGATCATATACTGTGTTTTAATTTATATGACATTTTGAAAAAGGGGACACTATAGAGATGGTAACAGATTAGCGGTTACCTTGAGAGAGAGGATGGTTGAATAGATGAAGGGAAAATGTGTGTGGAGTATGTAAGTCTCTGAGATATATCTGTATTATCTTTTTAACTGTCATGTAAATTTAAAACTGTTCTAATATTTAAAATTTATTTTTAAAATCACTTTTGAGCTTAATATAAAAAACAATCTTGTGATGTTGCCTGAGTGCATTGCTCCAATTTCAACGTTTCTCTACCCAGTAAAGGTAACTATTATTTTGAGTTCTCTATTTGTCATTCCTTTATTTTACTTTATTATTTTTCTTTCCATATTTTCATTTTTTTAAAGGGCCGCACCTGTGGCATATGGAAGTTCCTAGGGTTGAAGGGGAGGTGTAGGTGCCAGCCTATGCCACAGCCATGGCACTGCTGAATCCTTAAACCACTGAGCAAGGCCACAGATCGAACCCACATCCTCATGGACACTATGTCAGGTCCTTAACCTGCTGAGCCACAGGTGGAACTCCCTATATTTCCATTTATAAATAACATACTGTTTGGCTTTGCCCATCTTCAAACTCAGATAATTATAAGTGTACAAATTAATACATATTCCTAGCCTAATCATGAGAAAACATGGGACAAATCCATATTTTGGAACATGCTACAAAATATTTGACCAGGAAAGTACTTTTCAAAGGAAAGTACTTTTCAAAGGGTTAAGTTCATGAAAAATAGAAGACTGAGAAAATATTGCAGATTGGAGAATATCTGACATGGCCAGTAGACTCTTGGATGGACAACTTCTAAACCCCTTGTGCCCCTTTCACCAAGGCTGGCCTGGCCACCAGAATTCTCAGAAAGATGTCATTGCAAGAATCCCTAAGCTTACACCACATTGTGAGACAAAAACCAATCATCCTGTCTTTATACTCTAGATTGAATGATAAAGCCCAGCAGATGTATGACTCAAATATTTGAAATCAAAACTAACTCTTCACTTAATTCACCGTTTCCTGGAGCACACTGAAATTATAGGTACAGTTTCAGTCAACATCCTAGATCATTCTTCCCTTAACACATTCATCAGGGAACACCAAAGCCCATTCCAGATTTAAAAGTAGAATTGGGAGGAGTTTCCATTGTGGCTCAGTGGTTAACTAATCCGACTAGGAACCATGAGGTTGCAGGTTCAATCCCTGGCCTTTCTCAGTGGGTTAAGGATCTGGCGTTGCTGTGAGCTGTGGTGTAGGTTGCAGACATGGCTTGGATCCCGCGTTTCTGTGGCTGCGGTGTAGGCAGGCGGCTATAGCTCCAATTAGACCCGTAGCCTGGGAACCTCCATATGCCATGGGTGCGGCCCTAAGAAAAAGACCAAAAAAAAAAAAAAAAAAAAGTAGAATTGTGAGTTCCCACTGTAGCACAGTGGATTAAGAATGTGACTGCAGTGGCCCAGTTGGCTGTAGAGGCACAGATTTGATCCCTGGGCTGGCATAGTGGGTTAAAGAAGCCATCGTTGCTGCAGCTATGGCATAGGTCACTGCTGCAGCGTAAATTCAATCCCTGATCCAGTAACTTCATATGGGTGTGGCCATAAAACTTAAATTAAAAAAAAAAAGACAGACAAAAAAAGGACTTGTACCATAAAATGAATGAATGAATGAACAAATGAATAAAATAAATAAAATAAAAAATAGGGAGCTCCCACTGTGGCTCAGAAGTAACAAACCTGACTAGTGTCCATGAAGATGTGGGTTGGATCACTGGTCCCATTCAGTAGGTTAAGGATCCAGTGTTGCCATGAGCTGTGGTATAGGTCACACAGATGCAGTTCAGATCTGGTGTTGCTGTGGCTGTGGCATAGGCCAGCAGTTGCAGCACAGATTAGTCCCCAAGCCTGAGAAATTCCGCATGCCTTGGGTGAAGCCCTAAAATAAAATAAAAATAAAATGAAAAATTTAAAACAAGTAGAATTGGTAAATATATTAAGTAGGCAGAAAAAACAATTTACATAGACCATAATGGATCTGCTATGTACTGACAAATCATAAAGTGATTTGTATTACCACCTCCATTGATTAGAAGTAAGATTGGGGAAGAAGAAAATGATAGATATAAAACTGTTGTAAATTGAAGAATTGGATTTGGAATGACACAGAGGACATTGCTCATATTTCTAGGATTAGGGCAGAAAGTCACAAGATACAGATTCTTCCAAAATTCTTTAGAAGGTTACTGCTCTGGTGCAAACTTTCAACTAACTCAGCCATTTCTATTTTCCTTCTCAGTGGATTTCTTGAGCCATAGTTAATAAAATTACCTCTACATATCTACTCTAGGAATTTCAATAGTTCACTAGATTCTCCAGCATCCCTAATAGCCAAATAGAAAGCAAATTCAGCTAGTAAATTTATATGTAACTACATTTAAGAATGTTTCCTTAGTAATAGGCCAGAATACAACAGATTAGCCACTTAATGATTTTACATTGAGAAATGGGCAAGTGCAGAGAAAAACAGTGATTTCTACTGATGGTAGAGTGTACATTTCCACATCTTTCAAATAGAGAATTCATCTTAGAATCGATATTATAGAAACACTATTGGTCAGCAGGCAATCACATTGAAGTTGCTCTTGCTTGCATGCATGTGAACTTGGTCTAAAAATCTGCTGTTGACATTTTCTGATAGTATCAACATCATCAAAATTTGCAGAGAGGGATGTCCGTAAGTTAGAAGATACAATTCATAGGGAGAAGTATAGGACTCTCTCAAGAAAAGTGACATACCTAAAGCTCCTGATTAGCACAGAAAATGACAATGTGTGGGAAGTTATGCCCAAGATGAGTTGAAAAGCTATTCGGAGGAGTTGGACTCTGAATTATGTTAGGAGTCACTTCATCAGTGCATTGTCCTTATATTTTCTATCCCCTGATCATAAACGTGACAAAAGACAAATATCCACATTTACATGCTTTAAACAATGTTTTCAATAATAAAAAATTAAACTCTAAGTGGCAAGATATATCTGTGCCGTAGTTTTCAGTGATGTTCTTCTTTCTCTGTGACATACACGATGATGATGCATCCTACAGTTGATGCAAATCAATTTTACAATTACTTGGGAAAATCTGGGCGTTTCCTGGTGGCTCAGTGAGTTAAGGACCTGGCATTCTCATTACTGTGCCTCAGGTCGTTGCTGTGGTTCGGGTTTGATCCTTGGCTCAGGAATTTCTGCATGACATGGGCATAGCCTAAATAAATAGATATGTAAATAAATAAATAAATAGAAAATTCAGTCAGTAGTAGTCAATACTGACTTAATAGCTATTAAAGATCTGATACTAGTCCACATGCCTTATGTATCATTAGTTTGTTCAGTCATATCCTCTAAAGAACTAGGCACTACTACTGCTCCAAAGTTTCAGTTCTGAGTCTGGGCTGAATTCCTACGAGGAAAGAGTAGAAGAAACTTGAGATGACTCATTCTTTAAGTTTTTCATCAACAATACCAGAAAATCTTTTATCTTTTATGGTAAATATGTTCTGAGTCTAGTTTAAGAATTTTTACCCTGACCCAATGTCATGAAGTTATTTTCCTCAAGTAGGTTCTAGATACTGTATTAAATTGTGTTTCTTCTTTAGGTCTATGATCACATGGAACTCATTTTGTGTAAAACATCAGATTCCATTTTCCTCTAGGCTATTCAATCTGTTAGAACATTTATGGAAATATCTACTTTTCCCCTACTGATCTTTCATTTTTTTAAACATTTTTGGGAGTATAGTTGACCTACAATATTGTATTACTTTCAGGTGTACAACAAATTGAAATAGTTATACACATAAATATATCCATTCCTTTTTCTCATGTAGGTTATTACAAACTATTGAGTAGATTTTTCTGTACTATATAGTACATTCTCATTAATCATCTATTTTACACAGTAGTGTGTATATGTTACCCACTCTTCCAATTTTTCCTTCCCCCCCAACAGTTTCACCTATGGTAACCATAAGATTGATTTTGAAATCCATGAGCCATGGATCTTTCTAATATTCTGATTTGCTTCTATATGTATCTGTGGTTTATTGGGGGGGGTGTTTTGTTTTGTTTTGTTTTTTTGAGCTTCTTTTCTATTTTTATTGATTTATTTCTCTGTGCTACTGAGCCATGTTCTCAGCAACAAAAATTTTCAACAAAACACAGTTGACTCACGAGCAGTGCAGGGGGTAGGGTACCAGCTGCCCACACAGTTGAAAGCCCACATATAACTCCACAGTCAGTCCTCCATATATGTGGTTCTACATCTACTGATTCAATCAACAGTAGATCACGTAGTACTACTACAGTATTTATTGAAAAAAAGTTATACGTGGACTCATAGTTCAAACTCATTTTGTTCAAGGGTCAACCGTACTCGCAAAATGAATTAAGGAGCATATTAAAATGATCATATACCATGATTAAGTGGGATTTATCCCTGAGATAATGAAGATAGTTCAACATAAGCAAATCAATAAATATGACACAACACATTAACAGAATAAAAGGTTAAAATTATATGATCATCTCAATAAATGCAGAAAAAATAGTTACAAAACTCAACAAATTTTCCTGATTAAAAATTCTCAAAATAGGAATTCCCATCATGGCGCAGTGGTTAACGAATCTGACTAGGAATCATGAGGTTGTGGGTTCAGTCCCTGCCCTTGCTCAGTGGGTTAACGATCCGGCGTTGCCATGAGCTGTGGTGTAGGTCACAGATGCAGCTCGGATCCAGTGTTGCTGTGGCTCTGGCTTAGGCTGGCAGCTATAGCTCCAATTTGACCCCTAGCCTGGGAACCTCCATATGCCGAGGGAGCGGCCCAAGAAATGGCAAAAAAAAAAAAAAAACAAAAAGACAAATAAAATAAAATAAAAAAATAAAAAAAATTAAAAATTCTCAAAATAGTACAAAAGTTCCTCAAATTAATAAAGGCTGTATGTGACAAACACACAGCTAACATTATGTTCAATGTTGAAAGGTTGAAAGTTTTCCCTCCAAAATCAGAAACAAAATAAGGATGACCACTCTTACCACAGATATTCAATATAGTGCTATAAGTCTTAGCCAGAGTAATTAGGCATGAAAAAAGAAATAAAGAAATCCAAATCAGAAAGTAAGAAGTAAAATGGTCTCCATTTGTAGATAACATACTTTTGTATATTGGAAATCCTAAATACTTCATGGCAAACTGTTAGAATTAAATAGTTTATACTTAGTGAGGTTTCAGGATGTAAAATCAACATGCAAAAACTTGTGTTTCTATATACTAACAATGAAGTATCTTAAAAAAAAGAAAGAAATCAAATTTACAATAGCATCAAAAACAATACAATACTTAAGAATAAATTTAACCAAGGAGGTTAAAGATCTATACACTGAAATTTTGAGGACAATAATGAAAAACACTGGATAAGAAACAAATATAAGGAAAGGTATTGTGTGTCCCTAAATTTTAAAAACATTAATATTATTAAAATATTTATACTAGAACAGTATTGAGTTTCCCTATAAACTAAAAATAGAACTACAATATGATCCTGAAATCCCACACCTGGGCATATATCTGAAGAAAATTATAATTTGAAAAAAACACATGCACCCCAATGTTCACTACAGCACTATTTACATTAACCAAATCATGAAAGCAACCTATATGTCCATCAACATATAAATGGATAAAGATGTGGTATATTTATACGAAGAAACATTACTCAGCCAAAAAAAGAATGGAATACTTTGCTGCAGCATGGATGGACCTAGAGAATATCATACTAAATTAAGTCAGACATAGAAAGACAAATGTCATATGATATCTCTTATATGTGGATTTTAAGAAAAAATGATACAAACGAACTTATATACAAAACAGAAATTGACCCACAGACATAGAAACCATAGAAATTTATGGTTAACAAAAGGGAAATGTGGAGGAGGGATAAATTAGGAGTTTGGGATTAACATATACACACTACTATATATAAAGCAGATAACCAACAAGGACCTACTGTATAGCACAGAAAAATATTTTGTACCTATAAGGGAAAATAATCTGAAAAATAATCCATAAATCCATTATACTTCAATAAAAATAAAAATCCAAAATACCCCAAAACAAAGAAATGAAAAAAAGTCCATACTACCCAAAACCTTGTATAGATTTAACGCAATTCCTATCAAAATTCAAATGGCATTTTTCACAGATAAAGAAAAAAAAAAACTTAAAGTAAATATGCACCCAAAAAAGATCTCAAATAGCAAAATCAATCTTGAGCAAACAAAACAAAGCTAGAGACATCACACTCCCTGATTTCAAACTATATTACAAAGCTATAGTAATCAAAACAGCACAGCACTGGCATAAAAATAACCAAATAGACAAACAGAACCAAAGTAAAAGCCCAGGAATGAATCCACACGTATCAGGTCAACTAATCTTTCACAAAGGAGCCAAGAATACACAATGGGTCAAGGACAGTCTTTTCAATAATGAAAATGGTGCTGGGAGGACTGGATCTTCAATGAAAAATAATATAAATGGACCCCTTTCTTACACCTCTCACAAAAATTACCAAGAAATGGATTAAAAAACTTACACATAACACCTGAAATTAGAGTTCCCTCTGCAGTTAACAAACCCAACTAGGATCCATGAGGATGTGGGTTCAATCCCTGGCCTCCGTTAAGTGGGTTAAAGATCCAGCATTGCCATAAGCTGTGGTGTAAATCACAGACTTGGTTCAGATCCCACATTGCTGTGGCTGTGGCTGTTGCTGGCAGCTGTAGCTCCAATTTGACCTCTAGCCTGGGCACTTCCATATGCTGCGACTGTGGCCCTAAAAAGCAAAATCAAACAACCTGAAACTGTAAATCTCCTAGAAGAATACATAGAAGAAAAGTTCTGTGACATCAGTTTTGATGGCTATTTTATGGATCGTCACCTAAAACACAAGCAACAAAAGCAAAAATCAATAAATGGGACTGTACCAAACTAAAAAGCGCCCTCACAGCAAAAGACATAATCAATGACAGCAACAACAAACCATATAGAATGGGAGAAAAATACTTGCAACCCATCTATCTGATAAGGGGTTGATATTCAGAATATATAAGAAACTCATACAAATCAATAGCAAAAAAATATTATTTAAAAATGGGCAGAAAATCTGAATAAATATTTTTCATAAGAAAACATACATATGACCATGAGGCATATGAAAAGGTGTCCAACATCACTCATCATTAGATAGATGCAGGTCAAAACCACAAAGAGATACCACTGCACACCTATTGGAATGACCATTACAAAAAAGATGAGAAATAAGTGACAATCAGAATGCAGAGAAAAGGGAACTCTATTATAGGACTGGTGGGTATGTAAATTTGTACACCTATT
This sequence comes from Sus scrofa, assembly GCF_054392235.1. NCBI lineage: Eukaryota > Metazoa > Chordata > Mammalia > Artiodactyla > Suidae > Sus > Sus scrofa. The sequence goes on from NC_139383.1 coordinate 153,154,553, forward strand.
ATGGCAAACTGTGTGGACATTCCTCTAAATATTAAAATAGAACTGTCATATAATACAGCGATCCTACTTCTGAGTATATACCTGAAGGAAATGAAACCAGTATCTTGAACAGATATCTTAACTCCCATGTTCAATATAACATTATTCATAATAGCAAAGACATGGAAAAAAACCCTAAGTGTCCATCAACAAATGAATGAACAAAGAAAATGAATATTTTCAGCCATAAAAAAATAAGGAAATCATTTGCAACAACATGGGGAACACTTGAGGAGATTATGTTAGGGGAAATTGTTGCAGACATGGCTCAGATCTGGTGTTGCTATGGCTATGGCATAGGCTGGAGAGTACAGCTCCAATTTGACCCCCAGCCTGGGAACCTCCATGTGCTATGGGTGTGGCCCTTAAAAAAAAAGACAATAAACAAACAAATGAAAAAACACAAAACACTATAATTATACGTAGTGATGGAAGTGTTAACTAAAATTTTTGTTATTTTACAACATATATATGTATCAAATCATCACACTGTACACCTTAAACTTACACAATGTTTCATGTCAGTTATATCTCAATAAAGCTGGAAAAAATGCATCTGAATTGGAATACTGCTCATATAACTTAGATCCAAAAAGAAGTTCCTAAGATTCCTTTGCCTCTACTCACATAACTAGAAAACCAACACCCTCTCAAGGATCAGTTCATTCAAGTTCTTTAGTTCTTAGGATAGCACCCAAAAAGAGGAACACACTTCTAGCCTTTAGAGATCTCAGAAATATATCTTATGTCTCAGCAAAGTGTTTGTGGTGGACAAGCTGACATGAAATCATTTATAGAAATAGGCCGACAGAAGAAGAGCAAAGAAGTGTCTACTGTCCCACACCTGCAACTCTACAGTGTATTCCTTGCACAGGGAAACGAGCAAAGGTATCAGGAAGAAACTGTATGCTCTTCGTATGGTCAGGGCTCACAGAAAATTCCTTCAGGCACTGTGAGTTGCTTTCCAGGCCACCCTGTGTACCTTTTCCCACTCTCTTGCCCAAATTCCTTAAGAATGTTTGACACCAACTTTATTCTCAGTGCTTAAAAGCATGTGTATTCTCAGATACCCTGCCCATGTAAAGGAAACTTTTAGTGTTCTTGGCGAAGCACCCTCCTCAGCACAGATTCATCTGCTCTACCCTTTGCAAAGAGGTTGTTATCATAATCAATTATCAGAAACCAAATCTACATCCATGAATGTCAAAATGTCCCCACCCAGGGGTCTCAATTATGAATTTATGAGCATGCTCAGTTGGACACGGCCGCATCACCACACAGTTTGCCTTCAGTACTGTAGCATGTTGCTCCCAACCCCCTGCCTGGAAAACATTTTCAAGCGTTAGTTGCCTGCCCTGGGTACTGAGGCTGACAGTAACTTTGTTCTCATAAATTCCCTGAAGACGCTTCACCGCCTCCACCACAGGCTCACAACAGCCACCTAGTTAATCACCCGCCCTCGCACAGACGCATTCAGTAGGCAGAGACGCAGCAGGTACACGGGGACAAGGCATCAGCGAGCAAAGTGCGTAAATCTGAGCACAGTCACGTTTACCCCGTCTCCATGGCAACAGAAAATAGAAAACAGGCAATCAAGGATAATAAGCCCCGTAGGCGGACGAACCTGTGAGAGCGAGTTAAGCCCCCATCCTTCCTTTTCTCCCTTTTCCACCCCCATCACTCTCTGGAACATAAACAAGCATTAGGCCCCAGTAAAGAGGGCCCTTCAGGGCTCCATGACGACTGCCCTCCCTCCATCCTGCCTTCCTCCACCGGGATGGATACACCACCTTTCTGCAAACCGCCTCCATTCCAGACAATCTGGTGACAATATGGCCACTTCACAACACCCAATCCCTGAGCATGAAGGGGCTTCTGAGGGTCAGCGACCTGGGCAGTGAGGAATGCAGCAAAGACAGAGCAGGGGCTGAACAGCTAAAAACAGAACACTGCTCTTCTTTCTTTAGGCTCCCCCCACCTTCTTTTCCCCAATAGTGTATTTCAAAAAACGTCAAACTCACAGGAAGTTGAAACGATGGTAAAGTTCTGTAATATCCTCACCTAATTTCACCAATTGTTAACAGTTTAACCTGTAAATAGTTTACTTATCTGTCTGCCTACCTATTATTTATTTACTTATGTAACTATGTGTCTGTGTATTTGTCTACTTATCATATATGACTGCTATATATTTATCATGATATCACATTTTAAAAAATTAAGATCAATTCAATAAGTCCATGATTATTCAAAAAAAAAGTTTTTATGGCTAGAACTAAAACATAAGGCATATGGAATTTCTTGGGCCAGGGACTGAATCTGACAATGCCAGCTCCTTTAGCACACTGCACAAGGCTGGGGAACCAACTCACACCTCTGGAGCAACCCAAGAGACTGCAGTTGGATTATTTAATTTTTTTTTGCCTTTTCTTTTTTTTGAGAGCCACACCCACGGCATATGGGGGTTGAATCGGAGCTACAGCTGCCAGCCACAGCTACAGCCACAACAACGTGGGATCCTAGCTACTTCTGTGGCCTACACCACAGCTAACGGCAATGCCAGATGCTTAACTCACTGAGCAAGGCCAGGGATTGAACCCCCATTCTTATGGATTCCAGTTAGGTTCATTAACCACTGAGCCACAAAGGGAACTCCTGCAATCAGATTCTTAACCTACTGTGCCACAGAAGTAACTCCTGCAGTCCATGTTTAAATTTTCTCAGATTGTCCCCAACATATCTTTTACAGCTTAAAAAATAATTGGATCCAGAATACAAGCAAAGTCCATGCATTGCATATGGTTGTTCTCTCTGTTTTAATCTATCATGATCTCCTCCCCTCTGCTAAAGAACACACCTTGCATGCCTTTTAATTTATTTTTTAATGACATTGTTTTTCAAGAATCCAGGGCAATTGTCTTGTACAATGTTCTACGTTATAGATTTGTCTTATATTTTCCCCCTCAAGATTAGATTCAGGTTGGGTTGCCACACCATCAGGGACATTGGATTTGATTACTGCCCCATTGTGCAGGAACATTTTTTCCCTTTGGGCTGGATAAGTTATCTGTTGGATAATCTTTTGAGACCACATGACTACCCTGATATTTAAGAGCCTTTCACATGATGATTAAAGCCTTATAAATTATCTTGCCTGAATCAGTTATTACCTTGGGGATAAGAAAATGCTAATTTTCTACTTTTGCCATTCCTTCTGTTGTTATTAGCAAAAGAAAGAGGACCAACTTCCTAATAACTCTTTTCATCTATCATCTATCTACCTGTATCTCTCCATTACACTATATCTTTATTGAGGTAAAATTTTAAAGCTGCATCTATTTAAAATATATAGTTGGAGTTCCCATCATGACTTAGTGGTTAACCAACCCGACTAGGAACCATGAGGACACAGGTTGGATCCCTGACCCCAATCAGTGGGTTAAGGATCCAGCGTTGCCGTGAGCAGTGGTGTGGGTTGCAGATGTGGCTCAGATCTGGTGTTGCTGTGGCTGTGGTGCAGGCCAGCAGCTGTGGCTCTGATTGGACCCCTAGCCTGGGAACCTCCACATGCCGTGGGTGCAGCCCTAAAAAGACCAAAGACCAAAAACAAAATTCAGTAAAATATATAGTTTTATGAGTATTCACATGTGTATACACTCATGAAAACATCATTATAAACAAGATAACATTTCACTATCCTCCAAAATGCCTATGACCCTTTGCAAATCTCACCTTTATCCCTTCATTCTCTTTAATTTTCAACCACTGATATACTTTCAGTATAGATTAGATTTCACTTTTGGAAATTTTGGTTGTATACTCATACAGCATGAGTCCCTTTTGTCTGTTTTTTAAACTTTTATGACCACACACACACCATATGAATTTCCTGGGCCAGGGATTGAATCCTAGCCACAGTTGCAGCTTATGCCACAGCTATGGCAACCCCAGATCCTTTAACCCACTGCACCAGGCCAAGGATCAAATCCACACCTCCACAGAGACTCAAGCCACTGCAGTCAGATTCTTAACCCACTGTGCCACGGCAGAAAATCCTTGTCTATCTTTTTAACCCAGCATAATGACTTTGAGACTCTTCTGTAATGTCTACATTAATAATTTTTTCCTTTTGTTCCTTTTCATTGATGTACAGTATCCATTGTCTTTTAAACATTTTAATTTGAAATGATTTTAGATTCCTGAAACAATTGCAAAGATAGAACAAAAAATTTTTTATATGCAGCATACTGTATATGCTCAACATCACTAGTTATCAGGGAAATGCAGATCAAAACCAAAATGAGATGGCTATTACCAAAAAGACAAGAGAGGGAGTTTCCCTGGAGTTCCCCTGGTATTGCTATGAGCTGTGGTGGTAGGTCACAGACGCAGCTTGGATCTGGTGTTGTGGCTATTGTGTAGGCCAACAGCTGTAGCTCCGATTCAACCCCTAGCCTGGGAAATTCCATATGCCACTGGTGTGGCCCTAAAAAAACAACAAAAAAAATAAATAAATAAGAAAGAGAGGGATTTCCCATCATTGCTCAGTGGTAACAAACCTGGCTATCCATGGGGATGTGGGTTCAATCCCTGGTCTCAATCAGTTGGTTAAGGCTATGGCATTGCCATAACTGTGATGTAGTTTGCAGACACAGCTTGGATGTGGTGTTGCTGTGGCTGTGGTATAGGCTGGTAGCCATAGTTCTGATTTGACCCCTAGCCTGGACACTTTCATATGATACAAAAAAAGAGAGAAACACCAAGTGTTTGGGTGGGAATATAAATTTGTGCCCCCATTTATGGAAATCAGTATGGAAGTTCCTATACAAATTAAAAAAACTACTATATGATCCAACAATCTCACTTCTTGTGGATATGAAAACAAGCTGAAACCAGTATCTTAAAGAGATATCTATACCCCCATATTCATTGCAATGTTAATCACAATAGCCAAGATATCAAAACCATCTAAGTGTGTACACACTTAGACACTTAGACTGATTGTCTTAGACACACAGTTTGATTGACAAATATCCTGATTGACACTTGGACACTCAGATTGTATCTTCCATGTTGTCATAAATGTCAGGATTTCCTACTTTTTAAGGCTGAATAGTATTCCATTGTGTGTATATTTGTGCATATATATATGTGTGTGTGAGTGTATGTGCATACAATGGAATACTACTCAGCTTTTAAAAAGGACACCTGCTGGATATGACAACATGAGAAAACCTGGAAGATATTGGGCTAAGTGAAATAGGCCAGCCTATTCAGCATACTTCCCTGAAATGCCCCCAAATATGCTGTGAGTTATGACAACAGTATGGCTACAATGAAGACTCATCACACAGGGCATGGAGCACAGTGAGGGGGCTTCAGGAAATTATCCTAGCTTGTCATGTTTTTCTCTCGTGTCATGATCCCTGAGGAGATGGTGATTGCTCCCTGTAATCTCAAGGAACAAACAATGAAAAAAAAAAAAAAAGGATATCAATCCTAAATGTCCCTAGACAGAAAATATTTGGGATATTTGGGCTTCTCCACATACTTAGCACACAGTGTGTCCTCAACATTCTGTTCATGCATTTTAGCTTCCAAAGGTGGTGAAGGCCATGAAAGAGGATTGCTAGTAGAAGAGATGATAGGGCACTTTCTGGGATTTATCAAGCAATGCTCTTTTCTTTGCTTAACCATCCTGATGTGCAAATCTAAGACCTTCAATCTGTACCTCTGACGCTATAGTTACTACTCATTCCAGAGCTCACCTTCTAGAATATCCTGGAGCTTACGCACTTTCTTTTTTTTTTTTTTTGCTTTTCAGGGCTGTACTGACAGCATATGGAAGCTCCCAGGCTAGGGGTTGAGTGTGCGCTTTGAACTTACATCTGGGTTGCTCAGAGCCCCATCCAAGGTCCTAGCCAAGAAGCTATATGTCACTCAGAAAGCAGGTACAAGACAGTTATGATGAATAGGTGTACCAAGCTCAACACACTTATGAACGACAGGGGAAAACAAAAACAAAAACAGAAACCATGAACTTTGGGAGTGTATTGGAGAGGGCCAACTGAGGAGGGAAAGATAGAAAGACAAAAACCTTACTTGCCCCCACCCCATATTATGGTCTGTGAGAAGGGCACAAGTTTAATGAAGAAGCTGGATGGACATAAAAGAACCAGCTGATGGAAGAAATTGTCACCTAGCAGATAGGGCAGTGGCTCTCTGCCTCCCCCCAACCATGTGCCCTCACCCGGTGGAACATCACCACCTTTGTTCTCTGAGGGGCCCAACCTGCTTAAATTTACACTGGGCACCACATCTCCCCAGACATGGTATCAGACATAGTTCCCATGGGTGTCTGGAACACAACCCCCTCAGGCAACACGGCTTCTTCTCACTTCAGTGCTGGACTTAGGGTGGGGAGAGCAGCTGGTCAAGGCACAGCTCATGTTTCTGAGATCAGGAAGGCCATTCTTTAGGTCTATTGCTGTTTGGGACATTTGGCCACCAAGAACCCTTCTGGCTCTCTGAGCTCTTACCTCACCCCTGGTCAACTTTCACAGGATTTTTCCATTCCTTGTCTTAAATAGATCCCAGACAGCTGTTCTTGTCATTTTACTTCCATGTTGCTTAACCCCTTGCCAAGCCTCATTCTCATTGTTGCTTGAGACGCTCTGAGAAATGGCAGAGTGAGCTGGCTGAGAACAGTGTCCACCTCAAACCCTGATTCTGACTCTCATTACCTGTGTGACTCTGTGTAAATCATTGAACCTGTCTGTGCTGTTATCTCAAAGTAAAGTGGGAAAATAATAATAGCACTGATACCATAGGGTTCTAAGGATGTTTAAGTGAGTTAATTGTACAAAGGCCTGAGGATAATACAATGTACCTCACAATGGTTATGAATGTGTCAGACACCTACTAAGCCCTGCCACTGCTCCCAAGCCACTCTGAAACCCTAGAACTGTCCAGGGACAGAACAGGAAAGAGTTCTGACACTGCGTTCATGTGTTCAGGCCCAGTAGGACCAAATCACAATACACTGAGGACCAGAAAATGCCATCCAAAAAGGACAGAACATTTCCCCAGGGATGTACAAATACATGAAGACTCTCTCCTGCAAGGTCTCGCAAACAATCACATGAAACTGCAAGCAGCTTATATCCAATACCTAAGTCATTAATTGTTAGAGCTTGGTTAATTATTACTTCAAGCAGCAACCCAGAAGTCAGCTCCAAATCCCAACTCTGGAGAATGCCTTTAGTTGCAAAGAACATGCTCAGAAAGAGGAGAGATTGAGATAAAGATATTTGGGGATGAAGCTGACAGGGAGCACTTTAAGCACCCTAATTCATGAGTCAATAATGCCATCACCTCCAAAATGCCCATATAGCAATGAGCACAACTGGGATCACAGACATAATAAAGACCATTCTACTGACCCATGGGCATTGTTCTGTTTGCAATAAGACACTTCATGTCCCAGAGCACTGTCTACCCCGCCCCCATACTGCTGCTTGTTATTGTCTGACACTCATCTTTGTCTTCAATTAAATAACTCACCAAACAAGAAGAGGAAAACTCTAGGTATATTTTCACTTATATTTCCTGTATTGAAATGTTAAATATTTTGGTCCCACTATTTTAAAAGGTACTATCTTTTGTGAGTCAGAGTAACTTTCACACACACACACAGACACACAACTTTTAAGGGAAAAAACTTAACAAATAAGTTCTCTTTAGTCATAATTTGTTTGACAGCACTACCAAATATAAGTGCGGCAAAATCATAAGCTTTCTCAATTTTATTACACGGCAGTAGAGAACATAAGATTATACAGTTAAAGTAGGAAAAATAGGATTATTTTAACATATGAAGACCCAAAGAACAAATTAAGGATTTAAAAATTAAATTGTATAAACAACAAGTTTCTACTGTATAGCACAGAGAACTACATTCAATGTCTTATGATAAACCATGATAGAAAATAATATTTTAAAAAGGGAATATGTTATGATATATATGTATATGTGTAGTTCTATGTATATTCAGTTATGTATAATCACTGTGGTAGATCAGAAATTAACACATTGTAAATAAATTATATTTCAATAAAAATAAATGAAATATAAAAAATTAAGTTATAAACACCATTTGAGGCCTAAATATCTGAATTTTTATTCCTCCCTTGCTTTTCTCCCATTTAATTATGAACAATTTCAACACAAAAAGTTTAAAAAATTGTGTACCCACTATACAGATTTTACAATTAATATTTTATTGTAATTGCTCTAGCAAATATCTATCCATATATGCATTCCTATATTCAGCTAGTTTTTGTATACTTCAAAGTAAATCACAGACATCAGTACATATCATCCTTGTACATCTTAATGAGATAACAATATTTGTCTACTAAGATAAACCCTAAATACAGTGAAATGAACTCGTGAGTTTTGACAAATAGTCAAAACTACTTGAGTTTTGACAAATAGGTGAACCCAAGGACATTAAAACCCTATCAAAATATAGAAAGATACCTCATGGTTTTCCCCAGTCAATGCAAAGCAACCAATGGTCTGATTTTTCTGAATGACAAATGATTTTACCTGTTCTTAAAAATCATACAGAGTCACAAAAGGCTTGGTGGGCAAATGGAGAGCCTCAAAAGACCCGGTGCTTAATCTCCAAAATACACAAACTCATACAACTCAACAACAACAACAACAACAGTACACAACCCAATTGAAAAAGGGCAGAATACCTAAATAGACATTTCTCCAAAGAAGACATATGATTAGTTGGTAGGCAAATGAAAAAAATGCTCAACATCACTAATTATTAGATAAATGTAAAATTACAATGAGGTACCACTTCAAACTGGTCAGAACAAATCAACAAATAAAAAATGCTGGAAAGGGTATGGAGAAAAGAGAACCCTCTGTCACTGTGGTGGGAATATAAATTGGTGCAACCACTATGGAAAAGAGTATGGAGGTACCTCAGAAAACTCAATATAGAACTACCATACAGCTATGTGATCCATCAATTCCACTCTTGGGCATATATACAGATAAAACATTTATGCAAAATGATACATGGACTTCTATGTTCATTGAAGCACTAGTGACAAGAGCCAAGACAGAAACAACCTAAATGCCTGTCAACAGATGAATGGATTAAGAAGATGTGGTACATATATACAACAGAATACTACTTGGCCATATACAAGGATAAAAAAATGGCATTTGCACCCACATGGATGCAACTAGAAATTCTCATACTAAATGAAGTCAGAAAGACAAATACTATATGATATTGCATATATGTGAAATCTAAAATATAGCACAAATGATCCTATCTACCAAACAGAAACAGATAAAGGCCATGGAAGCAAACGTGTGGTTGCCAAGGGAGAAGGGGGGAGGTTAGTAGATGCAACTCTTACATTTGGAATGGATAAGCAACAAGGTCCTACTGTACCACACAGGGCGCTATGTCCAATCTCCTGAGTTAGAGCATGATGGAAGATATATGAAAAAAAATGTAAAAAATCATATAAATGTCATCAAACTGTATGCACTATGTTGTGTTAGATTACTGTACATCAGCATAATGTTTTTGAGATTTTTCCCACTTTGTCGCACACATTGGGAGTTCATTCCTTTTTGTTTCTGTGTAGTATTCCACTGTATACAAAAGCTTGTGTATTGTGTCTGTTTACAAGTGCTTTGCTATCATGTATAAGAGGCATGAATCAAAAAACAAACCCCATCTGAAGATTCACAGACCTAAGCTCAGAAATGGCTGTGGGGTTTCCTCATTCTGACATTGCTAACTTTGGTGATTTTGACAAGTTGGGTGGTGAGAAAACCCTGTGTAATTTGAACTCAGAGAGGCAGGATATCTGAAGCATGTATTGCATGTGAAAATGAAGTCTTAAGGATACCTTTTCTCAGATTTTGTTCCTGATAACAAATCTGGTGACATCGTCCCCCAAGGGAATGGAATATATGTCAGGTCCCTAATTAAGAAATATTTGCTGACCACAAAGCCATTAAGTTATTCTCATGTTATATTTTGGAAGTGTTTTTATACTTTGCTATTCATGTGTATGTCTGAAAACCTTCAGTAGCTGATTATTTTGTATTATATAAGGCAGTGACATTTATTTGTATGATTGATTCACTTTGCTCTACACCTGAAACGAATACAACATTGTAAATCTACTATACTCCAATAAATTTTTTAAAAAGGCAAGGACCAAGATGCATTTCTATCTATCATCTATCTATCTATCATCTATCTATGTCTATCTATCTATCTATCTATCTATCTATCTATCTATCTATCTATCTATCTATCTATCATTTATCTATCTATCCATTTTCCATACTCATCTAGGAACATTTTTGAAAACACTTTTCCCACTACTTTACAGTATAATTGTGTCATAACTCAGGTGGGCGGACCTGTGTCTGTATTCTCTATTTTGTTTCATTGATCTATTAATCTCATACCAACAATGCACTGTACATTGTGTTATATCCAGCCAGGTAATGTAAGTCGTATTAGGTTATCTAATTCCATCAACTTCGTGTCTTCAAATTCCTTTAGTTTTGCTTTGGTCTTAGTATTCCTATATAAATTTTGGAATAATCTCATCAGTTTCTGAAACAAATGCTGGAATTTTTCTTAGGAAGACACTTAAAGTGTAGAAAGTTCCAGGTGATTTACAATATTGATTCGCCCAGTACATGACCACTATACTGTCTTCTGTTATTTATGATTTGTATATAAGAATCCTAGGTATTTGATTTTTAGTGCCATTGTAAATTTTCAGCTATTCTAACTGAATTGTTATTACTTTTATCTAGTTACATTTACCCTAGATGACTGTGTTTAACTTGCTTATCCCTGGCGGGATTGTTTCTCCTTAGATTTTTGGCTAGTTTGTTTTCCAACCTTAGCACTCCAACATATTCCAAAAAACTCATGATGCCAATTCAATCACTCTCTTTTATATTTAAACTGTGGGAGTGACATAAACTCAATGCATCCTGAGTGGAAACATAAAGTTGAATTTCAATATTAGTGTTTTCATTTGAATTATTAGTCCGTTTATACTTAATGCAATTACTGCAATATTTGGGTTTCGCTCAGTTTATATTTCTTCTCTCTTTTCTTGAATGTTTATAATAATTAAAATATTTTAGTCATTAATTTTAACCCCTAAAACTATTATTTATTTATCATTTTATCATTGTTATTGGCCATCTAATGAATATGCTCTTTTAGTTCAATAAATCCTAATATTATTTGCTACTTGTCATCTTCCCAGCAATGATATAAACATGGAATATTTTTTCTCCCTTTGCATTATCATTGTTTTGCATTTTAATTCTACTTATATTTTGAATCCTACAAGATCTTAATATACACTTTTGTACACCAATAACTAGTTGTATTTAACCACCTATTTAGCCTCTGTTTTGTCCTTCATATCTTCCTGTATTTCCAGTGTTTCTCTGAGGGATTATTCCACCTGAAGAAGTCCTTTTGATTTTTCTTTTAGGGAAGGTATGTTGGCAAAATTTTTCTGAAGATATATTCATTTTATCTTAATTTTAAAGGATATTTCCACTGAATATTGAATTCTTGGTCAGCAGTCATTTCCTACTTTATTTATGAGAAAACATTCCATTGTTTTCTGGCTTCAATTATTTCTGTTTGGAAATCTGTCTGTTTTATTGTTGCTCCTTTAGACATAATGTGTCTATTTTTCTCTGGCTTATTTCAGATTTTTCCTCATTTTTTGGTATTCATTGTTTTTAGTAAGTGTGTGATAGTTATGGTTTTCTTTGTATTTATCCTGCTTGATTTTCACTAGACTTTAATCTGTTGATTGATATTTTCATTAATTTTGGAAAATCCTCAGGCATTATTTGTACAAATATTGCTCTGGCCCCCATTTCTCTTTTCTACTTTGTAGATTCTAGTTCCAAATGTGTTAGTTATTTTCACTATGCTATTAATGTCTCAAATATAAACTTTAAATTATTTATCATTTGTAATTATTTTTGTATATTTTATATCAATCCACCTTTCTATGTCTTATTCAGTCACTCAAGCTGTTGTACTACACATGGAGTTCTAGTTTTAGCTATTGTATCTTTTATTTCTATAATTTTATTAGAGATTTTACTGTACTCTTTATCTTTGAAAACATGTTCATTTCTTTTTATGTTTTTCTCTATTTTAATAAACATATTAATGAAAATTAAAATCAAGAATATCAATTTACCATGTTCCTCCACACTTGTAGAAAAAGTTTTCACCAGTTTAAAATATTTACCCATTTAAGATGTCAATTATTTCAAAAGTAGAGCTATAAGTATATTTCAAAAAATACAGCTATTGTAAGATAAGCTCAAGGATGCATTGTACAACATGGGGAATAGCCAATATTTATAACTGTAAATGGATATAAAATTGTATATAGATAAATAATAAATTGCAACATTTATAGTAAAGTTTTAAATGACATTATGTAAATGTGACATAAGGGCATATTTATAGTTTATAAATATATTTATAGTTTTTTATAAAATATATTTATAGTTTTTTTTCAAAATACCAGAAAATAGTATGAGACAACTCTGGGTAAGAAGCAGATTACTGGGTTTTAAATCATATCAAGTGTAATACACTTACATACTTTATTTCCTATGTTTATAAAAAATCATTTAATAAGAATATCAAAATGGGTTGGTTAATTCCAGATATCAACAATTCTCCAAATTGGTAGGTTAAAGTAACCTTTATGCGACAATTATCTCAGCTAACACCTTGCTGGAAACAATCCCACTTGTTTTTCTAGAGTCAGGCATGGGTGTCTGTGGGCAGAAAGAACATTCACAGTGCAAAAAAAAAAAGCTGTGTGGACTCCAGTCAGAACCATGTGCCCTCCCTTTCCTTTTAACCTCACATGCTCTCCATGTGTCTGTTTCCAAATATTGTCCTCTGTAGCCAGATATGGACACATAGGCCTGAATATTGCTTTTCATGAAAGAACCACTTTTTTAAAAACCCTGGCTCCAATTTTACATGCTTTGGCTTGTAAAAGTGTGAATCACATCACATGTCCTCAGCAGCTGCCTCATCCAGAAGCCAGAAAATGCTTCTAGGAATGAGCACATGGGATGGAGAGAGACTAATAGGACACAGCTTATACTGTGGGGCCAGTACTCTTCATAAGGCATAACCCTTTTGTCCATGAGAATTTGCTAATGATTCCTTATTTTTCACAGTCACCAGCTTACTCTTTATACAATTCCACAGCTCATGAATTATTTTAAATAACTTATTTTAGGAGAGTTTTTTTGTGCACACCACAGGCACCTTTGTCAAGGGATTGGCTTAATCTGTTTCAAAGCCCAGTAACTACAGTGCATGTCGACAGGGAAACAGGTGGTAACAGTGAGTAAATGTTGAGACATATTTTGTTCTATCTCCATAGCAACAGGATAGGAAAAGGTCTATTAGGATACATCAATTCCAGCAAGGAGGGAAAAGCACTGGGATGCTCCTCCTTTCTTTCCATGTATCCCAGCCTCATTTCATCCCTTTTCCTCTAGAAAAAAAAAATCAAAGAAAATAAGTGGGGAACAGGTACAAAGAAAACAATTTCTTGCACAAATAATATTATGTAGGCTCTGTGGAGACATTACAAGATCTGGCACTTTCTGCTCTCCTCCCTCTCACATGGCAGCAGACTCTATTATCTGTACTTCGTATTGACTTCCACTTTCCTATCAGAATATATTATTGCCCCATCCAATGTGCAGACATGTGACTTGCTCTTGGAATGTGAGCAGAGGTGATGGATGCGACACTGAAACATCAGCCGGGAAGCCATCGCATGTCCTCTGACAGCTTTTGTTCCTCCTGTCTCTAGAGGCACACCCTTCACATTGGATCCCAGAATAAAGATGTGCGGAGGACTGCACTTGACTTCTATCAGATGTACAGTCACCATTATGTGAACAAGAAGTAATGTTTGTAATTATGTGTATCTGAGATTTTTAGGTCATTTCTCTCTAAAGCAAAAATTTAGTGAAAGCTAAAAGAACACATAAATCATACCACCAGAACAAAAAATAAAATAAAATATTTATGTCAGGTCCAGACATGAGTCAGGGAGTGAATTCTGCATACTTTGGAGAAGAAATTAATTTTTGTAACAAGGGATGGATCATGGAAAATTCCGTGTTGTTCCCAATTGTTCTTTTTCCACTCCCACCCCACAACAAAAGGATATACTCTATGTCCCATAGACATTGAGTTTGGTCATTGTACTATCTTTGACATGTGAGTTGTGGTGAATGTCACAACCAACCAGGCACTTAAAGACCCATCCAAGGATATAGGATTGCTTTTCGTTCTGTTGTAAGGATATAATGTGTTTTATGCCTGGAGCCCAGAAAATATATAAAGCAAAGCTGTATTTGACCACTGATTATATACACATTAGCAAGAAATAAATGTTTTGGTTATAAGTCAGTGAAATTTGGGGAGTTTTTGATACTTTGGTATAATTTACTGAAAGCTGATATATAAATATCATATACTTCATCTGTGCAGCATTGTTTTGGGGAATAGAAAATGAAAGATGAGGGCTTCAGTTCCTCGTTTGTCATATAGCTCAAGTGTCAGATACCCTGGCCTATCTCTGCATTTTTTTTAATATCAAGGTGTGCTTGTGAAGGGGGGAATGAGTGGTGAGAAATCTTGTGTGATGTGCCCTATGAGAGGGGTAGCCCTGCAGAGGGTATCTGAGCTAGAAAGGATGAAGAAGGTGTGTGCTTATTGTGACTTGGCAGGATACAGGATCTGAGTCAGGGGTGAATGCATAGAAAGAGGGCAGTACACATCTTGGGAGGCTAGTCACATATTGTAGAGACATCAAGTAGGTGCCTATTTTGAGGATAATTGAAAGCAAGATTTTATTTTGGAGAACAGAATTTCACACATTCCAATCCTGTGTTGGATGCTGTCCTTGGACATTTTCCTCACCTTGTTAAGGTCCCAGAACACTGTGCTAGATTGTCACAACTACCTGTAAAGTCTTCTTACCCCCGCACCCAAATAAATGCATGTCCACCTTCCCCTCCACAAACTTCCTCACCCTCTTCCACACTTTGAGGGGAATATTCAGGCCCTCAGGGCAACCCAGCTGTGCCCACAGAACCCTGTCCCACTCCAGTTTTCCAAACACTCTTCCAGATACCAGCTACCAATTCTCTTCCTTAAGAATTAAAACATATTAATTTTAACAAGACTGGATATTAGGTTACGCAAGAGATAATTAAACATCATGCTTGATATTCTTATATCTCTCAAGAGTTCTGGACATCAGAGATTTTAAATAAGGGCTGTGTGCAGAACACCAAATAATTTATATAATGGCTCCACCCTTAAGGACAGGAAGCATAACTTCCCACCCCCTATGTGGGCTGCCCAAAGTGACTTCCTTCCAAAGATTATAGCATCCAAAGGGGATTGAAAGGGTAACTTAAAGTAGACAAGCTTGACAAATACCACCTAGGCCAGTTGGTCCAGGTCAACCTCCACAGTGATAAATTACACAGATGGAATGTGTTCTTGATATGAGGAGATTGAGATGGTGCATTAACTCTGCAGTCTTCCTCCCCAAACCCATAATCCCAACTTAATCATGAGGAAAAGAGCAGTTAAATTCCCACAGAAGAACATTCTGCAAAATACTAGATTAGGAAAAAAAAAAAAAAACAAAACCTGATCAGTACTACTCAAAACAGTCAAGGTCACCAAAAACTGAGAAAATATCACAGACAAGAGGAACCTAAGGGACAGGATGACTAACTGTTGTGTGGTGTCCAGGATGGATCCTGGAATTGGAAAAGAACATGACGCAAAAAATAAGGTAATATCTTCAAGATGATGTCTTACCTGTACTGGCTTCTCTGTAAAATGAATTTACCTTTTCATTAGTATTTACTGAGTCAGCCAATATTTCATTTGTATGGATTTTATACAGCAACCAGGGGGAAAAAAACATATAAAATGTAATAAAAAGATATAGCTGCTTACAATAAAAAGTAACTAAAGTAATATCAATAAATGTTAGTCATTGGTGATGTACTGGTATTGGTCTATTTGCTGTGACAAAGGTACCAAACGAATTTAATATGTCAGTAACAGGGGAAAGTGGTGTGCAGGACATGAGAACTCTCAGTACTAGCTTGGCAACTTTTCTTTCCAAAAACAAAGTAATAGCCCTTTCTCTATTTCTCCCTTCAGTGAGTCAAGGTGTGTAGAGCCCAGCAAGAAAATGTGCTCCTGGAAAACCCTACTGCATGGAAAGGCACTTCTTTTTCACCTCACCCACTCTAAGGAGGAAAAAGCAGGAAGATGGCTCTCTTGTGCACCAAAGAGAGTGGGAAAGCGTAAGGAATATCCCTCCCAGCCCAGGAAAAAACCCACCTGTTTCTTACACAGAAAAATTGTCCATTAAAGGTTTTCAGAGTCATAACTCCACATGGTTCACCTGAAAATAATATTTTTATACCAGCAGACGAGTTGCAATTTGTCTCTGTTGTGGCTTGACTTACACAGCCAGGCATTAGCCCTTTATCCATCCCCACCCCTCTGACAGGTAGTGATTCTGGAAACTGGCAGTAGGAACAGTGAGTTGGATCAAGATCCTGCCTCACCATTTGGTAACTGGACTTCCTTAGGCCTAACTGGCCTGCAAAACTTTCAGATTCAGGAAATAGAGGCCGGGACTGCAGAATAGCCTCCTGATGCCACCCAAACCATGCATTTACTCAGCCAGGGATGGCTGTGAAGATCAGTTCTCATCAATAACAATTTAGAACATTGTGGATCCAATTTACAACACACTGCCTTGGGCTAGGATGAGTCACACACACCATCTCCTCAGTCCCTCCTCTCTGCTCAGCATAGAGGGAAATATCTGGATACAGAGCAGGGCCATAGAGGATCAGAGCACACATTTTGTATGGGGGCTTTATTTCTTCTGAGGGGTCATCTCCATTCGGTTCTCCTGAAATTGTATTCACACATACCTTAAACCAGCCATTCAACATCATTTTTTCATAGACTGTCAGGGTGAATCTTTTTATCCTATGTCTATACATTAGCCCCAGACAAACTTGGACACCTGCAATTATGTAAAGAGACAGCAGGTTAAGGACCCAGTGCTGTCTCTGTTAGGATGCAGATTCAATTCCTGGCCTCATTCAGTGGATTAGGGATCCGGGTTGCCATGGGTTCCAGCTTAGCTCACAGATAAGCTGTGATGTAGACCTGAATCTGCAGCTCTGATAAAAGACTCTGTCTATAGGGAGCAGTTTAAAAAAAAGGGGTGGGGGAGTTCCCATCGTGACTCAGGGGTTAACGAATCTGACTAGGAACGATGAGGTTGCAGGTTCGATCCCTGGCCTCACTCAGTGGGTTAAGGATCCGATGTTGCCATGAGCTGTGGTATAGGTCGCAGATGCAGCTCGGATCCCACATTGCTGTGGCTCTGGTGTAGGCCATCTCCCATTAGACCCTAGCCTCGGAACATCCATATGCTGGGGGTGCAGCCCTAAAAATATACAAAAAATTAAAAAGGGTTACACTGATCCACTGGTAAATGTGACCTCAAAAAAGAAGGGATCAATAATAAAACAAAGGGAATATATTGTATATGTGTGACCGGGTCACTTTGCTATACAGCAGAAATGAGCACAACATTGTAAATCAACTACACTTTAATTTTTTAAATAAAAAGAAAAAGAAAAAAGGGAGGGGTCAGGAAGAGAAAGAACAATTGAAAAGGCATTGTTTCTCTTCTCTCTGCTGCAGTGAGTCAAAGGGAGAGACCCCACATACACATAACAAACCCTCTTCTCTCTTTGTATTCCCTCAAACCCTCAACCAATCCTTAGAAACACAGTCGGTTCCCTGACAGTTCTGGTGCTGACCTTTATTCACAATCTGTCTCATCCAATTAAAACATTCTAGCATATTTGATAACTCATATTTCCTCTCTTCATCTGAATTTTCTGTATTGTACACAGAGAAATCATCTGTGACCTGGCCACACTCAGGGAAAAATGTGTCAGATATGGGGACCCTTCCCCCATGGGAGGTCAAAACTGCTCTTCTTCAGTTATCCTCATCAAAATTTTCACTTCTCTACTTATCAAACACCCATCACCTTTCACCTCATGCCATTGTCACCTATTCACTGGGTTTGCTTATTCGCTTGATTGTTTGCTAATTGCATGAGGTGCTCCTATGGTTCACCCACAGGGAAGGGCAGATGGAAGACAGATCGAGGATCTATGTGGGAGCCTTGATTGTGCTATACGTACAAATTATTAGGAGCAAGAACTATACTTGAATCCTTCTTTCCACTCCCTACCAGCAGCTGTCATTTTTCTACTGTTCCTCCAACCCTACGCTCCCCACTTTCCTTCAGGCCTGTGTGCAGATTGAGAGGAGGATACAGTGCCAAGAAAACTCTCCAGGACCTAAATACTAATTATGCTTCAGAACCTCCCCCCACCCCAGTCCACCCCACTTCCCACAGCAGAGGTTGCTCTAGTCACTAAGACAAGCTCAAAGCAAACATTTTGGTGTATACTTAATGAGTTCAAAAGCAATGACGTAAGTAACTTGTTTATTTAGAAAGTGGCGTGAGAGGATGAAAACAAGGAATGGGGCATATAGTCAGCAGAGCTTAGATTTCTGACCTTGTTGTGGTTGTTGCTGTTTTTCTTTTTAATTATTTTTTTTCTACTACAAGTGTGCAACCATTTAATCAACCGCTTAGACCAAGATATAGAACACATACCAAAGACCTGGGAGGTACTTTTTGTCTAGCTAGCAGCCTTCGCTAGCCAAACATTATTCTGATTTCTGACACTGTAGGTTTGTTTTGAATGTTTTGGGGCTTCCCATCAATGGAATTATGCCCTATATGGTGCTTTACATTCAACTTTTTTTTTTCAGCCACACCTATGGCATTTAGAAGTTCCTAGACTAGGGGTCGAAACAGAGCTGTAGCTGCTGGCCTATGCCACAGCCACATCAACACCAAATCCAAGCAGAATCTGTGACCTACAACTCTGCTTCTAGCCACACAGGATCCTGAATCCAGTGAGTAAGTCCTGCATCCTCACAGAGACAACTTTGGGTCCTTAACCCACGGAGCCAAAATAAGAACTCCTCATTCAATATTTTGTCCAGGAGATTATCCCATGTCATTACAAGTATCTATGGTTTTATTTTAATTTTCCATTTCTGTGCCATATTCCACTTTGAGATAATGCAAGATTTATTGCCCTGTGGTACTGATGATGAATAGTAGGACAGTTTCCAGTTTGGGGCTAATATAAATAAGATTGCTATCAATATTGTTATAAATGTCTTTTGATGAACAGAAGCAGTCATTTCTCTTGAGTATGTTGTCAGGATGTAATTTACTGTGTATATGTATATTTAGTTTTAGTAGACACTGCCAAACATTTTCTCAAAGAGTTGAATCAGTTTTCACTCCCACTACCAGCGTATGAAAGTTCAGTTTCCTCCATAATTGGCATGGACTACTTTGCTACTTCATTTCTGTTCACTTGCCAAAGTTTCTTGAATTAGAAACAGAAATAAGGCTTAACGTAAACACACATCTTTCCTTCCAGGAACTCCAGCAGGTTCTCAAAGTGAATATTTCTGAAAAACCCCACTCAGCCCTGTTTGGGGGCAGAACCTTCTCCATAGGTTAGCCAATCTCTATGGAAAAGGGCTTTCCTAGGGCACATTTCTGAAAACTTAGCCCAGCTGGGGGCAGGGAAACAGTCTCCATTCCAGTCCACTCAGTCTTTCTGCCCCACCTAAGGGAAAATAAACAAAAACCATAGTCAACACCAATTCAAGGAAATACCATTAGAATATGTAAGAAGTGAAAATAATAGGCATCAAGCAAAGGGGTGGAGGGAAGCTTCACTACTAGATGAAGAACATGAACACCTCATGAAGGCCACAGCCCTGAGATATGAGCAAACAAAAAGCCTGATGTTTACTCAGAATATTAAAGAGTGTTCTCCCTTCCAGATTGTATGATCACCCTAAGACAGTTTAAGTATAAAGAAGTATATCATAGCTGAAACAGCCACAAAGTACAAAACGTTTTGAAATTTTAAGACAGAGATTCCCAGACTAAAAGAGGAGATCAAAAAAAAGATCACTAATGGAATTTGAAATCTCTGGTACCTATAACTACAACAAACATTAAAAAAAAAATCAACTTCTTACTAAAGTCCTAGTTACTTCAGTTCCTATTAGCTGATATAGCATGTCTAGGTTTTGATGAAAAAAATATCAGAAGACAAGAAAAACAAAGACCATAGACAATGTAATCATCAGACCCAGACTCAGATAAGACACAAATTTTGGCATTATCAGAGAATGAATATAAAGTATCTATGATTAATGTATTAAGGGCTCTAAAGGAAAAAAGTAGACATCATGTAAGAAGAAACAGGCTGTGTAAGCAGAAACATGAAAACTCTAAGGGTCAAAGATCTAAATGTAAGAGCTAAAAGTAAGAAACCCTTAGGAGTAGTATCAGAGTAAGTGTTCATGACCTTGAATTTGTTATATCTATACAGTGGAATACTATTCAGCCATAAAAGGTGTAAAATGGTGATACAACACAAGTGAATCTTGAAGATAGTTTTCCAAATAAAAGAAGACATATACAAAAAAGCCATTTGTTGCCTGATTTCATTTATAAGAAGTGGTGGGAAAGAGTAACTTTTGGGGTGATGAAAATGTTTGAGAATTAGTGATGGTTGCAAAGCATTGTGAATAAATTGTAATCTACTGTCTTATAGAATTTAAAGTGGTTAAAATATGAATTATATGTCATGCAAATTTTACCTCAATAAAAAATCAAGGAACCGCTAAAAAATAAATGCTTCAAATGAACAAAAATAAAATAAATATTTTAAAATGAAAAGAAGAAAACTCTAAGAAAGGAATCAAAAGAAGGTACTAGAAATGTCTCACAGTAACAAATGAAGAATGTCTTTGACAAGACATTGAGGATAGAATCTGTGAATTTGAACCTAAGTCAGTAGAAATATGACTGAGATGCAAAGAGAGAAAAAAAGATGAACAACAATAAAATAATAGAATGTACAAGAATCAACTGTACGCCAATATTAAAGAATAACCTACTCAAAACTGGAATAACAGAAAGATAAATTAGAAAAAATAAATATTTAAAGTAAAAGATCTTACCCATAAAGAAGCAAGAATAAGAATTACAGTGGAAAACAACAAATACTGTTTCTCGAAAACCTCTAACCAAGGCAGCTAGAATGTATATATAAGCAATATCAGAACTGAAAAAAAAGAAAATTATTTCTGATCCTATGGACATTAGAAGGATTAATGAGGGCACACTATGGATAATTCTATACCGGCAGATTTGAAAAATTAGAAGAAATTAATAAATTATTTGAAAGAAACAAATACCAAAACTCAGTCAAGAAATAAATAACCTGAGTAGTCATACTTATGTATTAAATAAATTGACTTGATCATTAAAACTATACAAAAAAAAAAGTATCAGGACCAGATGTCCAAAATGATGAATTCTAACAAATATTTAAAGAATAAATAATAAAAAAATTATAATATCTTCCCCAAAATAGAAAGAGTGGGAGCACTTCCCAGCACTTCACTAATACCAAAACCAGGCAAATGCATACAAGAAAATAAAATGAAAGGCCAATGTCTCTTATGAACATAGGTGCAAATATCCTTTTTTTTTTGTCATTTCTTGGGCTGCTCCCGCGGCATATGGAGGTTCCCAGGCTAGGGGTCGAATTGGAGCTGTAGCCACCAGCCTACGCCAGAGCCACAGCAACGCAGGATCCGAGCCGCGTCTGCGACCTATACCACGGCTCACGGCAACGCCAGATCCTTAACCCACTGACCAAGGGCAGGGATCAAACCCGCAACCTCATGGTTCCTAGTTAGATTCATTAACCACTGCGCCTCGACGGGAACTCCTGCAAATATCCTTAACCAAATGTTATCCAGCTATATATAGAGAGAGACATTATATAGTGCAGCTAGGGAATATTAATTTTAGAAAGGCAAGACAGGTTCAGCATTTGTAAATCAATCAGTGTAATTTATCATATTAAGAGACTATTAAATTTGTATCAGAAAAAAATGATCATATTAATAGAAGCTTTAAAAGTATTTGACAAAATTAAATAACTGTCATAACAGAAACTCTTTAAAAAAATCTAAGAATAAAAGGGAATTCCCAGAGTTCCCGTTGTGGCTCAGTGGTTAATGAATCCGACTAGGAACCATGAGGGTGCAGGTTCGATCCCTGGCCTTGCTCAGTGGGTTAAGGATCCGGCGTTGCCATGAGCTGTGGTGTAGGTCACAGATGCGGCTCAGATCCCGCGTTGCTGTGGCTCTGGCATAGGCTGGTGGCTACAGCTCAGATTCGACTCCTAGCCTGGGAACCTCCATATGCCATGGGAGTGGCTCAAAAAAATGGCAAAAAGACCAAAAAAAAAAAAAAGGGGGGGGGAATTCCCTTACCCTAATAAAGTATATGTATAGAAAAAGCTGCATTTAAAATCTAAATCTAAATCAAACATTATGATGGTGAGAGACTGAATGGTTTCCTACTATGATCAGGAAGATATCAGGAATGTCCTTTCATCACACCTATTCAACGTTGCTCTGGATGTCCTAGCTAGTGTAATAAGATAAACATAAATAAAAGGCATGCAATTTGGAAAGGAATAAGTACAGAAGTGCTTATTCACAGATGACAAGATTACATAGAAGTTATCAAAGCATTTACAAGAATGCTTCTGGAACTAAGAAACAAGCACAAAAGGTTGCAGGATACAGTTGTTTTCCTATAAATCAAAAATTAACTATTGAAACAAAATTTTAAAATACTATCATTGATAGCACCAGAAAATGAAGTACTTAGGTATAAATAGGTTTATGATATCTATGCCTAGAAAATCAAATAAGCTAACCAAATGAAGAAGTATCCGCTATTCATTGTTTGGAAGGTTTAGCATTGCTAACATGTCAGTTCTTCCCAACTTTGACTCAATGAAAGCCCAATCTAAAAATCCTAGGAAGCCATTTTGTAGATAACAAACAACTGATTCTAAAATGCCTATGAAGTGAGTTCCCTTGTGGAACAACAGGTTAAGGATCTGGTGTTGTCACTGCAGTGGCTCAGGTTGCTGCTGTGGCATGAGCTCAGTCCCTGGCCCAGGAAATTTCACATGCTGTGGACATGGCTGAAAAAAATTAAAAAAATAAAAAACAAATAAAATGCCAATGAAAACACATAGGTCCACATAGAGGAGCCAATACAAAACTGAACAGGAAGAACAAAGTTGGAGGACTCACGCTCCCCAATTAAAAACTTAATATAAAGCTACAATAATCAAAACAGTGTGGTACCTTCAAAAAAGAAAAAAAATAGACATAGTTCAATGGACCAGAATAGAGAATCCAGAAAGAGACACACACTTTCAGTCAACTAATATTTTTTTGGCTTTTTGTCTTTTTAGGGCCATACCCGAGGTTTATGGAGGTTCCCAAGCTAGGGGTCTAATCGAAGCTGTAGCTGGCTGGCCTATGCCAGAGCCACAGCAATGCAGGATCCAAGCTGCATCTGTGACCTACACCACAGCTCACAGTGATGCTGGATCCTTAACCCACTGAGCAAGGCCAGGGATGAACTGGAAACCTCATGGTTCCTAGTTGGATTCGTTAACCACTGAGCCACGATGGGAACTCCCAGTCAACTACTTTTTGACAAAGCAGAAAGAAAAATCAATGGACAAAGTATAGTCTTTCGATAGATTGTTTTGAAACAATTGAACATGCATTTGCTTAAAGATGAATCTAGCCACATGTCTTACACTTTACATAAAAATTAATACAAAATGAATGAAGACCTATTGCTAAACTAAAAATTCTAGAACAATACGTAGAAGAAAATCTATGTATTTGGTGATGAGCTTTTTTTTTTTTCTTTTTATGGTTACACCTGCAGCATATGGAAGTTCCCAGGCTAGGGGTCAAATTGGAGCTGCAGCTGCAGGCCTATGCCACAGCCATGACAACACATGGAGCTGATCCTCATCTGCAACCTATGCAGTGGCCTGTAGCAATGCCAAATCCTTAACCCACTGAGTGAGGCTACATCCTCATAGATAATATGTCAGGCTCTTAACTCACTGAACCACAATGTGAACTCCAGTTTGATGATGAGCTTTTAAATACAGCAAAGCCAAGCTTCATGAAATAAAAATTGATAAATTAGATGTCTTATAATTAAAAACTGCTTTGTCAATGATACTGTTAAGAGGAAGACAAGTCAAGCCACATACTGGTAGAAAGTATGTAAAACACACATCAAATAAAGTATTTATATCCAAACGATGCAAAGATCACTTAAAATCCAACAAGAAGAAAACAACCTAATTTTTAAAAAGATGGAGATTGTAAAGACAGCTTATCAAAGATATGTGGATGGAAGATAAGTATGTGAAAAAAAATACTCAGCATCATTTGTCATTAGAAAATGCAAATTAAAACATCAATGACATAACGTTATATCTGTTAGAATGGAGAAATTCCAAACAACTGACAAAAATATTGTGCTTGAAGATTCAGAGCAACAGAAACTCTCATCCACTGCAAGCACAGAACCAAAATGGCACAGACATAGAGGAAGATAATTTGACATCCATCTCACAAAGCAAACCATAGTATTACCGTATAATTACAATACCTCTGTATTTGCTCAATTTATTTGAAAACTCACATTTACACAAATTCTTCACATGATGTTTACATAACTTTTTCTTGTAATCAGCAACAATCAGAAGCAATTAAGACACCCCTGGGTTAATAGATAAATTATGGTACACCCATATAATGGATTACTATTTAGCAGTAAAAAGAAATTATCCATCAAGCTCTGCAAAAACATGGAGAAAACTTAAATGCATATTGCCAAGTGAAAGAAGCAAGAATGAAAAGGCTAACTACAGAATAATTTCATTTATATAACAATCTGAAAAGGCAAAATTATAGAGATGGTAAATAGATCATTGGTGCCAGGGTTCAGGAAAGTGGAGGACTGAATAGGTGAAGCAGAGGGCATTTTTTTTTATGGCTGCACCTGATCTGATCTGTATCTGCAACCTGCACCTGCAGCTTACCACAATGCTGAATCCTTTAAACCACTGAGTGAGGCCTGCATCCTCATGGATACTAGTTAGGTTCTTGACCCCCTAAAGCAAAATGAGAACTCCCCTAGAGGGGATATTTTTAGTGCAGTGAAACTATTCTGCAAAACTCTGTAATAGTGGATATGAGATATTTTGTATTTATCAAAACCCATAGCATATGTAACACAACCCTCCCCAAACTTTACATTCATAGGCAAAGTGGTAAGTGTGGGAAACATCCTGTCCCCACATTCATTCTTGATTTGAGGAAGAGTACTCCCCAAACAATTTGTGTGGATGTGCTCAAACCCCTCTCCACCCCAGACCCTCCACTGAGCTGCCACTGCCTTTACCTCTCAAATAAAAACTTGCACAGATTCTTCTTAAAGAGGCTCAATGTAAACATTCAGATCTCTGTATACTAACAGAGCCACTGTGCATAAGAGGGTTAAACTGAGGAGTGGGTCAACAGGAAGTAGTACTCAGATTTCTCCTCACCCCCTCAAGCCTTTAATTACATTTTTGTTAAATGTCAGTTGTCCTTATTCCATATCATAATTCCAGATGATCAGGATATTTTAAACTTACTTTACGTCTAAATATGAGACACTCATAGCTAATTCTAAGCCCCAGCACGCTGATTACGTGAATCGGACAGCGCATGCAAGAGCTGCGCAATTCTGGTGAAGTGTTTACATCTGCAGAGATAAGTGAGAAATGGTTTATTAATCATCACGACGCCACTAAACAGAGGGAGGAGAAGGAGGGAGACTAGGGAGGTAATGACAAACGCACATCCTCCTCCCCTCTTGCGCACAAACCACCCCCGCCAAGAGCCCTGGGCTGTGGTGCAGGAGCAGACAACACCCTTCAGTGCAGGGAGAGGATTGCGCAAACCCCCAGAAGACCCCCTCCCTTCACCAAGACACAGAGTCCCCCTACCCTCCCCCTCTGCTGCTGCAAACACAAGTGGTTCCTGAGGATCTTTGTTCTCAGAAATACAGACTTTTATTGATGGGTCTGAAATCAGCTGTCATTCAAAAACCTCAGTTTCAAACATCCAAGCTCTACTACAGTGAAGAAGCTAGCAAAGGTTGTGAAAAAAAAAATTGTCCCTTCTAGCAGACTAATCGGTGCTGTTATCAAAAGGACAGAAAAGAAAAACCTGCACAGATAAGACATTGCGGTTGATCCAAACTACAACTACGGTGGCCTCTCCTTGGATAATCATGTAGAATAACTTCAGCGTTCTTTACCAGTCCTGAGCTAAGCATGCTTCTGGGCATCAGAGAGATAAATTGAGGGAAAGGCTTTCATCGAGCACAATTTACATTTCTGATATTAGGGAGTTATAAAACTATAGGGTGTTTTTCTTCTTCTTTTTTTTTTTGAGTTGTTTTTGGAGCCACCCTTGGCTCTATGAAGTTCTTAACTCACCTCTTGTCGAATTCCATCTGCCTTTTAATTCCACATCTTAAATCATAGATGATCAGGACTTTTCCATCCATCCACACCTGAATCGAAGACCCCAATATTCCATCCCAAATGTCCACACTCACAGTTGCATTTGGATGGGGAGAAAATGGGCAGAAAAGCAATTTATTTGTAGCCACTGAAGGCTATCTTCATAGTAATAGAATAGAAGACGGCTGATGAATGGCTATCAGCCCAAAGGAAGGAATGGTGGGGTAGAAAGGTAGGCGGAGAATTAGCCCTCTGTACCTCCCTACAATTGCCACTCTTGCTTCTGCTGTGACCCTAAAGGAGACACAAGCACAATGAAGAACTTGCCAGGCATCAAAGAAGAGTGCAAGGCTGGAAGCCCCCTCCTCTCAACGGGAGGGCTCACCACTTGCCCCTCCCTCCGACACCCGCTCCCTCCCAGCTGTCTGTCCACATATTTGTTCTCAAGAACAAAGCTCTCCCAGACACAGACCCACACACCAGCTTCCCTGAGAATCCCCCTGCTTCAAACATTGCTTAGAGTCTTGTCAAATATAGGGGATATCACATCTGAGTACCTCCCTTCATGTTAGCAGCAGCAGATGGTTGGGTTTGGGTGATGTGGAAAAATGAGTGTGGTGTCAATATTTCAGAAATCTTGGTGGAGTTACCTGAAGCTTTCATGATTTATTCATTCAGTATTCACTGAGACTCCCTTTTCTTTCACACTCTTAATACACATTGTCTAGCTCCAGCTTTAAGTGATTCTCTGTCTGAAGCCAGGGCACTCCAGGTTTTTTTTTTTTTTTTAACCTTTCATTCCACATAGGAACCAGAGATCCCTTTAGACCTTACTGTGGCTGATCAGTAAATGAAGGCAACTTAAGTGGAAGCAATTTAAATAGGAACCGTTAACAGAATATATAATAGATGATTAGGGTTCTTGAACTCAGGGAGAAAAATAGGCGACCAGGGTTAGAATGGAGAAACAGCACAGCCAGCATCTCCCTCCCCCCACCCCTCCCCCTTGTAGTCTTTCTCTCTAGTGAAAAGAAAAGAGCAGAAGCACAAAAAGGACCCTTTGGAATACAAAGCCAGGGTAGAGACCCCTGATGCAAAAAAGAGGTCACCCCCCAACCCCCCCCAGTTCATTTCCCCACACTGTACCCCACTCCTGCCAGCAGCTGGCTCTCATGAACAACCTCTCTACAATACAGCCTGGACACCACATTCTCTGAAGTGCCTTAATTTCATGCATTCTGCAGCAGTTTATTCATGTGAAGTGTCTTCTGAACCCAATACAATTGTTTTATCTAGGACTGGAGTGTAAAGTGACGCTAATGGGAAACAGTAGAGGTTTCTGAAATGGAAGCAATTTTTGCAAAACTGCAGCCATTTTGTTCTGATACCGTTTCATCCCTCTGAGCCATTATCTACAGAGTTTGTCCAGTTAAAAACTCCTTTTCATTTCCAGTTTTATATGATTTCTAACATGTCTACAAAAAAACATTTCTAACATTTCTAACAAAATCTACTTTGGAACACAGCATCCACAAGTATCTGAATTTATCAACCAGAGAAACCAAGTGGGTCAATCATATGTGTTCAGAATCATGCTGCTCTGCAGGCAGGCACCACACAACTTGTCTATCAGAACCCCAAACTTAGAGGGAAGGAGAAAGGGGTGGATGAGAGAGGGAGTTAAACAAATGAGGCTACATCCCCCACCCCTTTGTGCCCCACCCCTACTTCTGCAGGATGCTAAGAAAAGACAAAGGAGACAAGGTGCACTTTGAAGCTCTCCCGAGGGCAGGGGACCTCCTTTTTTTCCTCTTCTCTCACTTAGACTATTCTCAGCTCTCTTACACTGGAGACTTTGTCTTCTGAAAAAGTGCCTCTACAAAATGCGCTATTATACCAGATTTCCTTCAAATAGCCCCTGTCTCAAACATTTTTTGTTTCGTTGTGTGTGGCCCTATGTTTGACCTTTAGTGCTTCATCCTTTCCCTGAACCCTAGGAATAATGAATGCAGCCAGGAGACTGAAGCACGAGTTTATGAGTGTAAGACAATTCTACCTGTTTTCCTCCTTCATTCTTTATGATGCCTTTTACTCTGTCAAGCACTTAACCCACTCCTTGTCAAACTCCTACAGCTTTTTCATTCTGTGTCAAACACATACACATACCCACCCTCAGCCACACACACACCCCACACACAGAATATGAGGGCTTAATCTTTCCCTTAACACATATATTGGGGAACTTAGTTGTCTGTGTCAAATCCCAAGGACCTTCAATTACATGTAAGAAGATTAGTGAGATGTCAGAATGAGGTAATTATTTAGGAGTAAAGCTTAGTCTGATCTCTTCAGTAAGACAGGGAAAAGTGGCTCATCAAATACAGGGCATTCAGAGAAAGGGAACAGCAGGCAGGCATAGGAGGGAAAGATCCATCAGCTGTCTTTGCTGATGCAACCCCAAACTCATGAAAACAACCTGAAGGAGACAAGTGCAGGGAAGGCAGAGGAAGGCACGTGGCAACTCCAGGAATCCAGCTTTATCACGCAGAGGCAACAACTGGCCCACTGCTTTTCTTTCAGGGTCTCCAAAGCCCACCAAAAACTTAATACCACACAATTGCCTGTGGACAGACAAACCATTAGGCAGAATGGGGTTCTTAAGGTGAAGTCATGCTTATGTTTGGTTCTCAATCAATAACTGTATATCTCCAAAATCTCAAATTCCAGTATTCCAATATCTAGCCTCCACTTTCAATTCACAGTCCCTGGAAAACCCATGTCATCAGTCCTTTTATCTCCATGAAACTCCAATTCCTTGATCTTTAATGTTTTCCTGCATTTTGTCTTCTTCCCAGCCTTACCTCCCCTACCCTACTAAGCCCAATACATCCATTTACCCTTTCATTTCTCCTCCTTGTTTGATCTCCATCCTACTCCTGAGAACCAGACATGTCTGAAGAAAAACATTCAATTGTGGTTTGTTTTTGTTTTTTGGTTTTGGTCACACCCATAGCATTTGTAAACTCCCTGGCCAGGATTCAAACCCGTACCACAGCAGCGACCCAAGCCACTGCAGCAAAAATGCCAGATCCTTAACCCACTGCACCACAAGAGAATTCCTGGCTTCAATTTCTTTAGTCCACATAGATCATTTTTATTCATGGTAAAATATATATAACATTTACTATCATTACTATTTTAAGTTTAGAGTTCAGTGGCATTAAGTACATTTGCACTGTTGCACAACCATCTTGTGAAAATGAAACTGTACCCACTACCAACTTACCACTGTTTCATACTTCCAGCTACTGGCAGGCAGCATTCCCCTGTGTGTGTGTCTCTATGAGTTTGACTATTTTAAGTACCTCATATAAGTGATATCAGTATTTGTTATTCTGAGGTGTTGTTTGCTTTGCAGGGGTGCGTGTGTTGTTGTCATCGTTGTCTTTTTTTTTTTTTTTTTTTTTGGCCTCACTTACAGCATGTGGAAGTTCCTGGGCTAGGGGTTTAATCAGAGCTACAGTTGCTGGCCTATACTACAGCCGTAGCAACCCTGGATCCCAGCCACATCTGTGACCTACACCACCCCTTGTAGAAATGCCCAATCCTTTATTCACTGAGTGAGGCCAGGGATCAAACCTTCATCCTCACAGAGACAATGTCAGGTCCTTAACCCAATGAGCCACACTGGGAACTCCAGTATTTGTTATTTTGAAACTGCCTTATTTCACTTAGCCAGTCATAAAGTCCTTAGGGTTCACTTGTGTTGTAGCATATATCAGAATTCCATTCTTTTTTTTTTTTAAAGCTGAATAATATTCCACTATAATATAATAATATTCCACTATAATATAAGCTGAATAATATTCCACTATATACCACATTTTGCTTACCATCCATCCATCAATGCACATATGGGCTACTTCCACATTTTAGCTATTGTGAATAATGCTGCTATGAAAATAGGTATACAAATATATGTTCAGTATTCTTCTTTATAGTTCTTCTTTTGGTTATTTGCCAACAGTGGAATGGCTGGATTATATGGTAATTCTATTTTTAATTTGTTGAGGAATTACCACAGTGGCTATAACATTCATTTTATGTTCCCAGAAATTATTCACAAGGCTTCCACTTCTCTACATCCTTACCAACAGTTGTTTCCTGTTCTTTTTTGATAATAGACATTCTCACTGGTGTCAAGTTGTATCTCATTGCAGTCTTGATTTACATTTTCCCAATGATTAAGTGATGTTTATGTTTTTTTTTATTTTATTTATAAACTATAATCACAGACTTCTTTGGGGTCTAAGATATACTAAGTGATTCTGAACAATTCTTCCCACTGTTAAAGCTAGGAAACTGATCAAACCATACAAAACAATGGTTCTCAGACATTGAAAAACAGACAGCATAGAATTGCACACAGGAAACCATACACATGAGGCCCATTCTCACTGAGGCTTTTTGCTTGGAGACATATTCAGAACAGTAGCCCCTGGAGGGCATGCTCAGAGGAAAGGGAGATGAAATTTTAGGAAGGCAGAGATGTCTGGAAGGTATGGAGAATAGAACCATAGAGGAGTGGGCCATCCAAAGACACAGACACAGAAATCACTGTTTCTATATGTAAGGTACATTTGTACAGAGTGAGACCCAATAAGAAAGTACTAATACATGATGGAGAGCTGTATCCTTATCAATTCCTAGAGTTAGAGGTCTGAGATACATTTGAGTTAGGACCAGGCAGAGTAAAGAGTCTGTTGAGCATTTGGGACATTAAATAAAAAACATTAAGAGAGACATATCTTAATTATATAGCTAAAAAAAAATCCAGGAAGTTCCCTTTGTGGTGCAGTGGAAACGAATCCAACTAGGAACCATGAGGTTGTGGGTTCGATCCCTGACCTCAGTCAGTGGGTTAAGGATCCGGCATTGCTGTGAGCTGTGGTGTAGGTTGCAGACGTGGCTCAGATCCCACGTTGCTGTGGCTGGGGTGTAGGCTGGCGGCAACAACTCCAATTAGACCCCTAGCTTGGGAACCTCCATATGCCACAGGTGAGGCCCTAAAAAGACCAAAAAAAATCCATAAAATAAAAGTTATGCTTTTTATTTATTTTACCCATAGAATAAAAAGCTTAAATGAGTCTCACAAGAATAATACTGATTCATACATATTTCAATTTCCTACCCAAATGACTTCAACCCTCTTCAAAACAAGATGAAAAAAAATCTACAATGTAAAAGCCACAATGTACAATATCCAAAGAAACTCCAGATAGGAAAGGAAGCAGAAATATGAGACCTTAAGCAGGATAAACATCAATTAAAATAAACAGACTCAGAAATGACAGGGGTGTTAGAATTAGCAAATAACAAATTAAAACACATTTTGTATGTATGTGCAAGGATCTCAAGGAAATTTGAACATAAGAAGAACAAAATAGAAGATGTGAAAATAAAAAATAGAACTTGTAGAGCTGAAAAGTGCAATAAATGAAGTAAAAGTTTCCCTGGAACATCCACAGATTATTACAGAAAAAATACAAGAGAAATTAAATGCATTACAATAAAAACTATTCAAACACAGGAACGGAGATTAAAAGAAAAATGAAAAGAATGAAAGACCTAAGACTACGGCTGAAAATGTAAGACACAGAGTGAGAGAAAAAATTTGCAAACCATCTATCTGATAAAGTATTAATACCCAAAATATGATATTCACTCAACTTAATACTTTAAAAAACACAAATGATCTAATTAAAATGGCAAGGATATGAATATCTTCCAAGGCAGATATTCAAATGGCCAACTGGTTCATAAAACTGCCCAGCATCACTGATAATAGAGAAATGCAAATTAAAACCACAATGAAATATATGGTATTACAATACTAGACCCAACTGCATTATAGTGTTACAAAATGAAATAGTTTTCCCCATCAGACATAATATTAATTCTAATAATATATTTAGGTAAAAAAAGGCAAAAGTATTTCACAAACTTCCAGTTTCCTTTTAAACATTTATCTTAATCCCATCAACTGTTGCCTTCCCCACATCTTCCCAATCTAATTTATCCCCTCTTACAGCACTTCATCAACTGATTTTGTAATCACAACATCTTGGGCTCCAATATCAAGGAGTCTGCAAAGTTTTCTTCTCTGCCTTCCAGTCATTTTATCAACACTATGTACATGGCTTTGGATTTCAAGCTAAGGATTGGGTCGAGAGACATTCAATTTTTTGTTAATCTTCATTCTGATTAATTTGCTGGACCAGCATCCCTGGATATTTGAAGTCAGGTTTCTAATTTTTTCAGTGCCTTCCAGCTTTAAAAATTCCTTCAAAGTTGAGTAGCAGAATGTATTGTCTAGGGCCCTTCAATATTGGGTCCAGTACAGCAACTTCTTGTCCACTTAACCTTGATAATACTGCAGATGGACTTTTAGATTAACTTCATTGGTATCTGCTTTATTCATTCCATTTCTTAACAACCTTTTAAAGTCTTCTACCCTGCTGGAATAAGTCCCCTGACTATTGCTTTTGTCTTCCTCCACTCTCTTGTGGATAACTCTGATTTTCTTAGCATTTTTAAGACTCAATAGAGGAACCTGAGGCAACCAATTTGATACAGCATCTCAGACTATTGCTTGATTTTTTTCATCAGTTTACATGTGGTGCCCATGTGAAAGAAGCCTCCTTGCTTATGACATCTACAATAACCTGAGTAAGGGGCTTATTAAATGAATAAACATTCCCATTATCATAAAGCCAACCCATTGTGGCTTGAATATATATCCTATCAGCCACTTCTTCTGGGAAGGTATACTTGGTAGTTAAAGGAGAGAAAGAAAATTCTCCATCTCATGGTAAACAAACATTTTATTATCTACCCAACTTGCTGTCCCCTCGGTATTAGCCTGTTGTGCATTTGCATTAGGAATGGCCATCTGTGATTGTTCAATATTCATCTGCAGGTTCTGCATCAACCCCAAAATGTTCCTCCATAATGCAACAACTAAAAATCAAGGACACGACTCCTGAGCTACACTGTCCATTTAGTTATCTATTCATTTTAATAACTGCTCTTCAGGAAACTGATTATATCAATTCCCAAATGAGATAAGAGGTTCACACTGCCACTCTTCATTTTGGTAGCTTCTTAGTTTTGCACCCCCACTGTCACCTGGATTACCTTGTTGGGAATGAGGGATCATAAAAGTGTTATCTGTTGTTCTACAATAATTTTCACTTTGTTGGTAACCTGCGGCTAATAGCTATAACTAGGACTAGCCAAAATTCTAGTTTAGTACAGATTCAGATCCTTTTTCAACAATTGCCTCTACTTAGTTTTAGCTATTACAGAAAAAAGGAATTATATATTTAGCTTTTTTCTCATTCCTTTGCAATTCCTTAGCTATCCAATGGGCAAACTCTTAAGGAGTTGGATCTATCATTTATAAATCACATTGATAATATTTACTTTCAGTAACTGATCACAGTGCAACTGCTATCTCTTACCATGGTAGCCATGGTTACTTAGTAGCAAACAATGCATCTAAGTTTGACATCTCTTGCTCTGTTGTCCATTCTTTCCCAAATAATGCTTTCACCATGTTTCAGTGAGTCAAGAGTCATTTGTGTGAATGACTAGCATCAACTTAAGAACTGAGTTCCCACGACAACCCTTAGGCACAGTGATTCACTAGAAGGATCACAGGACTCAGAAAACTGCTGTATTCACAGTATAATTTATCACAGTGAAAAGAAACATTAACGTCAGAAAAAGGAAAAGGTGCGTGGGCAAATTCCAAGAAAAAATCAGGTTCAAACATTCAATTGCCCCCACTCCAGTGGAATCACATGGATGTGCCTAATGAAACCAGCAGCAATGTGTGATAACACATGTGAAGTGTTTTTAACCAGAGAAGTTCATCTGAATCTTTGTGTCCAGGATTTTTATTGAGGGTCGTAGCACCTGCATGATTGACTGACTACAGCTATTCAAACTCCAGCTCCTCAAGGAAAAAGAAGTTATTCACCATAATTCACATTATTAGCATAAAATATCTGATCAAACTGGTAGTATGGGGTCCAAGATCTCCATACAAAAAAACCTTTACCAGGCAGAATATTTCAAAGGCTTAGAGAGATCATCTCTCAAGATCAGATCAAGGGCCAATCCTGAAGACTAGTCTTTCTGGGAAATATTGGGGCCTGAACAGACCAGGCTCTCATACTGAGTAAAGTAGGTCAGAAAGACAAAGACAAATACCATGTGACATCACTTACATCTGGAATGTAATATACAGCACAATGAACCTTTCCACAGAAAAGAAAATCATGGACTTGGACAATAGACTATGGTTTCCAAGGGGGAGGGGGAGGGAGTGGGATGGATGGGGTGCTTGGGGTTAATAGATGTAGACTATTGCCTTTGTAATGGATTAGCAATGAGATCCTGCTGTGTAGCACTGGAGCTATATCTGGTCACTTATGAAGGAGCATGATAATGTGAGAAAAAAGAATGTATATATATATATGTATAACTGGGTCACCATGCTGTACAGTAGAAAATTGACAGAACACAGTAAACCAGCTATAATAGAAAAAAATTAAAAACCCATTATGTAAACTTAAAAAAAAAGAAAATATAGCTATACATTTTGTTGACCTTAAATTAGGCTAGGTAATAGAGTTTCACTGTGGTGCAACAGGATCTGTGGAATCTCTGCAGCTCCAGGGCCAGGTTTGATCCCCAAGTCAGCAGAGTGGATTAAAGGATCCAGCATTGATGCATCTGCAGTGTAGGTCACAACTGAGGCTCAGATTTGATTCCTGGCCAGGGAACTCCATATGCTTCACGGCGGCCAAAAAAGAAAAAATAATTAGACTTGGTCATATGGGCTC
Organism: Sus scrofa; assembly: GCF_054392235.1. Taxonomy (NCBI): domain Eukaryota; kingdom Metazoa; phylum Chordata; class Mammalia; order Artiodactyla; family Suidae; genus Sus; species Sus scrofa. The sequence goes on from NC_139383.1 coordinate 153,190,321, forward strand.
ATAGATCATAGATATGAATAAGCATAAAAGAATATGCAGCAAATAAACTCATCAAAATTAAAAACTTCTGTGATTTAAAGTACTCTATCAAAAAAGTAAAATAACCCAAATAATTGGAATAAATAGTTGCAAATAATATATTAAATGTCTATTAAGCAAAACACAAATGAATTTTACAACTCAGAGATAGAAAGGCAGATTATCTAGCTTAAAATGGTCAAAGGATTTGAGTAGACATTTTTCAAGGAAAATGTAGAGAAGGCCAACAAGTACATGAAAATATGCTCAACATCATCAGTCATCATGTAAATATACATCAAAACCACAATGAAAATATCACTTTACACTCATTAGAATTGTTACAGTAAAAAAGAGAGGCAATAACCAGGGTTCACAACATGTTTAATTTGAAATCCTCATAAACCCTTGCAAACTGCTGATGGGAATGTAAGATGATGTCACCACTTTGGAAAGCAATCTGATAGCACCCAAACATGTCAACCCTAAAGTTATCATATAAACTATCAATTCCACTACTGGATGTACTCCCAAAAGAATTTAAGACAGTTACGGAAACCAACACTTGTACACCAGTGTCCATAGCTCCCCTTTTTACAATAATCAAAAGGTGGAAACAACACAAATTTACACCAACTCAGGATTTTGTTATATGGTAAATTATGCCCATACACCGAATATCTTACAGCAGGAAATAAAAAAAAAGGAGAATTAAGTACAATTACATGCCACGATATGAATGAATCTTGAAAACATTGTGCTAAATGAAAAAAGAAAGACATAAAAATACACAAAGGCAACAAAGTATATGACTCAGTTTGTGAAATGACCAGAATAGACAAATTCCTAGAGATAAAAAGTATATCATTTGTTGCCAAGTTCTTAGTGGAGGAGGGAATGAGCAGTGATTGCTATGTAGTTTTTTTGGGGGGGGGTAATGAGAATGTGCTAGAATTGGATATTTGTGTTGGTTGCAAAACTGTGAATCAAGGTGACCTTTGAATAACATGGATTTGAAATATGCAGGTCCACTTAAAAGCAGATTTTTCAATGGTCTATTCAGCACACAATTCCCAATTGGTTGAATCCACATATGTGTAAACATGACTTTGGAGGGCTAACTATAAAATTGTAGGCAGATTTTTGACTGAAAGGAGGGTTGACACCTCTAAACACCCTTCCACTATACACCAAAACCACTTAATTGTGCACTTTAAAGTGGTTTATTTTATCACATGAATTGCATCTCAATAAACAAGAGTGATCATTATGGCAGAGGAATAGACATATTGATTGATGGAATAGCATATAGAAGTTAGAAACATTTTTCCTCACAGTATGGCCCTTTTATTTTTGAAAATGGAGTAAAAGCATTTCAGTGGAGAATGTCTTTTCAATAAATAGTCTAGAGCAAGTGAACATTCACAGACAAAACAATGAATCTTGTCCTAATTCTCACACCTTATTAAAAAAATAATCAAGAGTTCCCATGTGGCTCAGTGGGTTAAGGATCCAGCATTGTCACTGCTGTGGCTCAGGTTCTATTCCTGGCCCAGGAATTTCCACATGTCTGTCTGACATGGTCAAAAAATTATCTAAAAGTGAATCACTGACTTAAATATAAAATGCAAAAAACCTGGAGTTCCCACTGTGGCTCAGTGGAAATGAACCCAACTAGTATCTATGAGGATGTGGGTTCAATCTCTGGCCTTGCTCAGTGGGTTAAGGATCCCACATTGCTGTAAGCTGTAGCATAGGTCGCAGACGTGGCTCAGATCCTGTGTTGCTAGGGCTGTGGCCTAGGTTGGCAGCTGTAGCTCTGATTCAACCCCTAGCCTGGGAACTTCAGCCCTAAAAAGGCTTTTTAGGTTCAGCCCTAAAACGACAAAAAAAAAAAAGCAAAGAAACTGTTAAGATCACAATAGACAAACTACAGACTGGGCAAAAATATTTGTAAACTATGTATCTGATAAAGGCTTCATATCTAGAATATATAAATAATTTTTAAAATTCAGTGGTAAAAAAATAAGAAGAATGGGCAAAAGACATGAAGAGATATTTCACTGAAGAAGATACAGAGACAGCAAATAAGCACATGAAAATATAGTCAACATCATTAGTCAGTAGGAAGACGCAAGTTAAAATCATGATGAGATATTATTATTATTATTATTATTATTGTCTTTTTGCTATTTCTTGGGCCGCTCCTTCCACATATGGAGGTTCCAAGGTCGAATCGGAGCTGTAGCCACCAGCCTACGCCAGAGCCACAGCAACGCAGGATCCTAGCCGCGTCGGCAACCTACACCACAGCTCACGGCAACACCGGATCGTTAACCCACTGAGCAAGGGCAGGGACCGAACCCACAACCTCATGGTTCCTAGTTGGATTCGTTAACCACTGCGCCACGATGGGAACTCCCATGATGAGATATTATTACACATCAGTCAGAACTGCTAAAAAGTGACAACACTAAATTCTGGCTACTAGGCAAAAAAACTAGATCATTCAAATTTCTGGTGGAAATTCAAAATGGTAAAATACTCTAGAAAACAGGTAGTTTATTTAAATTCTAAACATACAAATAACATATTTCCCAGAAATCACACTACTCCTGAGTATTTATCCCAAAGAAATGAAAAAGTTTGTCTACAGAAAACCTGTTTATGGATACTTATATTTATTCATAATAAGCCAAAAACTGGAAATATCCCAAAGGCCCTTCAAATGGTGCCTTATCACACAAATGTGGTATATCCATTTCAGGAGTTAACCATGGATATACACAGCAACCTAAATGAGCCACCAGAAGATTATGCTGAGTGAAAAAAAAGTCAAACTCGAGAGGTTTTTATTTCAAAATCATGAAATAAAAAAATTATAGAAATGGAGACCAGATTAGTGGTTACAAGTGGGTAAGGATGGAGGTGGACAGGTCAGAAGATGGGAGATATTAAAGGGCAATATGAAAAATCCTGAGATGATGAAAATGTTCTGTGTATTTGACTGTGTCAGCGTGAATATCCTGGTTGTGTTATTTTTGTGTGATTGTGTATCTGTTGTCATTAGGAGAAACTGAGTAAAGCATATGAAGGATTTCTACAGGTTATTTCTTACAACTGCTTTTAAGTATATAATTATACTACAATTTAATTTAAAATTATTTGTTCTATATACTAGTCATGAAAATTTGGAAAATAATTTTTAATGCCATTTACAATAGCATCCCCAAATATGAAACATTTAGGGATAAATTTAACAAAACATAGGCAAGACACACTGACAATTCAAACTCTTCCTGGCCCAGATGGATATCATTGTTAGTCTTTCATTCTTCTAGATGTAAGAGGAAGAATGCAGGATAATATTTCTGAGATCAGATGATGCTTCTGCAGGACCTATCTTTATGAAGCCCATTCCTTCTTTCATACATCCCTAGGCTCCTTTTCAATTGATGTTGCATTTTTCTCTCATTAACATCCTGCTCCAAAAAGCTTAGAGCACATTCTGAGGCATAAAACTCTGCTTTTATTCAAAAATAACATTACCGCTAGTATTTATCTTCTAAATTCACTATATCCCCAAGAATGATGTTCTGTTCCTTCATTCAATATAAAACTTATACATCCTTCTCTGAGCCATGAATGATGGAACAAAATCAAATATCTTCTCTAGCCTCTTGATGTTCACATTATTAAGGATGTATTAATTCATTTAAGACCAAAATCACAGCATACCTGATATATATCTCTCACAGTAAATTTATGTGGAACTTGGGCAGGAAAGAAAAAATAAAATCTAGAGGCAATGTCTATTGCCCATTGGAACCTGTGCCAGGCTTGCTGCATCCCATTCCTTTGAGGAATCTCAGAGCAACTTGACTACTTTAGTGACATGATTTCACTTGTCTCAGGAAGACAGAGGGACTTGGTCTTTCCTGGGACATCCCACTATGCAGTGTACAAAGGAAGCATGTCTGACCCAGAGCCCATGATCATCCTCTCTTATCCATCATTGCTTCTGTTGTTGTTCACTTCATCATGGAGCCAAAAGATGCTAAAAAGAATCTCCACTTCATTCTACATTCCCAGCAACAGTGTATAAGTATTATATTTTTCTACATCCTCATCAACATACATTATTATTTTTTATAACCATTGTATAACCATTTTAACAGGGGTGAGTCGAAATCCAGTTGTGGTTTTGATCTACATTTCAATGATTGTTAGTGATGTTGAGTACTTTTTATTTTTATTGGATGCGCCCACAGCATATGGAAATTCCCACACCAGGGATCAAATCTGAGCTGTAGCTACAACTTATGCCACAGCTACATCAACACTGGATCCTTAACTCACTGCACCACAACAGGAATATCTTGAGCAACTTTTGTATCCCTAATAGACTTCTTTGTCTTCTAGCTTTTTGTTTTTCGTTTTTGAGAAAAGTACTTTGCCCATTTTTTAATTAGGCATTCTTTAGAATTTATTTTAAATTTTATTTTCTGCTACTGAGTTCTAAAAGATTCTTCTATATTTTGAAATTATTCAAAACATTCCTTAAAAAAACACATGCACCTGCATGTTCATTGCAGCATTGTTCACAATAGCCAAGACATGGAAACAATCCAAATGTGCATCAACAAATGATTGGATTAGAAAGATGTGGTATATATACACAATGGAATACTCAGCCATAAAAGAAATAATGCCACTTGCACCAACATGGATGGAACTAAACTCTCATACTGAGTGAAGTAAGTCAGAAAGGGAAAGACACCATATGATATCACTTATATCTGGAGTATAATATATGGCACAAATGAATCTTTCCACAGAAAAGAAAATCATGGATTTGGAGAATAACTTGTGGTTGCCAAAGGGGAGGAGGATGGAGTGGGGTAGCTTGGAGCTTGTGGTTAACAGATGCAAACAATTGCCTTGAGAATGGATTAGCAATGACATCCTGGTGTGTAGCACTGGGAACAGTGTCTAGTCACTTATGATGGAGTCTGATAATGTGAGAAAAAAGAATGTATATGTGTATGAGTAACTGGGTCATCATGCTGTATGGTAGAGTTGTATTGGGGAAATAACAATTAAATTTTTTTTTAAATTTTAAAAATTTTAAAAATTAAAGAATCAATGAAATTATTCCCTAATAGATGGTTCTCAAATGTCTTCTCTCATTCCATTGTTTTTTTTTTCACTCTACTGATCCTTTCCTTTGATGTGCAGAATTATTTTAGTTTGGCATAGTTTCACTTACCTATTTTTGGAATTATTTCATATGCATTACGTGTCAACTCCAAGAAATAATTGCCAAGACCAATGTCAAGAAGCTTTTTTCCTATGTTTGGTTTATTTTGGGGGAAAGAGTTTTATAACTTAATTTCTTAACCTTTAAGTCTTTAATTAATTTTGAACTGATTTTATGTATATGGTATAATATTCTGGTCTAATTTCACTATTTTGCAAGTGGATATTCAGTTTTCCCAATATCATTTATTGAGTGGATATCCTTTTCCTGTTGTGTGTTCTTGGTACCCTTTTTGAAAATCAGCTTACTATCTATGTGTGTGTTTGTTTTTCTGGTTTTATCCTGTCCTGTTGGTCTAACTCTCTTTATGACAGTATAGTACTCTTAACTACTGGACCTTTGTGATAAATTTTAAAATTAAAAACCATGACATCTCCAGTGTTGTTCTTCTTTCTCACAATTGTTTTGACTGTTCAGGGTCTTTTGTGGCTGTATATGAATTTTATGGTTTTTTTGTTTGTTTCTGTAAAAAATATCATTAGAATTTTTATAGAGAGTTCATTGAACTTGCAGTATAGAATTGGGCATTATGTCTTTCAGTAGTATGTATTTTTAGCAATATTAATTCTTCCAACCTATAAATATAGGATGTCTTTCTATATATTTGTTATTTCTTCATCAGTGTCTTATATTTTTCAGTGTACAAGTCTTTCACTCTCTTTTTTAAGCCTATTCCTAAATATTTTACTATTTTCATGCTATTGTAAATAGTATTGTCTTCTTACTTTCCTTTTCAGATAGTTTATTGTTACTGCAGAGAACTGTATGACACAATAATCCCAATTCTGGGTTTACATCTAAGGTAGTTGAAATCAGTATCTGGAAGAGATATTTGTACTCTAATGTTCATTGCAGCATAATGATTCAAAATAGCTGAGAGGAGATTCCATTGTGGCACAGCAGAAACTAGTCTGATCACTAACCATGAAGTTGCAGCCTGGGCCTCTCTCAGTGGGTTAAGGATCTAGCATTGCTGGGAGCTGTGGTGTAAGTCACAGAGACAGCTTGGATCCTGTGTTACTATGGCTGTGAAGTAGGCCAGCAGCTGTAGCTCTGATTTTACCCCTAGCCTGGGAACTTCCATATGCCAGGGGCGCAGCACTAAAAAGCAAAAAAAAAAAAAAGCCAACATATGGTAACAATCCAAATGTCCATTGACAGATGAACCAATAAAGAAAATGTAGTATATACACATAATGAAATATTATTCAGCCCTAAAAAGGAAATCCTGCCATTTCTGACAATATGGATGAAACCAAAAGACATGATTCTACATGAAATAAGCTAGTCACAGAAGGACAAATATTACATGATTCATATATATGAAGTTTTAAAAAACAGCAGAACTCGTAGAAACAGAGAAAAGAATGGTATTTGCCAGGGGTTAAGGGGTTGGGGAAATGGGGAAATGGTTTTTCGATGAGAATAAAATTTCAGTTATGCAAGATGAGCAAGTACCTACTAATAACAATGTGGCATTGTGCACTTTAAAATGTGTTAAGAGGAGAGGGTTTTTTTTGTTTGTTTTTTTGTTGTCCCTCCCCACTCCTGCTCCCACATGGCTCCTGGGCCATGGATCAAAGCTACCTAGCAGCTACCCAAGCCACTGCACTGACAATCCTGGATTCTTAACCTACTGCCCCACAATAGGAACTCCAAAAGGATAGATTTTATATTAAGTATTCTTAACCATATGCAGGGATGTACACACACATGTACATGCACACGCACACATACACACAAACGAAAAAGAACACCTAAAAATCTTTAAGGTGATGGATATGATTAATATCTTGATTGTGATGATGTTATGATGGGTCGTGTCCAAAATCATCAAGGTATGTATATTTATGTGTGCATTTTTATATCAATTATACCTAAATAAAACCTACAAAAGATAATAGGGAAGCTTTAACAAGGAACAACACAAGAATTAGAGAACACTAAATTACTTCAAATTTCCTATGGAGTGATAGACAGAACTACCTGCACCATCACTAACAATAACAAAACAAAAATTTAAAAAATGGCAAGAAATATAATGAGATTTGTTGCTTTTTCTATTAATTAATTATTCCTAGCAACTCTAACAATAGCTAATTAATGAATAATCAAGTTATTTGAATAATCATGCTCCAAATTACATACACATGTGCATGTACACACATGTGCACACAAAGTGAAATGTGGATGATGTGAACCTTGTTAATCATTAAATTAAAGCAGAGTCCAATTTATAAGCTTCAAGAAGATTTTTATTTTTTTAAATGCAGAATTAGTTTAAGTGATAATATAGGATTCTCATGTCTTGTAACAAAATGATGCAATAATATACAACATGGGTCAGTGGAAATTGAACCACTGCCTTTGGAGAGCAGCTGGCATCATAATCAAATGCCATATAAATCTTTTCACTCTTTCCCCCACTGACACTAACCACTAGAATTTATCTTATAATGAAATCAGTCAAAATGAGGAAAATATCAATGCATATCCAGGACTTCAATGTAAACTATTCTAAAACAACCCTGAAGAATAGGAAGCAACCTGCATTTCTAACCACAAGATATAAGAATTAATTGAAAAATGTCTTTTTTACCCCATGGATCCACATGTTGTCTAAAAAAATAATTATTACAGCTCTTAAAGCAGTTGGGGAAGGGCTTGTTAAATCATTGCTAGGTGAAAATCAGAATATAAATTATATAGAGTTATCATTTCAACTACTCAAGAAACATTTATTCATATGCAAAAAGGACCAGCCAGACACACAAACGATATTATAACATGTATTATGAGTGTGGCATTGAAATGCACTTGATGGAGAAGATAGAATAATGGGAGGGATTGGGACAAGAGGGAAAAAAATCAGTCTTTAGGCAATGAGTAGAGTGGAAACTGTTGCCAGGGAGACGGGTTACTAGGCTCCTGAAATAGCTTAAATGAGAGTTGATGAAATTCTAAACCAAGGCAAAGGCTGCAGGGATAAATGGAAAGGAAATATTGAGGTTATTATTTATTTTTAAAAGAAAAACTCTATCAGAAAGGAGGAAGCATGCTTATTCTTCAGAAAATAAATGTTACATGGGCCTTCTTACCACTAGAATATATTGAAGTTATAATGTTAGAATTTGTTAATTATTTAATCAATGCCAGTGTTTGTTTCCATCAGTATTTTCATTGTAAAAAGGAGATAATTAAGGTGGAGAGGGTTGTCCAACATCACATGGCCAGTGAGTGGGAGCCCAAGGTGTCCTACCATACATCGGGCCTCCACTTAGACTCTTAAGTCTATGACTAGTGCCTGAAGGAGGGTAATAGAATATACAGACCTGGACCAAACCTGAAGCTCGCTCTTTCTTTCTTTCTTTCTTTCTTTCTTTCTTTCTTTCTTTCTTTCTTTCTTTCTTTCTTTCTTTCTTTCTTTCTTTTTTTTGGTAATTATGTTCCTAGAATCCTTGACCTTCTTCATTCTTGTTATTCTGGAGATTTGGGTTTACAGCATGTGCCTCTTTGTGGAAGGTGAACAGTTAACAAGCACACCAAGATGAAGGCTTGTGAGTTGCCACTCAAAGTTAAAAAAAAAAAAAAAGATAAGGGAGGCCAATATGTATTGGAGATAAGTGAGGAAAGCTAAGTTGGGGGATTGGTGGATTTAAAAGATTAAACAGAAGTGAATCCAGGTTCCTTTTCTCTGGGCAGGGAAGAAGCACATATCCCTGGGCCATTTTGCAATCTGTACCTGGATAGAGACTGTAGGGGGCAGGGGAACAAATGTGCATGTGCTCTGAGATAAATGAAAGAACACAAGAATCGGGAACTGCATTGCAGTGAGGAACATGTGATGAGCAGTCAGTGAACAAGGACAGAAAGAGGTAATGCAGACCACAAAATAGATATTTCAAAGATGAGTACAAGAAAATTCTTAAGTGGCTGGATTAGAGCCATGAGTTTATAAGAGTGTTCTGTTTTCTTTTGTATATTATTCAGAATTAATAATGCATATACACTATTTGTATAAAAAATGAATTAAAACCCAGTGAATTGATTTGCTCTATTTTGTGGGCTCTCCCTGGGACACATTCAATAGCACTGTATTGAACTTACCTCTTTCTTTGAAACCTTACCACTTTCCTTGAACTGATAATTGTATCACTGCTACCTCTGCAGGTGTTCATTCTTTTAATCCTTTGAGCACATACCCTCTGGTGGCACCAACTAGGGTCCTTTACTATGACAATGACCCTTAAGGTTGGAATACTGTTCAAAGTGTACATGACTGTCTTAACTCTATATCCAACCTGACAGTGAAACATATAAAGGGCAACTATGTATGAAAGAGTAGAATAAATCACAAGAGATTGACCTGATTTACAAACACTGTTCTACAGAAGAAATATTGATAAGATTAATAGGCAAAAAATAAGCTAAAATAACACTAAGTATAGAACTATAATATAACCCAGCAATCTCTCTCCTGGTCATATATCTGGAGAAATCCATAATTTGAAAAGATATATGCACTCCAATGTTCATTTCAGCATTATTTACAATAGCCAATGCATGAAAACAAACTAAATGTCCATCAACAGAGAAATGGATAAAGATTTGGTACATACATATAACGGAATATTACTCAGCCATGAAAAAGAATGAGATAATGCCATTTGCAGCAGCAGGGATGGACCTAGAGATTATCATATTAAGTGAAGTAAGTCAGAGAAAGTCAAATATCATATAATATCACTTACAATGGTATCTAATAAAAATGATATGAAAGAACTTATTTAAAAAAAGAAATAAACTCATAGATTTTAAAATCAAATTATAGTTACCAAAGAGGAAACAATGGTGGGGGGTGTAAATTGGGAGGACAGGATTAACACATGCACACTACTATATATAAAATAGATACTAACAATGACCTACTGTCTAACACAGGGAGGTTACTACAATAACCCATATAAGTTACTGCAATGTTCTTTAGTAACCTATTTGAGAAAAAGAATGGATATTTGTATATGTATAACAGATGCACTTTGCTGTAAACCTGAAGCTGATACAACAGCATAAATCAACTATACCTCAATATTTTTAAAAAAAGCAAAAAATAAAAATTAGGGATTATTTAGCTCATATATGGTTAACAGGTGATCATTCTCTTGACCCTATCAATAAATAGAAGAGAAGGAAAAGATAGGACGACCCCCTCCTTTTTTTTTTTTTTTTTGGCTGTGCCTGTGGCACATAGAAATTCCCTGGCCAAGGAAATCCCACACCATAGTAGTGCCCTGAGCCACTGTAGTGACAGCTGCAGATCCTTAACCTGATGCGTTATAAGAGAACTCCTAGGGAAAACCCTTTTAAAAGTAATTTAGAAAGACAAAGATAATTCAGAGAGAAATTAGACATTATAAAATGATCAGCCTCACTAGTTATAAAATACAATTAAATGTAAAAGATGAGTTATCAATACATATCAATTGGTGCAGAGAAGTGAGCATTAGTAGGATCCCAAGGGACTCCAAACTTGTGGAAATGTATGTGAAGGCAGTTTGGAAATATGTGGCAAAATGTTATATGATATTATACTTCACACAGCAATTCAATTTCTGCAAATATGTAGATTAAGCATTCTAAAATGAGGACGTATATCTGTAGCAATTAATACTAGCAAACATTTAAAAATCCTAACTGGCTTTCCATAAGAAATGTTTTAAATATACCATGCCTAGTTAATATAATAGAATATTGAGCATTCCTTAAAGTGCGGGAGATATTAACATGGAAATACACTCTCAATATGAAAAGTGGTATAAGATATATAAATATATTATCCCAATACTTTTTCCAGGATGCATGTGTACAACACCATTGGAAAATACATAAATTGTCATTATATGAAGAGAAATGGAGTGACTGGAGGATTTTCTATTACATATGTCTATTGTCTTAATTATGTATACTTAAATTCATAAGTAAATACAATATTTTACTTTGAATAAAGAAAAAATAAATAAACTGGGCAAAGACAGAAAAAATTCACAGCAGAAATATAAATAATAAATATAAGAAAAGTGCTTGACCTCCCAAAAAATTCAACAAATTCATAATCTCCACTATAATTTCTATATATCCAAAAGTTAAGGGTTAAAAAATATGTACTGAAAAATTGATGAGACAACATATATTGTGCATCACTGGGAACCAACTAGGCAAATGCTGGGAAGTACATTTAACATATCGTGCCTTTTTTATGTGAGAAATTTTATATTCAGGAATTAATATGAAGAAAATAATTAAATTAGACAATAATTTTTTACAAAGATGTTTATCGTTGTGTTGCTTAAATTTTAAAAATTAAAAGTGAGTCTATAGGAATTCTTGTTGTGGCTCAGCAGGTTAAGAACCTGACATAGTGTCCCTGAGGATGTCTGTTCCATCCCTGGCCTTGTTCAGTGGGTTAAGAATCCTGCATTGCCTTAAACTGTGGCATAGGTTGCAGACGCATCTCAGATTCAGTATTGCTGTGGCTGTGGCATAGGATTACAGATGTAGTTTTAATTAGAACCCTAGTCCAGGAACTTCTATATGCTGCAGTCCATAAAAAGAAAAAAAAATAAAGAGTGAATAGAGTGTATATATATAAAATAATTTTAAACGATGTTTCTGTAGAATGTTTTGTATCACCGAAGTTTAGCAATCTAAACAGCATCAAAAGATGGTGTATTAAACATGGCATGAGAGTGGACAGGACCTGCTGTAGGTACTCAAGAGGAGTCAAGATAGAAAGAATCAACTTTATTTTTGACTCCTTAGGGTTTATAGGGGACAAAGACTCTTTGCTAACATAAACAACTTACTCAAGAAACTCTTGCTCTATGACCCTGAAGTTTGGGTTAACCTGAATCCCTTCTATTCACATAACCCCAAACCTCACAATTAGTACTGCAGACAAAAGAAGACATTTCAGAGAAATAAGAGGAAATAAATTGAATGGCATTGGAAGCCTCAGTCCTCTTTCAAAACTAAAGAGTTTAAAGCAAAATCATATTAACTACCATTAATACCACAAACAATACTGAATTTATATGAAAAGGGCTCAAAAAAAACCCCCTCACTACTCCCCAAAAAAATTACCTCTGAGGTTTTCCTTCATCATTTAGTTTCAGAGTGACAATAATCCTTAGGTGGCTAGTGGCAAAGTACATGGAGAGAGTGGGATTTCCAGACTGTATTTGATTGATTCTGACCTAGTTTCCATATGATAATTTCTACTAAGCAGAACCAAAGGTAGAGAAGATTGTTTAAAAAAATCCAGTTCCTCAGAAAAAGAATACTTGGCAAGAGAAATCATCACTGAAGAGAAAATAATGCTACTCTTTGGTTGGCTTTTAGTTCTAAAATACAATGTTATCGAAAGCCCTTAGATTTGCATTGAAAATAAAACTGAATTAAGAACAATAGGAGAGTTGCCTTTTCAGGAGCCCTGAAGGGTTTTCAAGAACTCAAAATGGTAGTACATGGTTATTAACATTGCTTCTTCATTTTTACAAAAATAGTGAGAAAGAAGTAAAAACAAAAACAAACAAACAAAAAAACCATAGGGTTATCTATGGAGTTTCAGCTTGGAAAGAAGCTAGTGATGATTTAATTGAGAAAAAAGAAAAGTTTTATGCCTCAAGCTGCAAATCTATGTGAGGAAACTACTTAGGGAATGCCATGTGAGAAGACTGGAATTAAGAGTATGAGCCTGACATAGATTGAGAATAATATTTCTTCCCACCAACCATGATTCATGGAGTATTGAGCAGAATACACAAAAGGGTCTTTTTCAGTTGTGGGGCACAATTAGATCTAGACTGGGTACTGATCTGACCCAACCTAACACATCTTTCTTTTTTAAATTTTATTTTCATTACAGTACAGTTGAGTTACAGTGTTCAGGCAATTTCTGCTGTACAGCATAGTGACCCAGTCATACATCTACATACATTCTTTTTCTCAGTAGAGACAGTTTCTGACTTAAATTGATCAAATTTAAATTATTTTCAACTTTACAATGGTGCAAACACACACTGGGTAGAAACAATACATGAAATTTTGAATGATCTTTCCCCAGGCTAGTGATATGTGGTACAATACTCTCACATGATGCTGGGCTGTCATGCACTCACAAAAGTAAATATATGCTTACCACTGTTCTTTATACAGACAACCATTCTGTTTTTCACTTTGAGTATGGTAGTCAGTAAATTACATGAGCTATCCAATACTTTCCTGTAACATGGGCTTTGTGATAGATGACTTTGCCCAACTGTAGGCTAACTTAAGTGGTCTAAGCATTTTTAAGTTAGGATAGACCAAGCTATGATATTTGGTAGATTGAATGTATTGAGCATATTTTCAGTATGTGATATTTTCAACTTATGATGAAATTAATCAGGACACAAGCCCAACCTGAGTGAAGGGTAATATGTAACTCAGTTGAATTCCAAAGTATCTGAATCAAGAATATAAAAACTGAATATTTGAGAGTTCTGACAAAATAATATTCAAAATATTTGGTATTCAATAAGAGACATATAAAGAAATAGGAAAAGACAACACAAAATGAAGTGAAAAATCAATCAATTGAGATTGATCCAGAATTGTTACAGATATTGGAATTATCAGAAAAAGTAGGATAGTTATTATAACTGTATTCCATGTATTTGATAACTTAGGAAGAGACATTGAAGTTATAAAAAAAATCAAAATTCAGCTTGGATTGGAAACTATAATGTGTGATATAGAAGTTACACTAGATGGACTCTGTGACAGATTAGTTATTGTGTAAGAAAACACTAGTGAATTTTAAAAGATAGCAAGATAAACTGTTAAACACAGAGAAAAGAGAATAAGGAAAATAAATCAGTGAGCTACATAAAAGCAACAAGCAGCCTAATATTATATGTGTGTATATATAGACAGATTGATAAAGGTAAATGTACATACCATTTGTGCCTAAAAAATCTGAAGACATAATAGTGAATATCTTTTAAAATTGTATGAAAAAAGTAAACCCATATACTAAAAAAGCTTGATGAACCCCAGGACAAGAAACTTAAAAGAAAAGTATATATAGGCACCTCATAATCAGAATACCCAAACATAGTGATAAAGAGAAAACTTAATAGTAGTCAAACAAAAACAAAAATCACATATTTCATACAAAGAACAAAGATAAGGAAGATGGCAGACACATCTTTGCAAACTTTGATTGAAAAGACGGTGGAGCGATGTCTTTGAATTACTAAAAGAATGTTGTAAACAGAATGTTAGGCACTATAAAAATGCTTTCAAAAATAAGTAAAGAAATCTTAAGACACCAAAAAAATGGCAAAAAGGAGTGGCATCTGGAAAATTGAGAAGGGGGAGCTGGAGTATTGGTCCCTCCAATGAAGCAACCCAACCATAAATCTAACAAAGGCTGACAGAATCAAATTTTTGAGAATATTAGTATCTAACCAAAAACTTATAGTAACCAGGTGAGTTTCTACTGAAGAAAGGGACTGTTAAATTTTGCTTATAGAGCATTATTGAATTTTTGCTTACCCACTTACACCTCCCACATGTAGACATTGTTCTACTGATATATATATATATATTTGTGTTTTTTGACCTGTGAAGCAGTTCTTTGATGATGATGATGTCAGCCTAAGCTGATATCTGTTTTCTCCCACCATAGGCTGCAGTGGCTCTAAAGTAGAAAAAAAAAAAGAAAAGAAAAGAACTGGGAGAAAATATTTTCAAATATTATGTCTGATAAATTATGAATTCACTAACATATTATGAAACTTTCCAACTCAATGGCAAAAAGATGAATAATCCAGGAGTTCATGCTGTGGCACAATAGGATTGATGGTGTCTCTGCCACAGCAGAGACATGAATTCAATCCCCAGTCTGGCACCATGGGTTAAGGATCCAGCATTGCTGCAGCTGTGGTATAGGTTGCAACTCCAACTTAAATTCGTTCCTTTGCCTGGGAAATTCCATATGCCAAAAAAAATAAGCAAAAAAAAAAAAAAAAAGGATGAACAATCCAATTTAAAAGTGGCTAAAGTGTTTGAATGGACATTGCACCAAAGAATCTATACAAATGGCCAATAAGCACATTAAATCACCCTCAACATCTTTAATCACTAGGAAATGCAAATCAAAATCACAATGACCCTCAGGATTGAAGAGTTCAGGCAAAATTACAAAGCCAGAGTTCCCATTGTGGCGCAGTGGTTTACGAATCCGACTAGGAACCATGAGGTTGTGGGTTCGGTCCCTGCCCTTGCTCAGTGGGTTAACGATCCGGCGTTGCCGTGAGCTGTGGTATAGGTTGCAGACGTGGCTTGGATCCCTCATTGCTGTGGCTCTGGCATAGGCCGGTGGCTACAGCTCCGATTCGACCCCTAGCCTGGGAACCTCCATATGTCGAAGGAGCGGCCCAAGAAATAGCAAAAAGACAAAAAAAAAAATTACAAAGCCACAGTAATCAAGACAGTGTGGTACTAGTACCAAAACAGACATACAGACCAAAATTGTACAGAATAAAGAACCCAGAAATAAACCCTGACACTTATGGTCAATTAATCTTTGGCAAAGGAGGCAAGAATAGAAAATGAGATAAAGACAATCTTTTCAGTAAGTGGTGCTGGGAAAACTGGACAGCCACAAGTAAATCAATGAAACTGGAACACACCCTCCAACCATGCACAAAAATAGTCAAAATGGCTTAAAGATCTAAACATAAAACATGACACCAGAAGAAAAGATAGGTAAAACATTCTCTGACATCAACTGCACAAATGTTTTCTCAGGTCAGTTTCTCAAGGCAAAAGAAATAAAAGCAAAAATAAACCAATGGAACCTAATCAAATTGACAAGCTTTTGCATAACAAAGGAAACCATAAAAAAAAGACAACCTAATGAATGAGAGAAGATAGTTTCAAACAATGCAGCTGACAAGGGCCTAATCTCTAAAATATACAAACAAGTTATACAACGCAACAGCAAAAAAGCCAACAACCCAATGGAAAAATGGGCAAAAGACCTGAATAGATATTTCTCCAAAAAAGATATACAGATAGCCAACAAGCACAGGAAAAAATGCTCAAGGAGTTCCCATCTTGGCTCAGTAGTTAACGAATCTGACTAGCATCCATGAGGACACAGGTTCTATCCCTGGCCTTGCTCAGTGGGTTGAGGATCTGGCACTGCCATGAGCTATAGTATAGGTCACATGTGTGGCGTGGATCCTGTGTTGCTGTGGCTGTGGCATAGGCTGGCAGCTACAGCTCCGATTTGACCCCTAGCCTGGGAAACTCCATATGCCACAGGTGCAGCCCTAAAAAATACAAAAGACAAAAAAAAAAGAAAAACAAAAAGAAAAAATGCTCAACATTACAGATTATTAAAGAAATGCAAATCAAAATTTCTATGACGTACACCTCACACAGTCAGAGTGGCCATCATTATTAAGTCCAAAAATAACAAATGCTGAAGAGGGTGTGGAGAAAAGGGAACCCTCCTGCACTGTTGGTGGGAATGTAAATTGGTACAACCACTATGGACAACAGTATGGAGGTACCTCAGAAAACTATACATAAAACTACCATATGACCCAGAAATCCCACTCTTAGGCATGTATCTGAACATGCACCCATATGTTCATTGCATTACTATTCACAATAGCCAAGACATGGAAACAACCTACATGTCTATAAACAGATGAATGGATTAAGAAAAAAAAATACACACACACACACACACACACACACACACACACACACAATGGAATACTACTCTGCCATAAAAAAGAATAAAATAACACCATTTGCAGCACCATGGATGGAACTAAAGACTTTCATACTAAGAGAAGTAAGTCAAAAAGAGAAAGACAAATACCGTATGATATCACATATCTGAAATCTTATATACACACGAATGAACTTTTCCACAGATAAGAATATCATGAACATGGAGAACAATCTTGTGGTTGCCAAGGGAGGGGAGAGGATGTGGAATGGATTGGGAATTTGGGATTAATAGATGCAAACCATTGCCTTTGGAATGGATAAGCAATGACTTGCTGTACAGCACTGGGAACTATGTCTAGTCACTTATGATGGAGCATGATAGTGTGAGAAAAAAGAATGTATATATGTATGTGTGACTGGGTCACCTTGCTGTACAGTAGAAAATTGACAGAACACTGTAAACCAGCTATAATGGAAAAGAATAAAAAACATTTTAAAAAATAGAAATAAAACAAAAGTAGACTCAAGGGATAGAAAAAAAATCACAATAAGATACCACTTCATATGCACTAGGGTGGTGACAATCAAAACCAAAAATCATGGCTCAACAGTTAACGAATCTGAGTAGCATCCAAGATGACACAGGTTTGATCCCTGGCCTTGCCCTAAAAAAGAAAAAAAATAAAAATAAATATAAATATAAATAAAAGGAATGGAAGAATATAACAAGTGTTGACAAGTATGTGAAGAAACTGGAACCCTTATAAATTGATGATGGGATGATAGCAGATCTTGTTGGTAGTCTCTCATAAAAGTATGTGCTAATTAACTTGCTTGTGTTAATCATTTCACTCTGTATACAACAAATCATCTTATTTTGCACTTTACCTATATACAAATTTATTTCTCAATTATGCCTCCATAAAACTGGAAAGAAAAAAAGTTTTTAGAAAAGTAAACATAGAGTGGCCTATGGAATATGAACTGGCAATTCCTCTCCTAAGTATATACCAACCAAATTGAAAACAGGTACTCAACTACTTATCTTAAAATAATTCTAAATCATATAAAGTCTATATCCAACAAAATTATCCTTAAAAAATAAGGAAGAACTTTCTCAAACAAAGAAAATTGAGGAAACTCATCACCAGCAAAACTGACTTGTAAAAGCTATTAAATAATTCTTCAAGGGAGTTCCCCAGTGGCACAGTGAGTTAAGGATCAAATGTTATCATTGCTGTGGCTCAACTGCTGCTGTGGTGTGGGATCAAACCTTGGCCTGAGAAATTCGTCAGCCAAAAAAATAATAATAATTCTTTCAAAGAGAAAGAAAACTGTTTATTTAGAAACTCTGATCTACATAAAAAAGGATTTCACAGGAGTTTACATTGTGGCTCAGTAGGCTATGAACCCAACTAGCACCCATGAAGATGCAGGTTTGATCCCTGGAATTGCCCTGAGCTATGGTGAAGGTCACAGATGTAACTCAGATCCTAAATTGCTGTGGCTGTGGTATAGGCCGGAAGCTGTAGCTCTGATTCAACCTGTAACCTCGGAACTTCCATATGCCACCGGTGAGGTCGTAACAAGCAAATATGAAAAAATAAGAAAGGGTTTCAGAGAGGGAATAAATAAAGGTAAAATAAGTTTTCTATATTTATTATCTTAAAGACAATTGTTTAAAGTAATAATAGCAAAAATATTTGGGTGGTCATGTGGTTTCCTTTTGCCTGTTGACACAATGCATGACATTAAGTAATTGATTTTCAACTGTTGAACAATTTCATACTTGGAGTAAATCCCACTAAGTCACATGTAGTTCTTTTATACATTTTGGATTTGATGTTCTTATGTTTTGGAAATTTTAGAACTGAAAATATAAATGTTGATGTTTTTTAAATGTTGAATGATCTCCTGAGAAGAATAGCAAAATCAGAGGAAAAAAATAGTGACTTTGATATAGGTCAATAGAAATTATTCAATCTAAACAACAGAAAGAATATAGAAAGAAGAACAACAGAGGCTCAGGTACCTATGGGAAAATAAACAAAAATTTAAATTTGTCATTGGAGTCCCAGAAGAAGAGAATAAAGAATGTAGTGCTGAAAAGTATATATTACGTTTGTTCCTTTTCTAAATGTGGCAAATGGCATAAATGTACAGCTTTAAGAATCTCAGCAAAATTCCAAAATTTTCAAGAAGCACATGCCCAGTTATATCACAATCAATTTTTTGAAAGCTAAAGATGAACTAAAAGGTCTTAAAAATGCTGTGGATTTTTACCTGAAACCATGGAGACCAGAAATACAGGAAAGGGCAGTGAAATATTTTCTTAGGAATAAATACATTTCTCTAATGAAGGAAAACTGAGAGAATCTTTCTCTAGATTTTTTGGGGGGTGAAGGAGAAAAAAAATAGCTTTTTTCTTTGCTAGGCAAAGGGAGCCACAGCAGACTAATGCCTTAAAGACTGTGCCCCTTTCTCTAGATGTTTTAAAAGAAGTGGTGAAGGAATTTTCACAGACAGAAAGGGAATAAAAATAGAATAAAATTTAAGATACCAGAAATTAAGGGGAAAAGTGCAAAGTTTTAAAAATAAATAAATATAGGGATTTCCCATCATGTCTCAATGGAAACAAATCTGACTAGCATCCATGAGGACACGGGTTCAATCCCTGGCCTTGCTCCTTGGGTTAAGGATCCAGCATTGCCATAAGCTGTGGTTTAGGTCACAGACACAGCTCAGATCCTGCATTGCTGTGGCTGTGGTGTAGGCCAGCAACTACAGCTTTGATTCGACCTCTAGCCTAGGAACCTCCATATGCTGGGGGTGTGGCCCTAAAAAGACACACACATACACAAAAAAAAAAATACATAACGAACACACACAAAACACACAGATGCACAAAACATTGCAGTCAAACTAAAAGAGCTTTCAAGGGCTAGTGCTAGAGTAATTTGAACAACAAAGTTAATTTTATTAGTATAGTTTATAAAACAAGACACAATAAGTATTCATAAGCCCATCCCGATATTAAAACAATGAATAAATTCATGAAAGTGAAATGGCAAATCTTACTCGAAGAAGAATTCCAATTAATGAATGTAAAACAACTGAGGTCAACAAAAAATCAATATCAGAACATTACAGTAAATAATGCTACAGGTAAGACATGATAAATATGAAAATCACTGGTTAAAACTTTAAGGAGAAACACAATAATAGACTACTCACATGGCTTCAATTTATCTCCTCAAAGCATTTATTTATAACATTTTTGGTTTTAGGCTGTACGAAAACACTAACTATTGGAGTTCCTGCTGTAGGTGGGTTCAGAATCAGAATGCAGTGGCTGACACTGTTGTGGAGGCATGGGTTTGACCCCCATCCCGTGGGTCAAACTTCCATATGCCGTGGGTATGGCCATTAAACAAACCAACCAACAAAACAAGTCATCATCAAAACAGTATGGTACTGACATAAAAAAGGCAATAGAGGGGTTCCCTGGTAGCTCAATGGGTTAAGGCCTGGTTTTAGCACTGCTGTGGCTCAAGTCGCTGATGTGGCATGGGTTTGATCTCTAGCCCAGGAACTTCCATATATCTTAGGTGTTTACAAAAAATAATAATAATAGTAATGAATCAGAAACAAGAACCCAGAAATAAATCCAAGCATAAATGGTCACCTAATATTTAGCAAGGGAGCCAAGGATACTCACTGGAAAAGACAGTCTCTTCAATAAATGTTCTGGGATAATTTAACGTTGACATGTAAAATAATGAAACTTGGATCCATGTCTTTCACTACTCAGAAAAATTAGCAGGATATAAGAATAACATTCAGGAATCAGTTGCATTTCTCTATACTAACAATGAAATATTAGAAAAGAAATACAGAAATACAACACCCTTTAAAAATGCACCACAAAAAATGAAAAACCTGGAAATACGCCTGACCAAGGAAGTGAAAGACTTATATGCTGAGAACTATAAAACATTAATCAAGGAAATTAAAGAGGATTCAAAGAAATGGAAAGATGTTCCATGCTCCTGGGTTGGAAAAAATAATATTGTAAAAAATTGCTATACTACCCAAAGCAATCTACAAATTCAGTGCAACCCCTATCCAATTATCCATGACATTTTTCATAGAACTAGAACAAACAATCCAAAAATTTATATGGAACCACAAAAAACCTAGAATTTCCAAAGCAACCCTGAGAAAGCAAAACCATGCAGGAGGCATAACTCTTCCAGACTTCAAGCAATATTACAAAGCCACAGTCATCAAGACAGTGTGGTACTGGTACCAAAACAGACATACAGACCAATAGAAAAGAATAGAGAATGCAAAAATAAACCCTTATACCTATGGTCAATTAATCTTTGACAAAGGAGGCAAGAACATAAAATGGGAAAAAGACAGTTTATTCAACAAGAATTGCTGAGAAACCTGGACAAGTGGATGCAAATCAATGAAACTAGAACACACCCTCACACCATGCATGAAAATAAACTCAAAATGGCATAAATACTTAAATATAAGACAAGACACCATCAAATTCCTGGAAGATAACATAGGCAAAACATTCTCTGACATCACCCTTACAAATGTTTTCTCAAGTCAGTCTCCCAAAGAAACAGAAATAAAAGCAAAAATTAACCAATGGGACCTAACCACACTGACAAGCTTTTGCACAGCAAAGGAAACCCAAAAGAAAACAAAAAGACAACTTACAGAATGGGAGAAAATAGTTTCAAATGATGCAACTGACAAGGGCTTAATCTCTAGAATATACAAGCAACTTATAAAACTAAACAGCAAAAAAGCCAACAATCCAATGGAAAAATGGGCAAAGGAACTGAATATACATTTTTCCAAGGAACATATACAGATGGCCAACAAGAACATGAAAAATTTTCAGCATCCCTGATTATTAGATAAATGCAAATCAAAACTACCATGAGATACCACCTCACACCAGTCAGGATGGCTGTCATTCATACCGCAAATAACAAGTGCTGGAGAGGGTGTGGAGAAAAGAGAACCCTCCTGCACTGTTAGTGTGAATGTAAGCTTGTATAGCCACTATGGAGAACAGTATTGAGGTGCCTTAGAAATCTATACATAGAACTACCATAAGACCTAGCAATACCCACTCTTTGGCGTATATCCGGACAATACTTTCCTTGAAAAAGACACATGCATCCACATGTTCATTGCAGCTCTATTCACAATTGCCAAGACATGGAAACAACCCAAAAGTCCATTGACAGACTATTGGATTAGGAAGAAGTGGTATATATACGCAATGGAATACTACTCAGCCATATAAAAGAATGAAATAATGCCATTTGCAGCAACATGGGTGGAACTAGACACTTTCATACTGAGTGAAATAAGTCAGAAAGAAAAGACAAATACCATGTGATATCATTTATATCTGGTATCTAATATACAGCACAAATGAACCTTTCCACAGAAAAGAAAATCATGGACTTGGAGAATAGACTTGTGGTTGACTGGGGGGAGAGGGATGGAGTGGGAGGGATTGAGACCTTGGGGGTCAATGGATGCAAATGTTGCTTATGGAATGGATTTACAATGAGATCTTACTGTGTAGCACTATGTCTGTGAAAACTGTGTCTAGATACTTACAATGCAGCACAATAATGGGAGAAAAAATTATGTATACATGTTGTGTAAATGGGTCCCCATGCTGTACAGTGGGAAAAAAAGTGTGTTGGGGGAAATAACAATAAAATGTAAATTAAAAAGAAGAACTCAAAATGGATAAAAGACTTAAGTAAGTAAGACCAGAAACCATGAAGTTCCTAGAAGAAAACATGAGAATAAAGCTCCTTGACATGGATCTTGATAACATTTTTTTTGGATATAACACCTAAAGGACAGGCAATGAACATAAAAAATAAACAAGTGAAACTATATCAAACTAAAAAGCTTTGTGCAGCAAAAGGAATCATCAACAGGAGCTCCCATTGTGGCTCAGTGGGTTAAGGACGCAGTGTAGCCTCCATGAGGATATGGGTTTGACCCCTGGCCTTGCTCAGTGGCTTAAAGAACTACCTTTGCTGCAAACAGCACCAGTGTACATAGGTCACAGGTGCGGCTTGGATTCAGGGTTGTCATGGTTGTGGCACAGGCCAGCAGCTGCAACTCTGATACAAACCCTAGCCCCGGGAATACCCATATGCCACAGGTGTACCCATAAAAAGAAAAAAAACCATCAAGAAAATGAAAAGACAATTTAAGAATGGGGGAAATATTTGCAAGACATATATCTTAAAAGAGGTTAATACCCAAAACATATAAAGAATTTATGGCTATCTATAAACAGAAACAGATAAACCAATTTAAAAATGGACAATGGACCTGGAGTTCCTGTCATGGTGCAGTGAAAATCAATCTTAATAGGAACCATGAGGTTGTGGGTTAAGGATCCAGCATTGCTGTCGCTGTGGCGTAGGCCAGCAGCTATAGCTCTGATTTGACCCCTAGCCTGGGAACCCCCATATACCACAGGTGCTGCCCTAGAAAGACAAAAAGCAAAAAAAAAAAAAAAAAAAAAAAAAGGGCAAAGGACCTAAAAGGAAATTTCTCCAAAGAAAACATACAAAAGGCCAATAAGTGCATGAAAAGATGCTTAAAGTCAGTAGTTACTAGGGAAATGCAAATTAGTTATCACCACACATTTTTTGGAATGGCCATCATAAAGAAAAGACCAGAGATAAGAATTTCCCTTGTGGTGTAGCTGGGTAAGGATCAGATATTGTCACTTCTGTGGCTCAGGTCACTTCTGGGACTCAAGTTCAATCCCTGGTCTGGGAACTTCCACACGCTGTGGGCACAACCAAAAAATAAAGAGACTAGAAATAACAAATGTTGGCATGGATGTGGAGAAAAAGGAATCCTCATGCACTGTTGGTAGGAATGTAAATTGGTACACCCACTGTGGAAAACAGAATGGGAGATCTTCAATTTAAAAAAAAAATAGAATTACCATATGATCTAGAAATTCCATTTCTGGGAATATATCCAAAGGAAATGAAAACAACCTGAAAAGAAATACATCCAAAATAAATTAAAACAGTAACTCAAAAATAACTCAATGTTCATAGTTCATAGGAGCATTATTCACAACAGCCAAGACATAAGAAGAACCTAAATTGCTATTGATGGGTGTATGAATGAAGAGGTTGTAATCACACACACACATGCACACACACAATGGAATATTGTTCATCCATAAAAAAGAAGATAGACTTGTCATTTATGAAAACATGGATGTATATTTTTGACATTATCCCAAGTGAAATGTCAGACACATAAAGACAAATATTGGTATGGGCTCACTTACCTGTGAATCTAAAACAAACAGACCAAAAAACCCAAACTCATAGCTAAAGAAATCAGACTCTAGATTACCAGGAGTCGCGGGGGGTGGGGGGGTGGAGTAAGGTAGTCAAAATGTACAAACTTTGAGTTAAAAGATGAATAATTACTAGGGATGTAATATACAGTTTACACTGATGCAAGATGTGCAGGAAAGGTGTTAAGAAAGTAAATCCTAAGAGTTCTAATCATAAGGATATTTTTTCCTTTTTTCTTTTTTTTCTTTTTATTATACTGCATGAGAAGATGGATGTTAGCTGAACATATTGTGGTAATCATTTCACAATATATGAAAACAAAGTGGTACACTTTAATCATATATGACAGGTATTTCTCAATAAAACTGGAAAATATTTATCTGTTAGTATGGTTAATTTTTTTCAAGGTTTATTGAGATATCATTGACATATAATACTGTGTAAGTTTAAGTGACCATTTATTATGTGTGTGTGTATGTGTGTGTGTGTGTGTGTGTGTGTGTGTGTGTGTGTTTGTGTGTATGATTACCATAATAAGATTAGCTTTTTGTTTTTTGGGTTTTCTTGTCTTTTTTTGTCTTTTTAGGGCCACACCCGTGGCATAGGGAGGTTCCCAGGGGTCCAATCAGAGCTGTAGCCGCTGGCCTACCCCACAGCCACAGCAACCCAAGATCCAAGCTGTGTCTGTGACCTAGACACAGTTCATGGCAATGCTATATCATTAACACACTGAACAAGGCCAGGGATCAAATCTGCATCCTCATGGATGCTAGTCAGATTCTTTAACTGCTGAGCCACTACGGGAACTCTGAATTTTTAAAGTTTTTCAGTAGCTTCCATACTATTGTCCGTAGTGGCTGCACCAAGTTCTTACCAACAGTGCAAAAATGTTTCCTTTTTCCCCACATCTTCACCAGCACATGTTATCTCTTGTCTTTTTTAATACAATTTTATTGGAGTGTAGTTGACTCACAATGTTGTATTAGTTTCAGGTGTATACAAAAGTAAATCAGTCATACATATAAATATATCCATTCTTTTTTCCCATAGAGGTTGTTATAAACTTTTGAGTAGATTTTCCTGTGCTATACAGTAGGTTCTCATTAACCATCTCTTTTATATGGTAGTGTGTATATGTTATTCCCACCCTCCCAATTTTCCCCTCCCCCTCAACTGTTTCAACTACAAGGTTTGTTTTGGAATCTGTGAGCTTATTTCTGTTTTATACACATATTCTTTTGCGTCTTTATAATACCCATTCTAACAGGTGGGGATTTTTTTTTTAAGTTTGATTTATGATGTTGTGCCAATTTCTCTGCACAGCAAAGTGACCCGGTCATACAAATACATACATTCTTTTTTCTCATGATATCTTCCGTCATATTCTATCCCAAGATAGTTTCCTCTGCTGTATAGTAGGACCTCATTGCTTATCCATTCTGAATGTAATAGTTTGTATCTACTAATCTCAAACTCCCAGTCCATCCCACTCCTTCCTCCCTCCCCCCTTGGCATCCACAAGTCTGTTCTCTATGTCTGCTTCTGTTTTGTAGATAGTTAAATTTGTGCCTTTTATTTTATTTTAATTATTTTTTTGCTTTTCAGGGCCAAACCTGAGGCATATGGAAGTTCCCAGGCTAGGGGTCGAATCAGAGCTGCAGCTGCCACAGCAACATCAGATCTGAGTACATCTGAGACCTTTACCACAGCTTGTGGCTATGCTGTATCCTTAACCCACTGAGCAGGGCCAAGAATTGAACATGTATCCTGAGCCAAAACGGTATGTCCTTTATTTTATTTTATTTATTTATTTATTTTTTGGCCACACCTGTAGCATATGAAAGTTCCTGGGCCATGGGTCCAATCAGAGCTGCAGTTGCAAGCCTATGCCACAGTAACAGCAATGCCATACCCAAGCCTCATCTGAAACATACACACAGCTTACACAATGCCTGATCCTTAACCCACAGAGCAAGGTGAGGGATCAACCTGGACATCACGTTGGGTTCTTACCCCACTGAGCCACAATGGGAACTCTGATTTGTACCATATTCTAGATTCCACATATAAGTGATATCATACTGTATTTCTTCTTCTCTTTCTGACTTTCCTCACTTAGTATGAGAATCTCTAGTTGCATTGATGTTGCTGCAAATGGCACTATTTCATTCTTTCTTACGCCGAGTAGGTATTCATTGTGGTTTTCATGTGCATTTCCCTGAAATCTAGTGATGTTGAGAAATGTTTCATGTACCTGCCAGCCATTGCTTTGTCCACTTTGAAGAACTTTTACATTTTGGATATTAACATCTTATCAGACATATGGCTTGCAAATATTTTCTCCCATTTGGTAGATTTGGTCTTCATTTTTCTGATTGTTTCTTTTACTGTGTAGAAGCATTTTTGTTTAATCCAGTGCTACTTATTGATTTTCACTTCTTCACTTTCGTTACTTGTGCATTTGGTGTCATAGTCAAGAAATAATTGCCAAAACTGATGTCAAAGAAGTTTTTCTCTATGCTTAATTCAAAAAGCTTCACATTTTCAGGTCTTGCATCTGTCATTTGAGTTAATTTTTGTGAGTTGTGTAAGTCCAATTTATTTTTTTATATAGATATTCAGTTTTCCAAGCACTGTTTATTTCAAAGACTGCCTTCACACAACTGGGTATTATTCTCAACTTCCTTATCAAATATTAGTTAAATGTACATACATAGGTTAATTTCTGGACTCTCAATTCTGTTCCATTTGTTTGTGGGTCTATTTTTAAGCATGTACCTTACTGTTTTGATTACTAAAACTTTATTGTAGCATTTGAAATTAATGTGTGATGCCATCAGCTTTGGGTTTTTCTTTCTCAAAATTGCTTTGGCTATTTGGAGTCTTCTGTGGCTTCAAACAGACGTTAGTTTTTTTTTTTTTCCTCTGTGAAAAATTCCATTGGAATTTTGATAGGGATTACATTGAATCTATAGATGGCTTTGGGTAATATGGACATTTTGGATGTCTTTCATTCATTCTTCTTGTATAATTGCTCTAACTAAAACACTGTGGTTATTTTAATATATATTCACATATTTCTTTGATCTTATCCCTCCAATAAGTTGTGGAATTTAATTCATCTCTCCTTGAGGGCAATCTTGAATTAGCAATTTTCTTCTTACAAATGAAGAGGGAAAATATTAACATTACAGGGTGAAACTGTACATATATGCCTCTCTAAGTGATCCAGGCTATTATCAGCAATAATGAATGCTGATAGCAAGAATATTCTGATGTTAATGTCATGAAATAGCCACCTCACTTCTTTGTTATTCTGTGTTATTTTCCCCCCAAATCCACAACTCAAGTACAATCATGAGAAAACCTCAGACAAATGTAAATGGATGGATATTCTTCAAAATGTCACAGTAGTTCCATTCCAAAGTGTTAAGGTCACAAAGAACAATCATAGACACAAGCACAGATTGGATGAGAGTAAATAAGTGTGGTGACTAGTGAATGTACTGTGATATTCTGTATTAGATTCTGGGGAAAAAAATGAACATTAGCAATAAATGTAAAATGCAAATACTGTCTGTAAGTTTATTGCTAATATTGCATCAATTTTAATTTCTTAGTTTTGGTAAAAATATCATTCTTATGTAAGATGTTAGCTTTAACATAAATGGGATGAAGCATAGACACAAATGCTCCGTACTATCAGGGCCATATTTATGAATACTGAAAATAAAAATTTATAACTAAAAAGGTAAAAGTTATTATTCAGATTTAACAGGAAGATTGACCCATATATCAACTTACAAAAAGTCACTTTAAATATAAAGAAAATGAGTTGAAAGTAGAAGGGTGGAAAAGTATATACCATACTAATATTAAGTAAATGAAATCTGTAGTGGCTATTACAGTATTAGACAAAGTAGATTTCAGAGCAAAGAATATTTACAGAACACCATTTCATCAAGAAGAGCTTTAGTACTATACATCTGTGCACCTAAATATAGAACTTCAAAATAAATAAACTAAAAACAGATAGATCTGGGATTTCCCTGGTAGCCTAGTGGTTAAGAAACCAGTGTCACCACTGCTGTGGCTCAGGTTCAATCCCTGGACCAGGAATTTCCACATGCTATAGGTGTGGCAAAAAAGAAAAATCTGCAAAAGTCAGTAAATATAACTATAATTGTAGCTGGAAATTTCAATATTTCTCCCTTAATAATTGGTAGAACAAACAGACAATTAGCAGGAATATAAGAGAGTTGAATAACCATAAGCCATTTTTATACACACCATCTAATAACATCAGAATACCCATTCTTTTCAAATGTACATGTAACATTTGCAAAAGTAGATCATATTCTGAGTCACACACAAAAAAATGCTCAATATATTCAAAAGGATTCAAGAAACAGAAAGTATGTTATTCTTTAACCACAAAGAAATTAAATTAATAATAACAATGATCTTGCAATATCTCTAAACATTTAAAAAACAAAATAAAATACTTCCAAATAACCCACTGGTCAAGGACAAAAAAATCAAAGGAAAAAATATCAAAAGATGTGGGTGTTATTGAAGAAACTCTTAGGAGGAAATTTATAGGATTAAATGTATATATTGTAAATAAGAAAGGGCTCAAATCAATGACCCTAGCTCACACCTTAAAGAAAATCAAAAAGAAGAGTAAACAATACCCAAGTAAATATTAACAAGGAGGAAACTGAGAAACAGTAGAGAATATCAAGGAAACAAAAAATAACCCTGATTATTTTGGAAAAAAATCAATAAAATTGATAAATCTTTAGTCAAACTGCTCAGGGTCAAAAGGGATGAGGTACAAATCACCAAAATTGATAATAAAGGAAACAACAGTACAGCTTCAAAATTTATTGAAGGGACATTAATGGAATATAATGAACAACTTTATATTAATATATTCCACAAATCAGAAATGGACAAATTCATACCATTAGAGATCGACAGACTGCGAAACCAAAAAAATATGTAAACTGCATATCTTTATTATATATTAAATAAGCAAAAATTGGATAAAAATCCCTCCATGAAAACCCTTAGAAACTGAAAGCATATTTTTTTTGCTGCACCCAAAAGCATATGGAAGTTCCAGGGCCAGATTTCAAACCTGATTCACAGGTGTAACCTGTGCCACAGCAGTGACAATGCCCAGTCCCTTAACTGCTAGGCCACAAGGGAACTCCACAGAAACCAAGAGGATTTTTTTTTATTTTATAAAAATGTCTTTTTTTCATTTATAATGATTTTGATTTTTTCAATTATAGCTGGTTTACAGCGTTCTGTCAATTTTCTACTGTACAGCAAGGTGACCCAATCACACATACATATATACACCCTTTTCTCCTCACATTATCCTGCCTCATCATAAGTGACTAGACATAGTTTCCAGTGCTACACAGCAGGATCTCATTACTTATCAATTCCAAAGGCAATGGTTTGTATTTATTAACCCCAAATTTCCAATCCATCCCACTCCGTCCCCCCTCCCCCTTCCCCTCCCCCTTGGCAGCAACAAATCTGTTCTCCAAGTCCGTGATTTTCTTTTCTGTAGAAAGTTTCATTTGTGTGTATATAAGATTCCAGATATGTAATATCATATGGTAGTAGTCTTTCTCTTTCTGACTTATTTCACTTAGTATGAGAGTCTCTAGTTCCATCCATGTTGCTGCAAGTGGCAATATTTCATTCTTTTATATAGCAGAGTAATGTTCCATTGTGTATATATACCACATCTTCCTAACCCATTCATCTGTCAGTGGACATTTAGGTTGTTTCCATGTCTTGGCTATTGTGAATAGTGCTGCAATGAACATGCAGGTACATGTGTCTTTTTCAAGGAAGTTTTGTCCAGATATGCGCCAAAGAGTGGGATTGCTGGATCATATTGTATTTCTATGTATAGGTACCTCCATACTGCTTTCCATAGTGGCTGTACCAATTTACATTCCCACCAACAGTGAAGGAGGGTTCCCTTTTCTCTGCACCCCATCCAGCATTTGTTATTTGTGGGCTTATTAATGATGGCCATTCTGATTGGTGTGAGGTGGTACCTCGTAGCAGTTTTGGTTTGCATTTCTCTAATAATCAGTGATGTTGAGTATTTTTTCATGTGCTTGTTGGCCATCTGTATCATCTTCTTTGGAGAACTGTCTATTCAGGTTTTTGCCAATTTTTCCATCTTTTTTTGCTGTTGCATTGTATAATTTGTGTGTATATTTTAGAGATTAAAGCCTGTCAGTTGCATCATTTGAAACTATTTTCTCCCATCCGTAGGTCATCTCTTTTTTTTGTATATAGTTTCCTTTGCTGTGCAAAATAGTGTCAGTTTGATTAGGTCCCATTGGTTTATTTTTGTTCTTATTTCTGTTGCCTTGGGAGAATGACTTAAGAAAACTTTGTAAGGCTGATGTCAGAGAATGTTTGGCCTGTGTTATCTTCTAGGAGTTTGATGGTCTCTTGTCTTACATTTACATCTTTAAGCCATTTTCAGTTTATTTTTGTGCATGGTATGAGGGTGTGTTCCAGTTTCGTTAATTTGCATGCATCTGTCCAGTTTTCCCAGCACTGTTTGCTGAAAAGACTGTCCTTTTCCCATTTTATATTCTTGCCTCCTTTGTTGAAGATTAATTGACCATAGGTGTCAGGGTTTATTTCTAGGTTCTCTATTCTGCTCCATTGGTCTGTTTTCGTACTATCTTGATGACTGTGGCTTTGTAATAGTGCCTGAAGTCTGGGAGAGTTATGCCTCCTGCATGGTTTTTGTTCCTCGGAATTGCCTTGGCAATTCTGGGTCTTTTGTGGTTCCATATAATTTTTTGTATTGTTTATTCTAGTTCTGTGAAAAATGTCTTGGGTAATTTGATAGGGATTGCATTGAATCTGTAGATTGCTTTGGGTAGTGTGGCCATTTTTACAATATTAATTTTTCCAACCCAGGAGCATGGAACATCTTTCCATTTCTTTGAATCCTCTTTAATTTCCTTGATTAATGTTTTATAGTTCTCAGCATATAAGTCTTTCACCTCCTTGGGCATCCTTGTCTTATTCCATGTTTTAGAGGGAAGGCTTTCAGCTTTTCTCTATTGAGTATTATATTTGCTGTGGGTTTGTCATAAATGGCTTTAACTGTGTTATGTTCCCTCTATACCCACTTTGGTAAGTTTTTTTTATCATGAATGGATGTTGGACTATGTCAAATGTTTCTTCTACATCTATTGAAATGATCATGTGTTACGAGAGGATTTTTAAATAGAAAGATCTTAAGGTTTGTTTAGCTTTTGAAAATTGCTTAATGTAACACAGTGGTACAAAATAAAAAGATAAAAACATTATTATTGCAACAGAGTAGAAAGACATTATCCTTAATTGTGAAATAATGCAGCCTTATAAGATAAGGAACAACATAAGAATGTCCAACGTTACTAATGAAGTATCTAGCCAGTGCAACACAGAAGGAAAAATGAAAAAACAAAAAGACATTTAGACTAGACATGAATAGTTAAATATTTTCATTGTCAAATTATAGGCTCATCAATGACAAAGTTGCAGAGGCAATTTAGTACTGTAAAAATAGTCTCCTTGACAGAATGAATTTCAATCCATAACTTATATCATATACAAATTTTGAGTCAAAATTGATAATTATAAAATATGCCATTTAAATTATGTGTACTCCAAAATTAAACCCAAAAATGTGAAAGATTACCATAACTTTGGAACAATATTTTTGTAATGTATTTAAAAGTTAAACCTCAGTCTACCATATGATCCAGCCATGTAATTTCCAGGAAAATAAATAAAGGCATATATTCATACAAGGTATTTTACATGAATGTTCACAGTAATTTTATTTGTAATCTCTCTAAGCTGGAAAAAGTCAAAATGTTATCAACAGAGCTAAACAAACATTAAATAAATGATTAAACAAACACAGTTTGTGGTATATTTGTACAATAGAATACTAGTGAGCAACAAAATTCATATACTCTTGGTATATACTACAATACAGATAAATCTTAATTATGTTGAGGTAAAGAAGCCAAATAGAAAAGATTATATACTGTATGATTCCATTTATATAAAATTCTAAAAAATGCAGACTATTGTGATAGGAAGCAGATCATTTGTTATCTGAAAGTAAAAGTGGATTTGGGTGCAATTACAAAGGGACATGAGTAAACTTTTGAGGGTGATGATTATTATCTTGATTGGAGTAATGATTTCACAGATATTTATTTATCAAATTATACCTTTCAAATATGCGTAGCTTATCATAGATAAATTATACCTCAACGCGACTTAAAAACAAGATAACAAGATATACGTCTCCACCTGTGGAATTAGTGGTAATAAATTGATATACAGCTAAGATTTTCTTTCTTTCTTTTTTTTTTTTTTTTTGTCTTTTTGCCTTTTCTAGGGCCACTCCCAGGGCATATGGAGGTTCCTAGGCTAGAGGTATAATTGGAGCTGCAGCTTCTGGCCTATAGCACAGCCACAGCAACATGGGATCTGAGCCGAGTCTGCAACCTACACCACAGCTCACGGCAACGCCAGATCCTTAACCCACTGAGTGAGGCTGGGGATCGAATCCGCAACCTCATGGTTCCTAGTCGGATTCATTAACCACTGAGCCGCTACGGGAACTCCAAGATTTTCAAAGCCACATATTAAACAGCACCTAAGCCTATTTACCTCTTGCTCCATAATGAATGTTCAGGAGCCCACTGCCCTGGAGGGAAACCTATGGCATCTTCTATGACAAATAAAGCTTTCTCTCAGCTTTCCAGGGAGAGTAGAGAGTTCAGTCCAACAAGGGCTGCAGCAAGCATAAAATAGAAGTTAGAGTACTAGGACAGAGGCAAAAAAGCATTCAAGTTCTTATCACAGGATGTGGGATAATTAAAAATGTGTCTGTTCTTTGTCCTAGGTTCCTGATTCAGAATTTTTAAAACCTTTGTAATTCTCTGAGTGGCACTAGTGTCCTCACCATGGTAACATGTTAATGGGGTGCCTTATGGTGGGCTAATGAATAACTTTATAGCAGGGGCTGGTTACCAGAAAAGTCAATCCCATGACTAGAAGGCTGGGGCTTTCAGTTTCCAGACCATGAGGCAGGAGAGAGTGGCTGGAAACTGCGTTCAATCACATAGCCACTTGACAAACACTCATGCCTATGTAATGAAACCCCGGTAAAAACTCTGGAACTGAAGCTCAGTAGTGAACACATGAGTGTCCTGAGAGGATAAGACACTCTGACTCCCCCTGGGAAGAGGGCATGGAAAAATCTGTGCTGGGAAACCTCCTAGACCTCTCCGTATGTATATCCTATATAATAAAACCATCATCTTTAATATATAATTTTTATTGAGTTCCATGAGTCATTCTAGTGAATTGTGGAGTCTGAAAGGGTCATGGGAACTGCCAAATTTATAGCTAGTTGGTCAGAAGTGTGGGTAGTCTGGGGACCCCTAAAGAGCAACTAGCATCAAAGTAAGGACACTCTGGTTCAGGACCAGGCCCTTTCACTTCTGGGCTCTGCACTAAGTTACTTCCTGAATTGAACTATAGTACATGAAGTTGGGATTGAAAAGATATAGGTGATATCATAAGCTTAAAGCAAAATGGTGATCCTTTATCCCTTTCATTGATCCATTGATGGAAAGAAGGACATCCTAATAAAATTTATTTTACATGATGTTGTATTATTATGTAATTATAAAAATTAATCCCTGGCAATCAATGCGAGAGGGAAGAAGCAGCCATTCTCACAACTAAGGACTCGGAGGCAGTGAGGATGATGTGGTCCCATTTTTATGAAAATAAGAGCCTTTTTTATTGCAGAAGTTATGTAAGATCCTAACTTATAGGGGAATTAATGGCATTTTAGGCTATTTTCCATGGGATTCCCAAAGAGAGCCAACTAAATCTAATGATACTGAGACAGCTATTCCACCCATTTTGAGACCAGCTTACTGAGGGTCAATATGATTATACTGTACCAGACACCGAGGAGTTAGGAGAAATACTAACAGTTTACATCTAACAGCCATTACCTGTTCACTGTCTCTGAACATGAAAGAACCCATATGTTTCCTGGTAAAACCCCAGAGTACTCTGAAATTTTGAAATCATATTTTTATTCACCCCTCCCAAAGGCTCACCTTTTGGAAAGAAAACATTTTGCTAGGATTCTTTCTTCTATTGATTGCTTCCAAGCATCATGGTTGTGTCTCTCCTTCGCAAACTAATGAAATACCTAGAAGGAATATCAATTTTCTTAACAGATGACCAGCCCCTGTGGTAGCCTGGAAAATAGCCTCCCCAAAAATATTCACGTCCTAATCTTTGGGACATGTGAATGCCAGTGTCCTTGCATATTAAGCTAAAGATCTAGAGATGAGATCATACTAGATTTACATTGATCTCTCAAACTAATGACTAATGTCTTTAAAGAAGACAGGAGAGGGAATTCCAGTTGTGGCTCATCAGGTTAAGAACCTGACTAGTATCCATGAATCTGTGGGTTTGATCCTTGGCCTTGCCCAGTGGGTTATGTATCTGATGTTGCCACAAGCTAGAGTGTAGGTTGCAGATGTAACTTGGATCTGGCATTGCTGTGCTGTGGCCAGCAGTTGCAGCTCCTATTCAACCTATGGCCTGGGAACTTCCATATGCCACATGTGTGGCTCTAAAAAGAAGACAGGAGAATAAGCAATGAGATCCTACTGTATAGCACTGGGAACTATATCCAGTATCTTAGGATAGACCATGATGGATGCATGATTATATGAAACATGAATATATTTGAAGTATATGAAAAGGAGTATATATGAAAAGGATATATATATATATATAGATAGATAGATAGATAGATAGATAGATATAGATATAGATATAGATATGACTGGGTCAATTTTCTGTATGGTAGAAATTGGCATAACCTTGTAAACAAACTATCCTTTAATAAAAAAAAATGTGTAAAAAAATTAAGATTAAAAAAAATAAAAAAGACAGGAGAAAGGATCAAAGACTCATGTGGAAGTCATCCATGTGAGGACCCAGCTAAAGGTGTAAGTAGAGATCGGAGTTACTCTACACAAACCAAGGAATGCCAGGAGCCACCAGAAGCTGGGAGAAGTGAGGAAGGATTCTCCCCTGAAGCTTCAATGGGATTTTGGCCATGGCAATATCTTTATTTCATATTTCTGCTCTCAGAACCAAGAGGGGGTAAACTTGTGTTGTTTTACACAACACAGTTTGAAGTCATTTGTTACAGCAGTCCTAGGAGATGGATACTGGGGAAATTTTAATTTCAGAAGATGTACTGATTTCTATGAGGATGATAAACTGTAGGTAAATAAATAAACAAGTGAAAAGATGCAGTAGAAGTAGACTATGGCAATCCAGGTGAGTAAGACCAGTGGATAACTGCAGTGACCTATTGCAAGGGTCGTAGTAGCATTTGGGAGATGAGAATTGTGGGATTAACTGGATGTGAGGATAATCAATGACATTCTCATTTCTTTCTGGGAAACTAGGGGGACCGTCATGATATGTACTGGGAGGGAAGGTACAATACAGGCAACACAAAGATTGAGAGAGGCTGCTGACCAAGTGCAGTAGATTGTTGAATTTAAAATTCAAAGTTAAAATATTAAGATGCTCATTAGGCAGTTGAATATCCAGTTACAGACCACAGAAGAGACATCTAGGGTAAAGAATTAAGCCTGGGATTCATCAGTGTATAGATACTACTTTCCATGTCTAGGAGATGGTGCTTACCAGGGAGAACATAGGGTGAGAACATAAGAGGACATAAGGCAGGACTATGAGAACCCTCGACTTTTAGGGGACATTCAAGTTGTCAGCTGCCCCAAGAGTTACATGTGGAGGACTGTGTATATGGAGAATTGAGGACTCTCTGGAAGAGTATCTATGTCCTGGGTGGGGTGTGGGCCTATGTTCCCGGTATAGGTGAAGAAGCCAAGTGCAGGCTTAGTAGATAAATTGATCATTAAAAGGATAATAGGATATACAAATACCAGTACAGACATAAAATTGACAACTTATAGGAAATACACCAACTCCTTAAAAAAACCACAAATCACCAAAATTCACCCAGCATGAAAAAGATAATCTGATAGGTCTACAACCAACTGAAAAAAAAAAAAAAACTGAATTGGTAGCTACAAACTATCTGCAAAAGAAATTTCTAGGTACTGATGGTTCCACTGAAAAAATTCTACCAAATATCTTAAAAAGAAATAACAAACAATTCTGTACATTTCCTTCAATGAAGTGGAAGAGTGGGGAACATATTCCAAGTCACTTTAGGAGGCTCTAATGTCCTGATATCAAAACCAGATAAAGGCAGAGTTCCCATTGTGACTCAGTAGGTTAAGAAAACGGCATAGTGTCTGATGATGCGGGTTTGATCCCTGGCTTCACTCAGTGGGCTAGGGATCCTGCATTATTGCAAGCTGCAGTGTGGGTCACAGATGTGGCTCGGATCCAGGATTGCCATGGCTGTGGAGTAGGCATGCAGTTGTAGCTCCAATTCGACCCCTATCCAGGAACTTCGATGAAAAGAAAAAAAAATAATAAAGGCAATGCAAAAAGAGTCAGACCAATATCCCCGAGGAACCCACACATAAGAATCTTCAACAAAATATCATAGGATCAATTCAGCCATGTGTAAAAAGAACTATACACCACAGTACCCAGGGTCTGCTTGAACAGCATTTATCTTCAAGAAGATGTTGAAGACAATGTAATTTATTTTAACATGTCCCAGAAACAGGTCCAGTGAGGAAAGTCATATGATCTTCTGGAAAGAGGCTGATGTGACCTGACCCTCTTGGTCAGTTCTGCCTTTCCTCACTCCTATTTGCAATTTTCAGTGGTTATCAACTAGGGGCTAGACTGCCCATAGAAGGGCTTTTGGCAGGGCAGTGGGAAGGTGTCATCTTTTTCTTTTTGTACACTTTTCTATTTTTCCCATGCCTGGAAGGGATTCATATGTGTGTTGACAGGGACAGAGGTGTTCAGATGTCAGTGCCTGTGTGGTGCATTATAGTCTCACACAGTGAAAATCTCGCTCCTTTTAAAGAACCCTGCTCTAGACACTCTCTCATGGTGATGCTATTGACTGTGTTTATCTCTCAAACTTCTATTGTTGGCCCAGGCCGCTTTCCTGAGGCTTACATATCCAGATACCTGCTAGACATGTCCACGCTCCCTTCTCAGATCCTTCTCTAGGAATAATCTCAGGAAGTGGTGCCCCCCTATCCAAACTCCACAACACTGCTCAATCCCAACTGACCAGATTTGGTGCTCCCTGATGTCCACAGTCTCCCTTCCTTTTTCTTGTTATTTACATCCCTGCTAAACATCGGTTCTTCTGTTCTATTCTTGGCAACCACATTGTGGCTTCATCCAAGATATGTATGGCAACGTAGTGCATAATGATTATTTAATTACTCACTTGTTTGTTTGCTTATGGCTCCTTTTCTCCACCATTTCTCCTCACTTTGAGGGCAGAGACCACAACTCTCCTCATTTTTTTCTCCAGGCATAATGCTGAAGATGTAGCATTTAAAGGAAGAGATAGTATGAGAAAAATACTCATATATATATATATGTATACTCATATATATATATAAATACTCATATATATATATGAGTTTGAGACTAGGTCACTATTCTGTACAGCAGAAATTGGCACAATGCTGTAAATCTACTACACTATAATAAAAAATATTTTTAAAAGTTGGCTAATGAAGGTGAAATGCAAGCAATCATCCAATTTAAGTGGATTCCTGTGAAAAGTCTCCTCATTGGTCTCTCTGCCTTTCCTTGACTACCTGCCTCCAACTCCAGACTTAACTCTGATTCCAGTTGACTTTTCTCAAAGACACTCTTGACACTATTATCCTTGAGCACTGGCATAGCTGTACTGTGGGAGTCTGAACAGATCTGGAAGGGTTCCCATTTCAGGAATTTCCTTGGACCTCAGTGGACAGGCATGCACATTGTCCCACTAGGGAGAATGGAGGGGATAAGGGGCCAGGGTTGAGTCCCCTCCTTCACCTCCCCAATTGCAGACAGCAGAACTGCCTGTCCTCACTTCTTACTCTCTTCTAACAAAAAGGGGCCAGCCTGCCAAACTGTCCCAATATGATAGGTTTCCCCCTCAGACTGAGTTACTTTTCTAAAATGCAAATCTTTCAGGTACGTGATAGACATTGCTCAATATTTGCTGAACCCATGAATGTGAGTTCTCTGTCTCAATTCCTTGGCCTGAAAGGCATTTGGGGCCCCTCTGGGGGCTCCAAGGTGGAGGTTGCTGCCTATGTGGACAGGAAAGAGCCAGAAGGATTCACATTTCATTTGGGGCCTCTGG
Source organism: Sus scrofa (assembly GCF_054392235.1). Taxonomy (NCBI): domain Eukaryota; kingdom Metazoa; phylum Chordata; class Mammalia; order Artiodactyla; family Suidae; genus Sus; species Sus scrofa. The sequence goes on from NC_139383.1 coordinate 153,229,283, forward strand.
GCTTCTGCACTGTGAGCATGCGCACCGTCCACTGGAGGCCCCGGGGGGACCCCCCCCTCCTCTGTTCACTATGGAAACCAGTGCCAGGACAGGCCTCTCCTCCTATCCCTGAGTCTGCCAAGAACAGCCTATTCCACAGCTGTGTAATCTGTTCCACATTTCAGAGTTTGAAGTAACCCACCAGCAAAATTGTCTGCACCAGAATATTTTAGGTTATAACTTCTCCATATACTTACTGCATCCACAGAACTTCTCTTTACAGAATCTTGATTGAAAGCATAGCCCTTCTGAGTTTCCTTTTTTTTGGGGGGGGGATACTGTGTAACCTTCAGTCTTTTGCGTTTAAGCTGCTGGTCTTGAGAGGACTCATCACCCACACTCAATAAGGCCAATTCTGGAGATGCCCTGTGAGCCTAATTTAGACCCTGTGCTGGCAGGACATCACTGCAGCTCCAGACCCAAATCTTGACCATTGAATCAAAGAGGTTGTGGATAACTCTTGAGTACTGACAATTTCCATCTGCCCTTTTGTCTTATTGTTCTTAAGGTCTGCATCTCTACTTTATGGGGAGGCACCTTATTAGGAGCTACTATCAAGCTATCAAGCTATTGACTTCTCCCATGGCACATGTGCAGGTGCACTTTCTCTACTTAAAGGTTACCTCAAGCTTTACTTTTTTTTTTCCACCCACCCCCCTCCCTCCGTGGATTTACTTCTTGGTGGGAAATAAATGGAGCCTCTTCAACAGAACTTTTCCTGGAAGAAAATGATATCATGCTAGCAGGTGGACAATGGGGCTAGAAGAGTGAACAGCACAAGCGGTCTACCTTGTACTTGGATTCAAATTCAACATCTGTTCCAATGCTTTAAAACCTCGGTATGATCCCTCACAGTGGTCCCAGACCGCAGGCTCTGGTATAGTATTAAACAATCTTCTTGTCAGGAGAGAGGTGTGGAGTGAGCTGTTGTAGGACCAGTCCAGCTCAGGTAGCAACTGGAACACACTGAAATTCTCTGGCCAGAGCTCTGCTGTTTCTGCAGCAGTTGCTCTTATAATATTAAAATTGGTGTGCTTTTACAATTGTTTTTATAATTGCCTTCACACTTTTTTATACATAAGTGTTCATTTCTGTGCTCAAGCTTGTGATTTAATTTCATGAATCCATTAAATCTAGGAGGGTGAAATAGGAGGATGTAATTGTAATAACCTCACAATGGCACGAATTATGGCCGATGGCCAAAGCTGAGCTGAGATTTGAATAATAGGCTCAGACATTTTCATTTTAAAAAATACCTTAAATGAACGAAATCATTATCCCAGTTAGAAAGGAATAAATACCCAAGTGAAATAAAAAGAAGAAAATTAGTGGAAATAAAAGGCAAGAAATGAGGATGATTTTTAAGAAGAAAGAAGTAATTGAAAGATTTGAACCATTCTTATTAATAAAAAATCTTATATAACTGACACAACCATGCAAGATATATTTTAAAAATAGAAATCTATAAATTAAAGAAGAAGAAATGATGAACAGGAAAAAATCCAGCTGAGACATATCTGATCTGTAGGAATTATCCTTGTCAAGCGAGAGGTTAAGAAGTGCTATTGGAGGGACTGGTGTGAGAATGGTCCTGCTCAAAGTGATACAAGTATGAAAAATAAAGATAGAAAAATAGTATGGAAAAGAAAAAAAAAAGAGTGAGAAATGAAAAAGAAGATACAAGAAAAAAAAAAGAGAGGATTGTAGAAATGTAAAGTCAATATTGTAAACACACCTTGGGTTTCAAGTGACAATAACCAGACTCAAGAGGGCACATTTAAGAAGCTGTTAGCTTGGAGTTCCTGCTATGGTACAGTGGGTTAATGATTCGACTTGTTTCTGTGGATGTGTTGGTTCAATCCCATCCCGGCAGGGTGTAGTGGGTTAAGAATTCAGTGTTGCTGAAGCCATGGTATAGGTTGTAGCTCCTGGACAGATTTGATTCCTGGCCCAGAAACTTCCCTATGCCAAGGGGACAGCCAAAAAAGGGGAAAAAAAAAAAAAAAAAAAAAACAAGACGCTGTTGGCTTGAGGAAATTCAGTAAGGTCTGAAATACCATATTGGCTCAGACCAGGGATGCTGATCAGCCTGAGAAACCTTGGATCCATAGGTTCCTACACCCATCCTTCTCTGGGAGTGTCAGCTTTGTTTTTGCCCACTGCATATCCATGTTCTAAAAGTGAAAAACAACCACCAGTACATTGCATCTCATATTGTTGGTCACCTGAGACTGTCTGCCATATACAATCTAGGGAACTTGTGTTAATTAACTAATTGGTTAGTTAGACAAATAAAAAAGTCTTAGGAGGGATTTGGGTGTGGCTGTCAATTTCTGGAACCAGTCAGTTTGTGTGAAAGCGCAGAGGTGGGGTCTACACGAACACACCCGTGAAGGCTACATCAGTCATAAGGGGAATTAGGGTCCTTCCTGGACAAACAAGTAGAAAGACATCATACTAGTCTGTGCTAATAAATACAGCAATCTTTGTGTGATGAGATCCTAATCAAAAAATTAAAATTACATCAAAATTACCCAAGGGAAGTAGAAAAACCAAAATCAATGACCATTCAAGCACCTAACAGTATCATTAGTACATTGTCTTCAAGAAAGTTTCAGTTGTACATGTATTGACTACATTCTGCATTTTTCCTTCATAACCCCCTGGACTTGGCAGTCAGGAAATCTTTTTTTTTTTTTTTTTTTTTTTTTTTTTTTCCCCATAGCAGGCTACGGGTAGAATTGGAGCTACGGCTGCCAGCTGACACTACAGCCACAGCAACACTGGATCCAAGCCCTGTCTGCAACCTACACCATAGTTCATGTCAACATCAGATCCTTAACCTACTGAGCAAGGGCAGGATTGAACCTGCATCCTCATGGATACTAGTCAGATTCCTTTCCGCTGTATCACAATGGGAACTCGCAGTGAATCAATCAATTTTTATTGCTATCTTTCATGATTCTGATATCCCGCATCTTTTTCAGAGTTGACACATTTTCTTGGGTGACCCTGATTGTTCTGTCAGTTTAAATTCTCACACTTGTTATCCAAAACCCAAGCTTATGTGCCAACCTGGGCCTTTCTCTGAAACTCACATCTAACTTGATTCTACATATACCCAATTGAACATTTCCTAAGAAATTCAGCTTCAGCATCTTGGAAGCTTAAGTTTCCATCTTTCCTCTTAAACTTGCTCCTTGTCCAGTGCTCACCCATGTCGCTCCTCCCCCCGGCCCCAGGACCGCCTCCTTAGCCCAAACTGGACGACTGTGGGTCATGAGGCCAGTATTCCACTAGGCCCCCTACCCCTTTGGGACCTCAATACACCCCAGCCCTCCAGGCGCCCCGCCCCTACCGCCAGCCGGCAGGGCCCCCACAGACCACGGATGCGCAGGCGCACTAGCCTGTCCCGCCGCCGCCCCGCCCCGCCCGGCCGCTGCGGAAGGCGCCGCGCGCAGCAACGCGCACTTCCTCTCCAGGAGTCCACCGAGGGAGCGCAGAGTCGAAGAGCTCCTGGACGCAGCGGCCGAGCCCTTGCCAGACGGAGCAAACATGTCCGAACAAAGTAAGGACGTGTGTGACCCCAACTTTGCAGCCGATGCCTCCCACTCCGAGGTGCACAGCAGCCCTGGGGTGGCCGGGGGGCCCTCTCCGCCTGCGTCCCAGGCCGCGACCCTCGCAGGGCCAGAGATCCCTCCTGTAGGCCCACCCGACGCCCCTCTGGCCTCGCCGCCGCCCCAGGCCCTGAGCGAAGAGGGAGACCCAAAGGCTCTACAGCAGGCCGCGGAGGAAGGCCGCGCCCACCAGGCCCGGAGCACAGCCCAGCCCAGCCCAGCGCCGCCGGCCCCGGCCCAGCTGGTGCAGAAGGCACATGAGCTCATGTGGTACGTGCTGGTCAAGGACCAGAAAAGGATGATCATCTGGTTCCCAGACATGGTGAAAGATGTCATCGGCAGTTACAAGAAGTGGTGCAGAAGCATCCTGAGGCGCACCAGCCTCATCCTCGCCCGAGTGTTCGGGCTGCACCTGAGGCTGACCAGCCTGCACACCATGGAGTTCTCGCTGGTCAAAGCTCTGGCGCCTGAGGAGCTGGACAGGGTTGCTCTGAGCAACCGCATGCCTATGACAGGCCTCCTGCTGATGATCCTGAGCCTCATCTACGTAAAGGGTCGCGGTGCCCGTGAGAGTGCTGTGTGGAACGTGCTGCGCATCCTGGGGCTGAGGCCCTGGAAGAAGCACTCCACCTTTGGAGATGTGAGAAAGCTTATCACTGAGGAGTTCGTACAGCAGAACTACCTGAAGTACCAGCGCGTCCCCCACGTCGAGCCCCCTGAGTATGAGTTCTTCTGGGGCTCCCGTGCCAGCCGTGAAATCACCAAGATGCAAATCATGGAGTTCCTGGCCAGGGTCTTTAAGAAAGACCCCCAGGCCTGGCCTTCCCGCTACAGGGAAGCTCTGGAAGAGGCCAGAGCCCTGCGGGAGGCCAACCCCACTGCCCACTGCCCCCGCAACAGTGTCTCCGAGGACTAGCAAGGTCTGGAGGCAGATTGATGGTTTCTGACCCTCACCAGGGTGGTGGAGGGGTGGGGGTGGGACATTAGAGTATTCAGGATTTACAGTGCAGTATTTCACGTGTAACTTTTACGTTTTCAGTACAGTGCTTTTATACCTTTTAATGCAATGTTGTATTCATTTCAGTAATAATTAGGTAGTGTGTAGGATTCATGCATGTTTGTTTATAAGTAAGCTCAGTTGGTGCTTTCGCTTTTGTGCTACCTTTCTTGAATTTTTTGTACCAGAGACGTGCTAAACTTATGAAATACATTGAGACATTTTCCATCTTATTCTTTTACATGGGACTGATGATGTGTATGGGGGTAGACAGGTACTAGAGAGTTTGGACGAACTCACCAGTAAAGCTGGTCTAACCAAGAGAAAAGTCAAGACCTCTCTCTCTGTGATCTTGCTGGGCACAGGAAACATCTGTCTGGAGTGTGGTGATGTGGACTTAAAGGGGCTCAGTATGGACACTTGGCACAGTTTACTAAACACAAAAACAACCCCACCATGAGTAAACTTTAAACATTAAAGATTCTTGTGATACAATCATTTTTATGGAAAAGTGTACTTTTATCTTTTTAACAAAGTAGTATGGGTTGGGAATGAGATATTTTACACAATGTACAGATATATTTCATCTCATAGGGTGGGGAAATCGTGACTCATATGTGTGAGGTGTATAGTTTTTTTTTTTGCAAAATGTAACTCACATGTTCATTTCAAAAATTTGACAAAGAGAAAAGTATGAAAAACAGAAAAGTTCATAGTCACATCACATAGAAATAGTAACTGTTCATATTTAGTTTCTTGCATTTTCTACATTTTATTAAAATTAATAGCTGTCTTTTGTGGGTAGAGTGAGGCATTGTACTAAACTTTTTACATGCATTTTTCTCTTTTAATTTAATCCTCACAACAGCCTTATGAGGCAAGCTCTTATTACATCTGCACCATGGAGGAAATACAGGAACAAAGCAGGTAATTAAATTTCCCTGGATCATAAAGGTTTAGTGATAGAAGGGGCTATGATTTGGACCCAGGCTGAATGAGTCCAGAGCCTGCCTACAACTGACCACCTACCTCCTGCCTTTTAGTTTATGCCTTTTAGAAATTTCATGTTCGAGTCTGTACTTTTAGGTCCCTGCCCCTAGCACAAACACACACATGCACATACACACACAAGGCTATCAACTTTATTTTGTAATGAGCCATCACATTAATCTTGTTGAGAAAGCAGTCATATTCTAATTAAGAAACTTCATTTCAGAGAGATTAATTGAGCCGGCTAAGTTATGTTCCTGCTTAGCTGTGAAGCCAAGATTTGAAACTTGGTCTTCTCGGAAGGACCAGAATGAAGGAGTCTTCCCAGACCAGTGGTACTGGAGGAACATGCGTGGGAAACCTGGGAGAGGACGGTGGGGTTGAGATGAGAAGGTGGCAACCCAGCAGCTCTGGCATTGCACTGGGCCACTAAGCAACCCCTCAGAGGATGGGATGGGATGGGGGAGGAGCAGTGCCTGGGGATAAATCTCATATTAAAGTTCTCAGTCCTGCAAGGGGGAGGGAGAGAAAATGGCCTTTAATACGACCAGAAATCCTTCAAACTTCAGAAGATTGAAAAAGAGGATGTGGCCAAAGAAAGACCCTTATCTGGAGAAGATGGAAAATGAGGGGAACACATAGTTCACGATACCCCAGAAGAAGCAACCTGAGAGTTATGTTGGGTGAGGGGATTATAATCTGAATTGAGAACTAGGATTCCCAGCATTTAATGACATTACTTAATAAGTGAGTGCGGGTGCTAAAAAAGCTGAAGAAGCCTCAGATGTGCAGAGATGAAATCCCTCCCTTTCAGAAGACATCCTGTGGGGTCTCTCATGAAGGGTAGGGGGTATTTCTACAGTGACTCAGGCAAAGATGCCCTGGCTTGGATGCCATCTCTCACCCTGAGCCAAGATGAATTCAGACATTACAGAACTGTTAAAAAAAAATTCCTTCTCACCTCAAAATTTCCTGCAGAATCAAAACAAATCTGCCCCATTAAATATAAAATTAGGAATTCCCTGGTGGCCTAATGGTTAAGGATTGGCATTGTTACTGCTGTGGCTTGGGTTGGATCCCTGGCCTACAAAATTCCACATGTCATGGGTGTGGCCAAAAAAATTTATATATATATATATATATATATATATATATGTAAAATTACAGGGCTCTCTGAGTTGTCTCATTTCTGGAGCAGGACCAGACACAGCTCTCACCCCTTCCAAGGTAGGCTGATGGACACTTTCTCTAAGGCCCTAATGCTCCTTGCAGCAATCATAACTTCTGTACACTTCTTTCATCAAACCCAGAAGTCACCAGGTAGGCAGTCCCCTCACCTCCCCAAGTTTGTATTTATGTTCCTCTCTGCCAGAGAAACCAGGAGAACCACTCCAAAGCTGCCTTAAGCTCCCTGACACAGGAATATCAACCATGCCACAGAAAACCTAATCTTGAGAGGACAGGATAGTAAGAAGTGAAGAGCTGACCCCAGCAAGTTATGTGGGCAGGGCCGCTGAGCTCTGGCTTGGACACAGCCAGACGCAGAGGAGGAGGCTTCCCAAATATGGAACAGAGTTAATTCATGACACCCAGGACAGCTTGTTAATTCATGACTTTAATTTGTGACATGCTGGACAGCACCTTGGGGCACAGGGAAGAGTCAGTATCTCTCTTAGACTTTCATGATGGGCTCAATTGAAAGGTTAGAAGGTTGGTCAAATATTTTTTAAAAGGTTAATCTACAAGGTGCTGGGGGTGGTCATTCAGGGAGGGGTCTCCAGACCCTCGATGTTTCGGCTGAGATCACAGCATGGTGAAGCCTGGACTGCTGAGGCTGGGAAAGAGTTCCTAATCCCCATGACATATGACATTTTATCAGTCTATCTTGCCAACTAGAAATTCACTTCTTTACAAACACCCACACGTGTATTTCACTGTAATTAACTTCATTTAATTAAAGTTATGGAGAGCAAAAAGGATCTTTGTAAACTTAGTATAAAATATAATGCCACCTCATATATTCTGAGGGGAAAATTAATTACTTCTGTAGTATCATTAGTAAATAGGAAAGGCATGTTTTAAATGAACTTCTAATGCAGTTATTTCCTCCGCTTGAAAAGTCATCTTTGAAGAGATAAATTTGGGGGTTGGGGTTGACATATGCACACTGCTGTATATTAAATAGATAGGTAACAAGAACCTACTCTGTAGCACATGGTAACCCACTCAATACTGTGTAATAAGCTATATGGGAAAAGAATCTGAAAAGGAACAGCTATGTGTATATGTGTAACTGATTCATTATGCTATTCACCTGAAACTAACACAATTTTCTAAGTCAAATCTACTCCAGTAAAGTTACTTAAAAAAAAAAACAGAAAAACTAAATAATAACTAATAATACAGATTTTCAAAAAAGAAAAGAAGGAGTTCCCATCATGGCTCAGCGGAAACAAATCCAACTAGGAACCAAAAGGTTGGGGGTTCCATCCCTGGCCTCACTCAGTGAGTTTTGGATCTCGCATTGCCGTGAGCTGTGGTGTAGGTCACAGACTGGGCTCGGATCTGGCATTGCTGTGGCTCTGGTGTAGGCCAGCAGCTATAGCTAGCTCGGATTAGACCCCTAGCCTGGGAACTTCCGTATGCTGTAGTTGCCACCCTAAAAAGACAAAAGACAAAGAAAAGAAAATAATATCTGGCCCCCTCCACTTGAATTTCATCTGACCAACACATGAACACCTCTTGTGTTGGAATATGCTATCTGGTCTTCAAAGCACAGTTGTGTGTGGTAAGACAACATTGTAAAGAAACTACTATTCAGCAAAAAATAAAAATAAAGCACCGTTGTATTTTCCTACTATTCCCTCCAGTGGCATCCTAAAGTGTTCACTCAGCATACACATGTTTTTAATAAATGAGTTAAGTTTGTCTTTCTCTTCCTGGGTTGCTAGATAAAGGAAAAACCTGTACCTGTCATTTTCACTATTTTCTTGATGCCTAACTTAGAGAGTAGCATATGTATGTGGTTGATAAGTACTGGTTATGTGAGTTAAGAAACTAAAAATATTATAATAGACTTGCCCTGGAGTTCCCTGGTGGCTTATCAGTTAAGGGCTCAGCATTGTAACTGATATAGCATGAGTTCAATCTCTGGCCTGGGAATTTAGGCATCGTGTGGGTGCAGACAAATAAAAATAAATAAATAAATAAATAACCTATTCTACCACATAGCAAAAACAAAACCAAGCATAACTAATAATGATCAACCACTCTAAAGTACTGGAGGTGCAGTACTTTTCCCTCATGGCTCAGAGGATTAAGGATCCAGAATTGTCACTGCAGTGGCTCAGGTTGTCACTGTGGCACAGTTTTAATCCCTGGCCTGGGAACTTGCAAATGCCTCAGTTTTGGCCAAAAGAAAAAGTAGAGGACCAGATGAAATTAATGAAATTTAAATGTACAGAAAAATAAAAAAAGAAAAATAATATCAATAGGTTTTTATTATTTATTGAAGTTTAATTGACATTTAAATTGTATTGGTTTTAGGTGTGCAGAATAATTACTTGATATATGGATATACAGTGAAATGAATACCAGAATAAATTTAGTCAACATCCGTCATCACACACCATTAACAACATTTTTCTTATGGTGAGAACTTTTAAGATCTACTCTCTTTGCAATTTTCAAAAATACAATATAGTTTTGTTAAGTGTAGTCATCATGCTGTACATTACATACCCAGGACTGATGTATATCAACTGGAAATTTGTACCTTTTGACCACCCTAACCTATCTCGCTCATCATCCAACCCCTAACTTGGCTACTACTAGTCTGTTGTCTGTATCTGTGAGTTCTATTAGTTTGCTTATTTGTTTTAGATTCCACTAAGAAGTGACATCATATAGTATTTGTCTTTCCATGTCTGACTTATTTCACTTAGCATCATGCCCTCAACTTTTATCTATGCTGTCACAAATGTCAGGATTTCCATTTTTATGGCTGACTAATATTCCATAGTATATATAACCACATTTTCTTTATCCGTTTTTTGGCTGTGGATGTTTGGATTATTTCCATGTCTTGGCTATTGTAAAATAATGGCACAATTAACATGGGGTTATAGATATCTATTTGAGATAGTAATTGATTTTCTTTCAGATAAATGCCCCAAAGTGGAAATGTTGGATCATATAGCAGTTCCACTTTTAATTTTTTGAGCAACCTCCGTACTGTTTTCCACAGTGGCTGAATCAATTCACATTCCCACCAATAGTGCACAATGGTTCCTTTTTCTCTACATCCTCCCCAAGTCTTAGTATTTCATGTATTTTTGATGACAGCCATTTGATTCTAACAGGTGTAAATTTTGTTTGTTTGTTTTTAAGGAGAAAGGGGAAATAATATTTTCTTACCAGGTAAAGAAGCCAAGGACACACCAGGTCCATGCCCTAAATTTGACAAAAATAGCAAGTGAAAAAAAAGGAAAAAAAATCAAACCACAGATTATTGTCAAGATACTTTATGTGTGCTAACTGATCAAATATGTGATAAAGCCAATATCCTGCATAACTTGACTTTCTAATACCCTGCTAGAGCTATATGAATAACTACTATTGACCTTTGAACAACTAACTGGAGGAGGGTACATTAGGGCATTAGGGATACTGACCCAGCCACTGTCTGTCAGAGATAAATTTATAATTTACCTCTTATACATTCCCCAGTTTTCCATCCACACATTTAACCAAACGCAGACCCATCTATTGAAAAAACTTCTGCCTATAAGTGGATTCATGCAGTTCAAATCTCTGTTGTTCAAGTCAACTGTACCTGCTTTCTTATTTTATGTAGTAACTTGTAATGTGTATTGAGCACCTATATGTTGCATTTGCAGTGTTAGGAATTAGGGATGCAATCGTGACAGACTAGGCATTGTCCTGTGCTCACAGACCCTGCAGTGCATTGAAAGAAGCAGATGAGTAATAAGAATCACACTGCAGTGCAACAAGTGCCACTCCAAGAGAAGTATGGAGGCTAAAGAGGCTCAAACTGGGCCATCAAACTTGGACTTTCCAAGAGGGGTGACATACATCTATACCGTGAAAAGGAATTAGCAATATGAAAGGGGTTTAGGAAGGGTGGACAAGGGCAGATTTTCAAGGAGGAACTGCTGTGTGAATACATACACAAGACTGCGAGACTGTGAAGTTTCCATAAACCTAGAAGATGGGAAATAAATTTCAGAATGGTCTAGAGGCTAAAATTTTGGAAAAAGGGAAGGAAATAACATGCTGAATATGCAGTCATTGCCCTGAAGATGTGAGTAATTTTAACCATACAACAGCCCAACAGCCTTAGAAGGAATAGTGCTGAAAAGATGGAATTCTTGTGAGTAAGCATCTTCCCTTTTTTTTTTCCTGATTGCTATTCAAGGGTCTAAAACATCCCTCTTTATCTATCAATTTCCCCCCTAATTCTTTGTTTCACTTACTAAGTGATTTGGAGTCCTTAACTATATTATGCATTTTCCAATGTGTAAAGGACTTCATGTGTCCCCTTCTTATCAACCTGTGTGTGTATGTGTGTGTGTGTGTGTAACAATTTAAACTGTATATAAGCATTGTGCTGGGTTTTGAGTATACATTCGCGAATTAGACAAAAACAGCTCCTGGCCTCAAGGAGTTTACTGAGAATCCCAGAAAGTGGATAGAGCACAATAAAAGGTAAACAAACAAATGAAAAATTAAATACAAATTACACATTTGGATAGATAATGAAAGAAATGAATTGACTAAAATGGTAAAAATGGTAGAGGAGATCAGCTCAGAAAAGCTACTCAGGGAGTTCCTGCTGTAGTGCAACTAGATCAGCAACATCTCTGGAGCATTGGGACACAAGTTTGATTCCCATCTTAGCACAGTGGGTTAAGGATCTGACAGTAGGTCACAACTGAGACTCAAATCTGATCCCTGGCCCAGGAATGCCATATGCCCTGGGCCCACCAAAAAAAGGAAAGGAAAAAGAGTTTTCTGAAATGGTGAAATTTCAGCTGCTACCTGAAGGATCAGGAGAGCTCTAGCAGAAGGAACATGAATCTAGGCAGAGGAAACAAGCTGATGTGAAGCCTCAGAGTTAATTAGGTGAATTTTATAGTTTCCTTTACTAGCAGACACAGCATTACAGGTGAGCTGGGCAGCATGCAACACCCAATACTCTGCTGGTTCATCTTCATAATGGAGGCAGCACTAGCTGAGTATGGGATTTCTATGCCTGCCAGCTATGTTCCAGTCAAGAGATATAAGAAATAGTCCAGGTGCTTTCCCTTCCTGCATCCCTTTACTCTTTCTAAGAACATAGAAGAACATTTCAGAGATATTGAAGCTCTCATGACGACAAGAATGAAAAGAGACAAATCACAGAGAGGCTGAGCCTGACATCTTCAAACCACTGAACTAATATCAATTAGCCACCTGCTTATCTTCTATATCTTTTCTCCCCAAATTTACTGAGATATAGTGGACCTAGCATTGTATAAGTTTAAGGTGTACAATATGTTGATTTGACACACTAACAGATTGCAAAATGATCACCACCGTAACGTTAGCTAACAACGCCAACATGTCATATCGTGTGTGTGTGTGTGCGTGCGTGTGCGTGCGTGTGTGTGTGTGTGTGTGTGTGTGTGTGTGTCTGTGTGGTGAGAACATTGAACTCTCTGAGCAACTTTCACATTATTATTAATGACAATCACCATGTTGTACATTAGACCCACCCAAGATGCCAAGATGTTTGGACACTTTGACCAACATCTTCCCGTCACCCCTGCTTTCACCCCAGCCCTTGGTAATCACCACACTACTCTGTTTCTATGAGTTTGACTCTTTGTCAGACTCTCCATGTAAGTCATATCATATGATACTTTCTTTCTCTAAATGGCTTATTTCACTTAGCATAATGCCCTCAGTGTTTCATCTATGTTGTTGCAAAAGACAGGATTCCCTTCCTTATCGTGACTGAATAATGCTCCATTGTATAGAATATTATGCATCTGTGCATTACTTATTTACGAATGGATAAACAAGGTGTGGTCTATTTAACTTTTTAAAAATCAGCTCATTTTTAAGTCAGTGCTATTATTTGATTAAGAAATCATACTAATACTAGTAATGCATCCTTGGAGGTAAAAAACATAAAGTTCACATAATTAAGACAGAAGAGGAGCCTTAAGGCCAGCCTTTAAGGCAATGACATATTAGCACATTGTATTCAAGAGTAAATAGAAATCACTAAAGAGTTTTGGACTGATTTGAAATTACATTTTTAAAATATTACCCTATTATATTCAGAATAACTTGAGAGAGGTAAGGGTCAAAACTGGGATTCTGTTAAGAGATATGGATGATGTAGAAGAATATGGAGTATGGTTATTTTTTGGACAAAAGGGCATAGATTACTTTCTGAGAGTGAGTGGTAGTAAGATTTAATGAGATAAGGAAGGTAGAGGCAGAGAACATGCTTTTGGTGAAAGTCATGAAGTGTTTATACATGAGGACTCTATGAAATATCTTAATAAGATATGGGGTAGACAATAAAGATGCATTACTTTAGAAAAAAAATCATAGCCCTGCATTACAGCAATATATTTATCCAGAAAGAAAGTGTAAAAGGTAAAGAGAAGTGTGTGTTTGGGATTATATTCTGGGAAACTGAACCGTTTCCATGTCTAGTTTTTCTTTTCTTTTTGGTTTTTTTTGTTGTTGTTGTTGTTGTTTTTTGTTTTTTTTTTTGTTTTTTTTTGGCTGTGCCAGTGGCATGTGGAAGTTCCCAGGACAGGGATCAAAACTATGTCACAGCAGCAGTGACAATGCCAGAACCTTATCCTGCTAGGCCACCAGGGAATTCCCCATGTCTACTCTTGAAGGAAGATCTGGTGAAGTGACTCCAAAGGGTATTTAGATGAAAGACAGAAAAAAATAGGAATTCCCACCCTGGCACAGTGGGTCAAAGGATTCAATGTTGTTGCTGCTGTGGCTCAGATTCAATCCCTGGCCCAGGAACTTCCATATGCCACAGGTGCAGCCATTAAAAAGAGAGAGACAGACAGAAAAAATAAACCAAGAGAATATTGGGCCATAGAAATTAAAATAGTAGTGTTCTGAACTGGCACAATTGGCCAATTGTGTCAAATGCTGCTGAGATATCGTGTCAGGGGAGCACTACACAATGATGATTAGAGATGAGATGGAGATGATTATGTTCAGAGGCTAGAATGTGATGTGAATTAGCTCAGGTGAGAGGTAATGGTGACCTTAACCAGTGGATGAGTCATTAAGATTGATGTGAGAAATTGATAAATATTTGGAGAGAAAGTTGACGTGAATCTATGATTGGTTAAATGCTAGGAATAAGGACAGAGAAGACTCAAGGATGGCCAGGTTTCTGGGAGTTTGGAGGTGGTGGTTTATTTAGTTGTTTCAGCTGTGCACTTGTCAAGTGGGTAATTTCTGGGGCCGGAGTTTGAACCCAGGCCACAGCAGTGACCATGCTAGGTCCTTAACCCACTGAACCACCAGGGAACTCCCCGGCTTTCTGTTTGAATAATGCCTACTGTTTGGTTTGGGAGCAAAGAGAAGGCCATGAAAAGATGCTGAGTTCAGCTTTAGACATGTTGAGTTTCATGTGAATGGGAGACATCTAAACAGAGATGTCCCTTTAATTGGGGAGAAATTTCTAAGAGAGGAAGTGAAGATACAGACTAAGATGTCATGAATCCATGAGTGAAGTGAATGATACTGCTTAGGGAGAGCGTATGGACTTGTAAAGGTAACTGGTACTTTGCCTAAGCAGTTGAGGAAGGACATCCACTGCTCAGGTCACTCAGACACGAACAGCTATCTGCAGATGTGTTGAATCTTCTAGTTCCTGAAGCAGGGCAGTTTAGGAAACTTCGAGAAAGAAGGGGAAGAGGTACAGGAGAGAGCTCTGCAGAGAACAAATATTAAACGGACAAGCAGAGGCAGAACTCTCAAATCATATAAATACAAAGTGGACAGAAATTAGGAATAAAGCAAGACCTAAAGAATATGATTTTAGAGATGCCAAGGGAAGGATAGGATGATCAGTGGTATTAAACTTAGTTGAGCTGTGAAGTTCTAAAATAACATGCGCTGAAGTTACTAATAAATATATCATTTTCCTCTAATTAAGGATAATTTTGGAGTTCCCGTTTTGGCTCAGTGGGTTAAGAACCAGATGTAGTATCCAAGAGGATGCAGTTTCGATCCCTGGGTTAAGGATCTGGCATTGCCACAAGCTGTGTCATAGGTGAGAGAGGCAGCTTGGATATGGTGTTGCTGTAGCTGTGCCTTAGGCTGCAGCTGTAGCTCCAATTTGACCCCTAGCCAGGGAATTTCCATATGTCACAAGTGTGGCCTTACAAAGAAAGAAAAAAAGTAATTTCAGTAGAATAGGAGTTGATAGAAGACAAATTTCAGTGAAATAAGAATTGAGCATGTCAGTGCCAACAACCAAAACATGTGCCATATTTGTTGGGCAGAAACCAGTTTTGACTGTGTGGTGAGAGGGAGCCTTAAACGAAATCCATGATACATTATCTATAGGGATGAGGTATGTGACAGCAAGTTGGTGGTGCTCTATTTTCTCAGAGGAGTGGCAAGGGAAGTAAAAATTTAAGACCAAATGGAAGTGAAAAGAGATAAAGATAGGCCTGAAAGTGTTCTAGCTGATGAAGAAATCTTCTTTCCAGGAGTGGCTGCCATGCCTGACTCAGCAAGTATCATCAAATGTAATTTATTTGTAATGAGAATAATCTGCTACCAAGTTTATTTATTCAAGGAATGCAAAGTTTCTTCAATATTAAAAAAATCAATAATCATAATGCACAATATTTACAGTCTCACAAAGAAAGATCACATGATTGTATCAACTCTTGCAGAAAAAGTATTTGACAAAATTCACTCCCATTCATGATAAAAAATTCTTAGCCAACTAGGCATAGAAAGGAAATCATGAACCTGATAAAGATTGTTAAAACAACCATTCAAAAAACCAGGCTACAGTTAATATGATGCAGTGTTTAATGGTGAAAGCCTGAATGCTTCCCTTGAAGAATGGGTACAGAAGGATGACCTTTTTCTACTTGGTAGTTAAAGTCCTGGCCAATTCAATAGGATCAGGAAAGGAAACTGATGCTTACATATTGACCATGAAGAAATAAAAGATGCCTCTATTTGCAGATTACATGATTGACTACATAGAAAAAAATATGGAAAAAACAAAAATGAAAAATCAGTCCATATTTAATAAGTGAATTGAAAAAGGTCACAAGATACAAGGTCAATATATACAAATAAATGGATTTCTAAATACTAGTAAGTAACAACTAGAAATGGAAATTTAAAACTCAGTGCATTTACAAGAGCTCAAAAATTAGATATAAACCTAAGGAAGCATGTATAGGATCTATATGTTGAAAAGTATAAAAGACTGATTTTAAAAAATCAGACAAATAAATGGAGAAAATATCATGCTGATAAGATCAGGAGACATTACACAGTAATTAGAGCAAATTCATCAAAAGGCTAAACACAATTCATCAAAATCCTAGCAGTTTGACTGGAATTGTCCTTGTTTCAGCACTTAAAATTACACTGCCTAAGAAGCCCCTATGCGAAATGGATATTTGGGATATGAGTGAGAAAAATTGGGGGGAAAAACATGGAGTCATTAGGCAGCCACAAAAGAGAGGCTGGATGCATTTTAGTGTAAAATAGATACAGCAAGCATTATCTGCTTTTTATAGTTCCTGTCACTGTTTTACTTTTTGATTTTTCCCTGGCCAGTTATGTTGGCAAGTATAATTTACAGTTCGCAGTAATGGACCAACAATTATTGCATCACTTCGAGTGTTGTGATTTAAATGTATACTGCTTAGACATGTTGTGATCATGAATGTGAGTTCATATTTGACCTTTACTGTGAATTAATGGTTCTGCTTGTATCCATTTAGAGCTATTACAATTTTCACCTTTATGAATTCTGTGACCATATTTTCCAAGAATTCAGATAGCGAAAATGAGAATAATTGCAATAACTGTCCCAGACTGCCCTGAAAAAAAGGCAAAATGGCCGTGTGATTTTAATGACATTTGAAAGGCACATACCAACGTTTTAGAAAGGTCAATAAACAAAATAGAGAATATTGCACCATATACAGAAAAAAAAATGGGTTTTGTATAGTAGAGAATGTGATGTGATATATATTAATTTGCCGAGGCTACTATAACAAAATACTGTAGACTGAGTGGCTGAAGCAACAGAAATCCATTTTCTCACATTTCTGGAAGCTAGAAATCTGAGATCAAGGTGTCATCACGGCTGGTCCCTACTGAGGGCTGAAAAAGAAGAATGTGTTCCAGGCTTGTAGATGGCTGTGTTCTCCCTGTGTCTTCACGTTGCCTTCCCTTTGTATGGAGACTGAATCTCACAAGTTGGGGCAAAGAAACAAACACTCCTAAAAGGATCAACAGCTTTTCTCTTTTCTTTCTTTTTCTTTTGGGGGGTGGTCTCCTGTAAGGACCCCAATGATCAGCTGAAAATAGCAGCCACTGTATTAGCGGAGGCATACCAAACATACACACACCATCGTTTTGTTGTCTTGATTGCTCTCTGAAGTGAAGTCAGATTTATGAGCTGCAAGTAAAATGTCCTTTGGGCAAACAAAGGAGGCCATTCTGATAAGGAATGTATCATCCCCTTACCTTTTAGGGCTGATTCTATCAGGTTTTCCCACCACCACACTTTCTACAGCATATCAAGGGACATGTTGAATCAAGGCAATGGCAATAAAAATGAACCCCCAGCTCTTAAGCATTTTGATTTGAAAAAATGGAGCTTCAGGAATTCCCTGGTGTATCAGAGAGTTAAGGACTCAGTGTTGTCACTGCTGTGGCACAGTTTCAGTCCCTGGCCCCAGAACTTCTGCATGTCACAAGCATGGCAGAAGAAGAAGAAGAAGAAAGAAAAAAGAAGAAGAGGAAGAGGAAGAAGGAGGAGGAGGAGAAGGAGAAGAAGCAGCAGCTAAATGAAGAAAAATGGGGCTACAAATTACGTTTTTGTTTTCTATGAAAATTTTAATTGAACCAGAGAAAACATAAAACAGAAGATTACTGATATTTTGTCCAAATCCAAACTGGACTTTGTTCTTATATCAGCATGTTTGGCAGATGGTGCAAATGTAAATCTGGCAATTTTATTCAGTCTGAGTTTCTTGCCAAAGAAAATAAAAGGAAAATATCTTATTTGCTAAAAGCCCCATACACCTGCCTTTAAATTATATTTTCAGTGTGTGGGAGAAAGAGAATGTCCTTGTCTAATGTGGAAATACACTGAGTTAAGAATAAAGAGAAGATAACAATGAAATGGAAATGTATATGCTTTTTTCCCCTAAACTGTTTCTAGATAATAAGGAGCCTAGTAAAAGATGAATTGATTGTACCTGAGTTGCTTGATGATATGTTTGGCTGCAAAAAAAATAACACAGCAAAAAAACAAAAAGACAAAGCAAACAATCAAAAACAATTGGGGGGGCAGGAAGAAGACTGAGAATTTTAAAAAAATCATCAGCAAAGGCTGGCCAAGTTAAAGAGGATTTTCTCAATTTCTTTTCTTTTTTTTAAATTGTAACTTATTTGGGAGTTTCCACTGTGGTTCTGTGGGTTAAGAGTCAGCCTTGCAGTGGCTCGGGCCTCTACTGAGACTGGGGTTTAATCCTGGGCCTGGTGCAGTGGGTTAAAGTATCTAGCATTGCCACAGCTGTGGTGCAATTGCAGCTGCGGCTCAGATTCAATCCCTGGCCTGGGAACTTCCATATGCAGCAAGTATGGATATAAAAATTAAATAATTAAAAATATAAACAAATAAATAAATTATAACTTTGTTGGAATAAAAATTTGATTTCACAAGTCCAATTTACTTTTATGCCTAGAAATCACTTTCTCTCAGAAAGAGGATTAATTTATGATAGCATCCAATGCACTCCACATTTTTTATAAATCATGGACATTTTAGATGTTAGTAGCTTATATGATGAATTTATAAAAGAAAAAGATACCAGTGACGAAAGTCTAGTCTATCAAAATAAACTGGTAGATTCAAAGTACTTTATGTTTCGAATTTTTTTTTTGAAAGCGGACATTTTTTGGGAGCTGGAAACTAATTCCTAAAAATGTAAAAATCTACTGTTTCTGATAAGTAACATTCTATGTATCCTATGTTCAGGAGTGTTTGCTGAGAAAACATTTAGCTTGACGTCATCACATTGGACTTTCACAAGGAATCAGAATCGTGTACAGGTAAAGAGCAGACCTGTGAGTCAAAGAGAACTATATGTTTGTGTTCAGTCTTTTCACCACATAAAAATATGACTTATCACAAAGCTAGAGGCTTTTTAGAGAAACGTTATTGGAAAAGGAAGCACAAGGAAAAAAAATATCCCATGCATCATGAACTATGTCATTGTTATTTTTTTTTTTTTTTTTGTCTTTTTGCCATTTCTTGGGCCGCTCTCGCGGCATATGGAGATTCCCAGGCTAGGGGTCTAATCGGAGCTGTAGCCACTGGCCTATGCCAGAGCCACAGCAAAGCGGGATCCGAGCCGCGTCTGCAACCTACACCACAGCTCACGGCAAGGCCGGATCTTTAACCCACTGAGCAAGGGCAGGGATCGAACCCGCAACCTCATGGTTCCTAGTCGGATTCGTTAACCACTGCGCCACCACGGGAACTCCTCATTGTTATTTTAAAATTAAATATAGGAATTCCCTTCATGGCTCAGTGGAAACAAATCCGGCTAGTATCCATGAGGACGCGGGTTCAATTCTTGGCCTCACTCAGTGGGTTAAGGATCTGGCGTTGCTGTGAGCTGTGGTGTAGGTCACAGACACAGCTTGGATCTGGAGTTGCTATGGCTGTGTTGTAGGCCAGCAACTACAGCTCTGATTTGACCCCTAGCCTGGGAACCTCCATATGCAGTGAATGAAGCCCTAAAAAGCAAAAATAATAATAATGATAATAATAATAAATTAAATTAAATATAGTAATATCCTATATCCTTTGAATTTGCATCTCCCTAAAATTCTTACATGCATCTTGAGAAAAGCTAAAATATAGTCTACAATATTCAAATATGCAATCAAGAATAAAAATAAGGATTTCCCTGGTAGCCCAGTGGTTAAGGACTCAGCTTTGTCACTGCTGTGGCTTGAATTCAGTCCTTGGCCCAGGAACTTCTGCATGCTGTGGACGCAGCCAAAAAAAAAAAAAAAAAAAAAACAGTTAAAATAAATTGCTCTATTAGAGAGCTGAAACATGAAATCTTGTTATATTTTCTCACACATATTACTTCTTAGTTCAACTACTTATTACTACTGATTGCCACTATCAACTAATTCTGATTTTATTTAGTTTAAAAATATCATTTATGTAACATAAAAGCAAATGAACAAAATAATATACACTTTAAAGTAATATACAATAATGCACAACTTAATATGCACATAAACCCCTATTTTCATAGGTTATATTAAAGTAAAATACTTGTGTATATGTACATTTTTTTTTCTTTTTGGGGCTGCACCAGCGGCATATGGAAGTTCCCAGGCTAGGGGTCCAATTGGAGCTGTAGACACTGGCCTACACCAGAGCCACAGCAATGTCAGATCTTAGCCATGTCTGAAACCTACACCACAGCTGATGGCAATGCCAGATCCTTAACCCAGTAATCGAGGCCTGGGATCAAACCTGCATCCTCAAATGAACCAGTTAATTGTAAAATGTAAATCTCTTAAACTTTTAAGAGAAAACACAGAGGGAAATATTCATAACTGATTTAGAGAAAGAACAGAAAGCATGATCCACAAAAGAAAGGCCTGATGTGAGTTCCCTGGTGGTCTAGGGAATTGTCACCACTGTGGTGTGAGTCACTGCTGTGGTGCAAGTTCTGTCTCTGGTCCAGGAACTTCTGCATGCTGCAGGCACAGCCAAACAAACAAACAAAAAAAAAGATAAAAAATGACTGTTCTTTGGAAAAAAATTAAAAATCAAAAATAAATAAAATAAAATAATAAGTTAAATTATTCTTCTTTGGGAGTTCCCTGGTGACTCAACAGGTTAGGCATCTGGTGTTAGCACTGCTGTGGCTCAGGTCACTGCTTCGATACAGGTTTGATTCTTGGCTCAGGAACTTCTGAATGCTGAGTGTATGGCCCCCAGAAAAATATATATATTTTGGAGTTTTTTGTTATTTGCTTGTTTTTTAGGGCCACACCTGTAGCATATGGAAGTTCCCAGGCCAGGGATTGAATCTGAGCAGCAACTGCAGCAATGCTGGATCCTTTAACCCACTGCACTAGAACAGGGATTGAACCTTTACCTCCGCATTGACCGAAGCCACTGCATCAGATTCTTAACCCCCTGCACCACAGCAGGAATTCCCTGAAAGACACAGCTAAGAAAATGAAAACAGGAAGCCACAGACTAGGGAAAATTGTGAACCACAAACCCCAAAAAAAGGATTTATACCCAGAAAATGTAAAGGACTCTAAATTCAACATTATGAAAACAATCTGATTAGAAAATGGTCA
Organism: Sus scrofa; assembly: GCF_054392235.1. Lineage (NCBI taxonomy): Eukaryota > Metazoa > Chordata > Mammalia > Artiodactyla > Suidae > Sus > Sus scrofa. The sequence goes on from NC_139383.1 coordinate 153,250,592, forward strand.
GAGACAGAAATGGACACTTAAGCAAACTGGTTATATGGATGGCAAATTAGCCCGTGGTAAGATGGGCAATACCAATAGTCATTAGGGAAATGTAAGTTAAAGCCACAATGAGATATCACTACACACAAATTAGAATGGCTGAAAGAAACTCTACTGTCAGTATCCAAGAGAGGCTGTGGAACAACCAGGCTTCTCACACAGCTGGTGGAAATGTAAATTTGAAAAGCCATTCTGCAAAATGGTTTGGCACTTTCTCATAAAGTTGAACATACATACACTTACATATTACACCTAATTTTCCAACTCCTGGGTAATTACTCTACAGAAATGACAGCACATATGCATAAACAATGGATCCACAAATGCTTATACCAGCTTTAGTTTGCAATAGCCCACAACTGGTGAATGCATAAATCATGGTATGTGTGTACAAATAACCATTTCTCAGCAATAAAAAAGAACTGAATATCATTACACACAGCAACTTGGATGGATACTGAGGGTGTTATATTAAGTGCAAAAAGCCAATATTGCAGGTCCACTTATGGAGCAGCAGAAATGAATCTGACTAGTAACCATGAGGATGCATGTTTGATCCCTGGTCTCGCTCAGTGGGTTAAGGATATGGCATTGCCTTGAGCTGTGGTGTAGGTCATAGACATGACTTGGATCTGGTGTTGCTGTGGCTGTGGTGTAGGCCAGCAACTGTAGCTTTGATTCAATTCCTAGCTTGGGAACTTTCATATGCCGTGGGTGTGGCCATAAAAAAAAAAGCCAATATCAAAAGATTATGTACTGTATGATTCCAATTTTATAACATTTTTTAAAATAACAAAATTGTAGTGAGGGATAATAGATAAATGGTCACCAGAGTTAATGGAAAGTGTGACTGTAAAGGGGAAACATGAGAATATTTATTTGTGGTGATGAAACAGTTATGTAGCCCATTTGATGGCTATGCAAATCTACATCTGTAATAAGATTTCATAGAGTGATATACTCCCTCAAAAAAAATTAATGCATTTCAGAACTGGTGAAACTCAAATAAGGTTTTTGGTTTATTTAATAGTATTGTGCCAATGTTAATTTCCTAGTTTTTATTATTCTACTCTGTGTTATGTAAATTGATATCACGGTCCCTCTCAATGAAGGGGGCATTGAAATTCCTTGTGCTATTTTTGCAATTTCTATGTGAGCCTAAAATTATTTCAAAATGAAGTTTTTTAAAAGTGAATGCTAATAGTAGTACAGATAGAGAACAATTCTTAGAACGGCTTAAGAAAAGTGTAACAGAGATCTCTGGTGGCTTAGCAGGTTAAGGATCTGAGTTGTCACTGTTGTGGCCCTGGTTGCAGCTGTGGTGCAGGTTTGATCACTGGCCCAGGAATTTTCATACATTCTGGGTGTGGGGGGAAAAAAGAAAAAAAAGGAAAAATGGGGCATTGATCCTTCTGACTATCCAGTGTGCCTCATAATGTGAGAAAAACTCCAACATTTTTACAAAAAGCAGAATAAAAGGATAAAGTATGACACTTCTATATGGCTGTAAAATCATCAAAGTTCCCAGGATATGGTAGCATAGTGATGATGGTGTTAACAATAATGGCTAAAACTTACAAAGAACTTAGTATATAATTCTATTTTTTTTTTTTTGTCTTTTTTTAGGGCTTCGCCCGAGGCATACAGATGTTCCCAGGCTAGGGGTCTGATCGGAGCTATAGCCACTGGCCTATACCGCAGCTCAAGACAATGCCATATCCTTAACCCACTGAGCAAGGCCAGGGATCGAATCTGCATCCTCATGGATACTAGTCAGATTCAGTTCCACATAGCCACAACGGGAACTCCAGTAAGTAATTCTTAGAATTACCTAAGAGTATGTATTTCCTTACTACCATTTTACAGATAAGAAACTAAAACATATAGATATTCATACATACAGCCTTGACTACAGAGCTTGTTAATGACCTTAGTGGGACTTTCACCCAAGGTGGTCTGGTCCTAGAATATGTAGAGAACACAGGAAAAAAAAAAGTGTAATATATTCTGAAACTTCTGAAAAGTAAAGAGAACATAATCACAACAGATGATGTTCAACATTTTGATGCATCCTCTTTTTGGTAAAATGTTCTAATCCTTAATCTGGGAACATGGACTAGAGCACTGAGAGAAAACAACCTCATCCCTGTCTATGTAGAGCAGTCTAATGGTGTGTGGGGGTGAGGAAATACAAATGAAACAAGCACAAGAGAATTTCTAAAGTAGAATAAGGGATTAAGATTGCCAGGGAAGGCTTCTCTGAGACAGTGACACCCAGGCCGAAGTCTGGAAGTGAGGGAGTGGGGCAGGGGAATATCTCAATAGAGCAGTAGGACATTCTGGGCAGAGCACAGAAGTTCTGTGATGACCTGGTTGCTGGACTGGATTCAAGGTGTACAGGGAGGCCTCTGCGGATGGAATTGGACATGGGAGACGGCCACATGGTAGCCATGTGACCAAGATCATGCCCTATGGTCCATATGACACAGATCATTCAAAAAGTCTCTTCACACAACTACCACCGTATATTTTCTTCCCTTTTATAGACTGTTTGTTGTTTGTTTTCGAGAATGTGGTATTTCCTAATCCTAACAGAAGACAACACAAATGATATTGCTCTGTCTTCTCCTTCCCTCCTTTTGATGGAGCAGCTCCCTTAGGTATATGTGAAAGATGTGTCCTCAGGGACACCTCCATTGGGGCTCCCTCTGAGACTGGCCTTGGGAGAATTCAGGGGAGCTGGTGTCAATTCTGGATCCCCATTCTCAGAAGTCCCAGCAGATCAAATAGAACTTCAACCCAAACTTGCCCCACCAGTTCAGGAAGAAATTGAGGCCTCTTGAGATTCTTAGCGAAGGGTGTGGCTGAACTCTTCTGCCACCTTGTGACTGATTCCATTTCTCCCTTCCCGTCATCAGAGGGATGCTTCTCCAGAAACTCCCTGACTAGGACGTTCATTTTCAAAAAAGGGTCCTGCGGAGATCAAAGGACGAGGGGACCAGAATCCACAATGGACTTTTTGACACAGAGCTAAGGCTAAATCAAAGTATATATCTAGTAGTGAAATGGAAGGTGGATTGTGAAAGAAAAGGGCATCGGGTATTTCATAAATGCCTAAAAAAATAAAGAGAATGAAGAACGAAGGTTGGGTGTGAGAAAGAAGAACTAAGGAGTTAAATAGACAGGCATCTTCTGCAAACGTCTCCGCCTTGGAACTCCACTTAATTGTCTATCTCTTCTATATGACAAATGTTCAACCTCCAATGAATCCAATGCATCCTTTCTCTGTATACCCTGAGACTGAATCTCCTGCTGTCAGGATATGTATCTCTCTGTCTTTAGGCCATTCCCCCTTCCCTTCCCAGCAAGGAGACCCTGCAACCTATCCTCACTCCCTTCAAGCTCACTCTGTCTTGCTAGTTTGTGAGGAAATCTGGGCTGTCAGTCAAGAACTCCCTCAGTGTGTGGCCCTTGTATAGTTCAAGGTATATGCCTACACCCAGACTTTCTGTCTTTTTTTTTTTTTTTTTGAATTATAAATTTGACTTTCCCACCACCACATCCCATCTCCTATGAGAGCAATTTTCCTTCAGCTCACCTTGGTGTATTTTCAACTTCTCCCTTTCTACCTCATAGATGCATGCCCTGAATATACATCATACTTTCCTGCCTTGGCTATTTATCACACACTTCTCATTCTGTGCTTTTCTAAGTTCTCCACAACTTAGGGCACAAATATCAATTCCAGGGCTGATTGCAAAGCTTTATAAACTTATTCAAAGTGTCATTTTAAACTCAAACCAACATGGAAACTTAATGACTCTTTGTCAAGTTCCTGACACTTTTATTCTTTGATTGCATCATACTATGAAGGTGGATGTACAATTTGGGTGAAATTTTTCATGTAAATCATGAAATTTCAAAGAAATATCAGGTTCAAGAAGAGCCATTAGAGTAGTATATTTAGCTGTATCACACATGATGAATCAAATATGCTTTGTAGAGATTCTTTGACTAAAATTTTGAAATGGACTTCCACTTCTGGGTTGGGAGCAAGAAGTTCCACCATAATCATGAGAGAAATATGGATAAATTAAAAGAACACATCACAAGTTGAAGGCACAGAGAAACCTGAATGAATTAAATTACAAAAAAAAATGGCAACCCCTTCCTAGGAGCAAAGAGACAATCTTTGTGGGTAATGCAGAAGCAGAAACAAACTCCCCACAGAGGGCTATTGAGAAACTATTATTTTTTCCTTTTTTACTGCCACACCTGAAGCATATGGAAGTTTCCAGGCTAGGGGCTGAATTAGAGCTGCAGCTGCAGGCCTACATCACCACCACAGAACCCCAGATGGGAACTGCATTCTGCAACCTATGCTGCAGCTAATGGCAATGCAGGATCCTTTACCTGCTGAGCCAGGGGATCAAACCCACTTCCTCACAGATACCATGTTGGGTTCTTAACCCGCTGAGACAAAATGCAAACTCCTTAACAAACTCTTATTGACTCCATAGTATCTGATGCAATAAATTCAAATTCTGAGGAGTCTAAAAGAACTAAATCTACCTGCTGAATCTCCTTCAAGGTTTACAGACTGAACATGAGCATCACGCCAGTGGCTGACAGTGGGGCAGGGGAGACAAGATGAACTCATGAACTCTCCCCTGAGTGCAAGGTAGTGACTGGGAGGAGGATGCTACAGTTGAACAGGAGAAGTAAAACCCTATGAGGTTTACAGACTCCTCCGGCGTGCAAGGCAATTGCCTGCAGTAGGCTGTGAGCAGAGAAAGAATGGACAACACTTACTCCCAAATGCACACTAAATCTCCCTTGAGTGCACTAGACTGGGCTAAGAAAGACCAGAGGGGTAATTGCAACTAGAGATTCTCATACTAAGTGAAATAAGTTGGAAACAGACAGACAAATAGCATATGCTATCATTTATGTGTGGAATCTAAAATGTGTTACAAATGAACCTATCCACGAAACAGAAACAGACTCACAGACATAGAGAACAGACTTGTGATTGCCAAGAGGAAGGGAGCTAGGGGAGGTATAGAGTGGGAGTTTGGGATTAGTAAATGCAAGTGATCATATATAGGATGGACAAACAAGGCCCTACTGCATAGCAAAGAGAACTATATCACAATACTCTGTGATAAACCATAATGGAAAAGAATGTTTTTTAGTCACAACTACAATATGTGGATCAAACCCACACCACAGCAGGGAAAACGCGGGATCCTTAAATCATTAGGCCACTGGGGACACCATAATGAAAAGTAATATTTTAAATGTAAATACATGTATAAATGAATCACTTTGCTGTACAGAAGAAATTAACACAGCATTGTAAATCAACTCTGCTTCAAATTAAAAGAAAAAGAAAGATTTGAGGCAGAGAACTGGGAATAAGAAAGACTTCCTTAGGCTTGAAGTTAGAGGAGCAGAGCTAGAGAGAAAAGAAAACTCCCTGGTGGAGTTTCTGTGTGGCTCAGCGGGTTAAGGATTCCCCATTGTTACTTAAGTGGCTCCAGGATCTCCTGTGTTGAGGGTTTGACCCCTGGCCCAAGAATTTCTGCATGCCAATAGTGCAACCAAAAAAAAAAAAAAAAAAGGAAAGGAAAAGAAAATTTCCTAGTAAACCAAAAAGTTGTCAACTGAAGAGTTGAAATAAGAGGGAGAGATGGATGGGGGCAGAAGGAGGGGAGAGAGAGATGAGAGAGATTTCCTACCTCCATACAATAAGCAACTGGGTCTAATACATAGATATTTGAAGTCTCACTGGTCTCAGATTTGAATTTTTGCTTAAAGGAATATCTTATTCTTTGTTTTAATTGTTATTTCCCCAATGCAATTTTTTTTCAACTGTACAGCATAGTGACCCAGTTACACATACATGTATACATTCTTTTTCTCCCATTATCATGTTTCATCATAAGTGATTAGACATAGTTCTCAGTGCTACACAGTAGGATCTCATTGCTAATCCATTCCAAAAGCAATAGTTTGCATCCATTTACCCCAAGTTCCCAATCCATCCCACTCCCTCCCCATCCCCCTCCCCCAGGCAATCACAAGTCTATTCTCCAAGCCCATGATTTTCTTTTCTGTTGAAAGGTTCATTTGTGCTGTATATTACATTGCAGATATAAGTGATATCATATGGTATTTGTCCTTCTCTTTCTGTCTTGTTTCACTCAGTGTGAGAATCTCTAGTTCCATCCATTTTGCTGCAAATGGCATTATTTTGTTCTTTTTTATGGCTGAGTAGTATTCCATTGTGTGTGTGTGTGTACATATATATATGTGTATGTGTGTGTGTATACATATATATATGTGTATGTGTGTGTGTATGTGTATGTGTGTGTGTATGTGTGTGTGTGTATAGATTTCTGAGGCACCTCCATACTGCTCTCCATAGTGGTTATACCAGCTTACATTCCCGCCAACAGTGCAGGAAGATTCCCTTTTCTCCACACCCTCTCCAGCACTTGTTATTTGTGGACTTATTAATGATGGCCAATCTGACGGGTGTGAGATGGTATCTCCTGGTAGTTTTGATTTGCATTTCTCTAATAATCAATGATATTGAGCATTTTTTTGTGTGCTTGTTTGCCATCAGTATATCTAAGAAATATCTTATTCTTGCCGTCAAAATGTATAAAGCCATTATTAGAGAACTGAATCTAAGCATAGCTGTAAAAAAAATCCCAGATTCAACTCAACTGCATATTAGATCACTTAACTATTTAAAACCCACATACGGAGTTCCTGTCATGGCGCAGTGGTTAACGAATCTGACTAGGAACCATGAGGTTGCGGGTTCGGTCCCTGCCCTTGCTCAGTGGGTTAACGATCCAGCATTGCCGTGAGCTGTGGTGTAGGTTGCAGACGCGGCTCAGATCCCGCATTGCTGTGGCTCTGGTGTAGGCCAGTGGCTACAGCTCCGATTAGACCCCTAGCCTGGGAACCTCCATATGCCGCGGGAGCGGCCCAAGAAATAGCAAAAAAAAGACAAAAAAAAAAAGTAAAATAAAATAAATAAATAAACTTAAAACCCACATACTAGTTGTCTGACAGAGAAAGGATTATACTTTCTCTGGGAATAATTATTATTCACTTCAGTCTATAATTTTCTTACATACATTATTTCATACACAATAAAAAATTAAGAAACCTAAGAAGAAACAGAAAAATGTGACCCAGGGGAAGAAAGAAAACAAACACAAGAGAAGAGACTCAGAAATAATCTGTATGTTTGAACTGGCAAAGAAAGAGTTAAAATAATTATGAAAAATATGTTTAAGTATATAGTGAAAATGTAGATAACATACATGAACAAAAGAGAGATTAACAAATGAGAGGATATCAGCAAAAAGAGAACTACTTTAAAAAATGAAAATGTGGAGTTCCCACTGTGGCACAGTACGTTAAGGATCCAGCATTGTCTCTGTGGTGGCTTGGGTCACTGGGGAGGCTAGGGTCAATCCCAGGCCCAGCACAATGGGTTAAGGATCTAGTGTTGCCACAGCTGTGATGTAGGTTGCAGCTGCAGCTCAAATTTAGTCCCTGGGCCAGGAACTTCCATATGCCATGGGTGTGTGGGGAGAAAAAATAATGTAAATGTTGTAAGAGGAAAAAATTCAATACCAAGATGAATACTTCATTCAATAAGCTTAATATCAAACTGAATACACCAGAAGAGGAAAGGGTCAGTGGATAGGAAGAAGACTAGTGAAAAGTATCTAAGCTGAAACAGGGAGAGAACATTCAAGAACTACAGGGCAATGTGTAAAAACAAGTTTAACCTATGTGTAATTGGAATCCCAGAATGACAGGAAAAAGAATAAGTCAGAAGAATTATTTAAAGACATAATGGCTGAGAGTTTTCTAAAAATGGTTAAATGTCTTAACCTACATATACAATAAGTTAAGTGCACCTGAATCAGGATAAATAATAGAAATCCACACTTATGCCTATTATCATCAAACTGTGGAAAACTAAAGACTGAAAATCTCAAAAGTAGCTTGGGACAGAACATTATGTGCAGGAGAACAATAATAATAATGCCTTACTGGAGTTCACTGATGGCTCAGGGGATTAAAAATCTGGTGGTGTTGCTGCTGTGGCACAGGTTGGATCCCTGGCCTAGGAATTTCCACAAGCCTAGGGCACAGCAAAAAAGAAAAAAATCCCTATTGCCAAAATGCAATGGAATAATATCTTTTTTTCCCCTCTCTTTTTCTGCCACACCGTGGCATATGGAAGTCCAGGGCCAGGGACTGAATCTGAGCTAAAGTTGTGACATACACCACAGTTACTGCAACACTGGATCCTTTAATCTGCTGCGCCAGGCTGGGGACTAAACCAGTGCCTCCAAAGAGACAAGTTGGATCGTTAAACCAATGTGCCACAGAGAGAACTCCTGGAATAATATCTTTAAAGTGCTGAAAGGAAAAACAAAATTGTCTGTCTATAATTATCTATCCAGAAAAAACATCTTTCAAGAATGTAGTTGAAGGAGTTCCCATCAGGGCTCAGTGTAAATGAATCTGACTAGTATTCATGAGGATACAGATTCAATCCCTGGCCTCACTCAGTGGGTTAAGGATCTGGCATTGCCATGAACTGTGGTGTAGGTCGCAGACACAGCTTGTATCTGGTGTTTCTGTGGCTGTGGTATAGACCGGCACCTACAGCTCCAATTCAAACCCCTAGCCTGGGAACCTCCATATGTGGTGTGTGGCCTTGAAAATACAAAAAAAGTAAAAAATAAAGAATGACGTTGAGAGACAAGACTATTCAATGAAGAAAGGATAGTCTTTTCAGTAAGTGATGATGGGAAAACTGGACAGCTGATTAAAACAATTGAATTGAACAGCTATTTTATACCATACACAAAAATCAACTAAAAATATCAAAGTCTTGAATGTATGACTTGAAATCATGAAAAGCCTAGAAGTAAACATAGGAATAAAGTTAAAATTGATCTTAGCAGTGTTTTTTTGTGGGTTTTTTTGGGTGTGTGTGTGTGTGTGTGTTTTGGTTGGTTGCTTGGTTGCTTGGTTGATTTGATTTTTTGTTTGTTTTTTTTGATTTGACACCAAAAGCAAATCCAACCGAAGGAAAGGTGAACAAGTCAAACTATATGAAACTAAAAAGCTTCTGATGGCAAAGGAAACCATCAACAAAATATAAACAATCTATGGAATTGTTGAAAATATTTGCAAATTATATATCTAATATGGAGGATGCATACAATTCAATAGCAAAAAACCCCCCAAACAATCCAATTTAAAAGTGGAAAAAGGAACTAAATAGACATTTTCCCAAAGAAGATACACAGCCTGCTCAATATCACTAATAACCAAGGAAAAGCAAATCAAAACCACAATGCTATATCAAACCTGTTAGAATGGCTATTATCAAGAATACATGAAATAAGAAATGTTGGCAAGGATCTGCTGTGGTGCAGCAGGTTAAGGATCCAGTGTTGCCACAGCCTGAGGTATAGGTTGCAGCAGTGCCTTGGATTCAATCCCTGGCCTAGGAACTTCCATATGCTGTGGGTGTGACTGAAAGGAAAAAAAAAGAAGTCTTGGCAAGAATTTATAGAAAAAACAGAGAATTTCAACATTTTTTGAACTTCTGGTGAGAATGTAAATTGGTTAAGCCACTATGGAAAACAATATGGAAGTTCCTTTAAAAATTAAAAAAATTAAATTACCATATGATCTAGAAACTCCACATATGGGTACATATTCAAAGGTGACAAAAATCACTATCTAGAAAATATATCTATACCTCCATGTTCATTGCAGCATTGTTTATAGCAGCCACGACAGAAAGCAAACTATCTATAGATGGATGGAGTTATAAAGAAAATGAGAGGTTTGTATAGGCACGTGTTTGAATAATGGAATATTATTCACCCTTTAAAAAGTAGAAAATACTGGAGTTCCCACTATGGTGCAACAGATCAGTGAGGTCTTTGCATCACCAGGACACAGGTTCTATCCCAGGTTGCACAGTGAATTAAAATGTTCCAGCATTGCTTCAGCTGCAGCTGAGCATAAGTCACAACTTCAGCTCAGATCCGATCCCTGGCCCCAGGAGCTCTTACATGCTGCAGGTAGCCAAAAAAGGAAAAAAAAAGAAAACTCTGCAATTTGTTAAAACACAGACCTGGAGGGCCTTGGGCAGAGAAAAACGAACATTACATGATCCCTATTACTTGGAATCTAAAAGAAACCAAGCTTGTAAATACAGAAAACAGATTGGTAGTTGCCAGAGGTGGGGTGAAGGGTGGGCAAAGCGGTTGGAGGTTGTCAAAAAAAGAAGAATGACAGTAAAATAAAGTTGTTTTCGGATAGACAATAGCTGAAAAAATTTAGTTTCTTGCCAGCATTCACTACAAGTAATACTAAGGAAACCTTATCAGGCTGAAGGGAATTGATACTAGAAAAGATCTTGATAATGCAGTAGTGGAGGGAACTAGAAAGTATATGTGGGAGTTCCCATCGTGGCTCAGTGGTAATGAAACCCACTAGTATCCATGAGGATGTAGATTCAATCCCTGGCCTCGCTCAGTGGATTAAGGATCCAGCATTTCCATGAGCTGTGGTGTAGGTCAAGATGTGGCTCAGATCCCACATTGCTATGGCTGTGCCATAGGGTGGCAGCTACAGCTCCGATTGGGCCCCTTACCTGGGAACATACATATGCTGCTGGAGCAGCCCTAAAAAGACCAAAAAAAAAAAAAAGAGAGAGAGAGAGAGAAGTTTATGTGTGTATATAAAATGTATAGCATAAAAGGACTAAAAATTATTGTAATATTCATCATATGTACAAGCATGTTTATAATATTCTAACATAATAATTTGACATAATACTATACACAGGAAAATCATATATTTTAAATTATGCATACATAGATATATAATCTAGGCAGTCCTTGATTTGCCTAATACTATGTTGACTGAAACTTGTGCACATCCAAACAATGCTTTTTGTGTTTGCATAGAACCTTGGCCATTAGACACCAGTGCAAAGCGAGTTCACTTTTCCAATATGCACAAGTTTAAGTTAATATGGCTTTATGCACAGTAAGAACTGCATATATGTAATATCTATTTTTTGACCACCTTCAGTCATTTTGCCTACTCCTCACTCTCACCTCTGGCAACCACCAATCGATTTTCTATGTATAATATCATATATGATTTAAAAAAGACACTTGTCCATTTAAAGCAAAATGAATAGTTGTATATCATGTGTTGTGGGGTTTGTGGCAGATAGAGAGGTAAAATAAAAAGCCGTAAGAGCACAGAGGGTATGAGGAGTTTAAATGGAATTATATTGTTGAAAAGCACTTATATTATTCATGAAGTAGGTAGTATATTTGATGTAAATGGCACTAAATTAGAGATTCATAATGTAATCTGTAGAGCAACCATTAAAAATGAAGAAGGGGGAGTTTTCTTGGAGTGCAGCAGGCTAAGGATCTGGCATTATCACTGCTGTGGCTTAGGTTTCTGCTGTGGTGCAGGTTTGATCCCTCACCCAGAAATTTCCCCATACTGTGAGAGTGGCCAAAAAAAAAAAAATGAAGGAGATATAAATTAAAAGTCAGTATCAGAGAAAAAATTGAATACTGAACTATTTGATTAAGACTAAATTGGAAACAAAAAAACCAACAGACGACATATGAAAACAAATAACAATGTAGTCAACTTTTATCCTACTCTCATTAATTACATTAAATGCTAATTGACTAAATATTTTATGAAAAAGGCAGAAATTAGCAGAATGGATTAATAGATCACAACTTTAGTTTGATTGTTAATTTTGACTGGGGTACAGGGTGTCCAAATATTTGGTCAAACATAATTATGGGTGTTTCTGTGAAGGTGTTTTAGATAAGGTTAGCATTTAAATCAGTAGACTGAGTGAAGCATATTATCCTCCATAATGCTGGTGGGCCTCACCTAATCGGTTGAGTGACTGAATAGAGCAAAAAGGCTGACCCTCTCCCAACTAAGAATGAATTATTTCTGCCTAAGTGCCTTTGAACTGGAGCATAGGCTTTCTTCCTCCTTTTGGACTTAACGAAAATATCAGCTCTGCCAGTTTCAAGCCTACTGGCCTTAAGAATGGAACTATACCATTAGCTCTGCTAGTTTGTAGTCCTTTAAATTCAGATTGGAATTAAACAATTAGCTCTTCTGGATCTCCAGCCTGATTAATCACCCTGAAGATCTTGGGACTTGCCAGTCTCCATTATCACATGAGACAATTCCTTATAATAAATCTATAAATTATATCTCTATATATATCTATAAATTATATCATATATGCATATCTATAAATTAAATATATATATATTTCCTGTTAGTTCTGATTCTCTGAAGAACCCTAATATACTAAATATATCTTATTTATTAATGTATACCTTAACTATAATGACCTTGGCAAATTAAAAGTTTAAAGATGAAAATAAACAGGGTATATAATTACTAAGCATAAAAGTCAAAGTTGCTCTGTTAATATCAGACAGAGTAGACTTCAAGAGGAGGGGTGTTACAAGCTAGAGGGAGCATTTCATAAAAATGAAAGGGTAAACATCAAAAAGATATTATCACACACATAATATGTGGTCTAATGAAAGATCTTATAATGCATCAGACTAAATTCTTTAACTAAGGAGAGAAATAGACAAATCCACAAGCAAATTTAGAGATTCTAACTTTCTAATGCTTTCTTGAGTAATTAATAGAACAAATAGATAAGAAACTCAATAAGGGTACAGAAGATGAGAACACCATAATCAAATTGACTTGTGACATTTATAGGACTATATCAAATAATGAAATCAAAGTACTACACCTACGTTTCAAGTAAACAAAGAATATTTTTCAAAATATACCCTATGTTAGGCACTAAATGTAAGTCAATATATTTAAAACAACTGAAATAATATTAGGCATATTCTCTGATTGCAGACCACAGTGGAATTAAATTGATAAGTAATATTACAAAAATATGTATATAATGTCCAAATGATTGGAAATTAAATAGCTTAATTCCTAATAATCTATAAATCAAACAAAAAATCAAAGAAAAATATAAAATGTCTTGAAACATTATAAAAACACTATATACCAAAATTTGCAGGATGATTCCACTGTAAGGCTGAAAGATAAATATACAGCCTTAAATACCTATATTACAAAAGAGGAAAACAGGAAATATTCCAAATAAATTACCTAACCTTGTATGTTAACAATATAGAAAAAGACTAAATCAAAGTTAAGTTAGAAGAATGAATAAAAGAGAAATAAAAGCTGAAATAGATGAAATAGAAAAAAGACCAACAAAAGAGACAATTATACGAGTTAATAGTTTATCTTTTAAAGAGTAAGAAAATGAGTAACCCATAGAGATATTAATAAAAGAAGAAAGGAAACAAGAGCGAGAGAACAAATCAGTCATGTCAGGAATGAAAGAGAGATAATACTGCATATTACACAGACATTAAAAGGATAATAAAGGGAAATTTTGTTAATCTCCATTTAGTTAAGAGAGACATTGTTCATCTCCATGTTAAAACCATTTAACAATGAAGTGTTAATAAAGGTAAATTGACAACTTTAAGTTGATAAACTTGACAACTCAGATGAAATAGACAAATCCTTAAAAGCAAAAATTACTCAGACTGGCAAATGAGGAAATAGAAAAACTGAATAATGTGATCAATTAAATTCAACAAGAAGACAACCCAATTAAGAAACAGCACATAGAATGAAATATACAAAGAAGAAATACAAATGGTCTCCAAGTACAGCCTAAACTGTCTTCCAACCGTCTTTGGCAGTTTCTTACAAAATTAAATGCACTTGTAGCATAAAATCCAGCAATTTTTCTCCTTGGTATTCACTCAAATAAGTTGAAAACATAAATGTACACAAATTTTTCTAACAGTCTTATTCAAAATTGCCCAAACTTGGAAGATCCCAACATGTTCTGTAACAGGTGAATGCTAATAAACAAACTATGGTAACTCCACACAGTAGAATATTATGCCAAGAGGAAAATAAATTATTCAAATACACATGGATGTTTATAGCAGCTTTATTTATATTTGCCAAAATTCAGAAGCAAAGTTGGTGTTCTTTCATAAATGAATGGATAAACTGTGGTACATCCAAACAATGGAATATTAGTCAATGCTAAAAATGAAAAGACATAGAGGAATCTTATTTGCTTATTAGTAGGTGAAAAAAGCCAATCTGAAAAGTTTACCTACTGTATGATTCCAAGTATATGACATTCTGGAAAACGTAAAACTATGGTGATATTTAAAAGGGCAGTGTTTGCCAGGGATTGGGGGTGGGGGTAGGGCGAATAGCAGAGCACAGAGGATTTTTAGGGTATTGAAATTATTCTTTATGTAATAAAGATTGATACATGTCATTATATGTTTGTCAACACCCAGAGACTAAGAGTTCCTTGGTGGCCTGGCAGTTAAGGATTCAGTATTGTCACTGCTGAGGCTCAGTTTCAATCCCTGGCGCTTGTGACCTCTGTGGCTCAGGTTCAATCCCCAGCCCAGGGACGTCCATATATGGTAAGCACAGCCAAAAAAATAAACAAAAAACAAACAAAAATACCATGATACAAGATTTTCTTGCTCACTGGAATGCCTAAAATCAAAATGGCCATGTTCATCAATTTTGCAAAGGGTATGAAACAACTAGAACACGAATACATTGCTAATACGAGTATAAAATTGTACAATAACAACTTCACATCCACTAGAATGGCAAAATAAAAAGGACTGACAACACGAACTTGTGTAAAGCTGCTGAGAACTTGGAATTTTCATATATTCTGAAAGAACATAAAACTTTCTAGCCCAACAATGGAGAACTGTTGAACTTCCTTATAAATATAAACACACACTTAGGGAGTTTCCATCGTGGCTCAGTGGTAAAAAACCCAACTACTATCCATGAAGAAGTGGGTTTGATCCCCGGCCTCACTCAGTGGGTTAGGGATCTGGTATTGCTGCAAGCTGTGGTGCAGGTCACAGTTGCACCTCAAATCCAGTGTTGTTGTGGCTGTGGCATTGGCCTCAGCTGCAGCTCCAATCAGACCCCTAGCCTGGGAACTTCCATTTGCCCCAGGTGTAACTGTGAAAAGAAGAAAACAAAAAGTCTACAAATTATAAATACCAGAGAGGGTGTATAGAGAAAAGGCCCTCTTACATTGTTGATGGGAATGTAAACTGGTGCAGCCATTATGGAAAATGGTATGGAGGACTCTTAAAAAACTAAAAATAGAGTTACAATGTGATCCAGCAATCCTACTCCTGGACATACATGCAAAAAAGATGAAAATTCTAATTTGAAAAGATACATGCACCCCAGTGTTCATAGCAGCTATTTACAACAGCCAGGACATGAAAACAACCCATGTGCCTATTAACAGCCAACTGGATTAAGAAGATGTGTTATACACACACAAGGGAATATTACTCAGCCATAAAAATAATGAAATATTATCATTTATAACAAAATGGATAGGCCTAAAGAATATTATATTCAGTGAAGTAATCAGATAAAGACAAGTATTACATGATATCACTTATATGCAGAATTTAAAAGAATAACATAAATGAATCTATATACAAAAGAGAAACAGATTCACAGACACAGAAAAAAAACTTATGGTTACCAAAGGGGGAAAGGTGGTGGGGTAGGGATAAAATAAGTGTATGGGATTTACAGAGACAGACTGCTATACATAAAATAGATAAACAGGAACTCCCTGCTGGCCTAGAAGTTAAGAATCTGGCATTGTAACTGCTGTGGTGCAGGTTCGATCTCTGGCCTGGGAATTTATGCATGTTTCAGAGGAAGAAAAAAAAGTGGATAAACAATAACGATTTACTGTTTAGCACAGGGAACTATATCCAATAACTTATAAGAACCTATATTGGAAATAATCTGAAAAATATATGCAACTGAAAAAATTAGTTGTCTTTGAAGGTAAAAGAATCAACTGGAAAAGGGCACATGGATTTTTACTTGATAAGAAAATGCTCTTCATTTTGTTTTGACAGATAGTTACTTGGTGACAAAAGTCATTAAAGAGAATGCTATATATCTAAGCATTTCATTGTATGTTAATTACGTCTTAAATTTAAAGAAAGGTTTTGGCAGCACTGGAGTTAATGGCCAAGAATGCTCCCTTTTGGCAACAAATAGATCAGGCTTCAATTTCAGATTTTGCTGCAGATTGCCAGATCTGCAGCAAGTTAATTACCATCCTGATCCTCAATTTCTTGATGGCAAAATTTGGCCAAACATTTGTGGATTTTGTGAAGAATATACAGTGTATTAAAGCTATTAAGATGGTATTTGGTCTAATAATAACCATTCGATAAATAGTAGTTACACAATTTTAATGAATCCCTTGCAATTCTTCTTTCAAACACCTTGTATTTGTGATATAGCCTACATTTTTTTTCCTTTCCCTTTAGTCTCCATCTATTTGGAGAACACTCACAAATCTCCCACAGCTTTGGATCTGTTTTTTTTTTTCTTTTCATTGCTACTGCCAGCATCACACCCCCACCACCACACTCCAAGCAGGAGTATTTGGTTATTTACATCGACTATGACCCATATGTGTTTTAAACAATGCAAACAATAACACTTTCCCACACTAAAAATACCATATTAATATCCCTCTTCATCTATAAGATCCTATGTCAGAATTTTCTCTGTGCATAGCACCATGTCAGGCAATACTAAATCCTTCATAAAAGGCATTTCCTAAATAAATAATTTTAGACTTTGTGAAAGTCATAACTGATTATTTCACTCACTTAGAAATATTTACACCTAGTCTAACAGCTATAGAGGAGTAAAAGACAGACACTTCTGGTGCTAATCTTACACTTTCATTCAACAGTTCCTCTCTGACCACTTAGAATGCACAGAAGATACACAGTGAACAAAACAAGGCTCCATTCTGCACAGAGACAGTTCTTGTGACAATCCAGACAATAAAGAAACAAAGTTTTCATACATCTGGCCCAGTGATTTTCCTACTCTATCTTCATTTCTCCTTCCCCTAGTCTTTTTAATTACTTGTGACAATCTTTTGCTATATATTTGTGTAACTACTGAAAGTCCTTCTTAATTAGAAGACAGACAGACTGCTATCTTCCGTGGATGTTTTGCATATCAGTGCTTTGTATATGTTTTGTATACAAGTGTTTTGTACATGCGTGTTTTGTATATGTTCATCTCCTCTTGGATTTCTAAGCTGTTTCATGGAGAAGAAGCGAAAAGGAATTTTTGATGACACTTGGTTAAGAGGACTAGAGATGCAAGAATACACACACAGAAGGGTGGTGAGAGCTTCAGGGAGCGTGAAGATTCCACAAGGAAAAGAGGGTTTTCAGAGACCTATTTGAAGCTTGTAGTGCAAACCCACTAAACTCAGGACAGTATTGGATTTCACTGTTATTAAATCAATCAACCTTCACAAAGGGGCTTTATGTCACTTGATTCCTCAGGTGTGGACCAACATTGGGAGTAGGTTCTTTGTAAGTAGCTATGTTGTCAAGTGGCCTGGTCCTGAGAGCAGTGATTCTCTAAAACTGGCAGATGTATTTTCCAGAGAGGAATAAACCCAAATCACCCTCCACTACCAGCCCCATGGGAACCACTGGATAATTATGCCCCATTTTTTTCTCATATAATTAAATAATGTTACCAAGTAGTTGCAAAGGTGCTAGTGTATGACTTGACTACCTTCCATTTATAATGACACCTACAAGTCCCCCCCAACTCCATAATTCCTGATAATTCCTTTCTGGCTTCTGATCAGCCATGGGCATACACTGAGCCTCCTTTCACATAGAGGATTTGGTGGGAGTTGACATTGTGTGGCAGGGCTATTCATTAAGCTCCAACCTCACTGAGAACAATCAGGCCCTGCTGGTAACAATTTATTGTGTGGGATGACCCACAGCAGGCTGGACCAAAGGTTAAATCTGCTATAATCCTGATAAACAAATGGTTAGTGGAAGAACTTATCTTTGATGAATTTATATATTTGAATTAGAGGAGGAAAAGGGGTACCTTTGTGAAAGTAGAAATGTCGTAGGTTGAAAAACAAACTGATTTTCCAAACCCTTCCACAGCCAGCAGGTGCCATATGACAGAGCTGGTAACAGGGAAATTTGAGGATTATCTGTATAGAGTCAGCTCCCTTGAAGTAGTTCTAAACTCCATCACACTGAAAATTCTTATATGGACTGAATCCAGGAGAGGGACCTGGAAGCATGAGACATGGGAATACACACCTTTTAGAAGCAGCATTCTGGGTGTATGTAAGTATGACACATCATTGAGCAGCATGGAAGAGGGGCTGGCCTCTGAAAAGGTGTTCCAAGGGGATAAAAGCTCTGATTTTACAAGCCTTTAATTGCCAGAAAAACTACTGAAACCTCACTCTCAAAGTAGTCTTTCATTATTTAAGGCAGTAATAAACTTGGGAGTGTCTATATGTCTTCATTAGCATTCATAAATTATCAACTTGGAGGGACCCCCGGCTAGGGGTACCTCAGGAGAAGTCAGGTGTAGCCTCCATCATTCTCTTCTGCCCCCTTGTGGTATCTTTCATGGGTTTTGTTTTGTTTGTTTTTTGTTTTTATATTGGTCATTTTGGACCCTTACTCTAGGCTCCAAATAGCGTCTTTTGAACTAAACATCCTTGATACTTAGTATTTTGTATATTTCCAGAAACTACACAGCTGGAACTGAGACTGTCATTTCCTTTCAGCATGAAGTAGTACATAGTGTTACTCAATACATTTGATGTCTTCTTTACCTGTTAATACATTGTTTAATATTGAAACTGATTTTCTATGAGTTGATTTCTCTCCAATTCTGTATTTTACTCTGTATCTGTTTTTTCCCCCTATATATTAACCTTGGATCTATTCATTCCTCATTTTATTATTTTCTAGTGTGTTTGGGGGGGGTGTCATTTCTACAATTTCTTTCTTGCCCTGCAGTTGATAAACAAGCAACAGGAAACCTACCTTTTTCTTTCCAGTTATTCCACAGGAATTATACCCCATTCTAAAAATGTTGCCACTTGTGGGTGTCTGGAACATCTCAATTGCCAAGTTTTCTTTCCTTCTCTATTTTTTGCCATCCTTTTTCTCTGTCTGTGTCTGAAAATATTTGTATTCCTCAAGCTCCTCTCAGGAGTTTGCTTCTAAACACTGTTCTTCTGCAGCCACATTCCGTGACATGGCTCTATTTCCATGAGGAGCATCTTGACTCCCAGCTCAGTTTTCTTCCGAATCCCAAGCCATTATACAAGAGTGTCTATAGAGTATCTTTGGCAGTCCCATAGCACTGTAAATGCCATAGCCCATTCAATATGCATCAATCTCTCTTCCTATGAGCCTCCACTATGTCCCTAAAAGAATCAACGGACACCAGCAATTTTCCACTTTCCAGGACACTTTCTCGGTCTCTTTCACTCTTATAGTAAATTATAATAGCTCTCTACTATGACTCTTAAATAATATACAAATATATATTTTGTATGCAATTATATTATATATATGTATTATTTTTTCTTCTACCCCTCCGGCTCCTGTTTTGCGTTTTCTGAGCTCAGACCACACCATCTCCCCCCTCATGGATGCCTTCCATGTTCCCAGTGGTCTGTTCCCAACTCTATACCGCAATACTGTGATTTCTAAGACATAGATCTGTTCCTGTCACTCCCCTGTGAAAACTCATCCATAGAGAATCTGACCAGGCTGAATTTGGGGACTGGACAGAGTGAGGAGGGATCTTGTGTCAGCCAGAATTTCTGGTAGACGCCCCTATGCTCTATCCACTTGTGGTGGTCGGGGGCGGGGAAGGGGCGGGATTGAGCCCCCTTCCCCCTCCTCCTTACTGCGGAAAGCTGCAGAGCTAAGGGCACTCACTTCCTATTCACCAGTCAGCGGGGAGGAATCCTCTCAGCAGCCACGTAGGCATTCTCTTCTCTCTGGAGGAAAAGGCCCAGCAGCTGTCGGACGAAAAGGCTCACCAGCTGTCAGAGCAAAGGGACATGTCGCAGCTAAGTAAGAATTTGGGTGATTCGAGTCCCCCGGCGGAGGCCCCTAAGCCTCCGGTCTATAGCCGCCCTACGGTTCTGATGCGGGCCCCGCCTGCCTCCTCCCGGGCTCCGCCAGTCCCTTGGGATCCACCTCCAATTGATTTGCAGGCTTCACTGGCCGCTTGGCAGGCACCTCAGCCTGCCTGGGAGGCCCCGCAGGGCCAGCCGCCTGCCCCCGTGGCTCCGATGGCCCAACCTCCATCCCTTGGGGCTCCGATGGTCCAGGCTCCCCCTCTGGGAGGGCCGATGGGCAAGCCTCCGACTCCCGGAGTCCTGATGATCCATCCTCCCCCTCCGGGAGCCCCGATACCCCAGCCTCCGACTCCGGGAGTCCTGATGATGCATCCTTCGGCTCCCGGAGCCCCCATGGCCCACCCTCCTCCTCCGGGGACCCCAATGGCCCACCCTCCCCCTCCTGGGACCCCGATGGCGCATCCTCCCCCTCCTGGGACCCCAATGGCCCACCCTCCCCCTCCTGGGACCCCGATGGTCCATCCTCCCCCTCCTGGGACCCCGATGGCGCATCCTCCCCCTCCGGGGACACCGATGGCTCATCCTCCCCCTCCGGGGACCCCGATGGCCCATCCTCCGCCTCCGGGGACGCCGATGGCCCAGCCTCCAGCTCCAGGAGTCCTGATGGCCCAGTCTCTGACGCCGGGAGTCCTGATGGTCCAGCCGCCTGCACCAGGAGCACCGATGGCCCAGCCTCCACCCCCCGCAGCGTTGATGGCCCAGCCTCCGCCTCCAGTAGCCCCGATGGCCAAGCCTCCAGGTCCTGGAGTCCTGATGATCCATCCTGCAGGCTCGAGAGCTCAGATCACCCAGCCTCCAGCTACAGGAGCACCGATGGTACAGCCGGCAGCCCCACCTGCGCAGCAGATGGCTTCCTGGGCCCCACAGGCTCAGCCCCTGATACTTCAGATCCAGTCACAGGTTATAAGGGCTCCTCCGCAGGTTCCCCAGGGCCCGCAAGCCCCGCCGGCGCAGCTGGCCACACCCCCGGGCTGGCAAGCCACCTCGCCGGGCTGGCAGGCCCCGCCGCAAGGCTGGCAGGCCACGCCCCTGGGCTGGCAGGCCACACAGGTTACCTGGCAGGCTCCCACGATTGCCTGGCAGGCTCCTCCACCTGTGCGCCAGGGGCCACCACCCATCCGCCCTGGCCCTCCGCCCATCCGTCCAGGTCCCCCACCTGTGCGCCAGGCCCCGCCCCCAATCCGCCAGGCACCACCACTGATCCGCCAGGCACCACCACCCATCCGACCTGCCCCACAGGTCCTGGCCACCCCACCACCTCTCTGGCAGGCCCTGCCACCCCCACCCCCTCTGCGGCAGGCCCCGCAGGCTCGGCTGCCCACCCCACAGTTGAGGGCAGCCCCGCAGGTACGAGCAGTTCCACCAATTCGGGCGGCCCCGCAGGTGCCAACTGCCCCACCAGCACCGCAGATGCCCACTGCACCTCCTGCTGGCCCGCAGGCACCCCAGCCTGTGATGCCAGCCCCTCTGCCGGCCCCACTGTCGGCCCCACAGGCTGCGCACTGCCCACCCATCATTTGGCAGGCCCCAAAAGGACAAGCCCCGGTGCCACATGAGATGCCGTCGTCGATGGAGTTCCAGGAAGTGCAGCAAGCCCAGGCCCTGGCCTGGCAGGCTCCAAAGGCCCCGGGGCACTTCTGGCAGCCTCTGCCCACCCAGGAGGCCCAGAGGCAGGCCCCCCCACTGGTTCAGCTGGAGCAGCCCTTTCAGGGGGCCCCCGCCTCCCAAAAGGCCCTGCAAATCCAGCTACCCACCCAGCAGGCCCAGCCCTCGGGCTCGCAGGCAGAGCTGCCATCCCTGCAACCCCAGCCCTCCTGGCAGGGCCCCCCCGCAGCCCTACAGGGCCAGCCCGGAGCACCCTTAGCGGGAGCAAATTTTCCCATGGGCTCCGCTAAATCATTGATGACTCCATCAGGAGAATCCAGGGCCTCATCTATAGACCGAAGGACCTCTTCAAAAGAACGTAGGACCTCTTCAAAGGAAAAGGAGCGCAGGGCTCCTTCGAAGGACCGCATGATCTTTGGGGGCACTTTTTGTCTTCCCAGAGCATTGCCAGGTGCCCTGCCAACTCCCTGGAAAAACTTGCCTGCCACATCAGAGACCTTCACTGCCACCCCAAGGGTCTTTCCATCTACCTCCCAGTTCCAGCCTGCCTCTTCTAATGCCTTTAAGGTTCCATCTTCCACCTCAGACACCCCAAAGTCACTGCCACTTGCTCTGCAGGATCCATTTGCCTGCATTGAGGCCCTGCCTGCCATCCCCTGGGTTCCACAGCCCAATGTGAATGCCTCAAAGGCATCCAGGGCAGTGCCCACCATCCTGATGGCGACAGCAGCTGCCCCGAAGGCGATGGCCACCACTCAAGAGGCATCAAAGACCTCCGATGAGCCTCCACGGCGCTCAGGCAAGGCCACCCGGAAGAAGAAGCATCTGAACACAGAAGAGGAAGGCAGTGGCCAGATGCTGGCCATGCGTCACTGGCAGGCCCCCAGGCACTGGGAAAGTCTGGACTTGAGTGACTGGGAGGTTCAAACCCCAGTTCAGGTTCTGGGTGACTGGGAGGGTCCGAGCACTTCCCGTGGCCTGAGTGGCTGGGAAGGTCCTAGCACCTCCAGGATCCTGAGTGGCTGGGAAGGGCCCAGCACTTCCTGGGCCCTGAGTGCCTGGGAGGGACCAAGCACCTCAAGGGCCCTGGGTCTCTGGGAAAGCCCAGTTAGCCCTCCCTCCTTGATCATCTCTGAGCTCCCTAATCTTGCTCAGGGATTCAGTGCCACCCAGGATGATCCCAAGCTGGAGACTCAGCCACTGTCTCCCTTGGATGAGAGGGCAAATGCACTGGTGCAGTTCCTCTTGGTCAAGGACCAAGCCAAGTTGCCCATCAAGCGTTCAGAGATGGTGAGGTTCATCATCCGTGAATATAAAGATGAGTGCTTAGAAATCATCAGCCGTGCCAGCCACAAGCTGGAGTGTATCTTTGGTTATCAATTGAAGGAAATTGATCCCAAAACCCACTCTTACATTATCGTCAACAAGGGGCAGAAGGGTGACTCAGCAGCACCCTATTTTGACAGGCCCAAGCTAGGCCTCCTGATGGTGGTCCTGAGCCTTATCTTCATGAAAGGCAACTGTGTCAGACAGGACCTGATCTTTAATTTTCTGTACAAGTTAGGGTTGGATGTCCGGGAGACTCATGGTCTCTTTGGAAACACAAGGAAGCTCATCACCGAAGTGTTTGTGAGGGAGAAGTACCTAGAGTACAGGAGAATCCCCTTTACTGAGCCAGCGGAATACGAGTTCCTCTGGGGCCCCCGGGCATTCCTCGAAACCAGCAAGATGCTTGTCCTGAAGTTTTTGGCCAGGCTCCATAAGAAAGATCCACGGTGCTGGCCAGCCCAGTACTATGAAGCCTTGGCTGAGTGTGAGTCTGAAGATTTGGATGAGGATGAGCCTGGCCCCGGTGATAATGCAGATGACCCCACCAGCAGCCCCCCTCCCCACTAATGAGGTTTAGCAAATCTCTTATTTTTCCTTTGGGTCCCTGGCCTGAGGCCATTGACAGGGTGGGGGGGGGGGACGTTTTGTTTCTGGTGTTTCTGTTCCAGTTCTATGTGTGTAAGTTTGGATTTCCATTTGCTTTTGTATCTGCCAAAGCTTTGTACATTTTCATGTGGTGTTGATTTCAACTGGCTACTGTTCTATTTGGTATTTTGGCATCTGTATTTTTAAGTGAGATCTGTGACTCTCTGTTTGTGTTATAATTGTGTTATAATTGTTTTGGTATCAGAGTTGTGCTGGCTTTGTGAAATGAATTGAGAAGCTATCCATCTCATTCTGGTACAGATTATGTAGCGTTAAAATAGGCTGTTCTTTGAACGTTAAATGACTCATCAGTAAAAGCTGTCTGCAGAAAAATAAATATTCTATATCTATATATATATAAATATAAATATAATTTCAGCATAACATGGAAGTGTTTGTCTTTATTCTAATTTTTATTCTAGACGGTGGGAGCCAAGTTTCCCCATACTGTTCAAATAGAGCTGAACATCAAGGCAATTTAACCATGGTGACAAAATTGTTTTTCAAAGACAGCGCTGCATACATCGTAATGATGCTGTGATTGCGATGGGTGGTGAAATGTTAGGTTTCCATTAAAGCAAAAGTGAAACTTCATAAGCCAGTGAGGCTGAATCAAGAAGAGGTGGTCTACCTCCTCGGATTTAATCCTCACCATAATCCTCGAAAGTGAGCAATATTCCCAATTTGTAGGTGACTGTCTAAAGTTCAAGTAGATTAATTTAATGGGACATATCAGTGCCAAGTCAGTAAAGTTGTAATTTGCAGCAGAAAAATTTCTTAAGGTTACACAGGAAGGGGGACCATGTGCCTCTAAGACCTCAGGTAGCCAGGTTTGTTAGCCACCTGGGGGAGGGAGCCAAAGGGGCATTTGTCAGTCATGTGGTGTGGTGGGTATCCGGCAACTCAGGAAATTGGGGTTTCATCAGCATGTTGGCACTGGCATTGAAATATGCCCCCTGCAAAACATCCAGGTATATAACAGGGAAAAGGAAATACTGGGCTTCAGTGAACAGAGCAGCCGGCAGATTGTAGGGGTTCTGGGGGAAGGAGGGGGAAACATGGAGGTCTATCTGAAGCTCTTGGGAAGGTGGCAATAATGGTAAAACACAGGGGAAGTCAACCGGCAACATCCGAGGTTGTTAAGTAACCCCAGTCAGCCCTTGGGAGCTAGGAGCGCTGTGGGGAGGGAAGGTGACGGGGGAGTTTTGGAGAAAGACGTTCATATATACCTAACCAGACTGGTGGATGCAAGAGGACTTTCCTAAAGTTACCACTGTATTTAATGGGTGGGGATAAAAGTCGCTGCTGCCATCTCTACTGCCCTAGAATGATCCAGAAGCCCACTCCAAAACCCTCCTCCCGGTGAAGAAAAAGTGCCCGATGCAGTAAATGGCGAAAATGGTATTCGTCTGCCATCTAGTGACTTGTTCCGGTTCTGCCGCTCATGCAGTGGCGCAGTGCGGCCCTGCCATGGTGAGGAACCTCATACCTGGGTTGAGGCTGGTACTTGTTTCATAACTTCTGGCCATACTTTTACCTTTGCATGTGCCCAAACGTTTCTATTTTTCTCTTATGTCATAAGGCAAGGTTCACCCTCCTCAAGTCCAATCCACTTGCACTTAGGAAACTGAGGTTCTAGAGGAGGAAACGAACTCAGGAGAATCCCTTCGGAGCACAGAGCTGTGCTTTTCAGGAGGACTGCCCCCACCCACGACCTGCTGAACTACAGGGAAACCTTTAGCAGGTTGTCCAAGTGGCCGGGTTTTCCAGAAATTCACAGTGAGTTATTTGTAAACTCCGTGAGTCAGAGAATCCTGGGTTTATGCCCCAGTCGATCTTCAGTTATTTTGAGAGCAACAAATTCTTTGAAGCAACAGCCCTGTCCCAGCTGAAAGCTATCCCCCAAAGAGGCTTTGCTGGGCCACGAAAGTGGCACATGGGTCCAATGTTTTTTTTTCTTTGTTTTTAATTAATTTATTATTGTTTTATAGTTTTCTCCAAGTTGTTTACACATGGGAGACTTGAGAAAGTGGTTGTTCATGGAGCAAAATTTGGAAAGTAGCATCATATGACTTTGGTGCCATGCTGAAGATGTGGCTCTACTTCAAGGCATAAAGGATTACTTCCCATTGACAATCTGCCCTCTCATTTATCTCATAATCCCGTATAAAGCAAATAACCTTATTTAAGCAATGTCAAGGGCTTAAGATCTGAATTGAATTAAAATGTAATGAGAAATAAATTAAAACAATAATACAATTCAACCACAAACAAAATTGGCCAAATAGTCAATTGGAAAGTTTACAAAGAAGAGCTGACATTATGATATCAGAAGGCAGAAAACAAACATCCAGGAAAATATGAAAATAAAGGGTAAGAAGCAATGGGAGAAAATTCAAGAACCATTATTTTAAAGTTCTAAAATGTAAATCTGAAGTTCAAAGTTCCAAAATATAGTATGAAGATTTTTATTATAAAATGAAGAAAAACAGAAGTTCCCTGGGGGCCTAACAGTTAAGGATCCAGCATTGTCACTAAGATCATTGTGGCTAAGATCATTGTTGCGACACTGATTCAATCCTTGACCCTGAATTTCGGCAAACTGTTGGCTTGGCCAAAAAAAAAAAAAAAAAAAAAATCCTCCGTAAACTAAATGGACAAAAGATCAGGTAACAAAAACCAAAAGAATTACAAATGGAAAATGACATTAAAACTGCTCCACCTGGCTAATACATAAAGACAGCGATATTACACCAATATTCTAGCTTTCATGTATTAAATTGCTATCAAATAAACATCCATGGAATATCCAATGGAAATAAAGTTAGTATGAAATCACAACCCTTAAGAATCACTGATTAAAATATAAATTACTACAATGGTCCCTGAAATAAATTCAGCAAACTGAACTTTCAAGAGGTTTAAAAATATTAACACTGTTTTACCTAGAAATTCCTCCTATGGGACTAAATCAAAAGGAAGTAATCTGCAGTGGGAGCAAAACCCTTTTGACAAAGGGAACTGCTTGGGACAGTGGAGGAAAAGTATTGTCATATGCACTCCCATATCCTCAATACAAACAGCCTAATATCAATGTAGTCCAGTGAGCTTTCTGCTGAAAAGACCAAAGACTTCCTCAGAAAATGACTTGCAGTTTGTTCTAGCATAAAATTATGTGTAGCAGAGGAGAGACATGATGATCTGAACCTGAAATTTTTGAAAGTGCACAGGCGCCCATCAAAGTCATGGAATGATCTCAGTAAAAGCCGTTTCAGATTGAGCTGTAGACAAGAAATGGAAAGTTTCTCTAGGAGCTCCTGCTGTGGCTCAGTGGGTTAAGGACCCAACGCTGTCTCTGTGAGGATGTGGGTTTGGTCCTGGTTCTATCTCAGCGGGTTAAGAATCCGGTGTTGCTGGATTCTTAGTTCTCAGCTGCAGCTCTGATTCGACCCCTGGGCCAGGAACTTCCATATGCCACAGGTGGGGCCTTAAAAAAAAAAAGAAAGAAAGAAATGTTTCTTTAAGTGATGGAAGCCCATGCACTATTGTATAGGATGTTGTTATAAGCAACTTAATGTCTTGGGAGGCTTCCCTAAAATTGATGATCTGAATTTTAGAATAATTTTACTATAAGCCATTCCTCCTGAGAGGAGTAGAGACCAGAAGCAGTTATAGCAGCTGCAACATCATTAGCAGAGGAGAATTAATCATTGTGGCTATGATGGACATAGGACTGTCTCCAAGGTCTCTGTGGCCTCTACTGGACATCTAGCGCACACTATGCATTTACCTCAGAGTCAGACACACCTGCCCACATGTAGCATCTTCTCATCTACTGCCATTATTCTCGAAAGGACACATGCTCATACCTGACACTCCTGTATCAAGCTCCAGGAGACTAACATGTGGTCATCTCCCCTTAATGTTATCAGCCACCCAGGCCTTCCACTTTTGCCACATCACATGGTCAGTATTCACCCTTCTCTCCATTCCTACAGCCACTGTTTCTTGCGTGGACCTGGCAGCCACCTTTGACATGGTCCCTACTTTTAGTATTGCCTCTCACACAAACTGCTACACCGGCTACCCAGATCATAGCATTGCACTTTGTTTAAAGCACTTGATAGCTCCCAGTTTCCCTCCAAGTTAGATACAATCCTCCTCAGCACACTTTCCTCATCCTGAGGGTCAAGGAGCATCAGGTAGGTTAGCCTAAACTGGGAATTACGAATGGGGCCAGGACACCCTCTGCTGGGGAGTTAGAGGAACACCTAGGAGTCTGTATTGAATATCCAGGTGTGTCAACAAGAGAGACATCTCTGACATTTAGATTACAGACTGCCTGCTTTCTCTTGCCCCTAACCCAGAAAGTCCTGTGGGCACAAGAAAGACAGGCAGGACTTCTGTGGAGATAATCTCTGGGAAAGGACATTTGACAGTCCATTTTAGGGCGTAACCCACATTTTCCTGAGTGCAAGCATTGTCTTTCTTCCAAATTGTCCAAAGGTCCTATTGTGAACACCACAAAGAGACTTATAACACTACTAACCCACTGGTACAATCCCCTAGTCCTTTTAGATTCTGAAAATAATATTGTCCCCTTTCTGTTTTAAGAGAAAAAGCCTATGAGGAGCCTCTTTTCTAATCAGTTTCCTTCTCTTTTGCTTGGTGGTGCTTGCAGAAAACACCCTGGGGTCTGAGAGATGCCCTTATCAGTGCAAATGACTTCACTGTGCAAACTGCCAGTCAATCTCCCAGTGAGACTGACTTCCTCTGACCCCACTTGTTCAGGGTAACTTCAGCTTTAGGTTTTCAGAGGGTTAACAGAGGGATTGAGGTTGTCCAATCAACCAGCAATAACCACAGAAGCATTTCCTAGATCTAATAGCCTTCCCGGGTTGTACTTGCTAGTGGCTCAGAAGCTTCCTGTAAGTAGAATTAGCTGGGGCCACAAAGCTGTGGGATTTGGGTTTCTTGGTTTCTGCAAGACATCCTTAAAAACATTTTATTTTGAAATAATTACCAATTCATAGAAAGTTGCAAAGATTGTACAGGACAGTCTAGTGCAAGTTTCATTTTATTTTCCCTAATGTTTGCATCTTATATAGTTGTAGCACCATATCAAACTGACGTTTGCACCGCAAGTATGTAGTTTCATGACATTTTATCACAAATGTGGATTATGTGAATATCACCTCAGTCAACATGCAAAACTATTCCACCACCACAAAAATTTCTCTCATGCTGTTGTCATCACTACGTGAATCCCTCCCCTCACCATCTGTGACCCCTGACAATCACTATCTTGTTCTTTACTTCCATAATTTGGTCAGTTGGAGAATTTTATGTAAATGGAATCGTACTCTTGAGCCTGGCACCTTTTCACTTACTATAATGCCTTCGTTAGTCAGCCAAGTTGTTGTGTGTATCAATACGTAGTTCATGCCTTTTCTTTCTTTTATTTTTTTTGGACCTTTTAGGGGTGCACACACCCCACAAGGCTAGGTGTCCAAGCAGAGCTTCAGCTGCTAGCCTACACCACAGCCATAGCAACACCAGGATACTTAACCCACTGAGCAAGTCTTCGGATTGAACCCACGTCCTCATGGATATTGGGTTCACTACCACTGAGCCACAACGGGAACTCCAGTTCATTACTTTTCAATGCTGCTAAAATATTTACCTGGGAAGGACATTCTGGTTGTTTCTAGCATTCATCTGCTTCAAAGTTGCTACGAACATTCTTGTGCCTGTTTTCGTATGGACATAAATTTTCATTCATCTGGAATAATTGTCCCTGGGTGTAACTGCTGGATTGGATAGTAAATGAATTGTTACTTCTTAAAAGAAACTACCAAAGGACTTTCCAGAATAGTTGTTAACAGTTTATATACCCTCTGGCAGTGTATGAGAGATCCAGTTACTTCCTATCCTAACAATTGCTGTAGTCACTGAAAAAATGTAGCTCTCCTGATAGATATGTAGTGTAATATCACATTGTAGTCTTAATTTATATTGCTCCCTTAGC
Organism: Sus scrofa; assembly: GCF_054392235.1. Classification (NCBI taxonomy): domain Eukaryota; kingdom Metazoa; phylum Chordata; class Mammalia; order Artiodactyla; family Suidae; genus Sus; species Sus scrofa. The sequence goes on from NC_139383.1 coordinate 153,280,480, forward strand.
TAGAGGAGTTAAGCATCTTTCCACGTTTTTTGTTTGTTTGTGTTTTGTCATTTGTATATCCTCTTTAATGAAAGTTCTGTTCATCTTTTTGCCCATTTTCTAAATGGTTTTTTATATAATATTGGATTTGAGGTGTGTTTTATGTAATCTAGAGTCTTTTATGACATATGGGTGTACAAAATTTTTTCCTAGTCTGTAGTTTGGCCCTTTATCATTGTAACAGGGCTTTTCACAAGCAAAATTTTAAATTTTGATGAAGTTCAATTTATTGATTTATTTTCATCTATGTATCATGCTTTCATATCTAAGTACTTTTTTTTTTTTTTTTTTTTTTTGGCCATGCCTGTGCCATGCAAATATTATGCCACCAGGGAACTCTCCTAAGTTGTTTTTATCAGACCCCAAGTCCTAAAGATTTTCTTCTGTTTTCTTCTATAGGTTTAATAGTTTTATAGTTTATATTTAAATCTGTGATCCATTTTGAGATGACTGTGTATAAATATGAACTTTATATTTAAATCTGTGATTCATTTTGAGATGACTGTGTATAAATATGAAGTTTAGGCCAAACTCCTTTTCATTTTTGTAGTTTGTTTCAGTAATTTTTTTTTCTTCTTCTTCTTCGGGCCACTCCTACAGCATATGGAGTTTTCCAGGCTAGGCGTCAAATTGGAGCTGCAGCTGCTGGCCTGCCCCACAGCCACAGCAACTCAGAATCAGAGCCACGTCTGCAACCACACCACAGCTCACACCAACTCTGGATCCTTAACCCACTGAGTGAGACCAGGGATCGATCCTGCATCCTCGTGGGTACGAGTTGGGTTCATAACCCACTGAGCCACAACAGGAGCTCCCTCAGTAACACTTAGGGAAAAAACTAACCTTTCAACATCTAATTGCTTTTGCACCTTTGTCAAAAAAAAAAAGTTACTAGCACAACACTATAAATCAATTGTACTTCAATATTTTCTTTACATTTGGAAGTTCCCTGGTGGCTTAGTGGGTTCAGGACCTTGAATTGTCACTGTTGTGGTTCAGTTTACTGCTGTGGCTCAGGTTCAGTCCTTGAGCCCAGAACTTCTGTATGCCGTGAGTAAAGAAAAAAAAAAAAAGTTTGGCTTTCCTTGTGGGCACTATTTCTATCTCATTGATTTGTGTATCTGTTCCTCTGCTGATACTACACTATCTTGATTACTGTGACTGTACCAGTCTTGAAAACGAGTACATTGATTCTTTTCACAATATTCTTCTTTTTCAAAATTATTTTCAGCTATTCTGGGTTCTTTTGACTTTCAGTATTCTAAAGTAACTGTTATTCCATTTGCATGCCCACCAGTAATGTCTGAGAAGTCCAGTTGTTCCACATCCACTATAACACTTAGTATTCTTTTTTTTTTTGCCATTCGAATAAATATGGTTTAACTTATTAAAAATAAAATGATTGTCTATATAAAAAAAACTTGCTGGGATTTTTATATGAATTTAGTTAAACCCGTTTACCAGGTTGGGGAGGATTGACTTTTTTACTATGCTGAATCCTCCAATCCATACACACATTATGCCTCTCCATTTATCTGGATTTTCTTTGATTTCTTTCATCAATATTTTGTATTTCTTTGTGTACAAGTCCTAGATAGTTTCATTCAATTTATACCTAAATATTTCATCCTTTATGAGTGATTGTAAATTGTATTCCATTTAAATTTCAGTTTCTACCTGTTCAACACTAGTATGTTCAAGTATAATTGAAATTTATATTTCACTTTTGTAGTCAGCAGCTTGTTTAACTCATATATCAGTTCTGGGAGTTTGATTCCTTAGGATTTTCTTTGTAGGCAGTTCTGTCATCTGCAAATAGGTGCAACTATCTTTCATTCTATATGTATGCCATTTGTTTTCTCTTATTGGGCTGGGTTTATGTAGTATGTCACACTAGAGTAATGAAAGCAGATATCCTTGCCTTTTATCAATGTTGGGAAAAATTGTCCGTGTTTCTTTTTCCTTTTGGTGGCATGGTTCATTTTATTTTTTTCACATTATGTTGTAAAATGATTTTTCCATTATAGATGGTTTACAGTGTTCTGACAATTTTCTACTGTACAGCAAGATGACCCAGTCATGCATACACATATGCATTTTTTTCTTACATTATCCTCCATCACGCTCCATCATAAGTGACTAGATATAGTTCCCAGTGCTATACAGAAGGGTCTCATTGCTTTTCTAGTCCAAAAGCAATAGTTTTCAAATATTAACCCCAATTCCTAGTCCATCCCACTCCATCCCCCCCATCTTTCATTCTTAAGTATAATGTCACTTGCAGTTTACTTGATGTCCTTTATCAGGTTGAGGAAGTTCTCTTCTCTTCCTTTTTTTATTAAAGAGATTATCATAAATGGGTGTTCAATTATTTTGTTAAAATTTTTCCCTGCGCTAATTGCTTTGATCATGTGATGTTTCCTGTTTAAGCTATTAATATGATGGATTATAGAAATTTATTCTTCAGTATTAAAGAAAACTTGCATTCTTGAAATAAACCTCACTTTTCCCTGGTATATGTCTATTTATCATTGCTCAATTTTATTTACCAATGTTTTGTTAGGATTTTTTACATCCATTTTACTGAGGGAAACTGGTATGTAGTTTTCCATTCTTTGCTTTCTTTTTTTTGGGGGGGGGGAGGAAGGAACACTGTGTTTGCCTGATTTTGGTACCAGAGCATTACCAATTTCATAAAATGTTATTTCTGTGGGACTCCAACCTCTCTCCAAAGAGATAAACTCAAAAAGTCTCAGGATATCAATGTTGCTGAGATAAAAATTACCAGACCCTTATCTCCCCTTCCACATCCCACTGCAACTGTTGTACAACTGTTACAAATTTCTTGAGCACCTCTTGAGCAACCTGGCCTACTCCACTCCTGCCCCATATAAGGAAAGTTATTTCACCTGTTACTCTCAGAAAATGTACAGTAAGATCTCTCCTCCCTCCTTTGTCCCTGGGCTATAAAAATAGACAAAGGATGTGTGCTCAGGCTTGGCTTTCTCTGACCATCAGGAAGTTTCTTGCCAAAATAAAATCATCTCTCTCTTCACTGCACTCTGAGTCTAGAAATTCTTTTCCAACCTGCACACAGACCATGACACTTTCCTCTTCAACTTTCTGGAAGAGGTTGTGTAAATGTGGTATTAAATCTTCCTTAAATAGGATTCTTTATCGAAACCAATAGGGGATAGGGTAGGATAATTGCATGAGTGGTTGTGGCCTAGGGAGCTTTGGGAGATCACTGTGGGTTGGTGATAGCTCAAGAGGGCAGTCAGAATGAGGCAGACATGCTTGACTAGTGGAGGCTCAAGATATGCCTCAAGTCATTGGGTGAGGCCTGCATCCATGTTCAGACCAAGTGCAGGAGTTTAAGGACTGTCCTTCTGCTGATTTGAATAAGACCTTGACAGTTTGACCTTAGAGGGTCAAATAATATCTTACCAGATGGAGGAGCTACTACTTGAAGAAAGAGGAAGAGGCAGTGTTTTCCCACTCCCATTTCCCTTGGATTATAAAGTGCAGCCCACCTAATCCTCAGGGCAGAGCCTCCTTGACTGCCTGCCTGTATTTATCACAAGCACCTTAACTTAATAAATCTATTTCTTGCCTATCATTTGGTCTCTCACTGAATTTCTTCTGCCCTGAGGCACAAAGAACCTGAACCTCAGTAAGTCCAGACACCGGGTGATTGAATCTAATTTAAAAACTGTGTTGGAGTTCCTGTCGTGGCACAGTGGTTAACGAATCCGACTAGGAACCATGAGGTTGCGGGTTCGATCCCTGCCCTTGCTCAGTGGGTTAATGATCCGGCGTTGCCGTGAGCTGTGGTGTGGGTTGCAGACGCGGCTCGGATCCCAAGTTGCTGTGGCTCTGGCATAGGCTGGCAGCTACAGCTCCGATTAGACCCCTAGCCTGGGAACCTCCATATGCCGCGGGAGCGGCCCAAGATATAGCAAAAAGACAAAAAATAAATAAATAAATAAATAAAATAAAAATAAAAACTGTGGGTTCTAGTCCCAATCTGTATTTTGGCTGGATTCGAGTCCCGGCATGTTGGTTCAAGTCCCAATCTGGGTTTTGGCTATGTTAAAGCCATAAGTGCTGTCAGTTTCAAAACTATCAATTTTTCAAGGAATTATTTTCTAATATAGTTCTGCCTCAGGATTGAGGGAATTCTGTGCACATAAGCATAACATTTGGTGGAACTTCCAAAGAGGGGATAGCATCCTATTACTTCAGATGATCTAAGAATGGGTGTCATTGTCTCTCCTTTGGGGAAATCCAGGGTCAGCACCAGTCCCTCCCCCAGGGCTGAAGGCAGAATCCTGCTTGGGCTCCAGCCTTATGATTGATGCCTGAAATTCCAAGTTTATCACAGGATTCCCCATTTCTGCCTTCTGTTACAAAGCAGAGAGTCTGGTCTTGGCTTCTGAGCTCTCATAGTCTTTCACCCACCGTGTGGCTCATTTTCACCCTCTTAGGAATTTCTATCCTTGGAAAAAAGATATTGGCATGTTTACCCAGAGGAGTTGAAATCCTTAAGGATACACTAAGAAGAAAAAAAAATGGTTCTCCAATGCAGTAGTGATAGAGGCAGTGAATTGCCTAGTCTGAGTCTTAGCCACTATCATTACACCTGCTACACTGTATTTTTGAGGTTTCTCTGCAATGAGGAGGCTGACAGCATATGTTTGTGACTTTGTGCCATCATCCTATGACCCAGTCATGCGTTTCCACAGAAGTATTTGAAAAGATGAGTGTGAAGGTTTCAATGAATTTATTTCTTTATTAACCCTTAAGTTTACAGAGATAGCCAAAGGCAATTGTGGTTAAGCAAAGCTTATTCAGATGACCTGCCATTCAAGAGTCTTTTGTTTCTGCTTCATGGGTTGATCACTTACCCTTAGGGAAAGGGAACATCTACTCTTAGGTGTGCAAGGTTCTAGGCAAAGCCACAAAAGAGTTAAGACACAGATAAAATTCCTATTATCATGGTGCTTACATTCTCTCTTTTAAAAAAAAAAAAAATTGGCCACGCTGGAGGCATGTAGAAGTTTCCCAGCCAGGGACTAAACATACACCACAGCAGTGACAACACCAAATCCTTAACCACTAGATCACCGGGGAACTAGTCTTTTTTTTAACTGAAGAATATTTGATTTATAATGTTTTGTTAATTTCTGTTGCACAGAGAAGTGATATACATACATATATTTATATATATATAGATATTTACTTTCCATTTTATGTTTATATGTGTGTATATATATATATATTTTAAAATATATTTACTTTACATTTTCAAATATTATTTTCCATTATGGTTTATTGTAGGATATTGAATATAGCTCCCTGTGCTATACAGTAGGACTTGTTAATCCATGGTGCTTATGTTCTAGGGAAGACAGATGGATAGCAAACAAATGGGGAAATGTCAGTAGTGACACTACTGTGCTGAAACTAAAAGTGAACTAGAGAGACTTAAAGGAGGGCTTGGTAGATTCTGTGATCAGAATAGGACTCTGGGAAATTCATATTTAGGTTGATAATTTAAAGGCAGAATTGGGCTGTTGCAGGAAGGGGGACCCTTCCATGGCCTGAGAATGGGCTCTTCTCAACACTCAGAAATGAACTGAGAAGATGTGAGAGCTGACAAAGTAGGACACTTTATTGGGAAGGGTTGCCCAGATGGAGAGTAAGGAACCCAAGAGAACTGGTCTGCCGCATGGCTCACAATCTCCATTTTTATGGGAATGGAGTTAGCTTCTGAGTTGTTCTGGCCAATTGTCTTGCTCATCCCATACTTGGTCCAGCCCAGGGTACTTCCTGGTGATGCACACCTCTCAGCCAAGGTGGATTCTGGGGCCAAGGATGCTGGGAGGTTGGTCCTCTCCTCCCTCCTAATTTGGGCCCCTTCCATATTCTCCTGGTTACTCTTCAAGGAAGCACCCTCTTCCTTATCAGGGTCTCCTGTTGTGAAAAAACTCATGTAAACAGCTATTATCATGGATGGCTAAGGTGCACACTTTCAGTCAAGGGTCCCCTAACAGAGCCAGGCCATATAAAAGTTGGAGAGAATAGTTTTCTAAAGAGAGGAATTAGCTAGTGCCAAGGTCATAAGGGTTGGGGCATTCATGGACTAGATACAGAACAAATAAGTTCACCTGGAACAGTGTGATTGGTGCCTCATTGCCAAGGATTGACATGAGAGATTGCCCCCTTTTTGGAGACGAATACCCAACATTGAGCAGACTAACTTGGTAACACTGACTTGCCTTGCTCTCCCATCAGCTGATTAGGGGTCAGTACACAATGCACTTGCTTATGGATTGCACACACGATCCCTCAGGAAGTTCACCTATGGAAATGAGTAGGCTGAGGCTAATGAATCAGGTATATGCAACTGGCCTTAGGATCCCATTAGCCACTTCTTCCATGACTTCAGAAAGACAGGCATAACAATCACTTGTTTCTAATATAACGTGCACCTCCTGGTTGTTTGGAGAATCATAAAAAGAATATAACAAAGAAAAGGTTTTTTTGAAGTCTTTGAGAAAAGGTGTTATTCAAATTGATAGTAGTGTCAGTGATAGCTACCTCAGTATGTGGAAAGTATTGAATGTGTTGAAATAATTCTAGAAAAACAGATGAGCCATCTCCTTTTAAGGCTGTATAAGTTTAAGCTCTATGGCTTAGGTGCCAAAAGAAATACTGTTCTGTGTCTTCAGAGTTCCCTGTAAGATTTATATGGTGTGCAGGGGGAGGTATATAGTACTGGTAGTTTTCCTAGGCCTTGTGGGGGGAGAGGGGTGCACAGTGTAGGGAGTGTGGTACTGATTGGAATGCAAACCTGTGCTCTTGGCAACTAAGAGTCAGCCGAGACTTAGATGTCCTTCTTAGGAGTGTGCTGTGTGCTGAGGCCTGGGAAGGTAAAGCTTGTCAGAGTTCCATTCCATCATCACCTGTCATTCTGAACACTGAGATAACAGTTCTGGGGCTCCGCTGCCATGTTAATGTCTGTACATGTTTTCTTATGATTACTGACCTACCTGGGAAGGAGCCAGGGTAAAAAAAAGTACATTATAGGAGTTCCTGCTGTGGTACAAAGGGATTTGTGACATCTCAGGAGTACTGGGACACAAGTTCGATCCCTGGCAGGGCACAGTGATTAAGGATCGGGCATTGCTGCAGCTTTGGCATGGGTCACAACTATGGCTCAGACATGATCCCTGGCCTAGGAACTCCAAACGCCATGGGGCAGCAAAAAAAAAAAAAAAAAAAGAAAGAAAGAAAAAAGAAAGAAAGAAGGAAAGAAAGAAAGAAAGAAAGAAAAAGGAAAAGAAAAGAAAAGAAGCAATATGTTATAAAGGGAACCTAGATTCTATAGGAATAAAAGGGAAGCAGGTTGCATTGAAGGAGAGAATCACATCATAAATTGATAATTCCTGATTATTTTGGAAGACAATGAGGTAAAATGCACTGTCTGAAATCAAGGTCTTGTTAGAGCACATAAAAGCCTTCCTACCAATGTCATAGAATTTGGAGTATTTTTAAGACATCCCCATCCAGGTAATAAAAAAATCAACCTTTTGCTTCATCTCTGATATGTAAAGACCTTGGAAGTCATCCTTCCTGTGCTTACATGAAGAAAATCCTAGACAAGCTATCAATGAGTTTTCTTGGATCCATAAGAGAACTGAAGCTGCAAAGCAAACCAAGTGCACCAGCCTGTAGAGAGAAGGAGACTCCAGTGAGATACAGGAAGGGAAATTCTGAGGCAGAAACTCTGGACACCAGAGGCTGGAGGAAAGACTTCCCAAGAGAGCCATGTAGAAACCTCAGCCTGTCTGGGCAAAGGGAAATGTCTGCCCACTCCACCTTCCTGTGTCATCTAAGGAATAAAAACAAACAAACAAAAACTAAAGCCAACAAGTGAGAGAGCTTCAAGAAAATAGCCGGGGATAATCTCAGCCAAAAAAGGTAGTAGGAGATGAGAAAAACTCTAGAGGAGGGACAGAGACATTCATGAAGGCTTCCAAGACAGAAGGACACTGTACCCCCTAAAAACACCTGCCTCCTGTCCCACATCCCACCACCTCACTAGCAAACCTCCAGCAAGAGCACTGGGTAAGGGCAAGAGTTGTGAGTTGCAGAATCTCTCTGAAGAGCAGTATAAAAGGCCCCAAAATTCAGCACCCATTCATAATAAATACTCTTGAAAAAGTAAAAACAGAGCTTCCTTAACCAGATAAAGCGTTTATATAAAAAATGTGCTGCTAACATCATACATAATAGTGAGAGATTCAAAGCTTTCCCTCTAAGATCAGGACCCCACAACAGTGGGGAAAGGATAGACACAGATCAGTGGAACAAAAGAGAAAACCAAGAATAGATGGTCACAAATATAAGCAACTGATTTTGGATAAAGATGCCAAGGCAGTTCAATGGAGAAAGAATATTCTTTCAACAAATGATGGTGGAAAAATTCTAAGTCCTTACACATAAAGTGAACTTTGAAGCTGATCTTGAACTTTACACAAAAAGTAACTCAAAATATATCATAGAACTAAATATAAGATGTAAAATAATAAAACTTTTAGAATAAAATAGAGAAGAACACTTGTATGCCTTTGAGTTTGTTGACAGGTTCTTAGATCCAACAGAAAGTATAATCCAGGAGATTAAAAAATTGATGAATTGGACTTTATTAAAATTTTTTTTCTCTGCCCAAGTCACTGTCGAAGGAGTGAAAAGACATTTCACAGCCTCAGAGAATAGATTTGTACATCACACATCTGATAAAGGAATTGTATCCAGAATGTACAAAGAACTCACAAAAGTAAATAAAGAGAAAATGAATACCCCAAGTAATGAATTGGCAGAAAAACAGTGCACAAAATATTTCAGCACATTTGTAGATAGTCAGCAGCAAGGCTTGGGTTTTCTTTTTTTTTTTTCATCACACCCTTCATTCTCTCTACAGTTTCTAAATATGAGTGTCCAGGAGCTTCCCAGATGAGAGCAATGAAGTCTAAATAACCTAGCTGAATCCCTAGAGTAAGGTTACATGTTATTCACAATGCACATTACTATTCTTCATCCTGAACTGATCACTCCCCCACCTCTGGAAGATCTCATTTAATTCCAGTTTTGTAGGATCCTATAACATAAAATCTTAGGCTGTGAAATTGCCATGGAAATGTTATTAAAAAATGCAGGTAAAAACTGTGTTCAATTCATGAATGAAGGCATTACAAGATAATAAACTTGTTTAAAAACTATTTGAGAAACTAAGAAATGTATAGTCCATCAAGAAATGCATATTGCAGGAGTTCCTGTCATGGTGCAGTGGAAACAAATCCTACTAGGAACCATGAGGTTGCAGGTTTGATCCCTGGCCTCCCTCAGTGGGTTAAGGATCTGGGGTTGCTGTGAACTGTGATGTAGGTCGCAGACACAGCTTGGAACCTCCGTATGGCTCGGATGTGGCCCTAAAAATCCAAAAAATAAAACAAGAGAAAGAAAAAAAAGAGAAATACATATTGCAGAAGTTCCCTGGGGGCTCAGAAGGTTATTTCTAATGTTATCACTGCTGTGGCTCTGGTTATGCTGTGGCAACAGTTTTATCCCTGGCCTGGGAACTTCCACATGCTGTGGGTGAGACTAAAGTAATTGTTTTAATAAATAAAAAGTAAAGAAATGTACATTGTAAGAAGTTTTATTTATTACAAAAAATCTAGTTAATACCCTATCAACCAATAAGTCATAATTTTTGAGATTATCTTTTCCACAAAAGAGAAATCATTTCTATCTCTATCAGGTAAAAACCTACAAGTTAATGTCTATATTCATAGTGTCTGGGTTCTAACTGACAGTAAATAACAAAGCCAAATAAAGTCATTCTCCTAGAAATTAAAAAGTCCCTAAGAGGGGCCTCTTGAACAATGTCCCGGTATGACATTAAAAGCACATATTGAGAATTATGTTCCATGTCCAGTAAATAATAGCAAAGGTTTTTATATTGTTGAGTGGGAAATGGGTCTGTCCAGCTACAGAATTCTGTGTTCCATGGTCTGCAAAGTAGCTCCTAGGAGGGCCACCTGGTGGTCACTAAGTAAAAACCAGCAGCTTTTTGTATTTTCCGTATCTCTGGAGATATTTAGCTTCACTAAAGCTATGCTAAGTCTAAAAAGTCTAACACTAGGACTTCCTACAGACTATCTGTAAGCATCCTGAACATTTAGCAGAATTCAGGACCTATGTTTGTTAGTATGTTAATTGTCCCATATACCTTACTTATAATTATTATATAAATGTATAATCCATATGATTTCTCTGGACTCAGCTCGTTAAACGACTCAATGCAATATATCCACCTTCCTCTTTCTACTACAATTTCCATATGTAAGCCCCTAACATCTCTTGCCTGGAATGTTATCTCATCTCCTGCTTCCCCTCTTGATCCATTTTCTGGAATAGCCCAAATGATTTTTTAAAAACATATTTATCAAATAAATAAATTAATTAAAATTAAAATTAAAAATGAGTTCCCATTGAGGCTCAGCAGAAACAAATCTGACTAGTATCCATGAGGACGGAGGTTCGATCCCTGGCCTTGCTCAGTGGGTTAAATTATTCGGCATTGCTGTGAGCTGTGGTGTAAGTCACAGAGGTGGCTCGCTTCTGGAATTTCTGGGCTGTGACATAGGCTGGCAGATACAGATCTGATTCGACTCCTAGCCTGGAAACCTCCATATGACCCATGTGCAGGCTTAAAAACAAATAAATGAATAATGAATAAATAAATAGTAAATAGATAAAATAAAAACATATGTATCATAATAAGGACATATCTTCTCCTTGCTTAAAATCTCCCAGTGATGTTCCATCACCATTATAGTGGAATGTAAATGTTTCACCATCTCCCACAGATCCCAACTATCTGGTCAACCTTATTCCCTACCCCTCTCCTCTTCATTCACTAGAAACCGGATGGACCGGTATCTTTCTCTTTCATAAACATGTCCTCCCAGATGTTGACATGTGTGTGTGTGTGTGTGTGTGTGTGTGTGTGTGTGTGTGTGTGTGTGTGTGTGTGTGTGTTGTTCCCTCTGTCTAGAACGATGTTTTCTCAAATATTTACCTGGATTTGTTTTCTCTAAAGCCATGGGTTTTTTCAGATCAAATACCACATCCTCAGAGATATGTCCCTTTTGTGTTACTCAGATACATTACCACTAGCTGAAATAATAAAGACCCCCACATCTCAGAAGCTTGGTTGTATTATATTGGGTCATGTTACAGTATGATATGCTATGTGATGTAATGTCTTATGCCATAGCCATCACATCATATTATTCCTTTTTTTTGTGGGGGGTGGGGTGGGCATGTGGAGGTTCCCAGGCCAGGGAACAAACCTGAGCCACAGCAGTGACAATACTGAGTCTTTAACCATTAGGCCACCAGGGGATTTGACATTACACTTGATTATGCAAATTTCCATATGGGTTAAAAGAGTGAGTTCTGTAAGCTCTGCTCTATAATTATTCAAGGACTCAGGCCTCTACACACTTAGGACTCCCCTTTTCAGCTGGTTCTTCAAATCTATGCCTTTCACCTCTCAGAGGAAGTAAGAGAGTGTGGAGGATTCTGGCAAAGTGTTTCATGGACCAGATGTGGAGTGCTTTATTTATGCCTACATTCTCTTTGTTGATATTCAACTACACAGCCTCAACCAACTAGGACTATGGATGGTAAAGGTAGGCCAGCTTTGATTCCCAGGAAAAGTAGGGTTTGTTGAAGATAAAGCATTTTCTCTGCCAAGGTACCAATTTTGTTCATCAAATACTTATTTCACACTCTCCTCACATGTTGGGCAAACTCCTTTCCCAAGGGAGACAACCCCAAATTCATCTCTGTATTGAACCCAGTTCAATGTTCAGGATTTCTGAATTCGATTGAAGTTGTGATGTGGTTTTTCATGGTCAAGAATTTGGATAAGATATTTTCTCTTGACATCAAATAGTCCAGCAGAGAAAGGGGAAAGCTGCCATAAGGTAAACTCTTATTTGGAAAGGCAAAGGAGATGCACAGCAGTCAGCAACCCATAGGAATTATAAAATGCTACTGATACTTGACAATGACTGTGAGGCAAGTGGGCATTCATTTTCCAGAAGGACCAAGGTGTGAGATGAAGTACTAGTTCCTACCATTTGAGGCAAAAGGGGTAACAGTGAAAGGTCTGAAATAAGAAGTAAATTATTTTACATTTAAATACTGAACAGAGAAAGGATGTGTGGTTTGATTATATGTTGAAGTCTTTATTTGAGCATTTCATATTTTTTCATCTCCTACTCTCACATTTGTGATCTGAAGGTCAGGCCACTCATAGGCATAAGGCACCTACTTTGAAGCAGCAAAGCATGGGGAGTGCCCACTGTGGTGCAGTGGGTTAACAATCCTACTGCAGCAGCTCAGATTGCTGAAGTGGTACAGGTTTGAGTCGCGGCCTAGAACAGTGAGTTAAGTGATCTAGCATTGTCACAGCTATGGTGAAAGTCACAGCTGCGGCTCAGATTCAATCCCCAACCCAGGAACTTCCATACGCCACTAAAAAAAAAAGAAAAGAAAAAAAGAAAAAAAAAAAAGAAACAAACAAACAAAGAATGAAACCCAAAGCCTGAAAATGAAGTAGAAATATATATGCTAGTGCGTGTGTATAGGGCTAATTTTTCAGTTCTTGATAGCTCAAAGAGGATTTAAGAGGTGCAAAGAGGATGTTGAGGGAAGACAAATGGGTCATATGTGATCCTGAGTTGAGTGGTGAGGTGAGGGTGGAGGGCGACTGTTCAATAAAAGGGAATGTCCACTATGAACAGGGATTCTTGGAGTTACCTTCATGGTTCAGCAGTAAACAATCAAGGCTAGGATCCATGAGGATTCAGGTTAGATCCCTGGCCTTGCTCGTGGGTTAAGGATCTGGCATTATCATGAGCTGTGGTGTAGGTTGTGGATGTGGCTTGGTTCCTGCATTACTGCGGCTGTGGTGTAGGCCTGCAGCTGCAGCTCCAATTCAACCCCTAGCCTGGGAACTTCCATATGCCTCTAGTGCAGCCCTAAAAAGCCAAAAAGAAAAGAAAAGAAAAAGAAAAAGAAAGAAAGAAAGAAAGAAAGAAAGAAAGAAAGAAAGAAAGAAAGAAAGAAAGAAAGAAAGAAAGAAAGAAAGAAAGAAAGAAAGAAGGAAGGAAGGAAGGAAGGAAGGAAGGAAGGAAGGAAGGAAGGAAGAAAGAAAAAAAAGAACAAGGATTCTTTTTCTTTTATAGCATGGGTTCTAACAGTACAGAATCATGTTTCTTCTGGAATGCTCTTTAGGGAGAGGTCAATCCTTTAGCCATTGAGAATCTAGTATGAGGTACTGCTTCTATGCACTTCATTGTTTGTGTTCAAAGATTCTAGAAACTGTATTCCAGGACAGAGAGTTTGATGCTTGGACATACTGGGTAATGGAAGCATGTTAAGGAAGCCTAAGCTGAGTTTCCAAGTGTGGCACAACAGAGTCAGCAGCATCTCTGGTGCGCTAGGATGCAGATTCAATCCCGAACTCAGCACAGTGGGTTAAGGATCCAGCAGTGCCACAGCTGTGACATAAGTTACAACTGTGGTTCAGATATGATCCCTGGCCCGGGAACTCCATATACCATTGGACAAGACAAAAAATATATAAGAAAGTCTAACCACCCAAACATGATCCCTTCAGAAATGTTGACCTAGAAATCACCCTCTGGTTTGGAAAAAGAGTGTACATGGCCCTTACTCTGGATAAGGATACCCTGTGGCTGTCTACCTAACTAGGCTGTAAGATCTAGGATTCTAGGATGGCAAGAAAGCTGCCTCCTTTTCTCACTATTTATTTCTTACTTCTTATCACAGTGCTTAACTTAAAGTAAATTTTGAGCAAATAGGAGTTGAATAAAAAAATAACTTCCCAGCAGTCATTCGTTGTTAAACTCAGTGAGAGTCAGGCGGCAAAGCCTTTATAATCTCTGCGTGTGTACACATTGCAGCTCAGAGTCAAATGCCTATGACACATATCTGAGCTCCTGGTGCCTTGTTTAGAAAGAACTGTCTGTGTTGAATACTGTATATGCCTTGACGGTTGAGCATATAGTGCCACTGTGTCTAACAACAAACTCAACTTTATTACTTCCTGGGTTGGAGAATGGTTGTTGGGTCTTGGGATCAAAAACCTAAAATGGGTATCACAAGTGAGCTCTGGGGAAACTAATGGCCTAGCCCAGACTTATGTGCTATGACCATTTTTTTTTTTGCACTTATTAGGTGGGGGAATGGGTTTTGAGCAGGGAGGCCACCTAGCACATGCATAGTTTATGGTATTCATTGAACAAACAGACACAAACCCTGTCTTTTGGAGCCCCCAGGCTAATGGGGGTTTAAGTTCAAAGACAGTGAAAATGCAGTGGATTAGGCACCACAAATCAGGAATTTTTACCAAATTTCAGGAAATTAGGGAAGGTCATCCAGTAGATGTGTGACAAAAACTGAAACTTGAAGGCAGAATAAATGGTAAAACACTCAGGGATCAGACATTCCAAAAATTCAGGAAAAGCATGAGGGAAATCCTGGGAGAGGGATCATGGTGCATTTGAGTGACACAGAGAAAGGGAGGGTGAAGATGATGTGTTCAGGAGCAAGTATTCTGCATTCAAAGAAATGAGAGCAGATCGTTGCTGCTAAAACTTCAAGTGTGTGTGTGTGTGTGTGTGTGTGTGTGTGTGTGTTGTGAGTGTGAAGGAGTTGGGAAGGGAGAATATTGAGTCTGGAAACATCAGCAGAAGGAATAAAACAATGGGTCTTTTGCATTATAATAATATGTTTGGCCCTTAGCTGTAATAGAAGATGTCTGAAGGCATTTAATCAGGAGAATGGTGTAATCAGATTTAATTTTTGAGAGGTGAAATGATATCCGTCTTACCATACTCCCCGTATCCCCCACCTCCTAAAGCTCCTTTTATCTGGTTGAAAATCCTGGGGCTTAAGGATAATTGATTTGGGCAAGTCATGAATCACTCTCAACAGGCTTTAAAAGTAACCAAGGGCTCAGAAGGGGTGAATGAACCCTTCACCTAAAAGGACAATTGCACTAAGCTGGGTTGGCTTTGATGCCTTTGTATAGCTTCAGATCCTCATGGAAAAAAACCAGATCTGGCTCAGAAAGGAAACAATTTTCTCTAATACCCATGGGATGAGAATACACTAACCCCTTCCTCTATGGAACCAGCAGGCAGTGGGGGATGAAACAAAAACAACCCCCACCTAAACTTAAGCATTCTCCTCTCCACCAGCTACCAATTCATTATAAACTGAGCTGAAGCAAAAGTGACTAATAGGTAGTGGACGTATGAAGTAGGGTGAAAAGGGACTTGGTGGCCAGGATCCCATTACGTGAAAAGGAAAGGAAACCACAGAGGCAGAGAGGGTAGGCACCCTGCATGGGGCAGAGTTTCTCAGGAGATGGCAGTGGCAAGGGACACAGAGAAAATGGAAGTTAAGCAATGATAGAACCTTCCTGGAGTTCCCTGGTAGCTCAGCAGGTTAAGGATCTGGTGTTGTAACTGTTGTGGGGAGGGTTAGATCCCTGGCCTAGGAACTTCTGCATGTTGGCCGTGTGACTGGAAAAAAAAAAGAAAAAGAAAAATGATAGAACCTTCTTCACAGGAGACTGCCTGTCACATCTGGGATGTGAGACACTGCCCAGGAGATTGATGGGTTAAAGCTCAACCCACAGTCTCTGTCCCAGATTCAAAATTCTAGATCACGTTAAGGTATTGGGAGAACTCTGAAAGAAAAGTTTGAGCACTCTTTGTGATTTAGCAGCTATTTGATTTAAAGAAGGAAGGTGAGAAGTCATCTATGTTCCAAATTGGAAGGATGAATCCCACTCTGAGGCTGTCACATATTATTTGAGTCTGCATGGCAACTCATGCCTTTATGGACAATAAGATGTAGCAACTCATTAATCTCCCAACAGGAAAATTATAAGATTGCCCTCAGCCCTTCTATCCCCAGAGTGAAACCCATGACATTCACTGAGGGAGAGAACAGAGGGATTTTCCTCTAAGGTTAGAAAAATCCCCTGACTAATGGGGAAGAGAATGGATTGAGAGGGGATAATTAAGGAGGCAGGGGAGCCATATGGAAGCTGTTCCCATAATCCAGGCCAGAGTAAAATCTTGCTAAAATGAGATAGTGGCAATAAGGTGGAGAAAAGCAATAGATCTGGAGGTTAAAAGAAGATCTTACTCCCCAGCTGCCTTGCCCCCAAAGATAAGAGAGATACAGAAAGATGTGGTGTTAAATATGGCTCTGAGTTTCCAGGATTGACTGACAGGATGTACACTGGATGCCCTTATTCCAAAAAGGGAGCGCAGGTAAGTGGTTGCTGACAGGGGCAGAGAAGTTATTTGCTTAGTTTCTAATATTTGTATCACATATCTAGGAAATAACATCACACAGGTAGGTGCATTTATTAGTTTGCTTCTTTGTTTATTGCTTTATTTGTAGAGCACTTTGGGTGTTTCATTCCATACATGATGGGAGATTAAAATACAGGAGTCGTCATAGAGACCGTGGTGGAAACCCCGGAAGAAAGCGAGATGGTGACTGATTACACACAGTGAGCAGAGAGCCAGGGGTGGGAAGCTCAGAAAACAGCTGTAGAACAAGCGGGCAGTGGAAGAAGGATCCGAAACCGAAAAATTAGAAAAAAAGATAGTCCAGAAATTGATAGAGGCACTAGGGAAATGGCTATGTTAAATAAGCCAAGAGGGGAGAGAATCAAGCACTGGTGATAGAAAATCACTCCTTAGGTTTAGCAGCAATAAGTTAATAAAAAGTAAAGCTCTGAAAACAATGGTTTAAGGGTAAGAAAAAGGAGTTCCCACTATGGCACTGTGGGTTAAGAATCCGACTGCAGGATTTTCCGTTGTGGCTCAGTGGAAACAAACCCCACTAGGATCCATGAGGATGTGGGTTTGGTCTCTGGCTTTGCTCAGTGGGTTGAGGATACAGCCTTGTGGTGAACTGTGGTCAAGGTCGCAGACACAGCTCAGATACCGTTTTGCTGTGGCTGTGGTGTAGGCCGCGAGCTGAAGCTCCAATTTGACCGCTAGTCTGGGAACGTCCATATGCTGCAAGTGTGGCCCTAAAAAGCATAAAAAAAGAATTTGACTGTAGTGGCTCAGGTTGCTACGGAGGCTCAGGTTCCATTGCATGGCCAGGCTCAGTGGGTTAAAGGATCCAGCATAGATTGCAGCTGTGGGTCATATTTAGTCCCTGGCCCCAGAACTTTCCTATGCTGCTGGTGTGGCCATAAAAAAATTTTTTTAAAAGAGTAAGAAAAACATGAAAAAGTAGAAGGAGGGACGTTCTAGAAATGATTTTAAATGGAAGGAATGGTAGAGGAAAATATCTGGTAGTAGAGGGGCGTGTGTGTGTGTGTGTGTGTGTGTGTGTGTGCGTGTGCATGTGTGCACGTGTGCATGCATTCACACAGGTACTTGAAATAAATGTAAAGAGGTTGTATGCCTGAATCCTGTCTTGTTACTCCTCAGGAGCATCATAGTATTATCAGTTTCACTTACACTCCCTTATTTGCAGTATTGTAATAAATAAAATTAATATGTTACCTTACAGTGTTGATCTTAATTGTAGCCTAGATTTCTCAAATACTGCAGACTTCTGGATTCTAACAGACTATTAAAATTAGGGGTTTCCTACCATTTCTTGGTCAGATGAAAGAATCCTTTTCTAGGATTCTTTTAAATCACTGAATAGTGTTTTCAGGAAAGCAAGAGTTAAACCCCATACAAGGGTACTTTATTCTCCTTGATTCTCTTCCAAGTGCGGTACCAAGCAACTCATTCATTCGACTATTTTTATCCAATAAAAAGGTATTAACTTTCTCCTATATTCTGGAACCCCCAAAGTTTCAGAATTTTTCTTCTAATCAATTTTTTGATTATTTACTTATAGATAATCCTGTATAAAATTCCTGACAGTTATTTACTGAGGTATATGTGTAAGCAGCTCTTTGCAGAAAAGTGCCCTCAGCAGGAAGCCCCTTTCCTTGTCACTTTAGCAGAGCTGTCTTGTCACTAACCTTAAACCAGGCACCCCCATGCTCTATTCATCTCCAACCCGAGCACACTTTTCACACCTTTTGATCACAGAATACCCTGCCTAAACTGTTGGTTCTTTTTGCAGAACAAAGAAGTTGAAATGAAGAGTAAATAATGAACAGATGGCCAGAACTCTACCCTAGTTTCCCCTTCAGTAATCTCAGGAGGACACACTGTGTGAACAAGACTGCACCTAAAGAAAGATCACCAGGAATGACAAACCTGCACACAAGGGGCAATGGCGACCACTTTGACCCCCTATCTCAATGGTTGACAAAGATCACTTCCCTTTTTCCTTTTAAAACTTTCATGGCCTAGCAGAATATTTAGAGGTGTTTTTGAGGGTACACTGAGTCCACTATCTTCCCAGATTGACAGTTTTCTGATAAAAGGCACCTCCCTTTCTACCATTTGTGAGTGTGTCACTGATTTTGCAATTGGTAAGCAGTGTGAGGGAAACAATTCATTTTGTAAAATGTGGGATCCCATTTAATTCTCTCATTTTGTCTGTCCCTGTTCTTATACATGCATTTATATACAAGTCTGAGTCCCTTGCAAAGACTTCCTTTCACTAGGAGACACCCCTTATGAGCATTATCCTTGTCCTTCATCATCACGGCTCACCGAACCTTGATTGCATTTCCCCCTGTTTTTGTGTTGGTCTCATTGTACAGGTAGTGATGGGATGCCTGGGGGGCTCACCTGGGCCCATCCTGCTTGTGGCAGACCCCACAGGCATTCCCCCTACCTGAGACAATGTCTTGGCTGGACTGGCCCCTGTTGTTCTTATGATTGAAAGGTATTCCCAGAAACAACAGGATGTATCATCTGTTTTGAAAAAACAGGATGTATCATTCACACATTCTGGAGGTTACACTGCACAGCCGTGGCCACACAGCAAGGTCACAGATAAAAATACAGCCTGGGACTCTGCATTTTTTGTGGTCGATGGTGGGGTTCCTAGGGTTTTGTGGGTTCACTCTTTTTTTGGGGGGGCATGCCCACGGCATGCAGAAGTTCCCAGGCCGGGGATTGAACCTATACCACAACAGTGGCCCAAGCTGGAGCAGTGGCAATGCTAGATTCTTAACCACTAAGGCACCAGAGGACTCCTGTGGTTTCACTATTTATTGATGAATATAAAACATAAGGGCAGGAATTAAAGCATGGGAAGGGATGAGTGGGGTCATTGAGCAGTCAGCTACCTAATTCAACCAAAGCTGTCCACAAAAGGAAATTTCATGGGTCAGGTAGCCTGGCTCTTTATCTTGTTGTATAGTTAGCAATAAATGTATTCAAGATTAATATCTTTGAATTGGATGCCCTAAAAAGCTTAATGCCAGGCACTTATATTTCGATCCAAATAGCTAATTGTCAGGCATGTACACTATAGTCTATAAGCAACTCCTTTGCCCTTTTCCGTGTGCTCCTTCCTGTTTTCCCTAGGCCTTAATCGTCAAGATGAGATCATTAGGCAGCAGTAGCTCCTTATTTCTGCTTTTCTAAAACCTTACCTAACCTGCTGATTCCTTTTCTGGATTAGAAGGAATAAGAATGAATAATTAAGTGGTTAAAGAATGAATGACCCTCTACTCCTAGGGTCCCCTAGTAAATATGCAGGCAGATCACACAAGCATGACAGTGTCCCAAGGAAAACAAAGAATCTGACTTCCTGCTTTACTGATTAACTGAGATCGTTTCCCCTTTCTTCCTTTAAAAATTGCTATGGCTTAGCAGAATTTCTGGAGTTGGTCTCAGGACATAAGTCCACCATCCCCCCATACTGCTGTTTTTTTTTTTTCTGAATAAAGTAATTTTCTTCTGTATCTAAACTGTCCCCTCAGCTTATTGCTATTGAGTAGCAAGTGGTGGAACCTGCAAATGGTTACAAATCTACCCTGGGAAGTCCAGGCATCAGCATTAATGGAGAATATTTACAGCTGGGGTAGCAGCTATGTTAACAGTTGGCAGGGCACATTATAACCTGGAGGGGTACACATCTAATTAGAGTTGTCGTAACAAATTTCATAGTATTATATGGATGATAGTCTGCAATCAAGTTCATAATCCATTAAAATATCAGCCATCTCAGAGCACTGGAATCTGTTCAAAGTTGTGGGTCATATTGCAGAGTATTTTAACAGTTGGGACTATCCAGAATAAGCAGGTTTTAATCTGTCCTGAGTAGTTGATGCACATGTAGCAAGTGGTCCTAGGGAGAAGCCAACTCCCTCCTTCCTTGACCAGGGAATTGTCTACAACCATTTGGACAAGAGATTCATGGGACAGTAGCACAAGACCCGAGGTTTCATGGAGTCCTTGTACATGTAAGGATAATTGTTGACTGGCCTCAATGGCATGATTAGGGTGGCTGGGGCCCTTGCATTGGTGCCAATCCAAGCAGTCCTCATTAGTACTGCAATGCCCAGGGCTAAGGGAATGAAAATGACTCTTGCGGGTTGGTGGTAGTCAGCCAGAGAAGGAAACAGAAGTTTGTGACCCAAGAGCTACACCTCCAGTGGGAGGCCAGGGAGACAATGGTGCTTGCAGTATGTGGCCCGAGGAGGTGGATCAAAGAGCTGGGGAGAGAATCATGCCCAGGGGGACAGCCTTGCAAAGTGAGCCGATGGTGCAATTAGCAGGTGTGTTCCTGGTGTTAAGTATTCACTGAAGCCTCCATTCTCAGAAACTTGGGGAATCATATCCATTCTTTGGCTTTGGCTGTCTCTGCTATGTGAGTCCTGGAGGGCGTGGCTAAAGGGGTCTGCGGGCCAAGAACTGTTGGTGCCCAGGCACAGAGTCACTGCAGTGGCCTCGGAGGCTGCTTCCACATGACACCGTCAGGTGGGGAGTGGGTGGGGTCTCTTAACTGAAGGAGTGCCCAGGTAAAGAGTTGGCTCAAGTTGAGAAGATCAGCAGAGTAAGCATTTAAGGTAGAGTACAAGCAACTGGGGACAAGTGACAGACTTATAATTTCTGATTCCCACTGGGTGGGTCACCTTCTTGGTTTACTGGATAAGAATGTTGGTGGTATTTGTGAAGCATATGGGCAGTGTCCTGGGGGAAGTCCAGGGGAATTATAATAGTGTCGTAATAACCATGGCGGGGGCTTGTAGTGGCCAACAGGTGTTGAGAATACACACAGCACGTGAAGCAGGAGGTCAAGTTGAGTAGGTGAGGGCAGATGACCCAAGTGGGCAGTATTTGTGGGCAGGGGAGCTGTCTGGTTCAGAATGCACAATTTGCCCTGACATAGTGGGGAAATAGGACACAGTGCTGCCCTGTGGTCAGCAGGGGAAATGCCCACCATCCTACATTCCCTGCTACTAGTGCATACTGCAACCATATGGGTTTTACATATGATCATCATAAGCCCAGTTAGCTCGTATTAACATATTTGTACGGAAATCAAGAGAAGAGCATCACTTGGACATCACTTCCACAGGGCCCGTTGCCTATAGAAGAATTCGGTCTCTTTGCCAGGAGACTTCCAGCAGGGCTCTCCAAAACTCCACAGTTCCACCCTGGGGTGCAATTACAGGCTGGAGTAGTACTGGTCCAGCCTTGTATCTGTGTGACGATTAGGCCCCAGGGGTCTCCCAGTAGCTCTGTCATCCAGACCATACAAAGCAGCAAGGGGAGCCATAGCCATAGAGAGCACTGACTTTTTTTTTTTTTTTTTTTGGCTATGTCCATGTCACATGGAAGTTCCAAAGCCAGAGTTGAACCCTCACCACAGCAGTGACAATGTCTGATTATTAGCTCGCTGACCCACCAGGGAACTCCAGAACACTGACATTTCATCAGCCAGCATCCTGTTGCTTCTGGCTGAGCTATTGGTATATTAATTGATGGTTCAGTGTGACTGCTCTTTGTGAGAGTCTTAAGCCTGGGGTATGGCCATGATGTGCAGCTTTCTCATTACACTCTCACCACTGAATATGGCTTATATCTACCAAGCAGATATAGGAGAGTTTCTTCCCTTCTTTCAGACACCCAAACTGTGGCCCTGGTTGGTTCTTATAGCAATTATTTCCACTCCCCTTAATTACTAGGGAATCCAGTTTAAATTGGCCTGTTCTTGCATCCTCTGTATTTGAGAAAAGCAGCCAGCATGGAGGGGGCTCCTTCAGAAGAATCCTCACCACTGTCAGGATTTGCAAAGAACTGATCTTGCTCTAACTGGGTAGGCAATTGGACTGGATGGCATTCAGTGATGAGGGGATTAGATTGGACTTTCTGTCCTTGATCAGGTCACAAGAGTTAAGAAATAGTGAGATGATTGCAGGATCATTGAAGGGGGGAAGTGGAGCAGGAGGGAAAAATAAAAAGGATACCATCTTTGGAGAGTAAAAGCTTGAGATTTGCCAGAGATGACCTAAAGTGGAATTGAGGCGGGGGGCAGTGTTGTAATAATTGGTACACTGGATATAAAGGGGCAGGGTGGGAAGAGTTAACTAATATGAGGGCATGGGGAAAGAAGTTTCAGGGAGCATTTGCCTGGAAGTAATTTATGGGGTGTCTATAAGGAGGCACTTAAGATGCTCAATGAGGTCAGCTGGCTGGGGAGAAGAGACTAGGTTGAAGTTCCAAAGAGTATGTTGGAGGACTCCCAAGAGGTGAAGTGGGTACCTTGAACAGATTCAATGTCTGGTGATCCACAGGGAATACAAATAAGTTAAGTTTGTTTTGAGGAGGAATTCCAGGTGGGGATGATCAAGAGAAAGCCCATATCAGTGGTTGCGACAGCACATGTGGAAGCCCTAGCCAAAGACAGCAGTGGTCAGCGAGATCATTCTTCTAGTGGGAGTGCAGTGGGTCATCCTGGGGGCTATGCCCCCATCTAGATAGGGCCACTCTTCAGTTTAAGAGTGGAGAGTATAAGTGTCTGTCAAATCCCATAAGCCCAAGTGTTAAGGCATGGGTGAACCCATCCCCCTTGGGTTGTGTGAGCCCATTTCACAAGTGGAGGGAAGGGCTGGTGCCCTGAGAAGTCTATACTGGTGTAACATGATAGGGCTTAGGGTGGGAGCCCGTAATATTAATAAAAAACAGCTTCTTATGTAGAATGGTTAGTGTGAATGATAGGAACTTGGGACTCTGCTAATTCCAACCGTATTTGGGCATCCTAGATGGGCTCGCCATGTATGAGTGAATTATCCCTTGTCCATTGGCCAGACTCAGCCATGGAACCATTGCGGCAGCCCAGGAGTCTGAGAAGGTGGATCCACAAATGCCCCCTTTCATGCCCTCTTTAAATGACTGGGTGGACAGCTACAAGTTCTCTCAATTGACTGAGTAAGGCTGGGGGATGTGAGGGTGGAGGTGGTGTAAGCCCTTTCGCCATGGCCCTCCAGTAGGCTTCCATGTCTACAATGGCAGTGGTGGTGCCATTGGTGGGGCACACTTGTCCCCTGGCCATCTCAGACAAGAAGTCCCAAGGAGATCCCCAACTAGCCAGAGAAATAAGTGGGGGCACCACTCTCACTTCCTCAAGGCCGTGGGGTAAGAGATAGAGCAGTGGTGAAGCCACTTTCTCCTATAATGTGGAGAGGCTTTTGATTTCACTTCTAGCTTTCTCCTGAAGGCACCATTCTGTTTTACCAAGGAGGCATCAGCAGCCATGTTGACTTTCACTGAGGGGCATCTCCAACCCAGGACATTATGGGAATTCAGGTATGAATTAGAACCACGTGGGGTGGTTATACTATGGTTTTAAAAAAAGCCCAATGGAATGCAAAAAGTTAGCACTCAAGTGGAGTACACTGGGCTGCTACTGGAGGTACTTAGTCCAAAATGCCACAGGAAGCCATATAGACCCATTCCTGGCCCTGAGAGCTAAAAGACCCTTCCTTTGATTTATCCCTGTGTTTGTTTCAAAAACACCTGGTATTCGACAGAGATGGTTTGCAGCTGAGGTTCAAGAGATATGCAGTGGAACTTGCACATGCCAGAGGTGTGGCCAACAAAAAAAAGAGAGAGAGAGAGACATGCAGTGCTGACGTTCCCTGGTGGCTCAGTGGGTTGGGGATCTAGCATTGTCACTGTTATGACATGGGTTTGATCCCTGTCCTGGGAACTTGCACATGCCAGAGGTGTGGCTAACAAAAAGAGAGAGAGAGATGCAGCGGTCAACTGCCCTGAACCAGCTCTGACTTGACTATATGGAATATACCCATGCATTTGAAACCTGGAGGTGTTCGAAAGTTCCTTTTGCTTCATGACCATGCTGAAGTCTTTACCTACTGGTGGAGCCCAGATCCTTGAGTATGACCATCATGCTTATCTTAGGTCCCCAGACACTCAGGAGTTCTTCCTTTATACTGTATCTAGATTCCATTTAATTTCCTTCACATAGATTTCATATAAACAATGCTTCAGATAAGATGTCGTTATTCCCATTTTCTCTCAGATGAGTAAACTGAGCTCTAGGACACTTTAGTAACTAGCTAAGTTAGTAAGACACGGAGACTGTGTTAGCTTCCAATCCTCCACATATCTGGGCCTCAGAAGACTTCCCTCCTCCAAGAACAGCCTTGTGTTTCTTGTGCCGCTTATGTGATAGTCTGCATAAATGGTACCATTATATAAAATATATATATGTGAAAATACCTGTCTGTTTATCTCCTATCTCTATATACATCTGGCAAGATAGGGGAGAGAGAGAGAAATATTGGTGGAAGAAACTGTGACACCTCCTGTGATGAAGAGTGTAGCTTAGGAGAAAATCTGCAAAGCCCCATGCCCAGCCTCAATGCCTCTGTTAGAGCTGCCCCAACGGCCCTAGCCTGCTACTCTGCCCCCTCTTTCCTTTAGTTTTAAATTTTTTGGTTGGCTGTGCCTGCAGCATGTGTAAGTTCCCAGGCCAAGGATTGAACCTGCATCACAGCAGCAACACAAGCTGCTGCAGTGACAATGCTGGATATTTAACCTACTGTGCCATAAGGGAATTCCTATCCTTTAAAAAAATAGCATGTACTTTCATTATTACAGTCTCAGAGAACATGATATCAGGCTAGATTCTCTAGTTGTCTACTTCTTGGGCTAACTGAAGCCCTAAAAAAGAAATTCTGTTAAGAATGAATGTCTCAGGAGTTCCTGATGTGGCACAGTGGAAATGAATCTGACTAGGACCATGAGGTTGCGGGTTCCATCCCTGGCCTTGCTCAGTGGGTTGAGGATCCGGCATTGCCCTGAGCTGTGGTGTAGGTAACAGACAGGGCTCTGATGTGGCCTTGCTGTGGCAGTGGCTGTGGCCAGAAGCTGTAGCTCTGATTGGACCCCTAGCCTCAGAACCTCCATATGCCACGGGTGTGGCCCTAATAAGACAAAAAGACAGACAAAAAAAAAAAAGAAAAAAAAAAGGAGTGTCTCAAAGGGAGGGTCATGATTAAGATCAAATTGTATCCCCTTCACATAGATGGGACATTCAAGACCTTCTGACTCTTTCAACAGTTCACTAGAATTTACCTGGAATACTTCCAAATCAAGGGAGTTTTACTGACCAAGGGTCACAACTGTTGTGTTCATGTCAAAGCCATTGCTTCCCACTATCTGCTCCCAGCTAATGGCTGAATGTGGCAAGGCCTGTTCTGGATAGACAGGGGACTCTGGTGACAGGGGGCTGTAGCTGTAGGACTCATGGGTGGACTTGCAGAGAACCTACTGGGCTACCTGTCTTTCCCCTCTCCTTCACCTGCTATCAGACTTGGTCTGAAGAATCTCCTGCCTCCCTGGACCTCTCCCCATCTTCTCTCATAGAAATTTACCCAAATAAAAGCCATGCACACTTAATCCTATTTTGATGCCTGATTCTCAGCGGATCCAGACTATCACCCCTTATTAACCATTTCGGTGATATCATTTTGGAAGAGATGATGTTGGAAGAAATAAGGAAAGCCACCGTTAAGGAGGCTGAACCACTGCCCCAGGAAAAAAGAAGCAGAGAGAGTGCTGTTACACAAATCTGAGGAACAAGGCAGAGTCTGGACAGGGGAAAAACTAGCCCCTTGTTCAGAGGCAGGTAAGATCTGGAAGGTCTTTCATTCCCAGCTCAGGGTTGCTCAGTCCTTACCTTCGTGGCCTGCCCATCTACAAAGAAAGGCTATATGCTTTTCTCCAAGCAGCTTTTTTTAGGAGACATTTCCATTCCCATACACACAAGGGCAGGTAGAATCAGAGGACCCATTTAACTCAAGTGTTCTGGAATCAGACAATCCAGGTTCAAATCTTGGCTCCACAACTTTCTGGATGTGTGTCCCATCATGGGCAAATTACTTAACTTCCCCATCATTAGCTGACCTAGATAGGGGGAAGAATACTAGTACATTACTCTAGGAGTTGTTACAAGAATTATATCATGCTTAGGGACTCCCTTTGCATTTTGCCTACCATTTGGTAAAAACTTATTTTATAATATCTATTTTTTATAAGAAAGACAGGTTATGGAAAGGTTTCTGGGTCAAAGCTTCTGGCCAGGCATCTTCCTCTTTATCTGCTATCCATGCCCAGAGAAGTGATTTTTTGGACCTTATGACCTTAGGATCCCAAACATAACATTTAAGTCCATAGCCTTCACTGTATTATTTAAATCTAGCTTATCCTTATTGCTTTTTAAATAAGTGACTAAGATGTGTTAAAAATATCTGCTAAGTTTGTGGGTTCCTGGATTTCCCCTATTATTTTGTCTTGGTATTTTCTGAGACTATATAATCACATGACTACAAATTTGATGTTTTTAACTTCCTGATACATTGACATTTTCTCACATTTTCTACTAACAACTTTGCCTTAAAATTAACTTCCCCAGGCATTCCCATTGTGACACAGTGGTTAACAAATCCGACTAGGAACCATGAGGTTGCAGGTTCGATTCCTAGCTTTGCTCAGTGGGTTAAGGATCCGGTGTTGCTGTGAGCTGTGATGTAGGTCGCAGATGTGGCTCGGATCCAGCGTTGCTGTGGCTGTGGTGTAGGCTGGTGGCTACTGCTCCGATTCGACCCCTAGCCTGGGAACCTCCATATGCCACAGGAGCGGCCCTAGAAAAGGTAAAAAGACCAAAAAAAAAAAAAATTTAACTTCCCCAGATGTAAATAATTCTATAAAGTCCTTTGCATTACTTGTGTTTAATTTCCAATATTACTGTTTACTTTCTATTTTCTTGCTTGTTCCAATTTTTTGTTTATTTGTTTGTTTTGCTTATTAAGGGCTGCACCCGCAGCATATGGAAGTTCCCAGGCTAGGGGTCAAGTCAGAGCTACCCCTGCCAGTCTATACAACAGCCACAGCAACGCCAGATCCAAGCTGTGTCTGTGACCTGCAACACAGCTCACAGCAATGCAAAATCCTTAACCCACTGAACAAAGCCAGGAATCAAACCCACATCCTCATGGATACTAGTCAGGTTTGTTACTGCTGAGCCACAACAGGAGCTCCCAATTTTTTCTTCTTTCTTATCTTCTTATAAACTTATTATTTGTATTCTCCTTTTTCTACCTTTAGCTATGATTTCATAATTTTTCAAAAAAAAAAACCCCTTCTTATTTAGAGAAGGGTTCATCTGAGTTGCAGACTGAATTATCACATGATAACAGCAGACAGAACCAAGCCTTCTCAATAAACCTATGCCTCCTTCTGTGGGATTCCTCAGGCTCAGCCCTGTTGCTATGGTAACTAGTGACAATAGTCCTCACAAAGAGAATGTGCTATATTTGGCTGAAACCACTTAAATGATTTTTCTCACCAGGGTCTAATCAATCATATCTTTGAATCTTTTCTTCACACAGCTCATACTCAGAAAGGAACCAAATGTACTAAAATTGACATTCAATTTGTATGTCTGCATTTTTAAATTTTACATACATACATACATATGTATATATTTTCTCCTATGTGCATATTTACTTAAACATATTTTCCACACATGTATGTATGTATGTGTGTATATATGCATTCATATATTTTAAAAACACATATTCTTTCACATACAAAGGAGTGAGACTTTTATGCACATATAATCAAAGACACTAAAAATAATTATATATATAGCAAAGACATTATGTATAATTACTTCTGCCTTTACATACAAAAGATATGATTCCATAAACTTGCACATTTAATTCCTACTATGTATTTCTTACTATATTGTTCCACTATGTATTTCCAGATCAGCCCATGCAAATTTCCTTGCTTTTTTGTTTCACTTTTTAAATGTGACTTCATAATATTCCACTGTATGTCTCTGCTATCTTTTCTTGGCCAAGCCCATGGCATGTGGAAGTTCCAAAGCCAGGTGTGGAGCTCAAGCCATGGAGTAACAAAAGCCAAGTCCTTAATCACTAGGCTACCAGGGAACTCCTGCCTCTATTTTTTGACCAGTTGCCTACTATTAGGAGCTTAATGTGTTCCGGGTTCTTCCTGCAAGAAATACATGAGTGTGCTTCCCCAGCTGTCACCAGGGTATGCCTTCAAATGTCTGGGTATTTGGCAAATTGAAAGGAGAACATTGAAACTCCAAGCAGTTCTAATCAGCTGTATTATCAGTGATGTTTGACAACTTTTCCTTTTTTTTTTTTTTTTTTTTTTTTTTTGTCTTTTTGCCATTTCTAGGGTCGCTTCCACGGCATTTGGAGGTTCCCAGGCTAGGGGTCAAATGCGGAGCTGTAGCTGCAGGTCTACTCCAGAGCCACAGCAATGCGGGATCTGAGCCGTGTCTGCAACCTACACCACAGCTCATGGCAACGCCGGATCGTTAAGCCACTGAGCAAGGGCAGGAATCGAACCCACAACCTCATGATTCCTGAGCCACGATGGGAACTCCAACTTTTCCTTTCTTTAAAACTATTTGCATTTTGTTTTCTGTGCAAGGTCTGATCATACTTTTTGGTCTATTTCTTTATATATTGTTTTGCTTTTGTTTTATTGGTCCCTTTATAATATATGGAAATAAACTCCTGACATTTTATGATTTCCTTTTTTTTGGGGGGCAGGTTGATATTTTCCTCTGGTCTTGCTCGTGCCAAATTTATTAGGCTTTTTTTTTTTTTTTTTTTTTTTGCCATGCCCACAGAATGAAGAAGTTCCCAGACCTGGGACTGAACCCAACCCACAGCAGTGACAATGCTGAATCCTTAACCTCTAGGCCACCAGGAAAATGCTAGACTTACTTTAAGGAGGTTAACATTTGTGAGGTCGCAGTGGCTGAAAGGATGGGCTCTGGAGCCACATGTCACCATGGGCACATCTCTTAACCCTCCCACCCCAAGCCTCAGTTTTCTCCACTGTTACAAGATGATGACGCTATTACTTGTTTCTTTGGATGGACAGAAGAAGTAAATTAGATAATATATCTTAGAAAAGAATCTGAAACACAGTAAGTTCCTTAGAGTTGCTACAGTTGTTGTCAAAATTTCCTTGAAGACTTTTGTCAATCATGCCATAGAAAGGCACTTTTGACTACAGGACTTAAAAAAAAATCCTGTATTGTTTCTGTATATTTTTGGTTTCATATTTACATTTGACACTTTGAGGTAAATAGAATTTATACTGATGTAAACAGTGATATATGGATCCTATGTATTGGTTTTCAAGGTACTCCAGAGTTTATTCAACAATTTTCATTGAATAATTCAAGTAATTTTTGTTTTAATCTTCTCTATAAACTCATTTCCCATATGTACCTGTCTCCATTTCTGGAGATTTTTAATACACATTTTTGATCTTATAATTAAAGTGCCAATTCTTCACTTTTCATACTCCTTACATAAGATAGACACTATGTTTTAAGATCTGGTAGGGGTCAATAACTGCTTATGTTTCAATTCTAAAATACCCAAATTCTATTGTTTTTTCCTCCTTCACATAAAGTTTCACAACAGATTTATGTATGTACTTAGTTATTTAAGCTATATATGATATACTTTTACCTGTCTTAGTCTGTTTGGGCCTATTGAACCTGAGGAGGCAGCCTCTATGATTTCTGAATAGTTTTGTGGTCATCTTCCCCTGTCTTGAAGAACAGAATATGTTCAGACCCAAACTGCTCTTATGGTCCTGACCCATCAAATCTAGGAAGCCTGACAGCCCTACTTCTATCTCATCTTTGCTCCCTGAAGTTCAAACTGGCAGTGTTACAGCTGGGTTCTCTGACTAGGCCCATGGTTCACACCCACACTCATCTCCTTATATGCTGGTTGGTCTGCCACACCCCTGGTTTGCTCTTTTTTTTTTTTTTAAGAAGTCATTATTATTATCATTATCATTATTGTTATTATTATTTTGTATTTTCAGGGCCACACCCATGGCATATGAAGGTTCCAGGCTAGGGGTAAAATCAAAGCTGTACCGGCTGGCCTACACCATAGCAACAGCAATGCAGGATCCAAGCCACATCTTCAACCTACATCACAACCCATGGCAACACCAGGTCCTTAACCCACTGAGTGAGGCCAAGGATCGAACCTGCATCCTCATGGATGCTAATCAGATTTGTTTCTGCTGAGCCATGACAGGAACTCCTGAAGTCCTTAATTAGAAAAAAAATATATTTTTATTTTATGGCTGCACCCAGTGCATATGGAAGTTCCCAGGGTGGATAGAATCCAAGCCACAGCTTTAGCAATGCAAGATCCTTTAACCCAATGTTCCTGGTCAAGGATTGAACTCACACCTCAGCACTGACTTGAGCCACTGAAGTCGGATTATTAACCCACTGTGCCACAGTGAGTACTCCTGGTTTGCTCTTTTGAGTATGCTTCTTTATTTTGTGTAATAGGGACAGGCTGAGAATTTCCCAAATCTGTATGTTCTGGTTCTGTTTTCCCAAAAACTCCATCTTCACTTCTCATATTTTACTATAAGTAGTCAGGAGGAATCAAGCTGCTCCTTCAACATTTCATTTACAAGTTACCTCGACTAAATTTATTTTCACCACGCACAAGTTCTGCTTGACACTTTATAACAAGGGTCATATTTTCTATATTGTCTAGTAACATATTCCTTATTTCTGAGACCTCATTAGAATGGCTATTACCAACCTTATTTCTACCTTATTCTGTATGTGATTTTTTTGTATATTATCTAAGATAGAAGCCCTCCCTATACCTCTCCACTTTCCTTGCTGAGATCTCACCAGTACTTTTAAAAGATTCCACAGCAATATCAATTTTTCTACCGTGCACCTCAAAACTCTTCCAGCCTCTGCCTAGTGCCAAATCTAAACTGCTTTCCACATTTTTAGGTATTTGTTAACAGCAGCAGCCCACTTCTTCTTACTGCCAATTTCTGACTTTCTCTGTTCAGCCTACTACAGAAGAATAACATGGAGTGGGTGGCTTAACGGTATGTATTTCTTACAGTTCTGGGGGCTTAAGTTGCATTGCCAGCAGTTCTTGGTGAGGTTTGCAGATGACCACCCTCTAGCCATCATAGATAAATCATCTCTTATGTCCCTTCTCATTAAGGCACCAATTCCAAACCTGAAGACTCCATCCTCACAACGAAGTTACCTCCGAAAGGCCCCACCTCCAAATACCAATGTGTTGGGAATTAAAGATCCAACATATGAATGGCGAGGGGCACAAACATTCAGTCCAAAGGAGTGTTTTATTAGGATTTTGTCAAGTACATAAATGAATTTTAAGAACCAGCACATTGATGATGTTGACTTTCCCTGTCAAAGTCCATAGTATACATTTTCACTTCTTCAAGTATCCTTTAAAAAAATTGCTGTATCTTGTTAAAGTGGGTTTTTTTTGTAGCTTTTTCAGATTTTTGTTTATTTCTATACAATTTAAACTATAGTTTCCATAAAAAAAAGTCTTCATTAAACTCTTGCTTTTAATATCTGAAATTTTTATCAATTTTTCTTAGCACCTTATGGAGCTTTTTTGAAATTTTCCAGATAGTTTTGGATTTTCAACATGCAATAGTATATCATCTCAGAGAGATGAGTTAACATCTTCTTTGAAATTTTTATATGACTCATTTGTTGCATTATCAAAATAATGTTAACTGGCAGTGAAGAGAGAGGATCTACTTGTTTTTGCCTGATCAAAGGATATAATTATATGATTACTTTGATTTATTAAAAGAATAAAGATGCAGAAATAATTTTATTCTTATTTTTACTAATTTTTTACATTTTTGTATGTTTCATAATAAATAATATTTCATATTATGAAAATAATTTTCATCAATAAACCAGATTTCAATAAATCATTTAATCATCCATGTGTAAATCACAATACTATGATTATACTTTGGTATAAATTATGTATCACACAATGGAATATTATTCAGCCATAAAAAAGGAAATCCTGCCATATACAACAACATGGAGATCCTTGAGGCATTTTGCTCTTGTGAAATAAATTAAAGACAAATACTTTGTGATCTCATTCACAGGTGGACTCTAAACAAACAAACAAACAAACAAACACCACACCAAACTCATCAAAACAGACAGCAGATTGGTGGCTTCCAGGATAGGGAAGTGAAAGGTAGAGGAAATGTTGAAGGTGGCCAAAGGGTACACATTTCCAGTTATATATAAGTTCTGCGGATATAATGGACAGCTTGGTGACTAGAGTTAACAATACTGTGTCGCATAATTGAAAGCGGTAGATTTTAAAAGTTCTCACCACACATAGGATTTTAACTATGTGAGGTGATGATGTTGACTAAACATTGCGGCAATCATTTTTGCAATATATACATATATCCAAATCATTACATTTTACAACATACACAATTTTATTTGTGAATTATATCTCAGTAAAGCTGAAAAAAAGAGAACAAAACTAAATGAAACCACATATGTGGTACTTCGGTCCTTCTTTTCATTTTACATTCAGTAGTAATTTCCAAATTGTGTAAAAATGGCATCAAAATTATTTGTTCTCTAAAGGTTTTATGAAAACCCCTATTTTTAGGTGAAACTGAATACTGTGAAATTATTTACTTTTATTAAGTGGTAGGTTATGATGTGTTTTGTAGCCAATGTTTAAGTAATTATGTGTGCCTAGAAAATTACCAATTTAAGTTTTGTGATTAATTGGAATCTGATTAGTTATGTTCTTTCTCACGTTTATTGACTCTCTCTTTATGGTACATTCCTATGAGGCAAGTGTGTATGCAATTGTATATGTGCATCTTGTTTCTATTTTTTCCTCATTTTCTTAAGTTAGATAATGGTTTGTCTATTTTATAAATTGTTTTTTAAAAATCAGTCTTGATATTTAATGTTTTAGTTTTCTATTTTGGTTTTCATCTCTTTGATTTCTTTAGTAATTTTGTGACTATGTATTAAAAATTAAAGATGTACACTGTAAACATGTATATACACTTATAGATAACACACCTTACATATCTGCATTTACATAAAAATATGCTGATCATGAATTCAGTTTTTTCATATGTATGAAGATGCTCATATCACTATTTCTTCTGATATATTAAGATAAAATATTTTCCCATACTCTACTGTACTTTTTATGTAGAATATAACCTACTCTTTCTTGAAGTATTCTTCTTTTAGTCTGCAATTTTTGTTTATGTGTATTTCATTTGAGTTTTTTTGCATCAATATTCATAATTTAGACTGAGTTCTAGTTATCTTCATATCATGCTATATTGGAAACATTCTGATACCAAAGCTAAGTGTCATTCAAACACCTATATTCTGCTCTCTGGAACAGTTTATAAAGCACTGCATCTATTTTAAGGTTTTATTAAATTTCTGGGGCCAGTCTTCTGCTCTTCTTTTTTGGGGGGGTTGTCAGGAGCATAATTACATTCATAACAACTTTACTCAATTTTTCATCAGTAGTTGGTTTGGTTTGATTTACTCTGTCTTCTAGATTGTTTGGAAAATTTGGTTGAAAAATTTTAATTCCTATCATATTTTCATGCACTTGCTTCGGGGTAACAAGAATTTATTTCCCACTTCTTTGGTGTCTTCTGATTAATTCCTATTCAATGTTTCCTATTTTAATTGGCACCTCCTCCTTTATTTTTGACTGAGTTAATGGTTTATCTTTATTTTTTTCAAAGTATCAGCTTTTTGTATTTCCACTTTAGGAGCCATTTTGTTTTAATCTAATTCTTTCTGCTTACCAGAATGTCTGTGTGTGCATGTCTGAATTTATTTTTTTTTTAAATTTGCAGATTTGGATAAGTAATTTCTTTCTAGATACTGTATACTAGTATTACAGATTAGTTTTATTCTGAGCACAAATACACACTATCCTACAGATTTGGGTATGTATAAATTTTCACTGTCTTATTCTATCTTGCTAAATGATTTTGATTTCACTTTCATCAAATTATTGAGAGAGATATTTAAGAGAATTTTCATGTGGTATTGGCTTATTTTCTTGGATTCACATCAGAGAATGCTGCCTGCACTACTAGTTTCTCACCTTAACGGACAGTTTCATTGTGGTCTAATACATAGCCAATTATTTTTTTCTTATTGATCAACACTGGAAAATGTGACATGCTATATATTCTTGTGGCAAAAATTCTGACATTAATTTCTTTGCACTAATGCCGGGTTATTTTCCAATTATCCCTTTTCCCACCCCCACCCTCGTTTCATTCCACACTTAGGTTGCAGTTTAGCATCTGTTCTGGAAACTGAAACTACACCCTCGAGATGTTTACAAAAGTGAAAAATGGAGCACGACATTGGCATCAATTATGAACTGGAAATATTTTCCTTTAAGTCACTAATGTCCAGTAAATAGATTTAGTGAAGGAGTACTAGGTAAACTTTTAGCATATTTGTAAGTCATTACATCCATTAAATTTAGACACATGAAGGATAAGAAAATTGGACTCGCTTCATCCAGGCTCTTTGTGTGGTTAGAATGACAATGCACTGCTCTGCACGGGCAGGAGGGCCAGCGCACATACACTGAATCACTACAGCGCAAGCCTTTGTAAGGCAAGGGCTCCTTTGTTCCTAACTGCAGCAGGAGTAGCCCAGCTGTCCTTCTTAGGAGGCCCTCGGAACACTTAACCCAGCTTGGTGGTGGCGACATCTCTGTTAGCTGACCTCTTTCTGAATGAGCTGATGAGGGAACAGGGAATTCTATTTTTTAAAACACCATTTTATTTATTATTTACCTCATATATGCATCTGTTACAAACAATGCAGTTTTTCTGTTATTTGCTACATCTTCAGGAGTTGAGTAGCACATTTTTAATTTTAACTGAATGACTTTTGCTGAAAAAATTACTTGGTCTTTTTGAAATTATGAATATAAAGATAATATTCCCTCTTCCTAGGAAAATAATCATAAAATAATAATGCTGCCTTACCGTAAGTTCCAAAGATATCCAAAGAGAAAAACTTGGTGGTTTTAATTCTTGTGCAAGCTTTTCTCAGGTTCACAACTACATAAATCCCACTTTTATACGTGTCATTTAAAAAACATCACCTATGTTTCAAGCTTTGTCCAGACTATATTTGATCTGTACAACACCCCTGCAAGATAGGTAGTGTTATACCCATTTATCATATAAAGAAACTGAGGTGTAGGACATTTAAGGAGCTTGCTCCAGACTGCGCAGCTGGCTAGGATTTTAGTTATCCTTTGTCTGAAGGTCAAACTATTTAATATTCTACTGACCCTTGTCCCACTCTGTCTCCTGAACTTTATTATGTTTATTTGGTTCAAGATACTATTTGAGGCATTCCCACTGGGGCACAGTGGGTTAAGAGTCCGAATGGGCATGGGTTTGATTCCCGGCCAGTATAGTGGGTTAAAGGATCCGACACTGCTGAAGCTGCAGCTCGGATTCGATCTCTGGCTGGGGAATTTCCCTATGTCACAGATGCAGCCATTAAAAAAACAAAAAGTCATTTGAATAAAAATGTGATATTTCACCTTAACTAGTGTATATTAGGACAAACTTCTCAAAGCATTCAATGCTCCACTTAAAATGACCTTCTGGGATTTCCCGCTGTTCCACAGTGGGTTAATGATCCAGGTCCACTCTGTAGAGTCATGGGTTCGATCCCCAGCCCAGTGCAGTGGTTTAAAGATCTGGCATTGCTGCAGCTGTGGGGTAGGTTGCAGCTCTGGCCCAGATTTGATCCTTGGTGCAGGAACTTCCATATGCCATGAGGGCAGCCAAAAAAGAAAGAAAAAAAAAAAAGCCCCCCCCCCCCCGACAGCATTGCCCCTACTCAAGACCTTGTGGGTTTTTTTTTTTTTTTTGGATTTTTTTGTGCACCTGTGTCATGCAAAAGTTCCACATCCAGGGATCGAAACTGTGCCACAGCAGTGACCTGAGGCACAGAAGTGACAATGCTAGATCCTTACATGTCAGGACACCAGGGAACTCCACAGCTTGTGTCTTGAGCCACTGGTGTCAGTATGGTCCTGGAGAATGCTGCCTCTGCTCCTTTTTTCTGGTTGTTTGGTCATCTAATCCCCATTTCCCCTGTATGACTGGGGCAGCCTGAGGGTAGAAATATGTTTGAATTTCATCTGTAACCACTCACCCTATATGCCAATAATAGCCAGGCACCCAGGGCCTCTTGATTGGGGAATTATATTGATAACAGGAATCAAGAGGTAAGGAACATGGCAAAGACCTCAGTGCAACAGGTTGTGATGCTTACCCATAATTCCCATAATTAGGAATTATGCAAAAAGGGAGCGATAGGGTACAAGCATGGGAAGTTGAGGCACACTGCACAGTGGGCCAAGAAATACTGAGTCTAGCAGCCCACAGGTGAAGTCCCAAGGCTCCTGCAGTCCACAGCTCATCTATGCCCATTTCTGACCTACCAGCTGAAACACCCACACTTGGAGATTGCACATGTGTCTCCAACAGCTGTCTTCAGTGGGTCCACCTGCTCTTGGTCATATATGTGAGGAGGGAGGCAGCCTGGTGCCTATGCTCTGGGAATATACTACCTAAGTTCCTGCTGTTCCACTAATTTATACCTATGGGTCATAGCTATATGACCCTTATTTATCTTATTTCTCTCACCATGATGGTGATAAAAACTACAGAAAATACCTCATAAGGTAGTTCTGAGAATTAAATTAGTGCTTTCAAGAGTATAAACTCTGTAAATGTGCCCTGTCTTTGTTGGAAAGTCAGAGAATTCCATATCTCCTGTGACTCAGGCCCCCAGTTTATTTTCAGCTTTCTTAGCCATAAGAAGACCATTCTGCAGCTGGTGCATTCAGCATTTTATACAGGACAATTAGGTAAATTGTTAAAAGTGTGCTATTCAACTCACATTCTTTCTTTCTTTGCTTGTTCAGTTACTAAGAAGAGGTATTAAAATTGGCTACCAAGATTTTGTTGTTTTTTTCCTTATCAATTATTTATTTGTACATTCAATGGTAGGGCACTCAACACAAAATTGGAATAGTTTTGTCATTATATAAACTATAATTTAATGTTTATATATTGTCTTTATCTCCAGCAATGTGTTTATCCTTAATGTGAATTCCTTTGTCTATGACCAAAAGTCACAGCACCTCTGATTTTCTTCCTTTACTGTTTCTGTATTCTTATATCATAGGTATGAATTTTAAACAGCATATAGTTTCATTTTAGTTTTAATCATGTCTGCTAATCTCTGAGTTTTAGTTTTTAAATGATTTCCATTTTATATAATTATGGCATATCTGTGTTAAAAACTTTCCAAATTACTATCATACTTAGCTTTTGTTACTTTTCTGTATTTTTTTATCTTTCCATGCTTGCATTCTGACTGATTTCAATATGCTTATTAGTCTACTTTATCTTTTACAATCTTGTCGCTTTTATGTTGCAAACTTTTGTCACAAGCCCCTTCTTTGGAATATCTAGAGATCACACAAAATACTGAATACAAAGAATGTGTATCTGAGTCCAGGATTGTGCTGTTATAAAGAATAATGAGATGGTGTCTAAACTGCACAGGAACTCACATTTCTATATTGGTAACAGCAGGGTAAGCTATTAATTCCATCACAGGAATTACCAATGTTGGTATTTTGTAAATTCTTTATGATCACAATTGGCTAGAGACACTGAAATAGCTGCTTTCATTAGATGCTAATCACAGAAGCCTGTGAAAAGGACAGAATTATTCACACACCTCACATTCACCCAACATCAAATCTTATCAGCCTTTAACTTTCAGCTTCTAGCTCTGTATGTACTACATAAACATAATAAAATGGTGTATATCTTTTATATTTATCCTCAAATATATCGCTTTCACACACATTAATATGCATATATATAATTCTTAAATATTACTTCCAAATATAAATAATTTCACATCAAGCTAAACAGGATAAAAACATGTAAACATATGCACTTGGTTCTGGTCAAGTAAAACACAAAACCACAAGGTAACCACAAGTTAAAGAGTGCACTTGAAAGGGATGAGAAGCAACAAATGTGTAAACAACAGAGATAAGCAGTTGCACCACAAGGCCCCTCCAGGGTCGATTTCTTAAGGCTGAAGTAGCAAAAAGCTCCTTGTTCAGTTAAGACTTCTCCCTTCACCCTGTCACATTTATTCT
The DNA here is from genome assembly GCF_054392235.1 of Sus scrofa. Classification (NCBI taxonomy): domain Eukaryota; kingdom Metazoa; phylum Chordata; class Mammalia; order Artiodactyla; family Suidae; genus Sus; species Sus scrofa. The sequence goes on from NC_139383.1 coordinate 153,319,265, forward strand.
TGAGGGGCTTCAAAATGAGTGTGGACATTCTGTAAACACTAGACTAGAACTGAGTCAATCCTGTTGAAAACAGAGATGACAAAATAAACCATAAACTGACAGTCATATTAATTTCACCAAACAATAACTTTAAGGATGTTTTGTGACTTTTTAGCACAGTGAAACACCATAACCCTAGGGGCAAAGAAATGGGAATGGGCAAGAAAACAGAGATGGATGCTCTAAACAAATGGTTTCAGCAGCTTCTGTAAGTGACAGATGTGTCTATAAACACAACACAGGCAAGAGCAGATGACAGAGCCTCAGCACACCATACAACATGCCACAGAATGCCACAGATTCAAATTGAAATATTCTTCCAGCTCACAATGAAGCAAGTCCCACTGGGTCTCTGAGCAGGGGAGCTCATTAGCTCCCCATGAAAGAAAACACTGACACAACAGATTGGCCAGCCAAAGCATGACAAGCTCTTTTTTACAGCTTTTAAAGGGCATGTCGCCCTCTCCCACCTGCGGAGGCTCCAAAAGTTGACCACGCCAAGGACCGGGTGCCCCAGCACCCTGCCTCTGGGGCTCCTCTCCCTGGCCCTCAGGGAAGGCATGTTTGTAAAAACAGTTCTCTTCAAATGGGCAGAACCTGCCTCTTACAAAATACCTGCAGGGCTTGTGGCTCATTGCCTCCAGGTACTGCTGAATAAGTCTCTGCTTCTCTTCCTCCTCCTCCACCCAGAATTCACTGGGAATGACAAAGGTGGAGATGACTCTGCACTGGGGGCAGGACTTGACGACCCAGGTCCCAAACTGTCTGGCACTCCTCCACCTGCGGATACACTTAAGGCAGTAGGTGTGGTTGCAGCTGGAGAGGATGCCAAAGCGGCAATCATTCCGGTTGGCTTTCTCATAGACCACCTCCATGCAGATGCCACACACTTTGTCCGCACTGCGCTGCACGGCAAACGAGAGCTCCATATTCTGCTCATGTGCTTCCATGCAGGCCCTTCTATGGTCTGCCCTCTGAGCACCATCAAAGGGGTGCAAGACCTTCAGCCCACACAAATCGCACATATCTCCATGAAGATACATACAGCTTGGCCCACGAAAGCATTGCCCCATGATAGCATCGCGGCAAAGCTGCTGCCTCTGGCCCAAGGCAAACTGCTCCCTCACAGTCAGCAAGCCCTGTGGAGGAGCCACGTAGATAGGAGGGGCCATGCGGCCTTGGTACGGTTGCCCGGGAACAAACTCAATGGCATGCTCCCAGCCTTCCGCACCTGCTCCTCCCGCAGCTTCAAGGCCTGCATATTCAGTCTCGGCTTCAAAGAAAACCCTCTCAGCAGAGCCAATCAGAGGAAAAGAGCGTGAGGACACAGCCGGGGGGGCTTCCGCCACTTCCTGAGGCAGGGCCTCGGCGTGCGCAGCCGCGCTGGGGCCACTGTCTGTGGAGGCTGGGGGTGGTGAACCGGGGCCCTCCCTGGCCACCTGCCGCCCTGAGAGGTCATGGGAGTATCGACAGTTCTCCCCCTCCTTGCACTGAGCATGCAGATAATACCTGCAGACCACTTCCTTTGTCCAGCTGCCACTGCTCCGGCCCGGCAGCCATCTGGGCCCAGCCCCTCCCCCTGACTCCTGGGCGGGCCTCACACGTGACGGACGGAAGGGGGCTGGGCCTGGAGCCGGAGACCACCGGGAGGTGGGAGGCACCGGAAGGGTGGGCCAAGGCTTGATCTCCCCGGCTGCCTCGATGTCCCCAAATGTCCCAGCTGCCTCGTAGGGTTCTGTGGGAGCTGCAGGCTCTTCCATGGCAGCTTCTGCTCCCCAGAAATGGTACCGGAACTACCCCGGTGTCTCCTTGTGTCAGCCTTGAGGCCCGGAGGCCGGGCGCTAGCTCGGGGCTGATTTTTAGGAAGTGTGCATCTATTTTCTGCTTCCCCCGGTCCCTACTTCCTGTAATTGTGTTCCTACTTCCTTCTCTGGCAGCGCCGGACACTTCCTGTGGAGGCAACATCGGTCCTACATCACTTCTGCACGATCGGTCCGATCGGTCCGTCAGGAATGCTGACCGGCTTCCTTCTTTGTTCGCAGCCAGCAGCGCTGCCCGCTTTCGGCTCAAGCAGCGTCTCCGCTTCTCTGCACGCAGCCCCTGCTCCCCCGCGTCTCTCCTGGGGAAAGGAATCCCAGCCTTTTGAGGTTTTAATTCAATCGCTTCCATTGTTCCTTCCGACACTGTGATTTGAATGCTTTTTCATACATCTCTCTTTAAAGCGTCTAATCCTCGTTTGTTTTAAAGCCCCGTATGTTTAAAAGGGTGTCTTGTTTCTGAAACATCTCGTGCATAAATTTTATAAATGCTTTGTTTGTTCACTCCATTTTATGTCTGTGTGGGTCGTATTTTTTGTCATGTTTATTTATGGGTTTCCTGACTTTCCCTGCTAGCAGCTTTAATCCCTTTAGTTGTGTTGAAAAGACTTGAGACTGCTCTTTGTTTTCTGGAAATTCTTACCGGCTTTTGTTGGAAACGTTTTTTCCCCTGTGAGACATTAGCAGGGAGCGTTTGTGATCTGTGACTGCTTTAGTGCCTGTCAGCTGTCTTAGGTTATTGTGATTTCTAATGCTTCCCTCCCTCTGTGCAGAAGCAGCAGACTTCAGTGGGCTTGATGCTGGCTTAATTAGCCCCTGTGCCCTTTGTGACCCTAGCCTTTATTTTCTCTTGCTAATTTGACTCACAGTGGCTCTTTGTTTCCCCTTCTTTCATCCTTTTTTGTGTGGTATTGTGTTAGACCAGCCTTTCATAGCATATTCTATGCCCTGTAAGCGGTACCTCTTAATTTTGCAAGTGCATTTTATTATATTGGTTAAAAAAGTAAATTCTCAAATATAAAGCATTTTTATGGATGGCTACTGAATTTTATCATGTAGTATTCTGCATTTTTTTGAGAGGTTATCATATTATTTTCTCCCTGTCTTGTTGTTGTGATTATTTGCACTGCTAGGTTTTAACTGTTTAACTTACCATTTTTTATTCCAAGAAAAACCTTTTTGTGGTATGATTTATTATAATTTTATATATTATTGGATTTCATTTGCTTAAACAAGTTTCTTGGAGGGAATTTATGGTCTAAATTTATATTTTTAAGTGTAAGAAAGCCTTAATATAGCACAGAAATTAGAAGCAAAGCAAATAATAAAGATAAATTCATTAAAGAGAAACAAACATGAAGTAGGGGAAATTAATCAAAATCTTCTGTAATGATTATTGAAATTGATAAATTTCTTGTGAAATTTATCAAGAAAAAATGAAGGCTCAAATAACCCAGATCAGAAATTTTAAAAGTGGTGTCACTACATTATAACAGATATTAAAATTCATGAAAGGACATTGTAAATCGACCATACTTTAGTTTAAAAAATTTAATCATGAAGGGATATCATAAACAAGGTTAGGCTATTAAATTTGAAATTTTATGTGCAATGGTTCTAGGTCTAGAAAATTTATGAATAAAAATGACAGGACCAGAAGTAAGAAACATAAATATTGACACTAGCTAAATTAAATCTGTAATTAAAAATAATGTCCTAAATGAAAGATTTTAAAACTTTCCACATGAAATAAATAGAAAAATATAAAGGTCTATATTTATTATTGCAAGTCCTAGCCAGTACAATAAAGCAAGCAGAGAAATAAAAGATGTTAGAATTGCAAAGAAATTATTACCAGAAGACCCCAGAAGATTAAAAATAATTTACTGATTAAACTATTAGAATTAAGCACATTTAGCAAAGACATTGGTTAAGAGTGCAATGTACAAAATTATTTGTATTTATATATATATGTTATGAACACATATATATAATCAATGACACATAAACATTTAAAATCCATAGTATTTATAACATTAAAATTTAACTACCCTAGAAATTAATGTTCTGAAATTTAAAATTTAAAATTATTTTATTTCTGAAAACCTAAAGAAATTGAGGGTCACTCTGATTATGCAGTAGAACACTCAGTATTTTCAGAGGGTAGACTTCCTCATTTGACAAAACATGTGAGAATGTTGCTGCTTTTCCACTGTGAATCTAGGAAATCTTGTTGATTGTATATTTTCCTCCAATATATAGGAGGAATATATATTTTCCTCCAATATATACTAAATATGCCTATTCTACCAAAATTGGGCTCATTTGGATTCTTTTTCCTCTCCTAAATGCATTGGTTAATGAATATTCCTTTCACAGATTTTCATGGAAAAAGACTTGGAGCCTAGATACTGGGCTTATACACTAGGCTCTCCACAGATTCACAAACATACAAATCCTGAATATAAATCTATTACTGATTTAATGGTAATATATTCTTTATAACATATCTAAATTATATTTGATCCACTTTTATAGACCAGCACTCTCCAATAGTATATTCCATGATACAAACTGTCCAGTACAGTGGCCATTAGCCCATATGGCTAAGGAACACTTGAAATGTGGCTGAGTGATTAGTAGCTACTGATCAGACAGCAAAGTTCTAGATAGTATTTGACCATGTTTGAGGATATGGAGGAAGATATTTCCTAACCTGTCCACCCATCCAACTGACAGGGAACAGTGTTTGCTTTCAAATCCCCCACTTGTCTGGCTCCTAGTCAGATTTATGTCACTGTGAACTGAATCTTCTAGTTTTTCCGTGATAGTATTCCATGTGCACTCTTAGAAACTAACATTGTATCCCATGATTTTAAATATCATCTGAGATTAAATAATTGGTAATATTAGGCAGTGTATATTGAAAGAAATAATCACCAATTTCCCATTCCAGTCAAATCTCTCTTCACAGAGAATTTTTTTCTCTTATCATACTTCAAATTCCTCTCCTGATTTTTTTAAAGTGTGAACACCAATGTTACTTTCAAACAGACTCTGAGAATACACATCTGATCAAATCTCCAGTTATTTGGCTCCACTGAGCCCTCTTTGCTCAAAAAAAACCTCTGAGGGGCCTACCGGCCAGGGACCTGGCTAGGATCAGTTTATGTACACAGAAGTCTGCAGGGCAGCAGGAGATCTCCTGGCTGGTCAGCATCAGGGTGTCCAAGTGTAACAAATGGAAGCAGTGTTCCACCTGAGCCCCTGATCACCAGGGAGCAGACTGACAAGGGGGGAGATGGTTGACAGCGCTGCAGAGCTGAGGAACAGTCCAGGCAGTATAACAAAAGCCCCAGGGCCAGGAGACTAGTTCCGAAGTGGACTGTGGCAATGGGCAGAAAGGAATAAACTGGAGAGCCCCACAATCTTTTAATTGCAAACACTCAGGTCTGTTGGGCCCACCCCCACGTGGCTAACATGTCTTTATTTAAAGGACACCCATTGTCTCCAAGCCATTTGCTCCAGCACACACCCCTACTTCAGGTCCAACTTTCAGGCACTGGTGTGGAGGATGGGGAGGGGAGATTAAAAACAATTGTCTAGAATCCAGTATCTGGAGTTAACATCCGGAATGCACTGCTTTCTAAAGAATTTATCTTGGGCAAATTAATCATACTCTTTTATCTCATCTGGAAAACAATAACCACAATAAGAATGAACAGTATTTCATTTAATGCTCATCTGGTGAATATTAAATGAAATAATTACTATGAAATTATTTGGAACAGTGACTGTTATAAGGACAATCTTTGAGGTAAATGTCATTTGTATTTTAGAATCACCCAAAGAACACTGTGACTAAAGTGACCAAAATCAGTCTCCATTTTCTGCTGTCTTGGGTATAGCAGTAATGTCTATAGGATCTCTGGAAGTTCCTGGTACATAAGAAGTAGAGAGTAAATACTTTTTTTCTCATATGGAGGGACAAACTGATTTTTTTTTTTTTGTCTTTTTGCTATTTATTTGGGCCACTCCTGCGGCATATGGAGGTTCCCAGGCTAGGGGTCAAATCAGAGCTGTAGCCGCTGGCCTACGCCAGAGCCACAGCAATGCGGGATCCGAGCCGCGTCTGCATCCTACACCACAGCTCATGGCAACGCCGGATCGTTAACCCACTGAGCAATGGCAGGGACCGAACCCGCAACCTCATGGTTCCTAGTCGGATTCGTTAACCACTGCGCCACGATGGGAACTCCTGATTTTTATTTTTAAATTGACAGTTTTCATCAACTCTAGGCTCAGAAGTCCAAACTCACCAAATTGCATCATTCATTTATGTACAGTGTTTTGCATATCAGTTACACCTCAGTAAAGCTGTAAAATAACAATTTGGGCTTTAAAACCATGCACAATTAAGTGTATTCTCAAAAAGTGAGGTTCAGGAGTTCCCTTTTAGCTCAGAGGGTTAAGGATCTGGCATCACTGCTGTGGCTTGGGTTATTGCTGTAGAATGGGTTCAATCCCTGGCCTGAGAACTTCTGCATGCCAAGGGCATAGCCAAAAAAAAGAGCAAGAGAGGAGTTAATTTATAGGTACTGTTGTACCTATGAATACTGTTGTGCAGTATTTTTTTTTTCTCATGTCTCTTGTAATTGCATGAGCATCTGCATGGGACAGTAATCCTCCAGCTTGTCCTGGGAGAGGGTGGGCTATTCTGAGGAATTCTTATCTGGGCACCATGAGTGAACAACTAGATAACAAGAAATTATTCAAAAATGCCTTTTTAATTCCATATTTTAATATGGATACAAAAAGTAAATTATCCTAATAGCATTTACATATAGTATCATGAAAACTTCTTCATGAAAGTTACACTGAATTATCTATATTGTAATTAAATACTGAAAATTTCAAGAAATATTCTAAATAGATTTGTATAAGTGCCAAGAATTCAGCAATGCATATACTGTTGTGTGGTTAACATATTTTTATCATATTCTTATGTATTCATATTTGTAAAATAATTTAAAAATTTGTTAACATTTAAAATCTAGCTATAAATTAAGTAGCTTATATAAGGCAGATTGAATAGCTTGTATAAGGCTGATATTTCCATTTAGAATAATGATAGAAACTGGATGAATATGTGAAGTAAATGCTTGAAAGTCTTAGAAAATAGCTAATATGGTGAGAGTTAAATGGGAAAAATCAAAGGAGCATTCAATTACCTATGCATTATAGAAGAAATCACCAAAAAAAGAGAAAATATTTCAGCTGAATAGTAATGAAAATATGACATACAAAAACACTTCAGATGTGCTTATGGCCATGCATAAAGACAAAATATATAGGCTTAATTGCATTTGTAAAGAAGGAAGAAGCTTTGTTTCCAGGAGGTAGGGAAAAAGATGAACTCAGAGATGAGGGGAGAAGGTAATATAATACTGTTGGATCCTACTGCCTCCTCCCCTGTAGATGCTATGCCAGGTGTGCGCTCAGACCTGCATGTGTGGCTACAGGGAAGAAAGGACAGAATTAATCTGAATCTTAGTTACTTGAAGGAGTGCTTTATAAAAATACTCATATAGTTTTCCATGTCCTTTTTCCTGTTTCCTTCCTCATCCAAAACATTTGGACAGTGATTAGAGTTGTAATCAGACATACCAGAGCAACCAGACAATGTCCTTCTGTCACAAGGAATGTAAGAAAGTGCATTAATATTCCTAGCCACTAGAGGAAAAGTATTGAGTAAGCAGGGGGGGAGGCAAGCAAGATTTTTAGATTTTGATATGCAATTAATACTGCTGATCTAATCGATGTATATAGAAACACTAAACTCACCAAATCTAGTCTGTAAAAATTACACATCAGGTGTTTATTACAATTTGCAAACTACTGACCCTAAAAGATGTCTCAAAAAATTGAAAGGATTGAAAAAAAAAAATCAGAAAATATATTATCTGACCCCCAGGCTGAAATTGAGCAGCCAGAATTCAATAACAAAACATAACCAGAAAAATAATTTATATAGAGAGATATTAAAAAGTATATTTTAAAATCACCCATGGGTCCAAAAAATCCCAAAGGGAATCAGAAAATATTATGATTTTGTTAATAATGAAGAGTTTATATAAAAGTTTATGTGCTGGGTGGAGAGCAGTGCTTCTTGGAGAAAATTGTATAGCTTGAATATATTGGAAAGTGAGAAAATATTATTTGTAATACCATTAAAATCAGATAGTTACAAATGTACTACATTTGCAAAATTGATAAAAAATTTAACCAAAAGAAAATATATGGAAGGAAATTTTTAAAATAGCAGGAATTAATAAAAGAAAGCAAATCATCAGAAGGGGACTAGCCAGGAGTTCCTTGGTAGCTCAGCAGGTTAAGGTTATGGCATCACTGTTGTGCCATGGGTTCAATCCATGGGTTCAGTTTTCACATGCCACAAGCATGGCCAAAAACAAACAAACCAATCCAAGGGTAAGAGCCAGAGGTTGGTTCTTTAATAAGATTAATAATGCAGATAAACCCCTAGTGTGCTTCACTGAAAAAAAAAAATGGAGATTTTTCAACTAACGAATATGAAGAATGAAAAACAGTAACATCTGTATTATTCATATATACTTTAAGGAGGTCATAGGAATATATCAGGAACAACATTAGGCCATTAAATATGAAAATGTTGAAATGTTCAACTTGCCAGAAAACAAAAATTATCATAAATAAAATGTAAGTGAATGTTAAATATGAATAGTTGTCTAGCTTTTAAAAGAAGTTAATTGTAATTGAAAATCTTAAAAAGGGAGTTCCCGTTGTGGCTCAGTGGTTAACGAATCTGACTAGGAACCATGAGGTTGCGGGTTCGGTCCCTGGCCTTGCTCAGTGGGTTAAGGATCCAGCATTGCCATGAGCTGTGGTGTAGGTTGCAGACACGGCTCAGATGCTGTGTTGCTGTGGCGCTGGTGTAGGCCAGCAACTACAGCTCTGATTCGACCCCTAGCCTGGGAACCTCCATATGCCACGGGAGTGGCCCAAGAAATGGCAAAAAGACAAAAAAAAAAAAAAATCTTAAAAAGAAACTCCAGGCCCACAGGTAAATTCACAGTAGATTCACAGTAAATTCTATTAAGTGTGCAAGAAGAGTGATTACAGACCCATGTTGCTCATAAATTTTGATGCAAAATTCGGGAAAATTCAAAAGTGAAGTCAATCTATAAAAGGATAATAAACAGCAAAACAAAGGAGGGTTAATTCTCATGACTTAAGGTAATGTCAATATTTGAAAATTAATTGAAAAAATAACAAACTTAGACATGCGTAAAACCAATTGGAGGCTGCCAGAGATAGGGATGGGGCTGGCTGAAGGCTGAGGGGGATGAAGAGGATATAAATTACAGCTATAAAATAAATAAAACCTGGGTGTGTCAAATACAGTGTGATGACTGTAGTAAATAATACCGTATTTTGTATTTGAAAGTCATTTAGAGAGTAGATTTGAAATTTATCACAAGAAAAAAATGTAACTGTGCTTGGTGATGGGAGTTATAACTAGACTTATTGTGGTGATGATTTCACAACATACACAAATATCAAATCATTTGATTGTACATCTTAAACTAATGTAATAGTTTATGGCATGTATAGCTCAATACGAAAGTAAATGAAAGCTGATTTACATCCACATAACACATACAAACATATGCAAGTGTTTCTCAGAACATTGATCACAAGCTTTATTTGAAATAATGTTTTATCAGTGAAATAAATGTATACCCATTATGTTAAGCACACAGAAATGTTTTTTTATATTTGATTTTTATTACAGTGTAGTTGATTTATAATGTGCCAATATCTGCTGTACAGCAGTGATGTACAATCATAATGTATATACATGTTTTTCTTATATTTCATCTTAGTCTATCCCAGGAGATTGAATAGAGTTCTCTGTCCTATACAGTAGGACCTCATTATTCATTATAAATGTAATAGTTTTCATCTACTAACCCCAAACTCCCGGTCCATCCCACTCCCCCTACCCTTGGCAACCACAAGTCTGCTCTCTATGTGTGAGTCTGTTTATTCTTGTAGATAGATTCATTTTTGCCATATTTTAGATTCCACATATAAGTGTTATATATGGTATCCGTCATTCTCTGACTTGTTTTCCTTAATATGATAATCTCTAGTTGTGTCCATGTTACTACAAATGGTATTATTTCATTCTTTATGGCTGAGTAGTATTCCATGGTGTATATGTACATCTTCTTAATCCATTCACCAATGTGGATGGACATTTAGGATGTTTCCATGTCTTGGCTATTGTGAATAGTGCTGCTATGAAAGTATGGGTGCATGTTCCTTTCGAATTATAGATTGTCCAGATATATGCCCTGGAATGGGATTGCTGGATCATAGGGTAGTCCTATATTTAGTTTTCTGAGTAACCTGCATACTTTTCTCCATAGTGATTGTAGCAACTTAACATTCCCACCAATAGTGAAGGAGGGTTCCATTTTCTCCACGCCCTTTCCAGCATTTATTGCTTTTAGGCTTATTCTTATGGCTGTTCTGACCAGTGTGAGGTGGTAGCTCATTGTTTTGATTTGCATTTCTCTGATAATTAGCAATGTTGAGAATATTTTTCAAGTGCCTACAGGCCATCTGTATGTCTTCTTTGGAAAAATGTCTATTTAGGTCTTCCCGTTTTTCAATTGGGGTGTTTGTTTTTTGTTGTTGTTGTTGAGTTGTATGAGTTGTTTGTATATTTTAGAGATTAAGCCCTCGTTTGTTGCATCTGTTTGCACCAATATTCTCCCATTACATAGGTTGTCTTTTCATTATTTTTAAGGTTACTTTTCCTATACAAAAGCTTGTAAGTTTAATTAGGTCTCATTGATTTATTTAAAATTATTTTCTATCATTATTAAAGTGTAGTTGATTTACAATGTTTTGTCAAATTCTGTTGTACCACAAAGTGACTCAAACACACACACTTTTCCCTGTGCTGTAGGGTAGGATCCCTTTACTCACCATCCATATATTAGAATTTACATCAAAAAGACCCCCAAATGCCCACCCATTCCACTCCCTCCCCTTCTCCCATTGGGGATCCCAAGTCTGCTCTTCTTGGCCATGATCTTTCCATTTTTTGTTTGTTTGTTATTTTATATAGCATTATCTGTTCCATATTTTAGATTCCACAAATAAGTGATATCGCATGTTATTTGTCTTTTTCTTTCTGGCTTACTTCACTTAGTATGAGAGTCTCTAGATCCATCCATGTTGCTGCAGATGGCATCAGTTTGTCTTTCTACGGCTGAGTAATATTCCATAGTATATATGTACCACATCTTCTTAATACATTCATCTGTCAATTGACATTTAAGTTGTGTCCATGTCTTGGCTATTGTGAATAGTGCTGCTGTGAACATAAGGGTTCATGTATTTCTTTTGCCTTGGGAGACTGACCTAAGAAAGCATTTGTATGATTTATTTCAAGGACATTTTGCCTATGTTCTCTTCTAGGAGTTTTATGGTGTCATGTCTTTTAAGTCTTTAAGCCATTTTGATTTTATTTTACAGTGTGGTGTGAGGGTATGTTCTAGTTTCACTGATTTACATGGAGCTGTCCAATTTTCCCAGCACCACTTGCTGAAGAGACTGTCTTTTCCCCACTTCATATTTCTGCCTCCTTTGTTAAAACCTATGGTCAATTAATTTATTTCTGACCTCTATGTTTTGTTCCATTGATCCATATGTCTGTTTTTGTACCAGTACCACCCTGTCTTAGTAACTGAAGCTTTGTAATATTGTCTGAAATCTGGGAGAGTTGTGCTTGCTTTTTTTTTTTCCTCCTCGGAATTGCTTTGGCCATTCTGAATATTTTATATGGCTCCATATAAATTTTTGTATTATTTGTTCTAATTCTGAAAAAAAATGTCATTGGTAATTTGATAGGGATCACATTAAATCTTTAGATTGCTTTGGGTAGTATGGCCTTTTTAGCAATATTAACTTTTCCAATCCAGGAGCATGGAATATCTTTCCATTTCTTTGAGTCCTCTTTAATTTCTTTGATTAATGTTTTATAGTTCTCAGCGTATAAGTCTTCCACCTACTTGGTCAGTTTTATCCCTAGGTATTTAATTTTTGAGGGGTGCAGTTTTAAAAGGTATTTTTATATTCCTTTTCTAATATTACCTTGTTAGTATACAGAAAGGCAGTCAATTTCAGAGTGTTTATCTTGTATCCTGCTCCTTTGCTAATTTGTTTATCAGATTGAGTAGTTTTTGTGTGGAATCCTCAGGGTTGTCTATATATAGTATCATGTCATCTGCATATAGCTGCATATAGTGATAATTTTATCTCTTCAGATGTAGATACCTTTTATTTCTTTTTCTTCCTTTTTTTGTTTGATTGCTGTGGCTAGGACTTCCAATATTATGTTGAATAAAAGTGGTGAAAGTGAGCATCCTTGTCTTATTTCAGATTTTATTAGGAAGGCATTCAGATTTTGTCCATTCAATATTATATTGTCTATGGGTTCATACATGGCTTTATAATTTTGAGATCTTTTTTCTCTATTCCCACTTTGGTAAGAGTTTTTAATCATGACCGGATGTTGAATTCTGTCAGATGCTTTTTCTGCATCTATTGAGATGATCATGTGGTTTCTGACTTTTCTTTTGTTAACAAGGTGTATTACGTTGATTGATTTTCATATGTTGAACCATCCTTGTGAACTTATAATGAATGCCATTTGGTTGTGGTGTATGATCTTTTTTTATGTGTTGTTGGATTTTGTTGAAAATTTTTGCATCTATATTCATCAAAGTTATTGGCCTATATTTTCCTTATTTGGTAGTATCTTTGGTTTTGGCATTAATGTGATTGTGGCTTTGGGAATATTCCTTTTTCTTCAATATTTTGGAAGAGTGTAATAAGGATTGGTGTAAAATTTCTTTGTACATTTGGTAGAGTTCACCTGTGAAGCTGTCTGGTCTCAGAAGTTTGTTCATAGGGACTTTTTAAAATTATACATTCAATTTAATTTCTAGAGATAAGTATGTTCAAGTAATCTAATTCTTCTTGATTCAGTTTTTGTAGGCTGTACATTTCTAGAAACTTGTCCATTTCTTCTTCATAGTTGCTGTGCAGTTGCCTTGTATGCTTCCAGGGAGGTGGGGACAATATGTGGCATTTTCAGGTGATGCCTAGTTACTAGGCCCTTGGTAGTGACAGCAGCCCACAGGGAGATGGGGTAAGCAGGCTGCTCTGAGTTGCAGGGCCCTTGGCAGTGGTAGTGACCCCCAGGGAGGTGGGGGAAGTGCCCAGAGCCCTTGGCAGTGGCAGTGGTGAGACATGTACATTTCTAGGGAGATGGGGACAATGGCAGACACTTAGTTGCAGGGTCCTCCTCTGCAAGTAACCCCTGGGGTGATTGGGGCTGCAGGTGGTGCCTGGTCATGGGAACTTTAGTGGTGGTTGGCTGCACCTGTTGCAGAAACCGCAAAAACCATGGCAGTGGAAGGAGACAAACAGCACTCGGAGCTATGGAAAAGCAAGGTTTATTCAGCACTGGTGCGGGTTCAGAGGAGTCACCTCCACAGTCTGAGCACCAAGTCTGTGTTCTCAGCAACTTTTATACATTACAATGTCTTGATTTTCCCATGGAAGCATCCTGGACCTCCCCTTTTCCCAGAGCAGACAGTGTTCCTCCCTAAGAAACTGAGCAAGCAAGGTTACAGAAGCGGAACTGATAAGCAATGCTGGGAACATGATTAGCAGGGCTGCTGGCTTGGGCATAGGGTACATTGTTGCTACATTATTAAAAGAAGGGTGGTATGAGGTGAGCATAGCTGAAAAGGCTTGCAGCTGCCTTTTTAGCCAAGGGTCGGGGGGTTGTCCCTTAATTAAAACTCTTATTTCATTCCCCACCTCTTGATGTTCAGGGTGTATCTGCACCCTTCAGAGATCATCATCAGTTATTACCCATTGGTAACCTCTGATAAGTAGCAGGTGGGAGGCTGTTTTTCTCTCAACCATGGTTTTTATAAAACCTTTTATAATATAAGGCAGGGAATAAGTAGACACCCCACAAGTATGACCATGATTATTCCAACCATTGTCTTAATTCCTCCCAACCAAGAGAACCATTTACCAAAGAGACTGTCCACATCTTATCCCTTCCAAGTTTGTACAGGCACACGGGCAAGTTTAGTCATGCAGTCAGCAATTTCTTCTATCACTTTTCTGGTGTCATGTATTTGTAAGCAACAATTACTAAAGTTAAATTTTCCACAAACCCCTCCTTTAGAAGCAAGTAAATAATCCAAGGCCAAGTAGTTTTGGTAGATGGAATTGTGCATTTTGGTTTGTTGTTGGGCCAATATAGTCACAGCCCTTACAATGTCATTTGTTATAAGTTCCAAAACCACCTGTAGTCTGATGATGCAGTTCAGCATATAGATGGGGGGGCAATATCCCCAAGTACCATCCTCTGCCTGGGTGGCTGGCCCATAATATTGAATTATCCATTCTGGGGGGGGGTGGCATTCATCATCTTTCCATTCTCCAATCTGGAGAGCTCTTCAATCTCTCTGGGTGCCCTGTGCCCTACATATAGGAACTCCCAGTTGCTCCCCTAGTGACAGTGGGAGCAGGAAGAAGGATGGTCTGATTGTTCCCAGTACACATCCCCTGGCCCAGTTGGGGGGGATTATGGAATATGCCATTTTTCCACAAATCCAGTATAATCTCTTTGGTGCCCACCATTGGATATTAGCACTGATATCCTCCCATGTCTGTCAGAGGTGGGAAAAGTTATACAGGGGATTAGGCTTGGGCTCTGAGAGGTTGCAGGATGACCACCATTGAGTTTTTTGGGCAGTCAGGTTATAAATCCCCAGGCCTAAACATGTTAGGCTTCCAACTGAGACACTGAACCATCCTCCCTGCCTCGCAAGACAGTTTCTCCCTATAATAGCAGTTCTGAGGAGTCATACCCCACTGGTGAGTTGGGGTTATGCAGTCTCATTATGAGGTTCTAATGGGTTCAGTTCCCTGGCTTGCCAAGGCCAGTGGTCTCCTGTGTTCGTTCCCCCACATACATAACAAGAGGAGACCTTGAGAGTTTGTGCAATAGTTTCTGCCAGGGCTAAGAACAAATTCTTAGTTGTGGCCAGAATTGGAGGTGGGGTATTCTTTATCTCTTCATAAAAGGAATGAAAGACCCTGTGAGAGGCAGCTTGGAGCATAAGCGTGATTCTCTGGAAATGTAGTAGAGCTCCAGGATCCAGGCCTCTTCCATTAATGTGAATGCTTATTTTGAAACCCTCCTTCCATTTGGGATCATGGGAATTGAGAATAGTGAAATTAACTGGGTTACAAGTTTTAGTCTGACAGTCTGGATGGGCTGTACCTTTTTGAAGGACAGCTGTTCTGTCTCCCTTATCCCAGGTTTCCAAGGTTACACAGCTCCAAAATGTGCATTTGTGGCAACCACTCCAGGTGGTCCCCCAGCACATATATTTATCCTGGAGCCTATATTCTCTTTCCTATGATGGACTTTCACATGGTCTAGTAGAAGTCAATGGCCCATTCATAGCTTCACAGGCATCAAAAAGTATTGATACTGGCAACTAGGGGGTGATAATTTGGATCTGATTAATTAGTTGCCCTGATTTATAAGAGCGATGGACCTCTAACCATTCCTCGGTGAGTATTGTGGATCAAAGCAGGTATATTGGTCCCCCTGCTGACAGAATAAGTGGTCCTGTTGTGAGTACAACTTCCTTGAATTTGGAGAAATGAGCAGAGTAAAGCAAAGTCCATGTAACCCCTTGATCTGATTGGGTCACTCAAATGCATGGGTCACGTGAGGAAATGGATCCTGGCAGGGCCAAGGGGGTACAGATTAACAGCACAGGCAGCAAATAAACATGTTGGATATGAGATAACAGTATATAACAGTAAGAAAGTCTCTTGTGGATGAGAAGGCAGTTTATTTTACTGGGCAGCCAATTCCTCAAGCTTCAGCCATGCGTTGACTGACCAGCTTCTCGTGTGGTCAGAGCAGGGCTATGAGATCAGTGTCTCCTCCTCTATATTTTCAGGTGTAGAGGTTTCTCTGGATTGAGGGCAGTCTCCCACTCTCCACGGTTGTCAGCTGGGCCAGCTGGTTTAACTCTGGGATGGTGGATCCAAGCATCTATTCCTGTTGCTTTGAGAGCAGTAGGGGTGGTCAGAATTACAATATAGGGGCCCTTCCATACCAGCCTCAAAGACTCCTTTTTCCAGTCCTTTATCCACACCTGGTGCCCTGGCTTGTGGGGGTGTACTGTTATGCCTAAGGACACAGGTATTCTATCTGTGACCCATTTATGTATCTGAGAGATAGTGAGCCCCAGTCCTTGTAATTGTTTATGTAATGCCAAGTCTCCCAACTCCCTGGTGTTTCCTCTTAAATTGATCAGTGGAAGTGGCCTCCCACATAAGATTTCAAATGGCAAGAACCCTGTTCCCACACCGGGTGAGCATCTCACTTTTAGGAGGGCCACTGGCAACATGTCTCCCCAGGGCAAGCCAGTTTCCTGACATAACTTTGCTAGTGTCTGTTTAAGGGTCCAGTTCATGCATTCTACTTTCCCTGAACTGAGGGTGATAAGCAGAATGTAATTTCCATCAGATCTGTAAGGCTTTTGCTACCTGTTGTACTGTCTCAGCCACAAATGCTGGTCCATTATCTGACCTGATGGTCAGAAGCATTCTGTATCTGGGAATAATGTCTCTTAGGAGTGCCTTGGTTACTTCCTTTGCCTTTTCAGTTTGGGTAGGGAAGGCTTCTACCCATCCTGAAAAAGTACAGATACAAACTAGTAAGTATTTGTACCCCTTGCTTGGAGTGACTTCAGTAAAGTCCACTTCCATATCCTTAAATGGAGACAGTCCAGAGTCTTGTGTCCCAGCTGGTCTGCTGGACCCCTGGTGAGCATTACTCTGCAAACAGGTGATGCATCTTTGGGAGACAGAGGAGCAGAGTGTGGAAAGATGTGCAATGAGATAGTACTGGCCCAGTAAGGTCTCTAAGGCAGTTTTGCCCATGTGGGTTAGCTCATGTTGTTGGTGGACTAGTTTGTAGGATAGCTATTCTGGAACATAAATGTGGTGGTCCTGTGTGACCCACCATCTCATCTTAGTTTTGGTTCTGCCTTCCTTCCTTACCCATTTTTCTTCCTTTGGAGAATATCTGGAGATAGCTGGCACTTCTGGGGCCAGCAAGACCTTAGGTTTGTCTGGCTGTTGTCCCCGGGCTGCTTGTCCGGCAGCTGCATCAGCACTATGGTTTCCTTTTGTCACTGGGTCGTCTCCCTTTTGGTGGCCTTTACGGTGGATAACTGCAAATTCTTTAGGCATCCACACTGCCTCTAGGAGCTTTAAGATTTCAGCCTGGTTTTTAATCCCTTTTCCTTCAGTAGTGAGGAGTCCTCTTTCCTTATATAAGGCTCCATGGACATGTAAAGTTGCAAAGGCATTCCATGAGTCAGTATTAACTCCTGGTCTCAGCTGAGCTCCAGTGTTCTGATTAAGGCCCATAATTCTGCTCTCTGGGCTGACCAGTCTTGAGGAAGCACCTCTGCTTCTATCACTTCTAAGTCAGATACCACAGCATAACCCACCATCCTTTTTCCAACTTCCATAAAACTGCTGCCATCAGTATATAAAACCAGGTCAGAATTTTGGAGTGGTTTATCAGTCAAGTCAGGCCTGCTGGAAAACACCTCATCTAGTACCTCTAAGCAGTTATAGTCTGGGGGCCCCGCTTCATCTGGCAGAAAAGTGGCTGGGTTCAGAGTTTGTACAACCTCCATTTTTACCCATGGATTTTCACACAGTAACCCTTGATACTGAGTCATTTGTGCATGTGTGAGCCAGTGGTGGCCCCTAGCATCCATTAAGATTATAGCTGAGTGCAGGACTTTAACATTGAGGTTTTGTCCCAGAGTCAATTTGTCAGCTTTTCTCATTAAAACGGTGGTAGCTGCCAGCACTCAGAGGCAGGGAGGCCATCCAGCCACAACTGAGTCAATTTGTTTAGACAGATATGCTGCCGGCCTCTGCCAAGGCCTGAACTCTTGGGTTAGGACTCCCAGAACCATCCCATTTTTCTCATGAACAAAGAGGTTAAATTCTCTGGTTACATCAGGAAGTCGTAAAGCTGGAGCCTCAGTGAATTTGGTTTTGATTGTCTGAAATGCTTCCTTCTGGCTTGGTCCCCATTCAAGGGGAGCTTTTTCTTCCCCTTTTAGAGCCTCATATAGAGGCCTGGCCAAGTCTGAAAACCCAGGGATCCATATCCAGCAGAATCCTGCTGCCCCTAGGAACTCACAAACCTTCCAGCAGGTGGTAGGGACAGTAATGGCACAAACTGCCTGTTTTCTTTCAGTCCCCAGCATTCGTCGGCCCTGCATGATGTTAAAGCCAAGATACTTGACTTGCTTCTTACAGATTTGTGCCTTTTTCTTTGATACCCAATACCCTGCCTCCATTAGTAGGGAAAGGAGAGCTCTTGATCCCTCTAGGCTCTGAGCCTGCGTGGGGCTAGCTAGCAAGACATCATCAATGTACTGTAGCAAAACACAGCCCAGTTTTTGTCCAGGAAATTCAGCTAGCTCAGCGGCCAGGGCGCCACTAAAAAGAGTAGGGGAGTTTTTAAAATCCTTGTGGGAGTCTCATCCAAGTGAGCAGTTCCTTTGTCCCTGTATGTGGATTTTCTCATTCAAAGGCAAACAAAGGCTGACTGGCAGGCGCCACCTGGAGGCCGAAAAAGGCATCTTTTAAGTCCCAGCAAGTAAACCACTCAGCAGTGCAGGGGATCAGCTCTAGCAGTATATACGGGTTAGGGACGGACAGGTGCAATGTGACTGTTCCTTCATTTATGGCTGTAAAGTCTTGAACTGGGCGGTAGTCTTGTGTTCCTGGTTTTCTTATGGGCAGCAAAGGGGTGTTCTGGGGGACTGACGTTTTATTAACAGTCTGTGCTGAAGCAGCCTATCCAGATGAACCTGAATTCCCAGTCAAGCATCTCTGAAAATTGAGTATTGCCATAGCTTTACTGGTTGAGGTCCAGGTTTTAGATCAATCATTTTGCCAGTCCTGGTAGGTCCCCTTTAGCCCAAACCAACAGGTATTTAGTCTCTAGTTTTGGGGGAATGGTCCCCATTTCTGAAGGGGAAGAGTGCAAGCGCCATTCCTCTTCCCTTCTTACAGTGAGAGCCATGACTAAAGGAGAGGGGGATTCTGTTAATTTGAGTTGGGCCAATTGGGCCGATCCATCAGTGGAAAAGGAAATTTGTGCCCCCATTTTACCCAGCAGGTCTCTTCCCATCAAGGGGACTGAGCAGTCAGGCAGGTAAAGAAATTCATGTGTTACTTCATGGCCCCCTAATCAGCATTGCTGGGGACTACAGAAGGGCCTGTGGGTTTGGTCACCTGTGGCCCCAATGATGGTGGTTTCTTTCCCTGAGAGGAGAGCTACAGGTTGCGTGACCACTGAAAGCTCAGCACCTGTATCTACCATAAAGTCTATGGAGTGGCCCCCTACTTGAATTCTGACCATAGGCCCTCGGGGGCCCAGTTGGAGAGAGCCTGGTGCCCCCTAATCAGACTTGGCTAGGCCGATCAGGTTGGTGCTGAATGGCTCAGATCGGTACCGGCTAGGTGGAGCCTTATGTCTTTTCTCAGGACAGTTGGGGCATTCATTTTTTCCGATGTCCCTTCTCTTTGCAGTAAGCACATTGATCATGTTCCAGGGGGCTCATTTTGCCTGGCCTTGGGTCTTGTGCCCTATGGGGTAGTCCCACTGGGGGCACCAGCTTTGACAGGGAGGCTGCCAGAAGTGTCACTTTTTGCTTTATTCTCTTTTCTGCATTGTGGTGGGCCACCTGGTCTCAGTTAATAAAAACTTTGTTTGCTATTTCCAACAGTTCAGTGGCATTCTTTCCTGCAAAACCTTCTAACTTCTGTAGTTTTTATGGATATCTGATTGGGATTGTCCCACAAAGGCAGCATTTATCATCCATTGGTTTTTGGGGGCCTGGGGATCAAAAGGGGTGTAGATTTGAAAAGCCTCACATAATCTCTCATAGAATTTGGCTGGGCTTTCATTCAGCTCCTGTAGTAGCTCGCTGGTCTTAGCTATACTAGTAGGCCTTTTATCCCCAGCTTTTGCCCCCTGTAGGAAGGCCTGCCAGTACCTCTCTAAGTTACATTTCCCTTCTTCAGTGTCATAGTCCCAGTGGGGGTTTTCTTCTGGGAAGGCTTCCCTTACCCAGTTTTCCAATTCTGCTCGACCCCCTGCATTGGCCTCAAGGCATTTATGGGCTTCTGTTATAATTCACCAGTGCTCTTCAGTGTCAGAGTAAAAAGGAGTTGCCGGCAGTCTATCCAGGTGGAACAGTGTGTCTGGAAAATGAATTCTATGAGATTTCAATCAGTGCCTGAGGCTTTTCAGAATACGAATGAGTATGGTGTTTCCAGTTAAGGAGATCAGCAGTGGAAAAGGGATGGTAACA
Source organism: Sus scrofa (assembly GCF_054392235.1). Lineage (NCBI taxonomy): Eukaryota > Metazoa > Chordata > Mammalia > Artiodactyla > Suidae > Sus > Sus scrofa. The sequence continues at coordinate 153,339,702 of NC_139383.1, forward strand.
AAAAAACCATCCCCTCTCTTCTATGGTCCCATCAGGGGTGATTTGCCTTGGTCCCCATGTCTCCTGTAGGGCATTTGCAATGCTGGAGTGGCAGCTCTCTGGGCTGACTGGAGACACCTGCTCATTGGTTCTGGTGAATCTGGCTGTGGGGGTGATATTGCCTCAGGAACTTCAGGAGCAGGAGTAGGAGGAACAGAAGGTGGGCTATCTGCATCTGGGGACCTTCGGCTCGCAGAGGTGGGGCTGACAGCACATAGGGAGGTGGCATAGAGGGCGAGGCCTCAGTTTCCCCTTGAAAAATATGTGGCACCTTTTCTTGAGACAAGGTTTTCTTCTTGGAATGGAACACTAGCACCTTACACTGTTCCTGGCCTGTGGCGCAGAACCGAATCCATGGGGGCCTCAAATGGGCAATTTCCAACCATTGATCAATATATGGAAATTGGTATGGGTGTCCAGGGTCTCCTGTTATAACATTATATACTGCTCCAACCATGAACACATCTAAGATCCCTTCTGGGGGCCATCCAACACCAAAGGTGGGCCATTCTAGGGTACAGAGGGTACCCAGTTTTCCAGGACTCAGTTTAACACCATAATCTCTTGAAAATCCTTTCTTAAAATTCTTAACCATACACTCTAAGACAGTGGGCTTGGAAGCCAATTTACCCACTGTGTGAAGTCCCACCTTGTGACGGCGACGCAAGACAAACAGCGAGGACAAGGCCTCAGGTAACAGTCGCCTTGTCTGCCTGACCTCTACCCTGGAGGAGATATTTCAGGCGCCTCTTAGCTTTGGTTTGACTGTGTAAACCCCAACGTCAGGATCCCTCTGAAGAGGGCCACACACATGCACACACCCCAGAATTGACAAGTCTTCCGATCCCAAGGGAACAAATCCTGACCTGAGTAACCCTTTGGTCACTGAGAGGTGATCAGTCTCTCCTTCTGCTGTAAGGTGGGTCCTACTTGGGCAGATGTCCCCGGGGCACTCACCAGTCCAACATCCTGTCCTGGAACCTGTTTCCACTCTCCTGAGTCCCTTTGGGAAGCAGTGTGAGCCAAGGCCATCATGGCCCAGGTGAGGGTCTGGATCTGGCCAGTGAGTGCTATCCACCTGTCACTGGACTGGTGACCATGACCTCCCCTGGTTCCCCAACAACAGTGGCACACAAGAGGCCAGCTTGGTTGTTGGCTTCACAGCCAACACACCAAAATGTTGCAGAAGAAGCAAAAACCATGGCAGTGGAAGGAGACAAACTCGGAAATGTGGAAAAGGAAGGTTTATTTCACACCAGTGCTGGCTCAGAGGAGTCACTTCCACAGTCTGAGCACCAAGTCTGTGTTCTCAGCAATTTTATACATTGCAAGGTCATGATTTTCCCATGGAAGCATCCCGGACCTCCCCCTTTCCCAGAGCAGACAGTGTTCCTCCCTAAGAAACTGAGCAAGCAAGGTTACAGAAGCGGAACTGATAAGCAATGCTGGGAACATGATTAGCAGGGCTGCTGGCTTGGGCATAGGGTACATTGTTGCTACATTATTACAAGAAGGGTGGTATGAGGTGAGCACAGCTGAAAAGGCTTGCAGCTGCCTTTTTAGCCAAGGATCGGGGGGGTTTTCCTTAGTCAGAACTCTTATTTCACAGCCACCTTTGGAGTCCACGATGGCTGTTTTGCATAGAGATTCATTAGTATTGTTTTTTAGATCTCATAAGAAATAAGTGATATATAATATTCCCTGTGTGACTTATTTCACTTAATACAACAGTCTTTTTAAGTCCATCCATGTTGCTGCAAATGAAAATACTTTACTCTTTATTATGGCTGAGTAATATTCCATTGTATATATATGCTGTGTTTTCTTTATCAATTGATGGCCACTTAGGTTGTTTCTGCATCTTGGCTATTGTAAACACTGTTAATATGAACATTAGAGTACACATACAATTTCATGGAGTTCCCATTGTGGCTCAGTGGTTAACTAATCTGACTAGGAACCATGAGGTTGTGGGTTCGATCCCTGCCCTTGCTCAGTGGGTTAAGGATCTGGCATTGCCATGAGCTGTGGTGTAGGTCTCTGACGCGGCTCGGATCCCACATTGCTCCGGCTCTGTCAGAGGCTGGCAGCTATAGCTCTGATTCCACCCCGAGCCTGGGAACCTCCATATGCTGCCGGAGCGGCCCAAGAAATGGCAAAAAAAAAAAAAAAGTACATATACAATTTCAAATTAGAGTTTTCATCTTTTCCGGATATATGCCCAAGAACGGGGTTGCTGGCACCAATTTACATTCCCACTAACAGTGTACTAGGGTTTTCTTTTCTCCACACTCTCCCCAACATTTTAAATATTTTTTAATTCTTAATTTTTATGAATTATATTTCTTCAACCATCATCACAACCTAATTTAATTCAGAATTTATTATTTGTAAACTTTTTGATGGTGGCAATTCTGACCAGTGTAAGGTGGTATCTCACCATAGTTTTGGTTTGCATTTTTCTTTTTTTTTTTTTGTCTTTATAGGGCTCTACCCACAGCATATGGAAGTTACCTAGGTTAGGAGTCTAATCGGAGCTGTTGCTGCCTGCCTATGTTAGAGCCACAACAATGCCAAATCTGAGCCACATCTGTGAACTACACCAGAGCTCACGGCAATGCTGGATCCTTAACCCACTGAGGGAGGCCAGGAATCGAACCTGCAATCTCATGGTTCCTAGTCAGATTTATTTCTGCTGCGCCATGATGGGAACTCCTGCATTTTTCTAATAAGTAGTGATGTTGGGCCTCTTTTCATATGCCTGTTGGCAACCTGTATATCTTTGGAGAAATGTTAATTTAGGTCTCCTGCCCATTTAAATTTTTTTTATATAGAGAGCCTATGATTTGTTTTGTATATTTTGGATATTAATTCCTTGTTGGTTACATCATTCACAAATATTTCCTCCCATTCTGTAGGTTGTTTTTTTATTTTGTTGGTGACTTTCTTTGCTGTACAAAAGCTTTTAAGTTTGGTTAGGTTTCATTTGTTTTCTTTTGCTTTTATTGCTTTTTTAGGAGACTGTTCCAAGAGAATATTGCCACATTTTAGGTCAGATATTGACAATTTCTGAAAGTGCTTGAACTAACTTTATATTTGCCATCAACTCATGAGAGTCAGTGCTTGATGTAGTTTTTCTTAAAATTTAAGCCTATTGGGTTGGAGTGTAGTTGTGCATTGTAGTTTTAATTTACACATTCATTTTCATGGTGACTGAAGATGTTGAGTGTGCTTTTCATTTGTTTATTGGCTACTTTAACATTCCTGTTTATATTTGCTTATTGAAATGATCTAATATTTTGTTGTGATGCATAATAAAGAATTTGACCTTATTTTTTTTTCTCTTTATGGCCACATCCATGGCATATGGAAGTTCCCAGGTTAGGGACTGGATCAGAGTTGCACGTGTGGTCTATGAAACAGCCATGGACATACCAGATCCAAGCCACATCTGTGAATTATGCTACAGCTTGCAGCAACAACAGATCCTTAACCCACTGAGCATGGCCAGAGATTGAACCCTCATCCTCACAGAGACAATATTGGGTTCTTAACCTGCAACACACATTTATTATCTTATAGATTATCTGGGGATGGCTTAACTGGGTTCTCTGACCAAGATCTTACAAGGACACAACTATGGTGTTGACTGGGCTGTATTCTTATCTGGGAATCCAGATTTTCTTCCAAGATCACCTCAGTTTTTAGCTGAATCATTCCTTACTTTTGTAGTTCTGAGGCCTTCCACTCCTAAGGGCACCCCTCTGTTTGTTGTCTTCTTCCAGGTCAGTCAGATATCCTCACAGCAATGAGTTTTCTGATCTTCCAGGAAGTTACCTTCATTACAAACCTGGTAAGGCTGGTGGGAACACTGTGAGCAAGGCACCAGGCTAATTTTCCATGTGGCTTTGTCGCTCCATAGCCAGCCTTAGCTCCTTCAAGGAGACATAATTCTGAGCAACACTTAGCTCTTCTAATATTGAGGGAACTATATTAACTTAAATAATCAAAGACCTGATAAGAACAAGAGAGAACATCAGTGGTTATTTTTACAAGACATAAGATCTTTATTATTTTCTAGGTACATTACTTGAAGGTTTCTCATAAAAAATTCTCCAGAAAGTGGGCATAGAGGGAACCTAACTTAACATAATAAAAGCCATATATGACAATCCCACAACTAACATCATTTGCAATAGTGAAAAGTTGAAAACATTTCCACTAAAATCAGGAACAAGACAAGGATGTCTAGGTTCACCACTACTATTCAACATAGTTTTGGAAGTCCTAGCAATGGCAATCAGAGAAGCAAAAGGAATACAAATTGGAAAAAAAAAGGTAAAACTATCACTGTTTGCCTATGACATGATACTGTATTTGGAAACCCCAAGGACACTACCAGAAAACTGTTAGAACTCATTAATGAATTTGGCAAAGTCACAAGATGCAAAATTAATACACAGAAATTGATTGCACTTCCATATACTAACAATGAAAGATCAGAAAGAGAAATCAGAGAAACCATCCTAATTTACCTTCACATAAAAAGGGATAAAATACCTAGGAATACACCTACCTACAGAGGAAAAAAAAAAAGACCTATACTCTGAAAACTACAAGACACTGATGAAAGAAATCAAAAATGAGACAAACAGATGGAAAAATAGACCATGCTCTTGGATTGGAAGAATCAATATTGTCAAAATGAGTATGCTACCCAAGGCAACCTACAGATTCAATACAATACCTAGCAAATTATGAAGAATGTTATTTACAGAATTAGAACAGAATGTTTAAAATTTATATGGAATCACAAAAAAACCCAAATGGCCAAAGCAATATTGAAAAAGAAAAATGGAAATTGAGGAATCAGGCTTCCTGGCTTCAGACAACATTATAAAGCTACAGTTATCAAAACAATATGGGGAAGTTCCCATTGTGGTTCAGCAGTAATAAGCCCAACATGAGGACATGGGTTGGATCCCTGGCCTCATTCAGTGGGTTATGCACTCTACATTGCTGTGAGCTGTGGTATAGGTCAAAGATATGCCTCAGATATGGCATTGCTGTGGCTGCAGTGTAGGCTGGCAGCTGTAACTCCAATTTGACCCCTAGCCTGGGAACTTCCATATGCCCCAGGTGTGGCCCCAAAATAAAAGAAAACAAAACAAAATAATATGGTACTGGCACAAAAAAGCCAGAAATATAGATCAAAGGAACCTGATAGAAAGCTCAGAAATAAACACAAGCAGCTATGGTCTATGACAAAGGAAGTAAGAACATAGAGTAGAGAAAAGACAATCTCTTCAATGAGTGGTACTGAGAAAACTGGAAAGCTACATATAAAATAATGAAATTAGAATACTCTCAAATATCAAACAAACAAAAAAACTCAAAATGGATTAAGTATGTAAATATAAAACAAGATACTATAAAAGTTCCAGAGGAAAACATAAGCAGAACACTCTTTGACCTAAATCACAGCGACATCTTGTTTGATCCACCCCCTAGAATAATGAATATAAAGCAAAAATAAACCTGTGGGACCTAATCAAACTCAAAAACTTTTGTATAGCAAAGGAAACCATTTAAACAAAAAGAAATGAAAACGCAGAGAATGGGAGAAAATCTTTGCAAATGATGCAACAGACAAAGGCCTAATCTCCAAAATATATAAACAACTCAAAAAACTCAACAACAACAACAACAACAAAAAATAACCTCAGAGTTCCCATTGTGGCACAGCAGATCCCACGAGCATCCATGAGGGTGTAGGTTCAATCCATGGCCTTAACCTCAGTGGGTTAAGAATCCCACATTACTGGAGTTCTCATCATGGTGCAGTGGTTAATGAATCCGACTAGGAACCATGACGTTGTGGGTTTGATCCTTGCCCTTGCTCAGTGGGTTAAGGACCCAACGTTGCCGTGAGCTGTGGTGTAGGTCGCAGATGCAGCTCAGATCCCATGTTGCTGTGGCTCTGGTGTAGGCTGGCAGCTACAGCTCCAATTGGACCCCTGGCCTGGGAACCTCCATATGCCGCAGGAGCGGCCCTAAGAAAGGCAAAAAGACAAAAAAAAAAAAAAAAAAAAAAAAAAAAGAATCCCACATTGCTAAGAGCAGTGGTATAGGTCACGGACATGGCTCAGATCCAGCTGTTGCTGTAGCTGTAGTGTAGGCCAGCAGCTGTAACTCCAATTCAATCCCTAGCCTTGGAATTCCAAATGCCATGGGCGTGGCCCTAAAAAGCAAAAAACAAACATCCCAACTGAAAAATGGGCAGAAGACCTGAATAGACATTTCTCTGAAGAAGACATATCCATGGCCAATAAGCACATGAAAAAATGCTCAACATCGCTATTAGAGAAATTCAAATAAAAACTACTGTGAGGTACTACCTCACACTGGTCAGAATGGCCATTATTAACAAGTCAACAAAAAAACAAATGCTAGGGAGGTTATGGAGAAAAGTGTACACCTCCTTCACTGTTGGTGGGCATGTAAATTGATACAACCACTATGGAGGTACCTCAGAAAAGTAAATATAGAACTATAATATGATCCAGCAATCCCATTCATTGGCATATATTCAGAAAAAAACATTCATTCAAGAAGATACATGTGCTCCTATGTTCACTACAGCACCATTCACAATAGCCAAGGCATGGAAACAATTTAATGTCCATTGACAGATGAATGGATTAAGAAGATGTGAGGAGTTCCTGTTGTGACTCAGCTGTTAGAGAACCCGACTAGTATCCCTGAAGATGCAGGTTCAATCCCTGGCCTCACTCAGTAGGTTAAAAATCTGGTGTTGCTGTGAGCTGTGGTGTAGGTTGGCAGATGCAGCTCCAATTTGACCCCTAGCCTGGGAACCTCCATATGCTGCAGGTGCAGCCCTCAGAAGACAGAAAAAAAAAAAAAGAACATGTAGTATATATACACAATGGAATACTACTCAGCCACAAAAAAGAACAAAATAATGCCATTTGCAGCAACACGGACACAACTACAGATTATCATACTAGGGGAAGCAAGTCAGAAAGAGAAAGACAAATACCATATATAACACTTGCATATGGAATCTAAAATATGGCACAAATGAATCAACAGATGAGTGGATTAAGAAGTTGTGGTACATATATACAATGAAAGACTACTCAGCCATGAAGAAGAACAAAATAATGGATGGAACTAGATATTCTCATACTAAGTGAAGTTAAGTCAGAAAGAGAAAGACAAATACCATATGATATCACTGATATATCAAATCTAAAATATGGCACAGATGATGCTATCTACAGAAAAGAAACAAACTCGTGGACATGGAGAATAGAATTGTGGTTGCCAAGAGGGAGAGGGAGTTTGGGGTTGGTGGATATAAACTGTTTCATTTGGAATGTAGCAAGTGAACAATGGGCTCCTACTGTATAGCACAAGGAACTGGATGTGATTGGATCACTTTGCTGTATAACAGAAATCAACTACTTTAATTAAAAAATAAAGTAAAAAAAGTTAATTTTAATAACAAATGAAAATTTTTAATGGTGTTAATTTTAATAATAAATTAAAAATTTTTAATGGCCACATCTATGGCATATGAAAGTTCCCAGGCTAGGGGTCAAATCTGAACTGCAGCTGCAGGCCTACACCACAGCCTTAGCAAAAACCAGATCTGAGCCACATATGCGAATTACATATGTGGGATAAATCCCACTTGATCATGGTTTATGGTCCTTTTAACATATATTTGTATTCAGTTTGCTAATTTTTTTTATTTCTTTTTTTTCCTTTTTGCTTTATTAGGGCTGTACCCACAGCATATGGACGGTCCCAGGCTAGCAGTCAAATTGGAGCTACAGCTGCTGGCCTACAACACAGCCACAGCAATGCAGCATCCGAGCCATGTCTGTGGACCTACACCACAGCTCATGACAATGCTGGATCCGTAACCCACCGAGCAGAGGTCAGGGATCAAACCTGCATCCTCATAGTTACTAGTCAGATTCATTTCCGCTGAGCCATGATGGGAACTTCCTTAGTTTGCTAATATTTTTTGATGATATTTGCATTTATGTTCATCAGTAATATTGGCCTGTAATTTTCTTTTTTTTTTTTTTGGTATCCTTTTCTGGTTTTGGTATCAGGTGATGGTGGCCTCATAGAATGAGCTTGGGAGTATTCCTTCCTCTGCTAGTTTTTAGAAGAGTTTTGGAAGAATAGGTGTTAATTCTCTGGATATTTGATAGAATTTTCCTCTGTAGCCATCAGGTCCTGGAATTTTGTTTTTTGGAAGGTTTTTTTTTTCTTTTTTAAATCACATTTTCAATTTCAGTACTTGTGATTGGTCAGTTCATATTTTCAATTTCTTCCTGGTTCATTCTTGGTAGGTTGTGTAATTTATTTCAATCTTATCCAGTTCTGACCACACACATAAAATCCCTTTCCTGAAATTCCTTTATTCATAAAACTTTGATAGTTATCATTGTCCAGTTTAGTTTGTCCCTTGTTTCCTTTCCCATTTAGAATTAACCTTATTTAGAACAAAATCCCTTTTTCCCCTCACAAAAAATGTCTTCATACTTTAAAACTTTTCTTACCACAAACAGATTCTATATCTACTCTTATGTCTGATAGTTTTAAACACATACATTAATTAGACTTCTTAACCTTTTAAATTTTTTTAGTGAAAATAAAGATCTGAACAATGTTGAACTGTATTAATATTTTGTTGGTTGGCAAACTTATAAATACATTTTATAATTTCCTCTAGGAAGATATGCTACTATATAGTAAAATCTTTCACTAAAACACAAGTTATATTTACTAATAGAGCCAAACCTACTTTTTTTTTTTTTTGTCTTTTGTCTTTTTAGGGCTGCAACTATGGCACGTGGAGGTTCCCAGCCTAAAGTCTAATTAGAGCTACAGCTGCCGGCCTACAGCAGAGCCACAACAACGCCAGATCCAAGCCGTGTCTGCCGACCCACATCACAGCTCACAGCAATGCCAGATCCTTAACCCACTGAGTGAGGCCAGGAATCGAACCTGCAACCTCATGGTTCCTAGTCAGATTCGTTTCGGCTGTGCCACCAGGGGAACTCCAAGCCAAATCTACTTGATCTCTCTGTGATAAGAGGTCAAAAGTAGGTATAACCTTAGACTTGTTTAGCAATAATATTTTGAGAATTTTTTTCCTAGTTGGAAATGATCTAGGCATTCAGTGAATCTTCATCATTCAATTTAACAAACCAAAGAGGTATAGGAAACTAGTCAAGTAGACATAGCAAAATTATTATTGTTAAAAATTAACCGGAGTTCCCGTCGTGGCGCAGTGGTTAACGAATCCGACTAGGAACCATGAGGTTGCGGGTTCGATCCCTGGCCTTGCTCAGTGGGTTAACGATCCGGCGTTGCTGTGAGCTGTGGTGTAGGTTGCAGACGCGGCTCGGATCCCGCATTGCTGTGGCTCTGGCGTAGGCCGGTGGCTACAGCTCCGATTCAACCCCTAGCCTGGGAACCTCCATATGCCGCGGGAACGGCCCAAGAAATAGCAACAATAACAACAACAACAAAGACAAAGGACCAAAAAAAAAAAATTAACCTAAAATTCTTATCAGTTACATCTAATTAATTTGTTATTAATAATCATTCCTAGATTATTCATAAACATTTCATGAGACATTAAAATAGTTAATCATTATCTTATGTTTTATTATTTTTAGGGGTTTTTTTTGCTGACAGAATTTGCAACAGAGCCAAACATTAGTTCCTTTCACTAGCAAACCCAAATTGAACAAAAGTTGTTTATCCTCAATGTATTTAATGCTAACTCTGAAGATATACCTGTATTAATTGAAACAACAAGCTTAAAATTAACTTTTGTTTATTAAAGATTATCTTAGATCATGTGAACTTGAAAAACATTTGGATTAGTTTTTATTATACTTTTGAGAATTTTTATATAGTGTTTGTTGGTATAAAGCCAATTAAATAGAGCTCTTTTACAAATTAATTTTGGCAGTACCATCTGGATATAACATATACATATAGAAATGTAAACAAGCACAACAAGAGATCTCATTTTAAAACTTTAATCATGATTCAGATACAATATAAAACCCACAAGTTTATAAATAACAGATTATTTAGTCAGATGGCTAAAGTTATTTTTATTATTTGTGGAGAAGACTTTTAAAATCTGTGTTTCCCCTTGACAAGCAACTTGAAGAGTGTTGTTATTTATTAGTTTAGACAAGAGAAATTTTTTAGCAGTTTGTGTTTGAAAAGGTCTCTCTCCCCCCCCCCCTCCCATTCTCCTCCCACCACCTCTGTCTTTCTTTAGTTTCAAGTCTACTGAGTGAGATAAGTCAGGTTCAGTCTTAGGTGATATGGGTTGTGTTTACACTTTAATGTTAAGATCTATAACTTTAGGGGACAGAGAAAGAAAGTGTAAGTTTTTTTTTCTAGGAATTTCAGAATATATTTGTCTATCATAAGTCTTAGGGTAATTATTACTAAAATATTGATGAAGTACAGGACACCTTTGCTCCAATATCCTGATCTTTTAAAATGTCTACAAGCATCTTTAGAGGACTAGGTAAGGTCTTAGGACTGGCAAAAATAGATGGGCCTTCTTTCTACAGTTGTACGTCTGGTTTTGCAGAAGTTTGCAAAAAAAAAAAAAAAGAATTGTTTCTTTTAGCCCTTGAATATTACACTCCAGCTCATTTATTCCCTGGTTATTTGTAGGAGAGGCTTAGGAATTACTGAGGAAATAGGGTGACATTTAATAAGGGAATTTATGTGGGATTTTAAAGTCTGATTTCTGTCCTTTCATCCTAATAAGGAATTAATTAAGACTCAGTTTTGTACTTTTTACCTTTTGGTATGATTCTCCTTTAAGTACTTATTTGATAGCTGATTTTGATGAAAGTTTGTTTTTTTTTTTAAAGAATCCATCATCTTGCTATTGATGAATAGAACTCAAAACAATCAGAATTTTATTATGGCTTAACTAAAGATGTAAGAGACATCTCACAAGATAGCATATAGCTCTAATAAGATTCAGAAAGTTCAGGAGTTCCCAAGGTGGCTCAGTGGTTAACGAATCCAACTAGGATCCATGAGGTTGCAGTTTCAATCCCTAACCTTGCTCAGTGGGTTAGGGATCCAGCGTTGCCATGAGCTGTGGTGTAGGCTGCAGACATGGCTCGGATCCCTGCGTTGCTGTGGCTGTGGCATAGGCCAGTGGCTACAGCTTCGATTGGACCCCTAGCCTGGGAACCACCATATGCGGCAGGAGCGGCCCAAGAAATGGCAAAAAGACAAAAAAAAAAAAAAAAAAAAAAAAGATTCAGAAAGTTCATACCCAACTAATAAGTAAAAAAGCCTTTCCTTTACAGGGAGTAAGAATAGTGTAGTGAAAACTATTTCGTGTCTCCATTGTCCCACAAAAATGTGGGTCACCTCCAGCTATAAATCCCAGTTTATGGCACTGGGTAGGTGCTACTGGATTGGGATTTTTTTTCCAGGACTAACAAGCAACAAATGTTGACATGATTTAAGCCCCTTTTGAACTGGGACCCCTTAGGACAAAGTCCCCTGGGACCTGGCACAGCCAGACCAAGAGAGTGCTGCTTGTGGCTTTGTGTCTCAGAATCCCAGTCTATTTGATTGGCCACCAGACCCATCTCAGTCAATGCACCTTCCAGATGGCAGAGACCAGGGAGAGTATTCTCAGTGTACACAGAGCCAAGCTCTCAGGACATACAAAATATGGAAGGACAAACCTCATCCCATTTCTAAATAGAAGACCGACAGCTGAGTTAATTCTAACTAGATGCTGCTCTGGTGAGAACTGGTGAGGCCAGCTGGAACAGCAAGCTGGCAGGGCCTCTCTGCCTGTGTTCTGTCTTCTGGTTCTTGCCCCTTATGACAAGCAACATGATAGGCGCACACACACACACACACACACACACACACACACACACACACACACACACACACTTACAAAAAACAGAGACCATCTCTGGGAGATAAATCCCCAAGTTTAGCTAAATCCAAGGAATTTGGCTCCACAAACATTTTCTCCTGCTAATCTAAATTGAGTGAGAAAGAGAGAAAAAAGGGATTCTCACCAGTTTCCCTTCCAGCAGATCTCGAGGGCAGAGATCTGGGAGGCTGACATGGTAAGAAATCTTACTTTCTGCTGGCTTTTGTCAGCAGCTGCCCCAGGATCTAGCAGCACAGCAGCCTCAGCGGAGGAGGCAGGGTCCAGCCAGCCCCCTGCCTGGCTGACCAACTGTTGGGGAGGGGGGGAAATTTCCCCTTGTACCCCCGTTGAGTTCTTATCATTGGGCTAAACAATTTGACACAACCTAAATTAACAGTAGAGAAAGAGACAGGTTTTAAATCATGCGCATGGAGGTCTCACAGAAATGAAACCCAAGAAGTGTCCAAGGCAGGCAGCTTTTATACTTTTAGACAAAGAAATCAACAGTTTGTGAACAATTGATTGGATACCAAAACAGACCGAATTAGTGAGGAATCTAAACAGAGTTTGGGCTCTGGGTAGTAAATTAAAGAAGTAACAAGGTTTGTTTATATAGGCTTCCCAGTCCAAATTCCTTGTCTCTGGCTGCAAAGGTGTCCTTTTATCCCCAGATGAAGGGAGTGTACCTTTCACATGAGAGATTTATTTACTGATTTCAGGGAGAGAGAGAGGAGAGTCAGAGCATCCTTCTTATTTTAACTATTTCTTAAGTAACCGAATTCAAAACAATCAATATTCCATTGAGACATATTTTGGGGTGGCCTACCCGTGGCCTCAGCACAGTGAAAATCTTGACTGCAAGGACTGTGTGCAATGGCAAAGCTGTCAAGATGCCCCACGAGTAGCCAGGTAAAGGTGGATTGTATCAATTTGGAGAGGAAAGCAAACTATCTCAGAGGTTGTTAAAATGGCACTTGTGGTGTGTGTGCTTGATGGTAAAATATTTGCTTGTGATGCATCTGCTGATGTTAATCTTTTGACTGCCAAGGCATCCATTTCAAAGACATTCCTCTTGAATAAACACATTGCCAGCTGTGGGTCACAGTTACCATGTAAACAACTAGATAAGAAGGCAAGCCACCCCACTCATGAAGTTCCCCTTTCAGAAAGCCCTGGGAGACCTAGATAACTGACCTTTGGATGATCTTGCTTGTCCTTTCCCAAGGCCTAATTCCTACTCTTAAATTTTAAATTTGACAATAAGGAATGAATGTGAAAACCAAGGCACTCCATTTTTCAACCCCAATAAAGACAGAACACTAGGTCTTCTCCCTCTTCCCTTCCTTTCCTTTCCCTTCTCTTCCTGTCTTCTCTCTCTCTTTACTGTCAGTCTTACTGTGTGGCCTCAGGCATGCCATGTACCCTCCAGGACTTATAAGTAATAAACTTTGTTTCTTTAAAGTTCCCTGATAGTTTTTGTGGATATGTATCTTACAAATATAATAAGAACCACAAGGGCCAGTTCAGCCATGACACTGGCTCCAGTAGGGGACATGTCTTTGGGATCTGTACAAGGTGATATGTGCCCAGGTGAGTGCCCCAGGCATTCCTTACTGATAGCATCACTATGGATAGCCTGAGACCAGCACATAGCAATTGGCACAGTCAGCAGGATTGTGTGATGGTCCTTTAAGTTAAGTGAGGGAAATGACATTTAGCTGTAACTGGCTTACTAACTGGCTAACTCAGGTTATGACACTGTCTGGGAAGGCAGCACCCCTCAATGGATGTCTTTCTTGCTGCAGTGTGCTTTTGCATATTGCCACTGCCATGTGTCACCCATATTTTCCATCCCAAAACGTCACGGCTGCCGTAATAATTCAGCTGTTAACTCCAGAGCAGTGTGATCAAGGCCATATAGTCTAATGGGAAGGTTAGATCACTGATTATGTTTACTTAATTCACTATTAATGTACATGAGGGTCCTCTATGCCTGGAGCCAAAGAGAGTTAACAAGGATGAATTGGGTTGCAAAGCTATTGTTACCACTCAGGAAGAGGCTTAGACTCTGGCCTAAAGGCATGAGGCAAGAATATTCCTGTAGGTAAGTAGGAAGGAGACTTCCTTCCTATGACCACACAGGTGGTTGGTCATGTGGAACTATGTGTCCTAACCTGGACAATAGAAGTAGATTTGCAACAGGAAACTCTTGCATCACAAAACACATAACTGTACAGATACAACAAAATTTTTTTTTTTTCTTTTTTGTCTTTTTAGGGTTGCACCTTTGCATATGGATGTTCCCAGGCTAAGGGTCGAATCAGAGCTACAGCTGCTGGCCTACACCACAGCCACAGCAACACAGGATCCAAGCTGCGTCTGCAACCTACACCACAGCTCATGGCAACACTGGATCTTTAACCCTCTGAGCGAAGCCAGGGATCAAACCTGTGTCTTCCTGGATGCTAGTCAGATTCATTTCCACTGAGCCACGATAGGAACTCCACAAAAATAAGTCTTTTTTTTTTTTTTTTTTTTTTTGTCTTTTTCCCTTTTCTAGGGCCACTCCCATGGCATATGGAGGTTCCCAGGCTAGGGGTCAAATCAGAGCTGTAGCCACTGGCCTACACCAGAGCCACCAGCAACTGGGGATCTGAGCAGTGTCTGAGACCTACACCACAGCTCACAGCAATGCCAGATCCTTAACCCACTGAGCAAGGCCAGGGATGGAACCTGCAACCTCATGGTTGCTAGTCGGATTCATTAACCACTGAGCCGGGACAGGAGCTCCTCCACAAAAATGTCTTAATGTTATTTATTTGACAGGACTTCTTATGTGTTTTTTGTTTTTAATTTTTATGGCTGCATCCATGGCATGTGGAAGTTGATGTGCCAGGGATTCAGTATGAGCCCCAGCTATGACATATGCTGCAGCTGTGGCAACACTGAATATTTAACCCGCTGTGCCATGCTAGGGATCAAACCTGTGCCTCAGCAGCGACCTGAGGTGCTGCAATTGGATTCTTAACCACTAAACCACAGCAGGAACTCCCTCATGTAATTTTATCAGAATAAGTAGGCTCAATTAGTCTAACATCTCTCTTTTTATAAGGAGTGAGGACAAATCTTTGAGATATTTCAGGAGCCCTCTGAAATATCTCAAAGTTTGTTCTGAGTCAAAACACTTTACTTGGAATTTGCTTTTGATAAACTTTGTAAAAAAAAATTTCCATTCTGCTATATAGCACTGGGAGCTATATCTAGTCACTTATGATGGAGCATGATAATTTGAGGAAAAAAATGTATATATGTATGTGTGACTGGGTCACCTTGCTGTACAGTAGAAAATTGACAGAACACTGTAAACTAGCTATAATGGAAAAAAAATTGTTTAAAAAATTTCCAGTTTTAAAACAGTCAAATGGGTCATAGTAAACAATGTTTAGTTATCTGTTTAACCAGAATAGCAATTAAAGACATCATGGGCAAATATAAAACATTTTATATTCCTATGAAAAATGGCTCTTTTAATATTGAGACAACAAGGTTTACTTAATTAATCAAAGATCTGATAAAGACAACATAGAACACAAATGATATTTTTGACTAGATATAAGATTTTTGTTTTTTCTAGGCATATTACTTAAAGACTTTTCCCCCATAATCTCTGATAGTCAAGAGCAGACAAAAAGGAGATAAAAAGTACTTTTATCCTTTTAAAAGACAGAAATTCAAATTCCAATTTTCCACCAGTGTACTTTTGATATTAAAATCATTTTATTTACTTAAATTCATTCCAATTTTATCCAGTCCTGACCACACATAAAATTCCTTTCTAAAGATTCTTCTCTAGGAGTTCCTGTCGTAGCTCAGTGGTTAATGAATCTGACTAGTATTCATGAGGACGTGGGTTTGATCCCTAGACTCACTCAGGGTGAAGGATCTGACATTGCTGTGGCTGTGGTGTAGGCAAGCAGCTACAGCTCTGATTCAACCCCTAGCCTGGGAAGCTCCATATGCCACAGGCGTGTCCCTAAAAAGACAAAAAAATAAAATAAAGATTCTTTTTCCCCCATAAACCTTTTACAACTTTCTGTGTCCATTTTGGTGGTCCTCTTCTTTGTTTGGGTTTTTTTGTTTGTTTGTTTTTTAGGGCCACACCTGTGGCATATGGAAATTCCCAGGCTAGGAATCGAATTGGAGCTGATCTACACCACAGCCACAGCAACGTGGGATCTGAGCTGCATCTGTGACCTACACCACAGCTCATGGAAATGACATATCCTTAACCCAGTGAGCGAGGCCGGGGATAGAACCCGGGGATAGAACCTCATGGAATCTAGTCGGCTTTGTTACCGCTGAACCACAGTGGGAACTCCTAGGGTTGCATTTAGATAAGGTATCCAGAACAGGCAAATCTGTTGAGACAAAAAGTAGAGTAGTGGTTTCTTATGCCTGGGGATGGGGGGAGTGGGGCAGTAGCAGGATAAGAGCTAAAGAGCTTGTGTGTTTCCATTTAGAAATAATCAGCTTTAAGACAAACCACTTTCCTTTTCCTTAATAAGATCATCTCCATGCCTTAAAATTTTTATTATTCCAAAATATTCTGTTATTCTATATGGTAGTGCTAACCACATTTATTAATTGTAATTCTTAATCCTTTGAAATCTTAAAAATTTTATTGAAAACAAAGTGTACAGTTGCAAACCATAACATTTTGTGGTTTGGCAAACCTATAAACACATTTTATAATTTTTAGAAATGTATACTACTTCATATTATAATCTTTTAATAAAAAACAAGATATATTTATTGAAACAAAAATATTTTGTTTCTCTGTAATAAGAGCAAATATAGGTATAAATTTTTTTTTTTGTCTTTTTGCTATTTCTTTGGGCTGCTCCCACAGCATATGGAGGTGCCCAGGGTAGGGGTCGAATCGGAGCTGTAGCCACTGGCCTACGCCAGAGCCACAGCAATGCGGGATCTGAGCCGCGTCTGCAACCTACACCACAGCTCAAGGCAACGCCGGATCATTAACCCACTGAGCAAGGGCAGGGACTGAACCCGCAACCTCATGGTTCCTAGTTGGATTCGTTAACCACTGCGCCACGACGGGAACTCCTAGGTATAAAATTAAACTTGTTCAGCAATTAATGTTTCATTATTTTATCTTTATAATATTTATGTTTCGCTCTCATATCACTTAGTATGATATTCTCTAGGTCCATCCATGTTGTACAAATGGCATTATTTCATTATTTTTTATAGCTAAGTAATATTCCATTATGTTTATGTTTGGATAGATA
This sequence comes from Sus scrofa, assembly GCF_054392235.1. NCBI lineage: Eukaryota > Metazoa > Chordata > Mammalia > Artiodactyla > Suidae > Sus > Sus scrofa. The sequence goes on from NC_139383.1 coordinate 153,357,045, forward strand.
GATATAAATATGTCAAATCTTCTTAAACCAGTCACCTACTGATGGATGCTTGAGTTCTTTCCATATCTTGGCCATTGTAAACAGTGCTGCTGTGAACATTGGGGTGGGTGCATAAATGCAAAACATCTTTTCTGCATATATGCCTATGATTAGGATTGCTGGATCATATTGTAGCTTTACTCTGTTTTTTAAAGAAATCCATACTCTTTCCTAAAGTGGCTGCACAAATTTACATTCCCGCATACAGTGTAGGATGGTTCACTTTTCCCCACACCCTCTCCAGCAATTATTTGTAGGCTTTTGATGATAGTCATTCTGACGAGTGTGAGGTGATACTTCACTAAGGTTTGGATTTGCATTTATCTGATAATTAGTGACATTGAACATCTTTTCTTGTGCCTGCTGGCTACCTGTATGTCTTCTTTGGGGAAGTGTCTATTTAGGTATCCAACCGGTTTTTGTTGGGTTATTCGTTTTTTTGATATTGAGCTGTATGTGCTGTTTTTATATTTTAGATACTAAGGCCTGGTCAGTTGCATCATTGCAAATATTTTCTCTTATTTCATAGGTTATTTCTTGATTTTGTTAATGATATCCTTTGCTCTGAAAAAGCTTATATGTTTGCTTAAATACCATTTGTTTACTTTTTTTTTTTTTTTGTCCTTTTAGGGCCCCACCCACGGCATATGGAAGTTCCCAGGCTAGGGGTCTAATCGGAGCTGTAGCTGCCGGCGTACACCAGAGCCACAGCAACACCAGATCCGAGCCGCATCTGCAACCTACACCAGAGCTCACAGCATTGCCAGATCCTTAACCTACTGAGAGAGGCCAGGGATTGAACCTACAACCTCATGGTTCCTAGTTGGATTCATTTCCTCTGCGCCATGACGGGAACTCCACCACTTGTTTACTTTTGCTTTTATTTCCTTTGCCATGGGAGACTGATCTAAGAAAATATTGCTATAAAATATTTCAGAGAATAATTTGCCTACATTCTCTTCTGGGATTTTTATGGTATCATGTAATATTTAAGTTTTTAAAGAATTGTGACTTTTTTTTGTACATGGTGTGAGAGAGTGTTCCAATTTAACTGATTTCCATGTAGCTGTCCAGCTTTCCCAACACCACTTGTTGAAGAGATTGTCTTTTCTCCATTGTATATTCTTGCCTCCATTCTCATAGATTAATTGGCCATTGGTGTGTGGATTTATTTCTGGGCTCTCTGTCCAGTTCCTTTGATATATATGTCTTTTTTTTTTTGCCAAAACCATGCTATTTTGATTACAGTATCTTTGTAATATTGTCTGAAATCAGGAATAATTATTCTTGCAGCTTTGTTCTTTTTCCTCACGATTGCTTTGGCAATTCTGGGTCTTTTGTGACTCCATATAAATTTTAACATTATTTATTCTAGTTCTTTGAAAAGTTTCATGGGTAATTTGATAGAGATTGTATTAAATATGTAGATTGCTTTGGGTAGTATGACCATTTTAACTATATTAATTCTTCCAATCCAATAACACAAGTCTTTCAAAACCTTCCTGGTTAAGTTTATTCCTAGGCATTTTTTTTTCCTGAGTTCTTAATAATCTTTATTTTTTTAACATAATGATTTTTCTTTTTTTCCATTATAGCTGGTTTACAGTGTTCTGTCAATTTTCTGCTGTACAGCATGGTGACCCAGTTAGACATACATGTATACATTCTTTTTTCTCACATTATCATGCTCCAGCATAAGTGACTAGACAGCAGGATCTCATTGCTCATCCATTCCAAAGGCAATAGTCCACATCTATTGGGTATTTTATATTTTATGTGATTTAAAATGGGATTTAAAAAAGTTCTCTTTCAGCATTTCAGTGTTATTATAAAGAAATACAACAGATTTATGTATGTTAATCTTATATCTTTCTATCTTGTTGAATTTATTTATTTGTTCTAATCATTTTTGTGTTGAGTCTTAGGGTTTTTTATAGAGAATGTCATGTCATCTGCATATAATCACAGTTTTAGCTCTTTCCTTCCACTTTGGAAAACTTATTTCTTTTTTCTGTGGTTGCTTTGTCTAGGACTTCCAATACTATGTTGAATAGAAGTGGTAATAGTAGGCATTCATATATTATTCCAGAATTTGGTGAGAAAGCTTTCTGTTTTTCACCATTGAATATTATGTTGGTTGCAAAAATATTTCTCATAAATGTTTTATATTATGTTGAGGTACATTCCCTTTATACCCACTTTGATGAGAGTTTTTTATCATGATTGAATGTTGAATTTTATTGAGTACTTTTCCTGTATCTATTGAGAAGATCATGTGGTTTTTGTCTTTTCATTTGTTAATGTGATATATACCATTGGTTGATTTGCATATGTTGAAACATCCTTACACCCCTAGAATTAATATGACTTGATAATGTTGTATGATCCTTTTTATGTATTGTTGGATTTGGCTTGCTGATATTTTGTTGAGGATGTTTGCATCTAAATTCATCAAAGATTATCCTCTGATTTTCTTTATTGGTCTTATCTTTGTCTGCTTTGAGTAACAGGCTGATGATAGCTAGACAGAATGAATTTTGGAATGTTCGCTCTTCTTCAGTCTTTTGGAGGGATTTGAGAAGTATTGTCATAAGTTCTTTATATGTTTTGTAGAAATCCCCAGTGAAGCCATAGGATCCTGGATTTTTTTTTTTTTTGCAAGGATCTTCATCATCATCACCATCATTATTATTATTACTACAGATTCTATTTCATTTCTAGTGATCAGTCTTTTCAGATGATCTGGTTTTTCTTGACCTAACTGTGGCAGGCTGTATGTTTCTAGAAACTTGTTCACTAGTTGTAGGTTGTCCAATTTGTTGACATATAACTAGTCATATATATACCCTTAATGACTTTTTCTGTTTCTGAGGTATTGATTGTTATTTTTCCTCTTTCTTTCTGATTTTGTTTATGTCTCTTTTCTCTTGTTGAGCCTGGCTAGAGGTTTGTCAATTATATTTATCTTTTCAAAAAAAAAAAAAAAAGCTCTTGGTTTTTTAATATTTTCTAACACTCGATTTATTTCCTCTCTGATCTTTATTATTTCCTTCCTTCTGATGACTTTGGATTTTATTTGTTCTTTCTTTTCTAATTATTTTAGGTGGTAGTTTAGGTTGTTAATTTGAGAATTTTTTTTTTGAGGAAGGCCTATATATATCACAATGAGCTTTTCTCTTATAACAGCTCTTGCTATATCCCCAATTGTATTTTATTTTATTTGTTTTTAGGACTGCACCTGCATCATATGGAGGTTCCCGGGATAGGGGTCAAATCAGAGCCATAGCTGCTGGCCTATGGCATAGCCACAGCAACACACGATCCAAGCCGTGTCTTTGACCTACAAAACAGCTCATGGCAATGCCAGATCATTAATCTACTGAGTAAGGCCAGGGATCAAACCTGCATCCTCATGAATGCCAGTGATACTCATTAACTGCTGAGCCACAATGGGAACTCCTATATCCCTGATTTTATAAGGTTGTGTTTTCACTGTCATTTTTTTCAAGATATTTTCTGAATTCCTCTTTGATTTCATCATTGGCACTCTTTTTTTTAAGTAACATGTTGTTCAGTCTCCATGAGTTCATTTTTTTCCTTTTCTTTCTGTGATTGATTTCTAGTTTTGTTGTGGTTAAAAAAATGCTCAAAATAATTTCCATCTTCTTAAATTTGTTAAAGCTTGTATTGTGAGCTAATATGTTGTTTATGATAGTGTTCCATGTGTGCTTGAAAAGAATGTACTATTTTTTTCTTTTTTCTTTTTTATATAGTGTCCTGTAAAAACTAATTACAACCAACTGTCTATTGTGTTATTTAGGATTTGTGTTGCCTTACTGATTTTCTGTGTGGGAGATCTGTCCATTGATATCAGTGGGATATTAAAAATCTCCTACTACTGTAATCCCATCAGTCTCTCCCTTTATGTCTGTTAGTATTTGTTTTATATATTTTGGTGCTTTCTATTGAGTGTGTGTGTACACACACACACACACACACAGAGTGTAATATCCTCTTCTTATATTGATCCTTCTGTACTTATATAATGTCTTTTCTTGTCTTTGTGCACTTTGTTTTAAAGTTATTTTGTCTAGTATGAGTATTGATACCCCTGTTTTCTCATAATTTCCATTTGCATGAAATATCTTTTTCCATCTCCTCACTTTCAATTTGTGCGTGTCTTTCACTCTGAAATGAGTCTCTTGTGGACAGAGTTTTGTAGGTTTTTATTTGGGGGGATGTTAGGTTTTTTTATATATCTGCCCTATTTGTCTTTTATCAGTGCATTTAGTCCCTTGAGACTTAAAGTAATTATTGATAGATAGGGTCTTATTACCAATTTAAACCTTGTTTCCCAATTGATATTTTATTTCTTATTTGTTCTTTTTGTTTTTCCAACTGTGATTTGATAGGTTTTTTTTTTTGTATTATCCTTGTATTATCCTTTTTCCCTCTTCTTTTTGATATTTGTAAGGCTATTGTATGTTTTGTGATTGATTTGTGATTACACTGCTTTTCAAGTATGTTAACCTCTTCCTATATCTGCTCGCCTTAGACTAGTAGCCATATAGACTCAAACACATTCTTAGGAAAAAAACTACATATTCTTACTACCCTCCCTCACATTTTATAATTTTGATGTTCTCTTTTACATCTTCATGTTTTTAGGCCAAATTTTAATTATTTGCCAATTTGAAAAACTGAGAGATTTGTACTTGGAAAGATTAGTAGTTAGTTGTGGAGTCATTGTCCCATATTCTCCAATGACAGTAATTAGCTGGAGCTGAGCAGTGCTACTTCTTCATGTTTATCTTTTTGCTTTTCATTATAGTTATCATAACTTTCACAAAATTTTTTTTGATTTCTTTTTTTTAAAAAATGAGTACTAGCATATTTAATTTATTTATGTTCCAAGTGTGATTTTATCTTTCCTATAGATTCTTGTTTCATTTCTATTTGGAGAAGACTTTTCAATATTTCTTTGAGGATAGGTTTAGTATTACTGTATTCTTTTAGTTTTTTTTTTTTTCTTGCCTGAAACATTCTTTATCTCTCCTTCTATTCTAAATGACAACATTGCTGGATAGCATATCCTAGGTTACAAGTTTTCCCCTTTCAGGTTGAATATATTTTGAAACTACCTTCTAACCTACAACATTTATGTAGAGAAGTCAGCTGATAGCCTTATGGGGCTTCCCTCATAATTAACTATTTGTTTTTCCTTTTACTTCCTTTAGAATCCTCTGTTTATCTTTAACTTTTGACATTTTTATTATAATATTTCTTGACATCAGTCTGTTTGTGTTCATCTTTTATGGAACCCTCTGTGCTTCCTCCATGTGGGTATCTGTTTCATTCTTTGGGTTTGGGAAGTTTTTCTGCCATAATTTTTTTTTTTTTTTTTTTTTTTTTAGCTTTTTAGGGATGCACCCATGGCATATGGAGGTTCCCGGGCTAGAGGTCTAATCGGAGCTGTAGTCACCATACTACACCACAGCCACAGCAATGTCAGATCCAAACCACATCTATGACCTACACCACAGCTCACAGCAATCCCGGATCCTTAACCCACTCAGTGAGGTCAGGGATTGAACCCACAACCTCATGGTTCCTAGTTGGATTCATTTCCACTGCACCATGATGGGAACTCCACCATAATTTCTTCAAGTATATTTTTGATCCCCTTTTCTCTTTCTTCTCCTCTTGGAATCCCTATTATGCACAGATCTGGATACTTTATATTTTCCCATAGATCTCATATATTGCTTTCATTTTTTTAATTTATCTTTCTGTCTTCTGTTCTGAGTGCATGATTTCCATTATTGTGTTTTCCAGATCACTTATTCATTCTTATGCAAGTTTTAGTCTGCTGTTCATTGCTTTGTATCTTGATGATTCAGTTGTCTACTTTTATTGGCTCCTCTTTATCATTTCTAGTTCCTAGTCACAATGATCTGCATTTCTATTGATAATCTTTCTTCAGTCATTTTTATTAATTTCTTTTTTTTTTTTGTCTTTTGTCTTTTTGTTGTTGTTGTTGTTGTTGTTGTTGTTGTTGTTGCTATTTCTTGGGCTGCTCCTGCGGCATATGGAGGTTCCCAGGCTAGGGGTCGAATCGGAGCTGTAGCCACCAGCCTACGCCAGAGCCACAGCAACACGGGATCCGAGCCACATCTGCAACCTACACCACAGCTCACGGCAACGCCGGATCATTAACCCACTGAGCAAGGGCAGGGACCGAACCCTCAACCTCATGGTTCCTAGTCGGATTCGTTAACCACTGCGCCACGACGGGAACTCCTAATTTCTTTTTGAATTTGGGGTATAGTAGACTGGTGAGGTCTGTTTCATTATTTGTTCTTCCATGGGATTTTTCTTGTTGTTCTAATTGGAGTCCTTCCTCTACTTTTTCATTTTACTTTTTTGTCTCTGTGAATTTAGGAGAAACAGTTATCTACTATGGCCTTGAAAAGCTTTTTTTTTATGCAGAAGTATCCTTGTACAGACAACGTGCATATGATATTTTTGGTGTGAGATCTGTGTTTTGTATGCATGCTGTGCACATTTTTTTCTCAGCGTGTTCTATTACCCCTTGGATAGAGGATATGATTGGTGTTTTGGCGATCAGAGCCTGCATTAGATGTTGAGTTGGGCCTCTTCTTTGTTTTGTGGCTATCACAGCCCTATTGGGGGTGAGGTCTGCTCTCCAGTTTTTGAAGTAGAAGGCCTGAATTTTGGGGTTCAGTATGGCTTTGTTGCCCTTGAGTGTGTGCTTTGTCACCAGGGGGGCAATGGCTGAAGCAAATTAGGTCCAAGTGGTCACAGTGAACTTAAGCAGTGCCTCTGCAGGTATCTATGTTTCTGCCAGGGTCACATCCCTTTCTCTGTTGTGTTCATCCCAGACCCAGTGCTAGGCTGGTGCTTAGGGCTACAGTGTTGTAGCTGCAGGAAATGAGGTGGTTGTGCTACCGCCACCTGAGACCCAAACTTCCTCTGTGACAGGACTTACCCCAGATCCAGCTCCAAACTGTGGTGCGGTGTGAGTAGAATGGAAGAGCTCCCACTGGAAAAGTAACTACTTCTTAATCTTTCCCAGGGGCTGTCTGCTTAAGGTGGGCATTTCTGTGGTGCCACCTGGTGTGCATACCAACATAGAACATCCATTCCAGACCCAACTCTGCCCTTCACACAGTGACAGTGGGCTCCAACTTTTGGTCTGGACATACCCCAGGCCCTCCAGCTTGTCCCTAGGCAGCTAGATGGAATCTCCTCATGGTTTAGTACCTGTCTGCTTGAGATTTAGTGTTTAGCTCCTGCTCATGCTAACAGCCTCTCCTGGTGTGTGCTTCAGGGCTGGAAAGTTTGACAAAGTGGCAGCCATCAGCATAGATCTCTTTCTGCTTTGATTCCTAATAAGCCTGTACATGTGAAATCCTCCAAGGAAAGGTCCAGGCCCCTCCAGCCCCAGTATATCTGAGCAGACCACCCAGCAGCCAAGGGGGCTCCTCAGGGTGACGGCCTGCCTTCTTTTCACAGACCCCTCTCAGGGGCACCAGTCCCATCCTGATGCTTTTTTCTTTGCCCTATTTTGGGATCTTTCTTGCACCTATGTTTATATAAGAGATCTTCTGCCAGTTTCCAGTTGGTTTTCTGTGAGCATTGTTCCATAGGTAGATTTATTTTTATTTATTTATGAAGGAGGTTAGTCCATGTCCTCTTACTTTGCCATCCTGGTCCTCTCTGAGACGTAATAAGACTTAGAACTTAAGGGGCAGATAAAGAAAATTTAAGTTTTTTTTTCCTAGGAGTTTTGGAGTATATGTGTCTATTGTCATAAGTCTTAGGGATAGCTATTATTAAAATTTTTTGAAGTATAGGACATCTTTGCTCCAATATCCTGATCTTTTATAATATGTACAAGCATTTTGAGAGGAAAAAGTGAGATATTAGGGCTAGTAAAGGTAGATGGGCCTTGGATTTTTTCTAGAGTTGTACTTCTGGCTTTGTAGGAATTTGCAAGACAAAGGTAGTTGTTTCTGTTAGCTCTTGAATATTGTATACCAGATGATTTATTTCCTAATTATTTGTAGGAGTTGGAGAACTGCTGAGAAGACAGAATGATTTTTAAGAAGGGGAATTTAGGGAGCTCCCAGATGGTGCAGTGGGTTAAGTATCAGCATTGTCACTGCTGTGGCTCAGGTCACTGCTGTGGTGCCAGTTTGATCCCTGGCCCAGGAACTTCCATGTGCCATGGGTTCAGCCAAAAAGATAAAAAAAGGGGGGGGGGTGGAATTCATGGAGGATTTTGCTTTAATTTCCATTCTTTTATCTTCATAAAGGGTTCCTTAAGTCTGGTCCTAATAATTGTCTTCCTTTCAATTTGTTCCTCCCATTGGTACCAATACAACTGCTGCTTATTACAGGAGCTGTTATTTTGTTTGCATTTTAAATATAGCTAACTTAAAAGATCTATTGTCTATTTATTGACAAGTAGGATCTTAAATTAATTTAGACTCAGACCATTAAGTATTTTTATGGCTTAACTAAAGATATAAGAGGCATCCCACAAGAGAGTATACAGCCCTCACCATATAAAGAAATTTTACTCCCCAGATTTAGTTTAAGAATGTAAAACCCTTCCTTAATAGGGAGTAAGAATAGTGTAGTTAAAACAGTGTCTCTGTTGTTCCACAAAAATATGGGGCATCTCCAGCCACAAACCTGCTAATTTGTAGCACCAGGTAGGTGCTAATGGAATGGGATTTTCTAGGACTAACAGACAACAAAGGTTGACATGAGAAATGCCCCCCCTTAGACTGGGGCCCCTTAGGACAAAGTCCCCTGGGACTTGGCACAGCCAGACCAAGAGAGTGCTGCTTGTGACTTTGTGTCTCAGAATCCCAATCTCTTTAACTGGCCACCAGACACATCTCAGTAAAAGCATCTTCCATATGGCAGAGACCAGGGAAAATATTCTCACTGCACACAGAGCCAAGCTCTCAGGACACAACAAGACAGAAGGAAAATCCTCACTCCATTTTACACAGAGACCCCACAGCTAAGTTTGACTAAACAGACACTGTCCTGGTAATAAATCTTAATTCACAAGCCAGTGAGGCCAACTCACAGGGTCTAGGCCTGCATTCTTCCCTATGGCTCTTCCTCCTTATGACAAACAACATGATAGACAGACACACACACACATATTAAAAAAAAAAACAAACCAACCATCTCTGGGAGAACACCCTAATGTTGCTAAGGCCAAGGAACTTAGTTCTACAAACATTTTCTCCTACTAATCCTGATTGTGTGTGTGTGTGTGTGTGTGAGTGAGAGAGAGAGAGAGAGAGAGAGGGAGAGAGAGGGAGAGAGAGGGAGAGAGAGGGAGAGAGAGGGAGGGAGGGAGGGAGGGAGGGAGAGAGGGAGAAAGAGAGGACATTTGCCACTTCCTTTTCCAAAAACCCTGGGGGCAGAGATTGGGAGGCTGATGCGGTAGAAATCTTACTTTCTGCTTTTGTCACGTCAAATATCCCAGGGTCTCTTAGCTGCCACAGGTTCAGGGTAGAAAACAGGTCCCTCTACCCTTTTGGAAATGTCCTCCTCTATCACACTTGAGTTCTTGTGGGTGGACTGATCAAATTGACACAAGACAGATTAACAGAAGAAAAAGAGACAAATTTTAATTCATGCATGTGGAGGTCTCCCAGAAATGAGAACTAAGGAGTGGCCAGAGCAGGCAGCTTTAATATTTTTAGACAAAGAAACAATACATTTGTTTGGAATTGAGAGGACAAAGAAATTTAGGCTTTGGGTGCTTGAACATGGATTCATTATATAGGCTTCTTTGCATGAATTCTTCATTTCTCAGTGTAAGGGTGTCCTTTTACCTCTAGATGCAGGGAGTGCACCTTTCACACGAGAGACCCATTTCTTCCTTTCAGGGAGACAGAGGGGAGGGATAGAGTGTCCCTCTTGCATAGACTGTTTCTTTTTTTTCTTTTTGTCTTTTTGCCATTTCTTGGGCCGCTCCACGGCATATGGAGGTTCCCAGGCTAAGGGTCCAATCAGAGCTGTAGCCACTGGCCTACACCAGAGCCACATAGGCTGTTTCTTAAGTTACTTTAATTCAAAATAATCAGTATGCCATTGAGGCACACATTTTGGGGCAGCTACCCTGAGCTCCAACATCAAGGAGCAATGTCACCTAAGTAGTTGCTGTGTTTGGTGGTGAGAAAGATCAGCACAGGGCAGGATAGGAGAGGCCGGCTGGTTGTGAGTCTGAATGTATGTGATAGTGCCTGGCTCAGGATGCAATTACATGTATGGGATCCACGCTCATTGGCAAATCTCAGTGATCTTCATCAGATCAGTAGGATGCACCTTGCCAAGGATGCCCTTTCTCCAGCCACAGTGCATGCAGACCTGGCTCATTGACAGGATAATTGCAGGCAGATTTTGTGGATGGCAGCTTTACACTCAAAGATCACCCCATTAGATTATAGTGATATCATTTGAGCCAGCCAGGCCACAATGGGAGGGTCCTTCTGCCTGGGATATAAGTTCAGACACAGCATAAGGAGGGTGTGACTGGTTGGAGTGGCTGGTTCGAGCATTGCTTCCATTGGCACCATTTAACATAAAGGGAGGTGAGCTCTGGGTCAGAATTTATGCCTGTTGACACACTGGGCAGTCCTTCTAACAGGACCTGCCCCTGGCTGTCAGCCATCCTGTGGTACAGTAATGCACCTGGCTGATTTCTTTCCTGCTGGGACAGGATTAGACCTGCAGAACCTACTAGCAATCCCATTACCCATATTACACACATAAGCATCAGCAGTCACATCCATGGAGGGTATTTGCAGCTGAGTAGCTTGCACGGTTTCCTTTTACAGGAGTAAGCAGGATACTGACCAAAGGCAGAGTGACCTGGCTTTAAAGCATGAGGTCTTTAATTCTTTATCTCAGGTTGGGTAGGAGCCAAGCTTTTGTCTGCAGGTTTTGGCTGCTAGATCCTAGGGTTCTTTTAAAATGTTATGGCTTTTCAGGTCTTTGGGAATACCAGCTAGTTACCTCATTTCTGTGGTGATAACAGAAGTATTAAACACTCTCAGCATCCAGTCAGTCTCTTTTTATTCCTCCTGATGTACAAAATCTTTTAAAATATTTTGAATCTCAAGATGCATGGGAATTCCCTTGTGGTACAGTGGGTTAGGGACCTGGCGCTGTCATTGCAGCAGCTTGGGTCACTGCTGTGGCATGAGTTCTATTCCTAGCCCAGAGACTTCCACATGCCATGGGCATGGCCAAAAATTTTAAAAAATAAAAAATTAAAAGTACAAAATTTAGGCAAAGAAAATAATATATATATGTATGACTGGGTCACTTTGCCATACAGTAGAAATTAACAGAACGTTATAGTTATGAATCAACTATAATGAAAAAAATGAAAATCTTTTTAAAAAAAAGATGCATAAAACTTCAATTTTAAATACCCCACTTATTTGACCTTATGGATTATTATTGGAAAGGTGGGTGTTCTCAGAAGCCAGAACCATAGGTACATGCTTCCCTAACCAGGGTGTCCCAATCAACCTCAAAAGGATTGGGTTGGCCCTACTGTATGTGGTAGTGGCAGGGTCACTAGGGCTGCCCTTTGACTCTGGGAGCATGGAACTGACTTTGGCACATTAGTTTACCAGAGCACTGACTGCCCAGGCTGCTTCTATGGGCATTTTATAGTAAATGAGGTGATTGCTAACTTTGGGGGTGGGGTAGGTTGGGTAGGCACTAGATGCTCAGGCTTTTTATATAAGGCCATTATATCTTTTGCCACCCTATGCCAGGGGTGGCCTACAGTATCCCACAGGGTTGAAGGAGGAAGTGTAACAGCAGCAATATCTGCAGCAACAGAAGGATAAGAGACTTTGGCTGCACCTTCCTCCCTGAAGCTCCATGCTTCCCTGAGTTAGGTGCCCCAGTAGTACTAGTTAGACCTGGAAGTCCCATTGGCATCTGAAAATACAGTGATCAGAGATAGGGAGTCTCCTCATCTTTCTAAGGGCACTCCTGGACCTTTATCTGATAGCACCTATTTGGGCAGGGGTTCACCTGCATGTCCCAGCATTTAACTAATGAAGTGAGACCTTGTGACAATCTTGTCCAGTTTTTCTACCTGTCAGCAGCTAGTCATGCTTAGATCCAAGAAATATACCCAAAGTCTAGCATGCACTGGGGGAATTCACCCTCTGTGGGGCATTGATTAACAGAGGACATGTCTGCAGCACCTCAAATCTGTTCTGATGAGCATTGCTCTGAGGTTTGGGGAAACTCTGGTTGTTCCTTTCAGAGTTGACACCATGGGATGGGAAGCCTCAGAAGCAGTCTTTGTAGGTGGTATGCTGCAGCACAAATGCAGCAAGAGGTGGGCCTCTCCCAGACAGAATTACTCACCCAGGAGCACTGGCTAGTCAGCTATTTATAGCTAAAGAACAACCCCACATTCTTGTTCATGATATCAGTGGTTATAACTTTGTTAAATTAGCATTGTTAAGTGGAGCACAGGGTGCCAGACAGATGGTGAGTTACAGTTCAACAACAGACCAGGAGAGCAACTGAAATAGACAAGTTGATTATTCACAGGTTATGGAGGAAAGACACAGCATATCTGGAGGGGGCCATGTGAGGACTATGGAGGGGTGCATACAGACAGAGAAGGAGAGAGACAGGGTCTGTGTCACATGCTTTATTAAGGTCATGGGTGGAGTGCTTTGGGGTTCCTGTGCCAAAGCTGGATCGGTCAATTCAAACCAAAAGAGTGGGGTTTTGGTGAGCTCCTTTGGGGTCTTCGCTAAGGGGCATAAAAAGGGAAGACCCTAGGAAGCCAGAGGGATTGTTGGGGGAGTCACATTAGGAACTTTTATTCACTTGTGACTCTGTGGGCTCTTGTCTAGGGCATGTGCTTGCATGAGGGGCTAATGTCAGCTAAGGCCTCTGTTGGCCAGTTTGCCACACGGAATGGCTGCCAAGGTGGCAATACCACGGAATCTGTTGACCTAAGACAAATAGGCTGCAAGTTATTTCTCCAACAAAGATGGTATTATTTAGGACTAGCAGAGAATTACAGTTGATCTACAGCCATGGAGAGCCACGGGCAATCTCCCACATAGCAAGGGAAGGAGAACTATTTACTATTTTGTAGAGGGAAAAAGGAAGTTGGGAGAGCCATGGCAAACAAAGAGTCTATGGCTTCTCATTGGCTGAGTCCTTACCATGAAGGAAGAATAGACTCTTCCTCCTGTTGGGCTCTGCTATTGTTGCAGGGAGTGAGAGCACCCCCTGCTGGTGTCTTGAATCTTTATTGCAGGTATCAGTTTTTTACAAGTGGCTTAGCTAAACTCTTGACAAGGATAAAGTAATAATAATCACAATTATATAATATTCATTTTGTGCAGCATTCAGTTTCCACCAGTGCAGTGGCAAATGCAATTTCAAAAGTACATTAACTTTTTTTTTGTCTTTTTAGGGTCACACCTACCACACATGAAAGTTCCCTGGGCTAGAGGTCCAGTCGGGGCTGTAGCTGTATGCCTATGCCACAGCCACAGCAACACCAGATCTGAGCTGCAATTGTGACCCATACCACAGCTCATGGCAATGCCAGATCCTTTACCCACTGAAGGAGGCCAGGGCTCAAACCCACATCCTCATGGATACTAGTCAGGTTCATTACCACTGAGTCATGACAGGAACTCCAAGCTTTAAAAGCTTATATTCCAAAATGCCCTACTTCTCAATCTCTCAACTTTTTTTTCAAGCAGGTAAAAAATTTCTAGAAGGCTATGATACTTAGTTGCTGTAGGTCTTAAATACCTTAAAAGAGATACATTATTTAATTTTGGACTGAAGTTAGAATGTTTATTCTCAAATATATTCTGGCCATATTCTGTGGTTCAAGCCACATGTCTATGAAACACCATTTACATTTGGATTTGGCTTTTGATAGCTTTTTCTTTTGGCCATACTGTGGCATATAGAAGTTCCCAGGCCAGGGATTGACCTTGTGCCACAGCAGTGACCTAAGCCACAGAAATGACAACATTGGATCCTTATCCCACTAAGCCACCAGGGAAATCTTGATTTGACAGCTTTTAATCCAACTTCCCCTTCATCTACTTCTGCTTAACAACTAGGCAGGATGATAATAAAGCCTGGGTGCTTCTTACTTTGGAGCAAGTGGGAAGTTCAAATCATTCATGGACATCTCATCTCAGCCCCACTCCTAACCATCACACAAACCCCAAGCTGGTCTCTTTCCCTTATCCTCTCAGTCTATGTTGGACCTGCCTGGGAGTTTCTGCTCTCCCTAGAAAACCTCCATTGTGTGAGTAATGAACATGTTTATACCCTCTTGGAATGTACATAGATAGCATTGTCAGTCTGGATATGCAAACAAAATTTTGAGTGAAGTTTCATCCTCTGTCTTCAGGTTGGCTACAACAGTATGCCTCTGCCATGTACTCTTTTGCAATGCTGTGTTAACAGTTTTGAGGTCCAAGCTAAAGGCTGGTCAGTTACCCTTTCTGAACAGCTCAAGTCTACACACCAACCATTTTTCTTACAATCTCACATTCGCAGCACTATGCACTAGCTAAAATTGCCCCAGGGCCAGGTATCAAACAATTAGGGACACTCCTAGACCTTTGTGTCTGATAAGTTTTTGAAATTAGCCATTCCATAGAGAGCCTATGATACCTAGCTAAGCCCAGCTCACAAGCTGCCTCCTAGAACTCTAGCTTGCTGTGATCCTGCCCCAGGTGTGACCCCCTCACTTGACCCTGCCTGGCAGCCTTCTCTTGTTTGGGACTCTTAAGTTATATTTTAAAAATTGTGTCTCATCTATCCTAGTGTCACTGTGCCATGCACCATCAAAATATCTTTAAATCCTATAAAACAATTGGCATTACAGAAAGCATGTCTAGGCTGTTACCACTGTATGGGCAGCTTTGCATAGGACCTACTTTGGGATTATGATGGATTCCAGACTGCTGATAAAATGGGTCTGGACAAAACTTCCACTCGTTGGTGAGCTTCTGCTTTAGCCCTGCTGTTCTGTTTGATGGTAGTTGCTACATCTCTTCTTTCCCAAATTTTCTAGGTTTCAGAATATTCAAAATGAACACTTCCAACTGCCAACTGGCCAAGCCCTGGGGACTATATAAAGTACAAGCAGGTGCCCATTGTAGGACCCTGTAGCAGACCACTTGAGCCTTGCTCTCTAGGGATGGGCATTCCAGTTGTTACTGAACCAAACTTGGGTCTGCTCATCCACATGCAACAAAGTCAATCTGCTGACATCAGGTTGTTAGGTTAAGAAAAGTACACCATTTATTGCAGGATCCAAGCCAGGGGTACAGGTGGCTCATGCTCAAAAGACCTGAACTCCCTGATTGGGTTCAGGGAAATGTGTATAAAGACAGGGTGATGGAGAGAGTTGTAGGTATGTGGTCAGCTTGTGCATAATTCTCTAGTTGGCTGATGGTGAGGTAACAGGGCATTATCACAGGGGTTAACATCAATCCTTAGGCTACAGGCAGTCTGGGGTCTACTTGCTCATAGTCATCATGCAGTTACTTTCTTCCACCTGATAGGGGTTTTAGTATCCTCAAAACAACTTAAGAGTGTACATTGACACTGTTAGCTATGTACTTCAGGGAGGAACTAATGATTCTGTGACTGCCACATGGCTAATTTGTTGTTTAAATTGTTATCAGTTCTCCTGGCCTAACTGCCATCTTTTGTTACTATGTTTACATTCTTCCAATTATCAATGCTTGATCTAGGCTTTTATGGCTCAGGGGAGGCTGAAAGACTAAAACTTTTCTACAAACAAGAAGTAGATGGAGGACATGGTGGGGGCAATCTGTCCCAGAAAGGTCTCATAGGGTTCTGCTCAGTTACATGGTATGTTTCTAGTTGCAGCATGTGTTTGGAAGAGGTTTATTCCAGGGGCCTATTATCTTTTGGGTGTCAGTATTTTTTTTATTATTATCCAGGGCACAACTCTAGTTTATCCACATTTTCTAGGCAACCCTTATGAATAAAGGTGTTAGCTGGGCCTGCCTGCTACATAGAAGTGGTACCTGGGTCTCCTTGTCAGTGTTGCTCAGGTCGGGGTATCAATCCACCTGTCCTCTTTCCTACTGCATTCCTTACTACTTCACCAGTCATCTTCCTGCTCCAAGACCCTGAGAGGTATTGTGGTCTAGACCCTTGGAGTAGCACAATGTTTAATTCAGAATAGCAAGGAAAGAAGTATCTCGCACCTGGACCCCTCTACCATGACATCTGCCAATGTTAACCTATTGCTTAAATATTGTAAGACTCCTGGCCATGTGCCTGGACCTTAGTAAATGAAACTGCATAGCAATGTAAGAAGGGACAGATGCTTTGAAAATGGGGCTATTTATGTCCCAGTGAGAAGCTGTGATAGTTTTTCAAAATGCAGTCTCGAATCCTGGAAGGTGTACTGGAAGTTCTTGAATCAAGAGGCAGCTGCCTTTGAGGCATTTCACTGATCACCTTCCCCCACTTTTCTTGTAACACCAAAAGGGTTAGTTCCATTGAGTTACCAGACACATACAGAAACTGAGACCATAGCTTTAAAAAGTTAGAAGCCTGAAACAGAAAAAAATAAATAAATAAAAGAAACCTATATACAAGAGGAAGAAACACCACCACTAAAATTATATATATAATTTTAAAATAGTACATAATCTTATAATAATCATGTCATATATAACTGTTATTATAACCATATAATCATATCATAGTATTATTATTAAGCTGAAGCCAAGTTCTATTTTTTAACCTAGTTAAAAATCTATAAATTACTAAAATAATTTGTATAACAGAAAGATAAAAGAGTGTAGATTGTCCTTTGTGCCTCTGCAACATAGGTACTAAATTAACTTTTAACATTTGCTAAAATGCACCAAGCGACAAGCCTTCATGGACTTAATCAATACTGGGTCTCAAATTAGAATTATACCTGATGATACCACTAAATTTAAGCATTGTACCCCCAATAATCTTAGTTGAATGATTAACACAAAGTTAGAGAAAGATATGTATACCTCACTTTCTATCCTTGCTTAAATTTCCCATAGTCATCATATCCACTGTCCTAACCAATCCAATAATGAGCATAAATATTTTGATACAGTAAGTAATAAGTTAAAACTAACTCAAATCTTTGGAACTTAAAACCTAGCTTTACAAAATGAGATCTGATGGATCCTACTTTTAAAAAGTTAATAAATTAGGGAGTTCCCTGGTGGCTCACTGGATTAAGGATCCAGCATTGTCACTTGTGTGGCACAGCTTCAATCCCTGGCCCAGGAACTTCTGCATGCCATGGGCACAGCCAAAAAAAAAAAAATTAAAACAGGGCTATCAGGGATTAATGTCTACTAAACAGGCCTCAATTAATAAATAGACGATTATATTCATTGTTTCTTCATTTGAGAAACTGATTTTGCCTGTTCTTACATATGGAAAAAATGAATAGCCTTATGGGGAATTACTATAATCTTAATACTGAGATCCCAATACTCAATAGCCAGTATTATTAGTACTACTAACTCCACCCAGTCAGCAACCAGTAAATATTTTTCTATTATGGATTTGGGGGATATCTTTTGCTTGGTGCTTACTTCACCAGCCTCTCAGCTGCAGTTTGCCATCATCTCTGAAGGGACATAGTATATCTTTAGTAGGTTGCCATGGGTACCGCAGTAGCTTTTTTTTTTTTTTTTTTTTTTTTTTGTCTTTTTGCCATTTCTTGGGCCGCTCCCTCAGCATATGGACATTCCCAGGCTAGGGGTCGAATTGGAGCTGTAGCCACCGGCCTACGCCAGAGCCGCAGCAACGCGGGATCTGAGCCGCCTCTGCAACCTACACCACAGTTCACGGCAACGCCGGATCCTTAACCCACTGAGCAAGGCCAGGGATGGAACCCGCAACCTCATGGCTCCTAGTCAGATTTGTTAACCACTGCTCCACGATGGGAACTCTATCAGTATCTTTGACATTGCACAAAATCCATGCAGACTGGTTGGAAAAAGAAGGCTGACTATTGAGACTCCTGGAACAGCACCATGTTATCTCCCAACAAACCAAATTAAGGAGGGTTACACACCCTGCAGCCTCCCCCTAAAATTTTGCCTATAAAACTTCTTTCCTGAAACCCATCAGGGAGTTCCAGTCTTTTGAGCAAGAGCAACCCTATTCTCCTTGCATGACCTTTGTAATAAATAAATCTTTATCTGCTCCAAACTCTGACATTTCAATTCTTTTAGCCTCACTGTGTGTCAGGCACATAAACTTAGTTTTGACAACATTAATAACTTTTAAGATCTCCTATTAGCAACCTTCAAATATACACTAAATTATCATTGTATATGGTCACCATGCTATCCATCATATCCCCAGAAATTACTTATATTTTTCAAATATAGTTGATTTACAATATTGGGTTAGTTTCAGGTATACAACAAAGTGAATCAGTTTTTTAAATCAGATTATATTCTATTATAGGTTATTATAAGATTTTGAATATAATTATGTATGTTATACAGTAAATCCTTGTTGCTTATATATTTTATGTATAGTAGCTTGTATCTGTTAATCCTATGCCCCTAATTTGTCCCTCCCTCTCTGTTTTTTGGTAACTATAAATTTGTTTTCTGTGTCTGAGTCTGTCTCTGTTTGTATATAGACTCACTGGTATAACTTTTAGACTTCACATATAAGTGACATCATATAGTATTTGGCTTTTCTTTGTCTGACTGACTTAGTATGATAATCTCTAGGTCCGGTTTGGGACAAGATGATGCAATAGAATGACTTAAGCTCATCTTCTGCATGAAAACACCAAACTTACAACTAACTGCTGAACAATCATCAATAAAACAGGCTGGAAACTACCAAAAAAGATATCCTACATCCCCAAACAAAGAAGAAGCCACACTGAAATGATAGGAAGTGTGCTTTTTCCAATATAAGCAATACCATACCCACTGGGTGGGTGACCCACAGATTTAAAAATAACCGCATCACATAAGCTCACCCACAGGAGTAAGAGTTTCAAACCCCACATCAGGTTACCCACCCTGGGGGTCTGGCATTGTGAGGAGGAGCCCCCACAGCATTTGGCATTAAGGGCCATTGGGGCCTGTGTGCAGGAGCTCCACAGGACTGGGGGAAACAGAGACTCCACTCTAGGAAGTCACACACAGGATACCATGTTCACTGGGTCCCAGGGTAAAACAGGGATGCCATAAGAATCTGGGTCAGATCTACCTGTAGGTCTTGGAGGGTCTCCTGAGAAAGCAGGGGATGGCTGTGGCTCGCTGTGTGGGCAGGACATTGGAGACAGAGGTCCCAGGAATATTCATCAGCATGAGCTCCCCAGGAAGCTGTCATTTTTGAAAAATCTGGTATCACCCAGTGGGGCTAAGAAGCCCCAAGCCAAACAACAAACAGGGTGGAAACACAGCCCTACCCATCATCAAATAAACTGCCTAAAGTCCTTCTAGGTACACAGCTGCCTCTAGTCACACCCAGAAACATAGCCTCACCTACCAGAGGGACAAGAATCAGCTCCACTTACCAGTGGGCTGGCACCAATCCCTCCTATCAGGAAGCCTGCAACAAGCCCTTGTACCAAGTTCACTCAAAAGGGGGCAGACACCAGAAGCAAGAGAGGCTACAACCCTCTATCCTGTAAAAGGGAGACCAGACAAAAAGCTATACAAAATGAAAAGGCAAAGAAATAAAAGCCAGATGAAGGATCATGTTGCTTCAAAAAATGTTATTTCATTCTTGTTTGTTCTTATTTATGGCTAAGTAATGTTTCATTGAGTGTCCACATGTGTGTGTGTGTGTGTGTGTGTGTATGTGTATCTCACATTGGTTTTTTTTTTTTTTTTTTTGGTCTTTTCAGGCCCATACCCAGAGCATACGAGGGCTCCCAGGCTAGGGGTGGAATCAGATCTGTAGCCGCCAGCCTATGCCACAGCCACAGCAACATGGGATCCAAGTTATGTCTGCCACCTACACCAGAGCTCATTGAAACAACAGATCCTTAACCCACTGAGTGAGGCCAGGGATTGAGCCTACATCCTCATGGATTTTAGTCAGATTCACTTCCCCTGAGCCATGACAGGAATTCTGTTTTACATCTTCTTAAACCAGTTGTCTGTTGATGGGCACTTAGGTTGAGGAATTACTCATTTTATAGCTGAAACTTTGTATCCTTTGACCACCTATACTTATCTCCCCAATCCATCCTGGCAATCACCAATTTACTCTCTCTTTCAATGAGTTTGTTTGTCTTTGGTTCCACATTACAAGTAAGATGGTATAGCATTTTTCTCTCTGATTGACTTATTTACCACAAAACACTCAAGTTTAGCCCACATTGTTGAAAAATGACAGTATTTAGTAGTTCCTTATTATTTATGGCTAAAGTGTGTTTGTGTGTGTATACATATATATGTAATTTATCCATTTATGTTGATGAACTCTTTAAGAGTTGTTTTCATAGCTTGGCTATTGTGGATAATGTTGCCAAGAAAATAGGAGTGAAAATATCTTCTTGAGGTATGACCTGCAGCAGCACAGTGGGGCAAAAATGGGCAAAGAAACATGCACACAAGTATTGGGAGATTTATACAGCTGAGACACCTAGAGAAGCTAGGATCACAGAAGGGTGAGGGCATCCGATCAGCCACAGAGTGGATGCCCTGTGGTCTGCCCTTTGGGAGACCCTGGAAAACTGATGCTGCGTAGAGGTATCCAACCCTTGTGACAGCTACTGACTCCCGCAGCTTTTATAGTGGAGAACTGCATAGATTGTATCTGTGCAGATCTCAGTGGCCCACTCCACAGAGGAAACAGGCAGCTTCTGCCACTGAGGTAAACTAAAATCCATCACTGCCACAGAGCCCCCAGGGAGTGAGAAGGTGTGCACCCCCCTTCATACACATGAACACGTGCACATGCATATGCATATGCATACACACACACACACACACACACACAAATACACCAGAAGGAGCTTCTGTAATGTCACCCAAGGACAACACCACCAACCCTCCAACTCCATACACACCCTGAGCCCCCAAACTGTGGCTGCTCCATGTATTCCTTCATTCCAGACCCTGGCTCTGTGGTCACTCTAGGCATACACACTCTCCAGACCCCAGCTCCACAGCTGCTCCACAAGGATCCATACCACAAAAAAGAAGCCACCACTCTAGTGAGTATATACATGCCCCAAATCCTAGAGCTGCACAAGTCCATGACCTGGACCCTGGCTCCATGGTTTTGTGAATGCACACACCTAGGCCATTGGGGCCATCACTGCAGGAAGTGCACCCATGCTGTGGGCCCTGGAGCCACCATAGGTCCGTGTGTGCTCATATGCTCCACTCAGCTCTATGCCAGCTTCACAAGCACCCATACCTCTCACATCACATTCAACTCAGGGTCTGAGGTATCTGCACCCAGGACACAGGTGCCACTGTTTCCCCAGACTCTGGAGTGGTGGTATCTCCATGTGCACTTGAGTTTCAGACATTGGTTTTGTGGCCACTCCATGGGCACAAAGACATCAGAGAGCAGTGCCACCATGAGCATACCTGCAAGCCAGATCTGGCATCAAGAGGGTTCCCTTTGGTCACAGCTTTCCCTGTGGGGGAAAAAGGGAAATCAGGAAGACAATGACAGCTTTCACCACTGCAGACATTTCAGCAGGGATTTCTGGGCACCCCTTCAGTCTTTTCCCACACTGACCTTAGCTAATGGAGCTGCATGTAGACTGTATCTCTGTACCCTCTCTGGAGTCAGAACCACACACCCAGCAAGTGTCCCTCGCACCCAACTCTAGGGGAAGGTCTCTTCCCACTGATATCAAAACAAAGTGTGGGAGTTCCTGTCGTGGCGCAGTGGTTAACGAATCCGACTAGGAACCATGAGGTTGCGGGTTCAGTCCCTGCCCTTGCTCAGTGGGTTAACGATCCGGCGTTGCCGTGAGCTGTGGTGTAGGTTGCAGACGCGGCTTGGATCCTGCGTTGCTGTGGCTCTGGCATAGGCCGGTGGCTATGGCTCCGATTAGACCCCTAGCCTGGGAACCTCCATATGCCGCAGGGGCGGCCCAAGAAATAGCAAAAAAGACAAAAAAAAAAAAGTGTGTAAGAGGTGACTCCTTCAACAAATATGCAAATAGCAATGCAAACATATATACAAGAAATGTGAAAAATCAAGGAAGTGTAACACCACCAAAAGAACGCAGTACTTTTCGAAGAAATGAAGATCTATGGGATCAATGGAAAACCATCAAATTGGGCCAATATAAGCACTGTGAGCACACCAGAAGGAACAGAAAGCTTATTTAAAGAAATAATAGCTGAAAATTTCCCCAAATTGGGCAGAGATATGGACATACAGGTACTTGAAGTTCTAAAGTCCCCAGTTTAAAAAACAAAGAGGTCTTCATAGAGACACATTATAATCAAAATGTTAAAAATAAAAGACACAGAATTTTGAAAGCAGCAAGAGACTTGTCACATACATGCATACCTTGTTTTATTGTTCTTTGTTTTATTGAGCTCTGCAAACATGAAGTTATTTACAGGTTGAAGGTTTGTGACAATGCTGTGTCAGTCAAGTCTACTGACATAATTTTCCCACAACATTTGCTCACTTCATTTTTTCTGTGTCACATTTTGATAACTATTGAATAGCTCAAACTTTTTCATTGTCATAATATTATCAGTGATCTTTGATGTTAATGACCATGACTTGCTGAAGGCTCAGATAAAAGTTAGCACCCTTTAGGAGCCCTATTATACTGTTGGTGGGAATGTAATTTGTGCAATCACTGTGGAAAACAGTATGGAGATTCCTCAGAAAACCAAAGCTAGAATTACCATTTGATCCAGCAATCCCATTTCTGGGCATCTATCCAGAGAAAATCATGACTCAAAAAGACACATGTACTCCAATGTTCAATGAAGTACTATATATAATAGCCAAGGCTTGGAAACAAACTAAATGTCCATCGACAGAGGAGTGGATAAAGAAAATGTAGAACATATTACACAATGGAATATTCCTCAGCTATTAAAAGGAAAGAAATAACAGCATTTGCAGCAATATGGATGGACCTAGAAATTATCATGCTAAGTGAAGTTAGACAGTGAGACACCAATATCATATGCTATCACTTACATGTGGAATCTAAAAAAAGGGCACAATGATCTTTGCAGAACAGATACTGACTCCCAGACTTTGAAAAACATATGGTCTTCAAAGGAGACAGGTTGTGGGGTGGGGGGATGCACTGGAGGTATGGGATGTAAATGTTATAAAATTTGGTTGTGATGCTCATTGTACAACTGTAAATGTAATAAAATTTATTTTTAAGAGTTAGCATACTTTAGTAATAAAGTATTTTAATTAAAGTATGTGCTTTTTGGGAGTTCCCTTCTTGGCTCATTGAACACGAACCTGAGTAGTACCCATGAGGACAAGGGTTCGATCCCTGGCCTCCCTCAGTGGTCTAAGGATCTGGCATGGCTGTGAGCTGTGGTGTAGGCTGCAGATGCAGCTTGGATCCTGTATTGCTGTGGCTGTAGTGTAGGCTGGCAGCTGCAGCTCTGATTTGACTTCTAGCCTGGGAACTTCATGTGCTGCAGGTTTGGCCCTAGGAAAAAAGAGTATGTACTTTGTTTTAGACACAGTACTATTGCACACTAATTAGATGAGAGTATAGCGTAAATATAACTTTCACATGCCCTGGGAAACCAAATAAAAATTGTGTGACTCACTTTACTACAATATTTGCCTTATTGAGGTGGTCCAGAATCAAACCTGCAATATCTTCAAGATATGCCTGGATAAGAATCCCCCAAAAGGCTGTAAGTGGATTTCTCAGTAGAAACCTTGAAGGCCAGAAGAGAGTGAGATAACATATTCTAAATGTTAAAAGAAAAAAACTGCAAGCTAAGAAAACTTCACTCCTCAAAGAAATGAAGGTAAGATAAGGATATTTCCAGTCAAGCAAAAGCTGAGGGAAGTTTATCATCATTAAATCTGCATTACAAGAAAAGGTAAAGGGGATTCTTAAAGCCTAAACAAAAAGATGCTGATAAGTAACATCAAAACTAATGAAAATAGAAACTCACTGGTAGGAGTTCCCTGGTGGCCTAGTGGTTAAGGAACCAGTATTGTCACTGCTGTGGTGTCTCTGGCATGACTTTAATCCCTGGCCCTGGAACTTCCACAAGCCATGGGCTTGGCAAAACAAACAGGAGTTCCCATTGTGGCCTCAGCGGTAACAAACACAACTATTATCCATGAGGACTCGGGTTCAATCCCTGGCCTCTTTCAGTGGGTTAAAGATCTGATGTTGCTGTGAGCTCTGTTGTAAGTCACAGATGTGGCTCAGATCCTGCATTGCTGTGGCTTTAGCATAGGGTGGCAGCTATAGCTCCAATTTGACCCCTAGCCCAGGAATTTCCATATGCCACAGGTGTGGCCTAAAAAGCAAAACAAACAAACCAAAAAAGAAAAAAAATCAAACAGACAAACTAACAACAAAAAACACTCACTGGCAAACTTTAGTACGTAGACAAGTTTACAACACGCCAATATTGTAATGGTGATAGATAAATCACATTTAACTCTAATATAATCAGACACTAAAAGACAAAAGTATTAAAAATGTTTAAAAACTAACTATAGCTTAGTTATTAAAAATAAATAAGTGGAGTTCCTGTCGTGGCGCAGTGGAAATGAATCCAACTAGGAACCATGAGGTTGGGGGTTCGATCCCTGGCCTCACTCAGTGGGTTAAGGATCCAGCGTTGCCATGAGCTGTGGTGTTGGTTGCAGATATGGCTCCAATCTGGCATTGCTGTGGCTCTGGCATAGGCTGGCAGCTACACCTCCAATTAGACCCCTAGTCTGAGAACCTCCATATGCCACAGGTGTGCCCCCCCCAAAAAAAGACAAAAATAAATAAATAAATAAATAAATATGTATTAAAAATAATTGAAGAAACTTCTAAAAAAAAGAATAAAATGATGACATTTGCAGCAACATGAATGGACCTAGTGATTATCACACTAAGTGAAATCAGACAAAATACAAATACTATGAGATCATTTATATTTGGAATCTAAAAAAAAATGATAAAAATGAGCTTATTTACAAAACAGAAACAGACTCACAGACATAGAAAACAAACTTGTGGTTACCAAAGGGGATAGTGGGGCAGCAAAGATAAATTAGGAGTTGGAATTAACATATTTATACTACTGTATGTAAAATAGATAAACAACAGGGATCTAGAGCACAGGCGATTCTACTCAAAATCTTGTGATAACTGTAATAGAAACGAATCTGAATACACACACAGTATATAAAACAATCAGTTTGCTATATGCTTGAACTAACACATTATAAGCTAACTATACTTAAATAAATGTTTTAAATTAAAAAACTGATTTATAATTAAAACTTTAAAAAAGAGATAACATATTTCTGCACCTACATGTCTTCAATCTCTTTTTGCTGAACAAAGTTATGAATTCATTAAACTGCCTCCAATTGACTTCTTCAGTTTCTTAAGGTCAGTTTTCCCTTAATTTTAATTACATACCTACTGTTTGACAAAGAGCATGCTAACTAGGTATCCAGGATACAGAAATGAAACTCTCTGTTGAAAGATCTTATAATGCAAGGAAATAAGCATGATATTATAGTCTAGTAAAATGTAAACCTAAAAAAAAAAAAGGTTAGCTCTACAAAAGGATATTATACCTAGAATTAGAGCTTCAGAGGACAAGATTCTAGGAAATGTCTGAAATAAACTTGGGAACATGAACAAGAGTTAGCAAGTCAAATGGTAGGAAAACCCACTCTTGCACATATTTTGGCATAGAAAGGAAGGAGTCTGGCTTGTTTCACAAGCTTCAGAAACGTCCTAATCGCTGGATTATAGAATACAAGAAAGTGATAATGGGGGGAAATAGAAAATGGAGTATGGACATAAAAAGATGAAATCTAAAAGGTAAAAGAATTAATATTATACAGAAGAGAAAAATCACACTAGTTACACCTGGGGGAAAGAGAGAATAACTTTAGATGTTAAATGTTTAAAAGAGGGGCAGGGGTGGTATCTATGAGGGAGGTGTGGGCAGTTCTTGAGCTCACATTCTCTCACAGGCACACAACTATTTACAGAGCTACTGTCTATGAGAACAACCTGAAGACCAGCAGAAAATATTTCTAGAACTAAAAATAGAAACAAGGAGCCACAACGAGCCAGGTATGAGGTGGGGAGATGCAGTGCAGTCAAGACCTACGGCCCCAGGTGGGCCACCCACAGATGGAAGCATAATTACAATTGCAGAAGTTCTTCCCCAGGCATGCAGGGCCCAAGCCCCACATTGAGGTCCCCAGCTCAGGGGTCCTGCATGGGAAGATGAGACCCCAGAATGTCTGTGTTTGAAGGCCAATGGCACTTGAATATGGGAGAGCCAGCAGACTGTAGGAAGTGGAGACTCCACCCTTAAAGGGCAAATGCAAAATCTCACACTCCAAGACCCATCGCAGAGGCAGTGAAGGAAGCTATTTGGGGGAGTTCATTCTCCATGAGGACAATGGTGCTGACAAGCACCATTTTGGAGCCCTCCCTCTAGCCCATTAGTGCCTAATGCATAGTTGCCCACTAGCTGGTTGGTGCCAGTCTTGGAAATGCCCAGGCAAAGCAGCCAGCTGCCTGGGGGCCCAGCCTTACATAGCAAATGGACTAGTATTAGCCCCAGGCTTCCCCAACTCCCCCCACCTAGGCAAGCCACCCTGTGATTTGGCACCACCCAATAACATCAGCCCTGGGACTCCCTTGGTTTCCAGCCAGCTGCACTAGGACCTGGCCCATTTTAATGACGGTTAAAAGACAAAAGTAGCAAAATCATCAATGTCCACAAGTAGTTAAGGGGTACACAAAATTAAAAGTTATAAAATATGATGGTAAAAACATTAAATTAAAATGCAAGGTTGTTAGAGTGCATTTGAACTTAAGAGATCATCAATGTAAAATAATCATATATACAGCTATATATAAACCTCATGGTAACCACTGTTGGAAATTACAATAACTCTGGCTCGGGTCATCAGTGTCAAAAAGTGAGACACGTGCACAAGGAGAAATCTAGACAAGGCTCTTTACTTCTGCAGAAGGGCGCGGGCACTCCAAAAAGTGTGCATGCCAAACAAAGGACCCTCTCCTATTTATCCCTAACTCAGGTGATGTACCTGTCCCCTTCCCATTGGTCAGGTCAGGGTGCACACTCTTCCTGGTTGGCTAATTTGAAACAAATTGTTACTGGAAGAAGAGGGAAAGGGGAGGGGGGTAGGGGGGTGCAGGAAGGCAAAACTGGAGCAAAATGGAGTAACCAAGATTTCCTTTGATAGAAGACATTATGTTACTTTCCACACCACCAAACAAAAATCTATAATATATGCACACACAAAAAAGAGGAAATGATGCAAATATAATAATAAATAGTTGAATCACAAAGAAAGGTAGCAAAAGAAAAGTACAAAAAAGAAACATAAAACAACCTGAAAACAATTAACAAAATGGCAATACTTGTCAATAATTACTTTAAATGCAAATAGACTAGATGCTTCAGTCAAAACACACTGAATATAACTAACTCCTAGGACAAATGGCTGATCATAGGGCAGAGAAAATAAGATGAACCTTGAGCATCTTGTAGGTCCGGAAAGTAAGAAAGCACTCACTGAAAGAAAAGTGGGGTGGAAGGTGTTGGGGGGTGCTAAAGGACAAAAGAGCCAACCTGAAAGAGACCCCTGTGGTCAAACTGGGAAAATTTGGGTGAGAAAATACATTCTGGATTACTTATCCAATCCATTGAATAAAATAAAGATTCACGAGTTCCTTCTTATATAAAGAGCTTCTTAAATAAATGAGTAATGGAAGTAGAAGGGAAAGCTCTGCCTTAGAGAAAAAATAATAATAAACATAGAATGATAACATATTTATAAAATCTCCATTATGTAGCCATGCTATTTACCATTAGTTTATGCTGGAATCATCAATGAATGCGCTGTATAAAACTTTGATAAACAAGAGATTTATATAGCCTCAAAATATTTATCACAAAGTAATTACTAATTACAATTTAACCCCTTATGACTGTGAACACTTTCATTAGCTCTAAAAAATTTCTCACCATAAAAGTTAAAATAATCATCTACTATGCACACTTCCTCTAGGACAGAAATACAGGAATTGGTACTGTCAAAAAGTACCTGATAGACATTATGCTAATACTAATCATTTGTCTTTTCTAAAAAGGAACAAAGGAGTTCTCATCGTGGCACAGTGGTTAACAAATCCGACTAGGAACCATGAGGTTGCAGGTTCGATCCCTGGCCTTGCTCAGTGGGTTAATGACACGGCATTGCCCTGAGCTGTGGTGTAGGTCGTGGACGCGGCTCAGATCCCGTGTTACTGTGGCTCTGGCTTAGGCTGGCAGCTACAGCTCTGATTTGACTCCTAGCCTGGGAACCTCCATATGCCACAGGAGCGGCCCAAGAAATGGCAAAAAAGACAAAACAAACAAACAAACAAAAATAATAAAATAAAATAAAAAGGAGCAAAGATCAACCAATCTGAGAAAATAGCATTTCAGGAGAAAAAAAAATCAAAATGTTATGGTTTTCTCTGGAGGAAATGCAAAGATAGAGCATGTGGAGAAGAAGCCATGACCAAGTCCATTTCAGCCAGTCTGGGCTTCACAAATAAAGTGACATTTTACTCCTCTGAGACCAATAACTCTGTTACCTCAGCCATTGTTTTCCTCACATACCTACCCTAAAAGGTGTTTTGCTCTTTTCCCACCCTAGATTTTTACATACCATCACCTCTTGACTTAGGCTTTTGGGTTAAGTTCTCCCCATTGCCACCTTCTTTAAACGCCTCCCCCCACTTTGTAGTATGGGATCTCCTCCCAAGCCACCTCCCCACCCCTGTCCTCCTTCCTGGCCAAAATTTGAGGAGGAGAGCAGACCCAGGCGTTCCAAAGCCTTTGTTGGTTCAAACCCTCTAAGTTCTCCCTTTGATGTGTTACAAGTGGTCTCAGGCAGAAGGGTTTCTGCTCAGGATGCATTCTTTCAAATTTTTTTTTTTTTTGGTCTTTTTAGGGCCATACCCACAGCACATGGATGTTCCCAGGCTAGGGGTGGAATCAGAACTGTAGCTGCTGGCCTGCACCACAGCTCACAGCAACGCTGGATCCTTAACCCACTGAGCAAGGTCAGGGATTGAACCCCTGTCCTCAAGGATACTAGTTGGGTTCCTTAGTTGGATTCCTTACTGAGCCAAGACAGGAACTCCACAGAATGCATTCTTGCTGTTTAGGGCGAGTCCTTTTCCACTCTAGAATCTGAATTTTCCTTTTGTGTGGGGGCTGTGTGCAGAGATAGCTCTGCTTTACGCATGCATTTACTCTGAGGACCAAAATTAACTCTTTCACTTGCTAAATGAGGATTGTTTACAAAATAAAGAATCACAGCTCTGGTGAAACTTGGGAGACTTGGGCAAATGGTCTTGGCTGAAGGGTTCTGCCTACCGCCAGATCCAAAGGACGTCTTTCAGAAGGACGGGGCACTCCTGAGGACAATGAGTGTGGTGCTCAAGAAGAGATTCAAGGAATGAAAGTGGCTGGGAAAGGTTGTACTAGGGACTCACAAGTCAGTCGGACACACTCTGGTTTCCAGGAGCTCAAGATTAGTCAGATCACAGAACAGTGAAACTCGCCTTCTAGAGCGAGTAAAGCTCTTATAACGTTGTTGTGAAATTAGCCCTTTAGTTTGCTTTCGCTGTTAGGCTTTTAAGACTTGCTGAATGACGCCAACCCACTTCGTCGCAAGGACCAAGGACAGGTCCCAAGTGGGCAATAGCGCAAAGGACCGGAAGCCCAGCGAATAGCCCCGGGAGCATGCGCAGGACGCTCGCCTGCAGCCCGGGAGATGCCCGCTGCTCGGTGGGCGCGCGACTGACTTAATCTCACCGCTCCACCCTGCAAACCCCTCTTTCTATTCCGGCGGCCACTGAGCCTCCCACTCCTACGACCTGGGTCGGCTCCGAGCACTGGCGCGGCACAGGTCGGCTCCAGCACTGGCGCGGCGCAGGTCAACCTAAGAGCGGAGTCAGCTGACTTCCTAGGACCCTGACGGGAGCAGCGGAAACAGAATCCGGAGCGGATGCTTTACGGACTACAGTCCCCACAATGCCTTTGGTGCCCTTCCGCTTCCGCTGTCTGTTCTACTATTCTGGCTTGGGGGTCTGGGAGTAGCGGTGGCGCTCTCGCTCCAGGCGTCGCTAGGAGCTCTCGCGAAACTGCCACTGCCCCTTGAAACTATGAAGTTGTCTTATTTTTTCCTTTTCCAACCTCAGGAGGGAAAAAAAAATTATATTTATTGAGTATGAGTTTATGTTCGTACTGATTATGAAGTTTTTCACATGGTTCGTTTTACTGTTGGGCTCTTACTTGCTATGTTTAAGTATAGACTGACAATACTGTTTAAGTATATATATATGTAATGTTTCAGTTGTACACCGTTATAATCCTGTGATTATAAAGTGATCACCACGTGTTTAGTTGCCATGCGTCACCATGTAGGACCCTTTCACTCATTGCACCCACGTGCCAACCCCCCCCTCTGGTTACCTCTAACTTTATATATTTAATACGAAGTCTACTAATATCTTTATTTTTTCCTATTTTATGGCTTATGTAACAAGAAGGCCTCTAATTTTACCTGATTAAAAAGGTAAATATTCAATTCTGTTCTTTTCTTTGTTGCTGTAGATTTGAAATACCTATTTAACATAAATGTTATTTTAATTTTAACAGTTTAATATTAAAAATTTAATTTTAATATTTTTCTCATTAATCCTGTGGCCTTTGGGGGTATATTTTTATATAATGTATGCTGCTAATACACAACCATATAAATATTTGGAATATCCTTAAAATTGAAATTCATCAGCAGTTATTACAGTTTCCTTTTTGTCATCTCCTCCTAGTTTTACTTTAGTGAGGGAATCCTTTCCCTTGACTACTGATCTGAGAATTCTAAACTCTTCCCATATTTATCTTCTGACTACAGAGAGTATTCTGGCGTGTCTTCCCAAGAAACTGGAGAACTGAGTAGTATTAATTTCAAAACACTATTCTCAACTAAAAATACTGTAAAAGCAATTAATGATTGAAAAGATAGAATTAGTAAACCAGCATCTCAGAGAAAGCTATGAACATGGATTATGTACATATACATTCGTTTTCAGATTCTTTTCCATTATGCTTTATTACAAGGTATTGAGTATAGTTCTGTGTGCTATACGGTGAGATCTTTTTGTTTAGTAGTTTGCATTTGCTAGTCTCAAACTCATAATTTAGCCCTCTTTCCCCTTTCCCCTTTGGCAACCACAAGTCCCTTCTTTATGTCTGTGAGTCTGTTTCTACTTTATAACTAAGTTCATTTGTATAATTTTTTTTTAGATTCCACCTATAAGTGATATCATATGATGTTTGTCTTTCACTATTTGACTTAATTCACTTAATATCATAATTTTTAGTTCCATCCAAGTTGCTTCAAATGTCCTTATTTCATTCTTTTTTATGGCTGAGTACTTTTCCATTGCATATATAAACAATTTACTCAATTCTGTGTGTGTATGTGTGTGAATAGACACACACAATATTATATATACATAAACATGCATATATCACATATTACTTATCCATTCATCTGTCAATAGACACTTTGGTTGCTTCCATGTCTTGGCTGTTATAAATAGTGCTACTATGAACACAAGTGTGTATGTATCTTTTTGAACTAGAGTCTTCTCCAAATATATGCCCAGGAGTAGGATTGCAGGATTGTATGAAAACTCTATTTTTAATGAGGAAGGTTTTTAAGGTGTCAAAACAGCATAATATACAGGAAATTTAAAGATAAACACAACACAAATAGTTAAACATTGATTTATTTTTATTTATCCTGCTTAAGATTTGCAGGGTTTTTTGAATCTGTTTGATTGAAGTATCTTGTCAGTTCTGGAATGTTTTCACCATTATCTCTCATGTTGGTCTGTTGAATATACCCCCTTCTCTTAATGGAACTCTGAGCAAAGATATTTCAAACTTTGCATTCCATTCGCCATAGATTTAAAACAATTTCCTCTATTTTTTAATCCTTTTAATTTCTTACACCATGTTCTGGATAATTTACCATGATTTATGTCATGTTGTAATTCATTAATTTTCTGGTGTGCTTTGTCCAATCTTCAGCCAAATCTATCCAATATGTCTTTAATTTGGGAGATTATATTTTTCATATGTAGAGAAAGCATGTTATCTCCCTTTCAAACCTTCTATGTCTTTATTAGGTTCTTAGCACTTTCATATTTATTCAAGTTTGCCTTTTAATTTTTAAGTATAGTTTTATTTTCTGAGAATAATAATTCCCATATGAATTATTTGGACCATATTTCTGCAGATTCTCACTCATAGTACCTCATATATTAGTCTGTTTATCTTTATGGATTTCTCTTTGACTTTGAAAAATTATGTCTGGGAATTCTCCAAAGCTTAGGATTAAGTTACTTTTCCCAAGGGGCTGCTGCACTATTTCTGCCAACCCCAAAGGCACCATCTGTGCAAGTTAATGATAAACAGAATAAACAGCTGAAATTTTCCTAGGCCACCCATGTGATCTAATTTGGGGCAAAACCTGAGTGATATCATTTGTACACTTGTAATACCTAAGCCATGATTTTTCTTCTTTAGTAATTATAACCTTCTATTCTATTCAATGAAAGGCAACTCTTTTATAGTCACTTGGATATGGAGGATGAATATGAATTTAATCTTGTATTTCTTTTTCTTAGGGGTATATTTCAGCCTTGACTGAATTATTTTTTAAAATGACCTGCTGTATAGTCAGAGAACTTTACTCAATTCTATGTAATAACCTATATGGGAAAGAATCTGAAAAGGGGGAGTTTTCCACTGTGGTCTAATGGGTTGGAAGTCTGAATACAGTGGCTAAAATCTCTTCAGAGGTGTAGGTTCAATCCCTGGCCTGGCACAGTGGGTTAAAGGATCCAGCATTTCTGTAGATAGAGGCTGCAGATGGAGTTCCATCCAGGAAATTTCATGTGCCATGCGTGTACCCATATTGGGAAAAGAAAAAAAGAATCTGAAAAGGAATGGATATATGTAGAACTGATTTACTTTGCTGTATGGCTGAAATTAACACAACTTTTTAAAGTTTAATTTTTTTTTTTTTTTTTTTTTTTGCTTTCAGGGCCACACTTGTGGCATGTGGAAGTTCCCAATCTAGGGGTCGAATCAGAGCTGCAACTGCTGGCCTACACCACAGCCACAACAACCTGGGATCTGAGCCACTGCATCTGCAACCTATACCACAGCTTATAGCAATGCTGAATCCTTAACCCACTGAGCAAGGCCAGGGATCGAACCCATGTCTTCATGGATACTAGTTGAATTCATAACCTGCTGAGCCACAATGGGAACTTCAACACAACTTTCTAAGTTAATTATATTCCAATAAAATTTTTAAAAAATTGTCTGACAAAACAAATGGTGGCAGAAAATAGCACATTCTATGTTGAAATGCCTCAGAAAAGAACTAAAAAAATACAACATTAAAAAATAGTGGAAATGGATAAGGACAAAATAAAGACATTTCCAGACCAAAAACAAACAAACAAATCCAGCAAACCCTGATTGTGGCAATCCAGGAGAGCAAATAGACTCTCACCTAAAATTTGATTTAGATGTCAAGACTAATGACACCTCACACCGACAGACTATGAAAAAGGTTTGTTACTCACATAGTGGGGTTTTTCTGGGAAGAGCAGGGAAAGCCTGCAAAACTAGTCCAAAAATGTCTTCAGAGAGCAAAGAAAAAAGACTGGCTTGAGGTTTCTATGGTGGTTAGTGATAGCACTGGGGATGAACACTTCACCCATCAAAAGAGGGAGCACTGGGTTTTCTTATCAGTTTGTTCAGAGGTGAAACAGGAGGGTGAAAGCTGGCCCCAGGCAAACATAAAAACTAAAATGGCTATCAGAACCTTTATGACTGTACATCACCAACCAACTCTGATTGAAGGAAAGTTTAGGACAGCAAATATATATATATATCTGATGCAGTTAAAGAAAACATGGACTTCTTAAAAACAGTCAACGTAACATGTAATAATGTTATCGTAAGTCCCTGTGCCTGAGGCAAAATGAGTCCAAACATACCGAAATGTTGGAGTTTGGAGCACCAAAAGGTTTATTGCATAGCCACGCAAGGAGATGGGTGGCTTGTGCCCCCAAAATATCCCAAACTCCCTGAACCAAAATTACAAGGCATTTTTAAAGGCAAGGTGAGGGAGGGGTATGTTGGCTGTTGCAAACTTCTGATGCAGAAATCCTTTGTTTTTGCAGCTGTTCACATTAAGTCAGGTTGTGATACAACTGTAAACCTCTGACAAGATGCATGTTATACCTCAGAGAGGACCTAAATCAGAGGATATGGGGAAGGGCCTGTCCCGGGAAGACCCAATAGGGTCCTGCTCGGCTACAATAAGAGTACAATTAATTCAATTGTCCCAAGTGCCTTGTATTACCTGGGAAGAAATTAAATAGTGATCTGTGTGACTATACATTTTGAAAGGTTTGGTAACTTGAATAATTATTCTAGATAAAAAGTAATAATGTATAATATTCAAACTAGAAAAGGAAAAAAAATGATAATTGAATAATGATCAACCCAAAAAACAAAGGTCATAAAGGAAAGAAAAATAAATGGAAACATGGTAGTTTAAAACAAAATATTAGCTAGGAAAATATAAATTGACCATATGCTCCATATTTAATGCTCCAAAATGATTGTCACATTATATTTTTAAACATTACAAGCTGTCTTTAACATACCCATCTAAATATAAAGTCTAAGAAAAGTTAAATGTAAAAGGATGGTAAAAATACACCACCCAAATGGTAGCCAAAGGGAAATGGCATTAAAAAGAGGTTTTAATAAATAGACTTGAAGGCAAAAGCAAATTACAAAAAATAGACTTTAAGGCAAAAAGTATGAAAACATTTTTTTATTATGATAAAGTATTCAATTCACCCAGAATATGTAAATATGTATGCAACTATTAATATAGCCTAGTTAATGGAATATAAGGAAAAATAGAAAAATACTAAATAATAGTGGAATGCTTCAGACATGTCCACTTCAATTGATGAAACAAGCAACAAAATTAGTAGGCAAAAATCAGTAAAAATATTAAGCAATTAAAAAACATTATTACCAAGATCAAATTAAAATAAGTATAGGAAGCACTGCCTCCAAGAACTATGTGTCATGTTTATCAACATACATGCGCTATTTAGAAAATGTGACTATATCCTTGGCCATAAACAACATCTGAATAAATTATAAAATTCTGAAATCACAAACAACATGGAAGCAAAAGTGGAAATCAGTTACATAAAGTGGAAATAAATAATATAAATTGAAATAAAGCAGGATTTCAATGTTACCCTGAGTCAAAGAAGAACTAAGACTTGAAAGGTTTTGAACTGAACAATGCTGATCATCCTGCACATCAAAACTTGTCTTAGATAAAAGAAAATATATCAACATAACTATTCATTAGGAAAGGGGAGGGGGGCGCCTGAATGGTAATGAAATAACAAAGAGTCATGTCTGATAGCCAACAAACAGCAGCCTAAACTTCAAAATATATCAAAGAAAGTAAGCATAAGAACTGGCAATGGGCCTAATCTCCAGCTAAGACCACTTCCAGAAATAGTGAGTCCATAGGAATTGTGAACATACTGAAAAAAGATCCAAATAGATAACATGAAATGTAGGGAAGCAAGTTAAAAGGACACACAATTTGAAATGTCCGACTTTGAAGGGTTGTTCCTTGGAAAGAAAAGGCTAAAAGAGAGGAAAAGGCATCCTTTGACAACTGTGTGGTGTGGGGCAAATGAAGTAGAATAGGACATTTTACCAGAAAAAGACAAGAAAGAAAACCTAGCAATTGGGAGACACACAAATATCTATAAAGCATCAAAACAAGTTTATAGAACTGGAATTTGCTATACTGACAGAAGAGGGCGCCATTGACCTAGGAATCTGTGCACCTGCAAAAATCCACAAAAATAAGTGCATTGTCTTAAGGAGTTATAAAACACTGGATTAAATACACCCCAACTAATTTAGAATTACAGACAATAAAATAATTATGAATCTGAATAAAATCTAACAGGCATTCACGAATATTAAAAACTACCTTGAATCAAACATCAAAAATGGACAGAAATTTGAAGAAAGGAAAATACAGTTCACTAAAAATGTAATGGCAGGCATTGAAGAAAGATGGGAAAACCACTTAGAAAAGGAAAAAGAGTTAATTTTTTAAAAGAATGTTCAAAAAAGAGGGTAGAAACGGCAGTTCAGCAAATGATACCACTCATATAATTGGAGTTTCTGGAAAACGAATATAAAACAATGGGATAAACTAGTAAGATCTAACATTTAAAAGTATATTTCAAAAAATGTATGCAGAAATCGACCTGAGCTTACTGGTTCTGTTTCTCCTGGGGTCTCTCTCCTTGGCTTACAGGTGGCCACCTTCTAGCTGTGTCTTCACATGTTCTTCTGTCTGTGCACACACCTCCCTAGTGTTATTTCTAAGAACACTGGACACATTGGATTAACACCTGTACCCCCAGCTCGACAACAAAATTTAACCTTAAATACCTCTTTAAATGCTTTATCTCCAAAGACATACATTCGAATGTGGAGTTAGGGTTTCAGCCCGTTTTTTTTTTTTGGGGGGGGGGGACACAATTCATTCGGTTACAGGCATTTTAATTTTTTATAGGATCTTTATTTAATTGCAATTTAGCAGTAAAAAATTCAGTAATTTCAACTTCCCCTATCCTTCATAGCTGGAACTAGGATTTCCCAGTGAGGGTTAGAGTTAGATCACTTTTGTGACCAATACCCTTAATCTACTGTCCCAAGTGGTAGTGACCCGTATTAGACTTATACTGGTTCTACTTTTCTTATTACATCGTTATGGTAAAAGAGACACACGATCATCATAAAAAAATTGTGAAGTGCAGCATGATACTAAAAGTCTCATTCTTCCTTCCTGCCCCATTCTCTGTCACCAACCTTCCAACTTTTTCTGTTTTTAGTTATTTTCATATACTAAAAAGGGCTGTTAATGCTGTAAATTCCTGAAAAGAGTTCAAAAGGGCTTTTTAAAAAAGTCATTGATAAATGAAAACTTGGGGATTTGTCTGGATCCAGGTTCCAAATTAGATGATCAGGTTTCTCCTTATCTTTCACTGTCTCTCTCCTGTGATGTGAAATACTCTGAGTTACATGATTACTTTTACTGTACAATCTTGGGAAGACAATGAGTTTTCTCTAAAAGGAGAACAAGGTGTTGTAACAGAAAGGAAAGGGCAGATAGGTAAGGAAAGGCAACAGTTATTGGTGGTCAGTAACACATTAAAAGATTTAACAATTTAGAGAATATTTAACTCCTGACTCTGAGATTGTTACTAATCTTAGCAGTACTTCTCTGTAGGACTTTTCAAACCTCATACAGCCCATTCTCAGTATCTGTGGTAATGATATCCTACAAAATCACCACAATCATGGAATTAGCCAGGGAGGAATTTCTCCCTGGGGAAATAGAGTACTAGGTTCCTGTGAGCTCTGGTCACTACACTTTCTGATGATCAACGATGATGATCAATGGATAACCTTGTTTTGTGTGTTTTTCTGTTTAAAGACATCTTATTTAATATATATTATTGAGTCATTAACATTGAATTCGTGGCTATAAGTTGTGCCTGAACGAAGCTTAGCTGAAATAAATAGACAAAACTTTACTGGGACAAAGTCTGCCCTTTATCCCTTTCTTCTTGCTGGAAACACAAGATATGAGGGAAGACCCACAACAGCCATGTAGAGCCCACAGGACGCCCAGCATGAGGACCCAGACTTACAATTAGAGGGCAGTCTGGAAACGAGGAAAAGACTGGTCTCATCATATCACAGAGCTGCTGTATCAATGACTGCCAATCCCTGGCTTCCTACTGACACCTGTTAAGGTGAATCTCATCCTTCTTGCACATAAGAACAATAGACTCATTTTATCACTCTGCTGCTCTGGTGCCACTTTGGATGTGAAACTATTACCAAAAGTGGGGTCCAGCTGCCCACTACTCTAAAGCCAACAAAGAGGCAAGGAAAGGAAAGTTTCCTTTATTTCAGATGCCAACAACCTGGGAGGGGGAGGGAAGACCTGCCCAAAGGCCAACTCTCCCACTGACAGTCAGTGGGCAAGAGTTTCATAGGTGGAGGCAGGGGACTACATGAAGAAATGGCATGGTTAGCCCTGATGGTTATCCTGAAATTGGTCACGTACTGTCTGACCAGCATCATCCTGATTGCCTTAAATACATTCAATCTTTAGTTGCAGGGCCAGTTTTTTCCCATTTCTTTGAGGCCAGTTCTTGGAATTACAGCAGCTTGTGTCATGACAATGGTCTACTCATCACATAGTTAACTTATCTCACCTGGTGGGGGTTTTCACATCTATAAGACAGCTCACAGGATACAGCTCAGAATAGTATCTATAGCCCTTGAGAAGGAACTAATAATAATAGCTTAATGACTAAACTATTATTATTTGGTCTTGTTTGTTTTCCTTTTCTTCTGTAGTTCCTCCTTCTCTGATTAAACTTATTCTTTGACTAAATTTTTCTACAGACAAAATGCAAGCAGAAGATATGGTTTGGGAAGGATCATAGAGTTCAGCTCCTTTTCAAAATCACCAACAAAAAGCACAAGAATGCAAGTTCCCATTGGCTTGGCAGGTTAAGGATCCAGTGTTGTCACTGCTGTGGCTCCGGTTACAGCTACGAAGCAGGTTCAATCCCTGGTCAGAACTTCCACACGCTGAGGGCATAGCAAAACCAAACCAAACCAAACCAAAACAAACAGTAACTGTATATTTGGATGTCCTCACTTTTTAAGATCTCTGCCTTCCACAAAGACCACCATTTATCCTAACCATCTCATGCCACATTCCTGTTAGACTTTCATATAGAAAAAAAAAGGAGAGAGCAAATTGAATACATTTATTATGTTTATTGGATGCTCCTTTAGCAACAGTCTATGGATATTTTCTTTATTATTTATCACACAAAGTATGAATAACAAAAAATTGTGTTCTAAGCTAGAAGAACAAAACAATGCTAAGGAAGTCTCCTGGATAAGTCAGGAGACACTAAACTTGTGCCATGCATGGTAATACACACCATGTAAATATCAGTGACTTAATATCAGTAGTAATACACGCCATGTAAATATTAGTGACTTTTGTTCAGGAAATGTTGGTATCACTCAGACTAATCTCCAGTTTGCTATCTTCCACTTAGGAACTCAAATAGGCAGTCTTCTGTGGTAGCCACAACAGAGAGGAATTACTCCAGAAGCAGAAGAAGGGCTTTTCACTACCTCAGCCCAGAAGTGATCCTTCAGATCACTGCCCATTGAATAGGATTAGTTCTGTGATCCTACCTAAATGCAAAGTGTCTGGGGGCTGTGACCCTTGTGCCCAGGAAAGTGGAAGATGAGGAGAGACACTGGACATATCTGCTGTGGTATCAAATGTTGTCATGGTTTCTGCAATCTTTTGGAAAGTAATGAGGATACTCTTTGACCTAGTAATTCTATTTCTGGAGACTTGGAAAATTATTCTGTAGAAACAACTCCCCACCCCAACGACAGAAGGCATCCCTTCTTTCTTTTGGCTGTGCTCAAGGCATGTGAAAGTTCCTGGGCCAGGCATCAAACCCATGCCATCAACCATATCCTTCAACTGCTGAACCACCAGAGGACTCACAAAGGTATCCCCTTGATTTCCCATAACACCCTAGATATTGGTCCGCCATAATTCAACTCATATCATTTTATCATTATTATTCCTGTGTCTGAAATTCACACTAGTCTGTGTGATCTTTTAGGCATGATCAGCAACTTATTCAGTTTTGAATCTCAAGTCATAGAGGTGCATTAAGTTAACCAACGAGGTAAGCTGGAAAATAAATATCTATAATGAGAGCCCTTTATAGGTATCAAAAGCCCCATCTACACTTGTTGTGTCTTAGTTAAGGACAGATGGTAGAAGAGGTCTCTGAGATGTCATGCAAGAAAATGTTTCATGCTGGCATTTAGTTTTCACTTGGGTTTGAAAGAATAATAAAAGATATGGATTGAAAGAAAGGATGATACTGGGTGCAGCCTTTACCTAGATATTCTCATTCAAAAGCACTGGCTGACGCAGTGAGCCAACACTGACTGATATATACCTTCATTTTCAGGTTCACCAGCAATGGGTTCCAAAATTACCTTTGTAGTCCTTTTTTCCTGGCTTCTGCTGGATCCTGGAAGTGGGGTGGGAATACATACAGGTATTAATAAATGGCATCCTTTATCCTTTTCACCACTGTCACCTTAGATTCTGATTTGCACATCAACTTACCCAATCATCTTGAACACCCAAGGGCTCTTCAATTTGTGTAGTCATTCCTGACTTCTAGGGTTGTGGTCCTGCTTTCCAGTTGGAGTCCACACTAATCCAGTAAGACCCTTGGGAACTATCATGATGCCTCGGGTCTGATTCTAGGTATTATTATCTGAAGACATCTGCTTTCTCCCCTTGTCCTAGACAGCAATAGGTGTCTCCTGGTGTTTCAACATTGATCTGAAATTCTCCTAGGAGACTGAGAAAACCAAATAAGCTAGGGCTTTAGGGTATGCAAGATTGTGGGGTAAGTTGGCATCCAGATTTCAATCCATTCAACACCCATGTTGGTCTCTTTGCCCTAGCCCCCAAATGCCTCCCTCTTCCCCATCAGTCTTGCACTGAGGTCCTAACAGGAGTCTACAGGGACATACCTGAAATATAGGTAGTGTGATTCCAGGTACAGCACAGAATGTAAGAAGAAAAAGTTTAGAATATATATATATAGGGAAGTAGTCATAGAAACTGGAGAGTGAAAAAAAAATGATTTCTACTGGAGGTGGCACACGTTCAGGCTTGAAAGGAAGGATAGAGCTATATTAAGGGGCCCCTCAGATGCTTAGTAAACAGGGTGTGAATTTATGTTATAGAGAAGAAGTTAGTCTGGTGTAGTTCAAAAAAACCTGACATTGTTAGTAAGTCCAATTTGGGTCTTTTCATTATGGTTCCTTCATTCATTCCCTATGTGGTATCCAAACAGTTAATTTTCTAAACTTAATTTCCCCTTTGCAAATTGAGAATGCCGTTTTCTCTGAGTTGTGAAGATTAGAGTCAATGAATCTAAAAAATGAACACAGTGCCTGACAGAGAGTAAATATTTACAATGGGCTAAATTATCACTGAAAATTAGAGAGAATGTGTTGATAAGAGTGACATTTTGGGAAGAACAACTTGATGGTTTACTGGATGGGATTATATCTGTGGCATATCCCAAAGGCAAGGAGAATTGATCAGTATACTATTTAAAAATAAAGAACCATGTTTGGACTAAGACAGAGCCTACTGGCAGGAAAAAGAAGGGAGGAAAAGCCATGTTCTCTATGTGTACCCACTATGTGCCAAACCTATGTAAGTGAAAAAATGTTGGAACTGAGGAAGTATGTTTGTGGTGATGATGAGACTTTTATTTTATTTAAAACATTGTTTCAACCTACTTTTTTTGGGGGTAGGAGGGGATATGCACCTGTGGTATGCAGAAGTTCCCAGGCCAGGAATCCAACATTTGGTGGCACAGCAATGAGCCAAGCCACAGCAGTGACAGCACAGGATTCTTAACCCACTGAGCCACCAGGGTACTCCAAGACTTTATTTTAGTATGTGGAGTTTGACATAAAAGTGTCAAACACAAGAGGACATGTGTTCCTGAGCCCCATGCCTGAAGCATAGGAAGAAAGTTTATGATTGGAACTGGGAATTTTCTTCATAGAAGTCATCCTGGAAACAGGAAGAATGGTTACCATCTGTTCCAAGCACAAGACACGTTGTCCTAAAGGTGAGTGGGAAAAATACCAGTGAATACACAGATATGCACATCTCAAGACTGAAGAGGTAGACACAGATACATACACGTTGAGGATGGAATGGTACTCTCATCTCTAAAGAAGCACTATTCAGAACCATGCTCTTAAAGAATGAGTGTGTACTTGTGATGTTTTCATGATACCACAAGGTGGCGCAAACACCTCACTTCTCTGCTGCTTTTGGAGCTTCCAGAAGAAATTTGAGGCCATTTATTGCATACTTGACAGAAGAAACTTTGCGTGAGAATTTACATAAATAGACTTTGTAAAAAGAGCTATTAGTCTCTTGGAGTACTTCATCAGAGTGCTAAAGCTAATTTCTGTTTCTTGAGGTCTCTTGTTTAGATCTGCCTATTGTGCAGAAATGTCTTCACATTTTTTCCAGTGACACATCCATATATTAATTAACATTGTAATGCTAAAGAGAATGAATGTCAGGAAAATTAGCATTTAGGTATTTTTTTTCAGGAAAATTAAATCATCTGCTTTGAACATTCTAATTTCATAGAAGAGGGAAGAGGAGAGGAGGAGGGAATTACCTTGGTTGTGACATGCTACCATGTCTCCCAATTCAGGGTCTCCCTGGAGATTTCCTCAGGGTCACTTAATGTTTCAGCTTTTAATGAGATAAACATACAGAAGGACGTGTGTATTATAAATGTACAGTTCTATAAAAATTTACAGCACCTCAGAAGCTCCTCTTAATATAAATTTGTCTCATATAGACTATATACCTGTGTTTGGCTTCCTTTGATCAAGGTTAAGTTTGTGAGGAGTTCCCTAGTGGCTCAGCAGGTTAGGGATCTGGTATGGTCACTGTTGCAGCTCTGGTTGCTGCTGTGGCTCAGATTTGATTCCTGGCCTGGGAACTTCCACATGCTTTGGGCGGCAGCTCCCCATCACCACCACCCCCCAGCCAAAAGGGATTAAGTTTGTGAGGTTCATCCTTGTTGTGGTGAAGAGTGTTTATTTCCTGCATTCTGGCATCTATGGTACTCTTTCATAACAGTATATCACAATTTTTATCCATTTATCAATTCAACTGTTAGTGGTTATTTGGGTAGTTTCAAGTTTTGTTTCATTACAAATGGTGCTGCTTTTTGTGAATGCATGCATGCATATATATTGGGTATGTAAATAAGGATAGAATTGCTGGATCATGCATTTGTTCAATTTTAGACCATATTGCTATAGTTTTCCAAAATGACTATGTCAATATACAGTCCAATTCACAGTATATAACAGTTCTAGCTGCTCTAAATCCTTGCCAACACTTGGTAGTTTTGTTCCTTGACATTACAGCCATTCTGGTGAATATATTTTGTATTTTTCACTACATACTTCCTTACTAATCAATGAAGTAGAGCATCTTTTCATGTGTATATTGACCATTGTGAAACTTTGTTTTTGAACACTGTTCAATTATTTTGACCATTTAAAAAATGATATCGCCTGCCTCTTACTGGTTTATAATATAGTATTTCATTATATATTGTGGCTATAAATCATCTGTCAGAAATTATGCATTGCAAATAATTTCTCTCAATCTATACATCTTATTTTCATTGTTAGTGGGGTCTTTTGATAAGCTGAAATTCTTGATTTTAAGATAGACTGTAAGAAGAAGAATTGGAGCTACAGCTGAAACGTACACCACAGCCGCAGCAACACTGGATCCTAACCCACTGGGCGAGGCCAGGGATCAAACCGGCATACTCATGAACACTATGTTGGGTCCTTAACCTACTGAACCACCATGGGTACTCTATCGTCCCAAGTTTTTTGAGTATGGAGTAAGCTAGAGAGTCAACTGACCCCCCCCCTT
Organism: Sus scrofa; assembly: GCF_054392235.1. Lineage (NCBI taxonomy): Eukaryota > Metazoa > Chordata > Mammalia > Artiodactyla > Suidae > Sus > Sus scrofa. Next base: position 153,401,238 of record NC_139383.1, read on the forward strand.
TTTTTTGTCTTTTTAGGACTGAACCTGTGGCATATTGAAGTTTTCTAGGCTAGGGGTCAAATCAGAGGTGGAGCTGCCAGCCTACACCACAGCCACAGCAGTGTGGGATCTGAGCCATGGCAACACTTGATCCTTAACCCACTGAACGAGTACAGGGATGGAACCTGAGTCCTCATGGATACTAGCCGGGTGTGTTGCCACCGAGCCACTATGGGAACTCCTTCAACTGCACCTTTCAATCTGGCATCCAGATAATTCAGTAACATGTATTGATAAAGACTATTCCTTCCCAATGAGCTGTAATGTCCTCCTTGCACAAATCAGGCATCTGCCTCTGTTTGGGTCTGTTTCTGAACGTTCTTCTATTGCACTGGTTAGCTATTTATTCTTGTGTCATTACCACACAGCATTCATTCATATAGTTTTATAATAGATTATGATAGTTGATTTTATCAACTTTCTGATGATGTACTCTTCAACATTTCCCTTGGCTTTTCTTATCCTTTTGCTTTTCCTTGCAAATTTGTCAAAATCTGACCTCCTGCCAAATCTTGCTAGGTTTTATTGTAATTAGGTAGAATCTATAGATTTATTGGGAAGAAACTGACATCTTTATAATATTGATATTTTCAGTCAGTGAACATGGAATATTCCTCCATTTATTTGAGATTCTTTTAGCAACATTTTGTAGTTTTCGGTGTAGAAGTTTCATGAATTAATTTCCAGATTTTCCCCTGGGTATTTGATTTGTTTTAATGCCATTGTAAATGGTATCATTTTTTAAAAAAATCTCTTTTCCATTTTTTTTTTGTCACTGGTGTGTAGAAATACAATTTTGTCTTGTATATTTACCTTATCTCCAATGACCCTCTTATTTTTTTTTTTTTGAGTTTTGTTAACATAAACAATTTTCAGATAGGGCCAGTTTTATTTACTCTTTTTAGAGTCCTTATACTTATATCTTTTTCATATATTGCTATACTTTCTAGGATGTTATTACAAAATTCAGTAGAGCCATAATTTTAAGTACCCATGTTGCATTTTTGGTCTTGAAGGAAAACTTTCAATAATTAATCATTGTGTGATGTTTAATATGACTTTCATAGATTTTAAAAATCAAATTGTTTTCCCCTATTTCTAGTTTGTTAAGAATTTTTATCTCTTATGATTATCAACTTTGGGGAAATGTTTTTTCTGCACCAAGAAAATCTTGTGATTTTTCTTTACTTCTCTTGTTTATGTGATAAATTATTATTATTTTTTTTGGCCTTTCCTATGGCACATGGAAGTTTCTGGGCCAGGGCTTGAACCCAAGCTACAGCCATGACAATGCCAAATCCTTAAGCACTGGGCTACCAGGGAACTCCAAAATTGATTTTTGAATGTTATAATTCTCTCATCCCTAGACTTAATGGCACTTTATCATAGTTCTTTATTCCTTTATTGCTGACTCTCATTGCTAATATTTAGGATTATTAGTTTATAATTTTGTTTTTTGTAATATTCTTGTCTTGTTTTGGTGTCACACTGAATGACCTCATAAAAAAGCAGGAAGTCTCCTGTTTTTCCCTTTCCCATAAAAACTTTGTCAAAGATTGGGGATTAATATTTTTTGAAATATTTGAAATATTTAGTTAACAAAGTCAACTAAATCTGAAAATTTTTTTGTGGGAAGGTTTTTAAGTAAAAAATTTAATTTCTTTAATATATGTCAGCCTATTCAAACTTCCTTTTCTTCTGTCAGCTTTGGTAAACTATGCTTTTGGGAAATATGTCCATTTCATCCAAAGGGTCATTTTTATGGTCGCAAATATTTTATAATATTTTGTTATCATTTTTGATGTTGGGGACAAGTGTAGTGATTTTTCTCCTTTTCATCCCTTGTGCTAATTTGTAACTTATTTTATCAGTTTTACTATTTTTTCATAAAATCAACTCTTTGCTTAGTTAACTTTTGAAAAATATATATATATACACACATATATACAACATATATATATACACACACACACACACGAGTGGTATGTGTGTGTATGTATGCTGAATTCCTATATTTGCTAAATGTTTCTGCTTTTATCCTATTTTTATCCCATTTTCCCTTCTGCTTTCCTTATGCTTGATTTTATTCTGTAGCTATTTGATATGGAAGTTTAAATTTGAGATGGAAGTTTAAGTCATTTATATTCTGCCTCTCTTCAGTACTTTTATATGCATTTGGCATACATTGCCCTTTTCTGCATTCAAAATTGATACTGATTTCTTTTTGATCCCACATCATAATTTTCTGCCATGGTATGGAGGGCCCAAGTCTTGTTTCTTTGCTTCTAACTTTCCTAAAACTGATAAATATCCTGAGGTTGAAGGGGCTTTTTACCACTGCCAGTTTACCTCTTACTCAGGGCTTAACTCTTGCTTGTTTTCATTATCTTTAAAGAGCCATGGACTCCATGTTGTCACACTCTCAGTCCTGGTATTAGTCATCTGTATCTACTCTTTGTTACTCTTGATCTGTCTGCCTGGGGTATTTTTACTTTTGTTTATCTTCTTAAAGAGGAAGTTTTATCTCTTTGTATTTTTGATTTTTTCCTGTTTTATATTTCACTGATTTATGCTCTGATATTTATTATTTCTTTTCTTTTACTACTTTGGGTTTGATTTGCCTTTCTTTTCTAGACGCATGGTAGCTGAAATCTTTGAATTGAAACTTTTTAAATATATAGTTGATTTACAATGTTGTGTCAATTTCTGCCATATAGCAAAGTGACTGAGTCATATATATGTGTGTGCATGTGTGTGTGTGTGTGTGTATGCAATCTTTTTCTCATATTATCTTCCATCATGTTCTATTCCAAGAGGTTGAAATAGTTCCCTGTGCTGTACAGTAGGACCTCATTGCTTATCCATTCTAAATGTAATGGTTTGCATCTGCTGCCCCCAAACTCCCAGTCCATCCCACTCCCTCCTCCCTTCCCCCTTGGCATGTCTATTCTCTATGTCTGTGAGTCTATTTCTGTTTTGTAGATAGGCTCATTTATGCTATTTTTTAAACTTCTTTTTTTCTTTTTAGGGCTGCACCTGCAGCATATGGAAGTTTCTGGGCTAGGGGTCCAATCAGAGCTGCAGCTGCTGGCCTACACCGCAGCCACAGCAATGCTGGATCTGAGCTGCATCTGTGACCTATGCTGCAGCTTATGGCAACACCGGATCCTTAACTGACTGAAAGAGGCCAGGGACTGAACTTGCATCCTCATGGATACTAGTCAGTTTCTTAACCCACTGAGTTACAGTGGGAACTCCCATGCCATATTTTAGATTCCACATATAACTGAGATCTTACAGTATTTGTCCTTCTCTTTCTGACTTACTTCACTTAGTATGATAATCTCTATTTGCATCCAGGTTGCTGCAAATGGCATTATTTTCTTCTTTTTTATGGCTTAGTATTTCATTGTATATATGTACCACATCTTTTTCATTGTTGTTGTTGTCTTTTTAGGGCCACACCCACAGCATATGGAAGTTCCTAGGCTGGGAGTTGAATCAGAGCTGTAGCTGCCACCTTACACCACAGCCACAACAATGCAAGATGCAAGCCATGTCTGTGACCTACACTGCAACTCACTGCAACATTGGATCCTTAACCCACTTAGCGAGACCAGGGATTGAACCTGCATCCTCTTGGGTAATAGTCAGGTTTGTTACCACTGAGCCACAATGGGAACTCCTGTACCACATGTTCTTAATCCATTAATCTGTCAATGGATATTTAGGCTGTTTCCATGTCTTGGCTATTGTGAATACTGCTGCTATGAACATATGGGTGTATATGTCTTTTTTAATTGTAGTTTTGACTGGATATATGCAGAGGAGCATGATTGATGTAGCATGTTTGAGGTTCATCAACATTGTATCATGTAACAGTGCCCCATTCTACTGTATGGCTGAATAACGTACCACCTGTGAATGTATCAAACTCATTCATCTATTCATCTCTTAATGGATGTTGTGACTGTTTCCACCATAGCCCTATTGTGAACAGTGCTGCCATGAAAATTTTTATATAAATACTTGTTTAATTACCTGTTTTAAATACTTTTGGTATATATCTAGCAGTGGAATTTCTGAGTCATAGGGTAGTTCTATGTTTAACTTTGAGGAACTGACAAACTCTTTCCACAGTGACTTTACCATTTTACATTCCCACCAGCAATAACTAATTTCCTCATGGTCTCACCAACACTTGTTACTTACCATTTTCCAGATTATCTCTATCTTAGTGGGTGTGAAATGATATCACATTGTGTTTTTAAATTGAATTTCCCTGGAGTTCCCATCATGGCGCAGTGGTTAACAAATCGGACTAGGAACCATGAGGTTGCAGGTTCAATCTCTGGCCTTGCTCAGTGGGTTAAGGATCCAGCATTGCTGTGAGCTGTGGTGTAGGTCACAGAGGCAGCTCGGATCCCACTTGCTGTGGCTCTGCCATAGGCCAGTGGCTACAGCTCCGGTTCGACCTCTGGCCTGGGAACCTCCATATGCTGCGGGAGCGGCCCTAGAAATGGCAAAAAGACAAAAAAAAATTTGAATTTCCCTAATGACTAATTATCATGAGCATGTTTTCATGTACTTCTTGAACATCTGTATAGATTTATTTTTGAGAAATGTCTGTTCAAATCCTTTGCCCAAGTAGAACTATTTTCTTTGTTTTTTTATTTATTTATTTTTTTTTGGGGGGGGGAGTTCCCGTCATGGCGCGCAGTGGTTAACAAATCCGACTAGGAACCATGAGGTTGCGGGTATGGTCCCTGCCCTTGGTCAGTGGGTTAAGGATCTGGCGTTTCTGTGAGCTGTGGTGTGGGTTGCATACGAGGCTCGGATCCCTCATTGCTGTGGCTATGGCGTAGGCTGGTGGCTACGGCTCCGATTAGACCCCTGGCCTGGGAACCTCCATATGTCGCAGGAAGCGGCCCTAGAAAAGGCAAAAAGACAAAAAAAAAAAAAAAAAAAACAGAAAAAAAGAAAATAATTCCACTTGATTTCCTGAAAAAAATGTCAGTAGAATGATTTTTAGGCTATGAATGTAGTGACCATCAATAGTATCATAATCAAGTGAAATCTAAGATACATTGCATTTATTATAAATCTCTTTCATTATAAATTAGGTATATAATAAACCTAATTATCTGTATCTCCTATAGATTTAGAAAATAAATCTATAAATTAAGTGTAATCTAGATTTTCTGAGTTTGTTTTGCTGTCTTGAATTCTGAATAAAAGTGGGTATTTCAACTCCCATAAGAATCAGTTAAAAAAAAAGCTCTCCAATTTGAAAAAAATTTTACAGAAAAATAAATAACTTTATGTTTAAGAATCACAGGAAAAAAAAAACTTTCCAGTTCTTGTATTATTCTTCACACTACGGCAATGGAATAAATAATCCTATCAATCAATCAAAAAAAATCCTTTGTCCAGTTTTGAATTTGTCTGTCTTGTTGAGTTGTAAAAATTCTTTACATATTCTGGATATAGAGAATACAATTTGCAATTTTTTTCTAATTATACAGTTTGTCTTTTCACTCTTTTTAATTGTGTCCTTTGATGCACAAAAGACAAATTTCATGGAAGTCCATTTTATCTCATTTTTCATTTGTTGCTTATGCTTTTGGTGCCATATATATATATATATATATATAAGAATATATATATATCTATATATATAAGAATCTATTGTTAAATCTAAAGCTATGAAGATTTACCTGTATATTATCTTAGAGCTTTATAATTTTAGCTCTTATATTTAGGTCAGTGATAAATTTTGAGTTATTTTTTGTTTATGATGAGAGCTGGGGTCCAATTTCATCCTTTTGCATGTGGATATCCAGCTGTTCCAATGCCATTTTTTGAAGGGAACCATACTTTCCCCATTGAATGGCTTTGGAATTCTTGTCAAAAATCAATTGGCCATATTTTGAGTTTATTTCTGGGCTCTCAACTTTATTCCATTGGTCCATGTGCCAGTACATCTTATAATTCTTTGTATTTCTGTAAGGTCAGTAATGTAGTCCCCTCTTTCATGACTGATTTTAGTAATTTAAGTTTTTCTTTTTCTCTTGTTCATTCTAGCATTTATAAATTTTGTCTTTCTTTTTAAAGAACCTACTTTTAGTTCCTATATTTTTTCTATTTCTGTAATTTTTCCTCTCCAATATTTATTATTTCCTTATTTCCACTTATTTTAATTTAATTTTCTCTTCTTATTCTAGTTTAATAAAGTTGAAGTTTAGATTATAGATTTGAAATCTTTCTTTTTTTAATACAGGCCTTTACAAGTATAAATTTCCCAGTAAGAACTGTTTTGGCCATATACCATAAGTTTTGGCATGTAGTGTTTTCCATTTTATTAACCTCAAATATTTTTAAATTTTCCTGTGATGTCTTATTTCAGCCATTGGTTATTTATGAACATGTTGTTGAATTTCCATATAGTTGTGAATCCCGAATTTCACTATGCTACAGATTTCTAATTTCATGTTTTGTATAATTTCAATTCTTTAAAATTTATTGAGACTTGTATTCTGGCCTGACTTGTGAACTATCAACATCTCCTAGATACTTGAGAAAATTATGTATTCTTTTGGTGTTGGATGGAGTTTTATATAGTTGCATGTTAGATATGTGATTTATAGATTTTTCAAGTCTTCTATTTCTTTGTTGATTTATTTTATCCTTAGTGAAGCTTTATCTTTCTATTCCTCAGGATGGATAATCTCAACTGACCTATCCTCAAGTGATCATGATTTTGGAGAGAACAGCAGTGAGTGGTGGCTTGAAGCAAGATCTTAATTCCCTTCTCAGGAATTGAACCTGGGCAGCCAGGGGTGAAAACCAGGAATGCTAGCCACTAGACCATCTAGAGGTTAAAAGCAGAATTGCCCTTATCCTTCCCCCCTTTAGAAAGCAAGAATGTTTCAAGGAGGTGAAGACTTTAAAAACAAGTACAAAGTTTAATGTTAGATAACACAGTAGGACATGTGGGAGAAAACACAGAGAAGTAGTCTATTTATCTAAGACAGAAACAAAGCAGTAATACACACCCAGAGGAGTAGTGCGGGTGTGGGCATCTCTGGCATGAGAAGCATGCCAGAGAGGTGATTTAAACCACTTTTATGGGGAAGTTCTTCTGGGTCTTTATTTTCCTTTGGCCAATTATCTTGTTCTATCTCTCATACCTGACAGGACCCAGGACCCTTCCTGATATGCATGCACATTTTTCGACTGAGATGAATTCCAGAGCAAGGGGTTATGGGATGGTATTAGGACTTAATATGGCCTGGTGTTGCCTACATTTTGACCCAGATCGGTCTTTCTACACATCTGTAGTTTGGGTCTCCCTAACCCTGAGTATGGGAAGTATGTGACCTCTTGATATTTGGCCCAAGCAGGGCTTAATACCTCTTTGTGCCAGCCACTACTATTATTTAAAGTGTACACAGAAGACAAATTCCAGTTACTTTGAATTTGTTGTTATTTCTATCTTGAAGTATAGACAGGTGGCTGGTTGTAAATGTCTGTTGTGGAGCGCAGCTATCTCCTGCCTCTATCATACATATTACATCCAGAATTTCTTTTATGTTAAAGTATCTAAAGTATCTATCATCTATCTATCATCTATCTATCATCTATCTATCTATCTATCTATCTATCTATCTATCTATCTATCTATCTATCTATCTTCTCTATTCATTGAGACATCCTTTTCACAGTTACTTTGTGTTCTGTGTTCTTTAGGCATGAGTTTAAAAAGGACTTTTCTGAACATAGCTGATGTAAACTCTTTGTCTATGAAGTCCAATGTCTGGGACTTTTCAGGGCCAGTTTCCACTAACTGCATATTTTTCTGTGTATATGCCATAATTTTCTATTTCTTTGCATGTCATCACTTATTGTTAAAAATAAATATTTTAAATCATATAATCAGGAAACTCTGAAAATAAGATTCTAATCCCAAATTTGCTTTTTTTTGTTATCTTTTAAGTGACTTTACTCAATAAATTCTTTAAAGTCTATGCCCTTTCTTCTTCCACTGAAGTCTTTGCCTTATTAGCAGATAGCAACTGGATGGAGATTTCCTTACATCCCTTGAGACAATGTGTCTCCCAGTCTTTGCCAAGAATATCTCTGCATGTGTTAGGGCACATCTTCAAGGCTCCAACAGGCAGTTAACAACTTTGCCTTAGGCTTCAATCCTGGCTTACCCCCAGCCTTGAAGTCATCCAGAATGAGAGCTTACAGCTTTTGTAGGGCTTTCTTGAGATGAGGCTGTGCATAGCTCTGACCATGCACCTACATGGCTCACACATGAATGTGGCCCTCTAAATTCCCAAGATTATGTCATAGATTTTTCAACAGCCCCTTGAGACAGACATCTCATTTGCCATTTTTTTCTCCTTTTAAGTTTTTGGCCTGCGTCTAGTTTGCCCCAACCTACATCGCTACCTCAGTAAGTTATAATATGAAACAGTATCTTCTAATCTTTTTACAAATTGTTCCAGAGAAAATGTCATTTACATTAGGAGGTCTCAGGTCAAATAAGGACAAGTCCTATGTATGGAGCTTTTGAGAAAGCTTCCCCAGAGGGCAAAATAGTGACAGCTCTCTGGGATGGAACTGGTAGGTTGCTCTCTTTCACATTCCACCCCTTACAATGACTGCTAGGCTGCTGGATTATTTTACAGACACCATCCATTGTGTAACTTTTAAGTTTCAAGGTCACCGTGAAGCTGATGAGTGATGGATAGAATTAGGGAAAGTGGAATTGTCAGAACATTTATTGGTAGTACTGGCATTCAGTTGTTCTTCTTAAATAAATACTCTTGGGGATATTGCAAGCCTTTAGTTAAATTTTAGTCTTCTGAAAACTTGAATTTTGATCATTTTTTTGCCAGTGCTTTCACTGCTTTAGTGAAAGAACAGATTTTCAGAGGCCTCTGCTCCACCATTCTCTTTTATAGCTTTCGGTCAACTTCTCTGTGATTTATTCTCAGGAATTTTCTCTTTCAACTCCAGGCCATTTGGTCTTCCAGGAGCTCCAATCACTTCCTCCTCTGTTTCTGGTAATATGACAGTGATTTCTGCTTAGCCTCTCTTCTCTCGCACTCTGATATAGAAAGTTCTTGCAGGTAATAATCCAGGGTGAATATGGGGTTAACTTTTTATATTTTCTTTTTCCTCAGGGTTATAGTCCTTTAATTATTGATTCATTACTTGCTTCTCAATGTTTCAGACAATAGCTTTATATATCTTACCTAACTTTTATAGCTGTTTTTTGGCAGGAATATTAGATTAGGGCAATATGAGCTAATCTATCATATCTAGAGCCAAAAGTATAGCTGTCCTTATATTTTCTATTTTCATTTCCTTTACAGGAAACTGGTTAAATATATTTGGCACATCCACATGAAAGAGTGCTATGCAACCTCAAAAAAGAAAAGGACTTCTACACAGAGATCTCCAGAATAATTATTAATTATAAAAAGCAAGGTAGAGGGAAGTGCCCATTATAGAAATTACATTGACTTTGCCTCTGATGGTTGTGTTGACACTGCAATTCTAGAATTCTATAATCCACTTCAATAATAAGGGCTTAGTTCTGTGGAAAATCTCCCTGAAAACATGTCCCTAATAGGCTAAGGCAGATAATATGAATGCCCGGAGTATACATATGTGACAGAGAAGTAAGGAAACCATTTCAGGGTGTTTTTTTTTTTAGATATCCAATTGCCTAGAATAGGAGTTTTCAGACCTCTTAATACTAAGAAATCTTTATACACTTTTAAAATTGCTGAGTACATAAAAGGATTTTTGTTTGTGTGGGTTATATCTGTTATTTACCATTCAACAAATTAAAATTGAGAAAATTTAAAAGCTATGCATTTTTTTCATTAAAAAAGTAAAATTAATAAAATTAATAAATGTATTGCATGTTAAAATATTTTTATGAAAAGAGCTATATTTTCAAAAAATGTAGTTAGAAGATTGATATTTATATTATTTTTTTCCATTTTTAGTTAATAAAATTGTTATCAGTATTTATTTCTTAGTATTTTTGTTGTTGTTTTCATAATGAGTTTTATTTTTTCCATTATAGTTGGTTTACAGTGTTCTGTCAATTGTCTACTGTATAGCGTGGTGACCCAGTTACAAATACATGTATAGATTCATCACAAGTGTTTAGACATAGTTCCTAGTGCTATACAGCAGGATCTCATTGTCTATCCATTCCAAATGCAATCGACTGCATCTATTAACCCCAGACCCCCAGACCATCCCACATCCTCCCCCTTGACAACCACAAGTCTGTTCTCCAAGTCCATGAGTTTCTTTTCTGTGGAAAAGTTCATTTGTGCAGTATCTTAGATTCCAGATATAAGTGATATCATGTGGTATTTGTCTTTCTCTTTCTGACTCACTTCACCCAATATGAGAGACTCTAGTTCCATTCACATTGCCACAAATGGTATTATTTTGTTCTTTTTTGTGGCTGAGTAATATTCCATTGTGTATACCACAAAATATACCACATCTTCTTAATCCAATCACCTGTTGATGGACGTTTGGGGTGTTTACATGTTTTGATGACTGTGAAAGAGCGGTAATGAACATGTGGGTGTGTGTGTCTTTTTCAAGGGAAGTTTTGTCTGGATATATGCCCAAGAGTGGGATTGCTGGGTCATATGGTAATTCTATGTATAGAATTCTCAGGTACCTCCATACTGTTCTCCATAGTTGTTGTACCAGCTTACATTCCCACCAGCAGTGCAGGAGGGTTCCCTTTTCTCCACACCACCTCCAGCATTTGTTATTTGTGGACTTATTAATGATGGCCATTCTGACTGGTGTGAGGTGGGACCTCATAGTAGTTTTGATTTGCATTTCTCTAATAGTCAGTGATGTGGAGCATTTTTTTCTTGTGCTTGTTGGCCATCTGTATATCTTCCTTGGAGAAATGTCTATTCAGGTCTTTTGCCCATCTTTCAATTGGGTTGTTGACTTTTTTGCTGTTGAGTTGTATAAGTTGTTTGTATATTTTAGAGATTAATCCCTTGTCATTTGCATCATTTGAAACTATTTTCTCCCATTCTGTAAGTTGTCTTTTTGGTTTCTTTTTGGTTTCCTTTGCTGTACAAAAGCTTGTCCATTTGATTAGGTCCCATTAGTTTATTTTTGTTTTTATTTCTGTTGCTTTGAGAGACTGACCTGAGAAAACATTTGTAAGGTTGATGTCAGAGAATGTTTTGCCCATGTTCTCTTCCAGGAGTTTGATGGTGTCTCGCTTTATATTTAAGTCTTTAAGCCATTTTGAGCTTAGTTTTGTGCATGGTGTGAGTGTGTGTTCTAGTTTCATTGATTTGCAGGCAGCTGTCCATGTTTCCCAGCAATACTTGCTGAAAATACTGTCTTTTTCACATTTTATGTTCTTTCCTCCTTTGTCAAAGATTAATTGACTGTAGGTGTCTGGGTTTATTTCTGGGTTCTCTATTCTCTTCCATTGGTCTCTATGTCAGTTTTGATACCAGTACCACACTATCTTGATGATGGTGGCTCTGTAATATTGTCTGAAGTCTGGGAGAATTATGCTTCCTGCTTGGTTATTGTTCCTCAGAATTGCTTTGGTAATTCTGGGTCTTTCGTGGTTCCATATAAATTTTTGGATTGTTTGTTCTAGTTCTGGGAAAAAATGTCATGGGTAATTGGATACGGATTGCACTGAATCTATAAATTGCTTTGGGTAGTATAGCCATTTTTACAATATTAATTTTTCCAACCCATGGCCATGGAATATCTTTCTATTTCTTTGAATCCTCTTTAATTTCCTTGATTAATGTTTTATAGTTCTCAGCATATATTGCCTTTACCTCCTTGGTCAGATTTATTCCCTGGTATTTGATTTTTTGGGTGCAGTTTTAAAAGTTATTGTATTTTTGTATTTATTTTCTAATATTTCACTGTTAGTACACAGAAATGTGATTGATTTCTGAATGTTAATCTTATATCCTGACCCTTTGCTGAATTTATTGATCAGTTCAAGTAGTTTTTGGGTTGAGTCCTTAGGGCTGTCTATATATAGTATCATGTCATCTGCATACAGTGACAATTTTACCTCTTCTCTTCCTAGTTGGATGCATTTTATTTCTTTTGTTTGTCTGATTGCTGTGGCTAGGACTTCCAATACTAGATTGAATAACAGTGGTGAGAGTGGGCATTCTTGTCTTATTTCAGACTTTAGTGAGAAGGCTTTCAGCTTTTCTCCATTGAGTATTGTTTGCTATGGGTTTGTCATAAATGGCTTTTATTGTGTTATGTTCCCTCTGTACCCACTTTGCTAGGAGTTTTTATCATGAATGCATGTTGGATTTTGTCAAATGCTTTATTTGCATCTATTGAAATTATCATGTGATTTTTTACTTTTCTTTTGTAAATGTGCTGTGTGACATTGATTGGTTTGCATATGTTGAACCATCCTTGTGCACCTGGAATAATCCCACCTGGTCATGGTGTATGATCTTTTTTATGTGTTGGATTTGGATTCCTAAAATGTTGTTGAGAATTTTTACATCTATTCATTAGAGATATTGGCCTTTAGTTTTCTTTTTGGTGGTATCTTTGTCTGGTTTTAGAATTAGGGTGATGGTGGCATCATAGAATGTCTTTGGGAGTATTCCTTCTTCTTCCACCATTTGAAAAAGTTTAAGGACGATGGGTATAATTTCCTCTTTGTATGTTTTGTAGAATTCACCTGTGAAGCCATCTGGTCCTGGACTTTTATTTGTAGGGAGTGTTTTTATGACATATTTAATTTCATTTCTAGTGATCGGTCTGTTCAGTTGATCTATTTCTTCTTGATTCAGTTTTGGCAGGCTTAAGTCTCTAGAAAGTTGTCCATTTATTCTAGGTTGTCAAATTTATTGGCATACAATTGCTCATACTATTCTCTCATGGTTTTTCAATTTCGGTAATATCCGTTGTGACTTCTTTTTCATTTCCGATTTTGTTTATTTGGGGTTTTTCTTTCCTCTTCTTGGTGAGTCTGGGCAGAAGTTTGTCAATTATGTTTACCTTTTCAAAGAACCAGCTCTTGGTTTTATCGATTTCTTCATTTGTTTTTTGAATCTCTATTTTATTGATTTGCTCTTTGATCTTAATGATTTCCTTCCTTCTGCTGACTTTAGGTTTTGCTTGTTCTTCTTTTTCTAATTCATTTAGGTGTTGGGTTAAGTCATCCATTTGAGATTTTTCTTCTTCGTCGAGGAAGACCTGTATTGCTATGAATTTCCCTCTGATCACTGCTTTTGCAGCATCCCATAGATTTTGAGTGGTTGTGTCTTCATTATCATTTGTCTTGAGGTTTTTTAAAATTTCCTTCTTGATTTCCTCATTGACCTATTCATTTTTTAGTAGCATGTTGTTTAGTCTCCATGTAGTGTGTTTCTTCTCATTTCTTTTCCTGTGGTAGATTTCTAGTTTCATGCCATTGTGGTCAGAGAAGATACTTGAAATAATTTCTATGTTCTTAAATTTGTTGAGGTTAGCTTTGTGCCCCAATATGTGATCTCTCCTTGAAATGTTCCATGCGCACTTGAGAAGAATGTATATTCTGATTTTTTTGCATGTAATGTCCTGAAAATATCAATTAGGTCTAACTTTTTTTTTTTTTTTTTTTTTTTGCTATTTCTTGGGCCGCTCCTGTGGCATATGGAAGTTCCCAGGCTAGGGGTCGAATTGGAGCTGTAGCCACCAGCCTATGCCAGAGCCACAGCAAAGCAGGATCCAAGCCACGTCTGCAACCTACACCACAGCTCATGGCAACACCGGATCCCCAACCCACTGAGAAAGGGCAGGGACCAAACCTGCAACCTCATGGTTCCTAGTCAGATTCGTTAACCACTGTGCCACGATGGGAACTCCAGGTCTAACTTTTCTATTGTGTCATTTAGGCTCTCTGTTCCCTTATTGATTTTTGGTCTAGAGGATCTGTCCATTGATGTGAGTAGGGTATTAAACTCTCCTACTATTATTGTATTCCCATCTATTTATCCTTTTATGTCTGTTAGTATTTGTTGTAGGTAATTGTGTGCTCCTATATTAGGGACATATATATTGATGATTATAACATCCTCTTCTTGAATGGATACTTTAACCATTAAATACTGTCCTTCTTTTTCTTTCTTTATTCCTTCATTTTAAAGTCTATTTTTTTATATGAGTATTGTAACTCCTGCTTTCCTGTCATGTCCATTGGCATGAAATATCTTTTCTCTCACTTTCAGTCTATATGTGTCCTTTGCCCTAAGGTGAGTGCCTTGTAGACAGAAGATTGTAGGTTTTTGCTTTTTTATCCATTATGCCACTCTGTGTCTTTTGATTGGAGGATTCAGTCCATTGACATTTAAGGTGATTATCGATAGGTGTGTATTTATTGCTATTTTAGACCTTGTTTTCCAGTTGAATCTATGTTTCTCTTTTCTTCCTTTCTTTTTTTGGTTGGATGGTTTCAATTTATTTTATGCTTGAGTGCTTTTCTTTTCAGTTATCGTGAACATGATGTTCCATTTGGATTTGTGGTTGCCCTGTTTTTTAAGTATGTTAACATCTTCTTATATCTGCTTGCTTTAGCCCAATAGCCATATAAACTCAAACACATTGTTAAAAAAATTTTTTTAAAGAATCTATATTTTCTTATTTTCCCTCCCCATATTGTAGGTTTTTGTTGTCTTTTTAAATTTTTTTTAAAAAATCTTCATGTTTAGATGACGTATGCTGGCTTATTTGAGTGATTGCTTTCCAATTGTGGTTTCCTCTATTCTATTTCTTCTTACTTTTTTTATTATTTAGAGGACCACTTTCAAAATTTCTTTTAGAAGGGGTTTAGTATTGCTGTACTCTTTTAGATTTGCTTGTTGGAGAAATTCTTTATTTCCTCTTCTATTTTAAATGATATTCTTGAGGGATAGAATATTCTAGGTTGCAAATTTTTTCCTTTTAGCACTTTAAATATATCTTGCCACTCCCTTCTAGCCTGTAGTGTTTCTGTAGATAAATCAGCTGATAACCTTATGAGGGTTCCCTTATAATTAACACTGTTTTTCTCTTGCTGCCTTTAGAATCCTCTGTTTAAATTTTGCCATTTTTATTATAGTATGTCTTGGTGTGGGCCTGTTTGGGTTCAACTTTTTGGGGTCCTCTGTGCTTCCTGTATCTTGATGTCAGATTCCTTTAGATTTGGAAGGTTTTCAGACATAATTTCTTCAAATATATTTTAAATTACTTTTCTTTTTCTTCTCCTTCTGGAATTCCTATTATGCATAGGTTGTCCTGCTTTATATTATCATATTGATTTCATGGTTTTTTTCATTTGGTTTTATGTCTGCTATCCTGATTTGGTGGTTTCCATTATTCTATCTTACACATCACTGATTTGTTCCTTGCATTATTCAATATGGTCTTTATTGCCTTTTTGTCAGTTTGCATCTCTGCAAATGAGTTTTTTAGTTTTTCTTGACTCCTCTTTATATTTTTTAATTCCTTTCTAAGGGAATCTGCATTACTGTTGTGTCTTCTCTTAATTCCTTGGTATTCAGCCTTAATTCATTCAGTATTTTCACTGTCTCCATTTTGAAATCAGTGTCTATCAGACTGCAGAGGTCTGTTTCATTGTTGACTGCTTTAGGTGAATTCTTCTGTTCCTTTAACTGGGAATGGTTTCTAAGCTTCTTCATCTTGCTTATGTTTGTCTTTTTCTGTGAGTTTGGGGAAGTCAAACTGTAGTCTTGTAAGGCTACTTCTAGGCAAGAGCACCCTTTTGTATTTGGGGGGGGGTAAAATTTGTTTTTGGTATGGGAGTTTGAATATTTGGTGTCTCTTTCTTCAGTGTGAATGGGCTGTTATCTCCTGGGTGCTCAGTGTGTTTTCAGGGAGAAGGAGGCAATGGGTAGGGACAGCAGTTGGTACCTGCTTGCTGGGCTCTCAACAGCAGCAAGGACTTGCAGGAAGGTGGCACTGGCTACTCCTAGTTGCAGGGCCCTGGGAAGTGGTAATGAGCTCTAGGCATATTTTCAAGATGACCAGAGCATTTGGCAGTAGAAGCAGCTGGGTGTGAGAGCCACAACAGCTAGTGTTCAATTGCAATGTCTTCCTCTGAGGTGATTGGAACTGTTGGTGGTGCCTGTTCAGGGAACCCTAGTGGTAGCAGGTCTTGACAATCTCTAGAGTCAGTGATAACTTTGGTGGTTTGCCCCCACTACCTGTAGACCATGCATGAAGTGATCTGTCTCACTTAGCCCACATAGGAGGTGTTGCACAGGCTGATCCTAGTTGCAGGATGCTCCAGAGCCTAAGTCTCAGAGCCAAGCCCCCACCCGAGCATCTCAGGCTATTTTTTCTATTTTTAAAGTTGTATTGAGGTAGAGTTGATTTACAATATTGTGATAATTTCTGCTGTACAACAAATTCATTAAGTTATACACATACACATACCAATTCTTTTTTTCTTCTTTTTTGTCATTTGTCTTTTTAAGGCTGCACTCATGGCATATGGAGGTTCCCAGGTTAGTGGTCAATTTGGAGCTGTAGCTGCCAGCCTATGCCATAGCCACAGAAACATGGGATCTGAGCCATATCTTGACCTACATGGCAATGCCAGAGCCTTAACCCACTGAACAAGACCAGGGATTGAACCCATATCCCCATGGTTACTACTGAGGTTAGTTAACCACTGAGCCATGATGGGAACTCCCACATACCAATTCTTTTTCAGATTCTTTTCCCATATAGATTATCACAGAATATTTAGTAGGCCTTCTTGTACTATATAGCAGGTCCCCATTGACTATCCATTCCATATCCAATATTGTGCACATGCCAATCCCAAACCCCAAATTCATCCCTCCACCTTCACCTGTTATAACCATATGTTCTTTTTTTTTTGAAGTCTTTGAGTCTGCTTCTGTTTTGTAAATAAGTCCACTTTTGTCCCATACAATAGCTCCAGTTTTAGTTTTAGATTCCACATATAAGTGATATCATATGATGGTTATCTTTCTCTGTCTGACCTACTTTATTTACTGTGATCATCTATAAGTCCATCTATATCATTATTTGGCATCCAAATGACATTATTTAATTCTTTTTATGGCTGAGTATTCCATTGTATGCATATACCTCATCTTCTTTATCCATTCTTCTATCAGTGGACATTTCAGTTGTTTCCATATCTTGGATATTGTAAATAGTGCTGCAATGAACATTGGAGTGCATGAATCTTTTCAAATGATGCTTTTATCTGGAATATATACCCAGAAGTGGAAATGTTGGGTCACACAATAGCTCCGTTTTTAGTTTTTTGAGGAACCTCCATACTGTTTTCCATAGTGCTTGCACCAATTCACATTCTCACCAATAGCATAAGAGGGTTCCCTTTTCTCCACACCCTCTCCAGCATTTATTGTTTGTAGACTTTTTTCATTTAGGAAAAAAATTAAGTGAAATAAAATACACATCACACACCTTTAACATCATCACCATTTTAAGTGCATGATTCCAAGGCCATCAGGTACATTCACCTCAAGGTGGAGCCATCACCACCATCCCTAGAACTTTTCATTTTGTAAACCCAAATTTCCACAACCATAAAAGTCTCATTCTGTACCCCCTTGTGTGGTCCCCAGCATGGCCATTCACTTCTGCCCATGAGTTTTTGACTCCAGGGCCCTCATTTGAATGGAAACCTACAGTGTTTGCCATTGGGTCATTTTGAAAGAGCTGACTTTCAGTCTGAAGCTCTGCCTGTTTGTATGTGAAGAAGCTGTATTTAATGACAGAATGTACAAGGGACAGGGTGTTGGGAGTGCAAATGAATCAGGACTTGACCAGTCAACAGTGGGGCCCTCTAGTCCCATCTCTTGGGCTGTGGCTTATCTGCATCATTCTTACCCATCGTTGTCCCAGCTGGTGCCTCTAGGATGCTGGTGTCTGAGTGTCCCTGCCCCCCTCCCCTTTTCTTGCCAGTTGGGGAGAGGACAGCTTGCTGGGTGGTCTCAGCTTATGCATCAGGAAGGACGCTATGAAGAAGACCCACTGAGGGTGGGTTGCAATAGAAAGCCCAGAGAGGATACAGTATTGGGGCCTTGACAAGTGCATGGGCTGCATCATCACTGACACAGAAGTTCCCAAGATCATGCTTAGGAGGGCATGGTGAGTGGTCTGGAACCCCTGAGGCCACCTTCCGGTCCTGGAGTTCAGAAAGGCACTCTAAATCAACTATATTTTAATAAAAACAAAAACAAAGACAGGATAGAGGGAGATGGCTGAGACCTGGGTGAATCTGGAGCCCATGTCAGACTTCCTTTCTGAATTCCAGGACTGGAAGTTTGCCTCAGTGGTCTCAGGCCACTCACAATGCCACCCTAGACTTAACATGATCTTGGGAACTTCTGTGTCAGTGTACAAAGGTACAATCTGCCAAGACTGAACCAGGAGGAAATGGAAAATATGAATAGACCCAACATAAGTACTGAAATTAAAAATGTGATTTAAAAACTTCAAAACACAAAGGCCAGGGCCTGATGGCTTCACAAGTGAATTCTATCAAACATTTAGAGAAGAGTTAACACCTATTCTGAAACTCTTCAAAAAAAATTGCAGAGGATGGAACACTCCCAAGCCCATTCTGTGAGGCTACCAAAACCTTGTTTTATTATCTTTTTTATATAATTATTTTTATTTTTTTCATTATAGCTGGATTACATAGAACTACCATATGACCCATCAATCCCACTCTTGGGCATATATCTGGACAATACTTTCCTTGAAAAAAACACATGCACACACATGTTGCAGCACTATTCACAATAGCCAAGATATGGAAACAACCCAAATGTCCATCAACAGATAATTGGATTAGGAAGATGTGGTATATATACACAATGGAATACTACTCAGCCATACAAAAGAACAAAATAATGCCATTTGCAGCAACATGGATGGAACTAGAGACTCTCATCCTGAGTGAAGTAAGTCAGAAAGAGAAAGACAAATACTATATGATATCACTTGTATCTGGTATCTAATATACAGCACAAGTGAACCTTTCCACAGAAAAGAAAATCATGGACTTGAAGAATAGATTGTGTTTTATTATCTTTTTTACTTTCATGGTATCAGTTTTATTTTCTCCTTTTCCTTTTCTAATTTTGTTGATTTGAACCCTTCACTTTTTTTGTCTTGATGAGCCTGGCTAAAGGTTAATCAAATTTGTTGATCTTTTTCAAAGAACCAACTTTTGGTTTAATTGATTTTCTCTATTATTTTCCTTGTTTCTAAGTCATTAATTTCTGCTCTAATCTTTATGATGTCTTTCCTTCTACTAACATATTCTTTTCCAATGGTTTTAGGCATAAATTTAGGTTGTTTATTTGAGATTTTTCTTGTTTCCTAAGATCAGGTTGTATTGCTATAAATTTCCCTCTCAGAATTGCTTTTGCTGTGTCCCATAGGTCATATCTTCATTCTCATTTTGTCTCTAAGTACATTTTTATTTCTTCTTTGGTTTATTTAATAATAAATTAGTTGTTTAGTAGAATCTTATTTAGCTTCTGGGAGTTTGTGGATTTTGCTGGCTTGCTAGTTTGTTTCCTTGTAGCTGATTTCTAGCCTTATAACATTGCAGTCAGAGAAAATGCTTGAAATAACTTAAACTTTTTAAAATTTATTAATTCTTGATATGTGGCCCAAGATAGGATCTTTCCTGGAAAATATTCTATGTGCCTTGGAGAAGAATGTATATTCTGCTGTTTTTGAATGGGAATGACCCATATCAGTTAAGTCTATATCGTCTATGGTGTCATTTAAGGCCTGTGTTTCCTTAGTGATTTTCTTTCTGAATGATCTGTCCATTGATGTAAGTGGAGTGTCAAAGTTCCCCACTATTTTTGTGTTGTCAAATTATCCTTTATGCCTGTTAGCAGTTGCTTTATATATTGTGGTGCTCCTATATTGGCTGCTTGTATATTTACAAGTGTTATATCTTCTCTTTGGATTGATCCTTTGATCATTATGTAGTGTCCTACTTTGCCTCTTATGACTCTTGTTCTTTTAAAGTTTATTTTTATCTAATATGAGCATTGCTACTCCTGCTTATCTTTGGTTTTCATTTGCATGTAGTAACTTCTTCCATCCCCTCACATTCAGTCTCTATGTTTCCTTAGGTATGAATTTAGTCTCTTTTAAACAGTATACATATGGGTCTTGTATTTGTGTCCATTCAGCCGGTCTGTGTCTTTTGCTTGGAACATTTAATCCATTTACCTTCAATGTAATTATGGATATGTATGTACTTATTTCCATTTTCTTAATTGTTTTGGAATGTTACTTTGGGTATTTTTTCTTCCTTTCCTCTTGTGTTGTCTTCTCTCATGATTTGCTGACTATCTTTAGTACTGTGTTTGAAATGCTTTTTCTTTTTTATGTATGTGTCCGTTACAGTTTTTTGTAGTTTCCATTAGATTTTGATATAACCATCTATATGTATACAGAATTGTTTTTGGTTTCTCATCTCTTCATTTCAAATAAATTTTCGATGTTCTGCATTTTTTCCTCTCCTCTTCTCATACTTGCTAGTTTTGATATATTATTTGTCAATTGGTGATGTTCTACCTTTATATTATCTTTGCCTTTACCAGTGAGTTTTCACATTTGAATTTTCTTATTTCTAATTGCGCCTTTTTCTTTGTTGCCTAGAGAATTTCCTTTATTTGTTGTTGTAGAACTGGTTTGGGTGTATAATTTCCAAGATCATTCTGCCAGCCAAGATCATTCTGTTTGTGGCTCCTGGGGCCATTTGTGTTTATTTATAGACCTATCCATGATGGCCATTCTGACCAGTGTGAGGTGGTACCTCATTGTAGTTTTGACTTGCATTTCTCTAGTAACTAGTGATGTTGAGCCTCGTTTCATGTTCCTTTTGCCATTTCTGTCTTCTTTGGAGAAATGCCTATTTAGGTCTTCTGTCCATTTTTCAATTGGGTTGGTTCATTGTTTTTGTTGTTGTTGAGTTGTATGTATATTTTGGAGATTAAGCCCTTGTCATTTACATCATTTACAAATATTTTCTCCCATTCTGTAGGTTATGTTTTACTTTTTTTTATGGTTTCCTTTGCTGTGCAAAAGCTTGTAAGTTTGATTAGGCCCTATTTGTTTATTTTTGTTATTCTTTATGTTGCCTTGGGACACTGACAAAATAAACTTTTTTTTTTTTTGGTCTTTCTAAGGCCACACCTGTGGCATATGGAAGTTCCTGGGCTAGGGGTCAAATCAGAGCTTTAGCTGCCGCCTACACCACAGCTACAGCAAAACAGGATCTGAGCCATGTCTGCAACCAACACCACAGCTCACAGCAATGCCAGATCCTTAACCCACTGAGTAGGGTCAGGGATTAAACCCATATCCTCATGGATACTATTTGGGTTCATTCCAACTGAGCAACATTGGGAACTCCAAAAATTTGTAAGATTTATGCCAAAGAATATTTTGCCTATGTTCTTTTCTAAGCGTTTCATAGTCTTATGTTGAAGTCTTTAAGCAATTTTGAGTTCATTTTTGCTCATAGTGTGAGAGTGCGTTATAATTTCATTGATTTACATGTGGCTGTCTAATTGTCCCAGCACCACTAACTGAAGGGATTGTCTTTTCCCTATTTTATATTCTTGTCTCCTTTGTTGAAGATTAATTGACCTTAGGTGTCTGGGTTAATTTATAGGCTCTCTATTCTGTTCCATTGATCCATATGTCTGTTTTTGCACCAATACCACAGAGTTTTCATTACTATACCTTTGTAGTATTTTCTGAAGTGTGGGAGAGTTAACCTCCAGCCTTTTTATTTTTCCACAGAATTGCTTTGGTAATTCTGGGTCTTTATGTTTCCATATTAATTTTTGTATTATTTGTTCTAGTAGAGTGAAAAATGTCATGGGTAATTTGATAGGGATCACACTAAATCTGTAAAGTGCTTGTATGGCCATTTTAATGATATTAGTTCTTCCGATCCAAGAGCATGAGATATCTTTCCAATTCTTTGAATCTTCTTAATTTCATTTATTAATGTTTTATAGGTAAGTTTGACTTTATTCCTAGATATTTTATTTTTTGGTGGGATTTTATTTTTTTATATATATATTTTTTATTTTCCCACTGTACAGCAAGGGGGTCAGGTTATCCTTACATGTATACATTACATTTACTTTTTTCCCCCACCCTTTCTTCTGTTGCAACAAGAGTATCTAGACAAAGTCCTCAATGCTATTCAGCAGGATCTCCTTGTAAATCTATTCTAAGTTGTGTCTGATAAGCCCAAGCTCCCGATCCCTCCCACTCCCTCCCCCTCCCATCAGGCACCCACAAGTCTCTTCTCCAAGTCCATGATTTTCTTTTCTGAGGAGATGTTCATTTGTGCTGGGTATTAGATTCCAGTTATAAGTGATATCCTATGGTATTTGTCTTTGTCTTTCTGACTTTCTACACTCAGGATGAGATTCTCTAGTTCCATCCATGTTGCTGCAAATGGCATTATGTCATTCTTTTTGATGGCTGAGTAGTATTCCATTGTGTATATATACCATTTCTTCTGAATCCAATCATCTGTGGATGGACATTTGGGTTGTTTCCATGTCCTGGCTATTGTGAATAGTGCTGCAATGAACATGTGGGTGAACGTGTCTCTTTTAAGGAGAGTTTTGTCCGGATAGATGCCCAAGAGTGGGATTGCAGGGTCATATGGAAGTTCTATGTATAGATTTCTAAGGTATCTCCAAACTGTTCTCCATAGTGGCTGTACCAGTTTCCATTCCCACCAGCAGTGCAGGAGGGTTCCCTTTTCTCCACAGCCCCTCCAGCACTTGTTATTTGTGGATTTATTAATAATGGCCATTCTGACTGGTGTGAGGTGGTATCTCATGGTAGTTTTGATTTGCATTTCTCTTATAATCAGCGATGTTGAGCATTTTTTCTTGTGCTTGTTGGCCATCTGTATATCT
Source organism: Sus scrofa (assembly GCF_054392235.1). Classification (NCBI taxonomy): domain Eukaryota; kingdom Metazoa; phylum Chordata; class Mammalia; order Artiodactyla; family Suidae; genus Sus; species Sus scrofa. The sequence continues at coordinate 153,424,322 of NC_139383.1, forward strand.
TCTTTGGAGAACAGTCTATTCAGGTCTTTTGCCCATTTTTCCATTTATTGATTGGTTTTTTTGCTGTTGGGTTGTATAAGTTGTTTATATATTCTAGAGATTAAGCCCTTGTCAGTTGCATCATTTGAAACTGTTTTCTCCCATTCTGAAAGTTGTCTTTTTGTTTTCTTTTGGGTTTCCTTTGCTGTGCAAAAGCTTTTCAGTTTGATGAGGTCCCATGGGTTTATTTTTGCTCTAATTTCTATTGCTTTGGGAGACTGACCTGAGAAAATATTCATGATGTTGATGTCAGAGAGTGTTTTGCCTATGTTTTCTTCTAGGAGTTTGATGGTGTCCTGTCGTATATTTAAGTCATTCAGCCATTTTGAGTTTATTTTTGTGCATGGTGTGAGGGTGTGTTCTAGTTTCATTGCTTTGCATGCAGCTGTCCAAGTTTCCCAGCAATGCTTGCTGAATAGACTTTCTTTTTCCCATTTGATGTTCTTGCCTCCCTTGTCAAAGATTAATTGACCATAGGTGTCAGGGTTTATGTCCGGATTCTCTATTCTGTTCCATTGGTCTGTCTGTCTGTTTTGATGCCAGTACCACACTGTTTTGTTGACTGTGGCTTTGTAGTATTTCTTGAAGTCTGGGAGAGTTATGCCTCCTGCTTGGTTTTTGTTTCTCAGGATTGCTTTGGCGATTCCGGGTCTTTTGTGGTTCCATATTAATGTTTGGATTGTTTGTTCTAGTTCTGTGAAAAATGTCATGGGTAATTGGATAGGGATTGCATTGAATCTGTAGATTGCTTTGGGTAGGATGGCCATTTTTACAATATTGATTTCCCACTCCAGGAACATGGAATATCTTTCCATTTCTTTACATCTTCTTGGATTTCTTTGATTAAGGTTTTGTAGTTCTTGGCATATAGGTTCTTTACCTCCTTGGTCAGGTGTATTCCGAGGTATTTGATTTTTTGAGGTGCAATTTTAAAAGGTATTGTATTTTTGTATTCCTTTTCTAATATTTCATTGCTGGTATACAGAAACGCAACTGACTTCTGAATGTTAATCTTATATCCTGCTACTTTGCTGAATTTATTAATCAGTTCAAGTAGTTTTGGGGTTGAGTCCTTAGGGTTTTCTAGGTATAGAATCATGTCATCTGCATACAGTGACAGTTTGATCTCTTCTCTTCCTATATGGATGCCTTTTATTTCTTTTGTTTGTCTAATTGCTGTGGATAAGACTTCCAAAACGATGTTGAAGAGCAGTGGTGAGAGTGGGCATCCCTGTCTTGTTCCAGACTTGAGTGAGAAGGCTTTTAGTTTTTCCCCATTGAGTATTTTATTTGCTGTGGGTTTATCATAAATGGCTTTGATTATATTCAGGAATGTTCCTTCTGTACCCACTTTGGCGAGGGTCTTGATCATGAATGGATGTTGGACTTTGTCCAATGCTTTTTCTGCGTCTATTGAGATGATCATATGATTTTTGACTTTTTTTTTTGTTAATGTGGTGTATGATGCTGATTGATTTGCGTATGTTGAACCATCCTTGTGAACCTGGGATGAACCCAACCTGGTCATGGTGTATAATTTTTTTGGTATGCTGTTGGATTCGGTTGGCTAAGATTTTGTTGAGAATTTTTGCATCTATATTCATCAATGATATTGGGCGATAGTTTACTTTTTTGGTGGTATCTCTGCCTGGTTTTGGAATGAGGGTGATGGTGGCATCATAGAATGTCTTTGGGAGTATTCCTTCTTCTTCTACCTTTTGAAAGAGTTTAAGGAGGATGGGAATCAATTCCTCTTTAGATGTTTGATAGAATTCACCTGTGAAGCCATCTGATCCTGGACTTTTATTTGTAGGGAGTGATTTTATGACCTCTTCAATTTCATTTCTAGTGATCAGTCTGTTCAGTTGGTCTGTTTCTGCTTGATTCAGTTTTGGCAGGCTGTAAGATTCTAGAAAATTGTCCATTTCTTCCAGATTGTCAAACTTGTTGCCATACAGTTGTTCATAGTATTCTCTTATGTTGTTTTGTATTTCTGCTGTATCCATTGTGATTTCTTCTTTTTCATTTCTAATTGTGGTGATTTGGGTTCTTTCTCTCCTCTTTTTAGTGAGTCTGGCCAGGGGTTTGTCAATTTTGTTCACCTTTTCAAAGAACCAGCTCTTGGTTTTATTAATTTTCTCTATTGTTTTTTGAGTCTCTATTTTATTGATTTCTTCTTTGATCTTTATGATTTCCTTCCTTCTGCTGACTTTAGGACTTTTTGTTCTTCTTTTTCTAATTCATTTTGGTGGAGAGTTAAGTTGTCAATTTGGGGTCTTTCTCCTTTTTTGAGAAAGGCCTGGATTGCTATACATTTCCCTCTGAGCACTGCTTTCGCAGCATCCCATAGATTTTGAGAGCTTGTGTCTTCATTGTCATTTGTTTCAAGGTAGTTTTTAATTTCCTTCTTGATTTCCTCATTGACCCATTGGTTTTTTAGTAGCATGTTGTTGAGTCTCCATGTCGTAGGTTTTTTCTCTTTCCTTTTCCCATGGTTGGTTTCTAATTTCATGGCATTGTGGTCAGAGAAGATACTTGAGATAACTTCTATGCTCCTAAATTTATTGAGATTCGCTTTGTGTCCCAGTATGTGGTCGATTCTTGAGAATGTTCCATGAGCATTTGAGAAGAATGGGTATTCTGCTTTTTTTGGATGTATTGTCCTGAAGATATCAATTAAGTCTAACGTTTCTATTGTTTCCTTTAGGATCTCTGCTGCTTTATTGGTTTTCTGTCTAGAGGATCTGTCCATTGATGTGAGGAGGGTATTAAGGTCTCCTACTATGATTGTATTCTCATCAATATCTCCCTTTATGTCTGTTAATATTTGTTGTATGTATCTGGGTGCTCCTGTATTTGGGGCATATATGTTGAGGATAGTAACATCCTCTCCTTGGATGGATCCCTTAATCATTAAGTAGTGTCCTTCTTTGTTTTCTTTATGTCTTTTGTTTTAAAGTCTATTTTGTCTCATATGAGCATTGCGACTCCTGCTTTTCTGTCATGTCTATTGGCGTGAAATATTTTTCCCCACCCTTTCACTTTCAATCTATATGTATCTTTTGTCCTAAGGTGAGTTTCTTGTAGGCAGCATATTGAAGGTTTTTGCCCTTTTATCCACTCAGCCACTCTGTGTCTTTTGATTGGGGCATTCAGTCCATTGACATCTCAGGTGATAATTGATAGATGATTATTTATTGCCATTTGAACCTCGCGTTCCATTTGATTCTATGGACCTCCATTCTTCCCTTTTTTTTTTTTTTTTTTTTTTTTTTTTGCTTGGATGGTCTCCTGTTATTATCTGCTTGAGTGTTTTTTTTTTTTTTCATTTTTTGCAAATGCAATATTTGGTTTTGGCTTGTGGTTGCCCTGTTTTTTTAAGTATGTTAACCCCTTCCCATAATTGTGTGTTTTAGCCTGATGGTCCTGTACGTTCAAACACTTCATTACTATATTAAAATTAAGAAGAGAAACGTACAAACAAACAAACAAAAAGGGTTATTTACTTCCTAACATCCCTTGCCCACATTTTATGGTTTTGATGACTCTTTTTTATTTTTCTCTTTTTAATTTTATTTTGTTTGAAGCATGTTCATGATTAAATCTGTATGCTGTCTTATTTGAGTTACTGCTCTCTGATTGCAGTTTCCTCAGTCCTAGTTCTTCCTCGTCTTCTTCTTTTTTTTTTCTTTTCTTTTTTCTTCCCTTTCCTTCCTTTCTTTTTGGTTTAGAGAAGCCCTTTCAATATTTCCTTTAACCTGGGTTTTGTGTTGCTGTATTCTTTAAGTTTTTGTTTGTTGGGAAAAATTTTTATTTCCCCTTCTATTTTAAATGATATTCTTGCTGGATAGAGTATTCTAGGTTGCATATTTTTTCCTTTGAGCACTTTAAATATCTCTTGCCATTCCCTCCTGGCCTGTAGTGTTTCTGTAGAGAAATCAGCTGATATTCTTATGGGGGTTCCCTTGTAGGTAACATTCTGTTTTTCTCTTGCTGCCTTTAGGATCCTCTCTTTGTCCCTAACTTTTGCCATTTTTATTATGATGTGTCTTGGTGTGGGTCTGTTTGGGTCCAGTTTGTTTGGGGCCCTCTGTGCTTCTTGTATCTTGAACCCAGTATCCTTTAGATTTGGGAAGTTTCCAGTGATAATTTCTTCAAATATATTTTCCATCCCCTTATCTTTTTCTACTCCTTCTGGAATTCCTATTATGTGTAAATTGGCCCACTTTATATTATCCCATAGGTCTCTTATATTGCTTTCCAGTTTTTTGATTCGATTTTCCGTCTGTTGACCGGATTGAGTGATTTCCATTATTCTATCTTCCATATCACTGATTCGTTCTTCTGCATTATTCATTCTGGTTTTTACTGCCCCTAGTTCAGTTTGCATCTCTGCAAATGAATGTTCTAGTTTTTCTTGGCTCCTGCTTATCTTTTCTAGTTCCTTTCTGAGGGTATCTGCATTACTGTTCATATCTTCTGTTAATTCCTTCAGTATTTTCACTATTTCTCTTTTGAACTCCAGGTCTGTCTGACTGCAGAGATCTGTTTCATTTTTGGCTGTTTTAGGTGAGTTCTCCTGTTGGTTTGACTGGGGGTGGTTTCTCAGCTTCTTCATCTTGCTTGTTGTTTTCTTTCTCCTGAGGGAGTTGTACTCTCCGTTATCGGGCAGTGTTTGCCTTGTCACTGCCGTGGAATTTTTCCTGAGGGCTGGCATTGTTGGTCAATCTTTTTTGAGGCAGTGTGGCTTTTCTGGAGTGTTGATGGGGCTAACAGTGTTTCTTTGAAGCAAAGGAGGACTTCCTGAGGGCAGACAGGACTGGGAGGTCCACACCACGATGGTAGCAGATTTCACTTGGTCATGCAGAGCTTGCTCTGGTGTTTTTAGGCTGTGGGGTTCTTGAAGGGGGTTGGCAGCTGTTCCTCAGGAGTGCATCACCCCCTGGGGGCTGGAGCAGCTATCTGGGTCACTGAGAACCTAAGAGGCTTTTCCCTAGGGCTGCCCAACTCAGGAGGATGGCCTGCGAATGTAGGCGGATCTTTTCACAGTCTGGCCGAGCTTTTTGCAGCTTTTCTGGGCTGCAGGGGCTCCTCCAGGAGGCTGGTGGTGCTGAGCAGCTATTCCGCGGTGGTGGGTCACCCCCTGGGGGCTTGGGCGGGTAGCAGGGCCGTTGGAAACCCAAGAGGCTCCTCCCCAGGCCAGCCTGACTCAGAAAAACCATCCAAGAATTAGGCAGATCTATTCACAGCCTGGCTAAGCTTGTTCTAGCTTTTCTGGGCTGCAGGCCTTTTCTCGGGGGCTGGTGGTGTTTGGTGCTGTTCTGTGGAAGTGTAGCCCCTCCAAAGGGCAAGCAGGCCTGTGCAGGGACAGCCCCTGCGGTGGTAGGCTTCAGGCAATTGTTGAGGCCAGCCCTCCTGGATGGCAGGCAGCCCCAGGTTTGGCAAGAGCGTAGGGGGTGGCGGGGGTGGGGGGAGGCGATGCACTGGGAAGCACAGCTTTCTGCTAGCTAGCGGGCCTGTAAGCTTGCTGTGGCATGGGGGGTATTCTATGGGGACCCACCACTTCTTCTCTCCCCTCCCCAGCACGCACAGACCAGGCTCCTCTCCCAGGTTCCCTCTGATGTGGCTCTCCACTTCCCCGCCCCTAGAGTATTGCTCCCTTTCCTCTGCGACAGCTTTGTTTTCTAGTCTCCCAGGCAGTCTCTGCCCCGTCAAATGGTTTCTAGTCCTCCCAAGCAGTTTCTGCTCCGCCCCGTCCACCCAGTTCAGGGACTACCCTCTGGAGCCAAGGTCTCGGTGCCCAGCCCCCATCCAGGCATCCCCCGGCCCTTTCTCGGGGACTAACCTTCAAAGGCAAGGTCTTGGTGCCCAGCCCCCACCCAGGCATCTCAATTTTTGGTGACTGTGCCCGCAGGTCAGATGGTCCGTTTGGTTCTTGATTGGCTTTTCCATACTCCAACTTCCTGCTACACTCTTCTCTGCATCTGGAGATTCCTCCGGTTCGTTTGATCTTTCCCCCGTGTAGGTGACTTTCCAGGGTGTGGGATCCCTTTCTCCTCCGCAGTTCCCTTTCAGGAGCACCAGTCCTGCTCGGATTCACCTTCTCTCACTCTCCTCTTTTCCTCTGTTTTGCCCAGTAATGTCACGAACTTCTTGCTGTTATTGGAGTTTAGGTTCCTCTGCCAGCGATTGGTTGCTGTTCTGTGCGAGTCATTTATTCTGTAGATGTGCTTTTTTTGCTGTGTTTGTGGGAGAGGGTGAGCGTGTCCCCCTACTCCTCTGCCATCTTGTCTTCCTTTGGTGGGATTTTAAAAGGTTTTTTTTTTGTTTTTTTTGTTTTGTTTTGTTTTGTTTTTGTCTTTTTGTCTTTTGTTGTTGTTGTTGTTGCTATTTCTTGGGCCGCTCCCGCAGCATATGGAGGTTCCCAGGCTAGGGGTTGAATCAGAGCTGTAGCCACCGTCCTACACCAGAGCCACAGCAACGCGGGATCCGAGCCGCGTCTGCGACCTACACCACAGCACATGGCAACGCAGGATCGTTAACCCACTGAGCAAGGGCAGGGACCGAAACCCGCAACCTCTTGGTTCCTAGTCAGATTCGTTAACCACTGCGCCACGACGGGAACTCCGTTTTTTTTTTTTTTTTTTTTTTTTTTACATTCATTTTCTGCTATTTCATTTCTGAAGGTTAATCTTGTATCCTGCTACTTTGCTGAATTCATTTATCAGAGTGTGTTGTTTTTGTGTGAATTTCTTAGGGTTTCTACATATAGTATATCATGTCATCTGCATTTATCTCAACTCTTCACTTCCAATTTGGATATTTTATTATTTTCTTGTCAGATTGCTATGAGTAGGATTTCCAATGCTATGTTGAATAAAAGTGATGAGAGTGGAATGCTTGTTTTGTTCCATATTTTAGCAGGAAGGTTTTCAGCTTTTCTCCATTGACTATTGTATCAGCTTTGGGTTTGTCTTAAATGGCTTTTATTATGTTGAGATCTTTTCCCTCTATACCCACTTTGGTAAGGGTTTTTATCATGAATCCAAGTTGAATTTCGTCAAATGCGTTTTCTGCATTTATTGAGATGATCATGTGGGTTTTGACTTTTCTTTTGTTAATGTGGTATATGCATTGATTGATTTGCATATGTTGAACAACCTTGTGAACTTGGGATGAATACCACTTGATCATGGTGTATGATCTTTTTTAAGTATTGTTGGATTTAGTTTGGTAAAATTTTTTTTAGAATTTTTGCATAATATTCTTCAAAAATTTTGGCATATAATTTTATTTTTTTTGTGTGTTATCTTTGGTTTTGGTATTAGGGTGATGTTGGCTTCATAGAGTGTTTCTGGGAGTGTTCCTTCCTCTTCAATAATTGGGAGCTTTTGTTAAATTATTACATATTCTATTTCACTTCTAGTAATTAATCTATTCAAATTATCTATTCCTTCTTCTCTTTTTTTTCATTTTCTTCTGACCCTATGGCATACAGGAAGTTCCCAGGCCAGGCATCAAATCTGAGCCATAGCTGCCACCTATGACACAGGTACATAGATGGATCCTTAACCCACTGTTCTAGGCTAGGAATCAAATAAATCAACAACTCCAAAGAAAAAAGCAGTGTCATTAACCCACTGCACCACAGTGGGAATTCCTATTTCATTATGCTTCAGTTTTAGTGGGTTTTATGTTTCTAGAAAGTTTTCCATTTCTTATAGTTTGTCAAATTTGTTGACATACAATTGTTCATATTATTCTGATATTTTTTTTTTTTTTGTATTTCTGCAGTATCAGTTGAGATTTCTCCTTTTTTATTTCTTATTTTGCTCATTTGGGTTTGCTCTCTTTTTTTCTTGGTGAGCCTGGCCAGTGATTTGTCAATTTTGCTTACCCTTTCAAAGCATCAGATCTTGGTTTTATTGATTTTTCTATTATTTTAAAATTCTATTTTTTTTTTACTTCCTCTCTGATTTTTATTATTTCCTCCTTTCTGCAAACTTTAGGTTTAGTTTGTTCTTCTTTTGCTAATTATTTTAGGTGGTAGGTTATGTTGTTGATTTGAGGTTTTTCTTTTTTATTAGGAAAGCCTGTATCGCTATATATTTCCCCTCTAAGAACTGCTTTTGATGCATCTATCTCATAGATTTTGTACGGTTGTGTTTTCATTGTCTTTTGTATAAATGTACTTTTAAATTTCCTTTTTGATTTCCTTGTTGAACCATTGTTTTTTTAGTAGCATGCTTTTTAATTTCCATGTATCTTTTTTTTCTCATTTATTTTCCTATGGTTAACTTCTATTTTCAGCTATTGTGGTCAGAGAAGATCCTTGAAATGTTTTAGATAATCTTAAATTTGTTGAGGTTAGTTTTGTGTCCCATTATGTGATCAATCCTAGAGAAGGTTCAATGTACACTGGAAAAGTATGCATATTCTGTTTTTTTTTTTTTTGGATGCCATATCCTGAAAATATCTTTGAAGTCTAAATGTTCTATTGTGTCATTTAAGATCTCTGTTGCAGAGTTCCTGTTGTGGCTCAATGGTTAACGAATCTAAGAACCATGAGGTTGTGGGCTCAATCCCTGCCCTTGCTCAGTGAGTTAAGGATCTGGCATTGTCGTGAGCTGTAGTGTAGGTTGCAGATGCGACTCGGATCCCATGTTGCTGTGGCTCTGGTGTAGGCTTGACAGTTACAGCTCCAATTCGACCCCTAGCCTGGGAACCTCCATATGCCAAGGGTGCAGCCCTAGAAAATTCAAAAAGAAAAAAAATAAAAGATCTCTGTTGCCTTATTGATTTTCTTCCTAGAAGTTATGTCCATTGATGTGAGTGGAGTGTTAACATCTCCTACTATTATTATAGTCCCATCAATTTCCTCTTTTATGTCTGTGGTATTTGTTTCATATATTTGGGTGCTCCTAGGTTAGGGGCATACATATTGAGGAGTGTAAAATGCTCTTCCTGACTTTATATTTTTATCATTAAATAGTGTCCTTCTTTATCTTTATTCATGGCCTCTGTTTTAAAGTCTATGTTGTCTGATATGATATGGCAACCCTTGCTTTCTTGTCTTTTCCATTTGTATGAAATATCTCTGTCCATCCCATCAATTGCATTCTGTGTTCTTTGCCCAAAGGTGGGTCTTTGGCAGGCAGCATATTGTAGACTCATTTTTTTTTAATCCTGTCTGCCACTTTATGTCTTGATTTGAGCATTCAGTCCATTGACAATTAAGGTAATTATTTATATATATATGTATTTATTGCCATTTTAAACCTTGTTTTCCAATCTATTCTATGTTTTCTATTTCTTTCTTTCTTTTTCTTTTTGTGGATTGATGATTTCCTTTTATTCAAAGCTGTGTCCTCTTCCTTTTGGTTTTTGTGAATCTATTGTTTGTTTCTGATTTGTGGTTTCCCTGTATTTTGAGCATGTTAAGCCCTTCCCATATCTGCTTGCACTAAGACTAATAGCTATATAGGCTCAAACACATTCTTTAAAAAGTGCCTACATTTTCTTTGTCTCCTTCCCCACATATTATGATTTTTGATGTCCTTTATTTACATATTCATGTTTAGCCTATTGCTGTTCCTTGTGTTTATCATAGCTTTCATAATTTTTTTCCTTTTAAATCTGTATACTGGCTTAAGTGATTACTTTTCAATTATGATTTCTTCCTTTCTATATCATCTTTTTTTATTTGTTTGTTTTTGTCTTTCTGCTTTTTCTTGGGCCACTCCTGCAGCATATGGAGGTTCCCAGGCTAGGGGTCAAATTGGAGCTGTAGCTGCCAGCCTATGTCAGAGCCACAGCAACGCAGAATCCGAGCTGTGTCTGCAACCTAAACCACAGCTCACAGCAACGCTGGATCCTTAACTTACTGAGCAAGGGCAGGGATTGAACCTGCAACCTCATGGTTCTTAGTTGAATTCGTTAACCACTGTGCCACGACAGGAACTCCTCTACATCATCTTATTTCCTATTTAGAGAAGATTTTCAATATTTCTTTTAGGATATATTTATAATTGTATTCTTTTAGTTTTTGCTCCTTTGAGAAATTCTTTACTGTTCTTTCTATTTTAAATGATAATCTTACTGAGTAGAGTTTTCTAGGTTGTAAACTTTTCCCTTTTAGAACTTTGAATGTATCTTGCCACACCCTTACGGCCTGTAGTGTTTCTGTAGAGAAATCAGCTGATAGCCTTATGGGGGTTCCCTCATAATTAGCTCTTTATTTTTCTCTTACTGCCTTTAGAATCCTCTATATCTTTAACTGTTGTCATTTTTACTATAATAGCTATTGGTGTTGGTAAGTTTGGGTTCATCTTGTTTTGGACCCTCTGTGCTTCTGAACTTGAATATCTGTTTCCTTCTTTGGATTTGGGAAATTTTCAGAGAAAAATACTTCAAATACTCTTTTAATCCCCTTTTGTCTTTCTCATCCTTCTGTGGTCCCTATTGTCATGCTTTATATTATCCCATAGATCTCATATTGCTTCAATGTATTTTTCATTAGTTTTCTGTCTGCTGTCCTTATTAAATGATTGCCATTATTCTATCTTCTAAGTAACTTATTCACTGCTCTGCATTATTCATTCTGCTATTCATTGCCTTTAACTCCACTTTAATTTTAGTGAATACATTTTCTAATTTTTCCTGGCTCCACCTTATAGTTTCTAGTTCATTTCTACAATAATCTGCATTTGGGTAGATAGCCTTTCTTAACTACTTCAGTGTTTTCACTACATCCTTTTTGAACACACTATTTGCCAGGCTGAAGATGTCTGTTTCATTTTTTTTTCTCCTTCAGGGGAATTCTCCTGTTCTTTTGATTGGGGATTGTTCCTGTGTATCTTCAATTTTCTTATATTTTTCTTACTCTGTGAGTTTAGAGGAAACAACTACATACAGTAATCTTGGAGGGTTATTTCTACACAGAAGCATGCTTGGGTAGCTTGTATACATTTACTATTTTTCTGACATGAGGGCTGCTTTTTGTTTAAATGCTTGCTGTCTCTTTCCTCAGTATATGCATGTGTTTATCCTCTTGATGGGGGTGTGCAGGTGCACAGCCTGTGCCTGCTTCCAGAAAGGTGGGAGCAATGGGTGACACCTGGTCACTAGGCCCTTGGGAGTGGCTGGGACCCTCAGCAAGGTAGGGGTGACAGGTCTCACCTTGTTGCAGGAACCTCAGTGGTGGCAGTGACCCCCAGGGTGGTAGAGGCAACCTGTCATGGGGCCCTTGGCAGTGTAAATGGTGGGACATATATATTCCCAGGGAGGTCACAGGCAATACTCAGTCAATCTGCAGTGGCATCTGTCAATCCCTGGGGCCATGGGGACGGCAGGCATTTGAGGGATGTGCCAACCTCTGGAGTCTGAGATGGCTGAAGTGGTTTGCCCCTGCTCCTATAGCCTACAAAACAGGTGTTCTGCCACTTGAGAACCTGTGCACTTGTAGAGAAATAAGTTCCTATGGAAGTTCCACCCCCTCCTTTCACACTCCTGAACAATGGTGCCTTGCTCCTCTGGTGGGCCCAGGCCTCCTCCTGAAATCTTTCAGCTGTGTCACACTACCTAGCCTCCTTGGGCTGTTTTCACATAGCCAACCTTTGTCTTCTCCCTGTGGACTGACCTCCATAGCCCAAGGCTCAGCCCCAGACCCCACCTGAGTATCTCAGGTTGTGTTTCACCAAGTGGTGGTACCAACTACCTGTGAGGTGATCTCTCTGCTTTGACCTCCTCCGACTGGATGATACACTTTTCACCAAGGCTTTGAGACTTCTGCTCCATCCTCTGGATGATCTTCCCACCAGTGTACAGATTCATTTCCTCTTTCATACCTTCCTCGTAGGAGTGCTGGTCCCATTATAATTCTTTTTCTTCTCTCTTCTATCTCTCCTTTTTTTTTTCTTTTTCTTTCTTCTTGGTCTTCTTTTTTTTTTTCTCCCAGATATGTGGCGTTTTCTTGCCCTTTTTGGAAGAATGACATCTTCTGCCAGCATTCTATAGATGTTATGTGGCAATCATTCTACATGGAGATATGGGGGATTTTGATGTATTTGTGGGAGAGTGTGAACTCCAAGTCCTACTCATCTGCCTTCTTGATTCTGGCTCCTCAATATTTTATCTTATTTGGAAATGATCTACATACTCAATGATTATATATCATTTAACTTACCTTCATGTACTCTTAAGGTTTCAAGTCATCAAAAAGAGTTTTGATAAAAAGTTTTACTTAAAAAGCTATCTTTAAGTAAACATGTTATAAAACATAATCATTGTTAAAAATTCATTTATAAAATTTTATCCCACTTAAATCTATTTAACGCACTTGCTCTGAACAATTGTGCTTGAAATCATAATGAAAATTCTTGAGACATTAAACAAAGCAAGTCACATTTGTGTTATTTTCCTTGACAAATCAGGTAAATATTTCTAAAAAAATCATAGAAAAAAAAGAACCCAAAAAGTTAAGTAGTTCGTCCTCCCCCACTATCTTTTTTTTTAACTGATGTGTTTGATATGCATTAAACAATTCATTTTTATTGTACATTTTGTCCTTAGGCTGGATTTACCATTTTATAATCTTAAATATCTAATAGAGATAGTATGAGCTTGTTTCACTAATAAACCTACATGGCATAAATTGTATGTGTGTATTACATTTAATGCTGGCAATTCCAAAGATGTGCCTGTTTTTATTTTATGAACAGCTTGGCTCTATTTACCAAGGATTACCCTAGATCACAGGGACATAAAATATATTTTAGTTAGAGTCTATAATTCTGAGAGTTTGGGGAATAATTAATTATTATGAGCAGTCATTTGATTTGAAAGCCCTTTGACTAGAACTTCTTTTAAGATATTTTACAAATTATTTTGGTAATACTATACAGAGGTAGGAAAATATCACATATACATAACACATACATATATACATACATAAATATAAATACAGATTCAAATAGAAATTTTATAGTTTTCATTGTAAAATTTTATCCGAGTCAATAAAACATAGTAACATGAAATACATTTAAGTGTGTATATTTGGTTGCACCTATGTCATTGCAATTTCCCAGGACCAGGGATCAACTCCATGCCAAAGCAACAACCTGAGCCCCTGAAGTGGCAATGCTGGATCATTAACTGCTAGGCCACAACTAATGCTGTAAAATTTATATTTTTAATCAAATTGTGTTTCTTACAAACATGAGATAAATTGAAATTACTTACTAAATAAGGGCTAAATACTTTTTACCAATATTCTGGAGGAGACATTTAAGGTTTTCTTTTGCTCTGACATTTAATCTGATGGAGGCCATGGAGTAAATTTAAGTCCAGGAACTATGAGGACACATCTAATTGCTAGATAGATATCTAGACAGATGACTTAGAAACCCAAACAAATGGGCAAAACATCCAGTTCTGTCTCCAAATATTTTTTTTCCCTTTTCAGCCTGAGGTGTCCTTAAGTGTGTCCTTACCCCCTTGATAGCCCTCAGTGGAGGGCAGGGGACCTCAGGTACAAGTACAAGTGCAGGGAGTGGAAGGGCTGAGGAGGGGAAGTCTGGCTGGTGAAATAGAGGGATGGAGGAGGTAGGGGTTTGAAGGGGGCATAGCAAAGGCCTCATGTAACCAGAGGGATAATGCAAAGCAGTAAAAGGAGGGAGGAGAAGAGGCTGTGGTGGGAAGGATGTGGTTTGGAGAAGCCATTTTGGGAAGATCATAAGTTTACCAAAGAGAGCATTGAAGTTTCCAATGGCCCTTAGTAAATGGATGCCAACAGGAAAGGAAGCAGAGTGGGTGGAGCATACAGTCAGCAAGAATTCAAGAAGGGGCTTTTCAGAAGTTCCTACTGTGATGCAACAGGATCAGCTGTGTCCCTGGAGAGCTGGGATGCATATTAAATCCCCAGCCTGGCACAGTGAGTTAGGGATCCAGTATTGCTGCACAGCATAGTTCACAACTGCTGATCCTCGGCCTAGTAATTCCACGTGCCACAAGGCAGCCAAAAAAAAAAAAAAAAAAAAGAAGAAGAAGAAGAAAGAAGAAGAAGGGTGGGTGTTTTCAGTCCACCAAGCAGTCTGTTTATACATGTGAACAAAGAAATTGAGACTCCAACATATCTTCTGTTCCTTACAGAGACTAGCCCCTTACAGAGGAATTTTGGACTCTTGTTTTGATAACAGAGAAACACAGGATTCTAACTTGGTTTCTGGAGAATACTCAGAATCTTGGGAATCAAAGTTGTGTGTGTGTGTGTTCTTAGAAGATCAATTCATCCCTCTCATGGGTTAAGTCATTATCAACTAATTTTTTTGTCTTATAAAGTTCAAAGGGAATAAAGTAATAACTAATATTTATTCGGTTCTCATTATGTAAATGAAATAAAGGTCATATGTTATAACCTTTACTTCATTTTCTAAAACTAACCTGGAAGTTATATTTGAAGCAGAAGTCAATGAGGCTGAGATAGGTTACCCAATGTGTCCAGTGTCCAGGTGATGGGCTCAATCCCAGTTCTGTCTCATTCTGATCTTTCTAGGCAGGTCCAACATCCTGTTTCCATTGATTTTTATTTGGCCACACCTGTGTGTGATATGCAGAAGTTCTTGGGCCAGGGACCGAACACGCACCACAGCAGTGACCTGAGTTGCAACAATGATAACACTGGCTTATTTAATTGCTACACCACGAGGAATCTATTCCACTGTATATGTTGCTACTCAGATGGTTCAGCATTTCTTACAGAGAAAGATCTAAACAGAGGTCTTTCCTTTTTCTGTACATTTTATATTGTTTTTTAAAATAGACTATTGCATTGAATTCTTCAAAGGGTGCCCTTCTTTTATACATGAGGAAACTTGGAGCCTTGGACAAAATATTTTACCAGCTTAAGTGTACACAGCCAGCATGGAGACATAAACTAAGATTTTTGGTTCCAAAGAACATGCACTTTGCCTTAAAAGAACAATATTTAAAACGTTGCTGTTTGTGAGAACTAAAGATGTAATGACTGCTAGGGTAAAAACCTCCTGCCTGCTTTTTTTTTTTTTTTTTTTTTTTTTTTAGGGCTGCACTCATAGCATACTGAGGTTCCGAGGCTTGGGGTTGAATCAGAGCTACAGCTGCTGGCCTCCACCACAGCCACAGCCACGCCAGATCTGATCTGTGTCTGTGATCTACACCACAGCTCATGGATCCTTAAACCACTGAGCGAGGCCAGGGATTGAACCTGCATCCTGGTGGATGCGAGTCAGATTGGTTTCCACTGAGCCATGATGGGAATTCTTACTCTTAAAATTTAATAGGATCCACAATCTCAAATACTCTTTAAAAACACTCCAGTGCGTTGACTTCCTGAATTTTCCAAGTTGTTTTATTTCACTTGGAAAAAACTAAGTAAAAGTGTTGACTTGGACATTGTCTTTCTGTTTAATTTAGCTTTTGTTCATCACACAATCCAGACTGAAGTTAAATTCGCTATTAAAATATTTGATATGTATGAACTCTGATGCAAAGTTGAATTTACACCCCAAATATCTCTCTATGCTTTTCCCATAATGAGTGAGCATCTTATTCCTAAAGTGCATAACCCCTAGAGGAATAGGTGTAAAGAATACAGCATTGCTTGATCCTGTGTGGTGTTGTTATTTTAATATGGAAATCCTACACAAGGGAGACACTGAGTTTTTAAATTTTATTGAAGTATAGCTGATTTAAAATGCCACTGGAAATGAAATTGAATATGTCATAAAAACTCTCCCTACAAATAAAAGTCCAGGACCAGATGGCTTCAAAGGAGAATTCTACCAAGCATACAAAGAGGAAATTATATCCATCCTCCTTAAACTTTTTCAAAAGGTGGAAGAAGAAGGAACACTCCCAAAGACATTCTATGATGCCACCATCACCTTAATTCCAAAACCAAAGATAAACACCAAAAAAGAAAACTATTGACCAATATCTTTGATGAATATAGATGCAAAAATTCTCAACAAAATTTTAGCCATCCAAATCCAAAAACATACCAAAAAGATCATACACCACGACCAGGTGGGATTCATCTCAGGTTCACAAGGATGGTTCAACATACACAAATCAATCAATGTTATACACTACATTAACAAAAGAAAAGCCAAAAATCACATGATCATCTCAATAGATGCAGAAAAAGAATTTGACAATATCCAAAATCGCTTCATGATAAAAACTCTTACCAAAGTGGGTATAGAGGGAACATTCCTTAACATAATCAAAGCTATTTATGACAAACCCACACCAAATATTATACTCAATGGAGAAAAGCTGAAAGCCTTCTCACTAAAATCTGGAACAGGGATACCCATTCTCATCACTGTTATTCAACATAGTACTGGAAGGCCTAGCCATAGCAATCAGACAAACAAAAGAAAAGGCATCCAACTAGGAAGAGAAGAGGTAAAACTCTCACTGTATGCAGATGACATGATATTATATATAGAAAACCCTAAGGACTCAACCCAAAAACTGCTTGAACTGATTAACAAATTCATCAAATTATCAGGATATAAGATTAACATTCAGAAATCAGTCACATTTCTGTATACTTACAATGAAATATTAGAAAAGGAATACAAAAATACAATACCTTTTACAATTGTACCCCCTAATGACAATGGAGAATTTAGTCACATGATGAAATGGACATATAAATCTGTTGAAACTGATGTTTAAATGTTCTTTGTACTGATTACATTTCTGTATGTGTAGCTACCTAGGGGGAAGGTTATTGTCTAGTTAGGTGCACAAGGAGTTGAAAATATTTAATATCTTGATCTTGAAAGCATTTACATGGGTGCTTTCTTATGTAAAATATTCATTGAGCTGTATACTTGAGGTTGGTACAGGATACTTGTAAGTTTTATCTCAATAAAGAATTTTAAGAATTAAAATGCCTTAAAATAATAAATAAATAAATAAATACAATTGCACCTCCAAAAATCAAATACCAGGGAATACATATGACCAGGGAATACATGCTGAGAACTATAAAACATTAATCAAGGAAATTAAAGAAGCTTCAAAGAAATGGAAAGATATTCCATGGCCATGGGTTGGAAAAATTAATATTGTAAAAATGGCTATACTACCCAAAGCAATTTATAGATTCAGTGCAATCCGTATCCAATTACCCATGACATTTTTTCCCAGAACTAGAACAAACAATCCAAAAATTTATATGGAACCATGAAAGACCCAGAATCACCAAAGCAATTCTTAGGAACAATAACCAAGCAGGAAGCATATTTCTCCCAGACTTCAGACAATATTACAGAGCCACCGTCATCAAGATAGTGTGGTACTGGTATCAAAACAGACATAGAGACCAATGGAAGAGAATAGAGAACCCAGAAATAAACCCAGACACCTACAGTCAATTAATCTTTGACAAAGGAGGAAAGAACATAAAATGTGAAAAAGACAGTATTTTCAGCAAGTATTGCTGGGAAACATGGACAGCTGCCTGCAAATCAATGAAACTAGAACACACACTCACGCCATGCACAAAACTAAGCTCAAAATGGCTTAAAGACTTAAATATAAAGCGAGACACCATCAAACTCCTGGAAGAGAACATGGGCAAAACATTCTCTGACATCAACCTTACAAATGTTTTCTCAGGTCAGTCTCTCAAAGCAACAGAAATAAAAACAAAAATAAACTAATGGGACCTAATCAAATGGACAAGCTTTTGTACAGCAAAGGAAACCAAAAAGAAACCAAAAAGACAACTTACAGAATGGGAGAAAATAGTTTCAAATGATGCAAATGACAAGGGATTAATCTCTAAAATATACAAACAATTTATACAACTCAACAGCAAAAAAGTCAACAACCCAATTGAAAGATGGGCAAAAGACCTGAATAGACATTTCTCCAAGGAAGATATACAGATGGCCAACAAGCACAAGAAAAAAATGCTCCACATCACTGACTATTAGAGAAATGCAAATCAAAACTACTATGAGGTCCCACCTCACACCAGTCAGAATGGCCATCATTAATAAGTCCACAAATAACAAATGCTGGAGGTGGTGTGGAGAAAAGGGAACCCTCCTGCACTGCTGGTGGGAATGTAAGCTGGTACAACAACTATGGAGAACAGTATGGAGGTACCTGAGAATTCTATACTTAGAACTACCATATGACCCAGCAATCCCACTTTTGGGCATTTATCTGTACAAAACTTTCCTTAAATAAGACACATGCACCGACATGTTCTTTGCAGCACTATTCACAATAACCAAAACATGGAATGAACCCAAATGTCCACTGATAGTTGATTGTGTCAGGAAGATGTGTTATATATAAACAGTGGAATATTACTCAGCCACAAAAAAGAACAAAATAATGCCATTTGCAGCAGCATGGATGGAACTAGAGACTCTCATCCTGAGTGAAGTAAGTCAGAAAGAGAACGAAAAATACCACATGATATCACTTATATCTGGAATCTAACATACGGCACAAATGAACCTTTCTACAGAAAATAACTCATGGACTTGGAGAATAGACTTGTGGTTGCCAAGGGGGAAGGGGAGGGACTGGGAGGGACTGGGAGCTTTGGGTAAATAGATGCAGAATATTGTCTTTGGGAAGGATTAGCAATGGCATTCTGCTGTGTAGCACTGGGAACTCTGTCCAGTCAATTATGATGGAACGTGTAATGTGAGAGAAAAGAATGTACACATGTACATGTACATTTCTGTGTAGAAAAAAATATATATCAAGAAATAAATAAAAAAAGAAAAATAAATAAAATGTCATGTCAATTTCTGCTGTACAGCAAAGTGATTCAGCTGTACATACATACATCAACATTCTTCTTCATATTCTTTTCCATTGTGGTTTATCACAGGATATTGAATATAGGTTCTATGTAGTAGGACCTTCTTGTTTATCTGTTCTATGTATACTAGTTTACTTCTGTTAATTCCAAACTCCCAATACTTCCCTTCCTCCTCATTGGCAACCACAAGTCTGTTCTCTATATTGGAGATTCTGCTTCTTTTTCATAGTTATGTTCATTTGTATGTATTTTAGATTTCACATGTAAGTAATTTCATATTGTCTTTCTCTTGACCTCACTTAATATGATCATCTCTAGGTCCATCCATATTGCTGCAGATAGTATTATTTCATTCTTTTTGTTTTGTTTTGGTTTGGTTTTTTGGCTGTGCCCATGGCACACATAAATTCCCAGGCTGGGAATCCAACCCCCTGTAGTAACAACACTGGATACTTAACCCACTGTGCCAAAGAGAAATCCTAATTATTTTTTTATGGCTGGGTAATAGTTTATTGTATATATACACCACATCTTATTTATCCATTCATTTGTCAATGAACATTTAGGTTGTTTCCATGGGAAGAAGCTAAGTATTTCTTACCACATCCTGAAATATGTAAGATTAATATATTTGCTTAGGTATATTAAATATATACAAAAAATGTTAGGTCTTTATACAGCAGCATATGAGGTGGGCTGAGCACAGATTGCAATGGTAGAAGATGCAGAGTTAAGCTTTGGTTGCACAGTGTGACTCCATGGACAGGTCACTTCATCATCCTCAGCTTCAGTTAGACATCTCACCTGTGGATTTGGGATATGGAGCTTAGTAAACCCTCCCTCACTTTTTTTCTCTTTATTTGTGTAAAATATTATAAGGAATTTACTTCATTAACAAACTTGTTGAAGGACAATTTAAATACCATAAATTGACCTATTTTAAGGTACAATTAGTTTAGTTTCAGTATATTAGCAGGCTAAATAGCCATCAGCACAACCCAGTTCTAAATTCTCCTGTCATTCACTAAGTTTCTTCATGCTTCTGTTCCATTCCCAACACCAGGCAATAACAGATCCGCTTCTTGTTCTGATAGTTCTGCCTTTCCCCCAGCTTTATTGGGATATATTAGACATATAATGTATAAATGCAAGATGTACAATGTGATGTATATGAAATGATTGCCACAGTAATGTTAGTTAACACATGCATCACCTCACTCAGTCAATTTCCCCCATGGTAAGAACATTTCGGATTTACTTTTAGAAACTACCAGGTATTATAGCACAGTATTGTAACTATGGCACCACGTTATAAATTAGATCTGCAGAACTTATTCATCTTATAACAAAGTGTGTACCCTTTGACCACCATCACCCACTTCCTCCATCTTCCCATCTCTGGCAGCCACCAATCTCCTCTCTATTCCTATGAGTTAGATTTTCTTATATTTCACATATAAATGATACCATATCATATTTGTATTTCTCTCTGCCTTATTTCACTCAGTATAATGCCCCCAAGGTGCATCCATGATGTTGCAAATGGCAAGATCATTTTACAGCTGAATCGTACTCCTCTCTGTGTTTGTGTGTGTGTTTCCTTTATCCATTGATCTATCAGTGGATACTTGGGTTGTTACTATGTCTTGTCTATTGCAAATACTACCATGATGGAGGTGCAGATATCTCTTCAATATGGTGATTTCATGTTCTTTGGAAGTGGAATTTCTGGATCATAGAATTGTCATGCAATCATGAAATGTTTTGTTTTTGCCTTCTTTCACTTAGTGGAATAGTACTGAGTCATTTATGCTGTAGTGAGCTCTTTTTGGTTGTGGAGTATTTTGTGTCTCTTAAGTTTTAAAAACTATAACACAGAGTTCCCGTTGTGGCACAGTGGCTAATGAATCCGACTAAGAACCATGAGGTTGTGGGTTCAGTCCCTGCCCTTACTCAGTGGGTTAACGATCTGGCGTTGCTGTTAGCTGTGGTGTAGGTTGCAGACACAGTTTGGATCCTGTGTTGCTGTGGCTCTGGCGCAGGCTGGCAGCTACAGCTCCAATTAGACCCCTAGCCTGGGAACCTCCATATGCTGCAGGAGTGACCCAAGAAATGGCAAAAAGACAAAAAAATAAAAACTATAACACTTTCTCCTGAGGATAAATCTGGATTTATGTTTCCCCATTACCCATTACTTTTCTGTCCATCCTCTCTTCAGAGCCCTGAGGCTGTACACATCAAAGAATCATGTGATTCAAAGGTACTGTGTAGAGTGCAAAAGGTTTTGCAGCAAAAAAATTCTTAAAAGGCATTGCTGCCACTTTATCCTAGCATATAATCTGTATTCCATACTTCAGCAGCCATAGTGGGTCATTTATTTGGAGAAAAATATGGTCCTGATAGAGCCTGCTCCAGTTGTTCAAATCCATAAATGGTTTGCTAGGTACACAAACTTTTAAATTGAACTTATCTACAAAACAGAGACAAACTCACAAACATAGAGAACATAATTTTGGTTGCCAGAGAGGGAGGGGGATATTAGATACAAGCTATTACATTGAGAATGGATAAGCAATGAGGTCCTACTGTATAGCACAGGGAATTATATCCAATATCCTGAGATAGACCATGATGGAAAAAATATTTTGAAAAGAATGTGTATGTGTGTATAGACTGCGTCACTTTGTTGTACAGCAGAAATCAGCACAACTTTGTAAGTCAAATATACTTTAATTTTTAAAAAAGAACAGAAAAAAACACTTCAAATTTTCTGGCTGTCAAGTCCTCTTCTGAGTTTTTCTTCTCATTCTATTGTTTTCCTGTTAGTTATCACTTTTATAAAAATGTAATTTGAAGGTATTCTTGTATGTATGCAAGCACTTTCCTAATTTAAGTACACAAGAATCCTTTCCAATGGGACAATGTTTACTTTCCCTTTCTCCCAACTTTCCACATACATGACCCTAAAGAAAGTTAAGTGTTGAAAACCCTGGCCATGATAGGAACAGAAGTCAGGTTAGGGTGGTATCATCATGGGGTTGCTGATGCTGGTGTTGGAAGAAAAGAAATTTCTGAAAGATGGGAAAGAGCGAGCATGTATTGAGGAAATGTTTGTCAAAGGGTGCAAATTTGCACCTAGTAGATAAATACGTTCTGAAGATATAATGCAATCATTGTTATTATAGTCAACAAAAGAAAACTGTGTTATATAGCTCAAAGTTTCTAAGAGACTAGACTTTAAATGTTCTCACCACAAAAAGGAAATAATAATGATGTGATTCAATAGAGGGATTAGCTAATGGTGTAGTGGTAATCATGTTGCAATATACAAATCAAACATAAAGCAAAATAAACCAAAGGGACCTAATCAAACTGACAAAATTTTGCACCACAAAAGAAACCAAAAAGAAAACAAAAAGGCAACTTATAGAATGGGAGAAAATAAGTTCAAATGATGCAACTGATGAGGGCTTAATCTCTAAATTATACGAACAACTTATACAACTCAACAGCAAAAAAGCCAACAACCCAATGGAAAAATGGGCAAAAGACCTGAATAGACATTTTTCCAAGGAAGATGTACAGATGGCCAACAAGCACATGAAAACATGCTCAACATCCCTGATTATTAGAGAAATGTAAGTCAAAACTACCATGAGATACCACCTCACACCAGTCAGAATGGCCATCATTAATAAGTCCACAAATAACAAATGCTAGAGGGGGTATGGAGAAAAGGGAGCCCTCCTGCACTGCTGGTGGGAATGTAAGCTAGTACAACCCCTGTGGAGAACAATATGGAGGTACCTTAGAAAACTAGAACTACCATATGACCCAGCAATCCCACTCTTGTGCATATATCCAGACAAAATTTTCCTTAAAAAAGACACATGCACCCACATGTTCATTGCAGCTCTATTCACAATAGCCAAGACATGGAAACAACCCAAATGTCCATCAGTGGATGATTGGATTAGGAAGATGTGAGATATATATATGTCTCACATCTTCCTAATCCAATCATATATATATATATACACAATGGAATACTACTCAGCCATAACAAAGAGCAAAATAATGGCATTTGCAGCCACATGGGTGGAACTAGAGACTCTCACACTGAGTGAAGTAAGACAGAAAGAGAAAGACAAATACCATATGATATCACTTATATCTGCAATGTAATATACAACACAAATGAACCTTTCCACAGAAAAGAAAATCATGGGCTTGGAGAATAAACTTGTGGTTGTCAAGGGGGAGGGGGAGGGAGTGGGATGGATTGGGAGCTTGGGGTTAATGAATTCAGACTATTCCTTCTGGAATGGACTAGCAATGGGATCCTGCTGTGTAGAACTGAAAACTATGTCCAGTCACTTATGAAGGAGCATGATAATGGAAGAAAATGAGCATATACATGTACGTGTAAATGAGTCACCATGCTGTACAGTATAAAAAAATGTATTGGGGGAATAACAATAAAAAATTAATTAAAATAAAAAATCAATCAAACAAACAAACCCTTGTACACCTTAAACTTACACAATGTTATATGTCAGTTATAAAAGGAAAGGGGTGGGCATGTATAAAAGGATGATGCACACAGAGGATGGCAAGCTCAGGTGTACAGGACAGGCTTGGGTTGGGTGGGGCAGCTGAGGGCATGAAGGGACGAAGTGTGGCAGAAGGTGGGTATCTTCTCTGAGAGCCTTTGTTTCACCATGTCTTTCCTGCCTCCTTCCCGTATAATTGTTTTTCATAATTACCAGTTTGGATTTTAAAAAACAGACAAAAGAATAAGACTAAGAAACACAACCAAAACTGAACACCCATTTTCTAGTTAAAAAGCTGTCTGGTTTTTCCCACCATGGTACAGTGGGTTAAGAATCTGTCTGCATCAGCTCAGATGAGTGCAGAGACATGGATTCAATCCCAGGCCCAATGCAATGGGTTACAAGATCCATCACTGCCACAGCTATGGTGTAGGTCACAGCTGTGGCTCAGATTCAATCTCTGGCCTGAGAACTTCCATATGCCATGGGTATGGCCATAAAAGAAGGGTCTGATGCACTATATACAATAGATAAGACATGGAAGCAACCTAAATGGGGTTACGGATGACTGGGTGTACGGTAATGGTGGCTTGGTTTACTGCTCATAGGTTCTGACTGGCTGACAGTCATCTGTTCCCGGTTTTTGAACTGGCAGGAGAAGCATGTTCCAAGATGACTGGCAGGGTCAGAGAATTCCATATTTTAGAGGTCTCTCCAGGTGCTTCTGGATCCCAATTTGTGCTTTGCAAGGAATGAAATATTGTTTCTAGTGGGCAGGTCTGGCCACTGGTTTCAGTTCTACTATTACTGGGGGTATGTTTTGGGCCAGTCTGGGGTTATTGTCTTAGCCCATACTCCAGGTAGCTTGAAGGGAATCTCAGGTACCTGTTGTGGCCTCTCTATAAGACAGTATATGTGCTATTCTTCTCCTCAGGGGACTGTGAGAGTCATGATTTTTGCTTCTGGTTTCCCTAGGGTCAGGGCTGCTTGGCCATGGGAGTTGAAAGTCATCTGTGCCTGAAGCTTTCCCAATAAGTTCCAACCCATTAAAGCCACAGGACAGTTGAGGAGGTATAGGAATTCGTGAATAATTTAATGGCCACCTAAACTGCATCATCGAGGCAGTATGAAAGGGCTATGTGTTTGGCCACCCATAGCTCCCACAATAGTGACTTGCCTCTGGGAGAGGGGGCCCATGGAGTGGGTCACCACAGAATGGGCTTCTTGGGCTCTGCATGTCATTTTGAGGAGGCTGTCATTTGGGCCATCATGATTTTACCGTTCTCTTCCAGACAGGCTTTCAACCAAGATGGCCAAAAGAGGACTATGTCTTTCCAGCAGTGAATGTAAGGAAATTGATCAGGGTGGCCTGGGTCTCCCACAATGATACATAACACTTTGCTAACTAGTTATCTAGTGACTCCTTGGAAAGCCACCCTACCCTGAACAAGGCCAATCTATCTCATAGAACATCCGAAGTTTTTGGGGAATTGACTTAATACCATAATCTCCGTAATAACCCTTCCTGAAATTTTTTTATCATACACTCTAAGGGGAGTATGTTTACTCTGTTAGCCACCCATTTCCTCCCCCTTTGTTGAGACAAGCTCAGCAGGTTGGGGCTGAAGAATGGGTGTTGTGAAACTTAAGGAAAATAGTTAACATAAAACAAGACACAGAGACATTCATCTTAAGTAAAGGTGGGAACTGGGGGACTCAAGGTCTCAGGGACCAAGAGCGCCACCTCAAGAAACCACACTGCTTGTATTGTGCTCTTGAGGATTATGTCAAGTGAGAAGGGTGTTGTAGGTGTAGGATATAGGTTTTTTAAAATTATTTTAAAAGTCACATAATCAGTTGCTGATTAAGATTTATTCTGACCTTTAGGCATTTAACAATCATTAGCATTGTGGAAGCTTGGCATCAGCTATCTATGCATAGCATTCTAGAGAATCACCATTGTGCTTCTGCAGATGGTGTGCCTATCTGCAGCAACCCAGCATGCCTAGTTTTGCACCTTGGTTCTCTTTGTTAATGCATATTCTGCTAATGACCCCTTGGGGCCATGAGGCTCATCTTCCTCTTATTCTTTAGAGGACATATCATGCTTGTGCAAATGGCATGCCTATCTGCACAGGTCCGGCATGCCTAGACCAATGCATTATGTCCTCACTTAGCTGACCCTATGAATAACATATGCCTTTAGATCTTTGTTCTTAAGCTTAAGTCATTTACCAGCACTATGACTGTTTTTCAAGCAGGAAAATGGGGTAAAGTAAAGCAGGAAAAGATGAAGTTTTCAGCATAGAAAATAGAGGCAAAGAGGCTAAGAAAATATTGTAGAAACATGTCTTATGGTACCCCTAAAAGATAACAGTCACACACAAGAAGGGAAAGGGAAGCAGTAAGCAATTGCTTCATCTGTCTCCAGCCACTCTCCTTGTGGAGATATTTTGGGTGCCTCCTAGCATTGGTGGGACTGTATAAAGCCCAACATCAGGATCTCTCTGAAAAGAGCCACCATAAGCCAGATGAGGCTCTACACAACCATGGATTGGACTCCACACTTGCTTTAGCCCTTGGTCAAGTTAGAACTCTCCCATTGTCCATCTCATTCATTCACATTCACACAATGTCTCCAACCCTCTGTTCAGTGCCTTAGAGTCAGGGTTTCATCTCCTGTGAGATTATGTGGGCAACTCTGGGAGGCAATCAGTCTCCCCTTCTGCCTCTTAGGGGTAGGCTTAACAAAATGAACCTGGGTTCTTACCAGTCTGACAGGCAGTGCTCCCTTGGATGATTCCTGGGCCTCACCAGATTCCTTTTCACTCCCAGGGTCCTTGTCCCAGCATGCTGAGAGGTCTAGTCCCCTACAGATCAATCAGTCTACTGGCACCAGGCGGGGTCACCTCTCCTGGCATCCCAGGGTTCACACCCCAGTGGCAAGGGAAGTGAAATCACCATCTCCGAATCCCAGACGAGCTCCCAAGAAGTTTTGTAGGACTCTTGTACAGAGAGTTGGGACACAGAGGCTTTTTGCTGTGAAGTAACATTTATCATGCTGGAACTGGCTCAGCAGATTCATATCCAAAGGCTGAGCCCCAAAGGCAGTGGGGTGTTGCTTTATATACCCTCTGTTAGTTTCCTCTTTACAGTTTGGTTCCTTTGACCCCCTTATAAGGTAACATACATTCAGTACATTCTGATTGGATGGTCTATGTTACAAAGTTATGCGTGTGCACATAGATACTGATTATGTCATGTTGCCACAGAGCTACACATGTGCACACAGATGCTGATTATGCCACATTGAACAAAGGGCATTCCCTTTGTTCTGGGAGGGCCCTTACCACACCTTCTATACTACTTAGAAATTAACATATTTTACTTCCTCCCATCAATCAATTGCTTACATGGAATTTGTGTCAATTTAATCTGTAATGTTTGGGTGAACTATTGTGATTTGCTACCATCTCACACTATGTATCTTTTGATAATTATTTTTGACATTTCCTTTAGTTTTATATCTGTTGAAAGCAGATATTTTCATTGAAACTTAATGTTAATGATTTCAATTTTTTTTTGTCTTTTCACTATTTCTTGGGCCACTCCCATGGCATATGGAAGTTCCCAGGCTAGGAATTGAATCGGAGCTGTAGCTGCCAGCCTACACCAGAGCCACAGCAACGTGGGATCCGAGCCACATCTGCAACCTACACCACAGCTCACGGCAACGCCGGATCATTAACCCACTGAGCAAGGGCAGGGACCGAACCTGCAACCTCATGGTTCCTAGTCAGATTCATTAACCACTGCGCCATGACAGGAACTCCATGATTTCAATATTTACCACTAATTTTAGAGCAAAAAAAAAAGGTGTCTGAGGACATATAGGTAGTATAAATCTCCAGAAAAATACTTAAGAATTCAGATGGATTTGAGCTGCAGAGCAAAAAGCCTACCATCCTCCTTCCATCTGCCACACTGGAACTCACTCTTCAGCCTGAAGGGCTGTAGAGAAGCCGTCCAGGTCACTAATAATTAATTAACATACTCCTTTTTTTTAAAAAAAAAGGGAGTCACAACAAAGAATCAAGAGATCTATGAAGAAAATCAACACACTGAAAAAATAAATAAGAGCCAATAAACAATTGACACCACCAGAAATAGAAACTTTAATAAACACCATAATTCAGTGGAGGAATTTTAATTAAAACAAATAAATATCTTCAGACAGACTCCAGAAAATATTTCACCAGTACAATTATGTCATGATAATATGAAACAGAGGCAAATAAAAGCATTTCAGAAATTGGAAACTAAATTGCTGATGTAAAAATTCAACAGAAGAATTAGAAAATAATTTGATGGAGTGTCTTAGAAATTAGAGAAAAATGCAGAAGTAAGAACAATAAAAGAAAATATAAGATAATTAAATAATCCATAAGTTATGACTTTTAAAAATAGAAATTTCTGAAAGAGAGACAATGGAGGTAAATAAATTACCAAAGACATAAAAAATAACATTTTTCAGAGCTGAAGAATAAATTTTCCAGTGTTTTCTATTTGTCCAGTTGAATGAAACAAAGACCTATAAATCACTATGTTATGGGTTTTGTTTCATATCCAAAAAATAAAGAGATGATTAAAACCAGTTCCAGGAAGCAAACGGAGTTACCAGACTGAACAAGAAGAAAATTGAACAAGAATATTCAAAGGAAGGACTTAATGCTAGAAATTAACAGAGTAATGTCAAAATTACCAATATTTTTCGGTATTTTGGCTATCATGTTCTAAATCCAGGTATTATATTAATCTAGAGAATTTTTAGAACATTGGGGAAAAAAATATAAGATTAAAAAGTTCACCCCCCTGTACCCTGAAATAAAGTTACATAAGAATGTACCCCCTAAAATGAGAAGGATAAAAAACATAAAGAGTAAGGTGGCTGTAGGAGGCTGGAAAATGGCCATCCCAATGATGTCCCTGTACCTGGAACCTGCTAATGTTACTGTGCATGGGAAAAATGACACTGTAGATGTGATTAAATTAAGGATCTTGCAATGGGGAGATTATCCTGGATTATCTAGATGGGCTCAATATCTGGGTTATAAAATAGATGATAGATTGGTAAACAGGTGGATAGATGGATAGACAATAGATGGATAAATAGATAAATGATTGATGATGGATAGATGATATGTAGATAGCTGATAGATAGATACATAGATAGATACATAGATACATAGATATGGAGATAGATAGATGATAGATAGACAGAGGTAGACAGATACATGCATAGATACACACCTGCATGTAGATGAACAGATACAGAGATGAATAGAAACTATAGAAATTTTTCTTGGATTTATACCTGGGCCTTCAAGTCTGTTCCATTGATCTATATTTCTGTTTTTGTGTCAGTACCATACTGTTTTGATGATTGTAGCTTTGTAGTATACTCTGAAGTCAGGTAACCTGATTCTTCCAGCTCCACTTTTCTTTCTCATTATTTCTTTGGCTATTCAGGGTCTTTTGTGATTCCATACAAATTAAAAATGTTTTTATCTAGTTCTGTGAAAAATGACATTCATTGGTGATTTGATAGAGATTGCATTGAATCTGTAGATTGCCTTGGATATTACAGTCACTTTGACAATATTGATTATTCCAATCAGATATTAGTATATCTTTCCATCTGTTTGTGTCATCTTTGATTTCTTTCATCAACATCTTATAGTTTTCAGAGTATAGATTTTTGTCTCTTTAAGCAGTTGTATTCCAGGTTATTTTATTCTTTTTGATGTGATGATAAATGGGATTGTTTCCCTAGTTTCTCTTTCTGATATTTCATTGTTAGTATATAGAAATGCAATCAATTTCTGTGTATTAGTTTTGTATCCTGCAACTTTACTAAATTCACTGATGAGCTCTAACAGTTTTCTTGTAATGTCTTTATGATTTCTAGGTATAGTATCATGTCATCTGCAAACAGTGATAATTATACTTCTTTTCCAATTTGGAGTCCTTTTATTTCTTTTTCTTCTCTGATTGCCATTGCTAGGACCTCCAAAACTATGTTGAATAGCAGTGGTGAAAGTGGACATCCTTGCCTTTTTCCTGATTTCAGCAGAAATGCTTTCAGTTTTTTACCATTGAGAATGATGTTAGCTGTGGACTTGTCATATATGGCTTTTATTATGTTGAGGTAGGTCCCCTTTATGCCCAGTTTATGGAGGTTTTTTTTTTGTCCAAAATAAGTGTTGGATTTGTCAAAAACTTTTTCTGCATCTATTGAGGGGATCATGTGGTTTTTATTCTTCAATTTGTTGATGTGGTGTATCACACTGATTGCTTTGCAGATATTGAAAAATCCTTGCATTGCTGGGATAAATCCCACTTTATCATGGTGTATAATACTTTTAACGTATTGCTAGATTTGGCTTGCTAGTATTTTGTTGAGAATTTTTGCATCTATATTCATCAGTGACGTTGGCTTATAATTTTCTTTTTGTAGTATATTTTTCTGGTTATGGTATCAGGGTAAAGGTGGCCTCATAGAATGAGTTTGGGAGAGTTCCTTCCTCTTCAATTTTTTGGAAGCATTTCACAAGAATAGGTGTTAATTCTTCTCTAAACATTTGATAGAATACGCCTGTGAAGCCATCTGGCCCTGGACTTTCGTTTGTTGGAAGTTTATTTAATCACAGTTTCAATTTCAGTACTTGTGATTGGTCAATTCATTGTTTCTATTTCTTCCTTATTTAGTCTTGGAGGATTGTACCTTCCTAGGAATTTGTCCATTTCTTCTAGGTTGTCCATCTTATTGGCATATAGTTGCTTATAGTTTCTTGCAATTCTTTGTATTTCTGTGATGCACATTGTAACTTCTTTTAATTTCTAATTTTATTGATTTGAGTCTTTTCTTTTTCTTGATGAGTCTGACTAAGTAGTAAACAATTTCTGTTGACCTTTTAAAAGAACCAAACTTTAGTTTCATTGATCTTTTCTATTGTTTTCTTCATTTCTATTTCATGTATTTCTACTCTGATCTTTATGATTTCTTCCCTTATACTCTGGGATTTATTTACATCATTGTGATTGGATAGAAATCTCAGAAAAAATTGACCAAGCACATATGGTCAATTAATCTATGTCAAAAGAGGCAAGACTATAGAAATGGAGAAAACAGTCTCTTCAATACGTGATGTGGCACTATTTACAATAGCCAAGTCACAGAAGCAACCTAAATGTTCTTCAACAGAGGAATGAATATAAAAGCTGTGGTACATATATACAGTAGAATATTACTGAGCCATAAAAAGAATGAAATAATGCCATTTCCAGCATCATAGATGGGTCTAGAGACTATAATACTAAGTCAGGTTAGTCAGAAAGTGAACAAGCATTGTATGATATTATATGTGGAATCTAAAAAAAAATAAGGCTACAAATCAACTTATTTTCAGAACAGAAACAGACTCACAAACTGAAAAACTTATGATTACCAAAGGGTAAAGATGGAAGAGGGAGGGATGGGCAGTGGGTTTTGGATTGGCATATGCACACTGAGGTATATGGAATGACTGTCCAATGAGGACATGTTGTATAGCACAGAGAACCCTACCCAAAATTCTGTGATAATCTATGAGGGAAAAGAATCTGAAAGAGAATGGATATCTGTATATACATGACTGAATGACTTTGTTTACACCAGAAATAATCACGACCTTGTAAGTCAACAATACAACAATAAAACTTAAAAAAAGAAAAAGAAAATGTGATTCCCTGTCCTGGTTTTGTCTGTTGAAAATGTCTTCCTGGATATCCTTTGTCATCTCAAATTCAAAACTAATTTTTAGGAGTTCCCATCATGGCTCAGTGGTTAATGAATCCGACTAGGAACCATGAGGTTGCAGGTTTGATCCCTGGCTTTGCTCAGTGGGTTAAGGATCTGGCATTGCTGTGAGCTGTGGTGTAGGTCGTAGACATGGCTTGGATCCTGCATTGCTGTGGCTCTGGTGTAGGCCGGTGGCTACAGCTCCAATTTGACCCCTAGCCTGGGAATCTCCATATGCTGTGGGAGCGGCCCAAGAAAATGGCAAAAAGACAAAAAAAAAAACACCAAAAACTAATTTTTAAAAAGTATTTCTTGCCACAAACCAGTAAGTTTAGTGAATATTCATCATCCCAGATATGTACAAAATAAAAGGAACTTTTTTCTTTTTGATATGAACTCATAGGACTTTCTAAACATCTTTCACATATAACATACAGTAGTGTTACTTATATTAATCATGTTGTACATTACTACATCCCTAGTACATATTTATCTTATAACTGAAAGTTAGTGCTTCTTGACAAACTCAACTGTTTTGCAAATAAATAGTGTTTATAAAACACAATTTTAATTGTCATTACCTTGCCTCAAATATTTACATATCTCCCTTTGTCCTCCATGATAAGATTCAAATTATTAGCATGGTATTCAATACCCTCCATGATCTGATTCTTTCAAACAATCTTTTCAATCTTCATTGTCCAATTTTACATATTCTTTCCATGAATTCATATGGGATCTTCAATCATTATTTTCTATAAATGCTGAATACTTTTACCACCTTCTGCTCAGAATGTCTCTTCCCTATTTCCTTCTGTATGCCTCTAATCCTCCAAGGTAAGTTTCAGGCAAATACCCAGATTAATCTTACTTTTTTTTCCTTGAGGTCCTTTTATTTATTCTCCTTAAAATGAAATTAGATATTTTGGTTTTTTTAAATATAATGAATGTTTGATTTCCTCTACTAGACTCTAAACACCAAGAGAACATGAACCATACATTGACCTATTGTGTTGTTGCTGTTTTACTACTTTTTTTATTCTGACCCAATCCCTTTCAGTGAAACTGATTGCCCATGCAGGGCTTGGGGATTACCTAATTCCACCATTGGGTTTTGTATTGTTGTTTCCTGGAATTTTCTATTTAGTCAGTTCAGCTTTGTATGCTGCCTTTTTCTTTTCAAATTCTCTGATACGTATTTAGCTATTCAGATGGACTTTTGATATATACATCCTGCTCTGAGTACATATAAAGGGAAAGTTCAATGTGCCCTTTATAGTTTCTTCTAACCATGGGTTTTTCAGTAGAAACACTGACATTATACTTGCCCAAACTTCTGAGTACAAACAAAATTTAAACATACTCACCATGAGGGATTTCTATCAGGATATTGAAGAGCTTATATAATTGATGTTAAATTTCCAGTAAAATTCTGAAAATGGGAAGAAACCAAAAAAACCATGATGGTCAGAACTACAGTCAGAATCATGAAACAGAAAAAGCCTGCTTCTGTGGACACTGGACTCTCAGCCTATGTAATGGTCTCCACAACTGCTGTTCACTTGAGTTCCCCAGTGCCCCTGTTGCATGGCATGACTTGTTTCAGATTAAAAATGCTGGAAAGAAACAGCTTGTTGATGGCTTGTGATTTAAGAACAAGCAGTGGTTACCACGGGTCACAGAGAAATCATATCTTAACAGCTTGCCACTCATAATGAAATTCAAGATCATACAGCAAATATTGGGTCACTTGAAGAATTTGAAGGATTTCCAAATATTTTCAAGTTTAAAAGATTATAAGTGTCCAAATATGCTACCCCTTTGGGTGTTCAATATCCATGCACACTCTTCTCCTAAAAATATAATACTCAAATTGAAATCTCCTTCATAAAATCTAAAATATGACTTACCTTCCACCAACATTGGAAAATCTCATTAACAACTACATCCAGCAATCAATTCGCATCTCTTGTTTCTATTTCCATTCTAGTTTTATTAAATTTTCCTTGGACTATCTCTCACACAAAAATATGCAGAAATGACAGTAGGATACTTATAATTCTGGAAATTATTAAGTAGATTTTCCCAGACTAAACCTCCTGCCCAGAAAGCTCTATCTTTAAATAAAAAGCAAACAAACAAACAAAAAAAATAAACAGTGATCAACATCTGTTTGAAGGTACTGGAGAGCAAACAAGGCATTCAGGTCTTGAGCAACCATGATCTTGGGAAAAGGTAAACATTGAGGTAAGTTACATACTCCATTCCACATTTTCTCCTTGGCACATCTGCTGATGTTTGTCATTGAGATTGTCTTAGGACCAACAGGGCAGTCAGCTCTTAATGAGCCAAGATCCCAGAGAAATGTACCACAGAGAAGGGAGTCCTGCATTCTATGGCTTTTGTTGTCATAAAAAATCATAAGCTATGGAAGGGTGAAAAATTGAAAAATCAATCAATGAGCAGATATTGAAAGGTAAGTGCATATGCAAATCTTTGATTTGCCTCAGCTTGCTGGGAATAAAAAATACGAGTTTGGGGTTCAACAAGGATGGGAACTATTGGCAAATATGCTACCATTTGGGTTTAAAACTCCAAAAGGCTAGTTCAGGGAACAAGGAAAATCCAGAAATAGGCCAGCCCTTAAGTAGCCTAAATCCCAGATTCAAAACTTTACTCTTGGTTGAATCAGGTTGCCCTTCTGGTATGTGTGTCTGAAATAACAGCATTAAATCCTGGAGAAAAGTAGTATCCCTTATGGAGTTCCTGTGTGGCTCCATCAGGGCAAGGATACAGCACTGTCACTGCAGTAGCTTGGGTCGCTACTGTGGTGTGGGTTTGATCCCTGGCCCAGGAACTTCCACTTGCCATGGGTGCAGAAAAAAAAATTAATACCTCCCAGAGCTTCCACAAATTTTCATATACAATGTAGAGAATTTAGTACAAAGTTATAAGGACACCAGGCTATCAGACCAAATAGCTAACTCTAAGAAAACATACAATAAGAACAAATTAATTGTTTGTCTAAAAATTAGAATTATTAGGCATGGTCTTTAAAGTATGTGTAATTAATATATTCACAATAGAGGACACAATAACAAGTTTTAACAGAGAACAATGTAAAATAAATCAAATATACATCCTTTCAAATAAAAACATTATGAAAATTACTAACGATGAATTTAACAATAGATTGGACAGGGAAGAATAAAGTGCTAATAAAGTGGTAAACATGTCAGTAGAAAATATCCAGATAGAAGCCTAAAAAAAATAAAGAATGAAATACAGAAATGAATACCATGACATATGGAACATGGAGAAAAACTTAACATATACGCTACTGTAATCCTAGAAGGAGAGAAGAGCTAATGAATGAAATAGATGCAACAACAAATAAAATAACACTGGTTACAGATTTTCTAACATAGATGAAATATATCAAGTCATATAATCAAGAAACTTTATGAATCCCATTCAGGGTAAAAAAAAAAAAAGTACACTAAACCACATCATAGTAAAACTGCTAAAACTAAAGATAAGAACAAATTCATGAAAGCAGCCAGAAGAAAAAAAGGTGCATTATCCTCAATGGAGCAACAATCATACAACGAAGGTACAACAGAACCATGTACACATTTAAAAAAACTAATCAGTATTATCTATTACATTTACAGAATAAAGAACAGACAAATGGTTATCTATCAAAGTGAAAATATTGCTGAGGGAAATTTAAGAGACTTAAATAAATGGTATACTCTTAAATAGATTGGACATTTCAGTGCTATTAAGATGTCAATCTCCTCTGTCCCCAAAATTCATCTATAGATTCAATGCAATCCAGTCAAAAGCCAAGCAGGTTTCTAAATCAAGGTTCTAAAACTTATATGAAATAGAGACAATGTAAATACCCAGAGCAATCAATACAAAAAAAAAAGAGTGGAACAAACCTGGAGGCCTTACACTACTGTATATATCAATAACTATTATAAATCATTAGTAAATAATTAAGCACAGATACTGGCACAAGGAAAACAATAAAACATTGGAAGAGAATAACAAACACACCCATAAATTTATACTTACCTGATTTACAACAAAGGGATGAAGGCAATTCAGTGGAAAAATAATGATGGCCATTTCAATAAATAATGTTGTGTCAACTGGCTAGGTATATGTAATAAAAAAAAATAAATCTTGATGTCTACCTAATGCCATAAACAAATTTTCATTTGGAATGAATCATAGACCTAAATTTAAAGGTAAAAATGATAATATTTCTCAAAGAAAGCATGGGAAAATATCTTTACAAGTTTAGAGCAAGAAGATTTCTTAAAGAGGACACAGCACCACCAACAATAAAAATTAAATGATAAATGTGGCTTTATCAAAATCAAGAATTTGTAGTTAGCAAAGTACAATATTATGAGAATGGAAGAGGCAAACCACATACTGGGATAAGATATTTGCCATAAATAAATTCAGCAAAGCATTCTTACCTAAACTCTAACAAGACATTTTAGAGATGACTGAAAATGTTAAGTATCTAATACAAAATGAACAAAATATAAAATGAGTCAAATATACTTGAACAGATACTTTACCATAATGGCTAAAATCCACGTACTGCTGGTGGAAATGTAAATGGGTACACCACTTTGGTAATAAGTGCCCAGTACCAAACAACCATATGTACAAACCAAATCTACTTTGCTTGTAGCAGTCATAATAGCAGTTACATTTTAGGGTCATCAAATAGGTAGCACAAAAGTTCTGCCAGGATGCTGAAAATATCTTGGAGACTGTTCTAAATGATGATTACATATGTACATGAATATCTAAATCTAATCAGTTTGTACACTTCAGATTTGTGAACTCCACTCTGTTAGTTATATTTAATAAACCAAAAAAAATGAAAGAAAATAAAGATGTGCAATGAAAGTACATGGAAGACTCAACAACATTACTGAAAAACATTAAAGAAGAACTAAGTGGTTACAGAAATATACTGTGGCCAAAATTGGACAACACAATATTGTAAAGATATTAGTTCTTTCTAAGTTGATCTATGGATTCCATTAAATTGCCAAAATCCTAGCAGGCCATTTGTGGAAATTTATAAGCTGAATCTTGTAAGAACATAATAAAAACCAAGAACATCTTATCCATTGGATATAGAGTCTATTTAAAAATCTACTATAATTAACAAAATATAATTTTGGCACAAAGAGGGAAAAAAGACAAGTAACAAAAGATAATTTTTAAAGGCACACAAATCTATCTAGCTGTCTGTCTATCTATCATCCATCATCTATCTATCTATCAATCTATCTATCTATCTATCTATCTATCTATCTATCTATCTATCTATCTATATCTATCTATTGATCATCCATCTACCATCCTTTTCACCATAATGTAATGGGGGAAAGATGGCCTCTGCAATAAATTGCATTGGATCCATTGACTATTCAAATGGATAAAAAAGAAATCCTGAACCTAGCCACAAACTATACACAACACTCAATTCCAGATGGCTTATAGATTTAAATAATGAAAGATAAAAATATTTCTAGAATATAGAATAGAATCTTCAAACACAACAAGTGGTGCACAAAAAAACATGAAACCAAAAAGAAAGGACTGAAAATTTTAAATTAATGAAAATTAAACATTTCTGTATCAGAAGACACCATTAAAGAGTGAAAAGGATATGCCACTGATTGGTAGAAAATATTTTAAATCAAAATATCCACCCAAACATAAAGCAGGCCTCATTTTTCTTAATCACACAGTAACAATTATAAAAATAACTACAGTCAGGATAATATGAGTAGAGGGACAAATAATTGGCATTTCTTGAACATATATTTCAGACTCTAAGTATTTTCCATGGGTTATTTCTTATAAGTTTCCTTAAAAACATAGGAAGCAGTATTATTTCCAATTTACCAGCAACAAAACCAAAGCAGAGTAGATTAAGAGATTTGTCCAAGATTACACAAAATGCTGGCTTTCTACCTGAATGCAATCCTTTCACTCTCACTAGATAAACTGCTCATGCTCTGAGACCCACCCACATCTGAATATCTGTAGACCATTTACTATAGGGATTCACACAGTATATCTAGTAGTGTTTCATGCCTACTCCAAAACTAAAAGATGTCCACAATGAGGTGCTGAGTCTTTAGAAGTCAGTTTTTTTTTCTGCCATGCCCACAGCATGCATTGGTTCCTGGGCCAGGGATTGAACCCACACCACAGTAGTAACCAGAGCCATAGAAGTGACAACACAGGATCCTTAACCCACTGCACAACAGGGAACTCCAGAAGCCAGGAATTTAAGATAGACACTGTTTTCCATTTGGGATAGTTTATCCTAATACCACACTACTGGTGGTATTCCTGGTATACCTACCACACTACTGGTCAGTCAGGACTTCCAAGAGCATAGACTCCTGAATTTTATTAGGATTTATCTTAATTTTATTAGTATGTATACTACATACTTACAGGGCATAACAGGAGGAAAAATTGAAGTCAAAATTGAATTTATCACCTGGCTTCCAAGAGTATTCACTCAGACCAGTGGACACAAATGGTATTTGGTGACCCCAGGAAGTAGCATTTAGTCTGAGTCAATATTCCATCATTGCAAGAGATTTTAGACATCCTCAGTCATAGCATGGGACTTCTCTGGAGACTGACTGAAGGAACATTCAGGGGGAAGAGCTTGTACTTCCTTGTTATTTTTGTAATCTCCTCACCGTATATCTCTGGGTGTGAAGGAATGAACCTAATATAGAAAATGGGAGAGAAGTGATCAGTATCAGATATGATGTCGCCAGACCCAAAGACTTTCTTTATTTATTTTTTCCAATTCTATTTTTTGTTGAAATAAAATTGTTGTACTTGTTTTTAGCATATAGCAAACTGATTCATTTATGTATACATAGATTTTCAGATTCTTTTCTATTATAAATTTACAAATTATTGAATATTATTTCCTGTGCTACAGAATAGGTCCTTGTTTCTTTTTTTTTATTGTTATTTCCGCAAGACAATTTTTTTTTTCCCACTGTACAGCATGGGGACCCAGTTACACATGCATGTGTACATAATTTTTTCTCCCATTATCATGCTCCATTGTAACTATCTGGACATAGTTCTCAGTGCTACACAGCAGGATCTCATTATTAATCCATTCCAAAAGCAATAGTTTGTATCCATTAACCTCAAGCTCCCAATCCATCCCACTCCCTACCTCCCCCCACTGGCAACCACAAGTCTAATCTCCAAGTCCATGATTTTCATTTCTGTGGAAAGGTTCATTTGTGCTATATATTAGATAGCAGATATAAGTGATATTATATGGTATTTTTCTTTTTCTTTCTGACTTACTTCACTCGGTATGAGAGTCTCTGGTTCCATCCATGTTGCTGCAAATGGCTTTTGCATAGCAAAGGAAACCACTAAAAAAAGAAAAAGACAACTTACAGAATGGGAGAAAATAGTTTCAAATAATGCAACTGACAAGGGCTTAATCTCTAGAATATACAAGCAACTTATACAACTCTACAGCAAAAAAACCAATAACCCAAT
Source organism: Sus scrofa (assembly GCF_054392235.1). Classification (NCBI taxonomy): domain Eukaryota; kingdom Metazoa; phylum Chordata; class Mammalia; order Artiodactyla; family Suidae; genus Sus; species Sus scrofa. The sequence continues at coordinate 153,463,191 of NC_139383.1, forward strand.
GGAAAAATGGGAAAAAAACCTGAATAGACATGTTTCCAAGGAAGATGTACAGATGGCCAACAAGCACATGAAATCATGCTCAACATCCCTGATTATTAGAGAAATGCAAATCAAAACTACTATGAGATACCACCTCACACCAGTCAGAATGGCCATCATTAATAAGTCCACAAAAAACAAATGCTGGAGGGGGTATGGAGAAAAGGGAACCCTCCTGTGCTCTTGGTGGGAAGGTATATTGGTAAAACCACTATGGAGAACAGTATGGAGGTACCTTAGAAATCTATACATAGAAGTACCACATGACCCAGCAATCCCACTCTTGGGCATATATCCAGACAAAACTTTCCTTGAAAGAGACACACCCACATGTTCACTGCAGCTCTATTCACAACAACCAAGACAGGGAAACAACCCAAATGTCCATCAAAAGATGATTGGATTAGGAAGATGAGGTATATATACACAATGGAATATTACTCAGCCATAAAAATAACAAAATAATGCCATTTGCAAAGACTTTATTCTGATGTTAAGAGTTGAACTAGAGAACTCAGGCATTTAGATGACAAAATGGCACTGATTTCTCTCTCTGCTCCTCCCCACTGTAAACACTTTTAAATGCTGGAAATAGTACAAGCAACAACTGAAGAATGGTGGTAAAAGAAAAGTGAACTGGTCAGGAGCCCCTGGTCTTGAGGAACAAACTGTAAATCCCATCCAACAGGAGAGGTGATCCAGACTCAGAATTTTCCAACCCTCAATGAAGCAATATGAGGTAGCCCCAGTAGTAGGCTCATTCTTACCCAGGATCAAACGGTAGTCCTTGCACTAACACTAGATGAGCCCAGGAGGACTAACATGGTGTGTATGGGGGGTAATTTGAATAGAAGCTTTGTTAACAGTTACCCTCTAACATAAGAGCTGTCCTTTTCTAGCAGCCCTGAGACCCCCTTCCTACCTCTCTACCTCTCTCTGCTCACCCCAACACATGGTCCAGGGGAACTATCAAGGGGAACAGCCACAACAAAAAGCCCAGTCTGGAAACATCACTCCTTTCCAACAAGGTCTGACACCCCCCCCACAAAGAGAATCCACTCAGCCAGAGACAGAAAATAGGAGGTTCATACCAACCATAGAGTTTTTTTTCTAGTGTCTCCCTTCACCCACTGAGAGAAGCCAGGCAAGCCAGTTTGGAAAATTTCCTTCTTTTTCCTCCAGGAGCACCATCAGGGACCAGTAATTCTCCAGTGGAATGAAATATACCAAACAATCCAAATAGCACGTTGAAGACTGAAAATTAGATTGTCATTGGAACCACGCCCCCCCAAATTGGGGCAGGACTGGCATGATAAGCCTAATATGATGAATGCCTACTAAAATTCTGAATCCAGACTTTCTAAATTAGTATCAAAAATGTGCAAGAAACTGGAACTTAAATGACAAAAATCAATTGATGCAAACACTGAAATGAATCAAATGTTAGAATAACTGCTAATTATTTCAAAGCAATAAGGATAAAATTATTCAACAGGCAACTAAAAAATCTTGAAATAAAGTCAAAAAGAGAAAATCTCAGCAAAGGAATAGAAGTTATGAAGAAAGAATATAAATACATGGAACAGAAAAATACAAATAGAAATAAAAAGCTAGCTGAATGGACTGATAGATTGAAGATGACAGAGGAAATACTCAGAGACTTGAGAACATGCAACAGAAATTATCTAATCTGAACAACAGAGCAAACAGATTGAAAATAATGAACAGAACCTCAGGGACCTGCAGGATGACAATAAAACATTCAATGCTGATATATTCAAACTCGAGGAGGAGAGAGTAAAATTGAAAGAGTATTTGAAGAAATAATGGCTAAACCTTTCCCAAATTTGGTGAAAGAAATAAACTTACATTAGAGAAGTCTATTTATGTTTCAAATAGGATAAATGGAAAGAAATCCATACACATCATAATTAAACTTCTGAAAACTCAACAAAAAATAAAATTATTGAATATAGGTGAAGAGAAATGACACATTACCTGTAAGGAAACACTGATTAGAATGACAGCAGTTTTTCTTCTGAAACAATGGAGACAGAAAGGAAGTGGCACAAAAAACTGTAAATGACATTGAGCATAACTATCCTCCAGGAAATGAATACAACTCATCAATAAAAAGAAACCAAACTATTGATTCATACCACTTTAATGGATATTAAAGAAGGTATGCTGATTGAAGAAAATTTCAAATGGTTATATGATTTTATTTATGTGACATTCAAGAGCAGACAGATGTACAGTAGTGTAGACCAGAGCAGCGGTCATCAGGGATTAGGAGACTATGACCATAAAGAGGTTATCTTGCTCTTTGTGGGGTTACACAAATCCATACATTTGTTAAAATTAATAGGCTTGATAGGACATGTCATCAAAAAGAATGTTCAAATTCATTGTGTAATAATTTACAAAATAACTTCTTTAAAGCCACATTTGTGTATTTGACAAGTCACAATTACAAAGTTAAATTGAGATCTTAAAATAAAGTGTTGATATAGCAAACATGAAAACATGGGTTTATATAAAGCCAGTTAACTGTTAAGCTAGGTTTTTTTTGTTTGTTTTGTTTTGTGGTATTTGTTTGTTTTGCTTTTTTAGGGATGCACTTACTGCATATGGAAATTCCCTGGCTAGGTGTTGAATCAGAGCTACAGCTACTGGCCTATCCACAGCCACAGCAATGTGGGATCTGAGACACATGTGTGACCTACACCACAGTTCATGGCAATACTGGATCCTTAACCTACTGAGAGTGGCCAGGGCTCAAACCAACATCCTCGTGGAACTAGATGGGCTTGCGACCACTGAGCCACAGTGAAATGTCTGGGCATTGGTTTGGGGTTTTTTTGGCTTTTTTTAAAGACTATTTTTAAGACCAGTTTTAGGTTTACAACAAAACTAAGAAGAGATTAAAAAATTAGGACCCTGGCCCATCGATGTGGGATAAGGACTGTATGGAGTTTGGTGTGTGTTATTTCTCATGGTTGGGAATACTTAGCAAGTCAGAAGCCATGATATAACCACCAAAGTCAGTGACCCATCATTAAACTCTACTCTAACTCCCTATGATTGGAACATGAAATCTGATGTCAAAAAATATTATGGAGAATGTCTTACCATCAAAGAAAAATGCTACAGCGAGTTCCCATTGTGGCACAGCAGAAACGAATCTGACTAGTATACGTGAGGATGTGGGTTCAATCTCTCACCTCACTCAGTGGGTCAGGGATCTGGCATTGCTGTGGCTGTGGTATAGGCTGGCAGCTATAGCTCTGATTTGACCCCTAGTCTTGGAAGTTCCATATACTTCCCCATCCCCTGCAACCTCATCCCCTGCAACAAAAGAGAGCAATGCTACAAACAGAATTCAAGTATTAGATATTGTGTTGTTTCTCTCTCTCTCTCTCTCTCTCTCTCTCTCTCTCTCTCTCTCTCTCTCTCTCTCTCTCTCTCTCTCTCTCTCTCTCTGAAGCCTGGCTAGCTAGAGCTTTATCAATTTCATTGATGTTTGTGAGGAAACACTATTTGGTTTTGTTGAATTTCTACTGTTTTTCTGTTTTAAATTTTACTGATTTATGCTCTAATTTGCTGTTAATTCTCAAGTTCTGTAAGGTGCAAGCTTAGTCTATATTTTTCTTCATTGTTATTTCCTAATAGATGTGTGTAGTCACAATGTTACAAATCACCTTCTCATCACTGATTTAGCTACATCTCACAATTTTAGTAAGTTGCATTTTCATTTTCATTTAGTCTGAAACATCTCTTGAGATTTCCTTGGCTCCTGGGTTATTGGGAAGTTTTCATTTTTGTGCTGACATAACTTCTGTCTTGTACATTGTCTGCTTTTTTTCCATTGAGTTCTTTATATTTTCATCATAATTATTTCAAGTGCCCTCTATGATATTTCAACAACTGCCAAATCTAAGTATGGTTCTGATGGTCACTTTGTCTCTTCAACCTGTGTGCTTTATTCCCCCTTGCCTTTGATGTACTTTGTAATTTGGTGTGGAAAGCCAGCTATTGGTATTAGGCACTAGGAGCAGAGGTAAATATACCTTAAGTGTGAGAATTTATGTTCCTGTGGCTAGGGGTTGGGCTGTGTTTAATGACTGTTGTAGCTATGAGCATCAGAGGTTTTGTATTCCTCTAGTGTCTTTCTTTTCTCTTAGCTTTTGTGGCTTTTTCATAGATGGTGTAAGATTTTGAGCTGTAATCACTGTTTTCTTTGTAGTTGTGGTTTGTTTTGTTTTGTTTTTGGCCGTACCCATAGCATGTGGAAGTTCCAGGGGCCATGGATAGAATGCGCACCACAGCAGCAACCCAAGCAACAGCAGTGACAATGCCAGATCTTTAAACTACTGAGCCAGAAGAGAACTAAGTAATCACTGTGTTTAAACATGAGAAAGAAAGCACATCCTGTAATCATCTTCTACTTTTTTTCTTTTTAGGGCCCTATCTGAAGCATGTGGAAGTTCCCAGACTAGGGGTCCAATCGGAGCTGTGGCTGCTGGCCAATGCCACAGCAATGCCAGGTCCAAGCTGGGTCTGTGACCTACACCACAGCTCACAGAAATGCTGGATCCTTAACCCAATGAGTGGGGCCAGGATCAAACCCACAGCCTCATGGATGCTAGTTGGATTCATTACCATTAAGCCATTACTATTAAGTTCATTACCATGACTCCTGTAATCTTCTAAGTGTCAGCCTTTACATGGGATAGTATCTCACAGCTGTAGCTGTCCAAGTGTTTCCATCACTCATTCAATCTTATGTTTTCTTCCTGTCCTCTACTCTATTCCCTGACTCCAGCATTCCCAATATATTTCCACAAAGCCCTTTCCTCTGCTGACTCTGATTTTTATCTCCTTATGTGAAAAACAAAGCCTTGCAGGGGCTGGAGAGAAGAGGAATTCCTTTCTGCAAGCTAGGATTATGTTTCAGAATGGAGCTCTGCTAAAGTCCAGAGAGAGGGGTTTCTGGAGTAGGCTCTTGTTGTGTTTTTATTTGTCACTCTTCTCCTTTCTCTGTCAGAGCTGTTAGAGGATATTTTTGTAATTCTCACCAGGAAAACACAGTCGCATTCCTGGGGGTACTCTCCCTAAGACACTCAGAGTCCAACAACTTTTTTCAAAATTGCCATGTTAGTGTTCCTACAACAAGTAGATGACTCCAAGAATTCTATCTCAGTGGTGGTGTCTGATTACACTTCCTTCTCCAGGTTTAGGAGGTGGTGATTTGTCATGTGCAAGGCAAATATTATTACAACTACACAAAGTCAGGGCAAAGATCACAGGTGTAGGGAATGATTCTCCAAGCCAAAAGCTCAAGGTCCCTAGGCTACCCATACTTCTGACCAAGTGGCTACAGCTAGGGGTTCCCACTACACCCAAGGTTTGATAATTCACTAGAAAGTAAGGAAAATGTACTTATGATTACAGTTTTTTGTCCCTTTTTTTTCCCACACTGTGGCACGCGGAAGTTCCTGGGCCAGAGATTGAACCTACAGCACGGCAGTGACCCAAGCCACAGCAGTGATAACACCAGATATTATGATTACAGTTTTAAAGTACAGTCTATGAGTCAGGGCCAGGCAAAAGAAGAAATGCAAAGGGTGAGACCTAGGAGGGCCCCAAATGCAAAGCTTCCAGCATCTTCCTGGCACATTGATGTATATTGCTAACCAGGATAACTCATCTGGGCTTCAGTATGCTAAGTTTTTATTGGGGTTTAATTGCATGATTGATTGAATCTTTGGCCACACTATTGAGCTCAGCCTCCAGCTTCTTTATCTGGACCTCCAAGAATGTTGGGGGGATAGCACACATATCCAAGTCCCAGCCTTCTAATTACATGCTTGATCTTTCTGCCATGGCCACTGACATAAGAGATCCCTTAGCATTGTGTGGTGGCCTTGTTGGGAGCACTGGTCACTTTGCAATGTCACTTTTTGTCCCTATGTCCATTGTTCTTACAATTATGTGGCCTTCATCTTTGCATCCTGCAGGTATTAGCCAGCCATTTCCTAGAATAAAATGTTACTAGGTTCTGAGTTTTGATTCTAAACTACCTCTTAGTGGAAGTTGCACAGTCTGGCTCTGCTTTGATTGCTAGCAAATGAAATATGACTGTGCTGAGAGGAAGTTTCTGAGGGGCAAGGGCTTTGTCATGCATGGATCTTGAGCAGTGTTGACACCCACTATTTTGAATCCTAGTTATTGCATATGAGAATCATAAAGACCCATAGGATATATCTCTTCTGGGATAAATTGTCATTCTTGGAGGAAGATCTTGTCAACTATGGAATAACCATGAGAGGTAATACATTTACTGTCCTTCCTGAACCCAAATGAGGAAGTCATGTCAACCCTGGGGCCTATTACTATGCAAATCTTTGCAGAGATAGGAAGGATGATGTGAAATGAACAACAAGCAAGATAAATATCCAAATTAGATGCTGTGACACCAAACAGGAACATGACCTTTTTGTAAATAGAAGTATAAATAAAGCAGTGAACCATTCTAAGTTGGAAACCACACAAGGAATTATTTATTCATAAACATAAATATGTCTATGTGTTTTGAAGAATTTTGTAGCCAATTTTTCTCATACGGAATTCTATATATCTTGACAATTGCTTCACCAGTCTTAGAATTAAATGCTTGGGTGTATTGAGGCAATCAAAGAATAGCATGCTTTAGCATAAAGTATAACATAGAATGTAATAGAAAGATCATTTTATATCAGAAAGTCCAAACGTGTTTATATTTATGTAAATACATATATATCAATTAATATGTCTAAATAATGATGTGGATAAACAGAACAAGCTAGCTTATTTTTAATGTCTTAGGGAGAGGCAAAATCAACTTTGGCAACACCTGACAATTAGTGAATAAAGTATGTAAGTTTTACAAAGTGATTATATTTATTTTAGTTATCTTAATATTGTAGAACCTATATTGACATCTTTTTGTCTGCCACTACTACTGTGGTGACCTGAGGCAAGTTATCTAGTTTTTCTGTGTTCTTTTTTGCTTCTCTATGTTCTGGAAATATGTCACCTATTCAAAGGGTTACTGCTAGGATTAAACATGAAAAACCCTTAGCATAGTCCATGGCACAAACTACTCGTGTCATAAGTAGTAGCTTTAAAAAGTACTTTTAAAAAGAATATTTTGTTTCTAGGTATTAGAATACTCACCTTATTCTATAAAATTGGAGCTTCCAAAGTAAAGCTAAAGAAGTTATAAATTAGATATCAAAATATTTTCCCCCTTTTAAAAAATTTAAGTACAGTTTATTTACAATGTGTTAATTTCAGGTGTACAGCAATGTGATTCATATGTGTGTGTGTTCTTTTTCAGATTCTTTCCCCTTATAGGTTATTACAGATATTGAAAAGAGTTCCCTATGTTATACAGTAGATCATTATTGTTTACCCATTTTGTATATAGTAATGTGTATATGTTAATCCCAAACTCCTAATTTATCCCTCTCCCTTTTCCCCTTTGGTAACTATAAGTTTTGTTTTTCATATCTGTAAATCTGTTTCTATTTTGCATATAAGTTCATTTGTATCATTTTTTAAGATTCCACATCCACATATAAGTCATATCATAGGATATATGTTTTTTACTGTCGGACATACTTCACTTAGTGTGATCATCTCTAGGTCCATCCATGTTGCTGCAAATAGTATTATCACATTCTTCTTTATGGCGGAGTCATATTCCATCCCATATATATATACACATATTCCACTGCATATATATACATATTTCATTTGCTAGCAATATATATATATATATATATATATATATATATATATATATAACACATGAATTTTTAGCTGTTGTTAACTGATTTCTCCTGAAGACCCTGTTGTTAATGTGTGTGCTGTGTACAGTATGTTTTGTGGCCAAAGAATAAGTCTGATGAGGTATGAAGCAACAAGCCTCCCAGATGCTGGATGTATCAAAATGAATATTGGTTTCTGGAGTGTTTTTGGGTTTTTTGCTGTTGTTGTTGTTGTTGTAGTTTGTTTGATTTTTGGTCCAGTGATCCAAAAGAGTTTGCTGGCTTACATCCTACTTGGAAGAAATGAGAATAGGGCTGCCTCCAGGAACAAGTGGGTCTAAAGATAGAAAAATAAAGCCAAGTTGGTTCATTAGCTCCCTCTTTCCCCTCTCTCTTAATTCTGCTTCTTTCTGTACATTAGATCCATTTTTTCCCCTGGAGCTTGTGAAGTAATTTTAAGATACCAGAGGGATCTCATTGTAGATAAGCTAGTCATGGAGTCTGAAATATACTGTTAAAGATTCTGAGATAGACTTTCAATCTGCCAGCTGATGATATCATTTAGGGCCATCATGGGTGACAGGAAAAGCTGTGGGTACAGAACCCCAGGAAGACCTCACCACACAGGCCTCCTCTGTAGTTATGCAGTGCACAACCAGAACAACCACACATACACACACCCTACTTCACTGAGACACAGCAGTAGGAAACTGCAGACTTTCTGATCTTCCCTCTAGTCCCTACCACTCTCCCTGTATTTGACTTGTATTTTTTCTAATACTGAAATGAAAACTTGCATTATTTCTAATACCTAAATGGAGCAATATTTTTTCTAATACTTCATTCCTATCAAAGGCCCTCCACATGTGTCCTGGATCTAACTTGCTGGTGCATTTCAAAGCCTCCCCTCTCATTTATTCACTTATTAAACACTTATCATGTATTTTTAATTAAGAAACAGACAATAAACCTCAAAACCACAAAACTTCTACCAACCATATCTCTCCAGCTACCACCCCATTTTTCTGTATCCCATTCCTTCATTCACTCATTCTAACATGAAGAGCGGTTGTCCTTTTCTTGCCGTGTGTTCACTCTTTGATCACTGCAATCCATCTCTCATATCACCAAGCCTCTGAATCTTCTCCAGTCTAGGGCAGCAATGCCCTCCATCCAAGTAGCCAGATGCTAAGGATGTATGCCCTTTATTTCACTTGATAGCACAGCAGAATATGTTAACATTCAACTGCTCTAAGTATTGAAACACTTCTCTCCCTTGGCATCACCCAGACCCTTCTGGTCCCTACTCCCAGGTCCTTCTTTCACAGTTTTTTTGACTGACACCTCCTCCATCTCTACCTAACCTTCTTTAAAATGTGGGAGTTCATTGGGACTTAATGCTATGCCCTTTTACATTTCTCCTTTCCTCAATCAACATAGAATGTTTAACAGTTCTCAAGGCTGACATGCTTATTTTTTGTTTCTCTCCTAAATTTCAGTCAAGTGTAGCTAATGCCACCTTCATTGTTTTACATAGTTTTCAAGCACAGGTACAGACATTGATCTCTTGATTTCTCCTCTTTCATAGATCTTCCCCTTCTAAGTAAACAGGACCATCCATCTAGTTGTTCAAGTTGGAAGTATGGACACTATCTTTGATTTCTCTTTGATTTTACCCATCAGTAAAGATGACCAACATGACCAATATTTCCATCAGTTTTGTAACCATCTCAATACAGGCCAGCAGCATCTCTCTCAAGGTTACAATAGTCTCCCACTGTCCTCATTCCACAGATGACACAGAGTCCATTCCTTCATATTACAACCATGGTATTCTTCCTAAAATACAATTCTGATGTTGCTTATGTTATGCTTCAAATCCTCTAATAGTTTCTTGTTGCATTTAAAAAAAATCCCTAGTTGATCATTTTTTCTGAAACAGTCTTGAACGATCTGCCCCGCACTCACACCTTTGACTTCATACCACTCAATGTTATAATCACTATACTTGCCATGAACTCTAGTGATTTTTCTTTTAAAAAGGGCTCATAGGCAGTATGAATAATTTATTTTATGAGAGCGTGTAAGAATATATTTCCAAGTTAATGAATTTTATATAATATGTAATTTTTACATATACTTATCTGTGGAAAATTAATACAATTTTATTATATTTAGAAATTTAGTTATTTCTTCTGGTAGGGAAAAGTTTCTTTCCCTTAATTATTTGTTTTCAATGTTACATTATACATATTTGTACATTTTCCACTCCATAGGATTTTTAGAATCACCTAATTAATTTGATCATGCTTGCAATTAAAGTAATTGGTAAACTTCTGGGTAGCTGATTTTTGACAACCAAGTCTTTCCAGTTAGGAATATGGCTTTCCTTTGAAATACTAGACTTTTTATCATTTCTTGCAGATTGCATTCTTGTTTTTTCCTTGGGTGAATTTTAGACTTGATATTTTGTTATGAAATTATATTAGATATCCCTCAAAGTGGATTTTTAAAAAAAATTCTAATTTGGTGAGATCTTTCCTGAAGACTCTTGTCTCCTTTTACCATTGAGACAGATTTATCCAGTTTAGGCAATTAGTTCTCTTTTATTTTCTTTGTGCTCCTTTTGGGGAACTCCTTTTAGTCAAGCTTTGGATTTCCTCTTTTGATCTTTAATCCTTGTTCTTGTGTTTTCAGTGTCAGAAGCACATTTTAAGGTTCTCTTTCTGGGTGTGGAGAACGAATTCCTCTGTATTCCTCAATGAAATCCTCATGTGTATTATGTTTCACATGGTTTTAGGACACCCTAAATGGTCAAGCTGCATCTTCTGTGATGGGAACACCAATTTTTCATCTGAAAAAAAGTGTGTGTATGAAGGGGCAAGAGGAGCAGTCTGCTATGCTTCACATCTACACTCCACCCTTCTCCATTTGCATCTTCCCTTTAGGAGGATGACCACATGGGTGGGCTCCCTGGCCTCCCAGCTTCCGGGGTAGGTCAGATAGAAGAGGAGGTTGAAGGGCAGTATTGATTCTTCTTGCTCTCTCCCCACATGGACAGCCCAGGCCAACTGCATCCTTGATAAAATAACCAAGTTCCATTCAGCTTCCTTCTACCTAAGATCTTGGACCTTGGCTTCCTGCACTAGCATCTCTCTTGCCCTTTTAGGCCCAGAGGTAGAACCATACCTTCAACATCACCTCTCATGATATAACACTATCCTTTGTGGTCCCCTCACCTTGACCCACAGTGGGTAAAAAATCCCTTTATTAAGCATTCTCAAATTATTCTAATATGTCTTTTCATCTATTTCTTGCTTGTACTATGAAAGATATAAACCAAAATTAAAGAAACATAAGATAAGGCCCAAAATGGGTTTCTTTCAAAATTTGATTGAAATATCCCATCAATGACAAAAGAATATATAAAACACTTAATAATCATATGACTATGGAGAAAATACAGGAAATAATTAAAATTATTCCTTTTAAAATCTGAAGCCCCAGATGACTTCACTAGCAAATTTCACCAAATATATAAGGAAGAAGTATACTAATCTTATTCCTAATAAAACTGATAAATACCCAGTAAGCATAATTGAGAGAAAAGGAGCAATGAAACACAAAAAGCATTATAGATATTTAAAAATGAGAATTTCAATAGTTTAAAGTCATTAAAAAATTAAAAGATGTTTACACTTTTTATATTAAATTTGAAAATGTAGATGAAAAAGACGAAGTCCTGGAAAAATGAATCCTATAAACACTCATACAATAAGAACACCTACGTAACTCAATAAATAGTAATAAAGCTGTGTATTTTTCTATTCCAAATCAGTACCAAATACTCAGGAATATATATGCAAAAAATATGCATGACTTCTACAAGACATCATTGAGAGAGGTTAGAGAAGATAGAAGTAAATTGAGGAATACACTCTGTTTTCTATTGTCAAAATGTCAGCTTTCCCCTGATTAATCTACAGACTCAGTGCAGTCTCAATGGTTTTCAGTAGAACTTGAGAAGATGGCCGTAAATTCACCTGGAGCTGATAAGGACCAAAAGTAGAGATAAAACAGTTTTGAAAAAGATCAGCAACGTGGAAAGATTTGTTCAGTGGGATGTTGGAAATTTTTAAAGCTATCACAATTGACACAGTGGGCTCTAAGAATTGACACATGGATGGCTGGGATGAACACCATGCAGGGGCCCCAGAACAGGTCTGCCCATAGAAGCACAAATGTCTATGACAGGTGATGAGAGAGCAGTGGGCACTACCATTTTTTCAATAAATGGTGTTTTTCAGCTGGAAATTACCTGTAAAAAATAGCACTTCACTTGTGCCTTACTCCACACACAACATCTGTTATAGGCTGATTTAGATGTAAATGTAAAACAAAGCAATATATTTTCCAGAAGAGAATATAGAACAATATGTTAATGATATCAAGGGTTTTCTCAGACATGACCCAAACATGGAGGATATATGTGTGTGTTTGTGTGTGTGTGTGTGTGTGTGTGTGTGTGTGTGTGTGAGACTGGGTCACTACACTGTACAGTAGAAAATTGACAGTACACTGTAAACAACTATAAGAGAAAAAATAAAAATGATTAATAAAAAAGAAATTTGGCTGTCTAAAGCAAAAATAAAAAAAAAGAAAGTCTTTTTTAAAAACTTTGTCATACAGAAAGGACCATGCATATCCCAAAGAACAAAAGAACAAAATTAATTTCCTATACCTAAGACCCAGCTTCAATAGCAATAAATTCATGGATAGTTGTGTTTAGTCTATACCTTTTTCTTCGTATCAGCCTCCTTGGGTTATTGTGAAGCTCATCCTACATACTACATAATTTCACTTGTAGATATTTTGTTATGAATCTCTAGAAGATAGGATTCTTTTTTAAAAAGCACATCTCTAAAATAGTAATTCCTATATTTTAGATTCATATATAAATTATATATGGTATTTCACTTTCTTTCTGACTTACTTCCATATTGCTGAAAATGGCATTATTTTATCTTTTTTATGGCTGATTAGTATTCCATTGCATATATGTACCACACCTTCTTTTTATTGTTTATTTATTTATTTATTTATTTTCCATTTTTTTAAATTACTCAAACGAATTTATCACATCTGTGGTTGTATAATGATCATAACAATCTGATTTCACAGGATTTCCATTCCACAGCCCAAGCACCTCCCCCCACCCTCCAAACTGTCTCCTCCAGAGACCATAAGTTTTTTCAATGTCTGTGAATCAGCGTCTGTTCTGCAAAGAAGTTCAGTCTGTCCTTTTTTCAGATTCCACATGTCAGTGAAAGCATTTGATGTTGGTGTCTCATTGTATGGCCGACTTCACTTAGCATGATAATTTCTAGGTCCATCCATGTTGCAAAAAATGCTGGTATTTCATTCTTTTTAATGGCTGAGTAATATTCCATTGTGTATATGTACCATATCTTCTGGATCCACTCCTCTGTTGATGGACATTTAGGTTGTTACCATGTCTTGGATATTGCAAATAGTGCTGCAATGAACATCGGAGTACATGTGTCTTTGCAAGTCATGGTTTTCTCTGGATAGATGCCCAGGAGTGGGATTGATGGATCAAATGGTAGTTCTATGTTTAGTTTTCTGAGGAAATTCCATACTGCTTTCCACAGTGGTTGCACCAATTTACAATCCCACCAACAGGGTACTAGGGTTCCTTTTTCTCCTCACCCTCTCCAGCACTTATTGTTTGTAGACTTTTGGACGATGGCCATTCTGGCTGGTGTAGTACCTCAGAGTGGTTTTGATTTTCATCTCTCTAATAATGAGTGATGTTGAACATCTTTTCATGTGTTTCTTGGCCATCTGTAAGTCTTCTTTGGAGAATTGTCTGTTTAGATCTTCTTCCCATTTTTTGATGGGGTTGTTTGTTTTTTTTGGTATGGAGCTGCAGAAGGTATTTATAAATTTTGGAGATGAATCCCTTGTCAGTCAATTCACTTGCAAAGATTTTCTCCCATTCTGTGGGTTGTCTTTTTGTGTTGTTTAGGGTTTCCTTTGCTGTGCAGAAACTTTGGAGTTTGATTAGATCCCATTTGTTTATTTTTCTTTTTATTGTCAATACTCTGAGAGGTGGATCTGAGAAGATGTTGCTGTCATTTATGTCAGAGAGGGTTTGGCCTATGTTTTCCTATAGGTGTTTGATAGTGTCTGGTCTTATATCTAGATCTTTAATCCACTTTGAGTTTATTTTTGTGTATGGTGTTAGGGAGTGTTCTAATTTCATTCTTTTCCATGTGGCTGTCCAGTTTTCCCACCACCACTTATTGAACAAGCTGTCCTTTCTCCATTGTATAGTCTTGCATCCTTTGTCATAGATTAGTTGGCTGTAGGTGCGTGGGTTGAATTCTGGGCTTTCTATCCTGTTCCACTGATCTATATTTCTGTCATTGTGCCAGTACCATGCAGTTTTGGCGACTGTTGCTTTGTGGTATAGTCTGAAGTCCGGGAGCCTGATTTCTCCAGCTCCATATTTCTTTTTCAGGATGTCTTTGGCTATTCTGGGTCTTTTGTGCTTCCAAGCAAACTTTAAAATATTTTGTTCAAGTTCTGTGAAAAATGTCCTTGGTAATTTGATAGGGATTGCATTGAATCTGTAGATTGCCTTAGGTAGTATAGTCATTTTCATAATATTAACTCTTCCAATCCACGAGCATGGTATGTCTTTCCATCTATTTGTGTCACCTTTGATTTCTTTCATCAGTGGCTTGTAGTTATCAGAGTGTAGGTCTTTTATTTCTTTAGGTAGGTTTACTCCTACGTATTGTATTCTTTTGGATGTGATGGTAAATGGCATTGCTACCCTAATTTCCTTTTCTGCTGTTTCATTGTTAGTATATAGAAACGCTGTCAATTTCTGTGTATTGATTTTGTATCCTGCGTCTTTACCAAATTCGTGGATGAGTTCTAACAGTTTTCTGGTAGAGTCTTTAGGATACTCTAGGTATAGTATCATGTCATCTGAAAATAGCGATAGTTTTACTTCTTCCTTTCCAATTTAGATTTCTTTTATTTCTTTTACTTCTCTGATTGCTGTGGCTAGGACTACTAGAACTATGTTGAAGATTAGTGGTGAGAGCGGACATCCTTGTCTTGTTCCTGATCTCAGCAGGAATTCTTTCAGCTTTTCACGATTGAGAATGATGTTTGCTGTGGGTTTGTCATATATGGCCTTTATCATGTTGAGGTAGGTTCCCGTTATGCCCACTTTCTGAAGGGTTTTTATCAGAAATGGGTGTTGGATTTTGTCACAGGCTTTTTCTGCATCTATTGAGAGAATCATATGGTTTTTATTCTTCAGTTTGTTAATGTGGTGTATCACACTGATGGATTTGCAGATATTGAAGAACACTTGCATCCCTGGGATAAATCCCACTTGATCATGATGTACGATCTTTTTAATGCATTGTTGGATGCAGTTTGCTAGTATTTTGTTGAGGATTTTTGCATCAATGTTCTTCAGTGAAATTGCCCTATAGTTTTCTTTTTTTGTGGAGTCTTTGTCTGGTTTTGGTACCAGGGTGATGGTGGCCTCATAGAATGAGTTTGGGAGTATCCCTTCCTCTGCAATTTTTTGAAATAGTTTCAGAAGTAGAGGTATTAGCTCTTCTCTAAATGTTTGATAGAATTCACCTGTGAAGCCATGTGGTCTTGGACTTTTGTTTGTTGGAAGTTTTTTAATCCCAGTTTCAATTTCAGTTCTTGTGATGGGTCCATTTATCTTTTCTATTTCATCTTGGTTTAGTCTTGGAAGATTGTACTTTTCTAAGAATTTGTCCATTTCTTCTAGGTTTTCCATTTTATTGGCATATAGTTGCATATAGTAGTCTCTTATGATCCTTTGTATTTCTGTGATGTCCATTGTTACTTCTCCTTTTTCATTTCTAATTTCATTGATTTGAGTCCTCTCTCTTTTTTGCTTGATAAGTCTGGCTAGGGGTTTATCAATTTTGTTGATCTTTTCAAAGAACCAGCTTTAAGTTTCATTGATCTTTTCTATGGTTTTCTTTGATTCTACTTCATTGATTTCTGCTCTGATCTTTATGATTTCTTTCCTTCTAGGAACTTTAGGTCTTGTCTGTTCTTCTCTCTCAAGCTGCTTTAGATGTAAAGTTAACTTGTTTATTTGGGCTTTTTCTTGTTTCCTGAGGTGGGCTTGTATTACTATAACCTTTCCTCTTAGAATGGCTTTTGCTGCATCCCATAGGTTTTGGAGTTTTGTATCTTTGTTGTCATTTGCTGCTAGGTATTTTTTAATTTCTCTTTGATTTCTTCAGTGATCCACTGGTTGTTTAGTAGCATGTTGTTGAGTCTCCATATGTTTGTGTTTTTTGCAGTTTTTTCTTGTTGTTGATTTCCAGTCGTATAGTGTTGTAGTCGGAAAAGATGCTTGATAAGATTTCAATTTTCTTAAAGTTACTGAGGTTGGATTTGTAGCCCTGGATATGATAAATCTTAGAGAATGTTTCATGTGCACTTGAGAAGAATGTGTATTCTGTTGCTTTTGAATGAAATGTCCTATAAATATCTATTAAGTCCATCTTGTCTAATGCTTCATTCAGGGCCTGTGTTTTCTTATTTATTTTCTCTCTGGTTGATCTGTCCATTGCTGTAAGTGGGGTGTTAAAATCCCCAACTATGATTGTGTTATTGTCAGTTTCTCCTTTTAAGGTTGTTAGCAGTTGTGGTGAACTTGTGTTGGGTGCGTGGATATTTAAAATTGTTATATCACCTTCTTGGATTGATCCTTTGATCATTATGTAATGTCCTTCTTTGTCCCTTAAAATATTCTTCATTTTCAAGTCTATTTTGTCTGATATGAGTATTGCTACTCCAGCTTTCTTTTGATCCCCATTTGCATTAAATATTTTCTTCCATCCTCTCACTTTCAATTTGTATGTGTCCCTAGAAGTGAAGTGGGTCTCTTGAAGACAACATATATATGGATCTTGTTTTTGTATCTTCAGCCAGTCTATGTCTTTTGGCTGGGGCGTTTAGTTCATTCACATTTAAGGTGATTATTGACATTTATGTTCTTATTGCCATTTTATTAATTACTTTGGATTTGTTTTTGCTGCTCTTTTTGTTTTCCTTCTTCTCTTGTTCTTTTCTGCATATAGAAGTTCCTTTAGTATTTGTTGTAAGGCTGGTGTAGTGTTGCTGAATTCTCTCAGCTTTTGCTTATCTGTGAAGGTTTTGATTTCTCCTTCAAATCTGAACGAGAGCCTTGCTGGGTAAAGTAATCTTGGTTGGAGGTTTTTTCCTTTCATCACATTAAGTGTATCATGCCACTCCCTTCTGGCCTGCAAAGTTTCTGCTGAAAAATCTGCTGATTACCTTATTGGGGTTCCCTTGTATGTTATTTGTTTCTTTTCCCTAGCTGCTTTCAAGATTTTCTCTTTGTCTTTAATTTTGGTCAGTTTGAATAGTATATGTCTCAGGGTGTTCCTCCTTGGGTTTATTTTATATGGTACTCATTGTGCTTCCTGGATTTGAGTGAGTGATTCCTTCCCCATGTTAGGGAAGTTTTTGGCTATTATCTCTTGGAATATTTTTTCTGCCTCCTTCTCTCTCTCTCTTCTCCTTCTGGCACTCCTATAATATGGATGTTGGTGCATTTCACATTGTCCCAGAGTTCTCTGAGACTCTTTTCATTTGTTTTCAATCTTTTTTCTCTTTTCTGTTCTACATCCATAATTTCCACTAATCTGTCCTCCACCTCACTTATTCATTCTTCTGCCTCCTGTATTCTGCTGTTAGCTGCTTCCAGTGAATTTTTTATTTCAGTTATTGTATTTTGCATCTCTCCTTGTTTACATTTTACATCTTGTATCTCTTTGCTCAGTATTTCCTGTAAGTTATCTATCTTTGCCTCCAGTTTATTTCCAATGTCTTGCATCATCTTCAGCATCAACAGTCTTTTTCCTGGAGGCTGAGAATCTCCTCATGGCTTAGCTGTTTTTCTGGGGTTTTTCCTTTCTCCCTCATCTGAGTTATAGTTCTCTGCCTTTTCATTTTTATAGGTTTTTGGTGTGGTGAACTTTTTACAGATAATAGAGTTGTAGCCTCTCACTTCTGGTGTCTGCCCCCCTGTGGCTGATGTCAGTATGGGGGCTTGGTGTAGGCTTCCTGATGGGTGTGACTGATGCTTGCCCCCTGGTAGGAGGAACGGATTCTAATCACTCTGGTGGGTGGGGCTTAGTCTCTGGATGGGATTAGAGCAGCTGTGTGTCTGAGGGGTCTTTAGGTAGCCTGTTTACTGATGGGTGGGTCTGTGATCCCACCTGGGTTGTTGTTTGTCCTGGGGCTTCTCAGCAGCTGGCTGAAGGATGGCATCAGAATTTCCCAAAATGGCCACCTCCAGAGAAAGGCACTGCTGCTGAATATTCCTGAGAGCTTTGCTTTCAATGTCCTTCCCTCACAACAAGCCACGTTTACTCCTGTTTTCCCAGGATGTACTCCAAGAGCTGTGGTCAGGTTTGACCCAGATTCCCTTGGAGACTTTGCTTTGCCCTGGGACTCAGTGCATGTGAAAGTATGTGTGTGCCTTTTAAGAATGGGGTCTCCGTTTCCCCCAGGCCCGTGGAGCTCTTGCAGCACAAGCCCCACTGGCCTTCAATGCCAGATGCTCCAGGGCTCTTTCTCCCTGTGCCAGATCCCCACAGGTAGGAGTTTGATGTGGGGCTCAGAACTCTCACTCCTGTAGGTTAGTCTCTGAGAACCAGTTAGTTTCCAGTCTGTGGAGCTTCCCACCCAGAGTTGTTTATAGCGCAAAATCGCCCCTCCTACCTCTTAATGTGGCCTCCTCTTTTTCTTCTGGAGTAGGGTATCTTCTTTAAGGTTTCCAGTCCATTTTGGTGAAGAGTGCTCAGTCTTTAGTTGTGAATTTTGTTGTTTTTAGGAGAGAATTTTAGCTCCAGTCCTTCTATTCCACCATCTCCTGAATGTCTGTACTACACCTTCTTAATCCATTCATCCATGTCCATCCATTTTGATGGACATTTGGGTTGTTTCCATTTCTTGGCTATTGGGAGAGGAGAGGGAGTGGGATGGATAAGGAGTTTGGGGTTGATAGATGCAAATAATTACATTTATAATGGATAAGCAATGGAGTCCTACTGTACAGCATGAGGAATTATGTCTAATCTCCTGTGCTAGAACATGATGAAAATAGTATGAAAGGAAGAATGTGTATATATATACATATATATATACACACACATATATATGTATATATGTATGTATATATATATATTTATGACTAGGTCACTTTGTTGTACAGCAGAAATTGAGGGAACATTGTAAATCATCTGTACTTTAATTTTTTTAAAAAATTCCCATATGTCATCAGATTTCTATCTGTGGTTACACTTATGGTATTCTCTCTCTCTCTTTTTTTGTTTGTTTGTTTTGTTTTGTTTTGTTTTGTTTTGCCACTCTTGAAGCATTCAGAATTTCCAGGGCCAGGGATTGAACCTGTGCCATAGACTCAAGCAGCTGCAGTGACAACAGCAGATCTTAATCCACTGAGCCACCAGGGCACTACCTACATAATATTGTTTATTACATATTTTGTTTGAATCCAGATGCAAAATATGGTCTTTGGATGGCCATTGGTTTAAATTTATGGGTTTCTCCTCTTCCTCCATCTTCTCTCTCTTTCTTTGTACTCATCATCTTCTTACATTCCTTATGGTAGGTTTATTCACTCTACTCTCACTACCTATGACCCACATAGCCAGCTATAATGTCAAATGCATCAAGGACACAACTCTGTGAAGAAGACAATGGGCTAAGCCATGTCTGGTCAAGTGGTTGGCTCTTCATAATCATTCACTCAGTGAAAGAGTGAAGGAGTGTAGGTAGTTATTTCTAGGTAGAACTTCAAAGAAATTAAACAACACTGAAAGACAAAAAGAAGAAAAGAAGGAAGAGAAGTTTATCATTCACTTTACTGCCAACAGTGTAAGTAAATAATGACTATAATTTATTCATATATCATCTTTTAAAAAACAAATTCAGGGTAATTTATGAGACAGCCTTCTTCTAGTGGGTTGTTAGTGGTGAGTGTGTGTGTGTTGTGTGTGTGTGTTAGGAATTAATGCCCTTATTTATACCTCATCTGACTTGCATCACCAAGAAGCCATTGTCTGGTAAAGAGGAGGGTCTGGCCAGGAGTTCACAATGAAGGTGATTATGAGAGAAATGGTAGCCTGTGATGCTCAACCTTAAAAGGCTCAAGCTTACAAAAGAAACAAATATTTTAATACATATGAATTAGGTCAAGTGTTTATTTTCATTGAGAGGAAGCCCACATGTTAATCAGCCCTATGGGACACAATGGGAGACATGACCAGCCTTGGAATGGAATCTGCTCTTCTCCATCCTGCTGGACTTCCTCCCAGAGCCCAGTGTCATCTGCTCTTCTCCATCCTGCTGGACTTCCTCCCAGAGCCCATTGTCATGTGTGTACATGCGCCCTCATCTCATAAGTGGTGTCTTTTGGGTAGCCTCCTGGTCCTCCTTCTCCAAGATAGTGAGTTTCCCTAATATGAATGGGGATGGGAGAGGAAGAGATAGGATAGAGAGAAACCAGCAATACATTCTGGTAACCTCTCACTCACTAAGTACCTTGGGTGGCTGGTCTTCGAGAGAGCTGAACACACGCTACCATGAGGGAAAATATGGGGCGGGGGGAGCTGGGGGAGACAGTATCTCTTATTTCCCTGTGTTTTTCTCCAGCCTTCGCCCAGTCTCTCTTGCCCTTGGGAGAAGGAATGAGGCAGGAAGTGTCACCAAGCAGGACCCTCTGGGGCTTCACAGAACAGACATTTCCCGCACCCCTACCCCCAGAATACCTCCATGTGACTCTTGTCTATAGAAAACCTGTAGCCTCCTAGGCTTTCTCTAAGGTCCAAAGAGTAAATTTAATCAGAGAAGTGAGAACATGTATGAGGAAAGGGAAACAGTGCACAAGACAGAATAATAATAGTTTGGCCATTAAACAAAATCAAGGACTTTTGCTCCTCCTCAAGGGCTATAGATCATATTCTGAGCCATGTCTTTTGAGGTGTTTTTCAGATACTGAAACCCCCACTGGGTGGAAGAAGTCAATTTTATGCTTCCCACAAACACAGAGACCCCAGACTGGTTGGAATCTGAAGATGGATGATGTTGACACCCAATCACGACCACCAGTTAGAAGACTGTTCTGGAGCTGATCAAACACACTACAATCACCCTCTTT
Organism: Sus scrofa; assembly: GCF_054392235.1. NCBI lineage: Eukaryota > Metazoa > Chordata > Mammalia > Artiodactyla > Suidae > Sus > Sus scrofa. Next base: position 153,484,350 of record NC_139383.1, read on the forward strand.
CACCCTGTTCTTAAAAACTTTTCCCTGCAAGACTTCAGGGAGTTCAGGTCTCTTAAGCACTAGCTTCCTGGACTCCTTGTCTGATGCCTGCAATAAATGCTGAACTTTCCTTCACCATAACCTGTATAAGTAGATTGGCTTCACTGTGCCAGGGAAAGAAGACTCAAGTTTGGATTGGTAATAGAAGGAAACTGTATTAGTCAGGATTCTACAGAGAAACAGGAACAATAGTATCTGTCATACATATACAGCTGACCCCTGAACAAAACAGGTTCACTTGTATGATACAGAAGTACTATACAATCCATGGTTGGTCAAATTCACAGATGTGGGCCCCCAGCTACAGAGAGCTGACTATAAAGTTATAAGCAAACTTTCAACTTTATAGGTGTCAGCAACCCTGACCCCCTCGTTATTGAAGGGTCAACTGGTGGCTTACATAATTGTATAGGCTGGCAGGTCCAAAATATGTAGGGTGGGGCAGCAGGATGGAGACACAGGGAAGAGGTGCATTTTGAGACTGAGGAAGTCTGGAAGCAGAATTCCCTTTTTCCCAGGGAACCTCTGTTTTCTGTAAGGCCTTAAGCTGATTGGGCAAGGTCCACTCACATTATGGAGAATCATCTGCTTTACTCAGATGCTATTGATTTAAGTGTTAATCTAATATAAAGATACTCTTTGAGTGTTTGGAGGAAGATGGTGGAGTAGTAGGATGTGATGCCCACCTATTCCCACAAATACATTGAGAATGCATCTACATGTGGAACTATCTGTACAGAAAATTTGCTGAACACTGACAAAAGGTCTCAGGATTCCAGTAGAGTAATAAAAGCCTCACAAAACCAGATATGACAAAATAAAGAAGTAAGAAAAAAAAAGAGAAAATAAGAAAAGAAATGAGAGAAGACCTGCAATCCTAGGAGGGACCTGGAAAGAGGAAAAGCTCCTGCACTCTGGGAAACTCCCTTACCAGCAAGTAGATCAGCTGGAACAGAGGAGGAACTTTAGAGTATTGAAAAAGAACATAGCAGTTGTATGAAGCTGTCAAAATGGAAACAGTCCTCCATAAATGGTCAGTGCTATGGCAACCACATGGTGGTGTGTGGAACTAAAACTCCAGCTTTAGAGATCAGACTCATAGAGAGAGCTGGGGCTGGCTACATGGTGAAAAACTGGGGTTGGCTCTGTGGAAACAACCTGGAGGTACTAGTATATAGACTGACCACCTTAGAGGGCATAAGCCAAGGAAACCCAACTGGGCTTAGAGGCTAGGTGTCATTGATTTAGGGGGCTAGATGGAAGGGGAGGGATCCACAACTACAGCTTGATCCCTGTGTGCACTCTTAGGCTGCAGGACACTATCTGCTTCAGCTCCTGGAGCCTTCCTGCAGCAGCTGCTGCCTAGAAACCACTGGGGAGCAGCCTTGTACTTAGGGACCTGGAGAATTCAGAGCAGATGGAATAATCACCAGGGGAACAGCATGAGCTCTGTGGCTCCTACAGGGGCCAGTGCTGGTAGCACACGTTCTGAACCAGAGGACCCACAAGGTTCCTGCTGACAAACATTCCACATGGGAACTGAAAATTCCTGGCCAGAGAAAAGCACAAGTTACATAGTTCCTGCTGATGGCCCTGCAGAGGCCAGCAACAGCAATGCTTTGTAAGCACAGAAGGAACTGGGAAAGGCCCACCATTGCACATTCTAATCCATGGCTGCTACAGAGAGCACTCCTGCCAGCAGCCCAGCAGGGGGAGGGACCACCAGAAGTTCATGTCCTAAAGCTCAAGAGAGAGCCTTTTAGCAAAAGTTAAAGAGCAGCCCCTGCCATTGGAGCTACAGAGAGATTCCTAGAGCAGCCAAACAAGGGTAGAGACTGCAGAATGGCACCTTATCCTGCAGCTACAGAAAGCCTCCCCAGCAAAGGGACTGACTGCAGGAGGAGCTGCTGACATTGCCAGCTATAGGAAATAGTTCTGAGAGCTACCTGTTAGCAGGAGGGATTGCAAGAACCACTGCTGCTCACCCCACCACTATAAAAGTAATACTTGAACTGTGATTCACTGCCACCTCCCTCATGGACTCCATCCTGAGCAGCCACCCAGCTCCAAGAGAGGTAGTGCAATACTGCTGCTCCCATCACATGCTCTGGGTACTTGTGAGACACTGCTACTCCTCAGAACTCCAGGAATGGGCACCCACTGCTGCATCTACATATCTGCAGTCAAGGATAGGATAAACAGTAAGGTAGACAATATGAGATGACAAATAAATAGCTTGAAGACAAAGGAAAAATACAAAAATGGAAAAAAACAACTAAATAGTAAGGAGATAGGCAATCTATGTGGAAAAGAATTCAGACTGATGATAGTAAAGATGATCCAAGATATTTGAAAAAGAATGGAGATACAGATCAAGAAGTTATAAGAAATGCTTTAAAAAGAGCGAGAGGATTTAAAGAGCAAGCAAAGCAAGATGAGTATCACAATGAAATGAAAAATGTGCTAGAAAGAATCAACAGCAGGATAATTGAGGCAGAAGAATGAATAAGTGAGGTGAAAGAAAAGAGTGGTATAATTCACTGCCAAAGAAAAGAATAAAGAAAAAAACAATGAAAAAAAAAAAAAACAGGAGAGTATAAGAGACCTCTGGGACAAAATTAAACATACCAACATTAGCATCACAGGGGTTCCAGAAGAAGAGAAAGGGCAAGAAAATATATTTGAAGAGATTATAGCTGAAAACTTCCCTAATATGGGAAAGGAAATACCCACTCAAATTGAGGGAGCACAGAGAACCCCATACAGGATGAACCAAAGGAGAAACACAGTGAGACACATACTAATCAAACGGACAAAAATTAAATACAAAAGAAAAGTATTAAAAGCCCACAAGGGAAAAGCAACAAATAACATACAAAGGAACCCCCATAAGGATAACAGCTGATTTTTCAGCTGAAACTCTGCAAGCCAGAAGTGAGTGGCAAGATGTATTTGAAGTGATGAAGGGAAGGAAACTAGAACCAAGAATACTCTACCCAACAAGTCACTCATCCAGATTTGATATAGAGATTAAAAGCCTTTCAGACAAGCAAAAGAGAATTCAGCACCTCCAAACCAGCTCTACAACAAAGGAATGTCTCTAGGCAGAAAAGAAAAACCCACAAATAGAAACAATAAAATTACAAATGAAAAAGCTCACTTGTATAGGTAAAGATAATATAAAACTAGGAAATCACCCAATTATTAATATGATATCAAAACTGGCAAGCATGAGAAGAGGAGATGACAAATGTACTACATTGAAAATGCACTTAAAATTAAGAGATAAGTAACCAGAAACAATTCTGTACACATATAGGTGGTTGCCAAAATATAATGGGGATCACAATCAAAAAACTATAAAGAACACACACATAAAAAAATAAAAGCAATTCAAACATAATACTAAAGATAGTCAACAAATTAATAGAGAAAGACAACAAAAGATGAAAGGAAGAAAAAAAGACCCCTAATAATACAAAACAATTAAGAAAATGAAATGTCAAATAAGTACATACTTATCCATAATTACATTGAATGTAAATGAATTAAATGCACCAAATAAATGACACAAACTGGCTGAATGGATACAAAAACAAGACCTATGTATATATGCTGTTTACAAGAGACCCACTTAGATCTAAGGATGCATACAGACTTAAAGTGGGGGGATGGAGGAGTTCCCGTCGTGGCGCAGTGGTTAACGAATCCGACTAGGAACCATGAGGTTGCGGGTTCGGTCCCTGCCCTTGCTCAGTGGGTTAATGATCCGGCGTTGCCGTGAGCTGTGGCGTAGGTTGCAGACGCGGCTGGGATCCCGCGTTGCTGTGGCTCTGGCGTAGGCTGGTGGCTACAGCTCCGATTCGACCCCTAGCCTGGGAACCTCCATATGCCGCGGGAGCGGCCCAAGAAATAGCAAAAAGACAAAAAAAAAAAAAGTGGGGGGATGGAATAAAGTATTACATGCAAATAGAAATCATAGAAAAGTGGGAGTAGCAATACTCATATCAGACAAAATAGACTTTATTTATTTATTTATTTATTTATTTATTTATTTATTTATTTATTTATTGTCTTTTCTAGGGCCACACCCATTGCATATGGAGGTTTCCAGGCTAGGGGTCTAAACGGAGCCGCAGCTGCCAGCCTACACCACAGCCACAGCAGTGCCAGATTCGAGCCACATCTGTGACCTATACCACAGTTCACTGCAACACCAGAGCCTTAACCCACTGAGGGAGGCCAGGGATCGAACCCACACCTCATGGTTCCTAGTTGGATTTGTTAACCACTGAGCCACAACGGGAACACCCACAGACAAAATGGACTTTAAAATAAAGTTAAAAGAGGCAAATAAGGACAATACATAATGATCAAAGGATCTATCTAATAAAAAAGATATAACAATTGTAAATATATATGCACCTAACATAGGAGCACCTCAATATATAAGGCACCTTCTGAAAGCCATAAAGGAGAAATCAAAAGCAACACAGTAATAGTGGGGGACTTTAACACCCCACTTATATCAATGGACAGATCATCCATAAAGAAAATAAACAAGCAAACACAGATCTTAAATGACACCCTAGACTGGATAGATTTGACTGATATTTATAGAACATTCAATCAATAAAAGCCTAATCTCCAAAATACAGAAACAACTCATACAACTCAACAATTAAAAAAAAAACACTGGAAAAATGGACAGAAGACCTAAATAGACATTTATGCAAAGAAGACATACATTTGGACACTAGGCACATGGAAAAAATGCTCAACATTACTAATTATTAAAGAAATACAAAGAAAATCTACAATGAGGTACCATCTCACAACGGTCAGAATGGTCATCATCAATAAGTCAACAAATGTCAAATGCTGGAGAGGATGTGGAGAAAAGGGTACCATCCTACACTGTAGGTGGGAATGTAAATTGGTACAATCATCATGGAAAACTCTATGGAGGTTCTTCAGAAAACTAAATGTAGAACAACCATGTGATCCAGCACTCCAAGGCATATATCTGGACATAAATTTCATTCAGAAAGATGCATGCACCCCTATATTCATTCCAATGCTAGTCACCATAGCTAAGACAAGAAAACAACCCAAAAGTCCATCAACACATGAATGGATTAAGAAGATATGGTAAATATATACAATGAAATGCTACTCAGCCATAAAAAATGGCAAAATAATGCTATTTACAGCAACTTGGAAGCAATTAGAAATTTTCATACTAGTTAAAGTAAGTCAGGAAGAAAAAGGCAAATACCATATGATATCACTTATATGTAGAGTCTAAAATGTGGCACCAATGATCCTATCCACAAAACAGAAGCAGATGACAGACTTGGAGAGCAGACTTGTGTTTGTAAGGGGGAGGACAGAGAGAGTGGAGTGGATGAAAATGTGGTGTTGATAGATGCAAACTATTACATTTAGAATGGATAAACAATGGGGTCCTTCTGTACAACACAGGGAACTATATCCAATCTCTTGGGTTAGAACATTACAGAAGACAGTATGACACAAAAGATATGGGGTCATGTTGCCATACAGCAGGATTGAAGGAATATTGTAAATCAACTATACTTTAATACAAAAATAAGTAAAAATTTAAAAAATACCTTTGAAGGAATACCCAAACTGGTGTTTGACCAAATACCTGGGTTATGTGACCTAACCAACTTGACTTGTAAAATTAGCCATCACAGAAATAGAATGTTTAATATACATAGTAAATGTGCAAGAATGATGCTGGTTTACATTTACATGTGTCATGAAAGTTTATGTTGACTTTTCATATGAAAAATTAAATCCACTACTGTGGTCATCAAATATGGACTCAATTCCAAAATCATAATAGATAAAATACATTCCTATCTTCTCCTCTTATAAAGGAAATAGGTTTAAGGAAACCAGACTAGAAGTATCTCTCAAGGCTTCAGAATAATATTCCCAGTTTGGAATAACAAGTATGTATACAAGAATTTTTAAATGTGAGATCCAAGATTTTTAAAGTGTTTTGTGATCTTTTCACATTTTCCAATTCATGAAATAATTATAGGAATGCATTATTAGCCATATTTTCACAAGGTGAAACAAAGGTCCCTAGCTCAGTTTCTGCAAATGCAACGTCCAGAATGAGTGATGTCCAAGCCCACAGCATCTTCTGTAAAGAGATGTGGTTCTTTGCAAGCCAATCCCATGCATATATGAAATGTCTTCTCCATGCACGTGGAGAAGGAAGGACACTGGCCTCCCTGAAGTGGGTTGTATGCTTCCTCTGGTCTTTGGTATTTGCTTTTCTAGTCACAGAGAAGGACTGGACATTACAGAGATGATTTCATTATCATACCCTCTTGTCCCCAAATACAAAATGCTGGTGTGTGAAAAATGGGGCTTTCCCTATTTTGAAAGAGTGGAAATCAGTGTTTTCCTGCTTCACATGACATTTGGGGCACAGAATCAGACAGCAGTTCTAGGTTATCTTAGTGTTATGATTTAGATTGTGACTGGACAGAAGGTCAGGGGTCAGAAGGCTGGGAGGCAGAAATGCCAGTGAACAGACTGCCTTTGCAGGATGGATATATATGAGTAAAAGATGGTAAGAGGAGTTGCTGGTGCAGGGGAGCTGACATACCAAGGGGTGAGCTTGGCATTGTCACCATTATAGGTCACAACACATTTGTGAAAGGTGCATCTCATGAATATTCTCTTTGGAAGGCATTTCTGAAGTCAATAAATAAATGTATGTATTTAACTTGCAAAGGAGGAATGACCATATGTGAAAAATGACGCCCTGGATTAGAAAATAAATCATTATCTAGGAAAACCTGAAGCAGGATTCATATATGTTGATGTAAAGGAAAGAAGATTATGTTTATTTATTTATTTATTTTTGGTCTTTTTGTCTTTTTAGGGCTGCACCCGCAGCATATGGAGGGTCCCAGGCTAGGGGTCTAATCAGAGCTGTAGCTGCGGCCAGCCACAGCAACGCAGGATCTGAGCTGCATCTATGACCTACACCACAGCTCACAGCAACACCGGAATCTTAACCCACTGAGTGAGGCCAGCTATCAAACCCATGTCCTTATGGATTCTAGTTGGTTTGCTAACCACTGAGCCATGACGGGAACTCCAAGGAAAGAAAATTTTGATTCCCACAAAAAAAATTTGTTTTAGTTGTGCTCATAGCACATAGAAACTCCTGGGCCAGGGATTAAACCTGTGCTGCAGTTGTGACCGACACCACGGCTATGGCAATGCCAGATCCTTAACCCACTGTGCCTCATGGGAAATTCCTGATTCTCATAGCAATTCAAATAGTAACTTAGCTCAATAAAATTGAAAGCTTGCTTTTTTATGTAAACATTACTTTATACCACAGATTTTGTGTGTGTGTGTTACGTGTGTGTTGCCACATGTGCAGCATATGGAAGTCCCCAGGGATAAAACCCATGCCACAGCAAGAACTCAAGCCACTGTGACAACACCAGATCCTTAATCAGCTGCACCACAAGAGAACTCCTACCACATGTTTACTTCAAGAAGGATTTGAAATTCAGAAAAAATTGTCAGACAAACAGTAGGATTTTGATGAAGATTACGTGATAATCTATAGATGGTTTTGGGTAACACAGACTTTTTAATAATATTAACTCTTCTAATCCATGAACACAAGATGACTTTCCACTCATCTGTGTATTCCTTAATTTATTGATTCAATGTCTTATAGTTTTTGATATATAGATCTTTCACCTCTTCACTTAAATTTAATTTTTGTTCTTAGCATAACCACCACAAAAAAATTGATAATTATGTGAGGTGAAGGACGTGTTAGCTAATCCTTTGTGGTAATCATTTCAGAATATGTATGTGTATCAAACCATCATATTATATACCTTAAACTTATGCAATGTCAATTATATCTCAATAAACCTGGAAAATTTTTTTAAATCCCAAGAAAGAGGAAAATAAGTATGGGAAAATTAATCTAAAGCCACAAAATGTTAAAATAGTACTAACAAATACCTGACTCAGGTCTCTTGCTTGATCATAATCATATCCAGAGCTTCCTAGTAGTTTGTGTAAGAGGAAACTATTGTGTGAAGTATATCAAGGAACATATCTGTACAAAGATGCACAGATGCCTAACTCTGGGTATAAACAAATTACACCTCAAACTTGGCTGAAATCACATCACCTTTGACCAATCATTTAATTTAGCAAGAAAAGCAAAGTCAATCACAAGGGATGACAGATAAAACACAAGTGTTGGCAAGAATGTAGAAAGGAACTCTCATGCACTGTTGGTGGGATTGCAAAAGGATGCAGCCTAGGCAGAAAACTAGGATGGAGGCTCCTAAGAAAAGTAAACAGAGATTTACCATATGACATAGCAATAATATTTCTGGTTATTTATTCAAAAGAATCAAAACCAGAGTCTCAAAGAGATATGTTCATTGCAGTATTATTCACACTAGCCAAGATATGGAAACAACCTAAATGCTCGCCAACAGATGGGTGGATAAGGAATGTGCGGTGTACACTTACAGTGGAGTGTTACTCAGCATTTAAGAAGAAGCAGCTTCTGCCATATCTGACAATTTGGAAGAAACTGGAGGACGTTATTCTAAGTGAAGTAAGCCGGTCACAGAAGGAAAACACTTCATGACCACCACACTGATAAGAGGAATCTAAAATAAATTCCTAGAAGCAGAGTATAATGGTGGTTAGCAGGGGCTAGGCAAGGGGGAAACAAGCAACTCCTAGTAACTTGAAAAATGAGTACGTTCTAGAAATCTTCTACACAGCATTGAGCCTACAGTTAATACTGCACCATATACTTAAAAATTTAAGAAGGTAGATTTCACATTAAGTGCTCTTACTGCACTAATTATTTTCAGTTTTGTCTCTTTTATTTCTCTTTTTCTCTTTTTCTAAAATTTTAATTGAAAGATAGTTCATTTACAATGCTGTGTTAGTTTCAGGTGTACAGCAAAGTGATCCGGTTATATACATAAATATATATATATATATTATTTTTAGATTATTTTCCATTATAGGTTATGACAAGATATTGAATATAGTTCCTTGTGCTATGCAGTAGGTCCTTGTTGGTTATCTATCTTATGTACAGTGATATGTGTATGTTAGTACCAAACTCCTAATTTATCCCTTCCCCCACTCCCCTTTCCCCTTTAGTAACCATAAGTTAATTTCCTTGTCTGTGGGTCTATTTCTGTTTTGTAAATAAGTTCATTTATAATAGTTCTAGATTCCACATGTAGGTGATAGCATATGATAATTGTCTTTGTCTGGCTTACTTCACTTATTTTTTTAAAGAGACCACAGGTAAATGATGATGTGGCACCTCCACATGCAGAGGCCTCAGCAGCCCAGAGGGATTGGGAGCTCATCAAGGCCAAGGGTCCCCAGACTAGAGGCCTAGAGGGTGGGGGGTTCTATGACACAGGGGGCTTAGCAACTGGCTTTATACTCAGGATGTAATAGAGTCCCACTCTTGCCCTCCACCTGCTTTTGGTCTATAGAAACACCTAGTCAAAGAATCAGTTTAATCAGGGAAGTGAGAAAATACAGAGAAATAGGAAAACAGTCAAGCATGGAAAAATGATAGTTTGGCCATTCAGCAGAGTCAAGGACTTTTACTTCTTCCTCAAGGACTACAGATAATATTCTGAGCCATATCCTTAGAGCTGTTTTGAAGGTGCTAATGCTCCCACCAAATGGAAGAAGTTAACTGTATACTCCCCATAATTATGTAGATACCAGGGCAGTTGGAACCAGAGGTTGATGATGCTGACTACCAATTACCTCATCACCCACAATTTAGGAAAATGTCCATGAGCTGATCACACTCTTGAACACTGTAAGACTCATCACTAATCCCTACAAGGGGGGAACAGTCCTTGAGGCACTAGCCTGCTGTGTTCCCTCTTTCCTGACAATTAAAGCTGCTTTTTCTGTTTCCTCCAGCTCTGTCTCAGTAATACTATTTGGCATCAAAGTACAGAGGCAGCTGATATTTCAGCGACAAGGGGCTGCACTGAAGAGCATCTCTTAGTTTTTTAGTGCCTTAATTATTGCCCTTCATTGGGGCTCTGAGAAGTCCCTGTGCAGCTGATTGGGCCAAGGCCAAAATACACTGGTATACAAGCAGTCAAAAAAGCAGACAAATGCTTGTAGGCTGTTTCTACTTTCTTCTCAGCAGGACTGATGCCCCTCATTGAATACCCATCTCCTCACAGTTTATCAAAATCAGAATTGATCATGAGGAAGTCAGAAATATTTCAGCCTACATTGCAAATCTCAATATAACCTGAGTAAAGGAATTGCATGCTTTTCTTATTGAACATTCTAATTAACAGTATGGAATAGTCTCTTACTGGCTTCTAGATTTAACACTTTAAATGCTCTTTGAGAACACTGCTCTTCTTTAGACTTGGAAAGTAGCAGTAACAAGTGTTCTAGTTTCTTGGTTTGAGCCGTAACCAATGGCCACCGATGGACTTACCTCTATCCTCTTTTCACATATTCTGTTAGGTGCACCAGGTCTGATGAATTCTTCTGATATTTAGACAAATTCCATTCATCTCACAAACCTGCTTCAAAAAGTGCAATGTCTTACTGTCCCTCAGTATATTTTTAAATTCCCATTCCAGTCCACTCTTTCCCAACAGTGCCAATCAATTCTGCCAACTCTTTGACAGCAGTATGAATAGGAGCCGCTATTCATACCTCTGCCAAAAATCTGTCCCATCTATTGTGACTGCCCAATATTCTTTTGTCTTAAAATTCCATGATAATAGATTTTTTAAATTGTCTTGGAAGATTTTACTAACCTCCTGACTTTCTCCTTGGAGTCAAATATAGCCTTCCCTAAGTTTAACTCAGAGAAACATATATATTTAATATTCTATTTTTATTTATTTATTTTTGGGCTCCTAATGGCATGCAGAAATTCAAAGGCCAGGGATTGAACCCATGCCACAGCAACAACTTAACCCATAGCAGTGACAATGCCGGATCCTTAACCTTTTGAGCCACCAGTGAACTCTGAGAAACAGCATTTGTAATGAATTAAATGATCCCCGAATTACAATATCTTCTCCAGTCTCATAATTCCACTGCCCTTTCAGATACCATGAAAACTCACATTGCAAAGGAGTGAATTTACTTAGAGGTCAAGAGGGAAAACTGGCATTTTTCTCATCTTTTGCTGTCCCTAACATCAAAGATCATGATAAGACACCCCCCTTTGCTTTATAGCATGCAAGAAATTCCTGTTTTATAGATTTCATATAAAAAGCTACTGGAGGAATTCCCTTTATGGCTCAGTGGAAAAAAATCTGACTAGCATCCATGAGGATGAAGGTTTGATCCCTGGTCTCTCTCAGTGGGTTAAGGATCCAACATTGCTGTGAGTGTGGTGTAGATTGCATTGCTGTGGCTGTGGCATAGGCCATCACCTATAGCTCCATTTGACCCCTAGCCTGGGAACCTCCATATGCCATGGGTGTGGCCCTAAAAAGAAAAAAAGTCAAAAAACTACTGAAAACATGCATTCTTTAACTATCTCTAACATGCTCTCTGAATTACAGCCTATAAAACAAGCCATAGAGGCAAATTCCTGTAGACCTTCTCAAATATTGTCCATTATAAAATCTTCCAATCACAAGGACAATTGTGTTAAGCCAAAATATTTGGCCTTGCAAGTCTTAAGCTGTATCCCTGACATATTTACTCCAGGGTGGTTGAGAACTTCCTGCCCCCTTTACACTGCCACTCGCCATGTCCACTGTGCTTCAAGGACCATCACAAATGTCATTGCCATCTGTGCTGCCCTCCAAACAGAAAATCCAAGACTGAGGCTAGCTTGGGAATTGTGGTCCACAGGTTCCACAGTGGCCCAGCACAGCACTGTATGTGGGAGGTGGACTATGACCAGATCCCAAAGCACTGGGCAATCAGAACTTTGACCAGATAGGTAAAAGGAAACCAGGTGGCCAACTCACTGGAAGGAGAGTCAGCAGGAAAGGAGCTATAGCACCTTCCCTGAGGAACCATGCCCCTCTTACCTGAGGCTATAGTTGTTTGTTCTGAGGAAGGTGCTCATGGGGGCTCTGAGCTTGTCAGTGGAATCCTTGTGGGGTCTTCTGAGACCCTCTATACTAGTTCTGAAATGTCTCTGGATTCAAATCTCATGACACTTCATAGATGTCTGAGTGGCACTTGACATCTTCTGCCTTTGTGTTAGATGCACTTGAATAGTGTCTCATATCCCTGATTTGTGGCCACTTACCAAGCACAGGGACTAGATCCCTCCACTTTTGCCTGATAAACATCAGGAGTGCTGCCTTCTACTTCACAGGTGCTCACAGTATTTTTTTTTAATTTAGTTCAGGTGATGAAGATCTAGTGCTAGACATCACTGAGAATAACAAATTCCAAAAACTGTTTAGAAAAATCTTAATGATTGTATTTAATTGCATGTCTAAAATGGATTTGGGGGATCTATGCTAAGCTCCAAATTTAAAGATAGAGGCTTAGGAGAATGATGGTGGCTGTCACAATTTTGATATTACATATCATTGCATTTGTAAGCTCAACATTCAATATTTCTTTTGTGGTCTGTGTGCAGACTGGAAAAGAATTTCCAGATTCAGAGCAGGGTGAAGAAAAGACAAAGTAGGCTAACACAGAAGGCCTACTTCTGCTGATCAGAGAGAGCTGACCCTAAGCCCATGGTTATGTCTGTTTTTATAGCCCCGGGACAAGGGAAAGCAAGGAGAGATCGTATGATACACCTGCTTACCTACTGATTGGTTGGGAAAAGAGGGGTCTTCCTATATGCTTGCTGGTTGGTTGGGGTTATGTAATTCCCCTATAGGGGAAGGGTGAGGAGTGGGCCAAATACCTTTCTTAGTAGTGGGCAGGAAGGAGTAGGCCAGGTTGCTCAAGTTTGGGAGGGGAACTCAGGAATTTTGTAACAATTTCAATGAGATAGGTGGGAAAATAAGGGTATGGTAATTCTTATCCTGGCAAGAGACTTTCTGAGTTGTAGCTCATTGGAGAGGCCTCAAAGTTACATATTTTCTTCCTTTGTAGTTCATAAAAATCACTGGCCCTGGTGCCTGTTTGTTGGCAATGAGTGCTGAATACTATTGCAAAGATATTTTGCCTCATGTTAAGCTAGGCACAACTATTGTAAGCATCAAAAATAAGTACAATATTTAAAGAATATCTTACCCCAAAATTGCTAACTTTAACAATAGTTTTTAACATCCTTGTCAGTAAGAACTGACTTCCCCCATCTTAAATCCAGAAGTAGAGACTAGATTAGTTCTCTGTAACTCACCCTATATACTAGTTATCTCTTGCTGCATAAAAAATCAGCCACAAGGAGTTCTTCTGTGGCTCAAGGGGTTAAGGACTCAGCATCATCACTACAGTGGCTCTGATTGCTGCTCTGGCATGATCCCTGGCCTGGAAGCTTCTGTATGCCTTAGGTGCAGCCAAAAAAAAAGAAAGAAGGAGAAGAAAGAAAGAAAGAAAGAAAGAAAGAAAGAAAGAAAGAAAGAAAGAAAGGAAGGAAGGAAGGAAGGAAGGAAGGAAGGAAGGAAGGAAGGAAGGAAGGAAGAAAGAAAGAAAGAAAGAAAGAAAGAAAAAGAAAAGGAAAAAAGAAAAGAAATAAAAACACCCTCAAACTTAATGTCTTAAAATCATCGTCACTTCATGTTTCTCTGTGTTAGGAATCAAGACATGGTTTAGAGGCATTTTTCAGATCAGTCTCTTAAAAGGCCACCATGAGGTTTCAGCTGGGACTACCATCTTGTTACAAGGCTTGACTGAGCAAGAATCCACTTCCAAACTCACTCATGTAGTTGTTGGCAGGATTCAGTTCCTTGCAGCTTGTTGGATGGAGGTGCTCAGAGCCTTTCCTGTTGGCTATTGGCCAAGGCCACCCATGTGGGCCTGCTCATAGGGAAATTCACAACATAGACTGGGTCTCCCTTAGAATGAAAGAGTAATTAAGTCAAGCTTGGACTTATTCTGCATGGGCATGAATACCAGGAGGCAGGAATCAACATGGGCCATGCAAAGGAATGCCTGGGATTCATACTCTCCCTTGTGAAGAATGATATATCTCCCCAAAGTCCCCCAAAGTCTCGTCCTAGTACAGCATCAGTGTCTCATCATCTCCATCTGTCCCAGGTGTGGATCAGGGTCCTAATTTCTCCAATCAGTTTTTCTTGATCTGAAGACCTATGAAAGTAAAGGAATAATGCACTCCACCCATATACACCCAACACACAGTTGTGGGCCAGGATACAATAACTTCTATAGACTATAGATACCCCTACCCCTATGAGGACATTGGGAGGCAAAAAGAACTCACTGGTCCTTAGCAATTCTGAATACATGTTCTATAGATAAGAAGTACGAGACCTAGAGGTCAAATAATCTGTCGAAGAGTAAATGCTTAGTATACGGTAAAGTTGTGATTGTCATCAAAAATGTATGGCATAAAAGTAATAATAAAGATCCAAAATTTATATCAGAATAATCAGATTTAACTAAAAATATTAATTACAAAATTAAATTTTGTTTTAGGAGAAAAAAAATATTTAAATATATGGAGAAAATGTGAAGAGGAAATAATTTTAGGAAAGCTTTGCTGAATTTATAGAGTTATAAATGAGGGCAGATGGAGTTCCTGTCGTGGCTCAGTGGGTTAGGAACCTGACATAGCATCTGTGAGGATGTGGGTTTGATCCCTCACCTTGCTAAATTGGTTAAGGATCAGGTGTTGCCGCAAGCTGCCATGTAGTTCACAAATGCAGCTTGGGTCCAGTGTTGCTGTGGCTGTGGCTTAGGCCTGCATCTGCAGCTCTGATTTGACCCCTGGCCCAGGAACTTCCATACGTCATACCTGTGGCCATAAAAAGAAAAAAGAAAAAAAAACCGAGGGAAGAATGAATGTCGAAACATCAGAAGCCAGATCTTGTGTTTTCTTTTACCATTTCCAGAATCCCTCTCTTAAAATTTAGCAGATCCTGCCAGGGAAAAGCCTTGGTTCAGCCTGTTTTCTTGTATTGTATAATAAAAAGCAAGTCAATCTGATAAAGTCAAGGTAATTCCATAATTTATAAATAATACTGTAATTCCTGGAATTATCAACATCATATTTTTAAATAGTCATTTAAGCTGCTGCTCATTAGTGATGCTCACTCTCCATCCAATCATATATTTGTCCACTGGGACAATATTTAACCCTGATGTTTCACCCTAACTAGAAAGTATATATTTTTCTTTTTTGAAAAATCTCACCTATTTCTTTATTGAATAAAGTTCTTTAAATCCTACAGTGCTTTTTTAATTTTCACATACATTATTTCATATAATCCCACAATAACACCCTTTTCTTTTTTTTTTTTTTTTGTTTGTTTTTAGGGCCGCATTTGTGGAATACAGAAATTCCCTGGATAGGGCTAAGGGTTGAATCTGAGCTGAAGCTGGAGCCTATGCCACAGCCACTGCAACACTGGATCCCAGACGTATCTGGGAGCTTGCAGCAAAAAGCAGCTTGCAGCAACAAGCAGCTTGCAGCAACACTGGATCATTAATCCACTAAGTGAGGCCAGGTATCAAACCCACATCCTCATGGACACTGTGTTGGTTTCTTAACCTGCTGAGCCACAACAGGAACTCCATAAGTCCCTTTTCTTATTTCCAAGCCCTATTTTGCCCCTCCTCTCTCACCTCTCCTCATTGATAACCACTAGTTTGTATTCTGTATTTGTTAGTTTGCTTCTTTTTGGTTTTATTCACCAGTGTGTTGTATTTTTATTTTATTATTTATTTTTATTTTTATTTTTTCATTATAGCTGATTTACAGTGTTCTGTCAATTTTCTACTATACAGCATGTTGACCCGCTTACACATACATGTAAGTGATTAGACATAGTTCCCAGTGCTATACAACAGTATCTCATTGCCCATCCATTCAGAAGGAAACAGTCTGTATCTATTAACCCCAGACTCCAAGTCCATCCCACACCCTCCCCATCCCCCTTGGAAACCACAAGTCTACTCTCCAAGTCCATGATTTTGTTTTCTGTGGAAAGGTTCATCTGTGCCATATATTAGATTCTAGATATAAGTGATGTCATATGGTATTTGCCTTGCTCTTTCTGACTTATTTCACTCAGGATGAGAGTCTCCAGTTCCACCCATGTTGCAGCAAATGGCATTATTTTGTCCTTTCTTATGGCTGAGTAGTATTCCATTGTGTATATATAACACATGTTCCTAATCCAACCATCTGTCGATGGACATTTGGGTTGTTTCCGTGTCTTGGCTATTATGAATAGTGCTGCAGCGAACATGTGTGTGCATGTGTCTTTTTCAAGGAAAGTTTTGTCCAGATAGATGCCCAAGAGTGGGATTGCTGGGTCATGTGGTACTTCTATGTATAGATTTCTAAGGTACCTCCATACTGTTCTCCACAGGGGTTGTACCAGCTTACATTCCCACCAAGAGTGCAGGAGGGTTCCCTTTTCTCCACACCCCCTCCAGCATTTGTTATTTGTGGACTTATTCATGATGGCCATTCTGACTGGTGTGCAGTGGTAACTCATAGTATTTTTGATTTGCATATCTCTAATAATCAGTGATGTTGAACATTTTTTCTTGTGCTTGTTGGCCATCTGTACATCTTCCTTGGAGAAATGTCTATTCAGGTCTTTTGTCCACTTTTCCATTGGGTGGTTGGCTTTTTTGCTGTTTGGTTGTGTAAATTGCTTCTATATTCCAGAGATTAAGCCCTTGTCCATTGCATCATTTGAAACTATTTTCTCCCATTCTGTAAGTTATCCTTCTGTTTTCTTTTCGGTTTCCTTTGCTATGCAAAAACTTGTAAGTTTGATTAGGTCCCACTGGTTTATTTTTGCTCTTATTTCTGTTGCTTTGGGAGACCAACCTGAGAAAACATTTGTAAGGTTGATGTCAGAGAATGTTTGGCCTACGTTGTCTTCCAGGAGTTTGATGGTGTCTTGTCTTATGTTTAAGTCTTTCAGCCATTTTGAGTTTATTTTGGTGCATGATGTGAGGGTGTGTTCCAGTTTCATTGATTTGCATGCAGCCGTCCATGTTTCCCAGCAATACTTACTGAAAAGACTGTCTTTTTCCCATTTTATGTTCTTGTCTCCTTTGTCAAAGATTAATTGACCATAAGTGTTTGTGTTTATTTCTGGGTTCTCTATTCTGTTCCATTGGTCTGTAGGTCTGTATTGGTATCAGTACCACACTGTCTTGGTGACGGTGGCTTTGTAATATTGCCTGAATTCTGGGAGAGTTATGCCTCCTGCTTGGTTTTTGTTCCTCAGAATTGCTTTGGCAATTCTGGGTCATTTGTAGTTCCATATAAACGTTTGGATTGTTTGTTCTAGTTCTGTGAAAAATGTCATGGTAATTTGATGGGGATTGCGTTGCATCTGTCGATTGCTTTGGGTAGTATGGCCATTTTTACAATATTTTTCCAACCCAGGAGCATAGAATATCTTTCCATTTCTTTGCATCTTCTTTAATTTCCTTGATTAATGTTTTATAGTTCTCAGCATATATTGCCTTCACCTCCTTGGTCAGGTATATTCCCAGGTATTTGATTTTTGGGGATGCAATTTTAAAAGTATTGTATTTTTGTATTCCTTTTCTAATATTTCATTGTTAGTATACAGAAATGCAACTGTTTTCTGAATGTTAAGCTTATATCCTGACAATTTGATGAATTTATTGATCAGTTCAAGTAGTTTTGGGGTTGAGTTCTTAGGGTTTTTTTATATTCAGTATCATGTTATCTGCATACAGTGACAGTTTTACCTCTTCTCTTCCTATTTGGATGCCTTTTATTTCTTTTATTTGTCTGATTACTGCAGCTAGGACTTCCAGTACTATGTTGAATAACAATGGTGAGAGTGGACATCCCTGTCTTGTTCCATATTTTAGTGAGAAGGCTTTCAGATTTTCTCCATTGAGTATTATATTTGGTGTGGGTTTGTCATAAATAGCTTTGATTATGTTAAGGAATGTTCCCTCTATACCCACTTTGGTAAGAGTTTTTATCATGAAGAGATGCTGTACTTTGTCAAATGCTTTCTCTGCATCTGTTTACATCATCATGTGGTTGTTGACTTTTCTTTTGTTAATGTGATATATGATATTGATTGATTTGTGTATGTTGAACCATCCTTGTGAACCTGGGATGAATCCCACCTGGTCGTGGTATATGATATTTTTGATATGTTTTTGGATTTGGATGGCTAAAATTTTGTTGAGAATTTTTTGCGTCTATATTCATCAAAGATATTGGTCAATAGTTTTCTTTTTTGGTGGTATCTTTCTCTGATTTTGGAATTAGGGTGATGGTGGCATCATAGAATGTCTTTGGGAGTGTTCCTTCTTCTTCCACCTTTTGAAAAAGTTTAAGGACGATGGGTATAATTTCCTCTCTGTATGTTTGGTAGAATTCTCCTGTGAAGCCATCTGGTCCTGGACTTTTTTTTGTAGGGATTTTTTTAAATGACATATTCAATTTCATTTCTAGTCATCAGTCTATTCAGTTGATCTATTTCTCCTTGATTCAGTTTTGGCAGGCTTAAGTCTCTAGAAAGTTGTCCATTTCTTCTAGGTTGTCAAATTTATTGGCATACAATTGCTCATAGTATTCTCTCATGATTTTTTTAAAATTTCTGTAATATCTGTTGTGACTTTTCCTTTTTCACTCTGATTTTGTTTATTTGGCTTTTTTCTCTCCTGTTTTGGTGAGTCTAGTGAGAGGTTTTTCAATTATGTTTACCTTTTCAAAGAACCAGCTCTTGATTTTATTGATTTCTTCATTTGTTTTTTGAATCTCTATTTTATTGATTTCCTCTTTGATCTTTATGATTTCCTTCCTTCTGCTGACGTTAGGTCTTGCTTGTTCTTCTTTTCCTAATTCATTTAGGTGTTGGGTTAAGTTGTCAATTTGAGATTTTTCTTCCTTGTTGAGGAAGGCCTGTATTGCTATGAATTTCCCTCTGAGAATTGCTTTTTCAGCATCCCATAGATTTTGAGTGGATGTGTCTTCATTATCATTTGTTTCAAGGTAGTTTTTAATTGCCTTCTTGATTTCTTCATTGACCCATTGACTATCAAGTAGCATGTTGTTTAGTCTCCATGTAGTAAGTTTTTTTTCGTTTCTTTTCCTGTGGTTTATTTCTATTTCATGTCATTGTGGTCAGAGAAGATACTTGAAATAACTTCTATACTCTTATATCTGTTGAGGTTAGCTTTGTGCCCCAGGATGTGATCAATCCTTGACAATGTTCCCTGTGCACTTGAGAAGAATGTATACTCTGATTTTTTTGGATGTAGTGTCCTGAAAATGTCGATTAAGTCTAACTTTTCTATTGTGTCTAGAGGATATCTATTGCCTTATTGATTTTCTATGTAGAGGATCTGTCCTTTGATGTGAGTGGAGTGTTTAAATCTCCTACTATGATTGTATTTCCATTGATTTCTCCTTTTATGTCTGTGAGTATTTGTTGTATGTATCTGGTTGCTCCTATATTAGGGGCATATATATTGACAATTGTAATATCCTCTTCTTGAATGGATCCTTTAACCATTAAATAGTGTCCTTCTTTGTCTTTCTTTATGGCCTTTATTTTAAAGTCTCTTTTGTCTGATGTGAGCATTGCAACTCCTGCTTTCCTGTCTTGTCCATTGGCGTGAAATATCTTTTCCCATTCCCCCACATTCAATCTATATGTGCCCTTTGCCCTAAGGTGAGTCTCTTATAGGCAGCAGATTGCAGGTTTTTGCTTTTTGATCCATTCTGCCACTCTGTGTCTTTAGATTGGACCATTTAGACCACTGACATTTAAGGTGATTATTGATAGATATGTATTTATTGCCATTTTATTTTATTTTATTTTTTTATAATTTTTTTAATTTTCCCACTGTACAGCAAGGGGGTCAGGTTATCCTTACATGTATACATTACAATTACTTTTTTCCCCCACCCTTTCTTCTGTTGCAACATGAGTATCTAGACAAAGTTCTCAATACTATTCAGTAGGATCTCCTTGTAAATCTATTCTAAGTTGTGTCTGATAAGCCCAAGCTCCCGATCCCTCCCACTCCCTCCCCCTCCCATCAGGCAGCCACAAGTCTCTTCTCCAAGTCCATGATTTTCTTTTCTGAGATGTTCATTTGTGCTGGATATTATATTCCAGTTATAAGTGATATCATATGGTATTTGTCTTTGTCTTTCTGGCTCATTTCACTCAGTATGAGAGTCTCTAGTTCCATCCCTGTTGCTGCAAATGGCATTATGTCATTCTTTTTATGGCTGAGTAGTATTCCATTGTGTATATATACCATTTCTTCCGAATCCAATCACCTGTTGATGGACATTTGGATTGTTTCCATGTCCTGGCTATTGTGAATAGTGCAGCAATGAACATGCGGGTGCATGTGTCTCTTTTAAGTAGAGTTTTGTCCGGATAGATGCCCAAGAGTGGGATTGCAGGGTCATATGGAAGTTCTATGTATAGATTTCTAAGGTATCTCCAAACTGTTCTCCATAGTGGCTGTACCAGTTTACATTCCCACCAACAGTGCAGGAGGGTTCCCTTTTCTCCACAGCCCCTCCAGCACTTGTTATTTGTGGATTTATCAATGATGGCCATTCTGACTGGTGTGAGGTGATATCTCATGGTAGTATTGATTTGCATTTCTCTTATAATCAGCGATGTTGAGCATTTTTTCATGTGTTCGTTGGCCATCTGTATATCTTCTTTGGAGAACAGTCTATTCAGGTCTTTTGCCCATTTTTCCATTTATTGATTGGTTTTTTTGCTGTTGGGTTGTATAAGCTGTTTATATATTCTAGAGATTAAGCCCTTGTCAGTTGCATCATTTGAAACTATTTTCTCCCATTCTGTAAGTTGTCTTTTTGTTTTCTTTTGGGTTTCCTTTGCTGTGCAAAAGCGTTTCAGTTTGATGAGGTCCCATGGGTTTATTTTTTCTCTAATTTCTATTGCTTTGGGAGACTGACCTGAGAAAATATTCATGATGTTGATGTCAGAGAGTGTTTTGCCTATGTTTTCTTCTAGGAGTTTGATCGTGTCCTGTCATATATTTAAGTCTTTCAGCCATTTGGAGTTTATTTTTGTGCATGGTGTGAGGGTGTGTTCTAGTTTCATTGATTTGCATGCAGCTGTCCAGGTTTCCCAGCAATGCTTGCTGAATAGACTTTCTTTTTCCCATTTTATGTTCTTGCCTCCCTTGTCAAAGATTAATTGACCATAGGTGTCAGGGTTTATTTCCGGATTCTCTATTCTGTTCCATTGGTCTGTCTGTCTGTTTTGATATCAGTACCACACTGTTTTGATGACTGTGGCTTTGAGGTATTTCTTGAAGTCTGGGAGAGTGATGCCTCCTGCTTGGTTTTTGTTTCTCAGGATTGCTTTGGCGATTCTGGGTCTTTTGTGGTTCCATATAAATGTTTGGATTGTTTGTTCTAGTTCTGTGAAAAATGCCATGGGTAATTGGATAGGGATTGCATTGCATCTGTAGATTGCTTTGGGTAGTATGGCCATTTTTACAATATTGATTTCCCACTCCAGGAACATGGAATATCTTTCCATTTCTTTACATCTTCTTTGATTTCTTTGATTAAAGTTTTATAGTTCTTGGCATATAGGTTCTTTACCTCCTTGGTCAGGTGTATTCCGAGGTATTTGTTTTTGTTAGGTGCAATTTTAAAAGGTATTGTATTTTTGTATTCCTTTTCTAATATTTCACTGCTGGTATACAGAAATGCTACTGACTTCTGAATGTTAATCTTATATCCTGCCACTTTGCTGAATTTATTAATCAGTTCAAGTAGTTTTGGGGTTGAGTCCTTAGGGTTTTCTAGGTATAGAATCATGTCATCTGCATACATGATTGTCCATTTCTTCCAGATTGTCAAACTTGTTGCCATACAGTTGTTCATAGTATTCTTTTGTTTGTCTAATTGCTGTGGCTAGGACTTCCAAAACGATGTTGAAGAGCAGTGGTGAGAGTGGGCATCCCTGTCTTGTTCCAGATTGGAGTGAGAAGGCTTTCAGTTTTTGCCCATTGAGTATTATATTTGCTGTGGGTTTCTCATAAATGGCTTTGACTATATTCAGGAATGTTCCCTCTATACCCACTTTGGCGAGGGTCTTGATCATGAATGGATGTTGGACTTTGTCAAATGCTTTTTCTGCGTCTATTGAGATGATCATATGATTTTTGACTTTTTTTTTGGTTAATATGGTGTATGATGCTGATTGATTTGCGTATGTTGAACCATCCTTGTGAACCTGGGATGAACCCAACCTGGTCATGGTGTATAATTTTTTTGGTATGTTGTTGGATTCGGTTGGCTAAGATTTTGTTGAGAATTATTGCATCTATATTCATCAATGATATTGGACGATAATTTTCTTTTTTGGTGGTATCTCTGCCTGGTTTTGGAATGAGGGTGATGGTGGCATCATAGAATGTCTTTGGGAGTATTCCTTCTTCTTCCACCTTTTAAAAGAGTTTAAGGAGGATGGGCACCAATTCCTCTTTAGATGTTTGATAAAATTCACCTGTGAAGCCATCTGATCCTGGACTTTTATTTGTAGGGAGTGATTTTATGACCTCTTCAATTTCATTTCTAGTGATTGGTCTGTTCAGTTGGTCTGTTTCTTCTTGATTCAGTTTTTGCAGGCTGTAAGATTCTAGAAAATTGTCCATTTCTTCCAGATTGTCAAACTTGTTGCCATACAGTTGTTCATAGTATTCTCTTATGTTGTTTTGTATTTCTGCTGTATCCATTGTGATTTCTTCTTTTTCATTTCTAATTGTGGTGATTTGGGTTCTTTCTCTCCTCTTTTTAGTGAGTCTGGCCAGGGGTTTGTCAATTTTGTTCACCTTTTCAAAGAATCAGCTCTTGGTTTTATTAATTTTCTCTATTGGTTTTTGAGTCTCTATTTTATTGATTTCTTCTTTGATCTTTATGATTTCCTTCCTTCTGCTGACTTTAGGACTTTTTTGTTCTTCTTTTTCTAATTCGTTTAGGTGGAGGGTTAAGTTGTCAATTTGGGATCTTCTTTTTTGAGAAAGGCCTGGATTGCTATAAATTTCCCTCTGAGCACTGCTTTCGCAGCATCCCATAGATTTTGAGAGGTTGTGTCTTCATTATCATTTGTTTCAAGGTAGTTTTTAATTTCCTTCTTGATTTCCTCATTGACCCATTGGTTTTTTAGTAGCATGTTGTTTAGTCTCCATGGAGTAGGTTTTTTCTCTTTGCTTTTCCCATGGTTGATTTCTAATTTCATGGCATTGTGGTCAGAGAAGATACTTGAGATAATTTCTACACTCCTAAATTTATTGAGATTCGCTTTGTGTCCCAATATGTGGTCGATTCTTGAGAATGTTCCATGAGAATTTGAGAAGAATGTGTATTCTGCTTTTTTTGGATGTAGTGTCCTGAAAATGTCAATTAAGTCTACCTTTTCTATTGTTTCCTTTAGGATCTCTGCTGCTTTATTGGTTTTCTGTCTAGAGGATCTGTCCATTGATGTGAGGGGGGTATTTAGGTCTCCTACTATGATTGTATTCTCATCAATATCTCCCTTTATGTCTGTTAATATTTGTTGTGTGTATCTGGGTGCTCCTGTATTTGGGGCATATATGTTGACAATAGTAACATCCTCTCCTTGGATGGATCCCTTAATCATTAAATAGTGTCCTTCTTTGTCTTTCTTTATGCCTTTTGTTTTAAAGTCTATTTTGTCTGATATGAGCGTTGCGACTCCTGCTTTTCTGTCATGTCTATTGGCGTGAAATATTTTTCCCCACCCTTTCACTTTCAATCTATATGTATCTTTTGTCTTAAGGTGAGTTTCTTGTAGGAAGCATATTGAAGGTTTTTGCCTTTTTATCCACTCAGCCACTCTGTGTCTTTTGATTGGGGCATTCAGTCCATTGACATTTAAGGTGATAATTGATAGATGATTATTTATTGCCATTTGAACCTCGTGTTCCAGTTGATTCTATGGTTCTCCAGTCTTCCTTTCTTCTTCTTCTTTTTTTTTTTTTTTGCTTGGATGGTCTCCTGTTATTATCTGTTTGAGTGTATTTTTTTTTCATTTTTTGCAAATGCAATATCTGCTTTTGGCTTGTGGTTGCCCTGTTTTTTAAGTATGCTAACCCCTTCCCATAATTGTGTGTTTTAGCCTGATGGTCCTGTACGTTCAAACACTTCATTACTATATGAAAATTAAGAAGAGAAACATACAAACAAACAAACAAAAAGGGTTATTTACTTCCTAACATCCCTTGCCCACTTTTTATGGTTTTGATGACTCTTTTTTATTTTTCTCTTTTTAATTTTATTTTGTTTGAAGCATGTTCATGATTAAATCTGTATGCTGGCTTATTTGAGTGACTGCTCTCTGATTGCAGTTTCCTCAGTCCTAGTTCTTCCTCGTCTTCTTCTTCTTTTTTTTTTCTTTTCTTTTTTCTTCCCTTTCCTTCCTTTCTTTTTGGTTTAGAGAAGCCCTTTCAATATTTCCTTTAACCTGGGTTTTGTGTTGCTGTATTCTTTAAGTTTTTGTTTGTTGGGAAAAATTTTTATTTCCCCTTCTATTTTAAATGATATTCTTGCTGGATAGAGTCTTCTAGGTTGCATATTTTTTCCTTTGAGCACTTTAAATATCTCTTGCCATTCCCTCCTGGCCTGTAGTGTTTCTGTAGAGAAATCAGCTGATATTCTTATGGGGGTTCCCTTGTAGGTAACATTCTGTTTTTCTCTTGCTGCCTTTAGGATCCTCTCTTTGTCCCTAACTTTTGCCATTTTTATTATGATGTGTCTTGGTGTGGGTCTGTTTGGGTCCAGTTTGTTTGGGGCCCTCTGTGCTTCTTGTATCTTGAACCCAGTATCCTTTAGATTTGGGAAGTTTCCATCGATAATTTCTTCAAATATATTTTCCATCCCCTTATCTTTTTCTACTCCTTCTGGAATTCCTATTATGAGTAGATTGGCCCATTTTATATTATCCCATAGGTCTCTTATATTGCTTTCCAGTTTTTTGATTCGATTTTTTGTCTGTTGACCGGATTTTGTGATTTCCATTATTCTATCTTCCATATCACTGATTCGTTCTTCTGCATTATTCATTCTGGTTTTTACTGCCCCTAGTTCAGTTTGCATCTCTGCAAATGAATGTTCTAGTTTTTCTTGGCTCCTGCTTATCTTTTCTAGTTCCTTTCTGAGGGTATCTGCATTACTGTTCATATCTTCTCTTAATTCCTTCAGTATTTTCACTATTTCTCTTTTGAACTCCAGGTCTGTCTGACTGAAGAGATGTGTTTCATTGTTGACTGTTTTAGGTAAGTTCTCCTGTTGGTTTGACTGGGGGTGGTTTCTCAGCTTCTTCATCTTGCTTGTTGTTTTCTTTCTCCTGAGGGAGTTGTACTCTCCGTTATCGGGCAGTGTTTGCCTTGTCACTGCTGTGGAATTTTTCCTGAGGGCTGGCGTTGTTGGTCAATCTTTTTTGAGGCAGTGTGGCTTTTCTGGAGTGTTGATGGGGCTAACAGTGTTTCTTTGAAGCAAAGGAGGACTTCCTGAGGGCAGACAGGACTGGGAGGTCCACCCCACGATGGTAGTAGATTTCACTTGGTCATGCAGAGCTTGCTCTGGTGGTTTTAGGCTGTGGGGTTCTTGCAGGGGTTGGCAGTGTTGGGCAGCTGTTCCTCAGGAGTGCAGCACCCCCTGGGGGCTGGAGCAGCTATCTGGGTCACTGAGAACCTAAGAGGCTCTTCCCTAGGGCAGCCCAATTCAGAAGGATGGCCTGCGAATGTAGGCGGATCTTTTCACAGTCTGGCCAAGCTTGTTGCAGCTTTTCTGGGCTGCAGGGGCTCCTCCAGGAGGCTGGTGTTGCTGAGCAGCTATTCCGCGGGAGTGGGGCACCCCCTGGGGGCTTGGGAGGGTAGCAGGGCCGTTGGAAACCCAAGAGGCTCCTTCCCGGGCCAGCCTGACTCAGAAAAACCGTCCGAGATTTAGTCAGATCTATTCATGGCCTGGCTAGGCTTGTTCCAGCTTTTCTGGTTTGCGGGCCTTTTTTCAGGGGCTGGTGGTGTTTGGTGCTGCTCTGTGGAAGTGTAGCCCCTCCAAAGGGCAAGCAGGCCTGTGCAGGGACAGCCCCTGCGGTGGTAGGCTTCAGGCAATTTTTGAGGCCAGCCCTCCTGGATGGCAGGCAGCCCCAGGTTCGGCGACAGCGTAGGGGGTGGGGGGAGGGGATGCACTGGGAAGCACAGCTTTCTGCTAGCTAGTGGGCCTGTAAGCTTGCTGTGGCGTGGGGGGTATTCTATGGGGACCCACCCCTTCTTCTCTCCCCTCCCCAGCACGGGCGCAGACCAGGCTCTTCTCCCAGGTTCCCTCTGATACGGCTTTCCACTTCCCTGCCCCTAGAGTATTGCTCCCTTCCTCTGCGACAGCTTTGTTTTCTAGTCTCCCAGGCAGTCTCTGCCCCGTCAAATGGTTTCTAGACCTCCCAAGCAGTTTCTGCTCTGCCCCGCGCCCCCAGCCCGTTCTCAGGGTCTAACCTCTGGAGCTGAGGTCTCGGTGCCCAGCTCCCACCCGGCATCCCCAGGCCCTTTCTCGGGGACTAACCTTCGGAGGCGAGGTCTCAGTGCCCAGCCCCCACCCAGGCGTCTCAATTTTTGGTGACTGTGCCCGTAGTTCAGATGGTCCGTTTGGTTCTTGATTGGCTTTTCCATACTCCAACTTACTGCTACACTCTTCTCTGCATCTGGAGATTCCTCCGGTTCGTTTGATCTTTCCCCCATGTAGGTGACTTTCCAGGGTGCAGGATCCCTTTCTCCTCCGCAGTTCCCTTTCGGGAGCACCTGTCCCGCTCGGATTCACCTTCTCTAACTCCTCCTTTCTCCTGTTCTGCCCAGTAATGTCACGAACTTCTTGCCATTATTGGAGTTTAGGTTCTTCTGCCAGGAGTTTAGGTTGCTGTTCTGTGCGAGTCATTTATTCTGTAGATGTGCTTTTTTTGTTGTGTTTGTGGGAGAGGGTGAGCGTGTCCCCCATTCCTCCGCCATCTTTTCCTCTCCTTATTGCCATTTTAAACCTTGTTTTCCAGTTGATTCTATATTTCTCTTTTCTTCTTTTCTTTTTCATATTGGATGGTTTCCATTTATCTTATACTCGAGTAATTTCATTTTCAGTTTTTGTTAATGTAATGTTTGGTTTTTATTTGTGGTTGCCCTGTTTTGAAGCACATTTAGCCCTCCCTATATCTGCTTGCTTTTGCCTAATAGTTGTATAGGCTCAGACACATCATTAAAATTAAAAAAAGAATCTATATTTTCTTATTTCCCTTTTCCACATTGTATGATGTTAATGTATTTTTTTTAATATTTTCATGTTTAGATCTGTATGCTGGCTTATTTAAATGATTGCTTTCCAATTGTGTTTCCTCCATCCTAATTCTTCCTTTCCTCTTTTCTCTCTTTTTTTTAATTTAGAGAAACCCTTTCAGTATTTCTTTTAGAAAAGGGTTTAGTATTGCTTCACTCTTTTAGCTTTTGCTTGTTGGAGAAATTCTTTATTTCCCCTTCTAATTTAAATGATATTCTTTCTGGGTCGAGTATTCTAGGTTGAAACTTTTTTCCTTTCAGCTCTTTAAATATATTTTACCATTCCTTTCTGGCTTGTAGTGTTTCTGTAGAGAAATCAGCTGATAACCTTATGAGGGTTCCCTTATAATTAACACTTTGTTTTTCTCTTGCTGCCTTTAGAATCCTCTCTTTATCTTTAAATTTTGCCATTTTTATTATAATATGTCCTATTGTCGACCTTTTTGGGTTCAGCTTGTTTGGGGCCCTCTGGGTTTCCTGTATCTTAATATCAATATGCTTTGGATTTGGAAAGTTTTCAGCCATAATTTCTTCAAATATATTTTCAATTCCCCTTTCTTTTTCTTTTCCTTCTGAAATTCCTATTATACTTAGATTGGCCTGCTTTATATTATCCCATAGGTCTCATATTGATTTCATGTTTTTTTTTAATTTGGTTTTCTGTCTGCTGTCCTGATTGAGTGATTTCCATTATTTTATCTCCCATGTCAGTAATTCGTTCCTCTGCATTATTCATTCTGCTCTTTATTGCCTTTGGCTCAGTTTGTATCTCTGCAAATGAATTTTCTAGTTTTTCTTGGCTCCTCCTAATATTTTGTGGTTCCTTTCTGAGGGTGTCTGCATTACTGTTCATATCCTCTCTTAATTCCTTCAGTATTTTCAATACCTCCTTTTCGAACTCAATGTCTGTCAGACTTCAGAGGTTTGTTTCATTGTTGACTGATTTAGGTGAATTCTCCTGTTCCTTTAACTGGGAATGGTTTCTTGCTTGTGTTTTTCTTTTTCTGTGAGTTTGGGGAAGTCAAACTGTAGTCTTGTAAATCTACTTCTATGCAATAATACCCCTTTGTATTTTTTTGGGGGGGTTACTATTTATTTTGGTGTGGGAGTTTGAATATTTGCTGTTTCTTTCTTTGTTGTGAGCAGGCTGTTGTTCCCAGGATGCTCAGTGTGTTTTCAGGGAGAAGGAGGCAATGGGTAGGGCCAGCAGTCAGTGCCTGGTCATTGGGCTGTCAATAGCAGTAAGGACCTGCAGGAAGGTGGCACAGGCTACTTCTAGTTGCAGGGCCCTGGGAAGTGGTAATGAGCTCTAGGCATATTTTCAAGATGACCAGAGCATTTGGCAGTAGCAACAACAGGATATGTGAGTTCCCAGGGGAATGAGAGCAACAGCTTGTGTTTGATTGCAATGCCTTCCTCTGAGGTGATTGGAACTGCAGGTGGTGCATGTTCAGGGACCCCTATTGGAATCAGGCCATGACCATCTCTAGAGTCAATGACAACTGAGGTGGTTTGCCCCCACCACCTGTAGACCATGCATGAAGCAACCTGTCTCACTTAGCACACGTATGAGGTGTTGTAGAGGGTGCTCATAGTTACAGGGTCCTGGGAAGTGACAGAGATCATGCATGTGGGTACTACCCGGAACATTTGGCAGTGGCAACAGCAGGGCAGGTATGTTCCTGGGGTGCTAGAGCACCAACAGATGGTGTTGGTCACAATGTCCTCCACTGTGGTGCCCCTTAGGTGAATGGGGCTGCAAGTGATTTTTGTTTGGATATCTCCAATGGCAATGGGCCATGCCCACCTCTGGAATCAGGGATAACTGTGGCAGTTTGCCCCTGCTGCCTGAAGACCATGCAAGAAGCACCCTGTCCTACTTAGCCCACACAGGAGGAGCTGCACCAGCTGCTCCTAGTTGTAGGGTCTTGGGAAGGGACAGTGGCCATGTGTCTGGGCGTCACTCAGAGTGTTTGGCAGTGGCAGCTGCAGGGTGTGTATGTTCCCAGGGGAGTGAGAGCAACAGAATATGGTGCTTGGTTGCAATGCCCTTTTTTTCTTTTTTGCCAATGCCTGAGGTGACTGGGGTCACTGGTGGAGCCCACTCACAGGCCCCCAGTGGTGGGAAGCCATGCCTCCCTCTGGCCTCTGAGATGACAGCCGTAGTCTGTCCCTGCCATCTTTAGATCATGCAAGAGGAACCACATTGCTCTTAGTCCCCTTATGCCCTTAGTCCACACAATAGGTTCCTGGTCGCTAGTAGCCTGAACAAGAAGCACCTAATCTCTCCTAAATGAGCAAGAGGCTTCTTGCCACCCGTAGCCTCTGCAGAGTTACCCCACCCTCTAAGCCTGAGGACATGGGCAAGCTCTGACACAGGGAGTTTCCTAAGGTGGCTCTCCTCCTCACCCCTCCCCAACAATGGCACCTTGCCTCTCCTTTGGCGCTGGACCTAGTCCCAGGTTCCCTCTGCTGTGGTGGTCCCCTCCTTAGCCTGTGATGCACTGCTCCCTAGGCCCTCATGCCATCCCCAGTTCTCTCCCCAGGACTGACCTCTGGAGCCTGAGTCTCAGTGCCCAGCCCCCACCTGAGCATCTCAGGCTGTGGTGTCCAGGCCAGTGGTTCAGATGGTCTGTGTGGCTCTCACTCTACTTTGCTGTTCTCAGTCCAGCTGCTGCATTTTTCTCAGTGACTTTGAGGTCCTGCCAACTCAGCTGATCTTTCGTCAGTTAGGTGGCTTCCCAGGAGGTGGGTTCCCTCTCAGGAATGCTAGTCCCATCCTGATTCCTTTTCTCTCTCTCTCTCTTTTTTTTTCTTTTGTTCTACCCAGTTATGGTAAGAGTTTCTTGCCCTTTTTGGAGGTTTAAGTTCTTCTGCCAGAATTCAGTTGATGTTCTAAGTAGTTTTACATGTAGATGTGTTTTTTTGATGTGTGTGTGGGAGAAGGTGTGTGCAACCTCTTACTCGTCTGGCATCTTGCTCTGCCTTCTCAAGCCTTCATAGTAGTTTTGATTTGCATTTCTCTAATAATCAATGATGTTGAGCATGTTTTCTTGTGCTTGTTGGCCAACTGTATATCTTCCTTGGAGAAATGTCTATTCAGGTCTTTTGTCCATTTTTCAATTGGGTTGTTGGCTTTTTGCTGTTGAGTTGTATAAGTTGCTTATATATTTTAGAGATTAAGCCCTTCTCTGTTGCATCATTTGAAACCATTTTCTCCCATTCTGTAAGTTGTCTTTTTGTTTTCTTTTGGGTTTCCTTTGCTGTGCAAAAACTTTTCAGTTTGATTAGGTCCCATTGGTTTATTTTTCCTTTTATTTTGTTGCTTTGGGAGACCAACCTGAGAAACCATTTGTAAGGTTGATGTCAGAGATTTTTAGATTCCACATATGAGCAATAGCATACAGTATTTTTCAGAAAGTACATTTTTTTCATTCAGTCATGGAATATTTATGAAAATCAACTGTGTCCTATAGGTGCAACTCAAATTTCAAAAAGATACACAGACACTATCATCTAACATTCTTCAACAACAATGCATTGCAATGGGAAATAAAACCAAAAAGGTGAACTAAGATTATATTTTACTATTTAAAAAATACTTTTACCTTGTTTATTAGTCAAAAATTATTTGTAATAGTGATAGAACATATTTTGCATTAGTAATCTATTATTGATTTAAAAAAAAGTCACCCCCAGATTTAGTGATTTCAAAATGGTCATGTTTGATTATCTCTATTTTGAGGAGGGGGTGTCTGGAATCTGAGAGCTGCTCCATCATGTGTTTCTGGCTTGAGAGCTTTCATGAGGCAGCAATCAGGCACTGTCTGGGACTGGAGTCATTGGAAGACTTGCCCTGAGCTAGAGAATACACTTACAGAAAGTTCACTGACATTTCTGAGAAGCAAATGGTGATAAATTGGCCCTATCCACAAGTCCACTTAGATTCCCTCTCATGATGGCAGCTTTCCCTGGAAACAGGGAAGTACAAGTTCCAGGGAGAGCCAGGTGCAAGCCATCCTTATGATAAGCTAGCAACCAGGGTCACTTGACATAATTTCCAGCACATTCTGTTTTTTAAAACCTCTTCCTTAAGTTCAATAGCCCACATTCATAGTGTTGGTGGTGAGATTCCAACTTTTGATGAAAACTCTGACAGATATGTTGTGGACATATTTTAAAACTACCACAGTGCTTTAAACTGAAATAAAATCATCATAGCAAGATAGGATCACTTGTCACATTGGTAGATACAAGCTATTACATCTAGAATGGATAAGCAATGACGTCCTACTGTATAGCACAGAAAACTACAGCCAATCACTCAGATCAGACCATAATGGAAGATAATATATGAAGGGGAATGTAGATATAGGTATTGACTGGGTCATTCTGCTGTACAGAAGAAATTGACAGAACACTATAAATCAACTATATTTTGATAAAAAAGACATAAAAAATCATCATGTCAACGATGGAAAGCAGATAATGCAGTGCTTAGAATAGGTGAAAATAACAAGAGAGTAAACACAGAATATTGGATGAATTAAACATATAAGATAGCTGAACACAAAGATAATAAGGATTTAAAAGTAAAAGAAACAAAACCAAAGTTTAATATTTAAAAAGACTAACAGACAAACCTTAGCCATGCTGCCTTATAATACAGAGAAAGGATGCAATGGAATAATATCAGGGTTAAAATCTTAATATACCCATACCTCAAAAAAGTATTTAAATTATAAGGAAATAGAAATTGGGGAAATAAATTTGAAAATTCCCGTGGCCTGTTTCCTAGAAAAAATTCATATTTAAATTAACTACATAAGATAGGAAATTTCCAGAATTAATTGAATTACTACTTAAAAATGAACTTTAATAACAGTGTCAAAATTGTGTTGTTAATAAATTGTATTCAAGGAGAAGATATTTCTAGTCTTATATCATCTGTCCCAGAGAGGATATAAATTAAAAAATAAAAGGAAAGTACAAGAAGAAATCATCATAAACCAAGCTGACTTATAAGGAGAGATGCAAATAGCTTAAATAAAAACTGGAGCATATAATTTACAATGCCCACAGAAAATGATATACCTAAAAATAAACCTAACATCACTGTGCAAGATTTTTGTGGTGAAATAGGTGTAGTGTTTTCTTTCAAAGACAGAAAAGAAATTTAAAACAAAGAGGAAGACAAGGTTTTTGCTTCAGAGGTTTAAATATCACAAAGATATATAATCATTAACTGTAGCACAATGAAATATAAATACCTAAAGTCTATTTCATTGACATCAACAAGACAAATCTAAAATTCACATGAATGAAGGACTTCCCTTGTGGCTCACTGGTTAAGGATCCAGTGCTGTCATTGCGAAGGTTTGGGTTTGATCCCTGCCCTAGGAACGTCCACATGCTATGGGTGCAGAAACAAACATAAAATAAATTAAAAAATCATTCCTTTTAAAAATGTGAAAATAAAATAAATTGATATGAATGGGAATGGGGGTCAATAAAAATTAATTTTTAAAAAGAACTGCAGTGAAGTATAACTGTGCAGGCCTGGGCTACACAATACCTGCATATTCTAAAGGTCTTTAGGACTGGTCTCTTGTGGGTTCCTGTGAGATAACTTTGAACCCTTGGAATATTCTGCCTGATATGAGTGTAACTTTGCATCCCTAAGGCCTCGGGTCTAGGTGGTTCATGCTAACAACATGATTCATTGTGAATTATTTTTTGTATGCCCAGAGCTTTGAACCAACTTTAACTTCTGGGTGGGAGGTGGGAATGAGGCCACTGGAGACTGAGTAGCCAAGGTCAGTTATGTGGGTGCTCCATGCCTATGTAGCTGACCTCAATAAAAACTTGGACACCAAGCTTGAGCAAGCTTCCTAGGATGGCGGTACTGTGTCCATGTTCACTGGGAGAATTAAGTGCCCTGTATGCAGCCCAATGGAAGAGCAGAGCTAGTGGCTGCTGGACTTTGCACTTTGCCACACGCACCTGTTTCCTCTGCTGATTGTAATATATGTCCTTTCACTGTAATAAACAGTAACTGTAAGGCTGACAGCTCATCTGCATCCTGGGTCCTTCTAGCAAATCATCACACTGGGGAATATTCTTAGGGACTCCGACACAGGAATCTATGTGGGTGGGCAACTCATCAACTCAAATATACCAAGATCAGTTATGAAGCTATGGAAATCTAAAGGGTGCTGATGGCATGGAGACAGAAAATAGATTAAGAGAGAATCAAATATAAAATGGGAAGAAATGGCATCACAGATCAGCAGATCAAAGATAAACTACTGAACAAATAGATTGAGACTAACCATTCAGGAAAAAAATAATAAATTTCTATCAAGACACCATTTATGAAAATGTTTCAGATAGGAAAGCCTAAATGTGAAAAGAAAAATGAAATATGTTCTTAAAAGAATATAGAAATAATTTTATGTCCTCCAGATAGGGGCAGCTCTATTAAAGTAGACAACCATAAAAGTAAACATTTATTAATTTGACAACATTAAAATTAAACACACTTGTACACCAAAAGATGCCATAAGCTGACAGAGATTAAATAGATGCCCTATGACTGACAATGGCTTAATATATTCAGAATCACTATATCCAGAATATAAATCAATCTATCACAAATAAATTAGATCATCCAAAAAATCCTTATTGAATGTCTGTTATGTGCAAGGCACTATTTTAGTCACTGGGGAAACTGTAGAAAACAAAACAGACAAAAAACTTCTCTCATAGGAGAGACAGACAATAATAAGTACATGAATAAATATAGTTATAAATCTCAGATTTGAGTAAGTGCCATAGAGATAAATAGAGCAAGCAAGGGAATACAGAGCTTTGCAGGAGATAAGAGATGTTCTTTTAAATAGACTGTTTGGGGAGGAACAATATAAAAATAGGCTACAAATCAGGATGAGAGGAAAAATAACTCAGTAGAAAAAGGTTATTCTCAGCTGAATTCACTTAGTGGTAAAAGCTCTCTGAAATTTATTTTAAAATAATTTTGCATGTTTATTCATGTTAAGAGATCTATGGGATTACAGAGAAAACATTTGGACATGAGTTGCTAATTTTTGAAGCTAGGTGATGAGTTAATGGTGTTTTATTATTTTATTTTCCCTCATTCTATCTCTCTTTATGTATACATATATAAACATGCATATAAATACATAACTAAATATAATTAAGCATAAAATTTAAGCATATATGATTTTATATAATACAATTGTTAAAATTATAATAAGATCATGAGAGTAAATTATAATTACATATACAAATATGGTTAGTATATTAATATATAATTATAGTTTCAAATGATGCAACTGACAAGGGCTTAATCTCTAGAATATATAAACAATTTATACAACCCAACAGCAAAAAAGCCAATCAATCAATGGAAAAATGGGCAAAAGACCTGAATAGACTGTTCTCCAAAGAAGATATACAGATGACCAGCAAACACATGAAAAAATGCTCAACATTGCTGATTATAGGAGAAATGCAAATCAAAACTACCATAAGATACCACCTCACACCAGTCAGAATGGCTATCCTTAATAAATCCACAAATAACAAGTGCTGGAGGGGCTGTGGAGAAAAGGGAACCCTCCTGCACTGCTGGTGGGAATGGAAACTGGTACAGCCACTATGGAAAACAGTTTGGAGATACCTAGAAATCTATACATAGATCTTCCATATGACCCCACAATCCCACTCTTGGGCATCTATCCGGACAAAACTCTACTTAAAAGAGGCATGTGCACCCGCATGTTCATTGCAGCACTATTCACAATAGCCAGGACATGGAAACAATCCAAATGTCCATCCACAGATGATTGGATTAGGAAGAAGTGGTATATGTACACAATGGAATACTACTCAGCCATAAAAAAGGATGACATCATGCCATTTGCAGCAACATGGATGGAACTAGAGACTCTCATACTGAGTGAAATGAGCCAGAAAGACAAAGACAAATACCACATGATATCACTTATAACTGGAATCTAATATCCAGCACAAATGAACATCTCCTCAGAAAAGAAAATCATGGACTTGGAGAAGAGACTTGTGGGTGCCTGATGGGAGGGGGAGGGAGTGGGAGGGATCAGGAGCTTGGGCTTATCAGACACAACTTAGAATAGATTTACAAGGAGATCCTGCTGAAGAGCATTGAGAACTTTGTCTAGATACTCATGTTGCAGCAAAACAAAGGGTGGGGAAAAAAATGTAATTGTAATGTATACATGTAAGGATAACTTGATCCCCTTGCTGTACAGTGGGAAAAAAAAAATCGTGCGACTAAATTATAATTACATATACATATATGGTTAGTATATTAATATATAATTATATGCAAAATATGTATTTACATATGTATATGTACTTATAGAGAAGGCACAAATAACATATATATAATATTAAAAATGAAAAGGGAATATCATTGAAGTTCCTTCTCCACAGTTATAAAATATATAACTAGTAAATGTTATTAAAAACTTTATATAAAAATTTTGAAAAATAAGTTCTTAGAAAATATAATACATTAATGTCAATCCAAAAGAAATAAAAATCTTCACAATCCTGTAATTATTCATGAAATTGAATCAGTAATTTACTTTGTCGCAAAGAAACCCCCAGGTTCAAATATAATCACTAATAAGTTTAACCTCTGTGACTTTCCAAAAACTCATAACCCAAATCTAATCATGGAGAAAAAAATCAGACAAATGTTGTTGATTGATGTGCATAGGTTGAACCATCCTTGTGAACTTAGGATGAATCCCACTTTGTTGTAGTGTATATTTTTTATGTGTTGTTGGATCTGGTTGGCTAAAATTTTGTTGAGAATTTTTGCGTCTATATTCATCAAAGATATTGGCCTATAATTTTCTTTTTTGGT
The DNA here is from genome assembly GCF_054392235.1 of Sus scrofa. Taxonomy (NCBI): domain Eukaryota; kingdom Metazoa; phylum Chordata; class Mammalia; order Artiodactyla; family Suidae; genus Sus; species Sus scrofa. Next base: position 153,520,849 of record NC_139383.1, read on the forward strand.
AGTATCTTTGTCTGGTTTTGGTATTAGGGTGATGGTGGCTTCATAGGATGTCTTTGAGACTGTTCCTTCTTATTCAGCCTTTTGGAAAAATGTTAAAAAGGATGGGTATAAGTTCTTCTTAATATGTTTGGTAGAATTCTCCTGTGAAGCCATCTGGTCCTGGACTTTTGTTTTCAGTGAGAGTTTTTACTACATATTCCATTTCATTTCTAGTGATCAGTCTGTTTAATTGATCTACTTCTTCTTGATCCAGTTTTGGCTGGCTGTATGTCTCTAGAAAGTTGTCTGGTTCTTCTATGTTGTCAACTTTGTAGTATGTTGTTCTGTCTCCATGTAGTCAGTTTTTTCTCTTTTCCTATGGTTGATTTCTGGTTTCATGCCATTGTGGTCAGAGAAGATACTTGAAATAATTTACGTACTTTTAAATTTGTTAAGTTTAGTTTTGTGTTGCAGTATGTGGTCAATACTTGAGAATGTTCCATGTGCACTTGAAAAGAAACTATACCCTGATTTTTTTTAGATGTAATGTCCTGAAAATGTCAATTCGGTCTAACTTTTCTACTGTGTCATTTAGGATCTCTGTTGCCTTATTGATTTTCTGTTTAGGGGATATTTCCATTGATGTAAGAGGGATATTAAAGTCTCTTACTATTACTGTATTCCCATCCATTTCTCCTTTTATGTCTATTACTATTTGTTGTATGTATCTGGGGTTCCTATATTAGGGGCATATATATTGACAAGTGTATTATCCTCTTCTTGAATGGATCCTTTAACCATTAAATGCTGTCCTTCTTTGTCTTCATTTATGGCCTTCAAATTAAATTCTATTTTGTCTGATATAGTATTGCAATCCTGCTTTCCTGTCTTGTCCATTCACATGAGATATATTTTCCCATCCCCTCACTTTAAGTTTATATGTGTCCTTTGCCCTAAAGTGAGTCTCTTGTAGACAGCAGATTGCAGGTTTTTGCTACTCTATGTTTTTTGATTGGAGCCTTCAGTCCATTGACATTTAAGGTAATTAATGACAAATATGTGTTGCTATTTTAAACCTTGTTTTCCAGTTGATTCTATATTTCTCTTTTGTTCCTTTAGTTTTTTTGTTGGATTATATCCTTTTATTTAATGCTTGTGTCCCCTTCTTTGGGTTGTTTTCAAGTCTTGGCTATCGTGAATAGTGCTGCAGTGGACATGTGTGTGCATGTGTCTTTTTCAAGGAAAGTTTTGTCCAGATAGATGCCCAAGAGTGGGATTGCTGGGTCATGTGGTACTTCTATGTATAGATTTCTAAGGTACCTCCATACTGTTCTCCACAGGGGTTGTACCAGCTTACATTCCCACCAAGAGTGCAGGAGGGTTCCCTTTTCTCCACACCCCCTCCAGCATTTGTTATTTGTGGACTTATTCATGATGGCCATTCTGACTGGTGTGCAGTGGTAACTCATAGTATTTTTGATTTGCATATCTCTAATAATCAGTGATGTTGAACATTTTTCTTGTGCTTGTTGGCCATCTGTACATCTTCCTTGGAGAAATGTCTATTCAGGTCTTTTGTCCACTTTTCCATTGGGTGGTTGGCTTTTTTGCTGTTTGGTTGTGTAAATTGCTTCTATATTCCAGAGATTAAGCCCTTGTCCATTGCATCATTTGAAACTATTTTCTCCCATTCTGTAAGTTATCCTTCTGTTTTCTTTTCGGTTTCCTTTGCTATGCAAAAACTTGTAAGTTTGATTAGGTCCCACTGGTTTATTTTTGCTCTTATTTCTGTTGCTTTGGGAGACCAACCTGAGAAAACATTTGTAAGGTTGATGTCAGAGAATGTTTGGCCTACGTTGTCTTCCAGGAGTTTGATGGTGTCTTGTCTTATGTTTAAGTCTTTCAGCCATTTTGAGTTTATTTTGGTGCATGATGTGAGGGTGTGTTCCAGTTTCATTGATTTGCATGCAGCCGTCCATGTTTCCCAGCAATACTTACTGAAAAGACTGTCTTTTTCCCATTTTATGTTCTTGTCTCCTTTGTCAAAGATTAATTGACCATAAGTGTTTGTGTTTATTTCTGGGTTCTCTATTCTGTTCCATTGGTCTGTAGGTCTGTATTGGTATCAGTACCACACTGTCTTGGTGACGGTGGCTTTGTAATATTGCCTGAATTCTGGGAGAGTTATGCCTCCTGCTTGGTTTTTGTTCCTCAGAATTGCTTTGGCAATTCTGGGTCATTTGTAGTTCCATATAAACGTTTGGATTGTTTGTTCTAGTTCTGTGAAAAATGTCATGGTAATTTGATGGGGATTGCGTTGCATCTGTCGATTGCTTTGGGTAGTATGGCCATTTTTACAATATTAATTCCACAAATAACAAATGCTGGAGGGGGTGTGGAGAAAACGGAACTCTCCTGCACTGTTGGTTGGAATATAAGCTGGTACAACCATTATGGAGAACAGTATGGAGGTACCTTAGAAATCTATACATAGAAGTACCATATGGCCCAGCAATACCACTATTGGGTGTATATCCAGACAAAACTTTCCTTGAAAAAGACACATGCACACACATGTTCACTGCAGCAGTATTCACAATAGCCAACATATGGAAACAACACACTTGTCCATCTACAGATGATTGGATTAGGAAGAACTGGTATATATACACAATGGAATACTACTCCGCCATAAGAAAGAACAAAATAATGCCATTTGCAGCAACGTGGATGGAACTAGAGACTCTCATACTGAGTGAAGTAAGTCAGAAAAAGAAAGACAAATACCATATGATATCATTTATATCTGGAATCTAATATACAGCACAAATGAAACTTTCCACAGAAAAGAAACTCATGGACTTGGAGAGTAGACTTGTGGTTGCCAAGGTGGAGGGGGAGGGAGTGGGATGGATTGGGAGCTTGGGGTTAATAGATGCAGACTATTGTCTTTGGAATGGATTAGCAATGTGATCCTGCTCTGTAGCACTGGAAATTATGTCTAGTCACTTATGATGAAGGCTGATAATGTGAGAAAAAAGAATGTATACGTGTATGGAGTTCCCATCATGGCTCAGTGGTTAACGAATCCGACTAGGAACCATGAGGTTGTGGGTTCAATCCCTGGTCTTGCTTAGTGGCTTAAGGATCCAGCATTGTTGTGAGCTGTAGTGTAGGTTGCAGATGCAGCTTGGATCCTGCATTGCTGTGGCTCTGGTGTAGGCCAGTGGCTACAGCTCTGATTGGACCCCTCGCCTGGGAACCTCCATATGCCATGGGAGTTGCCCAAGAAATGGCAAAAAGACCAAAAAAAAAAAAGAATATATACATGTATGAGTAACTGGGTGACCATGCTGTATGGTAGAAAAAAAATGTATTGGGGAAACAACAATGGATTATAATTAAGAAAAAATATAATAAACATGAAAAAAAATAAAGGAAGAGAAACAATCATGAGAAAAATAAAATAAAATAATAATAAAAATAAAACAAGTTGTGTCCCTGAGTTTGATTCCTCTAGATGCAAAAAGCAGGATGTGCCAAGCACTGATGTGCCCTTACAATGGGGCTGTTTTTTAAAATATGACAGTTATCCAAGTTGCAGGTTAGTCTGTCAGGGATCATCCTGGGGTTGCAGTCATTGTTGTTGTGTTTGTCTTGGAAATATAATATTTTTTAAGCTCATTAATATCCCCCTTCTGCACAAGGCAGTCAGAGCTCAGATTGGGCAGGTGGACGCGTACCATTTCTTAGGGCTTTACTCAAAGAGAGCTGGTGGAGTGTTCTTAGATTCTTCAAAATGTGATAGCTCTTTCATTGGTGCCAACATTGACAAAGAAAGTTACAAAGTACAAAGCTGGCAAAATACATACCAGGAAAGCTTTAATCAATAAAAGTATGAGTGGAAGTATTAATATATGATTTTAGAGCAAATAAAATTAATAAAGTCAAAAAAGGAATATTATCTAATGATAAAAGAATCAATGCACCAGGAAGACATAATGGTCCTTAATCTGTATGCACCAAACAACAGAACCTCAAAATTAATGAAGAAAAATTGGTGTGCATTTAAAAAAGGAAATGGATAATTTCATAATTATTATTGGTGACATTAAAAACTCTGTCTCTTTGAGTCTGCATTATGGCTCAGCAGGTTAAGTATTTGACTAGTATCCATGAGGATGTGGGTTTGATCCCTGGACTTGTTCAGTGTGTTAAAGGTCCTGCATTGCCACAAGCTGTGGCATAGATCTTAGATGTACCTTGGATCCCAAGTTTCTGTAGCTGTGACATAGGCTGGTAGCTGAACTCCGATTTGACCCCTAGCATAGGGCATTTTATATGCCACAGGTGTGGCCCTAAAAAGGAAAAATAAAGTAAAATTAAAAAATTTTTTAAATCAGTCTCAGAAGCTCAGAACTGCTAGACATAAAATCAAAAAGGACATCGAAAATCAAAACGCAATCAAAAATATCTACCTGACATATATAAAACACTCCACCAAATAAGAAAAGAATACATCTTCTTTCCCCAAAGATATCACAGAACATTCATAAGATAAATCATACCCTGGGGAGTTCCTGTTGTGGCTCAGCAGGTTAAGGATCCGACATTGCCTCTATGAGGATGCAGTTCAGTCCTTAGCCTTGCTCAGTGGATTAAGGATATGGAGTTACCACAAGATGCAGTGTGGTTTGCAGATGTGGCTTGGATCTGGTATTGCCATGGCTATGGTGTAGATCTCAGCTGCAGCTCCAATTTGACCATTAGCCTGGGAACTTTCATATGCCACAGGTGCACCCATTTAAAAAAAATCATATCCTGGGCCAAAAAACAAACTTAAAAAAATATAAATTAATTGAGATCATATAGAATAGAAATCTCTCTTTGCCACTATAGATTGTATCATTTGATCATGATGAAACCAAACTAACAAAGTTAATAACAGAAAGATAGAATATCTGAATACATGGAAATTAAATAGTATGCTTCCATAGAATCCATGGGTTAAAGAAGAAATGTTGAAGGAAATTAAAAATTACATACAATTGAACAGAAATGAAAGTACAACATATAAAAATGTTTGATTTTCAGTTAAAGAATTCTGAAAGGACACTTATAGTACTAAATACTTATACTAGAAAATAGTAAAGGGAGATTCTTGGTGGTCTAGTGGTTAGGAGTCAGTGCTTTCACTGCAGCAGCCCAGGTTCAATTCCTGGTCTGGGAACTGACATCCCACATCAAGCCACTGCATGCCAGGAAAACCAACAACAACAACAAAATGACAACAAAACAAACAAAAAACCTGAAATTGAAATAAGGTTTTTTTTTTTTTAAAGAGTTAAGTTCTCAAACCATTAATCTATTTTACTTCCTTGAGAATTTTTTAAAAAAGAAAAACAAAATACATCAGAAGAAATCATAAGGAAAAATAATAAGGGCACAGACAAAATCAATAAAAAATTTTAAAATTAATTAATTAATAAAACCTAAAGCAGGAAAATCAGAAAAATAAATAAAATGAAAAATTTAAAAATGTTTTTAAATGATGAAATCCTAGTAAGACACATGATACTTAAGACACAGCATCAATATCAGAAATGGAGTAGTGATATTACTATAGATCCTGAAGCCGTTAAGAGAATAATAACTGAATACTAAGGAAATACTATTAATGATTTTATGCTTGTAAATTCAACAACTTCAAAATAATGGACTAATTCCTAAAAAGCCAAAACTACCAAAACAACTAAAAATGAGACTGAAAAATCTTAATAACATTAAAGATCACCTAGAAACTGATTTCATAATTTAAAAACTCATAAGAAATCTCCAAGCCCAGATGTTTTTACTGATGAATTCTACTAAACATTTAAAAAAAGAATTAACACCAATTTTCTAATAACTTTTTTTCAGAAAATAGGAAGGTTGGACAACATCCTAAAACCCTCTATGTGACCTGCATTACCCTAATAACCACACCCAGGCAAGGACAGGACAAAAACAGAAAACTCAACAGCAATTATCTCTCCTGAAATTAGACATAAAAATTCTTAACAAAATATAAGCACTCTTAATCCAATGAGTAAAATGAATTATATACCATAACCATGTAGGATTAGTTCCAGGTGGGCAAGACTTTTTCAATATTTTGAAAATCTATTAATATAATCCACCGTATCACCAAAAGAAAAGTTACACGATTGTTTCAACTGATGCAAAAAAAAAAAAGCCTTTGACAGATATAACATACATATTAATGATAAAAACTTTTGGTAATTTAAGACCAGAAGAAAATTACCTTGAGTTGGTAACAATCATTTTTTTCTTTCTTTTTCAGCTGCACCCACAGAATATGGAAGTCCCCCGGTCAGGGACTGAATCTGAGCTGCAGCTGTAACCTTCATCACGGTTGTGTCAATGCTGAATCCTTAACCCACTGTGCCACGGTAGGAACTCCTAAATATCATTTATCAGGAGACTTTTTTAAGTGAATACACAGCATTCATGTCACAAAGCCCAGGAGTTCTGGGTAGTTAATGATGAACATTTAGCTTTCATACTATTAGGGCCTTTATGAGCATAATCTTAATTGAGCTATATAATAACACAGTAAATTAAGCTATTTGAACCCCATGTCATGAGACACCCAGAGTGAATGGAGCAAAATCCCTGCCACTGTCCCACAGATAGTGAACAGGCACACAGTTGAAAGCAATTCTCTGTTCCTGCACATCCCCTGCTGTCTTGACTTTATTCTTAACCAGAGTCTATCTCCCAGTCTTGAGGTGTGTCAGCCTTCTTTCTCCTGTAGAAAAGCAAATACTGTTTACAATACTGGTGAAAGTGCAGAGAGTTTCTTTTCCATCATCCAACACTTATCCTTCCCACCAGCTTTTGCTGTTGATGTTGTGAACACTAAACTCCAGCCATAGAATAATATGCCCTCTAAGTAAGAAGCCCTTCCTGAAGTGGGGCTCCTCAGCTACCAAGGCCTCCTTGTCAGGGTGTGGAAAATTCTAGGAGTCAAAGCTCCATATGGGAGGAATTGAAGAGTTCTTCCTTGTAATTTAGACCTGTGGATCCTACTCCCACCCAATAGAGATGCCAGAACAGAGTTGCCTTTCCCATGATGGCTGGTCTAACATTTTCAGACAGCATCCCGGGAGAAGTGACTGTTACTTGTAGGAGCAATGGTGGGCAGGAGATTCTAGGAGAAGATCTTGGTGCACCAGGACGTGGAAGTGACAGTCTGAAGGTGTCCATGCTCTGTTAGCAGGTGTCACATGCTGGTCTTCAGCCTGACAAGGAAGAAAGAATTATATTTAGGGAGCAGTAGTCAAACCACAGAAATGACATTCCAAAGATGCAGTGTTTTTTCTTATATGTATTTGGAAAATTGTCTACAATGGAAATACTAATAAGTACTTTGTTTTGAAGAATGTTTTTTCTTTTTTTTTCAGTGTGATCATAAATTTTATTTATTTTTAAATTTTTATTGGAGTATAGTTGACTTACAATGAAGAAGAACCTTTTTTCTATGTCTCCTGTGATCCTGCCCATGGCCATGTGACATGAACGAGGCAAAGTTCTGTCAGTGGCAGAGGTGAACGTGCATGCAGTGCTTTTTCCCAGGATTTGCTTCAGCTAACTTAATTTCTTCTGTCATAATTTTGACTTCCCTTCCCACATCTCAGGCACAGAGATGAGTTTAGGGCTGTCTATCTGATGGACAGTTTAACATGCAGTAAAAAAAGTCACTATTCTATGTTGAAGGTTTCTTTCTCCCACCTCCCTATCCTATCTGTCATTTATACATCATACCCTCCTTTCTTCCCTTTATTAGCACTGGTTTCAACACTATTCCAGAAGAGCATGCTCAGCTCCCTTTGTCTGGAATCTGTTGGTCTTTTGTGTTGTTGCTCTTTCTCCTTATTCTTTTTTCCTTCCCATTTCCCCTCCTAACAGCTTTCTCCCCACCATGGGAGATGGAGGCCTGTGGACACAAACACTGACTGGTTTACCCAACACTGCCCAGGAGAGAGCAGCCTTCTTACACATCTAGGTGTCTCCAGGTCCTTTCCACACTTTCACTGTCTGGTGCTGTGCAGGCAGGGTCTCTCTGTCTCCCTGGGGAGCTCCCTGGAAGGAGGCTCACAATCCATCCTGCAGATGTCTTCATGAGAACCTGCTGTGTGCCAGGTAACTTAGAGGCATTGAAATATACCCAGCCCCTAATGTAAATAGGTGCAGCCATTATGGGAAACAGAATGGAATTTTCATCAAAAGCTAAAAAAAGCATTGGAATATGATCCAGAAATCCCACTCTTGGCTATATATCTGGAGCAAATTCTGATTCAAAAAAGATACGTGCACCTCAATGCTCAATAGCTGCACTATTTGTAATAGCCAAGACATGGAAGTAACTTAAGTGTCCATCGACAGAAGAATGGATTAAGAAGATGTGATACACACACACACACACACACGCATGCACACACTTCCTCTCTTACTTTTAACACTTACTCATCTGGAAAACATGAGATAAGGGAAGGAGTTTCTGGGCTCCCTTGATCCTGATTTCCCAATTTGCTCAACCTCAGAACCATATGTGGCTGCCACCAGAGGGCACTCCTCACTGCCGCTCCTGTCTGCCAAGTTTAACGCCAAACAGGACCTTAGTTCCTAAAACCTCTGTATCTGTCTAGTCAGGGGGAGGCTCTTAAAACTGCTGCAAGAGCCAGGGCAAAACATCCCTTTTTGAGGGAGGGTGAGTGTGAGGGTGAGGTTGCTGCGGTTGCATTCCATTGGTTTGTGTTTATTTTACCCACACAACAGCATCTATTGGAAAAAAACAACCTCAATAATTAATTTTGTTTGCTTCAATTGCTTTAAAGGATTTTTTTTGCTTAAGGGTCAACTTCCCCCACCTCCAACACCCTTCCTTTTGTCAATAAGGAGCTTACCTGCAGTCACTGTGGGGTCATGCTTGCTTTTTTCCATCAGTGCATTCTCCTATAGCAACGTATTTGGTAATCAAAATATCCTCCAAATAGCATCCCTTTAAAATCCCATGACAGTCTTAGTTTTCCTGTCACCAGAGGGACAGTAAACTTATCAGCAATCCATCAAAGCTATGAAATTTGCCCAAAAAGTGAGATCAGACTTCTAAAAATTAAGTGGCATTTGGTTAATTGGTGTTGGGAGCCTCATGGCTAGGAAGCCAGAGAACCTTTAATGTCTACACATATTTTTAAAATTCACCCTTAAAGTCTGCATGTATGACTCATGGGGGTGAGCTTCTTTATCATTTTTCCCTTTTGAATTTGGTTAATTTGATGTGAGATTGATTGAGCAGATTTAGAAACTTGCTCACAAATTCTCACTTTTTCATTCCTGTCTTTTCTGGATTGAATGAAAGATGTGGAAGTTTGTAAAGGCTGAAGGAAATTGTTTTTGTTTTAACTTTACAACTTCTTTCAGTCAAAGTGTGAGGCCAAGTCCTACCTGGGACCATCAATCATTACATTTAAGAATGGGAGGGTAAAGCATGACTCTTCTCTTGTGGGCCCTCAACTTCACAGTCTCTGTGATTTGAAAAAATTATTTCCTTGCTCCAGGTCCTTGTTCAGCTGTCTGGGATGTGTGCTGCACTGCTCTTCAGGGTCACGGATGGAATTCTCAAGGTCTGTCTCTCCTTTCTCTCTGAGAGCTTTGCTCTTTCCTGGCTTAAATCTCACCTCTCTGTGTATGACCGTTAAATCAATTATTCTGCCTCAGGTTGGTCTTTCCTAAGCCATTTCAACAATCTTATTTGAACTCTCTGCTTCCAGGATGTTTTGCATGAGAACAATAATCAGTGCTGCCTACAGTTGGAAAGTCTGTTCACAGTACTCATTTTGCACAGTGAAAATCTCTGCAGCTTCCCATCTCATTCCCTTTATGGTTTTCCTCTAGGGGATCTCTAAAGTGAGGCTATGGTGGGGTTTACTATGACCACCAGCATCCACGCTGCACAGCAGGGGGCCACTGTGGGCCCCTCCCAGCTGCTTATTCTGTTAAGGCCCCAGGGATCCATCTAACCTGTCACTGAAGCACTGGCACATTGGTCCTCATTGATATTTGTCAAATTATTTCTCAGCTCAGCATTAGATCTCAAAGATGATTTTCACTCAAATACAAAATAGCTTCTCTGACATGTCCCTTGAAACTGCAATTTTCTCTGCCACTGTGAAGGAGGTGACAGGAGACATCTGCAGATGTCACTAGGAAGACAGACAGACCCAACCCTGTTGGGACCGCCTGCGGCCCCCCCTTTCCTTTATTGTAGTTATCAGCAATCCTGACATGCTGTCACCTTGACAATCAAAGACCATCTTCCCCCAAACAGTCTGACAGCCTCTCTTTCTGAGCCCCTATGCAGGTGCTGAGCCTGTGGCAGAGTAGGGCCAGCAGTTTGCAGAGACCTGCTATCTGGTTTCACTCATTCTGGTAACACTTACCTGACGGCAGGCATTGGACAAGTATGGCAGGTACAGAGGCTCACAGCTAGACCCAGTTCACTACATTAGAGAACACTCAACAAAGAACTGCATAAGTTATTAGTAGCTACACTTGGGATAAGCATGAGAAAAGTGAAGCATGTGTTATAATAAAATATGTAACAGGATGGTTTCCTGGAGTGGGTTGCAGGTGAAGTGGCCAGAAAGGGTGTCTCGGGGAAAGGGATTTTTTGATGGCCAAGGGAGAGAGTGGACCTGAACCAGCCTGAGACCATAGCCTTGGGCACTGGACCCTGCAATAAACAGAAGTGGGGTGGCAGGAGCAGAGGCCCTGAGTAGTGGGCAGGTGGCTGTGAAGGCTATGGGTAGGGCTTTGGGGTAGGCAAAAATCATTTGGTTTGGTTTTCTTTTCCCAGTGAAATTGAGAACAGCAGGTGACAGGGAAATTGAGAGGGAATCTTCTGGGAAAGTGTGGGCTCAGTGGAGCCGTAACTGCAAGAACAGCCTTAAAATGTGTGCAGTCTGTGCCGGGCCTAGGGTGGGTGAGATGTAGGGGAGCAGAGGCCACAAAAAATTCCTCCCTTCTTCTCAGGACTGAGTCGCAGTGCTAGCTGAGCCCTGGGTCAAGGAAAAAACAATGCTGGGCAGACAAGGAGGGAAAAGGCCCACAGGAGGAAGGTCACCCATTGGGGCCAGTGAAGAAGAGGGCCTGGACAGTAAGGATCAAGTTTTACCTAATTCTGTGGGCTACAATCTCCCAACTTTTGAAACATATATTACTGAAACAAAATGTATATTTATACATCAACATCAACTACAACATAAAGGAATGAAGTGAAAATAAAAGGTTACCCCATATCTATCCAACTTCCAGGACACCTGCTCGAAGGCAGCTATTAGGGATTTCCTATTGTGGTTCAGCATGTTACAAACCCAGCTAGTATTAATGAGGATGTGGGTTTGATTCCTGGCTTTGCTGAGTGGGTTAAGGATCCAGCGTTGCCACAGCTGTGGTGTAGGTTGCAGATGCAGCTCAGATCCAACATTGCTGTGGCTGTGGTGTAGGCTGGCAGCTGCAGCTCTAATTTGACCCTTAGCCTGGAAACCTCCATATGCCATGGGTGTAGCCCTAAAAAGAAAAAAAAAAAGCAGATATTATTTATTGCCTCTTGTTTTACTCCTCTAAAGGATCTGGTTATCCTGCATTTCTTGATTTAAACACTTTCTATTATTCCTCACCTACTCTCTCCCTCCACTCCCTTTCAAGTTTTCATAAGAATGGTATGGTTTTTAGTTCTCCAACTGGTTGCCTTTACATTTCATAAGTTTATTTTTCTAATCACATCAATTGGACAATCTCTTGTCTCCCTTTCATCTGAAGTAAGGAAATATTTATCCCTTCACTTCTCTCCCATCTCTAGCTTTTGCTGCTGTACATGACTTTCATATTTACGACACTTTCACACATATACTTCTGCTTCTTGGTCCTGAGTCTGTGTTTGCTCTAGATGTGATTGAAAACTCAGAAACAGCTTTTGAAATATTAGAGTATCTTAATGGATGTCAGTGCAAACATGAGCAATACAGTTGACTGAAGAGAAAAAGAATTAGAATCCTGAATTGATAAATCTGAGAAGTACATATCAAAAAGCAAGATCAAATGAGGTCTCAAAAAATATGTAGCTGGGGTTCCTATTGTGGCTCGGTGGGGTTAAGGACATGACTTTGTCCACAAGGATGCTAGTTTGATCACATGTCTCCCTCAGCAGGTTGAGGATCTGTGGCTGTGGCTTAGGTCGACAGCTGCAGCTCCACTTTGACCTCCGTACGCTGACCATGAAGCCATAAAAAGAAAAACAAAACAAAAATGTGTAGCCTATCCTATGCTCTAGAACAAAGTTTAGCAAATATTTTTATGTAAAGGGCCAAAAAATAACTATTAGACTTTACAGGCCGACTTGTCTCAGTCAGAGGTGCTCCCCTCTACTGTTGTAGCACAGATGACATCATGGAAACTACATCATAAAATGTATGTGGCTGTGTCCAATAAAATGGACAACAAAATCTGTCATCAAAATCAAGCTATAGGAGTTCCTGCTGTTGTGAAATGGGATTGGTCGTGTCTTGGGAGCAGAGGTTCGATCCCTGGCCTGGCACAGTGGGTTAAGGACCTGGCATTGCCGCACCTGTGGCTTAGGTCGAAACTGCATCTCAGATCTGATCCCTGGCCCAGGAACTCCATAAGCCATGGACAGCCAAAAATGAAAAACAAAAACCAAAAAACAAAAAACAAGCTACTGCCAGAGTTCCTGCTGTGGTGCAGTGGTTAAGAATCCAACTGCAGCAGCTTGGGTCACTGTGGAGACTTGAGTTTGATCCCTGGCCTAGAATTTCCATATACCACAGGTGTGGCCATAATAAATAAATAAATAGGAGTTCCCATCTTGGCTCAGTGGTTAACGAATCCGACTAGGAACCATGAGTTGTGGGTTCAATCCCTGGCCTTGCTCAGTGGGTTAAGGATCTGGCGTTGCTGTGAGCTATAGTGTAGGTTGCAGACAAGGCTTGGATCCCATGTTGCTATGGCTCTGGGGTAGGCCGGCAGCTGCAGCTCTGATTAGACTCCTAGCATGGGAACATCCATATGCCGCAGGAGCGGCCCTAGAAAAAGCAGGAAAAATAAATAAATAAATAAATAAATAAATAAATAAATAAATAAATAAATGAAAGCCACAGCCAAGCCCTGGTTTAAAGCAGTTGTCCTCTAATTTTAATGAGTTTCAGAATCCCCTGGAGGTTAGTCACCACCATAGCTTCTGAGGTGGGCCTGAGGAACTAGGTTTCTTACAAGTTTCCAGGTGGCAACCTTTGATGATGCTTTGCACTATATTATGATCCTCTTGTACATATTTGTGATTTTTCTGGAGTCCCTGAAGGTACTTTTCTTTTTGTATTTGGAATCTGACTACAATTTAACACTAAGGTTTTATATGATTATCATCATGCTTTTTATTTCATAAATCTGCTTTCTTCTTAAAATATTTTTTCCCCAGCACGCTCACCTTTGCGCTTTGGTAGACCAGTTTCTCTCCAAGCCTGTTGTCCAGCCATTGTCTGAGACTGTCATTGTCTCCAGGATGGGGTTACTCTGTGCTTTCTTCCGTCCTGGATTTATATTAGTCTTACTGTAGTACATCATTAAGAAGTAATTATTTCACAGAGGATTCATGCCACAGTAGAAATTATCACTATTTGGACTCAGAGGACCCAAATTAAGCTCAAGCTTTAAAGGATGACAAAAAAATGAAGACTGAATCTATTTCTAGTGTTTTCAAGACAGAGATAGCACCAGTGGGCCTTTGCAAAATGTTGGCTAGTGAAGCCCAGTTTATTTTTTGTTGACCAATAGAGAAGTAACAGAAAACTCATTGTGAGAATGGGTTATGTTATATGAAGTGCTGAAGTCTGTTGGCCAAGGACCAGTTACTCCTGTTGAGAATGGGAAAATCATTAGTGCTTCTTAAACTCTTCTACTGCCTGCTTTTCATTTTGTTCCATTAGTTCTTCTTCCAGATTATAAAGTAAAAATAACATAGGGAAAATGTATGATTTTGTGACATTCTAATCACACATGAAGCAAGTATAAAAAGCATAAAAGCAAGGCACCCCTGAGTTTTGCAAGTTTAATTAAGTGCACTTTTACAAGACTGAGTGTGCAAATATATACTAAAGGAAAAGACTGGTTTCAGGCAAGAACAAGACACAATTGCATTCTAATTGATAGTTTCAGTCCACTGAAAGAAAAATGTCTCACTGGAGCGAGTCCTGCATGGATTTTCCATTTTCACCATAAAACTTTTAGATCATTTGACTTTCCTTAAGTTGATATAAGTGTGTAGTTCTGTTTGCAATAGCCAAAACATGGAAGCAACCTAAGTGTCCATCGACAGAGGAATGGATAAAGAAGATGCAGTATATATGTGCAATGGAATGTTACTCGGCCATAAAAAAATAATGAGCTAATGCCATTTGCAGCAGCCTGGATGGACCTAAAGACTATCATACTAAGCAAAGTAAGCCATAGTAAGACAAATATATGAAATCACTAATATGTGGAATCTACAAAAACCCATGCAAATGAAATTATTTACAAAATAGAAATAGATTCACAGACATAGAGAGAAAAATTATCATTACCAAAGGGGAAAGGGGTGGGGAGTAGGGATAAATTAGAAGTTTGGATTAACAAATACACATCACTGTATATAAAATAGATACACAATAAAGACCTACTATGTAGCACAGGGAAATATATTCAATATCTTTTGATAACCTATAATGAAAAGAATCTGAAAGAGAATGTATATATATATATATATATACACATATATACTGAATCACTTTGCTGTACGTATGAAATTAACAGCCTTATAAATCAACTATACTTCAATAAAAATAAATAAATGTGCAGTTCTGTGATAATTAAATTCTTCCTCTGAAATGAATACTTATTTTGCTGTATATATTTGTTTCCTGTCTGTATGTTTTTGTGGATTCTCTTCAATGATGAGACTGATTTTGCAGAAAATCTGTTTTGGTGTGACAAAGGAGATGGCAGTCCCTAAAGGTCTTGGCACAACTCAGGGCTTCTGGGGATAGTGACAGTCTGGAGTAGGCACCCACACCTTCCTCTGGTAGCATCCTTTCACCTGACCTTGGCATACAACCTACAACAATAAGTTTTAGAGAAAAAAATTGATGCCTTGGGGACCTGATGAGTTGATGTGTTTTCTAATGGTGTCTGTTCCTTGATTATTTTTAGCAAATAAATTGAGTTGACCATATATTTTTTTGTTGGTTCCTGGGAAAAGGAATTTAGGAGCATGGCTAAAGATGAGATAAAACAGAGTTCCCATTGTGGTTCAAGAATGCAACCCAACCTAGTGTCCGTGAGGATGCGGGTTAGATTCTTGGCTCCACTCAGTGGGATAAGGATCCAGTTTTGCCACAAGCTGTGCAGCTTGGATCCAGTGCTGCTGTGGCTGTGGCATAGGCCTGCAGCTAAAGCTCTGATTTGATTCCCAGCTTGGGAACTTCCATATACTTTTTATACAAGCCGGTGATCACACTCTTCTTGGACATGAGTATATATATATATATATATATGTATATATATATATATATATATTCAAAAGAGTAGTCTTATTCATAATCTCTAGCACTAGAAATGACTCATAACAGGTGAATGGTTAAATGATGGTCCATCCAAACCATGCAATAAAAGAGGAACAAACTATTCTTATACTAAAAATACTGGATGAATCTCAAGGAGATTGTGTTGAATTAAAAAAAAAAAAAAAAAGGAGAGAGCGAGAGAAGCAAACTCAAAAGTCCATACACTATATGATTCCATTAATATAGCATCTTTGAAGTGGCAAAATTACAAAGAATGTAATAGTGGTTGGTGTAGACTAGGAAGAGGAAGAGGGCTCTGGCTACAAAGGCTAGTAAAGGATGGATCTGTTTTGTACTCTGACTGTGGTAATAGTTATACAAATCTATGTATAAGATAAATAAGGTAAAATTATGTAGAACTAAATGTCCACACACAGACAAGTAGGTGCAAGCAAAACAGATAAAATTTGAATGTTTGATGGATTGCATAAATGGCAATCTCCGGCTCATGGCATTGTGACTATAATTATACAAGAAGTTACCACTGAGGGGAGTTAGGTGAAGGGTATATATGGGATTGCTATTACTTCTTAGGCCTGCATGTGAATCTGTAATTATCTCAAACTAAGAAGTTAAAATTTATATAAGTTCATCACATTCTGGGCCAAAAATTACCACTAAGTTGGTGGTGACTTAGAAGTTGTCCCTGGAACCAATGGTTAGAAGCATAGTCAGGGTCTCTGTGAACAGAGCCAGGTTCAAGGAATGGATTATCCCATAAACTCACAGTTAGGATGCAGGAAAACAAACCTGGGGGTGGGAAAGTGTGGGTTTAAAAGATTTTAATAGTTGACATTTTAATAAATGCATTTCAGCAGTTATTACAAAGAGAGGAGAAAGAAAGAGAGAAAGAGAAAGAAAGGAAGGAAGGATAGAAGAGGCAAGGAAGGGAGAAAGAAAAGCTGTATAGTAGAAAAAAAAATAACATATTGGGGAAATAAAAAAAAAAAAATGCCGGAAAAAAAAGTAAGAACAACAACAACAAAAATCACCATTTTGTAAACTTCGGTTAAGACAAGTGATTCAAACAAGGGTCATCAAGGGAAACTGAAAAGCACCAGAGGAAACATGAGGAATGACATAGACATAATCCTGCAGTTCCATAACATCACCCCATGGAGTGCTTGCTAATTAGAAAGGGAGAAACATACCTTCATGTTGGAACATGCAGGCTGTTACCCTTGGCTATGTGACCAAATAGGCATCATTAACAAAGATTTCCAACATTATGTGCCTCCTGATGGGATGTGATATAAAATACACAGAAGCTGCATTATTGCCAAAAATCTTTAGTCTCAATCTAAACAAGTCTTGAATCTAATTTACAAATTGCATGAAACAGGGAAAATGGAAGAATCAACCATACAGATCTGGAATATGGAATGTTCCATAAGTGAAGTTTCTCCAATAAATCAATACCATGAAAAAGGAAAATAAATCAATACAATGAAAAAATTAATATCATGAAGAAAGAAAAAATCCCTACAAAGAGATTCTGAGGGAATGAAGGTTAGTGGACCCAATTTTTGAGCTCTCTCTCCAACTCACTCCAGCTGATGGGTATTTGCCAGAATGGAGCTTATACCTTTGTTTTACACCCAGGTTTTTGCAAATACACCCCCAGGGCAAAGCAAGAGGGAACAGACCCAGGAGCTCAGACTTACTGGAAATGAAGTCTATTAGCTCATCATTATAGCTACAGCCTGAGAGGCAGGCTTCTAGTCTTCTAGTTTTTTTGTTTGGGGGGTTTTGTTTCGGTTTTGGATTTGGGTGGGTTTTTTGGGGTTTTTTTTGGGTTTTTTTGGGGTTTTTTTTGGCAGTATTTGCAGTGAGTTTATTTCTTTAATTTTTTTTTTATTGAAGTATAGTTGATTTACAAAGTTGAGCCAATTAAATCTTTTTTTTTTTTTTTTTTTGCCACCCTGAGGCATAAGGATTTCCCAGGCCAGGGATCAAATCTGAGCCAACGTTGCCACAGCTGAGGTAACACTGGATCCTTTAACCCACTTGCCGGGCCAGGGATCGAACTTGTATCCTGGCGCTGCAGAGAGGCCGCCATGCCTATTGCACCACAGTGGGAATGCCCAGGCTTCTAGTTAAACACACATTTAAGAACTGACTAGGAGTTCCCGTCGTGGCGCAGTGGTTAATGAATCCAACTAGGAACCATGAGGTTGCGGGTTCGGTCCCTGCCCTTGCTCAGTGGGTTAACGATCCGGCGTTGCCGTGAGCTGTGGTGTAGGTTGCAGACGCGGCTCGGATCCCGCATTGCTGTGGCTCTGGCCTAGGCTGGTGGCTACAGCTCCGATTCAACCCCTAGCCTGGGAACCTCCATATGCCGTGGGAGCAGCCCAAGAAATAGCAACAACTACAACAACAAAAAGACAAAAGACAAAAAAAAAAAAAAAAAAAAGAACTGACTAAAAACCCTACCAAAAACCTCAGAAAATGGGTGCTACCTTCATGCTCTCCCTCTGCAGTGGTCCAGGGCCCCAATATTCTCAGAGAGTTCTCTTACCCATGTCTGGTGCCCTGGTTTTGGCAGCTGTCACCTAAGGGATACCCCCTTGAACACCTGGCTCTGGTGGCCAGTGGGACTTGCGTTCTTGATTTCCATAAGACTGCAACAATCAGAGGGACATCTCTCACAGGCTTCCACACCCAGGGCACTGCACACACAGCAGACACACCCTCAGACTTTCTGTAGAAGAGGTCTGTTTTCCTGTCCTGGAGCTTCAGCCTCAGGGGAAGGTTCAGGATGGCACATACCTAGAAGCCTAGGGAAATGCTGTCAAGGAACACAGGCCAAGGGATGTTGTCTTTCCACTCTCTCTCTCTCTGCTTCACTACAGCTCATGGGCATCTCAGGAGATTATGCACTCATTTGGAGCTTCAATATTTGTGATTGCTACACAGGGGAAAACTCCAGATTACCTGGGCTGATGCCCAAGTTGGCTTACATTTACTTGGAATATAAAAATGGAATAAACCAGCATTAGGTAAATTATTGACAAACAAAGAATATAGGAAATTAGAGTGTTCTCAAGAGATGATTAAGGAGAATTTACTGTACAGTACAAGAAAATATTTACGGCACAATTTGTAAAAATTTATATGGGAAAAAACAATGGATATATGTGTATGTGTTGCAGGATTCTCGTACAGAGAGATGGGACCCCAAGGCTTTTTGCCAGGAAGCAGTGTTTATTTGTGCCAGCACTGGCTTAGAGGATTCATATCCAAAGGCTGACCCCCGAAAGCAGCGGGTAGCTGTCTTATATACACTGCGCAGCGGGTAGCTGTCTTATATACACTGTGGTATTTTTTTTCTTTTACACTTTGGTCCCTTTGTCCCCCTTATAAGGTAGCATACATTCTGTAAATTCTGATTGGATGGTCTATGCTACAAAGTTGCACATGGATACAGATTATGTCATACTGCCACAAAGTTGCACATGTGTGCACAGATGCTGATTGTGCATGTTGCCTTCCCGTTGTTCTGGAAAGACTCCTACCACATTCCCCCCTTTGTGCTCAGATCCCCTTTTGGAGTCAAGGAACATCATCTTGGTTTAGGGGTTTATATTTCCATAGCTTCATTGCATGTGTGCTGTTTTTCTTCAACCATGGCCTCAATGAGGCTGGAGACAGACCTCATAACTGGGGGGCTAGACAGGGTAGGATCAGGCAAACCCCCCAAATTAAAAACAGAACACCTATGAAGGTTTTGAATCCCCCAAAAGTTGAAAACCATCCCCAAACAAATTTTTTTTAACAACCCGCCTGTAACCTGATGATGCAGTTTAACATACAGATGGGAGTATGGTATCCCTAAGTCCTGTCCTCTGCCCAGGTGGCTGGACCATACTAATGGATATATGCTCAGGGGGCCATTTGTCATCTTTTCAGTTGCCAATTTTTAGGGTACACCATTTTCTCTGGATCTCCTACTCCTCATACACTTGGACTCCCAAGTGTTCCCCTCTGGCAAGTGGGAGCAAGAAGAAAGATGGGCAGATCCACTCCAACACATACGACCCTGACCAGTTTTGGGGAAATAGAGTATAGGCTGTTCTCCCACATATCCAGTATAGTCCACCTGGGGCCCACCATTCAGTGTCTGCATTGACCTCATCTCAGGTCTTTTGTCATGTTTCCAGCCAGCCAGAGCAGCCTCTGCCAACCCTATGGCAAAGATCAAGGCAAGGATCACAATAACAGACAGGTGTAAAAGGTGGCAGTGCATCACAGTGACAGGACCAAAATAGGAAACAAAAACAGTCTGTTTATCCCATTGGGCAGCCGATTCCTCAAGCTTCTCTCGTGCATAGATTGCTTCTGGAGGACTAAAGCAGGGCTGCCGTCCTTGAGGGTCTCTGGGGTTGCAATCTGTTTCCTCTGAATGGTCACCAGCTTCCTCTGGTGTTAATGGTTCAGAAGTGTATTCCCAGCCTTGGAAAGCCAGTTTTACTTTGCTGTGGTGAATCCAAGGATCCACTTCTGCCACCTTTACAGCAGTAGGGGTGGATAAAATGACATTAAATGGGCCCCTCCAAAGAAGTTTTAATGGCTGGATATTTCATCCTTTTACCCATATAGCATCTCCTAGTTTGAAGAGGAGGGTGTCTGTTGTTAGGCTTACAGGTAACCATTCCCTAACCCACTGATGGGGGATGGCCAGGGTGGAACCTAGCACCTGCATCTGTGGCTTCAGGGTGAGATTTCCTAATTCCTTTACTTCTCCCCTTATACCCTTAATGAGAGGAGGGGGATGCCCATAGAGGACTTCATAAGGGGAAAACCCTGTTTGCTTAGTGGGGCTGATTCTTAGCAAGGCTATTGGCAAGAGCTGGTCCCAGTGTAAATGAGTCTCCTGTCACAGTTTACTTAATTGCAGTTTCAGAGTCCAAATCATCTGTTCACTTTTGGGGCTGATAGGTCCCTGGTGTGTGTTATTTTGGGCACTATGTTTTACATTGTTTGCATACTACCAGGGCTATTCTGGAAAGCTGAGGGATGTAGAAGTGTTGGCCCAATGTGGTCTCAAGAGCTGTTCAGCCAATGTGAGTCTCCTGGGAAAACTGTTTGACAAAGCCTGGGGCTAGGGCCTCAGGAATTGCTATTCCTCCATCTTCAAATTTCCATCATATCCCTGGGAGGTACTTTCCATTTTCAGTTTTAAACCAAAAGTTTTCATGTTGTGAGTAGTTAGGGTCCCATTCTGCCCATGGACTAGGGAACAGTGGGGCTGTCAGAGCCACTGGTTCTATTGTCCCCTTGGAGGCTGCAAGTTTTGCTTCTTTGTCTGCTTTATGGTTTCCCTGAGCAACTGTGGTGTTCCCCACTTGATGTCCCTGACAGTGTATGACTGCCTCCTTTCAAGGGGCCCACACAGCATACAAGAGTTTGAGAATTTCTTTGCCATATTTTACATCCTTTTCTCCTGAGTTGATTAGGCCCTTTTCTTTATACAAAGCCCTGTGTACATGGTGGGTGGTGAAGGCACATTTGGAACCAGTGTATATATTGATAGGTATTCCTGCTGCCAGTTGGAGGGCTTGGGTTAGCGTGATGAACTTTGCCTTTTGAGTGGAAGTACCTCTTGGTACAGCTTTTGCTTCAGTGGTGGAATGTAGGGCCACCACAAAATACCCAGCAAGGAACTCTCCCTCATTTACAAAATTGTTACCATCAGTTAAATATTCAGTGTCTGGGTTTTCGAGGGGCTGGTCTGTTAAATCTGAAAATCCCTCATCCATGACTTTAGGTAGTAGGGTTGCAGGATTTAGGGTCCTTACTACCTCTAGGCAAATGTGCAGGTTTTCATGTAATATCCCCTAATATTTGACCATCTGGGCATTAATCAGCCAGTGTTGTCTTTTTTTTTTTTTTTGCCACACCTGCAGCATATGGATGTTACCAGGCCAGGGGTATAATCAGAGCTGTTGCTGCCAGCCTACACCACAGCCACAGAAATGCCGCATCTGTGACCTACACCACAGCTCATGGCAACACCAGATCCCTAACCCACTGAGTGAAGCCAGGGATTGAAACTGCAACCTCCTGGTTCCTAGTCAGATTCATTTCTACTGCACCATGACAGGAACTCCAGTATTGTCCCTTATAATCCATTAATTTTACTACCAAGTGTGGCAATTGGACAGTTAATTCTTGATCCAGGTCAATTTATCAGCTTCTGACACAGAGCTATGGCTGCAAGTGCTTGAAGGCAGGGTGGCCATCCTTGGACAACAGAGCCAAGTTGCTTGGAAGGGTATACCACTGGACAATGCCATGACCCCAACACTTGAGTTAAGACCCTTCTTTGAGACCAGTGCACTCATGCATATACAAGAAGGGCTTGGCCATGTCTGGGAGTCCTGGGCCAGGCACATTGGTGAGGGCCCACTTAATTTCTTCAAAGGCCTTTTATTGCACTTATTCCCACAACAGATGTTCTCATTCTCCCTTCTTTGTGGCCTCATAAATGGGCTTTGCCAAAATGGAGTAGTTGGGTATCCAAATTCTACAGAAACCTGTGGCCCTGAGGAATTCTTTAACGTGATGTTGGGTGGATGGAACTGGGATTGAGCAGACAGCCTGCTTTCTTTCTGGGCCAAGTTGACATTGTCCCTGGGATAGGTGAAAACCAAGGTATTTGACTATCTTGCAACAGATGTGGGCTTTCTTCCTTGAAACTTTGTAGCAAGGCTGGATTATTCTGTACTTTGGAGCCTTTATAGGTGCCTTTGAATTCCCATCTGGGCCTTACAAGTGATGAAATATTGCCTTTGTTGGATGGGCCCTGCCCCTGGCTTCCCTAGGGTCAGGGCTGTTTGGCCATGGGAGTAGTTTTCCCAATAAGTCCTGACCCATCAAAGCCACATGACAGTTGGGAATATATGGAAATTTGTGAATGACTTCATGTCCCCCCATCAAAGCCACATGACAGTTGGGAATATATGGAAATTTGTGAATGACTTCATGTCCCCCCAAAGCACATAAGGGGCACCGTGTTTGGTTGCCTGTGGCCCCTTATGATGGTGGCTTGCCTCTCTGAGATTGGGCCCACAGGCTGAGTAACCACTGAGTGCTCTGCCCCAGTATCTACTATGAAGACAATGAGCCAGCCCCCTACATTCATTTAGACCATAGTCTCTTGGGGCCTAGCAAAATAGACCTTGGTTGGTCCTAGTCCTTCTCATAGTCTCCCATAGCAGCCAGGCCAATAAAATCATTTTCTGGGGCCTCATGTGGCTGCTGGGCTGGCTGATATAAGCCCTGGACCACCTGGCCTCTTCCCCTATGCTTGTGGCCCAATTGGGGATCATATGACAATTGGGGGCATTCATTTTTCCAGTGGCCTTCCTGCGGTAGACACATTGGTTCCATCCCAGTTTTGCCCTTGTGTGAGATGGTCCTCCTCGTTGCCCCCTTTTCTGGCCTCAGCCTCAGCCTCTGCCCTGTGGGGCACCTTCCATTTGCTTCACCAAGGCAGCAGCCAGTAGGCTCACCTTTATTTGCATTTTGTGTTTTCAGTCTTTAGTGCTGCCTGGTCACGGAAGACAAACTCTTTGGATGCTATCTCCAGCAACTGACTAACATTCATGCCTGCAAAGTCCTCTAACTTCTGGAGCTGGTGTTGTATGTCCCCTTGTGACTGGCTTATGAAGGCTGCATTGACCATCTGCTGGTTTTCAGCTGCTTCTTGGTAAAAGGGGTATAGAGGCAGAACGCCTCAAATAGCCTCTCATAGAATTGGCTTGGGCTTTCATCAGGCCCCTGGAGTATATCTGAGGTTTTGCTCCTGTTCATGGCCCTTTTTCCCACCTTGTTTCATGTCATTTAGGATAGCCTCATGGTAGCATGTAAATTGTGGAAGTCCCCCTTCAACATGAGGGGTCCCATTCGGGGTCCTCCCCAAAGAAATGGTCCTGGGCATAAACCTTGGCATTTAGTGTTTGTGCTGGGGTTTTTATCTCTAGCCATTTTAGAGCTGCCTGAGTAATTCAGTGCCATTTTTCAGTGTTAAGCAGAGCCAGAACAAGCTGGCAGCAATCAGTCCAGGTAAGCTTGTGGATCTGGATGATGGACTGCATTAGATCAATCACTGCCTGAGGCTTCTCTGTGTAGGAGGGGGTGTGATTTTTCCAGTTTAGGAGATCAGTGGTAGTGAAGGGTTGGTACATAAAAATACTCTGGCCTCCTTTAATTTGGCCTTCTTGATCAAAATAAACAGGCCCTCTGGTCTCTCTCAGGGGCATCTGCAGGGCCCCTGGTACTGTGGTTGATCTGGCATGGCTCCGGCTGCTGGAAGTGCAGGTGGCAGTGGAGGGTACAAAGGTGCATAAGGTGGGGGAACTTCTTCTGGTTCCCCAGATAAAATGGGCTTCTTGGGTTGGGGGTCGGCATTTTGAGGAGGCCGTCATTCAAGCAAACGTGTTTACAGTTTTCTTTTTCACAGGTTTTCAGCCAAGGTGGCCAAGAGAGGACTATGTCTTGCTAGAAATCAATTTAAGGGAATTGGTCAGGGTGTTCTGGGTCCCCCATGGTGACTCTAAACACTTTGCTAACTAGTTCTTTATCTAGTGACCCTTCGGAGTGCCAACGCGCCCCAAATGAAGGCCAATCTATCTCACAGAACATCCAGAGTTTTCTGGGAGTCATCTTAATACTATAATCTCATGAATGTGTCCTCTTGAAGTTTTTTATCCTACACTCTAAGGGGTATGTTTACTCTGTTTTCCACCCATTTCCTCCTCCTAAAAGATGACAGTCACACACAAGAAGGGAAAGGGAAACAATAAACTATCACTTGTCTTTTTCTGGCCCCTCTCCCAGAGAAGATATTTCAGGTGCCTCTTAGCATTGGTGGGACTGTATAAATCCCAACATCAGGATCTCTCTGAAGAGATCCACCATAAGCTGTATGAGGATCACCACAGAACCGCGGCAACTCCACACTTGCTTCAGCCTGTTTGGTTAGCCAGAACTCTCCTGTCATTTGTCTCATTCACTCACATTCATACAACATCTCCAACCCACTGCCCAGTGCCTTAGAATTTTGGTTTCATCTCCTGGGAGACTACTGGGGCAACTCTGGGAGGTGATTAGGCTCCCTTTCTGCCTCTTAGGGGCAGGCTTACCAAATTGAACACAGGTTCTTACCAGGTTCCTTTGTGCTCCCAGGGTCCTTGCCCCAGCATGCTCAGAGGACTAGTCCCCTATAGATCAATTGGTCCACTCGTGCCAGATGAGGTCACCTCTCCCAGTGTTCCAGGGGTTGCATCCTGGTGACAAGGGAGGTGAAATCACCGTCTCTGAATCCCAGACGAGTTCCCAAGAAATATTGCAGGATTCTTGTACATAGATGGGACACTGAGGCTTTTTGCCAAGAAGCAGCATTTACTTATGCCAGCCCTGGCTCAGCAGATTCATATCCAAAGGATGAGCCCTGATCGCAGCAGGGCACTGTCTTATGCACATTCTGTTATTTTTTTCTTTTACATTTTTGTCCCTTTGTCCCCCCCTCCATTTTTTTTTTCTTTTTGTCTTTTTGCCATTTCTTAGGCCGCTCCTGCGGCATATGGAAGTTCCCAGGTTAGGGGTCTAATCGGAGGTGTAGCCACCAGCCTGTGCCAGAGCCACAGCAATGCAGGATCCAAGCCGCGTCTGCAACCTACACCACAGCTCATGGCAACACCGGGTCGTTAACCCACTGAGCAAGGGCAGGGATCGAACCCGCAACCTCATGGTTCCTAGTTGGATTCGTTAACCACTGCGCCACGACAGGAACTCCTCCCCCTTATAAGGTAACATACATTCTGTAAATTCTGGTTGTATGGTCTATGCTACAAAGTTGCACATGGATATGATTATGTCATACTGTCACAAAGTTGTGCACATGAGCATACAGATGCTGATTGTGCATGTTGCCTTCCCTTTGTTCTTGGAGGGCCCCTACCCAGACTGAATCACTTTTCTGTAGACCTGAAACTAATACAACATTGTAAACCATTGACTGTACTCCAATAAAATTAAATTAAAAAAAGAAAAAGAAACTAGAGTGTTCTCAAGTATATAGAAAGAGCCATCTCAGGAGAAGTTACCCAAATAAAAGTCAACTGTGATACTGTAGCTTTTGACAACCGATTTACATAGGAGTTGGGCAGGAAGAATAATTGCCAGTGGTCTTGTTCTCTGCACCCACAAGGAACTGGGATAATTTTCCAGATTGTTAGGACCCACATGGGATGTGCTAAAAGCACATAGCCCCTTGGGGCCTCACTGTGTCCAGGCCTCTCCCAGCCTCCTCTCCTCCTGTACAAGTCACCTGCCTCCACCCTCTACTATCCACTCCAGGCTTCCTTGATCTTTCAGGGCACTTCTGCTGGGGCAGCTCTACCCACTCATTCAAGAATTCAGCCTTGTTCTAGCCCACTTTCCTGTGGAAACAAATAACTTCAAAATCCAGGTGACTTTACACCAATGAGCATTAATAACCACTTGGGGTACAGGGTATTTGAACCTTGGCTGTGGGTTCGATGCTCAGTCTCATGGGCTCCGGGATTCCAGCTGAAGGAAGCTGTATGAAATAAACCTTATATATGGCTTTTGGTATCCATGTTCTGGTGTTCCCTCATGGGAAGTGTGTGAAATGCCACACTGTTGGGTGAGGGAATGTCTGTGTGGCCTGGCACTTTGCCCTTTCTCTTCTTATTTTATCTGCAGGCCAGCCATGGTGGGGCTGGCACCTGTCCCCACTTGATGGAGAGGCTGACCAAATCAGGGAATGGGGAGGAGAACTGGAAAAGAGGACATAATCCTCCACAGCTTGGGACCACATTCCCACTGAACAAATCCCCTCTCAGTGGTCCCAGTTTGAGAGATGTGGCAGAATTTCTGTCCTGGAATCCTGAATCCTCTCTGATAGATGCTGCTGATCTCTTTCCAGATTCCTGTCAGGAGGACTGAAGCTCTGAGCCTAAGCTCAGTGCCTCCCACCCCTCCTACAGCCTCTATTCTGGCTGATGCCCCAGTGCAGATTCTTGCTTGGAGCAGGAAACCTTTCAACATCCTACTTGCTTACCCCCTGCTCCAGCTGCTTTTGCAGAAACTCGATTGTGTGGTGTTAGTTCCTCTCTACTTCTCAACATGCCTTCACACTTTTGAGCTGTCTAGGCCTGATTTCCCTCTATATACAAGATGCTCTGCTCAGCAGACTGGACTTCTTCCAGTGGTGACAGTTGGGACCAGTGTGGTTGTGCCCTCACCCCTGCTCCCCCTCAGCTACTGACCAACCAGCATCACGCTTCAAATGCAACTGGGCCAGGACAACAGAGTAATGAAAAATGACACTCTGCTTTGCTTCTAGACCTATCAAGGAACTTTCTGACTACAACTTTTGTGTGGCAGGTTTGAATTTTAGTCCACATCCTTAGGTGTGTATGAAATAAACCTTATATATGGCTTTTGGTACCCATTTTATGGTGTTCTACATAGGAGGGAAAATTTCAGGTCACAGGGATGTTCTTTTGTTCAAACTTGGAATTCTGCACAAGAGTTTGCCAAGGTGGTGGTGCCAATTTATACTTGCACAAGCAATATAATGCAGTTCCTGACAGCCTTGAAATTTTAACCATTGTAATGGGCATGTAGTGGTGCCTCTTGGTGGTTTTTATATACATTTCCTGATGACTAATGATGTTGAGTAACTTTTTAATAAACATCAATCATTTGAAAGCCTCTCTTTTGAGAAGGGGTGGCTCAAATGTTTTTCCAATTTTTCAATCAGCTCTTTTTCTTACTGATTTTTAAGAGCACATTATATAATCTTGAGAGGGGTCCTTTCTCTGTTGTGTTTGTCTGAAATATTTTCTTCCATGCAGTGACTTACATTTTCATTGTTTTAATGCTTTATTTTTGTGAAGATGTGTTCATAATTTTAGTGTAATATGATTATTCAATTTTTTTTATATTTAAAGCTTTTTGTAGAGTGTTGAAGAAATCTTTTCCTACATTATATACTCCATTACAATATATTCTAAAATTCTTATTGTTAGAGTTGCCTGGTGGCCTAGTGGGTTAAGGATCTGGTGTTATCACTGTTGTGGTTTGGGTCAATGCTGTGGCATGGGTTAGATCCCTGGCCTGGGAACTTCCACATGCCATGGGCATGGCTAAAAAATTTTTCTTTAAAAATATTAAACAATAAACTTTTTTACTCTTAGCTCTCACAAATAGATTTAAAATCCATAGGAGCAGTGTGTGTGTGTGTGCATGCGCACGTGTGTGTATATAGAAAATATCTTTCTTAAGAAGAGAGTGAAGATTCAAAAATAGTTTCATTTTTGAACACGGTTTAGCTAGTTGAAGAATCAGAGTCCTTAATATGGAATGCCTTTAAGAAATTGAATTTGGGAGTTCCTGTTGTGGCTCAGCAAGTTAAGTATCCGACCAGTATCCACAGGATAGATGGTTCAATCCCTGGCTTCACTCAGTGGGTTAAGGATCAAATGTTGCCTTGAACTGTGGTCTAGGTTGCAGACGCAGCTTGGATCCCACGTTGGTGTGGCTGTGGCATAGGCTGGCAGCTGCAGCTCTGATTCAGCCCTTAGCCTGGGAACTTCCATATGCTGGGGGTGTGGCCATAAAAAAGCAAAAAGAAAAAAAGCAATTGAGCTCATTTTTGCCTTTATGATATGTTTAAGTGAACCAAGTGAGCTTGTAAGGATTATTTATGATTTCCACTCTTTCTAAAACGTGGATTCTAACAATGGCAATTTAGAAAATTCTGCCTCTACAGAAAGTTTAAACCCCTTAACTTCACATCCAGTCTTGAATGAATAATATTAATATGTGTACATATAATAATAATACATGCACATATAATAATACTAATTTGTGCATGTATAACATATGATACAGAAAGACAAAACTCCAAGTAGGTAGAAATAAGAGCTATAACTCCTGAAAAACCTGAATTAGGAGCATGCATATTCCCTGATACTGCTGTCAATCTAGAATACAGTTGTAGCTAAAGAACATGGGCAAATGAGCAAAGAATCTGAAAGAGAATGGATGTGTGAACATGTATAACTGATTCACTTTCTCGTACAGTAGAAATTATTACAACATTGGGAGTTCCCATCTTGGCTCAGCGGTTAGCAAACCCAACTAGCATCCACAAAGACATGGGTTCAATCGCTGGCCTTGGTCAGTGGGTTAAGGATCTGGCATTGCAGTGAGCTGTGGTCTAGGCTGCAGACATGGCTCGGATCCCACGCTGCTGTGTAGGCCAGCAGCTGCAGCTCAGTTTGGACCTCTAGTCTGGGAACCTCCATATGCCGTGGGTGTGGCCCTAAAAGATAAAAAGACCAAAAATAAATAAATAAGTAAATAAAAGACATTATTACAACATTGTAAATCAACTATACATCAATAAAGCTTGAAAAAATGAAAAAATAATAATTTGAGTAAACCACTCCTAATTTTTAATTAGGCAGAACATTCAATCTTTATAGCATCAAACAATCTTTCCTAGATTTCTGCAAGTTACGATCTCTGAAGACGAATATGAAATGGAGAAAAAAAAAATCTCTAGTAACTGCCGACCCTGGAGATAGTATATAACCTTCAAATTTGTCGACTTTTTAAATCTCTCTATGGAGTACTACACATCTGGAATTAAATGAGAAAATGAATCTGTCTAACCCTTTTGAAATGAAGAAAAATGAAAATCTTCCAGAGGATTACATGAGATTTCAGATAAACAGAATAGTTTATGAATGGAGATGAACAAAAAATGGGGACTAGGCTGTCAGCCTGGAGTACTTGGTCATCTGGGGTCAGTAAAAAAGATAAAACTGTGATGTTGGCACCCAGGACAGGGATGGTCGAACCTCCCATCAGAATTGGAACTGCCATTAGCCACTGAAATGGCTTTTCAGCAAAATGAAAAGCTATTTGGCCCTGTTGGTATTGATTCAGAGTCTTTAACAGTTAAGGTGAACATCCCTCACTATAAATCTCAGTCTGTAGAAAGTGATTCATAAAAAATTAAAAGACTTTGTAACAGTTAGCAAGCTTCTTTTTATGTAGAACTCCTTTGTGTCCATTTCGTTACCTTTCCTCTTCAACAAAATATAGCACATTATGTACAATAATTCCACTGAATCTTGATTTTGAGAGAGAATTAACTTTTACCATTTAACAGGTTGCAGCTTTTTCCTCCTTTTTCCAGCTTTTTTATTATCTTTCTTCCAGTTTTATTGAGATATACATGGCACACAGCACCGTGTAATTTTAAGGTGTACATAATGATTTGTCTTATATACATCATGGAATGATTATCACAGTAAGTTTAGTGAACATCCATCATCTCATAGAGATACAAAATTGAAGAAATTAAAACAACTTTTTTTGGTCCTGGATTCAGAACAATTTTTTTTTCTTGTGATGAGAACTCTTAAGATTTACTCTCTTAACTACTTTAATGCATAACATATAGCAGTGTTAATTATATTTACCATGTTGTATATTTATATCCCTAGAATTTATTCATCTCATCAATGGAAGTTGGTGCCTTTTGACCATCTTCATCTAATTCCTCCTCCCCTTCCCCCGCCCAGGAACCACAAATATGATCTCTTTTCCTATGAGTTTGTTTGTTTTTGATTGACCTATAACACTATATTAGTTTCTGTTGCAGCTTTTTAGATTTTTTCCAGACTGGCCAAATTATATAATATTGATAGAATGTAGTTTGATGGTTGATATTTTTTGAGGCTAAAAACAAAAATAGTCAATTTTCTACTCTCCAAGCTAAAGACTGCAATGCTGATTAAGTTTTAAAATTAGTTTTAAAAGATGGAGTGGAAGTGGAGTTTTAATTTCTCTGTAAGTGGGCAAATTTGTATAGATGCAGCCATATTTTATAATTTTATCTAGTTTTATTCATTTATTTAAATGTACTATGAGGAGTTCCTGTTGTGGCTCAGAAGTAAATCTGACTAGCATCCATGAGGACACAGTTTCAATCCCTGGCCTCGCTCAGTGGATCCAGGTATTGCTGTGAGCTGTGGTGTAGGTTGCAGATGTGGCTTGGATCTATCATTGCTGTGGCTGTGGCATAGGCAGAAGCTACAGCTCTGATTCGACCCCTAGCCTAGACACCTCCATAAGCCATGCGTATGGCCCTAAAAAGACAAAAAAAATGTACTATGAATGATTTTCCTACAATTATACAAGTGAAAATCATTTCTAGACCAAAGTAATATAAATATATCTACCAACACACTCCTGCTTTGCCATTTTCCTGCTCTCTGTTTGTGCTTAAACCATAAAGGGCAGGAAGTGTCCTGTAACAATCTTATTTGAAACCCTCCTTGGTTGGGGATATTGATGCTGATAATACTGAACAAACATCTCAGAGAACAGACCACAAAGAATTATTGAAAATTTTAGTATTCCCTCATATGCTACCTTTTTTGGTCTTTTTTGTCTTTTAGGGCCATACTTGTAGCATATGGAGGTTCCCAGGCTAGGGGTCCAATCGGAACTGTACCCACCACCCTACATCAGGGCCACAGAAATGTAGGATCTGAGCCGTGTCTGCAACCTAGACCACAGTTCAAGGCAATATCAGATCCTTAACCCACTGAGCAAAGCCAGGGATTGAAGCAGAGTTTTCATGATGCTAGTTGGGTTCACTAACCACTGAGCCAAGACAGGAACTCCCTATAAGAGCAGCATAAGGCTGCTTTTATTGGAACTTTTGTTTCCTCAAAATTAAAAATGTATCTCTCAGGAGTTCCCTGATAGCTCAGCATATTAAGGATCCACTGTTGTCACTGCTATGGCTGTGGTTACTACCATGGCACAAGTTTAATTCCTTGCCCAGAAATTCTCCATGCTGTGATTGTGGCCAAAAAAAAAAATAATAATAATAATAGTATCACTCGGAGAAATAATGTCAGAAGAAATTGCCTCATAGGAGAAGCATGATGTGAAAAGGGAGCCACTTAATATTTGTAAAAGATTGTATCACCAAACTAAAGAAGCAGTACCTCTCCCAGATATTCCCAGAAATTAATCAAAATTCCCTGGTGGACATTTTCAAAGACCACAACCATCTCTCAGGACACATTTAAACTGTGTTCTTTAAAAAGACCCCATAAAAGCCGCTGTAACACAAGAATTTTTCACTGAAATGTAAGCATAACTTCTACTGCCTAGAAGTCTAAAGAGGGAAAAAGGAAAGACTGGAGATATACAAAGTGGTCCATTCCCCTGAGTAGGATGGCTGTAGACAGAAGAGGATGGGGGGGGGCAGTGGGAGGGCTGTAACGTTTTATGCCCCTCCCCCAGGGAAATGTCTATGAGCAGATGAGTAAAGCCAGTCACATTGAAGCTGCAGAGATTTTTGAGAAATCATTCTCCTTGATGCCCCAGAATGTTCTAGACCCCCATGGACTGTGTGCTGACAAACATAGAAAACATTGGATGACAGATTTGCAGCACAAACTGAGAAATTTAAGAGAATGTTTGTGTGTCCTGACTCTGTAATTATGGGCTGAGGAAAACAGCCAGAGAATAGTTGATGGCAGGAAGCCAGCGACTGTTAAATACCTATAACCACTGCTTCAGGCTGTCAGAAATTAGACCAGGCTGCTAGAAAGTTATCCTAGAGTTAAAGAAACATCCTTGACTTATAAGTGTGAAGAATTTAGTAAAGCAAGGCTAGAATACATGGGCCTCCAGAAGGGCCTTTTATAACTTCATGTTATATATGACAAATGTTGTTATCTTTCTCTTTAAACTGAGCAATTGATTCTTATGGTTCAAATGCTAAGCTTGTTTCTAATAAATGAGTGAATTAACTGTGAGGCTACTCATTAAAATGTAACATTGCAGCTCTGGTGTGCAGAATATATGACAAAACTTTCAGCTGGTATATGAGAAACAGAATGTTCTTTTTGTACAAGAAAGAAAAAGTAATTTTGCTGTCAGCTCTGTATATTTTTATTGAGAATTTTTTTGTAAACCCTTCTTTTAAATTTTCTCATAGAATCTCTGCAAATTGCATACTTAGTTTCATAAAATACTTTAGCCAACCCCCCAAAAATGAGTATTTAATTTCAGGTCAAATAGGTGTTAGGTGGTCCTTAAAGACCATCAGTTTCTTAGCTGGTCAGTCTGCCTCCTTAGGTTCTGCTGACTTTGAGGGGTTTTTTGTTTGTTTTAGTCTTTCTCTTTTTTGGCCTCCCCCTGGTACATGGAGTCGCTGGGCCAAGGATCAGATTTGAGCCTCAGCTATGACCTACACCACAGCTGTAGCAATGCCAGATTCTTAACTCACTACACTAGGCTGGGGATCAAATTGTCCCAGCACACCCAAGACACAGCCAATCCTGTTGCACCACAGCAGGAATTCTGACTTTGAGGTTTCTTTCAGCAGAATTTTTCTTTGTTGTTCCTAAAAGGATTTAGGGTGTTTGTTGGTTTTCTAGGACTGTTGTGCTATGGACTGAGTGGCTTAAGCAACAGAAATGTTGTCTCACAGTTCTGGAGGTTGGAAGTCTGAGATCAAGGAGTCAGCAGTTTTGGTTCTTTCTGAGGGCTGTGATGTTTCATGTCCTGTGGATGACCATTTTCTTTCTGCAGCTCTTCACACTGCTTTCCCTCTGTGTATGTATCTCTGTATCCAGATTGCCCCTTTTCCTAAGGACAACAACCATAGTGAGTTAAGACCATTTAAAGACCTCATTTTCCACCCCATCTCCAAATAAGGTCACAATCTGAGGTCTTGGGGGTTGAGACTTTAGTAAGTAAATTTGGGACAGGGGGACACAATTCAACTGTCTTCTGGAGGCTGCAATACCCCTAACCATCTCAGGCAGGGTACCAAGTCCAAGCGAGCTAAGGAATCAAAGACCTTGTTTGCCAGGCTTGGGGTTCCTCTCTTGTGATACATCCCCCTCCACAGACTTTGTCTCCTATTATCCTCCCATAAGCTTAGAAAGCAGGTGATGGCATTTCTGTTTTATAGATGAGAAAACTATATTGTACATAAATTAAGTGTTTTGCTCCAGATTTGTGTTTATTATTTCACTAAATGAAATATATTATTTGTCATACTTTTTCACTGAGCATTTGTCATACTTTTTCACTCCTTATAAGGTTAGAGAAAGAATGAGTGCCAGAGAGGGTGAGGATCAATACTTGAGTGTAAAAATGAAGGGCAATTCTCCCTCAGGGCAGCAGTGTTCAAACAGCTGAGAGATAGAAGCAATCCAAATGCCCATCAATGGATGAATAGATAAGCCAAGTGTAGAAGTGTGATCTATCTGCACAATTGAATACTATTCTGTCTTAGAAAGGAA
Organism: Sus scrofa; assembly: GCF_054392235.1. Lineage (NCBI taxonomy): Eukaryota > Metazoa > Chordata > Mammalia > Artiodactyla > Suidae > Sus > Sus scrofa. Next base: position 153,554,951 of record NC_139383.1, read on the forward strand.
GGACATTCTGACACAGGCTACAACAAGGATGAACCTAAAAGGCATTATGCTAAATGAATCAAGCCAGTCACAAAAGGACAAACACTGTATTGATCTCAGGGAGACAGCAGTGAGCAATGACTTGAATTGAGATCTTAATTCTCTTCTCAGGAATCAAACCTGGGCAGCCTGGGTGAAAACCAGGAATCCTAGCCATTAGACCACCAAGGAATGGAAGCTAAAAGCAGAATTGCTCTGGTTCTTGCCCCTCTCAAAAGCAAGAATGTTTCAAGGAGGTAAAGACCATGAAAACAGGTACAAAGTTTATTATTGTAAGGATAATACAGGAGTTCCCATCGTGGCTCAGTGGTTAACGAATCCAACTAGGAACAATGAGGTTGAGGGTTTGATCCCTGGCCTTGCTCAGTGGGTTAAGGATCCGGTGTTGCCATGAGCTGTGGTGTAGGTCACAGACGTGGCTCAGATCCCACACTGCTGTGGCTCTGGCATAGGCTGGCAGCTACAGCTCTGATTAGACCCCTAGCCTGGGAACCTCCATATGCCACAGGTACAGCCCTAGAAAAGACAAAAAAAAAGAATATTTGATTTACAATGTTCCTTCAATTTCTGTTGTACAGCAAAGTGACCCAGTCATACATAAATGTACATTATTTTTTTTTATACTGTCTTCCACCATGTTCTAACTCAAGAGAATGGACATAGTTTCCTTTGCTGTACAGTAGGGCCCCATTGCTTATTTATTTCAAATGTAACAGTTTGCATATTTTATAGAGAAGAATAGCCTTGAGACAGAAGCAAGGTTTATGTTCTATGTGTGTATTTTCAGTAAACACTTAGATAAATCCTTGTTTCACCTACAGGAAGGTCTCCAGGACACTTGGTAGGTGTGGGGTTGGCACCTGCATATGTAAGCATGAAGAGAGGCTTTAGGTGTGGACACTGGATCTTCTCACTAAGGATGAGTTTATCTCTTCACTGGTTGCTGCACAAGTGAGGCTAAGCCAGGCAGGTGGTGATAGAGAAGATGATGGAAATATCAAGGGAGCACCCACTGACTCAATTCCAATTGCAGAATGAGCAGCGTCAAGGAGAAGTCTGGTCCTTAAAACTTGCTGTCCCTGACCAAGGGTGGGGCAGAGGAATGATCCAGGCACACCTAGAAATAGGCTCCCTATCAAGGGCCTCTTTCTCTCCCAGCCTCTGCCACAACCTCATAAACTTTTGTTTGGCTTATTTTTCACAGGTCTGCTGCTTTTTGTCTTAAAGCATTTCAACTCTGAGTTCCCATTGTGCCTCAGTGGGTTAAGGACACAACATTGTCTCCATGAAGATGTGGGTTTGATCCTCGGCCTTGCTCAGTGGGTTAAGGATCCAGTGTTGCCACAAGTTTGTGGTGTGGAAATTTCCATATGCTGCAGATGCAGCAGTAAAAAGGAATACAAAAAATATTTCAATCCTTCTACTAATTGAAATCAGGGTAATTATGATAAAATGCAAGTCAAATTACGTAATCTCTCCACTTAAAATTCCTCTCCAATAGTCTCTCCATTCCCTATGAGATTCTTCCCTCTGGCACCTAAAAGTGCAGTGGAGGAATGTGCTTTGACCACTTGTCCAGCCTCAGGCCTTCCCAGATATCACCCTGACATAGATTCACACAGGACACCCAGTCAGCAGCTGGCCCTCCAGCCTCAAGGCATGGAGCTCAGCCAGCCTGCATCCGGCCCCTCCCTTCTCAACCTACCTACCGCTGTCAGTTCAGCCTCAAATCTCACCTCAAACTCAAGCTTCCAGGAAGGACTCCAGAAAGATCCACTCCTTACTTTGGTCCTAGAGGTCCGTTTGTTGGCTTTGACTCCTACCACCCATCTGGAAGGAGAGCCCCTGGAGGGTTGGTCAAAATCTTTGTTTCTAAACTTCCCACTGCTGCTATCATGCCTGTTTCTTCATGGGAGTCAGTAAACATTGCAAGCGAAAGGCATCATGCCAAGTGTTTTTGCCTCTCATTTAACCCCAACAAGCCTATTGGTTTTTCAGTGCACACTTCCACTGAAAGAGGACTCACCTTCCATGGTGAGGTTCAAGCATATCCTTCCAGATGCCTGTGGGAGGTGCCACCATGATGCAGGGATCAGACCTGCATGTGGGCACCCAAGATTGGCTCTAGGCTTCAGCTTCCTCTTCTGTGAAATGAACTGACTTCACCAAATGCAGAGAGAAAAAAACATAAACTCTATCATTCACTTTTAGAATGGTCCTCAAATTATTAAAAAAATCTCAAGTTTTATAGACAATTATTTTCCCTTTCCTCCCCCTAGAATAACTAAATTCTTAAAAATCTAGCTCTGAATTTTTTGAAAAAAGGACAGACTGAACTTCTTTGCAGAAAAAATGCTGACTCACAAATATTGAAAAACTTATGGTCTCTGGAGGAGACAGTTTGGGGGGTGGTGGGATGTGCTTGGGTTGTGGGGTGGAAATCCTGTGAAACTGGATTGTTATGATCATTATATAACTACAGTTTTGTGATAAATTCATTTGAGTAACAAAAAATAAATAAATAAATAAAAATAATTAAGAAAAAATCTAGCTCTGTAGGGAGAAATAAAACCAAATTCAAGGAGTTCCCTGGTGGCCTAGAGGTTAAGGATATGGCATTGTCACTGCTGTGGCATGGGTTCTATTCCTGGCCCAGGAACTTCTGCATGCTTTAGGTATAGCCAAAAAATAAAACAATAAAAAGCAAATTCAAATCAACCTCTCTGAGACTGATAGAACAATGCAGAGTTAGTGGGGGATTAATAGTTGAGAATCTGTTCTGAAAGTTTCCAGGCCCATTCTCAAGCAAAAGACCCTCAGAGCTCACAGAAGTAGTCCAATATACACTATTAAAATTTTTATTAGGCTGTCAGCCTTGTGTTTCTCCTCCAAAAATATGCAACCCACAAACAACATACTTCAGCTCTCTTCAGCTGATTTGTTGCAATTTCCTTCAATGCCGCTTGGTTATATTTAATGTTTTACTTATGTCTGGAAAGTAGGAAATATAATGAAAAGCAGACCATATTCTAAAACAGAAAGCAGTAAAGAGTAAAGTAATTGAAGTCCTAGATCTGCACCCTCTCCCGAAACAAAGAGCAAAGTATAATGAATTTCATGTTATATATAGCATCTAGCTGAAGCATTTTATTTCTAAATTTTACAAAGCGATAGGACGTGTTAACTTTTATAGCCATACAAAAAGATAATATCATTTGTAGCTATGGAGATGTAATTGGGCTTTTATTTAAACATGGCAGAGAGTTTGTGCTCATTATACAAAAAAAAAAAAATGAATGATAGCAAATCGCCTGTGGGATTCATCACTAGTAAGGTGCTGAGACAGGTGGACCATCTTTTACGTTGTCATTGAACTAAGGAGCCAGGGCTTGATGAAAACCAGCTTTCTACAAGTTTAAATAGTAATAATCATTAGACTGTTAGTTATCATCATGACAAAATATTCCATCCCCATTGTTGTGTTTAAGTAAAAAAGTAAAGAAAGTTTGCAGATCATAAATGCAATTCTTAATTTTGCCAGTGGAAAATACTGAAATTGACCATTCTTCTGGTCTCTGCTATACCTGAGCTCCTTTCCTGAACTCTAATTCCTATTTATCTTTCAGTCTGGCAATTTCCTTCTCTCCTTATTACCTCTCTGCCCAATTCAGTAGCCTTAGAGGAACACAGGGTAAAATGAATGTGAAAAGTCTTCCAGTGGGTTTACTCATATTCCTAACAGATTGTGAATTTTGAGCTAAATAACATGTCCTATATCTTTCCCCAAACAGGGGATGTCTTAGAAATAAGCTTTAAGTTCTCTTTTAAAAGCAGGTAACACAGAGTTCCTTGGTAGCCTAATGGGTTAATGATCGGGTGTTGTCACTGCTGTGACTCAGGTTCCATTGATTCCCTAGCCCAGGAACTTCCCCATGTCGCAGGTGTGGCCCCAAAAAAGTGGGTAACACAACATTGTAAATCAACTGCACTTCAATTTTAAAAGGGGGGAAATGTGAGTAAGACTACTTGAGTGTTCCTGATTTCTTATCCCCCATTCATTTCATGTAAAGAAAATTCAAGCATGGGGGTAAAAATGTACTCAGTAAAAAGCCTACGTTGATTCTGTTTAAAGATGACTTTCCTTGCTCACTCTCCCTCAAAGCCTACCAAAAATATATCAACAAAAACTAGAGAAAAAGATACGTCCATCCTAAATATGGAAAAAGATGGATCCATCCTATAAAACAGGATACTGGCCACAATCTCAAAGGAAAATCTATGGCATCTGGACAGGAGTTACAGATCACATGAAAAGTTAACCGCTGCTACTTGGACCTCAGGGCAGCCCAGAGGTACTCCTAAATGTAGGGTATGTGGTCTATTGTCCATCTAGGCTTTCCTGCCCCCACAGTTCTCACCATTGGAAGAGAGTCAGAGGTGTACAGGACACAAAGGATGGTGACAGTAATTGCTAGTGTCAAACAAAGATCCTAAGAAGGGCTTGAGAGGATACACCTAGGGTGGGGAAATAGAGCAAGGAAAAGCAGATTTTATTGGAAGATCTTGAAGGACAAATACCTGTGGAAATGAGAGACAAGATCCCTGACACACTTCCTGCCACTTTCCCACTCCCACCTTTCCCTCTCATGAGCTGAATGGGGTGACTGACTGTCCAGATAGCATGCCCTGTCCCTGAAACAAGAACTCACATGAGAGTTAGGATGTTCAAATAAGAGTCTATATGACAAAGGGGGGAGATGTGAACAGAGCTGCCAGGGTCCAGTAGAAAATGTAAAAAAGGAATCACACCGCAGAAAAGAAAAATCTATATGAAGGGAAGAAAAGGCAAATACCATTAGATCTTGACAGACAGATCTGGGGGAAATTGCTTAATTAAGTATTAAGAACTAGAGAACTGGGAGTTCCTTCTGTGGTGCAGTAGGTTAAGATTCCAACTGTAGTGGTTCAGCTGGCTTTGGAGGTACAGGGTTTCATCCCTTTAACCCATCCCTGTGGGTTAAAGGATCTGGTGTTACTGCAGCTATGGTGTAGGTCGAAGCTGCAGCTCAGATTCAATCCTTGCCCCGGGAACTTCCTGTACTGCAGGTACAGACATTAGGGAAAAAAAACTAAATAATTATGTGTGTGTGTGTGTGTGTGTGTGTGTGTGTGTGTGTGTGTGTGTGTGTGTGTGTCCGCGCACGCATGCGCGCCGCGCACAGAGAGACAAGTGTTCACTGGTGACACAACTCTCACTCTACTACTTTTAACCCTCCCAGCCTCTTGGCCCTGGCAAACAAGCAAATATGCTGACCCATCCCTATCACTTTGTACCTCTCCTTGGGTTAAACTCTTTGACTGCCTTTGTTCTCCCTGCCAGAGAACACCCTTGGCTCTAACCAAATGTTTTCTTGCATAGTTTTCTCTGTGAAACCTTCCCTGTGAGTTCTGATTCTCAAACCTTCGTGACTGCAGTGACAGCAGCTCCTCTCTGAATTTCCTTCCCCTTTAAATCCCATAGTTCAGAGGCCATCCCATCATCAGAATCCCCTCTGACCTTGAGTTTGCCCTCACTGACCACAGAGCACATGGAACAGCATTTCCCAGGAGATCCTGGTGTTTTTCACTATGATGCTTTCACATCCATACTAATCAATGCCTTGGCTGCTACAAGTTCAATTTCATCAGATCCAAAGGAGAGCTCCTTAAAATAGAAACAGATGTTAGTTCTCAGTGACATCTACCAGTGCTGAAATATTGCACCTAATTACATAAATCACAGCCTAAAAAAAAAAAAAACACGGAAAATACAGGAAAGAGTAGTGGGAGACCTGAATGCATTTGATCCTTGAGGGGAGTATTGCCACCAGACTAGGAAACATGTAAGTCATATAATTGACCAGGTGAATTATTACTACTGGTCAATGTAGAGTTTTGGGGGGTTGTATATATAAATATATCTGTGTATGTATGTATCAATGAATTATATATATGTCTGTATGTGGATATGGATATTGATTTATATATGTGCATATATGTGTATGTATAATTCACTGATACATATATAATTCATATATATATATATAATTCCACACTTAGACTATAGACAATATAACATCATTACTTCATGTGACAAAAAAATTACACAAAATTTAACCACATATTAAGCCACAAAACAAAATCTCAATAAATCCCAAAAGCTAAAATAGAAGAAAGATTTTCTAATCCCATTCCTGTAAAACTAAAATCTTACAGCAAAAATATCAAATTTTAAATAGAAATCAAAATCTCTTGGGTTAAAAAATAGATAATGTAAATTAATTATATACAATATTCTATAATACAAATAAAATTATGATAATGAAAAGATGCATATCAGGTCCTATCAAATACAGCTAAAACAATGCTCAGGGTAAAATTTAGGAAACTCAACGAAATAAATTGGAGCAGAGAGAAGACATTAGTAAGGATTAATTTTTTTAATGAAGTAGATATATAAAAATTTTGACCAAAAATTCCAAAATCATTTTTTAAAAATAGAAACCAAACCATTAGTTAACATAATTCAGGTGGAAGAAAGTTTTTAAATATTAAAAAAGAGAATATTTGAGGTCCCATCGTGGTGCAGCAGAAACAAATCTGACTAGGAACCATGCAGGTTCGATCCTTTGCCCCGCTCAGTGGGTTAAGGATCTGGCATTGCCGTGAGCTGTGGTGTAGGTCACAGACACGGCTTGGATCTGGCATTGTTGTGGCTGTGGTGTAGGCAGGCAGCTACAGCTCCAATTAGACCCCTAGCCTGGGAACCTCCATATGCCACAGCTGTGGCCCTAAAAAGACAAAAAGACAAAAGACAAAAAAAAAAAGAGAGAGAGAGAGAGAATATTAATAAATAAGACTAATTTGCTCAAGTTTATGAAAATGTGGGAAAACATGAGTGAACTGGATGATTTCCTAGGAAATCCTTGTAAAAATACCAAAATTATCTCAGAGGAAATTAAAAATTGAAACAGTATCATTTTCCTAAAAAAATTCAGAAAAAAATTGTCAGTAAGAGAATCACTCAAACACTGGGCCCACACACTTTCATGCAGAAAAGTTTACCAAATCTCTAAGGACTGCTATATTTAAGCCTCAGCACATAGTAAAAGAAGGAACATTTTCCAATTTTTAATGAAACAACCAAAATGTATAATAATCCCAACCAAGACAGCACACAAAGATACAGAACAATCTTTACTATGAATATTAATATAAATGTTATAAATAAAATATGAGCAACAGAAGGCAGCAGGGTAGCACTGTCCCAGTAACACCAGGGTGGTTTAATATTGCAAAACCTATTTATCTAGTTCATTATATATTCACATGATGCATTATTTAAATAAAATGAAAAAATAGAATCACTTTTACAAGCGACAAGAAGTTATTTTAACAATATTCAATATTCATCCTTGGTTTAAAAAATGGACTTATTAAAATTGTGACTGATAGAATATATATATCTCTACCCCAAATCTATTATTATGATTGATGGGAGAATACCAGAAGCACTGCCATTAAAGGCAAGAAAGAGGCTAGAATATCAAGCATCATTACTGCTATTTAGCATTGCTATGGCGGCACTAGCAGAAAAATTTTGGAAAAAGTAAGACATGTGAAAACTGGAAGGGAAGAGGTGAATTTATCTTTGATTGCAGTTAATACGATTATATACCTGGATAAGTAAAAGAATTCAGTAAAGGGGCTTGGTAAAAAATAATGTGTAAAAGCTATCACTTGCATACAGCAATCAGAAGTAATAGCAACAAGAATTTTTAAAAAAAAGAATTACCATGGATTTAAGAAATCTATAAGACCATATGAGGAAAACAATAAAAGGTTATGGAGAGATTTTAAAAAGAAGTCTTAAACAAATGGAAAACCATACAATGTTCTTGAATTGAATGAGAATAATAATGTAGTAATATCAGAAATCAGATTCTCACCCTTTCTCAGAGTTTGCTTGGGTTTGTTATTGGTTTTATTTTTCTTTCTTTTTTTTTTTTGGATAGGCAAGGAATAGATTTATTAAGATAGGATGCTTGTGAGAGATTTACAAGTGGGCAGGCAAAGAAGCACTGCCCTGAGTATTAGGTGGGCTACATTTTTATCTGTTTTTCTTTTTAATTATTAAAGGCTATCTCTGTATTAAAGATCAGGCCGAAGTATAAACTTAAGGTCTTTTCGGATCTGAAAGCCTGCACCTTTCCCTGAGCATGTGATTTACCTTTTAATTTTCCTTGTATATGCAGTTGTTTTTTAATGTGCTGGTCTTTATCACTTGGCTCCCAAAAGGAGAAAAAAAAAAAATTAAGGGGAGGGGAGAAAGGGTGTCAGCTCTTTAAATCCTCTCAAAGTTATTTCAGCCAGAGAGGGGAGGGGTTATTGCAACAAAGAGGGCAGGTGCAACAATGGTGGTCCCCTGCCTCTTGGCAGGCACTTTTATGACCAGAAGCAACAATCAGGAGTTCCCCTCGTGGCTCAGTGGTTAATGAATCCAACTAGGAACCATGTGATTAGGGGTTCGATCCCTGGCCTTTCTCAGGGGGTTAAGGATCCAGCATTGCCATGAGCTGTGGTGTACATACAGACGCGGCTCGGATCCCGCGTTGCTGTGGCTCTGGCATAGGCCAGTGGCTACAGCTCTGATTAGACCCCTAGCCTGGGAACCTCCATATGCTGCAGGAGCAGCCCTAGAAAAAAAGCAAAAAGACAAAAAAAAAAAAAATAGAAGAAGCAACAGAGAACAGATTACTGATACTTGAAGAGCAGTGTTCTTTTTTTCCACTTTGGTTCCCATAAATTGTGCAGCTCAAGGAATAGGAATACAGCTGCCTGCACGGGACAAGGGGTAGGAGATGGCTAGCTGGTACTGTGATGAGAGCTGAAACGATCTGAAATTAACCTGCAGGTTACTGTTCAAGTCTTCCCCTGGCAGTTGCAAGCTTTAATAGCCTACAGGGGTCCAAAATAGTTGTGGTGAAATGATTCCATCCATGCAATTGCTCTCTAGGTGGGAAAACAGTTTCCTGGTGCTTCCTACTCTGTCATCTTCCTATTTTCCTCCACCCATTCCCCCCCACACACTTTTTTTTTTTAAGCTTTTTAGGCCTGCAGCCGTGGCATGTGGAGGTTCCCAGGCTAGGGGTCGAATCAGAGCTACAGCTTCAGGCCTACACTACAGCCACAGCAATGCCAGATCCAAGCCGCAATTGCAAACTACACCACAGCTCATGGCAACACCAGATCCTTAGCCCACTGGGCAAGGCCAGGGGTAAAACCCAAAACCTCATGCTTACCAGTCAGATTCATTCCTACTGCACCACAGTGGGAACTCCCACCCATTTACTTTTAATGTGTCTGTGTCTTCTTATTTAAAGTAAGTCATAGCATATAGTTGGGTCTTGTTCTTTCCGCTCTGACAATCTAGGCCCTTTAATTTGTATATTTAAACCTTTTACATTTAATGTAATTCTTGAGATAGCTGAATTAATACTTACCATGTTTGTAACTGTTTTCTATTCATTACACTCCTTTCTTTTCCTCCCCTCTTTTTCTATCTTCCCTGGTTTTAATTTAGCATAATATATAATGGCCTTTTTTTTTCTTTCTTAGCATTTCAATTATACTTTAAAAAGTTTTAGTGGTTGCTCTAGAGTTTTCAGTATACATATACAAGAAATTTCAGTCTACTTTCAAATAACATGATACCACTTCATGAATAGTGCATGTACATTGTCATGAATATTCCCAATTCCTCCCTGTCTCCTCTTGTCATTTATTTCACTTGTCTGTTTTATATAGTTACACAATGTATTGTTACTATTATGGCTTTGAACAAACATGTATTTATTGAATTGATAAGAATTTCTAAAATGGTTTTATATCACTTTCATTTTTTCCTTCTCCAATGTTTCTCTTTCATTTTTAAAATGTAGACCCAAGATTTTTTATTATCATTTTCTTTTTCTTGAAGAACTTCTTTCAACATGTCTTATAGGGGGATGAATTCATTCAGTTTTTGTTCATCTGAAAAATTATTTCTTTTTCTCTTTTGAAAAAATTTTTTTCTGGATGTAGAATTTTATATTTGGATTTTTTAATAGTTTGAATATTATGATATGCTTGGGTGAAGAATCTTTGTTATTTATCCTGTTTTATGTTCTCTGAGCTTCCTAGATCTGTGGTTTAGTGGCCAGCAATAATTAACTCTTAGCAATGATAACTTCAAATATTTTTTCTTACTCTATTCTTTTTTCTCTTTCTGGTCTTCCATTATGCATGTGTTACACATATGGAAATTGTCCTAAAATTCTTGGATATTCTGTTCTTAATCCCCCCCCCATTTTTTTGCATTTCAGTTTGAGACCATTCTATTGACTTACTTTAAAGCTCACTGATTCTTTCTTTGATTGTTGCCCAGCCTACTTATCAATATATCAAAGATGTTTTTCACTTTTATTACAGTATGTATGTACGTGTACATTTCTATCATTTCCTTTTAATTCTTTAAGAGTTTTCATCTGTTAACTATTGTCCTATTCTTGCATTTTTGCTATTTTCATTAGATTCCTTGACAAATTAGTCATAATTATCTTAAATTTCCTAAGTTCAAAATATGTAACACATGTAAGTTTTGTTCTTGCTTCACATTCTGTTTTGCTTGGCTTTGCATTCTGTTTTATCCTGCCTTTTAACATTCCTTATTAGTTTTTCTTAAAATCCGAACAAGATAGGTAATAGGAACTGAGATAAATCTGCCTTGACTGTGAGGTTTTATGTTAATCTAGCTAGAAGTGTTTCAAGCTTGCTGTAAGTGTAGGTGCCAGGGGCTTCAAATTCCTCTAGTTTTCTTTTTTTTTTCTATGTTGTTTTCTGAGTTTCCCTAAGAACTTCTTAAATAGAGTCTGAGCTTGCAGCCCTGTCAGCTATAAACCACTGTTAACATATTGGAACCCTGTTGATGTAGTGGTAAGGAGTACAGGTGGGGAAATGTTCTATAATCTTAGGAGTAACTCTCATTTTTTTAGTGGATCTCAGTCTCTAGGCAGTAACCTTCAAGCGATTTATTTGTAAGTGAGACAGGAAGGTTAGAAGGGGCTGGAATTGGATAATTGCCTTCTCACCTAAGTAAGACAAAGTCTTTTTCCATTAAGAACAGCCTTTGTGGAGTTCCTAATTTGGCTCAGTGGGTTAAGGACCTGGTGTTGTCTCTGTGAGGATGTGGGTTTGATCCCTGGCCTCACCCAGTGGGTTAAGGATCAGTTGTCTCTGCAAACTGTGGTGCAGGTCACAGGTTAAGCTTCAATTTGACCCCCAGCCCAGGAACTTCTATATTCTATAAATGCTGCCCTAAAAATAAATTAAAAAAGAGGAGTTCCCATTGTGGCTCAGCAGCTGATGAAGCTGACTAGCATCCATGAGGATGCAGGTTCAATCCCTGGCCTTGCTTAGTGGGTTAAGGATCTGGTGTTGCGGTGAGCTGTGGGGTAGATCACAGATGCAGCTTGGATCTGGTGTTGCTGTGGCTTTGGTGTAGGCTGGCATCTACAGCTCCAATTGGAACCCTAGCCTGGGACCCTCTGTATGCCACAGGTGTGGGCCTAAAAAGACAAAAAAAAGAAAAAGAAATAAAAAAGAGTAAGTCTTTGTTATGGAGAATGTTCTGGGTATATTTCAAAATGGTTACTTTCCCCCTCCCCCTGCCTAGGCAATTAGGTGATTTTTCTTGTCTCCTCATGATAAAAACCCCATGGGCTCCCTAGAGGTAGAATCTGCAAACATTGTGATCCCTCTAAGACTGTGGCCCCCAGAAGTTTCTCACTCTTGAGCTGTTGCACACTCCTTTTCCTGAAATTCAACAAAATTACTATTTATAAGCTTCTATCCAGAAACTTTTCTCCTTGCGAATTTATCTACACTGCTTTTCTCTGTATTCACTTGTATTTCTAGATTTCAGGGAACAATAAACCCTGTGACTTCAATTCTTTTTTGGGTTCAAGGAAAGTCTTTGAGGAATTCCCATTTTGGCACAACAGGATTGGTGGAGTCTCTGCAGTGCCAGGACACATGTTAGATCCCCAGCCCAGCAAAGTGGGTTAAAGGATCCAGTGTTGCCACAGTGGCTGTGACATAGGTCACAACTGTGGCTCAGATCTTTCCCTGTCCCAGAAACCCCATATACTGTGGGGTGGCCAAAAAAAGCGGGGGGGGGAGTCTTTGAATTTAAGTTTATTCAGCTATTTTCTTATTGTAAATTTGGTTGACTTCCAACCTCTTTACATGTGAAGTTATAACTAAAATTCCCTGAATCATCATTTTGGCATTGTGTGCTCCTAGAGCCAGCACCTGAAGTGGTAGCATCCTGACTTAGCAGGAGAGGCATATTGATTAATTTTATCAATCTCACTGGGCCATGGGGTGCCCAGTTGTTTGGTCAAATATTATTCTGAGTGTTTCTGCAAGGTGTATTTGGACTAGATTAACATTTTAATCAGTAGAATACCGCAGACTACCCTCCATGATTTGGGTGGGCCTCATCCTATCAGTTGAAAGCCTGAATGTAAAAAAGGACAAATCTGCCCCTGAGTAAGAGAGAATTCTTCAGTAGATTGCCTTAAAACTTCATCTGAATTATCAGTTATCCAGGGTCTCCAGCCTCAGGGCCAGAATTTCAACATCAGCTCTGCTGGGTCTTAAGCTTACCAACCCACACTGAAGATTTGGATTTACCAGTCACCATAACAATGAGAGCCAATTCCTTAAAATAAATCATTTCCAATGTATTTACACATTCTATTGTTTCTGTTTCTCTGGTGAACTCAATATGGATTTTGGTTCTAATAGTGGTTCTACAGAAACAGATTTTTAAGTATGAATTTTTAATTCATCAATGAGAAATAACAATTATAAGCATATATGGATCAGACAACAGAGCCCCCAAATGTATGAAACAAGCATTTACAGAATTAAAGGAAGAAGCAGACAATTCTACAATAAGAGTTGGAGACCTTGTACTAGTTTTCTAGGGCTGCTATCACAGACGGCCACAAACTGGGTGGCTTAAACCATATAAATTTAATCCATCACTGTTCTGGAGCCCAGAAGTCTGAAATCAAGGCATCAGCAGGGCAATTCTTCCTCTAAAGAATCTAGAAAAGAATTCTTTCTGGCCTCTTTTAGCTCCTGGTATGAGATTGCCAATTAACCCTTGGCATCCTTTGGTACGTGACACTATGACTACATTCTCTGCCCCTGTCTTCACATGTCCTTTCTTGTGTATATGAATGTCTTCAGATCTCTGTCCTTATACACACACTACTCATTGGAATTAGCGTCTACCCTAATCCAGTTAGTCCTCCTTTAAGCTTGATTGTATCAGCAAAGAACGTACTTTCAGATGAAGTCTATTCATGACTACAGGAGGTTATGAGTTCAGGATAACTTTTGAGGAGGACACGACTCAATCAACAACAACTGTGGTAACAGATGTGTTAAAGATATGTTAAATGCATGCTACAGACAAGATGTGTACATATTGACAAAGATATGATAAAACCACATATCTGAGGGAAAAAGCAAGAAGACAAATGGGATATATAGCAAAATCTCATTTATGTGATGTTAAAATATATGCATACAAAATAGGTCTACATGTTTTACAATAATATATACAAGAGAAGAACACATACCAGCCATTAAAATGGGGCCTGTGGAACAGGGTAGATGATGGGGAAAAGGGTATAAAACAACAGAGTGGCTGTGCTCTGAGGGCTCTCACCTGAGCTATAATAATTAATGTATTTTTGTACTTGAGATCCAAAAAAAGAATGAGTAATGAACACATGAAAATAATAGCAAATACAAGTTTAACACTTACTGTGTGTGAGGCACAGTATTAGCCCTGGCTGCCATATATATATATATATATATATATATATATATATATATATATATATATAGTAATTAGATAATTTTAACTAATTACTTAATCTCTTAAATGGAATTTTAGCATGTAGCACTATTAATCAATATAATTTTTGTGTGTGTGTGTCTGTGGTATATGTAGGTTCCCAGGCTGGGGGTCGAATCAGAGCTGTGGCCGCTGGCCTATGCCACAGACACAGCAACACCAGAACTGAAATGCATCTGTGACTTTACACACTATAGCTCACGGCTACCCTGGATCCTTAATCCTCTGGGGGAGGCTAGGGATAGAACCTGCATCCTCATGGATACTAGTCAGATTTGTTTCTTCTGAGCCATGATGGGAACTCCTAATCAATATAAATTTAGAGAAATGTTAGCAGTTGAGAGTCAATGAAATCTCAAATGTAAATCTCTGGAAATTTCTTTAAAGAAAATATCTGACAGTGGTTTGTTCTGTATTTGTTACTTTTTTTTTCCCTGTGGCTGAACTCAAGGCATATGGAATTCCTGGGCCAGGAATTGAATCTATGCCACAGCTGCAAACTACACCACAGCTGTAAACTACACCTCAGCTGTGGTAACGCCAAGATCCTTAACGCACTGTGCTGGGCTGGGATAGAACCTGTGCCTCTGCAGTGACCCAAGACGCTGCAGTCAGATTCTTAACCCATTGCACCACAACAGGAACTCGTATATTTGTCATTTTCTTAAAGTAGTATGTAATATTACATAGGAGGGAACAATTCTGAATATTTAGTGTGTTTTGGTTTTGGAAATGAATACATTATGCCTCATATAAATCTCATGCTATAGACTGACTCCCTTCTCAAAACCCCTTGTACATGGATGTGTTTCTTCTTGATTATATATTCTCACTAATGAAAGCTTTACTTGATGCCAGATATCCTGAGGTCATTTATTACATATAAATTATATAATAAAATAAGTAAATGCATAACAGAAGGGACTTATTTAGGTGCCAAATCTACCTTAACTGGTAGTGATTTTAGCTTCTCTAGGTTTGAATGGGATTGAGTGTACAAAATAAAGAATCACAAGGTCATCGAGAAAGAAAGAAATTAGGGAGTTCCTGTTGTGGCTCAGTGGTAACAACCCTGACTAGCATTCATGAGGATGTGGGTTCCATCCCTGGCCCTGCTCAGTGTAGCTCACAGAAGTGGCTCAGATCGCATGTTGCTGTGGCTGTGACTCTGATTCGACCCCTAGCCTGGGAACTTCCATATGCCACAGGTGCAGTCCTAAAAAGATAGGGAGAGGGAGGGAGAGAGGGAGGAAGGAAGGAAGGAAGGATAGATGGAAGGATGCAGATTTTCCTCACTCCCATTTGACTTCCTTGGATATGGGGAAGACCCATTTCTATAAGTGGCTTATAGGATCCCACTCTTTCTATCTGTCCCCAGAGACATACTGGAGTTTTGCTCTCTTCTCAAAGTTCAGTGTGGATCATATAAAAATGTGTTTCTGGGGAGCTTTCCCAGTGGCTACAACTTTCTCAGCTGACCTGGTACCGTATTAATAAAATGTTAAACCCACAAACTCCCCACTAGTCAATAAATAATGCAGGCTAAAATCGCTAAATATTATGCCTCTGAGGGACATTTCATTGAAATTCACTGATTCAACACTTTTCCCAAGAATTTCTGCCTCTTTCAGCATTCTTCCTCTGAAGTTGGCCAGCCTGAATACCAAGGCCCTTAAAGGCCCTTTTTGCTGCTGTCACCCTTTCTCTTCACAGAAGTGATGGGGAAATAAAGCTGGTTCTCACAGAAATGCAATTGCATCACGTCTCTAAAGGCTGGTTCATCTCTTCTCAGTTTCCAAGTATGTGGAAGGAAATCATACATGCTCGCTCTGCTTGCCTAGCAGAATTGTGCCCCTCTCCTCCCTTACCATAAAGTTCAAAGCACAAATTGAAAAGCCTTGAAAAGGCTGACTCAAAGTCTTTCCCCTCTGTTAACAATTTCTTAGAGTACTATGTTTGGAATACTCAGTCTCTTCATTACATCAGGGCTCTTGTTCTGGAATGTCCAGAACCATTTCTTCAGAAATTGTATGCTATTAATATGTCTAGTAACAAGGGTAAAAAAAAAAATCTGTAAGATTCTTCATGTTCTCTTCCAGAAGAGGAAGGAGGGTGCATATGGAGGGTTTGCTGGGAGAGGAGAGAAGGCAAACCCAGTGTCACCCCTCATGGCAAGAGCTGGTGGAAAACAATGGATGCTTTGGCAAGGCATCACCTGTCTTTCAGAGGCTATGTGTCCAGAGGCACAGAGATGCCTGGTCCTACCATCTTGGTATCTGTCCTTGGTTGAGGAGTAAGGAGAGAGTTCCAGGGGAGGTTTGTCTCCTCCAGGCAGGTTTGATTCCCCATAAATCTGTACATTGGTATGTGCACTCCCTTCTTTCCACTCCAGTCATTAATGGTGATTTATAAGCATCCTTCTGAATGCTCTTGTGGTGTCAAGGAAGGACCCAAGAACATTATCATTGAAAAATGAATGGGGATCTAAGTAAAATCTGAACTTTTCTTTGTTAGTCATGAGCTTTCTTTGGCCACACCTGCAGCACATAAACGTTCCCAGGCCACGGATCAAACCAGAGCCCTGGCTATGAACAGAGATGCAGCGGTGACAACGCTGGATCCTTAACCCTCTGAGCCACCAAGGAACTTCTGGTAGTCATGAGATTTATGATAGATCACTTCGTCTTCTTAACCTAAACTTCCTTCACCCCTGAAAGGGGGCCAATGATACCTGTATGACAATGACAATGACAGCATAGATGCTGTCAAAGGAGATAATGGATATTTGCAAACAATGGAAAACATAAGAAAAAATGTAATTTACATCAAGTATGCCTTCTACACACTCTCTACTATGTTATACATTTCTTGTGGCTTTACTTAGGCATGCTGCAAGGGATAAGACTTCCTACAAACCAATTTAAAGACTGACTTTTGGTAGGAAATTTTATAGTAAACAGTGGTGAAATGGTTGCAGGTGTGGATGCGAGGAGCAGCACAGCTGCTGAAGGCAGAATGGAGTCTTGGTCCAGTCCTGGGGACCCAGTCAGTGTTGTCAATCTCTCTCAAGGCTGAAGGTCAGCACAGCAGGTGTGCATCTGATATCTAGAATGCTTAGTCTATTAAATTCCTTTGCAAGAATTTCTGCTGTGATGTAGTGTGTTAAGAATCTCATTGAGGAGAGAGAGGACAAGATGGCGGAGGAGTAGGGGGACACGCTCGCCCTCTCCCACAAACACAACAAAAAAAGCACATCTACAGAAGAAATGACTCGCACAGAACAACAACCAATCGCTGGCAGAGGAACCTAATCTCCAATAACGGCAAGAAATTCGTGACATTATTGGGCAGAACGGGAGAAAAGAGGAGAGTGAGAGAAGGTGAATCCGAGCGGGACGGGCGCTCCCGAAAGGGAACTGCGGAGGGGAAAGGGATCCCGCACCCTGGAAAGTCACCTACCGGGCGAAAGATCAAACGAACCGGAGGAATCTCCAGATGCAGAGAAGAGTGTAGCAGTAAGTTGGAGTACGGAAAAACGATCAAGAACCCAACGGACCATCTGAACTACGGGCACAGTCACCAAAAATTGAGACGCCTGGGTGGGGGCTGGGCACCGAATCCTCGGCTCCAGAGGTTAGTCCCCGGGAAAGGGCCGGGGGACGCCTGGGTGGGGGCTGGGCACCGAGACCTCAGCTCTGAAGGTTGGTCCCCGAGAGGGGGCCGGGGACGCCTGGGTTGGGGCTGGGCACCGAGACCTCGCCTCCGAAGGTTAGTCCCCAAGAAAGGGCCGGGGGACGCCTGGGGGGGGGGCTGGGCACCGAGACCTCGGCTCCAGAGATTAGTCCCCGGGCTAGGGGGGCGGGGAAGAGCGGAAACTGCTTGGGAGGTCTCTAAACCATTTGACGGGGCAGAGACTGCCTGGGAGACTAGAAAACAAAGCTGTCGCAGAGGAAGGGAGCAATACTCTAGGGGCGGGGAAGTGGAAAGCCGCCTCAGAGGGAACCTGGGAGAAGAGCCTGGTCTGCGCCAGTGCTGGGGAGGGGAGAGAAGAAGGGGTGGGTCCCCATAGAATACCCCCCACGCCACAACAAGCTTACAGGCCCGCTAGCTAGCAGAAAGCTGTGCTTCCCAGTGCATTCCCTCCCCCCACCCCCACCACCCCCTACGCTCTCGCCGAACCTGGGGCTGCCTGCCATCCAGGAGGGCTGGCCTCAACAATTGCCTGAAGCCTACCACCGCAGGGGCTCTCCCTGCACAGGCCTGCTTGCCCTTTGGAGGGGCTACACTTCCACAGAGCAGCACCAAACACCACCAGCCCCCTAAAAAAGGCCTGCAGCCCAGAAAAGCTAGAACAAGCCTAGCCAGGCCGTGAATAGATCGACCTAATTCTCTGACGGTTTTTCTGAGACGGGCTCCCCCGGGGAGGAGCCTCTTGAGTCTCCAAGGGCCTTGCTACACGCCCAAAACCCTAGGGGGTGCTAAGACCTAGTGGACCAGCTGCATAGGACTGCCAGCTCCAGGCAGGACCCCCTGCAGCCCAGAAAAGCTGCAACAAGCCTGGCCGAATCGGGAAAAGATCTCAGACGGTCTTTCGGAGTCGGGCTGTCCTGGGGAGGAGCCTCTTGAGTCTCCAAGGGCCCTGCTACCCGCCCAAGACCCCAAGGGGTGCTGAGACCTAGTGGACCAGCTGCATAGGACTGCCAGCTCCAGGCAGGACCCCCTGCAGCCCAGAAAAGCTGCAACAAGCCTGGCCGAATCGGGAAAAGATCTCAGACGGTCTTTCTGAGTCGGGCTGTCCTGGGGAGGAGCCTCTTGAGCCTCCAAGGGCCCTGCTACCCGCCCAAGACCCCAGGGGGTGCTGAGACCTAGTGGACCAGCTGCATAGGACTGCCAGCTC
Organism: Sus scrofa; assembly: GCF_054392235.1. Classification (NCBI taxonomy): domain Eukaryota; kingdom Metazoa; phylum Chordata; class Mammalia; order Artiodactyla; family Suidae; genus Sus; species Sus scrofa. Next base: position 153,573,901 of record NC_139383.1, read on the forward strand.
CAGGCAGGACCCCCTGCAGCCCAGAAAAGCTGCAACAAGCCTGGCCGAATCGGGAAAAGATCTCAGACGGTCTTTCTGAGTCGGGCTGTCCTGGGGAGGAGCCTCTTGAGCCTCCAAGGGCCCTGCTACCCGCCCAAGACCCCAGGGGGTGCTGAGACCTAGTGGACCAGCTGCATAGGACTGCCAGCTCCAGGCAGGACCCCCTGCAGCCCAGAAAAGCTGCAACAAGCCTGGCCGAATCGGGAAAAGATCTCAGACGGTCTTTCTGAGTCGGGCTGTCCTGGGGAGGAGCCTCTTGAGCCTCCAAGGGCCCTGCTACCCGCCCAAGACCCCAGGGGGTGCTGAGACCTAGTGGACCAGCTGCATAGGACTGCCAGCTCCAGGCAGGACCCCCTGCAGCCCAGAAAAGCTGCAACAAGCCTGGCCGACTTGGGAAAAGATCCCAGACGGTCTTTCTGAGTCGGGCTGTCCTGGGGAGGAGCCTCTTGAGCCTCCAAGGGCCCTGCTACCCGCCCAAGACCCCAGGGGGTGCTGAGACCTAGTGGACCAGCTGCATAGGACTGCCAGCTCCAGGCAGGACCCCCTGCAGCCCAGAAAAGCTGCAACAAGCCTGGCCGACTTGGGAAAAGATCTCAGACGGTCTTTCTGAGTCGGGCTGTTCTGGGGAGGAGCCTCTTGAGTCTCCAAAGGCTCTGCTACCCGCCCAAGACCCCAAGGGGTGCTGAGACCTAGTGGACCAGCTGCATAGGACTGCCAGCTCCAGGCAGGACCCCCTGCAGCCCAGAAAAGCTGCAACAAGCCTGGCGGAATCGGGAAAAGATCTCAGACGGTCTTTCTGAGTCGGGCTGCCCTGGGGAGGAACCTCTTGAGTCTCCAAGGGCCCTGCTACCCACCCAAGACCCCAGGGGGTGCTGAGAACCAAGTGAAATCTGCTACCATCGTGGGGTGGACCTCCCAGTCCTGTCTGCCCTCAGGAAGCCCTCCTTTGCTTCAAAGAAACACTGTTAGTCCCATCAACACTCCAGAAAAGCCACACTGCCTCAAAAAAAGATTGACCAACAACGACAGCCCTCAGGAAATATTCCAGGGCAGTGACAAGGCAAACACTACCCGATAACAGAGAGTACAACTCCCTCAGGAGAAAGAAGACAACAAGCAAGATGAAGAAGCTGAGAAACCACCCCCAGTCAAACCAACAGGAGAACTCACCTAAAACAGTCAACAATGAAACTGATCTCTGCAGTCTGACAGACCTGGAGTTCAAAAGAGAAATAGTGAAAATACTGAAGGAATTAAGAGAAGATATGAACAGCAATGCAGATACCCTCAGAAAGGAGCTAGAAAATATAAGGAGGAGCCAAGAAAAACTAGAACATTCATTTGCAGAGATGCAAACTGAACTAGGGGCAGTAAAAACCAGAATGAATAATGCAGAAGAACGAATCAGTGATATGGAAGATAGAATAATGGAAATCACTCAATCTGGTCAACAGACAGAAAACCGAATCAAAAAACTGGAAAGAAATATAAGAGACCTATGGGATAATATAAAACGGGCCAATCTACGCATAATAGGAATTCCAGAAGGAGTAGAAAAAGATAAAGGAATGGAAAATATATTTGAAGAAATTATCGCTGGAAACTTCCCAAATCTAAAGGATACTGGATTCAAGATACAAGAAGCACAGAGGGCCCCAAACAAACTGAACCCAAACAGACCCACACCAAGACACATCATAATAAAAATGGCAAAAGTTAGTGATAAAGAGAGGATCCTAAAGGCAGCAAGAGAAAAACAGAATGTTACCTACAAGGGAACCCCCATAAGAATATCAGCTGATTTCTCTACAGAAACACTACAGGCCAGGAGGGAATGGCAAGAGATATTTAAAGTGCTCAAAGGAAAAAATATGCAACCTAGAATACTTTATCCAGCAAGAATATCATTTAAAATAGAAGGGGAAATAAAAATTTTTCCCAACAAACAAAAACTTAAAGAATACAGCAACACAAAACCCAGGTTAAAGGAAATATTGAAAGGGCTTCTCTAAACCAAAAAGAAAGGAAGGAAAGGGAAGAAAAAAGAAAAGAAAAAAAAAAAAAAAAGAAGAAGAAGAAGAAGAGGAAGAACTAGGACTGAGGAAGATACAATCAGAGAGCAGTCACTCAAATAAGCCAGCATACAGATTTAATCATGAACATGCTTCAAACAAAATAAAATTAAAAAGAAAAAAATAAAAGAGTCATCAAAACCATAAAATGTGGGCAAGGGATGTTAGGAGGTAAATAATCCTTTTTGTTTGTATGTATGTCTCTCTTCTTAATTTTAATATAATAATGAAGTGTTTGAACTTACAGGACCATCAGGCTAAAACACACAATTATGGGAAGGGGTTAGCATACTTAAAAAACAGGGCAACCACAAGCCAAAACCAAATATTGCATTTGCAAAAAATGAAAAAAAAAAATACACTCAAGCAGATAATAACAGGAGACCATCCAACCAAAAAAAAAAAAAAAAGAAGAATGGAGAACCATAGAATCAACTGGAACACGAGGATCAAATGGCAATAAATAATCATCTATCAATTATCACCTTAAATGTCAATGGACTGAATGCCCCAATCAAAAGACACAGAATGGCTGAGTGGATAAAACGGCAAAAACCTTCAATATGCTGCCTACAAGAAACTCACCTTAGGACAAAAGATACATATAGATTGAAAGTGAAAGGCTGGGGAAAAGTATTTCATGCCAATAGACATGACAGAAAAGCAGGAGTTGCAACGCTCATATCAGACAAAATAGACTTTAAAACAAAAGACATAAAGAAAGACAAAGAAGGACACTATTTAATGATTAAGGGATCCATCCAAGGAGAGGATGTTACTATCATCAACATATATGCCCCAAACATAGGAGCACCCAGATACATACAACAAATATTAACAGACATAAAGGGAGATATTGATGAGAATACAATCATAGTAGGAGACCTAAATACCCCCCTCACATCAATGGACAGATCCTCTAGACAGAAAACCAATAAAGCAACAGAGATCCTAAAGGAAACAATAGAAAAGTTAGACTTAATTGATATCTTCAGGACACTACATCCAAAAAAATCAGAATACACATTCTTCTCAAATGCTCATGGAACATTCTCAAGAATCGACCACATATTGGGACATAAAGCGAATCTCAATAAATTTAGGAGCATAGAAATTATCTCAAGTATCTTCTCTGACCACAATGCCATGAAATTAGAAATCAACCATGGGAAAAGGAAAGAGAAAAAACCTACTCCATGGAGACTAAACAACATGCTACTAAAAAACCAATGGGTCAATGAGGAAATCAAGAAGGAAATTAAAAACTATCTTGAAACAAATGATAATGAAGACATAACCTCTCAAAATCTATGGGATGCTGCGAAAGCAGTGCTCAGAGGGAAATTTATAGCAATCCAGGCCTTTCTCAAAAAAGAAGAAAGATCCCAAATTGACAACTTAACCCTCCACCTAAATGAATTAGAAAAAGAAGAACAAAGAAGTCCTAAAGTCAGCAGAAGGAAGGAAATTGTAAAGATCAAAGAAGAAATCAATAAAATAGAGACTCAAAAAACAATAGAGAAAATTAATAAAACCAAGAGCTGGTTCTTTGAAAAGGTGAACAAAATTGATAAACCCCTGGCCAGACTCACTAAAAAGAGGAGAGAAAGAACCCAAATCACCAAAATTATAAATGAAAAAGGAGAAATCACAACGGATACAGCAGAAATACAAAAAACCATAAGAGAATACTATGAACAACTATATGGCAATAAGTTTGACAATCTGGAAGAAATGGACAATTTTCTAGAATCTTACAGCCTGCCAAAACTGAATCAAGCAGAAACAGACCAACTGAACAGACCAATCACTAGAAATGAAATTGAAGAGGTCATAAAATCACTCCCTACAAATAAAAGCCCAGGACCAGATGGCTTCACAGGTGAATTCTATCAAACATATAAAGAGGAATTGGTGCCCATCCTCCTTAAACTCTTTCAAAAGGTTGAAGAAGAAGGAATACTCCCAAAGACATTCTATGAGGCCACCATCACCCTCATTCCAAAACCAGGCAGAGATACCACCAAAAAAGAAAACTATCGCCCAATATCATTGATGAATATAGATGCAAAACTTCTCAACAAAATCTTAGCCAACCGAATCCAACAACATATCAAAAAAATTATACACCATGACCAGGTTGGGTTCATCCCAGGTTCACAAGGATGGTTCAACATACGCAAATCAATCAACATCATACACCACATTAACAAAAAAAAAGTCAAAAATCATATGATCATCTCAATAGATGCAGAAAAAGCATTTGACAAAGTTCAACATCCATTCATGATCAAGACCCTCGCCAAAGTGGGTATAGAGGGAACATTCCTGAATATAATCAAAGCCATTTATGATAAACCCACAGCAAATATAATCCTCAATGGGGAAAAACTGAAAGCCTTCTCACTCAAATCTGGAACAAGACAGGGATGCCCACTCTCACCACTGCTCTTCAACATAGTTTTGGAAGTCTTAGCCACAGCAATTAGACAAACAAAAGAAATCAAAGGCATCCATATAGGAAGAGAAGAGATCAAACTGTCACTGTATGCAGATGACATGATTCTATACCTAGAAAACCCTAAGGACTCAAACCCAAAACTCCTTGAACTGATTAATAAATTCAGCAAAGTGGCAGGATATAAGATTAACATTCAGAAGTCAATTGCATTTCTGTATACCAGCAATGAAGCATTAGAAAAGGAATACAAAAATACGATACCTTTTAAAATTGTACCTCACAAAATCAAATACCTCGGAATACACCTAACCAAAGAGGTAAAGGACCTATATGCCGAGAACTATAAAACCTTAATCAAAGAAATCAAAGAAGATGTAAAAAAATGGAAAGATATTCCATGTTCCTGGATTGGAAAAATCAATATTGTGAAAATGGCCATCCTACCCAAAGCAATCTACAGATTCAATGCAATCCCTATCAAATTACCCATGACATTTTTCACAGAACTAGAACAAACAATCCAAACATTTATATGGAACAACAAAAGACCCAGAATCGCCAAAGCAATCCTGAGAAACAAAAACCAAGCAGGAGGCATAACTCTCCCAGACTTCAAGAAATACTACAAAGCCACAGTCATCAAAACAGTGTGGTACTGGTATCAAAACAGACAGACAGACCAATGGAACAGAATAGAGAATCTGGAAATTAACCCTGACACCTATGGTCAATTAATCTTTGACAAGGGAGGCAAGAACATCAAATGGGAAAAGGAAAGTCTATTCAGCAAGCATTGCTGGGAAACCTGGACAGCTGTATGCAAAGCAATGAAACTAGAACACACCCTCACACCATGCACAAAAATAAACTCCAAATGGCTGAAAGACTTAAATATACGACAGGACACCATCAAACTCCTAGAAGAAAACATAGGCAAAACACTCTCTGACATCAACATCATGAATATTTTCTCAGGTCAGTCTCCCAAAGCAATAGAAACTAGAGCAAAAATAAACCCATGGGACCTCATCAAACTGAAAAGCTTTTGCACAGCAAAGGAAACCCAAAAGAAAACAAAAAGACAACTTACAGAATGGGAGAAAATAGTTTCAAATGATGCAACTGACAAGGGCTTAATCTCTAGAATATACAAGCAACTTATACAACTCAACAGCAAAAAAACCAATCAATCAATGGAAAAATGGGCAAAAGACCTGAATAGACATTTCTCCAAAGAAGATATACAGATGGCCAACAAACACATGAAAAAATGCTCAACATCGCTGATTATAAGAGAAATGCAAATCAAAACTACCATGAGATACCACCTCACACCAGTCAGAATGGCCATCATTAATAAATCCACAAATAACAAGTGCTGGAGGGGCTGTGGAGAAAAGGGAACCCTCCTGCACTGTTGGTGGGAATGTAAACTGGTACAGCCACTATGGAGAACAGTTTGGAGATACCTTAGAAATCTATACATAGAACTTCCATATGACCCTGCAATCCCACTCTTGGGCATCTATCCGGACAAAGCTCTACTTAAAAGAGACACATGCACCCGCATGTTCATTGCAGCACTATTCACAATAGCCAGGACATGGAAACAATCCAAATGTCCATCGACAGAGGATTGGATTCGGAAGATGTGGTATATATACACGATGGAATACTACTCAGCCATTAAAAAGGATGACATCATGCCATTTGCAGCAACATGGATGGAACTAGAGAATCTCATCCTGAGTGAAATGAGCCAGAAAGACAAAGACAAATACCATATGACATCACTTATAACTGGAATCTAATATCCAGCACAAATGAACATCTCCTCAGAAAAGAAAATCAATCATGGACTTGGAGAAGAGACTTGTGGTTGCCTGATGGGAGGGGGAGGGAGTGGGAGGGATCGGGAGCTTGGGCTTATCAGTCACAACGTAGAATAGATTTACAAGGAGATCCCGCTGAATAGCATTGAGAACTATGTCTAGATACTCATGTTGCAACAGAAGAAATGGTGGGGGGAAAAACTGTAATTGTAATGTATACATGTAAGGATAACCTGACCCCCTTGCTGTACAGTGGGAAAATAAAATAAAATTTAATAAAAAAAAAAAAAAAAAAAAAAAAAAAAAAAAAGAATCTCATTGAAGCCGTTCAGTTCCCTGCAGAGGTGCAGGTTCAATCCTTGGCACGGGTTAAAGGATCCCATGTTGCTACAGCTTCGGTGTACATCACCACTGTGGCTCAGATTCAATCCTTGGCCCAGACACTTCCATATGTCATGGGTTCAGCCATTAAAAAAAATTTAAATAAATAAATTCCTTTGTGAAAATGCTAAAGCATTTATCCAGAATGCTAATTTCTTTGTAGGATAAATTATATGCATTACATCACACAAAAGTTCTGTTCCAGATCAGGACTGGAACAACTTGTTTGTTTGTTTTTTTAATAAATATTTGCAAAGTACATTAGGCCCTGTTAGTAATTTGCTGAAAAGTCTGCACTAGACTTTTAATTTGTTTTTGCTCTTTGCTTTGAGTGTCATCGACTGAAAAAAATGTGCAACCTGAAAGTTGAGAATCATGTTTTATTTGAAGATATGGATAGCCCAAGAAGGTAGCCTCTCAGAGAGCTCTGAGAGTCTGTTCCAAAGAGGTAACGGAGTAACCATATAAAAGTTTTTACTGAGAAAAAGAGAAGTTTGTCATCAAGTTTTCATGTTTCCTTGGCAGAGATTTAATCTCTCTGACCCTCGGTTGTTTGGATTTTTTCATTGTCTTCTGTTACAAAGAGTAGGTAGTCCAAAAATGATGGATCTCAAACTATGTTTCTAAAGCATCAGAATGCTGTTTCTAAGTGAAAAAGAACCCAGTATATACATACACATTTTCATACAAATGTGCATACTCATGTACATGTACCTATGCACATGCATATCCTATACATTTCATATGTAAATACATCTACACACATCATGTTTGTACACATGAGTATACCATATCACACACACAATTAAACAGACACACACATACACATATACAAAAGCACAGCTTTTTTAGTTGACATTCAGTCTTTCCCTCCCCACCTCCCAGTCTGGCCTTCTTGTCAATACATCACAGAACTCCTGGACTCCACCCAGCTCTGCTTTGAAACCAAGTTTTATGATTCAAAGTCAAAGCCTATTTCCACCCAATGAGCTTGCAGACAAATCTGAAAATGTGGACGTTTTTGCAAAAATCGGTGTTGCCTGAGGCCAACTCTCTTCAGAGAAAGGGGAAATTTCTTCTAATTTGAGGGATTAAATCTGGGGGGAAAGAAAAGACCTGCTTGAAGAAACAGGACAGCTCAGTGAGTCTGGATCTTGGACATCCCAAGCCCATAGTTAAGACCTTTGGAGCTCCCAAAACATCTTCAGTGTGGATGGTCTTTGCTTAAAGCACTTTCTGTCACAAATGAATTAGAGTTCTCCATGCTTTGTGACTTTGAGCAAATGGTTTTACCTCCATAAGCCTCATTTTTCTTATAAGTAAAATAGTAATAACACCTATTTCATGAGGTTTGGATCAGGATTATGAGATGATCCAGGGACACTACTCTGCACAGTGTCAGGGGCATAGTCAACACCTACTGTATATGGGCATCTTTACAATTATTGCTCTTGCAATTGTAGGACTAGTGCTGACTGCATCGGTAAGAGTGCAGGTGGGGGTAGAGGAACAATGACAAAAATCTTTTTGGAGAAGAGTAAATGTGACTTAATGATTTATCCATTTTAGCAAGCAAAGGAGGAAAAGGAAGAATTTCAAGGCAAGTGGACAAAATCTTAAGGAATATGGAAGCACGGGGTAATGATACAAAAGCTCATAAAATGAATGGAGAGAAAATGAGCAAACACACATGAGATACTAATCAGTTAGAATTGTGTGAGGAGATCATGGGAGGGATGGTGCACGACCAGAGCATTTTGGAGATTGATGGGAGGAATGAAAAAAAAAATGTCACCTGCCATATCAGTAAACAAAAGATGTTGCAGCCATCAAGCCATCCCATTACAGCTGCCGGACAGTTAGCCCCATCATCCAGCCATCAGCCACTGCAGTCAACCCAAAGAGACTCAGGGTATGAAAGCACAGTAACCAACCCCAGAGAGCTGAGGTGCATGTTAGAGGAATGATTTCAATAAGCCCAACTCTTGCATCTTCTCATATATAAAAAATGGCTCAATTCTCTAACTTTAAATGTTTGGTTTTCTTTTATTTACAGTAATCTTTTGATAATCTGACTACCTGGCATTGTTGAAAAAACTCCTACATATCCTGGCTCCTCCCTTGCCCCTTTGGAGCAGTCAGTCCCTCAGATATACCTGAGAGGCTGAATCCCAGGTTCAAGTCCTCAATTTTGTGTATCAAATAAAATACAACTCTCAAGTTTTGGGTTGTGCATTTTTTTTTTCAGTTGATAAGTGGAAGGATAAGTATTGGGTGAGAATAAGTATTGCTTGTGGATAAGTGGAAAGTAGTATTGGGTGAGGAAAGAAATGGCTAAGCTCAAAGCTCTGATGATCACAGAATTCACAGGCCTGGAGGAGTTCAGGCAATGGAAGGGAGAGAGCTTGTAACTGAGATCAGGGAGAAGATAAAAGAGGCTCCAGAAGCTTCCTTAGGGAAAGTTTCTGGAGGGCTGGGAAGGGGCAGGGCTGAATCTGCTCCACCCCCTGCCCCTATAGAATGTGGGGTTCCCATTTCTGAGTGAGGTGAGAACTCTTCCCCTGAGGTCAGTACTGAGAAAGTGGGGGCAGCCGTGTCTCAGGGCATCTGCAATGAGTGAGCAAGTGACTCATGGAAATGGCTGGGTTCCCTCCTTTGCTTCCTGTTGGGCAGTCACCTCCTGGTGAAATTGATGGCAATGTTTGCCACCTTCACATTGAGCATATGCCTCATTGTTTTGTTTTGTTTTATTTTGCTTTGTTTTGCTTTTTGGTCATGCCTTCAGCATGTGGAAGTTCCCAAGCCAGGGACTGAACCCAAGTCATAGTTGGAACCTGAGCCACAGCAATGAAAATACTAGGTCCTTAACCTACTGAGCCACCAGGGTCTTGCCTCAATTTATACTAAATATTTACATGCTCTCATCCAAAAGTCTAAATATGCACACACACATAAGTTAAAAAGAAGCCAAACAGCTACAGTCCACTGATCACAGGGTCATAGCTGATACTTATCTCCACTAGTCAGAGTTCCTTTCCCAGACAGGTGACCCAGACTTTAATTCCTGCAGGGGCTGTGTCCTTAGCTGTTCTACCTTTATAGAATTGCAATTGTTGTTGTATTCCTTTCCTAGTGTTGTCAGAGCTGCTCCAGGTCTTTGCTCAAAACCCATCAACCTTTAGCAGGAGTGTCCTTGCTCACAACCTGCCCACCCCTCACCTTTAGCAGGACTGAACTTAAATCTTTACGCTAAAGGGTTCAGAGACAAGAAAGGAAGCTACAAACAAATAACCAGCTGGGACCAAGTAGAACCAGTGGAACCAGCTGGGATTAAGATAGCCTCCCACAGACCCTGAGTCTCCTTATAGTCTGATTTTACTACTTTAACATGTTACATGACACACCTGCAGGGGGCCAGGACCCAACATTAAAGACTAAAAATGGATAAAAAGGGGGTGGAGGAGTTCCCGTCGTGGCACAGTGGTTAACGAATCCGACTAGGAACCATGAGGTTGTGGGTTCGGTCCTTGCTCTTGCTCAGTGGGTTAACGATCCGGCGTTGACGTGAGCTGTGGTGTAGGTTGCAGACACGGCTCGGATCCCCCGTTGCTGTGGCTCTGGCCTAGGCCGGCAGCTGTAGTTCCGATTTGACCCCTAGCCTGGGAACCTCCATATGCCGCGGGAGCGGCCCAAGAAACAGCAAAAAAAAGACAAAAAAAAAAAAAAAAGAAAAAAAATGGGGGTGGAACCCTACAAAAAAGCCATGCCGCTCTCTCAGCAGACTAATGCGCATGCCTCCCCATCATCAGCCTTACTCTTCCAGCCTTAGTCTTTATTCTTTAAGATTAAAGCCCCTCTTGCCAGGTGAGCAAGAAGTTGCTCTTTGAACTTATTTCCCACTACTCCATTCTTTGGCTACTGAATAAAGCTTGTGCTATGTCCTCTTCTGCTGAGGCAGAGCACCTCAGGCCAGGCTTGGGACTGAGCAGTGACCATAGACTTAATTCAGTAACACTAGTTCATGATGGAGGCTAGAAATCCTTGCCGTTAAGTCCATAGACTTAATTTGGTAACACTAGTTCATGGTGGAGGCTAGAAATCCTTGCCATTACTTGCTTTGTTCCTACATAACTAATCTCTGCCTCTGTTCTTAAGATAGCATTCTTCCTCTGGCCATGTTTGTGTCTCTTCTCCACTTCTCCTATGGACCCATCCTAATCCAATATCATTTCATCTTAATTTGGTTACACCAGCAAATACATTGTTTCCAAATAAGATCACATTCTCAGGTGCCAGAGTTTAGGGCATGAACATATCTTTTGGAAAGAACAATTTAACCACGAAATTGCTCACTAACATTTCCTACTTGGAGAGGCGCTCCAAGGCTTCCTTCCCACCTCCTTTGTATAACAGAAACCCATTTTCTTTTTAGTAACCAGAACCATTTACCCCAGCCAGGATGGTAACCCTATTCTTTGTGGAGGAAAAATAGTCCTGCATGACAAGACACAGCCTGGGCCTCCTGCCCTGGGAACTAAGGCCACCAAACCAGCAAAGCATGCAGTTTTAGGGATGGGGAGCAAACATTCTGCAGAAGAGATATTAGGCAACCTATGAGAAAAACCTTTTCCAATTATCCTTACGAGAATAGAGTAGGATATGTAAATGGCTTGTTACCGGGTTCCATTGACTATGAACTCAGTGCCTTGATCAGAAGCAATATGGTATGAAATAACATGATGGTGAATGTGGCTTAAGACAAAAAACTAAGTGTCCCATTCAAGGTTTTATCTATTTGGAGTATATCCCGTCCTTGTTCTTTAGTGCCTCCTTTGAATGAGGCTGTGGTGGTCCAGGAGTCCACTTAGACAGCATATCAGTCATCAGTCAGTGAATCAGCCTATCCTAAGGAACTCCCCATGAGGTCATCCATGTAACTTGTGGGGAAAAAAAGATGGAGAAGCAGAAGACGAAGCTGGAGTCTGAGTCACCTGCCTATGAAACCTACTCATGCCTCTGGGACGTGCTTAAACTTTTCTCTAACAAACTACTCCTGCTCTGTGGCTCCATGTGTCAGAGCACAGCCAACTTGTGGTGATAAGTTTCCATCTATCACAGGGTCACTGAGTTATCATTCTGCCTCTACAAAATTCAGTAGCACAGCTAGAGCTGATTCTTAAAATAATCATTATAGGCAGCCTAGAACATGGCTTTGCTCCCCAAACCTAGATATCTACATTGTTATTCTCTTTTGGGGGGCCGGGGGTAGGCAGGTAAGTGGGCTGTGTCTGAGGCTTGCAGAAGTTCCTGGGCCAGGATTGAACCCCGCCACAGCTGCAACCCAAGAGAGCCACAGCAATGATTAATCCAGATCCTTAACCCACCCTCACTATCAAGGAACACCTTCATTGTAATTCTTGTATTTGAGTTGGCCAGAAGCCCTGCATAGTATACCTGTTGGAAACAGTCATTTCAATTACCATGATGCTGTTCCCAATCAAATTCTGGAGCATCATGGATTTTCTGTAAACGGGTGGGAACAGTTCTTTCAAATATGGCATATGTTGCCTCCAAAGAGACCCACCCAAAACTGTCCATTTTGGAGCAGTAGGCAGTCGAAAAATTGCAACTTTTCTCTCACTTTGGATGAGGAAATGCCCCAACAGGCTTCAGACCACCTCACCCTGAAACATTCTCGTGGAGGTGTGGGCCCCTGAATTTTATGTGGTTTCTCATTCACCCTCTGCCACACACGTGTACCATCAAGACATTTAAGGCTCTTAATATTCCTGTTCACCAGGTTCAATCACTGCAATATCACAGATGCAGTGGATAAGTGTGTTCTTCTGTAGAAGGCAGAGATCTCTGCATTCAGTCCATGGCAGAGAACAGAGGCGGCCTCACTAGATGTGGGACATTGCCCAGTCTGGACTTCATTCCACTAGCCATGCAAGCCGAGAGCTATCGCAAGGCGCTCCATTAACCAATCAGCCTGAATCTGGTGTCAATGAAAATAATCGACAAGCAATCAAGAATAGAAGATAGTTTTATCTGAACCAAACAAAGGACTAGCCAGGAAGCCCACTTCCCAGATGACTCTGAGAAACTGCTCCCCAGAAGCAAGATTTTCAGCACAGTTTTATATCGTGTCAGAACAAAGACCATTAAACAAACCAGGGTTATATTTATTCAAGGTTTAAAAAAAAAAAGAAAAAAAGAACATTCCAGCATGTACACAGCGAGTCAGCATAGCCTTGGCACCTGGGAACAGTTTTATCATCAAAAGAGGACCAGCATTAATGCCCTGGGAGACGTGCATTTCATCTTTTTATTTTTAAGATGGACATTATTTATGTTTGGTCAGTGTGCCCTTTTCTTTAATGATTAAAGCAGCTGTACAAAATGGATGTGTGATAGCCACAAACAGGCTGTTACAGTTAGTATAAAATTCAAGTTAACTCGTGTATACGCCAGAATGACTTCCCCACATCTCCCTATGGGAACATTTTTTTATCACTCTGTAAGTGCCCTCTCCTGGATAAGTTCAACCTTACCTAATGTTGAATTCTGCACTTCATGTTTTAATATTCTTAGACTCCATGTCCATGTTACCTTGTGTATGGTAATTTGAATTAGCAGATCTTTCTCTTTGTACTTTTCCCTTCCCCCACCCCATTTCTTTCCCCCTCTCTCCCCCTCATCCTCCATTAAGTGTAAAAAAAAATCTCCTGTGGATCAGATTTTTCATTTGTCCCTGTTAACCCTACCTGATCTTTGTGACCCTAATTATGAGTCTCATGGTATTAACAGTTGAGGGGGTGGGCTTAAGAGCACAAGCCTCCCCTTTCAAGAGAACTCTTATTATCTTATTAAAGGATCTCCAGATAAAGGAAGGTTCTTCACACAGGGTGCCTGGGCCACTTCTTCCAGCAAGCGTGGATCAGAGAGCCCTGAGGATTCAAAATTCCTAACTTTTCTGGAATCCACACTTGTGCCCCAATTTCAACTCTCAGCCACAACCTAGCATCGCTTGTACACAAGAGTATCTGCAAGTGACACTGTAATGATGCCACCTACTCGGTTAAATTCTAAGCCTCCTTTAAAGCCATCTCTGCCTTGCTGCTTTAAGAAAAAAAAGTTTTATCCCATTTTGTTTGCATCACTGCAGAAGCTGTCTGATTGTCTGATCCTGAAGAGAGCCAAGGGTTTAAAGTCCTGATAGCATGTCAGCTCGTGATTGCTGTCTTGTGATTGCTATCCTGTGCAGTCACATGTGGCTTTCCCCATCCTTCTCCACTGGCCTTGTCATCATTGTCAACACCGTGTATGTCAAGGACAACACTCAAGGCACTCGCTTCAATAGGTATTGCTTCCCTAGCAACCTCAGGTGGTAACTGAATCCGAATGCCACTACACTCGTGGATTATCCCATTTTCTACCCAGCATTGCATTCAAGGTGAAGGACATCACCAGATCAAAACTTTAATCTCTAATCAGATGTTAATAACAGACTCATAAGGTCTGTATTTTACATGTATTTTTCTTTTTTTGTAATTTAATCATTTTTTTCCATTATAGCTGGTTTACAGTGTTCTGTCAATTTTCTACCGTACAACAGGGTGACCCAGTTACACATACACGTATATATTCCTTTTTCTCACATTATCATGCTCCATCATAGGTGTCTAGATATAGTTCCCAGTGCTATACAGCAGGATCTCTTTGCTTATCCATTCCAAAGGCAATAGTTTGCGTCTATTAACACCAAATTCCCAGTCCATCCCACTCCCTCCCCCTTGGCAACCACATGACTGTCCATGATTTTCTTTTCTGTGGAAAGGGTCATTGTGCCATATATTAGATTCCAGATATAAGTGTTATCATACAGCATATGTCTTTCTCTTTCTGACTTTCTTCACTCAGTATGAGAGTCTCTAGTTCCATCCATGTTGCTGCAAATGGCATTACTATTTTTTTTTTATGGCTGAGAAGTATTCCATTGTGTATATATACCACTTCTTCTCAACCCATTCTTCTGTTGAAGGACATTTAGGTTGTTTCCACTTCTTGGCTATTGTGAATATTGTTGCAATGAATATACGGGTGCAAGTGTCTTTCTCAAGGAAAATTTTTTCCAGATATATACCCAAGTGTGGGATTGATGGGTCATATGGTAGTTCAATATATATAGTTATCTAAGTTACCTCCATACTGTTTTCCATAGTGGTTGTGCCAATTTACATTCCCACAAATAATGCAGGAGGGTTCCTTTTTCTCCACTCCCTCTCCAGCATTTGTTATTTGTGAACTTATTAATAATGGCCACTCTAACTGATTTGAGGTGGTATCTCATGGCAGTTTTGATTTGCGTTTCTCTAATAATCAGTGATGTTGAGCATTTTTTCATATGCTTGTTGGCCATCTTATGTCTTCTTTGGAGAAATGTCTATTTAGGTCCTTTGCCCATTTTTCTGTCGGCTTTTTTGCTGTTGAGTTGTATAAGTTGTTTGTATATTTTAGAGATCAAGTCCTTGTCAGTTGCATCGTTTGAAACTATTTTCTCCCATTCTGCAAGCTGTCTTTTTTGTGGGTTTTTTTTATGGTTTCCTTTGCTGTGCAAAAGCTTGTAAGTTTGATTAGGTCTAATTGGTTTATTTTTGCTCTTATTTCTTTTGCTTTGAGAGACTGACCTGAGAAAATATCAGACAAACAAAAGAAATAAAAGGCATCCAAATATGAAGAAAAGAGGTAAAACTGTCACTGTATGCAGATGACATGATACTATATATAGAAAACCCTAATGACTCAACCCAAAAACTGCTTCAACTGATTGACAAATTCAGCAAAGTAGTAGGATATAAGATTAACATTCAGAAATCAGTAGCATTTATGATTACTAACAAAGAAATATTAGAAAAGGAATAGAAAATACAATACCCTTTAAAATTGTACCCCAAAAATCAAATACCAGGGAATAAACCTGACCAAGGAGTTTAAAGACTTATACGCTAAGAACTATAAAACATTAATCAAGGAAATTAAAGAGAATTCAAAGAAATGGAAATATATTCCATGCTCCTGGGTTGGAAAAATATTGTAAAAATGGCCATACTACCCAAAGCAATCTACAGATGCAATGCAATCCCCATCAAATTACCCACGACATTTTTCACAGAACTAAAACAAACAATCCAAAAATTTATATGGATCCACAAATGACCCAGAATTGCCAAAGTAATTCTGAGGAACAAAAACCAAGCAGGAAGCATAACTCTCCCAGACATCAGTCAATATTACAAAGCCACAGTCATCAAGACAGTGTGGTACTGGTACCAAAACAGACAGACAGACAAATGGAACAGGATAGAGAACCCCGAAATAAACCCAGACTCCTATGGTCAATTAATCTTTGACAAAGGAGACAAGAACATTAAATGGGAAAAAGACAGTCTTTTCAGTAAGTATTGCTGGGAAACATGGACAGCTGCATGCAAATCAATGAACCTGGAACACGCCCTCACAACATGCACAAAAATAAACTCAAAATGACTTAAAGACTTAAATATAAGACAAGACACCATCAAACTCCTGGAAGAGAACACAGGCAAAACATTCTCTGACATCAACCTGTGGTTGATTTCTAGTTTCATTCCATTGTGTGGTCAGAGAAGATACTTGATAATTTCTATACTCTTAAATTTGTTGAGGTTAGCTTTGTGCCCCCAGTATGTGATCAATCCTTGAGAATGTTTCATGTGCACTTGAGAAGAATGTATAGTCTGATTTTTTTGGAGATAATGTCTTGAAAATAATGGTTAAGATTAACTTTCCTCTTGAGTCATTTAGGATCTCTGTTGCCTTATTGATTTTCTTTCTAGACGATCTGTCCATTGATGTAAGTGGGGTGTTACAGTCTCCTACTATTATTGTATTCCCATTGATTTCTCCTTTTATATCTGTTAGTATTTGTTGTATGTATCTGTATGCTCAAATATTAGGGGAATATATATAGACAATTGCAATATCCTCTTCTTGAATGGATACTTTTACCACTAAATACTGTCCTTCTTTGTCTTTCTTTATGGCATTCATTTTAAAGTCTGTTTTGTCTGATAAGAGTCTTGCAACTTCTGCTTTCCTTTCTTGTCCATTGGCATGAAATATCTTTTCTTATCTCCTCATTTTCTATCTATATGTGTACTTTGCCCTAAGGTCAGTCTCTTGTAGACAGCAGATTGTAGGTTTTTGCTTTTTTATCCATTCTGCCACTCTGTGTCTTTTGATTGGAGCATTCAGTACAATGACATTTAAGGTAATTTTTGACAAATATATATTTGTTGCCATTTTAAACCTTGTTTTCCAGTTGATTCTATGTTTCTCTTTTCTTCCTTTCTTTTTTTGGTTGGATGATTTTTATTTATTTTATTTTCGAGTACTTTTATTTTTAGTTTTTGTGAATGAAATGTTTGGTTTTGATTTGTGGTTGCCCTGTTTTTTAAATATGATAACCTCTTCCTGTATCTGCTTGCTTTAGCCTGATAGTCATATAGGCTCAAACACATTATCAAAATTTTTAAAAAAATCTATATTTTCTTACTTTTCTTCCCCACATTCTACGTTTTTGCAGTCTTTTTTTAAACATCTTCATGTTTGTCCTTTTGCTGCTCCTTGTATTCGTCATCATTTTTACAGTAATTTTTCTTTTTCCTCTTTTAGATCTGTATGCTGGCTTATTTAAGTGATTGCTTTCCAATTGTGGTTTCCTCCATCCTATTTCTTCTTACTTCTTTTTTATTTAGAGAAGCTCTTTCATTATTTCTTTTAGAATGGGTTTAGTATTGCTGTAATCTTTTAGCTTTTGTTTGAGAAATTTTTTATTTCCCCTTCTATTTTGAATGATATTTTTGCTGGATAGAGTATTCTAAGTTGCAATTTTTTCCTTTCAAAACTTTAAACATATCTTGCCACTCCCTTTTGGCCTGTAGTTTTTCTGTAGAGAAATCAGCTGATAGCCTTATGAGGGTTCCCTTATTAATAACCCTTTGTTTTCCTCCTGTTCCCTTTGGAATCCCCTCTTTATCTTTAATTTTTCCATTTTTATTATAATATGTCTTGGTGTGGGCCTATTTGGGTTCAACTTGTTTGGGGTCCTCTGTGCTTCCTGTATCTTGATGTCAGTTTCCTTTAATTTGGCAAGTTTTCAGCCATCATTTCTTCAAATATATTTTTAATCCCCTTTTCTTTTTCTTCCCCTTCTGGAATTCCTATTATGCGTAGATTGGCCTGCTTTATATTATCCCATAGATCTCTTATATTGCTTCCATGTTTTTTCACTTGGTTTTCTGTCTGCTGTCCTGTTTGAGTGATTTCCATTGTTGTATCTTCCACATCAGTAATTCGTTCCTCTTTGTTACTCATTCTGCTCTTTAGTGCTTTTAGCTCAGTTTATGTCTCTGCAAATGAGTTTTCTAGTTTTTCTTGACTCCTCCTTTCTAAAGTAATCTGCATTATTGTTCATATCTGCTCTTAATTCCTTGATATTCAGCCTTAATTCTTTCAGTATTTTCATTACTCTCTTTTGAACTCAGTGTTTATCAGACTTCAGAGGTCTGTTTCAATGTTTGCTGCTTCAGGTTAATTCTCCTGTTCTTTTAACTGAGAATGTTCCTCATCTTCTTCATCTTGCTTATGACTGCCGATATCTGTCCCTGCCACCTGCAGATCATGCGAGAGGCACCACATCCCACTTAGCCCCCCACTGCCCTTAACCCACACAAGCAGTGCCTGGGTGGTCACCTATAGCCCACACAAGAAGCACCCAGTCTCCCGTAGCCCAAGCTAGTGGCTTCTCACCACCCATAGCCTGAGCCAGAGGTGCCCCACCCTCTGAGAGCCCTCAAGTGAGCAGGAAGATTCCTATGGCTGTCCACCCCTCCTACTCTCACCCTCCCCAACAATGGTGCCTTGCTTCTGTGGGCCCAGACCTCCTCCAAGATTCCCTCTGCCATGGCATTCCACTCCCCAGCCCATAACACATTGCTCCCCTGCCCATGGCACACTATTCCTTAGCCCCTTAGGCTGACCCCACACAGCCAACCCTAGTCCTCTCCCTGGAACTGACTTCCAGAGCCTGAGTCTCAGAGCCCAGCCCCCACCTAAGTGTCAGGCTGTGGTGTCCAGTAATCTGTGTGGCTCTCACTCTATTTTGCCCTCCTCAGTCTAGCTGCTGTGCTTTCAGTGATTTTGAAGTCCCTCTGTCTCAGCTGATCACCCTGTCAGTTAGGTGGCTTCCCAGGGTGTGGGTTCCTTTTCTCTTTCACAGCTCCCTCTCAGGAATGTTAGACCAGTCCTGATTCTTTTTTCCTCTCTCTCTCTTTTTTTCTTTTGTTCTACACAGTTATGTCAAGAGTTTCTTGCCCTTTTTTGAGGTTTAAGTTCTTCTGCTGGCATTCAGTAGATGTTCTGTGGGAATCATTTCACATGTAGATTTGTTTTTTTGATGTGTTTGTGGGGGGAGGTGAGCGCAAGGTCTTACTCCTCCACCATCTTGATCCACCCTACTTTTCAATCCTAAAAAAGTCAAGTGGGGGAAACATCTCTGGGGGAGGATCCCACTTCTTACAGAGTCCTGTCCTGGCTTATTTTTAAACTCAAAAAAATAGATATTTAGGAGTTCCCTGGTGGCCTAGTGGTTAAGAATTTGGTGTTGTCACTGCTGTGGTATGGATTCAATCCCTGGCCCAGGAACTTCTGCATGCTGCCTACTCCACCAAAAAAAAAAAAAAAAAGATGTATAAAAACTACCTCCTGGACACAGGTAGGGGTATGTTTTGTCCATTATAGATTTCCTGACAATAACAATTAACTACACAACCCCGCAAACCCATCGTTAGTACTTATTAGTGTTCTTTTGATTTCATCTCCATCTTGTCTTTGAAAATACATCTTGGAAGTACCCCCAAAGAGCCAGATATACCACAAACCACATCACCTACTGGCTTGTGGCTGTGTATTGGAAACTTGTCTGTGTCTAAACTCCAGCATTCTTAATGATATTGATATTGGCTGGATGTAGCCCGTGGTCTGTACGGGGTCTGAAAGAGCAAACCTGGTTAATATGTTCATTCAGAGAAGCAATCTTAATTTCTTAATGTGACTTATAGCATCAAGCTTATTAAAATTCAATATTAAATAGATTTATCCATTTATTACATCAATAGTAATTACAGGGAATTAGCTAAAATGCACTATCATTTAAATGCAATGGAAAAATATTTTGTCTTTTAGGGAAGTTGTCCTGCCAACTTCTACTTCTTTAATACTTAAAAGAGTGAGAAAAATGTTTTATACCTGGACCATTTGTGTGTGTGTGTGTGTGTGTGCGTGTGTAATTTTATATAAAATTAATTTGTTTGAATCCTATAGCAGGAAACCTTCATTCTTCCATACTATGTGCTTCACCAGTGGTTTTGGTCTTCTGCCTATTTCTATAATATTGGGATAACAGGTGCCATTCAGTGCCCAATAGACTTAATGGCTTTTCTTATTTGGGTTCAACCCCTCTGTCCTCTCTGAAAGGAATATCCAGGGTCTGAAATTTGGTAGCCATGAATCCCAATCCATTTTATAATTAACTGGGATTTTCAGGCATCATGTTGATCAAAATTTTCCTGATCCTTGACCCATTCACTTAGCAATCATGGCATATTCCACAGAGCTCTTGATCAGTCACATCTCAGTTAACCGAAGAGGTTGTTAGGTGGGGCCGGGAACTGGAACAAGAGGCTCACATAACCAAGGAGATGGTTCAAGGGATTTACTATCATTGAAGGAAGTCCAGCCCGGCAGGCACAAAAAGTCACAGGGCAACTCCTGCCTAGGAGCAGGGTGTAAGAACACAAAATGAGTTTCTGAGAATACCTGAAAATCCAAATCAGGAAAGCAAGCACAAACTCACCAAGTATGGGTCTTGGATGATGGAAGATAATATAAGAAAGGGAATGTGTATATGTGTGTACATATATTGACTGAGTCACTTTGCTGTAAAGCAAAAATTGGTACAACATTGTAAATCAATTATACTTGAATTTTTAAAAAAAAATCTCTAAAAAGTATCGGTCTTGTCCTGGTCTGCAGTCCCTAGGGAGGCACCTGTCAGGGGTCCTGTGACCTCTCTGGCAAAACTCTTGTACTTATTTCCTTGCTTATTTTGCTCCAGCCAGATGGCCCCTCCTCTCTTCTGAACTTGCTGGTCATCTTTCCTTCCTCAGAACCTTTGCACTTGCTGTTCTTTCATCCTAAAGGCACTTCCCCCAGTACACAGATGGCTCATTGCTCACTTAATTCATAGCTTCACTTAAAAGTCATCTTCTTGAGCCCCTGCTGTGGCACAGTGGGGTCAGTAGCATCTCTGCCAAGGCCAGGACATAGGTTTGATCCCCAGTGTGGCACAATGGGTTAAAGGACTCAGTGTATTTGTTCTGCAGCTCTGATCTGATCCCTAATCCATATGTCAAGAGGCAGCCAAAAAAGAAAAATGAACAAAATATCATCTTCTCAGTCAGCAGCCTTCCCTGACACATGTTCTAAATGTTTACATTCTCTCTCCCTACAGACCAAATGTATGTCTCCCTTCTCTGTTTTATTTTCCTCTGTAGCATTTACCACTATCTAATAGGTTTTCTAGAGTTCCTATTGTGGCACAGTGGGTTAAGAATCTGACTTCAGCAACTCGGGTCACTGCAGAGGTGAGGGTTTGATCTTCCACCTGGAGCAGAGGATTAAAGGATCTGGTATTGCTGCAGTTGTGGTGTAGGTCACAGCTGTGGCTTGGATTTGGTCCCTGGCCCAGGAACTTCCATATGCTGTGGATGCAGCCAAAAAATTTTTTTTTCCTTATTAGCCTCGTTTAAGGTGTGTCCTCTACTAGAATGTAAGTTCCATGAGGGAATGGTCTCTTTTATGGTGGTGGCTTTTGTTTACCCCTCATGGTCCGATGCCTAGGAAGAGCTTGGTAAATAGAAAAGATTAGTCAATATTTGTCAAATAAATACATAAAATGATCATGCAACATCTTCCAAGGAATAACTACCATTAACACTTAGTGTATGTAGTGGATTGACACACTGGCCTCAGTTCTACTTGCCTCTGTGCATTGGCTCCAGGCCCCAGTGTCTTGACTTTGGGTGGGGCTGTGGGCCCTTCCTTGGTCAAGAGCAGACAGCAGAAGTTTTTGTATGCCTATTCTGAGACAGGCATGTTTCTGTTCAGGCTATTTGAGCTTCTGTCCCCAGCATGAGAACTGTGTTCTAGCCAGCCTGCTGATCCAAGGAAGATGAGAAACATGTGGAGGAGACCAGAGCACAGCATACATGTGAAGGGAGGGCTGCTCTGTACCCAGAGTCATCATAATAACATGATTGTTCAGGTCTGCTGAGTTCATGACAGATCAAAATTGAGGAACATCTAATCAAGACATTATGCATCTTTTCCATGATTTTATCAGACCTATAGAATTAGTCTTGTATGGATTTTTTAATTATATGTCTTAAGAGATCTTCCTAGTTTAATACCTATAAGACAGTTGTGCCCTTTTTAATGGCTACATAGTATTCCACAGTATGGATGGAGCCCAATTTATTTAGCCAAACCCTGTCGATAAATATTTAACTTCCACTCTTTCCTCAAATCAATAACGCTGCAGTGAATATCAGTGTATATACATACACACATATATACATATATGATATTCATATATATGATGTTCTTATATATATACATACACATATATATACATGTATTCATATATATATATATAATGTTCTTATATATACACACACACACACACACATACATACATGTATACATATATACATCCCTATTCACATATGGGAATACTTAAGATAGATTCCTAGTGGAAAGTTCATGAATAAAAATATATACATATTTTAAATATTGACAGATGCATCCAGTTTCAGAAAGACTAGATAGAAGTTTCAATTTCCACCAGAGGTGAAGAGGAACATCCATTACCTTGCATCTTTTAAATTAATCCTAACCTGATAGATGAGGAAAAATATCTCAGTATGGTTTTAATTTGCTACTACTTGATATTGAGTAAGAGTTAACACCTTTTTTTTGGCCGTGCTCATGGCATGCATAAGTTCCTGGGCCAGGGATCAAAGCTGCACCACAATAGTGACAATGCTGAATCCTTATGCACTAAGCCACCAGGGAACTCCCAATACCTTTTTCAATGTTTATTGGCTGTGTTTCAGTCTTCTGTGAGAGTCATGTTCAAAGTTTAAATTTTTATTTAAGATGATTTCCTTCCTTATTAGTTGCTATATATCTTTGTATATTCTAGGTATTAACCCTTTATTGATTAAATATGTTGTAGGAGTTCCCACTGTGGTACAGTGGGTTAAGGACCTGGCATTGCTGCAACTGTAGTGTAAATTGCAGCTGCAACTCAGGTTCAGTCCCTGGCCTAGGAACTTCTATATCCAGAGGGTATGGCAAAAAAATAATAAATATGCTGCAATATCTTTCACTAATCTAATACTTGCCTTTTAACTGTATGGTGACTTTTTTCCTAAGGACAATTTCAGATTTTATGAAGGCAAACATTACATTAGATTTATTTATAGATTCTGAGTTTTATACTATGCTTAGAAATAATTTTGCCTCTCCAGTATAATGAGGAAATTCTCTATCTTTTCTTCTGCTAAGTGTATAATTTTGATCTTTATTTGTTCTTTGCAACACCCCAATGTTATGAATAAATGCTTTTTTCCAAGTTTACAAGTTCTGTTTTTTATCAGAAACTTACTGTTTTTATCATGTAAGGAAACTTACTCTTTTCATAGGGAAACTATTTGTTTTTTTTCTTTTTTTTTCCTTTTGTAGGGCTGCACCTGTGGCATATGTAGGTTCCCAGGCTAGGGGTCTAATTGGAACTACAGCTGCTGGCCTACACCACAGCCACAGCAATGCCAGATCTGAGCAGCGTCTGTGAACTACACCACAGCTTATGGCAATGCCAGATCCTTAACCTACTGTTCAAGGCCAGGGATCAAACTCAAAACCTCATGGTTCCTATTTGGATTCATTCCCGCTGCAGGAACTCTAGGAAACTATTTCTTGAATGTGCTATCCATTTACCACAGAGTTGAAACACCTTTTTTTATTTTCATAAGCTACTATCCTATCAATACAATAGTATATTTTTAAAATTTAATAAATTTTCAATTGTGATTGAAAATAACATAAAATTTACTATTTTAACCATTTTTAAGTGTATCATTCAGTAATGTTAAGTATATTCACATTGCTGTGCAAAAAGTTTTCCAGAACTTTTTCATCTTGAAAAACTGAAACTTTGTACCCCTTAAACAATAACTCCCCATCCCCCTCTCCCATTCCCTGGTAATCACCATCCTACTTTCTGTCTCTATTAATTTGACTCCTCTAGGGACCACATGTAAATGGTGTCATACAATATTTGCTGTGTGTAACTGCTTATTTCACTTAATATCCTCAAGGGTCATTCATGTTGTAGCCTGTGTACAACAGGCTTTTTTTTAAGGTTGAATATTATTAAGCATATTTCCTGAATTCTCTAGTTGTGTCTATCTTTTCTACTTATCTACTTCTGTATCAATACCACCATGTTTTAATTATAATGGATCTTTCCCTTTGGTAACCATAAGTTTGTTTTCAATGCCTGTGAGTCTGTTTCTGTCAGGTAAATAGATTCATTTGCATTATTTTTAGATTTCACATTTAAGTGGTATCAAGCAACAGTTGCCTTTCTCTGTCTAACTTACTTTGCTTAATATGATTATCTCTAGGTTCATTCATGTTGCAGCAAATGGCATTATTTCATTCTTTGTTATGGCTGAGTAGTATTCCATTGTGTGTATGTGCACTGTGTGTGTGTGTGTGTGTGTGTGTGTGTGTGTGTGATCACATCTTTTTTATCCATTCTTTTGTTGATGGACATAGGTTGCTTCCATGTCTTGGCCATTGTAAATAGCGCTGCTATGAACTTGGGGTACATGTATCTTTTTGAATTGGAGTTTTGCCTTTTCCAGATATATCCACAGGAGAGGAATTGCTGGATTACATGGTAGCCCTATTTTTAGTTGAAAAAACTTCCATCCTGAAAGCAAAAGAGAATTAACTTTGCCCAGGACTGGCTGTTCCCCACCCCTTTCCTAAACATGAGGGTATAATTTAATGCTGCTCATATTTCTTGGACTCAACACACAATATCTATTTATCCTGTCATTAAGCAGAGATGACAACTTACTTAAGTAAAAGACAGAAATAAGGTGTTCTCTGGCCCAGCTCAGGCAACCAGTACAATGCATTATTTTATGCTCGTAATAGTTACATGTGAATTTTTTCGATACTTATGAGGAAGTGCAGTAAAAGTGTAAGAAGCAGCAATGAGAGGCAGAGGGCAAATCTTATTTGCAAATTTGCCCTAGATACTCCTGCCCCAATCATTTTAAATTACAAATTCTTCACCAGAAACCTGGAGACTCCTTTAACTTTCTATTTCAATTTTAGTCATATTTTACCTTAGATAATTTTCTAAAATTGGATAACCTGGAGACTAATTTATTTGCTTGTCACTTTCCCATTTAGAAGGCTGAAAGCATTTCTGTTTTCATTACTGGTACACAGTGGCTTGTCCAAAATTGCCTTCACCCAAATCCCATATGGAGGAATTTACAGCATTTTAATAAGATGGCTCTCTGCTTTGGGAAGAATTTATAACAGGTAAGATAAATCTCCTTATCTTCAAAGTAATATCCCACTTGTGCCAGCAGACACACAGTCAAAAGGTTTGGAAGGTTAGCTTACTGTGAGACCTAAGTATGTCCTTTTTACTTATGTGCACAATAATCTAGGATTCCTTCTTTACAAGTTCAATACTGAGGTTGTTATGCAGCATTTATTAGATGATAAAGAGCTCCCTTTCTTCATATACTATACTCCCTAAACTGCTGAGTTGTCAAAGGGCTCCATAAATAATGCCAGTCTCCTGCCCATCCTTAACAAAAGACACAGTTAAGTGGACAGAAAATTCAATGATTCCTTTTACGGAGATCATGGGACACATGCTCAGCACAATTTGCTGACCTTGCTATCAAAAAATACTGTCTGCAGAAACTGGAGCCTGGATCCTTTCAAATTGAAAAATGAAGAGCTAGGGATTTCAAAGGGAGACACTGGTTAAAACTCTGACTTCACTTTAGAAGTGGTCCTCTTAGAAAAATGTGTAACCGTTGCTTCCCTTCCATTTGGAGCACACTCTTGAGCAAAGGCAGGCTGAGCCAGAAATCTGAGCTCTTCAAGGAAACAGCTTGCTGTAAGCCCAAGTGAATCATTACTCATGCATCTTGTTTGTAATGTAACAAATATGTCAGGCAAGTGGATTAGCCATGCATCTGCCCCATGGAATTTGGCTTGGGAAATGTAACGAAGAGTAACAAGTGACTTGGTAAATTTATAAATCCAAAGAAAGCAGGGACTTGGGGGTTCGTCTGCACAAGACCACCAGATGTCCAGGCATCTGGTCTGGATATGGTCTCCCTCCTCCCATATTACTTTTTTTTCCCTTTCTTTCTTTCTTTTTATGCCCACACCTAAAGCATATGGAAGTCCCAGGGCTAGGAGTCGAACCAGAGGTGCAGATACAGCCTATGCCTCAGCCATGACAATACCATATCTAAGCCTCATCTGTGACCCACCCCACAGTTCGTGGCAATGCTGCTGGATCTTTAACCCACTGAGCCCAGGGATCAAAACACATCCTCATGGACATGATGTCACGTTCTTAACCCACAACAGGAATTCCCCAAATGGAAAGATTCTATGCTCCATTTTTCAATAGCCTTAAGCAATTAGCAAATCTCAATCAAACTTGCGTTAACATCTCTGTGAATGTATCCTGCCCATCTACCTCTGGATTTGGAATATATATCTGTAGTCAATTGATCATATATTCTGGAAAGTACAGTTAGACAGACTATAACATAAACATTGAAGGGACCATTCTGGATTTCTTTACAGCAAATGTACAAGCTAGAATCTAGGCATCTCCAAATGTTCCATTACACAGCATGTAATCCACCTTTCACAGTTTTTCTCACTCAAATCAGAGCCCAGACTGAGCCAAAACTCTTCACCTGACCAAATCTGCTTAAAGAACCAGAAAGCTGTTAAGAATCCTTTGGCATTTTCTAAAGGTATGGTCCACTATGATTAGCCTCCTTGATGCACAAACCTGTCCTCCCCAAAGAAAGGCTAATGGAACAGTCCAGAGAAAATGTAATCGCTGCTCATCTAGGTGATGATCCAATCACCTTTCATCCTATCATTATCTTTTCTGTCCAATTGCGTCAGAATCAGCTTGTTGGTGTGTGAAAAACTGTATTCCAGGTCTTTACCCCAGACCTGCTAAATTAAAATCTCTGAGAATTGGGCTCAGAAACTTTTCCTTTTTTATAAACTTCCAGATAGTGCTGTACATATTTTACTTTAAGAATCATTGGGGCAGGTTTTCACAGAGATTCATCTCTGCCCTGTGGTTGTATGGCTCTGAAACAGCCAAAGATGTCAGTGTGTACAACAAAGGGGCACCCACAGGGTTGCTTGAAGCACCCACCCCATCCTTACACCATCATAGGACCATGCTCAGTAGAACACACGGGGCAGAACAGGGCTGGGGAAGAGGCAGGGCTGGATGTCACAGATCTGGGTTCAAGTTTAGTGTCTCCATTTCTTTTTTTATTATTATTACTCAATGAATTTTATTACATTTATAGTTGTACAACAATCGTCATTTCTGATTCTGAATTCTTAATTATAACACCTAACCTAATTTCAGGTGGTCTACCTTCATAATAAGAGTAAACACAGAAAAAAAATGCTTCCCATATTGAAAGGGGATTAAAAGAAGTGATGCAAATATATATTCTTGTATAGAATGATGCTACATTGATACTGGGTTTAACTCAGCAAATTTTTTTTCCTTCCCTATTTCCCATCTGCAAAGAAATGACAGTGTGCCCTGGCTTGAGGGTTGTTCTGAAGATCACATTAGATGCACATAAGAGATACTATGTACAGATAGCATTGTGAAGAGCAGGAGCCCTCATTCCTTTTCCTCCCTTGAAAGATGAACAGACAAGGCCACCAATTCAATCTGAGAGAAGAGTTGTATGGCTGGCTGAATAATGGACCCCTAAGATGTCACACCCTAATCCCTGAAACCTGTAAATATCTTAAATTACACAGCCAAATGGACTTTGCAGGTGTAATTAAGTTAAGGACTTTGAGGAGTTCCCATTGTGGCTCAGAGGTAATGAACCTGACTAGTACCCATGAAAACGGGGTTTCGATCCCTGGCCTAGCCCAGTGGGTTAAGTACCTGGTGTTGCCATGAGCAGTGGTATAGGTCGCAGAGATGGCTCAGATCTGGCATTGCTGTGGCTATGCTGCAGGCTGGTAGCTGCAGCTCCAATTGA
This sequence comes from Sus scrofa, assembly GCF_054392235.1. Lineage (NCBI taxonomy): Eukaryota > Metazoa > Chordata > Mammalia > Artiodactyla > Suidae > Sus > Sus scrofa. The sequence continues at coordinate 153,602,228 of NC_139383.1, forward strand.
ACCCCTGCCTGAGAGCTTCCATATGCTGCCAATGCAGCCCTAAAAAAAGAGAGAAAAAAGATAAGAACTTTGAGATGAGGGGTTATCTTGGATTATCCAGATGGGCCCTAAAGGTAATCATAAACATCCTTGTGAGAGAGAGGCAGAGAGAGAGTTGACTGTGAAAGTACAGAGGCAATGCGATGCAGATTAGGTGTGGGGGGTGGGGGATGGCAGAACCGTGAGCTGCAGGGAAGGGGTTAAAATCCAAACAAAGCAGCTTCCAGAAGCTAGAAAAAGCAAGGAAACTGTTCCTCCCTAAGAGCCTCCAGAAGGAACCCATCCTGCCTACACTTCTTTTTTATTTTTAATTGAGGTAGAGTTGATTTAAATGTTGTATTAATTTCCGGTGTACAGCAAATAGATTTAGTGATACATATGTATCCATATCCTTTTTTAGATTCTTTTCTGTTATGGTTTATCTCAGGATATTGACTATAGTTCTCTGTGGTATAGAGTAGGAACTTGTTTGTCCATCCTATATACATTAGTTTGCATTTTTTAACATATGTGGATCTATCTGTGTTTTGTAGATAGGTTAATTTGCATCACATTTTATTTTCCACATATAAGTGATATCCTATGGTATTTGTCTTTCTCTTTCTGACTTACTTCACTTGCTATGAGAATCTCTAGTTGCATCTATGTTGCTAGAATGAGATTATTTCATTCTTTTTATGGCTTAGTAATATTCCATTGTGTATATACACCACATCTCCTTTAACCATTCCTCTGTTGATGGATGTTTATGTTGCTTCCATGTCTTGGCTTTGTGAATAGTGTTGCTGTCTATTGGGACCCTGCCAGCATCTTGGTATTATCCCCATGAGACTCATCTCAGGCTTCTGACCACCCCAAATATAAGGGAGTACATTTGTATTTTTTTAAGCCACCAAGTTGATGGTCTTTTTTATGTCAGCCATAGCAAATGAATACAAGTGAGTTTTAAAATAAAGGTGTATCTGAGTGTTCCCTTTGTGGCACAGCAGAGACAAATCCAACTAATATCCATAAGGATGTGGGTTTGATCCCTGGCTTCACTCAGTGGGTCAAGGATCTGGCTTTGCTGTGAGCTATGGTATAGGCCGGCAGCTATAGTTCCGATTCCACCCCTAGCCTGGGAACTTCCATATGCCCATGTATGGCTCTAGACAGAAAAAAAAAGTGTATTTGAGAAAGTAGGGAAAATATTTTAATAATTTATAGAGGAGAAGTATCTAAAACACTAATAAGATGGTTTGGACTCATATTCTTTTTTATTTTTTCTTTTTACAGCCACAACTGTGGCGTATGGAAGTTCCCAGGCCAGGGGTCTGCCTCTGTGCTGATCTGAGCTGCATTTGTGATCCACACCACAGTTTGCAGCAATGCCGGATCCTTAACCCACTGAGTAAGGCCAGGGACTGAACCCCCATTCTCACAGAGAAAACATTGGCTCCTTAACTGGCTGAACCACAATGGGAACTAATATCCATTTACCCCGCCAGAAATGACAGAGTGCCCATTGAGTGCCTGGCACAGGGCAGTTCAGGACCAGCCTGACATACCCTCAGGTGTGTCCCCATTCCCTTCCCTCCACCCAGCATCTCTGGGAAGAATGTCAAATGCAGATCTCGGATAGAGCCAGGCTGGCACAGTCTACCCCTGAGCTGGGTCACAGTGTCTCCAGAAGCAGCTTCCTGGAATCCTTTGCCATGTGAGTTTCTGTCCCCTAGGGGTCTGACCAAGCCAGGAGACCCAGTAGAAGAGTCTCCCCTTTTCCTTCCCATCCCTACCATTTTCTCTACTAACTGTCTCAATCACATTTGTTCCTTTTTTTGTTCCATTTTTCCTCATCCTCACTCTGTTTGCCAGTATCGTATTGCCAAGTGATTGGAAAGCTTGAGTCTGTGGTTAAAACAAAGCCCACGAAGCCAGTTCAATACACAGAGGCCCCTGGGCTAAGAACAGGATGAGCATATAATTTATCATGCACAGCAGGACATTTCTGCTTTCAAAGCAGCATTGATGACCTGAGACTGGGTATTGGCTGGAGCTGGCATGCTCCAACTAGAAGTGGCATGGCCACCCAGAGTTGGACCACAGCCAGGCAAGGAGGCTAATTGCAGTTGTGTCCTCCCTCAGTCAAGCCCTCATCCTCCCTTGTCCACACGGATCATGAAAGACCCATGAGCTGTCTTAGGTCTCCAGGAGAGCCTCCAGACTACTCGAGGGCTGAGCAGAGCCCTCCTGAGATGAAGAAACAGGGCACTGGTTTCTTTATTACCTTCCTCCAAGAACATCTGGACCAGAGAAACCCAATTTCCCAGGCAAGGAACTTGACTCAGTTGACCAGCATGGAGCCCAGCTTCATGGTCTATAACTAAGACCTTCTGTAGTCAGGGCCTTTCTACAACCCATCAGTGGAAATCTTCTGTCACACAGACTGTGCCCAAAGTCCTCTTTTGGCCACCTATTAAGTTCCTGCTTCTTAAGAAAGACTCCCAAAGCCCCTAGGTTATTGGCAGAGCATACCTTAAATCCCATCACAGACCAAGCATTTCTTAGTTTAGAACACATCTTTTACCTACCCGGGCTTTAATATGATTTTTTGTGAAGATCTTCCCACTTTCCTTCCCCCTGGGGTTGGAGAGATAAAACACAGGATATCCAGCTAAATTTTAATTCCAGGTAAACAAGTATGTCTTATATTTATTTATGTCAATATTTATTCCATTCTGTGTTTTTATTTTATAAATATACTAGCCCTATCTCCCCCACTCACTTTCTCCAAAACTCAAAGAGCTGTTGTCCAAAATTCTATCATGACTGTATAATAATATCAGTAAAGCCTGGTTAAAAGATTTTCATCTGTTTGTGTGATATGTGAAGTGGGATAAAGTGGTAACTATTTTGGGGGCATGCTCACACCACGATTTTCATGAAGGCAGCCTCATCCAGTGGTGTAAAAAGTGTGTTCAGACCATACATCTCTGCCATGTCTTACATTCCTAGAAGAGATGGAAAGAATTGCTGGTCAGTTCTCGCCAAGACATCTTCCTGAAGCTCTAAAAACTCCATCATCAACTCCAGACACAGACAACATGTAGGCTGCTCAGATGTAGAGATCAATGCTCCATGTGGTCTGGGAGTTTGAGGTTAGTAGAGGCTAACTATTACATTCACAATGGATAAACAATGAGGTCCAAATGTATAACACAGGGAGCTATATCAAATCTCCTGGTATGGAACATGAAGGAAGATAATATTTTTAAAAAGCAGCCTCTCATTGCTGCTTCTTACACTTTTACTGCACTTCCTCATAAGTATCGAAAAAATTCACATGTAACCATTATGAGCATAAAATAATGCATTGTACTGGCTGCCTGAGATGGGCCAGAGAACGCCTTAGCTGTCTTTTACTTAAGTAAGTTATCATCTCTGCTTAACGACAGGACAAATAGATATTGTGTGTTGAGTCCAAGAAATATGAGCAGCATTAAATTATACCCTCATGTTTAGGAAAGGGGTGGGGAACAGCCAGTCCTGGGCACAGTTAATTCTCTTTTGCTTTCAGGATGGAAGTTTTTTTAACTAAAAATGGGGCTACCATGTAATCCAGCAATTCCTCTCCTGTGGATATATCTGGAAAAGGCAAAACTCCAATTCAAAAAGATACATGTACCCCAAGTTCATAGCAGTGCTATTTACAATGGCCAAGACATGTAAGCAACCTATGTCCATCAACAAAAGAAAGGATAAAAAAGATGTGATTTACAACATTGTAAATCAGCCATACCTTAATAATTAAAAAAAAAACCCATATGGTAATGCAAAGCCTTTGAGTGCCATTTTGCTAAATGTCTATAGCCAAAAACTAAAGTAGATTGTATTTGCCTGCCTGCCTGCCTGCCTGCCTTCTTTCCTTCCTTCCTTCCTTCCTTCCTTCCTTCCTTCCTTCCTTTCTTTATTTCTTTTAGGGCCATACTTGGGCATATGGAATTTCCTGGGCTAGGGGTCGAAACAGACTATAGCTGCTAGCCTACACCACAGCCATAGCAACACCAGCTCCTTAACCCACTGAGAGGGGTCAGGGATCAAACCCACATCCTTATGGATACTAGTCACATTTCTGCTGCACCACAATGAGTACTCCTATTTTTATTTCTTTATGGTATTGTGTGTGAAGGTGTTTTTGGGTTTTTTTGTGGGTTTTTTTAGTTTTGTTTTTGTTTTGGTTTGGCTGTGCCCGTGGCATATGGAAGTTCCTAGGCCAGGGATTGAACCCACACCATAGCAGCGACCCAAGCCATGACAGTGATAATGCTGGATCCTTAATCAACTGAGCAATTGGGGAATTTCATGTTTTTGTGCCATTCAATGAACACACTGGTGGTGAACATCAACTCTAATGCTTTTTTTTTTCTTTCTTTGAAACCAGATACAAGGTAATTGAAAACCAATGGAGTGTGGATCTTAGGGACAAAACAAAGAAGAGTTTAAAGGCCTGGGTGTTTCCCATCAGTCACTAGTAGACCCATCAGATTAATGAATAGAGAAAATATGATCTCCACTTGCATGAAATTACTCCTGATGTCCTTCAAATACACCAAAAAATGCAAGGACATTCTCACTCAGACTTAAAATTTTGTGTTCCAGAATCCCAGGGTTTAGCAAAAGCTATACTCTTGTGGAGTTGGCGACCAGGTGGGGATGGAATATGTAAGTTGTTTCCTGTGTTTCTAAAGCTCTTGTGGAGGAGTTCCCATTGTAGCTCAGCAGGTTAAGGACCCAACATTGTCTCTGTGAGAATACAGGTTCAATCACTGGCCTTGCTCAGTGAGTTAAGGATCTACCAAGTTGCAGCACAGGTCACAGAAGCGGCTCAGATCCGGTGTTGCTGTGGCTGTGAATTAGGCCTGCAGCTGCAGCTCTGATTCAACCCCTGGCCCAGGAAACTTTAATATGCTGAAGGTGCCAGCTGTTAATCTAGAGGAAATTAGCCCAAGAATGTTATCCTCCCTGAATATATTGTAACTGAAAATGTCTTCCCATAGAAGACCCCTGGAATGGCCTGCAGTTGAGCAAGTTGGGCTTATCCTTCAGTAGAGCAAGAGAGATCACACACAAGGCACCCTCTGGGGAGTCAGGAAGGACTCCTTAGAGGAATCAGGGCTATGTTTGGGACTTTGCAGAGAGGGTCCCAGAAATCAGGGCTTTGCTCTAGATTGGATCAGCTGGTGTGCTCTTGGGAAGAGGGTAAGCCTGTGCATGGACATCTTAGAAATCTATATATAGAGGAAGGGCCTCGAGAGCCAGGCAGCTGTCTTCATTGCAAAGAAATGACCCCTCTCCCTGTACCTGGGCCAAGGGCCTTTTTGGCACATTTTGTGGCTTCCTGTTTTGTTGGTATTCAGACATGATGACATTGTAGTCTTTCTCTCATCCTAACCCATCCCATTCCCTGGGTGGCCTGGCCTGACAATGTTTTGGGACATGGTTTCATTCATCCAAAGATACAAAGCTGTGAGCACTGGGCCATGTCCTGCAGGTAATGGGGCAGCTCTTCTTCTCATAATGAAATAAGGATCACCACAGAAAAGGACAACCAAGTTTAGCATTTGTCTTGTCTGGTTTACCAAGGGTTTTTTTGCTATAATGTTTCATCATATTCCTTTTTTTAGAAACACTGGAAGAGAGTCATTAATGGGATAGATGGGCCATTTCAAATTATAGGATGCATCAAGGAAATGTAATAAAAAGGTCTTGGGCTAAAGACAATCTAATCTTGCAATATACAAAGATGCGATGGTTTGTGTGGACAACCACAGAGACCACAGAGGCTGCATCTCACTCTGGAGAGTTTCCCAGAAGCCCCTGGCAGTGTATCCTCCAACCTCAAGGACAGTCTATGATAAGATATCAACTTCCTCCATTATCCTAGCAAAATAGGGGGAGCCCTACACTCTACTCAAAGCATCACTGGGCACTGGAATAATACAAACAGCAATCAGAGGACTCTGAAAGCTAATCAGAGGGCAGAGGGCTGGTGTGAAACCCTAGAAAGGAAGGAAGAACAGTAGGGAAACTTGTGTTCTCATCCACCCAATAGAAAGGGGCCCAGGGACACCAGGTGAATAAAGCAGAAGGACGTAACCTAGCAGAATCTGAAAACTACCCCATCATTGGCCCATAATAAGGGTCAGGACTGCCAGCCCAAACAGGAGCCTGCCTGCTATTGGGGAAGATTCAGGAAAGATCTGGTGCCCTGTCAGTACTGACAAAATGTCCTGGATGGAAAAGAATAATCACTGCTTGGAAAAGACCACAGCCACCAACACTGAGTGTGTTGGATATTGGAATTACCTGAGTGACAAGGCCTTTAAAGTGGCCACAGAAGTGCTTCAACAAATCCTCTAGAAATAAAAATCTTTGGAAGCCCTCAGTCCTTTCCTTCCACTCCAGGCTGGCAGCTGCTTTTTCCAGTCACTGCCTCTGTTACGCATTTTCTTTTTTTATTCTATACAAGGTCTTTTATTTGTTGTTATAGTTGGTTCAGTGCCTCTCAGCATCTGCATCCTATAAAGTGGGAACAATGGCCATGGCTTTGGCCAGACTCAGGGTGATTGTTGGCCCTCCCCCCTACCCAGACACTGGCACAGTTAAAGGAGCAACAAGGACCCAGCACAGATGCAGAAAAGGGATGCCCCCAGGCAAGCAGGATTGTCAGCCTCACCTGGGTCTCTGGGAACCCCATCCCCACTAGAGGGCCAGCAGGGGCACTTCCCACTCTCTCCCCAGGGAAGAAGGTGGGCAACAGGAGGCGGAGCAGCAGGGGAGCAGGGGACTTGTGGGGAGGCATAATCTCAAGCCTGAGAGATGCCCTCTATTGAGCCAGTTGGACCCCCAAGGACCCCTGTGCGGTCAAGGACCTGCAGGACCCTAGAAGATGGAGAAGTTGGGTGATGGGGTGGGCAACTCGCTGCTGGGTGCTGGGGGCTCTGGGCCTGGTTGTCTGCCCCATTTGGCTCCAGCCACAAGCCTTCAGGGCTGCTTCACCCACCTGCTGTCCCATCTGGGAGGGGACTGGACTGACAAACTTCTGTTATGTCTCTCCTTTCCCTTCTTTCACTCTGGCTCTCTCTCACATCTGGGAGGGTTTCTTGATCTCCTGCTCACTTTTGGAGGAGATTCCACGCAGCTATGTAATTGAAGGCAGCCTCCAGGAACTTCTGGACTCAGCGTGGAGAATATCCATTATGCTTTTCAGTCACTGGCCACTTTTCACCCATCTGGCCGTTCTTCATCCAAAAACTTTCATGCTCATATTTCTGGTGTGGTTTCTGCCTCCCATCTGCACTGACTGACCCAGGGGGCTGTACATGGTTTAGAAAATATTCATTTGGGAAGGTGAAGAAGAGGGTTTATATCATACTGTCCTAGAAAATGCCTCAAAATCCTCTTCCAACTTATTTTTCTAGGTCCCTCTGTGTTGGGGTTTGATCAAAGGTTATTCATTCACTGATCAAGTCTCATTGGCTCTGACTCTCTGTCCCTTATCTGGTCCACAAACCCCCACCTCTAATTCACCTTTAAAATGGGGATAGAGTTCCCACTGTGGGGCAGTGGGTTAAGAGTCTGACTGCAGTGACTGCAGAGGCTCGGGTTTGATCCCCAGCCCATGCAGTAATTTAACGGATCCAGTGTTGCCACAGATGTGGCTCAGATTCAATCCCTAGCCCAGGAACTTCACATGCCTCAGATGTAACCATTAAAAAAAAATTTTTTTTTCTTTGTACAGCTGCATCTGCAGCATATGGAAGTTCCCAGGCTAGGGGCTGAGTCACAGCTGCACCTGCCTGCTTATGCCATAGCCATAACAATGCCAGATTGCATTGGCAACCTAGACCAAGGCTTGTGGCAATGCCGGATCCTTAACTCACTGAATGAGGCCAAGGACTGAACCCACATCTTCATGGACATTATGTTGGGCTCTTAACATGGTAAGCCGCAATAGGAACTCCAAAAATTTTTTTTTAGTGTGGGAAATTCAGCTCCCACCTTCAAAACTGATCAGCCTCCCAACATAGTTCTCAAGGGAGTGTGGCAGGGAGAATGAATATGCTATATTCCTCAATTCATCTTTCAAGAATCTAGAGATAAACTGAATTCTACCACTGCCCTGTTTATAACCTTCAATGCCCTCTGCCCAGTGCTCTTCAAAAAAATAATAGGAAATCTGGACACAGTAACCCTCCTGCAAGCATCACCCCAGTCCTCTGAGCTCCCTGCTATGGCCTGACTGCTTGTCCCTCTGGTGCCAGTTATGGGCAGGGTGGCGGGGGGATGTGGACCACTGGGATGGGGGTGGGGAGCAAACCATGCTGCTGCACTTGCCCTTACTAACCCTCCCGCTGGGTAACTTCTAATCAGCTCTCACTGTTTGCAGCACACATGGCCTCCAAAAGGGGCAGGCCTAACCCTGTTCCCCTGCTCCCAGGTCTCCATCCCGTCACAGTCATTCTGTCACATCTGTGTCCACATCCATTTATTAGTTTACCACCCTCAGTACCAGGCTCTAGCTCCACGTGGATGAGCTTCCCCTCCTTTCATCCGGGAACATGTGGGACATATAGGAGGCATTCAACAGAGAGGGTCTCTGCTGGTTTCCAAGCATAATGACCCCTCCCTAAGAATCTCACCAGATTCTCCCAGGACCTGCTGCCAAAGCCCCCTCTTCATTTGTGACTTGTGCTTTTCAGCTTGGGGTCCTGGAAAATAGCACTAGAAAGAGAAAGACAGCTGACAACATCTCTCTGAGCTCTCTTTTTTCTCACCAGAGAACTTGTTCCTGGATGTCACTGCCAACAGTTGCAGGAAGAGTTGGTTAAACTTGAAAGGGGTACCCATGACAGGATGGAGCAGCATATTTGTGGTAAATCCTTTTAAAACAAGAACAGAGTGTCCCCTGTGTGGGAAGGCTGAGGTTTGATCCTAAGAAATAAATTGAGCTGACATTTTCTGAGTATTTTTCATTTTCTGGGCTGGAACCAGGCTCCCGCCTCAGCAGGTACTAGTGTTAACCATTTGGTCTTTAAAGATGCAGAAACTGAGGTTTGGATACAATGAGTAATGTGCTGGAGGTCAGTGGGGGGTTTGCAGAGATGGGTTTGCAGGTGAGGCAGCTAACCTGGGGTGGCCAGTTTTCTTCTCTGTACTAGAGGAAGGACAGAGGGTTTGAAGGCAACAAACTTTCAAGCTGTTAATTGTCTTGGAGAGGTTTTCTTAATTGCTGTCCACTCAAGCTTATTCTTTTTTTAAAACATTAAAAACATTTTTTTAAACTTCTGTTTCAAAATATTATATAATTGATATGTACGATTGTTTTATTTTTAGGTGTACAGCATGATTTGATATGTTAATATTGCAAAACAATCATCATAATATGGTTAGTTAACATCTGTCACCATACATAGTTATATTTTTTCTCCTTCTGATGAAAATTTTTAATATCCACTCTCTTAGCAACTTTCAAATATACAATATAGTATTGTTAACTTTCGTCACTGTCCTCTAAGTACATCCAGCCTTTTTTTTTTGAATAATAGATTTGATAGTACTTGAAGCACCCTCCTGAATGGCAGCAAGTTATCTTAGTGCCTTTAGACAGAGCAGTGCCCTGCCACAGTCCCCATCACTCCCTATGCTTTCTCTCTGCACGCATTTATTATTTTTTCATATTTATTTATTTATTGTTAAAGTATAGTTGATTTACAGTGTTGTGCCAATTCCTGCTATACAGCCAAGTGACCCAGTCATACATACATATACATTCCCTTTCTGATATTATCATCCATCTTGTCCTATCCTAAGAAATTGGGTACAGTTCCCTGTGCTCTACAGTAGGACCTCATTGCTTAACCATTCTAAATGTAATATTTTGCCTCTCCTGGGAGTCAAGCTTATTCTTTCATGGTGCATTAACACAACTGTAAAACACTCCTCGGGAAGTTCTCACTGCCTGGCCCTCAGGACATTCACCCTCAGCTGCACCCCCTGCAGCCCAGGCCCCAGCTAAACGCAGTTGTAGAGTTTATGAGTGTCCCCCACCACCATGGTATTGAAGAGTTAACCTTTCAAAGAAAAATTGTTTCAGCCAAAAGCTGCATTCCCGCCTAATGAAGATAGCACATACCAGTGACAAAAATAATATTGAATGAAAGAAAAGCTAGAGTGGACAGGGCAGCCCAGCGTCTTCAATTTCCCTTTCATTCCAGATCATTTAAGACAGGACACCAATCTCCAGTCCCTGCCATGGATGAGGGTCAGGTTGGGGTGGGGGATACAGAGATGTTTGAAGTAAACGAGAGCAGTGTCCTCAGAACATTTCCAACTCAAAAACAACCGCTTGTGGAGTTCGCTCATGGCACAGCAGGTGAAAGATCCTGCATTGACACTGCTGTGGTGTGGGTTTGATCCCTGGACCAGGAATTCCCGCCTGCCATGAGAGCAGTAAAAATAAATAAATAAATAAATAAATAGAGACAGAGAGAAGGAAAAAGAAAAAAAAAAAAACAACTCATGAGAGACTGAGAAAGTTGCCAGTGTGGGCCTCAGTCTTGCTGCAGTCTGATTTTAGCAAAAGCACCACTATCTTGAGAAGTCAGCCAGGATTTCTCGAGGCTGGGATTCCTCACTGCATGGCCCTGGTCTGTTCACATATCCAAGCCCCTCACAGAGAAAGAGCTCATTGCAGCTGAGGAGTTATTCTCTCACAGGACTGTATTTGCACCCCCACCCATGCCTGGCAGAGAAGATGCCATATTATAGGTCTTGGCGCTAGTTCAGCAGGGCTGCCATGATAAAGTCCCTCAGACTGGCTGGTTTAAATAGCATGCATTTATTTGCTCACAGTTCTGCAGGCTGGGAGCCTGAGATCAACGTGTCAGCAGGGTTAATTTCTTTCGGAATCTCTTTCCTTGATTTGTAAATAGCCATCTTCTCCCTGTGTCCTTATATGGTTGTCCCTCTGTGAATGTCTATGCCCCAATGTCCTCTTCTTATAAGGACACTGGCCATATGGGATTAGGGCCCACCCAGAAGACCTCATTTTAACTGAAAAATTTCTTTAAAATCCCCATCTCTGAATACAGTAGAGGTGCTGGGGTTGGGGGTGGTTAGGACTTCAACACACGGATCTGGAGTAGGGGGCACAATTCAGCTTGTAACAGGGCCCAACACACTTTAAGTAATATATTGAATCTAAGTAAGTATATTGAAACATGTTTACTCTATGGTTCCCATGGGGTCACATGTATGAAATCTGAATTTAAGTAATGAGTTAGTCTCAGCCAGTGGGCTTTGGCTCTCCTCTGCCCATTTACTTCTAGAAGTCTGAAAGACTCCCTGGAGAGTTCAGGAAGCTTCCTTGATGAACAGCACTGACTGCTCCCTCCTGAGACCTGGGTCCCCACCTCCTCAAACACCGACACGTGGGAGAGACCCTGTGCCCTGCTGGTCCATGGCCTCCTGAGCCCAGATTGCTTTGACTGTTGCCCCAACATTTACCCAGACCCTTTTCAGAATGGCTCCTCCAAAGCTTCTCCATGGGGACAAACCAAGCCCCCCAGACTCCCACTCTGGAATTGATCATCTAATCTCTTCTGTTTGAATAAACAGCCCTCTCCCTCTTCTTCTTCTTTTTGTTTTTTTAGGGCTGCATCTGCAACTTATAGAAGTTCTCAGGCTAGGGGTTGAATTGGTGCTGTAGCTGCTGGCCACAGCCACAGCCATGGCCATGTGGAATCCAAGCCACATCTGTGTCCTACACCACAGCTCATGTCAACACCAGATCCTTAACTCACTGAGCTAGGCCAAGGATCAAACCTGAATCCTCATGGATACCCTTCGGGTTCATTACTGCTGAGTCATGACAGAAACTCCCTTCTTTTTTTTTTTTTTTTTTTCTTTTTAAAGTTTGTAGACTGATGGCAAAGATGCTTTTGTCTATTTTGGAAATACTGAATGTAATTGAAGATAGTGAACTTGCCACTTTCCATAAAAGATTTGAAGCACTGCTTCCTCAAATGAGTCACCAGGCCTTGTAACCGAGCAGGACCCTGTGGGGCTTTCCCAGAATAGACCACTCACACATGTCTTCCACCTGCCTTTTGTCTGTAGAAAAACTTTAGTCAAAGAACCACTATAATCAGACAAGATTAAACGTACAAAGAAAAAGATTCAAACAAGGCAAAAAAATAATAGTTTAGCCATTCAACAAAGTCAAGGACATTTACTTCTTCCTCAAGGACTAAAGATAATATTCTGAGCCATGTCCTCGGAGCGTTTTGCAGGTGCCAAAGCCTCTCCAGGTGGAAGAAGTTTTAACTGTATGTTCCCCTTGAGCATGTAGTTCTCAGACCGGTTGCAAACAGAAGATTGATGATGCTGACTCCCAATTACCTCACCACCAGCCAATCAAGAAAATGTCCACCAGCTGATCGCACTCTGCTCCTTGAGCACTAAAACTCCTCACTATCCCCTCCAGGGGGGAACAGTCCTAGAGGCACTAGCCTGCTGTGTTCCCTGTTTGCCTGGCAATTAAAGCTACCTTTTCTGTTTCCTCCAGCTCTGTCTCGGCATTTCTATCTAGCATCAGTTATAGAGGCAGCCGCTATTTCGGCAAGAGCCTCCCTCTATAAACAGTATATGATGTATATAATACCGTCACACAGGAGCTAGAGGCCAAGGACGACAGTGTGTACACAGACATTGAAATATGGACAGGACTAACCTGGATTGTCATTTTAAATAGGTGGTGAGTTTCTGAGTTTTATCATGTTGGAAAAGCATAATGGCCATTTATATTGTGTAGCAATTACTAAAATGCACAGGCGGAAACAGAACTCATTTTATTTTATTTTTTTTTGGTCTTTTGTTGTTGCTGTTGTTGCTATTTCTTGGGCCGCTCCCGCGGCATATGGAGGTTCCCAGGCTAGGGGTCGAATTGGAGCTGTAGCCACCAGCCTACGCCAGAGCCACAGCAACTCGGGATCCGAGCCGCGTCTGCAACCTACACCACAGCTCACGGCAACACCGGATCATTAACCCACAGAGCAAGGGCAGGGACCGAACCCGCAACCTCATGGTTCCTAGTCAGATTCGTTAACCACTGCGCCAAGACGGGAACTCCCAGAACTCATTTTAATGCTAAAGTATTTATTTCTGCCACACTATCCTTTTCTTTTCTTTTCTTTCTTTCTTTCTTTCTTTCTTTCTTTCTTTCTTTCTTTCTTTCTATTGCACTCAGGGCTTGTGGAAGTTTCTGGGCCAGAGATTGAACCCTGTGCCACTGCAATTACAATGCCGGATCCTCAACCTACTGAGCCACATAGGAACTCCAAGACTATCCTTATCTTAAAATGATGGTTCAAAGCAATGTGTTTTAGAAGGCAGCTATGCAGTCAGTATTAATAAAAAGAAATGCTACAAAGAAATAACCGATTCTTGGTTACTTTAATTTACCATAGAGAGAAATATGGGCAATTATAGATGGAGAAATCCTAAACCCACAACTACAGAAGCTCCTTGGGCATAAAGATCTACAATTTCACACCAATTATGCTTTATGCATCAAACTACATTCTTAAAGAGCTACTTGAGTCTCTAACTCTACTCTTGAAATACACTTTGGAAATTGATTTTTAAGAAGCTATTAAAATACTGCTCTTGAAAAGGATCAAGTCATTATTCTGAGCCTAGAGTGACAAAAGGCTCAAGTTCAACTTGAAATATTAAACCCCAAATGTTCAGGAATTCCTACATTGAATAAAAACCAATTTTGGTTTCCATTTAAAAAAAAAAAAAAGATCAACAGCTTCAAAATAAAGTTAAAAACATCTGCTACAGTACTCTCAAATTATCGGTAGTATATTTTACCACTAGCCTTGGTGCTTGAGTACATCACTCTCCACTGACACTCATTTTTCTAAAAAGGTACTATGGGTGGAGGAAAGAAGGACCAGAGATGCTCCTTCCCCAAACAACAAAATTACTAAACAGCAGCAGTGAAGGAAGTGACTTGACAGGGTCACATGCCACACTCTTCAAGATGCTGCAGCCCAGGAAAGAGAGTCAAGCATGGCATGGACCCCAGAAGCACAGACTCTGCATCAGAAGCACAGACTCTGCATCAGAGTGACACCCGACCTATACATCCCACCAGAGGACCTGACGCTGCTCCCCCAGCCCCACCAACATGGAGTGAGGTAACAGAGAAGGGAAGTTGTGATCTGGAGGGGGAAGTTTCTAGAAACCCCGCTACAGAGCCCTTGAGGCTCTCTACAGAAGCAGGAAACCCACTGGGGGGTCTTACCCAGATGAGCAGAAAGAAAAGGGGATGTGATTTTAACCACCTCCAAGGCACAGTCACAGCAAAAGATAGTGCTCCCATCCTCCAACGTGCCAGTACCTGCACCCTCATCCATGGAGGTGGGTTTAGGGATGGGGTGGGCAATGCTGCAGGTGAGATAATAACCAGCTGATAGAAGGCCCCAGGGTTTCATGCTCAATTAGAGAAATAAATATCAAGGTAGGTTTCCTCAACCTGAATATTAGTGGCACTTAACATAGCAACATCTGCAGCAAAAAAAGGTAAAAATGTACAAGACCAATTTTCCATCCTTCCTTTCAGCTCCTCAAGGCAAAAAAAAAAAAAAAAACAGAAGAAAGTGGAAGGTCTGAGTCTTCACCTCCAGCCTGAATGAGAGGGCAGAGAATTTGGGAAGAGCTCTGGAGAGCTTCTCTTTCAGAGGAAACAGAAGGTCCACCCAGAGGTGCCCAATCAGCAGAAGCAAGAGGGAAATAAGTAGCAAGGCATTCATGCCAAGATGGCAGAGAGAACAGAAGAGAGAGAGTAACCCTGGCCTGGGGCAGAGATGGAAAGTTACCACCCTAGAAAAAGAGAACCAAACAAGAGAAATCTCCAAAGTGCTGTATAAGAATGAGAAATGGATTTCAGTGAAGCAAGAGCTGAAAGATGAGATGGACAAGTAAAATAAATGGTAAGTTGCAGAGCTTTGGAAACAAATTGAGAACCCCAATCCCACCATTTCAGAACATTGGGAAAACTCCGGGAACAGGTTGAGGTTGATAAATCATGAAATGTAAGTTTGATTACACTGTGTAAAAGCATGTAAGTGACCATTTGAAATACATACCAATAATGTCTTCCATTTTAACAAAAGGAATACATATGCACCAAAGGAGGAAAAAAAAAAGAAAATTCAAAACATAGGATACAAATGAAATATCAATTTCATGCACAGAAACATAAAAAATATTTAAGGAAAAATAATATCAGAACCAAACACATCAGCAACATTAAAATGTAAATGCATATTCAAGGCAAACCTACAACAAAGTAATTCAAAAAAGGTTAAAAATAAAATTATGGATAAGGCGGAGTTCCCATCATGGTGCATTGGAAATGAATCTGATTAGGAACCATGAGGTTGCAGGTGCAATCCATGGCCTCGTTCAGTGGGTTAAGGATGTGGTATTGTTGTGAGCTGTAATGTAGATTGCAGACACTGCTCGGATCTGGCATTGCTACAGCTGTGGCATAGGCCAGCAGCTACAGCTCCAATTAGACCTCTAGCCCCTTAGCCTGGGAAACTTTATATGCTGCAGGTGCAGTCCTAAAAAGCCAATATATGTGTGTGTGTGTGTGTGTGTGTGTGTGTGTATGGATAAGGCTATACTAGGCATAAGCTCAGAAAAAGAAATCTGCAGCCCTGATTTCAAAGTGTGAATTTAAGGAAAACATTCAGAATAAAATCAACAATTGATATGAATTGTTAAATATCTAATAGTAAAAGGAAAGGAAACTAAAAGAGAAGTATTGTTAGCATAGAGTGTAGACCCTCCTGCCTATCTAAATTTGTTGGTGTCAAAGGCCAGAACTTCAAGGTTATAATCTGGAAAATTTGCAAAAATGATTATATTAAGAAACTTAAAATATACCTCAATAAATTATAAACATAGAAATAGGACAGAATACATGGTGCTCAAAGCACAATGTAATACAATTAGAAATTAATTTTTAACTTTTAAAAAATTTTGAAATTTTAGAATTCCCATCATGGCTCAGCAGAAATGAATCTGAGTAGTATCCATGAGAATGGAGGTTCTACGCCTAGCCTTGCTCACTGGGTTGAGGATCCAGCTTTGCCGTGAACAGTGGTGTAGGTCACAGACATGGCTCAGATCCTGTGTTGCTGTGGCTGTGGCATGGGCCAGCAGTTACAGCTCTGTTTCAACCCCTAGCTTGGGATCCTCCATATGCTGTGGGTGTGGCCCTAAAAAGACAAAAAAAAAAAAAAAAAAACAATTTGGAAATTTTTAAAACGTCAAAAAATCTTCGTTCAAAGAAGATGTCAAAACTGAACGTATAGAATGTATAGAATACTTAGAAAGTAAAGATAAAAAATCTACATATCAAAACAAACACATTGCTGTTAAAGCTTTGATGAGAAGTAAAATCAGAGCCCAAAGCACTTATATAATTAAATCAGAATAAATGGAAATACATGAGCTGGGCATCAACTGCTTAAAAACAAAAAGAAAATAAACAATAAAAGTAGAAGAGGAACTACAGCTTGGATGAACCTTGAGACACAAAATGACAAATACTTTATGATTCCACTTATGTGAGGTGCCTATAATAATCAAATTCAATGAAACAGGCATTAGAATGGTTGTTGTCAGGGTCTGGGGATGGAAAATGGGGATTAATGGGTACAGACTTCAGTTTTGCAAGATGAAAAGAGTTCTGGAGATGGAAGTTGGTGATGGTTGCACAAAAATGTGAATGCCCTTAATGCCACCAAACTGTACAATTAAAGTTGGTTGGAATAGTAAATGTTAGGCTATGCACATTTTACCCCAGTTTATATATATAATGAAATAGAGCAGAACCCTGTGGTCCTTCCATGCCATGTCATCTGCCTGCCTTTTGTCTGTAGAAAAACTTTAAAGAATAAGTTTAATCAGAGAAATGAGAAAATGAAGAAGCAAAAGAAAATAGTCAAGCGAGGCAAAATAACAAAAATTTAGCCATTCAGTAAAGTCAAGGACTTCCTCATGGGCTGTAGATAATATGTTGAGCCATATCCTCTGAGCTGTCTTATAGATACTGAAACCCCTATCAGGTAGAAGTTAATTATGAAATGACCAGACTGCAGCCATGACACAGGCTGCCCCAATTCCAAGACCTGGCCTCAAGCAAATGGGAACAAACTGACATTGGAACTAAAGATCAGCTATTCTGAAGACAATCATGATGCTGGTCAGACCACAAGACCAATTTTAGGATGACTATCAGAGCTTACTGTGCTGTTTCTGCATGTGGCTGTAAAATCTCTTGCCCACTGATTTTCAATGTGGGGGGAATCAGCCTGTGGATAGGAGTCTGCACGTACCCCCACCCCCAGACTCCCACTGTTGGCATCTGAAATAAAGCAAATGTTCTTTCCCACCAACATTGCTTGTTTGTTGCTATTTATTGGCTTTACAAAAGCAAGCAGCCAGATGTAGCGAGACAGACAGACAGACAGATAGACAGATAATTACATATTTTTAAATAGATGATTGACTTCAAGACTTACTATAAATCTATAGTGATCAAGACAGTGTAGGAGTTCCCATTGCAGCTCAGAGCAAACAAGCCTGACTAGATCCATGAGGACTCAAGTTCGAACCCTGGCCTTGCTCATTGGGTTAAGGATTGGGCATTTCCATGAGCTGTGGTATAGGTCACAGACATGGCTCAGATCCTGCATTGCTCTGGTGGTGGCATAGGCCAACAGATGCAGCTCTGATTTGACCCCTAGCCTGGGAACCTCCACATGCCCTGGGTGGGTGCAGCCTTAAAAAGCAAAAAAAAAAAAAAAAAAAAAAAAAAAAAAAAAAAAAAAAAAAAGGTGGTAATAAGAATAGACAAATATAACAGAATAAAGCATGCATATGGAACCAAATGGGACAGCATAAAGAGCCCAGAAATACTCACATAAATATGGTCAACTGATCTTTGACAAAGGAGCAAAGGGAATTCAAAGGAGAAAGGATAACTTTTTCTAACAAATAATGTTGAAGCAACTGAATATTCACATGCCAAAAAAAAAAAAATGGAGCAAACAAAGTCTTTTCAATAAATGGTTCTGGAACTACTGGACATCCACATGCAAAAAAATAAATAAATAAAAGAATCTAGACACAGAGTATATACTATCCAAAAAAATTGATTTAAAATGTATCACAGATAACTGTAAAATGCAAAATCATACAACTCCTGGGAGATAACAAGAGAAAATCTCGACCTTGGGTATGGAGATGACATTTTAGATACAACAGCAAAGGCAGGATCCATGAAAGAAGGAAGTTATACTTCATTTGAACACAAAACTTCTACCTTTTTAAAGACAATGTCAAGAGAATGAAAAGTTAAGTCAGAGATTGCAAGACAATATTTGAAAAAGACATATCTGATTGGTATGTAATCTAATACATACCAAAAACTCTTAAAACTCAACAATAAAAAAAAAACATGATTTTAAAAATGGGCCAAAAATCTTAACAAATATCTCATCAAAGAAGATATACAGATGGAAAATAAGCACATGAAAAGATGCTCCACATCCTATGCTATAAGGGAAATGCAAATTAAAACAAGAAAGTTCTCCCTGTGATGTGGTGGGTAAAGTATACAACTGCAGCAGCTCCAGTATCTGCAGAGGTGCTGGTTCCATCCCCAGTCTGGTGCAGTGGGTTAAAGGATCTGGCACTGCCACAGCTGCAGGGTAGTTTGTAGCTGCAGCTCAGATTTAACCTTTGGCCCAGGAACTTCCATATACCATGGGTGCAATCATAAAACAAACAAACAAACAAACAAAACAATGATATACCTATTAGATGGCCAAAATCTGGAGGATACCACCAAATACTATCAAGGAAAGGAAGAAAGAGTAACTATCATTTATTACCAGTGGGAATGTAAAATGGTACAGCCACTTTGGAAGAGAGTTTCTTTCAAAAGCAAACATCCTCTTCACGTACAATCCAGGAGTCATACCCCTTGGTATTTACTCAGAGGACTTGAAAACTTATGTCCAGACAAAAATCTGTATATGAATGTTTATATCATCTTTATTTTTTTATTTTTTCTCTTTTTTAGGGCTGCACCTGTGGCATATGGAGGGTCCCAGGCTAGGGGTCAAATCAGAGCTGTAGCTGCTGGCTTACACCACAGCCACAGTAAAGCCAGATCTGAGCCACGCCTACAACTTACACCACAGCTCGTGGCAATGCTGAATATTTAACCCACTGAGCAAGGCCAGGGATCAAACCTGCATCCTCATGGATGCTAGTCAGTTTCCTTTTCCACTGAACCATGATAGGAACTCCTATAGCAGTTTTATATCTGCCCTAACTTAGAAGCAACCAAGCCCTTCAGTAGGTGAATGGATAAACTGTGGTACATGCAGACAATGGAATGCTATTCAGTGCTTTAAAAAAAAAAAAAATGAGCTACCAAGCCAGCAAAAGCTATGAGGGAATCATAAATGCATATAACAAAGTGAAAGCAGTCAATCGGAAAAAGCCAATCAGAACGTCATATAGTATGATTCCAACTATATAACATTCTAGAAAAGGCAAAACTATGGAGACAGTGGAAAGACCAAGCATTGCTAGGGGTTGGGAGTAGGGAATACATAGATGGAGCACAGAGATATTTAGGGCAATGAAACTATTCTGTATGCTACACTACTATAATTGTGGATGCATGTTTTTATGCATTTGTCCGAACTCACAGAGTACAACATTAAGAGTAAACCCTTGTGATAACGTGCCCTGCAGTCAGGGATGGTGATCCTGAGGGAGATTAGGCACGTGTGGGGGTGGGGAGTATATGGGAAATCTCCAGATCTTCCGCAGTTTTGCTGGGAACCTGTCACTGCTCTAAAAAGTAAAGTCTCAAATATAAAAAATGGAGACATAAGAGGAAAACTGAAATATTAAAAGCAGAAATTTAATAATTACAAAATACAGCAGCAGAATTTGTTGATGGGCAATGTTTGTCAGAAGGTAGATTTATAGAAATCTAACACAGCAGAGAAAAGATTGGCAATTAGGTTTTAGCATGAAAAGAAATTTAGGAAAGAGTTTAAGATGTTAAATGAGATATTGGAAAGGGAAGTTCCCAGGTGGTCTAGTGCTTAAGACTACTCACTTTCATCGCTGCAGCCCAGGTTCAATCGCTGGTCTGGGAACTGAGATCACACATCAAGCTGATACATGCCATGGCCAAAAAAGAGAATACTTAAAAAAAAAAAAAAGACACTGGAGAGACAGACTGGAAATGGTTAAGAACTGGGCAGAAGGGTGGAATGTTTTGCATTCCTGTGATCCCCAAAGTAGGGGACACTGAGGTTTGACCACAAGGTTTCAGAAAGTCTAAAACTGCAGACAGCCTCCCTCCCCATCATATGATAAACTCTGATATTAAAAAGTCAAACCCAGGAGTTTCCGTCGTGTCGCAGTGGTTAACGAATCTGACTAGGAACCATGAGGTTGCGGGTTCGATCCCTGACCTTGCTCAGTGGGCTAAGGATCCGGCATTGCCATGAGTTGTGGTGTAGGCCGCAGACGCGGCTCAGATCCCGCGTTGCTGTGGCTCTGGCATAGGCTGGCAGCTACAGCTCCGATTAGACCTCTAGCCTGGGAACCTCCATATGCCATGGGAGTGGCCCCAGAAAAGGCAAAATAAATAAATAAATAAATAAATAAAATTTAAAAAGTCAAACCCAGAGTTCCCACTGTGGTGCAGTGGGTTAAGAATCCAACTGCAGTGGCTAGGGTCGCTGTGGAGATATGGGTTAGATCTCCAGCCTGGTACAGTGGGTTAAAAGATCTGGTGTTGCCACAGTGGCTGAAGCTTGGATTCAGTCCCTGGCCCAGGAACTTCCATATGCTGAGGGTGCAACCATTAAAAAAAAAAATTCAAACCCACGTGAAAATGAAGTAAAGGAGAATTAGAAAAGGAGCCTAGAGCAGAAAGTCAAGTCTAGGGAGCATTGGGTGAAAGGAAGGTTTGGGCCAGAAAGAATGAAGTGATGAAGGGAAACAGAATATATTATGTGAGAAAGGGACACTTCTGGGATCCCGTGACCTCAAGACAGCTTCTGTTTAAAGCTTCGGTGGGTCTGTCATGCGGCTAACTGCAGTCATGGTAGTGACATGGCCAGCCACCTCTGACACATCCCATGGGGCCTGGCCTGGTTGGACCCTCTGACTCCCACTGCCAAGGGAAGCTCCAGTCCTGGCCCCAGGGCTCTGCTGCACTGTTTGCCTGCTGTCCTGGGAAAAGTCAGGTCAGTCCAGGGGCAACAGGGGTGGTAGCCAGTTCCTGGAATTAACGAATAAGTCTACAGGTTCAGGGTCTGAAAATACAGGTAAATAAAATCCTTGGTGAGCCAAATCACTGAAAACAAAAGAAAGGAGAAATACACACAATTTCAAATGAAATTTGGAGAAATAATCATGAATATAGGGGAAATTAAAAAATCCTAAATTTGAGTATTGCAAGACTACATAAATATACTGAAAACATGGACTGAAATTAAGTTTCTTAAAAATATGTAACTGAAATTGACTCCAGAAGTGTTCCAGGATATATCATGCCCAGTGGGAAGAATCTAGAAGCACCCTAGTGGATACCCAGGTAGCACCCCCCATCCTGGTGAGACTTTTGACACTTTGGTAGAAGATGATTCTAAATCCAAATAAACGACTGCAGAATATAGACCATCTGGGAGTTCCTTTTCATTTGTTTGCACACAAAAGCAAGCTGCAGAATGATTCATCTCACATATGAATGTTGATAGCAAGCACCGTAAGTAAAGATCATCTCAGATAACATAATAGCAGCTGGTCTGAAGGAATCTATGAATGTAACACAACACACTACTAGAGCAAAGGGGTAATCCTTCTGATCATCGCCATGGATACTGAAAAGGTTGTGACAAAAACCTAACATCTACATTTTCCCCAGAAAGCCCCAACAGTTTGAGAATACACAGATAACTTTTTATTATGACAAGGAAAATACACATCTTCATACAAGTTAAATGGTGAGACATTAAACTCTCCCAACTAAAGTCAGGAACAAGACAGGTATGCCACCCAAATCACTATTATTTAACAAGGTTCTCAAAGGCAATTGACTAAAAGAAAGAAATAAGGGAAATGACTGGAAAGGGGAAGGCAAAAGAAAATCCTGGAAACAGTAAGAAATTACAATAAGGGTATTTGATGATGACGCAGAGATTACAAAAATCAACTACTTTCCTATACATCCAGTTAGAATATAAAATGTAAAAAAAACTGCTCCAATGAAACCTGTAGCCAAATGATAAAATATCTAGAAATAGACAATAATAAATTCATAAGACCTATCTGAACAAAACCATAAAACTCTGCAAGTGACATAAAACGGATTTCAATACAAGCCTAGATTGCGGTATTCTTGAATAAGAAGACACAATTAATCTATAAATTCATCATGATCCCAATTTTTAAGAAGGTGTATGTGTGTGTATGTGTGTGTGTGTGTGTGTGTTAGATTAATAGGAAGGAAGCCTCAGAAATTAAAGGGAGACATAGGGAAACTTATCAGTAAAGCCAAAGTAGACCCAAACACTTAGAGGAATTTAGTTTACAAATAAGTTGGCATTTTGAACAAACTGGGGGAAAGACTATAATTGTATAACAAAATGCACTGTTATATATTTTGTTGGTGCAACTGACCGACCACTTGGAGGGGAAAAAACACAACTTTACCTCCATTTCCTGCAGTAAATGAATTCCTGGGAGTTAGAAGATGTAAAGATATAAAAATGAAACCATAAGGATTTAGAAGAAAATATGAGTAAATTTATTTATAATCTCAGAATGGGGAAGTCCTTTTAGAATTGAAAACAAATTCTGGGATCTAACAAAAAAAATACGGATACATTGCCAACATAAATTTTTAAATTTTTAACTTTTTATGTATATATGACAATAAATAAGCAAATCAATAAATAACATCAAAAGACAAGTAAAAATATTTTCAAGACATAAGGCAGAAAGGTTTCAAAATAGCTAAATTAAGAAAAAGCCAAAACTGTTTAAAGGACATATATTTATAAAAAGAAATTACCAGAAAACATTTGAAAAGAAGTTAACTTCACTCATAATAAAGTGAACTAAATCATAACATTGCAATAGCACTTTTCACCAGACTGAAAAAAAAGTCATTTGAGAAAACTGAGAAATTGACCCTTTCATTAGATTCTTGGTAAGCGTATCCACAGATAAATTTCTGAAGAATAATCTGACAGTATGGACAAAAGTGTTAAATGCACATAACCTTAAATCCAACAACTCCCATTTCCAAGTTGGAGTAGATATCAAGATATGATCACAAATGTATGCCATGATCCAAGTACAAGGATGCTGATTATAGGGCAGTGTATAAAAATAAAGACAGGAAATACTCTATATGTTCACTGATAAAAGACTAATTAAAGAAATTATAGTGCTGGGGACAATGGAACACTAAGAAGCTATTAAGAATGAGGTAGATCCTTATCACTCATTATGAAAAGATCTCTTAACTCCATGCGAGGAAAGCAAGGTTGTAGGGTACTGTTCACAGCACGTGTGCTAGAAACAGAACTAAAAGGAAGTTCTCTCCTTCTGTCTTCCTTCCTTTCTGGAAACACCAGCCCCTTCCCAGAAGCCTCCTAGTGCTCCCCTGTGAGGAGAGAAAAGAGGGGTTCCGGGGGACCCTTATTTTTAGCCCTTCACACTTTTCTTTCTATGGGTGCATCTTTTCCTTTTTAAACTGGCAGAGTAGTTATCTGTGGGGAGGGGTAAAATGAACCCATTTTTCCTGTGTTTTTATGTTTTTCTGAATAAAATACAAAACCAAAAAGGCTTTTTAAAGCAAAACATACTTAAAAAAAAAAAAAAGCAAAATGTAGTCAGGAACAATTTTAAATGCAATAAGACATGAAGCATTCTCTTTATATACTGAAACACTTCTAGCTGTTTCTAAAGACACTTTAATAGAAAAAGAAAGAAAGATTGTTCATTGTTCATCCATCACACACAGAATCTGTACTCAGAGGATGACCCTGCTCTAAATGGCATGATGTTGGAACACCCTTATTTATCAACCTTCCTGTTGTAAACCAGGTGCCTTCTCTGAAAGTGCATACCCAGGTGCGCGCGCACGTGCACACACACACACACACACACACACACACACACACACGCCATATTCGTCAGTGCACACAAATCCATGGTATCACCCAGAAATGAGTGAAAAAAATAATGGCTGGAGAAGTGCATGCAATTTCCTTTATTCTGAAAAATCAAATCTTCCCTTATGATGGAGTCACTTCAGGGGTCAGAAGCAAATCAAAGACCCCCCAGGAGCTCAGATGCCTTCTGCATCTTTGAGCTCTGAGAGTTACTGGATGAAGCAAAAGAATAGGAGAGATCTTGTGCCTTCCTCTGATGGCATTAGAGGCCAGGTGACTGTTGTCAGCTAGACGGTCTAAGTGGAGAACCATGTCACCAGTGTGATTTAAAATAGTTTCCCTTGCTTTCAAAACACACATCTCCAGTGAATCCACCCACTCAGCCAGCTTTCTGGGCTGAAGCTGGGGTGAATGATGTGGGGAAGCAGATCTCCCCAAACCAGGCCCTCCTGCTCACTACCACTACTTGTCATCCAGGTAAGCCATCAGCTATGCCATCCCCTCTCAATTCCTGCCACATGGGGGGCCAGAGGGGACCCAATCTCTCCTCCTTGCCCTGACACATGGAGAAAAAGCACAGAATACTTTGGTGACTTTTTGTTGTGCATTTGCATGGATCCATAAATTTCTAAGACTAATCCACTCTAATATAAATGAAGCATCAAATGCATTATTTTCTTTAAAGAAAACCCACATAGGTGGCTTAACTTAGCTTCAGTTATTATTACACCAGGTGATAATTCTAAGAGAACTCTACTTGTCCTTTGGGTTTGGCAAACAGAACAGATTCACGCAACCCTGCAGTGTCTGGAGATAGCACAGAAAGCTTGAGAATGTCTGGGATATACAGAAAGCCCCCTGACTTGACTGGTTCAGAATCTACAACCAACCTGCGTCCCTCATGATTCCCTTGACAAGGTAGCTTGGTAGAAATGGCGCTGGCAAAAGCACGATTTACAAGATCAACTATGTCTGTCTCTGTTTTTAAATGTAGAAATAACACGAGCCTGTTTCTCTCTACTGTCTTTGATAGAGAAAAGTAAAAATCTGGATTCAAGAAAAAACAGCACTTGGGTTTTTCAATTCAGTTTAGAGTTTCCTTTCACTAGTCAATTACTGGATGGATTTAGTGAGCATGGTTTATTAAGATGATTAACTTCAATCTAGGTTTGTACACAGGCAAAAGCAGATATTGAATTTCCATGGAGGCCCTCATGGCAAGGGACATGCAGGCATGCAAACCAACTGCCCGGGTCACCCCTGGCAGCCAGTCCCGAGCTACCCAGACCTGTCTGAAGGGCTCATCAGGTAGTGGGGAAATGGGCAAAATGACCTCTCGGTGGTCCTGCCAACCATAAGGATGCTCCAAGGATACCACGTGGCCCATCTGAGAGGGTTAAACAAAAATGTGCTGCAATCTCATTACTTAAAGTAACAAGGAAACTAACTGACATGTTTGACAGCAATAGGATACATCCACATCCTCGAGTTTAAAGCTGCTTTGGGATCAGCCTCCTAAGGCTCTCTAAGCTGAAGACGTGGCCTGTTCGAGGCTGAGAGCCCGGACCAAGTCAAGCGAAGTCTTTGGACACAGCCTCGACGAAGTTGGGTGCCGACATCAGGATGCCGATGGTACATAGGATGGTGAAGACGGAGAAGGCCATGAGGCACAGGCGGTCCACCACGCAGGCTGCAAACTTCCACTCACTGCACACGGCCTCTCCCTCGTCCTGGCAGCGGAAGCGGTTGGCAATGTACCGCACCTCCTCCAAAATCTTCGCCAGGTCCGGATCCCCCTCAGAGGGTTGCCCGCCGTGCAGCAGGTGCTCGTCGTGCGTGGGTGAGCAGGCCAGGCGGCCGCACACGACCCCCGAGTCTGGGGTGGGCGCGCAGTGCACACCATCCAGGCCACGGAAGCCGATGTACAACAAGTTGCCATTGGTGGCCGGTGGCCCCGCCACGGCACTCATCTCCACACTGGCCAGGCTGCAACGGCGCTGCTTGTGCTGGCAGGCTGGCCGCACCTTGTCCTCCCCAGGCCTCTTCATGCGCAGGAACCAGGCACACCAGTTCAGAAGGATGACTCGGGTCTAGGGAGATAACCCAGCATTAGGAAGGCGGCAGGGAAGGGCATGGCAGCTGATCCCCACAGCAAGGTGACCTTATAATGCCAGCTGAACTTCGTGGGGGCAGAGCTAAGACTGAGGGGCTGATATGGGACAAAGTGCTGTGAAAAGTCTGAAGCTGGGGTTGGCAAACTTTACTTAAAGGGCTAGATAGTAAATATTTTAGCTTTGCCATCCACTTCATAGGTCTCTGTTGTAGCTACTCAGCTCTGCCAATATAGTGCAAGATCGGCCACACATGCAAAGGAGCAAACAGGTTTTTTCTAATAAAATGTAACTTACAAAAACACTTGGCAGGTTGGATTTGGCCACCAGGGCCAGAGTTTGTCAAACTCTGGTCTAAAGTGTCTTATAAACATACATTGCCTACATCCATAGAAGATGCTGGAGAGAAATCACTGAGATTTCTTGTTTTTCTCCTCTGATGGCAAGAAGGGAGCTACATAAAACTTTAATCCAGATTAAAAAAAAAAAAATCCTGCAAGCCTATTTAAACAAGTGCATGAAAAAGGGGGCCCTTTCCCTGAAATGGTCCAGTTACCGATTTGAGTTTTGGTTTATGACTGTAGGCATGTTCCATCAGCAGGGTAGCAGGTATGTGAAGTTCCTGTCTGCAGCCCTTTCTTGGTAATCATTTTTATGACATCATATAAAAGACAAGGGCAGTTATCTGGGTCTGAAGACAGTAAGAAGGAACAAGAAGGAATAAGAACACTTTTGCTGAAGGTATAAAGATTGCCCTCTGTCCACTGCAGGCCATGCTTTCCACATCTTACGGACAAGCCTTCAGAGCCCAGAAGGGCCAAGCCTGAAGACCCTGGAGGGTTTTCCAGGATTTGTAAGGAGCAGAAACACATGGGTCCCACATGGATCCTCTACAAGAGGCTCATAAGATAAGCCATCTCACTCGGACCTCTCAGGGCTCAGTTAAGCGAGTATAAGTCCATTTTATAAATAAGGAAATTGAGGCTGTGATGGAGAGGTGTGGGGGAGGGATGGATTGCAAGTTTGGGATTAGCAAATGCAATCACTTATAAATATGGGGATGGATAAACAAGAAGGACCTACTGGATAGCAAGGGAACTATATTCAACATCCTGTGATAAACCATAATGGGAAAGAACATGAAAAACAATATATGTCTGTATAACTGAATCACTTTTCTGTATAGCAGAAACTAACACAATATTGTAAATTCAACGATAGTTCAATAAAATAAAAATTTTTTAAAGAAGCTGAGGCTCAAAGAAGCAAATAAATTAGCTCAAGTTTACACAGTGAGGTTGAGTCACCTAAGATGTTTGTGAGTCATATCTAATGTGTTCAGACTTGCACAGCCTCATCTATCAAAGGGTCTGCTAGGTTCTTGTCAAGCTTCCTGGGTCTTTAGCCCAACCCCCACTTGGAAGGCTCCAGAAAGCCTGGGCCAGAGTTTGGGGGAGCGTGTGAGGCAGTAAGCTTGTCCAAACCCAGAGGCAGCCAGCCTTGCAGGGAAAGCTGAGCATCCTGCCAGGGCTCTGCCTGCCCCGTGGGAGGTCTGCATGTCCCTGGGGGCACATCTCAAGCTAAGTCTGTTTTGAATTTCATGGCCCGAATCATTAGCTTTCAAGGCTAAAGCGTCTCAAAAGATGAGATTATCCTCTTGGCACTTCTCAGACTGTGCCTATGACCTCTTCTGTTAGGTTATGGTTTTGTTTCTGGCTGTGCAAATGTCATAGAATGCCACCCGCACCGGCAGTATCATCTTCATAGCAACAGATCATAATGAAAGTCCCTCAGAGGCCATTTATGTTTCAAATACACATGGAAAGAATGGAAAACAGTGTGTGTTACATAAAGTGAGAGAAAAACACAAATTTTTGCTTTGTACCATTGGCTTTAACATGATCTTGTGCTGAGAGGTGAATAATTAGCATATGCTCTTAATTCAGATTTCTCTGGAACAATAAAATGCTAACAGGTCATTAAAAATAACCTTAATTCCCTTATCATAACATCAGTCAAAATAGGAGAAATAAGAGTATGTGTTTATATTTTTTCATCTGCATAAACACAGGAAGGAAAAAGAAATTAATTGAAATGGTTACCAACTGGTGGTGGAAGTAGGGGGAAGAGCAAGAATGAGAGCAGGATTTCCTTATAGATTATTTTACTTTGATTTTGACTTTTGGAATATGTAAATGTCTATTTCAAACAGATGGGGGGATAGACACAAAGCGTATCAGGGTTATAAGAAAGTCAGGTAAGAATGGAAGTGAGATGTGTTAAAATACATCTCAGCTTTTTTCTGAGGGGGCAGGGACTTTCAAAACAAGCCCACAGACTGTGGTGATGTGACCTGTGTGGGAGGTGGCACCATTTCCAGGACTTCAACCCATTGCTGATGCAATGAGCAAGCTATTAAGCATAAGACTTGCTATGGAAAGACGTTCCAGGGCACAAAGTCACTCTCAAAGCCAATTTATTTACAAAAGTGGTCTTTCCTAAGTTAATTTTTGGGTAACTGTAAATTATCCCACAATAGATATTTTCATTTTAATTTTATGGCTACACCTGAGGCATAAAGAAGTTCCTGGCTAGGGGTTGAAAGGGAGCTACAGATGCTGGACTACACCACAGCCATGGCCAGATCCAAGAGGCATCTGAGACACTATGCCACAGCTTGTGACAACGCCAGATCCTTAACCCACTGAGCAGGGCCAGGGATCAAACCTGCATCCTCACAGAGAAAATGTTGGGTCCTAACCCACTAAGCCACAACAGGAACTCCCACAATGGATATTTTTAGAAGGTCCAGGAGCTTCCTGATCACGGAGGTGAAGGAAAAGCATTTTACATCCTGCAGGTGCATTTAATTAATTAATTAATTAGTTTGTTTGTTTGTTTCCTCTAGGGCCACACCTGCAGCATATGGAGGTTCCCAGGCTAGGGGTCTAATCAGAGCTGTAGCCGCCCAGCTACGCCAGAACCACAGCAACACAGGATCCAAGCCGAGTCTGCGACCTACACCACAGCTCACAGCAACGCCGGATCCTTAACCCACTGAGCAAGGCCATGGATTGGACCCGCAACCTCGTGGTTCCTAGTCGGATTCGTTAACCACTGAGCCACGACAGGAACTCCCTTGCAGGTGCATTTAGCACCTTGGTGAATCCTAAATTCCCTCCGAACTTGGATGCAAGGTCATGGGTCTGCATGAGAGGCTCAATGTGGCCTGAGAAGCTTCTTTAGCTCCCAGCTGTCCTTCAGTCATGATTTCTGGATGGGAAGACTGGAAGGCTTGAGGGGCCCAAGAAAGAAACAGGGGCTCTGCCCTGCCTGGGGTTTGGTCACCACAAGTGAGGCGGGGAAAGCCCAGGCCCTACATATTCCCCAATGAAGGTTTCTCATGCTGGGGAAGGGTGGGTGTAGAGATTTGGACACTGGACTCCAAAGAAGGATAGCCTGTGAGGGGGAAGTGTCAGCACATGAAACAAAGCAACAGTGCTGAGGGCCCTGGGACCACCCGCCATGACCTGGCTAAGACAACAGGCTGCTAGATTCAAACATTTATTTCTCATCATTTCCTTTTATCCCATCCCTCTTTCCCCCCCCCCGCCACTGTTAACCACTTTCCTTTATTTTATAGGTTTTTGGTTAAAGGACTTTTCCTATGCATATTGTGATAAAAGAAACGTTAGCAGAGTGAGATGTAAGGAAGTCATTCTGGCTTATACATGCATTAACCTGAATCTTATGCTAACTAAAGCAGCCAGTTTGTGGTCTATCAAATATCAATTGTGGAGTTCCCACCAACAAGCTGCAGTGGGTTAAGAATCTGACCTCAGAGGCTCGGGTTGCTGCGGAAGCATGGATTTGCTCCCCAGACCAGTGCAGTGGGTTAAAGGACCTGGCATTGCCGCAGCTGTAGCATAGGTCACAGCTGCCACTCAGATTCAATTCCCAGCATGGGAATTTCCATATGCTAACTAACCAACTAAAATAAATAAATAAAATCCCCCAAAACAAAAACAAAAAAGTCCATCGTACATCTGCTTAGAGTATTGAGAACAAGGCACAGTGACCAGAAGAATGTCCAGGTAAAAAATAAAGATTCAATGCCCCTCTTCCTGGGATGCCAATGCTGGTCCTCCTTTGACAGTAAGACTCCTCTTCCCAGGTGCCAAGGCCATGCTGACTCACTTTATATGTATTGTTCTGAGATGGTTTTCCTGTTTTATTTTTCTACCTTGCAGAAATGTATCCCTGACTTCTTTAATGTTCTTTGTTCTGACAAGACATAAAACTGTGTTGAAAACCTTGTTTCTTGAGAGCAGTTTCTCAGGGTCATCTCAGAAGTTGGCTTCCGGGCTAGTCCTCAGTTTGGCTCACATAAAACTCTGTTCTTATTATTGATTGTTTATGGATTAATTTCACTGACATCTGAATGTATATATTTGTACAATGCTCAGCCCGTTTCTTACTCTTTTCACTACTCATTCTGTTGGATTCTGCAAATCCAACCAGTGGATATATGCTTATCTGCGCCTTGCTTCTACCCAATGCCCAGTTCCCTACAGAAAGTAGGCTTAAGAACACCGACCAGTGGAAGGTGCAGAGCAGCCAGTGTGAGCCCTGCCCCAGGACATCAGGTTGTAAGGACAGCCCATGGGACCCTGAGAGCCCGCTCACCACCCTGCCCTCCATGCAGAAATATGTAGATCAGTGAGAAATGCAGCTCTTTGTTTAGGAATGCTAGCTGTTTGTGGGATTTTTAAAACCAATGTCATCCTCTGAGCTCCTCTGCAGAGGGGCCCTGAACCCTGTCCAGGGGAGAAGGGAGGAGCAACTCACCCACTTGGGCATCTTGCCGCCATCTGGGTCATGGTGGTGATACTGTAGCACAATCACTGTGACGACCACGGAGAGGCCCACGATGATCATGGTGCTGGCGAAGTACTGAGCTGCAGAGAGAGCAGACATAGGGAGACCTGGGCCTCAGGCACAGGGTGTCACAGTGTCATAGTGCTTGTGGGCCCAGACCGGGTTCTGACCATCGGGGGTGGAGGACAGCGATACCCTAGAATGGAGCAGACTTCCTCTGAGTCTGCAGCACTGTCTCTGCCCCTGCCCCACATTTCTGGTGGGCAGAGGCCAGCCCAGAGCACAGAGACCTGTCTGCTCCCATCCTGTCATGCGGCCTCACTAGCTAACCATCCTTCTGGGAACCCTGCTTGCCTCCTCCTTCAGCGAGAGTTAGAGGTACCTCACAGGCGTAAGGTTGTCTGATGAGAAAGCACCTTTATCAGAACTAAAACTACTGAGACACAGAGGATCTGGTCACCGCTGTGATGACTACAGGCCACAGACATGCTGCAGGGTAGGGGGGTGTGGGCAGCAGGGGCAGACCTGGGCACCAGCTCATCCTATCAGGCCTGGAATATGACACTACTTGTGGTAGAGTCTGGCCCCATCTACCTAGAGCCACGGGGTGGGGCATGCCAGCTGTCCACCCCAGGTCCACTGGCTGCTCCCTGTGAACTTAAACAGGCCTCTCAGCCTCTCTGGGCCTCAGGTTCTTCACGAGTATAACAGGCATGGGAATGCCTTCCCTGTAGGGTTAGTACACGGATTAGAAAGTCTATGGGCTGAGGGTATAGGGGAAATCTGGAGAGGGTGGGCATTCCTTAATTGCCAACTCTGACTATTAAACCTTCAGTATGGGGGAGGGATAAATTAGGAGACTGGGAGAAACACATACACACTACTATATAAAAAATAGATAACCAAGAAAGACCTACTGTACAGCATAGGGAACTCTACTCAATATTTTGTAATAACCTATAATGGAAAAGAATTTGAGAAAGAATACACACACACACAACTGAATCACTGTGCTATGTACCTGAAACTAATTTAACACTGTCAATCAACTACACTTCAATAAAAAAAAAAGAAAGAAAAGAAAAAGGGATTGAGTTCTTGTTGTGGCTCAGCAGGTTAAGAACCTGACTAGTATCCATGAGTTTGATCCCTGGCTTCACTCAGTGGGTTGAAGATCGAGTGTTGCTGCAAGCTACAACGTAGGTCATGAATGTAACTAAGTTCTGTCATTACTGTGTCTTTGGCTCTGATTCAACCCCTAGTCTGGAAACCTCCATATGCTGCAGGTATAGCCCTAAAAATACAAAAAAAAAAAAAAGAAAGAAAGAAAAAGGAATTAAAATAAAAGATGGATTCAAGTATAAAAGAATACTAAAAAATAATGAAATCAAAAATATATACCATAAATGCCTAAGCAACAGAATAAATTATCCTAACATGAATGCAAATCCATCCATCAATCAACCCATCAACTTTCAGTGTGGCTGTCCACCAAGGGGCTGAGCTCACCCTGGTACAGAGGTTAAGTGTACGGCCACACACCTGGTTAAAAACATCCCCCACCCTCCAGGCAAGAAGGAACTCACTGCTCTCCCAGAGAGAACAAGAGGAATCTGTAGGAGCTGCCAGGGGTGGATATTTGAGACTTATTAAAGTCAGCATCAGGGACCTTTGGGAGAGGGCAGGAGGGGAACCAAACTGTGACTGTTATGGGCTGCTGTGTGTCCCCCTAAAATTTATATATTGAGGTTCTAAACCCCTAGTACCTTAGGATGTGACCATATTTGGAGAGAGGGCCTTTAAAGAGATGATTAAGTTAACAAGATTCTTAGCACATCACCTGGTCCAATCTGAAATTGGAAAGGGGAAAAGAAGGGAAAATTTGGACACACAAAGGGGCCCCAGGGATGTGAAGACACAGTGAAAGATCAGGTGAGGACAAAGCAAGAAAGTGCCCATCTTCAAGCCCAGGAGAAACCAACCCTGCCAGCACCATGATCTTGTACTTCCAGCCTCCAAAACTGTGAGCAAATAAATGTCTCTTGTGTAAGCCACCTGGTCTGAGGTATTTTATTGTGGCAGCTCCAACTAATACAATGACTGAGGGAGGGATCCAGGGTCACAGAATTCCAGAGCTGAAATCTCAACAACTGAGGTCAAAGGCCAACCGCATCCTAGTCTTCTAGAGGTGAGCTATGCATTCACCCAGCCTTGCCCCATTAAGGGTGGCTTCTGATGCAGGTCTCCATTGAAAGCACTGTGTTGGAAGGTAGAAAGGATGGAATCAGCATGTCAGTTTGAAAAATGGTTCCTCATTCCTGGGATGGTACTGAGAGAACTATGGTACTACACCAGGCTTTTCATACCAACAATCTCTCTGGTCCAAATACTACACATTCAGGAAGCTCCAAAAAGGACCTTGCTTTCTTAATTCATGAAGCCTTAGGACATCCCTGTAAAGCCTCCAATTCCTTTGTACCCCTGGTTAACCACAAAGGACTGCACCGGTATAGGCCGCTTTCCTGTTTCTGACTTTCACCACCAAACGGGAGTGGGGACTCTCGTTAAACCTATTGTTTACTAGCAGAACGCTGGTTTTCCATCCTCACAACTGACTTGGAAGTTTGGGTCTCTTTGATCAGGAGCAGAACCCTGGTTGCAGTGATGATAATGCTGGATTCTAAACTTTGGGCCACTAAGCACCTCTGTGTATATTCCTGCTCATTCCAGTCCAGTCCAGGGAGGTACATAACAACAAGTGGTATGCATCCTGTTTCTGTCGTCCCTCTCTGGGCAGAAGGTCATCCTTACACCTGTCTTGGTGTACAGTCAGGCGACTCAAGATGGCTGTTTTCTTGCCCTCTGTATCCCCTGCCTGACTAGGCCTACTTCAATTATACCCTATTCCCATGATTGACCTTCTCTCTTAATCTCAGAGCCTAATCAGCAGATACCTACATACTTCCCCACTCATCCCACCCTTTCCCCCAGCTAGTGATTAACCTATAGATCAGAATGGCTCCCCTTTGAGAGTTTAACAAAGATAAGACCTCTGCCTTGTGATGGTACTTAGCCCAAAGGGCTGAGGGCAGCCCATCTGCTGGTTTCCTTGGCAACTGATAGGCCAATCTGACATCAATTCCTCCTATAACTGATAGTCACCCTACTCCCTGCCACATTCCTGGAGCTAAGGCTACAGTTGCCAAATCCTTCCAACATCTACCACCCACAGTGGGGTGTTACCCCAGAACCTTGCTTCAGACATGTATGATCTCCCAGTTATTAAGGCACTGATGTCTCTGTTGCTGACTCTTGGCTCCATATTCGGTCTCAGGGCTGGGCAAGTACAGATTTTCAGGCCTGTGGAGTGCAGCCCAACACTTGGCCAAAACATATTTGTCCTGTTCGCCTTCCCTCACATGGTTCAACTTCTATACAAAGATATCGAGTTATCTTGGAAACAATGGCTAAGAGTTAAAGTGTAACAAAGAATTTGTGGGAAAATGATGACTCAAGCTAAAATAATGAATCTCTAATGGTAAAAATCTCTGGTCCCATGACAAGTGTGAAGGGGAGGATTGTAGGAGAAAGAGGGACATTTCTGCATCATAAAGCCAAACCACAAAGCCAGACTCCCCCCCCCCCCCACTTCCATGTGCCCAGGGGAGCAGAGGCCATGGTAAGACAGAAGGCAGATGGGGTTAGGAAAGACATTTGCAACCAGCCACCTGTTTATACTTGGAGATGGAAATAACTATAGGAACAAGGCAAATTACTGGAATTTGTCTTCTGTGGACACTTTAAACAATGGTAATGACAGGGGCAGAGGGGGGCTAAGCCCTGCTTGAGCAAAAGATTAAGAGGTCACATGCTCCAGGTCAGGGACACCCCAACTCCACATGCATTGGAAGACTCCTCTGGATCAGAAAAGGAGGAGACTCCAGGCCACAATAAGTTCTAGTAACCTGCCCACAAGGTCTTGCTCTGGACTCCATCTTGGCATTCAAAAGATGTACATGCATATCAGGGATGGCCCTGGGTCCAGTCGGGTGTGAGAAATAAAATAAGAGAACTGACCAAAGGAAAACAAAGATCTAGAAGAACTGTCCCATATAAGTGGTTTAAAATCACCTTTCTGGTGGACTCCTCACTGAGGAAGACACCCGCATCTGCACTCTTCCTTTGGGTGTGTATTACTGCTTTGCTTCTTCCATAGATAAACAGACTACTTCTCTGTGTAATCTTCCACATGTTGTACTGTGTAATAAGCTTTGTAACTGTTTTTACTGCCTCCTTGAAACATCCCTGCTTCCAATGGGGGCAAGAATCACTGCACTTCTGCTTTTAACCTCTAGCTGGTCTTGGTTTTCATCCAGAATGCTCAGGTTCAGTTCCTAAGAAAAGAATTAGGATCTCACTCCAATCCATCATTAACTGCTATCTCTTTGAGATCAATGGATCACTCTAAGTAGTTACAGCAAGTAATCTCACAGCAGAAAAGGGGGGCTGTGCAGTTGTATGGGGCCCTGGAGGATACACATCTGCTCCCTATCTGTGCTAGGAAATCCTACAGGCACTCTTGAAGCCCATGTCTTTAGAGAAGCAGACGGTTGCTTACCTATCAAGGGCACTGAGTCAGATGTCGCAGGCATGATCTCGGCCACCAACAGCATGAAGACGGTGAGGGACAATAAAACTGTGATCCCTGAAACAGAGACACACAGTGGCCCCTGAGCACAGCAGATGGTAAGGCCTGAACTCCATAGAGCCTGAGGTTCAAAGGAGGTGTGGGGGGAGGAGTAGTGGTAGTCCTGACAGTCCTGAAACCCAATGTAGAGTTTTCTATGTTGATGGGAATAGGGATTTCCCTGAGCACATACCACTTCACATACCAGAGTCCCACAGAAGTCCCTGGGGCGACAAACTCAGGAGACAGAATTTTAGAAGAACAACACAAAATGGAGTTTCCATCATGGCTCAGTGGTTAACGAATCAGACTGGGAACCATGAGGTTGTGGGTTCAATCCCTGACCTTGCTTGGTGGGTTAAGGATCCAGCATTGCCATGAGCTGTGGTGTAGGTCACAGACACAGCTTGGATCTTGTGTTGCTGTGGCTGTGATGTAGGCCAGTGGCTGCAGTTCCAATTAGACCCCTAGCCTGCGAACCTCCATATGCCACAGGTACAGCCTTAAAAAGCAAAAAAAAGAATATACTATGGAGAAAAGATATTCTCTTTAATAGGTAGTTTTGGGAAAACTGGACAACTACATGTAAAAGAATGAAATTAGACCATTCCTTAACATCATACACAAAAATAAACTCTAAAGAGATCAAGGACCTAAATGTATGGTCAGATACTATAAAACTCCTAGAGGAAAACAAAGGCAGAACATTGTCTGACATAAACTGCAGCAATATCCTTTATAATCCACTTCCTAGGGAGTTCCCTTTGTGGTTCAGCAGTAATGAATCCGACTAGTAACCATGAGGATGCAGGTTTGATCCCTGGCCTAATTCGGTGGGTTAAGGATCTGGCATTGACATGAGCTGTGGTATAGGTCACAGACACAGCTTGGATTTGGCATCGCTATGGCTGTGACATAAAGTAGCAGTTATAATTCTGATTGGACCCCTAGCCTGGGAACTTCCAAATGCCACAGGTGTGGCCCTAAAAAGCAAATAATAATAATAATTATAATAATGATAATGATAATAATAATAATACACCTCCTAGAGTAATGAAATCAAAAACGAAAATAAACAAATGGGACCTAACTAAACTCAAAAGCTTTTGCACAGCAAAGGAAACCAGCTATAGTGGAAAAAAAATAAAAATCATTATACATACAAAAGAAAAAAAAGAAATATTTCTTAGATATAAAAAAGACAACCTACAGAATATGAAAAAAATTATTCATAAAGAAACAACTAACAAAGGATTAATCTCCAAAATACTCCAACATCTCATGTAGCTCTAAATCAACAAAACTAACAAACCAATTGAAAAATGGGTAGAAGATCTAAATAGACATTTCTCCAAAGAAGACAGACAGATGACCAAAAAGCACATGAAATGATGCTCAACATCACTAATTATTAGAGAAATTAAAATCAAAACTACAATGTGTCATCTCACACCTATCAGAATGAGCATCATCAAAAAGTCCACAAACAATAAATGATGGAGATGGTGTGGAGAAAAGGGAACCCTCCTACACTGTTGGTGGGAATGTAAATTGGTACAATCACTATGGAGAACACTGGTACATATATACAATGGAATATAACTCAGCCATAAAAAATGAAATGATACCATTTGACCATTTGCAGCAACATGGATGGACCCAGAGATTATCATACTAAACAAAGTAAATCATACAGAGAAAGACAAATATCATATGATATCACTTATACATGGAACCTAATTAAAAATGATACAAATGAACTTACAAAACTGAAACAGATTACAGATCTTGAAATGAAACTTACCGTTACCAAAGGGAAAGTGTTGGGAGGAGGGATAAGTTAAGAGGTTAAATTAACATATACACACTACAATATGTAAAACAGATAACTAACAAGGACCTACTGTATAGTTTAGGGAACTCTACTCAAAATTCTATAATAACCTATATGGGAAAAGAATCTGAGAAAGAATGGATATTTGTATATGTATAATTGATCTGCTTTTCTGTACTCCTCAGACTAAGACAACATCTAAATCAACTGTGCTCCAATAAAATTTAAAAAAATCATATTATAGAGGGAAAAAAAGAAGTTATAGGTTTGACAATGATGTCCCTGTGTAGTAAATAGGATCTTCAATAATCTTTGAGAGGTTGAGGAACTCATTTCACCAATCTAAATTGTAGTTTTTTCCTCCATTCTTGTATATGGTGTTAGAGGGTGATCTACACTTTCATTCTTTTACACGTAGCTGTTTAGTTGTCCCAATACCAATTATTGAACAGAGTTTCTTTTTTTTCATCATATATTCTTTCCTCCTTTGTCACAGATTAGTTGACCAGAGCTTTGTGGTTTTAATTCTGGGTTTTTTATCCTTTTCCAGTGTTTTTGTGCCAGTACCGTACTGTTTTGACAACTGTAGCTGTGTAGTATAGCCTGAAGCCAGGGAACCTGATTCTTTCACCTCCATTTTTCTTTCTCAGAATTGGTTTGGCTATTTGGGGTCTTTTGTGCTTCCATACAAATTTAATGAATTTTTGTTCTAGTTCTGTGAAAAGTGCCACTGGTAATTTGATAGAGATTGCCTTGAATCTGTAGATTGACTTGTGTAGTAGAGTCATTTTAACAATATCAATTCTTCCAATCCAAGAGCACGGTATATCTTTCCAGCTGAACGGATGTGTGTACATATATAACTGAATCACTCTGTTCAGCAGGAATAATCACAATATTGTAAACCAACTATACTTCAACAATACTTTAAAAGTGAAGAATAATTGTAACTATTTTCCTAGTGGAAGACTGTAATGACTTACGCTGTATACATAAATGCAAACTGACACAAGGTTAAACCAAACTGTATCCTGTCCACAAGAACTGCTGGCTGGTTGCCACCAAGGGACAGGGGGTGGGGTGGCAGGAAGGGAGAAAGCACAGGACCTTCAGGAAGAATTAATCCTTTCCTGGGCATCCCCATCCTGTGAGCAGGATCAGAATGGAATCCTGGGAGGGCAAGGCCATCCAGCAAAGGGCTTCAATCAGGAGGCTGTGGTGTCAAGGGGCTGCCCCAGGCTGGGACCTCTGACCTCTCTGCACCTGGAATCCTGATTGCCACCCACAGAGAGCCCTCCAGGGATGCCTCTCCAGGCAAGGCCCTCCCATTCTAGCTGAGACTCAGTACTCACCCAGTGAGATTTTCTCCCCAGAGTCTGCAGGGAGCAGGAAGACAAGGAGGGCCAGGGCGGAGATAAGCACACAGGGGATGAGCAAGTTGAGGCCATAATAGAGGGTCCTGCGGCGGATGGTGACTGTGAAGGTCACATCTGGGTATGGCTCTTTGCAGCACTCGTAGAACTTCTCATTCCGCTTGCCTGGGATCCCTTCATTTCCAGGGTGAGAAAGGAACCAAGGAACCACCATTGACTAAAACCATCCTGTTTATTTTAAGGGGTTATTTTTTAACATACACAGAGCCATAAAACGTGTTACATTCAAAAACACTGACAAATTGTTGTTTGAATAAACACTTTGTTTACTATAGATATACTAAAGAGTATCAAAGCGGTATTTGAACAAACTGGCATTTTTTTATGTATTGGGATTGCATGTGTTATAGACAGACTGTGTCCCTGCAAAATTCATATGTTGAGATCCTAACCCCTACAGTGATATACATTAGGAGGTGGGGGCCTCTGGGAGGTGATGAGGTCATGAGAGGGGGCCTTCAGGAATGGGATTAGTGTCCTGATAAAAAGGACCCCTAGTCCCTTCTGCTATGTGAGAACACAGCCTGCCGACAGTGTGTGAACCAGGAAGTGGGCTCTCACCAGACACTGAGCCTACCAGAGCCTTGATTTGTGACTTTCCAGCCTCCACAACTGTGAGAAATAAATGTCTGTTGTGTATAAGCCATTCAGTGTATAATGTTCTGTTACAGGAGCCCGAATGGACTAAGACACCATGATTATAAATACTGTGTAAACGTGACACCACTAAATATAAGTATTGTTTTTATATTTAAAATAATCAAATATAGGTTCCCACCAGGTGCAATTTGTGTCCCACCTGCTTTTAGGGATGGAGCAGATTCAAATAATGTAGCAGTGCCTATACTAGCACTGACCCGTTTAAATGTGACCTTACCATAATTGCAAACTCCCCATGGAAAGCACTGACTTTTCTAATTGTTTGTTTGTTTCTCATCCTAGAGTGCTCAGTAAATCATAGAGAATGCTGCTGGGTTCAATAAAGGCTCATGCTGAAAAGCACAGAGGAAAATCCCAGCCTTGTAAAGCCAGCTCAGGAATGAGGCAGCTGCCTTCCAGGCTGCTAGAATCACGTCTTTGCTGGGCTTACCCACGAGGTCCCATTCTCCGTTCGGAATATAGCCGCTGATATCTGCCTCCTGCATCTGGAGATCCAGGGACCACCCGCCATAAGACCAGGACCCAAACTTGAGTTTGCACTGCTGCACATCAAAGGGGAACCAGCGCACATCGATGTAGCAGGAGCTCTTGAATATGCCTACACAGGTGAAGGAAACAGATCAAGGTGGAAACTGGCTGAGATATGCTTTAAACACACAGCAATCTCACACTGTTGGTGCAAATGCAAACTGGTGCAGCCACTATGGAAACAGTATGGGGGCTCCTCCAAAAATTAAAAATAAAACTACCGTAGGATCCAGCCATCCCACTTCTCAGCATATATGCAAAGAAACAAAATTAGTATCTCAAAAAGCTATCTGCACCCCATGTTCACTGCAGCATTACTCACAACAGCCAAGATATATAAACAACCTAAGTGTGTGTCAGTGGATAAATAGATTGAAAAATACATATGTAGTCCTGTTTATATGTATTAGCGGAATACTATCTGGCCTTTTAAAAGACGAAAATCTTGCCATTTGCAACAATATGGATGAATCTGGAGGGCATTATGCTTAGTGAAGTAAGCCAGACACAGAAAGACAAACACTGTGTAACATTACTTAGACTCAAGGAAACAAAGTAGAATGGTGGCTGCGAAGGGTTGGAGGGTGGGGAGATGCGGGAAAGGTTGATCAATGGGTACAGACCTTCAGTTATAAGATGGATTCATTTTGAGGCTCTAATGTACAGGATGGTGACTACAGTTAATAATATTTGGAGTTCCCACTGTGGCACAGTGGGTTAAGAAACTGACTGCAGATGCTCAGGTCTCTGTGGAGATACAAATTTGATCCCCAGCTCAGTGCAGTGTGTTAAAAGATCTGGTATTACTGCAGCTACAGCTGGGATTCAATCCCTGGCTGTACGGGAACTTCCATATCCCATGGGTGCGGCCACTAAAAATAACAGCAATAATATTGCATACTTGAAATTAACTGTGTGAGGTGATGGATGTGTTAATTAACCTGACTCTGGAAAGAAATGAATTCACAATATATACATACCTATATTATGATTTCATTTGTCAATTACACCTCTATAATGCTGGAAAACATTAAAAACAACAAAGTAAAAATAAATGCCCAGCAACGCAATGGTCTCCATCTCCTGCAGTGTTTCTAATATATAAAGCCTACTTTATGGACTGGAAAGCTTGCTGGATTGAGAAAGGGCTGACAGGTTCAAGGGTGCATCATTTCTGATGCTCTGCATGTCTCATGATGGGTGCTGTGCATGACCTTCTAGCCCACTCGTGCTCCCCTCAAGAGAAGGCAGCGTGTCACCAGAGGCTTCAGCCCATCCTGCCCATCAAAACTGCAGCTAGTCTTATCCAGGACAAGCTGGGTCTTTTTGGAAAACTCTCTAGAAAAGAAGTTCAGCTGAAACTTGATTGCCTTTTAAAATTCAAAGATTATACCAACAGGCTCTGTTCTGAGGCATTTCTGTGCAAAGAATTAAAAATTGTGTAAACTTTCTCTTGCCATGCATGCGAATCTTCAAATTCTAAATAAGAGAGAAAAATGCAAGAAAAACAATCCCAGAAAAGCTTAGAAACAGAATCTAAAAGGGGTGTGTGTGTGTGTGTGTGTGTGTGTGTGTGTGTGTGTGTGTGTGTGTGTGTATTTGATGAGGAGCACTGTGAGCATTTTCTTTGGGTAAAAAATTGAGAAGTGGTCCCTGGTGGCTCAGAGGATTAAGGATCTGACATTGTCAGTTGTCACTGCTGTGGCTTGGGTCACTGCTGTGGTGTGGGTTCAATCACTGGCCCTGGAACTTCTGCATGCCTCAGGTGCAGCCAAAAAAAAAAAAAAAAAAAAAAATTGAGAAAATACTTGGTTGTCTAGAAATATTTGTGGATGATAATTTTAACTGAATTTTAGATTAAGAACAGCACAGGGACTGATGTTTAAGTTGAAGAGATAGTGTTTGCACTAAAGCTAGAGTTTTCATCTCAAACAGGGACAGGACATGTTGAGAGTGAAATTTCACAGTAGATCACCTAGATAAACCCACCCCAGCCATTGATGGCCATGTAGGCCCTCACGCAGAGAAGGTCCAGAAGGCAGTGACAGCACAAATAGCAAGGAGTCCCAGTACTCAGGGGACAGGGCAGGTGCTCTGTAAATTTCTTTTACCAAATTTAGAAAATGAATGGAGGAAGTGACACAACTTGCAAATGGCCCATCCACTGCCAAGTTGTGACAGGATAAAAAACTTCCTGTCTCCTCTAGATCCTTTAAACACTACTTGCAGCATTACATCCATGTCAGCAGAAATCTGGAAGTCATTACTGACACTTCCCTCCCAAGAATGGACTGGAGCCCCCAAAACCCTCATTGCTCATAGAAAAGGTTAACTCTCTAACTACATTATTCCTTTTCCATGAAATGACCAGAGAAAGCGACACTCTAGAGACAGAAAGCACATCAGTGGTTGCCTGGAGCTGGCAGCGAGCGTGGGAATGAATTGCAAACATGCAAAAGGTAAGGGGGGGGATGGATGGAAACTGTTCTAGAACTAGAAGGTGGTCATGGTCACACAACTCTGTGAATTTACGAAAAATCATTGAATCTTGCACTTAAAGTAGGCCAACTGTACAATACATAACTTATACCTCAATAAAGCCATTTTTAAAATGTTACCAAAATGACATAGGAATAAAATCATTTCATAACAAAGTCTATTTCAAAGCTTGAACCTGAAATACTTTCTGCCTGTGTTTAGCTGCTAAGCAACTTCCCAGATTGGGTCCACAGCAGGACCCCAGGCACAGGCAAGTGCCCCGAGGCCAACAGCCCCACACTCTCTGGCCAGGACAGGGGTGACTCCCACAGACAAAGCAGGAACAGGGCAAGAGGGGCCAATATACCCAGAGGGCTCAGAGGTCAGCTGTGGATGGAAACATCCCTGGCCTTCAAAACAACACACAGTACCCTATTATTTTCTTTTCTTTTTTTCTTTTTAGAGGTGCACTTGCAGCATATGAATGTTCCCAGGCTATGGGTCAAAATGGATCTTCAGTTGCAGCCTAGCCACAGCCAATGCTGTGGCCTTAACGCACTGAGCAAGGCAAAGGATTGAACCCGCATCCTCACAGACACTATGTTCTGAACCCACTGAGCCACAACGGGAATTCCTTGTTCTTCTGTAACAATGCCTGCAGGAGGTCATTTTCCAAAATAGCCTTTATGGTGGAAGCTTCAATTTCCGGACCTGGTGAAAAAGAACATATCTGTGATGGGAGACTCATCCCCTGAAGGAAGTGTTAGGAGGAAGGTGTGTATGGTCTGGGGGAGGGGAGGGGTAAGGAAGCTCCTGCTTTAAGGCAAGAAACCTGAAAACCATCTCTGCAAACAAGAGTGGATGGTGTCTGCCTGTGGTGGGTTCAATCACTCACACCTTCATTTGTTGATGCGTGGCCAGATCTCCACTGGTGAGGGGTGGTTCTAAGGAGGGTAAACACAGATTCTGCCCTCAGGATGCTTACTCTCTGCTAACTAGCTAGAAAGAGCACATAAAGGACCCAGGAGACAGCCAGCTTTGCTCTGAGCTATGAGATGAAATTGAAGGCAGAAGGCGGGGCTGCCTGCTGGAGAGAGGGGGTTCTGGGAGTGTGTGTGTGTGTGTGTGGTTGTAGGGGTGTGTGCATATGGCAGGTGGTGGGTGTATATGGTTTAGTGTATGTGGTGTGTGTATGTGTGATGTGTATGGTGTACACATATGGGTGTGTGGATACGGCATGGGACGTGTGTGGGTGTGTGGTGTTGAGTATGTATATGTGTTTGTGTGTGGTGTGTGTGTATGGTTTAGAGCATGTGGTATGTCTGTGGTGTAATGTAGGTGGCGGGTGTGTGGATGTGGTGTGAGGTTATGTGTGTTTACTTGTGGAATGTGGTGTGTGTTGGTGGTGAGGTGGGAGGTGGCTGCAGGCTGCCTGGGAGCAGGAAGTTAAACAGACAGTTGCCACGGGGGATATAAGTCCTGGAAAAGAATATGTGAAAAATCATCTAAAAGATTCCCCAAAAAGCTGTTAAAATCCACAACTCAGGAGACCACAAAGCCCAAGTTCCCCAGTGTGTGGGTCACTCACTGGGCAGTCCAGGGCCTGTGACCTGACAGAAATGAGGGTGGGGAAGAGAGT
Source organism: Sus scrofa (assembly GCF_054392235.1). Classification (NCBI taxonomy): domain Eukaryota; kingdom Metazoa; phylum Chordata; class Mammalia; order Artiodactyla; family Suidae; genus Sus; species Sus scrofa. The sequence goes on from NC_139383.1 coordinate 153,646,859, forward strand.
CAGTCCCAGGAAGTGCTTGACCATCAGGAGCTTGAGGAGAGAAGGTCTTTCAGGAAGACAACACTGACACTCCCCCATGGAAACCACTTGATCTCGTAGCTAACCAGCAAATGCACTTTAATGCCCATGATCCAGAAGCCAGTCCAGCAAGGTGATCCCTTCTCACCCCAACACTTGGAGGGCAGCACTTGCCCAGGAACCAGCCTGGTGGGAAGAAAACAACAGGGGGGCAATGGGGAAAACAGCTTGGGGTTTTGTTTGCAGGTTGTAATGAGACAGGAAATGACCTGACCAGGGAAGCTTAGCTGCGGGTTAATTTTAAAGAACATAGGGCAGACAACAAGGACCTATGACACATGTTGGCAAAGGTAGCTTGAGCCAGGATCCCAAGACAAAGAAGAGAAAGATGGCATTATCAGCAGCATCATGCTCAGGGAACACAGGCAGGCACAGGGGAAGAAGGAGAGGTGGGTCTGAGCAGAGCAAAGGATGCTGGGTGCAGGCACACACAGCCAGCCCACTGCTCCCTGGAGCACCATTGGGTGCCCTAGCCTCCCTCATGCCATCTAACTGCAGGAGACAAAGGGAGTGGCACTTACCTGGAGGGAGATACTGGCAGTGCCCAGAAGAGTTCACCAACACGTTGGTGTGGAATGTGGCATCAAACCGCTCATCAGCACTGGAAATTGGAGAAGGACCAGTGAGCTGGCCCCGCCTGGAAGTGGGTTCCCCATACCCCTTAGGGCAGTTGTTCTCCCATGGCTCTGAGAGGGGCTGCTGCTTGCAGGGGGGGGGGGGGTTCGGCAGCTGCCCCACCTAGAGCTGACCTGGGGGGTCAGCCCAGAACACAGGGGGAAGGGGCCAAGTCCCACCTCCAATTCATAAGGACGCTGACTTTTTTCCATATGCATTGAACACAAAACTCTTAGCAAAAGTGAAACCTGGAGACAACTGAGGAGGGAGGGCATGAGCAGAGGAGACATTTCAATTTTTCTGCGTGAGGTAAAGAATAGATGGAATCACAGGGTCCCTCCATCAGCCCTGAGGGCAAGGTTTGGACCCACTGTGTTCAAGGCTCTAGTTCCAGCCTCCGGAAGGGGCCCAAAGCCTGGCTGGTGCTTGACAAATCCATCTGGAAAAACTAGGGGATGCTAGTGCAGCCTAGGGGGTACCAGGTTCCAGAATTCTCCCTGACAGGAAGGAGCACAGGTGGAGACAGAAGAATCAGGGACCCATCTAGATGAACGCACCCCAGCCCCACCTTCTGCCTACAGCCAGCAGTTCCCAATCTGCTTAGAGGGGGAGGACACCACACAGGAAGGAAAAACAGTTAAGACCAAGAGCTATTATTATCTCTGTCTTTCATTTTCTGTGTTCTGACACTTTGACATCTGGGGCCTTGTTGACTGTCCCCACCTCTAACCCCACTCCAGGTCAGCCAATTCCTAGAGGTAGCAAACAACTTGCTCATATGCATGCAGCTCAAATGCAAACCAACCAATCCAGAGCCCACACCCCAACTATCTCCCTCATGGAGCTCTTACCCTCCCCGCCACCATCTACCCACCCTGACACCTCAGGGCCAGATTCCAGACAAAAGTGATGGTCTGCTCACCCTGCCTCACTAGTGCCATTCCATAGAAACCACGATAAAGGCTTTTGCCCACCTTCCCCCCTCATGCCATGTGCCTCCTGATCAACCCTGGTGCTTCCCTGAATGGCCCTGTATGGAGAGCATGCCTCCTGTTTCCAGAATTGTATGATCAAGAGTCATTTCTGTGTCTGCACCTTAACACTCCTAGTTAAAACATCCTTAAAATACCACCCTACATATGAATAAAAATGTAAACAGCCTCAAGAAAACGTGGGCAGCCAGTCAAGACGCCAGCACCTCGAATTAAGTTCCCCTCATTTCAGCAGCTGAAGGACCTCTGCTAAGGATTGCCCATGTCTGCAGAACCTCCAAAGCATCTCCTGTTCTAACATCCTCTAAATGGGAAAGTCACCATCAGGAGATTTGTGAGGACAGCCTTCAGTGTGACAGACACAATCAAGGACAGAGGCAAAAAAGATCCAAGAAGAAACAGTCAAGGAAAGGAATGAAAAGTTACCTTTAAAAAAAGTAATACTCTCAAACAAATTCAAGTGGATATGGCATCAAGAAAAATAAAGGACAATACAGAAGTTAAAAGATGACATACAAAATACATTTTTATAAATGAGCAGGAGGTTTGGCTGATAAGAATTGCTGAGAGGAAGAACTCACTCCACAGAAGATAAAGGGAAATCGAAGGGAGTGAGAAGGAGGGAGTCACTCAGAGAAATTCTACAGCTGAAAGAAACCACTTGGGCATGAAGGCAAAGAAGGGCATTTTTGGGGAGTTCCCTGGCAGTATAGCAGTTAGGATTCAGTGCTTTCATCACTGTAGCCTGAGTTCAACCCCTGGTCTGGGAACTGAGAGCCCACATCAATCCACTGCACACCATGGCAAAAAGAAAGGCATTTTCCAAGAACATTAAAGCCTCTGAGAGCTTGTTTCCTGTGTATATATTCTTGGTCATGGACTTGAGGATCAGCTCCAGAAAAATGAGAGTGAACACTAAGAAAGAAAAAATAAATCTTGCAACTACACTCGAAGATCCAGAAAAGCAATTTCATGATGAGCTGTGCAGTGGGGTCTAGAAAAGGAGAGGAAGAGTCCAAACTATAGCCAGATATGAGGAGGCCTCTGGAAAGAGTGAAGTGGATTCAGAACAATGAGGAGAAGGAATACCACACTAGAAAACACCATGGATTTGATTAAGGATGCAATGTTTTTTAAACCTTTTAATTAAAAAAAAAAGACACCAGAACTTTCTGGAAAAAAAAATTGTCCAAGGAAGTCAGGGTTTGAATAGGAAACAAAAATGCAATGAAGGAAGGAAAGGAGACTGGCCTATCATGAAAGGAGAATCTGGAGTTCCCGTAGTGGCTCAGCAGAAATGAATCTGATTAGGATCCATGAGGATGCAGATTTGATCCCTGGCCTCACTCAGTTGGTTAAGGATCCAGTGTTGCTGTGAGCTGTGGCGTAGGTCACAGGTGTGGCTCGGATCTGGCGTTGCTATGGCTGTGGTATAGGTCGGCAGTTACAGCTCCAATTTGACCCCTAGCCTGGGAACCTCCATGTGTCACGGGGTGGCCTAAAAAGACAAAAAAAAAAAAAAAAATTAAAAAATAAAAAAATAAAACAAAAGGAGAATAGCTGAGATGAAAAAGGACATGTCCACCCCCTCACTTCCAAACACACTCTGGGAGAGAGAGGAGGAGGGAGACTCAAGATGTAAATATTCTTAGCTTGACTGCATCTGTCCCCAGTTGTCCTAATCAGACACCAACAGTAACTGTGCACCAAAAAGCTGAGAATATGGACCTCCACAAACCCTGGATTTTACCCTGCTTTTTTAAATTAGGTTCTCTGGACCCAGAGATTCTGTGGGGGTTTCTTGCAAGTGTTTGACTTCAACGTTTTCTTTTTTTCAAAATGCTAGTGAAAGTCCAAACATACTCGAATGCCTGTTCATGAATTTTTAACTCTCCAGACATTACCAATGGGTTAATTTCTGGGGCTTATTTAACTAATTTTCTGGTGGAAGTGAAGGTGAAACTCCTCCTGCCATGAATATCCATGTATATGGAACTTGGAAAAGAGTCACAGGTAAGATTTCAATTTTGCATTATTATTCTTTTAAAAAAACCTTCACAGTTGATCCTACAATTCCAGCACAGAACCTGCATCTGCCTTGGTACCTGTCCTAGGCTCTGTGTCAGCCTAAACAGAGAGCATGGTGCAATGCATGCATAGTTTTGCTTATTTTAAACTTGGATGTCTGCTTGTCTGATTTTCAAATTTATAATAAAGACTGTGGGCATCTGTTAGTGATTCAATTCTGGAAGAGAAAAACATTCCGACAGCTCTTTCTCCATGGCTTTGGATCAACTTAATTGAAGAGACTCCTGAGATCCCAAAGGGTAGAAACAAGATAAAAATCTGTTACCTTTAGCAACAGTTTACCTATGCGATTTAGTGATTTCTGAATATGGTTCAACCAAAATAGAATATTGAGGTAAGTGGAACTGTAACACTGTCCTCGTTATCAAAATTCAAATTTCATATTCATTATAGAAGTTTTAGGGTTCTTTCCCATGGGCAAATTGATTATCTATGTAAATGATATAAAAGTTAATTCTAGTAATAACTATGTGCTAATACCAATTCATCTGTTTGGAGCATCAGGGTTTGAGATAAGGCTTTGGTTTTTTTTTTTTGGGGGGGGGGTGTTGACCACACCTGTGGCATGTGGAAGTTCCAGGGCCAGGGACTGAACCCGTGCCATAGCAGTGACACCACCAGATCCTTAACCCAATGGGCCACCAGGGAACTTGAGATAAGTTTGTTTGAAGGGGGGTTCTGTTGCCAAAAACGGAGTCTGGAAATAGGCAAGGGATGAAGTCAGTGTGAAGCATGAGTGACCAAAACCACTGCAAGGAGCAGCCAGGCGACAGTATCAGACTTTTTAACCACACACAGTGACCTTGAGCCCCTGTCACAGAAACCTTATAGCCAGCAGATACAGACAACCCCAGAGGCTGGGGTGGGTCCACAGAATTCAGCTCACTCTTTGCTCTGCTCTGATGTGCATCTGAAACTTTCTGTATTACACTGTTAGAAAACAGAGGAACATATATATATATTTGACTAATGTAAGACAGAGTTTTTGACGAAACTGCCATGAGGCCCCTTCACTTAACTCAAAAGCTCTTCTCTCCTGCTGCCTCGTCCAGCCAGTGATGGATGGATGCGCTTGCACTTGGAGTAAGAGAATTCTGGTGCCCCACCCCACTGCCGCCACCACCACCACAGATGGGATGAAAGTGCAGGGGAGCCTAGGCCACTGAGAAGTGTCTATGGATAGGAGGGATATTTCACCCCAAAACTGAAGGTGCAGGTCCAAGGTCATTAGTTAGGTAGTCAGAGCGGAGGATACACAGAAGGCCCCTAAGGATGGTCAAAAGGTACACAGATGGAAAGGAAGGTCCCTGGAAGATAGTGAGTCAGATCACACACCTGGAGATAGTCTAGACCATGGAAGGGTGCATCAAAGTGGGGTCTGCCTGGAGCAGAGGTAAGTGAGACATTGCCCCCAGCAGTAAGGCTTAAAGCAAACCCCTGGTGGCTGTGCCATGGGACCCATGGATCCATCCTTAGGGGATTACAAATTTTGCTTCCAGACATCAGTGGCAGCATAGGCAGAGTGCAAGGGGCAGAGGTGAAGCATGGGGGTCTAGGCTAAGACTGTCTCCTCCTCCCCATCTCCAGGATCTGCACAGTGCCTGAGCCTGGCCCTGACCCTGGCTCCTGGCCATGGAAACAGAGTCCTCCAATCCCAGCTCAGCACAGCCTCTGCTCAGATCACCCTGCAGCACTGACCAACCTGAAGTCAGGGAAGAGAAAGTGACCATCCCAGCTATAGAGATGGAGTCACCTGACCCCCGAGACAAGCTGTCAGCTCTCTGAGAGAGATCAGTGCTACCAGCCACCCAGAAAGAAGCACAGAAAGACCAGCAGAACGTGTGCTCACCAAATAAGACTCTGCATCCATGCAATGTTGAAGGATGGGGAAAATCTCAGGTACCCTGTGTTGCTGCCAAGAAGACACACTGGGCTGGTGAGAACTATAATTAACAGGGTCTCATGTGCCATCATACCCATTCCCTTTGAGCTCACATCATCCTTCTACATGGGTCATATCACCAGTCTGGGCTTGTTCAAAAGTTTCTACCCCCTCAAAAAAAAAAAAAAAAGATGGAAGAGCAGAAAAGACAAAAATGATCTTAATTGTTCTACCAAAAAAAAAAAAATGAAATGATTATGTGATGAGGACAGAGGTGTCAGCTAATTCTACAGTGGTAGTCATACTGCAACATAAATTATGTATGTGTTTGTGTGTATCAAATCAACACATTTTATGCAGTAAATTTATATGATGATGTTTTATCTATAACAGTTATGCCTCAATAAAAATAACAAAATGTAAAATATTGGAAGAAAAAAAGTAAATGAAGAAGAAATTGGAAACCTATCTATCTCAAAAGATATCTCAAAACCAATCTATCTCAAAATGGATCTAAGTTGCCATTTATTTTAAATCTTTTAAGGAGGGAAAAAAGCCACCAATTACATGTTAAGACACCACTGATACCCAGATTTTAGAGGGAAAAGTCTATAGAGAATAGATTAATTTTGTTTCAACAGAGAGTAGTAAATCCTTTATTTGGATAGTTGTGTCTTTGTGTTGTTGTTCTCATTTTTTTTTTTGGTTCACATCCATGGCATGTGGATGTTCCCAGGCTAAGGATCAAACCTGAGCAAGGGATAGTCTGATTTAGTTTTGCATTTTATTCTAAATTGCTAAGTACAGCAATGTGGCAAAGTCCATGACCAAAGTCTTGAGCAGAACTGAAATTCCATGGTCATTTCTACCTCCCAGAGACCCCAGGAGGCAGACACATGCAGGCATCAGCATGAGACTGGCAGAATAATCTATTCAAGATCCTGTCTTTAGCCACAAATTTATATGTCAATTTACATGGCATATAACATATATGTGATTATAACAACTGGATGTAACTGGATAGATTATAACAATGTTATACATAATATGGAATAATGTCTTTATTCCATTATAAATGTAATGGAATAAAGTCATTATAATAATGTCTTTATTCCATAATATGGAATAATTTGTCTTTTTAGGGCCACACCCGTGGTATATGGAGGTTCCCAGGCTAGGGGTCTCATTGGAGCTGTAGATGCCAGCCTAAGCCACAGCCACAGCAATGCCAGATCCGAGCTGCACCTGTGACCTACACCACAGCTCACAGCAACGCCGGATCCTGAACGAGGCTAGGGATCAAACCCGCAACCTCATGGGGGTTTGATCAATCAAAGCCTAGTCAGATTCATTTCTGCTGCATCATGATGGGAACTCCTAAAATTTGTTAAATTACATTTTCTAACTGTCTTTTGCAAGAGTAAAGAAATATATTCAATATTTTATACTTGTCCTGTAGCCAACGTGTTTTTTCTAGACAGTCTCTAAGGGTTTTTAATATAAAAAAGTTAAACTGTCTATGAATAATGGTAGTTTATTTAGTTTATTCCTTTCTAATCCTTAATATTTTGTTATTTAAATTCATATCATTATTAAAATATATTTTAAATGAAAACAACAGGTATCTCTATTTTGGTCAACATATAGAAACTTGTAATGTTTAGGCATTAAATGTTCTTTTGGTTTTTACCAAGCATTTACCTTACATCAGATCAGATTAGTTTTCTTGTGTTTCACAAATGGGTGTTAAAAATATCAACTGATTTTTTTTCAACTATCAAGATGGTCATATGATTTTTCTCCTTCATTCTGTTAGTAAGATGAATTACATAAGTGAATTTTCTAAAGTTAAACAAAATTTGTATTTTTATTTAAAAACTAAATTTATGATTTATATTTAAATTTTGCTAGATTTAGTGAGTTAATACTTCAGTTAAGATTTATACACACGGGGAGTTCCCGTCGTGGCGCAGTGGTTAACGAATCCGACTAGGAACCATGAGGTTGCGGGTTTGGTCCCTGCCCTTGCTCAGTGGGTTAACGATCCGGCGTTGCCGTGAGCTGTGGTGTAGGTTGCAGACGCGGCTCGGATCCCACGTTGCTGTGGCTTTGGCGTAGGCCAGTGGCTACAGCTCCGATTGGACTCCTAGCCTGGGAACCTCCATACGCCGTGGGAGCGGCCCAAGAAATAGTAACAACAACAACAAAAAGACAAAAGACAAAAAAAAAAAAAAAAGATTTATACACACGATCATAAATGATATTGTATGCTAGACAGAACTTGCCTGCAAAACACGCCTTTTCAAATTTTTTTTTATAATTATTTTTATTTTTTCCATTATAGCTGGTTTACAGTGTTCTTTCAATTTTCTACTATACAGGAAGGTGACCCAGTTACACATACATGTATAAATTCTTTTTTCTCACATTATCATGCTCCATAATAAGTGGCTAGATATAGTTCCCAGTGCTACACAGCAGGATCTCATTGCTTATCCATCCCAAGTGCAATAGTTTGAATCTATTAACCACAGACTCCCAGTCCATCCCACTCCCTCCCCCTTGGCAACCACAAGACTCTTCTACAAGTCCATGATTTTCTTTTCTGTGGAAAGGTTCACTTATGCCATATATTAGATTCCAGATATAAGTGATATATGGTATTTGTGTTTCTCTTTCTGAGTTACTTCACTTAGTATGAGAGTCTCTAGTTCCATCCATGTTGCTGCAAATGGCATTATTTTGTTCCTTTTTATGGCTGAGTAGTATTCCACTGTGTATATATACCACTTCTTCTTAATCTAATAATCTGTCAATGGACATTTGGGGTGTTTCAATGCCTTGGCTATTGTGAATAGTGCTGCAATGAACATGCAGGTATATGCGTCTTTTTCAAGGAAAGTTTTGTCCAGATATATGCCCAAGAGTGGGGTTGCTGGGTCATATGGTAGTTCTATGTATAGTTTTCTAAGGTACCTCCATACTGTTTTCCCTAGTGGTTGTACCAATTTACATTCCCACCAAGAGTGCCGGAGGGTTCCCTTTCTCCACACCCCCTCCAGCATTTGTTATTTGTGGACTTATTAATGATGGCCATTCTGGCTGGTGTGAGGTGGGACCTCAGAGTAGTTTTGATTTGCATTTCTCTAATAATCAGTGATGTGGAACAGTTTTTCATGTGTTTGTTGGCCATCTGTATATCTTCTTTGGAGAAATGTCTATTCAGGTCTTTTGCCCATTTTTCAGTTGGGTTGTTGGCTTTTTTGCTGTTGAGTTGTGTAAGTTGTTTGTATATTTTAGAAATTAAGCCTTTGTCAGTTACATCATTTGAAACTATTTTCTCCCATTCTGTAAGTTTTCTTTTTGTTGTTTTTTAATGGTTTCCTTTGCTGTGCAAAAGCTTGTCAGTTTATTAGGTCCATTGGTTTATTTTTGCTTTTATTTAATCCAGACACCTATGGTCAATTAATCTTTAACAAAGGAGGCAAGAATATAAAACGGGAAAAAGAGAGTATTTTCAGAAAGTTTTGCTGGGAAAACTGGACAGCTGCATGTAAATCAGAGAAACTGGAACACACCCTCACACCATGCACAAAAATAAATTCAGAATGGCTTAAAGACTTAAATATAAGACAAGACACCACCAAACTCCTAGAAGAGAACATGGGCAAAACATTCTCTGACATCAACCTTACAAATGTTCTCTCAGGTCAGTCTCCCAAAGCATCAAATTTCTTTTTAAAAACACATTGATTAAGAGAATGAAAATCAAGCTTCAGACTGGCAGAAAATATTTGAAAAAAAAGATGTATCTGACAAAGACTGCTACCTAAAATACACAAATAACTCTTAGCAATAAGAAAACAATCCAATCAAAAACTGGGCCAGGGATTTCCATTCAGAGCTCAGCGGTTTAATGAACCTGGCTAGGATCCATGAGGATTCAGGTTCGATCCCTAGTCTTGCTCAGTAGGTCAAGGATGTCTTTGCCATCAGCTGTGGTGTAGGTCACAGATATGGCTCAGATTCCGCATTGCTGTGGCTGTGGTGTAGGCCGGCAGCTACAGCTCTGATTGGACCCCTAGCCTGGGAACCTCCATATGCCTCAGGTGTGGCCCTAAAAAGCAAAAAAAAAAAAAAAAAAAAAAAAAAAAACTGGCCCAAGAGCCTTGAACAGACACCACCTCAACAAACAAAGATATACAGATGGCAAATAAGCACAAGAAAAGATGCTCCACATCTGATGTTATTAGGAAATTGCATATTAAAAACAACCATATAACACCACACATGTTAATAATGGCCAAAATCCAAAATGCTGACAATGTCACATACTGGTGAGGATATGGAGCAACAGGAACTCTCATTCGTTACTCACAGGAATGCAAAATGGAACATACACTTTGACAGTTTAGCAGCTTCTTACAAAAGTAAATATCCTCTTTGGGTAAACACAGTCTTTGGTGTTTACCCAAAGGAGTTGAAAACTTATGTCCAGATCAAACCCTGCACATAGATGTTTACAGCAGCTTTATTCATAATTGCGAAAGCCTGGAAGCAACCAAGATGTTCTTAAGTAGGTGAATAAATAAATAAACTTGGTATATCCACACAATGGAATGTTATTTAGCCTTAAGAAGAAATGAACTATTAATCCATGAAAAAACCTGGATGATGCTTAAATGCCTATTACTAAATGAAAGAAGTCAGTATGAGGGCTGCACATTGTATGATTCCAACTATACAACACTCTGGAACAGGCAAAACTATGGAAACAGTAAAGTTCAGTGTGTCCAGGAGTTAGGGGTAAAAACCACAGAACAAAGGAAGCACAGAGGATTTTCAAGGCAGTGAAACTACTCTGTATGCTGATATAACAGTGGATATGTGTCGTTACACATCTGTCCACACCCACAGAATCCACAACACCAAGAGTAAACCCTAGTATAAACTATGGACTTTGGGTGATAATTCTTTGTCAGTGTTGGCTCATCAATTGTAATAAATATACCCATTTTGTGGGGGTGTTCCTAGTGGGGGAGGCTATGCATGTCAGGGGAAGGAGTATATGAGAAATCTTTGAAACTTCTCAACTATGCTGTGAATCTAAAACTGCTCTTAAAGTATTTTAAAGGGATGGTGGGGGTGGGGTTATCTTGTCTGTTTTCTCTTTTGCCTAGAACTAGCTTATATCTTTCTAGGAAAAATAAATTCTGCCTAAATCTCCAAATTTATTGCATAAAGTTGTCCACAATATTTTCATTATTTTAAAAATGCCATCTGTGGTTATAAATTTCCTTTATACCTTATAAACATTTATTTGTTATCGTCTTTACTTTCTTGACAATTATTCTCTGAGATGTGTTGTTCATTTTATTAGTTCTTTTTCAACCAAATTATTCCTTCTAGATTTATCTTATTTTTCTCACTTAGTAAATTTCTACTCTTTCTTTATTCTTGCTTCTACGTACTTAGAGGGTTTTTTTTTTTCCTGACTTCTTGGGGTTGGTCATTAATTCACAAATTTTACCTTTTTTTCCCTTTTCACAGCCACATCTGCGGCATACGTTAGTTTCCAGGCTAGGGGTCCAATCAGAACTGTAGTTGCCAGCCTACACCACAGCAACACCAGATCCAGATGTGCACCACATCAGTTACCTATGCTGCAGCTTGAAGTAACGCCGGATCCTTAACCCACTGAGCAAGGCCAAGGATCGAACCCACATTCTCCCAGAGACTATGTTAGGTCCTTAACCAGATGAACCACAATGGGAACTCGCAACTTTTACTTTTTAAATCTTATCTAATGAAACCATTTAAAGCTATGTATTTCCCCATATACGCATGCACTCCATACACACATACTAAATTCTTTAAAGTTCACCTTTGAATACTTAGTTCTTCAGGTATGCATTTTTAGTATAACAAAGACACATTTCTCTGTGTCTATCTGTATTTGCTTCTCTATATTAGATGAGGCTTGTTAAGAGTTCTATATCCTTACTACTTTTTTTTCCTTTGTGAACTATCAATACTAAAAAAAAAAAAGTACATTAAAATCTTCTATAGTAATTATGGATTTATCTGCTTTTTTCATTTGTTTCAAAGCTATTGTATTAGATGCCTACATGTAAAATTTGCTAAATATTTTCACAAACTTGTTTCTTTTTTTATCATTATGCCTCGATCTTTAACTCTTTTTCCTTACAGTGTCACTGCAGGAGTGTTTGTGTTTGTGTGGGTGTTTTCCTGTTGTAAACAAAGCTATTCTCATTTTATCTTGATCCTGTTAGTTAGATACATCTCCTCCCCACCCAACTCATTTTGGTCTCTCAAGTATTTATGCTTTAATTCCATCCAAATGGTATATAGCTGGATTTTTAAATTTTTTATATACAGTTGGGGAAATCTCTGTCTTTTAAACTAACTGCCTAATTCCTTAGTTTTGTTTTTCACAATGCTTGGTTTTATTCCTACTATTTAATTCTGTGCTTCTCATTTTGTTGCCGAAACTCAGTCTCTGCCCACCAGTGCCGAATAGAAACAAGGAGACAGAGTTTTGGGTGAAGGAGAAAGAGACAGAACTTATTGCTTTGGCAGGCAAAGGAGGCCACAGCAGGCTAATGCTTTAAAGACTGTGCCCTCCATTGGGAAGAACTGTGAGGAGATTTACAGTAAAAAGGAGAAAAAACAGGATTCTGAATAAGAATGAAGGTTGAGGGCAAATACGCATTCTTCTTTTTTAGGGGGACTCTAAGTCATCAAAGCTGGTGTCAGGAGATCTCGGGCATGACCATGATGGTGGTCTTGGGGGTTACTGCCTAGAATAACTGTTCTTACAAAAATAGAATAATTTCTATTTAGCAGAAATTAGAACAAACTAAGAAATCTCCTGAAAAACATCATATGCTAATAATCTTTAACCCACAGGCAATTGTGCTCAGGGTGCCTAATCTTTAGCTTATAGGTGACTGTGTTTAGGGTGCAATTAAGCCAGGGAGAAGCACAAGGAAGGACTCTAAGCTGTTCAGTTTGAAAGTGTTCATTTCTAAAAGAAGCATGAGGAATACAACTTTTCTCTTCGGTATATAAGATGCTATGTCATTATTTGTATCCCTGGGGAGGATCCCTCTAGGGAACCAGGATCCTGCCCCAAGGCTGTACTATTGTTGCTTGACTGTTCCTCCCTTGTCTCTGTACCCCCTCCCTTTCCTGATCAGCAACTGTCTGAACCTGCCCCTTGGAACTCAGAGGAGGCCATGGAGATTGAGTGAGGCCCATTTCCTAAAAACAAGGAATGGGGGACACAGAAAGGCTTTTGTGCCCAGGAGCCCCACAGAGCCCGGTTCAGTTACCATTTCTCCCTCCTTTGACTGAAGTTCCCACCTTTCTTTAGGCTCCTGACATTTTCTCTATTCTTTTCCTACTCATTCCTTACCTGTCTGAAGTTTACAAAAAATGGCAATATTCCTGGCATGTGGAAGTTCCCAGGCCAGGGACTCAATCCAAGCTACAGCTGCAACCTACGTCACAGCTGCAGTGATGCCAGGTCCTTAACACACTGCACCCAGCCAGGGATCAAACCTGTGCCTCTGCAGCAACCCAAGCTGCTACAGTTGGATTCTTATCCGCTGGGACACAGGGGGAACTCTGCTTCTGACAGTTATTCTTATATTTTTATTATTAATTGATTGATTGGTTAATTTTTAGCGGCACCCATGGCAAGTGGAAGTTCCCGGGCCAGGGATCAAATTCACACCACAGCAGTGATCCGAGCCACAGCAGTGACCAATGCTGGATCCTTAATCCACTGAGCCACCAGGGAAATCCTCTTACATTTTTAACGTGCAAATTTTACTCAAAGCTGACAGTTCTATGCTAGGCCAGAGCAACTTAAGTACAACTAAGTGGTTTATCTACAAGTACCATTCAAATACTGCCTTTCATCTTACTATTTTCCAGCATTTTAATCTCACTGTTTTTACACCAAGTTCATCATTATTGTCATATACATTCAAAATTACTTATACTTACCTGAATCCTTAACAATTGTTTTGTTCACCATTCCTTCTCATACCTTGCTTTGAAATGTATATTCTGGTAGTTTCTCTAATATTTTTATTTCTGATAGTTTCATTATGGAAGTTTAGTATGCAGAGTAACTTTAGTTTTTCTTTTCCTGAAAATGTCTCAATTTTTGCCCTGCACATAAAGAAGGGTTTAGCCAGAAAAGAATTATTGTTTGAGAATTCTTTTCTCCAAAACATTAAAGTTACTCTTATTTTTTTCTGGCTTCTGCTGTTACCTCTAAAAGGCTTGCATTCGGTCTGTCATCTCTTTGTAGCAAACTATCTTTGATGATTTCCAGCATCTCTTTAGCTTTGGGTGTTCTGCAGCTATTAACACAGATACCTAGAGGCCCATTTCTTATTATCTATCTTTCCTCAGACTTCTTGTATCTCCTGAATCTGAGGATTTATGTTTTTCATCAATATAATTAAATTCTCATCCATTCTTTTGGAACATGGCTTCCGGAGAAAAAAGTCTCATATTTCACTGGAAAACTGCTCTCCAAGCACACAGCTCTGAGCTGGCCACACAATGCCTGTGACTATGTCTGAACTATTCAGAAGCTCTTTGTAAGCTATAAGTGATAGATGTGTAAATTATGTGTTGTCTGGGAATGATTTCACCAGTGGTGATTTGACTTCCTGTGCCCGGTAAATAAACATGTTTTATGTCCACTTGTAATTCATCTCAGCATTTCCTCACTTTGTATACAGTTGTCCTGGTTTGAATCTTCCTTTTACTGTCTCTAATATGTGCCTGGTTCCCTCACATCATAGGAGTAGAGTCAGTACTTTAACATGTGTTCATTTTGTAGACCTGTATCTGAATCACAATTTTACCTTCCCTCTGAAAAGCATCTCAACACTTCCTCCACATTCTTTCTGTTATTTCCTTCTATGACATCAGCAACTGCATGGGGGAGCAGCCACACCTGAAAGGAATTCAAAGGCCTCAGAAGGTTAGTGTGGAGCTTCTCCTGGGTGGGACTCACACATCCATATCTGCTTTCAGTGCAACCTTGGACACCCTAAGCTATTATTAGGATGATGACTCTATTTTTGACTTACTTGCAAAATTGGAATAATAACAGCACCCTTCTCAAAAAGGTGGTAAATATATTTAAAACATTTGGACTGGGGCCTGATACATAGAAGCACCTGAGACGTATGATATTCCTATAACTAACTATTCTCCATTCTCTCATATTTTTCTATCCACTTAGCTGGCTATGATTCGTGCAGGAAATTAACTCTACTGCTTGGACTATGGTTCATCTGACAGCCAATGCTTCCATTGAGTTTTTGGGGTTTTTTTGTATATTTTAAATTAAAGTATAGTTGATTTACAATGTTGTGCCAATTTCTGCTGTACAGCAAAGTGACTCAGTTTTATATATATATATATCCATTCTTTTTTAATATTATTTTCCATCATGTTCTGTCCCAGGATATTGGATATAGTTCCCTGTGCTATAAAGTAGGACCTCATTATTTATCCTTTCTAAATGTGGTCGTTTGCATCTACTAACCCCAAACTCCTAGTTTATCCCACATCCCCACTGAGTTTTGTTTGTTTGTTTTTTAAGTTGAAGTGTAGTTGTTTTACAATGTGTTAGTTTCAAGTGTGCAGCAAAGGGATTCAGTTTTATATATATATACACACACACACATTCTTTTTCAGATTCTTTCCTATTATAGGTTATCACAAAACACAGACTATAGCTCCCTGCAAATTCAGTAGGTCCTTGTTGGCTATCTATTTTACATGCAGTAAGTAGTGTGTATCCGTTAATCCCAGCCTCCTAACTTATCCCTCTCCCATCCCCTCTCCGTTTGGTAACCGTATATTTGTTTTTTATGTCTGTGGGCCTATTTCAATTTTGTAGATAAGTTGAGTTTTTAATTTTGATGGCTGTATTTCTCACTTCCATTAATTTTGCTTATTTTTTTTCCAAAGGGTGTTTTTCTCTTTTCTTGCATTTTCCTTAATTGTGTTTAATTATTTAGACATTATGTGCTAGTTTCTACGATCTAAAGTTTAGATCCAGCTCTGCTGTTTGTTGTGTTTGGTGATATTTGCTCCAAGTGAGCTGCTATTTCTTTACATGCTTTTTTGTAAGTTTAATTTTCAGCTCATCTTAGGCAGGGTGGTTGTATCTGTGTGTGTTCTTTCACCTTTAATTGAGCTCCCTCTCACTGTCTACATGCCTTCACCCCAACTAGTCTTTGTAACATGCTACATCTAAGGCAGAGATAGAACTTAGGGGATACAGATACAGCCACAGTGCTGGGGAGTGTGGGGGACAAGGGGAGGAAAGAACACAGTCGTGTGGCTCTCTTCTCACAGCTTCCCAGCTCCGACTCCTGGATGCCAAATACTACACTATGGTTGTACTGTGTGTCAGGCTGCAGACAACTCATGGCTCAAACACTGATCGGCCACCCATAGAGCCTGGACAGGATCCATATGCCCCAGACTGGGATGAATATTCAGTCTCTAAGCCCCTGGTGGTGACCCTGAGCTTCTCCCTGCACAGTCTGAAACAGACAAGCTTCCTCTTCACTTTTCTGCCCTGAGAAGGAGATGCACCCCTAGCCCCCTGCTCAGAGAGGACAGCCTTTCCAAGGAGGCACAGCCCTTCAGGTCTGGGTAATAGGTCATGGCCCAGTCTCACTCCTTCCTCTGGGAGGGAGCAGTTTTTTGACCCAGGCCAGTGCCTGGAGCTCCCAGGGTGCCATGTGGGGAAAGCACGGGCCTCCATCTTTCTAGTCTGTTCAGAGGCTCCACAGTAGCTCCAACATAGACGTAGGGGGACCTATTTCATGGATATGAATGAGTCCATGGAGTAAAAACAAATTTTCCATTCCTGAGCTGTGTATTTAACCTCTGATGCTCCTTCTGCTCCAGATCTATGAAACAAGGGGGAAGAAAGGAAGCTAGTCATCCTTGCCTGCAGAAGGGAAAGCACCCTGTCACTGCTGTCACTGGTTACCATGACCACAAGGACTGTGAATCAGATATGGAAACTCACTAGATGGTGACTAGAATATACAAAGGGAAAGGTGCTGACTGTACCCCACCCATCTGCTTCAGTGACCTCTGACCTGGCATGCAAGCCACTTTGGGAATCTCCCACAAAAGTTGGGGCACCAAGCCCTTGCCTGAGGTTGGCAGTACATGGCTGAAAAGTGACCAGACTAATTTTTAAGGGAGCTTTCCCTTGAGATTGAAGATGGTAAAGAAATTGATCAATATTAATCTGAATAAAAATAAAATTTAAATAACCTAAACATATGCTTTCCAAAAATACCACTTGCTATGACAGTATAAATAAAATTTGAAAATGATAAAATAAAAATATTGTTTTCATCTTTAAGAAATTATTTTAACAATTTCCTGGAGTTCCTGTCATGGCTCAGTGGT
Source organism: Sus scrofa (assembly GCF_054392235.1). Lineage (NCBI taxonomy): Eukaryota > Metazoa > Chordata > Mammalia > Artiodactyla > Suidae > Sus > Sus scrofa. The sequence continues at coordinate 153,664,007 of NC_139383.1, forward strand.
TAATGAACCCGACTAGGATCCATGAGGATGCAGGTTTGATCCCTGGCCTCACTCAGTGGGTCAAGGATCCAGCACTGCCATGAGCTGTGGTGTAGGTCGCAGATGTGGCTTGGGTTTGGCTATGGAGTAGGCCGGTAGCTGTAGCTCTTATTGGACCTCTGGCCTGGGAATCACCATATGCTGCAGGTGTGGCCCTAAAAAGCAAAAAAGAAAGAAGAAAAAAAAGAAATTAATCTAAAGAATTTCTGCCTAAAATTATATAAAGTATTTCCACAAAAAAAAACTGAAGCAGGAAGGTTAATAATGAATTATAAAAACTAAACTTGATTTAGATTAATGGAATGTGTCATCACATTCTAATTTTCTTTGTAAGTAAATAGGCTGATATAGCATATTTGGAAAGAAATTTCACAAAATATAATAAGAAGATTTAAGAATGTTACAGATTCCATTTTTGTTCTGGAAAAACATATAACATTAAAATAATTATAGTCACCAATATGTTTATTACCATTTTTGATAGAATAAAAATTAGAGCTCAGACTTTCAGTTATGGATAGAGTAGACCTACTTTTACATGTTTTCTTGGACTGACCTGTATTCCCCCACCTCAAATTCATATGCTGAAGTCCTAACCCTCAGTGTCATTACATTTTGAAATAGGACTTTTAAGGAAGTAATTAAGGTGAAGTGCAGTCATAAGGATGTGGTCCTAATCCAACAGGAATGGTGGCCTTAAAAGAAAGGGAATGAATTCATATTCATACTCTCTCTCTCTCTCTCCAACACTCTTCCACATAAGGACACAGTGAGAAGGCCACATCTATAAGCCAGGAAGAGAGCTTTCACCAGGAACCAAATTAGCTGGCTCCTCAGTCTTGGACTTCTGCCTCCAGAACTGGGAGAAATAAAAGTCTCGATGTATATGTATCCATTAAAGTCATGTCAAGAGTTCTTGGAGTTCCCATTGTGGCTCAGTGAGTTAAAAAACCAACTAGTATCCATAAGGATGCGGGTTTGATCCCTGGCCTTGCTCAGTGGGTTAAGGATCTGGTGTTGCCATGAGCTTCAGTGTAGGTCACAGATGTGGCTCAGTGGAGCTGGCAGCTGCAGCTCCGAATGGAACCCTAGCCTGAAAATTTCCATGTGCTGCAGGTGCTGTCCTAAAAAAGCAAAAGAAAAAAAATTTTTTTGGAAACAACACAGTATACAAATAAACAAGAGATAAAATATAACTGTTTGTGTCTTTGGAGCAGTCTCTTAGCTCTTGAAAGGCTGTCTTCCAGGATTAAGTCCTAAGAAAGTCCACAGAATATAATTCTAAAAAGTAAGTGTGTGTGTGGGTGTGTGTGTAAAATGATGGCCTGGTGATTCTTGCCCAAATAAATATCTACTTTAGTGAACAACAAAAACAAACAAAACAAAACAAACAAATGCCTTGTATGGTATTTTATTAGGGCAGCACTATTACTGCCATTAACTATGCCTAAAAAACATAATATATGAATAAGCATAAGGCAACTGTGCAAATGCAGAGAAGAAGGGAGAAGGACCGACGTGAGGTCCCAGGATTTTCCATTTGTTTCTTATTTAAACTGAGTACTGGAGATGCATCGACAGATTAAGAAAACAACAACAATGAAAAACAAAAACAAAAACAATAACAACAACCACCCTGAGAAAAGCCTTCTCTGTCCAGCCAAATGACCAGGACAGGGAAGCCAGGAAAACAGAAAACTTTTATATAATAGTCCTGCCTCAGCTAAACACCAAAGCAAAAAATCATACACTTACCACCAATACCATCAGCAGGGACCCAGGGAGCAGTCTAGGCTTCCAACCAAATTTCATGTACAAAGAAAACATTCTCCAAAAATCAAGAATGACTATACTATTATCAGATAAAGTACACTTTAGAGGAAAGAAAGTTATAAAAGACAGATAACATTTACATATTGATAAAGGCTCCATATACCAAAAAGACACAGAAACCATACATTCTTCCCCAAACAGCAAAATATGTAAACCAAAAACATAAGGAAGCAACAAAATAAGAAATAGGCAAATCTAGGCTACAACACTCCTTCCTCAACCCTTGATGAGAGGACATCTAGAAAGAAAATCAGGAAAGTTACAGAACTCACATACCATCAACCGAAGGACCTAACTAAGAGAAAACCCTGTGAACCTCAGATGAATCCCACTTGGTCATGCTGTATGATCTTTTTTATATGTTGTTCAATTCGGTTGGCTAAAATTTTGTTGAGAATTTCTGTGTCTATATTCATTAATGATATTGGCCTATAATTTTCTTTTTTGGTAGTATCTTTGTCTGGTTTTGGTACAAAGGTGATAGTGGCTTCATAGAATGTCTTTGGGAGTGTTCCTTCTTCTTAAACCTTTCAGAAAGGTTTAAGAAGGATGGGTATAAGTTCTTTGCATGTTTGGTAGATTTTGCCTGTGAAGCCATCCATTCCTGGACTTTTGTTTGTAGTGAGTGTTTGTTTTTTATTACATTTTTCATTTCTAGTGATCAGTCTGTTAAGTTGATTTATTTCTTCTTGATTCAGTTTTGGTGGGCTGTTAAGTCTCTAGAAAGTTGTCCATTTCTTCTAGATTGTCAAATTTGTTGGCATATAATGTTCATACTCTTTTATGGCTTTTCAGTATTTCTGCAGTATCTGTTGCGATTTCTCCTTTTTCATTTCTTGGTTTATTTGGGTTTTTTCTCTCCTCTTCTTGGTGAGTCTGGCCAGAGGTTTGTCAATTTCAAAGAACCAGCTCTTGGTTTTATTTTTTTTCTATTGTTTTTTACAATTTTATTGATTTCTTCTCTGATCTTTATGATTTCCTTCCTTCTGCTAACTTTTGGTTTTGTTTGTTCTTCTTTTTTCTAATTCATTTAGGTGGTAGGTTAATTTTCTAATTCATTTAAGAAAAACTTGAGGTTTTTCTTCTTTTTTGAGAAAGGCCTGTATCGCTATAAACTCCCCTCTAAGCAACTGACAAGGGCCTAATCTCTAAAATATACAAGCAATTTATACAACTCAACAGCAAAAAACCCAACAACCCAATTGAAAAATGGACAAAAGACCTAAACAGACATTTCTCCAAAGAAGATATACAGATGGCCAACAAGCACATGAAAATATGCTCCACATCACTGATTATTAGAGAAATGCAAATCAAAACTACCATGAGGTACCACCTCACACCTATCAGAATGACCATCATTGACAAGTCAGCAAATAACAAATGCCAGAGAGGGTATGAAGAAAAGGGAACCCTCCTACACTGTTGGTAGGAATGTAAATTGGTACAACCACTAGGGAAAACAGTATGGAGGTACCTCAGAAAACTGTAGAACTACCATATGACCTAGCTATCCCACTCTGGGATATATATCTAGACAAAACTTTCCTTCAAAAAGATACATGCAGCTGTATGTTCTTTGCAACAGTAGTCACAATAGTCAAGACAAGGAAACAACCTTAAGTGTCCATTGACAGATGATTGGATTAAGATGTGGTACATATACACAATGGAATATTACTCATCCATGAAAAACAAAATAATGCCATTTGCAGCAAAATGGATGGAACTAGAGACTCTCATACTAAGTGAAGTAACTCAGAAAGAGAAACACAAATACCATATGATATCACTTATATCCTGAATCTAATATATGGCATAAGTGAACCTTTCCACAGAAAAGAAAATCATGGACATGGAGAAGAGTCTTGTGGTTGCCAAGGGGGAGGGAGTGGGATGGACTGGGAGTCTGTGGCTAGTAGATTCAAACTATTGCACTTGGGATGGATAAGCAATGAGATCCTGCTGTATAGCACAAGGAGCTATATCCAATCACTTGTGATGGAACATGATGGAGAATAATGTGAGGAAAAAAGAATGTGTGTCTTTGTGTGTGTGTGTGTGTGTGTGTGTGTGTGTGTGTGTGTGTATGAGAGAGAGAGAGAGTGGGCCTCTTTGCTATATAGTAGAAATGATAGAACACTATAAATCAATAATTATGGAAAAATAAAAATCATAAAAGTAAAGAAAACCTTTCCCCAACAATGGCAAAACATACTCTTTTCAAGTCCCCAAAGAGCACCTACTAAGAGAGACCACACCCTGTGCCATTCTCAAATCCTCTCTCTCTAACTTTTTAGCACCAGTGAGAGGCTCACCTGCCACTGCACACTGGCCAAGTGATAGCCCCACCCACCTGTGCCTGTTGTCATTGCAGGTAGGCCTCGAAGCCAGTCTGGGCAGGGGGCTGCGCCCCACACCAGCACACTACAGCAGCTGTGGCCATGTCCTCCATGTACCCTGGGCCACCAGTGTGCCACATAAGCAGTCATGACCCTGCCACAGAGGAGGGTGTGGGTAGCCTATATAGGAACAGCCCTTGAATGCCTGGTTCTAGCTGCTGGGAAGAACTGCACCTTTGAGACCACAGGACATTTCTTAAATAAAACCACTCTTTCAAGACTGAAAAAGCTGATTAATCTAATGGATAGAAACAAAGAAAAATGAAGAGATAGAGGAATATGCTCCAATCCGAAAAACAAGACAAAACCCCAGAAAAATAACTAAACAAAATTAAAATAAGCAATCTACTTGATAAAGAGTTAAGAGAAATAGTCATAAAATTGCTCACCAAACTCAGGAGGAAAGAAAAAAACACAATGAGAACTCCAACAGAGAGAGAAAATACAAAAATGAAACACACAGGGAGTCCCCCTTGTGACTCAGTCAGTTAAGGATCCAATGTTGTCTCTGAGAGGATGTGGGTTAGAGCCCTGGCCTCTCTCAGTGGTTTAAGGATATGCTGTTGCTGCAGGCTGTGGCACAGGTTGCAGACATGGCTTAAATCTGGTGTTGCTGTGGCTGTGGCATAGGCGTGCAGCTGCAGCTCCAACTTACCCCCTAGCCTGGGAAATTCCACATGCCACAGGTGTGGAGAAAGAAAGAGAGAAAGAAAGAAAAGAAAGAAAGAGAGAGAAGGAGGGAACAAATGAATGAAGAAAGAAAAAGAGAGGAAGGAAAGAAGGGAGGGAGGAAGAAAGAAAGAAGAAGAAAAAGAACTAAACAGAGGTTAAAACTGAACTCAAAGGTACACTAGAGCTATTCAACAGCAGACTGGATGAGCAGAGGAAAAAATCGGCAAGCTTAAAGACAATAAATGGAACTCATCCAGACAGAGCAGTAAAATGAAATAGAACTTAAAAAGAAAAGATACCTAAAGGAACTACCAGGACAACATAAAGCCGAATAATATTTGTATTATAGAGGTTCTAGAAGAAGAGAAAGAAAAAGGGTAAGAAAAATTATTTGAAGAAATGGTGGCTGGGAGTTCCTGTTGTGGCTCAACGGGTTAAGAACCTGACTACATCCAGAGGATGCAGGTTCGATCTCTGGCCTCACTCCGAGGGTTAAGGATCTGGTGTTGCTGTAGGCTGTGGCATAGGTCACAGATGTGGCTTGGATCTGCGTTGCTGTGGCTGTGGTGTAGGCCAGCTCCTGCCACTCTGATTCGACTCCTAGCCCGGGAACTTCTATACGCCACAGGTGCAGCCCCAAGAAAAACCAAGACCAAAAAAAAAAAAAAAAAAGAATAGTGGCTGAAAACCTCCCCAATCTGGAGAAGAAAACATACATATAGCCAGGCCCACGAAGTGCAGAAAGTTCCAAATAAGATGAGCCTTTAGAGACACAAGCTAAAACATATTATAATTAAAATAATAAAAGTTAAGGATAAAGAGAGAATCTTACAATCAGTAAAAGAAAAACAACTCATTATATACAAGGTAAACCCCTAAGGCTATCAGTAGATTTCTCAGCAGAAACTGTACAGTTCAGAAGGCAGTGGAATGGCATTGACATATTCAAAGTGATAAAAGGAAAAAAAACTTCCAGCCAATAATTTTCACCCAGAGGGTTTTCATTCAGAATTGAAGGAGAGATCAAGATATTCTAGATAAGTAGGTAAGTAAAAGCTAAGGGAGTTCATCACCATTAAACCAGCTTCATAAGAAATATTAAAGGGACTTCTTTTAGATGAAAAGAAATGGTACCAATTTATAATAAAAAAAAACCCACAAAAGTAAAAAAACAAACTGGAAAGATGAATATATTAAAAATACAGAAAATTAATTACTAGAAAGCAAGTATGAAGGACGAAAGACAAAAGTAGTAAAATTAACTAAAATTACAATGATTACTTAAGGGATACATAAAATAAGATGTAAAATGTGTCATTGAAAGTATAAAACATGAGGGTAGGTATTAAAAAGATAAAGCTTCACATGAGGTTCTACTTTATAGCACAGGGAATTATGTCTAATCTCTTGTGATAGAACATGAGGGAAGATAATATGAGGAAAAAGAATGTACATATACACATATATATATGACTGGGTCACTTTGCTATACAGTAGAAACTGATGCAATATTGTAAATCAATTACAATTAAAAAAAACATAAAGCTTTAGAATGTGTTCAAATTTAAGTTGCTACCAACTCATAACAGGATACTTATACAAAATACTATACATGAGCCTCACAGTAACCACAAGGGAAAAACTTATAGTAAATACACAACAGCAAATGAGAAGGGAACCTACATAAAGCACTAAAGAAAACCACAAAACTCAAGGGAAGAGAAAAAAAGAAAAGGAATGGAATAAACTACAAAACTGAGATAAACCACAAAAAGAGCTAGAAAACAATTAAGAAAATGGTAATAAATACATACCTGTCAATGATTACTTTAAATGTAAATGGACTAAATTTGCCAATCAGAATACATAAAGTTGCTGAATGAACAAAAAAAAAGTAAGATCCATATATAGGCTGCCTACAAGAGACCCACTTCAGAAGAAAGGGCACACACAGACTAAAATGAAGAGATGGAAAAAAATATTCGATGCAAAGGGAAATGAAAATAAAGCAGGAAAATCTTACTCACATCAGACAAAACAGACTTTAAAACAAACACTGAAATAAAAGACGAAGTACAGTAAATAAGGACAGTGGGTTCAGTCTAGCAAGAAGATATAACATTTGTAAATACATATACACCTAACAGAGGGGCAACAAGATATATAAAACGAATGTTAATGAACTTACAGGGAGAAATTAAAAGTAATATAATAAGAGTAGGAGATTTTAATACCTCACTTACATCAATGGAGAGATCATCGAGACAGAAAATCAAAAAGAAAACATCAAATTTAAACACATTACACATGTGGTATTAAAAGATATATATAGAAAATTCCATTCAAAAGCAGAAGAACACTCATTCTTCTCAAGTGTGCATGGAGCATTCTCTAGGATAGATTACAGTTTGGGTCACAAAATAGTCTCAATAAGTTTAAGAAGACTGAAATCATATTAAGCATCATCTCCAACCACAGTAGTATGAAACTAGAAATTAGTCACAAGAAAAAAAATGGAGAAAAACCCACAATGAAACTAGACCACTCAACCCCATAACAAAATTAACTCAAATGGGTTAAGGACTTGAATGTAAGACGTGAAACCATAAAATTCCTAAAAAAAAATAGGTGGTAATCTCATTAACTAAGTCTTAAGTGATGTTTTCATGGCTCTAACCACAAAGACGAGAGGGACAATTGGGACTACATCAAACTAAAAAATCTTCTGAAGAGCAAAGAAAATCACCATCAAAATAAAAAGGCAGGAGTTCCCGTCGTGGCGCAGTGGTTAACGAATCCGACTAGGAACCATGAGGTTGCGGGTTCGGTCCCTGCCCTTGCTCAGTGGGTTAAGGATCCGGCGTTGCCGTGAGCTGTGGTGTAGGTTGCAGACGTGGCTCGGATCCAGCGTTGCTGTGGCTCTGGCGTAGGCCCTTGGCTACAGCTCCGATTCAACCCCTGGCCTGGGAACCTCCATATGCCGCAGGAGCGGCCCAAGAAATAGCAACAACAACAACAACAAAAAGACAAAAGACAAAAAAGACAAAAAAAAAAAAAAAAAAAAAAAAAAGGCAACCTCCTGAATGGAAGAAGATATTTGCAGATCACATATCTGATAAGCAGTTAATATTCTAAATATGTAAAGATCTCGCACAACTCAACAACAATAAAAACAATTCAATTAAAAATAGGCAGTGGATCTGAATAGACATTTTTCCAAGAAGACATAGGGATGGCCAACAGGCACATGAAAAAAAAAAAAAGTTCAGCATCACTAATTATTAGGGAAATGCAAATCAAAACCACAATGATATATCACCTCACACTTGCTAGAAAAGCCACCAAAGAAAAGACAAGAAATAACTAATGTTGGAGAGGATGTGATGAAAGGCAATCTTTGTACACTGTTGGTGGGACTGTAAACTGGTACAACCACTATGGAAGACAAGAAGGAGACACTTCAAAAAATTAAGAATAGAACTACCATATTGTCTAGCTATTCCACATCCAGTTATTTTTTCCAAATAACACAAGAATACTAATCTGATTAGATACAGCACTTTAACAGTCATTAAAGCATTACTTACAATAGCTAAGGTATGGTAACAACCTAAGGGTCCATCAATGGATAGACGTATAAAGATGATGTGATAAACACACACACACACACACACAGGAACACTTCTCAGTTCTAAAAAAAAATAATGAAACCCTGTCATTCACAACAGCATGGACGGACCTTGACGGTATTATGCTAAGTGAAATAAGTCAGACAAAGAAAGACAAACAGTGTAATTTCATTCATGTGTTGAATCTAAAAAATAAATTAATAAACAAAATAAAGCAAAAACCAACTCATAGGTACAGAGATCAGATTAGCAGTTACCAGAGGGGAAGAGAGTTTGAGGGATGGGCAAAATGATTGAAGTGGGTCAACTGTACAGTGATGGATGGTAACTAGACTTGTAGTATTAATTGCTTTGTAGTGTATACAAATGTCAGAGTATAATGTTGTACGTCCAAAACTTATATAATAAAATAATAAACAAATAATCATTTAGCAATGGTGGAAACTGAAAATTCAATATCATTTATAATTGCTAAAAGAAATGAAACACTCAAATATAAACCTAACAAAACATGTACAGGACTTGGATGCTGAAAGTTACACAATGCCCATGAAAGAAATCACAGAAGATTTAAACAAGAGCTATACCACAATCATACATTCAAAGAGTCAGCATAGTATGTCAATTCTCCCCAAAATAATATGTAGGTTTAACAAAGTTCCAATAAAAATTCTAGTAAGTGTTTTTGCAGACATAAACAAGGTCATTCTGAATTTACAGAGACAGGCAAAGGAACTAAAAAAGTAAAAACAATTTTTTTAAAAAAAGAATAAAGTGGGAGGGAAAACTCTAATGTTAAGCTTTACATAAAGATAAAAGCAAGCAGGACAGTAAGTATAGCATTGGTAGAGGGAAGGCAGAGATCAACAGAGCAGAAGAGAGAACCCAAGAGCAGACACACACATGTGAGCTCACCTGACTTTGACAAGGAAGTGAAGCAATTCAAAGGAAGAATATAGCCTTTTCAAAGAACCGAAAGAAGCAACTGGAAAACCACGGGTAAAAAGAACTTCAACCTAAGCCTCACATACTATCTAAGAATTAACAGTAAGTAACTCAAAATGAATCACAGGCTTACATGAACTCTTAAAACTTCTTATAAAACTCAGAAGGAAGCAGGATAAAATCTTTGGGACATAGGCATAGGTTAAGATTTCTTAGACTTGACACCAAAACACAATCCATCAGGTAGATTTCATGTAAATAATTATTATTTTATTTTTATTTTTTAATTTTTTTTTTTTTTGCTTTTTTAGGGACCCACCTGTGGCATATGGAAGTTCCCAGGCTAGGGGTATAATCGGAGCTACAGCTGCCAACCTATACCACAGCCACAGCAACACCAGATCCGAGCCGTATCTGCGACCTGCACCACAGCTCACAGCAATGTCGGATCCTTAACCCAATGAGCAAGGCCAGGGATCAAACCCACAATCCCATGGTTCCTAGTTGGATTACTTTCCGCTGCACCATGACAGGAACTCCTAAACAATTATTTTTAAATGTGCTATGTGAAAAATCCAGTTAACAATACAGGTACAGAAGAATAAAAAATATTTTTCAACACATATCCAACACAAGATTCATATTTAGAATATATGAAGAATTCTCAAAACTCAATAGTAAAAAATGAGCAGGAGTTGACTCGTGGTTCAGCAGGTTAAGGATCATGTTGTCACCACTGAGGCTCTGGTTACTGCTGTGGTGCAGGTTCAACCTTTGGTCCTAGGAACCTCCATATGCCGTAGGCATAGCCAAAAAATAAATAAATAAAATGAAACATATAAATAACAAAACCTAGCAACAATCCAATTAGAAAAAAGACAAAAGAACTGGAACAGATATTTGATTAAAAAGGATATGCATAACTAATAAATACATGGAGAAATGTTCAACATCGTTAGCCACTAGGGAAATGCAAATTAAAACCACAATGAGATTTGGCTACATACCTATCAGAATGACCAGAATAATAAAAAATGACAACATCCAATCCTGGGGAAGATGCAGTGTAACTCAGTCACATATTTCTGAGGAGAATGTAAACGGTACAGGTGCTCTAAAAAAAGGGTATGGCAGGGTTTTTTATAAAACTAAACATCTGCATATTATAAAAGCCAGTGATTGTACTCTTGTGTAATTTATACCAGAGCAATAAAAACTTATGTTCACATAAAAACCTATAAATGAATGTTCATAGTAGCTATATTTATAATAGCTAAAAAACTGTAAACACTCTGAATGTCCCTCAATGGATGAACACTTAAGCAAACTTTTGCACATCTATACCATGAAATGTTATTCAGCCACTCTCAAAAGGTTACATACTCTCTGGGTCCATTTATATAATATTACTGAAAAGCCCTAAATCTAGAGATGGATAACCTATTAGTGTGTGCCTGAGGTTAGAAGCAAGGATGAAGTCATAAAGGGGCTATAAAATACAAGAGTCTTTAATGGAATCTTATGTTACCATTCAAATGATGATTAGAAAATGCCCACGGAAACATGAAAATGTTTATAATGACCAAAAATGTCGTTATTATAACCACATCAAAATCTATTAAATAGATGGACTTCATTTGTAATATGACATTTACCTGTTTAGGGAAGAAAAGATGAAATGAAGCAATCTGACTTTGTAATGGCCACTGATACTAGTCTTTTGAATCATGAAGACTTTTTTTTGCCTTGCTCTTAATCTGAAGTTGGCTTTTACAAACAATGAGGTGAAGATCAACAAAGTCAAGATAAAAACAACGTGACAACATCCACTGGGAAGGTCAGGAAGAACTGCAACCTTCAAACCCAGATACCACCTATTCTATTCCAAGTCTTCAGAGGCACCAACTTTAAGTCTGTAAAATGGAACCCATCCCAGGTTACACTTACTAAGAACATCAAAGCAAGTGTGGGACAGTCAAAACACATCTTGCCTATTGATTACAAAATGCTAGGTGGTCCTGTAATGCTACACAAAAGTTCTCTAGCATTAACACATCCTGAGAAAATAATTCCTAGGTAAATACCAGGGAGACCCACTCGAAGGATTATAATCAAGTTCCTATTTGTGCTGGTGCCATAAGCCACCTTCCTTCATCATTCAGTTGGTCTTTTTGGACAGCAAGAGGGAGACACCATGTAATTTAGGTTAGCATATAGGCTGAAATTCATGACCTCCAACCCCCAAATTCCTCCTAGTCTCCACCTAATTAAAGAAATGTATATTGGTATTCATACACAGCAGGTGAGAGTCAAAGTTCTGTCCACAGACCAGTGGTAGATTCCTGGGCTGTACTCCACACCTGCTGCATCACACCCTGGGGGAGGTATGGATGAAGCCCTCATTGCTCACAAGTATTGGGGACCTTCTTAGGCAGAGCAGAAGCTAGAAAATCAAATCATAAAAGTCAAAAGGAACAGCAGAGTCTGGGCTGCAAGGACTCAGTGGACCACCAAAGAAACATCTGAGCAGCCTGGGAGTTTTTAAAGCTCACTGATCTCCTCTTGGATGCTCTGACCTGATGCAGGATCTCAGGTGTGGCTTTCAGCGGGGCAGGGCAATTCTAGAGCCTGGTTCTGGAACCTCCCATGTCAAAGCTGCTACTGAAGCCTTCTTCCAATGCCTGGGAGGCCACAAGGAGTTAGAAGGCTGAAAAGAACATGCATGCTGCTTCTAGCTGGTTGCACACTCTGTAATATGCTTTGCCAAGTTTTTATTCCAGATAGGCAGAGATGGATTAGCAATTCACTGCACATCCATGTCAGACAAGGAAACAAAGACATAATCTTCACAGAGAGAATTTACCCCTCAGTATTTCACAGTTATCCTCACTATTGTAAATGAGATCCTGCTTTCCATTTTGCTTCATTGTAGCTCAGCTATTATGTCTTCCTTGCTCAGCTCCACTGGCTGAAAGTTTGTCAGCTGATTCTAATTTTTAAGTCAATAATCAACTACAAGTAACGACAGTATTTTGTCTTCCCCTGTTATATTTATAGCCCTTATTTTTAAATTTTTTTTATTATTATGCTCTGGCTACACCCTCCAGCAGAGTAGTGACAGAAGGCACAGCTTATGTATTTGCCTCACTTGGATATGGATCTCACTTCCCAACTATTTATGCTTGCTACAATTTTGCTGTGGATGATACTTATCCAATTATGAAAGTTCTCTTATAATCTTGGTTCATAATGGGTTTTAATCAAGAATTAGAGCTAAGAAGTTCCTGCTGCGGCACAACAGGATCAGTGGTGTCTCTGCAGCACCAGGACACAGGTTTGATCCCCAGCCCAACCAGTAGGTTAAAGGTAACCCAGAGTTGCCACAACTGTGGTGCAGGCTGCAACTGCAATGTAGGTTGCAACTGCGGCTCAGATCTGATCCCTGGCCGGGGAACTCCATATGCTTCGAGGTGGTCAAAAAAGGAAAAAAAAAAAAAAAAAAAAAAAAAGAATTAGAGCTGAATTTAATATTTTTTCCTCTGTTAACTTGTTTCCTGTTTTAACGTGGATACACACTGAACAGCATTAGCAAACCTCCCAAGTTAACCCACCCTGCCTACCTGGGATAAAAATTATTTGGTATTTTTCACTTTGTGCTAATACCGCTGGAATTCATCTGTTGGTATTTTTTAAGGTATCTATATTCATATTTACATGTAATATTTGTTAATAATTCTCCTCTATTGAGATGACTTTGCCATGTTAGTTTAATCTAAATGTTAGCTTTAAAATTTTTCCATCTTTTATTCATGTTATAGAATAATTTATGTAATATATTTATTTTTTGAGTTCCTGTCATGGCTCAGTGGTTAACAAACCCAACTAGGATCCTCATAAGATATAAAATTCAAATGAAAAAGAAGTACGTTTTAAAATGTAACTCTTTGCCAACCTTTTCCATTTTTTAATTTTTTTGAATGTATATAATGATTTTTATTTTTTTCCATCATAACTGGTTTACAGTGTTCTGTCAACTTTCTACTCTACAGCATGGGGACCCAGTTACACATATATGTATACATTCTTTTTTCTCACATTATCATGCTCCATCATAAGTGACTAGACACAGTTCCTAGGGCTACACAGCAGGATCTCATTGCTAATCTTTTTCAAAGGCAATAGTCTGCATCTATTAACCCCAAGCTCCCAATCCATCCCACTCTCTCCTTTGACAAATGAACCTTTCCACAGAAAAGAAAATCATGGTCATTTTTTATATATTTTTAAGTCTATTCTGATTTTCTACTTTTTAGGTGTATTTAATAATATTTATTTCCCTAGAAAAGCACCCATTTCAACCAGGTGTGAGATATATATATATTCTTTCATTCATTCAATTTTTTGATATGTTTACAAAACTAGATTTTAGATCTTCTTGTTTTTACATGTGTGTTTGTTTTATGCCTCTTAAAAATAATTTTTGTTGTCTTTACTAATTCCTTCTAGTTTCTTCTGATACATATTTTCTAACTTTCTGTGGTATAGTATTAATTAACCAAATTTCAATCTTTCTTGTTTTTTCATGTTTTAGGCACGACTTTGACATCTCTCCCTGTTCCTGATTTCTGAGTCTATTCTTACTTTTTAGATAAGTTTATCTGTGTCATATTTTAGATTCCACATGTAAATGATATCATATGGTATTTTTCTTTCTCTTTCTGGCTGACTTCACTCAGTATGAGACTCTCTAGTTGTATCCATGTTGCTGCAAATGGCATTATTTCATTCTTTTTTATGGCTAAGTAATATTCCATTGTATATATGTACCACATCTTCTTAATCCATTCATCTGTTGATGGACATGTAGGTTGCTTCCATGTCTTTATTGTGAATATTGTGCAATGAACATTCAGGTTCATGGGAAAAGTCAAAGGTTTTGGAGTAGAGGCCTTGGCCTTGTATCTCAGAAAGTTTCCTTATTTGTGAGGGAGAGAGGGTAATTCCGCAAGACCTCACTGCAATCATAAATCAAATCAGATGAGCCCACAGGATAAAATGACATGTAAATGGAGGGGAATAAAGGTGCGTCCTCCTCCCAGAAGCATGGCATCTCACACAGAGTGAGTCCTCAGAAGATTCCCCTGAGCTAAACAAGCCAGCCTGGTGGCCCTGCCCCGGAGGCTCTCCAGATTCTGATGCATGCTGGGGGCACACTCAGCTTGACACAGCCCCTGTACAGCTGAGGTCCTTGGGGTCTCAGGAGAGGACTAGCCTCCCCGAGCCCCCACGTCTAGTCCATGTCATTCACAGCTTCCTTTGTGCTCCTTCCTCTGTGCACAGGCCACTTGTGAGCACAGCCTAGGTGGGCAATGGAACTCCTGCAGGAACTCTGAGAACTCCAACAGGAACCCCCAGAACAGGTGGAGGCAGGGTGAGGGCTAACCTTGGCTCCTCCTTTCCCTCAGGAGGCTCCTGATGATGTCCAAGCTCTCCATTGAATTCCTGTCTCATGTATTTATTACACAGACCCTTACAGCTACATTGGCTCTGGGGCTGATGACACAAAGATCAATAAACTCATCTCCAAAAGCCAGGCTCCTGGGCTGGATTGACCTCGCAGCCCTCAGGGTGCAGGGGGCTGGGTGGGCAAGCCTGGCACCATATGCGGGAACTCAGTCTTGCCAGGGCCATCGTGGATGCAGAGCCATCCCTAGAAAACTCCACTGGCTGCAGCGCCTGCCCCCTGTTTAAAATTCTGCTCAAGCTCTTGCAGAGGCAATTTGCATTTTGTCATTCCACGCTGGCTGGCAAGGGATTTGGTCAAGGAAAAGTCAATTGTCAGATACTGAGGAAAGATCATCAAGAAGCCATTGTAAGAAAATCCACCAGGGGCTCTGTAATTGGGAGGAGATAGGCTCACCCCTTTCAGAGTGCAAGAGAAGAGGTTGAGGCAGGGGAGCCAGGGAAGGTCTGAAGGTGGGACCTTCAGAGGGAAGGAGAGGGGGAGTTATTCCTGTGGTCTAACTTGTAGAAAAGTAAAACACAAAACAGAGTCAAGTACATCACACTCCGGCATAAGGCATTCCCTGCTGGTAACTTCAGGCAAGTGGCTGAACCTCTCTGAGCATGCAAACAAAGACTTTGGAGACATCCAAACTTCTGCAGCAAGAGCAGAACCTAGCAGAGGTGCTAACGACCTCATGCTGTGTGGACAGGGTGAGCCCCAAGTCACTCCGAGGCAGGTGGATCTTTGGGCCCCCAGCAGCTGCCACATGTCCTCCATGCCCCGATTTTACCAAGATGCTGGAGAAGGTGACAAAAGCAAAACAGAGTCACTGCCGTAAGCCAGGAGGAGTGTCCAAGCACATAAGAACAGATAATAACTTCCAGACAAAATAACCATGGAATGGGAAGCAGTTGCCAGCAAATCTGAAGAATACAAATTAGTATTTCGACAGTTGTTCAAAGCAAAATATGAAGGAAGCTCAACTCCACAAAGAGGCTCAGAGCCTCTCCTGTCTCATTCAAAGTGAAAGCCAGGACTTGGGAGCCTCAGGCGGCACCTCTAGTGTCTCTAAGCCTCTCTCTGACTCCCTCTGGCTACTCTGGTCCCTTTTATTCTCAAGAGAGACCTAGATGACACATCCCTGCCTCAGGCTGATCAAAAAAAGATACTTTCTTTAAAAGATAAAATCATGATACTTGTAAAAGCATAAGATGAACACATGTCAAAGATGTTTTCCAAGTCATTAGTTAATGAGGGGAATGATAAGGTGTCAAAAACTAATTCTGAGGAGCATCCAAGGACAGGGGACACAGGTAGCCAGGAACACTGATTCCATCTGATACCAGAGGAGTTGATCCACACAGAATCCATTTGCTTCCCTATGGACTAGAATCATTTGGATTATCATCAGTTCTAGAACTTACAAAGCTGAAAGGTAATTCATAGACCATGAATCCCAGGCTGAGTCCCAGAGCCTCTGATAACGCAGAAGGTGCAGGTGACCACGCTCAGAGTAACCATAGATACCTGCTCATCTCTCCCTTCTTCACCATCTGATTCATGATTGTATTTTGCATTTCAGGCTGTCAATCTTTCCTGATAGGCCTGGGCCCTGTCCTTCCTTCCAAGAGCCTCTGCCTCCATGATGCTATGACTTCCATGGCCTCCCTCTGTTGGTCTCACACCCCACCTATGGCTCCATCCCTGGCTAGGCTCTCCCCTTGCTTCTTGGAACCCCAATAATCCAGAGTGGGCTCTCCCCTTTCCCCTCCTCTCTCTTCCTTTCTCTAGAGAGCAGTGATTTTTTTTTTTCTGTCTTGATTGCTGCTATGCCCTTGGATCCTAAAACAGTGTGTAATAACAGCATGGAAGCCTTCATAAAATGTTGGTTGAGTGAACAGACAAATGAAAAACATCATCTACACCAGGGGTGAGAAAGGGGAGGTTTGGATGGACATGGGTTGGCCGGTTCCACTCACTTCCTAATAACTGCTCCCTCCCCTTCCCACCACGTCTGCTTCAGAAACAGCCTCCCTCCAGGTTAGGTCTGAAGAGTTGATGATGCAAATGCTGAGCCAGCACATCCTAAAACCTTCTCTGAGATCCAAAGCAGAGAACTCACTGCTCAACTGGAGATTCAGGCCACACCCAAGAGCTGCCACTGATGCCCTTTCAGTGAGGCCTCCTGCCCCAACCTCCAGCCCAGACCAGCCGTGGCTGTGTTACAGGCCTGGGAGCACAAACTCATGAATATTCTTCTGGAGCCAGTGCCTGCGACACTGTGGAGTCTAAGAGATTCCCTCCCTAAGAGCACATCCCACACAGGGACCAATGTGACACCATGACAATGCATGAAGACTCTGGGGGGCATCTTCCCCTCCCAATGTCCCAGCTCTTCTCTGTTACCTTTGCCACCTGCCTGCCAGGATGTCTCTACCCCCACTCACATCACCAGTGCCTCACGGCACAGCCAGAGCTAGGACTGATCTCCAATCAGGCCAAAGTGAAAATGACTGGAACTTGAGCAGGCTTCTCGCCTGCATTGTGGCAACCACGTGACAGCCATCCTGCCTGTGCCCAAGGCCCACGCCAAGAATCAGCAGTCCTGCCTGCAGCTCTGGCACCTGAGCATGCTCAGTCCAAGCACAGGACAGGGAGGCAGAATGACACCCCCTAGAAGCAGCTGTCAATATAAGAAGGCAGTTGGCAGATAAACACCCCAAATACACCCAGTGGGAACAGCCCTGCTGCAAACAGTGGTAGCTTTATAATGCCTCCTATTCTGATTTCCCTCCCTCCTGTATCACTTCCTCTTTCAAATAAAGGATGTGCGCTTAAATCCTTGTCTGATTTCAAAGAGAACCCAAGACACTTGGGGACAGAACAAATTCTATGTCACTGGTGACTCACTGCCCAGCACAATTATGAGCCTTCAGGGGCTGGATCCCATTGTACCAGAGTGTATCCTGCATTCATAGCCCTTCCTGTGGGCTCTGCTGTCAGCCACAGGGTCTTGGGAACAAGTGACAGAAAGAAGGCTAGAGCCAGAGGCCTGAAGCCTGGGAGCTAGATAGAAGCCTGTAGTCATGCAAAAGTGGTACTGCACAGGCTCTAAGAAAGCGATAGCTGACACCCCGGGCTGTCCTAAAAATATAGAGCCAACAAAAACATCAGTAAATCACATTCATCAGAAAGATTCCATCACTGTCACAGGATTTTCTGCCTAAACAGCTCAAGAACCCTGAGGAGCCCAGAGATGTGCAGCATCTGGCCACAGCTGCACAGCACAGGGGCGGCCAAGACATCACTGGGGTTCAGACTTTCTCTGCAAAGTGACACTGAGACTAGCCAGGCCTTTCATTCTGCCCAAAAGGAAATGTCTCTCTTCCTTGGTCTCTTGGATGACTCATTCTGAAAGAAGCTAGCCTCCCCGCTATGAGGACACTCAACCCATGAAAAGGCTCACGTGCTTTAAGAAGTAAGGCCCTTAACCAAGGGGCAGCATCAACCTCCCAGCCATGTGAATGAGTCACTTTGACTGGATGTTCCCAGTCACACTCCCAGTTGACTGCAGCCCCGACCAATGCTGGCCTGAAACTTCAAGAGACATGGAGTCAGACCACCTGACAGAACCCCCACACCGAAATTCCTGACCCACAGAACCTGGGAGAGGTCACAAACAATTCCTCTTGCTCTACATTTTGCAGTGATTTGTCCTGCAAAGAGAAGGGTGACAATAAATACCATCTGTCCCAGTTTGGACTGGTTTGGGTTACTGTACCTGAGAATTGGTGGTTTTTATAATGTATGGAAAATCCCCAACTATTATTTCTTTAAATATTGCTTCCCCCTTGTTTTCTCTATTATTTCTATATTGGACTCCAATTAAACTTTTTCAGGAGTTCCCGTCTTGGCTCAGTGGTTAATGAATCCAACTAGGGACCATGAGGTTGTACGCTCAATCCCTGGCCTTGCTCAGTGGGTTAAGGATCCGGCGTTGCTGTGAACTGTGCTGTAGGTCGCAGACGCGGCTCAGAACCTATGTTGCTGTGGTTCTGGCTTAGGCTGGCGGCTACAACTCCGATTCAACCCCTAGCCTGGGAACCTCCATATGCCACGGGAGCGGCCCTAGAAAAGGCAAAAAGAAAACAAAAAACAAAACAAAACAAAAAAAAAACATTTTCAGAACTTCTCACTCTATTCTCCAAGTTTGCATTTCTCTTATTTTTCATCTTTTGTGACTCTCTGCTGAATTCCATGTAAATGACTTAAATGTATCTTTGGTTCACTGATTTTTCTTTCTGTGTGACTCACCTGCTATTGAACCTATTCTACTTTTCAAATTGATGTATAATTTACAAGTAGAGAGCACCAATTTTTGATGGAAGGTTCACTGAATTTTGATGCAGATTATACTCATGTAACCATAACCAAGACACTCCCATTAGGCCCCTCCCAGAGGCAACTGTCTTTATTGGTTTGTATCCCCTATTCTAGACATCAGGAAATGTAATCATACAAAAGATAGAAACAAAAAAAAAGGCAGTTGGGGGAGTGGACACTGTGACAAGCCATCCATAATCACTACTTATCTTCAAGAAGATTGTGTTCAGACAAATCCTTGAACTGCAGGCTTAAAGCAAGCATCATAGGAGTTCCTGTCGTGGCACAGTGGAAATGAATCCAACTAGGAACCATGAGGTTGCGGGTTCGGTCCCTGGGCTTCACTCAGTGGGTTAAGGATCTGGCGTTGCCGTGAGCTGTGGTGTAGGTTGCAGATGTGGCTTGGATCCTGAGTTGCTGTGGCTCTGGCGTAGGCCGGTGGCTATAGCTCAGTTAGACCCCTAGCTTGAGAACCTCCATATGCCACGGGTGCAGCCCTAAAAAAACAAAAACAAAAAAAAGTAATCAGCATAAAGGAACCAAAAAACCATTGGAATCAGCATCCAGCAAGGATGCTTTTATCAGCCTCTCTGCAGAGTCACCCAGCCAGCTGGCTGGCAGTCATAACTTGCTCATCATCCATCAGGGAAATCAAGCAGCCCAGCCCAGAAACAGTGCAGAGATGGCTGTTTTTCAGTGACCCAGGCTTTTTGAGGACAAGAAAATGTATTCTATCTCATAAACCATGCATGGCTCCCAAGTGGACTACAAAATCAGCTGGGGTAGATGGAGAAAGATGACATACATGCCATCATGCATCACCTTACCTGAGTCAATGCTCCTTTCCAAACCATGGCTCACGTAGAAGGATGAGCATGCCCCCTTCCTAAGGAAGCACCCCTCCACACACACATAATAACCATCACCTAGGTCCACTGAGAGAACACATCACTTCCAGAGCATTGGACTGGTGCAAAGTTTTAAACTCAACATCTCTCAAGATCCCCAAACACAGAATATCAGAAGGTCATGATCTTATTAAATTCAAGCCTGTTTTTGGTACTTCCTGTACCCATTTTTTTAGCCATGCTTGTGGCATGTGGAAGTTCCTGAGCTAGGGATCAAACCCATGCCAGTATGGCAACATGAGCTGCTACAGTGAAAGGAGCACTCAGGGAACTCCTGTGGTCCATTTTCCAAGTTAGTCACCCAGGTTCATGTTTTGCAGGCTGTCAGTAGGATTTGCCTTTCCTTCTTTCTCTTGCTCTTCTTTGCATCACTGGCTTCACACAGATCATTCCCTTGCTCCTCCTCCCAATGCCTTCACCTCACTCTCTCTGTCTATGGAGTTTCTGTGCACAGAGATTTACCAGGTATCCTCCAGGTGCCCAGGAATGGAGGCAGAACCTGTGTGCCCGGGGCACAAGGACTGCTTTCTAGATCACAGAGAGAGGTGTGGGGAGTCAGGAGGTGAGAGGAGGTCTGGGGATGAGGGGAGGATGAGCATTTCCATGCCAAGGTGGGTGCACACTGACAGTGGGAAAGAGTCAGGGCCACCCATGAGCAGGTGGAAGCCATGATTGGGGTTCTAAACACACCTTGGCATGGAGGAGTGATAAGGCAGCAGGTCTAATGCAGCCACTTTGTGTCTCTCCTTCTGCCTGACCCCACAGGCACCCTGATTGCTCCTTTCAGCCCCACTGCAATTATGTACATCTGTTTTGGTCCTTTCCCTCCCCTCAGTTCCACACTCTGACCATTCTGGGTCACCACATCCTCCCTCAGCCTGGGACAGCGGGTCTCCCCAGGGCTGCCCCGCTACCTCCCTCCCTGGTACCCTGGAGAGGGAGGCCAATCTCTCCTCTGTCTTCCAGGCTTGGCCCCTCCCTACTCCTCCCAGCAGAGTGAGGTAAAGGGGTTGGTCTGGTTCCTCTGATCAGTCCCTAAGGAGCTGACAGCCCCACCTCCTTCCTCTGTGGAGTCACCAGTGCCACATGCAGAAGGCTCACAGAGGGAGCAAGCAGCCCTAGCTGAGCCCCCACCCACAGCCACCATCACTGCCAGCCCCAAGAGTGCTTCTCCCCATTCCTGCTCATCACAGCCACAGCTTGCTGCCTCCCACCAACACCTCCCAGAACAGACAGGCAGCCAGGAGGGTCCAGTCAGCCCATAGCACAGTGAGAAATAATACACAATGTTTGGTTTTTATAAGTCACAAAGTCCAGAGCTGTCTGTTATGCAGCCAAAGATAACTGATGCTGTATCTACAACTGACTTAAATATCTTCTCTAACATGCTTATACCTCACACTGTGTGGATGTGCGAGCCATAGTTCACAGTTACTTCAGATAAAAAGTCCCACATCTCATTTCTCAAAAGAGAGATAAATCAGAACAGGAGGCCACCTGTAGAGATCCCATGGTGGAGGCTGGTGGATGAGGTCAAAGGGATATGGGAGGGAAAGGCAGGAGGACAATGTGTACTGTGAGCTCCAGGGGAACAGAGATGAAGGTGGTGCAGTATTCTGGGGGGCTGGTCCCTGGTGGAATCTGTCTGATGGAGATGGATGTATCACTGCTCCTTGAAGTTCAGGAACATATAGAATGCTTGGTAATTCTTCACTAGAACTCTTCACCAGACTTTAAGCATTTTATTTATTTGGGGTTTAAGGTCTTACAGATAAGCCGTAAAAACCATCTCTTCCAGCCTCATTCTTAAGAATTTCAGAAGAAAAAAATTGAGGTGGGACAATGAAGAACATTACAGGCATTTCTTTTTAAATTGTCATACCAAACTGAAAATGGATTAAACATAAAATTGGGTACTATAAAACTCTTAGAGGAAAGCAGGCAAAACACTCTGACATAAATTGCAGCAATATCTTTTGCATCCACCTCCTAGAGTAATGACAATAAAAACAAAAATAAACAAATAGGACCTAATTAAACTTAAAAGCATCTGCACAGCAAAGGAAACCATAATCAAAATGAAAAGACAAGCCACAGAATGGGAGAAAATATTTACAAACGAAGCAACTGACAAGGGATCAATCTCGAAAATATCCAAATAGCTCATGCAGCTCAGTATCCAAAAAAAAAAAAAAAAAAAAAGCCATCAAAGAATGGTCAGAGATCTAAATAGAGATTTCTCCAAAGAAGATATACAGATGGCCAAAAAGTACATAAAAAAATGTTCAACATCACTAACTATTGGAGAAAGTAAATCAAAACAACGAGGTATCACCTCACACTGGTTGGAATCATCATCACCAAAAAGTCTACAAACAACAAATGCTGGAGAGGGTGTGGAGGAAAAGGAACCCTCCTACACTGTTGGTAGGAATGTAAACTGGTGCAATTACTCTGGAGAATATTATGGGGTTCCCTAAAAAAGTAAATCTAGGAGTTTGCATTGTGGCTCAGCAGTTAACGACCCAACTGGCACCCATCAGGATGCAGGTTTGATCCCTGGCCTTGCTCAGTGGGTTAAGGATATGGCATTGTTGTGAGCTGTGGTGTAGGTCACAGATGTGGCTTGGATCCCACGTTGCTGTGGTTGCAGTGTAGGCCAGTGGCTTCAACTCCAATTGGACCCCTATCGTAGGAATCCATATGCTGCAGGTGTGGCCCTAAAAAGACAAAAGACAAAAAAAGTAAATGTATACCTGCCATACATGATGTAGCAATCTCACTTCTGGGCATATATCTAGAGAAAAATCATAATTTAAAAAGATATCTGCACCCCAATGTTCATTGCAGCACTACTGACAACAGCCTAGACATGGAAGCAACCTAAGGGTCTATCGGACATTGTGAAAGGGGAGAGGATTAACATGATGGAATAGAAGGACTGGAGCTCAACTTCTCTCCTAAAAACAACAAAATTCACAACTAAATGCTGAGCAATCTCCACCCAAATGGAACAGAAACCTTAAAAAAGATACCCTACTCCAGAAGAAAAAGAGGAGGCCACACTAAGAGGTAGGAGGGGCGATTTTATAAACAACCCCATACCTCTGGGGTGGGAAGCTCCACAGACTGAAAACTAACTGCTTCACAGAGACTCACCTATAGGAGTGAGAGTTCACCTGTGGGAATCTGGCACTGGGAGAAAGAGCCCTTGGAGCATCTGGCATTGAAGGCCAGTGGGGCTTGTACGCAGGAGCTCCACAGAACTGGGGGAAACAGAGACCCCACTCTTAACAGGCACACATGGACTTTCACGTGCACTGGATCCCAGGGCAGAGCAAGGTCTCCATAGGAATCTGGGTCAAACCTGACTGCAGTTCTTGGAAGACATCCTGGGAAAACAGGGGTGAATGTGGCTTGTTGTAAGGGAAGGACACTGAAAGCAAAGCTCTGGGGAATATTCAGCAGCATGCCTTTCTCTGGAGGGGGTCATTTTGGGAAAATCTGGCCCCACCCATCAGTCAGCAGTCAGTGCTGAGTAGCCCCAGGGCAAACAATAATCCAGGTGGGATCATAGCCCCGCCCCTCAGTAAACAGGCTACCTAAAGACCCCTCAGGCACACAGCTGCCTCTAATCCCATCCAGGGACTAAGCCCCACCCACCAGAGGGATAAGAATCAGCTCCACCTACCAGTGGGCAGACATCAGTCCCTCCCATCTGGAAGCCTACAGCAAGCCCCCATACTGACTTCAGTCACAAGGGGGGCAGACACCAGAAGTGAGAGGCTACAACTCTATTACCTGTAAAAAGCTCACAACACCAAAAACTGATAAAAATGAAAAGACAGAGAACTATAACTCAGATGAGGGAGAAAGGAAAAACTCCAGAAAATCAGCTAAGCCATGAGGAGATTCTCAGCATCCAGGAAAAAGACTTTAGATTGTTGATGCTAAAGATGATGCAAGACACTGGAAATAAACTGGAGGCAAAGATGGATAACTTACAGGAAACACTGACCAAAGAGATACAAGATATAAAACATGAACAAGAAGCGATGCTAAATACAATAACTGAAATCAAAAAAATTCACTAGAAGCAGCTAACAGCAGAATACAGGAGGCAGAAGAAGGAGGTGGAGGACAGATTAGTGGAAATTACGGACGCGGAACACAAAAGAGAAAAAAGATTGAAAAGAAATGAAGAAAGCCTCAGAGAACTCTGGCACAACGTTAAATGCACCAACATCGGTATTATAGGGGTGCCAGAAGGAGAAGAGAGAGGGAAGGGGACAGAAAAAATATTCCAAGAGACAATAGCCGAAAACTTCCCTAACATGGGAAAGGAACCACTCACTCAAATCCAGGAAGCACAATGAGTACCATATAAAATAAACCCAAGGAGGAATACACCAAGACACATATGAATCAAACTGACCAAAATTAAAGACAAAGAGAAAATCTTGAAAGCAGCTAGGGAAAAGAAACAAATAACATACAAGGGAACCCCAATAAGGTAATCAGCAATTTTTCAGCAGAAACTCTGCAGGCCAGGAGAGAGTGGCATGATATACTTAACATGATGAAAAGAAAAAACCTCCAACCAAGATTACTCTACCCAGCCAGGCTCTCATTCAGATTTGAAGGACAAATCAAAAGCTTCACAGATGCATCATTTGAAACTATTTTCTCCCATTCTGTAAGTTGTCTTTTTGTTTTCTTTTTGGTTTCCTTTGCTGTGCAAAAGCTTTTCAGTTTGATGAGGTCCCATGGGTTTATTTTTGCTCTAATTTCTATTGCTTTGGGAGACTGACCTGAGAAAATATTCATGATGTTGATGTCAGAGAGTGTTTTGCCTATGTTTTCTTCTAGGAGTTTTATGGTGTCCTGTTGTATATTTAAGTCTTTCAGCCATTTTGAGTTTATTTTTGTGCATGGTGTGAGGGTGTGTTCTAGTTTCATTGCTTTGCATGTTGCTGTCCAGGTTTCCCAGCAATGCTTGCTGAATAGACTTTCTTTTTCCCATTTTATGTTCTTGCCTCCCTTGTCAAAGGTTAATTGACCATAGGTGTCAGGGTTTATTTCCGGATTCTCTATTCTGTTCCATTGGTCTGTCTGTCTGTTTTGGCTTAATCTCTAGAATATATAAACAACTTATACAACCCAACAGCAAAAAAGCCAACAACACAGTGGACAAATGGACAAAAGTCCTGAATAGATATTTCTCCAAAGAAGATATACAGATGGCCAACAAACACATGAAAAAATGCTCAACATCGCTGATTATAAGAGAAATGCAAATCAAAACTACCATGAGATATCACCTCACACCAGTCAGAATGGCCATCCTTAATAAATCCACAAATAACAAGTGCTGGAGGGGCTGTGGAGAAAAGGGAACTCTCCTGCACTGTTGGTGGGAATGTAAACTGGTACAGCCACTATGGAGAACAGTTTGGAGATACCTTAGAAATCTATACATAGAACTTCCATATGACCCCACAATCCCACTCTTGGGCATCTATCCGGACAAAACTCTACTTAAAAGAGACACATGCACCCGCATGTTCATTGCAGCACTATTCACAATAGCCAGGACATGGAAACAACCTAAATGTCCATCGACAGATGATTGGATTCGGAAGAGGTGGTATATATACGCAATGGAATACTACTCAGCCATCAAAAAGAATGACATGATGCCATTTGTAGCAACATGGATGGAACTAGAGAATCTCATCCTGAGTGAAATGAGCCAGAAAGACAAAGACAAATACCATATGATATCACTTATAACTGGAATCTAATATCCAGCACAAATGAACATCTCCTCAGAAAAGAAAATCATGGACTTGGAGAAGAGACTTGTGGCTGCCTGATGGGAGGGGGAGGGAGTGGGAGGGATCGGGAGCTTGGGCTTATCAGACACAACTTAGAATAGATTTACAAGGAGATCCTGCTGAATAGCATTGAGAACTATGTCTAGATACTCATGTTGCAACAGAACAAAGGGTGGGGGAAAAAATGTAATTGTAATGTATACATGTAAGGATAACCTGACCCCCTTGCTGTACAGTGGGAAAATAAAAAAAAAAAAAAACAGTTGCCTAATATTCAGTTGACAGGTGTTGATATAAAACCAATGCCTGAAAATATCCGATCTGTAAATAAATAAGTGTAATCCGGAAAAAAAAAAAAAGCTTCACAGATAAACAAAAACTAAGAGAATTCAGTACCACTAAACCAGCTTTACAACAAATACTAAAGGAACTTCTCTAGGCCGAAAAGAAAAGACAGCAACAGGAAACAAAAATTCCACAAATGACAAGGCTCACCAGTAAAGGTATATATACAGTAAAGACAAGAAATCATCCATGTACAATTATACCACCAAAATCAGAAATCATGAGAAGGGGTGGGTACAAAGGCAGGACACTGGAGATGAACTTGCAATTAAGAGAGCAACAACTTAAAACAATCTCATATACCTACAGACTCCTACATCAAAACTTCAGAATAACTGCAAACCAAAAATCTACAATTGATACACAAACAAGGAATCTCTGGAGAAGAAATACATCTCATAGTAAATAAGGGCATAATCCACCATGAAAGGGATTATTTGACATCATTCTTGGAATGCTGAAGTCTTCTTAGATCTGACTCTGATTTCCTCTCCATCAAAGAATTTATGATAATTATAACTAAATAATGCAACTGTACAATTAAATAATACAGTTCTACAATTGTATTATTAATAACCATTTGTCTCCATGGTACAATGTAAGGTATAATGTCTTGTTTATCATATCACCTAGAATGGTGTAATGCCTATATTGAAGAATCAATAAGATGCAACAAATTGTGAGGACATATTTATATAATTACACTGTTTTTTAACCAATTTGTGCATTTTATATTTTATTTATTTTCAGAGGGTGTATTATTTTTGTTATTCTTACCAGTTAAGTTATTCTTTTTATTATGCTATATAAAATATTTAATGGTATATAAGGCTTTCTTCTTTATAAATTTTAGTTGCATAATATAAACAATTTTAATACAATGCTAATTTTTAAAGAAAAATTGAAATGTAATAGATAATACTAAATAGTAAAAATGAAAGCCATACAAAATGGGATAAAGTATAGAATAAATTTCCTATTTGTCTCAGCATATTTTCCATTCTACTTCTCCAGAGGCAGTCACTTAATCTGTTTCTTAACACCCATGATATAATAATCTGTGTGAATGTAATTGTGTTTAAATATATATATTTTATTCTGTAAAAAAATGAAATTAAATTATAAAAAAGACATTGTGAGAAAAGAAAACAAAAACAAAAACAAAAAACCTAAGTGTCTATCAACAGAGCATTGGATAAAGAATACATGGTACATATATACGATGGAATATTATTCAGCCATAAAGAAGAATGAAAAAATGCCATTTGCAGCAACATGGAAGAACTTAGAGATGATCATACTGAGTGAAGTCAGTCAAAGTCAAATATGTGATATTAACATATATGTTTAATGTAAAGTAATGACACAAATGAAAACTTATTTACTAAACAGAAACAGACTCATAGATCTTGAAATCTAACTTATGGTTACCAAAGGGGAAAAGTTGGCAGGAGGGATGGATTGGGGGTGTGAGACTGGCACATGCACACTACTGTATACGGAATGGATGGTCAATGGGGACCTGTACTACAGCACAGGGAAATCTAGTCAATGTTCTGTGATAATCTATATGGCAATGGATGTGTGTATATGTATAACTAATCCACTTTGCTGTACAGAAAAATTAAGCCAACATGTAAATCAACTATACTTCAATAATATTTTTTAACTCATCATACCGCCTTACTTGGAGCAGACACCCTCATCATCATGCACACGAGTGCCATTATTGAAGGCTGACTTTTTGCCAAGTACCACACTGGACAGGATATATACATCTGCAGTTATCTTTCCAAACCTTGTGAAGCTGGCATTTCCCCCTTTGTGCAAAGGAGGAATCTGAGACTCACAAAGATAGTAAATACTATGGCTGAGATTTACACCCAAACTCATTCAATTCTAAACCTTTGTCCTTAAGGAGTCAGCTGCAATGCCCCTATTATAGGCTAAACTGTGTCGCCCCAAAAGTCATAGGTTGAAGTCCTAATTCACATGCTGAAGTACATTTGAGTGTAACTGCATTTGGAGAGTCTTTATAGAAGTAACTAAGTTAAAATGAGGTCATTACAATGGGCCTTAACCCAGTATGACTAATGTCTTCATAAGAAGAGATTATGTCACAGGCACACAAAGAGGGAAGACCACGTGATGACATAGGAAGAAGGCAGCCACCCACAAGCCAAAGAGAGAGGCTTATAAGAAAGACAACCTGTGGACGCCTTGATCTTGGACTTCCAGTCTCTGAGAGAAAATCAACTTCTGTTATTTAAGTCACCCAGTCTGTGATATTTTGTTCCAGCAGCCCTGACAAAATAATATAGCCCCCAGGAAACAGATGAGCCAAGCAGGAGGCACAGTAACTCAACAGAGGACCACTTACTCTGACTTCAGACATCTCACAAAACTCAGTTGTATGTCTTGACTAATTTACTACTATTTTTTTTCTTGCTTTTTTAGGGCTGCACCCATGGCATATGGAGGTTCCCAGGCTAGGAGTCTAATTGGAGCTACAGCTGCTGGCCTACACCACAGCCACAGCAATGAAGGATTTGAGCTGCATCTTCAACCACCACAGCTCACGGCAACACCAGATCCTTAACCCACTGAGCGAGGTCAGGGATTGAACCTGCAACCTCATGGTTCCTCATGGGATTCATTTTCGCTGCTCCACAACCGGAACTCCTGTCTTGAGTAATTTAAGAAGCCGAAGAGTGCAAGCAAGTCAGAAGGAGATATTTTTCTGGGGACAGACCAATGAGTCAAATGAAAAGTGATCACCAGTAAGAAAGATGAAGAAAGAATTAACAGTGGATACAAGTCATGGAATCACCCCATCCTCTGGAAATAGCCCGTTCAGGACAAGCCAACAGTGATTCCAGGGGGAATCACTATGAACACGACCAGGGGCAGCAGCCAATGGAAGCACTGTTTCCTGAGTCAAAAAGGCACTGGGCTTTCTTCCCATCCAGATGGGACCAAAGGTAGCAGCCATCACTAGGAAATACCATCTTGTCTATGAAGCTGCTTATCACATTCTATACCTTATGGGAAAGAGAGGTTCTGGAATCCCTAATTTGACTATGTAGTTTAGCAAATACTTTGAGTGCTTACAGGAATCCACCCTGCCTGGACACCTGCCTTCTGGGCTTCTGCTTTACACATCACAGCCTTGGATGACTGCTGAACCCACCCTTTCCTGACCTCAGGAGAAGGATAGCTGTATCATGACAGCTACCTACCTTTCTTCTGTCAGGTACAAGCTTCCGAGTGTAGCTAGAGATGACAGTCCTTGCACTTGGCTCTTCCATAGCAGGACTCTCCCAGTGCACCACAGGCAACAAATCCAAAGAGGACCTGGCTCCAGATAGTGGATTCCAGCCTTGTAGCCACTGACCAGTCACTTCTCCTGCTGTGGCTGCAAGTGCTGCCACTGAGGTGCAAAGGTACTCCCATGTGGAAAAAAGGCCTTGGCGCCAACATGCACACACATGTCCACACTACTGTAAAGGACAGCCCTGCAGACACAGCCACTAGGGGCAGCATGCTGGGTGCTGCAGGCCTGCATGCCAGGGCAGGGAATGCTGGACACGGGTCAAAGATGCTTCTTACCCAAATTATAGATAATGTATCAGCATTTCTACACAATACTTGAATATGGTTAATTGTTAAACACTTGCAAGAATAAACTCGTTTTGGAGTTCCCTGGTGGCCGGGTGGGTAAAGGACCCAGCACTGTCGCTTCTGTGGCTCAGGTCACTATGGTGTGGGTTCGATCCCAGGCCCAGGTATTTCCCCATGCCACAGGTGTGGCTAAATAAATAAATAGATAAATAAACAAACACATTCTTCCCTTTTGTCCACTGTGCCTGCTTACCTGTTGTAGAGGAGAATGTCTGGCTTCCAAATCTGGCCATCTGGGAAACGAACTGTCTTCACACCCGGATATTCTGACATATTCCACTGTAAATAGTGATCTGTCCAAGACTAACAAAAACAGACGGACAGCATTAGCAGTATTTTGCTTCCGTGCCCGTTAATATATCTTGTAAGAGATTATTAGATAAATTCGAAACCAAAAAGAGTTCCAGACACTTATTTACATAATTGAGTTGCTATCTATAAAATATATGGAATCTGGGAATTAAATAATCCCTTACAAAATGACCATGAGCAGCATAAAAATCACATTTACGATCCTGCTGTCACCATGAGCACAGGCAGAGGGTAGCATTAAAGTTAATTCCAATCTACTGCATGCCCCCAAGCCTTCCCCTCCAGCAGCAGATGGATTTTTTTCCTAGCCAAATGAATAACTGTTTGCTTTAAAAGTTTTCCATTGTTAAGAATGCTTAGGAAATAATAAATTTATTATTTTAATCAGAATAAGAACCAGGCCGGAAAAATGGAGGATATTTATTTCCATGAAACAACTTCATTCAATTGCAGGGATACTTGTCAGAAATCTCTAAGGATGGGTTTTTGAACGTGAATTATTATTTTCCTATAAGAATAGCACCTCTGACACCACAACACAAAAATGCAAATATCAGCCTTGGTGGCAAAACACCGAATCAGGATACAGGGTCCAGGGGAAGACTCTTAAATATTTATAAGCATGTGAACACAGGAGCATCTCTTTGGGGCCAGGTCTGAATAAAGGATCTTTGTGAGAGGAAAGCCCAAGTCTGGGGTCCTCTGTCCCAGGATGGTGCACACTAATGCTACCTGGGGTCCTCTAGCTCTGTAAAGACTGCCTAGGTAGGACCCCACTTCTCAGATTTTTAAAAGGTATGTGACTGATGGCCAACAGGCACATGACAATATGCTCGACATCACTAATTATTAGAGAAATTCACATCTAAACTATAATGAGGTACCACCTCACACCAGTCAGAATGACCATCTTTAAAAAGTCTACAAATAACAAATGCTGGAGAGGGTGTGGAGAAAAGGGAACCCCACTGTTGGTGGGCATGTAAATTGGCATAACCACTATGGAAAATAATATGGAGCTTTCCCAGAAAATTAAACATAGAACTATGATATGATCCGGCAACCCCATTCCTGGGCATATATCCAGACAAAACTACAATTCAAAATGATACGTGCATCCCTACGTTCAGAGCAGTCCTATTCACAGTAATCAAAACATGAAAGCAAGCTAAATGTCCACCGACAGAGGAATCAGTAAAGAAAATGTGCTGCATATACAGAATGGAGCATAAAAAAAGAATAAAATAATGCTATTCACTGAGACACGGAGGGACCTAGAGATTATCATACTAAGTGAAGTAAGCTAGACAGAGGAAGGCAAATATCGTATGATATCACTTATACATGGAATCTAAAATATGGCACAAATGAACTTATCTAAGAAACAGAAACAGACTCACAAACATAGAGAATAGATTTGTGGTTGCCAAAAGGGAGGAGGCTGGGGAAGGGATGGTTTGGGAGTTTGAGATTAGCAGATGCAAACTAGTAAATATAGAATAAATAAACAACAAGGTCCTACTGTATAGCATAGAGAACTACATTCAATATCCCATGATAAACCATAATGGAAAAGAATGAAAAAGAATGCGTGTGTGTGTGTGTGTGTGTGTACACAACTGAATAACCTTACTGTACAGCATAAATTAATACAATATTGTAAGTCAATCATATTTCAATGTAAAAATAAATAAATAAATAAAAAGGTTTGGGATGAAGCACCCCCCCCCAGAGCTGGGACTGGGACAACTCCCATAATCAAATACATCATTATTTCTACAGTGAAACATACATATTTAGTCAGAAAATAAATGCTTCAATCGTATAGCAATTTCAGTTTGATGTTAGACCCAATGAGTTTGATATAAAGTTATAAAAACATCAACGGAAAACCAAAAAATCAAAAAGAAAAACGCATCTTTTCAAAGCTGCTGAGATCTGAGAACTGCAGCCAAGGTGTTGTGGGCCTAGAATTATTTTAACTGGCAACAAGAGTTTAAGGCCATGCACCAGGGATCCCACCATCCTCTGGAAAGGCGAGATTACAGTTCTAGAACCATCTGAAGTCAGGCTGGATGAGTCACAGCATCCCACAGCCATGGACCACAGGGGTTGAGAATGTGTCAATGCAGAAGGTGCTGAAGTGCCATAAGGGGCATGTAGCATGTGGACCCACCTGGCTGATGTCTCCAATTTGACATGTGGGGCTAGGGGAGGACAGGACCGTGCAGCACCCAGAAAGGGCCAATCCTGTCTGGGTAGTTTTGCAGGAGTGCCAGGGCGCTGGCCATACCCTGTTTGTTCCAGCGGTTCCATCCCGGTCCCTCTGCCCTGCACTCCCTACTTTTCTCTCCCTTGTTCCAGACATCAGCCCTTCCAAACCCAACACCTGTGCTTTCCTGGTCACGTTCTCATACCCAGTGCTGGGATGCCCCTCCCATCCTAATTATCACAAAGCCAGACTCTGTCACTATTCCCACCATGCTGATCAGGGGTCCCTGGGCCCCCAGAACTACCCAGGAAGACACCCAAATCCTCTGCTGCTGAAATGACTGCTGCAGTGAAAGGGGAGGCAGGGAAAAAGGAGCACTCCATCATTAAACTTAAACCTCTCCTGATGGCACCACATCTGCACTGCAGGAAGCCTCCCTGGCAATCCCTCACACCCTCCTATCTTCCCTACGCAGGCTCCTACTCAGCTGCATATACCCTGGGGCACGTATCCTGGCACCTTACTGGTTCAGTGTAGTGTACACGTGCACCAGGCTCCTTAAGATGTGGAATATCAGCAGGACCATTCCCATTTACCAGAGAAAACTGGGGCCCACAGATGTGACATCTTTGTTCGTCACTGGGTCAGGACTCAGAATTGCATTATTTGACCTCAGGCAGGGTGACTCCTGGGCTCCTCCATGATTGGTTCCTCCTAATCTGTCTGCATGAGCAAAGGCTGCACCTCGACAAGGTGGGCTGCACTTCATCCCTGAAGGCTGCTCTTCTACTCACATGGGTTCTGTGATCCAAAGCCAAGCTGGGTCCCTCCTACCATCATGGCAGAAAGGGGAGCTACAGGGAGCTTGGGAATTTGTCCACTTGAGTTTGTACCAAGGCTCCTGCAGGGAAGAGCTGTGTGAGCTCGAGCAGATAAATCACCCTCTATGAGCTACAATTTCCTCTTCCATGTCCCATCTCATCTTCCTTGGGCACCGTACAATGAAATAACGTGTGCAGTAACCAGTAGGTCTCAGGGCCCTGTGAGGCATGTGATCAATGATGGTTTTAAAAGGAAGAGGGATCCCTCCATTTTACAAAATCCCAGAGGACAGGAGAACTGTAATAACTGAGCTGCAGTCAAAGGCGGGGAGGGCAAGGGCCGACTTGGTGTCAGGAGGTGGGGCAGGAACCTTGGGGCCAGGGCCACGTGTCCTGGGTTTCCTGAAAGATTCCTGAAGAACAGATGTGGAAAAGGGCCTGTATGCTATCACATTTCAGACAGGGGTTTTCTATCCTCTAAGCACTCACTGTGCACTCAGATGACAAGGACATTGAGCAAATCTTCTTACAGACGACATCTGGCCCAGCTTCCACAGGTGGGCATCAGGAGACAAGCAGGAACCTAGAAACGCCAATCCTTCCGGAGCGTCCTGTCGGAACAGGCAGCCCTATGCCTTATCTCCCTATTTCTACGGATTTCTTCTCATGAAGTCTTCAAAATAAGATTACATGGGGTGGTTAAGGGGACCCACAAGGGAAGAAGGGGCCCTTGATCTAAAATGCACAGTAGGAATCCCATTCACTCACAGGTCTGAGAACTAGCCCTATTAGGACCTGTGTGTGGGGCAGGGGCTCGGGGAGAGGAGCGGTGCAGGCAGGAGGGAGAGGGATGGACTGGGAGTTTGGGATGAGCAGATTCAAACTGTTATATAGAGAATGGATAAACAACAAGGACCTATTGTATAGCACAGGGAACTATATGCAATATCCTGTAATAAACCATAATGGAAAAGAATATAAAAAGCATATAAACATGTATAACTGAGTCACTGTGCTGTACAGCAGAAACTGGCACAACATTGTAAATCAACTGAACGTTAATTTTAAAAAGAAGAAGCACCTGCCTGGGGCCCACAGGAAAATCTTTTTAAATGTGTGTGCACACACACAGCCATGGAAATATTAAGAGTTACGGAGAGAGAGAGCAGGGCATAAAAGCAAGTGAATGACAGAAAGGGGAAAGTTCTCTTCCTTTAAAAGAAATACATTATGGCATAATAAGAAATATATTTGGTCTCTGTCCCTGGTTCCTGGCAGAGAGCTCCTAAAACCCTGGGAATTCCTTTAGTGATCAGAGAGTCTTTTAAGTACATCTTCTATTCTAAGGAGCTGGCACAGGGTGGGGCTCTTATGTGCCACAGGATGGCAGGATGTCACTGGTTACCAGAAAGACCAACCCTGCATGAGAGAGAGGAACTTCCAACTGCACCCACCCCATCTCTGGGAAGAGGTGGGAGGCTGGAGACTGGGTTATACAACTCGTAAACAACAAGGATCAGACAGCCTCCAGGCTGTGACCACATCTAGGTGCAGGGAGGGACACTGAGAGCAAGGAAGCCTCACCCCCAAATGCCCTGGCATCTCCTCCTTCAGCCCCTCCTGAGCTAGATCCTTGATAGGAAATTGGAAACACGGAAAGGGTTTGTGAGTTTCAGCAGCTGTTCCAGAAAAGTACTGAACCTGAGAGGGAGGAGTGGGAACGTCCAAATTTGATCAGCCGGACAGAAGTGTGGGTCTCCTGGGTCCTGTCTGCAGCTGGTGTCTGCCTGCCATGGAGACACCAGGGGCAGTCTGTGGGGCTGAGACCTTACCTTTTGGGATCTGCTGCTGACTCTCAGAAGAGAATCGAGTTGCTGGGCACTGAGGTTAAGGCAGGGAAATCACAGAAATGGATGTAGGTGAGCAGACACCAAGCAAGCACCCGGCATGGGAAACACCTCACACATTCTTCCCATCAGAGGAAGACAGTGGGTCTCCCTCTTCCTTCTGCCCTAAAACGTTCTTTCAGTGTGACATAGTGACCCTTCACCCTAAGCAAGCCACTGACGTCTTACCTATGAGCATAGCATAATGCTTGCTCCTATATGCCAGAGAGAAGTGATAAAGAATGCAGAAATTAAGAAGGTAAACAGTTTAGATAAACAAGGTCCTATGTAAAGCACAGGAATCTATCTATGTCTTGCAATAACCTATAATGAAAAATAATACAAAGAGTTCCCTTGTGGTGCAATGGGTTAGGGAGCTGGCATTGCTGCCATAGCAGTTTGGGTTGCTGCTGTGACTTGGGTTTGATCCCTGCATGGCCAAAAACATACAAATATATATATATGAACCACTTTGCTGCACACCTGACACTAATACAATATTGTAAATAAACTATACTTCAAAAGGGGGGGAATTAAATATTTTAGATATAAATATTGTTTAGAATCTAATATTCTATGATATTACTTCCATAATTATAATTAGGAGATAAAAAATAAGCATAAGATGGATTAGAAACCTGAAACTAGAAGAATGGTTAGAATTCCAAAATTAAAGACAGACTTCTTTCTTTTTTTAAGAAAATGCAAGTTTCAGGATGGCGCACATGCCTCTTTAGAGACCAATATGGCTTCTGTCATTTTTTTTCATGGATTAAATCAGATTATGTCTGACAGGCCTCCCCAAATGAAAAAAGCTATCTGCAGAGAAAATATATCAAGTGCTTCCTCTGAAGAATATAAAGAGGTCAACAGAGAAATAAGACCTTTTTCTTCTTTCAAGTATCTAAAAAACCAGAAATTCCTATAAATCAAGTGCAGATGAGAGAAAGGTAAACAAAATCGACAAACTGTAGGTCAAAGAGAAATTTTTTTCTGCCTCCTCTATTTGGAATGTATAGAAAATCCATTATTATTAACCTTAGTGCTTAAATACCCTACAGAAAAGATTACATGGATTCAGGTTTTCAGAACAGGAATTCAGCTATGTGAAACCAGGGGAGAGAAAAGCCAGTCACTGAGAGAAATTTCCTGGGCTCTTTGTCCCCTCCTATCTGTTTCTGCTCTCCCTCCCTGGGACTCTGGCCCTGACTGCCTGTCCCATTACTTGGACTGGGGCAGGCCAGGCTGGTCACCAGCCTGGAGAAGACAACCGCAGGAATCAAGGTGGGGGTCATCTTTTAAATGGCCCTGGGGCAGCTTCCAGGACATCTCGGGGTGCCGTCTGAGTTCCCCATGTTCTTGTGGCCAGTCAGAATGCCAAGGCTTTCCAGATGGAAACACTGGGTGGGAGAAAAGTTTTGATTAGATAACTGTTACGGTCCATTCTAAATACAAGAGACATGATTCTTTAAAATTCAGTGGGGAGCTACTGTTATAGCTTTTCTGTGAGCAACAGGTGCCAGATAAACATGCCACCCAGCTTTATAAGGAAACATGCTACAAAGGCACCTGGCTTGTTTTCCACATGGTGGGTACCTGGAAACAGGCATTTCATTACCAAGATCACACCTAGAAACACTAGGACTCCCCAATATTTCCATTCAGAAGAGTCCGTACCCTTCTTCCTCTCCCTTCCACTTCAGTAAAGCAGAGATTTCTCCCACCTGCCCACAGTCCACCCTGCCAGCTGGCCTCCTGCAATACTCCCCAAGGAGGTACTTGATCTTGATACGTCAACCTTCTTTAGAGTGTAAATTATACAGCCTGATGGTAAATGGCTTACGAGGAGAAACTGGGTCTCATCCTTCTCTGGGGTCCCCTCACATAGTTCAATGGTTTTCACAAAGCAGGTGCTCAGAAAGATTAGTTGAATAGGTACCTGACATAAAAAAGGTGAGTTTTAAAACAAATGAAGCTGCAGATGCTTCTTCAAATGCAAGTCTTAATTAGAAATAAGCTGTGCTTGAAAGAAATTCAGAGGCCTCTGGTGACATCCTCCAAAGCAAGAAGGTTTATTTATGGAACACCTGAACTCAATGCAGTTAAGTAATAATCCAATTACATTTTTCCTGGAAAACAACACCCTTTTTAAAACCACCAAATCATATACTTGCTGAAGATCAATCACTTATGAGGGCTAAGAACAGAGGCTCAGGGATACACGACCTGACGCGCCAGTAGCAAATTTGGTGTGTCTCTCTAAGATAAATGTCCATGTTAGCTCTGCAATTTGGAAGGCATGGGAAATGGCCAGTTTTATGTTTAAAAGGAAGCATTTGCATCATGCCACCAAATTCCCAGCTTTATCTTAAATGAAAGTGTTCAAATGTTACTTGAGAGCTGGCTTCATTTTGTATCAGTATCTCAGCACCTCTGATGCTCACCTTGAGGTTCTGTTTCAATTCATTCCACAATGGTTTTCAGTGCCAGCAGTGGGCAGGAGCAGGGGTCAGAGTGGTGGCTACATCAGGACCTCTACCCTCCTGTTTGCACATGTTCCAGTGGGGGTGGGAGACTTGGAGCCCATTAACAAATAAACTACGTGAAGGATGATGCGTGCTTTGGAAACAAAATGAAGTAGGCTGTGACGGACTGAATGTCTGTGTCCCTGAAATCCCTATGCTGAAATTGGAATCCTAATGTAATGGTTACTGGAGGAGGAACTTTGGAGAGGTGATTAGGTCAGGAGGGTGGAGCCCCCATGAAGGGGATTAGTGCCCTTTCAATAGCAGGCCAGAGAGCTAACTCACTCTTTCCATAATGTGAGGACACAACAAAAAGGTTGTAACCCAGAAGAAGGCAAGCACGTCAGCAACCATGAGTGAACTCCCAGCACCCACAACTGTGAGACATGAGTGTCTACTGTTGGTAAGTCACCCAGGTGATGGTATTTTGTTACAGTAGCCCATGCTAAGATACAAGGTAAGAAGAAACAATGAGCTGGGGAAAAATGGGATGGTTTGGGACAGTACCTAGGAACTCAGGAAAACCTCAGAGAAAAAAAGGTGATGTAGAGGAAGAGGCAGATAAGAAATGGGGGAGAAAATCAAGTGGTTCCTGGATGAAGAGCCTCTAAACATAGAAGGCAAGTGCAAAGGCCCTGAGGCAGTTGTGCCTAGGGAGACAGGAGCCCTTGGAGCGACATAATCCAAGGAGGATCCAGGCTTAACCTTCCCCTTCCCTTACTAGGACCACACTGTCTGCTACACTGAGCACAGACACCACCAGGAACTCTAGCCAGGAGGCTCTGTCCTTACACAGCTGAGAGATGATCCTGGAATAGGCCACAGAGGAGGCAAAGGGTTGATGCAGAGGGGTTAGAGCCCGGCTCTACTGTGAAGGTAGAGCTTCCAGAATTTGCTGCCAGATCAGATGCGGATATGAAAGACCAAAGTTAAGGGTGACTCTGAGGCTTTTGGCCTGAGCAAACAGAACCACTGAATCTCTGATTATTCCAATGGAGGAGGCTGTGAAAGGGGGAGTGGGGTGGTCTGGAGCACAAGGGTGCTAAGAGCCTATTAGTGGCCCAAGTGGAGACCACAGAAGGGTAGTCAAGTTGGTGCTGTTGGCTCAGAAGTGTTGGTTCAAGACAGGGGACTGGATCCTCCAATTCCTGGAATGATGACTGGCAGGAAAGAGGCATGAAGAGACAGCAGAAGGGACCCAGAAGTTAAACCTCACCAAGAGGAATCTAGGCACTAAGTGAAGAAAGATTCCAAGGAACAATGAGCTCTACCAAATGCTCCTGAGGGGTAAGATAAAGGGGAAACCTTAATACTGGAAAACCCAGAACAGTGGTGTTCTACTCAAGGAGGGGTTAGGGTAAGGCAGGCATTGCCAGATAAGGATCGTGAGGTATCCCTCTAGTGATGGTGCTATTCTGCTCCTGCCTGCAGCGGGGAAGGGCAGGGGCTGAAGACCTGAAAGCAATGCATTAATACACTTAGGATTTGTGCACTGCATTGCATGCAAACAATTTTACCTTGGAAGAAAAGTAAAAAGCTC
This sequence comes from Sus scrofa, assembly GCF_054392235.1. NCBI lineage: Eukaryota > Metazoa > Chordata > Mammalia > Artiodactyla > Suidae > Sus > Sus scrofa. The sequence continues at coordinate 153,703,483 of NC_139383.1, forward strand.
TCTGAATGCTCAGATTTCCACGAAATATGTGGGTGAAAGAGTTCCAATGTCCACTATTCTACTTTGAGCTGCATTACAAAATAAATTAGATGAATAGATGGCCAGAGATGGGATAAAGCAAGTAAAGTAAAATGCTAATTACAGAATCCAGGAGGCTGGTATATTGGTGCTCACTATAAATTCATCTTCTCGGTAGATTAGAAAATTCTCAGAGTTCCCTTTCTCAGTGGGTTAAGGACCTGATATTGTCTCTATGAGGATGCAGGTTTGATCTCTGACCTTGCTCAATGGGTTAAGTTTCCAGCACTGCCACAAGCTGCAGTGCACTGTCACAGATGCAGCTCAGATCTGGTGTTGCGTGGCTGTGGTGTAGGCCTGCAGCTGCAGATCTGATTAGACCCCTAGCCCAGAAACTTCAATATGCACAGGTGCAGCCATAAAAAGAGAAAATTCTCATCCAAAAAACTGTGGAAAACTATTGCTCATAATATTTAGTAAGCTGGAGGTCAGTGATTTGCCCACACAGAGCCAAATGAAGGGGAGTTGAGTTGCGAATGCAAGGGGAGAGATTGAGGACAGTGGAGGCCTGGGCTCAGGGGGACCTTGTTGTAAAGGGGAGAGAAAACCAGGGCATCACCAAGGTGCATGTACATATGCCAGTGAGAATGACCCACAGACAGAAGCCCTTCTGAAAACCTAGCTCTCAGCAGGCACCAGGAGGTGGGACCTCCTCCACTGAGGAAGGGCTGGCTTCCAGACCCTGCACCCCTGGCAAAGGAGTGAAGCTGGTCTCAGGGGGCATAGGTGTATAGGTGGGATCCACTCACTGAAAAGTGTTGCTTTAACTCCTGCACGGGAAACTCTCAAAGGTTTCTACTTTATTCATAACATGGAGGTTCTGCAAGGGGTATAAGGCACAGCTAAGTATACCCCTGAGACACAGCACACAGTATGAAGTAAATCCATTTTCTGCTTTCTCTTTCTCCACTTCCACTTGTATCCAGCTAAAACTCACCTGCCAGAGAACTGCCTGGGAGCACCCTTTGTCTCCATGGTTAAGCATCCCTCCCACTCACAAAGAAAGACCAATTCCCCCTCTTTCAACTCAGCTGGGGTTACTGACCCCAAAACCAAAAAAAGTCAATTCAAAATAGGCTGGGATTCACACACACACACCACATATAAAATAGATAACTAACAAGAACCTACTACACAGCTCAGGGAAATCTACTCAATATTCTGTAATAGCCTATATGGGAAAAGAATCTAAAAAGGAATGGATAGATGGATATATATATACATGTATAACTGAATCACTTTGCTGTACACCTAAAACTAACATACACTATACATCAACTATATGCCAATAAAATTAAAAAACAAAACAATAGGGAGTTCCTGTTGTGGCTCAGTGGAACCGAATCAGACTATTATCCATGAGGATGCAGGTTCAATACTTGGCCTCACTTAGCGGGTTAAGGATCCAGTATTGCCATGAGCTGTGGTATAAGCTGCAGCCAAGGCTCAGATCCCATGTGGCTATGGCTGTGGCTTAGGCAGCTACAGCTTCAATTCATCCTCTAGCCTGGGAACTTGCATATGCTGCAGGTACGGCCCTAAAAAGAAAAAAAAAAAAAAAAAACTAAGAAACTAAAAAAACAAAAACAAGCGTAAGTGTCAATTTTGTTAGAAATTGGATGACAAGTACTTTCAAAGATCAAATAGATTTTAATTATTTGCTTTCAGCAAAATTGAAGGAGAAACTAATGAACTTGTTAGCTGATATACCTTTATGAAATCGCTATTATTTTCGGCATGTAATCCAGAAGTAGTTCAAGGAATTGAATAACACTGCTATCACAAAGTGCCTTTCATTCCGAACTATACATGTTACTACATTTATTTTTAAAAGTTATAGAATTTATGGTGAAATATGTCTTAATGTCTCATTTTTAGCAATAAAAACTAGTCATCTATGAACACATAAACAATTTTAAAACACAACCCTGTCTTTGGTAGAGAGGTACATTTCCAATTTTTATGTTTAATAATTATTAAAATTAACAATTAGTTTCATCTTGATGAATTATGTACCAATAATCAGTGTAATCCTAAATCAATCCAGAATAAAAAAATCTTAGCACTTATTTTCTGAAGGAACAATTTTGTATAAATATTAACATTTGAGGGAACTAAGAATAATTAACAAGAGAATTTCAAACATGAAGTTGTATCACATTAGGATAGAATTCTGTGTGGAAGACTAGTGCAGAGAAGAAAAGAGACTGGGTAAAACATCCAACAGTTAAAGAAGGGTGTGTGTGTGTGTGTGTGTGTGTGTGTGTGTGTGTGTGTGCAGCACATGCAGTATATGCAAGTTCCCAGGCTAGGGGTCAAATAGGAGCTGTAGCTGCCAGCCTACACCACAGCCACAGCAAGGCCAGATAGATGCAAGCCATGTCTGTGACCTACACCACAGCTCACGGCATGCCGGATACTTAACCCACTGAGTGAGGCCAGGGATCAAACCTGCGTCCTCATGAATACTAGTGATACTCATTTCTGATGTGCCACAAGGGGAACTCCTATATATTTTTTTAAGTGAATGATTTGGCCATCAAATTATATGGCATTTAAATAGATTCAATTTTAAAAAAAGACTTACAGTTTGATTTTTAATGTCAATATTGACAACTGGATGGAAGTGACACAATTTTCAGTTAATTAAATTGTGGTTAGAACTTTAGAAGTCAAGGTAAGATCCATGAAGGAAAAAAATACAGGATTTCAAAATTCTTGCAGGGGTCACCAGAGCAGGAAGCCTGAGGACTTCCAGCTTAGGCAATGTTCTGTTGCACTCAGACAGGCATGTCTTCAGGCAAGAGGTGCAATGCAGGCACTCTGAGCTCTGGGGACCCCTTACAGTGCAGGCTGTGCATGGGCACATGCAGACCTGCATCTTACCATTGTCTTGCGTTCTTCTGCTTCTGAAATTTCCACAAGTCACCCTGTAGTGAAACAGGAGCATGCCCTGAACCTTGCAGGGGGCAGTCCAGAGCAGGTAAAGGTGGGATGTTCTGCCTCCTTGGTGACATGGGTGAAGTCCAGGAGCACAGTCCTGGGGATTCTCAGGGACCCCACTTCCCTGAAATTCCTGCTAAGACATCTTGGAATCAAGAGCAGGAAGCCCAGTTGGCAACGACTGCCACTGTCTCAACTTACCATTTGCAGCCAAATGTTGGTGGTTAACACTTGGTTTTTCTCATCCTTTAAAGCAAAAAAAAAAAAGAGAGAGAGAGAGAAAGAGAGAGAGTGAGAAATAGCATTTATAGGGTTTACACAAGAGGAAATGATACTATCATTCACGCATGAACCTGACAGTTGGGACCACTGGGATGTGCGGAAATTAGAATGCACGGAGCACTTCCAAATACATTCAAGTAGCATTTCTCCAGAGTGAAGCTTTTCCACTTACTCTGAAGTGATACACACGCATTATAGAGCACTGACAAAAGATGTGAAAGCATAGAGAAGAAAATTAGAACCCTGCAACCCTACCATCCAGAGATGATGCCTGGTCATGGTTTAGCTCATTTTCCTTTTCCTTCATAAATTATTTTTTATCCTTTGTATACTTAACAAAAGAAAATGGGGAGCAAATTCCAATCTTTTAAAGTCCAGTTTATTACCACAGTGGATAGAGTTTTAAGCAAACCGAAATATTTTAGGTTGGAGTTCCCTGGCGGTGTAGTGGGCTAAAGATCTGATGTTGTCACTGCTGTGACTCAGGTCAGTGTTGTGGTAAGGGTTCCATCCCTGGCCCCAGGAACTTTCACTTGCTGTGGGCACGGCCTCCCCCACACACACAAATTTACCCTTCCTTCCCCCAGAAAGGGAGCCTGGACTCTGACAGCTGCTGCCCATGTGCTAATAGTGCTACATGGACCCCATTTCTCCCTTGGCCCCGAGGGTCTTCCTGACTTTCCTCCCATTATCCAATTACTGGGCAGCATACCTTGATACACACCTGCAAAGTAAATCCTGTTCAGGTGAGCAAACTACAGATCAGAAAGGTGAAGTGACTTTATGAAGGGGCCATTCACACTTGGATCTGAGTCAAGAGCCTCTCTTTCTACATTTCCAAACTGAGTGGGGGCCAGCGGGGCACCAAGTGTGCATTCTGTCCAGGGAGCTCAGGACAGCATATTGATGGTGGCTTTGCTCCCGCACAGGGCACACAAAGCAGATGCTAGTCAACCTCTGACTTTTCCAACTGGGATGCAACCAGCTCTTTATCATGGCTGGCAAAGCCCAAAGTGGCCTAGCAAAAGCCAGGGTGGGCACAGAGACAAATGAGCAAGTTCCCTGCAATAGTTACACTAAGGATGCCATTATTCAGCGTTCAGTGCTCCAATTCCACATAAAAGACCCCATAAATTACCAATTTCCACCCTCTTCAGCAGAAAGTATGTAGTACCTTGGTGTTACCAAGCGGCCCAGAGGCAACGGCTATGAGCCCCTCCCACAAGAACTGCCTGGCCATGTTCCCTGAAGGCATTCACAAAAACAGACCCAGTAGCAGAAAGAGCACCATCAGCCGGGGTGTGGTCACAGGGCAGGCATGCAAATGAGAAATGGATGCTACTGCCCATTAAAATACAAAAGTGCAGAATGTGTAAGGAGATTCTTTGATGCATCTATGTCCTTGCCCTGCCAGCTCAGGTGGAAAGGTGGCTGTAAATCCCACAGAGAGGATCTGGCTGCCCAGGAAGACAGGGGACCAAGTCCCCGGGGTCCCAGGCCAGGAACTGTCTCCAGAAACTGCCGCCAGTTCACTTACAGGAAAAATGGATCCCATGTTTGCAAAACACCACATGCCAGGGGGTTTTGGCAGAAAAAGTTGTGGAGCTAATTAACCTTTCTCTGCCCCCTGTGCCAAGGACAGTCTCTGACAGAGTCATGCATCTGAACTGCAGGAACAGTCTAGTTCCAGCCCCATCTCCAGTCTTATCTGAAAGCACTGATAAAGTCTTTTAGGACATATGTCCCTTGCCTCGACTTATTAAGGAGTTGTTGGTTTTAATGGACTTAAAATTAGCCAGTGTTCCGTTCAGGTGGCTTTCCTTTTTTAATTGCATCCGTGTCTTTATCTTCCGAGAGAAAGGCTTCTGTGGTTTGGGAGCTCAATTACTACCAATCTAATTAAAAGGCTTTCTTCTTTTCAACATGCTAGCTGAAACCTCATTAGAGGGAAACGGGATTTCTGTGGTGTGCGGCAGCATGGGGCTGAGCAGTGCATTTCAAACTGTAATCAACGCAGAGCAGCAGCCAGCCTCCACTCGAGACTTGGACAAAGCCTGCAGAACCGGAAGAGAAGGTGCTATCTGTGTTCTCAAGGTGGGTCCCCCAGTCCCCATCCCAAGCCACCCACTGGCTGACTCTCAGCTATCAGTCTGCACAGTGACCAGGCACCCAACCTCCTTCCCAAGCCCCCTGCAAATATGACCTCTCCCCACCCAACACTGAATATCTGTGTAGCCCAGAATGTCCTATGTTGAAACCCAACCTTCACGATGTTGGTATTAGGAGGAGGGGCCTTTGGAAAGTGTTTAGGTCATAAGGGTGGGCTCACCCTCATGATCAGGATTAGTGCCCTTGTAACCCAGCAGGGCCCTGTGGGGCTCCTGGGCACAAAAGCCTCTGTGTCACCCATTTTTTGTTTTTAGGGAATAAGCTCCAGCCTCCATGGCCTTCCCTGAGCTCCAAAGGGCAGGTCCAAACAGTTGCTAATCCGGGAAAGGAGGGGATGCAGACAAGAGAGGAACAGTCAAGAAACAATGATGCAGCCTTGGGGGAGGGCCCTGGGTCCTCCTCAAGGGATACACATATTCTGAGCTCGTCTGAAGAACTAAAACCCCCAACAAATGAAAGATGTTCACTACTTGATGAAGCATTCTTCATTCCAAAAAGAAAGAGGACCACAGCCCCAGGGCCACTGAACACCAGTTTTGAAGAATGCAAGCTTGCATCTACCCTGATCCTTATCTGAAACCCCATTTTCCTACTACCAAACTAAAAGACCATCTCCTATTCTCTCCCAAGGGAGGGCATAGTCTTAAAGGCATTAGCCTGCTGTGGCCTCCTTTGCCTGGCAAAGCAATAAAAACTATCTTTTTCTCCTTCACCCCAAACTCTGTGCATTTCCATTCAGCACCAGTAGACAGAGATCGAGTTTTGGCAACACCCTTATAAAAGGGGCCCTGTAGAGTCCCCTCACCCTTCTGCCACCCAAAGACCCAGCAAGAAGACAGCCAACTATGACCCAGGAAGCAGGCTCTCACTAGACATGAGATCTGCAGGTGCCTTGATCTTGAATTCCCCAGGTTCCAGAATCACGAGAAATAAATGCAGATCCTTAAGCCACTTAGGCTGTGGTACTTTTGTTACAGCAGCTGAGCTGATGGAAGGCAGGGCTCTCATAGTCTGACCTCTGCTCAGCTCCAGATGGGCTCCTTGCCCTCCTCCAACTACACTGCTCCAAGAATCCTATCTCAGAGTTCTTGCTGTGGCACAGTGGGTTAAGGATCCAAAAAAAAAAAAAAAAAAGAAAGAAAAGAAATCCAGTCTCAAGTCATTACGACACACCTGCCCCTTCCACCTGCACAAGCCCATGGGCTCCAGGAGGGAACCAGTGACCCGGGCAGACCTGTGGCCTGGAACAGCAGAACCAGGAGCCAAGGTAAGGCATCGAGGAGGAGGGTTGCAGTTCAACCTGAGCAAGAGCCTTCCTGCCCAGTGTCCAGCTGCTTCAGAAGGTACATGGCATCCTATTTTTTTTCCACAAGGATAGCATGTAATCTGGACATCACTGAATGCACAGTAAGTATTTTCCATTCACAAAAGGGACATAGCAACCATATCCCAGCATCGTAAGCACAGATGATGGCCGTGTTCCCTGTCCACCCCAGGCTGGCCCTCCAAGGGCACGGCCAGGTGACCAGGTCCTGTGCGGTCTGTCTGCATGGACAGGTCCCCCACACCAAACCAGCCTCCTTGCCACGCTGCCACCCAAAGAGCCTGCTCCCTAAGTCTTCACCTCTGCCTTCAATTGCCCAGCCTCAGTGTCTGCTCATCCTGCACACTGAAGTCAGGTAGAAAACTGGGGACTGGAACCCAGTTAGCAGATGGATCTGTAATGCTGGAGGGTGCCCCAGTCTTCTCGCATAACAACTTTCAGTGGGGGATGGGGAAGCCTTCAAACCCCGACCCCAGATACTGGCCCAAGGGCTCTGAATAACAACCAGGTACAACCCCTTGGGAACAAACAGCGCAGGATCCGGGCATGGGTTCCAGTGATTCCAGCCCCTCAGCAGCTGCCTGCCCATCAGGACACTGACCCAACCAGGCAGGACAGCAGAGGAGAGCAGAGCCCACACCTGCCCCTTGAAAACCCTCTGCTCCCCACCATCAGGCACTGAGTGTCTGTGGTTTTCAGTGTTCTCTTCCGAACCTATTCCAGTTTATGGGTGTAACAACTGCTCCTGCCACTCCCAGTGTGGGAGGACAGGGTGGTCTCAAACAGCTGTGAGATGTGACTCGGCTGTCCCTGGGTGGTTGCTCTACTTTCTCTCTCTCTCTCTCTCACACACACACACACACACACACATACACATACGGGTCACCAGCAAGACCAACACTCCCTCCTGACCCTGGGATCTCACAGGGGGATACAGGGCCATTAGCTGCCAGAGAATCCACACCAGACCAGTGCACCAGGCACACCCAGAGCCAACCTATCTTGGGTTTTGCAACCTGAGCACTTCAGAATATTACTCAGCCTCAAAAAAGAGGGAAATCCTATTTGTAACAGCATGGATGAACCTGAGGGACATTATGCTCAATGACAGATGCCAGAAACAGGAAAACACATACCACAGGATCCCACCTGTGTAAAACAATCGAACCCACATAAGCACAGGGCAAAAAGGTGGGTGTCAGGGGCCAGGGTGGGGAATATTAGTTGAAGGGTGCAGTGTTTCAGTTCTGTAAGATAAATGATCTGCTTCGTGGGATAACTATTAATACTGTAAGGCAGACAAAATTTTCCTAAGAGAGTAGATCTTACATGAGGTGTTCTTACTACAGACATTGTCATCATAAACATGGCAGGAGGAAGCTTTTGGAGGTGATGGCTGTTTAGGGCATAGATTGTGGTGACAGTTCATGGGTGTACGCTTATCTCCAAACTCATCAAACTATATACATTAAATACATACAGCTTTTTGTCTGCCAATCATATCTCAGTAAAGGAATTTCTTCTTTTTTTTTTTGTCTTTTTGCTATTTGTTTGGGCCGTTCCCACGGCATATGGAGGTTCCCAGGCTAGGGGCTGAATCGGAGCTGCAGCCACCGGCCTACACCAGAGCCGCGTCTGCAACCTACACCACAGCTCACGGCAACGCCGGATCGTTAACCCACTGAGCAAGGGCAGGGACCGAACCCGCAACCTCATGGTTCCTAGTCGGATTCGCTAACCACTGCACCACGACGGGAACTCCAGGAATTTCTTAAGTACACTTTATTTAAGTAGTCTTGCTTTTTAAAATCAATCTGGTTTTAGCGCACAACCACCCTAACGATGGTGCTACCTTGCACCCCATAGCAATTATTCTTCTGAAAGTTTCAGGGTCACCTTATACAACATTATTTTGCAGAGCTCCCAACACATTCTCTTTGCTTTTGTGTAACTGCTGAGAGGAAAAATCGGTAACAATAGATCTGTGTCTCAATTCTTATTTGCAGAGAAGGTTGCTGGATAACATAAATGCTTATTTATATAGTATTCTGTAGTTTAAAACAAGGATGACTTCTTTTATCTAACTTATTCTTTACACTAGCCATATCTTTGTTTTGGTTTTACAGAAAAATAAATTGAGAATCTGTGATTTTCCCAGAGTCAGCAAGATATTAGAGCTGAGAGAAGACTCATACCCAGAATAAGAAATAAACTCCTACAAATCAGTAAGTAAAAGGCAGACAATCTAACAGAAAAATGGGCAAAAGATGCACAAGCCCATGATTTTCACCACAGAGGTGACCAATATATGGTATCTGAAAATAACATAGCTGAACTTTTTTTTTCCAGCTGCACCCATGGCATATGGAAGTTCCCAAGCCAGGGATTGAATCTGAGCCATAGCTGTGACCTACACCACAGCTATAGCAAAGCCTTATCCTTAATCCACTGTGCTGGGCCAAGGATCAGAGCCGCCACAGTGACAATGCTGGATCCTTAACCTGCTGCACCACAGCAGAAACTTCAAATGTAGCTAAACCTTAAAGAGAGTTTGCAGTCTTCTGAATGTCATACACACACGCACACTTTTTAAAAACTCATTTCAGTCTCATAACAACAACCCAGCAAAGTCAATACTATTATTATTCTCATCTAATAATGGGGATGAGGGGAGAAGTCCCAAATTTAACTGGATAGATCTCTGTTATGTTCATGTTTTGCAATGAGGACATATCACCTTTATAATCAAGAGGGAGTGCATAAAGATATCAACTGGGAAACAAAACAAGCCTGTGGCCCTAGGTCACACAGCTCCTGTAGAGTCTGAAATCCAAACTCTTATCTATTGAACTCAAAACTGTGCTCAAGCCACCAGGTGACTCTGCCTCCAATGACGTAACAGGAAATACTTTGGTGATGGGAACAGAAAAGGTTCCCTTTGGTATCTGTATAGCATAGACGTTCTCCAAGTACAGACTGGGAACCTCTGAGTTTTGAAGATGCTTTCAAGGCTCACTAGAGGCATAACTTTTTCACAATCAGTACAAGTTATTAGCCTGCTTCACCTTCATTTCCTCAGGAGCAGGTGGCAGAGCTTTGCAGACACCATAGGGCAGATGATGTAGCACCAGCCTGAGTGCAGAAGCAGATAAGAAAATCCAGCTGTCTTCTAAGAAACTGGGCATTAAGGAGAGCTGCAAAAATATAAAACAATGCCACCCTCCTCACCAAATGTGTGCAGCCTGGGAAAATAGTATTATTTTCCTTAAAGCATTCGCTATGTGTTAACACCAGTTTATTATAATTTTAAATGAATTAATGGACTTTAAAATGTTTTCTTAGTTTTCATTCCTAAGATGGTAATAATTTTTTTTTCTTTTTGTTGTTGTTGTTGCTATTTCTTGGGCCGCTCCCGCGGCATATGGAGGTTCCCAGGCTAGGGGTCGAATCGGAGCTGTAGCCACCGGCCTACGCCAGAGCCACAGCAACGCGGGATCCGAGCCGCGTCTGCAACCTACACCACAGCTCACGGCAACGCCGGATCCTTAACCCACTGAGCAAGGGCAGGGACCGAACCGGCAACCTCATGGTTCCTAGTCGGATTCGTTAACCACTGCGCCACGACGGGTACTCCGATGGTAATAAATATTGACAGATATAACCCATATTAAAAAATTGGGGAGTTCCATGTCGCTCAGCAGGTTAAGGATCCAGTGTTGTCACCACAGCAGATCTGGATTCTGCTGTGGTACAGGTTCAATACGTTGCGCCAGAACTTCCATATGCCACAGGTGTGGCCAAAAAAAATTTTTTTTTAATTGAGAGGGAATCTACAATAAGTTTTATGAGAGTAAAGGGGTCCTGGAGCTTAGAGGTTTGAGAGCTTAGCACTCCTAAGACACCCTGGGTCTTGTACTAGGAGCCTGACTCCATCCCTGTTCTCACTGGGCAGCTGCTCAGGGTCTGTGTCTTGGGGGTGCAGTGTGAAAAGTTGGCCCCAGGGAGTTCCCGCTGGTGCACAGTGGGTTAAGAATCCGGCTGCAGCAGTTCAGGTCGCTATGTCGGTGCAGGTTTGATCGCTGGCCCAGCAGAGTGGGTTAAAGGATACAGCATTGCCACAGCTGTGGTTCAGATTCTAGCCCTGGCTGGGAAACTTCCATATGCCACAGGTGCGGCTGAAAAAAGAAAAAAAAATTAAAAAAGAGTCTGCCCCAGCCTCCCCAAGGGAGAGGCACAAGGTTCAAGGGTGCACTTTAACTGGGACCGAAAGGCCTTCTTTCCACTTCTGTTAGAGGAAAAGCTTTCCTATCTACCCCCAAAGGACTCAAATCTGGAGGAACGAAGCCTGTGACATGGATCATGAGAGTGGAACCAAACAGGGAAGAGATTCCACCTTGAATAAGCAGAGCCAGAAAGGGGAGGAAGGGGTGGAGGGGGCAGGGGAGCTATGGATGCAGAAGAGAAGAGGGGGGTCCAGTCACACTGATAAACCATCCCTCCAGCTTTATCTGAACTCTTCTTGGACAGAAACAACACATCTCCCTTTATGCTGAAGCCATCATCCTAACCGAATCAGTGTGCAAGCATCCCCTTCGCAAATACAGTACTCATAACAAGTTATCTCTGGCAGGACTAAAAGAAGCAACTTCAGGCACAGCTTGACCTGCCAGATGCCCACAGATATGGAAATGTGCTAGAGTTTCAGCACCAGGCTTTTCCAGTGAACTCCATCAGAAGGCCAGTGGTACCATCTCCAATCCAAATGAGGCCCTCTCGAGACAGGAGCTAGAGATAAGGGGATCTCAGCAGAACCCTCAGTGCAGAAGTGGTACAAAGGTAGGTTCCAAAGACCAGAGGGAAAGGAAGGGGATGAGATGCATGAAGGAAGGCAGGGCAGGAAGTGAAGACAGTAATTCTTGTTGTCATTTAACATTTCTCTTTTATTACTACTATTATTATTTTGGCTGCACCTGTGGCAGGTGGAAGTTCCTGGCCAGAGACTGAACCCTCACCACAGCTATAATCAGGGCCACAGCAGTGACAACACTGGGTCCTTAACCCACTGTGCCACCAGGGAATTCCGTCATTGACATTTCTAATAATTCTACAAGTAATGTAGATTGATTGTTTTAACAAATTAAGCAAAGAATATAAAGACCACAGATAAGGAGAGAATAATATTTAAAAAAAAGTTCACCATTATAGCCCAGAAAATTAAAAATTATGAGTTCTCATGAGGCACGGGCAAGACGTAAAAAAAAAAAAAAAAAAAAAAAAAAAAAAAAAAAAAAGAGTATGACAGATCCATAAACATAGTTTGGCAATGAATGAATGAACAAACACATAAATAATTTAAAAGAGTAAATGCAAGGGAGAAAGGAAGGCAAGCAGATGAGCACAACTAAAATACAAAGGATACTCTGGAAAAAAGCCCAAATAAGAAGAGCATGCTTCCCATGTGTTCTTTCTACTATATAACCCAATAAACCCTTGGATCAAATTAAACATGATTTCGAAGATAAGATTATAAAATACCCGAATGAAATAAAAGGGAGACTGCAGAGCTAAACAAATAGACTGAGAACCAAAGTAACATAGTTACATGGCTAATAAATTGGACACAGAAAGGAAGAGAACAGACCCAGCTGAAAATTGAGTTACTGGCATGAAGGCAAGGCATGAGATAATCACAGTTGTGCACAGAGGAAAAACACAGAGATTAAGTCAGTTAGGGAAGAGGAGACAGAGGTGCCAAGAGGAAGACACAACTTGAGCTGAAATGGAGAACACACGTGGGAACCAGAAAGCATCCTGGGATAATGCACAGAAGACACATATCTACTTCCAGCAAAGCAGCTGACTCCATAGCCGGAATACTGTCCTGCTACCAAACACTGAGAGACACTAGAGGAAATCACAGAAATGTCTTCTGAGATGCAAAGGAAGCTAGCACTAAAGGAAGAGGAATCTTAAAAAAAACAAACAAACAAAAAATCCAAGAGGAAACTAAAAAGAACAGTCAGTGCACAAGTTGGTGTGGGAAGAGTGGTGTGGTGATGGGGGGAGCAGTGGCCAGTGACATTCAGAGAACTTGACCAATGCCTCCCCATGACTGAAGGCAAGGCTTCCGCCCTGCAGGTGAGGGGAGTTGAACTAACACCCCCCCCTCCAATTCAACTGTGGGACACAGGGAATTCAAAGAATCCACTGCCAAAGGAAACAAAGGAAGACTGAGACAGAGACTACCATAAAGTCTCACAAGAAAGGCATATTTCCATTTCTATTACCTTACAGGACATTTCTGGTTTATGGCAGAATCACCACAAGGCCACTAAAAGACCAGAAATAAGTCTGAAAGGACAAAGCAAGCATCGGGAAAAGATTCTGATACAACCCCAACATTGAGATTATCAGACACGGAATTTAAAATATGATCACCATACTAAATTAGGGCTCGAAAGGAGAAATAAACAACATGCAAGGAATATGGAAACTCTAGAAGGAATCTAAAGGAAATACCGAAATCAAAAGCAGTGTAACAGAAATAAAGAATGCCTTATGAAGTACATTTTGTCAAAAATGTACAAAATTCAGAGTTCTCATGTGGCAAAGTAGGTTAAGCATCTGGTGTTTTCACAGCAGTGGCTTGGGTTTGATCCCTGGCCTGGCAACTTCTGCATGCTGCAGGTACAGCCAGAAAAAGAATGTACAAAGGGTGGGAGGAAGGAAGGGAGGAAGGAGGTGTGGAGGAGGAGGGGAGGAAGGGGAAGAGGGGAGGGAGGAGGGAGGAAGAGGCGAGGAAGGGGAGGGGAAGGTAAAGGAGGAAGGAAGGCAGGCAGGCTTTGATGGTCTCCTCAGTAGAATGGACACAACCAAGGAAAGAATCAGTAGTCTACAAAACATGCCATAGAAACTTCTGAAACCAAAATGCAAAGAGGAAAAAGAATGAAAAAAATAGACCATTTGATAATTGTGGGACAATTTCAAAAATTTTAACTTTGGTAGTTGGGTTACCAGAAGAAAGAGCAGAGCAGAATACACCGCATAATAATGGCTGAGAACTTTCCAAAATGAATGACAAAAACAAATCACATAACCAGGAAAGTGAGGTTAACACCAAGCAGGATAAACATCTCGAAAACTAGACATGGCCTTAATACCTATCGCAGAAATAAAATCAATATGGATAATACTAAATGGAAAACTATAAAACTAGAAGAAAACATGAGATTAAATATATATGCTCTTAGGTTTGGTGATGAGTTTTTGGATACAACACCAAAGGAGTGATTGTCTATGCAAAAAATAAAATAAATAAAATTGCTAAGTTGGCCCTTAATAAAGTTACAAACTTCCCTGTGAAAGACACTGTAACGGAATGAAAAGAGAAACTACAGGCTAGGTGACAATTTCACAAAATACATGTCTGGTTAAAAAACTTGTATCCAAAATTAGGGGGAAAAAAAGCCAACAATAAGAAAACAAACAACCTCATTAAAAAATAGGCAAAAGATGCCAACAGATACCTAAACAAAGAAGATACACAGAGACTAACAAGTGTAGGAAAACATGCTCAACAAGTCCTTAAGGGATTAACAAATTAAAATGATGAGATACTGCCACACATCTATTACAATGACTAAAAATGTAAAAATCTGACAATAACCCACTGTGGCTTAAGCAGGTAAGGGACCCAACATTGCCCTTGTGAGCAAGGATGCTGGTTCAATCCCTGGTCTCACTCAGTGGGTTAAGGATCCAATGTTGCCATGAGCTGTGGTGTGAGTCACAAATGTGACTCAGATCTGGCATTGCTATGCCTGTGGTGTAGGTGTCAGATGCAGCTCCAATTTGATCCCTAGCCCAGGAACTGCAGGTGTGACCATAAAAAAAAATTTTAATTAAAAATTAAAATTTAAAAATTAAAATTTTAATTAAAAATTAAAATTTTAATTAAAAATTTTTTTAAAAAAATCTGACAATACCAATTGCTAGGAGAAACAATAGGAACTCTCATTTACTGCTGGTGCAAATACAAAATGGCACAGCCAATGTGGAAGACAGTTTGGCAGTCTGTCTAACACAAAACTAAACCTAGTGTCACCAGAGTATTCAACAACCACACTTCTAGATATTTACCAATGATTTGAATCTTTTTATACACACAAAACCCTGAATGTGAATGTTTATCGCCACTTTATTCATAATTGCCCCAAAGTGGGAAGCAACCAAGATGTCCTATAGGAGATGAATGGATAAACAGACTGTGGTACATCTGTAAATGATTAGTATTCAGGGATAAAATGAAATGAGCTATCAAAAAACATGAAAGATACAGATAAACCTTAAGTATATATTGCTCAATGAAAGAGCCCAGGCTGAAAAGCCCATACTCTGTATGATCCCAATTATAAGACAGTCTAAGAAAGGCAAAACTAAAGCTGCTAAACAGACCATCCATTGCGTTTGTGTGATATGGTGTGGAGCACAGGGGATTTTCAGAGCAGAGAAACAATTTTGTAAAATATATCATAAAATATCACACCCAAAAAAGTGATCAAAAGACATAAAGCATTTGTCAGAACCCACAGAACTCTACAGCACCAAGAGTATGCCTTAATATATGCAAATTCAAAAGGAAATCCCTTAGGAAGCCAGAGGATCCAGAATGGAATGGGAAAATGTGACAAATGGATCTAAATTCATTACCAAAGTACGAACCTACCTGACGAGTTGGGGGAAAAGGGTGCTGACCTAAGTAAATTCCAAAATGAGTGGAGTCAGTACCAAAAGTACATAAGCACTGCACTCTAGCTGATGAAGTTGTTCTCCATAGATCTATGGGTTAAACAATTCTGCATGTATACGGGAGCTGAACAATTAAGTAAATGGATGGAAGCTGGTAGGAATCAGATCTCTCAGTGCTGGGGTGGAGGAGGTAAGAATTACCTGTATGGTAATGGAACAGAGTTGGAGATATAAGGACAAACTCATGTTTAGCTTAATACAGAGTCTACTGTTATATACAGAAATATCCACACATATGTGTACATACTAGGTTAGTCTGCTTACACATATCTCCCTATCTGTCAATTTAGAGGGTCCAGGAATGAAAATAGCTTGCTAGCAATCAACAAACACACACACACACACACACCCAGCACTCAGATTTTGTTTCCTAACCATTCTTCAATAAAAAGATCCACAGGTTCTTGGGAAACAGTTGACTCCAGGTGTTAGGCAGGAAATATGGAAATATACAGGATGACCTGGAACATCTTTGGGCACCATGAAATAAGAAAGTGATCAAAAAATAAAGACACCAGGGATGTTCCCATTCTGGCGCAGTGGAAACGAATCTGATTAGGAACCATGAGGTTGCGGGTTTGATCCCTGGCCTCGCTCAGTGGGTTATGGATCTGGCATTGCCATGAGCTGCGGTGTAGGTCATAGACACGGCTCTGATCCCACATTGCTGTGGCTGTGGTGTAGGCCAGCAGCTGTAGCCTGGGAACCTCCATATGCCACAGGTGCAGCCCTAAAAATAAAGAAAGAGAGAGAGAGAGAGAGAAAGAGAGAGAGAGAGAGAGAGAGAGAGGAAGGAAGGAAGGAAGGAAGGAAGGAAGAAAGACTATTCTAAGTGGATAGGCAATGAGGTCCTAGTATACACCACAGAGAACCATATCCAATCTCTTGGGATAGACCATGATGGAAGATAAAAAAAAGAAAGAAAGAAAGAAAGAAAGAAAGAAAGACACTATTCTAAGTGGATATGCAATGAGGTCCTAGTATACAGCACAGAGAACTATATCCAATCTCTTGGGATAGACCATGATGGAAGATAAAATAAGAAAGGGAATATATATATATATATGCAGAACCTGGCAAACATTGTAATCAACTATTTCAGTTTTTTTAAAAATCACTAAAAAATAAAAATAAAAAAGACACAAAATCCCAATGATGAGGGTGCATCAAAGAGTCACAGGAACAAACTGAACAAGGACTCAGGCAGCCAAAACTGGAACAACCTGAGAAACAAAATTAATAACATAGTGTTGAATTATAACCAGAACATAAGATAAATATTCATGAGTCCACACTGCCATAAATAAATCACTGAATAAGTAAACAAATGGAAGAAAATAGACAAATCTCTCCTACAAAGGAACTCCAAATAATATATGTAACTATGACACATTTTATGGAGGTGGAGCTTAACTTTAACTCCCCACTACTTAAATGTGGGCTGCACAGAGTGACTTCCTTGCAAAGAGACTGAGGGAGAAGAGAGTAACTGTACACTGGAGAGGCCTGATCTGCCTCAAGCCAAATGATCAAGGTCAGGATCAACAATGATAAGTCACATGGATGGTGTGTGCCCTTGATATGACATGAGGAGGGTGGTACTTTAACTCTGTACTCTTTCTCCCCAAAACACATGACCCCAACCTAACCAGGAGAAAAATACCCAACAAATCCCAACTGAGGAACAGTCTACAAAATGTCTGACCAGTACTCTTCAAAACCACTAAAATCACCAAAAACAAGGAAAGTCTGAGAAACCATCACAACCAAGAGAAGCCTAAGGAGATAAGATGACTAACTGGCATGTAGTCCCTGGATGGAACCCTGGAACAGAAAAAAAGACAGTAAGTAAAAAACTAAGAAGATTCTAATAAAGCATGGACGGCCTTAGTTTAAAATAAACTATCAATATTTGTTCATTAATTATAATAAATGCACTATATAAATGCACTATTATAACAACAGTGGGAACTGGGTGTGGGATAAATGGATAAATCTTTGAAAGTCTTCTCTAAATACAAAACTGTTCTAAAACAAAATATGTAAGTTCCCTGGTGGCTCAGCAAGTAAAGAATTTGGTTTTGTCACTGCTGCAGCTCAGGATGCTGCTGTGGCATGGGTGTGACCCTTGGCCCAGGAACTTCTGCACACTGCGGGGATGGCCAAAAAATAAATAAATAAATAAAACATGTGTGAAAAAAACTAAGTCATGCTAAGTGCAGGAACTCAGAAATAAAACGACAAATACCATACAATATCACTTATACTGGAATCTAAAATGTGGCACAAATGAACTTACCTATAAAATAGAAACAGACTCACAGACATAATGAACAGATTTGTGGTTACCAAAGGGGAAAGGTAAAGAAGGAATAAATTAAGAGTTTGGAATTAGCAAATACACACTACTATTTATAAAACACATGAACAACAAGGACCTCCTGAATAGCACAGAGAACTACATTCAATATCGTGTAATAAAGCATAATGGAAAAGAATAAATATGAGTAGTATTTCAGCCACACACACAAAAAGGAAATCATGCTGTAGTGAAACGGCAGTATATGAAAAAAAATATCCTAAAAGCACACAGAGTCAAAGACAGTTTATGTACAGGGAATGAAAACGGTCCTGAGAGCAGAGAGCCAAGCACAGTAGACAGCAGCCAGAAGTCAATGAGGTCCCATTTTCAAATTCTGGAATTCAACTTGAAATTCTAGGCCAAGCCAAACTGTAATCCAAGAATCAGATTAAAATAAATATATTTTTCAGATAAACAAATAGCATATTACTGACACCACCTCACTGAAGGTATTACTATCAGATATACTCTCAGCAGAAGAAAAACTGAAATCAGAAGAAAAGGATGCAAACATCTGATTCATTATAGTTGAAACTCTGAAAATACTTTCAAAGATCATTACAAACTCTTTTTAGGTTATTTTTGGCTTCTGAGTTTATGGATAAAACCAATCTCATCATTTATCCTCCAACTAAATATTTACTCTAGTTTCTTACTGCATCCAATCTAAAATTCCATTCAACTATAAGATATCTGCTTTCAAAAAAAACCTTAAAATGTGAAAAAATGCACAGCTTAGAATGTGAAAAAAATGAACATCTTAGAATTGATGGACCATGGTGCAAACTTTACAAATGATTAAAGAAGATTCATCAGTAGAGACTTTTTTTTTTCCTTCTGGCTGCACCCTGGGCATAAGGAAGTTCCCAGGCCAGAGACTGAATCTGAGCTGCAGTTGTGGCAACACCAGATCCTTAACCCACTGTGCCAGGACTGACATCGAAACCTGCACCTCCGAAGTGACCCAAGCCGCTGAAGTGGAATTCTTAACCCACTATGCCACAGCAGGAACTCCCAGTCAACTTCTAATGATCTATCTCAATGTCATTCAGGCTAATGTTTGAAAAACAAGTAGGGGTAGAGAGCCTAAAAGGGAGTTTCTTCCAGAATCAACACTGAGATTTTTGTAAGTTACCCAAAAGGTAAAAAAATCTCTACATTTACAGACACTTCTAAACTTAAATAGAGAAGGTTAATATAGGAATCACCTATAAGAGAGTTCCTCTTGTGGGGCATTAGAAATGAATCCAACTAATATCCATGAGGACTCAGTTTCAATCCCTGGCTTCATTCAGTGGGTCAAGGTTCTGGCATTGCCATGAGGAATGGGTTGCAGACATGGCTCAGATCTGGTGTTGCTGTGGCTATGGCATAGGCAAGCAGCTCGCTTTCAACCCCTAGCCTGAGAACTTCCAGATGCCATACAAACAGCTCTTTAAAAAAAAAAAAAAAAAAAAAAAAAAAAAGATTCACTTATAGGAACATGTTGCTAAACCACAAGAATTAGAGAAAAGAATGTCATGTCAGAGCACTCACAAGTTCAACTCAAGAGAAAAGGTACAGTCACTGTCAATTGTTTCCAAATATCCTGGCTTCACATAACCCACACACCTTAACATGAAACACGTGGGAAACACAATGGGACATTTCCCTCTTCAAATATTTCGACAGAAACACAACAGAGGAGGGAAGGATGGGCATTTAAAGCAATCAAAAATGTAATAAGGAAGAGGCTGGACGGTGGAACTTTTGTAGGAAGACAAGTCAATACCCCTGGACCTCTCTGAAGGGCCAGGGATCAGACAATGTCTGGGTGAGGGTACAACCTGTGCAGCCCATGCATGACACACGTGCAGGGGTCGGTGGCACTGAACTCAGTAGCCCGAAGAATGTCTCACAGAAGGAGCTCTGTCCACAGCCCAACATGGTGCTCTCACACTGCCCAGGCAGTGACACACATATAACTGAATCACTTTGCTGTACACCTGAAACTAGCACAACACTGTAAATCAACTATATTTCAATAAAAATTTTCTTTAAAATAGCCTGTGTTTCCCACACAGATTTATAGAACCTTTTTTACTTTTTCTGAAAAAAAAACTATAAATAATGAGTCCCCTATGGATCTTTAGGCCTAATCCTTCTCTTACAGTCTTCTAGGAAGCTAATAAATTACCAGTGCTCAGAAATAATTTGGCAATTCATTCTAACTGATCACCACAGAGTTCTAACACGCAGAAAGTAAATTCGACACCTCTCCCTTCCCCAGCCCCAAAACCCATTTTCCATCGAGTCCAGAACATATTCAAATGTCCTATTTTACATGGAACAATGAGGAGTTAAATAAACCAAATTCAGACTATCCACAGACCTCTTTTCTTCTTCTGAGGGGTACAATGAAGTGACTCATGGCATAAAGCACTTGACACCAATTACCGAGAAAAAATGTTCGTATCACCAAGTCAGGAAGCGAATTACTTTAGAACTTTTTCATAATTCAGGCGCTTAAATAGTTTGCATAAAGTTCCAAAGTAATTCCTTCCTTCATAAATGACCTTTTGTTAAGAGTGAGCCACTTAATATCAAGGTAATTTTTTTCATTATAAACTCTGGGAGTGGAGCTCAAAGAAAGTGTCCACTGTGGGGGATGCCTAAGTTTACATCTACACAACAGCTACAGCTCAACTTCCATCCCCCAACCCCCACCTCCTCGCCCCAATGTTACTTATATCCTCACTTCTAGATCAAAATTAATTTGCATCTACTTCTCTATTCGCTATCATCCTGAACAGTAACCAGTTTCTGTTCAGTTGCACGAAGTAATGCCTTTGTCCTAACTTGGATTCCACAGACAGGTTATTACAGAGGCTTAAGTTACAAACTAAAGAGAGATTTCCAGGGAAGAAAGTACTCCTTTGACATCTTATATTCTAGGGAAAGACCTTGCCTAAACTGCCAGAATGAGTCCTCTTCTTACCTTCCAAAGGCACTTCCCTAACCGCTCTGCCAATCACATGCACCACTTTGCCCTCAGGAGGAGTTTCTCAACATCCCACCCAAACTGCTCCCCTAGTAGTTCCAGGTCATCCTCTGTTCTCATGTGCTCCCAAATCTCTGACAGTCGCTAGCTCCATCAGAAAGGGACCAGACTCTATGGCCATGCCACCCGACTGCACCCTATCTTGTCTGATTTCAGAAGCTAAGCAGGGCCACATTTGATTAGCCCTTTGATGGGGAAAAGGCACCAAGGAAGGATGTTTAGACAGTGTAGAATGCACCTTTCTTCTGACTTTTGCACCTGACGACAGCACACCAACAAGAGTGAAAATCTTGGGAGTTCCCGTAGAGGGGCAGTGGAAACAAATCTGACTAGGAACCAGAAGGTTGCGGGTTTGATCCCTGGCCTTGCTCAGTGGGTTAAGGATCGGCATTGCCATGAGCTGTGGTGTAGGTTGCAGACATGGCTCGGATCTGGCATCGCTGTGGCTGTAGCTGTGCCTGGCAGTTGTAGCTCCAGTTAGACCCCTAGCCTGGGAACTTCCATATGCTGCAGTGTGGCCCTAAAGAAAAAAAAAAAAAAAGAGTGAAAATCTTGCCCAATAAACTAGTGGGTAGAGGAAAGGGATAATACCACAAAGGTTATGAACATATATTGCTGCTTGGGGGCGCGTAAAATGAGGCTCCTCAAAATACCCAAAGGGGGAATTCCCATCATGGCTCAGTGGGTTATGGACCCCCATGTTGTCTCTTGCGAGAATGTGGGTTCAATCCCTGGCCTCACTCAGTGGGTTGAGGATCTGCCGTTGCCATGAACTGTGGTGTAGGTCGCAGATGCAGCTCAGATCTGGTATTGCTGTGGCTCTAGTGTAGGCTGGCAGCAACAGCTCTGATTGGACCCCTAGCCTGGGAATCTCCACATGCTGTGGGTGCAGCCCTAAAAAGGACAAAATGACAAAAAAATAAAAGTAAATAAAATAAATCTATAATTGAATATATATATCATCTCAAATTATTAAAAAAAGATATTGTGTTATTCATAACGCCAACTCTATTATACACAAGCTAACTGCCCAATAATAAACTGTGGCATAGCCTTAAAAGGGAATACTATGTAATAATCAAAATGTTTTCAAAAGAATATAATCATGGGAAAAATATAATAAAAATGGAAGAAAAGCATCCCTATAAAAGTGCATTTATACCATTCCCCAATTGTTTAAAAAGTTGTGTATATTCTATTCTGTATTCTATTCTCATGTTTCTCATCCCCAGTCATGAATATGATCTAACTAATTATTTCACTACTGAACAGCTCTTTGAAATTTTCTCTTACATACAACCTGCTTTACTAAGAATTCCTTGACTTCACTAAGTAAAATACACACAGGATGTGACACTGATCTTAACATACATGTAACTATAGGAGTTATGATTTTAAATACACTCTTATTTCATTATGTTTTGATACTATATATTTTGACTTATTACAGAATTTTTACTCATTTCAAGAGCAATAAAAAGGTATGAGTTCCAGAAAGACAGAATAGATAGACTTTTTCTTATTCCTATCACTAAATACAAAAACAAAAATAATTAAACCCCCTAGATATTAAATAGAAATCAAACATAAGAAGACTCCAAAAGGTGTATAGGAATGCTCAGGACCCAAGGGTCCTACAGTGAACTTACCAGGTTTTCTTTTGATTCATATGTTCTAGACTTAGAGACAAAGAAGCTGGCCACCCAAAAAGACATCAGACACAGACAAAAAAAAAAGTGCCAACAAAATCCTGCTATCTTTAATCAAAGAACTAGGAAATTTCAGCATCCTACCAAGATTTACTTTTATACAACAAATACTCTACCCAAACACCATAGAAAAAAAGGTGATCCCATGATCAAGTAGGTCCACAAACCCCAACACTCCCTCCAGGGCTGTGTCTAAAAAGACCAGTGTGGGAGCTTTGACTTTCATTTATCAACCTATGTCTAGCCATGCAGCAAAGACCATGTGGGGAACCTGGACTTCTACCCCTACCTGGCAGCAAAGAGACAATAACCTTCCCCCTCCCTCATCATCCCTTTCTCTCCTCTTCCCTACAATGATGTCATAGGACACAAAACTGAGAGTGAGGATTTTAACCACTTCCCAGCAACAATGAGGAGACACGGAGACACACACACACACAGTGTCACAGTAACAAGGTCCTGGATGGAAGCAGGAGATGTAGGGAGAAAAATCACATCTCAACCCAGCAGTGAAGAGGAGCCCATGCCTCCCCTTCCTACCATGTGAACAGAAGATAAAAAGGGAATCTTTTTGGCCACCCTCAAATGAAAGCAATGAGGCTGTAGTGGAGTCAGAGAAAGTCAGCTCAACAGAAAGTTTAAATGAGACCCAGAGTGTCATAACAAAGTAAGTAAAGTGTTTACATTTCTACTGAAAATCACTCACTATACAAGAGCCAGGAAGATCTCAAATGGAATTTTTTTTTTGAAGAGAAATCCAAAAGATTTATTTTTCACACTTCATGTTAAAAATGTGGAACAGCACAGTAGGTGTATGTACCGTGGGTTTCAGTTTAGACAAACTTACCAGATATAGGAGTCTTATTTTCTCTTAAGGGGTTATGCAGGGGGGTAAGAAGTGTATGATTCAGAAGTTTTGCATTTATTAGTATCATTTCTATGCTGCTAAATGCATAATTCTGACTCACAGTTCCCACTGAACCTATAAGCAAGAGGAGTTATTTTATTCATTGCTCTTCCTTCCCTTTCAGTGTTTCCCTAGGGCTGTGTCATGGAAAGAAGTTCACCTGTGATTAGATATTTGGTTATAGTGATGGTAGCTGGGAATCTGGGTACCAGTCTCTGGTTGGCTGGTACCTACACTTGGATGGGATAAGGATGTTTCTGGGGAAGGTAGTGGCCCTAGCTGAAATGCTTTCAGCAAGGGCAGAGAAGCCTTACTCATTAGAAAAAGTCACACCTCTGATGCCAATGTCTAAACTTTAGCCCCAGAGTATCAGAACCCCCTCCTTAGTATTTTATACTTTTGCTTGGTAACCTGGACTAAGAAATATATTTTCTTTCAATCTTACTATCCCCAAATTGACAAGCAGTCTCCATCAATAATAGGCAGTTCATGAAAGAAGCAACAAAAAGACATTCACTCTCACATATAATGAACTATTTTGCATTTTTAAAAGAACAAAGTAGAAATTTTTTTCTACTTTGGCAAAGAAGATGGCAAAGATCCACAAGTTTGACACAATGCTATATTAGCAGGGATGGGGAGAGTACATGTGCACAGCTCTTGGACCATGGCCACCAAATGTAAAGTTTATATTATGCCTGATTTAGCAATTCCACTCCTGTGACGCTCTCAGAACCACAGTAACCCATGCAGAGGAACAGTGCTGGAGAAAACCCCATGCCTGTGCAGATTGAACTCACTTTAAATTTAACCTCAGGTGTGGAGAAAAAGGAGTTCTCCTACTCCACTGGTAGGAATACAAACTGGTACAGCCACCATGGAGAACAGTATGGACGCTTCCCCCCGCAAAAAAAAAAAAAAAAAAAAAAAAAATAGAGCCACCACATGATCCAGCAACTCCACCCCTGGGCATATACCTGGAAAAGCAGGAAAATCTAATTTGAAAAGATACATGCACTCCAATGTCCACAGTCTCAATATCTACAACAGCCCAGACACAGATGCAAGTTAAATGTCCACTGACAGATGAATGGACAAATAAGATGTGGCCCACATACACAACAGAATAATGAAACAATGCCAACACAGATGAACCCAGAGACCACCACACCAAGTGAAGTTAAGTCAGACAGAGAAAGAAAAACAGTATGATATCACCCACATGTGGAATCTAAAACATGACACAAGTGAACCTATCTAGGAAACAGAAACAGACTTGCAGACACAGAAAACAAATCCACAGTTACCAAAGGGGAAAGAAAGGAGGCAGGATAAAACAAGAATATGGGATTAAAGAAACACACCCACTGCATATAAAACAGACAACCAACAAGGACCTACTGCATAGCACAGGGAACCACATGCAACATCTTGTAATAACTTATAACGGAAAAGAATCTGAAAAAGAATATAGATATAAATATATATAGATAGACATACACACATAAAAATATATCCAGATATATATATATGCATATGTATCACTTTGCTGTACACTCAAAAACAACATAACACTGCAAATCAACTACAGTTCAATTTAATAATTTCAACTCAAATCTCAAACATCCGCCCCAGCCCTGCTTAGTAATTCTACCATGCTTTCTTTTTTTTTTTTCAATCTGAATTTTAAAAGACAGTCTTCTTTTGAATTTAAAATAGTCTCAGAGTTCCCATTGTGGCTCAGTGGTAATGAACCCAACTAGTACCCATGAGGATGTGGGTTTGATCCTTGGATTCACTCAGTGGGTTGTGGATCTGGCATTGCTGTGAGCTGTGGTACAGGTTGCAGATGTGCCTCAGATCCCAAGTTGCTGTGGCTGTAGTGTAGGCCAGCAGGCAGCTGCAGCTCTTATTTGACCCTCAGCCTGGGAACTTCCATATGCTGCAAGTGCAGCCCTTAAAAAAAAAAAAAAACTCTGTAATAATTTATATAGGAAATATAAATATAATATAAATATATATATTATATAATATAAATATAAATTTCCTATATAAATTTATAAAAAGAACAGATGTGTATACATGCATAACTGAATCATTTTGTTGCACAGCAGAAATTATCACAACATTGTAAATCAACTATACTTCAATAAAGCTATAAAAAATGAAAAAAGACAATCAACAGATGTCAACAAGATAACAAAAACAAGTCAGAATTATCTGAAAAAGATTTTAAAACGGACATCAAAAAAATGTCTCAAAGAGCAATTACAAACATGACAGAAATAAATGAAAAACTAGAGTCTCAGAAGAGAAAGAGAAAATATAAAGGAGGACCAATTGAAATTTTAGAACTGAAAAACAAAATAAAACTAAATAAAAACTAAAGGGAGAAGTTCATCAACAGAACAGTGAAAGAAGGAGTGAACTGGGGGACAGAACAGTAGAAATAACCCAACTTGAAAATCAGATTAAAAAAAAAACTGAATAAGGAAAAAGTGAACAAAGCCTCAGGAAACTACGGGGTTAAAGTAAAATATCTAATTGTATTACTGGAGTCTTAGAAGAAAAAGAAGGTGAAACTAAAAAAGTACATGAAAAAATAATGGCTGACACACCGCAAATTTGACAAGAGAAAATCTATAGATTCAAGAAGTGGCCAAACCCCAAATGAGATAAATCTAAAGAAACCCCTACCATGATACATCATCATCAAACTTCCAAGAACTAAAAACAATGAAAAAAACTTCAAAACATCAAGAGAAAAACAATTCCTTACCTATAAGGCAAAAGCAATTCAAACAACAGTGTATTTCCATCTTGGAATCCAAAGAGTATCTCTACAGATACTAATATATTCAGATAATTTTTTTAACCCTTCTCTCAATCTCTGTCTTTCAACTAGAATGTTTAACTACTTAAATTTAATGTAATCTCCGATAAAAGCAACATTTATGTCTGCCATTTTGCTACTTGTTTTCTTTCTTTTTTAAAAAATTATACTTGATTTACAATGTGGTGCCAATTTGCTACACGGTCCCCTCTCTCTTACTGACTTTGATTTGTTAACTCAAAACTTTCTAGAGTATAATTTTAATTTCCTTGTCATTTCATTTACCATATAGTTTTAAGCTATTTTTCCTGGGGATACCAATTAAAAACATATTACACTTCCTTTTTGGATTGATATTATCTTTAATATTATACAAAAACTTGGCCTATCATTCTGCTTCCTCTCCCCTTTCTTTATGCCATAGAAACATTATATACAGTATGCACATCAAAACATATTTACAATTATTGCTTTACACTGTTGTCTTTCAAATTAAGTAGGAAGAAAAAAGTGATAAACAAGACATATACTTAAACTGTATTTTGTATGACCTAGGTAGTTAACCTTACTGGTGCTCTTTATTTATTATTCACATGGATGCAAATTACTATCTACAGACCTTTCATTTCACCTAAAGGATTTCCTTTGGTATTTCTTGCAGGATAATTAAGCAAAGATTATCTCAGCTTTTTTTTTCAACTTTATTTTCTAGACCAGTCTTAGATTCATGGCAAAATTCAAGGGAAGGTACAGATATTTCCCTGCCCCACACATTGATAGCCTTCCTCATTATCAACAACCCCCACCGAAGTGACAGAATTGTTACAACTATCTGTAACAGACTGATGAACCTACGAAGACACATCACTAACAACCAAAGTCCACAATTTACATTATGGTTCACTCTAGTATATTCTATGAGTTTGGACAAATGTACAGTCTATCATTTAGGTATAATTCATGTAGTTCCACTGCCTGCCCTAAAAATTCTCTGTGCCCTTCCTATTTACTCCCTCCCCCTAAGCGTTGGAAACCACTGACTGTGTCATTATCTCCATAGTTCTGCCTTTTCCAGAATATCATACAGTTGGAATCATTCAATATGAAGCCTTTTCAGATTAGCCTCTTTCACTTAATAATATGTATGTAAAGTTCCATGCCTTTTCACAGCTTGATGGTTCATTACTTTTTCCTGATGAATAACATTCCATTGACTGGATGTTACCACATTTTATCTTTTCATTGACTGAAGGACATTTGGTTGTTTCCAAATTTGGGCAATTATAAATGAGTAGGCTATAAACATCTGTGTGCAAGTTTTTGTATGAACCTAAGTTTTCAATTCCTTTGAGTAAATGCCCAGGGAGTAGGACTGCTAGATAGTATGGTAAAAGTACGTTTAGTTCTGTAAGAACTTTGGCCTTGACTTCCTGCTTGTGCTCAGCCTCAAGGTCAATTAGAGGTGAGAAGCAGGGCTTTCTCAGGTCTTTCCTGAGCACCACCACAGCCTTACACATACTTTCTGGACATCCTTCAAAGACCCTCTGGGCTGAGTTCCTGTCGTGGCGCAGCAGGTTTCCAGTTCGATCCCTGGCCTTGCTCAGCGGGTTAAGGATCTGGCATTGCCATGAGCTGTGGTGTAGGTGCAGACATGGCTCGGATCTGATGTTGCTATGGATGTGGCATAGGCTGGAAGCTGTATTTCTGACTGGAACCCTAGCCTGGGAACCTCCATATGCTGCAGGTGTGCCCCTAAAAAAAAAAAAAGAAAGAAAAAAAAAGAGAGAGAGACCCCTGTGGGCATCTAATTCCCCAACTTCTCCTTTTAATCTTTTCCTCCAAATGTCATGTATTGCCTCAGGCGGCTCCTAGCTACTTTTCAACTTGGAAAAGTAAATTTTCAACATGGAAAACATTCAACTCAATAGCAAAAAAAAAGAGTAAATATATGTTTTTAATTAAAAATTTAATTAAAAAATAGGGCAGAGGTCTAAGGAGACATTTTCCAAA
This sequence comes from Sus scrofa, assembly GCF_054392235.1. NCBI lineage: Eukaryota > Metazoa > Chordata > Mammalia > Artiodactyla > Suidae > Sus > Sus scrofa. Next base: position 153,731,948 of record NC_139383.1, read on the forward strand.
GAAGACACAGATGGCCAACAGGTACATGAAAAGATGCCTAACATCACTAATCATCAGGGAAATGCCAATCAACACCAAAATGAGACATCGTTTCACAGCTGTTGGGACGGCTGCTATCAGAAAAACAAGAAATAGCAGGTATTGGCAGGGATGAAGAAAATGGAGCTCTTGTACACTGTTAATGGGAACAGTATGCAGGTTCCTCAAAAAATTAAAAACAACATATACCACACCTACCACTTCTGAATATTTAGCCAAAGAAAACAAAAACACTAACTCCAAGATATATGCACCCTTATGTTCACTATAGCATTGTGTATAATAGCCAAGATATGGAAGAAGCTGAACTGTCTACTGATAAATGAATATATATAATCATAAATTGTTATGATTATACATATAATCATAATATATATTCATATATATATTTATGAACACATATATATATAAAACAGAATGAAGTCTCAGCAGTTGAGACAACATGGATGAACCTCAAGGGTATCCATGAGGCTAAGTGAGATAAGTCAGACAGAGAAAGAAAAATACTGTATATCATTTCTCTTATATGTGGAATATAACAAAACAAAAAGCCTCATGGTGAGGGTGGGAGATGGGAGAAATGGATGAAGGGGCTAAAAGTTGAAAAAAAAAAGACAAATATAAAAAAATTATGTGACACAGAAGAAATATGGAAACGGGAGATAAAGCAGGAAAATATCAACAAATTCATGTAGGAAAAGGCTTTATGGATGGGAAAAGCTCTGGATTAGGTATGTTAAAGACAGCCTGGCAAGCAAGGTGACTCCCCAGATAGATCAAATAACGCTTCTCTGGCAAGAAGACCCTGGAGGAACCCAACCCAGTTATTCTCCCTTTGGTGGCTGATAACTGGTAGCCTTCACTGTGATAACAGACTGTTGCTTTGCAAGGCTTCTTGAAGGAGCTAGAGATGTGGGATGGAATGTTCTCATCAAAAGTCAGCTAATTTTCTTCAATAAATGTCTGCCTGGATTTCTGCAAGCCTTTGGTTCATTCTCAAAGTTTCGAAAAAGTTGGTTTTGGAAATTTTTGCTGGATTTCTCCTTGATTTTGTGGAGGAGAGAATTTCCAGGGGTCCTTCTTCCACCAACTTCACTTGTATCCCTCAGGCAGTCATACCTGACAAAACTATTTATGGGGTTCTGGTACAGAGTCCTGGTTAAGAACCACCATTCAGAGTTCCCGTGGTGGTGCAGTGGCAACAAATCCAACTATATTCATGAGGACTCAGGTTCAATCCCTGGCCTTGCTCAGGGGATTAGGAATCTGGTGTTGCTATGAGCTGTGATGTAGGTTGCCAGCTGCAGCTCCAACTCAACCCCTAACCTGGGAATTTCCACATGCCACAGGGCAGACCTAAAAGCAAACAAACAAACGAAAAAAAACACCATACAGAGGATTCCTATTAAAAACATGATTTGCACATGAGTATACATTCTCTTCTTCCCAAAAAGCAAAAAAAAAAAAGGTAAAGAAAGGTGTCACAGAATAAATTCAAACTTAGCAAAATGAACATGAAAGGAGAAGACAACATAAGAAACTTGAAAAAAAAAAAAAAGAAACAACTTGGAGTCTGAGAAGTTAAGTGGACAGGAAATGATGACTAACCATCTTCCAAGTACAAATCTAAGTCCACAGAGAAGAATCTGAGATGGAGCCCAGAAGAACTCACAAACTGGAAGGAGCAGGTAACCATGAAGGCAGAAGTGTGGATGAGGTTAACACGGGAGGACTAGAAGCAAGTCTTTATAAGAATCATTTAAACGCCCCCAATATATTCATATGCAGGGCTAGCAACTGCTCCTCCCTGCTCTCTGGCAGGATATTAGAATTTTACCCTCTGAAGACAGAGCAGAAGAATACTACACATCAGACACAGGCAGAACTGCGATGGAAGTAACACATACAAACAGAGGCAGGGTTAAGAACACCTGGCTCTTGCAGACCCTGTCCCCTCCTGGCTCCTGGAATTCTGACTGCCAGGCTCTGATTGCCCAGGTGGCATATTAGAAAATTCTTCTCTGGGTAAACTGATCAGCCTGAGAGAAAAGATCTGACCATATTAAGGTCCCCAAAATAATATCTTCCACCAGATTATGCTAAAGTGAAGCCCCTGTGTCCATTCTTTCTGAAACATTCACGGACACACACACAGTGCTATCAAGGATCACCTAGCATTTTTGGAAAGCCTCCACTATACAAAACAGAGTCAAAAAATACAAGCAGAGAATAAAGGGGCTTAAAAGAAACACAATACAGGGAACAAATGAAAACTTCCAAAACTTAAAAAAAAAAAAAAAACTTCAGAAATATGAGAACCACTGTGGCACAATGGGATGGGCAGTGCCTCTGGAGTGCTGGAATGCAGGTTTGATCTCTGGCCTGGCACAGTGGATTAAGGATCCACTTATGCCACAGCTGTGGAGTAGGTCACAACTGCGGCTCAGATCTGATCTCTGGCCTGGGAACTCCACATGCCTTGAGGCGGCAAGAAAAGAAAAGGAAAGGAAAGGAAAGGAAAGAAAAGAAAAGAAAAGAAAAGAAAAGAAAAGAAAAGAAAAGAAAAGAAAAGAAATATGAGAAGCTAGAAGAAGGAGAAGGAGAATAAAGAAATATGATAAGCTACTGCATCAATATAAAAAGAACAAGGTTTATCAGGCTGTGGTCACTCCCAACTAGGAACAATCAGAGAGCAAAGAAGAGTTCTTGGAGATTGGGAGAGAGGAGACAAAGAACAAAATTCTGAGGAAAAATTATTTTTAGCTTATCCCCAACCAAACTATCTAACCAAGTAGAAGAGAAAAAATAAAGCCACATAATACCTCAAAACATTGTATTCTCTGCTTTCCTTCTCAGATGGCTACTGAGGGTCACCATCCACCAGAATGAGAACACAGACCTAGAATCCCTGAGAAGGATATAACTGGATAAAAACAACAGAAATTTTCTACTTCAGTTGTGGTATAATCAACTACAAAACATATTTTTTTCTTCATCCCAGGTTCCTGATATGACAGGAAGCTTCAAAATGCTTGGAATTTCCAGATAGGAACATCTTTTTCATGTTCATGAGGACAGCGATGGCAGAGGTCACCCTGAACAGCAGCAGGATGGGTGCTGGTCATCAGAAAAACCCTTGGGGAAATTAAAAAGGTGGAACTTTCAGCTCAACCTCCAGGGAAGGAGAGGATGCTAAAAATGGAACAAAAGCATGTGGCCAAAAATCCAGTCAATCATGTCTACAAAAGGGAATATCCATAAAAATCTCCAGAGAGCAAAGCCTGGGAGAGGTCCCTGGTTGGAAGGGTGGCACAGTGCACCAGGAAGGGGGCAAGGTGGTTTCATGTGCTCTGGACCCCCCCCCCCGACCCTGTCCCACGCACCTCTCTATCTGGCTGTTCAGGTGTAGCCTTTATAATAAAATGATCCTGGTAAGTATAGGATTTTCCTAAGTTGTGTGAGTTGTTCTAATGAATGATCAAACTTGGGATTTGGGGAAGCCCCAAATTTGCAGTCAGACAGACAGAAATGCAGACGGCCTCAAAAAGCACTTGAGGCTGGCATCTAAAGCAGGAGCATCTTGCTGGGAATCGCGACCTTAACCTTTTAGGGTATGATGCCAACTCAGAGCATTTAGAGTGAGAATTGAATTGACTTGTAGAACACCCAGCTGATGTTAAAGATATGTTGACAGAACACAGTAGTGAAGGAAAATACCAGTTCCACAGTTGCCAATTCAGTTACAGGCAGGAAGACAAAAGCTTCAAAAGATACGTCTCTAAAAATAAACCATAGGTGTTCCCTCTGTGGCACACCGGGTTAAGAATCTGACTGCAGCAGCTGGAGTCGCTGTTAAGGCACAGGTTCGATCTGTGGCCTGGTGCAGTGGGTTAGAGGACCTGGCATTGCTGCTGCGGCGGCTTGTATTCAATCCTTGGCCCAGGAACTTTCCTATGCTGTGGATGCGGTCATAAAATAAAAAATAAAAATAAATAAAAATGTAAATGATACAAAACCACATGTGTCAAAATAAGGGGAGCAATTTATTATTTCTGCTGGAAAGTTTGGGGATGAAACAACGTTACGTGAAAAATTCAACAACTGGTAAAAGATAATAGTATTAACTTTGAGGAAAAATAAAGAGTTAGACTAGAAAATAAATGTAACCATAAACTACTACTTGGCACATGTGAATAGTGATTTCATTACTATTTAAATATATACACTGTCTATAAATTTAACCAAAAATGATGACAATTTCATTTAGGTGGATATGGAAAGAAAAGAGGAAGAGTATTACTTATCTGGTGCTGGGCGTTGGGGGATGTGAATGGATAAGAAAATCCTCACTGGCAGTATTGGGAAGTCCTTAGATACTGACCATAGCTCTACACTAAAAACCAGTAGTTATAAACCTTTTTTTTTTTTTTTTTTTTTTTGCTTTTTAGGGCTGCACTCACACCATGTGCAAGTTCCCTGGCCAAGGGTTCAATTGGAGTGGCAGCTGCCGGGCTACACCAGAGCCACAGCAATGCTGTGGGATCCGAGCCACATCTGTGACCTACACCACAGCTCATGGCAACGCCGGATCCTTAACCCTCTGAGCAAGGCCTGGGATCAAACCCACATCCTCATGGATACTAGTTGGGTTTGTTACCGCTGGACCACAATGGGAATTCCTATAAATATTTTTTTAAGAGATACAGATGCAAATCTCAAAGAAACACCCAGAGTTGGAATCAGATGGTTCTGGGAATGTAAACCAAGGCAGAGGTATAAAGAAGTCATGAAGAACTATTTCAGTGGTGTAACTTATGTGCAAATATAACATTAACAAAAATACAAATTTTTAGAAAAGTATCACCACCCACAATAGTACTGTGACGTTATCACAGGAAGCACTATTATGTTTTAAGGAGCAGGACCCACACCGTATGGCAGCATTCTCCAGTCCACACAATTACAGAGGGCTGGAGCCAGTTTGAACCCCTGTTCTTATGATCCCAAATCTTGTGTTTCTCTCTCAATCTTCCTGGTGGCAACGCAGGAGTGGAAAGGATGGACTGTGACCGGAAGGGACTGAGAAATCTCTTCATAGAAAGTGTCATCTGAGCAAAGCTTTGAGCCATTCCAGTGCCTTAAGGACACCCTTCCATCCCTCTGTCTTCCCTTGTGGTTACCCGGCTTCTGGTCTGGGCTTGGGCAAGGGAGGCTGGAGTTAATGCAGTCCACCCACCCACAACAGGGTCCCAATTCAGGGTCTGCTAAGCTCTTGACAGTCTGTAAGCCATCTACAGTCCCTTAGTGCCCAGTAGTTATAGCTCCCAGGACCTGCACCAACATGGGTGTACAATCAACACAATAAAGTGAATAGAAGTACATTTGACAGGGTTCCCTCTGGGACTGAACCCGGTAACATGCTCTCTACAGAGCCAGGCATCGTGTCTGCCAGTGCTGTCATCCCTCTGATCTTTTTTTTTTTTTAGTATGTATTTATTTATTTTTAATAAATTTTATTGGAGTATAATTGACTTAGAAAGTTGTGTTAGTTTCAGGTGTACAACAAAGGAAATCAGTTGAACATATACATATATTCATTCATTTTCATATTCTTTTCCCATATAGGTATTACACAGTACTGAGTAGGTTACTTTATGCTATACAGTAGGTCCTTGTTACCTATCTATTTTATATATAGTTGTGTGTACATGTCAATCCCAACTCCCTAATTTATCACCCCCCCTCCATGTTTCCCCTTTGGTAACCATAAATTTCAAAATCTCCTGAGTCTATTTCTGTTTTGTAAGTTCTTTTGTATCATTTTTATTAGATTATACATATCAGTGATCTTGTATATCTGTCTTTCTCCATCTGACATACTTCACTTAGTATAATTTCTAGGTCCATCCATGTTGCTGCAAGTGGTACTATTTCATTCTTGTTATGGCTGAGTAGTATTCTACCATATGCATGTACCACATCTTCTTTACCCACTCCTCTGTCAATGGACATTTAGGTTGCTTCCATGTCTTGTCTATAGTAAACAGTGCTGCAGTGAACATTGAAGTCCATGTATCTTTTTGAATTATGGTTTTTCTTCGGATCCCCAGGAATGGGATTACTGGATCTCTGATCTTACAATCCTTGCAGAGCACCTGGAATCCAAGGCCCAAAGTGTCTCTTGGAATGCAAAGCTCTGCCCACCCCCTCTTGATGGGTGTGCTTTGTCCTCCTACTGCACTCAAATAGCTGATTCAATGCTTTCACACCTCCCTGAAGCCACCCTCCCTTCCAGGCCAGTTGCAAATGGCTTTCCACAAGGAGTGTATTAGTCAGGGTTCTTCGGAGAAACAGAGCCAATAGCATAAACAAAGAAAATTTTTAATAAGAACTGGCTCATACATTTTTGTAAGTATTGGCTCACACAGGCTGCACAGTCCTGTGACCTGCCATCTACAAGCTGGAAAGCTGGTGGTGTAATTTGATCCAAGTCCAAAGGCCAATGGTTTAAGTCCCCTTACACCCCAAGGTGATCCTCTTTGCTCAGTCTATCAATTCACATGTTAGTTTCTTCCAGAAACCCTCTCACAGACACTTTTGGAATTAATGTTTCACCAGCTCTCTGGGCATCCCTCAGCCCAACCAAGTGGACACACCAAATTCACCATCCCGGTTAGAGCAACATCTCTGTTAGGGTAAGATCCAGGGCTGGGTCCATTCTTAACATCTGCCTACTGAAACTGCGGTCCATCTACTATTTATCTCTATGACTATCTACCCAGCTATTTTTGCCTTTCTGAGTACTTTAATGGAAGTCTTTCTCTTGAAAATGGCATATAGCTGGAACTTGTAAAACTGAACCTTGGTTGCTATTTCTACATAGGTGCATCTACCCACTTTACAACAGAATAATTATGGGTGAGACTGGGCTTATTTCTGTCACTGGGTGTTGCTATTTCCCCACAGTATTTTCTTGTGCTTCTTAAAACTATTTCCAGGGAGTTCCCATGTGGCTCAGTGGGTTACGCACCCAACTAGTATCCATGACGATGCAGGTTCCATCCCTGGCCTTGCTCAGTGGGTTAAGGATCCAGCATTGCTGTGAGCTGTGGTGTAGGTCGCAGACGCGGCTCCAATCTGGTGTTTCTGTGGCTGTGGCATAATAGTCCTGATAGAACCCCTAGCCTGGGAACCCCCATATGCCACAGGTGCAGCCCTAAAAGGCAGAAAAGAAAAAAAAAAAAAACCATTTCCAAAGAGTACTGGAATGTTCATGTTTCTTTCCATTTTCCCTTCAACATTTGAAAATGTTATAACCTCTTTCTACTCCTATAGTGGTTATTTAAAAATTTTTGAAAACACATATTGTCACCTATATATACATACACACACACATACATACATGTAGAGAAAGAGAAATATATATATATATATATATGGGTTACAAATTGATATTAACATTTCAGAGATGGTTGTTGTTTGACAATTAGGATTGATGGAAATTTTTTCTGATCTCTGGCTAGTTTTCCTTATACCCCACTTACATTTTGGTTAGGGTTTGTTTTTGTTTTTGCATAACTGTAATGCATTATCTGCTCATTCTCTCAGATCATCTGTGGGTGGTAGATACTGGGTCTTTGCATATTTGAAAACGTTTTTTTTTCCCATTTGGCTTTGTAGAGATTTGGAGAATAATCGTCAATTCCTGAGCTGAGTTATAAGTCCTCTGTCTTCTCAAAACCCAGAGTTTTCTGATAAGACCAAAGGTGTCATGTTGGCAGTTATTTTTTGGCAAATTATCTCCCTCTGTTCCGGATGAATTTAGGATTTTTTTCTTTATCCTTAGTGTGCTAAAATTGAAGTGCTCAGTGGGTCTTTTATATCTATGTCTTCACGTCTTCCTTGATTTCTAGAAAATTTTTAAAAAAGATGATGTCTTTATATTTTTACTTCCCAGATGCTCAGGTATCTCCTTCTGAGATGCTTACCAGACTCAAGTCAGAATTTATTCCAATGCCTACGGTCAGTCTATGGTTTCCAACTAGTGCCCCACTGAAGGGCTTCCTGATAAAAGCAGATTCAGTCTGGTGTGAGAGGTACAAAACAAGCCCCCTCATTTTGTCTTGTTCTAGAAAACAAAGCAGCAAGAGTTACCATCGTGGTGCAGTGAAAACAAATCCGACTAGGAACCATGAAGTTACAGGTTCAATCCCTGACCTTGCTCAGTGGGTTAAGGATCCGGCATTGCTGTGAGCTGTGGTGTAGGTCGCAGATGCAGCTGGGATCTGTCATTGCTGTGGCTCTGGAGGAGGCCGGCAGGAACAGCTCCGATTAGACCCCTAACCTGGGAACCTCCATATGCCACAGGTGCGGCCCTAAAAGGACAAAAGACAAAAAAAAAACAGAGCAGCAATCAAGGATCAGGGTGATCAAAAGGACACAGGAGTCACCCTGATAAGCTGAGCCTCAGAAATAATAACAATTGGAATGAAATCAGACACATCAAACACCCTCCAAAATAATTCAAAATAATAATAAAATCTCACTGGTCATCTATTTAAGTATCCTGATTACTGCAAAATATATTTAAAAATTAAAAAACAAAAATATCCCCAAACAAAAAAATAGGAAGAATGTCTGTATTCAAATTTCAAAATCTTCTCTGCTAGACAAGAATGGTCATAATAATATAATACCTAGTTCACCAGATCAAAAGATAGGCAAAACTTAGGTGTGTGAAAGTGTTTGAAAACTGAAGTTACATACATGTAGATGATGCTTTTTTAGGGCCCTTTTCAAACACAGACGTTGATATACACCTATAAAGCTACCAGTTAGCAAGGGAGACAAGTTCTGAATCCTCCCAGGGCTGGTCCACGACCATTGCCTTTCCAGATTTCCTGCAGATATGATGATAAACTCAGAAGAGTCTCATTTTCCTCCCAAAGAGCAGCATTTCTGAAATAGGTGCAATCTTTCTAATACAGACAAAACTATGCCATGTAGCCCCTCTTGCTGTTCTTTTCCTCTGAGATTACATTTCAAGCACTTTAAAAGTATGTCTAATTCTGAGTGTTTTTAAAGTGATATTTGAAAAAAATGCAGGGAGCCAGTGGAAAGCTGGTTTGTGATGACACACCAATGACCAGCTGCTCCCGGCAGACGTAAATCACTACTGGAAAGGAAACAACATCTCCTGTCACGAGTATTCCCTTTCAGTTTCTAATTGAATCCACTGCCTATAATTTTCCCCGTTATCAACAATGAAGGTGCCATCTGCACGCAGTTGCCCTAATGCATGCCCAATGATCACTGACAAAGGATCATCCTGGGCCATGGCCATCACATTAAATTACTCCATACATGGAATAGCAGGAGGGGTCCAATGGGCCTGATGCCCCTGAGGGAAAGGAAGGCAAGGAAGACCTCCCAGCAGCTGGATGCCAGTCCAGCTGCAGGTACAGAGCGCTGCCTTCAGTGCCTCCCATTCCTAAGACCACAGGTCAGCAAAGATCACTCCTGATGTAAGGACTTTGAGAAAAGCCTCTGGTGCAGTTTCCACTCACTCAAGCTACGAAGACAGGAGACTGCTAAATAAAGGAAAGGGAAGACTCAAGCCAGATTCAGAGAGATTCTGCTGCTTTAAAATACCTATGCTTCATGCATTTAACCTAAAAGTAAAAAGTACCACCTGACTTCCTACCATCTACAGGATGTGCCCTTGAGGACTAGCCAGAGGCACTTGAATGTTTGCAAATAGCAGAATTCTATGGGCTTTGTTTTTATCAATATGCCATCAAGGCATTTTGTTGATCCTCAGCCTACAGATATTTTAGGCAAATATAAAATACTGTCCTAAATGATTCAGTCACAATGTGCTAATGACAACACTTAATGAAAGACCTAAAAGCAACATTTTTGGTTTAAAAAAAAAAAAAGACCTTGTACAGAATTTTTAAAATATGTTCTCTTAAGTGTTTTAAAGCTTTTAATTTTTAAAACCCATAAAATGTTTCATTTATGATAGAAGCTGTAAATATAAAGTCAAGATTTTTCAAGTGAACATACCAAAAAGTCCATCATCTCATTAAAGCCATCTTTGAAAATAATCAGTATAGAACTGTTTTCAGTTGCTTGGGACACTGTGGGATTTTAATTTTTCTCCAGTGTCAGAATATATGCATCCAAAACAAAAATAAAAACAGAAAATCCATCTCTGTCTCATCTGTGAGCCATCAACATTCATCAGGGGACCGTGCTTTGAAGTACACCTGCCAGTCCTAATAAATGAACTCACTCTGAAAATAAGAATATCTCTACCAAAAGTTTTCGAATAATAGGTCTTTAATCCTAACAGGAATCCAAAATATTTGATATTTTAATAGCTTTCTTAGAGTAACTGCATCTCCTTCTATAGGGACTACATTAAAAGAAAAAATTCATTTGCATTTAAATAAATCATAAATGTAGGAAGTATGTAAAAATGCTTATTTCTCATTCTTGAATAAGTCAAAGGTATAGTCATGGAATCGGACATTACAACTTCTAATTGTAATTTTTTTAGATAATACCTCATAGGCATATATTCAATAGGTCACTAAAGACCATCTGAAGTTAAAAAAAAGAAGAAAAAACACTAAAAATTTTAAAGAAAGATCACCCGATGGACATGATCATCATTTCAAGAAATCTCACGCCAAGTGTTCACTGCTCAATGTTCAAAGGAACACATTTGATATCAAAATGATATTGAAGTATTAACATTGATTAGTGAATCAAAAATGCATTAAAAATACAAAATAACATAGTTTTGCCCATTGGCTTAGTTGCTGATAAAGTGTATCTTGTAAACTTCTGGTTCAAGATGCTTATTTATTCAAGTTCAAGCTTATATCAATTGATTTCCCCTTTTGCCACTGAAATTAAAATAAAGGAGGGAAATGGCATAAACTCAAAACAGAATAGGAATGGGGCCATAAAAAAACAAGATATTTCAATACATCACAAGAAGAGAATGCACACATAGAGGCCTGCTGACTACCAGAGCTGGTGAAGGAAGCCATATGCTGAATAATGCTGAGGGGTGTCCACTGGAAAAAAACTGCACAATCTGAAAGTTGAGAATTGTTTTATTTGGTAGACAAAACTGCTGAGGTAACCCTGGGACACAGCCTCTCATGTGATTCTGAGGGACTGCTCTGAAGAGGTAAGGGGAGAATGGGAATATACATGAGTTTTTGCAACAAAAAACAGGCAGGTCTGAACTTCAAAAGATTCTTGTTAACAAAAGAAAACCATACACCTCAAAGAATTTAGCTCTCTTCCTATGGGAAGATGCAAGAGTCTGGGTTCCCTAAAATCACTCCTTTGATAAGCACCTCAGCTGTCTGGGGCCAGCACCCTGCTGTTCTCCATCCTGAGTCCCCTCAGGGTGCACAGCTGGGGGCGGCTGCAGTGGCTGAGGGCTTGGCAGCCCCTTCTTCTCCATTCTGGCTATAGCAAATTAATGGCTGCAATCTATTTGGTTTAACTATAAGGCAAGCAGCATTTTTTCACTCACAGGGAGCTGCAGGGTGGAGGAAGCCAGGCTGCCATGCAGAAGCCCACAGAGTTCAAAAAACCACCTGACCTGCATCTGTAGGAAGGCAAGGAGTACTCAGAAGAGGTGTCACAGGTGAATTCAGAGAAAGCTCTACCTGTCAGCTCTCATCGAGAATAACCAGCAGCCAGGGTTTATCCTCTTTCTGATAGCGACAGAGTAGAACAGTTACAGGGGTAGTTGTAGAAGTCCCAGTAGGGGACCGTAAATAGAGAGAGAAACCTAGGGAACTTTGGGAGACCACTGTAAGTTAATAATTGCTCAAGAAAGCCATTAGAATGAAGAGGCTTGCTTAACTATAAAACCATAAATACAAGCATGAGGTATGCCTTAGGTCATTAAGTTAGAGACAAAATGAGGCCTGCATTCAAGTTCAGCAAAATAATGTTACTTACCACCAAGGACAAGAATTAAAGGGAAAGATGACATTCCAAAGTAGGAGACCCTCATTATAAGGAAACCAGAGATGATTCAACATATTTTAGCATGTGTTACCTTCTGCTGATTTGAATAAGCGCCATAGCAGTCCTAGTTTGACCTCATAGGGTCAAATACTCTCACCTGACAAGGAGGAGCTAGGGATGTAAGCCTGAAGTCTAGTCAAAGAATGAGGAAGAAGACAGTCTCTTCCCACTCCCTGCTTTCCTTGAATTATAAAAATGTAACCCAGGAGTTCCCATCGTGGCTAAGTGGTTAACGAATCTGACTAGGAACCATGAGGTTGCGGGTTCGATCCCTGGCCTCCCTCAGTGGGTTAAGGATCTGGCGTTGCTGTGAGCTGTGGTGTAGGTCACAGACACGGCTCGGATCCCGTGTTGCTGTGGCTGTGGCATAGGCTGGCCACTATAGCTCTGATTCGACCCCTAGCCTGAACCTAAACAGAGAACCTAAACTTCAGTAAGTCCAGACACCAGGTGAGTGAATCTAATTTAAAACCATGGGCTCAAGTCCCAATCTGGGTTTAGGCTGGGTTGGAGTTCTGACACATGGGTTCAAGTCCCATCTGAGTCCTGGCTAGGTTCAAGTCAGAGGTGTTTTCTGTTTCACCTCCATGGAGTCAAAACTCAAACTGATCTGATCTGTTAGTTCTGTTCCATACAACATGGACGCCTCCACAAAACGTGGCCAGTGCTGAGATTTGCTGTGGGCCTAACACACAGGATGTCCAAGACATAGCTCTGCCCTCCCCTAAAACTGTAAACTATCTCCTTAACATTTTTTCATGTCCCCTACATATTGCAATTTTAATAATTTAGAAGTGCTGGGTTAAGTAAGATATTAAAATAATGTTCCCTGCACCATTTTACCTTTGAAATGCGACCATCGGACAATCTAAAATCATATCTGGGGCTGACATTATGTCTCTAACAGTACTGATTTCAAGAACAAAAAAGCTATTGTGAAAAGAAGTGCTTCAGAGCAAGGCATTCAGCCCTTGAGCATTTCAGGTCTTCGAAAATATAGCAGCCCCCAGCCCTAAAACCACAGCTGACAGACATAAATCCTACCCTCTGATACAGCACTTCCACCAATGTTTCTGTTCCCTAATTTAAAAATATGAAGATAATACTAAGAACCAGAAGGCATTTTAGGAAGTCTTGCCAAACAAAGGAATAATAAAAATAAACAGAAAGACAAATGAGTCAATAAGGAAAATTAAAAGAGGGAAAAAATAACCCAAGAAGAAATAATGTTCAGTTTAAAACAAATGAACTATAAAAATAAAGAAGGAAAAGACAATCCTCCAACTGGCATCCTCAGAGAAGGAGGGACAAGTGTACAACGGACAAAGAACAGCAATAAGAGGACCCAGAGGACAGAGAGCATGACTGAAGACATGCAGAAAGAAAGGTATGAGAAGGTTTGATGAAGAGAATAAAAAAGGAAAGCATTTGAGCTTGACTCCAGCATCAGCTGACAGCAGGCGCACTCGACCCCACTGGACAGCATGGAAGCCATAGCACTGGACTCACAGAGAATGTGAGACTCAAAAAAAAAAAAAAAAAAGGCTTTGCAGAGAACACTGCTTACTGCCACAAAACCCTGAGGGCTGTGTTTTTTTGTTGTTTTTGTTTGTTTGTTTTTTGTTTTGCTATGCTTGTAGAAGTTCCAGAGCCAGGAATGGAACCCACACCACAGCAGCAACAACGCTGATTCTTTTTTTTTTTTTTTTTTTTTTTTAAGGGCAGCACCTGTAGCAGTTCCCAGGCTAAGGGTCAAATCGGAACTTAGCTGCCAACCTACACCACAGCTCACAGCAATGCCAGATCCTTAACCCACTGAACAAGGCTAAAGATCAAACCCGCATCCTCATGGATACTGGTTGGGTTCATTACCACTGAGCCACAAGGGGAACTCCAGCACCAGATTCTTAACCTACTGAGCCACTAGGGAACTCACATTTTGTTTTTTCTTTTTAAATTGAATCAAGCCAATGTTAAATTACAAAGAAACTAAATATGGCTACAGAGTACAACACCAATGTTATTCACATGGAGATGGAAGGACTTGGAGATGGAAAGACATCAAGAGAAGTAGGGGCAGAACAGAAGTGGTTTCAAAGACAGGAAATGAGTTATGGGTAACAAATGATAAGAAGTTTTGGGGGGTGTTCAGGATTTTGGGGGGGGTCTCTTTTTTTTGTGAGAAAAGAAGGGCCACACCCACAAAGGGAACGCCACTTTCTTTTTTTATAAATGACAATAAGTTTTAAGACAGTCTTTTTTTCTCCCCAGCAAATTAGTGAGTAAATATAGTTAAGATGATTCTAATTTTTATTGAGGTAAAATTGAGTTTTATTAATTTTTTTATTGAAGAAAAGTTGATTTATAATGTTATATTAATTTCTGCAGAAAGTAATTCAGTTATATACACAGATATACAGATACATCTATCTATATAGTTACATAATTTTTTCATATTCTTTTCCATTATGGTTTATCACAGGATACTGAATAGCATCCCCTACACTACAGAGTAGGACCTTACTATTTATTCATCCTACATATAATAGTTTGCATCTGCTAATCCCAAACTCAGGGTCCATCTATCCCCCATCTCCCTCCCCCTTGGCAACCACTGTATCAGTTCTTTATATGAGTCTATTCTGCTTCATAAATACACTCCTCTGTCACACTGCAGATTCCAAATGTAAGTGCTATCATAACATTGATTTACAACATACAAGTTTGATGTGTACAACATTTTATTTCTACTTCTTTACACACTCCAGCATACTCACCAACAGATGTTTAGTTCCATCTATCACCAGACCGTTGACCCCCTTTATCAGTTTCTACCTTTAGAAAGAGCAAAAGTGAGCAGTGGAGGAAGTGAACACAGAGGTAAGAGGGGAGACTTGTAACTAAGCCAGGTTCATATCCATCACAACAGTAAGTCAAAGAAAATGGGTAAAGTTGGCCAATAGAGGACTGGAAATAGCCCCTACACTGCCTCCATATTAGGCACACACTAAATAACTGAAATGTCCATGTGGGGGCAGATGGCAGGTAATACAATGTCTAAACATGGTAAATCTCACCAATCATGTGGTCATTATACTAACAACCCTTTAATTACCTTTGAAAAATAAAATAATCAGCAGTTAAGATCTGCACGTGAAAGGTAAGATGACAAAAACAACAACAACAAAAGCTTCTAAAAGCAAATATCTAGGAAAATATCTTGCTGAACTTGAGTGGAAAGACTTTTCGTATATAGCATAATAAGCACTAGACATAGAAGAAAGGAATTACAAAATTACGCCATTAAGAATTTCTGTTCATTATAAGATACCATGTATCTCAGAGTTCCCATCGTGGCACAGTGGTTAACGAATCCGAGTAGGAACCATGAGGTTTCGGGTTCGATCCCTGCCCTTGCTCAGTGGGTTAATGATCCAGCATTGCCGTGAGCTGTGGTGTAGGTCGCAGACGCAGCTCGGATCCCGCGTTGCTGTGGCTCTGGCGTAGGCTGGCAGCTACAGCTCTGATTGGACCCCTAGCCTGGGAACCTCCATATGCCGCAAGAGTGGCCCAAAAAATGGCAAAAAGACAAAAAAAAAAAAAGATACCATGTATCTGTAAGCATATTCTACTTCAACTAAAAGTTTACAGGGAGTTCCCTTGGGCCCAGTGGGTTAAGGATCTGGCATTATCCCTGCTATGGCTCAGGTAGCTGCTGTGGTACAGATTGGATCCCTGGTCCAGGAACTTCCACATGCCACAAGTGCAGCCAGAAAAAAATATGTCTGAAAAAGTGTGTATGAATATATGTGTGTGTGCATGTGTGTGTATAAAACTGAATCACTTTGCTGTACACCTGTCAGTAACATAACATTGTAAATGAACTATACTTCAAAAAAAGAGGAGGGATATGGCCAAAAATAAAAATAAATAAATGTTTAAAAAAGAGAAGAGAAGAACCTGAAAGGAGTGAAAAGACCAGTCAAACAATGAGAAAATATTTGCAAAGACATTTCATTAAGGGCTCATGTCCATAATAGAGAAAAACTCATACAAATCCCAATTAAGAAAAAAAAAAAAAAACCACAAAACAAAACCAAAAAAAAAATGATAAAAACTGGCAAGAAATACTTTGCAAAAACAGTTGATATCCAAGTGGAAAATTAAGAAATGAATATGTCCTCAGCTCTATTGGTAATCAGGAAACTGCTAATTAAAATCACAAGGATGTACCGCTTCCCACCCACCAGAATGATAAATTTAAAAGGTTAAAATAGGGAGTTCCCCTCATAGCACAGTGGTAGTGAATCTGACTAGTATCCATGAGGGTGCGGGTTCAATCCCTGGCCCCACTCAGTGGGTAGAGGATCCAGCGTTGCCATGAGCTGTGATGTAGGTCAAAGATGAGGCTCAGATCCTGAGTTGCTGTGGTTTTGGTGTAGGCCAGCAACTGCAGCTCTGATTCGACCCCTAGCCTGGTAATTTCTATATGCCAAGGGTGCAGCCCTAAAAAGACAAAAAAAAAAAAAAGACTAAAATACAAAGTGTAGGTGAGTGAATTTTTCAAACCCTGCTGGTGAGAACATTAATTGGTATAATCATTTGGAAAGGGTCTGGCTTCATCTGGAAAAGTTAAATATATGCCAACCTATGGTCTGTCAAGGCTCTCCTATGTATCTACACACGTGATGGACAGAATTACAAACATATGGGCATCAAAAGACGTGCACACTAAGAAGACTCTTGACAATGATTTTCATAAGAGATGAGTCTAGAAACAATTTAAATCTCCATCAACAGGATAACGCATCATATTCTATTCACACAATAAAAATGAATAAACTGCAGCAACAGGCAACAACTTAGGTGACACCAAAAGTGACCAAAAGGCACCAAAAAAATACATTCCTGTGTGGTTGTGCGATTCCACTTGTATAAAATCCTGGAAAATGGCAAAACTAATCCCTGGTGCTTGACATCCTACTGATGTTTTTCCAGTGGGAAAGAAGTGGGGGGAGAGCTGTACTGGGAGGGGGTAACCTGCACAGTTCCCCTGTGATGATTCACTGAGTTGGTTTTCAGACTGAGTCACACTGTGGATCTGTTTTACACTATAATTCAAAGTTTAAAATGGGATTAGAGGATGACTTCCAAAAGGAAACATCTCTCTAAGAGCTAGCCAGTGTATTAAAAGTTACTTCAAACATCAATAAGACATCTTAATAGAAAGCAGTGAATAAATGAACGTCTCCGGACCAGTGATTTCACCAGTGAATGCTATCAATTTGAGTTTAATCAATCAGTAAGCAGCCTTGGCTGAACTACCTTAATCCAAGCTCCCCACACCCAACCCCGACCCACCCCGGATATAACACACCTTATGTGGGAGCTTCTTAAAACAGATATAGTAGCTAAGAAAACCATTTCACAATCCTGAAGTTTCGAAATACCTGGAGCTCTAACTGAACACTTGCCTTCTCTCCATAAAATATAACAAACACATTTTTTCTTGCTCAGACACCACCTCTTTGCCTCCAAGACAGGAGTATTTACTCAAAACTTGCCCTTAGTGATCCCAGAATTACCTCACAGGTGGCACTCACAGCCGAAATGTCCTCCCACTTCTACCCATCACCGTCTGCATATCAGCTCCTTCTTCTAAGACCTGACTCAGAGCCTAAAGTCAGCCCAGTGTCCAGACCTCTCCCACAGCCCGCTATCATGCAGTGACCTTTAACCCATAACACAGGATTTTAAACAATTTCTTATTTAACTTCGTGTTAGTTTCAGTCAATTATTTGCCTTTCTGGGAGCTGGGACTCCAGAGCTTTTGCTATAACTTCTAGCTTTTTCTCTTGGAAACTTAAGCGTATTATGTGATGTCTTATTGGTGATATTAAAAAAAAAAAAAACTCAACAAGAAGAGAGAAGAGTAATGGGTGTGTGTGTTTATACACATATAAAATAAGTGCATGCAAATTGTTTTATGATGGTTTTGGTTTTTATTGGGTGGTTCTTTCTGTTAAAAGGGTTTATAGCTAATGTTGAGTGCGAATAAGGAAATCACTGAAATAAAGAGCATGGGAATTAGGAAGTTCCAAACTACTTCCTTCTTGTCTGGGGAGTAAAACACTACCTCATCCTGATAAATCAATAAGGGAGCAGAGGTCTACAAAGGCATCTCTCCATGACAAGATTATTTCTCTTCCTCTAACAGCATGTTGGGGGTGAATGCG
Source organism: Sus scrofa (assembly GCF_054392235.1). NCBI lineage: Eukaryota > Metazoa > Chordata > Mammalia > Artiodactyla > Suidae > Sus > Sus scrofa. Next base: position 153,750,286 of record NC_139383.1, read on the forward strand.
GAGCTCGGAGAAAAATGAACCTTTAGGGACCATCTTCAGTGGTTAGACTTGAAAGTCAACATTGACTAGAAAGCTTCCTTGAGTACAGGTGTCCCCAATACCCAGTCCAGAAAGCTAAAAAATGTTGTACCTTTATACCTTTGTACCTTTATATTCCATAGCCATAAAGATACAATTTTCTACCATAATAAATCTGGACCAGTTATAAAGGTGCATTGTAAAAAAAAATAAGTTTTAATTTAGAATTTCAGTTCTGCTATGAGCAATGATGAACTAGGTGATTCTCAAGAACCCCCCAGTGAGAACAGTTGGGAAATGCAATGATGACGCTCAGGAAGGCACCAGAGGACAGAAAGGGCAATGAGGAATGGCAGGTCAAGGTCTAGGAAAGGATGGGAAGCTTAGGAGAATAACAGGGGGCCACTTTTCCAGAACCATGAGATGATTTCTAAAGCCAAGCCTAAGTGGCCAAAAGTTCAAGAAGATCTTGAAGACTGAAGGGCCAGCAGAACAAAGGGGAATTCAGGGTCTGCAGTATAGAAGAAAGACCCTGGAAAGTTCTCTACATTCACACTCTAGAAATAGATGCAAAATTCAGAAACAAGCCAGCCCTCACAGGAAAGAAAGCCCAGCTCATTTTCTCAACCTCTAACTGGATTGAGGAGATTATTCATGCCGAAACTGTAGCCTAGGTGATGATCAGAATCAAATATAAAATTGGAGGGAAACAGTGTCTTAAAGATCTTCACATTATCTCTGCAACTTTTCACATGCAATGTATGGGACAAAATAAAAAAGCAACTAAACTTTAATATAACATCATGAACCATTTCAATGAATACTTTCTAAAGGATTTCTACAACAAAAATAAGAATAGTGAATATGCAGTGTTGGAGAGAATTTTGTAATAGTGGGGGAAGAACACAATTTTATTTGAAAACTATATTAGCTTACTACCCAGCATATTTGTGTCACTTTTTAAAAAATTTTTCATTGGAATATAGTTGACTTATAATGTTGTAGTAGTTTCAGGTGTACAGCATAGTGAATCAGTTATATATAAAAATATATCCATTCTTTTTTCCCATATAGATTATTACAACCTATTGAGTAGATTTCCCTGAGCGCTACAGTAGGTTCTTGTTAATCATCTATTTCATACAATGGTGTGTATATATTATTCCCATCCTTCCAATTCCTCCCTACTTTCATGGTTTCCACTATGGTGACCATAAGATTGGTTTTGGTTCCATGTCTTGGCTATTGTAAACAGTGCTGCAATGAACACAGGGGTGTATGTATCTTTTTGAATTATGGTTTTCTCTGGATAGATGCCCAGGAGTGGGACTGCTGGATTATATAGTAGACTGATGCATGCTAATGTTGTTTAAGGCACCATCATGGTGTCATGCCATTTTAATTTTTAAATATTTCTCCATACATCCTATAAACATAAAGAAAAAACAGTCTGAACGGCACAGGGCTTAAGTAATGGTGATTTGGGTGATTTTTCCCCTCACATTCCTTTTTATGTTTAATTTGATTTCTTGCACAAAATACATTATTACATGCGTAACTGTAATGAGTAATTATAAGAAATACCACTTATTTCAATGTAATAAAAACATTATTAGGATAATTACATGATTGTACCTTGGGTTTTCTCCTCAGACTGTTTTCAAGGTGTGTAATTTTGACAGCAATATTTGGTAATATTATGGTAGAACTGTAGCATTTTACATAGTGGCTAGTAAGCATTAAGTCTGACAAAACTGAGCAGAGGCCCCCAAGAGATTCCAGAGAACACATAAGCCCTTAAATGATGGACTCCACACCCATGCCAGCCATCTGCAGTAGTAAACCTCAAGCGCACAACCACTTATTCTTGGGACTAAAGCTTCTAAAATGTTGAACCTGCAATCCAAAATCTATAAAATAGCAAAAATTATGGATGTGTAATTATGCATTACCCATTTCTGTATAATTACGCGTTGATTCATATCACTCATTTTAAATGTCTTCTGGACAGGCATAACTGTACACATTTAATGTATGCAAATCAACACTCAGAATGGCCTTTCAATGTATGTGTACAGGTGAATGACTAAATGGTATTCATAAAGAAGAAATATTAAAGAAACTGTTGGTAGTTTAGAACCTTACATTTGCATCACTTCAAAATGATTTCTTTGTCTCATCTCATTCCCAGTTCAGTTACAAGACCATGAGGTTAATTAATAATCACCATCAGAGAATGCATTTAGGAATAATTCAGTTACTTTCATTTAACAAATTTACCTATTTCCATATACAAAGTTCATATCCACAGTTATATGTCATAGGCAGAATGTCCAAAATGTCCCTGGAGTCTGTACACATCTCCACATTCCCACAGTGACCATTCTAGTTTCGACCTCTTCATCCCTTGCCTACACTTTCTCTTCCCCCTAACCTGTCCCATCACATACACTGCTCTCCGGCATCCTCTAGATAAGCACAGATCTAGTAACATCCCTCCTCTGATTAAAAACCCAGCACCCCCTCCCACTCTCCACCTCAGGCCTCACCTAGGGGGCCTGCTGCAGACCACGGCAGGTAAAATGATCCCTCTAAAAACATATGTTTTAAGATATATGCACTTTTTTCCATTCTAATCTATAATTTATACTTGTTGGATTTAATACAAAGATCATGGTTTGGACTGTTTCCATTTTTAGGAAAATACGCCATGGCGAGCTGATCTTACACCTTCAGAAAACCTCTGGTACATGGCCACTGACTCCTCATGTCCTGATGGACAGATACCCAGGCCAGGGCCCAAGGCATGATCTAAACTCTACAGAACCACTCAACACACCTCACACTTGACACACCTCAAGCTCAGCACCTCTCCTGTCCATGGTATGAACTCACCTCAACCCTCTCACCGAGATAACCCTATCCTTCATCTTGCAAGGTGTCTCTCTAGAACATCATTCTTACAAAAGAGGTGGGAACTCTACCCAATATTCTGTGATAATCTACAGGGGGAAAGAATCTGAAAAAGAATGGATGTGTGTGTATGTATAAGTGAATCACTTTGTTGTACAGCAGAAATTATCACGTTGTAAATCAACTATACTTCAAAAAAAAAAAACCTTTAAAAATGGGAAAAAAAGGAAACTTTATGGAGTTCCCAATGTAGCTCAGTGGTAACAAACCCAACTAGTATCCATGAGGACACGGGTTTGATCCCTGTTCTCACTCAATGGGTTAAGGATCCAGCGGTGCTGTGATCTGTGGTGTAGGTCACAGACAAGGCTTGGATCCTCCATTGCCATTGCTGTGGTGTAGGCCAGCAGCTACAGTTCTGATTCAGCTCCTGGCCTGGGAACTTCCATATGCCATGGGTGCAGCCCTAGAAAAACAAAGAAAGAAGGAAAGAAAGAAAGAAAGAAAGAAAGAAAGAAAGAAAGAAAGAAGGAAGGAAGGAAGGAAGGAAGGAAGGAAGGAAGGAAGGAAGGAAAGAGGGAGGGAGGGGGGAAGGGAAAAAGGAAGGAAGAAAGAGGGAGAAAGGTAGGCAGGTTGGTGGTTTGGTCAATACCACATCCTCTTTCATAAATTATCAATAAACATAAGCATATTCAATTTTCTGAAAAATTGTATTGGCAACAAAACTGAAGCCAAAATCAACTGGGAGCCAGAATTCCACAGAACACACCCTGTCGAGCCTGTGCTGTCCTCAATACACGCTCAGTCTTTCCTCCCCTTGTTCACTTTACCTGGAAAACCTTGCCTATTTTCCAAATGACAAACACCTACTCACCTTCAGAAATCTTAATCCTAGCCACCTTCCCTAGAGGTAAATACTTCCTTTGGCTATGTGTATCTTCACCACTTTGTACAGACATCTGTGTTCAATAACACATGAGGTAATCTTGGATTTACATATCAGTCTCCCTAGACAGACTGTGAATTCTGGAAGTAGAAATAATCCCTTTAACCATATATCAATTTCCAGAATCTAGCAAAGTCCACAAGAAGGGTTCAATAAGCATATGTGGAATAAGTTCATGAACAAGTAAATAATCCTCCACGAAAATAAGATACATAGAGTCATATGTATCTCCCTATTACTCTAGCCAGGAAATCTCTGCTGGCAGAAATGGGAATAATAACAAGATTTTTTTTTGTGGGGAGGGGGGATGGTTTCCACAACAGCCCAGTGAGAATGGACAAAGGACACCTGGAACTGAATTTGTAAAGAGAACCTGATACCTGTTAAGGCTTTGCCACAGCAATTGCTTCTGTGTCACTGTATCTCTGTCCAGGGTCCTGAGAGCCCAGCTGGAAAGCCCTGGCTCTGCTTCAAAAGGAGACAGAGCCAAGTACAGCTGGAATACAAATGTTTGCATATTTCATTATTTCTGATATAGAGACCTTCTTTTCACCCAGGATCTCAGGACAGTCACATTTCATCAGTTACACTCAGCCAGTTTAAATAAATTAAGCCGACTTTGTTCTGCAAAACAAGTTAAGGATTCTAAAGGAGGCAGGAGATGCAAAGTACTTTCCAAGCAGAGATGTGGGTTTTCCTCAGGGCCCTGCCTCTTACCAATGAGCAACCTTAGGCAAGTGACCACACCTTTCTAGGCACTGACATTCTGACCTATGAGTCACTACATAATGAAGATCAAGCAAACTTTCAGTGAATCATCAGGGTGTAGCAAGCACTTTCTCTTATTTAATCCTCTCAAAACCTGTGAAGTGGGGATTATTCTCATTTTACACATGAAGAAACAGGGCTTAAAAAGGTAAAGTATATTTGCTCAAGGCCACTACATGAATTCACAGCACTGCCTGGATGAGAAGTTCAACACATTCATGGTTAGATCCACAGCCAAGGTGAGACCAAGGCTTTCTCCCCTCCCCTCCTGCCCTCCAATGACCTCTGGCTGCTAAAACCTGTCTTCACAAATGCTTCTCCAATACCAGAATATTGATGACACACAGTGTTATTTCTGTTATTTTAATTTTTTTTCTAAAAATATGTGTGTGTGTGTGTGTGTGTGTGTGTGTGAATACACACACACACACACATATGACTGGGTCACTTTGCTGTACAGCAGAAATTGGCACAACACTGTAAATCAACTATACTTTTTTAATCTTTCTAACTTGACAAGTTTTGCATTTTATTACTTTTTAATTGTCACATCTTGTAACCCTAGCTTATGTCTAAACTTCTCATGCAAACCAAAATACCTCAAGTAACCTGATTCCTTAAGGGTCTCTTAAAGATGCAGACGTACCCAGGAAGAAGCCTGCAGCTTCCTGGTGAGTGGGCTTCTCACCAAAAGAGCCTGCCACAGCCCTAAGGCACCTGCTCCCTGGCTGGGTAGCACTGCCTCTCTACATCCTAGTCAGCCAACACAAGGACCATTCCAAGAGGCAGCTGTGGTGCATGCTCATGCATGCTCACACACACACAGTGAGGCTGTCTGGGCCAACTCTAGGCAAATGGGGTGGAATGGGTTCACTTTCTTTCCACCTGTGTAGCTTGTGAGCTCAGCTCGTGGTCCTCCACCATGTGTGGCGTAGGGTATTTTGTTCAGTTTGTACTGATGAAAATGACCATAGTCATGTGTTTAACTTCATGGTCTCTCAAAGTTGCCTCCACATTTTTTGGGTCATCTCAATGACAAATGTTGGGCTGTACTGTCCAGTTAATTAGCAGGAAAGTACAGACCTGAGATGTTTAAGAAACTTACCTAAGACCAATCATCCAGAAATGAGCAGAGCCAGAACCTGCCAAGGCTCCCAAGAATAAATCTTTGAGTTCCCTGAAATAACAGAGAAGCTGCTCCATAAAGTACCTGCCTCCCAAAATGCCAAAGAGCCTGTGACCCTCCAAAACCCCCGCACCTCCATTTTTCTGTCCTGGCTCTGCTCAATACCAGGACTGTTTCTCAATTTTAAACTAGGTTAAATAATGCAACATGATCAGTGTGGCAGAATGAGTACTCCCTATGTGCAGGATTGTGAAATATCATCTGTCTTTTTATACCTCTAATCTGAATACCTCTGGTGGCTTTTGGCACTTTCTACCTGTTGTAGCTTTTCTTGCACCTCCTTCCTACCACGCTCTTCCCTCCCAGGAACACTGCTATCCTTACACACTGCTCCAGAGCCAAATCCCATGCCTTGTACAGGCTAGACAGTGAAACCCATTTAAAATGACAACCACTTCTGCAAACTATTTGAATGGTATGAAGGACATGCCAATGACAACTTAATATCCAAAGCAGTCTAGAAGAGCCGAAGAACAAACTTACCCAGATATTACACAGATCTACCAATTGAAGTGGGCACTAATAAATCCACAAGAAGCCCATGGGGCTGGAAGCAGCTGCCTGAAGATGCAGACAGTGCGTCCTGGCTGTGGAGCCCTGCTCAGACTCTGAGCAGGTCAACCTTCACTACCTTTGCCAGGAAGACAAAGAGTGACTATTATTGGAATTGGGGAGGGGGTATAAATGCTCATTGCTGGCCCTCTGGCAGTTGGACGGATGAACGAACTGTCAAGCCCAGGGCCAGGTCTCTACCCAGAGAAGTTACTTCCCGGGGGCAGCAGAAAAACCTAGAAATGCCTACTTTGACACCAAACGTCGGACAGCATGCCAACATTTATACCATAAAATATATGACCATTCAGATCTGTTCTTGTTTAATTCCCTGCTCAGAACAGGGATACTAGTGCCCAGAGTTTGTAAGCAGCGGGAAAGGCGGGTCTGAAGCACTGGAGAACACGTGGCCCGGCTCACCGGGTTCCTCCTGGGCGACTGGGAAACCGAGGCAACCGGCAGCGGAGAGGCCAGGGCCAGATTGACAGCGCGGGCCCGCCGCGCCCCGGGCCAGCGAGAGCGTCCCGACCAACCCATTCCGCCAGGCGCCTCCACCGCCCCTCGAAATCCCAGGCGGGGAGAGGGAGCCGGACCGGTACTCACCACGTCCATGATCTGCAGGAGACTCAGGGAGAAGTAGACAGTGAGCGGCTGCGAGTCGTTGGCCACGGGCCTCTCCAAGGGATTGTAGTTCTTGACCAGGTCCTTGTAGAGCTTCCTCTGGAACTCGCCTTGTAGAGACACTTCAGGAGAGGACAGCCGGGCGGGCTGCTCAGGGAAGGCCGGCGGGGGTGCGCCCCACGCCCCCTGCCAGGGACCTCCGCCACCCAAGCGGCGCAACACAGATGCGCGGGGCTCGCCCTCCCCCGGCATCACCGCCCGATCCCCCTGTCGGGCGCGAGCCCCCGAACCTGGCCCCTGAGCGGGGCGCCCAAAGCCGCCCAGGATGTGCCCAGGATCCCGCGTAAGGAGTGGAGGACGGGGAGAGCCAGAGGCTTTACCGTGCATGAGCGACGCGACCAGCGCCAGGCACACCGAGCGGCGCATGTTGGAGCCCGAGCTACAGCCGGTAGCCGCGCCCGCGTCTCGGCTGTTGGCTCCGGCCTGCGCCTGCGGCCGCTGTGCCGCCTCTCCCCACTCTGCTTGCGCGCCTTTAAAGAGCGGAGCGCGCGCCCCCGCCCCGCCCGCCCCCGCGCGACTCTCCACGTGATTAGCCCCACCCCCGTCTCCACCACCACCACCACCACCACCACCCCCCCTCTACTCCCGCGCCCTCCTCTCCCCGCACCCCTCTACTCGCCCGCGGACCCCGGGCTGCTCGGCGGCCGCAGGGGGAACTGCAGCCTCCGCGCGCGAGAGAGAACGAGCGCCCCCGCCCCACCTCCGTCTCCACCGAGCGGTCCCCGCGCACCAGAGGCTGCCCGCGGCCAGTTTTGCCGGCCCCCCTCGTCCTTTGTCCCCACTCCGCTCCCTCTTGCCCTCAGTCGGAAGCCACGCCAGGCCGCAGGGAGAACGCTGGACCATTCTGGGTCTGGTTCTCCACGGCCCTCTCACCCCCACGCAAGCGGCAGGGTGCAGCGTCGGAGAACCGGGAACCCACAGGTTCACAAGTCCCTCGGAGGAGAGGAGACAGGCCCGAGATAGGCCCCTCCCACCTGCCCGCCAGTCGCGGGTATTCTTTCAGCAACCATTTGCTGGGCTTTGCCAGCCTGATTCTCAGTTTTGGAAGTGCCCGGAGGGGAGGCATAGTTGTCCGGGGAGGCTTCCTCCCCACAGGAGAGACTGTGAGAGTGTGCGATGGAGTTCCTGGTGTATAATCGCCTTGTGTTTGGTAGTCTTTTTAAAGGCGATTCAAAAGGTTGTAAGTTAACTCCTAACCCCTTGCTGGGAGGACAGTGGAAACTTGGAGGTGTGAACCAGGCTTTTTTTTTTTTTTTTTTTTTAAGCCCTGGAGAATTAATTGCCAAGGGGAGTCACAAAGAAGAAGCCAAAGGGGTAAGGGTCTTAGTCATGTCCCAGATGCTGAGAAGGGGTGCCTGGTTCTGGAAGAGGATGGAAGAGATGGTGCCCAGGAGAGCCTTTTAAGAGTGGTGGGAAAGCTTTGTCCTCTTGGCTCATAGCAAGTCTGTTGCAGAAGGATGAGGGAAGAGGGGTTCTGTGTGCCCCCTTGTTGCAGACCTGGGTTATTGGCTTTCCTTAATGAATAGAAATCAGTAAGAGGCCAGGCAAGAAATTCAGGCAAGGTCTGTGGTTCCTGCTGCTGTTTCCCTTGCTCTCTGGCTGGGGAGGGTGTGCTGCCAGAGGAGTGGCTGGGTGGTTTGCCCATCCCTTTGGTGGTGGTGTGTGGCATGTGTTGTATCCTGATTTTGCTCCCCCTCTTCAGAAGTGGCAGTTTATTTATTTATTTATTAGTTTCTTTGTATCTTATTGTCCATAACTTGTCCCAGTTGGGCAGGCATGCAGTTATTTTCTTTGTATTTTGTTTCTCCAGAGGGTGTTTGTCTAGGTGGAAACACTGCTGCAAAGGGTCCCAGGTCCCATCCTGTCTCACCTTTAGGGGCATCTGCAGCTCACCTTCCTCAGGACTGAAAGAATCTGAACTTCACTAGGAGCTGGGGTCTCACTGGGCCAGCAGAGGCAGTGCCCACATTTCTGAAGTGCATAAGGCACAGATTCTTGGATAGCACCAAAAACTAGGGCAAGACTTTCCAAAATGTGCCCTTGAATTAACCCTGGCAGCAGGAATGGGCGACTTAGCCCGTTATTTGATTTGGAAAAAGGAGGAAATATGTCAGCCTTGCAATGAAAGTGTCTTATAGCAAATTCATACCTGCTAAGTGATGCATGTATAAGTAGATAATTGGTATAGGCTTTGATAAATGCAGTAGGATCCTAGAGGAAGCAAGAATTCATTCTTTCTGGAGAAGGCTTCACAGAAGAGGTGACAGCTGACTTGGGCTTGCCTCAAAGGAAGTGTTCTCCTGGGGATGGGGATACCAGGGCAGGGAGTCCTGGTAAGCAGACAGGCATGCTCTTAGCTTCATTTGGCTCCTGAGTTCCACACCATCTGTGGCCGTCTGGATACACACAGAGCTGCCATGTGGAAAGAAATAAGCTGCATGGTGTTGACTGCTGGCAAAAAGGGAGTCAGACAAGGAAAATGATATTCAACAATGGAATAGAGGAGGCGTAAGAAGCATCATTTGGAAGACTCTCACTGGCACACCACCTTCACTGGTCCTGTGAATGCAGCACTCACTCTCCTACAAGCACCTAAAAGCCCTGCTTTCCATCCTAGAGGGATATGAGCCCAGAGAGACCAAGGGATTTCATATATGTGGAGGATGGTCATGGGGATCACATTCCTGAAAGCATCATTAACTCCTTGCCCCCTTGGTACCCCATAATATCAGAAAACTCAATTACATTTTCCAGTGGGACGAGAGGTCAGATCTTACGTACAGTTCTTCCTCAACTTATAATTGGGGTTACATCTTGATAAACCCATTATAAGTTGAAAGTATTGTTAAGTCAAAAATGCCTTTAGGCGTAGGTTGCAGCTGCAGCCCAGATTCAACCCCTGGCCTGGAAATTTCCATATGCTGAGGTTGTGGCCATAAGAAAAAAATGCATTTAGGAGTTCCTGCTGCAGCTGAGTGGATTAAGACTCTGACTAGTATCTATGAGGATGTGGGTTCAATCCCTGGCCTTGCTCAGTGGGTTAAAGGATCTGGCATTGCTGTGAGCTGTTGTGTAGGTTGCAGACGCAGCTTGGATCCAGAGTTGCTGTGGCTGTGGTGTAGGCCAGCAGCTGCAGCTCTGATTCGAGCCCTAGCCTGGGAACTTCCATATGCAGCAGGTGTGGCCCTGAAAAAAAAAAAAAAAGAAGAAGAAGACAAAGAGAAAAAAGAAAATGCATTTAATACATCCTAACGTACCAAACATCAAACCTGAGCCTGGCCTCCTACCTTGAGTGTGCTCAAAACACTTACATTAGCCTACAGTTGGATAAAATCATCTAAGATAAAATGTTTTATAACAAAGTGTTGACTGTCTCGTGAACACCGTCCTGAAAGTGAAAAACAGAACGATGGTAAGTGTATCAGTTGTTTACCTCATGATCACATGACTGCCCTCACTGTCCCTGCCCAACATCACAATAGAGTATGGTCCATATATTGCTAGCCTGAGGAAAGATAAAAATACAAAATTTGTAGTACGGTTTCTCCTGAATGCAAATTGCTTTCACACCATCGTAAAGTCAAAAAATCATAACTCGAACCATCCTAAATTGGGGACCATCTGTGCTGATTTATGCCCTGTGCTCTGCTAGGAGCTTATAACATTAACAAGTGTGATCCATCCACTCACTCAGGTTACAATTTAGAGTCAATGTGATTGTGGAAACTGAATTCCAGTCTGTGCTGTGGCAATAATGAGTTCTGTGAGTTTGGCTATTCAGGCAGACCTCGTTTTATTGCAGTTCACAGATATTATGCTTTTTATAAATTGAATATTTGTGGCAATCCTATATTAAGTTTGTTGACATCATTTATCCAACAGCATTTGCTCACCTCATGGCTCTGTGTCACATCATTTTGGTAATTCTTACAATATTTCAAATTTTTAATTAAAATTACATTCTTTATGGTGATACAGTGATCTGTGATCAGTAATCTTTTTTTTTTTTTTTTTTGGCCATACCCATAGCACATGAAAGTTCCTGGCCTAGCCACAGCTGCAGCTGTGGCAATGCTGGATCCTTAACCCACTGCAATGATCCAGGGATGTGATCCAGTGATAACGTGTTACTGTTGTAGTTGTTCTGGGGCATCACAGACCATCTCATGAAGATGGCAACCTTAATCAACAAAGGTTGTGTGTTCTGACTGATCCCCTGACCAGCCATTCTTCTCTCCATCTCCATGGGGCTCCCTATTTCCTGAGACAGAAAAATAATGATGTTAAGCCAATTAATACTTTGCAGTGGCCTCTAAGTGTTCAAGTGAAACAAAGAGGTGCATGTCTCCCACTTTAAATCAAGAGCTAGAAACGCTTAAGCTTAGTGAGAAAGGCATATCAAAAGCCAAAATAGACTGAAAGCTAGAACTCTTGAACTAAACAGTTAACCACGTTGTGAACACAAAGGAAAAGTTCTTGAAGGAAATTGAAAGTGCTACTCCAGTGAACACAGGGATGATAAGAAAGCAAAGCATGCTTCTTGCTGATACATACAAAATGCTAGTGGTCTGGATAGAAGATCAAACCAGCCACAACATGCACTTAAGCCAAAACCTAATCCAGAGCAAGGCCTTAATTATTTTCAATTCTATTAAGGTTGAGAGAAGTGAGAAGAAAATTTACACCTAGCGGAGGATGTCTCATGAGGTTTAAGGAAATAAGCCATCTCTATAACAAGAGTGAAACAGCAATGAAACAGCAAGTGCTGATGTAGCAGCTGCAGCAAGTTATCCAGAAGCTCTACCTCAGATAATCCATGAAGGTGGCTGCACTAAACCACAGATTTTCAATGTAGACAAAACTTTCTTTTTAATGGCTGAGTAATATTTCATTGTGTATATGTACCACATCTTCTTTCTCCACTCCTCTGTCCATGGACATTTAGGTTGTTTTCATGTCTTGGCTACTGTATACAGTGCTGCAGTGAACATTATGGTACATGTATATTTTTCAAGTTATGGTTTTCTCTGGATGGATGCCTGGGAGTGGGATTGCTATATTAAATAGTAATTTTATTTTCAGTTTTCTGAGGAATCTCTATACTGTTTTCCACAGTGGTTGCACCAATTTATAATCCCACCAACACTGTAAGAGGGTCCCCTTTTCTCCACACCATCTCCAGTATTTATTGTTTATAGATTTTTTGATGATGGCCATTCTGGCTGGTGTAAGGTGGTACCTCATAGTGGTTTTGATTTGTATTTCTCTAATAATGAGTGATGTTGAACATCTTTTCATGTGTTTTTTGGCCATCCATATGTCTTCTTTGGAGACTTGTCTGTTTAGATCTTCTGCCCATTTTTTGATGGGGTTGTTTGTTTTTTTCGTATTGAGATGCAGAAGGTGTTTATAAATTTTGGAGATTAATCCCTTGTCAGTTGATTCATTTGCAAATATTTTCTCCCATTCTGTGGGTTGTCTTTCCATTTTGCTTAGGGTTTCCTTTGCTGTGCAGAAATATTTAAGTTTAATTATCCCATTTGTTTATTTTTGTTTTTATTGTCATTACTCTGGGAAGTAGATCTGAGAAGATATTGCTGTGGTTTATGTTAGAGAGTGTTTGGCCTATGCTTTCCTCTAAGAGCTTTGTAGTATCTGGTCTTATATTTAGGTCCTTAATCCCTTTTGAGTTTATTTTTGTGTGTGGTGTTAGGAAGTGTTCTAATTTCATCCTTTTACATGTGGCTGTCCAGTTTTCCCAGCACCACTTATTGAAGGGACTGTCTTTTCTCCATTACCTCCTTTGTCATAGATTAGTTGGCTGTAGGTACATGGGTTTAATTCTGGGCTTTCTATCCTGTTCCCCTGGCTTTATTATTTATTTATTTATGTCTTTATTTATTTCTGTCTTTATGCCAATACCATATGTTTTTGATGACTGTAGCTTTGTAGTATAGTCTGAAATTAGGGAGTCTGATTCCTCCAGCTCACTTTTCTTTCTCAGGATGGCTTTGGCTATTCTGGGTCTTTTGTGCTTCCAAACAAACTTTAAAATATTTTGTTCGAGTTCTGTGAAAAATGTCCTTGGTAATTTGATAGGGATTTCATTGAATCTGTAGATCGCCTTGGGTAGTATGGTCATTTTGATAATATTGACTCTTCTAATCCAAGAGCATGGTATGTCTTTCCATCCATTTGTGTCATCTTTGATTTCTTTCATCAATGTCTTACAATTTTCAGAGTACTCTTCTTTTGTCTCTTTAGGTAGGTTTATTCCTAAGTATTTTATTCTGTTTGATGTGATGGTAAATGGGATTATTTCCCTAATTTCTCTTTCTGTTCTTTTATTGTTAGTATATAGAAATGCAGTTAATTTCTGTGTATTAATTTTGTATCCCGCAACTTTGCTAAATTCATTGATGAGCTCTAACAGTTTTCTCATAGCATCGGGACACAAATCAAGCCTTGGTAACTTTAAGAAAATTGAAATCATATCAAGCATCTTTTCTGACCACAATGCTATATGACTGGAAATCAACAAGTATCATCTTTATAGTTTTGCTTCTGCCACAGTGTCACAGAAATACTTGGATTGTAGGACAAAATAAAATTATCTTTATTTTCTGATAATATGATTGTGTATGTAGAAAACCAAAAGAATCTTCAGACACAAACAACATCCCCACAAAACTTGTTGACTAATTAAATGAGTATAGTGAGAGTACATGATGTAAAGTCTATATGCCCAAGTAAACTGCTCTTATATATACCCACAATTGGAATTTCAAATTCAAAAATCAATAGCATTTACAATAGCACCAAAGAAATGATGTGCTTTGGTGTACATCCAGAAAAATATATAAGATATATGTTGGGCAGAAAAGTACAGAATGTCAATAAGAGAAATCAAAGAAATTATAAATAAATGAAGAAATACTCCATGTTCATGAATTGGAATACTCAATATTTTTAAGAGGTTAAGAGGCCAGTTCTTCCCAATTTGATCTATAGATTCAATATAATAGATAAAGACAAATTAAAACATCAGTTAGCAACCACTATAAGAATGGTAAAATCACAAAAAATCAATGATACCAATTGCAAGCAAGGATAAAACACAACAGGTATTCTTGTAATTTATTATGAGAATGCAAAGTGGGACAGCCACTTTGGAAGAAAATTGCAAATTTTTTTTTTTGATGGTCACACCTGTAGCATATGGAGGTTCCTGGGCCAGGGATTGAATCTGAGCCACAACTGTGACCTATACCACCACTGCAACAACACTGTATCCTTTAACCCACTGTGCCAGGCCAGGGATCGAACCCATACCTCTGTCTCGACCTGAGCCTACTGCACCACGGCAGGAACTCCAGGGCCAATTTCTTAAAAGACTAAGTGTTTTAACACTAAGACTAAGTGTTAAAATTAAAATCCCTGTAAGCTATAGGAGAAAACAATAAAACTATAGGAAAAAGGAGTTCCTGTCATGGCTCAGTGGTTAATGAATCCAACTAGGAACCATGAGGTTGAGGGTTCAATCCCTGGCCTTGCTCGGTGGGTTAAGGATCCGGCGTTGCCGTGAGCTGTGGTGTAGGTCGCAGACACAGCTTGGATCTGGCGTTGCTATAGCTGTGGCATAGGCTGGCAGCTGTGGGCTCCAATTAGACCCCTAGCCTGGGAACCTACATATGCCATGGGAGCGGCCCTAGAAAAGGCAAGATAACAAAATATGTGTTTGTATGTGTGTGTGTGTTTGTATACACATATATATATATATATGAAAATACCCAAAGTGACCTTAAGTTTTGTCTCTTAGACACAACACCAAAAGCAAAATCCATGAAAGAAAAAAATTGATAATTTGGATTTTATTAAAATTAAACTTTTGCTCTGCAATGAACATTGTTAACATAATGAAAAAGCAATTCACCAATAGGGAGAAAACATTTATAAATCACATGTCTGATAAAGGATATCTATCCAAAATATACAAATACTATTTAAAACTCAGCAATAAGAAAATAGGAGTTCCCTTGTGGCTCAGTGGGTTAAGTATCTGGCTTGGTCACTGCAGTGGCCCAGGTCACTGCTGTGTGTGGGTTCGATCTCTAGTCCAGGAACTTCCACATGCTGCAAGTCATGGCCAAAAAAACAACAACAAAAAAAACCCCACCACAACAACAAGAAAACAAAAAACTGAATTTAAAAATTGGAAAAATATCTGAACAGATACCTCACCAAAAAAGATATATAGTTGGCAAATAATCATATAAAAAGAGGCGTAACATCATTTTTCTACATAAATAATCATATTATCAGAAAATAAAGATCATTTTATTTTGTCCTATAATCCAAGTATTTCTTTTTCTTGTATTCCAGGATAATAATAAATAGGAGTGGTGAGAAAAGACATCCTTGCCTTCTTCCTGATCTTGCAGGGAAAAAGAGTTTAGTTCTCACCATTAAAATGATGTTAGTTGTAGGTTTCTCATATATTCACTTGATGTGAGCAAAGCTTTTCTCTTCTACTTGTAGTTTTTTTTTTTTCTTTTTTTTTTAGGGGTACATCCATGGCATATGGAGATTCCCAGGCTAGGGGTCAAATCTGGGCTACAGCTGCTGGCCTATGCCATAGCCACAGCAAGGCAGGATCCAAGCCACACTGTGACCTACACCACAGCTCACAGCAATGCCGGATCCTTAACCCACTGAGCGAGGCCAGGAATTGAACCTGCAACCTCATGGATGCTAGTTAGATTTGTTTCTGCTGAGCCATGATGAGAACTCCAGTTTTTTGTTGTTTTTGTTGTTGTTGTTGTTTTTATGAGCTAGTACTATGAACAGGTTTCTAATTTCATGGAACACTTTTTATGCATCTATTAATGTCTTTTAATTTATTTCCTTTTTAATCATACTACTTTGCATTATTAACTGTTTGTTCTAGGAGTTGCAATATGCTTCATTAACTTACTACTGTCTACGATGGTTAGTACTGTATTACTTCCTATGAAATTTATGTTAACAGTAAAATTCTATTTACCTCTCCTATCCTTAATATAATAATCATCACACATTTTACAACAAATGGGTAATTAACCCCTACATTGCAATGTTATTAATTTTGTATTGAAACAGAAAGTTGAATTTAAAAAATAAGATTAATATCTTAATATCTATAAAGGTACTGAATCACTATGCTATTATACTCCTGAAAATAATATAATATTGTAAATCAATTATACTTCAATAAAAAATAAGACTAGGAAAAGGGTAATCAGGTATAATTAATATTAACGATTTGTTGAGCTCTGCATATTTTCAAATCCAAGTTTCCAAAACATACCCATGCACCCTATAGAACTTTTGGTGGTTCTTATAGAACAGGTCTACTGGAAACAAATGTGCTCATTTTTGTGATATTGCCTGCCATCATTCTACATATCACTGAGGCTCTGTTTATTTTGTTTCCAATCCATTTTCTCTCTGTCCTTCAGGTAGATTATTTCTATAGATCTGGCCTTAAATTACATAATCCGTTCCTCTGAAGACTCGGATTTACTGTTAATCCTATCCAGTGAAATTTTTCATATCCTTTTACTTCTCGATTTTATATTTGTTTACTTTTTGTTGTTTTAATTTCACTCATGTTCCCAGTTTGATCATTCCTTATGAACATGTTTTCGTTTATGTTTTTATAAAGCTCAAAAGAGTTGCTTTAATAGTTGTCTATTAAGTTTGCCTTCTGAGTCACCTTGGATCCTGTTTCTATTGACTCTTTTTTCCATTTCATTTTTTTTTATTAAGTACAGGCCTTATTTTTTTTTTCTGCTTCATGTGTCTAATCATTTTTTAATGTATGCTCAACATTGTAGATGGCACATGGTAGGTTCTTTAAAGACTATTGAGTCAAGTTCTGGTAGGCAGTTATTAAAAGGGACAGTTCCAGTCCTGTTCAATGTGGCTTTATACTTTGCTCAGGTGTATTATTCTGGTTATAAATTTAGTCCATGGCCTAGCCCTTACTCTAGGGCATTATCTTTAATCCTATGCCTTGTTTTTCTTGGATCTCAAAAGTATGGTCAAAGTGCTCAGCAAGATCTCTCTATTCTGGTTAATGCAGAACACCAGCATCACTCAGCACAGAACAATATCTGGCATCTTTGTTTAAATTTTATCTCCATAACAGGCAATCTCTCTTAGACCTTATGTTTGTTTGCTTGTTTTTTTTGTTTGTTTGTTTTAATGAATATGTGGCCCAGGTCTTCACCAAAGACTCATGTGTAACTCACACATTTCTCTCTCTCTCTCTCTCTCTCTCTCTCTCTGTTTTCTTTCTTTCTTCTTTTTAGCCAATCCACAGCATGTGGAATTTCTGGGCCAGGGATCAGATCTCAGCCACAGTTTCTACCTAAATCACAGCTGCAGCAATACTGGATCCTTAACCCACTGTGCCGGGCTGGGAATCAAACCTGTGTCCCTGAACTCCCAAGATGCAACTGAAACCATTGTGCCACTGTGGGAACTCCTTAACTCACAGATTTCTAGACCACCACTCTGCATTCACCCTCTTCTTGAGTATGCTAACACAAATTCCAGCCACTTTCTTTGTCTGGAAAACCCCATCTTTGCCTCCTTGGCTTAGCAACAGCGCTTTGTGCTGTTTGGGTTCCATCTCTCTACCCAAGGTCCCAAACATTTCCTCAGGCTGAAGGCAAAGGGGAGTGCAAAGCCCCCTTTTTCCTCTTCACTGTGGGATCACTGTGCTACACTGCCTGTTATCTGACATCTAAAAACAGTTCCCTGGTGTATTTTACCCAGTTTTATAGTTGTTTGTGGTGGCAAGTACTCCTTCATGATTGAAGTATATAGCTTCCCTACCTATAACATTTAAAAGTAAATATTTAATATTCCATACTTTATTTTTCTTTTATTTTTATTGAATTATAGTAGATTTACAATATTGTGTTAGTTTCAGGTGTACAGCAAAGTGATTCAAGTATGCATACATATTGTATCTATTTTTTTCTGATTGTTTTACTTACATGTTATTACAAAATATTAAGTATAGTTCCCTTTACTGTACAGTAGGTTCTTGTTGATTACCCATTTCATATATAGTAGTGTGTATATGTTAATCTCAGACTCCTAATTTACCCCCACCCACTCTCCATTTTGGTGATCATAAATTTGTTTCTATTTCTGTTTTGTATATAAGTTCTTTTGTATCATTTTTTTTAGATTCCACATATAAGGGATATTATATGATATTTGTCTTTCTCTACCTGGCTTACTTCACTCATTAAGATAATTTCTAGGTCCATCCATGTTGCTGCAATTGGAATTATTTCATTCTTTTTACAGTTGAGTAATATTCTATTGTATATGTGTACCACATGTTTATCCATTCATCCATCTATGGATATCGACAGTTTGACAGCAACTTGAAGGTTGCTTCAGGTCTTGGCTATTGTAAATAGTGCTGCAATAAACATTGGTTTCTGTGTATCTTTTTGAATTATGCTTTTCCCTGGATATATTCTGTAGTCTAAAGTTATACATTATATTTGTCTTCCTTCAACAAGGAGCTTAGGACACTTTAAATGTGATTGCACCCTTTGAGTACTTTATGTAATTATCACTGGGAGTTTTTGTTTCTTTCTTGCCTTTTATCCCTGAATCTAGGCATCATTTTTATTGTTTAGATATTATTTTCATTGCTATTGACTTAATCAGTAAATGTTTGTATATATTTCTTTCATGTTTACTTTTTATTTTAAACATGCCATTTCTTTTTGCATCTCAGGCTGTTCTGTAGGATTATTTTACTTTTTTAGAAACCCTCCTGTCGTGTTACCACACTTAAGGCCTGAGGATTTAAAAATCATTCCAGCTTTTGTCTTCTAATATACTTTATTTTGGCTCCATTTTTAAGATAAACTGTTTTTGAAAGAAAACATAATAAAGAAAAGGCACAAATTGTAAATGTATAGCTCAATGAATACACAAAATTAAAAACACTTTGAAAGTAGATCAAGATACAAAATATTAGCTGCAGGTATAAAAAATCCTCTTCAGTTTCTAGCCCCTTCTGGCCAAAGTAGTGATTAACCCAATTTCTAATACTAGAGATTAAGTTTGAATGTTTTTGTTCTCATATGAATGGAATCTTGCAGGATGTATTCTTTTGGGTCTGGCTGCCTTCTCTCATCATTATTGTGATCCATCCATCTTATATGTATGCCGAGGTCCAGCCCCAGCAGCCAGGGAGTGCCGAAGGAGAGGATGGGCTACAAATGGCGCGGAAAGAATTGGAGCCAACTCCTCAGCTGCATGCTGCAGATGACCCAATTTATTAAATGAAAATCATCAGTTTTTATACCATTTCACAATCAGATTTCGTGTAAGATTTAACATTAACATTTGATTTAAAGCCCTTTTGTTCCCTCCACCCGAGATACAAAAAATAAGGTTAGTTAAAACATGCTCCTTTCAACTTCAGATTTTCCTACAAGATTACAAACTTAAAGTTTCACACTGTATTTTTCTTAAAAGGTCAACAACAGTAGCTATTCTATTCTATATTAAGAACAAAGCTTTAATAAGTAATAAACTATGATACCTAACATTCTTTAACTAAAGGTGTATGTGGTTAACAAAACGCATGAAAGCTTTGGGCTCATGGCATTCCTAAAACCACGATTTATTTGGCGCCAGCAAGCTAAGCATTTAACCTATTGTACTGATTTACGTAAGTTCCAAACCTCCAATTTCAATAGAAAGGAGTATTATACCCAAAAATTAACAAATGCCCCCACAAGGGATGAAAGCTACAAGTGACACTGTTAAAAATATATCTATTATAGAAAATAGCAATTTATAGGCCAAACAACATTTTCCCAGCCCCAAACTTCTTTTTAAGTAAAGGGACTGAAATCATAAGTTTCCCCCGTATACTCTCACAAAATAGGTGCCATAAATTGTTACTCCAAAACAAAGGCTTTTTCCATTACATTGTTTAAACAACTTCATTCTGTTTTGGTTCAAGTGTTTTACGTACCCAGGGCAAATCTTTAGCAGTAAGAAAGCTGTGACTAGAGATAGAAAAGGAAAGATAAACACAGAAAAATAGATTAACATATTTTTAGGGGATATCATTTTTATTTTCCTGGAACCGAAGTCTTTCAAGGGATTGCTCTGCAATCCTTCTTCTTTCTTCAGCTTGTCTGTAGCTCTGCTAACCAGACAAGCCCCACGCATCCGCAATCCTTCTTCTTTCTTCAGCTTGTCTGTAGCTCTGCTAACCAGACAAGCCTCATGCAGGTGCCGACTGTGGCTTTGCTTTCTTTACTGGAGCAGCCCTATGGCTCCCGACATATGTAGTTTTATTTTGTTTATCCTCTTTGTCATATAGTATCTGATTGTAGTTAATAAACCATAATATGCAATATTGATGAAAACTGGGTTGTTTCCATTGTGAGGCTATCGGAAATAATGCTGCAATGAATATTCTTGTACATGTCTTTTGGGGAAAATGTGGATACATTTCCATTGGATTTTTTAAAAATTAAAGTATAGTGGATTTACAATGTCGTATCATTTTCAGCAGTGTGACCCACATGTATGTATACCCATTCTTTTTCTCATATTACCTTCCATCATGTTCTACCAGAAGAGATTGGATATAGTTCCCTGTGCTATACAGTAGGACCTTGTTGCTTATCCATTCTGAATGTAATAGTTTGCATCTACTAACCCCAAACTCTCTGTCCATCCCACTCCCACCCCCTTCCCCTTGACAGCCACAAGTCTATTCTCTACGTCTGTGAGTCTGTTTCTGTTCTGTAGATAGACTAATTTGTGCCACATTTTATTTTATTCATTTATTTATTTGTCTTTTTCTAGGGTCGCATCCGCGGCATATGGAGGTTCCCAGGCTAGAGGTTCCTTGGCGCGGGATCCGAGCCAAGTCTGCAACCTACACCACAGCTCATGGCAACACCAGATCATTAACCCACTGAGCAAGGCCAGGGATCGAACCTGCAACCGCATGGTTCCTAGTCAGATTCGTTAACCACTGAGCCACGACAGGAATTCCTGTGCCACATTTTAGATTCCACATATAAGTGATATCATGCGATATTTGTCTTTCTCTTTCTGACTTACTACTTACTATGAGAATTTCTAGTTGCACCCATATTGCTGCAAAGGGTATTCTTTTTTATGGCTGAGTAGTAGTCCATTGTGTATATGTATCACATTCTCTTAATCCATTCTTCTATTGATGGACATTTAGCTTGTTTCTATGTCTTGGCTGTTGTGAATAGTCATGCTGTGAACATAGGGGTGCATGTATATTTTTCAGTTGTAATTTTGTCTGGATATATGTCTAGGAGTGGGATTGCTGGACCATATGGTAGATCTATATTTAGTTTTCTGAGGAACCTCCATACTGTTGTATTACATTCCTACCAATAGTGTAGGGGGCTTCCCTTTTCTCCACACCCTCTCTAGCATTTGTCATTTGTAGGCTCATTAATAATGGCCATTCTGACTGGTGTGAGGTGGCAACTCATTGTAGTTTTGATTTTCTTTTCTCTAATAATTAGTGATGTTTAGCATTTTTTCATGAGCCTGCTGGCCTTCCATATGTTTTCTTTAGAGAAATGTCTATTTAGAACTGCTGCCCATTTTTCGATTGGGTCGTTTGTTTTTTGTTGTTGTTGTTGAATTGTATGATTTGTTTGTATATTTTGGAGATTAAGCCCTTGTCAGTTGCATCATTTGCAATTATTTGCTTCCATTCCATAGGTTGTCTTTTTTTTATGGTTTCCTTTGCAAAAGCTTTTAAGTTTGATTAGGTCCCATTTTCTATTTCTGTTTTTATTTCTATTGCCTTGGTAGACTGACCTAAGAAAACATTTTTATGGTTGATGTCAGAGAATGTTTTGCTTATGTTCTCTTCTAGGAGTTTAATGGTGTCTTTTCTTATGTTTAAGTCTTTAAGCCATTTTGAGTTTATTTTTTGTGCTTGGTGCAAGGATGTGTTCTAATTTCACTGATTTATAGGCATCTATCCAGTTTTCCCAGCACCACTTGCTAAAGAGATTTTTTTCCCATTTTATATTCTTGCCTCCTCTGTTGAAAATTAATTGACCATAGGTGCCTGGGCTTATTTCTGGGCTCTCTATTCAGTTCCACTGGTCCATATGTCTGTTTTTGTACCATTACCACACTGTCCATTGGATATTGTCATGGTTAATTCCATGTGTCAACTTTACTGGACCACTAATGCCAATTTTTTATATAAATCAGAATTATACTGGGTATTTCTATGAGGGTGTTTTTTTTATGAAATTAACATTGAAATTGGTAAACTGAGTGAAGCAGGTGTCTTGAGCTACACTCATCCAATCAGTCATTTTGAGTGACAATGAGTTGAAGGCCTGTGTAGAATTCTTAACTAAGTAAGAGAGAATTCCTCCTGTCCAACTGCCTTCAAAAGGGGACATTGCTTTGCCCTGCCTTTGAATTGGAACTTACCATTGGCTCTGCTGGTTCTTAGGCCCATGGACTACAGCTGTCCCATTGGCTGTCATGGGTCTCCAGTTTGTTGGATCACCCTGCAAATCTTAGAACCTGTTGGCATCCATAATCATGTGAACCAATTCCTTACAATAGATCTCTTTATATATAAATAAAAATTTCTTGATAGATAGATATGGAAATACATGACACGGATGCAACTAGAGATTATCATACTAAGTGAGGTAAGGTAGGCAGAGAAAGAAAAATACCGTATGATATCACTTACATGTCTAATCTAAAATAAGGCACAAATGGGAGTTCTTGTCATGGCTCAGTGGTTAACGAACCTGACTAGCATTCATGAGGATGCAGGTTCGATCCCTGGCCTCACTTGGTGGGTTAAGAATCGGGTTGCTGTGAGCTGTGGAGTAGGTTGCAGAGGTGGCTCAGATCCTGTGTTGTTGTGGCTTTGGCATAGGCCAGCAGCTACAACTCCATTGTACCCTAGGCCTGGGAACCTCCATATGTCATGGGTGCAGCCCTAAAAAAAAAAATAAGACAAAAAAATAAAAAAATAAAAAATAAAATAAAATAAGGCACAATTGAACCCGTCTACAAAACAGAAACAGATTCACAGACCTAGAGAACAGATTTGTGGTTGCCAAGGGGGAGGGAGAAGACCCTGGGATGGACTGGGAATTTGGGATTAGTAGATGCAAATGGGTAAGCAACAAGGATAAGAATTAAGAATGGATAACCAACAAGTTCCTACTGTATAGCACAGGGAATTATAGCCAATCTTCTGGGATAGACCATGATGGAAAAGAATATTTTTAAATAAGAATGTGTATATGTGTGTGTGTGTGTGACTGAGTCATTTTATTGTACAGCAGAATTTGGCACAATGATTAAATCAACTATACACAATTTTTTTTTTTTGTCTTTTTAGGGCCGCACCCATGGCTTATGGAGTTTCCCAGGCTAAGGATCAAATCAGAAATGTAGCTGCTGGCCTACTGCACAGTCACAGCAACATGAGATCTGAGCTGCATCTGTGACCTATGCCACAGCTCATGGGAACTGGGAATCCTTAACCCACTGAGCAAGGCCAGGGATTGAAACTGCATCCTCATGGATGCTAGTCAGATTTGTTTCTGCTGAGCCACAGTGGAAACTCCAAATTAAAAAAAAAAAAAAAGAAATACGTGATACATACATAGGCTAACATGATAGAGATATGGATATAGACATATATACAGACATATATATTGATGTAGATACAGAGATAGATGACTATTTAGTTATAGATGTTGTTATAGACATAGATAGATATAGACATAAATACAGATAAAGATATCTCCTATTTATTGTTTCTCTGGTGAGTTCTGCAGGGTCCTAGAATTTGCAGATGTTCAGCTTTAGTAGATGCTGTCAAATTCCCAAAGTACTTATTCAAATTACACGCCCATCACAATGTAGGCGTGATCAACTTGCTTTGCATACTCATCCACTTGTCTTTGATTTAATTTCAGACATTCTGGCTTATGGATAATTTCATCTCATTGTGGCTTTTAATTTGCACTTCCTTGATGACTAAGGAAGTTGGACAGCTTTCCATGTGTTTCTTGGTATTTTAAATATCCTTTCTGGTGAAGTGACTTTTCAGACTTTTGCCCAGTTTTCTATTGGATTGTCTGCCTTTTTCTTAGTTACTTGTAAGAATTCACTCTTTGCTCAGAATTCGAGTCCTTTGTCAGACGTTTATATTGCAGACATTTTTTACAATGCTTTGGCTTCATTTTTACTTTCTTTTTCTTTTCTTTTCTTTTTTTTTTTCTTTTTCTGCCATTTCTAGAGTTGCTCCTGCGGCATATGGAGGTTCCCAGGCTAGGGGTTGAATCGGAGCTGTAGCCACAGGCCTACGCCAGAGCCACATTGACTCGGGATCCGAGCCGCATCCGCAACCTACACCACAGCTCATGGCAACACCGGATCCTTAACCCACTGAGCGAGGCCAGGGACCGAACCTACAACCTCATGGTTCCTAGTCACATTCGTTAACCACTGCATGGGAACTCCATTTTTACTTTCTTAATGTTATCTTTTGAGGAACAGATGTTCTTAATCTTAGTGTGGTCCAATTTATCCATATTTCTAACCAGTTTGCAGTTTTTGTGCCCTGCTTTAGATGTCTTTTCCTATCCCAAGTTTATGAAGGTATCATCCTTTGTTTCTTTCTAAAAGCTTTATGATTTTGCCTTTCACAGTGATATTTTTCATCTATTTGGGATTAAACGTTATGTATGCTATGAGGTAAGGCAGGAATAGAGAGTCTTTATTTTATATGGATATTCTGTTGACCCAGTACCACTAAATTAAAAGGTAAAACTTTTTCTCCCTGTATTGCCATGTCACCTTTGTACATAGGGAGACAGTATCTATGTGGTTGTCTGATCTGTTTGCTTATCCTTGCGCTGGCGTCATACTTTCATGACTATTCTAACATTTAACTAGGTTTATATACTTGGCAGTGTAAACTTTCTACCTTTCAAAAAATTTCTTCAAATTGTCTTATGCATTTTTTTAGCATGGAATACAGGGATTTTTTAATGATTTTTATTTTTTCCATTATAGTTGGTTTATAGTGTTCCGTCAATTTTCTACTGTACTGCAACGTGACCCAGTCACCACACATATGTGTATATATATTTATATATATATATATATATACATTCTTTTTCTCACATTATCCTCCATCAAATTCCATCACAAGTGACTAGATAGAGTTCCCTGTGCTATTCAGTGGGATCTCATTGCTTATCCACTCCAAATGCAATTGTTTGCATCTATTAACCCCAAGCTCCCAGTTCATCCCACTCCTTCCCCCTCCACCTGTCTTAGGTATTCTTGACCCTTTTTATCTTAATAGAATTGTGATACATTTTGTAATTTGGGAAGGAAGGGCAATCTATGGAATCCTTAGACCAATTTGTGGTCTTACCATGTTGAGTTCTTTAATCAGTGAACATGGTGTTTTTGTTCATTTATTCAGAATTTCTCTAATTTTTCTCAATAATATGGTTAACCCCTGAACAGCATGGAGGTTGGGGGTGCCACCTTTCCTCACAGTTGGAAACCCATGGATAACTTTATGGTTATCCCTCTCTGTCAACAACTCCACACCTGCAGATTCAATCCTCCACAGATCCTACAGTATTTTTAGTGAAAAAAATCTGTGTCTCGGTAGACTGCACAGTGCAAACCCATGTTGTTCAAAGGTATAATTTTCGGTGTAGAAATGTTGGGAAACTTTGTAAGAATCATTCATAATAAACACTGATGTTTTCATGCTGTTAAAATAAGTTTAAATTTTCATTTTATAACTGTTGCATATACGGCAATACATTTGATATTTGCATATTTGTCTCACGGTCAGTGAAATTGTAAGCTTACTTATGAACTCCAGTAGCTTTTCTGAAGATTTTTCCAAATGTACACAGTCATAACAATGGCCACATCAAACAGTTTTAAACTTTTCTTTCTAATCCATATTCCTCCATGTCTTTTTCTTTACCTATTTTTTCACGAGGTAGAACAGTCAAATTCAATACTTAATGGAAGGGGTAGCACAATGTTTTGTCTCTTTCATGATCTCAGGCAGAAGGTTTTCAATAATTTATCACTGCATTTGTTTTCTGGGACTTTGATAACAAAGCACCAAAAACTGGGTAACTTTAAATTCATAAATGTATTTTCTGGGCTGTGGCATAGGCCAGCAGCTGCAGCTCTGATGGACCCCTAGCCAAGAAAATTCCATATGCTGCAGGTGCAGCCCTAAAAAGAAAAAAACGTTTTAAAAATGGCATAAATGAACCTAGTTACAAAACGGAAATAGACTCACCAACATAGAGAACAATCTTGTGGTTGCCAGGGGAAAAAGGAGGAGGGAGTGGGATAGACTGGGAGTATGGGGTTAGCAGATGCAAACTATTCCCTTTAAAATGGATAAGCAATAATGTCCTACTTGTATAGCACAGGGATAGACCATGCTGGAAAAAAATATACGAAAAGGAGGAATTCCCTTCGTGGCTCAGCAGAAATGAATTTGACTAACATCCATGAGGACAGAGTTTCAATCCCTGGCCTCATTAAAGTGGGTTAAGGATTTCGCATTGCCATGGGCTGTGGTGTAGGTCACAGATGCAGCTTGGATCTGGGATTGCTGTAGCTGGGGTGTAGGCTAGCAGCTTCAGCTCCGATTTGATCCCCAGCCTGGGAACTTGCACATGACATGGGCATGGCCCTAAAATTTTAAAAAAAGACCAAAAAAAGGGATGTATCTGTGTGTGTGTGTGTGTGTGCATACATATATATATAAATAATTGGATAATTTGCTATACAGCAGAAAAATTGGCACAACACTGTAAATCAAATTACCTTGATTAAAAAAAGAGAGAGAGAAATGTATTGTTTCACAGTTCTGGAGGCCAGAAACCTGCAACTGAGGTATCACTTTGATCCCATTGAAGTTTTGCCTAGCATTCTCCCAGTATCTTCTCGGTTTTGATGGCAGCTAGCAACGGTGAGTGTCCCTTGGCTTAAAGTTAGATCACACCAATCTCTGCCCATGGTGTTCATCCTGTGTATCTGTGTCCACATTACTCTTTGTTTATAAGGACACCAGTCATATTGGAATAGGGCCCAGCTTAATATTCTCATCTTAAATTTGTTATGTGTACAAAAATCCTATTTCTAAATAAGATCACATTCACAGTTATGGGGGATTAGGATTTCAACATATCTTTTTTTTATTTTTATTTTGGGGGGGGGTTTGTTTGTTTGTTTGTTTGTATTTTTGCCATTTCTTGGGCCGCTCCCGTGGCATATGGAGATTCCCAAGCCAGGGGTCGAATCAGAGCTGTAGCTGCCAGCCTACGACAGAGCCACAGCAACGCCGGATCCGAGCCGCGTCTGCAACCCACACCACAGGTCACAGCAACGCTGGATCCTTAACCCACTGAGCAAGGCCAGGGATCGAACCTGCAACCTCATGGTTCCTAGTCGGATTCGTTAACCACTGAGCCACGACAGGAACTCCATATCTTTTTCTAAAAAAAAGTTTTTGGGGTATAGTTGACTTACAATGTTGTGTTAACTTCAGGTCTACAGCAAAGTGAATCAACTATCCATGTATATATCACCATTCTTTTTCAGATTCTCTTCCCATTTAGGTTATTACACAGTATTGAGTATATTTCCCTGTGCTGTACAGTAGGTCCATGTTACTTATCTATTTTATATATAGTAGTGTACATATGTTAATCCCCATCTCCTAATTTACCCCCCCCCCCCGCCCCAAAGTTTTCCCTTTGGTATCTCTACGTTTGGTTTCAAAATCTTTGAGTCTGTTCCTGTTTTCAAAATATCTTTTCAAGGGGCAGAAATCAACTCACAACAATCACTAAGGAAAATGCTAGCTGTATTTTTTGTTTTGTTTTGTTGTTTAATTTTTCCTTTTTTTTTACATAAACATCATTCTTTACACAAGAAAAAAATTCCTTTTTATTCCTACTCAGATAAGATTTTTATTTTTTATTATTTTTTTTTTAGTTTTCTTTTTGGCCTTGACCAGACCGGAGATTGAACCCATGCCACAACAGTGACAACACTGGCTCCTTTACTTCCAGGCCACCAGTTACTCCAGATAAGATTTTTTCTAATAACGTATCGGTATGAAATTAGATGTTTATTCAGCATTTATTAAAATGGTATTGTTTTCTTCTTTATTTCTAACATTTTGAAATACACTGACTTTTTACTGTTAAATTAACCCTGTGCCTAATACAAAGGCCACATCAGACATATGAAATTGAAATCTTACCATTATCAAATTTACCAATGATTCATAGAAGACTATAGTTAGAACTATATATATCAAAGCAAGAACTATGATATATACTGTAGCAATATCTGAGAAGCCTTGACTCCTTCATTCTCAGCCCTCTGAGCTCCCTTTTCCTGTCTAGTATGAATTCTGGCTTCAGAGTGATGAATAGGGACAAGTTGCCACAGGAAAACAGCTGTGTATCACCCAGCTTTTATATCCAGGAATTTAGGTGGCCCTATTCTGGCTATGTAGCTAATTTCTGTTGTTCAGTGCAGATACAGTCCATAAATTGCAGTTTATTTATAATAAAAATGGTAGGCAAGCCAGATATACTATGCTAAAAGTGCTCCTAGATCAGTAATCAGTACCTGTTGTAGCAACCTCTGCTGAATTTTTATTCACCTTATAGTTGGTGCATTTCATCAGCTGTTCTTGGCTAAGAGTTTTGGACAGAATTAAAGCTGCCTGATAAGTAGGAGGGTATATCTATTCTGTTGGTGGGAAAGTAAATTGGTGCAGCCACTATGGAAAACAGTATAGAAGTTCTTTAAAAAAGTGGAAATAAGAGTTGCCATATGATCCAGCAATCCCACTCCTGGGTATATATCTGGACAAAAAAACACATGCACCTAGTGCTCACAGCAACACTATTTACAATAGACAGGACATGGAAGCAACCTAAGTGCCCATAAATGAATGAATGGATTAAGATGTGTAATACTACTTGACAATTAAGAAAGAACGAAATAATGCCATTTGCAGCAACATGGATGCAACTATTGATTATCATACTAAGTGAAATAAATCAGACAAATACCATATGATATCACTTATATGTGGAATCCAAAATGTGGCACAGATTGCCCTATCTACAGAACAGAAACACACTCACAGACATAGAGAACAGATTTGTGGTTGTCAAGAGAATAGGAGGCTGGGGGAGGGACGGATTGGGAGTTTGGGATTAGCAGATACAAACTATTTTGTACATAATGGATAAACAACAAAGACCTACTGTATAGCACAGGGAACTATATTCAATATCCTGTAATAAGCCATAATGGAAAGGAACATGAAAAAGAACATATCTATACAGAATATCTTTATAGATATATCTTAATCATTTTGCTGTACAGCAAAACAGCAGAAAATAATACAACACTGTAAATCAACTATACTTCAACAAAAATGTTTTAAACATGGGAAGGTATGGCTCATAGTCACTGTTAGCCTGTTTCTACATTCTAGTCCTGAACCTGCTTGATCTTAGTTATTATTTTTAAAGACACTGTTTAATTTATTTAGTGAATTTTGTTTTAGAATTCCTCATTGATGTTTGGAGTTCCCAACATGGCTCAGTGGTTAATGAACCTGACTAGTATCCATGAGGACACAGGTTCAATCCATGGCTTCACTCAGTGGGTTAAGGATTTGGCGTTGCCTTGAGCTGTGGTGTAGGTCACAGACATGGCTCGCATCCCACGTTGCTGTGGCTGTGGTGTAGGCCAGCAGATCCAATTCGACCCCTAGCCTGGGAACCTCCATATGCCACCTGTGCAGCCCTAAAAGGACAACAACAACAACAAATAGAATTTCACATCGATATTTATCAAAGAAACATACATGAGATATTCTTGTTTTAGTAAAATGCTATATGGTTTTGGCATCTAAATTATGTTGGACTCATAAAATGAATCAGAAATTATTCACTATTTTCTGTATTGTGAAATAGTTTTTTAAGTTTTGTCTTATTTTCCCCCAAAATCATTAGAAACATTAGTGAACACTTTATCCCTTTTATTTTAATCATTTTAGATGGAATTAGTGGCATTAGTGCTAATTAATGAGATTTAGGACCTTTGATCACTATGAACCCTGTAAATATCCTCTTTTGTGAAGCACCTCTTCAGAGCATTTTGGCCATTTTTTACTGAATACTTGAATATTTATTCTTCCTATTTATTGAAGGAGTTTCTTATTTATTCTGGATATGAATCCTTTGTCAAAAACTGTACTACAATTATCTTCTCCCTCTCTCGTGGCTTCCTTTTCACTCTCTGAAGATGTATTTTGACAAAATTTACTGATCTCTATATGGTTCAATATATATACTTTTTTTCATTTTTGGTTAGTGTTTTTGATGTCCTATTAATGAAATCTTTTGCAGCTCTAATTTCAGAAAGGTATTCTCCAAGTTTTATTCTAAAAGACTTGCTAGGATATCTTTTAAAATATTTAGAGCTTTAATCCATCTGTAATTATTTTTTGTGGATGCTCTAAGATAGAGTTCAAGATTATTTTTTTCTGTATTAATGTGTAATTGGCTTGGTGCCGTTTATGGAAAAGATCATCTTTTTTGTTGAATCACAATTTCACTTCGTCCTACACTGGACAATAATGCATGTGAGGGTCCACCTCTCTTCTCTATGCTCTGTACTATATTCTGTTTGAATTTTCATTGCTTGACCTTGCACCTTCACCTTGGCTATCTTTGCCTTTATGTGTAAACTGTAGAATCAGCTGGTTCACTTCCATAAAACAGTCTACCAATATATATTTTTTTGTTTTGTGTCTTGTTTATTTATTCATTTATTTATTTTAGTTTTTTTTCCTTTATGGCTGCACTTGCAGCATATGGAAGTTCCCTGGGCCAGGGGACAAATCCAAACTGCAAACTGTTGGCCTACACCACAGCCATTGCAACACCAAATCCAAGCCACATCTGTGACCTACACCACAGCTTTCGGCAACACCAGATCAAAATCTACTCAAACTGATCAACAAATTCAGCAAAGTAGCAGGATATAAGAGTAACATTCAGAAATGTCACATTTCTGTATACTAACAATGAAATATTAGAAAAGAGATAGAAAACACAATACCCTTTAAAATTGCACCCCAGAAAATCAAATACCTGGGAATAAACCTGACCAAGGGGGTAAAAGACTTATATGCTAAGAACTATAAAATGTTAATCAAAGAAATTAAAGAAGATGTAAAGAAATGGAAAGATAGTCCATGCTCCTGGGCTGGAAAAATTAATATTGTAAAAATGGCCATACTACCCAAAACAATCGACAGATTCAATGCAATCCCTATCCAATTACCCATGACATTTTTCACAGAACTAGAACAAACAATCTAAAACTTTATATGGAACCACAAAAGACCCAGAATTGCCAAAGCAATTCTGAGGAACAAAAACCAAGCAGGAGGCATAACTCCCAGACTTCAGGCAATATTACAAAGTCACAATCATCAAGACAGTGTAGTACTGGTATGAAAACAGAGAGACAGACCAATGGAACAGAATAGATAAACCAGAAATAAACCCAGACACCTAAGGTCAATTAATCTTTGACAAAGGAGGCAAGAATATAAAATGGGAAAAAGACAGTTTTTTCAACAAGTGGTGCTGGGAAAACTGGACAGCTGCATGTAAATCAATGAACCTGGAACACACCCTCACAACATACACAAAAATAAACTCAAAATGGCTTAAAGACATAAATGTAAAACAAGACACCATTAAACTCCTAGAAGAGAATATAGGCCAAACATTCTCTGACATCAACCTTACAAATGTTTTCTCAGGTCAGTCCCCCAAAGCAACAGAAATAAGAGCAAAAATAAACCACTGGGACCTAATCAAATGGACAAGTTTTGCACAGCAAAGGAAACCATAAAAAAACAAAAAGACAACTTATAGAATGGGAGAAAATAGTTTCAAATGATGTAACTGACAAGGGCTTAATCTCTAAAATATACAAACAACTTATACAACTCAACAGCAAAAAAAACCCAAAAACCCAATTGAAAAATGGGCAAAAGACCTGAACACATATTTCTCCATAGAAGATATACAGATGGCCAACAAACACATGAAAAAATGTTCCACATCACTGATTATTAGAGAAATGCAAATCAAAAGTACTATGAGGTACCAACTCACACAGTCAGAATGGCCATCATTAATAAGTCCACAAATAACAAATGCTGGAGGGAGTGTGGAGAAAAGGGAACCCTCACACACTGTTGGTGGGAATGTAAATTGGTACAACCACTGGAAAACAGTGTGGAAGTACCTTGGAAAACTATACATAGAACTACCATATGAACCGGCTATCCCACTCTTGGGCATATATCTGGACAAAACTTTCCTTGAAAAAGACGCATGTACTCACATGTTCATTGCAGCACTATTCACAATAGCCAAGGCATGGAAACAACCTAAATGTCAATTGACAGATGATTGGATTAAGAAGATTTGGTATATTTTGTGGTATATACAATGGAATACTACTCAGCCACAAAAAAGAACAAAATAATGCCATTTGTAGCAATATGGATGAAATTACAGACTCTCATAGTAAGTGAAGTAAGTCAGAAAGAGGAAGACATATACCATACAGCACATATCTGGAATCTAATATATGGCACAAATGAACCTTTCCACAGAAAAGAAAATCATGGACATAGAGAACAGACTTGTGGTTGCCAGGGGGAGGGAGAGGGAGGGGGATCGACTGGGAATTTGGGGTTAATAGGTGCAAACTATTGCCTTTGAAGTGGATAAGCAATGAGATCCTGCTGTATAGCACTGGGAACTATATCTAGTCACTTACAGTGGAGCATGATAATGTGAGAAAAAAGATGTATACATGTATGTGTAACTGGGTCACCTTTCTGTACGGTAGAAAGTTGACAGAACACTGTAAACCAGTTTTAATGGAAAAAATTAAAATCATTATAAAATGCAATAAAAAATAAAGTAAATGTAAATCAATAACCCTATATCCAATGAAGAAATAATTCACTGTCAGGATAAAAGAAAGCCATCCTTTGTTATGCATTTGAAAAATATTTCATTGGATATAGAATTCTAGGTTGACAGTTCTTACTTTAAATACCTTGAAAATATTCTGCCACTTCCTTGCCCCACCATTCACATTCACAGTTTCTTATGAGAAATCTACTGTCACTCAAATCATTGTTTTTCCAGGTGTATGTCATTTCTGTGTGGCTGCTGTTAAGATTGCTTTCTTTGTGTTTAGTTTTCAGAAGTTTGATTATGATATGTCTAGGCATGAATTGCTTTGAGTTTACACTTTTTGGGTTTGTTGAACTTCTTGAATCTGTTAAGTTTGTGGCATTTTTTTTTTGTCTTTTTGTCTTTTCAGGGCTGTGCCCACAGTGTATGGAGGTTCCCAGACTAGAGGTCTAATCAGAGCTATAGCTGCTGGCCCATGCCATAGCCATAGCAACTCACGATCTGAGCCATGTCTGCAACCTACACCATAGCTCATGGCAACACCCGATCCTTAAACCACTGAGCAAGCCCAGGGATCAAACCAGCAACCTCATGGTTCCTAGTTGGATTCGTTTCCGCTGAGCCACGACGGGAACTCCCAGCATTTTTTTTTTTTTAATACTTGTTTGAAGACTTAGATAATGCCAACACCTCATCATTGTCTGTTGGATGTCTTTTCTCAAGCAAGTTGAGTTTTGTGTGTGTGTATGTGGTTTTTCACAGGCTGAATAATTTTGTATTTTATCCTGCACACTTTGAATGTTTTATGAGACTTTTATTTAAATCCTATGAAGTATGTTTTAGCTATCTATAAGCTGGGGTTGCAATACCGGGTCAGTTTTTCAAGCCTTTTCCTGCTATTCAGATCTGTCCTGGGTCTGTTCTGTCCAGTGGTCATTCAAGGACTACGTAGGTCAGTTGGTCATTTCAGTTCTCAATCTTTGGTATGCCGATTGGCATCAGATCCACAAATATGCAGGTTAGAGGTGAGTCCAAGATGTCATAAAAAACTTGATGGGTTAACTTTCCCAAGCTCATCTCTTTGCTATCTATCCAGTACTTTATTTGTCCCTGCACTTCCCCTGCATAATCCCTTGGCCATGAACTGCTCAGTTCCATGAAAACACCATAGATAAGGCTCAAATAATGGAAAACAGAGATTCACACAACAACCGGGAATTGACCTTGCCTTTTTGGAGGTATGGCTTCAACAAATGCTAGAGGGAACTTCCCTCCCACAGAAATTTAGCTCCTGTAGTTTTCTATTGCTGGTTGCTGCTGCTGCTGCAACCCCTATTCACAGTTGACTAGGTGCAAGGGTGAAAGAACTCAGAAAATAAAATGGAATGTTTCCTCCACTTTTCCTGCATTTCTGTTTTCCGGCCTTTGAGCCCAAAAAGAGGGTTTGTTTGTTTTTTTTCTTTTTATGGCCGCACCTGCTGCATATGGAAGTTCCCAGGCTAGGGGTCTAATTGGAGATGCAGGCCTATGCCACAGCCACAGCAACACTGGATCCAAGCTACATATACAACCTATCCCTTGGCTTGCCGCAATGTCAGATCCTTAACCCACTGATTGAGGCCAGAAATTGAACCCGGATCCTCACAGATACTAATGTTTAGTTCTTAACCCGATGAGCCACAACAAGAACTCCTTTTTCTTTTCCCAAATAAAGGGTTTCTGCTGGGGCTTTCTCTGTCTGGACCACAGAGCTTAAGGCTGGTTTTCCAACTGTGTTCACTGAGGTTGGGGAATATGTAAGGAAAAAATGGTAAACTCACTTCTAATTTATTGGTATTTTGAATTCTGGAGGTTTCCTTTGATCTGCCTGCCATTATTTACATTTCAGAGTTCTCAGATTGCTGCTTCTTCATTCTATTCAGGTTTTATAATTGGTGTTCAGTAAGATAGGAAGATGCACTTATGTTTACTCCATCTTGCCTGGAACTGGATCTAGAAAATGACTTTTCATATGCACTATTTAGTTAAGATTAGCAATATAATTTATGTAGGCAATATTTAGTTGATTTTATCAACATATTTTTCCTTAGTTCATTTGCTTTCTCTTTATGCTTACTAATCTTGTGGATATACTATTCTTGTGGCTATATATTTTTAGTATTTATTTTAGTGAGTGGCTTTACATGGTAAGTTCCTATTGTTATGTATAAATGACTGTTTTCCCATTAAATTTTGAATTTTTTAGTCAAGATAAAACAAATACAGAAAAGAGCCTAGAGAGTTTTTATAAGATGAATATCCTCTTAATCTCACCCATAAATTAGACACAACTTGGCCGCAACTCCTGAAACCTCATACTTCGTCTCCAAAACAAGCACAGCCTTCCCATACCAAGAGTAACTACTGCTCTAGAGTTAATGGAAATCATCTTGTTACTTTTTTATTTTTAATGGCCACACCAGTGGCTTATGGAGGCTCCCAGGCTAGGGGTCCAATTGGAGCTGTAGCCACCGGTCTACACCACAGCAACGTGAGATCCAAGCCACGTCTGCCACCTACACCACAGCTTACTGCAACACCAGATCTTTAACCTACTGAGTGAGGCCAGGGATTGAACCCACAACGTCATGGGTGCTAGTCAGAATCATTAACCCCTGAGCCATGACGGGATGTTCCTCTTATTACTTTTTATTGTAGTTTTATTACCTAGCTGAGAAGCTCTAAAAACCATAGTATGGTTTAACATGATTTTCAAAATTATATCTATTACTGCTCTGTAGTTTTTTAACTTTGAACCTTTTTGTTTCTTTTTATGGTTGCACCTATAGCATATGGAAGTCCCCAGGCTAGGGGTCAAATTTGAGCTGCAGCTGCAACTGCAGCCTGTGCCACAGACATAGCAACACTGGATCCAAGCTGCATCTGCAACCTACACCACAGCTTGTGTCAGAGGCCAGGGATCAAACCTGCATCCTCACAGAGACAATGTTAACCTGCTGACAAATATCCTTAGACCACTAACCAGATCCTTAACCCACTGAGCAAGGCCAGGGGTCAAACCTGCACCCTCACAGAGACAAAGTTAACCTGCTGAGCCACATAGAAAAGTCCATCTTTTAACCTTTTTTTAATCAAAGAAACCAATTCAATGGAGTGAAGATTTTGCTGACTGCATTCCTACAGTTTAGTTTGACATTTTTATTTGTCCTCTAGATGTCCTGCCAAGTAAAACTTGAATATAATCTCACTCAGATTTTACTTTAAGAGGACAATTACTTCACAGATGCTCTTGAGTTCGTGGCCAAAGGGCATATTGTGGTGTAGTTATCTACATTTTTGTGGTTGGCAGCCACAGATTCTTAGTTGGGAGTGCTTAGATATTGAATGTATACATGTTGCAGAATGGTGATGCTCTAATTGTATTGTTCCTTCTTTGTGTAAATGTATTCGCACATATGCCATTTAGTTTCCTAGGGGTAGTCTGCATGTTTGAGTCTTTCCTTTATTTGAGTTTGAAAAACAAAGAACAAGTTTCCTTAGTATTCTATAAAGTTAATTAAATAGATGAGAGAGAGAGAAGGAGAATATACAGAGAGAATAACTTCCAACATTAGGTAGCATAATTCATCAAGAGTTCCAGCTACAAGAGCTATGATCTCTATCTCCCTGTCTGTGCTGAGGACATACTCCTGGTAGCTGTTCCTTGTTCCTGGGAGACGCTGAATTCCTCTGACAATCAGCTTTGACTTGAGGTCTCCCAGTGGCCTTGCTGAACCTTCCTGAATGGCAGTCTAGGACTCTGCCACCAAACTTTACCCCTTCCCTTTGCACTTGGAATTGGACTTACATTGCAATTTGATAGCTCTTCCAGACTCCTCTTTCAGTCCATGTTTTCTCACACTTGATCATTTCCTCCAATAAAATGCTTGCACATTTCATTCTACCTCAGCATCTGCTTCTTGGAGGACTTAGACGATGCAGTGTATTACTATAAGCTCAGAGATTTAACTCTTTGTTTCCATCCATCTAAGCATTGCCCTTAATGATGCTCCAATTGTCTTGTTTTTGATGAGTGATTCTCCAGCTTGACCCCCAAGTCTTTTTAAACATAGCCCCATTAATCTTTGATAATGTCCTTGCTCCCTGCCACAACAGGATATTCTAAGCTCATCTCTGCATCTTGTCCTTTTCTTGTCCCAGACCTAGAATCAGCCATTTCAACCATTTCCCTGGTGTCTTTTAGTTATAAATATTATTTTTAGGCTTCTTCAATGGACATACTCAGGATATCTATTATGTATCTGTCTATCTCTCTCTCTCTATATATATATATATATATATCTCTGATAAAATGCCTCTTGAGTTCGAATTCAAGATTACAGAGTGTTTACTTAAGATTTTCTATCTTACATTTGTAGCTTCTATGAAACTTGGTTCTCAAAAGCACTAGGGATAATCAAATTAGAATAACATATGTTTACTCAGAAAGAATATTCAGAAGATACCAATGCCATCACCAACATGATCACTTAAAAAAACATTTTAAAAAATTTGCATATGTTTTTCCATTTTCTCTTCCTTTTAAAAAGTTCTATTGTCTGTACATTGTCAAAGCCTATATCTATTACATGCTATACTTGCTCCCTTGAATCTCATGCTAATTTTAGTTCTGCAGAACTAAAATAATAAACCACCAGTATTTATGCCTATTATCTCTCCCGTAACATTTATTTCTAAAGATCAT
Source organism: Sus scrofa (assembly GCF_054392235.1). Lineage (NCBI taxonomy): Eukaryota > Metazoa > Chordata > Mammalia > Artiodactyla > Suidae > Sus > Sus scrofa. The sequence goes on from NC_139383.1 coordinate 153,788,280, forward strand.
TCTCCAGTACATTCCTAAGAAAAGGACTCATAGAAAAATAGTCCTTAAGTATTTACATTGATGACAGTTTGTTCCCTTTATATCTGAAAGTCAGTTTGGAAATACAATTGTTGGCTCATTTTTTGAAAAAGATTGAGTATCTTTGGAAGTTCCCCTGCGGTGCAGCAGGTTAAGGATCCAGTGTTACTGCAACTGCAGCACAGGTTCAGCCCCCCTGGCCCAGGAAATTCCACATGACAAAAATAAACCAAATCAAAACAAAATAAATCCTCCTTATCTTAAAACAAAATTGAGTATATTTAAATATATCATTCCTTTTCTTCTTGATAGATGCTGATATTGAAAAGTCTGATGATACTCTGATTTTCTTTCTGTTTTAGCCAAAGGGTATGTCTTTTTCCTTAAAGTCCAATACCTTATCTATGTGCCTTTTTGGTTGTTGTTCTGGGTTGGCTTTCCCAGGTAGAATGTACATCCTTTCATTATATAATTTTAAATCTTGTTTTTAAAATATTTTTTACATACAGTTCTTAGTATTTGTTTTATTCCCTTGTTTTGTTTTTTTCTTCTCTGATCCTCTTGTTTGCTTTTTTCATGGTCTTTTCCATTATAACTTTCACTCAATTCTTTTACATATCTTTTTAAAAATGTTTAAATTATCCTCTTTTGCCATTTCTCTTAACATGTAACCTGTTATTTGTTCTATGTTTATTCATAAAATAGGTTTCTTTTTTTCTTTTTTTTTTTTTTTTTGCTGTACTCACAGCATATAAAATTTCCTGGGTCAGAGGTCCCACAACACAGCAGTGACAATGCCAGATCCTTAACCCTCTGTGTCACAAGGAAACTCCTATGAAATTGGTTTTTAAATTTTTTCCCCTGAGCTCTATCACTAAACTTATGCCCTTTCATCTTTTGTATTATTTTTGATGAATTATTTTAAAATATTGGGATATAGATTTCATCTGCTTGTATATTTTTAATCATTTTATCAAAATGTCTTTCTGATAAGCTTTTGATTTTTTTTCTATATAATCTGTATGGTTTCAATCCTTTCTCGTTACTGCATTTACATGAAATTTCGTTCTCCTAAACTTTCAAAGTGATGGCATGATGGAGAAGTTTTCCTCATATTCCAGCTCTCACATATTATAGTGGCTTTTAACATGTTTACTTGACAAAGTCAAACTGTATTTTCTAGAATCTCCTTCACTGTGTTTTTCTGGTTAGAGTGAGGAGACTTGGTGGAGATTTGGAAGGAGGGAGTGAACAAGAGCCAATTTGGAGCTCTCCTCTCTCCATGTGGAGCAGAGGCTGGACCCCACTTTCCCCTGAACCCCCCTCAACTTCAACTCCCTTTCCATAACCAAGTATCCTGGCTGCTGCAGGACACCCACAGCACCAATTTCAAAGGCAACAAGGTCCGTTGGGATTTTCAGTCCCTCTGATGAGACTCCAGCAAGGCTTGTAAGTTCTAGCTGGTTCTCTCTCCCTGACTACACATGCATCCTCCTTTCCTGACGGCCTGTCCAGCAGAACTCAGACTCACATGCAAAGGCATCAGGCTTGCAAATGCTGTTTAGCTCCTAGCATTTGATCTTACATAATCTCTCTTTCTCACACACACACATACATGCAGCATGGTTCTTCTTCTAATTGAAATTTGACTGCTGATACAAGTAACCTCTTTGATTGTTTTTGAGAAGTGTTAGAAATGATAGCATCCTGGAGTTCCCTAGTGGCACAGCAGGTTAAGGATCTGGAATTGTCGCCTCTATGGCTCAGGTTGCAGCTGGGGCTTGGGTTCCTCCCTGGCTGGGGAACTTCCACATGCAGCTGGTGCTTCCAAAAAAAAAAAAAAGAGGAGTTCCCATGGTGGCTCAGTGGGTTAACGACAAGTCTCTGTGAGGATGCAGTTTTGATAGGGATGGAGTAGGATAGTTACACAGGTTGTTGTAGAAGTCCCAGTATATATAGAGAGAAAATTTAGAAAGCCACTGTAAGTTAATAATTGACAAGAATGCCATAAGAACAATGAGGCAGGCTTGCTTGACTAGTGGAGGCTCGAGATGTGCCTCCAGTCACTGGGTGGGGGATGGTGTGAGGCCTGCATTCAGGTTCAGACCTAGGGCAGGAGTTTAAGGATCACCCTTCTGCTTATTTCAATAAGCACCTTGACAGTCCTATTTTGACCTTATAGGATCAAATACTGTCTTACTGGATACCAAGGAGGAGCTACTACTAGAAGAAAGAGGAAGAAGCAGTATTTTACCACCCCCATTCCCTTTGGATTATAAAACTGTACCCCACCTGATCCTTGGGCCAGAGCCTCCTGCCTGCCTGCTTGCACCTTGCACAAAGGGGTCCTATTTTAATAAATCTATTTCTTGCCTATCACTTTGTCTCTGGCTGAATTCCTTCTGTGCTGAGGTACAAAGAACCTGAACCTCAGTAAGTCCAGACACTGAATGATTCTAATCTAAAAACAGTGGGTTCAGAATTCCTGTTGTGGCGCAGCGGAAACAAATCCAACTAGGAACCAGGAGGTTGCGTGTATAGTTCCTGGCCTTGCTCAGTGGGTTAAGCATCCAGCGTTGCCATGAGCTGTAGTGTAGGTGGCAGATGTGGCTCAGATCTAGCATTGCAGTGCCTGTGGCATAGCCCACCAGCTGTAGCTGCAATTCGACCCCTAGCCTGGGAACCTCCATATGCCAAGGGTGCAACTCTGAAAAGAAAAAAAAAAAAAAAAAAAAAAAAAAAAAGATACGTTCAAGTCCCAGTCTGGGTCTTGGTTAGGTTCAAGCCACAAGTACTGTCAGTTTCAGCTTGATCCCTGGCCTCACTCATTGGGTTAAGGATCTGGTGTTGCCTTGTCTGTGGCATAAATCACAGCTGCAGCTCTGATTGGATCCCTGGCCCCGGGAACTTCTATATGTTACAGGTGTGGCTGTAAAAAAAAAAAAAAAAAAAATAGCATCATGCTTTCTGGAAGATTCTAACTCCCCACTTTCCTCAAGAGCCAGAGGATTCTATGGGCTCTCCAGCTTCTGCTTTTCTAGGTTTCTCAGCCACCCAGTATGGTTATTTTTAGGGTTTTACTTCTATGTAAATTTTACCTATATGATTGGAGAAGAGAAGACTTCAAAACATGATCTCTCAAAGCTGACTTGAAGTTGAGATTCCACATTTAGCCCACCAAATCAGTGAAGACTAAGAATTCTGATGAAGTCCAATGTCTGGGGGATGGGGTTTTAGAAAAAGATGTATTCCAATATAGCGTTCTGAGGAGTATAAGTGGGTGCAACTGTTTAGAAGAGAAGTTTGGGAGTATCACACAAAGTTTTAATTAGCATCCTATTAAATACAATAATTTCATAATTTATCCTACAGGATAAATTATGCCAGTGTGCCACATAGACATTTACATTTTTAAAAGAAGTATAGCTGCTTTGCAATATTGCATTAATTTCTACTGTACAGCAAAGTGATTCAGTTATACCTATATACATTATTTTTCATACTCTTTTCAATTATGGTTTATCACTGGATCTTGTATATAGTTCCCTTTCCTATCCACTGGGACCTTATTGTTTATCTAATCTGTATATAACGATTGGGAGGATGGCATATCCACAAACTACATGAACTAACTAGAAATTAAGGATGACATATCCACAAACTAGAATGCTATACAGCCTTCAAAAGAATGGGATGTAGATGTGCTTACAGACAAGGAAATATACATAAGAAGCTACAGAGTAGAAGAGTTACCAGTGATATGCTCTGATCTCATTTGGGTAAGACTGTTCAGGAATCCAGTCAAGTGACTGTCAGCAGGCATTCACTCTAGTCATTAAAAATGAGCTACCAGAGACTTTCACATTTCTATCCTTTTATACAGCTTGCAGTTTTAATGACATGCCCTTAATTGTGCTTTTATTTTTTTATTTTTAATTTTTGCTTTTAGGGCTGCATCTCTGGCATTCCCTGGCTAAGGGTTGAATTGGAGCTGCATCTGCCAGCCTATACCACAACCACAGAAATGAGGAATCCAAGTCATGTCTGCAGCCTACACCACAGCTCACAGTAACACTGGATCCTTAACCCCCTGAGTGAGGCCAGGGATCAAACCCGCATCCTCATGGATACTAGTCAGGCTCTTAACCTACTAAGCCATAATGGGAATTCCCTGTACTTTTATTTTTAAAACCTAACCCTTATTTCTGTGGGAATGTAAAAAGGTACCACAACCCTGGAAAATATTTCTGCAGTTCCTTATGAAACTAAACATATGATTACCACATGATCCAACAATTCTCCTCTTGGGCGTGTATCCCAGAGGAATAAAAACTCATGCTCACATGAAAACCTTATATGCATGTTCATAGTAACTTTATTTTCAAAGACCAAAACTAGAAACAACGCAAACATCCTACAGTGGGTAAATGGTTAAATAAACTATGATAAATCTATTCCATGGACATCTACTCAGCAATAAAAAGGAACCACACATTAGTAAACACAAAATTACCTGGATAGACCTCAGGGGAATTATACTGTCTTAAAAAGCCAATCCCAAAAGTCTACATACTGTATTGTTCTATTTATATCTCATCGTTTAAATGAGAAAACTGTAGAAATGTAGAATGTGCTTTGGGTGCCAGGGATCAAGGATGGGGTATAGGGTAGGAGGCCAGTGGGTGTGGGTACAAAAGCAACTTGAACGACCCCTGTGGTGAGGGGACAGTTTTTGACTGTGCTGGTGGTTACGTGAACCTACATATGTGATAAAATTGCATAGAACTAAATATATACACACATAAGTGAGTAAAACTGCAGAAGTCTGAATAAGGTAGATGGACTATATCAGTTTCTGATTGCAATGATGTAACATAGCTTTTCTAGATGTTACCATTGGGGGAAATTGGGCAGAGGATACATAGGATCTCTCTGTAATATTTCTTACAAATTGCATATGAGGAGTTCCCAAGGTAGATCAATGTGTTAAGACCTTGACATTGTCTCTGTGAGGATGCAAGGTCACAAGCTGCAGTATAGATTACAGATGTGGCTCAGATCTGGTGTTGCCCTGGCTGTGGTGTAGGCCTGCAACTGAAGCTCTGTTTTAACACCTGTCCTGGGAACTTTCACATGCTGCAGGTGCAGCTATAAGGGAAAAAATATCAGGTGAATATTCAGTTCTCTCAAAATAAAAAGATTAATTAAAATAAAACAATACTTAGGGTAATTTTGCATCTTTAGCTCTCATGAATTTTTTAGGTTATCCTAAATATATTACAGATTTTTGTTCTATTACAAATTGAATCTTACTGTAAATTACATTTTTAATAGGTTACTACTAGTTTAGAGGCATGAAATTCATTTTTGTATACTTATCTCCTATCTGGAAATTTTGCTATATTCTCTTATTTATTCTGTTTAGTCTTTTTTTTCTGTAAGTTTTCAGTGTAAACTTTTTAAAAGCATTGAACTTTTTAAAATGCTTTTTGATGATATCTTAAGAAGACCAAGTGATTTTCTTTACTGCAATCATGTAGCAAATTGCAATGGAAGATTTTCTGATAATGAAATAATCTGTTTTTGAATCTTTTCTGAAGAAGCCCTTGCTTTCCTGAGATAAACTTGCTATAATCATTTTGTTTTGTTAATTTAAAAATATGCTATTGAGTGTAACTAGTTAACATTCCGTTTCTCATTTCTGAATGTATAGTCACCCGTGAAATCAGTCTGTCATTTTCCCTCCTTGTAATTTGCTTGCTTTGTTTTGATACAAAGCTTAATAGCTGACTTCACGTAATGAATTTGGAAGCTTATCCTCAAGTTCCATTTTCTGAAACAGATTGGGTAAAGTAGGAGTTATGTATTCTTTTTTTTTTTTTTTTTTTTTTTGTCTTTTGTTGTTGTTGTTGTTGTTGTTGCTATTTCTTGGGCCGCTCCCACTGCATATGGAGGTTCCCAGGCTAGGGGTTGAATCGGAGCTGTAGCCACCGGCCTAACGCCAGAGCCACAGCAACGCGGCATCCGAGCCGCGTCTGCAACCTACACCACAGCTCACGGCAACGCCGGATCGTTAACCCACTGAGCAAGGGCAGGGACCGAACCCGCAACCTCATGGTTCCTAGTCGGATTCATTAACCACTGCGCCACGACGGGAACTCCGGAGTTATGTATTCTTGAGAGTTTGGTAGAATTTACCTATGTAATACAGTCTCAGTCTACAAGGAGAGAAAATCTGATTACCATATTAATATTTTTATCTGTTATTGCTTTTTTTTCTTTCTTCTGGCACAAAATTTGGTATTTTAAGTTTTTTTCCAGAAAATTTCCTAACAGAAATAGATCCACAGACATATAAACAAACTTATGTTTACCAAAGCTTTGGGAAGGAGAGGAGAGAGGGATAAATTAGGAGTTTGGGATTAATATATACTTACTACTATGTATAAAATACATAACCAACAAAGACCTACTGTATAGCACAGGGGACTCTACCCAATATTTTGTTATAACCTATAAGAAAAAAGAACCTGAAAAATATTTTTATATATGTATGTGTAACTGAATCACTTTACTGTACACCTGAAAAAAACACAACACTGGAAGTGAACTATACTTGAATTTTTAAAATAAATTAAATAAAATATGAAAAAAGATAAATTTAAAAAAGAAAAATAGTAGTTCCTGTTGTGGCTAAGCAGGTTAAGAACCCAACTAGTATCTATAAGGATGTGGGTTTGATCCCTGGCCTCGCTCAGTGGATTGATTCAGCATTGGCATGAGCTGTGGTGCAGGTTGCAGATGTGGTTCAGATCCTGCATTGCTGTGACTGGAAGTTCCACCTCTAACTGGACCACTAGCCAGGGAACTTCCATATACCACAGGTGCGGCAGTAAAAAGAATTTAAAAAATTAAAATAAAAGGAAAAGAAAAAGAAAACTGAGGAGTTCTCTTCTGGTGAAGTAGATTGAGGATCTAGCGTTGTTACTACAGAAGCCCAGGTCACCTCTATAGCTTGGGTTTGATCCCTGGCCTAGGAACTTCTACATGCCACAGGCATGGCCAAAAATAAAAATAAAAAAGAAATTTTCCTGCTTCATCTAGGTTTTGTTTTTTGGTTTTTTTGTTTTGTTTTGTTTTGTTTGCTTTTTAGGGCTGCACCTTTGGCGTACGGAGGTTCGCAGGCTAGGGGTCTAATCAGAGCTACAACTCCTGGCCTATACCACAGCCACAGCAACGGCAGATCTGAGGCGTCTGTGACCTACACCACAGCTCATGTCAATGGTGGATCCTTAATCCACTGAGAGAGGCCAGGGATCAAACCCCAAAACCATGATTACTGATCGGATTCATCTCCGCTGCGCCACGACAGAAACTCCTATATTTTTATCTTTAGTCCTCTAATGTTGTTCATAATATTCTTGTCAATGAATTTAATATATCAAATAAGTATTTTGTTCTCTGGTTAAAAAAAAAAGTAAATCTCCCAGTACTTCCAAACCACTAATTTCCCATTTTCCCATGTCATCGTCAATCTGGTTTAGATATCCTCTCGTCCAATTGTCATCCTAGTCTTATCATCATACTAAAAATCCTTTCTGCTTATTTTCTGAATTAGCGAAGGTTTTTCACTTTTTGTTTTTTAGATCTCATAGCTTACTCCTTCTTCTGTTACTGTCACATTTTAGAACAAATCCTTATGAAAGAGAGTGTGTGGAAATAACATTTTGAGACCTTACTTTCTGAAAATATCTTCATTCTATCCATATGTGAGATGAATTGACCAGCTTGTTTAGAAGTCTGGTTTAGAAATCATTTTACATTAGGAAGGTGGAGGCATTGTTTATTGTCCGAGGTAATTATAATGACATCATCTATACTCATCATTTTGTGTCCATATTGTCTTCTGAAATGTTGATGGTTAGTTTCTTATGATTTCTTTTCCTGCATTTTTGTCAAGTGTTCAGTTGGACCTTTCAATCTGGAGACTCAAGCCCCAAAATTATGAAAATTCTAATATTATTTTATTGCTATCCTTCTGTCCTTTTTGTGTGTTCTCATTTTTTGGAGCTCATAGTTTATCTGTTTGTTGTTTTGTTCTACATTCTTGTAGAGAAATTCCACTTCATCTTTTAATTAACATATTGTTTTCCCCATCATATTTCAGTTGCTGAGAATGTTTGTCCTCTGGATATGCATTAAAAGCATCCTGTTTTTATTTCATGGAATATCTTCTGTTATTTCATGCAATATCTTCTGTTATATTCATTGGCTTTACTCCTCATAAGCACTTAGCTTTCGCTGGGTTGGGGCTCTGACACCTTCTACTTTGCCACTTTTAAAGCTTTCTAACATCTACTTATTGATGTCACCTTATTTACTTTGTGTATTTGTGTATTATTTGCTTTGTGCTGTATTTTTCCTCTTTATTCTGATTTCGATGGAACTTTGAATGTAAGCTCAATCTGTCATGTTTAAAAGAAAATCCCCTTAATTAAAAAAAACCCTCAAGTGGCTATCACGCTTGTCAATATATATGCCCCTAATACAGGAGCACACAAATACATACAACAAATACTAACAGATATAAAAGAAGAAATTGGGGAATACAATAATAACAGATTTTAACACCCCACTCACATCAATGGACAGATCCTCTAGACAGAAAATCAATATGGCAACAGCCACCCTAAATTACACTATAGAACAATTAAAATTAATTGATATTTTTAGAACATTACCTCCAAAAATATATATGTATACATTCATTTCAAGTGTGCATGGAACATTCTCAAGGATTGACCACATACTGGGACACAAAACTAACCTCAACAAAGTTAAGAGTATAGAAATTATTTCAAGCATTTTCTCTGACCACAATGGCAAGAACCTAAACATCAACTGCAGGAAAAGAAATGAGAAAAAAACTGACTATATGGAGACTAAACCACAGGCTGCTAAAAAAAACTAGTGGGTCAATGAGGAAATCAGAAGGAAAATGAAAAAATATCTCAAGACAAATGACAATGAAAACACAACCATTCAAATCTATGGGATGCCACAAAAGCGGTTCTTAGAGGGAAGTTCATAGCAATACAGGCCTTTCTCAAAAAAAGAATATTAACATTTGATAGTGTTAAATGCTATTGGAGATTTGGGGGAAATGGGCATCTTTGTTTACTTTGGGAACTGAAAACTGGTGGAGCCATGCTGGAGAGCAGTCAGCTAAGATTAGTATGTGCATTTCTTCTGGCCTAGAAGTCTTCCTCTGGGGCATGGACCCTGAAGAAAGTGTCAGTGGTGGGCACACAGAGACTGATACAGGGACACTCAGCCCTGGTCATTAGAGCAAGCAGATGGAGATAATCTGGGCAGTCTTCCTTAAAGAAATCAATGAGGGTGTGCAGGTACATGGTGGAGGGCTCAGCTAAAATTAGGTTTACATATATCAACATGTGTGCAATTAATAAAAAACATTACTTGCATTAACCACGTGCATAATATATCACATATTTTTACGCTAATGCATAAAAATGGTTTGGACTTTAGATACAGCATGTGAAGATTCAGCTGTGAAGTCAGGGTGGGGAGTAGAATGAGACTAGGTATGATGCATGAAGGAGAAAATTAATAACTCACATAAAGAATGAATGAATTTTTTTTTGAAATTTTATTTTTATTTCTTTACGGAATAAAATACATATATTTAAACACAATTACATTCATACAGACTATTATATCATGGATCTTAAGAAAGAGATTAAGTGACTCCCTCTGGAGAAGTGGAATGGAAAATATGCTGAGACAAATAGGAAATTTATTCTATACTTCATCCCATTTTGTATGGCTTTCATCTTTACTATTTAGTATTATCTATTACATTTCAATTTTTCTTTAAAAATTAGCATTGTATTAAAATTGTGTATATTATGCAACTAAAACTTATAAAGAAGAAAGCCTTATATACCATTAAATATTTTATATAGCATAATAAAAAGAATAACTTAACTGGTAAGAATAACAAAAATAATACACCCTCTGAAAATAAGTAAAATATAAAATGTATAAACTGGTTAAAAAACAGTGCAACTATATAATATGTCCTCACAATTTGTTACATCTTATTGATTCTTCAATATAGGCATTACACAATTCTAGGTGATGTGATAAACAAGACATCATAGACCTTACATTGTACCATGGAAGAATGAATTTTTTTTAAAAAAAGAATGAACGAATGAAAGTCACACAAATAGGACTTTGTAGAGAAGACTGATGGTAAGCGTGCAATAGACTGAAGAATATGGTCAGGTTAATCTCACGTATCCATGGTCTAAAAAGTAAAACTAATTAAAAATTAGATGCCAGTAATTGAAAAGTCATCTCAAGAGAAAGAAACTCACAACTCAGTTGGAGAGTTGGGAAAATAGCTACAGAGATGCCTGTTATTCTCAGGAGGACAGTAATCTCATCACCTAACTGAACATTACTATATAATATGACAGAAAATCTATCAGGGGAAAACAAGACTGTGACCTTTTAGTGATCTTCCAGGGAAAAACGTTTTTCTATATTCCATTAGCACTGAGATTGATGATTCAGGTTTAAAGTATAGGATTTCTGATCATGTGCATGGGTTACATAAGAGACCTGAGATTGATGAAAGGCTCCTGGGTGCCCAGATCCAACCAGCTTGTGCTCCAGCTGAAGCAGAACTGATTGCTGATTGAAGAGCCCTCATTGTGCGGTGTCGCACTGGACAAAGAGGCAGGAGGATGAAGTGCCTGAGTCCACACTGGAAACTAGTATTATGAAGGCCCCGTTTTGTGCCAGGGTCTTAGGTAGGCTATGTTAATTAGTCTTCAAGACAAGCACAGAAGCAAGCATTCTTTTTTTTTATTTTACAGATGAGATCAAGAGAGATGATGTAAATTGCACAAAGTCGACTGGTAAAAGCTAGCTGGGGTTCAAACCCAGACATTTCTGACTCTTTTCAATATATAACACTTTCATCTAGAAAGTTCCAGAGTTGCATTTCGTTATTCACATGGATTCATCCAACACTAATATTTTTATCATCTTACTAGATAATGCCAATCGTAGGGTTTCTCATGGCCTCTAAGAAAAACTGTTATGACCCTGGTCCCTTCTGAGAGAACAGTCTTAGGTGATCCACAGCTGATGAACAGGGACTTGTGATGATCTGAAGGTAACCACTACAAAAGACAGTACCTGAAGGTGAACAAAGGTTATGAAAAGATTTCCCCTGGCAGGTATTATGGATATTGATTGAGCAAGGTAGTCTTCTTCTCTGGAATTTTTTTTAAAAAAGGAATTGAATGAATGAAAGTCACAATTGAATGAAGTCTCCTCTTCTGTGCAGAGAATACTGATGGTAAGTGTGCCATAGACTGAAGGATATGGTCAGCTGTTTGGGCCTCCACCCCTCCCCCATAGATCAGTTTCTCTTGGCCTACCAAGGAGCTCCTGGGTGCCAAGCCTCCTGTTTTGAATTCCAGGATTTCACCTCTATTGGCATGAGAAGATTTGAAAAATCCACAACCAGCCTTCCCAGACAATCTGTATGTTCTCATTGGTCTGAGTTTGGACATTGGCTTCAGTAATTTCTTAAAAAACCTCATTTGTTTCTTATTTAAAAATGCAGCTTTCCATGAATAAGTCTCAAAACTTGTCTTTCCATTGTGATCATCTGATGAGTTTAAAAAATTCCAGTGCCAGCATTCCATGTCACTACTGTGGTGCAGGTCAGATCCCTGGCCCAGGAACTTCTGCATATCTCAGGTGCAGCCAAAAAAAAAGAAGAAAAAAGAAAGGAAATATAAATTTAAATTTATTGCAGCTATGTGAAAAATACTCATCCTCAAGTGCAAGGATACAGACAGTCTTAAATTGACCACAAAAGAAAGGACAATTTCCAGGACTGGGAGGTTCAACTAGATGAGGCTTCTGCAGAGAATTCAGTCCTGAAATGTTAGCTCATTGAAGAAATGGCAGCTCCAAGACAAATGAAATTGAGAGTAATTTTTAATTTGTCTTTTTTTTCCCTGGCTGCACCTGCAACATGCAGAGGTTCCCAGACCAGGGATGGAACTCACACCATGGCATTGATCTGAGCCACAGCAGTGACAATGCTGAGTCCTCAACTCCTGAACCACCAGGTAGCTCCTATTTTTTTTTTAAAGAGAATGGTATGCCCTCAGTGATAATTAGTATAACCGAGTGTTTGGACAGTAAACACAGAATAAAGGATAAGAGAAGAGGGTTTCTCAGATTGACCCAGAGATCCTCAGATTTATGATTGGATGGTTTTTAGATTGGCAATTCTCATGCACAAATAATAAGACAAAAAAATAGAGAAAAATACTGCTGTATAGAACTGAGAACTACATCTAATCACTTATGATGGAGGATGACAATGTGATAAAAAGAATGTATGTATGATTGGGTTGCCTTGCTGTATGGTAGAAAATTGACAGAACATTGTAAACTAGTTATGATGGAAAAAATAAAAATCATTTTTAAAAAAATAGAGAAGAATAATAATTCAGCAATATGAAGAAAAAAGCCAGAATCTCAGAAGAGAAGATTATAAAACATATTCAATATGAGACACAAGCCACACTGGAAAGGACCAGAACTACCCTCCTTTCTCCTGGACTTTGCCCAACAGTTTAGAAGGAGGAGGCAGAGTATACCTGGCCTCCGTCCTCTGCTCAGCTGCTGGACACTAATCCAGGGAGAAACACAGTGCTGAATGGCTAACCTCAACCAGATTCTCTCTCTTACCATCTGTCCAGGGGTGACAGTAAGAGTTAACGTGAGACCTGGACAGTCAGACAAGCTGGGGCATATGGCGCCATGCCTGCTGATGGCCAGAGGGGGCAGAGTCTATGAAGAAAAGATGGGAGTGGTAGATCGCATCTCTTCCTTGGCATGCACCTTCTTCCCTTAAGTTCCATCAGACATCCATTAACTGTTTTCACTTGCATTTATATATATGTTAATTTATTATTTATCTTTTTTATTTTAAGGTTAAACAGGAAACTAGCCCAAAACACATGTTGAGCTTAATGAATTATGATTATAAGGCAAATGTCCTATTTACAATCACCCAGGTCAAGACCAGAACTTTGCAGTAATCCCAAAAGGCTTTCTTCATGCCTCATCCAAGCCGGAGCCCCTCCCTCCCTCTAAATATAAGTGTGCTGAGTTTTGTAATAGGCATTTCCTTGCATTTTCTTCATGGTTTCAACCATGTAGCCACTATTTAATTCTCTTTCAATCTAGAAATCATGACTCCAACCATTCCTTCATTTCTTTATTTTTATTCATTCTTTTTTTAAAAGTTACCTGTTGAAGAATTGAAGAATATGGGCTCTTTCACCTGTAGCGCTCCCTTTGGCTTGGATTTCAGATTCATTGTGCAGTTCAGTGTGTTTCCCTGCTTTATTTTATGCAAACTAGCAGCTGAGTCCAGAGGCTCCATCAGATTGAGGTTCAGTCCTGTTGATAGGACTATAGACTGTGTTGTGACCTTTTTGCAGGAAGCACATGTTGCCTGGTTTTCAGTCTTCTGACATCATGTATGAATGGTACTCAGTGCCTAGACCCCTCAATTGAGAGTGTTGGGAAAAGATAATACACTTATTTTGTCAAGGTGTTTTTATAGTTTTGTTTTGTTTTCTCTGCTTTGGCTGCCCCTCATGGCATATGCAGTTCCCAGGCCAGAGGACAGATCTGAGCCACAGTTGCAACCTAAGCCACAACTGTGGCAACACTGGATCCTGAATCCACTGTGCCTGGCTGGGGATCAAACTCTCATCCCAGTGCTCCCAAGACACCACTGATCCAGTTTCAACACAGGAGGAACTCCTTTATTGTTGGGTTTTTTTTTAATTTGTTAAGGTGTGTTTTATGTCCAACAGTATAGTCTATCTTGGTGAATGTTCTGTATAAGCTTGAGGAGATTGTGTATTCTGCTGCTGTTGGATGGAGTAGTCTAAAAATGTCTATTATATCTGTAATAAGGAAGAACAAATCTGACTCCATATATTAGATCTGTTCCTTTTATTTTAACTCTTGTGCTTTGTTGCCTATGCTTAGTCATACAGGCCCTGTGCCTTTTGTAAAAGAATGTTGCCTAAGGCCTGAAATGTACAGGATAGCCTATTCTCAAAGATCTGACCTTTAAGCATCGTTTCATATACAGACAAAAAGTTGCATAACAGAGAATAATATTTGTCTCATAGGAGGTTTACAGAACATTGTGACCTTACCTATGTGGACAGCTACAAGAACAAAGGATTCCAACACCAAGAAGTGTGCAGCAACTAACCAAACTCCTCCCTACCTGGCCTTTAAAAACATTTTTCTGAAACCCTCAGAGGAGTTTGAAGATTTGGGGGCATGAGCCACCCATCTCCTTGCATGGCCCTATGATAAATTTTTCTCTGCTGAAAACTCTGACGTTTTGGTTTGTTTGGTCTCACCATTTTGGTCATGACTTGTGTTCAGTAATATGCGTGCCTGATTTAAAAGAAAAACACAACATGAGTATATTTTAAAGCACAACCAAATACAAAATAAGATATTAAACTGATAGCAAAAAAAAATGGTATTTCATTTGCAATGCAAGACAAATGGTTAACATCCTTAGTCATGAATGAGTTCTTAATAATCAGTATCAAAACATCAATATTCCAAGGGAAATGAAAAAAAGAGGAAAATGAAATAATAATTCTATCAGTTTTGCTTCATGTATTTTGAAACTGTTGTTAGAAACAAAAACGCTAAAAACTATGATGTCTCCTTGGTGAATCAACCTTTTAATCATGGTGTAATGACTCTTCTTATTCCTGGTAATTGTCCTTACTTTGTCCGAAATTAATATAGCTACTCCAGCTTTTTTCTGATTAGTGTTAGCATGGTATGTATTTCCCTATCACTTTACATTTCATCTATTGGTGTCTTTATATTAAAATTGGTGTCTTGTTGACAACACATAATTAAGCCTTAATTTTTTTATCCACTCTGATACTCTGTCTACTAATTGGTATATTCAGAATATTGATGTTTAAAGTGATTATTGATATAGTTGTATTAATGTCTATCATATTTGTCACTGTTTTCTAATTATTGCCCTTGTTTTTCTCTTTCATTCTTTTTTCTGCCTGCTCCAATATTAACTGAGCAGTTTATATAATTCTATTCTCCTCTCCTAGCATATCAATTACATTTTAAAAAGTTTTTTAGTGTCTACTCTACATTTTGCAACACATATTACAACTAACCCAATTTTACCCTAAATTTCTTTATATCACCTCAAAGGTTTAAAGTATTCACAAGTCCTCCCTCTTATCTCTTATAAAATGATTGAATAACATAGATGGGCCACAGGCTGATTTTTCAGCAGGAAGACTGCAGGTCAGAAGGGGGTAACATGATACACTTAAAGTGATGAAAGGAAAAAACCTCCAACCAAGATTACTCCACCCATCAAGGCTCTCACTCATATTTGAAGGAGAAATCAAAAACTTTATAGACAAGCAAAATCTAGGAGAATTCAGCACCTACTAAACCAGCTTTACAACAAATTCTAAAGGAACTTCTTGGAGTTCCCATTGTGGTACAGCAGAAATGAATCCAACTAAGAACCATGAGATTAAGGTTTGGATCCCTGGCCTCGCTCAGTGGGTTAAGGATCCAGCATTGCCATGAGCAGTGGTGTAGTTCTCAGACAGGGTTTGGATCTGGTGTTGCTATGGCTCTTGTTGTAGGCCAGCAGCTACAGCTCTGATTAGCCCCCTAGCCTGGTAACCTCCATATGCCATGGTGTGGCCCTAAAAGGACAAAAGACAAAAAAATAAAGGAACTTCTTTAGGTGGAAAAGGCCACAACTAGAAACAAAAATATTACAAATGATAAGACTCACCAGTAAAGACATACACATAGTAAAGTTAGGAAATCATCCACATGGAAATATGCTACCAAAACCAGAAATCATGAGAACAGGAGGGTACAAATGCAGGATACTGAAGACATATTTGCAATTAAGAGACCAGCAACTTAAAACAATCATGTATATATATATATATAGACTCCTATATCAAAACTTTGTGGTTACTGCAAACCCAAAATCTACTATAGGTTCACACACAAATAAGAAAAAGCAGCCCAAACACGACACTAAAGATAGTTAGAAAACAACAAGAGAAGAGAATAAGAGAGGAAAGGAAGAAAAAAGACCAACAAAAACAAATCCAAAACAATTACCAAAATGGCAATAAAACACATATATCAATAATTACCTTAAATGTAAATGGACTCAATGCCCCAAACCAAAAGACATAGATGGGCTGAATGGATACAAAAACAAGACCTATAGAGATGCTGTCTTCAAGAGACCCACTTCAGTTCTAGGGACACACACAAACTTTAAGTGAGCATAGAAGAAAATATGCCATGCCAATGGAAACCAAAAGAAAGCTGGAGTAGGAGTACCCATATCAGACAAAATAGACCTTAAAATAAAGAATGTTATAAAAGATAAAGAAGAACATTACATAATGATAAAAGGATCAATCCAGGAAAAAGATATAAAAATTGTAAATATATATGCACCCAACATAAGATCATCTCAATATATAAGACAACAGCTAGCAGCCTTAAAAGGAGAAATCGATAATAGTGCAGGACTTTAACAGCCCGCTTACAGCAATAGACAGATCATACAGACAGAAAATCGACAAGGAAACCCAGGCATTAAATGACACATTAGACCAAATGGACTTAATATTTATAGGACATTCCATCCCAAAGCAGCAGAATACACATTATTCTCAAGTGTACATGGAATATTCTCTAGGAGAGATCACATTCTGGGCCACAAATCAAGCCTTGGTAACTTTAAGAAAATTGAAATCATATCAAGCATCTTTCCAACCACAACACTATAAGACTGGAAATCAACAACAAGAAAAAAATGCAAAAAACACCAACACATGGAGACTAGACATCAGGCTACTAAACAACCAATGGACCACTGAGGAAATCAAAAACAAAATTTAAAAAAATAACTAGAAGCAAATGACAACAAAAATACAATTCAAAACCTATGGGATGCAGCAAAAGCAGTTCTAAGAAAGTTCCACATTCAGGTGCTGGATGCCCTCTGGCTATCTGGAATGTGGCAATGTTTCTTCAGGCCTCCTCCTCATTTGTCACCTGGGTTGTTTTTGGGTCCTCTTTCCTGGTTTCTGTGCTTCAGCTATTCAATTTGGAAGCCCAGCGTGACCTGAGTTTTGGGATGTGCATAAAGTGCCTGCAAGGTGTGCTTGGGAGGTACCAAAACAGAGCTCTTAGGGAGAGCCACGGTGCCAAGCGCTGGGCATAGTCTCTCAAGAGGGCTCATGAAACTCCCTTTATCTTTCCATGGGAGGCTCTTCTCTTCTTTCTAGGCACCTGGTAAGATGATGTGAGCTAGAGCCAGGCTGGGCATCTGCAGGCTGTTCTATTGACTGATCCATAGAAAGCTCCAGGTACACTGGACATCATAGAAATGCAAAAGATCATAAGAAAATACTACAAGCAATTATATGTCAATAAAATGGACAATCTGTAAAAAAAATGGACAAATTCTTAGAGAAGTACAATCTTCTAAAACTAAACCAAGTTGATACAGAAAAGATGAATGGATCAATCATAAGTTCTGAAATTAAAACTGTGATTTAAGACCTTCCAACAAACAAAACTCCAGGACCAGATGGCTTTCACAGGAGAATTCTATCAAAAAATTAGAGAGGAGTTAACACCTATCCTTCTGAAACATCTCAAAAATTTTCAGAGGAAAGAACACTCCCAAACTCATTCTACAAAGCTACCATCACCCTAATACCAAAACCAGGAAAAGATAACCCCCCAAAAAAATTTCAGACCAATATCACTGATGAACAAAGATTCAAAAATCCTCAACAAAATACTAGTAAACCAAATCCAGCTATACATTAAAAGACTGTACACTATGATCAAATGGGATTTATCCCAGGGATGCAAGGATTTTTCACTATCTGCAAATCAATACACAACATCAAAAAACTGAAGAATAAAAACCATATTATCCTCTCAATAAATGCAGAAGAAGCTTTTGACAAAATTCAATACCCATTTCTGATAAAAACCCTCCAGAAACCAGAAAGTGGTCATAGAGGTAACCTACCTCAACATCATAAAGGCCATATATGACAAACTCACAGCTAACATCATTCTCAATGGTGAAGAGCTGAAAGAATCCCTGCTAAGATCAGGAACAAATCAAGGATGTCCACTCCTGCCAATACTATTCAACATAGTTTTGGAAGTCCTAGCCACAACAATCAGAGAAGAAAAAGAAATAAAAGGAATCCAAATTGGAAAAGAAGAAGCAAAACTATCAATAATTGCAGATGACATGATACTATACCTAGAAAATCCTAAGGATCTTACCAGAAAACTGTTAGAGCTCATGGATGAATTTGGTAAAGTTGCAGGATACAAAATTAATACACCAAAATTGACTGCATTTCTTTGTACTAACAATGAAAGATCAGAAAGAGAAATTAGGGAAATAATTTACCATCATGTCAAAAAGAATAAAATACCTAGAAATAAACCTGCCTAAAGAGACAAAAGATCTGTACTCTGAAAATTATAAAATGCTGATGAAAATCATGACCCAAAAAAATACATGTACCCCAATGTTCATTGCAGCACTATCTACAATAGTCAAGTCATGGAAGCAACCTAAATGTCCATTAACACAGGAGTGCATGAAGAAGATGTGGTACGTATATGCAATGGAATATTACTCAGACATATAAAGCAATGAAATAATGGCATTTGCAGCAACATGGATGGACCTAGAAATTATCATGCTAAGTGAAGTTAGTCAGACAGTGAGACATAAGCATCATATTCTATCATTTATATGTGGAATCTAAAAAATACACAAATTCTTTATTTGCTGAATGGAAACAGACTCACAGACTTTGAAAAACTTACTTACCAAAGGAGACAGTTTGGGAAGGGAAGTGATGGACTGGGGAGTTGGGATGGAAATGTTCTAAAATTAGGTTGTGATGATGGTTGTACAACCACAAATATAATAAAATTCACTGAATTAAAAAATGAATTGGAGTTTCCACTGTGGTGCAATGGCATCAGAGGCATCCCTGCAGTGCCAAGAGGAAGATTTAATCCCAAACCCATTACAGTGGATTAAAGTGTTCCTGTAGCTGTGGTATATGTTGCAACTGTAGGACATGATGCCTGGTCCAGGAACTCCATGTGCCAGGGTGGCCAAAAAAAGAAAAAAAAAAGTCATGCATTTACTTATAATTTGCTATAACCACACAACCCATTGTTATTATTATTATTACATTAAACTGTCATCAGATCAATTGAGAACAAGAAAAAATGAAATATACAATTTTACCTTTTTTTCCTTCCCTACTCTTTGCTTAGTATATCCAAGTTTCTGACCTAAATCATTTTATTTTTCTCTAAAAAAAACCAACCAAAACAAATGAACAAAAAAACTCCTTTACATGTTTCTTGCAAGGCAAATTCCCTCAGATTTTATTTGTCTGAGAGAGATTTTATTTCTCTCTTAATTTCTGAAAGATAATTACTCTGGGTAGAGAATGTTATGCTGAAGTTTTTTATTTTTTCCTTTCAACAACTTAAATATTTCACTTCAGTCTCTTCTTGTTTTCATGATTTCTAAATAGAAGTCAGAAGTCAGACATAATCCTTAGCTCTTCTATAAATTTCGGTGTTTTTTTTTTTTAATATCTGACCTCTTTCAAGATTTCTCTTTGTCTTCAAATTTCTGCAGTTTTATTATGATACGAATTGGTGTATATATTTTGGTATTTATCCTTCTTTGAATTATATGAGCTTCCTGGATCTATATTCTGGTATCTGTTATTAATCTTTTTTTCTCTTTCATTCTTTTCTCTGTTTCTTCTCCTTCTGGTAATTCTATTTTGTGTATGTTATACTTATTATAATTGTCTCACAATACTTATTCTATTACACCTTTTTATCCCTTTTTTCTTTGCATTTCAGATTTTAATGTTTCTTTTCACTTTTTTTTCCAAACTCACTGATTCTTTCCCCAGACATGTCTAGTCTATTGATGAGACCATCAAAGATATTCTTCATTTCTGTTACAATTATCTTTTAACTTCTATCATTTCCTTTTTATTCCTTCTTGGAGTTTCCATCTCTTTGCTTACATTACCCATCTGTTCTTGCATGCTGTCCACTTTTTCCCTTAAGGGTCTTAGAATACTAAGCACAGTTGTTTTAAATTCTTAGTCTGATCATTCCAATATCTCTACCACATCTGAATCTGGTTCTGATGTATTCTCAGTCTCTTTGGATAATATGCTTTGTCTTTTAGTATGCTTCATCATTTTTGTTGAAAGCCAGCTGAGGTTATACATTATAAAATGTACTGAAGTAACTAGACCATTGTGCGAGGTTTCATGATTATAAGCTAGGAGTTGTATTTCCTGTTTGCTATAAGTTTCACAGGCTATAATTTCCTCATGTTTCCTTGTTTTTGTCTTTGCTGTTATCTTTGGGTTTCCCTAGAGACTTCTTCTTAAATAAGGTTTTTGATGTGCAGTTCTTTTGCCTGTAATCCCTGTTATCATATAAGGACTCTGTTGATGTAATGGCAAGATGCAAGGCAAGTATTCTCTAATCCTACTTTTATATCACAGCCTTTTAGTGTCATTGTGCCCTTAGTTCTTCTATGTTTCTCCCCTGTTCAGTGAGACAGAAAGGACAGAGAAGACTGAGGTTGGTTATTTCCTGTTTCTCAAGTCAAGCTCTGATGGAATAGTTTTCCTTAAAGGAAGGCCTTGTTAAGACGGACAGAATGTTCTGACCATATTTTAAAATGACTCCTTCATTGTGAGAACCTTGTAGTTTTCTTGGATGTAAAACTCATGAAAGTGCATCCTCCAGTCTAAGCCCTCCAGGAGTTTTTAACCCTCAGGCTTGTCTGCACTGAGCTTCCCACAGTCCATTGATGACAGTATGAATTTTTCTACCCTGGTACTTTCTCCAGTGGCAGTTTCTGCTCTTGAGTTTCTGTTCTCATAAGCTATTACTCTCTATATCCTCCTGGTTGTATGCAATTTGGACTGCAACAATTTTCCCTGGCCTCAATTCTCTGATGGGACTAAGAAGAGTTGTTCATTTTCAGTTTGTATAGTTTTTTACTTGTTGTGAATACAGGATGGATGATTTCCAAGCTCTTCATGTGAA
The DNA here is from genome assembly GCF_054392235.1 of Sus scrofa. NCBI lineage: Eukaryota > Metazoa > Chordata > Mammalia > Artiodactyla > Suidae > Sus > Sus scrofa. Next base: position 153,809,634 of record NC_139383.1, read on the forward strand.
AGACCAACCAGAAATTGGAAGTCTTGTTTTTATTTGTTAGAATAGTTTTATAAGTTTCTTACCTGCTTTGGTTACCCAGGGGTATGCTTGATATAAGAAAAGCAGAATGAGGAGTTCCTATCATGGCACAGTGGAAACAAATCCAACTGGGAACCATGAGGTTGCAGGTTCAATCCCTGGCCTCACTCAGTGGGTTAGGGATCCGGCATTGCTATGAGCTGTGGTGGAGGTCGCAGACACAGCTCGGATCCAGCATTGCTGTGGCTCTGGCATAGGCAAGCAGCTGTAGCTCCAATTAGACTCCCAGCCTGGGAACCTCCATATGCCACAGGTGTGGCCCTAAAAAAAAGACAAAAGCCCCCCCAAAAAAAAAGAAAGAAAAGAAAAGCAGAATGAATGCTTTTTTTCTTTTTATTTACATAGGTTTCCAGATAATTAGTTGTTTCCATATCATCCACAGAAAGTGACCTAATAGTATTTTAAAGATCATTTTAGCCCTGTAGAAGAGTTGTGAAAATAGTAGAAAGTTACAGTTTACCCATCACCCAGCCTCATTTTATGTAAAGGACTTATATAACCATAGGACATTTACCAAAACTAAGAAATTAACATTGGTAAAAACTAGTAAATAAAGTAAAGAATTTAACTGAATTTGACTAATTTTCCCCCAGTGTACTTTCCTATTTCAGATCCTTCTAGGATATCACATTGAATTCAGTTTTCCTGTCTTTTCCAGTTCATGGTCATTTATCAATCCTTCCTTGTCCTTTAGAACCTAGAACCTTGACACTTTTGAAAAGTACTAGACAGCTATTTTTCTAGAATGTACCTCCTGTTCTATTTTTATGATGTCATCTCATGATTAGATTGAGCTTATTTACTACTGGGAAAGATACCACCAAGCAGTGGGTCCTTTTGGTACACACATCAGGGGAAACATGATGTCAGTTAGTTTTTACTGGTTATGTTAACTTTTACTACATGACTCGGATGGTGTTTTCCAGAGTGTTCCAGTATAATATTTTTCTCTCTGTAATTACTAAATTTGGGGGGAAATAGACTTATAAAATTATATATTTTGTTTATAACACCCCCCTTTCCATTCATCAGTGAATCTTGCTTGTGACAGTTTATCTGTAGTGTTCTATTGATTATTTTTTTTAATTGAAGTATAGTTGATGTATAATATTATGTTAGTTTCAGGTGTATAATATGGTTATTTGACATTAAATACACTACAAAATGATCATCACAAGACTATAAATCATTTGTCACCATGCCAAATTATTACAGTATTATTGATTATATTCCTTATGCTGTATGTTACATCTCTGTGGCTTATTTATTTTATAACTGGAAGTTTGTACCTCTTAATCCTCTTCATACATTTCACCCACCCACCCTGGAAACCACCAATGTGTTTTCTGTACCTATTATAAGTCTGTTTTTGTTTTGTTTTGTTCGTTTTATCCATTCCACATGTAGGTGAAATAATACAGTTCTTTGTCCTTCTCTGTCTGACTAATTTAACTTAGCATAATACCCTTTTGTCCATCCATGTTTTTACAAATGGAAAGATTTCATTTTTTTATGGCTGAGTAAAATTATATTGTATATATGTACCACATCTTCTTTATTCATTCATTTGCTGATAGACACTGATTGTTTCTATACCTTGGCTATTTTAAATAATGCTACAATGAACAGAGACGTGCTTATGTCTTTTCATATCAGTGGGTTTTTTTCGTGTGTTTAAATGCCTAGAAGTGTAACTGCCCAGAAGTGGAATTAGAGGATTTTATGGTAGTTCTGTTTTTAATTTTTGGAGAACCTCCATACTGGTTTCTATAGCACCAATTTATATTCCCACCAACAGTCCACATCCTCATTAACACTTGTTATTTCTTGTCTTTTTGATGATAGCCATTCTGACAGGTGTGAGGGTATATCTCACTGTAGCTTTGATTTGCATCTCCCTAACGATTAGTGATGTTGAACATCTTTCATGTGCCTGTGGGCCTCTCTTCTTTGGAGAGAGGTCTATTCAAATCCTCTGCCAATTTTTCAATTGTTTGTTTTTTTGATATTGAACTATAAGAGTTTAAACTTTAATTTGAATATTAACCCCTTGATGGATATGTCATTTGCAAATATCTTCTCCCATTCACAAGGCTGCCCTTTTATCTTGTTGATAGTTTCCTTCACTTTGGTAATGGTAATTGTTATATTCCTCAATTTTTTTCTGCTTTTAGTAATTGGGGGAGTTCCTGCTGTGACTCAGCAGTTAACAAACTCAACTAACATCCATGAGGACACGGGTTCTATCCCTGGCCTTGCTCAGTGGGTTAAAGATCCAGTGTTGCCATAAGCTGTGATATAGTTCACAGATGCGGCTCAGACCCCCCATTGTTGTGGCTGTGGCATAGGCCAACAGCTGTAGCTCAGATTTGACCCCTAGCGTGGGAACTTCCATATGCTGTGGGTGCGGCCTTAAACAGACAAAACAAATTTTTTTTAATCATTGGAATTCTGATGTAAATAAGTGTTATTTCTTTCCTATTTATTTATTTAGGTAGACATTTTTATCAGCATAGATTTTTGGATGTTTATTTCATCATTTGGTTTCTATTCTAATGCTATCATGGTTTTGGGGTTTTTTTAATTTTTTTTTTTTTTTTTTTTAGCTCTAGTTTTTCATTGAGAGCTCTTTGGTCATTGTTCTTTGGACATTTAGTGCTTTTTCAGGTTTGCCCCTGTGCTGTTTTTATATACCCTTTCCTTTTTTGTTTTTGTTTTGTTTCCTTATTTTCTTTTATTTTATCAGTTACTTACTGGCACCAAAAGCTGTTCCAGGCTCACTGAGCATTTTCCCTGACACAGTTTTGGAGTCAACTATCTCTCAATAGACCAACATTTTCCTCTTGTTGGAGAAGAAAATTGACTTTGAAACCAAGACCTCCTGGACACAAGTTATGCTCATTGCTCCTGGGTCACATAGCATCCATTTCCTCTCAGTGGACAGGGCTGGGAAATGCATGTATGTATACAATCTCGTGTGAACACACATCCATATGCTTATATTTATTTTTGCATCTATTTACATATACATTCATGTGTCCATATTGAGCCTCCAACTTCAATACAGCATCATAGAATTCATTCTATACTTCCCCCCTCCCTTTCTTCATGTGTAACTCCTTTCTCCAACATGAGAAACTTGGCTCTCACTCTCTATACCATATTTATTTATTTATTCAACACTAGTACACACATAAAGTGGTTTCAAAATGTGTAATCTGATCCCACTGGGAAACAAACACATCCACCAAAGTACATTTGCTCTTTTTGTATTTAGCCTTATAATATGTGGTCAAAACTGAATTTATGAACTTAGGTATGCTCTTTTTTTCTCCTTATCCCCTCATTGTGCTCTTGTGAGTCATCGGTAAAATAGTTTGACTCATTCAACCTTTCTTCCTGGTTGATTACAAAATATTATATCAATAAAGTTCACTTTTGTAGTAAAAAGTCCTATGGATTTTGACAAATGAATAGAGTTTTATATCAACCATCACACTTTCACATCGACCATTTCATATCAAACAATTACATCAGCCAAAAGCTCACCCATGTTACCCTTTTATATACAACCCTCTTCCAATGCAAAACAACCTTTGATCTGCTTTCCTTTCTGTAATTTTGCCTTTTCTAATGTTATATAAAATGAATTACACAATCAATCATCTTTTGGACCATTCTTATTTCACTTAGCAAAATGCTTTTAAGTATCAACTATAATTTGGCATTCATGAATAATTTTCTTCTTTTTGTTGCTGAAAGTATCCCATCATAGATTAATTATCCATTTGTAACATAAGGACAATTCACATACAGGGTTTTGTGTGAACATGCATTTTCATTTCTCTTGGATAAATACTTAAGAGTAGGACTCTGGGTCACAGAGTAAGTGATGAATCTTAAGATGATGAATCTTATACAAAATTGCCCAATTCTCCTCCCCAATCCAGACCAAGGACATACAGGCAGAAAAAGCAGACAGGCCCAGTCACAGGAGGCAATGTGTCCCTGGAAGCCTCTTTGTCCCTATGGGTCCACTGTGTCCCTCACCCAGAGACTCCAAGGAAGAGCAGAAAGTGTGTAAATGTGGAACTGCCCTCCCTTGCCAAGAACACCTATGTGTCCCACCTGGGGAAACCCCTTCTCCTCCTGAGGCAGCACTGTCAGACAACACTGGGGTCCTTGGGGCACCAGATAAACCAAACAGAAGAAGACAGCATTGCAGTATCCCTGAACATCACCTGCCATTGGAACCACAACCCACAAGAGTTGCATAGGAGTTACACACTAAACCTACACAGGGTTACAACAGACTCAAGTGAAAGCTTTGAATAGGAAGGACTCAAAACCTCCTAATCTAATAGACAAAATAGCCAGGACACAGTTGAAGGTCACCTTTCATATTAAGAAACATCTTGAATGAGAAAAGACCATCAATTGACACCAACAACAAGATGAATCAGATGTTGGAATTAGTTGACAAGGGTTTTTTAAGCAGTTGTCATAAAAATGCTTCAATCATCAATCACAAATTCAAATCACAAATTTGTAATCACCAACTACAAATTCTCTTGAAAAAATGAAAAAAATAGAAATTTTCAGAAAAGAACCAAGAGCCATAAAAATAACCAAGTGGAAATTATAGAACTGAAAAACACAAGAGGAAAAAAATAACAATGGATGAGCTCAACAGTAGAATGGAGTTGTTCCCACCATGATTCAGTGGGTTAGGACTCCTACTGCAGCATCTTGGGTCACTGTGGAAGCTCAGGTTCAATCTCTGGCCTTGTATGGTGGGTTAAAGTATTCAGCATTGCCACAGCTACAGCTCAAACTCAATTCAATATCTGGCCTGGAGAAATTCCATATGCCTTGGATGCAGCCATAAAATTTTAAAACTAAAAAAAACAAACAACAAAAAAAAACAGTAAAATGGAAATTACAGAGGATCAAATCAATAAACTTGAGAACATATCAATAAAATTCAGTCAATCTTAACAACAAAGAGAAGATATGTGGAAACAAATGGGCAGAGCCTTTATAGGAAGAGATCTTTAGGAAAATAACGTAGGATCTGATAATCGTATCATCAAATCCCCAGCAGGAGAAGAGAAAGATAATGGGGCAGAAAGAGTATTTGAAGAAATATTGGCTGAAAATTTCCCCAATTTAGCAAGAGACACAAAACTACAGCTCAAAAAGGCTAAGAAAACTCAGAATAAAACTCAATAGATCAAGATACATCATAATGAAGTTCTGTAAACTATAGAGAAAGAGAAACATCTGAAAACAAGCAAAAAAAAGAATACACTATGGATAAGGAAACACCAACTCAAATATCAGCAGAATCCTTATCAGAAACCAAATTATGGAAACAGAATGAAATGGTACAATATTTTTCAAGTTCTGAAAGAAAAGATCTGTCAATCAAGAAGTCTGTATCTAGTGAAGCTATTCTTTGAGAAGGAAGAGAAAATGAAAACATTGTCAGATAAGGGGAAAAAAATAATAATTGGGTGCTAACCGACCTATCCTTAAAGATTGGCTAAAAAAAGTTCTTCAAAAGGAAGCAAATGATAAATGAAGAAACAGTGGTAAAAAGAAAAATATAGATATGTTTTCCCTTTTCCTAATGAGCTTTATAAATCATATTTAATGATTGAAACAAAAATTATAACATCATATGACACTCCTGACAATGGCTTTTAAAAATGAGGCAGTTAAATGTACCTACATAGAACTGAAGTTTCCACACTCAACACTAAGGGGTAAAGTGATACTTAGACAGATAAGGCACATATCTATATTATAATACTGACCTAGAGCACTAGAGTGAAAAATATATAAAAGCGTATGCCCAAAAGCAGTACAAATAAACCAAGATGAAATCCTTAAAAAGTGTTCAAATAATTCACAAGAACAAAGAAAAAAAGGTAGAGGAATGAGAACCAGAAGAAACAAATAGAAAAAAAAATTTTCGGAGATATGAATGGTTTAATGGACAGGGGAGCTTCCACGTCTGAAACAAGGTCCTGGAGCAACACCTCACTGTGTGTGGCAGATGGCCACCAGGACATGGTAGCAGTATTTTCTCCTAGAAAAAAAAAATTTTTAAGGCAGACTTAATATCTAATATATCAGTAAGTACCTTATTTAGAAATGGTCTAAAAATACCAATGAAAAGATAGCAGTTGGCATAATGGATTAAGAAAATAAGCAGGGCCCAACTATAAACTTTATATAAGAAGCACACTTTAAATTCAGTGACAGAGTAGGAAAAGATACACCACGTAAACATTATTTTTTTAAAAGTAGGATTGGCTAAGTTAATATCTAATAAAGTAGACTCCAGAGCAAAGAAAATGGCCAGAGACAAAGAAGGACCTCCCACAATGATAAAAGGATCAATCCACCAGAAAGACATAATTATCCTAAAAATGTCCTAGCCAAGGTGTAGAGTTTCACAGGACATGAAACGAAAACTGACAGAGAAGACAAGAGAAATAGACAAATCTGTAATTATAGTTGGAGATTTCAGAACTCATCCCCAATAACTATGAAATAATCAAGGATACTCAGGATTTAAAAAACACAACCAACAGGCTTGTAACTGACACAGAACATTCCACCGAACGGAAGAACACACATTTTTTTTTCTTTTTAGGGCCACACCTGCAGCAAATGGAAGGTCCCAAGCTAGCTGTTGAATCAAAGCTGCAGCTGGGGCCTATGCCACAGCCACAGCATAACCAGAACCAAGCTGCATCTGCAGCCTATACCACAGCTTGCAGCAACACTGGATACTTAACCTGCTGAGTGAGGCCAGGGATCAAACCTGCATCTTCATGGATACTAGTCAGGTGGTCCGCTAAGCCACAGCAGGAACTCTGAATACACATTGTTTTCCTCAAGCATCCTTGGAAATTTCACCAAGGCAACCCTTTCCTGGCCCTAAAATCAAACTCACTAAATGTAAAAGAACCAAAATTATACTGAGTGTTTTCTACAACCACAATAGTCTCAAACTAGAAGTTAATAGAAAGACAGCATGAAAATCTATATGTAGACAGAAAATAAATAATACTGTAAGTAATTCATCAGTCAAAGGGGAAATCTCAAAGAAAATATGAAAATATATAGAACTAAATAAAATGAAAGTATGTGAGAAGCAGCCAAAGCAATGTTGAGAGAGAAATGTATACTGCATTCTAATATTTACATTAGAAAAGAAGAAAAGTATAAGTAAATAACCCAAGTTCTTACCTCAAGAACTATAAAAATAAGATCAAAATAAATTCAAAGCAAGAAGGAAGAAAACAGGATATAGGATAAAGATGACAGAAGAGTAAGACATGGCCCTCAACTTCTCCCACAAACACATCAAAAAAAGTCTATATTGAAGAATGATTTGCACAGAACATCTACTGAACAATGGCAGAAGACTTTAAACCTCCAAAAGGGGGAAAATGGAATTAGCATGGGACCAGCACACCTAAGAAGGAGCTATGAAAGAGGAAAGGAACCTGCACCACCTGATGGGGAGATTAGCCAAGATGGAAGGACCTCAAAGCCTGGGAGAAAAGCATAGCAGCTGGACTGAGGAGGGCAAAGCAGAGAAAGAGCTTGGTACCATTGGTACCACTGGGCCTGGACACCACATCCTGAGATACTTGGGCAAGGGTTGGGCACTTCAGGCTCCAGAAGTCAGTTCTGGGGAGAGGACTAGGATTTATTGTGTGGAGACAGCCTGGGGGTCTAAGGAGCAGTGCTCCACAGGCTGAGGAGTGGAGCACCACAGCCAAGGGAGCCAAAGAGAAGGCCTGGGTCTGCAGGGCTGGGGAGGGCTAGAAGAAGAGGGGTGGGACTTCCATAGGAATACCTTTGTGCATTCATAGGCTCTCAGGCAGCAGGGCACATCTTGCATGGGCTACAGATGGCAGGATTCCTCTTGCACAGGCTATGGCTGCAACTATCTCAGACTCCAAAGGTAAGCATGGCCTGCCACCACTAGAGGTCCATGAACAGGCACTATCAGTAGCCCCAGTCACCTCAGGGGTCAGCACAGTGGAGGGCACTGCAAATGAGAGCCACCAGTTGTTGCTCTCACCTCCCTAGGAATACACACACTCTGCTGCTGCTGCTGCTGCTGCTGCTGCTGCTGCTGCTGCTGCTGCTGCTGCTGCTGCTGCTGCTGCTGCTGCTGCTGCTGCCGGCGCCACCGTGTGCTTCCTACACCTTCCTGAGGGTCACTGCCACTTCACAGGACCCTGAAACCAGTATCAGACTCTATTCTGGTCCTCACCACTGTCAAGGGCCCAGCAACCAAACACTGGCTATTAGAACTGCCCATTGCCTCCATCATCCTGGAAGCACACTCAGGCCATACACTAGCACACCCACTATCAAGGATATAATAGCCTGTACACCCTGAGGATAAAGACAGAAAGCATCCAAAACAAAAGCAACCCTCATGCAAAAAGAAATAGTAAGCCATTACAAACTACCTAAACTCAGAAAATAAGAAAAATATAGGCAAAGTGAAGATGCTCAGGAACCATTCTCAGTTAAAAGAACACGAGAATTACCCTGAAGGAGCAAACAATGAAACAGACCTCTTCAGTCTTACAGTTACCAAGTTCAAAAAGGAGATAGTGAAAATACTGAAGGAATTAAGAGTGAATATGAAGGAATTAAGAGCATTAAGATATGAACAGTAATGCATATTACTTTAGAAAGGAACTAGAAGATATAAGGAGGAGCCAAGGAAAGTTAGAAAATTCATTTGCAGAAATGCAAGCTGAGTTAAAGGCACTGAAGAGCAGAATATATAATTAGTAGGAATTAATAAGTGACTTGGAAGGTAGAATAATGGAAATTACCCAATCAGGACAGCAGAAAGAAAACCAAATGAAAAAAAAAAAAAAAAACATGAAAGCAATATAAGGGATCTATGGGATAATATGAATTGGGCCAATCCACACATAATAGGGATTCTAGAAAGAGAAGAAAAAGAAAAGGGGACTAAAAATATATTTGAAGAAATTATGGCTGAAAACTTTCCAAATCTAAAGGAAACTGATATCAAGATAGAGAAAGAACAGAGGGCCCTAAACAAGTTGAACCAAAACAGACTCATACCAAGATATATTATAATAAATGGAAAAAGTTAAAGATAAAGAGAGGATTCTAAATGGAGCAAGAGAAAAAGAGTTAATTATAAAGGAACTCCCAAAAAGGTATCAGCTGATTTATCTGCAGAAACAGTACAGGACAGAAGAGAGTGGCAAGATATATTCAAAGTTCTAAAAGGGAAAATTTTGCAGACTACAATACTTTACCCAGCAAGATAATCACTTAAAATAGAAGGAGATATAGGAAGGGGTTAACATACTTAAAAAGCAGGGCAACCACAAATCAAATCCAAGCAATATATTCACAAGAAGTATAAAGAAGAGGACATAAGCACAAAATACGAGAAAATCATCCAACTAAAAAAAGAAAGAAAGAAGGAACATTAAATTAACTGGAAAACAAGGTTTAAAATGGCAATAAATACATATTTATCAATAATTACCTTAAATGTCAATGGACCAATTGCTCCAATCAAGAAACATACCATGGCAGACTGGATTAAACAAAAAAAAAAAGAACCTACAATATGCTGCCTGCAAGAGACTCATCTTAGGGCAAAAACACATAAATTGAAAGTGAGGGAATGGAAAAAATATGTCATGTGAATAGAAAAGACAAGAAATCAGGAGTTGCAACACTCATATCAGACAAAATAAACTTTAAAACAAAGGCCATAAAGAAAGACAAGGAAGGACACTAATGATAAAAGGATCCATTCCAGAAGAGGATATTACAATCATCAATATATATGCCCCTAATATAGGAGCACCCAAATACATACAACAAATGCTAACAGACATAAAAGGAAAATTGATAGGAATAATAGTAGGAGACTTTAACACCCACTCACATCAATGGACAGATCCTCTAAACAGAAAATTAATAAGGCAAAAGAGAGTCTAAGTGACACTGTATAACAATTAGACTTGATATTTTCAGGACCAAAACAACAACAACAACAACAACAACAAACCCATAGAATATACATTTTTTCAAGTGTGGGTGGAACATTCTCAAGGATTGAGAACATACTGGGGCAAGAAACCAACCTGAACAAATTTAAGAGTATAAAAATTATTTCAAGCATCTTCTCTGACCACAATGGCATGAAACTAGAAATCAAGCACAGGAAAAGAAATGAGAAAAAATTCATTACATGGAGAATAAATAACATGCTACTAAAAAACCCAATAGGTCAATGAGAAAAATGAATGTGATCCCTATCAAATTACCCATGACATTTTTCACAGCACTAGAACAAACAATCCAAAAATTTGTATAGAACCATAAAAGATCCAGAATTGCCAAAGTAATCCTGAGGAACAGAAACCAAGCAGGAGGCATAACTCTCCCAGACTTCAGACAATATTACAAAGCCACAGTCATCAAGACAGTGTGGTACTGGTACCAAAACAGAGAGACAGACCAATGGAACAGAATATATTACCCAGAAATAAACCCAGATTGCTATGGTCAATTAATCTTTGACAAAGGAGGCAAGAATATAAAATGGGGAAAAAAGTCTTTTCAGCAAGTGGTGCTGGGAAAACTGGACAGCTGCATGTAAATCAATGAAACTAGGACCTCACACCATGCCCCAAAATAAACTCAAAATGACCTCAAGACTTAAATATAAGACACCATAAAACCTGTAGAAGAGATCATAAGCAAAACATTCTTGGTCATCAACCATAAAAATGTTTCCTTAGGTCAGTCACCCAAGACAATAGAAATAAAAATAAAACTAAACCAAAGGGACCTAATCAAACTTACAAGCTTTGGCACAGTAAAGGAAACCAAAAAAAAAAAAAAAAAACCCAAAAAGATAACCTATCATATGGGAGAAAATACTCATACAACTCAACAGAAAAAAAAAAAATTTGAAAAGTGGCAGAAGACCTAAAGAGACATTTCTCCAAAGAAGACATGTGGATGGCCAACAAGCACATAAGAAAATACTCTAGGTCACTAATTATCAGAGAAATGCAAATCAAAACTATAATGAGGTACCACCTCACACCAGTCAGAATGGCCATCATTAATGTCTACAAATAACAAATGCTGGAGAGGAGAGGATGTGGAGAAAAGGGAACCCTCATACACTGTTGATGGGAATGTAAATTGGTAAAAGCAATATGGAGAACAGTATGGAGGCATATCAGAAATCTAAATATAAAACTACCAGATGATCCAGCAATCCCACTCCTGGGCATATATCAGGACAAAACTTTCATTCAAAAAGATGTTTATTGCAGCACTATTCACAATAGTCAAGACATGGAAACAAGCTAACTGTCCATCAACAGATGAATGGATTAAGATGTGGTATATATAGACAATGGGAATACTATTCATCCATAGAAAAGGACAAGATAATGCCATTTGCAGCAACATGGATGGAACTAGAGATTCTTATACTAAGTGAAGTACGTCAGAAAGAGAAAGACCAAACCATACCATATCACTTATATGTGGAATCTAAAATATGGCGCAGAGGTTCCGCCATAAAAGAAAAACAAGCAAACAAACAAGAAACAATGGTATGACTCAAGCAATCACTCATAAATTTAAAAACATAGAAGAGATAGACCAATTTCAAGATAAGATTCACAAACTACAAAAACTCATGCAAGATGAAATAGATAATCTGAATTAAAGAAATTAAATCTGCAATTTAGAATGTCTGGAAAAAGAAATCTCCATATTCATCTGGTTCGGCTGAAGAGTTCTAAAAATCATTTGAAGAAAAATAAACCAATTTTATGCAGTCTACTTCAAAAAATAGCAGAGGGAGGAGCATTTTCTAACTAATTGTATGCAGCCAGTATTACCCTGATTTCAAAAACCAGACAAAAATAATATAAAAATAAAAGCAAACTTCAATATCACCCATGAATTTAGATGCAAAAATCCTCAAAAAATATTAGCAACTGGATCTGTCAGAGTGTAAAAAGATTTATAAACTGTAACCAATTCAGATTTATTCTAGAAGGTGAGGTTTGTACATTTTGAAATCAATCAATGCAATACATCATGTCAACAAGCTAAAGGGAAAAAAATCATAGTATCTTATAAATTGATATGCAGAAAATACATTTTACAAAATTTATCTTTCATTCATGATTAAAAAAAAAATTCAGGAGTTCCTGTCGTGGCTCAGTGGCTAACGAATTTGACTGGGAACCATGAGGTTGCGGGTCTGATCCCTGGCCTTTCTCAGTGGGTTAAGAATCTGGCGTTGCTGTGAGCTGTGGTGTGGGTCGCAGATGCAGCTTGGATCTGGTGTTGCTGTGGCTCTGGCAGAGGCTAGCGGCTACAGCTCCAATTAGACCCCTAGCCTGGGAACCTCCATGTGCCGCGGGTGCGGCCCTAAAAAGACCAAAAAATAAAAATAAAATAAAATCAGCAGAATGAGAATGGAGAGGAATTATCTGTACTTGATAAAGTTCATTTAGAGAAAAAAAAAAAAACGCACAACTTCATCTCACAACTATAGCTAACATCATACTTTCATAGTTAACACTTTTCTACTTTCCCAGGCTTAGGAACAGGACAAAGATGCCAGCTCTCACCACTCTTATTTAACATAGTACTGAAAGTTCTAGCCCTTTAATAAGGCAATAAAAAGAAATAAGAAGTATACTGATTAGAAAGGAAGATTATTCCTATTTGTAAATGATCTGATTATGTAAAAATCCCAAGAAGGATACTATAAGAAAACTCCTAGAACCAAGAAGTTCATCAAGGTCCCAGTTTATAAGGTCAACACACAAACAACAATCACATTTATGTATACTAACAATTGTAGGAACTGCAATAACTTTGAAACTCTAAATACATCTTAGGCATGAACTTTACAAAGTCTATGTAATATCTATGGGACTAAAATTTTAAAATGCTGATGGAAGAAATAGAGAAGACCTAAACAAATAGAAATAAGTATCATGTTTATAGATTGGAAAATTCAATATAGTAAAAGTGCCAGTTTTCCCAAAATTTTTTCATAGGTTTTATACAATTCCTATAAAAAACCTTCACAAGAATTTTTGTATACAAAACAAGCTTATTCTAAAATTTATGTAGAAAGGCACAGGATATCCAATAGCTTAAACAATCTCAAAAAAGACTAAAGTGGGATGAAATATCATGCTTGATATTAAGGTTCACTATATAGCTACAATAATCAAGACGTGTTATTGGGAAGAGATGATCATAGATCAACAGAACAGAATGTCGAAACCAGGAGTTCCCATTGTGGCTTTGCAGATTAATGGCCTGACATAGTCTCCTCTGTGAGGATGCAGGTTCAATCCCAGGCCTGGCTCAGTGGGTTAAGGATCCAAGGTTGCCCACAAGCTGTGGCACAGACTTCAGCTGCAGTTCCAATTTGACCCCTAGTCTGGGAACTTCCATGTGCCAGAGGTGCGGCCATAAAAAAAAAAAAAAAAAAAAAAAAAAAAAAAAAAAAAAAAAAAATTCCTATCTGGATTCTTTTTTTTTTTTTTTTTTTTGACAACAGTGCAAAAGCAACTAAATGGAGAAAGGATAGAATTTTTTAAAAATGTTGTTGGAGCAATTGGACATCCATGAGGGGGAAAAGGAACTTGAACCTAAACCTGGACCTAATACCTTGTACAAAAATTAACTCAAAATGCTTCATAGCTTACAATATAAAATGTTAACTATAAAGGTTTTAGAAGAAAATAGGGGAAAATCTTCAGAATCTAGGGCTATGCCAAATTTTCTTAGACTTGACACAAAATATATTGATAATTCAGAGCTTATCAAAATTAAAAACATTTGCTCTGGAAATACTCCTGAGAAGAAAATGAATATACAAGCAACAGACTGTGATAAAATATTTCCAAATCATAGATCTATCCAAGGATTAGTAGCTCGAAGATACAAACTCAAGAGTAAAAAAAAATCCAATTAGAATACTGGCAAACTATGTGAACAGACACTCCCCCCAAAAGGGTATACAAAACACATGGCAAAGAAGCACATGAAAAGATGTTCAGCATCACCAGCCGTAAGGGAAATGCCAATTAAAACCACAATGAGTTATCAGTACAGAACTGTAAGAATGTCTAAAATTTTAAAATGTGGTACCACCAAATACCTTTGAGAATGCAAAGAAACTGCTTCACTACATTGCTCATGGGAAGGTAAATGGTATAGCCACTCCGGAAAACCATTTGGCAGTTTCCTAGAACGCTGGATGTACAGTTTTCATATGACTCAGCAATTGCACTCCTGGGCATTTATTCCAGAGAAATGAAAACATATGTTCACACAAAAACTTATCCACTGATGGTCAGAGAAGTTTTGTTTTAATTTTATTTATTTATTTATTTATTTATTTATTTTGTCTTTTTAGGGCCACACTTGTGGCGTATGGAAGCTTCCCGGATAGGGGTTGAATCGGAGCTGTAGCTGCTGGCCTATGCCACAGCCACAGCAACACGGGATCCGAGCCACATCTGCAACCTACACTGCAGCTCACAGCAACACCAGATCCTTAAACCACTGAGAGAGGCCAGGGATCGAACCTGTGTTCTCATGGGTGCTAGTTGGGTTTGTTACTGCTGAACAGCAATGGGAACTCCAGAGAAGCTTTGTTTATAGTAGCCACAAATTGGAATCAGCCCAGATGCCCTTCAACAGGTGAGTGGTGAAATAAACTGTGGTACAAACATACTAAGACAGGCCAGGGCCTGGGACCTGGGACCCTTTGCTGCAGTGGCTACAATGCTTGCATCTGGAAAAATATCTCCTGCAACAACTAAATACAAAGAAAAAACAGGGACTAAAAATAACTGGGGACGGAGTTCCCGTCGTGTCTCAGAGGTTAGCTAATCTGACTAGGAACCATGAGGTTGTGGGTTCGATCCCTGGCCTTGCTCTGTGGGTTAAAAGATCCGGCATTGCCGTGAGCTATGGTGTGGATCACAGACGCGGCTCGGATCCTGCGTTGCCGTGGCTGTGGCGTAGGCCAGTGGCTACAGCTCCAATTCGACCCCTAGCCTGGGAGTGGCCCAAGAAATGGCAAAAAGACAAAAAAAAAAAAAAAAAAATGGGGACATGTGAAGTTGGGGCAAATTATGGGCAAGGAGATACAAAAAAAACCCCAAAAACAAACAAACAAAAAAACCCTAAATGCCCAGTTGCCACTTCTAAAGAGCCGAGAGTGAAAGCGGGTACACCTACCACCTGCACACAAAAAGGGTAGACAGGCCACCTAAGCCAAACCCTCTGGCTGGAGCCCTGAACCTCTCCCTACCCTTGCTGGATAAAAGGAACCAGCTAAACCCCCACCACCCCCAAGGAAGCAAAGGAACCTATTGTTTGTTTCCACGGCCCCCCACTACCTGCTACAGCAGAGGCCCCAATAAAGATTTGTCCAAATTTTCCTGTCTGGTCTCATCAATTTCCCCTGATTAAGAGGGCCAAGAACTCCTGGATAGTAGCAATACCATGGGTTACTACTCACTTATAAAGAGGAATTGATTACTGACACATGCAACAATTTAGAAACTCTAGGATATTATGCTGAGTGCAAAAACTAAAATAAAAAGCCAAAAGTTTACATGTTAGATACTTACATTTACATAACTTTTTTGGTATGACACATTTTAGAAATGGAAGACCTGTTAGTTGTTGACAGAATTTAGGGATGAAAGTAGGGTGTGGGAAGGTAGATGGATTTTAAAAAGTCAACAGGAGGCAGCCTTGTCAGTGTGTTGACTATGGTGGTGGATACAAGAGTATACTGGGGTGATAGAACTCCATCAAATATAATACACATTCACATACAAATGAGTGCAAGTAAGATGGGAAATCTAAATATTAGAAGTTTGTATCAAGGTGAGTATCCTAGTTGTGATATTATACTATTGCTTTTGCAAAATGTTAACTGTTGCTGGAACCTCCTCTAAGTAAATAAGTGACCTCTCTTTATTTCTTACTACTGCATGTGAATCCACATTGTTCTTCATGAAAATTTTGATAAAAATGACTTAACAAATCTGTCACTGAGTTCCTGCTGCAGCACAGTGGTTTATGAATCCAGGTGGCTGTGGAGGTGCAGGTTTGATCCCCAGCTGGCCTCAGTGGGTTAAAGAATCTGGAGTTGACAAAGCCATGGTGTAGGTTGCAGTTGCATGCAGGATTCAGTCCCTGGCCTGGGAAGTTCCAGATACCATGAGCATGGCCATAAAACAAACAAGCAAACAAAACCAGTCACATTTTTTCCAAAGTCACTATTCCCTTTCGCATTTCCACCCACAATGCATATGGGTTTCAGTTGTTTCATATCCTTGTCAGCACATAGTATAATCCTGTTTTCTGTGAGTGGTTTTACAATTGTCCCTCAGTATCCGGGACCACCAAGGATACTGAAATCTCTGTGCTCAAATCCCCTACCATTGGCACTTGGTATCTACTGATTCAGCCAACCAGTCTATGTAGTATTTTCTATCCCCAGTCACATGAACCTGCCAATATGGAGGGCCAGCTATAATTTGAATTTCACTAGCAGATAAAGACATGAAGCATCACATATGTCTGCATGTTTACTTGACACCTTCACCTCTTCTTTGGTGACATAGTTCTTCAGAACTTTTGTCAACTTACATTAAGTTTTTTGTTTTCTTATTTTTGAATTTTGAAAGTTCTTTCTGTTCTGAATTCAAGTCTGTTATCAGAAATGTGATTGGAAAATATTTTATACTATTCTGCTTCGATTTTCACTATCTGAACAGCATGTTTAACAGAGCAAGATTTTTTTAAATTGAAGTTCCCATCATGGCTCAACAATAACAAACCCAACTACTATCCATGAGGATGAGGGTTTAATCCCTGGTCTCGCTCAGTGGGTTAATAAAGATCCGGCATTGTGTGAACTGCAGTGTAGGTCACAGAGTCAGCTTGGATCTGGTGTTGCTGTGGCTGTGGTGTAGGCTGGCAGCTGAAGCTCCAATTTGACACCTAGCCTGGGAACTTCCATATGCTGCAGGATCAGCCCTATAAAGAAAAAAAAAGACTTTTTAAAAATAAAACCAAATTATAATTTTTTTTCTTTTGTGGATCATCCCTTTGGTGCTAAACTCTCTTTGCTGGAGTTCCCTGGTGGCTTAGTGGGTTAAGGATCAATGTCACTGCCATGGTGCAAGTTGCTGCTGTGGTATGGGTTCAATCCCTGGTCCAGGAATTTTGCATTCCATGGGCATGACCAAAAAATAAATAAAATTTCTTTGCTGAATCTACAGATTTTTTTTTTCTTTTTCTTCTGGTATTTTTATAATTTTATGATTTATATTTAGGTTTCTGATGTATTTGGAGTTAATCTTTGCTGAAGATGTCAGACAGAGGTCAAGATGCATTTTTCTGCATATGGACATAAAATTTTTATAAAACCCATATGTAGCTTTCTTATCAGTTTTCCAAGATGTGAGTTAGGAGGGAAAGGGGAAACACTGTGGCTTGAAAGTTGTAAACACCAAACATTGAAAATGGAGTCAGATTATATTATAGATATTTAATTTGTCAAATGCTATTTCAATATCTAATGAGATCAAATACTGTGCTTAGTCTATTAATAAAGGTAAGTGTTTTTTTCTTTTTTCTTTTTTAACAGCTGCTCCTCTGGCATATGGAAGTTCCCTGGCTAGGGGTGGAATAGGAACTGCAGCAGAGGCCTATGTCACAACCACAGCAATGCTGGATCAGAGCTGGATCTGCAACCTACCTGACAGCTTGTGGCAACACCAGATCCTTAACCCACTGAGAGAAGCCGCAGATTGAAACCACATCCTCACAAAGATAACATCAGGTCTTTAACCCTCTGAGCCACAGTGGGAATTCCTTTTTCATTCTTGAGAGAATTCTGTACAATCTTTATTTTTTTATTTTGTAAATATTTGGTAGAACCACCCCAGAGAAATCATCTGGGCCTAGTGTGTCTTTTTTGAAAGATTATAAACTATGAATTTATTTTTTTTTTTGTCATTTATCTTTTCTAGAGCTGCACCCATGGCATATGGAGGTTTCCAGGCTAGGGGTCCAATTGGAGCTGTAGCCACTGGCCTACGCCACATCCACAGTAACGCAGGATCCAAGGAGTGTCTGTGACCTACACCACAGCTCACGGCAATGCCGGATCCTTAACCCACTGAGTGAGGCCAGGGATTGAACCCACAACCTCATGGTTTTTAGTCGGATTCATTAACCACTGAGCCACTACGGGAACTCCATTTTTTTTTTTTGGTCTAATTTTTAAATTAAATATAGTAAATACTTATGTTGTATATTTCTAATAATAGTTCATTTTCTGAAATCTACTTTGCTTGATATTAATAAAGCTACTCTGGCTTTCACTATAATAGTGTTTTCACCAAACTGTACTACTTGTATATTTTTCTTCATTCTTTTAGTTTTAACCTGTCTATGTAGTTATTTTTAAGGTGGACTTTCAGAAAACAGCACATAGTTAGGTCCTGATTTTATATCCAATCTGGCAATCTCTATATTTTAATTGTGGTTTTAGACTTTTCACTGTTTTGTGGTTGGTGGTGGTGGTTGGTGGGTTGGTTGGTTGTTTTTGGTCGTACCCACAGCATATGGAAGTTCTCTGACCAGGAATCAAATCTGAACTACAGCCGTGAATATTTTGGATCCTTAAACCACTGCACCACAGCAGGAACCCCAGACTTTTTACTTGTAATATTATTCTTGGATTTCGGGGATTAAAATCTACCCTGTTAGCTATTTTGTACTTTATCCATCTGTTCTTTATTTTTCTTTTTTCCTTTTTACTGTCTTCTCTCCTGTTAATTTGGAACACTACATGATTTCAATTTATCATCTTTATTAATTTATTTACCTCTCTTTAATATTTTAGCATTGCCTTAGGCTTTACATTTAGTCTACCTTAAAAATATTATACTACTTAGTGTACAGTATAGGCACCTTGCAAGAGTACATTTCCAATTCTTCCATACAATTCATTGTGCTATTATCATCTTATTTTTTACTTTTGCATATGCTACAAATACACCCTGCATTGCTGTTCTTTGATTTGGACCAGATTTTGAAAAACTACAGGCTAAAGGCTATTGTGAGTACAGCTTTACTGTGACTTAACTATGCCCACTCATTTAGGTATCTGTTCTGAATGCAGTACAGCAGCAGAGCTGAGGATAGTTGACCCTTGAACAACACGTGGGTTGGGCATTGATCCTCCACATAGTTGAAAATCCATCCACTTGTAGTCAGTCCTCTGTTTATGCAGTTCTTCTGTATCCACAGTTCTGCCTCCATGGATTCAACCACAGATTCAATACATGGATCATGTAATACCATAGTATTTACTACTGAAAAAAAAAACTGCATACAAGGAGAGCCTCACAGTTAAAACCTGTGCTGTTCAAAGGTCTGTGTTGTTCAAGAGTATTTTCCACAAGGTATCTACAGTGTGGCCCTTTTAAAGTTTTCCAATCTTGATTTAGACGGTTATCTCTGATGTAAAAATATGTTGTGTTTGGCCTATGCTTTCCTCATAGGCCAAACACTCTCTGACATAAATGACAGCAACATCTTCTCGGATCCACCTCTTAGAGTACTGGCAATAAAAACAAAAATAAACAAATGTGATCTAATCAAACTTAAAAGTTTCTGCACAGCAAAGGAAACCCTAAACAAAATGGAAAGACAACCCACAGAATGGGAGAAGATATTTGCAAATGAATCAACTGACAAGGGATTAATCTCCAAAATTTATAAACACCTTCTGCAGCTCCATACCAAAAAAACAAACAACCCCATCAAAAAATGGGCAGAAGAGCTAAACAGTTCTCCAAAGACATACGGATGGCCAAAAAACACATGAAAAAATGTTCAACATCACTCATTATTAGAGAAAAGCAAATCAAAACCACTATGAGGTACCACCTTATACCAGCCAGAATGGCCATCACCAAAAAGTCTACAAACAAGAAGTGCTAGCAAGGGTGTGGAGAAAAGGGAACCCTAGTACACTGTTGGTGGGATTGTAAATTGGTGCAACCACTGTGGAAAGCAGCATGGAGATTCCTCAGAAAACTAAACATAGAACTACCATTTGATCCAGCAATCCCACACCTGGGCATCTACCCAGAGAAAACCACGACTCGCAAAGACACATGTACTCCGATGTTCATTGCAGGACTATTTATGATAGCCAAAACATGGAAAAAACCTAAATGTCCATCGACGGAGGAGTGGATCCAGAAGATATGGTACATATACACAATGGAATATTACTCAGCCATTAAAAAGAACAAAATACCAGCATTTTTAGCAACATGGATGGACCTAGAAATTATCATGTTAAGTGAAGTCAGCCATACAATGAGACACCAACATCAAATGCTTTCACTGACATGTGGAATCTGAAAAAGAGACAGACTGAACTTTGAAGAACAGATGCTGACTCACAGACATTGAAAAACTTAAGGTCTCCAGAGGAGACAGTTTGGGGAGTGGGGGGAGGTGCTTGGGCTGTGGGATGGAAATCCTGTGAAATTAGATTGTTATGATCGATCATTACACAACTACAGATGTGATAAATTTATTTGAGTAATAAAAAAAAATTTAATTTAATTTAAAAATATATATAAGTTGTGGGGTGTTTTTGTTTGTTTGTTTTTGGAGTTCCCTTCCTGGCTCAGTGGAAATGAATCCGACTAGGAACCATGGGGTTTCCGGTTCAATCCCTGTCCTTGCTCAATGGGTTAAGGATCCAGCATTGCCATGAGCTGTGATGTAAGCCAGTGGCTACAGCTCTGATTCAACCCCTAGCCTGGGAACTTCCATATGCCATGGGTTTGGCCCTAAAAAGACAAAAATACCCCAAAAAAGTGTATTTTTAATTTAACTTCATTTATTCCATTTCCAGAACTCCTCATTTCTGCATAATTCCCTGTTTAAATATGCTGTCATATTATTTTGCTTGATCACGTTTTTTTGTCTTTTATACTGCAAATATGTTGGTAATGAATTTTCTCCATTTTACTTTGCTTGAGGATGTCTTTATTTTTTATTCATTTTGCAAAGGGGTTTCTCACTGTGTATAGAATTCTGGGTTAATGGTATTTTTTCCAGCCCTTTAAAGATGTCACTTTATAGTCATCTAGCTTGCATTATTTCTGGTGAGAAGTCTGCTATGATTCTGGACTTCATTCCAACTCTCTATTCTGTTCCTTACACTTAGTGTTTCTTTTTTGCAGCTCCCTTTTAAATTTTCTCTTTTTCCTTTGTTTTCAGTAGTCTGGGTGTGATATTAACAGGCTTGTGTTTGAGTGTGCATGTGTGTGTACACTGATATTTATCCTCACTGAGGTTCTCTGGGCTTCTTATGTATATATGTTTTGGGGTCTGTTTTTAATTTTGGAAAATTCTTGGTTACTATTTATTTAAATATTTTTTCTTCATTTCCTCTCCCTTCTTATGGGATTCCAGTATTTTAGAAAGTTTGATTGTGCCAACTTTGTATGTACTTTTCTCTTTTGTTTTCCATCCTCTCTCTCTTTCTCTCCAGTTTTGGAGATTTCTATTGACCTATCTACAAGTTCATTAATTCTTTCTTCGGCATGGATAGTCCATTGAAGGTATTCTTTATCCTCTTATGTTTTTTTCTTTCTTTCTTTCTTTCTTTCTTTCTTTCTTTCTTTCTTTCTTTCTTTCTTTCTTTCTTTCTTTCTTTCTTTCTTTCTTTTCAGGGCAGAACCTGTGGCATATGGACATTTCCAGGCTAGAGATTTAATTGGAGCTACAGCAATGTGGGATCTGAGCCATGTCTTCATCCTACACCACAGCTCAGCTCACAGCAATGCAGGATCCTTAACCCAGTGAGTGAGGCCAGGGATCAAACCTGTGTCCTCATGGCTACCAATAAGGTTCATTACCACTGAGCCATGAGGGAACGCCTGGTTTTTTATTTTGATCTAGTATTTCCATTCATTCCCTTTTGTAGTTTCAATCTTTCTGCTCAAATAACCAAACTGATCTTGCAATTTCCATCTTTAATATATTAATCATAACTATACTAAACTACCTATCAAATAACTCCAACACCTGTGTCATATCTGAGTCTGGTCATGATGATTTTATATGTCTCCTTAGTGTTGGTTTCTGACCTTTTCATTACATAAAAAATTTAGGAGTTCCCGTTGTGGTGCAGCAGAAACTAATCCAATTAGGAACCATGAGGTTGCAGGTTCAATCCCTGGCCTCATTCAGTGGGTTAAGGATCCAGCATTGCTGTGAGCTCTGGTGTAGCTTGCAGACATAGCTTGGATCTGGCATTGCTATGGCTCTGGTGTAGGCCAGCAGCTATAGCTCTGATTCGACCCCTAGCCTGGGAACCTCCATATGCCATGGGTGTGGCCCTAAAAAGACAAAAGACAAAAAAAATTATTTTTTTGTTTTTTAGGGATGAACCTCAGCATGAACCCTCAGCATACGGAAGTTCCCAGACTAGGGGTTGAATTGGAGCTGCAGCTGCAGCCTACTCCACAGCCACAGCAATGAGGGATCCGAGCCTCATCTGTGACCTACACCACAGCTCACAGCAATGGCCAGATCCCGACCCACTGAGCAAGGCCAGGGATGGAACCCACATCCACATGGATACTAGTCAGATTCATTTCTGCTGCATCACAATGGGAATTCCCTTTTTTAAAAAAATTTTATCCACTGAATATCTTATGTAGGATAATAATTTGCATGCCTGGATATGATAATTTTTTTATTTAGATACATCTTTCAACTGGGGGGGGTGAGTTAATCTAGTTAGATTTGACTTGGTTTGAGATTTGGTGTTGTCATGGTTACTCTCATACTTCAAATTACAATAAAGATCCCTTTTGTAGAAGAGAAAGACTTTTTTTCCAGAGCAACATCTGATTCTGACATTTAAGATCTTCCTTTTGAACTGTGACTCACAAAGTGTCTTTCCACATGCTATCCTGGAGGATTTTGCCATCCTTTTTTATTTAAATATTGTTATCATAGCAGTGGAAGGAGAGGGGGTAGTTGAAATCTCTATTGTTCTGATTAAGCCTCTGTCATTGGCTTGCACTGGAATGCTGTGTCTCAGATGTGTGGCTCTCTTCGTTCTCTTGCTCTCTCCTCCACTGAAGTTTTGAGCTCAGCAAGTAATCCTACCCTACCCCCACACTATTGTCTGTCCCTTCCTACACATGCAAAGAGTTGTCACCAGTGAAGAAGAAGCTTTCCTTGGTCTTCTGCCCACAAAATAAGGCAGTTGTCCATGGTGCTGATGGAGAATTCAGGTGGGATTTCTTGTCCATTCACATGGTTGCTTATCCTCTCATTCAGTACACAACAAGTACTTCCTGTCTCTTTCTGATCTTTTCTGTGAGTTCCTGATGGTGTTTATAGAGAAAGATCCTACAAAACTTCCTGAATTTCCAAGTTTCTGTGGCCTCCAAGGAGTGCACACTGTTTCACCACCCCCACTTGGCATAAACTCGTTTGTCAAAAATTCTAGCTGAACTTTTCTTATCAGGATCCAGTTGAATAGACCCCAGGGAGTGAATACTCCCATCTCCTCTTTCCCTGCAGGCACTGACTCTCCTTAGATTGGGGCTGGTTAATTGCTCTGTGACATCAGCTCTCCAGTGGCTTCAAAATGTATAATCAATCTGAAGTCAGTCTGCCTCTTTTTTTGTGGTTGTGAGGTAGCAGCAAGACCATTTTTTAGCTCTCACTTTAGGAGGTACCTTTAGTTTGTTTCTGTAGAATCAGCTGGGAGCAATGGGTCTTGCAAATCATCACAAGATTTGGTGATATCCTGACTCCAAGATTATTCAAGCAGCTTAACAACAAGATCTGCTCTGTGTTGACATCACAGAACTCACAAGGGTGCCATGAGAATTAAAGTAAAATAGATTCCTGGGAAGCATGTAGCTTGGAGCCACATTCTCATTTTTAAGAAGGCAGACTAGTTGCAGGACACTGATTCTTAGGCTGAATTTAAACTGAATAATTTAATTGCTAATGCTTTACTCAGATCCTATAAAATTGAATTGTAAAATTAACTCCTTAGAGTTAAAAGTTAATAATGTATATCCCCTCCCATGCCAGTTAAAATAATATTTCTGGGTATTACATAAGGAAAATGTTTCCTGAGGGGAAAAAAAACACACTCCATGAACAAAAACCCAAAACCAAACAAACAAAAACCCAACATTTAAATCCACATTTAAGATAGGCTTCCCTCTGTCAAATAAAATTAATACAAAATGAACACCACAGAAATCCTAGCAATATTTTTTTGGTGTGTCTTTTTGTCATTTTAGGGCCGAACCCGTGGCATATGGAGGTTCCCAGGCTAGGGGTCTCATCAGAGCTGTAGCTGCCGGCCTATGCCAGAGTCACAGCAATGCCGGATCCGAGCCACATCTGTGACCTACACCACAGCTCATGGCAATGCTGGATCCTCAATCCACTGAGCGAGGCCAGGGATCAAACCTGCAACCTCATGGTTCCTAGTCGGATTCATTTCTGCTGCACCACAACAGGAACTCCTCTAGCAATATTTTTGAATTTTAACAGTAAAGAAACAAAAACTTGTAAGGAACCAGGTAGAAAATCATGTCTGCTATACAGGAATGAAAATCAGGCCTGACCTAGGCTCAGGCCATCTGTGCACTAGCCAGTGTCAAGGGTTACCCCATAGAGTTCTGCTGAGCTCTAGGAAGAATAGGTGGGGAAGAGAGAATGTGAAATTCAAACAACCTGTGGGTTGTGAGGAAAAACAGCATTACCAGGTCTCAGAAAATTCCAGCACTTTAATGAGAAAAAAAGGGTGAAAAAAATAGAAAGTTTATTCAAGCAGAGTGAAAGAAAAATGAAAATTGAAAAAAAAAAAAACCCAGGAAAACAAAGGATAAAAAGTTATAAAATAGCTGGCATTTGAACACTGAAACAGTTTGAACATATGGATTTGGGTATAAATAAATGTTACAAATATGGTAACAAAGCTGCATGCAAAATTCAAAAATTCTTTTTTAAAAAGTGAACATTTAAATATTAACTGTAAGTTATAGAACTCTAAAGGGGGTGGTAGAAGAACAAAAGAAGATAAAGTGAGCAAAATTCTTTATAGAATATGGGGGGAGTAATTTTTTTCATGGATTTGCCAGAAATTTTTGATTAGATAATTATAGGCTTAAGCATGGTTTTTCATTTATTCAGGATATACATTAAGGGCCTAGGATTTTGAATGAGAAGACATGATATCTGCTCTCTTAGGCTAAGTGGTGCATTGGGGAGATAAACAAGAAACTAACAAAGCTGGAAATTGCAAAGTGTATAGAATAGTGAATGAACATAGCACACAAGGCATTAAGGGTGTTAAGCTAGAACAGACCTGAGGTCGGCAGGAAACAGAGCAGTAGCAGCTGGAGGCCACAGGAGGATGGAGAGGAGGGGGACACCCCATGATACAATGCTGCCAGCCTGTGCTAAGGGGTGTGGGTCTCCAATGGATGGCAGGAAGAATTACTGAAGCAGGTGCATGTATATATCACTAATACATTCAATATGGTCCAATAATCAAAACACTTTAATCCAGAATGCAATGAAGAGTCTCAGTTCTACCCCTGTTCTTGTCTACACCACCAAGCTCAACTTCAAGCAAATATAAATTCTGCTTTATTCCTCTTTATTATATAAAAGATGGCATACTATGAAACACTATTTTCAATTTGCGTTTTTCATGCAACAGAATTTTCTGGAGATATTTTCACATCAGCATATGGGAGCATCCTTAATGTTTTTTTTCTTTTGCTGCTTCAAGGAATTCTATCGTAGGGCTATATCATAGCTTGTGTATTCAGTTTCCTCCTGATGGGCTTTTAAGTTGTTTGGAAGAGGTTGCTGTTTCAATGCTATTTAAATGTTTCAACAAGAATAATCTCATACCAGAGTTCCCACTGTGGGACAGTGGGTTAATGATCCAGTGTGGCTACAGCTGTGGTGTAAGTCGCAGCTCCAGCTCACATTTAACCTCTGGCCCATATGTCTCGAGGGTGGCCAAAAAAGAAAAAAAAATGTTAAAGAATAAGTTTGTACCTATATCTCTTCCCATATGTGTAGACATATGCAAAAGACAAATTCCCAGAAGGTACTGCTGAGCCAAAATGTAGATGCGTTTGTCATTTTGATATAAATTCCTAATCACCCTGCATTATGTTCTGTAACATTTTGCACTTCCATTGTCAATAAATGAAGCACCTGTTTTCTTAAGTAAGGAAGTGACATCATTTGGCTTTCAATTCCAAAAGTCCATTCACTCTCTGAGTAGAGGATGCTTTGGAAAGTGCATAAGATCACTCATAAGGGTCTTGCAGTTGTTCAGAGAAAAGCTATTAGTGGGTAAAAGGAAAGCAGGGTGACGTGGATGAGTGTTATGCAGACATAGAGAGGATATATGATTTGTTGATGATTTGGTTGTGGCAAATAAAGGAAAGAGAAAAAAAGAACAGCCACATCGGTAGATGCTCAGGAGAGCAGCGGGGATCCTGAGTGTGGTTATGAACCTGTTAGGTTTGGGTCCCCCTGTGGTTTACCCAAGCCAAGCTCTCCAGATGGCAGTGACACACATAAGTCTGAAACTGAGAAGAGAGATCACAGCTGGAGATGTGGATCAGGAATGGAACTTAGAGCAATCAAATGAAAGAGGTCACCTGGGACAGGTGCAGAGAGAAACCAGGAAACATCCCAGGCCCATGGCAAACTGAGATGCAGAGTGCAGCAGAAGAGGGGGCACAGTGAGGGGAGCAGGGCACATGTAACATCCTGCGATGTGCCACAGAGAGACAGTCAGAAAGGAAGATGGACTGAGGGCCACAGGAGCCTCCAGGGTGGGACAATGTGGAGGCCTTCTGTAAGAACCCACAGGGGAGTTCTATCACCTTAAAGGTAACCACTAGGAGCTTGAAAAGAATATCTCCTTCAAAATCACTAGAGAGGAGTTTCCTTGTGGATCAGTGGCTTAAGAGCCTGAAATAGTGTCTGTGAGGATGCAGGTTTGATCCCAGGCCTTGTTCAGTGGGTTAAGGACCCAGTGCTGCCACAAGCTGTGGCATAGGTCTCAGATGCAGCTTGGAGCCAATGTTGCAGTGCCCATGACCCAGGCCTGCAGCTATAGCTCCAAATCGACCCCTGGCCCGGGAACTTCCATATGCCACAGGCGTGACTGTAAAATAGAAAACAAAACAAAACAAAAATCACTAGAGAAAGAGCCCAGGATGTCATTGCATAGAAAAAAAAAAAGAGAGAGAGAGAAAGCAAAAGAGACCTCAGGGGGGTAAAAGCAGAAAGTATAACTGGTTAGGAGCAGGGTTTGGCTCATGGCTGAGAGGGCTAAGCTCCATGGGCCTCACTCTGCACTGGTGCATCTGCCTACAGTGCTGAAGGAGAAGGCAGTGCCATGTGGATGTGTGGGACACACCAGGTGATGTTAGGTAGTTGACATTTCCAAGACAATTGTTATAATACCGGTAAGATGATTTACGGCTTGCAGTTAAAAGCAATTCTGAGACAGTGGAGGGAAGGGAGAGACACCATTCAATAGGATATATATGTATACATATATAAAATAATATGTCATCAAATGTGCAGAAAAAGAAAGAATATAAAGTGTGTGCCTGCTGAGACAGGATTAAAATGGTGGAATAGAAGGACTGGAGCTCAACTTCACTCCAAAAACAACACAATATACAACCAAATACCAAGAAATCTTCAACCAAAATAAATGGAACAGAAACATTCAAAAAGATATTCTACTCCAGAAGACAAAGAGGAGGCCACATCAAGAGGTAGGAGGGGCAATTATGTGATATAAGTAACCCCATACCTCCCAGGTGGGAAGCCCCACAGACTGGACAGTAACTGTTTCACAGAGACTCACCTATAGGAGTGAGAGTTCTGAGCACCACATCAAACTCCCATGTGTGGGGATCTGGCAATGGGAGAAAGAGACCCCAGAGCATCTAGCATTGAAGGCCAGTGAGGCTTGTGCACAGGAGCTCCACAGGACTGGGGAAACGGAGACCCCATCATTCTTAAAAGGTGCACACAGACGTTCACATGCACAGGGTCCCAGGGCAAAGCAAAGTCTCCATAGGAATCTGGGTCGAACCTGACTGCAGTTCTTGGAGGACATCCTGGGAAAACAGGGGTGAATGTGGCTTATTGTGGGGGAAGGAAATTGGAAGCAAAGCTCTTGGGAATATTCAGCAGCTGCCTTTCTCTGGAGGGAGCCATTTTGGGAAATTTGGCCCCACCCATCAGCACTGAGAAGCCCAGGCCAAACAACAATCCAGGTGAGATCACAGCTCCACCCATCAGTAAACAGACTGCCTAAAGACCCCCCCAGGCACACAGCCACCTCTAATCTCATCAAGAGACAAGGCCCCACCCACCAGAGGGATAAGAATCAGCTCCACCTACCAGTGGGCAGGCATCAGTCCCTCCCATCTGGAAGCCTACAGCAAGCCCCTATACTGACTTCAGTCACAAGTGGGGAAGACACCAGAAGTGAGAGGCTACAACTCTATTATCTGTAAAAAGGTCACCACACCAAAAACCGATAAAAATGAAAAGACAGAGAACTATAACTCAGATGAGGGAGAAAGGAAAAACTCCAAAACATCAGCTAAGCCATGAGGAGATTCTCAGCATCCAGGAAAAAGACTTTAGATTGTTGATGCTAAAGATGATGCAAGACATTGGAAATAAACTGGAGGCAAAGATGGATAACTTACAGGAAACACTGACAAAGAGATACAAGATATAAAACATAAACAAGAAGAGATGCTAAATACAATAACTGAAATAAAAAAATTCACTAGAAGCAGCTAACAGCAGAATACAGGAGGCAGAAGA
Organism: Sus scrofa; assembly: GCF_054392235.1. Classification (NCBI taxonomy): domain Eukaryota; kingdom Metazoa; phylum Chordata; class Mammalia; order Artiodactyla; family Suidae; genus Sus; species Sus scrofa. The sequence goes on from NC_139383.1 coordinate 153,838,800, forward strand.
ACGAATAAGTGAGGTGGAGGACAGATTAGTGGAAATTACGGACGTGGAACAGAAAAGAGAAAAAAGATTGAAAAGAAATGAAGGAGTCTCAGAGAACTCTGGCACAACGTTAAATGCACCAACATCCGTATTATAGGGATGCCAGAAGGAGAAGAGAGAGGGAAGGGGACAGAAAAAATATTCCAAGAGACAATAGCCAAAAACTTCCCTAACATGGGAAAGGAACCACTCACTCAAATCCAGAAAGCACAACGAGTACCATATAAAAGAAACCCAAGGAGGAATACCCTCAGACACATGAATCAAACTGACCAAAATTAAAGACAAAGAGAAAATCTTGAAAGCAGCTAGGGAAAAGAAACAAATAACATACAAGGGAACCCCAATAAGGTAATCGGCAGATTTTTCAGCAGAAACTCTGCAGGCCAGAAGAAAGTGGCATGATTGATATACTTAACGTGATGAAAGGAAAAAACCTCCAACCAGGATTACTCTACCCAGCAAGGCTCTCATTCAGATTTGAAGGAGAAATCAAAAGCTTCACAGATAAGCAAAAGCTAAGAGAATTCAGCACCACTAAACAGCTTTACAACAAAGACTAAAGGAACTTCTCTAGGCAGAAAAGAAAAGACCACAACAGGAAACAAAAATACCACACATGACAAGGCTCACCAGTAAAGGTATATATACACTAAAGATACAAAATCATCCATGCACAATTATGCCACCAAAATCAGAAATCATGAGAAGAGGAAGCTACAAATGCAGACACTGGCGATCCACTTGCAATTAAGAGACCAACAACTTAAAACAATCTCATATATATACATACAGACTTTTATATAAAAACTTCAGAATAACTGCAAACCAAAAATCTACGATTGACACACAAACAAATAAGAAAAATCAATACAAATACACCACTAAAGATAGTCATCAAACCACAAGAGGAGAGACCAAGAGAAGAAGGGAAGAAAAAAGAGCAACAAAAACAAATCCAAAGCAATCAATAAAATGGCAATAAGAACATACATATCAATAATTACCCTAAATGTTAATGAAATAAACACCCTAACCAAAAGACACAGACTGACGGAATGGATACAAAAACAAGATCATATATAAGCTGCCCTCAAGAGACCCACTTCACTTCTTGGGTCACATACAAATTGAAAGAGACATGAAAAAATGCTCAACATCGCTGATTATAAGAGAAATGCAAATCAAAACTACCATGAAATATCACCTCACACCAGTCAGAATGGCCATCATTAATAAATCCACAAATAACAAGTGCTAGAGGGGCTGTGGAGAAAAGGGAACCCTCCTGCACTGTTGGTAGGAATGTAAACTGGTACAGCCACTATGGAGAACAGTTTGGAGATACCTTAGAAATCTATACATAGAACTTCCATATGACCCTGCAATCCCACTCTTGGGCAGCTATCCGGACAAAACTCTACTTAAAAGAGACACGTGCACCCGCATGTTCATTGCAGCACTATTCACAATAGCCAGGACATGGAAACAACCCAAATGTCCATCGACAGTTGATTGGATTCGGAAGATGTGGTATATATACACAATGGAGTACTACTCAGCCATAAAAAAAGAATGACATGATGCCATTTGCAGCAACATGGAACTAGAGAATCTCATACTGAGTGAAAAGAGCCAGAAAGACAAAGACAAATACCACATGATATCACTTATAACTGGAATCTAATACCCAGCACAAATGAACATCTCCTCAGAAAAGAAAATCATGGACTTGGAGAAGAGACTTGTGGCTGCCTGATGGGAGGGGGAGGGAGTGGGAGGGATTGGGAGCTTGGACTTATCAGACACAACTTAGAATAGATTTACAAGGAGATCCTGCTGAATAGCATTGAGAACTTTGTCTAGATACTCATGTTGCAGCAGAATAAAGGGTGGGGAAAAAAAAAACAAATTGAAAGTGAGAGGATAGAAGAAAATATTCCCTGCTGATGGGAATCAAAAGAAAGTTGGAGTAGCAATATTCATATCAGACAAAATAGACTTTAAAATGAAGAATATTTTAGGGACAAGGAAGGTCACTACCTAATGATCAAAGGATCAATCCAAGAAGATGATATAACAATTTTAAATATCTATGCACCCAACATAGGTTCACCACAATATATAAGGCTACTGTTAACAACCTTAAAATGAGAAATCGACAATAACACAATAATAGTGGGAGAGTTTAACACCCCACTTACAGCAATGGACAGATCATCCAGACATAAAATCAATAAGGAAACACAGGCCCTGAATGAAGCATTAGACCAGATGGGCTTAATAGATATTTATAGGACATTTCATCCAAAAGCAACAGAATACACATTCTTCTCAAGTGCACATGGAACATTCTCTAAGATTGATCACATCCTGGGGATACAAATCAAACCCCAGTAACTTTAAGAAAATTGAAATCATATCAAGCGTCTTTTCTGACCACAATACTATACGACTGGAAATCAACAACAAGAAAAAAACTGCAAAAAACACAAACACGCGGAGACTCAACAACATGCTACTAAACAACCAATGGATCACTGAAGAAATCAAAGAGGAAATTAAAAAATACCTAGCAGCAAATGACAACAAAGATACAAAACTCCAAAACCTACATGATGCAGCAAAAGCCGTTCTAAGAGGAAAGTTTGTAGCAATACAAGCCCACCTCAGGAAACAAGAAAAAGCTCAATTAAACAAGCTAACTTTACATCTAAATCAGCTCAAGAGAGAACAGACAAGACCTAAAATTCCTAGAAGGAAAGAAATCATAATGATCAGAGCAGAAATCAATGAAATAGAAACAAAGAAAACCATAGAAAAGATCAATGAAACGAAAAGCTGGTTCTTTGAAGAGATCAACAAAATGGATAAACCCTTAGCCAGACTTATCAAGCAAAAAAGAGAGAGGACTCAAATCAATAAAATTAGAAATGAAAAAGGAGAAGTAACAACAGACATCACAGAATACAAAGGATCATAAGAGACTCCTATATGCAACTATATACCAAAAAAATAGAAAACCTAGAAGAAATGGACAAATTCTCAGAAAAGTACAATCTTCCAAGACTAAACCAAGATGAAATAGAAAATACGAATGGACCAATCACAAGAACCGAAATTGAAACTGTGATTAAAAAACTTCCAACAGGAGTCCCCATTGTGGTGCAGTGGTTAACGAATCTGACTAGGAACCATGAGGTTGCAGGTTCGATCCCTGGCTTTGCTCAGTGGGTTAAGGATCCAGCGTTGCCATGAGCTGTGGTGTAGGTCGCAGACACGGCTCAGATCCTGAGTTGCTGTGGCTCTGGCGTAGGCCGGTGGCTGTGGCTCCGATTGGACCCCTAGTCTGGGAACCTCCATATGCCCTAGAAAAGTCAAAAAGACAAAAAAAAAAAAAAAAAAAAAAAAAACTTCCAACAAACAAAAGTCCAGGACCAGATGGCTTCACAGGCGAATTCTATCAAACATTTAGAGAAGAGCGAACACCTATCCTTATGAAACTATTCCAAAACATTGCAGAGGAAGGGATACTCCCAAACTCATTCTATGAGGCCACCATCACCCTGATACCAAAACCAGACAAAGATACCACAAAAAAAGAAAATTATAGGCCAATTTAACTGATGAACATAGATGCGAAAATCCTCAACAAAATACTAGCAAACTGCATCCAACAATACATTAAAAGGATTGTACATCATGATCAAGTGGGATTTATCCCAGGGAGGCAAGGGTTCTTCAATATCCACAAATCAATCAGTGTGATACACCACATTAACAAACTGAAGAATAAAAACCATATGATTCTCTCAATAGATGCAGAAAAAGCCTTTGACAAAATCCAACACCCATTTCTGATAAAAACTCTTCAAAAAGTGGGCATAGAGGGAACCTACCTCAACATCATAAAGGCCATATATGACAAACCCACAGCTAACATCATTCTCAGTGGTGAAAAGCTGAAAGAATTCCCACTGAGATCAGGAACAACACAAGGATGTCCGCTCTCACCACTACTCTTCAACATAATTTTGGAAGTCCTAGCCACAACAATCAGAGAAGTAAAAGAAATAAAAGGAATCCAAATTGGAAAGGAAGAAGTAAAACTATCACTATTTGCAGATGACATGATACTATACCTAGAGAATCCCAAAGACTCTACCAGAAAACTGTTAAGAGCTCACCATGAATTTGGCAAAGTCACAGGATACAAAATTAATACACAGAAATCGACAGCATTTCTATATACTAACAGCGAAAGATCAGAAAGAGAAATCAGGGAAGTAATTCCATTTATCATTGCATCCAAAAGAATAAAATACCTAGGAGTAAACCTACCTAAAGAAGAATATGTATACCTTTAAATACCTGTGTTTGATACAAACAGATGGAAAGCCATACCATGCTCTTGGATTAGAAGAGTCAATATTATCAAAATGACCATACTACCCAAGGCGATCTACAGATTCAATGAAATCCCTATCAAATTACCAAGGACATTTTTCACAGAACTCGAACAAAATATTTTAAAGTTTGTTTGGAAGCACAAAAGACCCAGAATAGCCAAAGCCATCCTGAGAAAGAAAAGTGAGCTGGAGGAATCAGACTCCCTAATTTCAGACTATACTACAAAGCTACAGTCATCAAAAACATATGGTATTGGCATAAAGACAGAAATAAATAAAGACATAAATAAATAAATAATAAAGCCAGGGGAACAGGATAGAAAGCCCAGAATTAAACCCATGTACCTACAGCCAACTAATCTATGACAAAGGAGGTAATGGAGAAAAGACAGTCCCTTCAATAAGTGGTGCTGGGAAAACTGGACAGCCACATGTAAAAGGATGAAATTAGAACACTTCCTAACACCACACACAAAAATAAACTCAAAAGGGATTAAGGACCTAAATATAAGACCAGATACTATAAAGCTCTTAGAGGAAAGCATAGGCCAAACACTCTCTAACATAAACAATAGCAATATCTTCTCAGATCTACTTCCCGGAGTAATGACAATAAAAACAAAAATAAACAAATGAGACTTAATTAAACTTAAAAGTTTCTGCACAGCAAAGGAAACCCCAAACAAAATGGAAAGACAACCCACAGAATGGGAGAAAATATTTGCAAATGAATCAACTGACAAGGGATTAATCTCCAAAATTTATAAACACCTTCTGCATCTCAATACGAAAAAAACAAACAACCCCATCAAAAAATGGGCAGAAGATCTAAACAGACAAGTCTCCAAAGAAGACATACGGATGGCCAAAAAACACATGAAAAGATGTTCAACATCACTCATTATTAGAGAAATACAAATCAAAACCACTATGAGGTACCACCTTACACCAGCCAGAATGGCCATCATCAAAAAATCTATAAACAATAAATACTGGAGAGGGTGTGGATAAAAGGGAACCCTCTTACTCTATTGGGAATGTAATTTGGTGCAACCACTGTGGAAAACAGTATGGAGATTCCTCTGAAAACTAAAAATAGAATTATAATTTGATCCAGCAATCCCACTCCTGGGCATCTATCCAGAGAAGACCATGACTCAAAAAGACACATGTACCCCAATGTTCATTGCAGCACTCTATTTAATAGCCAAGACATGGAAACAACCTAAATGTCCATTGACAGAGGAGTGGATCAAGAAGATGTGGTACGTATACACAATGGAATATTACTCAGCCATTAAAAGGAACAAAATACTGGCATTTTTAGTGACATGGATGGACCCAGAAATTATCATGCTAAGTGAAGTCAGTCAGACAATGAGACACCAACATCATATGCTATCGCTGGCATGTGGGGTCTGAAAAAAGGACACAATGAACTTCTTTGCAGAACAGATACTGACTCACAGACTTTGAAAAACTTATGATTTCCAAAGGAGACAGTTCAGGGGGTGGGGGGATCGCTGGGATTGTGGGATAGAAATCCTATAAAATTGGATTGTGATGATCACTGTACAACTATAAATGTAATAAATTCATTGAGTAATAAAAAAAAAAGAGTATACCTGTCAAAAAGGCAAAGCAAAGTATGGAGCATTTACAGAAAAAGAAAAAAAGGTCTCATTATACATGTTGTTCCCCTGAGACCAAAGTTGATCTGTTAGTACCTCAGTTCAGAATCAAAACCCCAGCACAATGGCTGCTAAAATTCCAACAAAGTCTGTATCTCAGTTAATTTTACTGTTTCAATGTTCATTTCCTGGTTCTGAAAATTGTACAATCATCAAAAATTAGGGGAGGTTGGGTCAAGCAATTTACAAGAAGTTTTTACCTTTTTTTTTTTTTTTTTTTTTTTTTGGTCTTTTTAGGGCCACACCACAGCATATGGAGATTCCCAGGCTAAGGGTCAGATCAGAGCTGCCGGCCTACACCACAGCAATGCCAGATCCTAGCCATGTCTGCGACCTGCACCACAGCTCACGGCAATGCCACATCCTTAACCCACTGAGCAAGGCCAGGGATCAAACCTGCGTCATCGATGCTAGCCAGATTTGTTTCCACTGGACCATGACACGAACTCCCTCTTTTAACCATTTTTGCAACTTTCCTGTAAGTCTAAGGTGAAAAGTGAAAAATAAATAATCACCTTTTTTTTTTTCCCAAACTTGCTGCCTCAGCCAACTGCCATGTCTCACAGAAACGTGTCATTCATCTCCCAGCCTCCAAGCTGGGGACCTCAGTTCTGTCCCCAATGCCTACTTCCCTCACCTCCTCCAGACCATCCACTCTGCCCTGGAAATCTTCACCACTCTTGTTCCTGCCCTCCTTTGCCTGGTCAGGCTCAGACTCAGTCCTGTTGTTTCCACAAAGTCCCCAATTCCCCTGCAGTGACAGCAGCATTGCTCTATCCTCCTTCTGCTGTCAGAGTCCTTGTTCTGAAACACAGACCACATCTTTCCTCTTCCCACCCATCCCTGTGCCCTTGGAGACCCACCTGCCTCTCCACCCTTAAGTCCAGCCACTTCCACCAGGCAGCCTGCCTCCCAGCACTGGATGCCAGGCCTCTGGCTACCCAAGCAAGCCCCAGGAGTCATGGTCCTTTGCCCAATTCTGTCCTGAGCCCCATCTGGTTTGCCTCAAGTTTCTGTCAAAGGCCGCCTCTTCCCTACAGCTTACCACCAGTCCATCCACATCCTAGAAGTATCAATGGCTCCGCGTTCCTATAGCACCAGATGCCCCCTGGTCCTTCAGTGAGGCTGAAAAATGGCTAGTGATGCCAACGTCCCACTCACCTTCACACCCCAAGAATGCAACTCAGAGCTGGTGCAGGACAGATTTGCAGTGAGGTGTTGTTGCATTGAACAAGTGCCAAAGCTTCATTTACACTGTGCTTCATCACATTTCAAGAGCCACGGAGCTATATAAGAGCCAGAAACAGGCCATTTTCCTCCCTAGGAAGCAACACTAACTTTCTCCCCCTCCAAGTCCTCCCCCAGCCAAAAGAAAACGACCAAGAATATCAAAACGGGATCTACTAAAATGTTCTTTACTTGGGAAAAAAGACACTTTTCAATAGAACTTTGAGTTACCATCGCCCTGCTTAACAAAATTGGAATCAGTTCAACTTGACTTGGCAGGCTGGGAGGACTGCAGTACCCCCATCGCCCTGCTCAGTGGCCTGTGCAGAATTCATCCAGGAGGGACCCAGAGCAAGAGAGGAAACACACCACGGTGCAGAGGGCAGAGCTGCTGGTGGCCCCATAGGGATCTGTGTCCCCAGGACTTACAACAGCACTTTGGTATCCTGGGATTCAGCAGGATGAACTGAGAGTCTTGTCACCTTTTAAGCTCATTACAACTGCCCCTCAGCTGGATTTATAGTACCCCCACCCCAGGGTAAAATCAGAACTATGAGCTTGGAGTTCCTCTCTAATCCTAATACTCATCACCCTTATGATCATCAGTAGACAATCAGAAAAATAAAGGCGTCCTTGATTTAATCCTGCTTCTATTCTGCCTCTTCCCTCCTGTGCATGTAACACACACCCCCTACAGGCCAACACACCTCTGTGTACACATTCAACCTTGTAATAAGCGGCTTTGCATGGTGCCTCAGCCATTTGATTTGATACAAAATGTCTTTTTTAATTATTATTAAATGATATTTGATGTACAATGTTGTGCTAATTTCTGCTGTACATCAAAGTGACCCAGTAATACATATATATACATTCCTTTTGTTATATTATCTTCCATCATGTTCTATCCCAAGAGATTGGATATAGATCTCTGTGCTATACAGTAGAATTTCATCACTTATCCATTCTAAATGTAAAAGTTTGCACCTACTAACTCCAAACTTCCAATCCATCTCACTCTCACCCCCCTCCCCCTTAGCAACCACAAATCTGTTCTCCATGTCCATGAGTCTGTTTTGGTTTTGTAGATAGGTTCATTTGTACCATATTTTAGATTCCACATATAAGTGATATATGGTATTTGTCTTTCTCTTTCTGGCTGACTTCATTTAGTTTGAAAATCTCTAGTTGCATCCATGTTGCTGCAAATGGCATTATTTCATTATTTTTTATGGCTGAGTAGTATTCCATTGTGTATATATACCACATCTAATCCATTCATCTGTCGACGAACATTTACATGCTTTCTATGTCTTGGCTATTGTAAATAGTGCTGCAATGAACATAGGGGTACATGTATCTTTTTGAATTATAGTTTTGTCCATATATATGCCCAGGAGTGGGACTGCTGAATCATATGGTAGTTCTATTTTTAGTTTTTTGAGGAACCTCCATACTATTTTCCATAGCGGTTGCACCAACTTACGTTCCCACCAACAGGTAAGAGGGTTCCCTTTTCTCTACACCCTCTCCAGCAGTTGTTATTTGTAGACTTTTTGCTGATGATCATTCTGACCAGTGTGAGGTGGTATCTCGTTGTAACAAAATGTCTTTGGTTTACACACCCTCCTCAGGAAGGGGCTGTTCTCTAGAGTGATTGACAGGGCTGGCCCCACATGATTTCCTGGGATTTCCTGGCCATCTTTGTCACTTTGTCAACACACATAGCAGAGTGCTCACAAGAACAACTAGGGGGGGTGGAAGGACTGACCAAAGAGCTTCGCGGCTATTGCAGTGAGGCTGACACCATCAGGAGGACGGCAGGCATCCCCTAGGCTCACATGGACAGTGGGACAGCGTTCTGGCTGTACCTTGAACGTACAGAAAGAAGCATTTCCAGTCAAAGGGAGGAGGCCTTGAGCCCAGAGGAAGAGCACTGAGCATCCAGAGGCCTCAGGCCTTTAGAGAGGCAGCTTCTACTGTCTGTTGGACAGAGATATTTAGGAGGCCTGGGAAACACAACCTCAAGCCACCTGTTTCTCTATCACACACACACACAGACACACACACACACACACACACACACCACTTACCTGAAATCTTCTCTTCTGTAGTCTCTGTACAGGTGGAGAACTTCTCCACTGGCAGGTTTAAGTAGAGTTCCCTGAACAGAAACAGCCATGTGTGTACCCTCTGGTGAGCATCACCTGCTGCCAAGGGCAGTGCCCGACATCCCTCTGGGGGTCTGGCCCTAGGCAGGGTGCACCTGACAGCCACTGTGCCTGTCCTGAGCAGAGGGATGGAGGCCCCAGGCAAGGTTTATGGTTGACTTGCACACCTAGGGGTACGGCCCTCCACGTGAATGCTTGCAGGTTTTTTCTGCCCACCATAAATTGGCAGGAGTCCTGAACCTGGATTCTGAGCCAACCACAAACCTGCAGCAGAAAAGAAAGGGCTCCATCTTTGACAAGCCACCTCCTTTTCACAGGTTGTTTGTAGGGGCTGCTCTCAGGGTCCAATTTCATCTCTGACACCTTCCAAGGACCCTTCTGAGCAGACAGCTAGAAAAATGCCTCCCTGTGCCCTCAGGCCAATTTCATTCAATTTCCTGCCTTTTCACAGCTCATCTTCAGCCTGTAATTTCCTAATGACTTTCCCGGGGCTGTTCCGTTGATGGCTAAAAGGAACAGCTGGCCAAGATCCCCTGCTTGCGTTTGTAGCTGGGATTCTGTCAGCACTTCTTCTTAATTACGAACCAGTGACAGGGTGTCCCTGGGCATCCAGCATTTCTGTGAGGCGAGCATTCTCTAACCAGGAATAGGGCTTGGTAGGGACCCCAGGGAAGAGGACACAGTGAAAAACCTCTGACATCTGACCCTGAAGAGGCCCAGGGCCTTCCCACTCCCTCCACAGCACTTAGGAAGGCAAGTCTGACCCTCAACCATCTTTATTCCCCCCTCAATCATAAATCACACAGCACAGCTTGGAGGAGATCTGCCAAACTGCAACAGGACCAGTGGCCTCTCTGTACTGCCCGGCCTGGCACAGTGGGTTAAAGGATCCAGGGTTGTTGCAGCTGAGGTAGGTCACAACTGTAGCTCAGATGTGATTCCTGGCCCAGGAACTCCATATGCCAAGGGGTGGCCAAAAAGAAAAAAAAAAATGCAAGAGAGAGAGGCCTGCAAAACCAAGGTGCTCCTCTGTCTTCACATTTGACACCCACTGACATGTCTCGGCCCTTGACCCTTCCTAGGTAATATGGCCTGGATGTGGTGCTAAGTAAATTTTTTCCAATTACATTCATGAATATCAAGCTATAAATGTATTAGTGGCCTCAGAATACACTTTTAACATATGATAATTTTCCAAGTTAATAAAATTATGAGCCTTAGGCTGACATATTACATCCTTAATGGAGCCATTAAGGCAAGCTATTTAAAAGCTATTATTAATATTATTTACATTTAATTAGGAAAAGGGTCCTCTTGCTCCTTATCCATGTCTAAAAGATGTTTTTGATAACGTATATGACCAAACATACCAATCCAAAATGAACCAAGGAGTGGAAGAGCCAGCCAGACATCAGAGCTCTGGCAGTGCCCCAGCTCTTTGCAATGGAAGGCCCAGAGCTGCACCCTCTTCCTCTTCCTGACCAATCAGGTACCAGGTTTTGTTCAGCCCTCATCTCCCATCCACTCTCCATGCTGCTTCACACCTGCCTCACCTTCCACTAGGACCAGTGCAGGGAGGTTGCCTACAGTTTTTCCCCTTTTGAATTGTTATGCATAAGACAGAAAATCAAGCAAATACTAAATTTTTTAAAGACTTAAATATCTAAATATTCAAACCCTTCCATGATGCCAAATCCTAACAAGTCCTTGAGAATCTGGACTCAATCCTACCTGCACTCCTCCTCATTATCACTAGAAATCCTACACCATCCTATGAAACCCAGGGCTGGTCCCACCTCTGTCCTCAACACATATTCTCTTGTTTCCTTCTGTGAAGGAGGTCCCATCTCTGAGTCCCTATGCCCACTCAAGACTCAGACCAAACCTGGTTCCTATGTGAACTACCAGGAAAAGTACCCACGAGTCTTCTGCCACTCAATAAACATAGACTCTCAGGAATATTGGCAGGCTTGAATGTGGGTCTCCCCCAAAGGCCAGACACCCACACTGGACACTTTTAAAACACCTGGTTTAATACCAAGTTCACAGCACTGCCTGGCACCAATGGGACCACAAAGACCAATTAGAAGATTGTTACTCTCCTTCCTAGCAAAGTGATGAACAGTTTGGAAATGAAGTAAAAATTAAGAAACAGCCCAGACCAGGACCTAAAAGGATATCTAAGAGCAAAAGATCATCCAGGGAACTCTCTTACTAACCAGAGCCCTCCAAGGTTCAATCCTGACCTCAGGACAGATCACAGCAGGAATTTCCCTGTCCTACACAAGCTGAGTCTCAGCACAGGGACTTGAAGGCTGGCTGCACTGATCTTGCACTAACTAACTGGCTGTCACTCTCTGAATCTCCTAGTTGAGTGCCCTCCATTCAATCCCCTTCCATTCACTCTTTGGTAGAATACAAAATTTCAGAGTCTGTGTTCAAATTCAAACTACTTTTAATTTTTTTTTTATTGGCTGCACTCACAAAATGTGAAAGTTCCCAGGCCAGAGATTGAACCACAGCCAGCCACAATAGTGGACCTGAACCACTGACGTGACAATGCCAGGTCCTTAACAGAGTGCGCCACCAGGGAGCTCCCTCAAACAATTATGTTTAAGTAGAAATGCAAAAATTCACAAGACTGTTTTCTGGAATGTCATTTCCAGAAGTTGTGGCAAGAGGGAAGGTCTGTAAGAGTACAGTCAGTTCTCCCCGAGGCTCCAGGGACTCTGGAAGACCTTTGCCCTTTAAACTGAACCATATAAGAAAGAGCAAGGACATAGTTCACTGCAAAATGCAGTATGAGGTTTAACTTCTCACATAAGTTAGTACAGACACACCAGCCCCCAGCCACCAGCCTTGACCTCTGGGAGAGGCACTTTCCCATGTTCTCTAGAGCCAAAGGCAGCATGGGATGGGGATGGGGGGTGGGCTCTGGGCCACAAAGATGGCCAGGAGTGTGCTGGGGAGTGTAGAGTCTCCTAGAACAGAGGACACTGAAATGGGCCTTTGAGGGTACTGGTGGATCAACAAGGGTCTTAACATATGTCCATGCCTCCCACAGGGCTCTTTAACTTTAGAAATAAGAAGAAAAGATATATAATGGCACTGGAAAGAAGAACGACATCAGCATCTCGGGAATTAGAGAGCGTCTTTGGGCAAGTCCATAGTACAGCCTCATCTATCGCTGTGGAGTCAGGATGCTGGAGGATCTGAGGTCTGAGCAGACCTGTGTCAGGCTTGCTTCAAACCTGAACTGACCTGGAATTCAGGAGAGGTCAGTTTTGGTCAACTTGCTTTCAGTCAGAGAGCCCCCGAGAACTCCCCTGGGACTGGGGAGGGTCTGGACGCCTTCAGGCCCAGAACTTATAATAAGGAGAGAAACAGAGGTGGGAGGATTTGACGCTTCTGAAGGCCAAGGGGAAACAAAGGCAAGTCCTGATTTTTAAGATATTAAATTAAAATTGTCATCCCATAGCCCAGTTAGTTTTTCTCTATCATCATATGAAAGCACAGACACACACAGTTTTTCTACGTGCTTCTTATACAACTGGTTTTGTGCTTTTAAAAAAAAAAAAAAAACTCAAGAATTTTATTATATTTATAGTTGGACAACCATCATCACAACACAACTTTACAGCGTTTCCATCCCAAACCCCCAGTCCATCCTTCCCCCCTCAACCTGTCGCCCTTGTTGACCATAAGTTTTTCAAATCTGTGAGTCAGTTTCTGTTCTGCAAATAAGTTCATTGTATCTTTTTTTTTAGATTCCACATATAAGCGACAGCATATGACATTTGGGTCTCAATGTCTGACTAACTTCACTTAGCATGATAATTGCTAGGTCCATCTATGTTACTGCAAATGCCATTATTTCATTCTTTTTATGGCTGAGTAATATTTCATTGTGTATATATACCACATCTGTTTATGTAACCCTTAAATCTATTTCTTTGCTCAGTATTTCTTGTAATTTATCAATCTTTGCTTCTAGTTTGTTTATAAGATGTTGAATTATTTTTACTATCATTAGTATAAAGTCTTTTTCATGGGGGTTGGTAATCTCCAAATCACTAATCTGTCTTTCTGTTTTGTTTTGTTTTGTTTCTTTTATCTGAGTCATAATTCTCTGCCTTTTCATTTTGTACAGATTTTTGATGTGGTCTCCTTTTTGCAGACAATAGGGTTGTAGCCTCTCTTGCTTCTGATGTGTGCCCCCCTTGTGGCTGACATTGGTACCAGGGGCTTGCTGTAGGCTTCCTCATGGAAGGGACTGGTGCCTGTCCACTGGTTGGTGGAGCTGATTCTTACCCCTGTGGTGAGTGGGGCTTTGTCTCAGGATGTGTTTAGAGGTGAATGTGTGCCTGGGAGGTCTTTAGGCATCCTGTTTTCTGATGGATGGGATTGTGTTCCCACCCAGTTTGTTGTTTGGCCCAGGGCTTCTCAGCCCAGATGGGTGAGGCCAGGTTTTTCCAAAATGATGACCTCCGGGAGAGTTTACATTGATGATTATTCCCAACAGCTTTGCCTCCAATGTCCTTCCCCCACAAAGAGCCATAGTCACTCCCTGTTTTCCCAGGTGATCCTCCATGGACGATAAGCAGATCTGACCCAGATTCCTATGGAGGCTCTGCTTTGTCCTGGGACCCAGTGCACATGAAAGCCTGTGTGAACCTTTCAAGAGTGGAGTCTCTGTCTCCTCCAGTTCCATGGAGCTCCTGTGCACAAGCCCCACTGGCCTTCAATGCCAAAAGCTCTGGAGGCTCCTCCTCCCAATGCCAGATCCCCAGGCATGGGAACCTGACATGGGCTCAGAACTCTCACTCCAATGGGCGAGCCTCTGCAATATAGTTACTTTCTCCCACCCGGCAGGTATGGGGTTGCTTATGTTGAGTAATCAGCCCTCCTACCTTTTCAATGTGGCCTCCTTTTTGGCTTCTGGAGTAGGAAATCTTTTTTGATAGTTTCCAGTCTATTTTGTGGAAGGTTGTTCAGCAGTTGGTTGTAATTTTGTTGCGTTGATGAAAGAAGGTGAGCTCCAGTCCTTCTACCCTGCCATCTTAATCCTATCTGGGTTTGTGCTTATACATGTGTATGTGGCTGTACCCATGGCATATGGATGTCCCAAGGCCAAGTATCGAACCTGCGCCATAGTTGCACAATGCCGGATCCTTAAATCAATGTGCCATAAGGATCCTCATACATTTTTAAGCTCTCCCTGCTTTTATTTTTGTTTCTATTGAAGTGTAGTTTAATTTACACTGTTGTGTTAGTTTCAAGTGTTCAGCACAGTGATTCAATTTACATATATAAGTATATAAAATATATATATATAAAATACTGAATATATATGTGACATATATATAATTTTTCAAATTATTTTTCATTATAGGTTATTACAAGATATGAATGTAGTCCCCTGTGCTGTACAATAGGTCCTTGTGTTTATCTGTTTTATGTATAGTGGTGTATACCTGCTAATCCCAAATTCCTAATTTATCCCTCCCCCCACTTCCTCCTTTGTAACCATAAGTTTGTTTTCTGTGTTTGTGGGTCTATATCTGTTTTATGAATAAGTTCATTTCTGTCCCTTTTTTAGATTCCACACATAAGTGAAATCATATGATATTTGTCTTCCTCTCTCTGCCTTACTTCATTTAGTATAAGACTCCCTGCTTTCAAATGATATTCAGCCCTTCTGTTGGTCTGGAGGTCAGGTTATTGACTGGTTTTGGTATCTACACCCCCATCTCCATTCAGAAGGGGTCTGAGATGAGACAGGGTCTTGCAACAGGCAAGAGTCCCTAGTCCAGCCATGGAAGAGCAGACAGAGGGCCTGCTTCCCTTGACAGAGTGAGCTCTGCCACCTGGTGGCTGCTTCAGGGGACAGTCATGCTTCTCCAGGAGACTGAGCACTGGGTACCATCAAGGCAGGAGGGGAAGCTGATTTGTTTTTGTTTTGATACTTTTTGCTACAAATTCATATTTTTTTCTTTTTCTTTTTTGCCACACCCACAGCATGTGTAAGTTCCTGGGGCAGGGATGGAACTCATACCACAGCAAGGACCTGAGCCTCTGCAGTGACAACACTAGATTCTTAGCCCACTGAGCCATACCAGGAAACTCTAAAGATATTATTTCTCTTTTTTTTAAGTTTTATTGAAGTTAATTGATTTATAAGGTTGTGATAACTTCTTCTGTACAACAAAGTGACCCAGTCACACATATAAACATATCCATTCTCTCTCAGATTCTTTTCCCACATAAATTATCACAAAATATTGGGTAGAGTTCTCTGTGCTATACAGCAGGTCCCAATGGGCCAATCATTCCATATACCTCTGTGTGCATATGCCAGTCCCAAAACCCCAGTCTATCCCTGCCACTTCCCCCACATATCCCCTTCAGTAACCATAAGCTTTTCAAAGTCTGTGAGTCTGTTTCTGTTCTGCAAATTACAAATAAATTCATTTGTATCCCGTATTTTAGATTCCATATATAAGTGATATCATCTTATGTCTGTCTTTTACTGCCTGACTTCACTTAGTATGATAGTTTCTAGGTCCATCCATGTTGCTGCAAATGGCATTATTTCATGCTTTCTTGTGGCTGAGTAGTATTCCATTGTATATATGGATCGCACCTTCTTAATCCGTTCATCTGTTGATGGACATTTAGGTTGCTTCCATGTCTTGGCTATTGTAAAGAGTGCTGCAGTGAACATTGGGGTGCAGGTATCTTTTCAAATTATGATTTTCTCCAGACAGATGCCCAGGAGTGGTATTGCTGGCTATATGGCAGTCCATTTTTAGTTTTTCATGGAATCTCCACACTGTTTTCCGTAGTTGGTTGCAACAGTTTACACTTCCACCAACAGTGTAAGAGGCTTCCCTTTTCTCCACACCCTCTCCAGCATTTGCTATTTTTAGACTTACTAATGATGGTCATTCTGACCATTGTTTCTAATCCCCAATCTTAATCATGACCCCTGTCATAGTTGGGGCTTAAGAAATTAGCATCACAGAGTTTCAGACAACAAACTTTTCTACACTGTCCCCAATAGCTAATTTTTGCAAAACTAAGTAACTAGTTGGAAAAAATTCAGAAGGAAAAAATACGATTTAGTCAAAGCCTATGGACATATAATTGCCTGTGAATTTATAGTCACTCAAATGACCAAGGCTCCAAGCCGGATGTGCCGTCACAGCCTGTCCCTAGCCCTGGTGTTGGGTTTTACGGCTGTTCCCTGGGCAAGGCTCACAAGGCTGGATGCACAGTGGCCCCCACAGGGCCTGTGAACTCATACGGGGTGGACCCCCTCTACTGAGGGCTTTTGGCAGGACACACATCCCCCTTGGGAACTGGAGGCCCATCCAAACTAAAGTCTGTTGTAGGGAGATGTGGCCTGGGAGGTGCTGGGGATGTGACAAGGAGAGGCTACGAGGGGAGCAAGGGCCAACCCCCAAGGAGGCCCCAGGATCTCTGTCTGTGCCCCACAGGGAAAGGGAAGTGGAAGCAAGGGGTGATTTTAGAGAGAGACTTGTGAGTTGTCAGCTGGGAGTCAAGCTGCTTTGGAGACAACATAGAATTAGGGGAACAGGTCTCCTCTGCACTCAGGCTTGGATGGCAGTGCCCAGCAGGGACTGCAGCCTCTCCAGGCCCAGGAGAGGAGGTCTGCCTGAGCCACCTATGGGGTGGGGGTGGGATTCCTCCAACTGTGAGGGGGAGCCCTAAGTCCTTACCCTCCTGGGACTCCCCATACGAAAGGAGGTCTTTGAGGTGGAGGCTGATGCCTCAAAGAGGCTAAACTGGGGGGTCTTCAAAGCAAAAGTATTAACAGGGATGTGAAGTCATGGGGCTGGAGGTGAGGCATGGACACTCACTGGGGCCCTGAACCCCCTGCAGAGGGGTGGCACCCCCACTCCAATGTCCCCAGCCAGGAAGCCTGCTCCAGGTGCTCAGGGGGAAGTCAGGACTAAACCTCACAGTGGAGCCAGGCATGCAATAACACATACACATGCAAGGCTGGCACAAGCCCGTTCACCAGCACCCAGGCTGAGAACACACTGGCAAACACAAGAGGTACATCACAGGGCATGCATCCTCAGACCCAACATCCACACACACTCTGGGCAGGAAATACTGGCCACACACTTGCAGACCCACACTCCAAGCACACAAGAGTGAACACACATGCTAAGTATGCATAACCAAACAGGAAGCACAGGGAACACAACACTGGCACACGACTCTGAACACACAAAGACAGTCCTAGTTGGGCACACATACTAGGAACACACACCAGCATACACACCCAGGGACACACCGCGCACCAACATCAGAACAGAAGCTGACACACACACATACCCCGGGAAACAAAACAAACACACAGTGCCAGGTACACCCAACAAGAGCATATGCTAGTAGCACATGCCAGACACACACGCCAAACATAGTTTATACCTATTCTGTGGGGCACAAAACACCAGGCACAAATACTGACACGTACCCGGCACACACCTGGGGCGCATAAGCTGGCACCTGCTCAGAGTTTAATATCAGGCACACGTGCCAGGAATACAAATAGGGCACATGACACCATGCATACAGCAGTGGACACACACTGCTTGGCATCATGTACAAGACCCCAGGCAGTCCATGTCCCCCACACACACATCAGACACCCACCCAGACCAAGCCCAATCTCTGGGAAAACAATGCTGGGCTCACAAGGCCAGGCACACACTCTGGACACACACTGCAGAACCCAAATTATGGGAATATACAGCCAGGCACACAATGCTGGGCACACACTCTGAGCTCGCAACGCCAGATCTAAACCCCAGGAACACACAACACCAGGTGACACTATGCAACAGATAATGCCAGGCACACAAAATTAAACACATAGCACCAGACACAGACTATGAGAACACAACGCCAGACACACAATGCTGACCACACAATACCGGGCGCACACACACACTAGGAACAAAATGCTGAGTACACATACCAGATGTGCACCCTGCACATACAACACTGTGTCAGACACACAATGCTGAGCATACACTGCTAGGCACATGGAGTTGGGCAAACAATGCCAGGCACACAGTGCTGTGTGTATACAATGCCAGACAGAAACAACACAAAGCTGGCCCACAAAGCTGGCTTTGATGAATGAGGTGTGAGTCGCTTAAATAACCATGGGGCTCTGGGATCTCCCCGTGCCCTCTTTCCCTCTGCCCCAGGACCAGCCCTGTTCCTGACCTGTGTCTCAGTGTCCTTTGTTTCTGCTGCAGAGCCTGGACCACTGGCTGGAATTCTTTGTGTGGATATAGTAGAATTGATGTCATCAGGCTCCTGTGATGGAAATTGGAGTTGTTTTGAGTTCTTTTCTATAACAAAAAAATTCCACGAATTCCTTGGTGGCTCAGCAGATTAAGGATCTGCTGCTGGTGGGGCGAACAAAAAAATTCCAGAGTGTAGGATGTCTGTACACTATTTGGGATTTTGTTGTTTTTGTTGTTGTTGTTTTGTCTTTTGTCTTTTTAGAGCCACATCTGCGGCAATCGGAGGTTCCCAGGCTAGGGGTCCAATCAGAGCTGTTGCCACCAGCCTACACCACAGCTACAGCAACAAGCCGCGTCTGTGACCTACACCACAGCTAATGGCAATGCTGGATCCTCAACCCACTGACTGAGGCCACAGATCGAACTCACAAACTCATGTTTCCTAGTCGGATTCATTTCCGCCGCGCCATGATGAGAACTCCCACTATTTTGTTTTTTTTCCCTGAGTATTTTTGACATGGTTTCCTAGAATAGCAGGGCAAAAGGATTTTGCTCAATATTGCCTCTTATCTCCACTGAGCTATGCCCCTTCGCATACCCACTAAAACAGCTGTGAGCGGGGTTGAGGAAGAAGCAAAGGTAGATGCTAGGATTGTGCTGATATTTGGGTCACGTGCTCTTCCTAGGTCTCAAAGCCCAGAGGTCAGGAAACCACCTACCTTCCCTTCACCTCTCTGCCTCCCACCTCCCCGTCCTCCTCCCCTTCCCACCCCTGCCAGACCTTTAGATGAGCACTTTCAGCCTTTATTTTTTATTTACTTATTTATTTTGTCTTTTGTCTTTTTAGGGTCACACCCGCAGCATATGGAGATTCCCAGGCTAGGGGTCCAATCGGAGTTACAGGTGCTGGCCTACACCACAGTCACAGCAATGCCAGATCCCCAACCCACCGAGCGAGGCTGGGGATCAAACCTGCAACCTCACGGTTCCCAGTTGGGCATGCTTCCCCTGGGCCACGACGGGAACCCCCAAGTTTCAGCCTTTAACCATTAGGTGGCGCCCAAAAGTAAGTGTTTAAGCTAGGGGAGCCTTGACCTTCCCAGAGGAGATTTCTTCCCTTGTGGAAGTTGCAGAGACTGAGCTCAAAGCAAAACCTCTGCTTCAGAAACTGGCAAGGGTGGCAACATTTTCAAGCAGGTCTGAATGATTTGTAAATAATTATTTGCTTTTCCCTGATAGAAAGTGTAATGAAGTGCATTTTCTATGCAAATAAGATTGATTTGCCCTTCAGGGCAGAGTGACTTTGCCGACCAACTGCACCCTTTTAAGGGAGGACTAGTGGTTGACGAATGTTCACTAAGTCCATAAACAAAGGTGTAAAGTTAAAAACAGGAGCATCTCCCCTGGTAGCTGCCTCTCAGCAAAGAACCAGTGAGCCACCACCTTTCCCATAGAGTTGAGGGCAGATGGCCTGGGGGCTCACTATGCTCTGGGACAGGCCCTGGGCATCATAGACCTATCTCTGTGCCCTCCTCAATTCTGGAGGTGCCAACAGCACCCTCAGTGAGGACCTGGAGGCCCTCTCTAAGTGACTTCAATGGGAGCAGGAAAGCCAGATCCTCACAATCAAAAGCCAAATGACAGAACCATGAAATTCCCTCCTTTAGGCCAGGGCCACACACTGTTTGGTCTGCACAACCTGCCTAAGTCTCTCAGAGTAGAGGACAAGAAGATGAGGCTGAGGCCTCCAGGCACACCCTTCTCACACCAGAGGCTGCCAGTCTCCTTGTCCCAGCCACTAAACCCTCCCCTCAGGCTAGAGGCTCAGAGGCTCTAAAATTGCTCAGAAATGGACAACAGGGGTCTAAACATTCTTTTTTTTTTTTCTTTTTCTTTTTCTTATTAAGACGGCACCTGCAGCATATGGAATTTCCCAGGCTAGGGGTCGAATCAGAGCCACAGCCATGGCAACACCTCATCCAAGCTGCATCTGCAAGCTATGCTGCAGCTTGTGGCATTGCCAGATCCTTAACCCACTGAGCGAGGCCAGTATCCTCACAGAGACAATGTCAGGTCCTTAACCTACTAAGTCACAGCTGGAACTGTTGGGCCTAAACTTTCTTACTGGGGATGTTGCAGACCTCACACTCTAAGGAGCTGTCCGGCGACTCTTGTTCTGGCCTTTGGCACTCAGCTCTGCAAACTGCACAGCACTGGGTGGGAGGCAGCTGCCAAGGGCACAGGCCCGCTTCTAAGTAGCAGGAGCCAGCACCAGAAAAGTAGGCAGTCCAACTTGAGCCTCTGGGCCTCAGCTTCCTCATCTGCAAAAAAATAAGAAGCAATTTCCCAAACAAGGAGAAAGTTCCTGGCTGGGCACAAGTGCTGCTACAAGGGGCTGGCTTCCCAATCCTGCAAGCATTGCAGAGGGGTCCAGGGCAGGGGAGCTGAGTGTTCCTGCAGGGGGTCAGCTCCCTCCCTCCCTCATTCTTCCAGGAGAGCTGCCCTGCTCCTCTCCTCTCCGTCTTGCCTTGTCTTTAAGCTGTCTGGCCCCTGATGAATGCTGAGGCTGTTTCCATCATGACAGCAGCAGCCTGGACCACCCAGCACTTCTTTATCTGGGGAGGGTATCTTGATTCTAGCAGCCCTCTCTGCCTTCCTCACAGTCTCCAGATCTTTGAAGATGATTCTCAGAAGGGCACAGGGCTCTGAGAGTCCATTGCCTCACTTAATCTACTTTCATAAAGCTTTTATAATGGACAAAATAGAGATTTTCCTTGTGGCACAGTGGGTTAAGGACCCAGAGTGCTTGGGTTCAATTCCTGGCCAGGGAAATTCCACATGCCGTGGGTGTGGCCAAAAAGAAAAAAATAAAATAAAATAGATGGAATGATGTTCTTTCTGAGCACTTACTATGATCCAGACCATGCAGCTATTATATAATTTAATTTTGGTCCTTTATAACAATTCTATTATATAAATAACACCAGCCCTTTTTACTTTCCTACAAACAAAAAGTGCACAACACAGGTGTGGTATTATGTTTTATAATAAGAAATATATGTATTTAGCCTTCATCTCTGTTTCTGGCACAGATATCCTAAAATTATTAGAATTTCCTTAGTAATAAGAGCTAAAGGTATGATAATTATAACTCCTTTCAACCACACCTAGGTTTATGTTAATGAAGTGACTTTTGGAAAGACCCTAAGGATGGGACTGGTTGCTAGGGAACCATCCCTGTGATTAGAGGGTTGGAACTTTCAGCCCCAACCCCTGACCTCTGAAGGCCTATGTAACGAAGCCTCCATAAAAACCCAAAAGTACAGTGTTTGGAGAGCTTCCAGAGTAGTGACCATGAGCAGATTTTGGGAACATCATGGGCTCAACAAAGGCTTGAAACCTCTGTGCTTCCCCCACGCCTTGCTCTTTGCATCTCTTCCACCTGGATGGCTGTTCCTGAGTTATATCTTCTTGTAATAAACTGGGAATCTCTGAAGTAAACCATCTCTGTGAGTTTTGTGAGCCACTCTAGCAAATCAATGGAACAAAGTGGGGAGTCATTGGGATCTCCTATCTATAGCTGGTGGGTCAGAAGCACCATTGAAAACCTGGGCTTGTGACTAGCACCTGCAGCCTGTGTTGGGGAAGGGGGAGGGCAGTCTTATAGGACTAAGCACCTTCCCTTATAGGATCAGATACCCTCTCCAGGTAAATAACGTCAGAACTGGGTTGAATTATAGGTCACCCAGCTGGTGTTAGAGGATCACTTGGGTTGGGGGGAGGATAAAACCCATATATCAGAATTGGTATCCAAATAATAACATGAATTCATTTCTTAGAGGGGAAAATAAAAGACCTTGGAAGTATATAGAATACGAAGGCAAAGGGACCTTACCCAGCCTCTCCACCCAATTCTGCCTCTGTTCCTGAGCCACTTCAAGACCATCATTCCTGGACAAATTTTGTATAATCAGTTGTTTGTCTGTCTTGAGGAAGTTCTGCCTCATTTTCCAGTGCAGGAGGAGGACACTGTTGATCCTTACTGGCAATGCAACCTAGGAGCACAGATGCTCAAACCCCAACCCAGCTCCCAGGAGCAGGAGTAACTTTTCATTGAGGCTCCATGTCTCTCGCTGGGACAGCGTGGGGTCACCTGTCCAGCTAGGGCCAAAGAAGTGTCCAGCTCAGGGCAGTTGAGTGTCTGGCAGAGACTGAGGGAGTGAGAGAGTGCAGAGGGAGCAGAAAATGGGCTCTCAGCTCTGTGAATGTTGATGACCAGTAGACCAATCTCCAGTCTTCCTTGTCTGCTGCAGAACACACATTTGTCACTTGGCTACTTGTAAACATTGATGGGTATTAGTTTATTCCAGATTTAAAAATATATATATTTCCTGAATCAATATGGAGCACTTAAAATTTACTTCAAAAACAATTTTGTGGGAGTTCCCATCGTGGCGCAGTGGAAACAAATCTGACTGGGAACCGTAAGGTTGTGGGTTCGATCCCTGGCCTCGCTCAGTGGGCTGAGGATCCGGTGTTGCCGTGAGTTGTGGTGTAGATCGCAGATGCGGCTCAGATCTGGCGTTGCTGTTGCTATGACTGTGGTGTAGGCCAGCAGCTGTAGCTCCGATTGCATCCCTAGCCTAAAAACCTTCATATGCCGTGGGTGCAGCCCTAAAAAAAAAGCCAAAAAAAAAATTGTAAAAATTCAAATTTGTTAAAATAAAGCCTATATATTGAAAAACTTAATGCTATTCCTCCATATTAATAACTATATTTCATTTATTCTAGTGGTGTCATTGTATTATTATTATTATCGTTATTTTATTACTATTATTATTATTTTGGATTTTTTTGCCAGGGTCTAGTTTGATTTTTTTTTTTTTTTTTTGGCCTTTTTAGGGCCGCATCAGCGGCATATGGAGGCTCCCAGGCTAGGGGTCAAATCAGAGCTGTAGCCTCCAGCCTACGCCACAGCCACAGCAATGCAAGATCCAAGCCGTGCCTGTGACATACACCACAGCTCACCACAACGCCAAATCCTTAACCCACTGAGCGAGGCCAGGGATCCACCTCATGGATGCTAGTTGGGTTCACTAAATGCCAGCCACAAGAGGAACTCTTAGTTTGATTTTTTGACCATGCCCACAACATGCAGAAGTTCCCAGGACAGGGATTGAACCTGCACCACAGCCAGTGACAATGCTAAGTCCTTAACAACTAGGCCACCAGGGAACTCCAGTTTTTTCCTTCTTTTTCAGCTGCACCATGGCATATGGAAGTTCCTGGGCCAGGAATGGAATCCAAGCCACAGCTGTGACCTTAGCCCACTTCCCAGGCCAGAGATTGAACCCTTGCCTCTACAGAGAGAACTAGACATCTTTAACCTGCTCTAACAGCAGAAAATTCCAGATTTTCTTTTTTAAATCCATCTAAGTATCAGTTTTTGGTCTTATTGACTACTTTTTTCCTCTTCTTTTTTCCTCGTGTTTCTACTTTAATTTTAGGGCCATGTGTCTGGCATATGGAAATTCCCAAGCTAGGACCACAGCCACAGCAACACAGGATTGGAGCCGCATCTGCAACCTACACCACAGCTCATGGCAACTCTGGATCCTTAACCCACTGAAAGAGGCCAGGGATCAAACCTGCATCCTCATGGATACCAGTAGGGTTCCTTACTGCTGAGCCACAACAGGAACTCCCTACTTTAATTTTTAAGATATTTATTCTATTTGATACAAACCAAAGAACATATTTAACATTTATGAAATTATAAAGAATGATAATCAAGCCAACACAACCGTAAACCGAACTGCCAATGTTAGAACCAAAGCAGACAAAGCAAGCTTGGTTCCTACTTGTTTAACCAGAGGCAAATGCTTTTTTTTTTTTTTTTTTTTTTTTTTTGGTCTTTTTAGGGCCGCACCTGTGGAAGTTAGGGATCAAATTAGAGCTGTAACCACCGGCCTACACCACAGCCACAGCAATGCTAGATCCAAGCCACATCTCTGACAGCTCACAGCAATGCTGGATTCTTAACCCACTAAGCAAGGCCAGGGATCAAACCTGTGTCCTCATGGATACTAGTCAGATTCATTTCCGCTGAGCCATGATGGGAACTCTATTTGTATCTTCTGTTCCTTAAGAAAAAGTTTTTACCATAGAGCATGTATCCCTAGATGATATATCATTTAATTTTACTTATTTGTTCCTTTACTTAATTAAGTGTTCCTATACTACAAACTAGCTCCTGCTTTTCATTTACCACTATGTTTCTGAGATTTGTATATATCATTGCCTATAGCTCTAGTACATTAATTGTAACTTCCCTGAAAAATTCTATTGTCTGAATGTGCCATACTGTATCTTCCATTGTCCTGTTCATAAACATTTGACTTGTCCATACCCAATGCCAAGAAGTACTGCAATGCAAATCTTTGCATATGCTTTCTGAAACCAAGTTCTAAAAGATATTACCTAGGACTGGGTTTGGGTGGCCATAAGGTCAGTGTGTGCATTTCAGAGTGGACAGGGGAGTGGATACTAGAACAAGAGGACCTGGGAGTTCTGTCATGGTACAGCGGAAATGAATCTGACTAGGAACCATGAGGTTGCGGGTTCAATTCCTGGCCTCGCACAGTGGGTTAATGAACCCAAGTTGCCATGAGTTGTGGTGTAGGTCGAAGACACGGCTCAGATCTGGCGTTGCTGTGGCTGTGGTATAGGCCCACAGGTATAGTTCCATTTAGACCCCTAGCCTGGGAAACTCCATATGCCTCAGGAGCAGCCCTAGGAAAAAAAAAAAAAAAAAGTCCTGAATTTGGATGCTGGCTCTGCTACTTATTTGATGTGTCTTAGGCAAAATAGTTAATGCTTCTCTTCCTCAATTTCTTCAATTGTGAAATATCACAGAGAGTAGTATGTGCTTCAGAGGATTTGGGGAATTAAATGAGTCAGACTATGAAAAACACTTGGAACAGTGAATGGCACAAAATAGTGCTCTATTTGTGCTGTCAAATCGATTCAAATATAATTTAAGCATTTAAATATAATGCCAACTGTTTTCTAAATTGGTTGAGCCAATTTACGTTGCAATAGAAGTTCTATCAACCTATATTCTCAAGCGTTCTTGGTATTGTCACACTTTTTAAAGATTTACTTTATAGAAAAGATTATTATCCTTTAGTACAATAGCACAGAATATTGAATTCAGGAAAAAATTATCAAAATATTTACAGCAAGACAAGTTTTTCTTCAAAATAAGTTATATATGTAAATTATCTATGTCTAGCATATTTGCATAAAGTGTTGGTAATCTTGTAGTTTTTTAGCTTTCAGTATGAGTCCTGCATGTGCTCTGTTGTCTTTACATCTAAGTATTTCATTTTGTTTTCAGTGAATGTAACTGGTATTTTATTTTCAATTTCGGTGTCCACATAGTCATTGCTAGTATATGTAAACACAATTGATTTTTTTGGTGTGTTGACTTTGTATCTTGCAAATTTGCCAAACTTACCTCTTAGTTCTAGAAGTTTAGGAGGGTTTGGGGGGTGTTGGTTGGTAAATTCCTTAGAATTTTCTATGTGGACTTCCATGTCATCTGAGTTATAGACATAGTTTTCTTTTCTACGATCTGTACGTCTTTCACTTCCTTCATCTGCCCATTTGTACTGACTGGAACTTCCAGTATTATACTAAATAGCAATGGTGAGAGCAGACGTCTTGCCCTGTCTTCAGTCTTAGGGGAAAAGCATTCATTCTTGCATCATTAAATGTGGTGTTGACTGTAGATTTTTGTACCTATCTTTTATCATGTTGAGGAACTTCGCTCTTTTCATAAATGAGTTTTGTCATAAGTGGGTATTGAAATTTGTCACATGTTTTTTTCTACATCATTTAATATGATCATGTGACTTACTTCCTTTTTAGCCTATTAATATGGCACATTGTATTGATTGATTTTGATTATTGAACCAGCCTTGCATCCCTAAAATAAATCCCCCTTGGTTATGCTGTGTAATTTGTTTTAGACATTGATTCAGTTTCTAATGGTTTGTTAAGGACATTTGTGCTCATATGCACGATGGACATTTGTCTATGGTGTTCTCTTTTGGTACTGTCCTTGTCTGGATGGTATCAAGGTACTACTGACTTTGTAAAATGAACTTGAAAATCTAATTCTTCACAAATACTAGGTAGAATTCTTCCAGTGAAACTATCTAAGCCTAAAGATTTCTTTGTGGGGGAGCTTCAAGTTATGAAACAAATTGCCTTAATAGTTATGGGGCTATTCAAGGATTTCCCACTTGGACTCAATGGTAATGACCCCAACTAGGATCCAGGAGGACTTGGGTTCAACCCCCGGCCTCTCTCAGTGGATTAAGGATCAGGTGTTGCCATGGGCTGTGGTGTAGGTCGCAGACACAGGTCAGATCTGGCATTGTTGTGGCTGTGACATAGACTGGCAGCTGCAGCTCTGATTCAACCCCTAGCCTGGGAAACTCCATATGCCTTGGGTGTGGCCCTCAAAAGACCAAAAATGAAAAAAATAATAATTATGGGGTTATTCAAATATCTGTTTCATTTTGAGTGTGTTGTAGTTATTTGTGCTTTTAAAAGAATTCATCAATTTTGGGAGGAGGGGATTTGGTCCATTTTATCTAAGGTATCAAGTTTGTGAGCGTAGAGCTGTTTATAATATTCCCTTGTAATCTTTAAGACATCTTCTTGGTCCATATTGATATCTCTCATTTCATTCCTGCTGTTGGTACTTTTTATTTCTCAGTCAAAGCATTTTTATAATAGAATGGAAAGTTATATATATATGTATATACACACATTCATTTTCGTATATTATTCTCCATCATATATATATATAGCCTGGATCCCTTTGCTGAATAGCAGAAATTGGCACAACATTTTTATTTTTATTTATATTATTATTATTTTATACATATATATACACACAGAGAGAGAGACTGGATCACTTTGCTGTATAGCAGAAATTGGCACATTTTTATTTTTATTAATTTATTACTATTATTATTATTACTATTTGCTTTTTAGGGCTGCATCCACAGCATATGGAAGTTTCCTGGCTAGGGTTTGAATCAGAGCTACAGCTGCTGGTCTACACCATAGCCACAGCAACTGCAGGATCCGAGCCCTGTCTGCAACCTACACCACAGCTCCCAACACCAGATCCCTGACCCACTGAGCGAGGCCAAGGATTGAACCCAAGTCCTCATGGATCCTAGTCAGATTCATTTCTCCTGCTCCAGTAAGGGAACTCCTAGCACATTTTAAAATCAACTATATTTTATTAAAAACAATAAAAATAAAGAATTCTAATAATGATGACACCTTTAAAAGAAATTTTAGCTGCTTTAAAATCCTTACATCTGTGTCATCTCTATGTTGGTATCTATTGATTGTTTTTTACTCATTCAAGTTGAGATTTTCCTAGTTCTCAGTATGATGGGTGATTGTTTAATTGAAACCTGAAAGTTTGCGATATTACGTTATGCAATCAAATCTTATCTACGTCTTTTTTTTTTTTTTTAGCAGATTTCCTCTGACACCACATCCATGGATGGAGGGTGTTCTACCTCACTGTTGACAGATGGGAGTTTGAAGTTCAGATTCCCACCTGGCCAACATTGACTCCTGGAGGGAAGAGCCAGCTCCTCACTGTGCCAGCTGAAGCCCTGGTGGCAAAGAAGCAAAGTGCCTTGATATGGCCCCATGTGGCTTTCGCTGGCACTGCAGGGGAACAGGGCCTTAGTACTACTGGACAGGAACCAAAGTCCTGATCTCCCACATGGCCTATTCCAACATGTCCCAGGCATGAGGGAGCAGTTGAGCAATCTTGTTACAGCTTGGCAAGCATAGAAGTCTAGGCTAGGTAGATGGCCTTTATGATCAAGGGGTGGGCTGGGGCTATAGGAGTTCCTGTGAGGTTTGTCTAAAGTGGGGTGGTTATTGTCTAAACATGTTCTGTCTCACTTGGCTGACCCTTTCCTGGATCTCTGGGTACAGAAAGCAACTTTGTTTTGCTGTTGTTGTTTTTTCTTTCTATGGCTGCACCTGTGGCATATGGGAGTTCCTGGGGCTAGGGGTCTAATCCAAGACTACACCACAGCTTGTGGCAACACTGGATCCTTAACCCACTGATCAAGGCCATGTATTGAACCCACATCCTCAAGGGATATGTTGCGTTCTTAACCCACTGAGCCACAATGGGAACTCCACAACTTTGTTTTATTTGTTTTTTTAAATCTGTGATTTCCTGTTGACAGATTGCTGGCTTCTTCAGCAGCAGGTGTAGAATAGATGAGGCAGAAAAAAAAATTCAAGGAAATTGTCACCATGTCATTTCTCCAGATTCAAGGTCCCTAACTGATCCATCTCATTCTCTCCACCTTTCAGAGTCAACTTATGCCAGTTTTATGCATAATGTATAAATGTATAATGTATAGGGGTTTTAGCTGAACTAAGTGGGAAGAATAAGGAAAAGCGCATTTATTTCATCTTTCTGGAAGCAGAAGTCTTTCTCCCCGAATTTTTTACATATCATATTTTCCTTCAGTTTCATGTACTTTTTTGCGGAGGTCATTTTTGGCATATGGAGCTCCCAGGCTAGGGATCAGAACCACAGGCATGACCTAAGCTGCAGCTGTGGTAACACCAGATCCTTAACCCACTGTGCAGGGCTGGGGATCAAACCTGTGTCCCAGTCGCTCCCAAGAGGCCACCAATCCTGTCGTACCACAGTGGGAGCTCCTAGTTTAATGTACTTTTTAAACTGCCTTTGATACTTCCTTATTTAGAGGTAAAGTAAGCTGTGTAGTTTCCAAGAGTGTGGAGGTTTTTCTGTTATTTCTATATTATCAATTCCTAATTTGAGACTGTTTTAAATTCCGAGTATGGCCATAGAACAAATTCTGTGTGATTTCAATTATTTTACATCTATTGGAGTTCATCTAATGGCTCACAGGTTCATTTTGGTAAATATTCCATGTGTGCTTGTAAAGAATGTGTATTCCACTTCTGTTGGGTAGAGTGTTCTCTGAATGTTGGTTGGATCATCCTGGTTGATACTATTAATTGTGGAGAGAAGAATATTATGGTTTGCAACAATAACTGTGTTGATTTTGCCTTTTAAGTGCATTAATTTTTTCTTCACATATTTTGCAACCATGTTGTTTGGTGCATACATATTTAGAATTGCTATATCTTCCTGATGGATTGACCTTTTTATCATTATGAAATATACCTCCCTTTCAGTCCCTAGTAATTTTCTTTACCCTAAAGTCTGCTCTATGTGATAATATATCCACTTCAACTTTCTTTTGATTAATGCTTACATATATGTTTTTCCATCATTTTTTCAATCCAATTATATCATTATATTTGAAGTGAGTTTCTTGTATCTGCTAAATAGTTGGGTCATTTTTTAATCTACTCTATAAATCTCTGTCTCTTAATTGATATATTTGGATAATTTGTATTTAATGTAATTACTGATATGTTAGGGATTAAGTCTACCTATTTATATTTTGTTTTCTGCTTGTTTCCAATATTTTTCCCTCTGTTTTCTTTATCTTGCCTTCTGGGTCACTTGAACATTTTTTAAGAATTTCATTTTAGGAGTTCCCATCGTGGCTCAGTGGTTAACAAATCTAACCAGGAACCATGAGGTTGCAGGTTCGATCCCTGGCCTCGCTCAGTGGATTAAGGATCTGGCATCACCGTGAGCTGTGATGTAGGTTGCAGATGCGGCTCGGGTCCCCCATTGCTGTGGCTCTGGCGTAGGCTGGCAGATACAGCTCCAATTAGACCCCTAGCCTGGGAAGCTCCATATGCCACAGGAGCAGCCCAAGAAATGGCAAAAAGGCAAAAAAAAAAAAAAGAATTTCATTTTAATTTATCTATAATTTTAGTGTATCTCTTTGTATAGATTATTTATTGGTTGCTTTAGATATTACATTCCAATGTTGATGTTCATATAACAAAAGAAAGGGCTTTCTGTTGTAAATTTGTTCCACATTAGTCATTACAACGAATAAATTGACATCCTAAATTTCATTTGTGCTAACTTTTACTGTTATCTTGAATGGTGTGTTTATTATTGAGATATGGCTATCTTGTCCCCTCACTAATAAAAATGCTGAGACTCAGGGTTTGTGTTGTAATCAATGTACTGATTCAATACATCTCATAAGACTCAGGTAAGCAGCTAGCCTTCCCTGGCAACTTCCCAGCCCCACTGGATTCTTTATTTCATATTTGAATGTAGAGTTCTTTCCCATGGTATCCTCTAGTCAAAGTGCAAGCAGCATCAGAACCTTAAACTTAGGTTTCTGTGTTAAATGTCAAAATAATAGGAATCATATGGTTCCAGTGGGGATTGTCACCATTATTCTCATGGAGCTTGAAAGAAGCATGAGGGTGTTATAATGCCACAGCAAGCAACAAATCAATTTTAATGTACTGTATCTGAAAAGAGGCAAACGAATTGTGTTGAAATTAGACCCACTGCACAGCACAGCCTGACTTCTGCTTTGAAATTACTTTAATGATGAAGAGGGAAAAAAATTGCCAAAATATTGGTTTTCTCAGCAAAGAGTAGAAAGGAAACAATGCAGTGTTTCCTGAGCTCGAACAAATTCTGGATAAATGGCGAAGGATCCAGATTTTGTGGGCTCATAAAGCATTCTCGAGGGAGTATTGCTGCTTGCACTAATTTTTCTAAAATGTGCAAGGGTCTGGATGTAGCATGATGGCAATTCTAAGAGTTCTAAAAAGAGAAACTAAATTTTAAAGAATGCCATGACTCATCCTGTTGATTTCGTTAAAAATCAAGTTAAGTGTTTTTCTTAATGTGTGGGGAAAATAGTCAGCATCTGTCACTAGAAAAAAGCATCAGAAAAGCAGAATGGGAAGGATTGATGGAGCAGCATGGCAAGCCTGAAAGTTTAGAAACACCTAGACACATATATGTATTTTCTATACATTATGTACCACAAAACACAAACCACAGGATATTTGAGGAAAAGCCAACAGTGTCAAATGTAGAACTATTTACTGTATGATGTTTTTTGCAGGATTATTTCTGGGAGGAACCCAGAAATACAGAGAAAATGTTTATATATAGGAGAATGATTTCATAATGAGAAAATTCTAGCTATACTCATTCTTTAAATTCTGGTTATCTATTCATCTATAGTAAACCTCCCCAAAACCTAGTGGTTTAACGCAATAAGCATCATTCATTTCGTTCACACATATGCAATTGGAATGGGGCAAGGCAGGAACAGCCTATCCCTGCTCTGGGCAACATTAGCTCTTCTGAGGTTAGAAAAGGAGGCCCTTTGAAGACCGGTCACTCATAAGACTAGGGAGGTGGTGCTGGCTCTTGGTGCCAGCCAGACCTTACCTGCCATTCTCTCCACCTGGGTCTCTCCATCCGAGTCTCTGCATGGAGCTATTTGACCTTACACTCAGCATGGTGCCTGGGTTCCAAGAGACTAAGAAGGAAGCTTTAAATAGTTTGGCTTCTCCTTCCATCTATTAATTAGGCAAATCACCAACTCCAGACCAACATTAAGGAGAGGGACATTAGTTCTACCACTTACTTGAAGGATTAGCAAAGAATCTGTGGCATTCTCTAATCTGCCACATTGTGAAATATTATCCTGTTGTTAAAATAAATTAAGTTTATATGGACATATCCATGGTTGAGCAAATTGACTTATAAATAGTTGTTTTAATCCCATTTGTGTAAAAAAATAGTGCAGAGAGGACTATACTTTTTTTTTCTTATTTGACAATAGAGAAAACTACAGGAGAATAGATGATTGCACACAGGAGTGGAAATGGAAAAGAAGGAGAATTACTAGCTTCTCCCTTTTAAACTTCTGTGCCTTGCTTTGTTACTATTAGTTTATGTTACTGTTTGACTTTTTTTTTTTCTTTTTGGCTACACCCATGGCATGCATCAGTTGCCATAGCAGTGACCCAAGCCACAGCAGTGACAACACCAGATCCTTAACCTGCTAAGCTACCAGGGACCTCCTAAACATAATTTTTTAAATTTTCAATTAAAACAGCAACAAAAAAGATAAACATTCTTAGTATTTATCTTAAACACAACAATGAAGTTTATTCAAAGTGCTTCACATTTAGCTGCAAAGTTTCGAGTTCCTAAACCCAAGAAATTTCTTACCACCCTGAACATAGTTTGGCTATCCCTGTGGAATGAGATATAATGGGGCTGGGAGTGAGGAGGAGATCTTTTAATATGTAATACATCCAATTCCCATACTTAAAAAATCAGTATATGTAAAATATGTTACAAATGAACATATTTATAAAACACAAACAGACACACAGACATAGAAAACAAACTATGGTTACCTAAGGTGGAAGGAGGGGAGGGGAAGATAAATAGAAGTTTGGGGTTAACAGATATACACTACTATATATAAAATAGATAGAAAACAAGGACCTATGGTATAAGCACAGAGAACTATATTCAATATCCTGTAAAAAAGTATAATTAAAAAGAATATGAAAAAGAATAGGCATCTATATAAAACTGAATCACTTTGCTGTACACAAGAAACTAATACAACATTGTAAATCAACTATAGTTCAATGAAAAAAATGAAAAATCAAAAAATCATTAAAAATCATTTTAGATAAGCTTCTTATTGCACTATAACAAGTATACAGAAAAGCACAAAAATCCAATTTACTGCTCAAAGAACTTTCACAACATGAACATATTCAAGTACTCAACAAGCAGTTGAAGAAACAAAAACATAACCAACACATTAGAAGCTCTTCTGGTGCCGAATCCCAATGCCTCTCTCCACCCTACAAAGATATCCACTACTAGTCTGTTAGCAAAGATTAACTCTGATCGATTTTGAACTTTATGTAAGTGGAGTCCTTTAGTATATATTCTTTGTGTCTGGATTCTTTTAGTGAGCACTACATTTGGGACCCTCACCTGCATATTTGTAAATAGCAGTTTCTTATTCTTCATTGACTTTTTTTCTTTTTTTTTTTTTGGGGCCACACCTGAAGCATGTGGAAGTTCCCAGGCTAAGGGTCAAATCAGAGCTACAGCTTCAGGCCTACACACAACCACAGCAACACCAGATCAAGCCACATCTGGGACCTTACACCACAGCTTACAGCAACACTTGATCCTTAACTCCCTGAGAGAGGCCAGGGATGAAATCTGCAACCTCATGGATAGTATTTGGGTTCTTAACCCTCTGAACCACAATGCAAATGCCTGTTTTTCATGGATTTAGTGTATTTTACTGTATGACTTCGCCCTCATGTACTTGCTTGAATCTTGGGCTTGCTTTCAATGTTCCTTTTTTTTTTGAATAATTCTGCTATAAAAACTTGTTTATATTTGTATAAACATCTTTTGGTACCTTCATGGGTACCTATATGTATCTACAAGTGTAATTACTTGGTCAGGTCTACTGGATGCTGCCAGTGTAAACATTTCTAAGCACATGTATGTGAGTTTCCATCACTACCTCCTCAACAGTCCATTTAGGCAGTGGAGGGAGCAGAAATGTCTCCCTGCGGCTTTTAATTTTCATTTTCCTGCTGATTTTTTGCTTTTCTTTTTGTGTGTGCCTGAAGCATGTGAAAGTTTCTGGGCCAGGTATCAAACCCATGCTGCAGTTGCAGCCTGCGCTATAGCTGCGGCAATATCAGATCCTTAACTCACTCCGCCAAAAGGGAATTTCCACCCCTTTCTTTGAAATTAGGCTTTCTGTCTTTTATCAATTAATCTGGAAAAGTTATTTAGAAATTTTAGGGTCTTATAAGATACATACTGCAGACTCTCTACATTCTGACATTTCTACTTCATACAGTTCTGCTTTTATAGAATAGATATTCTTGATTTTAATATGTTAAAATGTTCTTGATTTTCTTTGTGGATCTGAGTACATTCTTCTATACTATTTTGAGAAGTCTTACTGTTTGGCCTTCACATTTAGATCTAACATCAATTTGGAATTGTTTTTTGTGTACTTTGTGAGGCATGAGGGTCAAGATTATTTTTTTCCGTGTGAATATGTAATTGAATTAACATCATTTAATGAAGATTATTCTTTTTCTCCACTGTTTTACATTGTGACCTCTGTCTGCAAATTGAATGTAGCTTTTCTTCTCCATTGATTTCTCATTACAACTTCATCAAAGTCCATTTGTCATATTTATGTGTATCTACTTGAATTCTTTCCTTTGTTTTGAAGTTTTTGATATGAAAATCCTATATATGTTTTGTTAGTTATACCTCTTTTATTTTTGTTGGATTGACTTTAGATAATATCATTTTAGTGTGTTGCTTTGATTTTGTTTCAGTTTCCAGTTGTTCATTTCTAAAATACAGAAATCTGATAGATTTGCGAGTATTGACTTTGTATTCTGCAATCTTTCTAAATCCACATACAATTTTGGGAGCACTTTCATGGATTCCTTGGAATTTTCTCCATAGACAATTGTGTCATTGGCAAATTAAGACAGCTACTTTTCTTCTTTTTCAACATATCTGCCTTTCATTTATTTTTCT
The DNA here is from genome assembly GCF_054392235.1 of Sus scrofa. Lineage (NCBI taxonomy): Eukaryota > Metazoa > Chordata > Mammalia > Artiodactyla > Suidae > Sus > Sus scrofa. The sequence goes on from NC_139383.1 coordinate 153,874,239, forward strand.
TGCCTTGGCTAAGTTTTGAATTCAATACAATGCTAAATGGAGGTTTCTCCAATTTCTGTTGTAATCAGAATCACACACAGACCCAATCACATACAGTTCCCTGTGCTGTACAGTAGGACCCCATTGCTCACCCATTCCAAATGTAACAGTTTGTATCCACCAACCCCAAACTCTCTATCTATCCCACTCACTCCTCTGCATCCCCAGCAACCACAAATCCGCTCTCCTTGGCCGTGATCTGTTTCTGCTTTGTAGATAGGATCATCTGTGCCATATTTTAGATTCCACAAATAAGTAATATCATATGGTATTTTTCTTTCTCTTTCTGACTTATTTCAGTTAGTATGAGAATCTCCAGTTCCATCCATGTTGCTGCAAATGGCATTATTATTTACTTTTTATGACTGAGTAGTATTCCATCGTATGTATGTACCAAATCTTATTAATCCATTCCTCTGTCAATGGACATTTAGGTTGTTCCCATGTCTTGGCTATTGTGAATAATGCTGCAATGTTGCATGTATCTTTTAGAATGAATCTTTTCTCCAGATATATGCCCAGGAGTGGGATTGCTGCATCATATGGTAGTTCTATATTAAGTTTTCTGAGGTACCTCCATACTGTTTTTCATAGTGGTTGTACCAATTTACATTCCCACCAACAGTAAAGGAGGGCACCCTTTCTCCACACCCTCTCCCACATTTTTTATTTGTTGTCTTGTTAATGATGGCCATTCTGACTGGTGTGAGGTGGTACCTCATTGTAGTTTTGATTTGCATTTCTCTAATAATCAGTGATGTTGAGCATTTTTCATCTGTATGTCTTCTTTGGAGAAATGTCTCTTTAGGTCTTCTGCCCATTTTTCATTTAGGTTATTTGTTTTGGTTGTTGTTGTTGAGTTGTATGAGTTGTTTATATATTTTGGAGATTAGGCCTTTGTCTATGGCATCATTGGCAAACTTTTGATTTCACTGTTAAGATTTTTTACCTTTCCATTCATTTGAAAATTGTTCAGCCTTGCCTATTGGAAAATATTTATAATTGCTGCTTTAAATTCTCTGTCTTATTATCCCAGTGTATATATCACCTTGGTCCACACATGACTACTTTTCAGGCAAATAGCTGCTCCATGTATTCTTCCAAATGTTTATAGGTTTATTCAGTGGATGAGACACAGCACAGTGTGCTTAATTAATTTTACCCATAACTCAAACTCTTCATAAATATACTTGACTCCAAATCTGTGTTCTCCATCAAAAAGCTGTCTCTTTTCACAAAAGGGATCTTGTCCTTGAGCAGGTGGATCCCAGATACTTCAAGTGGATGTATGTGTTACGTGTTATGAGTTAAGTGGATGTATGTGTTTGCCTAGTACAAACACATATGCTTTTCCCAGGATACACAGATTAAATGACATGGATGAAATTGATACAGATAATGTCCCGCCAAACCTCCTCTCTCTCCACTGTGCCTACTTGAATATCCATGAGGTACCTCCTGCCGCTTCCCTCCCTGTTTCAAATACCAATACTCCCTGAGGAGCCAATGTCTTTTCTTACTGCTAGACCTTCCTTAGCATATGGAATTTTCCATACTCTTCCACATATTGACCTATTACACTCTTCTATGTCTTTTGCAATGAAACAAAACAAGGAACTCATAAAAAGCCTTCCTTTTTTTTTTTTTTTCCTCTTATCCAGAACTATCCTGCCCCAAGATTTGGGCACAGCTTTATCTGGGTCTTGTGAGCTCCTATATTATAGATCTTGTCAACTTACATTGTCACCTTTCACAAATCTCTGCCCCATAAGGGAAGGAGCTCTTGGAATGCAAAGTCTGCATGGTTTCCAGATCTCTCCAGACACCTCCAACCTCCAAAACACATTTGATGCCAAGTATTATAAGTAATTAAGTAAGTAAGAGATTAAGGAGAAGAAGAAAGGGAGTATCTAGAGGGAAGAAGAGAACAGTCCTGAGTAGGAGACAGATGGGCCCCTAGGCTGAGAACAGCTGGGGCTTGTGAGGATGAGTAAATTGGGCCTTGTTCCTCTTTGATGCTTCAAGGAAAAAGTTAATGGCAAGAGCTGAGCTCTGCTGGAGTAGAGAGATAAGATGACCACTTCAATAACTCCTGTGGTCAAGGAGATATTCCCAACTGCACATGTGCAGTAAAACTACTAGGGGTCAAAAAAGGAGGGGGTGCCAAGCCATAAGTCCTGATACCATCCCAGAATCCCTTGCTCTGGAATCCATCTTTGCCAAAAGATGTGCACAGATATCAGGGAGGGTCCTGTGTCCAGTCAGCTGTAAAAGATAAAATGACAACTGCCCTTGGAGTTCCCATTGTGGCTCAGCAGAAATGAATCTGACTAATCCATGAGGACGCTGGTTCGATCCCTAGCCTCGCTCAGTGGGTTAAGGATCCAGCATTGCCATGAGCTGTGGTGTAGCTCACAGACACAGCTTGGACCTGGTGTTGCCATGGCTGTGGTGTAGGCTAGTGGCTACAGCTTCAATTTGACCCCTAGCATGGGAACCTCCATATGCCACAGGTGCAGCCCTAAAAAGACAAAAAGAAAAAGAAAAAAAAAGACAATTAGACAAATATAAACAAAGACCTAGAACAACTGTTCTATATAAGTGAATTAAGTCACCTCTCTGGCACATTCCTCATTCAGGGGGATGCCTGTACCTGCAATCCTCTTTAGGGTGTGCATTACTTCTTTGCATCTGACTTAAATAATTTCTCTGTGTGCTTTCCCACATTGTACTGGGACTCTAACAATAAATTCTGTACCTATTTTTACAGTCTTTGCCTCCTTGAAAACACTTGCTTTTAACCAGGGCAAGAATCAGGGCAATTCTGCTTCTAAACTCTAGCTGGTCTAGTGGCTAAGATTCTTGGTTTTCACTCAGGCTGCTCGGATTCAATTCCTGAGCAGAGAATTAAGATCTTGCTTCAAGCCATCACTCACTGCTGTATCTCCAAGATCAATACTACCTACCATCCAAAGAAATTCCCAAGCAAGAAAATTGGCTTTATGTTTCATATAATCCATCTAAACATTCTATTAGAGGCTTTATGTTATCTTCTGATCCATTTACATATATGCATTCCTATGTCATCATATCCAGAGCTTTCAACCTCCAGTCTCAGATGCTCAACTGGCCTTGGAGGGATCTTTCTAAAAACATAAATCTTCCTATTTTACCCTCTTACTGAAATTTAGTTATCTGCTTCCTTTAAATCCCAGAGTATTGACTCAATGTTTTCTGTGGTTCACAAGGCCATTTGTGGTCTTCCCTTCTTGACCATCCATCTCCATCTCACAGACCCACCTGTGCACTTTATATGCAAACCATTCAGAAATACCCTCTGTGTCAGTTTCCTAGGGCTTCTGTAACAGGTTGCCACAAATGATGGGGCTTAAACAAAACCAGAAATTTATTATCTCAGTTAAATAGGCCATAAATCTGAGATCAAGGTGTCAGCAGGGCTGGTTCCTGTTGCCAAAACTTGGTCTCCATCCATTGGTGCCAAATAGAAATGTAGAATACAGGAGTTCCTATCAGGGCTCAGTGGTAACCAAGCTGACTAGTATCCATGAGGATGTGTGTTCAATCCCTGACCTCACTCAGTGGGTTAAGGATCTGGCATTGCCGTGAGCTGTAGTGTAAGTTGGCAGCTACAGTTCCAATCTGACTCCTAGCCTGGGAACTTCCATATGCTGCAGGTGTGGCCCTAAAAAGACCAAAAAAAGAAAGAAAGAAATGTCAAGAGGGAGTTTTGGGGTGTGGAAATTAACATAATGTCTTTTCTATCATAGGAAATCTTGGTTACTCCATTTTGCTCCGGTTTTGGCTGAAACACCTTCCTGTGAAACCGCCCTCTTCTCCCAGTAACAATTTGTTCCAAATTAGCCAACCAAGAAGAATGTGCACCCTGACCTGACCGATGGGTAGGGGACAGGTACATCACCTGCGTTAGGGATAAATAGGGAGGGTCTTCTCTTCTTTGCACACACTTTTTGAGTACCTGCTCCTTTCTGCAGAAGTAAAGAGCCTTGTCAAGATCTCCCCGTATTCATGTGTCTCATTTTATGACACTGATGATCCGAGCCATGTCCCCAACAGATTTGGGGGCTTGTCCAGGATTTGGGGTCCACTGGAACATGGATTCTCGAGGAGGGGAGATGCATTCCATGGCCTGTTGCGGTGTCCCTAAATTGAGAAGTCCACGCCTGTGAACTTCAAACCCATGGAGAGTTCTTTACAACATGGGAAATCACGTGATGACAAGGCAATTTCCGTTAATGGACCAAGGTAGGGAAGATCGCTGGTGAGATCAAGTACCTCCTTGGTGGTCAGGGATGTGGGTCAGTAAGCCACAAAGGGTCTCGGGTGAGACCAGTAGTTTCAGGAGAGACCAGTGATTTCAGGTGAAATCAGAGGATCAGAACACCATCCTGGGTAATGGGAAGTAAGTCTTCCCGAACTGTACTTCCACTCAGAAGATCAAATGAGGGAGGGGACCAAATTCCTCCAGACAGTCCTCTGGGATTGATATTAAAGTATTGGGGTGACAATCCACAAAGGACAAAAAGAAGGGAAGAATGATTAAGTATTGTTGTTTTACCTGGACACATACACCTATTCTCGCCCAATCCATCTTTTGGCCAAAGTTCAGATCAGACGAGGATTGGGTCTGTCAGCTGCTCATTCAGTTTGTCCAGGACAAGTCACTGGGGTATCTGGAGGGAACTTATTATGCTCTCTGTTGGCAGTGGGGACCAGTGGTCTTATTTCTCCTCAGAGCACTGGACCAAAAGAGAAATGAGGAGGAAACTCAACAACATTCTGGGACCTCCTCCCCTCCATGGGACCCCCTTGGCTCACTGCCACCACCTTACAATGCCCCAAATGGCACTGGTCCCCCTCCAGCCACAGCCACGGCTGCTGTCACTGCCAGGGGAGTGCAGGAAGGGAAGAAGTGCAGAACCCACCACCCAGGCACAAGGGCACTGCCTCTGCTCACAGAGTTAACATGGAAGGGGAGGAGGGCAGAGCCCCGTGGAGGTGCAAGCACACTACCACTGCTTGCAGAGTCAGAACAGGAGGGTTAAGCAACAGGCACCAGTATGCTGCCCCAGCCAGTGGGATCAAAGCTCACTGCATCAACAAAACCAAACGATATGGAGGGCCTTATTCCAGACTTAGGCAAGAGTTAAAACAATGTCAGGAATTACCATCTTGGCTCAGCAGAAGCAAATCTGACTAGGAACCATGAGGTTGCAGGTTCGATCCCTGGCCTCTCTCAGTGTGTTAAAGATGCAGCATTGCTGTGAACTGTGGTGTAGGTCACAGACATGGCTCAGATCTGGCATTGCTGTGGCTGTGGTGTAGGCCTTTAGCTACAGCTCTGATTAGACCCCTAGCCTGGGAACCTCCATAGCTCTGAGTGTGGCCCTCAAAAGACAAAATACTAAATAAGAAATTTATTTTAAAAAGAGGATTGGAAATATAAACCATTAGAGAACTTACTAAGAAAGACATAGAAGTTATATGTGAGAAGGAATGAGGAATGGAATTCTATTTTATCAGGGGAAAAGAAGAGTAAGTCTGTCTTCTAGCTTTCTGTTTTAAATGGAAAATAGGGGACAAACTAATAGATACAGAAAGTGCTGGAAGGTTTGTGGGAAGTAGACACTGAGAGAAGGGTTATACAGCGTCAAAACTAAAGTGTAAAATAAGTTTAATTTAGTAAATTAATTTTAAAATAAGCTGGTACAAAACTTGAACTTGGCTTTTCTTTGTTAAGAAAACAAAGTCTCCTTGGAATGCTACTTTGATAACAGATTATATAATGTTCTTTCAAGTGATCTCCTGTATTTGCTTTTGAGATCTCTTGTAACTTTGGTTAAGAAAAAAACAGTATTATCCACAGAGACCTATGATTCTATCTGACCAAGTTTTTTTGAAAATGATTTATTTATAAACACTATCAAATTCCAATTAAAGAGCTTTTAACTCGGCTAACTTTAAAATGCTTCGTGGGAGCCTTGAGGCATTCAAAAAAATGTTAAATTTACTGGAATTATTTGGAATGTTAAAATACACAGAGAGCATTATCAAATGAGTGATAAACCTCAGATTATATAGATGAATAGATGTTTTTAATATAGATATTTGGGAATTCTTACAGTTTATGAAATTTGGTTATATACTGGTACTATGTTATAATTCTATTTTTTTTTCTAGTTATTTCAAATCATTATATGTCACAACAGTTTTCAAGTGTCATTGTCAATTTACATTGCACTTAGATTTAAAATATGCCTTAAGTCTCTTGTCACTGTTAGTTAATGGCTTTACTCCAATACCTTTGCAAAAATGTTTCCTCTTCCAGAAGATCTATAGAAAGAACTTTTCTTTTTTTTTTTTTTTTGAGAAATACAAGTTTCTGACTTTCAGACCTTAATGATGAGCTGAGTAAGATATTAAAAAAAATTCTAAAAGGGAAATTGGTGATTTCATAAACAGTTAAACAAAAAGGATTGGTTTCATTGGACTGTGCGAACTGGTGAATATGGTTATAATTTTATGGTTTCTATTTAAAATAATACTAGCTTTTAATCTGTGTTTTCCAGGTATAAAGAAATTCTTCCCAACAAGCAATTTGATGTTATACCTTTGTAAGCAGAACTGAAACAATTCTCTCTTCTCTACCTGATTTCTTCAGAGAATGGAAACTCTCAGGTTCCCAGAAGTTTCATCAGATAATTAGGAAGGCCACCTTGTATGTAGCCTGTAAAAACCTCAAGGTATGTGGGTTTTTTAAAGGAAAGGAATTCACCAAGAACTTTAAGATAAAAATCTTTAAGACAAACCCTTGGCATGACTTTCCAAGCCCTGAGGTGCCTTTTAAATCTTAGTCTAAGATTCCTCATAAAGTTCTAACAAAGTCAATTAAAAAAAAAAAACCTATATGATCAATTTTATTCACGTAAGTCATCAGTCCAAGGTTGTTGACACCAGACTTAATTGGCAAATAAATTAGTCTTGGTTTGGCTAATATTTGATAAAAAATGAAAGTAATTTCAGAGAGAAACAGATGTTTCAATGAAAACTTGCTAAATCTGTTAATGTCATTCTTTTCATTGTGGTCAGTATCACTAAGACTTACTTCCTAGATAGTTCTTTGCTATTATGTTATATTGCTGCAAAGTTTAACTGAGTTTCTAAAAGAACTTTCTAAGCTTGTTTCTAAAATTTATCTCAGTAATCTATTTTTGGATAAAGATCAGATGCCCCAAAACCTACAACAAGGGGACTATGCATACTAAAAAGGACGTACTATAAAAGGACTATTTCCAAGCTTGTAGAGGAAGACCCTGATCCCTTACTATGGAATCAGGAGGAGGTAAATTTAGGGATTTAAGAGAGGCACTGACAGGTGCCCCTTTTCTGGCTCTACCATCCTTCTGAAAAACCTTGTCATTTATTTGTAAGCATGGGCTGAGGGATGGCTCTAAGGGTCCTCACACAGAAACATGGGACAAACCACCAAGCTGGCAGCCTTCCTTTCCTGCCTCCTGGACCCTATCACCAGTGGATGGCTGAGTACAAACAGTCGGTAGCTGCTACTGCCGTATTAACTAAAGGAAACAGAAAACTCACCTCTAGAGGAAGGCTGACTGTGCATATAAAAACAGGATATGGGGATACAAATGCCTGGTTAAAATGGATAAAATATTCTGTGGACACACTACACAAAGGCAGCTGTTACGCTTGTGCCACAGGGAGACTGGAGGCCCAAGTGGTTCCCTTTCCTCTGGGATGGTCATCAGACCCACAGGGTCTTGAATGTGCGAAGGCCCTCCTCCAGGACAAAACAGCTTGAAATGATGAGTCCAGTCAGATTTGTCACTGCTATTCTCTGAGGTCAAAAGTTCTGCGGGTCAGCTCCTGAGAACTGTTCAGCAGCCAAATGAAAACATCAACTCTCCTCATGTCTAAAATGACAAGAGGCAAAGGCAACTTTCTTAGGCAACCTGACCAGGTGCAGTGAAAGCCAGTCCTGTATCACCCCCACAATAAGTCCCAGTTCCAGTGCCCCAAGCAGATGTCTGGTGGTATTGTGGGAGTCCACTAATGGATATCCTTCCAGAAAAATCAAAGCAACTCCTGTACTTTTGTGCAATTTTTAATCCTTTTCATCCTGGCATTTAGGCCCTAATCTCAAACTCAGCCAATCCTGAGGAAATGAGACATCACCCCCCTGGGTGGCAGGGGTCCTTTGACCCCCATGTCTGTGTTAACTCAATAAGTGTTCCAAAAAATTTAAGACAAGAAATCAGGTAGCTGCTAGGTTTGAATCTGCTCTCTTTTGGTGGTCAACCATGAACAAAAATGTTGATTGGATAAACTGCATCTATTACAATCAACAAAGATTCATTAATTACACTAGAGATGCCATTAAAGAAATAGCTGAACAGCTAGAGCCAACTAGTCAAGTGGCATGGGAAAATAGACTTGCTTTAGAGATGATGCTGGCAGAAAAGGGTGGAGTCTGTGTAATGACAGATATCCAGTGCTGTACATTCATTCCCAACATCGCCGCCCCAGACAGCACCATCACCAAGACCCTACATGGATTAATAACCTTAGCAGATGAACTTTCAGAGAATTCTGGTGTTAATGACCCCTTCACAGACCTTTTAGAAAATTGGTTTTAAAAAAAATGGAAGGGACTAATAGCTTCAATCTGTACCCCTCAAATTGCTGTAGTTAGTGTCTGTGTCTTAGCTGCATGTTGTATAATTCCTTGTGCCAGAGGACTTATTCAAAAATTAATAGAAATTGCCCTAACAAAGCAACTGGGATGCCCTCCTCACCAAGCCAATACACTCCAGCTGAACACAGTAGAACATGAGAGCCAAAACCATGCTCAAAGAGTTTGAAGAAAAGAATATTTGATAAAAAATAAAAGGTGGGAATTATGGAAAGTAACATAGTATCTTTTCTATCAAAGGAAATCTTGGTTACTCCATTTTGCTCCAGTTTCAGCTGAAACGCCTTCCTGTGATACCCCCTCCTCTTTCCCTCTTCTCCCAGTAACAATTTGTTTCAAATTAGCCAACCAAAAAGAATGTGTGCCCTGACCTAACCAATGGGAAGGGGACAGGTACATCATCTGCATTAGGGATAAATACGGAGAGTCTTTTCTTTGCATGCACTTTTTGAGTACCCATGACCTTCTGCAGAAGTAAAGAGCCTTGTCAAGATCTCCCGGTGTTCATGTGTCTAATTTTCTGACACTGACAATCCAAGCCATGTCCCCAACAGGGGGAAGGAGAAAAAAACAGCTTTATTGCTTTGCCAAGCAAAGAGGCCACATCAAGCTAATGTCCTAAAGACTGTACCATCAGCTGGGAAAGAATAGTCTTATAGTTTGGGAGTGGAAACTAGGGCCACAAATAAGGATCAGGGTAGATGCAAGTTTGTATTCTTCAAAGCTGGTGTTTAGTGGCCCTGGGACTGGTTCTGGGGGTGCTCTTCCTTTTTGGAATGAAGAATTCTTCATCGAGTAATCAACATCTTCCATTTGTTGGAGCTTTTAGTTCTGCAGAAGAGCTCAGAGATGTTGTTTTATGTTTATATATATATATATATATATATATATATATATATATATATATATATTCCTTGAGGAGGAACCAGAACCCTGAGCTGAGGCTGCACCATTGTTTCTTGACTCCTCCTCCCTAGTCTCTGCATGCCCTCCCTTTCCTGATTAGCAACTGTTTGAACTTGCCCTTTGGAACTCAGGGAAGGTCAGGAGGCTGAATGTCCTACAGACAAGAAATGGGGAATACAGAAAGACTTTTGCCCAGGAGCCCCAAGGGCCCTGCTGGGTTTCACTTATTCTGGAGGCTCTAAGGGAGAATCTGTTCTTGGCATCTCTCCTTATGCATGGTGGTTATGAAACCAACAAGGGAGGCACCATCAAGAAACAGTAGCACAGCCTTGGGGCAGGGTTCTGGTCCCCCCTCAAGGGATACACATAACAATATCTCAGCTCTTATGCACAACTAAAACCTCCACTAAATAGAAGATGTTAACTACTGATGAAGCATTCTTTACTCCAGAGAGAAGGTCACAGTTTGATAACCTTGAGAACAACAGAAGCCAAACCTGAAACCACTTGATGCCAGACGATTTCTGGATTGAAGGAATACAAGCCCTGTACACACCCTGATCCTTATCAGCAAACTCACCCCTTGAACCTTTGGCTATTAGAATCCTCACAAACCTCCCCAGAGTAGGACCCAGTTTCAAGGGCATTAGCTCTCAGTGGCCCCCTTTGCCTGGTAAAACAGTGAGGCTGTCTTTTCTACTTCACCCAAAACTCTATCTCTGAGATTCAATTCAATTCAATTCCACACAGGTATATGGAGGCTGGATTTTGGCATCAGTTGCTGGCAGTCCTTGACTTCTCTTGGCTTGAAGCTGCAACACTCCCATCTCTGCCTCCATCCCCATGTGTCTCCTTCCCTCTGTGTGTCTTTGGGTCTCCATATCTCCCTGTCCCTATAACATATTAGTCATTGAGTTTAAGGCCCACTCTAATAAAGGATGGCCTCATCTTAACTAATCACATCTGTAAAAGCCCTATATATTCAAACACAGTCACCTTTCAAGTTTCTGGGTAGACATGAATTTTGGTGGATGTTATTCAAGCCACTGCACCTTCTTTTCACCTAAGAAATTGTGTTCCCTCCACTCTCACATTATTTACATCGCTGGTTCCCTCTCCACTCCTATTGGCCTTCAGCTTTGCTTTATATCCACTTTTCCTTGAGATTCTTCTTGTTTTAGAGTGACTTTACCTGCCTGGATGGTTCATTTTATGTGTCAACTTCACTGGGCCATGAAGTGTCCAGATATTTGTCAAACAACATACTGGCTGTGTCTGTGAGGGTGTTTCTGAGTGAGATTAACATTCGTAGTGGTGAATTGTGTAAACTAAACGCCCTCCCCAAGATGGGTGGGCCTCATCCAATTAGTGAAGGCCTGAATAGAAGAAAGAGGCTGAGCCTCTTATGAGTAAGAGGAAATGCCTCTTGCCTAGCGGCCTTCAGCTGGGGTATCAGTCTTCCTGATTTTCAGCCAACCCCATTCCTTCTTTGTTGGGAATGTCACTGGCACTTTCTGCAATAGTTGTAAGTACTCCATCTCTCTGCTAGTAATCCATTTTTCCAAGGCAGGGCTTACAATGTAGATGCTGCCTACCCCCACAGAATACGAAGCACAGTGCTGGTTGGGCTGTGAGTCTGCAGCATGGATGCAGTGCTGGATGTCACCTGCTCAACGCTTGGATGTTAAGAAGCCATTGGTCTGATACTCCTCTTTAAAATGTTTGGGCATGATTTACAGCAGTGTGGTATTGAAAAATGTACTGGAGGGCTTCAGACAAGCTAGAAGATGACTTTGAGATCCAAAATTGTGTCATTATTAGAAGCTAAAAAAGAAAGAGAGAGAGAGAGAAAGAAAGAAAGAAAGAAAGAAAGAAAGAAAGAAAGAAAGAAAGAAAGAAAGAAAGAAAGAAAGAAAGAAAGAAAAGTAGCATCTCCATGGCTTAGAATGCTTTTCTAGCCATATTTTTGTCTCTTCATCAAGCCATCTGCTTGCATAATTTCATTTCAATTCCACAGACACCCACGGGCGGCCCTCCACTGATATTCATCTCCTGGCTAGTCTTGCCCTAATTCTAAGGAAGATCAAATAGAGGCTTACAGTTCTTAGTCATTTCATCTTTGGGACCATCTTTATCTTTTTTCTTTCTTTTTGGCCTCCCTGTGGCATATGGAGTTCCCTGGCAAGGGATCAGATCCAAGCCACAGTTTCTACCTAAGAGGCATGCCAGGCCGGGATCAAACCTGCATCCCAGCGCTCCCAAAAGGCAGCTAGATCTCTTTGTGCCACAGTGGGAACTCCTTCAGTATCATCTTTGAGGTTTGTTGTATTATCTAAGGCAAAATGCTCAGAGACAACTTGTGACCTATTGCTGAGGACCAGCCAGAGCCCCGACAGTGCCACCGCCGTCTGTGGAACCCCTTCAGTCTGCTATCCTAGCCTCTGCGAGGTCTTTGGGGCCCCAGCTTCTATTTGCGTGTAGGATCCTCCACCGCCTTCTCACCTCACTGGGTTACTGTGACAGATTCTGTGAGCCCTGGAAATTCCCGAAAGTTGCTATAGAAACTCTCCGTGGAGGCGGTTCAGTAGGATGCGGTGTGAAGCATCCCGGCTGATGCCTGAAGCCTGGAGCAGGGCTCCAGCAGCTCCACATCAAGCCGCAGTATTTCTCACCCGACATGTGCATCTCAGAGCGCGGAGGAGGCAGCCACCTTGCTCCCTTTCTGTTTACCTCCAGCCTTGTAAGGAGAAGAGAACCTTCTTTCATCTGAGCCTAGGGGAATCTGAGAGCTCATGTGGCCCAACCACCTCGGGCCAGAGCTGTGGAGCTGATGCCCTAGATGCCAGCTGTCCGGATGCAGAGATGACCAACAGCCACAGATGGACAGAGCATCAACTCCCCCACAGAGTGTGCACAGCCACACTGTCCGTTGCCAGGAAGGTATGTGGTAGGGTAGAGCCTGACTCCAGCTGAGTTTTGGATGGTACCCACCAGCATCTTGCATAGTCCCCAAAGACCTCTGGTTCTTGCCTAACAGCTATGTGGTTCAATCCTCTCTGAACTCAGGGAAGGCTTGCTGTAGCCAGTGGCAGATCACCAGCTTCCTCCTGGCTGCTCCCAGAGAGAATGAGTGTTGTCAGAAGAGCCTTGAACGCGGATATGTAGGGCCTGAGCTCAAAGCCCAGCCCCATCATGTTCTAGTTGTCTCCTCAGTTTTCCCGCCTACTGTGGGGTCCTAGGGATGTCCAAGCTGGCCCTGAGGATTCAGTGAGATGACCTGCACAGCCCTAAGTCACGTTGTTCAAGAGAACTTACAACTCACCAAGGCCAGGAGCCCCTGGAGAGTAGGGGAAGCAGAGGCATCCTCACCCACAGGGCTTCACCACAGACTCAGCACCTGAAGCCTGCAGGCCTGTCTATGAGAACTGCAGGCAAAGGGGGCCTCTGGATGCGCAGGGCCAGCCACAGCCAGACAGGTACTCAGGGCATTTGATCCTGCATGTTAACAAAGGGCCAGATTTTCACAGGGTTGCCTGTGAAATTTTCTCTTTTCACACAGTTCTTAAAATAAATCTTGCTGAAGGGAGGCTTTCACAGAGGAGAAGTGACAGATATATCCTGTTCTACATAAGATGACTAATAGCCCACAAATGTTCCCAAGAAGCATAAGCTGAAGAATGTCAGAGATACAAAAGGCATGGAGACTCGGGGGGGGGGGGTGCTTGTGGCCCATATGAGGAATGGGGGCCCAGAGCAAGTCCAGCTTTTCCAACAAATTGGAATACCATGTGTCTAAGCACATATCGAGTACCCACTACATGTGAGTCTTTGATGGGGAAAGGGCAGACTTGCAGATATAAGTAGGAGACAGTTCCCTGTTCCATGGACGTTGTAGTACAATTAGGAGGTTAAAACACAAGGAAATACAAAACTGGGCAAAATGGTAAGAAATACTAAACACTAAAAGAAAGATGCAAACTACAGATTCCTGGACAGTGCGGGATTGATTTCTCTCCTTTGATGCGAGCAGGACTGTGGAGGTGCAGGGGAAGGGAAAAGAGGATGATCTGAAAAGGCATCAGTGGAGCTGTGGATTTCTGAGGTTGAACAAATCAGTAGTAGCAGTCATACCTTTGTATCTTTGGGCCATTGGCTCCAGGAGACCCTCAGATACCCAAATCCATGGATGCGCAAGTCACTTATATGAGATAGTATAGTACAATTGTATACAGTTGCCTCTCCCTATGCACAGATTTCCCATCCATGGATCCAACCTGAAATGACAACTCATGGTTAGCTGAATCTGCAGATGGGGAACCCACAGAAATGGAAGGCCGGTTGTATATTTATAAAAATCCAGGAATTATAAAAAGGCAAATACAAATAAAGTTTTAATAAAAAGAAACCCTATCTGACCAGTATTATTTAAAACATTGAAAATTGAGGAGTTTCCTTCATGGCTCAGAGGTTAGCGAACCCAACCAGGATCCATGAGGATGCAGGTTCTATCCCTGGCCTTGCTCAGTGGGTTAAGGATCTGGAGCTGCCATAAGCTGTGGTGTAGTTCACAGACATGGCTCAGATCCCACTTTTTGCTATGGCTGTGGTGTAGGGCAATGGCTACAGCCCCGATTCAACCCCTAGCCTGGGAACCTCCATATGCTGTGAGTGCAGCCCTAAAATAGCAATAACATAACATAATAAAATAAAATAAAATAAAATAAAATAAAATAAAATAAAATAAAATAAAATAAAATAATAAGATAAAATAAAATATTGAAAATTAAGGTTGAGATAAATTTGAAAAATAATGTGTCATGAAAGATCAGGTAGCTATGTTTTCCAGGAATATTTATTGACATCAGACAAAGCTGGAGGGGGCCCTGTCTTGCCTCCTGACTTTAAGTTTGATGCTTAAAGGGAAAAGAAGAATGTCTGACAGAAAACAGAGGCCAGGCAGACTTGTGCACTTTCTGTACATTCAGTGTGTTCCCCCAACTCAGAAACAGAACCATCAGCCTTACTGGATCAAGATGTTTAAGCACAAGCTCTGACCAATCAATAGCTGACCACTAATTGATACTGATCCAAGGGCATCTCTAGGAAGCCAGACTTAAAAATAAAAGCAAGGTTGAGTTCCCACTCTGGTGCAGTGGGTTAAGAATCTGACTGCTGTGGCTCAGGTCCTAGCAGATGTGCAGGTTCGATCCTCAACCCAGTAGAGTGGGTTAAAGGATCCAGCATTGCTGAATCTGTGGCATAGGTCACAGCTGTGGCTCAGATTCAGTCCCTGGCCCAGGAACTTCCATAAGTAGTGGGTGTGGCCATAACAAATAAATAAATAAAACAAGATTAAAAAAACAATTAGCAGGGACAGCTTTAGCTGCACACTGTGGAGGAGACCAACTCAGAGAATTAGTCCAGACAAGTCAGTAAACAAGTTAACAAAACACTTAAAAGACAGGCACAATAGCAATTCTCAGGAAAGATATGGAATCAGAATCTAGAGCTGTTATAAAATATTATCTAAAATGTTCAGTTTTCAATAAAAATTTAGAGGCAAAGAAACAGGGAAGTATTACCCATATACAGAAGAAAAGGCATTCAACAGAAACTGCTGCTGGGGATGTGGGGTAGGAAGGTGGGGTCCAGATGCTAGACTCAGCAGACAAAGACACAAAAGCAACTATTATAAATACGTTCAAAGAGCATAAAGATAGATAAATGTGTTTAAGAATAAAAGAAAAGTGTGATAGTTTATCAAATAGAGAATAAAAATAAAGACATAGAAGAAAAAAATAATAGAAAAAAGAACCTAATGGAAATTCCAGAGTGGAAAAGCATAGTCATTGAAATGAAAAATTAATAGATTCAACAGCAGATTTGATCTGGTAGAAGAAATAATAAGCAAATGTGAAGATATAGCAACAGATACCCAATCTGAAGAGCAGAAAGAGAAAAACAATTAATTGAACAAAGCCTCAGAGAAGAGAAAAAGGGGAATAAAAAGCATTTGAAAGAACAGTATCCAAAAACATCCCAAATTTGATTTAAAGAAAACAATCTACATATCCAAGTTCAATAAACTCCAAGTAAGATAAATTCAAAAAATCCATACCTAGACAAATCATAATCAGATAGCTGAAAGAGAAAATCTTCAGAGCAGCAAGAGAAAAATGACTCCTCAAATACAGGGGAACCACAATCAGACTATCTTATTCTGATGAGGATTCTCATTAGAACCAATAGAGTGTAGAAAGCAGTGGGATGATATATTCAAGGGGCAAAAGAAAAAAAAAGTCAACCAAATATTTGGTATTCAACAAATCTACCCTTCAAAAATGTATATGAAATAAAGACAGCCACAGATGATCAAAGAATGATAGAATTCATTGTTAGAAGATTTTCCTCATAAAAAAAATCTTCCTCATAAATCCTTCAGGCTGAAAAAAAAAAGGAATTATAACAGATGCTGATTGAATCTATGGGAAGAAATAAAGAGCACTGGTAAAGGTAATTAGATGTAGATGACAGGATAAATACGTTATTTCCTTTTTTCTTGCCTTAACTCATTTAAATACATTTGCATTAAAATAATCATAATCATATATGTATTGTATACTTAAATATGTGTGTGTTATGTACTTGGTAATAATAGCACAAAGGAGAGGGGAAGAGATGGAGCCTTTATGGAAGAAAATCTCTCTCTCTCTCTCTCTGTGTAACATGTGGAATTTCCCAGGCCAGAAATCAAATCCACACCACAGCAGCAACCTGGGCCACTGCAATAACAACACCAGATATTTAACATATTGTGCCACAAGGAAACTCTAAAAATATCTATATTTTACTGGAATTACATCAGTATTGATCTGAAGTTAGTTTTGATAAATTAAGATACATATTGTAATCTCTAGAGAACTACTAAGAAAATAACATCCAAGGCATAGCAAGAACAGCAATAACAAAGGAATTAAAATGCTGAAATAGAAAGTATCTATTTAACGCCCAAAACCCAAAGAGTAAAGAAGCAACAAAGAAAAATTATGAGACATAAAAATTAAATAGCAAAATGGCAGTTTGTAAATATAATCATCTTGATAATTACATTAACTGCAAATGGATTGAACCCTCCAAGTCAGAGATGTTCAGATTGGATTAAAAGCATAAGATCTAAGAGGCACAATTTTGATCAAAGGCATACATAGGTTGAAAGTGAAAGAATAAAGATATACCATGTAAAGAGTCACCATGAAAGTGTTGGAGTGGCTTTACTAATATCAGACAAAATGGAAGTATGGCATATCAAAATTTGTAGGATACAGTTAATGCAGAGCTTACAGGGAAATTTATAGCTTTGAATGACTATACTAGAAAGTAAGAAGGACCCAAGTTAATTCTGTAAACTGCAACTTTTAAAAATTTAGAAAAAAAGACAAAACTAAACTTAAAACAAGTGGAATGAAGTAAATAATAAAAATTAGAGAGAAAATCAATTAAACAAAGAGACTCAATCGAGAATATCAATGAATGGCAAGTTGGTTCTTTGAAAAGATGGACAACATTGTTAAGCCTCTAAGTAGACTGATCAAGAAACAGAGGAAAATTAAGAAAATCTTGAAGGAGAAAGGGGACAGTGTGGGTGAATTTGCAGAAATGAAAAGGGAACTATTGTTACAATTACAGATTTTTTAAAATTTTTTGTTCACACCCGTGGTGTGTGGAAGTTTCCGGGTCAGGGACTGAATCTGCACCACAGCAGCAAACACAGCTGGTGCAGTGACAACACTGGAACCCACTGCCCACAAGAGAATTCCCTATCATTGTAAATTATCATAAAAGGAATACTATCAACTACTTTACAATAACAAATTAGACAATTCAGGTAAAATGAATACATTTCTTCAAAGATAAAAATTTTAACAGACTCAAAAAGTAGAAGTAATATAAATAGACCTATAATAAGTTTTTAAAAAATGAATTTGTAATTTTTAGTCTTCCCAGAGGAAAAAAATGATCAATCCCTCCAAATGTCTTGTTCAACACTAGTCCTTTCTGAAGAACCAGCTCATGGCTTGATTCATATCGTCCTATCTTCTTTGCTTCCTCTTTCACTGGTATCTCTGCTTTATCTACTTTATTCTACTTTCCTTGGGATTACTCTTGTTTTTATAGTCTTGGTTTTGAAAA
This sequence comes from Sus scrofa, assembly GCF_054392235.1. Lineage (NCBI taxonomy): Eukaryota > Metazoa > Chordata > Mammalia > Artiodactyla > Suidae > Sus > Sus scrofa. The sequence goes on from NC_139383.1 coordinate 153,892,126, forward strand.
CTTATTTCAATAATGGTCACTATTTCTTCTTTTCTAATGGATGCATTTGAAGTTAAATTTCCCTCTAAGTACTGTTTTAGCAGCATCACTCAGGAGTTGATACATAGTCATCCTTTCCCATCTACTCATGCATATTTCACAGCTTCCTTTGTGATTTTCCTATCCCTTGAATTATTCAGCAATGCACTTTTTTTCATTTCCAGAGGAATATGGCTTTTTTGGCTATATTTTATCATTGATTTTTAATTTGACGAGCTATTAGATACATTACCTATATGAAATAGACTACTTGGTACCCACCGAGGTTGGCTTTGTGGCCTAGAATTTTCCAACTTTGCTAAACTCTCATATAGTCTTTAACCGGGTGCAGGGTTCCGGATATGCTCATTAACGCAGGCTTGCTAATTATGCTCTTCAAATGTTCTTCACACTTACTAATTTTTGGTCTGATTGACTTATTCATTATTGAAATTTACTCTTATATAGGTGGATATGTCAGTTTTTGTTGTAATCTTGTACATTTTTACTTTAAAATTTTTACTTTGAATAATGTAAGTGGGGTTAAAGAGTGCTCCTATGTTTAAGATTCATTTATTTTTCCTCATCTGTAACCTAAGTATTCATGTTCTTTGCATATTTTAATATTGGTTATTGGTCTTTTTCTTATTGATTTGTAGATGTTTATTAAGAAAACTAAGCATTTGTCTATCATATAAGATGCAAATATTTTCCCCAGTTTGTCATTTCTTTTTTGGTTTGGTTTCATTTTCCAGAATTATCTTGTCAGTTTTCACAAAATAAAGAAAATTTTTGGAATTTTTATTGGTATTACATTGGAATATTAAATCTTAAAGTCTATATGCATGGTCCACCCTTCATATTTTTTAAGAAACAGGACAGAGAAAATGTAAAGAAAAGAGCAGAAATTAGATAAAAAGCAAATATATTGTAGAGAAAATTAGTTTGTTCTTTGAAAAGACTAATAAAATTGATGAATCCTGATAAAACTAACTGTAATAAAAAGGATAACCAAAAATAACCTGAACTTTTTTTTTTCTGCACCCGTGGCATTTGGAAATTATCAGGCCAGGGATTGAATCCGAACTACACCTGCAACCTACACCACAGCTGTGGCAACAACAGATCCTTAACCCACTGCACTGGGCTGAAGATCAAACCCTCTCTGCCTGCACCACTACAGAGAAAATGCTGGATCCTTGATGCTCTGCACCACAGCAGGAACTCCCAGAACTTTTTTTAAAAAGTAGTAAATAGGAGTTCCTCTTTGGCATATCAGGTTGAGGTTCCAGCATTGTCACTGCAACAGCCTGGGTTGTACTGTGGTACAGGTTTGATCCCTGGCCTGGGAAATTCCACATGACACAGGTGTAGCCAAAAAAAAAGTAGTAAACAACTTTCTTTCCCCTTGAATAGGTAAATTAAACAAAACAATTCCCCAGAAAAAAATGTACTTTACCACAATTGACATAGGATGGAAATATAACAGTACTACAAAAATTTATGTCTAGATTTATTATCCTTCCAAATAAAAGTTGTAGAGGTCCAGATGGCTTTATTTGGCTTTAAGTTTTACCAAATACTTTTGGGAAAAAGTGATACTAGTCTAACAGTTTTTCAGACCATATAAGAAATTTTATAGGCAGACTTTGTTTTATTGTGCTTTACCTACTGTGTTTTTTCCAAACTGACTGTTTGTGGCAACGCTACTCTAAGCAAGTCTGTTAGCACCATTTTTCCAACAGTATTTGCTCAGTTGGTGTCTCTGTGTCACATTTTGGTAATTCTGGGAATATTTCAAACATTTTCATGGTTATATTTGTTATGATGATCTGTGATCAGTGACCTTTACTATTATAATTTTGAGGGCGCACGATAAGCCATGTCCACCCAAGACTGTGAACTTAATATTGTGTGTCTTCTGACTGTTCCGCAAAACAGCAATTTCCCCATCTCTTTCTCTGGGCTTCCCTATTACCTGGGACATAAATTTAAAATTGTGCCAATTAATAACCTAGAATGGCCTTTAAGTAAGTGTTCAAGGAAAGGAAGGATTGCATGTCTCTCACTTTAAATCAAAACCAGACTTGATTAAGCTTAATGAAGAAGATATGTCAAAAGATGAGACAGGTTGAAAGCTAGGCCTCTCATGACAGTTAGCCAAGTTGTGAATGCTAACTGTCAAGGGAAGAACTTTCAAGGGAAATATCAATATTAACAGAGTTTGGAAGAAGCTATTCCAACCCTCATGCATGATTTTGAGGGGGTCAAGACTTCAGTGGAGGAAGGAACTGAAGATGTGGTGGAAATAGGGAGAGAACTGGAATTAGAAGTAGAATCCAGGAGTTCCCATCGTGGCACAGCAGAAACGAATCTGACTAGGAACCATGAGGTTGCGGGTTCGATCCTTGGCCTTGCTGAGTGGGTTCAGGATCCGGTGCTGCAGTGAGATGTGGTGTAGGCCGCAGACACGGCTCAGATCTGGTGTTGCTGTGGCTCTGGTGTGGGCCATGGCTACAGTTCCAATTAGACCCCCTAGCCTGAGAACCTCCATATGCCATGGGTGTGGCCCTAAAAAACAAAAAACACAAAAAGAAGAAGTAGAGTCTAAAAAGGTGACTGAATTGCTGAAACCTAATGGTAAGACGTGAATGGATAAGGAGTTGCTTCTTATGGACGAGCAAGTAGGGTGGTTCCTTGAGACAGAATCTACTCCTGGTGAAGAAGCTGTGAAGATTGTTCAAATGACAAAAAAAAAAAAAAGACTTAGTCTCTTATGATAAAATTAGTTGATAAAGCAGTAGCTGAGTTTGAGACAATTGACTCCAATTTTCAAAATTCTACTATGGGTAAAATGCTATAAAACAGCACTGCATATTACAGAGAGGTATCATTCATGAAAGGAAAATCAATCAATGCGGCCAATTTCATTGCTGTCTTATTTTAAGAAATTGTCACAGTCACCTAGCCTTCAGCCCCCACCACCTTGATCAGTCAGCAGCCATCAACATCAAGGCAAGATCTTCCACCAAAAAAAAATTACAACTCACTAAAAGCTCAGATGATGGCTAGCATTTTTAACAATAAAGTATTTTTAAATTAAGTTGTATACTCTTTTCATACTGTAATGCTAATGGACACTTAATAGAGAAAACATAGTGTAAATACAATGTTTATATGCACCAGGAAACAAAAAAATGTGTGTGACTCTCTTTATTGCAATATTCACCTTATTGCAATTTTCTAGAATCAAACTCACAATATCTCCAAGATATGACTTAGAGATTTCCTTATCCTATCAGAGAACTTAGGTCTCAGGACAAGTAACCTAACAAATCTACACAGAGAGAAGTTACTATAGAGAAAAAATAGACTCAGGCATTTGTTTAATGGTGCGGATGACAGCAGACCCCATAAAAGCTAGTAAGGGCTGACTATGAGGGTGAAGACTCTGGAGGAGGTAGACATAGAGCAGTTGACACCTTCCTTCACATTCTCCCTCCAGGAACACTACCAGGTACTCAGGGGAAAGACAGGGGAGGATGCTGAGAGAGGTTTCCTTGTTGTACCCGCCAGGGAATGGAGAGCAGCCGCCGATAACGCTCCACTCAGAACTTATCTCCTCTGTCTCCTAGAGGACGCAAAAGCCAGAATGTGAAAAAGAAAGATGAAGGAAACGTGTTACTTGAGGCACTCCTGAGAACCTACTGCAGACAGAACAGGAAAACAAAGGAAGTTTTATCCCAAGGGAGGGACAGAAAACTTGCTAGACACAGCCTTGAAAGTGGAAGAAGGCTCTAACACTTGTGAAGAGCACCCCAGGACTCAATTTCACAGCACTTGCCTCAAACTGAGAGGGCAATAATAAAATAGTAAAAGCAAACAAACAAAGGAGAGAAAAAGAATAGAGTTTCAAGAGCTTCGGGACAATATCCATCTACATATAATTGGAATCAGAGAAGGAGATGAAAGATAGGAGAGGAAAGGAGAAATAATAACTAAGTTTTTTTTTTGGGGGGGGGTGTTTGTTTTACTATGCCTGTGATATCCAGAATTTTCGTGGGTGATAGGTTCCAGGAGAATGGAAGAAGCCCTCTCCCTTCCTTGGAATGTAGCCTTTTGAGTTGGACAGCGGGAGACAATGGTCCACTGGGAAAAACTGCCTGTAGAGATTAACCACCTATAAAGATTACCTGCCCCCTGCATGTCAATTCCTATTGCTGTACTTATCTGGTCCTGAGACTCTGACCCCAACCATCCTCTCAGATTGTGTAAATTTTTCCTTTCCCCAATAATTGTCCATGCCACAATCACCTGGTTGGGTTGTGGGACTCAACTCCCTACCCCTTCCCTGAATTATGTAACCTCCCTTTCATTGTCCTTGCTGCAAATTCCCACCACAGACCCTCAACATAGATTCCCAATATGACCCTTTATAAGGCTAACTCCTCCTCACAGTTGGGGCTGATGCTATCTTGAGTTCAGCCCATCTGTTTTGAATGCCTTAATAAATCTCTCTTGCTTTACTGACTTGACCTCGGGTGTTCCTCCTTTGGCAAACTGGGCCGAAAATCAAACTCACACCACAGCAGTGACAACACGGGATCCTTAACCTGCTGCACCACCAGGAAACTCCACAACTAGGATTTTTTAAACATAGTGAAAGACTCCAAACCACTGGCCCCTAAGCTCAGAAAATACCAAGCATAATAAATACAAAGAAAGAAGAGTAAAGAGAGACAGGCAGGAAGGAAGGAAGGAAGGAAGGAAGGAAGGAAGGAAGGAAAATGTGAAGCATATTTGGCACTGAAAACCAAAGAGAAAGTCATGAAGATAACCAGAGGGGAGATAATATACATTATCTATAGTTGGAAAAGGGTAAGAATTTCACCAAATTTATCAGCAGAAATCATGCAAGCGAGAAGGCAATGGGTTTTATCTTTAAAGTGTTGAAAGAAAAAGTCCGGTTAACCCCAAATTCTTACTCAGTGAAAATAGTCTTTATTTTTTTCTTATAAAAACAAATATAAAACCATTGCTCTCAGACTAGACTACAAAAAATATTAAAGGAGATATTTTAGGCATAAGAAATCAGATATAGGTCAAAAAACATGGATTTACACAAAGCAATGAAGAGATCAGAAATGAAAGAAATGAAGCAAAAAGAATGTTTTTTCTTATTTTAAATGTGCTGTCTAAAGCAAAAATAACAATGTATTGCATGATTATAGTATATGTAAAATTGAAATGTATGACCATGGCATCAGATATAAGAATTGGGACTGTGCTGTTATAAGGTTCCTTACACTATAATATGAAGCAGTATAATATTATTCAGAAGTAGACAAATATTACTTTCAAATGTATGTAGTAAATCAGACTAATGTTTAAGGAAACATTTAAATAACAAGTCAATACAGAAGAGAAAACAAAATCACTAACAGATTCTCATTTAAACCAGTAGAAGTCAGAAAAATATGAAGTATACAAAAATGGAACAAATAGAAAACAGCTAGCAAGATGCTACAGTTTATTCCAACTTTATGAATAATCACTTTGAATGTGAATGGTATGAAGAAATAAATAAAATAATGTAGATGAGAATGGATAAAAAAGTAAGGCCCATACATTCATCACCATACAGTTGACCCCCTTCCCTTTACCTGTTTCACTGTTCCCTTCTGGCGACCACTACTCTATTCTCTATATACAAATATCAAAATATGACGTTGTACACATGAAACTTATTAGTGGTATAAACATTGGTATAAACCAATGTTTCCTCAAGAAAAAAAAACAAAAATTAAGATCCAAGTCTATGCTATCTACAAGAAACCTACTTTATTTATTTATTTGTTTGTTTGTTTTTGGCCACACTTGAGACAGGGATCAAATCTCAGCTGTAGCTGTGACCTATGCCATAACTGTGGCAATGGCAGATCCTTAACCCACTGTGCCATAAGAGAACTCCTACAAGAAAGCTACTTTATAAATAAAGACATAGGCGAGTTCCCGCCGTGGCACAGCAGAAACAAATCCGACTAAGAACCATGAGGTTTCCGGTGGGTCCCTGGCCTCGCTCAGTGGATTAAGGATCCGGCATTGCCGTGAGCTATAGGTCACAGATGCTGCTAGGATCTGGTGTTGCTGTGGGTCTGGCAAAGGCCAGCAGCAACAGCTCCAATTCGACACCTAGCCTGGGAACCTCAATATGCAATGACAAAAGACAAAAAAAAAAAAAAAAAAAAAAGAAGAAAAAGAAGAAGAAGAAATAAAGACATAAAGCTTAAAATCAAAGGATGGAGGAGAGCTCCCTTCGTGGCTCAGCGTAAACAAATCTGACTGGCATCCATGAGGATGCAGGTTGGATCCCTGTCCTCGCTCAGTGGGCTAAGGATCTGGCGTTGCTATGGGCTATGGTGTAGGTCGCAGACTCAACTCGGATCTGGCATTGGTGGGTCTGGTGTCGCTGTGGCTGTGGTGTAGGCCAGTGGCTGCAACTCCAATTCAACCCCTCGCCTGGGAATCTCCAGATGCCGCAGGTATGGCCCTAAAAAAAAAAAAAAAAAAAAAAAAAAAAAAAAAAAAAAAGACGAAAAGAGTCAAAGGATGGAGAATGCATGTATATACATGTAATCACTAGAGAAAAGAAAACCAGAGTATCTATATTAATTTCTAACGAAATAAATTTCAGAACAGGAAATATTATCAGGGATAAAGAGGGCTATTCTATAATGATAAAGGGGTCAATTTTATAAGAAGCTATAAAAATCCTGTATGTGCACTTATCAACAGAACTTCAAAATGCATGGGCAATAAAGTATAGATCTGAAAGGAGAACAGAGATAAGTCCACAATTATGTTTGGAGGTTTCATCACTCATCTGTCAATAATTTGTAGAAAATATAGGCTAAAAAGTCAGTAAGAATGTATTTACCTGAAAAATACTATCAAGTTACTTGGCTTGACATTTCTAGAACAGTCCATAAAACATTAGCAGAATAGACATTACTCTCAAGTGCACATGGGAACACTCACCAAGATAGACTACATTCTGCACCTCAGAAAATAATCTTAACATATTCAAAAGAACAGAAATTATGCATAGTTGTTCTAAAGCCAAAATGAAATTAAACTAGGAATCAATAGCAAAAAGATACGGGAAAATCCCAAACTATTTGGAAACTAAACAACACACTTCTAAGCAAAACAACAACAACAAAATAAATGGGTCAAAGTGTTCCCAACGTGGCTCAGTGGTAAGGAAAACTGACTAGTATCCATGAGGAAGGAGATTTGATCCCTGGCCTTGCTCAATGGGTTAAGAATCTGATGTTGCTATGAGCTGTGGTGCAAGTCACAGATGTGGCTTGGATCCCAAGTTTCTGTGGTTGTGATGTAGACCCAGCAGCTGCAGCTCCAATTCGACCCCTAGCCTGGGAACTTCCATATGCCATGGGTGCAACCCTAAATAAACAAAAATAATAAATAAAATAAAATAATGAGTCAAGAAGAAATCTCAAGAAAAATCAAAAATATTTTAAGTTAAAGGAAAAATATCAAAATTGGCAGAATACAGCAAAGCAGTACTTAGGAGGAAATTTATAGCATTAAATATTTATATCTGAAAAGAAAAGTCTGGAATCAGTAATGCAAGCTTCCATCTTAAGAGACTGGAGAAGGAGTTCCCTTGTGGTGCAGTGGGTTAAGGACCCAGCATTGTCACTCCAGCAGCCCCAGTCACTGCTGTGGCATGGGTTGGATCCCTGGCCTAGGAACTTTCACATGCCATGGACACAGCCAAAAAAAATAGAAAGACTGTAGAAAGAAGAGCAAATTAAACTCCAAACAGAAGAATGGAAATAAAAGATTAGAACAGATATAAATGAGATTGAAAAAAATTAAATAAAAATCAGTGAAACCCAAAGTGGCTCTTTGAAAGATTAATGAAGCTGATAACACTCTAGACAAATTGACCAAGAAAAAAATGGCAGAAGAAATAAATTACCGGGAATGAAAGACTTTAATATTGATCCCATTGTCATTAAAAGGCTGTTATAGGAACACTGCAAATAACGCCATACCCATACATTTGACCACTTAGATGAAGTGGACTAATTATCAAATGACACAAACTACCCAACTCCCCAACTTCACCCAAGAAATAAATAAAGCAAATAATCCCATGTCTATTAAAAGAGCTAAACTCCTAGCTAACCACTGTAAAAGAAATTTTTTTCTCCAATGAAAAAAAAATATAATCCCCAAAGTTCCCACTGGTGAATTTTACTGAACATTTAAAGCAGAAATGTTTATTCCACACAATATCTTCTAGAAAATATAAGAGGAGGAAATATTTGTCAACCTGTACTAAGAAGCTAGTGTTCCTCTAATATCTCTGATCATCAGAGACATAGAATCCTCGACAAAATATTTGCAAGTCAAAGCTAGCAGGAAATAAAAAGATAAAATTCATTACAGCAAAGTGAGGCTCATCCCAGGAATATAAGCTTGGTTTAATATTCAAAAATCCATCAATAGGATTTCCCATCACAGCACAGCAAAAACAAATCCGACTAGGAACCATGAGGTTTCAGGTCCGATCCCTGGCCTCACTCATTGGGTTAAGGGTCTGGCGTTGCCATGAGCTGTGGCATAGGTCGCAGACGCAGCTTGGATCTGGCATGGCTGTGGCTATGGCATAGGCCTTCAGCTGTAGCTCTGATTGAACTTCTAGCCTGGGAACCACTATGTGCCATGGGTGCGGCCCTAAAAAGCAAAAAGCAAAAAAAAAAAAAAAAAATTCCATCAATATAATTTGCCATATTAACAGAACAAAAAGAAGAAACTACATGGTCCTGGTATGCAGAAACACATGCTAAGACCCTCCTATCCAGATAGTGTCAACCCCAGGATGATTTACTGGGAACACCAGTAGAATGAGCCTTTGTCCTTTTGCAAACCTGAGGTCCCTCCCAGCAGCACCCATTGCTGACAAATGGACAAGCAAAAAGATGTGACTATGTAATGAGCTCACCTGACTCAAGTCATAGGAAAGGCAGGAGAGCAGTAGTACCCAAGGCCTCTCTTGAGCCTGCACTTTATACACATCCCAAACCATTTCTGGGTTTGTATCACAGCCCCCTCTCAAATTTCTTCTCCCAGATGGAGTTTCCTGGCTCTGGTTGGCTCTGCTTCTATTTGTTTCTCATCTGCACCTAGTCTTTTATGTTTTCATGTTTTAAGAGCTCAAGGAAGGAGCCAGCACCAGGGCAGCTTAGAGAAAGAGGCAGGACTTGGTCCCTGTGGACTTCAATCTGTTTGGGAAAAGCTGCACCCTGGCTTTCACTCACTTCACCTTTATGGGCATAAGGTTGTTAAGTTTTTGCACTTTTCTTTATTTGTTGAAATTACTTACTTAATAAATTCATTCTCAATCTCTTCCAAAAGGCTTTTGTGTCAGTGAATGAATTACCCCCTTTCTTTTCATTTTTTAAATAATTTATTTTGCTTTTTTTTTTAGGGCCACACCCCACAGCATATGGAACTTCCCAGGCTAGGGGTCAAATCAGAGCAACAGCCTATGCCAGCCTATGCCACAGCCACAGCAAGACCAGACCCAAGCCGTGTCTGTAAACTACACCACACCTCATGGCAACACCCACTGAGCCAGGCCAGGAATCAAACCCATATCCTCAGATACTCGTTAGGTTCATTGCTGCTGAGCCACAACAGGAACTCCATTTTTTTAAAATAATATTTTAAACTTTATTTTATCAAATTACATTTGATTTACAACGTTGTGTTGGGTTTCTGGTATACAGCAAAGTGATTCAGTTATACAAGCATGTATATTCTTTTCCATTTTTTTCATATTCTTTTCCATTATAATTTATCACAGGATTTTTTTTTTTTTGCTTTTTTTTTAGGGCCACAGGTGTGGAATATGGAAGTTCCCAGAGGTTAAATCAGTGTTACAGCTGCTGGCCTATGCCACAGCCACAGCAACACCAGACCCCAAGCTGCATCTGAGATCTATACAACAGATCACAGCAACATTGGATCCTTAACCCACTGAGCGAGGCCAGGGATCCAACCATCATCCTCAGGGATACTGGTCAAGTCTGTTTCCACTGAGCCACAATGGGAACTCTTATCACAGAACATTGAATATAGTTCCCCATGCTCTACAGTATGACCTTGTTGCTTATCCATCCTATATGTAATAGAATATAATAATTTATATCTGCTAATCCCAAAGTCCCAGTCCACCCTACTCTCTTCTTTCTCTCCCTTGGAAACCACAATCTGTTCTCCATATCTGTGAATCTGTTTGTTTCCTGGATAAATTCATCTGTGTTATAGTTTAGATTCCACATGTAAGTGATATGATATTTATCTTTGACTTATTTAGTATGATCATCTCTAAGTCCATCCCTGTTGCTGCAAATGGCATTATTTCATTCTTTTTTATGCTAATATTTCCTTTTGATGAATAAAGTCAAGGCTTTTGATCCTTCCAAGGCACCAGGAAATGTTGCGAGGCCACATGCCATGCAGACGCAGTGGTGAGTTTCTCCTCATTGGTGGCTTTGCCCTCTGGATAGGCTGCCAGTTTCTCAGATCGCCCAGTTCTGGTTCTTCTTTTCTGAACAGCTTTTTCCTTGGTGTCTCCATCCCGATTCCTATTTAACTATGAGCAGCAAGTCAAAAACAGGCTGCCCTTTCAACCCTTGACTTGGAAATATCCTCAGCTGATTGACCAAGTTTGTCATTAAAAGTTCTGCTCCCTACACACCTGCAGGGCACAATTTCACTAAATTTTCTGCTCACATGTAGCGTGGATCCTCTTCCTCCAGCTTCCAGTTAACATTTTCTCCCAAGTCCACAAGAGCAGCATTCTCCAAGTCCAGCCTAGGAGCTGAACTAGCAGTGACCTTAAAGCCCATATTTCTACTAACAGTCTGTTTCTGGTGATTTAAGCCTTCTCCCAGGGAATTTAGATTTTCCAACAATGCTCTTCACTTCCTCTGGGCCCTCACCACCAGAGTCCTCCACACTTATATCTCTTACGACATTCTGTTCAAGGCAGTCTAGGCTTGGAGTTCCCCAGTGGCTCAGTGGGTTAAGGATCCCATGTTGTCACTGCTGTGGCTCGAGTCACTGCTGTAGCTTGGATGGCCCTGGAAACTTCCACATGCCATGTATGACATGGCCAAAAAAAAAAAAAAAAAGCCAGTCTAGACTCTTATTATCATGCTCTTCAAGAATCTTCTAGCTTTGGGTCACTGCCTAATTCCAAAGCCACATTCACAGTTTTAGGTATTTGTTATAGCAGCACCTGACTTTCAGGTACTGAAATCTGTATCCATTTATCCTGTTGCCACTATGTAGCCATAGGTATACAATCACGAAGGGGTGGGGATGGGGCAGTGGGGATCATAAGAACCAAAATCCTGCCTACCCCACTGTCACTCCTTTTTTTTTTTTTTTTTTTTTTTTTTTGTCTTTTTGCCTTTTTCTGGGGCTGCTCCTGTGGCACATAGAGGTTCTCAGGCTAGGGGTCTAATCCGGGCTATAGCTGCCTGCCTACACCAGAGCCACAGCAACACGGGATCTGAGCTGTGTCTGCGACCTACACCTCAGCTGAGGGCAACGCCGAATCCGTAACCCACTGAGTAAGGCCAGGGATCGAACCCGCAACCTCATGGTTCCTAGTCAGGTTCGTTAACCACTGAGCCACGATGGGAACTCCCCCACTGTCACTCCTACTGGCACCCAAGTCAGAATTCTGAATACTTGCTTCTACTTAGTCAAAGCCTAATCTGAGATTATAGGGCAAGGACACAGGGGTACAGCTTTTCCTGTCTAGTACAAATGGGAAACCCACTGATGCCTGCAGGTCCTAGAGGAGCTCGCATGGTCCAGAGTCTGGACTAGACTTTCTCCGAGGAGCTCAAATTGTAAATTAGGGGGAAGGTGGAGAAGCCCTCTCAAAGAGGTATGTATCTTCATTCCAAAGAAGGCTTGAGGTAGTGGAAACATGAATTACTATCTGCTTTCTCCCTGCCCCCTCACTGCTCCCGCCAAAACACAAATGCGAGAGGGCATGCGCTCACCCCCACCCCCCACCCCCGCAACACACACACCCACACACCCTCGGTGAACTACTGCATTTACAGGACTATTTACCCTTCAAGTGGGTCCATTAGTTTCCAATAAACATACTTGGCATCTACTTTGGAATCTCATCACTCTAATGAGAGGATTGCCGAACGCTTCATAGCCAATGACTGTTGCCTAAGAGAAATGCATGTTCTTATTCCTTCTTAAGAGAGTGAGGATTAAGAGCGAGTTCATCACTCTGGAATCTAGCAGATGTCTAAAGGCAAAATGAACTGACTGCGATGAAGAGTACCCCCTTCCCTAGCCCAACCTGAGGACAACACCACTCTAGATGATGCCATCCTGTCCAGTGCCATTAGGATGGAACCGAGCTTCTGTTCTCCCACCTCCTACTGTGAGGATGAGATGAAGCAGGTGCCAGGAGATGCTGCTCAGGGAAGGGGTTGCCCTCCCGGGGTTTCCCTCCCCCACCCCTGTCCCCTTTTTCATCTGAGAATCCCCAACCTCCCATCTATTCTCCATTCTGAATTTCTCTTTTCCCTGATGGTTTATTTCCTCACCGCATTCCATGGGGATGCATTGGATAATTAATCCTCTAGAGCAGAATAAATATATTCATATAGAGAAGATAGCTCTAAATAAACCTACTTTTGAAGTTCTCCTCTGGGAGATAAATTTTAAGCAGCAACGTGTTGTTATGGAAATACATATTGGTAACCTTATCTTTGTTGAAGACTGTTGACAATTCCCAATGCACTTACCACCCAAAAGTCCTCCTTTTGTGAAGTAATTATTGCCCTGGGGATGAGGAGATTTGCCTGCCACATGCTATGTTGCATCTAGGTGATTGGTCAGCTGGACCAGGTCAGCACAAGTGAGTCACAGGGCAGTCAACAAATGCAGGTGTTGGGAATTCCTGATGTGGCACAGTGGGTTAAAGATCCATCCTGTAGGTTGCAGCTGCCGCTTGGATTTGATCCCTGGCCTGAGACCCTGCCATAGGTGTGACCAAAACAAAACAAGAAATGCAGGTGTCAACATTGAAATTCCATTTTCCTTCAACCTTGGTTGTTAGTGTTTTGAGGATACAGGATCTAAGCCTTTCTCAATGTCTCAATGACAAGAGAGGTCTTCACTGGTCCTGAAGAGTCTAGCAGGCTTGAGGCACCTTGTGCTCTCACTTGCCCCACTCTGAACACTTGACCACATCCATCAGGTAGATGTGCCCTGAATCTGGCCTCCCTGTGCTCAGGTTCTACAATCCTCCAAAAAACTCTGGGAGAGGAAGGCACTAGAAAAGTTGTAAAAAGTTAATGTTTAATTAATGTGTGATATCTGTGGCCAAAATGGCTTGGTATTTTGGCCACAGGAGATGATGTTGGAGGAGCTTATTTTCCTTCTCACTTCTCTGCAAAACATAGTGAATCATGGACTTTGTAATCAGCTCCACCAGAAGGAGAACACAATAGATTATGAGATGTTGACTTTTTTTCTCTTTTGCTTTCTGAATGTATTATAAAATATTTTGTGAGCCAAATTTAAAATGTCTATTTTGAATGCCTACAAATGTTTATCTTAAATTGTATGTATGTATGTATTTATGCCACACCCACAGCATATGGAAATTCCCAGATCAGGGATTGAATCCTAGCGGCAGCTGAGACCTACTCTGTAGCTATGGCAACGCCACATGCTTTAATCCACAGCACTGGCGGAGGATCGAGCCCACACTTCTGCAGTGACCCTAGCCACTACAGTCAAATTCCTAACTCACTGGCCACAGTGGGAAGTCTAAAGAGTATTTATTTAAATTAAATGTTTTTACTTCTTTATTTCAACACAAAAAGAATTTACAAACCAATTACATTCAGTTAAATAATTCTGAGACCAATGAAAAGTTCTGGTTTCTTCCTGGGTAGACTCAAGGAGTTGTCTGACCCTTTCTTCAGGCTGGCACTTGAAGGGGCTGTGGGGAAGCCCGGGAACACGGGAAGATGGGTAAACCTACCGGACCTCAGATGTGTCTTCCAACATGGGATTGCACTGTCAATGGGAAAAGCTGCTCCTGAAACAGTCCTGCCCATCTGCTGAATTCAGACCTCAGCCAAAGTTCAGGAGCTGTTGATATGTATTACTAATAGAATCAATTCACATAATAGTGGGACTCTCCTGCACGATTTTGATTTTATTTTTTCAGAGATTTCCATTTTGACAGCCCTCTGAGCTAAGTCCTATCTTCTCTATTTCTATTCTGTGTTATCAGTTAATTGCTCTCACTGGTGGCAAGTGGACCTGTGGAATCTCCTGCTGAAACTTGCTCAGGGAAAAGGAAGGTCAGGCTTGCAAGCACTTGCTGAGAGAGCCGCCAAGGAAATTACCAGTTCTCACTGCGACTGTCTGCTAACCTGTTCCCTCTTGCTCTGTTTTGTTGTTTTTGTTTGTTTGTTTTTTACAAATCTCAAATCTCACAAACAAAACTACCTGGGGTCACTGGCCTCCATGTGGCATGAGTGTTGACAGCAGCCCTCCCTATGAACAGCGAAATAAAATGGGAGATAATTGACATGATTTAGGACTCACGGGGCAAGATGAGGTTGTGAGCCTAATTGAAATCCAACTATGTTTTTGTTTTACGGTTTCTGTGCTATCTGCAAGCCTCACCTGTTGTGATTCTGTTGTAACAAACAGAGCCATGGTGGTTCCGCAGACAGAGAGCCCTGGTGTTGCCATAGCACCTTCATCAGTAATTGCTGGGTAGGAAATCGGCTTTATTGTGTGAATTGCATTTTCTAGATTACAACCCTGGGGTTCATCTGCCACTGCCTCAGTGCTTTTCCTAACAGGCAGGAAGACATTGACCCCATTTTGAAACTATGCAAGTTGAGACAGAAAATGTAAGTACTGGAGTTCCTGTCATGGCTCTGCCATTAACGAGCCTGGCTAGTATCCATGAGGACACAGGTTTGATCCCTGGCCTCGCTCAGTGGGTTAAAGATTCGGCATTGCTGTGAGCTGTGGTGTAGGTCACAGATGGAGCTCAGATCTGGCATTGCTGTGGCTGTGGTGTAAGCTGGCAGATGTAGCTCCAATTCAACCCCTAGCCTGGGAACCTCCATATGCTGAGGGTGGGGCCCTAAAAAAAGAGAGACCAAAAAGAAAAAAAAAAGAAAGAAAATGTAAGTACCTCTCCCAGGACCAAATGTATGTTCATAGCTAACACAGGGACATTCAAGGACACAGTCTGTTTAAAGGCCCAAATATACAATTAATGTATAGTATTATATAGCATATAATATATGACCTGTATGATATATATGGTGGTTGTATTATATGCTAAATAGTTTAATTTTAAAATATTATTTTAATATTTTAACATAATATATAGATTGTATAATTATATATTAATATGTTAAATATACTTTGAATATTAAACAGGTTAAATATGTTATATTTATATATAATAAAATATTAAACATAAATATTTTAATATGTTTAATATGAAAATACATTATTTAATGTGTTAATATATGGTTAGCATATTGACATATTATAGGTATTAATACATGGTATTTTTTTCTTTTTCAGCTGCACCTGCAGCATATGGAAGTTCTTGGGCCAGAGATCTAATCCAAGCCACAGCTGCAACCTACACCGTAGCTGTAGCAACACTGTGTGCTTTCTGGGCTGGGTATCAAACCCACACTGCCACAGAGACAATCGTGGATCCTTAACCCACTGCACAACAGCAGGAATTCTAATATTAATATATGTTAATGTATACTTGTCATATTTATACTAGATAATTATATATTACTATATGATATAAAATAATATAAAAGTACTATATATTGGAATTCCCACTGTGGTGCAGCGGAAATGAATCTGACTAGGAACCATGAGGTTGAAGGTTCAATCCCTGGCCTTGCTCAGTTGGTTAAGGATCTGGCATTGTCATGAGCTGTGGTGTAGGTCGCAGATGATGCTCAGATCCTGCGTTGCTGTGGCTGTGGCATAGGCCAGCATCTGTAGCTCCAATTCAACCTCTAGCCTGGGAACTTCCATATGCCGTGGGTGTGGCCCTAAAAAGCAAAAAAAAAAAAAAAAGTGCTATATATTATACATTAATATATAGTAATTTTCTCTGTTGTATATAAAAATATACTAAGTATATAATATGATTGCTACATATTAATAATTTATTAGTATATAAATGTACTAGCATAATATATTAATATAACATTATAATGATTACAATTATATTAATAATCACAATCTATTACGTGCTATTAATGCATTGTAATTAAGATAAATTGTAATTCATATAATTATAATATAGTACATATGAACTAATTATTAATTAGGTTAGTATATAATCTATGGAATAAATATATATGCGTGTGTGTGTGTGTGTGTGTGTGTGTGTCGCCATTCCCTTGAGAACAACACACCCACATGAAGGGAGATAAGGAGCCTCAGCTTCCATGATTTTAGTGATGCGATGCCTCTAGGCTAGCCTAGGTTCCTGGGCACCTGTGAGTAGGTGATGCTGAGTTCAGTGCTGAGCGCTGGCAGGAAAGGAGCATCAGGCTGCAGGCCACCCTCTTGGCCACAGTCCTGTTCTAGCCCTCCGTGTCTTCCACATGTGAGACACTGAGGCAATGGCACCAAGTTCCCTTCTGATCACACCAAGGCCAACTCCTAAAGCCCTAATGGCCCCTGGGGTCTCAAGTACCACCCCTCACATGTCCCAGTCCATCTGTCCAGCTGAACCCAGCACTCTCCTGGCCCCACAGGTCCTTCATGCCACTATGAACACAAGTAAACCAAGACAAGAAGTCTGCTCCTTGAGTACAAAATGATCTCCTGGCTTCTGCTCTTGGAAGGCTGGCTCCCCACTTTTTTTCATTTTCCATCCACAGCTTTCTAGACACCCAACTTCCTCAGGCTGCCAGCACTCAGTCCAGATCAGACTTGCTGTTCTCAAACCCCCTAGACCTGGCTCAGGGCGGGAGCTGGTCACCTGACCCAAGAACCTCTTTGATTGTGGCACTTCCCCAGCCTCATTGAGATACCTAGGAGCACCAGGACGTCTCTGAGGCCTGGAGGAGCCTCCCAGCCAGGGGCAGTTATCCTGATAAGGGGGATTCAGACAGTCCTGACTAGCTTCTACCTCTGCACCTCTGTCCCTGTGGTTCCTGTCCCCCAAGTCCCATTGGCAGGGCTCTCTGCCCCTTCACCACTGTAGCAACACCAAATAAGTGCCTCATCAAGGGACCCAGCTTTTGATCCCAAGGATTTTTCTTTTCTCCTCTCTTGACTACTTCTACTGAACGTGAGAGCCTGCCACACTGCTGTGTGTGTGTGTGTGTCCTGCTTCTTCTACCTGAAAGCATAACCATTGTGGCATATACTTTCCCCACCTTTATGTGTCCTTCAACAAGGAGTAAAATACTTCAGCAGGTACCCTGGAGCTATGTAAATGCTTATTGAGTTGAGTCATATACTATTACATGTATGTCCAAGGAGAAGCAATGTGGGCAGCTCTACAGGACATCCTGGGATACGAAGCCCTCCCTCCGGTGTTTTATTTGAAGTCAAGGTGAAAACAGAGTCCCAGCTCAAACAACAGGTCAGTCCCTGCCTGCCCTGGCAAAAGACTCCAAACCACACCAAGTTGCCTTAGTGCTGCTCACATATCCCTTTTCCTGTCTTTGATTTATGCAAATGAATTTTGCCTTCCCAGTGACAAGTGCCTCAGCAGGAAGCCCACAGCTTAGATTACTATGTTTGTATTTTATCAATATTTGGTGATTCAATTCTTGACTTTTTTCTCCAAGGGATGCCTGTCTGAATGACCCATTGCAAGAGCAGCAAAATTTTGCCTGAAAAGAAAAGAGCCTGAAGGGGAACAGTAAAGGTCAGGTGGCCTGTGCTGCTATTTCCTGTGTTTCATGCACCGCACTCTGCTCCATGGGAGTTAGCCATTTCTTCTCCAGCCGTCTTCATGGGGAGCTTCTAGCACCATTCCATCTGCACCTGAGGTGTGGAAAGGCTCAGTAACTTCAAAGTCAAGCCAGCACTTTGCCCCTTGGCTCTGTTTGCTGCTTGGTGATCAGCTGTGTTCCAGTCTCAGAGCTCCACAGCCAGAACAGGGTGCCAGGAAGGCTCCTCCCTGGCTCTCTAACTTCCCCAGCCTCCCACCTTCTCTTGTTTGTGTGCAGAGAATTATTAACCTCCCAGTTAGTGGTCCACCTAGGAAAGATGTGCAATGTTGCTTGCTGAATTCAAGGTGCCAAAAGGGTGACTCAGCCAAGCTGAGGGCCAAGAGAGCTGATTTCTTTCCTGGGAACTAAGGGATGAAGCCTGCTTCTAAGAGCCAGCATCTACTTGCCAGCTATAGGAGTGGCTGCCACAGAAGTGGATGCCCCAGCCCCAGTCCAGCATTCTGATGATGGTTTGCCCACTAACAGCCTGACTGTTACCCTTTAGGGTCCTTATGCTAGAGGCACCCAGCCAAGTGCACCCAGACCCTGGCCCAGAGAATCTGTGTGAGATGATAAATGTTTATTGTTGCAAGCTGCCAAATATGGGAGTAATCTGTTATGCTGAAATAGACGACTGTTAAGACTATGTATTTGCATGTATTATCTCCTGTATTAGATTTGAGATTCCTTAAAATGATGATTCAGGAGTTTCCATTGTGGCTCAGCAGGATAATAACCTGATGTTTTGTCCATGAGGATGTGGGTTCAATCCCTGGCCTCTCTCAGTGGGTTAAGGATTTGGTGTTACTGCAGCTGCAGCATAGGTCCCAGATACACCTCAAATCTGGTGTTGCCATGGCTGTAGCATAGGCCTGAAGCTGCAGCTCCAATTTGACCCCTGGCTAGGGAACTTCCATGTGCTTCAGGTGCCACCATAAAAAAAGAAAAAAACAGGGAGTTCCTGTCGTGGCTCAGTGGTTAACGAATCCGACTAGGGACCATGAGGTTGAGGGTTCAATCCCTGGCCTCAATCAGTGGGTTAAGGATCCGGCATTGCCATGAGCTGTGGTGTAGGTTGCAGATGCAGCTCAGATCTCAAGTTGCTGTGGCTGTGGTATAGGCTGGTGGCTACAGCTCCCATTAGACCCCTAGCGTGGGAACCTCCATATGCCACAGGTGTGGCTCTAGAAAAAGGCAGAAAGACAAAAAGACAAAAACAAAAACAAAACAAAACAAACAAAATAACAACAATTCAAATTTATTATGTTGGACCTAGAACAGTGCCTCAAGTCTGAAAGGTCTTCCAGAAATGTTCATTGCCTTCATAAATGAATCACTGATTTTCTGATCAACTTCAGGGCTGATTTTATTGGTCACAGATTTATTAACCTCACTGAAGTCATGCATTGAGCTCAGCTCTGGGACAAATCTGAGTTGGATCCCCAGAGGCCAACTGTGAGATGAGCCATCAGCAAGCTCGGAGGCATCCCAATTGAGACTGGGGGCTAGGGGCTCACTCCCCACCCTCCCACCAACCTCCACAGTGGAGACTGCCTCAGGGTATCTTCATTCTGCCATTTCTGGCTTGTCCTGTGAGTGGGTCCAAGTATACTCCTGATATGAGAACTCAAGTGCTCAGGAAAAGAGCCCCAGGCGTGTGCAGCAAGCAGCTTTTGCCATGAGCTTTTGGCAACGGCACTCACCAGCAGAATCTGCTGTGGGACAAAGTATAAAGGGAATGCCCAGCTCAAAGGAGCACAGATTATAGTTTAAAAGAAGAACCATCAGGAGTTCCTGCTGTGGTGCAGCAGGTTAAGGATCTGGCATTGTCTCTGAGGCATCGCAAGTTGCTGCTGAGGCACATCCTCAGCCCAGCACAGTGGGTTAAGTATCTGGCATTGCTCCTGTTGAGGCATAGGTTGAAGCCGTGGCTCAGTTTCGAACCCTGGTCCAGGAACTTCCATATTCTGCAGGTGTGGCCAAAAAAATAAAATTAAAAAATTAAAAAATTTAAAAGAACCATAATTGTAATAAAATGTTAGAGGGAATAATAAAAGTAAGTTGCTAGACCTCTGAGTGCACTCACTGCCTAGGGGGCCGTGGAAGGCTTCATAAGAAAGTGACCTTTAAACTAGTCATGGAGAATTTGCAAGGAGGACAAATGGGGGAGGGTGTGCTAGGAGGTGGGTATAGCATGTCCAAAGGCATGGAAGCCTGAGCACACACTATGTGTAAGGGGATATGCCTTGCACCTCAGCTGTGAGGGACCCAGAAAGAGAGAATCTGCCTATTTGCAACTGAGGCTGCTTTAGCCATGGGGAGATTTCCTGCTGGCTGGCAACCTGACCTTTCTTTGAAGTTTAGAGTCTATATTCCTTTTTTTTTTTCTTTTTCTTTTTTTTTTTGGTCTTTTTTGGCCACCTCGAGGTATATGGAATTCCTGGGCCAGGGATCAAATCTAAACCTGAGCCAGAGTTGTGACCTACTCTACAGCTGCAGCACCACCAGATCCTCATCCCACTGTGAGCCCACATCCCTGTGCTGCAGAGATACCATTGTCCCATTGTGCCACCGTAGGAGCCTCTAGAGTCCATATCCCTAACACTTCCAATTATCCCCAAATTTCCAACATTTCCAATACTCCCAATATCACCCAAATTCCCAACCTGCTCAACACCAATAGTCCCAACATTTCTGTTTTTATTTTTGCTTTTTAGGGCTGCACTTGTAGTGTATGGAAGTTCCCAGGCTAGGGGTCAAATCAGAGCTTCAGCTGCCAGCCTACACCACAGCCACAGCAATGTCAGATCTGAGACACATCCTTTATTTATTTATTTATTTATTTATTTATTTACTTATTTACTTACTTACTTATTTATTATTTCCCCAATACACTATTTTTTCTTTCTACTGTACAGCATGGTGACCCAGTGACACATACATGTATACATTCTTTTTTCTTACATTATTGTTCTCCGTCATAAATGACTAGACATAGTTCTCAGTGCTACACAGCAGGATCTCATTGCTAATCCATTCCAAAGCAATAGTCTGCATCTGTTAACCCCAAGCCCCTCATCCATCCCACTCCCTCCCCTTTGGCAACCACAAGTCTATTCTCCAAGTCCATGAGTTTCTTTTCTGTGGAAAGGTTCCTTTGTACTGTATATTAGATTCCAGACATAAGTGATATCATATGGTATTTGTCTTTCTCTTTCTGACTGACTTCACTCAGTATGAGAGTATCTAGTTCCATCCATGTTGCTGCAAATGGCATTATTTTGTTCTTTCTTATGGCTGAGTAGTATTCCATGGTATATATATACCACATCTTCCTAATCCAACCATCTGTTGATGGACATTTGGGTTGTTTCCATGTCCTGGCTATTGCGAATAGTGCTGCAATGAACATGCAGGTGCATGTATCTTTTTTAAGGAAAGTTTTGTCTGGATATATGCCCAAGAGTGGGATTGCTGAGTCATACGGTAGTTCTATGTATAGTTTTCTAAGGTACCTCCTTACTGTCCTCTATAGTGGTTATACCAGCTTACATTCTCACCAAGAGTGCAGGAGGGTTCCCTTTTCTCCACACCCTCACCGGCATTAGTTATTTGTGGACTTATTAATGATGGCCATTCTTACTGGTGTGAGGTGGTATCTCGTTTTGACCTGCAGTTCTCTAAAAATCAGTGATGTTAAGCATTTTTTAAATGTGCTTATTGGCCATCTGTACATCTTCCTTGGAGAAATGTCTATTCAGGTCTTTTGCCCATTTTTCATTTGGATTGTTGGCTTTTTTGCTGTTGAGTTGCATAAGTTGTTTGTATATGAGCCACATCTTTGACCTACGCTGCGGCTTCTGGTACTGCCAGATCCTTAACCCATTGAGTGAGGCCAGGGATTGAACCCACATCCTCATAGTTACTAGTCAGGTTCTTAACCTGCTGAGCCACAACAGGAAATCCCCAACATTCCTAACACTCTGGACATTCCCCAGATTCCCAGTAAACAATCCCAACTTTCCTAACTACCTCCTAGAAAGCATCATGAACCAGAAGAAAGCCTTGCTTCTGGCACTGAATACACGAGGGGCCAGCCCCTCCTGGGATAAGCAAGGACTGGGGTCTTTCTTGTTTGCTCTTGTGGCTGCTGGGCAACGAAAACCCTAGTCTAGTATCTGGAGGCTGTTATAGACTGAGTATTTGCACCCCAGAAGAATTCATATATTGAAGCCCTAACCCCCAATGTGATGGTATTAGGAGATGGGGTTCTCTGGGAGGTGATTAGGTTTAGATGAGGCCTTGGGGGTAAGGCCCCATGATGGATTAGTGCCTTATGAGAAGAGACACTGGAGAGCTTGCTTTCTCTCCGCCACATGAGGAACAAGAAGGTGGCATCTGCAAGCCAGGAAGCAGGCCCTCACCAGAACCTGACTGTGGTGGCACTCTGACCTTGGCCTTCCAGCCTCCAGAGTATGAGAAACAAATGTCTATTATTTAAGCCAACCAGTGTATCATAGATTGTCATGGCTGCTCAAGCTGAGCAAGACAGACTCTACTTGAAGGGGCAGGGACTTGCCTTCAATCGCAGAAGCCAGGAAGATTCAGATATACCTGTTCATTCACCCCCCAAAAGCTGGAGCTGGGACTGTGGCCTGGGCCAGGCCTGTGGGATGTGGGTCTGCAGAGAACATAAAGGTGTGGGGAGAGTTTGGAGGTGACACTGGCACCTAGGAACCTGAAACATCATCTTGGTCCCCCTGCTAGAGTGGGGACCCCAGGGGATCAGGTAATAAAGGGAGACCTAGTCCAGGCCTCTCATGGAGGTGTGCAGGAATCAAGTGACTAAGACATGCCAAATGGCCAAGGACACTGTCATCATTCAGGCCAATCAAGTATTTTTTTTTCAGTATTAGTGTCTGTGGGATTCTTAAAAGGGATCTCTTCTTATATAGGTGGGTGGTTTTGCTCTAACCCAGTTCTTTTTTTTGTTTTCCCATTCTTCTTAACTAAAGATTTGCATTCACAGAACTTTCTTTCTCAGCCTCCACACTCATGCCAAGATGCACACCAAAGGGAGTGAATTGCTGTTATCATTCTTTAGATGAGATCATTCCTTATCTGGGGCTTTACTGGTACAGAAGAAGAAAATTGTTATCAACATTATTATTGTGATTCAAAGTCTATTCATTTATTATTTTCATTTATGTTTTTGTCCTAGGAATAAAAAATGTTGGCAATTTTATGTGCCTTTTTTTTTGGCATTTCCATAGCAGTAAAAGATTCACTCAATAATGACTTTTACAATTTTCCAATCACAGGTAGGATTATATCTATTTGTACTTTAAAGCCTTGGCAATAAAGCTTTCCCAACTATATCTCTGTTTTTTTTACATGCTTAAAATTTGCTCTAAAGGATAAATAAAATAGAGTAGCAGGGCATGATTGTCTAGGTTTTCAAGAAGTATAGCTTGTTTTTGCCAAATTATAAAATAAAAATAAAAAATTGAATATCACCAAATTTAAAAGTTTTGCTCCTCAAAGGTAATTATTAAGAAAATAAAAGGCAAGCCAGAGCCTAAGAGAAAATATTTGCAAAGAACCTATCAGACAAAGGATTTGTGTTCAGAAAATTGAATCTTACAAAACAATAACAAAAGGCAAACTAGTAATAAAGTAAGGAAAATATGTGAACAGATATTTCATAAAGAAAGAAATACAAATAACCAGTAAGTACATGAAAATGTGCCTAACAGTGTCAGTTTTTGGGGAAATGCAAAGACCACACTACTTTGCCATGCTTTGACCATTAGAATCACTGAAAAACAAAAACAAAACACTGCCCTTTTCAAGTGTTATAAGAATATGAATAAATTGGGATATTCATGTTGTGCTGGTGGGAATATAAAATGATACAACCCATTTGGAAAACAATTTGGTTGTTTCCTAAAAATGTAAACGTACATGTACCATATAAAATAATTCTTTACTTCTACTTATTTATTCAAGAGCAATCAAGAGTGTATATCCACACAAAGACTTGTAGACAACGCATATAGCAGTTCTGTAATAGCCAAATACTGGAAACAACTAATAAGCCTATTAACGAGTAAATGAGTAAAAACAAATTGTGGCATAGCTGCACAATGGAATTCATGCAACATAAATGAAATCTTATGTGAGTGAAAAAGCAGGTAAAAATGTATATTGTATGATATATATATATGCACACACATAGTAAAATGCAAATTAATATATAGTGACTGAATGAAATTAGGAGTTATATAGGGATAGTGCTGAAGGGGAAATTTAGGGAATAATGGGAAATTTTACTGTCTTGTTCATGATAGTGCTTTCATAGGTATGCATGTGTCAGAACTGATGAAACTTTTTCACTTTAATTTTACATACTTTAGTATACTTCAATTACTCTTCAATAAGAAAACAAAATTATACTCATGAAAATTACACAAAGAGCTCTCCATAGTCAAAGCCAGAACAATTGGGAATAAAATAAAATATTTTTATATTATAGCCCAATGTATAAAATCAATATCCATGCATCCATACAGATATTAAAATGATTAAATAAATGAATTAATGTGGGATAAGAAGAAAGTATTCAGTGCAGAAGAATTCTAAATAATTTACGTAGATACCCTACTCAAGGAGGAGCATAATTCCCTAGGTGTAGGCTGCACATAGTCAACCTCTTCCAAAAAGTACAGTAAAGAGAGGTAGAAAAAAAAGAACAATTTTAGTGGAGAAACCTCACAAACACTATCTCAGCCAGATGGTCAAGGTCAACATCAACAGTGATAAATCATGTTGATATTATGTTCCTTTGATATGATGAGAGTGGCACGTTACCTCTGTGCTTTTCCTCCTCGAAATCCATAATCCCAGTCTAATCATGAGGGGAAAAAAATCAGACAAGTTCCAAAAAAGGGACATCGTACAAAATGCTTAACCAATATTCAAAACGGTCAAAGTCATCAAATACAAGCAATGTCTGAGAAAATTTCACAACCAAGAGAAACTAAAGGAGACATGACAATTAAGTGCAATATGGTATCCTGTGACTAAAAGAGATCCGGGAACTAAAAATAAATGAACTATGGACGTTAATTAAAAATAATGTATCAATAATTCAAAAACAAACATTCCCCCAACGTTCACTGCAGCACTCTTTACAATAGCCAAGATATGGAAACAATCTAAATGTCCATGGACAGAGGAATGGATAAAGAAGATGTGGTCCATACATACAATGGAATACTACTCAGCCATAAAAAAGAATTAAATAATGCCATTTGCAGCAGCATGGACAGACCCAGAGATTATCATACCAAGTGAAGTAAGTCAGACAAAGGCAAATATCACTTATATGTGGAATCTAACAAAAATGATACAAAAGAACCTATTTATAAAATAGAAACATACTTCAGATTTCAAAATCAAACATATGGCCACCATAGGGGAAACTGTGGGGGGGGGGCAGTTAGGAGGATGGGAATAACATATACACAATTCTGGATGTAAAATAGATAATTAACAAAGACTTACTGTATAGCACAGGGAAATCTATTCAAAAGTCTGTAAAAACCTGTATGAGAAAAAAGAACAGATGTATGTAAATGTATATATACATATACACATATACATATATATATACACACACACTTTGTTGTATATCTGAAACTAATACAACATTGTAAGTCAACTATACTCCAATAAAATTTTTTAAATGTATTAATTTTGGTTAGTTAATTATAACAAATGGACAATAATAATGTAAGATGTTAATAACAAGGAAAACTGAGTGTGAAGTGTGTGGGAACTCTAGTTAAGTCATCTGTCTAAATGAAATCACAGCGGAAGTTTGAATGATAACAAATGTAGAATATAGCCAACTGCCAGGATTGAAGCTAAGGATGTGCTTTGAAGAATATATATACATTTAAATACCTATGTTTGATACAAACAGATGGAAAGACCTTGGATTGGAAAAATCAATATTATCAATATTATCAAAATGACTATACTACCCAAGGAAATCTATAGATTCAATGCAATCCCTATCAAATTACCAAGGACATTTTTCACAGAACTCTTTTAAAGTTTGGAAGCACAAAAGACCCAGAATAGAAAAATGGAGTTGGAGGAATCAGGATCCCTGATTTCAGACTATACTAAAAAGCTACAGGATTAAAATCATAAAGTATTGGCACAAAAACAGAACTATAGATCATAACAAGATAGAAAGCCCAGAATTAAACCCATGTACCTACAGTCAACTAATGTGTGACAAAGGAGCCAAGAATATACAATGAAGAAAATACAGTCCCTTCAATAAGTGCTGCTGGGAAAACTGGACAGCTACATGTAAAAGAATGAAATCAGAACATTTCCTAACACCATACACAAAAATAAACTCAAAATGAATTAAAGACCTAAATATAAAGGTAATTCTCTGAAAAGATTTATCAAATGGAAACACAAACAAGATAGATCAAGACCAAAAAAGTGCAAAAAAAATCCCAAGATTATTATTACCGGTAAGGAAAGCGGTATATCACAACAAATCCTATGGACATAAAAGGATAATAAGGAAATACTATAAATCTTTACTTTTTTACAAAAAATTCAACAATTTAGATGAAATTCTTTGTAAAGTACCACCAAAAATTACACAAAAAGGAATATAAAGTCTAGATATATCTGTTAAAGAAACTGGATGCTTAATTAAGGGAGACATAACAATCTTATACAGAAAGTAGACAAAATTAAAACAATTCCTATCTCATTTTATGAGTTGAGTATAACCCTGAAATCAAACCAGAGAAGGATATTGGCAGGAAAGGAAAACTACAGATCAAATACAATGAACAAATATGCTAAAATCTTTAATAAAACTCTAAGAAATCAAACCTACCAAAATATAAAAATCTGTCATGAACAAGTAGGCTGTATCCCAGGAATGCATTATTAGTTTATTTTTTAAAAAGTCAGTGTCCAAAAAAGTACTAGAACTCATCAATGAATTTGGTAAAGTTTCAGGATACCAAATTGATACACAGAAATTTTTTGCATGTTTGTATACTAACACCATACTATCAGAAAGAAAAATAATTTTTTCTTAAAAAAAAAGAATTATTTTCTTAAAAATAATCTCTCTTACAATTGCATCAAAAAGAAAAAAATACCTAGGAATAATATAACTAAAGAGGTAAAGAACCTGTACTTGGAAAACTATAAAACACTGATGAATAAAACTGAAGATGGCACAGATGGGAAGGCACACTGTGTTCATGGATTGGAAGACTTAATATTGTTAAAGTGGCCAAACTATTGAAGGCACTACAGATTCAGTGCAATCCCTATCAAAATATCAATGGGATTTTTCACATAAATGAAAAAAAAAATCTAAATTTTCTATGGAAACAGTAAAGATCGTAAATAGCCAAAGCAATCTTGGAAAATAAGAACAAAGCAGGAAGTATCACGTGCCCTGGTTTCAAACTATACTTCAAAGGTACAGTCATCAAAACAATATGGTACTGCCACAAAAACAGAAACTTAGATCAATGGAACAGAACAGAGAGCCCTGAAATGAACACATACTTATATGGGAAATTAATCTATGACAAAGGAGGCAAAAACATACAATGGGGAAAAGTAGGATATTCAAATAAATGGTGTTGGGAAAACTAGAGACCTATAAGCAAAAGAATCAAGTGGACTGCTCTCTTAGACCATGCACAAAAATTCAAAATGGATTGAAGACCTGAATGTAAGACCTGAAACCATAAAACTTCTAGAAGAAAATATTGGCAGTAAACTCTTTGACATCAGTCTTAATAATATTCTTTTGGATATGTCACCTTAGGCAAGGGAAACAAAAGCAAAAAATAAAAATAAAACCCCAAAATAATGGGACCTCAACCAACTAAAAATTTCTGCCAGCAAAGGAAATAATCTCTAAAATGAAAAGGCCATTGACTGTATGAGTGAAAGTATTTTCAAACAGTATATCTGATAAGGAATTCATCTCCAAAATACACAAAGAACTCATACAACTCAACATGAAAAAACAAACAACCCAATTTTAAAAAATGGGCAGAGGATCTGAATAGACATTTTTTTCCAAAGAAGAAGGTACATGAGAAGATACTCCACATCACTAATCAAGGAAGTACAAATCAAAATAACAATCAGATATCACCTCCCACATGTCACAATGGCTGTTGTCCAAAGGACAACAAATAACAAGTGTTAGTGAGGATGTGGAGAAAAGGGAACGTTTGTGCACTGCAGATGGGAATGTAAATTGGTGCAGCTACTGTGTAGAACAGTATAGAGGTTCCTCAAAAAATTAAAAATAGAACTAATATATGAAGCAGTTGCATTCCTGGGTATTTATCTGAAGAAAACAAAAACACTAATAGAAAAGATATATGCACCCATGTGTCCATTGCAGCATTATTTACAAAACCTAAGATATGGAAGCAATACAGTAGATGAATGGATAAAGATATCTCTCTCTCTCCCTCTCTCTTTCTCTCTCTCTCTCTCTCTCTCTCTCTCCCACACACACACACACACACACACACACACACATGAATATTACTCAGCCATAAAAGAAAGAATGCTGTTTGCAAAAATATGGATGGAGCTGGAGGGTATTATACTAAGTGAAAGAAGTGAGACAGAGAAAGACAAATGCTGTATAATTCACTTATATGTGGAGTCTAAAAACAACACAAATGAACAAACAACAGAATAGCAACAGAGTTATAAATACAGAGAAGAAATAGGTGGTTGCCAAAGGAGAAGAAGGTTGGGGGAGTAAAGTAACAGGAGAGGAAGATTAAGAGGTAGAAACTTCCAGTTGCAAAACAAATGAGTCACAGGTATGAAAAGTACAATGTGGGGAACATAGTCAATATCTATGTAATACCTTTGTGTGGTGACAGATCATCATGAACCTTATCATGATGATCATTTTGAAATGCACAGAATATGGAATCACTGTGTTGTGTAACGAACAAATACAGTGTTGTAGATCAGTGTTGTAGGTCACTTTTGCTTCAAAAACAAGCAAACTCATAAAGATCATATTTATGGTTACCAGAGATGGGGGTTGGGGGGTAGAAATTGGATGAAGGCAGTCAAAAGATACAAACTTCCAATTATAAGATAAAGAAGTACTAGGGATGCAATGCACAGCATGAAAACACAATTAACACTGTTGTATATTGTATACGAAAATTGTTATCCTACAAATCTCATCACAAAGATATTGTAGGAGAGAGTAAATCCTACAAATTCTCATCACGAGGAAATTTTTTTCCCATTTCTTTAATTTTGTATCTATATGAGATGAACTCATATTTACTCTATATGAGTTCACTAAACTTATTGTGAAAATCATTCCAGGGTGTACATAAGTCAAATCATTATGCAGTATACTTTATTTTTTCTATACGAAAGGTTTATTTTATTTTATTTTTATTAATTTATAGTTGATTTATAGTGTTGTGCCAATTTCTGCTGTACAGCATAGTGACCCAGTCATACACACATATAATTCTTTTTCTCATACTATCTTCCAACATGTTCACTTTAAACTTATACAGAGCTGTATGTCAATTATATCCTAATAAAACTAAAGGAAAAATATAAAAATAAAATTAAAAATTAGCATTGATGAGAAGGCTGAGAAAGTCATAAATTATTATAATAGATACAGAAAAAAACGTGACAATATTTTATAACTATTATAAAATATTACCACCAAAGTAAAAATAAAAATAATCCTTTCCAATTTAACAAGAGCCATCTACAAAAAACCTACAGTTGAGGGGTTCCCGTCGTGGCTCAGTGGTTAACGAATCCAACTAGGAACCATGACGTTGTGGGTTCGATCCCTGTCCTTGCTCAGTGGGTTAAGGATTTGGCATTGCCGTGATCTGTGGTGTAGGCTGCAGACTTGGCTCGGATCCCCGAGTTGCTGTGGCTCTGATTCGACTCTAGCCTGGGAATCTCCATAAGCCACGGGAGCGGCCCAAGAAATGGCCAAAAGACAAAACAAACAAACAAAAAACCTACAGTTGACCTCATGCATATTGGCAAGAGAAAAGAATGCTGCCTTTATAAAAGCTGGTAAAAGGCAAAATATATGCTCACCACTTCAATTCAATATCATACTGGATGTCCAAGCTAGTGAATTAAGGCAAGAAAAAGAAATAAAACCATAAATGGTAGAAATTAAAAAGTAAAACCACCTTTACTCACAGATGATGTGATCACACTTGTAGCAAATCCTAAAGAACCCATAACAAGAAAAAGAAAATCTGAGTAAATTTAACAAGGTTGCAATAGACAAAGTAAATATACAACGTTAAGTGTATTCTTTTTTTAAGATTTTTTTTTTCTTTTCTTTTTGCATGTGGAAGTTTCTGGGTCAGGGATCAAACCTGAGCCACAGCAGTGACAATGCCAAATTCTTCACCACTAGGTCACCAGGGAACTCCTCAAGTATATTCTTGTCTTCTTCTTTTTTTTGCCTTTTCTAGGGCTGCACATGCAGCATATGGAGGTTCCCAGGCTAGGTTTCTAATCGGAGCTGTAGCCACCAGCCTACACCAGAGCCACAGCAACACCAGATCCGAGCCGCATCTGTGACCTACACCAGAGCTCAAGGCAACGCCGAACCCTTAACCCACTGAGCAAGTCCAGGGCTCAAACCCGCAACCTCATGGGTCCTAGTCGGATTCATTAACTACTGCGCCACGACAGGAACTCCTCTCAAGTATATTCTTTATACAAGCAAAACCCAATTGGAAAATTACATACCGTTCACAATAGTAGGAATAGTTAGAGATAAACACTTACGGATAAATTTAACAAAACATGTAGAAGATGTACATACCCATCATGGCTCAGCGGTAATTAATCCAACTAGTATCCATGAGGACGAGGGTTCAATCCCTGCCCTTGCTCAGTGGCTTAAGGATCTGATGATGTTGCTGTGAGTTGTGGTGTAGGTTGCAGTCATGGCTTGGATCCTGTGTTGCTACGTCTGTGGTATAGACTGGCAGCTACTGCTGCGATAGGACCCCTAGCCTGGGAACTCCCGTATGTTGTGGGTGTGGCCTTAAAAATACAAAAAAAAAAAAAAAAAAAAGATGTATACACTGAAAACTGCATAGTATTTTGAGGGAAGTTAAAGAAGACCTCAGTAAATAAATTATATGTCATATTAATGGATTAGAATATTCAATATGTTTAGGATGATGATTTTCATCCAAAGTGATCTGTAGGATCAAAGACAACTCCAATAAAAATCCCAGCAGATATTTTAGTGGAAATATCAAATTCTATAAAAGTGCAAAAGACCTAAGATGGGCAAAAATAAAATCTTGAGTTAGAAAATTTCCAGAGTGAAAAAAATATTTTACATCTTGATAGGAGTGTAGCTAAATGGATGTATGCATTTGACAAGGCTTATTGAACCATACCTATATGAACCAGTATGGTATTTGTGCTATATGGAAATTATACCACAACAAAAAGCTATGAACATAAGTTAACAACCAAAAAAAAAAAGAGTCCCAGATGGTTTAATAAAGACATTACACAAAACATTTAGGAAGGAACAATTGCATTTTGTTCAGATGATTCTAGGTGAATAATAGAGGCCACACTTCCTGGAGTGGATATGAATTCTTTACAAAAAATCTCATTCCACGTACTTGGTAGAGTGCAGGTTCTACCAC
This sequence comes from Sus scrofa, assembly GCF_054392235.1. Classification (NCBI taxonomy): domain Eukaryota; kingdom Metazoa; phylum Chordata; class Mammalia; order Artiodactyla; family Suidae; genus Sus; species Sus scrofa. The sequence goes on from NC_139383.1 coordinate 153,924,035, forward strand.
CTTGGAAATTAGGCTAGATTATTCTAGTTTGCCAGCCTGTGGCAATCTCACTGATAGGAAACAGGGCAATGTATCATCCAACCTTATTCAGTTTCCTCCCTCTCATCTCTTGCCAGTGCTATCAGTTGGCCAAACCCAACTGGACGCCAGAGAGAATGCAGTTGGACTCCACAGGCACTGGGCAGCACATGGAAAGATAAAGAGGACTTAGAAGGGCAAACAGAAGATAACCACCAAAGAATCAGATGGATTTTAAGCAGGCTGAATTCTTAGAAAACCAGGCACCTAGACTAAAAGCTCTTTCAACTGTCCAGGACTTGAAGCAAACATTAGGTCCCCAAACTGTCTAGAAGTCTATTCAGCAACCAAAGAAGAAACACTGTCCAATGTCCAATGTTTCAGACATGGCTAGGTCAATAAAGGTACAGAAAGAGCCTGACAAAGGATGGACACGTGGGCACCGAAAACTGGAGAGACTCTCTTCCCAATGATCAAGTTAGAACCTTCTCAGTCACTTCCCATGCTTGGAGTAGATGACCCTTGTGTATCTTTCCAGGCAGATTTCAGAATTGCCTTGAGCTGGACGTAATTACCATGCAGGTGTTTGGCTTGTCCTTCCTGGGGAGGATACACGTGTGCTCTTCTGCGTGTAAGAGACGGAACTGAGTGTTTTGTGACAGAAGAGTGGATTGCAGTAGGGATGAGGGCTGTCCACATGGTGGTATTGCACCTTCCTAGCCTCTTTGGATTTGGGCATGGCCATGTGACTTGCCTTATTCATGCATGTAGATGTCATTATCCTAAATAAAATACTAGTAAAAGAGATCTAAAAGTATATAGGTTAATAGTAGAAAAAAGCACTATCTATCAAAGGAGAAAAATGACTTCAAGGAATGCAGAAGCACTAACTTTTTAATGTCAACATCAGAAAGCAGAGCAGGGAGTGCCTGTTGTGGCTCAGCGGTAATGAACCCAACCAGTATCCATGAGGATGTGGGTTGGATCCCTGGCCTCGCTCAGTGGGTTAAGGATTGGTGTTGTTGTGAGCTACAGTGTAGGCCACAGATGGCTGGGAGGATCTGGTGTTGCTGTGGCTCTGGTGTAGGCTGGCAGCTACAGCTCTGATTCAACATCTAGCCTGAAAATATCTGTATGCCACAGGTGTGGCCCTAAAAAACAAAACAAAAAAAAAAGGAAAAATGAAAAGAAAGCAGAGCAGTGGTTGCCTGGGAAGAGAAGGGAGGAGTTGGGAGGAGCATGAAGAGGCCACCAGAAAACTTGGGGATGATGGAAATATTTACTACCTTGATAGTGGTGATAGGGTCTTGAGTACATACAGTGTCAAAGCTTATCAAATTGTACTCTTTTTTTTTTTTTTTTTGTCTTCTGTCTTTTGTCTTTTTTGTTGTTGTTGTTGTTGTTATTGTTGCTATTTCTTGGGCCGCTCCCGCGGCATATGGAGGTTCCCAGGCTAGGGGTCGAATCGGAGCTGTAGCCACCGGCCTACGCCAGAGCCACAGCAACGCGGGATCCGAGCCGCGTCTGCAACCTACACCACAGCTCACGGCAACGCCGGATCGTTAACCCACTGAGCAAGAGCAGGGATCGAACCCGCAACCTCATGGTTCCTAGTCGGATTCGTTAACCACTGCGCCACGACGGGAACTCCCAAATTGTACTCTTTAAGTATATTCAGTTCAGTTTATGCCAATCATACCTCAATAAGACTGTTTTTATTTATTTTTTATTTTTTTAATTTATTTTTTTATTTTAATTTTTTTTATTTTTTTTGTCTTTTTGTCTTTTTGCCTTTTCTAGGGCCACTTCTGCGGCACATGGAGGTTCCTAGGCTAGGGGTCTAATCGGAACTATAGCCATCAGCCTATGCCACAGCCACAGCAATGTGGGATCCAAGCGAGTCAGCAACCTACACCACAGCTCACAGCAATGCCAGATCCTTAACCCACTGAGCAAGGCCAGGGATCGAACCCACAACCTCATGGTTCCTAGTCGGATTCGTTAACCACTGAGCCACGACGGGAACTCCTATTTATTTTTTAAATTATTATTATTATTATTTGCTTTTCAGGGCCACACTGGCAGCATATGGAGGTTCCCAGGCTAGGGGTTGAATCAAAGCCACAGCTGCTGGTCTATGCCATAGCCACAGCCACAGCAACGCCAGATCCAAGCCTCATCTGCCACCTACACCACAGCTTACGGCAACGTAGGATCCTTAACTCACTGAATGAGGCCAGGGATCGAACCTGCAACCTCATGGTTCCTAGTCAGACTCATTTCTGCTGTGCCAGAACGGGAACTCCAGACTGTTTTTAGAAAGTCATGCAGGGAGTTCCTATTGTGGCTCAGTGGATTAAGAACCCAACATAGTGTCTTTGAGGTTGTGGGTTTGATCCCTGGCCCTGCTCAGTGGGTTAAGGATCTGGTGTTGCCATGGCTGTGGTGTAGGCCTGCAGTTGCAGCTCCAGTTCAACCCCTAGCCCAGGAACTTACATATGCCAGAGGTGTGGCCCTAAAAAGAAACCAAAAAAAAGTCATGCATGATAAACACTGTAAGTGAAATAGAAGGGATTTACTTTAAACTGTAGGCCACCTTTGTCTTTCTTTTGTCTTTCCTCCACTTCCTCACATAGTTTCTAAAGTTGCACTGGGCTATTATCTCTTGATGGTTTGTCTCCATCCTTTTTTTTTTTTTTTTTTTTTTTTGCCAAACCTGCAGCATGCAGAAGTTTCAGGAACAGGGATCAAACCTGTGCTACAACAGTGACCTGAGCCACAGCAGGTACAATGCCAGATCCTTAACCCACTAGGCCACCAGGAAACTCCTGGCTCTACCTTTTCGACACTTCTATTTTATTTATTTATTTATTTTTATGCCTATACCCACAGCATATGGAAGTTCCCAGGCCAGCCATGGATCAAATCTGAACCACAGCTGAGACCTGCTGCACAAATGCCAGATCCTTTAACCATTGTGTCGGGCTGGGATTGAACCTGTACCTCCACAGCGACCTGAGCTGCTGCAGTCAGATTCTTAATCCGATGGAACACAGAGGAAATTCCAATTTTGGTTTAGTTTTGACATGCATGTTTTTGCAACATCACACTTAATGGTGAGAAACTGAATGTTTCCTCCTAAAAATCAAGAACAAGGCAAGGATGCCCTCTTTTATCATTCCTAGTCCACATAACACTGGAAGTCCTAGCTAGCTCAATAAGATAAGAAAATGCATATAGATTGGAAATAAATAGATGAAATTGTTTCTATTAGAAGGTGACAATATTCTGGTAGAAAATTCCAAGGACTCCCCCAAAATATTCCTGAAGCAAGTTTAGCCATGTTGCGAGATACAAGGTTAATATGCAAAAGCCAACTGCACTCCTATATTCCAGCAATAAACTATTGAAATTAGAAATTAAAAAGCAGTATCATTTACAATGGCTCCATAAAAAATTATTTACACATAACTCTAACAAAATATGTATGGGATTTTACATAGAAACCTGCAAAACATTTCTGAACAATTCAAAGACAATCTAACTAAATGGAGAGCTATTTAATATTCATGGATCAAAGGACTCAATAATGTTAATATGTCACTTCTTCCAAACTTGATCTACAGATTCAATGGAAACCCAATCAAAATCCAAACAAGCTATTTTGTAGTTATCTACAAACACATTATAAAGTTTGTATGAAAAAGCAGAACTAGAATAGCAAACATAACATTAAAAAGAACAAAGGAGAATGATACTACCTGACTTCTGAGACTTACTGAAAAGCTATAGTCATCGATAGTATTGGTTAAAGAATGGATATATGGATCAGTACAACAGAACAGACCAATACAAACACAGTCAACTGATCTTTGATAAAGGAGCAAGGCAATTCAACAGGGAAAGGATTTTTTTTTTTCCAACAGATAATGCGGGAACAAGTGAACATTCACATGCAAAAAAAAAAAAAATCTTGACACACACAAACCTTATACCAAAATTAAATAAAAATGGATCACAGACTTAAATGTAAAATGTGAAACTATAAAACTTCAAATAAAAAGCATGAACTTAAATCTATGTGACTTTGGGTTTGGTGATTTTTTTTATATAATACTAAAAGTATGATTCTAAAAGAAAAAAAAATGCCAAGGTAGACTTTATTAAAGTTAAGAACTTCTGGTCTGCCAAAGACACCGTCAAGAGAACAAAAAGACCAGCCTCATACTTGTAACTATTTGCCACAGGTATCATATAAAGTACATTTATCCAAAATATACAAAGAACCCTTAAAACTCAACAAGGAAAAAAACAATTTTAAATGGATATAAAATATGAACAAACATCTCACCAATGAAGATATATGAATAGCACATAGCAAATAATTTTGATTAGAGAATTAAAAATTAAAGCAATAATTAAATATCTCCAGAACTATGAGAATTCCTGACATATAGGAAATATCAAGTACTGACAAGAATACAGCAAAGTGGGATTCACATATTTCTAGTGGTTATGAAAATGGTGTAGACACTCTGGAAATCTGTTTTTAGGGTTCCTATAACATTAAACGAGTTTACCAAAATTTAAACTGGGAACTTTCAATGGATGAATAAACAAAGTGTGGTACAAATAATGGGATAGTATGCAATAATAAAAAGAATTATTGATATACAACAACATGGGTGAATCTCAAAGGCATAATGGTGAATAAAAAAGTCAGTTTCAAAATGTTGGATATTGCATAATCCTATGTATACAACATTCTCAAAAAGACAAAAATACAGGAATGGAGAATATATCAGTCTTTACCATATGTCAGAATGTATTAGGGTTTGAGGAGGCTATAAAAGGGCATCAGGAGGGAGTTCTCTGGTTGATGTATCCTAATCGTACTGGTGGTTACAGGTTTGAAAACTCACAGAGCTGCATATCCAAAAAATATCAGTTTTACCATACATTAAGATGGCAAATAAATTATTAAACATAATACATATTTAGTAATTTATATAAATAAATTGCTAAACACATATAATGTTTGTGTGTATATGTATACACACACATCCACATTATATACATGTGCACATATATGTATATAATGTTCAAAGCCAAACAAGAAGTCCTACACTAAGTGACACAATTGTCAAAAAATTAATGAGGATGGTAATTAGTAAACTGTAATATACATTATTATTTGGAAGCGGGGGGCGTGGTTATACCCGGAGGGTGATGTGAGAGTGGGTCGAAAGTAGTGGTTAGGCTTTGCTATTAGCGAGAAAGACCATCTGAAGTGGTGTGAAAAAGTATTAAGACGCAGGCAAGAAACGGAAGAGGGCAGGGAGCCGGTTTGAGGCAAAAGGACCAACTTCAGATTAGAAGTGATGCTTTGGCCCGGAAGCAGGGTTTGGGAATAGAGCTGAGGAAATGGATGGGAGAAAGTTTGGGAGGCTTAGGAAGAAAAGAGTGAGCAGGAAGAAATGATAAAGGTCGGCACAGACAGTGTGGGGCAGGGAGACTTGCAAAGGCTGGTTGTTTATACAGCGTTTCCTCCAGTCCCGGAGGCACATGCCTAGAGGCACCTGGAAGGGCCAGTGCCGGAGCGTGGGAACGCAGGCGCAGGGATGCAAACAAGGGCTGCCCAGCGGTCTCTCCGGAGTCCAGGTCCGCTGCGCCCGGGCGGCCGCGAACACGCGCGCTCGGAACAGGTCGGTGGGGTGGGGCGCGCGCACGTCCTCGGGAGGCGGGGGCGGGGCACAGCTGCTGCCGGTGACGTCAGGGGGCGCGCGCGGTGGCTGCGGGCGGAGCCAGGAGGCGGGCGCTGCGCGCGGCCGCGGGCGGAGCGGAGGGGCGCGAGGGGCGGAGCGGAGAGCGGGAGAAGGCGGGGGAGGAGAGGCCCCCGGACCGCGAGCGGCAGCTGGGAGGGGGCCGCGGAATCTGAGCGCCAGCAAACAGCTGATCCGATTTTCCTTTAAAGCGAGAGAAAATGGAAGTCGGGTAGCGGCGGCTGCGGCGCTGCGGGCTGGCGGAGCAGAGCGGCGCGGCGCGGCAGGTGAGACGGCGCTGGCCGCGGTGCTGCCGGCGGCGGTGGGGCTGGGGCCGCGGGCCCCGCAGGTGCGCGGTCCGAGCGCGGCGCCTGGTGCTTCCGCGGCTTCGCGGCGAAGCAGGTGGCCACAGGGCCGGGCTGCCTCGGGACCAGGGCGCGGGGGCACGGTGGTCGCGGGCCCGGCGCGGAGCTCGCCAGCGAGTCTGCATTGCGGGCTCGGCTCTGGAGTCCTCGGGCGCCGCGGCCACCGGCTTCGGCCCGGCGCCGCGCGCGTCTCCCGGGCAGGGCGCGGCGCTCACGCCGGGTCGCAGACGGTGTCTCCTCTGGGCCCCTAAGCTGTCTGCACTGGAACGTGATGCCAGGCCCGGGGGCACCGGTCCCTCGGTCCGGGTGCGCGCGCCGGGGTCCCGGGGCACTGGCAGACTCCCAGGCATGGCCGGGCAGCAGCGCGTGAGGCCGCCAGCCGGTTCCCGGGCTGTGGCTGCGTGGGCCATCGCGGCCCGATGCGCCGCTCGCTCTTTCCACTGGGTCTGGCCGGACAGCGGGGGAACGGTTAATGCAATTTGGCTGTGAACCCGGAGGCCTTCTCCAGTATCTTCCCACTGGAGGGGGGAATGTTGCATCTGCTCTGCTTTAAGTGCTCCTTTAAATTCGGGAGATGTCAGTGATGTCATCATTAACAAAAACTTTCCTTCATTGGACACCACCGCTCAAGTGCACCCTCCTCCTGTGCAGCTATTGCAGCCCTTTGAGAATCTTTGCAACAAAATGGATTTGCCTTTGCTCTCGAAACTTGCCAGCTTTACACAGGCGAAAACAGTTTTTATTTTTATTTCTTGGCTTGAGAGTGAATAGATTTGAGAGTGGCTGAAAGGAAACTTGTTAGATCCCCACAGATCTGGGAAACACTTCAACCACATCACATGCATCCAGGGGAAAGTCATGCATGACCCTTAAGTGGTTATTACCTGGCTTTAATTTTTATAAATGAAAGTGAGCCATGAGATGAAAACAAGATATTGTTATGTTCAAGGTGGCAGATGATGTTTTCAGGAAAAGGTAGACAGTGTGGCCTAGATCTTCACAGGCCTTGATTGCTTTAGGAAAATCTGCAGGTCTTCCTCTCCTTCACCCCTCCCCCTCCCCCACCAGGATGGGTCTGGGAGTCACCTGCCCTGGAGAAAGTCTGGGACCCTCCATGCCTTTCCTTTCCTTACCGCAACAGCTCTGGGGCCCACAAGCCTCCAAGGCCAATTCAACACCTGAAGAGGGTTGAGAGCGTGCAGAGGCTAATACCAACCTGCACAGCACAGAAAGCTCTGAAGGAATTTCCCCCCTAAGTGCCAACATCTTGCCATCATCATTGTGTATGAGAGTTCCATTAGTACTGACTGTTATGGGAACACAAGTAAGCAAGTTCCCAAGACAGTTGCATATCTACTCAAGCCTATCATAACGAAACGTATTCAATGAGGGACAACAAATATTGACATTTGTGAATTTAATAATTAATGAATTCTCCTCATTGGTTCAAATAAACATGCCTTAAATTATTAGTGTGATGATATTGAGTCTGTCAAGAATTTAATACCACAGGCCCCACAGAAGTTTGAGTCTGGTCAGGAAGGTGAAGCCTTCAAACCCGGGATTGATGAGAAGAAACCTTTGGCCTTGACATTCAGCATGGTGGCAGTGATGGCGTCTTGCCACATGTGGGTCTCAGCCTGGATCCTGTATGGCAGTTGTCACCTTAGGGAGTAGCTGGAGGCCTTCAGCCATAGTGAAGATGAAGGCTAGAGTCTCTGAAAAGCTGAACTGTCTGTTCTCCCCTTGTGGGGAGGGGGAGGGGCATACCCCTCTAAAGGAGCAGTGTGTGCCTGGCCTTTCCCCTCCTGAGGTTGCCAGATTTATTCACCGTGGCAAGGCTGAGTGTGACACGAAGCCTTGTAGCAGAATTGCCTCCAAATGTGTGTCTTTTCAGTGGCTTTGCCCATGCTGTATACAGTTGCTTTAAAACTTGACCTCTTAAGTCATGGCTGAGATTTTTCTATAATGAAAGTAGTCTCAATAGTAATGCAATTGGCTTTTGAGCCTCTGAACTCTTTAAAATTGAGTCTGTGAAACCACTCTGGCCACAGATCCATTTATTTTTCACCGAAAGACCTGTGAAAATATTCACTGTAATGTTTTTGATTTAACTCATTGTGGTACTTGTTAAAATACAGATACAAGTATTTCCACTAAATCTTGAGGTATTAGCTACTTTTTCCCTAAAAATTTCAAATATCATCACTTGAAAGCCTCTTCATCCCCCTTTTATGGTTAGAGTATCATATCTTCCTATTCTAAGAAGCCAAAACTGCCTTGGGTTTTCTTGTTCCTTTTTGATCTTAAGGTCGTTTAAATTCCTGTTTTAGGCCTGGAGCATAAAGGCTGAGTCAGCTCCCGAGGGGCCAGCAGGGGGCGTGCTAAATGCATCGTGGTGGACCTCTACCTGAGCCACCTTGGGAAAGGATGGAGAGTCCCCAAACTCGGTGTGTGTGTGTGTGCCTGTGTGCCTGCCTGTCTATCAAGAGCTGGAAATTGAAGGAAGGGTGTACTTTGGCCAGAGAATGTGGGCCTCCCTCCATAGGGCAGGGAGATGGCTTTAATAGCTCTGTGACTTTGGAGAATGATGGTTGGTCCTAGTGTGAAGATTCAGGGCCTGCTCAGACTGCAGGAGGGAAAGTGTTGACTGAAGGAGGAGTGACTTGGCCTCCTGGAACTCCCCGCCTGCATCTTGGTCCTGGCAGGGACAGAATAGTACCAGCTAGGACAGCCAGTGGAAATGCTCCCCCCGCCCCCCAATCATGTTTTCTCTTGGGTTTGACAGCTATTGACTTAAACCCTGGTACTCTGTCAGTGGCACTTCCTAGGGTGGTTATTTTCCTGCCTTGCCAGGGTTATTGGCTTCAAGTTTCTCTTATGGAGAAAAGCAAATGTGGAATCCTGTCTGTTTCTTTGCTGGAAAAAAATGAAAACAGGAGGGAAGAGGCACCTTTGTACTCACTTAAATGTGCTGAGTCTGGTTTTAAGTGTGTGCCATGTTACTCATCAGAAAGTTCCTGGTAAGGCTAGAGAGGTGAGTGCCTATAGGGAGGGTCTTCTTGCCATGCTGGGATGGGCGTGTCCCAGGGCATCTGGATGTGGTCTGAAAACCAAGACCCAGACATCCTCCCCAGGTTCCTCATGAAAACACACACTTGGATGGAATAGGTCTTCTACTAGACAACTGTCCAAATGCTATGACTGGATATTTCTTTATACTACTTCTTTTTTTGGCTGGACCTTCAGCATGTGGAAGTTCCTGGGCCAGGGATCAAATCTGAGCTGCAGCTGCAGCTAACACCAGCTCCTTAACCCACTGCACCAGGCCAGGGATCAAATCCTTGCCTCAGCAGCGACCTGAGCCACTGCAGAGACAATGCTGGATCCTTTAACCTGCTGTGCCACATTGGGAACTCTTATTTCTTTATTCTGTCAAAAATGCATGTGAAATCAAACTCTTGATTTCAAAGGGGCAGGTGGAAATTACTGTTCAGCTTGGTGCCTCATTTGGAGCATTTTAGGTGACTAGGGGGGATGTGCCATTCCATTAAAGGGGGCACCAGATCCTTTTGGGAGCTGTCCATCCCTGAAGACGACCACAGAGTATCCTACTCAGAGGGAATCCTGAGAGCCATAGGCATTGGAAGGAGGCAGAACACGCTGATTCCTTTTTATGGTATATCCCACTTGAAAACATTTTGCCCTTGAAACGTGAATGTGGAGTTTCCTTTGCCCTTGGTAGACTGCCGTGTCTGCCAAGTAATCTGTCTGTCAGACCAGGAATGAGATGGCTTTAACATATATGAGACGGAGTAGGCCAGGAAGGAGCTGCCATTACCACTCTTTGAGGATGGAGGTCTTTACCATTCATAGTAACAGACTGGATCCATGGGTTGAAAACTAGTTTTAAAAATACTGAAAATGAGAGATAGGCTGATGCTGCTGGTGTTGTGGAGGTGTGTTTAGTTGGTTGGCTTGCATATGGTATCTCTTGGGGCAGGGGCTGGGTTGTCAGTAGTAAAGACTGGGATTAGGAGGGAGTGGACCATGCATTTCCTCCTGCAGTAGCCACGCTGGCCACCTTGGACAGGGCATGGCTCCATCATTCTCTAGGCCACTGGTGAGAAAAGGAGAGAGTCGATCTCGCATGTCTCCAAGGCCTCATCTAGTAAAACTGCATGATCCCACAAATCCCTTGTGCTTGCTCTTATAGATGCTCTCCACTAGCTCACATTCTGATAAGTCAAGTGTACCTTTGTGCTAATGTAAGTTCTAAATACATATCTCTTGGTTTTAGCAGATAAGTCTAAAGTAAACTCATTTTCTCAGTTTGAAGGATTTTGAGTCTCTTTTTGCAAAGAAGTATTTCCCGTTTGAGCTTAGTTTATTCTTACATGCTTTTCCTTATAAATGTGATGGATAGTTGATGTCCAGTTGAATATGCTTGCCTAAGATGCTGTATTACCTTTTATGAAATTTGAAGGGAGACTGCTGAAATTCTTTTTCTTTTCTGTTTCATTCAAGTGTTTCATTAGATCACTGCAGAGTTTCACATGGTCCTAGGGATGGGTGTGAAGAGACCCACTCATCCCTTAGTGAGACTGTTTCTTAGCTACAGGGATGAGTTTAGGGGTGGTTGTCCCAGTGCTCTCCCTGCCAGCTTGGGTCTTGCTACCACTGTGAAGATCCCAGCTCTGCTGCCCTGGGACTAACACTCCAAGGATTTATCCAGATCATCTCTGTGATTCCATTTTAGAAATTGCCTATGACATGGGGCTATCCTGGATCTTAAAGGAAGCTTGGGACTGGCCAGGCATGTCCAGACTTGTGGATGAGACCGCACAAAAGACTGTGTCCTGGGATGTCATGTGCCTCCTGCCCCACAGCCCCCCTCAACCCCCCTGCCCCATGGTTGAGTCAGTACCCTTTTATCTTGGGAGTTCAAAGGCCACTGTGATAGTCCATTTCCCCACTGTTCCTCTAGTGGTGATGGGAAGCTTGGAGAATATGTGTATTATTGAAGTATGGAGCAACACAATTAAAAAAAAATTGTTCAACATCTACATTGTCAACTTTTTTCTTTTTAAAATGTATAAATTTGAATATTTATTTTGCTAGTCATTTTTTTTCTTTAAATTTTTTTTATTGAAGTATAGTTGATTCACAATATCATGTTAGTTTCAGGTATGCAGCCCTGATTATACATTTTTGTAGTCTTCAGATTATCTTGCCTTATAGAATATTACAAAATTACAGCAAAAGGACCCTTACTGGGCGGTAGGTCCTTGTTAATTATCTGTTTTATATATAGTTGTAGGTATATGGTAACCCCAACTTCCTAATTTATCCCTCCCGCTACCACCCTTTCCCCTTTGGTAATGGTAAGATTGATTTCTAAGTTTCTGAGTATCTATCTGTTTTGGAAGTAAGTTCATTTGTATCTTTTTTTTTTCTGAATTACTTCACTCAGTAAAATTAACTCTAAGTCCATCCATGTTGCCGCAAATGACATTATTTCATGCTTTTTGATGACTAACATTCCATCATGTACATGTACCACATCTTCTCTATCCAGTCCTCTGTCGAAAGACACTTAGGTTGCTTCCATGTCTTGGCTATTGTAAATAGCCAATGAACAGTGCTACCCTGAGCATTGGGGTGTTTTGCCGGTCTTTTAAATATCATGCTGTCTCTTGAAAAAAAAATCATCCCTGAACAGGGGAAAAAAATGGACAAGTTCCAGCCAATTTGGATGGGGTGACCAGCGGTGTGACTGTGGGTGCAGTCCGAGGTGGCCCCCAAGGGGAAAATCTCTGCTCTGGCCCTCGTGCAGGTTTGGGGGGAGGACTGGGTGAGAGCATGCTCAGTGAGTTCTTCAGTTCTAAAGAGCTCAGTCGTTCTAGTAAAAGGCACTCACCACTAGCCTGGTTTCCCTGCCTCGTCAGTTTGTCAGTTGATGGATTTACCCTTTACACTTATAGCTGAAATCCCAGCTTAGAGGAACTTGCTTTAACTTTTTTTTGGAGGGGAATAAGGTGGCCTGGGTGAGAAGGAGGGGGGACCTTCTATGGCAGTGATTCTTGTCGTTTATCCGTAATTGTTGGCGAGCTCTGTGATAACAGGCTAAAGGAAGTTCCTCCAATTTGGAGAAGACTAAAGACTCCCTGGGAACTGGGCTGCATCTCCCACCTCCGGGATGCTGTTGGGCATGTGACTAGCAGGCCCCCGAGGGCTCATTAGGTGGAGCATGCAGACTGTACTTTCTCACCCTGGAGTTGATGAAGGATTAGTCTTTTGCATGGACAACTGAGGGGTGAAAGAAAGGAAAGAGAAAAACATTCCAAAGGTGGAGTCCTGCCAGTCCCATGCCAATAAGGGACAGTGACTGTGGCCTCAGGCTTTGCCAGCATGGGTGGTCCTGGCATTGACCCCCTGGGGAGGTGTGTGGCCAGCCCTGTGTCTACACTGCTCTCCTCACCCAAAGTGAGCCCCCGGAAGGGTTTTCTGTTCTTCCTAAGACCAGGTGCATCCTTGTCATCAGTGGAGGATGCAGAAGTCCCTGCCTCCTTAGGGACGTGCAAGCCCCTGTGGGGGGAGGTGGCTTTTTCCAGCCCTGCTGCTTACCAGGTTACACAGAAGCTCCGTGGCTGTTTCACTTGGCACTGTGGCGAGCATATTCTGGGAGCCTGTGGTCTGGACTTGTGGGGGTGGGGACAGTTTGTAAGGTCTGACTTGTCTGAGGTGTGGACAGTGGACTGGGCCCTCAGGGCCATCTGGTTCCAAATGGCCAGCAGATTCTCAGTTTTTAGGCCTGGGTATGTGGTTAGCCTCATCTCCCCAGGGTCGACTGCCTGCCAGCATCTCCTAAGGTTTCTCCTTCCCAAGTTGACTGACCCCACGAACATTCTGGAGGTCACTGTGTTCAGACATGCATTATCACAGAGGACTCGTAAGACTGCAGGGCTCAGGGGAGGGGTGATACAGGCAAGAAATTCCACTGCTTTTGCATTGAGGGTTTACCAAAAGAAGATACTCTGTTGCTGCATTAAAAAAAACAAAAAAAACCTTTTTATTTTTGGCTGTGCCTGCAGAATGCAGAAGTTCCCAGACCAGGGATTGAACATGTGCCACAGTGACAACACAGGATCCTTCACCTGCTGTGCCACCTGGGAACCCCCACTGCTGCATTTAAATTAGGAGGTATTGTAGAGGTTGCAGACCACCACATAAAGCGATCACATGAATTTTTTGGTTTCCCAGTGCATGTAAAATTTGGGTTTATGCTATAATATAGTTTATTATGTATGGAATAGCATAAATCTAAAAAATATAAATGCCTTAATTTTAAAATACTTTATGGCTAAAAAATGCTAACCATTATCTGATGATGCAGGGTTGCCGCACACCTTCTGTTGGTAAAAAATGCAGTATCTGTGAAGCACGGTGAAGCAAAATGCAATTAAATGAGGTCGCTTGCACTAGGCTGTGGAGTGACTGAGGGACAGGCAGGAAATTCGGCCATGGCTGTGGAGGAGCATCTGTGTGGCCCTTGCTGTCCATGATGTAATGGCTGGGCTGGGCCTGCTGGGGGAGAACCTCTGGCCCAGGCCTCCACCTTGCACACATCTCTAGCCCTCTGTTTTGCAGTTGAGGTGTAGATATATGGCTGTCTGACCTCTGATACCTCATTCAAGTCCATGATTCTGGGCCCAGTAATCGCCTCATTCTCTCCAAGTAGTGACTAATCAGGGGAAAGAAAGCCCCATTCATTGCTGGGAGAGAACAGCTAGGGGAAATTAAGCATCTCTTAAAATGCCTGATTTATGTAATTTATATCTGTTTTCTCAGGCCGAGGAGACTATGAAGCATTTTAAGAAATATTTATAATTAGAAAAGGGTTGTATGGACAGCATCCCTCCTTCTGACCAGCGTCTCCTAAGGTTTCTCCTCCCAAGTTGACTGACCCCCAAGGAGGCCCCCAGTGAGAAGGCTGTACCATGGCCCTGTGTTCAAAATAGGCTCCTCACGTGCATTTGTGAAATGCATTTAATAGCCCTGTGGGAATTAAAATTAGAAATTTAATTATTCTTTCTGGAATTGTTTAGCTCCCTTGAGTTCAAAAGTGTGAGAGTTGAGAATGTGGCTCATGTAAAATTTGACACATTTTCAAACTTGAGCCCCCAATTTGTACCATGCAATAGTAACAAAAGCCGGGTTATTTACCAGTTTACTTTGATCTGACACAGGGCAGATTGTCTGTTCTCTGGGGAGGTATAGTTTCACATTTTCTGTTTTATGTATCTGTATCTATATCTATATCTATATCTATATCTATATCTATATCTATATCTATATCTATATCTATATATCTATATCATAGACACCAGACGCCTATGCTGTCTTAGAGAATATTGGCTACATCTGTTTAATGAGGCAAATAAGTGCACTCCAGATTTTAAAAAACCCTCCTTCCCACATCCCCTTTCCCTGTCTGGGGTTGCAGAGGGGCCTTGAAGAAGGAAGGCCTGCATTGTCAACGGCACAGCCAGGGATGAGGGACTATAGGGCTACACTTCCTTTGGGCCTCCTGCCATATCCCTACAACTGTGCTGCCCTCTCTGGTCCCCTGACCAGGACTACTCTCTTGCTCTCTACCACAACTCTCTCATGGGCTCTTTTCCCTGCTCCAGAGAGACCCCAAGGGGCTTCTGGGGCCTCTGGCCTCCCCCCAGAGGAAGATCCCCTGTCACCTGCCTCACCGTTATTTCAGTTTGGCAAGAGAGTAAGATCTACCCAGCTTCCTGAAACAGAGCAGACCATGATGCTGTGATAGGCAGGTCTGCCCCAATGGATTGAATGTTTTCTTTTAAGTGATTAGCCTTCTCTGTCAATGTCCCCTTTTTGTTCTCCCTCCTGCAAAAGTTTCCAGAGAAGGAACTGAACCATTGTACCCTTGATGAGAAAATGGAGGTTCACAGTTCAAGGCTGCTGTCTCAATGAGACAGCCCTTTATGAGAGTGGAAGGTCTATGGCCCTCCCCCTCCCACTCCCATGCTCTGTGTGCCCTTGGGGTGCATTCTGGAGGCCAGGTGTGGGACCCTGGAGAGAGGGGAGGGTGGGCATTACTAAAAACAGGCTTGCAATCAAGTATGGACCCTCTGTGGTAAGGCAATGCCCATGTCACCAGACAGGGGGAAAGTCAAGTGTTCAAGGGAGTGGTGGAGCTGTCTGGAGTCAAACCTAGACTCTGACCCTCCCACCCCACCCCAAAGTGTGCATTCTTCTTGTCACAGTCTTCTTTACAGGGAGGAAGAGAAGCAGAGACGTTTTTGGAGCAGAAAGGCACTTTGGCCATCCACTCCCCAATGTGTTGGGACCTGTCTAAATTCACAGAGCTGCTGGGCCAGCAGCAGGGCGGACCAGGTTCCTGATGTCCCTTCCTATCACTCTCTCATGTTGCCCAAAAGACAGGCAGTGACATTTTGCCCCAGGTTCCTGGTGATACCTTGGACCAGTGGGGAACGGCATGAGAAAGCCCCTCTGGAATGGACATCTTGTTGCCCCAACAGCAGATCTCCCCTGAGGGTCCTGGGTGCTGGCCTGGCCTGAGCATGCGTGATAGAAGGACAACGAGGATTCTGTGTGATCTTTGGGTAGTTCTTAGGTTGGAGGCGGGGCCACAGGTATTGGCATCACGTGGGTGGAGCCCAGCCAGGTGGGAGCCAAGCTTCCTCAGGGTGGCTGGGAAGGGTGGGGGGGGTCCAGGACTCAGGCACATGCTCGGGGAGGAGCCCTTCACAGACCCAGCTTTGGTTTCTTTATCTAGACATGAAGCTGTACTTTGCAAGTTGTTTAAAACTATACAAACGGAAGAAACAATTTGGGGAATTTAAAAAAACATTTTTATTATAGTTGCTTTTCAGAAGCAAGAATAAAAACCTGGAGGAAATGTAGAAAAGAGCATGCCTTTTGGAGACGAGTAGAATTTTGCCTGAAGCTGATGGATGCCCCCCATTGGCCCATAGCCTTTTGCTGCTGGCCCAGGAAGCTGATGCTAGACTCTTGGACTTAACGCAGGCAGGGGTCGGCTGTGATCAGGCTGTGGTATGAGGCTGTGTGCCTGTTCCCGGGGACTGCGCCACATCCTTCCCACGGCTTTCCCTTTCCCCAATCCCTGAGTGTTTCCAGGCATTTGACCCAGGTTAGCCAGTGAGTGTTGCTGGGTGGACTGGTGGAGTGGGGCCAGATCAGGCCCCTTCCCAGACCACCTAGTGCCCTTGTACTCACTCTGTCCAGCCATCCCATGGGGTCCTGCATCCCCAACATGCTCTGCTTTCCAGGGTCTAGAGGAGAGGTTGTGGACACCCAAGTGTCTGTAGAAGAGCTCCTAAGTGCTCAGGCCAGCCGGGGTGAGTCGCCGCCATCCCCAGACCCCTGGAGGCAGGGATGTGGGAGAGGCTGTGCTTTGAGGCCAGACCTGCCGAGTTCAGTTTACATGGCTCTGCCTCCTGTTCTGAGTCCCTGGCTGGGTCAGGTCATCTCCCAGCAGATGACAGTAGTTCAGGGCCCCTGTCGGCTCTCTGCAGCGTATCTTTCAGCTCCTCTACCCTCAGAACAGATTCCTGCCTAGCTGGGTGTTCATTCCTTTCTATCAGGGTTGGGAAAAGATTTGTCCCATCGATGGGGCTTTGGGGGACTTTGGGGAGGGGTCTCACTACTTCGAGCCACCATTTCCACATCTGGAAGGAGGGTGAGCCCAGGCACTTTGCACGTTGTTGCAAGGACCACAGAGACTGGTGGACAGGTGCTTGTGTGGATACCAGAGAGAGGCTGCCCTTGAAATAGAGGGGCTCCTCCAGGAACTTCAGAGCACAAGCACTACCTTCCTGAACTCATGGGATGCTCCAGGATAGAGGGCAGCCTGGACCCTAGGACACTCACCAGAATTCACTGTGAATTTTGCTTTTTAGAAAACCCAACGATTGATTCTTCAAACCTTTGTCATTGACATTCTTTTTTTTTTTTTTTTTTTTTTTTTTTTGCTGCTGTGCCTGTGGCATGTGGAAGAAGTTCCCAGGCTAGGGATGGAACATGTGCCACAGCAGCAACCCAAGCAAAAGTGGTAACAACACCAGGCCACCAGGGAACTCACTCAGTGTTCATTTTTTAAAGACTATTGATGAGATCAGTTGACATGTTGGGGGAAGGGGAGTTGAGAGGTAGGAGGCCTGTTTGACTCCACTTTCCTCTTGGTGTTTTGAGTAGAAACGCTTTGTTTTGGAGAAACTTTTTGTAAAACATGTTCATTGAGAAATAGTGAAATCTGGGAAGACAAAATATGGAACTGGCCACATCCTGTCTCCAGCACTATAGAATTGGCCAGAGGGCAGGTATTGCTCCATAGAAATAGAGCTGTACTATGTTTTACTCTTTTTCCTTTGCTTATTCAATTTTTTAAAAAACTAGAAAGCCAATATTTGCACTGGTTAACAGAATTTAAGCAAAACAAGAGTGTATAGTAAAATATGAGTCATTTTCTTATCTCAGGTCCCATCCCTCTCACAAGAGGCACAGCTGTTAATTGCCCCAATGTATCTTTCTAGGAGTATTCTGTGGATGCCTAAGTATGTATATTTTTTTTCCCTCTGGTTTTAACACATAGAAGCATGCAGTGTTCTCCCCTTTCCTTTTTTCTCAACTAATCATGTTGGAGATGGTTGCATGTTTAGTCTATCGAATGTGCTATTTAAAATAAAATGTATTCATTTAAATTTTTATTTAATAGTGAAGGATTTGCTGAAATGTAAGCTAAGTGTCTTCTATCTTAGAGTTCTAAGAATGTCCATTTCCTGGGTTGGGTGGGCCAGCCTGTGGTAACCAACATAAGCACATAACCCCAGGTTACGTGGTGGCTGGCCCCTCTGAGGTGGCAGTTCCTGCAGCAGGGCTGGTCCATGAGCCGGAAGCAGTATCCGCCTGTCCCTCCACACACAGCCATGCGGGTTAGTCAGGCACTCAGGAACAAGAGGAAATAGATTGGGAAGAAGCTAGAGTCACCATTCTTGCTGTAAAGTGAGGGGAAAACTATGGAATACATGTTTGCCAGCTGCCTTGAGTGGTAATCAGCTCAGTTCTGCTTTGAAAGATGATTCAAGTACATGCCTGCTCTTCTTCCCACCACCCTCCCATCTTTCCTGTCTTATTTGCGTTACCATTCTTTTCTTTAGGTTGTCTAGACTTACACCATTTGTTCTCTTGTAGGTGACCTCAAGTTTCCACGGTTACCTGGTCTTTTTCCTATGTTCAGATGGATTCCAGTCCATTATCTGTAATTCTAGAGGAATTCCTAAGGCCTTTCTTTCATTATTATTTTTTTTTTTAGCTGTCTTTTTAAAAAATTCAAGTATTGATTGTTGATATTGTTTTTTGTTTGTTTTTTTTTTCCTTTTCTTTTTAGGGCTGCACCTGCCTTAAGCCTATGGAAGTTCCCAGGCTAGGGGTCTAATCAGAGCCGCAGCCACCAGCATGTGCCATAGCCACAGCAACGCTGCATCCTTAACCCACTGAGCGACGTCGGGGATCAGACCCACATCCTCATGGATATTAGTCGGGTTCATAACCAGCTGAACCACAATGGATACTCCCTAATTTAAGTATTGTTGATTTATAATGTAGTATTAATTTCTGCAGTACAGCAGAGTGATTCAATTATATACACACACACTCTCTTTTTTTAAATATATTCTTTTCCATTCTGGGTTTATCATAGGACGTTGAATATAGTTCTCTGGGCTATATAGTAGGACCTTGTTGTTCATCCCCTCCATGTATAATAGCCTACATCTGCTAACCCCTACCCCCCACTCCCCCCCCAACCCCCTCCCTCTTGGCAATCACAAAGTGTGTTCTCTTATGTCTGTGAGTTTGTTTCATAGATTAGTTCATTTTATTCATATTTTAGATTCCACATATAAGTGATATCATCTGGTGTTTGTGTCTTTCTCTTTCTGATTTCACTTAGTATGAGAATCTTTAGTTGCATCCATGTTGCTGTGAATTAAGGTCTTTCTTTCAAGGTCTTTTTCAGTTTTTGGAGTAGACTTTGTTGGTTGTGATCTGCTGCTCCCTTCCGAAATGGCTCATCATACCCAGTGGAGAATTTTGCATGCTTCAAAGTATGTCTTACATGAACATAAAACTCTTGAGTCGCACTATTTCCTTTAAAATGTTATAGAAATATTTCTGTCTTTTAGCACTGAGCATTATTGTGGAGAAATTTGAGCTCAGCCTGTCTTCTGCCTGGATGTTCATGTGATTCTTTCAGTTCAGTAACTTCCCCAGGCTGTTTCGGAATGCTGATCTTTCTGTATCACTTTCCTTTAAACTGAGGACAATATACTCTATCAACTGGCAGAAACAAGTGGCTTTATCTATGTAGTGTTTATTCTGTCTTTTATCTGTCACCTCTTTGATAAACTTGACATTTCACATCCTTTGCCATTTCATTTGCTTGTCTCTTTGTTTGGTTGCTTGTGTTTATTCTATTTTGTAATGGCTTCTAATGCAGTCATCATCCATACCCCATTTATTTTCTTTTTCTCTGTGTCTTCCCCAAGGTCTTATTCTCTTTCTGTTGATTTATAATCTCTTCTTTGATTTTAAAAAATATTTTTGTAGGAGAGTATGGTGGGCAGGATAAAGACCACTTGAAGATATCAATATCTCAATCTCTAGAACCTGTGAATATGTTAGGAGAATTGAAATTGAAAAAAAAATTTGATTATGGAGCAAAGGCTGCTAACCAGCTGACATTAAAGTAAGGGGGTCATCCTAGATTATCCTGAGTGGGCCCGGTATAATCAGAGGGTGGAAGAGGGAGGACCAGAGGCATCAGCGCATAAATGACTGGTTCTGATGTTGTTGGAGGCAGGAGGCCATGAGCCAGCACATGTGTGTGGCCTCCAGACTGGACACCGTAAGGAAAAAGGTGCTTCCTGCAGTGGGTGGAATCATGACCCCAAAGGTGCCCCAACCCCCAGAACCTGGGAAAATGTTATTTTATATGGAAAGGGGGACTTTGCAGGGGGACTTGGCATTAAGTTAAGTATGTTGAGATGGGGAGATTGGCCTTAATTATCCAGATGGGCCTCATGTAACCAGGGGAGGCAGGATGGTCAGAGTCAGAACAGATGTGATGTTGGAAATAGAGGTCGGGCGATGTGGTTCCTGGAAGGGGATGGTTGGCCAAGGAACAGGGGCAGATTTCACCCTGGAGCCTCCAGAAGGAACACCATCCTGCAACTCCCTGACTTTAGCCTAGTGAGACCCTTTAGACTTCTGACCTCCAGAACTGTAGGATGATACATTTCTATTGTTTAAACCTACCACATGTATAGTGATTTGTTTAGGTTGACTATGGTACTATGTTACTGTAGAGGCTCTTCACCTGTTTCCTTTTGGGGCTTTCCTGCCTGGTCTGCACTGGTCCTGCCCTCCTCTCCCACCCATTGCTATTCCAGATTCCTGAGCTGGTTACTTTGTGATTTTAGTCAGTTCTTTGTTGAAGAATGGAGGTTGGGTGCGCTTCATTTCAAGTTTGTGATCTGGAATACTCTTTCTCCAAATGTATTTCCTTTGGGCAGCCAGGGCTGCATTCCCCCAACCTTCATGTTTAAATGGGGCCTTGCTCCTAGCCTTTGTGTTTCTGTCTCGCATTTGCTGCCTGCCTCTCTCTCTGTACAAGGCCATGTCCACAGGTCATTGTCTATGCAGTGGCCCCACTGCTATGTTCATGGGATCCATTGCAAGGAGCCATCTCAAGGTCTGTATCTCCCCTGGGGGTCACCAGGGGGGCAGTGGTGTGTGGTGTCCATTCCTGATTCCATTGGTCCAGTCCACCCAGTGATTTGTGCTCCTAGTGTCTGTCTGCTTGATTTGTTGAAAGTAGAATGTATTTCTCTTTCAAGTTCTTTCTCTCCCTTTTCATTGTTTTGAGGGCTTTCAAAGAAAGTGGTGGAGTGAACAATGCCCTGGAAGCTGCTGTCTGGTGGATGGTTGTGTGGATGCTAGGGGATTTTACGTATGATCTGTATGCTTTGAGAAGGAGAAATGGGTTACCATCTCTCATGGAGGCTGGGCTTTGTTTAGCATTTGCAACTTTGGGGTTCCTCTTCCAAGAAGAGCGTTCATTTTACTCCAGAACAATTTTTCATAAAAGCCCTTTTATTAGATTGAACAAGCTATTGTATTAAAGATTTGGCATCCTCAAGGGCCCCCAGGCCTCTCCCTGCATAGCAACCTGGGGAAAAGAGGCAGACAAGTGCCACACTGGACCTCTGGCCTGCCCCTGCCTGGTCGCAGCAGCCTGGGACTCACTGTCTGTATCTCTGCCATCTATATGGATTTTGGACATTCATCAATAAAGCCTTGAGTGAACATTTGCTGCTTTGATCACTAAAGAGTATGAAATTAACGCTACAATCCTTAGCCAGAAAGAATAGCCTCCGATGCTTGCCTTGTGTTTTTCTGACATTATCTGGTTTAAATTTTACAGCGATCCTGTAAGGCACGTGTCACCTGTTCATCCCCACTTGGCTGATGAGCCAGGCAGAGGGCATGCAGGATGCCACTGTCTATCTCATGAGGCACAAGCTGCCTTCTCAAACACCAGACCTGGTCCTTTACACCCAGGAGGTGTGCACTTACTTTGTTGGGTCAAGTTGAAGCTTATGAACTTTTTGCATCCTCTTATGAGCTCTTCGTGTGTGCAAATCTTTTGGCCCTAGATATGTTTGGAACAGCTTGCTTGCGGTCATCTAAGATGTTTGTTTAAATATGCAATTTTCAGTAGTTATATACTCAAAATCCTTAGTTTTTCAGAGTTTCTCTTTCAAAGGCCATAACAACTTAGAAGTAGGAGGTCCTAAATCCTGAGGAATGAGCATTGGTAAGGATTCACCCCCACTCAGACCCACTTTGGGCTGTCTTGTGTATGCACAGCCCCTCTAATCTATTGCCCTTGGGGTGCCTGCCAGCCAAGCGGTGTAGAAAGAGGGGGGCACTCGAACTTGCTCTCTTCAACTGCTGGGAGAGAAATCCATTGTGCACTATAAAGATAGTAAATTGAAGTCTCTAAATATTTTTTTCTTTCTCTGCCTGCCTTCTGGTTTGTGGGGTTCACAGGGTTATTGTTCCTGGGACTGAGGAACTGGTGGACCCTAGCTTCAGAGAGGCCAGCAGGGCCAGGACCCACATCCCTATTGATAGCAGGTCGGTAGAACCTGAGAATCCGGTGAAATGATCACTGTGCTGTTGCAAATGTGCAGGAAGGATAAAATATTCCTGGTGTTGGAGAACAACCATGTCCTGGGGTCACTTGTGCGACCAGAATGTGTAAGACCTTAGAGAAGGTAGCCTTCCTGAGCTTCTTTAGCCACCTGGGAAGACAAGAGAATGAGGCACCCACCTGCCAGCTCCTCTGGGCCTCCCCCTGGGGATGATGCATGTCTGGGATCAGTTCTGGGACTTTAGCTTTTAGCTCTTCAAACATTGCCTGTTACTACTTCCCTTCCTTCTTTCTTCTTCCAGTTTGCCATTTATTGGTCCTCTTTGTTCCACTATGCTGATTTTTCAACAATTTTCTTGCATTATGTCTTTATCTAGCCCCCATAGTGCCTTCCGGATATTTTCCTTAATGCTGCCTTCCATTGGTTAATCTGCCCTCCACCCATCCCATTTCAAACCCACTGTAAAGACCAGCCACTTGGTTTTTGGTTTCTGTGATTGTGTTACTCATTTATATAGATTTTCTTAATGTCTTATATACTTGGTCTTTTTATTTTTTTAATTATAGTTGATTGACAGTGTTCCTTCAATTTCTGTTGTACAGCAAAGTGACCCAGTCGATGCATAAATGTACATTGTTTTTTTTTTTTTAACATACTCGGTCTTTTTAAAAGGTATCATATTGTTTACTTGGGGTTTGATCATTTTTCAAAATGTTTGAATCCATCATTTGAAATAGTAGGTTATGGTCTCTGAGTAATACTTTGTTACCTTAACTTGGTGGTGGTGAGTTGGAGTTTTTGTCTGGTCTTGCTGTTTGCTGGGTTTGCTGACCCTGTTCTTAGGGAGTTGCTGCTTTTTGTGTTTCCTCACTTGTTTGCGGCCCCATCTTTGTTTGGCTTCAGGGTAAATGCATCGGGCCAGTGAGATTATATTTACTTCTCTGTGGTCCCCAGCAGAGCTGTGAGCCTAGGGTCGCCATGCATGTTGGCTCCTTGGATTGGTGGTTCTGAGGACAGTGGCTGTCTGAGCTGAGGATCTGCTGAGCCTTTGCCCTTAATCTGTCCTGTAGCTTGAAGCGAGGGCTGCGGAAGGGCCTCTCTCTGAGGTGGGGATGCAGTCTCTGCTGGGGTCCAGACAGGGCAGGCCACAAGGTGTAGGTCATGTGGGCCTGTTGATTGGGTGGCTCACTCTGAAGTTGGGACCAACTTGCAGAGTGGAACCACTAAAGGACAGAACAATGACCAGTATGTTTGTGTGCTAGGGCCTGGGAATGCCTGGGAGCGGTTCTCTGATAGTGCTCAGTCTCGGCTAGAGCGTCATTGGCCCCATCATGGAGTTCTGTCAGCTGTGCAGAGGCAAAGGACTGGCAGGCCCTTCTCAACTGAGCATGCCACAACTTCTGGAAGCTTGCTTGTTTGCTTCTTTTTATCATATCAACAAGATTAAAAATGCAAAGCCTTGGAGAGCACAGGATACCTTGGGAATGAGTGCTGAGTCAGTGCAGAAAAAGGAGGAGGGCAATCCATATACTGATGACTGGAATATTCTTAGGCCTGCTATGTCAGGTGCTCTCTGAGGTTTCCACTGTAGAAAACTTTTTAAAAAGCAGAAAACATTTTAGAGTATTACCTCCAACTGAGAACCATTACTTGAAGTTCAGGATTAGACCTTGTCCCAGGTGGACCAGTCCCTCCCACCCCGTCTTGCCAGGTATCCCACATCCTGGCTGCTGGCTGCCCTGGATGCCCAGCAGAGCCTTCCATTCAGGAGCCAACACCTGCCTCTCCCACGATGCCTCTCATAGCTTTCCCGACCACCGCCTATAAGTCATGCCTGCCTGTCACAGAGGGCACATGCTCCTGGGAGCTCTGCCGGTACAGGCCAGTCCAGTCACTGTTGGAGCTCTCCTTTCAGTCCTGTTCTTCTGGTTTGGGGGCACCCCTGGGTGATTGTACTCTGGTCTCTGGCACACATGACCATTCCAGCTTTTTGAACTTAGAAGCGTTGTTTCCAAGGAGTTTGTGATCCACAGCCTTCCTCCAGGAGATTTCATCAAAGGAAAATACAGGACAGTCTGGACCCTAGACAGAACCATGGCTGGGGAGGGGGTGGGGATGAACCCAGACCATCAGGAGAGGTTGAGTGGCTCAGGTTCCAGAGATCAGGATTCTTGGGGATTTGAATTGGGAAATACAGAAGAATCAGGCGCCTGGGAATGAGAGGAGAGGCTCAGAGGGAAAGAGCTGGAGAGAGGCTGGAGGTACTGCAACCAACAGTGGGTGGGCTGTGCGGAGGAGCTGACAGAGCAGCAGGGCTGCTGGGCACTGGGCAGGAGACCCAGTCCTGCAGAGAGTAGAGCCAGCGCAGGCAGATAGGAGCAGGAGGAAGCAGCCTGGATCCCACACGTCCAAGGCTGTGGTCTGAGAACTGCCTCCTGTGCAGCCCCAGGTCTGTGGGCCCCTTTGTGTGCTGGAGTCCTCCATTCCTTACCCTTTTCCCTCCCCTCCCTCATCTTCCCTCCCCCTCCCCTTCTCCATTCTGCCTCCTCCCCTCCCTCCTTCCCCACTCCTTCTCCCCTCCCTCCTCCTCCCCCCTTTCCTTCCGCACTCCCTCCTCCCGCACTCCCTCCTCCTCTCCCTCCTTCCCCACTCCCTTCTGCCCTCCTTCCTCCTCCTCTCTTCCCCTCCCCCCTCCCTCCATCCCCACTCCCTCCTTCCCTCCTCCTCCCTTCCTTCCTCCTCCCTTTAACTCCTCCTCTCCCTCCCTCCTCCCTCTCTCCTTTCTCCCCTCCCAATTCCACAGGAAGAGCCACCAGTGCCTCAAGGACCTGCTGGTCTCTGTCCCTGCACTCAGAGCTCTGGCCTCTTCACCAAGGAGGCCCTTCCTCCACTGTGTGTAGTAGGACCAGGTTAGAGCCTGCAGTCCCGGCTCATCAGTGTGGAGGGATAGGGGCACAGCAAGCATAAGCAAGGAGGAAATGCTAGGCGGGGCCTGGTAGGGAGGGCACTGTAAAGTCAAGGGACCCCAGGTGGGCTCATCCCTTGCAGTGACTATAAAAGGATGCCAGGCTGAGTGTGTTTCTCCTGACAAGCTGGCTCCCCATCCCTGTAGGGCACGTGGTATCGTCAGAGCCAGTGTGTGGCCAGCTTCACGAGGACAGAAGACTGAGAAGGTGTGTGCAGGCAGCTGCCAGGCTGCCCCTGTCTGCATCTATGGGTGATTCCCGAGGGCGCACATGTCCACCCATCTGCTGGAAAGCTGGGGCCAAGCATGGGCAGGAGAATGGGGTGGAGGCCAAAGCTTGAGTGGCTCAGTGGCCTCTTCTGCTTACATTCCCCAAGATGGTGAGGCTCCGGGTGTGGGACAGGGTTTGTGCAACACCAGGTTGCAGGTGTAGGCTGTCCAGGATAGGTGAGGTGATGCCCAGTGCCATGCACAGTAGGGAAGCCTGACATATCAGAGAGTCCTGCTCTGTAGGAGTATTATTATTATTATTATTATCAATTTTTTTATTGTTATTTCCCCAATACAGTTTTTTTTTTCTGCTGTACAGTGTGGTGACCCAGTTATACATACATGTATACATTCTTTTTCTCCCATTATCATGCTCCATCATAAGTGACTAGACATAGTTCTCAGTGCTACACGGCAGGATCTCATTGCTAATCCATTCCAAAAGCAATAGTTTGCATCTATTAACCCCAGGCTCCCCAACCACCCCACTCCCTCCCGCTTCCCCTTGGCAACCACAAGTCTATTCTCCAAGACCATGAGTTTCTTTTCTGCAGAAAGATTCATTTGTGCCGTATATTAGATTCAAGATATAAGTGATATCATATGGTATTTCTCTCTCTCTTTCTGACTGACTTCACTTAGGATGAGAGTCTCTAGTTCCATCCATGTTGCCGCAGATGGCATTATTTTATTCTTTTTTATGGCTGAGTAGTATTCCATTGTGTATATATACCACATCTTCCTAATCCAGTCATCTATTGATGGACATTTGGGTTGTTTCCATGTCTTGGCTATTGTGAATAGTGCTGCAGTGAACTTGCAGGTGCATGTGTCTTTTTAAAGGAAAGTTTTGTAGGAGTATTATTATTTTAAAACAAGCAGTAAGATGGGAGCAGGCAGGTGTTTGATGGTAAGGAGCCACCTTATTTGTGGGATCTCTCAGGCAGCTGCCACTAAGGAGTAGCCTTCGGCTGCCTGCGAAGGAGAGAAAGAGTGTGTCCCAATGAGATGGGACCACTGACTTGCTGTGGGGAGGCAGGGTCTCCAGGCTCCCCATGTGTGCTGCTCTGTGAGTGGTGGCCCTATGCCAGGTTCACAGGGACACTGAGGCCAAGGATGGTGCCCTAATTGGTGAACAGGGCCCTGGGTGCACCTGCAGGTCATGTTTGAGGACTGTGCCCATGGAGCAGGAAAATCCTTGCCCTTCCATGAGGCCACCTGTCTACCTGGTGCCAGTTCTTATCCTCCATGCAAGGTTGGGAGGCTTTAATCTGAAATGTAATATTTCTTACTTAGCAAAACAAACTCTTAATATAAGAATCCTTACCCTTTGGAGTGGCCCTTCTATGGTCTGTAGAATCAGAGGTTCTGGGGGCCCCAGGCCATGTGTCAGGACCCTAGGAGACAGGCAGATGCAGCTGTATTAGGTTGTCAGGAGGCCCCACAATGTCCCTGGGCAAGAGGGCTGTGGAACTGTTTGTGATTCTTGGTTTCCTCTTCTGTTGCATTTATGCAACAGTGTGGGTGCCTGGGCCACCAGAGGTCAAAGGGTGCAGAGAAGACACTGTGGAGGAGGCCAGAGTGAGACCAGCCTGCTGTCCATGTGGCCATAGCTCAGGGTCTGAGGCCAAAGGGAACTCGGCTCCACTAGGACGCTGGGAAAGTTGTTTCCCGATGCTGAGCAGGTGAGGAAGGGTCATCCTCCTCCCCTGTTTTCTGATTTCCCATCCCCAGAGAGCATGTCCCTGGGCGGTTGGGTGAACTTCACGGAGGGGATTAACCAGCTCTGATTTGAAAGCTCTGGGATGTGTCCCACTCACTGGCCTGGCTGTGGGGAGCTCACACAGGCCAGGTGTTAGCTAGGGCCTCCATGACTCCGGGGCCTCCTAGGCTGTCGAGGGTACTTTGGTGCGAGCTCAGAGCCCAGCCTGCACAGGATGGAGATAATTCCTGGGGTGCACATCCTATGTGGCAGGCTGGCCCTACCAGTCCCTAAACTACTTTGTTTTGAGTCTAGGACAGAAATAAATAAACAGGCCAAAAAAGATTACTGTGACATGGCCAGGGTCTGTTGCATTGTCACTGAGCCCAGTGAGGGCTCATCTGTGGTGGTGCTGCTGCTGAGGATGTTTGCAGAAAATGTGGCCCTCACCTCCTGTGAGCCTATCAGGTGGACATGGCACCCACTTTCATTTTTTTAAAAATTTCTTATTTTATTAAAGCATAGTTTATTTACAATGCTATACCAATTTCTGCTGTTCAGCACAGTGACCCAATCGCACATATACGTACATTCGCTTTCTTATGTAATTTTCATCATGGTCTATCCCAAGACTCACTTTCATTTTAAGTTGTAAATATTTTTTCATATTCTTTTCCGTTATGGTTTACTATAGGATATTGAGTATAGTTCTTTTGCTATACAGTAGACTGTTGGTTATCTGTTTTATACATAGTAGTGTGTATATGTTAATCACAGATTCCCAATTCATCCTTTCCCTCTTTTCCCCTTGGGTAACTGTAAATTTGTTCTCTATCTCTGTGAATCTGCTTTAGTTTTGTAAATAAGTTCATTTGTATCATATTTCACATCCCACATGTAAGTGCTATATGATATTTGTCTTTCTCTGACTGTTAAGTTGTAAATATTCAAAGAAAGAGCTGGAAACATAGCGCAGGTGGCTGGAAACATAGCACAGGTGGAAAAAATCCCCCGTCAGAACATGTTTTAAAGAGGCCGTGTTAATAGGGAACTGTACCCAATCTTCTGGGATAGACCATGATGGAAAAGAATATAAAGGAGTTCCCTGGTGGTGCCATGGGTTAAGGATCCAGCACTGTCACTGCAGCTGCTCAGGTCACTGCTGTGGTGTAGGTTCCATCCCTGGCCCAGGAAGTTCCATATGCCCCAGGTGCTGCAAAACAAACAAACAAAAAACTATATATATATATATATATATATATATATATATATATACACATATACACGAATGTGTGTATGTATACACACACACATATAACAAGTCACTTTGCTGTACAGGAGACATTGCCTCAACATTGCAAATCAACTATACTTTAAATAAAGTAAAATTTAAAAAATCAAAGCGGTCAGATTAATGAAGGCTTAATTGTAGTTTTTATTTCT
Organism: Sus scrofa; assembly: GCF_054392235.1. NCBI lineage: Eukaryota > Metazoa > Chordata > Mammalia > Artiodactyla > Suidae > Sus > Sus scrofa. Next base: position 153,952,849 of record NC_139383.1, read on the forward strand.
GAGTAAACCACTTTAAAAATTCTTGTCACATGGAAGATGAAAGCTTCCAAGAGATATCCCCCCAGGAGACAGGTAAGCTTTGCTTTCGTATGTCTGAGGCATTGCCCTAGGACCTTGTCCCCCTCAGATGGTCCTGCGGGCAGGGCAGGGTGGCCAGGCCTGGTTGGCCTTCCTCTCCTTGTTTCCCTTGTTGAGTGAGGACTAAGGTCTGCATGGTCATGGTGTGAGTTGGACAGGTACTCAGGGCTCCTGCCCAGCAGTATCGCACCCAGCTCCTTGGCCTCCCGTTTGGGTACCAGGAACAGTCATCGCAGTGCATGCTGCATCAGCATTTGCCATCTCCGGGGGCAGGTGGCCAGTATAAACCCCCGTCTTTTGGAAGGCTGTGAATGTGGGGTTTTCTTCTGTTCTACTGCTGCTTCAGTCATGAGAGATGTGCTTTAAATAGGGAAGCAGCAATGTCATTGACAGGCACTTTCCTAGCACTAAGTAGGTCAGAGTTTTGTCACAGTTTTGACGAGATCACAGGTGAGTCACTGTAAATTTGGAGAGTCACGAATCTTGTCAGAATACAGAGTGCCTTTGCAATCTGGTTAAATAGCCTTCATTCCCGCCAGCCCAGAGCCCTTTCCCTGCCTCTCCATGGCCTGGTCTCTGCTGAAACCAGTACCACCCTCACCCCCCACACGGGGAGCGGGGTGCCTGGTGGGTCCCCCAGCAACTGGCTCTCTCTGCTGGCTGAGGACAGGCGGTGCTCTTGCCCATCTGACAGATAGGAACAACCAGGTCCTGGGAGTGGATGAGAGAATGGTCCCTCCTCCCTGAGTTGCACCTTCCTGGGCATGCAGGAGGTGCCTCCTGCAGGAAGGTGCAGGCACAGGTGCACACACACCCCTGTGACTACCCGCAGATCAGGACACAGAGCTCATGTCCCCACAGCTCATGCCACAGACCCATGTGGCCCATGGTACTTCCTGCCTGAAAGATCCCACCTGCATGCTCTTCGTTGGTCTCTTTTGCCTCCTCGTCGTCTGTGGGTCACTGTAGCTCATTAAGTCCCAGTGCCATGAGAATAGGTGACATGCACAGCTGAGTGTTGGGGTTGGTGGCAGTGGGAGCTCTTGGGAGCAGGGTAGCCATCCTGGAACATGCTTTTTGTTGGACATTGAGATCCATTTCTGTTGGGCACATGCCTGGGAGAGAGTGCTGGGTCACTGGGATGCAGAACATCAGTTTAGGAGACACTCCGGCTTTCCAAAGACACACTCTTCCCAGCAGGCAGAAAACAGACTGAGGTTTTCCAGGCAGAGTGAATAAGTCCTGATGGCAATAGAGTGTATTTTGATTTGATCTGGGTTCAGGTCAGAATCCAAAGGCACTTTAGTAAGCAGTTATTCCAAGACAGGTAAAGAGAGAGACTTGGTCTTTATTGAGGTGACATCTGCATTTAAATGAGGAATTTGTATTTGAATTTGTCTGCTTGAGCAGCTGGGGAAACGTTTTCTCATTGTGCTCAGGTGATGTCATCCACCATCAGGGTCAGTTCTCCCTGGGCTGAGGATAGGGGCCTGGATCATGTGGATGGGCAGAGGCAGAGTGGACCCACCACACTGCCACTGCTTGTCGCATGTGTTCCAGAGGATCCACTTTGTATGAAGCTGTGTCTCAGGACGGGCCTGGAAACCCACTACACATGCAGCATGTCCTCAGCACCTCATGACTTAACCCAGGCTTTGCTCAGCATCGCTTCCACATCCTCTGAGGTCGGGGAGCAGGGACAGTGTTGCCCTCTTGTCGCAGATGATGAAACCCAAGTTCAAATTAAGGACCTGGCCCAGAGTCTCAACCTAAGAAGAAAAGGTCTGGGCACCCACCAGCTGTGCCCTTGGGAGCGCCATGGGCACTGGCTGGGAGGGCAGCACACCCAGCCTAAAGGAGTTTTGAGTTACTAACCCCATGATATTCTGCTGCATTGCAGCCCCCCTCCTCTGTTTATCAAGCAGATTCTTGAAAGGTGGTGCTTTATCTTACAGTGATTATTCACAGGTTCACCTAAGCAACTGGCTCCTTTGGGCTTGGCCCAGGGGTGCTTTCACAACCTCCATCTTACACAGATGGTGGTGAACCTCTCCAGTGGCAGGACAGGACTGTCTGCCAGGTGGTCGCACCAGCGTGAAAGCATCATAAACCCATCATCTGGGGTATCTTTTTATCTGCTAGTTTGTACTGATTCTAAAAATTTATTTTAGGAAATTCAGGTACTGGGATGCAGTCAATTGAGTCATGTGGAATCTAAATCTTCAAGAACATTTTGGCTGTGGTGTAGATTGTAATGCTTCCTGTTCATGTGTGATATTTTCTGAAACCTGAGAGTTAACCGTAAAAGTGTATTTTCCCAAACTACTGATGTCTATTACAGGAAGAAATAAATAGACCAAAAAAGAGTCTAGTTAACGGCACAGTGTGTCTGTCATTAAAGGAAGCTTGATAACCTCCAGAATTACCATTGATGGTTCTAATAGAAAACAGACTTGTGTTGTTTGCAGGGTGAGCTTTGAACTATGACTGTTTAATATTCTGTAAAATTATTTCAGAAATTGCTGTCTGTGTCTTGAAATCTTTAATGAGGAATACCAGTTAGTTGGCTTTATTATCAAAAGAGCTTTCATTTTGTGCAAATAATTTAGTTAAGGTCTGACCAAGTTAAAAAGCTAAAAGCATAAAACAATGACAACAACAAAATAACCCCTAAGTTGTCCTTTTTTTTTTAAGGTAAATAAAGCAACTTCCTGTGTCATGTATCATTTTGTATCTATACAAATCCTATCACTCCCAGAAAAGCGGTGAAGACTTATAATTAAGGTTTAAAGATCTCAGCCTTGATGTGAGCATTTATCCCCCAAGTTGGACAGAAGCAGGTTTTTGTTTGTTTGTTTTTTCATGGATGTGAACACTTTTGTTCCTACCTAAGAATCCTGCAGAAGATATGGAAGTTCCCCATTTTGGTGGTGAGAAGCCAGGTATTCGTGACCATAGATACAGAGACACAGGCCTGAGCTTCTTCCTTGTCCTTCAGATCCAACCATGTACCCTAAATTTCAGCTTCACATGCCAGTTCCCCAGAACATGGCATTTGGGACCCCCAGGGCTGCTGTCACCCTCTATAGCCTATGCTGAGCAGAGGACAGTGCAGCCTTCAGGAAAGGATGTGTCTTTGGGGGGAGGTTTGGCTCCAGTGTTTTAGAGCCTTAGATTAGGGTGCATTCCCTTCAGATCAAATTCAGATCTCTTTGAGCCCTCACCTCATTGGTCATCCTTTGTCATTTAGTCCAAGGACCCTGAATGTCCTGGTGGTCCTTAATCAGTGGTTCTTAATCATTGATGGAAGATTAAGAAACGGACAAAGGAACAGGTTGTGCTCCCCAGAGTGGCCACCACCTGGTGGCTTTGTCCCTTCCTGCCAGGAACATCCAGTGCCAGCGCCAATGCCTGCCCACTGTGGGAAGCTGCTTGGCTGCTGATGGCTGCTGCTGGCCCCAAGGAGGAGGGGAAGGATATGAGACTTGCCTCAACACTGTGCTTAAAACCAGCCCCAAGCTGCAGGGGGCCTGGGCCCTGACCACCTGTGCCCTTGGGAGTGACCTGGATGCTGGTTGGGAGGGCAGCACACCCAGCCTCACAGAACTCCCACCCCAGTCCAGCTGTTGGGTCACCTGATCCATCAGATCTGCTCTGATGCTTTGGGATCTCAAAGGATCAGGTCTGTATTGTGATCACATGTGTATTTGGCAAAGGTCTCCCTCTGGCTATTGAGTGGATTGTAGAAGGTGGCAGGGAATCCATTATAAAGGAGGATCCCAGAGATTTATTAGGATATTGGGGGTCCTAGAGATCCCTGAGGAACAGAGGGGAGTACTTGCGATCCCTGAAAAGCAGTGGATCCCTGAGGAGCAGTATGTGTGTGTGGTGGGGGTCCTTGGGATCCCTGAGGTCTTGCAGCCCTGAAGGTCCTAGAGAGGATTGAGGGCAGTTTAGACCATGTGACAGAGATGGAGATAGACACCTGGCTTTAAGATTAGGTGTCAATGGGATGAGGTGGACAGAGAGACAGAGGATGGTATGCATGGAGGTACCAAGGTCTGGCCTGGCCTGACCCCCCCTCCAACCTCGGGGATGTGCCAGTGCCTTAGTGATGACTAAGCTTGAGTTGCTAAAGGATTTCTCCACCGCAAGAGTTGTTCTGTTTCTGTTTTTAATTTTGATAAAGTCCAATTGATTATTTTTTAGCTGTTGGTGTTAAGTCTAAGAACTTTTCACCTAGACTAAGTCCTGAAGATTGCACATGATTCTTTCAAAATTTTATGGTTTACATTTTACATTTGTATCTATGATCTATCTAAATTTGTTAAGGTGTGGTTATTTAGGTAGAATTTCAGTGTTCTGCCTGTGCATGTCCAGTTGCTCCAGCACTCCTAGTTGAATAGCTTTCCTCCATTGAATTGTTTTTTTCACCTATGTCAGAATCATTTGGCTATACCTAGGACATCTGTTTCTGTTTTGTTTTTATTTCTGTTCCACTGGCCTACTTGTCCATCCTTCTGCTAATGCTTCACTGTCTGGATTATTGCAGCAATATAATAAGCCTTAGTCTCAAATAATGTAGTACCTCTCCTTCCATTCTTCTTTCCAAAGTTATTTTAGCTACTCCAATTCTTTTGTCTTTCATGAATATTTTAGAATAAGCCTGTCTATATAAAAAACAGCTTGCTGGGATTTCCATAGAAATTTGGATAGAATTGATATCTTTACCATGTTGGGCCATCTCACCCATGAACATGGTTTGTCTCTCCATTTATTTAGATTTACTGTGATGTCTTTCATTATCATTTCATAAATTTCAGTATGTGTCCCATACATGTTTTATTCAGTTGATACCTAAATATTTATTTTATCTGGATGGTTATAAATCATATCGTGTTTTTCCAGTTTGCACATGTGCTTTGCTAATATGTAGAAAAACTCTAGGTTTTGTACATTGATCTCTTATCCTTTGACCTTGCTGAATTCATTTAGTTCTAGGAGGTTTTCCATAGCGCTCTCTGTGTAAACTATTTCATTATCTGTAAATAGCTTTATTTCTTCTTTTTCATCCTGCATGCCTTTTATTTTCTTTTCATATCTTATTGCACTTGCTAGAACTAATACTATGTTGAATAGCAATGGTGAGATTAAACATCCTTTCTTGTTCCTGATCTTAAGGAAAGAACCTTTAGTCTTTGGCTAAAAGTTAACTATGTTCATATCTTATTGCACTTGCTAGAACTAATACTATGTTGAATAGCAATGGTGAGATTAAACATCCTTTCTTGTTCCTGATCTTAAGGAAAGAACCTTTAGTCTTTGGCTAAAAGTTAACTATGATAGTAGCTGTAGGTTTTTAGAGATGCCCTTGGTCAATCTGAAAAAGTTCCCTTGTGTTCCTAGTTGCTGAGTATCTTATCATGACTATATGTTGAATTCTGTGAAATTTTTTTCTGAGGCAATTGATACAGCCTGTGGTTTCTATAGTCTGTTAAAATGGGTTGATTAATAAATTGCTCAGTTTTAAAATATTGAACTAGCCTTGCATTCCTGGAATAAATTCCACTTGTTCGTGATGTATAATTCATTTTATACATTTCTATAAAACATAGATTTTGTTTGCTAATATTTTGTGTAGGTTTGTTGTGTCTCTGTCCATGAGGGATGTTGGTACATTTTTTTGTTCTGTCTTTGACTGGTTTTGATACCATGGTAATACTGGCCTCATAAAATCAGTTTAGATAATATTATTCCTAGTAAGACTTTCTGTGACAGGAGTCATGAATTAGATATTGCACTGTAATTGTTTAAGATCGTCTCAATCTAAAGTGGTATGAATTCATGAAAAGTGCAAAAAAGAAAAACAAAATACTTCAGAAGATCTGAAAAGTGATTAAGTGGTATACATAACCTAGGTTCTGAAATGGCATATCCCAGAGGGTAGTGTGGAAGATGACACCTGTACCATAGTTCTGCATTAGAGACAATATTTAAACATCTCCATGCCAACATATACTGCCCTTGGAGTTTTCCTGAAACATATGTCTTGAATCAGAGGCAAATTATAAAACAGTGCCAATATTTGTCTTTTTCTTTCTGACTTACTTCACTTAGTATAAGAATCTCTAGTTCCATCCATGTTGCTGCAAATGGCATTATTTCATTCTTTTTCATGGCTGAGTAATACTCCATTGTTTTACTGTACCTATCTTCTTTTTTTTTTTTTTTTTTTTTTTGCTTTTTAGGGCCGCACCTACGGCATATGGAAGTTCCCAGGCTAGGTGTCGAATCTGAGCTACAGTTGCCGGCCTACACCACAGCCACAGCAACATGGAATCCGAGCCATGTCTGCGACCTACACCACAGCTCACAGCAACACCAGATCCTTAACCCACTGAGTGAGGCCAGGGATCTAACCCACATCCTCATGGATCCTAGTCGGGTTTATTAACCACTGAGCCACAAAGGGAACTCCCTGTACCCATCTTCTTTATCCATTCCTCTGTCAGTGGAGCCTGAGTTTGTTTTTTTTCTATTTTTTCTATGCTTTGAACTTGCTCATTTTCATTCAGTATAAGCACCATAAATTATAGAGAATGTCAAAATTCTGTAGTGTTTTGTTTTATTTTTGTTTTTTTTGTCTTTTTTTTTAGGGCCATACCGGTGGTGTATGGAAGTTCTCAGGCTAGGGGTCAGATCGGAGCTGCAGCTGCTGGCCTATGCCACAGCCACGGCAACATCAGATCAGAACCATGTTTGCACCCTATACCACAGCTCATGGTAATGCTAGATTCTTTAAACCACTGAGCAAGGCCAGTCAGACCTGCATCCTCATGGATACTAGTCAGATTCTTAACCCACTGAGCCACAGTGGGAACTCCCTTAAGTGGTTATTTTATTTGGTGTAAGACACTTGCCATTTCCTAGCAGGTAAGTATAATGGTGGATCTTGTGTCATATTTGGTGTCTTTCTGTCCTGGGTGCCTGCATCAGGGTCACCAACCCTGGGCAGGGGTTCCACTTCTAGAGACCAGTTTATGCCCTACACCATCAAAGCCTACTCACATGCTCTGTTTGCAGTGATTCACTTCATTCTCTTGCCAGCATCTGATGATTCAAAAAGATTCTTACTCTTTCACATATTCCAGCCTCAGTCTCATTTGCATTTACCCTCTTAGAATGCTGCCTAAATTCGTGTCCATGCACCACAGATGCATCATGTGGTTTCCATACCCCTGGGTCAGGTATATGAGTAGAAGCAGAATTCATCTTTTGTGAGCTCTGCTTGAATGATTTGCCCATGGTGAGCCATGTGCTTGCATTGTCTGTGGAGTCTGCATCAGATGACAGGTCTACAGAAGGTCTAAAGAACTCTTAGCCATCATCTGCTGTCTCTCTTTACAACAACACTCAACCCTAGAGTCCCCTGGTCTGTCCTCTGCTTTCATTCTGTTCCAGGCAGCTGGCAAAACCACACTATGAACTTGAACCCCTTTGCTGTGGGCAGTGTCCTTATATCTGTTAGAATTGGTTTCAACTGTGAGGAAGGAGATGCCCCTGATTCTTGTTAGTATTTTTTGGCTGGTTTTAGGATGCGCAAAGCCATGAAAATCACAACTCTGCTAAAAACAAAGCTGAAGATAATTACTTTTGTAAGGGCCAGATACTCTTTGATGTCGATTCGGAAAAAAAGCATTCAGAGCTGTTTCCAGCACCTGAAATGGAGGCCCCTGTGGCCTTGTGTTTCATTTGTAAGATCCCAGAGAATATGGGGCTCTGGATGGGATGGGTCAGGGGTACTCCTCAAAGCAGTGCGGCAGCTTCTAGGGTCATTTTCTTCATGCCTTGTGAAAATACAAGTTTGTGGTTGCTTCTCGGATTTCTACAATTTCCAACTAAAGTCACTCAGAATACAAGTTCAAATATTCTTTGTGATGGGCTGTTTTGTTCACTCAGAAAACAGAAGTGAGACATTTGATCATTGCTAATATCTCTGGACTTCTGAGGCTATTTCAATCTGGCCCAGTTCTGCAAATGTCAGGAGGTTGTCAGCACAATATTTTTATATTAACTTAAGTATGTTTTATTGGTTAATTTGCATAGATATATATGTCCTAAGAACTGAAGTTTCAGTGTTCAAAAAGTATATTTTTCCTCCACTTTTGGAATTATAACAGGAAGGAAAAAAATGCTGCAATTCTGGGCCGATTTTGGAAACTACTTCTACAGTCGTTCAACCTGAATAAAGATGTTTCTGAATGGAAATTGCTTCTTTTGTAAAAATTTTCTCTTTATTATCTTTAACATGTAAACACAAATAAATCACTTTGGTTTCTAATAATGAGGAATTATATACATGCTTGTGTGAAACACATGTTAGCCAAGCTTCGTGTGCATATGTGAGGGGACTCCTCAAAGTCAGGCCATCTGTGGGCACAGCCCCACTTTATCCCCTGGGCCTTCTTCTCTGCTTAGTTCCTGATCGTGAAGCTCCAAGTCCAGCTGGGTAATCATGCTTCAAAGAAACCCTCTTTAGGGGTTCCCATTGTGGCTCAGTGGGTTAAGGACCCGACTTTGTCTCCATGACAGTGTGGGTTCAATCCCCAGCCTCACTCAGTGAGTTAAGGATCCAGCATTGCCACAAGATGTAGCTTGGATCTGATGTTGCCATGGCTGTGGTGTAGGCCTCAGCTGCTGCTTGGATTTGAGCCCTAGCCTAAGAAGTTCCATATGCCGCAGGAGTGACCATAAAAAGAAAAAAAAAAAAAAAAAAAAAAAAAAAAGAAAGCTTTTATTTTCCTATAAGAAAAGAGCATAGAATTGCTTCTTTAAAAAAAAAAAGATATTAAGGATGTTACCTCACTTCTATTGGAGTGGCTTACCAGCCCCTCTCAACAACCCCCCCAACACCCTCCCCCAAATTAACACATGTAGGGGGGGCACCAAGATTGGAAAAATTGTAACCCTTGTGCGTTTCTGGTGGGAGTATAAAATGCTACAGCCACTGTGGAATAAGGAATGGTGGTTCCTCATAATTGTGTTTATTAAATGTATGTATTTTATTCTGTAAAAAATAAAAATAAAATTTCAAAAAAAAAGAATGGTGGTTCCTCAAAAAAAAAAAAAAAAAAGATGTACCGTATGATCTAGCAATATTCCTTCTGAGTATGTACCCCAAAGGAGTGAAAGCAAGGTCTCTAAAGGGTGTTTGCACACCCATATTCATAGCAGCATTCACAGTAGCCAAAAGGTGGAAACAACCCAACTGGCCATTGACAGATGAACAGTAAACAGAATGAGATATTTGTATCAAGCAGGATATTAACCTTAAAAAGGAAGGAAATCCTGACACATGTTACATGCTACATGGATGAACTGTAGAACATGAGAAATAAGCCAGTCAAAACAGGACAAATGCTGCCTGATGGCGTGCATATGAAATCCCTAGAGTTGTCACATTCCTAAAGACAGAAAGGAGGATGATGGCTGCCTGGGGCTGGGGGAGGGAGAAAGGGGAGGTAGTGTTTTTTAAGAGGTACAGAGTTTTGGTTTGGGAAGATGAAAATGTTCTGGAGATGGATGGTGGGGATGGTTGCAGATCAATAGGAATAGACTTAATGTCACTGAAGTGTACACTTAAAAAGTGGTTAAAATGGTAAATTGTATGTTATCTGTATTCTAACAAAATTTTTAAAAAGTATCATGAATGTGTGCCTGTCTGGAGATGGAGGGACCACTCACTCCTTCCTGTGAGACTCTTGAGGCTCTGTTTCAGGTTACTGCGCCCTAAGCCCCCATATGTTTGTCTGGCTCCCGATCACTCATTGCAGGTGTGGCTGGCGGGGCCCCAGTGGACAAGGCAGAACGCAAGTGCCTCCGCAGGCTGGAGGAAGCGGGGAGTCTATATTCTGAGCCTTCTAGCTCAACTTTTTCTTTTCCTTTTTTTGGGGGGGTTGGTGGGAAGTAAGATGAAGTGCACAAATGTAAGTATGCTTTTAGATGTGTCCTGACAGATACATGCACCTGTGTCATCCACATCCTTATGGAGATATGGAAGGTTAACATTAACATCACACCGGGAAGTTCTCTTGGGGACCTGCCTCCAGCCCCCTCCCCCAGGCAGCAGCTTTCTTGATGTCTCCATTCTAGATTAACTTGGCCTGTGAACTTTCTGTGAAAGGAGTCAGGTGGTGGTGCTCATCTCTGCTCCATGTGCTGTCTCTGCGACTCACCCATGTTGTTGCTTCATCAGCAGCTTGCTCCCCTTCCTTGCTGTCTGTGTTCCATTGTCTCACCGTGCCAGGGTGTTGGGCTGCTTTCTTGTTGCTGAACTGCTGGGCTGTTTCCAGTTTAGGGCTCTTATGAATAAAGCTGGTGTGGACATTTCTATACAAGGCTTTTTGTGGACGGATGTTTTTGTTTCTCTTAGGTTGATACCTAGGAATGAAATTACTGGGTCCAGGAGCAGGCCAATCAGAGACCATCAGACCATTTGATACCCCACCTACAAAGCATGAGGGTTCTGGTTGCCCCGTATCCTTGCCAGCCTTTGGTCCCCTCAGCCTTATTTCCTGCATCGCAGGGGCTGTGTAGAGGTATATCATCAGAATTTTATTTTGTTTATTTTAATTTTAATTTACATTTGCATTTTTTAATTGAAGTATTGTTTATTTACAATGTTGTGTTAATTTCTGCTGTATAGCAAAGTGATTCAGCCATATACATATATACATACATATATATACTTTTAAAAATATTCTTTTCTATTATGTTTATCATAGGATATTGGATATATTTCCCTGTGTTATACAGTAGGTCCTTGTGGGTTATCTATTTTAATATATAGCAGTATGTATATGTTGATCCAAACCTCCTAATTTATCCTTCTCCCACCTTCCCCTTTGGTAACTATGAGTTTGTTTTATATGTCTGAGGGTCTGTTTCTGTTTTTTAAATAAGTTCGTTTGTATATATATATATATATATATTAGATTCCACATATAAGTAATATCATATGATGTTTGTTTTTGGTAACTTCACTTGGTATGATTATCTCTAGGTCCATCCATGTTGCTTCATTTGGCGTTATTTCATTCTTTTTTATGGCTGAGTAATAGTCCATTGCATATATGTAACACATCTTCTTTATCCATTCATCTGTCAGTGGATATTCAGGGTGAAATACTTTTAATTACGACCTTGGATTCTGTGGCAGAAGATAAGACCCAAACTACTGAGTTCCAGTGTTGACCTTGGCTATTTTATTTTGCAGCATTCCCTAATCTTTTAAAGTTTACTCCTCTGAGCCTCAGTTTTCTCATACATAAGATGAAGTTAATACCCCTCAAGGTCATTGTAAGACACATTTGCATTAAGGTATGTGAAAGACTCACTTTGTTGAGTGAGCATAAATTGCCATCTTTTCCATTTTCTCTCTATTGGGATTGTAAGTGTTCAGAGGCCAGGGGATATATTTTCCCCCCTGTTTTTTGGTGTGTGACTTAGATGTGAGAGCTCACATCATTGATGTGGCACCTATTTCATTTTATTCATTGTCATTAAAGTAACTGCTTCTCTCAGGATTTTCTCAAGGACCACAGATAACAGCATATTCAAGTCCCTGCTGGTATTTGTCATCGCCCTTTATGAACAGCACATTTAAAATCACTTACTAGAAGTGTTTACAGGCTCAAGAAATCCAGCTCCTGCCTTTTGGAATGTTTTGATTTAAGGCTCAGAGCCTTAAATCAGAAATGGTAAACAAATCAAAAAAGGCAGCAGCGTGGGATGTGGCCACCCAGACCTGAATGAGTAAGCAGCAGACGAGGGGGATAAGACTGTCCACTCTCGAGCCTCCCCTGCCTCCCTTGGTGTATCTGGACCATCTCTTAGTCCCTTAACACAGAGGAAGGGTAGGAGCCCCAGGCACAGAGTGGGCGGGTGTGGGGAGGTGGGAAAGAAGGGTGGGAAGTGGCTTTCTGGGGGTACAGATGACCAGGGTCATGCTGAGCCCTGAGAAGTGGCTTTGAGGGCTATTTAGAAGTGTTTCTGGATAAGTGTGTCTGGCTCTCAGGTAGCGAACTCAGGTGTCAAGGAAGCGTCCTTTTCCTGTTCTGTCTGTCGCTGAGACTCTGATTCTGAGCCTCTGTTCCCTGTGCCCTGGTCATTTGGGGTTACTTCTGCCTCCCCCCCACCCCGACATGGGGCTAGATGTGGGGATCTTCAGAACCAAAAAGAGGTGGTCTGCAGGGGAACAGCTGCCCTCCAGCCACAGATGGACCCTGAGTGTCCACACTCCTTCCTGCCTGATGCGGACAGGTGTGTGTACATAGAGGAGACCAGGCACATCTGGCCCCTTCATGATGACATCATGACTTTTAGTGTCTTCTTGTCACTCCACGGTGGCCTCTGCTCCCTGGAGCTGTCACCTTGCAAGGGGCAGAGGCCAAGGGAACAAGAGTGAAGCCTGCAGTCACTTCTAGAACAAAACTGGTGAAAAAGAGGGATGAAAAAAGTGGGAAGCCTTCCCTTACTGTGTTGATAACACCAGGCCACACATGTGCCAGAAATTTGCTGGAGCTGTGGGCAGCCCTGGCCTAGATGTAGGGCCATGCTGGCTGGAGGAGGGGGCACTGGCTTCGTGCCTCAGGACTTGACCTGCAGACTCTCCTGCCATTGCCTCCCAGGTACTGTGCTCGCCAGCCATACCCTGCTCTCCATTGTTTGTCTCTTTGGTTTCCTCCATCTGATTCATTAGTTAATTCACTCATTTATGTAACAGGTATTTATGGAGCATGTGCTCTGGACCAGGGACTCCAAGTACAATAGGAAAGATAAAGTCAGGCCAATGTCATTGGGCATTCAGAGGTGTGGTGGTGAAGGGACTATGCCCTTCTTCGTATGCACTGTGTGTGACCTGACTCTCAGCCTAGGTACCTGCCCCAGGTGAATAGGGAGAGGGAGGTCAGGGAGGCAGCAGTGACAAATCCCCACCCTGGGGGCATGGGCAGTGAATGCTTTCTTATCAGTAGTCCTGCACTTGAAGCCCCAAAGCTCAAGGAGACAAGTTCTCAAGATAGAAGAAAGTACAGATGGATGAGAAAATATTCCAGACAAATTGAAATCCAGGCCTGACACTTTCACAGCCTAATCCCACTGTTTACTCCACACTCTTCTTCCATAAATAGCTGATCTTGTTCAGAGGCAGATAAGGACCCCAAAAGAATTCCAAGAGAAATTGAAAGTAAATAAAGAAAAAGAAAAACACAAACCAAAGACTGCGGGAAAATATGGCTGATTCAGAGACCAGCTCAAGAGTTCAGAAAAGTGAGTTTCCAGACTCTCAGAGAAAATGCTGGCAACATGATCTCTGAAGCAGAATTTGAGCAAAGAAGAAAGATTCAGAGGAGTGAGTGAGACAGAAGGGAACAAAGCCTATACTGGCAGAATTCAGGGTGAAAAGCAGAAGAGAAAAAGTAAAAATGATAGCAGCACAAAGACTCTTTTAGAAGCCACAAAATAGGAGGTTTCATTGAAAGAGTGATCATCGTGGACAGGGTGGAGGAAAGTACACAAGAGAGGACCAAGTGTCACCATAATTTGATTTCCTAACAGAGGCAAAAGAAGGAAAAAAAAATAAGGATACAGTAAAAGAAAACCATGTAATATCCAGGCCAGACTGAACTCTGTCATGTGTAAAGAATTATTATATTTAGTTAAGCTCTGGAAAGAATGACCAAAGCAGGACCCCTCTCTTATACCATACCAAAAAAATCAATTCAAAGTGGAGTAAATACTTGAATTCAAGACCTAGAACCATAAAACTCCTAGGAAAAAACATAGGGTGTATACTCCTTGACATTGGCAATGATTTGTTTTGGATATGACCCCTAAAGCAAAAGCAACAAAAGTCAAAATTAGCAAGTGGTATTATGTCACACTAAAAGCTTCTGCATAGGAAAGGAAACCACCGACACAATGAAAGGGCAGCCAGAGGCATGGGAGAAAATATTTCCAAATCATGCATCTGCTAAGGGGTTAGTATCCAAAATATGCAATATACCAAACTCAGTGGCAAAAAGAAAAAAAAAAGCAATTTCATTAAAAAATGGGCAGAGACCCTGAATAGACATTTTTCCAAAGAAGACGTACATTTGACCAACAGGTACATGAAAAGGTGCTCAACACCACTAATCATCAGAAAAATGCAAATCAAAACCACAGTGAGGTATCACTTCCCACCTGTCACATGGCATATTATCAAAAAGACAAGAGATGATGAGTATGGGTGAGGGTGTAGAGAAAAGGGAACCCTGCTACACTGTTAGTGGGAATGTAAAATATGCAGCCACCATGGAAAACAGTATGGAGGCTGTTTTAGTGGGAATGTAAAATATGCAGCCACCATGGAAAACAGTATGGAGGCTCCTCAAAAAATTAAAAATAAAACTTACATATGATCCAGCAAGTCTACTTCTGGACATATATCCAAAGGAAATGAAAACAGGATCTCAGAGATACCCATGTTCATTGCAGTATTATTCACAATTAACTATATACAATATTTTATATGGAATATTACTCAGCCAGGAGAAAGAAGCAAATCTTGTCCTTTGTGACAACACAGATGAACCTGGAGCACATCCTTCTCAGTGAAATAAGTCAGGCAGAGAAATACAAATACTATGTGGTGCCACTGATATGAAATTTAAAAAGAAAAGAAAGCAAAATTCTGAAATAGAGAGTAGAAAAGTGCTCGCTCTGGTCTGAAGGTAGAAGAAATAGGGAGCAGTAGGCAAAAGGAAAAACTAACAAATGAACAAAAAAGAATGACTGAGTCATGGTGACTTTCTTGATTTCCTTAGTGCTTTTCACCTGGCATTGAGGCAGAAAAGGTAAGTGACATCAATGGGGATAGAACATGCTGGACCAGCCTCCACCAAGCTACACTTTCTGAAAGGACAGTGATGGATTCTGAATGGAACAATGGATGTCCCAGTAGTTTCTTATTTAGCCAAACTGACCTAAGTGTAAAGACAAAGACAATGGACAGATATTCTCCAGCGTGCCAGAAATCAGAGAGCTCAGCTGCTGCAAGCCCTTTTGAATAAGGGTTTTAAATAAAACCATTGAATGTTGAAATCCAGCCAAAACAGAAGTGCATAGCAGTTCAGAGCTTGTGATAAGATGGGTGGTGAACCCCAAATCTGTTTAAATATAAAAATAAGAAAGAATATCCATCTATGTGAATTACAGTGGCAGCACATAGTATAAATGATATACACCTTACAAATAGTAACATAATTTAAGAAACTCACTGGGAGGGGAAAAGGAGGGGCCATGCAAGGATACAATGTCTTCATCTTTCTTTTTTTTAAAAAAAAATTGTTGAAGTATAGTTGATTTACAAAGTTGTGTTAGTTCAGGTGTACAGAAAAATTAATCAGTGATACGTATACCCATATCCGTTCCTTTTCAGATTCTTTTCCTATATAGGTTATTACACAGTATTGAGTAGGTTATCCTGTGCTGTATAGTAGCTCCTTCTTACCTATTTTTAAAATACTTTTTATTTATTAAAGTACAGTTGATTTACAATATTGTGCCATTTTCTGCTGTACAGCAAAGTGACCCATTCATACATATACACACTCACACATACATATACACATACATTCCCTTTCTTATGTTATTTTCCATCATGGTCTATCCAAGAGAATGGATATATTTCCCTGTGCTGTACAGTAGGACCTCATTGCTTATCCATTCTAAATGTAATAGTTTGTATCTACCAAGCCCAAACTCCCTGTCTCTCCAGCTCCTTTCCTTGTCTTCATCTTTTGTAGTAGAACAGTCCATAGTCTCCAAGTTAAAAGTGCTTTTTTACAAAATGAGGGCTATAACTTCAAGGTTTCGCATAATATTTTTGTCACCATTAGAGCAATGTTTTAGTCTCCTAGTGCAAAGAAGCATTTCTCTGAAATTTAGGCATTCTTTCTGTTTTGATGTCACAGCCTTGCTTCCCTTTCTTTGTACTGAATGAAACATGCTGATTACCAGTGCTCGGTGTGCTGTAGGGCTTGGGAATGCCTGGTGAGCTGGCATTCATGAACAGGTGATGAGAGTTGCTATGGAAATGAAGCAGGTGAAGCAGAGAGGAGATAGAGCTAAGGAAGGCCTCTGGGAGGAGATGCTCAGATAAGGTTGGGATGCTGATCTGGAGCCTGCCAGGCTGGGGAACATGCTTCAGAATCTTGAGCAGGAAGGGGCTTGTTCCAGAAGCAGAACAAGGGCCCTGCTTTGTTGATAATCCAGCAGATGGTCTGCCTACTGTGTAATCCTGTCCCTACTATAGTCTTTTTGTTTGTGTTTTTGATTTTTTGGTTGCACCCACAGCCTGCAGATGTTCCCAGGCCAGTGCTCGAACCTGTGCCATAGCAGTGACCCAAGCCACAGTAGTGGTAATGCTGAATCCTTTAACCACTAGTCTACCAGGGAACTCCCTCTACTCTAGTCTTCATGCCTTGAACTATCAGAGTTTTTTGCCTACCTAGCCATCTTTTAGGATTGTCTGGAAGATGCCCAATGAAAGTAGAAAGATAGATGAGTGAATGAATGAGCAAATGAATGGGTGGACTTTTGAGGATACAAGATTAATGACATATCACAGTTTATGCCATTAGTTGCTGTTCATGTTTCAGCTTGCTATTTCTAAATAAGATTCCCTTTGTGGAGCATTGCAAAACATTTTTATAGCATGTGATTAGGGCTGCAAATGATGATCCAGGACCAGCCAGTTTGAGATTCTAGCCTCCCATGAACCACATGGATTTATCTTCTGAGTTTTAGGTTCTAAAGCATGTTTGCAATTTGAGAAATTAAATTCATGGCCAGGATCCTCATCTGTGTTTCTCTGAGAAGAAAGTGAGTGGAGATGTTTCTTATCAATTTCAGGAGGTAGTGCCCTTCTGGAAGCACGCCTCCGTTAACTTCTTGCTCACCTGTTCTTTGCCAGGAGATGTTGAAATCTTAGGTGACTCTTGGAAGCAGAGCAATAAGTCATTTTAGTTCCTTCAGAATAAATATATCCTCTCTGCTGGCAAGACTGGATTTTGATGATCAAGTGTCTAGATTCATTATTTTGTTCAGGGTGATTTACTGTTTTATGTGTAGAATGATCTGCGTCTAAAGCCTATGGGGTGAGACAGAGTGGCTTCTGCCCTGGAAGCCTGGGTTAGTACGATTGAGGGGAGGTGGCTGACATGGAGAGAGATGCGGAGAGGCCCGAGGAGCTGTGTCTTGTGTATAGATCGTTTTTCGTCTTTGAAACATGAGCTGGTGCATCCTTTGAACCAGCGTTTTTCAACACTGAAATCCCAACCCCATCTGCCAAGCTTTTTGTCTCATTTCACTCCCTAGTTTGTATATGGAACAGTAGACATTTTAGAATTTTCCACACAGAAAATGTATACAATTGAGTTTTGTGTAGTTTTGTTTTTTTAAATTTTTTTGGCTGCTCCCATGACATGCAGAAGTTCCCAGGGCCAGGGATCTTTCCAGGCCAGCAGTAACAAGACCAGATCCTTAACTGCTAGGCCACCAGGGAACTCCTATATTGTTTTGACCATTCATGGTCCATGGTGACTTTGGCAGCTTCCTTAGGGCATCAGCTTTACTCTGCCTTGAGGTTCCATCTACACCTGGATAATTCCTGGATGCTTATGTTACTGCCTTTTCTTCAAGATTTAACCCCTTGGGTCCAACAGGCCTTCTCATCCTCTCTGTGTGACTGAACTGGACTGGCCGGCATGACCATGGCCTCCAGGGTTGAAGGTGAGGGCTCTGTTAGCTCGGATCCCTGATCTACCGTAGGTTAGAGTCTGGGTGCCTGACACAGTGTGCTAGTGAAAGGAAGTTTTCTGTGAACCTCTTTGCAAATAAAAAGGCCTGTCTGCTGATTTATGATGCTCATTCCCAGTCCCCCAGGGAGGCTGGAATCCTAGTTCCTCTAGGGGCTGCATGGTGACCTGGCCCTCTCGGAGCCTCTTTTTTTCTCATCTGTAAACTGGGCACACTGATCAGATTTGTTGTTTTCTTTGTTGTTGTTTCTTTGTGTTTTTGCTGGCAAACAGCTGAAACAGGACAGAGCTGGGAAAGAGATTCCTGGGGTCCCAAGGTTTCCAGTTGGTTTCAGGTGTGCTGGTCCCAGAGGTCAGCCACATGTGTTCCCCCACCCCCAACACGTGTCTCTATCTCACATATTCTCCTCCCTTTTCCAAGTGACTGTCACTCTCTCCACATGGGCTAACCTCCTCCTGAGTCCCTTCATCCATGTAGGGGGTGGAGGGCTGCCAACAGCTCCCTCTCTTCAGAAAGCTACCACCTATGACACCAAAAGCACATGCAACTAAAGGAAAAAAAAAAAAAACAAGAGCTAAGTTAAACCAAATCAAAATTTAAAATGTTTGCACTGCAAACAATACCTTCCAGGAAGCAAAAAGACAACCCACAGAATGAGAGAAAATATTTGCAAAATGTATCATTGGACTTATATCCACGAAATATAAAGAATTCTTACGAGTCAATAAAAAAGACAAACGAGGAGTTCCCTCTGTGGCACAATGAGATTGAGGGTGTCTCTGAAGTACCAGGACATAGGTTAGATCCTCAGCCTAGCACAGTGGGTTAAAGGATCCAGTGTTGCTGAAGCTGCGGCGTAGGTTACAACTGTGGCTCAAATCTGATCACTGGCCCGGGAGCTCCCTGTGCTACAGGGTGGCCAAAAAAGAAAAACAAAGGAAAAAAAGACAAATGAATAGCTCAATAAAAAAGAGACAGAAAACTTGAGTAGACATTTCTCCAAGGATGATGTATAAATGGCCCACAGCACATGATAAGATTCTCCACATATCCATCATTAGAGAAATGCAAATCAATACCACCATGAGATATCACTTCACACCCACTAGGATGTCTGGAACCAAAAGAAAATGATCAGCGTTGGTGTGGAAGCAGAGACTAAAACCATTGCACTCTGCTGGTAGAAATATAAAATAATGTTGCCTCTTTTAAAAACAGTTTGACAGGACCTCAAGAAGTTAAACAGAATTTCTGTATGACCCAGCAGCTGCATCTAGGTATATGGCAAAGAGAAATGAAAACATGTCCCCACAAAAACTTGTATATGAATATTTGATAGCATTTTTTATAATAGCCAAAAAGTGCAACCAACCCAATATCCATCAACTGTTGGATAGATAAATAAAATGTATTCTGGTTCACCATGGAAATTACACATAGTCCTGTTGTAAGAACACAGGAATGGTGTACCCCTGTACCACGTAACTGGCAAAGAGCTTTGTTATAGGGAGCAGTGGGGGTCCATGTGAGAAGATAATAGTGTCTGCCTCCTCAAGTGATATCAAGATGAAATAAATAACTGCATGTGCATCATTTAATCCAGAGCCTGGCACGCAGTGCACACTGACCACATCAAGTATGGGGCTACACCTGGGAGAATGGTGAAATGTAGTGCACAAAACATGGTCAAGTGATAAACTTAACCTCAAAGAACCTGAAGATAAATCTAGTTGAGCATGTCAGTTAAATCCTTTCCTCTCTTTTTTTTTGGGGGGGGGGGCACCTATGGCATGTGGAAGTTCCTAGGGCAGGGATCAAACCTGTGCCACAGCACTGACCCAAGCTGCTGCAGTAACAACACCAGATCCTTAACCCACGGCACCACAAGAGAATGCCAACATCCTTTTCATTCTTGGATTTATAATGTCACAGCATATATGACTACTATATATAAAATATATACAGACAGGCCTTGTTTTATTGCATTTTGCTTTATGACTTCTCATAAACAAATCCTTTAACAAATTGGAGATCTGGGGAAGCTGTGTGTCAAGCACTTGGTGCCATTTTTGCAACAGCATTTGCTTGCTTCTTGGCTCTGTGTCACATTTTGGTAATTTTCCCAATATTCCAAGTTTTTTTTTCATTGTTATTTTGTTATAATCTGTGATCAATGGTCATTTTTTTCTTTTTCTTTTTCATTGAAGTATAGTTGATTTACAATATATTAATTTCAAGTGTAAAACATATTGATTCAGTATTTTTATAGATTATACTGTAAAGTTGTTTAAAGATATTGGCTACATTCCCTGTGCTGTTCAATATATCCTTGTAACGTATTTATTTTACACATAGTAGTTTGTACCTTCTAATCTCCTACCCTTCTCTTGTCTCTACTTCCCACCCCTCTCTCCTCTGGTAACAACTGGTTTGTTGTCTGTATCTGGGAGTCTATTTCTGTTTTACTATATTATTTCATTTGTATTATTTTTTAGATTCCATGATTGAGATAGCATATAATATTTTTCTTCCCTCTCTCTGACTTACTCCACTCAGTATGATAATCTCTAGTTGTATCCATGCTGCTACAAATGGCAAAACTTCATTCCTTTTTATGGCTGAGTAGTCGTCCATTGTATATATACAACACACCTTCTTTATCTATTTGTTGATAGGCACACAGGTTGCTTTCATATCTTGGCTATTATAAATAATGCTTCTGTGAACATTTAAGTGCATTATCTTTTCAAATTAGTGTTTTCATTTTCTTTCAGTAAATACTCAGGAGTGGAATTGTTGGATCATATGGTAGTTTTATTTTTAGAACCATTTTCCATAGGGCCTACACCAACTTACATTCCCACCAACAGTGTAGGAGGGTTCCCTTTTCTCTGCACCCTCTCTGGTATTTACTATTTGTATGCCTTTTTGTTTGTTTGTTTGTTTGTTTGTTTTTTAGGGCTGCACGCATGGCATATAGAAGTTCCCAGGCTCGGGGTCGAATTGGAGCTATAGCTGCTTGCCTACACCACAGCCACAGCAACTCAGGGTCTGAGCTGCATCTATGACCTGCACCACAGCTCACACAAACGCTGGATCCCCAACCCACTGAGCAAGGTCAGGGATTGAACCTGCATCTTCATGGATACTAGTTGGATTCGTTTCCACTGCACCACAACCAGAACTCCCCATTTGTAGACTTTTTGATTATGGCCATTCTGACTGGTGTGAGCTTGTACCTCATTGTAGTTTTGATTTGCATTTTTCTAATAATTAATTATGTAGAGCATCTTTTCATGCACCTTTTGCCCATCTGTATGTCTTCTTTGGAAAAATGTCTGTTCAGATCTTCTGCCCATCTTTTCATCAGGTTTTTTTTTTTTTGATACTGAGTTATAGGAACTATTTGTATATTTTTTATATTAGCCCCTTGTCAGTCACATCACTTGCAAATATTTTCTCCCATTCTGTAGGTCTTTTCATTTTGTTGATGATTTCCTTTGGTGTGCAGAAGCTTTTAAGTTTAATTAGGTACCATTTGTTTATTTTTGTTTTTGTTTCCTTTGCCTGAGGAGACAGATCCAAAAAAAATATTCCTATGATTTATATCACAGAGTGTCCTACCTATGTTTTCCTCTAGGAGTTTTATGGTTTTCAGTCTTATATTTAGGTCTTTAATCCATTTTGAGTTTATTTTTATATAACGTGTGAGAAACTGTTCTAATTTAATTCTTTTATGTTCAGCTGTTCAGCTTTACCAATACCACCTATTGAAGAGACTGTCTTCCTCATTTTTATTCTGACTTCCTTAGTCATAGATTAGTTGACCATAAGTATATGGGTTTATTTCTGAGCTCCCTATTCTGTTGCATTGATCTATGTGTTTATTTGTATGACAGTACATATTATTCCAATCACTGTAGCTTTATAGTGTAGTCTGAAGTCAGGGCCCAGTATACCTCTAGATTTGTTTTTTTTTCCCTCAGGACTGTTTTGGGTCTTCTTTTAGGGTTGGTTTACTCTTGATGAAACTCTTAGTTTTTGCTTGTTGAGAAATTCTTTATTTATTCTTCAATTCAGAATGATAACCTAACAGGGTAGAGTATCCTAGGTTTTCCTTTCAGCACTTTAAATATATCATGCCACTTCTTTCTAACCTGCAAAGTTTCTTCAGAAAAATCATAAAAAATAAACTAAGAGCTTTATGAGGTTACCCTTGTATATGAGTCTTTTTTGCTCTCTGCCTTAGAATTGTCTTTTTATCTTTAATTTTGCCGTTTTATTTATAATGTGTCTTGGTGTGGATCTGTTTGGGTACATCTTGTTTGGGACCCTCTGTGCTTCCTGAACCTGAATGTCTGTTTACTTCTTCAGCTTCAGGAAAGTTTCAGCCATGATTTCATCAAATACACTTTTGACCTCTTTTTTTCTCTTCTACTGGGACCGCTATAATGTGAATGTTAATATACTTGATGTTGTGTGAGAGGTTTCTTAAACTATCCTCATTTTTTAAATTTTGTTTTTCTTTTTGCTGTTCTCACTGGGTGATTTCCTTTATTCTGCCTTCCAGATAACTTATATATCCTTCCTTATCACCTAGTCTGCTGTTTCTTCTAGTGTGTTTTTCATGTCAGTTATTATATTCTTCAGCGCGAATGGGTTGATTTTTATATTTTCTGATTCTGTTAAAATTAAAACTGTGTTAATCTATTCTTTTCCCGAGTTCAGTTAGCATTCTTATTAATAATAATTTGAACTCTTGTAGATTATCTCTATTTTATTAGTTGTTTTTTCCAGAGTTTTTCCCTTGTTCTTTTGTTTGGAACAAATTCTGTCTTCTCATTTTGTTAAACTTTTTCTATCGCTGTCAAATTAGTTGAAACAGTCACCTGTCCAGGCCTTGAAGGGATTTCCTTGGGTGGGAACATCCCTATGCAGTTCTTGTGTGCCCACTGGCTTTGGTGGGAGAGCTGGAATTGACCTGAGTGTGGATCACATCTTTCCCCATGGTGTGCTGGCACTTTGGTAGAAGCTGGGTATAGAGATGGAGGGGCTACAGCCAGAGCCAGGTGTGAACCACACTTCTGTGCTCATTGACCATCATTGTCCTATTGGGGGCAGAACCAGGTTCCAAGGAGCAGAATCCCTGAGTGTTTAGCCTGAGCTGGTTCCATTCTTTCTAAGTATATACTCTCCCACCTCCCAGTTACAGTACCTTGCCCCAGGGGGGAGCAGCACTGAAGCAAGAAGGGCAGGAGTGGGCACCCAGTGTGGTCTGAGGCATGTTTTGGTATGGTCTCCACACCTTAGAGCTCCAGACAGCTCCTGGATCTGTGGCCTCCAAAGCAGTAATGGCCACCCTTTCCCCATTCAGATGCAATGCTGGGTCTGAGCAGGCTCCATTTCCCACAACTGCACCTTCTTGGCAATGGCAGCCTTTGTCCTAGTGTGGAGCTCTGCTGGAGCCAGAGCAGCTAACGCAGGAGCTTGTGGCGGGCTGGGGCACACCCTGGGGCAGTGGCAGGAAATGGGCCAGAGCCTCAGGCAGTTCCAGTCTGCATCTTCTGCCTCCTTCCTGGGAGCAAGTATGCCTTTGGGTGGTCTTCATGAGCAGAGTTCCAGCTCGTTGTGAGCTGATCACTTCTCTTCCCTCCTGCCTGATGCCCTGTGGCTCCTTCTATGGCCCTGGTTGTAGAAGAGTCTCTCCCTGTTTCCAGGTTGTTTTCAATGAGAACGTTTCCACTTGTAGACCTATTTTTGAAGTGTCCTCACACTCCACCATCTGGATCTCAACCTCTCATCAGGGATCTTTGATGTTACTATTGCAAAAAGTTTACAACTTGCTGAAGGCTCAGATGATGGTTAGTATTTTTAGGAATAAGGTATTTTAATTAAGGTACATACATTTTTTTTTTCTTTTTAGGGCCGCACCTGTGGCATATGCAGGTTCCCAGGGTAGGGGTCGAATTAGAGCTGTAGTCACTGGCCTATACTACAGCCACAGCAGTGTGGGATCTGAGCTGTGTCTGCAGCCTACACCACAGCTCACAGCAACACTGGATCCTTAACCCACTGAGCGAGGCCAGGGATTGAACCCACATCTTCATGGATACTAGTCGGGTTCGTTAACCACTGAGCCACGAGGGGAACTCTATATACATTTTTTTTTTAGACATAATGCTATTGCATACTGAAAAGACTTCAGTATATCATAAACCTAACTTTTGTGTGCACTGGTAAACTTAAAAAAATGGTAGGACTTACCACTTTATTGTGATACTCACTTTATAGCAATGGTCTGGAGCCAAATTCACAATATCTCTGAGGTCTGCCTGTATAATATATAAATAATAAATTTATATGAAAATTGAAGTTTTTGAATTATGCACATAATATATGATCATCTTCTTTAAAAGATTATACAAATAAACAAAAGAAAATAAATCGAGGAGTTCCCATCATGGCTCAGTGGTTAATGAACCCACCTAGTATCCATGAGGATATGGGTTCAGTCCCTAGCCTTGATCAGTGGGTTAGAGATCTGGCATTGCCATGAGCTGTGGTTTCGGTCACAGGCTTGGCTCAGATCAGGCATTGCTGTGGTTGTGACATAGGCCAGAGGCTAGCGCTCCGATTGGACCCCCTAGCCTGGAAGCCTCCATATGCAGGGGGTATGGCCCTAAAAAGACCAAAAAAAAAAAAAAAAAAAAGGAAAAAGTAAGAAAATAAATCAACATAAATCCATGTTTCCAAAGAACCACTCTTGATGTCTACCCGGGAAGACTTATTTATTTCTGTACAAATATGTGGATAATGCTAGTCATATTTTTTGTTTCCCTGAACATTTACGAAATATCCTTTTGTGCTAATGAATGCAGATTTACAATTATTTTGGTTTTGTTTACTTTTTGTTTTCAGATTATTTTAGATTTATGGGAGAGTTGCAAATATAGTATTTATTTACCTTTCTCTCATACTCGTCTTTGTGGTAGCTTCCTTTGGCCTATCAGGCTTCCACAGAAGTGCCTTACCCCTAGATTTTAGGCTTTACATTTTTCCTCCAGGCCATTTTGCCCAACTAAAAATAATCCCTGGACTTTTAATATATCCATGACGTACAACAATAGAGTAAGGGCTCTATCCTTCATTAGATCCTTACCTTTATTTGTTTTTTGGCCATGGCCATGGCATGCAGAAGTCAAACC
The DNA here is from genome assembly GCF_054392235.1 of Sus scrofa. NCBI lineage: Eukaryota > Metazoa > Chordata > Mammalia > Artiodactyla > Suidae > Sus > Sus scrofa. The sequence goes on from NC_139383.1 coordinate 153,977,994, forward strand.
CTCGCCTCAGCAGTAACCAGAGCTACAGCAGTGACAATGCCAGATTGTTAACCCACTGAGCCACCAGGGAACTCATAGATCCTTGCCTCTAAACTTGTTTTGTAGCTTCAATCCCCCTCTTGGTTTAATCTACTAATATTTGGGGATTAGAAGCTGTTTTGTCTTATACTTGGTAAATCCCTAAATTTATGGACTCTGTCTCCTTTAGATCAGCCAGTTCATTTCTGAGCTCATCTTTCTGGTTTTACTTTACCAAATCCAGCTAATAGCGAACCCTACACACACCCTGACTGACACTGTGTCCTCTACCCTGTGATTAAGTGCAGGATCTGCCGTCAGGTGCTCACTGAAAATTGTTTTAATCTTTAACCATCCTCCCAGCCTCAGATAAGAATGTCCTTCCCATTCTCACAACCCCTGAGGCCAAGTCTGTATAAATTAATATTATTTACAACAGCAGCCCATTGCAGGTGCCCATTTCTGTGTCAATCACCGTAAACTCTGTTAGGTTTTGGTAATAGGCAATTTCAGAGTCACAGTGACTTACACAAATTTATCATTCACTCCCATTTTGGTTCCAACTGGGGTTTAGCAGGGCCTCTGGGACACAGACTGATGGAGTTGGCCCTGCAGAGAATGTTCCAGGGGGCTACACGGGAGAGGAGGAGGTGTAGGGGCCAAGCAATCATGGTCAGGCTCCCTCCAGGAGGTGGCAGGACATCTCTGCCTGCTCTTTATCAGCTGAAACAAGGCCATGGCCTCATTCCCCGGGGCAGGGAAGACACTGTCACCCTCACCTGGAAGGAGGGAGGCCAGACTGTCCCACTACCAGCACCAGTGATGCCGTAATACCCTTTTTGTTGAAATCCAGCCTATTTTCTCCTTGTAAACAGAGGTGCTGTGAACATCTTTTGTCCATACTCCTTTTTTTTCTCTCCTTCTTTTTTGGCCGTCCTGTGACATATGGCATTCCTGGGCCAGGGATCAGATCTGAGCCATAGTTGTGGCCTAAGCTGCACCTGTGACAATGCCGGATCCTTAACGCGTTTTACCAGGCCAGGGATCAAACCTGCGTCCCAGTGTTCCCAAGACACTACCGATCCCATTGCGCCACAGTGGGAACTCCATTTTCTCCATATTTCCGTTTGCTCCTGTCCTTTTATTTTCTAAGGATAAGCTTACAGATGTAGAATTACTGTGTTAAATAAAATGTTTGATGTCAAGGCTGCCGCTGGCCCACTTGCATATGTCTGTATACAGATTGGAAACAGGTAGGTAGGCTTGCCAGGTGGGCTGCAGCTTGGGGTCAACAAGAAGGTGGGATCATTTGCAGCCAGGGGTGTGGCTTGGCTGGCAGCTGGAGGCTCAATTTCCAGATTCCACTTTGCCCTGATCCCGTCAGAGGGTAAGGCAGTACTACGTTCTTAGCCGTGGGAAGGAATTACCCCAAACCCAGAAAGTACAGGTTGCCATCCAGAACCAGTTCATACTTTCAGAAACCACTAATGTGTCCTGACTCGTGAGGCCCCCAGGAGAGCAAAAACCCTGGATTTTTCAGGGATCAGTAAAAGAAAGGCCCGGAGTACAGACATTCATGGTGCAGAATTCCTTAAGCTGTAAATGATATTGAGTTTCTGGATAGAGCAGGACACAACAGAAAAACGTGACTAAAATGCACCAAATCTCCTGGTGTTTGATGTCTCATTTGTGAAAGAGGAGCTGCCTTCCTTAGAATTCTATTGTTTTATCAATCCCGACAGCAGAAAACTTCTCCAGCTTTTAGCAAAATCTCACCAGGGAGCTGTGGGTGGTGGGGAATAAGCCAGAAAGGTCTGAAGACAAAGAGGAGAAAATGTAATGACTTAACATTTTCTGGACAGCAGCCTGAGTGACCTTGAAAGAGGGAGGGCTTGCAAATCCCCTCAGCCTGGGGACCCAGGGAGACTGCATCACAACCAGAAACCACAGTGTTTGCAGCCTTAATCTGGAAACACCCCCAGGAGCTGCGTTGCTTTGTTATTTATTTCTGATTTGGGTTCCCAAGAATGCAGTTCTGCAGTTTTATTGCCACTGTGAGTTCAACTAAGGAGGGCGGTTTGCGTATGTTTAATTTGTTTATTAGCTTATCTTTTTAAATGTATTGTTGTCATGTGTCAGGTTCAGGCCCCCTTTCTCCTCCGAGCCAGTAGTGTGTGGGGGCTGCTGGCTGTCACCCAACCCCGTCTCCCTTGCTGTGGACCCTCCTCTCTGTACCTCTCAGCACCTGCCTTAGAACTTATTACTCATTTTAATCTTTTATATTTCACTTATATAATGCATTTTTTTTTTCAAGAAAGCACTGAAGGTATTTATAAATCTAATACATTTTGGCAGGAATGATGTTTGCCAAAGGATTTACTCTAGGATTCTTTCAAGTAATAAGCATCTCAATGTACATTTAACACATGATTCTCATTTTATAAAAATAAGTTTCCTTAATATAAATAGGATCAGTTATAAAGGAAAAATCCTGACTGGTGTTTCAGACAGCTTCTTTCCTTTTTCTCTTTTCTGGCCTTATGGGGAAAGAATAAAATCTCTTTTTTGCACATTCTAAGAAATGCAGCCTGGAATCATGGGTCTGTACCTGGACCTGCCACCCAAGGTTTGATGTTCCCTTAGATTAATTTGATGACTAAACATTTGCAAAGCATGCTGCTGTGATCTGAACCCTAGTAGAAGGTAGCTGGAGCTCCCAGAGCAGGTCCTCGCCTTGGCAAGGAGCAGCTTCTGTCCTGGAGGCTGGCAGGGGCCCACACCAGAGCAGACTCCCCACCCCATCTGGGTCTGTCACTCTGGCCCACGGAGGAGCAGGGCTCAGGGCATAAGCTGCCACCTGAGTTGCACGCTGGGAATGTGGGGACCCACATTGTCCCTCAAGAGGTGCTGGTCCTGTTGGCAGAGAGAGAGAGGCTGCAGATAAATGTCCCCATGAGAGAAGCTTCCTGTTCATTAGTCTTCCAGGACTGCGATATGGTTTGTAAGCCACCCTCTGTGGGGGTCTGCTGAGGAAGTGCTGTCAGCCTGTTTGCACACCTCCTCAGATATTGGTGCTGTTTCCAGAATGCACCTACCAGGTTCCTTCCAGGATTGACAGATGTAGTCTGAGGCTCTTTTCAAAATGAACTTCCACAGAATGTTTCCAGCCCCTCTTCGGCCTTGATAGAAGGCGTGCAGTCAAGGGGCTGGAAGTACTGGTTGCCTAGTAAACCAGGATATCAGTTATTTAAGTGACCTCGAGCTGATTCCTTGCTGCATAGGTCATCTGTAAGATGGGATATTCTACATCGCTCCGGCTGCCAGGGAAAGCTGTGCTGATTAGGAGCAGGAGAAACCTGAAGGGTGGCCCATGTTTGGGGCCAAGGAGCTACCAGGGGCAGCTGGTGCCCCAGCAGGGTGGTTGTCCTAGGGAACTGTCTCATGCATAGCTCTTCATAAGGAGATACTGCTATTCCTGCTAAATAAAATCCGCTCCTATAAAGCACTGCACTCACTACCAAAGCATCACAAATATCCTGGCAGAGGGCACTTGGAGGCATATTTCCCCATGGCTTGTATTTGGGCAAAGGCAAACCAGATGCAGCCTCCCAGGGCCCTGGGAGGCAGAGGAAAGCCTGAGAACTCTCATGCATGCCTCTGATGAGGGCCCAGGAAAACAAAGGCTGAAGAAAGCCACCTGCCTCCTTTGCAGCCTCTGGGACTTAGGCTGGGGCAGGTAGTCCTGAGGAGATGGAGTTCATTCCCACCTTGGCAATGGTCACCCAGAGTTGTTGTGTACCAAATACTTGGCCAGTATGTGCACAGATTCACACCTCTACAAGTATTTTCACTCAGGAAACATGAAAGTTAAGCCTGATTTTTTTTTCTTTTTTGGCCAGAGATCAGATCTGAGCCAAAGTTGCGATCCGCACCATAGCTGCAGTAGCTCTGGATCCTTTAACACATTGTGCTGGGCCAGGGATAGAACCTGTGTCCTGCCGCTACAGAAATGCTGCCAACCCCACTGTGCCACACCTGGAACTCCTTAAGCATGATTTTTAAAATTTCCTTTTCTTACATGTTATAGTCCATCTTTACATCTTAATGTTGCCGAAGTAAGAATATGCCAGTTGGTCAGGGTCACAGCAGGCTTGGCTGTCTTTCCTGCTTTCCAAATCTGTGGCACCCAGCTGGGCTGCTGCCTCCCTCCATGGCAGAGTGGGCCTGGAGGACTGGTTCTGGCCCACAGAGCTATAAGTGGGGGTGACATGTGTCACTTGCAGGCTGGGGCGTTTGAATGAAGGGGTATGACCTTTCAGAGCTCTCCTGCCCTTTGCATGGTGATGAGTGTGGTGATGACCTGTGGCCCAGAGTGAGAGGTCACAGAACACAGCCCGAGCTGACCTGTAATGACTGTGCTGCATGAGCTGGAAATAAGCTGTGGTGGGTGTCAGCTGCAAGGATACTGGCTGAAATTGATGTTCTGACTGCTTTCTTTGTCTCCCTCTTTTCTCTACAAGCTGTTATCAGACATCCTGTGTCTTAGAATCAAGACAATATGATAATTCCCCTGGTCGCTTTCCAAATTTCCTGGTTAAGGAATCTTCAGGCCATTCTCAACAAAATAGGATTGAAGCTGCTTGCCTGTGGAAGAATTGGGCATGGATATGCCAGGAGATTCTTATTTACAGAGGCATGTTGAAATCTAGAAAACTCTGCAAGATAATGTAACTGGAGAGTTCCCCATTTATGTTTCATGAAATTAAAAATAGGTTCCATTAAAAAATAAAATAAGGTTCTTTGATAAGTTTGGGAAATGTTACATCCACTCTCCATTGAATATGTGCAATGCCCATTGGTGTATCAAAGGCTCTGAGAAGGCCCACAGTAAAGAAACTGTTTAATCAAGTGGAATCCAGTATTTCTCAAACTCATTCAGCTGAAAAATGTCTACCCTTACAGCCTCACACATCTTTCAGGGCCAGTGCTTACAGGGAAGTTAGTACATGAAATGTGGGATTTGCTGAATCCTGGTGCAGTAGAATAGCGCTTCTTCCCATCTGAAAGCTGTAAGATGTGTCAGAAAGGAAGTCATTATGATATAGTGCATATGTTATTTCCCTTTCTATTCTTTTCTAAGCAGCAATTTCTTGAGCTCTACCTACGCACAAGGCTTCCTATGCTGAGTGGTGATTAGAACACTTTGTGTCTGGCCTATGACAATGGGTGTAAGCATCAGCATGGGGAGGGCATGAAACCCACATGTCCCTGGCCTGTGTGAGCATCTGCACACGAGGACTGAATCGGCATGAGGCCTGGGAATGTGCCTGGAGAACACCCTTAGGCTCCCCGACATTGGAAAGGCACCACTCCACATCTTGCTTCCACCTTCTCTTCTGCCTGGATTGGGTTCTGGAGGTGGCTTCGAAGGTCTGGACCTCGAAGATGTTGGTATGAGGCCCTGAGGGAGCCCACGTGATGAGTCAAGACCTCTCAGCTGTGTCTGTGTCCTTTGGAAATGACAGCCAGACTATTGCATTTTAGAGGAGGCCATCACTTGTGAGGGCCACGGGCACTGAGGACCAAGGGGAGAATTTACCACGGTGGCCACTAGGGGGCTGGAGGCTATGCCCCTGGACAGGGCTGAGCTCATGTCTGTGTCAGACCTGCCAGGCTTGGGCACAGTTGAGGGGTCTGGTCTTCACATTCACGCCAGGCACCCACATGGTGCCATGGTGGAGGGAGATGCTGCTGGGGACAGTAGGCATAGGAGCAGGAAGGGGCCTTCTCAGCCGCTGGGCAGATTATTCCCTGTCAAAGTGCGGGGGATCTTGACATCTTTGATGAGGCAGTTCTTCTGGAATTTGTTCAGGCTCAAATGAAAGAATTCGGCCCTTCAGTCAGGGCTATTACATGGCTCCAGGGCTTGTGTTTTAACTGTCCCCTGAAGCCTCTCCCAAGGCTATGGCTTCTCTCCTGTAGCAGAGGCAGCTGGAAATGAGGCAGAACAATTTGCCTTCTGCCCCTTTTATAGTCAAATGATCCCATGATGGCTGAGGTGGCCCTTTGGAAGGTGCTGCCATCGGCCGGCCAGTGGCTGCTATAACTGCCTCATTCTGCAGGTCAGTGTCATGGGCACAGAGCCTCCAGAGAAAGTGCTGGAGCCACAGATGGGCCCCCTGGGGGACAGGGTCATTGGGAACATTCTGATTCAATAGGGCATTGAGTCTGAAAATTCAGGGAGGCTTAAAAAATACAGAAGCTGGGGTCCACCTCCCAGGTGTCTTTGTTAATGCTACCTGAGCAAGCTGGCGATGCAGTCCAGATATGAGACCAGAGGCAGGACCGCACAGGTCAGTGCCTCACCCTGGGAGGCTAGAAAGCAGGGAACAGGGCCCAGCATCTTCCTGACTGCCCTGAGGCCAGCTTCCTCATTTCCAGGGCTGGATACCAGGGCTTGTCTTTATCATCTTTAGTGAAACACCTTACAGTGAGGGAGCAGTAAGTCAGCCACAGCTGGCAGAGAGGATATGAAGAAGAATTCCCCGAGGTCCTACCCAGATCTGGCTGTGCTGCTGTGCTCTGGACCTACGTAGGGAGGTTGCAGAGGTACGAATCTCCCATTGAGTTGCATCTAGAGAAGGTACGAGGCCTGGTGCAAACCCATAGCCCTTCTGTGGCTCACACCTGAGGGTGGTCAGGGTTCAGCTGGTATAGAGTGGGTCCAGCTTCAGGGTACTGGGGCATGTCACTAGGCATTTGCAAGGGGTTGTGCCGCCAGAGCCTGGCCGCAGGGTCCATGTTGCCCTTACAAGTAGGCTCAGTCTCACCTTCCCCTGCCCTAATACCCTGGCTTCCTTGGCAGGCCCAGCACTCTGGCTTTCTAGTGGGGTTGGGTGGGGTGAACCCAGCAGGAGCATGGCGGGGTGTTCATCTCCCGCTGCCCTGTCTCCTGTGGTCGCAGCTCTGCCCCAGCAGCTCCTGGCCCATCTTGTCCACACAGTCTTTCCTGCACCCTTCTTCCCCTCCTTGGGAGGCCCTGCCCTCCTCTGTGTAGGTCCTGGTCCCTCACCACTGCTTGCCCTGCATGAAGAGACCCTTTATTAATGCCACTTGGAACAGTCCTTAGTCACAGGTACTGCCACCCACCCCGTGTCTGAACAAGGAGCTTTGCCATGAGCGTCACAGCAAATGACCGAAGTGTAGCCTCCTGCCCCAGGGAAGGTTCCCATCTTATCTGAACAGACTGTTTGCGTTTACCTGGAGCTAATGTGTAGGTTTCTCCAGGGCTTATTAGCACAGGAAGATTTGAGATCAGCTTGTGGAAATAGTTGGTATGGATGATGGGCTGGGTGGCAGCCATGTGCTGTTGAGATGGGGGGACCCTCTCATCCTCCAGGCTGGGACACAGGCAGTCATTAAAGGGGTTCCCTAGACTTGTGGTTGCCGGGGGGCAGGGGGATGAGGGAGTGGGATGGACTGGGAGTTTGGGGTTAGTGGATGCAAACTGTTAGATTTAGAATGGATAAGCAATGAGGTCCTACTAAATAGCACAGGGAACTATATCCAGTCTCTTGGGGTAGACCATGCTGGAAGATAATATAAGAAAGGAAATGTAGATGTAGGTATGACTGGGTCACTATCCTGTACGGCAGAAATTGGTACAACATTGTCCTATACTTTAATTTTTTTTAAAAGCGGGGAAGGGTTCCAACAGAGGCCCCATGAGCTCCTCAAGCTTCATCTCTGATGAGATGTGCAAAAAGAAAAATATACACCTCTGGTTCCTCCTCAGGATACTCTCCCAGGGGCAAGGTTCCCACATATTTAGGGGTTTTCCCCCCGGAAGAGCCCAAGGAGGCAGTGGCCAGGTGCATGTTAGCCATGTTGATGGAGGGAAAGGACGGTGGCAAACTGATCCATGATGGCTGCTGGGCTTCCCACACTCTCTCCAGGTCCTCTGAAATGCGGTGTGTTGTGGCCCAGAATGCAGGGTGATGGTCCAGGCAGGGACCTCCTTCTGGGGCCAGGGTCAGGAACCTAGGACAAAGTTGGGGGGCTCTCTGTGGCCATTGACCATCCTGTCTTTTCCATATGATTCCTCTCCCACCAGAAACCCTGCAGCTGGATCCTTCCCACCCCACCCTCAGTGCACACCTGCCAGTCCCATTTGTAAGCCACCACCTACACAGATTGCCTGTATCTCGGGTCTCAATGGTTACCAGGACCCGCGTGCTCCCAGAGCAGTGTCACCCACTCCAAGGGTGCTCATTACATGCGACATCGCCTTCTAGTTCATGGAAGATGAACCACCCTTCTGATCTCATCACAGTGCCAGGACCCGGTGGGGCAGCCTCCTGTTGCAGATCAGATCAGTGTAGGATTTATTATCAGTTCCCCCCCCCCCACTCCAGGTAGATGCAGTCCTGGTTAGCTTATGGTTTCCTTCTCCTCACAGGCCATGTCTCAGCCACCTGTGGATAGCCCTGGGTTCCTCCCCTTGGGCCCAGGAGGATCCTGGGTTCTGCACAGGATCCTCCCAAGTTAGCTGCTCCCTTGTTGCCCCCATGTGTGTTTACTTCTGCTTCCATTACTGGAATTTCCTTTTGTTTGTTTTTTGGCCTGTCTTTCCCCCACTGGAATGCTGGCTCCATAGAGGCGCTGTTGCTCTGGCCATGAGCAGCTTGCGTGGGTGGAATGAATGAATGAATGGGACCTTGTTGCCCTGTGTGCAGCCTGGAAAGGCTGGCAGGGAAAAGCTCATTGCCTTAGTCCAGGGGAGAGTCATGTTCCAGATGCCTGCAGGGGGCACCCGACCAGTTGCAGCCCTGGATGGGGAGTGAGGATGCTGAAGCCCATCGTTGGGAGGGTAGATGGGTCCCCTTGTGCAGCCCTTTAGATCTGGGAGAGTATGGTTTGGATGGTGTAGGGATTCTTATTACTCCCACTGCCTCCTTCACTCCACACACACCAGATAGAAAAGCACATGTGCACACTCCCACACACATACGACATGCACATCCCCCCCCATGAAACACACCATACACATCCCACATACACATGTCAAATCAATCATAAGGCCCCTGTAATTCATTTACTTACTCTGTCTGCCTCTCTCCATTCCTCCCATCCTGGTTGCAGCCATCACCGTCTCTCCTGAAATTTTATTGTCTTTTCCACCAAATGTAATTTAAATTGCTCTTAATGGTAGGGCCTGAGACAGGAGGTTAAATCCATTTTACTCTGCCCCACAGTGACTGGTCTGTGTAAAATGTGTTTTCAACTTGCTCTGGCTCCCCCTCCTCCACAGGAAACCCCTGGACCCAGCTCTGGAGGCCTGGCATGTGCCAGTCACACTCTGTCCATAGGCAAGTCGTGTAGGCCAGCAGCAGCATGGCTTGAGCCTGATTGAATTTGGGTCTTTCTCATCAGAGGGAGCCCTACCTTGCCCTGCTGGGTGCCCTTTAGGGTTCAGAGCCTCTTGGGCACCAATGTCTGGATTAGGTGATGCTACAGAGCTAAGAGAGACTGGAATTTATGAGCAGTTCCAGAAGGGATCAAGTTAGTCCTCAGAACACCTGTCCTCCCAAGGTTAGTACAGAACCATTTGAGGTATGGCTCATTTTTGCAGAAGTGAGAGGCTGCTGACTTTAACAGCCGAGGTGGTCATGGAATTCATCAGCTCTTAGGCTGCTGTAACAGGACTCCAAAAGATAGGGGACCTAAAGAGCAGACATTTATTTCTCATAGTCCTGGAGGTTGAGTCAAGGCACTGGCACGTTGGTTACCATGCTCCTTGGTTGCAGAGGGCCACCTTCTTGAAGTGTTTTCATGTTCTGTGCATGCACAGGGAAGGAGATCTCTGGTGTCTCTTCTTCTTCTTATAAGGACACCAATCTTATCAGGTTGGGACCCCACCCTTATGACCTCATTTAAGTGTAATTATCTGCCAAGGGCCCTCATATCCAAATTTGCTCATATTGGGGGTTAGGGCTTCAGCAGATGAATCTCAGGGGCACAGTATATTCATGGGGGCATTTTTAGTTCTGCACTTCTGCCTACTCTGGCCTACCTGAGCTGCCCGCCCCTGGTCTCCCTTGCACCCTCTGTGTATGCAGCTCCCTGGAGCTCTGAGTGTGAGCTCATGGCCAGGCCAGTGTGCTGTGTATGGAGGCCCAGCCTCCCTGCCTCCTGGATGGCCTCCATCCTCCTGCTGCTGGATGATTTGCACTGTCCTCCTCGACATGGCTGCCTAGTACTGACTCCACAGAAAGCCCTGGGGAGGGCCTAGTGGGAGTCCCTGGGATTTATCGCTTTACCTTTCAGAGTATATGTTCTTATGTCAGAAATAGGGAAAAGATACTTGTCTGGTAACAAGATGTCAGTGGGTCTGGTTAAGTAGACACTGTGGAACAGTGGTTTATACACAGGAAGAAAATTATCAAAGCTGTTATCACTGAATTATTGATGTGTGTAAATTAAACATCTTAGTGTATGTATCAAGAATCTGTTCAAGTAACAGAAAACTCATGATATAGTGAGTTGTTTCTCACACATGAGGAGTCCCAAGGTTCCTAGTCTCTGGTTGATGTTTCTGTGATTCTCCTGACCACCTGGCCACAAGATGGCTGCTGAAACACTAGCCATCACGTCCTAGTTCAAGGGAGGAAAAGGGATCAGTGAGTGCCAGCTATTTCTGATTTTCTTTTTTCGGGATTGCAAAGATTTCCCAGAATTCTCCAGACAGATTTATACTTAGGTTTTATTGGCCAGAACTGGGTCACATGGCTACCAGGGGCTCAGAGGGAGGCAGAGACAGCAGGGGATAGTGTTGTATTAAATTAGCTGGTGTTGGCTCATCCCCCACCAAGATCCATTGCCTGAGGCCAGGCACATGAACCCACCATCACCACCAAAGCTGGGTTCTGATGGTGAGAAAGAAGGGGACTGAGGCCAGGTGAACAACAAACAAAAGCAGTGTCTCTCAAGGATACACTTTACTGCCTAAGAGCTGGAGTGCAAAATTACCCCTGGTAGAAAGGCTACAGGATTCTCTGAAAGGAACACTGTCCAGTATTTCTTATCTGGGATTTGGATCGAAGATAGTCTGGGGGACTTGGAGCCAGGAGTGACTCTCGCCTGGTGGAAGGCAGGTGTTGGGACCTGACCCTGGTTTGTCCTCTATCCTCTCCCACACGCTGGCTGCCATCTTCTTCCTTGCACCCTTCTCCTTTCCCATTGGCATCTGTCTTGGATGTCTCCACACACCTCTCCATCTCTTGGCTTCCTGCTGGCTTTGCTTTTCCTTCAGTTTTCACTTTGGTCATTTGTGCAAGAAGGTTCAAAAGGAAGGTTTCTTCAACAGGTCATGCTGGGCATGGTGGACAGCTCCATGTAAAACAGTGAGATTAGAACACTCCTTCACACCATATACAAAAATAAAGTCAAAATGAATTAAAGACCTAAGCATAAGGTCTGAAGCCATAAAATTCCTCAAAAAGAACCTAGGCAAAATATTCTGTGACATAAATTGAGGCAATGTTTTCTTAGCCCAATCTCCCAAGGCAATAGAAATAAAAATAAGGAAGTGGGACCTATTTAAACTTAAAAGATCCTGCACAGCAAAGGAAACCATTGACAAAATGAAAAGACCTACAGAATGAGAGAAAATATTTGCAAATGATGTGACTGACAGGGGGTTAATACCCAAAATACATAAATGGCTCAATACCTCAATATCAAAAAACAAACAACCCAATCAAAAGATGGGCAGAAGACCAGAATATATATTTCTCCAAAGAAGACCTATAGATGGCAAATAGGCTCATGAAAAGATGTTCAGCATTGCTAACTATTAGGAAAATGCAAATTAAAACTTCAGTGAGGTTATCACTTCACATCTGTCAGAATGGCCATCATCAAAAAGTTTACAAATAACATGTTGGAGAGGGTTTGAAGAGAAGGGAACGCTCCTGTGCTATTGGTAGGAATGTAAATTGGTGCAGCTGCTGTGGAAAACAATATGGAAGTTCCTCAGAAAATAAAGGTAGAACTACCATATGATCCAGCAATTCCATTCTTGAGTATATATCAAAAGAAAACAAAAACACTATTCAAAAAGATACGTGCACCCCAATGTTCATAGCAACACTTTTTACAATAGCCAAGACATGGAGGCAACCCCAGTGCCCACAAACAGATGACTGGATAAAGAAGATGTGGTACATATATATAATGTAATATTCATTACTCAGCCATTAAAAAGAATGACATGCATGGGAGTTCCCATCATTGTGCCATAGGAGCAAATCTGACTAGGAACCATGAGGTTGTGGTTTTGATCCCTGGCCTTGCTCAGTGGGTTAAGGATCCAGTGTTGCCATGAGCTGTGGTGTAGGTCACAGACGTGGCTCGGACCTGATCTTGCTGTTGCTGTTGCTGTGGTGTAGGTTGGTGACTACAGCTCCGATTGGACCCCTATCCTGGAAACTTCCATATGCCATGAATGTGGCCCTAAAAAGACAAAAAAAAAAAAAAAAATGCTGCCATTTGCAGCAAGCTGGATGGGCCTAGAGATTATCATACAAAGTGAAGTCAGACCGAGAAAGACAAATACTGTATGATATTGCTTATATGTGGAATCTGACAGAAATGAATGTATATGCAAAACAGAAACAGACTCAGAGACATAGAAAACAAATATATGGTTACCAAAGGAGAGAGGGAAAGCATGGGGCAAGCTGGGGGTAGAGGATTAAGAGATACAAACTCTATTATGTGTAAAATACATAGCAAGGATATATTGTACAACCTAGGGAATTATAGCCATTATCTTGTATTTACTTAAAATCTGCAAAAATACTGAATCAGGTATATTCTGTATACCTGAAACTAATATAATATGGGAAATCAACCATACTGCAATAAAAAAAGAAAAGCAGGATGCTGTGCCTGATTAAACATTGTAACAGGAAGCAGGCCTGGGTGTCACCCTATCAGGGTGGGGTTGGGAAAGACCAGGGCTGGGCTGTCTCCTTGGGCACCTGGTCTGTGTGCACGAGCTCAGCACCACTGCCCTGAGAAGTCCTTCCGAGCTCATGTTCCTGGACATGTTCATCTAAATACGGTGCATGTTGTGAGAATGTGGCCCATGTCACTGTGGATGCTTGACTCTATTTCCAGGAATTCTGGTTCACCTTGAGGATTGTGTAAGGAGGCAGAATTTTGCCCAAATAGGAAGACTGCTTTGCATTGAAAGTTGATCCTGGCACCTTGCTGATGGTTTGGCAATTGTCCAATTGTGTTTTCATTGAAGTTGTGGACATTTGAGGGTTTTTTCCCTCTTGGTATCAGATTTTTATCCCACCATCTGTAGGCATTTATTAGCTCAGCTGTAGCACAAAATAGTAGATGTTTGGATTTTCTCCCCTCTGACCCTCTCTTAGTCCATTTGGGTGGCTGTAACCAAAATACCATGGACTGGGCAGCTTGTAAACCACAGAAATTTTATTCTCACAGTTCAAGAAGCCCAAGATCTTGGCCCCAGTGTGGTTGTGTTTGGTGAGGCCCTCTCTCAGCTTGCAGACAGCCTGCTTCTCCTTGTGTGCAAAGAGTGAGGGAGCTCTGTGGGGTCTCTTCTGTAAGAACACTAATCCCATTCACAAGGGCCCCACCCTCATGACCTATCGATCTCCCAAAGATTCCACCTCCTAATAGATCATCTTTGGGGGTTAGGATTTCAACATATGAATTTGGGAAGAGCATAAACATTCAGACCATAGCAGACCCTTTCTCTGTGTAGAAGTTGCACATGTTTTGAGGTGTCAGCTGCTTCAAGTGCCAAAGGAAGATGACGTCTATTACTAGTTTAAGGAAAAAGTTTGATTAAACAATGGCAACTCTAGGCAGGGAAACTTCCTCTGCATCATTAAAAGTAAAAACAGCATATTGGAGTTCCTGTTGTGACTCAGTGGGTTAAGAACCTGACATGGTGTCCATGAGGGTGCAGGGTCAGGCCTTGCTGAGTGGGTTAAGGATCCTCCTGCGTTGCTGCAAGCTGCAGTATAGGTCAAGATGTGGTTCAGATCCGATGTTGCTATGGCTGTGGCATAGCAGTAACGAACCTGACTAGCATCCATGAGGACGTGGGTTCAATCCCTGTCCACTCTCAATGGGTTAAGGATCCGGTGTTGCCATGAGCTGTGGTGTAGTTCTCAGATGTGGCTGAAATATGGCATGGCTGTGGCTGTGGCTGTGGCCAGCAGCTGCAACTCTGATTTGACTCCTAGTCTGGGAAATTCCTTATGCTTTTGGTGTGGCCCTAAAAAGACAAAAAAAAAATTAAAAAATAAAGAAGTGACATAGACCAAGGCATAGACACGGCAGGGGGCAGCTTCCTAGAAGGGTTCTGTTACTTCCTTTGCTGTGTTGTTTGCTTGTTTTCTGCTCTCTGATGTCAGATCTATTTTACTTCTGTGAGGATATGAGACTCTAATCAAATGTAGCACATCCATGGCTGGGAGACTGGCTGCAGTCGGCACAGCTGTGGTGCCAGACAGAGCCTTGTGACCTTGCTGAGCCACTGTGGGCATCTCCAGCTCTTTCTCCAGAATCTGCCCAGACTGGAGCTCGTCCTGGTCAACCCCCAAGTCATTTTGAGCCCAGATAAGAGATCAAATGTATTTCTCCATTTTTTGCTGCATCTCTTGGACTAAATGAGAGTGCAGTTTGGAGACAGAAGAAGTAATATATAAGAGCTTAATAATAGGAACTTAGAATTTTAATCAGAAATTAAGCGCATTCAGGAGTTCCTGTCATGGCTCAGTGGTTAACGAACCCAACTAGTATCCATGAGGATTCAGGTTCTATTCCTGGCCTTGCTTAGTGGGTTAAGGATCTGGCATTGCAGTGAGCTGTGGTGTAGGTCACAGACACAGCTTGGATCATGCATTGCTATGGCTGTGATGTAGGCTGGCAGCTGTAGCTCTGATTCGACCCCTAGCCTGGAAACCTCCATATGCTGTGGGTACGGCCCTAAAAAGACAAAAAAAAAAAAAAAAAGAAAGAAATGTTAAGCACATTCGTAAACCACAATGATATGTAGTAACTCATGGTAACTCACCCATAGTCACGCACCTTTTCACAGATATGTATATGGTGCATGTATGAGTGTATGTGAATTCAAGTGTGTATGTGTGTGTGAGTGCGTATGTGCATGTGTATTATGTGTGTGTGAGTGCATTGTGTGTTAGTATGTGCATGTGTGTGAAAGTGTTGGTATGTGCAATGTGTAATGCTAGCATATGCATGTGTTTGTACACATTTGTGTGAGTATGTGAGTGTGCACACACTCGTTTCCCTGTTAGACCACGTGTCTAGGGTGACAGCAGTGGCGAGCCCAGTGTTCAGTTGGGGGGAGGCCTGGTCTGAACCGTAGCTGTTGTGGGCAGGTTACTCCATCCCTGAGGCTTCCCTGCACCAGCAGGTGGGGCAATGTCATTGACCCTCCCAGGCCCATATGGGGATTCAATGAGGCTATTCTATGTGAAGACTAGGACACTGCCTGACACACAGAAACTGGCAAATAAAGGACAATTGAGTTGACCCAGAGTCTCACTG
Source organism: Sus scrofa (assembly GCF_054392235.1). Classification (NCBI taxonomy): domain Eukaryota; kingdom Metazoa; phylum Chordata; class Mammalia; order Artiodactyla; family Suidae; genus Sus; species Sus scrofa. The sequence continues at coordinate 153,993,630 of NC_139383.1, forward strand.
ATGTCTACAAGCAAGAGAGGGGGACATGGGGGTGGATGGCACATGTGGCCAGAGACCCACCCCGCTTCCCAAAAAGCAAGAGAGCTGACATCCCAGGGTGCGGGGTGGGGGTGGTGTGTGTCCATGTGCTCTCTGGATCCCATGATCTGACCTCTCAGTGCTGTAGGCTGTGTTCATAGCAGGCTTCCTAGAGGCAGGGCTAGGATGGCAGGAACACCTTGTCAGGGAGAAACTCACTGCTCCTGGTTTAACATTTATCTGAGGTTGTAAATTACCCTGTGGTCACTTTTATTGATTACATACTTTGACAAACCAACTTTCTTTTTAATAAAAAAGAGCTGATTTCTCTACCTGAAACTAGGACTCCAGACACAGGCACTGGTACTGATGGGGAGACAGGTGGGTTACTGGCCTTCAAATCCAGGTGTGGCGGTGGTAAGGGTGGGTGCCTATGGGTGCAGGGCTCATTACTGGGCCACAGGGAGGTCTGAAGAGAAGGCTGGGTGCCAGAAAACATTTGAAAAAAGGTTTTTTAATCACAGAAGCCTTGAATACCTGCTTCAGTACATTCAACAGACTAAATTTAGCTTTGGCTCAGTTGCCAGGTTGATTTTTTTTTTTAATGGCCCCACCAATGGCATTTGGATCCCAGGCTAGGGATCAAATCTGAGCCCTAGCTGTGATCTACACCACAGCTGTGGCAGCCCTGGATCCTTTAATCCACTATGGAGGTTGGCCAGGGATGAAACCCACCTCCACAGCTATCCGAGTTGCTGCAATCTGGATTCTTAACCCACTGCGCCATGGCAGAAACTCCTGCCAGTGTGTTTAAGAGGCTGGCTTGTATGGTCTGTTCTTAAATGTATTGCTGAAAAAAACTGACTCAGAAAAAAAATCTCTCCTTGGTGCATGCATGCCTTTGAACTTGGGAAAGGCACATGAATAAGAGTCTAGGGAAGATTCCTGGACAGAGATGTACTGATCATGGCAAAAGGAGCTACGTGCTGCCTGGATTGAAGGCGACTCAGAAAACTGGGTTAACTGAGGCAAAAGTCTGATAAGAACCCTTAGCAGAAGATGATCTGAGTGTTCTGAACAGAATGAACCTCAGTGGGTTTAGGGATTAGAAGCCAACCATAGTCATGCATAAAGCAACTTACAGTTTCATGACCATGATCACAGTAGATTAGTTGGAATGCAGTTACTGAATGCACAGAAAATTTCCAAGTCTCTAAACTGTAATTTGGTGTAGTGCCACATAGAAACCTTCTTAAAATTTATTCTAACTAATGTGGCATTATGGCAATGTGGAGATACCAGAAAAAGCTTTGAAAGTTTCCTCTTAAGCTTCTGGCCTCTTGCTTGGTAGCTAAGGGTATTTTCATTGGTTTGTATTCATTGATTAAATGTGGGTATTTGTTCATTTTGTTGGGTTTTGGAGGAGGGAATTCCTGAGAGACCCTAGGCTGTCCATTAGCTGTCAGCCTTCCAGAGGAAGGCCGCAGAGGTCAGGCTCTTCCTCCTGGGCTTGGGGGTTGGGCAGTGGTTTGAGACCTCACCTCCTCTTCCTGCTCCAGAAAGGAGCATGTTTATTCCTAAGTAGAGACACTGAATGTGATGTCACTGGGTCTTAGATTTGGCCAAATATAAATCTGTCAGTTCCTGCCTGTGCCTCTGTCCAGTGACTTTGGTATAGGTCACAGGCCTCCCTTTGGAGGCCATGCTGGCACATTCCCCAGCTGTGTGCCCGTGCAGACAGAAACAGTTCCCACTGCCCATTCTGAACAGAATGGAGACATGCACACATACTGAGTGAGGTCAGGCTCTTCCTCTACACAGGACTCTGTGAGGTGGGGACATTTGGGAGAGGCAGGAGGAGTCCAGGCTTGCCCTTTGCCAAGCCCATGTGGTTCTGGCCCTCCAGTGCAAGCCACTGCTAAGCTTCCAGCTCACTCTAGATAACAGATGGCCTGCATTTGTCTGACCCTGTCTAGCTCATTAAAACCAGGCTTGATGTTCCTTCTGCCTGTAGCAGCCTCCAAAGGGCCACCTTCCTGCTTCCAGCTCATTCTGGACCCCACTCCTCTCCAGGGGCTGGGCTGCTGCAGCCGCAGGCCTTCCAGTTGGTAGTCTTAGGAAGCATTTCCTCCTCCAACCCGGTTTAGGGGGAGAAAGAAGTTTCAAGGGTGGCTCATAGGTGGTTTCTGAGTCCTTTGCCCTCCAGCCGAAGAGCCTGCCTTCACACACAGCTGCTCTCTAACTTCTCTCTCCTTCCCAGGCCTCCCAGCATGTGGTTGGGGTGATACAGTATTTCTGGTGCCCATTATTCCTTAGCTGTGTCACTTTTGGGAAGTTTGTGAGCATTCTCCTAGAGTTCAAGAGAAATAGCTAAGCCAAAAGAGTCTGTTACAGATATGGTGCTGACCTTCTCCAGGCAGGTTGGGTTGAAAATGTCTTGTATTCATCCCTGTGTGTGTGTGTGTATGAGAGAGAGAGAGAGAGAGAGAGAGAGAGAGAGGGAGAGAGAGAGAGAGAGAGAGAGAGAGAGAGAGAGTGAGAGTGTGTGTGTGTGTGTGTGTGTGTGCAGGCACTATCCAGCTTGTGGGCAGTGTTCTCAGAGCCCCAACCTGATGGCTCCTCTATATGTGGGGCTCTGCCAGCTCCCTCTTGTCCAACAGGACTGGCTCTTCTCCACCCCAGCCTGGCCCCAGGACTAGTGAGGTCCCTTTGCAGACTGATCTGGGTTTCTGAAATCAGACTTGGCTCTCTGCAGCAGTCCTGGAATTGTTGTGAAGCAGAGGGCTCAGGGGAGGGCAAAGCAGAAATGACCCCTGGCAGAGCATCCTGAGGTCCTGTCTCAGGAAGAGGGGACAGTACTAGGAAAGGATCTGGGTGGGGGGCCAAGGTTGGGGGCAGGCCCTGAGCTTCGGAAGAGGGAGCCTCCTGGGGAGGTTCTAATTCAGAGAATGGGTGGGACCATAATGTGTCCCCTAAACAATAAAAGTGTTTCATGGGGGCTGTGCTTTTAGGGCTGCGTCCCAGGGACCTCCTTGGCTGGAGGGCAACATGCTTTGGGAGGTACAGGGGTGGGCAGGGTGACAGGCATGCTCTGCATTACTTCCAGCTCTGGGTGCAATTCCATTCATGAAAGTGCTGCCTTTGGAGTTCCTACTGTGGCACAGTGGGATCAGCGGTATCTCTGCAGTGCTGGGATGCAGGTTTGATCCTTGGCCCAACACAGCAGGTTGAGGGATTAAGGATCTGTAGGTGACATTTATGGCTGGGATCTGATCCCTGGTTCAGGAACTCCATATGCCAAGGGGTGGACAGAAAAATATAAAAGAAAGAAAGCCCTGCTCTGAAAGGGTCCAGAAGCCTAGGCTTGAAGGGCAAGGTGGCATCCGTCTTACCCTCCCATAGGGGACTGAGCTGTCATGACTGCCATAGCCCTGACCCACAGAGAGACCCTTTGGTGCCTGGGGAAGATGTGTTCAGCTGGGTGATGCAGCAACCCTGGGCTGAGGACTCTCTGCTTCTGCCCTTGGGCACCCGGAAGTGTCTCTTTGTGGGTGTGGTTTCCAGAGCTTTGGGACCGGCAGGCCTCATAGGGCAGATAGACACTGGCCGCTGTCATCTGCAGGAGAATGTTACTGTTGGATCCTCACTGAGAAGGGCTCTTAAGTCACTCACTGCAGCTACAGAAGCTTCCTGGGAACAGGGTGATGGACCTCAGAGACCAGTCTTTCAAGTTGTAATTAAAATCTGTGACTTCAGCCCTGGGGCTCAGCAGTCTGTGTGGAAAAGACACGGAGTCTTGCTCCTGGGGGAGCTCCAGCCAGCAGAGGGACAGGGTGGCTTCAGACAGGATGCTGGCCCCCAGCCTCCCCAGGCAACCTGGCGTCCGAGCTCAGAAAGGGGGTGTCACTGGTGTCCAGTGAGGAATCCAAACCATGCATGTCTTAGGGAAAATAAGGATTAAGCTTCAGATACACAATTTTCAAGAAATTTTGTGCATGCGGAAAACGTAGAAGGAAAATGACATTTTGCAAGTGACTTTTTTTTTTAAACTGTTCTACTTAAGGATTTTAAAGTGATTTTTGAAGTCTGATGTGGAAAGATGTTTTTAGCCCTGGGTCCTGAGCAGCAGGTACTGAACCATAGAGGAGAATGTTTCCAGCCTGCAGTTGAAAATGCCAGTCCCAGTCTGGTCTGCTGCTCTGTGACCCAGTGACTTGGGCCACTCTGAGCCTCTGCCTTCTTCTCTAGAGCATGGTTTTTCGTTATGGGGATCAGTGGCTTTTGGATGCTAATTATTTTTAAAAATTTATTTATTGAAGTATAGTTGATTTACGATTTTGTAGCACAGTGATTCAGTTTTACATACATAAACACATGCACATACATATTCTTTTTCAGATTATTTTCCATTATGGTTTGTTACATGATATTGAATATAGTTTCCTCTGCTATACAGTAGGCCCTGTTGTTTATCCATCCTATAGGTAATAGTTTGCATCTGCTAACCCCAAATTCCCAGCCCATCCCACTCCCTTCCCCCTGCCCTTTGGCAACTGCAAGTCTGTTCTCTATGTCTGTAAGTTTGTTTCTGTTTTATAGATAGGTTCATTTGTGCCGTATTTTATTTATATATTTACTTTTGTTGGTTATTTTATTTTTTCTTTTTTTAGATTATAGTTTGTTTATAGTGTTTTGTCAATTTCTGCTGTACAGGATAGTGACCTAATCATATATATACATTCTTTTTCTCATATCGTCTTCCATCATGTTCTATCTCAAGAGATTGGATATAGTCTCCTGTGCCATGCAGTAGGACCTCATTGCTTATCCATTCTAAATGCATCTCCTTAGAAAAGAAAATCATGGACTTGGAGAAAAGACTTGTGGCTGCCTTATGGGAGGGCGAGGGAGTGGGAGGGATCGGTAGCTTGGGCTTATCAGACACAACTTTAGAATAGATTTACAAGGAGATCCTGCTGAGTAGCATTGAGAACTTTGTCTAGATACTCATGTAGCAACAGAACAAAGGGAGGGGGAAAAATGTAATTGTAATGTATACATGTAAGGATAACTTGATCCCCTTGCTGTACAGTGGGAAAATAAAAAATAAATAAATAAATAAATAAACAAATAAATGTAATAGTTTGCATCTACCAACCCCAAACTCCCAGTCCGTCCCACTACTTCCCCCTTGGCAACCAGAAGTCTGTTCTCTATGACTGTGAGTCTGTTTCTGTTTTGTAGTTAAGTTCATTTGTGCCATATTTTAGATTCCACATATACAATGATATCATATGGTATTGTCTTTCTTTGTCTGACTGAATTCACTTAGTATGATAATCTCTAGGTCCATCCATGTTGCTACAAATGGCATTTATTTTGTTCTTTTTTATGACTGAGTAATATTCCGTTGTATATATGTAACATATCTTCTTTATCCATTCATCTATCGATGGACATTTAGGTTGGTTCCATGTCTTGGCTATTGTGAATAGTGCTGCTGTGAACATAGGGATATGTGTATCTTTTTCATTTAGCATTTTCTCCTGACATATGCTGAGGAGTGAGATTGCTGGATCATATGGTAGTTCTATTTTTAGTTTTCTGAGGAACCTCCATACTGTTCTCAATAGTGGCTACACCAGTTTACATTCCCACCAACAGTGCGGAAGGGTTCCCTTTTCTCCACACCCTCTCCCATCACCTGTTTTTATTTTCATTTGCCCTGGAGGGCCCTGCTAAAGAAAAATCTTACCCACAAATGCCAACCAAAAGAGCACCCAGAGGCCTGGGAGGTTTCTGGGGATCCCTAATACTCCAGGATGGTGCAGAGCCTGACAGCCCAGTGTGTTTATACTGATTCCCAGTAAGGGTTCAATTCAGGCATAAAAGGTTTTGACCTGAAATAGTCTATATAGTAATTTTGTATCAAAGTGATGGTAACTGTCTTCCAAAAATGAGTGAAAAAAAGATGTAACCTGAATTCATTTCCTTTTTTTCCCTATAAAAATAAGTCAATCCTTTAAAAAAAGATGTAAGATGTTAATATACTTCCAACCTAGTTATTCACACAGATCAAATGTGCTACAGAAGGACTGAATTTTAATTACATTAAATTTAGTTCAAGGTTCCTTCTAATATGAATATTGGCATAATTAAGTATAATGTGAGGGTGAATATTATCTTCCTTTTTTGTGTGATTTCATGTAAAAGCCATAGACACATGGAAGATAACTACACTGTTGGTACATGAAGGTGATGTGACACTAAATTAGTATTACCTTAAATGATATATAAATATACACTATGTATATCCTGAATCAATACTGTATGGCTGATTGTTTCATATATACATATATGTATGTATAAATATATATGTATATGCACTTTATGCATAGTCTGTATATTCATATTCATTATCATGTTCTAACATAGATATGTATAATATTCTATTTTTATATGTTTATATGAAGAACCATCAGTCACACAGCATAAGTTCAGGATTCAGAACCATCCTGATTTTTCTTTGTTTTAATCCTGGGTTAAAAGTAATCAATAGTAAATCTTATATTCCTGTACACACAAATAGGCAGCACAGTTTATCCATAGACTGTTTTAACACTCACAAAGTAAATGTTTCCCTTAATTTTTTTTTAAAAAAAAAGATACTTTAAAATGTTACTGTTTTTCCAAACATGCCATTTTATGTACTTTGAAAAAATGTCTTCTGTATCTATGGTAACATGCCCCTGCACATCCCAGCCTGGCAGCAGCCTGGACCCAGGCCCTGGGGCTGTCCTGACAGGCCTTCTAAGGGCTGGGCTCCCAGAAGGGCTGTATTCTGTCTTGTTTTCTAAGGCTGCGCGGAGCTGGGGCAGCGACAGTGAGTGCATCAGTGCTCTGTCCCGTGGGCCTGGCCAGGGGAGCAGAGGAGAGGGCCTGTCTATGGAGGGTGTGGCTATCCTCACACCTGGCCCCCTGCCACCTGGGGCTCCACCTGGCAGCCCTGCCACAGCTCCATCCTGCTTGTACTCCGAGTGGGAAATACTCCAGCCTTTGTCTGCTAGGAGAGCTAATTGCAGTGTGGCGTTTCTGGCCATATCTGCTTTCCAGAATGATTTGTGGAAACCTGATTCTGTTCTTTTTAATAATGGGGCTGCTGGCTCATGCTGGACATTAGGCTCTGTGGGTATGTGTGTGTGTTTTCTTTCAGTGGTGGTGGTTTCCTGGTCTCTTTGTCTCTGGCTCAGCATTCAGAGGCTTGAGCACATGCTTCCAGCACCTAAAGGGGCCCAAGGATGCTGTGTAGGTGCGTGGGGCCTCTAGGTGACCTGCAGTGAGGGCAGAGCCCTGTGTGGATGCTGTGGCTCCTGTCAGCAGGACTCAGCCAGCCACTTGCCAGGGATCTTAGAATAAAACAATAATAGCAGCAACAACAAAACCCTGCTTTTTCTTGCCTGAGAACCAGGTATAGCATTACCTTCCCAGCTTCTCTCCAAAGGACAGGAGGAGCTTGAACTTCCCTGATGACAAGAAGCTTTTGTGTCCTTAGGGGACCTGTGAATGGGGAGGCAGGACTTAGTCCTGGACCGGGCTCTGTGCAGCCAGGATAGGGGACCTCGGGGAGGCCCATGGAGAGCTTAGGCTGCCCCTGAGGTGACAGGAAACCACCCATGTGGGGTATGGGGTTAGCTGGCTGCTCTGTCCCTCCTGGTTCCATCCCTATGACCCTAAATACACTGGGACCCAATGGCCCACATAGCCCTGGTGACTCCCAACCTCAGAGAAGATTGTCAGCAGTGGCCCAGTATCCCTAATCTGCTCCCAGCACCAAGCAGGGTGGGAGAGCAGAGCGTGAGACCCTGGGGCACCAAGACCCTGTTCATAGGCCCTGGCCTCTCAGCCAGATCGAGGTGCATTTGTCTGGCTGAGCCTCAGGTACAGTGTGAGCTATGACGTGGGCCTAGGTTATTTCCAGGCCCCATCCATTTGTGTCCAACTCTTCCCTCCCCCACATGTATGCAGATACCGAGGCATAGCTGGCAGTGGGACACTGCGATGGACAAAATACACAGGTATCTGCCCACCTGCTGAGGACAGTGGGTGCCTGAACCTATGAAACAGTGACCATGGGAGCAGCAGAGTGGGACAGATACAGCAATCCCCGAAGGGTCCCTTGAAGAAGTGACTCTTACTTTCAAGTCTGAAGGGTGAGTAAGTGATAAAGAGGTGAAGAGGGGAGAAGAGAACTTTGGGGCATCAGGAGCAGTCTGTGTGGGGGCCCTGCAGCCAGAGCCGAGAGGGTAGGAGGGGCTGGGCAGCCAGGGGCAGTGCCAGCTGTTCAGGGTAGGAGCTGAGTGATGGGAACTGCTGAGGGTTTTGTGAGGGCCTACAGCAAGCAAGATCCCCTCTCTGTTTTAAGAAGGGCCCTCTTGCTGTGGTTGGAAAGCTGCCTGGCTTTGGCAGGGAGTAAGGTGGGCCCCACCCCAGGCCGACATCTTGGTGGGAAGGACTTGGCTCGGAAATGGAGTCAGGGTCTGTCTCTTCCTGCTCCCCCTTCCACATCTATCTCCACCCTTCAAGTCCTTCCAGCCTTTCAAGAAGGCTCCAGAGACCTTGGCTGGTGTGTCCCTAGACCTAAGTCCTCTGAAACATGGACATGCCATGTCTCCCAGAAGCTCCTTGAGGGAGGCATCCATTCAGTTGAATTGCCCGAGTTCATCACCCTCCACAAGCACACAGTAGGTGTATAGTAGAATCAAGGGGTGGGTGATGGACAGGTGGGCAGATGGATGGCTGAATGAAGGGATGCGTGGGTAGATGAGTAAGTGGGCTGATAGTGGGTAGATGAGCGAATGGACTAATAGGTGGATGGATGAGTGGTTGGGTGTGTGGATGGAGGGATAGGTGGATGCAGGGATGGGTGGGTGGGTGAGTGAGTGGGTATATGGATGGGTAGATAGATAGGGTGGATAGGTGGATAGAGGTTCTGTAGGGAGCAGGACACTGCATCAGACCTGGATTTGAGTCATTTCTAGCACTTCCTATATTTATTTTCCCTTGGGCATATGATTTAATGACTCTCAGTCTTAGTTTTCTTTAATCTGTAAAATGAGGACTAAACAAACCTACCTCTGAGTGTTGTGAGGCTCATGTGCACAAGAGCCTGGTGGTGTGTTGTAAAGTGTCAGATGCCACATAAGTGCAAACCAGTATTGTCACTGTGCCGGACAGACCTTGCACATTCTACAGGGCAGCAGAGGACCCCTCCCTGACATGCTAGGCACCAACTAGAGGCCAAGCCACTAAACTTTCAGTGCACACTCTAGCCCTTGGGTCATTAAGAACCATCCAGGATTTCCCACTGTGGTGCATGTGGGTTAAGAACCTTACTGAGCAGCCTGGGTCACTGCGGAGGTACAGGTTCAATCCCTGGCCTGGCTCAGTGGGTTAAAGATCTGGGGCGTGGGTCTTGGCTCAGATTCAGTCCCTGGCCTGGGAACTTCTGTATGCTGCAAATGTGGCCATTAAAAAAAGAAAAAAAAAGAACCATCCAGCTACAAAAGGACACTTACCCGCAGTATCAGGGCCAGATTTCTGCCTGAGTAACAGCTTCCTGCTTGCTTCCTGTGGTTTCTGATGTGATGAACACCCTCCTGGCTTCTGTATTTAAGCTGGGATTAACTGTTAACATGGGTGCTAGGTTGACCTGGAGGAAAGCCGGGATTGCAGGTAAGCAAATCCTTGACCTGGTGGCTCTTCACCTGTATCTTCAGGCCCCTGGCCTCCTCGGGCCTCTGACCTCTTGGCCAAAGGGAAGCCCCACATCAAGAGTTGAATAGCAGTGGGAGTTCCTGTCATGGCTCAGTGGTTAACGAATCCGACTAGGAACCATGAGGTTGCGGGTTCGATCCCTGGCCTTGCTCAGTGGGTTAAGGATCCAGCATTGCTGTGGCTGTGATGTAGGCCAGCTGCTACAGCTCTGATTAGACCCCTAGCCTGGGAACCTCCATGTGCCATGGGAATGGCTCTGGAAAGGACAAAAAAAAAAAAAAAAAAAAAAGGAGTTGAATAGCAGCCAAGTGTTGGGAGAAACTGGGTATGAGCAGGGAGGGCCTGAACCCTAGCCCCAATCCCACTGCTCAGGAGCCAAGTGAAGGAGCATCTTGCTTCTACTTTGGGCACTTAATGGGCTGTGGCAGGTTTTCTCCTGGTCATTCCCTGGAAGGTTTGATTCTTCCTCTTAGACTAGTGCAGTGAGCAGGAAAAAAAATAACTCTCAGGCCCAACACCCTCAACCTTTCTCCTCTGCCCACCTGACCCAGCCTTCATCATCCCCACCAGCACCAGAAACTGCCTGATTTATTTTAGGTGTATTTTTCTCCACTGCCCACACCCTAGCTTGTGAGCCTGGGAACCTTCTGTCCACTGTCCACACCCTGGGCATTGAGAATAGCAAGTACATCAGGCATCAGGCAGCACTCGGTAAAGGATTGTTGAGTGAAAGAATGAACTGTGTGCAAAACAGCAGGGAGCTTGTGGAAACCACCTGTATATCAGTGACCTCCTCCTTCTCAGAGTTTCTGGGAAAGTCACATCTGCCATGGACTGAATTTTGGCCCTATTCAAACTGTGTATGTTGAAGTCCCAACCCCAGTGGGACTGTGTGTGGAGATGGGGCCTTTAAGCAAGCAGTTAAGGTTAAACAGAGGTCATGATGGTGGGGCCCCGATCCCATGTGACTGGAGTCCTTACAAGAAGAGGAAGGGACACCAGGGTATAGAGGAAGACCATGTGAGAACACAGGAAGAAGGTGGTTGTCGGCAAGCCCAGGAGAGAGGCCTCAGAGATGCCTGTCCTGTCGAGGCCTTGATCTTAGACGTCCACCCTACAGACTGTGAGACAATAAACTTCTGTTGTTTAAGCCCCTGACTCTAATACCATGTCCAGGAACAGATGTGCTGGGAAGACAGAGTCCAGCACCAGAGACTTGAAATGCACGTGGGAAATAATGCCATTTTCAGCATCATGGATGGAACTAGAGACTTGCATATTAAGTGAAGTAAGTCAGAAAGGGAAAGACAAATACCATATGATATAATTTATATCTGGAATCTAATATTCGGCACAAATGAATCTTTCCACAGAAAAGAAAATCATGGACTTGGAGAACAGACTTGTGGTTGCCAAGGGGAAGGGGGAGGGAGTGGAATAGACTGGGAATTTGGGGTTAATAGATGCAAACTATTGCCTTTGGAATGGATAGGCAATGAGATCCTGCTGTTTAGCACTGGGAACTATAGTTACTTGTGATGGAGCACGGTAATGTGAGAAAAAGAATGTATATATGTATGTGTGACTGGGTCACCTTGCTGTACAGTAGAAAATTGATAGAAGACTGTAAACCAGCTATAAAGGAAAAAATAAAAATCATTTTTAAAAAAAGAAATGCACATGGAAACTGTTCCTTACAATAGCAATAGCAGCAGTAGGAGCGAATCTCTGTTTTTGGAAGAACATTTTAACTCTTATAAGTACGGATTCAAGTTCGGGATATGATGTGAGTCCTAATGTACGTAACTCCCTTTCAAGTACAAATAATAATGTTATTTACCAACATTACCAAAGGGATAGGGCTCTCTGTATGCTGTGGAGGGGCTGGGCATTCGTGGAGATCAGGACTTGGCCTGGCCTTGTGAGCCTGTCCTCTGATGGGGAGACAGAGACGCAGCAGGAGGAAGGCCCTGAGAGCAAAGCCAAGGGAGGAAGAGGGATCCTGGTGGGGTTTCAGATTCCTGGGCAAGGAAGGTCTCAGGGGTAACATGGAACAGAAAACCAGGGTCATCAGACTCCAGTTCTTGGAGGTAGCTTCCAAGACTGGCTTTGAACACAAGTATCCCAGAGATACCTTGACCTTGAGGGGCAGGGTGCAGATAGAGCCAGGCTGCTGAGAAAAGAGGAAAAGAGTGACCAGCTGGGCATCGGGAGGGGGGCGTTTCTCCCTCCCACACTGCCCAGGGCTGACCATGGTTGCACTCAGGTTTAGCACCCAACTGTAAGGAAAAAGCAGGGGTGTGGGATGGGGGGTGCAGTCAGACAGCCACTCAGGCTGTTGGTCATGAAGGTGTGTCCTCAAGTAAAATCTGATGCCCAAGAAGAGCAGAGGCAAACTCTGAAACTGGTTGAAGAGTGGGCCTGGCTCTTATATATCCTTAGGTATGGGTTCTTTGATAATATAGTGAACAGACTCCAGGAGTCACAAGCTATATCCACACATTGATCCTGGCCTTAATAGTGGTAGCCTTGCAGGTTGGGATTGTCCAAAATGGGACACTTTACAGATGAGCATTTGGTAATTTGCTCTCCTGGGAAAACTGAGCTGTATGGTCAGCCTGTTTTTAAGGAGACAACACGTATTTAAATAATGAAACATCAGCTAGAAACTAAGAGGTTTTACTAATAAAGTAATATATTAGCTAAACACTTGAGCACTCCAGGCTGTTTTATGCCCGTGTCATAGTTTATTGATCCTAAGATGCATGTCTCCCTTGCATTCCATCACCCCTCAAATTGCTGGGAGCCATTCCATCACCCAGGTCCAGGGCTGGTCATCATATCCTGGGCTTGTGCACACCGGGTCATAGCAGTGTGTGGTGTCATCATTTTGCATGTGCTGAGCTTGATTTGCTGCTTAAAACATCTTCAGGAGGGTTACACTTGACCCACATTGAAGAGAAATGGTATTGTGTGCACAAAAAGTCAGGAAACAGAGCAGCAGCTCTTAGATTTCTTCTTAATGGGGCAGGCAGTCATCTTTAAGATGTGACTATGAGCTATATACTTCCTTGCCCATCGGAATCAAGTGCTTTGTGGATCCTAAAGAAGGATGGTCCCTAGAAGAAGGTGAATTTATTGTTCTGCTTTTTAACTGAGGTACATACAAAAAGATCACTCAGCCTACTCTACATAAAAAACATCACCCCCCAGCTTGCAGAGGGGGGTTGGCAGCTTGGAGTAATGTCCCAGAGGTAACTCTGACACCAGTCTTGCTCTTGATATGTCAGGACATGAAGCATCATGGATGAGGAATTCCAGGAAATCTTAATTTTCTTTGCATGTTTGCAAAAGAGTAATGTTAGAAAGAAACTGCTATCTAATTTGAATGTAGAATAAAAACTAGAAGTGCTAGAAAAGTATGGCATCATCATTAACTTGGACTCTTACTTTCATTCTTAATTTCTTTCATGTTACATCTAACAGTTATAGAGACAGCAGTGGTTAATTATGTGTCAACCTGGGTAGGCCGTAGTATCCAGATTTTGGTCAAAACATTTCAATACTGCTGTGAAGTTATTTTTAAAATGTGATTAACAGGAGTGCCTACTGTGGCACAGCCGGTTAAGGATCTGGTGTTGTTTCTGGAGACATGGATTTGATCCTCAGCCTGGAACAGTGGTTGGTGTTGCTACAGCTATGCCATAGGTCACAGCTGCAGCTCAGATTGAATCCCCAGCCTGGAAACTTCCACATGCCACATGTGTGTCCACCCCAACTTTTTAAAATGTGATTAATATATAAATCAATAGACCCTGAATGAAGCAGAGGATGGAAGGGGGCCTTGTCCAATCAGTAGAAGCCTTAAGAGAACAAACTTAGGTCAGCCTGAGAAGAAGGAATTCTGCCTCCAGATGGCTTCCAACTCAAACTGCAGCATCCACCCTTCCCTGGGTCTCCAACCTGCCAGTCCACCCTACAGATTTGGGACTTTCTACCCCCCACAACCATGGGAGCCAGTTCCTTTGAAGCGAATTCTCTTGATACATATGTAGGTACATAGAAAATAGAAACATATAGATAGGTTCGTCTACTCACACACACACACACACACACACACACACACCCTACTGGTTCTGTTTTTTTGGAGAACCCCGACTAATGCAAAGACTCAAGCTCAGTAAACATGGCTGTGGTTCTGTTAACTGAACCAATCTAAGGTCTGTTGACCTGTGTGCAGTAAAGTCAGTCTACTGACATCAGGTTGTAGTGAAGGAAAGTATGGCATTTATTGCAGGCACCAAAGAAGGCAAATGGACAGACAGCTAGTGATTTCAAGGCCTGAACTCCTTGAAGGCTTTCAGAGAAAGGTATTTAAAGACAGAGTGAGAGAGGGGGCTTGTGGGGGCGTGTGGGGGTGTGTGATCAGCTCATGGACATTCTTCCGATGGGTTAGTGGTGAGGTCATTGGGAGTCAGCATCATCAGCCTTCTGGTTCCAGCAGGTCTGGGGTCTATGTGCTTGTGGGCAGCACATAGTTAACTTCTTCCCCTAAGGGGGTTTCAGTAGCTATAAAACGGTTAAAAGGACATGGCTCAGAATAGGGTATCTAGCCCTTGAGGAGCAGCTGAAAGTCCTTGACTTTGTTTAATGGCCAAACTATTACTATTTTGTCTTTCTTGACTGTTTTCCTTTCTTTCTGCATGTTCTCACTTCTCTGATTAAATTTACTCTTCGCAACTCAGGGAAGGCCTAGGCGGCTACAGTTTTTCTGCTGACAGGAGGCAGGCAGAGGACATGGGGGAGGGGGGTGTCTGTTCCTGAAAAGCCCCACGGGGTCCTGCTCAGTTACCCTTCCTGCTCCGAATCTTGCATTTTGGGAGAGTTCTCCAAGCCTTCGGTGAAATGTGAATGATGCAGTGTCCTCCCAGGGTTATGAGAGTTTCGGGAATGAGGCTGATAAAGCGTTTGCCCAGGCACCAGGCTTGGAAGCTCTGTGCAGGGGAAGGCACTTAGCACCACCAGCTTCGTTCATCATTCTCTGTGCCTGGGGAAGCTTACCTGTGAGTATGTGCCTCACTTTACAAAGAGGAAGCAGGCTCAGAGAGGTCAAGGTGTACCCCTCACCACCCAGCTGTGCTCCCAGCCCCAGTGCTTTGTAAAGATCGAGGAGGTTCAGTGGGACCTGTTGGGGAGGACAGAGGAAATTAACAGGAACCCCAGAGCACTGTTCTCCTCTCTCAGAAATACTGGAGAGATCATCCATTCCATAACTGGATGTATCATAGACCCTCATCCCTTTGCCCCACCGTGTCCTCAGTACAAACCTCTAGAGCATCTAAACCTACCTCCTCCAGGTCAGCTCTCAGACTGAACCCCATGAGGGTGTCTGAGTTGGGTTTATGATGGGCCTCTTCTTAGCAAATGAAACCACTGTGGTGCTCAAAGCTGCAGTCAGCCTTCCTCCCCCTGTGGAACACCTGGAGGAGTGGAAAGCACAGCATCTTGGGATTAGCCACCAGCTGGGAGAGGCCAAAGCCTGTTCATGCCACCTGGCCTTCCCCTGTGCACCGAGTCTTCCGCGTTACCCTTCTCCCTTCGATAAGGAAGAGGGTGCAGGTCTGAATTTGTCTTGTCCAAGTTGCCATTTTCAGAGATAGTCTCATTTTCCATATTAAAAACATAATGGAAGTTCCCTTGTGGCACAGCAGGTCAAGGATCTAACGGTGTTACTGCAGCAACTCAGGTTACTGCTGTGGCACAGGTTGGATCCTTGGTCCTAGAACTTCTGTATGCTGCTGACACAGCAAAAAAAAAAAAAAAAAAAAAAAGAGAAACATAATGAAAATGCCTAGATTGTATTATCCTTGGAAGAATTCACAACAGCATTTTTTCTCTTCATTTTTACAGATCGTTATTCAATATCAGAACAATGATTAAACTCTAGAGAGAAATTACCTGTTATTTCACTTAACCTAAATACATTGACTTTTATTTTTAAGTTAAATCTTGAGTAAATTAATTCATATATCTGGGTTGCCTATAAACCCTAGGAGAAGCAATAACATTTTATTTACTTGCAAATTAAGACGGTCTCTCTTTCTCATAAAACACTCCCTCAGAAAGCCAGAGTAGGCCCTTAGCCAGGGCCCAAAAGGAAGAGGCATTCCCTAGCCAGTGGGCAGAGGGCTGTGGACGTGATTCCCTGATTTCCATTACTCAGATATAAGTTCCATGAAGGCAGGGTTTCCTTTTTGTTTTTTGGCTCACCACTCCATCCCCAGCCTTTATTTTTTTTAATTAAAAAAAAATTTTTTTTTTTTTTTTTGCTTTTTATGGCCACATCTGTAGCATATGGGAGTTCCCAGGCTAGGCATCAAATTGGTGCTGCATCTGCTGGCATATGCCACAGCCACAGCAATGGGGGATCTGAGCTGCATCTGTGACCTACGCCACAGCTCAGGGCAACACAATATCCATAACTCATTGAGTGAGGCCGGGGCCCAAACCTATATCCTCATGGTTACTAGTCGGGTTCATAACCTGCTAAGCCACAATGAAAGCTCCCCCCAGTCTTTAGAATCATGCTGGCCAGTGCTTAGTAGGAGCTTAACAAATATTTGTTGAATGAATGAATAAAACATGTATCAATGTATAGTTTTCACCCAACCCCCATTATATACCACTAATGATGGGTACTCAACAAAAATAGAAAGTGACCATTTTATACATGTACTCCATGTGTAGATCACCAGAGTTATTACAGTGCCTTCTGCATGGTGAGATAGAGTCATCTAGTAATCTCTTTAAAGATCTAGCTGTTGGTGTAAAGTTACCTTGCCAGTTATTAAGGTATATATACCACAAATCTTTAGGGATGAAAAATTGTGGTCTTGATGCAAATACAGACAAATTAGGCCCATAGCAAAGAAGCAGAAGCCCAGAAACAGACTTCTGTAGCACAGAAACTTAATATATGTTAAGATGAAAACCACAAATCAATAAGGGAAAGTTTCTATAAGAAACTCTCCATGGAGGGAAATCTTCATTATAGAGGAAAAGGAAACTTGATCCATACCAAACACGACCTACAAAGGTTAAAAATAAAGGCCTAAATGTGAAAGATAAAATTATCAAGTTAATTGAAGAAGGTTTAGGTGTAGGAAGGACTTACGTGACCGTCAAGAGCACAAATTATGGGTAAAAGAAATGAATGTGATAACATCAAAATTAAGAATTTCTGTTCAATGAAAACTACCTTGTTTAGCAGCTGCAGTCAGATGACATTAGGGGGAGAGCGTGGAATCTCAGCAATATCAAAGAACAGTATGCAGGGAACACTTCCAAACCAACAGGAACCAAGAGGAGCCCAGGTGGAAAAATAGGCAAAGTATCTGATGAGGCGAGGAGTTTTACAGAACAGGAAAATCACAAGGTTAGAAAGCAAAGGAAAAGATGCTCCAGATCATTTTTAATCAGAGATGTGTGCATTGAAGGGCAACTGAATGGCCTTTTTTTTTTTTTTTTTTTTTTTTTTGCAAGTGTCAGGGAAAGAATGATAAGCCTTCCACAAGTAGCTCTGGTCATAAAAACAGGAAGACAAGAAAATGGCACCTCCTTCCCCCTTTCAGAACTGTGATTTGGTAATTGAGCTGAAAACATATGTCATTCTGGTTCCTAAGAGGCAGAGACAAAAGTAGGAATGCTTTCTAGGAGGAAGGCAACAGTGGACCATGGAGGGGTGATGGAGGAATGTGAGCAGAGAGGCCCCAGGGATACCAGAGCAGGCAGGAGGTGACCCACTGGCCCAGGGGAAGCCATAGAGGCTGGAGGGAAGAAAGGTGCTGCCGTGGTCTCCCCCACCATGCCCTGCAGCACAGCTACTCCCATGCCTTCTCCACTCCTGGTTAGTGATCTGCACAGGTAGCAGCTACCACCAGGCCAGAATGAACCCAGAGGGTGGGAACTGAAGCAACTAACCAAGGATCCTGATGGATGCCAACAGGGGAAAGGACAGGTCCTGCCCACTTTATGAGAAAGGGTGTCCTGGCCCTTCCTGGAGAGCTGCTGGGAAGATCTGGGAAGCTAACCTGAGAAGCAAAACCACACAGATGCCCTGGGCACCCTCGTTGGCAGTAGTTGAACTGGGGCAAGTTGCTTTGGAGGTCATTCTGTTCTACTGTCCACGTGCCACCCACTGCTTCATGTTGGGTGCGAAGTCTGCGGTGTTTTCTGTGGATGGTGGTGAGAACAGCCATCCTTCACAGCTGTGCAGCAGGGTTACACAGAATTCCCAGGCATGCGGGGCAAGACCCCTGGCGCTGGCCTCTGTCTCCCCACCCCACTTCTGGGCTGTCACTGTCCCTTCAGTAGATTCCCTGTGTTTCCTGAGCACACCTGGAGGCAAGTCACTGTCCTGAGTGTGCACTGTCCCAAGGCTGCAGAGGTGAACCCTACAGGCGGCTCTCAGATCCCACATTCTTATGGGGAAGAAAACACATAAACAAGAAAATGATCTGGCAGTGATAACTGCAGTGCAGAGAACTAAAACAGTATTTCTGTTTTTTAAATAAGCTCTTTTGTATCATTTTTATTACATTCCACATGTAAGTGATATCATATGGTATTTGTCTTTCTCTGCCTGACTTCACTCAGTATGATAATCTCTAGTTGCCTTCATGTTGCATTATTTCATTCTCTTTATGGCTAAGTAATATTCCTTTGTATACATGTACCACATCTTCTTAATCCATTCCTCTGTCGATGGACCTTTAGGTTGCTTCTATAACTCGGTTATTGAAAATAGTGCTGCTGTGAACATTGGGGTCCATGTACCTTTTCAAATTATAGTTTTCTCTGGATAGATGCCCAGGAATGGGATTACAGGATTATATGGCAACTCTGTTTTCAGTTTTTTGGGAATTTCCATACTGTTTTCCACAGTGTCTGCATCAGTTTATATTCCTGCCGACAGTGAAGAAGGGTTCCCTTTTCTGCTGTGAACTCCTTCTTCTATTCTCCCCATATGACTTACATGAAGAGACTTAGTTACTTGGATGCCTCTGAAAAAACCCTTACAGAACCCCTTTCCCAAGCCAGGGCATATTCCAGGTTCCAGAGTCTGTAGGACCAGGACAGAAAGTCACAGGCACCAAGCTCAGTTTGGCTCTTCCTGGCACCTCCCACATCCTGCAAGGCTCTGCTGTAGAGAAGCTTGATTTAGGTTTCTTGTTAGTTAAATTCAAGAGTTTCATGCAGAGTGAGGTTGATTTCCCTCCTGATTTCCAAAAGACAAGTAACTATTTTTTACATTTCAGGAGCCCCTTTAAAAATGATATATATTAAAAAGTAGGAGCTAGTTTGAACATTAAGTGCTTACATGTACATTATTAGAAGTGGAGAAAACAGCAGGAAATCTCATGGGGCCAGCTCAATTGGTGCCTGGCTGCCTTATTTTTAAGGGAATCCATAAAGCAGAGGCACAGATAATGCAGAGTCTTAGTTACAGATAAGAAGCCTGCTTCTTACCTTGTCATTATTTAGTCAAGCCAGGCTCTCTCTTTGCTGTGTGACCATGGGGCGCTGCCCCCAGGAGGGGCTGATCACAGCACATTGTGCTGCCCTGTCCTGGTCCTCTGGGCCACCCCAAATCACTGGAAGCAGGCAGGCGTGCAATTCCCAATCTCTTGAGACTCGCCTTTGTAACTGTCTTGCAGGGTTGGCAGAATCCTTGGATTCCAAACCTTCCTTTACTGGAAGACAGATCTAGAGTGGCCAGTCCTCTTCCCTTTGTGTCCCTATGTTGTATCCCCCCCACTTCCACATACCTCTCACTAGCTTGCTTGGGCCTCTGCGGTGTCCACGTCTCCTCTGGTGACCAGAGGTTGACTAGTGTAGTCTGGTTTGGTGTTCAGGAATTTTCACCAGGAGCCCAAATCTATGCTGAAAAAGTTGTTCCAAACCCAGGCAGAGAAACATCTACTTTAATATAAGGGTCAGGGAGTTTGCATTGTGGCTCAGTGAGTTAAGAACCTGCTAGAGTGTCCATGAGAATGTGAATTCAATCCCTGGCCTCACTCAGTGGGTTAAGGGTCTGGCATTGCTGCAAGCTGTGACATAAGTTGCTGTGGCTCAGATCTGGTGTTGCTGTGGCCTCTTGTAGCCCTTCAGCTGTAGCTCTGATTCAACCCCTAGCCTGAGAACTTCCCTATGCCTCAGGTACAGCATTGAAAAGCAAAAAAAAAAAAAAAACAAAAAAAAAAGGGAAAGAAAAAGAAAGAAAAACATTCAGGGCCAGGATATGCACACTATTGTATATGGAATGGATGGTCAACTGGGACCTGCTCTATAGCCCAGGAAACTATCCACTATTCTGTGGTAACCTATATGGGAAACGAATCTGAAAAAGAATGGGTATGTGTATAACTGGATCACTTTGTTGTACAGCAGAAATTATCACAACATTGTAAATGAACTATACTTCAATAAAATTTTAAAAAATGAAAAGAAAAATAGGGCCAGGAAAGAAGCGGATTTCTTTCTTCTTCTTTACAGTGAGGTATGCAGGGAACCATGCCTCTTTTTTCTTGTGTTACAGAGGCTATTTATATGAAGTGATTGACTTTACTGCACCCAGGAGATAATTCTCATACCAGGTTTGCCTCCTGTGCAGCCTGCCTTGAAGAACAGGGATAAAATGCATATGTTGAAGTTTAAACCAGTGAAGCCGAAGTTTCATTGCATTAACCCCACCTGACTGTTCCTGAAGGGAATTTCATTTCCAGTATCCTGGCCGGGTTTTGGTTTGGGGTCATGGTGCCACAAAAGGGACATAAAGCGTCGGGAATCCTTACCTCTAGGCTCAGGGGGGCATGGGGGTTCAGGAGGTATAGTCTTAGACCTCAGTGGTGAACCTGGGAGAGAGTGACCAAGGAAGGACAGTCTTTTTTTTTTTTTCTTTTTTTCCAAAATGATTGGTCTTCTTCTGTTGAAATGAACTGTTTTGATGTATTCAGAGTTCCTAAAATTAAAAAAAAAATTCACCAACTAGGTTTTATCCATCAAAAAGACAGCTGTTGGTTATCCATTCTAACTGTCATAGTGTGCATCTACCAACCCCAAACTCCCAGTCAATGTGGCCCTACTGTAACAACACAGGTAACTCTATCCAATCTTTTGGGATAGAACATGATGAAAGATAATATTAAAAAAAGAACATATATATATGGATGACTGGGTCACTTTACTGTACAGCAGAAATTGGCACAACATGGTAAATCAGCTATACTTAAAAAAAAAAAAAGACAGTTCCTGTTGTAGTGCAGCAGAAGTAAATCCAGCTAGTAACCACAAGGTTGCAGGTTCAATCCCTGGCCTTGCTCAGTGGGTTAAGGATCCTGCCTTGCTGTGGGCTGTGATGTAGGCTGGGAGCTGTAGCTCTGATTTGACCCCTAGCCTTGGAACCTCTATATGCCATGGGTCCAGCCCTAAAAAGCGCAAAAAAAAAAAAAAAAAAAAAAAAAAAAAAGACAATAAAAAAACCTAAATGTAAAAACAAACCCCAAAAAAAGGACAATAAAAAAAAACCTGACGTGTAAAAACAAATAAAAAAAGACAGTTGTTTTTACAAGTATCCCCATCTGTGTAGCTTTCCCACAGAGCTGAAAGCCTGCATTTTTACTTCAAAAACTCATGTCCACAGTGATCTGTACCTCATGAATCATGTTGAAATTACAAGCCTGAAAAGTGAAGACATTTTCAATTTGGGGGATCCAGTGGAGAAGGGAAAGAAGAGCAGAGAAAGAAAGGAATGCCTCCCCTTTTATGTGTGTGTAATATATGAATGTACATCTTGCTCCTTTGTTTTTTCAAGGAACTTGTTTCATCTCCCCCTCCCGACCCAGGCTGAGGGGAGGCTTCCTCTGCCTCATGGGCACCACCGATCCACACAAGCGCTCCTGGAGGGACAGGCCCAGGGCAGGGCCGCCCCTTGGTGGCAGGTGAGCTGTGTGTGGTTCTGTGGCACCTTCAGCTAGAAGATGCAGTTATTTTGTCAGGGATGTTAAACTTTGTCTTGGTCCCTGTTTTTCTTTCTTTTTGAAATGTAACTTACAGTGAGTGAGGGTGGGATTCCCGGTCCTTCCTGTCACAGTGGGGGATCCAGATGGAACACCCTTCACACACACACATCTTGCCCCATGGCACATCCTTCCTCACAGTTGTCATCCTCTGTGGTTTATCTGTGAAAATTCCTAGGGCCCCACAAAGGAGCCTGCAGATGGGGTTGGTACTGTGCCTGAGCTCTTGAGATACAGACCATAACCTTGGGTTACCATCCTTAGACTTAACATCTGCTCCTTCTGCCATTTCCATGGGGCTGAAGACTCAGTTGGGTCATCCCTCTTCCTGAGATGGGGGCCTCTGCATCCCACAGTCCCATGCTTGACTGACCACCAGAAAGTCTGTGTCTGAGAGCCATTCCCTCTTTTCCTAACCTTCCCCTGGCACATGGCCCCCAGACACTCTCCCCTACATGCCTCACCCCATGACCCAAGCCAGAGACGGGACGGTCTCGTCCCTTTCCCCTGCCTTCCTGACCACGATTGCTGGTCGCTTCTACCTATGTCCGTCGTTTTCTCACCTCCCCCTGCTAGCGGAGTCCTGGCTCTGGACACGGCGGCCATCCTCTGACTAGGTGCCTGCCTTTGGCTACTTTGCGTACAGAGTGTTCCAGAGCCCTTCCACTTAGCCGCCTTTAGGCAAAACCCACCCCTCCACCTTCCTCCAGCCCACCTATTCCAGGACCTGATGCGAGGTCTCACTCAGTGTGTATCTGGGGTGGAGGCCCTTGGCCCCAGCCTGAGGGTAGGACCTGCCCTAGCCCCAGGACCCTGGCTCCCCAGGCACTGTGCTCCTTTAATCCAAGACCAGAGAAACCCCACAGTGTCTCCAGAGTCTATCTGAGTGTTCCTATACCCCACTAGGCAAGGATCACATTTAATTTGTTTCAGCGTTAACCTTTTGACTCACCATGAACCCATGAGAAGGCCAGTTTTTAGGAGGGTGCTTATACTGATGCTTCTGCCCCACCTCAAATTCATATGCTAATATCCTACCCCACAATATGATGGTATTAGGAGGTTGGGGATGGGGGCTTTAGAAGATAAGTAATGAGGATAGAGCCCTCATGAACGTGGATGGTACCCTTATAAAAGGAACCCCAGAAAGATCCCTCACCCCTTTCACTGTGTGAGGACACAGAAGATACAGCCTATGAACTAGGGTGCCCTCAGCAGACACCAGATCTGACCGCACCTTGATTTTGGACTTCCCAGCCTCCAGAACTGTGGAAAATGAGCTTCTGTTTATAAGCTACCTCGTCTAGGATATTCTATTACAACAGCCCAAATGGCCTAAGACAGGGGGTCAGATGGCTTTATAACAAGATGTTCCATTTCACAAAAGGATTAATAATAGGAACCTATTAAATAGCAGGCGTTCCTAGTATACACTTGAAGCCCAGTTTCATTTCCTAGAAAATTAAATGACCTTTTCCAGGGACAAACTGGTGCTAAAGGCTAAGCTCTGGGATCACACATCCTCTGAAGGGTATTGTAAGGACCCTTGAGTGCCTGCAGATCTTGGCAGTCAAGTTGCATTGTAAAGTTGTTTGGTGCACTGGGGATGTGGTACTTTTTCCTCAGTGAACCTGAGTTTTATAGTCATTTGCTTTTAATTTGGTTGTCGTTTCAGTAAAGCAATGCCAGGTCTCCACCAGTAATGGGACTGCCACTATCCTCATCCCATTTGCTGGGAAGACAGCCATGCTGAAGGCTGACCACAGTCAATCTGGAACACTCTGTGTTTGCAGGGAGACATTTCTTTTCCTGCAAACCAGAAAGGATAGGACATATTTTTGAAGGGCTTCCCTTTTTTTGGCCAGTTCTCCCCATGATGCTGAACCAGATTTTATTTTTTTATTATTTTTAAATTTTATTTATTTTTTAAATTAGTTTTTTATTACTCAATGAATTTATTACATTTATAGTTGTATAAGGATCATCACAATCCAATTTTATAGGATTTCCATCCCACAACCCCAGAACCAGATTTTATCTGAAGCTTCCTCTACTGGATTTCTGTTTCTTCAGATTGGATGGCTTAGCGTAGCTGTGAAGTTCTGGTGGGGGCCACCCAGACTCAGCACAGACCGCACAAGAGCATGGTCCCCAATAAACCTACATCATTTTAGGCATCAGGCACAAGTTTCACAGCCCCCAGGCCACCTGTAGTGCTGACCAGCTGCTACAAGTTACAGTTTTATTATAAAGGTACAAATCTGGACCAACCAAATGTGGAAGCACCCAGGCAAAGGTCTGGAAGCCTCCTTGTCCTCTCCCTGTGGAGCTAGGGTATACGACCCATCTGGCACAGACATGTTCACTAACTAGGAAGTTTGTCCGAGCCATGGTGTCCAGAGTTTTTATTGGGGTTTCATTATGGAGGCATGATTGGTTGGATCAGTGGCAACATGGAACCCAGTCTCCAGCCCCAGTTCCCTCCCTGGAGGTTGAGAGGTTGGATTGATGATGCTTGACTCAAGATCCCAACCCTCTCATCACTGGTCTTGTGGTCTGGGCAGCCTCTGTCCCGAGTCATCTCATTAGCATAAATGCAGGTGTGGTCCAAAGGACCCCTCCAAGAGTGACAGATACACTCCTCTGTCACTCAGGAAACCCCAAGGATTTAAACCGGGGACAAAGGCCAGACAGATTCTTGACTATACAGCAAGCCATCATTAGAGGTTAGTAAATTATACTGGTTATAGTATAGGTTCTAGAGTCAGACCGAGAGATTTGAATCCCAGCTTTTCACCAGCTGTGTGATCTTGGGCAAGTGATTTCACCTCTCTGGGCCTCACTCTCCTCATCTATAAAATGGGGGTGGTGATACCTCATAGGAAGGTAGAGGCAATGAAATAAAATAATGCATGTTAAGTACCTATAACAGTTCTTCACAAGTAGTACACTTTTGGTGTCACCTGTTTATAAAAAAGGACAGTCAGGGTCCCAAAATCTAACTTTAAAATAATTGATTTTTTTAAGCTATTGCTTTGTACCTCAAACACCAATTAATTACTTGTGCCTGGTCAGCAGAGTTCAAGTGAGTGAAAGTGGCATTAAATACACGATATACTTCTCTACCTTGAAAATATTCAAATATTCATTAGTTCATCCACCGATGTTTTACCGGACCTATTGCTCGCCAGCAGCTGTGTCCTGACCTGGGCCATTGCTGTGAGAAGTCTCACCTCTGCCTTCAAGAGGCCCTCCTCAGCCTCATGACAGACCTAAGTGGTAGGACTATCTTAGTCCTGGCTGTTAGAACAAAGTGCTATAGACTAGGTGGCTTACAACAATGGAATTACAACAACAGAAATGTATTTCACATGGTTCTGGAAGCTGGAGGTCCGCAATCAGGAGCTTGGCATGGCCAGGATCTGATAAGCGTTCTCTCCTGGGTTGCAGACAGCTGCCTTCTGGTACCCTCACGTGGTGGGAGGGGCAAGGGAGCTCCCTATGATCTCTTATAATGTCACTAACCCCATTCAGTGTCCCTACCTCCAAATGTAAATTGGTACAACCACTATGGAGAACAGTATGGAGGCTCCTCAGAAAATTAAACATAGAACTGCCATATCATGCAGCAGTCCCACTCCTGGGTGTATATCTGGGAAAAACTATAATTCAAAAAGATACATGCACCCCTGTGTGTAGCAGCACTATTCACAATAGCCAAGACATGGAGGCAACCTAAATGTCCATCTACAGATGAATGGGTTAAGAAGATATGGTACTCATATACAATGGTCTACTACTCAGCCATAAAAAAGAATGAAATAATGCCATTTTCAGCAATGTGGATGCAGCTAGAGATTCTCATACTAAGTGAAGTCAGAAAAAGACAAATACCATATATCACTTATATGTAGAGTCTAAAATATGGTGCAAATGAACCTATAAACAAAATAGTAATATACTCATAGATATAGAGAACAGACCTGTGGTTGTCAGGGGGAGGATGGAGGGAGTGAGATGGACTGGGAGTTTGTGGTTAATAGATTTAGAATGGAAAAGCAATGCAGTCTTACTGTATAGCACAGGGAACTATATCTAATCTGTTGGGATAGAACATTATGGAAGATAATATAAGAAAAGAAATGTGTGTACACATATATACATACACACATGGCTGGATCACTGCTGTATAGCAGAAATTGGCGCAACACTGTAAATCAACTATAATTTTAAAAAAAGGCTACCACCCCAAATACCATCACTTTGAGGGTGGGATTTCAGTATATGAATTTGGGGAGGACACAAGCATCCCAACCATAATGAGGGAAGGACCATGGAGCACAGAGGGAGCTGGTCATTCATCCCTGTTCCTGGAAGCTGTCCAGGCCTCCCTGCTTCCTGGCGCCCCCCATCAGCTCAGTCAGCAGATCTCCTACATCAACTCAAGTCAGGCCATTCTGGGCAACCCCTGAGGGCCTGGAATCCATTCTGTAGATCATAGCCAGTATTTTGTAATGGAATAGAATGAAAAATAGATGTACCCTAAAGAGTAGCTAGGGTAATTTTTGGTTCATACGTAAATGTCCTTGCCCTCATGTAAAATGCATTCCTCATAGTAGTGTGCATTAAAAAGTGTGAAAAGGACTGAACTCAAAGGTACAGTGGCTCCCACTTCTCACCAGGTGGCTGCAGAGGCCTCTGAGGAAGGACAGGGCCCTGAGAGGGCTCAGGTTCTGAGCTGAGGGAGCAGAAGGCCAGAGGTGCTCTCAGCCCTTGCTCTGCCAGGAGCTCAGAAAGCCAGCCTGGGCCACATAAGCCAGCCTCAACAAAGTAGCCAGGCCTGTGGACCTATCTCCAGACACACAGCTGGCACCCAGCCAGGAGGCACTCCAAGTCAGCAGGCCAAAGTTGGGATTTCAAGGTCTGGGGGTGTACTCACCACTGGCCTGGGCACCCGTCCATGGGAGCTGCCAGGCAGGCATCAGCAGGGAAGGTGAGTGGAGGGAGAGCTGTGTGTGTACAGGGCACAGTTCCAGAACATTCCAGAGCCATGCCAGAGTGCGCAGGTGCCACACCCCTCTGTGTGCATGCATGCATATTTGTCTTTGAATTTCCAAACCTGCCCAGTTTGCCAGGGCACTTCTCCTGTATGAGGCCTGCATTCTGTGGGTGACCTACCCACAAAGTTCTGCTCTGGGATTGGCACTTACCCAGTGTTCCCCACAAAGTGGTTAGGAAGGAGTTTTGTCACCACCTCTCCACACACCTTGGAAGTAATTGTGGAGAATAAGCCTCAGCCACTGCAGGCAGGTGCCAGGCCCAGTGGGGAGGACAGCAGCCTGGGCCCCCAGAGCCGCTTCTCCAGGACCCTGCCCAGTGCTCTGATGGTGACTCAGAGCAGGGTAATGTGTGTCTGAGTCCACTCAGGTGTGCATTTCCCCTGGAATATTCCTGGTTTTTATTTTGTTTTGTTTTGTTTTGTTTGTTTGTTTTTTGCATTTTTAGGGCAGCACCTGCAGCACACGGAGGTTCCCAGGCTAGGGGTCCAATTGGAGCTACAGCTGCTGGCCTCTGCCACAGCCACAGCAATGCCAGATCCTCACATGGTTCCTAATCGGATTCGTTTCTGCTGCACCACGACAGGAACTCCCCATGTTGATATTTTAAAAATATGTCTTCATTTCAAATATTAATTGTGTGACTTCCAGACTGAAGTTAAGCTTTTCATATACTGCCGCTGGAAATCAAACAACTAGATGGAGAAAGCAAGACACTCTCATGCTTGGGGTTTGGGTTTTTGAGACCCGGATATCCTTTTCCAGCCCCAGCTGCAGCTGGGTCTGATTTTGACCTCCTAGAAGGAGACACTGCTGTTATTCTCTTTCTGGTCCCCTGCCCATGCCCTGTTGCCCATTTCTGAAATCATTCCTGTAGGCATCCAGGAGCAAGCCTTGGTCCCTCTGTACTGAAAGCCAACTCATTAGAATTGAGTTAGAAAAATTAGGTCTTTTATGAAAAAGGTCACATTTCATTGCTTAAAAAATCAGTTTTCAATTAATGTTTCCCCCCAGATAGCTGCACAGCTAAGCCCTCATCTTCTTCAAGCTTTTGCACCTCATCATCTTCTCAATGAGGCTGTTTGATTTTATAGCTTCTCCCACCCCCACCCCACCCCCCTCCTGCCCAGCATGCCAGGTCCTCTGTTTTATTCATAGCACTTACAGACTCACAACTTCTTCTTTAATGGGTTTATTATTTTTATACCAAACGCATAACCTCTTGTTTAATTGACTTTTGTTTATGGCTGTACTCACAGCATATGGAAGTTCCCAGGCCATGAACAGAATCTAAGCTGCAGCTGTGGCATACACCACAGCTGCAGTGACACCAGATCCTTTAACCCACTGCAGAGGACAGGGGATTGAACCTGTACCTCTTTAGTGACCCAAACCGCTGCAGTCGGATTCTTAACCCACTGTGCCACAGTGGGAACTCTGAATTGACATGTTTTATATCAACCGTTTATTGATTATGTTTCACCTACTTGAATATAAACTCCCCCAGGGTGGGGATTTTTGCCTGTTCACTCGTGTGTACTGAGCACCTAAACCAATTTCCATTGCATGATTATTTATGGAATGATTGAATACAGAATTTTTATTTCCAACGAGCCCCTGTTGATCTTTAAAATGTACATGTGTCCATATTTTTTGGCATTGTATTTAAGTGGCTCAATCTTCAAGAAAGCATTAAGGATGATAATTCATAAAGTCAAACTCCAGGATGTTAGACTCAATGTTGAGAGGGGAGGGGTGTGTGTGTTTGCACATGCATGTGCATATGTATAGAACACACACAGAAAGGAGGATAATTGTGCTTATTTATCTCTTTGCATTCTTAGAAACATTTTTGATACTCTTGTTAATGAAACCACCCTACTGAGAAAGCACCCAGTCCTTTCTTGTGGACTGGCTGGCTCCCCCAGTAGGTGCTGACAGTGTCACATCCTGATTTGGCTGGGATGACTCTTACTAATAAGGAGGTGTTACCAGCCTTTTGCTATTCCAGTACAAATGTCTCTTCTCCCAAATTAATTAACGGGGCTGGTACTGTCTCCTGGTCACCTGAGATCACTACTGAAGCCTGGGTGTGCTGGGTAGTATCCAGAGGCCACAAGAGGACTGATGCCGCTGTAATTACAAGGAATATGGGTATTTGAAACTCTCCCTCCTGAGATATGTCTGATTGCCTCCATATGCGACATACGAACACATCCTCATTGGCAGATGAGAGCTTCCTTTTGGAGGGGCAGGTTCCAGCCAGAAGGTCTTACTGCAGGCAGATGGCCCTTCGCTTTGTCTCCCAGCTGGTCCTTCTTAGTTCTATTGTTCTTTTCCTCAGAAGATTTTTTTAAGGCATGAGAACATCCTGGTGATAAAGGAGGTTGAAAGCAGTGGTGAAGAGCCAGGAGAGAGTCTCCTGAACACAGACTTGCAAGCGGAGGTGCTGGGTGGCTGTGGGGGTGGGTGAGGAGGTGTGGGGCCTGGCTCCCACCCAGCAGGCAGCAGGTGGCCTGCTTCAGTCTGTTCCCAGGCTGTAGAGAGCACCTGTGCAAACCAGAACTTCCTGCCCACTCCAGGTTTTCTATTAGCCCAAGGAAGCCACGGGCAGCCCTCTGTGGAGGTCAGCATCCTGGGCTTCACTGCTAATTTAGAACCCATTTCCATGGGGCACCATGGGGAAGCCTTGTTACTGAACACATGTTCCTATGCCCCATGCACAGTGAGGCCACAGAAACTGAAACATCAAATTTGGAGCAGGGAAGGATTTATTGTAGGGACATGCAAAGAGATGGTTGGCCTATGCTCTCAAATCCTGAAGGGTTTCAGCAAAACATTTTTAAAGACTGGGTGAGGGAGGGGCGTGGCTAGTTGTTGCAAACTTCCTGGTGTAGGAATCCTTTGTTCTTGCAGCTGTCCACAGAAGTCCAGGTCGTGATGTTCCTGTAAACCCCCAGCAAGAGAAATGTTACTCTCTGTTCTGCAACTTTTTATCTGTATGTGGATGAGGAAGTGTTATACCCTTAAAGGTCAGAGCCTTGAGAATAGGCTATCCTATATATTTCAAGCTACAGGCAACATTCTTTTATAAAAGGTGCAGAGCCAGCATGACTAAGCATAGGCAACAAAGCACAAAGGTAAAAATAAAAGGAAGAGATCCAATATGGAGTCAGAATTGTTTTTCCCTATTTTAAGCTGTTTGGGGGAAGAAAGGAGGCCCCTCATTGCCCTCTCATAACATACAGCTATGTTACTGTTCATTTCCTGATAGCCTTGCTTTCACTGTTTTTACCCGCTCTGCTACTTCTTTCATTTCAGTAGGACTAATGCAAAGTTTTCTTTCTGACAGCTAAACAGTGTGGTTGCTGAAAATCAGGCCTTTTTGTTGTTAGTTTTAAAGGTGCCAACGGTTCAATTTTGATAGGTTATAAACTGCCTCTCCTAATCTCCCACTTCCTTATACTCTATTTGTGAGACAGTAAATATGCTACAGGGAGTGGTCAGAGTTCATTTACATGAGCATCTGTTGACTGATTGCAAACAACAGTGTCACTTTATATATTTCATATGACTTGAGCCTGTCAGAAGCTCCACCACCAGGCCTGCCCTTCTCTCTTTGCAGAAGAAAAAACTGAAATACAAAGATGAACAAAGCCACCTATACAAATAGTAAAGAGTGCAGCCTGGAATTTGCGTTGGATTGCGTGAGGAAGATGCTGCTATACCAGACAATGAACTCTGTCAAATTGTATACAGCATTCATCATCTTAGCATACTGCTGACACATAAATGTTTTATGTAGATAAAACTCCATCTTCAGTTTCTTCCATTCTTAACACTAAGCACAATACCTGCCAGGTAATAGTTGTTCACTAAATATTTGTGAAGTTTATATGAATTTTACAAACATTCAGTGTTTGTGGAATTAAATGTATACATATGTAAGTAATTATAATAGCCAGATAAAATCAACATTAATCAGGTAAAAATTGAAAATATACAAGAAATACACCACTTTAAACGTTATTAATATTGAAATAAGTGCTGACATCACATTACTTCACATTCTTTACAGACTTCTTTATGTGTTGGGGCTTATAAATTATATTGCAGGAGCCATTTTAACTTTATACATATATGATTTAAATATAAAGAATGTTTTTCTTTTGAAGACTTTATTATATGCTTTTATTTTAAAGGGTATATGTCAGACATTCCCCAAGTTTGCTAAGTATTAGAATCACCTGGGGAACTTTAAAAAGCGCTCCTGTCTGGCTCTCAGCCCCATCTGTTATGAGGTGATAGGCATAGGACTTAATCTACATGTTGCGAGTTTTAAAAGCTACTCAGGTGATTCTAATGTGCAACAAAGTTTAGGAAACTTGGTATATGCAATGCATGAGAAGTCATCAGATGTAGCATCTGAGTATGCCCCAGTACACCTTGATTTATTGATTTATTCCTTTATTCACTGTGCATTTGCTTGAATAAACACCATAACGAGTACCTGCCAGGCACTGTGCAGATACTAAGCACACAGTGGTGAATGAAATAGGCCCACCCTCATGCAAGTATAGTGTGGCAGAGAAGACAATGTATGAGTAAATAAGTCAACATTTTAAAAATGTCATTGCAGCAGTATTTACGGTAGCCAAGACACAAAAGCAACCTGTCCATCAACAGAGGATTGGATACAGAAGATGTGGTGCATATTTACAGTGCAATATTATTCAGCCATAAAAAAGCTTGAAAGAATGCCATTTGCAGCACCAACGATGGGCCTAGAAATTGTCGTATTAAGTGAAATAAATCAGAGGAAGACAAATACCATATGAGATCACTAATATGTGGACCGTAATAGAAATAATATAGTAGAACTTAGAAACAGACTCAAAGATTTCTTTTTTTTTTTCCTTTTTGCTATTAGGGCCGCACCTGCGTTATATGGAAGTTCCCATGCTAGAGGGTGAATCAGAGCTGCAGCTACCAGCCTACGTTACAGCCACAGGAACTCGGGATCCAAGCTACGTCCTCGACCTACACCATAGCTCATGGCAACACTGGATCCTTAACCCACTGAGCAAGCCAGAGATTGAACCCTCATCATCATGGACACCAGTCTGGCTCATTACTACTGAGCCACAATGGGAACTCCCAGACTCAAAGATTTCAAAACCAAACTTATGTTTACCAAAGGGGATATGTGGGGTTGGGGGAGGGATAAATCTTGTGGTTGGGATTGATATATATGCACTATTGTGTGTGTGTGTGTGTGTGTGTGTGTGTGTCTTTTGCTTTTTTTAGGGCCGCTCCGGTGGCATATGGAGGTTCCCAGGCTAGGGGTCTAATCGGAGCTGTAGCTGCCAGCCTACGCCATAGCCACAGCAACATCAGATCTGAGCTGCGTATGCTACCTACACCACAGCTCACAGCAACACCAGAACTTTAGCCCACTAATCAAGGCCAGGGATCGAACCTGCAACCTTGTGGTTCCTAGTCAGATTTGTTTCCACTGCGCTATGACGGAAACTCCTGTTATATACACACAATTATATATGGAGTAGGTGGATAATGGGGACCTACTTCTAGCAGAGGGAAATTTACTCAGTACTGTGTGGTAGCTTGTTTGGGAAAAGAATCTGAAAAGGAATAGATATATGTATATGTATAACTGATTTACTTTGCTGTATGCCTGAGATTAATCCAACTTTGTGAGTCAACCATATTCCAATAATTAAAAAAAAAAATGCGATTGGAACTTCATGCTGTGGTGCAACGGGAATGGTGGTATCTCCATAGTGCCAGGATGCAGGTGCGATTCCTGGCCCAGCACAGTGGGTTAAAGGATCCAGAATTGCTGCAGCTTCAGCATAGGTCTCAACTTCGGCTCTGATCGGAACCCTGGCCCAGGAGCTCTATGTACTGTGGGGCAGCCAAAAAAAAGATGTTATTAAAGATTGTGGAGAGTGAACAGAAGGTCACGTACGAGGCAAGGTTATGGATAATGAATGAAGTCCAGATAGCAAGAGGCAGGATAGAATTTAGTGAGTCCTAAGGACAAACACAGGGCTGATGTGGCCCATGGGAGAATCTAAAGAGATGATTAGAAAGAGGCTTCTGGCACAAGGCCCTCAGAACCATGCCAGCCACTTTTGCCTTGGACTTGGAACCTTGTGAGGTTGTTGGTTACTCTGAACTAAGCCAGGGAGTTGGGGTGAAGGGGAGTTAAGATTCCAATGAACCGGAGTTCCCGTCGTGGCGCAGTGGTTAACGAATCCGACTAGGAACCATGAGGTTGTGGGTTCGGTCCCTGCCCTTGCTCAGTGGGTTAACGATCCGGCGTTGCCATGAGCTGTGGTGTAGGTTGCAGACTCGGCTCGGATCCTGCGTTGCTGTGGCTCTGGCGTAGGCCGGTGGCTACAGCTCCGATTCGACCCCTAGCCTGGGAACCTCCATATGCCGTGAGAGCGACCCAAGAAATAGCAACAACAACAACAACAAAAGACAAAAAGACAAAAAAAAAAAAAAAAAGATTCCAATGAACCATTTTAAAAGTTCTTGGTGGAGATGATGCATTCATTAAATGGAAAAATCATAGTAGATGGAGGAAGAGCGATGTTTTGATAGTGTTGGAGGGGAAGTGGATTTTGAGGTAGAATCCACTGGAGTTGTTGATGGATTACATCTATGATGCAAAGAAAGGAAGAACTCAAGGATAATTCCGGAGTTCCCTGGTTGCCTAGTGGTTAAGGCTCTGGTATTCTCACGGTAGTGGCTCCGGTTGCTGTTATGGCATGGGTTCGATCCCTGGCCTGGGAACTTTCACATGCTGTGGGTGTGGCAAAAAAAAAAAAGGATCATTCCAGTTCCTACTGAGCAAGGTGAATCTGGATGTCACTGAATGGGAAGGGAGATAGTTGGTGGGCAGTTGAGAATGGATGTGGATTTAGGAGTAAAATCAGTAATCTACTAGACATATTAAGTTTGAGCTGCCCGTTAAGACATCTAGAGGAGATGAAAATAGGCAATTGGATAAACCAAGACCCAAGATCAAGAAACACAACTCTACCAGCTCCCCAGAAACTTCTTTGTTCACCTTTTTAGGAACTAACCTTCTGAAACTTTACTAAACTTGAGAGTTAATTCTGATGATTTTCCTGTGAGCTTCTTAAGATTTTCTACGTGTCAACTCATGTCCATATAAATACAGTCAGTTTAGATATACTTTTTTCCAATCCAGATGCTGTTAATGTGTCACTGTTTTTCTAATTGCATTGGCTAGAGCCTCTAGGACAGTGCTGATTACAAGAGGACAGGATCAATGCTTTGTTCTTGATCTGAGGTGCAAGACATTCAGTCTTTTTCAACAAGTGTATTAGCTGTTAGCTTTTCAGAAATGCTATTTATTGGGCTGAAGTCCCCTTGTATTCCTAATTTGTTGAGGACTTTTAGGATGAATGGATGTTGGGGTTTTTTGAATGCTTTCTCTGCATTTCCTGCATCTTCTGAGATTATTATGTGGTTTTTTAAAATATACTGTATAACATTAATTTATTTTAAGATGTTAAGGCAACTTTGAATTGTTGAGATAGACCCAGATGGATTATGTCATCTAATTTTTGTAGTTGCTGAGTTTGGTTTATACATTCTGTTCATGAAGTATATATGGTCTAAAGTGTCTTTGCTTATGATATCTTTGGGTTTTTTGTTTTGTTTTGTTTTGTCCATGCCCGTGGCATGCAGAAGTTCCTGAGCCATGGATCAAACCTGTGCCATAGCAGTGACAATGCCAGATCCTTAACCACTAGACCACCAGGGAACTCCCATCTGGTTTTGATATCAAAATGATACTGATTTATAGAATGAGTTGAGTGGTGTTTCCTCCTTCTGTACTTTATGAAAGCGTTTGTGAAAGATTGACATTAATTTTCATTTAAATATTTGTTAGAATGCACCAGTAAAGCCGTATTGGATTAGACTTAACTTTTTTTTAAATTATCAATTCAATTTCTTTGTTATTGGTCTATTCACAGTTTCTGTTTTCTTCTTGTGTAAGTCATGGTAACTTCTGTACATCAAAAAATTTCTCCATTACTGTTTTTGCATGAAGTTGTTCACAGTATTCCCATGTAATACTTTTGATATGTATGAATTTGGCAGCATTGTCCTTTCTTTCCTTCATGATTTTGGTAATGTGTGTCCTCTCTTTTGAATTCTTGGTCAGTCTGGCTAATGGTATCAGTTTTGCTAATATTCTCAAAGAACCAACTTTTGATGTTTTCTTTTGCTTTTCTGTTTTCTATTTCATTCATTTATATTCAGATCTTCATTGTCTCCTTCATTCTGCTTGTTTTGTGTTTTGTTTGCTCTTCTAGTTTCCTGAGGTGGAAGCTTCGTTTATTCCTTGGTGTCTTTATTTTTTTGACACAGCCTTTAAATTTTTTAATCCTATTTTTTAAATTAGCATGTTGTATAGTAGACTTTTTTGTGTACAGTGATGAGTTTAACACATTTATTGATTTGTCTAACCACTACCACAATCAATACATAGGATGGTTTCACCCCCACATGAGACTCCCTTGAGCTGCCCCTTTGCAGTCAGCGCTTCCCTCACTCCTAACCCCTGACATCACTGCTCTGTTCTCTTCTACTTTTTCCAGAATGTCATGAAATTGGAGTCCTACAGTATGTAGTATTTGGGAACTGGCTTCTTTCACTCAGCATAGCACAATTGGGATTTACCCCTGATGTGTGACTTGTCAATTCCTTGTTATTGCTGCATGCCGTTGTATGAGTATACCACCATTTCTTCCTTCACCCTTTGAAGCACATTCAGGAAGTTCCCAGTTTGGGGCTCTCACAAGTAAAGTGGCTATGACCACCCATGTATAAGATTTAGGGGGAACTAAGTTTTCATCTCTCTAGAATAAATACCTAGGAGTGGGACTACAGAACTATGTGTAAGTGTATATTTAATTGCAAAGCTATATTCAAAGTGGTTTTTGCTTTATGGATTTTGAAGCTCTATTGTTTGGCCCCCTCACATTTGGGATTGTTATGTCTTCTTGGCGAATTGAATTTTCTGTCATTATATAACATCTCCCTTAATCAGTGGTAATTCCTCTTCTGAAGTTGAGTGCATCTGATGTTAATATAACTACTCCAGCTTTCTTTTAGTTAATGTTTCCATGCTCTATTTTTGCTATCAATTTACTTTAGACCTACCTATGTCATATTTAAAGTGTGTTTCATGGGTATATCATATCACCATCTTATTTTTTAAGTCCATTCCAGTAATCTGTGTCTTTTAATTGGTGTATTTCAACCATTTGCATCTAATGAAATTATTGATATGTTTGGGTTTAAGTTGACCAAGTTCTTATTGGTTCCTCTTTGTTCACTCCTTTTCATCTCTGAATCTTTTTTCTTATCTTTCTTTGGAGTACATGAATATTTTTTAGTATTTTCTTTTAGTATTTCTTATTCTTTGTATAATTTTAGTTGATTTCTTTAGAGATTGCAATATTCATACCTATCTTTTCACAGTCTCTGTAAGATATTTTACCATTTAAGTAGAATGTAGAAACCTTACAACCACATTGGTCTTTTGACTTTCCCCCTTTATTTGTAGGTTTTTAATGGATTGCATGCACATACACTGAAAACCCCCTCAGACAGTGTTAGTTATAATTTTTGCTTTTATATAATCAAGTATATATGTGGGTGTTTAGAAATGACCACAAAAAGAATAATCTATTATATTTACCCACACATTTATCTTTCCATTGCTCCTCATTCTGGAAGTTTCAAGTTTCCCTTTCATATTATTTCCCTCCTGTCTGAGGAACTTCCGTTAGCATTTTTTAGAGTGGTTCAGAGACTGATTCATTTTATTTCCCCTCATCTGAGAATATCTGTATTTCATCTCCATTCTTGAAGGTTATTTATGCTGGATATAGAATTCTGAGTTAACAGTTCTTTTCTGACATCCTTTAAAAATGTTGTGCCTCTGTTATTTCTGATGAGAAATCTGTAGTCATTCAAATCATTGTTCTTCTATTCAGAAATGCAGTGATTTTTCCTGTCTGCTTTCGAGATTTTTACTTGTATGTGGTTTACAGCTGCTTGATTATAATATGTCTGCGATGGGATTTCTTCGATTTTTTTTTTCCCATTTGGAGTTACTTTCAGTTTCTTAAATCTATAAGTTTGTCTTTCATGAAATTTGGGGATATTTCAGCTAATATTTCTTTTTTTTTTCTGTACTAGTCTCTCCTTTCTTGGAACTCTGATGGCACAAATGACCAACTTTCTTTTTGACATTTTTCACAGGTCCCCTAGTCTCAATTTTTTTTTAAATTTTTCTTTCTGATGTTCAAATTAGACAGTTTCTATTGATTTCCCCTGAAGGTTAGTTCATCTCCTTTCTGCTATCAAGCCTGTCCAGTGACTATTTTTGTGTCAGTTATTATATTTTCTCTAAAATTTCCATCTGATTCTTCTATATATCTTTTATTTCGTTGCTGAGACGTTCATTGTTTTCAATTGTTTGCCCTTACTTCTAGGAGCATAGTTGTAATAGCAGCTTATATCTGGTAATTCTAACAATTTTGTCATCTCAGAATTGACATATGTTGATTCCCTTTTCCCTTCCAAGTTGTGGTTTTCCTGGTTGTTCATATACCATATGATTTGGATTGAATGCTGGGCATTTTAAATATCGCAATATGAAAGTCTGGGGCTTGTTTAATTCTAAGGAGGATATCATTCTGTGTTTATTTGTTTTAGCAGGCAATTGACCTGGTTAAGTTCAGGCTTCAAGTTCTGGGTTTTCTTCCTTGGTATATGGTTCTAATGTCAAGTCTGTTGTCAGAACCTTTGCAGTGCTATTTTGATCTTTCTAGCTGTGCATGACTCTATGGCAAGTCTGGGACCTGGAGAGAGGTTAATCCTATAGTTCTAGTATAAAAGTCTTCGTTATGCTGTTTAGTGTTACCCATGCATGCACAGCTTGGAAGTGAGTCAGAGGTTCACATACCACTTTAAGGGGTCATTCTCTTCTTTTCCTCCTCTTTGTCATCTTCCCAACACTTTCTTGCTCTCTTGATTTCTGAGGTCCTCTGAAGAAAACTGGGACTTTAGTATCTCTGCATTTTTGTGTACTTGTCATAACTTTACCTGCTTCTGAAGTCAAGTGGGTACGGGACAGAGAAAAAGAAGGAGCAATGAGTATTTGCTTCAAACCCTTGAGTTCCTGTGGTCAGAGAGAGGGGTTTCCCTCCTTGAAAGTTTTAGGTACATGCCTCGAAGCCATTCCATTATTCTTAATTGACATTGACTGCCACTGCCAAATGACAACCTCTTAATTCAAACATCATAAAATATACTCACTCAAAGTATGCAGTTCATTGGGTTTTAGTTTATTCACAGATTTGTTCAACCATCAGCAGTTTAATTTTAGAACATTTTATCACCCCCAAAGAGAAATTCCATACCCATTAACAGTAACTCCCAAGTGCCTACCCCTAGTTCCAGGCAGCTGTTAACCCATTTTTGGATGTACCTATTCCGGACATTGCATATAAACTGAATCATATATTACCTTTTGTGATTGACCTGTTTGCTTAGAATAGTGTTTTCAAGATCCATTCATGTTGTAACATGTAGCAGTATTTCATTATTTTTATTGTGAATAATATTCCATTGTATGGCTATATACCATGTATTTATTAATTGCTGAACACTTGTATGTTTCTGCTTTTTGTATGAATGATACTGCTTTGAAAATTCATATGCAAGTATGTTTTCATTTCTCTTGGGTAAATACCTAAGAGTGGAATTGCTTGTTCTTTTGGCAGCTATATGTTTAACATTTGAGAAACTGCTCAACTACTTCCCTAAGTGGGTGTATCATGTTACAGTCCCATCAGCAGTATGTAAGGATTCCAGTTTCTCCACATCTATGTCAACATTTGTTATCATCTGTCTTTTTTATTGTAGACATCCTAATGCGTGGGAAGTAGTATCTCATTGGGGTTTTGACCTGTATTTCTCTCATGATGCCATTGGGCATTGTTAATTTGATTATTGACCATTTGTATAAATTATTTCAGGGAGTGTCTATTCAAATGCTTTGCTATTTTTTATTGGTTATTTGTCTTTTTATTATTAAGTTGCAAGGATTGTTCATATATTCTGGATATAAGTCCCTTATCAGATACAGGATTTGCAAATATTTCACATTAATTATGATGTCCTTTGAATGAAAACCATTTTCTAATTTTGATTAAGTCCAATTTTTCTGTTTTTTTTCTTTAGTTCCTTGGGCTTTTGATATTATACCTTAAAATAGATTGCCTAATCCAAGATTACAAATATTCTATGTTTTCTTTGAAGAGTTTTATAGTATTAGCTTTTACTTTTAGGAAATCTAGGATCCATTTTGAGTTAATTTTTGTGTGCATTGTGAAGTAAGAATCTGACTTTATTCTTTTGCATATTAATATCCAGTTGTCCAAACATCATTTGTTGAAAATAACTTTTTCCTCCACAGAATTGTCTTAACACCCTTGTCAGAAATCAGTTGACCATAGAGAGTTCCCACTGTGGTACAGTGGGTTAATGATCTGGCATGTCTCTGTGGCAGTGCTGGTTTGATCCCCAGCCTGGTGCAGTAGGTTAAGGATCTGGTGTTGCTGCCACTGTGGCATAAGTCACAGCTGTTGCTTGGATTCAGTTCCTGGCCTGGGAACTTCCATATGCCACAGGTGTGGCTGGAAAAAAAAAATCAGCTGACCAATAAATGTAAGGGTTTATACAAATACCACACTGTCTTAATTATTTTAGATTTGTGTCAAATTTTGAAACTAATAAATGTGACACCTTTCTTTTTTCAAGATAGTTTTGGCTAATCTTGGTCCCTTGATAATCTTAGGATCTTCTTATCAATTTCTGTAAAATGCCAGCTGAGATTTTGATAGTGATTCACTTAATCTGCACATCATTTTGAGGAATTTTGCCATCTTAATAGTAATAAGTCTTTTGATCCATGAACATGGAATGTCTTTTAACAGCAATATTGGAAGCTAGAAGACAATATGTTGATAACTCCCATGTTATCAATATCAGCACAAATACCTACAAATCTAAAATTATATCCCCAGTGCAAATGTCTTTACAAAATGAAGGGGAAAGAAGTGAACCTTTGGTGAGGGAGAGTATAGATAAATTTTCAAAGTTTCTTTCAAGGAGAGCAGAAAAAGGAGTGGTAGCTGGACAGAGATATTAAGTCTGTTTTTAGGATGAATAGGTTGAAAGCATAATCAAATGGCGAAGGAGAGATTGATGATACAGTAGAAGCTGGGAATAACTGATTACATCCCTTGGTAGCCTTTAGCAGGTGAAGGGGGTAGCATACAAAGAAAGGTAATGTGAGGGAAAGGTAAAGGATGAAGGTACAGAAAGAAGCCAGATGGCTGGTGATGGGAAGATAAAGAAGTTCTCCATAGACACTGTATGGAGCAGGCAGAAAAGTCACCAGGTGAGACTGAGGAGCCTGTTGGGCATTAGAAAGGAATAGAAAAGCATATAACAGTCATCTTGAACAATGAGAAAGTGAAATTTCTAAGGAAATTTTGGCAGTTTTGAGTTCTTGTCTGAAGTATATGGTGCAAATAGGAAGAAAGTCCAGTCATCAGAATTTTAAGATTTTTTTTTTCCAGCGATGTTCAGATGCTTTGGTCCAGCACAGAGTAGGTGGAGCTGAGGGGAGGGGAAGAGGAGCAAAGAATTAATATTATTTGTAAATGGCTGTGTGTTGAACCACAGTCTGTTAGGCTGGGCTCTTAGAGAAGCCAGGACTCAAGGAGGAAGATCAAGTATGAAAATGACAGGATTGGTAGGTTAAAGGTGGCAGACTCATGGGTGCACAGTGGGTGCTTTGCAGAAATTATAAATTCTCTTTGGGGTACCAAATAACCTAACTCAGTTGTACTTAACTCTGGATGCGCATCCTCATCTCCTGGGGAACTTTTAAAAAATGTATCAGTGGGATCCAGCCCTGTTGATTCAGAATCTCTGAGCACCTGTGACTATGAAAAGAGCACAGATCATTCAAACAAGGCAGACAGAGCTGCTAATCACTACAGCAGAGCCTGAGGGACTAGAAGACCTCAGGGCTGGAAGGCAGAGTGGCCACACTGCATAGCCCCCTGAAGCACCACATTCATACAGATCACAGTGACCCCACTGGGAAGGTCTGCAACCTTCTTAATGCAGACCTCAAAAGTGTCTGCAACTGAGGACACATCAGAGAATAATAGACTCATTAGAGTCTTATGATTTAAGTATCTGGAAGAGTGATCCTCAGCCCTCACCGGAAAAAAAAACAAAAAACAAAAAAACTCAGTGTCAAGATGGCATCTCAGATTAATCACAT
Source organism: Sus scrofa (assembly GCF_054392235.1). Classification (NCBI taxonomy): domain Eukaryota; kingdom Metazoa; phylum Chordata; class Mammalia; order Artiodactyla; family Suidae; genus Sus; species Sus scrofa. Next base: position 154,034,996 of record NC_139383.1, read on the forward strand.
CAAATCAGTGAAGCCCAGACTAAATCAGAACTTTAAAAACCTCCCAAGATATCGCCATTGTTCACCCAGAAGCCAGGTGAAGAGGGCTGTGCCATTTCTTTTCAAGATGGGCAACACTGGATAGGGTGCAGGTTTGTGGAGAGATTGGTTTGTTTCTGTTGGGGTCAGGAGGAGAATGAGGTACCTATGCTTCATCCAGATGGAGAATATTAGAGATGCAGTGAGTGCCAGTTCTGAAGTTTGGGAGAGAAGGCTGAAGTTTAAGCCAGAAAACTCCCCCAAATCTGGGTGAATTGCTGCTTGCTGTATATTTTTAGAACATATTAGTTGGGGGGGGTGTTCCAGTGAAACTTCTAGTCTTTATAAATAAGCACATGTATGCACTCTGCTATGAGCAGCATTCACAGAACTAGAGAGGGAAACACAGTTCTGGTATAGACACAGGGTGCTTGTAAAATACAGTCGTAGCATAAAGTGTCAAGGAAGGATGGGTTCTGTGGAGTTTATCTGATTGGACATACTAATTTCACAGGGTCAGAGGCTCAGATTGGTAAAAGACTCAGGTCCTGCGGAAATCAGAGCAGAGTCAGACCAGCCGAGCCTCCTGACCTCGCGGTGGAATCATCCTTGGCCACTGGCTGGAGGGAGATGACCACATACTTGGGCAGGAAGGGAGCTTCTCTTTCCTGGGGTGGGAGGGGAGGGGGTTGGTATTAAAAACAAGTTGTTATTTTTCTTCAATCATATTTCACTTTCCAGAGTGTCCATCGTGGCTCAGCAGGTTAAGAATCTGATGTTGTCTATATGAGGAGGCAGGTTCGATTCCTTGCCTTGCTCAGTAAGTTAAGAGTCTGTCATTGCTGCAAGCTGTGGTGTAGGCCTCAGCTGCATCTCTGATATGACCCCTAGTCTGGAAACTTTCATATGCCTAAAGTGCAGCCATTACAAACAAAACAAAACAAAAAAACAAACAAAACTGTACTCTCCCATCCCCAGATTTCTGGATAAATTTAAGAGGAAGTTGCTGTCTTAAAGTAGTTTTTGAACTTTGTAGCTTGACCATTTAGGTTGATAATTTACCAACACTAAAATTAAGCAAAACCATACATTTGGGGATTTGCATAAAATAAAAACCTAAGACATTAATTCTTGCGTGTCCCATTGACATTCTTCAAATATACTTCAAACCGCTTGGTGTGGGGTCTGTGTTTGTGATTGTTTCAGGTGAAAATCAGGCCATTGTTTTGGGATCAGGCATGATGCTTGTCTTGCTGTCCTAACACTCGTCAGCTGTGTCTGTGGGAGCTCTTTACATCCTCACATTTGTTTTCATGAGATATTAAGGCTCAAAGCATTCTACAGAATTAGTTTAAAGGTCTTTCTCATTAAATTCTAATTTATCATGTAAAATAATATTTTGCCATATTGCAGTGACCTGTAAATACATTTAGAAACTAAACTGACATTTTATAGTGACATTTAGTTTATGCCTTGGGACAGAGACTTTTTGTTCAGAGCTGGGGTACATGGTACAGTTCTGGGGAAAATGTTGCAACTGACCAGAAATGACCAGGAGGCTGGTTCCCCAAACTCCATTTTGCATTGTTGTTTAGTCTGTCTCTGTCTCATCTCTCTGCATCCCTGGGGTTATCTGAAATAATATTTCAAGCATCCTCTGGATCATTGTGTTCCTGTGACAGCAGGGATAGGAGCTCTAGGAGTGATGCAATAAGATCTAACCTCTTTCACGTTCTCTGTGCTGGTCACCCTTGTCACCTTTACATGTATTACCTTATTTTATTTCCTCAGTAACCCTATAAGGAACCTGCCGTTTCCATCCTCGATTTGTGGAAGTAGAAGTTAAATAACTTGCCCAGGTTTGGGGGCAAATACCCTGGCTGTATTTGCTCCAATTTAAGAGTTCCAGAGATTCAGCACCCAAGACAGTGCCTGAGATGCAAACCTTCTGTCCTAGACAGGAGCAGGACATGGGAAGCGGAGGAGGTTTGGATGGTTTTGATAGGCATGACGGGGTGAAGAGTCTCCATGCAGTCACAACTCTGTCTTCTACATCTGCTCAGTCTCCCCCTGTTTTGGCATTACAGTTACTCCTTGGAGTAGCTGGAGAAGTTTGCTTTGAGAACAAGAATGGTCTTTCGTCATCATTTCTAAGACAGGGAACAGTGATGATGGCCACCATGTATCCAGGACACAGCCTTTGCCACCCTCTTATTCATGTGTTTCTTAGAAGCAAAAAGGATGGTTGAATAATCATTAGTCCTGCAGGTTTTGTCAGAATCTCAAATGTTGGCAAACTTTAACCAATCTTGTGGAATTCATTTATCTTGTATAGACTGTCCTTGAGCTCAAGTTGGTTCAGGATTAATAAAAATTGAGTGTGCATGTGTGTTGGGGACAGTGGGGGTTGATGCATTCATGTCCTCAGAAGGGGCCAAGTGAAGGAAACCGGACATTGCTGGTGCATAGGTTATACGTCTTGAATTTTAATCTGGGCAATTTGTATAATTACTTAGTTTAAATTAGGTAATGCCAAACTGTTTTCCAAAGAGAAATATCTTTTTTCCATATTCTCACCAAAACTTGGTCCAACAGACCTTAAAATGTATGTTAATGTGGTAGATGTTGGAGTAGTTTTTTTCCTTGATAACTGATAAAATTCATCACCTTTTTAAAAATGTTTGTAATAGCCCCACACTGGAAGCACTCCAAATGTCCATCGAGGGTAGAAGCCATAAATAAATTATGATATAACCATGCAAAGGAATACCATGCTAATATAATGTTATGAATGTTCCTGTGTGTGCTTTTCCAATGACTATACATGTATTTCCGTTGAGTTAAATATGTAGGAATAGAATTGCTGATTCACAGGGTATTTGTATGTTTAGCTTTGGTAGCTACTGCGAAATGGTTTTCTATACTTTTGTCCTACTTTACAGTCTCGTTAGCACCATTAGATTTTTAGTAAATTTTATTTTGATATAATTCCACACATACAGAAGAGTTGTAAGAATAGTACAAGAACTCCCATATATATTTTACCCATATAAACCAATTACAACTGTATATATTTTACCTCATTTGTGCCTCTTCTCACCCCCTTCTATATATACTATATATATTATACTCTCTATACTGTACTACATTATATGTGTATATTAGGTATCTGTCTATGTATATGACTATGTATTTATGTATGTATCTATCTGTAACAGTTTTTCTGAATTGAGACTTAGAGGTTTCAAGGGCATTACCATGAATAATTTCAGTGTATGTTTCCTAAAAGAAAGCATTTAACTTATATACCTACAGCACAACTATTAAAATCAGAAAATTTAATATTGACATATTTTTCTTATCTAATATACAGTCCATATTCAATTTTATAAATTCTCCCAATAATAGCCTTTATAACTGTTTAGTCTCCTGGTCCAGGGTTTAATCCAGGTATTATGTTACACTTAATTGTATGGGTTTTTTTAAAAGCTGAAACAGTTCCTAAACCTTTATCTATCTTTTCTTGATCTTGATATTTTCAAGAGTCTGAACTAGTTAATTTGCATAATATCCTCCAATTTGGATTTGCTGTGGGTCATTGATTTTTAGTCAGGGTATAGATATTTTTCCCAATAAAACCACAGAAATGGGCTTATATCCTTCCTAGTCCTTTATATCAAAATACATATGATGTTGGTATCACCCATTACTGGCTATGTTAATTTTGATCACTTGGTTAAGGTCATGTAGCTAGGCTTCTCCCTTATACAATGACAATTTTCCTTTTGTAGGAATAGGTTTTTTCTCATCAAAGCTTAATCTCCTAGTTTTAGCACCTTTGAAGCATTTCTAACTCTGTTACTTGTCCTATGTTGGCATTCTTCTGTATGGAAGAAGTGTACCTTCTCCATTTATTTGTTCATCTATTTGTACAACTCGTGAATCTTAGTTTTATCTAGTGGGTTTTATTCTTTTATTTTAATGCTCAAATTGCCCCAGATTTGGCTGATAGGGAATCACTTCAACTGAGTTCTGTGTCCTTTTGATTTGTGCCCATCATTTTTTTTTTTTTTTTTTTTTTTTTTTTTTTGCTATTTCTTGGGCCGCTCCCACGGCATATGGAGGTTCCCAGGCTAGGGGTCGAATCGGAGCTGTAGCCACCGGCCTATGCCAGAGCCACAGCAACGCGGGATCCGAGCTGCGTCTGCGACCTACACCACAGTTCACGGCAACGCCGGATCGTTAACCCACTGAGCAAGGGCAGGGACTGAACCCGCAACCTCATGGTTCCTAGTCGGATTCATTAACCACTGCGCCACGACGGGAACTCCTGATTTGTGCCCATCATTGTTTTAATGCTTCCTTCCTTTCCCATGTGACAAGGTATTCCAAGACCCTCTGATGATGCTTCAGCTCTGAAATAGCCCTTTTTTGCAAGTCTTATCTTCATTTGTTAGAGAATGTTATTCATAAATCAAAATACAGAAGCTAGATTGCTTCTAGGCCTTGTCAGAATTGGGAAATGTATTTAACTGTGTGGAACTTTTTTATCTATCTCTCAGAAAAATAAGAGTTTGTAATGTCACTTTCAACTCCAGTCAGCACTACTATTCCATATTTGTAACTCCTTTGACCAGTAGTGGGATACCTTGCTTTCAATATCCTTAATATACTTACCTATTTGTAAGTATATTACAAATATACTTAGTTTTATTAATTATATTAATAATTATACAATTATTAATTTTTCCTTAAAATTAAGTATATTAATTTTACCTTAAAATTAAGTATATAAATTTTACCTTAATTCTCCCACATAAATACTGAACTATAGTTTCCTTTGAAGGAAAAAAATAAATCAACTAACTATAGTTCAGTATTTATGTGAGAGAATTGTTAAGGTAAAATTTACATATGTGAAGTGCACATTTTAACTACACAATTTAGTAAATTCTGACAAATGCTTGTACTCACATAAATGACACCTTTATTGAGAGAATGAAATTTTCTGTCACCCTAAAAAGTTTCACTGTGACCTGTCCTAGTCAGTACCCTCTAGAGGCAACAATTTTTCCAAATGTTTTTGGTGTATGTTTGGCCAATTCTAAAACTTTATGTAAAAGGAAATATTCAGTTTAGTTTTTCTTGTTTCCAGCTTCTTTGAGTTTCATCTGTGTAGCTTCATGTAGGCATAGTTTGTTCCTTTTTGTTGTAGAATAATAAGTATTCCATTGTAAAAATATATCAAAATCAGTTTCTATTCTCTTGTTGGTGGACATCGGGTTGTGATATTATGAAAAATGCTGCTTTGATTGTTCTTGTACACAACTTTATGTGGACATGTTTTCATTTATCTTGGATAAATATCTAAAAGTGGAGCTTCTGGGTCATAGGGTTGGTGTATGCTTAGTTTTATAGAAAACTACCATATATTTGCCAAATTAGTTGCTTCATCTTCTGCTTCCTCCAGCATTATAAGAGAGTGCTAGGTGTTCCACATCCTTGCCAACATTTGATGTTGTCAGTTTTTAAAATTTTAGCCATTCTAGTGGGAATCAGGTGGTATCTCTATAGTTTTAATTACCACTTTCCATATAACTAATGATACTGAGCACTTTTTCATGCACTTTTTGGGCATTTCTATATATTCTTTTGAGGTTCCTTGTCCAATTTTTAAAAAATTAGGTTGTTTGTCTTTTCATTATTTTTACAGAGGTTTTTTAAAGAGTCTACAAATAAGTAATTTTCCAAATATGACTTATGACTATTTTTCCTAGTTTATGATTTGTTTGTTTTCTAAATAGTGCTTTTTGATGAGTTGATATTTTGAATTTTGATTAAGTCTAACACTGACTTTGTTCTTTTTGAGTATTGTTCTCTGTCCTAGAAAACTTTTACCTTTCTCTAGGCTGCAGAGATGTAATCCTGCGTTTCATTCTAGAAGTTTTATAGTTGTAGCTTTAATATTTAGTTTTGTGGTCCATCTTGTATTAATTTTGTGTGTGGTATTAGGTAGAGTTGAGGTACATTTTTTTCGCATGTGAAAATGTAGCTCTTTCAGCACCCTGTGTCTAAGTCTTTCCTTTCACCACTGAATTGTTTTGACATGTTTGTGGATCTGTTTCTGGACTCTCTTTGGTCCCACTGACCTACACATCTACTTTATGTCCAGATAATTGTGCTCTTATTACTACAGCTCTATAGTAACTCTTTAAGTTTTATGACTTCCATCTTTATTATTTATCAAGACAATTTCAGCTATTCTTAGTCAATTGAATTTTCATTTAATTTTTAGACTCATTTTGTTAGTTTATACAAAAATGCCTGCTGGAATTTTTTAATAGAATTGCATTAAATCTGCAGATCAACTTTGGGAGAACTGACCACGATACTGACTTTCTGAATCCTCAATTGTGATATATCCCTGTTTGTCTAGGTCTTCTATAATTTCTCTCAGAGAAGTCTTTCAGTGTAGAAAGACTTGGCATCTTTTATTACATTTATTCCTAATTATTTTATGTTTTCCAAAGCCATTGTAAATTGAATTAGTCTAATTGCACTTTCCAGCTGCTTGCTGCTAATATATATAAATAAAAATGATTTTTTGTGTGTATCAGCCTTATAACTTCCATTCTTACAAAATGCAATTGTTAGTTGTAGAGCTCTTAGAATTTTCTACCCTGACATTCATGTCATCTACAAAAAGAGAAGTGTTTCCTTTTTCCTTTTCAACCTTATTACCTTATTTCACTGGCTAGGATTTCCGATGCAAGCATATAGTATGCTTGCCTTGTTTAGGAAAAAAACAATGTTTTACCATAAAGTATGATGGTAAGTATAAGATTTTTTAATATAAGTGTACTGTATCCAGTGAGGAATTTATTTCAATATGTCAGGATTTTTTGCTTTAAAAAATCATGAGTATCTGTTGAATTTAGCCAAACGTTTATCTCTTTTTTCCATTAATATACTGAATAATATTGATTGGTTCTTGAATGTTAACCCAATCTTGCATTCTTGGGATACACTCCCCTTGATCATGAATCTTTTTAATATTTCGCTGTATTTTGTTATGGATGATTGTAGCCTATGTTCATGATGGTTATGGGTCTGTAATTTTTTTTTAAATATTCTTCAGTTTTAGCTGGCCTTGTACAACAAGTTTGGGAGTGTTTTCTTCTCTTCTATGTTTAGAGTTTCTGTAAGGTTAGTTTTATTTCTCCTTTAAAGATTTGGTATAATTTATAAGTGAGAGCATTTGTATCTTTTTTAAAGTAAGAATTTTCATAGTGAATACAGTTTCCTCAACAGTTAGATACAGATATGCTGTTCAGATTTTCTATTTCATATTATGTCATATTTAGTTGAGTTTTCTTAAATAAATTTGTCCATTTCATCTAAACCATCTAATTTATTATAATAATTATATATGATCCCTTTATTATCCATTTTTATGTCCATGGAACCTGAGGTTCTGTCTTCCTATAATTAACTTTCCTGTAATTTCCCCTTTGACATATGAATTATTTACATGTGTATTAGTTTCCAAATATTTGAAAATATTTTGACACCTTATTGGTAATTATTGCCAATTTAGTTCCATTATTGTTACAGAATATATTCTATAGTATCTCAGCATTTTGAATTTTATTTTATTTTAAAATTTATTTTATTTAAATATAGTTGATTTTTAGTATTGTGTTAATTTCTGCTGTAGAGCAAAGTGATTCAGTTATACATTATATGTATATATATATTATACACATATATTCTTTTTCATTATGGTTTATCACAGGAAATTTAATACATTTCTCTGTGCTATACAGTAGGACCTTGTTGTTTATCCATTTTATATATAATAGTTTGCATTTGCTAATCCCAAACTCTCAGCCATCCCTCCCTGACCCCCACCTTCAGCATTTTGAATTTTGTTGAGACATGTTTGTGGCTCAGCATATGGCCTGTTCACCAAGAGATGAATGTTCTTTTTGCACTTGAAAAGAATTTATATTCTGCAGTTTTTGAAGCAGAGTGTTCCACAAATGACAATTGAGTCATTCTTGATGGTGTTGTTTAGATCTTCTATACAGCTTCCTAATTTTTTTTTAACCTAATTGTCTTAGCAATTCCTCGAGAAAGAGATATTAAAATCACCCACTGTGGCTGTGGATTTGCCTAGATCTGTTTTTAGTCTTACATATTACTTCATGTATTTCGAAGTTTTATATTTGTATGTTTATCATTGTCATAAATCTTAATTGGTGAATTGATGTTTTCATCATAATGAAAAGTTAATCTCTAGTAATACATTTTTTTTCTTGAAGTCTGTTTTGCCTGATACTAATACAGCCATTCCAGCTTTCTTGTGCTCACAATTTGCAGAGTATATATTTTTCCACCTTTTTGCTTTCAAGCTACCTGTGTCTTCATATTTAAAATGACTCTCTTGTAGATAGCATAGAATTGGGTCTTGCTTTTTTATATAGTATGACGATCTCTGACTTCAAATTGAAACAAATGATCTAAGAGCAACTTGAGTGTAGTCCATTAACATGTAATTATTTCTATTTTTGGATTTAGTTCTATTTTACTGTGGTAGGAAAAGCTTTTGGCACTTTACAAATATTAATAATATTTGTGGCTATTTTTTTATATTAAGGAACCTTTCATCAGATTAAAGAAATTTCTTCTATTTCTTTTTTTTAATAGTTATTTCCCCAATACAATTTTTTTTCTACTGTACAGCATGGTGACCCAGTTACATATACCTGTACGCATTATATTTTTGCACATTATCATGCTCCATCATAAGTGAGTAGACATAGTTCCCAATGCTACACAGCAGGATCTCATTGCTAATCCATTCCAAAAGCAATAGTCTACATCTATTAACCCCAAGCTCCTCAACCACCCCACTCCCTCCTCTCCCCCTTGGCAACCACAAGTTTATTCTGTAAGTCCATGAGTTTCTTTTCTGTGGAAAGGTTCATTTGTGCCTCATATTAGATTCCAGATATAAGTGATATCATGTGGTATTTGTCTTTCTCTTTCTGACTTAATTCACTCAGGATGAGAGTCTTAGTTCCATCCATGTTGCAATTTTTAAGTTTTTTCAAGTCCTAAAAGAATGTCATATATTTTAAATGCTTTCTGTGAATAGATGTATTAAAATACAATTTTTTCCTTTAAATTATGAATATGGTCATTTAAAAAATAATGCTAAACAGGGAGTTCCCTTTATGGCTCAGTGATTAACACAGCCAACTAGGATCCATGAGGATGTGGGTTTGCTCTCTGGCCTTGCTCAGTGGGTTGAGGATATGGCATTGCCATGAGCCTGTGGTGTAGGTTGCAGATTCCGCTAGGATCCCACCTTACTGTGGCTGTGGCATAGGCCGGCAGCTGTAGCTCTGATTCGACCCCTAGCCTGGGAACTTCCATATGCTGCGAGTGCGGCCCTAAAAAGCCAAAAAAAAGAAAAAGAAAAAAATGCTAAACACTCCTTGCATTCCTGTGACAAACTCAAGTTTGCCATGATATATTATATAATATGTGTCATATATCTGTGACTGGGATTGCCCTGTAATGTCATTTTTCTTTTCCTCTTTCTACCACTGTCATGTTTTCATACCAAGATTATATGCCAGCTTCATAATGTGAGTTGAAGATTGTACCCTCTTATTTTTGTACCCTGGAGTAGATTTCATAAGGCTGAATTATTTCTTCATTTGTTGAGGAAACGCTATGGGCCTGGAGGTCCTTTTTCAGAAAAAGAATTATATTTGTCTGTTACTTTAGTTTTTAAATGGTTATGGGAATATTCAGATTTTTTAAAATTTAAAGTCAATGCTAATAATTTATTTTTTGAAATTTGTCTACTTTGTCTATATTTGCCCACCTATTTGGATAGTATTCTTATTAAAAGCTTATTAATATCATTGTTCTTTTCATAAAACTAATGGTTAATCCTATCTACCATCTGTTTGTTTTTGTTTCATTCATTTCTGATCTTGATTATTGTCTTCGTTCTAATTTCTTTGTGTTTATTTTGCTAATTTGTTCTGCCTTACCAAAATGGCTGCTTGGCTCACAAATGTTTGGTCCTTTTTATTTTCTTATTTTACATGGAGAGCAATAAAACTTCCTCTAACTATTGCTTTTACTGTATTCCACATATTTTCATAGGAAATATCTTGATTCATTTCATTCAAAATATTTTATTATTTCAGTTGTGACTTCTTCTTTCACTCTTGGGTTATTTATTGCATTTTGTTTTTCATAATGATTTTTTTTCCTATTGACTTTATTTTACTTACACTTTGAACATTTAACTATGTTACTGTTATGTTAACTATACAGAAAATATAAAATATCTGTAAGTGTACACAGAATAGTATATTGAATCCCCATGTACTGATCATAGTGCTTCAATAATTATTCAGTTGTAGCTATTCTTGTTTTTTCTTTACACTTGCCTGCTGCTACCACTAACCTCCTATATTATTTTGAAGCAAGTCCTATGATTATTTTTATCTGTTAAGTTTTCTAACTATACGGGAATTATCTCTCTGATGTAGTTGTATATTTAGAGAACATTGTGTGAGTTCATCTTTTGAAATTTCTTGTGATGTGCTTTAAGTCCCAAAATATAATAAATATTTTGTAACTGTTCCATGTATACTAAAAACATTTTATATTCTGCAGCTCTAGGGAGTATTATTCTATAAGTCCTTTAGGTAAAGTTTGTCAAGAGTACGTTCAAATTTTTTATGTCCCTACTCCTATTATATTTGTATTGATCATTAAGAAATGATTTTCTTTATCACTAGTAAATGCTTTTACTTCTAATATTAACATAGCTACACCAGTTTTCTGATGATTATAATTTGCATAGTGTATGTCTTACCTACCATTTAATTTTTATCTTTTCTGCATCTTTACATTTTAGAAGTCTTTTATAAATAGCGCTTTGTTGATTTTTCTTATTCAGTCTGCCAATTTATTGCTTTTAACTGGAGCATCTGGTGTCTTTACATTTAATTTAATTAGTGACACATTTAGGTTTCAATCTACTCATCTCATCTTGTGCTTTCTACTTGTTTTACATCTGCTCCCCACCCCACCCCCCGCCCCCTGCCTTGTTTACTGCCTTCTTTGGGGTTCTTTTTAAAATTGATTTTTCAAAATATATCAAGAATTCAGGCCCTTCTCACCACCCCCCTGGCTGCCATCCCTACCCAGACCATCTCCTCCTTCCTCTGGATAAGGCGGTGGCCTTCTGACTCATCTCCCTGCTTCTGTCCTTCCACCCACTCCCCACCCTCCCCCGGCCATCTGCTCACTAAGCAGCAGCCAAAGGAGCCTCTTAGCCTGTCAGCTCATTTCCCCTGGGCTCCAAAGTCTGTGGGGGCTCCTTGCACGCTGTGAACGCTGTCCATGGTGCTTAAAGGACAGTCAAGGCTGCAGAGCCTGCTACCTGACGGTGCTCGGCGCTCGGGCTTCAGCGCTGCCTACTGCCCTTGCTCTAAGAGCTCCAGGCAGCTGCCCACGTGCAAGGCTTCTGACAGGACAAGGCCCCTCCAGACTCTCACAGGGTGAGATATTCTCACCTTGCCATGCACACAGCTCACCTCTTCCACATCCTTGTTCCAGAATCACTTTCCCCATGAGGTGTGCCCTGATCACCCCTTGCCTTCCTCCTGCCTTTGACCCTGACCTATTCTCTCATAGCAATCAGCCACCTTCTGTCACTCTATGCAATGCACTGATTATGGTGCCATGTGTTTGTGTCTCTCCTTCTATTAGAAAAGAAGCCCCAGGAGGGTTTCTGCTTGTTTTGTACAGGAAGACATCTCAAGGTCCTCAAACATAGCCTGGCCCAGGGTAGGCATTCAAAAGACAATGGCGAACAAATGTGGGCATTGCATTTTTTCCCCCTTGTAATTGTTTGAAATTTATATACATTTGTTCTCTTATTTTAACATAACCGTGGAAATGACAGCGTGCATAATTAATTCATCAAAGCCTAAATTTGGCCAGTACTGTTCTCTTCCTCCTGGACTTTCATGATCTTGAACACTTTTAAGATACTCCATTTCCTTTAAGTTTTATTTCTTATGTGTTTTTCATTTGGGGTGATTTTGTTCGTTTTTTGAGGAAAGAGGCAGGCAGGGATGAAAATTCAGATGTTTTGTGGAAAACTGAATCCAGTATTTGAAATGTGTGACTGCAAAACTCAGGACCTCAAATTCTTCTTTTGATAGAAATCAGTCAGTTCTCAGTGTTTATCTGCTCCTATATTATCTTCTCACACCCATTGGCATGATGAGGGCTTCACAGCTTCCAGAGACAGTTGATCCCATGAGAGTGGCACAAAAATACCTCTGGTACTTATAGACTCCACACTCAGAAGTTTTCCTTTGTTATGTCTGGGCTATTCCTCAGGATTTAATTTTTTTTTCAGGACCCTGGTCTTTCTGAAGCCCCCACCCAGTGGAGAGCACCCCTCCCCAGCAGCTTCCCCAGGGACCACTGCTCTCAGCCTCCTATCACAGTCCCTGTGTCATTTGTGGGAAACTAGCATGACTGTGGGAGTGATTTAATTGAGCCTGAGAAGTATAAATGGAAGTTTAAAATCCTCATCTGAGGAACAGTTCAAGTAGTGTTAAAACTAGAACACTTCTTGGCTTTTCTGCACCTAGACTGTCAGAGCGCACAGGCTAAAGGACACAGGTGCAGGGCCTGCCCACACATCATGTCTGTACCTGTCTGGGCCAGGACCCGGCTATGGGGATCACATGCCCCAGGCAGGCAGCTGGCAGCCTCTGTGTCCCGTCATAGGAAACATCATCCTGTTGGGGTTACACTTCCTGTTGGGCTGGATTTCAAGGCTCACAGCACACATGGCACATTGCAAAGATACAGGGTGCACAATGCATGTGGTGCCATAGTAACCTGCCTCCACAATGGACCCCCACTTGTCCTTTTTTCCCAGGAAAGTGAGTAGATGATGTGCCCAGATTTTACAGGTTATAGGGCCCACCATGTTGCTCTATCAGGATGCCTCTAAGACCCTCCGAAGTTGTGGCACAGGGTTGGGCTGGTCCAGAGGCCTAGGGGAGGCCTAGTATCCCTTCCTCCCCTCCACCCTGACTAGGTCTGCATTTCAACCGAATTCCTACCTCTGCACACTACAATGAGAATGCTAGTTACAGAGCTGGAAGGCAATGGCTACAGCATTGGCCTCTGACAGCATGGAATCCTCATTTACTCCAAACCCTGCCCCCTAGCTGCCTGGTGAGTACAGTGTTCCCTTGCTGAGAATCAGATTTGATCTACAGTTGCAACCTATGCCACAGCTGCAGCAACGCCTGGATCCTTAACCCACTGTGCTGGGCCAGGGATCCATCTCGGGTCCCAGCGCTCCAGAGACACTGCCAATCCTGGTATGCCGCAGTGGGAACTTCTTTTGGCTTTCTTAACCAATCATCGCCTCCTTGAAATTCTCCTTTTACTTGACTTCTCTGGCCGAGTGTCACTTTCTGCTGAAATGCTCTGTTTTTTACCACAAACGTAATTGATGTTTTCTATCCAGCAAAGCTGGAAATGAATTTTTAAAATGTTAGTAATGCCACCCAATTTATATTCCCTATCACTAATAGATGTTATGTATATTATGTACAAATTACTAGCTACACCTGTGCTCCTGTTTTTAAATATATATAGAAGAGTCTTTTGCACTTGTTTTTCTACCAGATATCAATGATTCCATGCAATACATTTTCTCTGAAGCTTCCTCTCCTCAGCAAACTGTGTCATGGATGTCATTCCAGATCAACAGATCAAGTCTGATTTATTTCTTTAAATATACGGACCTTTCCAATTTGCTCAGTTATTCTCTGTTGAGAAGCATTCTGATTTTCTCCAGTTTTCTGCCACTTCAAAATTCATCATTAGATGTCATTGAACACTTTCTAATATACGTTTACTTTTATTGCCGTAAGATGTATTTCCCAAAATGGAGCCCCTGAGTCAACAAGCTCTTATATTTTGAATTTGAATTTAGAAAGTTTTCAGATGACTTTCAAAGAAGGGCTTAGAAATTTAGGTTGCCACCAAAAATGCAAAAGCATGCAGAATTCCCACAACCCCTTTGCATCTAAATGTCATCACCAGGTTCTTTGCCAGTCTGTCTGAAAATGATATGGTGTTGGTAGTTTGAATTGTTTTTTTCATGACTGCTGCTCAGAGTGAACATCTATTTTATGCATTCTTGGCCTTATGGAGTTTTTGTCTGAAACTTGCCTATTCATGTCTTTTGCTATTTCTTCTTTTAATGTTAAAAAATGTTACTCCTTCCTTCCTTCCTTCCTCCCTCCCTCTTTCGTTCGTTCGTTCGTTCTTTCTTTCTTTCTTCCTCTCTCTCTCTCTCTCCCCCTCCCTCCCTCCCTTCTTCCTTTCCTTCCTTTCATTTAAATATGGGCACCTCAAGATAGAGCAATAGTTTACAGTTTTACCTGATTCTGCCACTTAAAGCATTAGAGGCATTAGTCTGAAAGTTCTAAAATTGAAGAGATTCTTTACATTTGAAACTAAAATTTATAAAAGGCATAGCTTTTCTTCCTTTTTGGATAGGAGGGAGTTTTACAAATACACGTGTTTTTCAATCCAAGTTTGTTCCAAGTGATGGATGACCATAATTAACCAAGTTTTATTTATTTTGTCAGAAGATGAAAAATTCTCATGATGAAAAATAGAATTCTGAGGATAAAGCAATTATTCAGTAAATTGAATAGACACTGTTGGTTTCCTTAGAAATTGTCTGAGTTTCTGTTGGGTCATTTGTCTTTCTCTTAATAGTTTGTTTAGAGGGATACTAGCACTTTGCTGAAATATTTGTTACAGCTATCTTTTTAAATCTTTAGGTATCTTTTTGTGGTTATTTTTGCCATGTTTTAAAATGTCATCTTGTTAAATATTTTATTATTTTCTTTATGATTTCTGAATATCTTGCATTGTTTAAGAAGGTCTTCCTCATGCCAAAGTCATACAAATATTTAATATTTTAATGTATTTTGTTGCAGTGTGTTTACAATTACATTTTTAATACTTATCTCTTTAACTTACTGGGAGTTGATTTCTGTGTGGGTGGGATGGAGTATAAGTTTATTTTCTGCCAGCTCCATTTACTGATGAACTACTCTTTCCCCTGGGAACTGAAGTCCAGGTGTGCATACATTGGTTTCAAAATGCGCTGATTAGCACAGCTTTCTGGTAAAGCAAACCCTCCACACTGTTCTGTTTTTCGGTGTTCTTGTCTGATCTTGAAAATGTGTAAATAGATGTAAAGAGCTTAGAACAGTGCCTCTTTTTGGTTTTCTGCTGATTTTATTTTACTTAAAAATGTTAACATCTGCCTGTGGAAAGTATTAAATCTCTATAAATGTACCCTGAACAGTAGTATACCGAATCCCCTGTACCCTTCACCCTGTGTCTGTAATTACCAAGTTGTGTCCAGCTTTGATATTTTTTAATATCCTCACCCACTGCCACTTCAGCCTAATGTATAAAAATGTTCACTGCTTTTATTGATGCTACTACTTTCTTATCTGTTTTTACCTTCACACTTCTAAATAATTACACCCAATTCCCCGAAATATGACAATGGATCTCTGATTGACATTGCATTACAGTTTTGCATCTGTTTTGAAACAGTGTTTTTATGGCATCATCTTCCCCATGACCCACGATCAACGTTTCTGTGCTGTCCTGTCTCCACTCTCTGTGGCTTTCTGTCCTCCTGGACACACTGGGTCTGGAGAGGCTGCTGGTGCTTCCTCTTGACCTCTGATTCTCCTTCAGATGGCTGAGACTTTAGTCCTGAGTTACTTTTCTGAGAGAACTCAGATAGCATCCTGTCTACAGTTGACTCCCAAGATGACAGTTCCAGTCATTACTTTTGATTTATTCAGCAGATAGTGGCTGAACATTCAGTATGTCCTGAACAGACAGTGGTGAACCAGACAGATGTGATTTCTGCTCCCTGATGAGCTGAGGGCATGCTCAGAGCAGAGAGCAGGCAGCTGCCCTGCCCTGACCTGGTTGATGCAGCCCAGGAAGGCTTCCTGGAGGAAGCAGTATTTTAAGTTGAATATTAAAGGGCCAATAGGAATGAGCCAGGCACAAGACATGGAAGTCATGGGAGAGGGGGTTGAGGATGGGGAGGACATTGGGCAACAGAAACAGCTTCTGCACAGATTCTGTTTGTGGGGATGTAGAGAATGAGTGGTTTGTGTTGAGTCTAGGGGTGTGGGAAGGGGTCACAAAGAGCCAGAATGTACCAGGTTCAGGGGAGGAATGGCAACAGATGTCATCGCCATCATGCAGTCCCACCCACTCTGCGCTGGGCTGTGTTCTGAACCCTTTGGGTTTATCTGATTTCACCCTCACTGCCCAGTGAGGTGATATGTAAAGAAGACTAGGCTTAGATACATCACCCCCTTGGCCACATTTACGCAGCCAGCAGAATCATGAGTCAGTGTTGAAATGCTCATGGTGACATATAGCTAAAAGTTTCCATTGTGCTTCAGAGGGTTAGGGACCTGATGTAGTCTCCGTGAGGATGTGGGTTCGATCCCTGGCCTCACTCAGTGGGTTATGGATCTGGTATTGCCACAAGCTGTGGTGTAGGTCCCAAAAGAAGAAACACAGGTACCAGAGCCCACTATGGCAAGCTAAGACAGCGGGCAAGTGATAACTTCTTGTATTTTGGCTGCCGTATGGGAGAGCAGTTAGACCATGCCCATGGTTGAGAGGAGGATTCTAGGCTGCAGTTTTACTGAGATGAGATTGAGGTGAGATTTATTGCAACCACAGCAAAACACATAGACTGATACTCAAAGCAAAGTACAACCAAGAAAATGGAGTCTGACCCCAGAAGCAAGCATCTATGAGAAAAAGCACTGGGAGAAAGATTTAGAAGTGGGGGATGAAAAGAAAAATGCAATGCAGCCATTGGAATAAATCTAGCTTCATGAATGCAGCCTTTTCCCATAATATTTTATGAAGGCGTATGATGAAGTTGGGAAGCACACCTTTATAAAGTCAGGGTGTTAAGAACATGCTTGTCTGCTATGCCCTGGTACGTCACACAGTGACTTTCCCAGGTAACTGGAAAGCATTGGAAGGACCAACTTTTTGGTTCTTTCAGCCGTAAGTCACCAACAGCTTTCTAACATCAACTGTATGCTATGAAATCTTACTAAGATGCAGTTAGGCAACTGAATTCATCCTCTCCTTAATATAAATGTGAAACTTGGCATAATCAAAGCACACTGAACTGGGAGGCAGGACAGGCTTCCCAGCAGCCCCTTGGACCAAATGAGGCCTCTCTCCCAGCCTCATTTCCTCATAATTATCTCCAGCCCAGTGGTGCAGAGTAACTACTAACACCCCACGTACTGGGTCATCAGGAGCGACTTCTCTTACAATACTAGGACCAGCCTGTAAGGCTCCTGCTGTTTAAAAAGTTCCATTGACTCCAAGTGTTCTGTGGGTCTGGGATGGTTGAGCAAAAGAAAATGAATACAGGAACATGGGGGCATGGAGTGAGGGAGGGGGCTGAGAGCTCCTTGGTCTGTTTTTTTTTTGTTTTTTTTTTTTTCTTTTTTCTTTTTTGGCTCCATGCATCATATGGAATTCCCAGGCCAGAGATCAGATCTGAGGAGTGGTTGAGACCTAGGGCAACTTCAGATCCTTTTAACACACTGTGCAAGGATCAACCTGCATCCCAGCACTCCAGAGATGCCACCAATTCCATTGTGCCACAGCAGGAACTCTTCCTTGGCCTGTTTTTGATGCAGTTTTAATATTAAAGAAAAAATTTCTGGGAAGACAAGAGAAGAGGAGTTGGCCTGCTGGGCTCTTTCTTCTACTCCCAAGAAGGATTGCTGAAAGAGGAATATCTGTGTCTATGTGATAATGTATTTTTTTCATTGGGAATAATTTCATATCTTAATCTTTTTTAATAGACTTAATTTTTAGGGCACAGAACATTTAAGAGCTTTTCCAGGAGTTCCTGTTGTGGCTCAGTGGTTAACAACACTAGCATCTGTGAGGATGCAGGTTCAATCCCTGGCCTAGCTCAGTGGGTTAAGGATCTGGTATTGCTGTGAGCTGTGGTGTAGGTCACAGATGCGGCTCGGGTTTAGTGTTGCCATCAGTGTGGCGTAGGCTGACGTCTACAGTTCCAATTCAGCCCCTAGCCTGGGAACCTCCATATGCTGTGGCTACAGCCCTAATAAGACAAAAGACCCCCCTCCAAAAAAAACTGAGAGAGATTTTCCATACACCCCTGCCCCACCCCATGTATAGGGGCCCCATTATCAACATCCCCACTGGAGTGGTCCATTTGTTACAGTTGATGAACCTACATTGACATAACACCCAAAGTCATAGCTTACATGAGGGTTCACTCTTGATGGTGTACATCCTGTGGTTTTAGAGAGATGTGTAATGGTATGCATCTGTCATTGTAGTGTCATACAGAATAGTTTTATTGCCCTAAAGTCCTCTGTGTTCTGCCTATTCATCCCTTCCTTCCCCCAACCCCTGGCAACCACTGATCTTTTCACTGTCTCCATAATTTGTCTTTTCTAGAATGACATGTAGTGGAAATCATACAGTATGTAGCCTTTGCAGACTGGCTTCTTTCACTTAGTAAGATGCATTTAAGGTTCCTCCATGTCTTGTTGTGGCTTTATAGCTCATTTCTTTTTAGCACTTAGTGATTTTCCCTTGTTTAGATGAACCACTGTTTATTTAGCCAGTCACCTCCTGTAGAACATAGACGTCTCAGTTGCTTCTAAGTCTTGGCAATTATGAATAAGCTGCTATAAATATCTGTGTGCTCATCTTACTCCTTTAAATGCAAAATCAGATATACATCTCCCAACTTCTCGTTATGGAAAACCTCTACAGACCCCTCTGTAGAAGGGGGTCTCCCTTAGAGAAGACTAAAAATGGACATGATCCACCTGCATTGGGCTAAAACATCCAATAGTAATGATATTTAAATAGATAAATTGATTTCTGGGGCTTGAACCCCAGCTTGATCAAATTATGCCACAGAAGTGTTACCCCAATAGTTCAGTATCATGCATCCACTAAAACTCATAAAGTAAACAGATACTAACTTGAACCATTGGGAAGAAAGGGGGGGTGCGGGAGCAAGTTCTAAGTATATTTTATGTTCATATATATATTTTTTGGCTGAGCCTGCTGCATGCAAAAGGGATCTTCCACACTATAGCAGTGACAACCCCAGATCCTTTCACTGCTAGGCCACCAGGAAACTCGTCTATTCATATTGGGGTTTTTTTACTTTTTCCTTTGACACTTCAATGACCTGACCGGGGAGCTACTGTGTTCTGCTCCAGTGCAGAAGGCATCAACATGAACTGAGTTTAAACTGGTCATGGTCCTCATTGCCCCTTCCTTCATCACTTCCATCACTGTCCTCCCCACAAACCCTGGGAAGCTCACTCTGAGAGAAGACACCAATCCCATGTGGGAGGTGAGGACACCAAGTTTTTTTTTGTTTTTTGGTTTTTTTTTGCTTTGCTTTTTTTCAGGGCCACTCCCATGGCATATGGAGGTTCCCAGGCTAGGGGTCTAATCGGAGCTATAGCTGCTGGCCAATGCCACAGCCACAGCAACTTGGGATCCGAGCCAAGTTTGCAACCCACACCACAGCTCATGGCAACACTGGCTCCTTAACCCACTGAGTGAGGCCAGGGATGGAACCTGCAACCTCATGGTTCCTAGTCAAATTCATTTCCACTGTGCCACGACGGGAACTCCAGGACACCAAGTTTTAGGAAGGCTGAGTATCTTGCCCAGAGGCATGCAGATCCAACATAGAAGTTTGGGGATTTAAGCAGGTCATCTTCTCTAAACCCCTTCTTTGCAGGAGCCTTACTCAACCCCATGTCGTCTGGTGTGGTTGTTGCATTGTGTGCAATAGGAAGGAAAATTCCCCACTGGGCAACTGAAGAATGAACTGGGCCAGCCCTGGGAGGCCTGCAAGAAGGTAGACATTTCAGAGGCAGACAGCCTGGGAGATGGGTGGATAAACTCTCACTAGTAAGGCAGTTAGAGAAGGCAGAAGACCTGCGTTAAAAGCTGTGGCAGGGGAGTTCCTATTGTGGCTCAGTGGTAATGAATCCTACTAGTATCCATGAGGAAACAGGTTCGATCCCTGGCCTTGTTCAGTGGGCTAAGGATCCTGTGTTGCTATGAGCTGTGGTGTAGGTCACAGACATGGCTTGGATCCAGCATTGCTGTGACTGTGGTATAGGCAAGCAGCTGTAGCTCTGATTCGACCCCTAGTGTGGGACCTTCCCAATGCCTCATATGCAGCCTTAAAAAAAAAAAAAAAAATATGCCGTGAAAGGAGTTCCCACTGTGGTACAACAGGATCGGTGGTGTCTCTGGTATCCCTGGCCTGGCACAGTGGGTTAATGATCTGGTGTTGCCACAGCTCACAACTGCATCTTGGGTCTGATCCCTGGCCCAGGAACTCCATGTGCTGGGCAGCCAAAAACAGAAAAAAATAAGCTTAAAAAGATAAATAAGTCATTCTTAAAAAAAAAAAAAAAATCTGTGGGAGATGGGGATGCAGGAGGAGAAAAGAATAAAATACCATAACCAAGGTAAGGACTCTAAGTACAAGAGATTATCTCTGTCAGTTTAGGCTGCTATAACAAAATACTACAGACTGATTGTCTTAAACAATAGATATGTGTTTCTCACAGTTCTGGGGGCTGGAAGTCTGAGATCAGGGGCCAGCGTGGTTGGGTTCTGGTGAGAGCTCTGCTCTCTTCCTGGCTTGCTGATGGCTGCCTTCTTGCTCTTGTAACAGAGAAAGAGGTCTTATCTCCCATGCCTCTTCTTATAGGAGCACCAGTAGGTCATGAGAGTCGTAATTGCCTCCCAAAGACCCCACCTCCTAATATCAGGTTGAGTATAGTATGTCAACATGTGAGTTTGGGGGATACAGTCACTCCATAGCAGGGATCATTAGCATCATGGGAGAGAAAAAGGGAAAATAAAGCATACATGAGACCCGAGGGGAGAAGTAAAGGTAGAAAAAAATGGGCAGTATGCAGCAGAGGAAGAAAGTTGTGGAATAGATGTGGACAGCAATGGTTGAGAAAAACAGACAATGGCAATGGATGGGAGGCTGGGACTGGGACAGTGCTTTGGAGATGGCGTTTCAGTCCAGGGAGGGAGTGAGCTATGCTGAAAGGAGGGTACTTGCAATCTTGGGGGAGGCGTGGGAGCCAGCTCCCACCAGGAATGCAAGCCAGCTGGGATTAAGGTTATAGGAAGCAGGGGATTATAGTCTGAAAGTGGAGACTTTCAATTTTAGCTGTATTGAGTTTTTTTCCCCTCCAGGCACCATTTGGAATGTCCTTAAAGGTACACGAGGTGTCAGATCTGTTATGTTGTTGTAACTTTAAAAGAAAAAAAACACAGAAATTCTCTGGTGGCTCAGTGGGTTAGGGATCCAGCTTTGTCACTTCTGTGGCATGGGTTGTTCCTGTGGCAAGGGTTCGATCCCTGGCCTAGAAATTTCTGTATGCCATGGGAGCAGCAAAAAAAAAAAAAAAAAAAAAAAAAAAAAAGCGGAGGGGGGGGGACTCAAGGTTATTTGAAAGTAAAAATTATGGACAAATGACTAACAGTAGTGGACTCTACCTGAGTTGTGGTAACAGCTAAGCAGAGGGAAGAGCCCTTTACAGATTGGGAAACTGGAGGCGAGCAGGCCAACTGTGGCATGGCCAAGCGTAATGTCACATAGGTAGTCTTATCTGCAAAACTAAAGGGAAGGTCAAGAGAGTTCAGGGCTGGAATATAAATCTGGAAATTGTTGGCACTTGGAGGGTATTTGAAGACATGACTACTGACAACTTCTGTCTGTGGGAAATGGAGAAGGGAGCATAGTAGAGATTTCAGGGTGGGGCCTTCGGGAACTGTCCTTTCCAGGTAAGCTAGCAAAGAAGATTGAGGAAGGGTGGTTGAGAATAGCAGAACATGGGTGACATGGAGGCAACAGAAGAGAATGTTCTAGGTGGGACTCATCAAAGGTGTGGAACATTCAGCAGGACACCTCACTGGCAGGGCTGGGGGGGTCCCAGTCACTCCATTGAGTCACTGTACCCATCAGCCACCAGCACATTCTGGAGATCACAGGATGTGATGGCAGCTCTGGTCAAGATTCCCTTGGTCAACATTTTGCGGCAGGACGATAGTTCCCATTGCATGGTGGGAACCATTTTTGGCGAGGAGTTGCCTGGATCCAATATGGAAAATGGCAATGATAACAGAAAAAATACACTCAGCCTACCTCACTATGTCATACCAAGAGACAAAAATCTTTACTTCCAAACTCCCATAAAGCCTATGATAAGAATGGTGAGGCAGATGGAGATGGCAGCATGTGGAATGAGCCACGCCACCTGGGCACCATGAAGGTCCCAGTGCTCATGCACCTTGAAGAAGCTCTATTCCCCATCAAGTCTCAAATCCAACACCTCCTCAGCTCCAGCGTGATATCCTGACCATTCTTGACAGCCTACCCATCATCCTTCTGGCTCCCTCACCGCCCTACCTTGCCAGTCTTCCTACCACAGAACTCCTGCTGATTGCTTAGTCTTGCACAACTTCCTACATATCTCTAGGTCCCTTTCTAGGCTCTCCAATTCCTTCCATGGTGTCTGTCCCACACATGAATACCACATACTCATAGTTACTGTTCACTGGAAATTTGGATATCTACTAAATAAACTACTGTATGTCTACTGTGGTCTCAGCTGCTTTGACCTTTATTAGTCGAGTTCCATGATGAACCATATTGAAAGTTTGGGATTTAGACTGCCTTTGGAGATTGGCTTGTGAGGAACTGTCTAGAATGATATGTATCTCCCATTCATTCTTCAGCCTGGTGCCAGCTGGTGTCAGTGTGGCCATCCTTCCAATCCTGTTTTCCCAAGATCCACAGGATGGCCAGGTTTCTGACCCATGGGATTTTCATCCCTCGTTTTATTAGATCTGCATGTAGTGTTCCACACCTTTGACGAGTCCCACCTAGAACATTCTCTTCTGTTGCCTCCATGACACCTGTGTTCTGCTATTCTTGGCTGCCCCTCCTCAACCTTCTTTGCTAAAGTATGGTTGATTTACAATGTTGTGTTAGTTTCAGGTGTATAGCACAATGATTCAGATATATACATATATACATGTGTGTATATATATTCTTTTTCAGTCTTTTCCTTTATAGGTTATCACAAAATATTGATTGTAGTTCCCCATGTAGGTTGCGTTTTGGTTCTTTCTGTTTCTTCTCATATATGATTGTTGAAGAAGATTCCAGATATTGTAGGACAACATTCTCCTTTCATTTTTTGCATTTTCTGTTTAATGTGATAGTGCTGTATCTACCTTTCCTTTTTGTCCTTTCTTCCTTTCTTTCCTAATTCTACTGTTCAAGGTTCTTTTTTTTTTTTTTGAATTATTGCATTTGCTTCAGCCATTTATAAAAGTGTGTGTTTATGAATACATATGTACTGTTTTCGAAAATCATTTTTATATTAGGCACAATTGTTCAATTCAAGGGTGAAATTCACAAATCTGTTCTCTGTGAGTCTGTTACTGTTTCATGGATGAGTTCATTTATGTCGTTTAAATTCACATATATGTGATATCATATGGTATTTGTCATTGTCTTTCTGATGTATTTTGCTTAGTATGCTTGTCTCTAGTTGCATCCCTGTTGCTGCAGATGGGATTATTTCATTCTTTTTGTGGCTGAGTAATATTCCATTGTATACATGTACCATATCTTCTTTATCCATTCCTCTGTCTGTGGACATTCAGGTTGTTTCCATATCTTAGCTATGTGCATGTATATTTTGGGATTAGAGTTTTCTCCAGATATATGCCCAGGAGTAGGATTGATAGATCATATGGTAATTCTATTTTTAGTTTTCTGAGGAACCTCCATATATACTGTTTTCCATAGTGGTTGCACCACTTTACATTCCCATCAACAGGGTAGGAGGGTTCCCTTTTATCCACATCCTCTTCATCATTTGTTATTTGTAGACTTTTTAATTGTGGCCATTCTGATCAGTGTGAGCTGGTAACTCATTATAATTTTGATTTGCATTTCTCTAATAATTAATGACGTTGAATATCTTTTCATGGGCCTGTTGGCCATTTGTGTGTCTTCTTTGGAGAAATGTCTGTTTAGGTCTTTGGCCCATTTTTCAATTAATGTTTTTTGTTTTTTTTGTTGTTACTAAATTGTGTGAGCCTTTTGTATATTTTAGAAGTTGAGTCCTCCTAACTTGATGATTAAATGGTTAAATCATTTGCAGACGTTTTCTGGGAGGGGTGTAAAGGAAGGAAGGACTGGGAGTTTGGGATTAGCAGATATAAATTATTATATATAAGATGGATAATAAACAAGGTCCTGCTGTAGAGCTCAGGGAACTCTATTAACTATCCTGTGATAAACCATAATGGAAAATAATGTGAAAAATTATATATGTATGTATAATTGAATCACTTTGCTAAACAGTGGAAAGCAACACAACATTGTAAATCAACTGTACTTCAATGTTTTTAAGTAGTGAAATTCAGGAGGCAGGGACGATGTTTATATTGAAGTTTTGAGAGTCCAGAATAGTGCAGGCACCATCCAGGAATGAAGTGTTGGATGGACAGGTGTTAGCCAGGCTTTACATTGGGAAAACACCAGTGCAGAAATGCTATTTCCTAAGCCTAGTGTGGAATCAGTTACTAGGGGGAGGGGGTGTAGATAGAAAAGAGGAAGGAGCCCACGATGGAGCCCTGGGCACTGGACATTTCATAGGCTAAGAGGGATAGAGCCAAAAAAGAAAAGCCTGGGGCTCCTTGCTCAGAAGTGAGGACCCTACTAGGATGGTAAAGCTTAGAGTCATCAGTAAGGAGGATATTTGAAGCCATTGGTATGCATGGAAAGACTTAGCATAGCAGTTAGTTAGACACAGTGACTAACACCCCTGGGTCTCAGGGGCATCCCCCATAAGGTTTATGTCACGGGTCTGCTGGGAGCCTGCTCCTTGTCACCCTCATTCAGACTGATAGAGCCGCTGCCATTGGGAGGGTCACCAGGAGAGGCAGCAGGAGGAAGAGAAGGGCTGAGGATTAGTTACATCCATTCAAAATGACACACATCAATTCTTTTTTGTCACTGACCAAAGCAGGTTGTACATGCACATATCACTGCTGGGGTTAGGAATGCTCTTCTGCCCAGTGCCCAGGAGCAGGGGAAGGCAGATAGTAGTGAGCAGGGTTACTTGCCCACCATAGGCACCATTCTTCTCACCAAAGAGTTGAGGCTGGAGTTCCCATTGTGGCTCAGTGGTTAACAAACCCAACTAGTATCCATGAGGATGCAGGTTCGATCCCTGGCCTTGCTCAATGGGTTAAGAATCTAGCATTGCCATGAGCTGTGGTGTAGGTCACAGGCACCCCTCAGATCCCACATTGCTGTGGCTGTGGCATAGGCCGACAGCTACAGCTCCCATTAAGCCCCTACCCTCGGAACTTCCATATGCCTCAGGTACTTCCCTAAGAAGACAAAAAAAAAAAAAAAAAAAAAGAGTTGAGACTGTCTTCTCAGGCAAATACCAAATTGAATTGCTCCCTGTGAGAAACAACTCCTCAGTCCCCTCAACTTGAGAGTCTGGGATTCTGTGTGATTCCAGCAGTTGCTCTGTAAGATCAGATGTAGCTTCCCTTGATTGCAGAACTGTGCACTCAAGACAAGTTAGCTGACACCCTCCCAGCTGCACATACAACTATACACACAATCACACAGCCACACATACACTCCATATACATAATCCCACAGGTACACAACCCCCCCACAAGTACACACACACATAGAAACCCCCCACACACAGCCATATACACATACAACCACACAACACATACACAGTCACACAGCTGCACATCACACACACAGATCCCCACACACTCAAGCACACACACACACATGCACACACAAGAACTACACACTTAGAACTACACACACAAGCATACACGCACAGAACCACTACTGACCAGTCATATACCCCTCACTCACGCACAACATATCCATACACTTATAACCATACAACTGCACACACAACCATACACGCAACCACACACATAGCCACACACCTCACACAATCACACAGTCACACACACCACACACACAGCCCCCCACAATCCCACAGAAACACAAGCATGCACACAACCACATACACACAACCACATACACATAATTGCACACATACACACAACCACTAACACAATCATACACTCCTCAGTCATAGCATATCCACACACAACCACACAACTGCACATATAACCACATACATGACCACACGACACACACAACCTCACATACACATCACATAGCCACACATATAGCCCTGCACAATCCCACATGTATGCAACCCTACACATAGGCACAAAAACAGAACTATACACACATAATCACATACACACACAAAACCACACATATAACTATTAACATAGTCATACACCCCTCACTCACAACCTATTCATACACACACAACCACACACTCAATGACACAGCACACACAGTCACACAACCACAAACACCACATACCCCCCCCCAAATCCCATACATACAAACCCTCCTCCACACAAGCAGGCACACATATAGAACCATGCACACACAATCATAAAACCACGTACACAAAACCACACACAGAGAGCAAGGTGAAATGAGAGCAGAATAACCACAGTGAGTTGCTCTAGAATGGGAGGCAGGTGGCCGTTGTGGGCCACAGACATTCTGAGATCCCCCAGGTGGGGCTGTGAGACCCCCTCCTCTGGGCTGGACCCTGTTTTGCTTCCCAGCAGTGGCCGCACCATCTTCGATCCTATGGTCGAGGCTCCTCCCTCTTTGAAAAAGAGGACAGTGTACACTGTGGCCTCCTTGGGGTTCACAGCTGTGTGTGCATCAGGCTCAGAACAACACAGTCCAGAGAACATTCCTTCAGGGAAACATCAGATGCTCCTTTCTCTTTGGTTTTAGGACGGAGCATGTCTGTTCTCACCATCCGTACCTCATCTTATGACTAGGAGGTACCATCTCAGGGGCATACAGGTGACTTCCTAGCTCAGTTTCTGTGAGTTCCTATTGTGTGAGCAGCAGAAACTTAATTTCAGTTCCTTGAAGCCTTCGCCTGTCTCCCCACAGCTCCTACCACCCACTCCTTGTGTCCTGAGGGTTGCACCAAAAGCATCTTTAGAGTATGATAAATGTGATATATTAAATCAAGGATGAAAAGATACATACTTAACTGTGTGAGAACATGTGGCCATCCCCATGGAAGCAGCTGGCTCGGTCTCTTACCATGTATTTGTATTCCAGATGAATTAGGGCATGAGCATTTGGGGGCAAATAACTACAAGAACTACTAAAAGGAAGTGACTCCTGTAAGGTGAGGTGTGGAAAAGGTCATGCTGAGGCCCTTTTAACCTGAGCATCCTGCAACCCAAGCCTGGCCCCCCCTTGAAGCCAGTCACCAGTAGCTGTTGGTGGCTCCTGCCACACTCTTGACTGATTTCCTCTGCAATTAAGAGTAGACCCCAGCACAAGAGGAGTTCTGCTTTTTGCCTCACATAATTGGTGATTTTATTTTACATGATCATGTGTGATTTACATGATTGAAAAATAGCAATGGGGGTTCCATTGTGGCTCAGCAGTAACGAACCTGACTAGTAACCATGAGGTAGTGGTTTGATCCCTCTGGCCTCGCTTAGTGGCTTGGGGATCTGGCATTGACGAGAGCTGTAGTATAAGTTGTGGACGTGGCTTGGATCTGGTGTTACTGTGGCTGTGGGGCAGGCTGGAGGTTGCAGCTCTGATTCAACTCCTAGCCTGGGAACTTCCATATGCTGTGGGTATGGCCCTAAAAAGACAAAAAAAAATAAAAATAAAAATAAAAATAAATTAAAAAATAAAAAATACTAATAACCACAAGAAATGACAAGGAAAAAGTTCTAAGGAGACTGTAGTTCCCTGTAGTAGAGTTTAGCTCTCTGGCCTCCTTATGCTCCCTGGCTGGGGGCAGCTAGGCCAGCTCTGGTCACCCTCCCCCTTGCAGGCTGTCTTCAAGCCAGTGTCCCTATGCCTTGCTCCATCATGGCCCTCAGAGCCACCTCCCCATGCCAGCTGTCACCCTGTGCCATGTGGCTATGCCTTCTTTAAGTTGAAAGTGCATTCATAAGCAGGTTTGCACACCTGCAGTTTCCAGCCAGGGGGTGCTTTGGGGGCCAGCTAGTGGTCATCCAGGGGGAGCTGCCCACTTTCTGAGAAATCTGGGAATATCCTCCAAGAAGCCTTGTATGACAGCTACTGAATAAATACTTGTTGTGGGGCCTGAGGCAGCCTGTTTTTCTCAAGGTGAGTGCTATGTCATCCTCAGAAATGTCACAGCCATTGCAGGGTCACTGAAATAGAAGGGACTCAGTGTGGTTTTGGTGGCACCTTCTCCCCACCCATCAGACCTCTACCTCCATGCCCTCTCCCAGTTCCTCTCAGGGATTCTAGGTGGACCACTCCCTCCCCTCCCACTGTTGACTTCAGAGGGACTGCAGGAACTTTTGTAACCTGTGGTATGTCTGGGTTCAATGCCTAGAATCCATGTAAGGGATGATAATGTTTTGCCAGAGGCTGCGGCCAGGTGACATGCTGCTGGAACTTTGCTTGCTCTTCCATTGACACACCAAACCCTGCCTCTTCTCAGGTGTTTACTCATTGACTCAGCTGGTCAACAGATTTTTACTGAGCACCTACCTACTCCAGGTCAGTCCTAGGAGTGGGGAATCTGATGACAAAGACACAGGTCCTGATCTCAGGGAGCTTTGGGGTCAATGCATAGGCCTTTTGCTTTCAGGTCTGAGACACTGGCAAGCTGGGTGCAGCAGCTGTCACTGGGTTTTGTGGGCAACCTTCTCATGATTTCTCAATGGCCCCCTTTAATTGAAGGGAGAATTTTTTTTTTTTTTTTTGTCTTTTTGCTATTTCTTTGGGCCGCTCCTGTGGCATATGGAGGTTCCCAGGCTAGGGGTCGAATTGGAGCTGTAGCCTCTGGCCTACACCAGGGCCACAGCAATGCGGGATCTGAGCCACGTCTGCGACCTACCCCACAGCTCACGGCAACGCCAGATCCTTCACCCACTGAGCAAGGCCAGGGACCGAACCCGCAACCTCATGGTTCCTAGTCGGATTCGTTAACCACTGCGCCACGACGGGAACTCCTGAAGGGAGAATTTTAATGGTATGGACAGAAAATGGAAACAAGGAACTATCACATTGGTAGAGAAGTCATTGGATTGTTGTGCATTGGACAGAATAACCAAGATCTTTCCCAAATGATGCTGGAAAAAGTGAGGAAGGTTTTTGTCATTGATTTCAACTTCTGTTCCTGAAAAATGCTGTAAAAGGCTAGCGGTGGCTGAAGACTGGGGCAAGGAGGTGGTGGGGGCACGAATGGATGTTGATGGAGCAAGAATCCCAGAGCAGAAGGGGTAACCTGAGGTGACTTACTTGGACTGCACACAATACAAGCCAATGTCCCAAGGCTCTGTGTTCTTACAAAACATGCATTTATTTGAATCAGCACCGCCTCTGACTTTGACAGAACTTGTCCTAACACGTTGCTCCCTGTTGTAAACCATCTGGTTTTGTACTGTCCTATTGCACCCTGATTATCTCAAGAGAACACTCAGGCACACATGCACATACATGAAGATGCATATACCACACACACTGATTACATAGAAATAAATAGCAACCTTAGTGGGTGTGACACTGATGGGACTAACTTAGCCTCTAAAATGTGGGTGACTCATCCAACTCCCTATATGGACGTGTCTTGTTGGTAACTCTAAACACTTTTCCTCTCTATTTTAGAATGTTTAATTAGTGTACCATTAATATTATTACCATTTACGTTTTTATTAAACCTTTACAGGGAACAACTACATTTCTTTATTAGTCTCTGGGTACAAAATGTATTGGCATTTAAGCTTAAAAGCAGAAAAGGACAGATGAGTCTGCTTGTCTCTAAGCTGATGCTGTTTGGATGTCCTTTGCTTAAAGAGCAATCTATTGACAGTTTTCCAGTGATTTAAGAGTAAAGAACAGCCCAAGGCCACCAGTATTTTTTTCCATATAGAAAATGTGCTATGGATTTCCCATGATAGGTTACGCTAGACACTCTGAAAACCGCTTCTGTAAATAGAAAAGCTGAAGAAGATGTAAGAAACATCCTCGGAAATAAAGAACTCATTGCATTTTTTTTTTTTTTTTTTGCTTTTTTTTAGGCCTGCACCTGTGACATGTGGAAGTTCCCAGGCTAGGAGTCTGATTGGAGCTACAGCCATCAGCCACAGCAATGCAAGATCTGAGCCGAGTCTGCAACCTACACCACAGCTCACGGCAACTCCAGATCCTTAACCCCCTGAGTGAGGCCAGGACTCAAACTCAAAACCACATAGTTCCTAGTTGAATTCATTTCTGCTGCACCATGACAGGAACTCCTAGAACTCATTGCATTTTAATATGATTTTCAAGGTAGGCATTGAGTACCTGTTTTGTGTACACTGTATATTATGAACAAACCCCATGTTCTCATGGAAGTTCCATTTTAATGGAAGTAGACAATAAATACAATATGTATGTGTGCGTAAGTGCAATCATGGTTGCAGAGAACAAATGAAACAAGGGGGATTTGAAACACTGAGGACCCACAGAGAGAGTTGATCAAGGAGGTCTGGGAAGGCTTCACCAAGAGCTGATTGTGAAGGAGGAGGAGAGGAGGGAACCAGGAGGCTTGGCGTCAGATGACCAAGAAGGGGGCTGGGAGGGTGGGCAAGGCCTGCAGCTGGTATATGCTGGCATTTTCAGGAAATAGCCAGGAGGGGATGAGGGGGCAGAGAAGGGGAAAAGCAAAGAGGATCAGAGTGGAGCCAAGCACCAGGCCATTCAAAGCATTTTCAGGCGTGGTAGAACCTCGGCTTTTCCTCTGAGGGAGCCAGAACTTGGTTGGAGGGTCCTGGGCAGGAGAACTTGATCCAATTTAAGTTTGACAGGATCTCTATGGCTGCTATGTTGAAACTAGATTTGGATGCTATGGGGCAGGGAGTCTGCCTAACAAGTAAGGAAGGTAAGGGGCACAATCGGAACACGTGTCCTCTCTTCCCTGCACCGTTAGAACCATGCAGTTTCTACTGGGCTAATGCTGATGCATGTGTAAGTTTGCTGGGCCTTGCTCCTTCCTGCGTGTCTTTGACTTACACCACAGTTCACTGCAACACCAGATCCTTAACCCACTGAGCGAGGCCAGGGATAGAACCTGCAACCACATGGTTCCTAGTCAGATTCATTTCTGCTCACCATGAAGGGAACTCCAATCTCCTCTTAGACCACAGAATAAAGGTGTTAATACAAACTGCATTATTGAAATAATCAAGCAATTTTTTACAAAATTGGTAGGTCAGAAGAGTTACCAATAATCCTTTGTAAGGCTTTTTCTCTGTTTGTTTCTTTGAGCTTTTGACCAAAAAAAAAAAAAAAAAAAGAGATGATTGTTTTCATTTCCGTAAGTTTTCTACTATTATATAACTTCCTAACAAGGCAGTATGAATGACAATAATCTGAGTTTCTACCATTAAAATGTGGGCAGTATCTGTGTCTTGGTGTCCCCTCTATATGCATCATGCTGCTGAGCTAGGAAGGACTCGATACAATTTTGTTGAATTAAAATCATTACATATTCTTCAAGAGTCACTGGATTTTAGCAGAAGGGGAAAATGCTTAGATGTAAAGCAGAGGAATATGTTGAATGGTTAGTTGCCTTTTAAATTTTCTTTTATTTCTTCAACATGCTTTTCCTGAGTAGCTATTACATGTCCTGAATTTTGCTAGGTCCTGGCGATTCAAAACAGGCAAGTTCCCAGAATTTAAATGCTCCAGAGGGAGCATACATAGGTCACGTTGACAGATAGACAGATGGATGAATGGATGTATGGGTAATGTTATTGCAGATTATGATAGTACTACAGAAGAAGCAATAAAATGAGGGGGAAGGTGTTTTAGACTGGGAAGTCAAAAAAGGCTTCTCAACAGAGGCGAAATTGAAGCAGACATTTGTAATGAAAAAGGAAAGAGGGGAAGCACTGTGAAAGCCTTTCTGGCAAAGTCAATCTCAAGTGCAAGATGGGGTGAAGAAATCACCTGGCATGTGTGAGGACTGACGAAGGCTCAGCCTGAAATGCTGACCTAGGACAGCCTGGCCCCAGATGAGCCTGGAGAGGTGGGCATGGCCACAAGTTGCAGGACCAAAAGAAACAGTGAAGGCTTAGAAGTTTGGGTTTTATGTCAGTGCAGTGGGAAGCTATTGATGGGTTTCAAGCAGAGAAAGACATGATATAATTTACATCTTTTCAAGTTCTTTCTGGCTGTGTTGAGAAGCAGTTGGAGAAAGGGGCCTACTGGTTTGCTGATGTGAGTAAAAGCATTCAAACTGAGTGAAACGATCAATACTATGCTCACAAATGTCCAGCTACTTGCCAAAAGGCTGTTTTTCCAAAATTTGTATGGACAGAAGTTGGATTGGAGAAGTCCTTTAGGAGCCTACTTATTATTAACTTTCCATGGAGCTCTTTTATGGTCCATAGAACTTTATTGCCCATCCTTTTTATTGAAGTATAAATACATCTCCAGAAAAACACACATCAAAATGAGTTATAAAAATGCAAATATCCCTTTGTAATCACCTTTTGGACCAAAACATAGAGCATTATCTGCAGCCATTCTGGCCCCTTGTGTTTTCTCCTCGTGGTACCTCTTTTTTCCTCTACCCGCTCTCTCCGTTGTCATGACCTCTAACCTATAGATTCCTTTTACTTATTTTTAAACTTCATGTGATGGGTCAAATAGTATGTCCGTTGTGTGTACCATCCGGTCATTTGTTCACACTGTGGTACTAGTATGTTATTTGTCCATGTGTGAATATATACCAGTGTACCCATTCCACCATTGGTTACCATTGGGGTTGCTTCTGGTTCTGAGCTCTGTGAGTAATGCTGCTCTGAAAATACTTTCCCTGTGTTTTGGTGTACATGTATATATTTTGCTTGGTTATATTCCAAGTACTGAAATTGTTGCCCATAGGGTATATGTGTAGTGGGCTTTGGTAGAGACTGCCAAGTAATTTTCCAAAGTTGTTGAACCAGTTAAATTCTCGTTAGCCTCATAGAAGGGCTCTGGTAGCATCACATCTTCATCAACGGTTGGTATTTTCTGTTTTCCTAATTTTAGCCATCCAGTGAGGACCTAATTGTGACATTATCTAGTAACTGTTGACTGAAGAAAATGCACAACCTAAAAGTTGAGAATTATATTTTATTTGGTGGACAAAATTGAGGACTTGAGCCCGGGATGTAGCCTCCCGTCTGACATAGCTCTGAGGGACTGTTCCAAAGAGGTAAGGGAGGACTCAGGACATATAGGGAGTTTTGCAACAAATTCCAGGTTGTTGGAACATCAAAAGATTGCTGTTAATTAAAGAAAACCAAATACCTTGAGTTAATGGATTTAGTGCTTTTCTAGGTATGGAAGATCCAAGAGTCTGGGCTCACTGAAATCATTCCTTTGATGTGCATCTCAGTTATCTGGGGCCAGCTCCTGTGCTTTCTCATCCTGCATCCCCTCAGGGTACACCACTGATGGCTTGATGGTGGGCATCCTGTTTCCAACCTGAGTTCCCTCTGGGCTCACCATCTGAACAGCTGTAAAGTGATGGCTTGATGGCTGTAACATCCTTTTGTTTACTTATATTTCAGGCAACAATTTTTTCATTGACATAACTAATAAGGAGCAACTTTTCATTGATTCTTGGTTATTCAGGTATCTTCTTGTAAAGTACATGTTCATGTCTTTCCGTTTTTCCATTGTATTTAACTATTTCATATTAACTTCTTCTGTGTATTTCCTGAATACTAGCCCTTTCTTGATTTTATGGATTTCAATGATCTTTTCTCTGTCTGTGGTTTGCCTTTTTACCCTCTTAATAATAATATTAAGAACTTAATATTAATGTGTCTACTTTATCAGTTTTTTAAAATAGTTGGTAGTTTTGAAACTGTACGCCTCAGATTGGCACTAACATCCACATGCTGGACTCTAATCCAGCCAGGACTCATATTGGGACTCAAAGCAACTGTTTTTTTTTTTCTTTAATTAATATCACACACCAGGTCCCAGGACTTATGAAGTTCAGGTTCTTTATTTCTCAGCATGGAAGGAATTCAGCAAGAGGCAAAGTGATGGGTAAGAAATAGATTTATTGAGAGACAAAGTGTGGACTATTTCAGAAGGGCAAGAGAGCGACCCTGGGAAAAACACTCCACAGAGTGTGGGCCATCTCAGAAGATGAGAGGCAGAGGCCCTGAAATAGGGGATGGTGAGTTTTTATAGGCTGGGCAATTTCATAGGCTGAGTGGGAGGATTAATTCCCACTATTTCCAGGAAGGGGCAGGGTTTCCAGGAATTGGGCCACCACCCACTTTTTGACCTCTTATGGTCATCCTTAGAACTGTCATGGTACCTGTGAGCTTGCCAGCTAGTATGTTATATCATACGAAGCTCAAGGTCCACAGGAGGTCAAATCTTCCACCATCTTGGAACTAGTTCATTCTAACCAGTTTTTGTCCTTTCTTCAAGGACTGTGTCGTTCTGTTAAGGTTTGTACCTGTTCCCTCCTATTTCAGTTTGGCATCCTGTTTCAGAAATCTTTGCCCATCCCAAGTTTAGGAAGTGGTTCCTCTGCATTACTTTCTAGAAGCTTTATTATTTTTACCCTTCACATTCAGAAATACTAACAACGTGGGGTTGGTTTCCATATGTGCTGGGAGGTAGAGATCAAGATGCATGTGCCCATACGGCCTTCCTGTGGAAGCAGATCCCTTAAATATTGTATAGTGTCATTTTGGCCAACCATGACCTCCTTTGTAGAGCCTCCTAAAACAGGATGTCAGTATTTAAGTTTAGACCCAGGTGTGGAAGTGTAGCAAATAATGTGTTTCAAAGTGAGAGGCTGGGCCAAAGTACAAAGTGAAGAGTTAGGAAGGAAATGAGCTGGAATCACCTCTCTGGTCTTTAGACTTTCCAGGCTGATCAGGGATCTAAAGGAAGGAATCAGCTGGGGGAGGAGAATTGACTCTGTGATGAGAAATCTTTGCAAAGGCCATTAGAATGCCGATGTGAGCCCCTCTGTTTAATGGGAGATAGGGGAGATACCTGCCTCTCACCTGGTGCCCTTAGGCTACTGGAGAACAAGTTGCCATCTCTTGGTTGGGCAAAGAGTGGCCTAGGGTCTGGGCCTCACTTGGGCCTCTAGGGGGTGAGAAAGAGCCACATTCCTTGAGACCATACAGAGGGGTGTGTTAATTGCATTGGGTCCTGTCATTGGGGCCACTTGGAGGGACAGAGGGACCCCAGCAGCAAGAAGCCAGAGATGTATATCAGGGTTCTAAGACAGCTGAAATAGCCGCAGGTGACCTTTAAGAGCAGGCATGTGGCCACTCAGGTCAAGGAAATTGCATGTACCTGACCTCATGCTGGGAATCTCCAAGGAACCAATGAAAATACCCACAAGGGCAAGTGAGCCTTCAACATCTCCCAGGCCTGGGGCATAGGATACGGTGCTGAGTGCCCTCCAGTCAAACTTCCCTCCTCTTGCCTCCACTCAGCAGGAGATGCCAGGTCTGGCCCCTTTAGAGCAGTTAGGAGACCCCAGCACAGGCCTGGGGAGGCCTAGGGGAAGGC
This sequence comes from Sus scrofa, assembly GCF_054392235.1. Taxonomy (NCBI): domain Eukaryota; kingdom Metazoa; phylum Chordata; class Mammalia; order Artiodactyla; family Suidae; genus Sus; species Sus scrofa. The sequence continues at coordinate 154,070,976 of NC_139383.1, forward strand.
TTACCTTAAATGCAGACTGAGGGGTGGAGGTGTGGACAGACAGCAGTTGGACAGAGGACAGTCTGTTGGTGATGCAGATTGTGTCTGAATCAGGCCAGATTTTCACCCAGTGGAAGGAACAACCCTTCTGAATCCTCCCAGTTGAATGCATATAAAGACGGCAGACCCAGGCAAGAATTAAGTTGCATTTTGATTTTATCCTCCCAGTCGGGCTCATTCAGTTTCCTGGGGTATTGAAACTGAGCAGGACCCTTGGGACTCCTGCATAAGCCTTCTTTGTCCCCCCATTTCTTGCCTATGGGGAATAGGCTTCAGCCTCTGTGACCTTCCCTGAATTCCAAAGGGTATGTTCAAACAGTTGCTAATCAGGAAAGGGAGGGCATGCAGAGCATGGGAGGAGCAGTCAAGAAACAATATTGCAGAAGTTCTTGTTGTGGCACAGTGGGTTAATTATCCAACTTGTCTCTGTAGTGGCACTGGTTCCATCCTGGGCCTGGTGCAGTGGATTAAGGATCTGGTATTGCAAAGCTGCATTGTAGATTACAGCTATGGCTCAGATTCTGTCCCTGGCCTGGAAACTTCCATATGCCACGATTGCAGCTGAAAAAAAAAAAAAAAAAAAAAAAAAAAAGAAACTCCAGTGCAGTCTGGGGGAAGGGTCCTGGCTCCTCCTCAAGAGATAAACATAAAAATACCTTTGAGCTCTTCTCCAAAGCTAAAATCCCCAACAAATGGAAGATGTAAACTACTCGATGAACCCTTCATCATCTCAGGACCACCAGAACCAGTCACCAGTGCCACTAAACACCAGCGTTGAAGAAGAATGCAAGCTTGCATCTACCCCATCCTTTTCTGTGGCTTTATATTCCACTCCCAAATTATAAGATCCCTTTCTGTTCTCTCCTGAAGGAAGGACATTAGCCTTCTGTGGTCCCTGGCAGAGCAATAAAAATTTTTTTTCCTCCTTCACCCAAAATTCTGTCTCTGCATTTCTATTCAGCACCAGTAGACAGAGGCCGAGTTTCAGCAACAGTCTTTATTTTCTTGGGCAGGTAACTCCCTACTCAGCCAGGCCTGAGACAGAAGTGCCCAACTCCAGCACCTGTCACCCCTCTGTGGGCTGAGCCTCAGCCAAACCCACAAGAGACTTCAGGGCAGGACCCACCTCATACCCTGGGGCAGAACCTCCAGGGTGTCTTGCTGCACAGATTGCTCAAATTCATAGGTGCCCAAGCAATCTTTGCCAAAGAAATAGAGAGACAAACACAGCAGCCATCTGCTGAGCCAGGTGGAAAAAAATCCCCTTTCAGGCTGTTAATTGAAAACTGGGGGTGCCTCTTGGTGGATGTTGAGCCAATAGACACAACCAACCCAAAGTACGAGAGAAGGAAGGATTTACTATTACTTGAAGCAAGTAAGGAGAATACAGGGCTCTTGCCCAAAGTAGTGGCTCCCCAAGGGCAAGATTGGGGAAGTTTTAAGGTCAGGGCACATGCATATTCATGAAGAGGCTTGAGCAGAGGAGAATTCAGCATTGGAGCAAAGGTCAAAGGAGTCCTAGCTTCAGTTGGTGGAAGTCAGGAGGGTCAGTATCATTCTATCCTCTTCCTGGGTGGGAGCCTTAGTTCTTGCAGAACTCAAAGCTATATTATTATGTACTTCCTAGGGAGGAACTCTGGGCTCTACCTTATCACTGCACTGTTTTTTGACAGCCTTTTCTCTGTTCCCACCTTCCTTTGTTCCCTTAAGTTCATGAATTACTGAGACCCGCTCAAGAGCAAGCATTTTGTGATCTAAGTGGCCAGGCTTAGATTACAAATGGCTCCTCTTCTGTCAAGAAAACCATGCCTGGTTCTCTTTCTCTGGGGACCCCCTAACATAGCTACTTACAAGGCCACTGTCCTGGTGTGCAGCCTCCTGGCCGCTCACCACTTACCCACAGGGAGAGCCTTAAAGAATAAAAGTGATGCATCCTAATCGGAGATGACACAGACAAAATGCATTACTTCTTCCTTATTTCCAGTTATCTCCACTGTGCATTAATCTCTCTTAAGTTCTTTGAACCTCCGTGCGAACCGTGGGATTGGCTTTCAAACTTAAAATAGTGGCATTTTGAGTATTTGCTAGGGAACAAAAGATCTTGCTCTAAGAGGCATTAAGGGGGTAAAGCCTTCCTCATTCTTGAGTTTGTTTTTCCCATTTTTCAAGACTCTGTAGGTGTCTTACAGATACCATCATGCAATTTAGAATTTAGTCCCCCTGGAGAGTCAGGTGGCTTCAAGGTGATTTATAGCAAGTGAGGTTTGAAGAATTGTGGAGTGTGGTGATAAGAATGAAGGAAAGGGCAAGAGAGAGGGGGAAAGAAAGGATGGAAAACAATTTTGATGAGGGATTCAGGACCAGGTGATGGAGTTTAAAACACAGTGAAGAAAGTGAGATGCTGGGACCCAGCACCTTGTAGCCAAAGCACACTGTAGCTCTGACTACAGTGTAGACCCAGTGAAACTGACAGTATTAACTGGCCTGAACCCAGCCAGAACACGAACTGGGACTTGAACCCAGGTGCCGGGACTCGAACAGCCTAAACCCAGATTGGGACTTGAACCTACGGATTGTGTCTGGACTCACTGAGCTTTAGGTTGTTCCTGTCTCCACGCAGAAGGAATTCAGCGAGAGACAAAGCGATAGGCAAGAAATAGATTTATTAAGATAGGACCCTTGTAAGAGATGCAAGTGGGCAGGCAAGCAAGCTCTGTCCCGAGGATCGATGGGCTACAGTTTTATCATCCAAGGGGTTGTGGGGGTTGGGAAAAAACTGCCTCTTCCATTCTGGGAGTAGAAGTTCCTCCTTAGTATCTGGTAAGGTGTGTATTCAAGTCAGCCGAAGGGCAGTCCTCAAACTCTTGCCCTTGGTCTGAATCTGAATGCAGGCCTCACCCATCCCCCACCCAATGACCTGAGGCATTGCTTGCACTGCCGCTAGTCAAGCAAGTCTGCCTTGTTCTGATGGCTTTTTTGAGCAATTTAGTAACTTACAGTGATCTCCCGAAGTCCTGCAGATTTCCCTCACCATCTATGGCCCTTTATTGGGACTTCTACAACCACCCATGCCTACTCCATCCCTATCACAAGCACACTGTAGCACTGACTGGCACCATGGGAGCCACCTGGGGAAGTGGAGGCAAAGCCATGACATCACCCTGGGCTACACGCTGAAGGAGGAACTGAGGGCCTGCCACCCACTTCATATCCCCTGTTAAGTCAAGGGCCTGCTGGGTGATCAACCTTCTTCAGCCCTCATACGTTTTGAGGCTAGAATGTTTCCCATTACTAGTTTGGGAAGTCAAGCTTTCATCAGCTCATTGAACCAGCTGGTTAACAAGGTTTAGCATAAGGCTCACTCAGTGATTGCCATTCTCACTATGTCACAGTGATTCCCCAACCCTGTGTGTGCCCTCGACTGAACCATATCAGAATTAGAAGAATACTCAGTGCCCCCAAACTCTGACCTAGACCTCTTGTCAACTGAAAGAAAAAAAAAAAAAGCACAACCTAAAAGTTGACAATTATGTTTTATTTGGCTGCCAAAATTGAGGATTTAAGCCTGGGCTGCAGCCTCTCAGGTGGCTCTGAGGAGCACCTCCAAAGAAGCAAGGAGGGAGCCAGAATATATAGGAGTTTTTGCAACAAAGACCAGATAATCAGAACCCAAAAAGATGACTGCTAATTAAAGAAAACCAGACATTTCAAGTTAGCGTGTTCCTATGTATGGAAAGATGCAAGCGTCTGGGCTCCTTAAAATCATTCCTTTGATGTGCACCTCAGCTGTCTGAGGCCAGCATGCTCTGTTTTCCCATCCTGAGTCTCCTCAGGGTGCACTGTTGGGGCAGCTGTAATGTGATGGCTTTCTGGCTGCAATATCCTTTGTTTACTGATGTGGCGGGCAACATTTTTTCTTTCACACCTTGCATAATCCCTGTTGCTTCTGGTGCTGGGGGTTTCGCCCTGTGTGTGGGCTTCATTCCCTGGGACAAACAGCTGGCTTTCTTTGCACACTTTGGAAACCAACTTGGGAGTTGGTTCCATTTCTTTATAGATGTTCTAAAGGGTCCGCTTTAACTCAGCATTTGATGAAGCAACCAAAAAGTCTTTGTTGTGAAGAATGGAGCCACATCATACAGAAAGGGAAGCTGGCATGTGAAGTTTAACTGTTGTAATCTCAAGGACAAAATTGCTTTAAAATATAGTGAACTGACAAATAATTCAAGGCACAGCAAAGCAAACCATCAGGGAACGACTGCCATCGGAAAGATATTTGTTACTCAGGGTTCCAGGAGGAGGGGGCACACCATGCTGCAGCAGGCACAAGGGGAAGTTCCCTCAGTCAGGAGGCAGAGGGAGTGACGGGGAAATGTGGGCAAAAGCCTTTCTTGTAGTTTCTATGGCAAGGGTGGGGCAAGGCAGTATAGGCAGGATTGGCTGGTTTGAATAATTTCATCAGGTTTGAGGCCCTAGGGAATATCTCTAATTGTCAGGTGGTCCTGGGGTGATTAGGGCAGCAGGGACAGTGGCCTGGAGTGTGAGACCCCAGTAGAAGCTGTGGCTGGGGATGTGGGCTCTGAATTGTTAGATTTGTATATAAAGGCACCGTTGAGGATGGGCTCAGTTACTGTCTCTGGGAATTGGCCCTGGGAGAGGCCATTCCTCCAGGGTCAACAAGACCCCAAGCTGTGAGAGCATCAGATACAGAAAATAAGAGATGGCTGATATGCAAGTACAACTCCTTTGCAGCCCCAACTCACTTGGGTGGTGTGGGAGGAGGCGCAGTGCTGACCACGCATGCAGTCCTGTGTTCACAGCCACCCCTCCTTCCCATTGCAGATGGATTTCCAGATGTTCCTGAGGGAAGTACCTCTGCCCTGCTGGCCACACCCTTCTGAACTGCTGGTCATCTCCTGAACCTCTTCTATATCTCACACATCTCCAGAGGAGCTCCTGGCAGCTGAACCCTTTCTCCTTCACTAACCTGCCAACACAGGTGAGAAAGGACCCCTTTGTCCTTGTTCCCCAATGCTTGCCTGGCACTGCACTACCACAGGACACTCACTTGGCATCCTGCGGTCAGTGACTTAGGCACTGGGGACCTCCAAAAATAGCCTGTCCACTCCACATAGCAGTGCTAGAGAGCAGATGCCACAACTGCAAAGAAATCTCTGTCTCAGCCCAAGATGTCTCAAGTTCAAGTTTAAGTGCTTCAGGCAGGTAAGACTGGCTCCCTCTGTCCCTACTGGTACTGAAAGGCTGGCTGAATCTCTTCCTCTCTCTGTTCAGCAACAAGGAAGGCCTGGTGTATGCACACCTTGACCTGGGTCACTTTTTGGTGTCCCTCTCTGCCATCTTCTCTAGATTACCTACACACCTCTGGATACAGGGCCTGGGTGTTACTATTTAATCATTTTGAGCCCTGTTTACATGCTGGCTGCAGTGGAAAACACAAAAGCATTTCTTTATATCTAGCCTCTTCAGGGCTTTTTCTTATGCTCCTACGGGAGTGTTTGTTTTATAGCGTTGCATTATCAGAGAGAGTTCTTTATATATTGTGGATATGAGTCTTTTGTCACATATGTGGTTTACAAGTATTTTCTCCCAGTATGTTGCTTGTCATTTTACCTTCTTAATATTAAGGGTCTTTTTGGAGTTCCCATCGTGGTGCAGTGGTTAACGAATCCGACTAGGAACCATGAGGTTGTGGGTTCGATCCCTGGCCTTGCTCAGTGGGTTAAGGATCTGGTGTTGCCTTGAACTATGGTGTAGGTCACAGACGAAGCTTGGATCCCATGTTGCTGTGGCAGTGGCATAGGCCGGCAGCTACAGCTCTGATTCGACCCCTAACCTGGGAACCTCCATATGCCACGGGTACGGCCCTAAAAAAATTCACTTAAAACAAACAAACAAAAAAAACATTAAGGGTCTTTCTGAGACCAAAACGTTTTAACTTTGATGAAGTCCAGTTTATCAGTTTTGCTTTTGATATTGCCAAGCCCTGTGGTCCCAATGATTTTCTCCTATTTTTTCTTCTAAAAGTCTTATAGGTCTGTGTTTTACATATATACCTATGATCTGTCTTGACTTGATCTTTGTAATAAATGAGAAGTTGAGGGTTTTTTGCTTATTTTGTTGTCTTTTTGCTGGTGGATATCCGATTTGCAGACAGATATCCATTTTTTGAAAAGACTGTCCTTCTTCATTGAATTAATTTTTCACCTTTGTCAAAAAGCAGCTGGCCAGCTGCTTTGGCAGCACATTTACTAAAATTAGAATGAATCAGAGAAAATTATCATGGGCTATGTGCAAAGATGACATGCAAATTTGTGAAGCATTTCATATTTTTTAATGCAACTGAATTACAAATTTTAAAACAGTTAAAATGGCAGTTTTCATGTTATTATTTTTTGTTATTAATTTTATTTATTATTTTATTTATGGGATAAATTAGGAGTTTGGGAGTAACATATACACACTACTATGTATGAAATAGGCAACAACAAGGTCCTACTGTAGAGCACAGGGAACTTAATATTTTGTAATAATCTATAAGGGAAAAGAATCTGAAAATGAAAAAAAATATGTAATTGAATCACTGTGCTATACACCTGAAACTAACACAACATTGTAAATCAACTATATTGCAATTAAATAAGTAAAGGGCTTAAAAGAGAAAAAATATATTTACTATATTATGTTATTTTATCACAATTTTAAAAACTTAACAATGTAATATGACAAGAACCATTGAATTATACATTTTTAAATGGCATAAGGTTAGGGTATGTGAATATGTCTCAATAAAGCTGTTAAAAAAATGCAGCCAAAGCAAATGCAGTGATGAACATGTGCTCCTTGTCTTCCTTGCTAATATGTAGAAATACAGCTTACTTTTGTGTGCTTGTCTTGCTCCTGTGAACCTGTTACACTCACCTCTTAGTTCTAGGAAGTTCTGTAGATTCTTTGAGGGATTTTCTATGTAGACTATCATGTCATCTGCAAATAGGGAGAGTTTATTTCTTCTTTGCCAATCTGTTTGCCTTTTGTTTCCTTTTCTTGCCTTTTTGTCATGCCTAGGATTTCAGATACTACTCTGAATAAAGTGGTTAAAGCAAACATCCTTGCCTTGTCTCCAGTCACAACAGAAAAGCATTCAGTCTCTCACCATTGATATGATGTTAGCTGTGGTCTTTTTGTAGATTTCAGTATAAAGTTGAAGAAATTCCCCTTAATTCCTAGTATTCTAAAAATTTTATCATGAACGATAAGATTATGTGATTTGTCTTCTTTAGCCTATTAATTGGATGGACTATTATTATTATTATTATTTTTTTTGCCATTTCTTGGGCTGCTTCCGCGGCATGTGGAGGTTCCCAGGCTAGGGATCTAATCGGAGCTGTAGCCCCAGCCTACGCCAGAGCCACAGCAATGCCAGATCCGAGCCGTGTCTGTGGCCTACACTGCAGCTCATGGCAACGCCGGATCCTCAACTCACTGAGCAAGGTCAGGGACCGAACCCACAACCTCATGGTTCCTAGTCGGATTCCTTAACCACTTAGCCACAACGGGAACTCCGAATTGAGTGGATTATATTGAAAAATTTTTGAATATTGAACTGTCTTTGCTCCCTGGAATAAATTCTACTCAGTAGGATTTATTATATCTATATCTTTGTATATAGATATGAAAATTTTATATGTGTATATATAACTCATATCTAATTTTTATATATAATATGCTATATATTACATATCTCATATGTAACATGTATAATATATTTTATACCATGACCAAGTTGGGTTTGTAATATTATATTTACTTATATACTATATTATTTATTATGTGAAGTAATATTTGTGTTTATTTCCATTAGAAATATTAATTACTTTTTACATGCTATATTCATTAGATTTGAAGTAATACTGACCTCTAAAAATTAGTAGAGAATTCTTATTACTTTCTCTTGTTTTCTGGAAGAGATTGTGCAGAATTGGTGTTAACTCTTCTTTAAACATGTGGTAGTATTCTACAGCATTCTTCAGGAACAGGGTGAGCCTGAAGATTTAGAGTTGAAATTACAAATTAAATTTCTTCGATAGTTACAGGGATATTGAAATTACCTATTTTATATTGAGTTAAGTTGTGGTAGTTTATGCTTTTGAAGGAATTGGTTCATTTAATCTAAGTGACCAAGTTTATGTGTATAGAGTTATTTTTAATAACCCTTATTATGCTTTCAGTGTCTGAGAATCTGTAGCAATATTTCATTTCATTATTGTTACAGACAATTTGTGTGTTCTCTTTTCTCTTCCTCCGTCTTACTAAAGGTTTGCCAATTTTATTGATTTTTTTTCTTCAGAGAACCATCTTTTTGTTTCACTGATTTCGTTCTATTGTTCTGCTCTTTTCAGTTCCATTGATTTCTGCTCTTGTGTTCATTATTTTCTCCTTTTTGTTGGCTGTGGGTTTATTTTGCTAGTTTCATAAAGTGAGAGCTTAGATTATTGATTGGATATTTATATGTAAGCATTTGGTGCTATAAATTTCCCTCTCAGCAGTGTGTTAGCTGTGTCTTACAAAATTTGGTGTGTTGTATTTTATATTTCTTTTAATTCATTTAAAAAAATTTCTTTTCAGGCTTCCTCTTTGACCCAGAATTATTTTCAAAAATGTTCTGTTTTCAAAGTATTTGGATAGTTTCCATTTATCTTTCTATTATCGACTTCCAATTTTGATTACATTGTGGTCAGAGAACACATTCTCTGTGAGTTCAGTTATTTGGCTTTTAATGCTTTCTCTAGGTATTACATTATATATACATAACTTACCACAGTCTGCTAGTATTGATATTTTACCTTTTGAATGAGATACAGTTTTCCTCCCTTTAAGTCCTGTTACCATCACCTATTTATAATTACTTTAAATATTTCCTCTATATAGTACTTTGAGAAGTACATCAGGCAGTATTATTATTTTTGCTTTAACTAGCAAATAATTTAAAAAAGGAGGAGGAAAACTTCTTGTATTACTCTAATTTTAATGTTTCCAATGTTTTTTCTTCCTTTTTGATGTTCTAAAATTACTTCTTTTATCATTTCTTTCCACTTTAAGGACCTTCTTAGCCATTCTTTTTTTTTTTTTTTTTTTTTAGAGTTACATGGTAATTTTATTATATACTTGAAAGTTACTAAGACAGCAGGTCTTTAAATTTTTTTTTTTTTTTGGTCTTTTTAGGGCTATACCCCTGGCATATGAAGGTTCCCAGGCTAGGGATCTAATCAGAGCTGTAGCATCCAGCCTACGCCACAGCCACAGCAACATCAGATATGAGCCACGTCTGTGACCTACACCACAGCCCATGGCAACGCCAGATCCTCAACCCACTGAGTTAGGCCAGGGATCGAACCTGCAACCTCATGCTTCCTAGTTGGATTCGTTTCCAGTGTGCCATGATGGGAACTCCTAATTTTTTTTTTAATTTATTTTATTGAAGTTGGGCTGCAGTGGTGGATTAAACTGCTGTACAGCAAAGTGATTCAGTTATACATCTGTATACATTTTTAATATTCTTTTCCATTATGGTTTATCACAGGATATTGGGCATAGTTCCCTGTGCTATACAGTAGGACCTTGTTATCTACCCATTCTACATGTAATAGTTTATATCTGCTAATCCCAAATTCCCAATCCATCCCTCCTGCAACCCCCTCCCCCTAGACAACCACAATTCTGTTCTCTGTATCTGTGAATCTATTTCTGCGTTGAGTTTTGGTTTTTTGTTGTTGTTGTTGTTGTTGTTTTTACTTTTGTCCTTTCAGGGCTGTACCCGTGGCATAAGGAGGTTCCCAAGCTAGGGGTCTAATGAGAGCTGTTGTTGCCAGCCTGCATTGGAGCCACAGCAGTGCCAGATCCGAGCCAGGTCTGCAACTGACAGCACAGCCCATGGCAACGCCGGATCCTTAACCCACTGAGCAAGGCGAGAAATCGAACCCACACCCTCATGGTTCCTAGTCAGATTCGTTTCTGCTGCACCACGGTGGGAACTCCCTATTTCTGTTTTGTAAATAAGTTCATTTGTATCATGGTTTAGATTCCACAAATAATGATATCATATGGTATTCATCTTTCTCTTTCTGACTTACTTCACTTAGTATGACCTAGGCCCATGTTGCTACAAATCTAATCATTTTCTTCTTTTTTATGGCTGAATATTCCATTTGTGTGTGTGTGTGTGTGTAGATGTAGATATATATCACATCTTCTTAATACACTCATCTGTTGATGGACATTTAGGTTGTTTCCATGTCTTTTCTAACCTTTTTTTTTTTTTTTTTTTTGGCTTTTTAGGACAACACCCATAGCATATGGAAGTTCCCAGGCTAGGGGTCCAATCAGAGCTACAGCACAGCCAAAGCAACATAGGATCCAAAACGCATCTGTGGCCTACACTGCAGCTCCCAGAAACACAGGATGCCCAACCCACTGAGCAAGGCCAGGGATCAAACCCACATCTTCATGGAAACTAACTGGATTCGCACCACAACAGAAACTCCCTTAACCATTCTTTTAGGGTTGGTCTGCTAGTGATATATTCTTTTGGATTTCTTTTATCTGATAATGTCCTAATTTCCCCTTTATTCTTGATGGATACATTTGCTGGGTCTAGAATTTTGTGTTGACTGTGCTTCAGCACTGGAAAAATGTTATTCCAGGAGTTCCCGTAGTGGCACAGTGGTTAACGAATCTGACTAGGAACCACGAGGTTGCAGGTTTGATCCCTGGCCTTGCTCAGTGGGTTAAGGATCCGGCGTTGCCATGAGCTGTGGTGTAGGTTGCAGATGCGACTCAGATCCCGAGTTGCTGTGGCTCTGGCGTAGACCTGTGGCTACAGCTCCAATATGACCCCTAGCCTGGGAACCTCCAAATGCCACGGGAGCGGCTCTAGAAAAAGGCAAAAAGACAAAAAAAAAAAAAAAAAAAAAAAAAAAAAAAAAAAAAGTTATTCCACTACCTTCTTATCTTTATGTTTTCAGATAAGAAATCCATTGTCACTTGAATTACATTCCCCTATAGGTAAAATGTCATTTCTGTCATTCTGCTTTCAAGGTTTTTTCTTTGTTGTTAATTTTTAAGAATTGGATTATGTAGATTTCTTTGGATTTCTAATGGTTCAGGTTTGGGAAATTTTCAAACCCTGTTTCTTCAAATAGTTTTTCATACTCAGGTTTTTTGTTCTATTCCATCTTGTCCTGGAACTGGAAACTCACCTTAGTAAATTATGTTATCCCATCCTTACAGGCTGGGTATGCTTGAGGGTAGCTGTATTGTTCTAATCAATACTTTGTGCCCTTCTGAGACTAAAGACCTCAGTAACTGACCCATACTTTACAGAAAGTACAAGGGTCCCATATCTTCATATGAGGTCCTTTTGCATTTTCATAATTTCTCATTGTAAGCCCTATTTTTCCATGTTCATTAAAACAAAGGATTTTAGGGAGCTCCCATTGTAGCTAAGCAAAAACAAACCCAACTAGTATTCATGAGGATGTGGGTTCAATCCCTGGCCCCACTCAGTGGGTTAAGGATCTGATGTTGGTGACCTATGGTGTAGATTTCAGATGCAGCTTGGATCTGGCGTTGCTGTGACTGTGGGGTAGGCTGGCAGATGTAGCTCCAACTTGACCCCTAGCCTCAGAACTTCCATACACCACAGGTGTGGCCCTAAAAAACAAAAAAACAAAGGATTTGATAGGGATAACTAAACATGCTTCATTTTTGATGTTCAGACTTTTACTATCACAAATGATGCTGGGGGCAGGGGCTGGGGAGAGCCAGCTGTATAGTGTTTTCTGTTCTAGAACTCTTAACTTTTGTAAAATAAAGTCTTAAACGTGTGATTCAAGGGGCATGTTGCATTTTAATGTTTAGCATGTGCTGGCACATTCTTTTACAGTTCACACTCCCACTAGTAATGCATGAGGTGCATGTCTTTACACCACTAATTGTTAGAGATTTTTTTTGGTTTTGCAAATCTTATCAGATTAATAAAGAAAAGTATTGTGAATTTGCTTGATTGTGAGATAAGGGTAGGTGATACATTCTTTCTTTTCTTTTCTTTTTCTTTTCCTTTTTTTTGGGGGGGGTGGGGCGCGCACCCATGGCATATGGAAGTTCCCAGGTCAAATTGGAGCTACAGCTGCCGGCCTACACCACAGCCGGCAGATCCAAGCCACATATGTGATCTACACTGAAGCTTGCAGCAATGCCAGATCCTTAACCCACTGAGCGAGGCCAGGGATTGAACCCACACCCTCATGGATATGGTCAGGTTCTTAACCTGCTGAGCCACAACAGGAACTCCAGTGGTACATTCTTTCATCCTCTCACAAGCTGTCCCCTATCCCTCTTTTATAAGAATGGCTTTGCCCATTATCCTCTATGACTCTTGTTCTTTTTTCTTCCAGTTTGGTTGAGATATAATTGACATATAGCACTGTATAAGTTTAAGATATGCAGCATAATGATTTGATTTACATGTATTGTGAAATGATGACCACAGTAAATTTAGTGAACATTCATCACTCCTATAGATACAGAATCATCCTTGTGATGAGAACTCTTAGGATCTATTCTCAACAACTTTCAAATATATCATTCATCAGTGTTAACTATAGTCAACCTGTTATGCATTGCATCCTCAGTATGTTATGCATCACATCCTCAGTACTTATTTATCTTGTAACTGGAAGTTTCTGCCTTTTAACCACCTTCCTCCAGTTCCCCCACACCTCACTCCAATCTCTGTAACCATAAATCATATCTCTTTTTCTGTGAGTTTAGGTTTTTTGTTTGGTTGGTTGGCTAGTTGGTTTTTAGATCCCACATATAAGTGAAGTCATACAGTATTTGTTTTTCTCTGTCTGACTTATTTCACTTAGAAAAATGCCCTGAATGTCCTAAGGTCCTTAGGCAGAATGTTGCCTATTGGAAGAATTTATTTTTTTATGGCTGAATAAAATTCTATTATATATCTGTATATATGTATGGGGATATGTGTATTTATATTTATATTACAACTTCTTTATCCACTCATCTGTTGATGGACACTTAGTTATTTCCTTGTCTTGGCTATTGTGCATAATGTTGCTATGAACATGGGGGTGCATGTATCTCTTCAGCACAATGTCATCATTTCCTTGGGATATATTCCCAGAAATGGAATTTCTGGGTCATATAGCAGTTCTATTTATAATTTTTGAGGAACTTTCATATGAATTTCATAGTGGCTGCATCAATTAATTTTCAGTTATGACGTGTTCTTTATCGACTATGTAAATAAGCTTTTTGTGTATTAGGAAGTCTAATTGTTGGAGAGAGTGTTGGAAATCATTTCTCCCAGTCTTTTTTACTTTGTATATATTGTATTTGTATTTTGCCACAGCAGTGCATACCAAAGGCAAGAAGCATAGAAGTATAAATTTTTAATAAAGGACTTAAAAATCTAACTAAAAGAGAAATATACTATATGCATTTGATGGGGAAGCTATATTTGAAGATATCAGTCCTTTTGATGTTAATATGTATATGTAATATACAATTTCAGTCAGTACCCAAGATTTTTGTTTTTGCTGAGCCCAGAGCCACAAATATTGGCAAGAAATGCTTACAAAAAACAAGTAAGAGGAGACTTATGCCATATACTAAAAGTATATCATAACTATACTAGTAAAAAAAAAGTATAGCATTGGCACAAAATTTTTTTAAAAATCACTGAAAGATGGGTGATTTTACAAGTAGATTGAAACATGGATGTATTTTAACTTGGAAAAGATATCATATTTAATAAATATCTTGTCCTAATCAAAGATATCATGAGTTCCTGTTGTGGCACAGTGGTTAACGAATCTGACTAGGAACCATGGCCTTGCTCAGTGAGTGGGTTAAGGATTCGGCGTTGCTGTGAGCTGTGGTGTAGGTCGCAGATGCAGCTTGGATCCCGAGTTGCTGTGGCTCTGGCGTAGGCCGGCGGCTACAGCTCCAATTCAACCCCTAGCCTGGGAACCTCCATATGCTGAGGGAGTGGCCCTAGAAAAGGCAAAAAGACAAAAATAAATAAATAAATAAAGATATTAGAAGAAAATAGAATTGGATGCCAATAATATGCTTTATAGAGGAATAAATTGCCAGTGGGTTTTAAATCCAGATGTAGGGTTACAAGCCAGATCATACAAAGATTAGGAAGACTATCAAGGGAGATCGTCTTAAGTTAGATAGAAATCTCAGAATGATAAAGAAATGGATTGGCAGATTTGGCCACATGGTAATACTTTAGCATATTTTCTTTGGGTCTTTTATATGTGCACTTTTATATTATTGAGGTGATGCCTCATAATTTTTTCCCTTCCTTGTTGTTTCCCCATGGCACACACAAATTCAAAAACATCATTTCAGGGAGTTCCTGTTGTGCCTCAGCAGGTTAAGAACCCGACATAATATCTGCTGTGAGGATGCAGGTTCATTCCCTGGCCTCACTCAGTGGGTTAAGGATCTGGCACTGCCTCAAGCTATGGTCATAGATGCAGCTCCCATCTGGCATTTCTGTGGCTGTGGTGTAGGCCAGCAGTTGCAGCTCCAATTTAACCCTTAGCCTGGGAACTTCCATATGCCACAAGTGCAGCCCTAAAGAGCAAAAAAATAAAAATAATAAAAAACCAAAAATGTCATTTCAGTGTCTCTGTATATTCCATTTTATGCATGTGCTGTCGTGTATTTAACACTTAACAGTTTTTAAACAAAAGTCACCATTCCCTTAAATTATATTTCAAAAGTAGAAAACACATTCCATAACCTCTTTTTTTCATATTTTTAGTGTTGCACCAGTGGCATATGGGAGTTCCTAGGCTAGGAATTGAATCAGAGCTGTAGCTGCCAGCCTGTACCACCACCATAGCATTGATTGGTCCGAGCCATGTCTGTGACCCACACCACAGCTCACTACACCTCAGATCCTTAACCCACTGAGTGAGGCCAGGGATAAAACCTCATTCTCATGGATGCTAGTCAGATTTGTTACCACTGAGCCACAACGGGAACTCCCCATAACCTCTTGAATAGAAATTTGACACATAAGACACATTGCCTCCTGTGATGCCAGCTCTCAGGATGAGGTAGTCAGGTGCCATGTGCCAAACTAGACCTTGTGCGTGCATATATAACCCAGTGGGAAAACAATGTTTCACCAAATGTTAGTGTCATAAATCAGGAAGGAAATTAGTAGGACTTCTCCCTACACCATAAATATGGAAGGTAAAGTAGGCTATTCCAAGGACCAGGTGTGGATTACGTATATGTAGAAATTAATGTACAAAATCAACAATGTATCTGGGACATTTCCTCTGATAGTACCCTAAGAATTTCATAAATACTTTTAAGGAGTTTTAAGAGGAAGAATAAAAATTTGATTTCTGCAGCTTTGCTATACAGCAGGAATTGACACAACACTGTAAATCAACTATATTTTAATTAAAAAAATTTTGATTCTGCAAATTAGGGCAGTAGTGTCCATGTCAAATGACATTCTGGGACAGATGACCAGAAGGAAGAAGGGTACCCTTTGCCCAGTCACAACTTGAGGTGGTGTGGCTACAGGCAAGCACAGGTTTCCACTGTATTTTCTCTCTGAATAGAGATTTTGTAGAGCCATCATGCATCTCAACTTTTGCAGTGCACTTGAAAAAGAAGTAACATAATGTAACAGTTAAATAGAAATACAAACAACAAAAAATAAATAAACCTGCATTTGAATAAAAAAATTGGGGTTCAGGGAGTTCCCATCGTGGCACAGAGGTTAATGAATCCGACTAGGAACCATGAGGTTGCGGGTTCGGTCCCTGCCCTTGCTCAGTGGGTTAATGATCCGGCGTTGCCATGAGCTGTGGTGTAGGTTGCAGATGCGGCTCAGATCCCATATTGCTGTGGCTCTGGCGTAGGCCAGTGGCTACACCTCCGATTCGACCCCTAGCCTGGGAACTTCCATATGCCATAGGAGCGGCCCAAAGAAATAGCAAAAAGACAAAAAAAAAAAAAAAAAAAAAGAAATTGGGGTTCAAATCCATAAACTGCCATGTACCTGTTGTTAGTCATGAGATCACATTTTCCATTTGTAAAAGGAAGGTGTTGGATTTTAGGTTATTTCTGGGGTCCCTTCAAGCTATAACATTCTGCTATTATAAATTCTTTTTTGTGTGTGTGTCTTTTTAGGGCCACATCCATGGCATATGGTGGTTCCCAGGCTAGGGGTCTAATTGGATCTACATCTGCCATCCTACACTACAGTTACAGCAACACCGCATCTGAGCTGTGTCTGTAACGTACACCACAGCTCATGCCACCACTGGATCCTTAACCTGCTGAGTGAGGCCGAGGATTGAACTTATGTCCTCATGGATCCTAGTCAGATTTGTTTCCACTGAGCCATGACAGGAACTCCTATTATAAATTCTTCCTGGCAGTCCTATAATTATGGAAAGATGTAACGGTGATGTCAGTTTAATGAAATCACATTCACCATTGTCAGTTACCATGACCAAAGAACACATTATCTGTTAGTTGTTTAGTTAAGCCTAGAAATGGGACTTTAGTAGTTTGCTGTGAGGCTATGTCTTCCTTCTTGTCTAGCTGTTTCATAAATGCTATAGGACAGGGGTGAGTGAACATGCATAGTTAGACTGGCAAGTGGAGGCAAATGAGTCCCAATGATTTCTGATGGGGAGGAGTTGTGGTGTGCTCGGTCTAATCCAGTGAAACAGTAAATTTAGATAGATAGATAATATCAAAGAAGCAAACAAAGAATATCTGTTTAAGCAAGTAGAGAAAAGAAAACCCTTTCACTGTTGGTGGGAAGGTAAAGTGGTGCATCCACTGTGGAAGACAGTATGGAGGTTCCTGAGAAAACTAAATTTAGAACTATGGTATGATCCAGTAGTCCCACTCCTGGGCATATATCTAGAGAAAGCTGTAATTCAAAAAGATACATGTTACCCCAGTGTTCATTGCAACACTGTTTGTAATAGTCAAGACATGGAAACAACCTAAATGTCCATTGACATGTGTATACATGTGTGTACAATGGAATATTACTCGGCCATAAAAAAGGTGAAATAATGCCATTTGCAGCAACACGGATGGCCTTAGAGGATATTATATTTAGTGAAATAAGTCAGACAAATATTTATATATGGCATATAAAAAATAAATGAATATAGCAAAACAAACAAATATAGAGAACAAACTAGTGGTTACAAGGGAAGGAGAGGAAAAGAAAGAGACGCAAGATGGGACAGGGGATTAATATATACAAACTACTATGTATAAAATAAACAACAAGGACATATTGTACAAGACATGGAAGTACAGCCATTATCTTAAAATAACTTTAAATATATTAACTATAAAAATACTGAATCACTATGTTGTATACCTGAAACTAATATAATATTATAAATCAACTATTCAATAAAAATAAAATTTAAGAAATTTAAAATAAAAAAAAATTAAACAGGAGTTCGCTGGTGGCATAGCAGATTAAGGATCTGGCATTGTCACTGCTGTGGCTCGGGTTGCTGCTGTGGCATGAGTTTGATCCCTGGCCCAGGAACTTCTGCATGCTGCAGGTGCAGTCCCCCCCCCAAAATTAAAAAAATAATAATTTTTTTAAAATATCTGTCTCTTAACCAGTAACTTTATGCAAATTTCTGAAGGTACAGTAAACAAGAATGGGAAAAATGAGCCCCAATTAATCAAGCAATGAGCCTCTCTATCTTGTGGGCCAGCAAGTGTTCTTGGCCTGAGCAAAGAAGACCTAGGAAGAAGCAATTTCATGGAATTCCATGGTGGCTTATTGGGTTAAGGACCCAACATTGTCACTCTGTGGCTTGGGTCACTGCCATGACAAGGTTTTGAGGCCAGAGAGCTTCTGCATGCCATGGGCATGGCTAAGGAGGGGGAAAGGATGTAGTTTCTTGACAGTAGGGAGATTATATTAGAAGAGGGAAGAAACACTACTGCATGTTCTGTTATCCATGATAAAAGTCACTTTGGGCATATTTTTACTGTTCATATTCCATTACCTTTCCATATTAGTACTATAATAATCTTACCTGTTTCTACAAAAAAACTTGCTGCATTTTGGCAGGAATTGCACTAATTCTCGGTGTCAATTTGAGTAGTATTAACACCTTCATATTAATACATTAGTATTAGCATGTTGACCTTCCAGTCCATGGACACACTGTGTTTATCTTTTGATTTAGATTTTGATTTCTTTCATCATTGTTTTGTAATGTTCAAAATACAAGATTTATACATATTTGGTAAGATTTACAACTAAGTATTTTTTAAATGAGTGGTTATAAATAATGTTGTATTTTTAATTTCAGTGTCCACGTGTTTATGATAACATAGAGAAATACAACAGATTTTGAGATTTCGTACATTGATTTTTGTGTCATGGGACCTTGCTATCCTCACTTACTGGTTCTAGGAGTTTTTTGTGGATATCTTGGGATTTTCTCCCTAGATCATCATGTTATATGGAAGTAGCAGCAATTTTCTTTCTTTCCTTCCAATGTATGCTGTTTATTTCCTTCTCTTACTTGTTGCACTGGTTGGAACACCAGTATATTCCAGACTATATTGCATAAGAGTGATGAAAGCAGATAACAATTTAGGAAAAAAGCATTCTGACTTTTCATCATAAAGTATAATGTTAGCTGTAGTTTTTTGCGTACTTTTTCTCAAATTGAGGAGGTTACCTTGTATTCCTATTTGTCTGAGACTTTTTACCATGAAGCGATGTTGAATTCTATCAAAATTTTTTACCCATCAGTTTATATGATCATGTAGTTTTCCTTCCTAGTCTGTCAGTATGTTAGATTACATTACTTGATTTTCAAATACTGAACCAGCATTGCATCCCTAAAATAAAACCTACTTGATCATGATGTATAGTTATTTTTATATATGCTTGATATATTGGCTAATATGGTGTTAAGGATTTTTGCATCTATTTTCATAAGAGATTTTGCAGACGGCCAACTTCTTGCATCCTTTCATGGCTGAAAGAGGGTAAGTGTGCCCTCTAGGATCTCTGATAAAGGCACTAATACCTACCATTCATGTGTGCTCCACTCTCATGACCTAATCACCTCCCAAAGGCCCCACCTCCTCATACCATCACTG
Organism: Sus scrofa; assembly: GCF_054392235.1. Classification (NCBI taxonomy): domain Eukaryota; kingdom Metazoa; phylum Chordata; class Mammalia; order Artiodactyla; family Suidae; genus Sus; species Sus scrofa. The sequence continues at coordinate 154,090,260 of NC_139383.1, forward strand.
TGGGGGTTAGAGTTACTGTTGCATTAACTTTGATCACACGGTTAAGGTTGTATTTTCCCAGCCTCTCTAGTATAAAGTTACCATTTGTAATTAATAAATATCTTAGTGGAGACACTTTGAGACTATGATGCAGGTAGCGTCTTTTTCTTTATACCTTCATGTAGGGAAGGTGTGAGGTCTCAGAGCCAACTCTCCAAGCCATCCTGTTCCACCTGTGCATGCAGCTTGGGTAGCACAATAGTGGTAGTGTCAGGAGAATAAACAGGGAAAACAGAAGAAGGCCATCTTCTATCAATGTCAGGATTTTGTGATTGCCCAGGTTGGGGAGAAGAGGAGAGACAGAAGAAGAGAGAGGACTCACAGAAAGAGAGACAATTCCATAGGGCCCACAGGGATGGAGAGGGAGACATGAAAGGAGAATCCAGGTTGTAAATCTTGATTTCTCTGGTGAACAGTCACCTTTGACAAGGAAGGTAGATACCAGTGAGTTGTACAAGAGGACATTCCATCAAAGAATTGCAGACTGAAGGGTAGAAAAGAGAACAAGACCAGAGAAAAAGATTTGGGAGTGACCACAGGTGATTACTAACATTTAATGAGCATGGATCAATTATCTGAAAAAAAGAGATGAGCTCAAGATAGATTTGGGCCCATGCCCATAGTTTGTTGGAAGAAGGAATCATTGAGACAGACTGAAGTGGTGAGAGATGAGAAGGAATCTGATCATGAAGAGTGATGGTATCATGTATAAAGAATAGTTCAAGGTGGTGGCTGTGATCAGCTGTGGTAACTAAGAGCTGAATGGTCAGTGACCTGGGGATTTTTGTGACTATGGAGTCAGTCTGGTGGTAGGGATAAGATCCAGATTTGGATGGGGAAGAGGGGAGTGCAGAGGCTGGAGGTTGTTGGGTAGTCATTAAACTGGGCCTATCACCCCAGATTATTATGAAACATAGGATAGAGAATATGGTATGTGGCTAGCACATTGGAGACACTCAAAAAAAAAATCTTTTTCTGCTTCAAGGACAAACAGAAGACTCTTCAATTTCAAATAGCTCTAGGTCTTATTTTCTCAAAACCTGGCCTATAATCACCCCTGAGGCCCTAAAACCACAGACCCTGAGCCTCTGTAGCTCCCTGGAAGAGCAGCCTGGTCCTGGGGCCCCTCCATGCCCTGGCTGGCCTGGCTGGGGGTGCTCCAAGCCCCAGAACAGCCTTGAGAGGAGTCAGGGCTGCTGCCAGGCTTTGCCACTGGCCCTCCTGTCTCCAAGTCAGGGTCCCTGCCTGACAGCTCATGTTCCCCCGGGCCACCTGCCTCCCTGCCACGCACTGATATGGGAGATAATGAGTCAGAGTCTTTTCCTGCGTGTGGACTTTCTCTTCCACTGAAAGAGGAGAGACCAGCCCTGCCTTCTCAAGCCTGGGCCCTCCGCCTAACCCAACTCCCAGGCTCTTCTGACCCTGATCTGGCGTAGCCCATGACTCGGTTAGTGCCATGTGGACCCTAATTTACCTCGACAGCCCCAGATGTAGACACTGCTATAGCCAGAGTGCAGCCCATCTGGTGATGTTGTGATGTGTTATGAACATTGCTTGCCTCTTCACAAGTGCATTCATCCCCGACCCCACAGTCTAATGAGGGATGTTGGGCCGCACGATCTCTATGGCAGAGCCCACCAGGAAAGTGGCCTAATATCCTAGATGGAGCCCTAGGCACTGTGGCCTCCATGCAGTGTCCCCATGTGTTGACCTGGTCACAGCCACAGAGGACACCCATCCTAATGATATTCACTGAACCATGTACAAGTAAATGGATAAACAGGGTGATTGTAGATTATCCCCAGAAAATAAAGCGGGTAAGTAATTGAGAATAAAGGTTGGGGAGCATCCTTTATAAAGTATAGCCATGGGAGGCCTCTCTGAGGAGGGAGCAGCATTAAACCCAAAGGATGAGGGGGAGCTGTCTTGGGAAACAGGCAAGGCAGATGGAAAGGGTCCCCTCTGAAGTCCTGGTGTCATGGTGACCTACCAGTGGGCTCCAGGGTCAGTGTGAAGATCACATGTTGAGTGTGCTTAGGTAATTTAAAGCAAGTACAGGAAAACAGCTAAAAGAAAAGGCATCACCCATTTTGGAGCTGAGAGCGGGGTCAGCAGTGGGGTGGGGAGGTGTGGAAGGGCTGCACCCTCTTCCTCTGGAGAAACATCAACACAATCTTAGAAATTACATTTCCCCAGAAGAGGAGTGAGCAGTCTGCCCAAGCCCCGTGACCTGTGATGGAACCCCAGCCTCTCCCCCACCTTTCACCGGGAGACTAGACAGACAGCCCCTCCCTCCTTTTCTTCTCTCCTCCACCCCTGATGCCTTGGCTCTTAAGACTGCAGCTTGGCCCCAGGCCTTCCAACTTGGCCCAGCCCAACTTGGACGCCCAATTTGGACACCCAGGGACACCCATCCCCTCCAGGCCCCAAAGGGTGCTGCCCCCCCAACCCCCCCATCGCTCCCTTGTGTCCTGTGTCTCCTAGGTGGTGGGCACTCCTGGACTAGCAGCCATGCTGGGACCACCCTGCTGAGCTGCTCTGCTAGCTGCTACTGCTTCTTTTTTGTCTTTTTAGGACCATACCCACAGCATAGGGAAATTCCTAGGCTAGGGGTCAAGTCAGAGCTGTACCTGCCAGCGTAAGCCACAGCCACAGCAATGTGGGATCCAAGCCAAGTCTATGACCCACACCACAGCTCATGGCAATGCTGGATCCTTAACCCACTGAGTGAGGCCAGGAATCAAACCCTCATCTTCCTGGATACTAGTTGGGTTCGTTACCACTGTGCCACCACAGGAATTCCTCGGCTAGCCCCTTCTTGAGGTCTCCTCTTTCAGAGCTTCTTGGTCACCTACCTCTACCCATTGGCACGTGGCTCCCATACTGGAATGTGCTAGGAACATGTGATGTGCAGGTGGGTGAACCAGCAGCCACAGTGCAGACATGGGGGCCTCACTTAGGAAGGTTTGGATTCTGCCTTAGAAGAAAGGCATGGAGGTTTCAGACCCTGGGAAGTAGACAAGGGCTCCCTTCCCTTGCTGCTGATGCCACCTCGGGGTTAAGCCCTGCATGTGACTTGCTAGGACTGGGCCCTGGTCAGCATTGCTGCCCAAGTTCTCAAAGCCCCCTGCAGACATTCCCATCCTGCCGTCCCACCCCCTACATTGTACACTGAAGCTGTACCTCATCCTTCTGCAGTTCACTTTGCAGATGTAGTTCATGCTGCTGAGAGTTTTCCTCCAAGACAGTGTAAGGACAGCTCTGGGTCTTCCTTCAGCCCTTTCCTCAGCTGCAGTCATGAGAATTACCTGAGGGAACGTGTGAACACCTAGTCCAGGTGCACAGAATAGGCACTCAGCAAGTACCCCTTCCCTGCCCCCTTCTTTTGGGAATCCCTCAGGGTGTTAGTTCCAAGTGCAGTGTCTCCTCTCTCTGCTCTTGGCCCCTGAGGTTCAGCAAGGAGCAGGTGCCCTGCAGGCTCTGCTCTCCAGCTGATCTCCTACTTCAAGGCATGGGGTCTTCAGGACAAAAACCAACCAGCTTGTGGTTGCCAAGGGGGAGGGGGGGAAGGAGAGGGAAGGATTAGGAGTTTGGGATTAACAGATGCAAACTAGTATATGTAGGATGGATAAACAAGGAGGTCCTACTGTATGGCACAAGGAGCTATATTCAGTATCCTGTGATAAACTATAGTGAAAAAAAATGAAAAATTATATATACACACACAAAATTGTATACACATATATGTATATATTTATATATGTATATATACACACACACATATGTATATATTTGTATATACACAACAGAAATTGAAGGAACATTGTAAATCAACTATAAAAAATTATATATATATATGAATCACTTTGCTGTACAAAGTAAGTGCTCATTGAAAGTTTGCTGGTTGAATGGTGAGCTAAGATTTCTTGCAGGAGAAGAGGCTTGAAGGAACTCTGACTTGTGCAAGGCAGAGGTGCATTAGGGTGGGTAGAGGGAAAACCGATGGAAAAACACAGCAAAACCCAGGGAGGAGTGGGATGCAGCATGGTCTGTGTGGTCTGAGGGAAGAGGCTACATACCCATGCGTGCGGTGCCCTGCACAGGGAGACGCAGAGGGAGGGGCCTCTGCCTGCCGAGGTGGGTGGGGTAAAGAGTCTCCCATGGGAATATTTCAGAATTAAGAATGCAAAGTCTGATCTGTAGGACAGAAAAAAACAAGGACCTACTGTAGAGCATGGGAAACTACATTCATTATCCTGTGATGAACCATCACGGAAAAGAATATGAAAAAGAATATCTATGTATAACTGAATCTCTTTGCTTACAGCAGAAGTTAACACAACATTGTAAATCAACTACACTTCAATACAGTAAGTTTTAAGCCATTTTTCAGCATCAGGGTCTATTTCTCCACCAGGTTCATCATTCACTTCGTGGATGCCATGGAAACCCTAGCAGAGGTGATAATGATACTACTTTCCACTGTAGCTACTATTTACTGACCACCTACTACACACAAGGTACCAGGCTAAATGCATCAAAGAATTTTTCTTTCTTTGCCTTTTTTTTTTTTTTTTTTTTTTGGTCTTTTTAAGGCCTCATCCATGGCATATGGAGGTTCCCAGGCTAGGAGTCAAATTGGAATTGTAGCTGCTGGCCTACGCCACAGCCACAGCAACTTGGGATCCAAGCCGCATCTGCAACCTACACCACAGCTCACTGCAGTGCTTAACCCACTGAGCGAGGCCAGGAATCAAACCTGTGTCCTCATGGACACTAGCAGATTTATTTCCACTGAGCTGCAATGGGAACTCCACAGAATTTCTTTTAACCCCCCAAAAAACACCGAGAGGGAGGTCTCCCTTCCTGGCTCAAAGGCTTGCTCTTCATGAAGCTTCCCTACCCCTCCCCTCAGCATCTTCTGCACAGGACATTGCACTTTATAGAAGTGGAGTATGTGTATTCTGCTGTGACTTGCTTCTTGCCCTTAATGCGATTTATCCATCCAACCATGTAGCCATTGTGCACGCATTTTCCTGAAACTGGGAAACCGTTCTGCAGTTGATGAGCATGGAGTGGTTTCAGTGTTCTTAGGGGCTGGTGCCTGCCCCCCACCCCCACCACTGCTGCACCTGTGTGAGGACCAAAGAAAGTGGTACAGTCACTGGCATGCAAGTGCACTTCCTCTTTGCTAGGTCAGGACATGCAGTTTTCCCAAGCAGTTACAGCACATTTGACCTTGTCTAACACCACAAGAAAGTTCCATTTTTTCCATATTCTTATCCATACATGGCATTGTTCATTTAAAATGTTTTAGCCAGTCTGGGAGGTATAAGCTATTATCTCTTCATGGTCTTATTTTTCATTGATTTTTCACAGAAATTAAATTGTCATCGTTTTGGTTTTGATTTTTGTTTTGTTTTTGGCTGTTAGCCACAGCATGTGAAAGTTCCTAGGCCAGGGATTGAACCCATGCCACAACAGTGATAATGCTAGATCCTTAACTGCTAGGCCACTAGAGAACTCCAAAGTCTTTTTTTCTATGTCTATCAGTTTTTTTGTTCCGTTTCTGCAAAATTTCCACTTATTTCACTGGCCCATTTTTTCACTGTATTGTTTGTCTTTTTCTTAGAGTAAATCTTAGGAATGCTTTAAATAATCTGAGTACCATTGCTTAATCTGTTAAATGTTTGGTAAATATCTTCTCACAGCATGGTTTGTTTACTCACTTTATTAAATAGTTTTAATACTTTTAATGTGAAGCAGTTTAGCATTTATTTTATCTATATTTATCGATCATTTCCTTTATGAACACCATAAAGGAAATGATTTCATCTTGTTTAAGAAATTCTGGAGTTCCCGACTAGGAACCATGAGGTTGCGGTTCGATCCCTGGCCTTGCTCATTGGGTTAACGATCCGGCGTTGCCGTGAGCTGTGGTGTAGGTTGCAGACATGGCTCGGATCCCGCATTGCTGTGGCTCTGGCGTAGGCTGGTGGCTACAGCTCTGATTCGACCCCTAGCCTGGGAACCTCCATATGCCGCTGGAGCGGCCCAAGAAATGGCAAAAAGACAAAAAAAAAAAAAAAGAAAGAAATTCTTCTTCACCTCAAAGTCATACAGTATTTCCTGCATTCTCTTCTAGAACTTACAGAATTTAGCCTTAACTTGGGAATTTATTTTTGGTATGGTGGGGGTCCAATTTCATTATTCTGATTTGCATAATCCTTGTCTTAGCATGATATAGAGGGAAGTCTGTTCTTCTCCAACTAATCTGTAAAATCATCTGTCATATATCAAATGTCCATATATATGTGATCCTTTTTAGGTTTTCTATTCTGGTCTCCTTCTCTATGTGTCTATCCCTGTACCACTGACATACTGTCTGAACTCATGTCTTTATGTGATAGTCTGTTTCCCCTGTAGGACCTATCCTTCACCTCGCTCTTTTTCTTCAATGTGTGTTGAACTTTGTGCTTCTCAACAAATTTTGGAATAAATTTGCAAGTTACACACGCATGCACACACACACACACACGTGCACTTTACTTCCACATACCCTTTAAGATACTGAATGCAGTTATATTGAACCAATAAAGGTATAATGTATCCTAATTTATTGTCTCTGCTTCTTCAGACCTACTTCATCTCTGGGAGGCTTCTGTACATTTTTCATTGCATCCATTCCTGCAAACCTTCTATGATGCTATTGTAAATGACATCTTTTGTTTGCCTTTCTAAGTTTTTCTAGCTTAGACAATGAGTAGATTTTGTATGTTAATTCTGCATATGAAAGCATTTTATTTATTCTGGTAGTTTATCTGTAAGTTTATTTTCTACATATAAAGTCATATTATCCACAAATAAGGACAGGTTTTTCCTTCCTTTTAAACTTCTAAGACCTTTTATTTTAATTAATTAACATATTAATGTTTCCTTATTGCACTGGCCAAGATCATCAGGAGTTTGCTGGATATCAATGGTGGTAGTGTGACCTTATATGATTTCTTATCTTAAAGGAAAGACAGTCAGCATTATTCAGCATTTCACCAATCAGTGTGATATTGTAATTTTTGAAAAGATATCCTGTATCAGGTTAAAGATCTTCCTTCCTATTCCTGCTCTTCCAAGAGATATTTTCTTTCATCATGAATGGATGCTGAATTATATCAGTGTGTATCTTTTGAGATTGTCTTCTGAGTTTTCTTTTAAATTTATAACGTAGGAGTTCCCATTGTGGTGTAGCAGAAATGAATCCTACTAGTATACATGAGGATGCAGACTCGATCCCTGGCCTTGCTCAGTGCCTTGGATCCCATGTTGCTGTGGCTGTGGCATAGGCCAGCAGCCACAGCTCAAATTTTACCCCTAGCCTGGGAACTTCTGTATGCCACAGGTGCTACCCTAAAATAAATTAATTAAATAAATTTATAATATAGTGCGTTTATAAGGTCAAACTAGCTTTTATACATTGAATTTTATTTTGTTGGCTGTCAGTATTACTATAAAATTTCCATTTTTAATCTTAGGCTAAGATAATTGATTTTGTCCTTTCATTTTTAAACTTTAGTTTTTAAAAAATGGTTGATTAATAATCCAAATAAATACTATGTTACCACTTCTTTTAATGTTGCTTCTTGTATCTCACCTTTTCATGTTGGATTTATTTCTCTTTTTATTCAAGTATTTTCCCTGTTTTCAAGAGTCTGTGGACAGTGAATTTTCTGAGCCTCTGTGTCACAAACGTACATCACTGTTTTTCTTGAAAGATAGTTTGGCTCTTCATAGGTTCCAGAACTCCCCTCAACCCCTGTCTTTGAATGTCTTTGAATGCTCTTTGAATTCTGTATCCAATGGAAAAGGCTTCAATTTGATTCTCATTCCTTTGTGTGATGATTATTTGGAAAATATTTTATTGTGGGAAAATATACATAACATAAAATGTATCATTTTGACCATTTTTAAGTGTACATGCAGTGTATTAAGTACCTTCACAGGGTTGTATAAACATTGCCACCATCCACCTCTAGAACTTTTCATCTTCCCCAGTTGAAACTCAGTACCCATTAAATCCTACTCTTAGTTCCCTGTCTCCCAGCCCCTGGCACCTGCTATTCTGCCCCTAAGAATTTGACTGCTCTAGATCCTTCATATAAGGAGAATCATACAATACATGTTCTTTTATTACTGTCTTACTTATAATGTCCTCAGGGCTCATCCATGTTGTAACATATGTCAGAATTCCCTTCTTAAGACGTATCATTGTATGGATAACTTATTTATCTATCCATTCATTGATGGACGCTTGAGTCACTTCCACCTTTTGGCCATTGTGAATAATTCTTCTACCAACAAGGCTGTACAAATATCTCAAGTCCCTGGTTGAACAGATATACCCAGAACTAAAATTGCTGTATCATATAGTAATTCTATGTTTAATTTTTGAAGGAACCACTATGTTGTTTTCTAAAGAGACTGTCCCATTTTACATTCTTACCAGCAATGGAAAACGGTTCCAGTTTCCCTTTGTCCTCACCAATGCTTGTGATTTTCTGGATTTTTAAAGTTTTTTTATTATAGCCTTAGGAATGGCTATGCAGCAGTATCTCATTGCAGCTTTGGTTTGCATTTCTCTAGTGATTACTGGTGTTGAGTATCTTTTCATATGCTTATTATCCACTTGTATATCTTTGGAGAAATGTCTCTTCAAATTATTAACCCTTTTTTTGCATTGGGTTCTTTGGGTTTTCTATTGAGTTGTAGGAGTTGTTTACGTATTCTTGATATTAATGGATTATCAGATGTATATGATTTGCAAATATTTTCTCCCATTCCACGGGTTGCCTTTTTACTCTGTAGATGGTATTATTTGGTGCACAGAAGTTTTTAATTTTTATGACGTCCAACTTTTTTGTTGTTGCTTTTGGTGTCCTACCCAAGAAATCATTGCCAAATCCAATGTTGCCAAGATTTTTCTCTGTTTTCTTATAAAAGTTTTTTGCTTTTAGCCCTTTGATCCATACTGAGATAATTTTTGTATATGGTGTAATATAAGGGCCCAACTTCATTCTTTGTGTGTGAATATCCAGTTTTCCCAACATTGTTACTTGAAAAGACTGTCCTATCCCAGTCGAATGGTCTTGACACCATAGGTCTTGTAAAAAATTACTTGACCACGTATGTAAGGGTTTAATTCTGGACTCTATTTTATCACACTGGTCTGCCTATATGTGTGTCTTTATGCTGATACCACATTGTTTTATTTTGATAACTATAGCTTTGTAGTGAGTTTCAGAATCAGGAAATTCAAGGCCTCCAATGTTGTTGTTGTTGTTGTTCTTCTTCTCCTCCTCCTCCTCCTCCTCTCCTTCTTTTCTTTTTCTTCTGCCATGCTCATGGCATGCATATATTCCTGGACCAGGGATTGAACGCTTGCCACAGCAGTGACCCAAGCCACAGCAGTGCCAACACTGGATCCTTTAACTGTTGGACCATCAGGGAACTCTTATTTTTCTTTATCAAGATTGTTTTGACTTCTGATTCCTATTCTTTCGCATTTTGTGTCTTCCCATTTCTATTTAAGAATTCAGTCAAGCTTATGAAGATGTGTGATTTATCCATGTGGGTGGAAGATGTCAAAGAGGAAACCAGCTAGGGGTCTGGAGCCCCTAGTTGCTCAGGACCTGCAGGGACAGGACAGGCCATGCCCAGGCTCTGGGTACACCACCCAACAGGGGCATTCCCTAGATGCAGGAGAGACCCTCAGACTTCTCCCAGAACCTAGGCGTTAACATGTAGGAAAGAGGGTTTCCTATCCCATGTGGTATAGTCTGTTTAAGGTACACAGATGTAACCCAGCTTCTTCCCTCACCTGTGCCGCCAAAGTCCTCCTTGCTTATGATATCCTGGTTCTGATGCCCACGAGAACACTCCACATTGCTGATAAGCAAGTGGATCTCAGGAGTCAAGATGCAGTTCTAACATTTGTCCCCACCACTGGCGAGCACCTTGCCCTCGCCTGGACTGAGGTGTGGTCCACGGGGACCCTCTAGATTCAGGATGCTGTTGATGATACTCTGACACCACAATGGAGCATGGTGCACCCCACCAGGAACAAGGTGTGGTCATTGTCCGATTCCCTGATCATGAACAACCTCCTAATTTTGAGATTCCTCATGGACTGGGCCACCTGAAATTCTCATGGGATGTCACAAGTTGTGATTCTGTCTGTGAGCCCCTCTATGTACCTCTCCTGGAGCATCCATAGCCTATGAACTTCTCATGTGACTCTGACCCCACAGTAATTTCTCTGACTCAACACCTATCAGGGAGACTTTCCCATTTATCCTGACCTACTTCCCAATGGCTGCATTTATTTAAAAATTAAAGGGTGCAGAATTCCCTCTGTGGCACAGTGGGTTAAGAATTTGTCTACAGTGGTTCAGGTTGTTTGATCCCTGACCCAGTGCAGTGGGTTAAAGGATGTAGTGTTGCTGCTGCTGTGGTGTAGGTCAAACCTGGGACTTGGATTCAATCCCTGCCCTGGGAACTTCCATATTCTTCAGGGGCAGTGATAAAAAAATTAAAATTAAAAGGTGGGACGGTAGGTGAAGAAGGGCGATTCAGAGGTGTAGGATTCCCTTTCAAGACCATTTCAAGTTTATACCAGATATTTAAAATAATTTTAAAATTTGAAATATTTGAAATTTTAAATATAAAAAAATACTTAAAATTTATATTTTAAATTCTCACTTTTAATGAAATGCAAATATTCTCTTTTATTCTTGTCTTTTCCAGAGTTCTCAGGGGTTGTGGTCTCAGGCCATCCACTGGAGCAACAATGGGCCATTTCCAGCAGGGACGGTGCAGTGTTGCCCCCGGTGCCTGACTGCCACCCACCTCCAGAGAGTCGCGGTGTCTGAAAAGTAAGTCCCATGTTCATGGGTCCTGACCATGCTGCAGGGACAAGCGTAGTGAACAACTTGAGCAACAGAGCTTGTGAGGGTCCTGGGGACAGATGACCTGAAAATTGGGTTTAAAGCCAGGGAGGAATGGAGTGTTAATTTATCCACTCAAGTTCAGTGAGAGGAAATTATGAAATGAATTTCATGTGTATTAAGATTTGTGTTTAGAGTATTAAGCATTGGAGTTCCCACCGTGGCACAGTAGGTTAAGAAGCCAACTGCAGTGGCTCAGGTCGCTGCAGAGGTTTGCGTTCAATCCCTAGCCAGGCACAGTGGGTTAAGGATCTGGCATTGCCACAGCTGCAGCATTGGTTCCAGCTGTGGCTCTGACTTCTGATTCAATCCCTGGCCCAGGAACTTCCATATGCAGTGGGTGTGGCCATTAAAAAAAAGAAGAAGAAAGGAAATAGAATAGTAGACAGTAGCCTTAAAAGCAATGTGGGCTATAGTGAATGACCAACAGGTGATTTGATTTACAGGAGTGCAAAATTTGTTAAGCAACCCTGCCATCTGTAGCTTTCATGATTGATTTTTTTAAGTATTACAAGAGGAATTTAAACAAAAGTAGAAAGTCTCATCTTAACATAATACTTGCTTTTATTTCTAATGTCCCTCTTAGTTCTTGTCCCAAAATACAGTTTTTATCTAGTTGATATCAGAGCCTAGCAATTCTTTTGCCAAATAACTCTTCCTACAAATATCTTCATTTACTGTTTTGCCTACTCTTCATTTTGATAAACTTCAAATTTATAGAAAAAGGGAAAAATAATGCAGTGAACACATATATTCTTCAATCAGATTTACTAGCTGTTTGCCTAAACACACACACATACAGCTACGGACATTTGGGGAGATTGTAAATATGGACTTGTGTATGTTATGGATTGTGTGTGTACAGTTTTTTTTCTCTGAATCATTTTAAATTAAGTTGCAGGCATCATGGCATACTTTGCATTCATCTCCTAAGTTCATAAGCTGTCTTCACTATAATAATGTGTAATTCAACAATCATAGTGCTTTTCAATACATAGTCCCAACTCAGATAACCCTGGTTGTCCCCAAAATATTTTTTTTCTTCTTTGGCTGTCCTGTGGCACATAGAGTTCCTGGCCAGGGATCAGATTGGAGCCACAGTTGTGACAACACCAGATCTTTAACCCACTGTGCTGGGCCAGAAATCAAATGTGCGTTCCAGTGCTGTGGAGACACCACTGATCCTGTTGCACCACAGGGGGACCTCCCCCCAAATACTCTTTATAGCTGTTTTCCTTTATCTAGCATTTAATTAAGTATTAGGCCCTAAATCTGGTTGTGTCTCCTTAAACCGAAAACAAAACTCTGCTTCTGTCTATGTCTTTGGTGATGTTGATTTTTTTTTTTTTTTTAAGAAGCTAGGCTGTTTGTTTTGTACAGTATCTCAAAGTCTGGATTTGTCTGACTGATCCCTCATACTTAGACCCAGGTAAACATCTTATGTATTTGCCCCATATCAGTGGGCCCACCACATCATTGTGACCTGGTATTAGTAGTGATAAGTTCAACTAAGGTAATTAATGCAGAGCCCTCCTTTATAATATTACCTTTTTTATTCTTTGTAATTAATAAGTAATCAGTGGAGTGAGCTTAGAGACCACAGGAATACTCTCTATCCCAGACAACTTTTATTTTCTTTTTTTTGGGGGGGGGGACCGTACCTGTAACACATGGAAGTTCCCAGACTAGGGGTCCAATTGGAACTGCAGCTGCCAGCCTACACCACAGCCACAGCAACGCCAGATCCTAGCTGCACCTGCGATCCACACCTCAGCTTGCAGGAACGCCAGATCCTTAACCCATTGAGTGAGGCCAGGGATTTAACCCACATCCTCAAGGATGTTAGTTGGGTTTATAACCCGCTATCAACGGGAACTCCTTTCCTAGACAATTTTGAGACAATTTTTTTACCTAATGGCTTTAGCATCCATTGCTGGTTGTATTATAATTTTTCACTAATTAGTCAATCAGCACATCATATTTTCTTCCCTGTCCCCTAGTCCTTCATTTTTCTCTTTTCCCACAGTTGTGAGATATTACATGAGAGAATATCTGGGTAGTCAAGAGAAGGATTCTAAAATCAGACCATCTAGATGTGCCTCTTGTCTCTGTCACACACTGACCAGATGACCTTGAGCAAAGGCTCCACCTCACAAACCTCAGTGCCTTGTCCTTCACATTGGGACACAGGAGCAGCTCCTGTAAGGGGTGTCCAGTGGGGCTCACTAGGTATTCGTACAGAGGCAGGGGGATGCTGAGCGCCACTGGATGCTGCTCCAGCCCTGAAGTCATTTGTAAGCCATGAAAGCTGATTCAGACCCTTGGCAAAAAAGGCTGATAAACCTGAGTGACAGGGCAGAGGTTGCCCCTGGCCTGAGCGGGCACAGTTCTAAGTCCCTGTGGTTAGAAGGTTGCTTAGAGATTCAAACTCAGCATGGCAGGAGGCATCCATCAGTGAACCATGCCCTGATGAGGTGGCCTCCGCTGTTCCAGTGCTCTCTGTCACACTCCCCTCCTCTCCTCCCCAGGCTTGGGTCTCCCCAGCCTGCTGTCCATTTGCCTTTTGGTCACAAGTAACCAATTGGACTTCTTGTTTGAAGGTTATTAGATTTTTTTCTGTTTAGATTCAGTCCCTATGGTTTTATTTGCACTCTCTGGCCATGGAATCTTCCTTGAGTATGTTTTGGGAATTTTACCAAGCTTGTGAATATACACACGAGTTTGCAAGCTGCACATGGATATGGATTAAATGAGTCTTAAGCTGGGGAAAGAGTGCCCTTGGAGCACACTTACGGAGTCTTTCTTTCTTTCTCTCTCTCTTTCTTTTTTTTTTTGTTTTTTGTTTTTGTTTTTGTTTTTGTTTTTGTTTTTGGCCACCCTGCAGCATATGGAATTCCCAGGCCAAGGATCAGATCTGAACCATAGTTGCAACCTACACTCCTATGCTGCAGCTACAGCAATGCCAGATACTTTAACTCACTGTGCCTGACAGGGAATCCAACCTGCATCCCAGCACTGCAGAGACACTGCTGTTTCCATTATGCCACAGCAGGAAGTCCCAGCTAGAGCATTTTAAAAGCACTTGCTCTGAACATTTTACTTGTCTTGTTTTCTTCCTCACAATTCTTCAAAGCAGATGAGGGCTGGTGTGATCAACAATGGCTGGACCAGTGTGTGTGCTGTGCTTGGCCTGCTTCCTGCTTGCCAAGCCAAGCTTGAAGAATGGCTCTGTAGAGCCACCTATTCTGCTTTCTGGGGTGACACCAGCCCAGCTGGCCTGTGTTAGCCAGGGCAAAGGCTGGGCCCTGTAGACCCAGAAATGAAACCTCTGCATGGGCTGTAGGCCCAGCCCAAAGCTTCCCTCAAGTGTCATCACCTCCTCCTTCCATTTTCCTGCTTCTTAACCTGTACAAGCCAGGGATCCTTGCCTGTCTCATGTCCCCTTGATGGGGAAGAGACTGTGGTACAGGCCCTTATGGGACAGCTGGAGCACAGCTGAAAATCAAACCTCTGCTTTCGCAGTGTGAACTAAAGATTGACACTTGGAATCTGCCTGTGCAAGGATTGAATCATGAGCCATTGCAGCTGCTGACCCTCAACACCCGCAAAAGGAGCTCGGGGTGGAGATCAAGAGTGAGGTACTCTGTGCTCTGGAAAAACTAGAAGAACAGGTCTTCAAATAGTTAGATATTTCAGGAGAAGATTTTACAAGCCCAATTTTTGCATCTCCTCATAGCTAGAAAAAGCACTAAAATTCTTCATGGCCGTTTTTAAGGAAAGTGTTATCTGGATGTATGCCCAAGAGTGGGATTGCTGGGTCATATGGAAGTTCTATGTATAGATTTCTAAGGTACCTCCATACTGTTCTCCATAGTGGTTGGACCAGCTTACATTCCCACCAGCAGTGCAGAGGAGTTCCCATTTCTCCACAACCCCTCCAGCATTTGTTATTTGTGGACTTATTAATGATGGCCATTCTTACTGATGTGAGATTGTATCTCGTGGTAGTTTTGACTTGAATTTCTTTAATAATCAGGGATGTTGAGCATTTTTTCATGTGCTTGTTGGCCATCTTCCTTGGAGAAATGTCTATTCAGGTCTTTTGCCTGTTTTTCACTTGGGCTGTTGGCATTTTTGCTATTGAGTTGTATAAGTTGTTTGTATATTTTAGAGATTAAGCCCTTGTCAGTTGCATCATTTGAAACTATTTTCTCCCATTCTGTAAGTTGTCTTTTTGTTTTCTTTTTGGTTTCCTTTGCTGTGCAAAAGCTTTTCAGTTTGATTAGGTCCTATTGGTTTATTTTTGCTCTTATTTCTGTTGCTTTGGGAGACTGACCTGAGAAAATATTCATAAGGTTGATGTCAGAGAATGTTTTGCCTATGTTCTCTTCCAGGAGATTGTTGGAGTCTTGTCTTATATTTAAGTCTTTAAGCCATTTTGAGTTTATTTTTGTGCATGGTGTGAAGATGTATTCTAGTTTCATTGCTTTGCATGCAGCTGTCCAGGTTTCCCAGCAATACTTGCTTAAAATACTGTCTTTTTCCCATTTTATGTTCTTGCTTCCTTTGTCAAAGATTAGTTGACCATAGGTGTCTGGGTTTATTTCTGGGTTCTCTATTATGTTCCATTGGCCTGTCTGTCTGTTTTGGTACCAGTACCACACTGTCTTAATGACTGTGGCCTTGTAATATTTCCTGAAGTCTGGGAGAGTTATGCCTCCTGCTTGGTTTTTGTTCCTCAGTATTGCTTTGGCAATTCTGGGTCTTTTGTCACTCCATATAAATTTGTGCATTGCAGCACTATTCATAATAGCCAAGACATGTAATCAACCCACATGTCCATTGACAGATGATTGGATTAGGAAAATGTGATATATAGACACAGTGGAATACTACTCAGCCATAAAAAGAACAAAATAATGCCATTTGCAGAAATATGAATGGAACTAAAGACTCTCATACTGAGTGAAGTAAGTCAGAAAGAGAAAGACAAATACCATATGATATCACTTATATCTGGAATCTAATATACGGCATAAAGGAACCTTTCCACAGAAAAGAAAATCATGGACTTGGAGAATATACTTGTGGTTGCCAAGGGGAAGGGGGAGGGAGTGGGATGGATTGGGAGTTTGGGATTAATAGATGCAGACTATTGCCTTTAGAATGTATTAGCAATGAGATCCTGCTGTGTAGCACTGGGAACTATATCTAGTCACTTATGATGGAGCATGATAATATGAGGAAAAAGAATGTATACATGTATGTGTAACTGAGTCACCCTGCTGTACCGTAGAAAAAAATAAAAGGTAAAACCCCCCAAAAAAAAAATCCATGGCGACATCTGCTCCTTATGACTAGCAGTAATCTTCACGAGACTAGCAGCAATCTGCTGCAAAATGCGTGCTTGGTTGCATGTACCTCCCCTTCACCAAAATCACATGTATACTGACTGACCTTTCCCTCTGCTTCTTTGGAGAAGTATTTCAGAGCTATCTGTAATACCGTCTCCTGGGCTATAGTTCTCATTTTGCCCCAAACAAAACTTAACTCTCAACTTTTAGGTTGTGTTTATTTTTTAAGTTGACAACAGAAACACAGAGGAGATGACTTGAGTTTCATTTGAAGGTATCCTCCACCCTCACCCTTCTATCCATGAGTCTTACAGCGTCAAGCACCTGGGATCCCACAGAGAAGCCCCTTCCTTGAGCCTCAGGGGTTTATAGTCACAACTGTCAGGGCAGAAACTGGCCTTGGCAGGGCAAATGCCTAATCCCTGAGGGGCCCATGTGAGGCTGTCTGTCCCAGTGCCATCCTAGTCCTGTTTCTTTGAACTATTTTAAATGTTAATGCCTTTAAATCCACCCATCCATCCTGAGCAAAGGAAGCCATGGATAGAGCTGGATGAGTACCCATCTCAGCGCCTTTGGGGAGACGCTCATCCCCAGCTTCCTCAGGGGAGGATGGAGCTGAGGGTCCCTGTGCTGGGACTGTGCTGGCTGGACCTGCGGCTTCAATTTCCAGCCTCTGAGTGGGGTGGGGGTGGTGGGTGTGCCCATCTCCTCGGGCTCGGGTAAGGACCAAGTGGGATAATAAGTGAGAAATCCCCAGGACCAGGCGCCCACTAAGAATGCAAGGGATCTTGGTGATAATTATAGTGATCACAGTGTGAGGGTCTAGAGGGGTCAGTGACTCCCAGCGGGTACTCAGTGACTGTCAGCCTCCTTCCCGCTGGTGCCCGCCAGCTGCAAATTGCTTTTTTTTTTTTGTCTTTTTCAGGGCTGCACCCACGGCATATGGAGGTTCCCAGGCTAGGCGTTGAATCAGAACTGTAGCTGCCAGGCTACACCACAGCCACAGCCACACCAGATCTGAGCTGCATCTGTGACCTAACCACAGCTCACAGCAATGCACCGGATCCTTAACCCACTGAGCGAGGCCGGGGATTGAACCTGGGTCCTCATGGATACTAGTCAGATTCGTTTCTGCTGAGCGAGGTTGGGAACTCCACAAATCACTTTTTTGCCCTGAACTGAGGGATGACATCATTCTGTGGTGGGTGGGCTGTGCTGGGGGCAGGGCTGGGAAGCCGTGGTTGGGTGTCTTCACTTTGCTTTTCAAGGCTTTCACATACCCAGAATTTAGAGCTCATTGTGCCTTTGAGGGTCCTTCACTGAGGACTAAGTGGGGTCTTTGAGACCAGACCACGTGCTACTGGCCACGCCTTCCCTCCAGCCCCACCTTAGCCTCTTCTCTCACCTTTTAGCCCTTTTCCTGGCCTTTCCATCCCCACTGGAAGCTGGTCCCCTGGGCCCAGGGGACCAGCTGGCCTTTTTTCTGATGCACACAGACAGCGCCCATGTGCCCCACACACTCTCTCTGCTAGTCCTGAAATCTCGTGCTCCTGGCTGCACATCTAACATTTTACATCACAAACTTAAATAGAGCCCAAGATGTCATTTCTAGCATATTATAAATAATGGTATTTAAAAATAGCACACTTAAATCACATTTTAAAAATATACTCAGCGGAAAGTAAATACCTTCATCCCTGCAGAATACATGGCAGGATTCTTCCTTCGCTTTGAACGTTTAAACCTTTAATTTGTGTTTTTTTTCCTCTGGCCACACCCACAAGGATCCAGCCCTCGCCACAATAGTGACAATACCAGATCTTTAACCCACTGAGCCACCAGGGAACTCCAGAATTTGTATTTCTGTTTCATTTTATCATAAGTTTATGCTTGAAAGTCAGTTACTGATTATTCTGTGATATTCCTTTGCATATGTGTGTTTGTAATATATGTGTGTATATATTCACATACATGTGATTAAACATTTCTTGTGGCTTGAGTTATTATTATTTATAGTTTGTTATCAAAATAAAATACTGTAATTAGAAGCATAGTGTATATATATAATATAGTACATACATTAGAAGCATAGTACATATATAATATTTCTAAATGAGATGGTTGTTGGAGAGACTTCCAGGGAGGCCTGGTATGTGGCCCCACGAGCTGTTCCTTTGTGTAGCTCTGGACATCTCTCTAGGACGGTGTAGGGCATAGCAAAGAGGAACCTGCAGGACAGGCATATTCCCCACAATTTTAAGACAGATTCTATATAGCATTTGAGAATTTGAAAGTTCATTGTTAAAAAGCTTTCTATGCTCAGTGGACTCAGATTAAGAGCCACTGCTCCAGGCTCTCCCCACCCACCCAGGCCTAGATCCGTCCCCCCATCACCACCATCTGTGCTCATGCACCCTTCTGTGCTCTCCTGTGTGACCCCCACTGTCCCCACCCCAACAGCTTCTCTAGAACTGTGGACTCTTCCAGAATGCAGTTGTGCCTTTTGTTTCCATGTGACCTTCCAAGAACCTGTGTGGACCAAGAGTCTCCCACTTTGCCTTGATGCCTTCAGAGTATCACTCTCTGAATCTTTCTTTGCTGGAGTCAACATGTTGACTTTCCCTCCATGTTTGCTGCCCCTTCAGGGGTGCCATTTCTGTGTGTGGCTTTCTCTGTAGAGTTGTAGCAGAATGTGTCCCTCAGTGTGGGTTCAGTGGCATCACCAGTCAGGAAACCCTAATGACCAGGATTCCGCTTTGGGGCCTCCTCCTCAAAGCCCCAGTGCCCAGCCATGGAAAAGAAGCACAGTCCATGGGGAAGCAGGATGAACATCAGTTCTCCATAGGCTGGCCTGGCTGGGACCTGTTCTTGAATCTCCTGTGATGAGGGGGGCCTTCCATGCACGTGGACATTGTGCCACCACAAATGTGTTCATCTGGGTCAGCATTTGCAGTCATGCCAGGAAAGCAGTTCCTATTGGGAGTGTTGTCAGCACTTTGCTGAATTCCCTCTGTACATGGTGGCATTTCTAGAGCAGGCAGAACCCAATTCTCAGACAGAATTATTTGTTAGCATGTACCAAAGCTTTATTTAACTCATCGAGAAGGGAACCAGCAAGAAGACAAATAGTGTGGCTCCAAGAGCATTTGAATCACTGGGATTTATAAAGTCAGTTAACAAAGAAATTCAGAAATAAGATGCTTAAGTTATGCCAACTCTCTATAGAGCAAAACAAAAAACAAAAAAAAAACCCTATCTGGGGCTAACTTTTTGACTGGGGTCAATAAAAATCATAATAAGTAATCAATTTCTGCAGGTTAACATCTAACTTTATAAGGCTGTAAATCCTCTGCGTAGCAGTTGTGAGTTGTTAGATAAATGATTGTGACACTTCCTAAGAGTTTCAAAATAGGATCCAGTGGTGTTTTAGCAGGATATCAACAATTCAAGGAATTCTCATTTTTCCTTTTTTTCAAATTCTGGATAAACTTTTCTATAACAAGTAGCTAGAGAAAGAAAGAAAATGTGAAGATGGCTGACAAATTACGGGAAATCAGGCAGCACTATCTTTTCACCTCCACACTGAACTTGAACCCTCCTATGGCTGCTGCAAGGGTGTCTGTGGTCAGCAGCATATGATGTGGCTCCTGGTCATTGCTACCTCTCAATGTTCATATCCTTGAGTGTCCCTTGCCATTGTGTCAGGGTGGGCTGAGCAACGTGCTCCTGCTAAAGACAGTACAGCAGAAGTGACAGGCTACCACCTCCGAGATCAGGTTATGGAAGTGCTTGCTCTGATGAAGCAACTGTCGTTTTGTGATCTTACTGATATGATGCCCATATGGCAAGGAACCCTCCAGAAGCAATCCTGACAACAATTCCAGCAGTGAGCTTGGGAGGGGGTACATCCCCATTTGAGCCTTCAGAGGAGACCATGGCCTCAGCCAACCAACCCTTTGATTGTAGACTATGAGCCAGATAATCCAGCCGAGCTATGCTCTGACACCTGTGGCCCACAGAAACTGGGAGATAATAAATATGTGATATTTTAAGTCGCTGAATTTGGGGATACTTTGTTTCCCAGCAATGGCTAATATAGCATCTGTTAAAGGTACAGTGTACCTGGAGATGTCCTTTCAATAGAGCTGTCATTCATCTCTTTCTCTGCTTTTGTGCCTTCCTTCTCTGTCCTACTCTCCTACCTTTTCCCCTTAATCTTTAATACTCTTTAAAGTCAATAATTATTTTTCTCTTTTAATTGAAGCACAGTTGATTTATAATGTTGTATTAGTTTCAACATTTCAATAGATATATATAGAGAGAGATTATTTTTTCTTTTCCATTATGGCTTATTGCAAGATATTGAATAGAGTTCCCTGTACTATACAGTAGGATCTTGTTAGTTATTTCTTTTATATATAGTAGTGTGTATCTGCTAATCTTAGATTCCTAATTTATCCCTCCCCCTTCCCCTTTGGTAACCATAAGTTTGTTTTCCATGTCTGTAAGTCTGTTTCTGTTTTGTAAGTTCATTTGTATCATTTAAAATTTTTTTCTTTCTTTTTTTATTATTTTATTTATTTATTTTTATCATTTACTTATATAGATATTTTTCTACTGTACAGCATAGTGATGCAGTTACACATACATGTATACATTCTTTTTTCTCACAGTAAGTGTTCCCTTGTTTGTATCATTTTTTTCAATTCTGCATATAAGTGATATCATATTTGTCTTTGTCTGACTTCACTCACTATGATGAGCTCCATGTTACTGCAAATGGCATAATTTCATTCTTTTTATGGCTCAGTGTTATTCTGTTTTATATATGTAATACAGCTTTATCCATTCATCTGTCAGTGAACATTTAGGTTGTGTCCATGTCTTAGCTATTGTAAGTAGTGCTGCAGTGAACATTGGGGTGCATGTATCTTTCTGAATTAGAGTTTTTGTCTTTTCTGGGTGCATGCACAGGAGTGGGATTGCTGGATCATATGGCAGTTCTATATTCAGTTTTCTGAGGAACCTTCATATTGTTCTCCATAGTGGCTGCACCAACTTACATTCCCACAAACAGTGTCAGAGGGTTCCCTTTTCTCCACACCCTCCCCAGCATTTATTTCTTGTGGACTTTTTAATGATGTCCATCCTGATCGGTTTTAGGTGATACCTCATTGTAGTTTTGATTTGTGTTTCTCTAGTACTTAGAGATGTTGAGCATCTTTTCATGTGCCTGTTGGTCATCTTCCTTTCTTGACTCCTGTTCCACTTGTGTCCCCTTCTCTGGCATCTTTGAAAACTTTCCTAACCATTGATGAGAGAGGCTTGAACTCAGAGGCAAGCTGCTTATTTGTGGGGACAGTGTGCAGTTCAGATAAAAATACTCAATCCTTGACCAACAGCCAAAAAAAAAGGAAAAAAAGAAAAAAAAAAGAACAAAGCAAAAATTAAAAACCTTTGTTGAAGTCAGTTGCCTCATACTTGTTCTAATTTCTCCAAAGCTTCAGGACTTCTCACTTGGTCTTGAGCCAATGCTTAGTGTTTGAGCGAAACTGGCTTATTTTTTCCTCAGGGGAGGTGGACATATATATTTTCTGCTTTAAAATGAAGTTTCTTTTTTAACTCAAACAGCTTATCCCATAAATTTTAACTTCCTGTTCATTTCAGTGTAGAAACAACCTTTTAAAATTTTTAAGTTCTTTTTTAATTTTCAAAACAAGAAATAGACCTACAGACATAGAAAACAAGCTTATGGTTACCAAAGGGTAAAGGGGTAATAGGAGGGATAAATTAGGAGTTTGTGATAAACACATACTGTATATAAAATAGATAACCAGCAAGAACCTGCTTACAGCACAGGGAGCTATGCTCACTATTTTGTAATAAACTATAAAGAAAAGGAGTCTGAAAAAGAATATATATGTGTGTGTGTGTGTGTATGTACACATATATATATGTACATGAATTACTATGCTGTATACTTGAAACTAACACAATACTGTGAATTGACTATATTTCATAAAAAATAAAAAAATAAAATCATACATTAAAAGAGCACAAAAATTATTTTAAAAATGCCTATTCAAAGATAATGAGCACATCCCCCAAAATAGTTTTAGGAAAATGCCTAGCCAGGTGCATGATTTTTAGGACATGCTTAGTGACTTCTGATTCTCAGACAGTTGCCCCTGTGCCGTGGTTTGTGACCAGAGCCTAGGGTGCAGCCCCCTGGAGGCACATAGGTATTCCTCTGGAAGGGAGCTGACATCTGGCCACTCCCCTATGGGCCCATCAGGACTCAACCCGCCAGGGACAATGCTGCATGCACTCTTCCTGCTTCATGAGCCATAGAGAGCACCGCCCACATGGAGTCTTCCCCATAGGGAGACCAGGGGGCAGAAGGGTGGCAAGTTGGGAGTTCCCATTGTGGCTCAGTGGTTAACGAACCCAACTAGTATCCATGAGGACGCAGGTTCGATCCCTGGCCTTGCTCAGTGGGTTAAGGATCTGGTGTTGCCTCGAGCTGTGGTGTAGGTCGCAGACACAGCTCGGATCCCCTGTTGCTATGGCTGTGGTGTAGGCCAGCAGCTACAGCTCTGATTCAACACCTAGCCTGGGAACCTCCATATGCCAAGGGTGTGGCCCTGAAAAGACAAGAAAAAAAAAAAAGGAGGGTGGCAAGTTCTTGGCACATAGAAATGGGAGGGAGGAAGTAATCTTATTTTATTTCCCCTGTTTTTGCATAACAACCAGAAACCTCTGCTATTCTCTCTTTTTTGAGACCTTCAAACATGGAATATTGCAACAGCAAGGGTCCTTAGCTCACCTTGCCAAAGCCCTGTATTTTGAGAGAAGGGGACAGAGGCTTAGCCATGGGCTTGAATGGTGAGGGCAGAAGCAGCGTCCTGATACCCCTCCTTCACTGGCTTGTCCCCAGCATCCCACTGTGCATTTCCAGGCTTCCACATCCCACTGTCCACAGACTCAGGAACTGAGACACAGCCAGGAAAAAGGCGTGCCCATTATCCCACCTGTGTGTGAGCATTTATATGGGGCAGGGAGGGGGCACATGATGTGTCTGGTGCCTGAGGGAATGGGCACCTGCCTGTCTGGGTCTGGGCCTGTGTGGGATCAGTTAGCAAACTTGCTGGTATGTCTAGCGGTCTGGGCAAGGGGAGTAGGAACACACTATCCGCCTACCCACTCTGTCATCCAGGCTAGCTCTTCAGAAGAGAAGAGGGGGCAGCAGTTCAACCCCTCAGCAATTCTACTCCTCACCTGAGCAGGTGAGGATGGACCCTGTTATTACAGGTTGGATAATAGCTCGTATTTACAGAGCACATGCTGTGGGCAGTGTGTTTCCTGTACCAGCTCCTTAAAACTTTAGATCAGGTAAGAAGTACTGTTGTGATTTTTAATTCCACCAGTGATGAAACTGAAATAGCATGCCCAAGGCCACACAAGCAGTGGTGGTGGGGCCACTTTGATGCCAAGAGACTGATTCCAGGGCCAGGCCCCATCCCCAGGCTGCAGTGCCTCTCCTAAAGCAAAGTCACAGCAGAAACAGCTTGACACACCGCTGTCCCCAGTGGGTGAAACCCGCAAAGCAGTTCTGTCCAAGGGCCAAGATGCAGAGCCACGACATGGCCACCATGGTCCTGACAGGGCTTGGACAAGGCCATGGGGTGCCTTGGCCATGAAAGGCAGGTCACAGGGCCCAGCAGTGCACTCTGGAGGGGCAGCGAGATGAGGACAGCCGAGGAGGCTGGGGGCCTGAGCCCCGGATGGCCTGGCTCCTCCCATATCATCACAGTGTGAGAATATGAGGTAGTGGTGGTAGTGGGTTTAAGAAATGTCTTTGGACTTCCTGCCATGGTGCAGCGGGTTACGAATCCAACTGAAGCTGCTTAGATCTCTGCAGAGATTCAGGTTCAATCCCTGACCTCGCACAGTGGGTTAAGGATCTGACATTGCTGCATTTATGGCATAGGTCCCAACTGCAGCTTAGATTTGATTCCTGGAATGGGAACTTCCATATGTCACTGGTGGAAAAGAAAGGAAGGAAGGAAAGAAGGAAGGGAGTTAGGAAGGAAGATGTCTTCAAGGGGGCATGCTCAATAGCTTCTTGCCATGCAAATGTTGAAATGTGAATTTGGTGAAAATTTCATTCAAATCCCACCCTTCAATCTCTGTCTGTAGAGAGGATAAGACACAGATGAGGAGGTGTGGGAGTGAATCTGTACACCACACTGCTGAAAGCTGGTCTCAGTCATAGCATGATGACCTGGTGTCAGTGAGGAAATGGTTTATGTTGAGTTATGTGCAATAGCCAAGAGGTGGAAACCACCCAAGTGTCCAACTACGGATGAACGGCTAAACAGAGTGTGGTCCATCTGTAAAGTGGAATATTGTGCAGCCTTGCTGTGGACTGCATGCTATGCCCCCTGACCCCGATTCATATGTTGAAGCCCTAACTGTCAGTGTGATGGTAGTGGGAGGTGGGACCCGGGGGGGACTGGGTTTAGATGAAGTCTCGAAGATGGACCTTCCCCTGTCATGGGGTTAGTGCCTTTAGAAGAGACTCCAGAAAGCTTGCTTTCTCAGTTGTGTGAGGACACAGTGAGAAGTTGGCATCTACAAGCTAGGATGTGGGCTCTCACCAGACACTAGATCTGCCGGCATATTGATCCAGGACTTCCCAACCTTCAGAACTGTGAGAAATCAATGCCCATTGCTTAAGCCCTCCAGTGTGTGGCATTTTGTAATAGCTAAGACTAAGATGAGTTTTAAGAAGTAAAGAAATCCTGACACCTGTCACAACAGATATGCACCTTGAAGACAGTGTGCCAAGCAAAATAAACCAATCACTGAAGGACGGATATATGATTTACTGGTTCGAGGCTCCTGGGATTGTCAAATTCAGAAACAGAGCAGATGGTGGTTTCCAGGGGCTAGGGATAGGGGAAAATGGGAGTTACTATTTAATGGGGCAAAGTTTCCATTGGGGAAGATGAAAAAGATGGGGGGTGGTGATGGGTGCACCGCAATGTGAATATACTTCATACCATGGAACTGTACACTTAAAATGGTCCAGCTGCTCGATTTCATGTTATATATGTTACAATAATAAAAACATGCAAGATTAGATGTATTGATGGAGGGTTGACTAGTAAGACTGAAAACAGCTTTAGAATGGTAAAGGGACACTCACTGAAATATAAACACTTGCTCCAGTGAGGAAAGCTGAGCCATCACCCTACTGGCAGAAGCCCACAGACGTGGAAGCTGATGGTACCTGGAGGGCTCAGGAAGGTAGCAGGTTTGATGTCAGTTGAGGCCCAGGTGTAGTCTCCCATGACAAGAAGCAAAGCCTTTAGCCTCTGTGTGACCATGGGGAGAGTAATATGCTCTGATTTTCTGCTCTCTCCCCCAGGTGGAAGCGACCAAAGAGGACACTCTCCTGGCCGAGGTCCCGGTACATGGAGAGAAGGAAGACCACAGTCTCCTAATTGGTACCATATACATTAGGTCAAATAATTTTCTTATTTTTGAGCCACACCAACCCCAAATTACACCCCATTTGGAGCCAGGCACAAGCTGGTGTAGTAACAGTGACTGTTGCTGGGGCATAGACCTCACTGCCTCGTTCCTCCATCAGGTTCTGGCACCTTCCATGACCTTATTTCCTCAAGCCTCACAGATGCTCAGGTGGATTCAGAGAGGTTACACAGCACATCACAGCTCATCACGGGCAGAGCTGGGGTTGAAATTAGATAAACCCATCCAAGTGCTTATCTCAAACAAAAAAAAAAAAAGAAGAAGAAGAAAGAAAGGAACAGGAGACACTCATCTATAGCATGGGGTTTAAACTCACCTGCCCCCCAGCATGTAAAATTAATTACATGCTCACTAATATAGAACTTTCCATCATCTGTCCTCAGCCAACTTTCTGTAGAGGTCCAAATCATCAAATGTGTTTGGTTTTGTGGGCCTTATGGTCTCAGTTTTAACTGCTCCGTTCAGCCACATGCAAAAGCCAAAAGCCACCAGAGATGCAACAACAGTGAGTGGGTGTAGCTGATTTCAGTATAGCGTTATTGGGTGGTGGGCCATACTTGGTCCACAGGCCATCATTTTCCAACCCCTCATTGATGGAGACAGAGGGTGCTTTATTGGGCATGACTGGGTACCCACCAGTAGCCCAGCGCTGATTTGCTGGTGGAAGTCACACTCCCATGCTGTGTGCTCGTTGTTTTTCCCCAGCAACTGGCTGGCTGTCAGCTTGTGGTCAAGCTGCAGAAGGCCATTTTATCCCTCTAACTGGGATTATCCCACTGAGGAAATCAAATCTTTATGAATTTTGTTTGATTGTTGTTGTGAGAATGGCAGCTGTTGGAAAGATGGCAAGTGGTTGAACGTCTTCAGCAAGCATAGTGTTTCAGTTGTGGAGTCTTTTCTAAGAGCCAAGGGAAGGGTGAGGGGGGTGGCTCGCTGATAAAGGCATAGGTGGGGTGAGGTGGCAACACAATGACACTGTCAAAAGCTTGCACATTGGAAGAGAACTAGAAATCCAGCGACTCCAAATGAATCCCTCTAGGATGAATGAAGAATAAGTGTTTGATGTTTTGGAACAGTCTAGTCCATCTCCTTTTCAACTAATTGTTGCTGGGATTGACAGAATGCAAGGTGGGAAGGGCTGAAAGTTGGAAAGCCCCCTTCTGTCCTGTGGGATGGCATTTGAGTCTGACGTCTGTTATTTGCTGTCTCGCATGAACAGTCAGGCAGTGCCCCAAACTGGCCCAAATGCATGTCCCAGCAGACGGAACGGGTTTCTTCTCTCCTTCACATTTCCCTCTCTGTTCTCTTCCACAGATGGATGCTTTCTAGCCTGCTTCCAACCCCCACCTCGGCTCAGTGTTGGGCGGCCCTTCTACATGATCCTATGACTCTTGATATGGACGCAGTCCTGTCAGACTTTGTTCGGTCCACAGGGGCAGAACCTGGTCTGGCCAGAGACCTGCTAGAAGGTAGGCTTCCTCCAGGCCCCCAACCACCCTCTTGGGCATAACTATCTTCCAGCCCAGAGGCAAAAGATAAGAGGGTTTCTCTTACCCGACCGGGGTGGTACTTGGACTCCTTAAAAAGTAAAAGGAAGTGTTGATGGTGAAATTATTTTTGTTACTCTTGACTTTCTTTGGGAAGTGGAATAGATCCCCCAACTCTCCACAGGGAAAGAGCAAAGGGCATTAGCTAGGCTTGGCTTTGCGTTAAGGCTGATAGATATTGAGTCAAAAAACTATCAGTAGTTATTTTTTTAAAGAAAATATATTTGGTAAAGAAGAAATTATTGAATGTTCAAGAAAACTCCTTTTTTTGGCTTAAATAATGAAAGTTTATTTTCTCATGGTTTTGGAGGCTAGAAGTCCAAGATCAAGATGTCAGCAGGTTTGATTTCTTCTTTTTTTTAATTAAAGTATAGTTGATTTAAGAAAAACCTTTTTATTGGAGACCTTAGCTTCTTATCTTTGTCTTAGCAGAGACAAAACTACTTTAGGCCAAAGTTTTGGGTGAAAAGAACACCTAATAGCCAATAAAATAGTGGAGAATAATTCACAAGCAAGAAGGCAAATTCATCCTCAGGCTTTTTGAGTAGATCATTTAGTACATGAAAAATGTGCTTCTCCATGTTTAGAATGTTTTCAGATAGTTTTTCAGCTCTAATCATCATGAAATAAAAGTGAATGTTTTTGGTCTCTAAAATGGATTTACATTGTACATTTTTGAAATTTCTTTTTTTGTGCTGGGGTAAAGAGAAGAGGTGGGAAGAAGTAATCACGGCTTCTCAGAACGTCGTGTGTGAAAGGAGAGAATTTTTAAATGATTACTCTTTGCTTCACATATACAGACTCCTTGTGAAATTAGCAAATACTTGGTCAGGTAGTGTTAAGTCACAATGAAGGAATCTTCATTCTCTTAGGAAAAAATATGAATTACTGTACATATGCATGAATGGAGATAACTACTCAATCTCATTGAATATGAAGATCTACCAGTTGGAAGATGCTGGTAAAATGGCAGTGCCATAACACAGTTTTTAAATTTCCCTGGACTTCCCAGAATTTTACGCAAACTCAGAGTTTAGACTTAAACTTGCTTAGAGAATATTTGTGATATACGTAAGTCAAAGTGCTATTCAGTGTCACCCGAATAGCTTGCACTGCTTTTCTTAATTTCAGTGATCAGTTGGAGTAGAAAAGTAGGTTTTCAGTGAAGTTGGCCGTGAGGGCTGCGGTCAGGTTCAGGCTTAGCATTTACTGGCTGTGAGATGTAGGGCAAATGCTTTTCTTTCTCTTAGCCTCTGTTTTTTTTTTTTTTTTTTTCTTCTTCTTCTGTACTTTGAGCCTAACCCACCTCCCAGGGTGACTAGGAACATTAGAAGTTGTGGTGTAAGGTGCTCTGTGCAGTGATCAGCATGTAGCAGACACTCATAGTGGGAGAAGGCCTTTTCAGCTGTTTCCATCTTTGCAACTGGTACTAACATTAACCTTCATTTGGAAGCAAGAGTTGTCAGCTCTGGAGTTCCCATCGTGGCTCAGTGGAAACAATCTGACTAGTATCCATGAGGATGCAGGTTTGATCCCCAACCTTGCTCAGTGGGTTAAGGATTCGGCATTGCCATGAGCTGTACTGTAGATCTCATATGTCTCAGATGAGGCTCAGATCCCATGTTGCTGTGGCTGTGGTGTAGGCCGGCAGCTACAGCTCCAGTTCAACCCCTGGCCTGGGAACGTCCATATGCCAAGGGTATAGCACTAAGAAGACAAAAAAAAAGTTGTCAGCCGTTTTCTAATTTTATCCTTTAAGGCTTTTGTATGTACAGTTAGAAGAACTGGAACATGTGTGTAGATTTGTGTTATCACTGATGCTCAGCGCTCAGAACCATGGCATTGCCCCCCATACCCATCTGCTCTTTACTGCCCTGCTTTCTCCAACCCTGGCCACTTGCTTCATCTTTTATCTTCTTGCTTTTTGTGTCTTTTAAGAATGTTCTGGAGTTCCCTGGTGTCACAGCAGGTTAGGGATCTGGCATTGTTGTCACTGCTGTGGTTCAGGTCGCTGCTGTGGCATGGTTTCAATCCCTGGCTCCCAAAAATCTATATGCCTCGGGTGTGGCCAAAGGAAAAAAAAAAGAATGTCATGTTCATTGTGTCACACAGGACCTAATCTTTTTTAAACTGGCATATTTTCACTCCCCATCATCATTTCAAAATTCATCTGAGCTGTTGTGTGTGGGTCCATGGTTTGTCCCTTTGTGTTGCTGGGTGATGCTCAGAGATGGACCACGGATTGTTTAGCCAGTCCCCTGTGGGGGACATTCGGTCGTTTCCAGTTTTTGCAGTTATGACTAGAGCTATGATACACTTAAGAATAAGAGTTTTTCAACGTTGTCTCTGTGAGGATGCAGGTGTGATCCCTGGCCTTAGTGAGTTAAGGATCTGGCATTGCCACAAGCTGTGGCATAGACTGCAGATGAGGCTCAGATCTGGTATTGCCATGGCTGTGGTGTTGCTGCAGCTGCAGCTCCAGTTCGACCCCTGGCCCAGCAACTTCTGTATGCAGCATGTGCAGCCATAAAAAGAAAAAAAAACAACAGGGGGTTTTGAGAACAGTTTTAATTTTTGCAGGGTAAACACAAGAGTAAACACAAGTGCTTGTTCATATGTTAAGTGTATGTTTAACTTTTTAAGGAATTGTGAAACTGTTTTCCAGAGTAGCTGTACCATTTTGCATTTATACCAGAAATGCAGCTTCACCAGCACTTGGCTTTATTATTTTTAAAACATTCTAGTAGGTTTGGAATGGTATTTCCTTATCATTTTAGTTTTCATTTCCCTAATGATGCTGAATTTTTTCAAGTTATTATTTTCCATCTGGGTATTTTCCCTGGTTCAATGTCTGTTCAAGCCTTTTGCCTGTTTCTCAGGAAAATGCAGTTGTTGTTTTTTTATGGTTGAGTTTTGAGAGCTTATTATATATTCTGAGTATAAATCCTTTGTCAGATATGTGATTTGCAAATATTTTCTCCCAGGCTGTGCTTGACTGCTCACTCTCTTAACAGTGCCCTTAGCAGAGCAGTTTTTAATTGTGAGGAAGTCCAGTTTATCATTTTTTCCTTTTATGGATGGTGCTTTGTGTGACATGTCTAAGAACCATCTCATGACAAGGTCATGAAGATTTTCTCCTATGCAAACTCTTAGAAGTTTTATACTTTTATGTTTTCATTTAGATCATTGACTCATTTTGAGTTGATTTTTGTGTAACATGAGATTTAAGACAATGTTCATAAAAGTGCATATAGATGTTCAAACCATTTTTTGAAAAGATTATTCTTCCTCCATTGAATCACCTTTGTAAATTTGTCACAAACCATCTGAGCATATCTGTGGGAAACTATTTCTCAATGCTTGTTCTATTCCATTGATCAATATGTCTATTCCTTTGCCAATACTTCCCCAATTACTATAGCTTTATAGTGATTCTTAAAATCAGCATGATTCTTTCAGCTTTGTTACTCTTTTTCCAAAGTGTTTCATGCATACTATTTTTTTCACTTTCCATATAAACTTGAGGAATGGCTTACCAATATAAAATTTCCTGCTGGAATTTTGATTGAAATTATGTTAAATCTATAAATAAATGCTATGTTATATGTTCCAATCCATGAAGTCAGTATAGTCATTTATTTGGGACTTTGAGTTTTTTCATTAATATTTTGTAGTTTTTAATATACCAGATCCTATGCATATTTTGTGAGATATATCTTTGGAGAGAGATGGGACTGCTTTAAATGGTACTTTTTTTTTGTCTTTTTTTTTTTTTTTTTTTTTGTCTTTTTGCCATTTCTTGGGCTGCTCCCGCGGTGTATGGAGGTTCCCAGGCTAGGGGTCGAATCGGAGCTGTAGCTGCCAGCCTACGCCAGAGCTACAGCAACACGGGATCTGAGCCGCGTCTGCGACCTACACCACAGCTCACGGCAATGCCAGATCCTTAACCCACTGAGCAAGGGCAGGGATCGAACCCGCAACTTCATGGTTCCTAGTTGGATTCTCGTTAACCACTGTGCCATGACGGGAACTCCCTAAATGGTACTTTTTTAAAGTTCACTTTCTAATTTTTCATTGCTAGCATATAAAAATAGAATTGATTTTTGCATGTTGACTTTATATCCTGCAATCTTGCTAAACTCAATTATTTTTTCAGGACTCTGTGTGTGTGTATTTGTGTGTATTCTGTGAAATTTTCTAGACTGTATATGTTGTTTTCATATATAGAAAGTTTTATTTCTTCCTTTCCAATGTGTACCTTTTATTTATTGGTTTTTGACTTATTCTGGCTAGGACTTCCAGTAAAAGATTGAATAAGAGTAGTGGAAGGGAACATCCTTACCTTGTTCTTTTTTTCTTTTTCTTTTTCTTTTTTTTTTTTAAGGCTGCACCTGCAGCATATGGCAGTTCCCACACTAGGAGCCAGCTCAGAGCTGCAGCTGTGGGTCTATGCCACAGCCACAGGCAATGCCAGATCCGAGCTGCCTGTGTCACCCATGCTGCAGTTCATGGCAACACCAGACCCTTAACTCGCTGAGTGAAGTCAGGGATTGAACCCACATCCTCATGGACACTATGTTGGGATATTAACCCACTGAGCCACAAATGGAACTCCCTTGTCTTGTTCTTGATCTTAGGGGGAAAACTTTTAGTCTTTCACCATTATGTAGAATGTTAGCTAGGGGTTTTGTTGATGCTCTTTGTCAGGTGAAGGAAATACTTTTCTATTCCTAGTTTGCTGAGAGTTTTATCATGATTCTTTTTCTCAAATGCATCTTTTATCTACATCAATTGATATGAACGAGTTGTTTCTCTTCTTTAAATTGCTAATATAACATATTGCATCAATTGCGTTCTAATAGTAAACCAGCCTTTATTCCTTTCAAGATTTTTCTGCCCCCACATTCTCCTCTCCTAATGGGACTTGGATTAGACCTTAGGTAAAGGTTAGACCTTTTGTTATTGTCCAACAAGTCCCTCCAGTTCTACTCATTTTCTCGTTCAATCTTTTCTCTATCAATTATTCAGATTGTAGAACTCCTGTGGATCTACTTTTAAGTATACTGACTTCTCTATTACTTCCATTCTATTACTGAGCCCATCCAATGAATTTTAACTTTAGTTATTGAATTTTTTCATTTCTGACATTTCTACTTGATTCTTCCTATTTTTACTTTTATTTTTTTATCACTTGATTCTTCTTTATATCTTCTACTTCTTTTCTGAATCTTTCCATATTTTTCAAGAGCATTCTTAAAAATTGTTGGAAATTTTTTAAATTTTTATTTATTTTTACTTTTTATTAAAGTATAGTTGATTTACAATATTGTGTCAATTTCTGCCGTACAGCAAAGTGACTCAGTTGTGTGTGTATATATATATATATGTGTGTGTATATATATATATATATATATATATTCTTTTTCTCATATTATCTTCCATCATGTTGTATCACAAGAGATTGGATATAGCTCCCTGTGCTATACAGTAGGATGTCGATGCTTATCCTTTCTAAAAGTAAAAGTTTGCATCTAACCCAAAACTTATTTACAACAACTGCTTGAAAGTCTTGGTCAGATAATTCCAATATCTGTTGCATCCCAGAATTGCTGTTGAGGTTTCTCTGGCTTTTTATATGGTGAGTAATTTGGATTGTATTGTAGATATTTTGAATATTATGTTTTGAGACTTTGGTTGTTTTTTCAATTTTATGGCAAGTATTATTATTATTCTCTTAGAAAGTAATTAACCCAGTTGGGTTCAGAACACAAATTCTGAGTTCCCTAAGACTTCTGTGGATTGTGATTTTTAAGATCAAGTCTTTGAGAAATGCTATTTGGCTCTGTTTCATGTGTGGACCACCTTGTGGCTAGTCTGAGATTTAAGCAGTAGCCTGTCCCATATTTTAATACCCAAGTCTCTAGAATCTATTTAGGGTCAGATCTATGTGCAGCTCAGAGGTGAGCCCAAGAGTTCATAAACAACTTTAAGGGGTTGCTTTCCCAAGCTCCTGCTTTATAATCTCCTCATTGGTTTTGGATCCCTGAGACGTTGCTCTCTAGCCCTCCAGCCCGGACCTGGGGCTTTGTTTGCCCTATGCTCCCACACACTTGATTTGTGCCCATCTCAGAGCTGAATAGTCAGAGGCCAGAGAGAGAACAGCAGCAGTGGGGTTCACCCTGCCCACTGGGAACTCTGGCTCCTCTGACTGGAGAAGAAGTTCCACATCGTCCATTCTGATTTCCTGGTATCTCCCATTGCTGCCACAGAAGAACTGGGAAGAAGTTCTGGGGCACAGGAGAACTGAGAAGAAGTTTTTAAGAAAAAAAAGATAAAGAAGGGATTTTTACACCCTCTCTGAACATTGGAGACACCTTCCTGCTTCTTAAGCCAGAGAAGAGGTCTTCTCTTGGAGTTTAATGCCTACTTCTGGGCTTGGGGCTGCACTGAGTTCACACTGGGAGACTGGAAGTAAAAAGTGAACTCCTCACCAGTTCTGAAGTTCTTCTCCTCTACCTGCACTCATTTACTTTTCCGTTCCCACTAGCTGCTCCCGGCATGCTGTCTAGGCATATAGCTGCTTTCAGTAGGAGAGATGGGTGGGGTGTCCCTTCCTCATATACTGTGGACCTGAACCTGTCCTCTGTTTTTATACATGGGAAGGGTATAATAGGAGGACTTTTTAAGTTGTCAAAGTTATTTAGATTATGCAATTTCTAAAAGCCAGTGTTTCAAAGAATGAACTGTTTTCATTGGGAGGTCTCAGATTTTTCTAAGGGTTAAAAAAAAAAAAATTGCAGGGGAGTTCCCATCGTGGTGCAGTGGTTAACGAATCCGACTAGGAACCATGAGGTTGCAGGTTCGATCCCTGCCCTTGCTCAGTAGGTTAAGGATCCGGCGTTGCCGTGAGCTGTGGTGTAGGTCGCAGACGCAGCTCGGATCCCAAGTTGCTGTGGCTGTGGCGTAGGCCGGCAGCTACAGCTCTGATTCAACCCCTAGCCTGGGAACCTCCATATGCTGTGGGAAGTGGCCCGATAAAAGGCAAAAAGACAAAAAAAAAAAATTGCAGTGGAGGCAGAAGCCGGGTGAAGGCTACATGTGCCCACACTCATGGGCACCCTATAGTGGGGGTGTCAAGGATGCAATATTTGTGAATTGCTGCATGATTCTTAAAAAAGAATAAAACTGGTTTACAAGGGAAGAAGAGTTCTTAAAATTTTTTAAAAACTATTTGTGTGTTTTTATGGAAGCAACCTAAATATCTGTTGACAGATGAATAGATAAAGAAGACATGTGTATGTGTGTATATATAATACAATGGACTATTATTACTCAGCTTTTCATATAAAAAAAGAATGAAATAATGCCATTTGAAGCAACATGGATGGAACTAGAGATTTCTATACTAAGTGAAGTAAGTCAGAGAAAGTCAAATATCATATGATATCACCTATATCTGGAATCTAAAAAAAAAAAAGGTACAGATGAACTTATTTATAAAACAGAAATAGATCCACAGATGTAGATAACAAACATATGGTACCAAAGGGAAAAGGCAGGGAGAGATAAATTAGGAGTTTGGGATTAACATGTACACATTACTATATATCAAATAGAAAAACAACAAGGACCTACTGTATATAACACAGGGAACTGTACTCAATATTCTGTAATAATCTAAATGGGAAAAAATATGAAAAAGAATAGATATATACATATAATTGAATCACTTTGCTTTATACCTGGAGCTAACAAAACATTGTAAATCAACTATATTTCAATTTCTTTTTTCTTTTTATGGCTGCACCTGCGGCACATGGAAGTTCTCAGGATGGGGTCAGCTGCAGCTGCAGCCTATACCACAGCCATGGCAACAACAGATCTGAGCTGCATCTGTGATCTACACTGCAGTTCGTGGCAACACCGGATCCTTAACCCACTGAGAGAGGCAAGGGATTGAACCTTCAACCGCATGAATAGTAGTCAGGTTCATAACCCGCTGTGGTATATGCCAAATCTTGAACCCATTGTACCAGGCTGTGGATCAAACCCATGCCTCCACAGTCAGGTTCTTAACCCACTGCACCACAGCAGGAGTGCCCTACCTCAGTATTTTTAAAAAGAGTAAAGTAAAAATAATTAATTAATTAAAAAGATAAAACAACAATAACAAAAAACAAAATCGTGCTTTTAATTATTTAATTTATTTCAAAATAAAAAGTTAAAAACACACCACTATGATGGGAATCACAATATAGCAGAGGGAGGAAGATGAGAAGAAAGAGTAATGTAGGATGATAGAAATCTGGCCAAAAAAAGACAGGAAGGGTAAGTATAGCGAGATAAACAAAGGCAGAGGAGGTGAACATAGATCAGCCTCCAGGTGAAAGGGTGTGTCCTTACCTGGCTGCCTATTTCTTTCATGTCTGCCTTTTGCCCCTTGGTAAAGTGGTCCTTGTGAAACAAAGGTCAGGTTGGGTCACTGTTCCCTTGATTCCTCTGACATCCCCTACCCTGTGCATAGACTCCTCCACATGGTACTGAAGTCCCTCCAGCATCAGACTTGCTCCATCCCTTCCCCCTCTTCTCTACTGCATCTGTTCTCCATCCTCCTCCCAGACACCATCCACCTCTGTGCTTTCACTTGAGCGCTTCATGCTGCCCACTCCCCACTCCTACACACATGCTCTGTCTTGCTCTTGAATTCTGCTTCTCTTCCAAATTAAACTCTGAGCTCCATGACAGCAGGGACCCCTCTGGGTTTTGCTCACTGTGTTCCCCCAACACCTGGCACATGCTAGCCCCTCAGTGGTATGATTTGGCTTCTGGGAATCTAGGAACAAGCCACCAGACTGGAATCCTCACCTGCGTGGAGACAGACAATGAACAGCATGCATTTTAGGGGTTAGTGCTACAGAGAAACCCATATCAAGGGGAGGAGGTAGGGGGTTGGGTGTGGGTATGGATATAATTTTAAGTTAGGGTTGTCAGAGAAGGCCTCATGAAAAACTGGAATGGAAGCAAAGATTTGAGGCATGAGAGAGAAGATACCTGGGAAGAAGTTTCTAGGAAGAGTTGGAATGGATTGGTTATTCCTCGCCATCCCTCAGAACTCTGCAGATTTCTATTGTAACATATATTTGATTGTGTCTTATTTGATCATTGATCAAATACTTGTTTTCCTCATTAAATTAGAATTTCTTAAAAACAAAGACAGTAGTTAGCATTTATGGTGCATTGTTCAGTGTCAGATGCTAGGCTCTTTAAATGTGATGTTTCCGAGTTCCTGTCATGGCTCAGCAGAAGTGAATCTGACTAGCACCCATGAGGATGCAGGTTTGATCCCTGGCCTTGCTCAGTGGGTTAAGGATCTGGCGTTGCCATGAGTTGCAGTGTAGGTCACAGATGCAGCTCAGATTCCATGTTGCTGTGGCTGTGGCATAGCCTAGCAGCTACAGCTCAGATTAGACCCTTGGCCTGTGAACCTCCATGTGATGCAGGTGCAGCCCCTAAAAAGACAAAAAAAAAATAAAAATAAAAAGTGATGTCTCTTTTAATCCACACAACAAGTTAACAAAGTCTTAGCTTTCCCATTTTACAGGCAGGAAAACCCAAGCCAAGAAAATTCCTTGAACTTACACAGCCAGAACATAGCAAAACCAGCATGTGAATCCACTTGTGTTGCTAAAAACCAGCTTCTTTCTGCAAAGCCAGATCACCTGCCATTCATCCTTATACTCAGTGTGTCTTTGTAAGATATAATAGCACTTCATATGCTGTGTACACTTAGAAAGCTTTAACTAATCACTGGAGGAATATTTGAGTAACCCGTTTTATGATGTAACTAATTAACTTTTTAAATAAAATGCCACTTCAGTAGACCACAAAGACTATTCAAGAAATAGAACTAATAGCTAACATTGATGTGCCAGACACTGTCTGGCCACTTGACATATATTAAAAGTTGGTTAAAAAGATTTTCAAGTGGGAGATCAGATGAGTGGTTTATAAAGTGTCGGTTCCCTACTTAAAGAGAAGGCAACTCTCACACTTTTACAATAACCGTGAATTTCTGTCCTTGCAGCTTTACCAAGATATTTTTTCAGTGGACCCATGCCTCACTTATCTTGCTATCCATGGGGAAAAAATCCTTGAATAAAGAATCCAGGGCTTCCCATCGTGGCTCAGCAGAAATGAATCTGACTAGCATCCATGCAGATGAAGTTTCCATCCCTGGCCTCGCTCAGTGGATTAAGGATCCAGCGTTGCCGTAAGCTGTGGTGTAGGTCACAGACGCGGCTTGGATCTGGTGTTGCTGTGACTGTGGTGCAGCCCTAAAAAAAAGACAAAAAAATAATAATCCAGGTTGCATTCAGGAGAAATATTAACTGGAAATTAACATCTCACATGTCCCTAGTCTATTTTTTCAGAATCTTTGTGGAATTTGCAGAATTAAGGAAAATGGTGACAATTTAAATTATATTCTCAAAAATATATATACACATAGGAAGCTGTCCACATATTTTAAGATGCATGCAGTATGTTTACCAGTTGAATTGGTAATTTAATAACTAAAGTGTCTAGAATTGTTTATATGGAAATCCTTTCCAATCCTAGGTTCCTTGGGTTTGAAATATGTATTGTTTGGAAATTTGCAAATGGTGATCCAGCTCTCACAGGGAGGCAATTCCCAATCACTTGCCAGTCAAGGTAATTCCATTAAACTTTACATCTGGCCTTTGAAAACAGTCTCACAATATGGGGACAGCAGCTGGTGACTTGGATAAATGCAGTAATTCTCCAGAGACTACACCCAAGAAATGGAGTTGGGGGGAGATGGTCATAGGATCCACCCATAGCAAACCCACCAGGCTGCTGGGGAGCCTTTAACATATGGGCAAGATAGAATCAGAACAAGAGGCAGAGGTGGGAGGCACCCAAAGGATCTCTGCTTGGAGCCTGGCCAATTGCAGTGGCTGATTCAGGATGCTTCGGCTCCTCGAACCACACGAACTTGTTAAACATCCACAATGGACATTTAATAAGTTGTTAAACTTATTAAACATCCAGTGGGCTCCAGGATGGTCACTCTTTTTATTTTACTGGAGTATAGTTGACTTACAGTGTTGTATTAGTTTCAGGGGTCTGGCAAAGTGAATCAGTTATACATAAGAACATATCCATTCTTTTTCCCCATATAAGTTATTACAAACTATTCAGTAGATTTTCCTGTGCTATACAGTAGGTTCTGGTTAATCATCTTTTTTATACAGTGGTGTGTATATGGTATTCCCACCCTCCCAATTCCTCCCTTCCAACCCTCTGCAGTTTCCTATAATAACCATTAGATCGATTTTGAAATCTCTGAATTTGTTTCTGTTTTATAAATAAGTTCTTCAGATTCCACATATAAATGATATATATTTGTCTTTCTCTGTCTGACTTACTTCACTTAATATGCTAATCTCTAGGTCCATCCATGTTGCTGCAAATGGCATTATTTCACTCTTTTTATGGCTGAATAATATTCCATTATTTCACTCTTTTTATGGCTGAATAATACTCCATTGTATATTGTATACCACATCTTCTTTATCCATTCCTCTGTCCATGGACTTTTAAGTTGCTTCCATGTCTTGGCCGTTGTAAATAATGCTGTAATGAATATGTATCTTTTTGAATTATGGTTTTCTCTGGATATACGCCCAGGAGTGGGATTATTGGATCATATGGTAATTCTATATTTAGTTTTTTAAGGAACCTCCATACTGTCCTCCATAGTGGTTGTACCAACTTACATTCTCAACAACAGTGTAGAAGGGTTCACTTTTCTCCACACCCTCTTTAGCGATTATTGTTTGTAGACTATTTGATGATGGCCATTCTGGCCAGTGTGAGGTGATACCTTATTGTAGTTTTGACTTGTATTTCTCTAATAGTT
The DNA here is from genome assembly GCF_054392235.1 of Sus scrofa. Classification (NCBI taxonomy): domain Eukaryota; kingdom Metazoa; phylum Chordata; class Mammalia; order Artiodactyla; family Suidae; genus Sus; species Sus scrofa. Next base: position 154,129,696 of record NC_139383.1, read on the forward strand.
AGTGATGTCAAGCATCTTCTCATATGTTTTTTGGTCATCTGTCTGTTTTCTTTGGAGAAATGTCTATCTAGATCTTCTGCCCATTTTTGATTGGGTTTTTAAGGGGGTTTTTATATATAAAGATCCATGAGATGTTTGTTTGTTTTAGAGATTAAGCCCTTGATGTTTTCTTCATTTGCAAAGATTTTCTCCCATTCTGTGGTTGTCTTTTTGTTTCTTTTTTTTATGGTTTCCTTTGCTATGCAAAAGCTTTTAAGTTTAATTGGGTCCCACTGTTGTTTTTTTTTTTTTTAATTTTCATTATTCTAGGAGGTATCACTCTTATAATTACCATAATAAGTAAAAGTGACCCAAGGTCGGATGTACCACACTATATGTACCTGGAGCATCCTTTTTCTGCAATCAAGCTAGATCTGAAGCCCAATCTTAAATACATGCCACCTGATTTACTGGAAGAAATCACTGCTTTAACTTTCTTCAGATTCGCATGATTAGAGGGCTACTGTGAGCAAGTCGCTGTATTCCTGAGTGGGAATGAAAAAGTGGCCTGGTGACTGAGAATCCTGAATTAGGGAAGAAAGCCATATGCCCTCTAGCCAGAGCTGGGATTACCTATGGATCTAGAAATCTGATATGAAACCACAGGCTGCTCCCCCTATCATCTTGTCCTTAGTGGAGGCAGCCCTGTAATCAAATAAATTACACATATTTGAGATAAAATGGCCAAAAAAAAAAAAAAAATACCGTCCAGGATCAGACTTCCAAGACATCTCCTCTGGCTGCATTTGGGAGGGTGCATTTTCTCCTTAGACAGGTGACTATATTTAAATACTGGTAAAAACAAACAGACCATTAGGACCGTTTGTGGTGAGTTCTCTTTCAGCATTCTGATCAAGTAGATCCCTCGTTTCCTTTCCATGCGGGAAGATTGGCACCCCAGGCACTATCACTGGCTGCTTGAAATTAAATGCTTTCTCTTTCTCTCTGGGAAGCCAGCCACCTTGCTGTGGTGTTTCTTGAGGACATCTCCCCTCGGGCTGCCCCACCTTTTTGGGTTCTTTCACTTTGCTCCCAATAGGCACATTCCTCCTGGGCTCCCAGCCCCATGTCCTCAGTGATGGGAACTGCATTGAAGGGGCATCTCCAGCAGCTTGTGGGTGGACTTCTGATGAAGCATGTGATGCAGTTGGTAGGATCTTTTTCCCTTTAACACCCTCCAGTGGTACCCACTGCCACTCTCACAGCTTCTTCCTGCCTCCTCCTCATGTAGCTCACTACTCAATATTTGATGATATTGAGAAATTATTGTTAATTAGTTTTATGTATGATATTGTTACTGAGGTAGTGTTAAGAAATATATACACACTGAAATACTGATGGATGAAAGGTTATCACTCCGAGATTTGTGAGGTGGTTGAATGGCTGAGATTAGAAGGGAAACAAGGAGTTCCTATTGTGGCTCAGAGGTAACAAACCCAACTAGTATACATGAAGACGTGGGTTCAAGCCCTGGCCCGGCTCAGTGGGTTAAGAATCCAGCATTATCATGAGCTGTGGTGTAGTTTTCAGATGCAGCTTGAATCCTGCATTGCTGTGGCTGTGGTGTAGGCTGGCAGCTGCAGCTCCAATTAGACCCCTACCCTGGGAACTTCCATATGCCATGGGTACAGCCCTAAAAAGACCAAAAAAAGAGAGTGAAATAAGATTAGCTATGAGTTGATTATTTATTAAAACTGAGTGATGGATGCAGATGGGTTCATTATAATCTTCTATATATTTCTGGATGCTTATGAAACTTTCCATAACAATTGTTTAGAAACAGCACCAGGAAACTAATGCTTCCAGCCAAGATGGAGTGTAAGGAAGTGTGTTTGCCTCGTGCTTGAGAAAAGAGGAAAGAGCAGTGTATAAGAAACAAGGTACTTAAGACCTGGAAGCAACCTAAATGTCCATCAGCAGAGAAATATATAAAGATTGAGGTATGTACAATGGAATATTGGTCATAAAAAAGAATGAAATAATGCCATTTGCAGAAATACAGATGGAGTTAGAGGTTATTATACCAAGTGAAGTAAGTCAGAGAAAGACAAATATCACATAATATCACTTATAGATGGAATCTAAAAAATGATACAAATGCATTTATTTACAAAACAGAAATGGACTCACAGACTTCAAAAACAAACCTGTGGTTACCAAAGGGGAAGGTGGGGAAAGGGATAAATTAGGAGTTTGGGATTAATATTTACACACTACTATATCTAAAACAGATAATCAACAAGGACCTACTGTGCAGTGCAAGGAATTCTACTCAGTATTCTGTAATAACCTATATGGGGAAAGAATCTGAAAAAGAATAATATATATGTATAACAATCACTTTGCTATACACCTGAAACTAACACAACATGGTAAACAACTATACTCCAATATAAAATAAAAATTAAATTGGAAAAAAAAAAGAAACAAGACACTGAACATTAAGCAGGGAAGGACAGTGATCCCTGAAAGATGAGAAGAAACATACAAGGGTAGTCCTATGGTTGCCAAGCGCACTACCTTGAGAGTGTTTCTGGGATGTGGTGTCAGAAGGATCCCAGATGGAGCCTGGTGGACTCCCTGCGGTAGGGAGTCAGAGCTGGGGGTTGGAAAGAAAAGGAGATCAGAACACAAGAGGGGAGAGAGAAGCAGAGAGAATGCCAGTGATTTATTGAGGGTTTGCCTCTGCTACTTAGTAGAGTGCTGGCTGCTGCTTGTGTGTGGGGATGTTACAGGCAATCGAAGAAGGACCCAACTAAGATTAGAGGAAACAGTGCCCACTGCGACACAGAACCAAGGGCAGTGTCTGTACCCACTGAATGTGATTTCTAGAAGGGTCTTGCCTCAGTAAGGGCAAATAATTAACCCTGAAATAAAATAAAACAAACCATAAAAGTTGAGCACAAAAGGATCAAATTGTTTCCAAGAAATGTAACTATATTCCAAAACAAAGCTCAGTAAACAGTTACAGAAATATAAACTCCTCCAGCACCAAACAGTATAAAATTCACATTCTCAGTCATCCAATCAAAAGTTGGCAGGAATGCAAAGACATGGAAAAGTATGACCCATAGTGAGAAGTTATTTAATCAAAACCAACCTAGAACTGACATAAATGCTAGAATTATCAAAGCTATTAAGAGGTACTGAAAGTTATAAAAACAATAGCAGAGTTGAATAAACTATGTGTTCAAAAATTTAAGTAAAGGTGTCGAAGACATTTTTAAAGATCCAAGTCAAACTTCCAGATGTGAAAACTATGTGAGATTAAAGAGAAACTCAATAGGATAAGAGCAGCTGGGGTATTACAGAAAATGAAAGATTAGTGAGCATAGAGACATAGCAATAGAAACTATCCAAAATGAAACAGAGATAAAATAGAATTAAATTTAAAACACATCAGTGAACTTTGGAAGAAGTGCAGTCAGCCTAAAATAGTATAATTGGAGTTCCTGAAAGAGGGGCATGAGCAAAAGAAAAAAAATAATAGAAGAAACAAGCAGTACCTTGGCGGGGTCTTTCCATTGCTAACCACCCCTGCTGGAAAAGAAGCAAGGCCTCAAATCAAAGACTTCTGTTTCCCCCTTAAAAACTAGAAAGAAAAAAAAAAAAAAAAGAACGAATTAAACCCAAAGCAAACAGAAGCAATGAGGAGCTCCCCATCGTGGCTCAGTGGTTAACGAATCCGACTAGGAACCATGACTTTGCGGGTTCAATCCCTGGCCTTGCTAAGTGGGTTAAGGATCCGGCGTTGCCGTGAGCTGTGGTGTAGGTTGCAGATGCAGCTCGGATCCTGCATTGCTGTGGCTCTGGCCTAGGCCGTAGGCTACAGCTCCAATTAGACCCCTAGCCTGGGACCCTCCATATGCCACGGGTGCGGCCCTGGAAAAAGACAAAAAAAACAAAAACAAAAACAAAAAAACCACCAGCATTCATGTATGTTCTCACATATGTATTTCTGGAACTTGATAATCCAGGAGTGACTTATCTGTGTAGGCCTGGCTCCATCTCGCATGAGATTGCAGTCAAGTTGGGGATGCTGTCATCTGAAGGCTGAGCCTGGGGGATCTGATTCAGGTTTACTCACATGGTAACTGGCGGGTCTCTTGGCAGGGGACCTTGCCTGAATATATGCCTGATTATTCTCATGAGACGTTGGTTGATTTCTCCCAGAGTGAGTGATGGGAGAGAGAACAAGAAATAGAGAGGAAGAGAGAACAAGAAATAGAGGGAGAGAGAAAAGGAGCCCAAGGTGGAAACCCCGATATTTCACAAACGACATCTCATCATTTCTGCCATACCTGGTCACACAAATCAACCCTGGTCGAATGCAGAGGGGATGACACAAAGGTACAAGTAACAGTAGGTGGTGAAATTGGATTGTTATGATCATTATACAACTGCAGATATGATAAATTCATTTGAGTAATAAAAAAAAAAAAACCAGTTGGTGGGATCATTGGGGGCTATCTTGGAGTCCATCACACACGGAAGAAGATAGAAGCAGCTACTGGCAGGGGAGGGAAATTGTCATCAGGGCCAGTTGGAGTATCAGTTAACTGAAGTGTCTCTGTGAATTTTGCTGAAGCCAGTTAGACCATCCTGTGTCTTACGTTCTGGTCCACCACTTCCTGACCTGAGGGGATCACTGGACAAAGCAATCTAAATCTGAGCCTCAGTTTCTGCAGATTAAAATGGTGGTGTGATCTAATGAAATAATGTGTGTACAGCACCAAGTATATAATAGGGCCCCAGTAGAGAGCAGTAATCAATACTTCATACAAATTGCACTTTTATTCCCTTCACCCAACATAATTTTATTTCATTTCAAGATAAAGGACCAGATGTGCCAAAGTCCATCAGGGAGGGTCCCAAAAGACCACTGAAAAGACCAGTTTCAGATTCATTTTCTTTTTATTTCTTGATATTTAGGATATATTATTCTGTCACTGTGTGTCATTTGCCTAATTAATCATGGCTGTTCCTCTAGTACTATTCTCCATGGTTTGCTGTGAAATGTTAAAGTGTATGTCATAATCTTGGAGCTGTCAGCATAATCCCCCTCTTCTTCCTGCCCAAAGTATTTCGGTAATAACAATCAGGCCTATAAGAATAAATACTACTGCTTTTAATTCAGTATTAAATTTGGACGAAGTGTGGAGATAGAAACAGAGATGGAGATGGGAGATGAAGATGGGTGATGGAGATGGAAGATTAGAGATGGAGGTAGAGACAGATCCATATTTCCAAGGTTATTGATTACATTAAATCTTTCGAAAGAATGACCTTTTGGCTTTATTCTTTCCATTGTTAGTTATCTATTTCATTAAGTTCTGATGCTATCTTTATAAATGCTTAATATATTTGATTATAGATCTATCGTATCATTGATTTTTTTCTTTAACTGTTCTTTGTTACTTTTTTCCTTCCCTTGTTGTCTTTTCATTAAAATTGGTATTTTTAACTAGTTTATATGGATACTTCAATCAGTGGTTGGCAAACTTTTCTACAAAAGGACGTATATAGTAAGTATACTAGGATTTGCAAGTCACATATGGTCTCCATCACTTATTCTTTTTCAACTATTTAAAAATGTGAAAGTTGGAGTTCCCATCATGACTCAGAGGAATCTAATCTGACTGGCATCCATGAGGATGCAGATTCAATCCCTGGCCTCGCTCAGTGGGTTAAGGATCCGTCATTGCCATGAGCTGTGGTGTAGGCCGCAGATGCAGCTCGGATCCTGTGTGGCTGTGGCTGTGGCGTAGGCCAGTGTAGGCTGATGGCTACAGCCTTGATTCAACCCCTAGCCTGGGAGGTTCATGGATGTGGCCCTAAAAAAATAAAAAATAAAAAAATGTGAAAACTGTTCTTACACATCTTCCAAAAACAGGGGCAGCTTAGAGTTGGCCTGCAGGCCATAATTTGCCAACCATTAACTAAATTAATGAAGCCTCTTCTTTTCAGATATTTATATGGAAGGCTAGATATTTCTGCTGTATTCCCAAGCATTTGAAAGTTTTCTGTTTATCTTTTGTCATTGATTTCTAACACACACACACACACACACACACACACACACACACACACACACACACACACACACACACACACCAAGGCAAGGGCAAGCACTGACTGATAAAGCTGATAAAGATAAAACAAACCACCTTTGGCTTCAGTTTATTACATATATAGACAGTGAAAGGAAAAGTAGCCAGATGTGCCAGGCCCCAGGTTCTTGTCCCTCACACTAAAAAGGATGACACTGAAACAGTGGAGCCACAGGGCTGCAGAGTGATCCTTGGAATCCCCATGGCTGAGAAGCCAGTTCTAGATTGCATTTAAATCTATACTGACCATTATCATCTGCATGTTCTATCAGTGACTGAAAGCGTTTTGTTAAAATGTCCAGCTGTGTTTGTGGGTATGTATATTTCTCTTTTATTTTCTGTCTATTTTTGTTTTGAAGTTTATTTTTTTTTATTCATCAACAACAATATTTACTGAGTAACTATTACATGTAAGGCACCACGATCCATTTGGAACAGATCGCAGAGGACTTTTTTTAGTACATTTAGTCTTGTCACCTCTTCCTGTTGGACTGACTCCTTTATCATGATAAACATTTTTTTCTAAGTTTATTAAAGTTTTACTTTCTTCAAAGTCTCTTTTCTCTGAAATTAGTATTTCTATATTAGCTTTTGTTTGGTTAGTGTTTGCACTATATGTTTTTCTATCTTTTTACTTTCAACACTTCTGACACCTTGTATTTAAGATGTAGCTCTTCTAAGCAATATGTAATTAGGGTTTTTTTTAATCCAGTCTAATAATCTGTCTATAACATGGAGTATTTCATTTTCCTGCATTGGATGTGATAACTGATATATTTTATTATAGATCTAACATCTCATGGTTTTCTATTTTTCCTTTCTGTTCTCTGTTCCCTTTTTTTTCATCCTTCTTAGCTTTTTTTATAAATCAAAATGCTTATTATTTAATTTTCCCTCTCTAGTTTTTTAGCCCTATATCCGTTACTATTCTCTTAGAAGTTACTATTGAGATTACAACCTACATCCTTGACAACAGAGTTCCTCTTAAATTACTGCTTCTGCCACACTTCAGACAGTTCAGGGAACTTGGAATTTAACTCCATTTACCCCCTCCTGTTTTTCATGCTAATGCAGTCCCATAATTTTATTCTATTTTAAACCCCATAAAGCAAACATTATTCTCTCTGGAGTCAGTACTCATTTAGACATTTAAAAATTCCACTACTCCTTATTCTTTCCTTTACCTCTGGACTTCAATCTGGGGTCATTTCCTTCTGTCCAAACAACACTCTCAAGTATTTTCCTTAGTGTGGTTGACTGGCAATAAGTTCTCTCAGATTTTGTTTATCTGGATTTTTTTTAATTTTACTTTTATTTTTGGAGGATAATTTTTACAAGATATGGAAATCTGGACTGGCATTTGTTTTCTTTCAGCCCTTTGAAGATATCATTCCATCTTCTCTGGCCTTCATTATTCCATTAAGAAGTCAATTGTCTATCTCCTTATTGCTCATGTGAACATAATGTCTTTTTTCTCTTCCTGGTTCTAAAATTATGTTCTTCATCTTAGATTTCCATCAGTTCTGTTATAATGTGCCTACTTGTGTTTTCCTTCTATTTTTCCTCTTTGTAGTTCATATCACTTCTGAATCTGTGGCTGGATATCTTTCACTAATTTTTGAAAATTCTGTCATTGTCTTTTTTAAAATATTGCTCTGTCCCACCCTCTATATTCTTCTTTCTGGGACTCAGTTGTACATATTTTTGATAATACTTATCTGTTCTCATGTTTGTATACTTACACTTATATCTCTTATCCACCACCCTCCCACCCCCACTGTGTGTGTATGTGTATATGTGTGCATGTGTGAGTGAGTGTGAGTATGTGGGGAGGGGGAGAGTGCACTACAGACTGGACTTTTCTTTCTGATCTATCTTCCAGTTAGTTTATCAATTCTCTTTGAATGAGTACCACGTCAGCTCTTAAAGATACCATTGTGCTCTTATTTTTAGTTATTCTCTTGCTCAGTGCCAGAATTTCCTCTTGGCTTATTTTATATATCCCAGTTCTCTGCCAAAGTTCTTTAACTTCAACATATTTGTTATAGTTATTTTAAAGTTTATGTTTAATAACTCCATTGTCTAGATCTCCTGTTTTTCTGTTACTTCCATTTGCTTTTCTCTTATTTTCCTGTCCTGTCTTGATTTGTCATAACCCTGGATTATGGATATTAAATGAATGCTGGATCTTGGATATTAAAACTTGAGATACAAATTTAGGCTCTGGATGATTTTATCTCCTTCCAGAAAGGATTAAATTTGCTTATTTCAAGAAGTTGTGATGGGAGTACTAGCAATCCAAGACCACTTTAAGAGAATTGGAAATTTAAGGGATTTGAAGTTGGACTTATTTCCATTATGGCTTCTCTATTTCTAGTTCGCTATGACTCTTAGGATGTAGCCCTTACAGTTACCAGCTGAAAACCTAGGTCTTGACCAAGGTCTTTTCTTCTTGTGGGCCCTAAATTCCAGTTTTTGTCTTCCCAAATCCAGATGTGTTGAAAGCTCTGCTCACCTTTTCAGCCTCTCTGCCACTGCTCTCATCATTGGTGATACCCCCAATGGGGAAAGTGGCTCTCAGTGCAGAGCTTATCTCTCCTGTCTTCAATCCTCTCCCAGATCTTAGCCTTAAAATTCCTTATTGCCCTCGTATTCTCTGATGTCATCAGACAGCCTTCTTTCTTATATTTCTTATATTTCTTTATTTTGCCATGTTTTCTAGTTTTTCCAATGTGAGTATTGGTCAGAAACAACCTAGTTCTCCATTGCCAGAAACAAAACTCCCAAGTATGGTTTGAATTTGTTTACTGTGATATTGCTGATAAATGCTTCAATATAAGAATAAACATATAGTGTTTTGTGTATAATATTTTTAAATCAAAGAATCCCATGCTGACTGATGTCAGCATTATATATCTATTCTCTAAATAAAATAATATTACTTAAGCACCTGTGGAAAAGAGCGGTTGTAAATATTACCTATTTAATCTCCAAATGGACTGCTTCCTTCCAAAACAGAAGTTGTTACATTAGACAGTTAATGTGACAGAAGTCAACATCAGCTGTGTAGCTTTGTGGTATCATAGGTTACACTGATGAATTGTGTATAGGATGTATAATTCCCTTGCTATTAGATGTCATACATTTTTATAAGCAAAGGGAACTTTTCAAAACCATGAACATAGGTTGTCTGCTATTGTTTATGTTTTACAAATCCTTTTAGAACATTTAGTTAATTTTGTTATCCATCTACATCCTGACCCATTTATTTTAAACAACTTCATGTACCAGCAGTACTAAGAAGTAACTTCCCATGTTGAAAGGGATTTGATATGTTCCCAGCTCTCTACTTTTATGCGTGCTTGTGTATGTGTTTATGATGGATGCGTCTAAGAGCCTGCCCCAGCTCTGCAACATCTTGTCTCTGTCTCTCTGTGGCTGAAGCAGACTTGCCAGGGCTTTGCAAGTGAGGATTGTAAAATAGTGGAGCAAAGTTTCACAATAACCCTATAAGATCTAGCAAGAGATGCTGATGTGAAATCTAGGTAGTTCTACGTTTGCTTGGACCAAATATTGCAAACCAAGAGTGGCTATGATTGGAATATTAGCATATTTGTAGATCACTAGATACAAGCCAGTAATTTTGCTGGAGGATCATCTAGATGTTTAACTTCGGTTGAGATAAATGAGCTTTTTTCCTAATAATGCTGTCTTATAATGGATACTGGACTCAAAGGGTATCCAGAAAGGCCTATTTGCTTTGATACTGGTCTGCTCCCACAGTGCGGCATTTGTAGATTCCCCACGGCCCCAGCAGAGCTAGTTCAGTGCAGGGGGTGTGACCCTCACCCTTCATTGCTTCCAGTCCCTGTGCAGCCAGCACTATCTCCCTTGTGGCTGGAGAAAGGAGAAGTGGGGGAAGGGGGCCCTGCTCTGGAGCCCAAGGCCAACAGACCCTTCCTTGGTGCACTGGGGCAACATCCCAGGAGTGCGGCTGAGAGACTTCCTTACAGAATTAATGGAATGTTTGGCCTTAGGCAGAGATTAAGCCATTTCAGAAAATGAGTCTGCAAAAATAATTGATTGTTCTCTGCTTTAATCAGTTTGTTCCATGATTTCAGGCCTCTGTTCTCAGCAGATCAGTGACGGGGCTGGGTGAGCCTGAAGGTGCCCCTAGTGAATTTGCCCACCTGGAAACTGTGTGCCATGCCACCGGTGTAGCGGGTGCTTATACACATACTGCTTATACACATGCACATTTGGTGTTGCCCTGGCCCCACTCGGATGCTACCGAGGACCATCAGTCATCCGCTCACCCAGAGTCTCGGTCTGGTGCTCAGGGAAAGCAGGATGGGTTTCAAATGCAAGCAGTCTCATCAATGGAATGCATGCATGGCCACTGTCCCCAGAGCACATGGGTGTCTAGTGTATCTCCCACATTTTCCAGGATTAAGGGGAGAATGTGGGGGATATACACACAGGGTGTCTGTGGCTGCCCTGTAGGGAGACAGTAATACCTGCCCTCAGAAGCCTGTGTATGCACACGCAACACTACACTCACACTCGCACACACTGCACATTTACCATCCATACCCATCAGACACACACACCCCACCCATTCACCCTACACACCCACTGTTTAACCCTTGCCAAATAGCACACACACTCACTACATAATACAGACATACATACATGTACACATCTCATGTGCATATAAATACCTCACATGCCTGCACACTTTACATGTATGCACATACCTCTTAAGCATACACCCCACCCCTACCACAAATGCATGTGTAGTCTGCACACCTGCCACACAACACAACACATTGAGTGCATGCACTACCCATGCATATAGCGTAGACAGAACCCCCACACTCAGTCCACCTCCACACATACACAGCATATCCCATACACACAGCAGAGGACGGGCCCATCAGCCCCTGTCCCTTCAGTGCTGTGTCCCAGTCCCTCCCTCTCCCCTCTGGCCACACCCAGGGGGCACTGTGTGAATGAGAACAAAGTAAGGGCCTTATCTGGACAGAAAGCAGAAGGGAATAGATCATAAATGTTTCAGTTGGAACTGAAAATATTGAGCACGTACGTGTGCGTGTACTTACATGCTAAGTATATATATATATATATACATATATATACATGTATGTAATTTTAAAATAATACACATAACTTTATGCTTTTGTGAGATTTGCTGTTTCTGAAACTTGTGAATTTAATTTGTCTGTCTACCATCGTGGCAGGTAATTTTGGAAACCCACAAAACATAGACTGCAAAATTTGAATGCGATATGTGCATAAACCTGGTCCATACTGGCTCCTGTTCTAGGGCCCTGGAAACCCTATTTGTCTTCCTTTTTGCTTCACAGGCCTTGAGCAGCAACAGGAAATCATGGTCCAGAAAAGGACCCCTGGCATTTTACACACCGAGGGCTCAGGTGGGGCTACATTCCCTGGACCTATGTGAGCTTAGCAAGCTGCTTGATTTCTTTAAGCTGTTTGGTTTTCTTCAGAGCCAAAGCAGATGTCATCATCCTCCTCCACCTATAGCAGGGCTGTCACAAGATTAAAGGAGATGTCAGGTGTAAAGTAGCACAATTCCTAACATACAGTGATGCTGAAACTCGGCCTCTGTTCACTGGTGCCGAATAGAAACACAGGGACAGTTTTGGGTGAAGTAGAAAAGAATAGCTTTTTTACTTTGCCAGGCAGAGGGAGCTACAGCAGGCTAGTGCCCTCAGAACTGTATGTCCTACCCTGGAGTGGGTATTGAGGAGTCTTGTAGTGTTCAAGGAGCAGGGTGTGGTCACATCGTGGACAGTCTCCTGATGGGTTGGTGGTGAGCTAATCCGGAGTCAGCATCATCAACCCCAGCAGGGTCTGGGGTCTGTGTGCTGGTGGGCAGCATGCAATTAACTTCTTCCACCTGGTGGGGTTTTTAGTCTCTGCACAACAGCTCAAAGGACACGGCTCAGAATGTTATCTACAGTCCTTGAGGAAGAACAAAAGGTCCTTGACTTTGTTGGATGGCTAAAGTATTATTATTTTGTCTTACTTGACTGTCTTTCTTTCTACATTTTTTCACTTCTCTGATTAAATTTATTCTTTTAATTTAATTTTATTTATTTGAATTTTATGGCTGCATTCATGGCATATGGAAGTACCCTGGCCAAGGACTGAATCTGAACCACAGCTGTTACCTACACTGGAGCTGTGGCAATGCTGGATCCTTTAACCCACTGTGCTGGGCTGGGGTTCGAACCTGCACCTCTACAGCAACCGGAACAGCTGTAGTCAGATTCTTAACCCACTGTGCCATTTAACCCACTGTGGAAACTCCTAAATTTATTCTTTGACTAAAGTTTTTATTTATTTTTTTTACATACAACAGGCAAGCGGAGGACATGGGTGGGGATCTCTTCTTGGAAGGCCCCATAAGGTCCTACTTGGTTAAACTAGTAGGTCCTCCCAACACATAGTAGGTCCTCCTGACATGTAGTAGGTACTCCAGTAGTAAATGAAATGATGAATGAAAAAGTGAATGAATGAGAGGGTGGATTCCACTAAACTCCCAATATACAAATCCCTCCCATTAAAACCAAACTCAAATCAAACACAAAAGCAAAGAAACAGACAAGTATAGAAGACTAGGGCCTTCTCCTGACCTGACTGTACATTCTAGCCACACTGAACTCCGTGGCCAGAGCCTGTCCTCAGCCCTCCTCAGTCTGCATGCCTCCTGGGCTGCCTGCTCCTCGTGGTCTTGCTCACAGAAGTTTTCAGCTGCTGCAAAAGTTCACACAGGCAGGGTCTGCTTTCCAATCCACCAGCCTGTGCAAAGCCTGAGGAGCAGAGGTGAGGAGCACAGCTTCATCTTGCTGGGTTTGGCACCTGACCTGGCTCTGGGTGTCCTCCCCTGAAGTCCCAAGTGGGAGTCACATGTTGTCCTCTCACCCACATTTCTGGGCACCTGCGCGAGCCAGTTCCTGACTCGGCACATTAGGTAATGCTGTCCTCTTCATGCCTCTCTGGCAGTTGTTTGCAGGCCTTTTTCTTTTTTAAAATAATTATTTCCCCTTATGAGTTATTACTGGATATTGGATACAGTTCCCTGTACTAAACAGCAGGATCTTGTTGCTTATCTGTTTTATATATTGTAGTTTATATGTGTTAATTCCAAGCCCCCAATCTATCGTGCTCCCCACCTTTCCCCTTTGATAATCATAAATTTGTTTTCTATGTCCGAGTCTGTTTCTGCTTGGTAAATAAGTTCATTTGTGTTTTATTTTATTTTAGTCTTTTTAGGGCCACACCTGTGGCATATGGAGGTTCTCAGGCCAGGGATCGCATCAGAGCTGTAGCTGCCAGCCTATACCACAACCACAGCAACATGAGTTCCTAGCCATATCTGTGACTTACACCACGGCTTACGGCAACGCCGAATCCTTAACCCACTGAGCAAGGCCAGAGATCGAACCTGCATCCTCATGGATACTAGTCAGATTTGTTTCTGCTGAGCCACGATGGGAACTTCCCATTTGTGTTATATTTTAGATTCCACATATAGCAGATATGGTGTTTGTGGTATTTGTCTTTCGCTGATTTACTTCATCTAGTATGAGAATCTCTAGGTCCATCCACATTGCTGTAAATGGCATTATTTCATGCTTTTTTGTGGCTGAGTAGTATTCCACTGTGTATATATACCACATCTTCTTAATCCATTCCTCAATCAATAGACATTTAGGTCGTTTGCATGTCTTGACTATTGTGAATAGTGCTGCTATGGATATAGGAGTGCTTGTATCTTTTTGAATTAGAGTTTTCTCTGGATATATGCCCAGGAATGGATTGCTGGATCATATGGCAATCATATTTTTAGTTTTTTAAGGAACTTCCATACTGTTCTCCATAAAGTGGCTGCACCGATTTACATTCCTACCAACAGTGTAGGAGGGTTCACTTTATCCACACCCTCTCAGCATTTGTTATTTATACACTTATTAATTATGGTCATTCTAACCACTGTGAGGTGATACCTCATTATAATTTTGATTTGTGCTTGTCTAATAATTAGTGATGTTGAGCATCTTTTCATGTGCCCTTTGAGCATCTGTATGTCTTTTTTGGAGAAGTGTCTATTTATATCTTCTACCCATTTTTTGATTGGGTTGCTTTTTTGTTGTTACATTGTATAAACTGTTTGTATAGTTTGGAAAGTAAACCCTCACCTGTCGCATTGTTGCAAGATTTTTGCTGAATGTGGTTTTCAGCTAAAATCTTAGGGAATGCCCATAGGTCAAATGGTTGGAGCTGCTCTCGCTGCCACCAAGGCTAAGAGCCCAAGCCTCCCTTAAGGACAGCAAATGTGCTGCAGAACCACAAGGCTCACTGGGCCCCCTGTCAACTGCATCCCAGGGAAACCCAGCCCCACTCCCTTGGAATCTCTTGGGTTCACCCAGCCTATCTGAGCTCAGCCCTTTGAGGACAGGAAATTGCCCTGCTTTCTTTTGTTTTTATTTACTTTTAATTTAATTTTATTGTAGTTGACTTACAGTGTTGTATTCATTTCAGGTGTACAGCAGAGTAAATTAGTCATACATATAAATATATCCACTTTTTTTCCCATATGGGTTATTACAGACTATTGAGTAGATTTTCCTGTGTTATACAGTAGGTTCTCATTAATCATCTATTTTATACAGTAGTGTATATGTGTTATTCCCACCCTCCCAATTCTTCCTTCCCACAATGATTTCACCTATGATAACTATAAGATTGGTTTTGAATCTGTGAGATTGTTTCTGTTTTTAAAATAAGTTCTTTGAGAGTCTCTAGTTCCATCCATGTTGCTGCAAATGGTATATATACCACATCTTCCTAATCCAGTCATCTGTCAATGGACATTTGGGTTGTTTCCATGTCTTGGCTATTGTGAATAGTGCTTCAGTGAACATGCGGGTGCATGTGTCTTTTTTTTTTATTTCTTTATATTCATGTTTTTTCTACTGCACAGCATGGTGACCCAGTTACACATACATGTATACATTCTTTTTTCTCACATTACATGTTCCATCATAATTGACTAGACAGAGTTCCCAGTGCTACACAGCAGGATCCCATTGCTAATTCATCCCAAAGGCAACATTCTGCATCTGTTTACCCCAAGCTCCCAAGCCCTCCCAGTCCCTCCCCTTCCCCCTTGGCAACCACAAGTCTGTTCTCCAAGTCCATGATTTTCTTTTCTGTGGAAAGGTTCTTTTGTACCATATATTAGATTCCAGATATAAGTGATATCATGTGGTATTTGTCTTTCTCTTTCTGACTTACTTCACTCAGGATGAGAGTCTCTAGTTCCATCCATGTTGCTGCAAATGGCATTATTTTGTTCTTTTTGATGGCTGAGTAGTATTCCATTGTGTATATATACACATCTTCCTAATCCAATCATATATCAGTGGACATTTGGGTTGTTTCCATGTCTTGGCTATTGTGAATAGTGCTGCAAGGAACATGTGGGTGCATGTGTCTTTTTTTAAGGAAAGTTTTTTTAGGATATATGCCCAAGAGTGGGATTGCTGGGTCATATGGTAGTTCTATGTATAGATTTCTAAGGTACATCCATACTGTTCTCCATAGTGTTGTACCAGCTTACATTCCCACCAACAGTGCAGGAGGGTTCCCTTTTCTCCACACCCCCTCCAGCATTTGTTATTTGTGGACTTATGAATGCTGGCCATTCTGACTGGTGTGAGGTGGTATCTCGTGGTAGTTTTGATTTGCATTTCTCTAATAATCAGGGATGTTGAGCATTTTTTCATGTGCTTGTTAGCCATCTGAACGTCTTCCTTGGAGAAATGTCTATTCAGGTCTTTTGCCCATTTTTCCGTTGGGTTGTTGGCTTTTTTGCTATTGAGTTGTGTAAATTGCTTGTATATTCTAGAGATTAAGCCCTTGTCAGTTGCATCATTTGAAACTATTTTCTCCCATCTGTAAGTTGTCTTTCTGAGGGAAGTAAGTCAGAAAGAGAAAGACATATACCATATGATATCACTTATATCTGGAATTTAATATATGGCACAAAGGAACCTTTCCACAGAAAAGAAAATCATGGACTTGGAGAATAGACTTGTGGTTGCCAAGGGGGAGGCAGGGAGGAGGAGGGAGTGGGAGCTCGGAGTTAATAGATGCAGACTGTTGCCTTTGGAATGGATTAGCAGTGAGATCCTGCTGTGTAGCACTGGGAACTATATCTAGTCACTTACAGTGAAGCATGATAATGTGAGAAAAAAGAATGTATACATGTATGTGTAACTGGGTCGCCATGCTGTACAGTAGAAAAAAAAAATAATGCATCAGGGGAAAAAAAAAACAGCTGAGAAACTGAGGGATAAGTTGGGATTAGGCAGATGAATGGTGCATCACAGGAAATAATTCCTGTGAGGGCCAAAGTGAAGAAAAAATAGAAAGAAGACAAAATCAAACACACATGGTGTGTTCCAGAAACCAAAAGTGACCCATGAAGCTGGGCTTGGCATGCAATAATAACCATAAAAACTTTGTTGTGCCTAAACAGTATTTTTTTTTTGAAGACTTGGAGGGTTTACTTTTCAAGGAAAAAAATGATTCAGCATGTCAAAAGCTACATTTAAAACCTTTTCAGTATTCCCTCTTTGCATGTCAACAATAAAAACTTCTCTGTGAAGTTTGTATCATTTTATTAGATTCCATATATAAGTGATATGTGATATTTGTCTTCCTCTTTATGACTTGCTTCACTCAGTATGATAATCTCTAGGTCCATCCATATGCTGCAAATGGCATTACTTCATTCTTTTTCATGGTATGATAATAGTCCACTGTCTATATGTACCACATCTTCTTTATCCGTCCCTCTGTTGCTGGCCATTTAGGTTGCTTACATGTTTTGGCTATTGTAAATAGTTCTGCAATGAACATTAGGGTACACATATTTTTTGAATTAGAGTTTCCTCTGGCGATATGCCCAGGAGTGGGATTGCTGGATTATATGGTAGTTCTATATTTAGTTATTTCAGGAACCTCCATACTGTCCTCCATAGTGGTTGCACCAATTTGCATTCCCACCAGCAGTGTAGAAGGGTTCCCTTTTCTCCACACCCTCTTCAGTTTTTTTTTAACTCCTAGAGGAAAACATGGGCAGAACATTCTTTGACATAAATCACAGCAATATCTTGTTTGATCCACCTCCTAGATTAATGAAAATAAAACAAAAATAAACCAATGGGACTTGATTAAACTTAAAAGCTTTTGCACAGAAAATGAAACCATTTTTAAAAAGAAAGAAAGAAAGGATGGGAGAATGGGAGAAAATCTTTTCAAACAAAGCAACTAAGGGATTAATTTCCAAAATATATAAAACATCCCATGGAGCTTTATATTAAAAAATATTTAAAAATGGGAAGAAGATCTAAATAGATATTTCTCCAAAGAAGACATATGGATGGCCAAAAAGCACATGAAAAGATGCTCAACATCACTAATTATTAGAGAAATGCAAGTGAAAACTACAGTGAGGTAATATCTCATACCAGTCAGTATGGCCATCATCCAAAAGTCTACAAACAATAAACACTCTGCTTTTCTGAAAGCCTGAGAACCTCATTACTTTTACTGACCCCTCACCATCCATCCATCAGGAAATCCTGCTGACTTCTCTTCAAGAAGCCCCTGCCCTTACCCTAGGACCACAGTCCAAGCACTGCAAGCCTTTGCCTCCTGCTCTCTGCTCTGCTCTTTAAGGTAAAATGTAAAATACAAATCATTTCCATAAAAAATAGAGATTCAACTGAACAGTTTGTCAAAATTACCAGAGATGGCTGGAATTTGATTGGGATGGCATTGACCCTGTGAGGATGGAGTGTGGAACAGCCCTGCAATGGGGAATAGAGCTGGAAGACTTGGCCCACCTGCTTTTCAGCTACAGTAATGAGCACAGGGTACCCTCCTGTGAGGAGAGATGAGCATGTAGCAGGGGACAGGATAAAATCCAGAACTGGACCCACACCAATTGTCAGCTGAAAGGTCACCAAGGGTAAGAAAAATAAAGCAAAGTTTTTTCAACACAAGGGGCAGGAACACCTGTAAAATAGTATGTTTAAAAGTCAAGAAAGAAAAAAGAACCTTGACCTTCTGCCTCATACCATACACACAGACCACTTCAAGGTAGGTTGTAGGCTAAACATAAAGCAAAAACCATGAAGCTTCTAGAAGAAGGAGTCAGGGAGAAAAAAAATCTTCATGACCGTAGAGTTAGCAAACATGTTTAGAGAGGCCAAAATAAGGACTAATTAGGAAAGCGAAAACAAATGATAAATATCATCAAAATCAAAATCATCAAAAGACACTTAAATAGGAATTCACAAACAGGGAAATAATACTCATGAAACATCTGATAAAGTACCTGTGTGCGTGTGTGTGTACATATATATGAATTGAAAACTGATAATATAAATATATAAAAATATATATAATTTGTAAATAGTATATAAACAACAACTGAAGATTAATCCTCAAAATAACGCCATTAAGAAGTGAGCAAGTCGGGCAGTGGGTTAAGGATCTGGTGTTGCCATGAACTGTGGTGTAGGTTGCAGACACAGCTCAGAGATCTGGTGTTGCTTTGGCTGTGGTGCAGGCCAGCGGCTGCAGCTCTGATTTGACCCCTATGCTGTGGGTGTGACCCTAAAAAGAGGGGAAAAAACATTTTTTAAAAAGTGAGCAAGAGACTTAAAAAAAAAAACACACACACACACAAATGACCAGTAATCACATTGGAAGATTTTCAAATCAATCATCAGAGAAGTAGAAATTAAAAACATAGTGAGGTATCACTACACACCCACCAAAATGGCCAAAATCAAGAACACTGAGAATACCAAGTGGTTAGGATGTGGACTAAATGCAGGTAATGCAGCTGTCTTACGTTGCTAGTAGGAAAGCAAAATAATAAAACCACTTTGGAAAACAGTTTAGTGATTTCTTATAAAATAAAAATATAGCGTTCCCACTGTGGCACAATGGGGTGTGTGGCATCGCTGCAGCATCAGGATGCAGATTCGATCCCTAGCCATGCACAGTGAGTTAAAGGATCTGGCATTGCCACAGCTACGGCATAGGTCACAACTGCAACACTGATCTAATCAATCCCTGGCCCAGGAATCCATGTGCCGTGGGATGGCAAAAAAAAAAAGAAACAAACAAAAAAACCACTTTCTCCTTGATCCAGCACTTCTACTCTTGGAAATTTACTATAGAAAAATGGAAACAAACATCCACAAAACAGCTTGCACTTGGAAGTTCATAGAAACTTTATTCATAATCACCTAAATCTAGAAACTACTATATACCCTTCCTTAAGTGAGTGGATGAACCAAGCGTGATCTATCCATACAATGCTCAGCAGTAAAAGAAAAAAAAAGAAAAAGAAAGAGAAAGAAACAATCTGCTGGTGTATGCTACAGCATGAATGGATCCCAGAGACCTTAATCTGAGCAGAGAGGCCGGACACAGAAGAGTACATATTGCATGATTGCATTTAGATGAACTTCAAAACAGCAGCTGTGTAATAGATAGGTAAGATTCTAAAGATGCCCCCATGATTCTTGTTCCCCGCTGTGCAGTTAGACAATGATCCAGGTGTAAAGTCCAGATGGGTGAACTTTACAGATGGAATTCATGTTGCTAATCAGCTGACTTTAAAATGGGTTTTTCTGGATTTTCTGGGAGGGCACAAGGTAATCTCAAGGGCCCTTGAAAGCAGAGAAGGAGACAGGTGTTAGATGAGGGAGAAAAGGTCAGAGAGATCTGAAATGTGATAAGAACTCAACACACCATTGCTGGCTTGAAGGAGGAAGAAGGGGTCCAAAGCCAGGAAATAAGGGAGTCTCTGGGAGTTGACAGTGACCTCCTGCAGGTGACTCTGTGCTGCCTCCATGTGGGACTGAATCCCACCACAACCAGGAGCGAGAAGCAGACACAGCCCTTCCCACACCTCGACCTTGAGATCATCAGTCTATACTGTGTTAAGCCAAAGTGTGTAGTCAATTGTTATGAAGCTCTAGGAAGGATATGCCCCCTTCCTGGCATGATGGGTATGGTCCAGGCCTTGACTGTGGCCCTGATGACACACATGGGCACTTAAAAAATCATCAAAGTCAGCATTCATTCCATGTTGTAAAAATGATACTACAGAAATTTTAAAGAGTCAGGGATGTCAGAACATTCTTTCTGCAACTGCTAACCAGCCGATGGTCTTGTCTCTCCCAAAACAAGAATCTGTGACTCTTCGGCACCCACTCCATGCTGGGGCTGCCCCCCTCCTCCATGGACACGCTGTAGCCACACAACCCATAGCTGGGGCCGACCTTGCTGTTCTCATGACTGATAATGCTGTCTTCCAAAGAGCCCCGGACTCCTTCCCTATTTCTTTGGATCTCTCACTTTATTAGGGAAAATTATCTGATGCCAGAGTGCTAAGGCAGCACAGAGTAGGTGCCCCCTGAATCCTGTTGAGTGCATGCATAGGCCTCTTGGGCGGCTGCAGTCCTGGCCCTCAGGCCTTACATGGCCCCTGGCTTCCCAGCCTGCACCCAGCTCTGCCATCACCCTCATGTGCTTAACCTGGGAACTCTGCCTTCTCCACCAGGGAACCTGGGAAGGATGCAGGCACTGTCTTTCCAAATCTTAACCCCTACGTGGTTATGACTTGACTCTTTTGTAGATGAAGGGTCCCAGTAGGATTTCATTAAATCTGCTTAAACAAAAAATAACCTGGGAGACCAAGCCAGCCTTTTCTCTCTGTGGCCGACTGCCTGGGGGCAGCTGTTTAAATGGCTCACTTTTCGAGGCCAATCCTTCTCCAGGGCTCTTACTCCCCAGGGAAGAACCTGACTGGCGTGTGACACTTAGACCCCGGTGGCTACTCCATTGCTAGCCTTGGGATATGTATACACTGTGGAAGAGGGGCTGGTAGAATTGGATGGAAAGAGCTAGAAGGCTTTCTTAGAAGCCACAAATTAAGACTCCTCCTGGAGGCTAGGTTGGCAAACATCCAAGAGACATAAAATGATTTTTTTTTTTCTTAGCTCTCCAGGATTCAGTTTGATTTCAGTTTTTAAAAGCTACCTTGGGAATTTTTAACTGAAACAATTAAACTGAAAGCAGTAAATTTCCTTTTAACCACGATGCAGCTCCAGGGCACGGAATGCAGAGCAAGGGCCACACTAAGGGTGGACAGTCACTGACAGTTTAAAGGTCAGCAAAACAGACTTGGATTTTCAGGCCTGAATCTTTTCTTTAGACAGTTGACTGTCTTCGATTTTATGAAAATCAGAATCCAGATTCTTTTTAAAGCACGATTTCAAAGATCAAAGGCCAGGAGATCTTACTTTAGGATGAAGCTTCTTTTAATGGTGGTAATTTCAGTGAGTGGCATGAGGCTGGTCTCAAAGAGACAGCAGTGACTGATGGCTTGAAGCAAGATCTTAAGTCTCTGCTCAGGACCTGAACCTGGGCAGCCAGGGTGAAAACCAGGAATCCTAACCACTAGACCACCTTGAGGCTAGAAGCAGAATTGCCCTGATTCTTGACCGCTGTTGAAAGCAAGAATATTCCAAGGAGGCAAAGACTGTAAAACTGGTATGAAGTTTATTATTAGAATAATAATACAGTACAATACGTGGGAGAGCACACAGAGAAATAGTCTGTTTGTCTAAGGCAGAAGCAAAGCAGTAATACACACCCAAAAGAGACGTGTGGGTGCGGGCATCCTCCTCAGCGAGGAGTGCACCAGAGAGGTGATTGAAATCACTTATAGAGGACAGTTCTTCTGGGTCTTTGTTTTCCTTTGGCTAATTATTTTATTTCTCACACCTGAACAGACCCAGGGCCCTCCCTGATATGCGTGCACATCTTTTGGCAAAGATGGCTTCCAGAAAACAAAGGGCTCTGGGGTGGTATCAGGACTATGACCTGGTGCACCCTTCCCTTTTTGATCCCTAAGGAATCTTTCTGCACATGTGTAATTGGGGAGGTCTCTTTGACCTCAGGCATGATTGATGTGGCCATCAAATCTTTACTACTCCAGCAAAGCTCAGCTACTGCCATTAACTTTCTCCTTGAGGTGTCAAAGAGAAGCAAAGGCCCATTTATTCAGCCTAGTAAGTCCCAGCTGTTCTCAGCCCAGGGACCCATCTACCTCCTACCTCAGGGCTGGCTGCATGCAGGTGGTCTGGCTGGGCAAGAAGATTAAGCCTCAAGGAGCTGTCTGCAGCATGGGGCTTTGTCCCCACAGGTATCCACCTTCACTGAAGCAAAGTAGGGATGGTGTGGCTTAGATGTTAACAGGTCCAAACTTGTGCTGCTCACCACACAACCAGCCAATAAATCAAAAAAGACCATTCATTGGAGCAAAGAATACCGACTTTATTCAGAAAGCCAGCAGACAGAGAAGATGGCAGACTGGTGTCCCAGAGAACCATCTTACCCCTGTTCAAGTTCAGGATTCTTTTATACTAAAAAGGGAGGAAGCCCGCCTGGTTGGTTTTTGCAAACTTCTTGGTGTAGGAATCCTTTGTTCTTGCAGCTGCCCATGGAGGTCAGGTCACTATATTCCTGTAAACCTCCAACAAAACAAATGTTATGTTCTGTTCTGCAAGTTTTTATCTCCATATGAATGGAAAAGTGTTATACCCTTAAAGGTCAGAGCCTTGAGAATGGGCTCTCCTGTCTATTTCAGGCTCTAGGCAACATTTTTCTTTAACTTTTTTTATTAAAGTATAATTGATTTACAATTTCACTAGGCAGCATTCTTAACTCCAAGCAAAAGCAATAGAACACAAAGGTTAAAGTAAAAGAAATAAATCTAAAATGGAGTCAGATTTGTTTTTTCCCAATTGCAGAGATACCACGGAGAATGGCAGGCAGGGTGTGTGACTGGGTACAAGGCTGCCCCTGAATTCATTTATTTGTCTCCCAAATCAAGAGATATTAAAAAAAAAAAAAACATCTGAGACTGAAATCAAATTGTGTCTTTTTTTAAACTCCACCCAAAGGTATCATTTTGCTCATCTCTGGTCACAGCCTGCAGCCTGGCCCTACTGACCACTTGTATAAATCAGCCAATGACGGCCTCTGGGTGGTGACTCCAGGGTTAGCTGTTTCTTCACTAAAGGCTGAGACCTGCCCTAACTCACCTTATTACACATCCCATTGTTTCAACATAGCCCAAAAGTGCAGACCATTAGCCATTGAGAGCCTGCCTGATTTACATTCCTTTGCAGATCCCCCAGCATCTGCTGGCTGTTGATAAGAGGCTGTAAGCTGCTGCCACCCTTCAGACCTCCCTGACCCAAGAACTCCCCAGGCTGCTAAGTGACATCACCTGATACAGACGCTTTCCCCCATTCCTTTCTCCCCAGGAGTTCCCTTGCCCTCTTCTCCTTCTGAGTAGAGACCCCCAGGTAGCCTCTGGACAGTCTCCTGCTGGGAAATGCACACCTGTCACAGCATTGGCCAGTAAAGCTTGTTTGTGTCACTGCCACTTTCTGCTCCTATCTTTTCCCTTGCTCACATCCCTAGAGCCCCCAGTTTGCTGGCACAGGGTGATTTTACAAGCCTCTGAGCCTTTGCATATGCTCTTCCTCTTCTTCTGGGAAGCCTCCACTCCCGGCTCATGAGCGGATCGGCCCCTGTGCTCTCTGTGCACACCTCTCGGCCATCCCAGCCCACAGCATCTGCTTAAGGGTCTGCCTTCCCTCTGGCCCTGTTAGCCTCTTAAAACACGCATAGGTCCTTATTCATATTTCTATGTCAGTATCGGGGGGGGGTCTCACAAACTGGGGGATCTGTTGAGGACCCCCCTTGTACTGCAGCACTGGGGCAGTTCCTGTCCTGAGTTTCTGGCTGTTAGGTTTAGATGTTGCTTCAGCCTCTTGGAAGCCAATTCATCATGCATTTGCATCATTGTTTAGATTAATTGTATCCTGAGTGTAGAGAGCCCTTACATGCCTTATGCATCTTCAGCATTTTAGCCCCATGTCAGTGTCTGTATGCCTTACATTATTCAGCGTTGCATGTTTAGAACTTTATAGAAGTAGATCAAGACTATGGGAATCTTAGGGACTTTCTTCTTTCCTGCAACACTAATGCCCCAAGACATAATGCTGTATGATGTTTCATTGTGTTTCATCACAGGATGTATTGATTCACTCTACTTCCCACAGACATTTGGGCTGTTTCTTGCTTCTGCTGTTAGGACTTTTAACTGTTGTGCATGCTTTTCACAGACTCCTTGGGCATGTGGCTTCTGTCTAGGGTATATTCCTCAATGTAGGAATTCCTAGATATGGGATTGATGGGTCCTAGGGTCCATAGCCTTTCAGACGGAATGGCTGAGAACAGCCTCTCTGATGTGGTGATACCTCAGCAGAGATCACAAGGGGGTAAAGAAGAAAACAGTGTAGATGCTTGGGGCACGAGCATTCCAAGCAGAAGGAAAAACATCCGCTATGGCAGGACATTCCTGGTCGGGAGACCAGAGTGGCCACATCCCAGGAGGAGGAGATGATGTCGCAGCATTGTCACAGGTGCCTCAGAGCCTGAGAGCAAAGAACCTGCACTGGAGAAGAGTTATTTGAAAGTGATGGGGAATCTCTGAGGTTTTAAAGGAAAGGAAAATGACATTTCCATTTTCAAGGGCCACTCTGGCTGCCTGGCCCTCAGGCTGCAGAGCAGACAGGAATGGCAGGAGCCAGGAGACTCACAATAACCCAGGCAGGAGGTGCAGCTGACCTAGTGTGGGAATGGTGGGATTTTGAGAGAGGATTATATCAAGGGAATGTATATGTATATAGGCCCCACCCATAGCAGGCAGAAGTTCCCAAGCTAGGGATCAAACCCAGGCCACAACAGCAGCTGCAGCAACAATGCCGGATTCTTAGCCCACTGAGGCAGTGGAGAACTCCAAGGGAATATATTTTAAAGTAAAGGTAAAAGGATTGACTGATGAACAGCCTGAGAGCAAAAACAGAGTCCAAGCTGACAGTATGGATTTTCAGGGAGAAGTCAAGCTCTGTGAGGCCAGAGAATGGAGGACACTCAAGTCTTTGGCTTGAGTCACCTTAGGCCTGGGATGCCCTCAGAAACCTGGATTCATTTACCTGAGCTGCCGTAGCAGAGGATCACAGACTGGGCAGCTTCAACAGCACATTTCTTCCCATCGTCTTGGAGGCCGGTAGGTCCCAGGTTAGTACTTAGGCCAGGACAGCTGCTGGTAAAGGGCTCGTCCAGGCTGGGCTGTGTCCCCGCCTGGCCTTTCCTCTGTGTACTCACACTCACAGTGTGATGAGGGGGATGTCCCTGAGATCTCTTCTTCTTATAAGGACACCAGCCCTATCAGGTTAGGGTATCAACCTTTATGACCTAATTTAACCTTCATTTCCTCCCTCTGTCCAAATGCAGCCACCCTGAGAGTTAGGGCTTCAATATATGAATTTTGGAGGGACACAGTTCAGTCCAGAGCAGCCTCCAAGTTGGAGCACAATGGCAGCTCCTTCTTGCAGCCTTCAAACCTTGCGTGAGTGCTTCTGTGTGGGAACCTGTCAGGAAAGCAACCTGGGAAGTGTCATTGCAGGCTCCTGCATTTTCAGAAGAGAGTGAAAAAGAGGGTAGCAGGGGGAGGCAGTTGCTGAGCTGGCAGCAGGCTCTCAGGCACTCTCCACCCTTTTGTCCAGTTCCCATCTGCACATATCCTCTGATCCATATCTGAACAAGCAAGCAACACGCTAATGTCATGTCATGCCAGCTCGCCAGTTACAGAGACACAAAGTCCACGGTCACTGGGCTTATCTTGAATTTTGCTCATTCCTCACCTGGTTGGATTGTGGACCGTCTTGGATCAACTGTAACTTGGGAACTGAGTTAAGAGCTTAATCATGCTTAGCCTTCCTTATGTTACATGACAAAGAAGGTTCATGTTACTGATAGATAAACAATAAAGCAAGGGAAAAAAATCTGTAAACCACTGTGGTCTTGAATCCTGCCCCTGGCTGACTCTGCTTTGTGTGTTTGGAACACCTTTCCCAGGGTACCTGGCCTGGTCTGCTCACCCTCACCCAGCACCCAGATCTTTATATCCAGAATCTGTGCCATTAACTCAGCATTCACTTTGCCATTCACATGCTGGGCAATTCCTGGTTTAACAGTTGTAAAATCTACTTCTGTGCACGTCCTTCAAATTTCTGCCTGCCAAAAAATCTTGCAAGTCCTCTGTTATGCACAGGACCTCTTCCCAGGCCATCTTCCCAGTTATGAATCTAAAAAATCTTTAAAATATTTGGGCATCTCCCTGTAGCCCATCTACACAGACAAGGTCATTGCTGGATCTTCAGACAGCAGCTGACTAGCCCAGGTCAAGTGAGGAGGGGCTGCTTCTATTGGCTTAGGAGACTCGGGGCCCCCACGTTTGTCAGAACTCTGCTCAGTTGTCTGCGGATCTCAGGCAGCTCTCAGAGCCCTCATCCTTCCTGCTCATCATCCTACTCTGTTCACAGGAAATCTGGAAAGCTTTGAAATAAGCTTGCACACCTTAGCAACCTGTGGCATCAAAAAGGTCTGGATTTGGAATCAATGCCATAGCTGTAGGAGCTCAGACTTTCCTAAAGGAAAGTCATAGGGGCTCTGACTCTGCAGCTGTGCCTGGAGCTAAGCCCCCCCCCCTCCCCATCCTCTTTGTCTAGATGAAGCAGGAAAAGGAGCCCACGCCAGTTCTGTTGGCTCTCCCAATGTGGCAGAGAACACATTCATCTCTATGCTTCTGCATTCCTGGCACCATGTTCATACCACATTCTGTATCCATCAGCATTGGGCTGGGAACATGAATGCTGCTCTTATATTCCCAGGAGGAATGGGAGCTAGAAGTTTAGGAACCCACAGGAGTGCAGGCCTTGAAGGAGCTGTGCTCAAGAGCGGGAGGGTCACTGGCACTCACTGGGAGTCCTGGCAGCCTCAGAAGCCTTGAGCACCTCCCCTGCCACCCACCCAATGGCTGGATCACCAGAGCAGGCACTTCTCAGGGCTTTGCCCTGGACCTTCAACCAGCCTCACACCTGCTCTCTGCCCAGGCATCTGCCTGCAACGCTTCCTAGAAAACTGACCTGAGCTGCTCTTCCAAATCTTGGATGAGCACCTCTCATCGGAGGCCATCCCCAGAATCTAGAGATTGAGTGAATGAGGAAAAAGTACTGTTAAAAGGAGAGGAATAGAGCATCCATTGAGGAGAATGTAGCATTTTGGAAGACATGAGCGTGACAGACACCATACTGTGTGTTAGATGCTGCTCCCCCGACTCCCACCCCACAAAGAGAGTAAATCAAAAAGGAGGGAGAGGTCCGCTATGTGAATGGGAACATTCATTATACCTGCTATTTTCTTTTTGAGGTAAGATGACAATGTTTTTCTTTAAATAGCTGCACTAAACCGGTTGAAATTTATTGCTGTGATAGATAGAATTGGTTTTAGTTCTGTCATATATTTTCTGTTACCTATCTGGGTTCTTGGCCTTCCTTAATCAATAAAAATTGACAAGAGGCCAGACAGGAAAATTCAGGAAAGGCTTTATTGGGGTGCCTGCTGCAACAAGAGGAGCAGCAAGAAGCAATACTTTCCCTTACTAGCTTGCTGGGAAGGAAGAGGGAGGGATGGTGATCTGGTTCTTTGTATGGGGTGAGGGTAGGGGCAGATGCAGAGGTCTAGCCAGAGGGCTTGCTTAGGTGATCTGCTCACCCCTTTGGTTGTATTATTTATAATGTAGTTATAGTTGGACAAGCAGCTGGTATACTATGACCTTTTGGAAGATAAGTTGAGGCAGCCTTTGGACTAATTTCCTTATACACATTTCTACAAAAATAAGCTAAAACCGCCTTTATAATGATCAGATAGCTTAGAGGATTGGTTTTTTTCTACCAATTCTTCCTATGTCTGTCTGCCAGGAAATTCAACATTGTTGCCTGTAAATGTAAATGCGATGATATCCTCCGCTTCTGGCAACATGGCTGACTAAACATTATGAAAAAGTTCTCTCTCAAACACTTAATATACTGGTTAGTTTACTTTAAATCTTTCTTAAGTGTTATTTTAAATTTTATTTATTGTTTGTTTTAGATACCTGATTGATTCAAACAGTTCAAAACGCAGTGAAAACCTTGCCCCTGCCCCGCTTCTGTGCCCTCCAACCGACACCTCTCTGACCCCTGGGTCACCACTTGTGTCAGTTTCTTTTCTTTTTTTTTTTTTTTTTTTTTTTTTGTCTTTTTGCTATTTCTTGGGCCGCTCCCGTGGCATATGGAGGTTCCCAGGCTAGGGGTCCAATCGGAGCTGTAGCCACCGGCCTACGCCAGAGCCACAGCAACGCAGGATCCGAGCCGCGTCTGCAACCTACACCACAGCTCACGGCAACGCCGGATCGTTAACCCACTGAGCAAGGGCAGGGACCGAACCCGCAACCTCATGGTTCCTAGTCGGATTCGTTAACCACTGCGCCACGACGGGAACTCCTGTGTCAGTTTCTTATTTACCCTCACAGCATTTGTGTAAGCAGATGCAAGCAAACATTCATATATGCGTTTTTCTATCCTCACTCCAAAGATGGGATGATAAATATTTCACACCTTGCTTATTTCACTCCTAAAGCTGGAGACCTTCCCATGGCCACTTCATTATTCCTTTATTCAGTAGCAGAACATTATGTCAGGTAGAGTGGACTGACCTTTATCCTGTTTCCATTATTTTGCTGGTATAAACAATGCTGCCACGACCATGCTGTACATACCTCATATTTATGTGTATAGATAGTTCTCTAAGATGAATTCCCAGAAGAGAGGTGACTGGGTCACAGGAGAAAGGCATTGTAATTTTGGTGAATCCTGGGAAATTGCCTTGTTTGGGGGTTCCAATCATTCTGTATTTCCACCAGCAAGCAGCTGGAGAAAAGCTCTTTACCCACTAACTTGGTAACCAGGTTGCCAACTTTTGCAGTTTTACCACTCTGATATGTGTAAGATGGTTTCTCAGATTTTTTCTGATATGTTTGTAATGTCCATTTCTTTTGTAAAGAAAATTAAGCATATTTTCATGTTTCACAGGTGTTTATAATTCTTTTTCTATGGACTCTGTTCATGGCCTTTGCCTCTGTATCTTTTGAGTTGGTAATCTTTTTTTTTTTTTACCTTCTTGGTTTCTGGGCAAAACACACAGACATACACACATGGACACACACATAAACGCACTGTACGGGAGAAAACAGAGGGTGTCATGTCTCCTCTGTGTTCCCAGTTCCCTTTGTTGAGATTGAGGCACTCCTGCCAGATGGGAAGCCGTGGCTGCTAGTGGCTCACAATTTGTGTAGGCGTCATCCCAGCTAAAGTCTGTCACCTCACCCAAGACTCTCCGCCTCCTGCGGGCAGCCCCTGTCCAATGCCTTCTTCATGTCTGAGTATAACAGCTGGCAGCCCCTTACTGCCATGTGGACACCTCTGAAGGACCATCCCCACTCCCATACTACCTGGCAAGTCAGCCAAAGGCCCTGTTGCACCTTAATGGTGAGTCAGCTGCTGCTTCCGCTCAGTTCTGCTGCCTCACCCCCCACAGCCCTCCTCCGGCATGCCCCTTCCTCAGATTTTCTCAGACAGCAGATGAGGAGTTGCAAACTTTTTCCCAGGTTGACATTTGCCTTTTGACATTTTGCGTGTATTTCAGTCTCTTCGGGGCTTCCCTCAAGTTCTGTGGTTTTGTCTGATTGTTCATGTACCCATTATAGAGGTAGTGGAATAGGTTTGGTGCCGGTAACCCTCCTCGCTGCTCTTAGGTTTCTGAGCTTCCCTGTTTATTCTTGTTTAGTTCTCCAAATGAAAGTTAAACCGCTCAATATTCTGCTGCTGGATGATTTTTGAATGTGTTACTTTTTATGTATCTCTGACATACTTAAATACAATCTCCGGGGGGGGGGGAAATCCATGTCATACATTATTTATTTCCCCTTCTTTAATGTGTGAACTTTTATTTCAGAGGCATAAACTCAAATCAAACAACAGTTCATGATAGAATTACTAAAGTAGATTCATTATTACCTGCCTTGAGCTTAACCTAAAACTCATGACTATGAGTAGGTGGCGCACACTGGTCTATAGTCCAGCAAAGCTGTGCTCAAATTCAGATGTTTACTGTGTTCTGATTACTACTTCCATTTTTGTTTTATGTAAATTTAAAAAGCATAACTTAAAAGAGAACAAAGCCACAGTTGTTTCTTTTTCCTCTTCTTATCTGAACTATGTGCTCACACTAAATGTTGAAGTCTATGTGATGTACTCTGTTGAAATATTTTTGTGAACTCAGATTATCTCTGTCATGAAAATGTCTTTCAAGGAAGTAAATTTAAGATTTACAACAGGAGTTCCTGTTTGGTGCAGCAGAAACAAATCCAACTAGGAATATGAGGTTGCAGGTTCAATCCTTGGCCTTGCTTAGTGGGTTAAGGATCCGGCATTGCTGTGAACTGTCGTGTAGGTCGCAGACGCGGATCGGATCCCGCGTTGCTGAGGCTGTGGCATAGGCCGACAGCTACAGCTACGATTCGACCCCTAGCCTGGGAACCTCCAAATACTGCAGGTGCAGCCCTAAAAAGAAAAAAAAAAAAATCAACAATGACAAAAAGAATATTAAACTCAGCTTGTCTGATTCCAAGAAGGCAAAAAGCGCTTATATTTCTTACTGGAATCATATAAAATTTACACATTTAATAACAATGATCTCAAGCCTTCCAAACTAATAACATAGTGTGTGTGGCTCTACTTTTGTGCTTTTCAGGGGAAATAGTTTTTCCACATAAGTGTTTTACCTCTCTCTTTTAAGTTTATTTCTCATATTTTTTCTTCTATTGCAGTTATAAATGGAATATTCTCTTTGATCGTGTCTTCTACCTTATTTTTTGTTATACAAGGCTATTTTTCATGCAAGCCAATTTTGCATTCATTAGGCAGTAATGCTGTTCACAGACTGTATTCAGCTCTCTGCTTCCTCCTAGTGGGGATATGGTTGCATTGCCGGTCCTGGCCCTGGTGGTTGGATGGGCCTTTTTTCTAGTTCTGGCCACCAGTCTGTGAACACAAATGAGGTGTCACTTCTGAGCCAGTGTTTGATCCGTAGTGGGAAATCCTCCAGGACTTTCTGTCCCTCTGCCACATTGATGGGTGGTTTTTAAGAGCAGCTTCTCTGTCCACATGAATCCTGAAGTGAGAAGGTGTGGCATGGAGCTTAGCCAACCCACAGCAGCCTGGTGGCCTAAGCAGAAAGCAAACCTTCATTGTGGTGGCCTCATGGGTTTGGAGGCTGTTGCAATAAATAAGAGGTGTTCTTTCATGAACAGTCTGTGTCTGTGTGTTTATCTTAGCATCTCATGGTAATTTCTGCTTTATGAAGCATTTAATATACACATATTCATACTTCTTATGTCTTGTTTTATTATGTGCCTGGGATTTGTTTTAACTAGGAATGGTAAGACACACAATGCAGAAACAACTTAATGAAGCAGGAAATATTTATTCACAGTTGCCTGAGACAGGAAGCAAGGCATCCAGGGCCATGTAGAGAAGCACCAGGGTTGGAAGACTGAGCTGGTTAGGGGAAAACATGGGCACAGGATTTACTTGGTTTCTGCAAGAAGGAATGGGCAAAGCAGGGTAGGCAGGTTTAGGATTGGCTGCTTTGAGTCATTTCAGTAGGCTTCAGGGTGGAGGGGCTACCAAGAGCTGTCTCTGGCCCTGGGTGATGAGCAGAAGAGAACACTGCCCCAGAGTGTCAGAACCTGACAGAGGATATAGTTGGGTGTGCAGGCTCTGGATTGGCTTGTTTTTTCATATGAAGGCATGCTTGCAGGGCACTAGCTTGCTATCATAGGCATTAGAGAGTTGCAAGAAGGGAGATCTTTCCCAGGTTAGTGAAGCCTTAAAAATACAGAAAATAAAAAGCATGATTGCCACTGTATACTGAACCCTTTAGCGTTATATAAATTGGTCTTCCTCATCTTATTTAATTCTGCTTTGTTTGGCATAAGATCATGACCCCTCTTTTGCCTGTTGTTGTTGTTGTTGTTATTGTTTTATCTTTGCCTAGTAAACCTGATAAACCATGGTTCTTCCCCTTTAGCTAAAACCTTTCTTAATCACTTAGCTCTAGATATATCTTCCATATACAGCCAAGGTTGGTCTTTGCTTTTTGTGGTAATATGAAAATCCTTTTCTTTAAATAGCTGCTTTAAACCTGTTTAAATTTATTGCTATTATAGACGTGGTTGGTCTTAGTTCTGTCATATTATATTTTCTATTTATGTATATTTAAATGACTTTATATTTTGTCTTTTTAACTGTTTTTCTTTTCTTTTCTTTTTTTCTTTTTTTTTTTTTTTTTTTTTTTTTTTTTTAGGGCTGCCCTTGCAGCATATGAAAGTTCCCAGGCTGGGGTCAGATTGGAGCTGCAGCTGCCAGCATACACCACAGCCACAGCAATGCAGGATCCGATCCATATCTGCAACCTACACCACAGCTCACAGCAACACCAGATTCTTAACCCACTAAGCAGGGTCAGGGATCAAACCCACCTCTGTGGATACTAGTTGGATTAATTATTACTGAGCCACAGCAGGAACTCTCTAAATGTTTTTCTGATATTTAGAAAAGTTAAGTTTTTTATCTACTGGTTACTTTTAAAAATTCTGCCTTTGGGTACTATCATCTTTCCCCTTTTCCTTTTTTAATGTATTTTTAAAATAAATTTTATTGCAGTATAGTTGACTTTTAAATGTATTTCTTTTTACTAATAATAGCTTTATTTTGTTCAGAGAATGCAATTTATAAGTATAATTTAAGGTAAATTTTAACTGAATATATTTGTTCAGTATTTTTTTTCAGATTTTTTTTATTTTAATGTTTTTTCCACTGTACAGCATGGGGACCAAGTTACTCTTACATGTATACATTTTTTTCTCACCCTTTGTTCTGTTGCAATATAAGTATCTAGACATAGTTCTCTATGCTACTCAGCAGGATCTCCTTGTAAATCCATTCCAAGTTGTATCTGATAACCCCAAGCTCCTGATCCCTCCCACTCCCTCCCTCTCCCTCCAGGCAGCCACAGGTGTATTCTCCAAGTCCATGTTAAATGTATTTTTTAATTGAAGTATAGTTAATGTATAATGTATTAGTTTTGAGTGTACAGCAAAGGGATTCAGTTATACATATATGTTTGTGCGCGTGTGTGTGTGTGTATATATATATGTACATGCACCGTAGGTTATTACAAGATATTGAGTATAGTTCCCTATGCTATACCATAGGTTCTTGTTATTTATCTGTTTTATATATAGTAACATGTATATATAATCCCAAATGTCTAATTTATCTCTCTCCCCACCACCTGCTCTCCCCTTTGGTAACCATAAGTTTATTATCCATGTCTGTGAGCCTGCTTCTGTTTCAGTTCATTTGCATCATATTTTAGATTCCACATATAAGCCATATCATATGGTATTTGTCTTTCTCTGACTTACTCCAGGTCCATCCATGTTGCTGCACATTTCATCCTTTTTACAACCAGTATTCCATTTTGTGTGTGTGTGTGTGTGTGTGTGTGTGTGTGTGTAGATAGAGAGAGAAAGAGATTCCACATCTTATTTATCTCTGACAATGGACATTTAGGTTGTTTCCATGTCTTGGCTGCTGTAAATGGTGCTGCTTTGAACATCATTTTCCTTTTCCTTATAGTTGGTTCCAAGGATCTGCCTCAATAGAACTAGTTCATATTTTCTTCCTCCTTCCCCTCTCTCTTCTACCATCCAATTTAGTCAGAAGTGTGCCATTCATATGTTTTAGTATCTTCCTTTGTTCCTATATATATATATTCACATATTTATGTTTAATCTGCCAACTTTAAATTCTGTTTTGTACTCCCATGTAGTACAGCTGAAACAACTGTAAGTGGATTCCACTTTCTACCTTCTACCATTTTCATTGATTGTACCATTTTTCTTCTGCGGAATATTGACATTTTTGTCTGTCATTTGTATCTGTACCTTTGCTTTTACTTAGCTATACCGTTAAATATATTTACTGCTGCCTGAATTTCCATTTGCCAAAGCTCCATTCATTCTTGATTGGCTAGAACTCACCTTCTAGTAGTTTTCTCAGGAAATATCCACTTGACTAATATTTCCTGAACTCATACATGTTTACAATGGTTTGTCTGTAGGCTTTATCCATGAAGGAATAGCCTAGATGAATATAAACACTTCTTAGCTCAAACTTCTTTGTTTCTTTCATTACCTTGTAAATGTGGCTCCGTTGTCCTCAGGCATTGAGTGATGTTGCCAAGAAGTATGTTATCAGCCTGATTGTCTTTCCTTTTCACTAAAATATTCAAATAGGTCTCTTTAAAACATATAATGTTATAAGGATATAGTATGGTGTTGATTACATTAGCACAGTTTTTGTATATACAATGTGCCCTTTTGATGCATAGGATCAAGTATTTATATCAGAACTTCTTTTTTTTGAAAGAGTAAATCTGTGATTGCTGGTCTTAGATTACTATCCTAAAACTGGTATCTCCTCCACTCCTGATTTTCCTTTACATTTTCCTGATTGGATAGAGTGATTGGATACCCATAACTCTATCATGGCTGTTGATTTTTGTTCCTTCTTAATTAATGGAAGAACATTGAGGAGATTATACTTTTTTTTTTTTTTTTTGTCTTTTTGTCTCTTTAGGGCCGCGTCCATGGCATGTGGAGGTTCCCATGCTAGGGGTTGAATCGGAGCTGTAGCCGCTGACCTATGCCACAGCCACAACAAGCCATGATCCAAGCCACATCTGTAACCTACACCACAGCTCACAGCAACGCTGGATCCTTAACCCACTGAGTGAGGCCAGGGATCAAACCTGCATCCTCATGGATGCTAGTCTGGTGCGTTAACTGCTGAGACATGACGGGAACTCCGAGGAGATAATACATGTTTAATTGTTTAGTATTTACATTTGTGTGCAAATATTTTTTTCTGAAATTATGAAATAAAGAAAAATATATTTCATGGTACTATGTATTTTTTAAATTTCTTTTTTTGAGAATCAACAGAAGAGGGAATCACAGGCACCCAGAACATGAACCATGGTGCCAGTCCAATGTGATGTGATTTCATGTGACAAACACTTTTCCTTTACTTAAAATTTCATGAAATTTTATTACTGAGGTATTTTATAAATTTAATTAGCATATCATTTTGTTGAGCTTGCCTAATTATAAGGAAATAACAAAATCTCCATATGGTTAAAAGAAAAAGAAGTCTTCTCTTTTCATTATAATTTTTAAATTCCTTTTTCTTTTCCATTGTTTTAGATTTCTTATTTTGGGCTCCAATGATGTGTATGTGATGTTTCTTTCACTTATAGCCTATATATACCATTTCCTTGAAACCCTTTGTTTCATTTTGTTCACTTTACTAATTTTCATTTTTATGGTCCTAACTATGCTTTGCTAAATTATACCTGTTTTCTCTCTGCTCCCCTATAACTGAACTTCATCTCTGAAATTATTTTAACTCTTTTTTTTTCTTTTTCCCCTGAGTTTAGTCAGCTCCTGTTTCACATCTTCCTATAAGTCCATGCATCTCTGCTCCATCGTTTTCCTTTATAGATGTGATACATTAGTGCAGAATTAAAGCACTACATACCCTTTTGTGAGACACAACAAAATAAGCTGTTTAACTTGAGATCAAACCTCACCTGATCTTCCTCTTAAGAAAATAAAAAGTTGGAGTTCCCATCATTGCTCAGTGGTTAATGCACCCAGCTAGTCTCCATGAGGATGCAGGTTTGATCCCTGGCCTTGCTCAGTGGGTTATGGATCTGGCCTTTCCCTGAGCTGTGGTGTAGGTTGCAGACACGGCTTGGATTCTGAGCTGCCGTGGCTGTGGTGTAGGCTGACAGCTACAGCTCTGTTTCAACCCCTAGCCTGGGAACCTCCATGTGCCATGGGTGCAGCCCTAAAAAAGACAAAAAATAAAATAAAATAAAATATAAAATAAATTAGAAGTTTAAAGCACAAGCACTTCATCAATAAGCCATACTGGGAGTAAAACCTGCATCTGCTGGTACTCCAGTCCTTTGTTGTGTATAAACATCACAAATTGCAGAAATGCCCAAAAGGAACCATGTATCAGGCAGCTGCCTCCATCTCACAAGGCTTTGGGTTAAGGTTTTCTTCTAGACAGTGACACTATCCTGCTGCTTGGAAGGAAATTCTATTGGAACATCATCAAAAGCTCTCAGGTCGGCTACAGGAGAAAATGAGAATTTCTAGCTGTGCAGATTGCTCTTGCAAATCAATCAAGATTCTGTGCATATAGAATCAGAAAGAGGGGACTAGAGACTGACTAGTCAACTAGCATCTGCCATAGTTGAATATTTGGCCTTGGAGCTTAGAATACAGACTGTAACCAGATTCATGATCATTCACATAGAAATGGTCTTAACTTCAAAAAGGCTATCAATCAAGAGAAGAAAAGAAGAATAAGAAGAAAATGAGGGGAATCCATGTGTTTAAAGGGCAGAAAAGTCAAAGGAGCCAGAAAAGAGGACATTGAGTGTTCAGTCACAGGGTAAGGGGGTTATTAAAGTGTCCTTTTGGAGTCAGGCCTTCTGGTGTCTTTCCTCCCAGGGCCTAGTGGCCTGCCAGATTAGGAGGTGGCATGAGTGATACCTGAATGACATTTCACAGATGAGTCTGTGGGGAAGAGTAAGGACCATCAGGTGAAAACACTGGCAAGGTGGGGATGGAGTAAAGGAAGGCAAGTCCTATTAAGGAATGGTGATGGATGGGTGCCAGACAGGGAAGTCTCAAGGGTGGTCAGCAGCCAGGAGCCATGATGCCCAAAACAAGGTCAAGTTAAAGGGAACTGGGAGTTCCCGTTGTGGCGCAGTGGTTAACGAATCTGACTAGGAACCATGAGGTTGCGGGTTCGGTCCCTGCCGTTGCTCAGCGGGTTAACGATCCGGCATTGCCGTGAGCTGTGGTGTAGGTCGCAGACACGGCTCGGATCCCAAGTTGCTGTGGCTCTGGCGTAGGCCAGCGGCTACAGCTCCGATTGGACCCCTAGCCTGGGAACCTCCATATGCCGCGGGAGCGGCCCAAGAAATAGCAACAACAACAACAACAAAAAGACAAAAAAATAAAAAAATAAAAAAAAAATAAAGGGAACTGTAGCCCCCAAAGCTTAGGTGTTAATCAAGACAGATGCATATTCGAATCTCAGTAGCGTCACTTATCAGCTGGATTTCAACCATAAATGATAGAAAACATCATAAGAAAAAATTTATCATGAATGATCATAATATTAAGAGCTTTCCGAGGGCTAAGATCTTTACAGACATAATCTCTTCATCTCACTTACCCTTCCTAAGAACTTCCTTAGGGACCAAGTCTTGTGCCCAGGGCAGCTCTGCAGGGGAGATGCAGCTGGGTAGAAAGAACCATATTGGAGGGTTTGCAAGTTCATGTGCCTGACACACAGTGAGGCCAAACAATACAAAAACATCAGATTTAGAGCAGAGAAAGGTTTATTGCAGGACCAAGCAAGGAGAATGGGGGTAAAATAGGATTGGCAGCATCCTAGGAGCATTGGGATATGGGTACAATCCCCAGCCCAACACAGTGGGTTAAGCATCTGGCATTGCTACAGCTGTGGCTTAGGTTGTGACCACAGCTTCTATCGGATCCCTGGCCCAGGAATACCATATGCCGCGGGATGGACAAAAACAAAACAAAAAATCTACGGAATGGTAGAAAATAGTTTCAAATGGTGCAACAACAAAGGCTTAATTTCCAAAATGTACAAACAACTCATACAACTCAACAGCAAAAAATGATAATAATAATAATAAACTACCCAATTGAAAAATGGGCAGAAGACCTGCATAGACATTTCTCCAAAGAAGACATACAGATGGCACATGAAAAAATGTTCTATATCACCAATTATCAGGGAAATGCAAATCAAAACTACAATGAGTACCATCTCACACCAGTCAGAATGGCCATCATTAAAAAGTCAACAAATAACAAATGCTGGGGAGGGTGTGGAGAAAAGGGACCCCTCCTACACTGTTGGTGGGAATGTAAGTTGGTACAACCACTATGGAAAACAGTATGGAGGTACCTCAGAAAACTAAAAATAGAACTACCATATGACCCAGCAATCCCACTCCTGGGCATATACCAAGATAAAACTTTCATTGAAAAAGATACATGTACCCCTATGTTCACTACAGCACTATTCACAATAGCCAAGACATGGAAACACCCTAAATGTCCCTCAACCGATGAATGGATTAAGAAGATGTGGTACATGTATATGATGGAATGCTACTCAGCCATAAAAAGGAACAAAATAAAGCCATTTGCAGCAACATGGATGGAACTAGGGATTCTCATACTAAATGAAGTAAGTCAGAAAGAGAAAGACAAATACCATATTATATCACATATCTGAAATCTAATATGCTGCACAAATGAACCTATCTTCAGAAAAGAAAGAAATTCATGGCCATGGAGAACAGACTTGTGGTTTTCAAGGGCCCAGGAGTGGGATGGACTGGGAGTTTGGGGTTAGTAGATGCAAGCTTTTGCATTTGGAGTGGATAAGTAATGAGATCCTGCTGTATAGCACAGGGAACCATGTCTAATCACTTGTGATGGAACATGATGAATGTAAAAAAAAGAATGTATATAAATGTATAACTGGGTCACTTTGCTGTACAGCAGAAATTGACAGAACATTGTAAATCAACTGTAATGAAAAAAATTTTTTAAGAATTCTTAAAATTTTTTTAAGAATTTTTTAAGAATGGGATTAGCAGCTTCTCTGAAGTGCTGGGACGCAGGTTCCAATCTAGCCTGATTGGGCCAACACAGTGGGCTAAGGATCCATTGTTGCTGCAGAGGTTGCAACAATCCCCTGGCCAGGGGATTCCATATGCCTCCTGGAGGCCAAAAAATAAAGTTACTTTTCAGGTTAATGAAAATGTTCTGGAATTGTACAGTGTTGATGGTTACACAGCTCTGTGAATATGCTAAAAACTATTGAGTGAAAAACCAGAGAAAAAAAAGAAAAATGAGAACTATTGGTAGGAAGTTTGTAATGAAAAGAAACCCTTTTTGTGGTTCTTTCCTAACAATGCGACTGTTTGTTATTCATGCATCACTATTGTAATCTCTTGCCATTTCTCCTCTCCAGGCAAGAACTGGGACCTGACGGCCGCTCTGAGTGACTATGAGCAG
Source organism: Sus scrofa (assembly GCF_054392235.1). Taxonomy (NCBI): domain Eukaryota; kingdom Metazoa; phylum Chordata; class Mammalia; order Artiodactyla; family Suidae; genus Sus; species Sus scrofa. The sequence continues at coordinate 154,169,278 of NC_139383.1, forward strand.
CTCCGACAAGTGCACACAGCCAACCTGCCACCTGTGTTCAACGAGGGCAGGTGTCCCAAGCAGCCCGAGCGAGAGCCGCCACCTCCTGGGCACACAGCCGAGCGACCCTGCCTGCCTAGGCAGGAGGACATTGCCCAAGGTACTGGCTGAGGGATCACCATCCTGGCTGGCATGCCCTGACTTGCATGTGGGTTGGGGTGGGGTGCACAGAGCAGTGAGGTCATTACCTCCCAGCTGCAGGCAAATGGGCCGCCCCAGGCACCATGCCTCAGACTAAGCTGAACTGTCCTCAGCAGCTTCCATTCTTTTTTTTAGGGCCACATCCATGACATATGGAGGTTCCCAGGCTAGCCGTCTAATCAGAGCTATTGCTGCTGGCCTACACACAGCCACAGCAACGCCAGATCCAAGCCGAGTCTGCAACCTATACCACAGCTCATGGAAACGCCAGATCCTTAACCCACTGAGCAAGGCCAGGGATAGAACCCACAACCTCATGGTTCCTAGTAGGATTCGTTTCCACTGTGCCACATCAGGAACTCCCATACAGCTTCCATTCTTGCCTAAGAAAAGTAGTCCACATTCTTTCTGGTGTCCTGGTTTTTCCAGACCAGACATCTCTAGCCCCTGCAATTATTTAGTATTGTTGTTATCACCTTTTGTGCTCTGTTTCCTTTCCTTAATTACAGAAGTAAGAAAAACTCATAGTGAAGTTCCTGCTGTTGTGCAGTGGGTTAAGGATCCAGCATTGCTGCAATGGTGGCGTAGATTGCAGCTGTGACTTGGATTCAATCCCTGGCCCAGGAACTTCCATATGCTGTGGTGTAGCCAAAAAACAAAACAAAACAAAAAGAAAAGAAGAAAATCTCATGATAACAAAGGAAATAATACAAAGATATATAAAGAAAACGTAAGCGTTTTCTTGTTCACCCTTCCCAGATCTCAGGGAGACTAACCAGTGGTTGTGTCCTGTTCTGTCTCCTGCTCCTCTTACTTTGCTTGTTCAAAATGCAAAGGCAGTCAGAAGCAAAAGCACATAATGCCCTTGACAGAGTGCTGGTTTCATTGAACATACTCACTTAATATTCTATTCCACAATCATTTATAAACCATGCCTGTATTCATAGCGATTCGTTTTTTTCTTGGATTTTATTGGTGGTGGTGGGTTTTGACACTACAAGCAATGCTAAGATAAACCTTCTACCTGTAATTCATACCTACTAGTGCTTTTATTTCTATAGGTTAACATTTCCAAAGTGGATTTAGTGTGTCAACACATGTGTATTTTTAATTTAATGCTTTAGGACTTCTTTCCCAAGCACATTTCTTTTTGCCACATGTGAAACTGGTTGTTTCCTTTCATCTTTGCAAGGACTGAATGTTCTCACGATGCTTTTATGTTGTTTATGTACTCTGAAGGGTGAAAAATAGTGTATTTTAATTTTCATCTTGTCATTTGCTTGTAAGCCAATTGGACTTCCCCTTCTGTGTCTTTCCTGTTCACATACTTTGTCCACTTTTCTAATGATTTGTTTGCATTTTTCTTATCAATTTTAGCATTCTTTATAATGAAGACTGCAACATATATTGTGCGTGTGTGTGTGTGTGTGTATCCCACTGTATTACTTGCCTTATGGCTATTCACAGCATATTCTCCCATACAAAACATTTATATTGCTGTTCATTCATGGTCAATGGGTATCCTCTCTCACTTCAGAAGTTCTCCTGGAATGCAAAGTCACTAATATATTTTCTTGTATTTGTTTTTAAATTTTGTTCTTTGGTTTTATAATCAATTTGAGTAATAGCTGAGGATCTAGTTTTGCTTCTCTGGATTGAGAATGAGGTTTTCTAGCACATTTATTGAATAAAGCATCCCTCTCCCACTGAACTAAAATGACAGCTTTGTCATACTAACTTCCCCCAAATATATTTGTGTCTGTTTCTAGACTCTGTCTTTTGTGTGGCCACCCATCCTGTTACATTTGACTCAAAGTTTCATATAGTATTACTCTCTGCAAAGGCCCATTCCTTTACTGCTGTTTTTTTCCAAAACTTTTTCACGTTTTTGGATATTTTTTCTGCCATGTAAACCTGAGAATTGGAATTCTGATTGGAATTGGATTGGATTTTTATTTTGAGATTAGTTGGCATACTGTAATATTATTGTTCCATTCAAGAACCCTCCATGTCTGGCTCCATTTATTTGTTTCTATTAAGACTTTAGATGCAGAAAAAAGCAACTTGTTTTTTGTATATTTACCTTCTATCCAGTCATTACATAAATTCTCTTGTGAATACTATTTGTTCTTGTAGAACCTCTTGGGTTTTTGAAATATGCAATTATAGAATCTGAAATAATTTAATATTTCTCTTGTATTTATACAACGAATTCCACTTCTTCTCCTACTGCAATAGGTCAGTCCTCCCAAACTGTTGTGAATATTATCTTTGTTTCTGTTAGCCCAGCCTTGTTATTATTCAAGCTGTATTGGAATCTCTGTCTTGGATTATTCTTTTATGCTTACCCTGTTGTCTAGAAAAGAGTTAGTAAGTTTAATATTCATTATCCATTTCCTTACAACTACATTTCAGGGCTATATTGCTAGGTGCATGTGTATTCATAATTGTTAGGTCATCTGGTTCTAATATGCCTTGTTACCAAGAGTGTCACATTGTCCTACATAATTGTGTTTACCTTTAAATCTGCTTTAGTTATTAAGCCGCTACCCTGCCCTTCTTTTAGTTCATACCTGCCTGGAATAACATTTTTCAGCTGTTATTTCAACTTTTTATTATCCTTTATATCAAATGTGATTCTCCGAAGTAATTTATCATCAGATATTATTTTATTATCCAATCTGAGTGTCTGTCTTTTAAGCAGTGAATTTAATCCGTTTATTTTGTTTTTATTATTGTCCTACCTGTGCTTTTATATGTTATGTGTTTCATTTGCCATGCTTTTTTTTTCCTATGTATCTTTCTCCTTGTCTGTCTTTTCTGGCTAACTTAATTTTTCAACGGGTTTGAAAGTTATATGTTCTACTTATGTTATAGTTAACATTGTTCTATTAAAACCTTTGTTTAGGGAGTTCCCATTGTGACTCAGTGAAGCAACTAGTATCCATGAGGATGAGAGTTCAGTCCCTAGCCTCACCCTGGATTAAGGATCCAGGGTGGCTGTGGCTGTGGCTGTGGCAGTTGAAGCTCCAATTCGACCTCTAGCCTATGAACTTCAATATGCCACGGTGTAGCCCTAAAAAGAAAAGGGGAAAAAAAACCTGTATTTAGGCTTTTTTCTCCATTAATTTTCAAAACTTATCAACAGTTTTATTTTACCCTGAAAAAGATATGTGTCTTTGTTTTTATCTTCTCCCTTCTTGGCTCCATATGCCCCCAATCATATTTAGGTTCTTTTCATTGCTTGTTTAGATGATGGTCAACTTCTTTATCTACTCACATTTATCTTTTGCTGAAAGAATACTTTCTCAAAGAGTATTTTTTTTGCCACACCCATGGCATGCAGAAGTTCCTGGATCAGGTATCAAATCTGTGCCACAGCAGTGATGACACCATATCCTTAACCCACTGAGCCACCAGGGAACTCCACAAGGCCTGTTTTCTAAAATAATTTTTGCATGATCAATCTCCTAAGTCTATAAGTACCTAAAGGTATTTACATGCCATATTTAATTATGTTATGGGGTAATTAGGGAAAGAGTATGACCTGCTGGTTGAAGAATCAGGGGAGATGGTTCAGAGTATGGGCTCTGAGTTGGCTGGTTTGCATAGGAAAGATGTCCTCTTGGGGGAGTCCTTTGGTATTTCTGAGAATTGGCTATTTCTATATGGAAATCCTCTCTCCAGTCAGGGAGGACCCAGATGCCAGAGGCTCAAGAATACAGCAAATTAGAAAACATGGAGTTCTCTGGTGGTGCAGCGGGTTAAGGATCTGGCGTTGTCACTGCAGTGGCTTGCATCACTGCTGTGGTGCAGGTTTGATCCCTGGCCTGGAAACTTCCATATGCTGCAGGTGTGGTAGGAAGGAAGGGAGAGAGGAAGGAAGGAGGGAAGGACGAAGACAGAGTTAATACATATCCCCTGGCCTAAAACCGTAGATATTTATCAAGGGTTGGGAAATTCTGTACATTTCCTCACTGTTGTTTGGGGTTTTTTTTTTTAATCTCTCTGTATTTCTCTGGGGCATAACTCTGAAAATGGTCATTCCTGTTTTATTTAGTTTATTAATACTTCCAAAGGGATTACTGAGTTCATTTGTAAAGAATGTGTGTGTGTGTGTGTGTGTGTGTGTGTGTGTGTGTGTGTGTGTGATTATATATGTGCATTCATGAAAGTGGTGGTTGGGAGGTGTTAAGAAATGGGAGCTAATATTTCACATTATACGATCTTTAACATAATTCCTTTTAGTTCAAAAAAGGCTTTTTCCTTCAGACTCCAAATATTTACTACTTGGAACTGCTTCATAGCACATCATATTATACCATGAGGTACGGTGTGTCCAAGGTCCTCATCAATTGGCAGTAGGTGCAGATGGATAAGCCAAGAAGGAATGCCCGGCACATTCCCACTGCTGCCAGCAGTGTGGGTTCACATCACCTCAAATGTTAGGGCAAACCTGACATCCCTCTTTACTAGGTCCTGAGGGATGGCCAGTTCCTGCTTTCCCAGATTCCAGAAAGGTATCTGGTAGCAAGAAATGTGACCTCAGCAAAGCTTGTAAGCCCAGGAGAACGTGGGGTCTCCTTTGCTCCTGCTCTCGGGGACCTGGACCAAGCCCAGGAAGCCAGGGGCCTGTCTCCCAAGGACAACCAGCAGGCCCCTGTGCTCTGTATCATCCTCCTGGTGGCCTGTGGTGTGCTTCTTGCCCTTCTTCAAAACACAACATACTTAATCATCTTGGTCTCAGAGTAAAATCAAAGATGAATCAAAACCAATCCTTTTGAAATACCCAGTCTCTGGGACATAGCATTCATTTTGATGTGCAAATATGTGAGGCTTCTGAGAATTAGCTTTGAATTTAAAAGTAACTTACCGCAGGATCAGAAGCCTCTTGTTTTTCATATACTTTAGCAAAATTACTTTAATGGTATTGCTAGCCACTACTCTTGCACGTGTGAGGTGGAGCTCCTGCTCGGGATGAAAGCATGGGTGTGGCTTTTCCATCAGCACATGACAAGAGGGGGAGGGGCAGAAGCATGTCTTTGGGAGGGATCATGAGCATAGAACCTGAGCTGTGAACAGGGAGTCCTTATGGCCTAAGTGGATACTCATGGATTTGCTCCAGGATTCAGATAGTATTTGTTCAAATGCCAGTTTGAATTTTGTTTTCCTGACCATTAAAGGAGGACTACTGTAAAAAAGAAAACCCCATCCCTACCATCACATATTGAAGAATTCTTTAGCTATTATTCACAGTTCTTTAAAAAACAAGTACGTTTTCAAATACATCTACTTTTCTGCTCTAGTGTTTAGATCAGATGATTGGCTTCTGAATAAAGTAACATGTTATACTTTAGAGAAATTCTACACTGCATTTCTCACCTCTTGGTTGGAAAAATTAGGTAGAATAAGACCAGGATAGACCACCATTTTTCAAGAGTGCCGCGGTAAGAGAAAATCTCGACAGAAGAGAAGCATGTAATGGCTTAATATTTACGTCCTGAGGAATCTTCCTGTAGGATGTGTTCATCAGAATAACTTTAGTAAAGGTGACCTACCTTAAAATCCAAGCCACAGTGGAGGGAGGCAAATAGATTTCTTCTCACTTTAAAAATGTAAGTGCGGAGTTCCCGTCGTGGCACAGTGGTTAACGAATCTGACTAGGAACCATGAGGTTGCAGGTTAGATCCCTGGCCTTGCTCAGTGGGTTAAGGATCCGGCGTTGCCGAGAGCTGTGGTGTAGGTTGCAGATGCGGCTCAGATCCCGTGTTGCTGTGGCTCTGGCGTAGGCTGGTGGCTACAGCTCCAGTTAGACCCCTAGCCTGGGAATCTCCATATGCTGTGGAAGCAGCCCTAGAAAAGACAAAAAGACAAAAAAAAAAAAAAAAAAAAAAAAAAGTAAGTGCATAAAAAACAAAGGCAGCCCCCCTTGTAGCACTTAGTGCCCTGAGAGGGCAACTCTGTTGAACTGTTTGATATAACTTAGGACCCAAAAAGCAAGGCTGGTGATCTTGAAGGATACTGATCGATGGTACTGGTGTGGTGGACCTGCTCCTGGTCTCCCTCTAAGTGGTTGCATGACTCCCTGAGTAAGTGCCATATGCCACGTGGTGGTGATGTTAGCCCAGCCTGAGAACAGCCCATGGAAAACACTGGCAGGATGGCTGGGGGGGAGATAGGTGTGCAGGTGTACATGGGTGTGCCTCTGTGTCTGTTGTGTGTGTACCTGGATGTGTCTACATGTGTGCACACATGTGCATATGTGCCATGTATGTTATATGACTTGTATGTGTATCGTGCATGTGTGCACACACGTGTCCTACACGGGCACCCACACATGCACTGTGTGTGTAGAGGTGTGTGCATGTGTTGGGTGTGCTGCGTGCATACGTGTGCATGTGTGTGCAGGCCCCTCCCCACTCCCACTGCCCTGACACTTAGCCCTTTTGTCTTCCCTCTGCAGAGAAGCGGCTCTCGCGAGGGATTTCCCACGCCAGCTCAGCCATCGTGTCCCTGGCGCGGTCCCACGTGGCGAGTGAGTGCAGCAGCGAGCAGTTCCCACTGGAGATGCCCATCTACACGTTCCAGCTGCCAGACCTGAGCGTGTACAGTGAAGACTTTCGGAGCTTCGTGGAGCGGGACTTGATTGAGCAGGCGACCATGGTGGCTCTAGAGCAGGCGGGTGAGTTTCCCCACCCCAGGCAGACCTGCCTCATTGGGGAGCAGATGGCAACCCAGTTCAGGGCTTAGTTGGGCTCTGGGTACCTGCGGGCCCTGCCCTCCCCTATGCCAACAGTGGAGAGATGCTGGGATCTCTGAAGTGTTCTCTTTGTTCCTAAATTTAGCCTGGCCAAGCTAACACCAACCCCCCAGAGAGAACCCCACTTCTCTCCTTTCCCATCCAGCCCCCAGCCCCAACTGTGTGCCAAACAAAAGATAAGAAAGACCTCAGGCTTGGAGAGAAATAGGAGACCCTGTGACTCTCTGTAAACACAGGCAAGTTAAGTGATCTCCTTGAGCCTTAGTTTTGCTGTCTGCAAAGAGGAGAGGATGCCAGCCTGCTGAGGCTGAGCCTTAAACAGCCTGCGCTCTGCATTGCTGCTAGTCTTGTGCCCTACCCAGCCTTATAAAACCTGGCTTCAGTGTTCTCCTAAGGTTTCTCTGACATCCTGATAGGAGGAGATTCAGGGAGCAAACCAAACTTTTCTTTGGAGTTTCTAAGGATAAAACAGTTAGTTTCAAACAAATGTCTGAAACATGTAGGTTCTTCCTGAGACAGCCCAGCTCCCTACCCCGTCTCACTCAACATTCATATGCATTATAAAAATCTTTGAAAATCCACATGTTCTGGGACTTTTCAGACATGTGTATAGAAGATTTATGCTCTTCTTTTCAGCCACCACCCCCACCCCACCCAGCAGTATCTCCCATGGGACTGCTGAATGCACATAGACAAAGAAGAGGTGGTGATTAGTGGGGCTTTATTTGTGTCGGGCAGCCTGGTGGTCAGGCCTCAGCCATGGACTCTAGGGACCTCGCCTGTGGCATGTTTGGTCTTAGAACAGGACCCGCAGTTCCAATAACTGGGTGGAGCTGGTGTTGCAACCATGAACACATTGTTTTGTCCGATGCTGCAGAATTATCAAAAGCAACCCAAAGGCTGGCACCCACAGCCTGGCTCTGTCTTAACTGGAGGTCTTTGATTGATCAGCAAACATAAAGCAATTCTTCTGGATGACCCACAATCTTAAACTTCTCCCTGTTTTACAGATGCTTTTTTTCATGAGTAATTTAGATGAGCTATTTTAAACAAAAGATTCTCTCTTCCAGAGTAGGGGGAAGTTGGTATAGGTCAAGAAGGAAAAAAAACTTCATGAGCTAATTTCTCTTGACTACTACCTTGACAGAGTTTGGTCCCGGGCATTGCTAATGGCAGTGGCAATTGCTGCCATATTTAAAGTCCTGGTAGAGAACACGGAGTCCATCATGCCAGCCTTCTCCTTCAGCCTTATCATACACAGAAAAAGAGGCGTTTTTAGAGTTCCAGTCGTGGCTCAGTGGGTTAAGAACCCAACTAGTATCCCTGAGGCTGCAGTTTCAATCCCTGGCCTCTCTTAGTAGGTTAAAGAATCCGGCTTAGACTGGCAGCTACAGCTCCGATTTGGCCCCTAGCCTGTGATGCCACATGTGCAAAAGTCTTTTGCTCCTTTGAAATGTCTTTTATGTTATTTTTATTCCCCATAGATCACATATTAATTTTTATCCTTTATATTTTATCTTCCAGCCCAAAATTTTTAAAAGGTACAATTTTACTCCAACTATCCAATTTCAGAAAATACCATTTATTTATTTATGTAATTATTTTTCCTTTTTTAATTAAAGTATAGTTGATTTGTAATGTCTTGCCTATTTCTTCTCCACAGCAAAGTGACTCAGTCATACATGTATATATACATTCTTTACTCCCAGTCCATCCCACTCCCTCCCCGCTTCCCCTTGGCAATCACAAGTCTATTCTCTATGTCTGAGAGTCTCTTCCTATTTTGTATATAAGTTCATTTGTGCCATATTTTAGATTCCACGTATAAGTGATATCATATGGTATTTGTCTTTCTCTTTCTGACTTACTTCACTCAGTATGATAATCTCTAGTCACACCAGAAAATACCTTTTAAAAACCCAAACTCAATGAGTTAAGATACTTTCACCCACAGTACATTGGTTCCATTATGGGCCAAGAGGATGGAGAAAAAGACAGCACTGTCCCCCACCTGAGGCTGTGGATGGCACCTGATCAGTGCTGCAGGAAGCCTTGGGGAAGCACTTTCCTAGGCAGGGAGGGTCTGAACACGTCAGGGGTCTGCCCAGGTTGGGGAGACGAGGACTGGAAAAAACAAGAGACAGAATAGACACGGGTTCCTTTCCTCCTTCCACCATCCATCCACCTCTCTGAACTTCTCCTCAAATGAAAGACCAGTGACCCCTCGGACCCTTTCCAGGTTGGGATCCTGGGGTCCCCCTGGATGTTGCAGGGCTTCCCACACAGATTCCCACCCCAGCTGGATGAAGAGCCTGGATGTGGCAGGTGGCCCTGTCTGGGCCCACAGGCTCTGCTTTCACTCTCTGTGGGGTAGACAGAGCTCTAGCAGGGAACGTCAGGGAGAAAGCTGCTAGGTGTGGCCAGGGGGAGGGTATACACTCCTCCTGCCAGTGATTTAATGCTCAGATGGCTGTGAATCAGGTTTTGACAAGCAGTATTATTTACTGCGTGCATGGGAGATGGAAATGAGGATGTTGAAAAAAATCTTAGTGGAAAGAAATCCACTTGTTCAAGGTATAAACCAAGTTGTGTTCAGAAGGAAATATAAACTCTGTCACAGGGCCTCAGTGGGGGAGGGAATTCTCTTCCCTTGGGGCTGGACAGGAACCCGGGGTTTATATGTATCCAGGCAAAAAAGATGGCCTTCACTCAGTTCGTATTGCCTGTGGTCCATCTGTCCACCCTGGGGACCCAGCTCCACACTCTCAGAGACCCACACAGGCAGGTGTCCACAGTGGTCTCCAGCTCCCCGAGGCATGTGGACAGCCCCATTTGTATGGAGTGGTGAGGCTTCTCCTCTCCAGAATCCACAGGTGAGGAGTGCCATTCTTCCTGGGCCTCAGAACCCTGGAGGGCACAACCAGCTCCCACTCCATGACAGTCAGGACAGCAGGAGGACCAGAGCTTCAGGATGTTTAAAACTGCTGACCTCCTGGGAGAGGAAGGAAAAGGCCTTGCATTCTTCGTTGTTTAGCCGGAGAGTGCAAGAAACCATTCATTTCTTAGTTGGGCTCTCCTGCTGCCTTTACATATAAGAAGACTTGGAGATCCTAGGTCTCTAGGTTTGGGCGATAACTACCGGTCCCCCTTTCAGACACCCCCATGGCGTGGACAGGACAGTATGATGCTCTTGGGAGTTTGTGGGTCCAAAGGACAGAGGCATGTTAGCATAGTACAGCAGTCACTGTACACACAGGACACTGAGGTCTAGGTGCCAGAAAATGTGTATGCATGCCTTCGAGTTGTAGTGCTAAGTCTTGTCTCCATGGGAGGAGAGCTGGATTGGAGCGAATCTGGCAACTCAGCCCGGCCACATCCCAGGTCAGCTTGAAGGCCCACTGGAGCCTTGATTCCTCCCATCTTAAAATTGGAGATGGGACAGCTGCCAGGACAGATTCACCCCAGGCAAACCTGACCTGCACTCCCACAGATGCCCTGTCCAGGTGCTGGCCCACCCCATCACTGTGGACCACTCAGGTGAAATCACTGCCTTCAAGGAGATGAAGTTCTAGGGACACAGAAAGACCATGAGGTTGGTCCCGAAGGACGGGCTCCCAGGCAGAGGAAGGGAGCCCAAGGCAGGCATCTTGAGAACAGGGAGGAATGAGCCATGGGACAGTCTGCTGGCACAGTTTCAAAGCCTCGGCATATTTAAGGATGGCAGGGCATGGGAGCAGATGGAATGAGGGCTGGAGGATTTGGAAAGAAAGGCAAGAGAGCAGTAGCCAGGGGCCCAGGGAGCACCCATGAGCCCTTAGGGTGAACTGTAGGGAGGCCTTCAGTCCCAGGGTGTTTGGAGAGGGGGTGGTACCATGTTTGGAGGCACATGGATATGTGCTAGCTGCTCTGTTGAAAGAAGACTGCAGAGGTTAAAGAAGCAGATGGAGGCACGGTGGCTGTTTGAGTCCAGCACAGTGCAGGTAGCAGTGGACATGACAAGAAGTAGCCAGATATCCAGGCAGGGTCTGTTTTGGAGAAAGACCTGTAGGTCTTGAGGATAGACTGGATGGGGTATGACGGTGGAAAGAGAAGCATCCAGCATGACCCCAAGAATGTTGCCTTTAGCATGTGGGTAGGTGGTGGTGCCCTGCAGAGATGCAGACCCCTGGAGAAGGGTTTGGGGGTGATGGAGAGGCAGAGTCTGAGATCCTGGTGAAACTTGGGAAGTTTCTGCCCAGTTGGCATGTGGGTCTGGGATTCAGGGGAGGTTTGGGCTAAGGATGTAGATGTGGGAGTGAGTCTTGTGGGATGAAGTCTGTGGGAGGGGATACGTACATATGAGGACCTCTCATAGCGCCCCCAACACAACCCTGTGCAATGTTGAGTACCAGTTGGATGACAGCGACTGCAGCCTGGACAGAAATATAAGGGAACAAGCCCAGAGCAAATCATCACAGTCCTGTTGGGGGAGCTCTCAGAAACAGGTGCACAATGACTCCCAGAGAAGGGCGGGGGTCAGTGCCCTGGGTGGGTGGGGTCGCTGCAGAAGGGCCAGGATGTTAAAAGGAATCACAGGACCATGTTTAGGGCAAGAATGGGCTTGTCTTTCTCTCAGAGGTTTGTCACGTTGTGTTTTCTTTTATCTTAGGGTCTTAGTGGGTGACAAGCAAAATACATCTTATTTTAAACTGTGTGGAAACCATCTGCTACAAAGCCCAGATTACCTGGTCCCATTATCATGTATGAATCAGAGGAATGTTGCTTGGAAAAGGCAGAATAAATGACTAATAGCTCCTCACCCATACATAATGCCAGCAGCCTCCCATGATGGTGTCCATCTGATTTTCTTATTTTCAGGGACTAAGACGTTGTTGTTTGGCCGCACCTGCAGCATGTGAAACTTTCCGGGCTAGGGATTGACCCTGTGTGACAACAGTGACCCACAGCAGTGACAATGCTGGATCCTTAACCCATTGAACCACTAGGGAAATCTTCATTTTTGTTTTTTAACATCCCCAGTGCCAGTTCCCATGTTTTTGTTTTTGTTTTTTTCTGTTTGTAAAGTTATTGTGTGGGGAGATGGGAATGACCACCCTGTCAAAGCTGGGAATAGGAACATTGAACCATATTCTCAATTACGCTGCTCCTTCATAGAACCCTTTATCCTGGGCATCCCATTCTAGGTCCTCCTGCAGACGCTAGACTATCACTGGGCCGTGTTTGGTTCCCCAGAGCCTGGAAAGTGCCAACATTTTCCAAAGCTGGGGCATCTTTCCAGGGTAGTCACACCCAATTAATAGCACCAGGGATGCTCTCACTAAGAATCTTTTTTTTTTCTTTTTTTCAGCTGCCCCCACAGCATATAGAAGTTCCTGGGCCAGGGATCGAATCTGAGCCAGAGCCGCAATCTATGCCACTGCACAGGGCTGGGGATTGAACCAGCGCCTCCTCAGAGACAAGCCTGGTCACTAACCCACTGCACCACAGCAGGAACTCCTGGGTAAGAGTCTTGACTTCTGGAACCCAACTTAAATCAAACCCCTAAAACCTTGCCTTCCATCCCCCCACCCACATAGTTAGGTGTTGTAGTTACTCAGTTACCTGCAGAGTGTGACTGCATATGTGAATGGAATTGATATGTAGAAAATGATAGATTTCCCCTAAGAAAGAATGAAAGAAAGGCAGCATGTTTAGGGGAGATGCCTTGTTGAAGATGGTATTGATTTTGAGATCTCAAAAGATTCATCCCAGGTGTTGTTAAACATGGCTTTGTGCTATGCTCTATTTGAGATATGTGAGCAGTTAACATGCTCATAATGTGGTGTCATCTGACACACTTGCTGGTTTCCACAGGGCCCTCTCCCTGGCCTGGGAACACATTAGTGATCAACCCTGGGATGTGCTTTCTAGAAGGTGAGCGTGGTGCTGTGCAGGAAGAGGAGGGGGTCTTCCAATGAGAACTTGGACAAGGGCATCATCTGAATTGTATGAAAGGAGCACCCTTCTGGGACAACGTTAAATGTACCAACATCCATCCTATAGGGGTGCCAGAAGGAGAAGAGAGAGAGAAAGGGACAGAAAAAATATTTGAAGAGATAATCGGCAAAAACTTCCCTAACATGGGAAAGGAACCACTCACTCAAATCCAGAAAACACAACGAGGACCATATAAAATATACCCAAAGAGGAATGCACTGAGACACATGTTAACCAAACTGACCAAAATTAAAGACAAAGAGAAAATATTGAAAGCAGCTAGAGAAAAGAAACAAATAACACACAAGGGAACTCCAATAAAGTTCTTGGCAGATTTTTCAGCAGAAACTTTGCAGGCCAGAAGGGAGTGGCAGGATATACTTAACCTGAGGAAAGGAAAAGGAGCAACTTTTCGGGTGGCGTTCCCTGAAATGGGTTGCCATGGACGCTTTCCCTGATTTTTGAGACGCCCCAGGAATGATCTGCCACTGTGAGCCTAGCCTGGCCCAGAAATGTGGTTCTGCCAGAGAGAGACTTACCTACAATGAGCCCATGGGATACACAATGCAATGCACATGTATGGCGGCCTAGGGGCAAGGATTAGGAGTCCTTGGGAACACCACTGAAAAGAAGTGGGGAGTGACTGGGGAAGGGGTGGCTTGTGGTCCCTGCACCAGTTACCCGCATCTCCAAAGCTGAGGGAAGTGACAGAAAGTTGGTGTGGTTGCACCAAAGTCTACATAGCACATTGCTGGTGTGGATCCCCAGAGGCTGCAGATCTGGAATGAGGAGAGATGGTTCAGAAGTGACCATGGGGGGAGTCCCCATTGTGGCTCAGCAGGTTAAAGACCCAACATTGTCTCTGTGAGGATGTGGGTTCAATCCCTGGCCTGGTTCAATCCCTGGCCTGCCACAAGCTGCAGTATAGGTCACAGATTGGTCAGATCCAGTGTTCTCATGACTGTGGTGTAGGCCTGCAGCTGCAGTTCAATTTGACCCCCAGACTGGGAACTTATAGATTCCTGTTATACTGCATTGTGACCTTGGAATTAAAGCAGGTGATTGTATATGTATGGGTCTAATCCTGGACTCTATTTTGTTCCATTGGTTTATCCTTGAAACATAATGACCACGGTTTTATTATAAGTCTCACCATACAAATGTAAGTTCTCCAGCTTTGTTTTTCTTACAATTTGGCTTTGCTATTCTCATCCTTTGCATTTCTATATAAATTAATATATATGGACTCTATATAGAATAATTATATATTTAATATGGAATCTATTTAAGTAATACCATATAAATTAATCTATAGATAAATCAAGGGAAAATTGATATCTTTGCAATATTAAATCTCCTAGTCAATAGACATGATAAGTTCCTTAATTTTTCTCAAGTATTTTTCAGTTTTCCAAGTAAATGTCTGGAACATTATTCACTAGATTATCTCTATGCATTTTATATATTTTTATATTGAAAAAATGCCAGCAATAGCTGAAATATAGAAATGTATTTTATTTATTGATCTTGTATTCTGGAACCTTTTTAAATTTACTTATAAATTCTAGTATTTTATGGAATCTTTTGAACTTTCTAGCTTAATAACCTCTAAACTGCAAAGAATGATAGTTTTATTTTTTCCTTTCCAGTTTTGTGGGGTTTTTTTCCTTTTTGTCTTATTGCATTGGGTAGGCCTTCCAGGAAATTTCTGAATTGGAGAAGTAATAGCAGATATCCTAGAATAGTTTTCATTCTCAGAGGGAAACTTATACTCTTTCACCATCAAATATGATGTTAGTTGTAGCATTTTGTAACTACTTCATACCAGAGCAGTTACCTGCCCTTCCTAGTTTGCTAAGTTTTTATCTTTCATGAATGATGTTTAAAGTTATACAATGCTCTTTCTTCATCTGTTGAAATGATCATATGATTTTCCTCCTTTTTTTCTGTACATTGGTGAATTACTTGATTGATTTTCAAGTATTTACCCACCAGTACATTCCCGGAGTAAACTTCATTTAGTCATAATATCATCCCTTTGTATATCATTAAATTTGATTTGCTAGTGTTTTGATTAAAACTTTGACATCTGTGATCGTGAGAAATATTGATCTTTCATTCCTATAATATTCACATTAGTTCTCAATATCAAGATTATCTGGCCTCATAAAAGAGATTTATAAAATCTATCCTTGTTTCTTTTCTATGGAAGAGATTCTATAAGACTGATGTTATATCTTTAAATGATTGGAAAAATTCACTGTGAAATCATATGATCATGTGTTTGTGCTTTGTGGGTGTTATAAAATTACAGACTCAGTTTCTCTAAAAAAAATTTGGACTATTTAGAATCTCTATTTCTTCTTATGTCCTTTTTGAAATGGTTTTGAGGAGTTTCTCTTTTATCTACATTGTTGCATATTTGTGTTAGCTCATTATTTTTGAATGTTTATAGGATCTGTGATATTGGCCTCTTTTTCATTTTCTGTGTTGCTACTTTATCATTTCCTTTGGTTTTCATTAATAATGGTGCTAGGGATGTATAAATCTTACTAATCCAAGAACCTGTCTTCGTCTCCATTGGCTTTTTCATGGTATATTCATTTCCTATTTCATTAACTTCTGCTCTTACCTTTATTTTTTTTTCTCCCATCTTTTTCCTTCAGGTTAGATATGTTGTTCATGAAATGGAAACTTATGTCATTGTATCTTCTTCAGCAGCATACTATAATGTTATAAATGCTATAAATGTCTTTCTATGCAGTGCTCTTACAATTTCGATAGGTTATTCTTCTTTATCATTCCAAAATTTGGGGGCGCACACCATGGCATATGGACATGCCCAGGCTAGGGATCAAACCCTTGCCACAGTTGTGGACTATGCTGCAGCTGTGGCAACACTGGATCCTTAACCTGCTGCACCACAAGGGAACTTCCTGTCATTCAATTTTTTTAATTTTTAAATTTGTCCTGTAATCTTTTTCTTTGTTCATTAATTGTTTAGATGTATATTGTTTAATCTCCAAGAAAATGGGGATTTGGAGGTGCTTTTGCCTAACTTAGTTCATCTGTGGTCAGAGAATATATAATGAATGATTTCGGACATTTAAAAATTTGTTGATACTTGCTTTGCAATGCAGCATATGATAAGTTTGATAAATATTCCATGTACACTTGAACGAATTTTTTACTCTTGTCCTTGTCAGGTATAGTGTTTTACATACGTTAATTGTATCAAGCATGTTGCTTTTGTTGTTCAGATC
This sequence comes from Sus scrofa, assembly GCF_054392235.1. Classification (NCBI taxonomy): domain Eukaryota; kingdom Metazoa; phylum Chordata; class Mammalia; order Artiodactyla; family Suidae; genus Sus; species Sus scrofa. The sequence goes on from NC_139383.1 coordinate 154,185,457, forward strand.
TTCTCTATCTTTAAATGAGTTTTTGGTCCCCTCACTCTACCAGCAATTGAAAGAGGTGTATTAAATCTCTCACTATGAGTGTGGGTTTCTCTGTTTCTCTTTTAATATGTACGTTGAAGCTATGTTATTGGGTGCATGCAACTTTAGAATGTTTATACCACCCTGATATGGTATAACTTTAGTTCTATTTTTAGGAGTAGGTCTAATAGCAATTCTCTGCTTTGTTGGTATGGAAACATCATTATTTCACATTCATTTTAAAAATATTTCTAGGCTTCGCATATCATATAAAATCTCGATTACGTATTTTCTCTCTCACTTCTTCACGCCTCTCTCTCCCTGTCCCTCTCCCTTCTTTCTCCCTCTTTCTCTTCCTCCTTCCCTTTCTCCTCCCCTTTTTCCTCAAGCATATGCACATGCACTGTCTCTCTCCATGACCTTTTCAAATGTAAAAAATTCTTAATTTTACAGGCCATAAAAAATTAGCCACTGGCTAGGTTTGAACTAAAGGCCAAAGTTTACTAACTCCTCATCTACACTGTTTTCTTCCTTCTACTTTTTCCTTCTTCCTTTTCTATATTTTTAATGTTTCTTTTCTAATTTCTTGAGATAAATGCTTAATTCATTAATTCTTTTTTGTTTTTTTATTAAAGCATAGTTGATTTACAATGTTTCTTCATTTTCTTTCATACAGCAAAGAACCCAATCACAAACAGTTCCCTATGCTGTACAATAGGGCCTCATGGCCTATCTATTCCAAATATAACAGTTTGTATCCAAAAACCCCAAACTGCCTGTCCAGCCCACTCCCTACCCACTCCCCCCTGGGAGCCACAAGTCTGCTCTCCTTGGCCATGATCTGTTTGTTTTATAGATAGAATCATTTGTGCCATATTTTAGATTCCACAAATTAGTGATATCATACGGTATTTGTCTTTTTCTTTCTGGCTTACTTCACTTAGTATGAGAATCTAGTTCCATCCATGTTGCTGCAAATGGCATTAGTTTATCTTTTTATGGCTGAGTAGTATTCCATTGTATGTAAGTACCGCATCTTCTTAATCCATTTGCCTGTCAGTGGACATTTATGTTGTGTACATGTCTTGGCTACTGTGATGCGTGTATCTTTTTCAATGAAAGTTTCGTCTGTATATATGCCCAGGAATGGGATTGCTGGATGGTGTGGTAGTTCTATGTTTAGTTTTCTGAGGTACCTCCATACTGCTTTCCATAGTGGTTGTAGCAATTTACATTCCTACCAACAGTGCAGGAGGGTATGCTTTTCTCCACACCCTCTCCAGAATTTGTAATTTGTTAACTTGTTAATGATGGCCATTCTAACTGGTGTAAGGTAGTACCTCATTGTAGTTTTGATTTGCACTTCTCTAATAATGAGTGATGTTCAGCATTTTTTCATGTGCCTGTTGGCCATCTGCATGTCTTCTGTGAGGAAATATCTGTTTAGGTCTTCTGCCCATTTTTCAATTGGGTTCATTAATTAATTCTTAACCTTTCTTGTTTTCTTTTATTAATTTTCCTTTTATTACTATTAGATGTAACCCACAAGTTTTGAAATGTAGTGTTTTTGCTTTTACACAGTTCCATCATTTTTTCTAATTTTCATTTTGATTTATTCTTTGACCATTGAATTATTGGAAGTGTTTCTTGATTTTTTGTGAGGTTTTTTTTTTTTTGTATTTTTGCCATTTCTGGGGCCACTTCTGCGGCATATGGAGGTTCCCAGGCTAGGGGTTGAATCGGAGCTGTAGCTGCCAGCCTACACCAGAGCCACAGCAATGCCAGATCTGAGCCGCATCTGCAACCTACACCACAGCTCACGGCAACGCCAGATCCTTAACCCACTGAGCAAGGCCAGGGATCAAACCTGCAACCTCATGGTTCCTAGTCGGATTCACTAAGAACTGAGCCACAAAAGGAGCTCCTCTTGATTTTTAAATATATGTAAAGTTTTTAAAATATCCCTAGTTACTGTTTTATTATTGCTTTCTAGCTTAATTGCTCTGTGGTCAAAGTACATTGTCTATATGACTTGAAATTTCTTATACTTTTGCTTTATAGCCCAAAATATGGTCCTTTTTAAAATTTTCCATGTGTGTTTAAAAAGAATATAGTCTTCTGTTGTGGCTGCATTGTTTTATATATATCCATTTTGTCACTGATTGTGTTTTTCAAATATATATATTTATTTATTACTTCTTCTTTTAATTACTGAGAGATGCATTAAAATTCCCCATTGTAATTGTGCACTTGTCTGTATGTCCTTTTAGTTTTACAGATATTTAATCTATAAATCTGAAGCTATATTATTAAAATGCAGCAACTAAAGTTAAATCTTTATGAATTGTTACTTAATGTGAAGAGTGCCTATTTAACTCTAGTAATGCTTTTTGCCTTTCAGTTGATTTTATCTGTTATTGCAATTATCCTAGCTTTCTTTACGTTAAAATTTGCACCATTTGTCATATTTTGACCCTCAGTATTTTGTATTCCCCTGTTTTAGATGTATATTTTGTAAACAGCATGTGGTTGCTTTATTCTTAAAGTAAATTTGACTACTTTTATCTTTTAGTGAGTGTGTTTTACCAAATATAAAATTGAAAAATTTATATTTAAAATTTTAAAGTAAAATTTAAAAGAGAAATTTTACTTTTGATGCTACCATTACATATCCCTGTTCTATGTGGAGATTTTCTCCCCTTATAAATCCTCTTTTAAATATTTTTATATGGGTGTTCCTGCTTGTGGTGCAGTGGGTTAAGAATCCAAGTGCAGCAGCTCAGGTCACTGCAGAGGCACAGGTTTGATCCCCAGCCCAGCACAGCGGGTTAAAGGATCTGTTGCTGCCACAGCTGTGGCTCAGATTCAATTCCTGGCCTGAGAGCTTCGATATGCCATGGGGGCAGCCATAAAATGTAAATAAATAAATAAATAAATAAATTTTTTGATTAGTTTTTAATCATTTCATTCATTTGCTATACCAGGGGGTGGGTTTTGGCCACACCGATGGCAAGTGGAGGTTCTTGGGCCAGGGATCAAAACTGCACCACAATTGCAATCTGCATCACAGCTGCAGCAACACTATATCAGTAATCCACTGTGCCACAAGGGAACTTCCTCCTCTACTAGTTTTAACATTATACACTCTCTATTACTGTGAGGTTACCCTAAAAAAATCTAACATGCATATAAATCATCTCAAATAATCAAAATCTTAACCTATACTCATATAATACTGGGACCTTGGACTAGATTAATTTCATTCACTACCCCTCCTGATTTGTAAGTTATTATCATTTATTTTAATTCTATAATTTTAATCTCATCAGACATTATCATTATTGTTCTATACAGTATTCACTTAGATTTACCCATGTATTTACCATTTTTGTTTCTCTTCATTTCTTTTTAGCATATCGCATCTTTTAATTTTAAGTTCATCCTTTAGAATTTTCTTGGATGAGTGTCTGCTGCTTTACTGTCCGAAGTTTTCATTAGTTTTAAAATGTCTTTGTTTTATTCCCATTTTTGAAAAACATTTTCCGTAGAAATAGTATCCTGATTTGCCAGTTATTTTCATTTAGCGCATCAAAGGAATTATTCCATTGGCTTCTGTTTTCCATTATTTCTCTGAGACATTAGCTGTCAGTCTGCCACCTCTTTGAGAATAATCATATCCTCTTTTTTTTTTTTTTTTTTTTTTCTCTCTTAGGGCCTCTCTTGCAGCATATGGAGGTTCCCAGGCTAGGGGTCTAATCAGAGCTAGGGCTGCCAGCCTATGCCACAGCCCCAGCAATGCCAGATCCAAGCTGTGTCTGCAACCTCTGCCACAGCTCATGGCAATGCTGGATCCTTAATCCACTGAGCGAGGCCAGGGATCAAACTCACAACCTCATGGTTCCTAGTCGGATTCGTTTCTGCTGTACCATGATGGGAACTCCCTTTTTTTTTTAAACTCTGCTCTGAGATCTTTGTCTTTTATATTCTGCAGTTACACTAGGATTTGTCCAGGAATGTATTAGTTTTGTTTTTCTTACTTGAAATATTTCAGCCTTATTAAATCTGGGGGTTTATTTCTAGATATTTCTTCTGAAAAATCCTCAATCAGGATCTCTTCACTGTTGCCCCTGCCTCACTCCTTTCCAAATTTAAGTTACATAGTGTTAGGCATTTTCAGTCTGTCCTTCATGTCTCATAACCTCATTTTCATATTCTCTCTCTCTCTTTTTCCCCTCTTAGTTGTGTTCTGGATAATGTCTTCAGACTTACCTTCAAGAATATTAGTTTTTTTCTTCAGTGACATTTAATCAGATATTAAACCAATTCTGAGTTTTTATTGTCACCATTCATTTTTAACTTCTGTTTTTGTTTTCTCTACCTGCTCTTATTCTTTGGTCATATTTCATTTCAAATACTTAAAATATACTTATTTATAGTCTCTAGCTGGCCATTTTTAACCTCAAGTTCGTAGATATGTATGAACAGATGATTTTTGTGTCTGTGACTCTTACAGTGCTTGTTTCCCATTAGGTTCATAATTGGGGGTTGTGAGCAGGATATTTATTTGTGGGAATCTTGTGTGGCTTGTGTTGAGGATAAATTCACCATATTGAGTGATGTATTTGTTTGATTATTTTTGCCAGACTCTCAAGGGAAATTATCTTCCTATAACCAACCTGATGGTAATTTCTTGGCTTAGGGGTTCCAAGCCACAAATCAATTTTAGCTTGCATCAGAGCCAAGTCAATAGTTAACAGCATTTCTGGGAGAAGTTGGTTTTGGCTTTTCTTTTTCCTTTGCTAGTCCCAGTCTAGAGGAGACAAATTTACTTCTCAGCTTCCTTTGCCAGTGGGAAAATTATTTCTAATCTTTGGACTCAAGGAATAGTTTTGAAGGTGCTAACTTTATGTTCAGGGAAGTAGGAAGGGGGTCCCCAAGCTCAGTTCTCCACATCACAGGTCTCAAGAGCTTTTTTATGGTTCTTGTGAAGTGACTGAACAGGCAAAGCATCTCCACCCACAGGCAGTTGCAGAGTAAGAACATATTTCTGATTTCCAGTCCATGTTTATTTTTTGGTCATTAGGGATTTACCGCACTTTATTCCAGTCTTGGATATATAGTTCAAGGATTGTTGACAAGGAGGACTTTTATTTTCTCCAGTCCCTGTTCCTCTTTAAACCTGTGTCTCCCCATTTATCTCAAAGATGGAGGTTTCACTTCTACCACTGGACGACACAGCCTTCTCCCACTTTTGCTATTCAGTACACATGCACACAAGCTATTATTTTGCTAAGCATTACAAAGAAATTGAGAATAATTAAGAATAACATTCGAGGTCCCTTGGTGGCATGGCAAGTTAATGATCCACCATTGTAATTGTTGTGTCTCAGGCCACATCTGTGGTGTAGGTTTGATCCCTGGCCCAGGATCTTTTGAATGCTACAGGCACAATATGTACTACATGCCACATCTACACCTACTCAACAGTTTTCTTTAAAAGCTCTTTCTCTGAATACCACAACCTAAACAATGAAGTTAGGCAAAATATTTTTCATGATATATGCAGACATCTAGTTGATTCAAAAATGTAATTTGCTTTCCTGGGAACCTCTAGGCAGTGCTTCTTAAGCCATCTGTACTGAAAGACCTCTTTTAAATTCCCAGATTTCTTGCTGAGGTGAAGTAGATTAACAATCTGGCATTGCCTCTGACAGCATGGGTTCAGTTCCTGGTCCCATGCAGTGGTTTAAGGATCCAGCACTGCTGTGGCTATGGCATAGGTCACAGTTGTGACTTGCATTCAGTCACTGGCCCAGGAATTTCCATATGCCGTGGGTGCAGCTGAAAAAAGAAAATAATTAACAAATTAACAAATAAATAAATTTCCAATGTACAGTGAACTGATAACTTCTCTAAAAATCAAAAGTCACTCCCACTGTGACACAACAGGGTCCGTTAGGTGCTGGGATGTGGGTTTGATCCACAGTCTGGCACAGTGGGTTAAGGATCTAGCATTGCTGCAGCTGTGGCTTAGGTTGCCACTGAGGCTTGGATCTGATCCCTGGCCAGGAAGCTCCATATGCTGTGGGGTGGCCAAAAATGAAAAAGTTTTTAAAAAAATAAGTAAAAATCAACAAAAATATTGCAGCAAAGCCCATTGCTATTAAAAACTCCTAAAGGATTTCCCATCATGGCTCAGAGATAACGAACCTGACTAGTATCTTTGAGGATGAGGGTTCGATCCATGGCCTCACTCAGTGGGTTAAGGATCCGGCATTGCCATGAGCTGTGGTGTAGGTCACAGATACGGCTCAGATCTCACATAGCTGTGGCTGTGGCATAGGCCGGCAACTACAGCTCCAATTCAACCCCTAGCCTGGAAACCTCCGTATGCTGCAAGTGCGTCCCCCCAAAAAAAAAAATCTCCTACACAGCTGCTCACCTCATTGGGCACCAGCACACCTCACTGGGTAGCCCAGGGCAGTCTTCACAAAAGAACTTCCTTCCCTAAGACCTTTCCTCCAGGAATGTAAAAGCAACCTGCTTTCCTCAGAAAGAATTTTTGTATGTGAAGATACTTTTTAAGCCAAAAGGTGTCAGTTAATTGATTCATTTACTCATTGGTTTATTTGTAAATACATTCCTTGATTTAACCAAGGGTATTGGACCTGTTTTAACAAAAACACACCTGCGATGCTTTTTATACGTCTAGCCCTGTTTTAAGTCATTTCCAGATATTAAGTAATATATTATTCATAAAGGCTCTGTTAGATCAATACTATTATGATCCCATTTTTCAGAAGAGGGGACCAAGACACAGAGAAGTTGGTAACTTGCCCAAGGTCACACTGTTAACAAGCAGTGGAACTGAGATTTGAACTCAGGATGTCTAGCTCCACAGCTACTGCACTTAACCACTCTGCCAACTGTCTCTCTGAACCCTTTGGTCTCAATTCTGCAAGGATAGGTTTTCCAAAGCCCACTTTATGGGTGAATAATTAATTCCACCATCACTGTCAACTTGAAACAACTGGCTATTGCACAAAGCTCTGAGTCAAGGATGAGCAGGTCTTCTGTCTCCTTTGTGGAAAGTGATGGTTGATTAGCATGTCTGCTCTGAAAAGAATGGTGATTTATGAATGGTATCTGCATGGGTGCAAAGAGGGTTGAACACAAAACTCATCAGAGGAATCCCCTGTAAGCTTCAGGGCTCTGCATCTCTGAAAGAGTCAACAATGATAACCAAACTAAAAATCCCAACTCCTCTATTGCAGAGGAGGAAATTTCAGTCAAATTAGTGACTAAATCAGTTAGATTCCCCAAAAGTATGTTTAACTGAATTCAACCAGTCTTTTAAAACTTAAGACAAGCGAACTATAATTTACATAGGAATTGTCTTTGGCACCAGAATAGAATGTCTCCACTTATACGTGTAAAACTGTGGAACAAAGTCACATGGCATTCCTTTGGTTTTTAAGCATTTTCAAATCTACAGGAAGTTGAAAGATTAGTTTCTATCTATCTTGCACCAAGAATTGCCAATTTTCAGTTTTGTTACATTTGCTTTCCCAGCTTGTAGGAATTCCACCTTTATGTCCCACTGTCTTTATATCCCTCAAACAGTAAGTCTAAGGAGAGGGCTGGCAACTCTACAGTGTCCTGGGGACTCAGGCACATCCACCTTCCTGCTGTTCCCTCCCCTCCTTGTCTAGTCAGTGAGGCAGTGCTGTCTTCATTTAGCTACAGCATGGCTGCAGGTGCACCAGGTGACACATCATCATCCAGGGCTGTGAGGGAGAGGCTCCGTTTCCCTTTTAAAGGATGACCAACACTTTCCCTGTAGCCAGTCAGCAGATGTCCTCTTACATCTCATGGACCAGGTAATGAGCTGTATCCATGCCAACACCCATCCCTGGCAAGGGGTGTGCACCTGCAGATTGTCTTAAACCCATCAATGTTGGCTCCACGGGGCAGAGATCTCCTTTTACCTGAAAAACAGCAGACAGAGCAGGGGTATGAGTGAAGAGGTCTTTGGGGAATGCAGACCACATGCCTCATTAGCTTCCTCCCCTTCCTTCTCCCCCTCCCCCATTTCCCTGACACCTGTGCCCACTGGCTCCTGTGGAAGCTGCTGCCCACTCAGATCCGATTCAGAGGTTGGATGGGACAGGGCCCCCCTTCATATTAGGTGTATGTCAACCACTCTGTTGAATTTCATGCCTCATAAGCACAAATCTTGTCATTTTCTTTCACCTTGTGGCAACCCAGTTTTCATTTCTCCCAGCGTGGATGGTTATAAAAAGGCTTAAAAATCAGGTGAGACGGTTTGCTAATTCACAGTCTGAAAGTAAGTGAAGGCACGTTACTCCTAATTATGTCTCCACCAGCCTTCAAAGGGCACTGTTGTTTGTGGCTCTTGATCACATTTCTCATTTAGCTTTAATAAGATGACTTACACATGGTGAGAATATGCCAATTTGTTAGCATAAGCATCAGTGCCTTCATATAATAGACACTTGTCTATTTAATTTGGTAATGTTAATTTTAACACATTTTTCATTTAGAGTTAAGGGGACAGTTATTTTATATTAATAAACCCACTTGTCATTAAAAAGCACTTACTGAATCTTGACCAGAGAGCACAGTAGAGCAGATAAGTGTCCTGTTTAAATAAAGCCCTGACAAGGTTTATTATGTTAAACTTTGTTAATGCGGTAATCTATTAGGCAGTAACTCTGTGAACTAAAGGTACTTTTGGAAGGCCTTAATTTTCTAGTATTACTTGCCATTCTTTTTTTTAAATTAAAGTATAGTTGATTTACAATGTTGTGCCGATTTCTACTCTGCAGTTGCTTGCATTCTTATCCTTCATAGTTCAGTATTTATTTACTGAAACAGTAACACCCTTTATTAAAATGTATTCTCAATCATGACAGATGGCTTGTTGTAAATAATCTGATGCCCTCTCCAACTGTTCCAATCCCATTAGTGTTTTCTTTCCTAAAAAAAAATTTTTCAATCAAATGTTTTCACAACTTGTTGGAAATAGGTGCTATAAACATTCTCACTTGAATGAAATCTCACAAGGAGTTGAAGGCCCTTAGAGGTGACTGTTAGATTGCATCCCCCAAATATATGTCACTAGCAGTTTCATATAACATTAGAAATGTAAGATACAGCCATTCATAAACTGGAAGCAATTTTTAAAATAATTTCAGTATAACTCAGAAATGGTCAGGATGGATGGAATTCAGTTTTCAAACCAGGTCTATGTAACCACCCACCCTGTTCATCCCCATCATTACCTAGGGAGCAGCTGAGCTGTGACAGACATACACAAAACAAAGTGCCATGCTAAGGTCCTGTTCTGGATGGGACATTCGTGTCTCCCCAAATCCTCATCAGAAGCCCTTTACCCCCAACGTGATGGTATTTAGAGTCGGGCCCTTGGAGAGGTAACTAAGTTTAGATGAGGTCAGGAGGGTGGGCCTCCCAGGATGGAATCAGTGTCCTTATGAGAAGAGAGAAAGAGGCCAGAGGTTGTGCTCTCTCTGTCATATAAGTGCTTAGTGAGAGGGTGGCCATCTGCAAACCTGGAAGAGAGCCCTCACCAGGAACAGAATCAGCCAGCACCTTGATCTTGGACCTCCAGCCTTCAAAACCATCATAAGTATATTTCCATCATTTAATCCTCCAAGTCTATGGTATTTTGTTAAAGCAGCATGAGCTGACTCAAACAGGTACAAACAGCCAGAATTCTTTTGAGTCTTCTATTACTTTATTTTCTTTTTACAGCTGTCCCTATGGCATATGGAAGTTCCCAGGCCAGGGATCAAATTGGCACTACAGCTGAGTCCTACACCACAGCCACGGTAACACCAGATCTGAGCCACATCTGCAGCCTATGCCACAGCCTGTGGCAACTCTGAATCCTTAACCCACTGAGCAAGGTCAGGGATCAGACCCGAATCCTTATGGGTATTAGTCGGGTTCTTAACCCACTGAGCCATAATGGGAATTCTGTTGAGTCTCTTTTTTTAAAGGGTGACCCAACACTGAGCTGGACTGGATGCCTGTGAATAGTAGGGAATGTGGAAAGCTCACTGAATTTGAATATCTTGACTACCAGCCTATTATTGAATGGCTTTTTTGTAAAACATACTATTGTCAGACTGAACATGGTCTAGAAAGCCAAAAGCATAGCATGGATTAGTTTCAAGGATCACAATGGTGTGACCTGAGTTAAGTCTGTTAAATTCTTAACAGCTGTGAGGTGGTGCCGACAGTCAGCCCACAGGAGTGGGCAGGACCAGGGTGTCCTCCTGCCACTGTGTTGATTCATGGCAGGAGTCCCACACATGGCATGCTGTGGCAGCCTCTGCATCACAAATAGGAGTCCCTTTCCCAGTGGCTTCTGTGAGGAGCCAGTGCTGCGAGGGGTCCAAGAAGCAATGGTGGTGATCTGGGAGGTGTAGCCTCCACAGGTAGCTCTCACCATGCCCATGGACTTGAGTGACCCAGATAGCTTGATCAGCATCTGTGATTTGTTGTCACATTTTCTGGCTCTAAAAAGGTGTGTCTTTAATCTACCAGTCTAGCTCTCCAAGTGACAGGCTAAACCACGAGGCCAAACAAATATAATAAGCTTCCTCTAGGGGGTACCAGCCAAGCTCTGAGAAAGGCCTTTTTTTCTTCCCCCAGCCGCCCTGTGGCATATGGAGCTCTCAGGCCAGAGATCCACAGCTCCAGGCAATGCTGGATCCTTAACCCACTGTGCCAGGCTGGGGATCGAACCTGAGTCCAAACATTCCCAAGATGCTGCCAATCCCATTGTGCCACAGTGGGAACTCCTGAGAATGGCCTTGAGTCCTGCCTGCTGGACAGAGTGACCCAATCCACTTTTGGATCTACAGAGCTGGGCCAAACAGCTGCCAGGGTCCAATAGTCACCATCAGACTCAGCTTAATTGACCCATAAGTGAGCACCCTTTAGGGGCCTCTGTGCACCCAGGTGTCCGCCGAGCCAGAAGCTCTGTTTCAGACACAGAGTAGGGGATGATTTCACGGGGGTGGGAGGAGCAGCTGCCACTTTTTCACGTAAAGCCAAGAGGCTGCTGTGATCAGGCCAACTGTATACTTAAATATACCGTTTGCACCTGACAAGTGATCTAAGGAGGTCTGTCTCACTTTGATTTACACCAAGGCTAAGCTGACCCACCCCAAAATGGGAATTTCAGGGCAGAGTCACCATGCCTCCATGGGGAAGGCATCCAGCTTTGACAAGAGTCCAGTAGCAGGTTACTTGCAGCTTTTCCAAAGCGGTGAACATGATAGCCAGGTCAGGGAGGTGACAAGTCTGAAACCCTAAGGGGCACTTCTGGGTGGAGGCCATCTCCTCCTGCCAGAGGTTCCAGTCAGCAAAAGCATCGATCACAGACCCTTGGCACTCAAAGGGCCATTGGGGCTGTGGGGCCTCAATAGTAACAAATGTGCCAGAGTTTGCTGGACCATTTCCAACCTAGTGTGAGAGCTGGCTCCACTCATAAGAGGCATATTTTCAGATTAGAAGTCATAAAATGCCAATCAGAGTGCCCAGGTGAGGCACATTGTGTCTCCAGCACAGAGCCTAAAAAAGTTGATACTTCTTTTGGCAGTGAGGGGCAGGGGCTGCAGAGGCAGTTGAGATCTTTGATTTCTTTCTTTCTTTTCTTTTTTTTTTTTTTTTTCTTTTTAGGGCCACACCCAAGGCATATGGAGGTTCCCAGGCTAGGGGTCTAATTGGAGCAATAGCTGCCGACCTGCACCACAGCCACAGCAACACCAGATCTGAGCTGTACCTGTGACCTTCATCACAGCTGATGGCAACCCCAGATCCTTAACCCACTGAACAAGACCAGGGATCAAACCTGTGTCCTCATGGATGCTAGACAGATTCATTTCCGCTGAGCCACAACCGGAACTCTGATCTTTGATTTCTTTCATCAGCATTTTGTAGGTTTTAGCATACATGTGCTGAATGCATTGTCTTATATCCATACTTCAGTATTTAATTTTTGACTTATTGTGAAGAGTATATTTTAAAATTAATGGTCCATGTGTTCAGAGTTAGTATGTAGAAATACTGTTGATTTGTGTATGTTGATCTCATATTCTGTGACCTTGACAAAATCATTAATTTAGTATTTTTTGTAGATTCCTTGTGATGTTCTACATTGTCACCTTTTTCCAAGTCTTAAGGGGAAAGCATTCAGTCTTTCACCTTTAAGTGTAATGTTATCTATCTGGTTTAGTTGAGGAAGTTCCCCTCTGTTCCTAGTTTTAATGGGAGTTTTCATCATGGATGAGTGTTGAATTTTGTCAAATGCTTTTTTTGCATTGATGATAGGATCATGTGATTTTTCTGCTGTAAACTGTTGATATGGTGAATTATTCATTAATTTTTAAATAATGAACCAGGCTCGCATCCCTGTAATAAATCCCATTTAGTCATAGTGTACAATTTTTCTATAAAATGTTTAATCATATTTATTTATATTTTTCAGAATTGTGTGTCATATTCATGAGAGCTGTTGATCTATACCTTTCTCTTTTTGTACTTTCTTTGTCTGGTTTGGGTACCAAGGTAATATTGGTTGTTTTCTGGAGGAGATTTTATAGGATTTGTTGAGTGTGTCTATTTGTATAATCTTTTTACTGGTTGTTCTAGTAATATATTACATTATATCCACATACTTTATCTAAGCCTACTAGTGCTCACATTTTACCACTTTTATAAAACATACAAACCTTACCTGCCTTGATGTGCCTGTATCCTCCACCACTTATAATTGCCTTAAATATTTATTCTGCCTACATTGAGACAGACAATATTATACCTTTTGTCCCAACTAGCAGACATAATTTAGAAAGCTTAAGAGAAGAAGGTCTATGTATTTGCTCATGTTTTTGCTCTATGTTGTGGCCTCATGATGTTACAAGATTTCCTCTTTTATCATTTCCGTTCTGTCTCTCCGTTCTATCATTTCCTTTTAGCCATTATTTTAAATTAGGTCTCCTGGAAACAGATTCTCTTCGTTTTCCTTCATCTAAGAATGTGTTATTTCCCCCTTTATTTCTGAAGGACATTTTTGTTGTCCATAGAATTCTGGATCAACAGGTCTTTTCTTTTAGCACTTATGAGATATTGTTCCACTTCTTTCTGAATTCCATGGTTTCTGATAAGAAATTTACGGTCATTACAATTATTTTTCCCATCTTAGTAGAGAAGGAGTTGTTTCTCTCTGGAAGCTTTCAAGATTTTTTCTTCATCTTTATTTTATAAAAGTTGGACTGTGATGTTTTGGCATGAATTTCCATGGGTTTTCCCTGTTTAGAATTTTCTCCAGCTTCTTGAATTCATCTACTTATAGAGTTTTTTTGGTTGTTTGTTTACAAAATTGGGGGAATTTTCAATGATTATTTCTTTGACTAGTTTTCTCTGCCCCACCCTACTTCTCCTCTCCTACAGGACTCTGGTCAATGGATCTTTTTTAGTTTACTTTCTCTCCATTATTCAAAAATCTGTGATTTCTGTTATACCTTGTCATTCACAGATTCTTTTTATTTTATTTTGTTTTTTAAGATTTTTATTTTTTCTATTATGGTTGATTTACAGTGTTCTGTCAATTTCTGCTGTACAGCACAGTGACCCAGTCATACATACATACATACATGTGTGTGTGTGTTTATACTTTTTCTCACAATATCCTCCATCATGTTCCATGTTCCAAGCAACTAGATATAGTTCACTGTGCTGTACAGCAGGATCTCATTGCTTATCCACTCCAAACGCAATAGTTTGCATCTATTTTCTTCTGTTTTCTCCACTCTACTGTTGAGCACATTCACTGAGGTTTTTGAATCAGTTTTTACCCATTACTTTAATTCCAAAATCCTCATTTGGTTTTTCTTTGTATCTTTTTTTTTTTTCTTTTTGGCTGACATTTTTCTAATCTTTCATTTTTTTCAACCATGTTTGTAATTACTTGTTGCAGCATTTTTATGACGACTGTTTTAAAATCTCTGTCAGATAATTCCAGCACCTGTGTCACCTGTGTTAGCGTTGTTTAGTTGTTTTTTCTCATTCCATTTGAGGTCTTCCTGGTTCTTGGTATAAGTACTTTTCAACTGAAAATTGTTTATCTTGGGTATTAAGTTATAAGACTCTGGATCTTATTTAAATCTTGTGTTTTAGCTGATTTTCCATTCGATGAAGGGTGCCATTGATTCATAACCATCATATGGGAGTGGAAGTATAGGTTTTCCATTCTCCCTCTGTTGACACCTAATATGGGATGGTCTTCTTGATACTGCTGGGTAGCAGTGGACCTCATTACCATCAGACGGGGTTGAAAGCCCAGGCTCCCCATATGTTCTCCATTTTGTAGGGTGGAATTCTCATTACCATCCAGCAGGGTTGACATCCTGGCTGTCACCCTAGCCTTTTCTCACACTACCCAGCGGTGTCGCCTGGCAGTGTTGGGGGTGGAGGGAGGTAGTGAGTGACTCATTGCAGCCTGGCAAGGATGGAGTCTCCCACTTGGCCTCTGCTGGAAGAGTGGTGGGAGGCCCACAGTTTGTTCTGTGGGGTTTGGCTGGAATGAGCAGTTATTTTCTAAGCAGTGGCTGTCTTGCTATGTTGCCCCTTTCCTGGTATTCTTTCTAGAGAAAGAGTGATAGTTTTCATCACCTTCATTGTTGTTCCCCAGCTGTCAGCTTCTCTAGAATCTAGTCTGGGGTTTGTGAGGCAAAGAGGAACCCAGGGAGCCTGCCACCATGTCGTGCCTCAGGTCCGGTGTCTGAGTCAGCCTGCCTTCTCCTCTCCACATTTCAGTCTTCCATGTTGTTTTCTACATGATGTCCAGGGGGGTTGATCATACTTAGTAGAAAGAGTAGGGGAAAGAATATCTACTCTTGTCTTCACTGAGGCAGAAGTCTCAAGATGTGTTAATGAAATTTAATATAACTATACCTAAATAGCTGTATTGGTTTTGATGTATATAATTGAATGTAGTCAGAGAAAAATCAATATCATATAATATCGCTTACATGTGGAATCTTCTTAAAATGATACAAATAAACTTGTTTACAAAACAGAAATAGACTCACAGACATAGAAAACAAACTGATG
This sequence comes from Sus scrofa, assembly GCF_054392235.1. Taxonomy (NCBI): domain Eukaryota; kingdom Metazoa; phylum Chordata; class Mammalia; order Artiodactyla; family Suidae; genus Sus; species Sus scrofa. The sequence goes on from NC_139383.1 coordinate 154,200,643, forward strand.
GTTACCAAAGGGGAAAGGGAGTGATGAGGGAGAAATTAAGAGTTTGGGATTGACATATTTGGTAGGGTGGAATTCTCATATAGAATAAACTACTAAATATAGAATGGATAAACAAGGATTTACTGTATAACCCAGGGAAATATATTCAATATCTTATAATAACCTTTAATGGAAGAGAATCTGAAAAAGAATACCTATATATGTATGTATAACTGAACCACTTTGCTATATACCTGAAATATTGTAAATCAACTGTACTTCAATAAAATAAAATTAAATGTAAACCATACTCTCAAAGGTATGTATATATCAACAAAGAAGGATAATTATTTAAAAATAACATTGGTGGAGGAATTCCCGTTGTGATGTAGCAGAAACAAATCCGACTAGGAACCATGAGATTGAGGGTTCGATCCCTGGCCTCGCTCAGTGGATTAAGGATCCATTGTTGCTTTCAACCCCTAGACTGGGAACTTCCACATGCCTCAGGTGTGACCTTCAAAAGACCAAAAAAATAAAAAATAAAAAATAGCATTAATGAGGGAGGGAAACTGTGTTCAAGGGAATTACACAAAGAAAAATTTTATATTTTGTGTAAAATATGTTTCCAGATTCAAGGAGAGAAGTCTTTTTAGTCTTGAGCTTCTGAATTCTCTTGCTAATTTTTGGGAGGATTTGGTGATTTTTTAATCTTTTTTATCATTTTTTTATCCTAGAGGGGGCAAAAAATCTATATTTTATTTGAGAAAAAGTAGCCATAACACTCCACCTTACCACTGAAGTTCTTTAGAATTCTCTAGTCATCCACCGATGTTTAAGCTGACTTAGCGAACACTCACCATTGCCCCCTACCTGTTCTAGGATTCTAAATGTGAGTTTCTGTTCCAGGGCGCCTGAACTGGTGGTCCACCGTGTGCACGAGCTGTAAACGGCTTCTTCCTTTGGCCACAACAGGGGACGGCAACTGCCTTTTACACGCTGCCTCACTGGGTAAGCCCCACAATGTAGAAAGAAAGTGGCAGTGCCCCAGGCTTGCTCTGTGCATTGTTAAAGGAGAATCATATACTAAGTAGAGCCATATCACTGTCATCTGGAGGAGTCCTCAAGGGAATGGTGCAGGTCCCAACCCTTCTTGTCAAGGTCCTGGCAGGCTTGGTGGGGACATAGACTACACATAAGAAAAGACCTTTTGTGATAGAAGGAAGCCTGAGCAGAGCTGTGGGAATGGGCATAGAGATTGTGATGTAGAGCAATCAAAGAGGGCTTCCTGGAGGAGGTGAGGTTTCACTGAAGAACTTGAAAGAATTTGAAAAACTTGAAAAAGCATTAAGAGAGACACTTCAGGCAGATATACACAGAAAGGCAGAAATTAGCAGAGTGTTTGGAGTCAGGGCTGAGCTCTATTGGGCTTGAGCAGGAAGTCTGGGGAGCGGTGAGGAGGTTGAGTGGGTCTGGCTGCAGTTGATGCATTTAGACTGACAAAAAGGCAGATGTAGGCATTGCTCGTGTAAATAACGCAGGGATGGGCGCAGTCAGAATATATAGCAGGGCGGTCAGCAGCCTCCTCCAACAGAGATGTGAACTTCCTGGGTGCAGAAAGGGATACCAACAGGTGCATAGTGGTGGTGGGTAGCAATATTCAGATGACTGAGGGTCGTGGTAGATTTTCTGACAGCTCAGATAACTCCTCTGGACTCAGGCTTATATACACAGGCAGGTCTGGATTTGTGCCAGGGATCCCAGCATCAGGGCCAGCGGTGACTTACCAGTCTTGAAGTGTAAGGTCCCTTTCCAGGGACAGGGCCTTCAAGAGGCCTGTTGGTCAAACTCACCACCTGAGATAAATACAACCTAGATCCAGAACAAGGACCAGGCCCCAGACCTCGCTTCAGACCTGTAAGAGCTGAGCTGAGATGAGACTGAAAAGGCTTAGAGGGAAATGTAGGGAGTCTGGGAAGGGCCTAAAGATGCCCAGAGGAGGAAGGAGCCTGAGAGCAAAGGGAACATTCTATGTTCCATGGGATTGACAAGGGATGATGAGAAAAGGCAAGGGTGCCCACCTACCTGCCCCCTTTCTGTTTCTAAACTAACACATTTCTTTCTTGACATCATAAATGGATTCCACACCCATCATAGTGAAAAAAAACAATTAGCAACTACACTGCCCAGCATTGGCCACTTTGAACATTTTGGTATATTGTCTTTCACCATATGCCTATTCTTCCAGGGAAATTATGATCTCACTGTGTCCAACATTTTTCCCTTAAAATTGTATTGCAATTTTTTTTTTTTTGTCTTTTTAGGGCTGCACCCGTGGCATATGGAGGTTCCCAGGTTAGGGGTCAAATTGGAGCTACAGCTGCAGGCCTGTGCCACAGCCACAGCAACAGAGGATCTGAGCTATGTCTGCACCCTCCACCATAGCTCATACCAATGCCAGATGCTTAACTCACTGAGCAAGGCCAGGGATTGAACCCAAGTCTTCATGGATACTAGTTGGGTTTGTTTCTGCTGAGCCACAGTGGGAACTCCTCTATTGCAAAATTTCTACACCATTCTTCAAAAACATGTTTTTTGCTCGTTACATCCTGTTTCATCATAATATATGAACTACCTCCCAATTTTGGAATTTATTTCACCTTGATCTGTCTAAATCCTGGAGAAAGAATGTAAAAGAAGAGCTCTCTCATCTGTGTGCCCCAGCAGCTTTGAAAAGTTTTAAGGAATGGAAATACCTTGTCCTTCCGAAACTGCAGCATGCAGACACAATGTCCCTGTCACTACCACAGGTGGACAAGGTCACAAACCAGATGGCCACCTGCCACTGTGGTCCTGTCTGATGGCAGGTGTTTCCCCCATGAGCACAGCAGGCCTCCAGGTCTGCCCAAGAAGGGAAAGCCTCCTGCGGGTTGGCCATACTCCAGCTGCAAGAGAGGCTGGGCCATGACTGAACCGGGTCTTTTCTCCCGGTACTTTGTTCCCCTCTTGCACTCAAACTGCTAAACCCCCTAGGAACAGGACTGCCCAAAGTGGCCATGCAGTGCTTATTGGACCTGTTGACCAACCCTGGCATTGACCTAGGGTGCGGGGCACACATAAAAATGACAGTAATCCTGGGCTTGTGGGCAAACATTTATGGGACAACGAGATCTAGCAAGGAGTGGTGGAGTGTAGCCTGGGCCCAAGATTTGCCCTGCTTGAGGAAGAGGAGGAGAGGGATCTCCAGGCAGGCCTGAGGGAAAGCTTTGCTTGATCTGTTCATAAAATGCTCCACCAACCACCATCTGAACTGTAGAAAAAGACCAAAGCCTCTCTCATAGGAAGCCTGCAGCAGCCCCCACCCTCAGTTATCACATATCTTTGCTCTAAAGCCTGCATAGCCAGGCAAAGCCTTTGATTATCAATCAGTACAGGTCACTGCTCTGCGAAAGCTCTCCAGAGGGTCCCAGTCCACTTCCAAGCCCACCTATCCCTCACCACCTCGTCCCCTCCACCCCAGCTCCATCCCCCCTTTCCCTCCCAGTACCCTGTGTGGGCCCCTGGGACCAGCCCATGGCCTTTCCTCTGCGTGGTACAGCAGACTCAGCTCCATCTTTCAACCACTCAAGACTTGGCCCCAATGTCTCCACTCATGCCGTGACCAAACCACCCACCACCCTTTCTCTCTGCTGCTGCCCCAACAAAGTATGTTACACACTAATTCAGTGGCTGCCTCACCTCTCCTCAGTGTGGCCTCCATGAGATTTTAGGAATTTGGTCTGTCATGGTTGCTGCTATGGGTAGTCCCAGTGCTTAGAACGGTGCCTCACCGATATTATGGATGGGATGGAATTAATGGCATTCAACTGAATGAATGAATCCCGCCACTCTTTCCCTATGGCCCAAGCTCTCTCATGGTGCTTCGTCCATTGATTGGGTTTCTTGGCCAAGGGTATTCTCAGAGATGGTTGTCTTTATGACCTCTGGGCACCCAGCACTGGCTCGGGGGATGGGCAGGAGACCCCTCCCCTGGGCCCAGATGTGTACAGAGACACCTTATGGCTACAGGCATCAGGTGCGGCAGACCCCCCAGAAGCTGGGATTTGAGTGGGTGGCAGTTTCAGTCACCTCCTGACTCGGCACCCCCTTCCTCACGTCCTCTCTCTCCTCTGCTCCTCATGGGCCTCCTGGCTGTAGGAATGTGGGGGTTTCACGACCGGGACCTGGTCTTGAGGAAAGCACTCTACACCATGATGAGGACAGGGGCAGAGCGGGAGGCCCTGAAGCGAAGGTGGAGGTGGCAGCAGACGCAGCAGAACAAGGAGGTGGGTGCCTGCCATCATGACAGAGCTGGGACCATATGGCCAAGGCCATGGTGGGGTCCGAATCTGGGGCCTGAGCTCACGTCTTGGGAAGTCAGGCAGCCATGGCTCCATCCCCCCACTCACACCCACTGAGGAGGAGCCCGTTACAACAGTCAGCCCCTGCCATAGCAACCAGATGGCCATCACACCACCTGTCCTGGTGTAACTGGAAACCAAGCATCCTCACATGCAAAGCTCTCCCAACTTGATGATGAATTGGTGACCTGTCAGCTGACTGCTGGTGGCCACAGGATGGCCCTGCCACAGCCCACAGCCCCAGGCTCAGTCTGTGCTCAGTCCAGAGAAACTCCTCATCCCTGAACTTCAGTGAACCTTGGCTTTTTGCTGGCCTATAAGTCCTTGAAGATGAGTCTGCCCATGGTCCTTGTACACGTGTCAGTGATCAGCTCCAGCCCAGGGCACAAGCAGGTTAAAGTCCATCATCCTCACCCCTGGCATTGACTCCTGCTGCTGAGTGATCTCCTGGCAGCATTGAGGTTGGAATTGATGTTTCTGAAGAAATCCTGTCTGGAGCCCATGGGGACGGTCCTAGACCACTAACAGATGTGGCCTGTCTGGGGGGCTGACTAAGCCAAAAGCTCTGCCCACCAGCCAGGTTCCCCTGGGTGGGGGGTGAGGAGGCGGCAACCACCTCCTGAGCTCGCCCCCCTTTGTGCCAGTCAGGGCTGGTGTACACAGAGGAGGAATGGGAGCGGGAGTGGACAGAGCTGCTGAAGCTGGCCTCCAGCGAGCCGCGCACACACTTCAGCAAGAATGGTGGCACGGGTGGCGGGTAAGTGCTGCCCAGGCCTCCCCCAACCAACCTTCTCCCTGACTGCATGGGAAGTGGGGGGGGGGGGCAGCACGCAAGACCCCAGGAGCAGGGTGGTGGGGGCCGGTATGACCTGTTCAGGTGAAAGCGTGCACGGTCTCTTTGTGCATCTCACAGGAAGAGTGAGAGCTCACACATGTCTCCCTCCATTGGCGGGGGTGGGGGTGGGGCTCACAGCCCAGCCTGAGGAGGGCCCACACTTGCCAACACACTCACCAGGCTCTGAAGCCTCAGGCTGTGGGTTTGGGTTTTTTCAACTAAACATCTAATTTCCGGCTTCAAAAAGCCACACTGAGGAGTTCCCTGGTAGTTCAGCAGGTGAAGTATCCAGCGTTGTAATGACAGTGTTGCAGCTTGTGTCACTGCTGTGAGGCAGGTTTGATCCCTGGCCCAGGAACTTCTGCATGCCAGGAGGCAGCCAAAAAAAAAAAAGTCACACTGAAACAAAAGATGGCTAGACAAGCCCAGCGTCTCCCAGACGGGCTCCGTGGACATCCTGCATGTGCCTGCCACACAGGCTCTACTGCTGTGCACACATGGGCAGCAGCTGTTCTTGCAGACGCTGTTCTCGGAGGCCCCAGGTGTGGGAATAAAGGGTGCTGCCAACTGGGCAGCTGCAGTACCTCTGGCCCCGGTGTTTCGAAAGGCACTTTCATACTTTTTGAAGCCGAGGGCCAGATTGTCACCCCCAGAAAAAGTCTCAGCCAAACACAGGCAGACATGGCTATTGACAACAGGGAGACCCAAGAGAGGATGGGAGGCCCTAGACCGGATCTGCAGGTGGTGCATCCCAGTCCCCTCCCCAACGTATTTCTGCATCCAGGTCCTCAGCCTCCAGGGCCTGGACTTCACAGGCCCAGACTCAGAAGCCCTGCAGAGGCAAAGGTGGGGCTTAGAGATAATAAGGAAGTCCATGCACACTGTTTCTTCAGGGTTGTTTTTGTGACTTTGTTTTAATCAGGTGGTGTGTCAACACCAAAAGTCTGTCCTATTTAGAATATTTGGGAACAAATATTCTGAAGATTCAATCTGTTCCTGAAAACTCTGCTCTCTTTTCCATGCTGCTGAGTAGTGCCTAAGATGGGTCTAAAGCGTTCTCTGCCATCCTTTTTCCCGATGCCTCTCCAGCCCCTGCCGCAGGGTAGATGCTGGTACATGGGATCCAATCCTTTGTCTCTTCCAGAATGGGGGAGGAGGACAGGAATGATAAGAATAACAAGTCATCGTGGCCACATACTGTATTCCCCGAGTTTTCCCATCGGGGAGACACTTGGCCAACAATCAGTGGCTGATCTGGGCCATCTAACTCCTAAGGCCACAGCCTCAACCTTGGTGCTGCTCCCTGGGATTGAAGAGGACTCAGAGCTGAATGAGAGTGGAGAGCCATGTCCTATATCTGTATATCCCATGTCCCCTATCAGCAACTTGTGTTTGCTGAGGTCTGGGCAGGACCATTGCGTCGAGGCCCTAAGGTGATGGGCAGCGCGGCTATGCCCCCTCCTCTTTCTCCCACCCCTTAAGCCCTGAGGATATGGGGTAGGGGAAGAGGATGCCGGACCAGCTAACCCTCACCCTGCCCACAGGTAGGGTGCTCAGGTGAGACCTGCCAACCTGATGGTAGCTGCCCGCTGCTTCCAGTTGTCCCCCTCCTCCAGGACCCACTCACCATCAGTTTGGTTTTAAAGATGAAAGTGTGTCTAGTCAGGGTCGATGTGCGGTAAATGGCAGATGTTCATCAACTCAACATGTATTAACTGCCTTCCCTGTGCTGTGCATTTTCACACACACTGTGTAATTCTAGCATCACAGTAACCCTGTGAGATAAAGATTATAATTCTCATCAAACATTTGAGGAAACTTGGATTCAGAATAAAAATGACTTGTCCAGGAGTTCCCCGTCATGGTGCAGCAGAAATGAATCCTACTACGAATCATGAGGTTGTGGGTTCGATCCCTGGCCTTGCTCAGTGGGTTAAGGATCCAGTGTTGCCGTGAGCTGTGGTGTAGGTGTCAGACACGGCTTGGATCTGGCGTTGCTGTGGCTGTGGTGTAGGCCAGTGACTACAGCTCTGATTAGACCCCTAGCCTGGGAACCTCCATGTGCTGCGGGTGCAGCCCTAAAGAGACAAAAAAAAAAGTCTGGTCTGGAGTAATACTTCTACTGAGTAGAAGAGCCATAGTTCAGACTCAGGTATTCTGCCTACCAGGCCCCTGATTTTCCTCCTACTCCCTTTTTCAGAAGCCTCTGTCTCTGTTATTGTAGGGAATTGGATTCTAGCTCTTTCCTATGGGCAACAGAAAGAGGCCTCTTTGTTTTCTAGGATATTGGATAACTTCAAGAGAGTTATCATTTGGGATCCTAGCCTTCATTAACAACAGACTAAACCTCCACCGTAGTTGTCTTTCTCCATAAATGTACAGAAAGGCAGTTTCCACCTTAGCCTCCCTGAGACTCCCTTTCCTCACCCTCCAAAGGTTGAAAACCTTGTAAACATTAATGCAGTGAGGAATTAATGAGAGGAATAATTTTAAATTATTTAAATCACCAAGCCATTAGCAACAACCACTACACTTCTGGAAGGCAGAGAGCAAACCAGGACCCTCTCAGTTTGAAGAATACAATGTAAACCCCATTAGGGAAATGAAAATTAAAACCACTACATAACCTGTAAGAAGGTCAGAAAGAAAATATACTGGCAACTCCGAGTGCTGGTGAGGATGCAAAGCAAATGGAACTCTCATACATTGTGGGTGGTCGTGTAAAATGACACAACCACTCTGGAATACAGTTTGACAGATTCTTGTAAATTTAAACACACGCCTGCCATGTGATCCAGCAATCTTATTCCTAAGCAGTGCCTTTTCAACCAGGGATGATTTTGTCCCCGGTTGGCAAGATCTAGAGCTATGTCGATTATCATAGCTGGAGGGTGGGCTGGATACTGCTAGAATCTAATGGGTAGAAACCAGGGATTCTGCTAAGCATTTTAAAGAGCACAACACAGCACCCCCAACCCCTGCCAAAAAAAAAAAAAAAAAAAAAAAAAGCAAAGAGTGGTCCAAAATTTCAGTAATGCCAAGGTTCAGAAAATCTGCCCCAGAGACATGAAAACATACATTCACACAAAGTTCTACATAGAATGTTTATAGCAGTTCTATTCGTAATTGCCCCAAACTAGAAACAACTCAAATGTCCCTTGATAAACAGATTGGAGTACCTCAGTACTATGGAATGCTACTCATGAATTAAAAGAAACAAACTGGAGCTCCTGCTATGGTGCAGTAGGATCAGCAGTGCCTCTGCAGTGCCAGGACACAGGTTTGATCCCAGGCCCAGCACAGTGGGTTAAAGGATCTGGTGTTGCCACAGTTGTGGCATAGGTCTCAACTGCGGCTTGGATCTGATCCCTGGCACAGAATGCCACATGCCGTGGGGTGGCCAAAAAAAAAGAAAAAACTATTGGAGTTCCCTGGCCTAGCAGTTAAGGATTCAGCCTTATCACTGCTATGGCTTGGGTTCAATCCCTGGCCCTGACCACATGCCACAGGTATGGCCAAAAAAAAATTTTTTTTGCTTTTTTTTTTTTTTAGGGCCACACCTGCAGCGTATGAAGTTCCCAGCTTAGGGGTCGGATCAGAGCTTACACTACAGCTACAGCCATGCCAGATCTGAGCCGTGTCTGTGACCTATCTGAGCTGTGTCTGTGGCCTATACCACAGCTCATGGCAACACCAGTTCCTTAACCCCCTAAGCGAGGCCAGGGATTGAACCCAACTCCACTCGGATACTGGTCAGGTTCATTTTTACTGAGCCACAGTGGCAACTACCCCAAAATTTAAAAAAAAAAAAAAAACTATTGATACATGCAACAACTTGCATGAAATTCACAGGCACTATGCTGAGTGAATGGATCAAACCTCAAAAAGTCATATATTGTATATATGATTTCATTTACATGGCATTATCCAAAAGACAAAACTACAGTGATGGGGAACAGACCAGCGTTTCCTTTACTTGCTCATGAGTATCCAGTTTTCCAATATCATTTCTTAAAAAGATGAAGTTCCCTTCGTGGCTCAGTGGTTAACCAGCCCAACTAGGATCCCTGAGGATATGGGTTCGATCCCTGGCCTCACTCAGTGAGTTAAGGATCCAGCCTTGCCCTGAGCTATGGTGTAGGTCACAGATGCGGCTCAGATCTCACATTGCTGTGGCTGTGGCATAGGCCAGTGGCTGCAGCTCTGATTCGACCCCTAGCCTGAGAACCTTCATATGCCACAAGTGAGGCCCTAAAATGAAAACAAAAACAAAAAAACACTATTCTTTCATCATTGAATGACTTTTACCTTTGTAAAAGGTATTTTTCTTTTCTGTCTGGCTTACTTCACTTAGTATGATAGTCTCTAGGTCCATGCAGGTAATGGGAGGGTATACCAGAAACTGGTAACTATGTCACACTATGGGGTGACTATACAATTTATCATCCAAAACGGTTCATTTAGGGAGGGAGAGTGGATACTAGTATTTCGGGACCGATAAGCAGGACCTTCCTGAGCAAAACAGGAGGTGTGGTCACCTCACCTTGGGGAGGGGACAGGGAAGTGTCCTGGGATGCCTGCACCCAAGCTGCCCCTCTTTGTGGCCAGACAACTGCCCCTGGGCAAGATCCTTCCAGCTGCCCAGACCAGCTTCCTTGTCCATGACATGGGCTCTCGCTGGGGTGGCCTCTAAGGGCTGTGGCTGCCATCTAAGCCAGGATGCCTCTAAATCTGCCTTGTGCCTTTTTGCTCCTGCCATCAACTTCTGGGGCCTGAGAGGCCATCAGGACCTCAGCCCACTACCTTTGCTTCTTGATCCCACCAAGAGGGCTGCCTGGCCTCTTGCCCAGGTCACCTTTCACCCCTGCCTCCCTCTGGGGGTTTCTCTGGGTGGGTAAGCTGTTGCTGTGCTCCACATTCTCCCTCCCCAGGTACACGCTGAGGAAGAGGTGACAGGTGCCCTGGGAAACAGGTGTGTAAAGGGCCCAGAATGTGCAAGGAAGTTCTCGGACACACCTGGACATGAGGATAAAGCAGTTACATTGTGTGTTGATCTTCTTAACAGTCAACACCAGGGTTCCTATCGTGGCTCAGTGGTTTATGAACCTGAATAGTATCCATGAGGAGGCAGATTCGATCCCTGGCCTCGCTCAGTGGGTTAAGGATCCATTGTTGCCTTGAGCTGTGGTGTAGGTCGCAGATATGGCTCGGATCCCACACTGCTATGGCTGTGGCATAGGCCGGCAGCTATAGTTCTGATTTGACCCCTAGCCTGAGAACTTCTATATGCCACAGGTGCAGCACTAAGAATGAATGAATAAATAAATAAATAACAGTCAACACCAATTATTCAGTATTTTAGGGATTCTTAAGTGTCTTTTCCCAGAGGCCACATTCTGTTTACAATCCCATGTCTAGCATTCACTTTGTAAACTCACAGGAAGATGATATGAAGCCTTGGGGTGAGAAGTGGACGTGAATATTCAGGACTGGTTTTGCTAGAACTGATTTCTACTAGCGGGTTTGTTCGATTGCAGTAAGTCACACCAGCCATCACTATTCCAAAGTCTAATTCTCAGCATAATCTCATTTGTCCCTCAGAGGAGCCTGAGGAGTTGAACCAACTTTCTCAGCCTGTGTTCAGTGAACAGGAATGGTTGCTGAGGCTCCAGAAGGGCATGGCTGTGGCATTGAGGGGCGAGTACAGAACCAGGACCCCCAATTCCAACCTGCTGCCTGCACCCTGCAAGCAAAGAGCTGGGAGCAAGTAGGGAAGAACGTTGGGACTCTCCAGCTGCCCCTAGAGTAGAGCTGGGTCCCTCTCTGCCGCCTCCTGGGTCACTGAGCAGAGTCACAGTTGACCTTTGGCTTTCATGTTCAACACTAAAACAGAAATGAAGAAAGGTCACTGTGCTCCAGGCTCTCTCCTCCATAACACCCTCCCAGTTGGGTCCACCACCCCCAACACTGCTACCCATGTCTGGTCATGAGGCCCCCAGAGCATCTGCATGACCTCAGCTCTAGCACAGATTTCGGATGGATGCACAGACAGGTGGATGGACAGAAGGATGGATGCATGCATTCATAGATGGATGAATATGTGCATGGATGGATGGATAGATGGACAGGTAGGCAGGTATATGGATGGGTGGACAAAGGATGGATGCATGCAGGGCTAAGGCAAAAAAAATGCAAGATGAACCATCCACCTTCTTGTGTTGGAAAGCAAGGATGTGCTCTAAAAAATGATGGAGTCTGTCACAAGGATGCACATCCAGCTTGAATGAGCCCAGCGACCAAATCTGGAAGTTTCTGAGCTTCAAAAAAAAAAAAATCACTAATGGGTTATAACCCATTGAACAAAATATAAGCCAGGAATCCAGAGTAACATTAATATATCAAGCCTTGGTAAGGAGTGAACTGTGTGTGTAGGTTCCAAGTTCTTCCCCATAAAATGCAGATTAATTATGGAGGGACAGCGAATAGCTCTGAATGGGGGACCCTGGCCAATAGCCCTGAGAAAGACCCAGTCAACAGCAGCCACCCAACTGGATGCTCCAAGAAAGACGAGGGGCAACCCATCTGCTCTGATTGTGAGGAAGCACAAACCCAGACTAGACATTCTACTCAATACCTGGTCTCTGGTCTTCAAAACAGCCCAGGTCCTGAAAGTCAAGCACCCTGAGGAATGTTTGAGATTAAAGATGGCTGAATGCAGTGTGTCACCCAGAACTGGAACACTTACTCAAAAAGCATCACTGGGACAGCTGGTACACAGTGACTGGGTCTGTCACAGTGATCAGATGCATCAGTGTATTAGTGATTAGGTGGATTCCCAGTGCTCGTGGCCAGGCTGTGGTTATGTCGGAGAGCACCCTGTTCACAGAAAATGCACATGAGGCCTTGCTAGAATGATGGGATTTCAGGCCTGCAAGTTACTTTCAGATGGTTTTGGGGGGGTGGGGAGTTATTTATACTCTGCAACTTTTTATGAGCTTTTGGGTGCTGCCAAGTTTTTTTTGAAGTATTAAAATAAGGTATATTGAGGGGATCCCTGGTGGCTCCATGGGCTAAGGATCTGGCATTGTCACTGCTGTGGCACTGGTTACAGCTGTGGCATGGGTTTGATCCCTGGCCTGGGAACTTCCACATGCTGTGGGTGTAGCCAAGAAAAAAAAAAGTAAATTGAATCACCCAAAAAATAAACAAGAAAAAACTATAAGTACAGTAACAACAAAACCCCACAGGTGATTGTGATATGTTCCCCAGGATTCACAGACTGTTCTAGAAGGCATTTGCACAGCTAGCTATGGGCTGTGTGTGTAGAACCATTTCCCCAGGCCACCCCACCCCATATTCTCAAGCAGGGCCACATTTGCTGACTCTGGTCCCCACCTGCTCAGACCTCCCTCACTTAATTCTGGGTACCCTCCATTCAAATGCCCAAGGGGTACCACCACCTTGGCTGGCACCACAGATGCCCTGGCTGGGGGCCCTGGCTCTTGTTTCTTCCCTCTGTGGGGGCCAGCTTGTTGACCTCTACACTAGTTCTCTGCCCATGTCTTGAATGGAAGCAGTTCTTGGGTCTCACCCTTTCCCTGAGTCTCAGACAAGGGCCAGGGGACAGGGTTGTGGGGGCTGAGTGGCCTGGATTGGGACAATCTGTCATTCCTTCCCATTCAGGGCAGCCTTCCCACCACCCTCATCTGTTGGGGTTCTGCTAGAAAGGCCCTCAGATCTTGGTAGCAATGAGCCCACCAGCCTGTCAGCTGAGTCCAGGCCTACCCGCCCCCCAAAGGTAAAGCTTCAGCCTAAGCTGCTGGATTGAGCATAAATGCAAGAGGAAGCCTCCATCCCTCCTGTCCCCACTGCATCCTCATCAAGCCCCCAGAGAACCAGGCCCCCTGTGGCCACAGGCTGTGGATGGGCTGCTGCTGCCACCAAGGAGACCACATCTGAAAGGGGGCTAGCTGCCAATGTGGCCAGGTCCTCTGCCTCAACATCTCTCCTGAGACTACCCAACCCAGGGTGGGAGTGGAGAGCTGCAACTGGCATGTTTGCTGTCGTTGGGTGGTACCAAGGGAGGTGGCCGAGACAGGCAGGGTCCATGCAGAGAAGGTCCAGAGGGAGGCGTTTTGTCCTCCATTCCCCATCCCAACTCAGTCCAGTGACAGGCTTGCTTCGCTGTGTCCCCCAGTGTGGACAACGCCGAGGACCCTGTGTACGAGAGTCTGGAGGAGTTCCACGTCTTTGTCCTCGCCCACATATTAAGGAGACCCATTGTCGTTGTAGCAGATACGATGCTAAGGGACTCAGGTGGAGAAGGTAAGTTCACACATAATGAAACAGGTGTATTTTATGCACCACCCAAAAGGCATGACATCCCAAGAAAGGGAGAGATAGCTAAACATAAGAGCTGATCCCCTGGAAGGGCACAGAGCCATATTCTGCCTGAACAAAGATCCTCTTATTTCTCCTTGGGTTTCTTTGTTCTTCTCTGTGTCAGGGGGGATTACTCTTGGCCATCCATCACCCTGTGTGTCAACCACAGGAGAAGTCTGGCTGAGTGGGGACAGGGATGAACTCTTAGGGGCTCCCAGCCCCACCCAGTGCCTCCATCTTCCAGCAGTGCCAGCATCATCCCAGGGTCACTCAGCCATTCCAGCCCTTCCTGCCTCTCTGTTTGTGTGTTAAAGAGGGGAAAAGGAAGGCAAAAGTATGAAGTCACATGCAAGGCAGTGGTTGGACCAGTACTGTTGGAAGAAGAGGAAGGGCCAGAGGCTTCCCAGGGCCAGCACCTGCTTCCTGGGGCATCACACATGCTCTCTCCTTCAGCCAGGCCACCTCCTCCCTGGGTGGACATTGCCTCCTGCTTTACAGAGAGGATCCAGAATTGCAGAAAGGCCTCACAGTGTGCCCCCACCCTTGGATGAGGCCTTGGAGGACCAGGATCAACCCAGGCAGGGAGCTCTCCAGGCATGTCCTTCCTTTGACCTTTCTGCTGGAGCCCACAGGATGCCACTCTTTCTGAAGAGGAGGGACAGAGGGGGGCCAGGATGATGGATGCACCAGGAAAGTCACCCCAGTGTAACTGTCCTGACCTCTTGTGGCCATGGTTTTCATAGTGGGCAGGAAGCCATGGGTCTGTGCGTCCCCCGCCCCCCAGTACCGCCTCCAGCAACAGCATCCTGCTGGGGTCTACAGCAATCTGGGTACAGAGCCAGGCCTTCCATCAGGGCCCGTGTACCCAGCAGATTCCAAAGGGGTGGGTCTCCACTTCCTTCCTTTGTACCTGTGCTGGAGGATGCAGCAGGACCCAGCCTTTCTCTCCTGGGGGCATCCTGAGTTCATCAAAGACATCCCTGAGGTTAACTGTCGTTGCCTCCTGCTCAAAGAAGGGTAGTGAGTCACTGACTTGAAGACCAAGAGGCAAGTTTCTTTGCGATTAAAAAGCAGATACTTCCAATAGTTACTGTATTTTAGTTGGAGTTAGGCTTTTCCCCCCTCTTGGTAAGAAAATGGACAAGACTGAGTCCTGGTCACTAAAGGAGCCAGTCCCCTTTTCTCATTTCCCTTTTGATTCACAACTTGGGACTGGAGTGCTCACTGAGCTTCTCAAAACCAAGAACAAACCCTTGAGAAGCACAGATGTTGTGTACAGATGCTTTCATGAACACGGAGGGAAGAGGTACATCCAGGAAAACACAGGTCTCCTAGTGGCCATCAGGGCACGTCCTTGCTGACCGTCTCAGATGGGCATTTTGATCACCTGGTGGAACTCAGGGCAGCAGGCAGACCATGGAGGTCACAGCAGAATCACCTCAGCCCTAGTCTTCCTGATGGGGCACAGGGACAGCCTAGCCAGGAGGACTCTGCCCAGTGGGGGAGGCACGGAAGGGTCCCCTGGGCAGAAACAGGACTTGCGGTCTAATGGGCCTGGCCCCTTCGAGCCTGTGGAGTGAGCATCAGTACCCAAGGCTTCAGCATGAGCCCACCCTCCCTTCTCTCTGCCCCAACACCTCCCTCGGGATGGGGGAGATGCCGTTCATGCTCTTTCTAGCTCTACTACCCTCACCCTTGTTTGTGTCTGCAGCGTTTGCTCCCATCCCGTTCGGAGGGATTTACTTGCCTTTGGAGGTGCCTCCCAACAGATGCCACTGCTCACCTCTGGTTCTGGCCTACGACCAAGCGCATTTTTCTGCCCTTGTGTCCATGGAGCAGAGAGACCAGCAGAGAGAACAAGGTATGCCAGCCCTCCGCTTCCCTCTGACACTGCACAGGGTTAGGGGGGCGCTGGGCAGGGCTGGAGACAAATGTGGAGCCCTCCCTGGGGCACACACTCAGCAGTGATGGGTTTTGCCTAAAACTACTGTACTCATGCAAAAAAATATTATCGTTGAAAATAATGCCATTTGCAGCAACATGAATGGACCTAGAGATTATCATATTAAGTGAAGTCAGACAAAGACAAATATCCCATGTCACTTATATGTGGGATCTTTAAAAATGACGCAAATAAACTTATTTATGAAATAGACCCGCAGACATAGAACACGGACTTGTGATTGCCAAGGGAGAGGGGTTGTACGGGAGGGAAGAACTGGGAGTTTGGCATTAGCAGAGGCAAATTCGTATATGTAGGATGGATAACCAGCAAGATCCTACCACATACCACAGGAAACTATATTCAACTATATAAGCCTATAAGGGAAAAGAATATACATATATGTATAACTGAATCACTTTGCTGTACAGCAGAAACTAACACAACACTATAAATCAACTGTATTTTAATTAAAAGAATGACAAAGACTACTTTTAATTTAAAATAGAAAGCAGGGAGTTTTCTGTCGTGGCGCAGCGGAAGCGAATCCAACTAGGAACCATGAGGCTGCGTGTTCCACCCCATCCTCGCTCAGCAGGTTAGGGATCTGCATTGCCATGAGCTGTGGTGTGGGTTGCAGACACGGCTCGGATCTGGCATTGCTTGGCTGTGGCACAGGCCAGCGGCAACAGCTCCGATTGGACCTGTAGCCTGGGAAACTCCATATGCCCTGGGTTCGGCCCTCAAAAGACAAAAGACAAAAAAAAAATAATAAAATAGGAAGCAAATTAATAATTTCACCACACTTAGATAGCCTTACTGTGGTTCTCTTTCACATGTATGCATGTTTTATATGGAGTAATTCATCTTAGATGTAATTTTTTAAAAACCCCTCTAGTGCGGGGTCGGCAGATTGTGGCCCACCATCTGTTTGTAAATAAAGTTTAGTCAGAACACAGCCACACTCATTCAGAGACGTCATGTCTGTGACTACTGCTTTTGTGCCCCTAATAGCACAGTTGAGAAGCAACCCCAGAGACTGGCCCGCAAAGACTAAAATATTTACTAACAAACACTTGATGGAAAATGCTGGCCAGCCACTGCTCTAGAGTAAGCCTTTGACTCAAAAGATGGATATTTCCATTTAAGTCATGATATATGAGAGTTTCCCACCATGAGCCATGTCGATACTGCAGAGAGTCTTGCCAGGCTGGCCACACAAGCTGCTCACTGCACGATTCTAACCACGTCACACAGACCCATGTGCAGCCTGTCTTAGCATGTTATGTGTCTGCTGTGGAGATGTCGGGGTTTTGTTTGGAATTTTTACTGATGGATGTGTGACTAGCTGGACAATGAAGAGGAAACTCTTCCTTTTGTCACTCCTCCGTCTGGTTAGATGGAATTCAAAGGAAATTAGGAGTTCCCTGGTGGCTCAGTGGGTTAAGGATGCAGTGTTTTCACTGCAGTGGCTTGGGTTGCTGCTGTGTCACAGGTTCCATCCCTGGCCCAGGAACTTCTACATGTCATAGGTGTGATGAAAAATGAAGGAAGGAAGGAAGGAAGAAAATTTAAAAAAAAAAAAAAAAAAGAACTCCCACAAGACTGAAGGAAGGAAAGACTGATCGGTTTCAGGGTTCCTGCCATTGAATGTGATCCCAGGAAGTCCCCCGACTCCTGTCACATGATGATGGGTGTGCAGAAGAACGGGAGCAGGCCACCTGGAAGCCACGTGTAACAGGACTGCCACGTCCTTTCCCTGTACTGTTTACAGACATCTCCCTTTGACTTCAGGAAGACATATTTCGTCCTTAACACATGGTGCTATCGGCCTTTTCTGAAATCCCTCTTGAGTTTTGGACAGTGAGTGCCGGCACTGCCCTCACGCCATCTAGATCTTCTCAAAGTTCGTGACAGCTTTGGGGAGAAAAGAAGGCCCTTTCTCAGGACAGGGATCCAGGCCAAGGGGTGGGTGGGGGGGGGGGGGTAGGGAGGCTCTGTGTCCAGCCCCAGAAACTCTCTGTGGTCAGGGAAAAATCAAAGTTCCAGGGCTGGCATCTCCAGGTCCCTGGGGTGGGGCATTCAGTGCCTGGCCCGCTCCCCATAGAAGGCACTGGGCTCTCCCTCAGGCCTTCCAAATACTGCTCTTTTTAAAAATTTTGTTGCAGTGTTGTTGATTTATAGTGTTGTTAGTTTCTGCTGTACAGAAAAGTGATTTAGTTGTACATCCAAATATTCTTTTTCATATTCTTCTCCCTTACAGGTTTATAATATAGTTGAATATCGTTCACTTGTTGTTTATTCACCCTGTATATACTAATTTGCATGCTAATCCAAAACTCCCAATCCTTCCCTCCCCACACTCCCTTCTCCTTGGCAATGACATTCTCTATGTCTGTGAGTCTATTTCTGTTTCATAGATAGGTTCCTTTGTGTCATATTTCAGATTCCAGATATAAGTGATATCATATGGTTTTTGTCTTTCTCTTTCTGACCTACTTCACCTAATATGACAATCTCTAGGTCCATCCATGTTGCTGCACATGACATTATTTCATTTTTTTGTGTGCGGCTAATATTCCATTGTATATATGTACCAAATCTTCTTTATCCATTCATCCATCAGTGGACACTTAGGTTACTTCCATGTCTTGGCTACTGTGAACAGTGCTGCAGTGAACATTGGGATGCATGTATCTTTTTTTTTTTTTTTTTTAAGGGCTGCACCTGTGGCATATGGAGGTTCCCAGACTAGGGGGTCAAATCGGAGCTATAGCTGCCAGCCTACACCACAGCCACAGCAACTCAGGATCTGAGCCACGTCTGTGACCTACACCACAGCTCATGGCAATGCCAGATCCTTAACCCACTGAATGAGGCCAGGGACTGAACCTGCAATCTCATGGTTCCTAGTAGGATTTGTTTCCGCTGCGCTACAGTGGGAACTCCTGCATGTATATTTTTGAATTATAGTTTTGTCTGGGCATATGTCCAGGAGTGGGATTGCTGGATCATATAGCAACTTATTTTTAGTTTTTTAAGGAATCTCCACCCTGTCCTCCATAGTGGTTGCACCAGTTTACATTTCTACCAATAATGTAAGAGGGTTCCCTTTTCTCTGTACCCTCTCCAGCATTTGTTACTTGTAGACTTTTTAATGATGGTCATTCTGACTGGTTTGAGGTTGTACCTCATTGTAGTTTTGAATTGCATTTCTCTAATCATTAGCAATTATGAGCATCTTTTCATGTGGCTATTGTCCCTCGGTTGAGATTTGGCTTCTTGATGTTTTCAAGGCCAATACGAAGGTGTCCTTCAATGAAAGGACAAATGTGGAAGGGTTAGCTTAGCCCCTCATGGGAAAGTGTTGCAGAGGTGTGGGTGGTTTCACCTCTGAAGGCTTGTTTTTCCCATAGCTGGGTTCTGGTCCCAGCTTGGGTCCTAAGTGGCTGTGTCGTGGGCTCCTGCATTCCTGCCTGCTGGCTTCCTCCTCTGAAGGATATGGTCCCTGGCTCCACGGCCCTCCGTGACAGAGTGAGAAAGCATGGCCAAGTGGAAAGGCAAGGGAGGGCATTTCACGTGTATGGAGCTGGGGAATCCACTTGAAAAGCAGAGCTTCCAGGTTCAGGGTACCCACCCTAGATATTTCTGGCCCCAGAACATCATTCAGCCCTTCTTGACCAACAGAAGCTGCATTCACATAAGTGTATGTGAGCTCCCCGCCCCTCAGCAGCTCGTGTGTGGGTGTCCTGGGACCCGTCACAGCTAGTGGTGGATAGTTTACCAAATAATATCCTGCCATCTCTGTAGACCCAGGCCCCAGCAGATGTTTGGAACGTGACAAGTCTCACAACTCAGCTCCAGAGGAAAGGCGTTGTGCCATTGGACCAGCAAAGCAAAGGGCAGGACCGCTGGAGATGTGTCGAGGGCCCCGAAAGCCTGCTGTGGGTGCCAGGCACTCTGAGAGCTGGGTCTGGGTCTGGGAACCAGCAGCTGGCATGTGGCTGGAGGGATAGGAAGTGGGTGGGCTCCAGCTCTCGCACGTACACCTGCATAGGCCAGAGCCATAGGCATGTCCACTCAGCAGGTGTTTACTGTGACAGCACACTTGTGACAATGATGGTACCAGATGGCCCACACCTGGCATGGTGAGTGCTTGAGGTTGAATTTCGTTCTTTCTGGGGGCAGCCGGGCCTCAGGTGTGGGTCTGAGCCAAGCAGAACCTCACCAAGTGATCTCGGCTCCCACAGGGACAGCTCATAAATGGCCATAATGAGCTCCCCTGCCTGGTGCCCCAGACTCCAGGACTAGTGTCCCCAGACTAAGGGCCTCAGGGAGGAAAGCCAGAGGTAGGAGGTTGGGGGGGCTCTTTGTCAGGCACCTGCTGGCCCCGTCAGTTCTTCCTGCCCACAGCCAACAAGAAGACAAAGTCCCAGCTCAGCTGGCACAGGGACTTGAAAACTACAATGATACCAGTTTCTAAGGTGGAACAGGGCATCATCCTCTGAAGCCAAGATAAGAGACTCTCAGACCACAGCTGGGCCTGGGCTTGGGACCCATTGCAAGGACTATGGTCTCAGAGCCTGGGACGAGGCGGGGAACGTGGGGCTTAGAACATCAATCTCCAGGGCACCTGCTGGTCCCCACCACTGAAAGCAGCCATTATGCAGTCACCATGGTGCCCTGCCTCATGCCTGGGATGGAGACCAACAGGTACAGTCATCGCAGGCCCCAAGAGTCTTATCCTTGCATCTGAGGAACAAGATAAAATGTGGATGCAGCACAGGGCTGCTCCTCCTTTTGCTTGGCCCAGCGTGTCTCACCTGGGTGTCCAAGCTCTGATGGCTTAAAAATTTCAGGAGGCATCCTTGAAACCTCTCCTCTGAGGGTCTTCCCTGTGTTCAAACTACCTTGGCAAAGAACCCACGGCTTTCTCACTGCTCTTTCTGTCTTTTAGCCTCTCCTTACGTGTGGATGCTGAGGTTGGCCGGAATTCAATTGTGTCCTGCAGGCTGGGTTGCCTGTGGGCAGAGGGCAGGGCTTGCTTGCAGTGGGAAGGTTGGGGCTGGAGGGATTGGTTAGATATGGCAAGCTGAGCGGAGAAGACTCTATCAGCACATTATAGGGCTTTTTAAATAACAGTTATGCGTACTTGCTTGGCAACATCCACAAACGATTGGTGCTCACCTGCTTTCTCCACAGGTAGAATGTTAGTCTTCCACCCCTAGGACTCCTGGCCTGGAAGCTTGCAGGAAGCCCCCGCCCCCCAACCACGGCATGGCACGGGTGGCCTCCCATTACCACAGCCTCAAATGGGTCCGCAAAATGTAAATCTGGGTTGGGTCTGTGCCCCAGGGTCACACCAGCACCTCAGGCACTTCCAGGGCACATGCCCAGTCTATGCCCTTTTCAGAGACAACACTTAACCCTCCCCATGTTCTGCGCCTTGATGCAGGAGGGCACTGGAGAAGGGCCATCCCCAGGGGCTGGTTGCAGCTGGTGAAATGTGGCTAAGGCAGGTTAGTAGAGTGAATGGTGGGACTTCCAAAAAGGACACTGGCCAAAAAGGGTGCTAATCAGGGAAGATGCATCTCTCAGAGAGGTCTGGGCAGTGGTACCCAATGCCAGAGTTTGCTTGGGATCAAAAGGCAATACTTACCTGGTGACTCGGAGACCTTCAGAATGAGAGAAGGTGAGGGAGGTGTGCCTTGCTTCCTGAGTTGTATCCACCTATTTTTACTTTTAAAAAAATATCAGTATAGAAGATAATTATTTAAATCATTTTTTTCCCTCCTAAATATAAACATCCTGAGAGCCTCCATGGCACATCCAGGGCCACTTGGAGGTCAGGGAACCCTGACTTTGTCCCAGTTCTGTCCTTGGAGGTTCCTGCTCAGCTGACCCAGAGAGCAGTGTCCTACAGCTTCGAAAGAGCCAACTGGTCACAGACGGAGAGGGTGATGCTGATGGGAACACGGGGCTTAGACAGCAATGCTGAGGCTGAGACCAGGGCCCACAGAGCATCCCACCAGAGTCTTCAATTTATTGACTAGAAACAGACTCAACACACTCAGAATGTGATGTTTGGGGAAAAAAAAGTTTTTGCAAAAGCAGCTTGAAACTTCATTTCTTGCCACTTAGAAACAACACCACATGTTTATAAAAAATAGAGCCATTTGGGATGTTGGTAGTGTCAGAGTGAATAACCCCACACTGTGTTCTCTCTGAAAACCAAGTGGATTCAAAGTGGGTGGAAATCTGAGGCATTAGTTTACCCTGGAGGATGGGGCAGTGGGAACAGTGCCCAAGTGGGCAGGTTTCTATCACCAACATTGTGTAGAATTGCAGGGCCTGGTGAAGGGACAAAGAGATTGACTCTGAAGGGGTTTTTTTAAGTTTTATTGAAGTATAGTTGATTTACAATGCTGTGATATTTTCTGCTGTACGACAAAGTGATTCAGTTATACATATATACATAGCCATTTTTTTCAGATTCTTTTTCCATATGGATTATTATAGAATATTGGGTACAGTTCTCTGTGATATACAGCAGGTCTCTGTTGACCATCCATTCCATAGACAAGAGCATACCTATGCCAATCCCAGACCCTCAGTCCATCCCTCCCACTCCCGTCCCCTTTGATTTTGAAGTCTGTGAGTCTGTTTCTGTTTTGTAAATAAATTCATTTGTATCATTTTTTTAATGTTCTACATATAAGCGATACCACATGTTGTGTTTCACTGTCTGACTTCCTTCACTTAGTATGATCATTTTTAGATCCATCTATGTTGCTATAAATGGCATTGTTTCATTCTTTTTTTGGCTGAGTAATATTCATATTTATATAATGTTCATTCCCACTGATAGGAGGGTTCCCTTTTCTCCACACCCTCTCCAGCGTTTAATGTTTGTAGGCTTTTCGATGATGGCCATTCTGACTGGTGTGAGGTGATACCTCATTATGGTTTTGGTTTGCATTTCTCTAATAATTAGCAATGTTGAGCATCTTTTCATGTGTTTTTTGACCATCTGTATGTCTTCTTTGGAGAAATGTCTGCTTAGATCTTCTGCTCATTTTTGATTGGGTTGGAGTTTTTTTATATTGAGCTGCATGAGTTGTTTATATATTTTGGAGATTAATCCCTTGTCGATCACTTCATTTGCAAATATTTCCTCCCATTCTGTGGGTTATCTTTTCATTTTGTTTATGGTTTCCTTTGCTGTGCAAAACCTTTTAAGTTTAATTAGGTCACATTTGTTTATTTTTGTTTTTATTGCCATTACTTTAGGAGGTGGATCCAAAAAAGATAATGCTGAGATCTATGTCTGAGTGTTCTGCCTATGTTTTCCTCTAAGAGTTTTATAGTATCCAGTGTTACATTTAGGTCTTTAATCCATTTTGAGTTTATTTTTGTATATGGTGTTAGAGAGTGTTCTAATTTCATTCTTTTACATGAGGCTGTCCAGTTTTACCAGTACCACTTATTGAAGAGACTGTCTTTTCTCCATTGTATATTCTTCCTCCTTTGTCATAGATTAGTTGACCATAGGTGCATGTGTTTATCTCGGGGATTTCTATCCTATTCTATTGATCCATATTTCTGTTTTTGTGCCAGTACTATGCTGTTTTGATGACTATAGCTTTGTAGTTAAGTCTGAAGTCAGGGAGCCTGATTCCTCCAGCTCTGTATTTCTTTCTTGGGATTGCTTTGGCTATTTGGGGTCTTTTGTATTTCCATACAAATAAAATAATTTTTTCTTCTAGTTCTTGAAAAATGCTGTTGGTAATTTGGCAGGGAGTGCATTGAATCTGAACATTGCCTTGGGTAGTATAGTCATTTTGACGATATCGATTCCTCCAATCCAAGAGCACCTTTCCATTTGTTCATGTCATCTTTGATTTCTTTCAACAGCATCTTTTACTTTTCAGAGTACAGGTCTTTTGCCTCTTTAGGTAGGTTTATTCCTAGGTTTTTTGTTTGTTTGTTTGTTTGGGGGGTTTTTTGGTCATTTTAGGGTGGCATATGGAAGTTCCCAGGCTAGGGGTGGAATCAGAGCTGCAGCTGCCAGTCTACAGCACAGCCACAGCAAAGCCAGATCCAAGCCATGTCTGCAACCTATACCATAGCTCACAGTAACACAGGATCCTTAACCCACTGAGCTAGGCAAGAGATCAAACCTGGGTCCTTATGGATGCTAGTCAGATTCATTTCCACTGAACCACGACAGGAACTCCCTGTGTTACCTTACTGATCCATTTGAGCTGCTGTAACAAAATATCATAGATCAGGGGGCTGAAACAGCAAGTTTTAAACAGCAGATCTAGTGTCCAGTGAGAGCCCTCTTTCTGGTTTGCAAATGGATGCCTTCTTGTGTGCTCACATGGCAGAGAGAGAGAAAGCAAACTCTCCTGTCTCTTCTTATAAGGGCACTAATCTCATTCATGAGGGCTCCACTCTCATGATCTTATCATCTTCTAAGGACCCCACCTCCTAACACCATCATATTAGGGGTACACTTCATCTTATGAATGTGGGGGTGGGGAGGCACAAATATTCAGTCCATAACAAATTTATTCCGTAGACCATTCACCCAACCAAAGGTCATTCCACATATAAACCTTTTTTTAAGGTATCATCCTCGGGGGGTTTTCATTAAAATATAGTTGATTTACAATGTTGTGTTAGTTTTAGGTGTACAGTGAAGTGATTCAGTTATACATATATACATGTATATGTATAACTGAAATATATATATATATATATATTCAGGGTTTTTTGCTTTCTCTTCCATTATAGGTTATTACAAGATATTGAGTAAAGTTCCCTATGCAATGCAGTAGGACCTTGTTGGTTATCTATTTTATATCTAGTATTATGTATATTTTAATCCTAAATGCCTAATTTATCTCTCTCTCCTCCCATATATAAACTTTACCAAGGGAATTTGTGTCCACCCCGTGGTCTTGATGCTCTGCTTGGCCCCATTGTCGGGGGCTGGGCTCTGCCTTCGGTGCAGGATAGCTCCCCTAAGCTGACACAGCCCCTTTCATTCATACAGGAGCTTCAGGGTCACATCTCCCCCCGTCATCCTCTCTTTTCTGGTAGGCTACTTCATCCTGAGCTCCTCTTTCTTAAAACTCATGACTGAAGAGCCACAAGCAATGGCAGACACATCCAAGGATCTGCACTGACCCTGTTCTTCCTGGCTTTGCAACCTTGGTAGGCTGGGCGCTGAATCCACAGCAATGGCTAGCAACCATTTGCTTGAGCATCTGGGGCTCCACATGTGCCCCAGAGCAGTGGGAATCTCACTCCAGTGCCCCCTTCCTTCACAATGCCACACTTAGGAACCAGATTACCTATCAGGAAGATTCTGGCTACGTGTAAGAGAAAACAACTCAAACAACACAAAGACAAAGGGAGTTTGGAGTCTCATGTAAGGAGAAATCTGATGGTCAGAGGTTGGTAAACTTGGGGGCTTAACACTGTCATTGGAAGCCCGAACCCTGTCTGTCTGTCCACCTTCCTTGACTTGCTGCCTCCTGTCCCATAGTTGTTCCTCATGGGTTAGGATGACTGAGGTCTCTCCAAGCATCCTGTCCTCACAGAAAACACAGGGAGATCAGAAGAGAGGCTGGCCCTTCCTTGGGTCTCCTTCAGCTGCCTTCCTCTCACATCTCACTATGCAGGTTTTGTTGCAAGTATTGCCTCAAAAGTCACAAACAAGAGGAAAATGAGTTAACCTCAAGAGTCTCAGAGCCAGCCTGACACACCTCAGAGCCTGGGGGGTGGGATCTGCTGTGAATGCAAAGGGTGGACACCAGTACTGACCACTCCCCTCAACCAGTGGCCTCAAAAATTCCTACCTCACCCAAGACTTTTCCAAGCTGCCTCTCCTATAGCAAAATGCTCTTAAGGGGTTCTTACCACATCTTACTCCCCTTCTACTTTTTCTAAAAAAGATCCCTATATATTATCTGCCTTGCCTTTTTTCCCCACTAAATCCTGGGGTTTCCGGAGATCATCCCCAGCTCTGCTTCCTCTTTTGTTCCCCCAATACTCCAGAGGTTGAGGGGTTTCAGTGTGAACCCCGTTCCTGTGCTTCTTCCCACTCACAGGGTTTTACACTGGGATTGGCTGGTGGGCTTTAGAGAGACATGGATACCACTGAAATTATGTGCCATGGCTTTGTACCTTACAGTTTCATGAAGCCAATTCTCATAGAGTGAGTCAGATTTTTTCCTAGGGGCAGAAGAATGCTGGGTTTCTGTCCAGCCAGGGACTCTGGGTCAGGCTGCCATAGGTCATTCTCAGGCACTGGGGACAGAAGAAGGATGGTGACAATGACCACCTTTGGGGGACTCTGTCTTCATTGGGCACATTCTGAACAGATGTCCTGTCCTTCTCATCTTTGTGTCTCCTCCCCAAGACAGGCAATTAATAAATGCTGAATGAATGAACAAGATTAGATGCTCACAGTCTACTAATTTCAGATGATTCAGAAAAAGGCAAGGTGACATAGTAGTGGGGAAAAAAGTGCACACTGGGGAATCAGGCATACCTGCCTTTCAATCACAGCTGCAGCCTTGACTCGAGCAAAGGCACTTATATGCCAGAGCTTCATTCCCTCATCTGTCACATTGGAGCAAAAAACCTGTAACTGGTCTAAGACTTGTAAGGAGTGAGTGTAGAGCTCCTGACACAATGCCTGGTGTTGACAGAGGGTTAGTCACAGAGATTCATGGAATAGAAGAGGGAACCCAGAAACAACCCCATACAAATGTGCTCAGATGATGTTTGACAGAGAAGCAACATAAATTTAATGGAGGTAGGGATGGTCTTTTCAACAAATGGGTGATGAAGCAAATGGA
The DNA here is from genome assembly GCF_054392235.1 of Sus scrofa. Classification (NCBI taxonomy): domain Eukaryota; kingdom Metazoa; phylum Chordata; class Mammalia; order Artiodactyla; family Suidae; genus Sus; species Sus scrofa. The sequence goes on from NC_139383.1 coordinate 154,227,055, forward strand.
CATCCAAAAGCAAAAAACTGAACCTAAACCCAAACCTCACTTATACAAAAAGTAACTCAACATGAATCTTAAAATAAATGTAAAATGCACAACTATGGACCGTGGAGTAGGCTGAGTTCTTATCTGTGTATCCTATTTGTTTGGTGTCTCTGAAGATCCTTCCCTAATAGAACCATTAATCTGTTCTCCATCTTTATAATTTTGTCATTTTAAGCATGCTACATAACTGGACTCATACAGAACACAGTCTTTTGCGATTGGCATGATCTAGAAAAGGAAAAAAGCAATAAATTGGACTTCTGCTCTACAAAGAAGGAAGGGAGGGAGAAAGGAAGGAAGGAAGGGCAAGTTATAGACTGAGAGAAAATATTTGAAAACCACATATCAACAAAGGATTTGTATCCAAAATATACATAGAACTCTCAAAACTCAATAGCAAAAAAATAAAATAAAATAAAACCCAAACAAGCCAAATAAAAAATAAGAGACAGGAACAGACATTTTACCAAAGAGGAGATGCAGATGATAAATAAACACATGAAAAAGATGGTCAATATTAGAACCACAGTGGAGTTCCCGTCGTGGCGCAGCAGAAACAAATCTGACTAGGAACCATGAGGTTGTGGGTTCAATCCCTGGCCTTGCTCAGTGGGTTAAGGATCTGGTGTTGCCTTGAGCTGTGGTGTAGGTCTCAGACATGGCTTGGATCTGGTGTTGCTGTGGCTGTGGTAGGCTGGTAGCTGTAGCTCCAATTAGACCCCTAGCCTAGGAACCTCCATATGCGGTGAGTGCAGCCCTAAAAAGCAAATATATATATATATATATATATATATATATATATATATATATTAGAACCACAATGAGATCTCACTACACACCTATCAGAATGACTAAAAATCTTAAAAACTGACAATACCAAATGCTGGAGAGGATGTGGAGTAACCAGATCGCTCCTACATGGCTGGTGGGAATGTAAAATGGTTCAGCCACTCTAGAACACAGTTTAACAGATTCTGGTAAAACTAACCATCACTTACCCTATACCCTAGCAATTGCATTTATTCCAGAGAAATGAAATGTTACGTTCAGACAAAAGCCTGTGCACAAATGTTTATAGCCACTATATTTTTAATAGCCCCAAACTGCAAACAACCCAAATGTCTTTCCTGGGTGCATGGTTCAACATTCTGTGGTGCATCTATGCTGCAGACACCTACTCAGCAGTGAAAATGAATGAATGTGACTCATGTAATTACTTGGGTGTATCTCAAGGGAATTATTCTGAAGGAAAAAAACAGTCCCAAAAGACTGCATTCTGTATGATTCTAGTTATGTGGCATGCTTGAAAGGACAAAATTATAGAGATGGGAAGAAGGTTAATGGTTCTGTTAGTCAGGGATCTCCAGAGAAAGATATGTATATGGAAATTTATGGAGTTCCCTGGCAGCCTAACAGTTAAGGACTTGGAGTTATCACAGTTGTGGCTTGGGTCACTGCTGAGGCTTGGGTTCAGTCCCTGGCCCAGGAACTTCTGCATGCCAAGGGCTTGGCCAAAAAAAAGAGGCTTATTATAGGAATTGGTTCAGTATATGCTTTTTTTTTTTTTTGTCTTTTTTTTTTTTTTTTTTTAAGGGCTGCGCTTGCACCACATGGAAATTCTCAGGCTGGGGGTCAAATAGGAACCACAGCTGCTGGCCTACACCCAAGTTGGAGCAAGGCCAGATCCGAGCCTCGTCTTTGACCTACACTGCAGCTTGCAGCAATGCCAGATCCTTTAATCCACTGAGCGAGGCCAGGGATCGAACTAGAATCCTCATGGATACTAGTCGGATACTTAACCTACTGACCCACAATGGGAACTCCAGGTTCAGCATATACTTCAGTTTTGCTTTTATATCCATTCTGACAATATCATCTATATTAATTATTACATTTTGCCCATTTACATTTAATGCTCTTTTCTATTTGTTCCCTCTGTTTTTTGTTCCTTTTTCCTCTTTTATTGTCTTCATTGGGGTTGAGCTTCTTAATGGTTCCATTTTCTCTCTCCACTATTGATTTATTATTATACCTCTATTTTTAATTATTCTATTTTCCTAAGGTTTACCATAAACATCTTTAATTATGAGACTATTTTCAAATAATATTCTACTTCATGTGTTGTATAAAGATCTTATGACAGTGTATTCCCAACCCCTCCCATCCTCTGTGCTATTTCTATCAAGCACCTTACTTTTAAACATGCTATAAATGCATAATACACTGCTGCCTTCTTTGCCTTACTTCTCCTGTAGAGTAATTAAAAGGAAGAAAACTGAATTTCATTTTCAGAATTATTTGTTCTATTTCTATCACTTTTCATTTCTTTCAGTAAATCCAAATTTCTGCTGGGGGGTTTCCTCCCCTTAAAGAATTTTTTCTAGATGTTTAAAAATTGAAGTATAGTTGATTTACAGTGTTGTGTTCATTTCCACTGTACAGCAAAGTGATTCTGAGATACACACATATAATTTTTACATTTGTTTCCGTTATGGCTTATTTCAGAATGTCGAATATGTTCCCTGTGCTATGCAGTAGGACCTTGTTGGTTATTCATTCCTACATATAATAGTTTGCATCTACTAACCCCAAAGTCCAAGTCCATCCCTCCTCCACCCTCCCTCCCCCTTGACAACCACATATCTGTTCTGTATATCCATGAGTCTGTTTCTGTTTTGTAGATAGGTTCATTTGTGTCATGTTTTAGATTCCACATATAAGTGATATCACATGGTATTTGTCTTTCTCTTTCTGACTTACTTCACTTAGTATGATAACCCCTGTGTCCATCTATGTTGCTGCAAATGGCATTATTTCATACTTTTTTAAGGCTAAGTAGTATTCCACTGTGTGTATATATGTGTCTTTGTGTGCATGTATGGATAAAGAACACACACACACAACCACACTTTCTTTATCCATTCATCTGTACATAGACATTTAGGTTGCTTCCACTTCTTGGCTGTTGTGAATAGTGCTGCTATGAAAGGAATTTTCTTTAACATGTCTTAGTGCAGGTGTACAGATGATGAGTTTTCTCACTTGTGTTTGACAAAGTTTTTCTGTCTATCCTTGATGCTTCAGAGATATTTTTGCTGGACTGGGGGGTAGGGGAGTGGGGTTCATTCATCACTTTTTTTTTTTTTTGTCTTTTTAGAGCCACCCCCAGGGCATATGGAAGTTCCCACGCTAGGAGTCGAATCACAGCTGTAGCTGCTGGCCTACACCACAGCTACAGCAACACAGGATCAGAGCTGCACCTGCAATCTACACTACAGCTCATGGCAATGCTGGATCCTAACCCAATGAGCAAGGCTAGGGATCAAACCCCATCCTCGTGGATACTAGTCGGGTTCATTACCATGAGCCACAACGGGAACTCTTCATTCAGCACTTTAGAGATGTCACTCCATTGACCTCTGTCTTACCTGTTTTATCATGAGAAGTCTGCTTTAATTCTTACACTTGTTTCTCCTTATGTCACGTGTCCTTTTCCTCTTTGACTGCCTTCAAGATTTTCACTGTCTTTGGTTTTTAGCAATATGAATATGGCTATATATTGGATTTGTTGTTGTTTTTCCTGCTTGGCTTTTTTCTTATCCTCTTGAATCTGTGGTAGAGTTTGTCATGCATTTTGGAAATATTTAAATAAATAGTGTCAGCCATTATTTATTTAAATATCTTTTCGGCTTTGTTCTGTCTTTTCCTTCTGGGATTAGACTTACACAGATCTGAGGCTCTCTGATATTGCCCCATAGAACACAGAATTGGGTGTTCTTTTCTGTCCCACCGCCACCCCCACACACACTTTTTCTCTTTGTGTTTCAATTTGGGTAATTTCTATTGACCTGTCTTACTGTTCACAGATTCTTTCCTTGGCTATGCAAAGTCTACTGATCAGCCCCTTAAGTCACTCTTTATCTTTATTATAGTTTTATTTATAGCATTTCTTTTTTTTCTTTTTTTTTTTTCTTTTTAGGGCCACACCCACGGCATATGGAGGTTCCCAGGCTGGGGATTGAATTGGAGCTGTAACTGCTGGCCTACACCACAGCCACAGCAACATCAGATCTGAGCCACATCTGTGACCTACACCACAGCTCATGGCAACACCAGATCCTTAACCCACTGAGTGAGGCCAAGGATCGAACCTGCAACCTCATGATTCCTAGTTGGATTTTCTTCTGCCGCACCACTCTGGGAACTCCCCTAGCATTTCAACTTGAGTCTTTCCTATAGATTTTTTCCTCTGCTAATTTTTCTTTTTTTTTTTTTTTTGTCTTTTGTCTTTTTAGGACCGCACCATGGCATATGGAGGTTCCCAGGCTAGGGGTCTAATCTGAGCTGTTGCTACCGGACTACACCAGAGACACAGCAACATCAGATCCAAGCCGCATCTGCGACCTACACCACATCTCACAGTAACGCCAGATCCTTAACCCACTGAACGAGGCCAGGGATCAAACCCACAACCTCATGGTTCCTAGTTGGATTCATTTCCGCTGCACCATGACAGGAACTCCTCTCTGCTAAAATTAACCATCAGAGTCTTCTCCACCATTAACCATTAGAGTCTTCAACTTAATTATTTTAAATTCCATGTCTGATAGTTTCAATACCTGTGTCATATCTATCTTTTTCTGTCACCTGTTTTGTCTCTTGTCAATATGTTGGTTTTCTCATGTCATCTCTTATGCCAAAAATATTTTGTTGAAAGCCAGCTATCTTGAGTAGGACAATAAAGACTAAGGCATATTGTTTGGATGCTTGGAATTGGGCAAACCTCTTTTTGCTACATGGGGTTTCGATCAGTCTGGTCAGGATCTGGTGCCACTCTAGTTACACCTTGTGTTTATGGTGGGGCTGGTTACTTCTCACTGTCTAATGCACTCTTTGTGCTGTGCCTCATCTTGGTGAGATTCTCTTTCCATGTTCTTGCCCCTTTTCTAGCAGTGGACTGCTGTTACTCATAGCTTGTTAGCCTTGGAGCAGGAGGGAGGGCCTGAAACTGTAATGTTTCTGTAATTCTGATTAAGCCTCTGTCTTCAGCAGGAGGAGGGAGTGACCTCCCATAGCTGTAGTTCTGGGCTCAACACATATTCTTGCCACTCCCCCAGGGGAAAGGAGGTTTATTCCCTATTTCCCACCCCACTATAACCTTTAGTGGGGAAAGCCCCAGTGCCCTTAGATCATTGAGGTGTGTGTTGCCCTGCCCTCTGAAGTTTTTTCCTTAGCACAGGTGGGAAAGGAATATGAAGGACACTTTCTCAGAATTCTTGCCAGTCTTTTTGCTAGCACCAGATCTGCTTCCATGGAGAGGGGTCTGCCTTACATCTGTGGCTCCCAGAGTTCTGTATTCTTTCAACGCTTCCTTTACCAAGTGGTTAACAGTTTTAGCTGAATTCTTCTTAGTGGTGTCCAGCTGAGTCTCCCCTGATTAAGTTTATGTCCATCTCTGCTCAAAGGCACATGTCTTTCCTTAGATTTGGGGCTTGCCAGTTGCCTGTGACTTCAGCTCTTGGGCGGGTTAAAAGATAGTTGTGAACCTGCAGTTTGTCTGGCTTGGTGGCAGTGGTGGGATGTTGCTCTTCCAGCTTTTTACATCCCAAACAGAAACCAGAGATCTCCACTCTGTTTTGGAAAATAAGTACTAAAAACTTTTTGCCGCTTTGGTTACCCTTTGTCCAGGCTAGTTTGAGATGATGCCTGTGTGTTTCCAGGTTAAAAGATAGGAGGAGAGAATTTTTTCAAAGCAGGGGGGTGGGGGAGTTAGCAGACTTACTTTAAAAAGCATTTGGGAGTTCCCGTCGTGGTGCAGTGGTTAACGAATCCAACTAGGAACCATGAGGTTGCGGGTTCAGTCACTGCCCTTGCTCAGTGGGTTAACGATCTGGCGTTGCCGTGAGCTGTGGTGTAGGTTGCAGACATGGCTCGGATCCCGCGTTCCTGTGGCTCTGGCGTAGGCCGGCGGCTACAGCTCCGATTCGACCCCTAGCCTGGGAACCTCCATATGCCTCGGGAGCGGCCCAAGAAATAGCAAAAAGACGAAAAAATAAAATAAAATAAAAAGCATTTGCTGTTCTTGACATTTGCCACCAGAGGGCAAGCCGCTGGACCCCTCTCACTGGGTGAGGCCAGGTTTCCAAGAGGTAAAACTGTAAAGTGGGAGGTAGGAACATACAAAATACCTGGAGGGTCTGTTCCCAAGGCTTCCCCAGCCTGTACAGCGGCAGGTGGGGCTCCTGGGTCCTGAGGCCCCGATCCTGACCTGTAGGCCACAGCCGTGCGCTCTGCAGAGATGATTTCGAGGATTCCAAACTTCTGCTTGGTGCCTTGTGGTTGTAGAGGAGGGGCAGGGGTAAGAGGAGCCCATGGAGCCCTGGTCAGCGCAGCTCTTGAGTGTGGGAGCCCTTTGGTGAGGAGGTGAGGCTGCAGAGGCCATGGGGCTACATTACTTTAGTTGGTGTATCTGAAACAAGTAAACCAAAATCATAGTGGCTTCACATGATAGAAGTTTGGTTCACATGCAGATAAAGTCTGAAACAGGTGTTCCCGGTGGGCAGGACTTCTGATGTCTTGTAGGATCACCATCTTCAAAAGGCACCACAGTGGGAAAGGGTGTGGCGGAGATGGCCCACCAAGCCCTAACCACACTGCTCAGCCCTCCCACAGCACTTCTGCTCGTGCCCCCTTTCCTAACACTGAGGGCTGGAAAATCTAGCTGGGCCTGGGCAGACAAACTAAAGGCGCCTCTCTCCCGGGAAGGTGGATGGCAAGACCCCATATCACCCATGTTACACCTACAGATACTGGTCCTAGCAGAGTATTGTTCTAGAACAATGTTTTCCAGGCGTGCTTGATTTTAAGAACCACAGAGGATGCTTATTTAAAATTGGATCCTTGGATCCTTCGCATGGACACTCTGGTTTGGCCATCCGCTTGGGGGCCTGGAGTGGGCGCCTTTACCAAACCCTCCAGGGAGCCATGCTGCCCTAGCAAGTGTCTGCAGAGGGCGCCTCTACCCCCTGCCCCTAACCTCGGCGGGAGGCCAGGCCAGCCCTCTCTGTTCTTGTGGTGACTAGTGGAACTATAGGACTGGCTCCTGGGTATTGCCCAAGGGAGGCTGGTCCTGAACCAGCCCTATAGTTCAGCCCTGGGAAGGGCGGCCTGTGTCATGGCCATGCCATGTAAGCCGCCCCTGACCTCCCAAGCCAGAGCACAGTGCTGCCCAGTCCCCATCCAGATTAAAAGGAAAATCCAGAGCAAAGCTACCTTTCCCTTATATGGGGTGGGGGGGGCGGGGCGGGGAGGGGATTATTTGTATCTCTTTAGCAACACTGGAGGGCGGCATTGAGTCAGTGTTTCCAGTTTTCTTATCAGAAAATCAACTATTGATGTTATTCAGTCTTAAATTGTATGTGTGTATTCTTTATTGATTTGTCTTTCTGTTTTTGTCATGGCATACATGCCATGAATCATGGGGGAATGACACCATGGCTAGCACCTGGGGATGGCGAGGGTAGAGGAGTAAGGAGGAGGAGGTCCGGGAAAACTTGGGTGGGAGCAAGGCCCCCTGCATCCTAGAGTGGTGACTGGGGGCTCTCTGTCCCCAATGGTAGGGCTCTGGGCACCAAGGAAATCAGCCTGTGGGAAACCCTGTTTACTCCTTCAGGGCTAGGCAACTTCTGGCCACCAGCACAGGAGCAGGAGAGAGGCGCTCCAGGGCTGGAGACGGGCAAGGATGAGCCTGAAAGAGGGAGGCCCCTGCCCCACTGTCAGCTCCTAGCCCATTTCCCAATCTATAAAGTGGCCCAGCCCCACCTTCTTCTCAAGCTGGTGGGACAACAGCAGAGGCAAGAGCCCCCGGTGGAGGTCCCAACAGTGTCTGCTTGTCACACCTGGAGGTGCACTGGGTCCCTGCCCTGCACCCACTTCTACCATCACCAGCATTTGGGAGGGCGGGCCACTCAGGGCAGCGCTCAGGACAGCACCCACTTCTCTCTCCACCAGCCACTGGAAACAGGAAACAAGGCAGCTCCAGCAAACAAAGCAGCTGACCCAACCAAGCCCTGGGCTATGCTGCTCAGCTGGGACTTGAACCTCAGGAGGGGCCTACAGCCCCCACGAAAAGACTGCTGCTCAGAGGGCGGAAATGGGGCTGCCATATTTCTCCCTACCTCCCAACTGCGAGTCAACCCCATCACTAGGGAACTGATCTCAGCTGGCCCACTGCAACTCCAGAAGCCCCCAGTGGATCCTAGACAAACCTGTAAACACCAACCTCTGCCCCAGCCTTTCAGAGGTGGCCAGGATCCCCAGGGGCAGGGGTGGGTTGCAGTCAGGAGTGGTTTTGATGACTCTGTCCCTTGGTGCAGCGAGGGGCCCATCCTTGCCTTCTCTATCTCTTCCCTCCTCAGAAGGCTCATTGGCTGGCCTCTTTGCCTGAGCTTCCTCAGCCTGCTGTTTACCTTATCACCACCTGACAGCAGGAAGTGTATGTCACCTGTGTACTCTGTCCCCGCCTCCCACCCCCAATACAGGAGGTGAGCTCCCTATGACAAAGGGGTATGGGATGTGGGGGTCCCACACTGTCACAGACTTGCTGAATGAACTCACAAATGAGCAGGGGGGTAGGCAGCCCTCACTCTCTGGGAGGAGATGGGAGGGCCTCGCCCTAAAGCCGCACCCCCACCCCAGGTGAACTAGAAGCAGCAGAAGCAATAATACCGTTTCTTTGTCTGCCGCCAGAGGTGGGTATTTCCGGTCTGACAGACCCAAGTTGAGGACAGGTAGTGTGTCCAACTGCTTTTCAGAATCCACAAAAAGTAGGACATTTTAAAAACTATTAGTAGCAGTTTTAAAATATTACCACCTTGGAGTTCCTGGCTCAGTGGTTAATGAACCCGACTAGTATCTGTGAGGACGTGGGTTCTATCCTTGGCCTTGTTCCCTGGGTTAAGGATCTGGCATTAAGGTGAGCTCTGGTGTAGGCCAGCGAGCTGCAGCTCCGTTTTGAGCCCTAGCCTGGGAACCTCCATATGCTGCGGCCCTAAAAAGACAAAAGAATAAAAATAAAATATGTGGCCCTAAAGCTCCCGCTGGCCCAGATGTCCCCTGTACACCTCCATTCCGTTTCCTTAATCACGGAGCCTCCTGGTCTTGGGGCCCATTTCCTGCCCTTTCTCGGGGCTGCGGGAGCACTGACCTCCGTCCTGGCCGGTGGACCACCTGGCACTGGCCTCCCTCTTTTGCGTTCAGCCGTAATCCCCCTGACGGATTCGGAGCACAAGCTGCTGCCTCTGCACTTTGCTGTGGACCCCGGCAAGGACTGGGAATGGGGGAAAGACGACAACGATAACGCCAGGCTGGCACAGTAAGACCCTACCCCTGTGTCCCCCTCCCCCACGCCCTACGGAGCGGGCTGTCGCTGGGCTCCCCGGGGAGGGGCTGGGCGCAGCGCCCCGGCTCCTCTGGAGACGGTCGGCGGGCGGGGCGAGCCGGGACGCGTCTCATTTGGTGTTCCTCTCTCTAGCCTGATCCTGTCGCTGGAAGCCAAGCTAAACCTTCTGCATAGCTACATGAATGTGACGTGGATCCGGATCCCCTCGGAGACCCGGGTAAGCTAGGCGTGCGACGGGAAGAAGCGGCAGGCGGGGCGGCGGCTGCTCATTCTGCTCCGGCAGGAAGGCGGGGGTGCATCCTCCCCAACGCTGACCGCCCAGGTTCCGACTGGAACGCGCGCCTGTCTGCGCGTGCGCCTGCGTGTCTGGCCATAGCAGCGCTCAGGCTAGGTTGTGTGTCTGTGTGTGTGTTTTATTTTTTTGAGGTCCCCTTATCTTCGACAGAAGGAGCGGAATAAACACGCCCACTCAGAAAACAAACCGTAGGCAAGTCGCAACACAAAACTCTGCCCAGCTCGGAACACGATGTGCTGCCACGGAGCGGAATTAATTATAAAAGTGTGTGGGTCCTCGGAAAAGGCAGAGAACCGAGGGCGCGATTCCTTGGCACCCCCCCCTTCCCCTCACTTTCCCTCCCCTCCGAAAAGGCGGTGACAAGGGGGGCTGCCTGCCCCACTTGGCCCCCTCCCCCAGGGAGAACCCATGCTGTCCTCGCCTCCAGATACTAAGACGGATTCGCTTTAAGTATCTGATATTTTTGTGGTCTCAGTGATGGTCTCCCCAAAAGAGATGTTTAAAAGAAAAGCTTATAAGTGAATTTATTCTCCCTAGACATTAGTTTATGTAGCCATAAAGTGGAGCTTATAATTAATATTTTATAAGTGACAGGAGAAGAGCAAATAGGGCAGTGCCCGGCACAATCAGTACCCAGGACAAGCCGGCACCACTCAGAGTGCTTTCATACTTCAGCCTTTACCTGTATTTAATCTTCACTGGGCTCCCTGAGGCAGGTACCGATACCCCTCTTACTAATGGCACAAGTGACAGCTGGTGGCAGTCTGGCTTCGGAGTCCTGCCTCATCTCCACATTGACCTGCCTGTCAATTACTCTGGACGTCCTTGTTTAGCCCTTATGAGGGCTGTGAAGGCAGCAACTCGAGATCTAGAATCAGGAGACTCGGTTGGGACAGGGACAGTGGGGCTGGAGGCAACACAGCGGGGAGGGAGGGATCTGCCTCCATCAGTCCGCTTGGGGACTGCTGATTTCTAACCTCATCCCTTACCTGCCCGCCCCCTCCACAGGCCCCTCTAGCACAGCCGGAGTCCCCGACCGCCTCGGCGGGGGAGGACGTGCAGTCCTTGGCCGATTCACTCGATTCAGACCGCGACTCGGTGTGCAGCAACTCCAACAGCAACAACGGCAAGAACGGCAAGGACAAGGAGAAGGAGAAACAGCGCAAGGACAAGGACAAGACACGAGCGGATTCTGTGGCCAATAAGCTAGGCAGCTTCAGCAAGACGCTGGGTATCAAGCTGAAGAAAAACATGGGCGGCCTGGGCGGCCTGGTGCACGGCAAGATGAGCCGCGCCAACTCCGCCAATGGCAAGCACGGAGACGCGCCTGAGCGCGGCAAGGAGAAGAAGGCCAAGTCGCGCAAGGGCAGCAAGGAGGAGTCCGGCGCCTCGGCTAGCACGTCTCCCTCGGAGAAGACCACGCCGTCGCCCACGGACAGGGCGGCCGGAGCGTCGCCGGCTGACAAGGGAAGTGGACCCCGCGGTGACGCCTGGAAGTACAGCACGGACGTGAAGCTGAGCCTCAACATCCTACGCGCCGCCATGCAGGGCGAGCGCAAGTTCATCTTCGCCGGCCTGCTGCTCACCAGCCACCGGCACCAGTTCCACGAAGAGATGATCGGCTACTACCTGACCAGCGCGCAGGAGCGCTTCAGCGCCGAGCAGGAGCAGCGGCGCCGCGACGCCGCCGCCGCAGCCGCCTCCGCGGCCAAGCGACCGCCGCGCAGGCCGGAGGCGGAAGGCACGCCGGGCCCCGAGCGCGCATCACCCGGCCCGCCGGCCGGGCCGCCCACGCAGTTGGTGCTCAAGCTCAAGGAGCGCCCGAGCCCCGGGCCGGCGGCAGGCACGCGGGCGGCGCGGGCAGCAGCAGGCGGCGCGGCCTCTCCGGGCCCCGGAGGCGGGGGCGCGCGGCGCGTGGGCGCCAGCGGACCGGTTCCCGGCCGCAGTCCGCCTGCGCCGCCTGCGCGCCAGAGTGTTATCCATGTGCAGACGGCGGGCGCGCGGGACGAGGCATGCGCCCCAGCCGTGGGCGCGCTGCGGCCTTGCGCCACATACCCGCAGCAGAACCGCTCGCTGTCGTCGCAGAGCTACAGCCCGGCGCGCGCCGCCGCCCTACGCACCGTCAACACGGTAGAGTCGCTGGCGCGCGCCGTCCCAGGGGCCCTGCCCGGCGCGGCGGGGGCGGTGAGCGCGACCGAGCACAAGTCGCAGACCTACACCAACGGCTTCGGCGCGGCGCGCGAAGGCCTGGAGTTCGCCGACGCCGACGCCGACGCACCGGCCGCGCGCTCGAACGGTGAGTGCGGCCGCGGCGGCCCGGGCGCGGGGCCAGCGCAGCGACGCTGCCAGCGCGAGAACTGCGCGTTCTATGGTCGCGCCGAGACCGAACACTTCTGTTCGTGCTGCTACCGCGAGGAGCTGCGGCGGCGGCGCGAGGCGCGCGCGGCCCGGCCCTGAGCGCGCGCCCGCGGCCCCGCCGCCCAGGATGGCTTCTCCACGCTGTCGGTGTCTCTTTCCGAGCCCTGGTCCACCGGAAGGCCGGAGATCCTCTGTCCGTGCTGTGTACGTGTTTGGTCAAACGTTCCTAATGGTGCCTGAACCTACACTGACGCCACTCAGGTAGTAGACGGATAGGAAACAAGTCATACTGTTGGAAGTGGGTGTGCTAGCTAGCATCTGCCTCGTACCTGTGGAAACTCAATAGCCATTGCAAGAGTATTTTTGTTCCTCAATAAGAGAAATAAAGAAATTTGCAGCCCTTTGTTTTTAGAAGGGAGTGTTTTACATGCCTTTTTTTTTTTTTTTGGCTTTTTTTTTTTTGGCTTTTTTTGGGTTTTTTTGTTTTTTTGGTTTTTGTTTTTTTCCTAACCCAGCGACTGACCTCTTCCATGTAGCGGTCACCTGCGTGCGATCGGTGCCACCCAGGGTTTAGAAGCGAGCGCGAGGCCCAGGGACCGCGCTGGCGGCTCCGCCTGTGGGCTCATGCCCGCTGACGCCCTGGTGGCCCCTGTGGCCCTTTGGGAATACGCGGCTCCATCTCATAAGCAAAACCTTCTCCCACAGCCCCCGGCCCGAGCGACATTCACACTGCCATCAAAGCCGCGGGCGTCCGTAGGATGGCACCGGACAACCTACCTCGCAAGACGCTGTGAGGTGTAGCTATATATCCCGGTGCCGGGCAGCTCAGGTGACAGGAGCTTTCCAAAGACACCTTGGGTCCCCAAAGCAAGGTTCTGAACTCACTATTTGGAGTTGCCCTTATATGAGCAAAGATGACAGTCTGCTCACTTTTCTCCTTTGAAGACACTTCCACAGTGAACTGTCGCTGGAGAGCCCCTAGGAAGCAACCATCGGTGGGCCAGGAGAGAGGCGAGGAGTTGACCCTATGGTCACTGTGTAAGCCCCCGCTAGGCCGCTCTGAAACCCGGCCTGCGCCTCTCTCCAGAGGGAAGGGGCTGAGAGCAGCGGGGAAGGAAGCCCACCCCCTGTCTCCACTCGAATCTGTGTGGGATTAGCCAGTGAAGGGGCACCGCTCCCATCGGGGTCCCCTCAGCAAGGTGGAGGTAACTCAGACTGTGGCTCCATAATACATTAGGGGCAGCCCCACCCCTGAGCGGTCCCTATTTTGGTGCCTCTTTACATTTCTTGAGGAAAAAAAAAAATGTGTCCTTACCTACCCTGTTTTGAGCAGCAATACGCAGCCTCTTCCTTCCAAGATTACCTCTGGAGAATATCGTTCTTGGTCAAGGACTCTGAGGAGTGAAATCTGCCTCACTAAGGAAAGATCTTTTTTCAAAGAAATACAGATAAGATGGGTAAAATCCTCATTAGCAAAAGAATCTTTTAAAACCTGTGAGAGCCTTAGAATAGCCTCTAATAATCCCAAGAGAGGAGAAAGCACCCAGCCTTGCTGTGGGTGTACCTTTGGAAAACAGGCAGTAGACCATCTCTTCATTGGAGCCAGCTTCTCCTTCTCCAGAAAGGATGCTTTTCCCCTACATAAAGAGCAGCAAAAACAAAAAACAAAACAAAACAAAAAAAAAACGGGGAGGAGTTTTTTTACTTGTTTGAAGAATTATAATAAACTAATTTGAGTATCTCCTGTGAGTAATTCCTTTTTGTTTTTAATTATCCACAGCATGTGGCGTTTTCAGTAATCAAGTTTTGCATAAGTGGTTCCTTCAAATTATTTATTAAATAGAATCAAGGAAATTTTTTGAAAGTTTTACTTTTCACGCTAAACAATACTTTCAATGTGTGGTAATTACTAACATCCATATCCCTCATATTACTGGGATTTCTTTTGTTTAAAAAAAAAAGGTGTGTTTTTTTTTTAATCTCTCATCAAGAGGGTTTGTGGCAGCTTTTTGGACTGATTCTTCACATCATGCTGAGCAATTGCTTTGCCATCCAAAGCTGTGAGGTCACAGAATACCGCCTCACCTGTAGACGCCAGCGCCTGCTCTGCTCCTCACTCAGAAGGTAAAGCAGCCAGCCTGGAAATGCCTAATCTGTGCATTCAGAAACCAAACTCATACGCACAAGATATCAAGGAGGCAGAAAGTAAATTCGTGTTTGCTTTGTAATTTTTTTAATGTCAAAACAGCCAACCAGAAATTTCCAAAACTGGCTATGCAAATATTTTACCTTTCTCAAGCTCTGCCAAGTTAAAAAAAAAGAAAGAAAGAAAGGCAAACTGAGAATTAAAACGGTCCATTTATAGTATCAAAGAAAAAAGGAAAACCTTCAAAACCAGGCAGGGTAATTCCTAGGTATTATGAAAAACAGTGACCTGTTCTCACTTCTTGAATTTCAAAGTCACCTCTGTACCACCCCCATCTGACCTACGTGCCATGACTAAGAGCCTGAGATCCAGCCCCCGGCCCCCACCAGGCTCCCCTGACCCTTGCCAGGTGGAAGGCCACTGATTTCTCAGTGGTCAAAGGCCACTACACGGGCCAGAGCACCTGGGGGTGCCATTCCCAGCTGACACGATGCCCCCTGGGTCCACATCGTTTACAAATAGCCGTTTCCTCTTATGAGAGATCTAGAGCCATCCTTCCTCTAAACAGAAGTTAAAAATGTGAGGGAACATACTGCTAATGGTACTGGTCCAGCCCCGCAATGTTCACAAGAGCTCTTTAGCCCTGGTTCCTGGCCAGACACGTCTCAGACCAAATTAGTTCATCAGGCTAGATGGCAACTATTAGAAACTGCTGTGTTTTTCACATGTGGGTCAAGAGGTCCCTTAATGTCCTTTTGTGACTTGGAGGCCCTTTGTGGAACAGGGAAAAGGAAGTCGATTTGGGGTGCTGGAGAAGAGGAAGGCGGCCAATCCCAACCCTAGAAAGGCTTCGAGCCCTGTCAGGGCATAGGTCCTGGACTCGGGCTGCGCAGCTGACCCTGCCAGTGGGCCGCCTTCCTGTCCTGTCTGGTCTGGCCACACTTCCCTTTCTGGGAAGATGAATGTCCCTAAGTGACAGCACGTTTCCAGAAGAATCCCAGATACTTCTAAACCCCAGTGGAGGTTATATCAGTAATTTACTTCACACTTCCTGCATATGCATTACCTGGGTATATGATTTTTTAAAAATAATATATTGTTAAAGGAAGGTGTTTTTAAGTGTCTTCTGTTTATAGATTTTATGCTATGTTACGTTGATATTTTACAAAGCCAAGTTCAAATGTACTATAGAAATTATTTTTATATTATTTTCAGAAAATGCCACAGAGCAATATTTTATGCCCTGGTGTTGTCACAGGGTTGTCCCCTTGGAGGGCTAACTTTAGGTGGGAGGGGAGGGGCTCCACTGCAGGCTCTTGGGGGTTAAATGCTTTCTGCTATTTGTTCAAATCCCCTCTGAAAGTGGAACTGTGTAAATGTCTCTTCTTTTTCCATTGAAAGCTCAATTTGTTTTCTGTCCATGGATTTGGGTACTGCATCTTTCCTCCTAAACAAATACTTTCTATTCACTAAGTTACTGTGGACTTTTTCTTACCTATCACCACTCGGTGGCTCAAGTGGAGTTCAAGTTTGGATCTGTTACTTTACAAACTTAATGTTTTCCAAAGCGATTTAATTGATGCATTCTAGTAGGTTACTGTCAGGAATTTAATGACTCCAGATAGCAGGGCTCTCCGTTCCCCCAGGAGACACGCCTGGGGGTGCGGAACAGCCCACCATCTCTGGGGTGGGGCCGTGGCCACTTGGCTCTCACCTCTCCTTATGTGTCCATAAGCTTATTTTGCAAACTACTCGACTTTGCAGAAATAAACTTAACCAATCAGCATAGATTTCACATTAGTTAAGAAAAAAGGGCTGTACCCATCAGTGGTGGGAAATTTGTGTGAGGAAAAAAAAAAAAAAAAAAAGGCTTTGCCAAACCCATGTGTGTAAGTTCCATTCTCTGTGTCTTTCCTGTTTACTAAGAGATGTGGAGTGACGCGCGTTTGGGAGGGTTTCTTTCTTTATGACATGATTCCGTTTTCCTCCTTGTGGTGTGGATTTTACAAATTACATTCCTCGGGTGTTTTTTTCTTTTTCTTTCTTCCAATGCTTCTAATAAATAAGAAGAAAATGTGTGTTGTGGCTCAGCGGGCCCTGCCTTGTCAGACCTCGGCCACTGTGGCATTGCCTCTGTCCAGAGTCTGGTTCTGCTGTCACCTGAAGGCAGGAAGGTCCAAGAGTGGGCCCCAAGGTGGCTGGCACCCCTGGCACCAGGGAGCAGGCAACCTCTTCCAAAAAGCCTTAAAGTGGTGGCTCTCTGGAGACCACTGGGCCCCCCTTCCCTTTAGTCCTAACTATAAACTCTTTTTCCTGTGAGAACTGGCCCATTTTACTGTGGAACTCCAGGGTGGTGAGGGGTGCCCAGCTTCATCCTTGTTTCAGGCACATCCCCCGCATCCCCATGTCTACTTTATGTGGACATGGGGTCCTGATGATCCAGAGCATGATTCTGACAGTAGGTCTGCTGACACGGAGGTGGGTCCAGGGTGCTTCATACCAGAGAGATCCACAGGAGTCCCCCACACTCACCCCAGGAGACCGAGAGCCTGCAGGGAGTGCTTCCAGGAACCCCGCTTTGGAAGAGTTTCAGGACAGCTCCAAACGATGTGCAAAATGGTATGTTAGCAGTTACACTGGTAACTTTGTTCCCCCAAACCAGTCCTTTCTCTGCCCTCCACCCCTGGCAGAGAAGAGACAGGGAGCTGCCCTGCCGGGACCCCAAGGGAATAAGTGCATGTACACTCTGTGTGATATCAAGACACTATTTCTCCTGCCTCCCCACCCCCACCCCAACCCTGACCCTGGGCTGACTTAACTCACACAGAACTGCAGGAATAACACAGAAACCAGAATCTCCAAATTAGATTAAAATGTTACTATTTCCATTTATTTTGCAAAATAATGTGCTGAAATTTTCACTTTCGCTGTTCAATGCTTGCAAAAAAAAAAAAAAATCCCACCAACCCCAATTATGTATATACAAAATGATGGCCATTGCTTACTCTTTTTTATTCCTTTTAAGATAGCATCTTAAGAATACACACACATACACACACACATACAACGCACATGAAATTCCCACTGTGATGCAGTGGGTTAAGAATCTGACTGCAGCAGCTCAGGTTGCTGCAGAGGCAAGGGCTCAATCCCCAACCCAGTGCAAAGAGTTAAAGCAGCCAATGTTGCCACAGCTGTGGCTCAAATTCACTCCTTGGGAACTTCCATATGCTGTGGGTGTGGCCATTAGAGAAAGAAGAAGAACAAACACACACACTGGAGCTCAAGGTAGTTATTTACTGTAAGATGTGGCACACTGCTGGCTTTTTAAATATAGGCTAAATATGCTCAAGACCAAAGCAACCCATTATTTTAAAGAAGCTAAGTTAGCGGAACCAGCTCTTTGAGAACGTCTGTGATAGCACAGACGCTGAGGGATGAATTTCAATGAAGAAACAGCCAGGTCCTTCCAATGACCACTCCTAGCCCTTACTTCCCCAGCCTCTGCCCCAGCAATAGAGGCCTACCTCAGGGCCTTCGCACATGCCCTTCTGTCTGAACCATTCTCCCTGGACACCCACCCTCAGCCGCTTGGCTCACCCTCCACTACCTGCCACTCTGCTCCATTGTCACCTCTCAAGGAACCCTTCCCTGACTCCTTTATTAACAAGCCAATACATCCCGCCCTCCTGCTGCCTCCCTGTGCATTTTCCCCCTGTGCATTTATTGCCATCTGAGGGCTGCGTGTGTGTTATTCATTCTTCTGTTCATTGTATACCTCCCCCAACCCCCATAGAATGTAAGCTCCATGCGGGCAGGAATGTTTGTCTGTTTTGCACACTGCTGAACTCCTGGTGCCTACAACAGTGCCTGACACACCTTAGGCACTGGGTAAGTATTTGTCAAAAAAAAAGAAAAATGAAATCAATCATCTGATAGCTTTTAAGAAGCCTCAAAAGATCGGTTTCAGCCTTTATCAAATCCACATTCTACTCTTGCCTCTAAACAGGGAGGATTTTTGCTGATGCAGCAGCCTGTCTGCATCTCCAGCCTGTGGCAGTGAGCCCCAGACCTTGGCAAGTCTCCATGGCAATGCTCGCCCTGGAGCCTCCCTTGTGGAGAAGGGACTCAGCTGTTTACAGAGGGTCTTCTGGAGGAGGCCGAGGTGGGAACAGTTTCCCCCAGAGCAGCTCTCATGATTACGCTCCCTCCTTGAGATCATCACAGACCTGGACCGTTCTGGAGAGTCCCTTATAATGGCCGTTTAGGATACTCGCCGTCACACTGTGTCCAGGAAGACAGGCCTTCCTTCTCAGAGCAAACTGGGGCCTTGGGGGTAGGGGGTGGGAGGCGGCAGAAGACCCAGCCCAAGAAAGAGTCAGCCTGACCACTAGGAGGACCCGTTCTCCTATCACCAAAATCAGGCCCCCAGAGGAAGAGGAGCTGGTCACACGGGCTAAGGGGGGCAGGTGCAAGTGACTGCATTGACAGAGTTGGAAGCCATGGGGCTGGAGACCCGAGGCCCCAGTCTCCCCCACCGTCACAGGTGGGTGTGTGCTGGGGGACAGAGCCTGGACTTCACAGAGCCAAACAATACAGCCTTCTGGGCCCTGCCTCCCTGTGGCCCTCCCACTCAGGCAGGTGGCCTCACCCACCAGTGGGGGAGTCAGGGGAGACTGTTCCTTCTCTGAACTTCCTGCCCCTCCTCTGAACTTCCTACCCCTCAGATTTTCCCAAGTACACAACCTTGGTGTTTACTTCTAGGTCCATTGGCCAAATGTGTTTTCCTCTAAGAGTTGTTGGCAAAATACTGTTACAATCTTCCTATTGTCACCTGGACTTTTGTCCTTCTTTTAATCCCCCTCTGTGGTTTTGCTGTCATTTCTCTGGGTGCCATATTTAGGATCCCCTTGTAACACCCCTTCAGCAGCTGCCCAGCACACAGTGAGTGGGCCCACACGTGTGTGTCCCTTCACTTGAATTGCCAAATGAAGAGTGTCCCTTTCACTGCTGCCCTGACAGACACTGGGGGTGGTGCAGGGGGAGGCAGACGTGCTCCTGCCACTACTCAGAGTGGGCCAGCTTTCCAGGACTGCCCCAAGGCCCTTAAAAACCTCTCTCTGAGGCAGGAGCCCTGTGGCCCATCTGCTTCCTCCCACCTGCCCTGCAGTGGAGTCCAAACATTTGCCTTGAAGGTAGGATTTGGCAGGTGGCAGTGGGGCAGCTTGTCTCCACTAACTTATGTCCCAAACTAGTAAAACCACCAGAAGCACTGTTGCAGATGGGCCACGGCCTGTAGCAGAGGCAACCCCGCCTCACAGAGCCGGAAGAATCCCTGGGCCCTCCACCACCCATGGAAACCTTAGAACCCTAAGGGGTACCCCTGAGTCTGCCGCTGAGGCTGGACCCCCACTCATCACCATCTTGAACCAGTTGGTCTTGTTTTAACTGATGGCCTTTGAAGTGTATTTGCTTGGTTCCTTCCAATGGTAGTAGTTCCTCTATTGCTTTCCCTTTCTTTTTTTCTTTTATTGATTCGATTGACTGATTTGGGGGTGCATCACATAGCTTGGTTTCCCCAGTTTCTTGTTACCACGGATGAAGGAAAACATTGAGACAAAAAGGGGTCATAAATCCCTGTTACTTTGCCCAAGTTGTCCAGAGCCCTTTTCTACCTGCAAGTATTTGTTCTCATTCAATGCACATATTCTCTTCCATCTGGTCCGTTCTTGGAGAAGGAACCCATCTTAAGAGCTGTCTTTGGTGGTTGGGTTGTTACTTTGTGGAGTATTAAAGCACTAAACCAATTTTTGCAATATGTAGTAAACCTTGCTTTCATTTTTGGAAACTTCCAGTAATGACTACTGCACTTTTTTTATAGAACTGTATTTCTTTTCTTTCTTTTATGAAAGATTATTTCAAGTAATAGTAGCTCTGTAATCCGTGTGATATGGCTTCTCCATTACTTGACACAGAGAGAAGCTTTGATGCCTACTCAATAAAATTAACATGTTTGTAAAGCACTGACTGGTCCAATTATTTACCCATTACCCACTCCTGTGTTCCTGGTAAAATACCATCTAAGAAGAGTTTTCTGGCTCTGAGGAAGAGTGTTCTGACAAGCATCTGTCCTCCCCAGTTTTTTTTTTTTTTTTTTTGAGTTCTTCCCGTCAGATGAGATGTAAACCAAGTAATTCAGTTTTATTATATGAGACAAAAGATTTCTCTCCTTTTAAAATGATCAGAGGGAATTTCCCACCATGGCAGAACAGAAATGAATCCGACTAGGAACCGTAAGGTTACAGGTTTGATCCATGGCCTCACTCAGCGGGTTAAGGATCTGGTGTTGCCATCAACTGTGGTATGGGTTGCAGACGTGGCTTGGATCTGGCATTACTGTGGCTGTGGCTGTGACAGAGGCCGACAGCTGCAGCTCTGATTTAACCCCCCAGCCTGGAAACCTCAGTATGCCAAGGGTGTGGCCCTAAAAAGCAAAAGTAATAATAAAATAAAATAAAATGATCAGAGAGATTTCCCCTGTGGCACAGTGGGTGAAGAATCCAACTGCAGTGGCTCAAGTCGCTACAGGGGTGTGAATTCCATCTCTGGCCCAGTGCGGTGGGATAAGGATCTGATGCAGCTGCATCTTGGATTCAGTCCCTGCCCCGGGAACTACCATATGCTGTGGGTGCAACCATAAAAAAATTAATAATAATAAAAATAAAATAGGGATAGACCAAGATGGAAGATAATATAAGAAAGGGAATGTGTGAGAGTGTGTGTGTGTATATGTATATATCTGTGTGAATGACTGGGTCACTTTCCAACAGAAATTGGCACAACATTGTAAATCAAACTATAATTTTAAAAATTATAAAGAGGACGGTAGCAGGAAGGCACAGAGAACAAAAGGATTTTATTGTGGATTTTTATTTATGGATGTTTTCTGTTCAGGAGAGACATGTGTCTATAAAAGAAAGTAAGTGCACTTCCTCAGAGATGGGGTCCCAGACCACATGTCTGTCCCAGGCAGGTGATGGGCCCCTGGTGCAGTCTCAGCTCCCAGGAGCTAGGGCAGGAGGGGGGGCAGTGGCTCTGGGTCAGGCATGTTTTAGGCATCATGGAATTCAATCCAGGCGATAACCCTGAGAGATGTCTAAATCCCTATTGTGTAGACAAAAAGTAAAGTTTGGAGAGGTGGAGTTCCCATTATGGCGCAGCAGAAACAAATTGTGACTAGGAATCATGAGGTTGCAGGTTCAATCCCTGGCCTCACTCAGTGGGTTGGCCATCTGGTGTTGCCGTGAGCTGTGGTGTGGGTCATAGATGCAGCTCAGATCTGATGTTCCTGTGGCTGTGGTATAGGCTGACTGCTGTAGCTCCAATTGGACACCCCTAGCCTGGGAACCTCCATGTGCCGGAAGTGTGGCCCTAAAATAGTGAAACCACAGTTCCAGTTCCAATTTGCCCTGTGGAAGAACCCATGCTCCCAGCTGCAGGGGTTGCCCAGGAGCAGTGCCCAGCCTATCTGGTGGGTGGGCATTGACACACAAGTCTTCTCGCCCATGGGAGGTGGGGGTAGTAGGTGGCACAGTTGGGTAAGGAA
Organism: Sus scrofa; assembly: GCF_054392235.1. NCBI lineage: Eukaryota > Metazoa > Chordata > Mammalia > Artiodactyla > Suidae > Sus > Sus scrofa. Next base: position 154,248,899 of record NC_139383.1, read on the forward strand.
AGGAAAGTTGTTTGACTGGCCTTTGGGCCATGCTGTGGCCCTGGAGGCAGCGTCCCGCCATGCACCACCTTCCGTTTCTGGCTCAGTTGTTCTTCTCAGCTAGAGAACAGAAGACTTTGCTGTTCTTGCAGGACAGGCAGAGAAGCTCACACAAAAGGCATACTCCTCCCCTGGCAACTTTGAGAGGTGCTTAAAAGTCTGTACACAATGTTGGTGGGATGCTTGTACTGCGAGAAAGAAAGTCTGGTGACCCTGAGAAAGGCATCTCACCTCTCCTGGCTCTAGTTAGCTGTAAAAGTTCAATATATCCTGTAAAATGAGGGACTTGATGGAAGGCTCTCTAGGACCCCAGCAAGTCATGGAATCAGTGTATCATTTAGGAAAACAGAAGTCATACCAGTTATCTTAACATAGAGAATTTAATATGGGGACTTCATTGAACAGGGATCAAGAGACTGAAATCCACAAAAGGATTGGAGGCCACAGAGAGAGTGTGAAGCTCATCACAGGGCTGGGGGCAAAGCCCAAGGACCAGGTGTGTATAAGCTACAAGCATGGGTGGGGGCACTCGGGGCTGGATGCAGGTTTCTGAGAAAGGGGGCTGGGATCCCTGAGAGAGACACGGTATGGCAGGACCTTCCAAGTGGAGGAAAGCATAATCAGAACAAAGTACAGCTGGCGAGCAGAGAATGGTTGCCAGGGCAACGTTGACAGAGACTGGAGACAAAAGGAAAGAGCAAGTCTGTGTGTGGGGGTGAGTGGGTGTGTGTGGGTGGGTGTGTGTTGGTGTCTATGCACATACACATACATGTACACATGTGTATTGTCTGTACACACACACACATGCACACCAAGCAAGAAGGAAATTGAAAAGAGCCCTCAGTGTCTATCTCTGGCTGGAGCCAGAGGATCAAAACTGCTATTCCTAATCTCCTTCCAGAACCATCAGTTTCCTTTGCCCTCAGCCAGAACCTCAGTTTGTTGGGATTCTCTCAGTTCTGATGAAAGAACCCAAACTTTCATTCCCAAAAAGTCTGAATCATCACATGCCTTCTGTTGGATACTGTGATTGACCATTAACTTTTACTGGGGAGGCATGGATATCATTAAAGGCACCCGCAAGAGTCCCCTGAATGTCACAGATCAACCTCTCCATGCAGCAGCAGCTGAGGTTTTCCTTGATGACTAGGGTTCATCACCCAACCCTTCTCTGGGTTGACCCAGTGGCCTGAGAAGCCACCATGGCTGGGTCCAGCAACACCAAAGCCTGGCCCATGGAGGAGGCCCTCTCTCCTTGGGAACAGAGAGGTATAAACTCGAAGGGCTAGGGGTTTGGGGCAGGGAAGCACAGGCTCTTGTTTACAAGGCAAAACTGTGACAAGAGCTGCCCCCACTCTCAGACCATGTGTTCTGGCCACTGGCAGACCCTACTGTAGGGCTTTGGCTGATTCAAATCAAAATCCATTTGTAAGCGTGAACCCCTACCTTCTAGGAGCTGCTTCATCACAGTCTCTGGGGACCATTCCCCAGCTCCAACAGACCAGCTGCCTTCTGGGTCAGTTGGAGGAGCAGCAATGTAGTCCCCTGTGCCTGATCCCATCGCTGGGAAGCTGAGATTCTTCTGAGTGGGAAGCCACTCACCTGGGAAGCTGAGATTCTTCACCAGAAGCTCCATCATGATGAGCGAACCCACAAATGGCAGTTTTCAGCAAAAGCATTGCAGTCAGGTTGCTGGTCTGAATTCAGAGCACATCTCTTCTGGTGAGAAAAATGGCTCTTCCTCCATAATGGAAAGGGTCAGGTGTGATCGGCCAGACTGATTGACTGGCCACATCAGGAAGGGAGACATCATGAGGGCTCCACTCTGGTCTCTGCTACCAGAGGTCAGTCAAGTACAGTGGAGTGGCCTCCAGGCTGGCCTTGGGGAGGGAAAATCCCCAGACCCCAGGCCTGCAATGGGGTCCCTGTATGGGGCCCATGGAGCAAACCTCAGGATGGCTGATGGAAGGGTCCACTGGCATCACAGGACACGCCATTGTGTCCGCCAGGCTCCTCAGAGCCTCCCCTGCCTGGGATACTTTAAATGAGCATAAATATGGGACACAGTATCTCCATGCTCAGAGACAATCCAGAGATGTCTTCTCTTTGTCACCACACCTCCTTGTCACCAATCTTTTTTTTTTCTTTTTATGGCCACATCTACAGCATATGGAAGTTCCTGGGCCAGGAGTCAAATCTGAGCTGCATCTGCCACCTATGACGAAGCTTGTGGCATCACCAGATCCTCAACCCACTGAAAGAGGCCAGTGCTTGAACCCAAATCCTCAAGGAGACTACATCGGGTCCTTAACCCAATGAGCCACAGTGGGAACTCCCTTGTCACCATTTTTGTGACAAGTTCCTGATCATCCAATTAACTATTTGCCCCTGCCTGTAAATCAGTGTGGACCAAGATTTCTCAACAGTGGCACTAATGATATTTGGGGCCAGATCATTCCTCTTGGTAGGGGACTGGCCTATGTATGTTGTAAGATATTTACCAACGTCCCTGGCTGACCTCTACCCACTGGTGACCAGTAGCACTTAGATATGACAATCAAAAATATCTTCAGACATCGCCAGATACCCCTGAGGCAGTGAGGGAAAGGGAAGAATCACTGGCACAGGCAAATTCTGGCTCTTTCAATCCTGAAAGGGTAACAAATTCCTCTGCTCAAGCTCTGTCCCCTGAAATGAACTCTCTACCATCCTCCAAGGACACCAGAGATTGGGGCTGTAATGCCCTCACAGCCTGTGCTCAGCTAGAGCCAGCCTGCCCTGGAGACACATCTGGAAGCAGGCCTCCTCGGCCATCTGGTCTTGGGAATTTCCCAGGAGATGTCCATTGAGGGAGGGGAAGCAACAAGCAAGAGGACATGTCTCAGGGTCTAAGCCAACTGATGTGTACCTCCTGGGTTTTCTCGAGTGCAAGCTCTCAATGCACCATCTCTATGAGATGTCAGATTGCAGATGCACAGGCCTGACTTCATGGGAGCACTGATCGGCTCACACCCAGTCCGTGATGGATGGAGCTCAGGATGGCAGGCAGCTGATGCTCCCAGTCAGCAGTTCTGTCCCCACCAGGACCAAGTAGTAGGCCAAGGTTCTGTTTCTCTGTTCCAGAACACTGGCACTTTGTGATCTGCCCGCTGGGGCTCTCTGCAGCATTGCTGTTGGCCACAAACACTTGAATGCCACTGGGTCTGTTAGGCGATGGGGTTCGGAGGGCCCCACTCACCACTGCTCACCTTACAGGTTCCTCGGTAGAGGCTTTGGGATGGCACACCCAGATGACCAATAGGCGGCCTTCAAAATCAAACAAGTCTCTGCATGCCTCCCTTTTTAGGTCTATAGAAGTCTCTTTCACTTCTTTAGGCTGTCCTGAAACATTCCGTGTTCTTCCCACAGCTTTACGAAGGGGATGGGCCCCTGAATATTTGTAGGGGGTTTTCTCCCTCCTTTGTGTCTCAGGGAGGCAGGTGCAATATATATGAGGACGTGGTCAATGGTGTGGTCCAGCCTGGCATTCTTCAGGGCAGTGGCAAAGAGCAGGAAGATGGGGAGGGACCCTGGACAAGAAGGGAGACGTGCTGTTAGTGGCCTGGGCATGTGCAGACTGTTTTTGGCGGTCCCGGCAGATGCACAAGGAGAACCCAAGCCACCCCTCAGCAACCCACACTGTGCCAGCAACTACAAGTGGGGTCACCTGTGGGCCAAGTGTCCTACAGGCCACTGCCCTTCTCCAGCATGCCTCTGTCCTCAGCGCAGATGGAGCACGTGTGTGGTAATGGGATGCATTAAGAACCTCTCAGAGTTTCCTGATGGCTCAGTGGATAAAAGAGCCAGCATTGTCACTCCTGTGGCTCATGTCACTGCTATGGCATGGGTTCGATCCCTGACCTAGGCAGGGATCACATGCCATAGGCGCAGCCACACACAAAAAAATAGGACCCCTTCACAAGTTGTTGATCAATCTCTGCAAATTTACATCTCTCCAGGGTATAAATTAATCATCTTTGATTTATTCTCAAAGTAGGGAGGGGAAATTCCAGGACTTTCACTTTCATTCCATTTCTACCAAAATAGCATCCACTCTGGAACTACACACTGGAAACTTGGGAAATTAGCACAGACCCACCAGCACCAGGGACATCCCCCGGGACAAAACTCTTTTTTTTCACCTGACTTTCACAAGCACCTACTTTGTAAGACTATGGTGGTATTTTTTTTTTCCATTTTTTTAAGTTTTACTGAGGTAGAGTTGATTTACAGTGTTGTGATATTTTGGTATAAGTCACTGGAAATGAGTGACAACTCAGAGCCAGCTCCAAGTACCCTGAATTATTAAAGTACCCCGCCCCCCCCCACACCCCCTATGGTTACAGGGGAACAGACATTTGTTGGAACAGACTTAAAAAGGGAATCAAAATGTGTCCTGTTTGGTGCCAGTTCTCATTTGTTCCACAGGTTTGGGGGAGTCATCCATATTGGTGTGGGCATCATTCATGTGTCGTTTCATTGCTGAGCAGTGTGACTACACTACAATTTATGTCTCAGTTCTCCTATTAATGGACATTGGGTTGCTTCTGGTTTAGGGCTATTATGAATAAAGCCACTATGAGCATTCATGAACATTTTATGGACATAAGTTTTCATGTCTTCTGGATAAACACAAAAGAAGCCAAACTGCCAGATCACAGAATGAGTGTCCATTTCATTTTATTAGAAATTTCCAGGAGTTCCCATCATGGCGCAGCAGAAGCGAATCTGACTAGGAACCATGAGGTTGCTGGTTCGATCCCTGGCCTCTCTCAGTGGGTTAAGGATCTGGCGTTACCGTGAGCTGTGGTGTACGTTACAGACACGACTCGGATCTGGCATTGCTGTGGCTGTGGCGTAGGCCTGAAGCTGTAGCTCCAATTCAACCCCTAGCCTGGGAACCTCCATATGCCAAAAAAAAAAGAAGAGAAAAGAAATTTCCAAAGTGTTCCAAATGGGTTTTATGCTTTTTCTTTCCTTTTTTTTTTTTTTTTTTTTTTTTTTTTGTCTTTTTAGGGCCACACCTGTGGCATATAGAAGTTCCCAGTCAAATTGGAGCTGTAGCTGCTGACCTACACTGCAGCCACAGCAACACAAGATCCAAGCCGCATCTGCGACCTATACCACAGCTCATGGTAATGCCAGATCCTTAACCCACTGAGTGAGGGCAGAGACCAAACCCAAGTCCTCGTGGATACTAGTCAGGTTCATTACCACTGAACTACGATGGGAACTCATGGGTTGTATACTTTTATAGTCCCACCAGCAAGTGGTTTTGGCTACCTGAGACACGAACATATCCTGCTCGTATTTTCTAGAGCCCCTGCAATAGCCCCTATAGCTTCCAACCCCTCCACCTCCCTGGAGCAGCCCAGGTGGACATCAGCCCCTGACCCACAGGCTCTTACACACCTGAGTTAGGCACATGTGTAGAAACACAGGGTCTGGGAAGGCCCCACGGTGTGTTTGTACAGACCTGTGCCATCTGCCCCTCTGGCCTCCTGCCTTCTCCCTTTCTCTTGGAAGCTGAGCTCCCGTCTGCCCTCTGCCCTGGCCAAACTCACACGCCTGTGTATCTTCTTGCTTAGTGTCCAGGACCTGGACACCAGCACCTTTGTCTGATTTGCCCTGATGCCCTGGGGCACCAGCCCTTAGGGGTGACCAGCACTTTTTTCTTCCATGCAGACGAGGAGCCCCCCCTCTGTGTGCCCAGGTGAGCCCAGACAGCAACCACTCAGGGAATGGGGGTAACTACCTGCTATGCATTTCCCAGAGAGCCAGAGAGCGGCTGGGAGCACGGCCCGGGGGCTCAGCTGGAATCCAGGTGGGAACCCAGGGCAGGCAAGACCTCTCAGGGAGCTGAGACTTGCATCAGATAGCGTAGGGGGTAAAGGGCATTGCAGCAGGCAGAGAGAACACTTCTTACACAAAGCACTGATGCTGATCTGGAGTCTGCTTTGTGCTGAGGACCCGCCCAGGAATAAGACAGGCCAGCTTCCTGCCCACCTCCCCTTGGGGTGGGGGAGGGGGGAAAGACAGGAAAGGGGTGGCCACTGGCTAGTGTAGAGGCTGCTGGGAGAAGAATGGACAGGGACAGTGGCCCCATAGTAGAGGCCACTTCCATCCACCCTAGGTCTCGCTCAGTGGGTTAAGGATCTGGCATTGCCATGAGCTGTGGTGTAGGTCTCAGATGCGGCTTGGACCCTGTGTTGCTGTGGCTGCAGTGCGGGTCAGCAGCTGCAGCTCTGAGGACTCAGATAAGGCCTGGGAGCCCCTGCAGGTGACATGGGGGCAGTCCTGGCACAGCCTGTCCACTCTCACACCAACAAGAGGGTCATCATTGCAGTTTGCGGACCAGGAAACCATGGCCCAGAGAAATTAACAGCCTCTGCCCTGGATCCCACTGCAAGGAAGCAGCCACGGGTTGCAGACGGCTCCACCGGCCCCAAGGTCCGTGCTTGTCCCAGACATGCCCACAGAGAGAAGAGAAACTGGGGGTTTCAGAAAGGCCGTGTGTCCAGCAGTTAGTCGCCAGCCCTAGGATAGGGGCCAAAGAAAACAATCCTCCCTGGACTCTTCACCTCCCGGTCAACCTCACATATCACATGGGGGCTCCAAAGGAAATCCCCACCCCACCCAGGGCTGTCCCTACGGGAAGAAGGCAGGGCACTCCCTTCACTTCTCTCAGCTGTCCCTGTTCCCTGCCTGTCAGAGCAGGACACACACGACAGGCACAGTGCTGTCTGCACTTTCAACCAAGGGCTGGCTCCTGGCACCCATTCTTGCAGGACAAGAACGAGCTTTGGGACGAGCCCTGGGGTGGCCAAGGCATCCTGGCACAGGGCTGGGGACAGTCCTGTCATCCTGGGGCCTCTCTACTCTGGCAAGAGCCCTGACATCCATCAGGTCCAAAGGTGTGGTCTGAATGTTTGAACTTCCAGATCTCAGTGAGGGCAGTGCTGTTGCTGTGATGAACACCCACTGTGGGAGCTGGGTGAGGAATGTCCGCACCACGTGTCATCTGCCTCTGGAGAGCTCGTCAGCCTGAGGAGGGGGCTGGGAGGAGAAGATGCTGAGGCCCAAGGACAAGCACATGACTCAGAGGATTGCTGGAAGATGAATAAACAAGGGGTCAAACTGCTTCCTGTCCATCAGTCTGAGGATCAGTTTTCACTGGGGCTTTCATTCTTTTGGAAAATAGCTGGCCATGATCAGTGACACCAGAGGGAAAGCCACAGAAGGAAAGATCCCCAGATGGGATGGTGCCGGCCAAACCCCAAAAGGGGGAGATGAAGATTGAAGCTGACAGCAGAGTCCCCTGATTGAGCAGACAGTGTCCCTCAGGAGCAGGGCTGGACCCTGAGGTATAGCAGGACAAGCAGAGGAGCTGGTGTCTGTGATGCTGGAGTGAGAACTGGCTGGGGCAGCACAGAACACTCCCCGGATAGACAGGCCGCAGGGACTGGCGGGTGGGTGAAATGTCTACATTGCAGGCTCCAGAGGTTTATTGGATTCATGAGGAAGGAGAAATCGTGGTGCCAGACCCAAAAAGGCTTTGTGTGGACAAGAGAAGGTGAGGAGGCTGGTGCCCTGAGGGGCAGCACTCAACTGCAGTCTGTCACCCATGCTGCAGCTGGCCCACTGGTGCCCCACCCCCCCACTCGCTGCCATTCTCCCTTTGCCGTCTGGAACCTTCTGCCGAAAGCAGACCTGAGAGAGATTGCAGCTTGGTTCCAGACCACGACAATAAAGCAAATACTGCAATAAAATGAGTCACACTTTTTCTTTTGGTTTCCCAGTGCATAGCAGAGTTACATTCCCATATACTGTAGTCTATTAAATGTGCAATAGCATTATGTCTTTAAAAATCAAAGTACAAAAGTTCCTGTTGTGGTGCAATGTAAACGAATCTGACTAGGAACCATGAGGTTGCAGGTTCGATCCCTGGCCTTGCTCAGTGGGTTAAGGATCTGGCGTTGCTGTGAACTCTGGTGTAGGTTGCAGACACAGCTCGGATCCTGTGTTGCTGTGGCTGCAGCTGTGGCAGGCAGCTAGATCTCTGATTAGACCCCTAGCCTGGGAACCTCCATATACCACGGGTGTGGCCCTAAAAAGACAAAAAAAAAAAAAAAATCAAAGTACAGGAAGTTCCCATTGTGGCTCAGTGGTAATGAACCAGACTAATATCCATGAGGTCAAGGGTTCAGTCCCTGGCCTTGCTTAAGGATCTGGCATTGCCATGAGCTGTGGTATAGGTTGCATTTGCGGCTTGGCTTAGATCCCATGTTCCTGTGGCTGTGGCGTAGGCTGGCAGCTACAGTGCCAATTTGACCCCTATCCAGGGAACTTCCATATGCCACAGGTGTGGCCCCCCCAAAAAAGGCAAAATATATATCTTAATTTTAAAATAATTTTTAAAATAGTTAAATTACCACTGTTGAACAGCAGGTTAAGCATCTGGCATTGTTTCTGTGGTGGTGCAGGTTTGATCCCTGGCCTGGCGTTGTGGGTTAAGGATCTGGCATTGCCACAGCTAAGTTGCAGCTGTGGCTTGGATTCGATCCCTGGCCCAGGAACTTCCATACGCCGAGGTGGTGGCAAAAACATGTATATATACTCTAATTTTAAAAATACTTACTGCTAAAAAAAAAAAAATGCTATCAGCCTTCAGTAATAGCAACACTAAAGATTATCATAAAAAATATAATAATAATGAAAAAGTTTGAAATATTACTAGAATTATCCAGATACAGATACTGGTGGGCTTGAATCTGATGTTGCTGTGACTGTGGTGTAGGCCAGTGGCTATAGTTCCAATTCGACCCCCTAGCCTGGGAACCTTCACACGCTGTGGGCACAGCCCTAAAAAGACACACACACAAAAACCTGCAATAAAGGGCAGTGTAATTAAAGGAGGTCTGCCTGTCTTGTGGTGACTGTGATGCATGTCCAGTCACTGCATCCACCCTGTGAGATGGCCCAACAGTAGAGTTTCTAACGGGATGTCAGAGCCAGAGGAGGCCATACATTCTGGGCACAGCAAATACTAAAGTCCATGCAACTGTGTCTGGAGATTCGTTTGGATGAATGGTTGAATGCTCCTCTTCTTATTAGGGAAAAAAAAAAAAAAGGCTTTCCTGCACTGGCAGGACTTTTGCCTTTGTCTTTAGAGTCTGTGACAATGCATTTAAGTTGAAAAGAAGACTCATAAGATAGGAAAATGCAGAGAGTAATTTTTTTCTTCAACTCAGCTTTGGAGGGCTTTTAGCTGCTTTTTGTTTTCTATAGATATATTTTAAGCCAGTGAAGAAAGAATGCTAAGCGTCCCGAGAGGGGTCAAAGACACTGACCCAAATGGAGAGCTGATGTGTCCTTTGGATCTGGGATTAATTCTAAATCCGTTGATTAATCATTTTAAGTTTCGGGACTTTCTGTCATGGCTCAATGGTTAACCAACCCAACTAGTATTCATGAGAATTCAGGTTCGAACCCTGACCTGGTTCAGTGGGTTAGGGATCCAGCATTGCTGTGAGCTGTGGTGTAGGTTGCAGACATGGCTCAGATCTGGTGTTGCTGTAGCTGTGGTGTAGGCCCGCAGCTACAGCTCCGATGGGTCCCATAGCCTGGGAACCTCCATATGCCACAGGTTCGGTCCTAAAAAGACCCCCTCCCCCCCAAATTTTTTTAAATTTCTACAGCTGTGAATGATTAATTCTACCCTTCACATGCGATCCTGCTTGAAACTGCGTGTGGTTTTTGTATTTGCCTTCTGGGGTGGAGGGAAGATAAATTGCCTGCCTCCCACTGGACTGGTGCCCGCAGGAAACATTGGAGCCACAATCAGCTCAGTGCTGCCCCCTGGTGGTTGGGGTGCCACCAGAGCCTGAGACTGCAGGAAAACCCTCCCCTGAGAGGGCTCCCATCATTTTATTTACTTTACTCAAAATACGCAGAAAGTTGTCTTTAGCAAACCAACCATTTATTTTTCCTTCGAATCAAATGCCCTGCCCAGTTGATTCTGTAGTTCTAGATTTTTCTGCAGTATGTGCCTGTGATAAGTAACTGCCTATGGTGCATCCAACAGTAACTAAATCAGAAGTTTGGACAAATTTTGTTTAGGACAAAGTTAAGCCCAGTCTCAGAGATCCCTGGTGGCTCAGCAGGTTAAGGATCCAGAGTTGTCACCACTGTGGTTTGGGTTGCTTCTGTGGTGCAGGTTCAATCCCTGGCCCAGGAACTTCTGCATACTGTGGGTGTGGCAAAAAATAACAATAATAACAAATAAAGCTCAGTCTCTGCCACTGACAAGTGATTTGGGGAAATGCCCAATCCACCCATTTCCCTGATGAAAAATAGAAATGAATAGTGAAACCAAATGCATCCACTTCAAAAGTAACTTTTTATTTAAAAATAACTGACTCCATTAGTTAGATTTATTGATACAAGGTGGTAAAAAATCCTTTTCTGGGCACCTCAGCACTGCCACCATAGGGGATAGTTCTACCAAAGAAAGGCAGAATCACAAACCACTGCATCCAGAGGAAAAATGCTTTAAAGGTAGTTTTAATGGTCTCAGGGCTAGAGCTCCTTTGAATATATTTTTGTCTTTTTTTTTTTTTTTTTTTTTTTAGGGCCACACTCACAGCATATGGAAGTTCCAGATTAGGGGTCGAATTGGAACTACAGCTGCCAGCCTATGCCACAGCCACAGCAACGCCAGATCCAAGCTGCATCTGTTACCTATACCACAGCTCATGGCAATGCTGGATTCTTAACCCACTAAGTGAAACCAGAGATTGAACCCGCATCCTCATGTGTACTAGTTGATTTCATTACCGCTGAGCCATCATGGGAACTACCTTTGAATATTGGAGGCACTCTGTTCCACAGAACAAAGGCGCCTAGTTTTCAGCCCACATGCCTTTTATTAGAGAAAGTGGTGTAGGTTGATGAGCAAAATCAGGTGCAGTTAATGATAAGCCTCTCTCTTAGTTGTTGTGCTTTTGCACGTGAGCTGAATTTGTTTACTGCATCGTTCAGCAGTTTCAATGGTCTCCAACATCTCCCCCTTTTTCGTTGCATAAGAACAGTCCTAGTAAATTTTGATTGCAGAATGTTCATCTGGTTTCTATGGATCAATCCAATTCTATAGCAGGTCTCCAAGTTGAACAGTCACATTCAGGGGAAGGGAGTCTGTCTCCATCCTCCTGGGAACCTATTTTTCCAGCCTTTTTTTTTTTTTTTTTTTTAATGGGATGAGGCAACGATCCTCTCTTCTGTAGCTACTTGCTGCTGGATAGGGGCAACAAGTACCTGGTGGCTGGATATGGTAGATTCCTAGGTTGCAATTCTGCCAAGTGCAAGGCTACTGTTTCCGCCGTCTGTAGGTTCACCTTTACCTGCTCTGGGCAGACCTTCCTTTCTTCCCCACTCATGGCAGACTTTAATTTTTCTTTTCTATTCTCGTAGCAGAATTTCTCTTCCAGCCCCACGTTGGGCGCCACTCTGCCATGGCCAGTGCTGCAGGTCAACAGGAGATCCTGGAAGAGGGACAGCATGGTACAACAGAACACACAAGACACTTACGTTTAGAGAAGTAGAGGACCAGGAGGCACTCTGTTCCATAGAAAGAAGGCCTGAATATTTAAATATATTTTTTTATTTTGTCTTTTTAGGGCCACACCCAAGGCATATGGAGGTTCCCAGGCTAGGGGTCTAATTGGAGCTATTGCCGCCGGCCTATGCCACAGCTCACGGCAACACCAGATCCTTAACCCACTGAGCAAGGCCAGGGATCGAACCTGCAACCTCACGGTTCCTAGTTAGATTCATTTCCACTGCACCACGAAGGAAACTCCCCTTTGAATATTTTTTGGAAGGCACCTCTCTGCCACCACCCTACCCCCCAAAAAGTACTGCCCTTTCCCATTTGGGTAATGCTTGTGGTTATTTCCTACACAGGAATTGTGATTCTGGTAGCCATGTGGCAGGTGCTTTGTGACCACGGATGAAAAGGCACCAGGTACCCATTCCTGTGGGTGTGCTGAGCCCCTGGATATCGAAGGGCAGACAGTGAAAACAGTGAGTAAGGAGAAGGCCAAGGGCCCTGGCAAGAAACTAGCTGTGAAGAAGGCCTGTTGGTGATCCCATCCCGTACCCTCAAAGCTGCCAGTAATCATTGCAAAGCTCCTTTGTCTTTGCCTTCTGTTATAGACAGAATGTTTGTGTCCCCCTCAAAATCCATGCGTTGAAATTCTGCCCCCCAATGTGATGGTGTTTGGAGGTGGTACCTCTGGGAGGTAATTAGGTCATGAGAAGAGGGAGTCTAATGATGGGGTTAATGTCTTTACAAGGCGAGGCCAGAGAGTTGCTGCTTTTCCCTCTCTGCCATGTGAGGACACAGCAAGAAGACGGCCATCCGCAAACCCAGAAGAGGACCCTCACCGGGAACCCGATCTACTGGCATCTCGTCACCAGGAGCAGAGCCCTGGAAGCTCTCTGGTGCCCAGCCTCCACTCTGGGACTCAGGCTCCTGAGGGCAGGGCCATGTGGTCCTGCTCCCCCCTCCCCCGCTCCTGCTACTTGGCCTAGGGTTGAGGAAGTGCTCCATGAACTTCTGCTGGGGGAGAGGCACAGAGAGGGTGAAAGAGCTGGGCCAGGGGCCAAAGGAGCACCTAGGGTGGGCAGCTTTCAAGAGCAGGGAGGCTCAGGATGCAGAAGGCAGGAGGCGATGGAGAAGGCATGCTGGGCAGAATGAAGGCAGCAGTGCTGGGAGGACTGATGCCCAGGAGAGGGCCTACCAGGAGCCACCTCCTCGCAGCGCAGACGTCCTGCTGGAAGGGGCCCACCCAGCAACCCCCAGACAGCTGCTTCGTGGAAGAAAAGCCTCAGTGGGTAGAGTTGCCAGATTCAAAAAGAGAAAATGAAATATAAGATGCCCAGTTAAATTTGAAAAAAAAATTTTTTTTGTCTTTTGTCTTTTTAGGGCCACATCTGTGGCATATGGAGGTTCCTAGGCTAGGGGTCGAATCAGAGCTGTAGCTGCCGGCCTACACCACAGCCACAGCAACACCAGATCCAAGCCACATCTGCAACCTACGCCACAGCCATAGCAACTCGGGATCCAAGCCAAGTCTGCAACCTACACCACAGCTCACGGCAACACCGGATCCTTAACCCACTGAGCAAAGCCAGGGATCGAACCTGCAACCTCATGGTTCCTAGTCAGATTCATTTCCACTGTGCCACAATGGAAACTCCTAAATTTGAATTTATGATACACAGTGAATACAATTTTTAGTCTAAGTATATTCCACTCAATATTTGGGACATACGGAAGCTAAAAAATTTTCCACGGACTTTTTATTCAAATTCAATTGGTATAGGAGTCCATTCGGATGGCTGTAGCAAAACACCTTACACTAGGTGGCTTATAAACAACAGACATTTATATCTCATAGTTCTAGAGGCTGGGAAGTCCCACGATCAAGGTGCCCGCAGATACGGTGTGTGGTGAGGCCCTGCTTCCTGGTTCATAGACAGCCTCTCACTGTGTCCTCACGTGACAGAAAGGGCCAGCTGGTTCTCTAGGGTCTCTTATAAGGACACTCATCCCATTTGGGAGGGCTCCACCCTCAGGACCTAATGACCTCCAAGGTCCCACCACCTCAAACCATCACATTGGGGTTTAGGATTCTTTTTTCTTTTTTTGGCCTCACCTGCAGCATGTGGAAGTTTCTGGGGTAGAGATCGAATCCAAGCCACACTGTAACTAAAACCACAGCAGTGAAAACACCGGATTCTTAACCCGATGAACCACGAGGAACTCTGGGGTTAGGATTTAACATAAGGGAGTTCCTGCTGTGGCACTGCAGGTTAAGGATCAGGTGTTGTCTCTGCAGGGGCTCAGGTTGCTGCTGAGGTGCACGTTCAATCCCTGGCCCAGTGCAGTGGTTTAAGTATCCTATGTTGCCACAGCTGTGGTGTAGGTTGTAGCGGCAGCTCAGATTTTGTTTGTTTGTTTTTTAGGGCCAAACCTTCAGCATATGCAAGTTTCCAGGCTAGGGGTGGAATCAGAGCTACAACTTCCAGCCACAGCCGCAGCCACAGCAATAGGGAATCTGAGCCGTGTCTGCGACCTACAACACAGCTCACGGCAATGCCAGATCCATAACCCACCGAGCAAGGCCAGGGATCAAACCTGCATCTTTATGGATACTGGTCCAGTTCGTTATGGCTTAGCCACGATGGGAACTGCTGCAACTCAGGTTTGATCTCCGGCCCATGAACTTCTTCATGCAGCAGGGGAGGGGAGGGTGAGGTGGGGGGGGGGTGGGAATAGGAGGGGGGCAGGGATTGCCACAGGAACCTTTGGTCCATAGCCTGTGGGCATCCAGGATTTTCTCTGGCAACCCCAGCCTAGTGACTCCTGAGGGACATATGTCCCCTACAATTATCCAGGCACAAGGGTGGGAGAAGGGCCCTCCCCACTTAGGGTGACGTTAAACCTTTAGGAAATGTCAATCCCCAGAGTTCATAACCCCGTGTCTGACTCCCCTGAATCGTGGGCCTTCTCTTGAGCAGGAAGCAAATCTAAGAGAAAGGAAAGGACAGCAGAGAACAGTCACCCATCACCAGGAGGGTTTGGCTTGTGACAGGCCTGCTGGAGGAGTGGGCTTGGTGGCCCAGAACACACTGGCTCCGTGCACAGAAGGGCCCTCTACTGCTCAGCCCTCCCCTGTCTCTGGAGCCCTGGGACACAGAGCCTACTTCCTTCCTGTGGGAATTCACTTACTCAAGTCTAAGTAACGGGCCAATGGTCAGAGCTGTACAGCAGTGTCCGAGAAAGGGCTCTGGAGACTGTGGCAACAAGTGGGGACAGCATGGAGGTGGGTGGCGCATCTGACAGCCTTGCTTGCCCCCGAAAGCAAAGGCTCCCTGGTGTTGGCCTGGCGGGGTGGCCGTAAGTCTGGCTCTGGTGCAGCTTCATGGAAGGAAAAGGAAGTGTGTGCAGGAAGCCTTGGCTGAACAGAGAGAGTGCCTGTGTATGTGTGTGTCTGTCCAAGCTTGGCGGTATATCTGCATCTAGAAGATGTCCATGGGTCTGTCAATGGGTCTGCTATGCACACACGGTGCACGGGTGGCAGGGGCACATTTCTTCCTCCACAGCTGTCCCCCAATTCTGCCAGAGGGAGGCTAAGAGGGGGAAACAGTTCTGCTCTATTGCAGGCTGAGACCTTGTTGGCGCCCCCCCTTATTAGAAGACATCCTGTGGGGGTTTTCCTTTGGTCTGGGGGTGTCTGGCGCCTCTATCTGCATCTGCCTGCAGGACAGGGGCTGGTGGGATTGGAAGATTTGAGGTGAGTCACTCTTAGCTCAGGCCCAGTGGGCTCCTCAGGCCAATGTAGCTGCTGGCCATGCTGTGCAGGGTGGACGGGCGGGTTTGTCTGAAGCCCCCAGTAAATAAACAGGAAATTCCCTAGTGGCTTATGAAAATGACTTGCATCCAGGGGATGAAAATTGAGTCTTTAGGAAAAACAGGACTCATCATTCACACTTTCTTCCCAGGCTCACTTCTTCCCAAATAGATGTTTTTATAAAGTTGTGAATGATTTTTAAAAACACATGAAGAAGGACATAGAAAGCAGATTTAAAAGGGATGGAGGAGTTCCCGTTGTGGCTCAGTGGTTAACAAATCCGACTAGGAACCCTGAGGTTGTGGGTTCAATCCCTGGCCTTGCTCAGTGGGTTAAGGATCCGGCGTTGCCATGAGCTGTGGTGTAGTTTGCAGACGCGGCTCGGATCCTGAGTTGCTGTGGCTGTGGCGTAGGCTGGCGACTACAGCTCTGATTCGACCCCTAGCCTGGGAACCTCCATATGCTGTGGGAGCAGCCCAAGAAATGGCAAAAAGCCAAAAAAAAAAAGGGGGGGGGATGGAAATCTGACTTAAACAGTGTCATTCACAGGGAGTGGGGAGTGGGGATCTGACACCTACACCCCAAGGCAGCAGCCACTGCCAGCAGGGCTAGTGTGTCGTCTGAGTGTCCAGGCTCAAGAGAGCCTGAACGGGGCTGCCCAGGCAAGCTCACTGTGCACATACCAAAATTTAAATCAAGGAGTTCCTTGGTGGCTCAGTGAGTTAAGGATCTGGTGTCATTGCTATGGTTTGGGTTGCTGTTGTGGCATGGGTTTGATCCCTGACCTGAGAATTCCCATATGCCATAGGGGCAACCAAAGGAAAAAAAATCAACATTGAAAGCAGAATCCTGGAGTTCCTATTATGGCTCAGCCAGTTAAGGACTTGGCATTGTCTCCATGAGGATGGGAGCTGGATACCTATACTTACTCAGTGGGTTAAGGACCCGGCATTGCCTAAGCTGTGGCATAGGTCTCTGATGTGGCTCAGATCCAGTGTTGCCGTGGCTGTGATGCAGGCCTCAGCTGTAGCTCTGATTTGACCCCTGGCCAGGAACTTCCATATGTGGCCATAAAAAATTAAGGAAAAAGGAGTTCCCATCGTGGCTCAGCAGAAACGAGTCTGACTAGCATCCATGAAGACGCAGGTTCGATCCTTGGCCTTGCTCAGTGGGTTAAGGATCTGATGTTGCTGTGAGCTGTGGTGTAGGTCAAAAACGTGGCTCAGATCTGGAATTGCTGTGGTGCAGGCCAGAAGGTATAGCTCTGATTAGGCCCCTAGCCTGGGAATCTCCATATACCAAGTGGGTGAGGCCCTAAAAAGACCAAAAAAAAAAAAAAGAAAATTAAGAAAAAAAAAAGCAGAATTCTGCTCAACAAGGACAAGCATATACTGAAAGTGTCCCATATAGAGAGTATTAGGTGTTTCTTTGGTCCCAAGCACATGTTAGTCATTTGTGTTCACTCAATTTTGAATACATTTGATTTGCAGGATAAAACCCTCAGGGGTGGGGAGGGGACAGAATCTTCTAGTCAGATGTGTGCAAACATACATGGAATAATATGGTCCCACAGGACATGGAGGTGGAAAGAACCAAGAGTGGCTGGATACCTGCCACCAACTTCAGCTTCATGCCCCAGTGGGGTGGGGGCAGGGGCAGAGAAACAGAGCCAGAGTGCCCTGAGAGGTGACAAGTGCCAGCTGCACCCATACCCCCTGTGGGGGAGGGGTCTGGAGATAATCAGCATCCAGAGGACCAGGCTCAGAGGACCAGAAGGGCACCGAGTCCCATCTCCCTAGTGACCTACTCATTCCAGGAGTAAGTAGGATGTAGCTGGTGAGGGCAAGATGTTCCAGGAGTAGGGTGGGAAGAGTGGCATTTCCTTGTACTTAGAAGAAGAGCAGAGCAAATGTGGGGCCCAGCGCAGGCATGATCCCTCCATCTTTTCCCCCTCAAGCTCCAGTTCATCCCTCCCAGTGTTGGCCCCACAACCAAGCCTGTCTTCCATGCCTCACTCATCTTCCCTACCTCTTCCTGAGCCAAACCACCCTAGGATGGGGGGACTGCCAGTGGGATTCCTAGGCCTCCACCCAGGACACAGAGTGCCTTCTGCTGCCTTGGGGCCTGTGGGTGGGATTCCCTCCACCTCTGTGTTCACTGCTGGGTGTGGGCTGGTGGTGTAGACCAAGCCCAAGTCTGACACACTGTGTGGGTGGAGCGGCCCCATTCTGATACTGGTGGTCTCAGGCCCCTTGTGGTTGATCAGACTCTCCATCTGGGCCCCACCACCCAGGGTTCCATCTTCACCCCACACTGTCTGGAGGCTGCTAAGAGAGGTGACAACGACAGCTCTTGGACATCAGGAAGACAAAGGTGCCTCCCACTCTGTCGACCTGAAACTTCCTCCTACAGAACAGGAGCCTCTGTTTACACTGCAGAGTGAGGGGGTTAGGCAGATGAACAATCTGCTCTTTTAAAACTTGCAGATAGTTGTACAGAGTGTGTCCTCTGGCCAAGATGGAATCAGACTAGCGCTCAATGCCAAAAACACAAGAAAATCTACAAACAGTGACTGAAAATTAAACAACATGCTTCTATATAATCCATGCATTGTGATGATGGTCGCACAGTTCAGTGAACATACTAAAACCATTGAATTGTACATTTCCAGTGTGTGATTTTATGGCATGTGACTTATATATCAATTAGATTGTTAAATTTTAAAAAGTCAATGAAACTGGGAGTTCCCTCTGTGGCACGGGGGATTAAGGATCCAGCATTGCTGCAGATGTAGTCTAGGTCACAATGGCAGCTTGGATTCAATCCCTGGTTGGGGAACGTCCATCTGCTGGGGTGCAGCCAAAAAAGAAAAAAAAAAGAAATTGAAATAACAACAATAGAAAAACAGCAATGAGGCAAAAAAGTCTGGTTAATCAATGCAATGAATAACATTTATAAACCTTTAGTACATTTAGTTTTGTTAAAAAAAATGCCAAATCTCTTTTCAGAGTTACTATACCATTTTACCTTCCCACTTTCAGTCCTTCAAATATAAAGATGGGGTGGGGAAGCATAAAACAGTCTCCATAAAGAAAACCAAGGTAGACTTCAGGTAACACTGAATATCAGAAGACTTCTAAAGATGTTACTTACAAAAATCTTTTAAAGGAATGCTAATAACCCAAGAATATATCTTAGTGTTTTCCACTGCTGCTATAAGAAAAACTCCACAGACAGCGTGTCTTAAACAACAAATTTATTTCTCACTGTTCTGGAGGCTGAGAAGCTCAAGATTAAGGTGCTGTCAGATTTGGTGTCTGCTGAGGGCACCCTAGTTCATGGGCAGCGCCTTCTCTCTGTCTTCACATGGAGGAAGGGGTGAGAGATCTCTAGGCTTCCTTTTATCAGGGCTTGCAGGCTGCTGATTTGACATGTCCTCACACAGTGGGAAAGGAGAGTTTCTTCTTATAAGGACACTAATCCCATTCACGAGGGCTCCATCTGCATGACCCAATCACCTCCCGAAGGTCCCACCTCCTAGTACTTCTACCTTGGCAGCCGGATTTCAACACATGAATTTAGGTGAGACACAAACATTCAGTCCAAAGCAAATTATAACTTTCCAGTCTGTCCTTTGGTATCCGAGGTTCCAATCTTTAGACTCAACCAACCTCGAACCGTGAAGTGCCATAGTATTTACCATCAAAAACAATCCACATATAAGGAGATCCATGAAGTTTAAACCCATGTTTTTCAAGGGTCAGCTGTTTACCACCAAAACACATTCTCGAAAACATACTGCCTATTGAATCAGATATGAGACAGCTTAAAAGTTTCAAAAAGCAAGACGAGTGCCCCAGTGGCTCAGCAGATTAGGGATCCAGCATTGTTCCTACTGAGGCTCAGGTTTCTGCTGTGGCACAGGTTAGATCCTTGGCCTGGGAACTTCACATGCGGTGGTATGACCAAAAAAAAACAGCAACAACAACAACAACAACAAAACCAAAAAGGAGTTCTCTTGTGGCACAGTGGGTTAAGGATCTGGAGTGGTCACGGCTGTGGCTGGGGTGGCTGCTGTGACACAGTTTCGATCCCTGGCCTGGGAACTTCCACATGCTGTGGTTGCAGCCAAAAAAAAACGAAAACGTTTCTAAAAGTGAGAAAGATATGGTGTCAAAGTGGATGGTGAGCACATTCACCGGTTTTAAGAAGAGATCAACCTAAATTGTTGTTGTGAATCTAGTTACAAAATTGAATATGAATGCCAAGAATTATGCTTCAGGCTGAAAGTACATAACATCATAATAGTTTCATGCCAAT
Organism: Sus scrofa; assembly: GCF_054392235.1. Lineage (NCBI taxonomy): Eukaryota > Metazoa > Chordata > Mammalia > Artiodactyla > Suidae > Sus > Sus scrofa. The sequence continues at coordinate 154,268,713 of NC_139383.1, forward strand.
AATTTGGATACAAAAATGCCAGCTAACTGTTTTGTTAAGGAAAAAAGTGAGTGGATGAGAGACCAGGTAAAGAGGAAACTTTTCTAAACTAATCAGTTTTAATATAGGTGATGATCTAATAGAATCCCAATAATAGAATAAAAAATGACTTCCAAAAATGTGTTGGGGGAGGGAAGAATTGAGAGGGTGTATATCTACAATAGATATACACACTACTGTATAACATGACAATTAATGAGAATGTACTGCATAGCACAGGAAAATCTACTCAATAGTTTGTAATAACCTATATAAGAAAAAAGAATGTATATGTTCATATGTGTGACTGATTGACTTTGTTGGACACCTGAAACTCATACAACATTGTAAGTCAACTATACTCCAATAAAATTAAATTTTTAAAAAATCTCCAAAGATAACAAAATATGAGGGTGATAGAGCCTGGATTTGAAGCCAGGTCTCTTGGCTCCACGAAGTATATCTGTAAACGCTGCATGACTCTCCCCTGTAATGACTAGAATCATGGAGGCAACTGGCAGGGGCCCATTTTCCCTCTGATGCTGAGATGATTTTTTGATGGAATTCACAAAATAGATCACATTTTTAAGCACCTTCCTTCTGCCAAAATGACCAAGATGCCCTCAACACTATGCTCATAACCCTGGAGATAATCACCAAAGATAACAAAATCTAGAGATCAAAGGACAGAAAGCAAAGGAAAGAGCAAGACAGCATAAAAATCAGAAAGCATGGAAACGGGATATGTTAAAAGTAAGACTGAGGAGCTTCCTGTGGCCTAGGGATTAAACAATCTGGCGTTGCCACTGCGATGGCTCAGGTTGCTGCTATGGCTCTGGTTGGATCCCTGGTTGGGAAAATTCCACACACCATAGCCACTGGGAAAAAAAAAAAAAAAAAAAAGTAAGATCGAGTGTGTCAGAACAGCTGCATAGGTACAGGTTCAATCCCCAGCCCAGCACAGTGAGTTAAGGATCTGGTATAAACGTAGCTGCAGCTTAGGTTGCAATTATGGCTAGGATCTGATCCCTGGCCCAGGAACTCCATATGCTGAAGGGAGTTCCTTCCCAGGAGTCAGCAGTCAAGAAATATTTATAGAGGAGTTCCCATTGTGGCTCAGTGGAAGTGAATCTGACTAGTATCCATGAAGATGCAGGTTCAATCCCTGGCCTCACTCAGTGGGTTAAGGATCCCTCAATGCCATGAGTTTTGGTGTAGGTTTCAGATGCGCCTTGGATCTGGCATTGCTGTGACTGTATTGTAGGCCAGGAGCTATAGCTCTGTCTTGATCCCTAGACTGGGAACTTCCATATGCTGCGAGTGTGGCCCTAAACAAACAAACAAACAAACAAACAAACAGAAAACAACAAAAAAGAAAGAAATATTTATAGAGAGTTCCCGTTGTGGCTCAGCAAAAACGAACCTGACTAGTCCATGAGGACTAGTATCCTGACTAGTATCCTGACTCAGTTCGATCCCTGGCCCCACTCAGTAGATTAAGAATCCAGCATTGCCGTGAGCTGCTGCAGTCTGATCCCAAGTTCCTGTGGCTGTGGTGTAGCCCAGCAGCTGCAGCTCTGATTCAGCCCCTAGCCTGGGAATTTCCATATGCTGGGGGTACAGCCCTTTAAAAGAAAAAAAAAAAGGAAAGAAATATTTATAAAAACAGATTATATATTGGGCCATAGGGAAAACCTCAATAAACACCAAGAGGCAGAAAGTATACCCAAGTTCTAAAACCTCAGTGCAATAAATGTACAAGTTAATAACTACCATTAAATTTTTAAAAGGCACTATGTGCAAATCATACCTTAAATATCTACCCACTTGAAAACTCAAAATAAAAACACTCTCCTAAATAAACGTTGGGTCACAGAAGAAATGGAAACTGCAATTACGTAGATAGGAATGATGAGAAAACTGCCCAGCCAAATTCCCAGGATATGGCCACTGCCTGGGGTCACCTCTGGGCAAGAAGGAATGAATATAAATGAGATGTTTTCAACACAAGACATTAGAAAAAGAGAATAAGATGTGAGGACTGTGTTTTAAAATGTATGCACAAGGATAAAAAGAAACATAAATGAGCTGAACAGAAAAAAAAACCCACTGAGTCTTGATAAATAAAATGAAAGCCTGTTCTATGAAGAGACTCATCCTGCAGGCCAGGGGGCGGGGACAGGAACTCCCCTCCCAGCTGCGGATCTCAGCTGGGCCTTCTCTGCAACCCATTCCTTCCTGCATCTGCCCTGGGACAGCTGGGGTTGAGGCTGAGTGTAAATCAGAATGTGCTGGACTGGTCCCCATGCCAGAGATGCCAAGGGCACTGGAGATTCAAGACCCGGCTGTGAGGCATGTTGTGAAATCCCAGGTACCAATTTGTCCCCTTTCTAAGTCAGCCTAACTAATTAAACTCGTCCTATCTAATTTAACTGCCAGTAACCTTGGATAACCAGACTGGGTCATTTGTTCTTTGTGGATCTCACCTCCTGTTTTCCATTCCCTCCAGTGTAAGGGCCCAGAATAAGGGAATACAGTGGCTCCACAGGCCTTGGCAGCCTGTGACACCCCTCCTACATTCCCCATCACCACCACCCCCTGCCAAGCCTAGATGGCTCTGGCCAAACAAACGTTTCTGTCCTGGCCTACAGCTGCCTGGGGGCAGATGGGGTCTTTAAAACAGCTCTCCCCGATAAGCCCCAGGGGAATTGCAGATTCTTAAGCAAAATAAATGTCATCCTTAAGCCACTAAGTTTTCGGATGATTTGCCCACAACCACAGGGACTGGGAAAGTGCATTGATGTTGAAATTGAAGATGAGTAAGTGTGAATCTCCTGCTGTGCAAAGACGTAAGTGCCTTTGACTGATGTCTGTTATACTTCAGTTAAAAAAAAAAAAAAGGAGTTCCCATCGTGGCTCAGCGGTTAAAGAATCCGACTAGGAATGATGAGGTTGAGGGTTCAATCCCTGGCCTTGCTCAGTGGGTTAAGGATCTGGCGTTGCCGTGAGCTGTGGTGTAGGTCGCAGATGCGGCCCTGATCCTGCATTGCTGTGGCTCTGGCGTAGGCCAGTGGCTACACCTCCAATTAGACCCCTAGCCTGGGAACCTCCATATGCCACGGGAGCGGCCCTAGAAAAGGCAAAAAGACCAAAAAAAAAAAAAAAAAGGAGTTGTTGGAGTTCCCTGGCGGCTCAGTGGGTTAAGGATCCAGCATTGTCGCTTCTGTGATGCGTGTTGGGTCCCTGGCCCAGGAACTTCACATGCTGCAAGTTCAGCCAGAAAGAAAGAAAGAGAGAGAAAGAAAAAGAAAGAAGGAAAGGAAAGGAAAAAAAGAAAGAAAGAGAGAGAGAGAGAGAAAGAAAGAAAGAAAGAAAGAAAGAAAGAAAGAAAGAAAGAAAGAAAGAAAGAAAGAAAGAAAGAAAGAAAGAAAGAAAGAGAAAGAAAGAAACAAAGAAAGAGGAAGGAAGGGAGGAAGGAAGAAAAGAAAATTGTTGGGATAATAATTGATTCCACTAGCACCTGTGGCATATAGAGGTTCCTAGGCTAGGGGTTGAATAGGAGCTACAGCTGCAGGCCTACATCACAGCCACAGAAACAGCAACGCAGGATCCTTAACCCGCTGAGTGAAGCTAGGGATGGAACAGGAAACCTCATGGGTCCTAATCGGATTCGCTTCTGCTATGCCACCGTGGGAGCTACGGTTTAAGTGGTGTCCGCAGCTCAGATCCTGCTTTGCTACGGCTGTGGTGTAGGCCAGCAGCTACAGCTCCGATTGGACCCCTAGCCTGAGAACTTCCATATGCTGTGGGTGCAGCCCTAAAAGATAAATAAGAATAATAATAACTGATACCCATGAGACAATGTTTGTAAAGTGGTTGGCAAAGTGCCTGGCACACAGTAGGTGTAAAGCAGTAAACAGGAACAGCCATCATCGTCACCACCATGGACTCTTCAAAACCCCAATATCCAGGTAAGTATTCAGCGAGAGGTATTACGTGCCAATTAGCTGCCACACCCCTGGAGCAAGGGCTTTCTGTGGCCACTGAATAGTCCCCCCATTGATTTAGGTCCCTTGTTTTTTCTTTCATTCGTGCACGTTTTTTTCCTATTAAAGGTTTGTCTTTTCGAACAGGTCTCCAGCCAACTTCCAGGTTTAAAAATAGGTTCTGGGTGAAGCTGAAGCCGGTGTGCCTCCTGCGGTGTGTGCTAGGGCTGGGAGCAGTGCCCGTGCCACGGAGCCTGGTGGAGGCGGGGCGCGAGGGGCACGAGGGGGGTGCAAGGGGCACTAGGAAGGGGTGCGGGGCACGGGCGCGGCGGAGGAACCAGGGACCGGATGAGGGTGTACGTGAGGGGAGTGAGGGAGTGATGGGGGCGGGAAGCCGGCATTTTCCAGATTTGGTGGGGCCCACAGGCTCCACCCTCTCTGGATGATCATCATGACCTTGGCGCCCCTCGCTGTGACTCCAGCTTTCCGCTGGCTCCACGGGGCATTTCCCGGAACGGAAAGGTCAGCGGGGTCAGCGCTGCCCCCCCCGCCACTACCTCGAGCCAAAGAAGGAGTGACTGAGCCAGCGGAGGTGTTCAGGGTGTCTTAAGGCATCCTGCATCCCTCAGCCCCCACCGTCCATGAAGCCAGGAGCTGAGCAGGAGGAGGTGTTTTAGTCCCCCTGACATATCCAGTATCTGCAATTCTGCTAAAGTGGAGTCGGTGCACAGGTGAAAGTCTCTGGGTCCTGGGGGCCAGGCTGGATGGAGCCTGTCCCCCAGGGATCCCCAGTCTGTGGGACGGCAGGGGAACACACTTGGTTCCAGGATGAGGCTACACGGGCAGCCAGCTGGAAAGTCCAGTTTGGAGTCCTGACGTTGGGCAAGGTCTCCAGGAGCCCAGTTTGAGCCAGGGTGAAGGAATGGGTATGGCTGCACCATCCCAGCCTGCAAAGAGACCCCATGGCAGGAACAGGACAGAAAGGTCCAGGACAGCAAAGATCCAAGGGAGAGGACTCCAGAGGATGCTCAGTGTGTTTAGAGTTGAAGGGTGAGAGAATGGGGGCGAGATGGGGCAAGATGAACCCACATCAGCCATTAAGACCTTAGCTCAGGAGTTCAAGTCGTGGGCTCAGTGGTTAACGAATCTGACTAGGAACCATGAGGTTGCAGGTTCGATTCCTGGCATTGCTCAGTGGGTTAAGGATCTGGCGTTGCCGTGAGCTGCGGTGTAGGCCGGTGGCTACAGCTCCGATTAGACCCCAGCCTGGGAACGTCCATATGCCAAGGGAGAGGCCCTAGCAAAGCCAAAAAAAAAAAAAAAAAAAAAAAAAAAAAAAAAGACCTTAGCTCAGGAATTCCCTTTGTGGCTTAGAGGTTAATGAACCTGACTGGGATCCATGGACCCGCTCGGTGGGTTAAGGATCCGGTGTTGCTGTGACCTGCGGTGCAGGTTGCAGAGGTGGCCCAGATCCCACATTGCTGTAGCTGTAAGCGTAGGCTGGCAGCTGTAGCTCCAATTAGACCACTAGCCTGGGAACTTCCATGTGCAGCAGAAGCAAAAAATAAAGAAAAAAAGACCTTAGCTCAAATTTGTACCCCATCAGCCAACCCAGGAATATTTGTTAGAGAAGAAGGAAGGGTGGGGTGTAGATCCCAAGAGACTGAAAGGACGAGCAGACTGGGGCCATCTCAGAGCAAACCAAGGTCTCAAATTGGCCAAGAGACTGTCAAAGTGCATTCATCAGGAGAGATCACCATGTGCTGCAACAACAAACAGCCCCAGATATTAAAGTCTGAGCAAAGTTTAATTTTTCACACACAGTACACTTCAGAACTGGGCAACTCTTAGGGACAGGATTACCCAAGTGGCAGGTGGTTCTCCAAGATACACCCATCCTTTGGCTCTGTCTCCCCTTGAGACCTCCTATCTGGTCATAGTATATGAATGAGAGAGAGAGAGAGGGAAAGAGAGGGAGAGAGAGGGAGCGCGAGAGCGAGCGAGCAAGCCTGGAGAAGCATGCCTCCAAGCATTCCATTCCCAGTGCACAGCCAGAACCAGTCACGTGACTCCTGACTGTCAGAGACTTAGAAGTGTCACACACACACCACCTCCCACCCAAGGAACTGAAGCAGAGGAGAACCAGATGGGTTTGCCACAAGAGTCTCCATCCAAAGGCTCTGAGCCCCGAAGACCAACTCTGCCTACACTCTGATTTGGTAGGAGGCTAGCTTGCTCCACAGGCCCTGCCCATGTCCAACTACACAGCCTTCTGATTGGCTGGTTGGATGTCACATTACCAAGATTTTGTGTAAAGTGTCTAGGATGAGCTGAATCCACTCTCAGAGGGACCACCCCTCTCCCCTCCTGGTGAGGTCCCAGCTGGAAAAATGCACTAGGAAAGTGAGCAAAGAATTTAGCAGAAGAGTATGCTGCAGAGGTTCACAGCTGTATGCCGGAGTTTCCTCTTCCCTCCTGCCCTCACTGGAATGGGCTCGTGATCCTGGGCTGGCCAGAGCTCCTCCTCTCTAGGACACGGATTTATCTGGGCTGGACATACAACCAAGTGGGTCAATCAAAGTGGCCTCAAGAACTTGAGTTCTCAGCTGTCAGGCTAACTGGAGCTGTTGATTGTCAGCTTGCCACTGTGACTGTGGTGGGGAGTTGGCCCCAGGAAGAAGTGAAAAGGTGGGGACAGAATAGAATTACAGACAGAGAGGTTGACTTGTTGACTACAGAAAAAATTTGAGTTCTTAGATCCAGCTATGCCTGAAGCTAGTAATCCAGTTACACAACCAATAAATTTCCTCTTTCAGTGTAAGTTAGTCTGAATTGCATCTTTTATTTTCATTTTTTAAAGTTTTATTGAAGTATAATTGAATTACTGAACTGTATCTTCAAGCAATTACAAATGAAAAAAAAAAATCTTGAGTAATGCAACTATTAAAAGGCCTTGGACGCAAACCCTAACACAGAATTCTTCTAAGCTGGGGCTCTAGGACTCTACAGCCCTCCTTACCCGAAGGCCAAGCTGTTAGAGAAAAAAAGAAAGTTACCTGGACTGTGAGTGGGAGCAGAAAGGACCCAGACCTTCCTACTGGGGCTGTGTCTATCCCTGGGATGTGGCTCTCATGCCCAACTTCCCCTTTCTCTTCAGTCTCATGTCCTGTGGTTCCAGGGGTCAAGACCTGATGGAAATGAGGTGCCCCCAGGACTGCTGGAGAACGCCAGGTCCTTAGGTATAAGGGGCACAGGGGCCAGCTGATCCTCATCTGCTCCACCAGAGGAAGCACCTGGTGACCGGTATCTCACTGCAAAGCCAGGGGCTGATGGGGAACAATGTTCAGGGTACAGAGACCCTTCCCAGTGAGCTTGGGTAGTGATCACAGCCACCCACAGCAGGGCTCGTGGGCTCAGAGGCTCTGTTCAGGGCCCACAGGATCTTGCTCCTCTGACTCGTTCTTTACATATGTGCTCTTTGCACAAGGGCTCTGCTGTCTGGTGGCCTGACTGCCTCAGATCTGCAGGCTCAGCCCCCAGACCCTGAAGACTTCTGGTTCAAAGGCCCAACCATGGAGCCCAAGGTCTAGGAGGTGGTTGCCAGATACCTGTGCAACATTTGGGACATGCTGATACATGATAAAAGTGTACTCATTGTTTTTATTTGAAATTCAAATATGACTGGATGGTCTGTATTTTTATTTGTGAAACCTGGCAACAGAAGTGGGAGGAAGCCCTGGTAGAGAGCAGGGCTGAGGTGGAAAAAGATCCCGACCTTGTCTCCTGTGAGCCCTGAGCCGCACCCCTGCCTGCCCCACCCAACAGAGGCCTTACAAGGGGAGCTGCAGGGGCACCCAGAGCAAATCCAACACAAAGGAAGATCACTGCTCTACCTATATTCTCCATTTCGCCCCTGCTTTCACCTGCCAGGCCCCACATTCCATGTAAGGACCCATGGGAAAACCAGTGCAAGCTGGATGGCTGGGAGCCAGGGCTGGTGACCGACAGGTCTGGCAGAGCTGGGTGGGAGCAGCCTGCACCCTGTGGCCCTAACAGAGTCCCCCTCCAAGGTTGTTTAACCCAGTGGAAGGCTAGCCTGTGGCAGGCTCGCAGTCCCTGAGGCCTGAGTGACTCTGAGCTCTGGGGGGGCAGCGGTTGGATATCTAGTTCTGATAGGGATGGAGTAGACACAGGTATTTTTAGAAGTCCCAATAAAGGACAACAGATAAGGAAGGAAACTTAGGGGACATTGGGAGATCACCGTAAGTAAATAAATTGCTCAAAAAAGCTATCAGAACAAGACAGGTTTGCTTCATTAGTGGAGCCTTGAGAATTGCCTCAGATCGTTGGGTGGGGGATGAGATGAGGCCTGCATTCCTATTCAGACCAAGGGCAGGCAATTGAGGACCACACTTTTGTGGATCTGAATACACAACTTGGATACTAAGGAGGACCTACCACTCCCACAAAGGAAGAGGCAGGTGTTTCCAACCCCCACGCCCCTTGGATGATAAAACTGTAGCCCACTGGATCCTCAGGACAGAGCTTCTGTGCCTGCCCGCTTGCACCTCTCACAGGGTCCTATCTTAATAAATCTATTTCTTGCCTATCACTTTGTCTCTCGCTGAATTCCTTCTGCGTGGAGACATGAAGAACCTGAACCTCAGTGAGTCCAGACACAGGGTGAGTGATTCTAATTTAAAACCATGGATTTAAGTCCCAATCTGGGTTTAGGTCAAAGTTCAAGTCCTGGTACGTGGGTTCAAGTCCAGACACGTGGGTTCAAGTCCCAATCTGGGTTCTGGCTAGGTTCAGGCCGTCAATACTGTCAGTTTCAGTTCCATCATTGACCCCAGAGCCCTGGAGGGTAGTGACCATCAGAAAGGGCTTGGGGGGAGTTCCCGTTGTGGCTCAGTGGTTAACGAATCTGACTGGGAACCATGAGGTTGGGGGTTCGATCCCTGGCCTTGCTCAGTGGGTTAAGGATCTGGTGTTGCTGTGAACTGTGGTGTAGGTCGCAGATGCGGCTTGGATCCCGCATTGCTGTGACTGTGGCATAGGCCGATGGCTACAGCTCCGATTCGACCCCTAGCCTGGGACCCTCCATATGCTGCGGGAGTGGCCCCAGAAAAGGCAAAAAAAAAAAAAAAAAAAAAAAAGACAAAGAAAGGGCTTGGAGAGCAGTTTCCCAGGCAACGCTGTCACCTGGTTTGGAATAAAGGGGCTCACAGCCACATGGAGCACACAGCAACCCTGGGCCTCTCTAAACCTAGCCTCCTGGGGGCCCCCACTGCATATACAAAGAGGCGGTGCACCTGGGTGAACTGACATTACCAGTACCCTCAACTCGTCACTGCTGCGCTCACCGACCCCACTGCAGACCTGGCCCAGGGCGATGGGCAGAGCCACCAGGCCTCTCAATCCCCTCCTAAATTAGCAATCATCCCCTGAGGGCCTCCTGTTACGGGCAAGATAAACACACACTCTGAGCTGTGAACAGAGCTGGCTGTGCTCTGTCATCCCCATCACCCACTTTGAGAGGAAACGGGGCACGGGGGTAGGGCTCTTTTGGAGGGGAGTAAGGCAGTGAATGCAGTATGTAGCCATGTGGAATTCCTGCTACCTGGACTCCCCAAATGCTTGGCCCCACGGGCACAGAGGCAAACCTTCCAGGCCTCAGGTCCAAGGCACACATGAGCCTGACTGTGTGGAGGTTTGGGGGCGGGGGCGGGAATGGAGGATGTGACAGGATTGGGTGCGGGACTGTGGGTACCCCACAAACATAGCTCCTTCCATTTCAGCACCTGTCAAGCATCGATTGTGACCCACTAACATGTGGACATAACTCAGCAGAAAACAGAGCAGATCACGCTAAGGGTGCATTGACATTGTTTGCTGAAATTTGTACCAGTTACAGATACACGTATATGTATGTGTGTGTGCATCTAGACAGAAAATGTGAGGGTATCACACGTAGTGCGAATGTGGGGCACATACGGTGAGAGCGTTTTTTAATGAAAATCACATCCATTATAGATAAATGTATGTATTTTGTATCCACATGTACACACATGATACGCACATGCGTATATGCTTGTGTACATTCATGTGTGTATGGGGTTGCCATGTGAATTGCATCATCTCTTGTGAGTCACAGCCAAGGATGTTGGAGAAACTCTCTTATATTCTGTTTACCTGAAGAGAAAGAAAAACTAACAAGCCACAGTTCCCTTGGCTTCTCAGGAAACAGGCAGCAGATGTTTTTAGGTCAGGCTCTGAAGGTCAAGGGGGTGGAGACTGTCCTCCACCCCCACAGGCACTAGAGGGCTTGTTGACATAGCCCGGGGATGTCCAGGAAAGTGCCTGGACGTAGGAGGCAGGAAACCTTGACTCTAAGACGGCAGCCAATACCCCGGCATCCTGGATCCTCAGGTTCCTTAACTGTCTTACCCGCAGCTTCAGGCCGTTGGGAGACTTCATATCTTGTCATATGTGAAGGTTCTTTTGCGTGGCTCTAAAGAGACCCTTCTCTCCTCTCATTCTCATAACCAGAGGTTTTTAACTTGCAGAGAAAACCCAGGTCATTCCTGATACCCTTTACAGTGACCAACGCCACCCCCTAGCCTGCAACTCACAAAGGAACAAGAGGTAGACAAAAACTTTCAACAAGCAACAACAACACAAGCTGAACCCGCCCTGTCCCTCAGCGTGCATAAGATACACACAGGAAGGAAGTGGCCGGGTGATTCAAAGAGGCCGAGCTGCGATGTCTCAGGAAAGGAATATTTTCCGACAAGCCCGCCCCAACTGTGGTTTGGAACAGGGTTTCAGACACAGCCTCGGCCAGTGCCCCCTCCCCGACCCCCCGCCAGTACTCTAGACACAACAGCAAGGGTGGATCCGCCAGGAAGGCGCCCAGCAGGCTGAGCAGAGTCGCTCCTGTGGGTCCTTGGGGGTTGGGGGCGGGGGGGCGCTGTGGTCCAGGCAGCAGGCAGCGTGGGCAGCTGCCCAGTCTGCAGGGGGGGAGGAAGGACCTCCAAGAAGCCTGTTTCTCCCAGTGTTCCCAGCTACTGACTCACCAACAAACCTGTTTTTGATTTCTCGTCAGAATCAGCTTCAGGCCCTGGCAGGTCCAGCCCTATGGGAGGGTGTCACGCCCTAGCAGAATCCTTTCCACACCCCTGTGACCCATCAGGGCACCCCTTCTGCCACTGCCACTGTCCCACTCCCAAGTCCAGGCTCAGTGGGTGGTTAGCACCCTGATTTATCTGTGTTCTTCGTTCTCTGCCTTTCCTCTCTCTCTTCCTTCCAAGGGCCCATCCTTATCCCTAGAGCCTAGCTCAAGGCCCCCTCCTCTGTGCACCCTCCCTGCCTCTCCCTTGCTGTGACTGATCTGGAATTTGACCATGCCGGCAGCCCTATATCCAGCTCTGGGAGCCTGAGCAAGCTGATGAACTCTCTGAGCCTCCTTCCCCATCTGTACAACAGGGATGATCAAGTTGCCAGCTGAGATGAGATCCTGGATGCTAGGCACAGAGCTGACATGGGTACCCATGGCCCCATCAATGTCAACACCAGCATCATGATGACAGCAGGCCTTTCGTCCTCCTGAGGCGGAATCTCTCTGTGGTGGGAATTATTTGTCCACCTTTCATCTTCCTTAGTGCCTACAGAATATTCCCTGCATACCGCAGGTCTCAAAAAAGAAAGGTGAGGAGCTGCGACTCCTAACTGTCTGGGGCCTGGAGACCCTGTGCTGTGGAGGGCAGCTAAGAGCCAGATCCTGGCAAATAGCAGCCCCTGCTGGAGGGGCAGGAGCAGCTGGGGTGGCCGCATGTCAGGGACTGGCCCCGGGGGCCACCATCCCCTGCACTGCAGCTGAGATGTCCATTGGTGTCTGCTCTCCTCCAGCCATGCACCAGGCTGAATGCTCGATGTGGGTGTGCCTTTGAGTTGACTTCCTCCCACTGTCCGGAATCCAAGCCCCCAGGCTGGATGGGCATCCCCAGCCCTGACCTTCAGCAGGAAGGAATCGAGCACAAGCGCCCACAGAGGCCAAGCTGACCAGGTGCCTGCAGGGTGGCCAACAGTGGGCAGGTAAGGCTGGATGCTTCTCCTCCTCCAGAGGCCAGTGAGGCAAGGAGGATGAAGGGCTGGCATCTTGGGGCCCTGCACCGTGCTCAAGCAGAGGGGGAACCCCGAGAGAACGGCAGTCTCAGGCTGGTGTGGGGTGACTGGGCCTCCTGTGTGGCCTAAGGGGACTGGTGGCTGGACATGCAGGTCTAGGGAAAGGAGGGGCCGGGCCTGTCCTGTGTTGTGGAGGCTCTGAGGACAAGAAGCCAGGCTACTGCCAGCAGAGGCCAGACCCCCTTGTGGGCCTGTCTCCTGCTTCTACCCAGACAGCCCTGCACATCCTGAAGTTCAAAGAGAAAGTGGTTGGGGGTGGGGGGTGTGGTCCGTGCAGTTCGTTTAAATATCTTACTGGTGCTGAGGGCACAGTTGCTGAGGTCACTTAGATTTTCCAGGCAGAGGCTCATATTCATCAGTTAAAACAAATATGCTGTTCTTGAGAATTTCAGGACAGAGAATTGTGGAGGCTTTTCCCAAACAAATGGACTGTTCTCAGGCCTGTGAAATAGAGAGGTCCACAGGACCAAGGCTGAGAAGGTGCCAGGCCCTGAGCAGACCAGCAAGGGTGGCCTCTGATGGACTGGCCCAGCCCTGGGCCCTGAGGGGAAGGGCCTTTGAAAGAAGGGTTATGGAGGGGCATCTCAGTGGGGTGAACCCAGAGGATCCTCTTTCCCAGGGCATCAAAATGCAGGACCTGGTCACTCCATCAGGGCTTGCATTGCTGCCCAAGACCTAAAACCCAGAGCCGAGGTGGGCCCCGCCTGTCTCTCCCATCAAGGGGATTCTTGGCTTCTATGCAGTTGGACCTTGCGTAGTGAGGTCCTCACCCCTGACCCACTAGCTCTCCTCTGTCTTCAGGCCTCTTGCTTCTGCTTTCACCCAGGATGGAGTTGCTGGGTCCAGATTTGCCCTCCCTCCCGAAGCTACCCCCACAACCAGACAAGCTAAGTGAACAATAGGACATCGTCAAGGACAGAAAGTGGCTCCTGGAGTTCTTGTTGTGGCTCAGCAGTAACAAACCTGACTAGTATCCAAGAAGCCACAGGTTCGATCCCTGGCTTCACTCTGTGGGTTAAGGATCTGGCGTTGCTGTGAGTTGCAGTGTAGTTTGCAGATGCAGCTCGGATCTGGGTTGGCTGTGGCTGTGATGTAGGCCAGCAGCTGTAGCTCTGATCCAGCCCCTAATCTGGGAACTTCCATAGGCCACGGGTGTGGGCCTAAAAAATAATAATAATTAAAAAAAAAAAAAAGAACATGGCTCCTGGGAGATGGGAAATGGATGGAGTGAGACCGGAGACTGCCCACTTGCTGCCCAAGGGATTTATGGGCTGCAGAGCAGATGGGGGCGGGGCGATTTCCTAGATGAATAACGAGGGCTCATCCCATTCAGGAGATGGAGCTGGACCTGCAGAAAGATAAAGGCAGCTAGAGTTTTTAGGGCAGAGGTCCTGAGAGGAGACTGCTGCCAAGACCAAGTCCTGGTGATCTGCAGAGGGCTCCCTGGGGTCCTCATACACCTTGGTCAAGAGCACCCACCATAAAGAGTTCCCATCGTGGCGCAGTAGAAATGAATCCGTCTAGGAACCGTGAGGTTGAGGGTTCAATCCCTGGCCTCACTCACTGGGTTAAGGATCCGGCGTTGCTGTGAGCTGTGTTGTACGTCAAAGATGAAGCTTGGATCTGGAATTGCTGTGGCTGTGGTGTAGGCCAGCAGCTGTAGCTCTGATTGGATACCTAGCCTGGAAACTTCTGTATGCCACAGTGTGGCCCTAAGAAGCAAAAAAAATGCACCCACCATAAGCCCGGAGAGAGAATGGTGCCCAGTGCCCAGTGCCCACATGGGGCTCCACTGGCCAGACTGGAACCTCAGATTCACTGGGTATCAGGCAGAGTACTCAGGGCTTAACCCAGAGACTCTTAAGCTGAGACTCAAGAACACAGCTCCAAACTCATCCGACAAATCATAAAAGCAAGACCAGAAAAGATCAAACAATTGCTGGGTGACTTAAATTGCAGCTCAGGAAAAGGCTCAGGAATATTTCTAAGAATACAAAAATATCAAGCCTCCAACCTGGTAAAATCCACAATACCTGACAAACAATGAAAATGACCTTGTCAGGGGAGTTCCCTTCATGGCTCAGCGGTTAATGAATCCAACTACAATCCATGAGGATGACGGTTCGATCCCTGGCCTCCCTCAGTGGGTTAAGGATCCGGCGTTGCTGTGAGCTGTGGTGTAGTTTGCAGGCGTGGCTCAGATCCCCGCGTTGCTGTGGCTCTGGCATAGGCTGGTGGCTACAGCTCCGATTTGACCCCTAGCCTGGGAAACTCCGTATGCCACACTGCAACCCTAAAAGAGCAAAAAAATAAAAATAAAAAAATAAAATGACCTTGTCAGAGTTCCCTGGTGACTCAGCAGAGTAAGGATCTGGCTTCGTCTCTGCAGCAGCAGCTTGGGTTGCTGCTGTGGAGGGGTGTTCAATCCCTGGCCCAGGAACTTTCATGTGCCAAGGACACAGCCAAAAAATAAATAAATAAATAAAATGACCTTGCACAAAAAGAATTTTAAAATTAAAAAAAAAAATCAGTTAAAAAAACAACGGAGTTCCTATGTGGCTCACCAGGTTAAGGATCTGGTGTTGTCACAAGCTGTGACTTAGATGCAGCTCAGATTCAACCCCAGCCCTGGAACTTCCATATGCTGCAGATGTAGTCCTAAAAAGAAAAAAAGGGAAAAAATGTTAAAATCCCCCGAGAAATAAAATGATCTCGCCTTGAAGAAGCAGGAAAACACATACCTAAATAGGAGAGCTGGGTCAGGTCCACTGGCCACCACAGAGTGTCTTGTGCGGGTCAGAGGCTACTTCTGCCTGGGCAGCATTGGTGAGGGAGCTCTTCTAAGAGCTTGAGGATGAAGGGGGAGTGGGGGAAGAGGTCATCAAATACAAAATCAGAGAACTAAGGAAGGAGTCCCCACTGTGGCATAACAGGCTCAGCGGCATCTCTGCAGCACCAGCACACAGGTCCAATCCCCAAGGATCCAGCGTTGCCTTGGTAGGTCTGAACTATGTCTCAGGTCTGATCCCCAGCCCAGGAAATCCATATGACAGTGGGGTGATGAAAAAACCAGGGAAAAAACTCAATTCCACATCCTCCTCCAGAAATACTATATGAAAGGGTCTTCATACCTGCTCAAATCTCTCTCCTCCTTTGTCTCTATTTTTTCCCTCCTTATTGGGAATATCATATACATCCAGAAAATGTTTAAAGTGTAAATGTAAATACTTAGCAAACTATTGACAAGCAAACCCCTGTGTCACCACCACCCAGATGCACCCCAGTGGTACCTCCTCCCTCACTGGATTTCTGCTCCTTGGCATCCCCAGGAAGCTCTTCCTTAAATGGCTCTATAGTTTTTTGGGGGGAGGAAGGGTGCATGCCCACGTCATATGAAGGTTCCCAGGCTAGGGATCAAATCGGAGCTGTAGCTGCCAGCCTAAGCCACAGCCACAGCAACGCAAGATCCAAACTGTGTCTGCAACCTACACCACAGCTCAGGGCAACGCCAGATCCTTAACCCTCTGAGTGAGGCCAGGGATTGAACCTGCGTCCTCATGGATATTAGTCAGATTCATTAACCGCTGAGCCATGATGGGAACTCCTTACATGGCTTTATAGTTTACCAAGCATCTTTCAATGATGAGTGCATGATCTGTGTGTCTGTGCAGATCAACAGAATCAAGTGATGTATGCACGCTTTTAGATCTACCTTCTTTCTTGTAATATTATGTTCTTTTAAAACTTAACCATATTGCTGTATACATCTGTAGTTTAATCTATTCTTGCTGTATAGGATTCACTGTAGTCCATTACATTATGGATGGACATTTCCATTGTTTCCATATGGGGACTTAGTTCAGGCTGCTATGACAAAAATACCATAGACTGGGTCACTAAAATAACAAATATTTATTACATACAGTTCTGGAGGTGGGAGGTTCAAGAAGAGAGTGACTGCATGGTTAGGGGTCAGGTTCTGGTGAAAGCCATCTGGCCATCATCCTGGTTTATAGATGGCTGTCTTTGGCATGTGGCATGTCTCACATGGCAGAGAAAGAGACAGAGACAAATGAGAAACTCTCTTGTGTCTCTTTCTACAAGGTCATTATTCCATGTGAGGGCCCCGCCCTCATGACCTAATTACCTCACAAAAGCCCCACTTCCAAGTACCATCACACCAGGGATTGAATTTCAATATATGGATTAGGGGACACAAGCATTCAGTCCGTAGCAGAGGGTATGATCAGCATATTGCTAAGAACATACTTGCATATGTATTTGGCTGCAACACACACATGGTAGTAGGTAAGTAGCTCCTAGAGAAACTGCAGATTCCTAGAATCTTCAGCTTTAGAATACACTGCCACACCATTCTCCAAAAGTGATTAAGAGCAACAGCTGTGTTAAGAGTTCCTTCAGAGTTCCCATTGTGGCACAGCAAAAACTAGTACCCATGAGGATGCAGGGGTTTTTTTTGTTTTTTTGTTTTTTTTTGTCTTTTTGCCTTTTCTAGGGCTGCTTCCTGCAGCATATGGAGATTCCCAGGCTAGGAGTCTAATCAGAGCTGTAGATGCTGGCCTATGCCAGAGCCACAGCAACGCAGGATCGGAGCTGCATCTGCAACCTACACTGCAGCTCACGGCAACTCCAGATCCTTAACCCACTGAGCAAGGCCAGGAATTGAACCGTAACCTCATGGTTCCAAGTCGGATTCGTTAACCACTGCACCATGATGGGAACTCCATGAGGATGCAGATTTGAACCCTGCCCTCGCTCAGTGGGTTACGGATTCGGCATTGCCATGAGCTGTGCATAGGTCGAAGACACAGCTTGGATGTGGCATTGCTCTGGCTGTGGCATAGGCAGGCAGCTATAGCTCCAATTCAGCCCCTAGCCTGGGAATCTCCATATCCATATGTCTCAGGTTCAGCCCTCAAAAGCAAAAAAAAAAAAAAAAAAAAAAAAAAAGAGTTCCTATGATTACACACAATTACCAACCCCTGGCATTGCCAGTCTTGCTGTGCAGAGCTAGCTCCTTGTGATTTTAATTTGTATGGTTAAGGATCCTGCACTGACACTCTGTGGCTCAGGTTTAATCCCTCACCCCAGAATTTCTGCATGCCACGGGCACAGCCAAAAAAAATTCCCATGGCTAAAGCATATTTATATATTTATTGTCCATTTGGATATCCTCTCTTTGGAAATACCTCTCAAACATTTTGCTCATTTTTCCATTTTACTCACTGTTCTATATTTTTATTGATATTTAGATGTACTTTTTATTTATTTATTTTTATTTCGTGTATTTGTCTTTTTAGGCCTGCACCCACGGCATATGGAAGTTCCCAGGCTAGGGGTCAAGTCAGAGCTATAGCCCTATAGCCCCTGGCCTACACCATAGCCACGGCAACACAAGATCTGAGCCACGTCTGCGATCTACACTGCTGCTCACGCCAATGCCAGATCCTTAATCCACTGAGCGAGGCCAGGGTTTGAACCCCATCCTCATGAGTACAATTCGGGTTTGTTACCGCTGAGCCATGATGGGAACTCTTAGGTGTACTTTTTATATTCTGGATATAAGCCCCTTGCCAGTTACCTCCTTCCACCCTGTGACTTAATGTTTCACTCTTTTAACAGTATCATTGATTTTAAAAAGTTCCTTAATTCAAATGAATCGAAGTCATCAAATATTGTCTTTATCATTAGTGCTTTTTGAATCTTTCTTAAGAGACCTTTCTCTAGGCCAAGGTCATGAAGTTTTCTTCTTTGTTTTCTTCTACAGCTTTATTGTTTGCTTTTCATCTTTCTTTTTCATAGTTAAAATATATAATGTGGTATTTATCATATTAATCATTTTAAGTGTAACATTCAGTGGCATTAAGCTCATTTACATTATTTTTCAACCATCAGCACCATTTATTTCCTGAATTTCTCATATTCCCAAACTGAAACTTTGTATCCATAAAATAATAATTCCCCATCCCTCCCCTACTTTCCCATCCCCTGGTAAAAGGCATTCTCCTTTCTGTCTCTATGAATTTGACTACCCTAAGTGCCTCATGTAAGTACAATCATATTATGCTTGTCTTTTGTGTCTAGTTCATTTCGCCTAGCATGATGTCCTCAAGTTTCATCTGCCATGTTATAGCAGGTGTTAGAAATTCCTTCTTTTTTTAATGCAAAAGGATTAATTTATTTAAAAATTTTCAAGTGTACCTTACCAAACCTAAGAAAACAGTTAAAAACAGGTCTTAGATGGTGACTAGTAATAGAAATCAAATAGAATTTCCTTCCTTTTTGAGGACCCTTTAATCTTTTCAAGTCTTAGACTATTTTGCACTTGAATATTCCTCTCCTCGACATATGCTGAAAAGATGGTCTTTTCCCCATCTCTCCTACAGGACCACCTTTTATTGTTAAGTCATGAGCTAATGTGCCTGGGTCTGATTCTGGGCTCCCTATTCTGATCCATCTGCTTATTTTATATCTTTGCAGCAATAATCAGGCTGAATTCATGGGCTTGCCGTCAATGCATTTGCACAGGGCCCTATGCTCAAAAGAGCTTTGTACTTAATTAAATATTCTTCTACTGCTGGCTTGAAATTCTTGATGATTCTTGAATAAGGGCCTTTCATTTTCATCTTGTATTGGGTCCTGCAATTTATATAGCCAAGTCTGGCCAGTAACACATTGTCAGTATTATTTTAGCTTTTTTTTTTTCTGCCTCATCCATAGCATGTGAAAGTTCCTGAGCCTGAGATCAAACTGCAGCCACAGCAGTGACAATACAAAATCTTTAACTGCTAGGCCACCAGGGAACTCCTAGTTTTAAAACTTTTCACTTTCTTCCAATACTTCTTCAAGACTATCCAGGCTATTTTATGGTCTTTGACATTTCCATATAAAATTTAGTATTGGTTTCTCAAGTTCCACCAAAGAAACAAGAAACAGAAACTATTGCTATTTTGATTAAGGTTACATTAAATCTATAGGTGAGTTTATGGAGAATTGACCTTTAAAAGACTGAGACTTCCAATCCAAAAACAGTTAATTCTTCTAAATACTTAGATCTCTTAATACTAAGAAAAATTTGTACAGTTTCATCCCTACACGTGTTGTACAAATATCTAAGGAGTACGACCTTTTCTTTTTATTGTTGTATTGATGGTAACATAAAATTTACCATTTTTAATCATACACTAGAGAATTGTTAATTCTCCCCACATTATTGTACAAAGATGTGGGTCTTTTTTCTAGGACTTTTTCATATTGTAATTCAGTTCCTCACTTTCCCTCCCATTAACCCCTGGGAAATCAGCACTCTACCTTCTGCTTCTTTTTTTTTTTTTTTTTTTTTTTTTTGTCTTTTTGCCTTTTCTAGGGCCGCTTCTCACAGCACATGGAGGTTCCCAAGCTAGGGGTCGAATCAAAGCTGTAGCCGTTGGCCTACACCACAGCCACAGCAACTCAGGATCCGAGCCGCGTCTGCAACCTACATCACAGCTCAGGGCAACGCCGAATCCTCAACCTACTGAGCAAGGCCAGGGATCGAACCCGCAGCCTCATCGTTCCTCGTGGGATCCATTAACCACTGAGCCACGATGGGAACTCCTACCTTCTGCTTCTAAGAGTCTGTTTTAGGAGTTCCCTTGCAACACAGTGGGTTAAGGATCCAGCATTGTCACTGCAGCGGCTTAGGTCACTGCTGTAGCACAGGGTTCATTTCCTGGTTCAGGAACTTCCACATGCTGTGGATGAGGCCAAAAAAAAAAAGGTTTGACTACTTTAGATCCCTTATGTATGTGGAATGATATAATATTTGCCTTTCTGTGACTGGCTTATTTCACTCAGCATAACGTCCTCAAGTTTCATCCATGTTGCAGCATATGGCAGGATTTACTATTTCTTATGGTTGAGTAATATGCCATTGTGTGTGTGTGTGTGTGTGTGTGTGTGTAGACTGAGACTTCATATTTATATATATATAGAGAGAGAGAGACAAAATATGTGTGTGTGTGTATACTATTTATACATTCTGAATATTAACCCCTTATCAGATACTTGGCTTGCAGATTTTCTCCTGTTATATAGTTTGCCTTTTCATTCTGTTGTTTCATTAGCTATGTGAAAGTTTTTAATTTTGTTGTAGCCCCATTTGTCTATTTGTGCTTTTCTTTTATATGCTTTTGATGTCATATCCAAGAAATCATTGCCAAATCCAATGTTGTGAAGAATTCTCATCATGTTTTTTCCTAGGAGTTTCAAAGGGTCAAGTCTTATGTTTAGGTCTTTAATTCATTTTGACTTAATGTTTGTATACAGTGTAAGGTAAGGGTCCAACTTCTTTCTTCTGCATGTGGATACCTACTTTTCCTAGCCTATTTGTTGAGGAGACTATCTTCTCCCTATTGTGTAACCTTGATAGTGCTGTTTTTTTCCCTTGATACTGCTATTGAAGATCATTTGGCCATGTACTTCAGAGCTTATCTCTGGGCTCTATTCTATTCCATTGGTCTATGTACCTGTCTTTAAGTCAGTACCATGCTGTTTTGATTACTATGATTTTGTTATATGTTTTGAAATCAGGAAGTTATGAGGCTTCCAGCTTTGCTTTGCTTTTTTTCCTCTTTAGCTCTTTTGTTTGTTTGTTTGTTTTTGGCACTGCCCGCAGCATGTGGAAGTTCCCAGGTCACAGTCTGAACCAGTGCCATAGTAGCAACCCAAACCATAGCAGTGACAATGCTGGGCCTTAACCCAATGAGCCACCAGTAACTTCCAGCTTTGCTTTTCTTTCTCAATAGTGTTTTGGATATTCAAGGCCCTTAGAGATTCCAAATGAATCTTAGGATTCTTTTTTTTTTTTTTTTTTTTTCTATTTCTGAAAAAAATGTCATTAAGAGTTTTGTTTGTTTGTTTGTTTTTGTTTTTCAGGCCCGAATCCACAGCATAAGGAGGTTCCCAGGCTAGGGGTTGATCAGAGCTGTAGCTGGTGGCCTATGCCACAGACATAGCATCACCAGATCCAAGCCACATCTGCAAACTATGCCACAGCTCATGGCAATGCCAGATCCTTAACCCACTGAGAAAGGCCAGGGATTGAACCTATGTTCTCATGGATACTAGTCAGATTCATTTCCACTGAGCTACAACAGGAACTCCTAAGATCTTGATAGTGATTGCACTGACTCTGTAGATTGCTTTGGGTAATATAGACATTTTAGCAAAATTAAGTCTTCTAATCTATGAACATAGGATATCTTTCATTTATCTATGTCTTTTTTAATTTCTTTCTTTTTTCTTTTTTGGCAGACCCACAGCATATGGAGTTCCAGGCCAGGGATCAGATCTGAGCTGCAGTTGCGTCCTGAGCCACAGCTGCAGCAATGTCATATGCTTAACCTACTGTGCCAGGCCTCCTGCTTCCTGCTTCCCAGTGCTCCCAAGATGCCACTGATCCCATTGCATCATAGCTGGAACGCCTTCTTTAATTTCTTTCAGCAATGTTTAGTAGTTTTCAGTGTACAAATCTTTCATCTTCATAGCCAAGGTTATTCCTAAGTATTTTATCATTTTTGATGCTGTTGAAAATGGGATTCGATTCATTTCTTAATTTTCTTTCCAAATGGCTCACTATTAGTGTTTGCAAATGGAACTGATCTGTGTATGTTGGTTTGTATCATGTTGCTTTTCTGAATTCATTTATTTTATTAATTCTAACAGGGTTGGGTTTGTGTGTGTGTGTGTTTAGTATCTTTAGGGTTTTCTAAATATAAGATCATGTGATCTGCAAACAAATAATTTTACTTCTTCCCTTCCAATTTGGAGGCCTATTATTTCTTTTTCTTGTTTTTTTTTTTTTTTTTTTTTTTTCTGTCTTTTGGTCTTTTGTTGTTGTTGTTGCTATTTCTTGGGCCGCTCCCGCGGCATATGGAGGTTCCCAGGCTAGGGGTTAATCGGAGCTGTAGCCACCGGCCTACGCCAGAGCCACAGCAACGCAGGATCCGAGCCGCGTCTGCAACCTACACCACAGCTCACGGCAACGCCGGATCGTTAACCCACTGAGCAAGGGCAGGGACCGAACCCGCAACCTCATGGTTCCTAGTCGGATTCGTTAACCACTACGCCATGACGGGAACTCCTTTTTCTTGTTTCCCTAGCTAGAAGCTCCAGTACAATGTGGAATAAATATGCCAAAAGTAGACATCCTTGTCTTGTTTTTTACCAGAGAGGGAAGCTTCCAGTCTTTGAACAAGATGCTAGTTGTGGGTGTTTCATAGATGCCTCTATCAGGTGGAGGAAACTCCCTTCTATTCTTAGTTTTTTGTTTTGTTTTGTTTGTTTTTGGCTGCACCCACAGCATATGGAATTTCCTGGGCCAGAGATCAAACCTGCACCTCAGCAGCAACCCAAGCTGCTGCAATGACAATGCTGGATCCTTAACCTGCTACACCACAAGAGAATTCCATTTTGTGAGTATTTTTATCATGAAGGGGTGTTGGATCTTGGCAAATGATTCTTGAGATATTTATGTGATTTTCATATTGTCTTCAACTAACCAGTTTTATCATATTAATTTCCAGATGTTAAATCAAACTTGCATCTCTGGATAGTCTCTTGGTCATGATATATCATTCTTATTCCCTGATTTTTCCTTTCTCCAGCTTTCTGTTCTTGTTTTGTGAATGCAATACCTCCTTAAAAACCTTTGGGATGTTAATTATCATTTTTAAGTTCTACTCATTGCCTCTATTTTCTCTGTCTTCCCAGGACAGCTGTTACTTGGTTGATCTGGCTCCTTCTCTTGTGATGACTGTTTCCTTGGTTGCCAGTTTGCATGTATAAGATTGAGGCACATGGGCAGCCAGCATGGCTTTGCTCCTCAGTCTGGATCTGTTTCCTTAGCCAGCCTCGCCTCTTCCCGGGAAGGCTGGCCTGAGTTCTGTCCACAGGGTGACTCATCCTAACTGGCAACTTTCATTCAGTGGAGGGTGCTGGACCTCCTCACCCCACAGAGACTGACTAATGAGGGTGGTACCAAGCCTCCTCCCAAGGTCACTTCCAAGTGCAAGCCCAGTACTTCCAGCCTCATAGAGGGCTAGAGGCAATCAGTGTTCACCCCAATGTTCTGTGGACCTGTGGATGATCCCTCCATCAGTGTCCACCCCCAGCAAAGCCCCTGGTTGACCCTGTTTACAAACTGCAGAGTGAACTCACAGCCTCTCCAGGGGGATGGGGAGGCTGGCACCTCTACCCAAGCTGCCTTCTGCACACTACTGGACTGCAGTCTCCCTCCACCTTGCTTTATAAATCAATATGATAGTGACTGTTTTTTATTTTCTGGAAGTACATCAAGGTCAGCAGTTCACTGATACTCACCTGTGTCCCCACCCTCTTCTCAAGTCTGCTCGGGATTGTGCTAAATTCCAGGGAAGGGGTCAGGGGGTAGCTAGGAGAGGAAGGTAATAGTCTGCTTGATCTGCCCCTGGACACCTGAGCTGGCTCATTTTCCTCATATGTCTCTAAGTCCCATACTCACACGGTTCTCACCCCAGTCATGGTAATGGGGCCATGTGTAGGAGGCCTTGGGCCTGACAAGACCAGGATCATCCTACAATAGGCTGCCTAAGCTCAGCAATGGTCCTCCAGTGCAATGAGATCACTTATAACCATTGGCTGACTTTTTGCATGAGAAATATACTTGGTGCTGAATGCTCTGAGAGTGTTGTAGCAGTTGGGACCATCTTTGGCTGCTGGGTTGAAAGATACCCTAAAATAGGAGTTCCCATCATGGCGCAGCGGAAACAAATCCAACTAGGAACCATGAGGTTGTGGGTTTGATCCTTGGCTTTCCTTAGTGGGTTAAGGATCCCAGGTTGCTGTGGCTGTGGCGTAGACCCCTAGCCTGAGACGCTCCATATGCCACAGGTGCGGCCCTAAAAGCAAAAAAATAAAAATTAAAATTAAAAAAAAGCAAAAAAGAAAAGAAAAAGAAAGATACCCTAAAACAGCAGTGGCTTAAATATGACAACAATTACTCCATGTTGGAGGAGAAGACTCTGCTAGGGAGGTTGCAGCCTACTGATGCTCAACCTCTACCTCTCCCAGGGTAACCTGTGTGTGGCTTCCATTCCTAAGATTACCTCATGGTCCAAGATGACTGCTTTAGCTCCAGCCATTAGTTCCACATTCCAGCCAGAAGGAAAAAGAGGAAAGAAGGGCTTTCCCACTCCTTTTAAAATTACTTCCTGGAAAAATGTTTAGAAATAACTAAACTACTTCCTGGAGTGGAAATTGTTCATGGTGCTGCCACTCACACCCCTTGGCTAGAATTCATCCAGATAGCCATGTGCCATGCTCAAAACCAAGGCTTCCTTTATTAAGGAAGGAGTCAATATGGGGGGGGGGGGAAGCACCATAACCCACCATGATTCTCCTCTCCCCAGTGGCCTGCATGCCCTGGGTACCTGGGAAGAGAGCCAGCTGACTGTGCATGGCCCAGATGGTCTGGTCACTCCTCACCTCCTTTGCTATGAGCTGAATAATATGTTCCACCCAACATATTCACCCATGTTAGAATATGTTCACTCAATGTGATGGTGTGTGGGTGGATGCTTAGGTCATGAAGATGGAGCCCTCACAACTGGAATTACAGATTATTAACTAGAGATTATAAGAGACCCAGAGCTCCTTAAATTTTCCCTTCCACTTCATGAGGACACAGTAGAAGTCTGCCACCCAGAGAGCTGCCACCCAACCCTACAGGCACCCTGATCTCAGACTTCCAGCTTCCAGACTGTGAGAAATCAGTTTCTGTTGTTGATGAGCCATCCAGTCTGAGGGGCTCTGTTATAGTCCCAGAATGCACAAAGACACCCATTCTGGAGCTTCAAAGACTGCGCAAGTTTCTGGAGATTTCTGGGCCAGAGTTAAGTCTCCATTACTTGCTGGACACCCAGTTTTATGGTAGCCTTGGCTTTGAATACGTCACCCAGCCCAGAGTGAAGGCTCTTCCCCAGGGCGGTTCTGGGTAGAAGAGGCACTGAAAGAATTTGTCCCCAGGCATCATGGAGGCCAAAGGAAGCTGTCAGTTGGAGGTGGCAACAGAGCTGTGGAAAGAAAATGGAAAAAAGCCTGCAGTCGCCCTTCCTCCCATCCAACAGGGCCTGTACGCTGATTCCTTTGGAGCAGCTGGGTTTACAGGGCCCTGAGAGAAGAGGGACAATTCACGGGACCATGGTGCAAAAGTGTTTCAAAGTAGTCTCCCCACATTTCATACCCGTTTGGACAAGGCCCCATGCCCCTCTGTGGGCTGGGCCAGAGCAAGTTTTCTCCTCCAGGGGGAGGCCTGCCCCATAGACAGAATTCCAGACTAAAGAGCTGGAGAGGAAATTTCTGTCGTGGCTCAGTAGCAGCAAACCCAACGAGTTATCCATGTGGACACGGATTCGAGCCCTGGCCCCACTCAATGGGTTAAGGATCCAGAGTTGCTGTGAGCTGTGGTGTAGGTCACAGATGTGGCTTGGATCCCGTGTTGCTGTGGCTGTGGTGTAGGCCGGCAGCTGTAACTCTAATTCGATTCCTAGCCTGGGAACTTCATATGCTGTGGGTGCAACCCTAAAAAGATGAAAAATAAAAAAAGAGAGAGAGAGCTCGAGAAAGCTGTGTCTAGTGGCCTGCAGGGAGAACGATGGGCCTGCTTCCCCAGCCCCACCCTGGGCTCCCTGTGGAGGCACAGCTCCCCCACCCAGACTGACAAGCAGGAAAATGTGCTCTCCGACAGTTGGGAGGTGAGAATCAGGCCTGCCCCAGACGGGGGCTTTCTCCCACATTCCGCCTTCGTGCTTCTCCTAACTAGAGCTGTCTTTCCAGAGCCTCTGTCCTCTAGGGCCACCTGAGGGACCTGGGCCCCAAAGTCTCAGCCTAGCCTTACCTCTGTGGCGAGTGAGGTGTCCCAAGGCATGGGTGTCCCCTCTCCACCCCTTTTAAGCAGCACTTCTTTGGGGCTGGCCTAGCTCCCTTCCTCACCTCAACCTCATCCTTTCAGAGGAGGCAGAGGCCCATGTCCCTGTGCTGGGGTCTCTTGCACAGAGAGGCCGGGGGATCACTGAGGGTCCCGAGTTTGGGGAGTGGCAGAGCGAGGAGAGGAACTCGGCTCTTGGACCACCTCTGCCCTGCCTTCTGACTAGCTTTGGGCAATCAGCCTGAGTGGAAATGATGTGTAACCACATTTAATCCCTGGCTTGACTCGTTGTCCCCTCTTCTGGAAACACTTGTGTAAACGCCATCTTTGTTGGTGACATTGAACATAGGGCAAGAGTGAAAAACAAGCCTTTTATTTTCAACTGCTGAGATTTGGGGGGTCATTTGTTACTACACCATATTTTGTCCTAACTGATACACACTCTGTTCCAAACACTGTTCGTGGCTCAGAGGAGCTAGTGGCTTAGGGGCTGATCACCTGCATAAGGATGGCAGTGTCCAGTGTCCCATCTCCCACTTGTCCAGTCTCACGGCTCTCATATTGGATTTGGGGAAGCTGCTCTCCACTCAGAGCCGGCCCATTTCCACTTTTCCAGAAGCTCTTTACTGCCAGAAAAACATCTGGGGTCACCCCAGCTCTAGCCCAGCCCCTGGAGGCTGTAGCCTCAGGTACCGGGCCCTCTGGGTTCAGGGAGCAGTGTTGGCTACACACCCAGAGAAAAGATAGGGATCTAGGAGCCAGACAGCTGAGGTCAGATCCCTCCAGTGGTGTGGCTGCGGACAAGCCCTCCACTTCCAAGCCTCATTTGTAAAATGGGTACAATAATGTCAGTCATTTCCGATGAGCCATGACAGGAACTCCGCCTCCTCCTCCTCCTCTTCTTCTTCTTTTTAATCTTTTTAGGCCCTCATTCTCAGCATATGGAAGTTCCTGGGCTAGGGGTCGAATCAAAGCTGCAGCTGCCAGGCTATACCACAGCCACAGGAACTCGGGATTCAAACCACATCCATGACCTACACCACTGTTCATGCAATGCCAGATTCTTAACCCACCAAGTGAGGCCAGGGATTGAACCCACGTCCTCATGAATACTAGTTGGGTTTGTTACTGCTGAGTTACAACAGGAACTCCTTGTTTCTTCCTCTTCTTTTTTTTTTTTTTTTTTTTTTTTTTTGGTCTTTTTGCCTTTTCTAGGGCCACTTCCCGCAGCATATGGAGGTTCCTAGGCTAGGGGTTGAATCGGAGCTGTAGCCGCCAGCCTACGCCACAGCCTCAGCAATGCCAGATCCTTAACCCACTGAGCAAGGCCAGGGATCGAACCCGCAAACTCATGGTTCCTAGTCAGATTCGTTAACCACTGTGCCATGATGGGAACTCCTGTTTCTTCCTCTTCTGAAGTCAGGCTTTGGACTTTGCAGTGCTTCCATCAGATGGTCCCCTGCAGGCATCAACAAGATGATGACAACCCTGGATGTCAGGTGCTCAGACCCAAATCTCATCTTCCTTCTTTCTCCCACAGGCCACATCCACCAAAACCGGACACTGGTCCCTTTACATGTGTGGTCATTCACTCTCACACACGCATACACACCAGGCACCATGTACTCTGCTCCAGGACACCTCCACCTCTCACAGAGACCCACTTCCTGCTTCCCCAAACACCCCCCTCCATATGACACACAGCAGGTCTCCAGTTAAAACCCACATTGGGGTTTCTGGCATGTTTCCCACACCAAGGAATTCTCCAGTTCTGGGTGGATGACTGGGTGTCCTGCAAATTTAATTCAATTCTGACACCACCTACCTGGAGAGACCACCAGCTCCAACAGGTTAGGGGCTCAAGCCCACAAGACCACCCCCACTTCAGATGCCAATCCAAGTCCAGGTTGTCACCTGTGCTTCTAACTGGCTATAAATTGGAGGTTCCCAAGATCCCACCTCTTCAGGTTTGATTAATTCACTCAAGCAGCTCACAGGACTCAGAGGAACCAGTGTAATATAAATGGTGTATAAAGGATACAGATGAAGAGGTACCTTGGGTAAGGTCTGCAAGGGTCTGAGTGCAGGAAGTCTGTCCCTGTGGAGCTGGGGTATATCACAGACTAGTAGGTGGATCTGTTCATCAACCCATAAGCTCATCAAATCTCCTTCTTCAAGAGTTTTTATGGAGCCTAAGCTGCAGCCCTACCCCTCTTCTTAGAGGTCAGTGGCTGGGGCTGAAAATTCCAACCTTCTAATCTCATGGTCTTGCTGGTGACCAGCTCTATCCTGAGGGGGGTCTTGGGCCTCACCCTATATCACCTCATTAGCATAAGCTTGGGTGGGCTCCTTAGAAAGAACAGAAGACACTCCTGTCACTCAGGAAATTCCAAGGGTTTAGGAGCTCTGCTCTAGAAATCAAGGACAAGACCAGATGCAATTCTTATTCCACCAGGCCAGTGGCCCTCTGTCCCTCCCACCCCCACACCAACCTCTTTCATCTCCAGAGCTTGCCTGTGTCCTCTTCTGCCTGGAAACACTTTGCCCAGATGTCTGCCAGCCTCCTTAACTCATCTTTTTCAGGTCCTTAGTTAAATGTCACCTATTCAAGGGGTCCTTCTTCATCAACCCCTTCACAAAGAGCATGCCCTTCACTGAGGGTCACCTTCCCTTCATTACGGTGTTTTTTGTTTTTTAGGGATTCACCTGCATCATATAGAAGTTCCTGGGCTATGGGTCGAATTGGAGCTGTAGCTACCAGCCTACACCACAGCCACAACTCGAAGACCTGCACCAAAGAGCATGGCAACACTGGATCCTTAGCCCACCCAGCGAGGCCTGGGATCAAACACACATCCTCACAGATACTAGTTGGGTTCGTTTCCACCGAGCCACAATGGGAAGTCCCATTGTTTTTTTTTTACTTATCACCATCACCACCTGACACAGGGGCTTAGGAGTTAACTGCCCCACCCCCAGTTAAGATACAAACATGAAAGTGAAGGCTGCCCTCCCTCCAGTGATGCCTGGGAGAAGTGAGAATGCCCCTTTCCTATGGAGGATCACCAGGCAGAGGCAGGGGAAGGTGATGATGGCCTGAGAGAGCAGCCCCTGGCAGGCCATTGAGAACCATTCACTGTGGTCTCTGAGGGTCTAGGCCACACTGACAGAAGCTTGGAGCTGAGTCACCCTCCCCATAGGCAGCACAGTGGAAAGGAAGAAATCACTAAAGCTGTGAAAGCCATCCAACAAAGGGACCTTTGAGAGGACAAAGCACTGACACTGATGTGTGGGGCCCAGAGCCAGGCTATCAGCTCTTCCCTGCCTGGCAAGCTGGGCAGGACATGCGTGCAAAAGGACAGGGTCTGAGGCACAAAGAGTTCTTGGGCCACAGGACCCTACTTCACAGTGGCTGGTGCACCTTGGCCCTACAGTGAACCTACCCCACACCCACCGAGGCAAGCCAGCTCTCATCCTGATCAAATCCATGGTCCTGCAGCCAGTCTCTTGATGGCGGTGAGTGTGGTTTTCAGCACCTTGGACACGGTCTCAGAATAAAGGGAACAGGCCTAGGCCTGGACCTAGAGCAGTGGGTGTCCAGACCCCCTGGGGCTAGCCTAGCTCCTGCAAAGGACAGACTCTCTGGTGCTTTGGCACAGCTGACTCCAGGGTCCCAGGATGTAGGTACCCCGCCAGGTGCATTTTCCTCCCTAGGAGCTGCTGGGCTGACGGGCTCCTCTGTTTCCATAGGAGGATGGCAGAGGGGGCTTGGGTCCACCTCTCCCTCTCTGACAGGCACCAACCTCCTCCAGGGCAGCCTGCACCCCTGCCCCCCTGCCAGGAAGGCAGTGAGAGGGAGTGAGATTCTGCCAGGGACACACAGGATGCTTCAGCCAGGATGAGGCTGAGCCACCCCCAGGTGTCTCCAGGGAAAAACTCACTGAGGCTGCAGCCCCGCCCAGTGGGGTGGATCAAAGAAAGCTTAGTGTGTGAGGATTTCGTAGGCGGCAGCAGGGCTGGCCCCCCCCACACACACCTTCCCAGGCCCAGCAGAGGCGGGGTGGTGGGGGCGGGGGGAGGAAAGGCAGTGCTTGCACCCACAGGGTGCCTGTGGCTTTGAAAGCCAGGCAGGGCCCTTTGGGGCTCCTGGGCACAAAAGCCTTTCTGTGTCCCCTATATCTTGTTTTTAGGAGATGGGCCTCAGTTCAGCCTCCATGGCCTCCCCTGTGTTCCAAGGGGCAGGTTCAGACAGTTGATGATGGGGAAAGAGAGGGGATACAGAGACAAGGGAGGAACAGTCAAAGCAACAATAATGCAGCCTTGGGGCAGGATCCTGGTTCCCCCTCAAGGGCTATATATAATGACATAGGCATTTTATACACCTAAGAGAAAAGTTATATTCCTTATGCTCCTTTTAGAAAGGAATAGCTTAGAAATAAATAGTTTAAAATTGAATAGTTTGGAGCCCCTCCTTGTGCTTCTCCCTCTTTGATTGCACCCTAAACACAATTACCTGAGCTAAAGATTGAGCTCAATAGCCTGTGGGTGAAAGATTATAAGCACATAATGTTTCTCAGACACTTTCCTAGTTTGTTCTCATCTCTGATCAATACGCCCTTTTCACAAGTATCGTTATTCTAGGAAAAGTTAAGATGCCGTCACCCAGAGGACCACCACCAGGATCATGCTGAGATCCCTTGAAACCAGCTTCCATGATTAAGATTCCCTGAAAGAAATAAGAATGCCTGTCTGCCCCAATCCTGATTCTTATCTGAAACTCTGTTCTCCTTTTAGACTATAAAATTCCCTGCCGTTCCTCCCCAAAGAAGAGCACTGGCTTTAAGGCACTAGCCTGCTGTGGCCTCCTTTGCCTGGCAAAGCAATAAAAACTGTTTTTTCCTCCTTCACCCAAATCTCTGTTTCCGTGTTTCTCTTCGGCATGGGTGGACAGAGGCTGAGTTTCTGTAACAGTTGCCCTGGGCATCTTAGTGAGGTCCCCTCCTCCTTCTTCGTGGCTTCTGAAGTCTTGGCTTCCTGTGGGGGTGGGGAAGCATGGAAAACAACACCATTCCCACCCCACCCAAGCACCATGTGCTTCGTGGTGGAGACCTGTCCAGGCAAAGGCCTTATCTAAGAGATCTAGCAAATTACCGGGTAGCCATCGGAGCGGAGCCCAAGCGCAGACGTGTGTGCAGCAGGCTCCTTGTTAGGTTAATTATGGCTCCTCAGCACATGGATACTGGCGTCGGTAGAGAGGGCAGATCCAAGGTTATGTTTTCCTTGTGAGGAGTTTTGCCAAAGGTCCTCCCGCTGAGGCAGGAGGGAGAAAGACAGAGAGAGTGGGGAGACCCCACAAAGAGCCGAGGGGTCTGTAGACCCCATGCTAGCCCTCAAACCTGGCAAACTCAGTCCCCTTTTTCATCTATAAAGTTCACCCTTCTACACGTATGATGCGCCAGGAGCCACTGGCCCCTGAGTTTGGCCCATAGTAATGATATTATTATGTTAATGACATTGGCTTCAAGCTGTACAGAGATCAGCACATTTCTTCCTGGCAACAAACCCACCCTCTTTTCATAAATAAGGAAACTGAGGCCCGGGGGATGGCAAGTGACTGCCTAGCTGACTAGGCTTCAGAAGCAGGTTCAGGAAGCTCCTAGAAAGGACAAGTGTGTGGGCTATGGAGGACTGGGGAGTCCCAGCACCCCTCCCTGGAGGGCCAGCCCCACAGGCTCTCAGGCTGCTTAGACCTCTCAGCCCACAGTGCCTGCTCCCCACACACCCAGAGGGTAGTGAAGGCTCCACGCCTCAGGCCCAGGCAGGCCCATGGGTGCGGTTGGTCGGCTGCTCGCTTGGCTCTGGTCCCGTAATTATGTCAGGCGTGGCCCTGGGCCAGTGCCAGGTGACCTACCTGCCGACCAGGCGCTTCTGCCCCTCCCAACCTCTGCCCTGGCCTCAGTCTTGCCTTCCAGGTACCTCCTGCAAGACTCTCCCCCACACCCCTGGAATTTTGTCCCTGGGCTGTCCCTGCCACAGTTTCAAAAGAAAAACATGGACTGGAGGAAAGAGGAGGCTCACTGGGCTCATGGAGGTAGGGAGGGGCCCCTGCACCCCACTCTCCCAAGCATAGCTCAAGATTCCCATGGGAGGCCTCTCTGCCAGCCAAGATTCTGCCTTCCCTCTGCATGTCCAGTCACCTGGTCCCCCTCCTCTCCTAGCACATGTGTCACCCACACAGTTTCAAATGGCTCAGAACCTCCAGGGCCCAGCCTCTCTCTCGAGGCCTGGGAGCTCCCCATGGTCTGGGAAGCTTAGAGGATCCACCCAGTCTCCCAGGGGGGCCCTGCCAGACCAAGATACCCAAATGCAGGACAAGATAAAGGGCCCCTCCCTGGGGGACCACCAGGAGTCACTCAGAAATTTGGGGTCCTTCCCCAGGGTCCCTGCATGACCCACACCATCATCCCAGGCCTCAGGTCTTTTAAGAAAAGGAGTGGGTGGAGCTCCCTAGTGTCTCAGCAGGTTAAGTATTCAGCGTGACGCTGCTGTGGTGTGGGTTTGATTCCTGGCCGGGGAACTTCCACGTGCCAACAGGCACAGCCAAAAAAAACAAACAAAAAAAAAACAAAAAAAAGAGAGAGAGAGATAGAAAAGGAGGAGTTCCCGCTGTGGCGCAGTGGAAACGAATTGACTGGTATCCATGAGGATGCAGGTTCAATCCCTGGCCTCCATCAGTGGGTCAGGGATCTGGCATTGCCATGAGCTGTGGTGTAGGCCGCAGATGTGGCTCGGATCTGGTGTTGCTGTGGCTGTGGTGTAGGCCTATTTGACCCCAGCCTAGGAACTTCCATATGCCATGGGTGCGGCCCTAAAAAAAAAGGAAAAGAAGAGGAGAGGGCAGGTTGAGCTCCAAATGGGACCTGACGGGCTCAACTGGCCTTGCCCACCTCCCTTCATTCCTTTTCCTTTCCTTAAATGAAAAGAATGAAGGGGTGCAGCCTTGTTTCCCAGCCTTCGGTCTTCATGGGGAGCTGGATGGGGTGGCAGAAGAACTGGTGGCAATTTGCAGGCCCTCCCCAGAATTCTGCGGAGGTGGGGTCAACACTCTGCTTCACAGTCCTCCAGAGGCCCCTGGGTGGCTACAATCTGAGACCTCCCGGCTCACAGCTTCCCTCTCCCACTCAGACATGACCACCACTGACTCCCTCTGTCCTTCCTCTTGACCAGGCACTGTGCAGCCCCATGGTTCCTCCAGCTAAAAGCTTCCTCCAGCTCCTTTTGTCTAAAATCCACACCAGGCTTATGCCTCGAACTCTTGATCTGTCTGAACTGCACCCCTCACCTATGGTAGGTCTTGGGCATGTGGGAGGCTTTGGAGTCAGATCCCCTTCTCTGCTCACAGCTGGAAGTCCCTGTCCCGGGGGCATCACCATCCAGCAGAGTGGAGGTTATCGATCTTTGCCAGTGTCTGTTCGCCCTACTTCAGAGGCCGCGCCAAGCATCTGAGCAGGGACAATACAGAGCATCCTGCACTCCCGGGCCACTTGAGAGATAAGGGACAGAAAAGCAGTGGGGCAGCTTTCAGAGTAAGGCACCCGGACCTATACTCCAAGAAGCCACTGTACCCTGCCTGCGCAACTAGACTGTCCCTCCACTGTCCCAGTGTACAGGGTCGGGGTCCATAGGATGCCCTTTCATGGTCCAATTGGTCCATTGCCCAACACAGGGAGGCGCTCAGCCTACCTTCCCTCAGCCAAACCAGGCTGCAAATTCGAGCTGAGTTCCTGGGGTGCAGAAACCCCCACATCCCAGAGCTAGAACCCCCCACCCCCACCCCAAGTCCTTTAGTGGGCCTTGCCACACCTTGATTACCCTTTCTGCATCTCTGTGCCCAGCCAAACCAGCTGTCAGCATAGCCCTGCGGTCAGACTGTGTCTGTGCCCTGTGCTGGGTGAGGCCCCTGCCTCTCTGGCACGCAGACCAGGCTTCGTCCTTTACTCCAAGTCCGCACATCTGCCTTTCCTTTTGGAGCAGTACCTCATGTCCCTGTCACCTTCCTGACAAAGCTCTCCATCCCCTAAAGACAGGCCCGTTCCTCCCTTGAATTTGTACGCTCCTCCCAGCCCTGCCACCAAGCCAGGCACACAGGGAATGTGTGAGTCAGAGACCCCTGTTCCAACCGCAGCTCTGCTCCTTATGAGTGAGTGAGTGACACTGGCCAAGTGAGCCCAGAGGACTATTTTCTCACCTCTCAAGCGATGCTTCCAATACATCCTTTATTCCTTCATGTACTCAGTGAACATGAATTACGTACTTACTCGTGTAGCAGACACTGCCTCAGGCACCCAGGAGGCATTTGTAGACACATTCTGAAGGAGACAAGGGATGCCCAACAAAGAAAAGGTACAAGAAATGGCAGCGAGGAGAGAAGGAAAGAGGATGCAGGGGGCCCCTTTCAGATTCTTTTTTTTTTAATCTACAGGAGACCTTTGTTAATCCCCAAAGGGTACATGTTATGAACAAAATGTAGAGCTTATTTTAAAATGTTAAAATAGTCAATGTAACAGTCACAAATATAAAGGCCTAGTTCTTTAAGTTTTTTTTTTTTTTTTTTTGACTGTAACTGCAATAGTGACAACCCTGGATCCTTAACCCACTGAACCGCAAGAGAACTCTTTCTTTTTCTTTTTTTTTTTAATTTGGCAAAGAGACCAAGAGTGGTGAAACAGATAAAATGTTTGTTTGTTTTTTGTCTTTTTAGGCCGCTGCCACGGCATGTGGAAGTCCTCAGGCTGGGGGTCTAATCAGAGCAACACCTGCCAGCCTACACGACAGCCGCAGCAATGTAGGATCCAAGCCGCATCTGCGACCTACGCCACAGCCCACAGCAACGCCAGATCCAAGTCACGTCTGTGACCTACACTGCAGCTCAAGGCAAAGCCGTATCCTTAACCCACTGAGCGAGGCCAGGGATTGAACCTGCGTCCTCATGGATACTAGTCAGATTTCCACTGAGCCACAACAGGAACTCCCTAAAATGTTTTTTTAGAAAGAGAACAGGTACAGATAGATGCATGGGAGGGCTCAGACAGAGTCAGTCGCCTTTCTTTAAGCTTTTAAGTTCAACTTATTCTTTTTTTTTTTTTTTGCCATACTCGAGACATGCAGAAGTTCCTGGGTGAGGGATGGAACCCGTGCCACAGCAGTGACTCCAGCCACAGCAGTGATAATGCTGGATACTTAACCTGCTGCTCCACAAGGGAACTCCTCATTTTTTTTTTTTTTTTTTTAAGGGTCGCAGGTACGGCATATGGAAGTTCCCAGGCTGGGGGTTAAATCAGAACTGCAGCTGCTGGCCTACACCACAGCCTCAGCAATGTGGGATCTGAGCTGGGTCTGCCACCTACACTGCACCACAGCTCACGACAATGACAGATCCTTAACCCACTGAGCAAGTCCAGGGATCTAACCCTCATCCTCATGGACACAACGTCAGGTTCTTAACCGTCTGAGCCACAACAGGAACACCTGTGCTGCTTTTTGATGGGTGCACAGTACTTCCTGGTGGGGATGGCATGCATCCTGGGAACAGCCTGTTGCTTGATTCCCTGGGCCCGGCTCTAAGGGTGCCCTCTCCCTTCAGCTGTGCAGCTGGTACTTGATTGTCCACAGACACCTCCATCTCCTCATCAGTAAACCAGCTGTTGCAGAATCAAGCCTGTTGACACAGGGCAGGGGTGTAGAACAGTGTCTGGGATATGACCAACAGGACTTGATTAGAAACTCTCATTATCAGGACCCTTGCCTTCCAGGTCAAGCCAGCTGGCTGGGAGGCTCTGCCTGGTATACCACCTTCTCTTTGCTCTTAGAGGACAGAAGAAGCTGAGCTCTGTCCCAGAGCACAGTGAGGCTGAGCTCAGGAAATGGTGGAGACTAATGAGAGCAGAGGGGGACTGCCTTGGCAGCCAAGGGGTCAGTGCATTTTGCATCAGGGTGGATGCTGGGAGGGGCCCGGTATAATACGGAAGGTGCTGTTTTTTAGAGAGGGTTCAGGGAAGGCATTTGAGTGGAGGCCTGCAGAAAGTGCAAAGGCCCTGGGGAGGGCCCACTTGCTGTGTGACAGATGCTGCAGGAAGGGCCCAGGCAGATCTGGCTGGGTGGGGGGCAGCGATGCCAGGTTAGGTGGGGTCTAGTGCTGGCTGGGAGTGGGGGGGCCATCTGTGGGTTCTCATCACAAAAGGACCTGTCCATCTGCCTCTGAATGGGAAAGGCTTCCCTGGGCTGGGCTGGGAATAGGTTATATGTAGCCTGTCAGTGACGGCTGCTGTCTTAGTTTAGGCAAGAGAGGGTAGAAGCTGGCCCCAGAGTGGCAGCTACAAAGCCTACAGAGTTGGATCTGCTTTTTTTTTTTTTTGTCTTTTTGCCTTTTCTAGGGCCACTCCCACCGCATATGGAGGTTCCCAGGCTAGGGGTCCAATTGGAACTGTCGCTGCCGGCCTACACCACAGCAACTCGGGATCTGAGCCACGTCTGCAACCTACACCACAGCTCATGGCAACGCCGGATCCTTAACCCACTGAGCAAGGCCAGGGATCGAACCTGCAACCTCATGGTTCCTAGTCAGATTCGTTAACCACTGTGCCACTACGGGAACTCTGGATCTGCTTTTTAAAAAAAATTTTATGGCTGTACCCACGGCATACAGAAGTTCCCAGGCTAGAGGTTGAATCTGAGCCACAGCTGCGACCTAGGCCACGGATGCAGCAATGCCAGATCCCTTAACCCAATGGGCCAGGGATCGAACCCATGCCCCAGTAGAGATCCCAGTGCCTGCAGTCAGGTTCTTAACCCACTGCCTCACAACAGGAACTCTGAGTCGGATCTGCTTTGATTGTGAGGCCAAGAGAATTGACCTCTACCCATCTATGTGCTGCAGGACCTAGCTGGGGTCTGGGTGTCCATCCAGAGTGGTTAGCCACAAGCCCACGTCTGTTGCAGGGCCCTTCTGGAAGCTTGTAGGGTGTGTAGGATGAGAGGGGCAACCAAGTCCACAAGTGTGGGCTCTGGGCCCAGGCCTCACTGACCCATGTCTGGGGCTATGCAGAGACCATGTTGAAATTACACGACCACACTCTTTTTTGAATTTCAAAACATCACCTGCCCATGCCATTCCGCTTTGGGTCCTCCCCACAAAATCCCCAGGGGTCCTCTGGACACCATGGCCAGCAGAGCTGCAGTGGCCCTAAAGGATAGGCATGAGGTGGTGAAAGAGATAGTGTGTCTGGGAAGCCCTACAGGCCTTTGCAGAGAGCTGGTCACCACTGAGCAGGTGGAGCACAGGGCACATGCAGTCATGGACCAGGGGTACCTGGGCAACTCTGGTTACACAGAGCTAGTGGGGGGTGGGAGTGGGGAGAAAGGGGGCCACACTCGCTATGGATGGACAGCCAGTCAGTGGCCTGCTGAGCCGCAGTGCCCCTGACTAAGTGAGAAGGATGGAGTCTGCTTCCTCCATCTGTCACCATAAGACCAGCTCCGTGAGTGAAAGCACCATAGAATTACAAAGTGCCGAGAATGCACATCATTATTACCCAAGGCTGTGGCATCATTTTTCTACCGTGTGTGTGTGTGTGTGTGTGTGTGTGTGTGTGTGTGTGTGTGTGTGTCCCAGAGTGGATTCAACATACGCTCAGACCCAGAAGGCGGAGAAACACGCAGGGTTGAGGGGATTAGAAATAAAAGTTGCTCAGGTGAGCCAGGTGAGTTGAAGAGGGGGCGAGAGCGTCGCCTCAGGACCATCCCCCGCCCCGTCAGGGGAAGTGGGAGGAGTGCAGGAGGTGGAGGGGGCGGGACACTCCAAGGGGTGGGCGGGGTTATTGGGGCGAAGGCTTGGAAGTGCTGGGTGGTGACCACTTTTCCTTGGAGTCTGGCGCCTGCAAGGGCAGAACCTCAGAAATGGGCGGTCCCGCTCCAAGGGAGTGGCCGGATGGGAGTGGATAGGGCCTCCCTCCCGCGCCCTGCTGCCGCCCGTGCTGACCCGCCCAAACAAGAATCCCGAACCTTCCGGATTTCTACCAAAACAATCCTCGTTGTACAGCAGAAATTAACACAATATTGTAAATCAGTTATATTGCAGTACAATTAAATTAAATTAAAAGAAAAAGAAAATCCCCTTGCCTGGAGCAGATCATGAGTTCCAGGAACTTACTAGAGCATTGGGAATGGAGAAAGAGGTTTCTCAGGCCCCCTCTCCTCCTCACAGACCACCTCTCAAACCACCCCCCCACCCCGCCTCTAGGAGCCCCTTTCAGCCTGGACAATGCAGTGCCCCCGGCCCCCTCCCCACCATAGCCCCTCCCACATACACTCCTGAAGCCTCCCCCGCAAAGGTATGCTCCACAACTTTCCCACAGGTACATCCCACAGACTCATCTCCCGGTCCCCCACAGCCCCCCGCCCCCTTCACAGCCCCCTACACCCCAATCCCACCCGCCAGCCTCCCCGCAGTCCCCCACAGCCCGCCACCTGGTAGAGAAGGTTCATGGTTCTTGCTTCACCAGCAGGACTACCTGCTTCCGGCTGAGGGGCCATCTTCCTGGGAACAGGGATGCCAGGACAGGCTGGAAAATGACGTGCTCTGGGTCTTTGAGGATGCATGAGATCTGAGTAGAGAAGGCTGTTCCAGCTCAGAGCAGACCAGGAGGAAGGAGGGTGATAAATCCAAGGATAATCCAGAACAGAAAAAGTGTAAGAAGACAGGAGGGGTACAGAAGCTTGATTCAGTAAGTCTGCCTCCAACCAATGTGAAACAGACAAGTAGAGAACATGGAGGGAGGAAAATGAGCAATAGAATAACAGAAGAAAACATTTCCAGACTAAAGCGAGTCTTCCATGGAATGCAGGATGAAGGACACAAGACCCACCTGTAGAAGTATCTCCATGAAAGTCCAGAACAACAGTGTAAGAAAAGATTGAAAAATTTCAAAGAGGGTAAAAGTAAAAGGTTCACTGCAAAGGAGTGAGAATCACAGTGGCTCCAGACTTTCCATGGGTAGCAAAGAATATGAAAAAACACAAAGTAATTTTGAAGCTAGTTTTGTACACAGGCAGACCTCAGAGAGACTAAGGGTTCAGATCCAAGTGCTGTGAGTCATATGAATTTTGTTCTGGTTTTCCAGTGAATATAGTTATGTTTATACTATAATCTATTAAGTGTGCAATAGCATTGTGCCTAAAAATGTATAGGAGGTCTCCTGTGGTGCAGGAGGTTAAGGATCCAGTATTATCACTGCAGTGGCTCTGGTCACTGTTATGGCAAGGGTTCAGTCTCTGTCCTGGGAAATTCCACATGTGAACAGGTGTGGTCAAAAAAAAAAAAAAAAAGTAAAAACAGAAATGATAAATGATTAGCCCTGGAGTGGTAGACTTTTGTGTGTGTGTAGTGGAGGGGGGTATCAAGCATGGGAGGGGGACAAGAGAGACATTTTATCACTACCTGGGTATTATTTGGTTGTTTTATCTTGTTCATATGTATTACTTTGATTAAAATTTGTAAATGTGGGAGTTTCCACCGTGGCGCAAGTGGGTTAAGGATCCAGCCAGCATTGCCGCAGCTGTGGCTTGGATTTGATCCCTGGCCTGGGAACTTCCATATGCAACAGGTGTGGCCAAAAAAAAAAAAAAAAAATCTAAATGTTAAAAATGAAATCAATGGGAGTTCCCATGGTGGCACAGTGGAAATGAATCCGACTAGGAACCATGAGGTTGCGGGTTCGATCTCTGGCCTCGCTCAGTGGGTTAAGGATCCAGAGTTGTCATGAGCTGTGGTGTAGGTCACAGACGTGGCTCGGATCTGGCATTGCTGTGGCTGTGGCTGTGACCGGCAGCTATAGCTCTGATTAGACCCCTAGCCTGGGAACCTCCATGTGCTGCGGGTGTGGCCCTAATAAAGACAAAAAAAAAAAAAAAATGAAATCAATGATCAAATTACTTCCAAAGTCCTTGAACTTGACAAAATTGTGACACTCCATAAAGCAAAGTAAACACATTTTGCTGTTCTACTCTGTAAAGCATTTTCATTGGCACTTTCTCAGTTTTAAAACCATCACCAAGTGTATACAGAGCATGCATTCTTTACCGTATTGTATACAGGAAGGGAAGAAAAAAAAAAAAAAAAAACAGTTTAAGTATTTACCTAAAGGCACAGTGCCAGCTAGGGTGAACAATAACAGCTCCCCACACCTACCCCTCAAGTGAATACTTCCAGGTACCAGAGCGGTTGACTAGGATCCCTCCCTGCACCCAGAGCCACATCCCTTCCTAGTCATAGATCAATGAATTTTTCTCTTATTTCAGAGGCTTCCCAGCAAGGAGTTCTGCCCCTTCTTCCCCTCCTGCTGGAGCCATTCTATTTTTATTTCAGGTCATTGCATATGGCTTATGTCCCAGCCAGTAGCTACGCTCCAGGTGCCAGGCTCCCTGGCAGCCGCCCCTATTTCGGGAGCAGAGCTCTGCCTAGGGCAGGACACAGCCTGGCCACGGCCATCTCGGCAGCTTAAGGCTGCAAGTGGCGCGACAGCCTGCAGGTCTGCCCAGAGGAGCCCGATGACTCGCATGGGCAAGTCCGTGGACCATGTGAAATTGTTTGACATTTCACACTTGGAGCAAATGTGGAGAAAGAGACAACCCCAGAGCTCCCACCACCTAGTTTTAGTCCTAAATAAAGTCCATGTTGAAGGTATGGATGAAAGCCCCTTGGGCCCTCCTTGAGGGCCTCTGTACTCCTGGACTGTGGGGACCGATGCACAAGGAACAGGGCCTTCACATGCCTCCAGCTCGTACAAGCATGCCCTCTTTGCAGCTTTGTGCTGCACTGGTTTAGGATATTGCAAAGCTGAGGCTCTCAGTTCTCATTGCACTTGGACGTATGTGGGGGACTTTGCTCATGTCTGGGTTTTGTTCTTCCCAGGCACTATCAACACCGCTGCTCCACTTTCCCCAGGGGGCGGGTGCTCCCCAGCTTACATGGGGCAAGCTCAGCCTCCTGGAAGTGCCATTGTGATTTTAATTCCTGACGTTATACCTGAGTAGTTTTGAAAATTTAGAGAGAACTCTCTGGATACAGGACATCACTAGGCAGAAGCCAGAATATATGCTGAATTTTTCCACTGACTTTTGGGGTTGATAAGGTAGAATGAAAATTTAGAGAATAAACAAAAATAAGTAAATAAAAAATAATCTGTTTTCCACTACCTCAAGATAACAACTGCTTGAGTTTTATGTCTTTTAAACAGTATTTTTGTGCATATAAATGTATAATTATAATTACATAGCTCTAGAGAACATTTTTTACAAATAAAATGTGATTATACTCCATATACTGTTTTATAACCTGCCTTTTCATTTAATAATATATTGGATATTGGACATATTGGATGTTACATAGTTTACTTAACTAATCCCCTATTCCTTTTTTTTTTTTTTTTGGTCTTTTTTTGTCTATTCTAGGGCTGCACCTGCGGCATATGGAGGTTCCCAGGCTAGGGGTCTAATCGGAGTTACACCTGCTGGCCTACGCCACAGCCACAGCAACACCAGATCTGACCCGTGTCTGCGACCTACACCACAGCTCACGGCAATGCTGGATCCTTAACCCACTGAGCAAGTCTCAAACCTGCAACCTCATTGTTCCTAGTTGGATTCGTTAGCCA
Organism: Sus scrofa; assembly: GCF_054392235.1. Taxonomy (NCBI): domain Eukaryota; kingdom Metazoa; phylum Chordata; class Mammalia; order Artiodactyla; family Suidae; genus Sus; species Sus scrofa. The sequence continues at coordinate 154,310,580 of NC_139383.1, forward strand.
CTGAGCCATGATGGCAATCCCCCCACCCCATTCCTATTTATGCTATTTTAAACATTTTGGTAGTTTTCTCTCAGGCGAGGGTTTGAATCCAAGTTGCAGCTGCAAACTAAGTCACAACTGCAGCAATGCTGGATCCTTTAACCCACTACACCTGGCTGGGGATCAAACTCAGACTTCCTCAGCAACCTGAGCTGCTGCAGACACTTAAACAACAGTCCACAGCAGGAACTCCCATTTTGGTAGTTTTAATAGATAACTTTAACCTTTGGAGGAGTCACCTGGTGGCTCAGCGAGTTAAGGATTCAGCATGGTCATTGGTTACTGCTGACGCATGGGTTCAATCCCTGGCCCAAGAACTTCCACATGACCTGGGTGCAGCCAGGAAAAACAAACAAAAAAATCAAAACTTTAACTTGTTACTTACTATTTGCTGCATTAATAAGAACATATGTAATGGAAGTGTGGGTTTTGACCCCCATCCCAGCAAGGGTCCATCACCGCTGGCACTTGCAATTGTGCCTCCCCTGACCCCGTGTGCTCCACAGCAGAGGATCTGGGGTGTGTTACATTACCACCAAAGTTCATGCACTAGCAGCTTGTGTCCCCAAAATGGAAGCTTCACATACGAAATTTGCCAGACTGTGGCTGAGAGAGAATGGCAGAGCCCTGGAATGAGCCGCCCTCCTGGCTCTGTGTGTCTGATCCACACAGTTAACTCTCTGGAATGTGCTTATGGTTAGAAACAGCAGGAGACACGAAAGAGAGGGGAGTATCGGATCGTCATCAGAGCCCACACTGAGTACCTATTTTCCCAAAGCAATGATGGATCACTAAGCAGCCCTTGTGTGGCTGATGAGTAGTGTTGACGACTCTTCCTAGGAGGTCTAAGGGGAACCCCATTGATTATGCAAATCATCTTGATATTTACTGTTGATACTCACCCTGGGCCCCTGTAGACTTCATAAATAACTCAGTGCCCCATGGTAGATGTTGGAAATGAAAGATACTCTGATGGGAGCAGGGCTAGAAATTCAGCCCAGAGCGCAGCTTCCCTGGGTCTCTCACTCCTGTGGAGCCTCATTTGTGAATGAGGGCAACCACCAGCACTACGGAAAGGAACACAGGCCCTATGCTTCCACAGGGCAGAAACCTGCGGCCCTGGGGCCATTGCCATGGGGTCTCTGATCCATGAGAATGCAGTCAGGTGCTGTCACCAGGTCAAGATGCTTGGAAGGCTGTAGGCGTGGTGCTAACGGCAGAAAGTTTATCCTGGGATAGAGGAGGTTTGATTGGAGAGACTGAGCCACCCATGTCCCCAGAAAGAGTTACATAGTCTAATCTGTTATTCAAGGCCCTCTGCTATGGAGCCTAGCGCACCAAAGGCCAGCCTACACCCCAAGAGGACTGGCAAGGCCTTAAGGAGATAGTTTGGGATTTTCCCCTGAGAAATACTGTGGCTCTGACCAGGCTCCCCTGCAAATGCAAATCCCTCCCACCTGGGACCTCCCACAGTGGGGCACTCCCTGCCTGCAGACCCTGCAGACCCCTGCTATGTGATGATGGAAATGCCTTGGTCAGCTTCTGACCTCCAGAATGACATTCCCTCCCCCAGACACCACCCCTCCACCTGTTGGAAGATGACTGCTCTCCGATTACTCCCAGGCCCTGCAGTCCCCAGAGACCTGCTCCATGCCAGGCTGGCCCTGCTGGCTCTCCCCTATACTGAGTTCAGTGAGATGGTCTGTCCCAGCCAACTCTGGTCAGGGACTTGCTGTCAGCCTGTTGGCTGCTTTGTTTTGTTTTTGTTTGTTTGTTTGTTTGCTTTTTAGGGCCACACCCACAGCATACAGAAGTTCCCAGGCTAGGGGTTCAATCAGAGCTACAGTTGCTGGCCTATGCCACAGCCACAGCCATAGCCACAGCAACCTGGGATCCAAGCCACATCTGCGACCTACACCACAGCTCACGGCAGCACCAGATCCTTAATCCACTGAGCAAGGCCAGAGATCAGGGATATGAGTTGGATTCCTTTGCACTGCGCCACTGTGCAAAGGAACTCCCCAGTTGGCTGCTTTTAATTCTCTCCCCCATACTCACCCACAGCACCGCACCTAACTGCCTTACACCTAACCTTTTAATCCAAGTCCTGATAAAAATGCAGAGGGGGTGGGGCCCAGGAGTGTCCTGGGGCTGAGCACGGTGACACAGTCACTGCCCAGTCCTGAGGTCCTGTAACTACAGATCCTCCCCCCAACACCAACTGCTTCTGCTGTTTGTGGACATACCCTAGCAGATTTGTTTTTCAAGCATCAGGAAAACCTATTGTTTACTCTCTTCCTTCTACACTATGGGACAGGGGGTGGGGAGGAGGGGGTTGGGGGGCTCTCCTGAGATGGGGGCTTTCTGAATGCCTGCCACTGTCTTCGAAAGGAACCCCAGCAGAGCCCATAACCTCTTTCAAACCTTAGCAGTGACATCACAACTAATGGCTGCTTTTCCCCCCAAATATATAACGACCGCATATGGAAGCTTCCGGGCCAGGGATTGAATCTGAGCCACAGTTGCTACCTACACCACAGATGCAGCAATGCTGGATCCTTTAACCCACTGCAACAGGCCCGGGATGGAACCTCAGCCTCCACAGTGACCTGAGCCACTGAAGTTGGATTCTTAACCCACTGTGCCTCCTGTCCTGTCAATATTTTTTAAGCATTTGGGCTCTCAGTGGCTCCATGTTGCTTGCTGCTGTCTGGGAGTTCCTTATTTATTATTATTATTATTTTTTACTCACGCCTACAGAGTCCCGGGGCCAGGGATTGAACCTGTGTCACAGCAGTGACACACTGGCTCTTTAACCACTGGGCCACCTGAGAACTCCAGGGAATTCCTGAACAGTCAGGAACTATCTCCAAGAAGGTACAAACATGGCTGTCCTCATAAAATGCTCCAGGACTGGGCTCCAAATATCTGGGCACTAGAAAGACTTTGGTTTGGAAATGTGTGTTTGTTTTCCTGACAGTTCAGCGGGACCTGGGGCCCCTTCTCGTCCCAGCCCTCTTCCTTAGTCTGTAACGCAGAAAAACAAGCTTTCATCAGGAAATGCCTGCCAGCGGAGAGGAAGCTTTAGGCAAAAGCATCTTGGATAAACTGCAAATGTCTTCTGTTGTTACTACTACTTTAAATGTCTTCATTGTTTTCAGGTAGTAGCCTATGAACGAGTGATAAAGAAACAGTGGGTCTGTGCCTGGTGGAGCAGCAGCACAGCTGTGGTTCAGGCCCCCTCCTGGCTCCTCCCTAGGGCTGTGGGCTCTCTCCCAGCTCCCAGTGGCCAGACCCTGCTTCAGGGAGAGCTGGGGCAGTTAATGGGTTCTAGTATCAACATACACCATCCTGCTCCCTAGTCCCGGGGGACACCTGTCCCTGTCCCCATAGTGCCAGATTGGCCCCAGGGCAGTGTGCTTTGAGGTCAGCTTTCACAGTGGACCTCGGGGACTTAGGTGGCTGCATACAGGGTACTTTCTGACTCCAGGCAGAGGGGTGAGGGAAGCAGCCACCTGGCTGAGGGACAGAGTGGTCCGAATGCCTTTAAAACCTCCAAGGCCCATTCTGGTGAAGAGAAGCTGCTGCGGCAGAGGAAGCTCAGTTGTCTATGGGAAATCTTAGGGACAGCCTTGCAGCCCACAGGGGAACCTGGGGATTGGATTTGGGAGGTTGAGCTTTTTGGGGGTAGGAGAAGGATGGGCTGAGGGGTGGGAAAGCGAGACCAGAGATGGGTCCCAGAGAGAAGGCCAGAAAAGCACGTGCCCCCTGCAAAGCCTCCTCTCCTAAGGCCTGCAAGTTCTAGGCTGGTGTCTGCCTGGCAGCAGATTATATGCAAGGCTTGAGCTGGGGCATTTTGGTTTCCTTCCCCTCCTCTCCCAGAGCCTCTCCAGGGCATGCCTGTCAAAGGACCAGCTCTGGCAAAGAAAATAATGAATCATAAATTTTATTTCAAAATGTAAACATCACTAAACATGCATACACGTTAAAACAATAAAATTTACAATTTTTAGTTAATTTTTTTCTTTTTGCATAGGACATCATTACAATATAGAATCTATGCCTTACAAAATACATACAAAGTTTTATCCGAGCAAGCCAAGGCCAGACTGGAAACTGTACAACTGTAATACTTCACTGTAGTGATCCAGGAAAGATGAAATGCAGTCTTCGGAAGCATGATGTGGTGCTGGTTATAAAAACAACAAAAAACGTTCCTACAGAAAAGGAAAATGTGTACTTGATGGAAATGGTCTTGGACCCTTGGATTCTACCTTGGGATTTTGGCAAACAATTCCAGAGAAGCTCCATCAATGGCTTTGGACGGGGGAGGGGCTGTCTGTGTGGAGTCCGGGTGGCTGTGGGCGCAGCACTCGCACACAGTAGTTCCGGCCCCTTGGGAGCCACAGTTGGCCCGTGCCGGACAATGTACAGCTGCTCAGGAGAGTGATGCCTTCCAGCCCTCAAGGTCCTTGGCACCTGGCACAAGGGACTCTTCAGAGTGTGGCCTGGGGGCAAAGCCTCCCAACCACAGACCCAGAGACAGGCACCCTGACCCAGGAATGGATGCTGCCCCACCTACCAGTGTCTGAGCCACCGTGGGAGGTGGTCTCCTGCTCCATGGGGGGCAGGCTGGGGAGGGAAGGGTCCAGCACAGGCACCCCTGTGCTGAGTGGGAGAGACAGCCTTCACCCAGGTCTGTGGATGCCTAGCAGGCATTCAGTTCACACACTTGGTTTCCAAAGGAGCATGTGCAGCAGCTTGTTGCCATGTCACTGGGAAGAGTTCCCCAATCCTGGGAGAAAGTTGCTCTTGCATTCCCTTCCCCGCCCCCATGCTTCCTGTGGGCCCCCCTCTCCCTGCCCCAGGGGAAATGCATGGTGCACAGGGCAGGGAACACCACTTTCTCCCATCCTGTTCATCTTTAAATACAAGTAGTATGGTTTTAAAGCTGCATGAGAAGGGCAGAGGCTGGGCAGGGCCAGGTGGCACACTGCAAGTCCCATATCATGACAGGGGGTCAGTAGAAACCAAGTGTGGTCCCCTGGGCTCATGGCTCCCACCAAATCCAACTCTTCCAACAACTAAGACAAAGAACAGCAGGTTGGGGGGAGGGCCTCTCCCTAAACAAGGTTCAGCATTTATCAGTAGTAAGCTGGATTGTGCATCCAAATTCTGGTACAAAATTCTCTGGAATGTGTCTGGGACAAACCTTTGAAACCCAGCCTCAGAATCAGGAAAATCAGTTACAGGATCTGGCTTTTCCCAGGGCAATCCTGAATTCAAAGAAGTGTCAGCCCACATGATTTTAGCTTTGGAAAATAAGTCACCACAATCATACATGGAATCTTTGGAGAGCAAAGATGTGGGTGACCTGCAAAGCTTTTCTTACAGGTTGCAACGTGACCGATACATCAGGGCCCTTCAAATCTTTCAGTACTGAGTCTTTGAATGACTCTGTAAAAAGGGTTTAAAAAAAAAAATCAGTGATAGCTGTCTGAAATAAAAAAATTCAGGTAGCCTTGTAAACACAGCCGAAATCAGGAGTTAAGAAATGAGGGGACGCTATTGCTGAGATCATGCTTCCCTGTGAGTGGCACACCCGCTTGCTGAGATCAAGGGGCGAGTCCAGGGAGTGCTCTGACCCTGGGCAGCCACCTTAGCACCTGCTTCTGGCAAGAAAAGCAGCTGGGTCTTCTGGAGACGCTATGCTGGGGGCAGAAGACGAATGGAGACCCCACCTCTGTCCCCCTTCACTTGGACCACAGAAAGCCACCTGCCCTGTCTACATGTCCCAACTAGCAGGCTGGGGGCCACCTGTGGCCTGGCTGTCCCCACCTTCACATCACTTTCCCTGGTCTGGGGACCCCAGCGCTGTGATGTTTGCACCTGGAGGCCGCACCCTGGCGAATCCTGCACCTGCCCGGATGCATGGCCTCAGAATAAAAGGGAGTTTTCCTGCACCTCAAGGGCTGCAGGTGGGGTACAGGTAGGGCACCTCCAGGACCGCATCCCCATCAAGGGCATCACTGCCCATTCCTATGTAGCACCCAACAGGAGAGGACCCCAGGGTCCTTTGTGGAAGGGGCTTCATCTTCCCAGATGGCTGCAGGCTTGGATAGGCATATGGGGAGCCGACAACCCTAATATGGCTGATGCAGAAAGGGCTTCCTTGTTTGGGGCATGGCTAAAGCCAGTCTCCCCCTTTTTTTTTTGAAGGGGAACCCCTCTTTCACTCTGGAAACCTTCATCTGGAGATCTCTGCCCCTCGGGCCTGCTTGAGAACTGGGGTCAGCTGCAAAATAAAGGTTTGTTTTCACTATTGTTTCTAAGGAGTCCTATGGGTTCCTCACACTGAAGCCAGCAAGCATGGCCATAAACCAGAAAAATGAAAGACCCTGAAACAGACCCAGGCTGGGAAGACACTCTACATCCTAGAAAAAATGCAGGCTGCTCAAGAGGGTCCTCCCCGTGGAACTGCTTTCCGTGGGGGCCTGGGCGAGGGCAGCTCTCCAGGGCCCACCACCCTCTTCCACATGCACTCCCTACACCCTGATGATGAGATGCCAGCAAGAGCCCACTTGAACCTAGCCTGAGATTCATGGAGTTTTCCCACCCTTTAAGTGAGATAAATTTTAGCCCCAGATGAGTCAGGACAGCCTGCTGGCTGGTGCCCCAGGCCAAGTGCTGGGCATGCTGGGCAGGAATTCCCTCCAGGTGCCCCAAATCAGAAGAATAGTGGCCCATCTCCCAGGCCAGGCCAACTTTGGAAGGACCGCACCCTGCCATTAGACCAGAACTACTTTGGGAATGAAGACGTGCTCATCTGCCAAAAATAGCCAACACCTGCATATTTCTGTTTTAAGGCAATGTTACCCTTCCATCTATCAGACGGAACAGCCCTGGGTCACTTAGAGGAAAAATTAAATTAAGTGCTCTCTTTGGAAACAGCAAACGCCCACTTTCCCTCCCCCACCCCCCATCCCACCTCTAAAACAAACCAGCTCTTCTTTTATTCCAAGATGACTTGGTTTAGAGTCCTTTTCCCCCTTTCTATGTGCAGAGAGACATGGGTTTAGAAAGTCTCCTTCTGCGGTGCAGTGGGCAGGTCACAGGGAGACACCTGGCCCCTCCAGGGGATGCACCCTGTGGCCTCCCAGAGACACACAGCCCCCTCTCCCTGCCTTTGGGGACCCATGGGCAGTGAGCGCACCAAAGGACTTTGGAATAAAATTCCTGAACTTGGAATGTGAGTTCCTGAGTCATGAAATATATTTCAGAGTGTGGCTTTCTCTGCCCCACACAGAAACAACTTTGGGAGGGACCTCCGAGGGCACTGCCGGACCTCTCTTTGGATCCGGGCCCAGGTACTCAGGGCACTGCTCTGTCCCATGTCCGTAGCATATCCCGTTCTCTCTCCTGAACCAAATGCAAGCAGGGCTGTCACGCAGCCCAAACAGAGCCAGGGCAGCCAGCTCTGCACCCAACCAGGTGCACATCCCACACTATTCCCACCCACAGCAAGAACAACGCTACTGCCCAACCTAGTACCTATCATGCTACTCAGAAGCCACCATCACACCACTGGCCAATCCCAGGTGACACAGAATAGAGTGAGAAATGGGGGCCCAAAATGTTGCAGATGGCAGACTGCCACCCCTGGTCTCTATGTACAGAAGGCACCCATCTACTCTGGAGCTGCCCAGAAGCTATGAGCACCAGCTGAGCTGGGGTCTCTGGGGCTTCTCTGTGCTGCACCCTTCTCCGTGATCAGGTAGGGGTGGAAGCAGGATGGCCAGAACCAAGGCACTCTGGGCTTAGGGAAGCCCACTTACAGCCCTCTGAGGTCCCAAGGGTCATTCCTCCTTATCAAAATGAAGAGAGGTCTCTGCAAGATACCCCATGTCCTTCCCAAACCCACACCCTTGTCCCAACACGTCCACACACACACCCACACCCACACACACACTGTCCAGGGGACTTTATTTACAGGCCCCAACTCCCTGGAGGAAGGGAACTCCCTGGGCAATGGGCAGAGGAGTCCACAGAGGGGCACGCAGGAGCCCAGCCTGACCCACCCAGGGTCTGGGCTCTGGGAGAAATGTCCAGGATCTCCACCCCTCCTCTTTTAGCATGGGAAGGCTGGCAATGGGGCCCCTGCACCCTGGTGCCCCACAGGCAGGGGGGAAGAAGCCAGAGAGGAGGGAGGGGTCCAGGGCACAAAGAGCTTGTGGAGAAGCTGGGGGTTCGCTAATTCTAAGCTGGGGACACAATGGGTCTGAGAAAAGTGTTTCCCACAACTTTTGTCCAGTGTTGCCCCCAGAGGAAAGAGAAATGCACATTCTCCGACCTCATTTCCTATAACATGCGCCTCGCCACACCCCCAAAGTCCCAAGTCACAATGTTCCAGTCTCTTGGCGTGGGACAGTCTCTGTGAAGTGCCAAGCATGGTTACACGCACAGCTCCGCACATGGGAGAGTGGCCTACCTCTATCCACCAGGTCAAACAACGGTGTCTTGAGAGCAGGGGTGGTCTGGAGAACATGGGAACTGGACGCACCAATGACACTTCCCTTTGTGGAAGGCCAGTCAGAGAACGTGGTATAGTGGTGGAAGGTCCCCAGTGACTTCTGCAGGAACACAGCAACGGGTGGCCCTGTGCTTGAACCACCTCAGGGCTTGTGCCCCTGGCTATGTGGATATCAGACCAAGCAGCAGACTGCTGAACCCGAGCTTGCATCTGCTTCCAGCACTGCAAGAGGCACCCAAGAGAGGGCCAGGACCTCTGCCCACTCCCTGGGGAGTGCTCCTTTGCCCATCATGGCATAAGTCCCTTTGAGCCGCCTGTATTCTGAGCCCGCATCGGCTTCCCAGGCTGAGCCTGGGCAGGAGGACAGGAAGAGAGAGCTAGGCCCTGCTCAGGGGTCTGCCCTGGAAGCACAAGGTCAGTAGCCAAAGTTGCTCTACACTGCCCACCGGCTGACCCGCTGCCCACGCTGAGCTCTGCCTGCGCTGCCTTGCCCCAGTGTGTGCCCGAACCTAAAAGAAAACTCCAGAGTGCAAATCTATGTACAGAGTAAGGCGGCAGGAAGGGGGTGTCCTCACTGACCTCGTGGAACATGTCCATCCCTGAGAAAGGGGGGTTCAACACCGCTGAATATCACCTTCATGGTATGTCTCTTGTGCAACTGTGGATGGTGTTTTTTGGAATTTTTTCGTTGTTTTTTTTTTTTACAAATTTACTTTGACACCTGAGGTGAAGAAAATTGTTTTTTTCGTTGCTGTTGTTGACTTCATAAAGTTCTCTCTATTCTTATTACAAAAGGAAAAGACACAGAATCACGGGAGGAAATGAGAGCATCTGCTCATGGCTGTCGTGAGGGTCAGCGGGTCCTCAGGCGGTGCCGCGGGGCGGGGCCATGCCTTGGGACCCGGCGGGCCCACATGGGGTGGGGGGGGGAAATGGGGCAGTGCCTCTGGATGGGGCGGGCTGTGCTGCAGGACCCGCACCGCCCTGCCCCGCCCCGCCCCACCCCGCCCCGCTCCGCGGGTGCTCAGGGCGAGCTTGCCGGGCTGATGGTGGGGCTGCTGGCGTCTGAGCGGCTGTAGTCGCTGAGCGAGCCGGTCCGAGAGCCCCCGCCGCGCCGTTGCAGCATCCCCGGGTGGAAGTTGGCGTGGCGGCGCGCGTGCTTGGTCAGGTGGTCGCTGCGCATGAAGCGTTTGTCGCAGATGGGGCAGCTGAACTTCTTCTCGCCTGTGTGCGTGCGGTAGTGCCGTGCCAGCTCATCGGAGCGCGCGAACTTCTTGTTGCAGTCCTGCCAGCTGCAGGCGAAAGGCCTCTCACCTGAGGGCGAAAGGGACAGAGGGTCAGCCTTAGCAACCATGCAGCCAGCTAGCTACACGACCCCCAGGCAGGCCACAAGACCCCAAACCTACTCCTCCCCACCCTTCCTTGTGACCCTCTCTCCGTACTCCATTTCCACCAGCCTCTGCAACAAACACTTCAAGGCAAAGGTGTGGGTGCCTGCGCTCTCCCGCCTACGCTGCGGATGGAAGCAGACATCTCCCAGGAGAACATGGCGACATCTCAGGTGCTGTGGCCCCTCAAGTACACTGCAAAGTGTGCCACCCAGCACCCTATGTAGGGTTAGCTGTCCCTGGTGTTCACTTAAAAAATGCACAACCTTAAAGGTTTTTTTGGGTTTTTGTTTTTTGTTTGTTTTTTGCTTTTTAAGGGCCGCACCCACGGCATATGGAGGTTCCCAGGCCAGGGGTCGAATCAGAGCTACAGCGGCCGGCTTAGGCCACAGCCGCAGCAACGCCAGATCCAATCTGCATCAGTGACCTGCACCACGGTTCACAGCAACACCAGATCCTTAACCCACTGAGTAAGGCCAGGGATCAAACCTTCATCCTCACGTATGCTAGTCAAGATTCCTTTCCATTGAGCCACATTGGGAACTCCCAGAGAATTAAGTTTTACTTGGGGCAAAATTAGGACCTAAACCTGGGAGAAAGCATCTCAGGTAGGCCTGAGAAACCGCTCTGAGAAGGCGAGTGGATAGCTAGGATATATTGGAGTTTTTGTAACAGAGTGAGTAGTAGGAACAAAAGAGGTCTGGGCTCACTGAAGTCATTCCTTTGCTATGCACCTTAGCTAATGGGGCCAGAATCCTGAGTTTTCACAGCCTGCGGGACTACCGGCTCTCACCCTTGGAGGTGGCTGCATTTGCAGAAGACTGAAATACGAGGCAGGAGAAAATAATATCAGTGTATATGATAAAGGTGAGGGGGAGGTCCCTACAGCCATGCAGCATATTTTACAAAAGTTTGTTGCTGGTCTCCTGAAGGTTACTACTAGTCACAAGGAGCAGACATTACCGTGAAGGATTTTAGTGCTTTTCTAGATATGAGAAGATGAAAGAACTGGGCACGTAAAATCTTCTCCTAAAAATATCTGATTATCTGAAGACCTGTTCTTCCAGTTTTCCGAGAGAACTGAGATTCCTGATCTCCACCCTGAGCCCCATTCAGACTGTGCTGCAGGTTGGTAGCTGCAGTGGCTCAGGACTTAATCCATGTAGAGGCTGATGTCAAGTGCCAAACTTCAGTTCATACTGGCCAGCGGGGAGCAGAGGCCCATCCTTGGGCCCCAAGAATGGGAGCCAGGAAGAGAGGGTGGAGTGGTCTGGAGTGCTCATATGCCTGTGAGTTTGGCTATATCACCCTTACCCCATGGAAAGGCTACTCCAGAGCCCCTAAACTTTGCAGGGCCTGGAGACAATTCACAGAAGTCAGTGCCCATTCACCATTCAGACCCTCCTCAGTCCCCTTAGACTCCAACTGGAGTTTGTTGCTCCTTCTCTCAGAGAAGTTCCAACATGACTACCAAGCAGCAGAGACGGAGATGGAGTGGTGACAGAAAATGTGGCTGCCCAGAACACCCAGGAGGAGGCGGTAATGATGGCTGGCTACAGTCATGACCTTGCCCCTCCCTCCCAGCCCTTGCAAAGAGCAAGGAACAGGCCAGCCTTTAACCTCCATTTCCCCCCACTGCAAACTCTGAAACACACACACATACACACACACACAACTACACAGGGAGAACCAGCAGGGGGTTCTCGCATCCCAGAATGCAGCCCTTCTGGCACTGGGGTGGCCACACAACCGCCCTTCCTGCCTTGTCTTTCCTCTTCCCTCCTAACTCTGGCCCTGAAGCTGAGAACAGGTCCTTGAAGCTAGCCCACTAGCGCTCAGCAGAAGAATCCATACCACCTACCCCAAATGAGCCCATCAACCTTAAATATGAACAGACACCCAAAGATGGCCAGACGGCCAAGGAAAACCAGCGGCAGGAAATAGAAAGGCCAAGAGCAGCAAAATCACTGACTCCAGAGGAAAAAGAGCAAAGCCAGGAAACAGAAGAGAATACTAACCTAAAATTTCTAATTAGCATTCTTGAATAAATTTCAGACATTTTATGCATAAAGTGTGCATTAAGCAAACAGGATACCATAAAAAGGATATTCAGAGAACCAAAAATAGTGTTTAGAAACTGAGAGTATGGTTGCCCAAACAAAAATTCCATAGAAAAACTGGAAATATAGTCAAGGAAATATTTCAGGAAAAAAATAGAACAAAAAACAGCTCTAGAAAATATGTGAATGTCGTTGTGTTCTCTGTCTCCCAGTAATGCTGAAGCGGACAGCTGTGTATGGCTCTTTTTGTTCTCTTCTCCTCATTGATTATATTATGTTTGGGATAGAACAGTGTGTGTGTGGGGGGGGGGGGGAGTGCTGGTGGTGGTGGGATTCAAAGTCAGGTAGGAGAGCAAACCATCATTTCCCAAACCTGTCTGATAGTTACAAGCAGTATGAGCTAAAAGTTCAGAGTCACAGGGAAGAAATCTTGTAGGTGCAACATCTAGCTAACAGAGGGCATTGAATAAAAGAACAGAAGAAAAACGGGAGAGGAAATTACCAAAGAAACAATAGAGCAGTATTTGTCAGAATAAAAGAGAAGACAGGAAACTAACATGGAAAGGATTTTAGCACAGAGGTGCACAGGATACTGCATGAAGGCTCCTGAATACTAGGTAAAAAGAGGAGATTGCAAAACGTACTAGAGAGCTGGGGGGAACAAATACCAGGTCACCCATGAGGGAACAAGGCTGGGACAGACACCAGACTTCCCATAAGTCACAATAGATTCGAGATGACAGAGTAACAGAGCCTTCCAAATTTACCTCTTATACTCCAGCAAAAATAAGGAAAAACTGAGAAGTCAGGGAAGCAAGTGAACAACGAAGGGTCATCCTAGGACAAGAGTGAGGGAGAGACCTGGTGGGCCACTGGATCAGTGGGGCAGGGATCACAGAGGGATCTTTCTTCTTTTCAAGAAGAAAGTGAGTTCCATGCACCAGAGTAGGATCAAGAGGCCAAAGAAATTTCAGGACACAGGGAACATAACATACGTACTATGCTTTGGTTAAAAGAAAAAATAGAGGAATTTGAAACCCCAGGAACAACAGAAAATAAGCAAGAAAACTGGCTAAATCAGAAGAAAACTAAAATGCCACATGACTATGAACAATGGGAAAGAGCTCTGAGCCAAGCACTGTTTTAGGGGCTTTTTTTTTAAGGACCACAGGTGCACAGCACATGGAAGTTCCCAGGCTAGTGGTCAAATTGGAACTAGAGCTGCCAGCCTACACCACAGCCACAGCAAAGCCAGATGTGAGCTGTGTCTGCAATCTACACCATAGCTCAAGGCATCGATGGATCCTTTACCCACTGAGCAAGGCCAGGGATGGAACCTGCATCCTCATCGCTTCCGCTGAGCCACAAGAGGCTTTTTTTATGTTATTTACCCTTCTCAACAATCTCATGAGGTGGCAGAAGAGAATGTAGTCCCAGTGAACCTTCACACTTGTTGCCAGTGTTTAGAATTGATATTATAACTGACTCAAGGCCCCAGGAGAAAATGTGGATTTAAGGTAGGAATATACATATGTGCAATCAAAAGAAAACTCTAAATAAGGTTAAAGTTTTAAGGATAATCAAGAGACCAATTAAAGATAATAATACAACCACCAATTCAGGAGGAGGTGGGAGGAGGGGTAGGAATGAGGTTAATCCTTAAATTCCAGGATAGGTAGATAATAGCATCTAAATTTGATAGAATGAGAAACAGCAATAAAATCATATAGTTTTATTTATGGCAGTAACCACTCAGACACCTAAAATCAGCAGTATTGGTCCCTAGGGAATAAGGCTTGATTGGGAAGAGGATTTTTTTGTTGTTATACTCTTCTGTGTTATGTGCTGCAATTGTTTTTGGGCAGGCGGGGGGGGGGGGGGGAAGCGGGCACACCCATGCCATGTAGAAGTTCCCAGGCCCAAGATCGAACCCACACCACAGCAGCGACCCGAGCCCCCTCAGTGACAGTGCTGGACCCTTAACCCTCTGCACCACAAGGGAACTCCCATATCATGTGTCTTCAAAAAAAAAAAAAAAAAAAAAAAGGAGTTCCTGTCGTGGAGCAGCGGTTAACGAATCCAACTAGGAACCATGAGGTTGCGGGGTCGGTCCCTGCCCTTGCTCAGTGGGTTAACGATCCGGCGTTGCCGTGAGCTGTGGTATAGGTTGCAGATGCGGCTCGGATCCCGCATTGCTGTGGCTCTGGCGTAGGCCAGGGGCTACAGCTCCAATTCGACCCCTAGCCTGTGAGCCTCCATATGCCACGGGAGCGGCCCAAAGAAATAGCAAAAAAAAGACAAAAAAAAAAAATCATATGCATTTACTTCTTTCATAACGATAAAAAGTAATGTTTTGGAGTTCCTGTTGTGGCTCAGCAGTAACGAACATGGCTAGTATCCATGAGGATGAGGGTTCAATCCATGGCCTCACTCAGTGGGTTAAAGGATCCGGCATTGCCGTGAGCTATGGTGTAGGTCGCAGATGGAGCTCAGATCCTGCACTGCTGTAGTTGTGGTGTAGGCCAGCAGCTGTACCTCTGATTCAACCTCTAGCCCTAGAACTTTCATATGCCACAAGTACAGCCCTAAAAAGACCAAAAAAAGAAACAAGAAGAAAAAGGAATGTTTAACTCAAATTCTTTAAATATCTAGCACAAAACTTTCCAAATCATATTCAAAGAAATATTGGAATTTTAAAAGTTGTTCATCAGTTCCAGGGGAAAAAAAATCCTGTCAACAAAAAGTGTGAGAAGTGCCGCAATGAATTCCCCTCTAGGAGATTTACAACCTACACCTGTCATTAAGTGCTTGAAAAGGTCCAGCATGAAACAGAGTGGTATCCTTTCTTGTGACCGGATGCTTCAGGTCTGATACATGAGATTCAGTCCCTCTCTCTGCTGTGTAGCCACAGGCAAGTGTGCCTCACTGCCCATAATGGGGTAAAATGTGGCCCTACTGGAACATGTGTTCAAGTCCTAACCCCTGGAACCTATCAATGAGACCTTATTTGGAAAAAAAAAGTCTTTGCAGATATAATTAAGGTAAGGGATCTTGGAGTGAGACCATAAAGATTAGAAGAGAAAGGGAAAGGACTTCAGGGAGAGATATGCCGACAGGCCAAGGAACTTGAAGGATTTGAGGGAGCTATCAGACACTAGGAGAAGGAACTAATACTGCCAACACCTTGATTTCAGACTTCTGCAAAACGGTGAGAGAGTACATTTCTGTTGCTTGAAGCCAACCGCTTCTGTGGTAACTGGTTACAGCAGCCACAGGAAATGAACACAGTACCCCATCCTCATAGTGGGGTCCAGTGGTGCATCTATAAGGCTAAACATACCCAGCCCTTGGCACTGTGCCTGGTACACACCAAATGCTTACACCTGAGACATTAGCTACTACTATTGCTCTTATCTATTATTCTTGGTTTTCTCAAGCTTTGGGCCTGATGGGAGGGGTGGGGAAGGAGGAGAAGGACAGAGAACCAACCCAAATTCAGATTTGGCTTTGCTTCCTAATAGCTCTGGGTCCAAACTGGGAGCTTGTCCTTTTCAGGGTTCTTTTGCCTGAAACTCTGGGAGGTATGTTGGGTGGATATAATTAGAGAGGGTTGTATGATCCTATGGGGGCAGAGAAGGGCAGCCTCCAGCAGGATGGGATGTTGGAGCCAAGCAGTTTGGTGGCAGAGGTGGGGAAAGCCCGGCATTGCTACCATGGCCAGCACGCGGCTCTCAGCCTGTCTGGGCATTGGCAGCATGACACTTTTATTGAGCACAAATGCAATGTCTGGCCCTAGGGATGTGCCTACGATGCCTCAGACAGGGTTCTCCCTGCTTCATTCTCTATTCTTCTGTTAGCCCGTTCCAGGCGGCCAGTAAACCGGTCCATAGACAGACTAATAAACCATTCAGAAGCTATGATTCATGCTGGCATGGAGTAGCACCGGGTCAGGCTCAGCTGGCCTCTGAATGGTGACAAGCAAGCAGCACTCAGGAGGCTGACAAGGAGCAACCAGGAGAACTGCACATGGGTGGGGCAAAGGCAGTCTGGACAGGGAGAGAGCAGAGTCCTCCAGGACAGTACTTCTCACCCTTTTAGTGAGGAAGCCAGGGAGTTTTGTTTACCTGAGTTATATCCACTGACATTTATCATATTAGAAATTAAAACAAAAAATTAGACTCAAGCAGATTCCAGTAGCTGTCAGAGGGATGATGTCTTCACACATCATGGAGCCATGGAACATTCTACTGTATTCTTTTGAGAGAATGAAGGGCAAATGATTTTGTTATGAAAATAGTTCTGGCCTTATGGCTCCCTGGAAGGGTCTCAAGTACATGCAGGTGGCTCTGGGCCTCACTTTGAAAACTGCTGCTGTTCCAGAGACTGACCCCAGGTGGCGCAGGGCTGAGCTGAGTGAGCACAGGGGTGGGGAGTGCCCCCAGGGTGGGGGGAGAGTCCACCTGGTGCACTTAACAAACCTGAGCTTCTTTCTCACCAGGCTCAGATTCTGCACCTGCCTCATTCTGGCATGTGTCAGAGGAACAGCAGTAGTACCACAGGGCTGCCACGAGGAGTGTGCTCCAACCAAGGCAGACCTGACCTTGGCCCTCTCAGGAAGGGAGCCCAGGAGGCCTGCAGGCAACTACCGGCCAGAGGATGGTGAGAGGGCCTTGTGAGGGGAGGCAGGGTGAGAGGAATGGGGCAGGGTGCACTTGGAGTGGGTGTGAAACCAGAGGAGGGCCAGGGTCACTGTGGGGGTCTTGGGGACCCAGAGACTGAGGGAGGGCCCAGCCATGCGCGAGGGGTGGGTACCTGCTTGGGTGCTAGGCTCAAAGGAGCCAGTAGAGAGGAACGGGGATAACTGCGGGAGCAGGCTGAGGACTTGCAGGTGCTAGACTTTGGGGGCGCTGTGTGGGAAGTAATTGGGAGCGGGGCCTGGGGGGCCACAGGGTGGGGAGGCGAGGAAGAGATAGTGGGGGGGCACGGGGAGGGGGCAGTTGGGGGCACGGGGCAGGGCTCAGGGCTTGCAGGGCAGGGCGGGGGTTACATAAATGTTCCCTGGCGCCCAACGAGGCGGCAGAGAGCGGTTGCCTCATCTTATCAGGGAACACGGCGTCCCACACTCTTGCCCAAGCCGCAGGCCTGGGCGGGGACAGCATGTTCCCTCAGAGAAGCCACAGAGGCGGGAGGAGCATGGGCCCGCCTCTTGCGGAGCCCCGCCCCAGCGCCCCCAGCCCCGCCCCCTGGCTGCCTTCCCTTCCTCCCTCCTCCCCTGTCAGGTGCAGCTGGGCTCGCTAGTGCGAGCGTTCCAACCCTCACAGAATCCGCCCGGGGGTGAACACGGCTCCGCCCTTCCGTCAAAGGGCGTACTCCCTGTGACCTCCCTTGCCCCATCCAGCCTTGGCCAAACTGCCAGCCTCCACAGGTTGTGAAGGGACCCCTCCTGGCTCCAAAAGCCCCTACAAAAAAAGACCATGGTGGTTCTTTCCTGTCTGAACCTACTACTGGCAGCTGGGGATGGGGTGCAATTTTTACTTCTCAGGCTTGCCTCGGGCTGAGACAGCCTAGGCTCCACCAGCCCAGGCTCTGGGGAGCCTGGCTGAACACCAAGGAGAAGGACAGGCATCTCTGACCACGATCCCTGAGCGAGAAAGGCAGATGCATCCATCCACTTAAGGGTGCCCCAGGTCCCAAGAGCAGACCTCAGTGAGCACAAGGATGTGTGCCTGGGGGTAACGGTGAAGGGCAAGACTGGTCCGGAGAGTCAGAGGGAGGCACATGGAAAGGTCCCCACAGACAAACATCTGCTCCCAGACCCCAGGCCCCAGCTATTCTCTGCTGGCAAGTGGTCTGTCATTCATCAAAGGTTAGCTCTTGGCTGTAGTTGCAGGCATGGGGCCACTTCCAGCTCTTGACCTCAGAATGGCCATGTTCTTCACTCCTGGGCCCACTCTCCACGCTAGGGCATCTACACAGATAGCCAACCACTGGGGCTGAACAATTGCTAGCCTCTCAGGAAACCCAGGTGGACAGCAGAAAAGCCCGTCATCTGTGGTGGGGAGCTGACTTCCTATTTTCTTTAGGAGGCCATTCAGCTACTCTTCTGGTGGTGTATAGACCCATATGGAGCTGACACATGGATGTCCTGTCTCCTGGGAAGTTCAGCTTGGAAGCTCTGACCCACCATTGAATAGGGGAAGAAGGTGAGGCGAGAAGACAGAGCTGCCCTCAGTGGGGTCCCCCTCTCGTCCAGTGGGGGCCTCAGCAGAAGAGTTGATTTGAGCCCCACCCCGACTTCTACACTCCACTCATTTGTGGATGGCCTCATCTCACAGTTACTGTGAGGGTTACGTGGGAGGACACACATGCTCAGAGGAGATATGCTCTTATCACTGGTGGGGCTCCTGGGAGTATCCCCATTCCCAGCTAGACACCAGCCAGCACTTCTCTTTGCTGGGACTGCCTGGTCCTGGCTTTGCTCGGGTGCTCTGCTCCAAGGCTGCTGCGGTGCATGCATATGGCTGATCACTTGCTCGCCTACACTCTCGCACGTGCCAGGGCTGGCAGGATAAGAAGAGAAGCCACACCTGGCTGAAGCTGGCTACACACCTGCACTGGTGCAGGTTGGATCCTTGGCTTGGGATCTTACACATGCTGAGGGTGCAGCCAAAAAAAAAAAAAAAAAAGTTCTATGAATCAAAGTCGAGAAGACATGTGAAAAGATTGATAAATTCTGATTACAAAAGTATAAAATGTGTCTCCATGGGCAAAATCACCATAAAGAAAGGCAAAAATTAAATAACAAACTGAGAAAAAAAATTTTTTTTGTCTTTTTTAGGGCTGCATGTGCAGCATATAGAAGTTCCCAGGCTAGGGGTCGAACAGGAGCTATAGCCATCGGCCTATGCCAACAGCCACAGCCACGCCAGATCCGAGCCTGGTCTGTGACCTACACCACAGCTCATGGGAATGCTGGATCCTTAATCCACTGAGTAAGGCCAGGGATTGAACACTTGTCTTCATGGATACCCAGGAGGGTTCGTTACTACTGAGTCATGACAGGAACTCCCAGACTGAGAAAAATTTAGCTGCAGCTCTTGTTGCAAGGGGCTAATCTCCAGTATAGGAAGAGCTCACAAAAATTAAAAGGAAAACACAACACCCAATAGAAAAATGGGTGAGGGCTATATAACTGACAGTTCATGAACAGGAGGTAAAATGACCCTCTCTAACAGCTGAAAAGATGTTCAACCTCACCCATCAGGAGACAAATACAAACAAAACCCCAGACACCCTACTTCTTCCCCAACTGGGGTGCTGAGACTGTGGGAACAGGCGCTGCCAAGAACAAACTGCCACAGGCTCTAGAGAAGGCAACTTGGCAATAACTATAAAAATGACAAATGTATGTATCCTCTGAACTCACAGTCAACTTGGGGAAGCTATCCTACACCTGCACATGTGCAGAATGGGGCATGCACCTGATTACTCAATGAAGCAAAAGCCTCGGAACAATTCATGCCCTTCCATAGCCCACTACATGAATCACAGAGCACTCATATGAAAGTGTCTATGAAGAAGGGGTGAATAGGTTCTTTCGGAATTCATAAGGAAAGATCTCTGAGGTACAGCATTGAGTGAGGAGGGCAGGGTTCCAAACAGAATGGGCACTCAGGAGAGTAAGTATGAGTGTGCACGTGGGCATTTGCTCACATTTCAGGGATGCCCTCGGAGGGCACCTAAGAAAGTAGAGCAGAGGTTGCCTGGGGGCAGAGGGCTGGGGGGCATGGAAGGCAAGGAGAACATGCAGAATTTTCTTTGGAAAACTATTTAAATCTCTTGGATTTTGAAACACACAGTGTATGTACTCATTCAGAAAATTTAAAACAAAAATCTGTAGCAAACTAGGAAATGGGAGCCACAAATAACACAAGCTGAAAAGCAGGTTTAAGTGAACAGCACGTGCATTCCCAGCCAGGCCCTTCCAGCCACCACCATTGGATGGCATATTTCAAAGCACATCCTGAATACCAGCCCAAGAGCTCCCCTCAGAACTTGACAGGGGGTGGTTCTTAGAGTATGAGAAACTCCAAACTATCAATTAAGTCCAATCTACCTTTCTAGAAGGAGCTTCCAGGGTGGACTCCAGGAAACCCCTTTCTATACAGGCCAGGGTCAGGACAGACCATCTCAGAGATGAGACTGAGGTCAAAAGTCAGAGTGACCTCACCCAGGTCACACATTGGCACAGCTGGGCCCCTCCCCACTATGGAACAGGAGCCCCCGTGTCATACCACAAACCGTTTGGTTAGAGGGCAATCTGATAAATGGTTTCACAGACCCAGCCTGACTTAAAGACAGGGGTAAAGTACTCCAACAGAAGCAGACCCAGGGCTGTTAATCATGTGCTGGAGGCTCCCCAGGCTCCTGAACACCACACTTCTGTCGCAGAAGTCGCTCTGTCTGTCTTTCCACATGGTTTGGAATCAGCCCAGCCCGGGTGGACGGGGCAGGTGCCAGCTGCTATCCTCCCTCCCCTCACGACCCAAGTGAGTTCACCGCATTGTCAGGATGCAAACCCCAAGTTTAAGGCAGGAGAATCAGTGTCCTCTGCCGGGGCCTGGTGAGGAGGTGGGGACTGGGCTCCTGTGCAGGTCTCTGGGAAAGGGCAGGGTGAGCATGGGTTGGGGAAGCGAGTGCAGCCTGAAAGAGCCTCTGGCAAGCTCCATGGGGCTGTGACGTTTTGGGTGGCAGCAGTCACTGGCAGCCATACAGAGAGGTCCACAGAGATTCACACAGCAGCCAGACTGCTCCCTGACACAGACAAGCCCTGGGCCAACCTGGGGCCGCCCACACTACCCCTGCCCCCAAGAAGAGGACTTCAAGGTCAGCTAGGGGCCCTGGGAGAGTGTGATGGTCCCCTTCAAATGCCATTGGCCTGGGTGTGCAGTCAGCCACCCTGCTCTCACCCCAGGCTCTCTGTAGAGCCTGTGGCAACTACTCTGGCCGCACTTCCTCTTCTGTGTCCCCTCCCCCAGCCCTCATTTCCTCACTCCTCTCCCCTCCCCTGGCCTTTTGGGTGGGCCTTGCCATCAGGGACTCAGCCATACTACTGGACCTACTACTCAGACCTCACTCACCTGGAGAAAGGCAGGGGTCAGGATGGACCATCTCAGAGATGGGGACTGAAGTCGAAAGTCCAAGTGACCTCACCCAGGTCACACATCAGCATGGCTAGGTCCCTCCCCACTGTGGACCAAGAATGGCTGTGGCCAGCTGCCCACACTGACCTCAGCCACTAATGTCCCAGGTGAGAGCAGAAGAGGGATATTGCACAGAGGGGGCCTGGAGGCCCAGCAATAGTCCACGGAAACTTCCTTGGTGCCCTGGCTCCCCAGGGAAGGGCCAACATTGTGAGCAAGTAGCCACGTGGCTCTTCCGAGGGACTGAGTGCCCGGTGGTGGCACCCTCCAAACCACAGGGCCCGAGCTCTTCCTCTGGCCCACACCCACACCTGGTCTGCTCCAGGGCCATGAAGCAGGCTGCTTCTCTCAGGGAAAAAAGTCACACGGTCCAAACAGAATAGAGCCAAACAACTGACTCTGAAAAGAGCTGACTTCATAAAGCAAATAAGTTAGGATAAAAATGGGTAAGCCACTTTAGTCCTAAAATGCCTTGGGTTTTTGAGGAAGCTGATACCAAAAAAAAAAAAAAAAAGTAAGCCACTGACCTACCTTTTCTAGAACAGTTGAAGATGCTGAGGAACTACTCCAGACTCCCAGGAAGGAGCCCAGGAGAACTCCTGGGCCCCTCCTTTAGCAGCCCAGGTCACCAGACCTACCAGTGCCAGGCTAGCCTCGGCCACTTGGGGCAATTTATACCCAGTTTGGTTTGCAAAGAACAGACACTGGAGCAATCAGCTGGAGGCCTTGCCCCACAGCAAACCTGGGTCCTGTTCTGTGCACCCCAGGCTGCACACATGGCGGGGAAGGCCGTCTGCCACCCCCCAATCCCCTCCCTACCTTAAGAGATCCAAGCTGCCCACTCTGATGTGGGGTGGGAGGAAGAAGGCTCTCCGGGGCCTTCAGAATCAGGGACCAAGGCCAGCCCCAGCCCCTCTCTGTCACTGGCCTGGCCAGGGCCTGCCCACCATTTCCCCTAAACTATCCCTTCCTTCTCAGATCCTGCCCAGCCCCACTTTGGCCCAGCCTGGAAGAGGTCTCTAAGAGAGCTGACCCTGAGGACACAGGCCAGGAAGGAAAGCAGGAGCCGCTCTGTAGTCCGCACCCCATGCAGGCCTCTGGAAGCCCCAGAGCTGGAGTGTCCCTTCTTCAAGAGCTCTGCAGGGGACTGATGCCAAGAGAGGGATCATTAGAAGTTGGGGCGAGGAGCTCCCACCATGGCTCAGCAGTTAACAAACATGACTGGCATCCATTAGGACTCGGGTTCAATCCCTGGCCTTGCTCAATGGGTTAAGGATCCAGCGTTGCTGTGAGTTGTGGTGTAAGGTCACAGATGCGGCTCAGATCCTGCGCTGCTGTGGCTGTGTGCAGGCCAGCAGCTACAGCTCTGTTGGACCCCTAGCCTGGGAACCTCCATATGCCATGGGTGCGGCCCTAAAAAGGCAAAAAAAAAAAAAAAACAAAGAAAGAAAAAGCTGGGGCAAGTTGCCTGGGCAGGAATGCAGCCCTGTACTCTGCCTCCTTGTCTGCCAGGAACCTGAGATGGTGCTCCTTGGAGTTGCCCCCAAGGTCACTGGAACCAGGTTTCACATGTTTTGGGGGCGGGGGGCAAGGGGGCCAAGGGAGGGTGACCATGGAGCTGGCCTGGCTATCTCTTGGAAGTCTAGTAAACCACAAAAAGGGGTCCTCTTAAATGCAGTTCCATTCCCACAGGGCAACCAAGAACAGAGACCACTAAGCAGCTGAGCCCCATGCACGCAGGGGACGCACGTGCTGCAGAGCTGTAACTGCAGGAAGGACTGCGGTTATCTTGGGAAGATGGGATTCATGCTTGATTGCCCTTTTTACATTTGGATAGTTTCCAACTGAACTTCTTTTTTGTAGTCAGAAAGAATGTGGTACAGTTACCTCACAACATTGATGTGTACATACGTACCTACATATGTATATAGACATTACAAACATCTTTTACAAATAAACCTCCTCACCCAAACTGCAGTTCACTAACTGGGCCTGCTTCCATGGAAACCAGTGCTCTGGCCTCTGCTGAGGGAGTAGCAACTAATTTACAGGCATGGGGCATGTGCCTGGGAAGGTCAAAAGAACCACATGCCAGGAATTTCATAAAGGTGTTTTCCCTGCTTTGGCTAAGGGTTACAAAACATATTTGAAAATTTCCGTTCCCAAGGTCCCCTTTCAAACAGCAATAATAAAATACCAATGGTTTCTGCCAGCAGGCAGCCAGTAGCCACTGCAGACAAGGTCTCTGGAATCCGTCTGCCCCCCTGTGTCACACACACACACACACACACACACACACTCTCTCTCTCTCTCTCTCTCTCTCTCTCTCTCTCTCCCTCCCTCCCTCCCTCCCTCTCTCTAACCACAACTGTGTATTTCTTTGTATTCAGGGAGGGGTAGCTGCTATGGCACGGATTGGATCCCTAGCCCAGGAACTTTCGCATGCTAAGGGCAGAGCCAAAAAACCCCCCAAAAGACAAACAAAAAAATTATTAAAAAATAAAGAACATCCAGAATATACAAAGAACTCTTAAATCTCAACAATAATTGAACACTTGATTTCAACAATGAGCAAAAGACCCAAACTCAAGTAAATAAGACATACAGATGGCAAATGCTATGAGAAGTACTCAATATCATTTGTCATCACGGAAATGTGAGGAAAACAATGAGACGGCATTATACACCAATGAGAGCAGCTAAAATTCCCACAACTGACCATACCAAATGCTGGAGCAGCTGGAACTCTGGTTCGCTAGTGTTGACAACGCAACATGTATAGTCATTTTATGAGATGGACTAGAGGTTTCTTATGAAGTTAACCAGACTCACTATGTAACCAGCAATCCCCCTCCTAGACACTCCACCGAGAGCAAGACCACTGATTCTTAATCGGCCAACACGGGAATTTAGTGCTTGCTGCAGGTGACTGGATGCATCCATACAATGGAGCACTCTTCAGGGATGAAAACTACTGATCACACACACAAATGGATGCATCTCAAATACATCTACGTCTATACATGGTATGATTATTCATATGACATTCTGTGAAAGGCAAAACTGTAAGGACAGAGAATACAAGAGGGGTCGGAGGGGTTGGAGGATCAGGAAGCAGCTGACCACAAAGGGGAATTTTTAGGGTGATGGAACTGTTCCGCCTGGGACTGGGATGGTATCCAGATATAAGACTCTACATTTGTCTAAACCCACACACTGTGCTTCAACAAGAAGGCACTCTAATGCATGCAAATGTTTAGCACAGAAAGGAGGCTGGGGAATCCCAGGATGGAACACAGACTGGGACAGCAGCCTCTGGCCATGTTACAAATACACAACATGGCCTCTCAGAAGGTGCCGACCAAAGGAATTACACTTAAACAAAGCTCTAGTTTCTCATGAGAGAAGCCAGGGTAGGCAATTCCCAAATTGCTTCACTTGTATGCTGGGACTGGACAAACAGGTGAACGCATGGTGGGTGGGAGCCCATGTCTCACTGTTGGAGAGGGCGGTAACAGCGAAGCAAGGGGGGGAGAGTCCTTCCTTGAGACATGGCTGTGAACATAAGCATAATCCCATGTTCACACAAAGGGATAAGTGAGTAAAGGTATAAGGACACATCCATGTTTGGCTCTGTCCAGACAGGGACACCCCATGGAGCAAGGCACATCTGCAGCCCTCAGATCTTGGTTTCTAAATACTATTTTCCAATAAAAGGATACAGGGATCCTCAGAGAAATGGATGAGTCCAGGACGGGAGTGGGAAACACACAGAGGAGCCTGCATCATCTCATAATGCCAGAAAAGTGAGGAAGTGGAGAAGAGCCAAAATGATGGGGCAGGTCCAAGGGACCGAGGAGACAACAGAGTCCTGGGCCAAGACAGGAACGTCTGAGCAACAAAATAAACATTAGCAGGAAGTCACATGGATATCACTCTCCTACCAATATGAAGTGATGAGAAGAGCATTTCGTTTTTCCCCAAAAGCCATAAACCCAGTCTCATCCCGAGAAAAATGCCAGACAAATGCAAATTGAAGGACATTCTACACAATTCCTGGCCACCAATCCCATAATTGTCAAGGTCAGGGGAAACAAGGCAACTCTGGGAACCTGTCCCAGCCTAGAGGAGCCTAAAGAGAGCTCACAACTAGAGTTTCAATAATGAATTACGGAAAATCTATTTCCCTCATATTTTGTGATCACTGCAGCAGTGACCACACAATTTATTTCTGAGTGCTAAGTCAGTACTTCTTAGACAGTGCAAAGGGCTAATATAGCTTCACTTGTTCGGGAGAAAAGTTAAATGCTGGAGAAAGTGTTTTCTGAGGTTCCTTAGATGCAAGAGGGGTTAGGAGCACTGGATCACACCACAGTCACCTTTGCCAACCAGACACTCCACAGCCCATTTTGAGGACAAACATGTAGGAGCTGCCTGGTGACTGTGGCAGAGAGAGCTAAGTGCCCACTGGCCAGGTCTTCTTTTTATAGAGAAGACAGCTTTAGCTTTTGCAACAGCAATACACCAGCAGAAAACACTTCCTTCTCGACTCCCTGGCAACTAGGATTGGCTTTGAGAACTGATTCTGGGCAATGAGTTCTGGATAAGCCCCTGGATCCATTTTCATTATAGAGAGAGCTATATCTCCTCAGCTTTTCATGCTTGCCTGAAATATGCCCTCCCCACTTAAAGTATGATCTCTCTGCCTGCACTGAGTCCTTCTTGCCTCAAGTATGTCCTTCCTACTTAGAGTGTGACCTCCCCTATCTGGAGTGAGTTCCAGTGTTGCAGGACCAGCAGCCGTCATGCAATCACCAGCTTCAGGGTTAGCTCTCTTCTATTCTTGAACAACTGTAGTCTTGTTTGCCCTAAGGTACTGCTGGCTGGAGCTTTAGCCGTTCTTCCTGAATAACACCGCTAGATGAAAGGAGGGCCTTGGCTGATAGTGCTGGACAACACAGTGTGAGGCGGCCAGGGGAAGGTGTTTCCCTGCCACCAAGGGGCGTCCTCACTGTACCCTCTCAATTCTCCCCAGACCTCCCTGCCAGAGAGGAACTCTGGATAAAGATGGCAGGTATCTGCCTTCCAGTCCCCACATCCCTCTAAAATGAAAGAAAAGAAATATTAAAGGACATAGGAGGAGGGAAAGAAGATAACAATAATAATTAGGAAGCTGGAAATTAGAAAGCAGACAGAAAAGCAAAGAAGTAACTACATTTACTCTGTGCACTGTGCCCCGCCCCGCCCTCCCTGCCAGAGACTTATGAGCCCCCAAAAGTGGAGGATACAGGGGGGCTGGAGGAGGGGTCATCAACGTTAGTGAAAGATGCAGTGGACACACCACGGTCCTCTCTGTGCCTCACACGCAGCTGCCTGCCTTTCTGGCACCTGCCAAAGACCACCTGACTGTCTGAGGTCAGTGGAGGTTGGGACTCTGGCTTGGAGACCTCAGACACAGCTCAGGCCAGAGTGGCCTCCTGAACAGGGGCCTGAGGAACAGTTCACCTGCTCTGTGCTGACACCCACAGCCTCACCACCTGCCCTCCCAGGGCTGCAGCCAGGGTACACCACCAGGCAGGGCCGGACCCCCAGGCAGCTCCCAGCCTCTGGGCCTCGCTTCAAGATATCACCGACCATCAGACATTTGAGAAGAGCCTCTGACTGGAGGTGGGCCAGAGATCCACACTGGCAAGCAGGAAAGGCAACCTGGGGACACAGAGGTGGGGAGAAGGAAGTTCCTGAGCTGTTACTCATGCTCAGAGCTAAGAGAGTACCTACGAAGCAAGAGCAGAATGCTCTTTTAAAAAGGAGACCCAGGGAGTTTCCACTGTGGCTCAGTGGGTTAAAAACCCGACTAGTATCCATGAGGATGCAAGTTTGATTCCTGGCCTCATTCAGTGGGTTAAGGATCCTACGTTGCTGTGGCTGTGGTGTAGGCAGCTACAGCTCTGATTTGAGCCCTAGTCTGGGAACTTCCATATGCCACGGGTGCGGTCCTATGAAGCCAAAAAAGAAAGAAAGAAAGAAAGAAAAAATAAGGAGACCCAGACACATGAGTCTGAAAGCAAGGACACAGCACAGTGATGTGGCAGAGATTAAAATCCCCACCCCAGGGTTGCAAGAAAACATTGAGCAAGTCCCACAGAACAAAAGCAAAAGAACAATAAATGGA
Source organism: Sus scrofa (assembly GCF_054392235.1). Taxonomy (NCBI): domain Eukaryota; kingdom Metazoa; phylum Chordata; class Mammalia; order Artiodactyla; family Suidae; genus Sus; species Sus scrofa. The sequence goes on from NC_139383.1 coordinate 154,337,972, forward strand.
TGACAGGAAGACAAAGGTAGGAAAAGGGAAGGGGCAGCCTAACAATTCCGAGTCCAGGTTAATGGAGCCCCGAGGACACAGGTGGGCGGTCATCCAAGATGGCCATGCTCAGGACAGAGCCTAGGCCAGGCATCTCTGCCCCAACCAACTCACAGCCTTGCTAGAGTCCCACACTCACTGGAAGGCCCTCGAAGAACAGAGCACAAAGGTACTTAATATCAAGAGTCAAAAGAGTCATGGTGACACCTCAGCCTTCTCAGCATCCCTAGCAGGGGCCCAGGATGGTGCGGCCAAGCCCTGTGGGCAAACCCAGAGGCCAGGGACCAGACACCTGGCCTAACACAAATCAAGTGCAAGGCCAGGAGCCACATGCTCCAGGCTCCTGCGCCTCTTTTAGGCTCTACACAAAAGCAGAGGTGTGGTTCAGGAAAACAGAGCCTGAACACTAGGGAAGGGTCCTGGGACAGCAGTGACAATCAGTCCAGGGCCCTGAGATGTCTGGAGAGGAGGCAGAGCCATATGACCAGGGGTGAAGGGACAAGGCAGTGACAATGGCACTGAGAAAACCAAGCAAAAAGGACAACTATTAATTTGAAGGAAAAGGAGCATATGAAACCTGGGTCACCTGCAACCTGCGTTTACTTACTCCTAACTGGCTCTGAATATGATGCTGACCTAATCCAAAATGTCTTATCTTGGGCTGCAGTGCAGGATGGGGGTGCCAGGGTGTACTTCACCACCATCCCAGGAAGTCAGCAGACAATGCCCCAAACTGTGACCTGCAGAGAGACTTTTGAGCGTGCGCTAGGCAGCTGCCACCAAAGAGGCCACTGAAGACACTAGCACTGCTACCTCCGGGACAGAAACATAACCTGGTGCCCGTTCATCATAACAACTGTGTGGGCCTTGGGCAATGGGCACTGCCACCCGCACTGCTCCGATTCACGTTTAAAATAATCTACAGAGCAGGACAGCTCTAACATTCTCAGCAGCCTAGGCTTTTCTTAGAGAATCACTTTGCTGATTCAGACTAAGGGCATCACCCTCTTCAGAAGCCATGGAGGGTACAGACCAGCCGAGGCCGAGGTGAGAGGACACAGCACGTGTTTGCTCCTCCCTGCCCGCCCATATCATCCTGAGAGTACTTTCCATTGTTTTTGTTGGTGGTGCTTCTGATTCCATAAAAATTCATGTCCAGAGAGGCTCAGCGCTGACAGAGTGGCTGTGTCCTGGATGCTGCCTTCTCCCTGCAATGTGGTTTGGACTGGAAGAGAAGGGGCAGGAAGCGGGACCCAGCCCATTTCCCAACTACGTCATCGTCTAGGGGCTTCAGGCTTTGGTTTTCCTTATTACATGTTACTCAGTGTTACTCTAGCATGAGACACGCTGGGCTCTGATTTCTGAATGTGCGGCCCTGATATACCAATGGATGAAATGATACGTCTGGCCTCCCCTGCAAACAACCAAGGGCAGCGGGGCTAAAGCAGGCCCTGCTCCCCGAAACTTCTCTCTCTTCTCCAGTAGGCCTGGCCTGGAGGCCACTTTGTTCACTGGACTTCATCCCTCCTCTGGTCCCTGAGGTCCACCCTCCTGGGCCCTGGACAGACCATCACAGCATGTCCCCAAGGTGCTGGGCGGAGACTGGGCCTGGCCACGCCAAGTGTCACGTCTGACCCCAGTCTGCAAGTCCCCTTGGCTCTGGAGGCTGGGAGCTCTAGGGAAGTTCCTGCCTCCAGGGGTCTCTGGGTGACGCAGGGCTGTGGGAGGGGTGGGTCCCAGAAGCAGCCTGGTTTCTGTTTAAAAGGAGAAATAGACTCAGAAGAGTCCTTCTTCTGTCCTGCACATTCAGGCCGTGGGGGTGCAGGGTCCTCCTCAAGAGGGCCTGGGGTCCCCATTGTAGGCCCCAGGCCGCCTCTGCTCCCTGCCAGATCGCTGCTGTGGGAACTCTGGCCGCAGACACCTCGGGCCCCCCCTTCCCGGTGCTATTCTTGGTGTGTGTCTCCCTTTGGGGGAGGATAAGGGTGGAAATGATGGGAAGCTAAAATTAGCAAACGGCAAACAATTGAGGCCAGGAATCTGAGGTCAGCTGAGGATAACCGTTTGTTTTCTGTGGCCCTGGGGTGGTTTGAGCAATAAAGGGAATTGAAAATGAAAACAAATCTGGAAGCAGCCCAACCCCTGCCGGGACCAGGCCAGACACTGGCTAGCCAGGCCAGCCGGGGGTGGGCGGGCCAGATGGCAGGGACTCTGCCCAGCCCAGCCCAGCCCCTCCCAGGGCTCCCCTCCTCCCTCCCACGGGTACTTCCTGCTGCTTCCTCTGGGCGGGCCTTCTCTTCTACAGCCAGAAGAGCACCCTTTGCGGCCACGGGTTCCCTGGGCACTAGCTTGGCTCTGACTTTTCCAGTGAGCACGGGCAAAGTGACTGTAAAACCCCCCTTGTAACCAAGGCTACGGGCCCCTGCTTAGGTTCCATTTGCCTTTTCACTGGAGTCAGTAAAACTGCCTGGAGACAGCCCAGGAAATCTGGGTGGGCTGGGTTACACAGTTCAACCAGGCAGAGGCCCTGACCACAGCTAGGCGTGGTGGGAGGCAGACGCCTTGACCTGACTGCCCCCAGGGGGCCGCCTGCAGACTGACAAGGGGAGGGTGGCCCAGAGCTGCCCTCCCTGAAGAACTGCAAACGGCTGCCCTAGAGGTGGCGCCCAGTGGTCCTGGGGAGCCACTGGAAACAAGGCCCTCCCTCACTTTACTAAAGCACCCAGGGGCCTGGAACACAGAGGCCACGGAGAGGCCAAGGCCAGAGGGTGGCGCTCCCGTCCCCGAGACAAAGCAATTGCCGGAGCCGGTCCAGGGGACAGCCAGGATCTGGAGGGCCAGAATCTGGAGCCACCATCATGTATGCCCTCATCTCAGTCATGAAAGCTGCCACAGGACGTGTGCCCGACCCACATTCAACCGGTATGGGCCTCAGAAGTACTAACATTTCCAGAAGCTCTGACCAAGGCCCAGTCAGATGCCATGCTGGCCACCAGGCCTATGCACTCAGAGCAGGGAATCAGGGGACCTTGAAAGGCGGAATGGTGGTGCCCAGGCGGAGGGCCCCTGCTGACACCAGCACTAAGAAGAGATGGAAAGCCCCGCCCAGGCATGGTCTGAACCCCCAAAACAGACAAGTTTCCAGGGCTACCTTCCTAGGCCCAGGAGATCTTGGCATCTGAGGCCAGACCACATGCCTTCTAGCCCTGAGGGTCCAGAGGTGGGGTGCACAATAGGGCAGTCTGAGGATCTTGGGGCAAAGAGGGGGTCTGGGGCTTTGGTGAGGTGAACTCTTCCAACCAGCCAATCCTGCTCACCGCAGAGCCTGTGGTCATCTGGAGAGCACCCTTTCTATCAGGGTGCTGGGCCAGATGCTCTCCTGCACTGCTGGTAGGTATCAGACTCATTCTTTCTAGAAGGCAATCTGCCCCTAAATACACATTCCCTTGCAATACAGAATGTGACAGTGTGAGAGAGCAGAAATAAAATGACTTGTGCAGAACACTCCCAAGTTTTACATTAAAATTCACAGAGGCAGGAGTTCCTTGGTGGCTCAGCAGGTTAAGGATACAGTGTTGTCACTGCTATGGCACAAGTTCGATCCCTGGCCTGGGAACTTCTGCATGCTTCGGGTGAGGCCAAAAAATAAAAAAATACACACAGGCAAACGTGTTAACAGTAGTGACTTGTGAGGGTGGGATTAAAGTGAAGAACTGCAAACGGCTGCCCTTGGCTTTTCCTCCTTGTTAGATCCTTTATCTCACTGCATGGGGCTGTAGAATGAACCTACATCCTGGTGATACAGAGATGCTGCCGATCCCGCTGTGCCACAGTGGGAACTCCTCAACTTTTACAATCAGAAATAAAAACAAATGCAACAGGAGTTCCCTGGTGACCTAGAGGTTAAGGATCGGCATTATCACTGCTGTGGTTCGGGTTTGATCCCTGGCCTGGCAGCTTCTACATGCAGTGGGTGTGGCCAGAAAAAAAGAACTAACAAATGCAACAGATTCAAATCACAGTCTTCCAGTAAAGCAACTTCTCATGAGAAACAGGAACACACACTCATATCTAACTGGTCCCAGAGCAACAAAAGCTAGTCAGAATATGGGCGGGGCACACATTTTCCAACCGTTGACTGGACCCAACTTAGGAGCAACCATGGGGTCCAGGGATGGCAGATTCAGGTCATCTGAAGAGGCACATCTACCTCTTGGACGTCTACCAATGTTCCCCACTGGTGCTTCTACTCGCAGCATCATGATCATGTTCCTATAGAAAGGCCACTCAAAGCTAGGCTCCTCACATATTCAAAACTGCTGCAGCCCCACAAGCACCCTGAGATGCCTGCTGTAGGTCATCTCAGAGCCTGATGGGCCTCGCCTCCTTCGCTGGCCCCAGCCACCCCACGGCCCTCCTAGAGGGCTGTACCCATACCAAAGCCACCCTGCAGACCCTTTGAAGTCAGCTTAGAGGCTTCCTTGCATGCTCAACCACTTTCTCTAAAGACAAGTGGCTAAGAAAGGTGCAAAGCATCAGCCCTGGGTCTCACTTCTTTTACATCACACCCTGGGGACATAGCTCCTTACACCCCAAAGTTTAAACATTTATGAAGACAGAACCCAAGTGGCACGCCCTGCATGGAAGCTCACATTCATCCCCCGATATCTGTAGTGAGATGAAGCTCACAGATGTCTCCATGCTGTTGAGGCTTAGGTTCTGAACAGTGGGCCTGTATGACCCCTGGGATAATCCTCTCCCATACCAGGACCCCTCAATCCCTGTGCCCACTCCCCAAACCATGACCTGGGCAGACCTTTCCCCTTCCAGGCCTGTAACTTGCATACTGGCTTCAAAATAAAGTCCTCAGGCCAGACCCCTCTCCAGGCTCCGGGAGCTCTGGGGAAACCTCTGAAAGGCCTTGCTTGGTGGAGAAGAGCCACGTCACCCAGCCACAAGTTCCGCAAGAGCTTCTCCCAGGACTTGGCGGCTTCTCTGAGCACTTCTGGTTCAGCCAAGGACACGTGGCCGACCACTGGTTCTGCTGTCCAGCTTTAGGGAGTTTCAGGGATGCCAGGCCTTGTCTGCTTTTGTTAATTCACACCCAACCCCACAGTTGCAGGAGGGGTGTCCTCCCGGCTCAGGAGAGAAGCTCCCTGCTCCTGACCCCTGTCCTCCTGGTGGAGCCCTGGCCTGGACCACACCCACCCTTCTGGGGCGGGGGAGGGAGGGGTGCTGGGCACCCATTTCCTCCTCAGCTATCCACTAGGCAGCGCCACATGCTCATGCAGAAAGAGGCCTGTGCAAGCATCAGAGGAGAGGTGGCAGAACAGAGGCTGGCAGAGCTCACACCAGCCAGGGCCTGGAGCCTGAGGTCCAGGATGGGGCACAGCACAAGGCAAGAAAGCCCTCAATGCCTGGCCCCCTGGATGACAGCCACTCAACTGACCAGAGGGCTGCTACTCTCACTGTAGCCCCCGGGGGCATATGCTTCCCACGTGGGCCGGGCAGACTCTGGGAACACACGCCTGAATCAGGACTGCACCCAGCGGGGCACTGGAGGGCATGGGGCAATGGCATGTCTGCGTCCCAGGATGGCTGCAGGTAGAGTTAAATCATTGACTTCAACCCTCAAAAGCCCCTTTGAGTTGGGGAGTAGGCCTGCAGAGGACACAGCTCTCCACAGACAGTCCTGGAAGGTGCTAAACCCAACGGCAGCCACCAAGGCTCCAAAGCAGAGCACAAGGCATGAAGGCCTGGCGTGTAGTCTGACCAGTGCCCCTGTGGGAGAACTGCATGTCCGTGGCTACGCCGGCAAGGCCAGGTGCCAAGAGGGCTTCCTGGAGCTGAATGCAGGTGAACTAAAGGTTCACCAAAAGTGAGGACAGGGCCAAACAACTGCTCTGAGAGGTAAAACTGCGTGCCACTTCATCTCTTTTTTGAGCTTTACTAAATTTTTCAACATTGTTTGCAGTCAACGTATCATTTTCAACAAAAATCTGTGTGCCTGTGTGTGTGTGTGTGTGTGTGTGTGTGCATGTGCCATGCATGGCTCTTCTCTTCCCAGAGAGCTCTAAGGCTGGGCTGGCACAGCTAGGCCCTTGGGTACTGCTATCACTTCAGCACAAAATCAAGTCTGTCAGAGAGGGTAGCAGGGCTGCTAGCTGTATCCTCTTCTCGACTTGACCCTCCCATGGGCAGCCTGACATCCCACCAAGTCCTGTATGTTTTCCACTTTCCTCCATCAGCAGGGAAACCTAGAGCTTAAGTCTCACCTTTAGAAACAGAGGGGTGCCCTGAAGAGCAGGAAGAAGCCACTAGAGCTGAGGCCAACTCATGGGGGTCATGAAGGCTGGGATGCAAACGCTCAGGCACGAGACAGGCTGCTGCAGATGCAACTTCCCTCCTGGTCAAGCTGTCTAGGAGGAGCCAAGAGAGCATCTAAGCCTCCTCCCAAAGATGCCCACAGAGGGGCATGCACATAGGCCCGGGCCCAGAGGCTGGGGGCACAAAGGACACCATGACCGAGTGCCTGGGTCATCCCTGTCTAAAAACTGAAAGGTCTGGGGGTGCAGGTGGTGCCTTTGCGTCTTCTTCCAGTTGAAGGTAATGCCTCTGAAAGAGAAGGCATGGGGAAGTGAGCTGTTGTGACAAGGTCACCTCAAGGGAAGCTGGGGTGTGGGCGGCAGGGGTGGTCCCTGGCCGGAAGCTCAAGAGGCCTTGAAAGGTCAGGCACTTGGGTACGATGTGAGGAGAAAGAAGAGGTGGTAGCAGAGCTCCAGCAGGACCAGAGGCTGTGGGGGCTGAGCCGGAGCCAGGCTGCACCAAGGGAAGGTGTGCAGTGGGGAGTGGTCCCATGCCTGTGGCTCCAGGGAGAACCCAGCATTGATGCCAGTGTGGGGGTGGGGGGAACTGAATACTCACCTTATTTCTCACCAAAGGGATGGGGTCAGTGTCAGAGGGAACCAACCTGGGAGAGAAGGAAGGTGGCTGGTGCCGAGGAGAAGCTTGAATTCAGGTGTGTGTTTAGGGGGGCTGTGAGTTTCAGGAAAAGGATGGAGAGGAGTCCCCTTGTGGTGTAGGGGTTAAGTATCTGGCATTACCAGTGCTGTGGCTCAGGCTTGATCCCTTGCCTGGGAACTTCTCCATGCTGCAGGCACACACACCCCTACCCCAAAAAAAGGAAGAGGGTACTTTCTGGAACCACAGATGGGTGATCTTCCCAGAAGCAATTAAGCCCAGCTCACTGGCCTGGTGTTCTGTGCATGGAGACAGGCTGGAGGCTCACTAGGGTGCCGGCCTTGGCATGGGGGGACCTCTGCCAGGACAGGGGCTCACACCGCACACACAGGTGCTTGGGGGTTGAGCTCCCTTTGGGTTCCATCACAAGCAAAGCCTGCTCTCTGACACTCTTCTTCTAGAACTGGGACCAGAGCACAGGCCTCACAGTGGTGCAGCAGGGGCCATGAGCAGCAGGGAAGGGGGCAGCAGAGCCCCTAGGAGGGCCACCCTTGTACATGGGAAGGTGCAGATACCAAGTTCTGCAGCTAAAACATGGAACCCTCCCACAAGGTGGCCAAGTGGACACCCTGGGTCAGCAGTGTCCTGCAAGAGGCCCCCTCACAACAGTGACACCTGCAGGCCAGGTAGGGTGTTGCCCAGTGGCCCTGCCAGCCACCAGTGAAGGGGCCAGGGCAGCAGGGCAGCTCAGCTTTCTGGCTCTGGAGGCCCCACCTGCTCCTCATGCTCAGACTGAGCACAGGGTGGGCACCTAGGCCCAGACCTGCCAGAGAAAGCACCAGCTCCATGGGGCAGGGGAGTGTTGGGGGAGGGGCACAGGCCTCCCAGCCCAGAGCAGCTTATAGGATGGGGCCACATGGCACTGGCCTTGCAGACATCAAGTCCTCAAGTGGTAGAAGCACCAGCCAGAACTGAGGCGCCTTCATGGCACTTAGGGAATAATGAAGAAACCCCATAACCCCTACCCTGTTCCCTGACATGCCCACAAATGCAGCATTACACACTGGTCTGTGTGCCACTGGCCAGGCCAGACCCCAGCCCCAGGGCTGTCGTCACCTGACCCCCAGCCACGTTCTCTCCCCCACTTAAAGAGCCCAGTGCATCTCAACTGGGCTGCAGGGTGGGTCAGGACCCCACTGCCCAAGGATTTCGGACCTCATGTCGGCCCACTCTGCCCCTCGATATGGCCCTGTCTCATCCTGCCTCCTCCTGCCAGATGGCAAGGGCCCAGCCCAATCACGCCAGGGAAATTCTCTGAGTGTCCAGGGAGGACGTCAACCCCGAACCCAGAAGCACCTGCCCCAGACCTCAGGCCCCAAGGGTTGGCCACACCTAGCTCACTCCTCTGACTGCGGTTGTGGAGATAGAACCTTGCGCCAGCCTTGGGGCAGCTGGTGCTGTCCTTGGGGGCATGGAGAGTGCCCAGGAGGGCCAGCCACTCCTCCCCTCTCACCTACCCCTGCCCCAGCTGGCAACCCTCCCAGCTCTTTTTCTGCCCTGGAATCCATTGAGATGTTGTTGACAGAAAGGTTCAACTGCCTCAAGGGAAAAAAATCTGTAAACCCCAGAGCCAGAACTCATTCTCTACATTCTTAGAACACATCCTGTGACTGGCACGTTTGGCTCTGGGGAAGGGTGTGGCAGGACAGCCCAGGCCTCCAGAGCTCTCCCTTCTCACCAGAGGAAACAGGCCCCTCAGTCCAGGCTCTGGAGCAGGGGGTAAACCCCCAGGAGCCAGGCCCATGTCCATGTGGCAGGAGCAGGCCGCCCAGGATGGATGCCCCACGCCCAACCAGGGCACAGAGGAGCTCATCTGGCAAGCGAGCACTTGCCCAGGCTGCTGCTGGTTTCCAGCCTGGCTCCCAGCACCCCAGCTCCCTCACGGATGCCCCACCAGCTGGACTCACTGACACAGCCAAGCCATAACCCTGGCCTGAAAAGAGAGGTGATGGCTGTGATGGAAACGCTCAGGGAACTACTCTGCTAACACCCCAGCCCTGCTGCAGGTAAGGGAAGAGAGCAGATGTCTGCACAGGAGGGAGGGGAGCAAGACCTGCCTCTGGGGCTGCAGTAACACACTGTGACCACGCAGGCACCGGGCACAGTGGGCAGGGTCCCCAGGAAGTCAGAGAAGGCAGAGGTCTGGTGCCCCCACAAGTGATTCTGAAACCTGGGCCAAGACACCAGTCCCAGTCCTGGGAGCCAAGGTGCCCTCAAGCCATCCACCCCAGGCCTTTGCAAGACTCCATCCTCCATGGAGTCACAGCAGCCAAGGTCAGAGGAGGCAAAAACCAGGGAACAGCTTGGGATCTGCTGGCCAGCTCTTAACAGCTCTGGGCAGTGTAAGCAGAAAACTCTCCCAGGTCATTTCCTGCAGTTGGAAGTCATCCCCTAACATGTGAACCCAGTTTGCGTCACTGTTGAGCACACAGGCCCTGTGGTGGCTGAAGCTCCTTCCCACTGGCCCCAAGCAGGTGAGCAACCTAAGGGCAGGAGGGCGGTCTTCTGGGCGGGGCTCAGTGCCATGCAGCTGGGTGGGCTGGGGCCACGCAAATACAGAGCTGCAGGGGTGCCACACCCAGCTCAGAGGGGTGGTGTGGGGGACGCTCCACCCTAAGGGCCTCGTCACTGTAGCGGAGCAAACAGGGCGGGGAAACAGCACAGGCCTCAGCGTCCTCTTTCCGTGCGTGCGAGCAAGCCCCTGAAACAGCCCCTGCCCCACCCAGACGCTCACAAATGTCCTCTGAAACAACTAGATGCCAGGACAGAGAAGGGACAGCCATGCTGGAGCCCAGGTGTCACCTCAGAATAGAGGCCCTCAGCTCTCACACTCATTTGTGTTTTCCCCTCAGACCACAAAAGAAGCATGTTGGTGCCAAACACTTACGCGAAGATGAAAACCTAGTAGGAAAGGGGCATGAACTGTGGGTTCCACAGCTGAAAAGCCAGCCTCAAGAATGCTCTCAGGCTGATAAGCAATGAGATCTTGCTATATAGCACTGGGAACTACATCTAGTCACTTATGATAGAGCATGATAGAGGATAATGGGAGAAAAAGGACTGCGTATATGTATGTGTGACCAGGTCAACCTTGCTGTACAGCAGAAAATTGACAGAACACTGTAAATCACCTATAATGGAAAAAATAAAAATCATTAACTAATAATGATAATAAAAGAATACTCTCAGGCTTCTCTTTAGGAAACAATTCTCTCATCTGCTAACAGAATTGCAGCCCCAAAAAAGACAGAAGAAAGAGGAAAATCCACAGATGGCCCAAATCTCATGAAAGCAATTACCCTTGTAAACAAGAGGCTGGGAGCTGCTGAGGCTAGTGACCACGGAAGTCATGGAACATCAACCATCAGGGCTGGGCTGAGCATGATTCCCGGGACTCAGGATGGCACTCTCCACCTGAAGGAGCAGCTTGTACTGCAAATGAGGTTTCTATTGTTTGACTGAAGACGCTGCCAGTTACCAAGGCCATCACGGCACCAGGGCCTCCCCGAGGGGTGGGAACCTCTCCCAAGACAGCCCACTTCTAGAAGTCCCACCAGAGCACCCCATGGATCTGGGTGGAGTTACCCGGCAGGACTGGCACAGCTACTCATCACCATGTCAAAAACCAGTGACACCCAGAGGAGAGGAGGTGGAGGCGACACCGCTGCTCCTATCCAGGCAGGTAGGCACATCCAGAGCTGCTCTGGGGATGGGAACTCGGGCTTTCATCTCAAGGTTCCAGCTCAGTGGCTTCTGCTCTGTAATTAGTCTGGCCTGGAATGAGTGGCTGGTCCCTGGTAACAAAAGAGGCTCACCTGCATAGGACCAAGCTCCCTAGTCTGAGCGTGGCCACAGGCAGTGGGTGTCCATAGCAACAGGATACTCTGAGCTACACTGCACAGCCTTTCTCTGGCCCAGGACAGGCTGGGACACAGCTCACCCCATGTGCAGAGCCGCAGGGTAGCACACAAGACTCACCCACACACATACACAGACAACCCCCCCACACCATGAAAACCCTAAACACACCCCCACACACTCATATGCATACATGGGCACGACACACACGTGCACACACTCTACTGGCTGCCTTGTACACACTCTCAGAGGTCAAAAGTTAGGGTGCCCCAAACCTGCTTCACAGCTAAGAACCTGGAGCCAAGCTCAATCTGTTTTCCCTCCAAAGCCAGGAGTCCTCACCAACATTGCATTTTGCCTCTCTGTTTAAATATGCATAATCAGGCAAAAAGGTCTTTGATAAAAATGAAAAGTCGAGAGGCTCCTAACAGAGGTTACTAAGACACAGCACGTATGGAGTCAAGCTTCCACATGGCAAGGCTGAGAGACACAGCAATGACACAGGACTCAAAGCTCAGGCTGTCAGGTCTTTAAAAAGGGCATGGGCACTGGGAACTGGACAGAACCCCTACAGCCCCTCAGTAGGGAGATGCTTCCAAGCAGCTACATGCGTGGGGTTGGCAGGGAGGCCAGAAGGAGGGCCCACAAGGCAGACCAGCAGATTTCAGCCTGTCTGTGAGAGGGAAGGGAGCCAGGAGGCCCTGCACACCCACAAGGAAGATAGGCCCCTGGACACAGGCCTGGTGTAACCCTGCAAAGAACCAATTGCGCCAGCACCACTCCTGATAAAACAAGTGAGTTACTAGGCACCTCCTTGTGGAGACAGGTGACACTGTAGGAGGTAATTTATAGACAGAAGGAGCAGGGCCTCCCCAGGTAAAGGGCACAGCCTGCGGGAGAGCGTGCCACTGAGTCTCACCCACAGCAAGGCGCCCCCACCTGGCCAGACCCTCCCACTGACATGGGACACCCAGCCGGGCCTAGGTTAGGCTTTAATAGCAAACACCAAAGTGTCACCTTGTACCAAGGTATAAACTAGTTCACACCTTGGCCTCCCAGCACCTGGTGGGGAGAGCACTGCTTGGGCTCAGACAGATTGACCGATCTGTCAGGCGACTTCCAGATGCTATTTATGGGGATGGGAACATCCTAAGATGACAGTCTCCCTAAAACTCTTCATCGAGCTTCATCAACCTCAGAGTCAATATAGTCCTGGTGCGGTATTTACATAAGCCCACCCCCCACCTCCCTGCAGCCAGTGGGGCCCTTTGTGCCACCCCCGCTCTGCTGCGCCATGGCCTCTCCACGGTTTAAAAGAAAAAGCCCATGAATCACTGGAAGAAACAGTCCTCCTATGAAGGGAATGTAAGTGTTTATTAAGAAATTATAGGAACCAGGTCAGGCATCTTGGTGTCTTAGTCACTCTAGCTAATTAAAGGGAAAAAAAAATCAAAATAGAAGCCCATCCTAGACACTTGAGACGAGAGCTTCTCTTGCCACAAGCACTTTGAGCCCTGGCTAGCTGGTTGCCAAGGCGACCAAGTGTTTACCTCTCCCTCTGCTGTGTAGGAGGATTCAGACAAACCAGGAACAGCTAGGCCACTGCCTTCAATACCCCAGAGAAAGGGCTGCCAGGGTGTCCCCCAGGAGCCTAGAGGACAAAGGAGGAAGCCCACGGCTGATCCCCCAGGCTGAGCCAGGGCCACAGCACTGGGAGGGGGTTCTCCACATCCTCACCCTCTTCTCCCAGAGCCTCCTGGGCCTTGCTCCTTAGCACACCTACCTACCTGGTCCTGAGGACTGGTCAAAAATGTGCTTAGATCCCAGGTGTGAAGAGAGGAGGGGGAAGGGGGGGAGAGGGAGAAAAGGAGGAGGAAATGTGAGGATGGGACTTGCCAGGCTGGACCCTCAGCTGGGCAGCCAAAGCGCTTGGCTCAGGCCTGTCAGGCCAGCCACAGCCAGATCCTCCATGCCAGGCTGCTGGCACCATCCAGAGCATAATGGCCCCAGAAGGAGTGCCCCTTTGAGGCCCAGGAATTCACACCCTCCAGTTCTGCTCCAAGGTCCCTGCTCCACCCTGAGGCCAATCCTGCCCCGAAAGCCCCCAGCTCACAAAGGGCAAGGCCTCCACACCACCACGTGACAAATAAACGACTCTGTTGCAGCAGAAGCCACCTGGCCAGATCCCCCCCAAACCAGCTTTCTTCTAAAGAAATTGTCCTGAGCTTTGGCACGAGGCTGACACACATGTGCACACTCTCAGGTAATAAATACACACACATGTGCAAGCACACACACATAAATATCTGTCTCCTGAGGCCCCATGCAGTGCTGAACGTGTGACAGGAGGAGCTAAATATGGGAAGGAGTTAGAACACCTGGCTCATATTTCAGGGAGATAATCAGGTAAAGGGAGAGAAAGGTTGAAATGAGTAAATTTAAGAATGATGCAACTTGTCCACAGCAGGATGCTGACATGGAAGACCCAGCCAGGTATTAGGGAAGGACAGCTTCAAATCAACACCTGTAGAAAGCCACGGCTGAATTTCCTACAAACCCCTAAGGCCTGACAGCAACTCAGGACAACCACTGTGGGCTCGCCAAGAGCCAACGCAAAAGCTAGAGGCCTCGTCAGTAACTGCTGGGACCCCACCTACAAGAGGGCAGGGCAGAAATGCTAGATGACATTTCATCATCATAAACGATGGCATCCCCCAAAGTCCTTCTGATGTTCCCAGAGAACATTCTGGTGCCTCAGGCCTAGCAACAAAGTAACTTTAGAAAATAGCATTTGCCATGTAAGCAGCCCAAAGGGGATGCTCTGGAAAAGGTAAGGAAAGCTGGGGAAACCGCCCTGAGCACCCAGGGCTGCAGGAGCTGGAGTCCCTGGGGGGGTCCCTCCTAACACTACACTCACCTGTTCTCTGGGATGAAAATGGCAACTGACAACAAATACAGGGAAATCCTTCCAGAGTGGGATGTGAGTGAGACCTCAGTGATAGGACAAAGGGGACCTGGGAACTGCCCAACCAGCCATGCTCATCAGCATGCCCACTGGGAGGGGACCCTGGGTGGAGACAAGGAAGCCACCCACAACCAGTAGGCTAACCAAACATGGCCGGGTGGGGGACAGAGAACAATAGGCAGAAGTCAGGGAAACAGGCTGAGTGAGCCAGCTGTCCATCACTTGTTACACAGATTAGAATCCGTGGTGACTATGTAATTAATTCACATTTATCATTCCTCCTCCACTGAAAAATCTATGGAGGTTTGTTACCGATAAGATGCCATGGTACTAACTCCCTGCCACCCAGACCCTCCTCCTGATCTCAGATATGTTTTTTGGGGTTTTGTTTTTGTTTTTGTTTCCTTTTTAAGGCTGCACCCGTGGCATATGGAAGTTTCCAGGCTAGGGGTAGAATCAGAGCTGTAGCTCTGCTGGCCTACATCACAGCCACTGCAATGTGGGATCGGAGCCGCATCTGCGAACTGCACCACAGCTCACAACACCACTGAGTGAGGCCAGGGATCAAACCCGCAACCTCATGGATACTAGTTGGATTCGTTTCCGCTGCACCACAATGGGAACTCCCTCAGACACGGTTTGGAGCAACTCAGCCGGCCAAAGGCCCAGGCAAAACTTCACTTCCTGCCAAGGACACGCCTGGGCCCCTGGGCTCCTCCCCTGCTAAAGGGCTGAGTGCTGAGGCTTGTGTATGCCTTTTCTGTTTCCTCTCTTTCCCAACACTTCCTTGCAAAAACCTCTATTCTTGATCTGCCATTAACTTTAGCTTCTTCTTTCGGCTCCCAAACAAGTCCTTTATCCTTTTTTACCCCCAGTGAGCATTTATATAATAAAAGAGTTTAAAACAAGTGAAAAGGCTCAGAGAAGGAATTTATAGGGGGAGGAAATTCCTGTCCTGTATGACCTCCTTAACCCAAGGCGTGAGAAGCCCCATCCTGGGCCTCAGAACATCTGCCAGGCTGCCTGGCCATCACCCTGTCAAGCTCCTCTGTGTCTGTGTGGTGGCCCTGGGTGGGGGGGCAGGAAGCCCCCTGAACTCCTCTGAGCCCACTTTCCTAGCTTCCACACCTAAGCCTCCTTCCCCACAGTGCACCTCGGGCTCTAGTTCTAAGAGACAGGCCTATGCACTGTGCCTAGAGACCACAGGTTACCCACCCATGCAAGGCAGGCCACGCTCCTGTGGCAGAAGCACAGGAACATTTAATCTAAGGGATCGAGTCTCAGCACTTTTGCGAATGGGTCACCTTGGGACAGACTGGCCAATGGCCACGGAGTGCAGCCAAGTTCCTGGTTAGCAAGTGTTTTTGTGTGATGAACTTCAAAAAAGGAGAACAAACAGACCCCCCCCATAGATGCCCCCCCACACACACACACAATAAAAATCTGGAGTATGCCCCTCTTCTGCTTGTTCAGAATGATGTCAGTGCAGACGCCACACTGGTCCAGGCCACCCCAGCCACACACACAGGCTCAGCCTCAGAGTTGGGGGCAGGGCTGGGCCCCAACACATAAAACTGACCATGGAACCAAAACTAATGCTTTCCACATGAACAAGCCCAGGCTTGGAGGCTCAGGTCGGCCACAGCAACAGGCAGGATACCATGTACACACGTGTGACCAAGTGAGAGCTCTGCACTGGATGAGGATTTCTGTCCTATGTTAAGTGCCCAGTGTCAAATCCTTCTGCAGAGTGACAAGTCCAGTCCCAGTCTCTACTACATTGGCCCAGCGCTCGACTCTGGGAGCATCTGTCCCCACCATCCCGTCCCAGTCTCACTGCAGCAGCCAATTCTGAGCCACCATGCTGGAGTGTACACTCCGAGATTTACTCCCATCTTGATGGGAAATTGACTTCTCAAGAAAATAATCTCATCTGGGGCTATGACAGGAAAGAAAAACAGGGTCAGGTATGTGGACTTAGATCAATATTTGCATTTTTTGGAGTTCCCTTTGTGGCTCAGCAGTTAATGAACCTAACTAGTACCCATAAGGACACGGGTTCGTTCCATTCCTGGCCTCACTCAGTGGGTTAAGGATCAGGCATTGCCATGAGCTGTGGTGTAGGTCACAGAAGCGGCTCGGATCCTGTGTTGCTGTGGCTGTGGTATGGGCTGGCAGCTACAGCTCTGACTGGACCCCAAGCCTGGGAACTGCCATATGCTGCAGGTGCACCCCTAAAAAGCAAAGAAAAAAAAAATTGCATTTTTTTCTGGAAAGCATGTGAAGACCCACCGGACATTAAGGGTGTCACTGGCTGCAGGCTACTCCCAGGCCTGGGAGATGGATCACCAGGGGGCACAGAGCCCAGGTGTGGGTGGGCCGATCAAGAGGAACACACCCATAACCACCTCTTGAACTGCTATAAATATCATCTGGAAACATGGGATTCAATGTAAAATTAGGTATCTTGTTTGTTTAGGGAAGGGAGCTCCTGAGACTCTCTTGCGGTGCCCTTTGACTTTAAAGACTTCCAACAACAGAACCTAAGAAACCCAGCACTTGGCCAGCCAAGGAGGCTGGAGGATGAACAGCAGCCTAGCAGTGTGGGTCAAGGAGGCTGACTAGTAGCACCTGGCCCTCCAAAAGACCATGGTCCCAGAATGTCACCTCTCAGGATACTTACTATCAAGAGGAGAACATGCCTTTATGATGGAGAAAGCTGGAAGATACCCCCCACACCACATGACATAGCCACATGGCAACCTGACACCGTGTGACCCTGCCGGGGTGCATGAGTGAGTGCCCAGCATCATCTGTGTTGCAGTTTTGACCAAAAGTTGTTTAAATTGGATCTAAACATGAGAAAACAATGAGACTGATCAGATTGTAGGATGTTCTACAAAGACAACTGGCCTGGATCCCTAAAATGCCAATGCACCAAAAGACAGAAAGATGGGGGACTCTTCCAGACTAAGGGACACTAAGTTTGTAATTAACTGCATCCCAGAGCCCAGAAACTGAATATGGACTGTATATTAGATAGTGTTTAATATTCAGAGAGAAAGGAGGCAAAAGAGGGAGAAAGTACAATATTTAGGGAAGGCAGGAAGGAGGGAGGAAAGGATTTTTTTTAAGTGTGACAAAAGGTTACACTTTATGACTAGCAGAAGAGTGTATGAATGCTGTACTATCCCTTAAAGTTTCAGAAGTAGTAAGAATCTGTGGGGAAGCAATGTGCGAGTGGCACCTGGGCTTCTAACACCACGAGGTCCCTTCTCACCTGCCTGGACCCGGGTCCAGACAGGCACCATGGGCACACCCAAACTCAGAGGCAGGGCTGCCCAGCATGAGCCCCAGTTCCACTTTCATCCGCTGTGCAACTTTGGGCATATCTCTTAACCCATCTGAACCTGAGTGTCCTTATTTAAAAACTAGTAGTAGTAGTAGTGGTAGTAGTAGTAGTAGTAGTAATGCCTATTTCATACGGTCTTTGTGAAGATTAAGCAGCTGACTACAAACTACTACAAACAGAATGTCCAGATCCGGCAAGCAGTGCGGAAGGGTTAGGCACGACGTGAAAGCTGAGTGTGTCATTCTACAAGTTTTTACTTTAAAAACTATTCTCTCTGTATACTTAAAGCACAGACCAGACACAATTTCACAGTGTCCCAACAGCGCAAGAGCTCTGCTGGGAATGTCAGACCTCAGGGATGACAGGAGGACAGAGCAGTCTCTGCAAGACAGCTCCGTGCCTGCTCTAGTGCTGTTGGGGTTTCTCGAGTTACACATTTAAACACGTGTGTACATATTAATAACCCTTTGGTTTGTTTCTTCCCCTGCTTTCAGGCGTCATCAATGTATCTCACCCCTTCCCCTTTCGATCTGTCACATCTAGGAATCAAACAACCATCTGGATTCTGAGTAAAGTAAGAGCAGAAAGGCTCTAGGAGTTGGGGGAGGGGTGGCATCATGAGTGGGCTTTACAACACCTCCTCTGAAGGGGCAGGCCCCGCAACTCTGTTGGTTTCAGAAGTTTGAAACCACACACATGGCCTCTGGTTAAGTGAAGTATGGTCCATTTTCAGCCAGGGGAGGGAGGGGTGCAAAGGGCATTCCACTAGCACCTCGCCCCCTGCAATGCAGGCTGAGCTGGGGGTTCCTGGGGGCACACCTCAACGTGGCAGGGGCTGAGGGGTAAGCCAAGTCAATAGCCGGCCATGAGGCGTGAGAGAATAATGATGGTTTTGTTGAGGTTGTTTTAAATATTCTCAATATGATGCTTTCACATGTACAAAAGGAGAACTGGGAGAAGTTAGAAAAAAAAAAAAAGGCAGCCAGGCATGCAGCGGGAACTTCAGCACTGGGGAGACCAAGATCCGTCAAGCTAAGTCAACACAATAGCTCTACATCACATTTAAATGCCACCTATGCTTTTGTCCCTAACACCACCAGGTCTCAATCCTACACAAATGTCAGCTGGACACGAAAACACACACCAGAGCCCATTGCCCCAGGGCTTATAACAGCAACCAAGAAAAGCAACGTAGCTGTGCTTTCAGCAGATAAGAAGTTGGGTCAATTATAGTATAGGAGTTTCTGTCATGGCACAGCAGAAACGAGTCCGACTAGGAATCATGAGGCTGCAGGTTCAATCCCTGGCCTCACTCAGTGGGTTAAGGATCTGGCATGGCCATGAGCTTCGGTGTAAGTTGCAGACGCAGCTCGGAAACCCTCGGATCCTGCATTGCTATGGCTGTGGTGTAGGCTGGCAGCTATAGCTCCGATTTGACCCTTAGCCTGGGAACCTGCATATGCCATGGGTGCAAATAAATACATAAATAAAATAAAATAAATAAAGATGAAAGGAGAAATTTTTAAAGGGGGGGGGATTATGGTATGGTCGGAAAGCCACACCTTGGAGTGAGTACAATGCAGCCAAGGAAAAGCATGATGTCTCATTAAGCAAACACACAGGACAGAAACCTTGGTAGAACAGGTTGGTTGGTTCCTGCGTGGGTCTTTTTAAATGATCTACTCTGTGGACACACATGCACACATACACAAAAATCCATTAAAAGAGCCTGGGAAGAGACACACCAATATAGGGTGACAATGGCTAACTGGGGGGGCATGGAGAGCTTGCACATTGTCTACACATTTCTGCACTATTTGAAGAGTTTCACAACAGTCCCACTGGCAGAGTGGACCTTTGGGGGAGCAGGGGCAGGATATGCTGGCATGGCTGCATCCCACTGTGTCTTCCACATAGTGCTGGCCCTCTGCCAGCTTACTTTCCCTGGGTGAAGGAGATCCCAGCCAGCCAGTGTCCACTCTCAGGCTGGCTTTCCAATGCAGCTACACCGGGAAGCACCTGAAAGGTGTCTGGGTAAGTGGTGTGTCTGGAACCATGTTCTGAAGCCAGAGCTTGTGTTGGGGAAGAGGACCTAAATGCTTGCCCCTACTATTCAATCTCACTCAGGATTGAATCCCCTATTTAGTGGGTCAAGAGAAATTTCAAACAAACCCTAACCAAATTATGACAGAAAACAGCTGAGACAATGCAATCCTACTCTACTTTCCACCTCCACCCCAAACAGGGCCAGGTGACCAGGAAATGCAGGACTACAGGAACTCCAGAGCTACAGCAGGGAGGGGCTGTGCCCAGCATGGAGTCCACATTTCCGGTAGGGCCCCCAGAGCTGCTGAGATGGGTCCAACCCAAGCAGGGTGCAAGGAGATGTCTTGGCTACTGACGCTGGAGGGAAAACAGCACAGAGACATTCTGAAAACAATTATTTGTGAGAATAAACAGGAATGTATGCGGGCCATGTCTGCCAAGAAAGACTGGGCCCATTAGGGGCTCACCAAGCCCCACCACCAAAGACAACAGGCAGGAACCTCTGGACATGGGTCCTGGCCAGCTCAGGGGTGGGTCTACCCCCAGAGGGATCCACATCTTTCCAAGTCCTTGAATTTTCAAATCAAATTTCAAAGCCCTTCAGCCTCCAAGAAAATCTGCTCCTAGTCTAGGTAGTCCCCAAAGGGAGTCTTAGCAAACCTCCCAGGGCCTGTGGTAGGACATTATGATCAACCAAATAACAAGTGGCTCAACTTTGCGGCTTTGTTTTATTTATCATGCGTTTGTTGTGACATCAACAACTACCTAAATGTGACAGAGGGAAATCAGTCCCCAGGATGATTACTGGGGGATGTGAGTCAGGGATCACACTGACACAAGGGTAATGAGGACAGGCAGCTCTCCCCATGCAGTTGGTCAGCGGTGGGAGATCAGAGTCAAAGTTGACCCTAGGACCACCCAATGGATTTTCACATTGTTTCCCTCAGGGCTTCCAGGTAGTGAAAGGAGATCTCACCAAGCATTACTGACACCTAGGGACTGGTCCCTGGTCACATAGCTAGGCAGAGCAAGCTGCCAACTGCCTCCTTGGTTAAAGGAGTTTTGGTATTCATGGTCTGCCATGAAATGTCTATGGGGGGAGTCCCCAATGGAGTGAAAGACCTGCCATGACCTGAGCCACTGCCTGCAAAGAACCCCCCACCCCCACCCAAACACTCTGGGAACCCACAAGTGAAGATCTGCCACATGGGTCTTCCCAGGCAGCCTTTTGAGTCACCCCCTGCAGCCAGCTGGCTTAGCTTCTCCCTTCTGTGAGCTGTCTCTGCCTCCTTTATAAACCCCACTTACTTATGCTCTGCACACCTGAATCAGGTTGCAAATGGGCTTCCAGGAGATGCTCTAGGCCAGAAATAGGTCTTGGTTCATAATAGGATTCACCTAGGGCACCATTAAACTACAGTCAGCCGCTGGGACCTGGAAATCTGCATTCCCAAGGGCCCCAAAGGAACCCTGATCACTCCTGACTTGGAGATCTACAACTGCTCCGGCAGCTGGAGTTTCTGCACACCTGGAGGACGGGCCAACTCCCTGCTTTAACGACAGGCATGTCACACTCCAGGCGGAGTATGGATTCCACCCTCTTTTGGCTGCCTCGGGTTTCCTAGGCATCACAGAGAGGCTGGCTTCCAACCCACTGCGAGGCATGGTTTCCCAGCGTTCCTGCCCCAACTATCACCCCTGCCTTGTGCCGCGAAGGGCACAAGGAGCCTGAACCAGGGCTGGTAGTGGGGGGTGGCCAATCGGGAAGGCACCCTCAGGCGAAGGCGCGGGGGAGCCCCGCCCCTGGGGCAGTCCCTTTGCAATTCAAGAACCTGGTACCGGGTGCTGCGGTATGGGAGGCCACAGTAAAAACAAGCTGAAAAAGGGTTTTCTAATCAAGTTCCCAGCCCCATACCGGCCACGTCCCTCAAGCAGCACTCAACCGCAGCCACGCCCCAAACGCTGGCCCTTCCCGGGACTCAGGGTCCACCAGGCTGGGAAGCTAGCTTGGCCCCTCCCCCACAACCACACCCACTCTTGCAGTAACGTCCCCACCACCTCCTGAGTCCACACACCCCTAATTCTGACTCAGAAAGCACAGAAAAGGCCCCACCTTCACCCGCGACCCTGCCACGTGGTTTGAGGCGGCCACAGCGTGGGACCAGAAATTCGGGGAGGAAAGGAAAGCCTCGGAGAGGAAAGTTCGTGGGATCCAGTTCTTGACGCTTGCAAACCCTGGGCCGCCTGAGTTCTAAATTTACAGGGAGAAAAGAGCCTTTCAGCTCTAGGTTTTTGAAGACTGCGTTTTGTAAATCGGTTATTTAATTAGCTTGTGGATTATTTTACAAATGAGAAACCTAATCCTTTGATAACAAAGTAACGGTATAAGGGTTCTGAATTAGGTAAGACTTAAAAAGAGTCACCCAAGAGTTCGCGTGACCTCAGAGGATATACACGATTCTTTCAACCAAACTAAGAGAGAAAGATTAGAACAATTAATTAGAAGGTTGTTTCTACTTTTGTGTTTTAAAAAAAAAAATAACCTCAGAGGAATTAACGACAACGTCCCGGGCCCGCACTAAGGGAAATGCTGCCTGGGGGTGGGGGTCGGGGTCGGGCGGCGGTCCGCGGCACCCAGGCCGCCGATTCCGGACGGCCGCCCGCCCCCGTGCAGGTGCTGCCTGCCCGCATCCGGCCCTGGCAGGTGAGAGCGGGTCTGGGAGGAGGGCGGCGCAGAACGACAGGCTGGAGGCAGAGCGGTCCTTTTAGGAGAAAGCGCCGACCAGCCGGGAGCCCCTCGAGTCCAGCGCGCCTCCGCCGCCGGATGGGCGGGGTTCCCACAAAGAGCCGCGGGCAAGAACCCGGGGCCGCCCCCCGCGTCGGTCGCCACCAGCTCTGGTTTCGACAAATTAAACCTTAGAGCGCTGGAAAAATTACAGGAAGAGCGAAGAATGTGCCGAGCTGCTGGAGGGAGCCCTGTCCCCGCGTGAACTTCGCCCACCGCGCTCCCGAGCCGGCCCCTCCCCGCCGCTCCCGAGAGCGCGCCCAGCCGACGAGGGAGGGGCCAGGCGAGGACACCCCTCCCCCCCGGCTCCCGGGCGCCGCGGCCGCCCACCTCCCCGGGCGGCACCCGCGGCCCCCACTGCCCCCACGCAGCTCGCCCGCACCTGCCCGCGCGCACCCCGGCCCGGATGACGACATTCGCCCCCGCAGCCCCGCCCGAGCGCACCCGGGGAGGGGGCGTGCCCGGCGGGGGCGCGGTCGCCGGGCGGGCGCCGGCAGCCAGCGCCAGGACCCGCCTCGCGCGGCTCTCAGGGTCGACCGCAACCCGGAGCGGCGGGGGAAGGGGCGAGGCCCTGACCACCTCCCGCGCCCAAGCCGGAGGCTCCGGGGGCGTGTCTGGGCGACCCGCACTAGCCCAGGTCTGCGCGAGTGCCCGGGCCGCCCCACTGACCTGTGTGAGTTCTCAGGTGCGCCTTGAGGTGCGAGGATTTCCCGTAAACTTTCTCACAGCCCGCATAGTGGCACTTGTGCTTTCTCTGGGGGGACTCGAGGTCGGCGCGACTTCGGCCCCGCCGGCCCCTTTGTCTGAGGCTGGGCTCGCCGCTCCCCGCGGGCCCCGGCTCTCGCTCGGGCTCCAGACCCGCCTCAGGCTCGGGCTCGGGCTCGCTCCACGCCGGGCTAAGAGGCGCGGCCGCCGCGCCTCCAGCACCGGGGGAGGCGGGCTCGGGGGCGGGTGGCGGCGCGGGCGGCAGGCGGCAGGGGGTCCTCGCCTTCCTGGCGGCGGCGCCTTCTCTGCGCTCCGCCGAGACGGGTGCCGGTGCTTGCTGGTTAAGGTCCGCCAGGATCCGCGCCACTACGAAGAGCGAGGCGCTGTCCTTGCCGTCGCGGCGCTCCTCGACGTGGGGCAGCGTGGCGGCGACAGCGGCCGCGCCCTCGGGTCCCGGCTCCGGCCCCTCTCGCGGCCCGTGTACGACCGCGCGGCTCGACATGGACACGAGGCACTCGGCGGCGAAGTGGTCCACATAGGCGGCGGCTGCCATGGTGCGGGCTCCAGCCGGCAGGCGGGAGACTGCTAGTCGCTGCGAGTCGTCAGCAGCGCATCCGCACCCACGGCCTCCGGAGAGCGGGCGGGGGGCGGGGGCGCGGCGCGCCCTCTCCGCCGGCTGGGCTGGGCGCGCAGCCGCCTCTGCCGTCACCCGCGCTGCTCCGCGTCTGCTAAGCGCCCGCCCGGCTGGGCACCTCAGAGTGAGCGCATGGGGGGCGCGGACGAGTAGGGTCCCCGCGCGGCGTCAGTGGCGGCCTGTCCTATGGATGCCGAGCGGCGACGTTAGGGACGACCTCCCCGAGCCGTGGCCGCAGCCTCGCCGCGCATTGTGGCAGGCGGGACAGCCGCCGTGCGCGCCGCGGCTCGGTGTGGGCGGCCCGGCCCCGGGGGTGGGCGGGGCCGGGGCCACATCTGGACCCGACGTCAGCCCCCAGCCACATCCTGGCGGCGCAGGTTACAGGCGGCGGCGGCGGCCGCAGGGAGCTGCGCACGCGGAGGGGGCGGGGATCCCGGAGCGCGCACCGGCGGGATAGCGGTCGCGTGCCCGCGCCTGGTGAGGGGGCGTGGCTAAGGACCAGGGCCGGCGCCATTGGTCCATGAGTACTCAGCCGGGCCAATCCGTACAGCCAGAGGCTCCCACCCGGCCTTGGGGCCTGCGCGTGCCGATGGGCGTGTCCCCTCAGCCGGCGGGAGGAGGAGCGGAAATTGGAGCCCGGAGCCGGGCACGCTGACGCACGACGTCCGAGGCGGGCCTGGGCGGGGCCGTTCCCCCTCCTCTCCGTGGCGGGGACCCCGCAGGGTATTTTCCTGCCGGAGCTTTTGTACCTTGACTGCCTTGAACCTCGGCGCGGTGGCGAGAGCTCGGGAGAGCACCCCTTTGTCCCTCCAGCCCCGCTTGTGTCGGGCGCGCCTCGCAGGGCTCGCCTCGCTTCTCCCTTTCTTCTCCAGAGCGAGGTTTGCCCGGCAAGGAGGCGTGTCCGCTAAGCCCGGCGGGTCTACTGGCCCCGAGTCGGGCCTGGACAACCACGGCGCACACCGCTGAAACCAGGTTGATGGGTGGCCGCGCCCCGAGACTCAGGCCGCTCTCCGCCCTTGGTTCCTGCCCAGCTGAGCCCTGAACCCTCGGCGCGGCCAGCCCGAGAGCGGTGGTCTCGTGTGGGGCGAGGTCGCTCCCGCAGGAGGAACCGCAGGAGGGCGGCGGGGGATCAGCGCAAGCCGCGCTGCCCTTGAGCCCAGGTCAGCTGGAGCTTGGACTGGCCCAGGCTGGTGGCTAGCCTGGCAGCGCGAGTGATGTGCCCACTGCGTCCTGTGTTCGCAAGAATTACGTGCCTGGGCGCCGGCCGCGCTGCTCAAGGAACGTGGGGCCCCTCCCTCCGCAGGCCTGCTGCCAGCTTCTGCAGGCTGCCCTTCTCCCGCGGCTGTCGCGCAGGCTTCAAACGCCACCGGCTGCGAGGGCCCCGCCCACCGCGCCCCACCCACCTAAGGTCGGGGCCTCCGGGGGAGGAAGTGCTCTGCTGCCCCGCCCCGCCAGCTTTGCCCTTGGCCCTCACCTGCGCCTTCATCCTGTCGCGTGGCACCTCCCCCCCCCCCTCTTCTCCTGGCCTAGACCAACATCAAAGAGGCCGGAAAGGAGTGCAAGCCCCTGACCCCAGGAGACAGGCTGGAGTCCACAGTTCCTAGTTCATTTCTTAATGGACGTTCAGAGGAATCAGCTGCCCAAGCAGGGAGCTTGTAGAGGGAGAACAGCCCAGACATTAGGCCCCTGTGGACTGGAGAAGAGGGATGGGTGGAAGAGAGTCAATCGCACAAAATTAAGAGCAGCCATTTTTCACCGAATTAATTTTGGGCTTGGGTAGAAAAATCTACTCCTTCCAGGTCACCAAGGAGCAACTGAGACGAGCATTTTGGGTTCCATGTTACTGTGACCTGTAAACTGGTGTGGTCGTTTGAGTGCCCTGGGTATCTGTAACAAAAACTCGGAAGTTCCCTCTCACCGGGAACTATACAATACGCTCACTGGGAAGACTACACAGTACTCTATGGTGCGGTGGGTTCTGCTGTGGTGGGTTCGGTACTATGCCAACAGGGTCAGGTTCCTCTTAAGAGGGTCTCCTCTTGGCAGGAGGTAATCACTCTTATCCCAGACAGATTGTGTTGATGACATTTAAGAGACGTGTGTTCTGACCAAGTAATGATTCAGAATGTTCCTCCAGTCCCACCACATGTCACAATTCATCTCTGTAAGTATGGGAATGGCCCTACACTGACTTACCAGCAGCGCATCCCCTCCCCTTCCCCCTCTGGCTAGGATTCTGCCCAGTCTAATTAGGTACCACCTCTCCATTTCTCTTCTGAGACTCCCCAGTCAGTACACACATTGGAAGGCCTCCTATGAGTAGGCACAATTCTAGGCACTGGGCTATGGCCATGGACTAGACACCTGCCCTATGCAAGGGGAGGCAGGCCTGGGTCAAAGGTCCTCTGCACTGACACCCCCACACACACCCATCCACGGCCAGAAACCAGACTCACTGAGGGTTTTGACTGTGCACCCCTCCCCCCCCAACCCTCCCACCGCCTGGCATTCTGGAGGCAAAACTCAGCCCCTTAGCTTGTTTCTCAAGGATCTTCAAAGGAAGCCTCAGGCCTAGCAGCATTTACCCCAATCCCACATGGGAGTATTTTCCGGATACATACGTTTCTCTTTCCCAGAGGGAACTCTCACCATAACTTCAGGCCCATGTTTTCCTTGCTAGATAGGATTTTGACAGAGGTGGCTTCTTTATGTATGAGGGTGGGTGAGATCAAGTGTCAGATGGAAAAAACAGAATAAACAAAAGCAGGGTGGGGGAGATCTGCCCAGAGCAAGTGGATGGAGATGTATGGGGGAGGGGGAAGGGCGTGAAAAGGCTGCACTGAAATGGGGGCTTAAGTTTCCACTGAAGGTGGTTGGGTTGATGGTTTGTGTTGACTCTAACTTCTGGAGCCTCCTGAAACAGCAGAAAATTGGCTTGTCGTAGGGCACAAATTAGCAAGAATGGAGCAAGCAAGGGAAGAAGTAACTGCAACATGATTTTTGAAGTTAAAATTTTTAACAGGCCTGAGAAAATGAAATCTGGAAATGGTAGCCAGGAAGGAAAACCAAAAACAAACTCTGAAGTTCCCAGAAGGTTCACCTTCTGGATGTGGCTGTGAATGGGGGCTAAGATAATAATTGGCTGAAGGTCTTCTTAACAGATTCCCAGATCCTCTTCCCCATCTTAACCACAGACTGGATGTCTATCATCTATAGAAGGTAAAAGGGAGCATATTGGGCTAAGTGATACCAAGTACAATTAAGTGCAGAGGTGCCATAAGAGGAACAGAGGGGTTAAATGACCCTCAAAATATGGGAAGCTGACACATGCTCCAGCTCTCTCTCTAGGTTTCCAGAATACAGGCTGCCAGGACTCTGGAAGAGTCTTTCTTGGGGCATTAGACCAGGCCAAGGGAACCACCTAAACTTTCTGACAACTGCAGTTGCCCAGCTGAACAGCCAGACCACCCTAGAGTGCAAAACACTGTTAAGGAGCCCGGACATGCGTGAAGCCTCTAATTGGCCTTTCATAGGCAGCCAAAGCTGACCTGGCATCTCAGGAAAGACTGTGTTATGACATCTAAAGCCCTAATAGATTTTTTTTTATTTTATTAATATTTGGGGGGGGGGGGCACCTGCAGCACCTAGAAGTTCTCAGAAGTGCCCGGGCCAGGGATTGAACCTGACCCACAGCAGCGACAATCCTGGACCTTAAGAGCTAGGCCACCAGGGAACTCCCCCAATAGATTCTTTTAAAAGCAACTTGGAGAAAACAGAGACTGTGCTGACAAAATTATACATCAACATGATTATCAATAATGTTGTCAGAGAAATTAAAATATGGCAACCCATGAAGGGAGGACATATACAAAGAAACATTCAGAGAACCAGCAAATGGTGTTCTTGGAAATTTAAAGTGGCAGAAATGAAAAAATCCTCAAGAGAGGGATTGGAAGATCAAGTTGAGAAAATCTTTATGAAAGCAGAACAAAAAGGAACCGGAAAAACAGGAAATAGGAGAGAAGAAAGTTAAGGAGGACCATTCAGAAAGCCCACTGAGTTTCCGCTGTGGCTCTGGGTTAAGAAGCTGACTAGTATCCATGAGGATGCAGGTTCGATCCCTGACTTCACTCAGTGGGTTAAGGATCTAGCATTGCCGTGAGCTGCAGTGTAGTTTTCAGACATGGCTTGGATCCTCCATTGCTATGGCTGTGGCGTAGGCCAGCAGCTGCAGCTCCAATTTGACCCCTAACCTGGAAACTTCCATATGCCACAGGTGTGGCCCTAAAAAAAAAAAAAAAAGGAAGTTTATTGATCAAATAATATAAGAACCCCAAAAGAGTGATCAGAGAAACACAGCAGGGATGGGGGGAAGGACGGGAAGTCATCAATGAGCTAATCCTTAAGAAAAATCTCCAAAACTAAGGAGCATATGTTGAAAGGGCCTAAGGGGAGCCCAGTGGGAAAAAATAGTCCTGTCCCAACGCACATCACCATTCGAGTTCTGGATAATGGGGACAAAATATGTCCTGACATTAAAAGCAGGTTACATGGAGACAGTCAGGAGTCATAATGGCTGTGGGCTTCTCCACAGCAACAAGTAGGAGTTAGAAGGCAAGAGGCAACATCTTGGGAATCTAAAGGAAAATTATTCTCCTATCTTCACCCAGCCATTAGAACTTTTAGATAAATGAGGTCTCAAAAATTTTACCCATGCATTCTTTCTCAAGGTAGGATGCTCTCAGAGGTAATGCTTCATCAAAATGAGGAAATCAACCAAGAAAGAGGGAGGTGTGTGTTCCAGGAAGGAGGCATTCAATACAGGAGGGAGGGAAAGGGCACAGGAGGCGACTAGGCCAAGCTGGGGCCCATCAGACTTCTTCAGGAGGCAAAATAGACAGGATCCCTGTATCCATCAAGAGAAGTTGGCCCACCCTGCAGTACAAACCACCTGCAAATCTCAAATGTTTGTTTCTAGCCATGCTATGGGCTTGTAGGGAGGTGCCTGGGGACACCCAGTTTGATAGAGCAGCCTCTGTCTAGAATGTGCTTAGACAGACATAACACACTGTATCCCTCCCCAGGTGGGAAACCTTCTAAATCCTGACCTAGAGGCCAGAGACAGAAATTGGTCCAGCTCAGAGTTCCCGTTGTGGCTCAGTGGTTAACGAATCCAACTAGGAACCATGAGGTTGCGGGTTCGATCCCTGGCCTTGCTCAGTGGGTTAAGAATCCAGCATGGCCGTGAGCTGTGGTGTAGGTTGCAGACGTGGCTCAGATCCCGAGTTGCTGTGGCTCTGGCGTAGGCTGGCGGCTACAGCTCCGATTGGACCCCTAGCCTGGGAACCTCCACATACTGCGGGAGCGGCCCAAGAAATGACAAAAAGACAAAAAAAAAAAAAAGAAAGAAAAAGAAATCGGTCCAGCTCAAGGTCTTGGACTTCCATGGGCAACTCCTTTGCTCATATAGTACCTGCATCTAGCTCCTGTGGTTCTTCTTAGTCTAGAGACCTCTGATAAGTTGTCTTTGCCCCTCCTGCCCCACCCCCAGCCTCAGGACACCATCCCAAAGCATAGTGATGAAAAGGAACATACTAATACCACGGCCCAATTCAGAAAGGGGAGGAGAGGGAGATACCCACCAGACAGTGTCCACAGCAATTTTGAAATCCTGTTGTGCAGACATTGACCCTCATCCTGCTATAAGTATGTGAATTGTCCCAGTCCTGCTCCCTGGGAGGCTCGGCCAGCCTACTGTTCTAGGGGCCTTGCTAGAACAGTAGGCTTATAGGTTTCCTCCTCTTGTAGGGTTCCTCCTGCACCATCTTGTAGGGTTCCTCCTCCACCATCATCCTACTTGGCTTCACAGGGTAGAGGAGGATCAAGGGAATATGTCCTGCTTGAGGGCTGAGCAGTTTCTCCAGCCTACTTCCAGCTGTAGAAGCTTAGAGATGAAGGGTTCTCAAGTTCCAGCCACTAACTCTATTAATGCTCATGCATGGTTCCTTTGGCCCTACCAGTTCCTCAAAAATCTGGTTAATATCTTACCTAATCTGCTCGATTCTGGTTTGCTTCATTGTCAATGGCCACTCTCACAGGGCTTTTTAAGACATGCTTCTGTCTCAGCTTAATTGCAGTTTCTTTGAGCCTTTGAGTCCTTGATGGTAGAGTAACACCCTTAATTCTCTAGTTTTTGAAATTTATCCCAAGCGATGATTTGCCAAACCTTCTACACTGGATTAATGATGGCTATCCTTCCAGCCTCCACAGTCAGTGTTCTCACAGCCTGCCGGACCAGCCTTTAAACCAATGCCACATGCCTTGTTTTCTTTTTCTCTTTCTTTCTTTCTTTCTTTCTTTCTTTCTTTCTTTCTTTCTTTCTTTCTTTCTTTCTTTCTTTCTTTCTTTCTTTCTTTCTTTCTTTCTCTCTCTCTCCCTCTCTCTCTCTCTCTCTCTCTCTCTCTCTCTCTCTCTCTCTCTCTCTTTCTTTTGTCTTTTTGCCTTTCCTAGGGCTGCACCCTCAGCATATGGAGGTTCCCAAGCTAGGGGTCCAATCAGAGCTGTAGCTGCCAAACCTACGCCACAGCCACAGCAGCACAGGATCCGAGCCGTATCTGCAACCTACACCACAGCTCACAGCAACGCTGGATCTTTAACCCACTGAGCAAGGCCAGGTATCAAACCTGCAACCTCATGGTTCCTGGTCAGGTTCATTAACCACCGAGCCATGATGTGAACTCCTGCCTTGTTTTCTTTTGGAGTAGTTCACCGTCCTGGTTTCTGTTCTCCGTAACAGTCAGGTGCAACTAAGTTATGCTACACTAACAAATAGCTCCAAAAGTTCAGGGATTTCAAATACTTCAAGTTTAATTCTCAGGGTCTACAGGGTTAGCTGAGGACTCTGCTCTGTGGTGTGACCCAGATCGTTGGATCAGCCCCTCTTTGGTCACCATGGCAGAGGGAAGAAGGACTTCCTAGAAGGTCTTATACTGGCAATGAAATGCTTGGCCCAGAAATGGCACACATCACTTCCGTTCTTAGCTGGTCTAATGAACCATCCTATTCACAGGGAGTTAGGTACAGACCCTTGATGTCCCCAGAAGGCAAAGAGTTGAGCTAGGCAGGGAAGTAGTGTTAGTTTCCACAAAAACTGATGTGACTTGAGAGGCTATTGAGAAAACTGGCAAAGAGTTTGGGTGTTGTATTAATGGTAAATAGATAGAAAACTAAGGGAACAGAGAAGAGGATAATAAAGAGAACCAAAGGAAAGTCCATTGTCATGGACCACTTGGCTCAGTTGCAGAGGGTGTTTCCATAATGATCATCATAAACATGGAGCATTGATCTAATGAAGGAATGGGACCCCCTGGGGTATGCATGTGGGCAGAGGTGGCTGGAGGAAAGGGAGCCAAGTCCACACCTACATCCTAAGAGATCACCTGACAGCACCTCAGACTGAGACCCCAGGAAGTGGCAGTGTGATCATGTAGGGCAGGCAGAAGTACACTGTGGCCCCCCAAATCCTCACCCCTTGTGTCCACACCTCCTTCCAATCAGTCCAACGGCAACCTAGGTGTTTCTATGAAGGGCTTTTGCAGATGTGAATTAGGTGCCAAATCAAATGACCTTAAGATGGGGAAGATTATCTGGGTGGGCTGGACCCAATCACACAAGCTGTTTCATCTGAGTCTAGGGGTTGGTGGTGGGGAGGTCAGGGATATTAGAATTGTGAGTGGGATTTGAGGCATGGGAGATTCTCTGTTGCTGCCTTTTAAGATGGAGGGGCCACATGACAAGGCACACGAGTAGGTGGGAGTGGCCTCCAGCTGACAGCCAATTGTTAGGAACTGAGGACCTCAGTCCTACAACCACGGAGAGCAGGATCCTGCCACAGCCACCTGAGCTTGGTTGGAACAGGGCCTCAGTCTCCAGAGGAGAACATCACTCAGGCTATACCTTGGTTTTAGTCTTATGATACAGAAAACCCTGGTTCACTATGCCCAGACTTCTGACCTTCAGAATAGCCAGGTTATAAATAAATGTTTACAGCTAAGACTGTGGCAATTTGTTATGCAGTGAAAGGAAACAAACGCACATGCTGTTTGAGTCATGGAAATGATCAAGTAAAAGAGGTCTCTGGGAGGGGGAAGGAGGGAAGGGGAAGGGATTAGGAACTGCTGTATTTCACAACCTTCCAGCTTTAAGCTACCTGCATGGAGAACTTTGATGTAAGGAAAAACATTTAAAAGATTGTGTCAAAGACTACCAGCCGCCCGGGATTTCCTATTGTGTCTCAGCAGATTAAGAACCCAAATAGTATCCATGAGATGAGGGTTCAATCCCTGGCCTCACTCAATGGATTAAGGCTCTGCATTGCCACAAGCTATGGTGTAGGCTGCAACTCTGATCTGGTGTGGCTGTGGTGTAGGCTGGCAGCTGCAGCTCTGATTCAGTCTCTAGCCTGGGAACTTTCATTTGCTGCAGGTATGGCCTTAAAAAAAAAAGACTACCAGCCACCCAATTGGTTTTTTTTTTTTTTTTTTTTTTTTTTTTTTGTCTTTTCTAGGGCCGCTCCCTCGGCATGTGGAGGTTCCCAGGCTAGGGGTCTAATCGGAGCTGTAGCTGCCGGCCTACGCCACAGGCACGGCAATGCAGGATCCGAGCCACGTCTGTGACCTACACCACAGGTCACTGTGACGCCAGATCCGTAAACCACTAAGCAAGGCCAGGGATCAAACCCAAAACCTCATGGTTCCTAGTCGGATTTGTTAACCACTGAGCCATGACAGGAACTCCCCCAATTGGTTTTGATGGAATGTTTATGTCCTCCCAAAACTCCTATGTTGAAACCTAACCCCCAATGGGATATTAGGAAGTGTGTCTTTGAGGGTGACTGGGTCATGAGGGTGGAGCCTTCATGAGTGCAATTAGTGCCCTTATAAAGGACCCCCACCACCACCACCGCTTTCTGCCAAATGAGATGGCAGCCATCTACAAACCAGGAAGCAGGTCCTTACCAGACACTGAAGATGCTGGTACCTTAATCTTGGACTCCCAGCCTCCAGAACTGTGAGAAATAAACATCTGTTGCCTATAAACTGCCCACTCTGTGGTATTGTGTTATAGCAGCCTAAACAGACTAAGACATTCACACAATCCTTTGCCTCTTTCCATGGCAGTGAGCAAACCACACTTCCCACACACCTGCGCAGGTAGGTGTGACTGGGTAACTAAGTTTCCAGAGTAGGAGGATGAGCAGAGGGGCTGTGGGTCTTTAAGAGAATGGGTCTCTCTCCTGCATCTTCTTTTCCCTTCTGCCAGCTGAATGCTTATGTCAATAAAGCCCGGGGGAATGATGGAGTCACAAAACAGAGGAACCTGGAGCTCAGAAAGCTGGCCAAGCGTGCTCCAAGATGGTCACTGTGTTTGAGCCATAATAATCTGCCTGTTACTTGAGCTTACCCTACCTTTACTAATACAAAGTTGGGAGGGGGTAGAGGGGATAGAAGGAAAAAAGGAGAAGAAGGTGTGTGAAGAGAGGGCTTCATGCCAGGTGGTGGGAGGTCTGCAATTTGTTCTATAGTGTTCTTCTCTGGGACTTGCTTCCTGGTGGCAGCCAGGCTGTGGGGGGCCAGCTCTGGGCATCATTCTTCTTCCTTCCCAAGGCAGCTGCTGTCTAAGTCTTGCATCTGCTCATGAGCCGTGGCTGAGGGTGGCTGGAGTTGGACTCCCTCATGTGTTCTGATGCTCAAGGACCCCACTCACTGAGGGCAAGCGGTGTCCTCTTCATCCCACCCAAGTGTCACTTGAGAGTTACAGAGTGTCCCCCACACTCTTCTACTTGATTCTAACTATCTTCCAGCTTACAATATCATAAAGAATCATTTCACCTCCAAAGATTTTGAGGAGTTTCCTGATGGCACAGGAGGTTCAGGATCAGGCATTGTCACTGCTGTGGTGTGGGTTTAATCCCTGGCCCAGAAACTTCCACTTACCACAGGCACAGCCAAAATAAATAAATAAATATTTAAAAAGAAAAGAATATTTTGAAGTTCCCTTGTGGTGCAGTGGGTTAAGGATCTGACATTGTCTGTCACTGCAGTGGCTGTGGGTTTGATTCCTGGTCTGGGAGTTTTCACATGCCATGGGTGAGGCCAAAAAAAAAGAAGAAGGAAAAGACTTTGAGCCAGAGCTTTTCCATCCCTCAAGGCTAGCCATTTCAGAGTTGAATGACTGGATGGGGATCTTCTGATCCAAGCCTTCATTGCAGTCACCAATGGCTTGCCATGCTAAATGGACAACAAGCCACTTTCTGTTGTATGACATGGGGGTGGACCAGAAAACTCTTTTCATGTTGTATTTCCCAGTGGTCCTGGAGGGCAATATAATTCATCAGGGCCCAACTGATGAAAGTCAGCTTCACATCTGGTGCATATTTACATGGGGCACAATTAAAACCAGAAATGCTCCTGAAATACAGACATGAAAAGATAGGAGTTCCCATCATGGCTCAGTGGTTGGTTAACAAACCTGACTAACATCCATGAGGACTCCAGTTCAATCCCTGGCCTTGTTCAGTGGGTTAAGGATCCGGCATTGCTATGAGTTGTGGTGTAGGTCACAGACATGACTCGAATATGGCATTGCTATGGCTATGGCAGAGGCTGGCAGGTGCAGCTCTGACTGGACCCCTAGCCTGGGAAACTCCATATGTCAAGGGTGTGGCCCTAAAAAGACAAAAAGACAAAAAAAAAAAAAAAAAAAAAAAAGGAAAGAAAGAAAATCAAAAGAGATATTTACTGGGTTGGCAACAAATGTATGAAGAAAGCATGTTAAAATGATGGATTGTCCCTTCCAGGCTTTGCTGGAGTAGATGCTCCCACTCCTGAGCACAACTGACTCAGAGTACGATCCCGCCTTCCTTCATACTGATCTGGGAGGGTTTCTGGTCTCCATGGTAATTGTCTGTTCTTTTCTTTTCGGCTTTTTAGGGCTGCACCCGTGTCATATGGAAGTTCCCAGGCTAGAGGTCAAATCGGAGCTGTAGTCACCCGCCTACACCACAGCCACAGCAATGCATGATCTGAGCCGTGTGTGTCGTGTCTGTGACCACAGACCAACTACATCACAGCTCATGGCAACGCTGGATCCCTGGCCAACGGAGCGAGGCCAGGGATCTAACCCACATCCTCATGGATATCAGTTGGATTCATTTCCGCTGCGCCTCAAGGGAAATTCCAATTGTCTGTTCTTTTATGTATGTGTATGAGTATGTGTCCCCCCCCCCCGCCCCCGCCCCCAGGACTCGAAAGCCCTGGTTGTCTGCCATTCATAACTTGGGATCCCCTCCGTGGTGTGTTTTCTGGGTTAAATGCTGCATTGTATCCTTTGGAGTTGACTCTCAGGTTCTTGCCCAGCACCAGTCAATAACAGTAAGTCCCAACTTTCAGGAACACTTCAGAGCTCCCTGAAGTGGCAAGCATGGGGATGACACAAGAAAGGGGGCTCTTTCCTGCTCTACAGGGGAGAAAGCTGAGCCTCAGTTGGGGAGAGATTTGGTGGTGCCCTGACCCCAGCCTCTGGGAAGCCAGCTAATGAATGTGAGGACTTAACAGATCAACTAAACAAGAGCCAGGTTAGTCCATTCCAGGCTCTCAGGGAGAATCCTGCCTAATGAGTATTCCCGTTAATGGGATTGGGTGGACTGGTCAGGAGCAACGTCAGATAAGACTCTCTTTAATTCTTGGCTGTGTAGTCCTAGTTGTGGCGCAGCAGAAACAAATCCAACTAGTATCTATGAGGATATGGTTTCGACCCCCGGCCTTGCTTAGTGGGTCGGGGATCTGCCGTTTCCATGAGCTGTGGTGTACACCGATAGTTGTAGCTCCAATTCCACCCCCTAGCCTGGGAACATCCATATGCTAAAGATGCAGCCCTAAAAAGCAAAAATAAATAAATAAAAACTTTAGGAGTTCCCATTGTGGCTCAGCAGTTAACAAACCTGACTAGCATCCATGAGAAGGCGGGTTCGATACCTGGCCTTGCTCAGTGGGTTAAGGATCCAGTGTTGCCGTGAGCTGTGGTGTAGGTTGCAGATACGGCTCGGATCCTGTGCTGCTGCGGCTGTGGCGTAGGTTTGGCAGCTACAGCTTTGATTGGACCCCTAGCCTGGGAACCTCCATATGCCGTGGGGGTGGCCCTAAAAAGACCAAAAAAAAAAAAATTTTTTTTTCTTTTTTTTAAAATCCTTGGCTGTTTTCAAGACTTATAAGGACTTAATGATGGAAGGATGGCTGACAGGATGCAAGGGGAGCAATATTCTTTTCTGTTAGTGCTAGAGGGAGTCCCAGAATATTACCTAGGTGTCATCAAATCCCAGAAAGTGGGGCTGGGTCATGCTGCTCACACTCAGGTGGGCTTTTCAATAGGGCACCCATGGTCTGTTGTCACCTTCAGGATCCATCCAGATCACAGATTTGGCTGGGATGTGGTGTTGCCGTGGCTGTGATATAGGCCACAGCTGCAGCTCTGATTTCATTTGACCCCTGGCCTGGGAACTTCCATATGCTGCAGGTGTGGCCATAAAAAGAAAAAAAAAAAAAAACAAAAAAAAAACAACCAAATGTAGTATAACTTTGTTCTTTCTACTTGAGGTTCTTTGAACTAGAGGGCTCAGATTTGGGATTTGGATTTGGTCTTTGGTCTGAAAATTCTTTCATATGTAAAGCAGAAAACTGCATCAACAAGGGCTATTGATGTTCCAGGAAAAAAGAGAGAGAAAGAAAGGGAGGGAGGGATGGAGGGAAGGAAGGAGGGAGGAAGGAAAAAGGAAAGAGAAAGGAAGGAAGAAACAGAGAAAGAAAGAGAGGAAGAAGAGAAAGAAAGAAATGAAGGGAGGGAGGAAGAAAGAAAGAAAAAATGTTCTCCCTCAAGGAAAAGGAGAGTTGAAAATGAATTTGTTTTAATCACATTAAAACAAATGTCTGAGAGCAACCATGAGGCTGCCATCTCCAACCAGAAGTCATTTCCTGAAAGTCCAGGAATAATTCCCACTGGAAAGGGCTGACGAAGGTGCTTTGAGTGGTCGGTGCTGGGGGGGGGGGGGGGTCACCATGAGGCCGGCCCTCCAAAGGCTCCTGTCCAATGGGACAAGCATGATCCCAGCTCTGGGCCTGCCCTGGATAGTCCTCCACACAATCCAGTGCCTTAGGGCATGCAGCCACTTAGGAAACAGGTCTTCAGTGAATGAGGACACATTCTGTTGTGTTTTCAAAGTCTCCTTTAAGGACCTTTATCTGCCCATGTGCCATTATGAAACAGTAACTCCTGGACCAGCTGAGGGGGAGGAAGCCAGGCTAATCTGAAGCAAAACAGTGGTGCACACAATTCTACCAAGAGCAGCTTCACTGCCTGCTGGCCACACCGAGAGGTCTAGATTGTACGGGGGCTGTTCTGGAGGAGGCTGCAGTGCTGGGGGGATTCCCTCTTCCCTGCTTCAGCTCCCCAAGCTGAAGGGGAACCCACTCTTCAAGGCAGAAATTGTTGCAATATCACAAAGCAGTGTAAAATATTGTTGCAATATTGTTGCAGTTTTTAAAAATGGCCAAAAATGTGTTGACATGGCTCCCACTGACTCTGGTCAGCTGGTGACTGCTTCAACCCATAGTGAGCAGTGTAACCTCCTCCTGGCTGTCTTGCACTAAACCCCACCCCCCACTCCAAGCTCTGTCTTGGAGCCCCAAACTGTGCAAGAAGTCCAACCAGTCTGATCTGGAAGCCAGCCTGTGGGGAAGAAGTGACTTGGCAGGTGGCCGAATGTCAAGCCCCCAACTCCAGACCTCCCAAGCATCAGTGGAAAAGAAACAAACTGTCCCTTCTAGGGAGTTCACCTGTGGCTCAGGGGGCTAAGGATCTGGCATTGTAACTGCAGTGGCTCAGGTCGCTGCTGTGGTTCAGTTTTGATCCATGACCAGGGAATTTCCACATGCTCCAAGCCCAGCCAAAAGCAAACAAAAAACAAAGGAACAGGAAACTCCCTGGCCTCACCGTGGGTTAAGGATCCAGTGTTGCCGTGAGCTGTGGTATAGGTCACAGACGTGGCTTGGATCTGGCCTTCCTGTGGCTGTGGTGTAGGCTGGCAGCTGCATCTCCGATTCAAAACCTAGCCTGGGAACCTCCATATGCCATGAGTGTGGCCCTCCAAAGACAAAAAACAAAAACAAAAACAAAAAACAAACAAACAAGGAACAAAAACACTCCATCTCTTCTGGGTCCCATCAAAATTCTTGACCCACAGAAGCAATGGTTTTTGCTCTAGGCTATTACATTTAGGGTTATTTGTTAAAGAGCAATAGTAACTAAAATAAACATGGTTCCTGACAACCAAGAAAATACTGACCTAGGGTTAGATGGAAGGAAAGGAATCTCTGGAGTTCTCGTTGTGGTACTAGAGGACTTGGGGTACCCATGAGGACTTGGGGTCGA
Source organism: Sus scrofa (assembly GCF_054392235.1). Taxonomy (NCBI): domain Eukaryota; kingdom Metazoa; phylum Chordata; class Mammalia; order Artiodactyla; family Suidae; genus Sus; species Sus scrofa. The sequence continues at coordinate 154,375,857 of NC_139383.1, forward strand.
CCCCTGGCCTACTCAGTGGGTTAAGGATCCAGCATTGCTCTGGCTGTGGTGTAGACCAGCAGCTACAGCTCAGATTTGACCCTAGCCTGGAAACTTCTATATGCCACGAATGTGGCCCTAAAAAGACCAAAAAAAAAAAAAAAAAAAAAGTAAAAATCTCTCTTTTGATACTGGGGAGAGAAAAACCAAAATGGTGGGCTTTGGTCTGAGGTCTGGACTCTATGAATGAGCTAAGAGGTTTTCAAGGGACCTATCTACTTTGTGTTTGACTCTGGGACTGACTTGGAACTCCCCAGCTCAGGGATAGACTCAAACTGGCGAGCTCTCTGCTTCCTCAGACCTTCCTCTGACAGTTGGAGGTTGGACACCTAACTCTATGCCACACCTCTATCAGCACATGACCCATTTGGGGTCTTTGCAACCCAGCATCCTCCTCAGGAAGAAGACTGGAACTATGGCTATTCCCCTCTGACACACTATCTAAAATTCTATGCTTCAGTAGCATCCTTATCAAAACATTATTTAATTTGAAAAATATTCAAAAGCTTAAAGAGTAAAAATTGCCAGTAATCTTCACTCTCTCCAGAAAAAGAATCAACTCTTTTTTTTTTTTTTTTTTTTTGTCTTTTTTAGGGCCACACCTCAGCCTATGGAGGTTCCCAGGCTAGGATCAAATCAGAGCTATAGCTGATAGCCTATGCCACAGCCACAGCAAAGCCTCATCTTTAACCCACTGAGCAAGGCCAGGGATTGAACATACGTCCTCATGGATGCTACTTGGATTCATTCTGGCTGTGCCACAATGGGAACTCCAGAAGAATCATTTCTTTGGAGTTTCTGTGTGGCTCAGTGGGTTAAAGATCTGGCTTGCAGAGTTTCCACTGTGGTGCAGCAGAAAAGAATCCGACTAGTAACCACAAGGTTTCCGGTTTGATCCCTGGCCTCGCTCAGTGGGTTAAGGATCCGGCATTGCCATGTGCTGTAGTGTTGTTTGCAGACACGGCTCGGATCTGGTATTGCTGTGGCTGTGGTGTAGGCCGGCAGCTGCAGCTCTGATTCAACTCCTAGCCTGGAAACCTCCATGTGCTATGGGTGCAGTCCTAGAAAAAGCAAAAATAAATAAATAAATTTTAAAAAAGTAAAAAAATAAAAAGATCTGGCTTTGTCACTGCAGCAGCTTGGGTTGATGCTCCAGTGCAGGTTCAATCTCTGGTCTAGGAACTTCCGCATGCCACAGGCGTGATACAAAAAACAAACAAACAAAAAAACCACCTCATTTCTTTGCTCTTTTCTGCCACCTTTTCCATCTATAGATTTACTCATTTTGACAGTCATTGCTAATTGTTTACTGTGTTAGTTGGCTACTGCTACATAGCAAAGTATCCCTAAATGTAGTGGCTCAAGATAGCAATAAATATTTACTACCGCTCACAGTTTCTATGGATTTGGAAATGGCTAAACTGGGGGATTCTGGTTTGGGTCTCTCTCATGAGATTATAGTTGTGACGTCAGTCATCTAAAGGCCTGATGCATAAGTTCTCTGGTGCCTCAGCTGGTTAAGGATCTGGCATTTCACTGCTGTGGCACAGCTCACTGCTATATCGAGGGTTTGATCCCTGGCCCAGGGAATCTTGTGTGCCAAGGGCATGGCCAAAAAAATAAATAAATAATAAGTGAAAAAAATTAAGGCCTGATGGGGCTGGAGAATCTGCCTCACCATGATTCATTCACTTGGCTGGAAGGTCAGTCCTGGCTGTCTGCTGGGGGCTGGGAGTTGGGGAGGCAGTAAGCTCAGCATGGGCTGTGGGGCTGGGGCCGTGGATCCTCTCCAAGTGGCCTCTCCATATGCTGCTTAGGCTTCCTCACAGCAGGCAGGCTGGCTTCCAAGGGTGAGTGTCCTAAGAGCACAGTACTTTTAAAACCTGGCATCCAGAAGTCACATGGCAATACTTCCGCAATATTCTATGGACTAGGATGGTTGCAAGTCCCACCCTGCTTCAAGGAGAGGAAACATGGACACCAGCTCTTTTTTTTTTTTTTTTGTCATATACCCACGGTATATGTTGGTTCCCAGGCTAGGGGTCTAATCGGAGCTGTAACCGCTGGCCTACAGCAGAGCCACAGCAATGAGGGATCCAAGCTGCGTCTGTGAACTACACTATAGCTCACGGCAACACTGGATCCTTAACCTACTGAGTGAGCCCAGGGATCAAACCCACAACCTCATGGTTCCTAGTAGGATTCATTAACCACTGAGGTGTGACGGGAACTCCCGACACCAGCTCTTGATGGGAGAGTAGCAAGATTCTAGAAGAACACATGGGGTGGGAGGTATTTCTGTGGCAGTCTTTTTTTTTTTTTTTAATTTTTGGCTGTCTCTCAGCATGTGGAGTTCTCAGGCCAGGGATTGGATCCCAGCTGTGGTCTCCAGGTAAGCCACAGATGCAGCAATGCCAGATCTTTAACTCACTCTCTGGGGCTAGGGATCAAACCTGGGTCCCACCCCTCCTGAGATGCCACCGATTCCATTGCGCCACAGTGGGAACTCCTCTGTGGCATTCTTTAGGAAATAAAACCTGCCACAGAGAGTGAGGGTGCCAGAGGTTGGCTGGTGTCTAATTCTCTTGAAGTTCACAAGGACACTGGGGAGGGCTGAAATGCTCCAGCTCAATCTCCCTTGCTGCCTTCCAGGAAACCAAAGTTCTTTTTGAAAAAAAGAGGTGTGATTTCCTTTGAAAGATAAGGTATAATTTCATAAGTGTCAAGGTGAGATGTCTCCATTTCTAACTGTAGTCACTGTGGAATCTGGGCCCAGGGGGACAGAGATTCCAGCAGTTCAAGATTCGGCTCCTAGAGTTCTCTGGTGGCTCAGTGGGTTAAAGATCCAGCATTGTCATTGCTGTAGCACAGGTTCAATCCCTGGCCCAGGAACTTCCACATGCTGTGGGTATGACCAAAAAAAAGAAAAAAAAAAAAAAAGAGTTGGCTCCTGAGATGGTACCCAAGGCCTCTCCCCAGACAGATGTACTGAGAGTGACCCCCCTGCAGAGCCCTGCCGCATTCCAAATGTGTCACCCAGGGCCTCTGCAGCAGAGACAGAGGAAAACTAAGACCGCTGCTCTCCCCAGCCTCCCTTGACCTGGGCATGCCTCTGACTCCATTTGGACCAATGGGATCTAAAGAGAAATTTGATGTTCTGGAAAGCCTAGAACAGAATCTTGCTACCTTCCACTCTCTAAGTACCTGCTGCCCAGAATCTAGAGCCTCACTGGTGCTCCAAGAGCCACCATGCTCACTCATCCCAATCTTGACGCTGCCTTAGTAAAGGAGAAAAGGGAGCACCTTGAAATCTGGCTGTGCTGGGCTTTCTGCTATGCAGCTGGCTGGCCCTTTGGCTCATAGCCCCCCTCCCACAACACCTGGAGTGGGTATGGTGGACATGTAAGCAGAGCCCTGGGGGCTTCTCAGGAGAGGTGCCAGAGGCCCAGAGCCTGGGGAAGCACAGCCATGCGACACAGGACAGGAGAGCCACATGGCTGTTTTCTGGGGATGGTGGTGACAGCCCAGGGCATCCACCTCCCCTTCTTTCTGCAAGTATTGCCATGCACATCAGCGCTTGCACCCCAGGCTTCCTGTCACAGTGACCTCCATGTGGCTCAGCTTCAGCTCTGCTGACCTTGAATCTCCAGGGATAGACCCCCCCAGGAGGAGACCTGGTAGTCAGATGGACAGACAGCAGGCTGCCCAAGAGCCCTGGTCAGCAGAGCCGCTGCCCTGTGAGTATCTGGGATCTGCTCCACTGCAGGGAGAGATGGGGAGAAGCATGCAGCTGGAGCCATGGGGCTTCCCAGAGGGGCCACACAGCCAGCAGAAGGGTCAGGGGCTGGGTTAGAGTCCCACCTGGACCATCTCTACTACTTGGCATCCTCACCCTAAAATTGGAAACATCCTCCACCATCACAAGGTTAGACACTCAGAGTTAGGGAGGGCTCTGGATGATCCTTGGCCCACCAAAGACACCCACCTGTGGTAGCAGAGGAGGCTAGAGGGCAGGCTGTGGGCAGAACCGTGCCAAGACTGTCCTGGATGCCCTCAGACTCAGGGGGTATGTGTAGCCGAGGGCCAAACAACTCCTGCTTTTTTCCCTGACACTTTCCTTTGAAAGTTTTCACCCTGAAAGAGAAGGGCAATAAGCATTCTTTATGCAGATTCACCAATTGTTGAGCTTTTGCCATGTTTTATTTTATTTCTCTCTCCATATATCTTCCTATATTTACTTTTTTTCCCCCTGAATCATTTGAAAACAAGTTGTTTCCTACTATATGGCTCAGGGAACTATATCCAATCATTTGGGATAGAACATGATGGAAGATAACATAAGATGGAGAATGGGTATATATGTATGACTAGGTCACTTTGCTGTACAGCAGAAAATGACACAACATAATAAATCAACTCTACTTCAATAACAAAAATAAAAAAATAAATTATTGTCTTCATGACACCTTATTCATATATTTCTTGAAATAAGGACTTGCTCCTTGAGAGACCACAAAGCCATTAATGCACTTAAGAACTTTGTCATTCACTTATAACCATTACATACTATGCAAACCATATTTAAATTGTTTGCAACACTTTCACACTCTTTTCTTAGCCAAACATCTCTTCTTTGTCAACCAAACTGAGAATGCCACACTCCCACCTAAACACACCCTAAGGAGGTGTTTTTTTTTAGAACTTGCCCACCTTGGCACTGGGTGGGAGCAGTGAGGGAGTTACCGTGGACCATATCCCATTATTCCCCTGCCATCCTCATTTGGCCCTAAAGGGATGGAGCTGAGCCCAGCAAAGGCACCCTGAGTTTTCCTGCCTTTAGGGAGTTTAATCTCAAGATCATAGCCCTAGGCCCTTACCCTCAGCTATCTCAAGCCATAGGGCTGCCCTCAAGCCCACAGCCATCTATAGCCCTGTTCCTGCTTTGTCATCATCTCATTTCTTCTTATAAAGACACAAAAGAATATTTGTCTCCTCCCTTGAACTGCCCTCCAAAGGAAGGAGGTTATGGCTGGAAGAAATCAGTGATTATTAGCAAATAGTTTACATTTGTTCACCCATAGATAACACCAAGCACTCTTATCTGGTCCTCATCATGGCCCCACACTATTGACTGAATGTTTGTGTCTCCCCCAAATTCATATGTTGTAGCCAATGTATTAAGGAGGCAGGTAATTAGGTGTTGATGAGGTCATGAGGGTGTAGCCCCCACAATGGAATTAGTGCCCTTGTCAGAAAAGGAAGAGACACCAGAGCTTTTTCTCTCCCAGGTAAGGACACAGCAGGAAGCTGGCTGTCTGCAAGCTAGGGAGAGAATTCTCACCAGATATTAAATCTGTCCACTCCCAGCCTCCTGAACTTTGAGAAATTAGTATGTGTTGTTTGAGTCACCCAGCCTATGGTATTTTGTCACAGCAGCAGGAGCTGACTGAGACACTCTGTTAGGCAGGGATAACTTTCCCTCTGAGAGGCATAGGGGCCACATGAAGGCACACCCAGAGCCTAGGTCGGAGCTCTGTTTGGATTCCAAGCCCAGTTGGTCTAACCCAGTTATAAATGCTTTGGTTGCATGTAATAGAACCCAGTCAACATTCACTTAAATAAACAGGGGTCTCCCATAAGAAGATGATGGGGCTGGAGAAGTGGGTCAGGGTGTCCACTTCTCACTGCCCCTTCCCCATCCTTAAATGTTGGTGTTCTGCTCTAGAAACACTGGTCACTTCTCCAGAACTGTAACTGGGATTGGGGGTTGGGGCTGGGGGGTGGGGGCAGAAGCATGTAACCTATACCCTCTGTGAGAAGCAGCAACTTTCCTAGAAGACTTCTGCTTCCTCTCAGCTAGCCATGCCAGCCTCTGGGTAGATTGAGGATGCAATTCCCTAGGACACATCATATGTCACCACCCCAGCCCTTGTCACAGATGCTGTCCTCTGATTGAGGGTGTTTACCCACTTGGGACCATCCATGAATTCATTGAAATTCACAGTGCTCCATAAGGTTTAATTGGATACCTAGCAAATGAACATGATCTGATATGTGGTGCTTATTTTCCCAGTGGGAAGGGTCAGAGGGTAGGGTGTTTCTAATTCCATACCTCTGGCCCGCATCTGAAATGTTCTAGAGTTTTCATGGTGAGGGTTGCTGGCCTGTTCACTGGAGGGATTTTCAAGCTCACAGAAACCTTGGTGGCTGTGACCTCCCAGGACTCCCTTGCAGGGGCTGATGGATCCCTTGGATCTCCGGGCTCAGCCCCAACTTCCCTGGCTGATGGGTGTCATCTTGCCTACGGCTGCTTCTTCCTGTTATCAAGACAGTGGTGGAGTTTCCGTCATGGCTCAGTGGAAATGAATCTGACTAGCATCCGTGAGGACACAGTTTCCATCCCTGGCCTCATTCAGCGGGTTTTAAGGATCCAGCATTGCCATGAGCTGTAGTGTAGGTCACAGGCAAGGCTCGGATCTGGTGTTGCTGTGGCTGTGGCTGTGGTCGGTGGCTATAGCTTGGATTCCACTCCTAGCCTGGGAACCTCCATGTGCCCATAGGCCGTGGGTGTGGCCCTTAAAAGCAAAAACAAGAAAAAGACAGAAGTGCTGGGCTCAGGCCTTCACGGGGGTGAGGAAAGTGGGAAAGGGATGCTGTGCTGTCCATGCTCCCCAGACTCCCCCAGCAGGACCTCAATTCCTCCCCCCAGGAATCATAAGCACCCTTTACCTTCCTTGGGCTTCTGGTCGGTTGGGACTGTGGGAAGCCCAAGAAGGAAATCACAAGGAGAGAGAAGGGGGCCCCCTGGGGTATCTGTACAGATTGTCCATATACCTTGGGAACATGCCACGGCTTTGGGGGCAACTCCTTCCACCCAGCTCTTTCCTGGTTCTACCTATCTGCACCATGAAGACCCTGTGTGGTCTTACTCAAGGCCCTTCCCTACTCTTACTTCCCTGAGGGGACCCACTGCCCTTATGGTTCTGTTAGCTCATACCCTTATCAAGGCCACATGCACCACTGGGGCGTGTATGTGCATTAGCGTCTGTGGCCAGAGGGACTCTCACCTCTTCAGGTTAGCTGGAGACACAGAGTTAAATGTTTCTTGAGAAAGCCTGAGCAGATGCAGTGTTCTCATTGGAATACAGTTGTAAAGTCAATCTAGTTCCACAAACGTTGGCTGATTGTAGGCACTGATGTGTGACTTCCAGGCTTAGTGCCAGGACTGCCAAAACGCAGACACTCACAGCCAGGACAGGAGATTCTGAGCAGAGGGAAGGCAGCTGAGCTCTAGGGAGCTGGGAGGAGTTTCCTGGGAAGGTGAGGTGCATGCAGGGCTATGTAGGTTACAGGGTTTGTCCATGGAAGGCTATCCCAGGACCAGCAAGGTGTGCCCAAGGGTCGGGACGCTCTGCCCAACTGGAGAACAGTGCTCCTGGAGACGGGTGATGCCTGCTGATGGCAGGACTCTGGGGAGCTTGGCAAGGGCAGAGGGCCAGGTGCTGGGGGAGTTCCTGACACAGATGCTGGCCCAGGCAGCTGGGTGCTCTAGGTGGGCAGGGGCGAGGAAGGGAGAAAAAAGGTTGAGATGCTCAGAAAGGAAAAGGAAAAGGAGGGGCTGGGACCTCAGGGGCAGCCGAGAAGAGTTTATGCTGAGAACCTGGGTTCTTGGCTCTGCTGTGTGACATTGGCCTGGCTAGTGAAACTCTCTGAGCCTGCTTCCCCATCTAAAAAGACTGTTTAGAGTGGGACATCAAATAATGTCATGATCTAGCCTGGATATGGCACCTACCATGTAGCAGGTGCATGTCTCATGGCAGTTTTTCCCTCTCTCCTTCCAGTCGAGGGTCACCATTAGTCACTGGGTGACCTGGAGACCTCATTTCATCAGGCAAGTTCAGGGCCCTCCCCCAGTTCTGCTCCTGGTGAGGCCCTGGGCCTCTGGGTCTGACCAGGGCCATATTCTTTGCATGGGTGGCATTTGCACCTCAGAGCCTGGAGGTCCCTGGGTGGTGACGCAGGGAGCAGATGCCGGCAGCTGCCACCGGCCCCACAATGTGACTTTTGTCAGCCAGGGTGGGTGTACAGCTAGGACGACCTGGGCAGGGAAACAATCCCCAGGCTCACCCTAGCATTGCTGCCAGTAGTTAACAAAGCCTCCGGGTAGGGCCCCACTTTTGTCATGCAGATGATGCAGGGGGGTCCCAGTGTGCTCTCCTCCCGCTACAACCTCTTTGTGATGCAGATGAAGAAAGGCTTCTGGCACCAGGCTGGGTGTTCCTAATTCCTGAGCAGGACTCTGCCCGTCTCCACCATCTGCCCCAGCCAGGCTTAATAACCACTGCCCCGCACCAGGCCAGCCTGGTACCTGGCTCTTGGGGACTCAGTTCAGCCAAGAAGTGCTAGGACCAGAGAAAAGAAGTGGGGGCCGGAGGCCCACCTCAAATTGTATAACCAACCAGCCAGGAAGGATGAGACCAGGCTGCAGGGAGAGCCTCCTCTGGGTACATGGCAGGCCACACTGGCAGGTGGGGGACAGCATCTGAGGTGGGCAGCCTGGTGGGCAGAGGTACAGCTAGGGCCAAGGCCCTGATATGGGGTGGCCAGTTCTAGAAGGAGACTGGCTGATGGAAGGAGAGCCCACCCCCAGACTCCTGTGCTTTCGCACCCGGAAGAGAAGAGCCTGAACCCCAGATTGACAAAGTCAGGTACCCTTCTGGCCCCACCACACAGTAGCCTAGAGAGTGAGTCAGCAAATTTCCAAATTTCTCTAAGCCCATTTCCTCCTGTAAATGAGCGTGGGAACAACCTCTACTTAGAGTCATGGTGAAATGAAATTAGCTAATCCAGATAAAATACTGAGTTCAGGAGTTCCTTCTGTGGCTCAGTGGTTAATGAATCTAACTAGGCTCCATGAAGACATGGGTTCGATCCCTGCCCTTGCTCAGTGGTTTAAGGATCCAGTATTGCCGTGAACTGTGGTGTAGGTTGCAGACATGGCTCAGATTTGGCATGGCTGTGACTGTGGCCAGCAGCTATAGCTCCAAATCAACCCCTAGCCTGGGAACTTCCATATGCCATGGGTGCAGCCCTAAAAAGCAAAAAAAAAAAAAAAAAAAAAAAAAAAAATTAGCCCAGTGCCCAGCACTTAATAGGCATGCAATGGCTGCTGATGATGGACAGAAATTTGGCAATATTTACCAAATTTAGAAATGTGTGCACCGCTTTCCCTATAATGCCACTTATAAGAATTTACCTCACAAATGTCCTCACATGTACAAAATGACATACATTCGAGGTTATTCTTTGAAGATTTATTTAGCAGAGATTGGAAATGACCCAACCGTCCATCTACAGGGATTGGTCACATGGATTATGGTCTGTACACTCACATAATAATCCTTTCCAATGGAAACAAGAATGGGCGTGCGAGCTTGCATGCTGTTACAGGGGACCTAACTGCGCAGGAGCTTCCAGGGGTAAACAAGCGTCCTGCAGGCAAAGTCAGTGCCCTATGAAAAAAAATGGGGGGGGGGGTGCATCACAGGGGCCTAGGGTCCACTGGCACAGAGAAGAGGGAGGGGGTGCTAAAAAGGGTGGCCTGCAGGACACACACACACCTAGAGGCGGACATTCTCTCCTGCAAAAACAATTGTCTTGGGGCAAGTGGCGCAGGCAGTGCTGCAAGGATGGAATTGCAGGACCGGTCACCATAGCAACAAAGGGCAGCTGTAGTTTTCAGAAGGCTGGCAGTGCCCCAGCATAGGAAGAGGCTGCAGGCCCCCAGCAGGGCTGCCTCTGGGCAGCACCTCAGTAACCCTGGGTGTGCATGTGGTCATAGCAGTGTAACTCTCGATCTGACCCCTGACACCTCTGCACCTCAGTGCCTGGGAGGAGAGATGGAATGAAAGGCTGTTAACCTCCCATGGCAGGCCCAGAGGGACGGCCTCATCCCTTTTCTGTTCCCTATCGCCCTCATTAGAGAGGGCTGTGTGCAGCCCTGAATTTCTGTCACCAAAGCATCTTCTAGATAAATAAATAACGACTAGGGAAGAGGAAGAAGGCACACTGCATTTCTTTTGGGCAGGAGGCTTTCCAGCCTGCTGCCCAAAGAGGTTACTGCCTGAACCCAGGTGTGTCCCCGCTGGGGACTGTGCTGTCCACTTGCTTTCCTGCCCTTTTGCCCCCGCCCCCCACCCCCAGCCCTTCCAGCTTTAACTGTTTGCAAAATCATTCTACCACCCTGGCCTACCCAGGAAGGCACCACCCCACCCTGACTGCTGACCTTGCCCTATGGCCTTAAGCCAGCTTACCCTGGAACAAGGCTAGCTGTGCAGGGTTGGGGGGAGGGGTCTGATCCTAGTGCTTAGCACCTCCCAGTCTTAACCCTACTGGGAAGGGCAGCCGGGGTGGAGGGGAGGGAATGGGGAGGTGGGGGAGGTGGAGATCTCTGACCTCTGGGCGTGGCGACACTAGTTCAGAGGGCAGCCCTCCTCTGTTCATATGGGCCCAGGACACACAGGGCTCTTTCCCCTGTTGAGACTAGCCATGCAGATCAATACAAGGGGCAGGAGCAGGCCTTGGGGTTGTCCTGTTTGCTTCTCTCCTCTCCTCCTGCCCTGCCCCCTCCGCCCCTGCCTGATTGGATCAGGCTGGCTCCAGGCCTCTGCCTCTCTGTGTCCCCTTCTCGCCTCCACAGCTGTCCCGCCCACACAGCACAACCTGCCCATCAGCCCTGCCCTTGAGGTCTGCCACCGGTTCTGGCAGGCACTCTCCCCACCTTACTCCACTGCTAGCTCTGAACACCCACTATGTGATAGCTACTTCAGTTATTATGAATAACAGGCAAAGCCATAAGATGCTCTAGGTCAAATTATATCTTCTGCAGGCAGCTTTGCAGGAGGCCATCTTGGGTCTTATTCACTCTCTTAGGTGCACTTTGAGGTGGGGGAGTGGGTTTGGAGAAAAGTCTGAGACTCTTCCCCTCAAAGTGTGAACTGCTATTCCTCTTTCACAGGCACCTGTGCTAGCGTGTGATCACCAATCACTCAGGGAATAGTTTTATCTTCAGCAGAAGGATTCTAGGGGGCAAACTGGTTTGAGTGGCAAGGCTTTGGGGTAGCCTGAGGTCAGCGGCCCCTCCATCCCCCAGATGCCCCTCTCCCAGCCAGATGGGGCCTGGTGAGACTCAGGGCCTAGGGCGTTGGCATAACCACACATCTGGGCAGGGTGATTCCTGCGGACTTGGCTTCAGGCGGGGTGAGGACTGTCCACAGTCCTGTGTAAGATGTGGTCTCCTTATGCTGTACAAGAACGACAAATACATCCCCCATGGTCTTGAACAAACTGAGAATATCTGCCCAGCCAAAACCAAAAATATTTTGACAAACTAATCATCTGTCATTTAGATGTAAGATTCTATTTTAGGTTGAACCTGTTTAAAGATTATATTTCTTTCATTACATATATGTGTACACACACACACACACACACACACACACACATATACATATATATACATATAGGCCACGCTCAGAGCAGACAGAAATTCCTGGGCCAGGGATGGAGCCTGAGCCACAGCAGGACAACTCCAGATCCTTAACTCACTGAGCTACCAGGGAACTCCATCTTTCATTCTAAAGACCACCTAGCAGTGTGATCCTCCTATGGGCACTTTGTGGCTTTGGGACTAGTGTTTGCACTATTGGAGCCCCATGGCCCTGTCTGAAATTCCAGGGAGTGGGCTCAGTCCCTGTTGAGTGAGACACTCAGCTCAGTGCATCCACCCAATCCAGGAGAATTTCCTCCATTCCCACCACCACCACCTCCTACCCAATTCTGAGGGCATGAATCCCCCACCTCCATCCAGTTCTTTTTTTTTTTTTTTTTTGTCTTTTGAGGGCCACACCCATGGCATATGGAGGTTCCCAGGCTAGGGGTCGAATTGGAGCTCCAGCCACAGCTGCAACAACATGGGAATCAAGCTGCATCTGTGACCTACACCACAGCTCATGGCAACGCCGGATCTTTAATTCACTGAGCAAGGCCAGGGTTTGAACCTATGTCCTCATGGATGCTAGTCAGGTTCACCAACCGCTGAGCTACGACGGGAACTCCCACCCAATTCTGAGGGCATGAACCCCCCACCTCCACTCAGTCCTGAGGGCAATAGCCCCCATACTTCGCATTCAGTCTTGAGGGAGGTCTGACTTTGCCTTGAGAGTGGGTACTGTCATTGTCCTTGTGTCTGACAGTGGAAGCCTTGGAACCCTACAGAAACAAGGTCCAGAAACCAGTGCGCGGTCTCACTTCTGGGCCCAGAGCCTGAACTCCCTTAGTGCTGGCACCCCACCCCAGTGGAGTCCCCAGTGACTACTTCCAGGGACATCAGTGAGAAAAGCCAAGTGAACAACTTGGCTTTCCCTCCCAGGGGTCTCCCTGACACAAATGAGAACAATGGCTTTGAGAGGTGGCCTGGGCCTCCCCTTGTCACCTCAGAACTGCTGGCCTCACCTCACTGCCTTCCCTTGGGCTCCCAAGTGCTCCATGGCTGCACTGGGGCAGTGACTGCAAGTCTTCGGGGAAGAACCCAGGAATCCCACTCAGCAGAAACTCATTCCTGGGAACTGGACCCTCACTGGATTGGGGAACAGTGAGGGACCCTCCAGCCTGGCCTGCACAGGTGGCCATGCTGGGCATAATTTTTTGTTCTGGGGTCTTCTCTGCCCACCCACTCACCCAGCCACCTGGGGCTTCTTCCCTTCCTTTGCCCACCTGACTTCCTCCCAGGCTGTGGCTTCCTGAATGCGGGGCCCGGCCCAGGGTCCCACTGTAGGGCTCATGGCATTCAGTGGAGGCATGCTCCCTCGACCCAACAGTGCCCTTGCCGCCTCCCCCAGGTACACAAAAAGTTCTGGACTGGATGGGGGATGGATTTTCCAAGCCTAGAAGCATCTCTCCACTTACCTCTTCCTGATTAAGGAGGTCGCAACAGTGAATTCCTGAGGAGCATTGAGGGGCTGAGTATCAAGGACCCTCAGGGCTGAGCCCTTTCTCCAGTGCTCTAGAAAAGTCCTGCTTAATCATCAACAGGTTCAAATCTTTGGGAGAATCAGACCTAGGTAGGAAGGCCTTTTTTCGTTTTTTAAAAATGAAATTATGCAAATCCAGTCCAAGAAATATCTGAAGGTATTGCTTCTTAAATGAAGCTTGATGTATTACCATGTCATTTGAAAAGTAGAACCAGAACAGATGCCTTACTTTCCTAAGCATTTCAGTGAATGAAAAGCAATTTTCCTGCTAGGCCTTTTATGGAGAACCTGGTACTCCCTCCCTCCAGGAGGCCTAATCCGGTGGGGACCCACTTCAGGCCTGGTAAGATCTCAGGCAGTTGGTTTGGTCCTATTAAAGCCTTGTGGACTCATCCCTAACAAGCAGGGGACAGTCAGTGTCCAATGGACAAGGGACAGCTGTTTTTCTCAAATCCAGGCTGAGTTACTCAGGAAAGAGGCATCTCCTCCCCCTCCCACACCCCCATGCTCTCTTAAAGAGGACGCCAGGGGGTTCCCGTTGTGGCACAGCGGAAACGAATCTGACTAGGAATCATGAGGTTGTGAGTTCGATCCCTGGCCTTGCTCAGTGGATTAAGGATCTGGCATTGCTGTGAGCTGTGGTGTAGGTCACAGACGTAGCTCAGATCCCGCGTTGCTGTGGCTGTGGCGGAGGCTGGCAGCTGATTGGAACCCTAGCCTGGGACTCTCCATGTGTTATGGGTGTGGCTCTAAAAAGCAAAAAAAAAAAAAAAAAAAGAGGACAGCCAGGTGGCTGGGCAGAGGGACAATGTGGGGAGCCCATCAGCACTGCCCTGTCCTCTAAGGGAAGAGCTGAGGAGGGGTCTTCCTGCCTAGGGTCACAGCGGGGCTTTCCTGGCTCTGGCCCAGTTCCCAGACCTGTTCACATGGGCCGGGGGCTGACCAGGGCGGAGATAAAAGCAGACAGGGCACTGTCTTTGCTGGGTACACACTTCATCTCTACCCAGCCTTGCTCAGCCATTCAGGTGTCAGCGAGGAGCCCCAATAGTCAGCCCCTCCCTGATCCAGAGGGGAGAAGTCCTGGGGCCTCATGAGACCGCCCCCACCCCTGCCCAAGTGTCAACTCTGGAGACTCAGGCCTCCCCTGCCTGAGGGCTAATCAACTGCTCTGCCTGAGGCCCAGCCAGGCCCAGACTATGCTGTGGGGTCAGGGTTGGGGCCACCATGAACCAATTTCTTTCTTTCTTTTTCTTTCTTTCTTTTCTTTCTTTCTTTCTTTCTTTCTTTCTTTCTTTCTTTCTTTCTTTCTTTCTTTCTTTCTTTCTTTCTTTCTTTCTTTCTTTCTTTCTTTCTCTCTTTCTCTCTCTCTCTCTTTCTTTCTCTCTTTCTTTCTCTCTTTCTTTCTCTCTTTCTTTCTCTCTCTCTCTCTCTCTCTCTCTCTCTCTCTCTTTCTCTCTCTCTTTCTCTCTCTCTTTCTCTCTCTCTTTCTTCTCTTTCTTTCTTTCTTTCTTCCTTTCAGGGATGAAAATAGAGTGGCCAACGTTTTCTTTGTCAGTTAAAGGTGTTATGATAAAAAACAGCTTTGGAGTTCACTTGGGACCCAGTGGGTTAAGGATCTGGCATTGTCCCTGCTGTGGCTTGGGCTGCTGCTATGGTGTAGGTTTGATCCCTGAGCTGGGAATTTCCACATGCCATGGGGGCCGCCAAATAAATAAATAAATAAATAAATGGATAAATGGATAAATAAATAAGTAAAGCTTCTGCCTACTATATTGCTTTCATTTAAAAAGAATGATTTTATACCTGAAAAAAAAATTTTTTTTTTGTCTTTTTAGGGCCATACCTGCGGCATATGGAAGTTCCCAGGCTAGGGGTCAAATTGGAGCTGCAGCCACAGCCACAGCAAGATGGGATCCAAACCAAGTCTGTGACCTACTCCATATCTCATGGCAACGCCAGATCCCCAACCCATTGAGTGAGTCCAGGGATCGAGTCCGTGACCTCACGGATACTCGTCAGTTTTGTTACTACTGAGCCACAATGGGAGCTCCTGAAAAAAATATTTTAAAAAATAGATGCATTCAGCTTTATAAAAATTAACCAGGCTGCCCTTGCTTTCTCATTTTACCTGAGACCAGGGGCTCTGTTGGGAACCCCAGAGGCAGGCTCAGTTCACCTGGCTGAGTGGCCTGGTGATGCCAGGGCACCCAGCAGGCCCTGCTAGTTGAGGGACTTATGGCCAGGCCTCGGCTCAGGTGGCCCACTCCGCAGGCTCATTCCCCCACAGAGCCCCAGGGGTCCTCGGAGGCAACCAGGCCAGTCCAGGTGTTTTCTGGACAGCACCTGGTCCAGGACCCTGGAGGACAGGGCAGGGCACATCCTCCCTCCCCAGCCTGGCATCTCTGGCTTCCAGGGCTGGCATTGCAGGCCAGCCAGGGATGCCCCAGACATGTGGCCTGTGTTGGAGCCAGCTGCCACACAAAGCTGCATTGTGGGCCTCCGTCTGGGGGGCAAGCACATGACAGCAGAGGCTGGAGGGTGGGCTTGACGGGTATGCCCCATTGCCTTCTTCCTAGTCAAGACTCTGTGTGTGTCCTTGTATCTGACCCCATGAAGCAGGAGCCCACACCAGACAGGGTTTGGGGGACTCCAAGGACAAGATAAATCGGAGATGGTATACCCTGAAGGACGTCTTTGTCTGGGGTCTTTAAGCTGGGCTGCTCCTGGGCTCTGCCCAGCACCTAGACATGCACTTCACCTGAGCCATATTCTTTGGCCTCTGTCACTGACCCCTTCTCCATGAGAGGGCCTCTGTATCCGGCAGCCTCAGAGCCTTGGCCTCAAGGCACAAAGTGGGGCTGTGGGTCACCCTGGCCAAGGGTTCACTGTGAGCCAGAGCCTAGATCCCTTCCCAGGGCACAGGGGGTTCTGATGTGAGGCCCCCAGCCTCACCACGCTTGCCACCAGGAAGAAAACAGAGCTCCCAAACTCAGGGCCCCAGCCACTCAGAGATGACTGTGGCTTCCACACATAACAGGAAAGAACAAGAACACTCTGCCTGTGTCCGCTGATGTGCTCAGGGGTCTCACAGTCTGCAAACCAAACCAACCCAAGACACCCCAACCACAGAG
Organism: Sus scrofa; assembly: GCF_054392235.1. Classification (NCBI taxonomy): domain Eukaryota; kingdom Metazoa; phylum Chordata; class Mammalia; order Artiodactyla; family Suidae; genus Sus; species Sus scrofa. The sequence goes on from NC_139383.1 coordinate 154,392,058, forward strand.
AAGAGTGTCTTCCGGGACCAAGTGTGCCCACCCACCACCGTATCCCTTTCCGTCCCAAACCCTGGAATGATGAGGAAATTATTGAAACATCTTCTACACAATGGAATACTACGCCATTGAAAAACTTACAAAAGACCCCAAACCAATATGAAAAGCATATACCCCCACCCCCAGCTATTTCTCTGCAAGACTCTATCTTGGTGAAAGGCCCAGCTCAGATCTTGGGTGCTTCCTAGTGTCCCCCCTGCCCCTTGTCCTCTGTCACACACCGTATGAGGGCCAGAGCCCCTTTTAGAGCCTTCCTCAAGGTGGGCCCCCTCTCCGTGGTAGGACTGCCCAGGGCCTGCACCCCTTCTAGGTCTGCAAATTCCCTGCCAAATGTCCATACCTTCTTCCATAGTTTTTGGGGAGTGGAGGCAAAGGGAGCAGGTGGAGCTGGGCCAGGCTGCTTCCCTGGGCATCCAGGATGCTCCATTTGGGTGGTTGTGTGTCAAGGTGAATGGTAGAAGGGGTTATATCAACCGTGTGTGTCTGGCTTGACTGGTCACTATCCCAGATTAGGATGCAGAGCAGGCTGGCTTTCCTCTGTGCCTGGCTCTGCAGGCCTGAAGGATGCCTTGTAGCTTTCAGATCTGCCTGAGCTACGGGCCACACACCCCAGCCCTTCTTCCACTGATGCTACTGCAGAGGCCAGACTTTGCTCCTTCTCAGAGGCTCTGCCTGCAGAAGGAGCAGCTCTAGCCCAGAGCCACAGGCCTGCCCTTGCACCTACCTTACCCCCTCCCAACCTACATACTCCAGGCTTTAGAAATGACCTCTCTCTTTGCCACCCCCCACCCACCTCCATTCCCTTCTCCCCACTCCTGGAGACTGGAGAGCACAGGGGATTGCCTACCCACCCAGTTTGAGGCTGGTTTCTTTTTCTTCCTTCCTTCCTTCCTGCCTCTCTTCCTTCCTTTCTTTTTTAAAAATATTCTGTCCATTATTTAGCAAACAGACTTTTTTAAAAAAGTTTTTTGAAGTATAATTGATTTATAATGTGATAATTTCTGTTGTACAGAAAAGTGATTCAGTTATTCATGTACACGTATCCATTCTTTTTCAGATTCTTTTACTATAGATTATCAGAGAATATTGGGTAGAGTTCTCTGCTACACAGCAGGTCCCCACTGGCCAATCATTCCATAAACCTCAGGATGCATATGCCAATCCCAAACCCGAATCCTAAACCCCAGTCTATCCCTACCACACACCTGTCCCCTTTGGTAACCATAAGTTTGTTTTCAAAGCCTAGGAGTCTGTTTCTGTTCTGCAAATAAGTTCATTTGTATCCTTTTTTTTAGATTCTACATACAAGTGACATCATATGATGTTTGTCTTTGTCTGACTTACTTCACTTAGTATGATAATCTTTAGGTCCATCCATGTTGCTGCAAATAGCATTATTTCATTCTTTTTTATGACTGAGTAATATTCCTTTGTGTATATGTACCACATTTTCTTTATCTATTCCTCTGTCAACAGACATTTCAGTGGCTAACAGACTTTTAAAAAAAAATGTATTTTTGGCTGTGGCAATCAGCGGCTTGATATGGGATCTCACTTCCTAGACCAGGGGTCGAACCTGGGCCAGCACTGAGTCATAACCATTAGACCACCAGGGAATTCCCGCCTCTCTCCTCTCCCCAGTGACTTGAGGATCAGGCCTGATGGTCCTGCCAGCTGTTCTACCTCATCCTCCGTCCTGTCCTTCAGTGAGATGTGAGCTCAAGTCTGCTGGGAGTGCCTGGACAAGGCTTCCTCTCTGATAAAATAGACTCACAGACTTTGCCATGTCAGAGTGGCACATCTTTTACCGGCTGAGGTGAAACCACTCCCTGAGGAGGGCCAAATCTGGCAGAAGGTGCCACTGCTGCCCTTGTCTCCTCTGCACTTCCTGCCATGAAAAGGTCCGTCTCTGGCTGCTCTGTCCAGCTGGAGCCTGGGTCTTGCCACTTGCAGCCAAATGTGTACCCAATGGGTAGCACCGCCCCCTCCCAGGACTGCCCCTCACAATGCATCCCTGAGGGTGGAGGTCACCTCTTACCCATCCCCCTGTCCTGCCCTTACCATCCTTGCCCTGGCTGTAGGCCAGCCGCAGCCAACAGAGTTTGCTGAAACAATGCATTTCTTGTAAAACATCCATGGGTGAACCTGCTTGTTTTGTTGGGCAACATCCTTAAAATCCATGTGGTATTAGATTTCTGAGCTAGGAAAACATTTCTCTCTCTAGAGATTAATTAACTGCTTCTGTTACAGTCCAGCAGTCTCTTATGCATGGCTCCAAAATCCAAATATTTCTAAAAACCAAGACTTTTTCCATAAATTACTGGCCAACTCATTTGGTGGCAAAACCTGACGTGGTCATCTATAAGGAGAGTTAAAATCTTAGAGTGAATATTTACACATTTTACTACAGAAACGAAGGCACCTGATAATGGGTTGCTGCCTTGATTTTGTTAGGGTGTCGCTTAATATACAGTGTATTATTCCTGGTCTGAAATCCAAATGTTCTGAATTCAAAAAAACTTCCTCCCCCAAGGGCTTCTGATAAAGAATCATGGCACTGCAGTAGGTAGAAAGAACTTTGTAATACCTTCATTTTCCTTTTTTTTGCCCTGGCTGCTGAGGTCAGATTTAAATAATTAAACTTATTCACAACAACTAGCTTGTGTCTAAAGTTTCTTAGTACCATTATCCTGTCTTCTTATAACCTGCTTTTCAAAATTATCTGTGCTATACAGCTTTCTTGAATTTGTGTCTTTTATGTTTCATTTAATCCGCTTCAATTGATTATTATTTAAATATTATTATTGAAAATGAGTATAAACTTATCACACGTGAGCGAATCCAGAGGATTCTACAGACTGTTGGGACAGATGGTCTGAGTCTCTGTGTGCCATCCTGCCTCCTGGGGGGTAGGGATTGGGGTGGGGCCCGACATGAGTAAGATTGTGTCTCTCTGTGCCTGGCCGCTTGCCCAGGGGAAACAAGAGACCCTCCCCTGTCACCCTTGACCTCAGTCCCGGTGGCTTTTCAGTCAATTCATCCACTCTTGATTTACACCCAGCCTCCACTCAGATGCAGGGACAGCCCATTTCAAGTCAGTAATGATAACTTGCTCGCAAATTTGCACTGTTGACAAACTTCTCCCCAATTCTACCCCCAGATCCATCTTGCTAGAAAACCTCAAAAATATTGTTTGCACAAGTCATACATAGGGAGTCAATTTTCATGTAAAACTATTTGTGTGGGTATATAGATAATAGGGTCCACATGCTTATTCATTATAATAACAAAGGTGCTAAATGATGAGGATTATGGGTGATTCTTTGATTTTTTTGACTTGTCATTATACTCTAAATTTTCAACAATGAATAAGTATTACTTTTGTAATAATGATAAGGAATACAAGTTCATTCTTAATCCTCTTTGCAAATACTATTATAGAGCAATTTCTTAGGGCATGGCAGCATTTTTCTAAACCAAAAGCTTCTCTGGATCTTCAGAAGACACTTTCAAGTGGTTATGCCAGACATTTATCTTAAAATGCAATCCAACTGCACAAAAATTACTCAGTTTCTTTTTTAAATTTTTTGTCCTTTTCTTTCATTTTCTTCCCTTTTTTCAAAAAAAACTTTTCAATATAATTTTTTTTTGTTTGTTTTTTGGCTGTATCCTTGGCATGCAAAAGTTCCCTGGCCAGGGATTGAACCTGGGCCACAGCAGTGACAACCTCATATCTTTAACCTACTGAGGCACAGGGAACTCCAGTTGATTTTTTTTTTTTTTTTTTTTTGGCAGTTAAATTTTTGACACTGTCTCCTTCATCGGATAAGTTTTAAAAAGTTATTTAGAGCTTCATCCACATGACATCAAAGCAGTCAGATAATTCAATAATTCCACTAGGAATAAGCGGACTTTCATTTCTAGATATGACAGAGCAATTGGCATTAGCCTAGCCGTTCTGCTGCAGACAAGTTGAAAACTGGGAAGAAAACCATAGAAAAGGACTGCTTGCAGATATTGGACAACAGGCAGTGCAGGAATTTAATCCCTCAGGGAAGCTAAACAAATAACACCAGCCCCATAATCTATCTGGCTTTTTGCCTGCAGGCATTTACTGGACCCCAGTGCAGGGAGGGGACCCCAGCAGAGAACAGCAGTCCCATTGAGCTGGAGAGACAAAGATTGGAGTTTGGGGAAGCTGAGGAAGCTGGAATTTATGGAGTAGAGAGCTGAATAGGAGGGATCCAGGCAGAAGAGGAATTCAGAAATCTGCAAAGGGGTCCTTTTGCCTCTGTGGATGGACCCAACTGTGTACCTGTGGCTGGGGGTGGGTTGGATGGGCTGGACCAAGACAAGCACAGGTTGCTGGAGCCATTGCAATCCTGAGTGTGTTCACACAGCATGGGAAGTACTCCAGTTCAGACCAGTCAGAGCAGAAAGTCCTCACTGAATCCTGAATTAATTCAAGAGAGACCTGAGAAAGGCCACCCCTTAAGAAAAGGGCTGAAATGGCCATAAATCTGTAACTGCTTCTCAGTTTACACATGAGTTTTGAGAGGGTGAAGTTGATGAGAAAAAGGAATTAAGAGCTTGTCAGAACAAAATGTAGCACTCTTAAAGAAAAACAATGCAACAGACTTTCAGAAATATAATATTCTCAAGTCCAGCATTCAATTAAAAATTTTTGGACATGCAAAGTGGTGGAGAAATGTTACGCATAACGAAATGTAATCCGTAACCAAAAGAAAAGGGAGTAAGTAGTGAAAGACCAAGAAGTAACAGAGATGCCAGAACTGAGTTGGTGACTTTAAAAAAACTATTACAGGAGTTCCCTTGTGGTGAAGGTGGTTATGGGTCCAGCTTTGTCACTGCTGTGGTTTGAGTTGATTCTGTGGTGAGGGTTCGATCCCTGGCCCAGGACTTTCCTCATTCTCCAAGCATGGCCAAAAAAACAAAAAAACCAACCAAAAACCTATTATAAATACATTCAAGAATTTAAAGAAAGGGAGTTCCCATCATGGCTCAGTGGCTAATGAATCTGACTGGGAACCATGAGGTTGTGAGTTCGATCCCTGGCCTTGCTCAGTGGGTTAAGGACCTGGCATTGCCGTGAGCTATGGTATAGCTCGCAGGCGCGGCTCGGATCCCGCGTTGCTGTGGCTCTGGCATAGGCCAGCGGCTACAGCTCTGATTGGACCCCTAGCCTGGGAACCTCCATATGCTGCAGGAAGCAGCCCTAGAAAAGGCAAAAAAAAAAAAAAGAAAAAAGAAAAAGAAAGAATTTAAAGAAAAATGAAAATATGATAAGGGGAGACACTGAAACCATAAAAAGACAGAAACAAATGGAAAACCCCTAGAGCTGAAAAAATACAATATGTGAAATGAAAAATTCACTGGGTGGAGATTCCTAATCTGTATCAGATGGAATAAGTACATTTTATCCTGTCTCTCTATTAATAAAATTATGGTTCCTGGACAAATGTGTAGAGCAGGTATCTGGGGACTCTGAAAAGTACCTGGTGGAATGGAGTTCCTGCTATGGCACAGTGGGATAAGAATCCTATTGCAGTATCTTGGGTGGCTGTGGAGGTGCAGGTTTGATCCCCAGCCCAGTGCAGTGCATTAAAGGATCCAACATTGCTGCAGCTGTGGCATAAGTTGCAACTGCAGCTCAGATGTGATCCCTGGCCTGGGAACTTCATATGCCACAGGGCAGCCAAAAAAAAAAAAAAAAGAATATAAACAAGAAACAAATGAACGTTTCAAAACTGAAAGCTACAATAAGTGAAAATTTAAAAATTCACTTGTGGGCTCAATACCAGAATGTGAAACAAAGGAAGGGGTCAGTAAACTTGGAGACAGAGCAATAGAAACTCCAGATATGAAGAATATAAGGAATATAGTTGATGAACTGGGTCTCAGGCTCTTTGGGAACAATATCGAAAGATCTAACATTTGTACCATTGGACTGCCAAAGAAGAGAAAGACTGGAGTCTTGAAATAATATTGGAAGAAATCCTGGCTGAAAACGTCCCAAATTTGGCAAAAAATATAAACACAGACTCAATAAGCTCAGCAAACCTCAAGCATGATAAACAAATTCATGACCTAAACATCATACTAAAATTGCTAAATATAAAGACAAATGAAAAAAATCTTTTTTTTTTCCCCCCGCTATGCCATGGCATGTTAGAAGTTCCTGGGCCAGGGATAGAACCCACTTCACAGCAGTGAAAACACTGGATCCTTAACCTGATGAGCCCCAGGGAACTCCCCCCCAGTGAAATATTTATAAATATAACAAACATGCTCAAATCTTTATGCTGAAAACTGCAAAGCACTGATGAAAGAAAGAAGACCTAAATAAATGTGGAGATGTGACATGATCATGAATTGGAAGGTTCAATATAGTATATATATGTCAGTATGCTTGAAATTGATCTCCATATTCAACATCATTCAAGTAAAAAAATCCTAGCAAGACTTTATTTGTGCAAATATTTTCACTCTCTTCTTCCGGAACATTTTCATCACCCCCTAAATAAAACCTGCAGATACTATCAGTGACTGCCCATTCCCTGATACCCCAGTCCCTAAAGACCACTAATTTCCTTTCTGTGGTCTTGATTTGCATTTTTCTGATGGCATTTTTCTGATGTTGAGCATCTTTTCTTGTTCTTATTGATCATTTATTTGTCTTTTGCATATTTGTGTATTTGGAAAAATTGCTGTTCAAACATTTTGCCCACACTATAATTAATTTTTTTGGTTGACGTGTGTATGTTTGTATGTGTGTGTATACACTGATCTCTTGACACATTAAATATATGAAGTGCAAAATCTCCTCCTATTCTATGTACTTTTTACTTTGTGATAGTGTCCTTTGAAATAGAAAGATTTTTAAATTTAATGAAGTCCAATTTATCTTTTTTTGTTTTGTTGCTTATGCTTTAGACATCATATCTAAGAAACCATAGTCTAATAGCAGGTGGTAGAGATTTATGTCTATATTTTCTTCTAAGAGTTTTATAGTTCTAGCTCTGACATCTAGCTTTGACATCTAGCTTTGACAGATTTTTTAATTTTTATAAATGGTATGACGTAAGGGTACAAATTCATTCTAATGCATGTGAAAGTCCCAGTTCTCTCAGCACAAAAACTATTTCCCCCATTGAATTGTCTCAACGTCCTTATTGAAAATGACTTACCCATAAATGTATAGGTTTGTGTCTGGACTATTAATTCCATTAGCTTGATCTATATGTCTATCTCTGTTCCAGCCCCTCATAGTGTGTGTTACTACAGCTTTATAGAAAGTTTTGAAATTAGGAATTGTGAAATCCCCCAACTTTGTTCTTCTTTATCAAAATTATTTGCCTATTTTGGATCTTTGTATTTCCCTATGAATTTTAGGACCAGCCTGTCCATTTTTGCAGAAGACTCAGTTGGGATTTTGATAAAAATTGTGTTGACTGCAAATCAATTTGCAGAGTATTGTCATCTTAATAATATTGTCTGGAGTTGCCTTTGTGGCTCAGCGGTTAACAAACCTGACTAGGATCCATGAGGTTGTGAGTTCGATCCTTGGCCTTGCTCAATGGGTTGGGGATCCAGTGTTGCCGTGAGCTGTGGTGTAGCTCGCAGACATGGCTCAGATCCAGTGTTGCTATGGCTATGGCGTAGGCCAGCTGCTGCAGCTCTGATTCGGCCCCTTGCCTGGGAACTTCAATATGCCACAGGTGCAGCCCTAAAAAGCAAATAATAATAATATTGTCTTCCAGTCAATGAACATGTATATCTTTCCACTTATTTGGGTCTTTAATTTCTTTCTATAATGTTTTGTAGTTTTTAGTGAACAAACTACACTTGGATTGTTAAATTTAATCCTAAGTATTTAATCCTTTTCGATATAATCATAAGCTGAATATATGTTTACTTTCATTTTCAGATTGCTCACTGCTAGCGAGGCAATTGATTTTGTATATCAATTTTTTTTTTTGTCTTTTTGCTATTTCTTGGACCGCTCCCGCGGCATATGGAGGTTCCCAGGCTAGGGGTCTAATCGGAGCTGTAGCCACCAGCCTACACCAGAGCCACAGCAACGCGTGATCCGAGCCGCGTCTGCAACCTGCACCACAGCTCACAGCAACGCCGGATTGTCAACCCACTGAGCAAGGGCAGGGATCGAACCTGCAACCTCATGGTTCCTAGTCAGATTCGTTAACCACTGTGCCACTACGGGAACTCCTGTATATCAATCTTGTATCTTATAACCTTACTGAACTTGTGAGGATTTTTTTCTTTAGTGGATTCTTTATGATTTTATAAATGTAAGGTCCTGCCATATGCAAGAAGAGATAGTTTTACTTCTCCTCATCAATTTGGATTTTTAAATTTCTTTTTCTTACCTAATTTCCCTGGCTAGAACCTCCTTCATAATGTTAAATAGGAGTGGTCAGAGTAGAAATCCTTCTGTTCCTCATCTTAGGAGGAAAGTATTCAGTCTTCCGTTATCCTTTGTTTTTGTTTTTGGCCGAGTCTGTGGCAGGTGGAAGTTTTTGGGCTAGGGATGGAACCCGCACCATAGCAGCAACCAAGCCACTGCAGTGACAATGCCAGATCCTTAACCTGCTGCACCACAAGGGAACTCCCAGTCTTCCATTATTAAGTGTGATATTTGCTGTGGATTTCTCACTGATGCTCTTTTATTAATTGAGGATATTCCTTATATTCTTAGCTTGAGTGTGGCTTTTTTGAAAGAGTGTTGAATTTTATCGAATGCTTTTTCTACATCTATCTAGATGTCCATGTGGTTTTGTATTTTTCTGTTAATATAATATGTTACATAATTGGTTTTCATATGTTGAACCAACCTTACATTCCTGGGGTAAATCCCACTTTGTCATGGTGTAAAATTCTTTTTACATGTTGCAACATTCAGCTTGTTAGTATTTTTTTTTGTAGGGCTGCACACACGAGTTTGTGTGTTTTTTTTCTTTGTAGGGCTGCACTCATGGCATATGGAAGTTCCCAGGCTAGGAGTAAAATTGGAGCTGCAGCTGCTGGCCTATGCCACAGCCACAGCAATGCCAGATCCAAGCTGCATCTGAGACATTCACTGCAGCTCACAGCAATGGTGGAACCTTAGTCCATTGAGGGGGCCAGGGAATCAAACCCACATCCTCTGGATACTAGTTGGGTTTGTTACTGCTGAGCCACTCAGGAACTCCGCTTATTAGTATTTTATTAAGGATTTTTGCACCTATACTCCTATGGGATATTGGTTTGTATTTTTTTCTTGTGATGTCTTTGGTTTGGGAATCAGGGTAGTCCTGGCCTTGTAGAATGGAATGGGAAGTGTTTCATCCCCTCTATTTTTTGGATATATTTGTGAAGGATTTCTTTATTTTTATTTTTATTTAATTAAATTAATTAATTAATTTATTTATTTATTTTGTCTTTTTGCCATTTCTTGGGCCGCTCCCGTGGCATATGGAGATTCCCAGGCTAGGGGTCTAATTGGAGCTGTAGCCACCGGCCTACACCAGAGCCACAGCAACACGGGATCTGAGCTGCGTCTGCAACCTACACCACAGCTCACGGCAATGCCGGATCCTTAACCCACTGAGCAAGGGCAGGGACCGAACCCGCAACCTCATGGTTCCTAGTCGGATTCATTAACCACTGCGCCATGACGGGAACCCCTGTGAAGGATTTCTATTAATTTTCTTTAAGCATTTGGTAGAATTGACCACTGAAGCCATCTGGTTCAAGGCTTTTATTTGTGGGAAGTTTTGTGATCACTATTCAATCTCTTTAGATAAGTCTATTCAGATTTCCTATTTCTTCTTGAGTAGTTTCAATAGTTTGTGTCTTTCTAAAAACCATTTTACCCTAGATTATTAAGTTGTTGGTGTGCAATTGTTCATAATATTCCTTTATAAACCTTTCTATTTCCAAAAAGTTAGTAGTAATATCTCCTCTTTTATTCCTAATTTAGTCACATGAGTTCTCTATCTTTTTTTTTTTATTGCCTTTTCTAGGTTTCCAGGCTAGGGGTTGAATCAGAGCCGTAGCCACTGGCCTATGCCACAGCCACAGCAATGCGGGATCCGAGTCACGTCTTCGAGCTACACCACAGCTCACAGCAATGCTGGATCCTTAACCACTGAGCAAGGCCAGGGATCGAACCCGCAACCTCATGGTTCCTAGTCCTTTACATATCATCAAAAATGTATTCAAAGTTGATCACAGATTGAAATATAAAATGTAAAACTAATCTTTCTAGAAATAAATGTAGGAGAAAATTTCCATGACCTGTGGTTTAGGCAGAGTTCTTAGATATGATATCAAAGAATAATCCATTTAAAAAATGTAAATTGGAGTTCCCAAATTGAAAACTTTCACTTTGCATAAGGTACTATTTAAAAAATTAAAAAGACAAGTTACAGGCTTAGAGACAATGTTTGCAAATGACATATCTGACATATATCCAGAATAAACAATGAACCCTTAAACTCAACATTAACAAACAGCCTAGGTTTTTTTTTGTATTTTATTATTATTATTTTTTGTTTATTTTTTTAAATTACTTAATACATTTTATTAGATTTATAGGTGTACAACAATCATCACAACCAAATTTTATATCATGATACAACCTAGTTTTTTGGCGGGAGTAGAGGGACATGTTCATGACATGTGGAAGTTCCCAGGCGAGGGATCGAACCTATGCCATAGCAGTGACCTGAGCCGTTGAAGTGATAATGCTGGATCCTTAACTCGCTGAGCCACAAGGGAACTCTTACAATGGAGTTTTTTAAAAATGGTCAATACCAGGTGCTGGTGAGGATGTATTCATTGCTGGTGGGAATGTAAAGTGGTCCAGCCACAGTCTAGCAGGTTCATATAAATCTAAGTATTTACATTTACCCTATGATCCAGCAATCCCACTTTTTTTTTTTTTTTTTTTTTTTTTTTTGCTTTTTAAGGCCACACCTGTGGTGTAAGGAAGTCCCCACACTAGGGGTCAAATTGGAGCTACAGCTGCTGGCCTATGCCACATGGGATCTGAGCTATGTCTGCCACCTCTACCACAGCTAATGTCAACACTGGATCCTTAACCCACTGAAAGAGGCCGGGGATCAAACACACCTCCTCATGGATCCACATCAGTTTTGTTAACCGCTGAGCCATGAAGAGAACTCCTTCTCTTTTTTTTCCCCCACTCTAAGCAGAGAAGAAAAACTTAGGTTCATGCCTGTAATAAATGTTTACAGCAGCACTTTTCGTAATCACCAAAAACTGGTAACAAACAAATGTCCAATAATGGGTAAATGGATAAGCATCCATACAATGGAATTCTTCCCAGCAATAAAAACGCTGAGTTATAGAAACATGTAACAACATTGATGAACCTCAAAGGTATTAATCTAGGTGAAAGAAGCCGGGGTCAAAAATTATGTACTGTGTGATTCTATTTATATAATGTTCTAGAAATGACAAAACTATGGCCAAAGAGAACAGACCAGTGGTTTCCCAGGGTTGGATGTGGGGAGAGATTCTGACTAAAAAAGGCAGCCTAAGAGAATGTGGGGGTAGATGAAACTGTTCTGTATCCTGATAGAGGTGGTGGTGAAGTAAATCTATATAGGTATTAGCATTCACAGGACTCTACACCAAGAAAAGAAAAGCCCATTGCACTGTGTATTAATGTTAAAAACCAATAGACCTCTGAAAAACAAAGACTGAATGCTCATAACAGAAGATGAAACATCCAGAAGAAAAGACAGTGAAGCTGGGGAGTTCCCGTCGTGGTGCAGTGGTTAACGAATCTAAGAACCATGAGGTGGTAGGTTCAATCCCTGGCCTTGCTCAATGGGTTAAGGATCTGGCATTGCCGTGAGCTGTGATGTAGGTTGCAGATTCGGCTCGGGTCTGGCGTTGTTATGGCTGTGGTGTAGGCCGGCAGATACACCTCCAATTAGACCCCTAGCCTGGGAACCTCCATATGCCTCAGGAGTGGCCCTAGAAATGGCAAAAAGACAAAAAAAAAAAAAAAAGAAAGAAAGAAAGAAAGAAAGAAAGAAAGAAAGAAAGAAAGAAAGAAAGAAAGAAAAAAAGACAGTGAAGCTGAAGACCAGGTACTAGAACTACCTAAAGCACAGGAAGAAAAATGGCTGAAGGAGACGAACACACAGACATGTGGAGTAATATTAAGGAGTTAAAGTTACCTCTAATTGAAATCCTTGAAAGGGGCATGGAAAGATAAAATACATGAAGAGTGATGGAAAGTGTTCCCCATTTGATGAAAAATATAAACACACAAATCTAAAGAGTGCAGTGACATCTAAGAAGAATCAATACAAAGAAAATCACAGCAAAGACCATTTTATTCAAGTGACTAAAACCTGTGATGAGAAAATCTTAAAATCAACGAGGAATAAAAGACACATGATGTGTGGAGAAAAAAAGATAAGAATGCCCATCAGAAACAATGCAGAGCAGAAGACAGTTGAATGAATATCTTTAAAGTTCTGAGAGGGGGGTACTATTAACATTTCGGCACAGAAAAAAAATTTCCAGAAGAAAGTTGTCAGTTTACAACAATAACATCAGTATATTAGGGGATTTGTTATTTATGTGGTGGTAATGTATCTGGTAACAAAGGATGGAAGAGGGAGATGGAAGTCCATGATGTTAAGGTTTACATCTTATTTGAGCAAGTAGAATATTACTTGAAAAGTTAACAATGAATATTATAAACCTAAAGCAACTAGTAAAAGGATAAAGATAATAGGTTTAGCTAATGAGCCAATGGAGGAGATTAAATGGAATATTTAGAAACAGAAATTAAAAAGAGGGGAAAAAAGGAAACAGATGGAAAGAAAAGACAAATAGCAAAATGGAAAATTTAAAGCCGGCCATGTCAATAATTCAAAAAATAAATGAAACAAATTAAAAAGCAGAGAATGTTGGGAGTTCCCCTTGTGGCACAGCAGAAAGGAATCCAACTAGTATCCTTGAGGATGCACGTTCAAGCTCTGGCCTCAATCAGTGTGTCAGGGATCCAGCGTTGCAGTGAGCTGTGGTGTAGGTCACAGACCCCGTCTGGATTCCGCGTTCTTGTGATTGTGGTATAGGCTGACAGCTACAGCCCTGATTCGACCTCTAGCCTGAGAACTTCCATATGCCACAAGTCGGCCCTAAAAAAAAAAAGAAGCAGAGGAGTTCCCGTGGTGGCGCAGTGGTTAACGAATCCGACTAGGAAACATGAGGTTGCGGGTTCGATCCCTGCCCTTGCTCAGTGGGTTAAAGATCCGGCGTTGCCGTGAGCTGTGGTGTAGGTCGCAGACGCGGCTCGGATCCCGAGTTGCTGTGGCTATGGTGTAGGCCAGTGGCTACAGCTCCGATTAGACCCCTAGCCTGGGAACCTCCATATGCCGTGAGAGCGGCCCAAGAAATGGCAAAAAGACAAAAAAAAAAAAAAAAAAAAAAAAGAAGCAGAGAATGTGTAATGAATTTTTTTAAAACCACTCAAATAATATCTGTAAGAGGTACACTTTTTTTTTTTTCTGTCTTTTTATCTTTTTAGGGCCACACCCACAGCATATGGAAATTCCCAGGCCAGGGGTCTAATTGGAGCTACATCTGCTGGTCTATGCCACAGCCACAGCAACACTGGATCCAAGCCACATCTGCAACCTATACCACAACTCACTACAACGCAGGATCCTTAACCCAGTGAGCAAAGCCAGGGATAGAACCAAGTCCTCATGAATACTGGTTAGGTTTGTTAACCACTGAACCACAACGGGAAATCTGATGAGAGATACACTTTTAATATCAATTCCAGAAAGGTAAACAGTAAAAGGATGGAAAAATATGTATTATGCAAATACTAGTCATGGATAATTTGAATTGCTTCCTTAATATCAGATAAAGCAGATTTAATTTTATTTATTTATTTTTTATTTTTTGCTTTTTTAGGGCCTCACCTATGATATATGGAAGTTTGCAGGCTTGGGGTTGAATCAGAGCTGTAGCTGCCAGCCTACTCCACAGCCACAGCAATGCCAGATCTGAGCCACATCTTTGACCTACACCACAGCTCACAGAAATGGTGGATCCTTAACCCACTGAACAAGGCCAGGAATTGAACCCTCATCCTCATGGATACTAGTTGCGTTCATTACCACTGAGCTACAATGGGAATTCCATCAGATAAAGCAGATTTAAGAAAAATAGTACTAGAAGGAGTTCCTGCTGTGGCACAGTGGACTAAGGATATGGCATTGTCTCTGTGGTGGCAGGGGTTTGATCCCTGCCCCGGAACAGTGAGTAAAGGAACTGGCATTCCCGCAGCTGTGACTTGGATTTGATCTCTAGCCCAGGAACCTCCATATGCTGTGGGGGCAGCTGTAAAAAGGAAAACAAAAACAAAAACAAAACAAAGCCCATTCACCAAAAAGACCTAAGCATCTACTATGGATGAATTGTTTCTCCTCCGGCACCACCTCACCCAATACATATGTTAAAGCCTTAACCCCCACTGTAACTCTATCTGGAAGTATTTAAGTCTATTTAGGAAGCAATTAAGTTTAAGTGGGTCAGTCTTGATCTTGGACGTTCCAGCTCCAGAATTAATGTCTATTGTTTAAGCCACCCAGTCTACGGTATTTGTAATGGCAGCCCAACTAAGACACCATCTTAAATGCATATGCACATACTAAGAGAGCTTATAAACACACTAGGCAAATATGGACGGAACTCAAAAGAGAGACAAAATATATAATCTATAATTATAGCAGGCGATTTCAACACAAGACACACCAAAAGCACTGAGGATACAGAAGGCTTGAACAACACTATTGACCAACTTGACCTCATTGAGATTTAATTGCACAATAGCAGAGGCATATTATCTTCATGTGCACTTGGGGCACTCAACCAAACAGACTGTGTGCTGGGTCACAAACCAAATCTCAATACCTTTAAAAGGGTTGGAAATAGTACAATACAATGGAATTCAACTAGAAATCAATACCATACAGGTGCCTGGAGAGTCCCCACCTATTTGGAAGTTACACAAGATACTCCTAAAAATTCCACTGGTCAAAGAACTAACAGGGAGGATTAGAAAGTCTTTTGGACAGCATGAGTGAAAACACAAGCTTTCAAAAATCTCAGGATACACGGGAGTTCCTGTCGTGGCGCAGTGGTTAACGAATCCGACTAGGAACCATGAGGTTGCGGGTTCGGTCCCTGCCCTTGCTCAGTGGGTTGACGATCCCGGCGTTGCTGTGAGCTGTGGTGTAGGTTGCAGACGCGGCTCGGATCCCGCGTTGCTGTGGCTCTGGCGTAGGCCGGTGGCTACAGCTCCGATTCAACCCCTAGCCTGGGAACCTCCATATGCCGCGGGAGCAGCCCAAGAAATAGCAACAACAACAACAACAACAAAAAAGACAAAAAGACCAAAAAAAAAAAAAAAAAAATCTCAGGATACAGTTACATAGTGTTTGAAGGGAAAATTAGGGCTTTAAATATTTGTATTAGAAAGGAGAAAGGTGGGTGACAATAGTCTTCAGTGACACTTTGGGAGAGGCGTAAGGACAGCACACGACAGGCGGTATGGGAGAGCAAGGGGTCAGGCACAGAGTCTGAGCAAATAGAGAGCCAGAGAGATGAGTCAGTGCCTGGTGGAGGGGGGCCTTGGGGGCCCGAGGTCCTGAGTCTGAAGATGGAGTCATGCTTTCTAGTGCCCTCTGCCACCCAAATGCCCAGAAAAGCCTGAATGGCAGTTTGGCTGGGGCCTAGAGAGGCGGTTAGAGCTGATGAGGGGTGGGCAGCTGAGACCTGGGGTGCAGGGGGCTCAGGCGCCCAGGCCGAATCTCCCTCCTGCAACTGCCCGCCCCTGCTCTCTCATCTCTTCTCTCTGAGTGGAGGCGGGCGGGGGCTGCCCATCCAACCTCACAGTGAAGTCTGAATAATTGATGTCCCTGTCTAATGTTTCACCCAATTGTCATAAAGCAAGAAACACAAGCCCAGTGTGCAGGGAATGAGGCTCAGGACAAAGGGCTGTTTTCATCGCCCCCTTTCCCCAGCCTCAGGTCTGTGTGGCTCTCTCTCCAGCACATGATCTATGACAATCGTCCTGTGTTCTCCCACCTCCCTGGGGGAGCTGAGGGAGGGATTCTGGGGGAGGCAGCCCCCCCCCCCCAGGACAGGCAGGGGGGGCTGCCTCCCCGCCCCCGCCCCGGCATGCATGTGTCATCTGGAGCGTGTGCCCAGCTGTTGCTGGCTCCCTGCTTGGTACCGCCTTCTCTGCTGAGAGCTGCTGCACAGCCCCACAAACACAGAGTTCTCACCCAAACACACTGTGCAGATGGGGCCCCAGGGCTTGCAGGCTGCGTGTGCTGGGGCATGGGGTACGTGGGGAAGGGGGTGGAGGCATGTCCTCAGGACCCCCTGAGCTCCAGGCAGAAGGCAGACAGTCCAACCCCACTTGGATTTCTGGCACTGGAGGCACATTCGTCACACCCCAAGGGGAAAATGTGCAGTACCTGAAGTGCAAACACAGTTCCATGATCTGGGGGCAGGCGACGATCAGACCTCTTCTGAGCTGGCACCCATGGCCGTGACAGCATGTCTAGGCCTGGTGGGGGTTGCACGGGGGTGTCGATGACAATCTGGTCACTGTTGGAACTGCAGGACCAGGGCTGGTGGGGCGGGGCGTGGCTGTGTTCTCTGCAAGGTTTCCCAAGCCAGTCATCTGGATTATGTTGGAAAAGCGCAGAAATCCTTGCTTAGCTCAGTTGAAGCCCCCTCTCCCTCAATGAAGAGCACTGGGCTCTGGAGTCATTTTCGTAGGTTTGAGCTCCGAGAAAGAGGTGGTCCATACCTTTTCCAGATGCAGAAGGGTACATACTGGAAAGAAAGTAAGGTTCGTTGGCCAGCTGTGGGGAATCATGCCGGGCACATGGGGCAGACCCTGCCTGGGTTTCTGGGGGGTGGGGGGTGAGAAAGGACTCCAGGATCTCCAGATTGTGGGGCAGAGCTGAGAGCCAGCCCCTGGCAAAACCAAAGTACAGAGCCCTTTGTTCAAAAAAGAAGAAAAAGCCTCTTCCATTCTTCCATCATCTCTCTTTCAATCTATCATAGGTTTTAAAATTTTCCTATTTAATATTGTACTCCCTTGGACTTAGGGACAGTTGTGGGGTGAGTACGGACCCTCATAGGTGCCAGGCTCTGCCTTGCACATCTGTGCATGGGGTGTATGTGCCTGATTGTTCCTGTATCCCACCTGTGGCCCCTGGGGAGTGGGCAGCAGAGAACACCAACTGACCAGGGAAGCAGGAAGGAAGCTGGCGGGGTGACCTCTGCACTTACCCCACTGTCCTTTTGACTTCACTTTCAAAAGACAGATTCAAGGATAAAACTCTTAAGAATTTCAAGGAGGTGACTGCAGAGCCTTGAATCCCAAGCATAACCGCCTTCTGAGCGCTGGGCCAGTGCAACTGTGTGGGTGGCGCCCACCCAGCTGGCTCTGTCTGCTGGGGCCTTTAAAGCCTAAGAGTGCTGGGACCCCCGCCTGGGGGGTTGTTGCAAAACTGGGGGGGGGGGGATCTTGGTCAAGCCTTCACCCCAGGCAGCCAGAAGTAGCCATACCTCTGGAGAGTCAAGTTCAAGGCAGAGGGAAAGCCCAGCTAAAGTGGAGATGGGAGCAGGCATCAGGGAGTTCCACTCAGATATTTTATAGAGAGCCACCACACCCACCCACCCGCTTGGGAAAAGGACCACCCAGGATGATCCCCCTCCCCAACCCCACCCCTTCTAAAGACTTGCTGACACAGTGGGTACAGAGGCCAGGCCCCTTCCCCATCTGAGGCATCAAGTGCAGTGACATCCTGGGTCCTTCCCCCTCTGCCCAGTCCTGCCCTCTTCCCTCCTTACACGCTCGTGGTGCATCTTCCAGGAAGAAGGCTCTAGTGTGAGCACTTGCCAACAGTAGAGAGTTGGGCCCCAGGCAGTAGGTCGAGCCCACCACAGCCGAGGGTGAGCCCAGACACAGCCCAGGGGTCACGATCTGCCGGCTGGAGAGGTGTGAGGGACATGGGGCCAGGGGGCCAGGCTGCCCTGAGACCACTGGTTATGGCAGAGAGACGATAGACCAATTCAGCCCCAAATGTAAAAGCCAGTGGCCTCCCTGGGGCATCTCAGGACACATGATCTCTGGCAGGTGGTGGGGTTTGGGGATAAAGGATACGATGTATGAGGCTTAGAAGTTTCTCCCAGGAGTGGCAGACTCTCGCCTGGGAGGGTGACAGCCACAAAGTCAGGGCCCTGAGCTGGAAGGGGTGGAACACTGGTGGGGGTGGGGGTGGGGTAGAGGAGGAGCCAGTAGATCCAGGCAAGAACCTGGAACTTCAGATCCCTTGGACTTGCAGGTCTGCAGGCGGCAGTGCCCCACCCCCACCCCATGCTGTTTGAAGCACATGCCCCTGGTGGCAGATGTGGAAACAGACAATGTCTCCCTGGGGACCTACCCCCACACTCCCTCTCTCTGGCAGACTGACTGTATGGTTAAATCCCAGTGCGGCCAGACTGGGGTGGTTTGGACCTTGCTGAGGGAGGGAAGAATTTAAAAATTTTTGTTTTTGTTTTTGTTTTTGTTTTGGCCATGCCCCTGGCATGAGGAAGTTCCCCTGAGCCAGGGATGGAACCTGGGCCACAGCAGTGACAAGGCCGGATCCTTAACCCACTGAGCCACCAGGGAACTCCAACTTGTTGTTTTTTATTGTGATAAAACACACATAATATCAAGTTGCCATCTTAACCATCCTTAAGTGTGTAATTCAGTGGTATTAAGTGTACTCACACTGTTGTGAAACTATCATCACCATCATTTCCAGAAAACTTTTCATCTTGCAAAACTGAAACTCAGCACCCATTAAACACCAATCTCCTCATTCCCCCCTCCCCCAGTCCCTGGAAACCACCATTCTACTTTCTGTTATAAATTTGTCTGCTCTGGGGACCTCACGTAAGTGGAATCCTCCACTGTTTGTCCTTCTGTGCCTGGCTTATTTTCCACTTAGCATAATGTCTTCCAGGTTCATCCACTTTGGAGCAGATGTCAGAACCGGTGGCGGGGGTGGTGTTACGCCAAAGTCATGCAGGCTCAGGCCGGCCCTGGCAGGACTGGGTCCTAAGGTTGTGGGAGCGAGGAGGGCCAAACATGGATAAGGGAACACTCTGTGATTTGCACTTCACACCCCGGCAGGGACCCCAGGAAAGGGTGCTCTTCCTGTGGCCAAGGATGGCTCCTGGAAGGCAGGGAGAGAAGATGGCCCACACTATCTGCTTGGGACCAACAGCTCAGAGTGAGGCAGGAAATTCAGGAGGGGCTGACAGACCCCCATTTACCATTAATGTGACAAAGAGGGTGCTAAGGAGGGGCGCAGTGCATTGCATGTGCTGCTTCCTGGGGGTCTGGGCTGACAGTGGAGGTTGCAGCAGGGACCCCATAGCATTGGAAACAACAGGGTCTCTGTGGAACAGAGGACAGATGGCGATGTCAGAAGCAAGGGGAATTCAGTGATTGCAATGATTTCAAGATTGGAGTGGCAGCTGCGGCCCTGCCAAGCAGACAGCCAAGGAGGCGGTTCCCAGAACTCAGATCCACGGAGCAGAGTGGGATGGACAGTCAGGGAGGGTAGTGCCTAATTTATGCAATAAATAATACCCAGGATGGGAGTTCCCATCATGGCTCAGTGGATTACAAACCCCACTAGTATACATGAGGAGGCAGGTTCAATCCCTACCCTCGCTCAGTGGGTTAAGGATCCAGTGTTACCATGAGCTGTGGTGTAGGTTGCAGATGCAGCTCGGATCCTACGTTGCTGTGGTTGTGGTGAAGGCTGGCAGCTGCAACTCTGATTCGACCCCCTAGCCTGGAACTTCCATATGCCACAGGTGTGGCCCTAAAAAAAGCAAAAAAAAAAAAAAAAAAAAAAAACCCAAACAGGATGGATGATCAGGAGGCTGAGAGCAACCAAACCATGACGCCTGAGCCAGTCATCAGAGCCAGAGCCCAGCTTGAGGGAGAGGCCAGCTCTGAGGGAGGCCCCCCACCCCACGGCTGGTGTTCTCGGTGGTGACTCCTGGCCTTTCACTGGGTGACCATGCACAGGGAGAAGGGGAACACAGGAAACTTTTCAGGAATGCTGCACACAGGCTCTGAACTGATACTCATGAATGGAGCCCAGGGGGTCACTATGGCAGAGGAGCAGGTGGGATCAGGGCTCAGGTCTGGCTCAGTGGCCCACTGCACCATTTCCCCACTTTCCCATCAGATCACAAGCACGGAGTTTCTTGGCTATCAGTAGAGCCTACATGGTTTCCTTAACCTGTCAGATAAGAGTTGTCAGAGTGAGAAGGGCCAAGTGGAAGCTCCTGAAACTGCTCCCTCCCTTGGCCAGGACAGGAGATCAAAAATAGCACCACATCCCATGGGGCGCAGCAGAGGTGAGTGGTACTCTCAGAGAAATCCAGTAATTCAAGAGTGATGGCCCCTGTCACATCCCCACTAACTCACGGGTCTGGAGCCTACAAAAACTATATCTTTGGAGTGTCCTGGTGGCTTAGTGGGTTAAGCATCTGGTATTGTCTCTACTGTGGCTCAGGCTGCTGCTGTGGTGTGGGTTCCATCCCTTGCCCTGGAACTTCCACATGCTGCGAGCTTGGCCACAAAAGCCCCCAACCAAACCAAAAGCAAACCAAACCAAAACACAACACAGCTAGATCTTGAATGGCAGATTATAGTGATGTTATGGACTAAGTTATGCACCCACTCCCTAACTTCTTATGTTGAAGTCCTAACCAACTATGCGATGGTGTTTGGAGATGGGGCCTTTAAGAAGGTCATTAAGATGAGAGAGGGCTGGTATTTTTTTTTTTTTCCTTATTCTTTTTGCTTCTTAGGGCCACGCTGAGGTATATGGAAGTTCCCAGGCTAGGAGTTGAGTCGGAGCTACATCTGCAACCTACACCACAGCTCAAGGCAACACCCAATCCTTAACCCCACTGAGCGGGACCAGGGCTCAAACCTGCATCCTCATGGATACTCATCGAGTTCACTACTGCTGAGTCACAACGGGAACTCCAGGACTGGTATTTTTATAAGAAGAGGAAGAGACACAGAGGTTTCTTCTCTCTCTCTGCCTGTGCTCAGAGGAAGGCCAAGCAGGGTCACAGTGAGAAGACAGACGTCTGAAAGCCCAACAGTCTCACTAGAAACCAAGCGCGACAGCATTTTGATCTTGGACTTTCAGCTTCCAGAATGTGGGACAGCACATTTCTCTTGTTTAAGCCAATGAGGTCTTGATATTCTGTTAGGGCAGCCCGAGCAGAATACACAAACTTCTTTAAGTAGAAGGCTGATTGCAGTGGTAATGTCAGACTGTGTGTCTCGCAAAGAGCAGATTAACTGGTTCAAGTGCCTGTGAGTGCTGTCCCTTTCCTCTCTGTGCCATGGGGGTCAGAAGCAGTTTACTTTTGTGTTCGG
This sequence comes from Sus scrofa, assembly GCF_054392235.1. Classification (NCBI taxonomy): domain Eukaryota; kingdom Metazoa; phylum Chordata; class Mammalia; order Artiodactyla; family Suidae; genus Sus; species Sus scrofa. Next base: position 154,413,671 of record NC_139383.1, read on the forward strand.
GAGACAACAGTACACATTTACCCAAAGCAGCTTGGGCTGTCCAGTCATTTCATGAACAGATAATTCATGTACTTTGATTTCTTCTAACAAATGGCTTGTTTTCCAGGTACATTGCAAGAAGAGTCTATTGGTTTTGCTTGTCAAAAAAGCACTCGTGCCCCAGGGTAGGTGAGAGTTGGCTGAAGGGAGGGCGTGCTGGGACTGCAGGAAAGGCAAGCCTGCTCACTGGAGTCAGTTCCAGGAAAGCAGCCCCAGGGGAGGGGGCACTGAAGAGGATCCAACCATGCGAGGTTCTGAGGACAGGGCATCCTCAGCAGGCAGGGGCAGCGCCCTGGTCTGGCAGGAGAGCAGGACAGGTGCTGTTCCATTCCTGGGGAAACTTTGCAGATTCAGCAGGCAGACCCTAGAGGGTGCTGGGACAGGTTTGGGTAGAAGAGCATTGAACATGATCCTGGGTGGAGCCGCACACCTACAGAGCCACTCTGTGCTGGTAGAAATGGGGCCCTGCCTCTGTGTGCCCTAAGGTCCAATCTTGAGCACAGGGCCCGTGGGCAGGGTCCTTGTAGGACTCCACTTGTACAGTGACATCCAGAACCCATGCAAGGCACTCCCAGAGGGCTTGGCCTGGAGCTTGCCTGGATGTTTGTGTTCTGATGGGCTTCTCTGGCAGCCGCCCCACTTTGTCTCTGCTGCCTACAAATGTCCAGGTGTAAATTGCCGCCCCCTTCCTCCACAAACTCTCATGCGATGTCCTCACATGGGGTGGATGTGATGAAGGGGCAGGGCTCACACACCCTTGGACATTTACGCTGAGCACTCTTTCCCCACTTCCACCCAGACCTCCTCACCTCCCAGCCCTGCCTGTTTGCACCCTGGGTTGGGGGTTGGGTGACAGCCCCTCCTTAACCCCCTGCTCTACAGGGGTCTCAGAACAGCCAGCAGCCACACCCCAACCCCTTCCCTTTACCCTGGGCTCATCTAACCATCACTTCTTCCAGTGGGGAATTTCAGAGTCAGATATTAGGATAAGAAAAATGTTGCTTTAGAGAGTTCCCGTAGTGGCTCGGCGGAAATGAATCCGACTAGTATCCGTGAGGACGCAGGTTTGATCCCTGGCCTTGCTCAATGTGGCTGTGGCTGTGGGGTAGGCCAGCAGCTGCAGCTCTGATTTGACCCCTAGCCTGTGAACTTTCATATGCTGCAGGTGTAGCATTAAAAAGCAAAAAAAAAAAAAAAAAAAAAAAGAGTGTGACTTTGGGAACCTTGTTCCTTTGGGAACAAAGCAGGAGGTGGCAGGAGCACCACATGTGGTGAAGTGGGAGCCCACCCACCCTGCACCAACCCCCAGGCCTCATGTCTCCGAGAAGTGTGGGTGATGAGGTTGACATGCAGTTCCTCCACCACCCCTTCTCCACCTGCTCTGGGACCCCGCCCCAGCCCTGAGTGGGCCCCCCCCATGAGCAAGAGGTGCCAAGGGTGGAGGGGCCCCAGGGCACTCACATCACCTGTGACGGTGGCAGCCTCGGGATTGATGTGTCCCTTGGCCCCCTGCACCCTCACTGTGGATGCTCTTGGTGTCCCCCTGTGGTGTTCCCCTGCTTCCTGCAGGCCTCTGGCTGGCACCCCACCTCATAAGGATTAGGTACAGAAAGTATCTGGCTCTCTTAACCCCAGCACAGGGGCCCTAGAGGGGCCTGGCTCCTGTCTCACAGTTGTGGTGGGATTTGTGGGTCCTCGAGGCTGCTGGGTGCCGGGAGAGCCTAAGGGCAGTTCCGCAACCCTCGGTGACTCAGCCAGGGGAGGGCTCCAGGCCCCAGCACTCCTCAGTCAGGCCCTGCACACGTTACTCCTTTCTGTTGTTTGTTTTGAAATTTTGAGAAAACCTGAAGAGAATGAATAGATGTATGTTTTCTTAATGTAGGCTTTTACTTCTTCATGCATTGGTGGAAAGTTCACTTGTCCAAAAGATTCAGGATGCTATGCCAAGCATTTTCTCTGCAGGGTCCTGGACACTTAAGGCTCCTAGTGACCACATCCTAGAAAGAACATCCCAGATCAGCAGGGTGGATAAGCCCACATGGCTTGAGTAGCCCTGGAAAGAGCAGCCCAGGGATGGAGGAAGGGCCTGGGGGGTGGGGAGGGATGCCTCACACACCCCAGATTTACAGGGGAGGGGCTCCCCCAGCTGGGCATCTCTGAGGACAGAATTGGGGCCTCTGGGGCAAGCTGCAGGGTCCTTGCATCTGCATGAAGGGCAGAACTGCTGTCCACAGCTGCACAAGCGAGACAGGACTGGCAGCCGAGGAAGGTGATGGACAGGATCCCCCAGCCCAGCAGTCAGGATGTGGGGGAAGAGCCTTCTTCCACCCCTCACGTCTCCTTTAATGTACCCAGGACTCCATCAGGTCTGGGAGGGCCCTGGGAGCTCAGGATGGCAGTTTGGTCAACTGAGTGGGGTCTGGAGCGGGATGGTCTGCCTCCAAATCCCTATTCCTTGGCTGACTCTCCTTCTCAGCTGGGATGGTGGTGGCACTTCTGTAAAAGGAAACTTCCTGTTTTAGAAAGAAGGATCAGAAGCCGCATGTCCACCCCAAGGTTTCGTGAGAAGGAAGCAGGATGACAAAGGCAAGGCTCTCAGCTTCTGCCCTCAGCAGGGTCTGTCTCAATGGAGCCGCAGAGGCTCTGGAGCCCTGTGAGGCTGGTCAGAGGGGGTTGGAGCCCAGCAGCCTCTGCAGTGCAGCCTTGGCCTCCGAGGAACCAGCCCCGAGAATCCATTGCAGCTCATCGTGAGGAGGCAGGGCAGAGCCTGCGTGGCCTCACAGAGCAGATCGAACTCCAGGGTGGCTGCAGAGGCTCCTCCAGACTGGCTCTGAACCCCAAAGGATCTCTCCAAAGGGAACAGCACTGAGGTCTCTCTGTGTGCACACAGGTTCCTAGACAGAGCTGATGCTCTGAGCTTCTCCACCAATGTGGGCAGGGCCGCAGCAGGAGCCTTGGGACATCTCTGGAAACTACTGGAGTGAGCTGGGTGTCCAGGGCCCAGGAGGCAGGAAGCCCTGGGGGCAGGATGCATGGGGTTCCTGAGGCCCGGCTATCCCAGGCAGGCAGCCCGCCGTCTGGATCCTGCCTGGACTTCTACCAACAGCCACACCCTCCCTAGCACGGCGGTTTAATTTTTTCTTTCTATTGCCAGCAACCATGCAGCCCTCTGCAAAGGCCTCCAGAAGGCTGCCCTGTATAGCTACAAGTCCAAAGTTCTCGGCCTGGCAGCCAGGTCTCTTACTATAACCTGGGCCCGCCCAGCTCTGCCAAACCAAATGGGCTGCAGCTCCTGGAAGGCAGAGCACCACTGCTCTTCCCCTTCCCTGGCCTCAGAGCTGGCCCAGCTCCACACTTGGAGGCCTGCCTAACCCACTCTCTGCAGACTGTGAGAATCACATGCAGCCCTAGCCTCTCCAGCCGTGTCCACAAGCCTGCAGGCTGTTTCGTCCTCCACACCAAGCTTGGCATTATTATTTGCTTCATTTTGCAGTTGAGATTTCTGAAGCCCAAGCAGAAAACTAGGAAGGCTGGAGCTGGAATTGGAACCTGGGCCCCCTGGGCCTTCCTGGTGGGTGGAACATCAGAGAAGCCCATCATTCCTTTGCTCTGGGCCAGCTGGCCACATCTGGGCCTCTTGACCAAGCTTCACAACCTGGAGTTCAGTGGCTTATTTGCAGTTCCCTGCCAGGCACTGGGCCAGGCTCAGCAAGTAGACATAGGCATGCCCTACACCCTTCATGGACATGGCAAGGCTAAAGGAGCCAGGGGAGGGCAGGGCAAACAGGGTCCAGGCCACAGCCCTGTTAGCCACAGAGTGTGAAGCATCTGGCCCAGTCTAGAACCTTCTTGCCTGCCTCTTTTCCATGACCCCAAGGCCTGTGTTGGTACCAACTTTGCCGCCGTGTAGGGGGACACCTTGGACAGTCAGTCTGGATTCATCTTCTGTCCTTGTGCTGAACTGTCAGCCTGAACCATGCCTGGGCCTTGGCTAGGTCACAAGTTCATTTTCTCAGCGGCCTGCTCTCCCAAGAATTAAGAACCTTTGAGTTCTTAAATATGGTTGTACTTCTAAACATTGACTCCCGAGACTTAAATGGTTTTAGTGTCTTCTAGGAGGGCTAAACCAGCTTCCAGCTCCCACCAAGTTCACATCCCAACAGAAGACCTGCCTCACAAGGAGTCCAGTAATATCCATCCTGAGAGCTTTACAGCATTGCCAGGGGGAACTCAGACTCACTTTGTGTTTTCAAGAGTTCCCCTGCCCTGTTCTTACCATGCGAGGTGACCTGTGCATGGGAATACAGGTACACAGGTCAGCTATGTCAGGAGGAGAGGACGTCAAGGTAAAAACAAGAGTCTGTTTGCTATTGGCTCCATCCCTGCTTTTTGTGCTTCCTTGGAATTTCAAGAATGCTGAGAACTACATCTCCCAGACTCCTTTGTAGCAGATTTGTGTTAGAAAGACCCTGGAAGAAGGTGACAGGTGAGAGGCAGAGAGGAGCCAACTTGCTGCTGGCTGCAGCTTTGATGGTGCCAGTGGGTGAATCTTTGACAATAGTCACCTGACCTTGACTGGGGTCAGCTTGACTGTGTTCAGTTGGCAGTTGGGCTGAGCACCTGGTAGCCTGTGTGGTTAGCTTGGTCTTCCTCACAGCATGGCAGCTTTGGGGAGCAAGACTTCTCATGTGCTATGAAAGGTGAGTGTGTACCCCCAGGGGGCCAAGGGAGTGGGCAGAACCCCAGGTAAAGGGTAGAGATGACTTTTCCTCAGCTCAAGACTCAGCATCAGGGCTCACAGTGCACTCTTGGGGGCCCATCCAATGTACACACCTGGGGTAGTGAGCTCTGAGCTCCCATAGGCTCACAGATGCATCCGGTGTCTGGCAGGGGTGGGGAGGCCCAGAGGGTAGCCAGCAAGCAAAAGCAGTGCTCTCGAGGGGAGGGGGCCACAGGGACAAGAGCAGCAGGAAGTGACAAAGACTCTCTCAAAGACTCTCTCCTTGAGCAAACTTCAGCCAGGCTGCTCTGACTAGGCTTCAAACTTGACCTGTAAAAACTGCAGACTCAGCACAAACGGCTTCATCCACTCTCCCCACCGTCCACACACACTAAGGCACTTGACTAAGCCCCAGCATAGCTCTTAATAGCTCAAGGCGGCAGGTCTAGGATGATGGCTCAAGTTCCTGCCTGAGAAAGCTCAGTGCCCCCTGGAAAATCCGTTTGTCCCAGTCAAACTCTGGTGACAGGAAGAGAGGTCCCTAAAACCCCTCTGAGAGTAGTTACTTCAGAACACTTGTAAGTCCTTTCTCTGCCCTTCTAGTCTCCCACCACTGGAGCTGGGAGTTGTTTCTTTGAAATGCAAACATTCAGGGAGCTGTCCTGCAGCACCGGCCTGGAAGGGTAGGAGCCAATTCCCAGGTTGGGGTGGAGGGGTCTTGGTCTAACTTGCACCGCTGCCCTTTGTCCTAAAGACACAAGAAGGAAGAAGCTCTTTTCTGACCCAGAGAGGCACCAACTTAACAAACCCTGTGGCCTGGTCCGTTCCCCCAGTGAGCTTCAGCCTTTAAAAAAATTGCCTTCCTCCCAACCCCAACCATGGCTTTGGCTGGGTTCCAACTTTGTTTATCTTTGCCAGAGGCAAGAGGCCAGGACAGGACTCACTCTCACTGTTGGCACCTGTCCTGCATGCCCCCGCCCATCTTTAAGGAGCGTCTACAAAGTTTGGGGACACATAAAATATGCTACTTTGTCATTTGACAGAATGACATCTGACTTTTTTGGCTGAGAGAAACCTTTTTCAGGACCGTACTCCACCCCTCCAGACCCAAATCTGTCATGAAGCAGGCATTTGATAAGATTCTCTCTGAACTGGCCGGGTTTTCCTGGGTCTGTAGCTCGGGGCATGAGTTTAGATTAGGGCCACCTTCAAGCACGCAGGGCAGCCAGACCCAGGGCCAAGTTGCTGGAGATCTGGGTGGTCAGCCCCCCACCCCTGCACCTGCCCCAGGCTTCAGCCTTAAGGTACCCAATGAGGAAAATGGCCCGAGGCAGAGGGCAGGGGTTAATCTAGTCCAACTCAGGTGCGAACTTCTGGGCCACCACTCTGGGGACACAGCACAGTTGTCCATCCTTCAACTGAGTAAAGGGCCTGTGAGCTTAAATGACTGTGGACATGAGACATATATATGGAAATATGGATGCCAGCCCCACCAGGGTAAGCTCCTCTGAGGGGGGCACACACAGCCCCAGGGGAGGGAAAGCCCCTGGGTGTACAGACGTGTGTGTGCCTGTTGATGTGTGTGTGCACGCATGCACAGTTACATGTATGTTCCTGTGAAGTTGTGCAAGTTCAGCTTCTGCATCTCTGGTGGCCACTGGTCTCAGGGGTCTGGGTAGGGCTGAGAAAGGAGAAATACCTACAGGCAGAGGCCAAGGGAATGGGGACAACTGCTCTGGCAGCTCCTGAGAAGTCAGAAGGGCAAGAGGCAGGTCTTTGGTAGCTTAGTACCTGGCTCCTCTGGGGTAGGCTGGTGTGGACCTCCTAGTCCTGCCAGAGGCTGGACTCTCTCATGCCTGCGGCACCCACCCCACCAGAGGCCCTGACTCCTGAAATGTTGCACCTGCAGAGAATGGAGTAGGTCTAAGCCTGTTGTGGAGGGTGGTAGGGGGCAGGGAGACAGCCCAGAAGGCCTCCTTCTTCAAGGAGGGCAGCCAGAGCTGGGCCTGTTGACCCCAAGAGTGGAAACCTACAGATCCGCAGGATAAAAGATGGGGGACCCCACCACAAATGACAAACAAAATAGGTGCCCCTGCTGAACCACCAGAGGATCCTTCTGAGGCCTCCTGACTTCTGGAGCACCCCCTGTGGCCTCCTCTCTCCACTGCCTGCCTGGCGGGGCTCCATGCAGAGGGTCTATCCTGTCTCCTGGGGCCCAGCTCTGTTCTCAAGAGCAGCGGCCTTGGGTCCCCAGTGTGCCCAAGAGCCCTGAGGTGAAACTGCAGCATCCCACACCTGGGGGCTGCTTTGCCCCTCACCCAGCTCCGGCCTCAGGGCAACTGTCAGCGCAGCCAGAGAGCTGAGCCCAAGTCACAGTCTTCAAACAAACTACACTCTTCTCCATCAGAGGGGGGGTTTTGGGGATTTGAAAAACAGTCCTTCTTTCCTTGCTGTGTAGGCAATGAGACCAAGGCTGAACCCTTGGGCCCAGCTGCAGCTAGAGCTGTTTTTCTCTTCTTGTGGTTTCTCCTTGGGGTTAAGTAATGTTTCATTTCTCAGCATAACGACCAACGCAGGCCTCTCCCCACAGTGTCAACACAGCCTGATGGGTGGGGAAACTGGGGGGCTGCACCAGCCCTTGGGTCCCCAGGCTCCTTACTAGTGAAGGAATGAGAGACCCCAGTGCTCTCCCAAGGCGATGGGTGGAGGGAGAGGCAGAGGAGTGTTCTAGAAAGATTAGGACACGGTGAATGCCAAACACAGCGGGCACCACTCCTGTGAGAGATGTTTATCACCAACCACACGGCACCCGTGTGTCTCAAAGGGAGAAGGTCCCCTGCTCTGGGCTGGCACCCCTCTCCTCTGGGAGGGTCCCCTTCCCCATTCCTAGGCCTCTTGCTATGAGGAAAACAGCTTCCTGAAGCCTCTGCTGGCTATCTGTCCTTTGTAGGGGATACATTCCTGACTTCGGGGAGCCCCTGGAGTGCAGAGGTGGGGGTGGGGTCCCCTGACTCCCATACCCCTGCTCCCAAGGAATGCAATCCATTGGGTTGGGGTGTTGGGGGTGGGGTGGGGAGTAGAGGGTGGGGGGTGGGAGGGTGCTTGCAGCACCCAGAGTCTGGAAAGGGGGAGAGCAAAAGTAGGGTGTGGATTCTGCAGGCGGATCTGCAGCCTTTGTCAGTGGCCACGGTGCAGGGCACTTCCTGAAATGTGCGATCCTTCCCTGGCAGTTCCCCTCCCCCAGGTTCACACAGGGTCACCCACAGGCCTCTCCTCCCTGTGGTGCTCAGAGGCTCCACCCCAGTGCTCAGCCCAGGACAGGGAGCTCCTGCCAGAGGCCTGGGGACCCTGCAAGCCCCCTGAAGCTGCCACCCCTCTTTCCCTAAGTGACCCCAAGCTGGGGACGTCACAGCCATCCTCTTCCCCCTTCTCAAAGCCAAAAGGTTCTAGGTCCTACTCCCTTTGGATCTTAAACCCATAACTAAATTCAAGCCTCTGGCTGCCAAGTGCACAGTTTTTAAAGGCAGCCATGGGAGGGGCCTGAGAGGGGCCGCTGGGGAACATAGGTGCTGGCCAGATAGGGTTCCTGGGCACTAGGGTCCCCAGAGAAATGCAGCCTGGGCCACTATCGAGGGAGCCAGGATACCAACTGGCTCCCACCCTGTGACTGGGGGTTGGAATAAGAAGAGAGACCAGTTCAGGAACCTGCAACCTCAGTGGGGTTTCCGTTCAGCTGGCATTTACGGAACTCTGGCTTTGTGCCAGGACAGCGCTCAGCACTGGGAAGGCGCCAAGAGGAAGGGGGCCAGATGCAAGGGGGTGGGGGATCCCAGGTCCCCAGCCTGCCAGCTGGTGAGGGCAGGGGGAGATCCCGTGGAGGTGGGGGAGGTCCTATGGAGGTGGAGGAGGCTGCTTCTGCGGAGAGAGCCTTGCAGAGCCGAGGCCGGGGGGGTGGGGTAGGGTGGGGTGGGAGTCTGAGCTTATGCATCATGGACAAAGAGACCCTTTCAGGTCCCCAGTCAAGAGTGACAACTGCAGGCCAGAGATCCCAAAAGATGTCACCAGTAGTTCTGGCAGAATTTAAAGGCTGGACTGCCATGGCCTTCTAGGGGGATTCACAAGGGCCTTTCTGAGATGTGGAGTCAAGTGAAGAGAGTTGGGAAGGACATTCAATTTCAAGGTAGAACTACAGTCCCAGCTCTCATGCTCACTGCGTGTAGGATGCATGTGCTGTGAGATCAACTTTTCTGCAGACCCTGGGGTCTTAGAGCTCAGGCCAGATTTTCTAGAGGAAGAGAAATTCTGGGAAGATCTGTGTATGATCTAGGTCTTTTGCAAATAACCATTTCTAGCTGGCTTTACACAAAAAGGGGAACTTAGGGCAAGAAAACCATCCTAGAGTTTCTAAGAGTCCAAGGGCAGGGATGGCGGGCTCTGGGATGGCAGCCTGGGACCTGGGGATTTGGGGGACCCAGGGTCCCTTTACCCCTCTACTGGACTCTCTCTGCATTGGCGTGGCCCCTGGACCTCCTTCAAGTTTATATTTCTGCAAAATGAGCTGGGGTCTCCTGGGGCCAGTTCCATCCTCCTGAGGAGTCTCCGGTTGTCCTGGCTTGGGTCCGGCTCCCATCCCAGGGCCAATAAGTGTGGCTGGTGTGGGGCAGAGTGACACTGGGGACATTACTGTCTTTACAGCAGAGCTATTTTTACCCCAAAACAAAATCCTACCTGAACCTCTAACTATGCCAAAGGCATCCCTGGGGATGGCAGGCAGATGACCCCAGGGAGCCCAGGGGCCACCATACTCACCTCCTTCCCTCAGTGAATCCAGAACCAACCCTCAGAGCCAGTCTTAGAAATGAACAGGTTTCTCATCCCCAACACAGAGCTCTTCCTCCTCCCCAGGCTGCCATCACCTCCCCCTCAACAGCCCATGTCTCCTGGGTCCCTGGGGGGTGCACCCCAGCCTCTTCAGATTCTTCAAGGACCTTGGGCGCTGGGAGCCAGAGCTTGGAAATGGCCACTCTGGGCAGCACATGGAGGGGCTGGTGATGAACTGGGTCAAGGGCGCGCCCACTGAGCTGGCTCACTTCTCCTCCATCCCTCCACCTTCCAGAAGCCTCCTTCTGCCCAGAGCCCTGCAGGACAAGGGGCCCAGAGCTCAGCCCCCTTCCTGAGATTGCTGCACATGCCGCAGTCAGGAGTCCCTTGGCTGCCCACTGCCACTGGCCCATGCCACTGGTCCTCTTAATGCCACAGCAGTTTGATGGAGGAAACAACCTGCAGAGAAGCCAAAGGAAAATAAGTGCCGTTGCTTCTGCGATGTATGAGGCCACTTGCGTTATCTATTCACCCCAACAATAACCCAATCTTTATGAACCAATAGACCGGAGTCTGGTCAAGTCCTCAAGGTCACACAGCTGGTAGCTAGCTGAGCAGGAAGTTTAAACCTGTTGCCCAAGACTCTAAAGGCCTCACTTTCTGAAGCAGCTCATCCAGAATAGCACTAACTGTCAGTGGCCAGTGGAGGACAGAGATCTAGGTCTCCCGCGTGGTTGCTGTGATCACACACTGAGCACGTTCCACAGCTTAGCTGGTTCTGACCACACATCTCCCTGCTTTGAGCCCCCCTGCTGTGCTCTGGAAGCAGGGAAATTAGGCCCCTGTCAGCCACATCTGTGCTGCTTGCCTTCCTACAGCTTCATGGACAACTCTGATCTCCTTCTTTGCCCAAATTGGAATTGTGCTGCTTGGGCTCCCCTACCCTGATGGATGAACTCCCCCCAAGACCTCATTTCCTGGCATCTCCAGACACCTGCAGTGCTCTCTTCACAGAAGGCTCTCCCCCTCTGCAACCCCAGCTGCACCCACACTCCCCCTAGCTAGGCCGGTATTGGGGCCTGTGATAGGTCGAAGGAGCTGGGATGGGCTGAATTGCATCACCCCCTCCCCCCAATTCATGTGTTGAAGTCATAACTCCCAGTACGTTGTATTTGGAGATGGGGCCTTGAAGGAGGAAATTAAGGCTAAATGAGGTCACAGTGGGCCTTGGTGCCCTTATCCAATCTGACTGGTGTCTTTGTGCAAAGGGGAGATTAGGACAGAGACACACATAGAGGGATGACCGTGTGAGGACACGGGGAGAAGTCAGCTTTCTATAAGCCAAGAAGAGAGACCTCAGAGGAAACCAACTCCACTGACGCTTTAATCTTGGACTTTTGGCCTCCAAAGGGGCAAGAAATTAAATTTCTGTTGCTTAATCCACCCAGTGTGTGGCACTTTGCTATAGCAGTCTTACCAGACTAATGCACAGAAAGGTGTTTAGAAGGTATGTGTCCAGGACCCTGGATGCACAGCGTGGGGAGGGGCTCTGGACTGAGGCTTGGAGAACAGGGTGGAGCTGGTTCCAACACAGGGCTTGGGGTCCTTGGGAAAATCGAGTCATCGGTCTTGGCCCCATAACTGCTCATCTCGCAAAGCTGGGGTGACCTCCAACAAAACAATCCAGGGGAAAGCCCTACAAAGACTGCGAATCACCTTTCCCATAATTGTTTCTCCTTCGCCGATGGAGCGGCCGCTCAAGTTAGCAAAATGCACAGACGATGACTAGGAATCACAAGGAGTGGATGGTGCCCTGCTTTGTGAGTCCTGCAAAAGACATGGGTCATGGCTGCCACCCCTCAGGCTCACACTGGCCGGAGGGACCTCCTGAGCCTTCAGACCCAGCAGCAGAACTGACCTGCTCCATCTGTGGGCCTGGGTGTCTGTGTTAAGCTAGGCAAGCTACACACAAAGGGCACCAGGATCCGGCCCTAGCCCCAGGGAGGGACTCTGGTTTGGAAGGCATATGCGCTGACTGTCCATCTGGTTTCCTAGGGCTTAGGATCTCAGAGATAAAGTAAAAAGGAAAATGCATAGAAAAGTCCAGAAGCAGCTGGCCTGGACCGACAGTGAACAGCCTTCCACAGTAATTCTGACAGCAGCAGGAGAGCACATCTTTGGGTCAGAATTACTGTCCACCCCTGCAACTTGAAGCACTGTTGATTTGGAGGTCTTAGCCCTTGGTGGGTGGGGGCGCCCCTCCCACAGCACACAGGAACGGAGCCGGGCTGAGTGGGAGATGGAGACTGGCCACACTGCAATCCTCAGGATCCTCTACCAATGGTAGAGGAAGGAGGACCCTCTGCTGTCTGGGGGCATCCACCCCAGATGGCCAAGGGGAGGCTGGAAGCTGCAACACACATGGGCAGGAAGGACTGGTCTGGGAGCCACAGGAGGCTCTGGGGCACTTCTCAGGTCCTCTTGTCCAACCATAGGGTCAGTGAGAAGGTCTGACAACCGCCCAGCAGGAGACAAACCTTCCCAGGTGAAGCTGCATGGGCCGCCAGGTGAAGGGCCCACCAACTGTGGTGCAGACCTGGGGAGCCTCCAAGCCTGGGAAGTTCCAGTTGCCAACAGTTCTCAGGACTAGTTATAGAAACCAAAACCAGCAGCCACGACACATACTCCTTCCTGTTTGCTGTTGTATATATATATATATATATACATATATATATATATTTTTCCTCCTCCTTTCCCTATTTTTAAAATTTTGGTAAACTCTTTCTTGAATGGCAGCATAAATATAGACAAGTACACCAATGCCAAGGGCACAGCCAGGGGCATATAGAGAACACACCTGTACCTCCTCACCCAGATCTATCTTCCTCTGTGGTGTATATAGTAAGGAGATGGCTCATGCTCATAGCTGTGATGGTTCTTCTTCTTCTTCTTCTTTTTTTGGGCCACCCCTAAGCGTGTGGTGTTCCCTGGCCAAGGACGAGATCTGAGCCACAGTTGCAAGCTACTTCACAGCTTTGGCAATGCCAGATCCTTAACTCACTGTGCCGGGTCAGGGATTGGACCTATGTCCCAGTGCTGCAGAGATGCCACTAATCCCCTTGTGCCACAGAAGAAACGTCAGAAGGTACTTCTCTTGAAAATGAAGCATTTGCTAATCTTTATTTTTTATTTTTTTATTTTATTTTATTTTTTTTTGTGGTCTTTTTAGAGCCGTACCTGAGGCATAGTTCATAAGCGTAGTTCTCAAGCTAGGGTCAAATCGGAGCTGTAGCCGCCGGCCTACACCGCAGCCACAGCAATGACAGATCTGAGCTGTGTCTGCAACCCACATCACAGCTCATGGCAATGACGGATCCTTAACCCACTGAGTGAAGCCATGGATAGTAGTCAGGTTCGTTACTGCTGAGCCACAACAGGAACTCCCATTTGCTTATCTATTCTACCGTGGATGGGTATTTGGGTGGTTTCCAGTGTTTGGTTACTGCCAGGTGATGCTGACATGTCTATCGGTGAAGGACATATGCGTTTCTGTCAGGAATATGCCTAGGAGTGGAGCTGCTGGGTCCCAGGTGTGCCGATGCTCAGCTTCCATGACACACCTGTTTTCCAAAGTGAAGGCACCAAGTTCCACTCCTCCCAGTAGTGTGTGAGCTTTCTCCGTCCCCTCGGCAATGCTGAGGAATCTGGTTTTCCATGTTAGCCTTTCTGGTGTGTGGGTGCTAGTACTGCACTATAGTTTAAAAAAAAAAATGTATCGAAGTGTCATTGATTTACAATGTTGTGATAATCTCTGCTGCATAGCAAAGTGATTCAGTTATGTACATATATTCTTTTTCATATTCTTTCCATTGTGGTTTACTACAGGATATTGAATATAGACACTGAATATAGTTCCCAGTGGCACCTCATTGTTTGCATTATAGTTTTCTTTAAAAATACTTTTTTGTCTTCTTCTTTTTTTTTTTTTTTCTTTTTTCTTTTAGGGCTTCACCCACAGCATATGGAGGTTCCCAGGCTAGGGGTCTAATAAGAGCTGTAGCTGCCAGCCACAGCCACAGCAATGCCAGATCCCAGATGTGTCTGTGACCTACACCACAGCTCACAGCAATGCCAGATCCTTAACCCACTGTACGAGGCCAAGAATAGAACCTGAAACCTCACGGTTCCTTCTTGGATTCACTTCCACTGTGCCACGATGGGAACGCCTAAAAAAAAAAAAAAAATTTTTAATGGCTGCACCTGTGGCATATGAAAGTTCCTGGACCAGGGATCTAATCTGAGCCCCAGGTGCAGCCTATACCTTAGCTACAGCAGTGCCAAATCCTTTAACCCACTGAGCTGAGCCGGGGATCGAACATACACCTCCACAGCAATCCAAGCCACTGCAGTTGGATTCTTAACCCACTTGCACCATAGAGGAACTTCCTACAGTTTTCTTTTTATAAAATTTCTCTTTTTCTCTCTCTCTTCTTTCTTTTACAGCTTCATTAACATATAATGTATCTATTTAAAGTGTCCAATTCTGGAGTTCCCTGGTGGCTCAGCAGGTTACGGATCCCGTGTTGTCACTGCTGTGGCCAGGGTTTAATCCCTGGCTTTGGCACTTCTGCATCCTGCAGGAGTGAACAAAAATAAAATAAATATCTAATTCAGAAGTTCCTGTCGTGGCACAGCGGAAATGAATCTGACTAGGAACCATGAGGTTTCGGGTTCGATCCCTGGCTTTGCTCAGTGGGTTAAGGATCTGGCATTGCCATGAGCTATGGTATAGGTCGCAGACCCCTAGCCTGGGAACCTCCATACGTCGAGGGTGTGGCCCTAAAAAAAAAAAAGACAAAATATCGAATTAAATAAATTTTAGCTTCTTCATGCAGTTGTGTAGCTACCACCACAATATTAGAGCATTTTTATCACCCATTCAAAGAAACCTCATACCCTTTAGCTATCAGCCCCCAACAACCTATGCCTCCAAGCCCCTGGCCAACACTAATCTATTTTGTCTCTGTAGACTTGCCTATTCTGGACCTTTCATATACAAGGAATTATATATATATATATATATATATATATATATATATATATATATATATAATTTGTGACTATATATATACATTTTGTGACTAGCTTCTTTGGAAGAGCTTGGTGGTTTTAAGGTTCATCAATGTTCACTAGAGCGTGTTAGTCCTTCATTCCTTTTTATGGCCAAGTAATAGTCCACTATATGAATATATAAATATACTACATTGTGTTTAGCCATTCACTGTTTGAAGAGCATTCAACTTGCATCTACCCTTTGACTCTTGTGGACAAGACCACAGTGAATGTCCATATACAAACTGTTGTCTGGACATACATTCTCATTTCTCTTGGGTGTATACCTAAGAGCAGAATTGCTGGGTCAAATGGTAACTCTATGTTTCACTTTTGAGGAACTTTTAGACTGTTTTCCAAAGTGTCTACACCACTTAACATTCCTACTGGCAACATACACAAATTCTGATTTCTCTGTATTCTCACCGTCATTTGTTATTACCTGTCTTTTTGATTATAGACATCTGGATGTGTGTACAGTGGCATCTCATTTGATTTTCATGCTTTTGCAGTTTTAATTGGTGTTTCCTTGATGACTAATGGGATAGAGCACATTCTCATATGTTTATTGGCCGCTGGGACATACTCTCATGGAGTGTCCTCTCAAAACTTCAACCACTTTTTCCCACTTGGTTTGCTTGCCCTCTTCCTGTTGATTTCTAGGGGTCCTTTTATGTGTTCTGGCTATGAGTCCTTTGTCAAATACATGTGTTGCAAACATCTTCTCACAGCTGTGGCTTGCCTCTTCACTCTCCTGAAATCTTTTGAACATAAATTCTTCATTTAAAAATAGTAGGTCCTGCAGACAAACAAACAATAAATAAAAATAGTAGGTCTTGGAGTTCCGGCTGTAGCTCACTGGTAACGAACCTATCATCCATGAGGATGTGGGTTCAATCTCTGGTCATGCTCGGTGGGTTAAGGGTCCAGTGTTGCTGTGAGCTGTGGTGTAGGTTGCAGATGCAGCTCAGATCTGGTGTTGCTGTGGCTGTGGTGTAGGCCCGCAGCTGTAGCTCTGATTTGACCCCTAGCCTGGGAACCTGCATATGCTGCGGGTGCAGCCCTAAAACAAACAAACAAATAAATAAATAATAATAATAGTAGCAGGTCCTAGGAGTCCTGTGGCTCAGCGGGTTAAGAACCTAACATAGTGTCCCTGAGGATGCAATGATCCCTGACCTTGCTCAGTGGGTTAAGGATCTGTGCTACCATAAGCTGCAGTGTAGGTCGTGGATATGGCTCGAATCTGGTATTGCTGTGGCATCGGCCAGCAGCTGCAACTTTGATTCAACCCCTAACCTGGGAACTTCCATATGCTGCAGGTGCGGCCATAAAAAAGTCAGTCCAGGAGTTCCTGCTGTGGCATATCAAGTTAAGGATTTGTCTTTGCGGCACCTGTGGCATAGGTTGTAGCTGCGGCTTGGACTGGACCCCTGGCCTGGGAACTTCCATATTTGCCATGGGTGCTGCTGAAAAAGGGGAAAAAACTCAGTCTACATTATATATTTTCTCCTTCCTCTCTTCCCATCCCCCTATCTTCTTATTCATCTTCCTTTCCGTAATCTCTTCAGAGAAGTCAGAAGCCCTGCCCACAGTCCTTGTAGACGTCAGCTTTACCATAATGGTCAAATTCAGTGGCGACTTCCTGTTCCAAGTGTAATTTTCTTTCTTTCTTTTTTTTTTTCCCCCAAGTCTAACTTTCAATGATGCTCCCTCCCAGGCAACGCTGGTTGATGACTGAGTGATTGTGAGGACTCTGCCACCACCAGTATGGTACTGGTCAGTGTCCCATTGTCCACTGTGTTCAAGATCAAACAGATGGGAGTTCCCGTCATGGCTCAGTGGTTAACGAATCCGACTAGGAACCATGAGGTTGCGGGTTCGATCCCTGGCCTTGCCTTAGTGGGTTAAGGATCTGGCATTGCCATGAGCTATGGTGTAGGTTGCAGACACAGCTCGGATCCCGAGTTGCTGTGACTCTGGTGTAGGCCAGTGGCTACAGCTCTGATTTGACCCTTAGCCTGGGAACCTCCATATGCAGCGAGAGCGGCCCAAGAAATGGCAAAAAGACAAAAAAAAAAAAAAAAACATCAAACAGATGAACAACCCCTTTGGAGCCCCCACTTGGAGAGCTTGATTGAATCAGCCTGGGTCCAGTCAGAAAAACAGAAGCCTCTCTAGGTGTTTGATGCAGAGGGAAGTAAGACAGAGAAGTGGCCACAAAAGTGTGGAAGGATGGGAGAAAGGGAGAAATCAGGACCAGCAGACACGGGGAGGAAGGGATGATATCAGATATAAGAAGCACAAACCACAGCACAGTATTTGTTTTTGAACCGGACTTGACTCTTACAACTGAATCTCTTTAGCTCCTGTACACCTGAAAATTTACCCCAAACTC
The DNA here is from genome assembly GCF_054392235.1 of Sus scrofa. Lineage (NCBI taxonomy): Eukaryota > Metazoa > Chordata > Mammalia > Artiodactyla > Suidae > Sus > Sus scrofa. Next base: position 154,430,761 of record NC_139383.1, read on the forward strand.
CTGGGAATTCCTTGCCCATTATAAGCATTTTAAAACAGTGAACATGCTCACAATAAACATGTGACATCTCTCCCTCTGAAATTTCTCCATACTTTAATCGGTTGAGTACCTCTCAGTTCTGGTAACCCCCAGATGATAATAAGAAGCAAAAATCATGCCTCACAACATGACAGATAGCATACACCACCTTCAAAAATAGTTAAGGAGTTCCCTGGTAGCCTAGTGTTTAAGGATCTGGCGTTGTCACTGCTGTGGCATGGGTTCAGTCTCTGGCCAAGGAACTTCCACCTTCCCTGAGTGTAGCCAAAAAAAAAGTTAAGAGTGATTATCCAATTACTAAGGAGTGGAATTGAGGGTGGCACAAGGAGCCAAATTTGTTCACGTGTCAGGAACTTAGGTGTCCTATGGTGACAATGTGCTGTTTTGAACAGCTCTTGACAAAGTGAATAGATTCAATGACATTATCTCTGGTTTGGTTCACAATCAGAGTATAAGAGGGTAAAAGATTGAAAGGAAAGAGCAAATATGGAGTTCCTGTCATGGCCCACTGGATAACGAACCTGACTAGTATCCATGAAGATTCGGGTTGTGTCCCTGGCCTTGTTCAGTGGGTTAAGGATCTGGTGTTGCCGTGAGCTGTGCTATTGGTTGCAGACATGGCTCAGATCCCGTGTTGCTGTGGCTATGGCTGTGGCCGGCAGCCACAGCTCCAATTGGACCCCTAGCCTGGGAACCTCCGTGAGCCACAGGTGCGGCACTAAAAAGACATTAAAAAAAAAAAAAAAAGAGAGAGAGAGAGAAAAGAACAAATACGTCTAAAAGACATGAATTAGGAAGCCACTTTCATAAAATAATATATGGTTTTGATCATTAAATATTCTATGCAATGAATGTGAGCACTAGAGCAGGGGTCTGGCCAGAGCCAAAGCACTTCTGACTAGAGGTCACACAATTTGCTCTGTGAAAGGAAGCAGTTGTGTGCTTCTAAATGCTTTCACCTTGGATCTGGAGCCAGAAATATGGCAAACATATATTGTAGAAATTAGAATTTTAAAAAGCATATTACTTTGATTGCTAAAAAATTAAAATTAAAAAAGAATTTTTAGGAAGTTCCCATTATGGCCCAGCAGGTTATAAACTGACTAGTATCCATTAGGATGTGGGTTCAATCCCTGGCCTCACTCAGTGGGCTAAGGATCTGGCATTGGTCACAGATGCAGCTTGGATCCCACACTGCTGTGGCTGTGGTGTAGGCTGGTGTCTGCAGCTCCGATTCAACCCTTAGCCTGGGAACTTCCATATGCCTCAGGTGCAGCTCTGCAAAAAAAAAAAGGATTTTAAAAAAAGCACTAATATCCTTGGATTAGAGCCCAGACCTTGCACCTTCTGCTGCCCTGTTGGAGGACCTAGGGCAGTAGGAGAAGCTGGGCTGTGGGAGAAGCTGGAGATGGGGAAAAGCTGGGGAGGGCGAGAAGCTAGGGATAGGGGAGAATCTGGGGCTGTTGCTTCTGGATCTTGGAGGAGACACCTTCTCAGCCAGTGCTGCAACTGCTGATGAAGGTGCTGCCTCTGCCAGAGGTGTTGGGGTCCATGATCACCCAGCTGCTGCTTCTGCTATAACTACCATTCTATGGGAGCAGACACCTCCTGTTCCCTCCTTCCAGGCCTCCCAGCAGGACCTAACAAAGACACCAAGGGCATGGAGGCTTGGGAAAGGAACCCCAGGGCAGAGCTCAGAGGGCACCCACCAGCACAGCCTGCCTTGCTGCCACTCACAGGCCGGTTCTCAGCTGCGTCATTAAGTGAGGTTCACAGCCCATTTTCCGCAGGGGACTTGCTAAGCCCAGCACACTTCCCTACCTTGGGGCTGCTGGTTTCTGTGCATCTTCCTCACTGGAGGTGAGTTTCCAGGGCAGATGATGTACCTAAGCTGGGCCCAGGCCATAGACTCAGTGTTTGTTGAATGAATGAGTGAATCAGAAGTGAAGGAATAAGGGGTCTGTCCTTGGGAAAACTGAGTGGTATATAGGGGTGCTTTTCTCTCTGGATGTCTTCTTTTCATGCTCTCAAGATCCTAGAGCCCCTTGTCCCAACTCCTGGTCCCTACCACCACCCTCTCTGCCCAGCATGTCCTTCATGTTTCAGGGACCTGTGATTGGCACCATGTTGTCAAGGACCTATTTCTGAGCCTTGCAGCATAAAATACAGCTGGCTATTTATAGCCAGACTATTTATAGAGTTTATGGAAAAATATTTTTATATTTTAACAAATTTGGAAAATCTGGGTATAAGCAGATTTTTTCTTTTCTTTTCTTTCTTTCTTTCTTTCTTTTTTCTTTTTTCCTTTTTAAGGCTGCACCCATGGCATGTGGAAGTTTCTAGGCTAGGGGTCGAATCAGAGTTGCAGCTGCTGGCCTACGCCTCAGCCATAGCAACTTGGGATCCAAGGCACGTCTGCGACCTATACCACAGCTCATGGCAACAACAGATCCCCGACTCACTGAGCGAGGCCAGAGATCAAAGCCACATCCTCATGGATACTAGTTGGATTCATTTCCACTTGCCATAACGGCAACTCCTGGTATAAGCAGATTAAACATGATTTTTTTTTACTCTCTGAGATAGTAAACTTCTCAGATCTTTAATATGATGTGATTCTCCAGGAAAGGCACACATTAGCTGGGTTCCTCAAGCTTATGTAATTAAAAAAGCCTTCTATTTATCCATCTATTTAGTTTGGTAGTTGGCAAAATTTGACTTTAAGTACATTTAATTATAAAAATTTTGAACAGCAACATATGCACATAGTGTGAAATTCAAGGGCATTCCCTGGTGGCCTAGTGGTTAAAGATCCATCGTTGTCAGTGCTGTGTTGTCGGTTTGATCCTTCATCCCTTGCCTGAGAACTTGCACATGTGGAAGTTGCCACAAAAAAAAAAAAAAAAAAAGAAGAAGAAAAAGAAATTCAATAGACAGAGACAGAATACTATTCAGTCATAAAAAAGAAAGAGATCCTGGTGTTCCCTCTGTGGCATAGTAAGTTAAGGATCCAGAGTTGCCACGGCTATGGTGTAGGTTGCTGCTGTGGCTTGAATTCAATCCCTGGCCCAGGAACTTCCATATGCCTCGGGTGTGGCTGAAAAAAACAGGAAAGATAAAAGGAGGGAGTTCCTGTTGTGGCACAGTGGAAACAAATCCCACTAGTATCCATGAGGATGTGGGTTCGATCCCTGGCCTTGCTCATTGGGTTAAGGATCTGGTGTTGCTGTGAGTTGTGGTGTAGGTCGCAGAGGTGCCTTGGATCCCATGTTGCTGTGGCTGTGGTGTAGGCCGGCAGCTACAGCTTTGATTCGACCCCTAGCCTGGGAAACCTCCATATACTGCGGGTGCAGCCCTAAAAAGCAAAAAATAAAATAAAATTTAAAAAGTGAAAAGAAGGAAATCCTGCCATTTGCAACATGGATGGAAATCAAGGCCACTGTGTTAAGCGAAGTCAGTCAGATAGAGAAAAACACACAACCTATGATTCTACATATATGTGGAGTGAAAACAAACAAACCAAATTCACAGAAACAGAGAACAAGATGGGTGGTTGCTGGAGGCGGAGGTGGGGGATGGGCAAAATGGGTGAAGGCAGTCAAAAGATACAGCTACCAGTTATGAAATGAGTAAGTCCTGGGAATGTAATACACAGCATGGTGACTGCGGTTGGTAATACTTTATTGTGGATTAGAAAGCTGCTAAGAGTGAGTAGATCTAGATCTCTAGAGAATAGAGTAGTTTTTATCACAAGAAAAAAAGTTGTGACTAATTGTGCTGACGGATGTTAACTAAACTTCCTCATATATGCAGATATTCGTGGAGTTCCTTGATGGTGCAGCTGATTAAGGATCCACTCTTGTCACTCCTGTGGCTCAGGTAACTGCTATGACACAGTTTCCCTAGCCTTGAAGCTTCCTCTTGTTGCAGGCAGGGCCAAAAAATTATTCGAAATATATACAAATATCACATTTCACAATATATACAAATATGAAACCATTGTGTTGTTCACCTGAAACTAATACATGTTCAATGTCAATTATATCTCAGTGGTGGATAAAGAAAAAAGAAAAAAATGGACACAAGTAGATGCACAGGAAAAAATGGGTCCTGCTCTCCCTCTGGCTATGCAGGAGCAACTGCTGCTTTGTGTTTCCTCCAGGAGAGGAGGTATGGCTGGTCCCCCAAGTATGAGGCTTCCAGGAAGCTGTGGGTGCTCCCAGGAGCCTTCCCGGTGATGGTGAGCCTGATGGGGTGGCTGCTGCTGCTCCAGCTCTATCCAGGTGGGGACGCACACTGCACTCTTCGCCTACACTTCAGGGGCCTGCAGTGTTGCCCTGTGCTCTGTTACCAGAGGCTTCTGGGCCCCTCACAGCAGGTCTGAGAGATCATCAGGCATCCCCTTGTCTGCTTCTTACTGCAGCTGATTTAGATCCTTGAGGCGTCCTCTGGGATGAAATATATCAGAGACAGTTCTGCATGGTCGCCTTAGGTGGCCTTGGGATTTCTTGCTTCTTTGGAAGAAGGAGTTTCTTAGTTATCACCCCAAGAACTGCCTGAGGTGTTGCCCCCACTGTTGAGTAGAAGAGCCTCCCTTCTTAGTGGGAAAGATTTCCTCAGACTGGGTTGGGATGGACACTGGCATATGATAGAGGATGGTGAGGAAGTGGATATGGAAAGGGTGTTTTAGCTGTTTCTGTATAACCAGTTCTCCTCCAGCCCAGCTCCTTAAACTCGCATACCTTCACCTTTATCCTACAGCTTCTCTGGGTTAGCAACTTAGCTGGAGATTCTGACTCAGTCATCCTCATGAAGATATGGTCAAGAGGCCAGCCAGGGTTGACCAGAATCATAGGCAAAGACTGCCAGCATCCAAATGAGGCCCATTGGGTCCAGCATCCCAACCACATCACCCTGACATGGGGCCGGAGATGGCGGAGAACCCTGGGCTCTGCTGGGTTTCACAACCAAATCTTTTCGGTGGCGGGGTTGCGGGGGTGTGTGTGCGCCAGCCACGCCAGACTATCCAGCAGGGGGCAGTACAGCAAAGCTGAAAGGTGGACACGCCTTTGGCCCAAATCCCATCCCGCAAGACAAATTTAGTGCCTGCAAACCCCTTGGGTTGCAGGGCCTCATGGTACAGCTGGAGAGCGAATCATACCCAGGAAGGAGAGACAGGAGAGTGCCTGCTGGCCCCTGGAACAAGATCAAATACTGGAGCCCAGCTCAGAGCTGGCAGTGCAGGTAAGGGCAGGGGGAGAGGATGTGGATGCTCCTCAGTTACTTACTGTCAGACCTCCTCACATGGGAGGCTGGGAACCCACACTCAGTTAAAAGCCTGGCAGCAGCCAGGGCTCTGGGTGCACACCATAATTTCCTTTTGTCCTGGCTGGTGGATCACAGGGAAGACTGCTGCCACTGCTTCCCTGCCTGGGGAGTTCTGTAGACAACTATCCAAATGGTGCAATTTGAGGGATTACCCCTGACCTGCCAAGATTTGGGGAAGGGTGGTTTTAGACAGCTTTGGTTGTTGCATCATTTATTTTAAATGCCAAAAGTATTTAAAATACATATAAAGTGTTTTTATATATGTTTAGTTAACATATATATAGTTGATATACCAAGTATCAATATATTTGGGTATTCATTTAGCATATCATTTTATAGTTTCTTTGTCTCCCTATCTTTTCTCCCTCTTTATTTTTATTTATTGTGTTAAAAAATTTTTTTTTTCTTTTTAGGGTCACACCAGCAGCATATGAAGTTCTCAGGCTAGAGATTGTATCAGAGTTGTGGCTGCCAGCCTACACCACAGCCACAGCAACGCAGGATCCAACCCACATCTGTGACCTACACCACAGCTCAGGGCAACACCAGATCCCCAACCCACTCAGCAAGGCCAGGGATTGAACCCCAATCCTCAAGGATAATAATTGGTTTCATTACTGCTGAGGCTCCATGGGAGCTCCTTTTCTCCCTTTTTAAAGAATGCTTTTTTCATTCTAATCTTTCAGTGAATACCTTAGAAATTATACCAAGAATTCCTTTTCAAAAACTGAGATAGGAAGTTCCCTGGTGGTGCAGCGGCTTAAGGATCTGGTGTTGCTGCAGCTGTGGCACACGTCGCTGCTATGGCACAGGTTTGATCCTTGACCTGGGAACTTTCACATGCCGTGGACGCAGCCAAAAAAAAAGTGTTCTGCCTCGGTGGAAGGTAAAGACAGATTTTTCTGTATTAAGATCTTGCTCTATTAAGAATTCATGGGTAAAGAGTGAAATAGTGGGTGAAATGGCCATATAATTGATGTATGACATTGTATTAGTTTCAGGGATAGAACATAATGATTCAATATAAGTATACATTATCAAATAATCACCACAGTCAGTCTAGTTAACATCCATCATCACACATAATTACCATTTTTAATCTTGTGATAACTTTTAAGATCTACTCTCTTAACAATTTTCAAATATACCATACAGCATTTTTAGCTATAGTCAGCATGCTGTACATCACATCCCCAGGACGTATTTATTTTATAATTAGAAGTTTGTACATTTGACCCTCTTCACCCATTTCACCCACTATTTCACTCTTTACTCTTCACCCATTAATTCCCTTTTTTTTTTTTTTTGTCTCTTTAGGGCCATACCCATGGCACATGGAGGTTCCCAGGCTAGGGGTCGAATCAGAGCTGCAGCTGCCAGCCTACACCACAGCCACAGCAACAAAGGATACGAGCCAAGTCTGTGACCTACACCACAGCTCACGGTAACACTGGATCCTTAACTCACTGAGAGAGGCTAGGGATCGAACCCGAGTCCTTATGAATACTAGTCTGGTTCGTTAACCCCTGAGCCACAACGGCAACTCCCCACCCATTAATTCTTAATACAGCAAGATCTTAATATAGAAAAATCTGGCTTTACTTTCCACTGAGGCCAAATACTTTTTCTTTTTTTTTGGCTGTGCCCATGGCATGTGGAAGTTCCCAGGCCAGGGACTGAACCTGTGCCAGAGCAGTGACTTGAGCTGCTGCAGTGACAACCCTGGATCCCTAACCTGCTGAGCTAAAGAGAACTCTGACCTTGGATGCTTGAACTCCATGCTTGACATATGTGTTTTGCTGTGTAGAACTTCAATTCTGTTCTGATTTTCTCAACCCCACCTGTTAATGCTGCTTTCTACAGCCAATGGTTATATTTATTTATCCTTATACCTTTCTTCTACCTCAAGCCTTCATCTGAGATCTCTTTCCTTCTCTCTGAAATACATTTTTTCAAAACTCCCTGCAGTCACCAAGTAATAAACCTCTTCATTCTTTATTCCATCCTAATCTTTTTTTTTTTTTTTTGGCCCTGGCATGCAGTGCCTTGAATCAAGATCTCAGTGCCCCAGCCAGGGATTGAAGCCAAGCTGCAGAAGTTAAAAGTGTCGAATCCTAATCACAAGACCACCAGGGAACTCCCATTCTTTTAAAAATTTATTTATATATTTTAAAAATGTTATGGCCTCACCCATGGCATATGTAGGTTCCTGGGCAAGAGATTGGAGGGAATCCGAGCCACAACTGCAACCTAGGCCGTAACTGTGGCAGTGCTGGATCCTTAACCCAACCCTGGTTGTATCCATCCTGCCCTATTCAGGACCAGCCTTAGGTCCTGAAACCCCTGGCATGTCCTTGGGAGATGCAGCCAGCTCCCTTCCATCAAGTTTTCCTGCCTGTCCTGGTGTCTGTGGCCCTCCATGGCTGGTCAGGAGCCAGTCTTAACCTTCCATCCGCCCCATCTCTGACTGCTGCTGTGACAAAACCTGGGACAGGACCCAACCAACAAAAAAGCATGGCCACCAGCAGCTTATAATACTCCTCTCCGCCCTCGGGCCTGTGGGGAGAGGGCGGGCCATGGTGATGGGACAACACACATTGTTTGGGGGCGTTGCGGATACAGTACAGATTATTTTTAGCAAATTGTTCTGACTTAGTGAAAAACCTGAAAGATAGTGTTGATAATCATCCTTATTTTAGTGCCACAGATGGCACTGCTATAATTAGATGCTTGTTTCTGGGTGATTCTGCCGTTCCCACGAGGAGACACCTTGCTTGGTGCAGAAATGCATCCCTGAAGGTTGTCTTTATTGTTCCATTTGGGGCTCGATCTTTTACTCTTTATCCTTAACAACATTAACGAGGCTTGTGAGAAAAAGTAAATTATTCACATGTCTTTCAAGCTAATATTAGCCTGAGCATAAATGGGAGGTTTGGGCCCTCTTTTGTTCTCTGATCCTAGTGACAACTGGGAATTATCCCCTGCTGCCTGTCTTACTCCTCAGAGGTACTTCCTGGGCCCCCAGCCAAGCCAGGCTCCATTATCTCTTTCTACCCTGCACTTTCTTTCATATCAGTGTTTGTCACTTGTAATTGTGAATTTATCTGTGAGACCCTTGGAGTAATGTCTGTCCCCACTGCTAGACTGTAAGCTCCACAGGGAAAGGACTGGGGCTCTCTGTCCTGTCACCAGAGCCTAAGATGGGGACATCAGTGAAATACCACCACCAGAGATGGGTGTGTACCACTCCCAGCTCTCCTCACCATCCCCCAACTGTGGGCTCACTTGCTCAGGCCCCCCTGTGTAGTGATAAGCAATTAACAAAGCCCAGCTTCCAGCAGAGGCATCCTGAGACTCTCATAAGGAATGTGAATGAGATAAGGCTGAAAAGGGTAAAGCAGATGTGAGCTGATGGTTCTCCCAGTAGAATTAGGGTTAGGGCAGTTGGAGAGAGGAGAAACTAACTGGGAGTTTCCTGGGAGCTGGTTGGTGTCTCTTTCAAGACCTGGTCATGGCCATATATTCCAAAGCACAGAGTCTCCCATACAGTAAGTGCTCAATCAATGTATCTCCCATTACCACCCGTGGAACCTCTAAGATGGCCTTCAACCCTCCTGCTCCTGGTACTCACACCCTCATGCAGGATCCTCCCACACTGTGGCAGGACCAACAGAACACAGAAGTGATAGTGTGACATTTCCAAGATTAGGTCATAAAATGCCCTGAAACTTCCTCCATGGTGGAGCTCTCTGTCTGTCTCTGTGTCTCTGTCTCTATCTTTCTATCTGTCTCTCTCGGATCACTTGCTGTGGGAGAGGCCAGGTTGTGAGCAGCCCTTTGGAGATGCCTGTGGAGTGAGGAACTGAGGCCCCCTGCCAACAGTCATATGAGGGACCAGGAGAGATGCTCCTCCAGCCCCAGTCAAGCCTCCAGGGACCACTACCCAGGGCAACAGCTTGATTGGAAACACAGCACCTATTGGTGCTACTCTCAGATTCCTCATCCTCAGAAACTGTGTGCTGTGATGCATGATTGTTGTTTTAAGCTATTCAGGTGTGCAGGCATTTGTTACATAGTGTAGGTAACTCATACACCAGCCAACTGCACCTCTGTCTCCTGGCTCTGCTGAGTCAGCTGGGAGTGCCATTCTTCACAGCAGTGTACCCCCCTTCCTTCTCGCCATTTTTTTCTATTTATCAGCCTTCCCTGTTGGCTCCAGCCCTCTGGCCCTGGCACAGAAAGAGTCACCTACAGGGGTGAGCATAGACCATGACAGAGGGAAGGGCAAGGCTCCAGGGAAACCAGGGAACCTCATAATCCTGACCCCTGGCCTGAGAAGGAGACTTGACCTTGTTCCCCTCACCCCACCCTAGGTCATCCTCATTTCTTTTTCTTTTTCTTTTTTTCTGTCTTTTTGTCTTTTTAGGGCCGTACCCGTGGCATATGGAGGTTTCCAGGCTAGGGGTCCAATCTGAACTGTAGCCATTGGCCTATGCCACAGCCACAGCCACAGGGGATCCAAGCTGCATCTGCGATCTACACCATAGCTCACAGCAACGCCGGATCCTTAACCCACTGAGCGTGGCCAGGGATCGAACCTGCATTCTCATGGATGCTAGTCAGGTTCACTAACCACTGAGCCATGACAGAAACCCCCATCCTCATTTCTTAACTCCTTCCAACCCCCAAACTCTTCTCCCCGCCATCCTTCCAATCCCACTGCAGGGGAATCTTGCACCCCTTATTTTCTCCAAACTGCCTGCAGACCATCTCTCTCCTAGTTCAGTCCTGATCTTTTCCCTGCGTCCCAGTACCAGTCAGTGGCTGATACATTTTGGGAGGCTATATTCCACCACCAATTCCAACTGAGGATTCCTGCACAAAAGAGAAAGGAAGGGCTCCTATTGGCTGCTCAAGCCCAGCACTACCACCCCAGGGCACTGACCAGATGGGGACCACTTCTATTGGATAAATGCCCCAATTCTTCAGAGTCTCTCGCACCCTCCCACTGTTGACCACTTCCCGTTCCTGTCCCCACACCTCATTCTGTAACACACCAACTAAGACAGTGGGTGATCCATCAGGGCTTCCTTCTCCTTTTCTGATTAAGTTTTCATATTTGAAAAACTGATCTCCACATGTAGCATGCAGTCCAGAGAGTTTAGGCTCATGGTGAAATGCAGTCCTCTGCCTGCTCTCTTATCCCATAGCCTCACTCCCTAATGACTGCGACTTTCATTTTTTCAATTTGCTTCTGAAAAATAAAGATATGTGCTTTAAAAAAATTATTAGATTTTGAGATTATTTTTGACTTCCTGTTATAATTGTGGAGGATTCAACACCTGTAGTCCACTGTGTTCCCACTTTCCTCCCTCGCCCATCATCCTAATGTATCTTTAGATCATAATTTTTGGTTAAAGTAATAGTCAGCATTTACATTACCAGGACTATTGCTCATTGCAGAGCCAAACAGCATGTGACAAATACAATATGTTCCTTTCTCATAATCCACCCTCCATGCTGCAGGTAAGTGGCTCCTTTTATCATTTTCAATGTCCTTATGGCTAACTTCCCCAAGATTCTTCCATATTTCTGTTAAGCACATATCAGCAGTTGTTTCAAATACTCCAGCACATCATATAACCCAGCAGATTTCCCTTCCCTGGAGGCCTCCTGCCCAGGGCCTCTAACTTGGTGCTCAGATTCAAACAATTGCCCTCTTGGTCTGTTATACAAACTGTTACCTTGGGGTTTCTCTTGGCCTCTTTTGGGCCAGGTGCCCTGCTCCCTGTACCCCATGGCCTTCTCTTTCTTGGTTTACATATTGTTTTACTGGAGCACATCCTTTAGCATCTCTCTAAGAAAGGATATATGGAAGGTAAAAATTTTAAAGATGTTGCACATCTAGCAATATTTTTATACTGCCTGATCCTTGAAAGATGATCTGACTAGATATAGAAATCTAGGTTGAAAATACTTTTCCTTCAATATTTCAAAGGCATCATTGCTTTCTATCTATCATTGTATTCTATCTTCCAGTGCTGTGGTTGCGGGATCTAATGCCATTCTAATCCTTAAACCTTTGTGTGCATTGTGCTGCAGCCCCCACTCCCAGCCCACCAGTTTGTAGGATTTTCTCTTTATCCCTAATGATTTTAGATTTTATGATAATACGCCTTGATGTGGATTTTTTTTTTTTTTTTTTTTAGGGCCATATCTGTGGCATATGGAGGTTCCTGGGCAAGGGGTTGAATCACAGCCATAGCCACTAGCCTAAACCACAGCCACAGTAATGACAAATCCAAGCTGCATCTGTGATCTACACCACAGCTCACAGCAATGCCAGATCCTTAACCCACTGAGCAAGGTCAGGGATCAAACCTGCATCCTCATGGATGCTAGTCAGATTTGTTTCCACTGAGCCATGATGGGAACTCCTTGGTATGGAATTTTAAGAGCTCCTTGTGCTGGTAATTGATGGGCCCTCTCCAACTGGAGTCTCCCACCCTTCAGTTGGCAATTTTCTTGTATTATTTTTTTGCAAATGTCTTTCCTTTGTTTTCTCTGTTCTCTCCTTTTTGCAACTCCAAGTAGTAGCACACTGAATCATCTGACCCAACCTTCTAGTTGCCTTTTCTCTCTTATTGTCAATCACTGTCTTTTTCTGAAGGCTTCCTCCACCCCATCTTCTATCCCATCTACTAAGAATCCTCTTTCTTGTGCTTTGAGGTCCTCTTTCTTACAGAATACTGATCTTGTCTTTTGGATGCAACATCCTCTCTAGTTTCTGTGAGGATATCAATGATAGTTTCATTAAGAGCTTTTCTTCTGCTCCCTTCTCTCTAAGTGCTCTGAAAAAAAAGTACCTTTTTCCTGTTTGCTGTTTGTTTGGTTCCATGCTGGCAGATTCACACGTTCGAAGATCTTGGGCAATCTGTTCATAGCCAAGAGTTCTCTTCGAAGATTTGTTACAGAGGGAGGGAGCATTACACTGAAAGGGGTTGGGTAAAGCAGATTTCTCTGTCAGGTGACCTCATAGGTAAGTATTTTCAGGTCTCTTCTCTTGCCTGGAGCATTTAGGCCTTGCTGCCAACTTCCTGGGGGTAGAGTTGGGAAGGTGATCTTGGGGGTTCTGTTAGTGCGATGTCTTTCTTCTTATATCCCAGCCCTTTCAGTCCAAAATCCCACCCACCTTCTTCTGTTCCTGGGGTCCCTGTGCCTGAAGATACCCCGCTCCAATTTCTCCAATGAACAAACTTCCAGGCTTGTCTGGAGATTGAAATGGAGGAAATCTGGAGTCTCACTGGTTCCCCAAACAGAGTTTGGATCAACTTCTTCTTCTTTTTTTTTCTTTCTTTTTTTTTTTTTTGCTCCAGTCAGCCCTATGTCATCCCACCTCCTATAGTGCCAGGGGCCACCTCCTGTTTAGGCTCCTGGGTTCAACCAGTGGATGGGTCCGATTCTTGGAGGCATACCCCTGCCCCCCCCATCCTCGAAGGTCCTCAGGTCCTGCCTTTTACTTCTTGGTGCGAACCCTCTCATGTCTCAATCTACACCTTGGAAAATAGAGATAACTGTGGTTCCCTCCCTCAAGGTTGCTGTGAGGTAAGAATGAGCTCCCAGTGGTGCTGTCACTATGATGGCAGCCCCTTGGGCAAGCTCTGTCCCCCAGCACTTATTCGGTTTTCCGCACAGGGACCCAGGAAGGGAAGCCACGCACAGGGATGGTGGGAAGGGCTCTTGCTGAATGCACTGAGCCAGGAAAAGCTGTTTCCTCCATGCATTCCCACCCCTGCTCATCCAGGCAGCACTCAGCCACCAGCCGAGTGTGTCACCCACGGGCGTCGGCATTGGCTGTTTCACTGCCTCCCCAGAGGCTGCTCTTGGCCCCCTCCCTACACACCCACAGACAGAAGTGTGCACACATGCGAAATAACAATGATAATTACACAAGACGGCAGCTGAGACCTGAACAGTTAATGACGGTTTGAAAGAAGGATGAGCAGGCTCTATGCCATCTGCCCACCTACTTTTCAAATTACTTGTACCCACCTTGGAAATGATGTCTGACTTTAGTGGGAATAATTGCCGGAGTAGGAAAGATGTGTATCTTCACCACTTCACCAAGCGAGGGAAAGTAAGCCTCACCAAGCAGCCCTTGTTCTGTGTTGTTGGGGGTTTAACCTTTGAAACCAGAGGAAACTTCGTCGGCTGCAGCAGGCTCCTGCAGAAGGCAGGGACAGTGACAGGAAACACCATGGGGGTCGGGCCTGCTGCTGTGACCCAGGTTGGCCCACTTCCTGCCCCTGGCCTTCCAAGGGGCAGGAAGCCTTGCCTGGAGCCTCAAACTCCAGACACGTGGTCAGGAACCGACTGGTCCCACAGCTGAGCTCCTGATACAGCATGGTTATCATGGGCAGCTGGATTTTAGCTGTATTTTAGGGCAGCCACCGAGCTTTGGGGCAGTTAATTTGATGACCTGGACATTGACAGCTGCCACAAACAATGCACATCCTCTGGTAGAAAGAAAAAGCATTTGTTGGTTGCAGTGCCCACTTTCTCCTAAGGGGAGGGTGTGATGTGTCTTTTTGCCTCCCCTTCTGGCCAGGGGGTTGGGTGGGGGAAGCAGGAGGGAGAAGTGGGGTAGAGGAATGGAAATCTAAGTGGCCTGAGGTCACAGAGACCCGGACTGGGGTGAGGAGACAGGGACTGCTGGTGACAAGAGAGCTGCAGGGAGGGTGCCTTCTGGAAGGGATTTCTGGGTTGACTGGCCATGCCCCGAGGATGGGGATGCAGAGCCCTCCAGAGCACCCTTGTGAGTTAATTCCCGAAGGGGTGGGGAGTGAAGAAAGGTGGAATCCTGTTTCAAGTTGGCCCTATATTAGCCCCTCACTCAGGGTGGAGCCCCAGCTCAGCTCCACCTGTGAAGCTGGTGGCAGCCTTCCTGGAACAGGGGTACTAACCTGCTTTGCATCTCAAGTGGACTTTGGCTCTCACTATTGGATTTGGGGACCCATGAGCTAACTGCTGGGGTTAGGGACAGTAAGAAAATAAGTTGATTGCAAAAGTGTCTGTAAGTCCGGTAGGTCTTTCTTGGTAGGGCTCTAACTGTGCTGGGGGGTGCCTTTCCAGGGAAGTTGATATAGATCCCCACCCAGGTGCAGCCAGGCGGGCCCCACTTCTGGCCCACAGCAGGCAAAAGGGGACCTGGGGCAGGTGGCAGCCTCCCAAAGGCAAGGCTTTGACAGATAAAAGGCTTCAACGCATTTCACACTGGGGTAAAACATTAAAAAGGGATAAAGGAGAAGGTGGGAAATGGGTCTCCCACCACCAACCCCAGACCCCAGGCCCCTGACACAGATGCCTCAGTCCTTTCAGGCTGTCTAATAGTCCAGAGGCTGGGTGACTTTGAAACTATAGAGTTTTTTTTGTTTTTTCGTCTTTTTGCCATTTCTTGAGTCGCTCCTGCGGCATATGGAGGTTACCAGGCCGGGGTCAAATCAGAGCTGTAGCCACTGGCCTACGCCAGAACCACAGCAACGTGGGATCCGAGCCACGTCTGCAACCTACGCCACAGCTCACGGCAACGCCAGGTCCTTAGCCCACTGAGCAAGGCCAGAGATTGAACCCGCAGCCTCATGGTTCCTAGTCGGATTTGTTAACCACTGAGCCACAACAGGAACTCCAGAAACTATAGAGTTTTATCTCACGCAGCTCTGGAGGCTGGAGACCAGGGGCCAAAACTGTTGGGTTCTGACGAGGTCCCTCTTCCAATGGCAGACGGTCACCTTCTCACTGTGTCTTCATGTTGTAGGAAAAAAATGAGAGAGCTCTCAGGGGTCCCTTTTATAAGGGCACAAATCACATTCATGAGAGCCCCAACCTCAAGATCTAATCACCTCTCCCAATGGCCTGAACTCCTAATAGCATCATCACATTGTTGGGTTAGGATTTCAATATATGACTTTGGGACAGTCTGTCCATAATACCAGAGGAAACCCATGGTTCCAATTTCTGTGTTTTACGTATACTTCCAAGAATTAATTTCTGCACATACACACATAAAAAGATTCTATACACACTCTCTCTAGCTTTCTCTTTTTCATGAAGTATACTTTTATACACTTTTAAGATTGTTCTATATCACAGACCACACAATTATTTTTGGTGGCATCCATAGCATATGGAAGTTCCTGGGCCAGGGATCCAATTTGAGCTGCAGCTGCAACTTACACCACAGCTGCAGCAACACTGGATCCTTAACCCACTGCACAACAGTGGGAACTCCTAGACCATATGACTTAAAAAAAAATATGACTGACTAATATTTTCATACTAGGGATGTGCTATCATTTAATTAATATTACTATTGTTAGTACTTGAGGTGTTTCTACCCTTTTATAATCACAAGCAATGCTTCCGTGAGCCTTGCGATAAATACCCTTGCACATGTGTGTGAGAACACATATAGGGCAATGTCTGAAAGTGGGATTGAAATAGGAAGGAAGGGGGCAGGGCACAACCTTTAACAGAATGACATAGTCCTTGACGATATGACAAAAACTGGTTAGAACGAACCAGGTCTAAGATGGTGGAAGATTTGACTTCCAGGGGAATTGAGCTTCATATAATGTAACTCTTTAGCTGAATGACACACCCACAGGCACCACGATAGTTCTGAGACCAACCGTAAAAGACCAAAAAGGGGACAGTGGCCCAATTCATGGAAATCTCTGCCCCTTCCCAGAAATAGTTGGGTGGGGATGATCCTCCCACTTTTTAGCCTCTGAAATTGCCCAGCCCATAAAAACTCACCATCCCACCTCTTGCCTTCTGACAGGGACCACTCTCTGTCTATGGAATGTGTTTCTCCCAGGGCCACTTTCTTGCCTTTTCTTTTCTGGACACCCTGTGGCATATGGAGTTCCTGGGCCAGGGATCAAATCCAAGTCACAGTTGCAAGCTATGCCACAGCTGTGGCAATGCCAGATCTTTAATCCACTATGCCAGGCTAGCCAGGATGGGGATCAAACCTGTCTCCTGAGCACTCCAGAGATGCTTCCAATCCCATTGTGCCACAGTAGGAACTCCTCTCTTGCCTTCTGAGACTGCCCACACGTCTCTCAATAAATCTACTTCTTACCATCATTTTGCCTCTCGCTGAATTCCTTCTGTGCTGAGATATAAAGAAACTGAACTTCAGTAAGTCCTGGGACCAGGTGTGTTATTTTTAATTAAAAAAACAGTGGGTTCAAGCCCCAATCTGGATTTTGGCCAAATTTGAATCCCGGCCTGTGGGTTCAAGTCCCAATCTGAGTCTTGGCTGGGTTTGAGCCCTGGCCTCTGGGTTTGAGCCCTGGCCTCTGGGTTTGAATCCCATAGAGAGTTATATGGTTTCAGGATGCTGAGCCAGAGCACAAGCATCAGTACTTCGGACACATGTGCCCAAATCTCCCACAGGGCTTGTCCTTCTTGCACAGTGGTTATCAAAGTTTGGAACTTGGCCACTCTGATAGGTCTAAAGTAGGGTTCCATGGATGTTTTGGTCAGCATCTCTCTTATTATAAGTGAGATTAAGCATATTTTCAAATGTTTAAAAGCATTTTCCTTTCCTGCAAAGGATTTTTTATCCATTTTCCAATTCAGTTATTGGGTTTTTTCTTATTGATTTACAGCAGCCCTGTTCCCGTGTCATAAATTGCATATATTATAATGCATATGATACTGTCTTCATATCAGAGGCATAAATAAAACTTGTTCTTTTAATGACTGCATGATAATTCCATTTTAGGGATATACCATAATTTTATTCTCAGTTTATCATTTGCCTTTTTACTTTAATCAGATGTTTTCTGCCAGGCAGAAATATTTGACTCTTATCTGGTAGAATCAATCAATTATGTTATTTATGGCGAAGGGTTTTGTAATATAAGCCTCCAATTCTGGAAGTCCCTTTTAAGGCACCATGGTGGCCAATGAGTTCATCTCTATGAAGCAGTGACCTCAAGATGGCAAAGTTACCACCTAAAAATGTGCCTGACCCAAGCTCTGTACTCCACCGTCAGGCCACTGAACTCTGGGTGGAACTATCCCTAAACCCGGCCCCGCCCCCTCCCATCTCAAGTGTGACAGTCTCAGAGCAGGGCCCCAGGCCAGCTTCAGGCACTCCTGCAGCGAGGAATAAAGGCCCAAGGCCAAGTGGGAGGTAAGAGGCCTGGTAGGTAGGTGCCCACCCTCCTCCTAGGCTGAAAGTGCCAGAGACCACCCCAGCTTCCTGCTCTCTGGCCTTTTCCATCCGGCTTTCTCCATCTTTTTCTATCAGACTGACACCCCATACTGTAGTGAGCGGCTACTCTGCGTCAGGACCTGCCCTGGGGTCTGGGACGATGCTGCAGAGGTCAGTGGTCCACCTAGGGCGGGCTCCCGGCACCTCGTAGGGCCCTACTTAGTGGGGGGTAGAAATGCCTGCACTGAGCGCTGACCAGCAGTGGGAACTGCCGAGAAGCCAGGAAGGCAAAGCCGACCGGAGGCCAGAGGCAGCAGATGAGGCAGGACCGAAGGACAAAAGCCAGAGCTGCTCCACATCGTGCACGCGCAGGGCAGGCAAGCGGGGAGACGCCCTCTGCACTCCCGGGCGAGGCCAGCAGGGGGCGCACCGCAGACCCGGAGGGCAGCGCTTGTCCAGGACTCCAGCGACCCCAAAGTCTTGCGTGACCCGTCAAGCTCCTGTTCTGCCTTAACGCTGATGCTGTTTTTTTCATTTATAAACTGCAGGTGATGCCACGGCTAGCCACGGATATCTGTGAGGAGTAACCCATGCGCTTCCTCGCATCAGTGAACACTGCTCAGGGAGTGTAGAAGGAGGGCGGGGGAGCTGAGCCCACCTACCAGCTCATCACGCATCTTACACACTCACTCATCCGGATCCGCATTTTTCTCTGCATTTTACTAATTTAATCCTCACTGCAGTGTTTCGCTGTTGGGTACATCTCCATCACGGACTTCAGCACGGCCTACACTTCTAGGATTTACCGGGACCGCAAGGTCCCATGCGCCCCCTCTCCTGGGAGATGCTCTAGGATTTGGGATAAAAGTCAGACCTCACCGGTTTATACCCCTCCTCGGCCCCGAAGGTGAGTCCCTTGCCCCTTTCTCAGAGACGGTGACAGGCATAGGTATATCAGGTCCTTGACTGGCTCTCTTAGGACTGTCATCGCTTTTCCTGCAGAAGCGCCCAAATACACTGGACGCTGGGGTCCACATACAGAGTGACCACCCAGTTCTCTGGGAGGTGGAGTGAGAGGAGGTGCTGCCCCTCAAGTGCCCCGCATGTCCCTCTGGTCCCAGCAAAGACTTTGCATTTACAAGGTCAGGAAGCGGTCTTTCTAACAGCGTTGACTTAAATTATTTCAGCTGCGCTGAGGCATTTCAAAGTCAGACCAAATAAACATTTGCATCTAAAAAAGGCCAAACAGGGTCATTTGAAATAGTGAAGAAAGCCTTTCCCGTATCCGGAGGGTGTGGCCAGACTTTCCAGAGAAGCTATGCAGGGTTTGCTTTGGTTTTGTGAGTTTGCCAAGGCACATAGCTCCTCTTGCTTAAGGAGGAAAGTATTTTCTCTTAAATATGTGAGCCGACCTAAGTTTTCTTGCACAATTTGTTCTTTGGCCACCTCGGAACCCTGAAGCTGTGGGGCTGCAACTTTAAAGGGTTCCCTTTTCGGGAGAAGGTAACAGTGACCCACACGATGTCAGGGCAGGCGGGGATGGAGGGGTGGGGGTGGGGGCAGGGAAGAAGGGCGATGCTCCCCACGCATGGTGGGATTCATCCTTCTCTTTTCCTACAGCTTTCTCACTCTCCCTCTTCGTGTTGGGCCCAGTGCCAGGGAGACGCAGCCCCGCTGTTCCTGGAGAGTCTGGATCAAAACCAGGGTGGGAGTCACCTCTTCTTCTAGCAATGACTCCCCTCCCAGGCTTAAAAGCATCATCTAAATTAAGCCGGAGGGGAGGGGCCATCTGCTACTACATTCTGTGTGTGGTCCCCTGCTGAAGCATTTCCAGGATCACTGAACTCCTGGGTGACAACAGGGACAGGACACCCCTGGCTTCACCTGAGGTGCTGGTGCTCTCACACAGGTAGGTCTTTGAATCTAAGCAGTCAGCCCGCTAACCCTCACAGCCTCCCTGTCTCATGGGAGCATCTATACAAACAGGGGTCCCTCCCGACCCTCCCACTCACTCCTCAGGATTCAACACATCTAGCTAGGCCTCCCTACCTTGGATCCTCTGAAATAGCAGAATAAATATAAAAACACATACTTAGAAGCCTGGAAAATTAGAAAATGTGCCATCAGCAGAACAGAACATGAGGGAATTTCCAAGAGAGAAAGAAGCTGAGATCAGATTAATGATGAAACTCAATATCCATTGCTGAGGAGCCGGCAAAGCTGGAGCCTTATCTGGAAGTGAGGACCCGGTTTGCCCCCCAGAATAAAGTCAGGGTGTAGCTGTAAAACAAGACAGAGAGCCGCAAGTGATTGCTCCATAGAAATCAAAGCAAGGGCTCTGCTCAGCAACTGCAGCCAAAATGAAGAGAGAGTGTCCCCAAAGCAGAGCCCATGAAGGTGCTTGCCCTGGCTCATCCCGCCTGTCTCCATGTGCCTGGGGTTAGGGGTGCAGGGTTGCCATGATCAATCGAAGTGGACAGTCCCTTCAGAAGGAAGGTTTACTTGTGTTACACAGCAAGAGTGATCCGTCAAGACCACTGTTCCCAAGGATGCTACACTCAGGACCCCCTTGCCATCTAAAAAATGCTTAAGGGCCCCACAGAGCTTTGATTTCTATGGAGCAAACCTACTGATACATAATAGAAGTGAAAAAGAAGAAACAAATTTTAATATTTATACATTTATTTTAAAATGATAAAGCATCACGTAAACAAAAATAATATTTCTGAAAATAGCTATTTTTTCTAAAAATTGTTTATTTAGTGAGAAGAGTGACATTGTTTTATATTTTTATAAATCTCACCAATGTCTGGCTTAATAGACAGCTGCATTTTCATATTTGCTTCTGATTGCAATCTGTTATGATATCACACATCATGTAGACTCTGGAAAACTCTGCTGAGCACTCATGAAAGAAAAATGTCTTTGTATTCCTATTAGGTAGTTTTGAGTTTGTGGGTTCCTCTGAAAGAGTCTTAGGAACCCCCAGGGTCCAAGAGCCACACTTGAGAACCACTGTCCTGAGATTCATTTACAAATGGGATCAGACAATCAAGAATCCCTGTGTATTTGAAAGAAATCAACTGCTTGCTAAAGAAATCAGACAAAGAGCTTCCATTCTGGTTCAGTGGGTTAAGAATCTGGCGTTGCTGCAGCTGTGGTTTGGTTTCAATCCCTGGCCTGGTAACTTCCATATGCTGCAGGTACAACCATAAAAAAAAGAGAAGGTGAAGGAAAAGAAGAGCCAGACAGACCCTGAAGAAAACAGGGTAATGCAGGAACCAGAGATTATGTTAAAATAAGTATAATTAATATCTTTTGAGAGGTTCAACCAGATACATTAGAACCAGTCAGATGATGAGTAGACACAGAAAACACACAAAAATCAGTACTTTTTCCTATAGACGTTAATCACCAGGTAAGAGATGGTATTTGTAGTGGCAACAAAAATCATAAACAATCCTGGTGGCTCAATGGATTATGGATACAGCACTGTCACTGTGGTGGCTCGGGTCACTGCAGTGGCACGGATTCTATCCCTGGCCCTGGCACTTCTGTATGCCATGGGTATGGACCCCCCTAATAACAAATAATCCAGGTATAAACCAATTCTGGAAGACCTACATAAACAGAGGCTTTATATTGTATTAAAGAACAAATATGAGAGATGTATTTATTATGCTTCTTGCAAGAAGTCTCAGTATTATAAAAATACTATTATATTATATTTATAGTTATAAAATACTGTTAGATTTATATGAGTAGTTACATGAGTTGCTCAGTAAACACCCCTCTGAATTTAACTGGGTTAAGCTGGATTTTTGTCATGTGCATCAAGAGCTGTACCTCAGAGGGAGTTCCCTGATGGCCTAGTGATTAAGGATTCAGCATTGTCACTGCTGTGCTCAAGTTCGATCTCTGGCTCAGGAGCTTCTGCATACTGTGTGTGGCAGGGACAAGCAAAAATTAAAAATAAAAAAAAAATTTTAAAGAGTTGTTATGGTTGCCAAGGGGGAGGAGGAGGGAGTGGGATGGATGGAGGGTCTGGGGTTAATAGATGCAAACTATTGCCTTTGGAGTGGATAAGCAATGAGATCTTACTGTATAGCACAGGGAACTATATGTAGTCACTTGTGATGGAGGATTATGGAGGATAATGTGAGAAAAAGAATGTATATTTGTATGTGTGACTGGGCCAATTTGCTGTACAGTAGAAAACTGACAGAACACTGTAAACCAACTCTAATGGAAAAAATAAAAATCCTTTTAAAAAAAGAATGTAGGGAGTTCCCATCATGGCTCAGTGGCTGGTGAATCGGACTGGGAACCATGAGGTTTCGGGTTCGATCCCTGGCCTTTCTCAGTGGGTTGGGGATCCGGCGTTGCCGTGAGCTGTAGTGTGGGTCACGGACGCAGCTCGGATCCTGCGTTGCTGTGGCTCTGGTGTGGCTACAGCTCTGGTTGGACCCCTGGCCTGGGAGCCTCCATATGCCACGGGAGCGGCCCAAGAAATGGCAAAAAAGACAAAAAAAAAAAAAAAAAAAGGTAAAAATTTGACTAGAAAAAAATAAATTTCCATTAAAATAAAAAAATAAAATGAAAAAAGAGTTGTAACTAATACATTCTCTAGGATGAAAGCCACCCCAAACAAAATGAAGAGATAAGACACTGACAACAAAAAATATCTGTCATGCAAATAATCATCTAAAGGATAAAGTGCTTAATATGCAAAATTCCTAGAAAGTCATGTGAAGACAAAGAACTTTAAGGTATAGGTGTCTGTGTGTGTGTGTGAGAGAGAGAGAGAGAGAGGGAGAGAGAGAGAAAGCTGGAAGAGTTGAAGTTACAGTTGGAATTCCTTCATGTTCAGGAGATGTCTTTTTTTTCCTTCTAAGACTTTCAACTGATTGGGTGCGGCCCACCCATATTATGATGTGCAATCTGCTTTACTTTAAATGTAAAAGTCTGCTAACTTAATTGTTAAGCTCATCTAAAAAAATATCTTCACAGAAACATCTAGAATCATGCCTAACCAGATAGCTGGGCACTGCTGCCCAGCAAAGTAAACACATAAAACTACACACTGCAGTTTCTTTCTAGATTACCATTCTGAGAGGAGGAGCAGCTGGGCTCCTGATGGCTACTCAGGGCCCCAGACTCCTTCCCTCCTGTTGCTCACTGACCATGAGGGCACTGCTCCCTCCCAGAAGGGCTGCTGCCACAGCCAGACTCTAGGCAGCATGGAGAGGGGCCCAGGCACTAAAGTGGCTTCCACCTCAAGTCTCCTTTCCTCCATTGGTGAGAACTACTCACCAACTACTTCATGAAAACTTCGTAACTACTATCATGAAAACACACTCAACAGCAAGGCTGTCTGGGAAGCATCAGCTCAGCAGCCTCTGTCCAGTGGCAGATCTGTTATCCTAGAGGAAAGGGAGAATGCATTTTATTTGAAGAAGATCTAATTGAAATCCACAAAATGCTTTTTCTTTTCTTATTTTCTTCTTCCCATCATATTGGCAGACATTTTTAAGTTTGCCAATAACCAGCTGTATGTAGAAGTTAGGGCAATTCTTAATCTACAGCAACAACTGTTTTCTTTCTTTTTTCTTTTTTTCTTTTTATGGCCACCTGTGGTATATGTAAGTTCCCAGGCTAGGGTCAAATCAGGGGGTGGAACAGCTGCAACTGCAGGCCTAGGTCGCAGCCATGGCAACACTGGATCTGGCTGCATCTGTAACTATGTCACAGCTTGTGGGCAATGCCAGATCCTTAGTCACTGAGTGAGGCCAGGGGTCTAACCTGAATTCTCACAGAGACATCAGGTCCTTAACCCATTAAGCCACAGGGGAACTCTCAGCAACAACTACTTTCAATAAGAAAGGATTCTATTTTTGAGGGTGCCCTGATGATCTTCAGGATATGAGGGGAAAAGCCAGGAAAATGAGTAGAGTCAAGAGGCTTCTGCAGACCAATGGTGGAAGAAGCAGGCTTGCTCAGCCACAACCACCAGCAGGGGACACTGATGCCACAACTGGATAAGGCCAGGGTGAGGCCAATGCCTCCAGCAGTATCACTGCATACCCTTTTTTAGACTCAGCTCTGATGCTCAGGACCCTGGGATTCTCTGCCCAAATGTCCCTATGCCTATTCCCAGGGCCTGTGCTGACCTCTTCCCCTTGTCTGGGGGTTTCCTTTTTCCTGAAAGGTTTTGCTTCCTCCTCAGGTGTGGCGGGGGGAGGTCAAGTGTGGAGTTTGGCCTGCCAGATGGCTGGCTGACAGAAGGCAGGGGATGGGGGTCAAGTACAAGATGCAGTGGTGGCAGCCTGAGCCCTGGACCCCTTAGGTCTAGAAGGGCTTCACCCTTCACGCATTTCAACATCTCCTCCAGGGCTGGCCTAGGACCCAGAAGAGAGACAAGGGTGAGGTCTCCTGCCTCCATCTTCCTCCCGCTCACCCCGCCTCCTCCCCTGCCCCTCCCCCTCCCTCCTCCATCCCCCTTTCTCCTTCTCTCCCCTCTCAATCCTCTTCCCCTTCTCTCCCTTTCACTTCCTTTCTTAGTCCTCCTCTCCTCCTCCCCTCCGGCCCCCCTTGCTCCCTCTACAGTCTCCAGCCCGCCCCCACCCCTCCTCCTGCCCCTCCCCTCTCCAGTCCCTCTCAATCCTTCTGCCCTGCTTTTTCAACCCCCTCCAACCTGCCGCGTCTCTTTTAACCTCCTCTCTCCTTCCCCTTTCCTCCTCCCCCTTCCCCCCTCCCCCGGCTCCTGCTTCCCCTTCCGCACCCGCTCCTCTCCCCGCGGCAGAGGCGGGGCGGGGCAGTCCGGGCTTCGGCCCCTCCCAGCGGCTCGCACCTGCTCGGCTGCCCTGTTTATTCTCTGCCTGGGGCTCGGCGGGCGGGAGGGAAAGTGGGTCAGCACGGGGCCGTGGCGGCTGCTGATGTCCTTGGAGGGGAGCCCTGGGACTCGTGGTCTCTGCTGGGCGGGAGCAGGAGGAGGCCGCGCCCAATGCCGAGGAGGCGGAGCCGCCGCTGCTCCTTTCCCCGGAGCCCCGAGCGGGGCCAGCGGAGCTGGAAGCTCGGCGTAGCCCGCCTCCCTCCGCGCTGTACAGTCTCTACTGTGACAGGTCCGCGGCGCTCGCACTTCTCCAGACTCCCGCGGTCCGAGGGTCCCCACTCGCGGATGTTGTCCCTGCCACCTCTCCTTGCCCCCTAGCGTCAGCCTCGAGCCTTCGCACCCTGGAGCCTAGCCCTGGAGCGCGCCTTTTCGAGCATCGCTCTCACACCCACAGACCCCAGCACTTCTGCCCAGGTGTGCGGGGGCCCTGGGGAAGACCGCGAGGGAACGGCCCTCTCGACTATCCACTCCGGTCGGTCCTCCTGCCAGTAGCCCTGTAGAGGGTTGCCCAGCTGCTCCCCTCCACCCCAGCAGCTCCCCTCCACCCCAGCAGCCCCGTGAGGCTGCCCCAGGTCCGCCTGCAGACACAGGTCACTGTCGTAGGGCAAGGACTGGTCACGGAGAAGTAAAGGTGACCCGGCCTTCCAGGCATCAGCCCTGGGGGTTTCTCCTGAGCAGTCCCCCACCCTCAGCAAACAGGCAGTGTGTGTGTGTGTGTGTGTGTGTGTGTGTGTGTGTGTGTGTGTGTGTGTCTCGAGTGCTGGCTGCATCCTTGCAAGGCTGCCTTGTCTTATCCTCCCTGTGAACTTCGCCCATGGGACCAGGACTACCATCACCTAACACACGCTGAGCTTTCCCCAATTTGGAGCTCCTCCTGGAGCCTGATTTGTCCTAGTAAGCCCTACACTTTGGTCACCTGGCCCACGTTTTGCCTCAGCCCAGAAGCTTTCCAAATCCTCTCACCTGAACGCTTGTTCCTTCCCTGGTTCTGCTAACACAGTTTGCATCTTTCAGTGACCCTACCTGGCACTGGCCAGTTTACTGCCTCTGGGAGGCCCACTTCTACAAACGTGGCGCTGGAGCTGAGCTTCTCATCTGGGAAGCAGGAGGCCTGGAGGGGCTCAGGGGTTGCCACAGTCATCCCATAGGCTCCAGGTTTGAGAAGATTTTGGCGTGAGAATCCTGCATTAACAGCATCTCCATTCGTTTCTGCCCTGTATGTATTCACACCAGCCAAAGTCGAGTCTGGGGAGATTCCTCATTAATCTAGACCCAGAGCACAGGATGGGCCCCTCATCTGCAGCCCTGAGGGGTCCATTCTGTGCTCTGGGTTTGGTACATTTGGTACCTCCCAGCCCACCTCTAGGCTATTAGAAGGACTGACATGAGCTCAGGAGCCCTTTCCAAGTCCACTTAGAAGGACACTTGGACACATAGAAGCCTCCCACAGTGGGAGAGGGGAAGGCAGGGAGAAGGCATGGGGAAAAAGGAGAGTCAAGAGAGGAAATTGGTTAAATAGCGATATGTTTCAGTGCCTGGAGAAGAAGGAACTCTGGGAAAACTGTCAAGGGCTGCTCTGCTGGGCATCTGACCTTTAAGTCAGGCAGGACTGCAGGTGAGGGGCCCATCCTGTCCCTTTCATAGCCCTCCTTGTGAGGAGGGGGAACAGAAGGGTCCCCCAGACCACTCCAGGCAGGCCCCCAGTCAATCGGCACCCAGGTCAACCAAGCAAGAGTGATTCAGAGTGAAAAGAACCTCAATCCCATTGGACCCAGGACTGCCAAACTCCTCACCCTCCCACCTGCAAACCCTTTGTTTTGAAAACTCATACATGTTAAATAAACTGCAATTTAATAGGAAACAAATCTGCAGCGCTTCCAAATATGACCCTTAAGGAATTGGGTCCTCCTTAACCCAATTCCTTAGGAGGAGTGTTTCATGGGTGACACGCCTACATGGCTGGCTCTGAACCCCTGATTTGCCACTAGAGCAGGGCTGCCAGTTCCTGCCACTTCCTACCCTCAGCGGGGGAACATGACCTCACAGAGCTCTAGCTCTGCCAGCTGGCTCTCAGGTGCTACAGGACTTCAGACAAACCATCAAATACAAGCATGGAGCTCTGTGAACCTCTCTGTAAACACCACTCAGAAAAAGCCAGGTGGGGCCCTTTTGGTTATGAGAAAGGTTTCAGTTTAGCTTAATTTTGTTTTTATCTGACTTTTTGGTCACAGGCCCAGTTATCACCTCAGAGAATCTTCCTTCCTCCCCGTAAACTCTGGCTGAGTGCTAAGGTTCAGAAGTTCTCAGGGGAACCCACACAAGTTAATAAGACTTGGAAGGGGCTTTTTTTCATGAAGTAACCCTCCTTTAATGTCTGTTTACAGCTGGGTGCAGTCTGTGACTTCATGTAGCAATGTCTGATTAAACGATGCCCAGCGTATCCTGGGGCAAGAGACAAATAATTGCAGTACTTAATCTTCCTATGTGATGATTAATGGAAGCTTTGCTCATTTTGTATGTGTGGGAAAGAGGCAACATTAATATTTGGACTTGAAAATTTCTGGGGTATTGCTGTCCAGACACAGTGTGATACAGTGCTGGTTATCCTTGCAATGGTTACTACACACCTTTGAAAACAGAACAAGGTTTTGGTGCAAGCACAGAGTCGGGCGTGGGGTGGGGGTGGGGGCTTGCTGAGGGAGGTATTCTCAGCCTGCCTGTTGTGTAATGTTACACACATACATGGCAGAACATGTATTTCTTCCCCCAAACACTAGATAAACAATACACCCCATAAGTGAAGATTATATGTCATTAAAGTTCTCAGGATTACTGATGTCTTAGACCTGCCACAAAGCCTTTCTCAAGTAAGAGAAGAAAATATGCCTACCTGTACTGCTTCTCCTATAGAACTTTGCTGCCTCTGACCATGTTGGGGGTACGGAAAGGGCTTGGCCCAGGAGTCAGGAGTCTGTTCAGTAATTAATTTGGCTCTGACTTGGTTGTTACATTGCAGAGATCACTATTCTTCTCTGGGTCTTAATTGCATAGTGTGGTAATAGAAGAGTAATCTCCCTTCCTTCCTCCCTTTCTCTCCTTCCCTCCTTCCCTTCCCTTCTCTTCCTTCTTTTCCTTTGATCTTTTATTACAGAAACTTTCCACTTCAAACATAACCAAATGTAGGGAGAATGGTAAGATGAGCCCTCATGTACCCGTTACCAGCTTCAACAATGACCATCACAGAACCCATTTTCACCCATGCTTCCACCCACTCCACCCCACCCGCAGCTTATTTGGAAGCAAATCCCTAAACATCAGTAATTTCAACTGTAAATATTTCAGAATTATATTACTTCTCTATTGCTGTTGTCTAGTTGCTTGGAATAGCCATGATCTATTAGATAAACATTCTGGGGGTTCACAGTTTGCTGGGACCAGCTGGGCAGTTCTTATGTTGGTTCTGTCTGGCTTTCTCACATGGATGCTGTTAGCTGGTGACTTGACTGTGGCCAGACAGTCTTTAACGGTCTCACGTATTTGGCAATTGGTCGGGGTGCCTCAGTTATCTCTGTGGCCCCTCCAGTAGGCTAGCTCGGGCTTGTTGTCATGGCGGCAACATTCCATGAGTTTCCGGTGGCAAGAGAGGGCAAGCCCCAATGTACAACTACCTTCTAAGCCTCTGCTTGTGTCATGTTTGCTAATGTCTCATTTGCCAAAACAAGTAGGATAGCCAAGAGCAGAATCAGTGTGGGGGTGGGGGAGAGAAATGTACAAAGACATAGAAACAGAGGGAGTAAATCATTGGGGGCTATTATTGCAGCAATCTACCATAAGAATACATTCCTAAAACATACCTCCCTTTTTAACATAACCATAATTCTACTATCAAACCTATCAAATTTACAAATCTTTAACATGGACAGTGTCCACTCTGTATCCAGATTTCCCCAATTATCACATAAATGTGGAGAAAATGGTAAGATGTTGCAGCCACTGTGGAAAACAGAATAAGAGTCGGAGTGTCTGTGTGTAACTACTGTTAAATTTTATAGGAGTGTATGCCCTCTTTTACAGTGTAAAATATATTTCTTTATCATCAAAAAAGTTTTACAAACCCTAAATTGGTTAATCCCAAGAGGTTCTTTGAGTCACCAAGGTTGGGTAACTCTGTGTGCTGTTATACAAACGTGCCCTTGGCTTTGGGAACAAGCCCCCCTCTTCTAATGGTGAGGTTCTTAGGCAGCTCAGTTTCACTGGCATTTGCTGTCTCTAAGGCAGGGGACAGTGGAAGCAACAAAATCTTTTTTTTTTTTTTTTTTTTTTTTTGTCTTTTTGCTATTTCTTTGGGCTGCTCCCGCGGCATATGGAAGTTCCCAGGCTAGGGGTCAAATCGGAGCTGTAGCCACTAGCCTACACCAGAGCCACAGCAACGCAGGATCCGAGCCGCGTCTGCAACCTACACCACAGCTCACGACAACGCCGGATCGTTAACCCACTGAGTAAGGGCAGGGACCGAACCCCTGCAACCTCATGGTTCCTAGTCGGATTCGTTAACCACTGTGCCACGACGGGAACTCCAGAAGCAACAAAATCTAAAGAGGGCTTCTCTCCGGAGTTCCCTTTGTGGCTCAGTGGTTAATGAGCCTGACTAGGATCCATGAGGATGTGGGTTCAAACCCTGGCCTTGCTCAGTGGGTTAAGGATCCAGGGTAGGATTGCAGATCGCAGTTGCTGTGGCTGTGGCATAGGCCAGCAGCTGTGGCTCCTGTTCAACTCCTGGCCTGGGAATTTCCATATGTCACAGGTATGGCCCTAAAAAGCAAATAAATAAATAAATAGCGCCTCTTTCTGCTATGATGACCGTTTCTGGACAGTGGTTTTATCTTAGCATTGGGGTCCATCTGCTTCCAAAGGCTCCCTCACCTTCTGCAGATCCACAGATGCTGCTGAAGCTACTGCCTGAGCATCTCCAGAAAGCCCTGGGTGGCCAAAAGTGTCCACCCTCCAAAACCCCACCGGGGGCTCTGTGCTGTCCTTAGCAGACTCATTGGAGGTGTTAATTGTTTACTGCACCGGAGTCAATTCCATGGGAATTCTTGCATGTGGGGCCTGCAAAACTCCTAAAGCACAGGGGCGGCCTGACCTCACACCTTTGCTTTTCTCGCACCAGATGTGTTGGAAGAACAGAACCCCAATGAGGAATTGGGAGGGGCTCGGCCTTTGTGCTTTCTGTGATTGGTGGGCACTTGACCCAGAGACCCAGAATTGGAGAGTTTACAGGAAAAGCTTCCCTTTGTAATGAGAAAAGCATGCCACTTCCTTCCTGCCCTGGGGGTGTGAAGCGGTGAGGGTGCAACCCCCAGTGATCCATGGAGGAGAATTTGGAATGTGCTGGGGATGGTGGGCCTTGGCTTCTTGTGAAGGGTTGTCCCCTCACCAACACCACCTGTAACCAGACACTTTGAGCCTTGCAGCCAGGGGCTTCTGGCAGAGAGTGTCCTGCTGTTTGTTAAAGAGACATAGGCAGGGGCCATGTGGGGGGCTCTGGTAGGCGCCCACTGTTCCCACTTTGGGAGCTCCAAGGGTTGGCGGGCTTTAGGGCCTGCCTGGCACAGGTAGGGGGGAAGGATTCCCCATCACTGTAGTTCATAGTGCAAGTGAGGAGGGTGGTGGCAGGCTGTTCATTTTGTAATTAGGACAGGGGAAGGGGCTCTCTAGAAATGAGGGCTATTTTAACAGTTCCAAGAACCTCTGGCTTTGGTCTAAGCAGTCATGCCTTATTATGATTTTATTATTATTCTTTGTCATGTGATCAGCTCCTGCAAGTTTTCACTGATTTTTAATTCTGTCAGGTGCTATCTTTTCTGCTGTAATAAGACTCCAAATCTTTGCAAGTAAGTTCAGCTGAAATATTCAGTTTTCCTGTATATAATATAGGAATTATTCCATAAAATGTAACTGCACCATCTTGGGTCATTCAGCTGGTCAGTCAGGGTGCATCCAGATTCTGTGGGTTCTGAAGATTATATAGTGTGAGAATCCTTTAAGAATTAAATGTTGCAAATACAAAATCAGGTATAAAAGTGAATATTTACAATGAAAATATCACAACAAATTAGAAGATTTAAAGAGCAAAAAAATGCCACAAATATTGTAAATCCAGAAATATAACAATAAAAAATTAATTCCTGGAGTTCCCATCATGGCGCAGTGGAAACGAATCCGACTAGGAAACATGAGATTGTGGGTTCCATCCCTGGCCTCACTCAGTGGGTTGGGAATACGGCATTGCCGTGGGCTATAGTGTAGGTGGAAGATGCAGCTTGGATCTGGCGTTGCTGTGGCTCTGGCGTGGGCCAGTGGCTACAGCTCCGATTCAACCCCTATCCTGAGAACCTCCATATGCTGCAGGTGTAGCCCTAAAAGGACAAAAGACAAAAGACAAAAAAAAAAACAAAAAACAAAACAAAACAAACAAACAAAAAAAACTCCTGAACATAATTATATAATACTAGTTATTTTGCTTTTTACATTTTTGGCTAGAGACTCTGATCACCAATTTTTTTTTTTTTTTTTTTTTTTTTTTTTTTTTTTTTTGTGCCACACTGTCAGAATACGGAGGTTCCCAGGCTAGGGGTCCAATCAGAGCTGTAGCTGCTGGCCTATGCCAGAGCTACAGCAAAGCGGGATCCAAGCTGCATCTGTGACCTACACCACAGCTCATGGCAACACTGGATCCTTAACTCACAAGGCCAGGGATCGAACCCACATCCTTATAGATGCTAGTTGGGTTAGTTAACCACTGAGCCACAACGGAACTCCTCCAATCACCCTCTTATAGAGCAATTCTTTTGTCATATTTTAATAAAGAGTACAAAAGGCAATTAATATTATATATGGCACAGAGGTCAGCAAACCTTTCCTCTAAAGAACTTAACAGTAAATATTTTAAGCTTCATTGTCATGGGATCTCTGTCACAACCACTGAACTGTGCCAATGCAGCATGAAAGAAGCCTTAGCTGACCTGTAGACAAATGAGCATGGTTATGTTCCAATAAAACTTTATTTGCAAAACAGGTGCCAACCCAGGAAGTGACATTAGCAAGATGGCAGGATGAGAAGCCAGAGACACAATGAATTAACAGCAATATATAGTGTAGAAAGTCTTTATGAAAACTCCAGAAACCAGTTAGGAAGTCAACATCCCAGGAAGCTGAAAGCTAAGAAGAGCTGCATTGAAATAGGTTAAAAAAAAAAAAATCCATTTCATTTAAACTGCATCAACCCTTCCTCCAAGCAAGCACAGCTCAGTATCAGGAGAAAGTGCCCAATTTCTCACTTCCTCCTTGAGAGGGAGAGAACAGAGCATACATCCAACATTTCAACTTTTCAGGGTGCTACCTGGTTTCTGTCTCACCTGTCCCATTGTGATAACAGGAAATTGGCATATCTTGGATGCTTGGGTGCACCTGGAGAACAACAGAGAGCTCAGAGGCTCATGGTGACACCAGAGTCCCTCCCAGACCACACAGAGACACTGACACAGCTTTTGTGATCAGGAGAAAGTGTCTATCTTATGCAAGTGTCCAATATTCCTGCTTTTGGAGTGGGAGGGAGGGCAGGCTGCACAAGGAACTGGTTTCTGTCTTGCTTGACTCAGAGTACTGCTGGAGCTAGCATACCTTAGATGCCTGGGGCCATAGAGAGTGAAAGAAGGCTCTTCCTTTTCATGCAGCTCCGAAGAACTTGCAGTACTACAACTAGACACCAGAGAGAGCAGAAGACTACAAGCTCCTGAGGAAAAAAACCCAGCAATTCTATGTAACTAGGAAATTACACCATCACAGAGAGGACACATGCCCCCAAAAGGTTTGAGACCCTCAGAAGCTTTTGCCAGGCTGATCAGTGAAGTTTTGTACAAAGCCAGTCCATAAAGACTAGAAGAGGTAGCTGTTCTTTCAATTGCACAAAACACACTGAAAAATAGCAAAGCACATGAAGAAATAAGAAAGCATAACCCAACCTTCAATTGCACAAAACACACTGAAAAGTAGCAAAGCACGTGAAGAAATAAGAAAGCATAACCCAACCAAATGAAAAAAAAAATTATCTCCAAAAAACCAACCCTAAAGAAACAAAGATGTATGAATTACTTTAAAAAATTCAAAATAATGAACTTAAAGAAATGATGCAATATACAAAGAGAGCACAAATAGACAGCTAAACAAAATCAGAAAACAATGCATGAACAATATGAATATATTAAACAAAAAGAAACTATTAAAAGGAACCAAACAGAAATTCCAGAGCTGGAGAATAACTGAATTGAAAGTTTCACTGGAAGGGGTCAACAATAGACTTGATCAATCAGAAGAAAGAATTAGCTAACTCTAAGACAGGTCATTTGAAATTATTGAATCAGGGGATCAACAAGAAGAAAAGAATGTAGAAAAGGGAACAAGCCTAAAGGACATATACAACCCCATCAAGTGGACCAATATTCACACTTTGGAAGTCCTGGAATGCAAAAAGGGGAAGGGGCAAAAAGTTTATTTAAAGAAATAATGATCAGAAACTTCCTCCATCTGAGGGAGGACATGAACATACAAATTAAAGCATTTTAAAATACTCCAACTAGGATAAATCCAAAGATGTCCATATCAAGACACATTCTAATCAAACTGTTAAGAGTCAAAGACAAGGAGAGAATCTTGCAAGCAGCAAGAGAAAATGGACTCTCACGTATGAGGGAGCTCCTAAAAAGTTATCAAAAGATTTCTCAGCAGAAATATTACAGCCAGATGGGAGAAGGATGATATAGTCAAAATGCAGAAAGAGAAGGAAAAAAAAAAAAGCAAAAAGCAAAACTGTCAACCAAGAATATTATATCAGGCAAAATTGTCCTTCAAAAGTGAAGGTGAAATAGGGAGGAGTTCCCATGTGTCTCAGTGAGTTAATGATCTGGCATTGTCACTGCAGTACCATGGGTCATTGCTGTGGCACAGATTCAATCCCTGACCCAGGAATTTCTGTATGTCATGGCACAGCCAAAAACATGAGAGGAAAAAATAAAAGAAGCTGAAATAAAGACTTTCCTGGGTAAGCAAAAGCTGAGGAAATTCATCACTAGATCTGCCTTACAGGAATTGCTAGATGGAGTCCATCAAAATGAATAAAAAGCATACTAGACAGCAACACAAAGCATAAAAAATTATAAAGCCTTCTGGTAAAGGAAAATACTGTCAGAATAGTATTTTACAGAATCATGTAACACTATAATGGCAGTAATATTACAAATACTTAGTGATTAGCACATCACTTTTGGTGTAGATATAGATTTTAAAAGATAAAGGTATACACAGTTCCCCAACAGCCTAGTGGTTAAAGATTCAGTATTGCCACAGCAGTGAATGGCTTTGATCCCTGGCCTGGGGACTTCCTCATGTCATGGGCATGACTGAAAAAAAAAAGATAAAAGGCGCAAAAATAACTATAAGACTTGTCAATGGATTTGAAATATAAAAAGATTTAATTTGTGACATCAATAACAAAGCAAGACGGAGAGATTTAAAGAAGTAGAGTTTTTGTGTGTGATTGAACCTAAGTTGTTATCAGTTTGAAATAGAATGTTATAACTATAAGATGTTTTATATAATTCCCATCATCAACACAAAGAAAACATCTATAGAAGATGCACAAAAGAAAATGAGAAAGGAATCCAAGAAATCCACCCCCCCCCCCAGAAAAAAACCCACAAAGGAAGCTAGAGAGGAACAAAATAGATAAAAGACTGGTAGGAAAAAACAACCAAGTGGTATTAGTAAACCCTTACCTATCAGCTACTAATTTAAATGTAAATGGATTCAACTCCCCAGTCTAAAGAGAATGGATGGGAGTTCCCACCGTGGTGCAGTGGAAACAATCTGACTAGGAACCATGAGGTTGCAGGTTTAATCCCTGGCCTCACTCAGTGGGTTAAAGGATCCAGCGTTGCTGTGAGCTGGGGTTGCTATGAGCTGGGGTTGCTGTGAACTGGGGTTGCTGTGAGCTGTGGTGTAGGTCGCTGATGTGGCTTGCATCTGACATAGTTGTGGCTCTAGTGTAGGCCTTTGGCTTCAGCTCAATTAGACCCCTAGCCTGGGAACCTCCATATGCCAAGGGTACAGCCTTAAAAAGAAAAAAAGACAAAGTTTTTAAAAAATTTTTTTAAAAATAAAGAGAGTGAACGAATGGATTAAAACACAACATGCAATTATATTGTTTACAAGAGACTCACTTGGGCTGAAAGTGAAAGGATGGAAAAAGATATTCCATGAAAATAGTAATCAAAAGAGAGTAGGAGTGACCATATTTAGATCAAATAGAATTTAAGTCAAAACTCACAAGAAACAAGAAGGGACATTATAGAATGATAAAAGGGCCAATTTATCAAGATATAGCAATTATAAATATATATGCACCTAACAGCAGAGTGCCCAAATACACAAAGCAAGCACTGGCAGAATTAAAGAAAGAAATAAACAGTAATGCAATATTACTAGGAGATTTCACTACCTCATTTTTTTGGGGGGGTGGGGGTGGGTATTAGGGGAAACAATGGCAGAAGCATGTAGAAGTT
The DNA here is from genome assembly GCF_054392235.1 of Sus scrofa. Taxonomy (NCBI): domain Eukaryota; kingdom Metazoa; phylum Chordata; class Mammalia; order Artiodactyla; family Suidae; genus Sus; species Sus scrofa. Next base: position 154,465,865 of record NC_139383.1, read on the forward strand.
CCAGGCCAGGAATCAAACCTAAGCCATAGCAGTGACACCAACTACCTCACTTTTAATAATGAATAGATCAACTAAGCAGAAGCTCAATAAGGAAGTACCTGAACAATATTTTAGATCAATTAGATCTAGCAGACATATACAGAACACTCCCACCCAACACCAGCAGAATATACATTCTTCTCAAGTGGAAAGAGAGCATTCTCTAAGAAGGATCCCATGTTAGGCCACAAATGAAGTCTTAACAAATTTAGGAAGATTGAAATCTTATCAAGTACCTTTTTCAGCCACAACAGAATGAAACTAGAATTCAATAGCAGAAAGTAACTGGAAAATTCATAAATATGTGAAAATTAAAAAACACACTCTTGAACAACAAAGAGCATCATAGAATAATTCACAAGAGAAATTAGAACTCACTTGAGACAAATGAAAATGAAAATACAGCATAGCAAAGTTTTTGGATGCAGCAAAAACAATACTAAAAGGGAAGTTTATAATGGTAAATTTCTATATTAAAGGAGAAGAAAGATCTTGCATCAAAAACTTGACTTTAAACCACAAGAAACTAAAAAAAAAAAAAAAAGAAAGAAAGAAAAGTAAAAACTAGAACCGAAGTCAGCAGAAGGAAAGAAGTGATAAATATTAGAGCAGAAATAAATGAAGTAGAGAATAAAAAATAGAAAAAATAAATAAAATTGAGTTGATTTTTGAAAAGATCAAGAAAAATGACAACCCCCCCCAAAAGACTAAGAAAAAGAGCGAAGACTCAAATGACAAATTCCAGTAATGAAGGAGGAGCTATTACAACTAATGCCACAGAAATAAAAAGGTTTATAAGAGACTACTATGAGCAAGTGTACATTAACTAGTTGAATAACCTAGAAGAAATGGATGAATTCACATACACACACAATCTATTAACATGGAATCATGAAGAAATAAAAAAAATAGGAATAAACTTATATCTATGTAAAGAGATTAAATCAGTAACCAAAAACCTCCCAACAGGAGTTCCCACCTTGGCACAGTGGGCTAAGAAACAGACTGCAGTGGCTCAGATCACTATGGAGATGTGAGTTCAATTGCTGGTCCAGCCCAGTTGGTTAAAGGATCCAGAGTTGCTACAGCTGTGGTATACCTCACAGCTGTGGCTTGGATTCAGTCTCTGGCCTAGGAACATCCATATGCCATGGGAATGGCTGTAAAAAGAAAAACAAACAAACAAAACCTTTCCAACAAAGAAATATCCTGGATCAGATGGTTTCATTGGCAAAATACTACAAAAGAATTTACATCAATCTCTCTAAAACTTTTTTTCAAACTTGAAGAAGACAAAACACTTTCAAAATCATTTTATGGAGTCAGCATGAAGATAACTACAAATCAATATTCCTGATGAATATTGATACAAAATTCCTCAACAGAATACCAGCAAACTGAATTCAATAGCACATCAAAAGTTATATATACCATGACTAGTGTGATCTGTCCCTAGGATATAAGACAGTCCAACATATGAAAATCAATAAATACAATATACCACACTGACAAAACAAAAGACAAAAATCATCAGATCGTGACTGATACAGAAAAAGCATTTGATAAAATCAACAGTCTTTCATGATAAAGACATTCAACAAACCAGGAATAAAAGAAAATTACTTCCAGAGTTCCCGTTGTGACTCAGTAGTAACAAATCCGACTAGAATCCATGAGGATGTGGGTTCAATCTCTGAACTTGCATTGCTATGAACTCTGGTGTAGGCTGGCAGCTGCAGCTCCGATTCAACCCCTAACCTGGGAACCTCCATATGCTGCAGATGTAGCCCTAAAAATAAAAAAAAATTAAAAAAAAGAAAATGACTTCAATATACTAAAGGTCATATATGGAAAGCCCACAGCTAATATAGCGAACTGTGAAATACTGAAAACTTTCCTCTAAGATCAAGAACAGTCTCATCACTTCTTTTCAACATAAAACTCGCCAGAATGTTTTCACAAGAAAAAGAAATGAGGTGTCCAACTGAAAAGGAAGAAATAAGATTATCTCTTTCTGCAGATGATTTGATCCATATGGAAAATCCTAAAGACTACACACATATGTGCACACACACACACAACACTGTTGGGACTAATAAATGGAGGCAGTAAAATTGCAGGTACAATATCAACACACAAAATCAGTTGCATTTCTATACACTAATAGTGAACGATCTCAATTTCTCACTGTGGCATAGTGGGTTTAGCATCCAGCATTGCTGCAGCTGTGGTGTAGGTCACAGCTGCAGCTTGGATTCAGTTCCTGGCCCAGGAATTTCCATATGCTGAGGGAGCAGCCAAGAACATAAATAAATAAAATTTAAAATTAGTGAAAAATCTGAAAAAGAAATTAAAAAACAATCACATGTGAAATAATATCAAAAATAATGAAATACGTAGGAATAAACTTAGCCAAGGAGGCAAAAAACTTTGATATTAAAAATTATAAAGCATTTGCTGTAAGAAATTAAGAAGACATAAATAAATGCAAAGATCCTGTGTTCATGATGTGGAAGACTTTTTTTTTTTTTTTTTTTTTTTTTGCTTTTTAGGGCCACACCCAAGGCATATGGAAGTTCCCAGGCTAGGGGTCAAATAGGAGCTATAGCTGCCAGCCCATACCACATCCACAGCAATGCCAGATCCAAGCCATGTCTGTGACCTCCACCACAGCTCACAGCAATACTGGATCCTTAACCCACTGAGCAAGGCCAGGGATTGAACCCGCATCCCCATAGATCCTAGTTGGGTTTGTTAACCACTGAGCCACAATAGGAACTCCTAGAAGACTTAATGTTGTTAAAATGTCCATACTTCACAAAGTGATCTATAAATTCAATGCAATCCGTATCAAAATCCCAATGATATTTTTTGCAGAAATAGGAAAAGGACCCTAAAGTTCACACGGAATTTCAACCCAAACAGGTGAAAGAATTCTAAGAAAATGAATAAAGCTAGAGGTCTCACATTTTCTAACTTCAAAACATATTATAAAGGTGCTGTACTCAAAACAGTATGATATTGGCTTAAAAACAGACATAGAGAACATTTCCTTGTGGCACAGTGGATTAAGGATTTGACCTGACCTTGGTGAAGGTCACACCTGTGGCACTGGTTTGATCCCTGGCCCGGGAATTTTTATATGCTGCAGGCACAGCCAAAAACAAACAAACAACAAACAAACAAATAGAACAGATCTAGAGATCAATGGAACAGAATAGAGAGCTCAGAAATAAATCCTCACATACATGGTTAAATGGTCTTTGACAAGGGCACCAAGATTACACAATAGGGAAAGGACAACCTCTTCAAGAAATGGTGTTTGGAAAACTGGACATCCAACGCAAAAGAATGAAGTTGGGTCCTTACCTTCCGTCACATACAAAAATCAACCCAAAATGGATTAAAGACCTAAAACTATAAAATTACTAGGAACCTTAAAACATAGGGGAGAATCTTCATTACATTGGATCTGGCAATGATTTATTGGGTATGGCACCAAAAGCACAGATAATAAAAGCAAAACTAGATAAATGGGACTACATCAAACTTAGAAACTTCTGTGTAGCTAAGGAAACAATCAACATAACAAAAAGGCAACTTATGTAATGGGAGAAAATATTTGCAAAGCATTATCTAATAAGGGGTTAATATCCAGAATATATAAGGGACTCTTACAACTCAACAACAACAAAACTCCAAATAACCCAATTTAAAAAGAGGTAAAAGGAGTTCCCATCGTGGCTTGGCAGTTAATGAACCTGCCTAGCAACCATGAAGATGCAGTTTCGATCTCTGGCCTCGCTCAGTGGGTTCAGGATCCAGCGTTGCCATGAGCTGTGGTGTAGTTTGCAGATGCAGCTTGGATCCCGTGTGGCTGTGGCTGTGGTGTAGGCTGGCGGCTATAGCTCTGATTTGACCCCTAGCCTGGGAACTTCCATATGCCGTGGGTGCGGACCTAAAAAGACAAAAGAAAAAAAAAAAAAAAAAAAAAAAGAAGGGTAAAAGATTTGAGTAGCTATTTCTTCAAATGAGATACACAAGTGGCTAAAGCTTTTGAAAAGATACTCAACATCACCAATCATCAAAGCAATGCAGATCAAAACCACAAGATACCACTTTAGCCCATTAGGATGGCTACTATCAGAAAACTCAGAAAATAGCAAGTATTGGTGAGAATGTGGGAAAATTGGAAACTCTACACGCTGTTGGTATATAAAATAAAATATAAAGTGGTGCAGCTGATATGGAAAACAGCATGAAGTTTCCTCAAAAAATTAAAAATAGAACTATTACATGGTCCTGTAATCCCAGTATAGCTAGAAGTGTTGAAAACATGTTCTTTTCTTTTTAAATTATTTTTTTATTTCTTATTTTTTGTTTTTTAGGGCCACACCCACACTACATGGAAGTCCCCAGGCTAGGGTTGAATCGGAGCTACAGCAACTGGCCCACACCATAGCCACAGCAACAGCAACACAGAAACTGTGCTGCGTCTGCAACCCACACCACAGCTTATGGCAGTGCTGGATCCTTAACCCACTGAGCAAGGCCAGGGATCGAAACTGCAAACCCATGGATCCTAGTTGGGTTTGTTAACCACTGAATCACCAAGGGAACTCCTGAAAACAGGTTCTTTTGAAAAGATATTTGCACACTCATGTTTACTGCAGCATTACTTATAATGGCCAAGAGATGGAAGCAACCTAATTATTTACTGATGGATAAATGGGATAAAGAAAATGTCATTTATTCATACAATGAATATTATTCAGCTTTAAAAAAGGAAGGAGTATGTCATATGCTCCAACATAGATGAACCTTGAAGACATTATGTTCAGTGAAATAAGCCAGTCACAAAGTGACAAATATTGCACAATTTCACCCACATGAGGGGTGTAAAGTAGTCAAACTCATAGAAACAGAAAGTGGAATGTGGTTTCCTGGGGCAGGGGGAGGAGGAAATGAGGAGTTGTTGTTCAATGGGTATACAGAGTTTCGATTTTGCAAGATGTACAATTTCTGGAGCCCTGTTGCACAAAAATGCATTTAGTCAACACTACTAGATTGTATACTTAAAAATGGTTAAGATAGTAAATCTTGTGTATTTTTTTTTTTATCACAATAAGAAAAAAGGTGATAGGCTGCAGGCCAGATTTTGCTAGATAGGTCACCATCAAAAATTTTTTTAAAAGGAGTCCTCTGGTGGCTCTGCTGGTTAAGGATCTGGCATTGTCACTGCGGTGGCTTGAATCACTGCTGTGGTGCAGTTTCGATCCCTGTGCTGGGAACTTCTCCATGCCATGCATATGGCCAAAAAATTTCTAAATCAAAAGTTTAGAAAACTTTCAGCTTCACCATCCAGTTGGAATGGAGTGATTTAGGAGTATCATTTTTACACTCATGTTTGGGATCTCCTGTGTCAGTTTCCTTCCATACAGGGACTGTAAGGTTTCTGGGTATTTCAAGTTTTCTTGGGCAGATATTCCTTTTAAATATTCTTTGAAGTGTGAACTCCTATTAAACTATTTTCCACTGTTATCAGCATGTCACCATGTCGGCGGTGATTTTTCCTACCATTTCAACTGGAATCATCAGATATTATCCAGAGGTGATAGATCCATCTGAGACATGAAAACATAATCTGATACTATGTGATGTCTAAAGAATGTAACTTCACACAGGTGTCCCCACTGTTTGGAACAGTGCTACAAGTATGCCCTGTGGACATAGAAATTCTGATCCAAGGATCTGGCTTGCAGAGAAGAGGGGCTGGGAGAGGTGTGGCTTTCAGTGGCTATTTGGAATGATTTGCCTGCTCCATCTGGCCTGGAGGCTTGGACAGGAAGTCTACACAGCCTTGGATCTGCTGCGTTCAAATCCCCAGCCCCAAGCCTCCCACTGGCCCTGAGCTGGCCCTTCCCAGGGGCCAGGCTGGGCAGGTCTTCGCCTCTGCTCACCTTGAAGGAATCCAGCTCCTGTCCTCTTTCTTGTGCATTCAGAGGGGTGGAGGGAGTGCCTACAGCAGGAAGCCCCACAAACCGCCTTTGCAGGGGCGGGGGTTCAAGTTCTCTCTCATGATTCCATGAAGTGGAGCGCCCCTACAGACCTGCGGGTGGCATCAAGGGTTGGAGGAGCCCAAGTAAACAGCAGTGCAAGGGACTCTTGCCTGGAGAGCACATCTCCCACTGACAGCAAACCTTTGTGACATGTATCTTGGGATAACTTATCTTCTTTGCTGGACTCACAGAGAAGAGGCAGGATTATGAGCAAACAACCAGGATACCGACCACAGAGGCCTCAGGACCTCACAGAGGCTGGTTTCCTGGAGACAGTGAGGGCCCCTCTGTGGTGACAGGGATGAGTCTAAGCAAGAAAAGGGAAGGGAAGCCCATGGCCCTTCTGAGCCTCTGGTTCAGATTTGGGCGGCACCTATGAGGTGGTCTCCATGCCACCCTGCTCCCTGGGTCCAAGTCCCCTGCATCTGGATTTCTGGGGAAACCAGCTAAGGCAGGGAAGTTCACACCTGGGCCACTAGGTCTGTGGGGGTTCCAGCCCTTTGCTGGAAGTTGGGGGGTAGTGCTCTTTCTCAGTTTGGGGCGTCCTGAGCAGCAGGAAAACAGGGTTGTGTCTTCCTATCTCCTGAGCTGGCTTCAGGGCACCTCTGTCCAAAGCAGCCCGACACTGGGAGGGCTTTCTGTCCTTTCAGAGGGTCCAAGCAGTTGGGGTCACAGTTGCGCCCCAAGCAGTTGGGGCCATGTGTTTCTTGGCACATGGGGTTGTGGTGGGGGAGGGGCTGGGGAGAGCCAGGCACAGGGCTTTCTTTCTCCCTGTGTCTGTCCTGTGGCTGCCTGCCTGGTGCAAAGGGGGCTCAGGATCCCCTCACCCCACTGGCTGCTGTTATTGCCAAGGAATCTTGGCAGTGGGTATGGTAGGGGGAGAGTCGTACTTGACACATCTGATCAATCACAAACCAAGCCAGCAGTGAGCAAGGGACCTGGTGTGCTCTGAGACAGGATGAGGCCCTCAGGGGGCTCCCTGAAAAGCCCCTGGCAGATTCCAAGTGTCCTGAGGGCAGGGTTTTAAGTCTTTCTTGCTCATCTTTGCTTCTCTGATGACTAGCCAGTTCTTAAGCTTTTGTTGACTGACTCTACATTATTCTGGGCACAGGGCATAATTTGTTGTATGAGATTAAGTTTACATGTTTCATTCCAACAGGGCCATTTCCACTGATAGTGGGTTCTGGAATCCAGTCCCTATATGAATGAATGTCTGGATGAAAAAGCCTAGGCCCCATACCCCAGAGTATTTAGGTTCTCTTGAGGGCCAAGTCCCCATAACCGGTGAGCCCATGCCACATCTCCATCCTGGTCCAGGTGAACTGTCTATTTTGTTTTTGTTTTTTGTCTTTTTGCTTTTTCTAGGGCTGCTCCTGCGGTATATGGAGATTCCCAGGCTAGAGGTCTAATCGGAGCCATAGCCGCTGGCCTACACCAGAGCCACAGCAACGCGGGATCCGAGCCACATCTGCGACCTACACCACAGCTCATGGCAATGCCAGATCCTTAACCCACTGAGCAAGGCCAGGGATCGAACCTGCAACCTCATGGTTCCTGGTCGGATTCGTTAACCACGGAGCCATAACAGGAACTCTGAGGTGAACTGTCTGAAGGAGAAGCCAGGTTAGGACCCTGCCAGGGCCCCGGGCTGCAGGGATCTCCAGCAGATGTGAGTATATGTAAAGTCTGAGAGCCAACAGAGTCTCCATGCATGGGCCCATGACAAACAGGCTAACAAGTGTCCCTTTCTGGGGTCTGATGAAAGCTGTGTAGTTGGGGGAGAGGGCATTCCAAGAGGCAGAGAGGTGACAATGTTAGGACACCATTGACTGAAACTGCCCACCCTGGCCAGGCACAACAAGAGTGAAATTTGTATGAGTTGTCTCACAACAGGAGACCCTGATAAGGAACAGGGTGCTGCCCTGAAGACTAAGCAGGAGGATTTGGGAGGGGCCAGTAGGAGGGAGGAGACAACCAACCTCTCAGGATGCTTGGTACTGGAATCCATCTTGGCTAAGAGATAAGCGTGTCACCAAGAAGGACCCAGAGCCAGACTGAGTAAGGGCTGAGCAAGATGATTGGCCAGAGACAAGACAGAAACTAAGCCCATTATCATAAACTGGAGACTTTGAGCCACGTGGCAGAGCAGATCTCCTGGGTTCCCTTACATGGCTGCTCTCTCCCCCGGGAACTCCCTCCCAATTAAGTCTTTTTTTTTTTAGGATTTTGGAATAAAAACCTTATCTTTATTTATTTTTTATTGCTATTTCCCCAATACATTTTTTTTCTACTGTACAGCATAGTGACCCAGTTACACATACATGTATACATTCTTTTTTCTCCAAGTCTTTTGCTTTGTCAGCATGTGTGTCTCCTCGGACAGTTCCTTTTGGAGCGTTAGACAAGAGTCCACTCTTGGGTCCTCTTCCTGCAACAACAAGACTCAGGCCATGCTATCTGGTGGCCCCTGCCTTTCTCTGCATGCTGGCAAGTTGGTCGATTGCACCGGGCCTTTGTTTTCTCATCTATAGAACAGAGATAATAATACCTTCTACTTTGTAGTCCTACCGAAAGGTTTGAAAGAAAGAATGTATGTAGATGGCCTCAGCAGTGCCTGATGCATGATAAGCGTGTCAGTGCTGGCTTTACTTTCTGGGAGAAGAGGTCAACTCCTAGCCGATGGTCCTGTATTTCTGATGGTAGCTTGTGGCTGGGCAGAGCCAGGGATGACTCAGATTGACAGGACCCAGACTCAAACTTTGGGACTCATCTCTGATTCAAGGCTGAGCCCTAGAGGCAGTGGAGTGTTGAGGGAAATAGGAGAGACCAGAGGAGGCAGGAGGACAGCTCCCAGCCAGCCTTCTAGAAAGTTCCACCATGCAGCAATAAGGCGTGGCCGGGAGATTGCACCAGCAGTAGCTGCAGTCCAGCCAGCACATAGCCCAGAACCCCTGAGAAGGAGGGAATGGGGCCTGGGGGGAGGGAAGTCCAGGATGGAGCTGGGATGCAGGGAGGGGAAGAACAATGTCACTAGGCCTCGCTGCTGGGCAGGACCCTTACCTCACACACACCCCCGCTTCTCATAGAGACATGGCAGCACTGGTTCTGAAGGGGATGGGGACACTGGGAATGGGACACTGGTGCCCAGAACAGTTCTACCTAGGTGGGTGGAACCCATCCAAGAAGTGGTCCCAGCCATGCATCCAGGCAGCATGAGGTGGTGCCAGGCTCTGAAACGTTCCTGTCACATGACACTGAGAAGGTCACCTAAACCCTTCAAATGGAGGTTGACCAACTTTGAGGTCAGAAGGTCCATTCTGAGGCTCCTGTGAATGGAAGCCCTGGCCCATGGAAAGCACCCCTCCTCCACCCCAGAGCCCCACTTTAGCCAAGGTTGGGGGTTGGTCTCCTGGCTGTGGACAGGCCTCTTTGCTGCATCAAGTTGATTCCCAGGCATCTTCCTCCCCTAGCAAGCTCTGAGTGAACTCCCCAGTAGAAACACTGACTCTTTGTTTTGGACAAGAAACTTCCAGTGTTGTCAGAAAGTGGCTGACAGGCCCCACCTGCTGGCAACAGGACAGGGGTGGGGATGGGGGCCCTGGGAGACATGGAAGCACTTGCCAGCTGGACCCGTACTGGTGGTGATCAGGGTACCTCCTCACCCAGAGCTCCCAGGGCTCATCTCTTCTTCCCTTTCAAATCCCTTTCTTTTACAAATGAGCTTATCTGCGGAACAGAAACAGATTCACAGACACAGAACAGACTTGTGGTTGCCGAAGAGGGTGGGGGATGAAGAAGGGATGGACTGAGAGTTTGGGATTAACAGATGCAAGCTAGAATATTTAGGATGGATAAACAAGGTCCTACTGCATAGCACAGGGCACTATATCCAACATCCTGCAATAAACTGTACGGAAAAGACTACGATAAAGAGTATCTATGTATAACTGAGTCACTTTGCTGTACAGCAGAAATTAACACAACATTGTAAATCAACAAGATAAATTTTTTAAAATCCCCTTGTTTCACTCATTATGAAAGCCACACTCACATGCACACATGGACGACACAAATTTAAAAGAGAAACCAAGACCGGTTTTTGCTCCATGTTAACTGCTGCGCTAAGTTATGAGCTTCCTTAATGGAAAGAAAACTCTGAGAAACTGTGAGCTTATGTTTCACTTCCGTTTCTCTGCAGGCATGAGAAAAGGCCCAGGGGCAGGGGACTGCTATGTCTGAGTTGCCAGGCAGGCAGGCTAGGAGTCGCTGCCATCTCCTTTGTGCGTGGGTCTTGGCCAGCAAAGGGAGGGGCCACTGGTAGCCAAGGACATTCCCTCCACAGTTGCTCCCCAGGAGCCTGTACCTACCTCGGCAGGGCCAAGAGCTCGAAAAGGCCAGTTAGAACAGAGGTCCTTGACCCTTCGGGCCAGAGCAGTCTGCCCCAATGACAAAGATTTGGGACTATGATGTCACAGTCGTGGGTCTGGAGTAAGTGGGCGGGGCGGGGGGAGAAAGTCTGGGATGACTATTCTTGCCTCAAAGCCAAGGCCAGCAGTGGGGGGAGGCTGGGGCCAGGCTCACCCCCTCCCTGGGCTCCAAGCCCACCTCACTTGGAGCTGCTTTATAGAAGGAGCTTCTGGGCAAGGCCGTGCTCAGAGTGTGGATCCCCAGGGTCCCTCCTCATGTGGCCTAATGAAAGTCATGGAGGAACTGGGAAGAATCCCCTACACAGGGGAGGTTCCCCGAGCTTCTTCCATGTCAGGCAGACTGATGCCTGGGTCTTCATTTTGGAGGAGATTTTCCAGCTGATGTCTTAGCCAAGGAGTCAGGGCTCAATCAGAGGAGATGAAGGGGGTGTGTGGTGACTGGAAGGCAGACAAGAGCTTGGGGAATGAGGCTGACAGCAAAGGGGTCTTCATTCTGTGTGGTTGTGAGAAGTGTCCTCTGTGAGGGCTTTGGGAAAACATGCCCTCCTGCCCTGTTTTTCAGTAAGTGTGTAGATGGCCATTTGGGAAGATGTGATAAAATATAGAGAATGACACAAAGGTGCAGGTTCACCCATGGCTGGCTCCCCATATCTTGGTTGTGTTTAAAAGACTCATGAGTTTCTTCACTTAGTATGGGGGTCTCTAGTTCCATCCATGTTGCTGCAAATGGCATTATTTTGTGCTTTTTTATGGCTGACTAGTATTCCATTGTGTATATATGTCACATCTTTTTTTTTTTTACATTTTTTTTAGGGCCACACCCTTGGCATATGGAGGTTCCTAGGCTAGGGGTCCAATAAGAGCTACAGCTGCTGGCCTACACACCACAGCCACAGCAATGCAGGATCCGAGCTGCATCTGTGACCCACACCACAACTTATGGCAACACTGGATCCCCAACCCACTGAGAGAGGCCAGGGATCAAGCCCGTATCCTCATGGATACTAGTCAGATTTGATTCCGCTGCACCACAATGGGAACTCCTATACCACATCTTCTTAATCCATTCATCTGTTGATGGACATTTAGGTTGTTTCTGTGTCTTGGCTATTATGAATAGCACTGCAATGAACATAGGGGTGCATGTATCTTTTTCAGTGAAAGTTTTGTCTGGATATATGCTCAGGAGTGGGATTTCTGGGTCATATGGTAGGTCTATATTTCAGAAAGACAAAGACAAATACCATATGATTCCACTTATCTCTGGAATCTAATATATGGCACAAATGTACCTTTCTAGAGAAAAGAAACTCATGGACTTGGAGAACAGACTTGTGGTTTCCAAGGGGGAGGTTGGGGGAGCAGGATGGACTGGGAGTCTGGGGTTAATAGATGTAAACTATTGCATTTTGAGTGGATAAGCAATGAGATTCTGCTGTACAGCACAGGGAACTATATCTAGTCACTTGTGATGGAACATGATGGAAGATAATGTGAGAAAAGTAATGTATATATATTTATGACCGGGTCACTTTGTTGTACAGCAGAAATTGATGGAACATTGTAAATCGACTATAATAAAAAATAAAAATCTTAAAAAATAAATAAAATAAAAGGCTCATGAGAAGTATGTGAATACTTGAATGCCACTTACGTGCACACCAAAAGCAGGTGCTCCTTTCCAGGCGAAAGAGAAATGAGTTCTTTGAGACACTGAACCCTTGAGGGTACCACTCAGACACAGTTGTTGATATAGGGCCACATGGCGGATCCCAAGCATCTGCTAACCAGGAGGCACAGGCTCTGCTGTGGGAACAAATCACTCTGGAATCTCACGTCTCAGTTTGGCAGTTGGGGAAGAGGCAGGCAGTGCAGAGCTCCCCTGATCCCAGAGTGGGGCTGCCTCATCCCAGATCACTTCCCTCTCCTCATCTCCTCTTTCAGAGTCAGGCCAGAAAGCTGTCAATGACCTTGACCAAGAGGTCCCTCAAGGGAAAGGTGAATTCAGAAGGTCTCCATAGGCAGGTCTCCATAGGCAGGTTGAAGAAGGTCTGCATAGGCAGGTAAGAAGAAGTGGAGCAAATAAGTAGACAGAGAATGAAATAGAGAGCTGGGCAGACCCTGAGGATTCCTTTCAAGACGTGTTGAAGATGAGTGGCTGCAGTGGCTAATGACTCAATCCTTGAAGAGCCAGATGGCAGCAAGTGACAATTTTTTAGTCATCACTTTCCAATTTGGATGTCTTAGTCTTCTTTTTCTTGCCTATTAGGTCTGGCTATGACTTTCTGTTACCCCATTTGTTGCTAAAACTTGACCTCTGTCCACTGGTACTGAATGGAAATGCGGAGACAGAGTTTTGGGCAAAGGAGGAAAGAATAGCTTTATTGCTTTGCCAGGCAAAGGAGGTCACAGCAGGCTAATGCCCTAAAGACTGTACCCTCCTTTGGGAGAGGAAAGGAGATGATCTTATAGTTTTGGGAGTGGAAAATAGGACCAACAGATAAGGGTCAGGGTAGATGCAAGCTTGCATTTTTCTTCAAAGCTGGTGTTTAGTGACCCTGGGACTTGTTCTGGTGGTCCTTGAGATTATCGGACAGTGATCTTCTTTCTGGAATGAAAAGTGCTTCATCAGGTAATTAACATCTTCCATTTGATGGGGGTTTTAGTTCTGCAGAAGAGCTCCAAGATATTTTGATATATATTCCTTGAGGATGAACCAGGACACTTCCCCAAGGCTGCACTATTTTTTCTTGACTGCTTCTCCCTTATCTCTGCATCCCTTCCCTTCCCTGATTAACAGCTGTTTGAATCTACCTTTTGGAACTCAGGGAAGCTCAAGGAAGCAGGATGAAACCTAGTTGTCACAGATGTGCCCAGGAGCTCCACAGGTTCCTGCTGGGTTTTAGTATGTTGCTTAAACTCCACCTATTTATGAAACTCCCAGTTTTCCTTCTGTTAACTGATTTCTAAATTCATCCCTTTTCTGGTCAGAAAAGATACTTTATATGATATTTATCTTTTAAAATCTATTGGAATTTGTTTTGTGGTGTAACATATGGTCTCTCCTGGAGAATGTCACTTATATACTTGTGAATAATGTGTATCATGATATTGTTAGGTAAGTTCTATTCATGTCCGTTAGGTATAGTTATTTGTTGTGTTGTTTAAGTCTTCTCTTCTTTATTTATCTGCTATATGATTATTCTATCCATTATTGAAAGTGGGATATTAAAGTCTCCAATTACTACTGCAGAGCTCTCTTTCTCCCTTTAATTTTGTAAATGTTTTATATCTGGGGCTCTGATGTTTGGCCCATGTATGTTTGTAATTTTTATGTCTTCTTAGTGAATAGACTATTTCATAATGCTCTTCTTTATCTCTTACAACAATTTTTTTTAACTTAACATCTATTTTTAGATAGTAGTACAGCTACTCCAGCTTTCTTTTGGTTATTATCTGCATGGAATATCTTCTTCTATCTTTCACTTTCAACCTTGGGCCTTTGATTATAAATAAGTTTCTCATAGACAGCATATAGTTGGATCACGTTTGTTTTTCCTTTTTTTCAATCCATTCTGCCCATTCAAAGGAAAATTAAATCCATCTACATTTGAAGTGACTATTGAAGGAGTTTTCATCATGGCTCAGTAGAAACAAATCTGACTAGTATCCATGAGGATGTGGGTTCGATCCCTGCTCCACTCACTGGATTAAGGATCCAGCATTGCCAGGAGCTGTGGTGTAGGTCACAGATGTGGCTTGGATCTGGTATTGCTGTGGCTGTGGGTAGGCCAGTGGTTACAGATCTGATTAGACCCATACCCTGGGAACTTCCATATGCCGTGGGTACAGCCCTAAAAACCAAAATAAGAAGAAGAAGAAGAAAAAATAAGTGACTATTGATAAGGAAAGACTTCTGTCATTTCGCTATTTGTTTTCTGCATACCTTGAGATTTTTTGGTCCTCATTTTCTTCAATATTCACTTCTTTTGTGTTTAGTTCATTTCGTTAGATGAATGCTTTGGTTTCTTTCAATTATCTTTTGTGTATATTCCACAGATATTTTCTTTGTAGTTACCATGGAGATTTTGTTTAAAGTACTAAAGCTGAAACAACCTAATTTCCATTTACACTAACATTTTCAATATGTATATAAACTCTGCTTCTATAATCCTTTGTCCCCTCCTCCAGTTATTAATGTAAAAAAATACATCTTTATACATTGTGTACCTAATAACACTGATTAATAATTGCTTTCCATGGATTTGTCTTTTAAAACATGTAGAAAATAAAAAGTACAAGAATAAAACCTGCGTCCTCATGGATGCTAGTCAGATTCATTTCCACTGAGCCATGATGGGAACTCCTGTCTAATGCCCATTTATTACAACCCGAAGTACTCCCTTTAAGCATTCTTGAAGGGCAGAGCTAGTGGTACCAAACTCCATCCAGTTTTTGTTTGTCTGGGAATGTCTTAATTTCTCCCTCATTTTTTGAAGGACAGCTTTGCTGAATATTGAATTCTCAGTTAATTGTTTTTGTTTGTTTGTTTGTTTGTTTGTTTGTTTGTTTTCACGATTTTTACTGTATCATACACTGCCTTCTGGTCCCAAATGTTTCTGGTGGAAAATTCACTGGTGATCATGTTGAGCATCACTACTTGTATCTCTGGTTCATTTCAAGATTCCCTCTTTGTCTTTCAAAGGTTTGATTGTAATGCATCTTGGTGTGGGTTTCTTTAAGTTTATTCTACTAGGAACTTACTGAGTTTCTTGGATTATAAATTTTCTTTCATCAAATTTGGGAAGTTTTCATCCATTATTTCTTCAAACAGTCTTTCTGGCTCTTCCTTCTGCAACTCCTATAATGCATATATTTGTCCTCCTGGTGGTATCTCATTGATGCCTTAGGCTTTGTTCACTTTTCTTCATTCCTTTTTCTTTCTGCCCCTCAGACTTGATCATTTCAGTTATTTAGTCTTTAAGTTTGCTGATTCTTTCTTTTCTCTGCTCAAAACTCATTTTTCATCTATTGAAATTTTCATTTCAGTTATTGTATATTTGCAGTTCCAGAATTTCTTTTTTGTCTTTTTTTTTTTTGCTATTTCTTGGGCCGCTCCCGCAGCATATGGAGGTTCCCAGGCTAGGGGTCAAATCGGAGCTATAGCCACTGGCCTACGCCAGAGCCACAGCAACGCCAGATCCGAGCCGCGTCTGCAACCTACACCACAGCTCACGGCAACGCCGGATCGTTAACCCACTGAGCAAGGACAGGGACCGAATCCGCAACCTCATGGTTCCTAGTCGGATTCGTTAACCACTGCGCCATGACGGGAACTCCCAGAATTTCTTTTTTAATTCTTTTTTATAATTTCTGTCTCTTTATTGATGTTCCCATTTTGTTCCCACATTGTTTTCCTGTCTTTGTGCATCTCTTCCTGTAGCTCACTGAGCATAAAGTCTTTACACAGTATTTTTTTAAGTTTTATTGAGGTGTAGTTCATTCATAAGGTTGTGATAATTTCTGCTGTACAACAAAGTGACCCAGTTGTACATAAACTCATAGCCATTCTCTCTCAGATTATTTCCCACATAGATTATCGCATAGTACTGGTTAGAGTTCTTTTTTTTTTTTTTTTTTTTTTTAAATGGGCTGCATCTGTGGCATTTAGAAGTTTCTAGGCCAGGGGTTGAATTGGAGCTGCAGCTGCTGGCCTATGCCACAGCAACAGAAATATAGGATCCAAGCTGTGTCTGTGGCCTACACCATAGCTCACAGCAATTCTGGATCCTTAACCCACTGAGCAAGGCCAGGGATCAAACCTGAATCCTCTTGGATACTAGTCAGGCTTGTAACTAGCTGAGCCACAACAGGAACTCCCTGGGTAGAGTTCTATAATTAGTATTTATCTAGTTAGTTCACCATCTGGACTTACTCAGAGAGAGTTTATATTATTTTGTTCCTTTGGATGATCCACACTTTCTTATTTCTTTGTATGACTTGTGATTTCTTTTGTTCAAAAATAGGTTTTTGTTTATTTGTTTGTTTTGCCATACCTGCAGCATGTGGAAGTTCCCAGGCCAGGGATCAAATCTGTACCACAGCAGTAGCAATGCTGAATCCTTAACCCACTGAGCCACAAGGGAAATCCAATATTTGGTACCTATAATGTGATAACTATAGAAAACAAAATCTCCCCCTTCTCCTGGGTGTGTGTGTGTTATTATAGGTATTGTTGTGGTATTTCTTTGCTGCAATTAGCCCACAATAAAAGATTTTCTCAGGTCTTTTCTGAGTCTGTGCCTTTTCCTTGGCATGCATGTAGTGACTTTGTAACACCCATCCCCCTCATCCATATTGAGTTGTCTTTGAATGTCCTAAGCCTTAAATTTCTGGATCCCAAAAGATGAAAAAGAGAAAAGAGGGGAGGAAATCAAATTCTGTTCCTTTAAATTCCCTAGAAACCACATCAGCTGGTAGGGGTTGAAACAATAGATAACACCCAGTCTCTATGCTTGCACCTCGGCAATCAAAGGCAGCCATCAGCAATCAGAACACAGAACTCTAATATTTAGAAAACAGTTTTATTGTTCACCCTGGCTCTGGCAAGCTATATCAGGAATGTGGACACAGTGGCCTGCCACAGGGTAGGGGAAGCAGGTGGAAGACACATAACCGATACCTACATTTAAGGCTGAAATTGACCAAAATTAACCACAATTTACCAGCCAAGATTTCCCTGGTAATTGCACATGTTCAAATAGACTCCAGAACTCCCAGAATAGTTGTTTCAGAATTGTTTCTGCCAGTAGAATTGTTGTCTAGGTGGAGAGATGGATTCTTGGTACTTCCTATTCTATTATTTTCCTTTAATTCATTTAATTCTTTTTTTTTATAACTTCTATTCCTTTGCTTATATTTACTTTTTCTTTTTCTTTTCTTTTTCTTTGTCTTTTTAGGGCTGCACTTGCAGCATATGGAGGTTCCCAGTATAGGGGTTGAATCGGAGCTGTAGCCACTGGCCTACACCATAGCCACAGCAACACCAGATCCAAGCTGTCTGTGACCTACACCATAGCTCACAGCAACGCTGGGTCTTTAACCCACTGGGCAAGGCCAGGAATTGAACCTGCATCTTCATGGATGCTAGTCAGGTTTGTTTCCACTGAGCCATGACAGGAACTCCCCTCTGCCTATATTTTCTACTTTTGATTTTTTCAAGAGCACTTGTATGGTGGTTGCTTTAAAATATTTGTCAAAATATTTTTAAAAACTCCAACATCTGCTTCATCTCAGTGTGGGCATCAGTTGATTTTCTCATTTAAATTGCGGTTTTCCTGGTTGTTCGTATGATGTGTATTTTCTGTTGCAGCCTGAACATTTTGACTATCATGTTAAGAAATCCTGGGTCTTTTTTCAAGTTTTTGTCTTAGTAGGCAATCGCGCTGTTCAGATTTAGTCATGCAGGTATGACCTACTTTTGTGGGCTGTGTTGCGATGACAATCGAATTTTCCAAGGCTTTGTCATGAATCATGCTTTTTTAGCCTTCTTGGTTTATCTCATGCAACTGGGGCTCCTACTGGTTCATCCCTATTGGTGATGCTTGAGAAGGAAGAAAGAACTTCCTCAGACCAGACCTCCTGGTGCCTGTAGGTGAGGGAAAGGGCTAGGTATTTAGAGTGGCAGGAGAGCAGTTCCCTTAACTTGGACTCCCCACCATCAGTGTGGCCTACTGCCCCTTGCATCTATCTCCAACTCAGGGGGACACAAAGGCTTCCCTACCAGGCACTTGTTAGGGTGGACCCTTTCTGCTGATGCCCACACTGAGATGTCCAGGTACAGGAAGGGAGGCCTGGACTTTGCAGGAATAGGGTCACTTCCTCTGCTGTTTATTGACCACAATCTTCTATCAATCCCTCTTGCCAGTCCTGCTGGTCTTGCCTGGTGCCGCTGGTGGGGTGTCCATTCAAATCAGGGGAGGAAAGAGCCTACCTGGGCCACTTCTGTTGCTAGATGGTGGACAGGAAACACTGGGCCTAGGTCATCTTTTTCTATTGGGGGAAGAGGGTCCTGTTACAGCCCACCTCTAGTCCTGGAGCCCCCGATCCGTTTGCCTTCATCTTCTAGCTGTTCAGAGTTCTCATTTGATTGTCTTTTGAGTCATTTCCAGGATTTATGATTGTATTTCACAGGGAGGAGTGGAAAGAGACAACTATGATCCATCTTGTCTAGACAGGACATTTGGGTCTGATGATTGTTTTAAGCTACTAAGTTTGGGGGCTATTGATCCAAAGGAACTGGGACACTCCTTAAGAAAAAAAAAAAGTAAAGGAGTTCCCTGGTGGCCAAGTGGTTAAGGATCCTGTGTTGTCACTGCTGTGGCAAGGGTTCTATCCCTGTCTGGGAGCTTAGATATGCCATGAGCATAGCCAAATAAAAATAGCACACTTTTGTAAATTGAGGCAGCAAAACCGTGTGCATGTATGGTAAGAGCCCTCCTGGGGCCTGGGGAGTGTCCTGGGCAGGTGACGGGTTCTGGAGGGGATGTTCCACCGGTTTCCTAGGGGATCTCTGATGTCTGTCCCTCATCTTTGAAGAGCAACAGTGGACCATTTTTCCCAGGGCCCTTGTGAGGGTGTATAAGTAATACACAAGGAGTACCAGGCACATGGGTGATTCTTGGCAAATTAGTGCCCTGTCTTTTGCTCTATGTAGGTTTTTTTTTTCCCCATGCCTGCAGCATGAGGAAGTTCCCAGGACAGGGACTGAACTCACATGATAGCAGTGATTTGAGCCATAGCAGCAACAACACTGTATCCTAACCCACTGCACCACCCAGGAACTCCACTCTTTGTGCTTTTTAAGTCTCTCATTTATATTTGTAATTAAGTATTTTATGCATGGAGTACATTTTGAGACTCTTCTAATTAAATCTCATTTTTTTTTTAATGGCTGCATCCATGGTATATGGAAGTTCCTCGGCCAGGGATTGAATCAAAGCCACAACTGTGACCTATGCTGCAGCTGTGACAACTCCGATCCTTTAACCCAGGCCAGGATCAAATCTGAACCTCCAAAGAGACCCAAACTGCTGCAGTTGGATTCTTAACCCACTGTGCCACAGCAGGAACTTCACATTAAATCTCAATTTAACCTGAGATTGATTTCACTGAGTGAGAAGCATTAGAGGCCCTTTCTATCTAGTCTACCTCATGTTCCCATTGGCGTCTCTCCTGTGAAGGATTTCTTATATATTTAGCCAAACAAATCCCATAGGGGATTATTACTTAGAACTGCATTTGAGAAAACTAGAAAATAGTGATATAACAAATGGGGTATTTTCTCAGGTAACTAGAAGCCTGGAAGTATGTGTTTCAGGGTGGAAACAGTGGCTCAGACACTCTTGGGGGCCAGGCGTCCACTGGCTCTTTGATCCACCATGTTTAGTGGCTGTCATCTGCATGCTTCAAAATCAGCCTCCCCACCCACAGGTATCAGATTGAGTCTATGTTCTGGGCAGGTAACAGGGGAGAAGAAGAAATGAAGACATAAAACATAAAAACCAAAAGGAAGATGGGCATTCATCAGGAAAGCAAAGGAGTTGCTCTTGATGCCTATCCCTAGCAGACCTCTCTTTACATCTCACTGGACAAAACAGATTCTCCCATATCAACCTGCAACGGGAGTGGGCACATGCTGCCCTAAACAAAAGCTCAATTCTGTGGCTACTAAATGGAGGAAGAGAAATGCTAGGGTAGAACTTAGGAGTGTTTGTGCAGCTGGTCTTGACAGTTTCGCTCAGGGCCGAATGACTTAGCCTGTCCTGAATCCTCCTGGCCAAAGCATCACATAGCTCCTTGTGGCTCACATGTGGTCCAAGGACCAGCAGCCTCAACATCCCTAGGAGTTTATTGGAAACTGAGTATGCAGCTCCCCAGGAGACCACATGCACATGCTGTTGGAACACTTTTGTGAGCTGGTTCATCTCACTTATTTTTCTCTTCTGAAGGACATAGAGGGGTGGTCCTGCGATCCTGCGTTCCACCCAGATCACAAATTGGAAGCCATCAATTCCACTTTGGCATTACTAACTGAATGCTGTGCATAGTTGGAAAGCTGTCTGGCTGTCCTGTCTCCTGGACATGGTATCCCTGGGTTCTGATGATCACCATCTGAATCTGCCTTGTTGGAACAGTAGAGTGTAGATGATAGGGTGCAGGTAGTAGGTGTAGACAGCAGGGTGCAGACAATAGATGTAGATGCTATGGTACAGGAAATAGGGGTAGACAATTACGTGTAGGTGGTGGGATACAGGAAGTGTGTGTAGACAGAAGGGTATAGATGTTAGCGTACAGGCAGTAGGTGTAAACAGTGGGATGTCACTGTAAATGTCACTCCGAGGCCAGTGGGAGTAGAATAAATATGAGAACACAGATAGGGTGCCAATGCTGGGCTGCATATTTTACTGTCATCACATTTTAAGCCCATGATTATAAACACAATTATTACTATTATTATTATTGTCTTTTTAGGGCCACGCCCATAGCATATGGAACTTCCCAGGCTAGGGGTCGAATCAGAGCTACAGCTGCTGACCTACACCACAGCTACAGCAAAGCCAGATCTGAGCCATGTCTGTGACCTATGCCACAACTCACCACTGGCTTAGAATTGGCCTCCTTAACCCACTGAGGGAGGCCAGGGATTGAACCTTTGTCCTCATGGATGCTAGTCAGATTTATTTCCCCGAGCCACAATGGGAACTCCTAAATAAATTACTATTAATAATTCATTTTATTCATTTATTATGTAAAAATTTAAAAATTAAGTATAGTTGATTTACAGTGTTGTATTAGTTTCATCAATACAGCCAAATGATTCAGTTATACATACATATGTTCTTTTTAAATTTTTTAAATTTTTTATTAAAGTGTAGTTGATTTACAGTGTTGTGCCAGCATCTGCTATACAGCAAAGTGACTCATACATATATATATGTATACATTCTTTATTCTTAATTAAATAATAAACAAGTCGTGTCTTTCTATTTACTTTTGTATTTCCCTTCATTTTCCTTTGCTGAATAAGCTTGTTTTGTTAGAGACAACAGGCCAAAATGGAGTCACTTGTGCCAAGCTCCTGTTACCAACCTGAGACTTAATACCTAATTTAATTTCAGTTTCAACTTCTCCCAGGAGTGGAATCTTAAACCCATCTGTCAGGAATTACTGGGTCAGCATTAGTGAGGTCCTCTGCCCAAAGGACCCCCTGTCATCCACTAAAAGAAGGTGGTCTTGCTACAGACAATCCTCTCTTTGCTAGGAATTTCCTTGTCCTGTCCCTTCTGCCTATAAACATCTTTCCTTTTGTACAAGAACCTCCTTTCTCTCTGCTGGATGAGATGCTGCCTGATTTATGAATTGTTGTACAAAACCAATAAGGTCTTTAAAATTTACTCAGTTGAATTTGTTTTCTAACCAAACACTGTCCATAGTTGGAAAACTGATTAGTTGTGCAGGGTAATACTAGCAGAGAGGGCAGCCGGACAGCTCTTTCAGGAAGCAAGTAACACCTCTTTTTTTGTTCTCATTGCCAACCTGTAACATCTGTGGGGCTCCTTGATGGCTCTTTGACTTCAGACTCCGGTATCCCTCTTCTGGCTCCTCCGTGTCACCCCCAATTTTTGTGCCTGATACCCTGAGTGAGGGGCCTAGCTCAAGGACTGGAGCTCACTGGCCCTCTACTGGCCGTGGTCCCAGGTCTTGGTTGGGGCAGTGCGAGCACCGCCCTGGTAGCCCATGAAACCCTGGAGCCAAACCTTCCTCTAGGTCCCTGGATGTCTCCACACCTCTCCACATGGGGGCACCATCCTGCCCACTGCTCTGGCTATTCTGGGGAGAGAGGCAGGGTTTTCAGGACTGGTTCACATGGATAGTGCCCCCAAGTTAAGGATCAGTCACAGCATGTGCACCTAGGGAGGATGACCAGCGCTGTCACATCTTGGGACACTTGAAGTAATGTTTCTTTTCTCCCTTTCTATCTGGGTTTCATGCCTTCAAAATAAGGCATTCCAGTAGTGGCCCAGCGGAAACGAATTTGACTAGGAACCATGAGGTTGCAGGTTTGATCCCTGGCCTCGCTCAGTGGGTTATGGATCTGGCGTTGCCATGAGCTGTGGTGTAGGTCTCAGACACGGCTTGGATTTGGCATTGCTGTGGCACAGGCCAGAGCTGTGGACCCCTAGCCTGGGAAACTCCAAGCAAATAAATAAATAAATAAAAATAAAATAAAAAGACCTAGTGCTTTTAAAAAACCCCGAGTCTTTCCTGGTCATGTCTTATATAAAATGCTCATCTGGATTTTCCTTTTTTTCTTTCTTTCTTTCTTTCTTTCTTTCTTTCTTTCTTTCTTTCTTTCTTTCTTTCTTTCTTTCTTTCTTTCTTTTTTTTTTTGTCTGTTTTGGGGCCGCACCGCAGTATATGGAGTTTCTCCAGCTAGGACTTGAATAGGAGCCGCAGCTGCTGGCCTACACCACAACCACAGCAATGCTGGATCCGAGCTGCATATACAACCTAAGCTGCAGCTTGTGGCAAAGTGGATACTTAACCCACTGAAAGAGGCCAAGGATCTAACTTGCCTCCTCATGGATATTAGTCAGGTTCTTAACCTGCTGAGCCACAAAGGGAACTCCTGGATTTTACTTTCTGATAAACAAACAAACAAAAAACAATGGGCAATATGTCAACGACCAGACTTTTTAAAGCATTCATTCGAATTATGCTGTCTTTACAATGAGCTTTTCTGCTGCTTCTTCATGGAGAGGACACAATTATTAGGTTCTGGAAAAGTTAAAAGTGGGTGTTTTCATGGATTTTGCACACAAAAATGTGTGTGTGTGAACTATGCAACCCTCAGAAAGGGGCAGGAGCCACTCTCTCACTGCACATGTCACCAGGCATCATGATGACCTTGAGCCTCCTGACTCAGGGGGACCCTCAGCTCCTTCTTGGTAGCCAAGACTCCCCCTCTGAGACATGGACCACTTTTCAGGCTCCCAGTCCATTTCCCAGTACTCACCATGATGGCCACACAGCAGAGACTCAGTGAATACCTGTTGATAGTAGAGATGAACAGAGGGACTGGTTGCTATTTGTCAAAAAATTCTAGGAGTTCCCACAGTGGTGCAGTGGGTTAAGAATCTGACTGCAGCAGCTCAGGTTGCTGCGGATGTGTGGGTTTGATCCCTGGCCCAGCACAGTGGGCTAAAGGATCCAGCATTGCCACAGCTATGGCATAGGTCACAGCTGTGGCCAGGATTCAATCCTTGGCCCAGGAACTTCCATATGCTCTGGGTGCAGCCTAAAAATATCAAACAAATTCTAGGGCATCTACTGCATCAAATTCAGCCTGCACCAGAGGCCGTGCACACGGAGGTGGGTGTCCCTGGGGCACAAGAAGCTCAAACTCAGGCTGCTCACTTGTATGGCCCCTGCCAAGGCCCTGCACCTATATATGCAATTGTCTGTAACAGTTTTCTTCAAGAGGTTGCCCTCAATTGTACAAGCTTCAGGCCTTGCTAAAGCCAGACCCACCCTTTTAGATGTACATAGAAGCACAGGGAAGGGAGGCTGCGAAGAGCAGCTGTCCCAGTCAGCTGTAAACCTGGAGTCCACTGAGAAGGTCCCTAGCCACCTCCCCCCTTCCCTGGGCTCTCTGCCTGTGTGGGTGGGGAGGACGAAACACCATGACAACTGCACCCTGCAGCACCCACAACTGTGGGTGAGAAGGGGAGGAAAGGATGGGAGATTGGCTGGCCTAGAACAACTCCACGATGGCAAATGGGACTGCAGAGCCCCTGCTCCAGCCTTCCTGCCATACCGTGTGTCCACCAGGGTCCTTGGAGGGAGATCTAGGTTGACAGCTGGCCTTGTTTCATTGTTCCCTACATGAAAAAGGCGGTGGAGGGGGAGGTTGTCTACAATCCTTTCCATGCTCCATGGCAACAGATGATAAAGTGAAACATCAGCCTTGTGGGCTATGATGGGCAGGAAAATATGATGTGGTGTGGCCTGGTCTGGTATGATATGACATCACTATATGTTATGGTACAGTATATAACATGATGCGGTGTGGTATGGTGCAATATATAACATGGTGTGTGTGACAGGACATGACATTCTTTAACTTGGAGCTTTTAGGGTGATGGAAATAGCAGCTCCATGTAGCCGGAAGGGTTTCTCTGGGATTCTCCTTGGGTGCTAATCAACCCCGGAATCCAGAGTGACAAGAGGGTCCAGTCTACACTGCCCACAGTACACCAGTCTCCTGGCAGATGATATTGAGTTGAATGTGTCTCCTCCAAAATTTTGTGAGTCCTAACATTACTCTGGTATCTCAGAATGTGAACTTATTTAGTAAGAGAGTCTTTTGCAGGGGGCGGTGGAGGCAGGGGCCCATGCCCATGGCATGTGGAAATTCCTGGGCCAGGGATCAAACCTGCACCACAGCAGTGGCCCAAGCTGCTGCAGTGACAATACCAAATCTTTAACCTGTTGTGCCATTAGAGGGTCTTTAGAAAGGTAGTCAAGGTAAAAAGAGAATGTTATTTTTTTATTTTTTGCTTTTTTTTTAGGGCTGAATATGGAGGTTCCCAGACTAGGGGTCGAATCAGAACAACAGCTGCCGCCTACCCCATAGCCACAGCAACACAGGATCTGAGCCACGTCTGCGACCTACACCACAGCTCACGGCAACACCAGACCCTTAACCCACTGAGCGAGGCCAGGGATCAAACCCGAAACCTCATGGTTACTGGTTGGATTTGTTTCTGCTGAGCTACAAAGGACACTCCAATGATTTTTTTTTCTTCTTTTTATGGCTACACCTGTGGCATATGGAAGTTCCCAGGCTAGGGATCGATTTGGAGCTGCAGCTGTGGTCTGCGCCACAGCCACGGCAACACTGGATCCAAGCCATATATGCGACCTACGCTGCAGCTTTCGGCAATGCTGGATCCTTAACCCATTTAGTGAGGTCAGGGATCCAACTCGTATCCTCACAGGGACAAGTTGGGTTCTTAACCTGCTGAGTCCCGAGAGTGTTACTTTAGAGTCGGTTTTAATCCAGTAAGACTGGGGTCCTTATACAAAGTGGAAATTTGGGCACACATGCACACAGAAAGAAAGCTGGATGAAGAGGAAGGCAGAGGCGGGGGTGATGCATCTAGAAGCCAGAAACAGCAGAGAAGCCTGAGAACCACCGAAGCTGAGGGAGAGGCCTGGACCAGATTCTCCCTCACGACTCAGAAGGAATCAACCCTGCTGGCATTTTTGTCTCCAACATCCAGACTCCAGGGCTATTGTTTAAGCCTTCCAGGGAGTGGAACTTTGTGATGGCCACCCCAGGAAACCAACACAGGGGGAATACAGTAAACCAAGGCGTCAGGCCCTATCGGCTCAGGTAAGGGCAGCAGCGGGTCTGGGGCCTTTCCTAGCACTGCCCCCCGCCCTGCTGATCCTACAAGCACTTAGGAGTCACCAAGCATCCTCCATTCCACCCACACCTCCATGCCCACAGCTGCCTCTAGGAAGCCCTGACCTAATTTCCTTTCTCCCAACATTGATCAAATGCTTCCTCTGGTCCAAGCCCCTGTGATGAAAGTCATGAGTGCAAGCTCTGGCCCCTCTCAGGGTCAGGGAGAGGGGACAATATGTGGCTCCAGTCTAGAGGAACATGTGGTCCATGTGGGGCTTCAGAGGAAAACCCAGCCAGCCAGGACTTGGAGCCTGAGCCAGGCAGCCAAGACCTCCAACTGACCCTCAGCCTCCCCCACACTGGGGTTGACCATAGCCACCCAGATGGGCCCAGACTTTGTCCCCTGTGTGTCTAAGCCAGTCCTGCTAGGTAAAAAAGCCCTGATCACCCCCAGGCTGCTAGAAACAGACTTGGGCAGCACCCTGTCCTCCTTTGAGCCAATTTTGGTGATATGTTGCTCTCCTTTGCAGGAGAAAGGACTTAACACCAACACTAGGCTAAATATTCTCTGCCTTCAGAGCCAAATTCAGGAGCTTTGTCCTCTCGCACATTCCACGTATAAAACCCATTTCTTTTTCTTCTTCTTTTTATGGCCACGCCTGTGATATATGGAAGTTCCCTGGTAGGGACTGAATCAGAGCTGCAGCTGCCAGCCTATGCTGCAGCTTGAGGCAGCACTGGATACTTAACCCACTGAATGAGGCCAGGGATTGAACCTGAATCCTCATAGAAACTATGTCAGGTTCTTAAGCAGCAGAGCCACACTGGGAACTTCCAAACCCAAGTTTCTCATTCTGGACACCAGCATTTCCACTCTCTTCCCCACATTTTAAAGGCTCACCTACAACGCCAAATTTCACATTTTGTTTTTGTTCATAAAGTAGGTGGGACTGCCCAAAATGGTGAGTGGAGGGCTGGTGTCTTCTCACAGTGAAATGTAACCCATGCTTCAGTAAATGCTTGACCTGCTCGCTCGCCTGCTCACTCTCAGGCCAACGCCCTGGGCTGGGTCATAGATGCCCAGAGCCAACACCGCATGGGGCCACTGTACATCCCTCCAGGGACTTGGAAGCAGAGTGGCAACTGGCAGCATGACAAGCCTTTGGGGAGTGGCGCTTGCAGGACTGTGGAGCTGGGGAGACACACCTAATGGGGCTGGGGTGGGGGAAGAGAACCACCTCCAGGGGTGCTATGGAATAAATTGCTGCCCCCTATATCAACTGGTTGAAGCCTCAATCTCCAGCATCTCAGAATGGGACTATATTTGGAGGGAGGATCTTTAAAGAGGTGATTAATTTAAAGTGAATTGTTTACCTTGGAGCCTAATCCAGTCTGACTGGTGTCCTTACAAGAAGAGCTTTGGAGACAGAAAGAGACACCATGGGTGCACACGGGTGCACACAGCTACACAAGGACATGGCAATGGGAAGGGGGTCTGCCTGAGGAGTCCAAAATCCTGGTGCACAGATGGGCCTCATGTCGCTGCCTGGAGTCATTCCCAAGGGCGTGCAGGACTGTCACAGACGGGCACAGCTCCCAGAACAAAGCTCAGGGACACACAGCTTTCAGCGTGAGGTTCTGGGGTTCACAGTTAGATGGAGACATCCCTCTCAGTCATTGTAACCATGCCCTAGTAGCACAAACAAATGTCAGCAAATATTTAAAAAGTCATTTTCCCAAGGGTATGCTGTTGGGAGCCCTCCAGTTGCCCCTGTTAGTCCCACAAAAGTGAACTAATACGCATGTGGCATGCTGTGCTCCAAAGCCTGAGGGAGCGGTCCAAGTCCTGCGCTGTCCCTGGGGCTGGCGTCTGGGGCAGAGCAACCAGCGCCTGGAGGATGCAAGAAGGCAGAAGAAGCTCCTGGGAGCCTACTAATAGCACAAAGTACTTGTCTCTTTGGAAAAGAACGTGTCAGGCCTGTGAACTGGTGAACTCTTTGGATGGGCAAGGTGGAGATATCTACCAAAATGTGAAAACCTAAGGAGTCGCAGTGCTGAGAATTCATCCTGCAAAAATATCATCTCACATGTAATTGAAGAGAGTCGTACAATTAGGTTGATTAACAGGAGAAAGATGTCAGAGATATATGGATAAATCAAAAAAGCTGGTTTCATCTAGTGGCTCATAATCCCCTTCAGGCAGATCGAACAGACAGAAAGCTTGCATAAGCGTCAAATATTTCTCCAAGGAGTCATGAGAAAACTGGGGCACAGTAGATGCCTCTGGGAAGGGGTCCTTTCCATCATAAATCCTTCCTTGTTGTTACTTTTAAAAAATCCACCTTTATTATAAACATTAAGAAACATATCAAGAATCAAAAGAAAGGGTGTTCCCCGGTGGCTCAGAGGGTTAAGGATCCACTGTCGTCACTGCTGTGGATCTGGTTACTGCAGTGGTGGGAGTTTGATCCTTGGCCTGGGAATTGCTGTAGGCATGGCAAAAAAAAAAAAAAATATATATATATATATATATATAAAATATATATATATATATATATAAAATATATATATATATATATATATATTATATATATATATATATATATATATATATGAAAAAGTTCCACCTTATAGACCTAAACCTTGAACATCTCTCCAGGTTGCTAAGTCCTCGCCCACAGCCTTAAGCTCAGCCGCAGCAGATTGTTCTAGGTCCCATTGGCCCCCCTGCACTCCCCCAGCCTGTAACCGAGGCTCCCCAGGTGACTCTTCTGCTGGCTCTGTGCCATCCAATCCCCAGCATCCAATCCCCAGCAGAAGGATCTCTCGTAGACACCCCTCGTGCCAAGTATGAGGGGCTACAGCACAGAGTTCTGTCTGAAGCTTTGCCTTTGCTGTTCCCAGGATCCTCCAGGCCCCTTCACTCCCCCTCCCAAATTATTCATAAAAGTCAGCCCTGCCCACACTATACTGTCATCAGCTTTGGGTGACACTGATAAAGTCACCTTGTTCTTCCCCACAGCTCCCCAACAAATAGATGTTGAAAACAGTGGGATGAAGAAGGCTGTGTCTATGGGCGACGGTGGCCCCATTTGTCATGGTAAAAGCCTGGATCATAGCAGCAAAAACTTGGGCCTTACTTTATGGCGCACCCTGCAGTTGACAAAAGACTTCCTCCTACCCAGATTGAGGGCCACTGGGGCTTTTCCTGCTACAGGAAATAAACATGCCCAAAGGCCTACAGCTGCCATGTGGCAGGGCCAGCCCAGGGCCCAGGTCTCCTGGCATAGAGCAGGCAGCTCCCTGAGAGAGCAGGGCTACCCGTCCTGTGCCCTGCAGCACAGGGGCAGGTGGGTGGCCAGATGGGCCATAGGGTTGACAAAGACCCCACCCCCACCCCTTTGGGCTGCTGTTTCAATACAGGTGATGATCCCTAGCTTCCCTTTAGGGGCTCAACTCTGGCTGGCCCCGCACGCCTGCCTTTAATCCTGATTTAGGGTACTCCTAAATGCAGGACGCTTAAGCCCCAGGGAATGGGGCAGGAGTAATAACATTTGGGCTTAGCATAAAGCCTGGAAAATGTTTACTTATTTTATTTTTGGGGAAGGTCTACAAATGAGAATCTTTTTTTTTTTTAATGAAGTATAGTTGACTTATAATGTGTTAGTTTCTGTTGTATGGCAAAGTGATACAGTTATACACATACATATTCTTTTTCATGTTCCTTTTAAATTTCAGGTCATTACAAGCTATGGGATACAGTTCCTGTACTATACAGTAAATCCTTGTTGTTTATTTTATATAAAGTAGCATGTATATTTTAATCCTAAACTCCTAATTTTTATCCCTTCCCCCCTTTCCTCTCTGGTAATCATAAGTTTATTTTCCATGTCTATAATCTATTCCTGTTTTGTAAATAAGTTTATTTATATCACTTTTTAGATTCCACATATAAGTGATATCATATGATATTTGTCTTTTTCTGTCTAACTTACTTTACTTAGTATGATAATTTCTAGATTCAGCCAAGTTGCTGCAAACAACTTTGACTTTATTTCATTCTTTTTTATGTCTGAGTAGTATTCCATTGTATATATGTAGCACATCTTCTTTATCCATTCCTCTGTCCATGGACACTCAGGTTGCTTCCTTGTCTTGGCTACTGTGATAGTGCTGCTATGAACATTGGGGTACTGTTTTCTCCAAACATATGCCCAGGAGTGGGATTGCTGGATCATATGGTAACTTTCTTTTTAGTTTTTTAAGGAAACCCCATATTGTTTGCCATAGTGGCTGTACCAATTTTCATGCCCACCAACACTATAGGATGATTCCTTTTTCTCCACATTCTCAGCAGCATTTATTGTTTGGGAACTTTTTCATGATGGCCATTCTGATCGGAGGTGATATCTCATTTTAGTTTTGATTTACATTTCTCTAATAATTAATGATGTGGAGCATCTTTTCATGTGTCTCTTGGTCTGTCTTTGGAAAAGTGTCTATTTAGGTTTTCTGTGTGCCTTAAATATTTACATTTACTGCCCACTGGCAGAAGGTAAGTCCTTGGGGGCAGGGATCTTGTCTTTAGGAATAAAACTGAGCTAGCAGTGTCTAAACAATGGATGGCATCAATCATTAGAGCTCATTCTTTCTGAATCAACCCCTCCCGCCCCCGCTCCAAGTTCAGCACCTCAACTCACAGATTCCTAGAGCTGAGAGATGGACCACACCCCCCTCCCCCAGAAGATCCTGATTTTCCTCATCAGTGACCCTGGGAAATGGACCTGCAAAATCCTCCCAGTGAACTGGGGTGAGTGCCCCCACAGTGTCACCAGGGAGACTGGTTTGCAGGCAGGGAAAGCATCAGAGGATCAAAGAAGGGACAGCTCAGTTTCCAGAGATGCAGCTATTGGATCTGTCCATCTGTGCCAAGCATAGGTTTGAGTCTCTTTGGACCAGCATTAAAGTAAAAGAAATTTATTGTTGAATACTGAGAGTCTAAAGGCAGCAGGGTTGTAACTGGTGTGTGTGTTAAGTATTTAATCATCAGCATTTGTGATTCTTAACCAGAACACACAACTGGGATAGAAGAGGAGGATTATTCCTACAATTATGCCTCTAACTGAAAACTTCAGAACCATCCATCCCCTTTAACCACTAGACAAGGTCCCTAACACTGGGTGTAAGGGGTAAGTCCTCTCAAATTCCTTCTGCTTCAACCCTTGTTTTTTCCCACTCTGTTTCAGGTTGGGGATAAACTTTTTCTTTTTTTTAACTCTAAACAAACAGGTCCCATATCATCCACTTTGCTTATTTTCTTGAGCTCACCTAGAACAAACATGATCTTTTCTTTACCTCCTTGATTCAGGGGTTATTTTGTGGGTGTTCCTTCCCAATGCCACAGGCAAAGTGGACAGTGGTCACTCTCTTGAGCCAGCCTTTAGGAAACTCCACCCAAATGCCACATCTTCACTACTCCAGAGTTGTCTGGAACATTCTGGGGTATTACCAAAATATTCAGACTCAGCGGCCAGAAAATCAACAAGGTCCTACTGTAGAGCAAAGAGAACTATATTCAATGTGCTATAATAAACCATAATGGAAAAGAATATTTTTAAAAAAGAGTGTTGTGGTTCCCGTCATGGTGCAGCGGAAACGAATCTGACTAGGAACCACGAGGTTGCGGATTTGATCCCTGGCCTTGCTCAGTGGGTTAAGGATCCACAGCATTGCTGTGAGCTGTGGTGTAGGTCACAGATGTGGTTCTGATCTGGTGTTGCTGTGGCTGTGGTGTAGGCTGGCAGCTGCAGCTCCGATTGGACCCCTGGCCTGGGAACCTCCAGATGCCGTGGGTGTGGACAAAAAAAAGAGTGTATATCTATGTATAACTGAATCCCTTTGCTATACAGCAGAAATTAATACAACTTTGTAAATAAATTATACTTCAATTGAAAAAATGAAAAATAAAAAAACAAACTCAGCAGCCTGCCCACAGGCCCTGGTTTCTCATGACTGCAGCTGGGTTTATGAGGTGTTATTCTGTAAACAACATAAAGGAAGACTTCAGAAGGTCACAGTGTCAACACTTTGGAGACCAGCTGTGGAGAATAAGCCGTAGCCCAAGGCTCTGCTCAATGGCTCCAAAGTAGGAAGTGCAGGAGACACAGACCCACCAGGACCTGGCAGGCAGGTGCCCCAGTGGTTGCAGGCTGTCCCTTTGTAAAGAGTGTCCTAGCATCTTATCCAGATACCCTGTTCCAGACACCGTGACCTAGGCTATGCATGTCCAGCAGGCTGAGCTGAAATCAGGTGGCTGCCCATGACTGCCTGCACTAGGAAAGAGGGTGTCTGACCCCTTGGCCTCTGTAGCAGCGACCAGCAACTCCTGGAAGGCAGCCCTCTAAACAAATGGATGGGAGTCTAAGAACAAAACCCCAAACTGCCCAACCACCAGTGCTGAGCATCACATTCACACCTCCAGAACCTTGCCTTCCCCAGCTGTGTCCAAGACCCCTGGTGCCTGTTCCCGCCCTTCTCTTTTTGACCTCTTCTGTTTGAACCAGAGAGGACTGTGCTGGTCTTGGCTCAGCTCCACTCTACTCCCCATTGCAGTATTATTTTTACTCAGGTTCCAGACATCATTCCTGTCAACATTCTCCCCCCTTTTTTTTCTTTATTTTAGGGCAACACCTAGGCATATGGAAGTTCCCAGGCTAGGGGTTGCATTAGAGCTGCAGCTGCAGGCCTACAACACAGCCACAGCAACAACAGATCCAAATCACATCCACCAACTTCTCCACAGCTCATAGCGACACAGGATCCTTAACCCACAGAGCAAGGCCGGGGATTGAACACGCATCCTCATGTACACTATGTTGGGTGCTTAACCCACTGAGCCACAAGGGCAACTCCCCTGCCATTTTTTTAAAGTTTTTTTTGAATTATAATTGATTTACAACATTGTGATACTTTCTGCTGTACAACAAGGTGATTCAGTTATTCAGTTACGCATATATACACCTCCATTCTCTTTCAGATTCTTTTCCCACATAGATTTTCACAGAATATTGGGTAGAGTTCCCTGTGCTACACAGCAGGTCCCCACAGGCCAATCACTCCATACACCTCATATGCCAGTCCCATACACCCAGCACACCCTTTCCCTGACCTGTCCACTTTGGTAATCATAAGTTTGTTTTCAAAGTCTTTGAATCTGTTTCCACTCTGCACATAAATTCATTTTATCCGTTTTTTAGATTCCACATATAAGTAATATCACATGACGCTTGTCTTTCACAGTCTGATCACCTTAGTATGATAATTTCTAGATCCATCCATGTTGCTGCAAATGGCCCTTTTTCATTCTTTTTTTATGGCTGAGTAATATTCTATTGTATACATGTACCACTTCTTCTTTATCCTTTCCTCTGTCAAGGACATATAGGTTGTTCCATGTCTTGGCTGTTGTAAATAGTGCTGCAGTGAACGTTGGGGTGCATGTATTTTTTTGAATTATGGTTTTCTCCAGATAGATGCCCAGAAGTGGGATTGCTGGAGTTCTATTTTTAGTTTCCCATAAAAACATATTTCTTTGGAATTCCCTGCTGGCACAGTGGGTTAAGGATCTGACATTGTCGCTGCTGTGGTGTGGGTTCAATACCTGGTCCAGGAACTTCCACATGCTGCAGGCACAGCCAAAAAAAAAAAAAAAAAAAAAAAAAACCCAAAACCAACCACATTTCTTTTCTTTACAATCACAGATTGTAATATTTCTTCTGCTCTTGCTGACAGTGGATTAAAAATACAACTCAGGACCCAAGAAAGACCTGAGATGCAGTCCTGAGCCCAAAGTCCTCAGCAGGGACACCTGCAGTAACCTTCACACCCCAGGAATCCCATGGACCTAGGGGACCCTGGGGTCCTGTCCTGTCCATTGGTCTGCCTAGTCTAGCTCCCAGAGAGGTCTAAATTGTGAGATTTGGAGTTCCTGTTGTGGCTCAGTGGGTTAAGAACCTGACATATCTCTACAAGGATGCCAGTTTGATCCCTGTCCTCACTCAGTGGGTTAAGGATCCAGCATTGCACAAGCTGTGGAGTAGGTCACAGATCTGGCTTGGATCCTGTGTTGCTGTGGCTGTGGTGAAGAATAGCAGCTGTACCTTCTGTTTGAGCCCTAGCCTGGGAATTTCCATATGCTGCAGGTGCAGCCATAAAAGAAAAAAAATAAATTGCAAGATCCTTGGAGAGACCCAGACATGACCATACCCAGGGCCTCTGGCTCTCTCACAAGGCCACTAACTCTGCCCCAGCTTCCATCCTCTGGGCTCTGCCCACCTGGTTCTCATCCACACTTTCCCAGGGGACAGGCTTCTCTGGCCTTTGCACTTTGAGGCTCTGCTGGACACAACTTCGTGTCCACCCTTCACTGTTCTCCTTGGCCTGGTATGACTTGCCCAGCCAGGCCACGGGAGTCTTCTCTGCAGGAGGGATCGGCATCATGAAGATCACAAAGCAGGACCAGGTGGAGCTTTCAGCATCAAAAGGGAGCCCCCCCCCCCAACTTCTCCAAAGAAGATAGACAGATGGCCAACAGACACATGAAAAGATGCTCCACATAATTAATTATCAGAGAAATGCAAATCAAAGCTACTATGAGATACCACCTCACGTTTGTCAGAATGACCATCATCAAAAAGTCTACAAACAATAAATTCCACAGAGGGTGCAAAGAAAAGGGTACCTTCCTTCACTGTTGATGGAAATGTAAATTGGTAAAACCACTATGGAAAACAGTATGGAGGTACCTCAGAAAACTATACATAGAACTACCATATGACCCAGCAATCCCACTCCTGGGCAGATACCCAGACAAAATTTTCATTGAAAAAGATACATGCGGGAGTTCCCGTCGTGGCGCAGTGGTTAACGAATCCGACCAGGAACCATGAGGTTGCGGGTTCGGTCCCTGCCCTTGCTCAGTGGGTTAACGATCCGGCGTTGCCGTGAGCTGTGGTGTAGGTTGCAGACGCGGCTTGGATCCCGCGTTGCTGTGGCTCTGGCGTGGGCCCGTGGCTACAGCTCCAATTCAGCCCCTAGCCTGGGAACCTCCATATGCCGCGGGAGCAGCCCAAGAAATAGCAACAACAACAACAACAACAACAACAAAAAAAAGAAAAAGATACATGCATCCATATGTTCATCACAGCACTATTCACAATAGTCAAGACATGGAAACAACCTAAATGTCCATCAACAGATGAATGGATTAAGATGTGGTGTGTATATATATATAATGGAACACTACTTGGCCATAAAAAGAACCAAATAATGCCATTTGTAGCAACATGGATGGAACTAGAGACTCTTATACTAAGTGAAGTAAGTCAGAAAGAAAAAGACAAATACCATATGATATCACTTATATCTGGAATCTAATATTCAGCACAAATAAACCTTTCCACAGAAAAGAAAATCATGGACTTGGAGAACAGACTTGTGGTTGCCAAGGGCAAAGGGGAGGGAGTGGGATGGACAGGGAGTCCGGGGTTAACAGATGTAAACTATTGCATTTGGAGTGGATAAGCAATGAGATCCTGCTGTATAGCACAGGCAGCTATATCTAGTCACTTGTGATGAAACATGATGGAGGATAAGTGAGAAAAAGAATGTGTGTGTGTGTGTGCATGCACACGCGTGACTGGGTCACTTTGTTATACAGCAGAAATTGACAGAACACTGTAAATCAACTATAGTGGAAAAAATAAAAATCATAATAGAAAAAACTAAAATAGAACTACCATATGATCCAGTAATGCCACTCTTGGCCCATCTGAAGGAAACTGTAATTCAAAAAGAAACATGCAGCCCATCGTTCATAGATAGCAGCACTATTCACAATAGCCAAGACAAGGAAGCAACCTAAGTGTCCATTGACAGATGAATGGATAAAAAGTATGGTGTATACATACATAATGGAATATTACTCAGCCATAAAAAGACCAAAATAATACCATTTGCAGCAACATGGATGGACCTAGAGGTTATCATACTAAGTGAAATACATCAGACAGAGAAAGACAAATATGGGATATTACTTATATGTGTAACAAGTGTGACACGGTAATGTGGAATAAATATGATACAAATGAACTTATTTACAAAACAGAATCAAAAAACCCCCAAAGAAATGAAAAAATGAGCCCCCAATTTTAAAACAAGGGCTAGGATGCAGGGTCAGGAGAAAAAAAGCACAGGCCACATGATGGACAGATTCTGGTAGATGGTCCCCTCACCATGCAGACCTAAGGGGCCATCAGTCAGGATGCTTTCCTGTGCAACTGCCTCTTTGTCCACAGGGGGATGCCAGGCTCAGACACTGTGGTCTGGCTGATGTGCCAAGGATGAGAGAAGGCAGAAAGATGAGGCCAGGCAAAGGCCAAGGCTCTGCATCACCCTTCTCACCTGCTTCCTTCAACCAGAAGAAGTAGGACATATGCATGGGGCACCCCTTCCTTTTCTTTTAAAGCAAAGGAAAAGACCATTTAAGCAACAGGGGCCAGTTCCTTCTCTGCTGAGTAGAAGCAACTGGGCATCTTGGAGCAGATTTTGTTTGTTTTTCAGATATTCTGCTCAGTAGTAGCCCTGGAAGGAAGCTGAACAAAGGCTGTGCCTGCCCTCCACTGCAGAGTCAAAGGTGCAGAGCAATGTGGGTGGCAAATTGGAGGGGGGCTGAGAAGGACAGTAGAAAAATCAGACTTGATATTCTGACAGCTTCCCTCAAAAAGGAAAAACAAATATGTAAAAGAAAAAATGTAAGGCGTTCTCACTGTGGCACAGCAGGTTAAGGATCTGGTGTTGTCGCTGGTGGCATGGGTTTGATCCCTGGCCTGGCACAATGGGTTAAGGATATGGCATTGCTGCAGCTGGCCTGGGAATCCCTCCATATACCACAAGTGCAACCGAAAAAAATAAAACCAAAAGAAAGAAAAAATGTATAATTCTATACATATGTAATTATTTTCTCATGACATAATACCCTAATATGCTCTATTTGTGTAAAATCAAGCAACAGGGGAAAAAAAGCAAAACTCCAACTTGACTATCCTCCCCATCCTCTCTGCCCCAGTCCTTGGCCCTCCTCCTGGGACCTACTCTTCTCAGTGGCTTTCTGGCCTCTTGTCACACATTCAGGACCAACAGAAGGTGTGTAAACCCACAGGAGGATGCAGTCTATTTATGAAAATAGTATCAAACACTTGTCCATGTACAACTTGCGTATCCAATTAAAAGTGTATCTGGGAGTTTCCTGGTAGCCTAGAGGTTAGAGACTCACCATTGTCACTGCTGTGGCTCAGGTCTGATCCCTGGCCCAGGAACTTCTGCATGCCGAGGGAATGGCCAAAAAAACTGTATCTGGGAGGCCTTTCCACGCTCAGGCATAGCCCTACCTCGATCTGCAGTTGCTGCCTAGTGTTTTAGCATATGGATATCCCACCATATACTTACCAACACTTTAGCCACAAATACCTAGGTGGTCTGCAGGTTTTTTGCTCTATAAGCAATGCTTCAATGAGACTCTTACGCATTAGCTTTGTATCCACATGTACAAACGTTTCTCGGAGGTAGATAGCCAAGAAGTGGATTTTGAATATTCACAGATGTAAGCCATTTGCTTTCTGTAAAAATAGCAAATTTCCGTGCCCATTTAAATTTTTTTCATCCAAAAATTTTTGAATAAGAGAATAAGTAGCACCTGAAATCTCAACACTCGAAGATAATAATAAACATTACCATTTTTTAGACTTACACGCACATGCATACACACACACACATTTATATTCATGGGGATTCATCAACATGCATTATAGAAACTTAAGTACCCTTTTAATGCAGTCATTTTCCTTTTGAATTTCTCTTTCCTTTCAACCCCCCATCTCCCTCAGGGACTAATCTCTTTAATCTAACATGGACCTCTGGTTAAACATGCTGGATTGAAACTATGCATTAACCTCTGCTCGCTTCCAAAACTCCACTAAAATGACAGTAAATGGATGACAAAGGCATTATCCCTAAGAGACAAAGAGATCAGCAGAATTCTGTACAGCACTCAAGAAAGGCCCAGAACATGTGGGAAGCTGGAAAGCAGCTGGATTGACGGCTGGCATTGATTTAGCAGAGTAGGGAGAGCTGAATATCTAGCTGCCTTCAGCAGGAAGCTAAGAGCACATAGCTGGTTTGTACCTGATGAACCCAGACATTTACGTAAGTGCTGGAAGACATCTAGAATCCTTTGGGAAAGTGTGAAATCAGAAGCTGCTGCTGGTCAGCCTAATAGTCAGCTCAATCTCTAGACTGTCTCCTTCACCCCTCAAGTGACTTCCCTCCCCTCTCCTGGTAGGGAACAAAGTGTTCTGTCTGAGAAGGTGGAATCATATGGCCTACAGATGTGGGGCTGGAGGAACAAGCTCCATTCTGAACACAGGGCACAGCAGATGTGATATGCTTGGAACCACTCTTCCTACAGCTCAGGGAACCTTAGCAGCCAAGCTTATCCTCCCAAGTAAGAGGCTGGAGGGGTTCCCTCAGCAAGAATTACCTTATAGAAAAGAAACACAGAGGGCAGGGCAAGATGGCAGAGGAGTAGGACATGGAGCATGCTTCCTCCCACAAATATATCAAAAATACATCTATATGTGGAATGATTCTCACAGAACATTCATAGAACATATACTGAATGCTGGCAGAAGACCTGAGGTTTCCAAAAGGGCAAGAGAACCTTCATGTAACTGGGTAGGACAAAAGAAAAAAAAAAGATAGAGGGAGAAAGGAATCAGGATGGGACCAGCATCCCTGGCAGGAAGCTATGACAGAGGAAGGCACCTCACTGGCAGAGAGACCAGCAAAGACAGAGGGGGAGCTTTGGAGCCCTGGAGGAGACTGCAGCAACCAGTCTGAAGAAGGCAAACCAGAGAAAGACCTACATAATCAGTTTACACTCCCACCTAGCACACCCCAGCCAGAAGCACTCTATCAGTGAGGTGGGTGGGGGCTTGGGGCTAAGACTCGGGCTTTGGAGGTCAGATCCTGGGAGAGGGCTGGGGTTGGCTTCTAGGAAACAATCAGGGAACTGGGATGGGATGTACTATAGCCGAGGGAGACCAGGAAGAAGCCTAGGCCCACCGGAGAGGCATGGCGCCATTGTTGGAGGGTGCGAGAGGGGAGGGGTGGGACCACGGTGTTTCTTTCTCCATCATGGGCTCTTAGGCTGCAGGGCACCACTTGCATGAGCTCCGGGGTGGGTGTTAGCCACTGCAGTCATCCTGGACTCCAGAGGCAGGAGCAGACTACTGTCTCTACTGATGGCCTCATGAGTGGGTGACAGTCACTATTCCTTCCTTCTCAGGAATGCTCAAGGCCCATTGCTGCCACTGCCCCCAGAGGGCCTGAAACTGTGACCAGTGCTCCTCTGGGGAGCACACAGGGCTCACTGCTGCTGCTCCCAGGAGTCCTGTAACAGAGCATCAGCCACTGCCCTTGGCTCCCTGAGAGCTCATACAGCCTGCTGCTGCCCCTGAGGGTTCTGTGACCCTTACTTCTTCATCAGTGTGCATGGCCCACAGCCACCACCAAAAGGGCTTGTGGCTGGGTATCAGCAGTGGCCACCACCAGATTCCAGGAGGGATTGTGTAAGCACCACCACCTCCCTCATGGACTACACCCTTAGCCATGGCCCGGCTCTGGATGTGCATGTCAGCTGCTATCACTACTGATAACTTCAGGACTAGGCACCAGCTGCCTTATTTGCATACCTACCACCAAGGGGATAGTGGCTAGCACACACTGAGGAAAGAGAAAATAACCATTCATACTAAGAACAGCCTTGCAATTAAGGAGAAAAGGTTGAAATCTCTCCTCCCAACTGTGTGAATCATGGATTTACACCTCTGCTTCCAACCTTATCAATTCATTGCTGGCAGAACATCTGAGTAGACAACAAGGGCCTCCACACTTGAGATAGGTCTGGCTTTAGCAGCTGTGGGCTTTGTGGGTATATACACTGGGGGTTGGACTAAACCAGAGTCTGAACTGTTACCATAAATCCCACAGCAGTCTCAGGAGCATAAATACTGCAATCCTGAGTCCTGACCACCATTGCACTGGTGGCCTGATGAAACAATGCCTGAGAGACACTGTAGGCATACCCACAGGTAAGATATGGGGGCAAGAACAGTGCCAACAACAGTGTAATCTGTGAACCTACGCAAGGAGGAAAATGTGACACAACAGAGCACATTTACAGGTGAACAGCTCCAGCAGAGAAATACTCAGTGCCTCCTCTCCCAGTGGGAGTACTGAAAACCCACCTACCTTGCACTGAAGATCAGAAACAGCTCAGAAACAGATCTGGGGGTTTGTATTCCAACAACTAGAGAGCAGATCCTTCCCCTTACAGGACAGTGACAATCACAGGGCAAGTAGGAGGCCCTGCTCAATATTCATTGCAGACTCTGGTCATCACTACATCAGTCACACCTCTTATCAGGGGGATAATGGCCAACACACACTGAAGAAAGAGGTGACAGGATGCCTAAAGTTGTTCTGAGCCAATAGCCACCTCTAAATATACCCCTTGACATAGCCCTCACCAGCAGAGGGACAATACCCAGCTCCACCTACCAATGGGAAGACCTCAGCCCTTCCAACCAAGAAGTCTGCACAAGCCCCAGGCCAACCTTATCCACCAGACTGTAGACACCAGAAACAAGAGAAATTAAAACCCTGCAGCCTATAGAAAGGAAATCACAGACAAAATGAGAAGACAAATATGTTTCAAAGGAACAAGATAAAAACACACAAAAACAACTAAATGAAGAGAAAGGCAATTTACCTAAAAAAGAACTCAGAGTAATGATAGTAAAGATGATCCAAGATCTCAGAAAAAGAATGGATGCACAGATCAAGACATTACAAGAAACGTTTAACAAAGAGCTGAGGATTTAAAGAGCAAGCAAACAAAGATAAATAACACAATATCTGAAATGAAAAATACACTAGAAGGAATCAACAGCAGGATAAAGGAGGCAGAAGAAGTGAGGTGGAAGACGGAGTGGTGGAAATCACTATCATGGAAAAGAATAAAGACAAAGGAATGAAAAGAACCAAGGAGAGTCTAGGAGCCCTCTGGGACAATAAACATGCCAATATTCATATCATAGGGGTCTCAGAAGGAGAAGAGAGAAAAAAAGGTCCAGAGAAAATATCTGAAATGATAATAGCTGAAAAATTCCCTAACATGGGAAAGGAAACATTCACTCAAGTTAAGGAAGCACAGAGAATCCCATTCAGGATAAACCCAAGAAGAAACACATCAAGACATACATTAATCAAACTGACAAAATTAAAAACAAAGAAAAAATATTAAAAAATACAAGGGAGGACATTCCTGTTGTGGCTCAGTGGTAATGAACCCAACTAGTATCCATGAGGATGCAGGTTCAATCCCTAGCCTCGCTCAGTGGGTTAAGGATCCAGCATTGCCGTGAGCTGTGGTGTAGGTCACAAATGCAGCTCAGATCCTGAGTTGCTGTGGCTGTGGCTGTGGCCAGCAACTGCAGTTCTGATTCGACCCCTAGCCTGGGAACTTCTACATGTCACAGGAGTGGCCCTTAAAAAAAAAAAAAAAAAAAAAAAAAACCATAACCAACCAACCAAACAAAAACCAAGGGAAAAGCAACAATTAACATACAAGGGAACACTAATAGGGCTAGAAGTTGGTTTTTTAGCAGAAACTACAGCCTGAAGGGAGCAGTTATCTAAAGCAGTAAATGGGAAAAACATTCAACCAAGAATACCCAGCAAAGCTCTCATTCAGATTTGGTGGAGAAATCAAAAGCCTTACAGACAAGCAAAAGCTAAAAGAATTGAGCACCACCAACCCAGATTTATAATAAATACTAAAAGAAAGTCTCTAGATTGAAAAGAAAAAAAAAATGCCACAACTAGAAACAAGAAAATCATAATAGAAAAGCTCACCAGTAAAGGCAAACATAAAATAAAAGTAAAAAATCATCCCACAGACAAATATGACATCAAAATCAGCAATCATGAGAAGAGGAGGGGATGAATGTAGAATACTGAAAAAGCATTTGAAATTAAAAGACTAGCACCTTAAAACAATTTTTTTTGTGTGTGTATATATCTATATATATCTATATAGATAGATAGATAGATAGATAGATAGATATACACACATATATATATATAAACTCTATTATATATATATCTCTATTATACATATATTATATATATATATATCTCTATTATACATATAGCTCTATTAAAACCTTATGGGAACAACAAAACAAAAAACTACAATAGACATACTCTATTTTTTAAAAAATTTACAATTTTCTTGTATTTTTTTCTAAAAAAGAAAACGCAACCCAAATACAAAACTAAAGACTGTCATCAAATCACAAGAGAAGAGAACAAAAGAGGAAGGGAAGAAAAAAGTCCAACATTAACAAATCCAAAACAATTAAGAAAATAGCAATAAGTACATAATATGAATAATTACCTTGAATGTAAATGGATTAAATGATCCAACCAAAAGACATAGACTGGCTGAATGGATGCAAAAATAAGACCTGCACATACACTGTCCACAAGAGACCCACTTCAGACCTAGGGACATATACAGACCTAAAGTGAGGGGATGGGAGAAAGTATTACATGCAAATGGAAATCACAGAAAAGCAGAATAGCAATACTCATATCAGACAAAATAGATTTCAAAATAAAGAAGGTCGCAAGAGACAAAGAAATAAGAACAAACAAAACCCAGT
Source organism: Sus scrofa (assembly GCF_054392235.1). Lineage (NCBI taxonomy): Eukaryota > Metazoa > Chordata > Mammalia > Artiodactyla > Suidae > Sus > Sus scrofa. The sequence goes on from NC_139383.1 coordinate 154,508,709, forward strand.
TCGAAGAAGGAAAAAAATCATAAATATCAGACAGCAATAAATGAAAGAGACAAAATAATAGAAAAGATCAATGAAACTAAAAGCTTTTTCTTTGAAAAGATTGACAAAATTGATAAATCTTTAGCAAGACATCAAGAAAAAAAGAGAGAACTCAAATCAATAAAATTAGACATGAAAAAGGAGAAAAAAGGAGAAATTACAACTGACACCACAGAAATACAAAGGATCATAAGAGAATACAACAAGCTACCATGTATAATAATGGAATGGAAAACATAAATGGACAAATTCTTATAAAGACAAACTTGCAAGATTAAACTAGGAAGAAATAGAAAATATGAACAAACCAACCACAAGTTCTAAAACTGAAAATGTTCTTCAAAAACTTCCAACAAACAAAAGTTTAGGACCAGATGGCTTCACAGTTGAGTTCTATCAAATATTTAGAGAAGAGTTAACACCTATCCTTCTGAAACTCTTCTAAAAATTGCAGAGAAAGGAATACTCCCAAGCTCATTCTGTGAGGCCACCACACCATCACCCTGATACCAAAACCAGACAAAGACATCAAAAAAAAAAAGTAAGAAATAAAGAAAGAAAGAAAGAAAGAAAGAAAGAAAGAAAGAAAGAAAGAAAGAAAGAAAGAAAGAAAAGTACAGGCCAATATAATTGATGAATTTAGATGCAAAAATCCTCAACAAAATATTAGTAAACTGAATCCAACAATATATTAAAAGGGTCATAAACCATGATCAAGTGAGATTTATCCCAGGGATTCAAGGATTCTTCAATATATGTAAGTCAGTCAATGTGATATATCACATTAACAAACTGAGGAATAAAGACCATACAATCATCTCAATGGATGCAAAAAGAGCTTTCAACAAAATTCAATACCCATTTTTGATAAAAACTCTCCAGAAAGTGGGCATAGAGGGAAACTACCTCAACATAATAAATGCCATATATGACTAACCCACAGCTAACATCATTCTTCATGGTGAAAAGCTGAAAGCTTTCCCACTAAGATCAGAAATAAGACAAGGATGCTCACTCTCACCATTTTTATTCAACATAGTTTTGGAAGTCTTAACCACAACAATCAGAGAAGAAAAAGAAATAAAAGGAATCCAAATTGGAAAAGAAAAGTAAAATTATCACTGTTTGCAGATGACATTAAACTATACATAGGAAATCCTAAAGATACCACCAGAAAAGTACTAGAGCTCATCAATGAATTTGGAAAAGTTGCAGGATACAAAATTAATACACAGAAATCTGGAGTTCCCATCATGGTACAGTGGAAATGAATCCAACTAGGAACCATGAGGTTGCGGGTTAGATCCCTGGCCTCACTCAGTGGGTTAAGGATCCGGCGTTGCCGTGAGCTGTGGTGTAGGTTGCAGATGTGGCTCAGATCTGGCATTGCTGTGGCTGTGGTGTAGGCCAGCAGCTGTAGCTCCAATTCAACCCTTAGCCTGAGAACCTCCATATGCCATGGGTGCAGTCCTGAAAAGACAAAAAAGACAAAAAAAAAAAAAAAAAAAAGAAATCTCTTGCATTTCTATACACTAACAATGAAAGATCAGAAAGAGAAATTAGGGAAATTATCTCATTTATCACACATCAGAAAGAACAAAATATCTAGGAACAAACCTACTTAAAGAGACAAAAGACCTGTACTCTGAAAACTCTAAGATGCTTATGAAAGAAATCAAAGATGACACAAACAGGTGAAAAGATGGAAGAATTCTTGGATTGGAAGAATCAACATAATTATGCCACCCAAGGCAATCTATAGATTCAGAACTAGAACAAAAACTTTTAAAAATTGTATGGAAACACAAAAGATCCTGAATAGCCAAAGCACTCTTGAGAAAGAAAAACAGAGCCTGGAGGAATCAGGATCCCAGAGTTCAGACTTTACTACAAAGTATTGTCATCAAATCAGTATGGTACTGGCACAAAACCAGAAATATAATCAGTTAGACAGCATAGATACACACAAGTAAACTCATGCACCTATGGTCAATTAATCTACAATAAAGGAGGCAAGAATATATAATGGAGGAAAGACAGTCCCTTCAATAAATGGTGTTGGGAAAAATGGACAGCTCCCTGTAAAAGAATGAAATTAATACCATATACAAAAATAAACTCAAAGGGGTTAAGGACCTGAACATAAGACCAGATACTATAATTCTCTTAGAGGAAAACAGGCAGAACACTCTTTGACATAAATTGCAGCAGTATCTTTTTTGTCCCGTCTCCTAGAGTAATGAAAATAAAAACAAAAATAAACAAATGAGACCTAATTAAACTCAAAAGCTTTTGCAGAGCAAAGGAAACCGTAAACAAAACAAAAAGACAACCTACAGAATCAGAAAAAATATTTGCAAAGCAACTGATAAAGGATTAATTTTCAAAATACACAAACATCTCATACAGCTTTACACCAAAACACCAAACAACCCAACTAAAAAATGGTCATAAGTTCTATATGGACATTTCTACAAAGACAGACAAATTTCCAAAAGCACATGAAAAGATGCTCAATGTTACTAATTATTAGAGAAATACAAATCAAAACTACAATGAGGTATCACCTCACACCACACAGACTGGTCATGACCAAAAAGCCAACAAACAATAAATGCTGGAGAGGATGTGGAGAAAAGGGAACCTTCCTACACTGTTGTTGCAAACATAAGCAGGTGCAGCCACAATGGAGAACAGTATGGGGGTTCCTTAAAAAAACCAAATATAGCACTACCAAATGATCCATCAATCCCATTCCTGGGCACATATCTGGATAATATTGTAATTGGAAAAGATACATGCACCCCCATGTTCATAGCAGCATTATTCACAATAGCCAAGACATGGAAGCAACTTAAATGTTCCTCAAGAGAGGATTGTATAAAGGAGAAGTGTACATATATACAATGGAATACTACTCAGCCATAAAATGAATGAAACAGCACCATTTACAACAACATGGTTGGACATGGAAATTATCATACTAAGTGAAGTAAGTCAGAGAGACAAAGGCAAATATCATATGAGATCACTAATATGTGGAATCTATTGAAAATGATACAAAGGAATGTACAAAACAGAAATAGACTCAAATAGTTTGAAATCAAATTTATGGCTACTAAAGGGGAAAGGTGGGGGAGAGAGAGATAAATTTAGGCGGTTGGGATTGACATATATATATTACTATATATAAAATGGATAGATAAAAGGACCTACTATATAGTGCAGGATAACCTACTTAATACTGTATAATAACGCACATGGAAAAAGAATCTGGAAAGGAATGGATATATGTATATGTATAACTGATTTACCTTGCTGTACACCTAAAATTAACACAACTTTATACGCCAATAAAATGTACTTTAAAAAAAGAAAAGATACACATATGCTGGTGTTACCAAGGCTGTTAACACAGAATTATACCCCTGCCCACCCTTAAATGGAAAGCAGTTACACTTACCTAAATTTCAGGAGGAAGCTGCAAAGAGAAAAAAACCCAAGCACTGGGTAAAACCAAGATATCATAAGATGTGACTTCCATTTGACCTTGAACCTCATTACACGCTCATTGTAATGAATTAGCTAAATGACACACCCACCAGCACCATGACAGTTGACAACTGCCATGACAGCAACTAGAAAAGCCCATACAGAGAGGACAAGATGGCGGAGGAGTAGGGGGACACGCTCACCCTCTCCCACAAACACAACAAAAAAAGCACATCTACAGAATAAATGACTCGCACAGAACAGCAACCAATCGCTGGCAGAGGAACCTAAACTCCAATAACGGCAAGAAGTTCGTGACATTACTGGGCAGAACGGGAGAAAAGAGGAGAGTGAGAGAAGGTGAATCCGAGCGGGACGGGCGCTCCCGATGGGGAACTGCGGAGGAGAAAGGGATCCCGCACCCTGGAAAGTCACCTACCGGGGGAAAGATCAAACAAACCGGAGGAATCTCCAGATGCAGAGAAGAGTGTAGCAGTAAGTTGGAGTACGGAAAAGCCGATCAAGAACCCAATGGACCATCTGAACTACAGGCACAGTCACCAAAAATTGAGACGCCTGGGTGGGGGCTGGGCACCGAATCCTCGGCTCCAGAGGTTAGTCCCTGGGAAAGGGCCGGGGGACCCCTGGGGGGGGGGGCTGGGAACCGAGACCTCGCCTCCGAATGTTAGTCCCCTAGAGGGGGCCGGGGGACGCCTGGGGGGGGGCTGGGCACCGAGACCTCGCCTCCGAAGGTTAGTCCCCGGGGGACGCCTGGGGGGGGCTGGGCACCGAGACCTCGGCCCGGAGGTTAGTCCCCGGGCTGGGGGGGCGGGGCGGAGCGGAAACTGCTTGGGAGGTCTAGAAACCATTTGACGGGGCAGAGACTGCCTGGGAGACTAGAAAACAAAGCTGTTGCAGAGGAAGGGAACAATACTCTAGGGGCGGGGAAGTGGAAAGCTGCATCAGAGGGTACCTGGGAGAAGAGCCTGGTCTGCGCCCATGCTGGGGAGGGGAGAGAAGAAGGGGTGGGTCCCCATAGAATACCCCCCACGCCACAGCAAGCTTACAGGCCCGCTAGCTAGCAGAAAGCTGTGCTTCCCAGTGCATCCCCTCCCCCCACCCCCAACACCCCCTAAGCTCTCACCGGACCTGGGGCTGCCTGCCATCCGGGAGGGCTGGCCTCAACAATTGCCTGAAGCCTACCACCGCAGGGGCTGTCCCTGCACAGGCCTGCTTGCCCTTTGGAGGGGCTACACTTCCACAGAGCAGCACCAAACACCACCAGCCCCTGAGAAAAGGCCTGCAGCCCAGAAAAGCTAGAACAAGCCTAGCCAGGCCATGAATAGATCGGCCTAATTCTCGGACGGTTTTTCTGAGTCGGGCTGCCCCAGGGAGGAGCCTCTTGGGTTTCCAACGGCCCTGCTACCCGCCCAAGTCCCCAGGGGGTGCCCTAGTGGATCAGCTGCATAGGACTGCACTCCAGGCAGGACCCCCTGCATCCCAGAAAAGCTGCAACAAGCCTGGCCGAGTCAGGAAAAGATCTCAGACGGTTTTTCTGAGTCAGGCTGCCCCAGGGAGGAGCCTCTTGGATCTCCAATGGCCCTGCTACCCGCCCAAGCCCCCAGGGGGTGCCCTAGTGGATCAGCTGCATAGGATTGCCAGCTCCAGGCAGGACCCCCTGCAGCCCAGAAAAGCTGCAACAAGCCTGGCCGAGTCGGGAAAAGATCTCAGATGGTTTTTCTGAGTCGGGCTGCCCTGGGGAGGAGCCTCTTGGGTTTCCAGTGGCCCTGCAACCCACCCAAGCCCCCAGGGGGTGCCCTAGTGGATCAGCTGCATAGGACTGCCAGCTCCAGGCAGGACCCCCTGCAGCCCAGAAAAGTTGCAACAAGCCTGGCCGAGTCAGGAAAAGATCTCAGACGGTCTTTCTGAGTCGGGCTGCCCTGGGGAGGAGTCTCTTGGGTTTCCAGTGGCCCTGCTACCCGCCCAAGCCCCCAGGGGGTGCCCCACTCCCACGGAATAGCTACCCGCCCAAACCCCCAGGGGGTGCCCCAGCCCCCTGGAAGAGCCCCTGCAGCCCAGAAAAGCTGCAACAAGCTCGGCCAGACTGTGAAAAGATCCGCCTACATTCTCAGGCTGTCCTTCTGAGTTGGGCTGCCCTAGGGAAGAGCCTCTTAGGTTCTCAGTGACCCAGATAGCTGCTCCAGCCCCCAGGGGGTGCGGCACTCCTGAGGAACAGCTTCCCAACACCACCAACCCCCTGCAAGAACCCCACAGCCTAAAAACACCAGAGCAAGCTCTGCCTGACCGAGTGAAATGTGCTACCATCGTGGGGTGGACCTCCCAGTCCTGTCTGCCCTCAGGAAGCCCTCCTTTGCTTCAAAGAAACACTGTTAGCCCCATCAACACTCCAGAAAAGCCACACTGCCTCAAAAAAGATTGACCAACAACGCCAGCCCTCAGGAAATATTCCACAACAGTGACAAGGCAAACACTGCCCAATAACGGAGACTACAACTCCCTCAGGAGAACGAAAACAACAAGCAGGATGAAGAAGCTGAGAAACCACCCCCAGTCAAACCAACAGGAGAGCTCACCTAAAGCAGTCAACAATGAAACTGATCTCTGCAGTCAGACAGACCTGGAGTTCAAAAGAGAAATAGTGAAAATACTGAAGGAATTAAGAGAAGATATGAACAGTAATGCAGATACCCTCAGAAAGGAACTAGAAAAGATAAGGAGGAGCCAAGAAAAACTACAACATTCATTTGCAGAGATGCAAAATGAACTAAGGGCAGTAAAAACCAGAATGAATAATGCAGAAGAACGAATCAGTGATATGGAAGATAGAATAATGGGAATCACTCAATCCGGTCAACAGACGGAAAACCGAATCAAAAAACTGGAAAGCAATATAAGAGACCTATGGGATAATATAAAGCGGGCCAATCTATGCATAATAGGAATTCCAGAAGGAGTAGAAAAAGATAAGGGGATGGAAAATATATTTGAAGAAATTATCGCTGGAAACTTCCCAAATCTAAAGGATACTGGATTCAAGATACAAGAAGCACAGAGGGCCCCAAACAAACTGAACCCAAACAGACCCACACCAAGACACATCATAATAAAAATGGCAAAAGTTAGTGATAAAGAGAGGATCCTAAAGGCAGCAAGAGAAAAACAGAATGTTACCTACAAGGGAACCCCCATAAGAATATCAGCTGATTTCTCTACAGAAACACTACAGGCCAGGAGGGAATGGCAAGAGATATTTAAAGTGCTCAAAGGAAAAAATATGCAACCTAGAATACTCTATCCAGCAAGACTATCATTTAAAATAGAAGGGGAAATAAAAATTTTTCCCAACAAACAAAAACTTAAAGAATACAGCAACACAAAACCCAGGTTAAAGGAAATATTGAAAGGGCTTCTCTAAACCAAAAAGAAAGGAAGGAAAGGGAAGAAAAAAGGAAAGAAAAAAAAAAAAGAAGAGGAAGAACTAGGACTGAGGAAACCGCAATCAGAGAGCAGTCACTCAAATAAGCCAGCATACAGATTTAATCATGAACATGCTTCAACAAAATAAAATTAAAAAGAAAAAAATAAAAAAGAGTCATCAAAACCATAAAATGTGGGCAAGGGATGTTAGGAAGTAAATAACACTTTTTGTTTGTTTGTATGTTTCTCTTCTTAATTTTAATATAGTAATGAAGTGTTTGAACTTACAGGACCATCAGGTTAAAACACACAATTATGGGAAGGGGTTAGCATACTTAAAAAACAGGGCAACCACAAGCCAAAACCAAATATTGCATTTGCAAAAAAAAAAAAAAAACACTCAAGCAGAAAATAACAGGAGATCATCCAACCAAAAAAAAAAAAAAAAAAAGAAAGGAAGAATGGAGAACCATAGAATCAACTGGAACACGAGGTTCAAATGGCAATAAATAATCATCTATCAATTATCACCTTAAATGTCAATGGACTGAATGCCCCAATCAAAAGACATAGAGTGGCTGAGTGGATAAAAAGGCAAAAACCTTCAATATGCTGCCTACAAGAAACTCACCTTAGGACAAAAGACACATATAGATTGAAAGTGAAAGGGTGGGAAAAATATTTCACGCCAATAGACAAGACAGAAAAGCAGGAGTCGCAACACTCATATCAAAATAGACTTTAAAACAAAAGACATAAAGAAAGACAAAGAAGGACACTACTTAATGATTAAGGGATCCATCCAACGAGAGGATGTTACTAGCGTCAACATATATGCCCCAAATACAGGAGCACCCAGATACATACAACAAATATTAACAGACATAAAGGGAGATATTGATGAGAATACAATCATAGTAGGAGACCTAAATACCCCCCTCACATCAATGGACAGATCCTCTAGACAGAAAACCAATGAAGCAACAGAGATCCTAAAGGAAACAATAGAACAGTTAGACTTCATTGATATCTTCAGGACACTACATCCAAAAAAAGCAGAATACACATTCTTCTCAAATGCTCATGGAACATTCTCAAGAATCGACCACATATTGGGACACAAAGCGAATCTCAATAAATTTAGGAGCATAGAAATTATCTCAAGTATCTTCTCTGACCACAATGCCATGAAATTAGAAATCAACCATGGGAAAAGGAAAGAGAAAAAACCTACTACATGGAGACTAAAAAACAATGCTACTAAAAAACCAATGGGTCGATGAGGAAATCAAAAAGGAAATTAAAAACTACCTTGAAACAAATGATAATGAAGACACAACCTCTCAAAATCTATGGGATGCTGCGAAAGCAGTGCTCAGAGGGAAATTCATAGCAATACAGGCCTTTCTCAAAAAAGAAGAAAGATCCCAAATGGACAACTTAACCCTCCACCTAAATGAATTAGAAAAAGAAGAACAAAAAAGTCCTAAAGTCAGCAGAAGGAAGGAAATTATAAAGATCAAAGAAGAAATCAATAAAATAGAGACTCAAAAAACAATAGAGAAAATTAATAAAACCAAGAGCTGGTTCTTTGAAAAGGTGAACAAAATTGACAAACCCCTGGCCAGACTCACTAAAAAGAGGAGAGAAAGAACCCAAATAACCAAAATTATAAATGAAAAAGGAGAAATCACAACGGATACAGCAGAAATACAAAAAACCATAAGAGAATACTATGAACAACTATATGGCAACAAGTTTGACAATCTGGAAGAAATGGACAATTTTCTAGAATCTTACAGCCTGCCAAAACTGAATCAAGTAGAAACAGACCAACTGAACAGACCGATCACTAGAAATGAAATTGAAGAGGTCATAAAATCACTCCCTACAAATAAAAGTCCCGGACCAGATGGCTTCACAGGTGAATTTTATCAAATATATAAAGAGGAATTGGTGCCCATCCTCCTTAAACGCTTTCAAAAGGTTGAAGAAGAAGGAATACTCCCAAAGACATTCTATGAGGCCACCATCACCCTCATTCCAAAACCAGACAGAGATACCACCAAAAAAGAAAAGTATCGGCCAATATCATTGATGAATATAGATGCAAAAATTCTCAACAAAATCTTAGCCAACCGAATCCAACAACATACCAAAAAAAATATGTACCATGACCAGGTTGGGTTCATCCCAGGTTCACAAGGATAGTTCAACGTATGCAAATCAATCAGCATCATACACCACATTAACAAAAAAAAGGTCAAAAATCATATGATCATCTCAATAGACTCAGAAAAAGCATTTGACAAAGTTCAACATCCATTCATGATCAAGACCCTCGCCAAAGTGGGTATAGAGGGAACATTCCTGAATATAATCAAAGCCATTTATGATAAACCCACAACAAATATAATACTCAATGGGGAAAAACTGAAAGCCTTCTCACTCAAATCGGGAACAAGACAGGGATGCCCACTCTCACCACAGCTCTTCAACATAGTTTTGGAAGTCCTAACCACAGCAATTAGACAAACAAAAGAAATCAAAGGCATCCATATAGGAAGAGAAGAGATCAAACTGTCACTGTATGCAGATGACATGATACTATACCTAGAAAACCCTAAGGACTCAACCCCAAAACTACTTGAACTCATCAATAAATTCAGCAAAGTAGCAGGATATAAGATTAACATTCAGAAGTCAGTTGCATTTCTGTATACCAGCAATGAAACATTAGAAAAGGAATACAAAAATACGATACCTTTTAAAATTGTACCTCACAAAATCAAATACCTCGGAATACACCTGACCAAGGAGGTAAAGGACCTATATGCCGAGAACTATAAAACTTTAATCAAAGAAATCAAAGAAGAGGTAAAGAAATGGAAAGATATTCCATGTTCCTGGATTGGGAAAATCAATATTGTAAAAATGGCCATACTACCCAAAGCAATCTACAGATTCAATGCAATCCCTATCAAATTATCCATGACATTTTTCACAGAAGTAGAACAAACAATCCAAACATTTATATGGAACCACAAAAGACCCAGAATCGCCAAAGCAATCCTGAGAAACAAAAATCAAGCAGGAGGCATAACTCTCCCAGACTTCAAGAAATACTACAAAGCCACAGTCATCAAAACAGTGTGGTATTGGTACCAAAACAGACAGACAGACCAATGGAACAGAATAGAGAATCCGGAAATTAACCCTGACACCTATGGTCAATTAATCTTTGACAAGGGAGGCAGGAACATCAAATGGGAAAAGGAAAGTCTATTCAGCAAGCATTGCTGGGAAACCTGGACAGCTGCATGCAAAGCAATGAAACTAGAACACACCCTCACACCATGCACAAAAATAAACTCCAAATGGCTGAAAGACTTAAATATACGACAGGACACCATCAAACTCCTAGAAGAAAACATAGGCAAAACACTCTCTGACATCAACATTATGAATATTTTCTCAGGTCAGTCTCCCAAAGCAATAGAAATTAGAGCAAAAATAAACCCATGGGACCTCATCAAACTGAAAAGCTTTTGCACAGCAAAGGAAACCAAAAAGAAAACAAAAAGACAACTTACAGAATGGGAGAAAATAGTTTCAAATGATGCAACCGACAAGGGCTTAATCTCTAGAATATATAAGCAACTTATACAACCCAACAGCAAAAAAAACAATCAATCAATGGAAAAATGGGCAAAAGACCTGAATAGACATTTCTCCAAAGAAGATATACAGATGGCCAACAAACACATGAAAAAATGCTCAACATCGCTGATTATAAGAGAAATGCAAATCAAAACTACCATGAAATATCACCTCACACCAGTCAGAATGGCCATCATTAATAAATCCACAAATAACAAGTGCTGGAGGGGCTGTGGAGAAAAGGGAACCCTCCTGCACTGCTGGTGGGAATGTAAACTGGTACAGCCACTATGGAGAACAGTTTGGAGATACCTTCGAAACCTATACATAGAACTTCCATATGACCCTGCAATCCCACTCTTGGGCATTTATCCGGACAAAGCTCTACTTAAAAGAGACACATGCACCCGCATGTTCATTGCAGCACTATTCACAATAGCCAGGACATGGAAACAATCCAAATGTCCATCGACAGATGATTGGATTCGGAAGAGGTGGTATATATACACAATGGAATACTACTCAGCCATAAAAAAGGATGACATAATGCCATTTGCAGCAACATGGATGGAACTAGAGAATCTCATCCTGAGTGAAATGAGCCAGAAAGACAAAGGCAAATACCATATGATATCACTTATAACTGGAATCTAATATCCAGCACAAATGAACATCTCCTCAGAAAAGAAAATCATGGACTTGGAGAAGAGACTTGTGGCTGCCTGATGGGAGGGGGAGGGAGTGGGAGGGATTGGGAGCTTGGGCTTATCAGACACAACTTAGAATAGATTGACAAGGAGATCCTGCTGAATAGCATTGAGAACTTTGTCTAGATACTCATGTTGCAACAGAAGAAAGGGTGGGGGAAAAATGTAATTGTAATGTATACATGTAAGGATAACCTGACCCCCTTGCTGTACAGTGGGAAAATAAAAAAATATTTTAAAAAATATTAAAAAAAAGTAAAGCCCATACAAGGACTGAAAGGAGAGATGCATCAGTTTCAGGTCCAAAAGCACACCCCAGTAAACTCATGAATATTCCTCCCACTCTTTCCAAACTCCTTTTACCTGGATCTTTCTATACATTTGGTGTCTCTGCTGGAACTGGGTTGAGAAGTTAATTTGCAACTAGGTTCCTTGATTCTCCATTCTTTGGCCATTGACTAAAGCTTATGCTGTTTTAGTCTCAGCATTAGTTTATTGACTACATGGATCTGATCAGGAAAAGAACATCCTGGGATGAGCCAGGGGGTCTTGGCCTGGGCTAGGACCCCAGCACATGTGGTTTTTTGCTTTTCTTTTGTTAATGTGGTGTATGGCGTTGATTGATTTGCATGTGTTGAACCATCCTTGTTAACCTGGGATGAGTCCCACTTGGTATGGGTATATGATCTTTTCCATATGTTGTTGGATTCAGTTGGCTAAAATTTTGTCGAGAATTTTACATCTATATTCATCAAAGATATCAGATTACAATTTTCTTTTTTTGGTAGTATCTTTGGTTTTGGTATTAGGGTGATGGTGGCTTCATAGAATGTCTTTGGGAGTGTTCCTTCCTCAACCTTTTGAAAAAGTTTTAAGAAGGATGGGTATAAATTCTTCTTTTTATGTTTCATAGAATTTGCCTGTGAAGCCATCTGGTCCTGGACTTTTGTTTGTAGGGAGTGTTTTTTTTTTTTTATCACATATTCAATTTCATTTCTAGTGATTGGTTTGTTCAATTGATGTATTTCTTGATTCAGTTTTGGCAGGCTGTATGTCTCTAGAAAGTTGTCCATTTCTTCTAGGTTGACAAATTTGTTGGCATATAATTGTTCATAGTTTTCTCTCTCTCTCTTTTTTTTTTTTTTTTTTTTTTTTGCATTTCTGCAGTATCCAAGAGATTTCTCCTTTTTCATTTATTTTGTTTATTTGAGTTCTTTCTCTCCTCTTCTGGGTGAATCTGGTCAGAGGTTTGTCAATTTTATTTACCCTTTCAAAGAACAAGCTCTTGGTTTTATTGATTTTTTCTATTGTTTTTTGAGTCATTTTATTTATTTCCTTTCTGATCTTTATGATTTCCTCCCTTCTCCTAACTTTAGGTTTTGTTTGTTCTTCTTTTTCTAATTCTTTTAGGTATTAGGATAAGTTGTTGATTTGAGATTTTTCGTCTTTTCTGTGGAAGGCCTGTATCACAATGAATTTCCCTCTAAGCACTGCTTTTGCAGCATCCGATAGGTTTTGAATGGTTGTGTTTTCATTATCATTTGTCTTGAGGTATTTTTTTATTTCCCTTTTGATTTCCTCATTGAGCCATTGGTTTTTCAGTAGCATGTTGTTTAATTTCCATGTAATCAGTTTTTTCTCAATTCTTTTCCTGTGGTTGATTTCTAATTTCATGCCACTGTGGTCAGAGAAGATACTTGAAATAATTTCTACACTCTTAAATTTGTTGAGGTTAGTTTTTTGCCTCAGAATGTGGACAATCCTTGAGAATATTACGTGTGCACTTTAAAAGATGTATATTCTGATTTTTTTGGATGTAATGTCCTGAAAATGTCAATAAAGTCAAACTTTTCTATTGTGTCATTTAGGATCTCTGTTCCCTTATTGATTTTCTGTCTAGAGGATCTGTCCATTGATGTGAGTCGGGTGTTAAAGACTTCTATTCCCATCAATTTCTCCTTTTATGTCTGTTAGTATTTGTTGTAGGTATCTGGGTGCTCTTATATTACAGGCATATATATTGTTGGTTGTAATATCCTCTTATCAAATGGATCATTTTATCATTAAATAGTGTCCTTTTTTGTCTTTCTTTATGACCTTCATTTTAGAGTCTACTTTGTCTGATATTGAGTATTGCAACTCTTGTTTTCCTGTCCTTTACATTCACATGAAATATCTTTTCCCATCCCTTCACTTTCAATTTATATGTGTCCTTTGCCCTAAGGTGAGTCTCTTGTAGACAGCATATTGTAGGCTCTTGCTTTTTTATCCAATCTGCCATGCTATGCCTTTTGCTTGGAGCATTCAGTCCATTGACATTTAACGTAATTATTGTAGATATATTTTTATTGCCATTTTAAACCTTGTTTTCCCATTGATTCTATGTTTCTCCTTTGTTCCTTTCTTTTATTTTTTCTTCTGTTTTTTTTTTTTTTGGTTGGATGATTTCCTTTTATTTTATGCTCATGTCCTCTTCTTTTTCGTTTTTGTGGATGTAATGTTTGGCTTTGATTTGTGGTTGCCCTCTTTTTCAAGTATGTTCACCCCTTCCTGTATCTCCTTGCTTTACTTTGATAGTCATATAGGCTCAAACACATTCTAAAAAAAAAAAGAGTCTAGATTTTCTTACTTTCCTTCCCCACATTTTATGATTTTGAAGTCCTTCTTTAACATCTTCATGTTTGTCCTTTAGCTGTTTCTTATGTTTATCAACACTTTTACAAATTGTGGCTTTTTTTCCCCCTTTTAGATCTTATGCTGGCTTATTTAAGTGATTGCTTTCCAATTACAATTTCCTCCATTCTATTTCTTCTTAATTCTTTTATATTTAGAGAAGCCCTTCAGCATTTCTTTTAGAATGGGTTTAGTAATGCTGTACTCTTTTAGCTCTTGTTTGTTGGAGAAATTCTTTATTTCTCCTTCTATTTTAAATGATAATTTTGTTGGGTAGAATATTCTAGGCTGCAATTTTTTCCCTTTTAGAACTTTGACTATACCTTGCCACTCTCTTCTGGCCTATAGTGTTTCTTTAGAGAAATCAGCTGATAGCCTTATGGGGGTTCCCTTAATTAACTCTGTTTTTCTCTTGTTGTCTTTAGAATCTTCTCTTTAATTTTTGCCATTTTATTATTATAATATGTCTTGGTGTGGGCCTGTTTGGGTTCAACTAGTTTGGGGCCTTCTGTGCTTCCTGTATCTTGATATCTTTTTCCTTTAGATTTGTAAAGTTTTCAGCCATAATTTCTTCAAATATATTTTGATCCCCTTTTCTTTTTCTTCTCCTTCTGGAATCCCTATTATGCATAGATTAGCCCACTTTATATTGTCCCATAGATCTCTTATATTGCTTTTGTGTTTTTTCATTTGGATTTCTGTCTGCTGTCCTGATTGGGTGATTTCCATCATTCTATCTTCCAAGTCACTAATTTGTTCCTCTGCATTATTCATTCTGGTCTTCAATGCCTTTAGCTCAGTTTGCATCTCTGCAAATGAATTTTCTAATTTTTCTTGGCTCTTCCTTGTATTCTCTAGTTCCTTTCTAAAGTAATCTGCATTACTATTCATATCTACTCTTAATTCCTTCAGTATTTCTACTATCTCCTTTTTGAACTCTATGTCTTTTAGACTGCAGAGGTCTGTTTCATTATTTGCTCCTTCAGGAGAATTTTCCTGTTCTTTTAACTGGGAATGGTTCCCAAGCTTCTTCATTTTGCTTATATTTTTCTTATTTTGTGAGTTTAGGGACAACAGCTACTATAGTCTTGAAGGGCTATTTATATGTGAGGGTTCCCCTGGATATTTTGTGAGGGCTTACTTTTTATTTTTAGTGTGCTATGTGTGCTTCCAAGAAGATGGAGGCAATGGGCAGGGCTGGTAGCCAGCGCCTGGTTGCTGGGTCCTTGACAGTGGCAAGGACCCACAAGAAGGTGGCTTAGGCTACTCCTAGTTGCAAGGCCCTGGAAAGTGATGTGCAGGCAGTGCCCAGAGTGTTTGGCAGTGGCAGCAGCAGGGCAGATGTGTTCCCAGGGGAGTGAGCAGCAATGGGTGGTGTTCGGTTGCAGTGTCCTCTTCTTTGTCAACCTCTGAGGTGACTGGGGCCGCAGGTGCTGCCTGTTCACAGACCCCTAGTGGTGGTGGCCATGTTACCCTCTGGTGTTTGAGATGACTGCTGTGGTTTGTCCCTGCCACCTCTAAATAACTCAAGAGGCACCACATCATGCTTAGCCACCTGCTGCCTTTGGCCCACACAAAAGGTGCCCCGCCACCCATAGCTGGCATAGAGGTGCCCGGTCGTCCATAGCCTGAGCAGGTGGTACTTTGCCACCCATAGCCTGCGCCAGAGGCGCCCCACCCTCTGAGAGTCTGTGTGTGTGTGCAGGGAAAGATATTCCTATGGCAGCCCATCCCTCTTCCTCTTGCCCTCCCCAACAATGGTGCCTTGCTTCTCCTGAGGACCCAGACCTCCTCCCAGGTCCCCCTGGCTGGCGTTCTACTCTCCAGCCTATGGTACACCACTCCCTAGCTCCTCAGGCTGTCTCCACACAGTCAACCCTCATCCTCTCTTCAGAACTGCCCTCCAGAGCCTGAGTCTCAGTGCCCAATCACCACCCCCCAAACATCTAAGGCTGTGGTGTCCGGGGCCAGTGGTAAAGATTGTCTGTGTGGTCTCACCTTGCTTTGCCCTCCTCAGTCCAACTGCTGTGCTTTTCTCTGCAACCTTGAGGTCCCTCTGTCTTGGCTGTTTTCTGCTTCAGTTAGGAACCCAGGGTGTGGGTTCCTTTCCTCTTTCATTGCTCCCTCTCAGGAGTACTAGTACCAACTTGATTCCTTTTCTCTCTCTCTTTTTTTTTTCCTTTTGCTCTACCCAGTTATGTGGAGGGTCTCTTGCCCTTTTTGGAGGTTTAAGATCTCCTGCCAGCATTCAACAGATGTTGTGTGCAAATCATTTTACAAGCAGATGGTTTTTTTTTAATGTGTTTGTGGGAGAAGGTGAGCACCAGGTCTTACTCCTCTGTTATCTTGATCCTTCCTCAAGAAAAGGTGTTTTTTGTTTTTGTTTTTGTTTTTTTAAGCAGAGGATCAATGTATGAGGCCCAATATCTGAAGAAGAGGAGTTCTAGAAGAAAAAAAAAAAGCAGAGAAAAGAAGGGGGAGAGAAATTTAAGATCTACCACTATAATTGTATGGCTGGACCACACTGAGCTAATGTTGTCAGCTCCATCTGCAGCCCATAGTCTAAACCCCACCCCTCCAACCTGTGTGACTCCCAAGGAGTGTGCCCAAGCCAGGTAAGTTCTCTGCCAACTTTTACCCTTGCCTTCATCTGATGCAAAATTGGAAGAATGCCCTTTTGTGATGCAAATGATTGATGGGGTTCAAGCAATGATGGTCAAGAGACCCCTGGTAAAGGAAAAATAACCCTGGTTTCTTTTGGCCTGGATGTACTTCTCCATAGTAATCAGATTCTATATTTCACTTTGGCACCTTTATATTCCCCTGTACCCCTTTCAGTGGTGCAGTGTGTAACCCTGAATGCTTCTAGATCATGGTCTGCCCATCCAACCCATATGTAGGTTATCCACAATGAAATTCATAATTATACTTTATGGAGTTACCTGCTTTGATTTTAGTCTTAAAGTTCATTCTCAGTTCTGAGGATACTATTCAATATCCCTACCTTTGAATAATAATGTTTCTTAGAACTGAATGACATCACTTTCCAGATTGAATGAACCCATTAAGTTCCCTCCATAATATATATTTTTTCAAACCATACAAAACCATACCAAGGGACATCATACTGAAATTTTAGTACACAGGAGATAAAGTAATAACTCCCAAACAGGAAGAAAAATCACATTCAAAAGATCATGAATCAAAATGGCATGGCATTTCTCAACAGAACATTGGGAGCTAAATCTAATGGAGCAAGTTTAAGAATTTCCAGCCTAACATTTTATACCCAGTCACACTATCAATCAGATATGAAGGCAGAATAAAAACATTTTCAATTACACAATATCTCAAAAAGTGTATCTCATCTGGCCTTTAACAAAAAGGTGCTGAGCACCAAGTGAGGAAGTAAACCAAGAAAGAGGAAAACATGGGATCTAGAAAACAGGATCTCGCATAGGAACAGGGTGAAGTGAAATCCCAGGAAGATGGCAAAGACAAGTCCTAGAACTGGGTAGCTACCCTAGAGAATGACAAGATTGAAGCAGAGCTGAGTCCAAGAAGAAAATGAAGGAAAATGGAAGGCATATATAACCAACTTGACAATACTGAGAGTATTATCATAGATCTGGCTTAGAGTTTAGATGCAAGTTAATAAAAAACACAGAAAACTAATTAAATGAAGAAAAGTTCAGTAAGAATCAACTTCAAGAAAAATTAAATGCTAAAATGAAATTATAGTAACACTACATGAATTAGAAATGAATTCTCTCATAGTCAAAGTAATGAAAACACTATTGATGTATTCCCAAACTGTGATATCACCCTATAAGGAAGACAGCAGGAGGAGAAATGTGTGGGGGGGGGGGGGGCGGTGGTCAAGGTTGACATACCATATATAAATCTTTTTCATATTTAACAAGTCATCAAACTGGAGCTCCCATCATGGCTCAACGGAAATGAATCTGACTAGTATCATGAGGATGCAGGTTCGATCCCTGGCCTCGCTCAGTGTGTTAAGGACCCAGTGTCGCATAGGTCGCAGACATGGCTTGGATCCCATGTTGCTGTGGCATAAGACAGCAGTTACTGCTCTGATTCAACCCCTAGCCTGGGAACCTCCATATGCTGTGGGTACAGCCCTAAAAAAACAACAAAAAAAGTTTTTTTAAATAATAAAAAGTCAGCAAATAATGTCTAAAACCTAATATTTCCTTATGTATCTGTTTTGTTTTATTAAAAATTGCATAACATTATATTAACCTTTATACATCTTGTTTTCTGTAATAATATATTATGGAAATCCTTCCAGGTCAACTGGTATTGAGCCAACTTTTTATTCTAATGGTTATATATTATGCCATGATTTATGTAACTATTTCTCCTTTGAATGACACTGATTTTGCTGCTAGGTTTTTTTTTTTTTTTGCTACTACAAACAGTGCTTCAGTTAATATATTTGAATATACATATATATTCATAAATATATAAAAATAAATATATACATATTTATACATATATACACACATATGTATGTACACATTTACATTAGATAGAGCTTTAATTTCTGTGGGACAGGTCCCAAGAGAAGGGTTGCTAGTCAAAAAGTATGTGTACCTCATTTTAATAATATAGCTAGACTGACTTCTACAAAGTACTGCAGCAATGAATGAGAATATACAGTTTTTGAAGGTCTCCTTTCATATTCTTCTATTATTTTTCTCACATACATCTTACAAATCTGCTGCCATGCTTATTCCTAGGTGGTATAATATTTCTTTAGAAATTTGATGGGAATTATTTTTTAAATGAATATGCTGGAGAATAGGAAACCTATTATTTTTTCTGTGTTGATCTAGTACTTGGCAATCTTACTGAACCCTTTATTAATTCTAATAGCTTTTCTGCTAATTTTCTTAGTTTTTTCTGGGCAGATAATTTTTCTACTCCTTTCCAATATTTATATAACTTTCCCCTTTTTTCTCATCTCACTATCTTTCTGCATGGTTAAACCCTCAGAAAAATGTTGAATAATGGCAGTATAAGGAATCTTGGCCTTACCTTTGACATTTATGAGAATATTTATAATATTTTACTACTGAGCATGACAACTCTGTATGTTCCCAGTAACTGTCATCAAGTTATGGAAGATTCCTTGTGTCCTTAGTTTGCTGAGTTTTTGTTTTCTGTCTTAATAAGGGATGATTACTAAATGTTGTCAAATGTGTTTTTCAACCCTATTGAAATGGACTATATGGTTTTGGCAACTATTGAGATGATCATATGGCATTTCTTTGTTCTTCTGTTAATATGCTTAATTAAACAAATAGACTTCTATTGCTGAGCCATCCTTGCATTCCTGAGAATAGAGGGTACCCAGACTGGTCAGATAGTGGTGTTCTTTTAGAGCAAATTCCACTGGATTCATACTCTTTATGAGTTTTCTATCTATTTTCACAAGTGAACTCACTTAAGGTGCCCTCTGCTGATCTGGCTTTGTGGTTAGGATTATTCTGGCCTCATAAAACAAGTGGGGTACATTTCCATATTTTTCTATTCTCTGAAACTTGAAGAAATGATAAAAATGGAACACAATGAGCAAAACAGATCTGGGGCTGGCCCCAGGGAGGAAGGCACACATTAGTCAAGGACATCACACATGTGTGCAGAGGCCAGTATGTAAGTGCTGCTGAGGATAAGAGTATGCTCTCCTTGATGCCCAAGGGGTGTGGCAGGCAGAGAACAGACCAGAGCTGGTGAGACTGGATGCTGCCTCAGCAGAGACTGATCCTTAGAGGTGGGTGCATCCCAAGTCCTGAGAAGTTTGAAGCAGAAGCATTATATGACCATGTATTTTTTAAAAGATGACCTTTTTAGTTTAGGTGTAGATAGAAGTAGGGGGCAGGGGTGATCACCCAGAAGGGGCCATTAGCACAGCTGTTTTGTGAGACTTCGTGGGTGTCTGGACTTGGTGCTGGGATGGTGGGGAGTAGATGGACATACAAGCTGTCCAGAAGACACAGTAAGGGGGCCTCAGGGCACAAGTCATCCCAGACCCCTGGATTTAGGCTGATATGGTGCCATCACTGAGACAGGAAAGCTGAGGAGATCCAGGTCTGAGAAATAGATCCAAAACCCATGTCTTGGATGAGACATACTAAGGTACATGTCTCAGAGCAGTGCAGATAAGAAGTCAGCTTGGGAGCCCACTATAGGTGCAGAGCCCAGAGGGGCAGTTGGGGTTCCAGGATGCCATTTGGCAATGATCAGATGGCAGTGAAGTTGAAGGCCCAGGTGGTCTCACCTGGGGTGGGGGTAAGGAGAGAGGAGGGCTCAGCACACAGCCTTGAGGAATGGAACAATTTGGGTGCAAGAGACAAGACCATCCAGGGCCTTGAGGATTTGCCTGGGGACAAGCCAGAACTCTTGGGGCTGTAGTATTCATTGCTTCTGCAAGAACAGAAATATAGGACTGGAAGCACTATTAGGTTTAGCAGCACAAAGTCTTGGAGTCTCTCTCCAAATCCATCTTGCCCACAGTCTTCTTGGACTCACTTGGGGCAACTCCATCCCTCCAGAGGCTGTGGCCCAAAGTCCCCTGACTTTTCTCCCCTATTACCTCCACGTCCAGGCCTCCACACATCCCCTTGGCTCTGCTGTTACCATGTCTCCAGGGTCAAGACACCACCTACCATGCTGCTGCCACCACCTTGCTCCAGGCTGCCACCATCTTGATGGCTGGGTTCTCTGCTTCTGCCCTGGCCCCTCCAGCTAGTCAGGACCACAGTGGTCCTTTTAAACTGCAAATCAAAGCATGCAGCTGAATAAACCCTAGATCTTTAGTATGGTTTCCCAGCCTTGTGTAATCCCCACCACACATCTGACCCCCTTTCCAGACTGCTGTGTCTTCTGGCTCTTCATCAAACATACCAAATGCACCCCCACATCAAGCCCTGCTCTGGCTGCTGCCTTGGCCTGGAGCCTCCTCCCAAATTCCTGACCAGCTTATTCTGTCACCTCCCCCAGGCCATTGTCCTTAGCTTTTCGAGGTCTTCCCCATTCAGAACTGCAGCCGTCACCACCTCTCTTGTCCTTGCTTTAATCTCCTCCCTGGCCCTTAAGGCAACTGCTCCCCTTGGTAAGGCCAGCTCCAGGACAGCAAGGATCCTCACCACCTGTTCCCTGCCAGGTCCCTAACATCTGGTGTGCATAATATGGAACTCACAGCAGGGGCTCCAAAACACTGGTTGAATGACATTCAAGGGTTGTAAGAGGAGAAGGTGGGAGCAGAGGGATGGCCCCACATGGGGGGTGTATCTTCCAAGTGAGGGATGAGGCATGTGTTGGGGAGAAGCCAGAGGTGGGCCTCCCCAAGATCCTAAGCCATTCCCCAAGAGGATGAAGTGTCTCCAAGGTCAAGCAGTCTCTTGGGATAAGAAACCCAACACCAAGGTAGAGTCCTGTTTTGGACGGGATTGTGTGGGCTCCAGAAGCTCTGTGGGCTCCAGAAGCTATCCTCTTATTGTACTGATTTAGAGCCTGTCTGTCCTTAAAGAATTCATCCATGACCTTGGGAATACATCATTGTCTTCTCTGAGACTCAGTCTTTGGGTGCAAGAGGCCAGAGTATCCATGTCTGCAGGTCATGGTGATGCCCCTGCTAATGAAGGGGAAGGGAAGGGAGGGTGGGGGACAATGATGTCGACTTTTGGACCAGCTCAGCACAGACCTATTAGCACAGCTGCCCCAAGCAGCCCACTGGGAGCACCTGCCACGTGCCCATGCAGAGCCCTGTGCCCAGACCTCAGATGCCACCTCCCTTGAGGAAGTGAAAATTCCTTTATAGGGAGCAAGCCAGGCACCCATGAAATGGCAGGGACAAAGCTGCACTCACAGGGACAGCCATCCCAGAACAGACAAGCAGTCAACATAGGATGTACACAAAAGGCCAGATTAATGGAGAGTGGGGTGGTAAGCGCACACCCAGGGCTCTGAGGGAAACAGGACCCAAGGGGCCTGGCCTTGGTGCTGATCTTGCTTCCAGACTCCCAGGTCTGGGCGCTGCCCTCCTGAGGCTCAGCCTGCAGCTGTGGTCTGCCCCGATTTGCACCTTTCTGCTCTGCACACCCAAATCCCTCCCGTGTGACCACCCTTTGCAGCCACCACTTTCTCAAAGTGGATTTACTTTCAATCACCATTTGCTAAATCTGCCCCCTCTAAAGCTTGGGGGGATGGAGGGATTAAGCCTGATTACAGATGTTATAGAAGGGCCCAGGAGTAGCGGGATGAGAGCCGGGCAGGAGGGTGGCTGGAACGGGCACCTCCTCAGCTGACCCAGCGGCCCGTGTGGCCCCAGACTCTGGACCTCCTCGCCGGGCCCTGAGGGGCCACAGTGGGGTCTGTGCCTCTGTCCCCCCAGGGACGTGGGAGGCAGGCTCATGGGCTCCTTGAGGAAGATGAGCAGCTCCTTCAAGAGGGGCTCACTCAAGAGCTCCACGTCGGGGTCACAGAAGGTGAGTGAGCTGGTGGGCTGCCTGCAGCAGGCAGGTGGACTGAAGGACAGGAGATGTTGGTTTCTCTTTGCACCATCTCGGAGCACCTGCGGTGGGCAGGGAAGGGCATCCTGTGGTGATCAGAGCTCCTGCATCAGGACCCCTTCTCAGGAGGAGGACTTGATGCCCATCACCTCCTGGCGGCCCCACCTTGCCTAGTCCCCCATAGCACACGCAGAAGGTGGTTAGGGGTGTGAGCTACGCTGACCTTTGTGCAAAGCTCCTGATGCCCTGTGGTATGGAATTTCACTGCACCCCCCACCGTGCTGCCACCACATTAGCTCTTCCATCCTGCCTCAATGAAGCTCCCCTGTGTTTTTATCTCATTTGTGGGAGAACCATGTGGACTTTGGGGAACCCTCGGGGAGGACCTGGGGCGGGCCAGGAGGATCCCAGGACTCAGAGCAGACTGAAGTGAAGCGGCTGTGATGCTCTTGCCCCTGGGCCCTGGACAGGACCTGGCAAAAAGTCTTGCTGATCTGAACCCTACATGTTCTTTTCCCATGTGACTGAACAGGAGGCCCTTATTACCCAAGACTACCTTAAATGACCCTCTGAATGCAGAGAGCCTGGACAGGCCACCCCTCCCACACTTCTGCCTCTCAGAGGGTTAGTGAGATCTACCCAGCAGCCCAGCCTGGGCCATGGTGAAGGGCTCTGGATAGCTCCTTACTCCCTGGGCTTGGTGGGGATCTTGGCTTCTCCCAGAAGGCAGAGGGCAGAGGGTGGGGAGGCAGTGGAAGGGCCTGCAGTGCAGGAGCTTGTGGCACACATCCCGCAAGTCCTCACTAGCACCCACAGGCAGGTGGTGCTCTGGGGGCTGGGGACCCGAGCCTGGAAAGCTCACTCACCTGGGCTAGAAGCAGAGGGGTCACCTCTCGGCTTACCAGGCTTCCGGCTCCCATCTGTAACCCAGGTGGGTGCAAGTCTCTGACATCCCACGGGCCTGCAAATGCAAATGGAACAAATTAAAGGCTTCCTTTTTAAATAAAGAGTTAAAACTCACCTGTTTCAGAAATTGGGCAGACCTGTCCTTTGGGGGTTCCATGGGGCACCTAACTGCTTTTGTGCATGTGCAAGTCAGCGAGCTTTTCAGGGACAGCACACACCAGTGCCTTGTGCAAATCAATATCTGCAAACCCACCACAGCATTTGGCAGGTCATGTGGCTCCATGTGACACCCTTGCTCCCCTGAACAAGCTGGCCTTACTGTTCTTGCTGATAAACTCTGAAAAGAAACAAGCTTTTGCTCTTCTTGAACTTGACGTCTCCTATTGACCTGGACCTGGCATTCTGCCTGATGCTGGTGATGGGATGGGAATGGGGGAAGCCCCAAATTATAAGGGGTGGGGTCTGAAGCAGGGAATTCAACTAGAGGGTAGGAGGAGGGAAGCACTTGAATTCTTCTCAAGACTGAAAAACAGCACCTCATTTGTACACACACACTCATAACCTTTGCAGAAGGACTACACACTGTCAGTTACAAGTCTAAGAACAAAGATGTGTCCTCCTCCCCCTTACCCCCCACCTCGGAGGAGACCCTGCCAAACTCCTGTAGAAGCTGCACACATTTGAAAGTCTTAATGGCATCATTTGCCCTTTGGCCTATTTATAACAGCCCTCAAGCTGAGGAGTAAAACTGCTGATGGAAGAATGAATGACAATAGCTATAATATACAATAGCCTTTAAGGAAGCCATCCTTAAAAGGAGGTGCTGAGAAACATCCATAAAATCACACGGGCAGCAAGTGGACTGTTATCATTGTTTTCTTGCATACTTGGCTCTCCTTTGACATCACTAGCTCAGTGCCAGTTCCCTATTTCCCAACCAAAAGCCACATCCCTCTGCCCAGTGTTCACTGAAACACCCCAGCTGCCCCTGTGAGAAAAAAAACCAAAACAAGGTACAATATGTAAAAGGCTTCTGAGGGTCATCTCCTCCGGACTTCTTGTAAAAGGCACATCTGGCCATTAGTCCTCAGCTGATCAGCCCTTCCCACCTCTGAGGTTCTTTCTGGTCTTAGACAGGGACTGCCAGCATGGCATCTTGGGCAATGAATAAAACCCAGTGGACTTTGGGGCCTCTGAAACTCCATCCTCAACTGGCTAGTGGGATGGTCCTTCTTCCAGAAAAAGCCTCCACTATTTGTGTGGGAGATGGAAAATGTGCCTGGGAGTCCTGGTCTGTACTTTCATCCCTGTGCATATCTTAATTATCCAAAAGATGCAGATGAAGTTTAGAGTCCATGACCGAAGTCTTACACCCAATTAAATAATAGTACAGCCCAGCAATTATATCCTAGAGTCCATGTTGAAAAATCCTAGCACATGTACTCAAGGAAATGTCCACCACTGTTCATGTCAGCCTTGTATGCTGCAAAAAACAGCAAGAACCAGAAGGTAAGGAGAAGCTTTTGTTTATTCAAAGGATGGAACACTATGCAACCCTTAAAATGAATAACCAAGCCACATGTATCAACATGGATACACTGAATGAAAAAGCAAAACTGGAAAGCGCACTATTTATAGAAATTCTAAAACACAAGGAAATGCCACATAAATACATGTATTTCTTTAGGGTCGAAATGGTTAGATGTAGCTGCAATGCACCCACTCTCTCTCTCTCCCTCTCCCTCCCTCCTTCCCTCCCTCCTTTTAAAGAGTGAGAGAAATATGAAGCACATATGGAAAGTCCTAACATCTATAGCAAGACTCTGGGTCTTCACATATCTGTTGTTTTAGCCTTGTCTCTGATTTTGAAATCAAAGGAATGTTTTCATGCTTTTTTAAAAAAAAAAAATTGTAATACTTTAAAAGGAGGTCACGGGGAGAGTGAGGGTAAAGCTAAGTGTCTTGACCTGGGGTTGCCCCAGCTGCTTCCATGGAGGTGGAATTCTAAATAAGGACAAAACACATTACAAAGTCAGGCTGAGGAGGGACTCCTGTGAGCTCACCAAGGTTGTCTGAGCTTCCTTCTCCTGGTCAGTGTGCTCTGCTGGCCCTCGAGCTATAGACAGGGATCTTGTCCTCCCAGGCTCACCTTCTGCAGCCTCTCCCCTCAGAGCAGTGGTGGCAGCAGCCATGTGGCCAGCTCAGGGATGGGGATCTCACCTTGAAAGCCCTTAACACTGGGACAAGATCCAGCCCCCCACGGGGTCGTGCCACCCCCCAGAGGATGTTGCTAGAACCCATTCTGTCTCTGTACACCCGCTGAATTTGGAACCCAATTGAAGGTGGAATTTCACAAGTAAATCCCAAACCGTCCCCATCCTGAAACAGGAGGGGACCCGGGCTGCCCCCTGGGCTCCCTGCTCCTTGGTGCCCCAAAGGTACAGACACCATCCCACCCTCACCCACTGCTTTACGGCTTCTCTGTCACATGCCAAACAAAATGTGAAGCCCAGTGGTGGTGAATGTGCCCGTTGTTGTCTTGTTAAATTTTCAATCCACTGCAGACCAGCATTTTCAGAGAATGTGGTAAAAATGAATTACTACAAATGAAATTTTTAAAAGGTGTACAAAATATAAGCCTTAAGGTTTTTTAAAAAAATTATTCAATTTAACAGACATTCACTGATTCTTTCAAATTGCTGCAGTGATGCTGCCCTCACTTTCTGCAGGACAAGTCTGCAGTTCCGCACTCCGAGCGCACTTTCAGTACAAGGGTCCAGGAGATGGCATATCCAACGTAATCCCTGCCCCGACCCCAGGGAGCAGGGGCTCTGGGCCCCTTCAAGGTTGAAGGAGGGTGGGAGCTTCCCTGGGGATCCTCAGTCTGAGCCCTTGGTCCCAAGGCACTGCCATCAGCTCCTTGAAAAGAGCGGCTCCAGCAGCTGGCGGGTGCCTGACCCACTAGACTCTGAGCTGGCTGGTGGGCTCCTCCCTGTGCCAATACAGGACTTAAGGGGCACCTGGGCCCAGGAACAGACCCCAGACCCCATGCCCATCCCTGGGCAGATTTCCCAGGCAACCACCCATGGGAGAAGGGGCACAGGGCCTGGGTGATGTGGGCAAGGGCCCTTGAGTCGAGGTGGGATATGCCATGGGGGCCCCAACCTGCGGACAGGCTAAGCTGGCTGTTCCCTTCACCCTGGTGACAATGGGCAGTCCCAGGAATGGTGTGCCCAGCCACTCTCTGGGGCTCCTCAGTTCACCCTACCTGTTGGCAGGTTCCAGCTTCCAGTTGACCTGGATTCTTTACTGTTCTGTAACCTCCACTTTTACCCAGTGGCAGAAAGGCCACTGTCTGGCTCTTCTCTGAGTGGCAAAGATCCCAGACTTGGCCAAGGGGTAGGAGGGAAGGCAGGGAATGGGCTCAAGGTCATGTGCCCAAAGGATACTGCCCCCTGCCAGACCAGAGAGCAGGGAAAGCACTGTCAGGGAGACAGGGAGATGTAAGGTGAGATGTGGTGGGCTGGCTGCAGGGCCTGTGTATGGGGAGGCTGGAGGGGGCAGCAGGTTTGAAGTTGCCTGACAGCACTCAGAGCCTGGGCTGATGCTGCATCCAGGCTGGCGTGAGAGGCACTGCTGGGCTGGTTAGGCGCCAAGACCTTGCCAGGACCCCTCCCCCCAATGACTGCTGAATGGTCCATCCAGCCTGCACTTACCCCTTAGGGCAAATGCTTGAGGGGAACCGTGTGACCTCGGGCAGGCCATCCCCCCAGGATGAGGGGGACGCCAGGGGAAGAGACCCTTGGAAGACAGCTCTGTGAATTCTGGGCAGGAATCTGGCCTGGAAGGTCAGGAAACATTTGGTTGCTTTGTTCAGTTGGCCCAAAAGTGAGAGAGAGGGATCACAGGCTTGAGTAAAAATCTCTGCCAAGTTGGGAGTGGCTGTAAGCAACTGAGATGTACTCTTGCTTCAGGACCTCCAAGGGGACCAGTCCCAGAGCATGCTGAACCCCAAACTAGAGGGACCACAGAATCCACTCTTAGAGATTTGAAGTTACATTAATTAACACATTTAAGGTTCTGATAAGTCCTGCAAGAAAGAAACTTCCATCTAACTCAGAATACTCTATAGAAACCATTTTCAGGGAGTTCTTTGTTGTGGCTCAGTGGATAACGAACCCCACTGGTATCCTTAAGGATATGGGTTCGATCCTTGGCCTCACTCAGGGGGTTAAGGATCTGGTGTTGCTGTGAATTGTAGTGTAGGCCTACAGCTGCAGCTCTGATTTGACCCCTAGTATGGGAACTTCCACTTTTAGGGCACGTGTGGCCCTAAAAAGCAAAATAAAAATAAAAAAAGAAGGAAAGGAAAGAAAAGAAGCCCTTTTCATGTAAAATGGGTTACCATTTCTGGAGCCCAGGTCTGAAACACCACATTAGGCTATAGGAAAGTCAGAGGTGGGCTCCTGGGGAGGAAGGAGAGCATCACCTCACTCCTGATTCCTGCCCCACCTTCATCCACACAGGCCCCGGGGGTGTGGCCATCACAGAATGCTGAAATGTTTGTAAAAGAAAAAGATTTTGCCACGAAATGTCACTATCAAATCATTGAAGTCCACCTACAGAATGTTTTTCAGTGCAGCTGACAAACTTGGAAGAGTGTCAGAAGAAAAAAAGGATTTTTATATATTCCTGGCCATCTGTGGCATATGGAAGTCCCAGGGCCAGGGACTGAACTCAAGCCTCAGCTGTGATCTGTCCTAGAGGGCTCCGTGCAGCTCTCAATCCACTCTGAAAGGCTCCAAAGATAGCACCTGGTTCTTTGGCAGGCTCCAGTTACACAGAATGTGTTATTGCTAAAATTCTTGCAAAAATGTGGTTTCTTAAAAATAGCCAGGAGTTCCCAAATGGCACAGTGGGTTAAGAATCCAACTGCAGTGGCTCAGGTTGCTGCAGAAGCTCAGGTTCCACCCGTGGCCCAGTGAGGTGGGTTAAAGGATCCAGTGTTGCTGCAACTGCAGCTTGGATTCAATCCCTGGCCTGAGAACTTCCATATGCTACAGGTGCGGCCATAAAATTTTAAAAAGGAAGGAAGGAAGGAAGGGAAAAAAATTGCCAAAGAACACTACCCACTTAATCAAAGCTGGAATGCTGTCTTCCTGGGGATTTACATGATGTAACTGGGGGAGATAGCCAGACGTGTCTCCTCAGAGACCAGGGTAACTCCTGTGGCTGCAGGGACTTCTGAAAACCGCCATCTCTTACCCATTCCCACCTCAAAGTCCCTGGCGGCCTCTGGTCTCGCACTGTCCGTTCCTGTGTTTCTCGATGCCATCCAGTATCGCTGAAAGCCGCAGCTGCAGCCCACGCCGCCAGCAACCAACCCGGAAGTTTCAGATAGTCCCCTGACGCGGAGGGGTGGGCAGAGCCCTGGGGGGAGGGCTCCTCCAGCTCCTCCCTGGCTCCGCCCTCCCTTCGCCTTCACCCTAGGAAATGCTTCCATCCTGGTCTCCCCAGCCCTCATCCTGTCCGGCACCTGCTCTCTTCCACCACAGGTCCCTCCCAGGCAGAACTGTGATGCTGGCTAGTAGGCTGATCCAGGGTTTTCCCAGCTTCCCTCCGTGAGCCATTTTCCCGTACGGGTCCAGCCACATCTTAGCCGTCAAGTGCTGTCTTCCCACTCCAGGGGTGTGTCGGGGGTGGTGGTGCAGGGGGCTGGTTCTGGTTCTAGGTGGTGTGCAGGGCATCTACAGGCTGCCTAGGACCACAGGAGACCCCTGGCTTTCTTCCCAGGGTGCCCTGCTCCCAGTGAGCCCTGGAGACCCTTAGGCCACCGGCCATTTGATAGCCTATAGGAGTGAGGCCACCCCAGACACTGGGTGCTGGTAAACAGCTGCCTCCCTGCTTTTCACAGGTTCCAAGGGGAGGAGTAAGTACCATGCTTCTGGACGTGGCTCCATCAGCATCCTGTAACAACATCAGGCCAGTGGGAGCTCTCATTCTCTGGGCTGCATGCTGGGCTTCTGAAATTTGCAGGGGAACAGCACCCACCAACTGCATTTTCATCTTTTTTTTCTCCTTTGGCGGGGGGCCTGGGAGTTTATGTGGTAGTCTGGTTTCCTTCCTTCCCAGAGCAAAACCACCCGGCCAGGCAGGAGGCCCACAGGCTCCTGACAGCTCCTCTGGACTGATTCATCTGTTCATAGGGGCTTTGATTCCCATGATGGAGAAGAGGCTTCTTCCTGACACCACGTGGGTACCAGGAGTGGCCACCCCAGGATGCCACTCCTGGTACCCACTGGAGGGTTTGCCTGGGACCTCATTGTTCCCTGACCCCAGGCTTATTAGCAGTTTCCTTCTTTCATCTGCATTTCGAAAGGTCCAGAAGCCAGGATCCCACTGTCCTTACAACTTCTGTTCTGATCCATTTCATGTGAGAATCTTTGAATGGGAAAGTCAACTGTGACTTTGTCCCTTTATTGGATCCCTGAACTTGACCTTGCCTTCCCTCCTCTTCCCTCCAAAGACATGTTGTACAGCTCCCAGGGAAGGCTGAGGACACAGCAGATAGCCCTAGTGACCTCCCACCCTCCTCTTGCTCCCTGGACAGTGTTCACTTGCTTCATTGGTCCCAGCACTTCTGCTGCACACGGCAGATCAGAAGCCATAAACCAAGCCAGTCAACAGGCCCACTGTCCCTAGAAGGCAGTTCAGTCACCACCCACCTCCCCAGGGCCTCGGCCCCTGGCCCCTGGCCTCTTTCAAAATAGCTCCCTCCTCAGGAGTTTTTCAGCTGCTGAGAAAAGTCATAGGTTCTCTACATCAGTCATTCTGTGTCCCTGGAGATGTTACCTCTTGTGAATGCAGGTGAATGTCTGGAGACAGTCTGTGTGGCCCTGAGTGGTGTTATCCCACTGCCTAACAGTGGGCCACACAGCACCTCGCATGGCCCTCACTGGCATCCTTGACTTTCAGCTCTGGAACAGTACCAGCACCCTATTTAAGAGCAGCCTGGAATGCTAGAAAAGAGCTATTTGGGAGTGGCATCCCAGATGTGCTGTGTGGCCACAGGGAGGCCACTTAACCACACTGGGCCTCAGTTTTCTCAACAGTAAGATGAGTTGGCTTTGCATGTACCTTTGCACTAGAGAAAACCTTACTTTCTACATATTTTGTGCCATTAAAAAAAACTTACAATAGGTCACAGATTTAATTTTTAGAACACTGACTGAAAGTCAAGTAAAATCCCATGATGATCAGCTAGCAAGTTGTTGATGGAGATGTGGCACAGTTCTTTGCGATTTTTCTCTGCAAAACCACAATGGTGTTTTAATAGAGACAGGTGCCCACCATCATTCACCCAGCAAGCATATGTGAGCCTTGCTGTGTGTTTCGTGCAGCAGGCCAGTTGTTGTTTGGCGGGTGTGTGTGCCTTGGAGCCAGTGATGGCAAATCACCCAGATGCCCTGCAGGAAGAGCATTCAGGCAGAGGGAACAGCCAGTGCAAAGGCTCCGGGACAGGAGGGTGTCTGGTGAGTTGAGGGGGAGTTGAAAGGGACAGAAGCAGGGCAGGAGGAGGGGTGAAGTAGAAGGAATGGAAGAGGGCATCGCAAAGCCCTCAGCTTTGTAGGGTCCTGCACAGACCTTCTCTGAAGTTGGCTTTGACCTGCTATGTTTATTGATTCAATAGTAAAAGGGAGATTGTCCAGGAAGACTGAGATTTGGGATTTGTTGGGGGCAATTGAACTAACTGTCGTTAGATTAGATTGGATTTCACTTTCCGTGGGCTTGAAAGAAATGCTGGGTTGAACAAATACAGTACAATACAATGACAATGCCTTCAATTTTAAATGGTGCTGTGACGTTTATTTCAGAGTGGAAGACAGTCCCCGTGTTCATATGGCAAACTTGACAGGGGCTAGCGGGGGAACACACATGGAAACAGAGCCAGTGTCACAGTCACTGGGGCCTCTGGAGACCCCAGAGTCCATGTCAGTGCCCTCCCGGCCCCCTGCTGCCCATCCTCCTCACCCTGCACCCTGAGGAAGCAGCAGAAGCCCCCAGCCCCCTCCCACTCTCCCTGACACAACTGGGAGATGGCCAGTGCCTCACTGGCCACACTTGGCTTATGGCTCCTACACATTCAGGCTGAAAGTATACAAACATGGAGGGGTTTGCAGGTAGTTTCATCTTTATTCCAACAGAATCACATAGTTCTCATCACTCTGCAATGTTAGTGCTCCATTTACTCTTTCCAGGAGCATCCCTACAAACCAGCAATCTTAGAGCTAACCCTGCCTTGCTTTTCTAGGCATCTATACGTGTGTACCTATAATGGGGTCTTTCTCTTTCTTTCCTGCCCTCGTCCTTCCTGCCCATTTAGCTATGTGTATGTAACATGGCCTCATTATCATGGGGCTCAAGCCAACAGGTAGTAAAGTCTGTGTTTTGGTCAGTGTTTGCTTCTAAAGATGGGATCAAAATTAATATGCTTCTTTGTATTGGGGCACAGAGAAGATTTAAGTTTCTTAAAACAAGTCCAATCTCTTCATTTGAGGAAACCAAGGTCCAGAAAGGAGCAACCTGCTGGACTTGGCTGGGCCTCCACCTGCCTCACTCCATCACCTTCAGCTCTTCAATTACACAGGTCCCAATGCTATCCCCGCTTGTCCTGCCACCCAAGGGCCTTGCACCAGCTGCTCCCTCTCGGGCCACCCTTCCCAGATGCCATGTGGCTCTCTCATTCTTGTACTCAAACCATCCATCTGGTTTGTTTATTTGTTTGTTTTGTGTTTGCTTTTCAGGGCTATACCTGGGAGTTCCCAGGCTAGGGGTCTAATTGAAGCTGCAGCTACAGGTCTATGCCACAGCTACAACAATGCCAGATCCAAGCCGCGTCTATGACCTACACCACAGCTCACAGCAATGGTGGATCCTTAACCACTGAGCAAGGCCAGGGATCGAACCCACATTCTCATAAATACTAGCTAGATTCATAACTCACTGAGCCACAATGGGAACTCCCAGGCCATCCATCTGAAACAGCCACACCCTTAATTGTCCCTCTTTTAATGACAAATCTGCTTGTCTGTTCATGCTTAGGCTAACTAGACTAAGAGCTCCATAGGGTTCCATCCACTGTGGTGTCCCAGCTCCGCAAAGCTGCAGCCCAAGTGAATGAGTTTCCCTGGTCCTTGCAGTCGGAGATCAAGTCCTCCAGTCAGCCCTGACACAGTACCCTCGGGTACCTTTTCCTTCCTCTTTTTTTTTTTTGCAACCAGATTCTTACCTTCAGCCTCTTCAGTCCTCCTGTGGCTAAAGAGACTCTCTGGGACTTCCTATTGTGGCTCAGCGGGTTAAGGATCCCATGCCGCTGCAAGCTATAATGTAGGTTGCAGATGCGTCTGGGGTGTCATGTTGCTGTGGCTGAGGCATAGGCCAAAGATGCAGCTCTGCTTCTACCCCTGGCCCAGGAAATTTCAAATTCCACAGATGCAACTGTGAAAAAGAAAGAAAGAAAGAGAGAGGGGGAGAGAGAGAGAGAGAGAGAGAGAGAGAAAGGAAGGAAGGAAGGAAGGAAAGAAAGAAAGAAAGAGAGAGAGAAAGAGAGAGAGAAAGAAAGAAAGAGAAAGAAAGAAAGGAAGGAAGGAAGAAAGAGAGAAAAAGGAAGAAGGGAGGGGGGAAGGAAGGAAGGAAGGGGAAGGGAAGGGAAGGAAGGAAGGAAAGAAAGAAAGAAAAAGAAAAAAGAGAGACTCTCTGATAACAAATAACAGCAAAATGCACCTGCACTTGAATTCCTAGCCCTTTGTGAGAAACCGGAGCTATTGGAAGTAAAAATGTCAGAGGTCTCCCCAGCCACCCAGGCCTCCTTCCCTAGCGTCTCCTGTCCCCTCAGACCCTCTGAAGAAAAGTACATTTTAATACTGATAGTGGTGGTAAATAGCAAAGGGGGTATTAGGTGGTGATTTGGGGGACTGCTCATTCAGCTGGATGACCAGTCGCCATTCTAGCACAGTATCAGGGCTTGCTGTGTAATAAATAACAAAAAGAAATTGACTGTGCCTGGTTGCTTACCAACTGCGGCTGGACAGGTCCCAGATGCCAAGGAGCGCATGGTGTCCTGGGGGATGGCATTAGGCTGGGCAGAGAAACCCCCTGCAGAGGCTACTTTGAGCCTCAAGCCTACTGCATCCTTTGCTCTTACTGTGGGTATGCTAAGCCTGCCTTTCTGCTCCTGAACCCTGCAGGTGCACCCATTGGCCTTGGCAGAGCCCTGTGTGCTTTCCCTGGCTCCTGGAGTGACTCTGAGCAGGGATGTGGGAAAGGGTGTGGGACATCCTGAGTAGGGGAGCCACTTTGGGATCCACTGAGACCTCGGGAGGAAAGGCAAATGCACAGGAGACCAGACAGCCATGGGGGTTGTGGTGCCACCTGCAGCTCCCTGGGCTGCAGAATCCCCAGCAATCTGGGGACAAGAGGCAAGGGCGAGGTTGAAGGGTAATCCGCGTAATGGCCCAGGAAGTGGGATGGCAGCTGGCAGGGCTAATGCTCCTTAATATCCGCTTTCATGTGATTAATGGCTGTGGATAAATCTTTGAACCTGGGAAAGCAGGTCCACAGCTAAGCCTGGCCAAGAGCATCACTTTGTGTTATGCTGAGAGCGGAGAGTATTTCAGCGATTTACATTTTAGCACAACTGTTTGAGGACAGCAGCCAAGCCACCATTCGAAAAACACTAATAGCAAAATAATGAAAGAGGTAGGGCTCTAAACTGGAGAGGGCAGAAAGGAGGACAGGAAGGAGAAAGGCTAAGCCTTGTGCTGGAGTGTGAAAACAGTGTGGGGCCCCAAATGCCCCCTCATCACCCTTCCCCCACACCCATTTCTGCCTCTACTGGGCTCACAAGTCTCCTGCCCCACAGTGACCATGGCCACTCCAGGCCACACCAGTAATAACACTGTGAGTATTTTACCACCATAGGGTCTGCATATCTTTCCTCTTCTTGTGGTCCCATTTGCTTCTCATCAGGACCCTGTCAACAGCAGAGTCAGTGCAGACAGGTCAGATGCCAGGCAGGGCATTAGACAGGTCCAGGAGGCCCCAGATGCACCCAGCATTAACCCTTCAGTTGCTAGGTCATGGAGAGGTGCCCAGGGTCCCAGGGGAGGCACTAGAACACCAGGGTGGCTCTGGACAATGGTTATTTCCTGACCTATATGGAGACAGCGTGATATTTTCCCACCTGGAAGTGCATCCCTGCTGAAGAACAACCTGGCCTGGTGACATGGAGGAGGAGGGTGCTTGGTTCCCAGCTCTCAGGTGAGAAAACCAAGGTTCAGAGAGCTATAGAACCTGCATGTGCCCCCACCAGAGCCAGGCACTGGCTGAATTTGGCATGTTCTCTCTCTCTTTTTTTTTTTTTTTTTTTTTTGTCTTTTTAGGATCACACCCATAGCATATGGAGGTTCCCAGGCTAGGGGTTGAATCGGAGCTGTAGCTGCTGGCCTACACCACAGCCATAGCAACATGGGATCTGAGCCATGTCTGCGACCTACACCACAGCTCATGGCAACGCCAGATCCTTAACCTACTGAGTGAGGCCAGGGATCAAACCTGTGTCCTTGTGAATACTAGTCAAATTTGTTTCTGCTGAGCCACGAAGGGAACTCCATAAGTTTGGCATGGTCTTTCCCCTCTGCCAAGTTGGCTTGCTGGAACCAAGGGTCATTGCTCCAACGCTCACACTCATTCCCCAGTGTTCTGTAAACTCTGGGTCAGGAGAGGTACCACACACAGGTGTCAGATGACTCTGCCCACCTGTCCTCATGGGAAGAGACTGCTGTCTCTCTCCCAAGAACAATGGGCTACACAGAGATGCCTGTCTCTGCCCAGGGGTACCCTGATAGCTGCTTTCACTTTGCTGGCCTCCCTGCTCACCCTTGTAGGTCCTCGGTAGCAGGCAGGGGCATTCCTGCTTCACCCGCTCACTCCCCTCAGTCAGTCAATTTTTGTGCCAACATCTAGGGCTTCCCCCAAAGTGACCACTCAGCTGACAAGAACATCTGGGCTCTCCTCAGGGTGTGTTGTAAGTCGGGCCTGTCCTTTATACCCACATCTGTTACACTATATGTTTCTCTGTTTGCATTTATAAGAGCCTGTATTATAATAGTAGTATCTGTCAATAGCATTGATTTGAGCCACTTAAAAATTGCCATTTGTATGGTCCAAAACTGTCAACTCCCAGCAATTTCATGTTGTCTGTGGAAGTTGGCAAACTAGAGTCCCTTAGAACTATAATTTCACAGATCAGGTCAGCTCTGGAGGCGACCAGTTGGGGGCAGCAAAGAGCTGAGCCCGCAGAACCGGGGTCCACTGGCGAGGCTGGGGCCAGGGCCAGAGAATGGCCAGTCAGGGGCCTGTCAGGTGACCGGCACTGCCCGGGAGCCCTTGGCTGGGCAGAACTGGAGGGTGAGCACAAGGGTGGCACTGTTGCTGGAGTACTGCATCTACAGCTGTTGGGATGGGACCTCCAGCCCACAGCAGGCTGGCTCACCCGCAATCTCCCCTGACAGCAGTCCACACGGGAGATATAAACTGGCCAAGAGCCACATGGGGCCTGGGGAGACTGACCCAGCACAGTTCTCAGTGACTGAGCCCCCGAGCCCAGTTTGAGCTTGTGTGCTTCCAGCAGATTCCCTTGCCCTCCTGCTGGAGCCCAAGGAGGCCCCACACGAGTGATATGAGGGCCTCAGGACTGGCTTATTGGTTTGAAGCCAGAGGGGCTTTCATCAGGATTGGCTACAGGATTCTCTGGGTCCAGTAGAAAATAAAAATACTGGCTCTTTGTTCAAGAATTATTAGAGTTTCAAGACAACAAGAACAGAGTGTAAGACCAAGGGCAGGGAGGGCCCCATGTGAGTCACGGGTTGGGGTCCAAGAAGCCAGCTCTGGCTTCATCATGAGCCTGGAACTTGTCCGGAGTGGGGCTCCGAGAGGGGAGGTTGCCTTCTGCCTGTCTATCTTTGCCCATCAGAGATGGCTGGGGGCGGGGGGGGGGGGTGCAGGGACAGGCTCCAAGGCTCTGGGAGCAGGGAACCCCTGGCAGGACAGTCATCATTGCCCACACCGCCCTCCCCCACCCCACCCCCACCCCCACCCCCAGTTGTGAGCAGGAAGGGAGCCTTAACCCTTCAGTTGCTGGGTCATGGAGAGGTACTCAGAGTCTGAAATAGGTACCAAACTCCAGGGGCTCAAAGGCAGTTTAGGTACCTTCCAGGGGGAATGGGGAGTGTTCACCAGGTAGGCACACATCTGTGTGACTGGCCTGGGGACAGCAGCTGGCATCCTTTAAGATTTATGACTCCTTTGGAGTAGGGCTTAGCCAAGAGAATTAGGAACATTGATAAAACAATTGATAAAACAATGATAAAACAATGCATAAAACATGCATTTCCATGAGAAAAAGATGAGAGGGCAGAGGAGGAGAGGGGCCAGATTCCACGGCAGCCTGCTGGGGTAGCCCTGGACCCAGAAATGGGCTGTTAGTTGTTTCCTTCCCACAGTTGAATATTGATTCCTGTTGCTGTGCATTGCTGAGTACTATAAATATCACTCCAGAAGGCTTGGTTCCTCCCAAGGTGAGATGGTCACAATTCCTGATGAACACATGCTGGAGCTCGAGGGGAAGAGGGAAGCCTTCCATCCTGTCTGCTCTGTTTGACAGAGTGGTCAAAGGCCTGCCTGATGAGATCCAGTTTCCTTCCTGGCTCTGCCACAGACCAGCTGTGTGATGTACACTGTCACTGCCTCCCTGGGCTAAGGCTCCTCCTGTGCAAGGAAAGAACGTCATCTTCCTTCCTCACTAGGTACAGACTGCTCCAGCCACGGGGGCCCCAAACTCTAAACCTAGGCATTACTCACTTATGATGCTTAAGCCAAATTGGTTCATTTCATATCTTGGGGGGCCAGAGTCTGCCGCCAAATGTCTGAATATCCCTGGTACCCCCAGTTTCATGGTCCCTGCCTACTCCCCTGAATTCTTGATGCCCAACCTGTCCCCCTAGAGTCTCTGAATCTCCTCCAGCTCTCGTTATCACCACCCTATCCCAAGCGTGGAACTGAACCCTTGGTGATGTGACTCACCCCCAAACAACATCCCAGCCAGGGAAGTTATGCGAGGCCAAACTGTAGTGAAGCTTTGGGGACAACTGTGAGATCAAAATGGAATGTCAGCATTGCCATCTCTCTGGGCTGAGCTGTCTCAGCCAGCTGCCATGAGGCCTCGGCCCCTCTCCCACCTCACCTGCCCACCCAGTTCACCTCATTTCTCTTATGGAACTGTCTTGTTTGTCTTTGTTCCAAATTCTCCTGGATGAGCCCTGCTCCTTGGGACCCTGCCTGCCACAGAAAATCAGCCATTTAGATGCTTTTCTGCTAAACTAAAAGCAATCTGCCTCTGGAGACTATTAGGCTGTTGGCATCTCTGTGTTGCATCCAGATGGCAGCTACCTCCAGAAAGCCCAGAGTGGCAGAGACAGGGGATTCTGTGAGATGCGCTTTGAGAGGGTCTTTCTCCCCTGTCTATGCCAGAAACCTGAGGGGTTCCCAGGTGTGGGAAACCCAAGGACTCAGCCTCACACCCTCACACACCTGCTCTAGGAGCAAACTGCTCCACATGTCAATCTTCCCATCTGAGAAATGGAGATATAACACTCTTTCCACTACCTTCTGTGATGGTTATAAGAATAAGACTAATGTATTTGTAAAGTGCTTTGAAAATCAAGTTCTCTCTCCTCTACTTACCACCTTATAAAATCTTTAGCAACTCATCCTGCCCACACTGCCAGCATCAGCTCCCTCTCTTCAGCTCCTGTCCCCCACTTCCAAGGACCTGAACTCAGAGTAAGTTATGTAGATAATTCTAACCCTGCCAAGGCTGAGAGAGTTCTGAAAGGAAGATGAGTGGAGAGGGGGATAAGTGAACGTCTGCTGCAACCCTGGGTCCTGTATGCACATGCATTGATCACAGGAGGTATCCAAAAGAGAGAGCAACACACCTGCATGCATTTTGCAATGGCTTCCTATAGTTGCTAGAGGAAATCTTTTATAAATGTATTTTCAATCAGTTTTTAAAATTGTGTTGTTAAAATCTGTACCATTCTTGGCTTTTGTTTACTTTATGATTGATTTCTAAGAAAGATGTGTTTTAATCTCTCACTATGATTTCCTCTGGTGATTCTGCCAATTTTTGCTTTGTGTATTTTGAAGCTATGTTATTAGTTGCATATACATTTAGAATTCTTAAACTCATTGGTGACTGAGTCTTTTCTCATTATTTTTTCTCTTTATCTTAACCATTCTTTTTAACTTGAAGTCTTTGGCCTGAGGCTAGTTAGGTCTTTTTCCATCCTTTTGGTTTCAAGCTTGCTATGTCCTTGTATTTTAGGTGAGTCTCTGCAAATACAAGATCATAGGGTTTTTTGTTTCTTTGTTTGTTTGTTTTATTTAATATAAAACATGAAAAGTTTGGTCTTTCCTCTAGCGCATTTATTCCATGTATATATAATATGAATACTGACATGGTTATTTAAACATAACATCTTGCTAAGTGCTTTCTGTCTCTTATCTGTTCTATCTGTCCCCCTTTCTCTCTCTTTATGCCTTCTTTTTAAATTGATTCATTTACTTCTATTATGTAGTTCCTCTCTATTGTATTAAAAATCACACTCATTTCTACCCTTTTATTGCAGCAGGTGTTCCTGACTTAACAAAATGTGGTGTTAATTAGTTTTTATCTCTTTCTAGTCAATGCAAAAACCTTAGGATTCTAACTTCATTTAATCCCCTCAATTTATGTGCTA
The DNA here is from genome assembly GCF_054392235.1 of Sus scrofa. Taxonomy (NCBI): domain Eukaryota; kingdom Metazoa; phylum Chordata; class Mammalia; order Artiodactyla; family Suidae; genus Sus; species Sus scrofa. The sequence continues at coordinate 154,548,021 of NC_139383.1, forward strand.
TTTCTGTCAGAACTTTTTCTTAATTACTAGAATTTTTTAGAGTAGTTTTAGGTTTACAGAAAATTGAACATATAATACAGAGTTTCCACTACCTTCCTCTCTCCCTCTTCACAGTTTTTCCAATTACTAACATCTTGCATTGTATGGTACATTTGTTACAATTGATGAACCAATATTGATATTCTATAATTAATCAAGACAGTTGATTACATCAGGGTTCATTCTTTGTGTTGTACATCCTACGAGTTTTGACAAATATATAACGCCATGTACTCAACACTACAGCATCTTCAGAGTGTAGTTTTCCTGCCCTAAAAATCCTCTGTGCCACACATTTTTATCTCTCCCAGGCCCTCCAAACTCTGGCATCCACTGATATTTTCTCTGTCTCCAAAGTCTTACCTTTCCAGAATGCCATATAGCTGGAGTCATACAGAATGTAACCTTTTCAGACTGGCCTCTTTCACTTAATAACATGAATTTAAGGTTTCTCCATGTCTTTATATAGATTGATAGATCATCTATTTTTAGTGCTTAATTCCATTGTCTGGATGTACCACAGTTTGTTAATTCATTTAGCTAGTGGAGGACATCTTGCTTGCTTTAAGTTTTAGACATTATGAATAAATCTGCTATCAAAATTTGTGTGCAGGTTTCTGTGTGGATATAAGTTTTTAATTCGTCTGGGTAAATATCTAGGAGCTTGATTGCCAGATCACATGACTGGCAATCATGTAAAAAACTGCCAAACTATCTTCCAGGGTTATATTCTGACCAACGATAAACAAGTTTCTGTTGTTTAGCATCTTTGCTAACATTTGATATTGTCAGGTTTTGTTTTGTTTTGTCTTGTTTTGGATTTCAGCCATTCTAATAGGTGTGTAGTGGTATCTCACGTTTATTATAGTGTACAATTCCTGCTATCCCTGATAACAAAAAATGTGGAGCATCGTTTCATATGTTTATTTGCCATCTGTGCATCTTCTTTGGTGAGGTGTCCGGGTCTTTTGTCCATTTTCTATTGTGTTGTTTGTTTTCCTCTTGCTGAATTTTAAGGTTCTATGTATTTGGGATATAAGTCCTTTAGCAGATGTCTTCTGCAAACATTTTCCCCCAGTCTCTCTTAACAGTATCTTTCACAGAGTAGAAAAGTTTCATTTTAATAAAGTCCAACTTATCCATATTTTCTTTCATAAATCATTCTTTTGGTAGTGTATTTACAGCCATCATGAAGCCCAAGGTAATCTGGATTTTCTTCTATGTTATCTTCTAGAAGTTTTATAATTTTGTGTTTTACAGTTAGGTATTTATTCCACTTTGAGTTAATTTCAGTGAAAGATGTAAGGTCAGTTCCTAGATATTTATTTGTATCTAGATGTCCACTTGTTGCAGCACCATTTGTTAAAAAAAATATTCTTTCTCTATTGAATTTCCTTTGCTCCTTTGTTAAAGATCAATATACTATATTTGGGAGCTCTCTATTCTGTTCCATTGATCTATTTGCCTCTTTGTTCCTACTAATACCACACTATCTTAATTATTGGAGATTTATAGTAAGCTTGAGGTCCGTCCTCTGATTTTTTCTTCTTCAGTTTTGTGCTGGCTATTTTGATTTTTTGTCTTTCCATATAAACTTTAGAATCAGTTTTTCAATATCCAAAAAAATACCTTACTTTGGGAGATTTTAATTGGGATTATATTAAATCTATTTAGACAAAGGTGATGCCATTTAGTTTTCCTATCCATGAACATTGAATATCTCACCATTTATTTAGATCTTTGATTTCTTTCATTGGGATTTTGTAGTTTTCCTCTTATCAGTCTTGTACATATTTTGTTAGATTTACTACTAAGTGCTTCATTTTTGGAATGCTGATGTAAATGGCACTGTGTTTTCAACCTCAAATTCTAATTGTTCGTTGCTGGACACAAAACAGCAATGGACTTTTATCTATAACTTTGTGTTCTTCAACCTTGCTGTTATTGCTTATTAATTCCAAGGGGGGTTATTTTGGGTGGTTTGTGGGGGTTTTTTGTTTTTGTTTTTATTTTTGTCAATTCCTTGGGATTTTCTATATAGACCATCATGTCACATGTGAACAAAGACAGTTATAGTTCTTCCTTTCCAAACTGTACACTTTTATTGTATCTTACATTGACTATAATTTCTAGTATGATGTTGAACTGGAGTTGGGAGAGGGGACACTGGTCTTCCTGATTTCAGCAAGAAAGCTTCTAGTTTCTCACCATTAGGTATGATGCTAGCTCTAGAATTTCTGTAAGTTGTCTTTATCAAGTTGAGAAAGGTTTCCTCTATTCCTAATTTGTTAACAGTTTTCATGATTTATGGATGTCGGATTGTGTCAGATGTGTTTTCTACATCTATTGATATGATCACGTGATTTTTTTTCCCCTCTTTAACGTGTTGATGTGATGAATGACATTAACATCCATCCCACTTAGTCATGGTGTATAACCGTTTTTATATTATTGGATTCAATTCACTGGTATTTTGCTGAGGAATTTTTGCATCTACTTTCACAAGAGAAATATCTCTGTAATTTTCTCGAAATGCTTTTGTCTAGTTTTGGGATTAGGATAATGCTGGCCTTGTAGAATAAGTTAGAAAGTGTTCCCTTTGCTTCTATTTTCTATTTTGTGGAGATTTGATATATTTTCTCCATTAAATGTACTTATAATTCTCCAGTGAACTCACCTGCACATTGGCTAAGCTCAGATATTGTAGTTTCCTTTGAGGAAAGATGGAGAACAGAAGGCCTTGGGCATGTTTCAAAATTGATATATTTCCTCTCCCCACTGCCAGAGCAGGAGGGGACTTTTTCTTTAATTTTCACCATGAGAATCTGAGGTAATTCTCACAGAAGTGTGGGAGCCTCCCTAAGACTGAAGCCCCTGGAGTTTTTAAGCTCTCAAGTTAGTTCAGTCAGCTTCCAGCAACTTGTCAATTACCGTTTAAATTTTCCTACCCATTTCTGGTGGAGGGGGCAAGCTGGGGGATCTAGGGAGTGGGAATTGCATGTGTCAAATAGATTTGAACCAGTTCATCTTTAAGAGTCTGTGCATCTCCATCAGTGACCCTACCTGCATGGATTTCATACTGAGTGAACATAAGGATGAATCATTTCTCCTAGCCATTCAAACTCAGTGTTGGAGCTTTTGCCCTCAAAGATGAGACTATTTAAATTCGTTTCTGGTCACTTTCATGAATTTGAAAGGTGTGATTATCTGTATTTTCCTGTCTCCTCAGTTTCCTAGGTGTCAGTTCCTATGACCTTGATTCTCTTATAGATTTAAGAAGATTTTTTCTTGTTATAAGAATGGAAATGATGACATTCAACACCTTTGCATATCCAAGCAGAAACCAGAAGTATCCATGTATATGCACACACACATTTGCTATTTTCATTGTTCTTATTCCTTTCTGTTCCATACTTCCATCTGTAATATTTGTAGTTCTGTCTGAAGAAAGCCCTTTGTAATTCTTTTAATATGTGCCTGTTATCAATAAGCCCTCTGTTATTTTTTGCCTAAGAATGAGTCTATTTTCCTTTTATTGTTGAAGGGCATGTTTACTAGGCATAAAATTCTCATTTGGCAATTGTGTCCTCTCACCATTCTGAATAGATCATTTCATTATCTTCTGACTTTCATTATTTCTGCAAAGAAATCAGCTGAGTTTTTAGTAGCTTTCTGCTCTATTGGAGTTAATCTGATTTTTTTTCTCTTCAAATTCTTATGGGCTTTCTCTTTGTCTTTAGTTTTCATTAACTTCACTATTCTACTTCTAGATGTATATATTTCTCTGTATCTATTATGGTTGGAGTTGATTGGGAGTCCTAAGTTGTGGGTTAATATCTTTCATCAGTTTGGAAAATTCTCAGCCATTATCTTTTCAGATGTTGTTTCTACTCCATTTCCTTCTGGGATTCCATAACACCATGAGACCTTGTCTTGAATTCTCTTTTATCCTCTTGTCTATGTTTTCCTTAATTTTCTGTCTCCTACTCTATTCTGAATAATTTCTTCTAATTTGGTTTCCAACTCATTACTTCTCCCCTTAATTGGTTTAATGTGTTTTTAATCCAACTACTGGATTTTATCTTCAGTTATAAATTTTTCAGTTCTAAAATGCTACTTGGCCTGTTTTTCTAAGCTGTTAAGTTACTTTTTATAGTTTTACACTTTCTGCAAAAATTTAAAAATTTGTCTTCTCTTTCATTTGTCCTGTACTATTGCATTAAAATCTGTGTCTGGTAATTTCAATACATTAAACCTCTGGAGGTATTTTTCTATTGTCTGTTGTTTCTGCTAGTTCTTTTTTATGCTGTCTTGTATTCCAAACTTTCTGGTTATATTTACTTGTGTGCCATAAATTTTATTTGAGAAATTGTTTGTAGAAATAACTTGAGACTTAGGTGTGATGCTATCTTCTTTCAAAGAGGATTTTCTTTTTCTCTCTCCCATGCACCTTGAAGCATTAGTAATCTAGGATCACCATAATTCAGTTTTAAGAATTGATATTTTTACACACATAACCCAACCTGGAGCTGGGCTACAGTTCCTTTGCAAGCTGGCTTACTCACACTTATTTGCAGCTCTTCAAATTCCCAACCCACAGCACAGGGAATTGACTATGGCCTCCACCAAGATATGAGAGTTTGAGGATTCTTCTCAACATTAAGGAGAAGAGCCCCCAGCACAGCAAAGGATCCACCCATTTCTCTTTCTCCAAAACTTTAATACTCAACAGAGAAATCCAGGCTAAACACCTACTGAGAAAGCTATCAAGGGACAGAGCAAGGGCAAATCTCAGAGTGATGCTGGTATGCCCAGAAGAGAGATAGTGCCTTAGAGCATGTTCTATGGAGCTTGACTACTCCAGCTCTCATTCTGCAGACATCATTTACTAGCTATAATGCCTTAAACAAGTTGCTTAGTCTCACATTGAGAGATGTGAGACTAAGCAACTATTGCTACTGATGTATAAAATGGAGATCATTATAGTACCTTCTTCATAATGTTGTTGTTGAGTATCAAGTCTTAATTTCTACTTCACACTCATTATAATGGCTATTATTTAAAAACAAACCAATCCCACCCCCCAGAAAACAACAAATTATTTTTGGTGTGGATATGGAGACTTTATAACTCTTGTGCATTGCTGATGGGAAAATAAAGCAGTGCAGCTTCTGTGGGAAATTTTATGGCAGTTCCTCAAAGAATTAACATAGAATCAGCATCATCTGATCCATTAATTCCACTTCTGGGTATATACCCAAAGAATAGAAAGCAGAAACTCAACCAGATATTTGTATGCTTGTGTTCATAGCAGAATTATTCATTAAAAAAAATTGTATGATTCTACCTAAATGAGGTACCCAGAACAATCAGTCATAGAGACAGAGGAGTCCCCTGGTGGCTCAGCAGGTTAAGGATCTGGCATTGTCACTGATGTGTCATGGCTTTGATCCCTGGCCCTGGAACTTCTGCATTCTTAAAAGCTCATAGAGATAGAAGGTTGAATAGAAATTGCCAGGGGTTGTAGGGAAGGGGAGAGTGAGTACAGAGTTTCAGACTGAGATAATGAAAAAGATCTGGAGATGAATAGAGGTAATGGTTCCACAACAGTGCGAATGTACTTAATGCCACGTTACTGTACACTTTAAAATGGTTAAAATTATAAATGTTATGTTGTATATAGTTTACCACAATAAAAAACTTTAAGTTAATTAATTTAGAGAACTTTATAGGAGTGCAAAAGAGTGTTGGCTATCATATTATTCTGAGATGGGGACAAAGAGGAGGAGGCAACAGTTCATCATAGAAGAGTCTCAGGGCTATTTGGACATGTCATGAGAAGCTACATGCGTCTCCTCATCCTTCCTGTCCTATTTCCAGATTAGAGTCTAGCCCATCCCCCACAGTTTCCAAAGCCACTCCATCAGGCAACTGCCCATTTCCCCATGCCCCAGGATGATCTGAGGCTTTCTGGTTGTGGTTTCCAGAGTGGCAGAGCAGACCCCTCAGAAATATTTCCATTTCTGAACCTGTACCCATAGTTCTCAGCACATACATAAAAATATTTGCAGGTTAACGAAGTAAACCAGAGCAAGTGCTATCAATTTTGCAGATGTAGAAACCATAGATAGCTGCCAGGTGTAGTAGGGAGCCTCCACCTGCTTGTGCTTTTAAAATGTTTGCACCATATGGACATGTGAACTATTGAATATTAAATCAATTACAAATAAAAGTGACTTCTATGTGCTTTCTTTAAAAATAACAAAAGTAACAAAAGGAGTTCCCTTGTGGCTGAGTGGGTTAAGGATCAAGCACTAGCTCTGGTTACAGCTGTGGTGCAGGTTCCATTCCTGGCCCAGGAACTTCCTCGTGCTGTGGGTGTAGCCAAAAAAAAAAGCAGTAAAAACAATAAAAAGACATTAATCTGATGCCACTGACTGCAATGGGGGGGGGTGTCCTCCTCTCTTGGGTCACATGTCTTAGGGAATCACAGGCAAGGGAATGGGTGGGGAATACCCCAGGCCTTCCACACCTCCCAAGAGGGCCAGAGATGGGGACCAGGAGGCACGTAAGGGTGATCCCCACCACAGCAGAGGCAATGGCACCAGGCAAGGGCCTTGGAAGAGCTTTGGCAGCCAGGTGTGGAAGAGACCCCATAAGTACAGCCAGATCAGAGCCTTGAGCAGGGTAGCCCAAGAGAGAGCTGCAGCAAATGCAGAAGCATTGTGAGATGGGAAGCCCAGAGCACAGCCACAGTGTGGAGGTGTCCCCTGGAGGTGGGGGAGGGGCATGCAGGGAATTCAAAACTCAGGGGAACATCTACCAGGCCCATGGGGACTCCTGAGCTATAATGTGTCCCTGGCAGGGGTCGTGTCTGGCAGGCAGCACAGGCCCATATGCGGTCATTCCCATCTGAGGTGACAAGAGCTAGGGAGCCAAGGAAGACACGGTCCCAGGCAGGACCATCAAAGAAGGAGGGCATCCTGCTGGGGCTGCTACCCCCATGTGGAGCCTTGCACAGAAAGTGGGATGCAAGCTTCACAAATGAACTGGACAAAATGTCAAGGGCCAGGAAGAAGGAAGGAAGAAGGGTGGTCTGAAGCCCACTGCAGGGAAAAAGGCTGGTTTGACAGGGTGAGAGCAGAACTACAGAGGCTGGGTTTGCACAGAATGCTGAGCACAACCAGTGGCCACAGAACAGTCACCAGAGCACCCTTTAAGCTTTGCTCCAGGTCCTATCTGGTAGGGGGCTCAGGAGGCAGGTGCTATCCCTTGAGTCTGAGAGGGCAAGTGTCCTTCTACTCTCCCTGATGATTTTGGGCACTTAAAATCAGGTACCATTCCCCAACTGGTGTGGGTGAGAGTGAGTCACAAGTGATTCAGACAGAACCCACATTGGGAAATGATCCCATCCCATCAAAGCCAAGGGAGGCTTCAGTGGGGATCATCAGGAAGCCAGCTCCAGACCTTCTAATGGACTTCAGGGAGGCAACTTGCTTCAATACAGGACAGTCATTGGCCCCTCAGATAATTAAGTTCCTGGTACAAGGTGGTGAGGCTTCCCAAATCCTTCCTTGTGACACTTAGGATCTTAGAGATATTCAGAGGAACTTCAGAAGAGAAGGAGGATCAAGGGTCAGATGAGTTTGGGAAACGCTGGGTTACATAAAAAGAAAGAGGTGTCTTCGTTGCAGGACTTCTCAGACACTTTCGCATCCTAACATGTGCATCTCCAAGGGGAAAATACAGGATGCAGAGTGGTCCAAATTAGTTCATGTGGGTTCATTTTTTGAGACTGTCCAAGCTCTGAGGAGCCCAATTTAGAACTTTAGAGAATGTTATTTCTGGGCAGACTCAGTTCTAGGAGGGGTAGCATCTCTGAGTTAGGAACCCCTCAAACAGAAAACATTCCTCTTCATCCCAGTGACTTTAAAAAAAAATAGCTTAATTGGTACCTTGAGAGGAGGAACTGGGCATGATGGGAAGGAGAAACCTCAGCTAAACAAAGTTTCCCAGCACTAGGGGAAATTTGGGAGTAATTGCTAACAGTCTCTTTAACCAGTGAGCTTGTTTGCTTGCTTTCTGAATCAACTGGGAAAGAAATGATGACCTGAAAAGAGTTGAATGATTCAGCCCTGAGAAAGAAAGACATCTTGCCTTTTTTTGACAACTTAGATGGACCTTGAGGGCATTACACTAAGTGAAATAAGTCAGACAAAGACTGTATGGTACCATTTATATGTGGAATCTTAAGAAGTTAAACTTTTTAGACTCTCAGAGGAACAGAGTGGTGGTTCCCAGGGTCTGGGAGATGGAAATCTTGTTGAAGGATACAAACTTTCAGTTTAAGATGAACAAGGAGTTCCCACAGTGACAAAATAGGTTAGGAATCCAACTGCAGCAGCTAGGGTCACTGCAAAAGCATGGGTTTGATCCCTGGCCCAGCACATTGGGTTAAGGTGTTGCCACAGCTATGGTGTAGGTTGCAGCTGTGGCTTGGATTCAGTCCCTTACCCCAGAACTTCCACATGCCTCGGGTATTCCATTTGCCTGAATGTTGGTAAGAGAATAGATCCTAAATGTTCTTGCCACAGAAAAAGAAATATAGGTGTTCCAGTCATGTCTCAGCAGTAATGAACCCAACTAGTATCCATGAGGGTGCGGGTTAGATCCCTGGCCTCACTCAGTTGGTTAAAGATCTGGTGTTGCCGTGAACTGTAGTGTAGGTTGCAGAGGCCGCTCGGATCTGGCATTGCTATGGCTCTGGCATAGGATGGCGGCTACAGCTCCTATTCAATCCCTAGCCTGGGAACTTCCATATGCCAGGGTTTCTGCTCTAAAAAGACAAAAAGAAAAAAAAAAGAAATGTAACTTACATGATTGGATGGAGATGACAGGTAACATTATGGTGGGAATTACTTTGCAATACATAAATGCATCAAACTGACACTTGTACAACTTAAACTTACACAATGTTGTGTGTCAATTATATCTTATAAATGTTATATGAAACCTTGGAACAGAAAAGGACATTAGATAAAAACTAAGGAAGTCTAAACAAAGCAGAATCTTTAGCTAATGATAGTATGTCAGTATTGATTCATTCATTACAACAGTATACCATGTAGTAATGTAAATACATGTATACATTTATATGATAGTATGAATATACCGTAATAATATGTTAATAATAGAGGTATACTAGGTAGATAGAAACTCTCTATACTGTCTTCTCAATTTTTCTCTAAATTTAAAACTGTTTTAAAAAGTAAAGTTTATTAAATTTTTTTTCCTTAAGTAGAATGCCAGAATCTCTCTGCTGTTTGCAGAACTGTCCCCTACCCTCCATAAGCTCTGAGCTTTCACACTTGCTATGTTCAGAGACTTTTCAGAAGATTCTTACCAAAAAGTTAAAAATTCAAAATTTCTGCTAATTAAAACAAAAGAGTCAAGGAACAATTCCTAGAACTTTTTGTTTAAAATTTTACTTGGATTTACAGGATGTGCCTAATTTTGTTTTTACTTTTTTTTTTCTTTTTTTTTTTTTTTAGGGCCATCCCAGCAGCATATGGTGGTTCCCGGCCTAGGGGTTTAATTGGAGCTGTGGCCACTGGCCTACACCACAGCCACAGCAATGTCAGACCCAGACTGCCTCTATGACCTACACCACAGCTCACCACAACACAGGATCCTTAACCTACTGAGCGGGGCCAGAGATCAAACCTCATGGATGCTGGTGAGATTAGTTTCCACTGAGCCACGATGGGAACTCCAGGATGTGCCTAAATTTTGTTTCAGTGCATTTTTTTTTTCTTTATTGGATATTGCAACCAAACTGGGTAAAACATAATTTTAGCGGCTGTGAAGAGAGAAATGACGCTGGCAGGAGATTATCGTGAAGACCGTTATGGTGGCTCCCTTTCCAATGCGCCCTGAGATAGAAATGACTTATGTACCAGGTGACAAAGGGGAGCCCAGTGTGTAATCCAAGTACATCCTCTGAGGGATCTTTCAGGTCCCATCTGTGAGAAGTCACAGCTGGTTTCATGAAGCTCATGCTCCCTTTTATATCTCAGCAATTCTGTACTTATGCAGTCAGCTGCTATAAACAAGGTCAGACTGAGGCGAAATTACTTCTTGCATGGTTCCTGCCTACGCTTCTCCTCAGAAACACAGACATCTTGAAAGAAGAAAGACAAAAAGTCACATTGACTTTCATATAATTGGACCCACATTTTGGGAGATTGGCCATTGCTCCAGAGTGAAGACTGAAGAAGCAGTAGCCTCGGGGGTTTGGAATTTGGAAGAAGTCTCCCCCTCAGTCCCACCAGAGGGCGGAAGGTTACATTCAGATGTGTGGAGAATGCAGTTCGCTGACGCGGTGGGGCGTTTTACACGTGCTTGGTGCACTTGTGGATTAACGAGGTGTCAGGAATCTGGCAGGAGAAGGAAAACCGGCTCAGAAAATGCTCCCTCTTCAGAAAATGCTCCCTCCTCGACACTTCCAGAAGGTCTGGCCGTGATCAGGTCAGCCTGAAGCAGCATCAGATACACACCCTCTTTTGCCCAGACCAGCCACCCCAATTCCTGACATTCCCACCATTGTAAGATTTCTACAAAGCTTTGACGTAGTTGGTTATTTTCACCGCAAAATCACTGGATTTCTTTTCACTATTGAGATTATTCTGGCAACTAAAAAATAGCCAATGTTTGGCTGGTGTTTTATGCATGTGCTTGTTATCCCAGCACACGTCCTCTGCCAACATTGCAACACGACCCACGGAGAAGCCAAAAATAAATAAATAAAAGAGAAGAGAAAAGGGGAAAAGGGAAAGGGAAGCTCCGTGACCAGACAGGAAACCTCTGTCCAGTTGGGATCCTTCCATTGGTCACTCCACCAGAGGCTCACCGGGCTGGTGTCCTCCACTGCAGTGTGGCCAGCAATGGAAGCAAGGTGAGAACTCGAGCTCATGCCAGCCTGGAGATGCGTGGAGAGCAGGAGGGTGGTGCAGAAAGGCTGCTGCTGCAACTATTGACAGGCCAGGTGTTCTTTGGAAAGTGACCAGCACATGTTGGCCAACCTGGCCTACCAGGAAGACCCTTTGCCTTTCAGAAAGGAGAGCCTCCCAGGTCTGCAAACCAAAGGTTTGAAGATCTTTTTTCCCTCAGGTGGAAAAATTTACATTATTTTGATGTCAGTCAGTCGAGGATTTACAGAGAAATGGAGGCAGAATTTATGGTGATCAAAGACATCGATAGACCTGCCTAATCTGATTATCCAGGTATTTGTTTTCACAATTATCCTTGATAACAACACCAAAGATCTTCGATTCCACTCTAGCCTTCCTCATTCAGAGAGCCATTGTTCAATGAAATGGGAGTTAATTGACAAAGTAAATGCATTTTTAAAATATACCTACCACTTCAGCTTCTTGATTTCAGAGATTCTGCCATTGAAGTCACTCAGGGTCAACACTATCTGGTTTTAAAATGTATGTGAAAAATTCAGAAATATGTAATGTGGAAGCTCACCCCTGCAGCCAATCCCAGGAACAAGATAGTTTGTGGCGCAGATATTAAGTCCTACCCCAAATGAGACTTTGAGAAAGAAGATATTTGGAACAGGGCTTCCATGTCAGGATTTACAAACTTTTTGAGGCGCCCTCACCACTCCCCAGGTCTCTCCCAACTAACCCTTGCTTCCCAGCCTGCTCTTCCTCTTTCACTGCCCATAACCTGCCCTGGCCTGGGAACCATCATCCAGTTCACAGTGGCTGCTGGCCTGCCTGTGGACCTCCTGTAGCCCATCTCTTGCTCTTTACCTAAAATGCCTCCTTCCAAATCTACCACCTGGACTTGTACCCAAACTACATGCTCGGTTGAAACAACTCCTCCTTCTTTTAATAAGTTCTCTCTCCCTTTATATTTTCCTATCACTTGGCAAGTATGATTAGAAAGAATCCTATAGCCTTCCTTGTATTCCAACATGTTCATATAGGCATAATCTCCCTGACTAGACTGCAAAGTATGGGAGTCATTCCCATGTCTCCACACAGAATAGAAGATGTCATGTCAGTGGGGAATTTAGTTGACTGCTTGGAGGATAGCAAAGAAGCAAGAGACCAAGGCAAATTTGTAAAGTTAAAAGGCATCTATGACAAACTGGGGGGAAATATTTGTTACTATCATAGTCACATGCTTGCCAACCTTAATATATATGAACAGCTTTAAACATAAAGAAAAGAATCCTGGAGTTCCCAGTGTGACTCAGTGGGTTAAAAACCAGATGTTGTCTCTGTGAGGATACAGGTTCCATCCCTGGACTTTAGCAGTGTTTTAAGGACCCAGGATGGCCACAAGCTGCAGCATAGGTTGCAGATGTGGCTTGGATCTGGTGTTGCTGTGGCTGTGGCATCTGCAGCTCTGATTCCACCCCTAGCCAGGGAACTTCCATATGCCACAGGTGCGGCCATTAAAAAAAAAAAATTAAGAGGGAAAAGAACCCTAAAAAAATGATCAGGGGATGTGGAAAGTTCAGAGCAGCAGAAATGCACATGGCCTTTAAACATGTAATGATCCCTGAACGCACTCATAGTAAGATAAATACACATTAAAACTACATTGGCCTAGGAGTTCCCATCATGGCTCAGTAGGAATGAACCCAACCAGTATCCATGAGGACGCAGGTTCAATCCTGACCTCGCTCAGTGGGTTAAGGGTCTGGTATTGCCGTGAACTCTGATGTAGGTTGCAGATGCAGCTTGGATCCAGCATTGCTGTGGTTGTGCATAGGCTGGCAGCTGCAGCTCTGATTCAACCTCTAGCCCTGGAACTTCCATATGCCATATGTGTGGTCCCAGAAAAACAAAAAACTACGTTGGCCTGGAGTTCCTTTGTGGCTCAGCAGGTTAATGATCTGGCATTATCACTTCTGTGGTCCAGATTGCTGCTGTGGTATGGGTTTGATCCCTGGCATGGGAACTTCATATGCAGCCAAAAACAAAAAACAAAAACAAAAAACTACATTGACCTACAGCCATCTAATAGAACACTCCACCCAACAGCAAGAGAGTACATGTTATTTTTAAGTTTACATGGAACATTCTCCAGGATAGATGATATATAAGCGATGAAACAAGCCTAAGTAAGTTTAAAAGGGTTGAAATCATACAAAGTATATTCTTAACCACAGTTAAATTAGAAGTCAATAACAGAAAGAAATGTGAGAAATTAAAAAACATGTGAACATAAAACCACATACTCCTAAGTAAACAGTGGTCTAAAAAAGTCACATGAAAAATTAGAAACAACTTTAAGATGAACAAAAGTGAAAACACAACATACTAAAACTTATCGGATGCAGCTAAAGCAGTGCTCAGAGGAAAACTTATAGCTGTGGACTATTATTCATAATAAAAGACCTCAAATCAATAATCTAATCTTCAGCTTTGGAAAACTAGAAAAAGAAGAGAAAACCAAATCCAAGTCAAGCAGAAGAAAGGAAATTAAAACTAGAGTAGAAAGAAATAATATAAAGACTAGCAATATAACAGAAGAAATTGATGAAACCAAGCTTTTTTTAAAAGATCATTGAAATTGATAAAACTGTACGTAGACTAACCAAGAAAACAGAGGGAGAGAGAGAAGACTCAAATTATTAAAATCAAGAATGAAAGATAGGACACTACTACTAATATAGATAAAAAGGATTGTAAGGGAATATCATGAAAAAACATGCCAACAAATGAAAAACTCAGATGTAATGAATAAATTCATGAAAAGACATTGATTACTGACTTGAGAGAAATAGAAAAATCTGAATAGATGTATAAAAAGTAAAAGGATTGAACTAATAATTTTAAAGCTTTCCATAAAGAAAACCCAGGCACATAACTTCTGCCAAACATGTAAAGAAGAATTAATACCAATCTTTCACCAACTCTTACAGAAAATAGGAGAACATTCCCCAACTCTTATATGAAACCAGTATTACCTGATACAAAAACTAGACAAAGGCATCAGAAGAAAAGAAAAGTATAGGCCAGAACTATACTGAGACATCATTTCTTAATAAGACAGGCCAAAAATCCAAAAAATTAACAACACATTCTGTGCATGAGGCTGCAAAGAAACAGAACTCCTATAAAATGCTGGTGGAAATACAAGGTGGTAAACCTCTATGGAGGGAAATTTTGCAATATTAGCAAAATTAGGTATGCATTTAACCTTAATCCCAGTAATCTCACTTCTAGGAAACTAGCCTAAAGATTACCGGCAAAATGCAAAAGAACATGTGGATGACTTTTTGTTGCTATGTGGTTTGTAAAGACCAAAAACCACCCAAGTGTCCATTTGGTTGAATCAACCTGCATGCATTCACTCAAGGATTTAGACTACACAGCTACAAAAAGAAATGAGATAATGGCTAAGTAATTCCCAGGAAAAGTGGAGAAGTGAAATGCAAAGAGCAAGGTGGGAAAGTGCGTAAAGTCCTCTACTACTTCTGTGAAAAAGATACATATATTTATTATATAGTATTTTGTAATAATCAGGATGTATTATTAATTTATTGTATAAATTAATATAAATATATACATTTATAGAAATTATATATTAATATAAACTCTAGATTTTATTGTGTGAATTCTATATTTATATATACACACAAACTTCATAGTTCTTCCCACTGGAAAAGACCTAGAAACAAATCAGTTCAAAAGCAGATACTGGTTTCTAAATATCACTTCCCACTAAAGGGAACCAGGGAATTCATTTATATGTATGACTGTGTCACTTTGCTGTACAGCAGAAATTGACACAACATTGTAAATCAACTATACTTTAATTTAAAAATAAATAAAAATTGGAACTGTAAAAGGAATCAGGGCTCCTTGGAGAAATGGCCAAGTCCAGGTCTAGGGGAAGAAATGCACAACATGAGCCGGGACCATCTTTCCATTCCCGTTAGCAAGGAACTTTTCATATACTCCTGGCGTCCACTAGAAGGCTTCCCAGAGCCCATGTGAAATTGGAACAATTAGAGCAATAGTAAGGAAAACTACTACTATGGATTGAGACATATCAAATATATTCCAATCCATGAATTCACACCGACACTCGGAAAAAAGAAACATGTTAGTTCCCCTTGGAGTTGGTGCCAAGGCACCAACTTATTGCTCTGGAAACAGAAACACTTTCCCTGCGCCTTTCCTGTGTGAACTGTGCTAACCAGTTTGGTCTGGGAAATCTTCTCTTCGCAGATGAATCCCAGCTAATAAATGAGGAAGGGATGGTAGAAGTAGGTCACCATTTTGCAAGTCCTAGTGATGCACAGGCTGTAGGACATTACCGTCAAGGTCTGCTATTCTTGCGCGCGAGAGAAAAGCAGTCGCCAGGTGGAAGGACACACCCCACAGGTGAGACTGCTAGGAAGTCCTCCCCGGATCCGTACAGGCTTGGAGATCTGACTCTGGGTCAGGAATTGCAGGGCACAGAGGAGCAAGAGAGAAACATGGGTTTGTCCTGGAGTCTCCCGTGAGCGGAACCCAAACAAAGCCCAGGCAGAGTGTGGGCACTGCTTCAGTACTCAGGTGCCTCTGCCAGGTTGCCGCCTTCAGAACCAGGGCATGCAGGGGAGCTCGTGGTCACTGTCCCAACTTCCCCCACCAACTGTGACCCTGTGACACAGGCAAGCTGCTCCCTCCCTTGGTGCCTGGACATCCTCACTCCTCACCCAGAAGGAGAGGTACCCTACCTCCGTGGCTGGTAAGGACTGAGTTAATTAATTCTCAAACTGTCGGACCTGGTCCCAATTAACTACCTGCCCAGTAGTTAACTTCACAGTCACTAGTCCTAGCGCCGTCGTCGTTGGGTCAGATCACTCACTGGACACGTAGTAATCCGTGCACACTAACAATCTGCTCATAGCTCATGGGTATTCTTCCCAAGCACCTGGTTGTTGCAGGTAGGGGACACAGAGGATGCCTTATGAGAGGGGAGGTCCTGCCCAGAACCCCTCCCTCAGCAGCTCTGCTCAGTGCCAGCCAGCAGGAGTATAATATGAGCTGAGCCACCAGCCCTGGGTGTCCTTTTAAATTTTCTAGTAGTCACTTTTCTAAAAAGTAAATAGAATCAGGTAAGAAAAAGTTAGTAATATGTCTTATTCAACCCAATACATCCCAAATATCATTTCAACATGCAATCAGTAAAAAAAATAGTATCACAAGGAGTTCACACCAGGGCGCAGTGGGTTAAGAATCTGACTGCAGCCACTCCAATGGCTGCAGAGGTGTGGGTTCCACTCTGACTCAGTGCAGTGGGTTAAAGGATCCTGCATTGCTTCAGCTGCAGCTCGGATTCAATCCCTAGCCTGGACACTTCCATATGCAGTGGGTGTGGCTATAAAAAAAATTGTATCACCAGTCTTCATCATGTCCTATTTTTTTGCTCTCAGAGCACTTTGCACTTCAGACTGGCTGCATTTCAAGTACTTGGTCAGCAGCCAGACCTGGCTCAAAACACCCTGTTACCGGTGACAGTCCCAGAGTGCTGACATCACCAGTGCTGGCCTCAGGGAGGAGGGAGGTTTGCCTGCAGAGATTTAGGGAGTCCATCCCCTCTGTTATCTGACCCTGAGAAGGGACCTATGTGATTAATGGCAGTCATGTCCTCTGGCTGGAGAGGCACTTACTGTCCAGCTGGGATGGGCTGCCCCTTGGCACTGAGCACCTGGCTTCCCCCTTTTGCTGCCATGACAGGCCATGGAGGGAGCCACAAGGAAGGCGGAGGCTCGTCTGCCCACTTGGGCCTCCCTGGCCACTCCCAGTCTGATTCGTGATGCCCCGGAAATGCCCTGCATCCATAAATCTGCCTCAAACCATGCAGTCAGACCTACAGCCACCCACAGCATCCCCTCTGCACCCAAGGGACTCCTGCTAAAAGCCGTGAATCTGTCGGGCCTGTGGTAAGCACCATCACCAGTTTACAAGGCAAACAAGCCCCAACCCCTTGGGGTATGTGTTGGCCCCAGGCTTAGGCTGCACCCCGGGAACACCCTGAGCCAGTCAGTTCCCAGCCTGTGTGTGCTGACAAGGGACCGAGGAAGTAACACCTCACCCCCCACTGCCTGTGCACCCACTCTGACACAAGTTTGTCAACCTTTGGTGGGCACAGACTGGAGAGAAGCTGGTGAGAGCAAAGGATGGACCCTCCTCCCCAGAAAAAGGCCCAGCCCACCCAAACAATCCTGCATCTATCTCCAGAGCTCTGGGGCTCCTTGAGCCCCTGAGGGTCCCCCAGGCATGGGTATGACCTCCTGCAGCTTGGGGGAAGGACTGGCTGCAGGCTCAGGCTTCACCCCATGGAGCACTCTGGGCCAGTTGGTTTCCTGTCCCACCTCCCAGGCCCTCTGGGCAAAGCAGCCACTTGATTCATGGGAGCCTCAGTGTTCTCATCTGTAAAATGGAAACTGCCTTAACAGCCCTTGCGGTCAGCCTGTCTGCATTTCTACTGCTCTGTGATGGGGGAGGCAGCCAGGGCCAAGGGGACTTGCAGGTGTATGGGGAAGCCCCAACACCGTGCATATAGGGTCATGTAGGGGAGAATTTCAGGTTTGGCATTTTTCTCTCCTGCTAGGCTGAGAAGCTCACTGAACACTGGACTAGCCATGTGTATTGTTATAGCAAACCCCAAAGCTCTCATCAGGGCAGTTTGGGGGTGACTATGAGTATAGAGCACTCTGGCTGCTGCAGGAGTGGGGACAGTGGGGATTTGGAGCTCCTAGACAGGAACACAGTCACATGGGACTCATGCTGCCCACACACCAGAATTCACCTCGACCTCTGGCCCAACCTCAGATGCTCTGAAAGGGATGAGGGATGATGAGTGCCATGTGCTGCCTTCTCCCAGCTCCCCGGGGCAGGGCACTGACCGCGTGATGGGGGCTTCTGAAAGAACCATTATGTCCAGTTGTCTCAATTATGCAAAACATTTCTAGCAGGGGAATGGCTGGCTGGGGAGAGAGTCACTTCAAAGGGAAAGTTCTCACTTCCCTTCCTTCTCTCAGATCCCAAGGCTGCTTTTATGGGATCCCCCATGGAACAGCCTGGTGTGTTTGGCCATGGTTTCCTTTTGGGGCCTGGGAGTGAGGTCATGAGACTGTAGCCTCAGCAGGATCACAAGGGCTTGGAGCAGGCCATCACATGCTCCTTGTGAGGATGACCCCTCTTAAAGGGTGGGCCCTCCTCAGCCAGCTTCCTGTCTGGCCAGAGGAGGAAGCCAGAAGAGTCAGGGCACCCACTCTGTCCCATCACTGCGGCAGGTAAGCTCAGGTGCAGATAAGCTCAGGTGTGAGTAAACTCATTGCAGGTAGGTACAGGTGTGGGTAAGCTCAGGTTCTGGTAAGCAAAGCACAGGTACAGGGCTCTGCTTCTCTGGGTTTCCAGCTCTTCTCCTGCTGAGGCTGGCTAGACAAGGTCATGTGGGAATGGCCAATGAATCGTGTGGAGCTGGCCACCACCAGGCTCCAGCGTCTAAATGCAGGTGCCAGGAGGCTGCTGAGAAGCCTCAGCTCCAGGGCTCAGCCTCCTGGCCTCTCATCTTACCTCCCTAGCATCGTACCTCCATTCCTTTGCTTCCTGGAGGATGTGACTCTTCCCAAGAGCCCCACGGTTCCTGAAATTCCTGGCGGGCTTATACCAGTCGATATTTTACCTATTAGTTAAAACCTCAGGGGAAATTGTTGGCTGTGAAGGGAGATAGAGACACTTTCTTACTGCCAGCAGCAGTGGGAGCTGGTTTCTGGAAAGCAGTTTAGCAGTAGGTGCCCAGGTTCAACAACTCCACATCTAGGGATCCACTCACAGGAAGTAATTCTGAAGGTAAGCCAAAACTTACATTGTTCAGTACAGTGGGACTAATCCAAATGCCCCAAATAGAGGACTGGGCACATAAATCAGAGTCTATCCACAAGATGAAATATAATGTAGTCACTTTTTAAGTAACAGAGAAGAAGGCATAATGACAATGTGCAGAATGATCGTGTTTTTCATTACACACACACACATCTAATCTATTCATAGGAAAAAGCCGAGGAAGACATTAAAATGCTAGCCATTATTTTAGATAAAGTCTTTATGCATGAGGTTTATTTATTCCTCTTCTTCTTTTACTTTAACTATATTCTATAACAAACACATTTTCCTTTGGTTACCAGAAATTGTACCTTTTTTTAAACCTCAGTGAATATTAGCAGAAATAGGGGATGTGGGGAAAGGATGAAAATATTCACAGGAATTGTTCTTGGCTGGCCAGGGATAAGAGATGAAAATAAAAGAGAGGAGTGGGGGGAAAAAAGACAAGACAGATTCGCTCTGCTGGAATTAAATATTTAGGGAGGATTCAAGAAGGGAGATTGACCTAAATAATATGGGTTTGATTTGGGGGAAGGGTTTTCTTCAAGAATGTTCACCAAATATCATTTCACAAACTATCTAGCAACATGCCATTGGCAGTTTCTTAGCCTAAAGTTGTCACTCTGCAGTGTATCTTAGGCCCTACAAAATGAATTGGAAAGGTCGACGAATGTTGCATGTGTTTGCTGTCATGGTTTATGTTTTATTGGTTATTTTCCAGGAGAAGTCTGGAATTTTGTTTGGTTTGGCTCTTTGCAACATAATTTATTTGCTCTGCAAAGTTGATAAGTACAAGAAACAGAATGACGCATTTTAAGTGGCTCATTGTCTTCATTCTGAACTAAGTGAAAACAAAACAGGCTTTCTACTAACTTAACCACCCTCTCACTTGGATATTTTTAGAAAATTCTCTTTTGCTTTGTTTGAAAATGTTTTCAAGATGTCTTATAACTTTGTGTGTGTCTGTGTGACTATATGTGTATGTTATGTCTTTGTGTGTATGTGTGTCTGTGTCTGTGTACCTATGTATGTATGTCTTTATGTGTGCATCTCTGTGTGTGCATTAAATTCTGGGAGTTCCCGTCATGGCGCAGTGGTTAACGAATCCGACTAGGAACCATGAGGTTGTGGGTAAGGTCCCTGCGCTTGCTCAGTGGGTTAATGATCCGGCGTTGCCGTGAGCTGTGGTGTAGGTTGCAGACTCGGCTCGGATCCTGCGTTGCTGTGGCTCTGGCGTAGGCCGGAGACTACAGCTCCGATTGGACCCCTAGCCTGGGAACCTCCATATGCCACGGGAGCGGCCCAAGAAATAGCAAAAAAAGACAAAAAAAAAAAAAAAATTCTGGATCTGGGAAAATAGAAGCTCTTACCCAGTCCCTGATTGCCTCCCTTGACCTAGAGTTAATGCAGTTTCACATCTTAACACCTCCATTAAAAAGACAGTAGCCAGGGATAGCTTGATATGCAGAGGGATCTGACCTGCCATGCCCCTCTTTTACTTTTCTTTCTTTCTTTTTTTTTTTTTTCTGCTTTTTAGGGGCACACCTATGGCATATGGACGTTCCCAGGCTAGGGGTCGGTCTAGGGGTCTAATTGAAGCTACAGCTTCCAGCCTACGCCACAGGCACCGAAATGCCAGATCCCAGCCGCGTCTGCAACCTACACCACAGCTCATGGCAACACTGGATCCTTAACCCACGGAGAGAGGCGTGGGATCAAACCTGCAACTTCATGGTTCCTAGTTGCATTCATTTCCGCTGCGCCATGACGGGAACTCCATGCCCCTCTTTTTCTAGCTTTAATCTTAGACTCAGCAATTAATGAATGAATTACAGCATCCATTGGGAGCAAACAGCATCCAGGTAGCAATTGGTCTATTGCCCCAGGCACACATCACACATCACACATCACAAACAGAAGCAAGTTCCCCAGGATCTCATGGAAAGCATCTAGTAGAATTTCTCTTTCTGTTTTCTAGAAACTGTATCTTTTTTTTGTTTGTTTTGTTTTGTTTTGTTTTGTCTTTTTAGGGCCTCACCTGTAGCAAATGGAGGGTCCCAGGCTAAGGGTCTAATTGGAGCTACAGCAACACCAGATCCGAGCTGTGTCTGTGGCAATGCTGGATCCTTAATCCACTGAGCAAGGCCAGAGATCGAACCCAAAACCTCATGGTTCCTAGTTGGATTCGTTTCCACTGCGCCACGACTGGAACTCCAAGAAACTATCTTCAGTTGCTATCCAAGTGAGGGGAAGAATGCATTTACAATGCTAGAGATGCTTTAAGAGAACAAGCTAGTGTCAGCCCCAGAACTCCCTTCCACAGCTGCGGGCAGCTGCTGGGGCCTTCTTGTGGTGGGGTGCCTCCCTACCGCCCCCCACTGCTTCTGGCCCTTTCCCTTCCGGCCTGCACTATCCATGAATGTGGTGAGGACAGTGAATCCCCTTCTGTTTCCCAAGGGTCGGTCATGCTCGATATGCCCCAAGGTTAAGGGCATTTGGCAAGTGGCCTCACTCTGTGAGCCAGGGCCTCCATGGAGACAGGGCATGGGAGTGAACAGATTCATCAGGCGTGGTGAGGTGAAAAGCATGGAGCCAGGGATTGTGGCAACAGTGTCTTTTTTTGTTTGTTAATCCTTGTAAAGGTGATAGATGAATATGTAAAGTTGAATAAGCTCTTGGAAGAGCCAAGTCTAGATCCTACTTCACATATTTTCCTAATCTCCACCCCCACTGCCGACCATAGTTGGTGGCTGGACTGATGTCTGCTGTTCTAGACTAGCATCACCCAATCACCTGTGCCATGGACACTATTTTACTTTATTTATGTTTTATGGCTGCACCCACAGCACATGGAAGTTCCCAGGTGGGGGACTGAATCTGAGCTGCAGCTGTGGCAACACTGGATCCTTTAGCCAACGGCACAGGGCTGGGGAGGGAACCTGAGACTCCATAGTGACCCAAGCCACTATAGTTGGATTCTTAAGCCACTGCACCACAGCAGGAACTATTATATTATTTTATTTTATTGATTTTTTTAATCTACCCTTTAAAAATGTTTTACTTATTTTATTTTTTAAGGTTTTATCAAAGTATAGTTGACTTAACCTATATTATTTTAAATTGTAAAGTGGTTGCATCCAAAAAAGTAAAGCCATGTTAAAAATAAGTGAAATTAATGTAAAAACTTAACTCCATCTGTCCCCAATATTATCATTTCAATATGTAGTCAATATAAAACAATGGATTAGTGAGATAGTTTATGTCTTTTTTTTAATATGGAATCTTCAAGATCCTGCCAAACTTTTTTTTTTTTTTTTTTTTGAGCTCTAGTGTTAGACATAACAGAGGGTACTTTGCTGTCTTACAGTTAAACTCATAGGACATCTCAGCTCAGATTGGCTGAATTTCAGATGCTCAATGGCCACATACAGCCAGTAGCCACCATGTTGGAGAGTATAGGTCTAGACTCTTATATGTCAATGTTCGTTCTCATACCGGCTGGATCACACCAGAAGGATCTTACTACAACTTTTTTCAATTAATAATAGAGATAGTTGCACCTTAGAACTTAGAGTTCTATTTTAGTCTTTTTAACAGATGCATAGTCCATGATTTGGTACATTGTAATGGATTTAACTGGCCTCCAATGTAGATGAAAAATGGGAGCTTGCCAATTTTTTCACTCAGTTCAGAAGATACCCCAACAAACTCCATATATGGCCTTGTACATGGAAAGGCATTTCCAGATTACAGGTCCCTAGAAGTGATGTGCTGGGTCAAAGGGGAGGTGCACTTTGAGAGATATGCCCAACTCCTCTATGGGCCCAGGGGTCTGTGAGAAGGAAGCCAATTCTCATCCAAGCATGCCACCAGTGGGCCTTGGGGGCCCCTTAAAACCAAAGTAAAACCAAAGGGTTGGTCTGAACCCTTCTTGGTTCCTGAATGCCCAGTTCCATGGCTTCAATGGTGTGGTTCCAGCCTACCCCTTTGGTGCACAGAGTGCTGTAGGGTGAGAGCTACCTGCTCCATCTTTAGCAGAGTTGCCTTGGAAGGCAGGCGAACAAAACAAGCTCCCCTGAGGTCAGCAGACAACACTCAGCCAAGCTCCTAACTCAGTTATTTGCACAGATATGATTATACTAATTCATTAATGTGGAATAATCTATCTAGTGTTGTCACAGCAAAGGGGCAGCAGGGCAAGGGGCAGCCCCAGCAGGCTGGCTCCTTGGCTGGTAGCCTCAGGCAGCATGCCGAGCTATGTGCCATCCAGTATCCCTCCCCACCCCCGTGGCCCCAGCTGACACCACAGTTTTGGAGGGAACAGGAGTGCTGGCTATGCAGGGTCTAGGGCCTGGGCCTGTGTTCACGCATGCCACCTCTGCAGTGGGCATCTTCACAGGTCCTAGGAGTCCTGGAAGAGGAAGCCCAGGGGACAGGAACCTGGAGGGGTGGTGGAAGATGGAGAGCACCGCCAGGGCCAAGTGGGCATGGAAAGGCCAGCCTGGTCCTGCCATCCTTTCTCCTGTGGGCACAGGGCTGCACCCTCTCAGCCACTGACAACTAGACCAGCCTCTTGGGCAACTTCAGGGAGACACTGTACACAGTACTGTCCCAACTTACTCGCCCTTCTAAACTAGGCGGCCGAGTGATGTTGGCCAAACCAGGAAGGGGAGCTGAGGGGAACTGAGGAAACTTGTCTCATCTCCAGGGTCCCAGACAACCAGGGAGGGGCTGGTGAATGGGAGGAAGGGAAGATTGCACCAAGCATCCTTTCCCTGCTACGTGATTCTGTTTCTCTGGCCTCCTTTTGTTTATTCTTTTAAAATAGTTTATTGTGAAATGCAGTATTTATAATTGTATTACATATCTGCGTACAGTTTAAAGAAGAATAACAATGAAAATCTTTGTGTATTAGCACCGAGACCCCTCTGACTCTTTTGTTTTGAGTTTGATATGTTTTTAATTAAAAAAATAATTTACCGAGATGAAATTCATGTAACATCAAATTAACCATTGTAAAGTAAACAACTCAGCAGTATTTAGCACATTCACAATGTTTTGCAACCAAAACCACCTCTATCTAGCTGACCAGAACAGTTTCATCACTACAAAGTAAAACTCCGTACCTGTTAAGCAACTTCTTGCAGTTCCCCGTTTCCCTCACCCCCTTGGAAACCACGATTGTGTGTTCTGTCTTTATAGATTTATCTATTCTGGTTAATCATTAATCTAAGAGGAATCATGCAGTAAGTGACTTACTGTGTCATTCAGCATAACATTTTCAAGGTTCATCCACATTGTAGCATATATCAGTACTTCATTCCCTTTTGTGGCTGAATAATATTCCATTGCATATATAGACCACAATTTGTTTATCCATTCATTCATTGATGGGCTCTTGAGCCATTTCCACCTTTTGGCTTTTGTGAATAGTGGTCTTTGAACACGAGTGTACTTGAACTTGTTTGAATACTTGTTTCCAATTCTTTGGGGTATCTACCAAGAAGTCCAATGGGTCATGTGGTAATTCTATATTTAACTTTTTAAGGAAATGCCAAACTCTTTTCCAAAGCAGCTATACCATTTTACATTTCTACCAGCAACATATGATCCTTGAACAATGTGGGGTGATTAGGGACGCTGACCACCCCCCACCTCCCAGAGCAGTTGAAAATCTGCATACTGCTGTCTCTGTTTTGGCAACAAAGACATTGACTCACCAAATGCAGGAAGATCAAACAGTTTGGCTAGAATCAGAACTCAAAACCCTAGTTCTTTTGAGTCTACATATTGTGATCTATAATCATACACAAACTTTGCCCCCTGTGTGGTTAATTTAAAGCTATGTAAAATGAAAATATGTACTCATCGAAAAAAATCTCCTATAAGCGGACCCATGCAGTTCAAACCATTGTTGTTCAAGGGTCAGATTTACTGCTTTTCATTTTGGGGGGCTTTTTTGTTATGGCCATTCTAGTAGAGGTTAAATGATACTTCGTGGCCTTGATTTGCACTTTCCTGATGATAATTGATGTTGAATATCTTTTCATGTGCTTGGCCATATGTATATCTTCCTTGGAGTAATGTCTATTCACGTCATTTGGCCATTCTTCATTTTGATTATTTCTCTTTGTTGTTGAGTTGTGAGACTTCTTTGTATGTTCTGGCTACTAGATTCTTGTCAAATATATGATTTGCAAATATTTCCTCTCATTCTGTAGGTTGTCTCTTCACTTGGTTGATAGTATCCTTTGGAGAACAAACATTTTAAATTTTGATGAAGTCCTTTTTATCTATTTCTTTCTTTTATCATATGACACCAAAAGCAAGAGTCTATGAATCTGTTGTCAAAACCAAGGTTATGAAGATTTACCCCTATGTAGAGTTCGATGGTTTTAGCTCTTACTCCTAGGACTGGTCCCCCTTGAGTTAATTTTTGTTTATTTAGGTCTTCTTTACATTCTTTCAGTTAATAGTTTTCAGGGTAAGTCTTTCACCTCTTTGGTTAAATTTAATTCCAGATATTTTATTCTTTTTGATGCTATTATAAATGGAATTGTTTCCTTAATTTTCTTTTTGGATTGTTGATTGCTATTTATTATAACACAGCCGATCTTTTTTTGTTTGTCTTGTACTCTGCAACTTCTCTGAACCTGTTTCTAGTAGGTTTTATGTGGATTCTCTGGCAGCTTTACTAAGGTTTTATTTTGGACTTCGTATCCCCATATAATACATTGTTTTAGCCTCAACTGATCTTGAACTTTGTATAAATAGAATCTATGTGTCTTTAGTGACTTGTTTCTTTTGCTTTGTGTTGTTTGGGGAGTCATGTGGTAGTTGTAGTTTGTCTATTTTTATGACATATAATATTTCCTTGTGTGAATATATGGCAATGTAGGGAGTTCCCTTCATGGCTCAGTGGCAATGAACCTGACTAGTATCCGTGAGGTTGCAGGTTCAATCCCTGGCCTCACTCAATGGGTTAAGGATCGGACATTGCCCCGAGCTGTGGTAAAGGTAGGTTACAAATGCAGTTCAGATGCTGCATTGCTGTGGCTGTGGTGTAGGCCAGCAGCTTCAGCTCCAATATGACCCCTAGCTCAGGAACTTCCATATGCCTCAAGTGCGGCCCTTTAAAAAAAAAAAAAAAGATAAAAAAATATGATGATGTAGTTGTCGATCTCACTGCAGCTAAGCATCTGGGTTGCTGTCCCTTAGGGCTCTCAAAAACAGTGCTGCTGTGAAGACATGCGTGGGATGAGATGTCTTCAAATGAACTGGTGCACATGTGCATGGGCTTATTTGGGGTAGGCCTCTGTGCTGAACTGCTGGACCATGGACCATGAACCTGCTCCATTTCCCCAGACAATGCTGAACAATTTTCTATCCTCTTTAAAGGTCGGACCTCAAAACCATCTGTCCATTTTGGACAAAATTTTTTTTCCTTTTTTAGCTTTTTTTCGGGGCGGGGGGGCTATACCCGTGGCATATGGAAGTCCCCAGGCTCGGTGTTGAATCAGAGCTACAGCTGCCAGTCTATACCACAGCCACAACAATTTGGCATCTGAGCCGTGCCTGCAACCTACACCACAGCTCAGGGCAATGCTGGATCCTTAACACACTGAGCAAGGCCAGGGATCAAACCTTCATCCTCATGGATTCTAGTTGGGTTTGTTAATGCTGAGCCACAAAGGGAATTCCCTGGAGAAAATATTTTGAATCTGCCAGAGGAAACAAATTTGTAATGAGAGGCAGAGCCATGAATGGGGTTCGGGCCTGGCTGCCCTGCTATGATGCTGGCCAGGGCTGGGGGTACCTCCATGAAGCTCTGTCTCCTGTGTGATGCCCCCTCACCTCTCAGAGCCCCTCCACCTCCTGTGTCCTCATTTGTAAAACCACAGTGAGGGAGCACATAGTCTTTGTGAACCCCCACTCCACCCCCACTGCATCTCAGCTCTAAGCAGCAGTCACAGTGGCTACCACAGCAGAGAAAGGGGGTCTGGCATTTCACCCTGTCTCTGTTGTTCCCTCTTCCAAAAGCACTTCTCTCTCCATCACTCTTGCACCTAATGGAATTCTCCTCATGCCTGGAGGATTAGCCAGATACCCCCTCTCTGCCTGCCCCATCCTGAAAAGCCAGCAGAGCCCACCACATCAGGGGTCCACAAGCTAGTGGTGTGAAACCCTTGAATGCTGGCCCTTCCCCCTGACTCATAGATGGCCCTTGGATTTTTGAAGAGCCCTTTTCTCTGGCATAACCCTCCTAGGTTCTAAATTCCAGGTGGTGTGCGGGCACACTTATTATAAATACACAAGCAGCCCAGACGCTGGCAGTGAGTCACCACAACCACACTAGGAGGACACAGCAAACATATGAACCTAATTTGGGAATCCTGGGCCACACCCCCTCCAGGCCCAGCCTCCCGCCCAACTCTTCCCAGCTCCTCCCACCTCCTCAGGAGTGCCCACCACTGTGGCTGCTTTTGTCCCCCCTCCCATCTGCCTCATTCTGGCTCTCAGTCCTGCATGGTTGATTCTTGCAAAAGGGCCAGTCAGCTGCACAAGAGGTGATCGCGGGCTGATGCGTGTGCGCTGATCCCCAGAGCCCCAGGAAAGCAACTTGGCTTGGATGACACTGTCATCACACTGAGCTGCTGAAAGGACACAGTGGGAAAACACTGGAGCAATAAAGCCTGGGAGAAACACAAACCAAGTTTATGTCCAGCATCATCAGGGCTGATGACTGGACCATGAAATCTGTCTCATTGAAGTGTCCCCAGATCTGCAACAGCTGGCTAGGCCCTGGCTGGACTCTCAGCCCTGCATATCAGCCTCCCACTTCCTCTGCCATGGGCCAGAGAATTAGAAAGAGTGTACCCACCTGTCACCCCACTGACAGGTGCTGGACATTCACAGGGACACTGAGACCTAAACTTGCTACCTTCATTCAACTAATGCTTATTTAAGAGACTGGGAAACTGTTTATTGAACATGAGCCTCTGTTCCTCACAAGCACCTACCTTACAGAAAAGGTGATCAAGGCTCAAGAAATTTAAATAAGGTCCTAAAGATAAGACACGGTGACTCTGGCCACTGACTCATGAATATCCAAGTCCAAGGTCCTTTTCTTTCCACCCTGTCATTTACTGTATTCCGACCTAGCCTCCTTCCTTTCTCTCCCTTCCTCCTCATGCCAAGCCATCATCTTGGTTCTGACAGCTGAGTTCTGAGAGTTCACCTCTTTGCTCCCTGGTTCAGCACAGAGCCCTCAGGAGGAACATGCTCCTTGTGCATTAGACCTCGTTCAGGACTGGTGTGGCTGTTTAGAGGGTGGGAGGGCTAGAGAGCTCAACACACCGCCTGTTTTCCTTTCCTCTCTGCCTTCAGCTGTCCGAGATGAGTGAGTGCATGGGTTAGTCCCACAAAGCCTTCCTGCTAGGATATCGAAATATCGTTTTGGGTCTGGGGTCTGTCCCTGTGCCTGTGAGACCCAGAGGTCTTTCCCACCAGTGGTAAAAAATGAGGAGCAGATATCAAGGACAGTGGCCTACACCCAGGGACCGTCCGTGTGGCTGGCCCAGCTGTGTAATTATCTGGATGACTCTAAGGCCACCGTCCTTTTCTTTCGCCTTGGTTTAGATTTTTCTCCCAATTGACTAGTTCCACTTGCTCAGGGCTAACTCACAACCACCCTGCATTCCACCCACAAGGCAGCAACCCCGGTGAGGTGGGCTTTGAGGCAGATGTGTGGGAAGTGTATCTGGCATCCTCTACCACAAACACAAAGTTAACAAGCTAATGCATTTCTTTCCTTTTCTCCTAGCCTAATTCCATGTGTCCTTTAAAAAGAAAAAATGGGAGTTCCCACTGTAGCTCAGCAGGTTACTAACCTAACTAGTATCCATGAGGATGTGGCCTTGCTCAGTGGGTTATGGATCCAGCGTTGCCATGAACTGTGGTGTAGGTCGCAGCTGTGGCTTGGATCTGTCATTGCTGTGGCTGTGACACAAGACAGCAGCTGTAGCTCCGATTCAACCCCTAGCCTAGGAACTTCCATATGCCTCAGGGGGAGCCCTAAAAATCATAAAAGAGAGAGAGAGAGAAAAAAATGTCTTCATGGCACTCTTTTTGGGAAGAGAGGGCACATGTATCTTTTTTAAAATTTTTATTGCAGTATAATTGATTTACAATGTTGTGTTAATCTATGCTGCACAGCAAAGTGATTCAGTTATATACATATTCTTTTTCATAGTTTTTTCCATTATGGTTTAGCACAGGATATTGAATATAGTTCCCTATGCTATACGGTAGGACCTTGTTGTTTATCCATTCTATGTATACTTGTTTTCATCTGCTAATCCCCAAATCCCAATCCATCCCTACCCTATCCCCTCTCTTTTTTGGCAACCACAAGTCTGTTCTCTATGTCTGTGAATCTATTTCTGTTTATTAGATAGGTTCCTGTGTATTGTATTTTAGATTCCACGTATAAGTGATATCATATGGTGTTTGTCTTTGACTTACTTCACTTAGTATGATTATCTCTAGGTCCATCCATGTTGCTACAAATGGCATTATTTCAGTCTTTTTATGGCTGAGTATCAGTATTCCATTGTATATGCATATCACATCCTCTTAACCTATTCATCTATCAATAGACATTTAGGTTGTTTCCATATCTTGGCTATTTAAGAAGTGCTGCTAAAGGAGTTCCTGTCGTGGCTCAGTGGTTAACGAATCTGACTAGCGTCCATGAGGATGCAGGTTCAATCCCTGGCCTTGCTCAGTGGGTTAAGGATCTGGCATTGCCGAGGGCTGTGGTGTAGGTCACAGATGCAGCTCAGATCCCACATTGTTGTGGCTGTGGTATAGGCCAGCAGCTACAGCTTGGATCTGACCCCTAGCCTGGGAACTTCCATGTGCCTCTGGTGCAGCCCTAAAAAGCAAAAAAAAAAAAAAGAAAAAGAAAAGAGTGCCGCTATGAACGTAGAGGTGCATGTATCTTTTATAATTATAGTTTTGTTTGGATATATAACTAGGAGTAGGATTGCTGGGTCATGTTAGTTCTATTTTTAGTTTTCTGAGGAAATTCCATACTGTTTTCCATAGTGATTGTACCAACTTACATCCCCACCAACAGTGTAGGAGGGTTCCCTTTTCTCCACACCCTCTCCAGCATTTGTTATTTGTAGACTTTCTGATGATAGCAATTCTGACTGGTGTGATGTGGTATCTCACTGCAGTTTTGATTTCATAGCAGGACTTGCAATAGCCAAAGAGTGGCAACAACCCAGGGGCCATTAATTGATAAATGCATGATGTGGAATATTACTGAGGCATAAAAAGGAATGATACATGTGATAGCATAGACAAACCTTGAAAACATGATACTCAGTGAAAGAAGCCAGACATAAAGACCACATATTATATGATTCCATTTAAGAAAAATGTGCATAATAGACAAATCAGAGACAAAAAGTAGATTCGTGGTCATCAGGGACTAGGGGTAGGAAATGGGGAGTGAATGCTCATGGGTACTGGACTTTTTTTTAGGGATGATGAAAGTGCTCTTGGATTAGATAATGGTGATGGTACACAATGTTGGGGACATAATAAAAAGCACTGACTGACACTTTAAAAGTGAATTTTAGGGAGTTCCTGTCGTGGCTCAGCAGATTAAGGACCCGACATTGTCTCTGTGAGGATACAGGTTTGATCCCTGGCCTCTCTTGGTGGGCTAAGGATCCAGCATTACCACAAGGTGTGGTGTAGTTTGCAGATGCGGCTCAGATCCAGTGTTGCTGTGGCTGTGGTGTAGGCCAGCAGCTGCAGCTCTGATTTGCCCCCTAGCTTGGGAACTTTCATATGCCACAGGTGCAGCCATAGAAGAAAAAAAAAAAAGGATGAATTTTAGGGAGTATGCATTCCATCTCAATTGTGTAAAAAAAGAAAAGAAAGAGAAAGTAAAAAAAGAAGGTCATTTCCTCTGGCCTAAAAATCCAGCTCTTTTTCTGGTCCTCCATGGTCTGGAAGACCATCTAATGGTGTGGCAGGGAGGATAGAGAAGAGGGCTGGGGACTTGGTGGAGAGGGAGGTGGCCCAGCAAAGGAGGTGGGCTGTGACAACCTCCAATGTTCCTTGCAGGCCAGCCCTGTCACCTCCTGGGGACAATGACAATAAAGCACAAATGTTAGGTCTCAAACCTCATACAAACCCTAGTACATCATTCAAGTATGTTATCTTTATTTTACAGGTGTGATAACTGAGGCCCAGCGGGATGAGCCTGGGGCCCTTTGCTATTTGGGGCAGTGGAGGGGGGTGGGGGGGCCTGTCTGACCCAAGAGTCTCCCTGAGAGGCCAGAATGAGGAGTCTCAGCCAAACCACCCCTTTGGCCAGGGCCTCCCACAGTGGTGGGGGTGAGTGGGTGGAGGGTGGAGCCGGAAGGAAGGATTACGGACCTTTAATTCTTTGTGCACATGAGGATGAGTGGTTTGTGCCAGTGCTTTGGTGAAGAGGTCATTTCTGTCTCTAGGACAGAGAGTTCCCAGACACACAGGGCAGGTGCTGCCACAGGTGGGGCCCCGGGCTGCTTCCAACTGCCAGGCAAGAGCAGGTCTGGGGTATATGGGGACCCAGGGCCACCTGCAGCTGTGTGGGAGGTCAGCCAGAGTCACCACATCCCAGGGGGCTTTTCCAGAGAAGCCAGAAGTCAAAGTTTTCACACAGGAACCTCCCTCTCAATTAACAATGGCAGCTGACTCTTCTCTTGATATAAGGGTCAAACTAAGTCCACGTGTGGGCCCCATGCAGCAGGGGGATGAGCGTGTGAGGCATCTGCTCTAAATAGATACATGAGACCAGTGGTTTCTTTCAGCTAAATTGGTCCACAGATCAGTCATTTCACTGTGGAGTTTGCTGTTAATTTTGGCCTAAGTAACAGGGCCACTGGGTAAACAGAGACTCCTCTAGGAGCAAACCAGTTCTTAAGTTCCGAAGCCACTTCCTGAGGCTGAGGCCCAGGCTGCCCTTTGAGCTGGCCCCCACCCTCTGCCCAACTCCACCTTCTCCTGGGTGCCCCCCTGCAGCCTGCTCCTGCCTCCTGCACCCTCCTCAGGGCCTCCCCTCCACTACTTCCCTGCCTCCCTTCCCAGGAACTCCTTTTTTAGGCCTTGGCTCTAAACCTCCCTAAAAATCCAAAGGATTATCCAATCATGAGCATCCAGGTAACCACCACCCAGACCGTACAGGGGTTACCTGAGTCATGTTTGTAGCAGGTACTTCTTTCATTTCTTTCCCCCTTTCTTTAAAAACAAAAACCAAAACCAGCTGGCAGGGCAGTTCCCACACCCATCAGCTCAATCCCCTCTGAAGTTTGTCCCTCCCACAACCTGGCTGGCCCTTCACAGACACAAAGGCCTTCCTGGCCTTTCCTCCCCAACCCCCTCCTCTGTTCCTCCTGGCTCGGTGATCCCTGGGTGGGCCTCGGGATAGGGGCACCCCTCCAACCCGCCTCATGCACGCTCTCAGCTGGAATCGTAATCCCAATGAAGATGCTCTTGTTAACCATTTCTGATGGACAGGGATATTTCAGATCAAAGCTCCAGACCTAAACTGAGGGGGTGGAGGAAACCGTTGGGTTTATGAATGAACCACACAAGGCTTTGCTTTCATTTTGCAAGGATTCCACACCCTCTGTTAATACCTTGGCATGACTCAGGTCTGGCAGCCAACCCAGAGGGGCAGGAGGAGTGTTTACTGAAGGGCCCTCCACCCAGCCCTCTCACCTGCATCCATGCCTCTGGGGCTAGTTCGCCCCAAGTGAACCGAGGCTCTTCCCAGAGGACCTCCCTTCTGCTCTGTTTGCACCACTGGGCAGTGGGGGCCTAGGGACAGGCCGCTGCCCGCAGTTCTGGCAGTGCTATTTAAACTACCTGGGCTATTTAATCATTTCCTTAGTCACCATGGGCTAGCGGGCACCTCCTCTCTGCCAGGCACTCCTGCAGAGAACTGAGCAGGGCTCTGGTTTTCGTGGCTTTTGTAGGAGGAGAAAGGGCAGAGGAGAGAAGGAGGGGATCAGCAAAATGGGGTGTAGGAACTGGATGCAGGGGCTGGGGGATGGGGATTCAGAGAGCCTTCTGGAAGAAGGGACATTTGAGCAGAGACTGGAAACGGTGAGGCATGATTGCAGGCAAAGAATTGCTCTTAGATCTCCTGTTTATCCTCAGAAGATTCTAGAACATAGCTGAAGACTAAGTGGAACTTGGAATTTTGAACTAAGGATACTCTTAACTAAACTTCAAAACACTCAATAGTTAATACTGAAGCAAAGCCTTAGTCACATGCTAGCTTTTTTGTTAGAAAAAAAATGGATTTTGAGTGAAGCAGAGGGAAGTGGGTTGGACCTGGAGCAAAGTGGACACCAGCTGCTTCGTGTGCCCAGGGCCACAAGCCAGGGCTGGTGCTGGGCTCCCTGAAAAGCCCCCGTCCGAGTTAGAGGGGCAAAATGCAAGTCCAGTGGTCCAGAAAGGGCCATGGATGCCCTGCACCTGGATGAGGAAGGACTGAGGGCCCTTGGTGATGGAGGTGTTTAAATGCTGCCTATGACAGAACAGACATGAATAAATCAGAGGCGCATCACTGCTATCCACGCTCCTTACCCACCTCAGCATATTAAATCCTAGAGGGCAGGTGGCATTTCCCCCTTTCGATGATATGAGACCTGTTCCTACTTGTTTAAAGGGCTGGACTCTGGCTTTCAGATTTCCCACACCATGTTGTTAAGAGTTTCCTGGGAAGTGCCCACCTGTTGGTTTCTTACGGTGGTGGGGTAGGGTGATGGGGACTGAGAGGAAGAGCCCACAGGCCCAACAGGGAAGGCAAGGCCTAGAGAGGGGTGGGGGGGGGGTAGGGCCTGGAAAGAGAGAAGGGGGTGTGGCCTCGGGAGGGACTGAGACAGGGGCCAGCAGGGCCAAGGGGGAGGGGCCAAGGGCGGGGCCAGAGATGGAAGGGCCTTCCAAGTCGTCTCTACAGCCTCTAGAACAGTTCCCTAGTCTTTAGATGTCTTTCACAGCCTTGACGCTGTTGAAGAGTATAAGTCAGTTATTTTCTAGGACTCCCCTCAATTTGGTTGTCTCTGGTTTCCTTATGATTAGATTCAGCTTATACGTTTTTGGTCTTCTCAGTGCATTTCATTTGGAGGCTCATAGTGAGTGGTTGTTTCATTGCTGCTCATGTGCACTCTGTTTCAGGTGGTGTTCACCAGATTTTTCCACTGTCAAGTTACTTTGAGATTACAAAAATGCGTTGTTACTCTTCAATTTTACCCACTACTTGTCGCTTTCATAAAAGATTCTTGACAGATGCCAAATAGCAATTTTCTAATTCCATCATTCCTTCCGCATGTATTAGGTGACTTTCCACTGGAAGAAAGCTTTCCCATCTATGTATTTATGTGTGTATGAATTGAAACGAGTGGATTCATGGGTCCTTATTTCAGTCAAAATTTATCATTCTTGGAGTTCTCTGGTGGCTCATTAGGTTAAGGATCTGTCATTGTCATTGCTGTGGTGTAGGTTTGATCCCTGACCTGGGAACTTCTGCATGTTGTAGGTGTGGCCAAAAAAAAAAAAAAAGATTATCATTCTTTATTGTGATCATTTAATTTCATGCTTGAATCACCTCAGATAAAGCCAGTGAGAGCCCCTTCAAAGATGCTTCTGTGTTCTGACAAGTTCCCATGTCGAAAGTAAACACTTCTTTACTTTCTGGCACAACAAGATATTCCAAGCTTTTCTTGTACTTTCTCTGCCCCAGGTCTGGATTCAGTCATTTGTCCAAGAAGCCCTGGCTTCTTTTAGTGGAGAACGATATTTAGAAACAAATATTTGAGCATTAAGTATACTCAGTGCTCTCAAGAATGTTTTTAGGCCCTTTCGGTGGAGAGAGCCAGGAAATAAATATACATGCATGTGTGTGGGTTGCAAGCATATGACCTCAGGAATCCCAGCCTCCTGAGACCCATGCCTTGTGTAATTGCTGAGGTGGGCCCACCCTAGTAATAGTGAAATTCCCAGCTCGGAATGCCCAGGGCACTTGGCCAGGCCTGCATCACTTGTAGGGAGCCCTGCAGACATTGCCCCCACTGGGACTAATTTTGTGGCTGGACCAGCCCTTGTGGTTCTTATTATGATTGCAAGACACACTTCAGCAAAAACCAAGGGAACTTTGAGGGACAAGATTTATTACTCACAGGTCCTGGAGGGTATATGGCATACCTGAGGGAGGGCCACACAGCAAGATCGTCGGAGGAGAGAAAAATAGTGTGAGCCCGGATCTGCCTTTATTAGGGTCCAAGCATGGGGTGTCTAGAGTCTTTATTGGCTAATTTAAAGCATGAGATAGGGAATGGGGGGGCAGGGCAAGAAGGGAGAAGTGTGGTCATCAAGGACTTTTCAAGAGAGGGGTGGGGGTGGCCCAGCTCCTCATCTGTTTTTTTTTTTTTTTTTTTTTTTTTTTTGGCTAGTACCTGTGTCCAACAACAGCGAACAATCTGTACATTCGAGACAAGTGTCTTTTGGGAGTTCCCTGGTGGCCTAGCGGTTAAAAGATCCCCACTGCTGCCAAGAGGGTGGGGGCAGCCACTATACACCCTGGATTATAGGTTGAAGGTCATGCTGTGATGCTCTGCCTGGAGGCTGTGGGAGAGGACCAAGGTTGCAGGGCTCTGCCCACTGCGGTTTCTCCAAGGCCTGACTCTGCAGTCTTAAAGAGTTTCACATGTGCCTGACCACCTACCCCAATACAACCCCAGGGACACACAAACCTTGTATGCATACCACATAATACACAGCACACACGCCACCTGTATAACACACGCATACAGACCTCACACAGCCACATACATCACATAGGTACATATACGTTCGCACATTGCGGGCCTCAAAAGATCCAGGGAAGGAAGCTGGCTCCCCAGTGAGGTGGATGGGTTTTCTCCCTCCTCCCTCTGCCCCAGAAAACCCTAGTCCCTGTCCTAGGACTGCTGGCCACTTCAGCATGAGCTCTGTTCACCCCTCACCTGAAATTTCCAGGCAGTGGGTGGAGCTTGCCCTGAACTATTTCTCCTTGGAAGTCCCCACTGCTCCCAGCCTAGCACCTTACACAGGAAGCATCTTCAACAAACAGATATAGATGAACTGTGGTTCAGCAAACAAAAAATGACACCACTTCACGATGACAGTTATAGGACTATGGGGAATTTTTTTTTCTTTTAAAAAAAATTGTTTCATTTTACTTTTTCCATTCAGGCAAACTTTTTACATTGAGAAATAGGTAAGACATCTACATAATTCACATTTTCAAAGGGGAAAACTTACAGTCCACGCAGAAAACTGTACACAGATATTTATTGCTTCTTTATTTGTAATTGCCGAAACTTAGAAGCAACCAACTTCATGAGGTCAATGGATAAATAAATTGTGGCCCATCCAGTCAATGGATTATTATTCAGCACTTAAAAAAATGAGTTATCACCCATAGAAAGGCATGGAGGAAGCTTAAATGCATATTATTAAGTGAAAGAAGCCAGTCTGAAATGTCTTCGTACTGTGTGATTCCAACTATACTACATTCTAAAAAAGGCAAAACTATGTGGACAGTAAAATGCTCAGTGGTACCAAGGTTTAGGAGGGAGCGGGGGGATGAAGAATAGGGGCACAAAGGGATTTGAGGACAGTGAAACTACTTTGTGCAATATTATAATGACAGATACATGTCATTATAACTTGTCAAACCCATAGAATGTACAACACCAAGAGTGAAGTAATGTACTCTATGGACTTCCAGTGCTAATGATGTGTCAATGTAGGTTCAAGCTTGGTGATAAATGCACCAGGCTGGTGGAGAAGATGGCTAATGAGGAATGGAAGAGAGGATATGGGAAATCTCTGCACCTCCCTCTCAGTTTTATTGTAAATCCAAAACTTTTCTAAAACAACCAAGTCTTTAAAATAAATTGAGAAGGGCCACCAGGTCCCCAGGGCCTCCAGATCTCCCTCTGTTCCTGCAGAATCCTTCCCAGTATGTGGTGTCTATTTTCCAGCAAGAATATTTGCATATTTATATTTCTCGCCTGAGAACCCTGGAAATTATCCCATCTCCTGCTTTTTTCACTTATTAGAGCTGGGTGATTTTCTCTAGTAATAGAGAAGAACATCTTATTCTTTTTTTTTTTTTTTTCTTTTTAGGGCTGCACCATGGTATATGGAAGTTCCCAGGCTAGGGTTCAAATTGGAGCTGCAGCTGCAGGCGTATGCCACAGC
The DNA here is from genome assembly GCF_054392235.1 of Sus scrofa. Lineage (NCBI taxonomy): Eukaryota > Metazoa > Chordata > Mammalia > Artiodactyla > Suidae > Sus > Sus scrofa. The sequence continues at coordinate 154,585,289 of NC_139383.1, forward strand.
CACAGCAATGTGGGACCCGAGCCACATCTGCGAACTTCACCACAGCTCACAGCGACGCTATACCCTTAACCCACTGAGCAAGGCCAAGGATGGAAACTGTGTCCTCATGGATACAAGTCAGCTTCATAACCACTGAGCCACAACGGGAGCTCAAACATCTTATTTTTTTTTTATTTTTTATTTTATTTTATTTATTTGCTTTTTAGGGCCTCACCTGTACCATTTGGAAGTTCCCAGACTAGGGGTCAAACCAGAGCTGCAGCTGCCAGCCTATGCCACAGCCACAGCAACGCCAGATACTTAACCTGCTGAAAAAAGCCAGGGATCCAACCCACGTTCTCATGGATAGATGGGTTCATTACTGCTGAGCCACAAGGGAACTCCTTATTCTTTTTTTTTTTTAAATAGTCACAGAGAATTCCACTGACGACTGTTCTACGACTCAGGTAACAGTCCTCTGCTGGTACGCAATGACCAGCCTTTTGATATCCTAAACAGTGATGCAGTACATCACCTGGGGCATGTGCCAATTTGTTCAGGCAGATCTGTAGGATAAAATGCTAAAACCTTTGTGACTGTAACAAATTACTGCCAAACTACACTTGCTAGAGGGTATACCAATTTCCAGCCCCAACAGTGATGTTATATGCGTACCCATTTCCTCACAACCTCCAATATTTTTAATTATAAAAATATCATTCAGTGACTCTAAGCACCAGCTAGAAAAATTACTATGATGTGAGGGGGCCTGGGAGTCTGGAGAAAATAAGGTTCTTGAGAGTAAATCAAAGATATAATCGGAGACAGGTCAACTTTATCAGCTTCTCCAGTAACTTGAATCCATACATACTAGGCTCCTCAGAGCACTGGCTTACCCCAGGGCCATCCTCATTCCCCCCTTTGCAGACTTCAACTCTCATGCAAAGCCTGCATTTTGCAACCCTCTGGAAACTACAAGCACATACTTGTGAACTGTTTCTCTTAAAAGGAACCAGAGCTAAGACCCTTATGGGTGCATCCACCATCCTTGGAGCTGTCTATTCAGATGTTTTGGACAGACTTCCTGTTAATATTCATTTTATAAAAGTAAAAGAATGAACTCTGAGGATGTCTTGGGACTAAATCAGTCTAACTTCCACTTTTTTTCTCTTCCAGGGACAGAAAGCTTGGATAGAAAAAACTTTCTGCAAACGAGAATGTATCTTTGTCATTCCCAGCACTAAAGACCCTAACAGGTAAATTGGAAACCATAAATTAAAGTATTGTTCAAACTAGCTCTTTTCCCCCAGTTGCCAGCAACTATTCTGGTGTTTGTGAGAGAGGGTGGAGGAGTCCACAATGGCCCCACATGAGTCATTAGCCAGGGAGTCACTTGGGCTATAAGCTCCCTGTTAGGATGCAGACAGCCTGGGGAAGAGGTTCTGACTTTTGCTCACTCTGGTGTGAGTTCTCATGCACACATGGGCCCACAGTTTCCTCACAGTGACATCAAGGAGCTCAAGGGCTTTAGACATATTTCCAGGGTATCTTCTGGCCTCTTTGTTAGTATTTCATGATGTTATAACACACTGGGAAGAGAAGAGCAAACTAGTCCTAAAGGGAGGAGAAGCAAGGAACTAAAAGACTAGAACGGAAGTTAATGAAATAGAAAATCTTAACACAATATAGAAAAGTCAATGAGATTAAAAAAAAAAAAAGCTGCTTCTTGGAAAAGATCAACAAAATTGACAAACTTTTAGCTAGACTGATGAAGAAAGAGAGAAGACTTAAAATACTGGAATCAAAAGTTAAGAGACACTGCTACCCATCTTACAGAAATAGAAATGAGTATAAAGGATACTATGATGTGTGCACTAAGGACAATAAATTATATAAATTAGATGAAATGGACAAATTCCGGAGTTCCCGTCGTGGCGCAGTGGTTAACGAATCTGACTAGTAGCCATGAGGTTGCGGGTTCGGTCCCTGCCCTTGCTCAGTGTGTTAACGATCCGGCGTTGCCGTGAGCTGTGGTGTAGGTTGCAGACACGGCTCGGATCCCGCGTTGCTGTGGCTCTGGCGTAGGCCGGTGGCTGCAGCTCCGATTGGACCCCTAGCCTGGGAACCTCCATATGCCGCGGGAGTGGCCCAAAGAAATAGCAAAAAGACAAAAAAAAAAAAAAAAAAAAAAAGAAATGGACAAATTCCTAGAGAGACCCAAACTACCAAATTGATTCAAGAAGACGTACACAATCTGAAGAGAACTGCAAGAAGTGAAAAGACAGGACTAGTAATCAAAAATTACCTCCAAAGAAAAGTGTAGGTCCAGAGGGCTTCGCTGCTGAATTTTACCAAATTATTTAAAGAAGAATTAATATCAATTCTTCACAAGCTCTTTCAAAAAACAGAAAATGTGGAGTTCCCACCGCGGCTCAGCAGGTTAAAAACCCAACATTGTCTCTGTAGGGATGTGGGTTCAATCCCTGGCCTCTCTCAGTGGGTTAAAGATCTGAGGGATCCAGTGTTGCTGTGGTGTAGGCCTGCAGCTGCAGCTCCAGTTCAACCCCTAGCCCCAGGAACTTCCATATGCTGCAGGTATAGCCATAAAAAGAAAAGAAAACAAAACAAAAATGAGAGAATACTTTCTACCTCATTTAACTACCAGAACCACTATCTTGACATTACAACCAGACAAAGATAGCACAAAAAAGGAAAACCATAGATTATTATCTCTGTGAATATGGATACAGAAATCCTGAAAAATACCATCAAATCAAATCCAGAAAAATATAGAAATAATTACACACTATAACCAGTAGAAATTTATCCCAGGAATGCAAGGTTGTTTTCACATCAGAAAATCAATTAAATGGATGGAACTAGAGACTCTCGTACTGAGTGAAATGAGTCAGAAAGACAAAGACAAATACCATATGATATCACCTATAACTGGAATCTAACATCCAGCACAAATGAACATCTCCTCAGAAAAGAAAATCATGGACTTGGAGAAGAGACTTGTGGCTGCCCGACGGGAGAGGGAGGGTGTGGGAGGGATCAGGAGCTTGGGGTTATCAGATACAACTTAGAATAGATTTACAAGGAGATCCTGCTGAGTAGCATTGAGAACTATCTCTAGATACTCATATTGCAACAGAACAAAGGGTGGGGGGGAAAATGTATACATGTAAGAATAACTTGATCCCCATGACGTACAGTGGAAAAAATTTTAAAAAATTAAAAAAGAAAATCAATTAATGTAATGCATCACATGAATAGGATGAAAAAAACAAAAATCACATGATCATCTCCATTGACTCCAAAAAAGCATTTTACAAAATCCAACACCATTTTATGATTTAAAAAAAAGAAAAAGAAAACAGGACAAGAAGAGATCCTCCTCAACCTAATAAAGGGCTTCTATGAAAATTCCATGACTAACATCATACTCAATGGCGAAGGACTGGATGCTTGCCCGTAACAACAGAGACAAGACAAGAACATTCACTCTTAACCACTTCTCTTAACATTTTACTAGAGACATTTTTTCTAACCAAGACAATTAGGTAAGAGAAAGAAATAAAAGGCATCCAGGAGTTCCCATTGTGGCTCAGCAGAAACGAATCCAACTAGCATCCATGAGGATGAGGGTTTGATCTCCAGCCTTGCTCAGTGGATTGGGGATCTGGCATTGCCATGAGCTGTGGTGTAGGTTGCAGATGCCGGTCAGATCCCACGTGGCTGTGGCTGTGGCTAGCAGCTGTAGCTCTGATTTGACCTTTAGCTTGGGAACTCCCATATGCTTCGGGTTCGGCTCCAAAAAGCAGGGGGAAAAAGAGGGAGGGGGCATCCATATTGGAAAAGCAGAGGTAAAACTATCCTTATTGGCAGATGATATAATCTTGAATACAGAAAGTCCTAATGAGTCACTAAAAAACTGTTTTAACTAATAAACAATTTCAGAAAGTTTACAGCATGTAAAATCAATATATAGAAATCACATGTATTTCTATATGCTTGCAATGAACAGTATGAAAATAAAACTAACAAAACAATTCCATACACAATTTCGCCAAAAAGAATTAGATACCTATGATCGATGCGGTGATGTGGCGCTCTCCTGGGCCCGGGCCAAGCCCAAGCCCCTCCAGACGAGGGACCGCCCTTCATGGCGAACTAGGCGGCTCTCCTCCTCCTGTCCCCGGGCCCTTCCCACTCCTCCCCCGAGCAGGTGGCGTGGGGAAGGCAGGGGTTTGGCCTCCTGCCGACCCTCAGTCTCCCTCATGCCTCATGGTATCATCCAGACGCTGGGGTTCTCTGATGCAGCAGACACTCTAGCTTAGCCTCTTTGGCTTGTGCCTGGGGAGCCGCACTCCCAGAAGTGGGGAAGGCTTCCCTCGTCGCCACGTTGCGCATCCCGGTTGGTGCGTGAGCAGTGCCTGGCCGGGCCCTCTGTGGTGCCCCTGGAATGCTTTGGGTTGTCGGTCAGGTGCCCACTAGCGTCGTTTTCCTCTCCCAGCGACGAGCCCCTTGGGTCCCTACTGTCGTGGTGTGTCCTGTGAGCAGCTTCCTAAGCCGGGGGGCAGGTGTTGGAGACCATAGAGCAAGTGAAGCTTGTGGTCCCTCCCAGGGGACTTAGGTGGACGCCTTGTCATGGGTCTCCTTCGCTGTATGCGGGTGGGGACAGACCTTGGCCCTGAGCACATGCCTCGTGCTTCTCCCTTGACCAGGGGCTGCACATGGTCGTGACAGCAACTGTGGTGGGCAGGGAGATGTGAAGGGGGGCCCCCCTCAGGCTTTTTCTGACGCGCGTCCCCCATCCACATAAAAGTCTGAAATGCAAGCCTGGCGGCAGCATAGGCCTCAACCTCCCAGCTCTGATGGTGGATGCTCGCATTGGCCCTGTGCTTTACCCATACCACAGACCCGCTCTGACTCTGCTCTTTGGGAGTGCATTGCCCCCCACGGGTCCTGAAAGGGAGAGATGGTGTGTGGGGCACTATGCCCCTAGGTGAGAAAGCCTTCTCTAGCAATCTGAGAGGGAACCTTGGGGTACCAGACCCCCAGCCACCGCTCCTCTAACGTGTGCAGGCAGTAGCTGCCGGGGCTACTTGCCACAGTGTGTGGGCAAAAACCGCCCTTGCCCTCCGGCAAGGAGTGCACCAGCCTCGCCATGGGGCCAAGTGCTGCTCTTCTGCCTTATTTAAAAAAAGAAAAGAAAAAAAATTAGATACTTATGGATAAATGTAACAAAAGAATTATAAAACATATCTGAAAAGTGTAAAACTGTTGAAAGAAATTAATGAATATTTAAATAACTGGGAAATCATTCCATGTTCATGAATTGAAAGGCTTAACGTTATTAAGATGGCAGTATTCCCAAATTCATCTACAGATTCAGTGCAATCTCTATCAGATTTCCAGGTGACTCCTTTATAGAAATTGACAAAATTGTTAATATGGAATTGCTAGGGACCCAGAATATCCAAAATAATCTTATAAAAGAAGAACAGGAATTCTCTTGTGATGCGGTGGTTTATGGATCCAGTGTTGTCAAGGCAGCTGCTTGGATTACTGCTGTGGCATGGGTTCAATCCAAGGCCCAGAACTTCAACATGCTGCAGGCACAAACCCCCAAAAAAAGAACAAAGTAGGAGGACCCACGTTACTTTCTTCCAAAACTTACTACAAACCTATGCTAATCAAAATAGTGGGTAGTGGTGTAAGGATAGGCACAGAGACCAATGGAATAAAATTGAGAGTCCAGAAAGAAATCTGTGACCAACTTATTTTTCAGCACATTTGCCTAAAACACTGGGGAACCTCAAAATGTATCAAATATAAGATACAAGAACTAAAACTATGAGTTCTTAGACAAAAACATAGGAGTAAATCTTCATGACCTTGGATTTGGTAAAAGATTCTTTGAAATGACACCAAAAGCATGAGCAGTAAAACAAATAAACTTTCAGTGTCACTTGTATAGAGAAATGTTTTACTAAACAATAGAATTCAACAGTAATCTTATAAAAGAAGAACAGGAATTCTGAAAAGTCCTTGCAGGTCAATTCTATGTCCAGAGGACATGATTGCACGTTGTCACAGAATGTCCAGTAATTGATGCCCATAGCCATGTTGTCGAGACATCAAAGAGTGAAAAATGTGTTCACTGAGGAAGGGCAGCCATCCAATGTGTTTAAAATAGTCTGGCATGAAAATAGATATGCATTGATTATCTGGAAAAGGACATCATCAGGAGTATTTCTGTCCCCAGTAAAGCTGTATAAGGAAGGTGTTGGCCTGCCCCTTAAGGAGAAAAATGTTACAGAAAGACTGAGTTCTGTCCTTATTTTCAGGTGTTGCTGTGGCCAACTCACCAACCAGCATATCCCCCCTCTGCCAAGTGTAACGGCCAGCAAAAATGGAGAGGAAAATAAGCAGGTGGACACGCAGCCTGAAAAATGGTCTGTTGGCAAACACACCCAGAGCTACCCAACAGATTCCTACGGGATTCTTGAATTCCAGGGTGGTGGCTACTCCAATAAAGCCATGGTAAGAGAGTCCTGAGAAGGGATGCCCTTGAGCCTACAGCCTCTATCAGAGGCCTAGCCTCCCAGACTCCTGGACTGTAGACACCTGTATCTTCTTTTGGGGGTGTGGCTCAATCTTCCTAGATATTTCATCATAAAGACAAGAAATATAGCGGTGCACTCGACTTGTTAGCCATGAGGTTTGGAAACTGGGCATGTGGTGTCCTTGAAACCCACACCAATATTGTGAGTCCACAAATCACAGTCCAGCCTGACTTTGCAACCATACTCAATACCCCATCTCCAGGGAGATGAATTATGTCATCTGTTTTTCAGGGTGTTTGGGGTTTGCTTTTGTTTTTTTTCTAACTGTGGACATTTAACCTCCCTTAAATCAGTTGGGAGTGTCTGGAAATATTTCCCTCTGAGGCCCATCCACAGCCTCCCTGGGCCTGAATTCATTTGGCCCCAGAAGCCAGAGGTCTTTCACATTTGCATGTAAACCGGGAGTGCCCTCTGCCTTTCTGACATGCCCTGCCAGAGAGGGGAGGCATCAGCACTGTGGTCCCTTTCAGCTCACTCTGAATAATACTCCCACGTGCCCAGTCAGACCGTTTTTGCCATTTCATTTTATTTCACTGGCCCAACATCATTGATGAAAAAAAATTCAGTTGTGTTCCAAATCCCACAGCACAGGGGCTTCCGAAATGGCACCCTGCACGCTGGCCTGGACATAAAGAAGTGATTCATAGGGGCCAAGGCATTGGGCCATTAACCTCTTCTCCACTTTGAGGTGAAGGTCCAGCCCAGAGGTTGGCCCCTCATCCCAACTCCCATCCCCATTCCCTCCACAATGTCCTAGCCAACCTCTGGAGCCACATTCCAGCTGAGCCAGCTTTGGAATTGATGCATTCAAGATGAGAGCTGCCAGGTGAAATATAAAACACCCAGTTATATTTCAAGTAAACCACAGATAATTATTTAGTATAAGTATGTCCCAAGTGTTGCAGGAGACCTACCTATCTGAAAGCATTTTTCATCGTTTATATGAAATTCAAGTTCAGCTGAGAAGTCTGTGTTTTCATTTGCTAAACCTGGCAACCTTCCAAAATTCCCTTGCATCATTTGGCCAGAAGCACAGAAAGGACCCCAGAACCCCTTGGGAGAGAAGGCCAAGCAGCTGTTGCTTGGACAGGAGCAGTGGCCCTGTTCCCTGTGACGCAAGAGTCAACACCAAGAACAGGTGATGAGGGCCACACTCTCTTTTGCAGTATATCCGGGTATCCTATGACACCAAGCCCGATTCACTGCTTCATCTCATGGTGAGAGACTGGCAGCTGGAGCTCCCCAAGCTCTTAATATCTGTGCATGGAGGCCTCCAGAACTTTGAGATGCAGCCCAAGCTGAAGCAGGTCTTTGGGAAAGGTCTGATCAAGGCTGCTGTGACCACTGGGGCCTGGATCTTCACTGGGGGAGTCAGCACCGGTAAGAAAAGGCCCTCTTCGTGGCTGTAAAAGTACACATGCAGAGCTCATCGTGCCTTTAGGATAATTAAGATCAAAATCCAAAACATGCTGCATCCTGAAAATATTTATGGCGGAAATGAAATCTTTATTCAGTAGCTCATGTTTTATTTTGGTATGATTGTGATAATGGTCCCCAAACTGAGCCCTGGGCAAGCCTCATTTTCACTTAGGCTCTTGACAATCCTTTCCCCATCCTGTGGGAGAGGAAACCGAGGCACAGAGAGGTTGAGGAACATGGCAGGAAAACTGAATCTCGACTTTAGCTGGATGCAGCCAACCGTGTCACTCCCACCCTTAGGTCTTAGAAAGTTGTCAAGGAAACCCTGCACAGTTGCTTTGGTTTCTGGTTTTGTTTCTACTTTTGTAGGAGTTGATGCAGGATGACTAGCTCTTATGAGGCCAGACTTTCAGTGTGCTTTCTTGATGAATGTTATCATGTCTCAGCGCTGTAAAAATTACAGTGGCTCAGAGGGGTCCCTAAACTTCATGAATAGTGGTTCGATGGGAGGTAAGGAGCTTACCAGTGTGACTTGTGGCTGTTCACAGGTGTCATCAGTCACGTGGGGGATGCCTTGAAAGACCACTCCTCCAAGTCCAGAGGCCGGGTTTGTGCCATAGGAATTGCTCCCTGGGGCATCGTAGAGAATAAGGAAGACCTGGTTGGAAAGGATGTAAGTGTTTTCTCCCCAATTTTTAATTTTTTTTTAAATTTTATAATGATTTTTTTCCATTATAGCTGGTTTACAGTGTTCTGTCAATTTTCTACTGTACAGCAAGGTGACCCAGTCACACATGCATGTATACATTCTTTTTTCTCACATTATCATGCTCCATCATAAAGTGATTAGATATAGTTCCCAGTGCTATACAGCAGGATCTCATTGCTTATCTACTCCAAAGGCAATAGTTTGCATCTATTAACCCCAAATTCCCAATCCATCTCACTCCCTCCCCCTCCCCCTCCCCCTCGGCAATCACAAGTCTGTTCTCCATGTCCATGATTTTCTTTTCCATGAAAGGTTCATTTGTGCCATATATTAGATTCCAGACATAAGTGATTTCATATGGTATTTGTCTTTCTCTTTCTGACTTACTTCACTTAGTATGAGAGTCTCTAGTTCCATCCATGTTGCTGCAAATGGCATTATTTTGCTCTTTTTATGGCTGAGTAGTATTCCATTGTACACACACACACACACACACACACACACTCACACACACACACACCTTCTTAATCCAATCATCTGTCAATGGACATTTAGGTTGTTTCCATGTCTTGGCTATGGTGCTGCAATGAACAAGTGGATGCATGTGTCTTTTTCAAGGAAAGTTTTGTCCGGATATATGCCCAAGAGTGGGCTTTCTGGGTCATATGGTAATTCTATGCATAGTTTTCCAAGGTATTTCCATACTGTTTTCCATAGTGGTTGTACCAATTAACATTCCCACCAACAGTGCAGAAGGGTTCCCTTTTCTCCACACCCCTCCAGCATTTATTTTTTGTGGACTTAGTAATGATGGCCATTCTGACTGGTGTGAGGTGGTACCTCATAGGAGTTTTGATTTGCATTTCTCTAATAATCAGTGATGTTGAGCATTTTTTCATGTGTTTGTTGGCCATCTGTACCTCATTAGAGAAATGTCTGTTCAGGTCTTTTGCCCACTTTTCAATTGGGTTGTTGGCTTTTTTGCTGTTGAGTTGTATAAGGTGTTTGTATATTTTAGAGATTAAGCCCTTGTCAGTTGCATCATTTGAAACTATTTACTCCCTTTCTGTAAGTTGTCTTTTTGGGGTTTTTTTTGGTAATGATTTTTATTTTTTCCATTATAGCTGATTTACAATGTTCTGTCAATTTTCTACTGCACAGCAACATGACCCAGTCACACATACATGTATACATTCCTTTTTCTCACATTATCATGCTCCATCACAAGTGAGCAGGCATATATATATATTTTTTTATGGTTTCCTTTGCTGTGCAAAAGCTTGTTAGTTTGATTAGGTCTCATTGGTTTATCTTTGCTTTTATTTCTGTTGCTTTGGGAGACTGACCTGAGAAAACATTTGTAAGGTTGATGTCAGAGAATGTTTTGCCTATGTTCTCTTCTAGGACTTTGATGGTGTCTTGTCTTATGTTTAAGTCTTTAAGCCATTTTGAGTTTATTTTTGTGCATGTTGTGAGGGTGTCTTCCAGTTTCATTGATTTATATGCACCACTTGCTGAAAAGTCTTTTTCCCATTTTATATTATTTCCTCCTTTGTGAAAGATCAATTGACCGTAGGTGTCTGGGTTTATTTCTGGATTCTCTATTCTTTTCCATTAGTCTGTCTGTTTTGGTACTGGTACCACACTATCTTGATTACTGTGGCTTTGCAATATTACCTGAAGTCTGGAGGAGTTATGCCTCCTGCTTGGTTTTTGTTCCTCAGAATTGCTTTGGCATTTCTGGGTCTTTTGTGATTCCATATAAATTTTTGGATTGTTTGTTCTAGTTCTGTGAAAAAAATGTCATGGGTAATTGGATAGGGATTGTATTGAATCTGTAGATTGCTTTGGGTAGTATGGCCATTTTTACAATATTAATTTTTCCAACCCAGAAGCATGGAATATCTTTCAATTTCTTTGAATCCTCTTTAATTTCCTTGATTAAAGTTTTATAGTTCTTAGCATATAAGTCTTTCACCTCCTTGGTCAGGTTTATTCCCAGGTATTTGATTTTTTTTTGGGGGGGGTGATTTTAAAAGGTATATTTTTGTATTCCTTTTCTAATATTTCTTTGTTAGCATACAGAAATGTGGCTTATTTCTGAATGTTAATTTTACATCCTGCTACTTTGCTGAATTTGTTGATCAGTTGGAATAGTTTTGGGGTTGAGTCCTTAGGATATACTATCATGTCTTCTGCCTACAGTGACAATTTTACCTTTTCTCTTCCAATTTGGATTCTTTTTATTTCTTTTGTTTGTCTGATTGTCATGGCTAGAACTTCCAGTACTACATTGAATGAAAGTGGTGAGAGTGGGCATCCTTGTCTTATTCCAGATTTTAGTGGGAAGGCTTTCAGCTTTTCTCCATTGAGTATTGTATTTGCTGTGGGTTTGTCATAAATGGCTTTTATTATGTTATGTTCCCTCTATACCCACTTTGGTAAGAGTTTTTATCATGAATGAATGTTGGACTTTGTCAAATACTTCTTCTGCATCTATTGAGATGATCATGTGGTTTTTTTACTTTTCTTGTGTTAATGTGGTGTATGATGTTGATTGATTTGCATATATTGAACCATCCTTGTGAACCTGGAATGAATCCCACTTGGTCGTGGTATATGATCTTTTTTATATGTTGTTGGATTCGGTGGGCCAAAATTTTGTTGAGAATTTTTGCTTCTATATTCATCAAAGATATTGGCTTATAGTTTTCTTTTTTGGTAGTATCTTTGTCTGGTTTTGGTATTAGGGTGATGGTGGCATTGTAGAATACTTTGGGAGTGTTCCTTCTTCTTCAAACTTTTGGAAAAGTTTAAGGAGAGTGGGTATAAATTCCTCTTTGTATGTTTGGTAGAATTCACCTGTGAAGCCTGTACTGGACTTTTATTAGTAAGGGGTGTTTTGGCTATATATTCAATTTCATTTCTAGTGATTGGTCCACTCAGCTGATCTATTTCTTCTCGATTCAGTTTTGGCAGGCTGTAAGTCTCTAAAAAGTTGTCCATTTCTTCTAGGTTGTCAAATTTTTGGCATATAATTGCTCATAGTATTCTCTTATTTTTTTTTTTTTTTGTATTTCTGCAGTATCCATTGAAATTTCTCCTTTTTCATTTCTTATTTTGTCTATTTGGGTTTTTTCGCACCTCTTCTTGGTGAGTCTGGCCAGAGGTTTGTCAATTTTGTTTACCTTTTCAAAGAACCACCTCTTGGTTTTATTGATTTTTCCTATTGTTTCTTGAATCTCTGTTTTATTGATTTCTTCTCTGATCTTTATGCATTCCTTCCTTCTGCTGACTTTAGGTTTTGTTTGTTCTTTTTCTAATTCATTTAGGTGGTGGGTTAAGTTGTTGATTTGAGATTTTTCTTCTATTTTGAGGAAGGCCTTTATTGCTATGAATTTCCCTCTGAGCACTGCTTTTGCAGCATCCCATAGATTTTGAGTAGTTGTGTCTTCATTATCACTTGTCTCCATGTATTTTTGTTTTGTCTTTTTGTCTTTTGAGGGCCACACCCACAGCATATGGGGGTTCCAGGCTAGGGATCTAATTGGAGCTGTAGCCGTTGGCCTATGCCACAGCCATAGCAACACTAGATCCTTAACCCACTGAGCAAGGCCAGGGATTGAACCCACAACTTCATGGTTCCTAGTCAGATTTGTTTCTGCTGCACCATGATGAGATTCCTCGAGGTATTTTTTAATTTCCTTCTTGATCTCCTCATTGACCCATTGGTTTTTTAGTATCATGTTGTTTAGTCTCCATGTAATTAGTTTTTACTCATTTTTTTTCCTGTGGTTGATTTCTAGTTTCATGCCATCGTAGTCAGAGAAGTTACTTGAAATAATTTCTATACTCTTAAATTTGTTGATGTTAGCTTTGTGCCCCTGTATGCTATAGATCCTTGAGAATGTTCCATGTGCACTTGAGAAGAATGTATTTTCTGATTTTTTTGGATGTAATTTCCTTAAAAATGTCAATTAAATATAACTTTTCTATTGTGTCATTTAGGATCTCCATTGCCTTATTGATTTTCTGTCTAGAGGATCTGTCCATTGATGTGAGTGGGGTGTTAAAATCTCCTACTCTTATTGTATTCCCCTCAATTTCTCCTTTTATGTCTGTTAGTATTTGTTGTATGTATCTGGGTGCACATATATTAGGGGCATATATATTGATGATTGTAATATCCTCTTCTGGAATGGATCCCTTTACCATTAAATAGTGTCCTTCTTTGTCTTTCTTTACAGCCTTCATTTTAAAGTCTATTTTGTCTGATATGAGTATTTCAACTCCTCATTTCCTGCCTTGTCCATTGGCGTGAAATACCTTTTCCCAAACCCTCACTTTCAATCTATATGTGTCCTTTGCCCTAAGCATATGGGCACTGCCTGGAGCAATCGGCAGTGGCAGCAATAGGGCTTGTGTGCTCCCAGGGGTGTGAGAACAACAACAGGTGGTGTTTGGTCACAATGCCCTCCTCTTTGTTGCCCTTGAGGTGATTGGGGCTGCAAGTGATGCCTGTTCACGGACCCTTAGTGGTAGCAGGCCACACCCACTTCTGGAGTCAGATAACTGCAGTGGTTTGCTCCAGCCACCTGTAGCCCATGCAAGAAGCACCTCATCCTGCTAAGCCTCCACAGGAGGTGCTACACCAGCTGCTCCTAGCTTTAGATTCCTGGGAAGGGACAATGATCAAGCATCTGCGCACTGCCCAGAGTGTTTGGCTGTGGCAACAGCAGGGCAGGTGTGCTCCCAGGGGAGCGAGAGCAACAACAGGTGGTGTTCCATCCAAATGTCCTCCTCTGTGGTGTCTTCTGAGGGGTTTGGGGCTGCAAGTGGTTCTTGTTTGGGGATCCCAAGTGGTGGTGGGCCACGCCCACCTCTGGAGTCAGAGGTAACTGAGGTGGTTTTCCCCCACCACCTGCAGATCACACAAGAAGCACCCAGTCCCAATTAGCCATGCAGGCTAGTTGTAGGGTCTTGGGAAGGAACAGTGATCAAGCACCTGGGAGCTGCCCAGAGCGTTTGGCAGTGGCAGCTGCAGGGTGGGTGTGTTCCCATGGGGGTGAGAATAATAACGTGTGGTGCTTGGTTGCAGTGCCCTCTTTTTCGCTGACCCATGAAGTGACTGGGGCCTCCAGTGGAGCCCATTCTCAGGCCCCCGGTGGTGGCAGGCCACACCTCCCTCTGGCCTCTGAGATGACCACCATGATCTGTCCCTGCTACCTGTAGATCATGCAAAAGGCACCACATTGCATTTAGCCCCCCACTGCCATTAGCCCACACAAGAGGTTCCCAGCCACCCGTAGCCTGCACAAGAATTGCCCAATCTCCCATAGCCCAAGCAAGTGGCTTCTCACCACCCATAGCCTGCACCCGAGGTACCCCACCCTCTGAGAGCCTGCTACATGCATGGGTGCACAGGAAGATTCCTATGGCAGTCTCCTCCTCCTCATCTCCCTCCCCAACAGTGGTGCCTTACTTCTCCTGTGGGCCCAGACCACCTCCCTTGTTCCCTCTGCTGTAGTATTCCACTCCCCAGCCCTTAGCACACCACTCCCCCACCCATGGCACAGAGCTTCTTAGCCCCTTAGGCTGTCCCCAAGCAGCCAACCCTAGTCCTCTCCCTGGGACTGACCTCTGGAGCCTAAGTCTTGGTGCCCAGCCCCTGCCCAAGCATTTCAGTCTGTGGCAACTGGGCCATGGTTCAGATGATTCACACAGCTCTCACTCTGCTTTGCCCTCCTCAGTCCAACTGCTGTACTTTTCTCAGCAATTTTGAGGTCCCCCCAACTCAGCTGATCTTTCTGTCAGTTAGGTGGCTTGAAGGGTGTGGGTTCCTTGTCTCCTTCACAGCTCTCTCTCAGGAATGCTGGTCCTATCCTGATTCTTTTTCACTCTCTCTCTCTCTTTTTCCTTTGTTCTACCCAGTTAAGTCAAGAGTTTCTTGCCCTTTTTGGAGGTTTAAATTCTTTTTTTTTTTTGTTACTCAATGAATTTATTACATTTGTAGTTATACAATGATCATCACAATCCAATTTTATAGGATTTCTATCCCACAACCCCAGCTCATCACGCCACCCCCCAAACTGTCTCCTTTGGAGACCATAAATTTTTCAAAGTCTGTGAGTTAGTATCTGTTCTACAAAGAAGTTCATTCTGTCCTTTTTTCAGGTTCCACATGTCAGTGAAAGCATTTGATGTTGGTGTCTCATTGTCTGACTGACTTCACTTAGCATGATAATTTCTAGTTCCATCCATGTTGCTAAAAATGCCAGTATTTCGTTCCTTTTAATGGCTGAGTAATATTCCATTGTGTATATGTACCACATCTTCTGGATCCACTCCTCTGTTAATGGACATTTAGGTTGTTTCCATGTCTTTGCTATTGCAAATAATGCTGCAATGAACATCGGAGTACATGTGTCTTTGCGAGTCATAGTTTTCTCTGGATAAATGCCCAGGAGTGGGATTGCTGGACCAAATGGTAATTCTATTTTTAGTTTTCTGAGGAATCTCCATTCTGTTTTCCACAGTGATTGCACCAATTTACAATCCCACCAACAGTGTACTCGGGTTCCTTTTTCTCCACACCCTCTCCAGCACTTATTATTTGTAGACTTTTTGATGATGGCCAGTCTGGCTGGTGTAAGGTGGTACCTCAGAGTGGTTTGACTTGCATTTCCCTAATAATGAGTGATGTTGAACATCTTTTCATGTGTTTATTGGCCATCTGTATGTCTTCTTTGGAGAATTGTTTAGATCTTCTGCCCGTTTTTTGATGAGGTTGTTTGTTTTTTTGGTATGGAGCTGCCGAAGGTGTTTATAAATTTTGAAGATTAATCCCTTGTCAGTTTTTCTCCCATTCTGTGGGTTGTCTTTTTGTTTTGTTTAGGGTTTCCTTTGCTGTGCAGAAACTTTTCAGTTTGATTAGGTCCCATTTGTTTATTTTTGTTTTTACTGTCAATACTCCAAGAGGTGGATCTGAGAAGATGTTGCTGTTGTTTATGTCAGAGAGGGTTTGGCCTATGTTTTCCTCTAAGAGTTTCATAGCGTCTGGTCTTCTCTCTAGGTCTTTAATCCATTTTGAGTTTATTTTTGTGTATGGTGTTAGGGAGTGTTCTAATTTCATTCTTTTCCAGGTGGCTGTCCAGTTTTCCCAGCACCACTTATTATACAAACTGTCCTTTCTCCATTGTATATCCTTGCCTCCTTTGTCATAGATGAGTTGGCTGTAGGTGTGTGGGTTGAATTCTGGGCTTTCTAGTCTGTTCCACTGATCTCTATTTCTGTCTTTGTGCCAGTACCATACGGTTTTGATGATTGTTGCTTTGTAGTATAGTCTGAAGTCCGGGAGCCTGGTTCCTTCAGCTCCATTTTTCTTTTTCAGGATGTCTTTGGCTATTCTGGGTCTTTTGTGCTTCCAAACAAACTTTAAAATATTTTGTTCAAGTTCCGTGAAAAATGTCCTTGGTAATTTGAGAGGGATTGCATTGAATTTGTAGATTGCCTTAGGTAGTATAGTCATTTTGATAATATTAACTCTTCCAATCCAAGAGCATGGTGTGTCTTTCCATCTATTTGTGTCATCTTTGATTTCTTTCATCAATGTCTTATAGTTTTCAGAGTACAGGTCTTGTGTCTCTTTAGGTAGGCTTATTCCTAGGTATTTTATTCTTTTGGATGTGATGGTAAACAGGATTGCTTCCCTAATTTCTCTTTCTGCTCTTTCATTGTTAGTGTATACAAATGCCATCGATTTCCATGGATTAATTTTGTAACCTGCAACTTTGCCAAATTCATGGATGAGCACTAACAGTTTTGTGGTAGAGTCTTTAGGATTCTCTAGGTATGGTATCATGTCATCTGCAAATAGTGATAGTTTTACTTCTTCCTGTCCAATTTGGATTCTTTTTATCTCTTTTACTTCTCTGATTGCTGTGGCTAGGACTTCCAGAACTATGTTGAAGATTAGTGGTGAGAGCGGACATCCTTGTCTTGTTCCTGATCTCAGCAGGAATTCTTTCAGCTTTTCACCATTGAGAATGATGTTTGCTGTGAGTTTGTCATATGTGGCCTGTATAATGTTGAGGTAGGTTTGCGTTATGCCCACTTTCTGAAGGGTTTTTATCAGAAATGGGTGTTGGATGTTGTCAAAGGCTTTTTCCACGTCTATTGAGAGGATCATATGGTTTTTATTCTTCAGTTTGTCAATATGGTGTATCACACTGTTGGATTTGTGGGTATTGAAGAACCCTTGCATCCCTGGGATAAATCCCACTTGATCATGATGTACAATCCTTTTCATGTATTGTTGGATGTGGTTTCCTAGTATTTTGTTGAGGATTTTTGCATTGATGTTCATCAGTGAAATTGGCCTGTAATTTTCTTTTTTTGTGGTATCTTTGTCTGGTTTTTGTATCAGGGTGATGGTGGCCTCATAGAATGAGTTTGGGAGTATCCCTTCCTCTGCAATTTTTTGAAATAGTTTCAGAAGGAGAGGTGTGAGCTCTTCTCGAAATGTTTGATAGAATTCGCCTGTGAAGCCATCTGGTCCTGGACTTTTGTTTACTGGAAGTTTTTTAATCCCAGTTTCAATTTCAGTTCTTGTGATTGATCCATTCATCTTTTCTATTTCATCTTGGTTTAGTCTTGGAAGATTGTACTTTTCTAAGAATTTGTCCATTTCTTCTAGGTTTTCCATTTTATTGGCGTAGAGTTGCATATAGTAGTCTCTCATGATCCTTTGTATTTCTGTGATGTCTGTATTACTTCTTTTTTCATTTCTAATTTTATTGATTTGAGTCCTCTCTCTTTTTTGCTGGATAAGTCTGGCTAGGGGTTTATCAATTTTGTTGATGTTTTCAAAGAACCAGCTTTTCATTTCATTGATCTTTTCTATGGTTTTCTTTGTTTCTATTTCATTGATTTCTGCTCTGATCTTTATGATTTCTTCCCTTCTACTTTAGGTCTTGTCTGTTTTTCTCTCTCAAGCTGCTTCAGATGTAAAGTTAGCTTGTTAATTTGAGCTTTTTCTTGTTTCCTGGGGTGGGCTTGTATTGCTATAAACTTTCCTTCTAGAATGGCTTTTGCTGCATCCCATGGGTTTTGGAGTGTCGTATCTTCATTGTCATTTGCTTCTTGGTGTTTTTTAATTTCCTCTTTGATTTCTTCAGGGATCCATTGGTTGTTTAGTAGCATGTTGTTGCGTCTCCACGTGTTTGTGTTTTTTGCAGTTTTTTTCTTGTTGTTGATTTCCAGTCGTATAGCGTTGTGGTCAGAAAAGATGCTTGATATGATTTCAGTTTTTTAAAGATACTGAGGTTGGATTTGTAGCCCAGGATGTGATCAGTCTTAGAGACTGTTCCATGAGCACTTGAGAAGAATGTGTATTCTGTTGCTTTTGGATGCAATGTCCTGTAAATATCTATTAAGTCCATCTGGTTTAATGCATCATTCAGGGCCTGTGTTTCCTTATTGATTTTCTGTCTGGTTGATCTGTCCATTGCTGCAAGTGGGGTGTTAAAGTCCCCCTCTATTATTGCATTATTGTTGATTTGTCCTTTTAAGGTTGTTAGCAGTTGCGTTATATATTGTGGTGAATCTATGTTGGGTGTGTAGATATTTAAAATTGTTATATCATCTTCTTGGATTGATCCTTTGATCATTAGGTAGTGACATTCTTTGTCCCTTATAGTATTCATTTTAAAGTCTATTTTGTCTGATATGAGTATTGCTACTCCAGCTTTATTTTGAGTCCCGGTTGCATAAAATATTTTCTTCCATCCTCTCATTTTCAATTTGTATGTGTCCTTAGAAGTTAAGTGGGTCCCTTGAAGACAGCATATATATGGATCTTGTTTTTGTACCCATTCGGTCAGTCTATTTCTTTTGGTTGGGGCATTTAGTCCATTAACACTTAAGGTAATTATTGATATGTATGTTCTTATTGCCATTTTATGAATTGCTTTGGATTTGTTTTTGTTGCTCTTTTTTCTTCCCTTCTTCTCTTTTTCTCTCCTCTTGTGGTTTGATGACTATCTTTAGTGTTGTATTTGCATTGATTTTTTTGAAATTTTGTTTTTTTAATTTTACAGAATAAAATACATATATTTAAACACGATTACATTCACACAGATTATTATATCATGGATCTTAAGAAACAGATTAAGTGACTCCCTCTGGAGAAGTGGAATGGAAAATATGCTGAGACGAATAGGAAATTTATTCTATACTTTATCCCATTTTGTATGGCTTTCATTTTTACTATTTAGTATTATCTATTACATTTCAATTTTTCTTTAAAAATTAGCATTATATTAAAATTGTGTATATTGTGCAAGTAAAATTTATAAAGAAAGCCTTATATATCATTAAATATTTTACATAGCATAATAAAAAGAATAACTTAACTGGTACGAATAACAAAAATAATATATCCTCTGAATATAAGTAAAATATAAAATGCATAAATTGGTTAAAAAAACAGTGTAACTATATAAATATGTCCTCACAATTTGTTACATCTGTTGATTCTTCAATATAGGCATTACACCATTCTAGGTGATGTGATAAACAAGACATTATAGACCTTACATTGTACCATGAAGAGAAATGGTTATTAATAACACAATTATAGAACTGTATTATTTAATTGTACAGTTGCATTATTTAGTTATAATTATCATAAATTCTTTGATGGAGAGGAAATCAGAATCAGATGTAAGAAGACTTTGGCATTCCAAGAATGATTTCAAATGACCCCCTTCATGGTGGATTATGCATTTATTTACTATGAGATATATTTCTTCTCCTGAGATTCCTTGTTTGTGTATCAATTTTAGATTTTTGGTTTGCGGTTATTCTGAAGTTTTGATGTAAGAGTCTGTATGTATATGAGATTGCTTAAAGTTGTTGGTCTCTTAATTGCAAGTTCATCTCCAGTGTCCTGCATTTGTACCCACCTCTTCTCATGATTTCTGATTTTGGTGGCACAATTGTGCATGGATGATTTTGTATCTACGTATATATACCTTTACTGGTGAGCCTTGTCATTTGTGGAATTTTTTTTTTTCCTGTTGCTGTCTTTTCTTTGCTGCCTAGAGAAGTTCCTTTAGTATTTGTTGTAAGACTGGTTTAGTGTTGCTGAATTCTCTTAGCTTTTGCTTATCTGTGAAGCTTTTGATGGAGGCTTAAGTTCTTCTTCCAGCATTCAGTGGATGTTCTGTAGGAGTCATTTTACATGTAGATGTGGTTTTTTGATGTGTATGTGGGAGAAGGTGAGCGTGACCTCTTACTCCTGTGCCATCTTTATCCCTGTCTCCTCCACAATTTTTAAAAAACCAAAGTCTTTACTCTGATATTATTGTAGATTTCTCCTGCAGTTGTAGGAAATAACAGAGAGGTCCCATATAACCTTTCCACTTTTCCCTAAAGTAACATCTTGCAAAAGCATGTACAGTATCTCATCCACAATGTTGACATCAATCTGGTCAAGATGAAGAACATTTCTATCACCACTGGGATCCTCCTTGTTGCCCTTTAATATCCATGCCTGTTTCCTTCCTGCCTCCACTTCCTCCTTAACCTGAGCAACCACGCCTCCACTCTTCATCCTATAACTGTATCATTTCAAGAATGTTGTATAATGGGGTCATAGAGTATGCAACCTTTGAGGACCGGCTTTTTACATTCCACTTAATTCTCTAGATATCCATACAGGTGGCTGTGTGTATCAGCAGTTCACTCCTTTTTATTGTTGAGTAGGGGTTCCGCAGTATGGATGTACCACAGGTTTTTTTAACCTTTGATCTGCGGAAGGATATCTGGGTTGTTTCCAAATTGGCTATTACAACAAAGCTGCCATAGGGCATTCCCTGGTAGCCTAGCAGTTAAGGATCTGGCATTGTCACTGCTGTGGCTCTGGTTACTGCTATGGCACGGGCTTGATCCCTGGCCTGGGAACCTCTGCATGCCTCCAGCATGGCCAAAAAACCTTTTAAGAAATAAAAAATAAATTTAAAAAAATTTAAAGGCTGCCATAAACACTTATGTACAGGATTTTGTATTCATGTAATTTTTCACCCCTACGTTGGTATCCCCCCCCCATCTTTAAGGGATTAAAAACCCCTACAAGACAATAGGGAGGGGGCTCTTCTCCCCCCTCCCAGCAGTCCTGGGAGCTATTTGCTTTCCTGTAATAAAGGCTATGCTTGCTTGCAAAAAAAGAGAAAGTTTTCACTTCTCTGCAATAAGTGCCTGGGTATGCACTTGTTGGGTCTCACAATCTAAAATGCTGGCTTGTTAAGATCTCAAGTAACTTTTCTAATTTAGCATTAAAATTCACAAAATAAATCCTCCAACAGAGAGGCTGAGGAGAGTGGGTAAGTCAAAGTCCACAAAGAGGTGGAGCAGTCGCTATGTGTACATGTTCTTGTTTCCCCGTTAGCCTGGCTGTTGATGTTCAGTGGCTCTGACTTGTGCATTTTGCCAGGTGACCCGCGTGTACCAGACCATGTCCAATCCCCTGAGTAAGCTCTCTGTGCTCAACAACTCTCACACCCACTTCATCCTGGCCGACAACGGCACCCTCGGCAAGTACGGTGCCGAGGTGAAGCTTCGGAGACAGCTGGAGAAGCACATCTCTCTGCAGAAAATCAACACGAGTAAGTTCTGAGGAGGAGTTCCATAGCAGGGCTGTGGGTTAATGATCTGGCTTGTCTCTGTGGAGGTGCCAGTTTGACCCCCGGCCCATGCAGCGGGTTAAGGAACCAGCTCAGATTCAGTCCCTGGCTAGGGAACTTCCATATGCCTCCAGGGATGGCCGGAAAAAAAAAAAAAAAAAAAAAAAAACCAAAGTTCTAGGGAAGGCTTGGGCCCTGGGTGGCTGCTGCTGCTGCTGCCCATGCCAGGAAAACTGAGCCGAAAAGGACACTGCCCCAGGGCATTTAGAGTCTTCAACTTGATTCCTCTTGGATCATCAAGACATGACTTAGCAAGACTCTCTACCTTTGCTACCTGCCAAATCACACTCCTAAGTTTACAAGGAGAGCAATCCTGAGAAACTGCCCTGCAGCAGTTTTCATAGGGATGGCATTATTTTCCAGTGGTTCTCATTCCTTGTAATCACTGTAGTTACTTTTTCATCTTTTTTTCCCCCTTTGGCCATGCCCATGGCATGCAGAAGTCCCTGGGCCAGGGATCAAACCCAAGCCACAGCAGGAACAACCCTGGATCCTTAACCCATTGAGCTACCAGGAAACTCCTACAATAACTTTTTAATGTCTGAATAGGGAAAAAATTTCTCAAAGACTTAGTGTGATTCCTTCTCTCAACTAAGTGCTTTGTTTTTTTGTTTTTTGGTTTTTTTTTTTTTTTTTGGTCTTTTTGTCTTTTTGTTGTTGTTGTTGCTATTTCTTGGGCCGCTCCTGCGGCATATGGAGGTTCCCAGGCTAGGGGTCTAATTGGAGCTGTAGCCACCGGCCTATGCCAGAGCCACAGCAACGCGGGATCCGAGCTGCGTCTGTAACCTACACCACAGCTCATGGCAATGCCGGATCGTTAACCCACTGAGCAAGGGCAGGGACCGAACCCGCAACCTCATGGCTACTAGTCAGATTCGTTAACCACTGCGCCACGACGGGAACTCCCCTCAACTAAGTGCTTTGTGATCATTAAAATTAAATATCTCTGTAGCTCTGGATCTCACCCAGACTGAGATGGGCCAGGTAGGGAAACCTCTAGAGAGGCCTGCTCCATACTGGTCCAGAGAGCACAGCCCTGCAGGGGAGCCACCTCTGTTGGGAGGATGCTGAGACCAAGTTAGAAAGGAATGAACTTTAATCAGGTAAAACCACTAACAAGTGGTTAGAATTAAAATAACTGATACTATCTCTTGGGACATGTTCATCTCCTAGCAATTCTTATTGTCAAGTAATTGTGGAATGATCTTTATTTTGTCATAAGCATTACTGGTAAGATTGCAAAAGATGATTAAGGTCTGGGAAATGGTCTTTATAAAGCATAATTAAAGGGACCATGAGGCTTAACACGTGGTTAGAATGACACAGCTGCTATGAGAAGTTATGGATTTCTGAGAATCAGCTCCCTGGCTGATGGCTCCCATTTCACTGTCCGTGCGTTTTCACACCACCCTGCCTCCCCTAGCCATGTGACCTGTGGGCTTCCCTTTGTCATCCTTTGCCCAGGGTTCTGAGTGGGGCAGGGACAGCAAAGGGGTGCTCAGTCGTCACCTTCCACAGCTTGGAGATCCAGGGGTCCAGCCTAAACCATGAAGAACCAGTTCTCCTCTCTTTCTAGAAAAGAAGGAGATTTAGCCACTGAGGTCCTGAAGATCTTGAATGCCAAGCCTTGCTGGGGTTGGAAATTTCAAGGAGAGGGTCTTTGTCATCTTGGTCCATTTCTCAAGCATCTCTTGGCCAGGGCCTTCTTGGCACAAAGCAACCTCTCAGTGCAAAGCTACTAACATGAACACAACTGAGATTACTCTGGGAGGAGACAACAAAGTTGTTAAATGTATTTAAGAGCTCCCAACTATAGAAATGCATTGTGGAAGCAAGCCAGAAACTCTGAATTTCCCCACTTGAAAATCGTCGGCCACTTTCTCCCAACTGTGCTGGCAGATTTTATCCGAAGGCCTTCAGAGCTCTGAGGCCCCTTGGTCTCCCACTCACCGTCTGCTAAGATTGATCAAATAACTCCCATCGCATCTACCAGACACCTGGGGAAACATGCTCAGAACGTAGTCTGCCATGGCCAGTTTGGGGTGAAAGTGCAAAGGAGACAAACTTGTCTCTGCCACCTCTTCACTCCCAGCCTTCTCTCTCAGGAATCCTCTGCCATCTCCTGCTTCCCGAGCCCACCTTTCCAGTTCTGCCACCAAAAGTTAGTCTGTCCTACCATGTTCCTGAAGAGTCCTGCATCCATAAAGATGGAGGGAGGATTCTGGTACCAAAGTATTAAGTGATGGGCTAGTGGTGGTCCAAGGATTTGCCCTCCTGGACCTGGAGGCAGCATCAACTACAGCATTGCACACCTGCATACCACTTGCAGCTTACAAAATACCTTGATACCTGAACATTTTCTTATACTCTATATCTATTGCTCCTTTAGGAGGTAGAGGAAGACCTGTGATGACTCACCTTTTACAGATGGTCCTCTGCAGTTCAGGGCAGCCTGGTGATTGGCCCTATGTTTCAAGGTTAAGTGAGAGGCCAGGTGTTGAATGGAGCTCTGCTATCTATGGTTTGCATACATTTCGCTGCATTGTTCTTTAAGGGACAGCCATCCAGGGAGGGAATTTCACCTGGGTAGAACAGCAGGGAGGTGTTCTTTTAGCGAGAAGAATCTTTAGTGTTTCTCACATCTCACCTTGAAGTAGCCTGTATGCTACTTCAGGCGAGTTATACATGGAGATATACATGGAGTTTAACCACATGTGATTCAGAAAGTTCGGAATTTTAAGGCTCTGGTTTTTCCAACAAGGCCATGATATGGGATTTGAATAAAAGAAGGTAAGCAGTCATCACCTCCCGAGTTCCTTCATGTCTCCTGGTAAACACTGACTCTGTATAAAGCATCTGTCCAGGCATACATTTCAAGAACTAGAGTGAGTGTGCAGACAAAGCCATGACCGTGGTCTGAATGCAGATGTGCTGTGTGTTGCAGGGCTGGGGCAGGGTGTGCCCGTCGTGGGCCTCGTGGTGGAAGGGGGCCCGAACGTGGTTTCCATCGTCCTGGAGTATCTCCGAGAAGACCCTCCAGTCCCCGTGGTGGTCTGTGATGGCAGCGGCCGTGCCTCGGACATCCTATCCTTTGCACACAAGTACTCTGAAGAAGGAGGGTAGGATTTCTGACACGTTACAAGGGGTGGGGTTTTAACCGCCTTCTTGTTAGTCCCAGAGGAAATCACGATCCGTTTTGCCACTCCAAAAATGTAAAATAAGGACGATTTACTGGCTCTCCTCTCCTACTTTCGTGGGTCAGCAAGTGAGGGAGCTCTCAAGAGCCTGATGTTTCTTACAAATTCTTTCTTGGAGGGAATTCACTCTCTTCCAACTTCATTTTCCCTTATAAGGTTTTCAGCAAGCCTGGAATTTAGGACAAGTGTGAGTGCAGTTTTTGACTATGGTCCCTTTTTGTCTCCTGTCCCGGAATACCCTCCAATGGCGGAATTTCAAATCAACACCAGACAGGCATAGCGATGTCTGATTTATTCATGTTTGAATTTCACCCATATTGTTTCCTTCTCTTTCCCATGTCCTTTGAATAGGATCATCAATGACTCCCTCAAGGATCAGCTTCTAGTTACCATTCAGAAAACATTTAATTACAGCAAGACACAATCACATCAGCTGTTTGCGATTATCATGGAGTGCATGAAAAAGAAAGAACTCGTAAGTGTCTTGAGTTAATTTCTAAATCAGCTCCACAGAGAGAATTGTGTTTCCTTTCTAATTCTGCCCACGTGTGTAGGATGGAGTTGTTCCTAGTTTCGTTTGCCCTTTTTCCAAGAGGGAGTTTACAGATTCTGACCCCAGTGGCAGTTCCGTACATGTGAGGGAAGCAGACTAAGCACAGACGAGCTATTTGGAAGAGGGACCCAGTGCTTTCAGCTCCTGTAAGCGTTAGGGGACACCCAGCCACATCCCACCAATTCTGAAACTCAATATCAATTAGATTTAAAGCATCAATGAATGATGCTTTTAGGTGTGCTTACAAAAGTCCACCAAATACACTCATTTCTCACTTTTTGCCTCCTTAATTATGCTTACAAGACATGGGCACTATTGTACACATAAGACAAACTCTTTGAAATTCTAAGTGGACAAGTTTCCTCCAAAGATATTGACCTGAGTAGAGATGATTTTATCATCTGCAGTAGAGGTCAGATATTGGAGTGGACATCCTGCCTGGGCTCCCTCAGCTCTCAATGGGGGTAAATAATTAAATAAGATCCAGGCAAGGATTCAAAATCAGGAAGAGCAGTGTAATCCTTTCTGGATGGAAATCAAAAGCGCCTGGTGTAAAATCATTTCACTCTCAAGGATGGTCACAGCATTATCAGCCTCTGTGGTCCTTTTTTAACCCCCCCCCCCCCCCGCCGCCCCTTGTTTTCCATTTTGCTTTACTCAGTCTTTCCACGATTAACGTTTTCAGGTCACTGTGTTTAGAATGGGTTCCGAAGGTCAGCAAGACATCGAGATGGCAATTTTAACCGCCCTGTTGAAAGGTAAGCTCTCAGGAAACGACCTCCCTGGAGCTCTGCTTATAGCGGGAACATCCCTCCTGCTCTGCTCCTGCCAGGAACTGTGTCTATTGGGGATGGAACCCCGAGCCAGCCAGGGCGCCTAGAGGTATCTTGGTATAAAGCCCTGGTAAAATGATGAGGCTTAAAATGGGTTTCTTGGGAGGGAGACTTTTGGGGGGTGGGGTGAGGATGGGGGCGGGCAATATACTGTGATAGGCTGAAGTCAAAAACCAGTTACCATTTGTAACTAGTTCATAGAGGTTTGAATTCCTAGAGGGTAATTGTGAAACAGTTTTTCACATGTGATCCCTGCATCCCAATTTCCCCGGCCCACTCCTAATGACAGGTTGCCACCTGGCTGATCATGGGGTCACCTCTGTGCTCCACTATGAAGGGTAGGGGGCAGAAGGAGAGGGGAGCAGATGTCATGTGGGTTGGCTGCCTGGAAGTGCTGAGCTGGTCCTCCTGCAGTGGAGGCTGGCGCCCCTGGGCTATGCTCCCCTTCACCTGGGGCCTGAAGGAGCAGTGCTCCTAGGCCTGGCCTGGCAAAGGTCTGGGCGGTCCCAGGGCTCCTGCCCTCATGTGGAGGAGCGTCCTAGAGTCACTGGCTTCCTCCTCTGTCTATGTTGAGCTGGCAAGAAAAGAAGTTGCCTCCACTCTCCTTCCGAGCAGCTCTTTGAGGATACGGAGTCCCCAGTTTGGGGGCCTGAATGATCCCCCAGGGACAGCAGTGCTTAGTCCCAGGCCCATTATGAGCCTGGCCTGGGGAAGCCCAAGCTCCCTTCCCAGCCCCTGCCACCCCCAAGGTCCAGACAGGGAGTGAGAAATGCCCCATTTCTTGCCTTCCAGGAACAAACGCATCAGCCCCAGACCAGCTGAGCTTGGCTCTGGCTTGGAACCGTGTAGACATAGCTCGAAGCCAGATCTTTGTCTTTGGACCCCGCTGGCCGGTGAAACTTAGTGTTTTTCAATTCATACCATTTATCATGACTTTGTACAGATGATATATGTTCCCCCTTGTGTCATGGATCTCAGGAAGTTATCTGGGGTTTCTGATGAGCCAGTGTAGAATTATCAGGTTTATTAGGAGATGCTGCTATTTAATTTCAAAGAACTAGCAAGTAAGAGCTACTGGTACTAACAGATTCAAACCAGGGCTCTTAAATAAGTGATCACTAAATATTTTATCATTCCTGGTGAACATGGGTTTTTACCCTTTGAAAGAAAAACTAGAAAGAAATAAGCTCTTTAAAATGAAAGACTAAGATTGCATTGACAGCATTGATTTTTCAAATTATGTTCCATGAAACCCCAGAGGCCTTGGTAGCTCTGTGTGTGTGTGACCTTTGTGTGTGGTCTTTGGTATATGGTGCGTGATGGTATATTGTGTGTGCGTATCTGCATAGCATGTGTATAGTGTGTGTAATGTGTGTGTGGGGGTGTGGTGTGTGATTATGCCAGAGTTTAGCGTGCATGCATGTGTGTGTGTGTGGTGTAAGTCTGTGAGATCTGTGTGTGGCACAATGGGTGTGGTATGGGAGTGTGTGTATGCAGAATGGCCATGTGTGAGGCATGTGTAAGGCTAAGCAGCTCCTAACCTCCCCCTCCTTCAATCAAAGCAGTTTCTTTGATGGGTTTTGTAGACTGGGACTCAGAAAATTTTTATTCGCAAAAAGGGCTCAGCTGCTTTAAAAGGGCTTTGAAATACCTAGAGGGATCATGCCAACGTTAAAAACCGTATTTCTCAAAACAAGCCTGGCATAACCCTGCAAAATGCATTTCATTTTTCACTATCCTTTCTCTGATTAGTGTGAAGAGTTTATGGACTCCAAGGAGTGTGTTCAAGGAGTAAGATACAGGGTCAAGGGGGAGGCTTGCGTGTGTTGAATTATACAAATTAAGAAGAACAATATACCTTAAATATTTTAATTTCCTTTTGAATGTCCTTGTTTTTCCAGTGTTGGTAAAGGACTTCCGAACGAAATTAATTGCTCCATGGGTAGTTGTGAGGCAGACTCTGCTGTGGCAGAGAATCTAGGAGAGTCCATGCAGGATTGCAAGGGAAGACTCTGTCATGAGAGACCGTCTTCTCAAGAAGAGGGGTCCCAGCCCTTGTTTGGTTTTTTCTTTTTGAGGCTAGCTTTCTGCAGCTATACAGAGAGAGCCAGGCTTTCAGGATTACAGAAAGGACCTGACCCAGGGAACATGCCACACATGCAGGCCTTGCCTGGGGAAGTGATGGCCTGCATCTACCTTCTTGTTACAAAAGCAATAAGTAATTTATAGACAGTATAGAAAATACAGACAAGCAAAGGGAAGGAGACAAACACTCATGACCATATCACTGTAGAAAAACTTGGCACAATCATATGAGTTATAATTTTATTTTTCAGTCTTCTTTTGAAATTGAAGTATATTCAACTTGCAAAGTTGTGTTGGTTTCAGGTGTACAGCCAAGTGATTCAGTTATGCACATATTTTCTTTTCATCCTCTTTTCCATTATGGTTTATCACAGGATATTGAATTAATTCCCTGCACTATACAGTAGGACCTCGTTGTTTCTCCATCCTGCATATAAAAGTTTGCATGTGCTAATCCCAAACTCCCAGTCCTTCCCCCCCACCACCCCTCCCCTCGGCAACCACAGTCTGTCCTCTATGTCTGCGCATCTGTTTCTGTTTTGTAGATAAGTTCATTTGTGTCATGTTTTAGATTCCACGTATAAGTGATGTCATATCTTTTCACTCTCATGCTGGCACTAAATATTCTGTAACACCTTTTTCTTACTACTTAGTGTTCTTTGCTTTCCATTATCCAGTTAACATGTAAATATAGTTTGAAAAGCACATAGAAAAGCATAGCATGCAATGAAAAGCAGAGCCCTCATGCCCTGCTTCCCAAAGTCACCTAACTATCCCTGAGTTGTGGTTTCCTAGCAGTGGCCACTGTGCGTTGACCTAACACATTCTATCACTTTATCAATTAATCACGTGTAGATGTGTTCTTCAATTCTTCACTCAGAAAGAGAAGGAAGTCCCGGATACGATAACTGTCTGTTTATTTCTTTCATTGGTTATCCTGATGGCTTTGAACCATCTACTCGCTTCATCAGTGGTAGACTCCCATGTATAAAACGAGATTAGTAGCACTTTGCTCCAGCTTCCTTTCCACACACAGTGAAGTTCCCAATTCAGTCAGCCTCACCTTTCACATGATGGAGATGGTTAACAGTCACACGTTGTTCTGTAATCCTCATTCAGGTCTGTTTACATCCCATTGTTTAATCATCATGTTTTCATAGGAATCTTTTTAATTTTTATTTTTTACCAGTTGATGGATATTTGCTTCCAGTTCTTGACTGAGAACAAGTGAACAATAAATAATGTTTCTGTGAACATTTATGTGCCAGTCCTATGTAGACATACGTAGCCATTTCTTTTCAGATACCTAGGAGTGGAATTACTCTGTAGAATGGAAAATGTATGCTTATCTTTTTAAGAAACTACTTGTCTGTTTTTCCAAGGTGGGTGTAGCATTTAACATTCCCACCTGCGATGTAGGAGAATGTCTCCTTGTCCTTGGCAACATTTGGTATTGACAGATTTTTTTTTTTCATTTTATGGGCTCCACACATCATATGGAAGTTCCTGGGTCAGGGACTGAATCTGTTGGCACTGTGACCTACACCACAACTGTGGCAATGCCAGATGCTTTAATCCATTGTGCCGAGCATCAAACCTGAACCTCTGCAGCAACCTGAGCTGCTGCAGTCAGATTCTTAACCCACTGCACCATGGAAGAAGCGCCCAGACAGATTTTTTTTTTTTAATTTTAGCTATTCTAGTGATATGTAGTATTATCTCATTATGGTTTTTTTTTTTAAATTAATTAATTAAGATATATTTTTTATTCTCAATAAAGTAGGGACAGACTTCAAACAAATTCCTAATGTAATTCTCATTAAAAATATGTACATTTTAAAAAATTGAAGTATAGTTGATTTACAATGTTGCATTAGTTTCAGATGTATAGCAAAGCACTTCATATACATATAAATATATAAATATATATATTCTTTTTCAGATTATTTTCCCTTAAATGTTATTATAAGATATTAAATATAGTTGTGCTGTACAGTAGGTCATCACTTATATTTTATTTTTTAATTGAGATATAATTAACATATTACATATAAGTTTCAGGTATACAATATAATGATTCGGTATTTGTGTATATTATGAAATGATCACCACAAGTCTTGTGAACATTCATCACCACACACACTTAGAGTTTTTTCTTTTTTTTTTGCCTTTTAGGGCCGCACCCACAGCGTATGGAAGTTCCCAGACTAGGGGTCAAATCAGAGCTACAGCTGCCGGCCTACACCACAGCCACAGCAATTCGGGATCCAAGCTGCATCTGCGACCTACACCACAGCTCAAGGCAACGCCAGATCCTTAATCCACTGAGCAAGGACAGGGATCAAACCTGCGTCCTCATGGATACTAGTCAGATTCATTAACCCCTGAGCCATGATGGGAACTCCAGAATTTTTTTTCTTGTAATGAGAACTTTTAAGATCTACTCTCTTAGCAACTTTCAAATACACAATACAGTATTATTAGCTATAGTCACTATGCTGTGCATTTCATCCTTATGATGCTTATTTTATAACTGGAAGTTTATATCTTTTGACCATCTTCATCCATTTCACCTACTGCCATCCCCCAAACTAGGTGTTTACACTGACTCTAAAAGTGGAGAAACCAGCAGATTTTACTGTATGTACAGATTGTTCCCTGCTGGACCTAGTTATAACCCTTATTATGACTGAACCCATAATAAGGAAGGCCCTGGCTTAGTCCCCTGGGTCACACAAAGGAAAATACAAGTATCAAGGTTCTTACAGTCCATCAGTTGTTTAAAATTATATGACCTTTTAGTTTCCTATGCATTTGGACTATGACCTATTTAAATAGATAGATATTCGCTTTTCCTTGCATTTCTAATTGATTCTTTTTTCTTCTCAGCATATGCCTTATGCCATTAAGACTATCTAGTCTCCTAATTATTACTGTCCATTGAGTGGAATTCCCCTTCTTCCTGTAGAGTTTTCAAAACCTCTTGTTTTTCTGCTTGCTCTCAAAATGTACTGCCCAGCTGTCCACATCAGACACCCCTGCACTGTTCTCTATGACAGGTTCATTGCTTCCTCCATTCCGGGTCCTCCTCTCTCTAAGAGCTCTTCTTCAATTGGCTGAAGTATATCTTTAAGTAATTTTTTCATAAAAGTGGGTGGGAAGATAACCATTTTTTGTCTTTCTTATTTCATTTAATTTTATTTTTTAAAACTATAGTTGATTTACAATATTGTATCAATTTCTGCTGTACAGCAAAGTGACCCAGTTTTTTATATATGTATATGTGTGTGTGTCTGTGTATATTCATATATATGTGTATGTATACATATATACACATTCTTTTTCTCTCCCCCATTATGTTCTATCCAATGAGAGTGGATATCATTCCTTGTGCTACACAGTAGGACTTCATTGCCCATCCTTTGGAAAGATAATAGTTTGCATCTACTAACCCCAAAGTCCCAGTCCATCCTACTCCCTCCTCCTCATCCTTGGCAACCACAAGTCTGTTCTCTATCATTCTTTGTCTTTATATGTCTGGAAAAACTCATATTGCCATGTGATTTGCCTCCAACCAAGGATGAAATACATCTTCCCCCAGATGTATTTTGAGGTTTGCTCTTTTCTGCGGTGTTTATAAATTTCGCAAGGACACATCTTCTCCTTCAAACAAATGAAAGTGAAATGTGCAGAGAATACAAACGCAAGGACTTATCAATCACTGTTCATGTGGCCATTCATTCTGCTTGGCTGTCAAAAGCCCCTTTATGCTAAAGACCCCGGTCTTTACTCAGCTCTGTACTATTTTCTTCTTTGGCTTCTTTGAGTATTTCAACATTAGTCTTCTCTCTCTTCCCATGGAATTTCTATTAGTTAAGCAAATGTTGATTCCCCCGGGTTCATCCTCCATTTTCTCCTTTCTATTGCCCTGTCATTTTGCAGGATGTTTTTGGACATCCCAACTTTTTCCTTAGCTTTTTTTTTAAATTGTTTTTTAAATTTTAGGTAATCATATGTTTTATAGCTAAGAAAGCTTTCCTCTTTCCTGATGGTCTCATTTTCATGTCAGCCCATTTTCATCTCATGAATATAGTATCCAAGGGTAAAAAAAAAAAAAAAAAAAAATCAGACTTTTTGAAGTCCTCTTCTGTTTCCTGGATTATCTCTACTTTTTCCCTGGTTGGCTGTTCATTTTGTCCTTTTCTGTAGCAGATCCTTGTTTGCCCATCCCCATTTTAGAATGATGAACAAGACTAAGTATAAGAAGCCCATTTTCCCGGTAAGTTTTTCTCTTTCCTGAGAAGACTGACCAAAAATTCCCCACTAGGAGGGGTTGTGTCCGCTGAACAGCTTGGCTTTGCCCTGAGCAGACTGGAGCAGGCTGGAGCTACTGTGCTGGACCTTTCTATGCAGACCCTCCAGATTCTTCAGCAGACATTCTTCTTGGTTTCGCCTGGGGGTGAAGCCCAAGAACGCAGCTGCTCTGCACCCCCCCCCCCACACTCCCCTACCCTCCACACTGGGGAGGTGGTATAGGCATAGGAGAGGGAGTGGGTGTCTCCGGCTCTGTAGACAATCCTTTATTAATCATCATGCTTTCTACCCACCATTAACTCTCATTCTTTGGAAATCTAGTCCCACCTCCACTGGTCCCCCCACATTACCCATTCTGGGCTTCAGCTCACTCTCCACAGTTTTAACTGCCCAACAGTATTTCCAGAAATGTGTTAATAGCTCTGGGTTGCCTCTTCTCCCTGAAATGGATTTTTCTTTTCCATAGTCCTCTACTCTCACTTCCATGGGGCAGGGGGGAAAGCAGGAACACATGATCAAGACCACAACCTGGAGCCAAAAGGTTTTCTTTGTCTTCCCACAATCAGGTATATGGTCTGCAAAGTTTTCCATTAATAGTTGAAGTGCTCCATCAACTATATGCCTATGGCCCTGTAGTCCGTCTAGAATTCTGGATATAATAGAGTCTGTGGTAGGAAGGGCTTGGGAATTACTGTATGATAAGGAGTTACTGTTGTGGCTCAGTGGGTTAAGGACCTGATGGCACCAGGGAAGACCTTGCTGAAAAAGTGGTGTTTATACTGACACCTGACGAGTGAATAAATGCTGACCAGGGACAAGAGAAGGAGAAGCACCTTCCATGGAGAGAGAGGAACATAAGAGGGGCTGAGGCAAGAAAGAACTGGATATTTTCAACTTACTGACTGAAGAGAGCGGAGAGGCTAGTATGGCTAGAAGGCAGAGTGAGAAGAGGGTAACTGGGGGGAGGCTGCAAGCTAATCAGGAGATGCACACTTCAGAACACTGCAGGCCAACCCTGGACAGAAAGAACTTGGGGATCCACTTGCGGACTTTCTTTTTTTAAACAACAATAAACATGTACTATCTCACCCAGAGTCTGTGGGTCAGGAATTTGGGAATGGCTTGCTGGGTATTTCATACTCAGAGGCTATAGCCCAGCTGTAGGCTTAGGGCTACCATCATTTGATGGCTTGACTGGGGCTGGAGGATCCAATTCAGGATGGCTCACTAAACTGAGGGCAAGTTGATTCTGGCTGTTGGCTGAGGGTCTCAGTTCCTTCCCATGTGGCCGCTCCATCAGGCTGCTTGATGTGGCCTTCACAATGAGGTGGCTGGCAATTTTTGCTTTTCCTTCTGGTCTCTTCCATTTGTTTTTTTCCCAACTGCTGTATAATCTTGTTGCTTTTTTCCCAATTTTTTATTGTGGTAAAAGATATTTAAGTAAAAGAGTACAGCTCAGTGGGATTAAATAATTGACATTGCTCTGCCACTATCACCACCATCCATCCACAGACCACTTTCTGTCTTGCAAGACTGAAACTCAGCACCCATTAAACAATAACCCTCCCACTTCTTCCTTCCCCAGCCCTTGGCACCTCCATTCTCTTTTTGTCTCTATGAATTTCACTGGTCTATATACCTCATACAGGTGGAATCATACAATATTTATCCTTTTTGTGACTGGCTTACTTCACTGAGCATAATGTTCTCCAGGTTCATCCATGTTATAGCAGGTGTTAGAATTTCCTTCTTTTTTTAAGGCTTGATTATATTCCATTATATGCAGAGATCCATTCAGTCATTGATGGGCAGCTGGTTGCTTCTACCTTTTATCCATTTTGAGTAATGCTGCTATGATGATGGGTATACAAATGTTTCTTTAAGACCCTGTTTTAAATTCTTTGGGGCATATACCCAGAACTAGAATTGTTGGATCATAGGATAATTCTATTTTTAATTTTTTGAGGAGCTGCTAAATTTTTCCACAGCAGCTGAGCCATTTTACATTCCCTCTAACAATTGTACAAGGGTTCCAATCTCTCCACATTCCAGCAAAACCTCATTGTTTTTAATAGGGTCATCCTAATGAGTGTGCGGTTATATCTTATTGTGGATTTGATTTCCATTTGCCTAATGATTAGTATTTGAAGCATCTTTTCATGCGCTTGTTGGCCACTTATATACCTTTCTTCAAGAAATGCCTGTTGAAGTCATTTGCTCATCTTTAAATCAGGCTGGTTGTTTTTTGGCTGTTGCGTGTTACAAGTCCTATAAATTCTGTATTTTAGTCTCTCATCAAGCATATAATTTGCAAATATTTTTACCATTTGGTAGGTTGCCTTTACTCTGTTTATAGTGTCTTTTGACAAACAAAAATTTTTGATTTTGATGAATTACCATTAGTCTATTTTTCTTTTGTTGTCTGTGCTTTGAGTGTCATATCCAATAAATCACTGCCAAATGTAATGCATGAAGCTTTTGCCCTATGTTTTCCTCCAAGGGTTTTATAATTTTAGCTTTTACATCTAGATCTTTGATCCATTTTGAGTTAAGCTTTGGAGGTGATATTAGATAAGGGTTCAACTTCATTCTTTCACACATGGATATCCTATTTTCAACACACCACAGCTGAACACTGTGTCCTTTTTTGCACAAAGGACCATAATGGTCCATTTGTATGAAGAGTCAGCCAGGACACTATTTCATCCACTTCTCTGTGTGGACCAGGAACCACACAAACATGGACGCTGCCTTCCGTGCAATCTCTGTCCCATCCTACTGAAGGATATTAAGCAAGAGTTGCATGATTCCAATTACAGCTTAAAGATCACTCTAGACCTAATGCATTATTTAGAAGATGCATTAAGTGTGTGCAATGGCAGTTGGGAGGAGTCCTGTTATTGAGGTAATTCAGGTGAGAGACGCCCCCTTGGGCAAAGGCCGAGAAGTCAAGAATTAGGATTCAGCAATGTTTAGCATTAATCATGACTGCACTTAGAATGGAAGAGGGGCATTCCCATCGTGGCACAGTGGAAACAAATCCGACTAGGAACCATGAGGTTGCGGGTTCGATCCCTGGCCCTGCTCAGTGGGTTAAGGATCCAGCGTTACTGTGAACTGTGGTGTAGGTCGCAGACGTGGCTCGGACCCAGAGTTGCTGTGGCTCTGGTGTAGGCCAGTGGCTACAGTTCCAATTAGACCCCTATCCTGGGAACCTCCATAAGCTGCTTGTATGGCCCTAAAAAGGACAACAAGACCAAAAAAAAAAAAAAAATGGAGAAGGCATGTGGGGGGAGCCAGGTGTCAGCCATCTCCCCAGTTTTCTGGGTTACCACTTCCCTGAAATCAAGCACCAGAAGAGGAGTAGGTTGAGGGGAAGATCCAAGTGTGGATTTGGACATCTCAAGCTGAGGGAGCCTTTGAGACATGCACGTGGAGGTGCTAAGGAGGCAGCAGGAACTTTGAGGAGAAAGGGGGACCAAAGGCAGGAAGGAGAGGTCACGTGCAAATAAATGGGGGCTGGCAGTGTGAGCCTAGATGAGGCTGCTGAGGGAGAGGAGGGTGGAAGGAAGAAGACCAAGGACTGAGCCCTGAGGAGCCTGGACATTCACACTTGCACTGAGAAGCCATGGTTGGATGGGAAACCTGGAGTTTCAATGCCGAAGACACCAAGAAGAGGATTGAGGGGGAAGCTATCATAGTCAGACAGGTTGGCCTGGGAAACACCCAGAAGGTGGCACCAGCAGGGCCTCAAGTACCACACTTGGAGCCCTGGACAACAGCAGAGCATGTGGGGAACAGGGAAGGGGTGGAGGGGAGAGATACTCTGAGTGCGGACCAGTTTGGCTGGAGGAGAGGGTAAGTCTGGCAAGATAGGACAGCAGCTGGGGGTTCGAGGTCATTTCATATCTCAGGGTCTGCACCAGCACCACATTTCCCCTGATCCCCAAGAGACCAGGTCCTTCTGAGTACAGCACCATCTCGCCTTGACCATCCAGCTGTCACCATGCTGGGTGCCCCCAGGAGACCTCTACCCACCATCTACATACCATGGTTTTCTCCTGTCTCCATGGGAAGCTGCAGGCACTTCTCTTTTGTGCCTTTGAACTTACCTCCCAGCATCCTTTCCTTTGGGTAAAAACACACTTCAATGAAAATGACAGCCACTTTAAGTACACGAATGCACTTGGTCAAGCACATAAGTAAGAGTAGGTCACGAGATCAGCACCTTCGTCAGACACCTGGCCTGTAACAGCTGAGTGTGGTGTGCATATGAGTGCTCATGGATTTACAAATACATATGCCTCTGTGTGCCTGCATGCATGTCTGTGCATGTATACTCATGTTTGCACGAGTGTGTGTGCACGTGTAACCCTGTGTGTGAGTGCCTGTGCATGAGCCTGCAGAAGGGAGGGAAGGTCCATGCGCTTATTCTGGGACATGGGGTGGCTTTAATTCCTTTCCTAACTCCAATTGCTGTGGACTGCAGCCCTTGGGAAGTCTGGCCCCCCCGACAGATAGCAAGGCCATGGAGAAGGAGAAGAAGCCTCCCACAGCGACCACCAAAGGGGGCAGAGGAAAAGGCAAAGGCAAGAAGAAAGGGAAGGTGAAGGAGGAGGCGGAGGAAGAAACTGACCCCCGAAAGCTGGAGCTGCTGAACTGGGTATGTGGGACATCTCCACTTCCTTCATGGGCGCTTGAGGACCTTGGAGCCCATTCTCCTTCTTCAGGGAAAGAAGCCATTCGTACTGCCTTTGCTATGGCCCCATGCAGGGCCCCGAGCCCATGAGGCAGTGGGCAAGCTGATGGGATAGTGTCAGTATTTCAAGTGGCTGTCAGGGTGTCACAAACAGCAAACATTCCTGCTGTGGAAGAGAATGAAGTCACTCAGAAGGGAGGCCCAGGCCACCTTGCCCAACAGTGGCTCTCTCTGCCTGGCAGACACACAGATGCTTGCTTCGTGGTAAAATGGGAAACGAACCAAGCGTTACTGAATAAATGCAGTTTGAGAACAAAAGGCAGAGCCTGTGATTGGGGTGTGGGGGTAACTGTAGTCCGCTGGGCTGGAGGCTGGGCCACTCATCACCCCTGGTTCCCGCCTGGCTGCTGTCAGGACACAGCAGGACAGGGCGCTGGGCCTGCACACTGACGTGACTGGCATCATTACGTCACGTCACCCTGGTAGCACGCGGTGTGCCCACGGGAATTCTCAATCAAGGAAATAATCTCTCTCATGCAAAATGTCACATTACACTGAGTGTGGTCATTTCCACCATTGTTAAAGGGCAGAGACATAAATGATAATTAATAGTATATAAGATGTTATAATCTACCACCTCCAAAAAAAAAAAATTGGAGATGGGAGTTTGGAGATTCACGTACTGATTGCAATTTTATTTTGAAAAGAAGGCTACAACTTACATGGTTTTTCTTTCTCATGTTCATGTTACAATTCTTTTTTTTTATTTTTCTTTTTTTTTTTCTTTTTTTTTTTGCTGTATCCATGACATATGGAGGTTCCTGGGTTAGAGATCAAACCTATAATCTGAGCCATAGCAGTGACAATGCAAGGCCACCAGAAAACTCCCAATCAACTCTATTTTGAGTAATAGTAATAAAAAAAAAAACCTGGACACTGGAGAGCAATACCAATTTGGCTGTCATTTTGAATCCTTTTCACTTTGAAATCTTTCAAATTTTTTTTTTTAATAATTGCATCAGATTTATTTCTGGTTTCTTTTTCTTTTTTCTTTTTTTTGGTTGATTTACAATGTTCTGTCAATTTCTGCCCTACAGCAAAGTGACCCAGTCGAATATATACATACACATTCTTTTTCTCACATTATCCTCCATAATGTTCCATCACAAGTGACTAGGAAATCTTTCAAACTTTGATGGTTGGATAGGACACATAGGGACAAATGGAAAAGGAAGAAGAGGGGCAATGGGGCATGGTTACTCACAACAAAGGGCAAAGAGAGCCTCCTTCAGGATGCTGTATGTCAGGCGTGGGAAGATGCCTTCCAAGAGCTCCCAGAATCCCCCTGCCCAGTACTCATGCCACTGTGCTGGGCTCGCACAGGTGAATGCTCTGGAACAGGCCATGCTGGATGCACTGGTCTTAGACCGTGTGGACTTTGTGAAACTCCTAATTGAAAATGGAGTCAACATGCAACATTTTCTCACCATCCCAAGGCTGGAAGAGCTTTATAACACGGTGAGTATTCCAGAAGCGGGGAGTGGGTGGAGTGGAGCTAGCCTTCAGTATATGCTTACCAAGTGTGCATGTGATGCAGAAATGCACTCAGAAGAGCATCCCCATCAGAACACAGGCTTCAGCTGCAGCGCCTTTGTTTCACAGGTGACTGCTCTCATCTGCCACGCGCCTGGTGGAGGGTCCCAGCCTCACAACCTCTGCCAGGCTACCAGCCATCCCATCTGTAGTATTAACTCAGCTATCGGGGGGGTGGTCCACAAGGGGCTAGCTTATATAAAGAAAGAGTCCAGTTCCCCGAGTCATTAGAGGAGTGAAAATTTCCCAGGGTGGGCTTCCTTTGTTCCTGGGGACTCCCACTTTTTAGGAGACTTCAGTGAAAAATGTAAAACTGAGTCTGCACAGCAAGGAGCTCCTGCCATTAAAATGGAAGTGTTTAGATGAAATCCTCCTGGCCTGTATTATTATTGCAATATGAATCTTGAGAATTTACTTTTCCTTCCCCATTCTTCTTCTTTTTTTTTTTTTTTTTTTTTAGGGCCACACCCACGGCACGTGGAGGTTCCCAGGCTAGGCGTCTAATCCGAGCTACAGCTGCCAAGCCTACACCACAGCCACAGCAACACCAGATCCGAGCTGTGTCTGTGACCTACACCACAGCTCACAGAAATGCCGGATCCTTACGAACCCACAACCTCAAGTTTCCTAGTCAGATTTGTTTCCACTGTGCCACGACTGGAACTCCTCCTTCCCCATTCTAATATTTTAAGTAGCCAAAGTGGTCCTGGGCGGTTGCTTGCTAAAACTTGGTGAACTTTTAAGACAATATTGTACCTCATAAGATGCTCTTTAAAATAATTCAAGGAGTTCCCTGGTGGCTCAGTGGGTTAAGGATCTGGCATTATCACTGCCATGGCTCTGGTTACTACAGTGGCAAAGGTTCAACCTCTGGCTCAAGAACTTCTGCATGCCGTGGGTGCGGCCAAAAATAAATAAGTAAATACTATAATATCATTAGATAAAAACATATTTTAGAACATATTTAGGGATACTTCCTACCCATGACCAGTCCTGTCTCATAATAGAAACAGGCTGACAGTGGGTTACCTCCCAACTCTCACAATTCATTAATTTTACAAAGAGTTGAATTTTGCTCCAAGAGTTGAAGAGAAAAACATATTCACTATAGCTGAATGCTTCTCTTTCAGAGACTGGGTCCACCAAACACACTTCATTTACTGGTGAGAGATGTCAAAAAGGTCAGTCTTGGTTTTACAGTCCTTTAGCTATGGACATCTTTATTTTTTAATTTTTTATTATAGTTGATTTATAATGTTCTATCAATTTCTGCTGTACAGTGAAATGACCCAGTTTTATATCTTTTTCTCATATTATCTACTATGTTCTATAACAAGTGATTGGATATAGTCTCCTGTGCTATACAGCAGGATCTCATTGTTTATCCACTCCGAATGCAATACTTTGTATCTGCTAACCCCAAACTGGACATCTTTCAATAAGATACTTTTTAAAGCAATTTTTAAATGTCCAAATGTGTTGTCCCCTTAGAGGCATTAAAAAATCATGAATTCCTTTCTCCGTAAAGAGTTTACTTTAAAAAAATTTAATCTCCTTTAAGTGCTATTTTCATTTCTCATACAGTGGGCTTGCGCTGGATGACTATTTGATTGAGGGCTGGCACCGTTACCCAAGCAGGGGCACCAGCCAGGAGACAGGCTCCTTACTGCTGCCCAGGGCCTCCGTGCTCTGCATGTTTAAGAGCTGCCCCTCACCGTGCCTCTTCCTAGAAGTCCTAGCAGGACAGGCCTCGTGTCACTCTGCATGTTCGGTGAAGTGAAGCAGTTGTTCTTGGCCCTTTCTGTTTCCTCCTTAGTAGGTGATGGGTGCCTTCTCCGCTTTGCAGCGCGGCTAGTGACTTCCAGCTTGCGTTCTTGTAGGATCTTGTCGGCTTCCTGTTCCACCCTGGCGTTTCTTGGGTCCTGTCACCACAGGCTGGAGGATCAGACTGGGTTAACACAGGATGATTCATTCTGCCAGAATGTAGTCCCTGGCAGGCAGCTTGCAGAGCAAGTATTCATGTTCTGGGCAGGAGGAAATTACTCAAAGGAGGGAGCAGGGCCTTCAGAGTCCCAGATCGCCAGGCCATACTTCACATAAATGTCTGATTCTAATAACAGGAGAATGTGGCTTTTACTTCAGCATTCATTGGCTCAGAGAAGACTCTGTGGATCTGGGAACCAAGAGGGATCCAGTGCCCTTGTTTCTTGATTTCCCAGGTTTCTTTGATTAGGGACCGCTCACATTCAAAAGCCACAACTACTCAAGTTCAGACGCAACCACGTCTCACCTAAATGGCCTCAACAATCTTCCCTCCCACCCTTCAGAGACACGAGGAAAATCCTTCACATCTCATGAAGTCCCAGCTCCTTCTAGGAAACTGGCACCCACTTAGCCTGTTGAGTTCCCACCATGCAGGATACAAACCAGACGCCCACGTGTTCTGTCCCAGGGCCATGCCCTGGTCCTGTCTACAGTGTTTTCCCCCTTGTACCCTGCACCCCTGCTCTGCTCATTCCTACCTACCCAGCCAGTGTCACCTTCTCCAGGAAGCCCTTTCTCACCTTCCCAATTGGCCACCCAGGAAAGTGAGGGCCTGTAGATGCTATTGCATGAGGCTATTAATGGCTTGGCCCTTCTGCCCCGAAACTGCAAGCTCCTTAAACAGCTAAGTGTTCCTTATCCCCTCATGGAACCCTGAACTCGATCAAG
This sequence comes from Sus scrofa, assembly GCF_054392235.1. NCBI lineage: Eukaryota > Metazoa > Chordata > Mammalia > Artiodactyla > Suidae > Sus > Sus scrofa. Next base: position 154,626,760 of record NC_139383.1, read on the forward strand.
AATCATGTTAGGGACTGAGCAAAGGGGCAATGCCTGAGCAAAGGATTTTGTCCTGATGCAAAGGGAGGGCATTTAAAAGGTATCATCGCCATGGCATGGACCCCAGATCTCTACCATCATTCCAGCTGTAGGAAATTTATCAAGCAGTAAATAGCATGTAGCATAAGACCCTCATAACGGACCAATCAGTTCTGCCTTCTGGATAAGCCAGTTGGCTGAGCATGTGAATGACTTCCAGATGCCTGAATGTCCTTCTCTGCCCACACACTGCCTTTATCTCAGCACACCCTCTTCCCTTCTGCAGTGGAATTCTGCCCCTTCCCCAGTCCCAGTCACATCAGTAGTTTGTAGCATTTGTGTTCTCACTGAAATCTAAGGGGAGCCACAGAAAGACATGGAACACTGTGTGGTGGTTTCACTAGAAAAGTCCCAGCCCCAGGGGTATTCTGTCCTCCCACTGCCTTCCATGGAGTCCTCCTACCAGTCATACTGGTCACTTCCTCCTTCTGCAGAAAATCAGGATGCCAGCCCACTAGCCCACTTCTGAAGCCAACTTCTCCCCTGCAAGCAGCTATCAAAGGACTTCTCAACAAAACTAACTTACTCTTTCAAAGGAAGTCTCCACCAGCTACCCCATCTTCTTCTTTTTTTTTTTTTTTTCTTTTTCGGTCTTTTGCCTTTTGCCTATTTAGGGCCACACTTGTGGCATATGGAGGTACCAAGGCTGGGAGTCAAAATGGAGCTGCAGCTGCCGACCTACACCACAATCACAGCAACGCCAGATCTGAGCTGCGTCTGTGACCTGCACCACAGCTCATGGCAACGCCAGATCCTTAACCCACTGAGCAAGGCCAGGGATCAAATCCACATCCTCATGGATACTAGTTAGGTATGTTAACTACTGAGCCACAGTGGGAACTCTATACCCCATCTTCCTTTAAGTTTACCCATACATCTATAAACATTCTGTCCAAGCCCGCAGGCTAGCCTGGTCCTCCTCCACCCCCAGCCTGCTACAGCCTGATGGGTTTCTTCCTCTTCTTCTTGAGAAATTTAATCCATTCTCTAAAACTTGGCTTATCCCTGTCTCCCTCAATCCTAGGGTAATAGACTGAAGATTGTTTAATGTCCTGTTGGTTACACTTAACTCCTACATCAGAGGCCGGAATGACCACAATGCTGAGGTGTGTGATGAAGTCCACCCTGCAGGTACAAATTCTGAGGGCCTGAGACCCAGCTTCTTTTTTACAGGGCAACCTACCACCAGATTACCACATCAGCCTCATAGACATTGGGCTTGTGCTGGAGTACCTCATGGGAGGCGCCTACCGTTGCAACTATACCCGCAAGAGCTTCCGGACTCTTTACAACAACTTGTTTGGACCCAAGAGGGTAGAACTCAACACATACATGGTGTTCTGTGCTTTCCAGAGTCATATGTGGTCCTTTGCTACCCTTTCCAATAACTCAGCCTGTTAAAAGCCGAGCTCATTGCCCCATCCCCAAGCACTCTTGCCTGTCCTCCTGCAGTATGAGGCGTCATGTCTCCCGGACACCCAGGCTTCCCCACTTGCCTCCATCCCTCAGCACATTGAGCTGCACAGCCCATCACTTGCATCTGCCCCCATCCTTTGTCCTGGTTGTTTCCTCCTGAGCTCCCTTGTCTGTGCCCTCTCCCATCTATCCCACTGCTGGGGTCTTCCAAAACCAGGGGCCCAACAGGGCACTTCCTGCTCAAAAATTCCCAAGGCTCCCCACTGCCTGAAGACCCTCTGTCAAGTTCATTACAGCATCTAAGGCACTCTCCCTGCTGACCCCACCCTGTTGTGGGAGACCGTGTCCCTCTGGCAGAATTGAACTGTATTAATATCAGCCATGTCTTCCCCCACCAAAACCCTGTGTGTATCACAAGCCCAACTCATATGTGAGATCTTCCATGAAGCCCACCCCCCGCCCCCACTCAGAGCCCCATGACTCCTGCATTTCTGTGAGTGAACTTCTCTGGTTCCACCTGGAATGAGGGTCACATGTCTGCACATCTCTCTCCTCCCCTGACCTGTGCTGATAAGAAGCAGAGATTCCTCATTAAAGCATTTCCTTTCCTTGGATAGTGTGCTTAGTTGTTAACAATTCAAAGTACTTTTACGTTATTATTATAGCCACTAACAGTATTACTAATGTCAACTCAGTATTATAACATCTGATTCCATTGACTTTTTTTCTCTTCTTTCATTATGCAGCCTAAAGCTCTTAAACTTCTGGGAATGGAAGTAAGTCAGATTTTTTTTCCAATGGCTTTATGATATCGTGGTCAAAGACATGTAGCCCTCTTCATTTTGTACTTGTTTAACATAAAATGGAATGGGCTGGTTTTCCATGAATAAATCCGCCACACCACATACCAAAATGTACTTGATTTAGTCAAATAATATAAAAAGATCATGAACATTTTTTTAAAAAGGTAAGAGCCATCCAATTCATTTTAATTAAAATCAAGTCAAGCACACCCATTATTGTTGACATCATTGTTATCCCCACAGTTTTTAAAAACATTCTGGAAATTGTACAACATGAAAAAATAAAGGAAGAATTCATAAAAAGGGGAGAAAATTATTATTGGCAAAAATATTTTGTCTTTAGAAAGCCCAGGAAAATCACCAAAATTCCCTCATAGTAGGACAAAAGTATCCAGAAATAACCTTAACAAGGAAACTTAAGAACAAACCAATAGACATGAAAACATATGAGTGGAAGGAATATCATAACAGAATATTAAGACTGACTACTGTGAAGACTCTTCTCAAATAAATTCATGAGTCAAAGAGCACCCCACTTTCTATATGGATTCACGGTAGAAGGTTTCATTCTGTGTTCACAGTTGAGGCCAACCTTCATAACTAGAAGGGTTACAATTTGCAGCTTTCTATTAACTCCATATTCTCTCAGATTCACTATATCATGTTGGGTTTATCTACTGAGTGAAGGTTTGGTGGGATTCTCCTGTAAAATAGCCTGGTCCCAGTCCTGTTTTTAGGGGTATATTTTTTACTATCTTTGTAATAATATTTATAATATGAGTTCATTGAGCCTTTCTATTTTCTAGAGTCAACTTTGGTCAATTATATTTTCCTAGAAAACAATGTACTTCATCTAGACTTTCAAGTTCTAATTTTATATAATATATTATGTTCTAATTTTTATATAAGATTCTATTTTTTTCAATCTCCTCAATATCTTTAGTTGCTTGCCATTTCTTTTTTCAGTTTTTTTTTTATATTTATATCTTCTTTCTTTTTTTTTCTTTTTTTTCTTAACCATACTCGCCTTCAGTTTGATGGGTATTTTTGCTTTATTAAGCAACTTTCTTCTGTTTTCTATTTTATTAATATCTTTTATTTTTATTCATTCTTCCCATATTCTTTATATGGAACTGCAAAGTATTATTTTTATTGACTCAGTTTGAAAGTGAAGTTTGCCCATTTTCAATCTCTTTCTATTTCAATAAATGAATGAAAAGTGTACGTTTTTCTCTGAGCATTGTTTTCATGGTATCCCACAAGTTTGGGTAAGTAGAACTTTCATTGCCATTCATTTTTAAATAGTTTATAATTTCCTCTTTAACCCAAGAGCTATTTATAAGTGTGTTTTAAATCTTCCAGATACAGATTTTGTTGTCGTTGTCATCCTACTCTTGTTGATCTCTAATTTTATTCCTTGAATGTAGACTACATGATTTCTAATATCTGGAATTTGTTGAGATAGAAAATATGGAAAGAATTGGGGGGAGTTCCCGTCGTGGCGCAGTGGTTAACAAATCCGACTAGGAACCATGAGGTTGCGGGTTTGGTCCCTGCCCTTGCTCAGTGGGTTAACGATCCGGCATTGCCGTGAGCTATGGTGTAGGCTGCAGATGCGGCTCAGATCCCACGTAGCTGTGGCTCTGGCGTAGGCTGGTGGCTACAGCTCCGATTGGACCCCTAGCCTGGGAACCTCCATATGCCGCGGGAGCGGCCCAAGAAATAGCAACAACAACAACAGCAAAAGACAAAAGACAAAAAAAAAAAAAAAAAAAAAAAAAGAATTGGGGGATAATGCCAGGTGGATTTCTGTTAATGACCCATGTGTGTTGGAAACAAATGTGTATTCTCAGTTTGTTGGGTACAATTCATATGTTTCTCTCATATACAATTCATATACAAGTCAGATCAAACTCGGCAATTTTATTATTCAGTTTGATTCTGTATTACCAATGTTACTACAATGTCAGTTTTTGACCTACATAGATCAACCTTCCCTAAATTACTGAAACTATAGTTTTACTAGGACGAATTATAAAATCAGAACAAAAATATTTAAATGTAAGGCAAAATATGATAGTTTCAATAAAAATGTTATTAACAACTCATAATGAGCTTGTAAAACTTGGGTTAGTCATGAACAACATGTGATAGGAATTGGAGAGCCAGTGTCCCCCAGCCCAGCCACTCCGGCTGTGCAAATGTGGGCAAGTTATTCAGACTTTGGGCCACAACTTCCTCATCTGAGGGAATGGAAGGAATTCACAACCTCTCAGCAAGAATCGAAGTAAATCATTGATGAGAAAGCTCTTTGCAAAAGAGCAAATATCCATTTCTCTTATTCCACTGGGTACTGAGGTCTTAGCCTGGAATAGTCAAAGCCCCATATTTTTCTTGCCACGCCCAAGTTTCACCCCCGAATCTCCCAGTCATGCCATGCCTTCCTTTTGGATCCTGCTTCACTTTCAGAATGGTCTCTCATAATCCCTTTAGGAAATGGGAAACACAGGCCTTCCATTTATAGCACATCCACCAAAAGACAAAGCTCATTCAAAATGGGATGTTTGCTTCCTTAAAGCACTGATAGGGAAACCTAAGACATTTTTCTCCATCCCCTTTTACATTTTACCTATTAATCTCTTGTTCAGCTATGTCTGACAAACCAGTATTGATGACTTGAAGATTTCCCTAAGGAAACTGGTTGTGGGCTTTAGCTCTCCCATGGTATAATTCGTATTTAAGTGTTTTCTCTGTCTTAGTTTTGCAGCATCTCTTCAATTGTTGGAGGCTTCTGAAAAAAAAAAAAAAAGCACCAATCTAGGGATATAAAGTCTTCAAACAGTAGTATGCCTTTTAAGCTCATTTGGTTTTAATGGTTTACTTCTCACAATAAACATGCATCTTTTCAAAAGAATTAATATACTGAGTGGAAACCACAGAGGTACTTAAGGAGTCTTTATTCCTTTAGACAAAGAGGTGTTCCTTATTCCAGTGGTCCTGAAATCCTTGGCTGCACATTTGTGGCAGAATCATGGGAAATGTGCTTCTCTTCCCTTAGGATGACGAGCCTCCAGCTAAAGGGAAGAAAAAAAAGAAGAAGAAAAAGGAGGAAGAGATTGACATTGATGTGGATGACCCTGCTGTGAGTCGATTTCAGTACCCCTTCCACGAGCTGATGGTGTGGGCCGTGCTGATGAAACGCCAGAAAATGGCAGTTTTCCTCTGGCAGCGAGGGGAGGAAAGCATGGCCAAGGCCCTGGTGGCCTGCAAGCTCTACAAGTCCATGGCCCACGAGTCCTCTGAGAGTGAGCTGGTGGACGACATCTCCCAGGACCTGGACAACAACTCCAAGTTAGTGTCTGGAGGGAACCTGAGAACCAGGAGAGATGATTGTCCTAAGTCCTGTCCCCTTGCAGGCAACAACAGCAAATGTATTTCTCACTTAAGTCCATTCAAGGCTAAAGCTTGTTTGTAAATTGCTTGGTCCATCATGTCAATATGCTTCCTTCTGTCTCTCTGACGTGTTTCTGGACTTTCACTGTTTTTGTCCACTACCTTCTGGTGCAAACTATGGAAACAATTTTTTTTGAAAAGTTCTCTTTTTTTTTTGGTCTTTTTAGGGCTGCATCTGCAGCATATGGAAATTCCCAGGCTAGGGTTTGAATTGGCGCTGCAGCTGCTGGCCTACACCACAGCCACAGCAACACACGATCTGAGACTTGTCTGTGACCTACACCACAGCTCATGGCAACGCTGGACCCTTAACCCACTGAGCAAGGCCAGGGATCAAACCCACATCCTTATGGATACTAGTCAAGTTCGTTACCCCTGAGCTATAATGGGAACTCTGCTTATTTTTTTTTAATTAAAGTATAGTTGATTTGCAATGTTGTGCCAACTTCTGCTGTACAGCAAAAGTGACCTAGTCATACATGTATATACCTGCACTTTCTTATACTATCTTCCATCATGTTCTATCCCAAGAGATGGGATATATTTCCCTATGCTATACAGTAGGACGTTATTGCTTATCTATTCTAAATAGAATAGTTTGCATCTACTAACCCCAAATTCCCAAACCATCCCACTCCCTCCCTTCCTCCCTTGGCATCCTCAAGTCTATTCTCTATGTCAATGAGTCTGGAAACACAATTTTAATGCAAAATCAATGAAACAGATTTTCATAAGGAAGCACACACTAAGAGGAGGACAACCTTAGTGAACCTAAGCCCTTGGACTTCACCTTCACAAGTACCTCTGGCTTTCTCCCCCTTAGGTGGACAGGATGGCTGTAAGGGGCTAGAGTTTGGAATTCCCCCCCGCCACTCAGTAAGGCTCTGATAAAATACCAATAGGTTAGGTTCTGGTTAGCTAGATTCCCCTAACGTCAGGCCTTATTAAAAACAGAATGTTCTGGGACTATTTCAGAATGGATCCATTCCCCTTCCCCAGATGGCAGCTTGAGGGAATGTTTCTCCTATCTTCTCTATGAGAACTTGGTCAGGCTCCTGGAGATAAAACTCACAAAGGTGTGGACTCACTTCTCTAAGACTGCCCCCAACCCCAGGAGTTATTAACTTGCAGACTTGTCTTCATGGGACCTCTAGCAATCCATAAACTACAGTTCACGTTTTCCTACCTGGGACTAGTTCGAAGGGTTTGTGCTCATGGTTTCTGCTCTGGTAAGCTGTGATTCTTAGTGTCTTCTTTCTGCAGTCTGGGGGACAATCATTTGCCCTGTGACCTTATTCTTGGATGAATCTGGAAAAGGTATTTGAATGTTTTAAGCTTTTTGCTTGTTGTTAGGATGGAGTGGTAACTTCCAAGTCTCTTACATGGAGTCCCAGTGCAACTTTATAGAAACATGAACTTGAGTCATACACAGGCCCCTCTGCCAACATATAGCATCTTTGTTTTGTGAAGCACATTGCTTTTCTTTTGGATTGGGTTTCTAAAATCACTAGCTGATTTTTAAATGTCAAGTATTCAAGCATCTCTATAAATAGGGAGGCATTCCCCTGCATTCTTAACTGGCATCAAATATTCTATAAAATGGAAAAACAAAACAAAGCAGGGTGGCCACTATGGGGTTGCAGCTTAACCACAATCCACACAAAATGTTGAAGGAAAGGGGATGTTTGTGATTATCATTAAACACTTAAATCAGAGTTGTGTGCAAGCAAATACATCTTATGTTCACAATTCAGCTGCCTCACCTTCTCCATCCACCACTCGACTCCCATCACCTGCCTCCCACCCCCAGCAACTGAATCCTCCCTGCTCTAGGTCTCCTTGGCATCTAGACCTTGTCTCCATGACAGCACTGAGTGTTCTTGTAAACCATACACTAGTGATGCATTACCCCTGTACTGAAAGAGACATGTGTGAAAAGCATGCAGAACACACCAGTATGGCCAATACCCCCCAAGAAACAGGACCCTATCGATGCAAACTATTGCATTTGGAGTGGATAAGCAATGAGATTATGCTGTATAGCACAGGGAACTATATCTAGTCACTTGTTATGGAACACGGTGGAAGATAATGTGAGAAAAAGAATGTACATACATATGTATGACTGGGTCACTTTTCTGTACAGCAGAAATTGACAGAACATTGTAAATCAACTATTAAAAAAAAGGAAAAAAAAAACAGACCCTACCTATGCAACCAGCCCTCCTGGGGTCCCCTTTCAAGGTTCATCTCTCCCTTCCAACAAGGATGCCACTGTTCTGACTTTCAGCCTCACAGGTGCTGTCTTTAAACTCCCTTTTGCCATCTTTCCCATCTGTGCCCCTGCTCCATGAATGTTTGAGAGAAGGGACTTTGTCTTTGCTCTGTCCCTTGAGCCTGAGGGACAGACTTGGGGTCCACCTAAAACTCCATCTGCAGCAATAACAGTCAGCACTGAGCGTGGACCCTCACTCCTGGTCGCCCCTACCCTCCACATGCAGACATCCCTGGGAGCTTCGGCTTGACTGTGTCTTGTGGTTCCATGATACACGCCTCTCTAACAAAAGAGTGTGTGGCCTCCGCAGCCTCACCCCTCTTCCAACTCTCTCCTGCAGAGACTTTGGCCAGCTTGCTGTAGAGCTCCTGGACCAGTCCTATAAGCATGATGAGCAGATTGCCATGAAACTGCTGACCTATGAGCTGAAAAACTGGAGTAACTCAACCTGCCTCAAACTGGCTGTTGCAGCCAAACACAGGGATTTCATCGCTCACACCTGCAGCCAGATGCTGCTGACAGACATGTGGATGGGAAGGCTGAGGATGAGGAAAAACCCTGGCCTAAAGGTACGTGTGATGTGGAGGTCCAGCAGGTAAGGGCGGTATAGTGACAAGTGACACCTGTGAGCTCTGACTGTGCTTGGCTGAGCCAAGCACTTCATGTGGATTATTTCATTCATTACTCTGAACAACCCAGGAGGGGAACACTGTGACAATCCTTATCTTACAGATGGAGAACCTGAAGTTCCAAGATTAAGTGACTTGCCCAAGATCTGAGCTGTAAGGTGTGGGTCCAGCACCCAAATCCCGGTGGTCTAACGCTAGAGCCCAGTCAACAGCATGACTGGCTTGCAGGCTTAGAGTCCACCCTAACTAGTCATGCAGCCCTGGACCACCCACCTGCCACTAAAGTGGACACCTGAGCTCTATTTCTATTGATTCCCTTATAACTCTGATGTTTTAATTGGCGATGTTTTCATACAATGGGGTTGATGAGAAAATATGAAGTTATAAAAGGGTTTGAAAAGGATTTAGTGGATAGAAAATTGTCCTGGAATTCTCTGGCAGTGTAGCAAACGAAGAATCCAGCATTGTCCCTTCTGCAGCTCAGGTCACTTCTATGGTGTGAGTTCAATCTCTGGCCTGGGAATCTTCTAAGGGCACAGCCAAAAAAGAAAACTGTTCTGTGACCAAATCTTAGCTCTGATGTTTACTACTGTTAACTACTAGGTTATCTTATTTATTTATTCATTTGTTTTTATTGCAGTAAAGTTGATTTATAATGTGTTAATTTCTGCTATACGGCAAAGTGATTCAGTCATATATATTCTTTTTTGTATTTTTTCCATTATGGCTTATCACAGGATATTGAATAGAGTTCCCTGTGCTATACAGTAGGACCTTATTGTTTATTCATCCTATATATATTTGTTTACCTCTGCCAATCTCAAACTCCCAATTCTTCCTTCCCCAATCCTCCCTCCTCCTTGGCAACTACGAATCTGCTCACTGTGTCTATGAGTCTTTTTCTGTTTAATACACAAGTTCATCTGTGTCTTATTTTATTTTTTTATTTTTTATTTTTTGCTTTTTAGGGCCACACCTGCGGCATATGGAAGTTCCCAGGTCTAATCAGAGTTACAGCTGCAGGCCTACACCACAGCCACAGCAATGCCAGATCCAAGCCACATCTTCGACCTACACCACAGCTCACGGCAACGCTGGATCCCTAACCGAGGCCAGGGATTGAACCCACAACTTCATTATTCCTAGTCAGATGCGTTTCCACTGCACCACGACAGGAACTCCTATGTCTTACTTTAAGAGTCCACGTATAAGTGACATCATATGGTGCTTGTCCTTGTCTTTCTGACTTACTTCACTTAGCATGATCATCTCTAGTCTATCCATGTTGGCTGCAAGTGGCATTATTTCATTCTTTTTTTATGGCTGAGTGACATTCCATTGTATGTAAGTACCACATCTTCTTTATTCATTCCTCTGTCAATGGACATTTAGATTGTTTTTATGTGTTGGCTATTATAAATAGTGCTGCTAAATCATCCAGAATTTTAAAGAGCAATATTCAACTATAGTATCTACAGCAGTTGTGCAAGAGAAATAAAAAGTAAGCCACAGATGTCACTTCAAACTTTCTAGTTACAAAAGTAAAATTTTAATAATTATTAAAAGTTTTTAAAATACATTACAGAAAGCAAAATAAGAAATAGTTGAAAATAATTTTTGTGTGTGTGTGTGTGTGTGTGTGTGTGTGTGTGTGTGTTTTTAGGGCCTCACTCGTGGCATGTGGAAGTTCGCAGGCTAGGGGTCTAATTGGAACTGTAGCTGCTGGCCTATACCACAGCCACAGTAATGCGGGATCTGAGCTGAGTCTTTGACCTACACCACAGCTCAAGGCAATGCCGGATCCTTAACCCACTGAGTGAAGCCAGGGATTGAACCCAGATTCTCATGGATACTAGTCTGGTTCATTACCACTGAGCCACAACAGGAACTCCTGAAATTAATATTAATAACATGTTTATTTAAATCCATATATACAAAATATTGTCATTTTAACATGTTTTCAGAAGGAAAAAAATCGCTGAGATAGTCCATATTCTTTTTTTGCGCTGTCTTCAAATTCTGTGATATTTTTATATCGCTTCTTTTTTTACCTAATGCTTCTTTTAAATATAATGTCTACCAAAATGAATAAATATTTGTAAGCATCAAATTTCCTTGTAAGCACCTTTAATTCGCAACATAGAAACACAATTATTTTAAAGCAGGGATTTTTGGATTGTTCTTTTTTAAATTTAATTATTTGAATTGGTAATATGATATGCACATATTAAAAATTAAAACTAAAAAAAAAAAAAAAAAATAGTTACCATCGTGGCGCAGGGGAAACAAATCTGACTAGGAGCTATGAGGTTGTGGGTTCGATCCCTGGCCTCACTCAGTGGGTTAAAGATCCGGCGTTGCCATGAGCTGTGGTGTAGGTCGCAGACACGGCTTGGATCTGGCGTTGTTGTGGCTCTGGCGTAGGCTAGCAGCTGTAGCTCTGATTAGACCCGTAGCCTGGGAACCTCCATAAGCCGAGGGTGCAGCCCTAAAAAGACAAAAGACAAAAAAGAAAAGAAAAATTAAAACTATTTAAAAGTATGAGTGATAAGTCTCTCTCCCAACTCCTATCCCCCACATGGCCTCTTCCACCCAGTGGCAACTACTGATATTTGTTTTTTGTGTATAATTTTGTGTACTTTTATTCATAAAGTTACTATGAATAAATATCCTACTTTTTTTTCTTTTTCATAAGAGTTGGCAATATCAAGGTCTTACTGTATAGCATAGAAAACTCTAATCAATATCCTGTGATAAACCATAATGAAAAGAGTACGAAAAAGAATATATATGTAATATACATATAGCTGAATCATTTTGCTATATAGCAGAAATTAACACAACATTGTAAATCAACTGTACTTCAATAATTTTTTTTCAAGAGTTGGCATAATAGTTTTTTGTACCTTCCTGTTTTCACTTCCTCTGGGAGCTCTTTCCATGTTATTACACAGAATATTCCTTCATTCTCACCCAACTTCCCAGGCCTCCTTTATCGTAGATGGTGGGCTTACCTCGCCAGTCCTCAGTGAGGCTGTGGAGGTCGCTCCTGCCTGGTGATGTTATGCACATGGCCACAGTGAATGCTCTGGGACACATATCGTGTCTCAGGTATCTGCTCTAAAAACGTCCAGGAGTGGAACTGGTAATCCCATGGGAATATGCACCTGCAGTTTTGATAGTTGTCCCTCAGGGGAAGCGTCCCAATTTTGACTTCCACCAATAGTGTAGGGGAATGTCTTGTCTCCCACAATCCCATCATTACAGGGTATGAGCAAACTTTGGAATGTTTCTAATATACTGGTAAAAAAGAAGATCTCTGGGTAGTTTCTTTAAATGTATCTTTTTCTTTCTTTCTTTCTTTTTTTTTTTAGGGTCACACATGGAGGTTCCCAAGCCACAGCAATGCCAGATCTGAGCCGCATCTGTGACCCACACCACAACTCATGGCAACGCCAGATCCTTAACCCATTGAATGATGCCAGGAATCAAATTTGTGTCCTCATGGACACTAGTCAGATTCATTTCTGCTGTGCCACGATGGGAACGCCCCCTGAATGTGTCTTATTATGAGTGAGGATGAGCATATTTTCCTGTCAGTACAAATGTTTCTAAGTTCACTGCTTTTGCCCATTTTTCTGTGGGCAAAAGAATTTTTCCTCTCATCTTCTGAGAGATCCTTTCTAATTAAAAAGACTAGCCCTTTGCCTGTCACATGAGCCACAAATATTTTTTCCCATGAGTTGTATTTTACTTTGTTTATGGCATTTTTTTTTTTTTGCTATGCAGAAGTTTTTGATTTTTTTAAAGTATCCAGCATATTGATTTTTGTTTTGATTACTTCTTGATTTGGAAGCATAATTAGAAAAGCCTTCTCTTATTCATCCACTTATGCAAAAATTCTCATGTGATTATTGTTCGTTGTTTTATCTTCTGTCTGTCCCCCTCCCCCCATTTTTTTCTTTCATAAAATATTTGATTGAGATGAAATTTATTCTGGTGTATATGTAAGATATGTGTCCAACTTAATTATTTTCTAGATGATTACCCAGTTTTGCAATACCATTTATTAAATAGTCATCTTTACTCCTCCAATTGGAAGTGGTATTTGTATCACAAGCAAATTACCTATGTATATTCCAATTCTTTTTCTGAATCTTCTGTTCTGCTCCATTGTTTGGTTTATTTGTGTACCTACCTGTACCATACTGTTTTAATAATTGATATTTTGTCATATAATTTTTAGTATATGGTAAAAATAGCTCTTTTGTGTTATTCTTGTTTTTTCTTTTTGGTTGCTCCTGAAGCATGTGGAAGTTCCCAGGCCAGGGATCACCCCATGCAACAGCTGTAGCCAGAGCCTCAGCAGTGACAACATGAATCTTGAATCTGCTGAGCAAGTGAACTTCTCTTTTATTCCTTTTTTTTTGTGTGTGGGGCCATACCCAAGGCATAAGAAAGTTCCCAGGCTAGGGGTTGAATTGGAGATGCAGCTTCTGGCCTACGCCACAGCCACATCAGATCTGAGCCACATCTGCGACCCACACCACAGCTCAAGGCAAAGCCAGATCCTTAACCCACTGAGCGAGGCCAGGGATCAAACCCACATCCTCATGGATACTAGTCAGGTTCATTTCCACTTCGCCACAGCAGGAACTCCTCCCCTTTTATTCTTAATAGTTGGTTACTGAGGGGAAATTTTTTAAAAATGAACACTGAACATTGGGAGTAGAGGTTAGTATTGGAGACACACAACACAGGGGGCTGGTAAAAATGACAAGGGTTGGAGCTCCCTAGTGGTTCAGCAGGTTACAGATCCAGCATTGTCAGGGTTTGATCCCTGGCCCCAGAATTTCTGCATGCCACAGGCTCTGCCAAAAAAAATTACAAGAGTTTCTGTCTATAGGCTGGCCCTGCTTTTGTTATCTAGACTGAGCCAAATTATGTCTTTCTTTCATGAGAAAGAAAAGACACATTTATCTTCCAATTCTTTGTCCATATATTCACATTTACAGCTAAGTTATTTCTGTATAAAATATTTTGGGGCTACTTCACTAAAGGTACTATTATATTTTATGTATTTATACCATTAAATTTTACTTTAAAAATTGATCTGCTTCAAAACTCAGTGTAATATCTTCCCTTTTAAGTTCAGGATTCCACACAATACTGCTTGCTACTCATCTAGAAAATTTTGGTGGATGTTCTTAAATTCCTCATTGTCGAAGTTCCTACTGTGGTACAACAGGATTGGTGGCGTCTTTGGAGTGCCAGGACACAAATTCCAATCCCTGGCCCTGCACAGTGGGTTAAGTATCTGGCATTGCCACAGCTGCCTCATAGGTCACAATTGCAGTTTGGATTTGATCCTTGGCCCAGGAACTCCATATCTTGCAGGTCAGCCAAAAAAGGGGAAAAAAAAATCTCAACATCTGCAATTCTACCAATACACCAAACCAAGTAAGCCATAGAACATCAGAGCAGAGATAGCTGCATTCCAGAGCTGCTAGATTACTGAATAATGCTGAAGGTCATAATTTAAAAATTGTACCCATACTGGGAAAATTGTCAAGAGCTGCCATAGCTTGAAAATTCGCTCTGCTTGTTACCTAGGTTATCATGGGGATTCTTCTCCCCCCCACCATCTTGTTTTTGGAATTTCGCACATCTGATGATTTCTCATATCAAACATCCAAGGAAAACGAAGACGGCAAAGAAAAAGAAGAGGAGAATATGGTCAGTGACACCCTTGCTCGTAAAAGTATCCATTTCCTCTCATTTTCGAAATGGTTGTGATTTCTCTTGCCATGAATTTAGAAACTGCAGTCACTGGGGACATTTTGATCATCTATTATTTCAGAAGGTGCCAGTCTGTTAAATATTGGGTGGGGCAGGTTGCCCTGCCCGCCTGGCAGTTGCTTGCCATGTGCTGTGCTCTTTTTCTAGGACACAAATGCAGATGCTGGCTCCAGAAAAGGGGATGAGGAGAATGAACAAAAAAAGCAAAGAAGCGTCCCCATTGGGACCAAGATCTGTGAATTCTACAACGCTCCCATCGTCAAGTTCTGGTTTTACACAGTAAGGCTTCCCCTTAGCATTTGCCATTTAGCATGTTTTGACATTTAGATCTGTTAGAGTCAGGAAAAATGTCATGGGCTTGAAAAAGTGTTTGTTTGTTGTTTTTTTTTTTAAAATCACTGATTTAAAATGAATTACATGGGAGTTCCCTGGTGGCCTAGCAGTTAAGGATACCAAGTTGTCACTGCTACAGCTCCAGGTCACTGCGGTGGTGCCGATTCGATCCCTGGCCAGAGAACTTCCGCATGCTGCAGGGTGTGGCAAAAAATAATAATAATTTCAGATTCCCTGCTGTGGTGCAACAGGATCAGCAGCATCTCTGCAGCACCAGGACACAGGTTCAATCCTGGCTATCACAATGAGTTAAAGGACCTGGCATTGCCATAGCTATGACGTAGGTCACTACTGCAGCTTGGATCGGATCCCTGGCCCAGGAACTCCATACACCTCAGGGAGGCCCCCCCAAAAAAAAAAGATTATGAAAACACACACTCACAAAGAATTATGAAAACAAAGCTGGGACTAACACAGATCTTCAGCTAAAATTGGATCTAGACCAATATCTTGCCATGTGTTTAAATGTATGCAGAAAAAATGGCCATCCTAGTCCCAAAGACATCATTTCATAAAGCAAAATAGTCACATTTGCTTAAGATGAAGGATTTTGCAGATTTCTTTAGTAACATAAACTTAGGGAAACATGGTTTCATTTAACAATGAACAAAGATGACCGGGGATGCAGAGAGCAAGCTCACAGATGATGATGCCATTTTTCAGGAGGCTGGGAGGGTCGCCAAAAGAGTGCGGTTGAACCCAGAGCATGAAGTCCTGGAATAGAGGAGCAAATCAAGGCCTCTCCACTCTAAAAGGCAGATCTTACTGACTGCTTGGCCATACACTCTCCTCCAGCCCCATCAGTGGCCACTGTCTGGACAGTTTCAGAAGAGCGGCGTGCCTGGATTAAGGGCGATCCCAGCCCTATGCATGCAGATGGGCAGGAATCGTGGGGCAAGGAGACTGGCCCAGCTGCACATGGTCCCAGTGGGGGTGACAGACAGGCCATGGCTCCCTAAACCTGCAGTCTGGGGAAGGGACAAGACTACCCATGAAGTCCCAAGCACCAAGCTGCAGCCCATGCCAGGCAGGTCCTAGCACTGCGGTTCCGTTAGTGACAGGCAAGCAAGAAGCCATGCCCAAGGTCATGGATGTGACAATGAATGGGGGTGGGCAACAGAGGCAGAGCTTTGGGGCACAGCACAAGGGGCTGCCTGTGGACTCAGGCCAACCAGGGCCTGACACTCAGCTGCTTTTGGCAGCCACAGCTGGTGATGTGGCCAAACCATGACTGCCCACATGTTCTACTCAGAACCAGCTGAGGGCCAGGAATGTACCTGGTCTCCATAGATACAGATAAGGAGAGCGGGGTAGGGGTGGATGGGCATGTGATGAGTGCCAGCGCAGTATTCTCAAACTTGGGCCTCCCTCCAAGGCCTCTAAATTCTGCCTCTGGGTGTGGGGGAGGAGTGCCTATGTTCTGTAGCTTGCCAGGGGTTCCCAACACAGTGTAACTTTGAGAACTCTTTCTCTAGTCCTCCTGCAAAGACTAGGGGACACATGGGATGTCATCCTGGTAAAACTTAAACAGGAGGGGGACACCTTAGTAAAAAAAGATACAGACTGCAAATCACAAATACACGGTTGCCCCACTCCTGGAGACTTCAGAAGGGGCCTGAAATGGGGGGGTGGGGGTGGGGGCTGAAGATGAAGATTCTTCCTCTTCGAGTGAATCAACCTTAGTCATCTTCAGGAGTTCTCTGGTGGCTCAGCAAGTTAAGGACCCAGCATTGTCCCTGCTGTGGCTGGGATTCGATCCCTTGCCCCGGAAGTTCCGCATGCCTCAGGCAAGGCCACAAAACCAAAAAACCTCAGTCATCTTCAGATCAGCTCCCTCCACTTCATAGCTCTTTCCCGTCTTCCTCCAGACTCTACATGCCAAGAGATGGGGACGCTGTTGTGGGCACAAACATGTCAATGCTTGTTGAGGGGGCTCAGGACAGCCCCATGTGCTGGGCAGACCCCTCATCTCACCGTCCTCCCTTCTCACTTCCCACAGCCATCAGTAGCATAAAGATTCAAGAAGGAAATTTGCAAGTCAGGGGAGAGTCAGTAACATTTTCCAGTTTCCAGGAATGTTGAAGAAGACACACCCATAAACTACTAAAAGTTTCCCTATTTATCATAATTTCATGCAAGTTCATAATTTCCCCTTGAGGAGAGTGACAACAAATGTACGTTCCTTTAGAGAACAGATTTATCAGCACCCGTGTTGTGCTAAAGCACAAAGTGCCTTCCCACTTGCCTCAAAGTTCTCTGCCTGTCCCAGGTATGTAAACAGTGGAAATGTTCTTCTGAAGGAATCAATCTAGGAGTTCCCGATGTGGCACAGTGGGTTAAGGATCTGGCTTGTCTCTGTGGCAGCATGACACAGTGCTGTGGGGCAGTGGATCAAGTCCACAGCATTGCCTCAGCTGTGGCATAGGTCTCAGCTGCAGCTCGAATTCAATCCCTGGTGCACAAGCTTCCATATGCCACGGGTGTGGACCAAAAAAAAAAGGAAGAAAAGAAAAGAAAGGAGTCAGTCCACCTGGAAATAAAAATTTGTTTTAGAAGATTTGTCCACCTGTAATTAGGGTTTCGAAGGCCTGTCCCAGCCCCACCAAGCACTGACTTCAATTCAGATGTAGCTTCCTTTTATTCTTTTTTTTTTTTTTTTTTTGTCTTTTGTCTTTTTAGGGCCACACCCACGGCATAACAGAAGTTCCCAGGCTAGGGGTCTAATTGGAGCTCTTGCTGCCGGCCTACACCAAATCCACAGCAACACCAGATCCGAGCCTCGTCTGCGACCTACACCACAGCAATGCCGGATCCTTAACCCACTGAGCGAGGCCAGGGATCAAACCCGCAACCTCACAGTTCCTAGTTGGATTTGTTTCCGCTGCGCCTGGACAAGAACTCCCAGATGCAGCTTCTTATGGGAAAAACATATCGCGTTTGGGTGGTTTTTTCCAGCTCATGTGATCCGACACTGTTACGGTTTCTGCCTTTCAGATATCCTACCTGGGTTACCTACTGCTGTTCAATTACGTCATCCTGGTGCGGATGGAGCGCTGGCCCTGCCTCCAGGAGTGGATCGTCATCTCCTACATCCTGAGCCTGGCCTTGGAGAAAATTCGGGAGGTGATGCTCCCAAGGCCTGTCCTAGCCCCACCAACCGTTGACTTCAATTCCAGTGTAGCTCCTTATTGCAAAAACATGTCATGTAGATCCCAAGTGCCATGGAACTTTTCTTTCAAGGTGTCCCAATCCCAAGTGGATTCCATGCCCTTCCATGCCTTCTGCTTCCAACTGAATTTAAACTTGGAGATCAAAATGTGAGGCAAAGAAAATGATGTTTAGTCATTACAAAAGCAAGTCTGAGTGCCTATAAAAGTGGCAGGAAATGTTCCCAATGACTCGAACAGGGTACACATATTGGCTGTTTTCTGGGAATTGAAAGTAAATGGGCAGACATAGGAAGTGACACTTTTCCTTTAATTTAGGACTGTGGGCCACACTGTTCTAGCTGAGCCTCCCTACACCTGTGCAGGTGGTTTCTTAAAAGAGGGCTCTAGAAAGAGCAGAGAGAAGGAGCAGGATGGATAGGCTAGGAGAGAGGACAGGGCTAAGCAAGGTGTGGCTTTGGTGGAATCTGGCCCTGGCCTCATCTTGCAGGGGACTCTGAGTATATTTAATACCTTAGAGTCTGTCCCTCTTTGAGCAAAGGAAGTAGAGTTTTGTACCCACATCAGCCAGCCACAGGCACCTCTGGAAAAGGCCCTCCTATTGCAGGTGGGGGCAGAAAGGCAAGGCGGGGTCTGCAGCAGATAGGGTCTGGGCCACCCACCGGGCAGGTCATCTGCTGCAAACAACGGAAACAGGATTTTCAACTAAGTGTCCAAAAAAGAACTACACCATGTCATGTCACAGGGGACTTTAACATGGAACTCTAAGCGGGCAACCTCTGCAGGCAGCAGAGGAATATAGGCCAGGCACTTTTCTTTCTAATATCATCTGCACGTTTTAACACATTCTATCAGCTTATAAAGGGAAAGCTTATGTGCAAGGGAAAAAAATAACAGAGAAGCACACAGGGGAATTTCATATTCTTTCTCCAGCTGACAGAAAACCAATATTATTAGTTTGCAATCATTACTGACCCTTTCACTGAACTTCTTCCCAGTAAAGCTAATCTGATGATGTCAGTATAATGAGAGCCAGGAAAACCAAGAGTGCCAAATCTACAATGTGACAACCCAACTCCTATCATCTCCAGTGCCACTGTGGTCTTAGTGGGAGTCAGCCATATGTAAAACACTGTTCTTTACCCTCAAAGGGCTCCCCGACCAGTGACAGGGAGGGAGCAGCCATCAGCCAGAGTACTTGAATTGTTAAACTAGTGAATGCCTTTTGTGTTGGGCAATAAATAGCCCCCACTCCACCCCACCCCCAGAGTCCCCAGGACCTACCCAGAGTCTCTATAGCTAAAGGGGCACCACCTTTAAAGGCCCCCACTCAGGTGCACACCATAGCTGCATCCACGGGGCTTGCTCTGTGTGTGCCTGCACGTGCTGCTTGTCACATATTTTCAATTTTACTCAGAGGAAGTGTCCTTTTAATCAGTGGTGATCTTGAAAGGATAATAGCTCAAGTAGGAGAAAATCAAGTTCAACTTTCCTGTCACTTCTCCTCTCTGAGTTACAAAGGAATTTTGGCAAACATTTCCTATCTCAATTCTGCCATCCCCTCTGAGCGGATTGTCCCCTCTGTGGGACCACACAGGTTTATCTCTACTCTAGAGCTTTCCTCCTGGACTAACTCCAGAACATGGGCTCCCAGGCACGTGTCCAGGGAATTAGAAAAGAAGTCAAAAGGCAGCTTCTTTAATTACAGCCAGAGGGACATAATTTAAAAGGCATTTCCTGAGAGTCTGTGAAACACCGAATCTAGAATACAGAGGATTCTGTGGCATTTCCCTTTCTAGATATCTTTTGCTGCCTGAAGTGATTAGTGCTTGGAAGTCTTCAGCAGGAAAGGGGACAGATGCCCTGGAATGCTGCTCCAAGTCCCATCATCCCAAGATTCCAAGAAGACGAGGCTCGCAATACCGAGCTCCCCTGTTTTTTGTTCTTCGGCGTTTCTTTTTTCAGATCCTCATGTCAGAACCGGGTAAACTCAGCCAGAAAATAAAAGTCTGGCTTCAGGAGTACTGGAACATCACAGACCTCGTGGCCATTTCCATGTTCATGATTGGAGCCATCCTTCGCCTACAGAAGCAGCCTTACATGGGCTATGGCCGTGTGATCTACTGTGTGGATATCATCTTCTGGTACATCCGTGTCCTGGACATCTTTGGTGTCAACAAGTATCTGGGGCCATACGTGATGATGATCGGAAAGATGGTTAGTGCCGACCCCACTTGAGTGACTGGAGACACCAGGGCTGTGGTCAGGACTGGAAGCCAGATCTGTTACATTTCATTTGATCTTTCCTTTGCAGCTGGTTTCTCACAAGTAATGTTCTTTGCTTTAAGAGACATAGTTCTACATATTGACAATTAAATCCAGTTGACAAACATGAGTTGAGGGCCTACTTTATACGTACGTATTTCTGGCAATGACCTGATGGATAACCTCCTAACATGCAGTGGAAGCTAGAGGCAGAGGGAACCCAGAGTCACTCCCCCACCCCCACTCCAGACAGTCTTCAGCCTATGAGCTCTGGTCTGGAGTGAATACAGGCAACTCATATGATTCCGTCAAGACAAATCCATGACAGCATTAACCCCAAAACTGGCTGTAGAATATAAAACTAAAAATGAGCCAGCAGGTCATCCTTATCTCACCTAAAATAGCCTGAGTGTTAAGACTGGTCCCAGAAGAAAGGAAGACTTATAAGCTTAGGAATAACTCTTTATAAGGCAAGTAGTTTTGAGGCAAAGGGATATATGGTTTAGCTGATCCCAGCAAAGGCCCTCATCTTCAGAGATGTTCAAAATTAGGAATTATGCAAGTTCAGTCTCTACAGTAACCTGAACATTGCTCATTGTATCTACTCGCTGTCTGTATAAGGAATGAATAAATATCTGTACATACTCTCAACTCATTACCTCCTTAGATGTCTCCCCCTCTTTTCTCCTTAGTTTCCCCTACAAATTCCTCTAGTATCCCATATGTTTTCTTTCTCCATTTTCAGTTGTAGTTATTAGAGGAGTTTGTTTATAGGTAACAAATAGAGGAGAAGAAAGATCGAGAGCAGGAGAGGGACGGGCACTGTTCTAGAATAAGGTGTATGCATTGCATGGAGTATAAGGACCAGTGGCCCAAGGATGGGATGGAGAGAGGGAAACAAGCTTCCTTCACTCTA
Source organism: Sus scrofa (assembly GCF_054392235.1). Classification (NCBI taxonomy): domain Eukaryota; kingdom Metazoa; phylum Chordata; class Mammalia; order Artiodactyla; family Suidae; genus Sus; species Sus scrofa. The sequence continues at coordinate 154,647,954 of NC_139383.1, forward strand.
ATTAAGCATTCATGAACTCTTTGGGGAGCACAATATAACAGATCAGATGAACTTGCTCCGTGAATTAAGACAGTGAGGGACCTGGAGTTCCCTAGTGGCTTGGCAGGTTAAGGATTCAGCATTGTCAATTCTATGGCTCCAATTGCTACTGTATCTCGTGTTCGATCCCTGGCCCCAGAATTTCCATATGTCATGGGCACAGGAAAAAAAAAAAAAAGACATTGAGAGACCCATTTCCTCTCTCCCCAGATGATTGACATGCTATATTTTGTGGTCATTATGCTGGTTGTGCTGATGAGTTTCGGAGTTGCACGTCAAGCCATTTTGCATCCAGATGAGGAGCCGTCTTGGAAACTGGCCCGAAACATCTTCTACATGCCCTACTGGATGATCTACGGGGAGGTGTTTGCAGACCAGATAGACCGTAAGAATAGAATTCATAGTAAGATTCTCTTCCCTGCTTCCCGAGGCAGATGATCAGTTCCAAATTAATGGAAGAGCCCATGTTACTTTGGGAATAAAGCATTTTTTTTATTCTGCCTTAGGCATCAAATTATTTTATGAAGAAATAAGTAATAAGTACATATTACAAGATATAGATTTTGGAAGCATCAGTCATCTCTTCTACTGTGAGAACCACTAACTAGAGCTCCGAGTCTCACATCACTTTAGCACATCCCGCCGCATGAATATAATTCTGAAGCCAAATCCTAATTTATCTTTCTTCCCCAAGATCGAGCTGGTAGTGTTGTTTCAGGCGAATGAGACAGTGAGCATGATGAGGGTGATTGGTGCCTCATATCATTATCCAAGCTTCACAGCCCATTTTCTACACTGCTATCAATTTCCCCTTCACTCCTGGAGTGCTATTTTTGCGCTATCAACAGTAATCTAGATATTGGCAGAGGAAATGCGCTGCAATCCTGCATGGATTTCTGAGGAAAGCAGGCTCCAGCTCTCTCCAGGGTGAGCTGGTGGGTCACATTATTTCTTGTGTGAGAAGAAAAGTTCACATCATCTCACTATCTCTTATGTGGGGGAAAAAAATCAAATGCTTGTGTACTATTTCACCTGGACAGTATGTCCCCACTAGGCAAGACTGAATAACCAGTTCACACAATGCCTTCCACCTACTAGCTTTCATCATGTGATTCAGAACGCATTCTTATCATGGGTATCTCAAGGTCAATTAGTGACTGTGTTTGTAGCTTGGGAAACCAGAACATAAAAATCTAATTTGGTTTGAGAAGAATATTAGCTTAGGTAAAACACACACAAATGCTGAAAGTCCTGGGATCCAGACAGAAGTTGTAGTATTTTTTTTAATTAAATTGGGAGAAGATAAAGAGGCTATTTTCAGTAACACCAGGAAGTGTAGGTTTTCAATTCTTGGTCTGGTCATTTTAATAACTTTGTATTTATTTATGCTTATGAGGTATTTGTGTTGGGATACAGGGAATGCTATATTGGTTAATCTACATGTTAAAATGATCATCTGCCAGTAGCCTCTTTCTTTTTCACAGTTTTTTAAAACTAGTGAGCTTTTGCTATTGCTTATGACATATAATAAAATAAATATCCATGAAATATATAAATATATATTTCCTCGAATTAATAATGTGTACAATACTTCTAGATCACTGTTTCTAAGCAAGAATCTGTAGTTCCCAAGCTTGAACATGTTGCATTTCTTGACAGCAGAACAGTTCTTGTGTTGTTCATCATTTATTTGGCTTTTCTCTAAACTGTCTATTTTCTTTTTTTCCCCTCCTGTCGAAACTAAAAAAACATAAAATGCTGCTTTCCATCATGATGTAGTCTACGCCATGGAAATTAATCGTAAGTTTACACACAACTGATGACTCTTGTCCATGAAATGTGTGTATTAATTAGTCTCTTCCTCTGCAAATTACCAGTAGCCCCTACTAGTTTCAGATATTTCTCTTGTTTTCCGATATCAATACTTTAAAAGATAAGGAAGTAAAAAGTAAGTAACTTTTAAATACACAGACATTACTTCACTAATGACTGTGAGGATCATTCTATTTTTTCTTCAGAAAATAGGTTCCCATATGATCAAAGTGACATTGCAGAGGAGCAGAGAGAGAAAAGATTATTTTCTTCAAACATAACTCCAGAATAGTTGATTAATAGATTTGAGGCTAGAGGGGGTCATTACCTCCTACCTCACTGTAAAATTATTTTCAAAGTTAATGTACAAATGACCAAGAAGACAATATAAGCGCATTTTAAATAATTAGAAGATATAATAAGTTTTGAATGGATAGTCATAAAGAAACCATAAAGATAGATGTGTATGCCTAAAGATTATGAACTTTTTTTTTTTTCCTTTTTGGCTGCCTCTTGGCATATGAATTTCCCAGGCCAAGGATCAGATCTGAGCCACAATTTCAACCTAAGCTGCAGCTGCGGCATCGCTGGATCCTTAAACCACCACTTTAAGCCAGGGTTCAAACCTGCGTCCGAGCATTCCCAAGACACTGCTGATCCTGTTGTGCCACAGTGGGAACTAAGAACTTCTGTATATGAAAAACACAACAAAGAAATGAGAAAATGTTTACAAATATGACAAGAATGACTATCTCCGAGTGTAGAAATGAGTTTTATATCACCTCTGTATGAGTTGATATTTTTCACATGGAAAATTATTGTTTACGAAATCAGAAAAAAACATATTAAAAAAGAAACAGGGGCATTCCTACTGTAATGCAATGGGTTAAGAATCTGACTGCAGGAGTTACCATTGTGGCTCAGTGGTAATGAACCTGATTAGTATCCATTAGGATGCAGGTTCAACCCCTGGCCTTGCTCAATGGGTTAAGGATCCAGTGTTGCCATGAGCTATGGTGTAGGTCACCAGTGTGGTTCAGATCTGGTTGCTGTGGCTGTGGTGTAGGCCAGCAGCTGCAGCTCCAATCCAACCCCTAGCCTGGGAACCTCCTTATGCCACAGGTTCGGCCCTAAAAAAAAGCAAAAAATAAAAGAAAAGAATCTGGCTGTAGAGGTTTGGGTCACTGTGGAGTTGTGCCTTCTATCCCCAGCCTCATGCAGTGGATTAAAGGGTCCAGCACTGCCACAGCTGCAGCGTAGGTCACAGCTGGGGCTCAGATTCAATCCCTGGCCCAGGAATTTCCATATGCCACAGGTGTGACCTAAAAAACAGAAAGGAAAAAAAAAAAAAGAAACAAATCCTTTAAAAGTGTGTGTCAGTTATTTATTCTTTTCATTCTGTGCAAAAGTCAAGCCCAAAAAGACCAACTTCTATTTCAGCTCCTTGTGGTGACAACCAATATGACGAGGAGGGCAAGCGGCTCCCTCCCTGCATCCCGGGTGCCTGGCTCACACCAGCCATCATGGCATGCTACCTGCTGGTGGCCAACATCCTGCTCGTGAACCTGCTCATCGCTGTTTTCAAGTACGTGTCACGCCTGATGACCATTTAATCTCTGAAGGCTCCTATGCTGCTTTGGATTTACACAGAATTCCACTAACAGCTTTCAAATGTGCAGAATTTTTAGTCTTTTCTGTTAAATGTAATCAGCCTTCATGTATTCATAAATCAAGACTTGATACTTTAAGGAGTTTCCCTTCATGGCTCAATGGAAACGAATCTCACTAGCATCGATGAGGACGCAGGTTTGATCCCTGGACTTGCTCAGTGGGTTAAGGAGCCAGTGTTGCTGTGAGCTGTGGTGTATGTCACAGAGGTGGCTCGGATCTGGCATTGCTGTGGCTGTGGCATAGGCCGGCAGCTACATCTCTGATTCAACCCCTCACCTGGGAACCTCCATATGCCATGGGTGCAGCCCTAAAAAACAAAACAAAACAAAACAAAAAAAGAATTGACACTTACATACATTTAAATTCAATCTTTGTTAGTATTTAGCATTTCAGCATGTGTTTTAATCTAATAAAAATATTTTCTTTCTTTCTTTTTTCTTTTTAGAGCTGCACCAACACTATATGGAAGTTACCTGGCTAGGGGTCGAATCCAAGCTGAGTCTTTGACCTACCCCACAGCTCACAGCAAAGCTGGATCCTTAACCCACTGAGCGAGGCCAGGGATCAAACCCGCATCCTCATGGATACTAGTCAAGTTTGTCACTGCTGAGCTACAACAGGAACTCCCTAAAAACATTTCCTTAGATGAACTCCTGAGATAGAGATTTATCAAGTTGAGACTTTAATTATCAGAAGAAAGCAAAGTTAATTGCATGGGCTGTAACAATCACTGTAATATAATATTAAAAGTGTTGGGGGAAAAAAACTAAGCTTCTAAAATGAAAAATATGAGGGAAAAATCCTTCACGGAAATATAGAATCTTAGAGCTGACCAGGGCATTGGAAAGAATCTGGAAAAAAAAAAAAAAAAGAAAGAAAGGATATACATTATGGAGTTCCCGTCGTAGCTCAGTGGTTAACAAATCTGACTAGGAACCATGAGGTTTCGGATTCGATCCCTGGCCTAGCTCAGTGGGTTAAGGATCCAGCATTGCTGTGAGCTGTTGGTGTAGGTCGCAGATGTGGCTCAGATCCCATGTTGCTGTGGCTCTGGTGTAGGCCTCGGCTTCAGCTCCAATTAGACCCCTAGTCTGGGAACCTCCATATGCCGTGGGTACGGCCCTAAAAGGACCAATTAAAAAAAAAAAAAAAAAAAAGGAAGAATGGAAAGAATCTGGTTACACTCCTGACTTGAAAGGTGAGAAAATGAAGGTCAATAAGAGGTTAACTGGCTTTTCTAAGATCCCCATGTAGACAAAACACTTGATCAGGATTCCAACAATCCCAGGCTTACTGCCCACCCCACCCCTACCCGCCATTGGAGACTGAAAGAAGACAAAGATTGTACTTACCCAACATCCAAAATAACATACCTTCAATCAAAATGCTGGGTCAAAATTAATCAATTCACTTTCCCAAAAATAGTCAACAAGTTTTTTGAATTTAAAGTGCTTAGTAGAATGGCTCATATATTGGAATACATGAAATAAAATTTCCTAAGCAGTCCTGAGGCTGGGGTGTGGTTTTTTCCAGAAAACAGTATGTAGCAATTTCAATACCTTAATTCTTAATTATTTATATGAGTAAATTGAATGCAGATAATCTATGTTGATAGATAAATCAAAAGATAGGGTCAGCTAGGAGGCAGTTCTAACTCCTAGCATGGCACCAAAAGGTCAATTCATTGTATGTTGTCAATTCTGATTGCTCTGGAAAATCACAATCAAAAGCATTTAGTAAACTAACTAAAAATGTATTCTTTTTAAAGCAATACCTTCTTTGAAGTAAAGTCGATATCCAACCAAGTGTGGAAATTCCAGCGATACCAGCTGATAATGACCTTTCACGACCGGCCAGTGCTGCCCCCACCAATGATCATCCTAAGCCACATCTACATCATCATTATGCGTCTCAGCCGCCGTTGCAGAAAGAAAAGAGAAGGGGACCAAGATGAGCAGGATCGTGGACTGAGTATGTGTGCTTCTCTTCCGTTTCTACTCTGGGCAAGTTTTGGAAGTGTGTTCCAATTGGATAACTGCTTAGAAATCTCCTTAAAGTATTTAAATGTGTGAAAACACAATACTCTGGTCCAACTGCTGTTCTTTGCAGAATGCTTCTCATTCTGTGTTGATCTTACTCTAGTATTGTTAATTTATTAGTAATTAATCTGCCCGAAAGTCCACTCATGAAGAGATGAGAAATCGAGAGTGTTCTCTTTCCTTTTGTCAATTTTTAAAAAATTTTATTGGGGTGTAGTTGATTTATAATATTGTATTGGTTTCAGGTTTACAGCAAAGTGAATCAGCTATACACATAAATGTACCTTTTTTCTCCATATAGGTTATTATAGAACATGGAGTAGACTCCCCCTATACATCAAGTCCTTGTTAGTTAAGTGTTTAAAGGTTCTTGAAAATAACTTTTCTCTATAAGTCCAATGTTCATTTTAACATGTTTTAATGTGTTGCACCTAAAGAGAATGGGAAAATCATCATGTACCCTTGACCCTGTCCATAAAATATATGCAAAATTTTTTCCAGAAAATCATACTTTGTTTCACTTTCTGAACATCTGTAATTTTTAAATTTAATTTTATTGGTGGATAGTTGATTTACAATGTTGTATTAGTTTCAGGTGTACAGCAAAGTGAATCAGTCACACATATAAATATATCATTCTTTTCTCCCATATAGGTTATTACAAACTATTGTTGTAATAGATTTGATTGTTATTCTTTGTAATAGATTAGATTAGATCATTTGTACTAGATTTGATAGTTATTTTTTGTAATAGATTAGGTAGACTCGATTGGCCACACCCGAAGATTATGGAAGTTCCCAGCCCAGCCACTGAATCCAAGCCCCAGCTGCAGCAATCCTTAACGCAATGCACCAGCTGGGGATGAACCCATGGCTCGGCACTGACCAGAGTCGCTCCAGTCAGGTCTTTAACCCGCTGCACTGCTGCAGGAACTCCCAAATATCTGGGATTTTGCTTTTTGTATTGAAAAGTGAGCCATTTAGCCCGGGAGGAAAGATGATCACTGCGTATTAGGAGTCTGTGTGTGATAACCAAGGTGCTTCTGCAAGTGATAGGGAAGGGCTGTGAAATTTGCAAAGACGCCCCTACACACTTATGTGGCTGGTTTCTCAGTCTTCTCACCTGGCAACCGCTCCTGCCTTTGCACAGAGCTGTTTCTCAGCGAGGAGGAGTTGAAGCGGCTGCACGAGTTCGAGGAGCAGTGTGTCCGGGAGCACTTCCAGGAGAAGGAGGACGAGCAGCAGTCGTCCAGCGAGGAGCGCATCCGCGTCACCTGCGAGAGGTGCGCCGGGGCATGGCCCCTGCGGGGCACCAGGCACAGGGTCAAAGGGGTGCCAGCGCCTCCTCTAAAGGAGATAAGCTCATTTAAACATTCACTCAACTTTGGCTTTTTACATGTCCCCTGCCCCCAAAGAGTGTGACAATTCCAGATGATGGTTATATATTGTGTATAGAAGTGAATGATGACATTTCTTGAAAATATTCCAGGCCCAAGCCAAACCAAACCAACAACAAAAACCCCTGACAGTTCTTACCCACCCCCAAAGTGGGAGCTTTCACAATACAATACATGGAGAGAAGAGTCAGCTGCAGGGCTGTCTATGTTACAGCTGGGGCGTTTCTCCCACCCTTGACATATGTTGTTGCCTGGCCAGTGGTGGTCTCCCCTGGGGACTGATTTCCTCATCCTGCCTTGTGCTCTTGTAGCTCCAGTACCAACACCTTCCCAGCCTCACAGAGCAGAGGTACAGGAGAGGCAAAGGCGTTATGTTCCCCAGATGCCTCTAAGCTAGGGCAGGATCAGTATTTCAGACACTTTTACATGCTGGATACCTAGCTAGATCAGAATCAACCAGATGGCCATGCTTAATACATGCAGAATGAATGACTGCCTGCATGCAGGAGTGGGTGAATGAGCAGATGAAGTCAGGTCAAGGAGGGACAAAAAGGATGACATTTTTGATACCTCATGGCTGTGCTTTTCCTGCAGCTGCAAAAGGCAGAGCAACCAGCCAAGGTAGCCTGGAACAATCAACCTGCCCAAAGGACATTTTTTGAATCATATAATTTTTGAGAACCTCAGTGTTTTAATAAAAGCAATCTAAGCTTGTTAAGGAGCATGAGAATTGATGAAATAGTATTCAAAGAGTTTAACCAACAATGCTTATAGAAGGGTGAGCCAGTGAGGAAGGGTAGTAAAGGGAATTCTGGAATATCATTCTATCACAGGGTCCTCAGCATTGACATTTTCTGCTATCATGGGTGTCACATCTGATATACTTGTGTATACTAAGAGACAGAAAAACATGGTAGGACTTCAAAAGAATATTTCAGCGCGTGATTCCCAATCAGGACTCCCAGCAATTACAACAGAATTCACGATGTATGTTGAAGTCCCCTTGGTGAATATTCAGGCCAGTGCCCCTGCCTCAGCCTGCAGAAGGGACAATGCCCCTGGAAGCTGCAGGGCTGTGCTCCCTTTCTCCTCCTAGACCTAGTCACCTTGTAATCCTACCAGCCAAACTCAAGGGTTAGCTGCACCAACATTTGGCCTTCATATGGTACATTTCTTTCCTTCTTTCTTTCCTTTCTTTCTTTTCTTTTTTTAGGGCTGTATTTGCAGCATATGGAAGTTCCCAGGCTAGGGGTTGAATCAGAGCTGCAGCTGCCAGCCCCAGCCACAGCAACTTGAGATCCAAGCTGTATCCCTACACCACAGCTCATGGCAATGCTGGATCCTTAACCCACTGAGTGAGGCCAGGGATCGAACCCATATCCTCATGGATACTAGTTGGATTTGTAACCTGCTGAGCCACAATGGGAACTCCAATAAGACACATTTTCAATAAAACTTTGAAAGCTTCTTTGCTATTTTGCTAGTAATTACTAATCTTTCAAGATATAAAAATGATTTCTTTATGAGAAAGGTAAGGTGCCTCCATCTGGATAACCTAATTTCCACTTTTTAGTTAAACATTAACTGGAATGTCATCACAGCCAGTAATTTACCATGGAAATTGTGTTCTGCTTCCCTCTGCCTCCTCCCCTCCTCCCTTCCCCAGCATTGTTCAGATTTTTACCATTCTTGGACCAAGGCTCCAGGAATGTGGTTATCAGGTCGCTACCAAATTGCATTTTCCTCCTGGGGCTCTGAGAACACGTAAAAGGAACGAAAGTGTGCAGGGCAATAAAAACACGCTACTTCCCGTTTCCCTTGGCTGAGATCTCCAGGGGTGACTGGAGCACATTCCTGCCCCTCCGCTTCCCTTTGTGGATGCTTTCTTGGCTGAATCACAGGTGAAGGCCAGCAACAGAAAGAGGAGGAAGTCTGGGAGAAGGTAGATCTCCTTCATCTTTAATCAGGATAGGTGGAGAGTAAGAGAAGGTGGGAGAACAGGAAAAATTAGTTATTTCTACCTAACTGTTGGCACCAGTGATGGCCTTTTTCCTTTTTTTAAATTGAAGTGTAGTTAATTTACAATATTGTGTTAGTTTCAGGTGTACAGTTAATTTATGTTATTGTATACATCACTTTTTCAAATTCCTTTTCCTTATAGGTTATTATAAAATATTGTGTAGAGATCTCTGTGCTATCCTTAGGTCCTTGTTGTTTATCTCTTTTATATACAGTAGTGTGTATATGTTAATCCCAAACTCCTAATTATCTATTTTTTGTAGTCATTTTTTAAAAAATTATGGTTAATTTACAATGTTTTGTGTGTACAGAAAATTGGTTGAGTTTATATATATATATATATATATGTATATATTCTTTATAGGTTATCATAGTGTATTAAATATAGTTCCCTGTGCTATACAGTAGGTCCTTGTTGTGTACCTCTTTTATATACAGTAATGTGTATCTGCTAATCCCAAATCTCTAGTTTATCCCCTCAACCAGTGATTACTTTTAAAATCAAATTTTTGAGTACTCAGACATCTCTGCCATTTCTTTAATCTTTATAGATTTTATTTCTTTTATTTTTCATCACCATTTGCCATTTGATGATTTTCCTGTTCTCCTCTCAGTTGGACCAGCCCCAGCACCATGGGACGGCAGGATCTGGTTGGGGGTGACCATCTCCAAAGGGCACTGTTTGTGTCTCTCCCTTCCTAACTCCCTATTATCCAGGAAGCTTGCAAAATCTGGGCTGGTGATTTACAATCCACACAGGAAGTTTGTACACTTATGCTCCTCCATGCAAGGTGCTTTGAGGGCTTATGTTAAGGAACCAAATTCATGGCTTTCCCCTATTGCTTGGAAAGGTATATATAAAATTCTAACTAATTAATCATTTATTTTTATCACATAATTTCAACATTTTCTAAGATTCAACAGCAAGAGATTTACAGTGTGGCTCAGGTTTTAGTTAACACAGCCCTGGTTGCAGCATGGCCTTTAACCCAAAGCCCCAGCCACCTGCCCACCTTAGCTGTCTCCAGGCACTGCACCCAGGCTTTTCCTCTCAAATATGGACATTCCCCCTGGGCTCACCTCCATGAGTGTCATCACTGCCGTCTTGTTCAGCAAGACACACTCTGGCAAATCATTTCCACATCTCCCTCTTCTGTACTAACAATCACCAATTTATGACCACTTCCCCTCATGAATAAATTGTGATCCACTCCCTTCTTTCCTTGTCTACACCAGTGCACAAGTACAAGCCAGCATCATTTTTCGCTTGGGTTCCTACAGTTGTACCCTTAGAATTCAGTCTTCAGGATTCAGTCCTGCTCTTTTAATCTATTTTGCACTGGAGAGACTCTAACCAGCTCCTTCATCCTTGCCACCAGCTCATCTGAGAAGCCCCTAAGTGGCTCCCACAACTCCCAGGCCTACAAGGCCCTGCAATCTGTCCAACCTCACCCTGGACAGTCCACCCCTCAGGCTCAGTCTTCCATCTTACTGACCTTCTTCCTTCTCAGGGCCGTTGCTTTCTTCCTGCCACAAGGACTTTGCACATCTTCTTCCCTCTGCCTGCTCATCCTTTGACTCCCCACCCAAATGCCAACTCCTTTGGAAAAACTTCCAGACTACGTCACACCTTAGACAGGGTGAGGCCCTTAGGCTCCAAGTTCCCCAAGGGCAGGGACCATGTTCAGATTCCATTTACCCTGGTGTTCCCAGAGTCTGCTCATCGCCACATAGCAGGGGCTAAATTTTTTTGGATGCATGGATGACTCAAAAGTTTATCTCCTAATCTGAATGCAAATTTCTGTCCTATACTCAGTAAGTTTCCTCCTGGAATGTCAAATGGGAAACCAACTCAGCTCCCTCTGGATTCAAAATTTTGGTTTTACTATTAGAGACGAGGAACAATCTCAATATGCAAGGATTCTGGCCCTGTAATTATCAGGAAGAATCCTTAAGATCAGCAACACCAAAACAAGTGTTGGTGTTGGCCTGTATTGCCTCTTTGCCTGAAAGAATAACATCAGATAACCAAGAGGGCTGGTGCAGGTAGAACATTTTATAAATAACTTCCACCAGCACAACCAAGGTAGATAGAACTGATCAACACAAACCATCTATTCTCATCATACCAGGTTAACAACTGGTAACAATTATCCCTAACAATTGAAGCCTGAAGCCCATCTCTGTGTCTCTTGAGAATCCACTGTTGAACCCATCATTCTTTTTGTGGTTTGACATCCCCTATCACAGGTCCACAGGTTCAAGAGAAATTGAGTAGGAAAGAATCTTTTCCGAAAAAATTTTTCAGAGATTCAACTTCCTTTTTTATCAAACGAGAATTATGTAATCCAGTATGATTTCCTTTTTTCATGGCTTCAAAGAAGCTTAGCACCAAATTTGGCATTTAATTTTAGCAGATATTTTATTGTAGTTTTTTGGAATATGTGGTATACATTGCCTCCTTATTTCCTCTACTCTTTCGTATTTTATATTCCATTTATAAAATTATTGTATATGTCTGATATTTCAAAGTATGCAGGGTATAGCTCATATAAAGTATACATTTTAAATGCAGTTGGTCCTATACTTAAGGAGCTATAGGTGTTAGACTAGCCAAACCTATATAGTAGGTTCTGATTCCCCTGAAACATTCTGGGTTAAGTGGTTTTTGTCATATTTATGGATCTGGATTAAGGTTTCAGGTTTCCAGTAGGCCTGATGGGAAACTGACAATTGATCTTGAGATCTTGTTTGGTGTCCTCTTCTTGAATGACAAGGAAGAGAAGAAAGACCCTAACAAGAAAGACAAGGAGAGGAGTTCCCATCGTGGCTCAGTGGTTAACGAATCCAACTAGGAACCATGAGGTTGCAGATTCAATTCCTGGCCTTGCTCAGTGGGTTAAGGATCTGGCGTTGCCATGAACTGTGTTATAGATCGCAGACGTGGCTCAGATCCCATGTTGCTGTGGCTCTGGCATAGGCCGGTGGCTACAGCTCCAATTAGACCCCTAGCCTGGGAACCTCCATATGAAAGAAGGAAAGAAGGAAAGAAAGGCAAGGAGAGAAATAAGATAGTATATAGAAGGAGACCTGAAAGAAAGTTCAGTCTTAGAAAGGAAGTGGTGATTCCTCTGATGTGGAGAAGGCCATCCGAAGACACACACAGGGATGGGAAAGGCTGGGAGAGAGCTCATCTGAATGTCTTAACACACTGATAAGATGCAAGGGTGCTTGGATGATGAGGAGGGAGTAGGATTAGTGTTGACATTTTAATTTGTCTAGTAAGTGACAATTGTGTTCCTTACCTTTGAGAGCCAATTCAGAGATAGATGCAGATATCAGACAGAGATTTTTTAAAGATCTCTGCTTTATTAATAATAAATGTTGGGCTAGAGGGTGTGGTTCAGTTCTTGACAAACGCACACCCCAGAATTAGGCATACCACTATCAACCCACCTTCTCTGCTAAGATGACCCAGACAAAATGAGAACCCACACTCCATGCAAGCTTCTGGCTCCCAGAGACAGAAAGAAGCACACTTGTGTCCAGGTCCCAAACTCCGACCAGAAAACCAATTCTCCTCAGGAGCAAATAAAAGGCTGGAGAGAGGCCAGGAGCTTCATATTAATAGAAAATTCAGACACATAAGAAGAAACAATAGGAATTGGGGGCGGGGGGACATCAAAGATTTGAAGCCAATAGGGAGAATCTGAGTTTGCCTTTAGGAGAAATGTGGTAGGAAAGTTGCTCCCTGAGAGATTATCTGCCCAGAATAATGGCAACCCAACTATGCTTTGTACTGGGCCAAATCTGTGTGGCTCCAGGAGACATGTTACGGCCCCAAGGTCAAGGATACAGAAAGTGAATGATGTATGAAGCACAAGGATGGGGAGGCTGCAGGAGACCTAAGTTCCCAAGAACCAGTCAGTGCAGGTGCCATGGTGATGTCAGGATTTGCAAAGGGCAGCATAAACATACTACAGCACCTTCAGCCACCCTTTATCCTGCCCAGCCCTGGGGTCTTAGTTGTGATCCATAAAGGCTTAGGGATTATATACTCCATTTGTTGGAAGCAAGGAAGAGAGGACCTAGGATATCAATAAGCCCTTCATTGAGTGGCCAGAGCAGAAAGTAGAACATAATAAGAAAAAACTAACGATGTAGATGACTTGGATTTCAGAAAGCAAGGCAGTTGGAGGTGAGGCCATGTTGGTGTGTATAAATGATGCAGCATGGAGGTAAAACCCCAGAGAGCATGATACTCTTTCAGTAACTACTCAGTCTTTCGCTCACTAAAAATAATGACAGAAGAGTTAAGACGTGAGTCTTGTTCTTTGTTTCTTACATATAAAAACTCTGTAAGTAAACACAGCCAGTTTCTACCCTGGATGTCCTCCCTACAATTACTAAATTTAAAAGGTAGCCCCAAAGGAAGAAGTAGATGGAAATTAAAATAGCTAAATGTAATATTTGGACTGGATGAGACAACCTTCTGATCTATAGACCTGGAATAAAATAACAGGTTAGGAGCTGTCTTAGAACTCAAGGTAGAATACCAAGGCATCTTAAAACATAGGTTTCTTCAAGTATGAACTGGACCTCGTTCTTCCACTAACATTATGTTTTTATGTTAACATTTAACTCCATCATTAAGGCAATGTTCCCATGTAATTTATGAGATGCCTTGAAGGTAAAGGGTGATCATTGCACAGGAAATGATGACTGTATATAAAACAAGTTTTAATGACTGGCTTACTGCAGAGTTCCCAAAGTCTACCTTCTGTTCTTAGCAAAGACACACAGGAGTTTTAGCCTGAGAACATAAATTTGGGCCTTATATTTAACAGATGATCTATGGAAGTCCGATGAAGTTATGCCTTACATAGGTATTCTCTTGGAGGTTACTACAAAAGTTCCACAAATTTATATAGTAAGCCTATTATTGGAATTAAGCAGAAAACTCCTCACTTACAAAGATAAACGTACACGCTCCATGTGAATCAGCAATTCTACTCTTCAGTATTTATCCTAGGCAAATGAAAACTTACTGGTTCAGCCACTATGGGAATCAGTATGGAGTTTCCTCAAAAATTAAAAATAGAGCTACCATACAATCTAGCAATCCCTCTGGGTATTTATCCAAAGGAAATGAAGAGCGTTTACCAAAGAGACACACACATATACACCCATGTTTATTGCAGCCTTATTCACAAGAGCTAAGACATGGAAACAACCTATTGTTCATCCACACCATGTAATACTACCCGTCATTAAAAAAGAACAAAAGATTAACACATGCAACAACTTGCATGAATGTCAAGAATGTCATGCTGAGAGGAGCCAGTCCTGAAAGCTTTCCTCCTGTATGATTCTATTTATTTGACATTCTTAAAAATATAAAACAATAGGGATGAAGAACTTATCAATGGTTTCTAGGATTAAGGGTGGGGGAGGGTGTGACTATAAAGGTTCAGCTCCAAGAAGTTTGGGGAGGGTAGAGTTACTCTGGATCCTGATCATGATGTTGGTTTTGGAAATTTACACACATATTAATATCCATAGACCTGTATACCAAAAGGAAAATAGTCAATTTACTGTGTGACAGTTTTATTTTATTTTATTTTATTTTATTTTATTTTATTTTATTTTATTTTATTTTATTTTATTTTATTTTGGCTCACTCACGGCAGGTGGAAGGTCCTGGACCAGGGATCAAACCTGTGCCATAGCATTGACACCAGATCCTTAACCCACTGCACCACAAGAGAACTCCTCTGTGTAATAGTTTTAAAAAGAAAACATGAGTTTTATGGTGTCTTATCTTACATCTTTAAGCCATTTTGAGCTTATTTTTGTGTGTGGTATGAGGGTGTGTTCCAGTTTCATTAATTTGCATGTAGCTGTCCAGATTTACCAGCAATTCTGGCTGAAAAGACTGTCTTTTTCCCATTTTATGTTCTTGCTTCCTTTGTCAAAGATTAATTGACCATAGGTATCTGGGTTTATTTCTGGGTTCTCTATTCTGTTTCATTGGTCTGTATGTCTGTTTTGGTAACAGTACCACACTGTCTTGATTACTATAGCTTTGTAATATTGCCTGAAGTCTGGGAGAGTTATGTTTCCTGCTTGGTTTTTGTTCCTCAGGATTGCTTTGACAGTTCTTAGTCTTTTACGGTTTCGTATAAATTTTTGGATTGTTCTAGTTCTGTGAAAAATGTCATGGGTAATTTGATAGGGATTACATTGAATATGTGGATTGCTTTGGGTAGTATGGCCATTTTTATGATATTAATTCTTCCATATCAGAGCATGGAATATCTTTCCATTTCTTTGAGTCCTCTTTAATTTCCCCAATTAATGTTTTATTGTTCTCAGCATGTAAGTCTTTCACATCCTTGGCCAGGTTTATTCCTAGGTATTTAATTTTTGGGGTGTGGTTTTAAAAGGTATTATATTTTTATATACCTTTTCTAATATTTCCTTGTTAATGTACAGAAACACCGCTGATTTCTGAATATTAATCTTGTATCCTGCTACTTTGCTGAATTTGTTGATCAGTTTGAGTAGTTTTTATGTGGAGTCCTTAGGGTTTTCTACATATAGTATCATGTCGTCTGCATACAGTGACAATTCTACCTCTTCTCTTCCAATTTGGATACCTTTTATTTCTTTTGTCTGTCTGATTGCTGTGGCTAGGACTTCCAATACTATGTTGAATAGAAATGGTGAGAGTGGGCATCCTTGTCTTGTTCCAGATTTTAGCAGGAAGGCTTTCAGCTTTTCTCCATTGAGTATATTTGCTGTGGGCTTGTCATAAATGGTTTTACTATGTTAAGGTATGTTCCCTCTATACCCACTTTGGTAAGAGTTTTTATGATGAATGATGTTGGATTTTGTCAAATGCTTTTTCTGCATCTATTGAGAAGAAAACATCAGCAAAACATTTTCTGACATCAACCGTACAAATATTTTCTTAGGTCAGTCTCCTAAGGCAACAGAAATAAAAGCAAAAATAAACCAATGGGACCTAATCAAACTGACAAGCTTTTTCACTGCAAAGGAAACCACACAAAAAAAAGACAACCTATGGAATGGGAAAAATAATTTCAAATAATGCAACTGACAAAGACTTAATCTCTAAAATATACAAACAACTTATACAACTCAACAGCAAAAAAACAAACAATGCAATTGAAAAATAGGCAAAAGACCTGAATAGACATTTCTCCAAAGAAGATATACAGATAGCCAACAAGCACATGAAAAAATTCTCAGCATCACTAATTATTACAGAAATGGAAACCAAAACTACTATAAGGTACCACCTCACACCAGTCAGAATGGCCATCATCAACAATGCAACATATAACAAATGCTGGAGAGGGTGTGGAAAAAAGGGTACCCTCCTGCACTGTTGGTGGGAATATAAATTGGTACAACTACTATGGAAAACAGTATGGAGGTACCTTACAAAACTATACATAGAAGTACCATATGGCCCAGCAATCCCACTCTTGGGCATATATCGGACTTTCTTTGAGAAAGAAACATGCACTCATATGTTCATTGCAGCACTATTCACAATAGCCAAGACCTGGAAACAACCTAAATATCCATCAACAGATGAATGGATTAAGAAGATGCAGTATATATACACAATGGAATACTGCATAGTTACTAAAAAAGAACAAAATAATGCTATTTGTAGCAACATCGATGGAACTAGAGACTCATGCTAAGTGAAGTAAGTCAGAAAGACAAATACTCTATAATGTCATTTATATCTGGAATCTAATATACAGCACAAATGAACCTTTCCACAGAAAAGAAACTCAGGGACTTGGAGAACAGTCTTGTTGTTGCCAAGGGGGAGGGGGAGGAAATGGGACAGACTTGGAGTTTGGAGTTAAATGATGCGAACTATTGCATTTGGAGTGGATAAGCAAGGAGATCCTGCTGTATAGCACAGGGAACTATATATAGTCACTTGTGATGGAACAGGATGGAGGATAATGTGAGAAAAAGAACATACATATATGTATGTATGTATGTATGTATGACAGTGTCACTTTGCATATAGGAGAAATTGACAGAACACTATAAATTAACTGTAATTTAAAAATAATAATCAAAAAGGAAAGCATGAAATTAGAAATATGACATATTAGAAATATGTCTTTTCAACAAATGTCACCTGATATCACTTATATGTGGTAGCTACAATATGACACAAATGAACATATCCACAGAGCAGAAACAGATTCATGGACATAGAGAACAAGGAGGAGGGAGTGGAAGAGGGATGGAGTGGGAGGTTGGGATTAGCAGATGCAAACTATCATATAGAATGGATAAACAACAAGGTCCTACAGTGTAGCACAGGGAACTCTATTCAATGATAAACCATAATGGAAAAGCACATGAAAAAGAAAATATACATATATAACTGAGTCCCAGAAATCGACACACCATTATAAATAAACTATGCTAAATAAAATAACTTTTTTATAAAAAGGTACTTGTCTTTTAGATGAAATCAAGTTTAATGAGAAAGCCAAGCAAATCACTTTGGATGTATTTTGTTCTGGGCTGAAAATATATTTAATTCTGTGTTGAAAAGAAAGCAAAATTAAGGCACTGAAATCTGGGAAAGCTGACATCTCACATGAGCTCTGTCATAAATGATTGACTTCTCTTAAACGTTTTCCTGCCATTTGGTGTGTAAATAGATATAGAACTCTTGTCAAATTGTTTCCTACATAGCTTATCTTCCCCATCTGAAATGGAAATCAGTCCTTGGATTTCCACCTGTGAATGTCAAGATTTGTGAATCATGATTTAAGCATTTATGGGAAGTCACAAAATAAGCCTAGCATAGGAGACAGTTCCTCATGTGTACTTTTTGTCAATCATTTCATTTACGAGTGAGCCTAAATTTTTTTCTTCTTCTTTTTTGGCCACATCCGCAGCAGATGGACATTCCCAGGCCAGGGATCAAATCTGAGCTGCAGCCGCGGCATAGATGACACCTGCAGCAATGCCAGATCCTTAACCCACTGCACTGAGCAGAGGATCCAACTTGTGCCACCTCAGAGACGACACTGGATCCTTAACCTGCTATGCCATAGCAAGAACTCCAAAATTCATTTTTTTTTCTTTCTTTTTCACATACTCTAAAAGTTCAATACAAGTTCCCTTGATTGGGCACAGCCGTCTAAAATGTGCTCTCTCCACACTTTAGCATTTACGACAAGCTTGAAATAGCCTCTGACAATTTTTTTTTAACCTAAACCACATCACAAAGCTTTGTTTCTTCCACAGCTTCAACTAAGGGAGTGGCCATAGTGATGAGAAATTTAAGGGACACTTTAAAAGAATCTTACACAGAGCCCTTGGTAACTTATTCACTGCAGCAGGGAGGGGAGGTCAGGAATTTAAGAGAAGCTACGAAACCGGGTTTGAGGTTTCTTTTTTCTGTGTGAGTGGCCAGCAATGCTGTTATCTGGAGTAGGTCACACAAGGGGAACAAAATAGGCAGAGAATTATAAACGATTTGAAAGGGAAGATACTCATCTACATTTTACCAGCTTCTTTATGTTTGAATAAGTTTGTGCAGCTGCTTTATCTCTAAATGTTGTGTTTGTTAAAGGATCTCAAGTGTGTTACAGAGGCAATGTGGTTTAACATGAAAGGAATGCATTATGGGACAATAGTTTTGAAGTAAGCCGGGAGATGTTACATTTAACCAAGAAAACCAAGACATACTTGAAGTCATGGAAATGAAGAGTGAAATGTTCCTCTGTTGATCCCTGAAACACAGGAGGAGGAAGAACCATTGGCATCTGTCTTCAAGTCTCCTGTGGTGGGGAAGCTTTTAAAGCAGAAAGTCAGGACTCCTTATCCATGGCAGATTTGGCGAAGTTGGTCCTCCCTTTGGCAAACTTCTAGGAAGCCAGACCCTTCCTGCTCAAATGATGTGGTTTCCTAAGGGGTATAAAAATAGTCCTCTCCCCATGCATTAAGAATAGAAGCCAAGGACCTTCCCACACATCAGGGCCTAGCTGTCAATGCTGCCAACAGAAGTACATCAGCAAAAGTCATTCTAGGACAAGGGAGAGCAAGGTGGCTACAGAAGCAGCTGGAAGTGCATAGGAGATGCAGTCAGGCAGAGGGCAGAAACTTTGTGCCAAGAAGAACAGCAGGGAATCAGGAAGTGGGTGAGAGGAAAGCAGGAGCAGGAGGGCAGGATTTAGAAGGCTGTGCAGAGAGGGGAGCAAAGCCATACTAGACACAGACTCAAAGCAAACTAAAGACCGCCTATACATTTCCACAAAAAAAAAAAAAAAAAAATAGAAAGGTGGAAGAAGATCAAAGCCTAATAAACCCACACTAAAATATTTGCTTTCGCACACGTATGAACTTGCCAAAACAGAGTGCCACACTGCTGTGGACCCAGAGGCTCCAAAATGGAAGTCAGAATCCCCTCTGCCCAGCCACCCCGGGGACAAATTCAACTTTGAGAAGGTAGTCCCAGGTCCTGGGCATAACTTTCTGCCTTTTAAAGTTTGCAAACTGATGGAAAGAATTCATGCTATACCTATTCTTAGAAATATAAAATATGTCTATAAAAGCAGGTTTTAGTTCAGGTAATATTATGGTTTTATAGACTGTTGCCTGATCTTCTAGGAGCTAAAAAAAAAAAAAAAACTAATAGCAGATATTTATAATCTGTCATACTCTTTCTTTCTTGTACCCCCATTAAGGGAATACCAACTATTAAATATAATGAACAATTTTAAGTTACTGGTATCCTTCAGACAATTAAATGACTTCTTATCCCTGAAGTTAACCATGTGATCACCTGAACTTAATTTTTTGTGCGTATTGGCACAATGTTGTAAATCAACCATACTTTGATAAAAAATTTTAAAAAAGGTTTTTTCTTTTTTAAAATTTATTTTATTGAAGTAGTTTGATTTACAATATTGTGTTAATTTCTAGTGTACAGCAAAGTGATTCAGATATAGATATATCTATATATAGATATATATATCTATATATATACACACATTCTTTTTCATATTCCTTTTCCTTATAGGTTCATCACAGGATATTAAATAGAGTTCACTGTGCTATGCAGTAGAACTTTGTTGTTTATCCATTCTAAACATACTAATTTGCATCTGCTAATCCCAATCTCCCAATCCTTCCCTTCCCCACTCCATCACCCTTGACATCCACAAGTCTATTCTCTGTGAATCTGTTTCTGTTTCTTTATTTTATTTTATTTTTTAACTCAATTTTACTATATTTATAGTTGTACAACCATCATCACAACCTAATTTTACAATATTTCCATCGCAAACACCCAGCCCATCCCTCCTCCCGGAAACTGTCAACTTTGGTTACATGGGTTTAATTCTGGGCTTTCTATCCTGTTCCACTGTTCAAAGTCTGTGAGTGAGTTTCTGTTCTGCAAATAAGTTCACTGTATTCTTTTTTTAGATTCCACATATAAGTGACAGCATATGATGTTTGTGTCTCACTGTCTGACTAACTTCACTTGGCATGATAATTTCTAGGTCCATCCATGTTGCTGCAAATGCCATTATTTCACTCCTTTTTATGGCCGAGTAATATTCCATTGTGTATATGTAACACCTCTTCTTTACCTACTCCTCTATCAATGGACATTTAGGTGGCTTCCATGTCTTGGCTATTGTATATAGTGCTGCAGTGAATATTGGGGTACATGTATCTTTTCAAGTCATCTGAATAGATGCCCTGGAGTGGGATTGATAGATCATATGGTAATTCAATTTTTAGTTTTCTGAGGAATCTCCACACTGTTTTCCTTAGTGGTTGCACCAATTTACATTCCAACCAACAGTGTAAGAGGGTTCCCTTTTGTCCACACCCTCTCGATCATTTGTTGTTTGTAAACTTTCTGATGATAGACATCTGGCTGCCATCGATTTCTGTGTATTAATTTTGTATCCTTTAACTTTACCAAATTCATTGATGAGCTCTAACAGTTTTCTGGCAGTGTCTTTAGGATTTTCTAGGTATAGTATCATGTCATCTGAAAACAGTGATAGTTTTACTTCTTCCTTTCCAACTTGGATTCCTTTTATTTCTTTTTCTTCTTTGATTTCCATGGTTAGAACTTCCAAAATGTTGAATAGTAGTGGCTAGAGTGGACATCTTTGTCTTGTTCCTGATCTCAGTGGGAATTCTTTCAGCTTTTCACCATTGAGAATGATGTTCGCTGTGAGTTTGTCAAATGTGGCCTTTATTATGTTGAGGTAGTTTCCCTCTATGCCCACTTTCTGGAGGTATTTTATCAGAAATGGGTGTTGGATTTTGTCAAAGGCTTTTTCTGAATCTATTGAAAAGATCATATGGTTTTTATTCTTCAGTTTGTTAATGTGGTGTATCACACTGATTGATTTGAAGACATTGAAAAATCCTTGCATCCCTGGGATAAATCCCACACAATCATCTGTGTGATCCCTTTAATCACACACATGATCTGGGTTTGGTTTGCTAGCATTTTGTTGAGAATTTTTTCACCTATGTTCATTAGTGATATTGGCCTGTAATCTTTTTTTTAATGGTATCTTTGTCTGGCTTTGGTATCAGGGTGATGGTGGCCTCATAGAATGAGTTTGGGCGTGTTCCTTCCTCTGCAATATTTTAGAATAGTTTCAGAAGAATAGAAATTATTTTTGATAGAATTTGCCATCTGGTCCTGGACTCTTGTTTCTTGGAGGTTTTTTTATCACAGTTTCAATTTCAGTACTTGGGATTGGTCCATTCGTCTTTTCTATTTCGTCTTGGTTTAGTCTTGGAAGATTGTACTTTTCTAAGAATTTGTCCATTTCTTCTAGGTTGCCCCCATTTTACTGGCATGTAGTTGCTTATAGTAGTATCTTAAGATCCTTTGTATTTCTGTAATGTCCATTGTAACTTCTTTTTAATTTCTAATTCTATTGAGTATTCTCTTTTTTTCTTCATGAGGGTGGCTAAGTGTTTATCAATTTTTTTGAGCTTTTCGAGAACCAGCTTTTAGTTTCATTGATCTTTTCTATGATTTTCTTAATTTCTATTTCATTTATTTCTGCACTGATCTTTATGATTTATTTCCTTCTGCTAACTTTGGGTTTTTGCTGTTTTTTTTTTTCTCTAGTTGCTTTAGTGTAAAGTTAGGATTTTTTTTTCTTTTTTTTTTTTGTCTTTTTGCCATTTCTTGGGCCGCTCCCGCGGCATATGGGAGGTTCCCAGGCTAGGGGTCGAATCGGAGCTGTAGCTGCCAGCCTAAGCCAGAGCCACAGCAACGCAGGATCTGAGCCCATCTGCAACCTACACCACAGCTCATGGCAACACTGGATCGTTAACCCACTGAGCAAGGGCAGGGATCGAACCCACAACCTCATGGTTCCTAGTCGGATTCGTTTACCACTGTGCCACAACAGGAACTCCCAAAGTTAGGATGTTTATTTGAGATTTTTCTTGTGTCCAGGAAGCTTATTGCTATAAACTTCTCTCTTAGAACTGCTTTTCTGCATCCCATAGGTTTTGGATTGTTGTGTCTTTGTTGTCATTTGCTTCTACGTACTTTTTTAAAATTTATTCTTTGATTTCTTTAGTGTTGCTTTGGTTGTTTAGTAGCATCTTGTTTAGTTTCCATGTGTTGGTGTTTTTTGCAGTTTTCTCTTGTTATTGATTTCTAGTCTTAGAGCATTGTGGTTGGAAAAGATGCTTGATATGATTTCAAATTTCCTTTTTTCTTTTTTTCTTTTCTTTTCTTTCTTTTTTTTTGTTTTTTTTTTGTTTTGTTTTGTTTTGTTTTGTTTTGTTTTTTTTTTTTTGCTTTTTAGGGCCACATCATTGCAGCATATGGAAGTTCCCAGGCTAGACATCAAATCAGAGTTACAGTTGCCAGGCTACACCACAGGCACATCAATGCGGGATCCAAGCCACAGCTCACAGCAATGCTTGATCCTTAACCCACTGAGCAAGGCCAGGGATCCAACCTGCATCCCCATGGATACCAGTCAGGTTTGTTACCATGATGGGGGTTTGAGCCATGATGGGGACTCCCAATTTCAATTTTCTTAAATTTACCAAGGCTTGATTTGTGGCCCAGATGTGATTTATCCTAGGGAATGTTCTGTGTGCACTTGAGAAGAATGTGTTCTGTTGCTTTGGGGTGGAATAGTCTATAAATATCAAAAAGTCCATCATGTCTAATGCATAATTTAAGGCCTATGTTTCCTTATTGATTTTCTGTCTGGATGATCTGTCCATTGCTGTAAGTGGGGTGTTAAAGGCCCCTGCTATTATTGTGTTATTAACAATTTCTCCTTTTAGGGTTGTTAGCAGCTGCCCCATATTTTGAGGTGATCCTATGTTGGGTGCATATATATTTACAACTGTTATATCTTCTCCTTTGATCATTATGTAATGTTTTCTTTGTTTCTTACAACATTCTTTATTTTAAGGTCAATTGTGTCTGAAATGAGTATTGCTACTCCAGCTTTCTTTCGATTACCATTTGCATGGGATATTTTCTTCCATTCTCTCACTTTCAATTTGTATGTGTCCCTAGAACTGAAGTGACTTTCTTGAAGACAGCTTATATATGGGTCTTGTTTTTGTATCCATTCAGCCAGTCTATATCTTTTGGTTGGGGCATTTAGTCCATTTACATTTAAGGTAATTTTGATATGTACTTATATGTATGTTCTTATTACCATTTTATTAATTGTTCTGGATTTGTTTTTCTTGGTCTTTTTTCTTACCTTTTTCTCTTGTTCTCTTCTCTTGTGATTGCTGACTTTAGTATTTAGTGTTGTGTTTAGATTGCTTTTTCTTATTTGTGTGTGTATCTGTTGTCAGTTCTTCATTTGCAGCTACCACGAAGTTTTGATATAGGAATATGTATATATGTATGGAATTTTTTATGTTGCTGGTCTCTTGATTGCAAATGCATCTCCAGTATTCTGCACTTGTACCCTCCTCTTTACCTGATTTCTGGTTTGGGTAGCATATTTGTGTGTGGATGATTTCCAATCTTTATATATATGCCTTTACTGGTGAGCCTTGTCATTTGTAATATTTTTGTTTCTAGCTGTGACCCTTTCTTTCCCACCTAGAAAAGTTCCTTCAGTGTTATTATAAAGATGGTTTAATGGTGCTGTATTTTCTTAGCTTTTGCTGCTCTATAAAGCTTTTGATTTTTCCTTCAAATCTGAATGAGAGCCTTGCTAGGTAGAATAATCTTGCTGGAGGTTTTTTCATTTCATGCCTTTTTTTTTTTGTTTTTTTTTTTTTTGTTTTTTTTTTTTTTTTGTTTTTAGGGCCACACCCAAAGCCATATGAAAGTTCCCAGGCTAGGGGTCAAATTGGAGCTGTAGCTGCCGGCCTACACCACAGCTACAGCAACTCAGGATCTTAGCCATGCCTGAGACCTACACCACAGCTCATGGCAATACTAGATCCTTAACCCACTGAGCAAGGTCCTCATGGATCCTAGTCAGGTTCATTTCTGCTGCACCACAATGGGAACTCCACTTTCATCACTTTAAGTATATCATGCCAATCCCTTCTGGCCTGCAGAGTTTCTACTGAAAAATCAGCCAGTAACCTTATCAGGGTTCCTTTGTTTGTTATTTGTTTCTTTTTCCTTGCTGCTTTCAGTATTTTCTCATTGCCTTTAATTTTGGTCAGTTTGATTAATATGTGTCTTTGGGTATTTCTCCTTGGATTTATTTTTTATAGTACTCCTTGTGCTTCCTGGATTTGAGTGAGTGATTCCTTCCCTATGTTAGGGAAGTTTTCAGCTACCTCTTCAAATATCTTCTCTGGCCCTTTCTCTCTCTCTTCTCCTTCTGGCACCCCTGTAATACAGATATTGGTGCATTTGAAGTTGTCCCAGAGTTCTCTTAGATGGTCTTCATTTCTTTTTAATCTTTTTTTTCTTTTTTGCTCCTTGTCAGTGATTTCCACTAGCCTGTCTTCCACCTTGTTTACTCCTTCTTCTGCATTCTGCTCTTTGTTCCTTCTAGTGAATTTTTTATTTCAGTTATTTTATTTTGCATCTCTGCTTGCTTAATCTTTACATCTTCTATTTCTTTGTTCAGTATTTCTTATAATTAATCAATCTTTGCCTCCAATTTATTTCCAAGCTCTCAAATCATCTTTGCTATCATTAGTGTAAAGTCTTTTTCATGGAGGTTGGCAATCTCCAGATCACTTAGCTGTTTTTCTGGGGTTTTTTTTTTTGTGTGTGTGTGTGTCCCTTTATCTGAGTCATAATTCTTTGCCTTTTCATTTTGTGTAGATTTTTAGTGTGGTCTCCTTTTTGTAGACAATAGGGTTGTAGCCACTCTTGCTTCTGATGTGTGCCCCCTTTGTGGCTGAAATTGGTACAGGGTCTTGCTACAGGCTTCCTGATGGGAGGGACTGGTGCCTACCCAGTGGTAGGAGGAGCTGATTCTTATCGCTCTGGTGGGTGGGCCTTCATCTCTGGGCATTATTAGAGGCAGCTGTGTGCCTGGGGAGGGGTCTTTAGGCAGCCTGTTTACTGATGAGTGGTGCTGTGTTCCCACACAGTTTATTGTTTGGCCTGGGGCTCTTCAACTCTGATGAGTAGAGACAGATTTTTCCAAAGTGTCCACCTCTAGAGGAGTTCACACTGATGATTATTCCCAAGACCTTTGCCTCCAATGTCCTTATCCCACAGTGAGCCACAGTCATCTCCTGTCTTCCCAGGAGATCCTACAAGAACCGTAGGCAGGTCTCACCCAGATTCCTGCGGAGTCTCTGCTTTGCCCTGAGACCCGGTGGACATGAAACTCTGTGTGTGCCTTTCAAGAATGGAGTCTGGGGAGTTCCTGTCGTGGCTTAGTGGTTAATGAATCCGCCTGGGAACCATGAGGTTGCAGGTTCAATCCCTGACCTTGCTCAGTGGGTTAAGGATCCGGTGTTGCCGTGAGCTGTGGTGTAGGTCACAGATGTGGCTCAGATCCCGTGTTGCTGTGGCTCTGGCATAGGCCAGTGGCTTCAGCTCCAATTAGACCCCTAGCCTGGGAACCTCCATATGCTGTGGGAGCAGCCCTAGAAAAGGCAAAAAGACAAAAAAAAAAAAAAGAAAAGAAAAGAAAAGAATGGAGTCTCCATTTCCCCCAGTCCTATGGAGCTCCTGCACACAAGCCCTGTGGCCCTCAAAGCCAAATTCTTTGGGGTCTCCTCCTCCCAATGCATGGCAGGCAAGGGGACCTGATATGGGCTCAGAACTCTCACTCCTGTTGGTGAGCCTCTGCAATATAGTTACTTTCCAATCTGTGGGCTGCCCACTGGTGGGTATGAGGATGCTTATATCACATAATCACTCCTCCTACCATCTTGATGTGGCATCCTCTTTGTCTTTTGGAGCAGAGTATCTTTTTAGATAGTTTCCAGTCTAATTTTGTTGAAGGTTGTTCAGCAGTTGGTTATAATTTTGTTGTTTTTATGAGGGAAGCTAAGC
Organism: Sus scrofa; assembly: GCF_054392235.1. Taxonomy (NCBI): domain Eukaryota; kingdom Metazoa; phylum Chordata; class Mammalia; order Artiodactyla; family Suidae; genus Sus; species Sus scrofa. Next base: position 154,674,464 of record NC_139383.1, read on the forward strand.
TTTAGTCCTTCTACACCGTCTTAATCCCATCCTTCTTTTTCTGTTTTATAGATAAGTTCATTTGCATCATATTGTAGATTCCACATATCAGTAATGCCATATGATATTTGTCTTTCTCTTTCTGACTTCACTTAGTATGATCATCTCTAGATCCATTTACATTACTGTAAATGGCCTTATTTCATTCTTTCCAATGGCTGAGTAGTATTATTTTGTATGTATGTACTACATCTTTATCCATTCATCTGTTGATAACACATTTAGGTTACTTCCATGCCTTGGCTATTGTAAATAGTGCTGCAGTGACATTGGGGTGCATATATCTTTGAATTATAGTTTTTTCCAGATAGATGCCCAGGAGTGGGATTGTTGGATCATATGGTAGTTCTATTTTTAGTTTTCTAAAGAATCTACACACTGTTTTCCATAGTAGTTGCACCAACTTACATTCCCACCAAGAGTGCACAAGGGCTTCCTTTTCTCCACATCCTTTCCAGCATTTATTATTTGTAGACTTTAAATAATGGCCATTCTGACTGGTATAATGTGGTATCCCACTGTAGTTTTGATTTGTATTTCTCTAATGATTAGCAATGAATCTGAATTACCAGCAATTCATTTTCTGAATCCCTTGAACTTCAAATAAGGGGTTTAATTCATTTATTGTGTCATCATAACCATTCATTGCTGACAGAGTGAAAACTCAAAAACCTAAGTGCCTTTATTCTCAGAGGCATTGATAAACCAGCTAAGAGACCAGAGCTGGAGCCAATTCTGGAGCCACTCTAGGCACCTTCAAATCCCGGCTCCACTGTTGCCACCCATATGTCCTTACTTGTGTACTCCATGACTTGATTTACCCATCTGTAAAATGGTCATGATGACAATAATGCCACCTCATAGGGCTGGTAGGAGTTAAACAAGCCTGGAATAATTACCTCTGTGAGGGCTTATTAATGAATACATCAGGCACCAAGAGCAATGAACGGCAAATAGAACTCTGTTAACTGTATTTCTATTATTTTCCAATGTGCCTCATGGTAATTTTCAGTGGTTATATTAGTGAAGTTCAAAAATATGCCCAACCAGCCCCATCATTCCCAAATGCCTGAAAAAAATCACATAACAGCAATAACATTATATGTTGTTTTTTGGTTTTAATTTAGTTCATCTTGGTTTAATAACCCTATCCCTTTGTATTCACCAGAGTTGAAAATATGTCAATGAGGTTGGAAGAAATCAATGAAAGGGAAAACTTTATGAAGACTTCCCTACAGACAGTCGACCTTCGGCTTTCCCAGCTGGAAGAACTTTCTAACAGAATGGTTAATGCTCTCGAAAACCTTGCAGGAATTGACAAATCTGACCTGATACAGACTCGGTCCCGGGCTTCTTCAGAATGTGATGCAACATTTCTCCTAAGGCAAAGCAGCATCAACAGCGCCGACGGCTACAGCCTGTACAGGTACCATTTTAATGGGGAGGAGTTGTTGTATGAAGATACTTCTCTCTCCATGCCACCAGGGACAGTGTTCAGGAAAAAAGCTGGCTCCTTCTGCACGCAAGAAGAGAAGGACCAAAGAACACATCTGGCCCCAGAGCTCCAGGGCAGCCTTCACCTGCCACCTGGCACACCAGCAATCCCAGATTGTAGTCAGCTTGCTGAAGACCACATGAAGATCACCTCTGAGCTGAAATTAGATCCAGATATTGGGATTTCACCTAAAGACGATGAAAGGCAGGCCAACTCTAAAAGAGAAGAAACTGTTTCCCTATGTTTAAATGAAACAAATGTCCCACAGGGACAGAACGAGTTTGATTTTCCCGGCACTCAGCTAACAGTGGAAACAACAAAGATGGAAGGCACCACTTCTTATCCCTTGGAAGAAGCAAAAATGACACACTATTACCCTGATGAGACGTTCTGTGCTTGCAAAACAATGAAGTCCAGAAGCTTTGTGTATTCCCGTGGAAGAAAGCTGGTCAGTGGCGTTAACAACTGGAATGCAGAGTACAGTGAGGTTGTGGGCCAGCCGTGCCCCTCAGCAGTTCAGCAATGGACCACAGAATGGAAGTATCAAGTTCACAAGATTACACGTTCTCAAAGTACAGATATCCCTTCCTTTGGGTCGGAAGCTGCAGCATGGGCCGAGCACAAAGGACATTGCACAGACACTGAAGATGAAAACTGTGTTTCTAAAACAGCCCCTGAGAGCTCTCCTTTGTCTCTAGCTGTTACTGACAGAACTGACAAGGAAAACTTACTGTCTGTGCAAACAGACAGGACTTTGGGATTCTCATCTTTAAGGTCAAAAAGTTTACACGGCCACTCTAGGAATACTAAAGCCATTCAGGGCAACTTAGAGAGATCTGGACATGCCAGCAGTGTAGGTAGCTTAGTAGTTGTGTCTGGAATCACAACTGAAGAACAGAAAGGTAAGCAAGAGAAACCTTCCACAGAAACTGAGTGCTAATGTGTTTTGTTTATTTGATGTTTAAATCAGAACCATGAGTGAGTCCATATTGGTCATCTTAAACATCAGCAATTTCTGAAAACATTTTCACTAAAAATGTTGGTGATTTGGACTTGTTAATTTAAAGTTTAATGCACTAAACTTTAATATTTTGTTAGCATGTGTGACTAAACCTAGTTTTTTTAGTTGGAGTAGGACTAATGAAAGTGATAATACTCCAATCATGATAAACTGCCTAATCAATACACAAGATCCTACAATCTCTTTATTTCTGGGGGCAACCAAATAGCCTAAGAGATGACTTTGAGTGCCACCAATAGGTTACTTAAGGGAGTAAGCAATTATTTAAGAAAGGGAAATTAAAAAGAAGGCAAATATGAAAACAGGAGGGGTGAGAGAGAAGAACAATAAAAGTATAAAGTACAAGAAGTGAGAATTGGAAAGGATCCATAAACATACGTTCTTTATGGGTTTTGTTTGTTTTACATTTTAATGTTTTATGCTTAAAGTTACACGATAAATAAAAAAGTGCACAATTATATCCAACGTCACTTTGTAATAGGGTAGGGTGACCAAGAATTTTGTTAATGTGTAAAAATAAAGTATCCAACATGAATTTTCCTGTTGTCATGTAGTCCCAGCTGGCAAACACCAATGAATGGTACCTCTGTCTCTGCAATAGTTTGTGCAAAGCTAAAGGCTACATACTCAGGGCGGGAACTGTCAAGAATCACAATGATGATTCATGGCTGAAAACACAAGCTGTGCTTCAGTTTGTAAGTTCAAAGACACAGCAGCACCATAAACTGGCAAGGGAGAGACAGACAGACACAAACAGATTGATTCACTGCAGTTATGCTGAAGGTACTGACCAGAGACCTCAGGAGACTAAGAGTTTAGTAGCCAGATTAGAATCCCTGAACTGGGCTGGATTTATTCAGAAAGCACTGGTATACCATTGCATGGTTGGTAGGGCTTTGAAATTTAATAAAGGATACCATTTATTTAATAAGGAAAATGATTGCTTATTTGTCTATTGTTCTGATGAGACTTTGGGGGGTTTTTTGGGGTGGAGGGGCACACCTGTGGCATATGGAATTTCCCAGGCTAGGGTTCAAATCAGAACTGTGGCTGCCAGCCTACGTCACAGCCACAGCAACACCAGATCCAGGCTGCATCTTTGACCTACACTACAGCTATGGCCATGCTGGATTGTTAACCCCCTGATCAAGGCCAGGGATCAAACCTGCATCCTCATGGATACTAGTCAGGTTCTTAATCCACTGAACCATAATGGGAACTCCCAAGAGCCTTTTTTTTTTTTTTTTTTTTGGTCTTTTTGCCACTTCTTGGGCTGCTCCCACGGCATTTGGAGGTTCCCAGGCTAGGGGTTGAATCGGAGCTATAGCCATTGGCCTATGCCAGAGCCACAGCAATGCGGGATCTGAGTTGCGTCTAAAACCTATACCACAGCTCACGGCAACACCGGATCCTCAACCCACTGAGCAAGGCCAGGGATCGAACTTGCAACCTCAGGGTTCCTAGTCGATTCGTTAACCACTGAGCCACGATGGACACTCCAGTCTTTTTTTTTTTTTTTTAATGATTTTTTTTTTTCCATCATAGTGAGACTCTAATCAATCCAGCTACCTGTGTTATTTGACCCAATGCTTAACCTGTTCCATTTAACCTCATTTCTGAATCTCTGCTTTTGGGGCCAAGAAATCTTTCAACCCTTTGCCACATCCTAGGAAAACAGATTTTTTCGGAATAAGCTGGAGAACCTTAGACAGCTCGAAAGACCAGGTCCGAAGAAGGCCAAGCTTCTCTTTGGAATTCTCGACCTGCTACTCATTACAGAGCCCCCTTTTCTAGGTCACTCTCACTTTGTCTCAGGTATGGGACCTGAGTGTATTCCTGAAAGTTTCACTGAATCTCCTGTCCAAATGTCGGCTGAAAGGTATGTGATTTTTTTTTTTTCTTAAGCTGTTTGTCTTGTGGATCCAAATGAGTATATTCTAATGGTGGAATTTCAGAACCTGTGGTAGGGACCTTTCTTGCACATCTGGAATCATATGATATAGCTATTTATGTGCTCTTCCAACCCAATACAAGTCAGATATTAAGGGGCTAGACTGCTTGTTATTATATTATTATTAATCCAATGTCATTCCAATTTTACTAAAGATAGGAGACTAAATATTAAGGACATCCAATCTGATCAAATCAGATATACTGATTAATAGTATATCTAGCAAATTAAAATGGAAACACTGCATATGTTCAAAGCATTTAGTATAGACTATTGATGAGAGTGTAAATTGGTGCAGCCACTCTGGAGAATAGTATGAAGTTTCCTTTAAAAATTAAAAATAGAGTTGTCACATGATCCTGTAATCCAACTCCTGGACATATATCCAGAAAAGATGAAAACTCACTAAGTCAAAAAGGTACATGTACTCCAATGATCACTGCAGCACTATTTACAATAGTCAAGACATGGAAACAACTTAAATGTCAGTCAATAGATAAAGAAGATTTTGGATAGATAGTTATAGATATAGACATAGACAATGGAATATGACTCAGCCATAAGAAAGAATGAAATAATGCCATTTGCAGCAATATGGATGGACCTAGAGATTACCATACTAAATGAAGTATGTCAGACCATAAGATACCACTTAAGATACCACAAATACCATATGATATCACTTATATGTGGAATCTAAAATATGACACATGTGAACTTATTTACAAAACAGAAATAGATTCCGAGACATAGAAAACAAACTCATGGCTGCCATAGGGGAAAAAGGGTAGAGGGATAAATTTGGAATTTGGGATTAACAGATAATCACTGGTATGTATACTGTATATAAAATAGATAACCAACAAGAACCTGTGTATAGCACAGGGAACACTACTCAATATCTTGTAATAATCTATAATGGAAAAGAATCTGAAAAAGAATATATGTGTTTGTGTGTGTGTGTGTTTGTGTATGTGTATAACTGAATCACTTTGCTATATACCTGAAACACTGCAAATCAACTACACTTCAAAAATATACATTTTTTTTTTAAAAGCATTTAAGGAGTTCCCATTGTGGCACAACAGAGATGAATCCAACTAGGAACCATGAGGTTTTGGGTCTGATCCCTGGCCTTGCTCACTGGGTTAAGGATCTCGTGTTGGCATGAGCTGTGGTGTAGGCCAGCAGCTGTAGCTCCAATTCGACCCCTGGTCTGGGAACCTCCATATGACAGGAGTGCGGCCCTAAAAAGCAAAAAAAAAAAAAAAAAAAAAAGCATTTAGTGTAGAACTGTCTTAGTAAATAAATTAGAATTATATTTCTATTATAAGTAAAACAATAAGTAACATAAGAAACTTTTTTTTTTTTTTTTTTTTTGCCTTTTCCAGGGCCACACCCACAGCATATGGAGGTTCCCAGGCTAGGGGTCTAATTGGAGCTGTTGCTGCCAGCCTGCACCAGAGCCACAGCAACGCCAGATCTGAGCCGAGTCTGTGACCTACACCACAGCTCACGGCAATGCCGGATCCTTAACCCACTGAGAAAGGCCAGGGATTGAACCCACAACCTCATGGTTCCTAGTAGGATTCATTAACCACTAAGCCACAACAGGAACTCTAAGAAAACTTTTATACCTTTTTTTTTTTTTGGTCTTCTTAGGGTCACATCTGCTGCATATGGAAGTTCCCAGGCTAGAGGTTGAACTGGAGCTGCAACTTCTGGCCTATACCACAGACACAGGAATGCCAGATCCAAGCCACATCTGCTACCTACACTGCAACTCATGGATCCTTAACCCACTTAGTAGGGCCAGGGTCAAACCCATGTCCTCACGGACACCACTCAGGTTCATTACCACTGAGCCATAATGGGAATTCCAGAAGCCTTTTATTCTTGTATCCCATAAACTCTGCCACACTCATAAATGCTATGATGAGATGTTTGATACAAACTTAAAAAGCTCTTTTAAATTTCAATAAAGGGGAATTAAAAATTAAACTACCAAAAGACTTCATCATAAGCAACTTTCTCCTTTGAGACTATATGACTGCCTACTTTCTGCACATATATTGCATCACAAGGTTTCCATAATTTAGGTTTCAAAATTTAAACTGTTAATGTTCTCATATAGTTATTCCATATCAAAAATGCATTTGACTGGATATAAATTGGAAATAGAAATGAATTTATCATCTTGCTATCTCCTACATAAAAAAGACAATTTTTATAGAAACATTTTTTATAAAATAAAAGATACAGGAAATCACACAAAACAAATATATGTCTTAATTAAATATCATAAGATGGACATCCTTCTAATCTCTACCCATTTTTATAGAATGTGCCAGCCACCCCAGAAGTTCCAAAATATCAGTCTCGACCATCTTCCTCCCCACAAAAGTAACTGCTGTCCTTTTCTGGTAACCACCTCCTGGCTTTAAAACAATGACTACAAAATCGAATGGCGGAGTTCTCGTCGTGATGCAGCAGAAACAAATCCGACTAGGAACCATGAGGTTGCAGGTTCGATACCTGGCCTCACTCAGGGGGTTAAGGATCAAGTGTTGCTGTGAGCTGCAGTGCAGGTCACAGACATGGCTCAGATCTGGCATTGCTGTGGCTGTGGCATAGGCCGGCAGCTACAGCTCCAATTAGACCTCTAGCCTGGGAGCCTCCATGTGCCACGGGTAGGGCCCAAAAAAGATAAAAAGACCAAAAAAAAAAAAGAAAATCAAATGGCTTAAAACATCTATTTTGGAGTTCTCATTGTGGCTCAGTAGGTTAAGAACCTGACTAGTATCCATGAGGACACCAGTTCAATCCCTGACCTCACTCAGTGGGTGAAGGATTCAGCGTGTAGGTTGCAGATGCAGCTTGAATCTGGCATTGCTGTGGTTGTAGCACAGGCCGGCAGCTGCGGCTCTGATTCAACCCTTGGCCTGGGAACATCCATATGCTGCAGGTGTGGCCCTAAAAAGAAAAAAAATCTATTGTATTATGCTCATGAATTCTCTGGGTCAGGAATTCAGAAAAGGCATAGCAGGAAAGCCCCTGATTTGTAGTGTTTGCTGATTCCCATGGTGTAAATATTCCTACCCTGGCCAGCTTCAAGCTGACATCACTGAATGTGGCATTGAGAGGGAAATGCTAATGTAGTACAAACTAGCAATGGGGAGTTCCCATCGTGGCATAGCAGAAACAAATCCAACTGAGAACCATGATGTTGTGGGTTCAATCCCTGGCCTCACTCAGTGCGTTAAGGATCTGGCATTCCCATGAGCTGTGGTATAAGTCGCAGATGTGGCTTGGATCCTGGGTTGCTGTTGCTGTGGTGTAGGCCGACAACTGTAGCTCTGATTAGACCCCCTAGCTTGGGAACTTCCATATGCTGCCGTTGCGCCCCTCGAAAGCAAAAAAAGCAAAAAAAAAAAAAAATCAAACTGGCAATGGCACATCATTTTGTCTCCTCCACATGTTTGAGCTGGGAAGACTCAAAGTCTGGAAGGGCCTAACAGCTGGAGGCTGGAATCACCCAGAAGCATCATCCCTCACATGTCTGGGAGTTGATCCTGGCTGTCAGCAGGGATCTGAATCTCAGCTAAAGCCCATCTGCCAGACCACCAGTGCAAGCCTCTGAGTGTGCACTGGGCTTCCTCACAGTATGGCAGCCTCATAGTAATCCGGTCAGGGTTCGAAAAGTAAGCATCCCAGTAAGCAAGAAAGAGATGTCACTATTTCTTAGGACCTAGCTTTGGAAGTCAGGCAGTGACACTTACACTGGATTTTCTTGGTCACAGGGGAGTCAGTAAGACCAGATTCAAGTAAAGGGGTCATATGTGGGAGGCATGTTTAAAACTTGCAGACATGCTTTAAAATCACCATACTAGCATTTCATGATAGCTTTATCACATGAATGTTCCACTGTAGTTTAGTATCCCTCTTTTTTTTTTTCCTTTAATTTGCTGGTTCCATTTCTATCCCTTTCTCTTTCTTACAATTCATCTGTTGAAGAATGTGGGCCATTTGTCTTGCAAAGTTTTCCATGGTCTAAATTTTACTGGTTGAATATTTATATTAGATGTGTCCTACTCTGCCTGAAAGTTGATGGGAGACTTCAGAGGCTTGTTCAGGCTTGGGTTTAATGCCTCCAGCAAGGCTACTTGGGTGGTGTTGCTTCTTTCATCATGAAGCATATGTCTCCTTGTCTCTCTTTTTATGTTGTCAGCAGCTGTTCATACTCAATACCTGGATCCCTTAATTCATAGGAGGTTGAAACTTGTATACTCAAATCCTATTATTTCTTTTCCTTTCATCAGTTAGAATACTTTGTAAAGAGACAATCTCTTTCACCTACTATTTGATTACACAGGGGTACAGTTCATACTGTACAACAGAAACAATGGTTGATTGTTCCCATTTATTTGCCAGTTTTCAAGATAATGAATTGGTTCTCTATCATCCTCCAAAGGTGATTGATATATTTTAAATATATACATATATGTATACATATACCATTATGATTTCATATCTGATATGTTTCAATACATTGTTGTTACTAGAGTACTCCACAGCAATGACAACACCAGATCCTTAACCTGCTGCACCATAAGAGAACTCACTGCAATTATTATCCTTTTACATTTTCCTTCCTTAAATATCTTAAATATGTTACTCCATTTTCTTCTTTCTTCTGGCATAAAGCATTGCTGTCAAAAGGTAGATGATAATCTAATTTTTTCATCTAAAACTTGTCTGCTCTTTTTTGTGTAGATACCCAAAGAAATTTTCTTTATTTTTTCTTTAAAGTCCAGTAGTTTTACAAGAATATATATTAGCACTGGTAACTCTGGCTCAGTATTCTCAAGTGTAGTATATTCTCTCGATGTATAGTTTCAAAAGCTTTTTTTTCAAGAACATTTTCTTAAAGTATAGTTTGTAGTATCTGTTCTGTTTCCTTATTCCCTACCCTGCTTTTTCCTCAAGGGTTCCAGTTATCTGTATGCTGGATCTCATTTGCCTATCCTCAATATTTGCCATTTTCTTGCTTATCTTGTTTAATCTCCACTGATTTTTTAAAATTTTTCTCCTTTTTTATCTTTCATTTCTCTTTAAGACCTAAATAATTGGGTTTATTCACCATTGGGTTTCTTTTGGTTTATCTTCATTTCTGAAATGCTGGGTGTTAGTTTTGATCTGCGCTGAAGGCATGTCTTTCTGATGTGCTTTTATTGGCCATAGGAGCTCAAATCTGTTCTTTTTCGTTATAATAGTTTTCTATGGGATTTGATGTCCATACTTTCCTTTGACTATTTTCACGTGGAATTAATTTTCTCAAACTTTTTGAAGGAGGCAGTTGTCAGAATAGCTTTTCTAACTTCACAGAGAACCTTTTCTTACATTCTGGCATTGCAATTTTGTAAAGTCAGCTTACTTTCAGAGCTTTCTGGGTCCTCCATTTTTTTCTGGCCCTCCTCTTTTCTTTGTCTCAACTTGCCTCAAGTTTGTTTCCCAGCAGTTTATCCACAGCGTGCTTTCCTTTCTTTGAAGGAAGCCTGGTAAGTTAGGTTCAAGAGTTCCTACAGCAGTATTGTTCCATCTCCCAGACCTTGCTGTGAGCCCTTGCCTCTCAGGCCATAGCAAACACAACTGTCTAGTTTGCCTGCTCCTCTCAACTTGACTGGCTGGGCCAGTAAATACCTTCTTTATATTTTTGGATCCTCCATATACCCTTTTGCTGATATCACAAAGGTCTTGCTATCGGTTTGCTCCTATGTGTCTATACTTTGGAAATCATGGGGATACCGTTTCACTTAGATATGTGATCAGTGCTGTCTGTGGGGTTTTGTTTCCTTTGTCTTTTTTCATGGAGAAACTGAACAATTATGCTGCTATTGTTAACTTCGCAGAACAGATTTTTTAAATGACTTAATAGTCATGTTAAAGGACCATGTACTCAGGCGATAGCATAGCTTTGTAGACATTATATATAACCACCATGCATTGGCTCTTCTGTGGCTACCACCTCTTTTATCCAGACTGTTATAAGAGCCTCCAGCTAGTCCCACAGCTTCTACCATGCCATACCTCTAGAGCAGGAATTACTTTTTTATTTTATTTTATTTATTGCTTTGCAGGGCTACACCTATGGCATATGGAAGTTCCCAATCTAGGGATCAAATGAGAGCTACAGCTGCTGGCCTATGCCCCAGCCACAGCAACTCAGGATCCAAATGTGTCTGCAACCTATACCACAGCTCATGGCAATGCCAGATCCTTATACCACTGAGCGAGGCCAGGGATCGAACCCACAACCTCATGGTTCCTAGTCAGATTGGTTTCCGCTGCGCCATGACAGGAACTCCAAGGAGTGATTATTTTAAAACGTCAGATCACATCATTCTTAGCTTGAGATATTGCAAAAGCGTCTCGACTTTCAGGCTCTATGTGATTTGGGTTGTTCTTTTTCTCTGACCTCTTCTCTCACTGGACTAGGCTGCTCTAAACACACAAGGCAATTCTCACCTCTGGGCATTTGCACTGCTAACCCCCCATCCTGCTGATTTCCACCTGGCTTGCTCCCTTATTCCCTTTGATCTCTGCTCAAGTGTCATCTTATCACAAAGGCCTTCCCTGACTACACTCCATCTCCCATCAAAAAACAAAACCCTCATCCTCTTCCCATGTTTTATTTTTTTCATGGCACTTATACATCAATTTTTACATCTTTACAGCCATGGTGAAAATGCCAGGAAAGTAGATACATTGTCTTAGTGACCCAAGTGGTTTTTTAGCACAGTTAGCCCTCAATACAAACATAGTAACTGAATGAAATATATGAACTACCTAGCATCTAATAGATATTCAAAACATGTTAGCGCTTTTTTTTTTTTTTTCCCTCTCTACAAGGAAAAGGAAATGATCTGTAGGGAATGTCACTATCCCTCAAGAAGGAAGAACCAGTAATGGAAACAGTCAGAAAAATAGATCAAAACCATGACATTAGAGCCATAAGAGATAGTCAGCTATTCCAAACTTACTGAGCATCAAGCACTGAGAAGAAGCTATAAGACCAGTGCTAGGAACAGCACTGTGTTCTCCCAAAAGTCATACACTGAAGCCGTGACCCCCAAGGTGACTATATTTGGAGACAAAGCCTTTACTTAAAGTTAAATGAGGCCATAAGGGATGGGATCCTAATCCAACAGGATTAATGTTCTGTGAGAAGAGACACCAAAGTGAGACACTTTACTCCCAGGTCTCTCCACTGTCTGCAAGCCAGGCAGAGAGCTCTCAGCAGAATTCCATCTTGCCTACATCTTGATCTTGAACTTCCTAGCCTCCAATACTGTGAGAAATAAATTTTTGTTGTTTAAGCCACTTGGTTTGTGATATATCATGGCAACCCCAAGCAGACTAATACAATTAGATACCTGGAAATGTCCTAAAACTTAGGGTAGGTCATAACAAATCTGGAAATCAGAGTTTTTCCATATTGCAATTGTATGGCCACTTATTAGAGTTGTAATACTAAGAAAACCTGTCTGGCAAAACCCAAATCACACTAAGCCATTTAGTATAAATCAAGATCCACATATTCCCTGATGAGTATTTATGGGGGAAAAAAATCCTACTTTTTCCAGTTTTATTGGGATATAATTGACATACATCACTTTATTTTTTTAGAGATTAATTTTATTTATTTATTTATTTTCGCTTTTTAGGGCCACATCTATGGAATATGGAGGTTCCCAGGCTAGGGGTCCAATCAGAGCTACAGCTGCCAGCCTACCCACAGCCACAGGAATGCAGGATCCAAGATGCGTCTGCGACCTACACCACGGCTCACCACAGTGCCAGATCCTTAACCCACCGATCGAGGCCAGGGATCAAACCCGCAACCTCATGGTTCCTAGCAGGATTCATTTCCACTGGACCATGACGGGAACTCCGACATACATCACTTTATAAGCTTAGGGCATACAGTATAAAGGTCTGACTTGCACATACTGCCGAATGATTATCACAAGTTTAGTTGGCATCCACTATCTCATACAGATACAAAGTTTCCCTTGTGATGAAGACACTTAGGAATTACTCTTAACAATTTCCCTGTATATCACACAGTAGTGTTAACTATACTCACCATGCTGTACATTACATCCTAGGACTTATTTACCTTGTAACTGGAAGTTTGTACATTTTGACCATCTTTCTCCAATCCCCCCGCCGGCCCCCCACTCTGGTAACCACAAAACTGATCTCCTTTTCTATGAGTTTGTTTTCTTTAAATCCATTTAATGTAGTGAGATCACAGACTACTCATTAAAAGGTTTTAAATATGTGTGGACAATAGTACCTTTAAACCTATAACTCACTGGGCTTAACATTTTAAAGTACAATTGTGGTTCCTGAGAAAAATGGAATCATATGTTACTCAAGTTAACCAGAAAGATCAGTGGAGTTCTGGATCCAGGACCCAAGAAAAAGTAACTTGTGAATCTTAAACACTTAAGTTTTTTTAGTGTTTCCATTAACATTTGTCAGTATGATTCATATGGCCACATTGGAGCTTCCTGGTGACATTTTTTATAAAACGTTGGATTAGGGATTTATTCTTCAAAGTGTGAGAAGAATCTAGTCTCAACTAAGATTTACAAGAAGGTAACATCACTAGCCCCCTTCCACCAAAGGCTGCTTCAGTTCGGAATTCTGTTAAAGAGTTCAGAAATGGCCCGTGCTTGATGTGCAGAAATTCTTCTGCTCTCTGCAATTAATGGCCAGAATATTCAGGCCATAGCCTAAGGAAGCCCTTCACACCGCTAAGGACTCATTCTTGCTGAGCTTTTAATCATTTATCTACTTGCTGTACCTTTGCATGTGAGGATAGGCAAGAAAAAACAGGAAGGCGACTTTCTTAATATCTGTTCACACTTAAGTTTAACAACGAGGCTAGGAGTTAAAATAAACTGAGGTGTCCGGGTTGCTGACATCGTCCTGTGTCAACAGCGCCCATGCCCACGCCAGCCTCAGCACCCCACGGAATTGAGCAGCAAGACATCTGTCACAAAGCTTCACGCTAAAACAAACAGACCAGGTGAAGGAAGAAAGTCTTCCCTGGTGTGGGACCTTGAAGGGACCGAGCTGACCGTTTTATCCCGGTCACTGTCAGCTGTCCTGGGCCACTTTCCCGGGGCCCGTCCCTCATCCGCTGGGCGCAGACAGCGTGACCCGCTAAGCCTGGGGCTCCAGAGTTCTCTGTCCCTCACCCCCACCCCAGCTCCTCCCAACGACTGAAAACAACAATCCCCGCGTGAGCACGGTGACTAGAGACCAGCAGTGGAAGGTGCTGTCTCAGGAAGAGCGGAACTGCGGCGCAGTAGCTATCAAAGGGAGCCTCCAGCTACCGCCGTGACCCCGCAGGCCGCCATGACCCCTGCCAGCCGCCGTAGGTTCTCGCCGGCCGCCGTGGACCCTGCCGGCCGCCGTAGGTGCGCCCCTACCCCGCCCAAGCGGGGTTCTCAAGATGGCTCCCGGGCCCCGCTCCCCCCGGCACCCTAGCTGAGGGCTGGGCAAAGGCACTCTGCGTAGGCCTCGCGTTCCGGCGCCGGCGCGGCCTAGAGGTCGGGAGCGGCCGGCCGCCGGCCCTGCGCGTGCCTCTCGCCGGGCGGGGTGGGGCGGGGCGCCGGGCCCCTTCCGGGGATGGGCCCCGGCTCCTCCCCGCTCGGGCGGGCGCTCCGCCGAGTCTCCGCCCGTCAGCCCTCCCGGCCCGGCTGGCCGCAGACCGTGCCAGGGCGGCCGCACTGGGAGCTCGCAGCCCGCGGGCGTCGGGAGGCGGGTCCCGGGCCGCGACCCGGCCCGGCGGAGCGAAGCCGGTGGCGGCACCATGTTCTCGCTCAAGCCGCCCAGACCCACCTTCAGGTCCTACCTCCTGCCGCCCCCCCAGGTAAATATCCCTCTCCCCCGGGACCTTCTCCTCGCGCTTCCGGGGAGCCGCGGGCCCGCCGGGGAGCGGGGGAGCCCGGAGGTTGCCCTGTCCCCCGACCCCACCCCGGTTCCCCGTCCTCTGTCCCCAGTTGCGCGGCTGCCCGACCTTGGCTCGGGGAAGCGCGCCTTCCTGGGAGCCCCACTGGCTCCTTGGAAACTTGCAGAACTCCGCCGCAGCCATTCCCTCCCCCCAAGACCCCCGGGAGCGACGGAGCAACCGGAGCCGGATTTATTTAGCCCTTTGCTTGGCGACAGTCCCTGCTGTGACCGCCAGCTGATTACATCGCCTGTGGGCACTTAGTGGAAGAAGTCACGCACCTGTCTTAAAAGTGAACACCTGGAAGCGGCTTAGGCGCTTAGAGTGTTTTTATGCTCAGACTCTCAATTCCATTATGAGCAGACCTTTCTTTAAAAGAGCTGGGTGAAAATGTGAAAGAATTTAAGGGGGGGATATGTATCATCACTTAGAAAACTAAATTTGCTTTAGTCTCTCACAGGGAAAAAAAGATTTGATTTTGATTTATTTTGCTAATGTATTTCAGACTGACGATAAGATTAATTCGGAACCGAAGATTAAAAAACTGGAGCCAGTTCTTTTGCCAGGTAAACATGAGGGTTCTAATAGATAATTTAGTGGTGTGTTTTGGTCTAAGACTCTTCTATCAGCTAGTACCATGTGGTTAACTTTCCTCATTTACTTTAAAGTTTAGCAAGTTAAAAATCTAAGACTGAGGAGGGAGGGAAAAAGTTGGTAAGATGTAAACAACAGCAACAAAAAGTAGTGTTAAATGGGTATTTGCCCTTGAAAATTGACGCATCATAGAAAACTGTCAAGAATATCACTCTTATTTCCTCTTTTGTCTCCTGAAATGTGCTTTTTGAAAGCTATCATTAATTGCTTAGGTAGTGAAAGAACTGTCTGCAAATTCATGCAGGAATGGTTAATAGATCATCATTTTAACAGTATGAAAAGCAACTTTTATTATGTTTGGGTCTCTATACCAGTGATAGAGCTTAGTGACCTTTGAATTACTTACTTGGCAATTGTTTTTTGAAGGTGTCAGCTGTGTTTGCAGATCTTCTTGTTTCAATTTAGAATGGGGTTTCCCAGCAGAGACACTATAGACATTTTGGGCTTGACAATTCTTTGTTGGAAGGATGTCCTGTGCATTGCAAGATGTTTAGAAGCATCCTTGGTCTCTACCCAATAGATGCCAGTAGCATCCCCTCCTTTACCTCCCACTTATGAGAAGCAGAATGTCTCCAGACATTGCCAAACCCTTTTATTTTAGGGGCAAAATTTTCTCCCTGTGGAGAAGCACTGGTTTAACAAAATTGACCTTAGAGGTAGATGTAGGAATTGATGGTAAATAGGAGTTTCATTTTAAAGCATGTAAGATATTTATTTGATTGGTATTTTGAATTACATGACAAGTATATGTTTAAGAAAAGTAACTTGTTTAATATGCTTATTGGGGAAAGTAGCCAGATACTTAGAAAAACTTGATTTAAACCTGAAATATAACCAAATACCAGCTTGTGTGTCTACTGTCAACATGTAAAAATCTCAGTCATTACTTAATGCTAAATCTGGTAAAATGATTAGATAGGTAGTAATGGAACAAATATAAACACTTTAAATTTTGTCCTTTAAAATTTTTAATATTGAGTAGGAACAAACAAAAACATCAACCTATGGTTCCGTGTTATAGATGCTGACTTAAGATTGTTCTAAACTTTAGTATGGCTAGTTAGTTATAAATATTTTCCCTTTATTTTGTTAATGCTTTTTAGCCAAACAGTGTGTACTAAATAATCCTTTGTACTTTTCCTCAAGTGGACAATAGAATTAGTAACCTTTGCTCCCTGTGTGTGCTCTGTTTTGGTCTTAGTCACTCCAGGCATTTGAGAGTCAGCTGTGGCAAACAGTATTTGTTCTGAATGGTGCCTGTGAGCTCCTGAACTTTGGCTCCTTTTACTTTGTCTGAAGAGGCCCTGTTCTTAAGCTTTGATCCCCCTTCCAGTATTACTGTTTGACACTACTAAACCACATGGTCTTAGCTACAACTGAGAGTGCTTCATTTTTAAAAATTAACTTTTACATTTAAGATGTGCTTGTGAATAATGTTACTAAATATCAGTAAGCTCAAGGAACTTTACATTGTAGGAGTATCTGTTCTATAGAATTAACTAAGACCTTACTTTTCTGTTAAAAAGTCAGAGTTTTCTTGGGAAGATGTAAACCCATTTCTTAATGTAAGTGGTTACTTATCTTTGAAATTGAAGCTGGAGTTCCCTGGTGGCCTAGCACTTAAGAATTCTGCGTTGTCACTGCTGTGGCTCAGGTTCAGTCCCTGGCCCAGGAACTTCAGCATGTGACAAGTTTGGCCAAAAAAGAAAGGAATCACAGCTAAGTCTGGATCTTCTGACCCATGTTAGCTTTTCTTCATTGGCTCCATGTATGCATACATGATGGCTTTGGCACCCAGCATTTTCTTTGCACCAGCCTATTCCTCATAGACCATTGAGTCAATCCTAAATTAGTGTGTCTTTTGCCCTCCCTCCCCACCCCTTCTGTCCTTTCCTTTTCATCCTGGCCTTCCCACGCTCTTCCATGTTCTTTCTGTCTGGTCATCAGGTCATGGTCTCTGTGCCCTGCTTCACCTCTCAGGTCATTTCTCTGACCACTACTGGAACCTCTTGCTCCTTTTTTGGCCTGCAGCCCTACTCCTCTCTCCCTATATAATCTGGGGACGATGTGGAAAGTAACTGAAGCATTGGTAATCTGAAGATGTGGGCTCGGTCAGGGCTTTTACTAAGAGGGCTTAATAATAGAGTTCTGGCCTTCGTTATAGTCAGAAACCAAGAGAAAATTTGGCCAAGTCACCTGTGGCTTTACACGGGCTTAAGAAACAAGGAAGCAATTGTTCAGAGATATAGTACTGGATGTTACACTTTGGCACGATGCCTCAGCTTCAAGGATATCCTACTTAAGTTGCCCAAAGTTTGAACTTTTAATTCAATAAGCAGATGAAAATTTGAACACAAAATCACTTGTTTATTTGTGTGTGCTTGCTGAGTACTCTGGTGGAACTTAAGGAGGCCGGATTTAAAATGACATTCATTGGCCTTCCCGCTGTGGCTCAACGGGATGGGTGGTGTCTTGGTGAACCCTGGGACTCAGGTTTGATCTTCAGCCCCGCACAGTGGATTAAGGGTCTGGTGTTGCCGCAGCTGCAGCATAAGTTGCAACTGCTGGGTTCGTATCTGATCCCTGGCCCTTGAACTCCACATGCTGAGAGGTGGCCAAAAAATAAAATGACCTTCATCTTTTATTAAACAAAGGAAACAGAAAAACTGATGAGCAGTTTAATTTAGATCGTGTGTATGTTAGTAATTTCTAACTTGCCTGGTTCGTGGACTCCTTTTGGTTAAAGATTGTACCTGATTCAGCTTTGTGGCCCTGATATCTAGTGGGGTGCAGGGAGATGTTGGTTGCGTGAATGACAGAATGAAAGAACGCCTCAGATCACTTGCTTGAACTGCTCCCATAGCCATGAGACCCACTTTCATATTTAGGGATGAGAGGAAGACTTTTTTTGTGCCAAGTGTTTCTGCTCTCCCCCAGAGCCACACTTCTCAAAATTGTACCTGAGCCTGGAATTGAAGTATAGGGCTCTATTACAGCAGCCTGCCTCTCTCTTCATCTTCCCATCATCACCTGAATTTCGTTCTTTAATGACTTTGTTGTGTGTGTAAAATCATCCCAATCCTTTTGAAAATAGATTTTGAACTTTAAACTGTGTGTGTGTTCCAGTATACGTTTGTGAGGGCAGGTGCTGCCAGACCATGTTTGTGTCTGTTTGGACCACTGCCAGGCTGCTGGATCCATTCACTGAGCCAAGTATCTCCTTGGGGCCTGGCTCTGGCCTTGCCAGAAAGGTGCTGGAGAAGGGGTGGGCCTGACTTGCAGCAGGGCCTGTGGCACACCCTACGCACAAGGCAGAGACTGTGACCTGGCCCTGTGATTTCCAGATTCCAGTCAGGGCCTGGCTGACATCAGATCTGGATGATGTTTATACAGCCCTTGGTCAAATTGAAAAAATTAAGAAAAATGCAGCTTTTTCCCCTAAAGCTAAATCGATTTGACTTAAAGGATTGTCCTTTATTCTGAGATGATGTCCTTCCAGCTTCTTAGGTGTAGATATGTTCTTTTGTAAGTGATGGTGATAGTAGCCGTGGCTTTTTAAAAGTTTTTACGTTAGCAAAATTAAAGGTAAACTCTTATGTTGGTTCCCTGAATTATTTTCATGGTATGCCTGTTTCGTGAAACCTAAACTGAAAGTCACTCAGTGAAGTTACTATAATATTAGAGGTGCAATATAACAAGCACTCACAGAGCACATCATTTGTTTTGTCTGCCTGGCATCTTCCTACCATCTTCTGAAAAATGCACCCTCTCTCTTTGAAAAATTCATCTTCCCCATCTGCACCCAGCCTGGATTCTAGTGCAGCCAGCAAGGTTAATGAGCCACCCTCAGACTGCTAGCATGATTACAGGTTTGCCTCTGGATATTTTCAGATGGGTACTAAGGGGAGATAATGTCCTTTTGGGTAGTGCTCTCTGTGGCTGGAGCTCCAAAAAACCTGTCCAAAAGAATGAAGTCTTGAGAGGCAGAGGGAAAGGTCTGATGGTGTCCAGCCTCCTCAGCTCCTAGTTTCAGGCATGTTTTTGAAACCTTCAACTAAGACCCTTCAGATGTATAATGCAGCTTACAGGTTACTGCTCCTAACAGCCCTATCAGGAAGATACCAGTTTGCCTTCACCTGACAGTTGAGAAGACTGTGTAGTTGTAGAGGTTAAGTGACTTGCCCAGTGTCACCCAGCCAGTAAGGGCAGAGGCAGGATTAGGAACCTTACTCTCAGGCTGTGCCTTTAACCACTGAACAGTAGGGCCTGCCTGACTGCACTGGTGACATTAGGGTTCAGACTTAGGCTCCCGAGTTGGGTAATGGATGGATTGGATGTCATCCTTGAGGGAGCACTCTAGTGAGGTAAAAAGAGCTCTGTCCTTGGCTCTGCCCTTTCCATGACCATGACAGGTTTTGTGACCTAGCTTAAGGAGTAGCTTTCAGAACATTTCAGCTGCCAGAAAATGGAATGTCTTGGGAGTCACTAGGTTTCCTGTCCCTGGCCTGCTGAACAGAGGCTAGTGAACTGCCAGTGGCTTTGTCTCGAGCAGCGAGATTTGCAGTGAATGGGGTGTGGTGGCTTTCTGTCCTGTCACTCTGGGACATGATCTTTTTAAGGCTCTGTGAGGTGGGAGGGAGGATGGCCGGAGGTGCTGTGCCCACAGGAGTCAGTTTGTGTTTGGCAGTGTGGAATACGTGTTTGGCAGAGGGGGAAGAGCTGACGAGGAGTGTCCTGCCTGAGCTTCAGTTCACGTGCAAGTGCTTCAGTGGAGGAGAGCAGAGGTGCTGCAGCTCCAAGAAGGCGGGGGATTGGGGGTCGGGAGAAGCCTGCACTCTGCCAGACATCGTTGGAAGCCTCAGCTCTGTGCACAGGCTGTGTCAGCTCCACTCCTGCTTCATCTGCAGCCTAGCAGCACCTCCCTTAGGAGGTTGACCAGTCCATCATTATGAATGCCCTGATTGTCAGAGTCTTTGTAATCAGATCAGAAAAGCACACGACCTTGGGCCATTGGGAACATGAAAATAGCCACTGTTGGATAGATGTCTGGTTTGTTGGTGCTTTTTTTTTTTTTTTTTTTTAATATATTCATTGTTTGGACCGTTTGTGTAACTGTTGTTTTCTGCTTCTCCCTCACTGGAGGTTTTATTTCCTCAATTGGATTGTGAATCCCTTAAAACAAAGATTGTCTCTTTAAGGTGTTGTTTGTTTTATTTTTTGTAGATAGGCTTTAGAGCTCATTGGAGACTGAACTTTGTAGTATTTTAATTCTCAGATACCTTGCTTTCGAAAGACAGAAGGCCTTGTAACTGGTCTGTGGAACGGTGAATAGAGTTATCAACTGCAGTGTCTTGGTGTTGGGTCTCTACCTCACCTGGACAACCTGCAAAGAGTGTGGGGCCACTTGCTCCTCGGGCCACTGCTGCAGGACCTGGGCCACCTCCTTACTCCTGACCTTGTAGCGCAGAAACCCTTCATGGACCCCCATAAGGAAAATCCTGCTTAAACAAGATAAAATCCAAAGTCTTTAACCTCTAATTTGCTAATACTCACCTTGCTGACCTCTGCACTATTTCCTTGTATTGAAATTTGCTTCACTCAGCCTGATTTTTTGCTCTCTCTGATGCCATATTCTTTTTTCAGGCCTTTGTTTCATTATCACATGTTCTCTCTATCTTAACCTTCCTCTGCCTTCAGAGTTTCCCTCTAGTCTCTTCTGTGGTCTGCACTGCTGACCTTCTTCAGCCCCTATGGTGGGTAGCACTTCCTGGTCAAGGTACTTGACTGCATGCATTTTGTATCATGTGTGACCCTGCGAGTACCAGGGACAGCATCAGTTGTTTGGTGCTTGTCTTCTACGTCGTTTCAACTTCCCTTGATAACTGTTAAGCCACTTTAATTCCTGAATTTATCTACAGTTCAGGTGACAGTTGGACTGTCCTGGCTTGAGTGTTCACAGTCCCGCCTGTGGGAATCCTTAACCCCAGGCGGTCTGGGACAGTCACTCACCGTATGTAAAGCCACAGATCGAGTTACACTTTCGGCCTCTGCATATTCCACAGATTAATTAGCTTCTGTTACAGCGAGGCTTTCTGTTAAACTATTTCTCAAGCTAAAATTTATGGGGAAAATTACTTTAATTCATCAAGCATGTATTGGCTTTCTAAATGTGTAAGCTGTTATGAAAGATAATGTGGGAGTTCCCACTGTGGCTCAGTGGAAACGAGCCCAACTAGTATCCATGAGGATGTGGGTGCAGTTCCTGGCCTCACTCAGCAGATTGCAGACCTGGCTCAGATCTGGAGTTGCTATGGCTGTGCTGTAGGCCGGCAGCTGTAGCTCCGATTCAACCGCTTGCCCAGGAACTTGCATATGCCACATCTTCGGTCCTTAAAAGAGAAAAAGAAAGAAAGAAAGATAATGTGACATTTTTTTGTTTCTAAGAGAGTTAAATGCTTTCCTAGCTATGCCATTTGGATACCTATTAATTTTATTTTCTTATTTACCTTTATGAATGGTCTTGAGAAAATAAACTTTGATGATTTCTTGATGCTTTCCCAGGTTATAGTAGAAAGCCTTGGCCCATCGTCTTCTAGTTTACATAGTTTTTTCTCTGGTGCTTTTTTGCTTGCCCTGCACTGAAGCTAACTTCCTACTTTTTCTTTGGTGAGCCCCCCCCCCCCATGGCTTCTTGCCATGGGTGTGCTGGAAAGTGCCTGGTGCTAAGAACTCTCCCACCAGGGCTGGCTGAGCCATCGACTTGTGCAATGCAGGGCCACAGAGGCAAGCCCTCCAGCACACCACTGTCCACCTGGAAGCCCAGGAGGAAAATCTCTGCCAAAACCTCATGGTTTCTGTGAGTTTTGAAGCTTTTGTTAGATGTTTCCTCTTCAGGGTCACTAATTTAAATGTAGCTAGAACAGTCTCAGTGCTTTTCTGTTTCTGTGTCTGGGAAGAGGCACTTTGTATCTTCTTTTAATTTCCCGTCTGTGAGCTGGCTTCCTGGCCCACAGAACTGCAGTCTGTGGGGGTAACTGAGGACAGCTCCTAGCCAGGGTTCCTTCTTTTTTATAAAGTCAGAGCAGAATATTGTTATGTGAGCAGAGAGCCTACATGTTTTTTTTGGCCACGCCCATGGCATGCGGAAGTTCTGAGGCCAGGGATCAAACCCACGCCACACCAGTGACAGCGTGGATCCTTAACCCACTGAACCACCAGGGAATTCTCTCATCTATGTTTAAAGACTAGTTCCATGCAAACAGTTTAGTGTTAGCAAATAGAACTCTAGCAGAGTTAACTTTATGTTTATTTAATTACATGCTTACAATAATAGTAGGTCCCAGTTATAACATCTCCCCAGAAATTCCCTCCTTTTCTTCTTTCCCTCCATCCCACCCTACTTCTTTCTCTCCCAAAGGCTCATTTACATTCTCCACTCTAAAAGCTGTGTAGCAGCTTTCCTTGAAAGACCATAGCCCAGCAGATCACTGTTTTACTATTGTTGTTACTGTTGTTGCTTTATATTTCATGTCTGTTTTCTTTTATTTAGTAGTTTTATTTTTAAATAAACTTAGATTTGTTAAAAGAGTACAGATAGTTAACACATACTCTTCCCCTAGCTTCTCCTAATATTAATATCTTCTAACATTGATAAATTTAGCTAAACTAAGAAATTAGCAGTACTGGAGTTCCCATTGTGGCTCAGCAGTAAAAAACCCAACTGGTATCCGTAAAGATGTGGATTCAATCCCTGGCCTCACTCAGTGAGTTTAGTATCTGGCATTGCTGTGAGCTGTGGTGTAGGCTACAGACTCAGCTTGGATCCTGCATCGCTGTGGCTGTGCATAGGCCATCAGCTGTTGCACTGAAATTGCCACCTAGCCTGGGACCTTCCTTATGCTGCACATGGGGCCCTTTTAAAAGGCAAAAAGAAAGGGAGGAAGGAAGGAAAGGGAAAGAAAAAAAAGAAAGAAAGAGAGAAAGAAAAGAAAGAAATTAACAGTACTGTTAACTAAGCTGCAAGTTCTATTCACATTTCCGTAATTTTTTCACTAATGGCCATTATCTGTTACAGGGTCCCAACCAGCACCATATTGCATTTAGTTATCATGTCTCCTTAGTCTCTTCATTCTGTGCCGGTTTCTCCATCCTTTTTTTTTTTTTTTTTTTTTTTTTTGTCTTTTTAGGGCTGTACCCATGGCATATGGAGGTTCCCAGGCTAGGGGTCGAATCAGAGCTGCAGCTGCTAGCCTACATCACAGCCACAGCAATGCAGGATCCAAGCCATATCTGCAGCCTACACCATAGGCACAGCAAGGCCAGGGATCAAACCCACTACCTCATGGTTCCTAGTCGGAATCCTTCCCGCTACGCCTTGATGGGAACTCCCAGTTTCTCCATCTTTATTGGTAAATAATGAATTTTTTTCAAGTGGGCTCCTGTATGCTCCCCTCCCACCCTCTCTTTCTTTTTCCCTTCCGTACTTTCTGGCATTCTGGAACTATCAAAACTCCAGACACATCATGTCTTTCCTCTGCCCCAGCGCTGAAATCAGACATTCCTTCAATGAGCCCTCATTCCTTTTTTTGAAAATGGTATTTAAATACCAAGATCTGAGGGCTGAATGTGCTTTGTTACTGGAGGTCACTGCTTTGAGGTCTCTTTGGGAGACAGAGCAGAAAATGAACACATGTACACTAACCTATGTGTAAACACACCTTTTTGTTTACCTCTCCATTTTTGTGTATGTTAACAAGTACTTGACTTAATACCAATGTCTTGACTAATCTAGCCCCACAGAGTTTGTGCTTTATTTTACTCTTTTTTATGATGGAGAATAGGGAACAGAGCAGTTAGATGTGGATTTCCAGCTTCACCTTCCACTGAGTGCTGCAGCTCATTGGTGAGAAAGGAGCCTCTTGACTGTCGCAAACACTCTCCAGGGGGAGGTGTGCAGGTCCTCACCACTTCTAGGAGGGCTTCTCAAGCTCAAGAGCACCTGCCATTGCAGATTGAAAATGCTTGTCCTCTGCCCGGACATGCCTAAATGCTTCTTCCAAGCCTTGTTTTACATGATATTAAGAGTTGTCACAGAGGTTGGCAAACTTTCTATAAAGTACCAGATATAAATGTTTTAGAGTTTTCAGGTCATAGGTCTCCTGTCACAAGTATTTAGCCCTGCCTTTGTCCCATGGAAACGGTCATGGACAGTATGTAAATGAATGAGCATGGCTGTGTTTCAGTAAAAAACTGGGGTTGCATCTGGGTTGGCATGGCCCTGGATCTATTAAATGCCTTCTCCTACTTTTACCTTTGTCTCATTCTTGATATATTGGTGGACTTGATTTGTTAACATTCGTGCCCTTGAGAGAGTCAGGTTGGTGGAGAAGTGTTGTCTAAGTCTGCATCATAAATACAGTTGGCTGGTGGCACTGGTGTGGCCACGATGTCCTGCCCCACAGGCCCTCTTTGTTTCCATGATCACCCCTACTCCCCTTCTCAGACACCTGAAATCCGGTGGTATGGCTTTTTTTAAGTAAACCTTTATTTGATTATAACATACACAAGAAATATGTATGAATCATAAAAACTGGATACATTTTTTGTAGCATTGTTTTGAGAGTCTTTGGATTAATTGGCTAAAGAAAAGTGGTACAGCATGAGTGATGTAAGTTGTACTTAGTGAGCCAATAGTATTGATATAAAGAAATCAGTGTTACAGGAGTATGTCCTCTAGCTGTCTGAACTGGGAATGATTCATTCAGTTCGGTGTGT
This sequence comes from Sus scrofa, assembly GCF_054392235.1. Classification (NCBI taxonomy): domain Eukaryota; kingdom Metazoa; phylum Chordata; class Mammalia; order Artiodactyla; family Suidae; genus Sus; species Sus scrofa. The sequence continues at coordinate 154,699,422 of NC_139383.1, forward strand.
GTGCGTGTGTTTTGTTGGTTTTTTTTTCCCCAAGTTAAGGGCCCTCTTATAATTGGTAGCTCAGATTTTCTAGTGGGGAGAGAGGGTTGTGTATTTGGTAGCCCAATTCTGATATGGCAGTTGGTAAACATTGTGTTCAGGGAGTTATGGAAGATTTAAATTTTATGTATTTGAATTATTTGATGAGTTTCTATGTTTTTGTTATTTAAAAATTGTTGTTATTATCCAGTTAAGACTAATACTTTGAGTATTTCAGTTTTGGTGCCTGCTGCATCTCAGTATAGTACATTTAATTCTATGTAAGTATAGAGAAATAAAGGTATTAGGTTTGAAATCAGAACACTGCTAATAAGTCGCAAATGTACTTAACCTTTTTTTTTTTTTTTTTTTGTCTTTTGTTGTTGTTGTTGTTGTTGTTGTTGCTATTTCTTGGGCCGCTCCCGCGGCATATGGAGGTTCCCAGGCTAGGGGTTGAATCGGAGCTGTAGCCACCGGCCTACGCCAGAGCCACAGCAACGTGGGATCCGAGCCGCGTCTGCAACCTACACCACAGCTCACGGCAACGCCGGATCGTTAACTATATTTTAAAAATCAGTGCAAAATCCCTGAGGGCAGGGACCAAACCCACAACCTCATGGTTCCTAGTCGGATTCGTTAACCACTGCGCCATGACGGGAACTCCCTACTTAACCATTTTTAAGATCTTAGGAAAGTGATTTAACCTCTTTGGGTCCACGTCCATTATCTCCCTCGCTTACCTTATGGGTTGTTGAAAGAACCTGATGGAAAATATTGAGAAACTCCCCTGGGTAGATTTTGCAGCTCTCTGGGCGTGTGATAGATGGGCAGTAGCAGTGTCGTATAAGTTTACCCTCATACAGCACTTATCTCCTGACCCTCTTGTCTGTTTGGCTGTGTTAAATTACTGGTTTCTCTCTGCTTCATTGGTGGTGCTTGTCTTGTGAACCAGGAGCAGTGAAGTGATTTCATTCACTCACGTGTTCAGCACTCATTTACAGGTACCTGCCATGTGCTGAGCTTTTGTATGAGAACTGAAATGTCAGCATTGAAGAAAAATCAGTCCATCTTCTACCTTCCTAGGACAAATGGTCCTGAGGCAGGCACTGATTTTAAAATATAGTATACAGGAGTTCCCGTCGTGGCGCAGTGGTTAACGAATCCGACTAGGAACCATGAGGTTGCGGGTTCGGTCTCTGCCCTTGCTCAGTGGGTTAACGATCCGGCGTTGCCGTGAGCTGTGGTGTAGGTTGCAGACGCGGCTCGGATCCTGCGTTGCTGTGCCTCTGGCGTAGGCCGGTGGCTACAGCTCCGATTCAACCCCTAGCCTGGGAACCTCCATATGCCGCGGGAGCGGCCCAAGAAATAGCAACAACAACAACAACAACAACAAAAGACAAAAAGACAAAAGACAAAAACAAAAAAACAAAACAAATAAAATATAGTATACATAATTGTAGCTGTGGTTAATGCTAGTAGTTATAAACAAATGATTCAGGGAATTAGTCTAGGGACAGGGATTTTTTTTCTAAGGCATTACTGCGAAAGTGATTGGGTTGAGAGAGAAGGAAAGGCTATTCCAGGAAATGGGCACAACCCATTATCTGCCTCGCAAAGACCCCATGGATGGAAGCAGTATGGCCCCCGAGAAGGATTAGAAGGCCACTGCGGCCAGAGAGTGAGGGTGGGTGGAAGGCTCAGGGTACAGGGCCTGAAGGCCTGTGAAAGAGGCTTGCCTTCAGAAGGGGAAGATACTCCATTGGTCTGAGCCAAGACTTTGAACTTAATCCTCAAGTAAATGTTAGGGTATTGTTCTTCTTTTTTTTTTTTTTTTTTTTTTTTTTAACCCACAGGAAATGGAAGTTCCCAGGCTAGGGATCGAATCAGAGCTACAGCTGCTGGCCTACACCACAGCCACAGCAATGGAGATCTGAGCCAGGTCTGCGACCTACACCACAGCTCATGCCAGATCCCCAGCCCACAAAGTGAGGCCAGGAATCAAACCGCCCATCCTCACGGATACTAGTCGGATTTGTTTCCGCTGAGCCACAGTGGGAACTCCCTAGGGTTCTGTTCTTAAAACTAATCTTGAGCATTTTTAAGAACTCTGGATAGAAGGTTTTTTTTTTTTTTAATTCAGATTTATTATAACATTTCAGTTAAGAAAGAGGATTTTGTTTTGAGAACCTAGTTACACTCTGTGAGTTGGTAGTGTTTAGGGCTGGTCACCAACAGGCTCTATCCATCACTGTTAAAGGTTTTCATACCGATAGAAATAGGCAAAGTTGATCAGTACCCTAACTTTTCTACCATTGACCCTATGGACTGATTTCTTAAAAACATCCCTAGGTCTGGTTACACTTTAGAACTTGAAATTAAGGATTAATGATGACCAGGCTTTAATCAATTGTAGAAAATTATTCTTTTCAAAGAACATTGTAACTTTTTTTTTTTGAGGTCTTATATTTCTTTAATCTTCCTTTTTAACTCTAAAACTATAAAGTTTTATTGCCACCTAAAGTTATCATCCACTTGTAGAGGGAAACTCAGTTTGGCTTTATGAAATGTATTTTAAAGTTATGTAAATTACATTATTAATTTTGAGGTTAATTACTACTGAACTGTTTCTCATCTATTATAAAAAGGAATCGAAGATATCGGTTTGGGAGATCAAGTCATGTGTTAATAAAATGCAAATATTATAGTTTATTTCTTCTTGAGGATGCCTTTTGGTAAATAAATGAGAGGCAGTACAGCATAGTAAGGAGTGCAGACTGCAGTTCAGCCCTTCTGGTTGAACCATCTCAGACCCTTAAGCACTTTGTGCCTCAGTTTCTCTATCTTACAAATGGAGCACAGTGTCTCTTTGTGACTGTTACTGTGTAAGGATGAAAGCGCCCATGGTCCTGGTAAGCCTCAGTGTTTCTTCTCATCATCATGAAACCTTCCTTTTAGGTCACACAGTAACTGTTGACATTTTATCATGTGGTTTGTAGCTCATACAGTATGTTTCTTTTTGTGAAGGAGAAATTGTCGTGAATGAAGTCAATTTTGTGAGAAAATGCATTGCTTCGGACACAAGTCAATATGATTTGTGGGGAAAACTGATATGCAGTAACTTCAAAATTTCCTTTATTACGGATGACCCAATGCCATTACAGGTGTGTTTTATTTATATGCTGTTTAATTGTATGAAGACTTTTGACTCTAAGCAGTACATATTATTGTATAAAGCACAGATATGGCGAGTTACCATTGTGGCTCAGTGGAAACAAATCTGACTAGTATCCGTGAGGACACGGGTTCAATCCCTGGCCTTGCTCAGTGGGTTAAGGATCTGGCATTGCCATGAGCTATGGTGTAGATCACAGACACGGCTCAGGTCTGGCGTTGCTGTGGCTGTGGTGTAGGCCAGCAGCTATAGCTCCAGTTCAACCCCTAGCCTGGGAACCTCCATATGCCATGGTGCAGCCCGAAAAAGACAAAAAAATAAATAAGTAAAACACAGATATGGAAAATTTATAGTAAGGATATAAATAAGTGGTTAATATAAGGTTGGAAATATTAAAATTCAAAATAAAATTTAAGGAGCGTGTTGAGACTTGAGGAATATAGTTAGTGGGATGATTTTAAGTTAGCATGCTTTGTTTATCCTCTGTAATTTTTGCTTATATACACTTTCAATAAGGGAGTTATTTCCTTCCTTTTAAATCTTTTAACCCACCTATAAAAACAAGGATATTCTTTTTTGCTAATCTTAAAGAGAAAAAATTATATAACAAATAATCTCATAAGTGCTACACATTTTACATATTTTATAGTATTTTTAACTACTGTTTTTTCAAAAAATTCAAATTCTCATTTCAAATTTCTAGAAAATTCAAATTTCACATTTTATTCTAGTTAGAATGAAGAAAAATACTGATAAAATTTTTCTAGGGAGTTCCCTGTGGCACAGCAGGTTACAGATCTGGCATTTTTGCTGTTGTGGCATGGGTTCAATTCCTGGGTTGAACAGGAGCTTCTTCATACTGTGGGCACACGCAAAAAAAATAGATTTAAAAAAATTTTTTTCTTTAATAACCTTCTTGCTATTTTATATTTCTGCTGGAAAACAACAGTTCCACATAATTTTCATTTTTAAAAGTTTGGTCATTTGTTTAACTAAAAAACACTGGACTTTTCTTCAGCTCTTATTTTTGTATTTTGATTTGTAAAGTGTTATATACTTTTACCCCCTAAACCTTTATTTATAATAGTAATTGTTTTCTAATTAAATATTTGGATATTAACTCTAAACTTTTGACTGAAGCGTCTGGCTGTGGGTAAGTATATTTCAATCTGTTGTAATCCTCCATAGGCACAGTTAGACTAAATTTAAGGCATTTACAGATACCTAGTTTGTAGAGACACTAACTTATTTGGCTGTAGACTTGGATTTTTCCCTGCCAGTAGATGGTTTATAGCATCTGTGGTGTCCTTAGTTTGAAAATATGTATTTAAAAAATGCGTTTAAAAATAATCTAATAATCTGCCTCAAGATTTTTATTTCTTATAGACTTTCTGCTTTAAAAGAGGTATTTTTGGAGTTCCCTGGTGACACAGTGGGTCAAGGATCTGGCTTTGTCACTGCTGTGGCTCAGGTTAATCCCTGGCCCAAGAACTTCTGCATGCGCGGGTTCAGCCAAAAAAAAGCTATTTTTTGCTCAAACATCTCAATTGTGAATATCAAGCCAAAATTTTACCCATTAAAATCTGATGACCTAGCAGCCCCCTCTTTTTTTATTATTATTTTAGTGATAGTTTATTTATTTATTTATTTATTGTCTTTTTGCCATTTCTAGGGCTGCTCCCAAGGCATATGGAGGTTCCAAGGCTAGGGGTCTAATCAGAGCTGTAGGCTCTGGCCTACACCAGAGCCATAGCCACAAGGGATCCGAGCGGCATCTGCAACCTACACCACAGCTCACGGCAATGGCAATGCCGGATCCTTAACCCATTGAGTGAGGCCAGGGATCAAACCCGCAACCTCATGGTTCCTAGTCAGATTCATTAACCGCTGAGCCACAACGGGAGCTCCTTAGTGATAGTTTAATTAGAACTAGATATGCCAATGTTTACTTATGAAGTGATTGACAATATAATATTACATATCTTGTATGTTACAATGATATTGCCATATACGATTTTACCTAATTTATTTTTATTTGTTTTTTATGGCACACCTGTGGCATATGGAAATTCACAGACTAGGGGTCAAATCATAGCTGTATCTGCCTGCCTACACCAAAGCTACAGCAACGTCCAGTCCAAGCCATGTGTGTCTGTGACCTACATAGCAGGATCCTTAACCCACAGAGTAAGCCCAGGGATCGAACCCACGTCCTCATGGATACTTGTCAGGTTTGTTACCGCCGAGCTGCAACGAGAACTCCCATAAATTTTATTTTTTTTAATGTGGGGAGAAAAGTAGAGAGACTATGAACACAGCCTGTATTTCTTTCTTCCTCCCCTTATTTTCCTTCTGAAGTATGTTCTATGATACTGCATCCTTAGAATTGTCACAGCTGCACAGGCAAAAGCTTTTGTGCTTTTTAGAGATAGTCATCACAGTTTCTCATCACACCTAAAAGTGAGGCTCTTATTGCCATTGTGGAGTTGTTGGGAAAAGAATTAACATGAACATGCTGTTTTATTTCAGAAATTCCATTACAGAAACCTTCTTCTTGGTGAACATGATGTCCCTTTAACATGTATTGAGCAAATAGTCACAGGTATGTTTTATTCTTTACTCGGCCCATAAAAGCTGGCTCTACTCTTCTACTCTAGAATTACTATTTAAAGAGTTATATCTTTCAAATACTTTAGTTGAAATTTTATTTCTGTAGGTTTTTTTCCTTTTTTGGGGGGGGGGGCAGGAAAATTCATGAAAAAGAAATGAATAAATTATTTTAAATGGAGATATAGAATATATGGCTTTGTGTATTTTCTGTTTGTCCTTTTTTTCATTAAAATTTTGGCCATTAAATGTAGATGGTGGTGGTGGTGTGCAAAAGTATATCTTTAATATCATTAAAATTAAAACGCATCCCCCAAAGTTCTAGGAATTATACAAATATAGAAGATTCCATAGAAGCAATACTCAAATGGCAGGTGATCTTCCAATTATTTTCAGTAAGAATTTGTTAAAGTGAGTAATAAAGAAATTTTTCTTTTTCTGTTTTAGTAAATGACCACAAGAGGAAGCAGAAAGTCCTAGGCCCAAACCAGAAACTGAAATTTAATCCAACAGAATTGATTATTTACTGTAAAGATTTCAGAATTGTCAGATTTCGCTTTGATGAATCGGGTCCTGAAAGTGCCAAAAAGGTAACCCTATTAAGTTTTATCAAATTCTTGGTTTTGCACTATATTTACCAGTTGCAGTTCTGTATGAAAGTTCTCATTTCTCAATTTCTCAGTTTGTTATTTTGGTTTTTAGAGTAAGTTATACCTCCTTCCTTAAGTCAGAGCCAGGGATGTTAGTAGAACTGTTTCCTTGGATTTAGTGTATGCCTGCTTTAAAGCATCCTACATAATTTTTTATTAGCTCCTAAAATGTGAAAACTCTCATGGATATCCCTTACATTAAGATCATTTTCCCAGCTGTTTTTTTTCCTTGGTTAAAAAGGTTGAAAAGATAGTGTGGTGTTGTAATGGAGGTTTGGTAAGACTTTTCATTCAGAACCTCAGAACTAAAATGGAAAGCTAGACTTAGGTTACACAAGGGTAACCTAGGAATATATAGTATATATAGTATACTTCTAGGAGGGGCCTAAAATGTTAATATTTTAAAGAAATTTTAATGAATGGATTTGGGTAATATTCCACAGGGACAAGCTAGTGATTTTTTTAATAGGCTTACTTCTCCCCTGCCTTCCAGGAAATGTTTCTTACAAACTCATAGAAATTCCTACTTCTTTGATTTCATACTTTGGCTTTAGCAGAGGACTAAAGCTGGTGGTCCTAATACCCCCATCCCCCTAGGCCAGTCTGTGGTGCAGCAAATACAGAGAATAATAACAGAATTTCCAGGAGAAGCCTGCTCTCATGATTGGCAGTAGAGGAACAACAAGGGAGCTTTTGTACCACCAGAAATGGGTACATTTGTTTTCCGTGGTCAATCAACTTACTGCAGTAAATTTTTTGTTGATATCAAAATGAGGCTGTCAGAAAGATCTCAGGGCAGCTGTCTTCATATACTTTGGCAAGGAGGTGATAGATTTATTTTTAGAACTAGAGTCAAAGTTTCTTCTCAGAAAGGCAAACATGAGATGAATATCTGAAAATGCCTGACATTGCAACTAGATTATGTAGCAGAATGATGGTGGGATCTATGGCTAAAAGTTTTCAGGTAGAATGTGTCTAACCATCTTTCTGCATCCTGTGGTGTGGAAAACTCAACTAGGTAACTTCTCAGGCCCCTTTTAACTCTTCATTTCTGCAGTTTGTGATTTTGGCATTTTACTAATTTGATGCCTATTCTTATATATAGAAAGACTTTAGAATTAATTAGGTAGTAGACTGTATATAAAATAAGTTAACCAAGTTACTTTCTTGAACTCAGATGTAGCTGTGATTTAATCCAAGCATCAGGAATCTGCTTATGAAAACTTTAATTTCAGGATATGAGGCATCTCAAGAATAGGGATACCACGAACTTATGAGACTGAATTAGGACAGGATATTTTTTAAGTAAGAAATTGATACTGTGACCCAGTATTCTTTAGGAAGTTTACATCTCTCCCATTCTCTACTACATTTTTCAGATGACGCTATTGCAGTAACTGGAAATCATAATTATTTGGCTCGTTCTTGCATCATCTAGAATGTTGATCATTTTCGATGTGTGCGGCAACATGCCAAGTTTAATTGAGATAAAACATGAACAAATGAAAATTAAATAACAGTACAGAGTAGTAGCATAAAGGTGTTTCCACATAAATAATTAGTTTTCAAATGAATGAAACAGATAACAAATGCTCTGGAAATTCAGAATATCCCTTAACTGTTGTTGCTGCTGGTAAGTATAACAGGGGGCCTCACTGAACTGTCTGCAGAAACAGGTCTGGTTTTTTTATGCCTTTTCTCAAGACCAAGTTGCTGGCAAAAAGCCTTTCTCTACTGTCTTAAAATATAAAAACGAGTTACTTTAGACCCAAAAGAAGGACTCTTTTTGTCTTTGTGCAGTCATAAAGGAAGAAATACAGGAAAGAAACATAGGCATTAAGAATATAAACAGAGAATTTCCCCCCTGATTTACATGTTTTCAAACAGAGGATTAAGTCACATATGGCTGCCAAAGCTTAATGGCTTCATGAGTTAAAAACAAAAATTCTAGCATACTCTTATTTCAAGTGAAAGTTTCCATCTAAAATTAGGTAACAATTGGGAAGTTACAGGTTGATTTTACCTCCTGGAAACTTTGAATGCTAAGTTTTCTCTGGATACGCTTTTATTTTTGTAAATTGTTTTAAAACAACCAGATGAATGTTCAGAGTTCTCTGGTGGGTAAACCATTGATTATTGTTGGAAATACTGAGAGCAGATATATTCCTATTTGAATTATGAAATCTGAAAATGCTAAATTGGTTCATATTTTGTTAAGTATTGCTCTAAAGCCTTCTGGTAGGCTAGTGGTATAGTCCAAATAGTATTACAGCAAAATTAGACGCCATTCATCCTCATCCTTGGACTCTCCCAAATAAGTAAGGATTTGGGGAAAAGGTCTATATAAAGAAAAAAAAAGAATTTGGATGTCTAGAATTCGACATCTAACCTCAAAGCAGCTTTGAGCAACCATTTCCTTTTGAGGAACCTTTGCTTAAAACTGAGGGGCAAAAGGTTGCTTTTAATGATTTATCACTTAAAATATAAGATGGTAAATGAAATATATGCCTTTCATTTCCATTTTATTCTCAACTTGGTAGGCTATGAACTACTTGTTTAGGTATACTTTCTAGAAGGGAAAATTAAGCTCATCTATTTAAAAAAGAAGTTGGCCTTTCCTGAATTGTCTTTCTTTTTTTTTTTTTTCTTTTTTTTTTTTTGTGTTTTTAGGGCCGTACTTGTGGCATATGGAGGTTCCCAGGCCAGGGGTCTAATGGGAGCTGTAGCTCCTGGCCTATGCTAGAGCCACAGCAACACAGGATCCGAGCCACATCTGCGACCTGAACCACAGCTCATGGTAACGCCAGATCCTTAACCTACTGGGCAAGGCCAGGGATCGAACCTGCATCCTCAGGGATGCTAGTTGGATTCACTAACCACTGAGCCACAGTGGGAACTCCCTGAATTGTCATTTTTGCTTTGAGCCTGATATTTACTCCTCGAGGCTTACAGACTACAGAAATAGAAGAAACCAGTTTTGTTTGCCCATGTGCTAGAACTGGATGTGGGTTGAGCTTCTCTAGGGCTGCTTGCCCAGCTGCTGAGAGAAGAAACTGCCAGTCGTGGGTACTTCTGGCTTTCATGTCCTTGGCCCAACAATACCTTTAAAAGTAGTTTGCTTTTTTTCTTCCAGTAAAATATTTACGATAATTTTTCTTCATTTCCTATAATAACCAGAGCTAATGAACTGTTTCAGAGGCAGTTTTTAAATATGCAGGGTTTTTCTGAAATTTTCTTAATGCTTAGGGAGTACATTACAAAATTAGAGTTACTTTACATGAAAATGAGACCTACTTTTGTAAGCCTCTTAAACTCTTAGTGGTGGAACTTAGGAATGTGGACGTAGGCTTTTTAAACAACATGTGTGAAGGAGATCAGGGAAGAAGACTGCTGGCTTTCTTTCCTCTCTCAGAGTGTCCTCCTGCTGTAACAGTGAGAACAGAATCCAGAGGGCAGTGTGTGTGCCTTTTGTTTGGGTTCCCAAAGACACTGTATTTGGGTTACATGAGATAAGCCCTACACACTTGTAATCACACTGCTGAACGACGGCTTCAGTTCAGGCCATGTCCTCTTCCCCCAGACCAACCATTGTACAAGGGATTAAACTGACTTTGTTCATGGTATTTTTATAGTCTTCTCTACATGTGGATGCCTTGTTTCCTAACGTTTATAAATATGATGTGCTATTTTTAAGGGCTTTTTGGAAATGGGCTACATTGGGTTTTGCCTAGTAGATAGGCTTTCTTTGTGGCCATAAAGAAAATTCCATCATCAGAGATCTCTGGATTTCTTTTGTGTAAACAAGGCCCTTGAGTACTTTCCAAATGTTAGAGAAATTGCTGTCTAGTATTATTGACTTGGAGCATTTTCCTTACTATATTAGTGACTAATTTTATGAACTATTATTTTTAGTACAAAGTTATGAGGAAGTGGCAGAAATGCAGATCAGGGCTTTCCTCAGATCTGCACAGAGAGGTCTTTGCTGGCCTCCTCCTCTACATTATTTATTAACCTCCTTTTCTTTTTTCCCTCACTGTTAACACTTCATATCTCTTCCCTGCTAGATTTTTATTCTCCTTCAGTACTTGTAATTCTGATTTATTATAGTTTCCTTATGGATCTCGTTTAGTGCCTGTCTTCCCCATTAGAATGTAAGCTTAATGAGAGCAGGGGTTTGTGTCTCTTCTCTTCACTCCTACATCCCCAGGGCTTAGGGTGTGGTGGATGCTCAGTAAATATCTGCTGAAGGGATGAGCCCTGGTATCTGCCCTTAAGGAGTTGAACCTGATGGTGGATGTGAAACAGGGATCCCCTATGACCTCCTTTTTCCACATTCATAACTATTATGTGAATACTTTGACAGTACAGCTACGTAAGCCCAGTTAACTAAAGAGACACTTTATATTGGGACCATTCTTATTCCAGAGAACAGAAGGGTTTCTACAGTCAATGCTGTGATGTTGGCTAAGGCTAGGAAGGCTTGTGAAGAGATTATAGTTGAACAGAGATGACAGTATGATTGGTTGAACAGTGGAGAAGGAGCAGAGTGTGGCAAGGAGATGGCTAGAACTAAGTCAGACAGAATGTGTGCAGACGTGTGTTTCTCTAACCAGAGACTGCTGAGAGATTGTTGGGAAGATGCCTGGTACAGGAGAGCTGTTTGGTGAAGAATAAGACTTCATTTATTACGCAAGGTATCTGGGAACCACAACTGATGATCCAAAGAACAAAGTTACTGGTCAGAATTTCGTATTTAGAAGAGAATTCTTAAATGTTGTTTTTTAGAATGTAAGGAAATCCACAGTGATGCCATAAGGCAAGTATGACCTAAGGATGTGGCTGTGGTGGTATAGAAATATGGGACAAAAATGAAAAAGAATCTTGGGAAAAGTATAATAAAGCTTGTAAACTAGATGCGGTGCCCAGAAGAGTAGGAAGTGACAAAGACCTTTTCAGGGTGTAGATTTCAGTAGTTTGCTGCTAGAAGAAGTGCTGTAAGGAAGACCGATGGCTGGAAATGTAGATGAGTATCTCCTAAGTTTGAGAACTCATAGAAAGCTGTCCCAGAGGCGTTGGAAAAAGAAAGGTATTACATACATCTCAAGGAGCTGTTGTGTTGTTTTTGTCAGAACTAAAGTGAAGGATAACTCTGTTTTCTTAGTTGTATGTTTTAATTAATGAGACAAAACATTTATTCTATAGAAGACTGTTAAAATATATTTTAAACAATCCACTAACACAGACTTTAATAAAATTTGCATCAGCCCACCCCAGATACCACTAATTTGACAGGGACTAACAATTTACTAAACTTTTCTTGCTTGCTCACTGTCAAAAGTATATCATTCTGGCATAATGCTTTTTCTTCTAAATGCTATTAAATCTTTTTAAGTAAGATCATCTCTTACTCTCTCTTTGCGTATGTCTTCAATTTCTTCTTTCTTCTTTGCTCATTAAATACTGTTTTCTCCCATAGTTTAGTCCAGTGCTTTGTAAGCATAGAGCATCATCCTTCATGCTATACAGCAACAGTTGAGAGTAATAGCAACCACTGTTTCCATGTGTAGAGCGCCTCTAGAGGCCAGGCAGGCACCAGGATTATTAATCCTTACTGCAGCCACAGGTATTGTTTTCATTTTACAGACCCACAGACTGAGGCTCCAAGAGATGAATTGACTTCCCACAAGCTCCATGGAAGTGCTTGGTAGGCTAGGATTCAAGCCCTGATCTGTGTGATTCCAGAGCTCACAGGCATAGTCTCAAACCATTTTACTTAAATACAGCTTTTTTGATGTACCTCTTTGAGTCACCCATGTACTTTTGGGTTTCTTGCTAAATTTTATTTTTTGTAAAAAGAAAAAAAAAATTGTAGCTTTTCTCTTAAGTTTAGATTTTTAATCTATGAAATATGAACATTAAAATTTCATACCTTACATTAAGCCTTCCAAATTGCTGGTATTAAATCATCATAGTCCACAAAAAATGCAACTTCTCTTTCTTTTTTTTTAGGAGTGGATATGTCATTGCCTTTTTGGAGAATGCTTCATTAGTTTTCAAGTTTCATTTATCTGAATAAAATTACTTTCCTGTTAAAATTCAACTTAGCAAACACTTACTGAGTACTTATCATGTAGTCACTAAAGATTAAACAGTGTCTTGGGGCACAACAAGTGAATGAGATCCCTGGCCTTAAGGAGCTCTCTTACACTTTAGGTCAACAGAAAAACATGTAAATAAGTGTCTGTAATCACTGCCCCAGGATGGTGCTCCCAGGACTCAAGGCCTTATTGTACATTTCATTTAACTAAGTATGTTAAAATCAATTCTAAATACAGAATTTTTCCTAGGTATGCCTTGCAATAGCTCATTATTCCCAGCCAACAGACCTCCAGCTACTCTTTGCATTTGAATATGTTGGGAAAAAATACCACAATTCAGGTAAATATGAAAATATTAACTATTGTGACTAACTTTACATTGTATAAATTTTATTCTTATGTTTTATCAGAAGCCTCCAAGTACATGAGCTTTAATGATTACAGAATTATTAGCTTCATAACTGTTAGAGAAGTAAAAACTGCATACTAAAAGAGACAATATTTGTCAGATTATTTCATTTAAGAGTGACCAGGAAGAATCTATAAGCAACTGTAAACATAGGCTTATGAGAATCATATCAAATAATTTTACCTCTAGTCACTGGCTTGTATTTTATGATGCAGGAAGATAATCTTCCCTCCCCACCTTTTAATTGGTAGCTTGAATTTAAGTAGTTTTTTCTTTGAACAAAAGTGGCAGAAAATTACATGATCTTTTTTGGCACAAAGTATGATTTTACGCAAAAGCTGGAGTGGTTAAACTTTTTAGTGGACTTCATTAAGATTGTCAGAATATTGACTTTATGTTTCTGAATAAGATTCATGAAAGGAAGATGAGCATTTGTCCAAAGGACAAATGTATTTTAAACAGTTTTTGTAAAAGTAAAATTGTTCCGTTCACTTATCTATGTCAGCAATGACATTGCCAAGGAAAGTTCTAAGTGATCATGTAAGTCTGTGGATTCTTTTTATATACAGATATAATTTTCATCAACTAGGTTTTTTTAAATCTCCTAAAAGGATAGAGGAAAAACAGTGGGATTACGTCTCATATTACCCCCTGTGGGTTAGTAACCACATGTCCCCTTGACTGCTGAGTGATTGTGCTCACCCACTTATAAGGCAGAAAGATGACTCAGGCACGTGTGTGTCGTGAAAGGCTCGTCCCATTCACCTCAGCATGGCCTGGGTGGGGATCTTATAAATTACTCATTTTACTGGTCTTTTATATTTTGTTACTTCAGAACATAATGTAGTAATTCAAATAACCTGTGTAATAAGAGTTTACTCCTGTATCACTATGTTGTAAATAGATTAAAATGTAGGAACAATACACAGTATCTGCAGATGTATATGGTGTAAGTACACTTTCACTGCCTTAAAAGGTACTTGCAAACACCATAGAGATGGTATACAAGAGTCAGCTTTGATATTATGGCACATATGTATATATAGAAATTGGATAGTATTTGTAACTCAGTTTTTCTTATCAAAATGTAAGTGTAACTTAGGCTTAAACAGCACAACTAATTTTTAAAGTTTATTTCTTAATATAACAAAAATTCACTTAATTTCTAAAAATAAAGTATTGTAGCCCCACGCATTAGTTAGGTGAATATTCCTTTGGATCATCCTCACAGACCCTGATTGTCAGGGTCATCTTTAGTAAGATTCTCAGCTAAAGCTGCAGGAGACTGACTGGAATGACAGCTTCAAGAGGCACAGGAGTTGCAGGAGAGGCTTTGATTTCCACTTGAATTTGTTGATGATACAGACCAGTTCTGGATACTGCCTTTTTTCTGATGGAAACGATTCAGTCCAGTGTATAGATCCATGAGTTCTGCATAACAGGACTTGAGCTTAGCAAATATAGTAAACTTGATTCTGTGTTTGGCGACCTGATCCCTGCTTCAGTTAGTTTTTGTGATTGTCTTCCTCCCTTTCTGTGGGCATCCTCTGGATTGATTACACTTTAAATAGCTTATTCAATCCATAGCTCTTCTACTACTGGGTTTTCTTATTCCCATCAATCAGTTCTCTGTATCTTCTCATAACATAGCTTGTTGAGAAAATAACAGTTGATAATGGACACTTAAAATATTCAGGAGCACTTTTTATATTACATCCTTCAGACTCCTCCTCCTTGACAGGCACTTCATAACATAGCACTTGGCCAAAGTTTTGTGGTGATTCCTCATAGGGTAACATCCTTTAATACCCTTCCATGCTGTTGCAGAAGCATAAACTGCATCTTTAAGATCAAAAGAAGCCTGAAATTTCCACACACTGCAGTCAGAATTCAGTAATTTGTGAGTGAAAGATGCCCAGTAATCCACTCTTGAACTTCTGGATGACACCTTGATTCATTGGCTGGATTAAAGAAGTCCTTTTTGCAGGCAGGTAGGTGACAAAGCTGTTTCCACAGATAAGATGTGAAGTTAGAGGATATCCCCTGCAATTGTCTAAGAAAAGAATCTTTTAGTTGGCCTTAAGCATTCTGAGGTTTTCTTTCATATTTGGCATCACTCAAGCGCAAAGCCTTCTCTGAACAGGTCATCCAGGTATTTCTGGGAGGGTCCTGAGGGATGAGAAGGTGTCCAGCACCCCCTTGGGGACACTTCCCTACACAGATGCCACAGGCGGCACTGGCACAAACGGGAACATGGTTCTGTTTTTCCTCTTTTACCTTGAAAGCAACCGCAAGGGCACTGTTTTCACCAGTCAGCTTATTATTGGACAAATAATGTCCACAAAATACAGACCAATCTTTGTTGTAAAACTGATAGGATGAAATTGATAGGCTTGCTTCTGGACTAAAGAATTGAAAACCTCAAGTTACCTGCAGCCTCAGTGTCAGCAGGTCTGCTCTGCAACAGGAGCCATGATGTTGTGTAGACTTATAGCACAAAATGTGCATTTTCAGTGATGTCGTTTTATTTTGTAATTTTATCCTTTTTTAAACATGAGTCTAGGTATTGAATTTTCCTTCAGCTGCTTACTGGAAAACCAAAGTCTGTTGCTTGTCACTTTTTTTTAATATTCTTAGTATAGCTGTAAATTGGTGAGACCCATCCTCATATCTCTTGAATAGCAGTGTGTCAGCCTTGTGCATCAGAATCCCTGGAGGGGCTTTTAGAAGGACAGCCGTGCTGGCTCCCCCACATCCACCCTACCCTACCGCACCCCACCCCACCCCTGTCCTGCAAAGAAAGTCCAAATCTCCTATCTGAACCACTTTGTTGCCTCAGCTCTTTTGAACCTCTCAATAATCTCAGTTCTGTTTTTCCCTTCTTCACCCTTCTTTATGACTTCTGGTTTCTGCAGTATCATCAAAGTAATAGGCTTTCTTTTTGTATGTTGACTATTTTGCTGTTGCTTGAGGCATTCTAAAAATGGAGGGGGCTAATTAAGTGGAAACTCTCTGAGATAATTTCAACTCAATCTGGGATGAGACTTCTAACACGTTGCAGAAGATAACAAAGGTCAGGAGCGTTCAGTCTCTTGTTTCACTTGCAGTTGGCTGAGGAGTTATGTGCCAGATCTTAGTCAGGTAACCATCAGGGAAGCCAGATCTTCCTAAGATGACTGGCTTGGCCCGTCTGTTGCTGCAGCTCCTATTAGTCGTCCACTTGTGGAATAGGCTGCAGACATGGTGCCTTTGGGACTTTCTGAAAAGCATTAAAATGCCTGACTCTAATGCAAGATCAAGTACTTGTTACACATCCCATAACAAGCTGTCACTGAAGAAGACGTAGAGTGTATGAGAGACCTGGTCCTGGTTGGTGAGAAGTGGGCAGGTTCTGAGCAAGCAAAACCTAGAAGATAGCAAGCAGTGCAAGATCCTGTAGACGTGCTCTCATGTTCAGAAAATCTTGTCTGTTCTTAGATACATCTAGAGACTTTATACATTTCACCAGAGGAACAATGTCATAAACAGGGAGCATGTTCTCAGCCCAGCTTACCAAAGTCTGTAACTTCACAACACTAAGAGGTATTCAGTTCTGGACTCCCAGCCTAGGGTGTGCTGCCAGAGTATTTACAAAGTTCAGTTGTGTTCTTGATACTTTTCTTTTGGTGGTGGTGGTAGTCCCGTTGTGTGGCCAGGGCCTCTGTGCAGTGTTGAAGAGTGGTGATGGTAGCAGGCATTGTTTCTGTTCTGGTTGTAAAAAGGGTGATGCCGCATGTTTTTGATAAATACCCTTTATCAAGTTAAGGAAATTCTCTTTGATCCCTAACTTGCTAAAATTTGCTGTTTTTTAAGTCACAAGCACATGTTAAACATTGCAGTATTGCATTTTTTTCTCCGCTTGCAAGGGCTTTTTTCCCCTTTAATTCAGCCATATGATGAATTACTTAGATTTTCTATTGTTGAATAGCTTTATCTGGTATCTGTTTTGTTTTGTATTTTTGATTTTTTAGGGCTGCACCTGTGGCACATGGAAGTTCCCAGGCTAGGGGTCAAATTGGAGCTGTAGCCTACACCACAGCTGTAGCAATGCCAGATCTGAGCCACATCAACGACCTACACCACAGCTTGTAGAAACACCACATCCTTAACCCACTGAGCAAGGCCAGGGATCAAACCCACATCCTCGTGGACACTATGTTGGGTTCTTAACCTGATGAACTCCATCTTTCTCTGGTTTTTGTTGCTCTGGAACACTTTGTATAAAGTGGGGATTGCCTGGAAATTCCATGTAGGTTCTGTGTTCTAGAGAAGTCTCAACTCTCAAGTTCCCCACCCCATCTTCTGCTTGTTACTCTAGAGCAGATGCTGTGGTGGAGTGGCATTCCAGGATACCTGCTTAGAATTAATGTGTTAATTTTTAACAAGCTCTGTTAGAATCCCTGGGTAATTCTGATGCTGCTTAAAAAATAAAATTCCTAGCTGGCACATGAGACCCTTGATAATCTAGAGTAGTGAGTGCTGTCATTGATGGAAATGTTCTGCCACCTGTGTTGTCCAGTATAGAAGCCACAAGCCACATGTGGCTGTTGAACACTTGAAATGTGGCTGGTGCAACTGAGGAAGTGACTTTAAGTGTTGATTTAATTTAAATTTCAGTTTCAATTTAAGTAGCAGGTATGGCTGGTGGCCCCTGTTTTGGAGAGCACAGGTTGCAAGTCCTAGCCGCACCTAATTTCCCAGCCCCTCCCACCACTGCCTGCATCCTACTGCTCTCGCTGTCGTACATTTACACCACATTTTTATATCTTCTGCTCTGCCCAGCATGCCTTTCTCCTCACCAGCTGCCTGGCAGCATCTGGTTGGCTCATCCCCTCCCACCCCAGCCTCTGTCCTCAGTGAGAGCGGAGCTTCCTCTCAGTGCCCTTGACAAGCACTTCAAAGTGAAGATAAAATTGTACTCATTTTTCAGTTTTCAAGCCTCAGCACGTGGTAGGTTCTCAGAGGGTAGATGTTTTGCACCAGGTCTAATAAATAGTCTGTAGGAAGGCACATGGCCTAGTCACAGGGCGAGGAGGGGTTTTCATGGCCACCAGGGAGAATGGGAGTTAGGGAATAAAAGGAAGTAACGGTCTCTTGAAGAGCAGCCCTTTCGTTTCAGTTGGAGAGTCAGCACTGTTGAACACTTGGGGCACGGGGTAGCATCATGGGAGCGTGTCTAGAGGCAGCTGCAGGCTGGTTTGAGTGTAGCTGAACAGGGTGTCAGCTGAGACATGGTCGCAGCCTGTGGCAGGGAAACCCTGGGCCAGAGAGAGATTCCCTCTGTCACCCAGGTTGAAGGGTCAGTCAGACTGACAGTGAGGACACCTTCTTTGTCTCTGGTCACTCTGAGGCCCTCCCAAGACTGTGGGCTTGCCCCCAGCAGGTAGCAGCACTTCCCAAGTAGAGAAGGCTCCTTGCTGAGAAAGTTCAGGTCTAGGTGTTCTGCTGAGTCTCCAGTGGGACCAGCACTGGTAGAGCATAAGGAATCCATGTGAACTCATCAAAGAAAAATTGCGTAGAGGTAGGAGACCAGGAATGTCATAGTGAGTCATACATAGGCAAGGGTTGAAAAGTCAGTATTAGAAAGATGAAAGAAAGAGTCGGGCAGCTTGAGAACAGAGGTGATAGTTGGGTACATTCATTTCTCCAGAAAACACTTGTGGAGAAAATAGCAGTGACTTGGCCATAGTTGGGGGCAGAGGGTGAGGGAGGCTCATTAGTGGTTTCCTTAGAAGGATAGCAGACAGTTGAAAGGTAAGGAGAAAATAATACAGAGCAACAGGCATCGCTCACCATTTCAGAAGGCAGTCAGGAAGAGGAAGAGGACATACAGGTAGTAGCAAGAGTGGGCCAGTGTGCTCTCTCACGTGAGTCTTTTCAAAACCAAGTTTGTCAGTTGGTGACTGAAGGCGCTGGAAATAGAACCTGTGGGAGGACAGGGTACTGAAGGTGCCGCAGGGTGGGGATGAGTTTCCCCAGAGAGGAGGAGGGCTGCCCCTTCTCTAGGACTTTGGGGATGGATGAGGCAGGTCTAGAGAGACTGGGGAGACCACAGGGCAGAGACACCAGGGCACAGCATTTGTGACAGGAGGCAGGGAGGGAAGACAGGGCTGCTGGACAGGTGCAGCTATTAGAACAGAATGAATAACACTACTGTTTCTTACAGCCAGCAGCATTAACGGAGTGCCCTCGGGAGGTGGGGGCGGCAGCCTGGGGAGCAACCAGAGAACCCCACTGTTTGAAACTTACTCGGACTGGGACAGAGAAGTGAAGAGGACAGGTGCCTCAGGGTGGAGAGTTTGCTCTATTAACGAGGGCTACATGATATCCACTTGGTAAGTCCACCTTGGACACTGTTATTTACAGCTGTGAGTAACTTTCTCTTTTGGTCATCCCTGCGGCATGTGGAAGTTCCAGGGCCGGGGATTGAACCCATGCTACCACCCCCAAGCTGCTGCAGTGACAATGCTGTATCCTTAACCTGCTGCATCACAAGATTATTCCCATATTCGTTTTTAATAATACTTTAATGAATGATTTATGCATTGTTCAAGGGTCAACTGTAATTAGATTCAGCTTCCAGATTTGAGGCAAGGATGTTTCCTTAGGTGGTGCTGGCTGTACACCTCCTTTGGCATCACCTGGGGCCCAGACGTCATTGTGATGCTGACTGAGCAGCAGGCCCAGCCGCAGTCAACCTACTCTGTCCAGTGCAGAGTTCTCCTTTTATATGGTGGGTTTCGCTGCCGGAAATGTTTTTCTTTAGGACTAAGAATGGTTGTCCAGATCCATTATTTATTAAGGATTGCTGTTGGTCATCTTCCAGTTCTATCAGATTTTTCTCTCAGCAGGTGTCAAGTACCCTGAAGTACCATTTGTATAACGAAGGCAGTATAACTGTTTACTTTTTCCTCTTAACCAGTGTCCTGAATGAGCTGGCTCTCTAGAATCCTCCAAAAGTGACCAGGAAATTGTTTTTTAAATTTGTTTGTTTCATATGATTTAATACTCTTGGGTTTGGGGCACTGTTTTAATGTCATTAGTTTTTCAAATAATCAGTGTTATAGAACAAAGTACAAGAAACTTAGAGTGCAGTGCTGGGGAAGGGGCTTCTTCTGTTGCCTCTGCTTGAATTTAAACTTTTTGGCAACATGCTCTGGGGTGTTACCTGTTAAGAAGCATGTGACAGGCCTGCGTCTGTCCCCCTGCCCAGCCATGTGGAGCAGAGAAAAGAAAAGTCTTCAGATGCAGTGAGTCCACCTGGTAGTAACTGCTCAATAATCAGTGTCCTGGGGTCAGCTTGCCTTTGTGGGATGGGAAACTAGAAGAGGGAGATGAGAAGGAGCTAAAGCCTCTCAGTAGATTTGTGACTTTGCTTTTGGCTTGGTTTGGGGGTCTGGTGTCTCCTTACCTGTCAGAAGAACAAAGGAGTATGTTTTCAGAAATTGCATACATGTTTGATTATAGTCATTCTGGAAAATATTTCACATGCTTCCTTTGTATTTTTTCTCTGCCATAAGTATAACTTTTATGATAATTGACCACATGGGACATGCTCCAGACTGAGACATCCAGGTTCATCAGTATCACCCACGGTGCCCACCTCATGGCTGCTGAGTAGGACCCACATTAATCCACTTAGCTGCCCACTTACCTGCTTTTTTTCCCCCTCTGCAGCCTTCCAGAGTACTTTGTTGTGCCAAGCTCTTTAGCAGACCAAGATCTAAAGATCTTTTCCCATTCTTTCATTGGAAGAAGGATGCCAGTAAGTGATATCTATTGGATTTAATACTGATGTCCATTTTAACTACCCAGTCAAGTAAGGCCCTGCTTCTCTCCTAGTTCTGGTGCTGGAGCCACTCGAACGGCAGTGCTCTTGTGCGCATGGCCCTCGTTAAAGATGTGCTGCAGCAGAGGAGGGTTGACCAGAGGTAATCTGGGGGGGTGAGGGGGTGGTCAGTGGCATCTTCTATTGTTCTAGAGAAGTACAGTAAACTCCTGACCAGCAAAGGATATTTGGAAAGCACCATATAGTCTATACAAGAATTAGCAGTGTAGAAAGAATGTGAATGTATTAAAATTATCACTTGAGCTAGACAAAGTATAATTTAATTCTTTGATTTATAAGACATTTGAGGATCTTACTTTGCTGACACCTTGCTTTAATGAATTTTCAAAGTATAGCAGTTACCAGTTTGAGACACTTTAGGATGAATCAGCTTTTTCTTGTGGTGTCATGTGTCCTGGGTCTTCAAAGTCACAGTTGCCAGAATGGTGGTTTAATTAGCTGTCACAAATAAGTTATCCGCCAAAGTCCCAGGTGACCTCCGTGCAATCGAAGTAGGAGGACTTTCTTGGGCTTCCTTATACCCTTGAGCACCACTGTGGGGCAGGCTCTCTGAAAGTCCTCTGGACTCCTGGCTCCTGCTCCTCTCCACTTCCAGAAGCTCCCCTTCCTCACTGCCCTCCTCTCTCCAAACAGGATTTAGAGCTTGTTTCGCGCCACCTCCTCTTCCCATTCCATATATATTCCCTTCCTAATGCTCAGCTCTGGCTGTGTCGCTAGTGACTATCAAATTTATATCCCCAGTCTGATTGGACATTTTCCACGTGGAGGTCTCAGAGGGCCTTGAAATTCATGTTCAAGCCCAAACTCAAGTATATGAGCACCTTACCCTCTCCCAGCCATCCCCCAGGAACCATGGATCATCCTCAGTGCCTTCTCTCTACTTCCCTTCCCTCATCCAGGCCATGGTAGGATTCTGTCCCTTCACTTCTCAGGAAGCTTGCCTCAGCTCCTCCTCTGCCAGGGTGTCGGAGGGGCCCTCCTGTCTTCCCTCACATCTCTTCCCAGCACCCCATCTCTTCTGGGCACATTCTGCATGCCTGCCCACCACTCATCCTCTGCATCTCCATTCAAACATCACTTCCTTAAGATAAGAGTACCCTCATCTCCCAAGTCAGATTGGTCCCTTAAGTTACACATTCTCTGTACCTCTGATTTTTCTCTTTAATGCTTACCTCAGCTTCTCATTGTATGTGTATGTTATGTCTGATTACTGCCTGTCCTTACAAGACCGTGAGGTTGAAGGGATTGTGTCTGTTTATATACCATTGTTCAGTTCTGTTCAACATCAGGAAATACCTGCAGTATTGAATATTCAATACTTGTCCAGTAAATGAGGAACAAAGAAAAAGATCTTAGAAAACAGGCTCAGAGAGTCTGAGAAATGGTGTACCACCGTCTGTTATTAGTATAGTCAGATGGCATGTTTTTTCCACAGTGCTTCCATGACAAAGGCATATTTGCTGAAGCCAATAACTGTCAAGTGACCCCCAAATGACCCTGCAGTTTTCCGGAAAGGAGGGTGACCAGAGTCCACACAAGGCCACGTTCTCGTGTGGATTTAAATTTTATCGTAACCACACAGTTAATTAACTGTTCAGTCCTACCTTGTCCTGTATTGTCTATACTGACATGTCCACTGATTCAGTGCTGGGTCAGAAATGTTGCTGCAGCACTGTTAACTATGAAACCTTAGAACTGGTGGCAGTTTTTTAATTTTTTAATTCATTAAGCTAAGAATTATTTTACTTCCTTCTGTGTCTCTATTTTGTTCTTCATAATCAGGACAGATTCTCTTTATCCTTCAACCTCACCTCCCCTCTTTCCTTCCTCAGATTTGCCATCTTAGCCCCACTGGCTTTCTCTTGGTTTCCCCAGCAGCCAGGTGTGTGTCCCACCACAGGACCTCCCCCCAGCCATCCCTTACCTGGAATTCCTCCCCAAGGTCTTTGCACAGCTCCTGGTCTTTTGGGTTTCATCTTCAGTATCATCTTCACAGAGGAGTTTTTTTGACCTCGTGACCCCACAGCCGGTTACTTTCTCACCCACCCCCAACCACCATAGAGTGTAAGCTCCACAGAGGCTGAGCCCTGGCCTATCTTGTTCCTCTCTCCCTCCCCAGCCCTCAGAGACTGCCTTGGCTCATAGTAGGTGTTCAGAAATGTGTGTTCACTAAATGAATGAATAGTGACTAAAAGATTTTGTCTTTATTAGGATTTGTAATGCGATAACTAAAAGTCATCCACAGAGAAGTGACGTTTACAAATCAGACTTGGATAAGACTTTGCCCAATATCCAAGAAATACAGGCGGCTTTTGTAAAACTTAAGCAACTATGCGTTAATGGTAATTTCATTTTTTGTTTTATACATGTAAATAGTGAATGGGGTATATATGAGGCATGCCAGAAAAAGTGTAATTACTTAAAAATTTAGAAGTAGATATATTAAGTAGAGGCTTGTTGAAATACCTGCACAAATTATTTTATGAGAATTTTAGAAGCTCTTAGAAAGTGAAGTTTAAGCTACTTTTACTTTTGAAGGAAAAGGTGAACCAATTAATCACTTTCAAATCATGGTCAGCTACTTTTATAAAAGTGTCTGCTAAGTAGAACAGCATTCCACCTTACAGACAAACTTACTAAAATTTTAGTGTATGCAGGTATATTTTGAGTTACAAACTTGATATGATTTTCAGACAATGCCATGTTATAATCTGTGCAGCCTCAGAGTTCCATTATGTCTGTTTGAACACTTACATATCAGGTGCTTTCAATGTGCCCTGTGAGTCACATGAAAGCATCTTCGGTGTAAAATGGGTCCTCCTTGAAGTGTGTACAGAGAGAGCCCCTGGTCACCAGGTGGCGGGAGAAACAGCCATGGTGGGGGCCAGAGTGATGGGTGGGTGCTGCCTGGAAGGAGAGCTGGGAGGGGTTGTGTTTAAAAAACACAGTGGAGTTCCTGTTGTAGCTAAGCAGGTTAAGAACCCAACATAGCAGGGATCATCGAGGGTGCGGCCTGGCCTGGCTCAGTGGGTTCAGTATTCGGCGTTCCCCCAAGTGCAGTGTAGGTTGCAGATGCAGCTCATATCTGGCGTTGCTGTGGCTGTGGCATAGGCTTCAGCTGCAGCTCCCATTTGACCCCTAGCCTGGGAACTTCTATATGCTGTAGGTGCAGCCTTAAAAAAACAAAAACAAAACACCACAGTGACTGTGTCTTTTAGCCATCCAGTCAGTGGATATGACTGAAGCATGGGGTTTATGAAGTGAGAGGCTCCTTGAAACGGTCCAGGACATGATTGGGCAGGGCAGTACAAGTCCTGCCAGGAAGGTGTTCCCTTTCCTGCAGCAGTCACCCACCAAGGCCACATAAACCGTGCGCCGGGAGGCAGCACTGGCAGCAGGGAGCTGGGAGAGGTGGGGAGGGTGAGGCTTGCAGTGAGGAAGCTGAGGAGGGAGGGCCAGAATCAGCCCTTAGAAGGCAGAGTGGCCAGTCTCCCCAAGATCTCCCTAAAGAGCCAGAGATGGGATGAAGACCTGGGGGAATACTTTGTCTCATTTTTTATACAATTGTAACCTATATTCTTAAATGTTTATATTATTAAGTGAAAGTGCATAACACTTTCTTAAAGTCAACTTTTAAATATTACAAACTGTGATGTCACCTAACTGAATTTGATTATGAAAATTTCAGCTTAAAAGAAGTGTAAAAATTTTAGATGTATGTGTGATGATATATATATATATAATTATCAATTATAGAACCATTTGAAGAAACTGAAGAGAAATGGCTGTCTTCACTGGAAAATACACGGTGGTTAGAATATGTAAGGTTGGTACAGGTGCTCTTTTGTTTTAACTTTTTTTTTTTTTTTTTTGAAATAATTACAGAGTCACAGGAGGTACAAACATACTGTGGAGAAGCATGCACTCCTCACCCAGCCTCCCGCAGTGGTAACATCTCACATAACTAGACTGCAGTTCTCACAACCAGGGCCTCAACAGTAACACAAACTACAGGCCTGACTCAGACCTCACCACCTTATACCTGCTCTTGCACGTGTGCATGTATGCATGGCCCCTCACGTGTTTAGGTTCACATGACCCCCGTCACAGTCGGAGCTCTCCATCACCAAAGGCCCCCTCCTACGCCCACACCCCCCACATCCCCTCACCATCCCTAAAATCACTGATACCATCTCTGTCTGTAGTTTGGTGATATCAAGAATGTCATGTAAGGGAGTTCCCGTCGTGGCACAGTGGTTAACGAATCCGACTAGGAATCATGAGGTTGCGGGTTCGGTCCCTGCCCTTGCCCAGTGGGTTAACGATCTGGCGTTGCCATGAGCTGTGGTGTAGGTTGCAGACGCGGCTCGTATCCCGTGTTGCTGTGGCTCTGGCATAGGCCTGCGGCTACAGCTCCGATTCGACCCCTTGCCTGGGAACCTCCACATGCCGCGGGAGCGGCCCAAGAAATAGCAAAAAAAAGACAAAAATAAATAAATTTAAAAAAAAAATTAAAAAAAAAAGAATGTCATGTAGGAAGTTGCTGTTGTGGCTCAGTGGGTTACAACCTGACTGGTATCCATGAGGATGTGGATCCGATCCCTGGGCTCGATCAGTAGGTTGGGGATACAGCATTGCTGTGAGCTGTGGTGTAGGTTGCAGACATGGCTCTGATCCCACACTGCCATGGCTGTGGTGTAGGCTGGCAGCTGCAGCTTCAATTCGACCCCTGGCCTGGCAACTTCCATGTGGCCCAGGGGAAAAAAAAAAAAGAATGTCACATAAATCAACATATTTATTTATACAAAAGGTTAATGAATTTCCCTGATAAGGTCAAAATATACTTGATGAATCATATAAATACTGAGGAAATTCAGAAAGGTTATAGAGAATACAAATGCGTGTAGTGAAAGGTTAGATTTGCTTGATTTCAAGTACTATAAAAAATATTTCTAGTGGAAATTTTGTTTTTAACAATATTTTTCCCTTTCTCTTTCCAGGGCATTCCTTAAACATTCAGCAGAACTTGTGTACATGCTGGAAAGCAAACGTCTGTCTGTAGTCCTACAAGGTAATTCATTATAGAACACACTGGTCCCTGTGCCAGCCAGCTTGACTGTGATCCGCAGTCAAGACATTACATGCATCTTAGCTACCTCTTACTTACTGCAGTGCCATCACATACACTACAGACCCCACATATCATTAGAATAAAATAGTGACACAGAATCCTTGGTAGAAGAAGAGAAAGGAGTCACATTATTTGTCCTCTGTGAAATTTTTCTCCTATATATGGAGAAAATCTTTCATTTAAGCAAAGGATAATTGTATGTCAAGTAACTTTACAGCTAGTAGAATTTTTAAGCTTACAGATGAAGTTTAATAAACCATGAACCACCTGATTTTATAATATATTCACATTGCATAGTTTATGAATATGCTCTGCTACTGAAGCTTACAGAAATATGGTTACCAACTGCCACATTTAACTGGCTTTAACAAAATCATGTGAAAAAACAAGCCTTAGGGGGGAAAAAAAACAAACGCAAAAAGAAACGCTTAACCGATGCATTTGGAGTGTAACTTGCAAATGCATACAGAGCCCAGCCCTCCAGTGACCTCTCTCTCAGCCGTGGCGATTCTCATCCTGCTGCCAAACCCTACTTCGCACATTCCTTTATGCAATTGTTGTAACATAAAATGCCTCAGAAGAGATACTGAGCCTGCATTCTACTAACATTTTTTTAGATGTATTTATAGTTTCTTGAGGTGTAGTTTATATATTATAGAGTTTACCTGTACTGAATGCGTGATTCCATAATTTTTAGTAAATAGACAGGGTCCAGTTTTAGAAATTTTCCATCACCCTGGAAAGATTCCTTGTTTCCCAGTCCTAGGCAACCACTAACCTGCTTTCTGTCTCTAGATGTGCCTTTTCTGGATGTTTCCTCTAAATGAAATCATACAGTGTATGGTCTTTTTTCATCTCATATACGTGTTTTTGAAGTTTTTTCACATAGCATGTCGCAGCAGTTTGTCTCTCTTTATTTCTGAGGAGTGTACCAGTCTTGTAAATACCACGTTTTATTTATCCATTTACTTGTTGATGGATATTTGGATTGCTTCCACTCTCTGGCTATTATAAATTGTGCTGCTTTTAACATTCATAGAAAAGCCTTTGTGGGACATATGCTTTTATTTATTGTGGGTGGGGTACCTAGAAATGGAATTGTTCAGTTATATAGTACATTTGTATTGTAAGGGACTGCCAAGCTGTGTGCTCAAGTGTGTGTACCCTGTTCACCTTCCCCTCAGCAGCACACCCTAGCCAGCACTCTCATTGTCTTCCTTGAGGCATGTAGTCATTCTAGTTGTGAAGTGGGATTTCCTTGTAGTTTTTTTGTTGTTTTTTTTTTTTGTCTTTTTTTTTTTTTTTTTGCTATTTCTTTGGGCCACTCCTGCGGCATATGGAGGTTCCCAGGCTAGGGGTCGAATCAGAGCTGTAGCCACTGGCCTACACCAGAGCCACAGGAACACGGGATCCGAGCCGCGTCTGCGACCTGCACCACAGCTCATGGGAACACCGGATCATTAACCCACTGAGCAAGGGCAGGGACCGAACCCGCAACCTCATGGTTCCTGGTCGGATTCGTTAACCACTGCGCCACGATGGGAACTTTCCTTGTAGTTTTTATTTCCATTTTCCTAATGCATCTCCTGTGCCTATTGGCCATTAGTGTTTTGCCTTTGAAATACCAAACCTCTTACCTATTACTCAGTTATATATTTTATCATTGAGTCCTAAGAATACAGGTTCTTTATGTTTTTATCTAATTTGCAAATATTTTCTCCCAGTCTGACACTTGTCTTTCCATTTTCTTGATAACTTTTGAAGCACAAATTTTTAAATTTTGATGAAGTCCACTTTATCCATTTTTTTCTTTTACGAATCATGTTTTTAGTGTTCTATCTAAGAACTGCTTGGCTAATTCAGGGTTTTGAAGACTTTCTCCTGTATTTTATTCTGTAAACATTTTATAGTTTTACATCTACGTCTGTGATTCATTTTGAAGTTTTTGTGTATGATGTGAGGTAAAGGTCTGTATCACCTCTTTCGCATATATATTGAGTTGTCCCAGCACCATTTGTTGACAAGACTGTTCTTTCTTTGTTGATGTGCTCGACAAAGGTCTGCTGACTCTCAGTTTTATTCCATGATCTTTATGTCTGTCCTTATGCCAGTACTACGTTCTCTGGAGTGCTGTAGCTTTGGGGTACATTTCGAACTTAAGACATGTAAGTACTCCAACTTTGTTTTCAGAATTGCTCTCCTGGAGTTCCCGTTGTGGCTCAGTGGGTAAAGAACCCAACATAGTGTCAGTGAGGATGCAGGTTTGATTCCTGGCCTCACTCAGTGGGTTAAGGATCTGGTGTTGCTGTAAGCTGAGGCATAGGTTGCAGATGCAGCTCAAATCCCGTGTTGCTGTGGCTGTGGTATAGACTGGCAGCTGCAGCTCTGATTTGACCCCTGGCCTGGAAACTTCCATATGCTGCTAGTGTGGCCCTAAAAAAAAAAAAAAAAAAAAAAAAAGAAAAAATTGGTTTCGTAATTCTAGGTCCTTCATATTCTGTATAACTTTTAGGATCAGCAAAAAATCCTACTGAGATTTTGAGAGGAATATATTGAACCTATAGATTGAGGAGAGTACCATTGTAACAATAGTGAATCTACCAACCCATGAAATGAATATCCATCTATTTGGGTTTTCTTTCATGTCATGTCAGCAGTATTTTATAGTTTTTAGTGCACAACTCTTGCACTTATTGTGTTAAATTCCAAGTATTTTATTTTTGGTGTCGTGAATACAGTTGTTTTCTTAACTTCATTTTCAGGTTTATTGTGTACTCATTGCTATTGTGTATAGAATTCCTACAACCTTACTGCACTCATTGAATAGTTCTAGTAGTCATTTTGTGGATTCCATACAGGTTTGTTTTGTATTGTTTTCACATACAGCCACACACACTGTCTGCAGATAACCGTTATTGCTTTTTCCTATCCAATCTGGATGCCTTTATTTTTCTTGCCTAATTTCCCTGAGTAGGGCTCAAGGAATGTGCAGTACACCTGACCAAAGCAGATGTCCTGTTGCCCATCTTAGGAGAAAGTCATTCAGTCTTTTGCTGTTAAGAATGATGTTACTTATAGGTTTTTGTAGATTTCCTCTTAGTCAAGTCAAAATTCCCTTCGATTCCTGGTTTGCTAAGAGTTTTTATCCAGAATGAATGTTGAATTTTCATCACACAGATGCTTTTTATGCATCTAATGAGACGATCATGTTATTTTGTCCTTTACTGCATTATTAGGTGTATTACTTTGTCAATGTTAAGCCAACCTTGCATTTCTAGGATAAATTCTTGCATTCCTGAGAAAATTTGTCCTGTTCATACTCTATTGATGACTTTTATATTTAATCATAAGGGATATTATTCAATAGTTTTCTTCTGATTTCTTTGACTGGCTTTGCTATCAGATTATTACTGGCTTCATTAAAAAGGTCACCAGCCACAGAAGTTGTGATGGAAATGTTTGCCACCATTTCACAGGATGGTGGACAATTCCGTTTCTCTCCTGTACCTCTGAGTCAGTGGAGTTGTCAGTAGAAAGATTGCATGATATTTAATATCCTTGGCAAAGCAGAAATAGAATGGACTCTTAAAAAGTTTCTACCACATATCACTGAAATGTAAAAAGTGTGAGGGATATGCTTCTAATTATCTGGAAAATACTAGTATGTAAAAGGCCATCTCCCTTTAAATTAATTTAGTCGATCTAAAAGTCTGTGGAGGGGAGATCCCATTTTGGCAACCCCAACTAGTACCCATGAGGATGTGGGTTCGATCCCTGGCCTCATACAGTGGGTTAAGGATTCATTGTTCCATGAGTTATGGTGTGGGTCACAGATGTGGTTCACATCCTGCATTCCTGTGGCTGTAGTATAGGCCAGCAGCTAGGGCTCTGATTCAGCCCCTAGCCTGGGAACTTCCATATGCTGGAGGTGTGACCCTAAAAAGACCAAAAAAAAAGTGTGTATGGAGTTTTGGTTATAACTCAGCAGTAACAAGCCCGCCTAGTATCTGTGAGGATGAGGGGTCAAACCCTGGCCTCACTCAGTGGGTTAAGGATCCCGTGTTGCCATGAGTAGTGTAGGTCGCAGAGGAGGCTTGAATCTGGCGTTGCTGTGATTGTGGCATATAAGCTGGCAGCTGTAGCTCTGATTAGACCGCTGGCCTGGAAACTTCTGTATGCCTCGGGTATGGCCCTAAAGAGGAAAAAAATAAATAAATAAGTAAATAAAAGTCTATAATACTTTAGAGTTGCTGGGTCTGAATAAAATCTCCAAACATGGATGATTTTGAAGGCAGCCTAGGCACAGAGTACTGAATAATTTGCCTTTCCTTCACTTTCTCTCTCATCATTTTTCAATGTGCTAATCTTTTTCTTTCCATTTTATTGACAGAGGAGGAGGGAAGAGACTTGAGCTGCGTTGTAGCTTCTCTCATTCAAGTGATGCTGGATCCCTATTTTAGAACAATTGCTGGATTTCAGAGTCTGATACAGAAAGAGTGGGTCATGGCAGGATACCCTTTCCTGGATAGATGCAACCACTTAAAGAGATCGGAGAAGGAGGTAACAAGATCTTAGTGCTATTGTCAGTCCTTAAATGTACACGAGCTAAAACCTGTCATTATGTGAAGAGATGTTCCCTCCGTAAGAGATAAGGAGGCATTTTAAATATTGCATCTACATTGTATTGCAGTGTATCTTAGCTTCCTTAGTCTAAGACTGATTGATAGATTAGAGTCCAAGTTGAGATACTTAGGAAAATTTTCTTAACTATGTACATAAACTTCTAAAAAGTTGTCTATTGAATTTCTCTTCAGTTGAAAACTGCTTAAAGAAATGTGTTGGAGTTCCCGTTGTGGCACAGTGGAAACAAATCCGACTAGTATCCATGAGGATGCGGGTTCGATCCCTGGCCTCACTCCATGGGTTAAGGATCTCGCGTTGCCATGGGCTGTGGTGTAGGTTGCAAATGGAACTCCAGTCCCGAGTTGCTGTGGCTGTGGTGTAGGCTGGCAGCTGTAGCTCTAATTTGACCCCCAGCATGGGAACCTCCATATGCCTTGGGTGCAGCCCTAAAAAAGAAAAAAAAAAAGAAATACTTAATTCTTTAGCAAAGTAGACAGCTAGCACATGAGCTACTTTGAAAAATCAGTCTTGGAATATCATAGCTTCTTAAAATGGGGCACATGTGTTAGGAGTGGAAAGTTTGAGAGGGACATCTTTATAACAGCTGTGCGTTGGTGGCTGTCTTGGGTCCATAGTGAAGCTGGGAAAGGCTCTGCAAGCCACTAACAGTGAGGGTTGTTTGAGAGAGCAGTGTGACTCAGGGTGTCTAGTGACTAACACAGACTATCATCATCTGAGGAGACCTTGGCAGGGAACACCTCACTGTTAAGGCGCTGGACTCCTTGGGATGCGCTGGGCAGGACACTAGCTGTCATCCACTGCTGTCCTGAAGAGCATGTAATCCAGTGGCCAGTGCCAACTATTTCCTCAAACTCCAGAAGGTTTTCCAAATGCTGAGCCTGCAGGGTCAACCAAAAGCTAAAGTCTTTTTAGCGGATTTTTGTTTGTTGCATTTTAATTGTTGTAAAGAATTAGTTCCAGGATTGGCCTAAACATATATTTCAGTGTCCCCCAATTCATACAGTGGCACCCTGCCCATCTATTTACTTGCCACTTTAGCTCGGCATACTATTCAGGCAAAGAAAGGCTGTGACGTGTGTTACCACCCAGCTCTGTCTCATCTGTTCATGTATCCTTAGCTCAGCTTCAGAGCCATGTGTTCAGGCCTAGCTGTTTTTCTGTTAACCTCTTTCTTCATATCAACAAGAAATTGGGAAATAAACATGGACAACTGCAGGAAAAATTAAGTAACCCCATTCCCATGTGTGTTTGCCAGGCTCCCCTGTTTCTGCTGTTCCTGGATGCCGTGTGGCAGCTGCTAGAGCAGTACCCGGCAGCCTTTGAATTCTCCGAGACCTACCTGGCCGTGCTGCATGACAGCACCCGTGTGCCCCTGTTTGGCACTTTCCTCTTCAACTCCCCTCACCAGCGTGTGAAGCAGAGCACAGTAAGTGAGCTGCAGCTGGGGCTCCATGGTCATTTTTTACAACCTTATTGAGATAGCATTGAAGTACAATTAGCTGTGTATTTAAAACTCTTAGTTTCCATTTTAAGCTGCAGTTTCTGAAGGAATAATCTAAAGACAGAAAAATCTAGGACCTTGAACTTGTTTCATTTTTATGAGTGTTTTTATGTATTTTTCTCTGGTGCATATTGTTCATAATAAGCCAATTTAAAGATGTAACTTAGTGTAACCACCTTAAATGTTGTGCTTTTGTCTTTCTATTTTCACATTTGGGCTATCTGAATGGGTACTCAATAAGCTCCTATTTGAGGACATTTATTTCCTGGGTCAGTGGAATAAAATTTGTGCAGAGCGAATTATTGAAGAGTTCTGTGGAGAAGGAATCTCAGAGATGAAATGAAGGCATGATTGTATTACTGCTTCAGGTGCCCTCAGAACCCCACCTGCTGCATGGCAGTCACTTTTACATAGGACCATCAGCTTCTAGTTGCCATTTGTTGACCTAGAGGAAGAACATGACGAAGAAGGGTCTCAAGCCAAACCTGAAACTAGCTTCTGGTTGCCCTTGGTGGAGCCTTTCAGAACCACAAGTTCTGTTCACCCACATCTGAAACAACAAGACTGGCTAGTAAATGCTGCAGTGACCACTGAGAAAAGCAGAAAGGACCACTCTTGTGGGCCATCTGGGGGCCGTCAGGCCTGGGACTGGGAAGATGCTGAGCCTGGGTTTCTCACTCATAAACACCTATCTGACAGTGGTAGGACAGACCTGCTGTGAACAGAAGCACCAGCCGGTTGTCTTGCAGAATCAGATTTGGGTTGAGGCTGTAAAGGAGAAATGCGCTGGCCGTGTAAGAGGTGGCTTTATTCAGATGGTCGAATCAGGGAGAACCCACTTGTGAGGAACGTCCCACAGCAAAGGATGGGGCCTGGAGCTGTTGGAGAGGCAGGAGTGGGGTCCAGAGGGTGGCAGAGCAGGTCACTTCAGTGTGGGGAGCCAAGTCTCAGCTGCCCTCCAGAACACTCGGCACTGGCATGGGGTGTGTTAGGTTGGACGGTTTGGAAAGGAAGTCTTTAAAAATACGTCCTGTGCTTCCCTGAAAGACTATAACCTCTCTTCCTGCCGTACTCAGACGAGTAATCAGCTCAGGGGTTCCTGAGGTGGGGACACTGCTTGTCCATAAAACAGATGGGGCTGGAGGGACTCCTCTTCCTGTCTCCTTCACAGGGTGTTGTGTTTGCCTGCCCTTGGCTTTCTTTTCTTCTCTCACTGCCCTGGGCATCAGCCATGCATGGTGCACACTCACGCAGTACCCTTCCAGGTTTACATGAGGCCAGGAGATCAAACAGCCTCGTTCGACTCATTGTAAAACACAAGGCCCCAGGACCGCAGCTGCTGGGTGAGCACCTGCACCAAGGGCTCAGGAGGCCAGGTGATAGCTCACTCCTCACCCCTGCTCCCTGGCCAGATGCTGGGTGGGCCAGGGTATGTTCACACATAGACTTCTCCACTGTAATAAAGGTTAAGTATGTTTGAACTGGATATTTGGGTTAGTAGATGCAAACTATTATATTTAGAATGGATAAGCAGTGAGACTACTGTACAGCACAGGGAACTGTGTCCAATCTGTGAGGATAGAACACAATGGAAGATACGTGAGAAAGGGAATGTAAACATGTGTGACTGGGTTACTTTGCTATACAGCAGAAACTGGCACAACACTGTAAGTCAGCTAAGTATACTTTCACTTAAAAAAAATTTTTTAAGGAGAGAAAAAACAAATGTGTAGCATCTGCTTTCCCTGCCCCATGCTCTGGTGTCATGTTTTTTTAATTTGGCTTTTTTCAGATGCCTTTTTCAGGAAATACACAAATCCCTCACTCCCTCAGCCCTTTACTTTTGAGATTTGACTTCACAGCGGGCCTGGGAGCCATCAGTGCTGCTCATGTGTCTCTGGGGTGCTGGCGTTGACCTGAGGGTCTGACTCCTAGCACTGTTCTCAGTCCTTCCACACAGCCACGGGAAAGGGCTTCCTCTGTCTGCTCTGAAGCCGCCTCACACTAGTGGTCAGAGCCTATTTGTGCAAAATCTGAACTTCATGGCGATAAATATTTTTAGTTTTCACTTTACAAAAAGATGACTGTTTTTACATACTCTCATAAGGACTGTTAAAACAGGTTGGGGTTTATATTTCACTAGATTTCAGCTCTTAATAACACTATTTTCTAAAGCAAATGGATTTTTATCCTTGCATATATATGGTGAAATTTCAGACAACTGAAAAAAATCGTTAATGTATTTGGTGCTTAAGGAGCTAAGTTGTATTTGCTTGAATTAGAAAATGTGAAGTGCCCAAGGTCATCAGTTAATTTAACCATCTCCTACCTGGTCTCAGGCCACACTGCCCATGGCCGGGCCTGGCCTCCTGACTGCAGCATTTTGTTTCCTGATAACATTTAGTCTCTGCCTTTTTTTCTAATTTCCAAAGAAATTCTTGTTCTTTGTAGAAATTCTGGAGAATGCTAAATGGTACAGAGCAGAAAGTAAGAGTATCATTTCCCACCATGCAGAGCCTTGGTGTTTGGGGCTATTTCCTCCAGAGAGCTAATCTGTATACACTATTGTGGGCTGCTCTGTCGCTGGGCCAGGACAAGTTCCTTTCTCCACATCACTGAGTGGGCCACTCCTTTCCTCCTCCACATCCAGACAGTTGGTTTTCACCCCATAGCATTGTGCTGCCTGGGTCTGCTGTGGTGGCAAAGCCAAGTCTCCAGGCTGCGTGAGCCCTCGGGGGGCTGAGGTACAGTCCTGTGAGCAAAGGGCCCCGCCTCAGTGCGCAGACCATGGAGAGTGGATTCCTGCCTCCCTGCTCCTGAGCTGTGGCCCAGATGTTCGAGGTCACTGGGTGAGTGAAGTAGGCTACCCACTTAGAAAAAGTGTAAGAGGGGACAGTGATTTCCATCCAGAGATTGTTTTGCTAATCCACTTACCAAGTCTCATTCAACAGGTAACTTACATAAATGTGTGATCATGTGCTTAAAGAGTAAAATGCTGCTATCATAAAAATTACTTTGGCACATTTATGGTATCCCACCAGTGAAATTTCACGTCTTGTAATGATGCTCTCATTGCCCAGAGGGCTCAGCTTCCTTGGTGATTGGGGAGAAAACACGCTCTTCTCGTTCTGCAGGGAACCAGGCTTCTCTCTTCTCAGGAAATGGAGCGTGCTGCTCCCATGAGATTGTGCTTGCTCTAGTGCAGAAAATTTGTATACTGAGGAATAACTTACCAAAAAGGAATTTGTTATGAGAAAATCTTTAGCTTGGCCTTGTTTCACAGAAGTTCAAATGTTTTATTTTGCAGGAATTTGCTATAAGCAAAAATATCCAGTTGGGTGATGAAAAGGGTTTAAAATTCCCCTCAGTTTGGGACTGGTCTCTTCAGTTTACAGCAAAGGATTGCACCCTTTTCCATAACCCCTTGTACATTGGAAAGAGCACACCTTGTGTACAGAACGGTTCTGTGAAGTCTTTTAAACGGACAAAGGTAAATTACAAAAATGCACTAACAGTGAAAACCTGATGTTGGCTCACACATAACCAAAAACCTCTTCTTCATGGCAGAGTAGTTAAAGTCCAGTCACTGCTTGTGCCAGTGTGGGTTTGAGGGAGCATCACTTTTTCACTCACATGACTGTGCCCTGACCTTGTGTCTTGGTGTCGAGTCGGATGGCCCTGGTTGTCACCTCAAGAGTCAGATTCCAGCCCTGCGCCCAGGGTCTATCTCCTAAAACCTGTCCACTCCTCCTGTTCTTTCTTCAGTCAGCCAGGTCTAGCTTTTCTTTAGCCCAGAAATCTTAGAAATGTACACTTAAGCAAATGAGAGGCAGACATCGTTTCACCGCACTGGCTTTTTTACTGTGCTTCAGAGATAGTACATTTTTTACAAATTGAATGTTGGTGGCAACCCTGTGCCAAGTTTGTCTGTCAGTGCCCTTTTTGCAGCAGTATTTGCTCGTTTCTTGTCTTTGTGTCACATTTTAGTAATTCTCAAAATATTTCAAATTTTTTCATTATATTTGTCATGGTGATCTCTGACCAGTGATCTTTGATGTTACTATTGCAGAAAGATTACAACTCAACTGAGCTCAGATGATAGCATTTTTTAGCAATAAGGTGTTTAAATATGCACAGTTTTTAGACACAGTGCTACTGCACACTTGAATAGACTGTAGTATATTGGAAGCATAACATCTGCACTGAGAAAGCAAAAAACTCACATGACCTGCTTTTTTGCAATGTTGGCTTTTTTGCGGTGGCCTGCAATGATGGGTAGGGTGTCATCCCCACCCCATGCAGTCTATGGCCTCAGCAGAGTCGAGGCCTGAAAATGCTAAACTTGAGTGGAGGAGGATGGAAACAGGTATTACCAGGAAGAGGACAAAATGTCCTTTAAAGTTGAAATTCTGCCAGTTTTTCACAATACCAAGTTTACATTTACCATTATACTTTTACTGTCTTTCTAATAAAAAGGGCATCTCGGGAAAATAACCCTAACATCTCTCTTCCATACAGAAAAGCTACAGCTCCACGCTAAGAGGAATGCCAGCTTCCTTAAAGAATGGAGTCATCAGTGACCAAGAGTTCCTTCCAAGGAGAAACTCACTGATACTAAAAATGAAGCCAGAGCCTCCTCAGCACAGTGACAGCCAGGACAGGGGCATGGAGCAGTTCTTCAGAGAGTGGTTTTCCAGCCCTGTGGACCTGCACGGGGTAATTCTGCCGCGTCTCTCTGGAGCATACATAAAGCTGTGGAAACTGTGCTACTTCCGCTGGGTCCCAGAGGCCCAGATCCATCAAGGGGGCTTCATCACGGCCTTCCACAAGCTGTCGCTGCTGGCAGACGAGGTGGATGTGCTCAGCAGGACACTGCGGCAACACCGGGGCCTCCTGGACACCCGCTGTGCCGAGCCAGACCAAGGCAGGATGTACTTCCGCTCCAGCGGTCCACACGACACTTCGGGGACACCGGACTTTCTCTCCTCCTCCTTTCCCTTTTCCCCAGTAGGCAATCTGTGCAGGCGAAGCATTTTAGGAACGCCATTAAGCAAATTTTTAAGTGGGGCCAAAATATGGTTATCTACTGAGACACTAGCGAATGAAGACTAAAACGTAGTATTTTTTTCTGAGGGAGCTAGAAACACTTTCCTCTGGATTAAAATTGCCAACCTAGGCATTTGAAGCTCTAGTAATTTTCTATTAAGAGTAACACTTGAAATTTGCACTAACAGGTAAAAACATGTTGATTTATGCTTCCTTCACAGTATTTTTAAAAGATAGGCATAAATTTTGTTATTTATGTCCCTGTCCTGTCATTCTGTCTGGCTCATTTATAGGTCTTTTGCAAGCAGACATCCCCACAGTCTTATATTATTGTCGTCAAGCTAATCAGGTTTTGTCTGTGACATGTTTTGTCCACATCCATTTTCCCAGCCACCTCCCACAGGCTCCCTGATCATCAGTGGCCTTAGCAACGCTGAGAAGCAAGCAGTAGGAAAATGAGGAAATCAGTGCTTACTATATTTTCAAGAAGCAGCCACCAAAACCCCAGGTATTTGTGTATTTTTCTGGTTGCGCTCTATTATCTAACTAAGCACACCTGAGAGTTGTGTGTTCCAAGACCATAATTTATTTTAGATCACTGTGTTTGGGACCGCAGATCACTGTGTTTTTAAATCATGAGTTTGCTTTTAACTTCATAGGACTAACTTTAAATTGATATGCACTGCTGACTTTAAAAGCATTTGCTGTAGATTAAGTGCCTTTGACATTAATATTAAGATATAAATACCACAGAGTAAAATAGAATTTGTCTTTAAGGTAGAGCCCCACTGCACATTGGAAAGAGGCTATTCACACTCAGCTTCGTACCAACAGCCAGGAGTCCCCAAAGCCACATGTCCCTCTGGAAGTCACCAGGACACATCAGCTGTACAGGGGGTGGTCGGTGTTGGTGCAGCAGCATTGCTGAAACCCACCCTCAAAAACAGAGGCCCCATCAGTAGTTCAATATGGTGAACTCTTGTTGGAAATTTCCCTTGGAAATAAGCAATGAGGTCAAGAGTCAGGTCACTCGCCCAGAAGCCCCTCCCTCCCGCAGACAGGGCACTTAATGCTTAGGAAGAAAGAAAAGGAGAATAAAAATGGACTTGTCTCAAAATACTGCCATTTCAGTGAACAGCGATAGCATCCCATCATGCCCAACCTTTGACAACAGGATTAAGAGGAGTCTGAGTAGCAGACAGAAAAGTGTTCTTGGTCTAAAACTCCCATTTTTAGATGGAGGGATGAGAGCCGAGCCAAAAGCTGTGGGGTTAAAGCTTAAGCCTGTCATGGCTGTAACGTTTACAACATTTCCCCCAACACCCCTCGATCCCTATTTAAAAGATGGATTTTTAAACTATGGCTGTTATTTAGAGTTTCTTAAACTGCCATCTTAAGCTTTTAAAAAAATTTTTTATAATTAAGTTCTAGTTAGCTTATGTCCCTTTCCAAAAACAACAAGTTTTTTCAAAACTGTTTTACCTTCACATGTAACAAGTAGCTGTTTTCATTTGAATTGTTTGCCTTTTAAAAATTGTTGAATAATGTCTCTGAATTTAAAGAGACAGAAGTTCCTATACAGTGTCTTAGAAACTTACCTTGTGGATAAACCCAATGTTTTTGCCAACTTGCCTAGAAAATGAGGGCTTTTTTCAGTTTATATAAATAGCATTATTGCCATTAAACACTTTATAGTCCTTGATTGGAAACCAGCTCTAGTCCCCTTAAAACCCCACAGTATATCCTGCCACTGAAGGTATAGTAAATCTTCTCCCTTTTTCATCAGGCTGCCTTTTTATTATTATAAATTGTTCTAAATCGATTATGTTTTTTCAGGTTGAGCATTTATTTCTCAATAGCTTTCTTCCCTCACACATTTATTTCAACCCCTTTAGTAATTTTTTTCTAACTTGCAAGTTTAAAAAGGATTAGGTACTATTAAAACTGTTTTAAAATAGAAAATGTGCATATTTTTGTATGAGAATTGAATGTAGTAAAATAGTTTTATTTTTGCTGAACAGTTGTTGTATCATGATTATTGTGCCACAATTTATCGTGCATAATATGAAAAACAACTATAACAGCCTTAAGCCCTGGCCCCAGCAAAGCTGCCTGGCCCCTCTGCCAGCACAGAGGGTGAGTGGGGACAGGGTCCGAAAGCAGTTACAGACGCTGCCCCAGAGAGCCCAACGCCACAGCCCCCTGCAAAGCCTGTGCTGACAGCAGGCCACACAAATGTCAGGTAGCTTTGGACTTTCTAGGATCAACTCAAAGATGTACAGTGTCTTACTGGTTGTTTTGTGATAGAAACCAATTTTAAAACCAAAAATACCTAACTTTATTTAAGAAAGTGTATTAATTTGTGCTAACAGAGGGTGAAAATTATTCAGTGCATATACTTCAACAAAATCAGCTTGCTGTAGCAGTAACCTCAAGTAGTTAAAAACTTGATTTTGAGAGATTGAGGGACCTGAGTTAAAGATGAGCAGGAAGATGAGAGATCTTGTTGTTCAGCAGTGATGAATGTGAAGGATGTTTTGACTGCGAATAAAATGTCCACAGAAATCGTTTGCCTTTGTTATCACTGTGAATCACCTCTGAGAACACAACCGAGTCAAGGTGCAAAGATGTTTCTTTCCAGCTGCACTTGCGCGTTGGCTACTCAACCTGCCTGCTAACACAAGGTAGTGATCAGTGTGGTGGTGGTGTTTTTGTTTTGTTTTAGTGCATTTTTAACATCAGTTCACAACTGGCTGTCGCTAAGGCTGTGTGGGTTCATCACTGTGCCCTAACTCATCCTTCCAGCCAATAAACTGAAAAGCTGGGGACTAACAAACACTTCCCTGGGGAGGTCTCAGAGCTACTCTGTGGGGGAGGCATCCGTGGCCTGCTGTTCTGATAAACCCCTTCCCATGCCCACCTCCCCCAGCTGAGACGTCCAAAGGCGACGAACAGCCCTGTGCCTGTAGACCCAGGAGATACTGCAGGTTGCTTCCAGACCCCCATGAAAAAGCGAGTGTCACAATAAAGCAGGTCACATGGATTTTTTTTGTTTCCCGGTGCATATAAAAGTTGTATTTCCAATATGCTAGTCTATTAAGTGTGTAGTAGCATTGTATCTAAAGTCTCCATACTTTTTTTTTTTTTTTTTTTTTTGTCTTTTTGCCTTTTCTAGGGCCGCTCCTGTGGCATATGGAGGTTCCCAGGCTAGGGGTCTAATCGCAGCTGTAGCCTCTGGCCTACACCAGAGCCACAGCAACGCCAGATCCGAGCTGCGTCTGCAAGATACACCACAGTTCATGACAACACCAGATCCTTAACCCACTGAGCAAGACCAGGGATCGAACCTGCAACCTCATGGTTCCCAGTCAGATTCGTTAACCACTGAGCCACAACAGGAAAGTCTCCACTTTGTCTTTAGAAATACTGCTAAAACTATCATCTGAGCCTTCAATAAGCCATACTTTAACAAATATAATAATGAAAAAGTTTGAAATAATGAAAGTTTGAAATACTGCGAGAATTACCAAAATATAATACAAGGTGAGC
Organism: Sus scrofa; assembly: GCF_054392235.1. Classification (NCBI taxonomy): domain Eukaryota; kingdom Metazoa; phylum Chordata; class Mammalia; order Artiodactyla; family Suidae; genus Sus; species Sus scrofa. Next base: position 154,740,135 of record NC_139383.1, read on the forward strand.
GAATGCTAGAAAAAATGGTGCCCGTAGACTTGCTCAACGCAGGGTTTCCAGACCTTTGATTTGTACAAAATTCAGTATCTGCAAAGCACGAGAAAACAAGATCTGCCTGCACATGAGAAACTGCCTCTAGTTATAGGATGTTCCCAAGGAGAAGGACAAAAAGAGATAGCTGCTTTTGATGAATGACTGCCTATCCTTTTGGTGATGCAGGCCCAGCTATGGCAAGCATACAGAAATAGTAAGGAACTTAATGAGAACCTGCATCTTAACTGCTGAAGAAATCAGAATTTCAGCTGTTTATGCCCTTCTTTGAGAATCATAAAACAAGAATTTTAACAGCCAAGTATGTGAGGACAGTGGAGAGAAACTTACATCAATTAAGAATCTGATTCTAATATACTTTTTAGATCCTTTTATAAAAGACCCAAAGCTATGAATCATCTTTTTTTTTTTTTTTTTCCCAGCTTTCCTATAAATCTAATTCAATAACATACACATCCAAGCTCCTAAAATAGCCACCAAGGTTTGGATCTTTTTTAAGTTTCATGGAGTTCCCACTGTGGCACAGCGGAAACAAATCTGACTAGGAACCATGAGGTTGTGGGTTCGATCCCTGGCCTCGCTCAGTGGGTTAAGAATCTGGCGTTGCTATGGCTCCGGCGTAGGCTGGTGGCTACAGCTCTGATTAGACCCCTAGCCTGGGAGCCTACATATGCTGTGGGTGCAGCCCTAAAAAGACAAAAGACAAAAGTTGAGAACCTGCTGTGTGGAATTTGTGAGGGTATTCAAGCCAGTACCAAGTTTTGTGATACACAGACCCTATACAATGATGAGTCATTAAACCATCAGGTTTATTACAATAACAAGCTCAAAATTAGATGTAGTATACTTTATGCTTAGATGGAAATCTTACACCACATATAAGGAGATACTCCCAACTCCACAGCTCTCAGTCAGGGCCCCTGCTCTTGGCTCCAACTGCAACCACGTGGCAGACCTCCACCTCAGCCCCCAGCCTGCGCAGCTCATCCAGCCAAATCATCTGCTTATGCGAAAGACGGTCATTGGGACCTTTCACTTCCACCAGCTGCAACATAAGTTTTAAAGTTATTAGTGTCTTACTGCGATGAGCCATTCAGATAAGCTACAGTAGTTTACACTAATAACTATGGCTTATCCTACTACACTGCTGTACTTATATATATATAGCAACTAAATATATGTGAAATTAATATTCTGTAGAAACTGGACAGTTCTTCACAGAGAATGAGTAAACTGATTCTTAATATAGCAGTTGAAAAATAGTTTTAAAGCATGCACTGGATTTTTCTGATTAAAACATTTCAATTACTTTTTGTTACATCTGCAGTTAAATGCAAACTTCTCACCATGACCTACAAAACCGTATGACCTGGCTGCTGCAAACCACGCCAAAGGCCTCCTCTCAGCTCCTGAGACATTTTCCACCCAACGGGAGGGCCTTCCTTATGCTTACTGTCCCTCCACCTAGGACACTTCTCCCTGTTCTACTTGTGCCTGACATCTTACCTTCAATGACTAGCTTAAATTCATGGCTAAGCGAGTTCTTCCTATACACTTCTTTCATGGTTTTGATAATAAAACTCTTCATTACATAGCAGCCCCACAAAAGCAGGAACTGTCAGTTTTGTCCACTGCAGGTGACCGACATTCCAAACACAGCAATAGAAACTATCCAAAATGAAGTACTGAAAAAAACTTTTTAAAGAACAAAGCATTTCAGCAGCCTAATAGGAGTTTAATTACAGTCTCCAAAGGGAAGCGAGAAAAATATCTGAAAAAGTAATAACCAAAAAAATTGCAAGTTTGATGGAAACTATAAATCCAAAGATCCAAGAACCTCAATGAACCCCAAAAGCACAGAACCATAAAGAACACGACACTTAAGAAACATCATAATTAGGAGTTCCCATCATGGCTCGGTGGTTAATGAATCCGAGTAGGAACCATGAGGTTGCAGGTTTGATCCCTGGCCTTGCTCAGTGGGTTAAGGATCCGGCGTTGCTGTGAGCTGTGGTGTAGGTCACAGACGCAGCTCAGATCCCACGTTGCTGTGGTTCTGGTGTAGGCCGGCGGCTACAGCTCCAATTAGACCCCTAGCCTGGGAACCTCCATGATGCCGCAGGAGCAACCCTAGAAACAGCAAAAAAAAAAAAAAAAAAAAAACATGACCCATATACCTGCTGTCTTCAAGAGACTCACTTCAGTTCTAATGACATATACAAACTGAAAGTGAGAGGATGGAAGGAGATATTCCATGTAAACTGAAATCAAAAGAAAGCTAGAGTAGCAATACTCACATCAGACACAACAGACCTTAAAATAATGTTGCAAAAAACAAAGGACATTACATAATGATCAAAGGATCAATCCAAAAATATAGAACAATTGTAAATATATATGCATTCAATATAGGAGTACCTCAATACCATGAGGAAACTACTAACAGCCTTAAAAGGAGAAACCAATATAACACAGTAATTGGGGGGGATTTTAACACCCCACTTACAGCAATGGACAGATCATCCAGACAGAAACTCAACAAGGAAACATAGGCTTTAAATGATTCATTAGACAAGATGGACTTAATATTTATATTCAATCCAAAAGCAACAGAATACACATTCTTCGCAAGTGCACATGGAATATTCTCTAGGATAGACCATATTCTAGACCACAAAACAAGCCTCGGTAAATTTAAGAAAACTGAAATCATATCAAGCATCTTTTCTGACCACAATGCTCTAAGACTAGAAATCAACAATAAGAAAAAAAATTGAGAAAAGCACAAATACATGAAAACTAGACAACATGCTATTAAACGACCAATGGATCAGGGAAGCAATCAAAAAAGGAAATTAAGAAATACCTAGAAGCAAATGACAATGTAGACACACCTATGGACTGCAGAAAAGCAGTTTTAAGATGGAAGTTTATATTAATACAATCTTACCTCAGGACACAAGAAAAATCTCATAGAACCTAACTTTACACCTAAAGCAAGTAGAGAAAGAAGAACAAACAAAACCCAAAGTTACCAGGAAGAAAGAAAGAAAGAAAGATCAGAGCAGAAATAAATGAAATAGAAATGAAGAAAACAACAGAAAAGATCAATGAAACTAAAAGCTACTTCTCTGAAAAGACCAACAAAAGTGATAAACCCTTAGCCAGATTCATAAAAAAAAGGATTCAAATTGATAAAATTAGAAATGAAAGAGAAGTTAAAATAGACATCACAGAAATGCAAAGGATCATAACTACTGCAAGCAACTATATGCCAATAAAATGGAAAACCTAGAAGAAATGGACAAATTCTTAGAAAGGTACAATCTTCTAAGACTAAACCAGGAAGATACAGAAAAGATGAACAGACCAATCATAAGTATTGAAATTGAAATTGTGATTTAAAAACTTCCAACAAACAAAAGTCCAGGACCAGATGGCTTCACAAGCAAATTCTATGAAAAATTTAGAGAAGAGATAGCACCCATCCTCCTGAAACTATTCCAAAAATTGTGGAGGAGAGACCCATATTAAATATAAAGACAAAGTCAATATATATGCCCCTAATATAGGAGCACCCAAATACATACAACAAACACTAACAGACATAAAAGGAGAAACTGATGGGAATACAATAACAGAAGATTTTAACACCCCACTCACGTCAATGGACAGATCCTCTAGACAGAAAATCAATAAGGCAACAGAGATGCTAAATGACACAATAGAAAAGTTAGACTTAATTGACAATTTCAGGATATTACATCCAAAAAAATCAAAATATACATTCTATTCAAGTGCACATGGAACATTCTCAAGGATTGACCACATACTGGGACACAAAACTAACCAACAAATTTAAGAGTACAGAAATTATTTCAAGTATCTTCGCTGACCACAATGGCATGAAACCAGAAGTCAACCACAGGTGAAGAAATGAGAAAAAACTGATTACATGGAGACTAAACAACATGCTACTAAAAAATCAATGGGTCAACGAGGAACTCAAAAAGGAAATTTTAAAAATATATGGAGACAAATGATAATGAAAACACAATTATTCAAAATCTATGGGGAGTTCCCGTTGTGGCTCAGTGGTTAATGAACCCAACTAGTATTCATGATGACATGGGTTCAATCCCTGGCCTTGCTCAGTGGGTTAAGAATCTGGAATCACCACGAGCTGTGGTGCAGGTTGCAGATACAGCTTGGATCTGATGTTACTGTGGCTGTGGTGTAAGCCAGCGGCTACAGCTCTGATTTAAACAGCCTGGGAACCTCCATATGCTATGGAAGCAGCCCTAAAAAGACAAAAAAAAAAGTCTATGGGATGCCGCAAAAGCAGTGCTTAGAGAGAAATTCATAGTGATACAGGCTTTCCTCAAAAAGAAGAAAAATCTCAAATCAACATATTTACCTACCACCTAAAAGAATTAGAAAAAGAACCAACAAAACCTAAAGTCAGCAGAAGGAAAGAAGTCATAAAGATCAGGAAGGAAATCACTAAAATAGATTCAAAAAACAATAGGAAAAAAATCAATAGGAGTTCCTGTCGTGGCTCAGTGGTTAACGAATGCGACTAGGAACCATGAGGTTGTGGGTTCTGTCCCTGGCCTCGCTCAGTGGGTTGAGGATCCATGAACTGTGGTATAGATTTCAGATGTGGCTTAGATCCTGCATTGCTATGGCTCTGGTGTAGGCCAGCAGCTACAGCTCTGATTAGACCCCTAGCCTGGGAACCTCCATGTGCAGTGGGTGCGGTCCTAGAAAAGACAAAAAAAGGAAAAAAAAAGAAAAAAAAATCAATAAAACCAAGAGCTGGTTCTTTGAAAGGAAAAACAAAATTGACAAACCTCTGGCCAGACTCACCAAAAAGAAAGAGCTCAAATAAGAAACGAAAGAGGAAGAATCTCAATGGCTACTGAAGAAATAAAATAAATAAATTAAAAAAATAAGAGACACTATGAACAATTTATATGCCAACAAATTTGATAACTCAAAGAAATGGGCAACTTTCTAGAGACACAGAGCCAACCAATCACTTAAAATGAAATTGAATATGTAATAAAAACACTCCCTACAATCACGAGTGCAGGACCAGATGGCTTCACAGTTGAATTCTACCAAACATATAAAGAAGAACATATAGGGAGTTCCCCTTGTGGCTCAGCAGAAATGAATCTGACTAGTTTCCATGAGGATGCAGGTTCGAACTCTGGCCTCACTCAGTAGGTTAAGCACCCAGCACTGCCGTGAGCTGTGATGTAAGTCATAGACGTGGCTTGGATCCTTCACTGCTGTGGCTGTGATGTAGACCAGTGGCTACAGCTCCAATTTGACCCCTACCCTGGAAACTTCTGTATGCCACGAGTGTAGCCCTAAAATGCAAAAAAAAAAAAAAAAGAACATATATCTTCTTAAACTTTTCCAAAAGGTTAAAGAGGGAACACTCCGAAATACATTTTATGAAGTCACCATCACCCTAATACCAGACAAAAATACTACCAAAAAAAGAAAACTATAGGCCAATATCTTTTTTTTTTTTTTTTTTTTTTTTTTTTTGTCTTTTTTTGCTACTTCTTTGGGCCGCTCTTGCAGCATATGGAGGTTCCCAGGCTAGGGGTCTAATCGGAGCTGTAGCCGCCGGCCTACGCCAGAGCCACAGCAACGCCAGATCCGAGCCACGTCTGCAACCTACACCACAGCTCACAGCAACGCCGGATTGTTAACCCACTGAGCAAGGGCAGGGATCGAACCCGCAACCTCATGGTTCCCAGTCAGATTCGTTAACCACTGCGCCACGATGGGTACTCCCAATATCTTTGATGTATACAGACCCAAAAATTCTCAACAAAATTTTAGCCAACTGAATGCAACAACATATAAAAAAGATCATATACCATGACCAAGTGGGCTTCATCCCAAATTCACAAAAATGGTTCAACATACACAAATCAATCAACATCACAACAATGAAATATTAACAAAAGTCAAAAGGTACATGATCATCTCAATAGATGCAGAAAAAGCATTTGACAAAATCCAACATCCATTCATCATAAAAACTCTTACCAAAGTGGGTGTAGAGGGAATATACCTTATCACAATCAAAGCCATTTATGACAAACCCACAACCAATATAATACTCAACTGGGAAAATCTGAAAGCCTTCCCACTAAAATCTGGAACAAGACAAGCATACCACTCTCACTACTTTTATTCAACATAGTATTGGAAGAACTAGCCACAGCAACCTGACAAAAGAAATAAAAGGTATCCAAACTAGAAGAGAAGAGGTAAAATTGTCACTCTGTGCAGATGACATGATACTACATGTAGAAAACCCTAAGGACTCCACACAAAAACTATTCAAACTGATGAATGAATTCAGCAAAGTAGCAGGATACAAGACTAACATTCAGAAATAAGTTGCATTTCTGTATACTAACAATGTAATATTAGAAAAGGAATATAAAAATACCTTTTAAAACCACACCCCCAAAAATTAAATACCTAGGAATAAACCTGATCAAGGAGGTGAAAGACTTACATGCTGGGAACTATAAACATTAATCAAGGAAATTAAAGACGACTCAAAGAAATGGAAAGATATTCCATGCTCCTGAAATGGAACAATTAATATCATAAAAATAGTCATACTACCCAAAGCAATCCACAGATTCTACGTGATCCCTATCAAATTACCCATGACATTTTTCACAGAACTAGAACAAACAACCCAAAAATGTATGTGGAACCATAAAAGACCCAGAAGCAATCCTTCGGAACAAAAACCAAACAGGATCCATAACTCTCCCAGACTTCAGGCAGTATTACAAAGCTATAGTAATCAAGACAGTGTGGTACTGGTACCAAAACAAACATACACACCAATGGAACTAGAAATAAACCCTGACACTTATGGTCAATTAATCTTCAACAAAGTACGCAAGAATATAAAATGGGAAAAAGTCTATTCAACAAGTAGTGCTGGGAAATCTGGACAGCTGCATGTAAATAGAAGAAACTGGGACACACTCTTACACCATGCACAGAAATAAATTCAAAATGCCTTAAAGACTGAAACATACCACAAGACACCATAAAACTCCTAGAAGAGAAAATAGGCAAAACATTCTTTGACATCAAGCATACAAATGTTTTCTCAGGCCAGTCTCCCAAAGCAATAGAAATAAAACAAAAAATAAACCAATCGGACCTAATCAAACTTAAAGCTTCTGCACAACAAAGGAAACCATTTAAAAAAAAAAAAAAGGCAACCTACAGAATGGGCAAAAATAGTTTCTAACAATGCAACTGACAAGGGCTTAATCTCCAAAATATACAAACAGGTTGGCTGCACAGCTAGTCTCCAATTCCATCCTGGAGAAAATAAAAACATGACCAAGGCCCTGAGGTTAATCTCCTGGAGCAGACAAGAGGGGCAGCCAAGAAGAATGCTGGTGAACCAGTTAGGAGACTCTCGCAGCCACTGCACCAAGAGATGATGATAATGTGATCCTGGGAGAAGGCAGAGCAGATGCAGGAAATTGGTCTGATTTCAGAGCACTATTCTTAGATTGAGCTAAAGTTGTGCAGGGGAGGCATAGCAAGGAAGGGAGACAGAGTGTCACAGGAGAGAAAAACAGCACCAACTCCATCTTGATGGGATTAAGATGGCGGAATAGAAGGACTCAGCTCAACTTCTCTCCTAAAATCAACAAAATTCACAACTAAAGGCTGAGAAATCTTCATCCAAAAGGACCGGAAACCTTAAAAAAGATATCCTACTCCAGAAGACAAAGAGGATGCCACATCAAGAGGTAGGAGGTAATTACACAAGATAAGCAACCCCATACCTCCTGGGTGGGAAGCCCCACAGACTTGAAACTAACTGGTTCACAGAGACTCACATACAGCAGTGAGTTATGAGCCCCACATCAAACTCCCACATGTGGGGATCTGGCACTGAGAGAAAGAGCTCCTGAAGCATCTGGCATTGACGGCCAGTGGGGCTTGTGCACAGGAGCTCCACAGGACTGGGGGAAACTGAGACCCCATTCTTATTTTTTTTTTTTATTTTTTTATTTTTTTTTTTTTTTTGTCTTTTTGCTATTTCTTTGGGCCGCTCCCACGGCATATGGAGGTTCCCAGGCTAGGGGTCTAATCGGAGCTGTAGCCACCGGCCTACGCCAGAGCCACAGCAACGCAGGATCCGAGCCACGTCTGCAACCTACACCACAGCTCACGGCAACGCCGGATCGTTAACCCACTGAGCAAGGGCAGGGACCGAACCCGCAACCTCATGGTTCCTAGTCGGATTCGTTAACCACTGCGCCACGACGGGAACTCCGAGACCCCATTCTTAAAAGGCACACACAGACTTTCACGTGCACTGGGTCCCAGGGCAAAGCAAAGTCTCCATAGGAATCTGGGTTAAACCTGACTGCAGTTCTTGGAGGACATCCTGGGAAAACAGGGGTGAATGTGGCTTGTTGTGAGAGAAGGACATTGGAAGCAAAGCTCTCAGGAATATTCAGCAGTGTGCCTTTCTCTGGAGGTGGCCATTTTGGGAAAATCTGGCCCCATCTGCTGCTGAGAAGCCCCAGGGCAAACAACAACCCAGGTGGGATCACAGCCCCACCCATCAGTAAACAAGCTGCATAAAGACCCCCCCAGGCACACAGCTGCCTCTAATCCCATCCAGAAACAAAGCCCCGCCCACCAGAGGGATTAGAATCACCTCCACCTACCAGTGGGCAGGCATTAGTACTGCCCATCAGGAAGCCTACAGCAAGTTCCCTGTACCAACTTCAGCCACAAGGGGGGCAGACACCAGAAATAAGAGAGGCTACAGCTCTATTATCTGTAAAAAGATCACCACATCAAAAACCTATGAAAATGAAAAGACAGAGAACTATAACTCAGATGAGGGAGAAAGAAAAAAAACCCAGAAAATCAGCTAAACAATGAGGAGATTCTCAGCCTCCAGGAAAAAGACTTTAGACTGTTGATGCTGAAGAAGATGCAAGACATTGGAAATAAACTGGAGGCAAAGATGGATAACTTACAGGAAACACTGACCAAAGTGATACAAGATATAAAACTTAAACAAGAAGAGATGCAAAATACAAAAACTGAAATAAAAAATTCACTGGAGGCAGCTAACAGCAGAATACAGGAGGCAGAAGAACGAATAAGTGAGGTGGAGGACAGATTGTGGAAATTATGGATGCAGAACAGAAAAGAGAAAAAAGATTGAAAACAAATGAAGAGAGTCTCAGAGAACTCTGGGACAACATGAAACGCACCAACATCCATGTTATAGGGGTGCCAGAAGAAGAGAGAGAGAAGAAGACAGAAAAAATATTCCAAGAGATAATAGCCGAAAACTTCCCTAACATGGGGAAGGAATCACTCACTCAAATCCAGGAAGCACAACGAGTACAATACAAAACAAACCCAAGGAGGAACACCTCGAGACACATACAAACTGACCAAAATTAAAGACAAAGAGAAAATCTTGAAAGCAGCTAGGGAAAAGAAACAACTAACATACAAGGGAACCCCGATAAGGTTATCGGCAGATTTTTCAACAGAAAATCTGCAGGCCAGAAGGGAGTGGCATGATATACTCAACGTGATGAAAGGAAAAAACCTCCAACCAAGATTACTCTACCCAGCAAGGCTCTCATTCAGATTTGAAGGAGAAATCAAAACCTTCTCAGATAAGCAAAAGCTGAGAGAATTCAGCAACACTAAACCAGCCTTACAACAAATACTAAAGGAACTTCTATAGGCAGAAAAGAACAAGAGAAGAAGGAAAGGAAAAAGAGCAGCAAAAACAAAAATAAATTTTGAAGCCATAGCCTCAAACTAACATGTTAAAATGCACATACAGGCAGTCCCTGCCGTTAAGACTGTTCTTAACAGTGGAAATGACCTGTAAGAACTTCATGCAGGCCAACCTGAGGCTATGCCAACCTCTCTTCTAACCCTTGAGACGGTTCTCTCTTTTCTCTTTCACCTACAGCAAGACTTGTAGCATGTCTGCAGTTTTCTAAGGGTGGGAGTTTCTTCTGGTGTTAGTGGAAATCCATTGAGTTTGAAGGCCCCCTTCCTTACCTTGACTATGGTAGTCAGGAATAGGCACCTGCCCCTGTGTTTTGCTTCCCCCCAGACCCCAGCATGTGAGGGTTCTGCTGCTTGAGTAGGAGTTTCAATTCCCATTGCCCAATGTTTGGGAGAAGACAAATTGTAATAGGGGCTACTTACTTTATAATCTTAACAGAGTTTCCCTTAGGCACAAAATTAAGCTCTACTTTACAAGTATAGCTTTACCTATATCTGTATTTATATCACTTTAGAGTTTTGTGGTATGCTTGGGATCCAAACCAGCATGTAATAGGAACAAAAATTCCAAGTTCCAAAGAATAAACTTGCAAGAAAATTTTTGTACATGTTTTGTTAAAAATCAAGGTCATGCTGGATTCTTCTTTCTGCTAAAATTGTCAAGTTCTTTTGGAATACATCTTTGGTATAAAAAACGAATATTGGCATGAAAGGGCTTTTAGTTTCAACTTTACCTTGGCTTTTTAAATTATACAATAATGACATAATAAATATTAATAATTCATTGCTTTAAAAAAAAAATGCTGGAGAGGGTATGGAGAAAAGGGAACCCTCCTACACTGTTTGTGAGAATATGAATTGGTACAACCACTATGGAAAAGAGTATGGAGGTACCTCAGAAAACTAAATATAGACTTATCATATGATCTAGCAATCCCACTTCTGAGCGTATATCCAGACAAAACTCATTGAAAAATATACATGCACCCCTATGTTCATTGCAGCACTATTCACAATAGAAAAGACACGGAAACAACCTAAATGTCCATCAACAGATGAATGGATTAAGATGTGGTACATATACACAATGGAATATTACTCAGCCATTAAAAAGAACAAAGGAGTTCCCGTCGTGGCTCAGTGGTTAATGAATCCAACTAGGAACCATGAGGTTGCGGGTTCGGTCCCTGCCCTTGCTCAGTGGGTTGACGATCCAGCGTTGCCATGAGCTGTAGTGTAGGTTGCAGACGCAGCTCAGATCCAGCATTGCTGTGGCTCTGGCGTAGGCCGGTGGCTGCAACTCCGATTCAACCCTTAGCCTGGGAACCTCCATATGCTGCGGGAGCGGCCCAAGAAATAGCAAAAAAAGACAAAAAAAATAAATAAAAAGAACAAAATACTGCCATTTGCAGCAACATGGAGGAATTAAAGACTCTCATACTAAGTAAGTCACAGAGAAAAACAAACACCATATGATATCTCTTATATCTGGAATCTAATATATGGCACAAATGGACCTATCTCCCAAAAAGAAGCAAACTCATGGACATGGAGAACAGACTTGTGGTTGCCGAGGTAGAGGGGAATGGAGTGGGATGGACTGGAAGTTTAGGGTTAGTAGATACAAACTATTGCATTTGGAGTGGATAAGCAATGAGATCCTGCTGTATAGCACGAGGAACTCTATCTAATCCTTGTGATGGAACATGATAGAGGATAATGTGAAAAAAATTATGTATGTACAAAACATGTATAATTGGGTCAATTTGCTGTACAGCAGACATTGACAGAACACTGTAAATCAACTATAATAAAAAAAGTTAACAGAAAAGAGATATGGTACATTTTTTAAAAATAACAGTAAGAGTTCTAGTAGTTAATGAACCCCATTAGTATCATGAAGATGCGGATTCAATCCCTGGCCTCAGTGGGCTAAGGATCTGGCGTTGCCACGAGCTGTGGTATAGGTGGCAGACACGGCTTAGATCCTGTGTTGCTATGGCTGTGGCATAGGCCAGCAGCTGTAGCTCCGATTTGACCCCTAGCCTGTGAACTTGTGTATGCTGCAAACGCAGCCCTAAAAAAAAAAAAAAAAAAAAAAAGAAAGACTCTATTTAGATCATGAAAAGTCACAAACTGGATGAAATATATCTAACAAAGGACTTGTACCAGAGTTTTTCTTAACCTCAAAACTCAACAGTGAAAAAACAACCAGCCTATAATGGGCAGCTGGGTAAGACCAGGGTGTAGCAAGGGAGGCACCCAGCCTACAACATGTAGGAAGGTGCTCGCTCTCAGGGAGCTTAGGAAATAGCTCCCACCCACCCTGGTCTCCTGGTGTTCACACCTAAAGGACCCCCACCCTTTGAGTGTGGGCTGGACCTAGTGCCAGCAAAAATGATGGGATGTCATTGCCAAGATCAGCTGATAAGACGCTGACACTCTGGCTTGCCCCACTCACCTCCCTGGATGAAATGAGCTGCCTGGCAGCCACCAAAGAACCCTAGCCCTTGGTCCAGCAGCTCTCAAGGGACTCAACTTTGTCAACTGTGCAGGACATGCCTAGGCTGGGCCTTCAAGTTGATCATGAAAGTACAAATATGTCCATTCTGACTCAACTGACCTTAAAGCGATGGTTTTGAGAGTTCCACACCACCAGGTCAGGGAGGCCCCCTCGGCAGTGCCGGAAGTCCACAGCCAGGCGCCGGCACACCCCACTAAGGACAGGGCCCCCCAGGCAGGAAACAAGATCCTGAACAGGAGACACGGGGACAGTCAGCCCTTTCTTCGTGACAGAGACCCTGAAGCCCCAGCCAGTGATCATAAGACACAAGAACCCGCTGTGTCCTTCAACAGAGGAGTAGAGGGACACCAAGTACCCTTCTGCTGCCTATGTTGGGACTCCAGAACCAGTGGCTAAAATGTCTGCTGGTGAGCTCAGGGAAGCCAGTTTTCCATGGATTGCTTAGTACCAGGCTTCGGCCCAGTGGGGTCATCCCAGGGAGGAGCCAAGGAAGAGGGAATTTGGGGTCAGCACTCAGGAATATGACAGAGATGACTTGCATGAGCCAGTGATCACAGGGACCATGATGGTGTCCTCCCTCCAGAGGCCACAGGACAGGCAAGGGACGCTGTCAAATAAATGGGCAGAAGGCCTAAAGGGCTTATTCATGCTTGTCAACTGTTCTTTCAATAACAGAGACAGGTGGACTGGGTTCCACACACACCCCCATACCTGTGGTGGCGGCGGTGGGAGGTTATAGTTGCCAAAAAGACAGGGAGCATTGAGAAAATACTCTGCCTGTAGAATTTCACCTGAGCTTGCTGAAGAGAAGCAAAGCGCTCCCAGCTGACGACGGAGGCCACCCTGCCTTCCTGGGCCTGCCAGGTGGCTGCCACCCAGGCCCGCAAGCTCTCCACAGAGGCACTGTGAATCTGCTGCAGCCTGGCCTCGATGGCCAGCGCCCTGCTCTCGAAGAAGCTGTCCGTGCACAGGTCCAGCGGGAACGCCTACATACAGGGAAAATACACTCTCATGCCACAGCTGGGGAGGCCGGATACAGCAGAACAGTCAATACCCATCGAATTTGGAAATGCCAATTTGAGTAAGTTGATGCATTCTTTTTTCTCAAAAGATATGTATGAACTAGCTAAGTAATCTGATATAAAGGCAACTCATTACACTGGGTTTTTAGGGTAAAAATTTGCAAAAAGAGCTTTTAGTTTAAACTGGTAGAACTCCTGGCAGGCACATGTGAAGCTAAGGAAACTCACACTGAAAGTTTCAAGTACAATGATTACAGCAACACAGCCTTGAAGTTTAAAACTTAACATACTTACATTTTAAATTCCTTGAATTAGATTTTTAAAATTAAAAGCTATTCTTCTGGAACCAGCACCATGATCCAAAAGACTATAACCAAAGGCAGGTTTCTGATAGCTACAGACACAGGTCACACAGGTAGGTGGGAATCAGGAAAGCACAGAAGCCTCTGCTCACCTGAAAGCATGCTGTGATTACCTGGTAGGCATTTCTGAAGACGTCGGGAATCCCATCCATGAAGATTATGTCCCACAGTAGGAGGCCATACAGCGTGCTAAAGGTGGACCCCTCCCCATGAATCCCTAAGACAAAGTCACACATACAGAAGAAGAATCAATGTTTTCTGTTTGGGGAAGTTTTTTCTGGCCAAGTCTCCAGCATATGGAAGTTCCCAGGCCATGGACTGAACCCTCGCCACAGCAGTGACAACACTGGATACTTAACCCACTAGGCCACCCAGGGAACTCCTGTTTTCTGTTTTTTAAAAACCACTCCCATATCCTACTGCCTACTCAGTTTGAAGAAAATAACAAACATTTTAAATTCAAATGCAAATGTTGTTTTGGTGCCATACCTAGCTCATTTTTTTTTAACATTTTATTGTTTATATACGGAAGTCTTGTTTAAAGGCAAAAACCTTAGTAATCATGAGAAGTTCTCATGCACATCTCAGAGCAATGAAGTGAAAAAACCTAAGGAACATATTTAAAAATAAATAAAAGCATTATCAAAAAGATAGGACATAACAAATTGCTGGCGAGGATGTGAAGAAAATGGTTGTGCATTACTGGTGGCAATGTAAACTGGTACAGCCAGTGTGGAAAACAAGATGGAGGTCCCTCAAAAAATCAAAACTGGAACTATCATATATGATCAGCAATCCCACTTCTAAGAATATATTCAAAGGAAAGAAAAACACTAACTCCTGGAGTTTCCCTCATGGCTCAGCAGAAATGAACCCAACTGGTAACCATGAGGATGCGGGTTCAATCCCTGGCCTCGATCAGTGGGTGAAGGATCCAGCACTGCCGTGAGCTGTGGTGTGGGTGGCAGACACGGCTCGGATCCTATGCTGTGGTGGTTGTAGCACAGGCCAGCAGCCACAGCTCTGATTCAAGCCCTAGCCTGGGAACCTCCATATGGCAAGGGTGCAGCCCTAAAAAACAAGCAAGCAAGCAAGACGCTAACTCCAAAAGATACCCTCACCTTCATGTTCACTGAGCACTATTTACAAGAGCCAAGACACGAAAACAACCTAGGTATCCTTCAAGGGATGAATGGATAAAGAAGAGGTGGTACAGTGGAGTTCCCTTGTGGCTCAGTGGGTTAAGGATCTGTTGTTGTCACTGCTATAGCTTGGGTTGCTGCTGTGACTTGGGTTCAATCCCTGGCCCAGGAACTTCTACATGCCATGGGCACAGCCACAAAAGAAAGAAGGTGCAGTACATAAACAGAATAGAATATTATTCAGCCATGAAAAATGATGAAATCCTACTGTTTGCAACAACATGGATGGGCCTTGAAAGCATTATGCTAAATGGAGTAAGTCAGACAGAGAAAGACCTATGATCTCACTTGTACGTGGAATCTAAAAGAAAGTCAAACTCAGATGAAATTTGTGGTCATCAGAGGCAGGGCATTGGGGAACGGAAAGTGGAGAAAGGTGGTCAGGTAATCAAAAGGTATAAATCTCTAGTTATAGGATAAATAACTGGATGTAATATATTGTACAGCGTGGTGAGTACCGTTAACACTGCTGATGATACACACAAAGTTGTTAACAGAGTAAACCTAAGAGTTCCTGTCACAAGGAAAAAAACTTTTTTTTTGCATCTATATGACGATGGATGCTAACTAAACTTATTGTGGTAGTCAATCAATCAATCAATCAATGCAGATTCCCTCCTCAGGCTCTGGGGGTTTCAGTCTGGTGGGTCTAGGTACGCAGCCCTTGAGGTCTCTGTGGCAGGGGTCCCTTAGCCTCACTTGCAAAGGGCATCTAGGAAGGGATCTGACAGGGGAGGCCAGGCATCCGGGAGACCACGCCCTCTGGCCAGTCCATCCCCATTCACCTCATCCACCCAGCACTCCTCTGACTCAGCCTCAACAATGCACCTGGGGTTTCCAAGAGTCGAGGTTTTTTCTTAGAAATCTTCTACTTCAGAGACCACCTAGCTCCTCCTCACACCACATCCAGACCACAATGACCAGCAGGTGACCTCAGAGAGGCCAAGCTTGGGCCCCAAAGCCATCTGAGCATCAGAGCAGGGTCATCAGGGCCCAGGCCGAGCACACAGCCCCACCTCCCAGAGCAAACCCTCCTTGGTCCCTTGGCACGCAAGCTGGGAGGTGGCCATGTGGGTGCCATCCTCCCCACAACCCTCTCAATGAGCTGCAGCATCTCTCCAGCTGGTGGAGGGCTCTTCTGGTTGATGGGCCCCAGGAACCCCAGTTCCCCTGCAACTCTGGCCTGAGACACAAAGCATCTCATGGGTGGCTCAAAGAGCAAAGTCCCACTCACCCCTAAGGAGCTGCAGACCGTGTAGCACACACACGCCTGTGTACACACATACACAGCTCAGGGACAGGGCAAAGCAATGCCACCGCCCACTGACAACAAACTCTCCCACAGTCCTCCACAGCAGGAAAGTGCTATGTTACCTTGGTCGAAGCCACAGCGTCTATAGTGGGCCAGCGCCAGCTCCTCAACAGAGCACAGGACTGTGGCAGGGGTGGCTCCTCCAGCCTCCATTACGAAGACAGACTTGGCTATCCCATGCTGCGGGCACAGCCGGCCCGTGATGGTCACCTGGGGCAGCAGCAGAACAGCCCTCAGCCTCCCAGTCCCTGCAAACCCACCAGGGTGCCCCACAGACACATGCTCACAGGCCCCCCACAAGGCCACCAGCCTCAGTGGAGTGTGAGGCCATGTGACCCACGCTCTGGTGCCTCTGAAGATGAGGATGGGTCTCCGCCCAGGCCTCAGGGAGCATGTAGCCCCCGAGCTGCTCTCCAGGGCCCCAACCAAGCTCCAAAGGCTGTGAGGTGCTGACCCAGGAGCTGACAGGATCACGACTCCACTTGGGAGCAGAGCAGCCCCGGTGGCCCAGCCCCTGAAGCAGGAGTGAGAACAGGGAGACACCAGGTCACTGCCACAAGCCATTGAGTTCTCTGAATCCACAAGGAAATGTACACTACAACCTGTGCTCAGGTCACATTCAAAAAAACCCACAAATGCACCCACAGGGCTCCACAAATATCTACTCACATGCTCAACGTCTTCCACAGTGATTTCTGGAAGGTGACGAAAGAGGTGTCGGTACTTCTGGCAGCTTGGAGACTCCCGCAGGCGCATGGCTCTCTGATACAGAGAGAGACGGTGGCCGGTCCTCACCTCTGGGTCCGAGAGCCCTGCCTCGATGCATCTGATGGCCTAGCAGAGAGAATGACCCTATCAGGACCCCTTTCCTTCATTTGACAGGAAGCCCCACCATTAATTCATCATTCGCTTTGCTAACTAGCCACAGCCAAAGCAGTCCCTACAGAGACAAGGAGACTCCCCTGGTTCTCAGGCTAATACTTTCAGATCACAAAGCATTGGCCCCAACCACAAACGTCAGAGAAACACAAGGTGGTCTTTCCATCCAATGGAACGTTGTTCAACCTTAAAAAGGAAGGTCATTCTGACACTTGTTGTAACAGAGATGAACCTCGAGGACGTTACGGTGAGTGGAATACGCAGACACAGAAGGAAAATATTACATGATTCCACTTACATGAGACACCTAGAACAGGCAAATTCAGAGAGACAGAAGTAGATAGAGGTGACCAGGGATCAGAGAAGGAGGGAACAGAAGTAACTGCTTAACAGGTGCAGAGTCTACTTGGAGGATGAAAAAACTGTAATGCTTGGAGTTCCCATTGTGGCTCAGTAGTTAATGAATCCGACTAGGAACCAAGAGGTTGTGAGTTCGATCCCTGGCCTTGCTCAGTAGGTTAAGGATCCGGTGCTGCCATGAGCTGTGGTGTAGGTTGCAAATGCAGCTCAGATCCCGAGTTGCTGTGGCTCTTGAGAAGGCCAGTGGCTACAGCTCCGATTCGACCCCTAGCCTGGGAATCTCCATATGCCACGGCAGCAGCCCAAGAAATAGGAAAAAGACAAAAAAAATTTTTAAAAAAAACAATTCTAATGCTTGAACAAGCCCATGCGGAAGGCTGACCCTTGAACAACATGGGTCTGAACTGCTCAGGTCCACTTACACATACATTTCTTTCAATAAATACTACGACACTACACAATCCACAGTTGGTTGACTCTGCAGACACAGACCCTCAGAAATGGGGGGCTGACTATAAAGTTACACACAGATTTTTGACTGTGTGTAGAGGGAGAGGTCGGTGCCTCTAACTCCCAGGGTTGTTCAAGGGTCAACTATAATTAATACCACTGAACTATCCACCTAGAGATGATTAAAACAGCGAGTCTTATTGTTATACATATTCACTATGAAAAAAGAAAAGTAGAGTCCCCTGGTGGCCTAGTGATTAAGGATTCATTGCTGTCACTGCTGTGGCTCAGGCTCAAGCCCTGGCCCAGGAACTTCCTTATAGCACAGGCACAGCCAAAAAAAATACATATGTATACATTAAAAAGTTTTTTAAAAGCCCTGAAAATCAGTGAAGATCAGGCCATTAGGATTAGAGTGGTCCAGAGGAATCAAGTAGAAAGACTGAGACCCTGTTGGAGTTCCCGTCGTGGCTCAGTGGTTAACGAATCCAACTAGGAACCATGAGGTTGCGGGTTCAATCCCTGGCCTTGCTCAGTGGGTTAATGATCCAGCGTTGCCGTGAGCTGTGGTGTAGGTCGCAGACATGGCTCGGATCCCGTGTTGCTGTGGCTGTGGCATAGGCCAGTGGCTACAGCTCCGATTCGATCCCTAGCCTGGGAACCTCCATATGCCACGAGAGCGGCCCAAGAAATGGCAAAAAGACCCAAAAAAATAAAAAAAGAAAGAATGAGACCCTGTTACCTGCTCTGTGGCCCCACAGGAGCCGGAGCCAGGGCTGGACACCTGCAGGCATAAGCTTCTATTGGGCTGGCAGGTACCCTCCCTGGAGACTGATTTAGAGCAGGAAAGGCATGGTGACAAATAATGAAGGTTATCAGCAAGGCCAAGAAGGTCTTTGGGAAAAGGTTAAAAAGAGCTAGGATTTTCCATCAATCTCAAAAATAATCTCTGTGAGCATGAGAATGCTCCTATCAGCACATCTACAAACGAGGGGAAAATGTGTAAACTCTCTGGAAACTTTGTTTCAAGGAAAGAGAGAGAGAGGCAGCCTGCATACACCCTCTGTCCACACTGGGGGGGTGGGGGGACCACCAATGGCCTCTCCTGCCCTGTCAGCCGGAATAAACACTAAGCAGGGAGCACAGGCCCGCCTCTCCCTGTGGGAAGTGCTAGAGGTGACGAGGCACCTTTCCATTTAAGGCAGCAAAGCCAGTGAGCCTCCTTCCACCACTCTGGTCCAATTTTCCAGGTCCATCACCTCGATTCACTTAACCTGCACCTGAAAATACAAAAGCTTCCAGAGCCATAGTGCCCTCCTTTCAACACAAAATGTGGGACTGGCAGGGAGGCAGGGACCACAGGCAGCCATACAGAGAGCCATTGCCACTGCCTAGGAGGCCCTGCCCTGCTGGCCACAGTGGCTGGCAACTTACAGCACCCTTCAACTCCCAGGACCCTGCCAGCGTGCACAGTGGAAGGAACCCCTTCCACCCATCTTTCTACCAGAAGGCCCCAGTCTCCAAAACAAAAAGTACCTGCCTGAATGCAAAGGCATCGAACTCTGCAGCTCCCTCAACTCAAACTTCATCCCTGAACCCAACACATCCCACTGCCCACCCAGCTGCTCACCCCTCAGAGAAAGGCCAGAGCCTCCTGGTCCCTCGGTCACCCCTGCACTTGCCCCTGCTACTTTTTCTGGGGTTGGAAGCACACAGACAAGGAAGGGTGTTAAGAAAGCAATGTTCTAACTAGATTTTTAAGGTATTTACAGTTTTCTGTATTTTTTAAATGTACACAGAACTGAAAAAAGGTGGCGGCATGACCAGCCACTGAATACCGGTTCCAGGCGCTTCAGGTGCTGGTGTAAGTTGAGAGCCAGGCGGTCCCACCACCGGCCTCTGCTGTCAGGACAATACACATTCTGAGACAAAAGGTTTTCAAGCTCCCTGACAGCTTCCTGTGGCAACAACAACAAAGGAAGCTCATTAGACTCCCATCCACCAAGAAAAGGTAATTGTACTGCATTGTCAATAAAATCCACAAGTATACAGCATTCCTTTTCATCCCAAAATAATGCCAAGGACCCAGCACTGACAGGAGGGACCCTGGGATGTCCCTTTGTCTCACAAGGCCCCTGGCCAGCTGGGGCGGAGGGGGTCTGTGACACCGCATGATGCTCATGGCAAACCAGGTCACCAGCACAGGCTACTGGGACCAGGCTCCAGGCAGGAGCACCAGCCAGGGCTGCAGGCACACCTGCTTCTGGGAACCCAGCCGGTCCCAGGGCCAAGGCTGTGAGGCATTGTGGGGAGGGGGCAGTAATGAGGGGGTCTTCATCCAGTCATTCCAGTTCAACAGGGAGACTTTCTGGTCCGGGTTTATTGGTCTCTCTTTATATTTGTCTTTTGTGGTTCATGTGTCTCTTGGAAGCATCTAATGATGCTCACTTATGCACTTCAGGGTTCAGATTCCCTGGAGCCAGTCCCAGGGATCCCAGGGGACCTGGGGACGGGGGTCAAGGAGCCCTGCTTTAGCACATCCTCTCTGTAAAGTACCAAGTGTCAACATGGTGAAGGCTAACTAGCAGTAGCACAATACTTAGTACAAGGGGGATATGACCCAGCTTCTCACTGTGAGGATAAAGTATCTCCAGACATTCCACGGCTGCTGCCACGGAGACAGGAGCACAGGCGAGGTCTCCACCTTGGGGGTTTCCAGAGGCCTCCCATGTCACACGTGGTTCTGAGGCACTCAGGCCTGGCTGCAGAGACCACCAGGGGCTCCCTGTGTTGATGCCACATGTCATCTCACAGCAAGGGGCACAGTGGTCAGCAGTGCCCACAGGACAGGAGAAGTCAAGAGCCTGGCAGCCCCTCCAGCCCATGACCGACACTTCAGTAAGGGCTGTGCACTCACCTCATACAGGTGAAGTCTCTGCAGTATTTCAACGGTCCGGGACAAAATCCTTGTATAAACCCACCCGACAGTAAAACACCGGAGAAAGGGTGGTAAATTCTCATGGTACCTGAAAGAAGAGGGATGCCAGCTGCTTAGTGGTTTGGTTTGTTTACTGTTGCCTCTCTCCTACATTAATCCAACCTCCTGGCTACATGCTCTTCTCTTTTCTCTTTCTTTTCTTTTTTTGTCTTTTTGTCCCTTTAGGGCAGCACCCACAGAATATGGAAGTTCCCAGGCTAGGGGAGCAATCAGAGCTATAGCTGCCGGCCTACGCCAGAGCCACAGCAATGCATGATTCAAGCCACGTCTGCGACCTAAACACAGCTCAATGAGCGAGGCCAGGGATCAAACCCGCATCCTCATGGATGCTAGTCAGGTTTGTTAACCACGAGCCATAACGGGAACTCCTCTTCTCTTTTCTTTTTTTCAACAAAGACAATTCTCTCTTAACTTTTTTTTTTTTTTTTTTTTTGTCTTTTGTCTTTTGTTGTTGTTGTTGTTGCTATTTCTTGGGCCGCTCCCGAGGCATATGGAGGTTCCCAGGCTAGGGGTCTAATGGGAGCTGTGGCCTATGCCAGAGCCACAGCAACGCGGGATCCGGGATCCGAGCCGCGTCTGCAACCTACACCACAGCTCACGGCAACGCCGGATCATTAACCCACTGAGCAAGGCCAGGGATCGAACCCGAAACCTCATGATTCCTAGTAGGATTCGTTAACCACTGCACCACGACGGGAACTCCCTCTTAACTTGTTTTAACTAGCTGTCTTGCTGTATGACCTGAGAAACACATTACCAAATTTACCTAAATCATCTTAAGAAAACCCTCCAACACACATGCACACCACAGGGTAACAGGTCTACACTGGCGACCTCATTTCTAGAAAGCCCTTTTTGTCTGGAATTTAAGAATAATTCCAGACAAAATACGGAATATTCAGTTATTTTTGTTTAAAAGTAAAGGCCATTTTCCTGACTATGGTTTTTTGTTTGTTTTTTCCTTTTATGGCCACACCTGCTGCATGTGGAAGCTCCTGGGGTCAAATCATAGCTGAAGCTGTGGTCTACACACAGCCACAGTTAACACTGGATCTGAACCACATCTGTGACCTACGCCACAGCCTGTGGCAAGGCCAGATTCTGAACTCACTGAGCAAGGCCAGGGATCGAACCCGCATTCTCACAGATATTATGTCGGGTTCTTTACCCACTGAGCCACAGTGGGAACTCCCTGGCTATGGTTTTTAAGTCCGTATTATTTGCGTACGGTCCTCAATGTTTTTTGAAAGAGACATTTTTTCTCAACATTATGTAACAAAAAAGCGAAAACTTTAACTATTCAGGATATGTTTAACATTTATTAAACCAAAAAGATAAAGGATCATGTGCTGTGTACTTGAACTTTTGAAGTAAATGTTCGATTTCATGTTCCTTTGCAGAATAACACCTGCTTGGATTTCCCCCAAAGAACAGTCCTGACCCAAGCCCCACACTTGTCCCACAGCCAAGTTTCCCCAATGTTTAAACTCAGTTCACCAGCACCCAGAGAAGCCCACACCCCCCAGGCAGCAAGCTAAAACAGGCTTGGTTTACTGGATCCTCTGCTGTACAGGGACCGAGTTACATATAATTCACCTCAAACCTTCAGACACTCATTTCTATTTCACCCAACACTTTGGCTCCATGCAGAGCAAGTAGAAAATTCCACTCTACTGCTGGTTTCCCAAAGAACAAAAGGAGCATGTACTTCACTAAGAAAATAACCTTAAGTGGTTAGAGCAACTTGGTCAAACAGTAAACTTTGAGATCCTCACCTCAAGGAAGGGTGGTCTTTCAGTCTGTCCCAATCCCGTTTTGCACACTCAGAGAGCGCCCTGGCTTCCTCCCAGGCCCCATTGGCCATTGCCGCGGAGATGTCACTCAGCATGTGTGTGGCTGCTGCATATCTGTGGGGAAACACCACTCGAGCTTCAAATGTGAACAAGCACTGACATAAAAAAGTCTACATCCTACCTACCATATCTAATTCTGAAGAGTAAAAGCGTACTTTTGAAAATATAAGGGTTACATTCTATTTCAGTAATGATTTCATGTATTACTCCACAGGAGAAGCCTAGGAGAATTCATACAGGCTACCCAATTAGAAAGATGAAAACAGCAGTTTCCTGGTGGTGCAGGAGGTCAAGGATCCAGCATTGTCACTGCAGGGGCTCAGGTCACTTCTGTGGCCTGGGTTCAACCCTTGGCCCGAGAATTTTCACATGCCACAAGAGTGGCTTAAAAAAAAAGATGAGGAGTTCCCGTCGTGGCGCAGTGGTTAACGAATCCAACTAGGAACCATGAGGTTGCGGGTTCGGTCCCTGCCCTTGCTCAGTGGGTTAACGATCCGGCGTTGCTGTGAGCTGTGGTGTAGGTTGCAGACGCGGCTCGGATCCCGGATCCCGCGTTGCTGTGGCTCTGGCATAGGCCGGTGGCTACAGCTCTGATTGGACCCCTAGCCTGGGAACCTCCATATGCCTCGGGAGCGGCCCAAGAAATAGCAACAACAACAACAACAACAACAAAAACAAATCTCAAAACAAACAAACAAAAAAAGAAAACATTCACACCACACTATATGTAACATGTCCCATTACACAAATATAATACTGATCAGCTCACCATTTCCAATTTTTGGGGCTCATTTGTTCATGCATTCACTCAACTATCTAGCAGCAACCATGTAAATAGGTAGCTGACTTCAGAATTATACAGAACTCTAGATTTGGTCATTTAACCATTAAGTCAGAAGTAGTCAGAGGGAAGCTGCCCAAGCTAAAGGAATTATTTGGGATTTTCAAAAATAACTTCAGGGACACTCTTTGGGAGATGGCAATGCTAAAATGTTATGAACCCACTTAACTGAAGAAAGACAACTTCTTAAGAGTTCCCTGGTGTCCTAGTGGTTAGGGACCTGGCATTGTCACTGGTGTGGCTCAGGTCACTGCTGTGGCAGGGTTTGACTCCAGGCCCAAGAACTTCTGCATTCCACGGGCTTGGCCAAAAAAAAATTAAAAAGACGACTTCTCACTGCTTTAGATACCAAAACAAAGACATCTGCCCAGTCAACTCTGTAACACTTGAAGTACACAGTTATTGTGTTCTGGACTCACACCTAAAAGAAAAGCATGCACCAGCAATGTGTGCAAATACTATCAAATAGGAATAGAAGAAATATTTTCTAAATATAAAAATCTGCTCATGAATTCTTCAATCTTATTTTCTTATAATATGTGATGCACAATTCTAAGGTTATCAGAAAAGAGAAACTAGGAGTGGGTGCTGGGAGGCTGGCCCACCTCTAGGAGCCCAGCCCACCCCACACACCCCACAGCCTGAACCAAGCCCAACCTTCAAGTTGAGCCCAGATGGCTCTTTTTTTCTTTTTTTAGTTGATTTACAATGTTCTGTCAATTTATGTTGTACAGCAAAGTGACCCAGTATATATACATGCACACGCACATGCACGCACACGCGCACACACACACACACACTTTTTCTCACATTATCCTCCATCCTGTTCCATCACAAGCGACTATAGATCCCTGTGCTATACAGCAGGATTTCATTGCTTATCCACTCCAAATGCAATAGTTTGCATCTACCAACACCAAACTCCTAGTCCCTCCCACTCCCACCCCCTCCCCCTTGGCAACAAGTCTGTTCTCCATGTCCATGAATTTGCTTCTTTTCTGTAGATAGGCTCATTTGTGCTGCATATTAGATTCCAGATATAAGTGATCAGGTGGCTCTTCTCACTCTGGGCTGAGACGGATGGAGGATTCCTTCCCACCGCTGCCTCCAAATCATTCTTCCCTCCTTGAAAGACCCATCCTCCAACACCCACACCTCCTCACAGCACCCACAGCCTCCCGTCACCTCTGCTCCGTCTCCTGCCATGACAGCTGTGACTTCAGCACTGTCCACCTCCCACCAAGAGCCCAATTCTCCACCTTCCTTCTACCACTCAAACATCCGAAACCACTCAGACCCTCTGTCCCCATGAACAGCACCACCCTCAAGATCCTAACCTCCAGTGACCCCTCCAAACCCACCTTCGCCAAGACCCTCCCTACGGCACAGCCCGGCCCCTGCTGCGAAGTCTGCCCAGCCACGAGTGTCTCCCCGCCTGTGGGATCACGACCCCGCCCAGATCATGAAGATGACCACAGGACTGCTCAGCTTAGGCTCACACCTTGGCCCAGCTCACTCCTGGAAGCTTCCTCCTCAGACACGCCCAGGGGACAGGATGGAGGCACAAGAGGCCCCCCGACCCATGGCAGCCTCAGCCCTGCCCACACCCCACCCTCCTGCTGGGGTCTCATATCCCAGGACCCCCTCCTCCTCCACCATCAGCCTCTCCTTTTCTATGGGTTTATCAGGATGTGTGCATGAACATCTCCTACCTTTAAATTACAGGGACACAAAGGCCCTGCCTGCACAGGCCCCTACAGGAGGAGCTCTCCTCTGATACTCCTAAGTACTGACTTCCCAAGAGCTGACCCTACCGCACTGCCCCAGTCCCCCCGCCCACATCCCCACATGGCTTCTATGGTCCATCACCCATCCCCATAGCCCCGTGCCCAGGACACCATCACACACATCCCACTGGACCTAAGAGTCCTTTTCCCACCAGCTTCCTGGAATATGAGCCAACTGCAGACACATGACACCTTGTCCTGAGAGTTTTCTTCTCCAGGTCTGCCCCCCACATGCACTCAATTCCCTCCTGCCCTCCCAGCAGCTCCTTTCACTGCCTGACCTCTAGGTGCTGGCTGCCAAGCTCCTTCTTTCTCTCTCCCTTGGGGACACCATTCTGCCCTGGGCTTCAAACCCCAGCCCTGTGCCCAGGCTCATCCTCCACAGCTGTGCTGTCCTAGGTCCTGACTGCACCCAGTGCCACACATGACAGACGCAGGGGCATGGCCAGGGGCATTGCCAGCCCTCCACCTTCTCCCTCCCAATCTCGTCTCATCTGACGGTACCACCACCAATGGTCAAAACCCCAGAGCCATCTTCAACTTACTGCTTCCCTCTCCCCATACCTAATCACGACCATAATCTAATCACAATCATACTCACGTCTCTGCTCCAAAGCATCTCCAAAGCACCTCCCTCCAGGGCCTGCCACCAAGACCTTCACCTGGACCCTGAGGATAAACGCTGAGGCTTCTCTTCAGCTGTCCCTCACCCTCTATTCCACAGGATGCTTCTGCAAAATGTGAAACAAACCCCTCTCCTGCCCAAACCCCTCCCTTAGCTTCCCCACTCTCAGAGTATGACTCAGGCCTCACAGGGCTTGGTGGCTGAGCACTCCGAGCTGCCTTCTTGTGTAACCTCCCTCCGCACTGCCCAAGCACTCCGGCCAGAGGTCTGCTGTGCACATGCACCCACAGAACCTGAATAGGTACCCAGATCTCTGCAGGGTCAGCTCCTGCTCATTCTCAAGCCTCAATTCCATGTCACCATCCAGGAATACTCTCTGCCTCACACTCTATCTAAAGCCTGCCCCTCAGTTATCATATTATTCTGCTTTCTTTTCTATCTCCCGTAGTAAAACACAAGCCCACAGCAGCAAAGACCCTATCTGTTCACACTGCGACTCCATCACCTGGGCACATAAGAGGTACCCAGCACTCAATCCATGGACACTAAATAAATGAGAGGAAAGAAAAGATCAATTATTTCAAGTACTAAAGTGACCAGAAAGGTTTCTCAGGCAAGGTGTCATGTTACAGATGTTGTACAAGCACCCTTCCTAAAGTCGGGTAAAGCCAGTTTCATTTACATGCTAAGGCACTTTGCATAACAAAAAGTTTTGTTTTGTTTTATTTTAATCACTGCATCTGAGGCATATGGAAGTTCCTGGGCTAGGGGTCCAATCAGAACTGTAGCTGAGGCCTATGCCACAGCCAAAGCAACACCGGATCTGAGTCTACATCTGAGACCTATGCCGTAGCTTGCAGTATCGCCAGATTTTTTAACTCACTGAGCAAGGCCAGGGATCAAACCCACATCCTCACAGACATTATGTCGGGTTCTTAACCCAGTGAGCCAAAACGGGAATTCCAGTTATTTTTAATATTTATAGGATACCTACTTTCTACTTTAATTTTTATTTTTTATTTTTTTATCTTTTGTCTGCACCCATGGCATATGGAGGTTCCCAGGCTAGGAGTCTAATCAGAGCCACAGCAGCCAGCCTATGCCAGAGCCACAGCAACGCCATATCTGAGCCACGTCTACAACCTACACCACGGCTCACAGAAACACCGGATCCTTAACCCACTGAGTGAGGCCAGGGATTGAACCCGCAACCTCATGGTTCCTAGTCAGATTCACTTCTGCTGAGCCACAACTCCCTTTTATTTTTATTTATTTATTTTTTTATTTTTTTATCTCCTACTTTCTGAAAAGAATATGTGATAGTTTATTTTTTCTCCCTACCCTCCACATTTTTTAACTTAACGGTGGTTTTGTTGATCACAGAACTAAAAAGCAATTTCCCAAGATTTTGGGTCTCTGAGCACGAGCTACCCATTATCCTTGTTTGGCCATGCAATAACTCTTTCTATGTTCCAAAAAAAGTAATCTCCCCTAGATACACAGTAATAATGATAATTAAAATACAAAGACATACTAAGCAATCCCCACATGCCAGGCTCTAGGCACTTTACATGTATCAGTACAAATCTGTGGGAATATACTACTATTCTCCCCATTTTACAGATGAGGAAATGGAGGCACAGAGAAGTTTCGTGGTTCATTAATACAGAGAGCCTGGAACTTAGCTTCAGAGTTCTCACAAAACTGAACAGCAAAAAGTCATTGAAAACAAAAGGTAAAAGGATATGAGACAACTGAAACCAGAGTCAGGGGAAATATTCTTTTTTCTTTTTTTTTTGTTTTTTTTTTTAACTTTTAGGGCCACACCTGCAACACGTGGAAGTTCCCAGGGTGGAGTTGGAGCTACAACTGCAGGCCTACACCACAGCCACAGCAATGTCAGATCCAAGTCTCATCTGTGACCTACACCACAGCTCATGGCAACACCAGATCCTTAAAAAGGGCCAGGGATTGAACCCACATCTGCATAGATACTAGTCGGGTTTGTTACCACAACAGGAACTCCAGAGGAAATATTCTCATTAAAAGATTTTTTTTTTTTTTTGATTGTTAGGGCCATACCCGAGGCATATGGAGGTTCCCAAGCTAGGGGTTGAATGGGAGCTGTAGCCACCAGCCTACAATCACAGTCAAAGCAACACCAGATCTGAGCCACATCTGCGACCCACAGCTCACAGCAAAACGGGATCCTTTAACCACTGAGTGAGGCCAGGGATCAAACCTGCGTCCTCGTGGATGCTAGTCAGATTTGTTTCCGATGAGCCATGACAGGAACTCCCTTATTAGAAGATTTGACTTAAAAGTTATTCCAACTGGACACAAATAAGATACTGAATTTGTGACATGCCAAATTTCCTGTGCCAGTGATCAAATCCATACCACAGCAGTGACAATGCTGGTTATTTAACCTGCTAGGCCACCAAGAAACTCCCTTGAAAACTAAGGCAAAATGGGCTAACATCAGTTTATACTGACCCTGCTTTGAGTCAACAATTTCAATAACCTGCTGTTTTGTCTTTTTTTTTTGTCTTTTTGCTATTTCTTTGGGCCGCTCCCATGGCATATGGAGGTTCCCAGGCTAGGGGTCTAATCGGAGCTGTAGCCGCCAGCCTACACCAGAGCCACAGCAACGCGGGATCCGAGCCGCGTCTGCAACCTACACCACAGCTCACGGTAACGCCGGATCGTTAACCCACTGAGCAAGCACAGGGACCGAACCCGCAACCTCATGGTTCCTAGTCGGATTCGCTAACCACTGCGCCTCAACGGGAACTCCCTGTTTTGTCTTTTTAAATGGCTACACCTGTGGCATATGGAAGCTCCCGGGCCAGGGATTGAATCTGAGCCACAGCTGCAACCTACACCTCAGCTTGGCAATGCTGGACCCTTTAACCCACTGCCAGGGCAGGGATCTAACCCACGCCTCTGCAGCAACCCAAGCTGCTACAGTCAGATTCTTAACCCATGCACCAACAGCGGCAACTCCTCAATAACTTACTTTTGAAAGTACATGCTAGAAAACAACTAAATGACTTTCCTAAAATCAAATAATTTCAGTTAAATTTGAGTCATAAACCTTAAATCAAGAATCAAGAGTGACATTTTAGGACATCCAAATTAATTTTTCTTATTAAAGATTTTCTTTAGGAGGGAGTTCCCGTCATGGTGCAGCAGAAACGAATCCAACTAGTAACCATGAGGTTTCAGGTTCGATCCCTGGCCTTGCTCAGTGGGTTAAAGATCTGGCGTTGCCGTGAGCTGTGGTGTAGGTCGCAGCCGTGGCTCGGATCTGGCGTTGCTGTGGCTGTGGTGTAGGCTGGCAGCAACAGCTCCAATTAGACCCCTGGCCTGGGAACCTCCATATGCTGCAGGTGCAAACCTAAAAAGACAAGACAAAAAAAAAAAAAAAAAAAAAAATTCTTCAAGAAATTCAAGGTTTGTTTTTTTTTTCTGCATGATCTACTCCGTTTTTTATCAAAATTTACCTTTGCCAGTCAAACTAAATGTTCACTAAATCCGTGCACCAAAATACATTAGAGAAAATTTCCAGTATCTTGTATACTGGTGTACAGTACACAAGTCAGTACTGAGAAATAAAATACTGCCTGCCATACCACTACACAAAGGATGTCACAGTCATCAGTGACTGCTGCTGCCCAATGGTGGGCCCATCTATCTATTTTTTGGTGGCATGCTGAAGTTCCTGGGCCAGGGCTCAAACCCATACCATAGCAGCGAGCCAGGCTACTGCAATGACAATGCCAGATACCTGCCCCGCTGTGCCACACGGGAACTCCCAACAGGGATATTTTGATGTTGTGACTACCTGCCCTTTGTTGCAAAACTCTTATATGTCCTAACTCCCCTTTCACCCCCTTTCACAGTCTTCTTGGGGTTATTTGAGATACTGCCTCCTAGGCTTAAGTCCTAAGAAAGTCTGCCAAATAAAACATAACTCTCAACTTTCAGGTTGTGCATTTTTTTTTTCAGTCAACTGTATTAGCTTTATTTGAAGCACTATTGCTAGGAAACACTCACCTCCAGCCTTGCTCATGCCAAAAACATACTCACAGGCAGGTCTGTACAAATGTCTATATTTAAAAAATGCTCTCTGCCTAAGCTATTTGGAAACATAAATCAGGGAAAAATTTTGTAGCTCCAACTCAAAACTCATTAGACTTAGCAACCTTAATCTAAACAGGTTCTTCTTAGAGTCCCGGAAATGTATATAAGTGAAGCAGAAAGATTAACAAAAAACAGAAACTACAAAAACTATTTTGGCTCTGAACTCATGTTTCTATTGTGACGGCAAAAAATAATAATAAAGTCTGCTACACAAATTTAAAAATACATAGACTTTATAGTGAAAAACATGATCTTACCTGATAAGATCATCTCTATCTTGGAAGATCTGGGTTTTCCGATTGATGGTGTACCTGGGAAACTCCATGCGGCCAAGGTTGACTAGCAGGACAGTAGAAAGCTGGCCCTGACCGCCACAGGCAGCCTCCTCATCTTCCACGGAATCAGTCAATGAAAACAGCAGCAGGATCCGGGAAAACACAGCCCGAGGGCCTCTACAGACTCTCAGCGACTGTCCAGCCAAATCTTTAGCTCTGAAAAGTACGTAATGTGGAAATAACTTCCTAGTTTATAGGCATTTGGAGGTCAGATTTCACAAACTATTTAAAGCTAAACAGCATTCATTATTTTAAGCCTGAAGTAAATCTACCCCTACAGCTGTGTGACGTTAAAGCATTTCTTAACCTCTCTGGGGCTCAGAGCCACACCTAGCAACACAGTTAGGATAAAACAGAATTACATCTGAAATGATTTCATGCACTGCTTGCCTCAATAAAAGAGGACAGGATTTACACTGTTCCTGAACATGGAAATACCAGGAAAACTCATAAAAGTACTACCTATTTGACATCAGCAATTCTCAATTCTTGACTCCAGCGACAATTTAAATAACAGGTCTTTATTTTAAATGTCATCATCAAAGGCTCTTGATAAGGAGGCATGTTAAGACCAGGGTCCTCTGGCTGTAACAACTTGGATACTACACACAGCAGGGTTTCACTGTTGACATCTGGGCCACATAATTCTCTCCTAGGGGCTGGGCTGGGGGTGGTGCCAACCCTGTACATGATAGGGTGCTCAGCAGAAACTCTGGACTCCACTCACTAAATGCCATGGCAACCCCTACCCATCTTGGTCATCCAGACGATGCCAGGTGCCCCCCTGGAGGGCAAAATCACCCCCAGTTGAGAGCCACTGGCCCAGTGGAAGACCTCACTCTTTCCTATTATCCTAGAAGCTGTAAAGTGAAAAGCAGCGCTGCATCCCTTGCCATAAAGAGCAGTGCTGCCATCAGAGCCGTGAGGGCACAGGGTAGGATTCCCAGCTCACCCCATCTACCTGAGGACTATGCATCTACACTGACGGATAAAAAGCATCCT
Organism: Sus scrofa; assembly: GCF_054392235.1. Lineage (NCBI taxonomy): Eukaryota > Metazoa > Chordata > Mammalia > Artiodactyla > Suidae > Sus > Sus scrofa. Next base: position 154,771,727 of record NC_139383.1, read on the forward strand.
CTTCCTCCTTCTCCATGCAGAACCCCAAGGATGTCCCAGTGGACCGAGATTCCAAGCTGCAAAAGGAAGCATTAGACAAAATGCTCAGCCACTACCTACATCATCAAAAAAGTGTCGACAAAGAGGCTTTTCCTGTTTCCTCGTAACAGCAGAGGAGGATAACAGGTATTGCTCCCTATGGAGCTTTCAGAGACTCTGAGATTCCACTAATGAGCTCCACAACTTAATGAAGAAACAAAGTAAAATTTTAAAGGATGCTCTCTATCAACAGACAAATTAATAAAGGAGATGTGATGTACATATATATAAAATGGTGGCACTGCTCTCTATGACCAGTGATACAGCACTGCTTTTCACTTAACAGCTTCTGGGATGATAGGAAAATGTGAGGTCTTCCACTGGGCCAGTGGCTCTCAGCTGCGGGTGATTTTGCCCTCCAGGGGACACTCAGCCATAAAAAAGAATGAAATGTTTGCCATCTGCAACAACATGGATGGATCTAGAGATTATTATGCTTATTGAAATAAGTCAGAGAAAGACAAATACTGTATGTTATCACTTAATATGGAATCTGAAAAATAAAACAGGGAGTTTCCTGGTGGCTCAGTGGACTAAGGATCCAGTGTTGTCATTGCTGTGGCTCAGGTCACTACTGTGGCATAAGTTCAATCCCTAACTCAGGAACTTCCACATGCTGCAGGCAAGGCCAAGTAGGTTTAAAAAAAAAAAGAAAAAAGTTTTTAACTTAAAAAAATAAAATAAAACAAATGTATATAACAAAACGGAAATAGACTAAGACACAGAAAACAAACTAGTGGTTCCCAGAGGGGAGCAAGAGGAAAGGAGGGGGATGATGGGGACTAAGAGGTATGAATTACTATGCATAAGATAGATACTGTACAAGAATATACTGCACAGCACAGGGAAATATAGCCATCATTTTGTAATGACTTCAAATGAAGTCTGATCTATAAAAATATTGAATCACTATGCTATACACCTGAAAGTAATATAATATTGTAGATGAACTATCCTGCAATAAAAAAAAAAACCTTAAAGGACAGTGTTTTGTTTGTTTGACTGCACCCATGGCATTCGTAAGTTCCAGGGCCAGGGATTGAACCCATGCCACAGCAACGACAATGCCAAATCTTTAATCCATTGTGCTACCTGGGAACTCCCAATAAACTTTTTTTTTTCCTTGTTTTTTTAGGGCCATAATGGTGGCATATGGACCCGTGCCTAGGGGTCAGATGCAAGCTACATCCACTAGCCTCAGTAAGCGAGGCCAGGGATCGAACCAGCATCCTCACGGACACTATGTCAGGTTCTTAACCCACTGAGCCACAAGGTGAATGCCAAAAGACAGTGATTTTAGTATACCAAAATAGTCTTGAGATTCTCATTTTCCTACAATTGCAATATCAGTGATTAAAAAAATGTTCCTCTTAGGAGTTTCCGTTATGGTCAGTGGAAATGAAACTGAATAGTATCCATGAGGACGAGGGTTTGATCCCTGGCTCTACTCAGTGGGTTAGGAATCAGGCAGTACCTCGAGCTGCAGTGTAAGCTGCAGATACGGCTCAGATCTGGCATTGCTGTGGCGTAAGCTGGGAGATGTAGCTCCGATTCAAGCCCTAGCCTGGGAACTTCCATATGCCACTGGTGTGACCCCCCAAAAAAGCAAAAAGTCTTTAGGGCATTAGCCTGTTGTGAACTCCTTCGCCTGGAAAAACAATAAATAAAAGCTATTTTTTTCTCCTTTGCCAAAAAAAAAAAGTTCACCTTAATTCTTTTATTATTTCTGTTCACATGCTAAGTGCTTGTACTAAGAGAAGGCTGCTGATTTACTATTCATTTACTTATAAGATATTATATATAACATCACTTATGAAATACAATCAAATAAAAGAACTATAAGACATTAAAAAAAGAAAGACATTTAACATACCACAGGGATGAGGATTTTATACTTCTAAATCAATTAACTACCAACAGATAGTCTAATAAAATACTTTTTAAAAATCTTTGGCATTGGAGTTCCCGTCATGGCTCAGTGGTTAAAGAATCCGACTAGGAACCATGAGGTTTCCGGTTCGATCCCTGGCCTTGCTCAGTGGGCTAATGATCTGGCATTGCCGCGAGCTGTGGTGTAGGCTGCAGACGCAGCTCGGATCTGGCATTGCTGTGGCTCTGGTGTAGGTCGGCGGCTACAGCTCCAATTAGACTCCTAGCCTGGGAACCTCCACATGCCACAGGTGCAGTCCTAGAAAAGATGAAAACAAAATGAAATAAAATAAAAATCTATGGTATCCTTTTTGAAGGGTTGGCAGTGACATTTTTCTTAATAATGGATGCCTTATTTACATCTATGTTTTATTAAAGATTAGTACTTGTAGTATCTTCCCAACAAGGATGAGCTCTTGGCACGTAACAGCTCAAAATTACACATACACACACACTTATTTATATATATATATATATATATATATATATATATATATATATATATTTTTTTTTTTTTTTTTTTGGTCTTTTTTGTCCTTTTTAGGGCCGCACTCACAGCATATGGAGGTTCCCAGGCTAGGGGTCTAATCGGAGCTGTAGCCACCAGCCTAAGCCAGAGCCACAACAACGCGGGATCCCAGCCACATCTGCAAACTACACCACAGCTCACGGCAATGCCGGATCCCTAACCCACTGAGCAAGGCCAGGGATTGAACCCGCAACCTCATGGTTCCTAATCGGATTCGTTTCCACTGTGCCATGACGGGAACTCCACACACACACTTATTACACAAAACAAATTAACATTGTTTTAAAATATTTTCAAAAGTATTATTTCTTCCTCAATAACTCCAGAAAGTGGATTCCCAGACTAAAGCTGATAAAGTTATATTTTACACATAACAGGGAGGAAGAAATAAACTCTAAAAGTTTTTACAGTCTTCCCCAATCTGGAACAGCTCAGGAGCTTTTATGGGGACATAAGAAACCACCCACAGTTTTTGGTAAATTTTTATGTTTATGTTAATACTGACGGATTATGTTTCAATGAAGAGTTTACTAAAATAAAAACCTGAATGATTAGTTTATGCTTAAACTGTCTAAGAATAACAATTAAAACTGCATTTCTCTTGAATAAAATACCAGAATTTGCCAAGGGCCTAATATCTCTATTCTGCTGCCTCCTGATTTCTCCTAGTCCTAGAAAGCAGTATGGTATTACAGGAATTAGGAATAATAAACCAAGAAAGAACCCAGTCTTGATAATTAAGGTTCTCTGCCTTCTCAATCTAACTGCAATTGAAAAAAAAAAAAAACCAATTACAACCTGAAAATACATACCATCCATCAAAAGAAGTTAATACCTGCTATCAACATTTTAAATGTTTTTACTGTAACAATAACCCCAAACCTTTTTAAAATCACTGCACCAATGCCAGGCTGGTTCTTGCCCCAAGTACAGACTGACGGCTGTTTGGCCAGCTTGAGAAGAGCGTCCACCAGCTGCTGTTTCTGTCCATGGGGATTCACCAAGTGGAAGGTCTTTGCCAGGGTTTTTAGTTCTGGAGCAGAAAGTAGCTCAAACACTTCTGAGAGTTCTTGCAACTCAGATTCTGAAATATTTTAAAAAAGAAAAAAGTTGTAAGTAGTTTTAAATAAACTTACTATTTGCTAGTTTGACTTACTTTAAGGAGAAAGCTTACAGGTAAACAGAATGAAATGCTACTACGGAAATTTTCATTTGCCAAACAAACTATTGAAAAATATGGAAAATAGTTACTTCATAGACGTTATATAACAACAGGACTTCTCACTAAAAAGTACAGGAAAATCTGAAGAAAAGGAAGACCCACATGGACAGCCATGTTGGTTTGGGCGTCCTCCGTCAAAGCTCACTGGCACAGTCACTCCTTACAAAAGCTCCAGCTGGGCCTCTCCAAAGCAAGGCAGAGTCACCTGCTTCTGCTCAGGTCCTCGCGCCCCACATGCCTCAGGCTAGGAACCCTCCCTTTCCTGGGGTCACTCACTGGACATATATGTGTCTGTCACACTACTAGAGGTCCCAGATAGCAAGCAATGCCCAGGACGCAGCTGAATCAGAGCCGGCTGGTCTCTCCTTCAGGGCATCCACAGCTTAGGGCAGGGCCTTCTTCGTCCAGGCAGCAAGTCCTCACAGGGTGGACACTGCCTGACAAGTAGCACCACAGCCCAGGGCACACTACATGCCCACAGGGAGCTTACCTCCTAGCAAAACAAGTATCTGTCAGGGGTGATAACTGCTACAAAGGAAAAGAAGGGCTGACAGTAACATGGATGGACCTAGAGATTCTCATACTAAGTGAAGTAAGTCAGAAAAAGAAATGTGGAATCTAAAATATGACACAAATGAATCTATGAAACAGAAACAAACTCAGAGACGTAGAGAAAGACTTGTGGTTGCCAAAGGGGGAGGAGGTTGGGGAGGGATAGGATGGGAGATTGGGGTTAGTAGATGCAAACTATTACATACAGGATGGATAAACAAGAAGATCCTACTGCATAGCACAGGAACTCTACTCTATATCCTGGGATAAACTATAATGGAAAAGGCTATGAAAAAGAATATATTTGTATAACTGAGTCACTTTGCTATACAGTAAAAATTAACACAACACTGTAAATCAACTATAAGTCAATACAATTGATGAAAGCATAAATAAAACAAAGGAGGAAAAATGAACTAGAAAAAGAAAAACAGAGCTGGGTAAGGCAACCTGGATGTGGCAGGGAGCTGGCTGACAAGGTGGTCAAATCTCTGCCAAGGCAACAAGGAGCAGAGCTGGATGAAATGAGGGGGTGAGCCTAGTGGCAGCAAGCACAAGGCTCTGAAAGAGGGCTGCACTCTGCAAGGACACCCATGGGAGCAGCGTGGCCACAGCAGAGTAAAGGAGACAGCCCGAACTACCCCCACGAGGCTGTGTGGGCAGGACCTGGACTGGACCGGGGCCATGGTGGGCCATGGGGCTTCTGGCCTTGGTGATGACAGGTCACTCAAAAGTAAGCCAAGGCTCACCCAGCATGCCTGTTACATCCTTAGGCTTCTAGAATCTGAACCTGATCTTCCGAGTCAGGTTGGGATACAAGTGCCCAGTGACACTGATGGCCCTGACATGAGGAAACCCTGGGCCCTGCTCACAACCATTCAAATCCCCAGAGCCTCCAGACTCCCCTGGCCTTCCCCATCTCCACTTTAACCGCACTGACTTGGCGCTCTCCACTACAAACTCTGCTGCACAGAAACCATCTGGCTCTGGCTTGATTCCCTCATTTCATCTAAACTGTCAGCAACCTGAACCCAGGACTCACATCTCTCTTCCTCCTTATTCCCACACTTCCAGTACAACCCTATACTCAATAAAGTAGGTACTTAATGAATGCTAAGAGACAACCAGGGTTACCTCATACTCACACAGGCCTCAATCAATTAAGCAATTATTGAGACTATCAACCTAATGATTATAGGAGCTGTCTGTGTGGGCATGTGGGTGTCAATAAAGATTTGACGTGATGCTAAATTCAAAGAAACCAGCTTCGTTCGTTCCATCATAAAGATGAGGAATCTGGGTCAGGTGAGTGAAGGTCTTGCTGGCAGGGGAGCTGGAGGGATGTTTCTTCCATTGATCCAGCTACCCATCTGTACCTAATGACTCCATGGGCCTAAACCTGAGACCGGCAAGGAAACAGCAGCGGATGACCTTTCATTATCCTAGGAGTCTTAACCCAGGCTGAGAATGGCTTCAACATACTGTGAGTAATTTGCAGTCCTAAGAAGATTAAAAACTCAGTTTGAAATATGAAACAAAAAGCACCCAATTACTATTTATCAGGCACCAATCAGGAGACACCACCATACTAATATCATCCTCATTATGCAGAAACTCAATTCCTCACGTCCTGTTTTCACTTTACATTCCTTTTGACTAACCATACCCGTCTGCAGAAAGCCGGCTTGTGTCAACTCTCCAACCACAGGAGTTAAGTCAGAGGCAATCTCTTCATATTCCAATTTATTCATCTTAATCCAGCCAAATTTACGTTGAAAAAGTCTTACATATAGCTTCTGACCACTAGCTGCAATAAAGTTAAGAAAAACAGTGAAAAATATTCTATTCCATCTCAAAAACAACATACGATATCATTTACTTTTTTATTTTTACTTTCATTTATTCATTTTTTGGCCACACCTGAGGCACATGGCAGTTCCCAGGCCAGCGGTTGAATCTGGGCCCCAGCTGTGACCATAGCTGCAGCAATGCTGGCTCCTTAACCTACTGCCCTGGATGGGGGGGTGAGGTCCAATCACCACCTCCACAGAGACAAGCCAGATCATTAATTCAATATGCTACAGCGGGAACTCCCCTTTACTTTTTTCTTCCCTTTTTTTTTTTTTTTTTTTGGTCTTTTTGACATTTCTAGGGCTGCTTCTGCGGCATATGGAGATTCCCAGGCTAGGGGTCGAATCGGAGCTGTAGCCTCTGGCCTACACCAGAGCCACAGCAACGCGGGATCCGATCCACGTCTACAACCTACACCACGGCAACGCCGGATCCTTAACCCACTGAACAAGGCCAGGGATCAAACCTGCAACCTCATGGTTCCTAGTCGGATTCATTAACCACTGAGCCACCATGGGCACTCCTCTTTTCTTTTTTTTAAATGGCCACACCCAAGGCATATGGAAGCTCCCAGCTGTGGCAACACTAGATCCTTAACCCACTGCACCACCAGGGAACTCCAGAATATTTTTACTTTTTAAAACTTCAACATTTACTTCCCTTTTTCTTTAAAGAGGCAAATCAATTTGCAGTAGTTATTTTCATACATAGACACTGTAAACGATTCTGCATGGAGAGCAACCCACAACAATCTGCAGAACTTATGCCAGGAAACTGTTCATATTTCTCACTCAAACAGAAGCAAAGTGCCACCAACTATTAAAGCAAATGCTTACAAGAGTGCAACCAGCACCCAAACAAAGATCTATGACCACCCAGGACATGAAAGTCAATGGAGTGTCATTCACGCCTGTGTCCAGGGGAGGCCAAGTAGAGATGGACACTGTATGGACACTTCATAAAACTGTGCACAGTGTCACCCATGTGTTTAAAAGTAACACAAACAGAGCCATATTTCCTCTGATGAGTGTAAAACAAAAACTCTTCACTAGAACATTATTTTTAACATATTAAAAAAAAATTCAGGAATTCCTCCCATGGCGCAGCAGAAACAAATCTGTCTAGGAACCAGAGGTTGCGTGTTCTATCCCTGGCCTCGCTCAGTGGGTTAAGGATCCAACATTGCCGTGCGCTGAGGTGTAGGTCTAAGATACAGCTCGGATCTGGCGTTGCTGTGGCTGTGGCATAGGCCAGCAGCTATAGCTCTGATTAGACCCCTAGCCTGGGAACCTCCATATGCCGCGGGTGCAGCCCTAAAAAGACAAAGAAGACAAAATAAAAAAAATTCAGGGACTTCCCATTGTGGCTCAGCAGGTTACAAACCGACTAGTATCTGTGAGCATGTGGGTCCCATCCCTGGGCTCAGTCAGTGGATTAAGGATCTGGTGTTGCCATGGTCTTGGCATAGGCCAGCAGCTGTAGCTGATTCAACCTCTAGCCTGGGAACTTCCATATGCCACAAGTGTGGCCCTAAAAAGAAAAAAGAAAAAAAAAAACAGGATTTTTTTTTTTTAACTCTACTGAGGAGTCAGAACTGCTCCTATTACTAGAGGTCAGGAGGGCCCCAAGTGAGCTTTTCTTACTGGGGGAGGGACTCAGAGCCATCAAGACCCTTTGCATGAGGAGCCAACAGGGGAGCTCTTACTCTAAACCAGTGCTATCAGCTTATAGCCACTGCCCTGGGCCAAGGAACTAAGGCATATTTTTTAACATATCAATTTACAAAAGAAAACAAAAAGAAAAAACAAACCCAAAAGACCAAAAAAACAATGTACCAATTTAGCTTGAAAGTTTCCATTTCCTGGAGCTCCCACTGTGGCTCAAAAAGATCACCAGCACCTTGGGAGCGCTGGGACACAAGTTTGTTCCCCAGCCCGGCAGAGTGGGTTAAAGGCTCCAGCATTGCTGCAGCTGAGGCTTAAGTCGCAACTCTGATCCCTGGCACGGGAGCGCCTTATGCCGCAGGGTGGCCAAAAATGAAGAAAAGGAAAAAAAAAAAAAAAAGTTTCCATTTTCAGCACAGCCTGATTTTAAAAGGCAGAGTCCAGGCAACTAAAATATTGTTGGAGGAAAAAATACGCTTCAATACATCTTGGGGGTTTTTTTCCCCGTATTTTGTTATTTTCATTTTTGAGGAAATGGTGTTGGAAAATGATAAAAACAACTAACAGTAAACTTGATTACATGCCCAAAATAAATGCACAGTACACCTTCCTTAGTCACAGTGCATTTTTCCCCCAATCTATCAGGGAAAGGTTGTTTTACAACCATCAAATATACAAAAAAAGGACAAACAGCAACAGCTGCTTCCATTATAATCAAAGTACAGCTTGTAAAGGAACCAGCATCACCAGGCACTAAATCTTGTCCCTTTCACAGGCATATCCTTCTCCTGTGGAACTTTGTAGCTGGTTGATTCCCATGACGACAGCTAGGACCTTCAAACTACACTGACTCCTTGTGGTCATTAGATTACTGCCCATCACATCCCAGTCCAAATCAGTATGGCAAATGGGAAACCAATCCCCTAAAGCAGAGAGGCTTAAGATACCTGATAATTGATGAAATGTAGTCACAATTCCCTTCTCATGTTCATCAAAGAGCATCCCATCATCTTCATTCTCAAACACGGCTTTCAGCACCATGAGGAAATTCCGAAGGTAGTAAGGATAATCCAAGGGTACTGGACATGTTACACTAGAAACATCGCAGCTTAACCCCTGCTCCAAAGGAATTCTGTGTGTGACTTCATTCTTTGAGCTGCTGTCGTCTTCCAGAGGAAGTGCTTGAATGTTACTCCAATTAGAAGCATCGTGCTTAGAGCTAGGAGATTTTGCCTCCCAATGTGACATCTGTGTTTTAGCTTCTGAAACAAGAGTCATTTTCACCTCTTCACAATCACCTGCCCCACATTTCGCAACACCTTTACCATCTACTCCTTTGATACTCTCTGGCTTTGAAAGGCCGTCCTCTAAAGTAGACTTTAATGCATTCCCAAGAGTTAAATCTGGTGAAATTAACACAGGAGTGTTATCTGAAAATGCAAGGGTGAGGCTTGATCTGCATTCCTCGGTAGGCTTTTGGTCTTCAATTTCCATTACTTTAGTGCCTTCAGGAGTATGTGGTTCCTCAAGAGAATCATAGGTAAACATGTTTTCCTTTTGAGAACTATTCTCCAAAAGCTGACCCTGGTCCTCAATCTCTGAATGGTTTTCAACCAGGCTCTTAACCACTGAGGATGAGGAACTCTGGGGACTCTGATTGGCAAGTCCCTCACTCTTACCTATTGATCTTTTAGCCTTTATGTATCTTCGGGACAATTTAGATGACAGGCTTCCCAGAGAGATGACTTTTACATTAAGATGTCTCAGTTCATCTTGATTTCTGCCCACCAAGTCATCATTATTCTTAAAGTAGGGGCTGGTCTTCTTTTTCATGCCCGTTTTTGCTGAGTCACTTTGGCCAGGGGTTAAATTCATCTTTGATGGTGATGACTTCTCTGGCATTACATCTTCTAAAGCAGTATTGGTTACATCTACTGTGGACACATTTGAACTTGCTAAGCCAATGTGCCCTGGGTCCCCTGGAGTGATGTCACCATTGTCAGCACACATTTCATCAAGGTGCCTGTTTAGGTCATATCTTGGCACCATTTTACTACAAACAGGGCAGGCAAGTTTGGCAGGCGGTACATTGTTAAAAAATGAAATAATAGAGTTAGACTCATTTTTTTTAGTTTTGCTTATTGATAAACTTCTACAAGGTCTTTTTTTGGCAGATTTCCCCACTGACATCATGAGTATTAGAGAAGCTGGGTGTTTCCAGGAGTAAAATACAGCATATCACTGGGGAAGAACAATGGTTTACTCTTACTTTCCTGACTTGAAATCATAAAAAGTGGGATTCTACTGGACTTCATGTTATTCATTTAGTCAATTTCTTCTTCCTACAAAATAAAACACATGCGGGTTAACAACATTTTTGTGAATTCAACTAAAAACCGGAAACAAAAACTCTAAAACGTGCAATGGCAAACTTGGTATGAGGAAAAACCGTGGACTCCGGGCCAGAAGACCCTCCTATCAGATGTCCATATCACCTCAGTGTGTCCCTTACCATAAAATGATGGCGTTGGACTTTGTGGGGATAAGTTTTTTGCTTTTGGCCGCGCCCTCGGTATAGGGAAGTTTCCCAGCCAAGGATGGAACTCAGGCCACAGCAGCAACCTGAGCTGCAGCAGTGACAACGCTGGACCCCGCTGCGCTACAAAGGCACTCCAGTTCTTTTTTTTTTTTTTTTTTTTTTTTTCCGCTTTTTAAAAGGGCCGCGCCCACGGCATATTTAAGTTCCCAGGCTAGGGGTCCAACTGCAGCTACAGCTGCTGGCCTAGCCATAGCCACAGCAACGCCAGATATGAGCTGTGTCAGCGAGCACAGCTCGTGGCAACGCCGGATCCTTAATCCATTGAGCAAGGCCAGGGATCTAACCAGCATCTAACCAGCAACCTTATGATTCCTAATCGGATTCGTTTCCGCTGCGCCAGGATGGGAACTCCAGCTCTAACATTCCTAAAATTTAAAAATAACCGCTTTTTTTAAAAAGGCACATCTGACTATGCCAGTTCCTTTTCTAAAACCACTGCATTGTTAACTTTTTCTGGGACAGATAACGCCTACCCATTCGGGCAGCACAGGCCTGCAAGAAGAAAAGCTCCAAGTCGCAAGCCTCCGCCACACACTTGAAGGCCCCACCGTAGCCCCGCCCCCGAACATGAGGCTGGGGCTGAGCACCGCCCGCCCGCGCACCTGGGAGGCGCACCGGGGGTTCCACTGCCCGCCAGTCCGTCTTTCACCCCTTGCTCCTTCCCTCTCTCCCTCCTTCTTTCCCCTCTCTTGTCTCCCTCCCCTGTGCCCCCTCCCCTTTGTCCCTCCGGCAGTCCGGGCACCCCGAGGCGCGGATAACACCAGCTCAGCTGCCCCGCGCCTCCAACCCGCTCCACGCGCCAGGCATTCCCAGCTGCTCCCCGCGGCTCGGCCGCCACAGACTCGGCCAGCAGAGGCTCGAGTGATCGATCGTTCCTCCCTCTCCTCTTAAAGGCATCCTGCCCTCCAGGCAGGCTGAGCTGGCCGAGAGTCTATGAGACTCTTCGCACCTGGAGGAGCCCGGCGCCTGGAACGTGAGCGGGTTGCTGGTCGGAGAACATTCTATGTCTAGGGAAGGGGCATCCTGGGAGGAGATACAGGTGTGAACTCTACTTAGCCAGAAAGAAGGAAGACTCAGCAAGTGCTGGACATCTGCCAGCTGTTCTCTGAGATGCAGAGATGCTGTTCACAGATTCGCTGTTAGTAGAGATGCTATTCTCTGCCTAATGCAATAGATGCCTCAAGAACAAAGAAATAGATAAACAGCAACGCTGTTCGCAGAGATGCTGTTCCCTGCCGTAAGGCACAGGGAACTATATTCAATATTTTGAAATAACCTATAATGGAAAAGAATAGGAAAAAGAATACATATATATGTACAACACTTTGCTGTACACCTGAAACACTGTAAATCAACTATACTTCAATTAAAAATAAAAATTAAAAAAAGGGAATAATAAAATGTAGTCAGGTAATTAGGGAGTGGTGAATTTGGATATTTCTTACTTTTGTTTTCCATTTAGTTTAGTTTGTTTTAATATAGTTTTTCTTTGTTTTAATATAGCTTAATTTAATATAATGAGGTATAATTTAAAGTAATGGCTATATTTAACAACTGAAAAATTACTGTAAGTTTATCAGTCAGCCCTTGAGCACCAACAATGTTAACAAATGGGGGTCCAGGTGCTTACAAAATTATACTCACAAATGTCACTAGAAAGGAAAGTTACCTTGAATCAGAATGCCAACAATCTGGGGAGATAGTGGACTCAGTGTCTCCCCAAAACCACCTCCCAATATTCTGCTCTGCCGCAAAAGCTTTTAAAGGGAAAAAAGAAAGTGATCTCAGTAATCACAGAGATGGGGGAGTCAAGAGTCCTTGACATTCCTCACTGAGAGCAGGAATGTCACTTACTTTGGTCTTTCTCTAGATGCTATCTTGTTCATACAGGTTGTTTTCCAGAGATTACTGAAGGGGATGCTAGGGAAGAGATCTGGCCATCTGTTGTTACACTTTGTTTCTACTTCTTAGATCTACTGAACAAGTTAGGCAAAGTATTGTGTGATTAAAAGAATTGAATAGTGTGCTTGGGCTGGAGATAAGTAGAGCATACTGGTGCCTGGTTAAAAGTTAGTTACTGGGTTCATCGTGGCTCAGCGTTAATGAATCTGACTAGTATGCGCGAGGACTTGGGTTTAAGCTCTGGCCCTGCTCAGTTGGTTAAGGAACCAGCGCTGCAGTGACCTGTGGTCTAGGTCCCAGACTGGGCTGGGATCTGGCATTGCTGTGGCAGGGGTATAGGCTAGCAGCTACAGCTCCAATATGCCCCCTAGCCTGAGACCTTCCATATGCTGCAAGTGTGGCCCTAAAATGACAAAGAAAAAAAAAGGATTTAAAAAAAAACAAAAAACAATGAATCTATCTACAGAAAAAAGAAACAAACTCATGGACATGGAAAGCAGACTTGTGATCGCCAAGGAGAAGGGGGCAGGAGTGGGATGGACTAGGAGTTTGGGGTTAGTAGATGCATATTGCATTTGGAGTAAATAAGCAATGAGATTTTGCTGTATAACACAGGGAACTATATATATAATCACTTGTGAGGGAACATGACAGAAGATAATGTGAGAAAAAGAATATATATGTGTGTATGACTGGGTCACTTTGCTGCACAGTAGAAATTGACAGAACATTGTAAACCAATTATAATAAAAAATTTTTTAAGTTAATTTCAATGTGGCTTTGCTAGAGTAACAAGGAATGGGGCTTCCTGCGTAGGGCAGTTTCCTACAAAGAGCTGCTTGCAATACCAGCTGGTTCCAGCACCCAATGAGTGATCCAGATGGAAGTTTTCTGAGGCAGAATCCCCTGAGAGCTTTCCTCTACCACTGCCTTCAGCAGTGGTCAGCACTGTATGATTACTCCATGAATATGTGTCAGATGAATCCATGAATGAATAAACAAACCAAAGAGAAAAGGGTATGAACAGGGACCTCACTGACAAATATGTATTGAGTGCTTCCCTTGTACCATGTTCTGGACACTGAAGATATGGCCGTGAACAGAAAGAGAAATGGGGAAAAATTCTGCCTTCATGGAGAATACATTCTGTTGGAGGAAGATGGAGAAAAACAAAATATAAAATCATGTAGAGAGCTTAAAAGAAGAGTACTGATGAAATAAAATTCATATTTTTATGGCAAAATTTATTTAATTTAATTTATTTATTTTTGGTCTTTTGTCTTTTTAGGGCTGCACCCACGGCATGTGGAGGTTCCCAGGCTAGGGGTCCAACTGGAGCTGCAGCTGTCAGCCTATGCCACGGCCACTTCAACGCCAGATCCGAGCCACATCTGCTACCTACACCATAGCTCACAGCAACACTGAATCCTTAACCTACTGAGCAAGGCCAGGAATTGAACCCGCAACCTCATGGTTCCTAGTCAGATTCATTTCTGCTGTGACATGACGGAAATTCCCAAGATGAGAAAAATTTAAACATAAAATTTTTCTTTGCCCATTTGGGCCTTTTTTTTTTTTTTTTTTTTTTTGGCCACACCCCAAGACATGTGGAAGTTCCCTAGCCAGGGTCCCATGCCACAGCAGTAACCCAGGCCACTGCAGTGACAATGCTGGGTCCTTAGCCTGCTGAGCCACAAGGGAGCGCCCAAGCCCCCCCTTCCCTTTAGTGTGTATTGTGCGTCTGCACATCCTTCTTAATCTACTTAATCTTCTAAACATCCTTCTTAATCTACTAAGAGGACATGACAACCCACTACTCACTTTGTTTGCATAGATCTGGATTTCGTAAAGTCTCGGTAATACCTCTGTCTCAAAAACTTATGTTACTGTGCTTTGACCTTTAATGATAACTGTTCTTGGAGCTTTCTGAGAAGCTGTTCTCGGTTTATTTATTTATCGATTTATTTATTTTAAAATGACTTTTATTTTTTTCCATTATAGCTGGTTTACAGTGTTCCGTCAATTTTCTACTGTACAGCAAAGTGACCCAGTCGCATATTCAAATATACATTCTTTTTCTCATATTATCCTCCATCATGCTCCATCATAAGTGACTAGAGGAGTTCCCGTCGTGGTTAACGAATCCGACTAAGAACCATGAGGTTGCGGGTTCGATCCCTGGCCTTGCTCAGTGGGTTGAGGATCCAGCGTTGCTGTGAGCTGTGGTGTAGGCCAGTGGCCACAGCTCTGATTAGACCCCTAGCCTGGGAATCTCCACATGCTGCGGGAGCGGGCCTAGAAAAGGCAAAAAGACCAAAAAAAAAATTTAAAAAAAGGACTCCTTTAAAAAAAATAAAATAAGTGACTAGATATAGTTCCCACTGTATACAGTAGGATCTCATTGCTTATCCATTCCAAAGGCAATAGTTTGCATCTATCAACCGGAGATCCCCAGTCTATCCTATTATGGCAGCTGCCCAGAAGCCCTGAGGCTCCAGCAGCTCTTTCACCTGGTGAGAAATCAAGCGAGCACTGGGAGAGTTGGAGTACTCAGGTTTATTATGCAGAGGGCTCAGAGGAGATCGCTCTCCAGAGACTGAGCCCCAAAGAAGGGTTTCACAAGGCTTTTATGGGCTAGCTCTTCCAGGTCCGTGCCTGGCTGGTTGGACTGCAATGAGAACAGGCAGGGTTGTAATTTCGGAAGCAACTTTACAGAAGCAGATGTGTGAGGGAGGGGTGGTTAGGGGCAGTTGGCTGGACTTTGCTTAGTCATCATGGCCAGGGTGTCTCCTTTTTACCTTTTTATCTGGGCATTTTCTCCTACAATCCCATTCCCACTCCCTCCCACTCCCCCTCTCCTTCCCCCTTGGCAACCACAAGACTGTTCTCCAAGTCCACAGAAACTCACAATTTAAATAGAGTACCTAGGAAATAGGAAGGTGTTGGTCAAAGGGTACAAACTTCCAGCTATAAGATTAGTAAGTGCTGGGGCTCTAGTGTACGGCATGGTGACTATAGTTAACAATAGTTTATTATTTTTCTTGAAAGTTGCTAAGAGAATAGACCTTAAATGGTGCACACATACACACATACAAATAGTTATGCGAGGGGATGGAGACATTAACTCACCTTATTGTGGTAATCATTTCCTAATATATGTATGTATCAAATTATCATATTAAATTTATTGTTCCAAGTTTATAATCCTCAATGTGGCTCAGGTAAAGTGTTCTATTCCTTTCTTAGATCCACCGATTAGTTTTTTTTTGTCAACAGTACTTTGAAGAGAAATAAAACAGAAAGATCATGGTTCTGTTTTATGGGGCAGAGAGGGGGATTACAGTGTGAAAGAGTGGTAAGGAAAGACCTTCCTGAGAAGGTAACATTTGGGCAGAGGTAAGGTAGGGTATAGTTATGGGCAGAAGAAACAGCCTCAGGAAGTGTAATGGAGAATAGAAGAAAGAAGACTTGCTGGAGGAATGTTCTTAGGTAGATTAGGGGATGGAGTACAGTTCACAAGTGAAGGGGTTGGCCTTAAGGACTCATCCAGGAGTTGCTGTTGTGGCTCAGTGGATTAAGAACCTGACTAGTATCCACGAGGATGTGAGTTCAATCCCCGGCCTTGCAAAGTGTGTTAAAGGATCTGTTGTTGCCATGAGCTGTGGAGTAGGTCACAGATGCAGCTTGAATCCTGTGTTGCTGTGGCTGTGGCACAGGCCAGCGGCTATGGCTCTGATTCAACCCCTAGCCTGGGAACCTCCATATGTCATGGGTAGGGCCCTAAAAAAAAAAAAAAAAAAAAAAAAAAAAAAGGCATTCATCCAGAGAGTTTCCTGGTGGCCTAGCAGGTTAAGGATCTGGCATTGTCACTGCAGTGGCTTGGGTCACTGCTATGGTGTGGGTTTAATCCCTGGCCTGGAAACTTCTGCATGCTTCAGGGGTGGCCAGATAGATAGATAATTTTTTTTTTTTTTTTAAGAGCTCATCTATCCTAATAGGAGGGGAGGCAGAGTTTGGGCATCAGTGGGGGGAGATGTGCAGATTCAGAGGCAGGGACACGGGAAAGTTCTCTGGTTGCTTCTGTTTTCACAATGAACATGAAACAAAGTCACCTGCTGAGAGTTAAAATGGGGCAGAATATTTGGAGATTTTAGGAAAGGGGAAAAACTGTAAAGTGGTTATCTAGGGGAGTGGAAGAATGAAAGAGCAAAGAAAAGATAGAGTAATTATCATCAGCATTTAGGACCTACCTGAAGTCAACCGTCATGAATGGAAGTGAGATCCAGCAACAAAGTTACCTGTTGTTCTCAAACTCCATTTAGCCACACAAGTTCAGAAACGGAGAGGGAACAGAGGGAGTTTTCATCATAGTTGGGGTCTTTGCCAAGTAAGTATGAAGAAGCAAGAGAAAAGCAAGGGACTTGAGTGTTTGTGCAAATAAATAATTAAAATGATAGCTAAGTTTAGAGAGTAAACATGCAAGTGATGATGGATAGGGGGCAAGGAACAGAGGGTAGAATCGGGGGACTGGGTGTTCCATCCGGGTTAAAGGATCACTGAGTTAAAGGATCAACTGAGTTTTGACAGTGAGTGAGCCAGTGGGATAGGAGGTCAGAGTATGGGATGCTTCGGGGGGGCGGGGGGAGGCAATGCAGGATTGTGGTCCCTGAGATAGGGGAAACAAGTGAAACCAATGATCATGAAAGCCTGCTGTTTAGAGGCAGTTTCCAGGCCTTAGCACCCAGTCTCGATGAGTTTACACAGAAATTGGAATCAGGGCCAAGATGGTTGGATCTTCCTGAGGAGCAAGCTGCATCTCTTCAGGCTCAGAGAGCTACTGAGGGGCCCCCTTGGAACTTGAGGGGCTGAATAGTGATCCACATACACTTAAAGCTTGAGAGAGAATCGCTAGAGGAAAAATAGGTGACAAATTCCTCGCACCTTTTTTTTTTTTTTGGTCCTTTTTTTTAGGGCTGCACCCATGGCATATGGATGTTCCCAGGCTTGGGGTCCAGTCAGAGCTGTAGCTGCTGGCCTATGCCACAGCCACAGAAATGCTGGATCCTTAACCCACTGTGCTGGGGCAGGGATCGAACCTGCGACCACATGGATGCTAGTCGATTTGTTTCTGCTGAGCCATGATGGGAACTCCTACACTCACCCTTAATGAAGCTTAAAACAGTCTCAGAAGGATACAACTAATAAAAGAAGTAATGAAACTGCCCAGCAAAACAAAATCCGAAACTATTTAAGGGAATGCAATAAATCCAGTAACCAGCACAGCAAATGTAGTGCACAGAGGGAACTCTGGCTGGACTATTCAGTGAATATCTTTTTTTTCTTTAATTTTACTTTTGTTATTATTATTTTTTTCTTTTTTGGCTGCCCTGCAGCATATGAGTTCCCGGGCCAGAGATCAGATCCAAGCTGCAGTTGCAACCTGAATCGCAGTTGTGGCAACACGGGATCCGCACCAGGGTGGGGATCAAATCCGAATTCCAGTATTCCAGAGATGCTGCCTCCAGTCTTGTTGTGCCACAGCAGGGACTCCCAGTGAACAGATTTTGAGAACTGTTTACCTATGTGGAATAATGAAATCAGATCCCTACCTCACACTGAATACAAAGATCAAGGCTAGGAGTTCCCGTCATGGCTCAGCAGTTAATGAACTCGACTAGCATCCATGAGGACGTGGGTTTGATCCCTGGCCTTGCTCAGTGGGTTAAGGATCCTACATTGTCCTGAGCTGTGGTGTAGTTTGCAGATATGGCTCAGATCTGATGTTGCTATGGCTGTGGTATAGGCTGGTGTCTACAGCTCTGATTCGTCGCGTAGCCTGGGAACCTCCAAATGCCACAGGAGCAGCCTTAAAAAGACAAAAAGACAAAAAGACAAAAAAAAAAAAAAAAAAAAAAAAAAAAAAAGAAAAAGAAAAAAAGATCAAGGCTAGATGGATTAAAGTAACAACAGTGAGAAGCAAAAATTCAAAACTTTTAAAAGAAACTATAGGAGAATAACTTTATTATCTTAAGGGCATTACGTGATTCCTTAAATAAGACAGAAAGAGCTAACCATAAAAATTAATAAGTATGACTATAGTTAAATTTAAAACTTTCTAGTAATGGCCATTTCTATTTCCAGTAATGGCCATGGAGCTTGCATTTTATTGGGCTATGACTCTTGCAGATAACACGTATAAACAATGTAAAAAGTATAAAAAATATAAAAGTTATATTTTAAAATGTTTGGTTACAATTTTAAACAAACTATAAGGAATTCTAAACAAAATGTAAAAAAAGTCTATTTGAAAACACTAGAGAATGACCAAAATAGGCAGAAACTGGAGAGTAGTAGCAAAAATACTAACAATGTATTGTAGGATTTATAACAAGTAGGTGAATTATAAATGACAATAGTAAAAAGGATGAAAGTGTAAATGTAACTATTTGCTGTGAAGGTCTTACATTTTATATGAATTGGTAAAATATTAATTTATTTATTTAGGTCTTTTTGTCTTTTTAGGGCTGCACCCTCGACATATGGAGGTTCCCTGGCTAGGGGTCTAATCAGAGCTGTAGCTGCTGGCCTATACCTCAGCCACAGCAATGGCAGATCCGAGCTGCGTCTGCAACCTACACCACAGATCATGGCAATGCCAGGTCTGTAACCCACTGAGCAAGGTCAGGGATCGAACCCAAAACCTCTCGGTTCCTAGTCGGATTCGTTTCCACTGTGCCACAACAGGAGCTCCTAAAATATTAATTTTAAGTAGGTCTGATAAGTTAATGATTCAAATTATAATTCTAAAACTACAAATTTATCCAGAGGTAGAGCTAATACATTAATAGAGAAATTCAAATAAAATATTCACATATTTGGTTACTTTCATTGGATTAAAAGGCAGGAAAAGAGGAACAGAGGAATAAAATTAGAAAAGACAAAGAAAAAAATAGCAAATGATAAAGCCACGATCAACCAAACAAGAAAGGATTATAAAGCATTAAATAATATAAAAATCTGTCAATACTGATATAAATGAGAAGGGAAAACTCTTCCTCACAGTAGAATCTCAATTAATATAGAAGAAATGATGGATTTAGAAAATCATCAGTGGACACTAAAATTTGTGGGTGAAAGTTTGCTGAGGAACAGAGTATTTATAGTATCAAAGTAGCTCTGTCATGAATTACTTACTAATTATTAAAAAAGGAAAGTAGGAGTTCTCGTCGTGGCACGGTAGAAATGAATCCAACTAGGAACTGAGGTTTCGGGTTCAATTCCTGGCCTTGCTCAGTGGGTTAAGGATCTGTCATTGCTGTGAGCTGTGGTGTAGGTCACAGCTGCAGTTTAGATTCAATCCCTGGCCTAGGAACTTCCATATGCCTCAGGTGCAGCCACCAAAAAAAAAAAAAAAAAAAAAAAAAAAAGCCAATTGAAAATGATCTAGGAGTTCCTGTTGTGGCTCAGGAGATTAAAGACCTGACACTGTCTCTGTGAAGACGCAGGTTTGATCTTGGCCTCACTCAGTGGGTTAAGGATCTGGCGTTGCTGAAAGCTATGGCACAGTTCACAGATGCACTTCAGGTCTGGTGTTGCCGTGGTTGTGCTGCAGGCCTCAGCTGCAGCTCTAATTAGACCCCAAGCCCAGGAACTTCCATATGCCACAGGTGTGGCTGTAAAAAGAAAAAAAAAGATGCAGAAAATAAACACATGACAAAATGCTCAATCTTATTAGTAGAGAAACATAAACTTTTAAGACAACAAAGATAGGTAATATTATGTATCAGAATGGCAAAATTTTTTAAATTCCAAGTGCTCACAAAGACATGATTAAGTGCAAATTAGCACGACTTTGAAAAATAATGCCGCATGATCCACATCAGAGGCCAGGAACTACACTAGCACTGTGATGTTCAAATGGGATTATTTAATAATAGTATAAAACTGGAAACAAGTGTTTTCAAGAGAATGATTAGGTCAAATTGTACTATACTCATACTATACTGTGCAGCAGTAAAAATGAATAGGATTATAGATGGATTTGAGGGAATCGACAGTGAAAAAGCAAGTCATGACAAGCGTTCTGTTTTCATAAAAATCAAGTGTCAGCAAAATTATACACTGCATTGACATGGATGGATACATGTTTATGTGGTAAAATATAACAAAAGCAAAGGATCCATAGACATGAAATTCAGAACCCTGGTAACTCTTTACTCCTTTTACATTGATGAGTGAAGCAGATAGAATATTTTTTTGTGTGTTCTTAGATAAGAGATGATTTCAGGGATGTCACATTATGCTTCTAACGTATATAGAAAATGAAACGTGGGTGTTCCCGTCGTGGCACAGTGGTTAACGAATCCGACTAGGAACCATGAGGTTGCGGGTTCGGTCCCTGCCCTTGCTCAGTGGGTTAACGATCCGGCATTGCCGTGAGCTGTGGTGTAGGTTGCAGACACGGCTCGGGTCCCGTGTTGCTGTGGCTCTGGCGTAGGCCAGTGGCTACAGCTCCGATTTGACCCCTAGCCTGGGAACCTCCATATGCCGCGGGAGCGGCCCAAGAAATAGCAAAAAAAAAAAAAAAAAAAAAAAAAAAGAAAGAAAATGAAATGTGTAAATATTCTACCAGAATGAGCACCTCATAACGTTTGGAACTGCTGTCTTGTTCAGTACCCACAAGGGTACCTGGCATCTCTAAAGACTGATTGGCACAAATCAAATATTTAGAATGAATATAATTCATCGAATGTTATATTAAAAAAGAGAATGAATTGATTTATCTCACTTAGATGTGGGTTGGGAAAATATGAAAAGGGACTTTACCTTTGCAAGTACCAGACTTGGAGAGAAAAAAAGGAAAAATTGCCCGAGGATCAAACATCCTGACCCTGATAAATTGTTATGAAAGGAATAACCGAGGGGAGGAGAATTAAGTTAGCCACGAGTAGGGACTGGGAAACTGCCCGCTTTTAAGAAGAAAACAGGAGTCCTAGGGCCACTCCAGTCACCACTAAAAACCTGACACTTTCCCTAAGGCTAGAATGAGACTGGGGGCTATTCTACCTTTCTGTGCAGGGGACAAAGGCACCAGGGAAGAGGACTGTATCCTGAGGAAAACATGAAACAGATCACAGTTCAACACAGACTGGGGCTCTGTGGCCCCGCCCACCAGAGGGGCCAGCTTCTGTGTCAACAGGAACCAGACTGCATATTCCAGGCTTTTTTTTCCTTTTTTTAAATTGAAGTACAGTTGATTTACAATACTGTGTCAATCTCTGGATTGTCCAGCTGATGAAGAAACAGAAGGGCTTTCCCTACTGCTTTGGCTTCATCTCTGTCCTCATTCTCTACCAAAGGCATAAATGTGAGGTGCTACCAGACAGAAGGCAGTCTTCCCTGGATGAGAGGTTGAACAGTCAGCACCTGGTGGTCCTGGAAGACTCCTTGCCCGGCCAGCCAGCCTGCCTTTCCAACTTGCCTACCCCCTCCTACGTCATTGCACCCCTCCCCCAAACTTTTGTAAAGGGACAGGACCCTCATGAGGTGAGGTCACTTCCCAAAGGGCACAACCCCCACTCCCACCCTGGCAGAAATCCCACAGTTCTGTGAAAGGATGACAAGGCAGTGGGAGGAGGAAATCAAACCCTCTTGAAGGAAAATGGGGACCTCTGCTGTAGAAGGTCAGCTGTGACAGTCCCCCACCCCAGTAGCTGGGCCTGGAGCTAGCACAGTGGGGAGGGGGTCCTGCTACACACCCAGAAACAGGCCTTCCCAAGATGCTAGGGGTCTGTCTCATTACACCCACCAAGCTATCCTCAAATACCTGCCACCTATGCAAAGAAAAGTTCTCAAAAATTTTATTACAAAACAGAACAATGACAGAACATAAGCTTACACATTAATTATTTACATTATATTCAAAATATAATCAAAATATATTACAGCTTTAATTTATGAACCGAAATATCCTGTTTTTTCTTCTTTTTCTTTTCTGTTTTCTTTGCATCATTGATTTGCATTTTTACTTGATCTTGTAATTTAGAAAAGAATGCTTGAGATGATTTTAAGGCTTTGTCTTTACCTTCATCCTGCAATTAAAAACAATACAAGTCCATGCTATAAGATGTGCTTATAGGTGGAAAAAAAGGCAAATGATTACAACAGTGTATAAAAGTACAAATATGACAAAGAAGTAGACAAAATTATGAAGAATTAATCTAGGTGAGTGCAGAGGTTATTACATATATATTTTATGCTGTTACAGTGTTCTTAAAATTTTTGGGGGAAGGGAAGGAAAGAAAATCTGCTGCCAGGACTCTGGTGACAGTGAAGAGAGTTTAGGCTGTGACCCAACCAGTCCCCAGTGGCCTCTCCACTTTCCTCTGCAGGTGGGTGGCAGCAGCTGGCTCAGTCACTCCAGCCGCCCAGGTCACCTAAAGCTTGTCATCTGCTCCCCTTCAGCCCCTGAAGCAGCTTTCCTTCCCATCCTTACCTTTAACAGAGAAGCTTTGCCTGTTTTGGTCAGCTGTTTTAACTTCTCCGAAGCTACTGCTTTGGTGTATTTCCCTGCTTGATCTGGATTGCTCTTCTCAAGTAGTCTTCTCCGCTTTTCTTTCTCCTTTATTTTCATATGCTTTTGATGTTTCTTTTTCCTCCTTTCTCGCTTCTTGTCTGTAGCTGTTTTCTCAGCAGCTGTTTTTATATCTCCAGCTTTATTTTTCTCCTATTAAAAAATAATCATCCACATACATGTTAATCTAACCTGACAACTCAGGAAATTAGGAGAGAAGCAATTCCATGGAATGTGGCCACCGGGCTGTACACCTATATGGCCAAGTGTGAGGGCACAGAACAATCCCACCAGTGGCTCTGGCTACTCAGCTCTTTTAAGACCAGCAATGTTTTGTGGCAGAACAGACTCTTACAGTGACGGTAGAGTCCCCAGACTCCTTCTCAAAGTCAGCCTGGAGAGCAGGGGTGCCAGGCTGCCCCTCCTAGAGAAACCTGCCCCTCACAACATGGAGACCCCAGCCCACGCTCCAGGGACATGCCTGAGGCAGCCTAGCTCTGAGCTGCTGCTGACAGCCACTGGGCTGATAGCAGGAAATCTAGCCAGTGGGGAGGATCCATTTCCTCTTTTCTCCTATGTTGCCAGACTAGCCCAGCAGAGGTGGCAGAAGCTCCGAAGGGGTGGGGGTGGGTAGAGCAAAATGAGGACCAAAAAAGAGGGCTACCCTGCCAGGCCCTGGTGGAAACCACCATTAATTACTGTGTAAGGCATGAGCTCCATGCTCACAAGGCAAAGACCCCCTGCATGTGGTACCCCCAACTTCTTCCAAGACTCAAACACTCTACATCATGCTTCCATTACTGATAAGTATTATATGGATAAAAGGTGGGGAAATATTGATATTAAAGGATTGCTAAATATACGCAATTTGTCTTAAACCTACTAGCTAACGAGCCTAAAATGTCTAATATTCAAATTCAGTTATAACAAGATTAGCTTTTATAATAATTCTCATATCTTCATCTCATACCTGTATCTCATAATACCTGATTATACAAGACTTGTATTTGAATATTATATAATACTATTAATTTAGTTATACTCAGAAACTGCTGAGATTTGTTAGAATAAAAACTACAAGCTCAAAGAAAACAATGTTAAATGGAGTTCTGACTATAAATAACCAACTTATAAACAGATGTTTAACGTTTCAACACTGGCTCCTCACCTTGACTTCCTCTGGGGCCAGGAGGGCTGCGTCGCTGACACTCACTGGGGCCACCTCCTCCATGGTGATGGCTGGCAGATTCGACACAACTTTAATCTCTGGAACAGGCTAGAAAAGAGACAGAACATCCAGTTAGAAGTCTGAAGTGGTCCTCACATAAAATATTTAAATTGTGAACCTTTTAATTTAAAGTATACTTCAGGGAGATTATATAAAATGTGATCAGCCTTGACAGTGCAAGTCCTGAGCTAACCTGAATGGAGGTAGTGCTGGTGGCTGACACAGGCTGCCTAAGGAAGGTCATGAGACCTAAGTATTTCAGGGTTTTCTCTGTCTCAACACTATACCAAGAACACTTACTTCTATACTTCTGCATGACACTTCTGCCATATTCCAACACAAGATCTTTCGTCGCTTACTAAATTATTTCCATCTGCTGTGTATGTGTATATTCTCAAACAATTTAAGCCACTGTTTAATAGAATCTACTGGCTTCTGTAAATGCTACCTTGCCTTTGGCTATGGAAAAAAAGCTAATTACAAGAAATACATGAGAAAAGATGCAAGAAAAGGTGCTTATTGGAGCAAGCGTGCTCCTGCAACTAAAAACAGATTTTTATAAATTTTATAATTTCTATAAATTATTATGAAATAATACTGAGCTGTTTCAGAAAATAACACAGTACTGACATAAATGAAATCTACAAATTATGAAAAGGAGGAAGGAATGGCATACTAACTGAAGGACCACTTGTTTGTTGTTTTTTTGGGGGGTGGAAAGAACCCATGAAATTCAGAAATTACAGTGGGTTTCATACCGTTGACTAATTAAAAGGACCATGATGATCAGTGATCTGTACAGTAATTCTGCTCATTTCTGTGAGGGGCACCGGGGCTAGTGCAATAAAGGTTGAACTGGGAAAGGCCAGGTGTCCCAAGTGGACAAGAGACTGAGCCCCAGGAGAAAGGGCTCTGCCACAAGGCGAGCACTGCCCGCCTCACGTGCTCACTTTCCCTACCACAGTCCTGCCCACGTGCCAGTTCACTAGGCAGACATGCGCCCCAGGAAATTTCATAGAAAACAAAAACAAGCCATAAACATGACAGGATCCCAGATTCTAAATAAGAGAAAAATGGCAGAGTGGCAAAGAAGTCATCTCTTCCTCTGAACCACTGCTCAATCATTTATTAGGAACACTATGTCCCACTGTAAAGTTTAAAGAAAAATATGGAGAACATGGAGACAGTCCCCCAAATACTGGAAAATGATGACTGGTTAACATGGAGATGGCCTGTGAAATGCCAAGCTAAATATGAAAAAAGGATCAAGAGGAAGCTATACCAGAAACGACATTTCTGACAAGGAAGAAAGTAAGAAAAGCCTTTCAACTGTGGCATGTAGACACACATACATTCACTCCTTATTTAATTACCAAGATCCCAATGAATGCCTGAATACCTCCCCACAGCAGGCTCCATGTGAGGACACAGCCATGAACAAGACACAGTCATGGGACTTGGACAAGGAGAACAATTAACAAACACTGGAGTTCCTGCTGTGGCTCAGCAGTAACGAACCCCACTAGTATCCATGAGGAAGCAGGTTTGATCCCTGGCCTTGCTCAGTGGGTTAAGAATCTGGCATTGCCATGAGCTCTGGTGTAGGTTGCAGACATGGCTCGGATCCCAAGTTGCTGCGATCCGAGCCTTCTCTAAAGCAGCAGCAGCTAAAGCTCTGATTGGACCCCTAGACTGGGAACCTACATATGCCCCAAGCGCAGCCCTAAAAAGTGAGCAAACAAAACAAAAACAAAAACAAAACAATCCCCTGACAACTGCACCTGTGCCTCAGTGCTTTCAGGGAGAAGGGGAGAACAAGGACAGATCTGGGGGGGAGGGGTTCAACCTGAGACCCTGGGTAGGAAAGAGCCTTTGGGGCCTAAGGAAGAACCGGCAGGAGGGGTGAGGAGGAGGCACGCTGCCAGCTGAAGGTCATAGGAGGAGGCCAGTGAAGGGATTGTGCTCTTCACATGGGTGAGACTCTTCCAGTGAGGCCGGCCGGCCAAGGAGAGTTGAGACATTCCTCTCCTCTCCTCACCTGCTTCCTTTACACAAGATGGGTCCTGCCACGAAACACTTATGAACATGTAACTATACCCTGATTAAAAACAAACAAAAAGGCAAGCTTATTAAAAGCTTACTGTCTGAGAAGACCAAATACTGGCACAGGAAGCCACCTGGCCACCGAAAAACCAAAAA
This sequence comes from Sus scrofa, assembly GCF_054392235.1. NCBI lineage: Eukaryota > Metazoa > Chordata > Mammalia > Artiodactyla > Suidae > Sus > Sus scrofa. The sequence goes on from NC_139383.1 coordinate 154,798,053, forward strand.
AGGACCCTTCTGTTATAGATGGAATGTGAAGCGATTTGCCTAAATCACAAAGCTAGTGAGGGGATAGACTCGGGTTTCTGACTCCTGGACCAGTCTTTGCTGCTTGATACCCTCTTTCCAGACAAGACAGCTGACCCCAAGGAGTAGTAGGTGAGCAAGTACCAAAAGCATGTTCTATGGGTTCACAAAAGGTGGTGGGAGGGAAGAAGCTGAGGAGCAGGTGAACGGTGAGCCAGTCTGGCTGGCGTTGAGGAGGGAGAGGGGAGAGCACTGGAGAGGTTGGGTCTGGGCCAGCTAGGGGTCTCTGTGCAGTGGAGAGGGCGTGGGCCTCGGTGTCCTGAGGATTAAGAGTTCATGTATACAAGGGACATAATATGAAAGGCAGCAGGCACTCCACAAACACCAGATGGGTGTGGCACCACACAGGTTCCAGGCCCATCACAAAATAAAAATGCAACCAAAGACTGAACAAGGACAAAGGCTGGGAAACAAGGAAACTGGTGGCTAAGGTTGATCTGATCCCTCCAGAGATCAGGCTGGATCAGGATGGAGCCAGAACTTCTGTCATGGGACCAGATGTAAGCCTTTCTCTTGGGAGGCCCTGCTTGTAATTTATGGGAAATTCCTACAGGTTTGTATCTTGAAACACAATGAAGAGCTAGTCTCACAAAAGCTCAAAGAGGAATTATAATCACATCTGCTCTGTCTACTCCCTGAAATGTTAACACACTTACCGGTTTAGGGATGAAGTGGAAGTTTGAAAGGGCATCCAATTTTAAGAACAGGGAATCCATCATTTTCTGAATTTCTACATGCTCTGGATTTTCTTCTTCTGCTGTTTTTTGCTTAGGAAATAAATTCAACATCATCAGACTAGAGAACCTAATACGCATCGTAGGATAAAACGCACCTGGCCAGTGTGGGTATCCCAAGTTTCTCAGCATCAGAGAGTTCTAAGGCAAGATCAAAGTTATCAATACAAGGACAGTGCTAGCACCCACCAAAGAGGAAACACAATGTGCATTTCAGAAGCTGTTGCAACCATTACCACTAACGTTTAGAACTTACAACTTAATTCCCTTGATATTTACTTCTGTCAAGAACTAAACTACTCCCACTAGGATGGCTATTAAAAAAATAATAACCAGCACTGGTAAGGATATGAAAGAACTGGAATGCTTATGCATTATTGGTAGGAATGTCAAACGATGCAGTCCCAGAGGTCATGAGTCTGGCAGCTCCTCCAAAAGTTAAACAGGGAATTGCCATATGGCCTAGCAATTCTACTTTAGGTACGTGCCCATGAGAATTAAAGCAGGTACTCAAATACGAGTACCTGTATGTCCACAGCTTCACAAAAGGTAAAAACGGCCTAAATGCTCATCAACTGGTGACTGGTACACAGTGGCACACATACGACAGAACGTTATTCAGATTTAAGAATAAGGTTTAAATAAGGTTCTGACACATCATAATCATGAAACATTAAGCTAAATGAAAGAAGACAGACACAAAAAGTCACATGTTCTATGATTCCATTTACCTGAAACACCTAAAGTAAAACCACAGAGACTGAATGCAGATTGGTGGCTGTCAGGCGTGAGACTGAGGAACAGGGGCGCAGGGGTGGGTGCGGGTGTGTGAGGTGTAATTATTTAGCAGGTAGGGGCTTTATTGTGGGGTGGTGAAAATGTTTGGACACCATGAGAGCCCCTGAATGGGTTCTCTTTAAAACAATTACCTTGTTACGTGAATCTCAGCTCAATTAAAAACAAAAAACCAAAAACAAAACCAAGGAGTCAGCGAAGATTCTGTAAAATTACCCAAATATCCAGTTGGATTGAAGGAATATTCTTTTCGCTTTTATTCATATGTAGATGCAATCTGTTAAAGATTTTTCTGATTAAATCACACTGAAGACTGACAGCAGTTAAGGCAAATTTCACACCTCTCTTTCCCCATGCCCAAAGTGCCACTCTAAGAGGCCACAACTTTTTGTTTGCTTTTTTCTTAGCTCATGGAAAACCACCACCACCACTACCCACAGCTGGGAAGCAACTGCTCTTCACCTTAGCAGCCCTAATGCCAGAGATGTACCCAGGCCTGCTTTCCAGTATCTGTAGTCAGTGCCCTTTCCAGCCACATCCAAGCATATGCTACTGGCTTTGTACCATTTAAACTTAACACACATTTTAAACCTCAAACTTGTCCTTTCACCTCATCCTAGGTAGTATCTGTGAAATCATATATTTGATATCCAGGATCTTCTTGACACACATTACACACATACAACTAGGTGTAAAGGTTCATTCACGTGCTGTTTACCATCACTTGTTTATTCCCCCTCTAGTAGATACCAAACTTCAGGAAATACTACATCATTGCCAGACTCTCTTAATGAAGTTAGAGTCTAGAATCAGCCTAAATTATAACCATACTCAGAAACATGTGAACCAGCTGTTACTTCCAACACAGAAAACTAACATTTAAAGAGCTGCTACAGCTACATAATTTGTACCTCTTATAGTTATCAAATACTTTGTATATTTACTGAATCTCCTCAAAATAGCCAGATTTTCAATAAGCATTGACTGAGGCTGCACACATCTCCCTTCAACTACCACTAGGGTAGTGAGGCAGTCAGAAAGAATCTTTACAGTTCCTCAATTTGGCATCAGGACCCTGTGTGCTGCTGCTTAAATGGCCTTAATTGACAAAATCTGGTAGGAATCTTAAATGCTTTTGCAGAATAAAAATGCCACTTCAGGAGTTCCCATTGTGGCACAGCAGAAACGAATCCGACTAGAATCCATGAAGATGTGGGTTTGATTCCTGGCCTCATTGAGTGGGTCAGGGATCTGGCATTGCCATGAACTGTGGTGTAGTTCGAAGACATGGCTCAGATCCTGTGTGGCTATGGCTGTGGCTGTGGCCAGCAGCTACTGCTCCAATTCGACCCCTAGCCTGGGAACTTCCATATGCCACAGGGGCGGCCCTAAAAAACAAACAAAAAATGCCACCCCATTCCAGAAGCACATATTAACCACATTCCCAACACACATCAACTGTGAAGAAATAATTATTACACTGGGAATATAAATATTTTTAGAAATACGACTGTCCTATTTAACCAGAGACACTTTTTTAAGAATCTAAATAAAAAGAAAATAAAACCTGGGAACAGAGCCTCCTTGCTTGTCTGCCTCTCTCACAAGTGTCTTAATAACTCTATTTCTTGCCTATCACAAAAAGGAAAAAAAAAGAAAATAAAGCCCCCAAACTCATGAGATGTAAATATTTGAAGGAATTCATAAATAATCTTATGAAATATATCAATAACCTTTAAAGTATGAATGAGAAATTGATTTTTAAATTACAGCATGACTGTAACAATCAGCGGAAAGTTAAAAATTAGTTGTGAAAGTATCAGGTGACCAATTAGTGTTTGCAAAACAAACTCCCCTCACATTCACACTATAGCCCATCTATTCTTAGAACACTGTCTCATACTTACACAAGGTGACCCCAAAGGTAAAGGTTTCTGTATTTCATACATTTTGACCCACAGGTATGACCCACAGAGATGGTTCTCTATTTCTCCTCCTTTAATGGCAATGGCTTTGCCGCAGGGCCTTCCTTACCTGGTTGAGTTTGATATATTCCTGTTCATAAATTTCAGCAAGGCTCAATTTACTCTTCTCATGGTCTAGTGTTAAACGCTTTTTATATTCATATGCATCCTCCTTAGGTTTTTCTTTACGTACGACATCATCCCAAGCCTGAAATATGAAAGGCACACGGACTATAAATTACTAAACAAAACCTGTAATTTCTTTCTAGGCTCACTTAAGACTCTTCCTCTGGAACATTTATTATCTTTCCAGAGTAAGAAACTTGTAGTGAAGGGGAAGAAATTTTCAATATTTGAAATGACTTAGTCAAGTCACAATAACTACTATGCAAAGCAAAGACTATCCTTTTTTTTTTTTAATATTTTATTTTATTTTATTTATTTATTTATTTTTGTCTTTTTTTTTTGCCATTTCTTGGGCCACTCTCACGGCATATGGAGGTTCCCAGGCTAGGGGTTGCATCGGAGCTGTAGCCACCGGCCTACACCAGAGCCACAGCAACACAGGATCTGAGCCGCATTTGCGACCTACAGCACAGCTCAGAGCAACGCCGGATCGTTAACCCACTGAGCAAGGGCAGGGATCGAACCCGCAACCTCATGGTTCCTAGTTGGATTTGTTAACCACTGCGCCACGACGGGAACTCCAGACTATCCTTTTTTGTTTTAGCTTACTTTATTTTTGTCTTTTTAGGGTCGCACCCACAGCATATGGAAGTTCCCAGGCTAGGGGTTGAATCAAAGCTGTAAGCCATCGTTCTTTGCCACAGCCACAGCAACGCAGGATCCGAGCTGGGTCTGCGACCTATATTACAGCTCACGGCAACACCAGATCCTTAACCACCAAGCAAGGCCAGGGATGGAACCCATGTAGCCATGTCCTTACGGATACTAGTTGGGTTCATTATTGCTGAGCCACGATGGGAACTCTCTTTTTTGTTTTAAATATGCTTTTCTCCTGATTACCAACTTTAATTCCACAATTAAGTTTGCTTCATTTGAAATTTAAAGATTTTCTGCATATAGTAGCCATCCTTCAAACCCTATTTTAAGCAAACATACACATGTTATGAAGCTAACTTTTGGTGAAGGTTTACTCTAAGTTTACAAAATAAGATCAATTCTTAAACAAAAACTCGTTGCTAGGTTTTAAAGACTTGAAAAGTATACCCTTCATTTGTCACATCACATTCTGTGCCCAGACCAAGAGTTCTGAGTATGACTGTGCACGTCAGCCATCAGTCACCACCCTCACCACTCGAAAAATCAGCAAGTAAAATCTGGAACAAGACAAGGATGCGATGCCCACTCTCACCACTTCTTTTCAACATAGTATTGGAAGTCCTAGCTACAGCAATCAGATGAGAAAAAGAAATTGGTAGCAAAGAGGTAAAATGGTCATTAAATGCAGATGACATGATACTATATTTAGAAAATCCTAAAGATACCACAGAAAAACCACTAGAGCTGATAAACGAATTCAGCAAGGTAGCAGGATACAAGATTAACATAGAGAAGTTGGTTACATTTCTTTACACTAACAATGAAATACCAGAGAATATAAACAAACAATCCTTTTTAAAATTGCCTAAAGAAAATAAAATACTTAAGGATAAACCTTACCAAGGAGGTGAAAGACTTATATACTGAGAACTATAAAACATTAATAAAGGAAACTGAAGATTACTCAAAGAAATGGAAAGCTATCCCATCCTCTTGGATTAGAATATTGTTAAAATGGCCATACTACCCAAAGCAATCTACAGATTTAATGTGATCTCTATCAAATTATCCACGACATTTTTCACAGAACTAGAACTAATAATCCTAAAATTTATATGGAACCACAAAAGATACAGAATTGCCAAAGCAATCCCAAGGAAAAAGAACAAAGCAGAAGGCACAACCCTCAGACTTCAGACAACACTACAAAGCTACAGTAATCAAAAAAGCATGGCTAAAAACAAATTTAAAAATCCAGCATGGGGAGTTCCCATCGTGGTTGAGTGGTTAGTGAACCCAACTAGCAACCTTATGGTTGCGGGTTCAATCCCTGACTTCGCTCAGTGGGTTAAGGATCCGGTGTTGCTATGAGCTGTGGTGTAGGTCACAGCTATGGTTTGGATCCCAAGTTGCTATGGTTATGGAGCAGGCTGGAGGCTACAACTCTGATTGGAGCCTTAGCCTGGGAACCATCATATGCCACAAGTGTGGCCCTAAAAATCAAACAAACAAACAAACAAACAAAAAAACCCCAGCGTGGTATTGGCACAAAAACAGACACATATCAATGGAACAGAATAAAAAGCTCAGAAATAAACCCACACATCTAGGGACAAGTAATCAAGAAAGGAGGCAAGAATACAAATGGGGAAAAGACAGTCTCTTCAGCAAGTGATAATGGGAAAGCTGGACAGCAGCAAGGAAATCAATGAAGTTAAAATACACTCTCACGCCATACACAAAAATAAACTCAAAACAGCTTAAAGACTTAAATATAAGAATGGCATCATAAAACTCCTAAAAGAGAACATAGGCAAAACATTCTCTGACATATATCATACCCAATGTTTCTTAGGTCAGTCTCCCAAAGCAATATTAATAAAAGCAAAAAGAAACAAATGGGACCTAACCAAACTTATTAAGATTTTGCACAGCAAAGGAAACCATATGTAATAGAAGAAAATATTTGTGAATAATGCAACCAACAAGGACTTAATTTCCAAAATATACAAAAAGCTCATACAACGAAGAACAAAAAAACAACTCAATCCAAAAATGGGGAGAAGACCTAAATAGACATTTCTCCAAAGAAGACATGAGGAAAGCCACTAAGGTACATGAAAATATGCTCATAATTGCTAATTATTAGAGAAATGTATATCAAAACTACAATGAGTTTACTACTTCACACCAGTCAGAATGGCCATCGTTAAAAAGTCTACAAATAACAAATGCTGGAGAGGGTGTGGAAGGAAGGAACTCCCTCACACTGTTGGTGGGAAAGTAAATTGATGCAGCCACTAGGGAAAATAGTATGGAGGTTCCTCAAAACACTAAAAATAGTTTCCTTATGATCCAGGAATCCCACTCCTAGTCATATACCCAGACAAAACTATAATTTGAAAAGATACATGCACCCTATGTTCATAGCAGCACTATTCACAACAGCCAAGATATAGAAATAACCTAAATGTTCACTGACAGAATGGATAAAGATGTGGTACATATATGCAATAGAATATTACTTAGCCATTAAAAAAAGAAAGAATGCCATGTAGCAACACAGATGGACCTAGAGATTATCATACTAAGCAAAGTCAGAAAGTGAAAGACAAATACCATATGATATTATTTGTATATGGAATCTAAAACATGGTACAAATCAACATATCTACAAAACAAAATCAGACTCAGATATAGAGAACAGACTTGTAGTTAGGAAGGAGGGAGGGGAAAGATTAGGAGTCTGGGATCAGCAGAGGCAAACCATTATACATAGGATGGATAAACAAGAAGGACCTACTGGATAGCACAGGGAACAATATTCACTATCTTGTGATAAACCATAATGGAGAAGAACATGAAAAAGAATATATACCTGTAAAAGAACTAAGCCAGGGGAAATTAATATAACATTGCAAATCAACTATACTTGCTGTAGCTCCAATTCAACCCCTAACTTGGGAACTCCATATGCAGGTGATGTGCCCCCCCCCCCCCAAAAAAAAAGTTCAGTGAATTTTGAATTAAGTTAAATTTCATTCTTACTGACCTGATCTTTTATCCTCTGCTTAATGATATCTTCTAGTTGAAGAGTGGTCTCCTCTGTGATCACTGGTGCTAGAGGAAATTCAACAGAGTCATTATATTGATATAAACAAACTAGAGGTTCTAAGGGTGGGGTGGTACTTGAACCAGCAGCTGCCCCACTACCTGGGAACTTGTTAGAAATACGAATTCCTGGGGGCCAGAAAGTGGGGGAAAAGGGACACCTATGTGTGTTTTAAGTAGCCTTTCTGATGCTCCTTCCAGTTTGAGAACCACAAAACTATACACGAAGTATATACGGTAGTGCTATATTTTTAACCTATGCACCTGAGGACTTGTCCCCTCTTTTCCATTCTCTAGAACTAAATGAAATGGAAATTCATTCTGCCTTAACGAGGTACAAGAAAGAATTCAATGATATGATCAGGGCTTCTGGATGGAGTTCACAATTTAAACACTGGACAATGACAGCAGGCACTATAAACAGATCACCAGCAGAAAACTGATTATGGATTAGGTATCATTAGTGTATTTAATACTCAGGTGGATTAATGGTATTGTGACTATACGGGAGAATGTCCTGGTCCTTAGAAAAAAGTAAAGGTACTTAGGACTAAACCACCATGATATTGGCAACTTACTTTCAAATGACTTGGGAAAGAGTGCTCACGCATACAAAAATGTGGAGGAAGCAAATATGGCAAAACATTAATAACTGGTGAATCCGGAGTTCCTGTCATGGCTTAGCGGAAATGAATCTGACTAGTATCCATGAGGACACAGGTTTGATCCCTGGCCTTGCTCAGTGGGTTAAGGATCCAGCATTGCCATGAGCTGTGGTGTGGGTCACAGACTTGGCTAGGATCTGGTGTTGCTGTGGCTGTGGCCAATGGCTACAGCTCCAATTCGACCTATAGCCTGGGAACCTCCCTATGCCGTGGGTGCAGCCCTAAAAAGACAAAACAAACAGAACTTGGTGAATTCAGTTGAATGGAATACATATGTCCTATGTACTATTTTTTTTAACTTTTCTATATGTTTACAAGGTTTTAAAGGAAGAGAAATATTGCTCCAAAGTTCTGAAAACTACAGAAAAGTCATGGAAGCTGGAGCCAGCTGGTACATACCCATGCGCACAGCGTGGTCAAAGTGCAGTGTCTCTTCCAAGAGGCTGTTTTCAGGGCGCTTCTGTGCAGTCACCTCCCCTAGAAGCTGCCATGGTTTCTTTTCCAACAATTCTTTTTCTAAAGATGCAATCTTTTCATTCATCTAAGAGACAAAAAGAAATATTGCACATTTAGACACAAAACTAGGCTTATAGCTGAGTAAAAGCAACTAATACTTTTAATAGTGGGAGAGCAAGCTACACATTGTTGCTAAATTCAGTTCTATTTTGTCCTTGCCATATTTTAGTGACATTCGCAGTGACTTACTTCCTCTTCCTATCCCTGGAGGTGGGGTGAGGAGCTGTGGACAACCTCTTTTTATTGATGGATTTGAAATGCCATAATTTACTCAATTTTTCCGGCAGCACATTTCTGGGCTTTGTTCCAGTCAATCTATTTACTCACAAGCCGCTATATATTTTAATTATTAGAGCAGCCCAACACTAAGTAAATTTTTTTTTTTTTTTGTCTTTTTATCTTTTCTACAGCTGCACATGCGGCATATTGCAGTTCCCAGGCTAGGAGTCTCATTGGAGCTGCAGCTGCCATCCTACACCAGTCACAGGAATGCCAGATCTGAGCCACATCGGCGGCTTTCACCACAGCTCAAGGCAACACCAGAACCTTAACCCACTGAGCGAGGCTAGGGATCAAACCTGGAACTTCATGGTTCCTAGTTGGATACGTTAACCACTGAGCCACGGCGGGAACTCCCGTAATTTTTTTATTAAACATTAGTATTTGATGAAGCCTGACGTTCCTGATTCCACACCCTCAATCCAAATTATCTGTTAACTTCTAAAAAGGCAGCACCCATATATAATGACTTCATAGTGTATAAAATGCCAGCTATCTTACTGAATTCTCATTTTCCCTGATAGCTTTTCGGTTCATCTGCTTGGTTTTTCTGTCATTTTCTGCAAATATTAATGCTTTCATTTTAGTTTTTAACCTCTTATTTTTCTTTTGTAGTTGCCCTGGCTAAATAACACTTCTAAAAGAATGTTAAGTAACAGTGGTAATAGTAAGAGCGGTTAAGTCTTATTCTTGATTTTAAAAGGATGTTTCTAGAATTTTACAATTAAACATGATGGCACCTTTTGGCGAGATGTGTTTGTATTTCTCTAGAAGTGAAAAAAAATTAGGAATATTGAATTTTATCAAATGTTTCTTTTGCCATATATGGAAGTGACCATATGGCTTTTCTCCTTAACCTACTGTAACAAATATTAAAGTGGGTTCCCTGGTGGCCTAGTAATTAAGGACTTGGGTGTTGTCACTGCTGTGGCTTGGATTCAATCTCTGGACCAGGAACTTCCGAGTGCTGCAGATAATGCCAAAAAGGAAAGGCAAAAAAGTGAAAGTATTAAAATTATATCACTTTCCTAATCCTGAATCAAGAGGACGAGGCCCTCTTGGTTGTGGTGGCATAATTCTTTCATTCATTCATCACTATTCGGACATGAGACTGTGTGTGTTTTAATGCTACCTATGTCAGGTTTGGGTATTCATGTTATAATAGCCTCACAAGAAAAAAGTTTGGAATCTTTACTCTTTTTATGCAGGAATTGATCAAACAGCATTAAATTATCTGCTTCTTGAAGGTTTGATATAATTCCCCAGTAAAACTAAACCTGCTTTTCTTTCTTTTCTTGACAGGGGGAGGGGGAGGAAAGGACACTAGCCCAAGGACAAATTTCTTATTTTCTTTTTAAGACTTTCCTTTCTGGAAATAATCCTGACAATCATGGCTTTAACTCAGTTTCTCTTTTTAAAGAGCATTACTTTTTAAAGTAATTGTCTTTTTTTTCAGGGCTGCACTAATGGCATATGGAAGTTCCCAGGCTAGGGGTTGAATCTGAGCTGCAGCTCCAGCCTACACTACAGCCACAGCAAAACCAGATCTGAGCCACATCTGTGACCTACACCACAGCTCACAGCAATGGTGCACCTTTAACCCACTGAGCAAGGACAGGGATCGAACCCTGCATCCTCATGGATACTAGTTGGGTTCATTACTGCTGAGCCATAACAGGAACTCTCCAAGTAATTCTTTTGATATCTTTGATTATTTGCCTATTGTCATTTTAACTGTGTGATGCAATTTTAAAATAGTTAAATGATAAAGCCAAATGACTGGAGTCAGACTATTATTTTCAAATAATATTTCATCTGTCTGAAATTATGTCACAAGGAAATGATCTTAATCAACTTTGGAAAATGTGTTTGAGATGGTATGAATGAAATTTCAGGCTATGTGGCACTCACAGAAGCCACCTACAGAGCACCTTACAGATACATGGAGTATCCTTAGGAGCCGGTGATAGTTACCAGGAGAGGTTTACAGGACAGCTAGTTAAGAAAAACTTGCCTCAGGTATGAAAACATCAGGGACAGACAAAAGAAACAAGTTTTAGACATGGGCCCCAGATTGAGAGCCACAGACCGGGAAACGCAGCACTGATTTTTGTTGTTAGCTGCTTTCCACATGGTTACCTCTATACAGTATACTACAGAGACCAGCAGCAAGATTTGCAGGTTTTTTGTTTTCTAAGGATAATTAAGTGTTCCAAATAACAAATCCACAAAAAAACAAAACTGAGTAGATGAGTTAGTAGTCTGTGAGTTCCACAGTCACGTTAAGCACATAAAACATTCCTAATTACTACCTTTTCCTGTCTTTTTTCAAAAGAGGATTTAACTTCATCAGAGTCTTTCTGTATATTTAAGACATCTGTATCTTCAGGTTCCTCATCATCTGGCAGAGCAAAAGTCACTCTTTTCAAGGTTTCTTTATGTTGTTTACTGTCTCTGCTTTCCTCCAGGTCATTATCTTCCTCCCTGTAAGAACAAAACACTTATGAAAGGAAACACCACTTTCCATTAGAAAAACAAAAAGAAACAAACTTTGCAGACTCAAAGAAATTAAATATTTAGAACTTTTAAAGTTATTCGCTTATTAAGGAACAGAAGGAATTATTCAGGTGAAATAAAGTGTCTAACACTGAGAAGACAAATTCTTCATCAATCTATAACACAAACTTATCTTACAAAAGTAAAAATAGGCTATTTTTACTGGCACACCAAAAAACCAAATTAGAGCTCCTTGTAATAAAGGTCTGTCTGACTGCTACTGCCATCTCTCATGGTCCCTAATTCAAAGACTTTCTTCTGGCTATCCAGAGCCTATCTGATCTTAGAGAATCTACTATTTCACCTTAGAAAATCCACCTTAGCACAAACATATCTGACAACTCTGAGTACACATACATGATATGGCAGCTTCAGCTTATAGTGTAAAGGATTCAAAATACTCACATCTCAGAAATGCTTTGTTCTCCTTCCTCAGCAATTTCTTCCTCTTCATGTGAAGCCAGTTCATCATCATGAATGCTTGCTATGTCTTCATCACTTTCAACTGGATCAAAGAAATCTTTGTATTTCAGGTTTCTGGAACTTTTACCTGACTAAAACAAAATTACTTTTAAAACTTTTAATTAGGGACAGAAAAATACAGTAAATCATGCATAACTCTGTACGTATATTGTACAGGGGAAATCGGCAACTAATCACACTACCATAAAACCCTAAGAACTGTCAGATTATAAGTGAACAGAAGGAGTTCCCGTCGTGGCGCAGTGGTTAACGAATCCGACTAGGAACCATGAGGTTGCAGGTTCGGTCCCTGCCCTTGCTCAGTGGGTTAACGATCCGGCGTTGCCGTGAGCTGTGGTGTAGGTTGCAGACGCGGCTCGGATCCTGCGTTGCTGTGCCTCTGGCGTAGGCCGGTGGCTACAGCTCCGATTCGACCCCTAGCCTGGGAACCTCCATATGCCGCGAGAGCGGCCCAAGAAATAGCAACAACAAGAACAACAACAACTAAAGACAAAAAGACAAAAAAAAAAAAAAAAATAAGTGAACAGAAGTACAAATTAATAAATTCATTTAAAACTGATAAGACAGAGCACAATATTCTCATCTCTAAACCTTTAACAATTATTTCCTAAATATCCCTACCTAAATAAAGAATACAAATGCCATCCTTTCACCCTTACTTTCAGTGCTTGGTGAAAATAGATGTTTGAGGGCACAATTCTGAAACTAACATATGTGACTATGGTTCCAAAGCTACAAAACAAGTGTTCTGTGGAGTTCCCGTTGTGGCTCAATGGGTTAAGGACCCAATATTGTCTCTGTGAGGATGAGGGTTCCATCTCTGACCTTGCTCAGTGGGTTAAGGATCCAGTGCTGCCTCCAGCTGCTGCGCAGGCCACAGATGCAGCTTGGATCTGGTGTTGTCATAGCTCTGATTTAACTCCTGCCCAGGAACTTCCATATGCCGAAGCTATGGCCATAAAAGGAAAACAAACAAACAGACATTTTGTGATAAATGATGGCTTTGGTTTACTTTCTCCAATTTTTTTTCAATGATTTGATTTAAATATTTCACTTATGTCCTGGTGAGTTTCGAAGTATTTTTAAACCTCTTCTTGAGAAACAGAACACCATCTAATTTGAGGAGGCAAAAAATACCCTTTCTGTCCTCTCCCAAAAGTTTACCTTAAGATTTTGACTTCTAAACAGTCCTCCTTCACCTTCATCAGAATCAACATCTTCAAAAAAATCAATATCCTCCTCCTCATCATCTTTTTGTTGTTCCTCTTCTTTTTCTATGTTTTCTAAGAAGGTCTCCATTTCAGATAGTTTGAAGAATTTATCATCTACTACAGATTTTTCTGTGGGTTTCCTAGGCACTCTGTTTTGCACCTTGCTCTGCTGTTCCAATTTGCCAATATCAAAGTCAAGATCAGAATCCTCATCGCTGAAATCTGGGCTTTTCCTCAGATCCAATTTGCTTGAGTTTTTTGATCTCTCATCCCCTTCAAGATCATCACCACTTAAGTCTGACACTTCCTCCTCCTCCACCTCTGACAACTCTTTTTCTAGGTCCTCCTGGCCACCAGCCTCCATCTCCAAGGCATCCTCTTCACACTCCTGCTCTTCATTTTCTGGGAGAAGAGTGATGTCTTCATCTTTAATGGTTTCACTAACTGCATTCTGGAGGTACTGCAGAATTGGTTCATTTTGCAATTCCAGTTGTTGCCAAATCTGCTCATCATCAAAATTATGTATCATCAGTCTTTGTAAAGGACTTCCATGTTTCCTGTCCTTCTCTAGTACTTTATTAAAGTCATAAAGTACTTTTGTCAAAGAAGTAAAGTTCGATGCCAGTTCATCTTGAATTCTATTAAGGCAGCAGGGAGGAGTTAAATTCAGATTTAAAATTATACATAATAACTTCACAGCACTCAGAATTAAAAGGAAAAAAAGCCCAACTCTTGTACAAAGTCCTATTTTCCAAAAACTTAAAGTATAGTTGGTTTATAGCACTATATTAGTTTCAGGTGTACAGCACAGTGATTCAGTATTTTTTTTTTGTCTTTTTGCCATTTCTCGGGCCACTCCCATGGCATATGGAGGTTCCCAGGCTAGGGGTCTAATCGGAGCTGTAGCTGCCAGCCTACGCCAGAGCCACAGCAACTCGGGATCCGAGCCGCGTCTGCAACCTACTCTACAGCTCACGGCAATGCCAGATCATTAACCCATTGAGCAAGGGCGGGGATCAAACCCTCAACCTCATGGTTCCTAGTCGGATTTGTTAACCACGACGGGAACTCCCGATTCAGTATTTTTAATGGTTATGCTCCATTAAAAGATAATGGCTATAGTTCCCTGTGCTGTACAATATGTCTTGTTGCTTATCTATTTTATACATAGTTCGTATCTCTTAATCCCTTACCCCTAACTTGCTCCTCTCCCCTCCCCTCTGGTAACCACTATTTTGTTTTCTCTATCTATGAGTCTGTTTCTGTCCTGCTATATACATTCATTTGTATTATTTTTTAGATTCCACATGTAAGTAACAACATACAGTATTTTTCTTTCTCTGATTTCATTAAGCATAATATTCTCTAGGTCCATCCAGCTTGCTGCAAAATGCTAGAAGGAAATGTCAATTTTAAATATAGATTCTGGTCCCAACAGTGTATTATCTTGCCCACATTAGTACACAGAAGATATCAACTAAGTATATGTCAATCTGCTATTTGGATTTTTGGCAGGGAAACCATTACAGATCTATTTGCCTAGAGATACACAGCGAATCTCAGCCTTAAATTCTCAACTCTGCTATATAACAGACCGCTCCAGTTGGCTAACAATCAACACTTGCTCTGGCAAGAATGGTCGGAGAATACGTCTCTGACGATGTGACACCTGAGATGTATAAGAAGAGATTCTTACAACGATCTGGAAACATGTATTCCAAGCAGAAGAAATAGCAAGAACAAATTTCCTAACACAGAAATGAACTCGGTAAGTGTGAGGAACAGAAAAGCCAGCCTGGCTAGAGTGTGGTGAAGCAGGCAGAAGGTTAGGTTAGAGAGGCTGGTGGGAGGCAAATCACGCAGGCGTCAGAGGTAAGAGTTTGTCATTTTAAAAGTATGAAGAGGAGTTCCCGTTGTGGCTCAGTGGAAAAAAATCCGACTAGCAACCATGAGGACACGGGTTTGATCCCTGGCCTCGACCAGTGGGTTGAGGATCCAGCCTTGCTGTGAGCTGTGCTATTGTTCGAAGACTCAGCTTGGATCTGGCGTGGCTCTGGAGTAGTCCAGTGGCTATAACTTCAATTCCACCCCTTGCCTGGGAACTTCCATATGCTGTGGGTACAGCTCTAGAAAATAAAAAAGTGAAAAGAAACTATCAGAGGTTTATAAGCAAAGTGATTTAATTTATGCTTTGGAAAGATGGTCTGTGGAGGAAAGGAATGCAAGCAGGGTGACTAGGAGGTTGATGCAGCCATCCAGGTATCCAGGTGAAGGATGCAAAACTGTGCTGGAATCTTTTTTTTTTTTTTTTTTTTGGCTGCACCCATGAAATGTGAAGTTCTCAAGCCAGGGGCTGAACCTGTGCCAGTGTCACAGCAGTGACAACACTGGATCCTTAATCTGCTGAGGCACATACGAACTCTTGTGCTGGGATTAGAGCTGTGGATACGGTGAGAAACCGTCAAATTCAGAGTATCACTGGGAGATGGAACTGCTATGATTTGCTAATGAACTAGACGTAGAAGTGAGAAGAAGAAAAAAAAAGACATCCAGGAACTAGCTTAGTTATGTGTCTGAAGGACTGTAAAGACAGAGGTGCCATTACCGTGGTAGGGAAGGCAGACGGTGAGCACGGGGAAAGGCTCTCAGGCAGGACAGAGTACAGGGAGCACACAGGATGAGCAGTTCATTTCGGGCATATTAAATACGAGATGCTGAGAGTCAATGGCTGTAGTTGCTGTGACTCTGGAGCTCAAGGGAGAGGTCGGGTTTGAAATATAAACTTGAAAGCCATAATTTCTTACGTCTTCTCATAGTCTTTGAACAAAATACAAAGTGCTCGTGCTGGGAAGGGAGACAGAAGACAATCCTAATTCTCAAGAAGCTCAGTCGTGGGGATGGAGAGATACGCGACAAGTCCGATGATGAGTAAGTTAAGCACCGGGTGCTTTGAGAGCACATGGGTGAAAACAGTAACCTACCTAGTGCGTGCGTGTCTGTGTCTACTTCAAAACATCACAAGACCGGGAGGGCCGCACAATACAGCTTTTAACAATCTAAAAAGCATCGACGGGCCAGAGGAGCGCAAACAATCTGAAATGTGAGGGTAAGAGATCTCCCTTTCCCTTTACCTTCTCCCTACTCCGGAACTTGCCGGGGGCCTGCAGCCGGAACCCACGCGAGTCCCGAGACGCACACAGAGCCCAGGCTCGGAGTACTTACGTGAGGAAGCGCTCCGGCTGGTCAGTGGCTTTACCAACCTCTCTCAAGCACCGCTCCAGGGTCTGCCGACGCCAGACGCGCGGGGCCATGGCCGACTGCCACACCACCCACAGCGCCGCATGAGAAAGAAGAACGCCGACCGGAAACCAGGCCACGAAGACACGCCCCACGCAACTGCAGCTCGGAGGCAAAGGTTCCGCCACGCTCAGGTTCCGGACCGATCCGTGATCAGAGCAAACGGCAGCCTGAGAACTTTTACCGGCCTTGAGCGGGGGCGCGGGGAACCGAAAATCGCCGTTGGTCAGCTCAATTAACTCCCTCCAAACTGTTTTGCATTCCCTGAAGGACCCCTAGGTGACGCGTCCTCCTTTCGAGTTTTTGCTTTAGAGGCACTCAGTGATTTCAATACACTGTGTTGTAAAAGAGAGGGCCGGCTTCCATCACCCACTAAAAGGCAGCGGCTCTCGCCACGCCCCTAGCCTCGCCTACCGGGCTCCTCTGTGTGCTCTCCAGGTCTCCCGCCGGGTTGTCCCGTCCCTCGCTCCTCACGGCTCGGAAGTGAGTGGTACGCTTCCCAAGATGGCGCGCCTCTTGAGGGTGACTGGCGCGAGCGCTGCAGGTGAATACTCTGGGTTCGGGGCTCTCCGAGGGGTGGGTGCGCTGGACACGAGGCCAGAGTACTCGGAGACCGCTGGTGGCTAGTGCACCTGGGTGTGCTGCGCTCTGCCCTTGGCTAAGGCTGTGTCCTTGGCCGCTGTCAGCATCTATAGACCGAGCCTTCCAGGAACGCCTAGTTAGCAGCGGGAATTCCTTGCACTTTTGCGTCTCTCCGCCAGTGCTTCTCACGTGTCGCCTGGAGGAGAGGGAACCTGGTCTAGGCAAGGCCAGGCTGAGACTGAAGTAGATACAGTAAATGGCAGAGGGACAGTGAGCTCCGACGGGGGAGAAGCCAGGAAGGACAAGTCCTCTACAAAACGCAGGTTGAACTCTAGGCATGGCCAGTATCCTGCTGAGAACGATGGAAGGTCAGTTGTATAAAGGATATGAATACAAAAGGAGTGTTTTTTCCCACATACCCATATATATGTATTTATCTTGTATAAAAAGAGAGTAAAGTTAGGCGGATTTGGAGTTCTCGACACCGCCATTATAAACAAAACCTTCAAATTTTCTACACCCTGTCCATTTATTTTCTCCTTTCTCTTTTTATAGCCTTCCTCCATCAAGGGGCAACTTTTTCCCTTAATCCGAAACCCCGTTAGGAAGGAAGTGCCGAGTGGTGATGTTTGTTAAAAACTGCTGAACATGGAGTTCCCGTTGCGGCGCAGTGGTTAACGAATCCGACTAGGAACCATGAGGTTGCGGGTTCGGTCCCTGCCCTTGCTCAGTGGGTTGACGATCCGGCGTTGCCATGAGCTGTGGTGTAGGTTGCAGACGCGGATCCCGCGTTGCTGTGGCTCTGGCGTAGGCCGGTGGCTACAGCTCCGATTCAGCCCCTAGCCTGGGAACCTCCATATGCCGTGGGAGCGGCCCAAGAAATAGCAGCAACAACAACCAAAAGACAAAAAAACAAACAAACAAACAAACAAAAAACTGCTGAACATTTGTGATAAATCCTTCAGTTTAGCACTTTCAGAAAGGGTTCCAGAAGATGAGCCTTCAGTAATGTTAGATTTCCCTCCTAGAAAGTGCTCTCTATTACACTTATTGAAACGTAACAGCATTCGTGGTCCTTTGAAGTCCCATCTCATGGTCCTTTGAAGTCCCATCTCAAACTCAACAAATCTTCGTTGATCACAGTACACCATAATAGTTTTAGCTGTATCAGCACTGTATCAGGTTAAAGTCGTGAGAGATACATGTATATTTATATATGAAAAATATTATAACAGGCTGAGCACAACTTGTTAAAATGAATCTCTGATTAACAGGTGATATTCAAGTTTTGATAATAACATGCCCTTCCGGCCCCTCTTTCCTTTCCTTGGTAAAATACAGCTCAAAATCATAGTTCACCTACCATTTATTGCAAAAGCCCTTTGCAAGAGAACTCCTAAAACTGTTATCTCTTATCACTTGGAAAGCTATTTCAGAAAAATAGGTGTTGCTCATAGAACATACACTAGAGATCTTAACGTTTGAGAATGAAAGCATGGTAGAGACTGTCAGAGGAATGAGAAGATTTAACATAATGGCTTGATATCAACATTGTTGTTAGACAGACCTGGGCCTGAGGCTCAGCTTTGCTACTTAGTGTAACCTGGAAGAAGGCTAATCAGGGCTTTTTTTCTCTCCTCTCTAAATGGGAAAAATATTGAAGTCCTTCCTAAACTCTTACTGTTATCTCTAATTTATGGGCATTAAGACTCAGAGGCAGAGCTGGGCTACCACATGATATGCTCCTCCTTCAGATTTTGGAATCACAGTTTGCTTAGGCAAGACTAGCCAAGTAGTAGTGTTGCATGACTCTAAGGATGAAATAAATCTGTGTATCTTTATTGGGAAAGTGAGGTCAAGTCAGCAAGATGTTAATGCTATGGGATTTGTCCTCCACTGATGAAAGATCCCAACAGTATGGAGAAGGCCCAGAGACTGGGCCATTTCTGCTTTGGGGGTAATAAGCAACTTGTGGGTTCCTGAAAGGCAAAATTGTTCTAAATACAGTTTTTGCTTTTATAAGATATTGAAAAGAGTTCCCAAGTTAAACAACAGTCATGAGCAGTGTGGGTGAACTAGAGGGTTACTATAAGCAACTAGTTTTAACTTGGAAAAATTGTAAATCAGTATTCCTGCGTCAAAAAGAGAAAATAATACAATGCGTATAATAGCTTCCAGCAGCATCATTCCATGAGGATGTCAGTAGTCACTAAATACTGAGATACCATCAAAGGTGTTCTAAAATCAAAGCCTATTTGTTGAATTTTCAAGAGTGAAAGGAGAGTGGTCTCTTTGTCATAAAAAGTAAGTTGTGGATTGATGACATGAAACAGTGAATATGAAAACACTGTGTGCCAAAATATCTTCCAAATACAAGCAGTCTTTAGTTGTTGAGTAAGAGTGCAGTACTGTGCTGTACATTAGTGCAGTGCTGTATATAGGGTAGGTGCATAATCAGCTTTTTCCTTTAAAAATGTAAAATGCATTAGAAGTCAGAGATGCTTATATTTATAAGCAAGGTTTTGATGTAACCTTTCTGAAAGTGCCAATAAATGATAACCCTTGGGATTTATAATGTACTTTGTACCAGACACTTTTCTAAACCTTTAATGTGTAATATTCATTTAAGTTTCATGACAATATTATGAGGAAGGTATATCTACCTATATGAGAAACAAAAGCACAGAAAAGGTAAGTAACCAGCCCAAGTTATATAACAAATGGTAGGGTCAAGATTTGAACTGAAGCACTCTAGCACCACACACACTGCCTTTTTTTTTTTGGCCACACCCACAGCACATGGAAGTTCCTGGGCCAGGGATCCAATCCAAGCCTCAGCTGTGACCTACAATACAACTGTGGCAACTCTGGACCCTTAACCCACTGCACCACATGGGAACTTCACACACTGCCTCATGTGATACTCATCCACAAAATCTGAAAGTGAACATATAAATAATAATTTGAATATTAGAGAAGAGGCATTTTTATATGCATGTCTTTAGAAACATTTTTTTATCCAATAGTTGATGGGAAATTAAGGGGAATGGAATATAACTTCCAAATCATATATTTATTGCAAGAACTGAATACAAATAAAGATAGCATTTCTTTTGTAGTTTATATACACATTTTTGGACATCTTTGCCTAAAGGAAAAATAACATGAAAATAATGTATTCCAAAGGCTGGCTTTGATTCATCCTCTTTCAGCCTCTTTTAAAGGCTTCACCCTTAGATGACCCCACTTTTTCTTTTATTGTAGTTAAATATACATAACATAAAGTACACTATTTTTACCATATTTAGGTGCATAGTTCAGTGACATTAAATACATTAACATTGTGCAACCATCACCATCATCCATCTCCAGAACTTTCTCATCATTCCAAATTGAACCTCTGTACCCATTCAACAATAACTCTCCCTTGGTTTCCTACTCCTGGCCCCTGATAGCCGCTATTCTACTTTCTCAGTAGGAGTTTGACTTCCCTCTGGGTCTCCTTTTTTTTTTTTTTTTTTTTGTCTTTTTTAGGGCCACACCCATGGCTTATGGAGGTTCCCAGGCTAGGGCTCAAATCGGAGCTGTAGCCACCGGCCTATGCCACAGCCACAGCAACATAGAATCCGAGCTTCATCTTCCGCCTCCACCACAGCTCACGGCAACCCCACATCCCCAACCCACTGAGCAAGGCCAGGTATCGAACCCACAATCTCATGGTTCCTACTCAGATTCGTTAACCATTGAGCCATAACAGGAACTCCTGTCTGTGTTACTTATGGGTGAAATTATATAATACATGTTCTTTTGTGACTGGCTTTTTTCCTTTGGCATAATGTCTTCAGGGTTCATCCATGTTGTACCATGTGTCAGAATTTCATTTCTTTTTAAGGTTGGATAATATTCCAGTGGGTGTGTATACCACATTTTGTTGTCTTTTCATCCTTTGATGGACACTTGCTTTATTTCTACCTTTTTGCTATATATGTGTAGGAATTGGGTATATAAATATCTTTAAATTCTTGCTTTCAGTTCTTTTGGATATATACCCAAAGGAGGGATTGCTGAATCAAATGGTAATTTTATGTTCTGACCCTACTTTTAAGGACCATGAAACTAACAGAAAAACAGGAGAAGCTCAGAAAGATAGATCGGATTAAACAAACACAATACATTCAAATTTGGGTTGCAAAGGATCAGCTTCATCAGAAATTAGGTTGGAAAATGGAAATTGAACATGTTAAAGACAAGAGTGGACAAGTTACATGACTGTGAAGAGCGATTTATTAAGGAGTCATATGTAAGTGGGATAACAGAAATGTCTGTTTACTAATTGTGATGAATAAAAAATTATTCCTGATCAAACAGGATGACATTAACATGTATGGTGCCATGAAATCCTCTGGTTGAATACTGAAGACAAATGGACTTCTCACCAAATTAACTTGAAGGCACTTGTGATAAATGACTTTCTCAGTATATTATGGCTCCTCAAATAAGATGTGCAAACATTCAGACTTTAAAAACCTACTACATGTTCTAAAGTTAGATTATGTGAAGTTTGCAAATATAAAAAAAACAGCATATATACTTCAAATGGGTAAACTTTATAAATTATATCAATAAAATAAGAAAACTTTATTATAAGTGGTTATTCACATTTTATGGCACTTTCTGTACAAATTTAACATATGATTTCTTCAAAGAGTAAGTACCCTTAATGCATTCGAGTATAGACCCTTGCAGCTAAACCTTTTTTTATTTAGAGTCAATGTCCAGAAAGGCTGTGGTCTGAAGTAAAAACAGGCCAAATGGAAAGAAATGCAATGTTATTTTAAGTCAAGGCACTAAAATATTAGCAAGAAACAATATGGAAAGAAAGTTAAAAATTAGGGTTAACATACATATCATTTTTTGTACCATTTTTGGCTTCTTGTACATCAGATTCCTGATATGTGTAAAAGTCAGTTGTTCATCTTTACAATCCTGTTGTTGTTTTTTTTCTTTTCTTTTCTTTCTTTCTTTTTTTTTCTTTTTTCTTTTTTTATGGCCCTACCTGTAGAGTATAGAAGTTCTTGGCCCAGGGATTGAATCAGAGCTGCAGCTGTGACCTATGCCACGGCTGTGGCAACACTAGACCCTTTAACTTACTGTGCCAGGCCAGGTTTTGAACCTGAGCCTCTGAAGTGACCCAAGCTGCTGTAGTCAGAGTCTTAAACCACTGGGCCACAGCAGGAACTTCCCTGAAGGTTTAGGTGTTTTGTTTTGTTTTGTTTTGTTTTGTTTTAACACTCTTGGGGTTTTTTGTTTGTTTGTTTTGGCTTTTTAGGACTGCACCTGGGGCATATGGAGGTACCCAGGCTAGGAGTTGAATCAGAGCTGTAGCTGCTGGCCACAGCCACAACAACATTGGATCTAAGCTGTGGTCTGTGACCTACACCATAGCTCACAGCAATGCTGAATCCTTAACCTACTAAGCGAGGCCAGGGATTGAACTCACATCCTCATGATCCTAGTCGGATTCGTTAACCACTGAGCCACAAAGGAAACTCTCCAACAATCCTGTTTTTAAATATCTGATAAGTTTCTTCACACATGCATATACATATAGTTTATTCGTGGGAAGTAATCCTTTTTGGAATAGTCACAAACTACACGCTATAGAGTTGAAAGTAATGCAGTTCTGCTGTACTTTCTTAGATGAGAGGCAGAAAAACCTAAAACTAAAGAGCTGTGAATTCCTGTAGTTGGGGGCAATCTGAAATAAAAATGTCTTTTAAAAATTTGCAAAAGTCGGAACTTCCCCTGTGGCACAGTGGGTCAAGGATCTGGCATTGCCACAGCTGTGGCACAGGTCACAACTGTGGTGTTTGTTTGATCCCTGGCTTGGGAACTTCCACATGCCGCCAAAAAAAAAAGCGAAAGTCAAAAGAGAAGCTAATGTTTTTACAGGTCAGTTCACAACAAACTGTTCAGCAACACATTTTTTTTAAGTATCTATAAACATCTGTTATCACTGTACACTCTCTATTCTGTGTTTCTTACTCCAGTTTGCTTTGTCTATAGGATTTCACATTTTACTCATAGACTCCTCATCTGCCTTTTTTTTTGCGTGGGTTTGAGTTAATACCTCATTGTGGTTTTGATTTGCTTTTCCCTAATGGCTAATGGTATTGAATATGTTATGCACATCTTGGCCATTTTTATATCCCTTACCCTTCATTTTATTATTAGCACCATGCTCTAACCAGCTGAACTAACCAGCTTATGTATTTTACCATTCATTTTATTTTTAAATTATAGTTGATTTACAGTGTTGGCCAATTTCTGCTGTATAGCAAAGTGATTGATATGTATATGTATATATACATATATCTGTATATATTCATACACAGATACACACATTCTTTTTTTATATTCTTTTCCATCATGGTCTACCCCAGGAGATTGGATATAGTTCCCTGTTCTATACAGTAGGACCTTGTTGTTTATTCGTTTTAAATACCCTTCATTTTATTTATTTATTTATCTTTTTAGGACCACACCCATGGCATATGGAGCTTCCCAGGCTAGGGGTCGAATTGGAGCCAGAGCTGCTGGCCTATGCTGCAACCACAGCAACACCAGATCCAAGCCACATCTGCAACCTACACTGCAGCTTGTGGCAAAGCTGGATCATTTAAACCACTGAGAAAGGCCAGAGATCAAATCAGTCAATTCTAGTAAACTTTCCTCCTCTCACTTCCAAATGATAAGGAAGTTACACAGAAAGATAGTGAGACTTCTAATAACATGAGTTGTTTGGACTTCCTTTTCAGTGCTAGAGTTTTTGAAATGTCCCTACAGCAAACTGGCATGGGATATACAACTTCACCTTCATTTGGATACATGCTAATTTATTCCTTTGACATTGCCATATGTTCCATTGCTGGTAGCAGAATGCCTGCCAGAGAACCTCCCACTACCCCATCTCATCTAAAGGTACCACTGGTAAGGAGAATTCAGAAATACCTAGACTCACTATTTGACATACTCTTAAAATTTCACAGAGCAAACAGCACTAGTGTGCCTATCACTCTAGGGCACATTGACCATATCTATATATATATTTTTAGTACAAATACATTGTGTATTGAACTTTCATTGCAAATTATACACATAAATGGAAGGAAGGGAAGAGTGGTCTGATGGATGGTTTTGTTGGTTGTTAGCATTTTAAAAATTCACTACCACCCTGCCCTTCAGATTTCTTGGTCTCCACAGACAACCCTGCATGCCATTCATCTGGCAAACAGTCATTAGGTGTCATTAACAAGAATGGCTGAATTTATTGTATGCCTGTTATGTATGTCTTGCACTGTAGTATTATATTTTTTACACCAAGTTTCTAATTTTCACAACAAACCAGAAAGGTAGATATTTAGTGGGTAGTACTAGCATTTTTTTTAAAAAAACTAAAATAGAAAATATTAGAACACATTACATTTAGTGAGGGTTAGGTATTCTTTTCATGAAATTTACTTCCAGTCATACATTTATGTATGTGTGTACTGGTTTGTAATATATCTGAATTTCATGATGACACAGTGAGTTGAAAGAACCAGAGTCACCAAGGAGAATATAAGCGCTGGGTGGGACAGTGTGTAACTTGTGTAGAGAAGAGCCAGAGCCACATCAGCTTCAGTCTTGGGTGTCAGTCCCACGCAGCCAGCGGGTCTCTCCCAGTGGCCAGGGCAGGACAGTTTTGCCTATATACACTTCTCTTTGCCACAGTGGAGGGAGATTTGTCCCCTCCCAGCAAAGGACAGGTGTAAACAGTGGGGTTGGCCATGTGACACTCACACTTTAAGCAAGGACAAAGCATCAAAGCAGTATTCTTTGGGCCTGAAAGAGGGAATGGTGGTCCCCACAAGGTGATAAGCCCAGCTAGGCTATGTGGGCTCTTTATTTCTTGGTGAGGAAGCACCAGGTCCCTGGAAGCCCTTCCATTGCAGCTAAGTGGGGGTGGAAAGCCTGCCTACAGGACATTACCTTCCAACAATGTGTATGCCCTACCCCCACAACACAGCATGCAGCGGCTTGATGTGGGATCGTAGTTCCAAGACCAGGGATCAAACCCAGGCTTCATCAGGGAACTCCCTCCTGGGTATATGGATTTAAATAAAATCAAATAGTGTCACTTTAATTTCCTTGTTATCAAAAATTTTAGTAAGGGAATTTTATGTTAGCTGAAGCTCTGTGATACTAGGTACTATTTAAAGTATTTGTCATTAAGCATTAACAACTCTTTGTTTATAAAGTATGTGCTCTTCATTTTGCTATTTCATACATTCTCATTAAGTGATGTTGTTTTGCAGGATTGTATTTAGACCCTGGACATGTATATAATTTTCATTCTGGGGAGAACTACTGAAGAAATAGTAGTACATGGGGAGAACACATTGAAAGCTGCTTTAGTTTCCAGATGAAAGGTTTCTTCACATTTAGAAGCAGTTCTGCTTCTACTCCTTCATAATTATGAAGAGAACAATTTAAAAAAAGGCTCAGGAAATTCTCATATGTTTAAGTACCCTCTTGATCTTTGCTTGTTTTTCCCTCAGTAATGAGATACTTTCCTTAGTTGATAATTATCCAAATAAAGTACACATTAAAAGGTACTTATAACTTTAATGAACTTACTACATAATGTAAGACAAAAAAATTGTTTGTAGGTAGAGAATAAAATTGTTTGTTTTCATCAGGTGTATGTTGTTTCACTATCACATTCAAACTTGCCCTTTAAGAACTGCAAAAAAACAACATGTAATTCTAAATGACATGCAGCTATCCTTTAAATTGGTAAATATAAATTATATGACAAATGTCATTCTTTATTCTGAGTCTAAAAAGCTCAGAATTAGGTTTTTAATTCCAGACAGGTATTTCAGAGCAGAGCGAGTAATTGTGACATGCTTTTTAAATTGATCATCTCTGATTTAATTTCTGTAATTAAAAAGAATAGGTATACAAATAATTTTTACATGTGTAATTTATTTTTTAAAATTAATTTTCTAAGGGCATCAATTCTCAGATATCAATCAATGACTGTTCAATTTTTCAGGGTTTTTTTCCAGACTTCAAACTCCTGTTCCAACAGTAAGAACTTTTTCCATGTCGCTGACCTCGAATCAAGTGGCTAGTCCTGTATGGAACCTGGGGCGACTCAATCATATAGCAATAGCAGTGCAAGACTTGGAAAAGTCCAAGGCATTTTATAAGAATGTTCTGGGGGCCCAAGTAGGTGAGATGGCCTCTATTCCTGAACATGGAGTGTCCGTTGTTTTTGTCAACCTGGGAAATACCAAGATGGAACTGCTTCATCCACTGGGAAATGACAGTCCAATTGCAGGTTTTCTGCAGAAAAACAAAGCTGGAGGGATGCATCACATCTGCATTGAGGTATTTTAATTATTTTAATATTTGTTATTGTAAGTTTGTCTTTTAAAATGCTTTTTACTTGTTTTTTGTTTTTTTTTTTTTTTTGGCTGCACTCAGAGCATGTGGAAGTTCCCAGGCCAGGGATCAAACCTGAGCCACAGCAATGCCCATGCCAATGCCTTAACCTCTACACAACCAGGACACTCCAGCCTTTTACTTTTTAAGGCTACATATTGTTGCTGTCATCAGAAAGTTCTTTAAGTTCTTTCAGGGGAATGGTAATATTGGTCCTGTTCAAGGATGGATCTATAGATACATACTCCTTCCCTCTTGAAAACTGCAAATAATAATGGTAATATGTATAACTGAAGTCTGGATTCAACAATCACTATATAAAGGCCACTGACTTGGCCAGAGCAGATCTAAATCTTTGCCGTCATGTCTGTTGATCATGCACAATCTTCCATGCAGTGGAAATGCAACTGCTGTCACTGTCACAGGCAATTGGGATGAGCAAGTGAAGGACTTAATAAAGTAAGAATTTCCATGTACATGCTAAGTATTATAATTATTTTCTATCTTTGCAATTCTAATAACTTGTTCCTTATTACAAAGGCAATACATTTTCAATTACTGACTGTGATTTTTAAGATCTCAACTGTATCTGCTAACAACTCTTAAAAAAAAAACATGAACTTTTAGACAAGAACATTCTCATTAGAGTGCCTTTATCTGGAGATGTTCATGTTCAGATAACTGCTTTTGGAATATCGGCATTACCAATTATGCTTCAATTTAAATTATTTTGATAGGACAATTCTTTTGATAGAAGAAATGACATAATCGAAAGTTAGGTCTAACTCCCAATCCAGAAGAGAGGGCAGTTAATTCCAACGTGAACCCAGGGATTTATTCAGTTCATATTGCAAACATATTTGAGACTCCTTGAGTATTTGGATTCAGCAATGAGTAAGAAACACATGACCAGGCCCACAGTGAGGAGGGGCAGCTCTTTAAACAGGCAATTACAGTGTCTTGTGATAAGCAAAATTCATAGACATGTCTCAGTTGTACAATGAAGGAAGATTGGTGGCCTCTGGCAGGCCAAGGACGGGGGCATGTATCACAGGGCATGAGTTATAATGAATGTGAAGGAATCCCCAGGTGGACAAGGGGAGGAAGGTGTTCTAGGCAGAGGGACAGCATGTAGAAAGGCCAGTATTTGTAACTACTAACGTTATGTACTCGGCGTGTAGCATTTTCTTTAATTCTCATAGCTTGAGGCCCTTGAGGGCCACATTAACCCCATGTGACAGGTGAGGAGGCTGAGCCTTAGAATAGTCAAGTTGCCCACAGTCCACATTAGTAGGGAACAGCAAAGCTGGGTCAAACCCAGATCGGTTCTGACTCCAGGATCTGCGTTGTTGTCCATGGTGCCAGAGTGCCTTTCCTCGATTAGCTGAGTTTAAAATCTCAGGGGCGGAAATCATAGGATGTCAGACAAGGGAGCTAAGCAAGGCCTAACGTTGAACTTTTACCCCTGTTTTAGGAGGTTAATTTTGGCCACAAGCTTTTTTTTGGGGGGGGCTGCTGTGGCATGTTGAGGTTCCCAGCCTAGGGATTGCATTGGAGCTGTAGCTGCCAGCCTATACCACAGCCACAGCAACGTGGGATCCAAGCCGCATCTGTGACCTACACCACAGCTCACGGCTACTCTGGATCTTTAACCCACTGATTGAGGCCAGGGATTGAAACTGCAACTTCATGGTTCCTAGTTGGATTCACTTCTGCTTCGCCACAACGGGAACTCCTGCAAGTCTTTATTTCAGTGGACTTGAGGGTGGCTGGACCCCCCCCAGGATGAGAAGCAGGCATATCGGCCTTTGAACCCACTCTTCCCTCCTCTGCACCACACCATCTGCACTACTTCAGAAAGCCTTCAAAGAAAGCTGCTGTATCAGAAGTTCAGTTAGGTAAAGAACAGCAGGGAGCTCCCACTGTAGCGTAATGGGCTTGGTGACACCTTAGGGACACTGGGACATGAGTTTGATCCCCGGCCTCACACAGCAGTCCAGTGTTCTGTAGCTTTGACTTAAGTTGAGACTGTGGCTCAGATCTGATCCCTGGCCTTGGAGCTCCATATGCTGCAGGGTGGCCAAAAATGGGGAAAAAAAAAAAAAAAAGAACATTGGAAGTTGAATAATATAACAGTGAATTCAAAAGTAGAGATTAATGGGGGAGGAATGAAAATGTTGTTTATCAGTATAAAATAAAGGTAGGTGATAGGAGAAGGTATGAAGAGTGGGTAGTTAGTTGCTGCATTAGTATGACACACCCCATCATTATTCTCAGCTTTCAGTAAAAACTATGATGTCTTGACTAGGTAGATTTTATTTTTCTGTTCCCAGTCTAGAATGAAGTGACTCTGGCTGATAGCATAGCTCTGCCATCCATGCGTGTGACTTACAGGGTTGCTCAGACTTCACCAGTTTACCAGCCAGAGGGGAGGGAAGGCAGAAAGAAAATGCAGGGCAATACATTTAAGGGATGATTAGAAATTACATGTCAGTCCTGTTCTTGTCATTGGTTTGGTCACATTGTACAGTTGACCACAAGTGTAGTCTGTACTTGGGCAGTTATATGCCCCACTAAAATCTGGGGGTAGCTGTAATTAAAAAGAAGAAATGGAAAATGGATACTGGAGGCCATCGGTTTATGCCATAGTTGGTAACTTTACAAAAGTGGAATTGCCAGGACAGCATAACACTTTTTCTGAGTAAAGATATGCTCTAAGGAGGAATCACCTGAGAACTATGGTCACCTGCTGTGGCAGCCTATGAAATGAAGTTGTCACTAGATGCAGGGGCTTGGTTCCCTGACTCACCAGACAGAGCAGAATTCGTCACCAGTCCTTGAACAAGAAATACACTTTTTTTGAAAGAAACTGCAGATTCCAGGGTTAATGATTTTCCCATAGTGTAACTTAGATCTGAAATTGTCTTCCACTGAGGGTACAAAAGTGATAGAACTGGTCAGAAAAGATTTCTTTGGTCATGCCAGTTATGGTTGCCATTGCAATGTATTATCCCAAAACTTTAGGGTGTTCAACAACTGTTTTATCTTGCTCAGAGTTTTGTGGGTTGGGAGTTTGGGAGGCGGTTCTGCTGGACAGTTCTTGCTTGGAATCTCTCCTGTGGTTGTGGTTAAATATTGAAGTAAAGGCACTTGCTGGCTGGGTGGCCCACCCACATGCTGGTTGGCTGCTGGTCACAGAGCCGGGCCTTCCAGCAGGAGCCCTTTGTGACCTCTTCACCTTCGCAAACTGAGAGTACTTCTCAGGGCAGTCGGGCTTCTTACAGGGCAAGTGACCTACTGACTTCTTACTGGCCAGAGTGCATGTCCCATGAAGACCAGGTGGGACCACGTGGCCCCACAGCTGGACTTCTGCTGTCTGTTTGTTCTGAACAGACACGACAGACCAGATGTAAGGGGAAAGGACAGCCAAGAATCTCTGGATGTGTCTTATAAGTGCTGCTGCCGTCCGTATAGTGATGTACTCTAAGCAGAGGGATCATGTGTCTAGAAGCCCAGAGCGATTTTATTTTCTAATGGCTGTAACTGGGTACCAGCAGCATTCTCTATGCAAGAGGAGGCAACCTGGCTAGCCTTTGTGAATATAAGGCAACTCAAGAGATGAATCCTTGAAAGGTAGAAGGTGACAAATACGCATACACCAAAACCAGTTACTTCAGCTTTTTCCAGCTATTTCTGGAATAGGCAGCGCTCAGAAATATGTCTCCTGAAAATGCTTACAGTCAGTCTTTTATAATTTTATGGTTCACAGTCATTTATTTTTAAATGCCATTCCTTCTTTTAAAATGTTAAATCCATCCATCAGAGAGTGGACTTTTCTTCTCTGTGATTATCACCAGAGGACTTTATGTGTTTTCACCAGGACCTTATGTAAAACCTTAGTTCGGGAGTGTGTCTATTATGGGCACATGCTGTAGCTTTTAGTGGCTCAACAGAGAAAATCCTCTTTCTTGTACATAGTTTAATATTGCAGTTAAGGCTGAGTTTGGGTTTCCATTTTCTCTTGTGAGGCTTGCCCAAATTTCTTACACTTGAGTGTTTGCCTTTCCCTGGAGGAAGTTGAGAGGTCATCTTGTTCAGTGTTTTTTCTTACCGTGCGTGGACAGTCTGGCCCAGGCTATGCTGTTGCTGATATGCACTTTCTACCTTTTGCAGGCCTCTCCCTGGGGAGATGGTTCTGGTATCAAATAGAACTAGCCTTCATTTCACTAAATAACTTAGACAGCAAGGTATGTCACAGTGAAAAACTTAAGGGCTGCTGAAAATATGTACTTATTCAACAAATTTGTGCTGTGTAAAATTACTTAAATGCTTTCATGCTGGTTGGTACATAGCTGCTGCACTAAGCCTACTGAATAACATCCTCCTTCCAGAAGGACCCTCAGACACCCCCCCATAACTCAGCAACTAAAGGGTTACTGATAGACACAGCACTGCAGGAGTCCTCTGAGACTCTGCTGCTGGATAAGGTTTCTTCTGGTCTATTTTGTTGCTGTCTTTACCTTCTGTTCTTGGTATTTTCTGGTATTTTCCTGGTATTCTGGTATTTTCAGAATCACTCTGGCCTTCACTGTGGTAGGTGCTGGGATATGTCACTGAACAAAATGCAAAGTTCCTGTCCTCTTGGGGTTGCCTGCTTGCTTCAAGTATTTCCATGTGCCCTGCATTTTCCACAGAGGATTAGAGGTGACTGACCAAAGTACAGCTTATGAGATAGGGAAGGGTAACATAGATAACGGTGTGAGTTAGAACAAAGAAGAAATGTAATCAAAGTAGAACTAAAGATAAGATTAGTGTACCTATCAGTTCTGCCAAATATTTCTTTCTAGTTGCCAAAACAAAAAGGAAAAATACTGTTAAAAAAATCATCGTGACCCCTTTTGCCTTCCTCCCCTTCCCTTTTTGAACAATGCAATCCTGAAGACAGTAGATGGGGCGGAGAGTCTCAGGTGGGATGAAGAGGGCATCCATGTGTGGGAGCTGCTTGCCATGAGAAAGCTCAAGACTGAGCAGGTACCCATGCTTGCGGAGGTCCAGCCCAGAGAGTCTGAGTCTGAGCAGAGGGGCAGCCAGGCTTGGGGTGTCAGAGCAAAGGAGGCCAGCCTGATGAAGGAAGTGGCGTCCCAAGCACGTCAAGAGGGGCACCGAGATGGGGGCCCTGGAGTGTTAAAGCCTGAGCAGAATGTGTATGTGTGTACATGTGCTCACAGGTAGG
The DNA here is from genome assembly GCF_054392235.1 of Sus scrofa. Lineage (NCBI taxonomy): Eukaryota > Metazoa > Chordata > Mammalia > Artiodactyla > Suidae > Sus > Sus scrofa. The sequence continues at coordinate 154,829,832 of NC_139383.1, forward strand.
GGGCACCCAGCATGAAGGGTCAGGCCCTGAGTGGTGTGAGATGATGACTGAAAGGGGAGGGTGAACCAGGTGGAACTTTGGCTCTCCTTGCCTGGGATGGCTGCTATGGGTAGTCAGGGCCTGGTCAGAAGGAGGCAGGCATTCACATGGGGAGTGAGCAAGGATGGGGGTCAGAGCCTGGACAGGGTAAGCAAGGCATACTGAGGCAATTTTGCACAGGAGCTTGGGACACAAGCAAGGCAAGGAGGACTTGAGTGCAGGGAGTGGCCCAACCCAAGTAAGGATGGGAGGCCTCGATACAGGGGGTCAAATGCCTGTCTTAGTGAGGGGGTGAGGAGGCAGCCAGAGGGGGTGGAGGGGAAGACTCGTGGGTTGAAGAGTACGTTGCTGAGGAGAGGCAGCAGAGGAATAGGACTGGTTCTGGAGGAGAGGTTTATCAAGTGAATAGATACATTTCCCAGTGTCAGAGAAGGGCATTACACATAGAGCATTAGATTTCATCTAGAGGTAATTCTTACTGTCTCAAGCATATGATAAAAGTGTTATTTAAAAAATAAGATAGAGAGTTCCCTTGTGGCACAGCAGGTTAAAGATCTAGCATTGTCACTTCAGGTTGCTGCTGTGGCTCCAGTTCAATCTCTGACCGGGGAACTTTTGTGTGCCTGAGGCATGGCCAAAAAAAAGAAAAAAGTGTGTAAAGAAATGCAGTAATTATAGCAGTTTTATTTTCTGAGTGGCCAGATATTAGATGACTTATTTTCTTATTTATACTTTTGTGACTTTCACAGATCTTTTTTTCTTTCTTTTTTTTCTGTTTACATCTGCACCCACGACATATGCAAGTTCCCAGACTCCGAGTCAAATTGGAGCTGCAGCTGCTGGCCTGCGCCACAGCCACAGCAAAGCCAGATCCAAGCTGCATCTGTGACCTACAAGCTTGTGGCAACACTGGATCCTTAATCCACTGAGCAAGGCCAGGGATAAAACCTGTACCTTCACTGCCCACTGAGCCACAATAGAAACTCCCTACAGATCTTTTTTCATTCCTTATGAAAGACACTTTAAGGTAAAAGGCTGGCAAGATAACTTTTTTCCCACATTCAGGGAATGTGTATTTTTTAATGAAGAAGACAGAAAATTATACTACTTGAAAAACTCCATTCTCATTTTGGCTTTACAGTAAATCCTAGGGAATTGCTAAGCTCTCCCAGTGATCGGTGTATCACCAGTTCCCAGATGTAAGTATTGTTGATGGTATAGTGGTGAGCAGAGCTGCCTTCCAGTTCCCAGACCTAGAGCTTTCAGAGAATGTTAACATTTCCAGAGAACGAAATATGTGGACAGTTTGATGAGGCTTTCAACTTCCTATGTTATTAAATCAGTAAAAAAATTTAAAATTCTATCTGCTACTAACATCATTTTGTAAAAGACAGGGCATTTTATTACTAAGAAAAAGCAAAAGAGAAGAAAAAAGAAATTCTTTTGGAATTAAAGCATTCGGTCAATTTAAGAAATTTAGTTTTCTTAATGTTTTACTATCAACTGGTAAAAATTTCAGAGCAGCATCTGGGAAACTTTCTTTATAGCCCCCACCAGACCATACAGCAAGAATGGAAGCACATAGGTAGTAATTCCCAAGAATACACAGGGACCTTCTGAACACTATGTAAGGTGAGAACAGTGTTAGGTTTGAATAATTCACTGAATTTTTAGTTTTGGGGGAAAAGACAATTGAAACAGAAATATTTCTTTAGACTTTTAACTTTCATGAATTTATATCAGTTTGAAAATTAAATTCATTATCGATATCAGTTAGTACTACTATAATTTTGTACAAGATAAAAAGGCTATATTTTTAAAATTAACAAAAATATGCACCATTAAAAGTAGCGTATTATTGGAGTTCCCACTGTGGTGCAATGGGATTGGCGGTGTCTCTACAGCTCCAGGATATAGGTTCGATCCTTGGCTTTGCACTGTGGGTTAAAGGATCCATCGTTGCCATAGCTGAGGCATAGGTCACAACCACATTATTACTTGTTCATAAAATTTGGTCACTGGGAATTTCATACCTTAAGGTTTTTAAAAAGATGTTATTGAGCCCAACATCTTGTCAGCTGAGGACCAAAGAAAGTATAAGACTTACTTGAAGGTTCTAAATCCTGATTGTGACAATCTAAACTTTTTTTTATTTGGGGTACTATCAGTCCTAATTTCCAGATTACAGGATAAAATCAAAATAAATTCCCAGACATAGATACAATAGCCCCTGCTGCCTGCCCCCACTCTCCCCCAACCCCTGGGGGTGGGGGTGATAATAGGTTGAAGTCAATAGCCCAGATTTTCACTAATGGCATTTAGGGTCTTACAGAGCTATATGTCACAAAGGACTATAAAAGCAGATTTTTTTAGATGGGTTATTATTGACTATGTTATTTTTATTGCTTAGGAGAACAGACTTAATTTCCCAAATCAAATTGCTTACATTTCTTCTAAGCATTTTTTAATACCTTTAGGGTAGATAATGCTTCATATTTCATATACCCTTTTTTATACCCTTAGGATAGATAATGCATCTAGAGTAGAAAATTAAAGCATTTTTATTTCCTTCTTTGTATTTTCAGGAACACTCTTAGAGAATTGTAAACTTTATAACAATCCTTTAAACAGAAGGGTGGATATAAGATCTTTTTTTTCACATGTCTATAGTTTTTTTTTTAATTTTTATTATGATTGATTTCCAATGTTTTGTCAATTTCCACTGTACAGCGAAGTGACCCAGTCATACATATAAATGGCTTACATCCTCCATCATGTTCCATCACAAGGGATTAGATTTATAGTTCCTGTGCTATACAGCAAGATCTCATTGCTCATCCACTCCAGATGCAAGAGTTTTTATCTACCAACCCCAGACTCCCAATCCATTCCACTCCCTCCCCCTCCCCCTCCCCCTCCCCCTGGCACACATGATCTGTCCTACATGTCCATGATCTTTTCTGTTTTGTAGATAGATCATTTGTGCTGTATTTTAGACTCCACATATAAATGATATCATATGGTTTCTGTCTTTCCCTTCCTGACTTACTTCACTCAGTATGAGAGTTTCTACTTCCATCCCTGTTGCTGCAAATGGCATTATTTTGTACGTTTTTATGGTTGAGTAGTATTCCATTGTATATATGTACCACATCTTCCTAATCCATTCATCTATCAATGGGCATTTAGGTTGTTTCCATGTCACGGCTATTGTGAATATGCTGCAAAGAGCATACAGGTGCATGTATCTTTTTAAGCGAAATTTTCAGCTGACAAAGTTTTACTCTCCAAAATATATAAACAAGTCGTACAATTCAACAACAAAAAAAAACCCAATGAAAAATGGGCAGATGACCTAAATAGATATTTCAACAAAGAAGACATCCATATGGCCAGCAGGCACATGAAAAAATGTTCAATGTCACTAATTATTAGAGAAATGCAAATCAAAACTGCACTGAGGTACCACCTCACACCATTTAGAGTGACCATCATTAGCAAGTCAACAAATAACAAATGGAAATAAGATCTTTAAAATCAAAGTCAATGATAGAAATAGTAACAGAAATAGAAATAAAATGCTAGTAAAATGTCAGTTAGGCATTTTTCCAAAAAAATCTAACTTATTAAATCTTAGAAGTGTTTCTTGGAATAAGGGGTACTGAAGAAGCGGTATACTCAAAATTGAGATGCAGTATCAGAATTTTAAATATTTATAATTGAATGAAGTATTCTGTAATGAAAATATCCATGATCATATGTAGAGTAGAAGTTATCAAGCAGGCACTATGAAAAAAGTTATGATTCTAATATGAAAAGTTTTAACATACAAGAAGTGGAAAAAAAATAATGTAATGAATGTATTCCCATCACCCAAATTCAACAGTTTTTAAGATCTTGCCACAGTTTATCTTTTTTTCCTTTGTTAAACTATTTATTTATTTTTTTCTTGTTAAACTATTTAAAAGTAACTCACAGCTCACTTTACTTTTATGTAATTTGCATCTCTAAAAAATAAACACAATGATGTTATCATATTGATCAAAATTAAAAATAAATCTTCTTTCATTATATACACAATCCATAAATCAAATTTACTGGATTAATTCACCAGTGTCCTTATAGTTGATGTGTTCTAACTAACCCAAACAATTAATCTCTTTAGGGTTTTTTTTTTGTTTTTTTGCTATTTCTTTGGGCCGCTCCCGTGGCATATGGAGGTTCCCAGGCTAGGGGTCTAATCGGAGCTGTAGCCACAGCAACGCAGGATCCGAGCCGCGTCTGCAACCTACACCACAGCTCACGGCAATGCCGGATCGTTAACCCACTGAGCAAGGGCAGGGACTGAACCCGCAACCTCATGGTTCCTAGTCGGATTCGTTAACCACTGCGCCACGACGGGAACTCCATCTTTAGGCTATTTTTTTTTAATATTATTAAGATCTTACTAGTACAGTATATTTTGTCACAGTTGATGAGTTAAATTGATATAAGATTGTCTTAGTTTTTATCCAATGTCGTTTTTCTGTTCCAGGCACCACATTCCATTTAGTCATCATGTCCCCTTAGGCTCTTGTATGTGACAGGTTCTCAGATATTACTTGTCTTGGATTGCCTTGATATATTTGAGGATTACAGGTCATTTTTTTTGGTAAAATGTCACAAATTGAGATTTGTCTGATATTTTCCTCTTGATTAAACTAGGGCTATTGATTTTGGATTTAGACTAGGGTTATTGATTTTGAAGTTCATGTTTCTCCACTGTGAAGTTACTATTTTTTTCTTTTTTTCCATATTATAATCTTTGGAAAGAAATCACCATGTGGAGCCAATACTGAAGGAATAGAGGGCTATGTTCCATCTCCTTCATAATTCCATAAATTATTTGAACTCTTTCTGCATGCAAGATTTGCTTGTTTTTCCCCATTTACCTATTCAGTCATTCATTTTTCAATCATATTAATGATGACTTACAGATATTTATTTTATACTTTGCACTATAATCCAATACTACTTTATTTTGTTGCTCAGATTGTGCTAGCTTTGCCAATAGGACATTTTTGGTTGACTCTTGTGTCCCTTTAACAAAGTCTATCTTTTTTTTTCCCCCTCCCACATTTCCTTATTTTCTGGCACTGCAAGATTCTCTAGACATATTACCCGTGTTCCCTCCGCTAACCTAGAACTGGCCATTTCCCCAAGAAGCCCTGGTTTGTTTCACTAGGGAATGCTGTTAGAAACCAAGATCTGGGCTTACGATGTGCTCGTTGTTCCTGGGGTGTCATTGCTTCTAGGCCTTCTTGGCTAACAGGGCACGGACTTATGTGTGTGTGTACTGAATATATACATATATCTGTAAATATTTCTGTATATAACCACATAGATGTCTTTTTTGGTCACGCCCTTTGCATGTGAAAGTTCCTGGGCCAGGAATCAAACCTGCACCACAGTAGCATCCCAAGCCACTGCAGTGACAATGCTGGGTCCTTAACCCACTGAACCACAAGAGAACTCCCATAAAATACCTTTTCTGAGATACTCATGAGCTCATGAATTCATACTGATGTCTCTAACTTTAATCCATTACCAGATGGACCACTCTAGCCTTCTCCCTTGCTTATCTATAATGCCCCATTTCAACAGTGAGAAATTTGTCTCCTGCCACCTGCCACCTACTTACTTATTAAGTTCAATTTCTGTGTGGGTACTTAGTGATTGTTTTACTTTCCTAGGGCTGCCGTAATAAATTACTGTGAACTTGGTGGCTTAAAACAATAGAAGTTTATCCTCAAGTTCCAGAGGCCAGAATCCAAAATCGAGGAAAAAATACAGAAGAAAAAAAAAAAAGCCAAGTAGAGTATATGAGAGATGTAGAATATGGTCAAAGTTTTAGCAGATTATACCTGGAGTCCCAAAAAGAGAGAAGAGAGAAAATAGAAGCAATAATTGAAGAAATAGTTGACAAGGACATTACCAGTCAGAGGTTAGACATCAACAGATGCTCAGCAACCTAAAGCAGAACAAATACAAATGAAACTGCCTTAGCACATCACAGTCAAGCTGAAAATGAAAGATAAGCAGAAAATCTTAAAAGCAATCAGAAGGAAAAAAAAGACAACAGAAATTATGAAATGACATTTTTTTAGATGCTGACCAAAGAAACATGCCAATTTAGAATTCTTTTTTTTTTTTCCTTCGTATTTTTCTGGGGCCACACCCATGGCATATAGAGGTTCCCAGACTAGGGGTCTAATGGGAGCTGTAGCCACCAGCCTACACCAGAGCCACAGCAACACGGGATCCGAGCCATGTCTGAAACCTACACCACAGCTCACAGCAACACAGGATCCCTAACCCACTGAGTGAAGCCAGGGATCAAACCTGCAACCTCATGGTTCCTAGTCGGATTCTTTAACCACTGAGCCACGATGGAAACTCCCCAATTTAGAATTCTAATTCCAGCCAAGATGCTGTAACAGATTTATCTTCTTGCTTCAAACAAACAAAAACTTTAGGCAAAATATATGAAAATAATGGTTCTCTGGCATTGGACATTAGGCAGTATAGCACATTGATTTCTCAGAGGAAGAAAAAAAAAAAGATAAACCTACAATTTCCCAGCTTACTGGCTGGGGAGAATGTTTCCGGCTGCAGTGCAGGAAGGGAGAAACCAAGCTGACTGGAGCTGGAAGTCTGAGGAGGGCATGGTGGTCTGAGTTAGAAGGAGAAAGGACAGGAAAGGAGAGAGCTGCATGGAGAGTGCTCTCCAGAGGTCAGCAGTGCCTCTCAAGTCTTCATTTAAATGGTGAACAGGGCATACATGTAAAGTCACTACGTCAAGCTGGGAATAGAGCTCCTTGGAAGTATGAGAGGGAATGGTCCTTTTTCAGAGATTGGAATGGTTGTGTTCCACCAACCATGGTGGAAAGACCTTGTAATTCATGGGATATTGGGGAGAATATTCAGAAGAGCTTTGCATAGTAGTGAGGAAAATTGGTCCTAGACTAAAGGCTGCTCTGATCCTTCAATAGGTGAGTGAATAAATGAGCTTGTAGATCCAGATAATGGAATACTTTTTTTTTTTTTTATTGTTGGATGCGGTTTGCTAGTATTTTGTTGAGGATTTTTGCATCGATGTTCATCAGTGATATTGGCCTGTAGTTTTCTTTTTTTGTGTTATCTTTGGTCAGAAAAAGGAATACTTTTAACACTAAAAAGAAATGAGCTTTCAAGCTATGAAAAGACATGGAACATGGAGGGATCTTAAATATGCATATTACTGATTGGCAAAAAGCCAATCTGTAAAGAATATATACTGTATGATTCCAACTATATGACACTGGAAAAGGTAAAACTATGGAGACAGTGAAAAGATCAGTGGTTGCTGAGGGTGGGGAGAAATGATGAATAGGCAGAGCAGAGAGGATTTTTAGGACAGTGGAAAATACTCTGTATGATACCATAACTATGGCTACATGTCATCCTACATTTGTCCAAACCCATAGAACGTACAACACCAAGAATGATCCCTGAGGTAAATAATGCTTGGGCAATAAATAATTGGGCAATAATGATGTGTCACTATGGGCTCATCATTTGTAGCAAATATACCATATGGGGGGGTATGCTGATGATAGAAGCTAGGCAGGCTGTAGGAACAGGGATTGTGTGGGAAATCTCTGTACTTTCTTTTAAAGTGAACCTAAAACTGTTCTTTGAAAAATAGTCTTAAAAAAACAGCAACAACAACAACAAAAAAAACCCTGTCGCCCTAGAATTATAAATTTGATGAAAATATCCTTCAAAAGTGGAAGTTAATTGAAAACTTTTTTTTAATTTTTTTTTAATTTGTTGTTGTTGTTGTTGTTGTTGTTATTGTTGCTACTTCTTGGGCCACTCCTGCGGCATATGGAGGTTCCCAGGCTAGGGGTCCAATCGGAGCTGTAGCCACCGGCCTACGCCAGAGCCACAGCAACGTGGGATCCGAGCCGCGTCTGCAACCTACACCATAGCTCACAGCAACGCCGGATCGTTAACCCACTGAGCAAGGGCAGGGATCGAACCCTCAACCTCATGGTTCCTAGTCAGATTCGTTAACCACTGCGCCACGATGGGAACTCCACATTTTTTAATTCCTAACTTTAACCTACTAATGTACTTGAAGTTTTCTTTTTACTTTTTTTTTTTTTGGTTTTTAGTTCCCTCCCCCCTTTTTTGCCTTCTATTGGATTGAAAAACTTTTTTTTTTTTACATTCTTTCTTCCTCTATTTTAGAGATAATAAATTTTAGTTCTGTTTGTTTAGCAGTTCACCTTAATTCTTTCAACTTACAGAAAACTTCAAACACAAAGACAATAATACAATGAACCTAATGACCTAATGTACATTAAATGTACCTAAATCCAATTTCAACTTTTTTTTTTTTTTTTTTTGGCCACACTTGTGGTATGTGGACATTCCTGGGCCAGGGACTGAACCCACACCACAGTAATGCCAGATCCTTAACCCACTGTGCCACCAGGGAACTCCTTAACAGTTATAATATTCATGCACAATCTTATTCCATATATATTCCCTCCATCACATTATCACATTTCCCTCTTCCTATGTTAATTTGAAGCCATTTCTAGACCTTATGTAGTTTCATTCATAAGTATATTAGTTGTGTGTATTGATTGCATGTTTTATATATTTATACAAAATTATAATGGCATCTGAAATGAAATTAATGGTAATCCTCTAATATCATGAAATATCTAGTAGATATTCTAATTTGTTCTTCTATAACTCTTTTTTTTTCTTTTTTGTCTTTTTAGCACCACACCCATGGCATATGGAAGTTCCCAGGCTAAGGGTTGAATCAGAGCTGCAGCTGCTGGCCTATACCGCAGTTCATGGCAACACCAGATACTCAACCCACTGAGTGGGTCCATGGATTGAATCCATGTCCTCATGGATATTAGTTGGGTTCATTACCACTGAGCCACAGGGGGAACTCCCTGTAACTATTTGTGTGTCAGTTTGAATTAAAACCCCAATAATCTGCACACATGGCCATTGGTTATTATATCTGCTTTGAGCCTTTTTGTTGTTATACAGGTGTGTGTGTGTGTGTGTGTGTGTGTGTGTGAGAGAGAGAGAGAGAGAGAGAGAGAGAGAGAGAGAGAGAAAGCAGGGGTCTTGAATGATAACTTAGATAGTTTACGATTCTAGATTTACATAATTTTACCTCAGTAATCTGACATTATTCCTTCATCTTCTGGTCTCTGTTCTACTAGTAAGAATTTGCTGTCAGTTCAATTTGTATGTGATTGTTGTTTTTCTCTGAAGATCGTAGGATATTCTCTGTATCTTTTTTTTTTTTTTTTGGCTTTTTAAGGCTGTACCCTTGGCATATGGAGATTGCCAGGCTAGGGGTCTAATCAGAGCTACAGCTGCTGGCCTATGCCACAGCCACAGCAACACCAGACCTGAGTCAACTCTGCAACCTACACCACAGCTCATGGCAACAACAGATCCTTAACCAACTGAGTGAGGCCAGGGATCGAACCTCCAACTCACAGTTCCTAGTTGAATTAGTTTCTGCTGCGCCATGACAGGAACTCCAAGATATTCTCTGCATCATTGATGTAATTCAGTTTCTCTGTTATCTGTATAGGTATTGGTTTATCTTTATTTATCCTGCTGAGTTCTCAAGTGCACTTTTCATTTGAGGACTCATGTCTTTCTTCATTTATGGAAAATTATCAGTTATCTTTTCAAATATTGCTGTCATCCATCTGGTCTCTTTTTCTTTAGCCAGTTTTTTTAGAATGTCTAAATCTGTCCTCCATATCTTTTAATTTTGCTTTAATATATTTTTATCTATCTTCACCAGTCCTGCATGTGCACATGCCCTCAGGTGCCAATGGATCTTGTCAATGAACTCTCACCAAACTCTTTTGTTCAGTAGGGGACACCAGGGAAGGACAATGTATCATCTAACCATTGAGAAGAGGCCAGGTTTCACTTCTTATCACCTGAATGTTTATTAGTAGGGGAATGATTCGCTCACCCTTTGTATTTTTATAACATAATTATTTAAGACACTATGTAATTGGTTAAAAGTTGTTGATCTGTATGCACTGACATAGGAAAATTGCTAAGGTATATTAACTAAAAAAGAAAATAATGGGAGTTCCTGTCATGGCTCAGTGGTTAATGAATCCGACTCTTACCCATGAGGATGTGGGTTCGATCCCTGGCCTTGCTCAGTGGGTTAAGGTTCGGGCATTGCCATGAGCTATGGTGTAGGTTGCAGATGCGGCTGGGATCACATGTTGCTGTGGCTGTGGTGTAGGCCGGTGGCTATGGCTCTGATTGGACCCCTAGCCTGGGAACCTCCATATGCTGCAGTTGCCCCCTTAAAAGACAAAAGACAAAAAAATTTAAAAAATTAAAAAAGCAAATTATACATATAGAAGAAAAACAAATAATGCATCCAAAAGATACCTATGCACACACATGTACACACACAGTATATGTGTTTGTGTGCATATATGTATATATGTGTCTTTATGTATATATATATATATATATAAAGTGTGTGTGTGTGTGTATATATATGTAAACTTTAATTGATATACATATTAGACTGCAGAGTTTAGAGCCATCTCTCAAGTTTAGGGAACATGCAGTCTTCCAGAAGACCACCCTCACTTGATACCATTTTTATATTTAGGGGTTGCCAGTCACCCTCATACTCAGTAACTCCCTAGAAATGCTTGCAGAGTTTACTGAAAACTGTTATATTCATGCTTATGATTCATTACAGGGAAATGATACAGACCCGAGTCAGACAAAGGAAGAAACTCAGGGCAGTGTCTGGGAGGGCTCTCCTGCAGAGCTCCCATTGTCCTCAGGACACAGATCGCCCTGGCACTGATGTGTGACAGTGTGCCTCAGTATTACCAACTAAAGAGTCTCACACACACTCCAGTGCTGAATTTCCTTGGGGCTTTCCTACTCAGGCATGATTGGTTGGTTGGTTAGTTGGTTGCCCACCTAGTTGAACTCAGTCTCTAGATACTGTGTGACCCACAGCTCCCACCTTAAATCACATGGTTTCTAGCATGGCCAACCTCTACCCTAAGACTGTGGTGGCCAGCTCTACTTTCAGATTCAGTTTGGTCAACTTCTACCCCAAAGTCACTCCTATCAGGTTATGTAGGTTATCTCCCAGAAGTCAAGGCCAGACCTTTCCTAGACAGGACCAGATGCTTTATTATTACATACATGTGCAAGGATTATAACTATATTTTGAGATTTGAAAGAGCATATGTCAAAGTGAGGATAGTAGTTAGCTCTGTAGCAGGAGGTGATATTAGTGTTAGTCAAGGGGTATTTGACTACAAGCTCTGTTTAAAGTTTCATGTACTGTATAATTTTTGAATTATTTTGAAATGGAAAGACTGAATTTATCCTAACTTTGGGAAAATGGAAAAAGAAGTCAAATTCAGTAGAATGAAAATTCATTATATCTAGATACAAAAAGGGAAGCTATCAGGAATCCTGTTTTGAAAAAGAGGAGACTAGACCAGCTATTTCAAGATAGCACGAAATGACCATGGTCATAGTTTGGGCATAACTTTGATATAGCTGTCGGGTTTAAAAAGAAACATTACCAGGAATGTAGAATGTACTGTGTTTAAAGAAATTATGGTAACATTTAGTATCCTCTCATGTGGTCAGTTGTTTGACCAGTTTTAGAGTCCACTATGTAATCCTTGGCTCTTTGGAAATAAAATTGTATAAATATAAACATTTGTTAAATCTATATTTGGGTACATGTGTGTTATATTATTCTCTCAGGTTTTTTTGTGTTGTTTTTTTTTGTTTTTTTTTTTCCCTTTTCAGGGCTGCACTGGCAGCATATGTAAGTTGCCAGGCTAGGGGTCGAATCGGAGCCACAGCTGCCGGCCTACACCACAGTGCCGGCCTACACCACAGTGCCGGCCTACACCACAGTGCCGGCCTACACCACAGCCACAGCAATGGCAACGCCAGATCCTTAATCCACTGAGCAAGGCCAGTGATCGAACCCGCATCCTCATGGATACTAGTTGGTTTCTTAATCAACTGAGCCATAGCAGGAGCGCCTCTCTCTGGGTTTTTTAAGTTGTTTATAATACTATTAGATCATTAAACTCCAGGGCGATTTATGACTGCCTAGGAATGTGGGGATTCTTACTCTCTCTTTCTATCCACTTACTGGGTTCCCAGTCCAAGACAGAGGAGAATCACTCTTCTATCAAGTATATAGAAACACATTTTCTCCTTTCTAGACTGCTAATAAGTGTGAAGAAAATAGAAACGGGGTGTTCCCATTGTGGCTCAGCAGAAACAAATCTGACTAATATCCATGAGAACGCAGGTTTGATCCCTGGCCTCTCTCAGTGGGTTAAGGATCTGGCATTGACTTGAGCTGTGGTGTAGGTCCAAGATGTGGCTCAGGTCTGGCGTTGCTGTGGCTGTGGTGTTGGATGCAGCTCTGATTTGACCCTTATCCTGGGAACTTCCATATGCCATGGGTGTGGCCCTAAAAAGACAAAAATAAGTAAATTAATTAATTAAATTAAAAAAAGAAAATAGAAATGGTTTTGAAGAGTGTTGCAAAATTATAAATAATTTGGATTTTTTTTAGAATGGAGAACATTTTGGTGACAGTGTAGTAGTGATTTTCACATATATAAAGTTTTAATCTCAAAAGCAATAGACAGTTTGGTAGGTGGGGGACAGTTTGGTAGTTTAGCAATCAGGGAAGCACTTTTGTTTGTTGAATATCTTCTGTAAACTGTGCTGAGAGCTTCTTATCTGTTACCTCAATCTTGTGGCCATTTATATTGCGCACCTCATCTCCTCATAAATGAGAAACCCAAGGCTCTTAGGAAGAATAATTTGTGCAGGACCATCAGTGGTACTAAATGTGTTGTGAAGTGTAGCACATTATTTAAGTTGTAAGGAGAAATTTTTACTCATGTTTACTCATGGTGAAAATTCTTCAGCATCTTCATTGTTCACCTAGGAAATTTTAGCAACTTCCTTTCCTTCTCTAGAAGTATTAAGCTTATTTTTGTGATGGTTTAAAAATGGTTCTTCCCTGAAGTTCTCCTGGGGTACAGTGGGTTAAGGATCTGGCATTGTCACTGCAACAGCTTGGGTTGATGCTGTGGTACGGGTTTGATCCCTAGCCCAGGAACTTCCACATGTCTTTGGTGCAGCCAAAAAAGTAAATAAATGAAAAGAATGGTTCTCCCAAAAGGCAAAGGAGATAGACACATGAACTCCCAGAGTTTCCTCTAAGTCTTGTAATACTCTAATTTGTATTTTTATGATCTCAAGTACATTCTTATTTTTTTTTCCTTTTCTCAAGGTGGATAATATAAATGCAGCTATGATGGATTTGAAAGAAAAGAAGATTCGCATTCTAAGTGAAGAGCCCAAAATAGGAGCACATGGAAAACCAGTGATTTTTCTCCATCCTAATGACTGCGGTGGAGTCCTTGTGGAACTGGAGCAAGCATGATTTCTATTCTCAGGAAATTAATTGCCCTGAAAAAGCCTTATCAAAGTGGACTTCAGCATTGAGTCCTTCACTGCTTCTATCACTTAAAGTTTCAAAATTAAAAAGTAAATTACAGAAAGAAATTTTTTAAATCATATGTACATACATACACATACAAAATATTTGCTAATTACTTTGAATTTTTTCCTGATTTGGAGAAAACTTTGATTACTAAATACTTAGGGAATATTATTAAAATCATATTCATAGAAATAAATTATTCCCATTCTAAAATGGAGTAATTGCATACAGTGTGTTAGCTCCGTGGAAGGGTGTGCATGTGTGTGTGTATGTGTATGAGGATGGATACACAAAAGACACCTGACAGCTGTGTGGCTGCATATCTGGGACAAAGTCATTCCAAAGGATGTTATGGAGAGTTTTTTAGAGCAAACTGTTTAATGTCAAGGAGTTTTTTTTTTTTTAGTACTTTTTTTATTTTCCCACTGTACAGCAAGGGGGTCAGGTTATCCTTACATGTATACATTACAATTACATTTTTTCCCCCACCCTTTGTTCTGTTGCAACATGAGTATCTAGACAAAGTTCTCAATGCTATTCAGCAGGATCTCCTTGTAAATCTATTCTAAGTTGTGTCTGATAAGCCCAAGCTCCTGATCCCTCCCATCAGGCAGCCACAAGTCTCTTCTCCAAGTCCATGATTTTCTTTTCTGAGGAGATGTTCATTTGTGCTGGATATTAGATTCCAGTTATAAGTGATATCATATGGTATTTGTCTTTGTCTTTCTGGCTCATTTCACTCAGTATGAGATTCTCTAGTTCCATCCATGTTGCTGCAAATGGCATTATGACATTCTTTTTTATGGCTGAGTAGTATTCCACTGTGTATATATACCACCTCTTCCGAATCCAATCATCTGTCATGGACATTTGGGTTGTTTCCATGTCCTGGCTATTGTGAATAGGGCTGCAATGAACATGCGGGTGCATGTGTCTCTTTTAAGTAGAGCTTTGTCCGGATAGATGCCCAAGAGTGGGATTGCAGGGTCATATGGAAGTTCTATGTATAGATTTCTAAGGTATCTCCAAACTGTTCTCCATAGTGGCTGTACCAGTTTACATTCCCACCAGCAGTGCAGGAGGGTTCCCTTTTCTCCACAGCCCCTCCAGCACTTGTTATTTGTGGATTTATTAATGATGGCCATTCTGACTGGTGTGAGGTGATATCTCATGGTAGTTTTGATTTGCATTTCTCTTATAATCAGCGATGTTGAGCATTTTTTCATGTGTTTGTTGGCCATCTGTATATCTTCTTTGGAGAAATGTCTATTTAATGTCAAGGAGTTTTGACCTCACAATGTTTATTGTTCTGGAACAGCTCATGTTCACAAGTTCCTTACAGGGCAGTATTTTGAGTGCTAGTGCTAAATGAGTGAATTGGAAGTTTTGTGGAAAAATAGTTGGTTTATAGATAGATGAATTATTTCTTGGGTCAGTAGACATGGAAAGGGCAGTGAATCTGTGGAGTTACCTGTCAGCTACTATGATACCACAGCAGGTCCTAAAGGAATAGATAAAATGAATAGAAACTCATTGACAAGAAATTTATGGTCCAATTGGGAAAACTACTTCATGACATAAATGTACTTGTAAAACAACATGAATGAGTTGGAAAGGAAAGGAACATAGATATCAGAGAACGTGCTAGAGGCACATCAGGTTTTCAGTCAGACTCCCCCCCCCCCAGGGAGAAACGTGCATCTAGTGAATTTCAGGGATCACAAATGGTTGGATGGAATGCACAGTGTACAGGAAAGTGGTTAGTCTTCTGTTGAATAAGTGGTGCTGGGAAAACTGGACAGCCACATGGAAAAGAATGAAGTTAGAACACTCCCTAACACCACACACAAAAATAAACTCAAAGTGGATTAAAGACCTAGATATAAGACCAGATACTATAAAACTCTTAGAGGAAAACATAGGCCAAACACTCTTCAACATAAACGACAGCAACATCTTCTCAGATCCACCTCTTAGAGTAATAACAATAAAAACAAAAGATAAACAAATGGGACTTAATTAAACTTAAAAGTTTCTGCACAGCAAAGAAAACCCTAAACAAAACGAAAAGACAACCTGCAGAATGGGAGAAAATCTTTGCAAATGAAGCAACTGACAAGGGATTAATCTCCAAAATTTATAAACACCCACAGCTCAATACCAAAGAAACAAACAACCCCATCAAAAAATGGGCAGAAGACAATTCTCCAAAGAAGACATACAGATGGCCAAAAAACACATGAAAAGATGTTCAGCATCACTCATTATTAGAGAAATGCACATCAAAACCACTGTGAAGTACCACCTTACACCAGCCAGAAAGGCCATCATAGAAAAGTCTACAAACAATAAGTGCTAGAGAGGGTGTGGAGAAAAAGGAACCCTTTTATACTGTTGGTGGGAAAGTAAATTGGTACAACCACTGTGGAAAACAGTATGGAGATTCCTCAGAAAAGTAAAAATAGAACTACCATTTGGGTAGTGGTTAACGAATCCGACTAGGAACCATGAGGTTGCGGGTTCGGTCCCTGCCCTTGCTCAGTGGGTTAAGGATCCGGCGTTGCCGTGAGCTGTGGTGTAGGTTGCAGACGCGGCTCGGATCCCGCGTTGCTGTGGCTCTGGTGTAGGCCAGTGGCTACAGCTCCGATTTGACCCCTAGTCTGGGAACCTCCATATGCCGCGGGAGCGGCCCAAGAAATAGCAACAACAACAACAAAGACAAAAAGACCAAAAAAAAAAAAAAAAAAGAACTACCATTTGATCCAGCAATCCCACTCCTGGGCATCTATCCAGAGAAAACCATGACTTAAAAAGATACATATACGCCAATGTTCATTGCAGCACTATTTTCAATAGCCAAGACATGGAAACAACCTAAATGTCCATCGACAGAGGAGTGGATCAAGAAGAGGTGGTACATATACACGATGGAATATTACTCAGCCATTAAAAGGAAAGAAATAATAGCATTTGCAGCAACTTGATGGACCTAGAAATTATCATGCTAAGTGAAGTCAGTCAGACAATGATACACCAACATCAAATGGTATCACTTACATGTGGAATCTAAAACAAGGACAGAATGAACTTCTTTGCAGAACAGATACTGACCAGACTTTGAAAAACTTACGGTTTCCAAAGGAGACAGGTTGGGGGTTGGGGGGATGCACTGAGGGTTTGGGATGGAAATGCTGTAAAATTTGGTTGTGGTGATTGTTGTACAACTATAAATGTAATAACATTCATTAATTAAAGAAGGAAAGTGGTTAGTCTTAAATTCATGGATGACTGGATGTTGAGTAAATGAGTAGGTTTGTGCACATTAGGCTTGTTATGGAAGACAGGTACAATGTCTAGTTATACTTGTCATTTAAAAGTTAAAATCAAATATTATGACATATCTGATGTTCTCAATATTTGTGGAAGTAGTATTTAAGACGTCTGTATCACAGGGAGGCAGGGATAAAGGGACTTAAGTAGTGTTTAAGTATCAACATTCCACTTAAAGAGATAAATGCTAATTCCAGTAGACTGGGAAACTTCATATGTGTATTGTAGTCCCTAGAGTTACCATTGAAAAATGTTACATAGAGAGATACACTCATAAATGTAGATAACTTGGAATGAAATTCTGAAGAATATCCAAATAACCCATTTGAAAACAGATAAGGGAAAACAGTAAAACAAAATAAAAAATAAAAATGAAATGACAGATTTATATCCTAACATATCAGTACTTATATTAAATGTTAAGTAACAGTAACATTTAAAAAGTGTAAGACTATATAAAATATGTTTTGTGATCATGACTAATCAAACTAGAAATCAATAAAGATAACAGGAAAATGTCCAAAAACTTGTAAATTAAACAGCATGCTTCTAAATAATCCATGTGTCAAAGAGGAGGTTTCAAAGGAAGTGAAACACTGAGCTGAATGAAAATGCATGATCTTTTTAGTAAAATATGCTTTGTGAATTTAATACATAATTAACAAAGTTCATATACAGAATAAAATGTGGTGGCAATCTATGCAAAATATTACGTGCTGTCAATAGTATTGACAGCATTCTAGTATCTCTTCACCATTTTCTCCCTAATAGAGTTCTGTTAGGTATCAACGCTTAGTCACTCCCCACACAGATAAAGCCTCAGGTAAAGTCCCAAAGTTGGACTTAAATTCCATCCCACTCGCCAATGATGGGTTCACAACGTGTCATCTGTATCTGGACAGAGAGCATGGATAAAGGTTTCCAAGAGGCTTCTGGAAACGTTCTCTCCCATTTGTCAGAGCCAATAAGAAGTCAGGCCTTCCGTCCAGATGTGAACAAGCAAACAGGTAGTTCTGGTTGCTGCAAACAACCATTCACCCAACCATGGAAGAAACAGAACAGTGTTTTAATGACTTTTTTTTTTTAAGGCCCACACCTGTGGTATATAGACGTTCCTGGGCCAGGGATTGAATCAGAGCTGGATCAGAGGCCTATGCCACAAGCCATGGCAACATTGGATCTGAGCCACATCTTGGACCTACACCGCAGCTTTCGGCCACACTGGGTCCTTGTGAGCGAGGCCAGGGATCAAACCAGCACTTCACAGAGACAATGTTGGGTCCTTAACCTGCTGAGCCAACCAATGGGAATTCCTCAATGATATTGTAAAAGAAATGGTTTTTTTTGTTTGTTTTTTGTTTTTCTCCTTCCACAGCATGTGGAAGTTCCTGGACCAGGGATCAAACCTGCACCATAGCAGCTGACACTGCTGGATACTTAACCACTAGCCACCAGGGAACTCCTAAAAAGAAATTATTAATGAGTAATAAGTTGAATCTTCTGTAATATTGGGGTATTTGTAGTTAAGGAAAAAATTTTCACTATCAAGTTATTTCTGAAAAATAACAATTATCCACTGTATCTGCATTATTTTTATTAAAAAATTTTTTTTGTGGAGTTCCCGTCGTGGCGCTGTGGTCAACGAATCCGAATAGGAACCATGAGGTTACAGGTTTGATCCCTGGCCTTGCTCAGTGGGTTAGGGACCCAGTGTTGCCATGAGCTGTGGTGTAGGTTGCAGATGCATCTCGGATCCCATGTTGCTGTGGCTCTGGCGTAAGCCGGTGGCTACAGCTCCGATTAGACCCCTAGCCTGGGAACCTCCATATGTCGCAGGAGTGGCCCTCAAAAAGGCAAAAAGAAAGGAAAAAAAAAATTTTTTTTTTGTCTTTTTAGGGCCACACCTGCAGCATATGGAATTTCCAAGTCTAGAGGTCGAATTGGCCTACACGTAACTCATGGCAACAACGGATCCTTAACCAACTGAGCAAGGCCAGGGATCAAACCACACCTTCATGGATATTAGTCAGGTTTGATACTGCTAAGCCATGGTAGGAACACCTCTATATAATTTTTAAAAGCTTGATATGGCTTATATAAACATTAAAAACAAAATAAGCAAACCAATTTCTTGTTATTGCCAACTCCAAAATATTCAACCTGAAAGTTGAGAGTTAAGTTTTATTTGGGGTGAAATTATGACTTAAGCCTGGGAGACAGCATCTCAGGTAGAAACTACCTCCAAGGAAGTGAGGGGGATGGATAGGATATGTGAATTTTTGCAACAAAGGGGAGGTAGTAGGAACAAAAGATTATAGATAACCAAGTTTACAGAAAAAAGATTTACAGAAAACCAGTTTCTATGGGAAGATGCAAAGGTCTGGGCTTACTGAAATCACTCCTTTGATATGCACCTCAGCTATGGGCCAGTATTCTTTGCTTTTTTCCTGAGTTCCCTCAGGTCTCACCAGCTCATCCTTGGGAGTGGCTGCATTCACAGATGACCATGACATCTTTTGTTTTTGTCACTTAACTACAGCTCAGGAGGGAGTATTTCAGACAGCTCTGAAATACAGCTCCTAAGAGGAAAGGGGAAATATCAAGATATAAGTGATAAAGGTGAAAGGGGAGGTGCATGCAGCCATACACACATTTTACAAAGTTTGCTGCTGGTCTCATGAAAGTTACTACTAGTCAGACATCCGTGGTCATGAAGGATTTTGTGGTTTTTTCTAGATATGAGGAGATGCAAGAATTGGGTTCATAAAATCTTCTCCTAAAATATCTGTCTGAAGATCTGTGTTCTTCCAGTTTTCCCAGAGCACAGAGTGCCTCACTCCTGGTCTCCACCCTGAGCTCCACTCAGGCAGTGCTGCAAGTCAGCAGCTGCAGTGGCTCATGATTTAAACCACATAGAGGCAGATGGCAAGTGCCAAACTCCAGTTCACAAAAGAATATGTTTAATTTTGTGAGGAAGCACCAAACTGTCTTTCCAAGTGGCTATACCATTTCGAATTCCCACCAGCAATGAAGGACAGTTCCTATTGCTCCATAGCCTCTCCAGGATTTGGTGCTGTCAGTGTCTGGATTTTGGCTGTTTTAACAGGTGTGCAGTGATATCTGGTTCTTTTTTGGTCTTTTGGTCTTTTTTTTTTTTTTTTTTTTTCTGCCATTTCTTGGGCTGCTCCCACAGCATATGGAGGTTCCCAGGCTAGGGGTCCAATCGGAGCTGTAGCTGCCAACCTACGCCTGAGTCACAGCAATCCAGGATCCCAGCCATGTCTGCGACCTACACCACAGCTCAGGGCAACGCCGGAGGTTAACCCACTGAGCAAGGGCAGGGATCAAATCCGCAACTTCATGGTTCCTAGTAGGATTCGTTAACCACTGTGCCACCACGGGAACTCCAATATCTGGTTCTTTTAATGTGCTTTGCCCTGAGGGGCATGTGGAGCACCATTCATATGCTAATTTGCTATCTATTTACATTCTTTGGTAGAGGAAAGTCACGCCTTTTTCCCACTTTTTAATTGTGTTTTCTTTGCTGTTGTTGAGATTAAAGAGCTCTTTCTGTATCTTGAATAACAATTCTTTATGTCTTTATATTTGTCCTTTTTGTCTTTTGCTCACATTTCCTTTTGGTCTCTAGCTTGTCTTCTCAATTTCTTGACATTGTTTTTCATAGAGCAGAAGTTTTTAATTTTGATAAAGTCAAGCTTATCAGTTCTTCCCTCTGTTTATCAGTTCTGTTCCCCCAGGGATCATGCCTTGGGTATTTTATTTTATTTTATTTTATTTATTCTGTTCTATTCTATTCTACTTATTTTATTTTTGCTTTTTAGGGCTGCACCCATGGTCTATGGAAGTTCCCAGGCTAAGGGTCAAATCAGAGCTGCATCCAACACCACAGCCACAGCAATGCAGGATCCGAGCCATATCTGCAACCCACACCACAGCTCATGGCAATGCCAGATCCTTAACCCACTGATCGAGGCCAGGGATTGAACTTGCATCCTCATGGATCCTAGTCAAATTCATTACTGCTGACCACACGGGAACTCCTTGGGTGTCATATTTTAAAAGTCACTACCATGACCAGTGTCATAGGTATACTTTTACATTATCTTCTAGGAATTTTATAGTTTTACATTTAGGTCTACAATTTATTTTGAGTTAATTTTTATGAAAGGTACAAAGCCTGTGTCTAGATTCATTTTTTTTTTTTTGCATGTAATTGTCCAGTTGTTCCAGCACCCTTTGTGGAAAGATTCTTTGTTCCATTTTATTGCTCTGCTGAAAAATCTGTTGACTATCTTTGTGTGGGTCTGTTTCTGAGCTCTCTAATCTGTTTTATTGATTTGTTTGTCTATTCTTTCACCAATGTCACATTGTCTTAAGTACTATAGTTGTCTCTTTTTTTGGCCACATCCAGAGTATGTGGAAGTTCCTGGGCCAGGGATCAAACCCATGCCATAGCAGCAAACTGAGCCACAGCAGTTACAGTGCCAGAACCACTAGGGAACTCTGTACTATACTTTCATAGTAAATCTTTTTTTTGTTTTTCCTGCCAAACCCTTGGCTTGCGGAAGTTCCAAGGCCAGGGATCTAATTGAATCCAAGCCACAGCTGCAACCTACACCACAGCTGCATCAATGCCAGATACTTAAACCACTGCACCAGGCAGGGATTGAACCTATGCTGCTACAGAGACAATGCCAGATCCTTAACCTGCCATGCCACAGTGAGAACCCCTATAGTAAGTCTTGAGGTCAGATAGTGTCAGTCCTCTGATTATGTTCTCCTTCAGTGTTGAGTTCTTTATTCTGAGTCTTTTACCTCAGCATGTAAACTTTAAAATCTCTTCATTGATTTTCATAAGATAACATCCTTGGATTTTGATTTGGATTATAGTGAACCTGTAGATCAAGCTGGGAAGAACTGACAATCTTGACAATCCTTTTTCTTATCCATGTGTGTGGAATATCTCTCCATTTATTTAGGTCATCTTTTATTTATTTATTCAGAATTTTCTAGTTTTCTTCATATATATCTTGTACATGTTATACTGGATTTATATCTAATTATTTCAATGTAAATGTTTTAAATTTTTTATTATGGTTGATTTACAATGTTCTGTCAATTTCTGCTATACAGCAAAGTGATCTGATCCAGTTTCACACACACACACACACACACACACACACACATATATACACACACACATTCTTTTTCTCATATTATCTTCTATCACGTTCTGTCACAAGTGATTAGATATAATTCCCTGTGCTATACAGCAGGACCTCATTGCTTATCTGTTCAATGTAAATGTTAATGTGTTTTTAATTTCAAATTCTGCTTGTTCATTTCTGCTATAGTAAAGCAATTGACTTTTGAATTTTAACCTCGTATATAGCAATCTTGCTATACTGAGTGAATGGCTCCAGGAGGGTTTTTGTTTGTTTTTTGGTCAATTCTTTTGGATTTTCTACATAGATGATTATATCATTTGTGCATAAAGACAGTTTTATTTCTTCCTTCTCAATCTATATACTTTATTTCCTTTTCTTGTATAACTGCATATGATGTAAGTGGTAGGTTTTTCCTTTTTTAAATTACTTAATGAATTTTATTACATTTATAGGTGTACAACAATCATCACAACCAAATTTTACAGCATTTCTATCCCAAACCCTCAGTGCATCCCCCCAACCCCCAACCTGTCTCCTTTGGAAACCATAAGTTTTTCAAAGTCTGTGAGTCAGTATCTATTCTGCAAAGAAGTTCATTTTGTCCTTTTTTCAGATTCCACAAGTAGGTGATAGCATTTGATGTTGGTGTCTCATTGTCTGACTGACTTCACTTAGCATGATAATTTCTATGTCCATCCATGTTGCTGCAAATGCCCATTATTTCTTTCCTTTTAATGGCTGAGTAATATTCTACTGTGTATGTGTAAGTGGTAGGTTTCTTGGTAAATTTTTTTTTTATCAACTTGAATTTCTGCTCTGTACCGAGTTTGCTAAAAATTTTTTTTTAATATCATGGATGGGTGAATTAGTCAGGGTTCTCCAGAGAAGCAGAACCAATAGGATATATATATCAGATAAATGTATGTAAGAGGAGATTTATTATGGGAATTGGATCTTGAAGGCCAAGAGGTACCAGAATCTGCTGTCTGCAAGATGGAGAACCAGGAAAGACTGATATAATTCAGTCTAGGTCCAAAGGCCTGAGAATTGGGAGACTAGTGGTGTGAGGCCCAGTCTGAGTCTAAAATTTCAAGAACCAGGAGTGTGGATGTCTGAGGGCAGGAGAAAATGGACATCCCAGTTTAAACAGAGGGAGAATGTGTTCTGTTTGGGCCCTTAAAGCACTGGATAATGACCACTCACATTGGGGCGGGGGGGGGGTGGTGTCATCCAATTTACTCAGTTCACCAATTCAAATGCTAATCTCTTCAAGAAACACTCTCACAGACCCTCAGGAATAATGGTTTGCCAACTATCTGGGCATCCATTATCCCAGTCAAACTGATACATAAAATTAGCCATCATAATGTGTGTTGGATTTTGTCCAATTTTTTTTTTGCATCTATTGATGTGATCATGTGATTTTTCTTCTTTTGCCTGTTGATACAATGGATAACATAAATTCATTTTTGAATATTGAACCAGCCGTGCATACCTGGGACAAATCCTACTTAGTTCTGGTATATAATTCTTTGTATACAATTTTTGGATTTGATTTACCAATATATTGTTGAGGATTTTTGCATCCATCTTCATGGATACGGGTCTGTAATTTTCTTCTAATGTCTCTGTCTGGTTTTGGAATCAGGATAATACTGGGTGGCATCATAGGATGAATTAGGACATGTTCTCTCTGCTTTATATTTTGTTTTTTTTATCTTTTTGCTTTCCAGGGCCATGTCCACGGCATATGGAGGTTCCTGGGCTAGGGGTCTAATCAGAGCTACAGCTGCCAGACTACACCACAGCCATAGCAATGCCAGATCCGAGCCATGTCTGGGACCCACACCACAGCTCACGGCAACGCTGGATCCTTAACCCACTGAGCGAGGCCAGGGATCAAACCCACAACCTCATGGTTCCTAGTCAGATTTGTTTCCACTGCGCTATGATGGGAACTCCTCACTGTTTTGGTAGATTGTTTTTCAAGGAATTTGTCTATTTCATCTAGGTTATCAAATTTGTGGCCATATAGTTTTTCATAGTATTCCTTTACTATCCTTTTAATGCCCCATGGGGTCTATAGTGATCTTTCTTTTTTTTTTTTTCTGTACTCATGGCATATGGAAGTTCTCAGGGCGGGCATCAAATCCAAGCCACTGCTGAGACCTATGCCACAGCTTTGGCAACACCAGATCCTTAACCACTGCACCATAGCGAGAACTCTGATCTTTCATTTCTAAGATTACTAATTTGTTCATCTCTCTTGTTTTAGTTAGCTTGGAATAGAGGCTTATCAATTTTATTGATCTTCTCAAAGAAACGGCTTTTGATTTTGTTGATTTTCCTCATTGATTAACTGTTTTCAATTTTATTGATTTCTGCTCTAATTCTTTTTTTTTTTTTTTTCTTTTTGGACATGCACACGGTATGCTGAAGTTCCTGGGCCACAGCAGTTACCCAAGGCACAGAAGTGACAATGCAGGATCCATAATCTATTGCACCACCAGGGAACTCCTCTAATTCTTATTATTTCTTTTCTTCTGCTTACTTTGGATTTAATTTGCTCTTTTGCTAGTTTCCTAAGGTGGGAGCTTAGATTATTGATTTTAGATATTTTTTTCTAATATGTACATCCATTGCTAAAAATTTCCCTCTAATGATTAATTTTGTTATATTCTGCAAGTTTTGATAAGTTGTATTTTCACTTTCACTTAGTCCAGAAAATTTTAAATTTTACCTTGAGATTTCTTTTTTGACCCATGAGTTATTTAGAAATGTGTTGTTTAATCTCAATGCATTTTGGGATTTTCCCGCTATCTTTTTGTTATTGGTTTCTAGTTTCATTCCATTGTGGTCAAAGATAATACATTGATTTCTATTCTTTTAAATTTGTTAAGATGTCTTTTATGGCACAGAATGTTCCATGTGAGCTTGTGAAAAATGTCTATTCTGCTGTCGATAGGAAGAAACAGCCTATCAATTTCAATTATACCCAGTGCTGCATTTACTTACTAATTTTTTGCCTGGTGGATCTGCCCATTCCTGATAGAGGGGTATTGCAATCTCCAACTGTAATCGTAGGTTCATCTATTTTTTTCTTGCTGTTCTGTAAATTTTTGCCTCATGTATTTTGATGTTCTGTTTTTAGGCACATACACATAAGGGATTGTATTATCTTCTTGAAGAACTGACCTCTTTATCATCATGGAATGTTCCTCTTATTCCTGATAATTTTCCTTGCTCTGAACTCTGTTTGAAGTTATTATAGCTATGCTAGCTTTCTTTGACTGCTGTTAGTGTGGTTTATTCATCACTTTTCTTTTGATCTATCTGTGTCTTTATATTTAAAGTGAATTTCTTGGAGTTCCCACTGTGGTGCAGTGGATAAGGATCCATCTGCAGTGGCTCAGGTCACTGTGGAGGCACAAGTTTGATCCCTGGCCTGGTGCAGTGGGTTAAAGGATTTGGTGTTGCTGCAGCTGTTCAGATTCAATCCTGGCCTGGGGACTTCCATATGTCATGGCTGTGGCCATAAAAAAAAATGAAAAAGTGGATTGCTTGCAGACAATCTATAGTTAGGTCTTATTTTTTGACTCATTTTGACTTTTAAAATCTGTCTTTCAGTTTGTGTATTTAGACCATTAACATTTAAAGTAATTATTGAATGGTTGGATTAATGTGCTATTTTTTATTTGTTGCCCTGGTTTCTCCCCTTATTATTCTCTTCTATGTTTTTTCTGTCATTTGTGTTTTTCATTTAATATCTTATATGATTTCATTTTCTCTTTTACTAGCAAACTAGGAAATGCTTTTCTTAGTTATTGCCCCAGAGTTTACAATATACATTTGCAACTAATCCAAGTTCACTTTCAAAGAACACTATTCCATTTAGCAGGTAGTGCAGGTACCTTGTAATAACAAAATATTTCTCATTCTCTTCTCCCTCTCATTCATTTCATCAGTCATGAAACGTACTGTTACTATTGTTATTTTGAAGAAACTGTTATCTGTTGGATCAATTGAGAATAAGAAAAAAACCAAAGTTTTTATCTTTACTTCTCTTATTCCTTCTCTAACACTCTTTATTTTTATTTTTTTAGGGCCATATTTGTGGCATATAGAAGTTCCCAGGCTAGGGGTTGAAGTTCCTACATCACAGCCACACCAATGCCAGATCCGAGCAGCCTCTGAGACCTCACCATAGTTCACGGCAACACCAGATCCTTTAACCCACTGAACAAGGCCAGGGATCAAACCCACATCCTCATGGATACTAGTGGGATTCTTAACCTGCTAAGCCATGATGGAAACTCCCTAATACTCTTTATTTTTATAGATTTGAATTTCTGACCTATACCATTTTCCTTCTCTCTAAAGAATTTCTTCTATGTTTCTTGCAAGTAGGTCTCCTGGCTACAAATTCCCTCAATTTTTGTTTGTCTGAGAGTCTCTATTTCTCCTTCACTCTTACAAGATAATTTCACAGGACACAGGATTCTGAGTTCATTGTCTTTATTACTTTTAATACTTTATATATTTCACTCCACTTTCTCCTTGCTTTCTTTATTTCTGAGGAAAAGTCAGATGTAATTCTTTGCTCCTCTACAGGTAAGGTGTTTTTCCCTCCGACTTCTTTCAAGATATTTCCCTCAATTTCTGACTATATGTAGTCTGAATATGATAGCCTATATATATATATATATATATATATATATATATTGCAATTTTTTTCAGTCTTTTTTAATTTTCTGTTTTGGAAGTTTCTATTGACATATCCTCAAGCTAAGAGATTCTTTCCACTGCCATGTACAGTTTACCAGTGAGCCCATCAAAAGCATTCTTCATTTCTTTTTCTTTTTTTTTTTTTTGTCTTTTTGCTATTTCTTTGGGGCTGCTCCCACGGCATATGGAGGTTCCCAGGCTAGGGGGTCGAATCGGAGCTGTAGCCACTAGCCTACACCAGAGCCACAGCAACGCGGGATCCGCGCCGCGTCTGCAGCCGACACCACAGCTCACAGCAACGCTGGATCGTTAACCCACTGAGCAAGGGCAGGGACCGAACCCGCAACCTCATGGTTCCTAGTCGGATTCGTTAACCACTGCGCCACGACGGGAACTCCGCACTCTTCATTTCTATTGCATTGTTTATCTCAAGCATTTCTCTCTGATTCTTTCTTAGAATTTCAGAATTTCAGTCTCTGTTCTTACATTGCCCATTTGTTCTTTTTATTTTTTATTTTTTCCTTTTTCAGCATATGGAAGTTCCCAGGCCAGGGATCAATTCTAAGCCACAGCTATAGTAATGCCAGATCCTTAACCCACTGCACCAGGCCGGGGTGTGAACCCTTGCTGCCACAGAGGCAACACACTGCACCTCAGCAGAAACTCCTGTCTATCTGCTCTTGCATACTGTTTATCCATTAGAGCTTTTAGGGTGTTAATCATAGTTTGGGTTGTTTTTTTTTTTTTTTTTCCTTTTCTTAGGGCTGCACCTGTGGCATATGGAAGTTCCTGGGCTAGGGGCTGAATCAGAACTTAGCTGCCAGCCTACGCCATAGCCACAGCAGCACTAGATCCCAGCCTTGTCTGTGACCTATGTACGCCACACCTTGCAGCAACACTGGGATCTTAACCCACTGAGTGAGACCAGGGATCAAACCTGAGTCCTCATGGATACTAGTTGAGTTCTGAATCTCCTGAGCCACAATGGTAACTCCCTGAGTCTGGTTCTGATGCTTGCTCAGTCTCTTCAAACAGCTTTTTACCTTTTAGTATAACTTGTAATTCACATTGTTGTTGTTGAAAGCCCTTTATGAAACACTAGGTAAAAGGAACTCCAATATATTGGTCTTTAAATAATGGGGTGGTGGAGTTCCTGTGGTGGAGCAGTGGTTAACGAATCTGACTAGGAACCATGAGGTTGCGGGTTCAATCCCTGGCCTTGCTCAGTGGGTTAAGGATCCGGCGTTGCCATGAGCTGTGGTGTAGATTGCAGACGGGGCTCGGATCCCGCGTTGCTGTGGCTCTGGTGTAGGCTAGTGGCTGCAGCTCCGATTGGACCCCTAGCCTGGGAACCTCCATATGCTGTGGGAGCAGCCCAAGAAATGGCCACAAAAAAAAAAAAAAAAAAAAAAAAGACAATAAATAAATAAATAATGTGGTGGTAATTTGTGGAAGGAGGAGGGCAGACAATAATCCTATGATCAGGTCTTTTAATGGCCTGTGCCCCCTTCACAAGTGCCTCTCAGTCTGCAACCCACACCACAGCTCATGGCAATGCCGGATCCTTAACCCACTGGCAAGGCCAGGGATTGAACATCTCTGCTAGTGAGATTCATTTCTGCTGAGCAACAAGGGGAACTCCAGTTATTGATTTTTTTATTTGCTCAGCTTTTAAGTTGATAGGATGGAGTAGGGACTTCCGAGCTCCTTATATGCGGGACTAGAAACTGGAGATCTATGGTTTTAAATGACTTTTTATTCTTTTTTGGGGGGTGCCACACCTGCTGCATGTGGAAGTTCCTGGGCTATGGGTTGAATTTGAGCCATGGCTGCCGGCATACACCACAGCCACAGCAATATGGAATCTGAGCCAAATCTGCTACCTATGCTGACGCTTGTGGCAATGCCGGATCCTTAACCCACTGAGCAAGGCCAGGGATTGAACCCACGTCCTCGTGGATATTAGTCAGATTCTTAGCCCACTGAGCTACAATGGGAACTCCCTTCGAAGACATTTTTAACTGCTGGATAATAATTAGTTATTTTAAACTGTTATTTTAGAAGTTCCCATTGTGGCTCAGTGGGTTATGAGCCCGACTATTATCCATGAAGATACAGGTTTGATCCCTGGCCCCATTCAGTGGGCTAAGGATCCAGCGTTGCCATGAGCTGTGGTGTAGGTTGTAGACACAGCTCAGATCTGGTATAGCTGTGGCTCTGGCATAGGCCAGCACCTGTAGCTCTGACTTGACCCATAGCCTGGGAACTTGCATATGCCACAGGTAGTGGCCCTAAAAAAGAGAAAAAAAAGTTGTTATTTTAAAACAGTTATTTTAAATCTAAAATAATAATCATATTTTAGAATTGAATAGAATTATTTTCCCTGTGAACTGTCCTTTTTTCCTTTTTTGGCTGTGCCTGCGACACGTGAAAGTTCTCGGCCTAGGGATCAAACCTGTACCACAGCAGCAATCCAAGCTGCTGCAATGACAACACCGGATCCTTAACTTGCTGAGTCATGAGGGAACTGCCTTTTATATGAGCTAATTAATATCCTTCATCTTTAAGCCAGTCTGAGTTTGTTTGTTTTGGGGCTATACCAGTGGCATATGGAGGTTCCCAGGCTAGAGGTCAAATCAGAGCTATAGCTGCTGGCCTACACTACAGCTGCAGCAACTCAGGATCCCAGCTGAGTCTGTGACCTACACCACAGCTCACTCATGGCAACACCGGATCCTTAACCCACTGAGCAAGGCCAGGGATCGAACCCACGTCCTCATGGATACTAGACGAGTTTGTTAACCACTGAGCCATGATGGGAACTCCTCAATTGTCTGTTATTTAATACTTAAAGTACAATTGACCATAAAAATGAAACAAACCAAACCCCCTACTACTACACAAAGAGGCTCTTATTAGTGTAAGTACAGAAAAAAGGCCAAATGTTTATAACTCATGTCAATCGTGCGTCTCATTGAGAAAAAAAATCTAGTGAACTCTTGTAGTTTATTCAGATAGGTTTAAATATTATATTTTATCTTTTTAAGCTACTTTAAAAAGTTAATTAGCAGTGCTCATGTGGGAACATTTTATTTTATTTTTTATTTTTATTTTGTCTTTTTAGGGCCACACCCGCAGTATATGGAGGTTCTCAGGCTAGGGGTCTAATCCGAGCTGTTGCTGCCATCCTGCACCAGAGCCACAGCAACGCCAGATCTGAGCCACATCTGCCACCTACGCCACAGCTCACAGCAATGCTGGATCTCCAACCCACTGAGCAAGGCCAGAGATGGAACCCGCAACCTCATGGTTCCCAGTCGGATTCATTAACCACTGAGCCACAATGGAACTCCTCATGTGGGAACATTTTAAAGTATAAGCTGTTTTGTTCATAGCTGTGTTCCAGTGCCTTACACTACACTTTGCACCTAATTGGTACTCAGTACTTTTTGCTGAATAAATTAATGTGAATATTAATTTTGTTGAGTAAATTAGTTTTAAATTAATTATGTTGAATAAATTAAAATTAATTTAAAAGAAGAAGTTCAGTAAAGGAGTTCCCATTGTAGCACAGTGGGTTAAGAATCCAACTGCTGTGACTTGGGTTGCTTCAGAGGTGCAGGATTGATCCTTGGCCAAGTGCAGTAGGTTAAAGTATCCGGTGTTGCTACACCTGTGCTTTAGGTTGCAGCTGATGCTCAGATTCAATCCTTGCCCCAGAAACTTCCATATACCTCAGATATAGCTATAAAATAAAAGTTCAATAAAATGTAAAACTGCTGCTTCTTAGTGTTGATAAGTTTCCTTACAGCAAGTAGAAGCAACTAAATCACATCTTTGACCTATTTGAGCCTGATCTTAGAGTGACAGGTGCATACCTTTATTGCTGTAAATGAAGGTGAGAACACTAATCTCAGGGTGGGTAGGTTGCTCAAATCAGACCAAATAAGGCCTGCAGAAAATGCAAATACTCAGTAAGTGACTCCAGTTGACACCTGTTCTATAGCTACCTATTTGAATGCTCTGCTCTCTAGGGAAATACATAAAGGCATCAGGTTCTTGTATCAGTTTTTCAAAAGAAACTTGAAATGTCTTGTTCCAGAATCACTTGAATAATTTCCAGATCTTCCTTTCTTTTCCATGTTGAGACTTCAGAGAAAGCCAGCTGGGTTAAAGATTCCTAACAATCAAAATTAAGGGATGCATTAATTAAGTAAAATGGCCCAGGAATAGTGATATGTGAAGACTGCCTTTACGATGCGTATAAACCAACACACTTTGCTTTTGCCGATACTCATATATTCAAGTTTTCTAGATTTGCAGAATTTTGATCATCAAAATCTAAAGAAGTTGTAGGCATAGATGTAGACAATTGCATATGGGAAGGATAAACAATAAGGTCCTACTCCATAGCACAGGGAATTATATTCAATATCTTGGGATAAATTGTAATGGAAAAGAATATTAAGAATGTATAATGGTACAAATGAACCTATCTACAGAAAAGAAATAAACTCATGGACGTGGAGAACAGACTGTGGTTGCCAAAGGGGAGGGAGTGGGATGGACTGAGAGTTTGAGGTTAGTAGATGCAAATGATTGCATTTGGAATGGATAAGCAATGAGGTCCTGCTGTATAGCTCAGGGAACTGTATCTAGTCATTTGTGATGGAACATGATGGAGGATAATGTGAGAAAAAGCGTGTATATATATATATATATATATATATATATATATATAAAACCGGGTCACTTGCTGCACAGCAGAAATTGACAGAACATTGTAAAACAACTGTAATAAAAATATGCATAACATTTACCATTTAAAAAAAGAATGCGTGCATGTATAACTGAGTCTTACTGTACAGCAGTAAGATTGTACAGTATAGTACTTTCCTACTGTACAGCATAAATTAACATAACATTGTAAATCAACTATATTTCAATTAGAAAAGAGAGAGAGAAAGAAACAAGTTGGGAAGAAACTGGAGAAGCATTTCAAAGATATGGGAAAATGGCTCTTTGCGGGAAAGACTTGACTTGAATTTCAGAGTCCAATTCAGGTTTCCTTGAGGTTGTCATTACTGTAACTTTTTCTTAACCTGTGGTTAATCCAGGAGGGATCCCAGGGTTTTAAGTTGTGCATAAGACAATCCATTGGAATGAAGAAAGGAAAATGTTATAATTTCCACTTCTATTTCTCTTTGATGTTATTTGAATAATTCTACTTCTGTTTATATTCTGTCATGTACATAAAATAATGTTTGCACCTATAACAATTAAAATACGGGGTGTCATACACGAACTGTTTTTACTGGAAGGTGTGCAGTTAAGGAAGCCTGAAGACCACTCCCCTTGCTCCTCTTTGTTGAGGACAGAAAGGGAAGGGAAGGAAGAGGGGCTGCCTGGGGTTGGAAAAGGAAGAAGCCTCCAGGACTCTTAGCTGGAAGGAGCTTCCTACCGCTAGGCAGGTGGGCTGGCAAATGGAGAGGCACTGGGAGGAGTGCTCTCCTGGTACCTGCCCCATCCTGCTGGCTTAGGCATGCCTTCCATTTGGTTTAGTGTAGGTGCTAAACCTAGTGTAGGTTTAGTGTAGGTGGGAGCTTGAGCAGTCAGTCCCAGCTGTCAGACCCTTACTCTGGGAGGGGAACATGTCTGCATCTATTCCCCGGGGTGTCTCCCCCAACCCTCTGTCTTCTCTGGGTCCCCTGCCTTGGCAGGTGATTCCCACCTTGTCCAAAAGATTGTTTTTATGGGGGCACAATCTCTAGCCCCTCCCTCATGCTAAACATTTTTAACTCACAACAGCTCTATCAGATTGGGCACTAATATTAAGCTGGTTTTACAAATGAGAAAAATAATTGTGGTAAAAATCCACTTCTGGAGTTCCTGCTATTTCGCAGTGGGTTAAGGATCTGGCAATGCCACAGCAGTGGCATAGGTCACAGCTGCAGCTTGGATTCAATCCCTGGCCCAGGAACTTTTGGCCACACCTACGGCCAAAAAAAAAAAAAAAAAAAAAAAAAAATCCAGTTCTGACTGACCTTGCCATACCATGCTACTTTCACTATTTCTGCCTGCTAAAGGAAAAAACAACTATATGTCTTTGGGGGAATCTATACCTCTTTGGGGGCCAGAATCTCTAGCTACCCCATCTAAATCCCCTCTTCCTTTCTCTGTTTGTATTGGCAGTGGGCATAGCGTGGGTGTGGGTATTTATGCAACAAGCACCTTCCTACAAGAGGACAGGACAGAAAGTTGGTTCTACTGAAAAGGAAGAACTAGTCTTGAAAATTACTGTTGGAGTTGGGGGTAAGAGAGTAAACTTTTTTTGGTATCTATGCCAAAATGTTTTGTAAGCTACCTTTTCCCAGAGCTGTTGCAGCAGTACAAGTATCGAGATGAGCTGACAGTTTTATGTGTGTCCTCTATGGTCAGATAACCAGGTTCAACTGGCAGCTACAGAAACAACAGGCTTCTCTGTCTCAAGTTGACCTACAAATGTGACCCCAGTTCCTGGGAATGAGGATGGGTGGGGCCACCCTGTTGAGTTTAAAGCAAGAATAGTTAAGTTCCCTGCCTTTTACCCATTGGGCGAGTCTTTTATTTTTAAATGCTTCTTGTTTACAGAAAGCTCCTCTCCATTTTAATTCAAATCTTAGTTATTTAAAAGCCAAAATAGGAGTTCCCTAGTGGCTCAGCAGGTTAAGGATCTGGTGTTGTCACTGCTATGGCTCAGATCTCTGGCCCAGGAACTTCTGCATGCTGTGGGCATGGTCAACTAAGAAGACAAAATATATTTTATAAATTAAGAGAATTGTTTGTTTTTTCATTTTTGGCCTCCCTGCAGCATATGGAGTTCTCTGGGCCAGGGATAAGATCCAAGCCAAAGTTAGAACTGTTGCCACAGGGGTAGCAACACCAGATTCTTAACCCACTGTGCTGGCCTGGGAATCAAACCCACACCCCAGCACTCCCAAGCCATTTCCAATCCCGTTGCACCACAGTGGGAACCCCAAGAATTGGGTTTTGTAAAGGAGGAAGGCTGCTGTGTTTTCACTGAGAGAAGTACCAAGAATGCCTCCTGAGAACCTGGAGGTCAGGAAACTGGGTTATCCTTCACCAAGTGCACAAGGGAAATTCACAAGTAGAGGATGTGACTGGCAATCATTGTCAGAGAAGAAACCAAGAAATTGTTTTCAGCTGTATAATTGAGTAGTTATCCCCAGATTGCCTTCAAGGTGATCAGAATAGACATTTAAATTCAGAGCAGAAAACAGGAATGTAAATATAATTCACTAACTAAACAATTTTTTGGAATAAGGCCGTAGACATAAGAAGGGTGTTTAGGAACAGAGCAAAGGAGGCCCAGAGAGTGGAAAGCAGGTGGGGCCCTTCCAATTGCCATCTCAGAGCGTGCCATCCCAGCTGTGAATGCTGCACCCTGGGTTTGCTCATTCCTGTTGCTGAGCAGGAAGTTAACTCCTTTTGTCATCACTCCATGTTCATCATACTTGGTAATGCCAGCATCCAAACTCTACCTGATAGATATATTTTTCAACCTAAATTAATAACTTATACATCAGTCTCTATGGGTGTGGTTAATGTAAGTCTGCCCCTGTACAACAGGATCACTTTGTTGTGCCCAGATTGGTCTCTTGAGCTGGTGGGCTAGAAATAGACCAGAGTGAATGCCACCTCTGAGCCCCTGGGTAGAGAGAGGGCTGGTCTTCTCAGTTGATGTCTGTTGTATCAAGACAGCTTGACATAAACTGCAGTAAAAGACTGTGGGAGATGAAATTTGGCTTTTCATTTGTTTTTGGCTTTGAATGCATTTTATACATCATTGCCTCATCTGAGGGCAACACTATTCATGTATGTTTGTTACAAAGATGAATCCAATGCAACAGAATCAAATCGATGTAAAGAGTCACAGTAAATGGAAGTTTAGGCTGTGATGGTAGAGGAATGCACTTCACCAGGTTCTGTGCAGCTTCCAGAGGTCAGCCACATCTTTGTCTTTGATCTTCTTCATAGCCAAACAAAATAGAACACAATAATTCACAAATTTTATGAGTTCCAGAAGATAAAACCTGGCCCAGAGTCTAAAACAATTGCCTTTTCCCAGTAGTGAGACCTGAGGGAAGTGTTTCATTTGGTTCTAAGACAATTTGAGCTTATGAAAAATGTTCTCAACAGCATCCCCATGAAAAATAAGGAGCAAATTTCAAAGTTATTTCCTGTAATGTCTCTGTATGGCATCATGCCAGGATGCAGTTCAGTAGAAAAGCAATTAGACGGAAATTCCCTTGTGGCACAGCAGGTTAAGGACCCGATGTTGCCACAGCTGTGGCTCAGGTCACGAATGTGGTGGGGGGTTTTTTCTACAGCCCAGAAACTTCCACATGCCAAGGGTGTAGCAAATTAAAAAAAAAAAAAAAAGCAATTAGATGAGGCACAAATCTCCTTGATCCATACGAAATAAAATGACAAATGTTGTGCTCCAGGATTTCAGGGGCTGCTCTCAGTGAGAGGGAGTCAGAGAGTAGTCAGAGGGGCTCTGTCGCCAAGCAGCACATGGGCAGAGAAACAGAAGTCATAGCAGAGGGCAGGAGCTGAAAGGTGTGGAGGATGGGAGAGAAAGAAATGCTGCTGTGTGGAGAGGGGTGTGATGAAGAGCCCAGGAGATGCTAGAGTCAGCGCTGGGCAGACTTGGGGGATCTGGAAGGCCAGGGAGCTAAGATGTTAATTGTGTAAACAACCCCCCTCCCTACCCTGCTGTTCCTTCAAGAAAACCTGTAGCAAAGTGGTTTGGAACAGTGGCTTCAAAGTCATCTGCTTGCATACCTCATAAAAGGAGGAAAAATGATATACCTCCTTGCTCATTTTAAGTTGACATTTAAAATTTTTATCCCAAGTTCAAATAAGTGCAAAGAATATAATTTTGAGAGTACTATAAATATTTGACATTTTAAATAAAAACTGTTAACATCAGTATTTTCAAATATACCAAAGGATTATTAATGCTACAGTGATTTGAAACCCCCCATCATTTATTTTTAAAATACCAT
Organism: Sus scrofa; assembly: GCF_054392235.1. Taxonomy (NCBI): domain Eukaryota; kingdom Metazoa; phylum Chordata; class Mammalia; order Artiodactyla; family Suidae; genus Sus; species Sus scrofa. Next base: position 154,865,810 of record NC_139383.1, read on the forward strand.
AAACAAACTCTTCCTTAAGACCCAGAAAATTTACCTTGTGGCTTTTACTTAAAATTTAATTTCTGTTCTGCCTCTTCCACATTTTACTATTTTTTTTTTAATGCTTGAGAGTCTTATTTTGGTTTTTTTTCTATATGTATTTATATATTAACTATCTCATTTTTTTTCTTTTGCTTGATTTTATATATGCTCTTTTTTCTTCTTCTTTTCAGGGCCACACCCACAGCATATGGAGGTTCCCAGGCTAGGGGTCTAATTGGAGCTACAGCTGCCAGCCTACACCACAACTGCAGCAACACCAGATCCAAGCCGCATCTGTGACCTACACCACAGCCCAAGGCAACACCAGATCCTTAACCCACCGAGTGAGGCCAGGGATCGAACCCATAACTTCATGGTTTCTAGTTAGATATGTTTCTAGTTGGATTCGTTTCTGCTGGACCCCGACGGGAACTCCTATTGCGGTTTCTTTTGGCTATGCCAACGGCATGTGAAAGTTCCCAGGCCAGGGATTGAACCCATGCCACAGCAGCAACCTGAGCTATAGCAGTGACAATGCTGGATCCTTAACCCACTCAACAGCTCTGGTGAGGGGAACTCTTATTTAGGGGAGAGTCTTATTTTGATCATCCAATTAGTTAACAGAATACAGCAAAGGTATTGCGATGTTAACTCTGAGATGAGGTTACAGAGAGACTGACTTCTGTCTTGTGGACCCTCTCTCACTTTCTCAGTCACCCACTCCGGCCAGCTGCCGTGTTGTGAACTGCCCTGAGAAGAGAGCCAGGTGGTGAAGGACTGAGGGAAGTCTCCAGCCAACAGTGGGGAACTGAGGTCTTCAACACAGTTGCTCATATTCGAAAAAGATAACCTGCACCCCTCTGTTCATTGCAGCACTACTCACACTGTCCAAGCCATGGACAAACCTAAGTGTCTATCGAGAGATGCGTGGATAAAGAAGATATGAAACACACCCAACGCCCCTCCCCCACACACAGAGTAGCTAACGATAAGAAATGTCTCCTTTAGTTGAAATAAATTTCATACTTCTGTTTCCTGTTGTTTTAATGTTTCAGGGTGATTTATAATAGAAGGAGGTAGAAAAATCTTAGCTCTATCCTCTTAAACCCAGCGATGTACCCCTTATGTATTAACAATTTTTAAAAGTATCTTCTATGTATATAGTCATAATCTCTCATCCCTTTTTGTCCCTAATACTTCTTGCTCCTAATCTTTTTTATCATATTTGCAAAAGGTTTTATTGTTCCTTTCAAATAATTAGTTGATAAAACTCTTTTCAAATTACCCCATTTTAGTGGGTCATCAACTTCCTAACAAGTATAAAATTGTATTAATTTTTTTTTTTTGTCTTTTTAGGGCCACACCTGCAGCATATGGAGGTTCCCAGGCTAGGGGTCTAATCGGAGCTGTAGCCACCAGCCTATGCCATAGCCACAGCAATGCCAGATCCAAGCCACATCTGTGACCTACACCACAGCTCACGGCAACGTCGGATCCTTAACCCACTGAGTGAGGCCAAGGATCGAACCCTCAACCTCATGGTTCCTATTCAGATTTGTTAACCACTGAGCCAGGATGGGAACTCCATATTAATGTATTTTATCATTGAATTAGTGTGTGTGTGTGTGTGTGTGTGTGTGTGTGTGTGTGTTTAGGGCCACACCCATAGCATATGGAAGTTCCCAGGCTAGGTGTTTAATTGGAGCTGCAGTTGCTGGCCTACACCACAGCCACAGCAATGCCATATCCAATCCCTGTCTCTGACCTACACTGCAGCTCATGGCAATGCAGGATCTTTAGCCCACTGAGTGGGACCAGGGATCTAACCTGAAACCTCATGGATGCTAGTAAAATTTCTTAACCTGCTGAGTCACAATGGGAACTCCTATTTAAATATATTTTTAAAACATCCAATATGAGAGCTTCTGTCCTGTAGTAGATGGATTTAACCCCTTCATATTTATTGTGGTTATAGATATGCTTGGACTCTCTTCTGATATTTTGTGTTTTCTATTTATTATACCTGTCTCTTTTTTAACTTTCCTTCCTTTTCTTTTTCTGAAAGAAAAATTTCATGCTTTTGGGGGGACTACTCAGCATCTTCTTAACACCCTTCCTAAGTTTCTAAGTTTGGAAAAAACTGCTTATCTTTTGAGCTCATGTCTCCTCAAGGCAGAAAGCAGAAACACATTCTCAGCCTTCCTTGCATCCAGGGCACATGCATGTGATCATTCAGACTCCATAAGATTGTTTTTGTCTGTTTGTTTTATATTTTTGGCCACACCCACAGCATGCAGAAGTTCCTGGGCCAGGGATCAAAACCGCACCACAGCAGCAACCTGAGCCACTGCAGTAACAATGCTGGATCTTTAATCCACTGAGCCACATGGGAACTCCAGACTCCATAAGATTTTATTCAGGGGAGAGAGATCAAGAAGGAAGCATCATTGAATGCTTTCCAGCTGCAGTAGTGGTACACATTTAGCTTTCTGTGGCTGCAGCAGCAATGGCATGAACTACAGAGAACTGAGGTCTGTGACTAGTGGGGGTGGCAATAGGCATAAATTACTCTCTGTAGTGTCCTGCACTGTAATCTGGACACTGTTTCTGCCGTCTAGCTTCAAGCATGAGTCTCTCGTCCACTTGCAGATTCTGCAATTTATCCAATGTCATTTCCCTCTTCAAATAGCCAGAAGAGGTTCTATTGTTCCCCTCTCAGAGAATTTTACTCCCAGTTGCTATTCAGACACTCTCCCAACTCCACTGAATCAAAACTTATTTAAATTTACCAAAACATTTAACTGTCTTATATGTTCATTAATGTTTCTGGTGTTCTATACTTCCTCCTGGGTTCAATTTTCTTCTTAAATTATCCTTTAGTAGTTCATTCTGCAAAGGCGAAAATTTTTCTAAATATGTCTGAAAATTTCTTTGTTCCATTCCCACTCTCAAAAGATAATTTTCCTGGGTATGAAATTCAGTTCTCAAATTACGCAGGTATTTCTCTTCAGCCCTTTAAATCTTATTCATCAGCTTTGTGTATCAAAAGCTGCTAACAAGAAATCTGATGTAGTCATTTTTATTTCTTTATAAATAACTTGTGATCTATCTTTTCTCTCTAGCAGCTTGCCTTTTTTTCTTTATCCTTGATGTGCTGATGTTTCACTGTGTGTGTGTATGTGTGTGATACGAACACGCATACATGCTCACACCTGATTCTTTGCAATTTCTATTTAGCATCTTGTATGTTCAGCCCACATCTTGAACTGTTAACTTCAGTAATCATTATTATTATTTTTTTTGTATTCCCAAGGGTTGAATTGGCTCTTGTAGCAGTTCATCCTTTATTTCTCCAAGGTATGTGTATTTTAAAATTCTTTTCAGAAGCTGCTGCCTCAGGCCCCTCTACTCAGGAAGTCCCTCAACTGTCCTTACCCCACTGCTCCTCTCCGAGGCCTAGAAACTCCCTCAGCTAGTGGTCCTGAAACTTTCATATGCATCAGAATCACCTGCGGGGTGTTAAAATATAGGTTTCTGGGCTCTGCCCCTGAGAATGTCCAATTCTTCAGGTCTAGGTTGAGAGCTGAGAATTTTCATTTCTACCAGGTACTGAGGGCTGCTGGATCACAATTTGAGAGTCACCTCCCAAGATAGAGAATAGGGACTGTGCTCTTCTTTCTATCTTACACCCAGACTTATCTTTGAAGTATCAAAGCCAGGACTTTGACTTCTCTGATTTTGCTGGCTTGGAGACAATACTCGGAGCTAGGAGTCAAAGCTGGAGGGTTGAGAGAAGTATGGGGTCATGTAGTAAAAACAACACAGATTGTCACAATATCATCTGGTAGATTTAGTTGGGGTTTTAAGGTGATAGTCTTTTTCTCTTCAAGAAATGATATACATATATTACCTTTTTTTTTTTTTTTGCCGCACCCACAGTATGTGGATGTTCCTGGGCCAGGGATCGATCTTGAGCCACAGCAGTGACCCAAGCTGCTGCAGTGGCAATGATGGATCCTTAACCCACTGTGCCACAAGAGAACTCCCCGTATAACTTAAAAATCACTCTTCTTTTTTTTTCCCTAGTTACTTCCTTCTCCACCTGGAATAACAGACTCGAACTGGATGAGACCACAGCCATCCAGAGAACTTATTATACACTCCAGATCAGAAGGCCCTCAGAGGCTGAGAGCTGAAGAACTTTAGATGCCCAGCTAGCCTCACAGGCCACAGCTGGGCAAAAGCCAATCCAGGGAACCCTGTCCACCTGCATTCCCTGGCCAGGTCACTTCAGCAGCTGCATCCAGGCCTGAACACTGACACTTCCAAGCATCCCAGCCTCCCACCTTCTGGTGCACGTGATCCCTGAGCACACTGTGGATGAGCAGAGAAATAATTAACATTTCATAGATGGCCTGACATATCTCTTTGCATATGTGATTTACTAGTTTGGCATTTTACATTAAGTTAAATCCAAGCTACTCGTTACAATTTAAAATTCTGCTAAGGTGTAGGAGGAAGACACAGCATAGAGTAAATGCAAGAAGTTAATGGTCTCATAGCAACGGTGAGAACCATGTTGGATCTTCCTCCACAAACCTGGCCCTCCTTCAGCATCGCTGTCTCAGCCAAGGGCATCATCTTTCTTCAAGTTACAAGGAGCCTGAGGCGAATCCTGGCACCACCTCCCCCCAGCCTCTCCCCAGTGCGCGTGCGCCCTCCCTGTGCTCACAAAGCCCTCTTTATCGAGATTTTCCAACATCTCTGGACCATTTGCTGCGCTTCACCCCCCTTCGTCTGGACTCCTCGCGTCGGCTGTGGTCCCCACAGTCCATTCTACACTCAGCAGCCAGAGTGCATGCGTGTGTGTGTGTGTGTGTGTGTGTGTGTTTAATTTCATTATTATTATTTTTTTTTTACAATTACACCTGTAATTGTATCTGCAGCTATTAAACACATCAAAAGAGTCTCAAGTTCACACATCACATGGGAAGGATAACTTCGGTCCCTGGATCAGGTCGGCAAAGACAAAAACATTTGCTCTCACTGTGAACAGTTGTGGGGAAGCCAGTGCTCTTGCCTGTTGCTGATGGCCATGAAATTAGGAAGTGTCTGTCCAACTAGTGCTGTAGTCACTTAACAATACATATCAAACTTGTGTATTTGCATATTTTGGGACCCATTTTTTTAGAAATGTATTCTATAGGGCCAAATATTGTATGATGATTATTGGTTGCACCATTGTTTTTTGTTTTGTTTATTGGCTGCTCCTGTGGCATGCAGAAGTTTGCAGACCAGGGATCAAACCTGCACCACAGCAGCAACCCAAGCCACAACAGTGACAAGCCAAATCCTTACCCTCTAGGCCACAGGGAACTCCACACCATTGTTTATAACAAAGGCTTGGAAATAACTTAAAGGCTTATCAATAGGGGACAGGCTGGAAGTTCCTGTTGTGGCTCAGTGGAAACAAATCTGACTAGTATCCATGAGGACTCAGGTTCGATCCCTGGCCTTGCTCAGTGGGTTAAGTATCTGGAGTTGCCATAGTGAACTGTGGTGTGGGTACAGATGTGGCTTGGATCTGGAGTTGCTGTGGCTGTGGTGTAGGCCAGCGGCTATAGCTCCAGTTCAACCCCTAGCCTGGGAACCTCCATGTGTCTTGGGTCCAGACCTAAAAAGACAAAAAAAAAAAAAAAAAAATAGGGGACAGGTTAAGATATTTAAGGGTATATTCATATGAAATTCTACATAGCTGTGAAAAACAATGAGGAAATTCTCTTTGGACAGACATAGAATGTTAAGATATATAGTTATGTGAAAAAAACCAAGTTGCAGAATGGTGTTGTGAACCTGTGTATATTTGCTTGTACATGTATCATATCTCTCTGGAACAGTACCCCCAAAACTTAACACTAAGCCCTGGGGAGGAAGCGGAGCTGTGCATCTGTGGGGACATTTCCCCTCTGTCCTCTGATGTTACTTTAGTTTCAAACTCAAGAAATAACTACAAAAAATGTATATAATGCATTATATCAACACCTACAATATACCTGGTATATGATGGATCGTCACTATTTGTTGGATGAATGAAATACACCAGCCCCCAAGGAATATGTTTTGTATTAGTTACCTGTTGCTGAAACAAATTGCCCCCAAACTTGGTGGCTTAAAAAACAAATATTTATTACCCCCCCCCCACCCCGATTCCTGTGGGTTGAAAGTCTGGTCGTGGCTTACTCGTGGGCCCTGGTCATAGTCTCTTGTGAGGCTGTTGACCTCTAGGTTGAGCTGTAGTCCCCTGAGGTTTAGCCAGGGCTAGGGCACTTTCTTGCAACCTCATGAATGTGGACTTGGCAGTGGCTTCCCCAGGGTTACCTCATAGGCAGCTGGTGAGCCAACAGAGACAGAACAAGAGGGCATCTGGATGGAAGCCACAGTCCTTTTTTTTTTTTTTTCTTTAAGGGTCTCACCCACAGCAAGTGGAGGTTAGGTGGCAAATTGGAGCTGTAGCTGTTGGCCTACACCACAGCCACAGCAGCGTCAGATCCAGGGCATGTCTGCGAGCTACACCACAGCTCACAGCAATGCTGGATCCTTAACCCACTGAGTGAGGCCAGGGATCGAACCTGCAACCTTATGGATGGTAGTCAGATTCATTTCCACTGAGGCACTATGGGAACTTCCACAGTCTTTTTTATAATTCAATCTCAGAAGTGACATCCCATCACTTCTGCTGTGTTCTGTTCTTTATTTTATTTATTTATTTATTTATTTTGTCTTTTCATCTTTTCTAGGGCTGCACCCGCAGCATATGGAGGTTCCCAGGCTAGGGGTCTAATCGGAGCTGTAGCCACCGGCCTATGCCACAGCCACAGCAATACGGGATCCGAGCCACATCTTTGAGCTATACCACGGCTCTCGGCAACACACTGAGCAAGGCCAGGGATCGAATCCGCAACCTCATGGTTCCTAGTCACTTTCATTAGCCACTGAGCCACAGTGGGAACTCCTATGTTCTGTTCTTTAGAAGGAAGTCAGTGAGTCCAGCTCAGACTCAAAGGGGGAGGGGAGGGATCATGTCAGGCATAAACCTTTAGAGTGCCATCATCCACGGCTGAGAGGCCACCTGCCACATGCTCCAGTGACCCATTCCTCACTAGGGAAAAGTCTGACGGAGCCTCACAGGCCTAGGCTGGTGCCTGCACACCCCCTGCCACCCCTCCAGCCTTCTCCACACAAGCCTTTCTTAAGCTCCACCAGCCCTGAGGCTTCTGCATGTGCTGTCCTCACTGCTTGGAATGTTGGCTCAAGGGTAGGGGAAGCCCAACCCCCTCTCCCACAAGTTTTCACAGCACCACGTACCCTTCCTCCTTGTGTTTAATTTGTCATTTCCCTTTTTTTGTGTGATCGTTGATGAATGTCTCTGTCTCCCAGAGAGCTCTGGGAGGGCACTGAGTATGTCTGGCTTTGCTTCCATGGTTTCTCCAGCACCAAACATGAATTACATGATAACAGCTCAATAAATATTAGGTGGATGAATTCGTCTTTTTCCTTGAATCATTCAGGGTCCCAGCAAGAGGCAGATGGGATCTTTGAAATGAGGAGTTCCCGTTGTGGATCAGTAGGTTAAAGACTTGACATGGTCCGTGTGAGGATGAGGGTTCAATCCCTGGCCTCCATCAGTAGGTTAAGGATCTGATATTGCTCTAACTGTGGTGTAGTCTGGCAGCTACGGCTCCACTTTGGTCCCTGGCCTAGGAACTTCCATAGGAGTGGCCATAAAAAGAAAAAAAAGAAAAGGTAAATGAGGAGAGTTTAGGGAAAGGACTGTGTACAAAGGTGGGGCAGCATTTATTGAAATCAACAGCTTAACACTCTGGGGCCAACAACACCAGGGGCCGTTAGCACCTTCTGGCCTTGAGGGAGGCTCAGTGGGATCCAGTGAGACCAGCAATGTGGGTGGGGCTGTGACACACGGGCTGTGTCTTTGCTGGAAGGACGTGGTCTGTTCACAGTTCTGTGGGAGGAGGAGGCTAAGGAAGATCCACCAACATTGCCCTCCTCATCTCTCCAGCCTCCTGCCAGCCTCTCCTGGTGGACAAACCAACTAGAAGCCAGGGAGCCAGGGACACAATGCCTGGAGGGCGGCTTCCCGGGCATAAAGTGGGACAGGAGAGGGTAGTGGGTGGGTCTGGGGGTAGACAGGTCATATCCCATGCAGCCCCCATGTCTCCCTCCTGTCTTTTATTGGCCACCATATCAGTGCAGGATCATGTCAGCTCATCACCTTCTCACTTGGAAACTAAAATGTTAACCTGTTTTGATCACAGGAGGAAGTAGGGGAAAGGGGGTAGGGAAACAGTGCAGTAATGTAAAGCACACCAGGGGCCAGTGCTGGTGTCATTTTTCTTTCTTTTTTTTAGCAGAAGGATTTGAAAAAAAATTTTTTTTTCCCTTTTCTTAGAGCTGTGCCTGTGGCACATGGAAGTTCCCAGATTAGGGGTCGAATCAGAGCTGTAGCCACTGGCCTTTGCTACAGCCACAACCACGCCAGATCCGAGCCGCATCTGCAACCTACACCACAGCTCCCGGCAACACCAGATCCTTAACCCACTGAGCGAGGCCAGGGATGGAACCACATCCTCATGGATCCTAAGTTGGGTTTGTTAACCATCGAGCCACAAAGGGATCTCCTAAGAACATTTTTTTTAGTTTTGATTTTTTTTGTTAAAGTATAATTGTTGTGCCAATTTCTGCTGAACGGCAAAGTGACTCAGTCATACATATATATATACACACTCTTTTTCTCATATTATTTTCCATCATGGTCTATCTCAAGAGACTGGATATAGTTCCCGTGCTGTACAGTAGGACCTTGTTTCTTATCCATTCTAAATGTATTAGTTTTCACCTACTAAACTCAAACTCCCAGTCCATCCCACTCCTTCCCCCCTCTCCCTTAGCAACCACAAGTACTCACATGCTGGAGTACTTCTAAACCATGTCTGGGGAGCTCCCTGGTTGCTCAGTGGGGTAGGGATCTGGTGTTGTCACTGCTGTGGCATGGATTTGATCCTTAGCCCAGGAACTTCTACCAATAAACCGCTCCCCCCCACCAAAAAAAACAAAAAAACTCACATCCGGAGCTGCAACTGCGGTCAGAGTCTCTACCAGATTAGGTTTATGACAATTCGTTGTCATTTCCCAAGAAATCCATTTTTTTTAAAAAAAAAGCTGTTAAGTGAAGACAGTCAGACAATGAGACGCCAACATCAAATGCTATCACAGACATGTGGAATCTGAAAAAAGGACACAGTGAACTTCTTTGCAAAACAGATACTGACTCACTGACTTTGAAAAACTTATGGTTTCCAAAGGAGACAGTTTGGGGGGTAGGAGGATGCGCTGGGGGTGTGGGATGGAAATCCTATAAAATCAGATTATGATGATCATTGTACAACTATTAACGTAATAAACTGAGCAATAATAATAATTTTTTAAAAAGCTGTACATAGTAGGTATTTAATAAGTGTTTATTCTACTGGGATGTAGGGCAGTACCTGCTTCCAAGGGACAGGCTGAAATCTGGGGTCTCCATGGGGGTCCGGGAGGAGGTTCTGGGAAGGCTTCCTGGAGGAGGGGCCATCAGATCATCAGCTTCTTCTTTAATTCCCTCCAGGCACTGGCAGCAACATGGGCCTCCTTCTGGCTTCAGGGTGGTGGGGAGTGAGTTCAGCAGGGCCTCCAGCTGCTGGATTTGCCTGTGTGGAGACCGCCTCCTGCTGGAGCTCCAAGAACCTGTGTACTGGTCCTGGAATATTGCAGCATAGCAACTCCAATCCCTTCCACTGCTCACTAGTGGGTACTTGAGCTCATGGTCAGGAACAGGATGGGACCTAGGCCTACGTTCCCCACGGGTGGCTCCAATAGACCTCTTGGTGCCCAGGAGGGCCTAGAGGGCAATTCATCCTCAAATACAGTCTTCTTGGGCCTTGTCCTGTGGGCTCTGGACTGGGGTTGACAGAGGAGAGGCGCACTGGGTTTGAGGCCTCCAGGCATCAGTCATGGGGGACCAGGGCCAGGCAGGTAGGTCTGCAGGTCTCCCCGAGAGCCACAGGTCTGGAGGGGTTCCCAAGTGGGCATCGAGCCACAGGTCTGGAGGGGTTCCCAAGTGGGCATCGGCTTCAGGGAGGTGCTGCTCCAGCGCCCCCAGGTGGGTGGGCGAGTCTTTTGGGGGAAGGAGTTGTGTACCACACGTGGTGGGGGTGGTGGACAGGTGACCTGTTCCAGCGTCTGGGGCTCTGGGTCTGGGTCTGCTCCTGAACAGGTGCTGGTGACCATGTTGTGCATTAATTATAGGCTGGACTCAACGGCCTGGATCACTCCAGGGGCAGCTGTCTCTCCAGACCCTGTGTGATCTCCGCAGTTTCCCCAGTGGAGCATCTCTTTTGGTTTACGATTCCTGGAGGGAGGGCAATTCCTTAGCCTTCCTTCTGGCGACGGCCCTCATCCCACTGGGCAGGGGAGTCAGTCTGGGGACTCTGCAAGGGGCCATGTATATCCACCCCAGTGATACATCCTGGAACTGGGGGAGAAGTTAGCCTACCATGAGTCAGATTTGGGCCCAAGCCTCATTCTCCTCTCTGCCTTGAGTCCCCACTTTGACTGTAGAGCATAAGGACATTTTGCTTTCCTAAACATTTCCTAGAAATTAATATCACTTCAGAGACAATGTCCAGAAGTCTCTAAAGATCTTGGCATTTCCCTTTCCCAGTGCATACTTGACCCTAGTAAATGGCCCAGGGCCCCTCCAGGGAGGAATCAGAGGAAGATTTGTGGCAATGTTGCAAGATCCTTCCTCCAATGCTCAACCTCCCCTTTAAGCGAGGCTCTCTGGGTCGTGGAACTGGCTTCCTTTGGAAATTTGGCTGTTATTCATTTCATTTTTTTTTTTTTGTCTTGTTAGGGCTGCACCCATAGCATATGAAAGTTCTTAGGCCACGGTGGAATCAGAGTTGCAGGTGCCATCCTGTGCCACAGCCACAGCAACCGAGGATCTGCGCTGCATCTGTGACCTACACCACAGCTCACAGGCAATGCTGATCCTTTAACCCACTGAGAGAGGCCAGGGATTGAACCTGAGTCCTCATGGATTCTAGTCAGGTCGATTACCGCTGAGCTACAATGGAAATTCCTTCATTTCACTTTTTGAGGTCCATTAGACACCACCAAAGATCATGTGGGTCAAAGCATTCTGATGACACCTGTCTTACTGATCATTACAACAAACACTGTCCCTTGTCTTTGGGGCAGTTAAATGCTACAACTTTTTTTTTTGCATGTGGACTCCCACCGTCACCGAGGACACCAGGGGACCATCTCAACAGAAATATTTCCCACTGTCAGACCTGGTCTGCAGAGGAAACCACACAGGGTCTTTAAGCAAGAGAGGCTGGTCTCTCAAGACATGAGCCAGCAGCTGTTCCCACCAGCTGGAAACAGACTCAAGGGGCAAGATTCTTAGCTCCAACCAGACCCAATGGAGACAATGTCAGACCTCAGGGTCATACTCTTTTCAAAAGCCATGTCCACATGGGATAGATGTCAAGCCTTTGAATTCACCTGACATTGTAATTCTGCAATAGTCACAAAGCCCATGTCTGTCTTTCAGCAAGGTTACCTCTATGGCTACAGCAGATAATAGATTCTCTGGGACGTGTGATAGAAATTCTCTGGTTTTCTGTGACTTGAGTTCCAAGTTTAAACTGTGGTTTCTCATTTTCTTTCTGCTGGGTTAGAACTGGCCACACCCCCCACAGCCCTTGAAGTCGCCTCCAGTCTTTAAGGGCCCCCTCCCTGCCCCCACCCTGGACTCTGGCTTTGGTAAGAACTTCACTCAAAGCAACAGCAGGTGGTGTTTGACTGATTGGGATGCTCAGCATGGTCTGGGTCACTGGCACATTTCCCCCAGCCAAGAGCTCAGCACTGTGTCCGGACTCGACCACACCCCAGAACCTATCTCTAAGGGTCATTTCCCCGGGGACAATGCCCCCTACCCTCACTGTGTGAGTCAGGGTCCAAGTGGGGAAACAGAACCCATGCTGGCTGTTATCAAAGAGAGATTTAACACCTAGAATTGTTTCAACAGGACTGGAAGACCCAGTGAGCCCATTGAACTGACAAGTCAATGCGCTGCTGCAGCCAAGCCGGAGGGCACTGGCATTAGCACGTTTGCCTGGTCAAAGTCCCATCCCACCCTCCCTGAGCTGCTCCCTGGACATCCACGTGGGTGCTGGCTGCCCTGCGGTCTGTCCCAAGGAGGCCTGCACTACCCATGTGCCAGGGGCCTCCAGCCTATCTGTCATCACTGCAGCTCAGGTTGGTATCTGGCATGGGAACAATTTTTAAATATAAGATTAATGATGAAATCAATTCTCACAACCACTTTCTGAAGTTCTTCTTCAATGACTCCATTTTTCAGTTGAGGAATTTCAGTCTGACTTGAATCACTTGTACCGGAGGTTAGGTGGGAGGTTTTCAGAGACGTGGTAGGCAGACAAAGACCGCCACCGGGGTCCATTTCGCCGCAACTGTGATCTGTATTGATGATCAACACGATTCAGCACTTTTTACGTTCTAGTCCCTGGGTTTAGAGACAAAAGTGTGCCACCTATTCAAGACTTACAACCACCCTACAAGGCAAGTGATAATATTTCCTCACTTTACGGTTGAGGAAACTGAGGCTGTGGGGAGGTCAGAGCCTGGGGCTTAGGTCCTGGCTTGGCTGGGATTGCTTAAACCACGATGCACACTGCTGCTTTTTTTTTTTTTTAAGTATAGTTGCTTTACAATGTGTTAAATTTCTGCTGTAGAGCAAAGTGATTCAGTTATACATGTATATATTCTTTTTTTTTTTTTTTTTTTTTTTTTTTTTTGTCTTTTTAGGGCAGCACCCTTGGCATATGGAAGCTGCCAGGCTAGGGGTCAAATTGGAGCTGTAGCTGCTGGCCTACACCACAGCCACAACCACAGACACAGCAACACCAGATCCGAGCCGTGTCTGCGACTTACACCACAGCTCAGGCAACACTGGATCCTTAACCACTGAGCGAGGCCAGGGATCAAACTCGAGTCCTAATGGATTCATTACCGCTGAGCCACAATGGGAACTCCTTATATTCTTTTTCATATCTTTTTCCATTACAGTTTGTCACAGGATATTGAACAGAGTTCCCTGTGCTCTACAGTAGAAACTTGTCTATCCACCCTATATAAATAGTTTGCCTTTGCTAATCCCAGACTCCCAACCCCTCCCTTCCCCACCCCTCTACCCCTTGGCAACCACAAGCCTGTTCTCTATGTCTCACACCCATCCTTTTGAACAGACAGTTCTAGATAGTTGTGCACTGTGTAGGCAGAACGATGCCCCCCACCAAGATGCCTACATCATAACCTCTGGACACTGAATATTTACCTTAGAGGAAAAAGATACTTTGTAGATGGTTAAGAACCTTAGGAGGGGAAAATTCTCTGGGAAGGCAGAAGCTAATCACTTGAATTATTGAAAGCAAAGAATCTTTCCCACCTGTGGTTAGAGAGAGACATGAAAATAGAAGCAGGACTGGAGACATGCAGCTTTCTTGGCTTTGAAGATGGAGGATGGAGGCTGGGAGCCAAGGAATGGGAAAGGCCTCTAGAAGCTGGAAAGGCAAGGATGTAGATTCTCCCCTGAGCCTCCAGAAGGAGCCAGCCCTGCCCACACCTTGATTTTTAGCTCAGTGAGACCTGTGTTGGATGTCTAACCTATAGGACTATAGCATACTCAGTTTGTGTTTATTAAAAATTTTTAATAAAGTCTAGTTGACTTATGATGTGTTAAGTTCTGATGTACAGCAAGGTGATTCAGTGATACACACACACGCTTTTACAAAATACATTCTTTTCCATTACGGTTTATCACAGGACACTGAATATAGTTAGTTCTCTGTGCTCTACAGTAGGATATTGTTGATTATCCCCTCCATGTATAATAGCTTACATCTGCTAACTCCTACCTCCCATTCCATCCCTCCCCCAATCCCCTCCTCCTTGTCAACCACAAGTCTGTTCTCTGTGCTTGCAAATCTGATTCTGTTTTGTGGATAGGTTTATTTGTGTCATATTTTAGATTCCACATGTAGGTGATATCATATGGTGTCTGTCCTTTGCTTTCTAACTTAACTTTACTTAGCATGATAATCTTTAGTTACATCCATGTGGCAGCAGACAGCATTACTCATTCTTTTTTATGGCTGAGTAGTATTCCATTGTATATATGTACCACATCTTTATCTATTCATCTGTCAATGGACATTTAGTTTGCTTCCATGTTTTGGCTACTGTAAATAGTGCTGATATGAATGTAAGGGTGCATGTATCTTTTTGAATTATAGTTTTGTCTAGATAGATATATGCCTAGGAGTGGGATTGCTAGATCACATTGTAGTTCTATCCTTAGTTTTCTGAGGAACCTCCATAGTGTTTTCAAAAGTGGTTGTACCAGCTTATATCGCCACCAACAGTGAAGGGGGGTTCCCTTCTCTCCACACCCTCTCCAACATTTGTTATTTGTAGACTAATTAATGATGGCCATTCTAACCAGTGTGAACTGATACCCTACTGTAGTTTTGATTTGTGTTTCTCTAATAATTAGCAATGTTGAGCATTTTTTCACATGTTTGTTGGCCATTTGTATTTCTTCTTTTGTGTTTTTTTGTGCTGTTTTAAGGCACTAAGTTTGTGGTCATTTGTTATAGCAGCAATAGAAACAAGAAGCCATGCCTTCCCCTGGGTCCTGGGAGGTGGCTTTGGGGGAGCTCTTTTCTCTTCCACCTGCCACATTCCCAGAAATGACACAGTGGATCTGAGTCTTGAGGGCCTTTTTCTGAGGACTAGGTCAGTCGTTTCCCCAAATTAGCTCCTGGGATCAGTGACATTTGGACAGAGAAATCCAGTTGTTAAGTGGGGAAGACACCGGCCCCATCCAGTGGTCTTTGTTATGGTGACAATTTTGTCTATTACATCATCTATAGGCTGCTCTGAAGGTCTTAGCATCCTGGGCACATCCAGCTTTCTGTCCAAAGCAGTTCCTGTAGTGTGAGAGCAGGTCTCCAGGGAGAAGCATGGGTGCAAGTTGCAGCCAGCAGAGGAACACACAGTGGTGGGGAGGAGCCCAGCCCTCGTGCCTCAGAGTCACTGGCTTCTTGTTGTGGATTGGCTTCTTCTTGTCCTGGCTTCTTCCAGAGCCTGGTTGGTTGCATTATCTGAGGGAAGCTTTGCCAGAGAGGGTCAGTAGGATGAGCTTCAGACCTGCTGCTGCAGCCGGTGCTGAGGCCATAAAGGATATTCAACATCTCCCTCCCTGTTATGGGTTGAATTATGTCCCCTGCGCCACCTACCCCTGATCTAAATTCCTGTGCTGTAGTCCTAGCCCTCAGTAGCTCAGAGTGTGATTATATTTGGAGATGGTTTTTTGCTTTTGTTTTTGTTTCTGTTTGGCAGAACCCACAGCATATAGAAGCTCTTAGGCCAGGGATTGAACATGCACCGTAGCAGTGGCCCTAGCCATTGTAATGACAGCCCTGGATCTTTAACCTCCTGCACCAAAAGAGAACTCCTAGGGTCTTTTTAAAATTGAAGTATAGTTCATTTACAATGTAGTGTTCATTTCAGGTGTACAGCAAAGTGATTTAGTTACATAAATATATATCTATTTTTTCAGGTTCTTTTCCCTTATAGGTTATTATAAAATATTGAATATAGTCCCCTGTGCTATACAGTAGGTCCTTGTTGGTCATCTGTTTTATGTACAGTAGTGTGTATCTGTTAATCCCAAACTCCTATCTTATCCTTCCTGCCCTTTCCCATTTGGTAACCATAAGGGTTTGTTCTCTATGTCTGTGAGTCTGTTTCTGTTTTGTAAATAAGTTCCTTTGTATCTTTTTGTTTGTTTGTTTTTGCAGATTCTACATATAAGTGATATCACATATTTGTCTTCCTCTATTTGGCTTACTTCACTTACTTCTCTAGTTCCATCTGTGTTGTTGCAAATGGCATTACTTCGTTCTTTTTTATGGCTGAGATATATTCCATGTGCAGACATAATACATCCTCTTTATTTATTTTTTATTTATTTATTTATTTTTTTGTCTTTTTGCTATTTCTTGGGCCGCTCCCGCAGCATATGGAGGTTCCCAGGCTAGGGGTCGAATCAGAGCTGTAGCCACCGGCCTACGCCAGAGCCACAGCAATGTAGGATCCGAGCCGCGTCTGCAACCTACACCACAGCTCACGGCAACGCCGGATCATCAACCCACTGAGCAAGGGCAGGGACCGAACCCGCAACCTCATGGTTCCTAGTCGGATTCCTTAACCACTGCGCCACGACGGGAACTCCACATCCTCTTTATTTATTCATCTGTCAATGGACACAAGTTGTTCCCATGTCTTGGCTATTATAAATAGTGCTGTTTGAACATTTGGGTGCATGTATCTTTTTAAACTATGTTTTTCTCCACATATATGCCCAGGAGAGGGATGGCTTGATCATATCACAGTTCTATTTTTACTTTTTGGAGGAACTTCTGTACCATTCTCCATAGTGGCTGTGCCAATTAACATTCCCACCAACAGTGTAGGCAGGTTCCCTTTTCTCCACAGCCTTGGAGATCAGGTTTTTACAGAGGTTAAAATGATGGTAAAATGAGTCTGTTAGGATGGGCTCTGATCCAATATGACTGGTGTCCTTTTCAAAAGGGGGAACTTGGACAAAGAGGCAAAC
Organism: Sus scrofa; assembly: GCF_054392235.1. NCBI lineage: Eukaryota > Metazoa > Chordata > Mammalia > Artiodactyla > Suidae > Sus > Sus scrofa. The sequence goes on from NC_139383.1 coordinate 154,882,653, forward strand.
ACGAGCAGAGGACAGCTGATAAGGGGAGGCGGGGAGGAGAAGGCCATCTAGAACCGAGGACAGAGGCCCAGGGCAGCCCCTTCCCTCATGGTGCGCAGAAGGAGCCACCCTGCTGACTCTCTGATCTTGAACTCCTTGCCTCTGGAGCTGTGAGACAATACCTTTCTGTGGTTTAAGTCACGTGCTCCATGGCACTTTGCCATGGTTACCCCAGCAAACAAATCCATGCTATTGGCATTTGGTCTCCACTCCGCTCAGGTGTGGCTGCACTGCTGGCCGGGTGTTGGGCCTGACGGGGTCACCTCCACCTGCTGGGGGGCAGGGTCTGAGGCGTATCAGGAATGGTGGCAATGCTGTCTGGTCAGAGTTGGTACCCAGAGATGCTGTGCTGGGTCTGTGATCTGAGCACACCACTCCTGTTTCTGTTCCTTCAAGACCACCAGGGTCAGTTCCCCAACCAAGTAAAGGCCTTTTCTTTACTGCTTGTCTCCTGACATCAGGAGCCCCAAATTATCAGGTGGAAGCTGTGGCTTGAACTCCTGCGTGATCTTCCTGGTGGAAGAGTCTTCCATTGGGTAACGAGGACCTCTCAACCCTCAGTCGACCCATCAAACATAGCATCAGTGGTGAGAAGCACTCCTCCCCTATATTTGTTCCTGGGGATGATGATGAGTGGAGTCGGGCCTACCAGGATGGCTGCTGGTTCCGAGACAAGCATCGCATCACAATAGACCTCTGGTGGCAGGTGGGACCCTAAGGAGCAATATCCAGCCCTACAGGGCACGTGCTTAAACGTCAGGTCAGCTACAACTTCCAGAGGCTTCTCTCCTGCTCCATTGGCCGGAAACTTCTGCTCACTATGGAATTTTGTGGGACTATGGATCTCACAGACGTGTGCCCACCACGACTTACATGTCCTTGGCTGTGAAGGCTCCCTGGCCCCAGGTAATGTTGAGCAGGATCCCATGTTGGTGAGTCAGATACCAGGAGTCCTCAAAGAGTGGTTCAGACAGGAGATGCTGATCCACTCAGAATACATGAGGATCCCAGTCAGGATGAACTGCTGTGATTTGCTGCCCCTGAGTGGCTGGTGGTCTCTTTGAAGGGCAGCACACTGGGGGCTGATGGGTGGATGATCACTAGACTAGCTTCGGCGAGAGGAAGACCATGCCACAGCCCACTTCTGGCCATCATCACTGATCTTCATGCCTGAGTGTGCCCTGAGCAAGTGGGGGACGGGTGTTTAGGGACATTTCCGTGTCCTGCCTGCCTGGCTGTGTTGTGCTTCCTCAGTCCTGGGTGTTCCCATGGGTGTTCTGGGTGACACCAAGATCCTGCCACAGGCTGCTTCTTCCCATGGATTCATCCCCGTGTGGCCACCATGGAAACTTGCAGTCTTGTTATACAGGCCCCAACCAGCCAACCAAGCAACGTCCCACTGCCCATAAAGACGTCCAGCTTTGGGCCATTTCTCTCTCCACTCAAAGTGGGTGGCTAGGTACACAGCCTAGAGTCCGTCCTTCCTCTTCTACCCTTGTTGCTGTCTTTCAGGGGACACCCTCCCACCCCAAAGGGGACTTCACTCCTTCCCCATTAGGGCCCTGACTCTGGCCCAGGAGAACAACTGCAGCCGTGAATTCGGGTAGCCCTCAAGTTCTGCTTCTCTTAAAATGGCCCGACCCTAGTCTTCTCTGACTGCAGGAGATGAGGGTTTGGGCCAGTGCTTTCTTGGGCCCTAAATTGGTCACAGATCCACTAGAGCCATTCGTTTTCTGTTTCTCTCCTCCTTCCATCACCAGAAACACCTTCTGGTCCTGTGCCTCTCTCCTCTTTGGCTTCTCAGAACCTCAATGCTCCAGAATGGGGGCCACTGAGCCCCTCAGCCCTTGACCCACCTCTGCTTGGAAGTCATCTTGTGCCAGAGCCCCAGACTCTGGGGGTTGCCTCCTAGGGCCACTGCTGTACCCTTGAGCTTTGGCCTGGACCCCGAGAAGCAGAGCCTGAGGTGAGACGTTGGTGCAAGTGACATCTAGGAAGGAAATCCCAGGAGATACCATTGGGGTGGGGGAGCAGGACAAGGCCATGGAAGAATCTGAGAAAGGTGAGCAGTTTCAGGTGAAGTCCCAGATCAACCAGATCCCACAGGGTGCTCTGAAGATCAGTTCCCACTTGGTTGAAGAGACCCTCCTTACTCCTCACCTGCTTCTGCCCCAGTGATGCAAAGGGTGATTCTCCAGGAGGCTGGAGTCCAAGCCTGGAGGAGAAGCCATGGCAGCTGGTGGAGGTGTGAGCAGTGGACCTGGTGGGCACTTGGTGGTATCAGCTGCAATGGGCCACCGGGGCCTCCTGATTGCAGAAACCACGTCTTGGTTCCCTAGGGCTGCCACAGCCAAGGACCACAACCTGGGCGGCTTAAACAACACCTTTTCTTCACTCTTTCAATTGTTGCTGAAGCCCCACATGCCCTTTGGATAAACCTACCCAAGTGACAACAGGGCCTTGCTGGAGACAAAGTTTAGGTGGTCAGTGGGGAGGGGGTCCAGAGGTACCAGGTCAGGCCTTTGGGGACACGACCACCTTGAGATGCTCCTTCAATGTTTTTCTTCCCTGTGTTTGTTAACACATGGTTACTCAGGGCCTACTGTGTGCCAGGCACTGGGCCAGAAGCTGAGGATGTGCCTCATGTGGTCCAAAGCAGAGCCAGTGGGGTGGGGAGAGACTGAACTGTTAATCAAATGATCATGCAAATAAATGAGATCCTATTGTATAGCACAGGGAACTATATCTAGTCTCTTGGGATAGACCATGATGGAAGATACTATAAGAAAGGGAATGTGGGAGTTCCCATCGTGGTGCAGTAGAAACGAATCTGACTAGGAACCAGGAGGTTGCGGGTTCAATCCCTGGCCTTGCATAGTGGGTTAAGGATCTGGCATTGCCGTGAGCTGGGGTGTAGGTCACAGACATGGCTTGGATCTGGCTTGGAGGGCCATCCCTCCCAAGAAGTCTGACCTCTGTGTGAAGAATAACCCACTTCCAACACTCCCCCACCCCTACCCTGGACCCAAATCATGTAATGGCCATAATCTGCCCACTCTCCCCCTCCCCAAGATTATGATGCTGCACCTCATTCCTCCTAATCAGACAGGCTCAAGGGACCATCTGTATGACAGGAGCCTAGCTCTCTCCACTCTGTCACCTTCATACCATCAACCCCTCACACAAGAGCTATAGCCACACTTTTTGGCCTGTACTACTTCCCCTCTATTATCGGACGAGATTGGGTGCATTCAGGATGGTATGACCATAGACTGCCCTCTATTACCTACATGACAGAGTCTCTAGAATAAAGGAGGCTTGCACTGTGGTGATTTTTCACCCCCCAATCTTTACCAGAGTGCAGTAGGTAACTTCTCAAGAAAACAACAAACCACTGCTTTCCCCAGATGCCTCCCTTACCCACATGGGACCCCTCCTCAGAGGTCCCTGCCCCATTTACTTTGGCAGATACTGGTGTTCTGCAGTCTGTTTGTGTGGTCACTGAAAGCATGGATCTGGAGTGTCAGAGACTTCATAGTTTATAATAATCCACCTATTGCTATAAAGGCTGGATTCTGCTGCAGAATCTGTGTCCCAAAATTGGTAAAAAAAAAAAAAAAAATCAAAAAACAAAAACCAAACACTCCCAAGGCAATAGAAACAAAACCAAAAATAAACGAATGGGACATAATCAAACTTATAAGCTTTTGCACAGCAAAGGAAACCACTAAAAAAAAAAAAAAAAAAAAAAAAAAAAAAAAAAGAGCAACAATGAAAAAACAACCTACAGAATGAGAGAAGATAGTTGCAAATAATGCAACCAATAAGGGCTTAATTTCCCAAATATATAAACAACTCATACAACTCAACAGCAGAAAAACAAAATATCCCAATTGAAAAATAAGCAAAGACCTAAATAGACATTTCTCCAAAGAAGACATACGGATGGACAAAAAAGACATGAAAAATGCTCAACATCACTAATTATTAGAGAAATGCAAATCAAAACTATAATGAGGTATCATCTCAAAGTGGTCAGAATAGCCATTATTAAGTCTACACAACCCACAGAATGGGAGAAAATATTTGCAAATGATTTGACTGGCAAAGGATTAATCTCCAAAATTTATAAACACCTTCTGCAGCTCCATACCAAAAAACAAACAACCCCATCAAAAAAATGGGCAGATGATCTAAACAGATAATTCTCTAAAGAAGACATAGAGATGGCCAAAAAACACATGAAAAGATGTTCAACATCACTCATTATTAGAGAAATGCACATCAAAACCACTATGAGGTACCACCTTATACTAGCCAGGATGGCCATCATAGAAAAGTCTACAAACAATAAGTGCTGGAGAGGGTGTGGAGAAAAAGGAACCCTTTTATACTGTTGGTGGGAAAGTAAATTGGTACAACCACTGTGGAAAACAGTATGGCAATTCCTCAGAAAAGTAAAAATAGAACTACCATTTGATCCAGCAATCCCACTCCTGGGCATCTATCCAGAGAAAACCATGACTCGCAAAGGCACATGTACTCCGATGTTCACTGCAGCACTATTTTCAATAGCCAAGACATGGAAACAACCTAAATGTCCATCGACAGAGAAGTGGATAAAGAAGAAGTGGCACATACACACAATGGAATATTACTCAGCCATTAAAAGGAACGAAATACCGGAATTTTTAGCAACATGGATGGACCTAGAAATTATCATGCTAAGTGAAGTCAGTCAGACAATGAGACACCAACATCAAATGGCATCACTTACATGTGGAATCTAAAACAAGGACAGAATGAACTTCTTTGCAGAATAGATACTGACTCACAGACTTTGAAAAACTTAATGGTTTCCAAAGGAGACAGGTTGGGGGTTGGGGGGATGCACTGAGGGTTTGGGATGGAAATGCTGTAAAATTTGGTTGTGATGATTGTTGTATAACTATAAATGTAATAAAATTCACTGAGTATAAAAAAGGAAAAATAAAAAAATTAATGTCTACAAATAACAAATGCTAGAGAGGATGTGGAGAAAAGGGAACCCTCTTACATTGTTGGTAGGAATGTATATTGGTACAACCACTATGGAAAACAGTATGGAGTTTCCTCAGAAAACTAAGGATAGAAGTACCATATGATCTAGCAATCCCACTTCGGGACATGTATCTGGACAAAACTACAATTCAAAAAGACACATGCACCCCTATGTTCCTAGCAGGACTATTCACAATAGCCAGAACAATGAAAAAATCTAAATGTCCATGAATGGACAGATGAATGGATTAAGAAGATGTGGTACATATACACAATGGAATACTACTCAGCCATAAAAAAGGATGAAGTAATGCCATTTGCCTTAACATGGATATAGAACTAGAGATTCTCATACTAAGCGAAGTAAGTCGGAAAGAGAAATACAGACACCATATGATATCACTTATATGTGGAATCTAAAATATGGCACAAATGAGCCTATCTATAGAACAGAAACAGACTCACAGACATGGAGAACAGACTTGTGGTTGCCATGGGGGAGTGAGAGGGAGTGAGAGGTAGTGGGACGGACTGGGAGTTTGGTGTTAGTAGATGCTAACTACTACATTTAGAATGGATAAGCAACGAGGGCACACAGCAAACTATATCCATGTGATAGAACATGATGTAAGATAATATGAGAAAAAGGGAGTTCCTGTCGTGGCTCAGTGGAAATGAATCTAACATCCATGAGGACACAAGTTTGATCCCTGGTCTCATTCAGTGGGTTAAGGATCTGGCGTTGCCGTGAGCTGTGGTGTAGGCCAGCTGCTGCAGCTCCGATTCGACCCTTAGCTTGGGAATCTCCACATGCTGCAGTCGTGGCCCTAAAAAGACCCCCCCCCAAAAAAAAAGATAATATGAGAAAAAGAACGTATATATATGTACAACTGGATCATTTTGCTGTACATTAGAAATTGACGGAACATTGCAAATCAGCTATACTTTAATTTTTTAAAAATTATGAAAGAATAAAATAAAATAGGGAGTTGCTATTGTGGTGCAGAAGAAACAGATCCAACTAGTAGCATGAAGATGCGGGTTTGATCCCTGGCCTCAACCAGTGGGCCAGTGATCCAGTGTTGCCCTGAGCCCGTAGGTTGCAGATGCAGCTTGGATACCACGCTGCTGTGGCTGCTAGCTGCAGCTCCAATTTGACCCCTAGCCAGGGAACTTCCATATGCTGTAGGTTTGGCCCTAAAAAGTGAAAATAAAAGATAAAATAGGCGAAAAAAATCAACACTATTTATTTTGGGAGAAGGTCCATTGCTTCCATGGTTGGCAAAGGCATTTCCACACCACCTCTCTCTGTGTTAAAGTAAAGGAGTGTTAACTGTTAGTGAATTTCCCATTACATTAGATTGTGATCTCTTAGTGAATTTCCCCAGGGACTTAGGTCCTGAAGCTAAGAAAATCAAAGATACCCCTGGGGGTGGTTTCACCCTGGAGCTTGGGGCTTTTTGAGGCCCACTCCCTCATCTGAACAGAGGAGGAAACTGTGCCACGGAGGCCCTGGTGATCTACCCAAAGCCCTGTCCTGGCTGGTGCCGTAGCTGGGACCAGGATATAGGAGCCCTGGCTCCCAGTTCAGGGCACTATTGACTGCACAGCATGAGGGGTAGGAAGATGATCCCAAGTACTTAATGCTGATGAGGGGTGAGTCCCAGTGAGGCCAGTGCCAAGTGGTGACTTTATGGAGCATTGTTCTGCATCCTCACAGAGAGAGGATACACCTTTGTCAATCAAATGCACTTATACTCAGCCTAGGAATGAAAGAAAAATTAATAGACTGTCATTGGGGAAATGCCCTCCCCAGCCTATGAGGCAGAGCATTAATCTTCTGTCCTATATAAGGAAGGCATTATTTTTAAAAACTAAGTTATGCCAAGTGCTGAGGAATTGACAGGTTTTTGGCTCCACTTTCCTGCCTTGTGGGAATTCTGGCCTGGCTTTCCTTCCTTCTCTTCACTGAATGGGATTGGCACCAAGCCTGCAATTCATGAATACTGCCACTAAGTGGCAGTAGGTGGCAAAGCCAGTGGTTTAATGCTACACCCACAGAAGCATCTAATTTAGTGGCATCAGAGGGTCTATTTTCTTCCCTTGGGGAAAGGGACTAGAGATTTCAGAGGTCTCCAAAGGGTTAAAAACCAGGGTTATGAATGATAATTTACACATTTTGCTTTGGGATTGATAATAACTTTATATACTTCAAAAATAGAAAAGATAGGGGTTCCTGTCATGGCTCAGAGGTAATGAACCCGACTAGGATCCATAAGGATGCAGGTTTGATTCCTGGCCTTGCTCAGTAGGTTAAGGATCCGGTGCTGCCGTGAACTGTGGTGTAGGTCACAGATGAAGCTCCGATCTTGTGTGGCTGTGGCTGTGGTGTAGGCCGGCAGCTGTAGCTCTGATTCAACCCCTAGCCTGGGAACTTTCATATGCCACAGGTATGGCCCTAAAAAGCAAAATAAATAAATAAAGAAAGAAAGAAAGGGAAAGAAAGAAAGAAAAGAAAAGAAAAGAAAGAAAGAAAAGGTAGGAGTTCCCTGGTGGCATAGCAGGTTAAGGATTTCACCTGGCTTGGTCACTGCATGCCTCAGGTGTAGCCAAAAAAAAAAAAAAAAGAAAAAAGAAATAGAAGAGATAATCAGTGAAAAGTATTCTTGTGATTCCTGCCCTAGCTACATTTATGAGTTTCTTGTGATCTTTCCAAAGAGGCCGTACAACTGCACACAAGTACAAGCACGTGTATGCTCATTCTTCTCCCTTTTCTGTTTTTTTTTTTACACATGTTGGTAGATGTGTAGAACACATCTTCTACTCTTTGTGCTTTCAGTTAACAATCTATTTTGAATCTTCCATGTTAATTCATCATATGGTTCCTTGTTTTCTCCTTTCACTTCGGTGTTTGGATGTGCCCTCACGTTTTTAAACAGTCTCCCATTTGTGAATATTGAGACTATCTGCAGTCATTTGCAACACAGTAACACAGTGATTAACTACAAAATAATACGGAAATTTTGCACATGCATGGTATACATGTTTGACAACTTTTACAAATAGAGTTCTTAGGTCAAAGGGCTTGTGCATTTGTAATTATGATAGAAGTGGTCTAATATTTCTCCATGGAAGTTGTGCTGATTTACACTCTCCAGGCAGTGCAAGAGTTACTGCTTCCCCTTGCTCTCTGGAATATATTGTGTTATTGTACTTCTGGGCCTCTGATACCTAAAAACCATGGCATTTAGATGCAGTGTTAATTTGCATTTCTCATAAAGAAGATATCTTTTCAGATGTTTGAGTCATTTGTACTTTCCTCCCCATGAACTATCTGGCCGGGGATCTAACCCAAGTCCTCATGGATACTAGTCAGGTTCATTAACCACTGAACCACAACTGGAACTCATACCTTTGTTTTTTTCTATTGAGTTGTTCCTTTGTTCTTTTTTTTTTCTTTTTACAGCTGCACCTGTGGCATTTGGAAGTTTCCAGCCTAGGGGTCCAATCGTAGCTGCAGCTACCAGCCGACACCACAGCCACAGCAACACCAGATCTGAGCTGAATCTGCAATCTATGTTGCAGCTTGCGGCAACACCGGATCCTTAACCCACTGAGCAAGGCGAGGGATTGAATCCACATCCTCAAGACACACTATGTGGAGTTCTTAACAGGCTGAGCCACAATGGGAACTCCTGAATTATTCTTTCTATCTATTTCGAGATGCTATCTATATTTTAAGGAAATTAACTGTTGGTGAAATGAGTTGCAAATATTTTGTTCCTGTTTTGTTGTTGACTTTGCTTATGATAGTGATTGCCATGCAGGGATTTACCCAAAGTCCCATTTAGCAGTATTTTACATCACGGCTTTTCAGTTTTGTGGAATACTGAAAAGAGCCTTCCCTACTCCAAGATTCTTTAAAAATTCTCTGAATAGTGATGCTTAGCTTGGGCCCAGCAGACTTAGGAGTCCTGGGTGAGGCTGGGGAAGGCCTGTGCCTTTGACCCCATGGACCATGAACACCAGCTACCATTGCTCCTGTGTGCAGGAATTGGGGCGGGGGGGGGGGTCATCTAATGGTGGTGGTTAGCCCAGAGCTTGCCTTGGGAAGCAGCGAACACAACCTACAGTAAAGACAGCTCACCTCAGAGGCCAGGGGGATGGGTTAGGAGCCTACCCCTGGCCTGCTTCTGGGATTTGCCTTTGCAGGCTTCTTTTGGCGCTTCAGCTGCAAAGCTGCCCTACTAGGACCACCCATCGGGCCAACTGGAGGTTCTGGCCCTCAAGGTGAGGGTGAGTGTTGGGGGTGGAGGGGGAAGCTGGGGAGTGGGGAGGGAAGCAAGCCCTCAACTCACCCACTGACAGGAAGTCCACACCAAGTCTGTGCTGGTCCAGCTGGGGATTTAGCTTTTTCCAAGCCTTCTCCTCAGGGCAGCAGCAGGAGGAGGCCCACCCAGGCCTCCTCTTCCTTGGAACTCCTCTTCAGAACTTCCCCCACCATAGCATCACCTTAAGCCGGCCCAAAGAAGAGAAAACAGAAGGCAAATAATCAAGATTTGAGTGGAGGAGGCACTAGGGCCTAGCTCGAGCAGACAAAGCACCTTGTGCACTTGTCCAGGTAGAGGCTGCAGGTTACCATGACAGTGAAGGACTGAAAGGACCAGAGGGTTCAAGGTGACACAAGCATCCTGGTACAACCTTCTAAGGCTTCCGGGGTGTTATCTGCACTGTGGGGATGGATCACCTCTCCTCTTTGAGATGTGTGTGGGCACCTGGTAGTGGAAGAGTTTTGGGTCCTCTCTATTCAGGACGGCTGGGAGGGAAAGGGCTGGGGCGAGGCCCTGCGGGATGGGAGGCAAGTGATCAAGGCTAAGGCTGCACAGGATATTAGTAAGAGGGCGATGAGATGGTTCCCAGGGACCTGGAATGCAAATGGGGCAGGGGGCTTCCTCTCCAGAAAGGGCTCTCCCAGGCCGCTACTCCCCCAAGTACTTCTCGCCTGGGGTCCCCTTCTCGCACGCGGCCACGCTGGGCTGAGCAGGGCTCGATCGCCGGCACCCTCCGCCGCAAGCGCTCGCAAGCCCACCAGGGGGCAGCGTGGAGCCGGGGGCAGGTGCGGGCGGAGATGAGCCTCGCTGTCACCTGTTTCATCCGCCAGAGGACCAGATCTGAACAGCTCCGGATCCCACAGGGCCGGGGCTCGCCCGGGAATCTGTGTGCTCCCTAGGGCCCGGGACGGTTGAGGGCGCCGCGGCTTCCAGAGCTGGGCTCCGGGCCTCGGCCTCGAGGCCGGCCCCTCAAGACTCGGACCCCAGGTGCGCCGCCTCGCCGACTGTCCCAGCGCCGCGTTTGGGGGTGGGGTGGGGAGGGGGCTGGGCGCGCACGCATCTTTGTCTTCTGTCTTCCCGCCGCGCACTCTCTCCAAGCGGGGGCCGCGGGCGAGGCCGGGCGGGGCGGGGCGCGGGCGGCCAGCCGCAGGCCGGTGCGAGGTGCGCCCGGGGGCCGCGCCGCGTGCGCCGGGCAGGGGCGGCCCTGCGTGCCGTACGCCGCGTTCGGGGCGCGCCCGCCGCTATTCAGCTTCCCGGGCTCGGCAGCATCTTGGTGCGCGGCTCACAAAGAGCTGCTGCGGCGGCTCCGTGCTTGGCCTCGCGGATTGAGCGGCGGCGGCAGCGGCAGCGGTGCACCCGTGCGGCCCCGCGCACAAGCCAGGTAAGTAAGGGACCGGGCCACCCGAATCGCCCGCGGCCGCAGCCTGGGGGCGCCCGGGCCGGCGCGAGGGCTGTGGGCGCGATCGGGCGGCGCCTCTGGAGTCAGGGGGTGCAGACCGGCGGGCGGGCGGGCGCGGCGGGGCCGAGAGGGCTGCTCGCGCATCCCCGGCGGGGGGCGCCGCGCCGAGGGCTACCGGCTCAGAGCAGGGGCGCGGGCGGGCGCCCGCTGCCCGTGCGGGTTCTACCCGGTGGCCGTTCCGCTAGAGCGTTCCGCGGCCCCGCTCAGCGCTGGCACCGAGTCCCAGTGCGGGCGGCAACTCCCGAGTTTGGGGTCGTTTCTGGGTTCCCTCCCTCCCGGGAGGCCGAGCCCCAATCTTTGAACCCTCCCCCTTTCCCATTATAATGAGGCCCAGCGGGAGAAACTCCTCAATTAAAAATTCCACAGCCCGGTTCCCCCGGGCGGCGCTCGGGGCTGGGGGCGCGGCACAGACCTGCCCCATCGGTCCAGCCCCTTCCCCCTCGCCTGGCTGCTACCGGGAAATTGGGCCACTGAGGGTCAAGGCGAAAGGCAAGCCCCCCCCGCCCCTCAAGCTGGGCTGTGTGCAGCCCAGGCCGGGCGGCATGGGGCGGGCCTCGGTGTGCCAAGACCGGGGCCGAACTTGCCGAGGGAGGGTCGCAAGGGGTCCGCCCTGCCCAAGCCTCGCTGAGAGGAAGGCTGAATTGAGCCTGCTGGTTTCAACTTAGTATTTACTTGCAGAAGGAAGACTTAATTTTTTTTCGGATCTATTCAGATATGGCCTGACGGGGACCAGACTCAAATCTGTGGTTAGGCGAACTCACAAATGGTCATGAGGACCGTCAAGTACCCCAAACCGGGCATCTCTTTTGTGCCCTTCATCCTGTGGGCTGAGCTGTCCCTGACCTCCTCAGCCTCTGTCCTTCTGAGAATTTTCCCCCTTCTCTCTTTCTTTGAGAAAAACAGTGGTTTTAGAAATAATGACCTGAAAGCTTTGGGGATGGAAACAGGACAGCTTTTCCTGCTTACACATTTGATGTGTCTTGCAGGTACCCAGGGCTTATGGTTCCTTTCTCAGGCCTCTGGGTTAGCCATTCCTCTGGTGAGGTGAAGTGGGGGGCTTCTCCCCTTCTCGCGGGGTGGCGTCCGCCCTGCAGGGGACACGGTCGGGTTTCCCAGCCTAGAGCTTCTAGGACGCCCTGCCCTGTGCCCTCACTCCTGGGTGTCTGTCTGTTCTTGTTGCTTCCATCTGCAGCCTGGCCTGAGGGGGTCTCTTGGGCGGAGGATGACACCTGCAGGGAGCCTGCTGGAATTGGGGATAGCATCCAGGGTATTCATGGACAAGTTGGAGCTTGCTGATGGTCAGGTTGCTAAGTTGGCAGCTTCCCTAGTGGGCACCACCAGCACTGGTGGAGAGACCCTTGAGTGATCTCCAGAGTTGGGCCAGGTCTGGGTGGTGGCCCCTGAAGGTCTTTTGTGGGGCCTGTCCCTCCAGACCTCTGGTCATTGATTGGGGAGCACAGTCATGCCCCTCCTCCACTGCCTGCCTTTCCATCTCCAGGGTACCAGGCTTCTTTGCCTGGGAGAAGTGCAGGCTGAACCAGATGGTGTGTGTGTGTGTGTGTGTGTGCACACGCGTGCATGAATGTGAGTGTGAGAGGCAGGGTGGGCGCTGACAGGCAGGCAAAGCCAGTGATAGTCAGTTTCTTACTCTCTTTTACATCACTTGCTTTCTCGGGCACTCCTGACTGGAGTTGTGCCTTGTTAACTTGTTGGTGTGACTGTCCCTTGAGTACTTCTAACCTTCTAAAAAATCATATTTTTTTAGTTTCACAGGAATAAGTGGTGGGGATGGATTGTAAAATGGAGGTGCATAAATAATCTAATTTGCCAACCGAGCTAAGAAATGCTAGATAAAAATAAAAGATAATTGTAAAAGGCACCAGTCACACCCCTGGAAGCTGAGAGGGAGCGCCAGAACACCTTGATTTTTCCTAGACACAGCTGAGGAACTCAGAGGAAAAACACATGCGATGAAGAGGTTGGCATCAGGCTGGGCTTTGTTTGGACTGGGTGGTTGTGAGGCTTGGCTGGCAGTGGGGAACCCAGGAGCACAAGCGCCCTTTAGGCCTCAGCTCCTTCTGGGCGTTCCTTCATCCTTGACCCTGCACACCTGGCCCATGTTGCAACAGGCAAGGGCCTCTGGCGACAGTAGGGTCTGATGTCTTGGAGCAACCTTTATTGTTGGGGGAGATGAAAAGGGTAGAAAGATGGGCACAGAGACCCTGAACTGTCCTCAAAGGGCTTTCCAAACCAAGTGGCAGGAACCAGCATGCCTGCCTGGCCTTGAGAGAGTGGGAGAGAGCCTAGGGCTGCAGTGACCTTGCTGGGAAGGGGACATATAGCAGGTGGGGAGTGATGTGGGCACTGGCAGCTCTATCTGAGACATAGGTCATGTCATGTTTGAGATGACTTCTCACCAAGTGGGGGCCCAGATGCCCTGTTGGAGGTTGCTGGTGGGTGGTCAGGCGTGTGCCCACAGGGAGGATTCTCTGGCTTCTTCCCCTCCTGAGGTCCCACCCACCGCCTGGGTCCTGTCCAGCTGGTGCTTCGGAGCAGCCTGCAGGCATGGGCTGAGTCAGCTGTCGTGGGTGCTGTCTTCTCTCACTTCTCTTGCAGCATTCCTCTGCTTGCCCTGTCCTCTGGGACGCACAGAGTAGCCCAGGGAGAACAGTGACCTCACTGGCTCTCTCTGGTGATTTGAAATTACCCGAGTCTGTTTGAGGACCCTCCACTTTGGTGGGTGCTTTCGCTCTGTGACTTAGGATTTCTGTGCCAGCTGCAGGGTTTCCCAGGTTGGTCCCTCTGCAGGTCAGGGCCTGGTCTGGCGTTCCTTGATCAAGCCCTCGGTGGCTCCCCAGTGCCCAGTCCATACCCACCTTCTTCAGCCTGATTTTTTTCCAGTTCCCTTCCTCACTCCCAGCCATGCTGTCCAGGCTTTGATCGGACAGGCTCATTGCCTAGGCTTGCCTTGGGTTTTCCCCACCTCATCCCCATTTGCCACCTCAGTTTGAGGCCCTGGCTCCATCCTTAATGATCCCAGATGAATATAGGCTCTTTCCCTCTTGTCCCTTGGTCTTCTAGTTTGCCAAGCTCCTGCCTGCCCCAGGGCCTTTGCACCTGCTGTTCCCTCTCCTTGGCACAAGCCTCCTTCAGATAGCCACTCTCATGTACTTCTCTGTTTATATTTCAGCTTCCTGATCAGCTTACATAAAATTGGCATCACTTCTCCTTTTCTTGTTAACTTTGCTTTGTGTTTCTTCTTACTACTTAACACCATTTGTCATTTATATACTTTGTTTATTCTGTCTCTTACCATTCTAACTTAAAGACTTTGTTGACATCTGTATCCCTAGCCGCTAGAACAGTGCCTGGCACCTCATAGACCCTCAATGCTACTACTTGGGGTGAATGAATGAATGAATAAATGAAACCCCAAGAGAAGCCCCATTCTTCGTTCCGGAAAAGGTTGGTACCCAGCTCTCCGTTTCCTGAGACCTAGCACTGGAACTGAGTCACCACTGGATCCCTCCTAGGACCTAGAACAGAACCTTGCATGCAGTGGTCAGGCAGGAGAGAGCTGTGGCCTCGTAGGGGGTGGGTCAGATTTCATGTAGGTCAGAAGAGAACATGGCTGGGAACGCAGTCCAGCCCAGGGAGTGGGTGTCTGATTCTTCACGGAACTCCCTTTTGGATTTTCTGTTGTTTGGATAGGCTGCGGTTGGGCTGTCCCTGCCATCAGCCTGGGTTACGGATGTGCTGGGAATGAGGCCTCTTCTTGCCCAGGTTCCCTTCCTCCTCCATCTGGATGTTTCTAAACTTGTCTTTTACCTTATGTCAGACCCAGCGTCTCCAGGCTCCCAGCCGCTCTGCCTGTCCCTGTTTGCCAGGCTTCCCTTCCTGGAGCCTTCCCCCTCCTGGTTCTCCCTGCCTATGCCCTGGCCTGGCTGAGGAAGGTGCCCTGGTTTTCTAAGGAGAAAGGCAGCAGGAGGTAGGAAGGAGCACGGGCCTTGCAGTAACCAGAGCTGGATCTGATCCTGGCCTCCCCACTAATCCCTAGGGCCTTGGTTGAGTCACTGGCCTTGGACGTCTTTCTCAGCATCTGTAGTATGTGCATTATAGCTCTCGCTGAGGCAGTTTTGAGGCACAGATGAGGTCCAGCATTGAACTGAGTTGAAGTAACATTACTCACAGTCAGAGCTTCCTGGAGTGCCCGGGATCTCAGGCTTGCTGTGGCTTCTCCTGTTTTACTGGGAGTTTGAAGAGTCAGCTTTGCTAGTTTCAAGTACAATCTAGGAAGAGAATGTAGTGCTTCCTAAACTCTAAAGTGCTGTTCTAATGGAAGGCATATGGAAGTTCCTGGATTGAATCCAAGCTGTGCCTGCAGCAACACCAGATCCTTTAATCCACTTCACCGGGCCTGGGTTCAAACCCATAGCTCTGAAGGGATCTCAGTTGCTTCAGTTAAGTTCTTAACCCACTGTGCCATAGTGGGAACTCCTATGTGTGCTGTTTTAAATAATTTCCCAGCAAGCCCAAGAAGCAGGTCTTCACTTGGCAGAGAGGAAGCCAAGGACCAGGCAGTTGCTGTTTCAGGACTGGGATTGGTTGGCGAGCCAGAGGGGCCCATGACCCCCCTCCCCCATCTCCTCTGTCCTCTTTTCTCCCCCACATCCCACTGGCACCCATTTTGCATCAGATCAATTTTTAAACTGGGTGGGCATAACTAGGACTTATGATCACTTATGTTATATGTAGAGGGCTTAATTTTCAACTTATGCCTAGAAAATCTGATGGTGGTGACCAGTGGACTTGAGCTCTGGTTGGTGGTTGGAGAGTAATGGACACATCACCGGGGACCCAGGTCCCTTCAGGGGACAGCAAGCGCTCTTGGGAACTTGCCAACCAGGACCACAGCTAACGTTGGTGGCGGTTTTGTGAGGTGTTTTCCTTTTGCACTTGAAGCTACCATGGATTTTTCATGGATTTCCCTTGTGGCTCATCGTATTCACTGCCATGGCCCAGTTCACTGTTGCAGTGCTGGTTCCATCCCTGGCCGGTGTGCCTCAGGTGAGGCCAAAAGAAAAGTATGGATTCTTTGCACTTCCTATCCCTGGAATAAAGTGTACTAAGAGATGCTGGGCTCTGAAATGTTCAAGCACTTGTTCTGAACAAATTTTAATTAGCAAGTAGTCAATGAGTAGGAGAACAATATTGGCATTTAGAATTTTCAGTTGAGGAGGTCCCATTGTGGCCCAGCGGGTTAAGAACCCAGCTAGTATCCACGAAGATGAGGGTTTGATCTCTGGCCTCGGTTCAGTGGGTTAAAGGATCAGGCACTGCCACGAGCTGTGGTGTAGGTCGCAGACTCAGCTCCAATCTGGTGTTGCTGTGACTGTGACATAGGCCGATAACTGCACCTCCGATTCAACCCTAGGCCAGAAATTTCTGTATGCCATAGGAGCGGCCCTAAAAAGAAAAGAAAAAAGAAAAAAAGAATTTTCAGTTGGGAGATATATACATATGTATATAGGTATAATTGTATTTTTAATATATGTATTTATTTCTCATTTGACTGGTTTTACATTTGTATAATTGACCCTCTAGCAAGGAATCTCTAAATATGAATTTCTCTGAACTGTTGTATGCATCACTAATTTTCATAAAAAAAGTATGATGTGTAGTCTTCCTCAGTGTGTCCATCAGTTGTCTTGGAAGAATCTATTGTTTCGAAACTAGGAGATCCGCTTGTTGAATGAGTGCTTGCGTTCAGGGATGACGGATTTCTCAGTCCCCTCTGGCAGCAAGTGCACACAGTGTTAACATAAAATACAGTTTACGTTCCTCAGTCTTTTGATATAACGAGCGAGCCGTGTGCTCTAACATCTGTCCCTATTATCCAGAGCTGGTGACAGCTGTCAAGGGTGGGGAATCAGAAGCTCTAGAAAGGTTCCCACAGCCGGCATGGCTGCTTCAAGTTTGACTCCTTCTAAAAGGAGTGCATGGAGGTCTGGAGTTTCTTCCTCGCCAGCCGCTCGGCTGTTGAGGATGGTGAGACCAGATGTGTGTGAGTGTTTGTTACAGTAGAGCCCAGTCAGTGCCAGTCACTGGGCTTATGGGTGTGTGTATGTGTGTGTGTGTGTGTGTGTGTGTGTGTGTGTGTTTCTCCCCAGCTCTGCTGCCAGGGCTCAGACACAAAGTGCTACCTTAGGTTTCTGGGTGGTTCCAACTGATCACAGTGAGAGCTGGAAGCTGACTGCTGGGCAGTTGGTCCTGGCCATGGGTTCCGGCAATGCCTGCCTGGCCCGAACCCTAGATTGCATGTTCCTACGCAGGCCTGATCCACAGCTCCTCCTGGATGTGCCTTTCTCTGTGTGCCCTGAAGATTCAGCCTGTGGCCTTTCCCCGCCCTTTGGGGGCCTGACAGGAGCAGGCCAGCATGTGGCAGGGTGGATGTGCCATCTGTTTTCTGCTCTTGGGGGACGTCTCTGTGCTCTTTCTTGGTTTGGAAACTCTGAGAGCAGAAGCCCTTCCAGACCAAGAACTCTTGATTGTGTCTCTCCTTTGGGCTTTAACAGATTTCGGCTTTTAAATTAATTGCATTTTGTTAAGTAATGGTTTTCTTCTTGATCACAGGCTGGTCTGGGCTTAGAAGTGCTTCAGTGGCTGTAACACCCCCTCGCAAGAGGCAGAGGCACCTCTGACTCGCATTGACTTCATTGAGGAGGTGCCTTGGGGGACCCCTGGGTGTGGCAGCATTCTCCCCACTCCTTGCTTTGGGAACTCCTGACTCAACTCTACACGTGTTGCTCTTTTTAGCCATCATGATGACTTATCTAATAATGGAAACAAAGGGGTGCTGGACAGTTAGTGGCAGCTCCTTCCCCACTCTGGTGTTAACCTCCCAGCCTTTTGATCTGTGGAGTCTCTGCAGTGCTAGCCCTGGGGAAGGTGCCTGTCTATCTAGTTACTCCCCAACCTCTTTACAGGGAGCTCCATCCATCCATCCATCCATCCATCCATCCATCCAACAGGTATTTCCTGAATGCCTGCTCTATTCCATCATTCTGATCCATGTTTGGAGCTGGGTGGTGTCAGGAGGATGGAGGGGTGCTGCTGGAGAATGTGGGAGGTCATGAGAGTCCAAGTCTGGGCCCAAATTACTCGTGAAGCAGCTCAGGCTGGAAGCTGTGATTGCCCTGCGTTGTTGGGGGAAGTGAGTCAGGGATCCCATCTTAGAAGAGTGGGTGGGTTTGCCCATCCTAGCTAAGGCCGGAAAAGCCCTGTCTGCAAAAGAGTCAGCCTGGAGCAGGGCATCCAGCATGGGAGTGGGAGCCTATTGACTGGCAGCAGGATAATGTGGTTTGTGCAGGTCAGAGCAGGAGATGGTGTGTCCTGACCGCCAGGGGCTTAAGCTGCCCGTGGGGGCCTGGGGGAGCCTTGCTGTGGAGGGAGACATGCACTCTGCCCGGCGATGTCTAGCTGTATCTTCAGAGTGTTTCTGTCATGCAGCTTCATGATCCTTTGGACTGAGGGAGGGGCTGTGAAGGATGAGGTGAGGGGTGTGATGGGGGCTGGGGGAGGGCCTGGGGGGGCAGCGGAAGTCAAGTCCTGGCCTTGCTAGCTCGGATGTTTAATTTTACCCTTTAGAGATTTACAGGCTTTCTAGATTAAATTGCCACTGTTCTCCTATACGAACGACAAAATCCATGACAAACCATAAATCACATTATTAATTTGCTCACATGGAGTTAACCTTTGTGGCTCCGCTGACTTACTCGGAACCATGAGGGGTGAGGGACGGCTGGGAAACAGGGAAACTTCTTTCCAATTGTCAGTGAGCGTGAAAGTCTAGAGGGACATGGGTTGCAGTGGCCACCGTGACCACCAAGTGGCCAGCTGTCCTCGCCCTATTGCCAGGGCTCCTGGTGGCTTTGGGGTCTCTGTGGGCTGGGGGACTGACCCCTGCAGCAGTGGTGCAGAGGGCAGGGGGCATGAGGAAGAAGTGGGAACTGGTTGGAAGCTGGGCTCCAGAGGCCTCTGAGGGCTGGCACGCCCCGAGTGCTCCAAGGAGGGCAGCCACAGCCCATATTCTCTCTTCCCTTTTTAGGCTCTGGTGGGCTTTTCATCCTCATTGAAGTGATGGGTTGGAAAATGTGTCTTAGAGTCACTCTCCTTTTCGGAGATGCGGTGACCCTGTCTTTGCTATGGCACATGGTGGGCACCCTTCCTTCCCTGAAACCCATGGCCTGGCCCCTTGGACACCTGGCTTGGACACTGGCGAATGCTTCCTTCACTGTTTACTCCTGGGCGCCAGTGCTGGAAACTGCCTGCTAATTGTGGGCAATTAGAAGTCATGCTTTGTTGAGAGAAAGCTGTGTTTGATGGCAGGCTCTCTCTGTGAGTGGACCTTTCTGCCACCAAGGGCCAAGGGGCTACACCAGGCAGGGATGGGTGGGGATTGCATGCTACACGGGGGATGGATCTGGGGTTTGAGCCCCTGGTGGTTTCCATTGAACACTTAATATTATGCTGCAGTTCATGTTGACTGATGTCCCAATATACTTTCAACATACTCAACAGTGATAGAGAGAAGCCAGACACTGGTGTACTTTTTTTTTTTTTTTTGGGCATATGGAGTTCCCAGGCCAGGGATCAGATCTCAGCTGCAGTTATGACTACACTGCAGCTGTGGCAATGCTGGATCCTTAGCCCACTGTGCTGG
Organism: Sus scrofa; assembly: GCF_054392235.1. Lineage (NCBI taxonomy): Eukaryota > Metazoa > Chordata > Mammalia > Artiodactyla > Suidae > Sus > Sus scrofa. The sequence continues at coordinate 154,902,244 of NC_139383.1, forward strand.
GTCAGGGATCGAACCTGTGTCCTAGAACTCCCAAGAGGCTGCTGATCTTGTTGTGCCACAGTATTAAATACATCCAGACTCTGGTGTATTTAATATCCGATGTTTCACGGCAGAAAGCCAACAGTTGTGTGGGTGGCGTGGCTGCTCTCCATGCTCATGTGCGGTACCCACAGCCTTAGATTGGAGGATGGGCTGTCACCGTTCAGACTTGGGCAGCAGCTGCTGCTGACCAACTCAGAAGATTCCGTAAAATCCACATGTATTTATAGAAATACAAATAGAGTTTAATGTCCCAATTTAGTGATCACTTCCTTGAAGTGAAATCAGCTCTGATTTCAGAAGGACATAGAGACTTAACACATTAATGTGCGATTGATTTTTGTCTCACTTATCTCTCTTCCCCACAATGGTCTTCAGGCTCTCATGTGTTTTCATTATGGAAACTGTCCCAGCTGACAGAGGCCTGGAGGCCCTTGTGGGTGTTCATTGTCCAGAATCCATGGCAGCCCATGGCTCACACACATCTGGACCTCACGTCCCAGGCCCTGACACCAAAATAGTGTTTTCCCCTCCACACTCATGCATTTAGTGGAAGATGTCTTACTAAATTACCTTAAAATAATGTACTATTTTTTTTTTAAAAAAGCACAGAACTGAGTAGAAAAAGGGGCCAAAGATATTTCACCAAAAAAAGACCCAGTAACCCACCATTGGTGGGAATGTAAGCTGGTGCAGCCAGAGAATAATATGGAGGTTCTTTAAAAACTAAATATAGAACTATCATATGACCCAGAAATCCCACTCCTGGGCATATACCTGGAGAAAACCATAATTCAAAAAGATACATGCGCCCCAATGTTCATTGAAACACTATTTACAGTAGCCAAGACATGGAAGCAGCCTAAATGTCCATCGACTGAAGAATGGATAAAGGTGTGGTACATACACACAATGGAATATTATTCAGCCATAAAAAAGAATGGAATAATGCCATTTACGGCAACATGGATGGACCTAGAAATTATCATACTCAGTGAAATAAGTCAGACAGAGAAAGACAAATATTATAATAGATCACTAATATGTGGACTCTAATAAAAAATGATACAATGGAACTTACAAAACAGAAATACACTCAAAGATTTAGAAACCAAACAAAGGGGAAGTGGAGGGGGAGGGATAAATTAGGAGTTTGGGATTAACAGACACACACTACTGTATATAAAACAGATAACCAACCAGGATCTACGTACAGCACAGAGAAATTTACTCAATACCGTGTAAAAACCTATAAGGAAAAGAATCTGAAAAGGAATAGGTATATATGTACTTTGATTTACTTTGCTGTACACCTGAAATTAACGCAACTTTTTAAGTCAACTATACTCCAGTACAAATTTTTTAAGGCCCAATAACCATATGGAAAGGCCCTCAATTCTGTTAATCATCAGGGAAATGCAAAGTAAATTGTAACAGAACCAATTGTGTGTGTGTGTGTTATATAGAGAGGTTTATTATCAGGAATTAGCCCACATAATTAGAGGCTGAGAAGTCCCATGAGCTCCCACCTGCAAGCTGGAGGCCCAGGTGTAGTTCAGTGTGAGTCTGAAGACCTGAGAACCAGGGAGCAAATGGTGTGAATCCCAGTCTAAGGGCAGAAGATGAAGTGAGAGGTCCCAGCTCAACAGAAAGCCAGGAAAAAATGGGTGAATTTCTTCTTCCTCCCTGTGTTGTTCTCTTCAGGCCTCAGTGGGTTGCATGCTGACCACCCCTCTTGGGGAGGGCATCTGCTTTACTGAGTCCACTGAGGCAAATGCACATTTCATTCAGAAACTCACAGACGTGCCCAGAAACAGTGTTTCATCTGGGTGCCCCTTGCTCAGCTTAGTTGGCCTGTAAAATTAACCACCGCAATTTGATACCATCACACACCCACCTACATTGGAAAAGAACAGAAAGTAGGTGTCGGAGAGGATGTGGAGCCCCTGGAGTGCTCACGATTGATCCAGGTGTATGAGCTCAAATAGCTACTTTGGGGAGTGGTTTTGCAGGATCACTAAAGCTATAAAACTGCACATACTCTGACCACAATCACGCTCTGAATGAAACTGGGTGAAAGGTGCACGTGGCCACTGTCGTGGGCTGCATGCCGGCTCCTAAAGACATCAGGCCCTGGACCCTGGAAATGTGACCATCCATGGTGGAGTTTCTGTGGACATGAGAGAGGGTATTGAGATAAATGATCCTGGATTATCTGGGTGGGCCCTGCCTGCTGTCGCAAGAGCCCTCCTAAAAGAGAGGCAGCGGGAGAGCAGACACTCAGGAGAAGGTAGTGTGTCCATGGAGGCAGGGACTGGAGTGATGTGGCCACAAGTCAGGGACCGCTGGAAGCCACCAGCGACGAGAAGAGGCAGTCCTCTCCCCTTGAGCCCCAGAGGAAGGGCAGTCCCTGCCAGCATCTTGATTTCAGTCACTGAAACTGCTTCCAGATTCCTCATCTCTGAACAGGAGGTTGTTTAAAGCCACCCTGTTGGTGGCAGCTGGTTCCAGGAGCCACAGGAAGCTAATACAGCCCTCAATACACATACAAGGGTGTCCACAGCAGTGTGGTTGTCATTGCCAAGCTGCTGACAACCCACATGTCCGCCAGTAACAGACTGCGCCAGTGTGTGGGCTGTCCAGCAAGCTGAGAGCGGACGTTGTAAGTGTGAGCTGTGGACCGCATGAGTCCTGCCACATCATACTGAGCAAAACCCCCAGGCGCTGAGTCCCGAGTCCTTACTGCATGGCTTTGCTGATAGGAAGGGTGGCAGGCAACTCTCCTGTGTGGGGTTGAAAGTCAGATTTTCCTTGGGAGATGGTGATTGGGGGGACTGGTGTGCAGGGACGGTGCAGGGCTTCTGGAGGGGCTGACAGTGTCCCATTTCTTGATCTGGGTGTGGTTTGCATGGGTGGATTCCAATTTATGGTATGGAACTTTTCAGTGCATATATTAAACTGCAATAAAAAGTGAGGAAAGTAAAGAGAGCACTGCATCACCTTGGAATTTTTAAGGCAAACTTTCAGTTGCCTGACTCAGGGCTGACTTTCCTGCTGCAATAATAATATCAAAATCAAGATTACATTTAATTTAATGTGAGATCATTAAATTTGGCCCTTCCAACAAACGCTTATTAATATTTAGATACACACTGTATTTCCTAAATGAAATCAGAGTCCATAAACCCACGTAGGATGGTAAGATCTATACACATGTATTTGATAGGGACAGGTTCTCTCCATGAGATGAGTTTTTCTTCCTGCGCATAGAAGGGGCTGTGTGCTTAAAGGGAACCAGACACAAGCAGCCAGAGCTCCTGAGGGTCATACACTGTGCAGCTTCATCTGAGAGGGAAACTAAAGAACTTAAGGAAGAGAGTGTGGACAGCAGTAGTGTATGGACAGCTCCTTTGAGTGGGCCCAGATATTGTGGGTGGGAGTTCTGCTCTCGATCTCCAGGCCACCTTGCCCATCACGCCAAGATCCTAGAGGTCCCCACCGTCTGTGCCCATGGCTCTTCCTGGCATGCCTTCTGGGTCCTCCCACCCCTCTCGCTGCCCTGGGAGACTGGTCATCAACTGGTTGACACGGTGACCACCTAGACTTTTTTTTTAATTAAGTGAATTTATCACATCTGTAGTTGTATAATGATCATAACAATCTAAATTCACAGGATTTCCATCCCACAGCCCAAGCACATTCCCCTCACCCCCCAGGCTATCTCCTCTGGAGACCGTAAGTTTTTCAATGTCTGTGAGTCAGCATCTGTTCTGCGAAGAAGTTCAGTCTGTCCTTTTTTCAGATTCTACCTGTCAGTGAAAGCATTTGATGTTGGTGTCTCATTGCATAGCTGATTTCACTTAGCATGATAATCTCTAGGTTCATCCATGTTGCTAAAAATGCCGGTATTTCATTCTTTTTAATGGCTGAGTAATATTCCATTGTGTATATGTACCACATCTTCTTGATCCACTCCTCTGTCGATGGACATTTAGGTTGTTTCCATGTCTTGGCTATTGTAAATAGCGCTGCAGTGAACATCGGAGTACATGTGCCTTTGCGAGTCATGGTTTTCTCTGGATAGATGCCCAGGAGTGGGATTGCTGGACCAAATGGTAGTTCTATTTTTACATTTCTGAGGAATTGCCATACTGCTTTCCACAGTGGTTGCACTAATTTACAATCCCACCAACAGTATAAAAGTGTTCCTTTTTCTCCACACCCTCTCCAGCACTTAATGTTAGTAGACTTTTCTATGATGGCCATCCTGGCTGGTATAAGGTGGTACCTCATAGTGGTTTTAATGTGCATTTCTCTAATAATGAGTGGTGATGAACATCTTTTCATGTGTTTTTTGGCCATCTCTATGTCTTCTTTAGAGAATTGTCTGTTTAGATCATCTGCCCATTTTTTGATGGGGTTGTTTGTTTTTTTGGTATAGAGCTGCAGAAGGTGTTTATAAATTTTGGAGATGAATCCCTTGTCAGTCAATTCACTTGCAAAGATGTTCTCCCATTCTGTGGGTTGTCTTTTTCTTTTGTTTAGGGTTTCCTTTGCTGTGCAGAAACTTTTCAGTTTGATTAGGTCCTATTTGTTTATTTTTGTTTTTACTGTCATTACTCTAAGAGGTGGATCTGAGATGTTACTGTTGTTCATGTCAGAGAAGGTTTGGCCTATGTTTTCCTCTAAGAGTTTTATAGTGTCTGGTCTTCTATCTAGGTCTTTAATCCATTTTGAGTCTATTTTTGTGTATGGTGTTAGGGAGTGTTCTCATTTCATTCTTTTCCATGTGGCTGTCCAGTTTTCCCAGCACCACTTATTGAACAAGCTGTCCTTTCTCCATTGTATATCCTTGCCTCCTTTGTCATAGATGAGTTGGCTGTAGGTGCGTGGGTTGAATTCTGGGCTTTCTAGTCTGTTCCATTGATCTCTGTTTCTGTCTTTGTGCCAGTACCGTATGGTTTTGATGATTGTTGCTTTGTAGTATAGTCTGAAGTCCGGGAGCCTGATTCCTCCAGCTCTATTTTTCTTTTTCAGGATGCCTTTGGCTATTCTGGGTCTTTTGTTCTTCCAAACAAACTTTAACATATTTTGTTCGAGTTCTATGCAAATGTCCTTGGTAATTTGATAGGGATTGCATTGGATCTGTAGATTGCCTTGGGTAGTATAGTCATTTTGATAATATTAACTCTTCCAATCCAAGAGCATGGTGTGTTTTTCCATGTATTTGTGTCATCTTTGATTTCTTTCTCTCTAGGTAGGTTTATTCCTAGGTATTTTATTCTTTTGGATGCAATGGTAAACGGGATTGCTTCCCTAATTTCTTTTTCTGCTCTTTTATTGTTAGTGTATAGAAATGCCATCAATTTCTGTGTATAGCAGGCAGCGTGGCCCAAGAAGTTGAGGTGGTGGCATGTCTATACACCACCTTGACTTCTTGGGCCACGCTCTCTGCTTTGGACTGGAGTCCTGTGAGTGCTCATCACATCTGAGTTCACTACGTGGCCTGGTTCCTGCTGTCTGAAATACACTAGTCCCACCACACAGCCTGCGCTGGCCATCTCTTCCACAGTGGTCCTCAGAGATGCCAGGGAGGAAGGGGAGGGGTACCTATGGCCTCAGAGATCCTATGTGTGCTCCTAGTTCCACTCTGCTAAACTCTTGGCCCAGCACTGGTGCTAGGGAGGTGGGGATGGGTGGTGGCCTTGTCAGTGTGGCCTGAGGAGCAGAATGGGGCTGTTAAGGGGGTGCCTGGACAGGTGGAGGCTGGGGTTTGGATGAGGGTGTATCAGGGAGCCCTGCAGCTCTGGTCAGCCTCTCCTCTGGCCAGTATTTGTGACACAGAGAGCATCTTTGCCTGGGGGGGAGGTGGTCTTAGTATTTTAACCACAGTTGGGATTTTAGGAGCAGGTCATATCTGTGTGGTTGTTGGTTGAGAAATCCAGAAATGTAAATTCTCTGAGCTTGACAAACGCCCTCCAGCTGCAGGTCTTGCTGCCTTGGTTATGGCAGCTTTTTAGAAATCAGAGCTGAGGGGAGAGTTGAGTGGCCTGGAGGGCAGCCCCTTCTCCCCTCTTTTTCTCCCTGGTGGTGGCTGATGGAAATCGAAGGGCAAAACTCCCCTCTCCTCAAGTGTGGGCTATACCTGATTGTGTCTTTCCAAAGACACAACCCGAGGATGTGGAAAGGGGGAGACGGAGGAACTTGACAGTGGAGAAACCTGGTGAACACCACCTTAGCTGGGGGAATCCAGGTCAAGCAACAGTGATGGACACATTGGGACACATTTATGGTGCACCCCTGGAAGAGAAATGATGGAGATGGTGCATTACCTCTGTGGCCTTTCTCCCCAAACCCCATAGCTTCAGTCTAATTGGAAGGAACACAGCAGTCAAAATCCAACAGAGGGATCTTTTATAAAGCATCTAACCAGCCCTCCTTAGGAATTGATGAAACGGTAGTTCTTCAAAATCTGAGAATCTGTCACAGCCAAGAGAAGCCTAAGGAGGTAGGACATCTAAATGGAATGTGGTGCCCTGGATGGCATCCGGGAACAGATAAAGGACGCTGGGTAAATCTAAGGCAACATCTGTTGAGTGTGGCCTTAGCCAATAGTTACACACCATATTGGTTCATTAACCATAACATATGCAGCATTAATGTCAGATGTTAGTGATGGGAGACCCAGATGCAGGGTTATTACATGGGGACTCTGTACAATCTGCACACTTTTCCCGTGGGTCTAAAACTGTTTGGAAAAACAAAGTCTTTTGAAAGAAATTGGAGGGCAGTTTGAGTTCTGTCACCCTGGGATTCCTGGCACCGAGACTTGGGCTCCAAGCCTTGCTATTCCCTGCACCCCATCCCCCCAACCCCCTCCAGCTCCAGACCCTTGGCTTTGTTGTCCTGTTGGGCCTCCTTTTTTCCTGTCCACATGGAAACTGGGGGAAAGTTCAGCACGGTATTCAGGATAGATTTTTTAATGCCCCAGATTTCTGGGTGCTTGGAAAGAACCAGTTTCTCAAATGCAGTCTGCACAGGTGCTGGGGGCCATCCCAGATGAGGTGAGTCCCCTCTGCCCCAGTGAACTCATAGGCAGGCTGCATAGATGTCCTTGGTCTGATGACTGGACAGATCCCTGGGCCTCTGCTTCCTTAGGTGCGGGGGTCTGAGATGCTGCCCTCCCAGATCAGCTTCTGTGAATGACCAGTGGCCATTTTTTAGGGGATGATCTTGGTCACAGTAGGCGTCCTGGACCAAAGCCAGCGTGTGTGGTTGGCAGTTCAGCTGGGAGGCAGAGGAAGCCGAGGGTTGGGGGGAGTGGGCTGGAGCTGAGGCTTTATGGCCAGTGCCCAATACTTGGTGGGGACAGCTTTGTTCTCACAGGAAGGGAGGCCTGGTGGGGACATGGGAAAACCTGCCAGTAGCTGAAACCCTGATTTTGGGGTAATTTCATCTTCTTTAGCTTTCATAATGGTCACCTCCAGTATTTCTGGAGGAGGCCAGGGATGCAGTGAAAGGAGTGAGCCCCACAGGGGAGGGAGAAGTCCATTCAGGACCCCCACTGTCTTGTAAATGGGCGTAGCCCATAAGGATGGACAGTGAGAAGTCCGGCTGGTGTCCCAAAGCCCCCACCCACTTTGCAAGATGTCCCGAAGCCCCCACCCACTTTGCAAGATGACGGCTGGTGTTCTGAAGCCCCCACCCACTTTGCAAGATGACGTGACTCATGGATGAGACGATTCATGCACAGGGGTCACAGTGGGGTCAGGCATATGGGAGGTGCTTGGTATGGCAGGGCTGGTGCCTCCTGGGACAGAAACCTACCCCTCTGGGGACCCTGGGCCTGTCAGAGGAAATTATTTCTGTGGCCCTTATGACAAATCAGGTGAAAACTGCTTTTTTGGTTAAGTCAGAAGCAGTCACACATAAACAGTGTCACATGGCTCAACCCAGTAATTCAGCATTAAAGCAGTTTTGGGCAAGAGAGAACACTTTATTTTAATAACTCTAGTTCTTACCTACCTACAAATTCATCGTGTTGGAAAACAGAGATAAGCACACAGGTGGTATAGACATCCTGACTCCTCCTCTTTCTTTCACATGAAGTGATGGGGTTTGTACCTCATGCACTGACCCAGGCCCCTCCCTAGGACATTGGGGTTGTTTCAGGCTTGTCTGCTCTGAGCAGCACTATGATAAATACTGTTGTAGCTCTGTTTTCCACTTTTTGCAGATACACATGATTCTTTCTAGATGATATGTTTCCAGAAGTAGAATTGCTGGGCCAGATGCAAGGGCTACAGATGGACCTTCAGAAAGGCTCCATGGCCCAAGGACAGTGTGAGAGGGGGAGGGGCTTCCTTCCTTCCTTCCCTCCCTCCCCTTTTCCTGTTCTGCCCTCCTCCCTGCCTTTCTTCTTCCCTCCTCCCTCCCCTCTCCTCTCTTCTCAGCTTTCCCTTCTCTCTAGGTTTCCTCCCTCCCCTCTCCTTCTCAGCACCCCCTCTCCCCTCCCTCTCCCCCTTCCCCATGCCCCTCCCTTCCCTCTCCCTCCCCTCCCCCTGCTCTTCCTCATCCCCCTTCTTCCCCTCCCTCCTGCTCCCCTCCCCCACCTCCCCCCTTCTCCTCATGCCCTCCCCTCCCTCTCCCTCCTTTGACAGTTCACCACTGAGCAGTGGTCCAGCAAATATGGGTACAGCAGATGGGGTTCCAGCTGCCCCTGCAGGGCTTCCCAGAAGCACACAGGCTCTTTAGGGCCCCTCATCTAGGATTGCTTGTAAGGTTTTGACAGGAAACCAGGAACCCGTGGGGACCTGTGAAGAGTTTCAGAGGCTTACCTGTGACACACAGGCTGGTCCCAGGGAGCTGATGCTGAGGTGTGATCACATCCTTCAGGGAGATAACCCTTTCCTGATTGTACCCCACCCCCATGGTTGGAGTGCCGATGTCATGGGCTGGGGACCCTAAACCTAGGCTCACGAGCCATTATGTATTTAAAAAATATCTTATTTTTCTGGTGATTTGGCAAATGGAGGGATGCCAAGCCCCCTTTTCCTGAAGCTGCTGGGACCACCCCCGTGCATAAGTCAGGTGGCTGGTGGCCACCGTGGAACACTTGGCCTGGTATCCTGTCTCCCAGAGCTGTTGGCTGACCTGAGAATCCAAGGGAAAGCTGCTGAATTCAGCGGCCCCAGGAGAAGCTTTGTCCTTTTTTGAAGTGGCAGTGGATTCGCTCTGTTGAGCTGGAAGGAAGAATTTTTGCATTTCCTCTGGCTAAAGAACCCCAAATGGGACAATCTACATCAGTTCCCCCAAATTGGACTTTTAGACAAGTACTTAGAGAAATGGACTGTTTCCTATGCATGGACGCACATTCTGCTGGAACCTTCTGGTAATGAATTTTAAAGTACTTGTCCACTTAGTCTCATTCGCACATTCTGAGAGTCTTAAAAACCAGAGGCTGCCTGACTGAGGTCTGGGGGGCCCAGCTCCCTATTCCAGATAGGAGGCCTACTGGGGAGGCCCACCTCTCTCTGGCCAGTTCCCTTCTCCCCAGGTCAGCGGTGTTGTTTGTTAACAAGCATCAACATCTCTTTTACTCCCTCCCACCTGGTGATTCTGAAAGGCACCAGAAGAATGGGATGAAACCCAGGAGTAGTTCTGAGCCTTTTTTGGGTAGATGCTGTGTTCCGAGATGCAGTCTTTGTTTCTTCTTCTTTTTTGGAGTCCCCGGGGCCAGGGATCAGATCTGAGCCACAAGCTGTGCCAATGCCAGCTTCTTAACCCACTATGCTGGGCTGGGGATCAAACCTTTGTCCTGGTGCTGCTCAGATACCCCTGATCCCATTGTGCTACAGCGGGAACTCCCTGAGATGCATTCTTTCCGTGTATTGTTTCGTTATCTAACAGTAAAAGAGCTCATAAGTAAAAACTATAGATATAGATCTTTATTTAAAATATTGGCTTCTAATAATTATCTTGTATCTCTAGAGGAAGAGAGAGCTATTTTTGGGCAGCCAAGTTTGGGGTTGAGGACGACCTTGGCCTCCTGGATGGGGCCGGCCGCCTCTGGTGGGGAGAGGGAGCCTGCCCAGAGCTCTGGGCTGCAGACAGGGCATTTTGAGTTTTCCCTCCCATGTTCTGGGAATCCATTCCTCACTGAAGTCCCCTGACACCCTATTTCTGGCCTTGTTCAGGCCCACTTCCTCCACTCACAGGAGGGTGCCCGGTGGGAGGAAGCGGCAGGGGTTTCTGTGCTGGTTTTCAGAGCCGATGGAGCCAGAAGCAGGCCAGCCATGCCGTAATTTAGTGGAGGAACAACCAGCAAGAAAATCCATTCTTGCCTTGTGGTGCTAGAAGTTCTGCTTAGAGGGAGGGCCAGGAGTCAGAACAGGATGTTGCTTGTAGGAGATGGAGACAGAGAAGGCGAGCCCAAGGGCCTGGGTGGGAGACCAGCGTGGGTGAGGTCTGACACCAGGGAATTGGTGGCTCCCGGTCAGCAAGACCTCAGTTCTGTTGTTCATTGGAGTCCTTCCTTCCAGTATGGACTGGATTCTGGAATCTGTATTCTAAGTAATGAAAAAGCGGCCAGCAGGTTTTCATGGTGATGGGGTCTGCTTTATCAGGTATGCTTGAGCTGGAGAGGTGGTGTCGTTCAAATTCAGGAGCCGGACCAGTGCAGTTATTAAGGACTGACTTATGTAAGTGTGTCTTCCTCAAAAGTGTGAAATCTGCAAGGTGACTTTTAGGATTCTTGGTGTGGGTTGGGGACAGCCCTTTGTGTAGGTGGGTTTAATACCCTCTTGTGTGCACCTCATTTCCTGGGGATCACCGAGGAACAGCTCTTTGATTTTCAATTTTAAACCCTTATCTTTTGACAGTCGGCCTTATACAGAGCAGAATGGGCTGCAATTACAGTGCTCCTAATGGGATGGGTTTTATTTCCAGAATGAGTGGACTGTGACAGCATTGCACTGCATTCGTATGACTGCTCACAATAGCCCATTTTTCTTTCGTTTAATGGAAAATGTGGCACCGAAGCCTGCTTCACAGTTCTGCCCCCACGGTGGCCTGGGCGGATCCTGGCTCATCTCTGAGGCCACCTGCACGCACCATCGAATGTGCCCTTCATGGCCCAGAGAGGGAGGGAGAAGGAGGGGCCTGGGTCTGACTTAGGACCTGTGTGGCTTTTATTTTACTGAATTTTGTCAAGAAACATTTTGTACAAGTTGTTTTGGTGGTGTTTTTTTTGCGGGAGAAAGGGAGAGCAGTGTTTCTTGGGATTCTGTGATGGCCAAAGATGCTGCCCAGATGAAGAGGCGGGTGGGGGCCAGATGGGATGGAAGCTCGGGTCCCAGAGAGCCTGACAGGGCCTGGCCAGTGTGCAACAAAACCATTTGCTTTCATAGACCTCACAGTGCCAGGATCAGGGTCCCATGGTCAACAGGCCTGCTGCTCACCTCCTCTCCTCACAGCGGGCTTGTGGAATGTTCTGGAGTCAGAGTATCTAAACTGTTCCTTGGGTGTTTAAACTTGAGAGAGCTCGATGACCATTCAGCCATAAAAGTCTGCCTTTCCCCAGAGGAGCAGATGCCAAAGAAAGTGTGTCTGTTTGAGCCAACCCTAATGCAGCCTGCAGAGTGTCAGAGAGGAAATCGGGTCTTGACCTGTACAATGAGAGACCTTTCATTTCTGGAGTCTTAATGTTGTTAAAAAAAAAAATCCACTTGAGGAGTTCCCATTGTGGCTCAGTGGGTTAAGGACCTGATGTTGTCTCTGTAAAGATGTGGGTTTGATCCCTGGCCTCACTTAGTAGATTAAGGATCCAGTGTTGCCACAAGCTGTGGTGTAGGTCACAGATTTGGCTCAGATCTGGTGTTGCCATGGCTGTGGTGTAGGCCAGCAGCTGCAGCTGATTCGACCCATGGCCTGGGAACTTCCATATGCCCCAGGTGTGGCCCTAAAAAATTTTTTTTTAAAAAATCCACTTTACCATTGGTAAAAACATCCTCTTATGTGTTTGCAAATTACACCTCTGGCCTCTCTCAAGTACCCTGTAGGTGGGTGGCTGTGCTTTTTATGAGGCTGGAGCCCCTGGATTTTCCGGGCTCCAGCCTGGCCTCTTGCTGGGAGCTGCTTGTACTGTTTTTTTTTTTCAACCACATAATAAACATATATTTATAGATATGTGATTTCATAATTCTAATTCAAGAAATAAAGCTTCTGCGGGGATCTGTTAGGATCTGTGTTCTTACTGCACATGGCTCAGCCCATCTGGGAACATCTGCTTAGACCAGATGATGGAGGTGGTGGTGGCAGGGCACCACGGCCACCTCGGGAAGGGCCCTCTCACCCATGTCCCATTCTGTGCATCCTGGGCTGGAGTGGCTGCTTCATCACAGGGCAGGACCTCGTTTATTTCTTTTATTCTTTTTTTTTCTTTTTGTCTTTTTAGGGCTGTACCCACGGCATGTGGAGGTTCCCAGGCTAGGGGTCTAATCGGAGCTCTAGCCACTGGCCTGTGCCACAGCCACAGCAATGCAAGATCCGAGCGGCGTCTGTCACCTACACCATAGCTCATAGCAACGCCGGATCCTTTAACCCACTGATCGAGGCCAGGGATCAAACCTGCAGCCTCATGGTTCTTAGTCAGATTCATTTCCGCTGCGCCACAACAGGAACTCCTAGGACCTTGTTTAAAACCCGTATTTGACATCTTGTGCTACAGATAGGGCAGCTCTCTTTGATTTTGGTAGAAGGGCCTTGGGGCTCCTCACCATTTAGAGAAGCTGTGGAATGTCCTCTCCACCTCCCACCTCACCCTCCTGGAGTGAGTCCTGCTCCCGTGTGTTCCTTGGCAGTCATTCCTCCAGACTTACTTTTTTCTTTTCACAGCTGCACCTGTGGCATATGGAAGTTCCCAGGCTAGGGGTCGAATTGGAGCTGCAGCTGTGACCTACACCACAGCTTTGGCAACACAGGATCCGAGCCCTACACTTGCAGGTTGTGGCAACGCCAGATTGTTAACCCACTGAGTGAGGCCAGGGATTGAACCTGAATCCTCATGGATTGAACCCGAATCCTCACGGACACTGTGTTGGGTCCTTAACCCAAATGAGCCACAGTGGGAACTCCCAGAGTTGTTTCTTAGACAGAGACTTCTCTTGGGCTATACTAGGCTGGGGCTTCTCCGTGAGAAGTGGAGACATTCTGGGAGCTTCCACTAATGAGATGGCTGTTGGGCCTCTGCTCGGTCTCCTGACATCATTATTTTTTTAGTTTCTAAAATGGTGGTAAAATATATGTAACATAGAATATGTCCCATTTTGGTCATTTTCAAGGGTACGATTCAGTAGTATTAAATACATTCACTTTGTTGTGTAACCATCACCACTGTCCAGTCTCCAGAACTTTTTTCATCTTCCCAAACTGAGATTCTGTCCCCATTAAACACTAATGCCCCATTTTCCCCAACCCCAGCCCCTGGAAACCAAATTTTACTTTCTGCCTCTGTGAGTTTGACTCCTTTAGGGGCCTGATATAAGTGGGATCCTATAGAGTTTGTCTTTTTTTTAAAACTGAAATAAAGTTGATTGACAATGTAGTGTTAATTTCAGGTGTACACCATAGTGATTCATATATATGTAATATGTATATATCCATTCTTGTCTGATTCTTTCCCATTATTTGTGATTACAAAATATTGAGATTAATTCCCTGTGTTATGTGGTAGGACCTTGTTGGTAATCTCTTTGATATGTAGTAGTGTGTGTTTGTTAATCCCAAACTCCTAATTTATCCATTTTCTCCCCTTCCCCCTTTGGTAATTAAAAGTTTGTTTTCTATGTCTGTGGGCCTATTTCTGTTTGAAAATAAATTTATGTTATATTTTAGAGTCCTTATATAGGTGATACATATTTGTCTTATTCTTTCTGACTTATTTCACTTAGCATGATGATCTCTATCCATGTTACTGCAAATGACATTATTTAATTCCCTTCTATGGGTGAGTCATATTCCATTGTGTGTGTGTGTGTGTATTAATATATACACATATATATATACACACATATACATCACATCTAGGATTTGTCTTTTTATGACTGGCTTATTTATTTTTCACACCCATTTTTTTTCTTTTGGCTGTGCCTGTGGCATGTGGAAGTTCCCAGACCAGGGATCAAACCTGAGCCACAGTGGTGACAACACTGGATCTTTCACCTGCTTAGCCACCAGGGAACTCCAGAATTTCCTTGCTTTTTAGTGCCAGCTTTTTGGGGCATGATTGACAAATAAAAATTGGTGTGGCATAATATGTACACAATATTAAGGTGTACAGTGTGATGATGTAATATCTGTACACTTGAAAATGTTACCACAATGAAATTAATTAATGTGGCCATCACCTCACATAATTACCTTTTTTTTTTTTTTAATGATGAGGACAGTTACGGTCTGGCTTCTTAGCAGATTTCAAGTGCACAGTGCATTCTTATTAACCGTAGTCACCATGCTGTGTATTAGATCCCTAGAAATTGTTCATCTTATGATTAAAGTCTGTACCTTTTTATATGTATTTTCTTTATCCATTCATTTGTCTGTGGACACTGGAGTTGTTGCCTTGTCTTGGCTGTTGTAAATAAAGCTGCAGTGAACGTTTGAGTGCATATATCTCTTTGCGATAGTGATTTCGTTTCCTTTGGATGTATACCCAGAAGTAGAATTGTAGGTCATATAATAGTTCTGTTTTTAGTTTTTTGAGGAACCTCCATACTATTTCCCATAGTGGCTGCATCAATTTACATTTCCACCAAGAGTGCATGAGGTTTCATTTTCTCCGCATGCTCACCAACACTTGTTATTTCTTGTCTTTTGACAATGGCCGTTCTAACAGGTGTGAGGTAATATCTCCTTGTGTATTTGTTTGTTTTTGTTTCTTTCTCTCTTTTTTTGGCCACCCTGAGGCATATGGCACTTCCAGGCCAGGGATCAGATCTCAGCCACAGTTTCAACCCAAGCTGCAGCTGCTGCCACACTGGATCCTTAACCCACTGTACTGGGCTGGGGATCGAACCTGCATCCAGCGCTTCCAAGACGCCACTTGGTTCTGTTGCACCACAGTGGGAACTTCTTTCTCTCTTTCTCTTTTATTTTTTCTCCTTGTGGTTTTGATTTGTATTTCCCTGATGATTAGTGATCTTGAGCACCTTTGAATGTGCCTGTGGCTATTTGTATGGCTTTGGAAAAATGTCTGTTCAGGTCCTTTTCCCTTTAAAAATTTTGTTTTTTGGTTTTTGGTTTTTTTTTTTTGGAGTTGTATGAGTTCTAACATATTTAGGAATATGTAAGAACTTCTTTCCTTTTTAAGGTTGAGTAATATTCCATTGTAGGTACATACCACATTTTGTTTATCCATTCATCCATTGGGCATCATGAATAGCTCTCATGTAGTGGAAGGAACAAAGTGGCAGGGGCTTGGTCTTGGGTGTTCACACCCTCTGCGCCTAGGCAAGAGTGGGCTGGCTGCTCTGGTGCTTGCTCATTCCTGCTCAGGCATGCCATGGGCATCTGAGCCTGGTGCTGAGAGTAGAGGATGCAGATGGCAGTGGGAGCCAGTTCCCACCCTCAGAAAGGGGGCAGCAGGGATAGGCCAAGTGCATGGCAGCTCCTATTCAGGGCTTTAACAAGTTAAAAAAAGAGCTTGTGTTCCTCCTGAAGGCGGCATGGTCACAGGCCACCCAAAGGATGTGTCTCCCTTTGAAGAATTGGGTGGGAGTGTCTGGGAAGGCTGTGTTTCTCCCTTTGTCAGGATGGGGGCTCCCACCATGCAAACTGTGGGGAGCTCCTGTGATCATAGCCAGTGGCACAAGAGCCCGGGAGGTCCTGCAATTTCATACAAGGTTTTCAGTACATTTTATTCAAAATTGATCCTATATCTATGAATAGAGATGTAAAAATATTATTTACAAATATGGAAATATCCATCAGAAGAATTAAAATCAGAAATAAGGAAATGGGGATTTCCTGTTGCAGCTCTGTGGCAATGAACCTGACTAGTATCCATGAGGATGCGGATTCAATCCCCTGCCTCGCTTAGTGGATTAAGGATCCGGTGTTGCCATGAGCTGTGGTATAGGTTGCAGACGCGGCTTGGACCGGGAGTTGCTGCAGCTGTGGCTGTGGCCTAGGCCGGCAGCTGTAGCTCTGATTCTGCCTGTAGCCTGTGAACTTCCATATGCCCCACTTGTGTCCCTAAAAGGCAAAAAAAAAAAAAAAAAAAAGAAAGAAAAAAAAGAAGAAAAAGAAAAAAGAAAAGGAAAGAAAGGAAAGAAATGGATTGGTAGTAGTGTGGGCATTGTCTGGATCAGGGAATGTGGCCTTTCATTTTAAGTCCTTTAAGAATTTGGAAGGCAGCTGTGCTTATCACTATACCATCAATGCTGGACATCTTTCAGTGTTTTTTTTTTTTTTTTTTTTTTTTTTTTTGTCTTTTTGCTATTTCTTGGGCCGCTCCCGCGGCATATGGAGGTTCCCAGGCTAGGGGTCGAATCGGAGCCGTGGCCACCGGCCTACACCAGAGCCACAGCAATGCAGGATCCGAGCCGCGTCTGCAACCTACACCACAGCTCACGGCAACGCCGGATCGTTAACCCACTGAGCAAGGGCAGGGACCGAACCCGCAACCTCATGGTTCCTAGTCGGATTCGTTAACCACTGCGCCATGACGGGAACTCCCTTTCAGTGTTTGATTACTCGATGTAACTGTAAGAACAGTCTCCTTTCTTTAGGTCTTTGTAACAGCCAGTGGCTGACCAACCTGTCCAGTTGCCTGGTGGTAGAGTCAGAAGTGTCTGTCCACAGGTGACCGGGGCGGTGACGACCACCACAGTGTGGGGGTTTCTACAGCGCCAGGTAGGAAGTGCGAAGTGCTCAGGGGTTGATGGTTAACAGCATCTGGCATGGTAGTTCCTGCTAATACCTTAATGGTGGGCAATAAATTAAAGTGCTGCCCAAGACTTGCATCTTGACAGGAACCTTCAGCGTCTTGTGTCAAAGGCTTGAGGATTGGGGCATTTCTTGTGCATAAAGTTGTTATCAGCCAGGATTCTTGGCCTCCTTAATCGGTATCAATTGATAAGAAGCCAGACAAGAAATTCAGGCAGGGCTTTACTGGCACTTGTGCCACAGCTGGGGGGAGCAAAAACAACTAACAAGTTCCCATGCTTTCTCCCCAAGGCGAGGAGCTGGTTCCTTATATGGTGGGTGAGGATGGGTCCAGGGATTGGGCCAGAGGGGTGACTTGGATGGTCTGCCCATCCCTTTGGTGGTATTGTGTGCCTGGGTCGGGGCAGAGGGGAGAGGGGGGTGTTTTTAATACCATGCTTTTGCTTCCCACTTTTCAGAAGTGGCAGTTGGGTTTTTGCTGTTTTTGTATCTTGTTCATAATTTGCCCCAACTGCGAATGCATGCAGTTATTTTTAGTCCCTTATAGTTTCTTTTGTTGCTCGAGGAGACTTTTATCCAGGTGCAGGCACTGTAGTAAAGGGTCCCAGGTCCTGAGTCCCAGCTTGTCTCAGAGAGGGCTGGTGAAGGAGCTTTCAATCCAGGGCACCTGGACGGTACTTCAGTCCCTTTGCAGACAACTCGTGGGTTGGTTGGGAAGGAGAGGTATCACTGTCTTTTTTTTTTTTTTTTTCTGGTCTTTTTGTCTTTTTAGGGCTGCACCTGCGGCATATGGAGGTTCCCGGGCTAGGGGCCTAATCAGAGCTGTAGTCGCTGGCCTACGCCACAGCCACTGCAGATCCAAGCAGTGACTGCAACCTACACCACAGCTCACAGCAGTGCCGGATCCTTAACCCACTGAGCGAGGCCAGGGATCAAACCCGAAACCTCATGGTTTCTAGTCAGATTTGTTTTCCCTGGGCCACGATGGGAACTCCTTCTTTTATTTATTTATTTTTTAAATAAACCATTCTTACAGCAGCTTTAGGTTCACAGCAAAATTGAAAGGTTCAGAGATTTCCTGTATACCCTCTGTCCCTCTGCCCCTACCCAGCCTTCTTCATGATCAACATCATTGTCTGGAGTACACATTTGTTACAAGGGATGACCCCACACTGACACATCACTGTCACCCAAAGTCCATAGTACATTAGGGTCACTCTTGCTGTTGCACATTCTGTGGGTTTGGATGAGCATATATGCACCATTATAGTATCATACAGTCAGACAACATAGTTTCATCTCCTTAAACATCCTGTGTTCGCCTCTTCGTTCCTCCAGCACCTAACCCCTGAGCCCTGGCAACCACTGATCGTTTTAGCTGTCTCTAGTTTTGCCTTTTCCAGAATGTCGTATAATTGGAATCATACACTTCCTTTTTTTTCTTTTTCTTTTCTTTTCTTTTTCTTTTCCTTTTTTTTGCTTTTTAAGTCACACCCGAGGCATATGGAAATTCCCAGGCTAGGGGTCTAATTGGAGCTACAACTTCCATCCTACACCACAGCTCATGGCAACACCAGATCCTTAACCCACTGAGTGAGGCCAGGGATCAAACCCGCATCCTCATGGATCCTAGTTAACCACTGAGCCACGGAGGGAACTCCTGGAATCATACACTTTCACATTGGCTTCTTAATAATATGCACTTAAGTTTCCTCCATGCCTTTGCATGTCTTGACAGCTCATTTCTTTTCCTTGCTTCATCATATTCCACTGTCTGCGTATACTTTGGTTTATTTATCCACTCACCTACTGAAGGATCTTGTTTGCTTTCAAGTTTGGCAATTATGAATAAAACCAGTATCAGTATCTGCGTGCAAGTTTTTGTATGGACTTAAGTTTTCAACTTTGGGTGGGGGTAGAATACCAAGGAGTGCATTTCCTGGACCTATGGTAAGAGTATGTCTATCTTTCTAAGAAACTACCAAACTGTCTTTCCAAGTGTCTGTATCTACCCCTTTTCATTCCCACTAGCAGTGAATGAGAGTTCCTGTTGCTCCATATCCTTGCTAACATTTGGTGTTGTTGGTGTTCCAGATTTTAGCCATTCTAGTAGATGTGTAGTGAGTCTCATTGCTGTTTTAATTTGCATTGCCCAAGTTCAAAGCATCTTTTTATATGCTTATTGGCCATTTTCTTCTTTGGTGAGGTGTCTTCACATTTTTGGCTTATTTTATGTCTGGATTGTTTGTTTTCTTATTGTTGAATTTTAAGCTTTCTTTGTATGTTTTGCATGACAAGTTCTTTATCAGATATGTCTTTTGCAGATATCTTCTCTCAGCCTGTGGCTTATCTTTTTCTTCTTTTAATTGTCTTTCATAGAGCAGAAACTTTTCATTTTAATGAAATCCAGCTTATTGGTTCTTTCTTTCATGGACCATGGTTTTGGTGTTATATCTAAAAAAGTCATTGCCAAATACAAGGTCATCAAGATTTTCTTCTGTATTCTTTCTGGGAGTTTATAGCTTTGTGTTTTGACATTTAGGTCTGTGATCCATTAATTTTTGTCAAGTACATGGAGTCAGTGTCTGGATTTATTTTTTTGCATATGGATGTCCATTTGTTCCAGTACCATTTGTTGAAAAGACTATCTTTTCACATTGTATTGCTTTTGTTCCTTTGTGAAATACCAGTTGATTATTCGTATGTGAGCCATCTCTGGGCTGTCTGTTCTAGTCCATTGATCTGCCTGTTCTTTCACCAGTACCACACTGCCTTGATGACTGCAGCTTTAGGGTAGCTCTGGAAGTCAGGTAGTGTGCATCTTTCAACTTGATTCTCTTTCCTTCTCTTTTGTGTTTTCCCACCATTCCTCTTAAAGCTCTTGCCCATGTGTGCACTGCAATGATTTGTTTTCATAGATGTTAAAATCATGGCTGGTGTCTAGATCATCATTTTAGAAATTCTATGTGGCCAGTGAAGCACTTTTTCTCTTTTCATTTTTATATAGCTGTATCTATTTCCAATTTTAGTTTCATATCACTTCTGTCTAATAGTGTATCCGCTTGAGATGGTTTGCTTTCTATTGGATAGGCTTGAGAAGAAATTACTTAAAAATTCGTATATTTAGAGTTTCAAGGATCATAAGTGTTGATTTTTAGGGAACATCCCAATTTTCACATTATGTGATTCTTCTCCAAAAAGGAGGGTCATGAAATGACAACCTTGCATTTTCTGCTTCCTGGTAAGAAGCACTGAACTGTAAGAGGTTATGATTTTAATTTTAATTGCATATTAATACCTTTGAAAGCCGAAGGTTCTGTGTGTCTGGGTTATGCATCTCTAAGTTGGGAGGTATGGTGCACTGAGGGCTGATCCAGCAAGGAGCCCTTGAGCTGTATGGTTTGGGGTCTTCTGGCTGCCTTCCCACTGTGTGCAGGGAGACCAGATCCCAGAGAAGCACAATAGCAGATCCGTCTTATTGGGAAGAAAGGACACAGCCACCAGCACTGGAGTGTTTTGCTTCTCCTGAACAAATAAGATAGCACGTTGCTGGCATTTGTAGCTCACATAGGACCGTGTGGCCCAGGCTTGCCTGCTGGTCTGCTTGGCAGAGATAAGGTGCCCAGACGCAGAGCCTCTCTGCAGATTCAGGGAAGGAGTTTAATTCCGTGCACTTCCTGCGTCTCATTTACAGTTTGCTCGTAATGATATGCGCTTGTTCTATATGGAGCTGTGTATGGATTCTTTCTCTGTCTTCAATTTAATGGATCTTTAAAAATAAAAATCTATCTTGCTTAAGCCACTTAGAGATGTTTCACACTTAAAAAAACAAAAGGTAGCTGCTGTAATGATCCCTTTGTCCATCCCACACCACGGCCTTGTGGGCAGTTGCTGTCCTGAGCCCATTTGGACACGTTTCTCTTCTTATCAGAAAGGGAGCTGTAAATAGTGCAGATCAGTGACTCATGTTAGCATTAGTGATGGAAAAATGGAAAGAGATGCTTCCTTGATGTTGCCATTCCAAGTTAAGCTAATGAGGGTGCATATTTGTTGCTAGCTGCTGATGGCAGACATCACTAGAGTAATTTGGATTAGTGGGAAGTTGGAACATATTGTTTTAAAAGAGATTTCAAGAGCATCATCTTTGGAAATCCTCTGTAGATATGAATTCTCCCCTTCTTTTCAATCCTGCTTATATAGCTGTATCTGAATTTTTCATTGCCTAGCTGTTTCATTGCTTAGCCTGAGCCATCTCGAATTCTATTAAATGGGCTTAACATTAGATTATTTAAAATATTTTTTACTGCCATTTGGAAGACCTGGAAGTGTTTCCAGTGTTTGTATTCGGGTCACGGATATGCCACTGTGCATCACTTTGTCACATGTAGAGCCAGGCTATTTCAAGGAAGGGCCGGAGAAGAGACTTGCTATTTCTGAGAATATCCAGTGGATTAGGAAGCATGGGTTGTTCAAAGATCTGTCCTTTGTGCTTTGAAATCTGAAATGGAGAAGCCGTGGCCTCATGGGGACCTGGATGTTTGGAACCTGGGAGGGGGCAGGTCAGGCTCTTGGCTTCATGTAGCAGCTACATCCAGCCCTAGATGGCCTGACATTGTGGAAGTGAAGATGCATAAAAAGCCCGAGGTCCGTGGCTGGCTACTTACTCAGGCAGGCGTGGGGTGAGGAGGCTGGGTGACTGGTGGGTGGGGGTTCCTGCCTGGCACCCTCCAGAGGCTGGTCTTCTTTACTCTGCAGCTTCCCATTTCATCTGGGTGCCCCCATGTGGTTATGGGCTGCAGGGATGTTGGAGGCCAAACCTCCAGCCCCAGTGTCTCCTCATTTTTATCCTTCGTTCTCTGGGCCTTTTGCTCGAAGCTACTTTGATTATCTCATGTATGTATTTACTGTTAAAATGTACATTAAGCATTTAGTAAGGGAAAGATTTCAAAGACACAAAACATCCATCCATTGATCCATTCATCCATCATTCAGTACGTACTTGTGAAACACCTACCATGTGCCATACACCGTGGTGGGTGAAACAAGGGTTTCTGTGTTCCTCAGAGCTCATGTTCTGATACTGAGCATAACAACACTGTCTGGGGCAGGGATCACAAAGTTTGTCACCTCAGTTTCCTGGGTCATAATCAAGGACTGAAAGCAAGAACCTCCAGAAAAATGAGGTGGGGGGAGGGCACTTGACTCACCTGCTTAGCGGCTGAGCTTAAGGCACTTGGGTACACACTTCCTAACAGCATCCTTGCCCTTTGGGTGGGATGCCAAGGGGCAGGCAGGGGTGGGCAGGGAGGCAATATGTGCAGACTGCTGGGTCAGGTGACAGACTTAGAGCAGTGGAGGAGAGGGACAGCCCTGCCATGTGGGGCTTCCAGTCTGCAGCATCTTAGCAGTTACCCACATTTTAGAAAAAATTCTACTAAAGCACTTAGCTTTTTGCAGTATATTTTACACTTTAATGCCATTTCACCCTGTGCTGGGTAATGGGATCCTCTTCACCTTGGGGGGTGACCTTCCTTCCTGAGGAGCCTCGGACTCCTTCCCTCTCTCCTCCTGGAAGTTAATCCTTCCTTTCCAGCTGCCCTTCCCAGAGGTCAGTTTTTTCTGTGCTGACACCTCCTAGCTAGAATGTGAAATCCCTGAAAGCACAGACAGTGAGTTTCATCTTAATGCTGCTGGATATGAAATGCATTTTGGGAGTTCCCTGGTGGCACAGGGGATTAAGGATCTGGCATTGTTGCTGCCATGGCTCTGGCTACTCCTGTGCTGCTGGTTCGATCCCTGGCCCGAGAACTTCTGCATGCTGCAGGTGCAGCCAAAAAAAGAAAAATGCATTTTGGTAAAGGGCCCAACCAAGACACACATATTTCATAGAGTAAAAGTGATGCCTCCTCTCCCATTTTTATGCCTCTCCACAGAGGAAATGTTGACGGGTACTGGTGGCAGCCCTCTGGGCTGTACGCCTTTGCATCTGAACATGGACTTGCAGATACGTATACATTGCTGTGTCTGTAACTGGGATCTACACACACACACACACTTTAGCTAACTTGACATTTTCATGAAATCCTAGGCTTTTTTTTTTTTTTTTTTTTGCTTTTTGGGGCTGCACCCATGGCATATGGAGGTTCCTAGGTTAGGGGTCAAATCGGAGCTACAGCTGCCAGCCTATGCCACAGCCACACCAATGCAGGATCCAAGCCGCATCTGTGACCTACACCACAGCTCATGGCATGCCAGATCCCTGACCCAATGAGTGAGGCCAGGGATTGAACCCGCAACCTAATGGTTCCTAGTCGGATTTGTTTCCGCTGCACCATGTTGGGAATTCCGAACGAAATCCTAGGCTTTTAAGATTTCTGTTAGTTTGTATTGGCCTACCTCTTAAAAAAACAAAACAAAAACAAAAAAACTCTACCCTAGTTTATTTAACCATTCTCCTATTTATGGGCACTTAGTTTGCTTCCAGTTTTTAACAAGATTGCTGCAATGAAAATCCTTATACTCACATCATTTCACATATATGTGAGTCCTCCTGGAAATGGAGTTGCTGGGTAAAAGGATGCGCATATTTAAATTTTTGATAGAGAAGGCTGAATTGCTTTTCTAAAAGGCTTCACTGGGACTCCTTCTAAAGAAATACTTTTTTTTAAATTTTATTTCAAAGGGAGGAAACAAGCAAAAAGGAATCCACCACCAATAGCTAAATAAAGAGAGTAGTGTCCCCTCAGGCCATAAACTGTGAAATCCCACAGCTCGGAGAGGTGGAGGACCCAGGCAGAGGTTGACATGGGTTCTGAGGTTTCCTGAACTGTCCTCTTCCCCCAGTCCCCATAAAAAGCAGCCCTGGGGGAAGGTGAACAACTGAAGATCTGAGAGTTTACTAATGTCCCTCAGTCTGGAGAGAGGGAGACTGTGATGGTGAGGTTGGGGAGGTATGCGTCTTCTCCAGGGCTGCTGCCCATGGTCTGAGCTGCATTTTGGAAGAATCCCTTAGCTCTGTCTTCCAGTTTACCCATCGGCTCTTCAATTACATCCATTCTTATTACATTCAGCCTTCTGAATATCAACCACCATATATTTATTTTTAAGTTGGTCGTGTGTTTTTTTCAATCAAGTTTTTAAAAAAGTGTAGTTAATTTATAATGTTGTATTAATTTCAGATGTACAGCAAAGTGGTTCAGTTATTTGCATATATATATGTAAATATGTATATGTATAATTTTCAGATTATTTTCCATTCTAGGCTACTACAAAATATTCCCTGTGCTTTACTCCTTTTTGTTTACCTGTTCTATATATAGCAGCATGTATATGTTAATCCCAAACTCTTACTTTATCCTTTCCTCTTTCCACTTTGGTAACCATGACTTTGTTTTCTATGTGTATGAATCTGTTTCTGTTTTATAAATAAATTCTATAAATAAGTTCATTTGTATCCTTAGTTAGATTCCACATAGAAGTGATACTGTATCATGTTTTTTGTCTTTTTCTGTCTGATTTGCTTAACTTAGTTTGATAATCTCTAGGTCCATTCATGTTGCTGCAAATGGCATTATTTCATTCTTTTTTTTTTATGACTGAGTAGTATTCCATTGTATATGTACCATATCTTTATCCATTGGACATTTGGGTTGTTTCCATGGCTTGGCTATTGTTAATAGTGCTGCAGTGAACATAGGGATGATATATATCTTTTTGAATGAACGTTTTGTCCAGATTAATACCCAGGAGTAGAGTTGCTGGATCATATGGTAGTTCTATCTTCATATTTCTGAGGAACCTCCCTCCATACTCTTCTCCATAGTGGTTGTACCAACAGGTATTCCTACCAACAGTGTAGGAGAGTTCACTTTTCTATACAGCTTCTCTAGCGTTTGTTTTTTTGTAGACTTTTTGGTGATGGCCATTCAGACTGGTATGAGGTGGCACCTCACTGCAGTTTTGATTTGCATTTCTCTAATAATTAGCAGTGTTGTGCATCTTTTCATGTGCCTGTTGGCCATCTATCTTCAAGATTTATTTGTATAAATGTCTATTTAGGTCTTCTGCCCATTTTTTGATTGGGTTGTTTGTTTTCTTGATATTAAGCTGTACAAGCTATTGGTATATTATAGAAATTAATCCCTTGTCACCAACCACCATATATATATGTATATTTTGTCCTTTTGCCTTTTCTAGGGCCACTCCCGAGGCATATGGAGGGTCCCAGGCTAGGGGTCTATTCAGAACTGTAGCCGCTGGCCTACGCCAGAGCCACAGCAATGCGGGATCCGAGCCCCATAGCTCACAGCAACGCTGGATCCTTAACCCACTGAGCAAGGCCAGGGATCGAACCCACGACCTCATGGTTCCTAGTTGGATTCGTTAACTACTGAGCCACAACGGGAACTCCAATCACCATATTTTTTAAGTTAGTAGCCATAATCATTTCAGCAGTTTTAGGTTTATAGAAAAGTTGAGCAGAAAGGTCCCATATAGACTCTAACCCCTCTGACCCCTAGTTTCCTGTTATCAGCGTCTTGCTTTAATATGGAACATTAGTCACCCCTGATGAGCCAATATTGGTACACTATTACTATTAGTAACTAAATTAGGGTTAGTTTCACTATGTGTCCTACATTCTGTGGGTTTTAGTAAAAGCATAATGACTCACATTACCATTCATTTGCTTTACTAGATCATTAGTTGTGTCCTTGTCTGGTTAACTTCTTCCTGTTTTAAGGCTACCTTTTGGTAACAACCTTTGGGGTCTTGGGAAGGGCCAGGGTGCTGAGGTGCTGGCTGTCTTTGAAGGAGTGTTGCTCCTGTGATGTCCGGATACCCCTGAATTCTGACCCCGCTCAGATCTCCTTACCCATCACTATGAGGCAAGGATAACGGTGGTGATGATGGTCGCAGGGAGCCTGTGGGGCCTGAAAGGCTGCACGGTGAAGCAGCTGGCCTCCCCAGGCTTCACTTCCCAGGTTCCCCCTCCCTTCACTCTCTGAAATTTGTGCCATTTATCTCGGAATGGTCTGGCCAGATGTAGTATTTTATTTTATTATTTTTATTTTTTGGCCATCTTTGATGCAGGTGGAAGTTCCTGGGCTAGGGATCGAACCTGTGCTTCAGCAGTGACCTGAGCCACAGCAGTGACAGTGCTGAGTCCTTAACCCATCGTGCCATGGGGGAACTCCAGGATGTAGTATTCTAGAGGACTACTTCAGTGGGTATGGTGTGTGGGTATCTGTCCTGCTCTGCTCTCCAGTGATGGGCAGTGTGGGGCTCTGGGGACTCTGGGAGGGCTGCTGCTGTGATGCCACCCCCGCCTTGCTCATGATGAGCATGTGAATAGGGAGGGAGGTGGGAATAGGTTTGAGGCCTTTTCAGGATGGGGACAGGCCCCTCACTGTGTCAGAATAAGAACTAGCTTGGATGTGCATGTCTCTCTGGCAAGCTGTGCTCCCTGACTCCAAGTGACAGGGGAGCCTTCCCAAAAGGCATCTTTCCAGCTTGTGGCTATCCAGGGGCAGAGCCTGTGCCCCCTTCTCATCCTGCAGCCCTGAAGCTGGTGTCCAGGTCACACCTAGGGCCCACAGCTCACTGGCCTCGACTGGTATGTGGAGGTGTTCATGAGTGGGCTGGGAGGGTGCTGCTGGATGCCCCAAACCTGGTTGCAGTGGTCACCCTGCCCACCTAACAGGTGGCCCGGGGAGCCACTGTTCCCCTGAGCATCCATCTCTCTGTGTCTTGGGGACAGTCCTGTCATTGAGTCACCATTCAGTGGGTGCCATAGAGCATCACCATGGGTGGGAAGGCATAGGAACTGTAGGGTTTCTGTCCTAATGGATGGTGCTGCTCATGTCCCAGGACACAGGGCAGGACAAGGCTGCAGCATGGATGGGTGAGTGGGGGGCTGAGAGATTATCTGGGGCTCACCCGGCGCAGGCCTGGCAGGTCCGAACAACAGCACAGAGCCTGGGAGGCTGGGCAGAGTGAGTGATGGATGGAGGCCAGGCCTGGAGGCTTCCCCTGCCTGCCGCCTGCCCCCCACAGTCTGAGAGTGTGCATTCTAGGTGATGGGGGCCTTTGCAGGAGGGTGGTTGAGGAGAGGAAGATGTGATCTGACTTACGATTTATTTATTTATTTTTTTAATTTAATGGCCATACCCCCAGGATATGGAAGTTCCTGGGCCAGGGATTAAATCCAAGCTGCAGCTGTGACCTATGCCTTAGTTGTGGCAATGCCAGATCCTGTAACCTACAGGGCTGGGCCAGCAGTTGAACCTGTACCTCCATAGAAACCTGAGCCACTGCAGTTGGATTCTTAACTCACTGCACCACAATGGGAACTCCCATAATTTGATATTTTTATATAGCTCTAAAAAAAATTTTTTTTTGGTTGCACCGTCAGCATGGGAAAGTTTCCTGAGCCTAGGATTGAACCTGAGCTATAGCAGTGACAATGCCAGTCTTTTTATTTATTTATTTATTTATTTATTTATTTATTAATTATTTATTTATTTTTTTGACAATGCCAGTCTTAATCAGAGCTACCAGGGAACTCTTGTAGGTTTTGCTTTTGAAGTGTCTTGATGCTCACTCAGCCCTGGCCAGCCCTGCTCCAGGTGTCTCAGGTCATGTGAACACCCTGGCAGGATGCTGAGATTTCTGAGGTCCCTTGTGGTCTAGGACAGGAGAGCCCAGGGGCTCAGTAGCTTGCTGAGGGCCTCAGGAAATAAGCCCAGGCTCCTGACAGCTGCCCAGCTGCCCTGGGGGTGCATGCGGCTGCCTGGGATTCTGGCCCTGTCCCCAGTGACTGCTGGTTGGGTCATATAAGAGTCAGGGCTACAGACCACAGTGAGGCTCGGGGTGTGGGAGGAGGGCTCAGGATGCTGAAAGTCTGAGCTGCCTTCTGAGCCCCAGCCTCCTCGCCTTGTAGTGTCCTTCAGAGCTTATTTGGAGGGGACTCTTGGACCCATGAAGGGCTTCCTGTTCCTCCTTCCAGGCAGTTTGGAGAGCCGCAGTCTCCACGTGGTCACTATGGCAAGTGGGGGACAGCCGGATACCAGTTTTTGGCCTGCATACGTCCTGCTTTCCTACTGGGTAGACGATGAGGTGATTCATTCATTCCCAATGTGTTTGTTTATGGAGTGTTAATTGATTGAAAATCCCTACCCGCAAGGAGCTTGTTTTCCAGTAAGGGAAGGCAGACGATGTCCAAGATAAATAAAGGCACATGTCACATGTTGCTATGGAGAAACACAAGGCCGAGCTAAGGAGGAGTCCAGGAGAGTTGGGTGTGTGAGCAGCAGCATGGGGGAGAGGAGGGTCGGAGCCATGTGGACAGCGAGGGGAGTGCCATGCAAAGGCACTGGGGTGACACCTGTCTGGTGTGTGTGAGGAAGAGCAAGGGGGCTGGGTGTCTGGTTTTGAGGGAGTGAGGGCAGAGGATGGAGAGGTCATAAGAGGGGGAGGGATGGGCGCCAGATGGCATAGGGACCCTGGTAAGGACTGAATGTTGGGAAGGATCATTTGGGCTAGTGCTCTGAGGCTGGATTAGACAAGGATCAGTGTAGAGGAAGCAAGCTGTTAGGAGCTGCTGCAGCCACCCAGGGATTGGCGGCTCGGTGCTGGGCATTGGTGGGTAATAGGTCAGCAGTGCTGGCAGCCAGCATGGTTTCCTGATGGGTGTGGGGGTGAGGGAAGGAGAAGGGCCCAGCATGGCTCGGAGGCTTTGGTCTCTGCAACTTGAAGGGCGGTAGCCATCAACTGACATGGGAAGGCTTCTGGGAGAGGTAAGGGCAAGTTTCCCAAATTCTGCACGTCTGGAGACCCATGTTTGGCTTTTCAGGCAAATCCTCGGCAGCTTCTGATTCTTTGGTTCTCAGAGGCAGAGGAAACACAGAGGGCCTCACAGAGACCGACTCATCTGTGTCAGGATGCTCGCCAGGGTCATGAGCCCTTTGCTCAAGGGCTGCAAGGAAGATGCCACTGGCCGGGCTTTGTCTGGATTAGGCGGAGCCTCAGGGAAGGGCTTTCTGGCTTCACCTCTGGGCTCTTGCCACCTGTTCTGTATATTCTCATTTCTATCTTTGCAGACCAGGGCTCATTGTTTTTGCCTTCTCAGATTATTTTTTTTTAAATTGAGGTATAGTTAACTGGTAACATTATACACACACACACACACATAAATACATGTATGTATATACATTGTGTATGTGTGTGTATAACAGTTCCAGGTGTGCTATGTAATGAGTCTATATCTGTGATTATTGCAGAATGATCACCACACTAAATCTAGCTACCATTTATCACCTTACAGAGTTATAATTTTTCTTGTGATGAGAGCTTTTAAGATCTACTCTTTTAGCAATTTTCAAATATGCACCACAGTATCATTAACTGTAGTCACCACGCGGTACATTACATCCCTAGGACTTGCTTCTTTTGTAGCTGGGATTTGCACCTTTTGACCTGTTTCATGCATGTCACGCATCCCCAGCTCCCACCTCTGGCAACTGCTAATCTGTTCTCTGTATCTATGAACTTGGGGTTTTTTGGTTTGTTTTTGTTTTGGATACTACATGTAAGTGAGATCATGGAGTATTTGTTTTTCTCTGTCTGACTTATTTCACTAAGTATAATGTCCTTAAGATCTATCCATATTGTCAAAAATGGCAAATTCCATTCTTTTTTTATGACTGGATAATATTCCATTGTGTGTGTGTGTGTGTGTGTCTATGTATGTACCTATCTATCTATCTATTGATCTATCTATCTCACATCTTTATTCATCCATTGATGGACACTTAGGTTGTTTCCATATCTTGGTTATTTGAAGAATGCTACAATAAACATGGGAGTGCAAATATCTTTTTGAATTCGTAGTTTCATTTTCTTTGAATAAATACTCAGAAGTGAGATTGCTGGATCAGAAGATAGTTTCATTTTAAATTTTATTTATTTATTTAGTCTTTTGTCCTTTTAGGGCCGCACCCGTGGCATATGGAGATTCCCAGGCTAGGGGTTGAATCAGAGCTGCAGCTGTCAGCCTACGCCACAGCCACAGCAATGCCAGAACTGCGTCTGTGACATACACCACAGCTCCCGGCAATGCCGGATCCTTAACCCACTGAGCGAGGCCAGGGATAGAATCCGCACACAGAAGGCTCTTGGCAAAAAGTGACTCCAGCAGATTACAAATGCTAGAGCTGCCGCTCACCCTGTGGACAGGCCTGATTCTGGGAGCCCTGTGAGTTTCCATTGTGGCTCAGTGGTAACAAATCTGACTAGTATCCATGAGGATGCGGGTTTGATCGATCTCTGGTCCTGCTCAGTGGGTTAAGGGTCTGGCGATGCTGTGAGCTATAGTGTACATTGCAGACGTGGCTCACATTCAACCCATAGCCTGGAAACTTCCGTATGTGGCCTTAAAAAGTGTGTGCTTGCGCGCACACGCTCAGACACACACCCTCCCCCCCAAGAACTGACTCTGCGCTTGGCGTCAGTGCTCAGTGTGGTTTCAGCTGTCTCAGTGTGATATTCTGTTGTTTTCTATCTGCTGTAGCAGGTGCCTTTGACCCCCGCCCGATGCTCCCTCCTTGACCTGAAGATCTCTTCCCCATCCTTGCTGCTTCTTGCATCTGTCTTCTCCTTTCTTTAAGCCTGCATTTGAGGCGTATGTCCTTGGGTTGCTGGCTGCTGTGGCATTTGCAGTCTCTGGAAAGCTGTGCTTTGTGAGCCCAGGAGCCTGGATAAGGTTGGGAATGATTGTGAGAACCACAGAAACAAGACAGGCTGAGAAGAGAGTGGTTACTGCCAGGCCTCTCCCAATTGGGTTTTGAAGAATGAATAGGGGTTTGTCAATAAAATTCTAGAGGAGTAAACAAGGGGATGAATCAGACTGGCCTGGAAGGGATGAGACACTGACAGCAGGGACAGCAGGGGGTTGTGGGGGTGTGGTGGGGTGAGGTGCAGTGATGCCCAGAGCCTAGACCAGGAGCTCGTGGTCCAGAGCTGGTTATTGCGTGGTACAGCACTGTGCCTTCATTAGAATCCTGGCTGTAGATGGGGGCAGGCGCAGGTGTGTTTGGCCTGGGTGTCCTCTGCATGGATGGCCCTTGTCCATCAGTATCTGGGTGGGCCCATGGTGGGTGGATGGGGTCCTGAGATTGGATTTAGGAGGCTTCTAGCCAAGTGGCCTGCTCTGTGGGCAGGAAGCATGGCAGCAGCCATCCAGTAGGAGCTTCAGGAATTTCGTACGTCATGGGGGTCTGTGCCCTCATTGGACAGGCACGGAGACCAGGGCACAGATACTGGAGCTGGGGCCCAAATCCCCTGTGTCTCTGTCATCGTCTGAGGTGAGGAAATGGAGACCCAGGAGGTTCCAAGCCTTCTGGGGCTGTTGGGGCAGAGCTAGGTCTGAGCCACCTCTCTCTCCATCCCAGTGTCACCAGGAGTTTCAGACGACCTGCCTGGGGAGGGTGGCGCCCCCACGTGTTAAGGAGCAGACAGTGTCCCTTGCACATGGGGTGGCTTGTGCTGCATATCCACAGGTTACCCGTTCCTTGAAAAGACTCTGTTTAGTGTGCCAACTGGCGATTGGCACTTGCCATCTGCCTCTATAAGGATTGACTCATGAGCTGCTGCAGCTGGTGACCCTCAGCTCCCCCTGAAAGAGCTCCAGGTGGAGATCAGGAGTAAGGCACTCTGTGCTCTGAGAAAACCGGAAGGTCTTCAGATAGTTAGATGTTTTTAGGAGAAGATTTTATGAGCTCAGTTCTTGCATTGCCTCATATCTACAAAAGTACCAAAATCCTTCATGGTGACGTCTGCTTGTGACGAAGAGTAACCCTCACGAGACTAGCAGCGACATGCTGCAAAATGCGTGCTTCGTTGCAGGTACCCTCCACTTCACAAAAATCATGTATATACTGACCTTCCCCCTTCATCTTTGGAGTGGTTTTTTAGAGCTCTTTAGTCTTCCAGGCTATAGTCCTCATTTTGTCCCGAATAAAACTTAGCTCACAATTCTCACATTATGCATTTGTTTTTCAGTTGACAAGTGTATTTTATAAAATCCTCGCCCACTTTCCTGGGTCATTTTAAGATAAATAACCCAAATGACATCAAACTCTGTATCTTGTGTAGCATTTTGCTTTTTTCGGAAAAACAAGTAGGGGACAGAACCTTGAAGAATGTGCTTTATTTCCTGTCTGATCCAATGAAACCTGGCATGTTAATCCCACAGGGTTTCACCCATCTTTCTCCTAAGCGTTAGAGACTGAGGCTGGGCTGCAGGCAGCCTGAGTGCCTATTGGCCTTCGGGAATAGAGCAAGAGCTCCCCTGATAACTTGGGGAGACTCATGATCAGCTTGCCTCTCAGATTTTCCATATGTTGGGCGGCTCTATGGACAGTTCCACTCGCAGAGTCAGAGCTGCTTGGATGCTTGAAGCTTTTCTGAGTGTGTGATCGGTCACCTGCAGCCAAGCGCTTCCTTCTCATGTAACCAAGCAGGCTGTGTGCTCAGCCTGCCAACGCCCTGTGTGCTTTCATCTCAGTCTCTGGAGGATTCCAGCGATGCTGCCCCTTGTGTGGGGGAGGCCAGACTGACCTGCACATCACAGGCACCTGAAGCTTCCTGGTGAGTAGGATCTGGGGGGAATCACACCTGCCCCTGACCTGCCTGAGTATCTGCACTTTGGGGCTGAGCCGGGGCGGAGGACTGCCAGGCACACTCGTCTTTCTCAGCCAAATTGCAGATGAAGTTGCACTCAAAATTTTTTTTTTTCATTGTTTTCTCTTTGACAAATTGATGAGAAAGATGAGTTTAGGGCATTCCTATGGCAGACCTGCATTTCCTGTGACCTGTGGTCTCACCTTTCAGACATGCCAGGTCCCCTTCTACAGCCTGGGGTATCTCTGGTCTGAGAGTACCCTTGTGGATTCCCTGGGTGCTGATGGGCCAGGTTGTGATGTTAGGGAAAAGCCGGCCTCAGGGTGTTCCTTCCTCTTCTAATTTCTGAAATAGATTTTAGAGAATCAGTAGCATAGCTTCCTTAAATGTTTGGTCGAATTCAGCAGAGAAACCATCTGAGCCTGCTGATTGCTTTTGGGAAGGTTATTAATTATTGATTCAGTTCTTAAAATACATATGGCTACTCTGTCTATTTCTCCTTCTGTGAGTTTTGGTGGTATTTATCTTTTAGGAATTAGTCTGTTTGATCCAGTTCATCAAATTTCAGGGCACAGAGTTCTTTGCAGTATTCCATTATTATTAACTTTTTAATGGGATATTATTATCCTTTAAATGGGGTCAATGTTGATGACTTTTTTTTTTTTTGGTATTGGTAGTTTGTGCCTTCTTTCTCTTGGTTAGCGTAGTCGATAAAACAGATTTGGGTTTCATTTGATTTTCTTTATTGTTTTCTTGTTTTCAATTTAATTGATTTATGCTCTAGTTTTTGTTGTATTCCTTTTGCTCTTTTTTAGGCATCAATTGTTCATTTTGTTTCCTAAGGTAAAACTTAAGTTATTGATTTTCTTCTTTATGCTTTTCAAATGTATACATTTAGTGCTATACATTTCTGTCTAAGCACTGCTTTTTGTTGCTTTATAGAAATTTTGAAAGTAGTATTTTGTTTTCATTTAGTTAAAAAAAAGATTATTTTGCTATTTCCTTGTTGACCCACATGTTATTTAGAATTGTGTTGTTTAATTCCTAGATATTTGGGGATTTCACTTGCCTTTCTTTATTGATTTTTTAGTTTAATTCCATTCTGGCCTGAGAATGTACTTTGAATGATTAAAAAACTTATTAAAATGTGCTTTACGGTCCAGAATGTGTTCTGTCTTGGTGCTGTGGTCTGAATGTTTGTGTCCCCTCACAAAATGCATATGTTGAAATCATGACTCCCAAGGTGGTGGCATTAGGAGGTGGGGTCTTTGGGGGTGATTAAGTCATGAGAGTGGAACCCCATGAATGGGATTAATGTCCTTAGTAAAGAGGCCCCATAGTGCTCTCTCACCCCTTCTGGCAAATAGGACACAACAGGAAGTCTGAGATACAGGCCTTTACCTGACCACGCTGGCCCCGATCTTACACTTCCAGCCTCTAGAACTGTGAGAAATTTTTGTGGTTTGTAAGCCACCCAGTCTGTGGTATTTTGTTACAGTAGCCCAGACAGACTAAGGCACAGAGTGAATGTTCCTTCACATTCAGTGTACAAGTTGAGAAGAATGTATATGTTGCCATTCTTAGATGAAATATTGCATGAATGTCACTTAGATCCAGGTGATCTGATTTTTTTTTTTTTTTTTTTTTTTGCCACACCCACAGCATGTGGAAAGTTCCCAGGCCAGGGTTTGAACCTGCACCACAGATGTGGCCCTAAAAAACACCCCACCAAAACAAACAAACAAAAAAACCCAACAACAACAAAAAAGGGTTTCATGGAGTTCTTTGGTGGCTTAGTAGTTAAGCATCCAGTGTTGTCACTGCTGTGGCTCTGGTCACTACTGTGGTGTGGGTTTGATCCCTGGCCTGGGAACTTCTACATGCTGCAGGTATGCCCCCTCAAAATAAATAAAATGGTTTTCTTGTAGAAAGCATATAATTGGGTGCTGTATTTTTATCCACTCTGACATGTTCTGTCTTTTAATTGGTGTATTTAGACCAAGCACATTTAAAGTGATTATTGATGTAAATTGATATCAAACTTGTCGATCACTGTCTTCTTTCTCACTTCTCTGATTTTCATTGACTACTTTATAGGAATCAATTATATTTCACTTAGCTTATCATTTTTACTTCTTTTAAAAATTTTTAGTGTTTGCCTCAGAGTTTACAGTTCACATTTTCAAGTAGCCTAAGTCCACCTTCAAATGACACTATACTTCTTCAGATTTGGTGCAAATCCTTGAAAAGAGAGTATTTCCAATTCCCTTTTCTCATCCCTGGTGACATTTCCATCATTCATTTCACTTACTCATAAGGTAGAATCATCACAATATGTTGCTACTACTGTAGTTTTAAATAAACAATTCTTTTAGATTAAATAAGAATACGAAAATATGATTTTATTTTACCATCATTTATTCCTTCCCATACACTCTTTCTTTGTATAGATTCAGGTTTTCAACCTTTATGCTTTTCCTTCTGTATGAATAAAAATCTTTTAACATTTCTGCTGGTGACAAGTTTCTATTGGCGTGTCTTCAAACTCCCTGATTTTTTCTTTAGCCATGTTGAGTCTATGAATGAGCCCATCAAAAGTATTCTTCATTTCTCTTACCATTTTTTTAAACATTTCTACCATCTTTGGATCCTTTCCTAGACTTTCCATCTCTATGCTCACATCACACATCTGTTCTTGCCTGCTGTCCACTTTTCCCCTTAGAGCCCTTAACATATGAGTCATAGTTACTTTAAATTCCCAATGTGATAATTCCAAAATCTATGTCATATCTTAGTCTGGTTTAGATGCTTGCTTTATCTCTTTAGAATGTAGGTTTTTAAAAAATTATTATTATTATTATTTTGCCTTTGACATGCTTTCTCATTTGTCGTTGGAAGCCAGATATGTTTTATTGGAAAATGGGAACTGAGGCAACAGGCCTTTCTTGTGAAGATGTGTTAAACTCATTAGGAGTTGGGCTGTGTGTTGTGTCTGCTGAGACTGTAGGTGCAGATGAAGCTTCAGACTCCGCTGTGGCCTTGGTGTGGCCTCCCCTTGGACGTTGGGCCTCACTTGGTCCTGCTCCTCAGAGGGAGTCTGGTCTTGGAGCTCTTCCACTGGAATCCACTGTTATCAGGTGGGAGCCCTATAGATGTGGTGGGAAGGTGTGGGGAAGGGGAAGCCTTATTTTATCTTATTAAATCTCTATCGTCAGGTGGGCCTGTGTTCCTAGGCTGTGATCTTTACAAGTGGCTTTTCTTGTGTAGCTTTTCCAGCTCCTTTAGGTGAAACAGGGGCTGTTGGGACAAGAACCTGCACCACAGGTTTCAGCAAGGTTCTGTCAATTCTTCCCACCTGGACAGCAGGCCTTTGTGATGGAGAAGGCTCTGGGTGTGTTCTCTGCTGGTTACCTTCTCCTCCCTCTGCCAGGGCCAAGAGGAGCTGTTTCAGGTTTCAGGGGGCAGTCTGCAAACTCAGTTCACTGATGGGGCCAAGGAAAGTTACTGATTTTTTGGTTTGCTCCACTTTTTCTTTCCTTTCCTTTTTCTTTCTTTCTTTCTTTCTTTCTTTCTTTCTTTCTTTCTTTCCCTCTCTCTCTCTCTCTCTCTCTCTCTCTTCCTTCCTTCCTTCCTTCCATTCCTTTCCTTTCCTTTTTTTTCTTGCCACATCTGTGGCATACAGAAGTTCCCAGGCTAGGGGTTGAATCAGAGCTGTAGCTGCCAGCCTATGCTGCAGCTGCAGCAACACAGGATCCGAGCCACGTCTGCCACCTACACTGCAGCTCACGACAATGCTGGATCCTTAACCCATTGAGCAAGGCCAGGGATTGAATCCGCGTCCTCATGGGTACTAGTCGGGTTCGTTACCGCTGAGCCATGATGGGAACTCATGATTTTTCTTATTATAAGGATGGGAGCAGTAACTTTTGAGCTATTCCCATGTTGGCTGAAACCTAGGCCTTCGCCAGCTATGCTTTTCCTCATGATTTTGTCACCACCTGGAATCAGATTCATCGTTTGATGGTTCACTCTTTTTTGGCCTGCCTTCCCCACTAGAACATAAACTCTGGGGGACTGGAACTTCATCTGTTCCCTCTGGTCCCCACACCCAGAAGAGTGCCTGGCAGGTTCTGAAGGAATAAACCAAAAGGGATACACAAAGAAACCAAGCCTAGTCACTTAGTTTGGTCACCTAGTTTGTGAGATTTCTCTCGCGTGTTGTGGTTTTGGTGAATTTGAAGCACAGATGAGGGAGCCTGTACCTGGGAGGTTCCAGAAATCCTCAGTGGATGGGGAAATGGCCCACAGCTGCCACTGGAGACGCAGGATGATGGTGGAGCTTGTGAGGGTGCTGGGGCCACACCTTCCCTGGGCAACAGGGTGACACAGCCCAGAAGCAGGTGATGTGTTTTGCTGTCACTTCTAAATTGCCAGCTGTTTTGCCCTCTTCCTGTGGGTGACCCTTCCATTCCACCCCTTTCCCTACATTCCCAGTACTTTGTTTTTGGGTTTGCAATGGTGGGCCTTTCATGTATCCAGAAAAACAGAATCGCCTCCGTCCTCTTTGTCTGTCAAGAATCCCCCTGCCAGCATCGAGTCTCATGAACAGATTTTCAAACTATTGCCATCTGTTCTTCTCTTAATTGCAAGTGTAAAAAATATTATTTTCCTAATTGTATCAGGGGAAGGGGGGAAATATGTATTTCTGAAGACCAGGGTCCTTGTAGGAGGCAGCTCTGCCACCCACTCACTAAAGGTAATGTTGCTTCTCTGCTCAAATGGAAGCACTTACAGCGGTTATTTACTTACAGGGTAATAATGGCCCACTTACATCTATAGGACAAGGATAAAGGTGGAAGGTGACACAGAGGCCCCAAAGGCCTGTATCCCCCATCTCTGTGAGGGCCCAGCCCCTAGCTCCACCAGAATGGGTGGAAATGGGATGTCCAGGTACGAGGTTGTGATCCCTGCTGCTGTTGGGGATGTTTCCAAATGCAGATGTTTTCAGATGCAGGCCAGCCTCTGGGACTGCTTTCATCTCCAGAAGCTTGTGAGGTTGGTCCAGGCTGGTGCTGAGTGGGCAGTGCAGACCACCACTCTGGGGGCCCATCGCAGACCTGTGCATCCTGCCCACCCCACAGACGCGGCAGTGATTTCTGTGGTTCTGAACTGGGTCGGGGCCGGCAGAGAACAGAGCGCGTGTGACCCCAGCATGTATGGAGTTTTGCAGCAGGACACCAGGCCAGGCCTGTTGGGAGATGGGCGTGTGGCATCTTGCACCCTGTGTGGGGCTGATGCTGTGTCCCCTGAGACTTCAGAGCTGGAGACCACTGTCCCCAGTACATGGAATCACTGGGGCTGCTGAGAAACAAGTGAGGAATAGCTTTTATCTTTACTCCCACTTCCCTCCGAGCCTGCCCTGGGGGCTAGTTCTTTCCCAGCCCAGATGACCCTTCAGGAAGGTCCTGGAGCTTTCTGTTATCCTGGGGCAGTACAATGTGCTCCAGTGAACAGTCCCAAGAACAGTCTCATTTCAAGAAGAAAAGTGAGTCATTGTGGGCTCTCTGGAGTTTTGCCTGCCTGGTGGGAGCCCAACCCACCCTGGGAGTGGGCAGTGGAAGGAACGCCCTGTGTGTCTCTTTTCCCCTCTCTTGCCTCTGTCCCCATGCCGTTGGTCCCTGAGGGATAGAGCATCTGGGTAAAGGGTGGTCTTGCCGCTCCAGCTGGCTGGCACTCCCCAGGGGCCAGCAGTCAGTAACTCTGCCATTGTCCGGTCCAGGGCACTTCTGTGGGTCTCTCAGAGATGCTGCATCTGGGAACTTGTGACTCATCCTGTGACCTAGGGGACACCTCACTGGGCTGGCTTCTGGCTCCCAGGCCCCTGGACAGTCCCTGTCTCCCACCCCCGGGCCACAGGCCACTCCTCCTCCCTCTCAGGGGTGACTCTGGCCTTGCTTCCAGCCATAGATTCTTATGAGATCAGGTGCCAGTCCCTAGTCCCCAGTCCCCAGCTGTGCTGTCCAAGGGGCTAGAAACTGTGCCCTGCAGGCAGGACAGGAGTCACCTGCCCCTCCTGGTGGAGCACAGGAAGCCCCCAGGCCTTTCTTCTGGTCTTCTGTGGGAAGGCAGGCCTGGGTGGGGAGCCTCTGCAGTGTTGGACCTGGGCCTGCTGGCCACTGATGCTGGCCCCAGGTGGCAGGATGGGGCACCCTGAACATCCTGTTCCCTGGCTCCTGGTGGGTCTTTATGGAGCTTCTGGACTTTGGAGGCGGCCCAGGAATGGGGGGGCACAGGGGCTGGGGAGCCAGCTGGGGAGTCAGAGGGTGCCTTGCGCCTCTGTCCTGAGAAGTGGGGCTGACCCCCTGGTCCTTGACCTCCTTGCGTTCTTGTCCAAGGGTCCACATTGTCCCCACACTGTCAGCACAGCAGTGTTGCTGCTTCAGGAGGTGGCCGGAGAGACACTCCCGCCTTGCAGAGCTGGGCAAATAATGACCGTTCCTAGAGTTTGTTGAGGGAGCATCACGCCTTTCAGGAGTTGTTCTGTGAGGGTCCAGAGTGGTCATTTTCCTGAGTTCAGTGATATCTAAGGGTTAATTGGAATGTCGTTGTCTATGTTGGGTTTGGAGATGGGAAGGCTTCGTGTTTATTCAAATTAGCAGTAATATAAAATTACAATTTTAGTCTTAATTGTATGTATTTGGGGATCCCATTTAAGTCTCTGGAAATAATTGCAGGGTAATATTTTAGGAAGTTATACTGAAAAGAACAGATGTTGCCTGGGCCCTGGTGGAGAGGGTGTCCAGGGCAGTAGGTCTACGCCCCCCTCCCCGCCTGGCTCTGGGCACGGTGCCGGCAGGGGCCCTCTGAGCTTAGCATGAGCTGCACCCGGGCTTTATGACACTCTCCATCCCTCAGGGCAGTAAGAGATGTGCTTTGGCTTCTCACAGGGGCCTGTGGCAGGAAGAACAGGGTTCCCTGGTGGTAGGATGGTAGACATCCCAAAAGAGGTTGTCCTGTCTCATCAGCAGAAGTGACCCGCAGCCTTGATGACCAGTGCTTTGAATTTTGGTCCTGGACAGAGAAAAGTCAGGTTTCCCCTGCCTGCATTGGGAATGAAAATGAAGCCCCTTCAAACAAATGTCTTGCCCATTGAAAGAGACCGGAGTGGGAGTTCCCGTTGTGGCTCAGCAGTTAATGAACATGACTAGTATCCACGAGGACTAGGGTTCGATCCCTGGCCTGGCTCAGTGGGTTAAGGATCTGGCGTTGCCATGAGCTGTGGTGTAGGTTGCAGATGCAGTTTGGACCCAAAGTTGCTGCAGCTTTGGCTGTGGTGTAGGCGAGCAGCTGTAGCTCTGATTCAACCCATAGCCTGGGAACCTCCATATGCCACGGGTGTAGCCCTGAAAAGAAAAAAAAAAAAAAAAAAGAACGGGGTGGGTGGGGACGCCAGGGGAGACTCTGTCTGGTAAACAGTCAGCAGACCAAGGGCAAGCCCTGACCGTGGCCTCTGCTGTGAAATGCTTATGTCTCCATACCTCGGAAACAGAGTCTGCGAGCCCACACCTCACTGGTCTGTCAGGATCCGTGGCAGGGGTGGGGGTGGGGTTGGTCGACAGGTTACACAGTCAGCCTGAGGGGTCTTTTTCTCCAGCATACCCTGCCCCTGCAAAGAGGGGATAATGCCAGACATAGTTCACATCCCCAAGAAGGCCAAGGTCTGGGGTTTGATACTGGAGCCCAAGGCAGAGTGGCCCATGTGGGCTGCAGGACAGGGTACTGGAGAAGGTTCCAGAAGGAGTGATTATCCACAGAGGTCAGCAGGAGACAAGCCCAGGAGAGAGGGAGGGTGGGGTGGCTTCTGTGCAGGGATGAGGCAGGGTGCATGGCTGTTTACCATGGTCCATAAACGAGGGAAGAGCAAGTGTTGGGTAGAACAGAGGGGCAGATGTGATGGCCAGGCAGGTGACCAGCCCTCCATGGCCTTGGGAGTGAAGATAAGGTGCTTGGACTGTGCCCTGGGGCAGCAGGGCCCTGGCAGGGTTTTGAGCAGGGGAGAGACTGCTCAGAGCTTGCAGTGTGTGATTCTTTTTTTTTTTTTTTTTTTTGGTCTTTTTAGGACCGCACCTGCTGCATATGGAGGTTCCCAGGCTAGGGGTCGAATTGGAGCTATTGCTGCCAGCCTACACCACAGCCACAGCAGTGCAGGATCCGAACTGCATCTATGACCTACACCACAGCTCATGGCAATGGCAGGTCCTTAACCCACTGAGCAAGGCCAGAGATTGAACCCGTAACCTCATGGTTACTAGTTGGATTCATTTCCACTGCGCCACAATGGGAAATCCTTGCAGTTTGTGATTCTAACATGAGGAATGTACAAGGGGTTGGAGGCCATGCACATCTTTCCACAAGGGGGGACCAGGGATCTGTGATTGTGCAAAGCAGGTGCCCACCAGCTTGGGGTCCATCCAGCTTTGTCTGCTCTGTAGACCCGGTTGAAGGCCGATGGTCTCTCATGTGCTTATGTGGGCCCAGCCTTGACTGTGGGTCTTTTTGTTGTTGGGGCTCGTGGTAGTTCTGAGCTGTGACTTGTCAGTCTCAATGCTTTATCCCCAGAGGCATCCCCTGAGCCACAGAAGATGGTCACAGCTGCTTGACTGCCCCAGACTGCACCTGGTAGCTGGGCTGCTGAGAGCTGTCCAGTCATAGCTTTCTGATCAGAGAGTGAGGCCAGAACAAGAAAAATAAAAATGTTAAGCAGAGTGCACTGACCTGTGGTCTATGCTCTATGAAATAGAATCTTGCCATGTTAATATCATTTAGGATTTTAAATCTGGCTCCAAAGTAACAGTATCTTTAACAAGAAAGAAGTGTGAATGTCACTTACAAGAAGCCCAGCAGTGGGCAGTTTTGTAGGATCGCTGAAGACAGTGACCTCTGGTATCTTTTTACTCCTTTTTCTTACCAGATGGCTTTCATTGCAAAGCATCTTATGGTCCAAGAGGGCTACTGGGGCTGCAGCCATCAGGCTTGTGTTCCAGGCAACAGAAGGAAGGGTGAGCAAATGGGGCTAGTTATATCGCCCCAACTACCTGAACAGAATGAAGTGTCATTCACCTTAAAAATCCAAGTTCTGTTCCTAAGAAGTGGAGATGGGTGCAAGCAGGCAAGTCCCTACCAGGGCAGCCCTCCCAGGAATGCCTGCCCTGCTGCCCTGCTCAGCCCTGGGGTAAGTCGGCCTGTTTGCTTGGTATCCTTTCTTCCCCTCCTCTTTCCTAGGCATGTCCTAGGCAGCGGTGGTCCCAGATGAATGTAACAAAGGGGAATCACTGACCTCATGGGCTTGACCCACGCCAACCTGCTGCCTGGACACTGCCCTTGTTGGTCTGCGGGCATCCCTGACATGAGAGCAGGTGACAGGAGGCAGGCCTCTGAACAGCAGTGGAGGCTGAAGACAGGGGTGTGACCTGCTTGTCGCAATGACCAGCTGCTCACAAAGTGAGGTCTTCACAGGCCGTGATGGGCATTGAATGGACACTTGGGGTCTATGCCCCATCTTCCCCCCAAAAGGCTGTATTGAAATGAAGAGGGACTCAGTTCTCCAACCCCGTGTTTCTTGAACTTGTATGTTGGTTGATATTTCCCTAGATCCAGGTCTCCTTAAGGGGAACCAGAGCCCTGTATGGCAGCCCATACCCTTGGGGCCTCTGCTATCTGACATGACCCGTGGCCCTGCTGCCCTGCTCTCCCTCCCAGCCCCACCTTTCTTTCCCTGTGTGCTCTGGCAGGTGCGGTATGAACGGCACCCAGCTCTGTCTGCCGTGGGCTGTCTTACCTGTGCAGTTGAGGTGGGAACCTGCAGCTTGGGTTCCAGGCAAGTGGCTTTGAAATCATCCCTGTGGGTTTCTAGGGCCAGCAAAGCTGAGGGCCACTGAGGGACCCCCTGTGGGCACAGGCAGAGGCTGTTCTGGGGCTTAGTGCCAGAGGGTCCGCAGTGGGGGTGGAGGCCAGAGGAGGATGAAGGCCAAGGTTGCCATGCAGGTTCTAGAGGGCGGAGCTGGGGTGGAGTTGTGGGAGGAGGGTGGCCAGCAGGGCTCACCTCAGCCTCTATCCGGCTCAGGATGGAAGGGTAGGTGCAGGGTGTGGACAGTCCAGTCTTGCATGGGAGACTCTGCTGGTCTCAGCTGAGGTTACAAGGAGGGAGTCGGGGCAGGAGCCAACAAGCCTATTCCTAATTAAGGTCTCCTTCTTATCCAAGAGAAGGAGTGGGTCATTTCTGTTTAGTTGAGTTTGATCGTGGGTTAGATCGTGCTCTTAAGCGCCATTAATTCACATTGAGCATGGCTCTATTAACCCCCAGGTGACCAGGCAGAAACCCTGGATCCCAGACCAGAATGTGAGCTGTCCACATGCATTCAGGTCATTTGGAAGGTGTTGGTATTGTTCTTTTGTCTGTTTATTTGATTGCTTGTAGAGAAATGAAGACTTTTGGCCCAGGGGAAATGTTTTTCTCCTGAGAGCTATTTCAGTCTAGTTGAAAAGAGATAATTTGGTCTTGCAGTAATCATGGTGTTTCCAGTAGTCATGGTGGATCTGTTGGACATGTCAGGGGGCCTCCCTGTGTGGTGATGGGGAGATTTGAGTGTCCTGTGCTGGCTTCTCTGGCTTTGCCATGTGGCTCTCTTTCTGCCAACCTTCTTGTACATTTCAGTTCTCAAGGAAGCTGCTTGAAGTAGAAGCTGTGGGCTTGGTCCCTGGCCAGCTGGCCTTCTGTGACCTTCCACATTGGCCCTGTGCTGGGACTTGTGGGCTCTCCCCCTACCCAGACGTAGGGGGTGGCCAGCTCAGTGCAGAGGCCAGTTTGTCCCCCAGAGTCACCAGCAGTTCCAGGCACAAGGTAATAATGCCCACACATTAGGTACATGCTGGACCCCCGGTTTCTCCTGAGTTCCCCTCCACAGCTCAGTGCCCCTGCGGACCAGAGCAAGGGCGGAGAGAGTGGGCTGGGAATGACCAGTGTTCACAGAGCCTGGACCCCAAGGCAAGTGAAAGGGAAGCAGTGAGGGACCTGGATGAGGGGCAGGTCGAGAGCTCTGGCGGTGATGGGTGAGGGCAGGTAGGAGCCAGGGACATGGCCCCTCGGGACAGAGAGGACAAGGGGTCCAGAGGCAGAGGCAGGACATGACATGTCTTCTTGCTGACTCTGGCACCCCATGCCTCTTTGAGCCTCAGTCTCCCTCCTTCCAGTCTGTGAAATGGGCCTAAGGGAAATGTTCATCTCCCAGATATGTTTATGTAGAAAAAGGAAGCAGTTGGCAATGGCAAAGCACTCTTCCCATCTCCTTTGGCCAACCTCCCAGAAGAACACACCCCTGTTACTGCATAGGATGCAGGCCTGTGTGTGCCCAGCTGGCCTCGAGGTTGCCTGAGCCCATGTCCAGTGTGCTCTGCCAAGAGGGCATCGTTCATCCAGGAGGGGCATCAGAAGATGTGTGGATCAAGTGGGGTTCAAGGCACTTCCTGTCTCCTTGCCCACCTGTGTGGTCTTGGGGTATAAGGGCTGTGTCTGAGGATGCTTTGGGATGGTCACGCTTAGATGCACCATCCTCCACAGCACAGCAGCCTCTCCTGGAGCCTCTGCCACGGCTGACTTCACACATCACAGAATGCGTCTGCTGTGTGGCCCTGCCTGCTGTTGGCAAGGTTGGACAGGGTGTGGGTGCCCTGGGAGGGTTGGGCCGCACAGTTCTCCAAGGTCAGAGGTCGGGGAGAAAGGGCTTCTTGGTGGCAGCCCACTCTCTGCCCCCGCCACGGAGTGCCTGGTCCCCAGGACCCGGCAACTCACCCTTCCAGGACCCTGTGGTGGGAGAGCATGGCGCTTGGTCTTGGGGTTGCATCATGGTGGGTCTGGTACCTAAATCTCAGTAAAACTGAACAGGTGTCCTGAAGCACTGAGGACATGGAGTTGGTTATTATTAGAAGAAACTAGAACATTCCTCAGGATCTACCTGGGCAGAGGTTCCCAAACTTACTCAGATCATGGCATCCTTGATGTCTCCTTAATTTTACAGCATCTTTAGGGCAAAAGAAATACCTAACAGTTTTGCTTATTAAATAGGGCTGTTGAAGTTTCCAGTTGTGGCTCAGTGGATTAAGAACCCAACATAGTCTCTGTGAGGATGTGGGTTCGATCCCTGGCCTCACCCCGTGGGTTAAAGAT
The DNA here is from genome assembly GCF_054392235.1 of Sus scrofa. Taxonomy (NCBI): domain Eukaryota; kingdom Metazoa; phylum Chordata; class Mammalia; order Artiodactyla; family Suidae; genus Sus; species Sus scrofa. The sequence goes on from NC_139383.1 coordinate 154,947,128, forward strand.
CAGGCATAGCCGTGAGCTGTGATCACAGATGCAGCTGGGATACAGCATTGCTGCGGCTGTGGCATGGACCAGCAGCTGCAGCTCGCATTCAGCAGACTCCTAGCCTGGGAACTTCCATATGCCACAGGTGCAGCCATAAAAAGAAAAAAAAAAAAAGATTAAAAAAAGAAAAAAAATAGTTAGGGTCAAACAGTTTAGTATTTATGTCCTAAAAACTTGGAATCTGATTGAAGAGTAATCTACGTAAATTAAAACAAGTTTATTTCTCCTCACCTACAATTACTCACTTGTGGACGTGAGCCCGTTAGATGTGATTGGGCTCCATCCCCTTCCTCCTTTCCTGGGCAGTGCTGACTTTTGTTTGGGATTGGCTTTTTGAGAACATTTTAAATGCTTTTTAATTGTGGCCAAATACCCACAACATAAAAATCGACTATCTTCAGCATTTTAAAGTATTCAGTTCTGTGGCATTAAGTAAATGACATTGTTTGTAGCCAAGACCTCCATCCACATTCAGAACCCTTTTTATCTTGCAAAATTGAAGCTCTAACCCCATCAAACACTAACTCCCCACCCCACCTCCCCCAGCCTCTGGCAGCCAGTAGTCTGCTTTCTGCCTCTGAGTTTGACTGCTCGAGGGACCTCATATAAATGGAATCATACAATATTTGACTTTTCGTGAATTATTTCACTGAGCATAATGTCCTCAAGATTCATCTCTGTGGTAGCAGGTGTCAGTATTTTCTTCCTTTTTAAGGCTGAAGAATATTCCTTGTATGGATAGACCACATTTTGTTTATCTATCATCTGTTGATGTACACTTGGGCTGTTCCCACCTTTTAGCTGTTGTGAATCATGCTGCTGTGAACATGGGCACACAGATATCTTTTTGAGTCCCTGCTTTGAATTCTTTTGGGTTTCTACCCACAGCTAGTATTGCTGGATCCTATGGTAGTTCCTGTGTTTAATTTTTTGAGGTACCTCCTTGCTGTTTTTCCATCGTGGCTGCACTGTTTTACATTCCCACCAGCAGTGCTCCAGTTTCTCCACATCCTTACCAATACTTGTCACTTTCTGAGGGCTTTTTGTATGGTAGCCATCCTGATGGGTGTGAAGTGGTGGGTACTTGCTTTTTATGGTGGCAACCACTGGCTTCACGTGGTGTCTGCTAGAGGATGCAGTGTGTTGCAGTGTTGAAACCATGAGTTGCTGGAGGCCACACTGCATGAGTGTGGGCAGGTGCTGAGCTCCACTGCGTTCTCCCTAGGAAATCTGGGCTCTCCTGCAACGTCCTTGAGGGTGCAGCAAGGCTCTTGGGGTGCTGAGGGGTGCAGTTTGGGAACCACTGTGTGAGAAACCATTTCCCTTGTTTGAAAGTGAAGGAATGGACAGAGCGACATGAAGAGTAGAGGAAATGTAAATGACATAGTTATGTGTGGAATTAAGAAGAACTGAGGGGACCAAGGGAGCAAGTGTGGTGTCAACGGCTACATGGCCCATCCTTGTATCCACAGCCATAAAGAACCAGGAGAGAGGAGTTCCCGTTGTGGTACAGTGGTTAACGAATCCAACTAGGAACCAGGAGGTTGTGGGTTCGATCCCTGGCCTTGCTCAGTGGGTTAAGGATTCAGCATTGCCGTGAGCCGTGGTGTAGGTTGCAGATGCGGCTCGGATCCCACGTAGCTGTGGCTATGGCATAGGCTGGCAGCTACAGCTCTGATTAGACCCCTAGCCTGGGAACCTCCATATACTGCGGGTGTGGCCCTGGAAAAGACAAAATAATAATAATAAATAAAAAAATAAAGAACCAGGAGAGAACGTGAGAAAGCACAGGTAAACCTTTTGTGTGGTTTTCTGGAATCGGTTTGGTGGTGGTATTAGCATTGCTATTCTCAGCATGTTTTCTCTGTCATGGGAGAGGAAGCAAATGCATAATTATGCGACCTTCTGATTCTGAGGAGTTTGCGGACCAGTTTTCAGTGGGGAAGAGAAAGAAGATAGAGGAAAGATATGTGCAGAAAAGAAAAGCCCTTGTAACCCTGGACTTGAATGACATTCTTGAACCAGCTGCGTTCCCTGGAGAGGCCTAGAAACAGTGGCCTCAACAATAGTAAGAAGATACCGGGGCCCCTGATGGCGGTCTTGAAGTTCAATTTTCTACTGAAAGAATCTAGGACTGCCTGGACAAACAGCAGATTCTGAGGCGGGGAGAGGAACGGTACAACTTGTACTGGGAACATTTTGTCAGAACAGAGAGCAGAGGAGCCATCAGGCCCACTAAGATGGTACTAAAAGAACCTGGAACTTGAAGAGGCCCAAGATGGGACAAGCTGAACCTCCGTAAGAGGAAAACCTGAGGTGGATTGAAATGTATAGAATATGTTTAAATCTGTGAGTTCTTTTTATTTTATTTTTTTTTTAATTGAAGTATAGTTGATTTACAATGTTATATTAGTTTCTGGTGTACAGCAAAATGATTGAATTATTACATATATACATATATATATTCTTTTTCAGACTCTTTTTCATTATTGTTTATTACGAGATATTGAGTATAGTTCCCTGGGCTATGCAGTAGATCCTCGTTCGTTATGTATTTTATATATAAACCATATATAAAAACCAGTAGTTTGTATGTGTTCATTCCAAATTCCTGATTTATCCCTCCCTCTCCCCTTTCCCCCTTGGTTACCACAAGTTTGTTTTCTATGTCTGTGCATCTGTTTATGTTTTGTAGATAAGCTTGCATCACATGATAGATAAAAATAGTAATAGATTTGTATCATTTTTTAGATTCTACATGTAAGTGATATCAATATTTGTCTGTCTTTAACTTAGTATGATAACCTCTAGGTCCATCCGTGTTGCTCCAGTGGCATTATTTCCTTCTTTTTTGTAGCTGAGTAATATTCCATTTTATATGTATGTACCACACATTCTTTATCCAGTCCTCTGTCAATGGACATTTAGGTTGTTTCCATGTCTTAGCTATTGTAAATTGTGCTGCTTTGAACATTGGGGTGCACGTATCTTTCCTAATTAGAGTTCTCTCTAGTAAATCCATGAGTTCTGAATGATACCAAGGAAAACAAAACACAAAAAAGCCTAATTGGTCACCTTTGGAGAGTGATTTTTTGAACTTTGGTCAGTAATGAGACTTTGCTATGCAAGCTGCACCACTGGGTAACCAAGTGGCAGGTGAGGGGGTTTCTGTGTATAGAGGATCCAGCACATGGATGCATGAATAGACACCTTGGATGGTGGTGCTGAGGCCAGCTGACATCACAGGCAGGCAGGTGTCTGGAGCTCACCGCCTCTTGAGAAAGAATACTACATTGCTTGCCAAGTCCTTTGTGTCCAGATTTTATTTAATTAATTAATTAATTAATTAATTTATTGCTTTTTAGGGCTGCACCTGTGGCATATGGAGGTTCCCAGGCTAGGGGCCCAGTTGGAGCTATAGCTGCTGGCCTACACCACAGCCACAGCAACATCAGATCCAAGTCGCATCTGAGACCTACCCACAGCTCACGGCAATGCAAGATCCTTAACCCACTGAGCAGGGTCAGAATATGAACCCACCACTTCATGGTGCTAGTTGGATTCGTTTCTGCTGCGCCACAACAGGAACTCCGTGTCCAGATTGTAATCTGAATCAGATTCAGCCTCCACAGCCCATCGCCAAGTTGCTGCAGCCCAGAGGACAGGGGACAATATCCTGTTAAGCTTTAGGCACAGCCATTAAAATCACAGTCCAAAATGCACACTGTTGTATATGGAATGGATGGCCAGTGGGGACCTGCCCTATAGCACAGGGAACTCTACCTGATATTCTATGATAACCTATATGAGAATGGATATGTGTATACATACAACCGAATCACTTTGCTGTATATAAGAAAGTAACCTAACATTGTCAATCACTTATATGGCAATAAAATAAAATTTTAAAAAATCAGCCAATGGAAATGCTATAGGACAGATGATTCAGTGTCTTCAGTGAATAAATTGCCAGGGTGAAAAGAGAAATGGATGCATAGCTGATGGGTTAAAGGAGACGTACTCAATGTTTAGGGATGGGCACTTAGTGGTAAATAGTTAAGGAGTGGTCAGGCGGGGATGACCACACATTTGGGGGGTGGTCATGGGGCACGAGGTGGGGGCTTTGTCTCCCGGGGGAAGGGGAGTGCCTCTGGGGTGGCCAGCACAGTCTCTTTCCTGGCTGGGCTTACCAGGGAGTTTCATAGTCATTCAGGAGGCTCAGTATTTGTCTTGTGCTGCTGCTCCTGTTGCTTCGAACGTGGGTTATTCAATAAAAAAATTGAAAGAAGACGTTCAGGAAATCAGGTCACAAGGATGAACAGCCAGGTTGGTCCTGGGAGTGTGAACTGTCCAGTCACTGTACCCTTCTCCCCTTCCTGCAACACATGGCTGACTACTGTAGTTTCTAGCATTTTCTATCTTAGGCCTTTTATTGTAAACTTGCCCGTACACATATCCTTGTTGTCTTTGGTTCTGTGCTTTACAAAGGGTGTTTTGAGTTGTCGTTTTTTTTCCCTCTGATTTTTATTCTGTTTTCTTTCCTTTAAGGAACTGTGTTAGGTCAGGTCCTCTGAGAAGCAGATCCAAGGCAGAAATAAATATGTATGGATTTTGTTGAAGGAGCAGCCTGTGAAGGAGCTTGGGGGGGTGTCAGGCCGGAGGGAGGGGAGTGGGAGCAAGCTTCAGGTGCAGCCCCAGGAAGGCAGAGCTGCCGGGTTGTCTCCCCTGGGTGGGGTCTGCATCAGGGTCCCCACTGTGCTTGGTCCCCCGGGACCCGGCTGTGGAGTGAGTCCGGGCAGCACTGGTTTGGGTGCATTGAGTCTTGCTTGTGGTCAGGTTTTTCAGGAACTCCCCCAGGGAGGCAGTGTGTTTAGCCATGTCAGGATCCTGGCTACGTCCCTGCAGACTGTGTGGCTCAAGTGGCTGTGCTGGGCCTGGGTTTGCTCACCTGTAGGGCAGGGGCTCAGGGACCCTCCCAGTGCGCAGGGAGGATCTCGGCCCAGGACTGCTGCTGGAGTACCTTTTGGGTGTTTTCAGCTCTCTGATTTGTAAATTCTATGACTCACCCAGAATTACAGAGCAACACTGATGGAATCAAGGATTTATACATTCCCTCCTCTCTCATGCATCTCTTCGAGCTTGGGGATGTTTCCATCCCTAAGGAGATGAGCCTCAGCTGGCAGGTGTAGCCAGGTGAGCTCTTGGGGGCTAGAGCCTTATTTCCTGTCTCGGACTTAGCCCCTCCACCTTTTGGGTGGTCCTGGGTTTTCGATGGTCTTGCAAACCCTCCAGCTGAGCCCTTTTGGTCCAGTCTGATGGGTTAGGAAACTGAGGCTCAAGGGGGGCTTTTGGGGCCTCAGCAGGAAGGTGAGTGTTCACAACTGTGAACAGCCTACTCATGAGCATCCATCCTGGCAGAAGGAAGCCTATCCCTGGGTACGTGTGTTGAGGCATGTTGTGTGTTGAGCCCTCTGTTGTGAGTCGGAGGCTTCTTCGAGGGGCTGGGGGCTCATCTGCTGTCCTGGCTCCTTCACCCCCTCCTCATTGGTGGCTCTATCCTTTGTTCTGTCCACCTCTTGCTTCCTACTCCAGATCCAAAGCCTCTTTAGGAATCCCACTGGCCCCTTTCTGCCTGCCTCACTCGCCCACTTTGGGGCATTGCAGTGGTCCTCACCATGCAATGTCTCAGCCTGCAGCCAGACTCCCCCTGCAGGAGCTACCCCAGACTCTGGAACAGCCTCCCAACCATCCCTGGCATCCTACCACCTCCAACCCCTCTCCACCCTGTGGCTAAGAAATGCATCTAAGTAAGTGTTAGTGGCTACCGCTGCTGTCAAGATCCAGGGTAAACCTGTTGTCATGGGGAACTTGAGCCTGACTCACTGTCTAGCCCTGCCCCTTGTCACCCTCTACCCTCTAGGCTTCGGTTACCCAGAATTTGTTTTCTGGTCCTTGAATTTCCCTCCAAGCCGTGGGCCATGCCGTGCCTTCTGCCTGGGACACTTCCCATGTCCCAGTGTCCTGACCGCCTTCTCCTCTGTGAATGGCATCTACTTGTCTCCTTCCCAGGGTGAGGGCCACCCCGTGCACCACCCCTCATAGGACAAGTCACAAGCTGTTCCTTGGATTTGCTGTCCTAGGGTATAGGCATCTGGCAGGCAGGACCTGAACCTTTGGCCACCTCATGTAGAGCTTCCTATTTGAGGAATAAATGGAAGGGCTCTGATGTGTGTAGATCTCTGCAGAGACAAGCAGGAAGGAGCCTCTTCTTCACATGCAAGTTGTAAAGAAGCAGTGCTGGAAAGGAACATGTGATGGGGTTGTTAGAAGCTTCTCCTGGTGGGGACAGTGTGGGGAGAAAGCTCTAGGCAGTGTGCCACCCTGATGTGTTGCTTCCTTTCAGTAGGTCTTGGAGTTTTGTGGAGGCTACAGGAGCAGTGGGCGGAGAGGCTGGCAGGAAGGTTAGAGCGTTAAGTCCCTGGCGGGGGTGGATGACCCTCTCCACCATCCCAGGGAAGTGATAGGCTTCCTCCTTCACTCAGACTTTGCCCTGGAGGATGGTGTCTTGTTCTAGGGGGCCATGGCCATCTTGGGGAGCACGCTGCCCTCTAAGCACATCAAAACCGTTCAGGAGGAACATACGGATCCACAGGGTACCTGGTAACCTTGCCATCCTGTGATTGTTGGTACTTTATGAAAAATGAAGTTTGGTTTGCAATGGACAGGGCTTGTGGTAAGAGACCAGTAGAGCATAAATATTTATCTCCATAATTAAAGGTTAAAGTGGGGAGCAATGTAAGTGATAACTTGGAGATCTCAGGGTAATCTTGGCTGCCAGTGGTTGTTAATGTTTATAGTCGCATTGATTCTTGACACTTTCCCAGGCACCTGAAGTATCCATGCTGGGTGATGCTGTCAGGATTATTTTGTCAGCAGTAAGGATTTGGAGGTTTTTGGTTTCACACTGCCAAAAAGGGGGAAGGGAAGTTTGTGTGTTCAAGGTTGCCAGGGGTTGGAAATCTTAAAGTAATGATCTGTATTCATTGATTTTTGTTGTTTTACTTCCCTAAGAAGATTGATGGAGGAAGAGAATTAGCTTAGAAGGATGGCTCTTGATTTACAGACCATGTTAAATAGAGTTGTGATGAAGAGAAGGGCTCTGTGCTCCCAGTGTATAGGAAGTCCTCACCTAACAAAGCTTTCTGGCTGTGTGTGTCCACACTTGGTGTGACTTGTTGAAGCAGATGGATAACAAGCTTATTGCTGTTAATAAGTAATGGGGAGATGAAGCCTCACTCTATGCATTTGTGTTTCTACCTCATGAGTTTTGCTTTTTTAATAATCCATTTAATTAAGATCTTGGCTTTGTTACAGAGAGGATTCCAATTTAAATAAAGTTTAATGGCTCCCCAAAGATGTCCGCACACTTGTCCTTGGAGACCATCAGTCTGTTTCTTTACATGGCAGAAGGGATTTTGCTGATATGACTAAGTGAAGGGAATTGAGATGCGGAGATACCAAGGATTATCCTGGTGTAATCCAGACCTGATAGAATCACAGGGTCCTTGTAAGAGAGAGGCAGGAAGAGTCAGAGGAGAGGATGTGAAGATGTGATGATGGAAGCAGAGATTGAAAGGGTGCACTTTGCAAACCGAGGGAGGGACCAGAAGCCTAGCGATGGCTTCTAGAAGCTGGAAAGGCAAGGATGCAGATTCTCCCCTGGACCCTCTATAAGGAGCCAGCCTAGCTGACACCTCAACTTTGACCCAGAGAGACACATTTAAGACGGTGCATTTTGTTTAGTTACTGAGTTTATGGTAACTCCTTATAGCAGCCATAGACAATGACAACAGAAACCCACTGACCAGGCCTTAAAAGGGCGTCAAGATTGACCAGTTGTTCTCTCCTTTCACTGGGCTCTCATTTTGCTGATATCCACGTAGCAGTGTCCTGCCTCTTGTGAGTAATGGGAGACTGTTTTGGGCACCAGATCTCCTTTTCCCTACCTCAGTGCACTGCATCTTTTGGGAGGTGAATGTTCTGCTAGCTGCTCTTCTGGAATGATACGTGCTGGACTGTTAGCAGGAAACATCTGCTGGAATGAACGGCAGCTCCCTGGGGAGGAGTGAACGCGCACCTGCAGGGCTGCTCAGAGCCAGCACAGAGGAGTGCTTGCCCCTCTGGGGATGTGCCTGCCCATCCATCCTCATAGGCATGGCCAGGTGTGTGTGCCAGGTGGGGAGAGGGGTGCAGAGAGGATCCAGCTGTTCTTGAGGAGCAGTGCCTTCTCCCTGCTTCTTCCAGAGCCAGAGCCTTTAGGGAGGAGTCAGCACCCCCATTCTTCCTGCCTGCACTGGGTCCCCGGAGCTGCCCCTCAGCCCAGGGGGTGGGCTGGCTGCCCTTAGCCTGGGCTCTGCAGACTTCTCTTCTTCTTTTGACCAGCCCCACCTCCCTGGCTGGGGAGCAAGAGGCCCAGTAGCCTGGCCCCTCCATCCCTGCACAGCTGCCTTGGGACCAGACCTCCCAGCTCCTGGTCATCATAAAATGAGCCTTAAAATCAGAGCTGCTTTAAGGCCCCAAAATGCACCTCCAGATTAGGAAAGCTCCATCATAAATGTCACTGGGAGCTAATGATGGATTTATTTTTCACTATTGGGATTATACCATTTATTATTCCATTTATGGGCTTTTCCTCTAAATTGCTGATGTTTGAAATGAAAAGCTTTTGATACTGACTAATGCTTCTATCTCAAGATTTGCTTTCGGGCCACTTATTTATCAATAACGCAGCTTTCAGGGAACACCAGCAAATTTAAAGAATAATTAGCATGATGAGTCAATAGCAAGATGAGGTGTGGTCTTTGCCAGGTTCCTCTGCTGTAAAGTTGCTCCACTCCCTTTCCATACTCCTCTCTGGAAGGAAGTCACATGTATGGTCCGTATTGAAAGAGTGGGGAGTTATGCCTTACATCCTTGATAGGAGAGTATCCACATTCATTATTTAGATTTTTTTGTATCAGAGACTTGTCTCTTCTCCCCCACCTATTTATTCAGACTTTTATTTATATCAGTATGGACTCATGGACATTTATTTTATATTTTGGTTTATAATTCAGTTCTACACAATTTATTTATTGCCCAAATTGTTCCAGCTCTGATCAGTGGATGCTCTTTCAAGTTGGTTCCTGTATCTCTTTGACATGCCCTGATCCTTTTGTCTTTCTGAATATTCCCTTAATTTCTGTCACAACAAGATGCCCCAGGCTCAACTTGCATATTCCCCACGCAACTCCTAGAATCTGTTGTTTCCCCAAGAATCCCTGATTCCTTTTATTAGAAAATAGTATTTAGAAATGGAAGACTCTATGTTGAGAGTGCTTATTGCTGTTAAGATGCCACTGCTTCTAGGCCCTGTCAGAAGATAGAGCTAGCAAATAGAGTGTATACTAACCCATGTACACCTATGTATCTCCTCATGCTCTTTGAATGCCTGGCCCCATCTGATCACTAAACTCTGGATCCTGCCTCCTGATCACTTGTGGGAGCCAGGCGTACATGTCCCAGAGCAGAAAGCAAAAATTGGACAACTGAGTATGTAGAGCAGGAGTAAGTAAATGATTTTGAAAACTGTAAGAGTATTTTCAAGGCATACAGAAATACACAGAATAATAAGAGGAAAATCGCCCCATTTAAGAAATAAGATACAGGAATACAATTCAAGTCGCCATGAATGTGCCTGCCAATCACCCATGTGAAACCTGTCACAGTGAAGTTACTGTTTATTATTTGGGGACATGTTTTTATATTTTCACTCTAATTGTTTTGCATGTTTTCTAACTCTATAAAATTATTTCATTGTGTTCCTGCAACTTGAATTTTCACTGAGAACTTCTACATGCATTTACCTTCTTAGCTATCCCAGGAAAAGCAGGTCTAACTCTTGCTATTGTTCAGATAGAGGAACTAAGAACTTGAAGCCAGGATATGATTTTAAGCAGCTAATTCAAATGGGATCAAATTTGTGTTGTCAGAGCCCAAGTTCATGGATTTTGTGTGTGTGTGTGTGTGTGTGTGTGTGTGTGTGTGTGTGTGTAATTATTCAGGTTCATCAGGGAAAGGGAGCCAAAACTAGTCTCCTTGGTCATTTCATGACCCTGTTGCTGCCTTTGGCCTGGACAACCTGGCATCTCCCTCAGCCCGGAGTCCCAGCCTCCATCTGGGTTTTGCAGGCGCCAGAATTTCTGATGAAATGAGGACTCATATGGTTGATTCAGAGCCCCGCCCCCTCATCACTCACTCCCTGCCAGCATCTGCGCCTGTATCCTTTGCACTTCTCCTGAGCCTGGAAATAACGTGTCCGGCTCCAAGCCACCCCCTCCTTATTTTAGCGCCAGATGCTACCCCTGGAACTTGCCCCTGCCTCCGCCTCCCAGCACCGTTTCCTGCTCTCTGTTGGATCCTTTTCTGAACATTCACACACACGCCGCTTTTATCTCCCATCTGAGAGAAGAGAAACAAGTCTCTTGCTCCCACTTCCTCTTCCTGCTCCTGTCCTATTTTCCTGCTTTGTTTTGTTGAAGAACTTCTAGGAGGAGTAGTGTCTACTGGCTTTTTCCGGTTCCTCCCCTCCCTTTCTCCCTGAAACCCGCTCCATGCAGACTTTCCCTCCATCTAATCTGTTCCAGTATCCCATTCCCAGTTACCACCTGCACTGCCCCTGTCATCTCCCTATTGGCTTGCTGCACTAGCCTCCAGGCTTCCTAGTCCTCTTCTGACCCACACCATTACACCCAGATCTTCTATCTCCATATGGCAGCTGGGCTGCTGCTTTAAAACTTAGATCATGTGGGAGAAAAGAATGTATGCATGTATGTGTAACTGGGTCACCATGCTGTACAGTAGGAAAAAAAAATGTACTGGGGAAATTAAAAAAAAAAATTAGTTAAAAAAAGCCTTAGATCATATCACTTCATTCCACAACCCTCTAGTGCCCCTGTCTCACCAAGTAAAAGCCAGAAGCCCCTCCTCTACTGTTTCTCCTCTGATTTTACTTCATAAAACTATTTCCTGCAGAAGCCCGCATGGTCAACATCACCACCTTCTTCCCATGTTGCTCCACACGTTCCCCTGTCCATGGGGCCTCTGCAGATGGCCTGCTTAGTACTGGGATCTCCCTGATCACACACAGGCACCTTACCCGTAAGCTTGGGAACTTGCTCACTGAGGATCCTGCACCGCCCCCCCCCCCCCCAGTAGAAGCCTAGAAGCTAGAGGTGCTCTGCTGGCCTTGTTCAGCCCTGGGCATTGGCTCCCTGGGCATTGGCATGTGATGCAGGGGATATGCACTGGCAGGCTGTGCAGTTACACTCTACACCTGAGGCGGGGGGCCCTTGCATTTTGTGCTCTGGGCCTCCACTTGCCTCACTCTTGTCCTGGCTCCACAGGCAACTTCTTTCTGCCCCCACCCCCATGTCCTCAGAACTCCAGGACTTCCTGAGTTTAGGTTGCTTGGCCTCTGTGGCCTTCTACCTGGGAAAGGTCCCTCATTCTGGCCATCAGGGTGCCTTGCGTGTGGACACTGCCTGGCGAGCTTGGTTTGTTCTAGACAGCCGAGCCAGATGCACATTCCCCCACCGCTAACGTCTGTCATTTGCGGTTGACACAGTCTCTGGGCCTCCCCCACTCTGCACTTATCTGTGGATGGGTTTTTTCTCTCTTTTTTTGCCATCCCATGGCATATGAAGTTCCCGGGTCAGGGATCAGATCTGAGCCACAGTTTCAGCCTATGCCTCAGCTACAGCAATACCAGATACTTTTAACCCACGGTGCCAGACTGGGGGATGGAACCTACATCCTGGCTCTACAGAGACGCTACTGATCCTGCTGCGCCACAGCAGAAGTGCCTTTGTGGATGTTTATTGCATTGACTGGAACATAGAATTGTAGATCTTTTCCAAACATTTTGATTTTAAACCGCAGTAAAAAAAAACCCCAACAAACCCACATTTTACGTCACCACCTAAAATATATATACACCTACATATTACAGTGCTCAAACAGAAGTTTCAGGAAACAATTTTTACACTCATTGGAGGTGAGGCATTCATTATAGTATTCTAGTTTGTATTTAAAATTCTGGTTGTTATTGGATCTCATGATCTGCCTGTGGGTCCCCTGTGGTGGGGAAGCCATGACTCTCTCCAATACCCTCCTCATCTTCCAGGTGAGAAAGCTCAGCCAGAGAGAGTTACAGGTCTAGGCAAGGTCACATCAGTTAATTCACCAAAGCGCCAGGATTAGAGCTGTCCTCAGATTCCCATCCTGTGGCTTTTTTAGGCTCTCATAATTAATTTTAATGATTGTACCATTGTGGCTTATTTAAATTACTCCGGGAGGAATATCAGCTCTATTAAAGAAATTTTATTGTAGCTGCCCACCTGCTCTATTGAGGGAAATGCATCTTTTGTGGGATTTCTTCTGGGTAATTAAGAGGGTCTAAGAAGCCAGTTTTATAGTCATCAATTTAATGGTAGATAACAATGAAGTTAAATAAAAAAGCTGGTTCCATCTGCAGAGGCATATGAATAATTTGAATTAGAAAATATGTTCACCAAAGCACTACCTAGTGGAGGCATGCTGGCCCTTGTGCGACTATTAGACCAGCTCTCAATGGCACCCTGAGGGCAGGGCTCTCATGATGGGCAGGGATCATAGTCCTATTCTGCTAGGGGAGCTTGGGACAGAACCTTGTGGATGTTGGTTCTGTCTGTTGGCTGCTTGCTTGTTGTCAAGACCTAAGGATTCTGTGCACATCAGTGTTTGAGCAGCTCTGATCTGAGGATGATTGGTTTTTGGTTTATAGCTGTTAATCATTAAGTTGGTTATCCTCCACAACCAAGAGCTAATGAGGTTTGGTTACCTATTTAGGGCACCATGCTAAGTGCAAGGGTAATAGAGTTATGGCAGAGCCCTCCAGGGATTTTCTGTATAGTGGGAGGGAGCGGTGGTGCACACTGCATTAATCATGGTTTTAGAAGGTGGGAGTGCTGTGGGCAGACAGAGGCAGTCAGAGTTTAGATGTGTGGGGGAGGGTGTTAGCAGGAGGAACTGCGTGAAGAAAGTTGTGGAGGCAGAACAATGCTGGGTGTAGTAGGGGGTATTTCCAACCTGAATGAAAGTAGATGATGGCCAGATTTGGGAAGGCTTTAAAGCACATTGTAAGCTATTTGGACTTTTTCAAATGGGTCCTTGGAGCCATTGTAAACTTAAATTCTTTTTTTACAAGTTTTCAAAGGTCTATAAATTGTGGCATGTTTTAGTCCATCGTGGGATGCTATAACAAAATACAACAGACTAGGTACCTAGAAAGGACATACATGTATTTCTTATGCTTCTGGAGGCTGGGAGTCCAGGGTTATGGCACCAGCAGTTTTGGTGTTTCAGGAGTGTTTCCTGGTTCATGATGGTGTCCTCATGTGGAGAAGGGCTAGCTGGCTCTCTGGGGTCTCTCTGTTTTTTTTTTTTTTTTGCCCCTCAGCATATGGATTTCCCAGGCCGGGGATCAGATCTGAGCCGCAGTTGTGACCTGTGCTACAGCAGTGGCAGCACTGGAACCTGAACCCACTCTGCTGGGCCAGGGATCAAACCTGTGTCCTGGTGCTGCAGAGATGCCACCGATCCTGTTGTGCCACAGAGAGAACTCCTGTAGGGTCTCTTTCATAAGGACACAAATGCCAGTCTTGAAGGCTCTGCCAAAGATCCTGTCTCCTAATAGTGCCACATTGGGGATTAGGTTATCAGCATATGAATTTTGAGGGAACATAAAATTCAGACCATAGCATAGTACAATACACCAAACATAAAGTTTACAGTTTTAACCATGTTAAAGTGTATAGTTCAGCAGCATTACGCATATTCACATAGCTAGGCTCTCATCACCACCATTCATCTCCACAATTCCTTTCCTCTTACAAAAGTGAAACTCTGTACCCATTAAAAACTAACTTCCTGAGGGAATGGGATCAAGATAGTGGATGAGTAAGATGTGGTGCTCACCTTCTCCCACAAACACATCAGAAAAAAACCCATATACATGTAGAACTATTCACACAGAACATCTGTTGAATGCTTGCAGAACACCTTAAACCTCCAAAAAGGGCAAGAAACCTCCACATAACTGGGTGGAACAAAAGGAAAAAGAGAGAGGGAGAAGAGAAAAAAAGGAACCAGTACAGGACTAGCACTCCTGAGAGGGAGCTGTGAAAGAAGAAAGGAATTTGTGCCCTGGGGGTGGTCCTTGACTGGTGGGGAGATCAACCAAGCCTCAGAGAAAAACACAGCAGTGGTGGTCTGAGGAGGGCAAAGCAGAGAGAGCTACGTAGATCATTGGTACCACTGCCTCACACACCAAAGCCTGAGATACTCAGGCAGTGGCTGGGCACTGAGACTCAGGTTAAAGAGGTCAGTCCCAGGGAAGGGACTAGGATTGGCTGTGTGGAAATAGCCTGAGGGGGCTAGAGAGTGGTACCCCACAGCAAAGGGAATGCAGGAGGAAGCTTGGGCATGTCAGAGAAGCAAGGTTCTGTTGTTGGGAAGTGGGAGAGGAGGAGGGGTGGGACTGCCATAGGAATATCTTTATCTGTGCACATGTGGGCACTTGGTTGGCAGGGTGCCTACTGTGCAGGCTATGGGAGGTGGGGGCAAATGGCTGCAGCTATCTCAGACTTCAGAGGTGGGCATGTCCCACCACCACTAGGGGACTGTGAACATGCACCACCTAGGGCCCAAGTCACCTCAGGGGTTGGCACAGAGGAGGGCACTGCAACCAAGCACAACTCATTGTTGCTGTCACTCCCCTGGGAATGCACACACCCTGCTGTTTCCACTGCCAAAGGCTCTGGGTACTGCCTACAGCTGCCTGAGGGTCACTGCCACTTCTCAGGGCCCTGCAAGCAGGAGCAGCCTGCGCCACCTCCCCATGGGTCCTCACTGCTCTCAAGGGCACAGTAACCAGGGACTGGCTACAGGCCCTACCCATTGCCTCCATCTCCTTGGAAGCATGTCCAGGCCCTACACTAGCATACCCCCATCAAGGGGATAACAGGCTGCACACACTGAAAAAAGAGACAGCAATTATCTAAACCAAAAACAGCTTTCATGCCAACAACAACAACAACAAAATAGTAAGCCCTCACAAACTACCCAGGGATACTTTCGCATATAAATAGCCCCCTAAGACTACAGCAGTTGTTACCCCTAAACTCACAGAATAAGAAAAATATAAGCAAAAATGAAGAAGCTCAGAAACCATTCCCAGTCAAAAGAACAGGAGAATTCACTGGAGGGAGAAAACAATGAAAGAAACCTCTGTAGTCTAACAGACACTGAGTTCAAAAAGGAGATAGTGAAAATACTGAAGGAATTAAGAGTGAATATGAAGAAATTAAGAGTGGATATGAACAGTAATGCAGATTACTTTAGGAAGGAACTAGAAAATATAAGGAGGAGCTAAGAAAAATTAGAAAATTTATTTCCACAGATGCAAGCTGAGTTAAAGGCATTGAAGAGCAGAATGAATAATGCAGAGAAAGGAATTAGTGACTTGGGAGCTTAAATAATGGAAATCACACTATCAGGACAGCAGACAGAAAACCAAATACAAAAACATGAAAGCAATATAAGAGATCTATTGGATAATATAAAGTGGGCCAATCTACACACAATAGGCATTCCAGAAGGAGAAGAAAAAGCAAAGAGGGTTGAAAACATATTTGAAGAAATTATGGCCAAAACCTTTGCAGATCTAAAGGAAAACAGATATCAAAACACAGGAAGCAAAGAGGGCCCCAAACAGGGTGAACCAAAACAGACCCACACCAAGACATATTACAGTAAAAATGACAAAAGTTAAAGATAAGGAGAGGATTCTAAAGGCAGCAAGAGAAAAACAAAGAGTTAATTATAAGGGAGCCCCCAAAAGGCCATCAGCAGATTTCTCTACAGAAATATTACAGGCCAGAAGAGAGTGGCAAGATATATTCTAATTTCTGAAAGGGAAAAATTTGCAGCCTAGAATACTCTGTCCAACAAGGATATCATTTAAAATAGAAAGAGAAATAAAGAATTTCTCCAACAAACAAAAACTAATTTAGTCACTTATGATGGAGCATGATGGAGGATAAGGTGAGAAAAAGAATGTATATAAGTATGTGTGACTGGGTCACTTCGCTGTACAGTAGAAAATTGACAGAACACTGTAAACCAGCTATAATGGAAAACATAAAAATCATTAAAAAAAAAAAGAATACAGCAATACCAAACCCTTTCTTTTTTTTTTTTTTTTTGGTCTTTTTGTCTTTTGTTGTTGTTGTTGTTGCTATTTCTTGGGCCGCTCCTGCGGCATATGGAGGTTCCCAGGCTAGGGGTTGAATCGGAGCTGTAGCCACCGGCCTACGCCAGAGCCACAGCAACGCGGGATCCGAGCCGCGTCTGCAACCTACACCACAGCTCACGGCAACGCCGGATCGTTAACCCACTGAGCAAGGGCAGGGACCGAACCCGCAACCCCATGGTTCTTAGTCGGATTCGTTAACCACTGCGCCACGACGGGAACTCCCTCAAACCCATTCAAAAAGAAATACTGAAAGGTCTCCTCTAAATAGGAAAGAAGTAAGAAGATTTAGGAGGAGGAAATCACATTTGGAAAGTAATCACTTAAATAAGCCAGTATATAGGTCTAATGGGGAAAAAAAACCCAACAACCTATTTGTAAAAGTGATGATAAACATGAGGAATAGAAGAAGGTAAACATGAAGATGAAGATGTAAAAAAAGACATAAAATATGTGGAAGTAAGAAAATCTAGACTTTTTTTTTTTCAGAATGTTTTTGAGCCTATCTGACTACCAGGCTAAAGCAAGCAGATAGGAAGGGGTTAACATACTTGAAAAACCACAAATCAAAACCAAACAATACATTCAGAAAAACTAAAGAGGACACAAACATAAGATAAAAGGAAATCATCCAACCAAAAAGAGGAACAAAGGAGAAACATAAAGTCAATTGGAAAACAAGGTTTAAAATGGCAATAAATAATCTTTAAATAAATAATAATCTTTAAATAAATAATTACCTTAAATGTCAATGGACCGAATGCTCCAATCAAAAGACATAGAGTGGCTGATTGGATAAAAAAGCAAGAGCTTACAATATGCTGCCTATAAGCCACTCAGCTGAGGGCAAAAAACACATATAAATTGAAAGTAAGAGGATGGAAAAAGATATTTTGCACGAATATAAAAGACAGGAAAGTGGAAGTCACAATACTCATATCAGACAAAACAGACTTTAAATAAAAAGCCATAAAGAATGACAAAGGACACTATTTAATGATAAAAAGTTCAATTCAAGGAGATATTACACTCATCAATATATGTACCTATTATATAGGAGCATCAAAATATATACAACAAATACTAACAGACATAAAAGGAGAAATGGGATGCAATAGTAGTAGGAGATTTTAACACCCCCTCGCATCAATGGACAGATCCTAAATGATACAATAGAAAAGTTAGACAGTATTTTCAGGGCATTACATCCAAAAAAATCAGAATATATATTCTTTTCAAGTGCACATGGAACATTCTCAAGGATTGACAACATACTGGGGCACAAAACTAACCTCAAAAATTTAAGAGTATAGAAATTATTTCAGGCATCTTCTCTGACCACAATGGCATGAAACTAGAAATCAACCACAGGAAAGAAATGAGAAAAAAATTGACTCCATGGAGACTATACAATATGCTACTAATGAAGAACAAGGAAATCAAAAGGGAAATTAAAAAATTCCCTGAGACAAATGATAATGAAAACACAACCATTCAAAATCTCTGGGATGCTGCAGAAGCAGTTCTTAGAGGGAAGTTCGTAGCAATATAGGCCTTCCTCAAAAAAGAAGAAAAATCTCAAATCAGCAATTTAACCCATTGCCTAAAAGAATTAGAAAAAGAAGAACAGGAGTTCCCGTTGTGGCTCAGTAGTTAACAAATCCGACTAGGAACCATGAGGTTGTGGGTTCGATCCCTGACTTTGCTCAGTGGGTTAAGGATCTGGCATTGCCATGAGCTGTGGTATGGGTTTCAGATGTGGCTCGGATCCCACGTAGCTGTGTGTGTGGCGTAGGCTGGCAGCTACAGCTCTGATTCGACCCCTAGCCTGGGAACCTTTATATGCTGCAAGTGCAGCCCTAGGAAAAAAAAAAAGAGAGAAAACAAACAAACAAAACCTAAAGTCAGCAGAAGTAAGGAACCGTAAAGATCAGAGAGGAAATCAATAAAATAGAGATTCAAAAATCAATGGGAAAAAAAATCAATAAAACCTAGAGATTCTTTGAAATGGTAAACAAAATCAACAAACCTCTGGCCAGACTCACCAAGAAGAGAGAGAGAGAACCCAAATAAACAAAATAAGAAATTAGGAGGAATTTCAACAGATACCACAGAAATACAAAAAAAAAAAAAAATCAGAGATTACTATGAACAATTATATGCTAACAAATTTGACAATCTAGAAGAAAAGGACAATTTTCTGGAGACATACAGCCCACCAAAAGTGAATCAAGAAGAAACAGATCAGTTGAACAGACCAACCACAAGAAATGAAATTGAATATGTCATAAAAACACTCCCTACAAACAAAAGTCCAGGACCAGATGACTTTTCCAAAAGGTTGGAGAAAGCACAATCCTGAAACCACTATAATACTAAAGCCAGACAAAGATACTACCAAAAAAGAAAATTATAGGCCAATATCTTTGATGAATATAGATGCAGAAATTCTTAACAAAATTTTAGCCAACTGAATCCTACAACACATAAAGATCATACACCATGACCAGGTGGGATTCATCCCAAGTTGACAAGGATGGTTCAACATATGCAAATCAATCAACACCATACACCACATTAAAGAAAAGACAAAAGTCATGTGATCATCTCAATAGAAGCAGAAAAAGCATCTGACAAAATTCAACATCCATTCATTCCTGTGACAGAGGAAACATACTTTAACATAAAAATCAAAGCCATTTATGACAAACCCACAGCGAATATAATACTCAGCAGAGCCTTCCCACTAAAATCTGAAACAAGGCAAGGATGCCCACTTTCACCACTCTTATTCAACACAGTATTGGAAGTCCTAGCCACAGCAATGAGACAAATAAAAGATATCCAGGAGTTCTTGTTGTGGCTCAGTAGGTTACCACCTCGACTGGCATCCATGAGGAGTGGTTCTATCCCCAGCCTCGCTTAGTGGGTAAAAGATCTGGCATTGCCATGAGCTTTGATGTATGTAGGTCACAGATGTGGCTCAGATCTGGTGTTGCTGTGGCCATTGCGTAGGCCTGCAGCTGCAGCTCTGATTCGACCCTTAGCCTGGGAACATTCATATGTCATGGGTGTGGCCCTAAAAAGCAAAACAAAACAAAACAAACAAACAAAAAGTACTCGAAGTGATCAGTGAATTTAGCAAAGAAGCAGGGTATAAGATTAACACTCAGAAATTAACACCTAGTGTATTTCTGTATACTAACAATGTAATATTAGAAAAGGAATATAAAAATGCAATACCCTTTAAAATTGTACCCCCCAAAATTAATTACCTAGGATTAAACCTGACCAAGGAGGTGAAAGACTTATACTGAGAACTATAAAACATTAATCAAAGAAGTTAAATAGCATTCAAAAAAAATAGAAAGCTATTCCATGCTCCTGGCTTTGAATAATTAATATCATTAAAATGACTATACTACCCAAAGCAATCTACAAATTTAATTCAATCTCTAACCAATTAGCCATGACATTTTTCACAGAACTGGAGCAAACATCCAAGATTGTATATGGAGCCATAAAAGACCTGGAATTGCAAAAGCAAACTTGAGAAATAAAAACCAAGCAGGAGGCATGACTCTCCCAGACTTCAGACAATAGTATAAAGCTACAGTAATCAAGACAGTGTGGTACCAGTACAAAAACAGACATACAGACCAATGGAACAGAGTAGAGAACCCAGAAATATACCCAGACACCTATGGTCAATTAATCTTTGACAAAGGAGGCAAGAATACAAAATGGGAAAAAGGCAATCTTTTCAGCAGGTGCTGCTGAAACTGGACAGCTGCTTGTAAATCAGTGAAACTGGAACACATCTTCACACTATACATAAAAATAAACTCAAAATGGCTTAAACATGTAAATGTAGATAAGACACCATTAAAAACTCCTTGAAGGGAACATAGGCAAAACATTCTCTGACATCAAATGTTTTCTTAGGTCAGTCTCACAAGGCAATAGAAATAAAAACAAAAATAAACCAGTGGGTAACAATCAAACTTTTGCATAGCATAGGAAACCAATTAAAAAAAAAAAAGAGAGAGAGACATC
This sequence comes from Sus scrofa, assembly GCF_054392235.1. NCBI lineage: Eukaryota > Metazoa > Chordata > Mammalia > Artiodactyla > Suidae > Sus > Sus scrofa. Next base: position 154,967,616 of record NC_139383.1, read on the forward strand.
CTTTGGAGTGGGAGAAAATAGTTTCAAATGCTGCAACTGACAAGGGCTTAATCTCCAAAATATACAAACAACTCACACAACTCAACAGCAAAAAAGCAAACAACCCAATTGAAAAATGGGCAGAAGGCCTGCCTAATAGACATTTCTCCAAAGAAGACATACAGATGGCCAAGAGGCACATGAAAAAATGTTCAACATCACTAAAAATTATCAGAGAAATGAAAATCAAGACTGCAGTGAGGTACCTCTTCACACTGAAGAGAATGTCCATCTTTAGTTAGTCTACAAATAACAAATGCTGGAGAGAGTGTGGAGAAAAGAGACCCCTCCTATATTGTTGGTGGGAATGTAATTTGGTACAAGCACTATTGAAAATAATATGGAGGTAGCTCAGAAAACTAAATATAGAAGTACCACATGATCCAGCAATCCCATTCCTGAGCATATATCCAGACAAAACTTTCCTTGAAAAAGATACATGCACCCCTAGGTTCATTGCAGCATTATTTACAATAGCCAAGACATGGAAACAACCTAAATGTCTATTGACAGATGACTGGATTAAGAGAATGTGGTATATAAACACAACAAAATAATGTTCTTTGCAGCAACATGGATGCAACTAGAGCATCTCATACTGTGTAGTAAGGCAGAGACAAATACCGTATGATAGCACTTATATGTGGAATCTAAAATATGGCACAAATGAACCTATCTACAGAACAAACTCTTCTTGGACATAGAGAACAGACTTGTGGTTGCCAAGGAGAAGGGCAAGGAAGTAGGATGTACTGGGAGTTTCAGGTTAGTAGATGCAACCTATTGCATTTCGAGTGGATAAGCAATGAGGTCCTGGTGTATAGCACAGGGAACCATATTCAATCACTTGTGATGGAACATGATGGAAGATACTATGGAAGAAAGAATGTATGTTTATGTTTAATTGGGTCCCTTTGTTGTACAGCAGAAATTTTCAGAACATTTTCAATCAAATATAATAAAATTTTTTTCTCAATTAATTTTATTACATTTATAGTTGTACAATGATCATCACAACCAGATTTTATAGCATTTCCATCTCAAACCTCCAGCCCATTCCCCCACCCCTGCTGTCTCCTTTGGAAATCATAAGTTTCTCAAAGTCTTTGAGTCAGTATCTGTTCTGCAAAGAAGTTCATTGTGTCCTTGTTTTAGATTCCACATGTAAGTGATAGCATTTGATGTTGGTGTCTCACTGTTTGACTGACTTCACTTAGCATGATAATTTCTAGGTCCATCCTTGTTGTTGCAAATGCTGTTATTTCTTTCCTTTTAATAGCTGAGTAATATTCCATTGTGTATATGTACCACCTCTTCTTGATCCACTCCTCTGTTGATGGACATTTAGGTTGTTTCCATGTCTTGGCTATTGTATAGAGTGCTGCAATGGGCATTGGAGTACTGTATCTTTTCAAGTCATGGTTTTCTCTGGATAGATGCCCAGGAGTGAGATTGCTGGATCAAATGGTAGTTCTATTTTTAGTTTTCTGAGGAATCTCCATACTGTTTTCCACAGTGGTTGTACCAATTTACATTCCCACCAACAGTGTAAGAGGGTTCCTTTTTCTCACACCCTCTCTAGCACTTATTGTCTATAGACTCTTTGATGACAGCCATTCTGGCTGGTGTAAGGTGATATCTCATAGTGGTTTTGTTTTGCATTTCTCTAATAATGAGTGATGTTGAACATCTTTTCATGTGTTTTTTGGCCATCTGTATGTCTTCTTTGGAGAATTGTCTGTTTAGATCTTCTGCCCATTTTTTGATGGGGTTTTTCATTTTTTTGATATTTAGCTGTAGAAGGTGTTTATAAATTTTGGAGATTAATCCCTTGTCAGTTGCTTCATTTGCAAAGATTTTCTCCCATTCTTGGGGCTGTCTTTTTGTTTTGTTTAGGGTTTCCTTTTCTGTGCAGAAACTTTTCAGTTTGATTAGGTCCCATTTGTTTATTTTTGTTTTTATTGTCATTACTCTAAGAGGTGGATCTGAGAAGATGTTGTTGTGGTTTATGTCAGAGAGTGTTTGGCCTGTGTTTTCCTCTAAGAGTTTTATAGAATCTGGTCTTATATTTAGGTCTTAAATACATTTTGAGTTTATTTTTGTGTATGGTGTTAGGGAGTGTTCTAATTTCATTCTTTTCATGTAGCTGTCCAGTTTTCCCAGCACCATTTATTGAAGGGGCTGTCTTTTCTCTGTTGTATATTCTTGCCTCCTTTGTCATAGATTAGTTGACTGTAGGTGCATGGGTTGAATTCTGGGGTTTTTATTCTGTTCCACTGATCTATATTTCTGTCTTTGTAATAGTACCATACAGTTTTGATGACTGTTGCTTTGTAGTATAGTCTGATGTCAGGACGCCTGATTCCTCCAGCTCCATTTTTGTTTTCAAGGATGGCTTTGGCTATTCTGGGTCTCTTCCTAGCCCCTGGCAGCCACTTTCTCTAATTTCAGCTATTTTACTTACCTCATATAAGTGGAATCACACAATTGCCCTTCTGGGACTGTCTTATTTCACTGGGCTTAATGTCCTCCAGGTTCATCCATGTTGTAGCAGGTGTCAGAATGTCCTTCCTTTTTGAAGCTGAATAACATTCCCTTTAGTGCCTAGACCGTGCTTTTGTTCATCTCTTCACCAATCATGGACACTTGTGCTGCTTCCACCTTTTGGCTGTTGTGAATAATATTGTTAAAAACATGAGTGTACAAATACCCCTTCTAGTTCCTGCTTTCATTTATTTTGAGTATATATGCAGAAATGGGATTGCAAGGTCACATGGTAGTTCTATTTAGTACTCCAACCAATAGTACTTAGTTCTGTTTAGTAGTTCTCCATATATTTTCCATCAGTCGCACCATTTTACATTCTCACCAGAAGTGCATAGGGTTCCAGTTTCTCCACATCCCTGCCAGCACTTGTTGTTTTCTGTTTTCTTGGGTAGTAGCCATCCTAGTGGGAGTGAGTGATATACAAAGGTGACTGACTTGTGGTGTGATGCGGTCTACCTTTTTGTGAGGGGGCACTGTGCCCTTTGAGCAGGAGGTCTTGCTGGAGAGGTTTGGGGTGGTGGTGACATTGCCCCTTGTACCTGCAGATCAGGCCTCCTGCTCATGGCTTTAGAGGATTCTGTGGAAATATAGTGTGCATGATGCCCTCCCCAAGCCCAGAGGGAGCACTGATTGGTTCAGCCTGTGCCTGTCTACACCAGACCCACTGCCTTTGCCTGGGACTATGTTCCTGCTGCATTGGGTTTCAGTAGGAGGATGGGGTGGGGCTTGGGGGTGTGCTGGAGGCACATTGAAGCCAGTGTGTCACTGTGGGTGTGTCTGCAGGACTGTCACTCATTAGTGCGGCTCCTCCTTAGGCATGGCTAGTGGGAGGACTGTGCTCTGCAGCTTCCTTAGATATGATCACATGACTGCTTTGGTCAATGAAATGCTAGCAGAACTAACAGATGCTTTGGGAGTTCCTGCTGTGGTGCAATGGGATCAGCAGCACCTTGGGTATGCTGGGACACAGGTTCCATCTCTGGCCTTGTGCAGTGGGTAGGGTTCCAGCATCCTGTAGCTGTGGCTTCTGTTGAGACTGTTGCTTGGATCTCATCCCTGGCTTGGGAATTCCACATTCCATGGGGTGGCCAAAAAAGAAAAAAAAAAAAAAAAAAAGAGCTTGCCTTTGCTCTCTTCCCAGTCGCTAATGTCCTAGAAGCACATGTTGAGCAGGTGGTGCCCTATGATCAAGGTGGCTGACCTCCACCTGGGAGAGTAAATCAGAGTTATGGTAGACTTTGAGTCAGCAAGATAGAACTGTTATTAGACTAGGGTACTGTGATTTAGGAGTTGTTACCATAGCACATCCTAGCCTGCCTGACTGATGTAGGAGGACCCTAAAAAGTGTTTTAAGTGCAAATATGTGTTGAAAATGGAGCATTTGAAGGTAACTCTATATGCTCCTTGATACTTCCAAATAATGAACACCTCAGATGTAGCAGAATGGTTTGGAGATGGCTAATGGGCTGCATTTTCCTATAGGTAAGTTCCAGATGTTAATGATCAGAAGTTAGTGGTTTTATGTAACCAACAAGGGCTTAATCTCCAAAATATACAAACAACACATGCAACTCAACAGCAAAAAAAAACAAACAACCCAATTGAAAAATGGGCAGAAGACCTAAATAGACATTTCTTCAAAGAAGACATACAGATGGCCAACAGGCACTTGAAAAAAATGCTTCAACATCACTAAAAATTATCAGAGAAATGGAAATCAAGATTTCAATGAGATACCATCTCACAGCAGTCAGAATGGCCATCATTAGTAGGTCTACACATAACATGCTGGAGGGGGTGTGGAGAAAAGGGAACCCTCCTATACTGTTGGTGGGAATGTAAATTGGTACAAGCACTATTGAAAATAATATGGAGGTAGCTCAGAAAACTAAATATAGAAGTACCACATGATCCAGCAATCCCATTCCTGAGCATATATCCAGTCAAAACTTTCCTTGAAAAAGATACATGCACCCCTAGGTTCATTGCAGCACTATTCACAATAGCCAAGACATGGAAACAAGCTAAATGTGCATCGACAGATTCCTAGATTAAGAAGATGTACATATACACAATGGAATACTTCTCAGCCATAAAAAGAACAAAATAATGCCATTTGCAGCAACAGGGATGTAATTAGAGACTCTCATGCTAAGTGAAGTAAGTCAGAGAGAGAAAGACAAATACTGTATGATATCACTTATATGTGGAATCTAAAATATGGTGCAAATGGATCTATCTACAGAAAAGAAACAAGCTCTTGGATATGGTGAACAGACATGTGGTTGCCAAGAGGGATGGGGAGGGGGTGGGATAGACTGGGAGTTTGGGGTTAGTAGATGCAAACCATTGCAAGGAGGTCCTGCTGTATAGCACAGCGAACTATATCCAATCACTTATGATGAAGGATAATGTAAAAAAAATAATGTATATAAATATATAACTGGGTCACTTAGCTATACAGAAGAAATTGACAGAACATGTTCAATCAACTGTAATAAAAAATAAATAAAAGATAAGTTAATGGTTTTATCTCACCAGCAGTGTAGAACTCTGGCCTGATTCACTGTAGCTGCCCAGTGTCAGATTTGCAGCTGGCAGAACTCACCTAATGACTCCTGGATTTTCCAGTGGTTAGAAAATCCACATTTAGCTAATATTGATTTTAGGAGACAATCCCAAGCTCCATGAATCTCATTACACTTCCAAAGCAGGAATGGCATCCATGGCGCATGGAAGTTCCCAGGCCAGGGATTGAATCCCACCTGAAGCTGTGACCTACACCTCAGCTGCAGCAACACCAGATCTTTTTTTTTCTTTCTTTCTTTTAAATTATTATTATTATTATTATTTTTCTGCTGTACAGCATGGGGCCCAAGTTGCACATACATGTATACATTTTTTTTCTCCCATTGTTCTGTTGTGATGTACGTATCTAGACATAGTTCTCAATGCTACACAGCAGGATCTCATTGTAAATCCAACACCAGATCTTTTAATCCACTGCACCGGGTTGGGGATTGAAACTCAGCAGGGACCCAAGCCACTGCATTTGGATTCATTTTTTTTTCCAGGTTCTTATTTTTTCTATTATAGTTGATTTACATTGTTCTGCCAATTTCTGCCCTATTCTGTTGGGTTCTTAACCCACTGTGCCATAGTGGGAACTCCAGGAGGGTCATTCTTTTTAGGAGTTATTCTCCACTACTTTGGAAGCAGAAATGCCTTTGTTATTATCAGGACTTTTTCCAGAGCATCCCTACTTGTCTATAGTCCTATTTTTAGTACTATTTTGGTCATTCAGTAACTATTCCTCAGACAAATCTTTTTCAGTTTAACTTTCTAGTATATAACTTCTCAGATATTCACAAAAGCAGAAAGAATTGTATCATCAGCATGTGTTGTGGGATCAATGGTGTTTCCCCCCACCCCCAAATTCATAGGTTTAAATCCTAACCTCCAGTGCTTCAGAGTGTGGCTGTATTTGGAGACAGGGCCTTTAAAGAGTCAGTGAAATTAATATGAGGTTGTAGCGGGGCCCCAATCCACTATGACAGGTGTCCTTATAAGGAGAGGAGATTAAGACACAGACATGCATAAATGGAAGATGAATGAACACACAGGGAGAAGACAACCGCCTGCAAGCTGAGCAGAGAAGCCTCAGAAGAGAACAACACTGCCAAACCTTGATCTTGAACTTTTAGCCTCCAGAATGATGAAAAATAAAATTTCTGGGCTGTTGTCCTTTGGTGTGGCAGCCCTGGAAGACTGGAATAGCCCAAGTACTCTCCTCCACCTCCAGTACTTTAGTCTTCATGACTGCCTATAATGTGCCTGGAGCACAGGGCAGATGGCTGAGAATTAGAGATGGCACCTGCTCTTCTGAAGCCTACCGTCTGCAGAAACTGGAAAAATTCACAAGGAAAAGCTGTAATTGACTATAACTGCATGGCATCTGTAGACTCACCTCCAGGACACACAGCAATGCTCAGAGGGCAGGTGAATGCTCCAAACTTTTGGGTTGTTGTGTGCTCCTGGGATCATCGCTTGGGGACCAAGGCTTCAGGCATGAGATGGGCTTGTGGTGTAAAGTGAATGAAATTGCCATGAAAAGTATGGCCCAGGCAGTTTTGCCCCAATTGAGCCAAGCCTATCACATGGACTGGGACTCAGGCCTCAGAGGGGCCAAGATGCAAATGCCATTCTTACACAATAAAGAAGTGAGGGGATGAGGAGTCACGCTGAGAGAAGTGACTCATTTGCTTATGGATGGATTAATCCAGCATCCTTTAAATACCAAATCCCCATGTACATTTTAAAATACCGAGCTTGCTCAGAAGCAATATGCTGAGTGAAAGATGCCAGATACAAAAGAACACATATTGTACAGTTCCGTTATATGATGCTTCCAGAAAAGGCCTAATTATAGGGAGAGGAAGCGGATTAGTGGTGGCCTGGGTTTGGGGATGTAAGCAGGGATTGGCTGTGAGGGATGAGAGGGAGCTTTGGTTGGGGGTGATGGGAATGTGCTAAAATTGCCTTGCGGCAATGGCTGGTATCTGAATACATTCACTGAAGATCTCCACCACTTATAATGGGTGCATTGTGTGTATGTAAATTACACCTCCATGAAGCTATAAAAAACACGCATTTCAGCTCTGTGCAAAATCATGGGAGTCTTCTCAGAGGAAATAGGCTCCCAGCTGGATGGGAAGGACTGGGTGCATTTGGGTAAGGCCAGGCCACCAGAGGGGATTCCAGATGGAGGGACACCATCCTGGGGGAGAGGGCAGGCAGGTGGGTGGCTGAGATGGAGGGAAAGGGAAGGCTCTTGCAGGTGAGAATATCAGGGCATTGGTGGGATACTCAGAAATTCTCAATCCTGATTGTATATTCCAGCCTCCTGGAGAGCATTTCTAAAGCAAAGATGCCTAGGATTCATTCCTGAGGATTTGGCTTTAATTGGTCTCAGGCAGATCCCAGATGTAAACTAAAAAAGTTTTTTAAAAAAGGAAATGATATTCTTTTTAAAAAATTTAATTGTATTAGAGTATGGTTGACTTACAATGTTGTATTAGTTTCAGGTATACAGCAAACTTAGTCATACATATAAATATATCCATTTTTTCCATATAGGTTATTATAAACTATTGAGTCGATTTCCCTGTGCTATACAGTAGGTTCTTGTTAATCATCTGTTTTGTACAGTAGCGTGTATATGTTATTCCCACCCCTCCCAAATCTTCCCTCCAGCCAAAGTTTTCACCTATGGTAACCATAAGATTGGTTTTGAAATCTCTGAGTTTGTTTCTGTTTTATAAATAAGTTATTTTGTATCCTTCTATTAATTCCACATGTAAGTGATAGCATATGATATTTGTCTTTGTCCTACTTACTTTAGTCAGTATGATAATCTCTGAGTCCATCCATGTTTCTGCAAATGGCATTATTTCATTCTTTTTTATGGCTGAGTAGTATTCCATCATATATATATGTACCTCATCTTCTTTATCCATTCCTCTGTTGATGGACATTAGGTTGCTTCCATGTCTTGGCTATTGTAAATAGTGCTGCAAGGAAGGTAGGGGCACACGTATCTTTTTTTGTTATTGTTTTGTTTTTTTTTAAACTTTTTAAAAAATTATAGTTTATTTACAATGTTGTGCCAATTTCTGCTATACAGCAAAATGACCCAGTCATATATATATATATGTATACAGGCTCTCATTGCTTATCCATTCTAAATGTAATAGTTTGCGTTTACTAACCCCAAACTCCCAGTCCATCCCACTCGCTCCCCCTCCCCCTTGACAACCACAAGTCTGTTCTATGTCTGTGAGGCACGTATGTTTGTGAATCACGGTTTTCTCTGGATAGATGCTGAAATGACATCCTGATTTCATCATTTCTTTTTTCACTTATCATCTGGAATGATTCTAAAGACACCTCCCTCGTCTATTATGTGGTTAACTAGGGGGAACATTTCATAGAGAAAAGGCAGGACAAACACATCATTCTTTTGGTTCATTTACCAGTTTCAAAGATGATGAGTGTGTTTCCCATGATCCTCCAATACGTTTTTTAAAAATTGATCTATCATATGAACTCATGTGCTTGAACTTATTTGGTAGGTTTCAAACCATTGTAGTCATTATCCTTATTGAACTTCAAATTGTCCTACCTTTGGCCAGTGGGAGTCTTCACTTTGGCTCTTGAGCCCTTTTGACACACCTCTAGGCATCTTTGGTAGCTTCCTTGCCTTATTTAAATGAAGTATTATTCTTTTTCTATCCCTCACCTTTCCTTCCTGTGAGGTATGCCTTCCTTCATTGTCCTTTCAGTGGTTTTCCTAGAGGTTATGCTATGCAGTCTTGACTCATAGACTCTAGTGATCAGAGAGTCTTTTTTTGGCTGCACTCGTGGCATGTAAAACTTCTGGGCCAAGGACTGAACCCGCGCCATAGCAGTGACAATGCTTTGTCCCTAATTAATAGGCCAACAGGAAACTCCCAAGAGTCATCTTTAAATTGGCACTTTAACTACTTCCTGGACAATACAAAGTCTTCATATCCAGAATCAGTGTTTTTTGAAAGCTGCCCAGGACCTTTGTCTAATAATCCCAGGATTAAAAAGTCAGGGTGGGGCATTGGATGGTTGGTGGACATATTGAGGACATTGACAGCTCATAGGGGCAGAGTGAAGACCAGATCTGAAGTCTTTAGAGAAAGAGGAACAGTGTGAGTTTCTCAGTTGATTATCAGGGTCATACTTTAATTGGTCTGGCCTGATGTGGTTGATGTGACAGTTTCAATGGATGGATCCCTTAGAGCTGGAAACGAGGGATGCCCTTTTGTTTTAGATGTTCTTGTCGGTCAGATGCTATAGGAATTAACCTTAAAATTAGCCCAGGCCTGGCAGGGGGTGCATTTAAGATTTTTAGCTCTTGAGAGTTTGAATCCCCGATGAGGCGCCTCCCCTGTGCCTGGTGCGTTGCTGAAGGCCTTGCTTGTGGGTGTAATCAGGGTTCCCCAGAATCATGAGACACGTGAGGTGGGGGAGGCTTGATGAGAGCCTTCCAGATGTGCCCTCAAAGCCCCATATCCTTGCACAACATCTCTTGAAGGTCGTAGACTCTCTGACCTGAGGTGTATCTCTGCCTTACTTTGGGTGGTTACACTCATGATGCAGCTGGGCAAGTCCTCTGATCTTCTCTGTCTGGCACATCAGCAGCTGTACCACTGGACCGTCCAACTTGAGTTCCAGCTTCTCCACCAAGATTAGAGGATGCACACATGTCTGTTCCTTCAACTTGCTGTGAGTTTAAGCTGTCCCACGTGGTCTTCTGATATGGCTGCAGTGGCAGACTAACTGCCACCAGTGCTTATGTGAGCACCTTGCTGGTCATTTCAGTTCTCAGATGCTCCTCCTCCAGTGGGCTCCTCAGGAGGACCTCATGGGATCCCCAAGATCCCCAAGTTCTTGGATTTTGGTGCAAGGTTGCTCATCCTTTCATCCTTGAAATTCAGTTTTTTTGGACAGTATGTCCTTGAAAGTCTTAAATATGCTACTTCATTTTCTTTGAGAGGCAGTCATTACTGTCCAAAGGTCTGATGAGTCTCATCTTCTTGTGAATGATGTACTCTTGTACTCTTGGTTAACTCAATGGTTATTCCTTCCCCCACTTTTTTTTGGCTGTACCTGTGGCATACGGAAGTCCCTGGACCAGGGACTGAATCTGAGTGACTGCGACCTACGCTGCAGGTGCAGCAATGCCAGATCTTTTAACCCACTGTACCAGCCTGAAGATTGAACCCAGATTGACCTGAGCCTCTATAGTCAGATTCTTAACCCACTGAGCCACAGTGGAAATTCCCCCTTCCCCCCGCCGTTTTTTGGTGTGTGTAGTAATTTTACAAGATGTGGGGTTTTTTTTGGTTTTGTTTTGTTTTTAAGGCTGCACCCATGGCAAATGGAAGTTCCTAGGATAGGAGTCAAATTGGAGCTGTAGCCGCTGGCCTACACCGCAGCCACAGCAACGCGGGATCTGAGCCATGTCTGTGACCTATAGCACAGTGCACCACAACGCTGGATCCTTAACCCACTGAGTGAGGCCAGGGATTGATCCTGAAAGATGTCTTTTTTTTTTTGTTTTTTTTTTTTAATTTTTAAAAATTCTTTTAATTTTTTAATTTTTTTGTCTTTTCTAGGGCCACACCTGCAGCATATGGAGGCTCCCAGGCTAGGGGTCTAATCGGAGCTGTAGCCACCGGCCTACACCACAGCCACAGCAACGACGGATCTGAGTCACATCTGCAACCTACACCACAGCTCACGGCAATGCTGGATCCTTAACCCACTATCGAGGCCAGGGATCGAACCCACAACTTCATGGTTCCTAGTTGGATTCGTTAACCACTGAGCCATGACAGGAACTCCCTGTCTTTTTTTGTAAATTGAAGTGAAGTGACTTACATCAACCTGACATTGCATTACATTGACCTACATAATTTCTGGCATAGTACATAGTAATTCTATATTTTTATTCATTACATTCCATACAAAGTTATTATGAAATATTAACTATATTGCTTCTGCTGTACTTTACAGCAGGCTGGCCAGGGCACCGGGCAGTTTTCGGCTTGCTGCCTCTGTGCTGGGACTAGGGGCAAGTTGTGTGCACATGCCCTTGAGGAACAAAGTGCTAGTTTCCTATAGCTCTCTGGAAAGACCACTGGTCTTCAACCCAGTCAAAGGGGCTTATCTTCCTGAAGCCAGAACCCAGGACTGGGGTGCCCTGTGTGGGGTGTGGACCCCTCACTCTCCAGGGAGGGCTTCCAGCCTGTGATATCCTCTCCTCCCCTCAGTCACCCAGCAGGGGTGTGGGTCTCGGCTATATCACGTCTCCTCCCTCACAGCAGATTCTCCACGTCTCTTTCCTTGTAGCCTTGATGGTAGCAGATCTTTTCTGCTAATCTTCATTCTTACGGAGAGTTGCTCTATATGTAGTTATAGTCTTTTTTTGGCAGCGGGACTGCCCTATGGCATATGGAGTTCTTTGGTCAGAGATCAGATCTACACTGAAGCTGTGGCAACCCTGGATCCTTAACCCACTGTGCTGGCCCAAGGATCAAACCTGCATCCAGCACTGCAGAGATGCTGCCGTTCCCATTGCACCACAGCAGGAACTCCCGTAGTTGTACTTTTGATGTGTTTGTGGGGGAAGGCAAGCTAAGGGTTTTCCTACTTCATCATCTTGATCCTGCCTTTAAAGTATGTCTTAATGTTGGCCATTCTGGGTCAGTATTCTCAAGTATATGGTAGGCTGTTTTACTCTGTAGCCTTATCTTTTTGTTTTAAATTTTAGGAAGGGGGGAGTTCTCTTGTGGAGCAGTGGGTTAAGGATCCAGTGTTGTCACTGCAGCGGCTCAGGTTGCTGGTGCCATGCAGGTTTGATCCCTAGCCCAGGAACTTCCACATGCCACAGGTGTGGCCAAGAAACAAACAAATAAATTTCAGGAAGGTTTCTTGAGCTACAGTTTTTATTATTTGCCCGTTCCCCTTTATGAACTCTGTTATCAACATGCTGGATCTTCTTTGCTCACTTTCAATAGTTGTCATTTTCTCTAGAGTTTTATTTTACCTCTTTATTTATTTTTGGCTCTCAACACTTTCCTCCTCTTAATCTTCTATTTTTAAACGGCATTATCTGTTCTATTTATTTGTGCTTGGGTCCCTTCTAGTTTAGTCTTAATTTCTGAAATAATTGTCTTCATTTCTAATGAAAACATGTCTAGGTCTTTCCTGAGTTTATCACCTAATCTCTGAGTATGGCTAATCTTGTTTCGTGTTGTTCTTTCATGTCTTTTCTTAATTTCTTTTAGTTCAATTTGGAACAAAGTTTACTTTTGGTTTGTTTGTTTGTCTTCTTAGGGCTGTACTTCGGCATATGGAGGTTCCCAGGCTAGGGGTCTAATTGGAGCTGTAGCCTCTGGCCTACACCACAGCCCACGGTAACGCCAGATCCTTAACCCACTGAGTGAGGCCAGAGATTGAACCCATGTCCTCATGCATACTAGTCTGGTTTGTTAACTACTGAGCCATGACGGAAACTCCCAAAGATTACATTTTTATCTACTCTGTGAACATGTGTTTTGACATGCTTTCGTTGTCTGGAGGAATGTTATTTTGCTCTTTGTTCTCCTACTCTCTGTCTCTCTTTTTTCTTATGATGGTGTTTTATAATGGTATTTGATGTGGGTGTTTTTCTGTTGTTCTTTAACTTGAAATTAGTTTCCCTGAACTTCTGGAAGGAGATATATTTCAGAACAGCTTTTTTATGTGCATGGAGCTTTCTCTGCTGTTATTTATGTGTAGTACCATAAAAATATGATTTTCTGAGCTCTATTTCCTTTCCCCATGTATACCTGGACCTTCCCTCTCCTTCATCTCTGAGGTCCCTGTCCCGCTTAGTTTTGATGCCCCTCCTAGTGGTTTTCCTCAGCATGAAAGGGAGCCCTGGTCCCAATTTGGAGAAGTCACAGCACCTTGGCCCTACTGTGGACTCTATTTCACGATTGCTCCGTCTTGGTCTTCTGCCCAGCTTCCAGCAAACATCTGTCAGCTACTTGGGGCTCTTCTTTTGTCAGATTTCCTGGTCACTCTGAACTTCCCGTTTCTTTTGCAGATGCCGAGACCACATAGGTCTTGAGACTGTTAGTAGTCGATTCCCAGCTGTTTTTAGGTTTGTAGGGAAACATCGTCATCTAGTTCTGTGGTCTGTATTGTCGTGGGTTTAGAGTTTTAATCTATAGTTGCTCCATTTGTTTTATGTGGGTCGTCAGGGAGATTTTAAAGCCTGGCTGCTGACAGTGCTCCCCTCCCCACGCCCTGCCTCCAGGCTTGCTTACTCCTGCTCCTGGTCCATGCTGTCCAACGCTCGATCCATTGGAGCAACATTTGTTCTTTTTTGTGGTTCTGCCAAGTTGCTGGTTCAGATCCAAATGGGCGTCAGAAGGTGGATTTGGAAGGGAAGAGATGCATCTATTAGTTTCTGGGTTTTTTTGGGGGGAGGGGCAGCATCTTGGGGAAGGCAGTCTCCTGTGTTATACCCTTACTTGTATCACAGAGAAGTGTGGTTTGAGCAAAAAAGGGAGAAAAAGGAAGCTGCATGTGACTGTATGAAGAACTGTTCAGATCCAAGTGGCTGGTTTAGAGGCCACACCTAAGCAGAAGCTGTGCTGGATCCTGGGGGCACAGGCCCTGGGGACCACTCACCTTAGTTCTGGCTGACCCTATGAACTCCTGGTGGACTTGCCTGAGTGGCCATGTGGACAGCCTGTCACCAGGCAGTGCCGTGTGGTTCTAGGTGATGCTGACTGTCTTCTAGCCCAGGCTGGCCAGGGTGGCTGAGTGGGCCTTCCTCTTACTTTCTGGTTGGCCTTTTTTTTTCTTTTTCGGCTACCCTGAGGCATACGCAGTTACCAGGCTGGCGACCAGATCCCAGCCACAGTTGCAGCAATGCCAGATAGGACCGTTAACCTGCTGTGCTGGGCTGGGGTTTGAACCTGCGCCCAGAGTTGCAAAGATGTCACTGATGTTGGACTTTTTAATTAGTCCTTGATCTGCAGCAGATCTTCTTTCGCATAAGAGACAGAAGCACACACAGAGAGAATGGCTCTGTGTTAGTGACTTAGGGCTGCTGGAACCAAATACCACGCCCTGGATGTCTGGGATCAAGGTATCTGTGGGTCAGTTTCCTCCAAGGCTGTGAGAGGGGCTGTTCCAGGCTCTCCCCTGTTCTGCTGGTTTGCTGGCAGTCCTTGGCATTCCCTGGCTTATTGATCCCTTCCTTCACATTCATATGGCATCTCCCTCCCTATTGGAGTGTCCTTGTCCAAATGCCCCCTTTTGATAAGGACAGTGATATCTGGATTAGTGCCTACCTCAGTGGTCCCATACTCATTAATTACATCTTCAATGTCCCTGTTTCCAAATAAGTCACGTTCTGAGCTCCTGGGTGGGGCTTCAACACATAGATTTGGGGCGACCCAGTTCTGCACATAGCGGGCACAAGTGTGCCATGGGGAAAATGGGTGACAGGCGGTAAGAACATATGGTGCAACTCTTATTTTTCATAGTTGGAGAAGTTTGCCCCAAGGGCAGGGGCAGGGTGAGAGGGGAGCAACTGGCACAGAGTGGTGGCTGGAAAAGGCTGGTGGATGGAGGCCACGGGCAGTAATGAGCCTGCAGTATTGGCAAGGGAGGGGAAGGCAATGCTAGAAAGGTGGTTGGGGCCAGAAAGGCTTACCCGCTCAGATGCTCCTCTCTTGAAGGCAGTGGGGGGCTCCGGGCTGTTTGCTGAGTGACTCCTTCACACACACATCCCGTCCGCTGCCCTGTGTGGTCAGAGGCCCATGGTCCCCAGTCACTGCTGGATCATGTAGGATCCTGTAATGTTGGAGGGTTGGGAGTTAGCATTTCTTGGTTGAAAGGGGCCCGAGGAGTTCTTGTCGTGGCGCAGTGGTTAACGAATCTGACTAGGAACGATGAGATTGTGGGTTCGATCTCTGGCCTCGATCAGTGGGTTAAGGATACAGCATTGTTGTGAGCCATGGTGTAGGTCTCAGACGCGGCTCGGATCTGGCATTGCTGTGGCTGTGGTGCAGACTGGAGGCTACAGCTCCAATTGGACCCCTAGCCTGGGAACCTCCATATGCCGTGGGTATGGCCCTAGAAAAGGCAAAAAGACCAAAAAAAAAAAAAAAGAAGGGGACCCAAGTAGCTTGTGGAGAGCCTTGAGGGCCAAGGTTAGGACTTAAGATGCTCTCTAAGTAAAGTGAGAGCCGTGGAAGGAGGTGTGAATTAAGGACTGTTCCCAGTCTTAGGAGGCAGAGGGGATGTTGGGGGACCAGGTGGGAGAGATGCGGGGGGCTTGGGTCAGTATGTTAGTGGGGATGGCGCTGCTGGATGGTGGGTTTCCTGAGGATGGTTGATGGGAGTGTGGAGAGAGAGCTGTCAGACCTTTGCGGATGGGAGCGTTGAATTGCCCTTTTTGTGCATCTGATGCCCAGGTGCCCTGGTGTCTTGAATCATGTGGTTCTGAGCTTTTGTCTTGGCCCCACCATAGTTGGGCTGGGCACCCTGAAATAGGGCTCTCTGTGCCTCAGTTTTCTCATCTGTGAGATGGGGACGTACCCGTCCCCTCTCAGGATTGTTGTGAGGCTACAGGCAGGATATGTGAAAGCTCTGATGTAGGGGGGTGGTGCCCGTGGTTATTTGTGGAGGGAACTTCACACAGGGGAGGAGCACAGGGTATGTTGGGGGTTCTGCAGGGAGGGAGCTGTCCGGCGTGGGGACAGACAGTTCACAGACCCAAGGGAGTTGTAGTTAGTCACAAGCCACAGGTTAGATGGGGTCTGTGCATGGGTAGGGAGTCTTCCAGGGCACTGAGGAATGTCTGGTCACAGAGCAGGGGCCAGCTTTCAACTGCGTAGTGTGAGCTGGCATTGGCGACCTTGTCGTGGGACATGGATAGCCTAGGGGGCCAGTGGCCAAGGGTGAGTGAGTGTGTGTGTGTGTGTGTGTGTGATGGTGAGAGGGAAATGGACAGAGGAGAAAGTCCATTTGGAATTTTGTCCTCTAGGGAGTGAGAAAACTCAGCAGGTTTGTACCCCAGGGCCCAGTGTGGTCACACTGATTTGGAGCGTGCTGTCCTCACTGAATCTGCTCTTGCTCTGCTTTGTTTTGATGAGGGCGGAATGGACAGATAGTCCCACGCTGCTCCCTTGTCTGGTTCTGAGTATACCGAGCCGGAGCAGACTGGTCACGTTGGTCCAGACAGGACTGAAGAAGGCTCTTAGGTTGGAAAGCAGTTTTGGCTTCATTTAAAAAGTCAAAATGAGGAGTTCCTGTCATGGCTTAGTGGTTAATGAATCCAACTAGGAACCATGAGGTTTCAGGTTCAATCCCTGGCCTCACTCAGGGGTTAAGGATCTGGCGTTGCCATGAGCTGTGGTGTAGGTCGCAGATGTGACTTGGATCCTGTGTTGCTGTGGCTCTGGCGTAGGCCGGCGGCTACAGCTCTGATTAGACCCCTAGCCTGGGAACCTCCATGTGCCGCAGGAGCAGCCCTGGAAAAGGCAAAAAAAAAAAAAATAAAAATGAAATAACTTAATATTCTTTATGGGCCCCAGATGTAGAGATAAAAGGAGGCACAGAGTATGGTTTGAAACATTTACCTCCCAGATTATCCTGTGTTCTGGCAGGTAAATGCTGGTCCTTAGCCTCCTGACCCGGGGCTTTGGGTAAGGTGTCTGGGGAAGAGGGTGGTCTCTAGGTGACATATCACCCAATTTCTCATGTGACCAAAAGGAAAAGACTAAAAATGGTTACAGATTGAAAGGACCAAAAGCTCATAAAATTCCAGGTGAGGGCAGGGTGAGGAACTTGGGCCTGAATCACTGTGTGGTTCCTGGAATGTTCCCCCCACTTAGGTGTCTCAGCCAGAATGGGGGTGAGCACAGTGCTTCCTCACCCAGCCTGTGTGAGGGGCTGTTAGCACTTCGGACATGCTAGCATCTCTCAAGGGAGACAAGATTGGAGGACCCTCCTCCTGGCTTGCCTGACTCTGTCAGTTCCTGATTCTCAGAGATGCACCAGAGCTTTTCCCTGCTCGTTCAAGTTGCAATGTGGTTTTCAGACTGGGCATCTTTGCCTCGTTTCTCTTCCTATGTTTTCCTTCATGTTGCAGACTAATATTAAATCCTTCCCATTACTCTGTAAAACTCAAATAATACAACACATACTACACAGCCTGGGGTAAAACAACCACAAATGCACCTGATGATGGTTTTGAAAGTAATACACGAATACATGTATTTTCTGATCTCTATTGTGATGATGACTATGATGTTTAAAGGTACATCATGGGAGCACACTTTACTTTTTCTGTGTTGTAAAGTCTAGGACTATATCTTCTCACATTTAGAGGATCTTGCAAAATCTGTCCTAGTGTCTTATGGTTTTAAGAAAAGTAGAAATGAGTCACAAAGTATTTAGACCTATGGAAACAGTCAAGAAATAAAGGGACACAAGTGAAGTATCATTAACAAGCAATTTCAAATATGGGAAAAACAAAACAAAACACTGTGAATCAGGAATTTCAAAAATGAAACTGGAAATGGATAAATAACAGGGAATGTAACTAAGCTTATGAAACTAAGGAAGGGAATTTCTGAAATTAATAGTTAGAAGGTGCCCAAGGGGATATAGTTGCCAGTGAAAGTGCAATGAGAATAGAAGGGAAAGGACTCAAGAAAATACAACAGAAATAGGCCAGGAACAGTGACAGTTGGAGGAAGATCTAACACACCTATAACGGGAGAGACCGAAAATGCAAAGCAGTGGAATAGAGCTAAAATTTAAAGCTGTAACTCAAAACTTTCCTCAAAAAAAAAAGAAAAAAAAAAGATATGAATCCACAGTTGACCCTTAAACAACATGGGTTTGAACTGTGCAGTGCACTGAGATACAGATTTTTTTCACTAAATAACGCACTGCAGTACTACACAGTCCATGGTTGGTCAAATCCAAGGATATGGAGGATCAACTGTCAAGTTATACTCAGGTTTTCAACTTCATGATTGGTCACCACTGCTAATCCCTGAGCTGTTCAACGATCCACTCACTAGGTATGGCAATAGTCATTCTGGGGATGGTTAACTGAACCTTATGATCTAAAGCTACTCGACTTAAAGGATAAAGATAACATCAGCAGAACCTCCAGGCAAAATGGCCAAGTTACTTACAAAGGAAAGAAAGTCAGACTGGCATCAGACTTTGTGACAATGACATCTGAAGCAAGACAATGTCACAGGATTTTCAAGGAACTCAAGAAAAGGAAATGTGAGCTAAGGACTTTCTATCCAGCCAGTTGTCCTTTAAGGATCAAGGTTTTAGAAAAATATATGAAGATGCAAGAACTGAAAGAATATTGCCGTGTTTAAAGAATCTACTAGAATTATGGCATGTCTGGGTAGAACAAGTGGTCTTCCTAGATGCAGACAGTAAGGAATTGCATCCTCTGCGGACAATTTAGAAACAATAACAAAAGTGATTAAAAGCCAGTCTGCCTTTTATTACCACTGTGCTCCAGTGATGTTAAATATGCCAGTTAAAATATGCTTCTCCTGAAAAAAGCCTTTTTGGTCTAATTCCCTCCCTCCCTCCTTTCTTCCTTTCTTTCCTTCCTTTATTCAGAAGTTCTCAGGCCAGGGATTGATTCCATGCCGCAGCAACAACCAGAGCTACCGCAGCGACAGTGCTGGATTCCTAACCCCCTGCACCACCAGGGAACTCCTAGTCTAATTTTAAAGTACATTTTCCTATTACTAATGCTGCATTTTAGATATGTGTATATGCTTCAAACTGGCATATTTGTATTACTGTTGGTTCATCAACTCTGGGGTGAAATCTGAAACCAGCCCGCATACTTGGAGAACAGAGAGCTGGAGGAAAGAGACAGCCACTCCAGGTCAGTAAGTGGCAGGTCTCGTAAGTGAGGGAGCTTACATACAAGGCTCATCTTGGGTGGCTGAAAGAAGAGTAGATTTCCACACCCACCCAACCAGATCTTAGTTTAGAGGCCTTTGCTGTGGTCAGTCACTGGCACTGTCCAGGCGGTCTCAGCCCTCAAGGCTGCATCTGAGAGAGGGGAGGGGGAAGGGTGAGGAGCCTCCAATTGCCCTGATCCAGAAGGCTCAATCAGATTGAGTCAAGGCTCAGAAGACTTCATCAAAGATCTGATGAAGACCACAGGAAGCACAGGAAATTCTTTTATAAAACAGAGAATCCTTGTTCTCTAGGCAGATTACCTAAAAGGCAAAGAAAAACTTTTATAAACCCATCGGGAGCAGACCAATAGCCCAATAAAATTATATCTGAAACTTTCAGAAGATGAAAGAAAATTAAATCTTAGTTTTACATAAGTGCACTTTGATATTAAAGCTTATTTTTCTTTAGACCAATTAATTAGAGCTCTTTTACAATTCATTTTATGATACTCTCCAGGGGTAGAAAAGCATCCCACGTACACAACATACATCTATAGACATACGCAGACATACAGACACAAACCGAAAACTCCACAGCTTTCGTTCCAAAACCTTAGCCATGAATCCGGTGCCCATTCACACAGCTAAAGCTTTTTACTGGTATTCGTGATCTTATAGAGACTGTGGACTAGCTATTTGGGCAAGGGAACTTCTAGGAGCAGTCTGTGTTTTTTAAAAAAATCCTTTTCCCCTCCCCTTTCCCCTTCATCTCTGTGGCCAGTGTGTTAGTTATTAGCTCCTGGGGCATTTGTATTTCAGACATGATAAGATTTACAACTTCAAGAGACAGAGAAAGAATGCAGTGTTTCTCCTAGGACTTTTGGGGTATAGTGCTCAATTATCAGAAATCTAAGGACATTGTTATTTAAAACTTTCCTCTGTGTAAGAGGCCTTTTGGCATGGAGCACTCCATCTGTTTCATTGTCCATCAGCATCTTTGTCTTTGTGCTCCTCACTTTCCCAGGGATTCTGCCTCTGGGCATCCTGGTCAGCCTTTGTCATGGGCGCTCAGACCTTGACCCACAGCAGCTTGTGCCTGCCCTCCTAGCTTTGCTGAATAGCACTGAATCCCCACCTTGTCATCCTGCTCTCCCACCTTGTCTGTTAGCCTTGGAAGGGGCAGAGCAGTGGACACTGCATGTCCTCTTACCCCAGCTCTTCTTCTGACTTTCCACCTGGAGCTGTGGCCTCTAGTTGGGCATCAGGGTCCAGGCTAGCTGCCTGCAGCAGAGGCCAGCCTGCCCTGCAGCCATGCGTGTCCCTGCTTTGCCAAGGTTCCTCAAACAAGTGCCTTAGAGCAGTCAGCATTTTAGGGACATCCTGGTACTCACATTGGGGTCCACAGCATCTGGACCACCTTCCCCATGCAGAGGTCAGTGGCCAACTCAAGATTTCCCAGACTTGTGGTTCCAAGGGGGAGCAGGAAGAACTGGGAATTTGGGGTTAGTAGATGCAAATTATTACATTTAGAGTGGACAATCAGTGATGTCCTACTGTATAGTACAGGGAACTATATCTGATCTACTGGGATAGATCATGATGGAAAAGAATATATGTATGTGTAAAACTGGATCACTTTGCTGCACAGCAGAAATTAACACATAAATCAACTACACTTTATTACAATAAATAAAAAAAAGAGTCTTACCTAAAACAAAGTGCTTCAGAAATGATGGGAAGTAAATAGAAATAAGCTGAGAGAAAGAAAAAAGAAATTAGGAGTTTGATCTTTATTTCACCCAAAACCATGAAATGAACAAAGGGACATTGTTCAGCCCTAAAGTCTGCAGTCAGCAGAGCACACATATAGTCGTTATGGTTCTGTCTGCAGCATCAAACATTGGACATGGAGGGACTTCCGTGAAGCCGAGACCACACGTGGGCAGGGGACATGGAGGGAAGCGCACTGATTCCAGAGACAGTGCCAAGGGGACACATGACATATGCCCCCCAACATACCAGCTTTGTATTATGATCATAGAGCATACAGCTTTGTTCCCAGAATATACTTGAAGTGTTTCACAGAACACTTGTGAAAGTTGACATATATTCTTTTACAAAGAAATCCTCAACAGAAAGGCAACAGAAAGGTGCCATAACATGGAAATGTACAAACAGTATTTTGTCACCGGGAGTTCCCTAGTGATCTAGTGGTTAGGACTCGGCACTTCCACCTCTGTGGCCCGGGTTCAATTCCTGGTCTGGGAACTGAGTTTGAATCCCACATCAAAGTGCTGCACGCCGTGACTAAAAAAAAAAAAAAAAAAGGAATATTTGATTGTAGACCTGCTTCCATATAACCTCATTCTATTATAATGAAGGGAAAGAAAAAAAATGCAATGCAATCAAACTCAAAGTTAACCATACCTTAAGAACACAAAGGCCCTTCCGTTTGGGAAATGATAACATTAAACTCTATTCAATACGTTCCTGGGAGAAGGGTGTTATATAAAACCAAATTGCGTCATTTATAGACTATGATATGAATGAAAATGAGTACATCCACTTATGGGATGCACATACAGCTGTGGCATGGCCTTGAAGTAAAAAATAAACAAATGAATGAGTTCAACATCCAACTCAAAATGCTGGACAAGACAGCCCAGTAAACTGGCTGAGAACAGAGTGAAGAAACAAGAGCAGAGGTGGAAATTCATGAATTAGGGCAGAGGAAAACAAGAGGACTAATGAGCATGCTGATTCCTAGGGGAAAAATCAGGTGGGCAGACCACTATCTAACCTAATTATGAGAGAGAGCGAGAGCACACAGAGACACAAAATGAGAAATGACAATAGGGAAATAACTAACAAAACAGAGCGTGTTAAGAAAATCATTAGAAGCCACTTATACATTGCTGTGCAAATAAATGTGCACCTGGGTTCAAAAGGGTACTTTTTGAGAAAAATGTAATTACCCAAACTGACCCCAGTAGGCACATAAGGTAGAAACAAACCAATTTCCACTGAAACAAATAGAAAAGTCTCCAACCCGACAGAGCTTCACAGGAAGAATTCTATCAAATCTTCAAAGAACATGTAATCTCAATGCTACTTAAGGTATTCTAGAGTATAGAAGAAGTTGGAAATAAAATTATTCAATAAAAGCAACCTGCACACCAATATCACTTAGGAATAGTGATGGAAATTTTCTAAATAAAATGTTAGAGAACCTTTTAAAAAAATGATCTTAGGACAACTGGAGCCCTCTATCAGAAACCAGGGGCAGGGACTGATGTACGTTTTCTGTTATCTCACTATAGTCATTAGGAAAAAAATAAAATGTAATTGATATCTTTTATCATATACCAGCCTATATATCAGATGGCTCTTTGTAGATATTTACCACAAGTACTGGAATAAAATACAGATAAGTTATGTTTTTTTATTTAATTTTTTTAAATGGCTGCCCCCGTGGCATATGGAAGTATCCAGACCAGGGATTGAACCCAAGCCACAGCGTTTGGATTTTTAACCCACTTCGCCACAGCAGGAACTCCTAGATAACCTCTTTTATAATCTGCAGGTGGGAACAATTATGATTCAAACCCCAAAAGCAACATAAGAAAAGACTGATAAAACTCAGTTTGGATTAGTAAAAAGTACTACTTTTATATAAAGCGGGAAACACCATACAGTAAAGAAAAACCAAATAAGAAGCCAGGAAAAAATAATTGCAACTTAAATCAGCACAGATCCACTGGGGTCCACGTGGTCTGTCCCTTTGGGACTGGGCCCTCTGTCCTTCCCTGTAACCTCGCCAACAGAGAGCTGTCAAACTTGGATTGTTGCCAATCTAAACAGTGAGAAATGCTACCTCAGTGTAATTTTAATTTACATTTCTCTTACATGAGAGGTTGAAGACTTTTTCATACACCTAAAAGACCATTTGCATTTATTTCTCTATAATCTATCTGTTCACATCTTGCCCTATTTTCTATTAGGTTTTGGCCTTTTTCTTTTAATTTTTATTAATCTTCACATTTTAGGGAAATGAACTTGCTGATTTAACACTCCAAGTAAAAACATGCTTATAGCATTTTGATAAGTCTTCTTTTAATATCTTTTAATATCTTTTGACAAAATAATAGTACTTTTCTGTAAAGGTCTTATATTTTTTACATTAGAGTCATTTCTAGTTAGCTATTTTTGGCTACCAGCTAGGTGGTATCTCTTTGGAAATGACCTTTTGTGGGTGTGGAATTTGTCTGTTGACCTGCTGTCCAGCAGCCTGGCTAAGTAGTTTGTAGAGTCTTTTTGATTTTCTCTGTGGACAGCATGTCCCCTGCAAATAATGCCAGTTGGACTTCAGCCATTCAAGTCCTCATCCTTTGATTTCTTTTGGTTTTCTGATTTCTTTGCTTAGGAGTGACAGGACAGTGTCAGGCAGAAGCAGCGATGCTCCCAGTTCTTGTCTTATACCCCCCTGTAGGGCCATGACTGATGGTCCCTCATTCACTAAGGTGTTTGCCGCTGGCTAGAGGAAGATGCTTGCTCTCTGTTCAGCATCCCCTTCTGGTTCTCATGTGCCTGAAGTCCCCCTCCCTTTAATTATGACTGCTTGTTGAATTTTATGAAGTGGTTTTTCCGTGTTGATTGAGATAATCTGTTAATGTGATGATTTATGTGATTGCATGAATAGCTGTTCTAATACGACACCAACTTGACATTCATTCCTGGGATAAACCCATCCTTCATCGTGATGTGTTGCTTAGACACTGCCAGGTTCCGTTGGCTAATGTTTTATTTAGGCTTTAGCATCTGTGGTTATAAGTGAGTCTGGTGATTGTTTACCTTTCTCATTCTCTCTTTGGCTTTAGTACAGAGGTTGTATTGGACCCATAACATTCAGCATTTCAGCCTTTTCTCTGGTGGAGGATTATTCTGATAAGGTCTGGTGCATCAGCAGTGGGCAGGGTTGTGGTGAATGTGGTGCAAATTTCTGCTGTACAGCATAGTGAGCCACATATATTATCATACACATTTCTTTTCTTATTTATTATCTTCCATCATGGTTTATCCCAAGAGATTGGATGCAGTTCCCTGTGATACATGGTAAAACCCATCATTGTTTATCCATTCTAAATGTACTACTTTGTATCTGCTAACCCTAAACTCCCAGTCCATCTCACTCCCTTCCTCCTCTCCCTTGGCAACCACAAGTCTGTTCTCTGTGTCTGTGAGTCAGTCTGTTTTGTTGATAGGTTCATTTGTGCCCTATATTGGATTCCACATGTAAGTGATATCATATGGTATTTGTCTTTCTCTTTCTGACTTAGTTCACTTAGTATGAAAATCTCTAATTGCATCCATGTTGCTGCAAATGCCATTATTTCATTCTTTTTTATGTCTGAGTGGTATTCCATTGTATATATGTACCACATCTTTTTTTTTTTTTTAACTTTATTTATTTATTTTTGTCTTTTTGCTATTTCTTTGGGCCGCTCCCACAGCATATGGAGGTTCCCAGGCTAGGGGTTGAATCGGAGCTGTAGCTGCCAGCCTACGCCAGAGCCACAGCAACGCGGGATCCGAGCCACGTCTGCAACCTACACCACAGCTCATGGCAACGCCGAATCGTTAACCCACTGAGCAAGGGCAGGGACCAGACCCGCAACCTCATGGTTCCTAGTCAGATTCATTAACCATTGCGCCACGACGGGAACTCTTGTACCACATCTTCTTAACCCATTCATCTGTCGATGGACATTTAGGTTGTTTCCACATCTTGGCTATTGCGAATAGTGCTGCATTGAACATAGGGGTGCATGTATCTTTTAGAATTATAGTTTTATGTGGATATATACCTGGGAATGGGATTGCTTGATCTTATGGTAGTTCTATATTTAGTTTTCTGAGGAACCTCCATGCTGTTTTCCATAGTGGTTGTACCAATTTACAGTCCTACCAACAATGTAGAAGGGTTCTCTTTTCTCCACACCCTCTCCAGCATTTGTTATTTGTAGACTTATTAATGATGGCCATTCTGACAGGTGTGAGGTGGTACCTCATTGCAGTTTTGATTTGCATTTCTCTAATTATTAGTGATGTTGAGCATCTTTTTGTGTGCCTGCTGACCATCTGTATTTCTTCTTTGAAAAAACATCTATTTAGATCGTTGGCAGTGAGCATGTTTTTAACCACTGACTATGTTTCTTTAATAGTTCAAGTCTGTTTAGGATGCGGAAGTGAACCCCACCACGTTGGTTGGTTTCCTTAACTACCACCATTTCTCTTCCTATTTATGGATGCGTGAACCCCACCTTAGGACTCTCCTCCTCAAATGCATTGTCCTCTGGCCTTTCTTTCTACTTCTGAGGCTCAGCATGAGAGCTTCCCAGTTCTGGTGGCTGGGACCCAGCCTCCTGCCTGGGAACGAGATCATCAAGAAAATAGCACAAATATACATGTGTATAACTGAATCACTTTACTGTATAGCAGAAATTATGCAGTTAAACGTAACATTGTAAATCAACTATACTTCAATAAAATTTTAAAAAAGAAAGAAAATGGTCCAGGTTACACTCAGCTGTGCACTGGGGAGGCCTCCAGCTCTTCTGGGAGGCCCGATTCAGCATCTCGACCCTGGAACATTCTGGAATGTGGACAATGAGGAATCTTCCAGATGCATGCATGCCACAACCCCCTCCTGCTTCCATCTGTGTCACATAGCCTTTCTAGAAGATGCCTTGTTACCAGCACAGAGATGCTTGAAGAGCACACAGAAGGGAGAGCCCTGCTGGCACCCATGTTGCTCAAATCATCCCAACTTGGAGCAGCTGGACCCCTTACCTGTGCCCCATTTTCATTCAAGAGGCAGTGAGAAGATTTGGATGGTAGACTTGGGCAGACTTCAGGTCCATTCCCGGCTCTGAGACTCAGGCACTGTGTGGCTGTGCAGACAGGATGCTACCCCTATGAGGCTCATGGTCCCCAAAGAGAGCATCTGTCTCAGAAGGGTGCAGTGATCCAGACTGAGAAGGCTTCAGGGAGGGCTGGTGTGCTCTGGCTGGTGGATCAGCTCCCTTCTTCCTCCCTCAATCCCCAGCTCCCTCCCACTCAGAGGTCTCTCAGAGCCCCACACGGGGCTCTGTCTCTCTTGGGCATTTTGGCCAAAGGAGGGCTTCCATGCGCCACCAGCTCATTCATGTGACTTGCCCAGCTTGCGCTTGCCTTGCTCCATGTGAAATGATAAGCAGCCTTTCCCTAGTCACAGATACCAAGAAGGCACTGGAGGTCATTTTTGTTTAGGCTGGCCCAGTAATGAGCTCTGGAGTTCTTTGAAGCAGTGCCAAGTGTCCTGAGGTTTGGGAAGGGGTTGCCACCCAAAGTATGTTTTTTGTTTTGTTGTGGCCATTCCCACGGGATGTGGAAATTCCCAGGGCCAGGGATGGAACCTAAGCCACCGCACTGACCTGAGCCACAACAATGACAGTGTCAGATCCTTAACACACTGAGCCACCAGGGAACAACATTGTTTGTTTGTTTTGTTTTGTTTTGTTTTAATGCCACCTAAAGTTGAGGCAGCTCCATGCCCCTGTCCCAGGCTAGTAGCACCCCCAGGGGAATTGGAGTGTGTTGATGGTGGGGTCCTCCTTGTCTCACTCTTGGGCCATGGGGCCACTTTAGAGGGCATCCGAGGGAGCTGTGATGGCCGAAGTTCTGTAAGGGGGACTCTTTTTTCCACCTTCCTTTAATCATAGAAGAACACAAAATCTGGCAGCTTGTAAACTATCACAGCATCTCCCTCGAGGATCCTTGCTTGTGGGCTGGCTGGGGCTTTGTGTCCCTTCCAGTGTAGGTGTGTTCTGTGGGGTAGCATAGCCCCCGATTTCCTCCTCTGCAACTGGCAATGCAGCTGGCTATCCAGAAGGTGCCACTGGCACTGGGAACTGGATGACATTTTTCCAAACACACTGAGACTTGGCCCTGAGCTGCTCAGTGGGCCAGAGCATTTAATTAGTATGAAGAGGACGTTAGGTCTTAAAATCCTGCAGGTCTGATACCCTCTGCTCCTGTGGCTTTGGCATGTCTGGGTTGCAGCAGTAGCTTTGAGCGGCTCGTTTTCCCAGCAATGCTGGCGCTCTGAGCCCTGGCCACATGCACTGCTTGTGCCTCCCCATCTATACCTGCTCCTGGACCGGGCCCCTGCTCCTCTTGTACCTCTTCCCCTCTCATGATCTTTCTGTGCCTCTGCTTCTGTGGGTCCTGCCTTTGACATCAGCCTGGGAGAGGCTGGGATGTGGCAGATGGTTTGGGGTGGGGGGGGGGCGGGCACACGTGAGCTGCGGGGCCCTGAGAGGGGTGAAACTGTGCTGGGTGACCTGGGAGGGGCTTGCCAGCATCCAGGCAGAGGACTGGTAGGCTAGGTAGGCCAGAGGTGGGCTGGGCCCCCTGCCAGTTTGGACACATGGATGGGCCGTCAGGGTGCTGTGGACAGACTGGGTTGGAGGAGGTCTGAGACCGAGTGCAGGCAGGATGCTCTGTGATGGGGGACACAGCTTCCCAAGGCCCAGATGATTCTTGTGGGTTTCCGGAACGGTCAGCATTGCTGCAGGTGGGTTTGTCCTATTGGGCATTTGTGAAGCAGAAAACCATCCGGAGCCAACCTCCCCTGTGCCCAGCACTGCCTGTGTCCCCAGCATGCATGTTGCCCTGCAGAGGGTCCCACTTCCCTGATGTCACCTTGATCCTGAGGGGAGCCTGGACTCGCCAGTGTCACCAGGCCTGTGTGAACAGATAGTGCTCTGCAAGGGGTAGTCTTTGCTGGGGGGTGGCCAGTGAAGGGTGACGTGAACTTGGGTCCTCTCACCCTGCAGGTTTGGCCTTGGCTGTGACCCTGAGCAGGTCACCACCTCTGCATCCTCAGGTCTTCAGTCTAAGAGATGTAGATAGCAGCGTGCAGAACTGGTTGTGCTGATCCTTCCTTGGGTCCTTGTATCAGTCACTGAAAGAAAGAAAGGAGTTCCCTGGTGGCTCTGATATTGTTACTGCAGTGGCTCAGGTTGCTGCTATGGTTTGGGTTCAGTCCCTGGCTCAGGAGTTTCCATATAACTGAAGGCACAGCTGAAAGAAAAAAAGAAGGAAGGAAGAGAGAGAGGGAGGAGGGGAAGAGAGAGGGAGAGAGAGGAGGGAGGGAGGGATGGAGGGAGGGGTAAGCCAACACAACTTAGCCACCAGCTTGACTGCCAGAGCACTGCCTTTTTTATGAGGCTAATTAAGAGAACATTTCATTGTAAATCAACTATGCGTCAATTTTTTTAAAAAGCCAAATAGAAAAAAGAGAGACCATTTCTGTCTGAAACCTGCCCTGAGGATTTCTGCGAGCCAGGGTCAAAGCCATCTTTCAGAGAGAAGGAGGTGGTGCAGAAATGTTTGATGTAAACTGTGCCCTTCAGCTTACACATTTGCTAGAATCCCCACTGACCATTTAGGCTTGTCTTGTTGGGTTTAGAGGCATGAAAAAAATCTGATTGAGTTAAATCTAATTTCTGCTAGATTTTGATGGTGTAAGGCTTGAATGCTAGGCTTGCCTCCACCCTTGTAAAGGATTAAGGATTCAGTGAAACCTTGATAAGCACAGCCCAGGATGTTGACAGAGGCAGGATTTAATGCAACATAACTGAGCTTTCATTCTGGTCTTCTCTGGGCTGGCAAAGCTGTATTACCTCCCTGGCCCTCATTTAATTAAGTTTCATCATTAATTTAAGACCCTTGAGGTAACAGAGGATGCATCCCATGGTCACAAACTTTTCTTGTGAAAAGTCCAGATGCATGGTTTCAGGCAAGGCTTGATCTGGTAGTTCTACCTTGTTATCATGTGTTCAGTTTCCTTATTGTGGTCCTCTCTTCTGTTATATCAGCTTCATCCTAAGGAGGGCTTAGTAAGAATATTCTGATTGTGTATATGTCTACTTTGGCAATACACATTTTATATTTCTCCCCAAAGTACTCGTCTTATTTGAAGTTTAGTCATTGGAAAATAAATTGATAAGGATAGACTTAAAGATAGCAAAACAAAACAGCACATTATCATGATAAAACAAGACTGGAAAGAGGCCTTTGTCTCCCAGGACCACCACAAGGACACGCTGATGATGTAGTGGGAAAAGCTTCCCCCTTGGCTCAGTGGGAGCATTGCCCGCCTGCTGTGGGGCTGGCATTCAGCCTGTTCTGGAGAAGTGTAGTTAGAGACCTCTGTAGTGGGCCAGGTTGCAGTAACCTCTATGGAAAAATGAAAACTATCATGAAATACATCGTTAAAACTAAAGGCACGAGAGTTCCCATTGTGGCTGAGCGGTAACAAACTTGACTAATATCCACAAGGACGCAAGTTCGATCCCTGGCCTTGCTCAGTGGGTTAAGGATCCAGTGTTGCCGTGAATTGCAGTGTAGGTTGCAAACGCTGCTGGGATCCCGAGTTGCTGTGGCTGTGGTGCTGGGAACTTCCATGTGCCACAGGTGCGGCCCTAAAAAAAGACATTCCCCCTTTTCATAAAAAACCCCCAAACCAAAGGCAGCTTGGCACATGGGTTAAGATCTTGCAGGTATGAAGTCACGTGGTAGAGTCGGGGGGTACCTTGAGGAAACAAGAAGTCATTGCCTATTGCCTGCCATGTTCCCACTGTGCCAGCCGGCTGTGGGATTCCCTGGAGAGCAGACCCTGCAGAGACAACATTGTCCCCCTCTTTCAGGGGGCTTGGAATACTGCAAGGAGGCTGACAGTTCCAACCCCACCACCATCTCCCTGTGTATGGAGACGGATATGTGAGGTGATCTTTGCTTGATTCAAGCCCTATTTTGAAAGTGAAATTCGTTTCCTTGCCTTTGTTTCCCAGATGAGAGGCCATGTGTGAGGGCCCGTGTGTGGTGGGTCATTGGTTCCCGTCTTGGCCTGCGTGACCCTGCTAGGATCCTGTTCTGACATGCAGTTTGGGGGCCTCCATATGGCAATACTTTAAAGAAACCAGACTCGACTTGAACATTTCTCCTGGAGGCTAGGGTGGATGTGGAAGCCCCCAGGGTGTGTGGTGCAGGGAATAGGGTCTCCGGGAGGGGGGTACCTCATGGACCACCCCCACCCCCAGCTGTGAGGGAGCCACAGCGTCACTTCCAGGATGGGCTGGAGGGGCCTGGCACAGCTCTGACAGCTCAGCTCCTTCACCCACCAGGTGGAGGTGCCCCCCACCCCCTCCCCAAGACAATCCAGTCTTCTCCTGGGACACACGTGATTTGGGAGGGTGTGGGTCCAGAGAATGTGTAGGAAGGGGTTTAATGGGACTTTGCGATCCCACGCACCTGGGCTACTCCTTGGTTCCACAGTGGACAGGGTCCTGCTGTGGTGTAAGTGGTGCTGGGAGGCCCCTGACCTTGCCCTAGAAACCTGCCTCCTTCTGGGCCACTGAGCTTCCTCTGTGGAAGTGTAGAGTCTGAGGAGGTCATCCAGACCCTTATGCTGAGGGATGAGGTTGGCTCTCAGTTGGCCAGGGTGGCTACTGTGGGGTCAAAGGTGACAAGTTAGGGGATTCTGGAGTCAAGGAGTAGAACCTCTGCTGTGTGCCAGGAGCTGTCAGCGTGGACCTGGGTATGGGGTTCCCCTCGGAGGGGCTCACAGTGGCTGGTGAAGAAGCACTTCTTGGGGCTGGGGGTGGCGGCTGCCAGGCAGTGGGCTCTGGTGGCTTTAGCCACACATATTTCCTTTAGTATCTGCCAAAGTCACACGGCCATACGCTGACATTAGTTTATAGGAGACTGTTATTATCCACATTTCACAGCCGAGGAAACAGTCCTGAACTTGGCCCTGGTTTCCTTTCGAGAAGGGTCGACTGCTATCCTGAAAGCTGTGGAGGGGCCGGGGGGAGCCCCAGGATCCAGTGGCAGGTTTTCCTCTGTTCCTGAGGTGGAGCTGGAGGCTCCGGGGTGTGGAGGTGGTTGTGGTCACAGCTTGTAAGCAAAGAGGTGGCGTCTGAGGTCCGGTCTTGTTCTCTCCGCCTCCTGCTGTCTTTACTGCAGAGGTTGCTGCTGGGGCCCCATCCGGTTCCGTGCTCTGATGACACCATAGCAGGGCTGTCTGCTGCCTGGCTCCCTCAGGGCTGAGCTGGAGGCAGCCAAGGCAGGAAGTCTGGGGACATCATGCCCTCGGGCGTGTGTCTTAGCCAGGCCCTGACTGTCTGGGAAAAGAGGAGAAGGTTAGGCACCCTGATCCCAGGGGCTGAGCATTGGTCTGTGTCCCACCCTGCAAGGTGAGCATCACTGGGGGTGGGGCTTCTGCCTCACCTGTGCCACCTTTGGTACTGTCACAGGGCCCGATGTTAAACATGGTTACCTTCACTATCTGCCTTTCTCACCATATCTTTTTCCTCCTCTTGTCTGAGAGAGGCGGTCAGAGGGCATGAATAATGAGGACAAACACCAGTGATCCAAATTCTCAGTGGTCATTTTCCCGACAAATCAAGGTCAAAAGGAGAACACTAAAAGGGTGGCTTAAATTCCTCTGGCACCCCGACTGAGTGCTTTTTATAAAAAAAAGGAAAGCAACCTCGGAATATATTAGGCATTATTGTTGCTTCATCTGTCACTTGATGGCAAGAAAATGGATTTGAGCAGAGTTCTTCTTTGAATGAGTAAATTGAGGAAAATAGCATATGTAAAGTTTGGGGTTTTTTTTGTTTTGTTTTTTGTTTTTTTGTTTTGCTTTTTAGGGCCTCACCCATGACATATGGAGGTTCCCAGGCTAGGGGTCGAATCGAAACTACATCTGATGGCCTACACCACAGCCACAGCAATGCAGGATCCAAGCTGTGTCTTCGACTTACACCACAGCTCACGGCAACACCAGATCCATAAACCCACTGAGCAAGACCAGAAATAGGACCCACAACCTCATGGATCCTAGTTGGATTGTTTCCTCTGTGCCACGACGGGAATTCGACATGTGACGTTTTGGATTTAAACCCTTGTAGGATTGAAAGTAAGTGGTCTAGAGTAGTTCTGCTGGGGTTCTTCAGGACTGATGCAGACTGGGTCTATTGGACTTGACTGGTTTGGCTGCTTTAACTGGACCAGTTGACTCTGACCAGCTCAACTGCTTCTAAGGAGTGAAATATCCTTCTGTTGTCTGGGACCTGCAGGAGAGGGCGGGACATGGTGTTGACCAGATCCAGATTCTGGGCAGCCCCACCCTTCTCTGATGGCTGCAGGAGCTGGGGAGAGCAGGTGCAGGGTGGGCCACCCAGAGTGCTGCCAACACCCCTCGCCCCTGCAAGATCCACCCGGGAAGTGTGGTGACTGCCACCGGGGCTCAGGTACACACGTTCTTAGTCTGAAAAAGTCTCCATTCGTTACTGTGTTAATACAGCAAATCCTCCAGTCCCCTCCTCCTGCCTCAGGACTCTCCACCCCTTCAATGGGGCTTTTCTAAGTCCCTCTGTCCCTGAGGAGAGATGTCATTCCTCAGTCACTCAGAAGGATGAAGTATGTGCCCACTGTGGATTCCTGTCTTTTATGACCCACCATTTGTGATTATTAACCAGAGTTTTGACTTAATTCAAGTCTTTTGCATTAAATTTTTATTATAAAACATACAAAAAGGTAAAAGGGATGATGTGATGGACACCTAGGTATCTACCACTTGCTTAAGGTAGAGAGTATTACTGTATTGGTTATCTCCTCCTGGCAAAAGGTAGTGAACATTTGGCAATGGCAGTGGACATTTATTATCTTGTGTATAGAGTCTGTGGGTCAGGGAGCTGAGAGCAGATTTCTGGGCTCAGGGTCAAGATGTGGGCCGGGGCTACAGTTGTCTGGTTCTTGGAGGATCCACTGTTGAGATGCGCTCCCATGGCTGTTGGCAGGAGGCCTCAGTTCTTGGCGATGTGGACCTCTTCATAGTGCTGCTTGGGTGTCCTTGTGGCATGGCAGTCAGCTTTCCCCAGAGCAAGTGATCCAAGAGAGAGTTGCAAGAATACTACACGCCTTTTGTGATCCGTTCCCTAGAGGCCAGTTACTAAGTCCAGCCCACAGGCAGGGAAAGGAGAAGTAGGCTCCACCTTTTAAAGGGAATGTCCAAGAATTTATGGACATGTTTTAAACCATCACGATGACCAG
The DNA here is from genome assembly GCF_054392235.1 of Sus scrofa. NCBI lineage: Eukaryota > Metazoa > Chordata > Mammalia > Artiodactyla > Suidae > Sus > Sus scrofa. The sequence continues at coordinate 155,000,915 of NC_139383.1, forward strand.
TTCAGCTAAAGCATCTTCCTGACTATACCTCCTTGTTGCCCACACGGAGGTAACTGTTGTTAGAGTTTGATGTTTAAACTCACCACGTTTGTAAGCATACCTGTACCTATGATTTTTGCAAGTCTTTATGCATGATGTAAATGCTATCAAATTGTGTGTTTTTCTGTAGCTTACCTTTTGGGCTGCACCTTATGTTTGTGAGATTTTTCCATATGAAAATGTATAGCTTTAGTTCAGACCTTTTTGCTGTTGTGTGATGTTTCATTGTAGGAACATGGTATAATTTCTCTGTTCTACACTGGTGGGTGTTTCAAATGGTCTCCACTTTCTTGCTACTACAGACAAAGCTGTTAGGAACACACAGTGTGTCTCTGCGACCATGAGCCAGGTTTGTCTGAATATTTAGCAAGGATGGGAATTGTTGCAGGAGAGAGTCCAAGAGTCTTCCAATTTTCTCAAAGCAGCTAAATTGTTTTCTGTGTGGGTCTCCTGATGAGCAGCTCCCCAGCTGCTTGTGACACCCCCTTGTCCTACTCCTTGATGACACTTCGTATTGTCAGGTACTTTTAATTTCAGTCTGGTGGGGAAGGTGGTATCTACTAGGGGTCTGAATTTGCATTCCTCTGCCTGCCCATGAGATTGAACATCTTTTCATATATTTATATGAAATTTATATGTATATGTATTCATTTCATGTATTTATTATTCTGTGAATTACTGGTTCATACCCTTGGCTCATTTTTAAAAAATTTTTCTTATTGATTTCTTAATGATCTGTCATTTGGTTTATGTCTTATAAATAGCGTCCCTCATTTCTTCCTACCAACATAATGTAAGACCTAAGAGCATGGACTCTGGGTCAAGTGCCAGCATTAAATCCCAACCCCTCCGCTTGCTGTGTGGCCTTAATACCTTGTATGTGCCTCAATTTCCTCACCTGTAAAATGGGGCTGATAAGCATCCTCGCTACTTCACAGCAGTGTGTGGGGCGGTGGCGAGGAATTGAAAGGTCCCCTTTTGTGAAGCAGTGAGTGCCTGTCCTGGTGAGCCCAGGCACTTAGAGGTCCCTGCAGACTATCTGAATGGCACTTTCCCTGGAGCTCTCTAGAGCACTGCATCCTCTTTTGCTAAGATTGACAGGCAGTGCCTCTGGCTCCCAGCAGTCTTGATGACCCTCCCTTCAACAGCTCTGAGCTGCCTGGATAGAACACAAAATCCCAACCTTCCTCCAGGAGACAGCAGGGGGATTGGAAGGCATCAGACGCCTTGCAGCAAAAATAGAAGCCTCATTTGCTTAGGAGGGAATAATAATGAGGAGGGCCTCACAAACCCAGGCTGGGAGGCTCGTCCAAAGCCCTCCTTCCCTCCCTGGGATCTGCACAGACCTGGCTGAGCCCCTGGGAGACAACTCCTGGCCTCTCACGGAGCTGCTTCGAGCCTTGGCACTGAGTTCTGGTTTTTGATACCTCAGTGTCGCACTGTCGTTTCCTTTCCCAAAGCCAGGCAAGGAATCTAAAACCCAAGACCTGTTTAATGTCAAGAATCACTGGAGAAGCATGTCAGTGTTGTAGTCAGTGTAAACAGCCCTCCTGCGAAGAGCACTGGAGCTGAGCTTCTGTCCTTGGGACCTTGTCCGCTGCTCAAGGACAAGTTTGTGGAAGATGATGGGTCAGAACATCTTTGGTTGATTGAACCTCAGTGTTAATAAATTGGCTCAACGCTGTGTAAGGGAGTCCCAGGTTTGTTGAGAAGGACCTCAGAGGGTATGACATAAAAGCAAACACAGAAAAAAATAAGAGATGCTGAACATTATAGCCAGTTTGGGTTTATAGCAAATTTCTGGGCTTTGAAAGAGATGGAAGCACATCACATCTCTGCTGCCAGCCCTGCCTTCAGGGTGGCCACACAAGCCCCACGGAGGGGAAACAAAGAGCCCTCTACTCAGTAAACTGATCACATAGAAAGAGTCTAGGTGTTGGAATCTGGAGCAGGAAGTGAGGAATCTGGGGGCAGAATATTACACATCCCTGGTGGCCTGTCACCTCCAGACTTTGAAAGATAACTTTCTAAGAATGGAGGTTTCTGACCGTTTTAACGATGGCAATTTTATGTCATTCTTTTTTTGTTTTTGTTTTTGTTTTTGTTTTTTGCTTTTTAGAGCCGCACCCGAGGCATATGGAAGTTTCCAGGCTAGGGGTTGAATTGGAGCTGTAGCCGCCGGCCTATGCCGGAGCCACAGCAACTCGGGATCAGAGCTGTGTCTGCGACCTACACCACAGCTCACGGCAGTGCCAGATCCTTAACCCACTGAGCAAGGCCAGAGATCGAACCTGCAAACCTCATGGTTCCTAGTCGGATTCGTTTTCACTGTGCCACAACGGGAACTCCTGGATATGTTATTCTTAATTAAGTGTTTTAAGAGAGTGTTTAAAAGCCACCTTGTCAAACAAAAGAATTGTTTTTGAAACTTTGAGGCCTTTGAAGATGGATTTTAAATCCAGTTTTTTTTTCCCAAAACATTTGCACAAATGAGAATCTCAAGGTTTGAGGGTTTTTTGTTTTTTTTGCCACACCCAAGACATGCAAAAGGTCTTGATTGAACCTGTGCCACAGCAGCAACCCGAGCCACAGGAGTGACAATGCCTAACTGCTAGGCTGCCATGAAACTCTGAGGTTTGAGTTTTTGATTTTAAAGACACAACTTCTTGCCTAGAGGGAGAAAAGTAACACCTGCCAGTATTTATAAATAGAATTATTAGCATTTAAAGACTTTACCTTGAAGCTCACTAGGGGACTCAGTTATTTAGAATTTAAGATTTTTACTTGTAAACAGCCTGGCGGTGTCCGTTCAAGCTGGAACATCCCAACTTTACCATCATTGTCCCCCACCCTGCAGCCCCCTTTTTACCACAGCCAGGCTGATGTCCCCCAGTCCATCTGGTTCTGAAGACCTGGAGTCCCTCTCTGAGGTCAGTCGCTGGTCTGTGGCTGGTTCTTGGAGTGGCGTCTTAGGGTCCCAGTTCTTTCTCAGCCCTGTTATGACCCTGCTGTGCCTGTCTGAGCACTGTCCCTGTGTCCCATCGGAAAGCAGGAGACCTCCTGCCCCCACCCCTGCCCCACAATAAACGACATATATCCCAACCTGGGGGGGGGGGCATCATTCTACCCCCCAGTCCCATCCTGTGGTCCCAGCCACACCTGAGGGGACACTAGCCCATCTCACTGCATCCCCCAGAGCAACTTGGCTGAGCTTCAGGGCCAGGTCCCAGGAAGCCACCTTGAGCAGCAGTTTACCTGCCAGATGCTGACCTTTGCCCGCTGACCGTCCCCTCCATGAGGCAACCTAGGGCAGGCAGGCCCCATGTTCACCTGGGCTGGCCCACAAAGGCAGTGCAAGTATGAGCTCCCATTCTAGGCTTTCCTCTTGCAAAGGTGCTGATAGCCCCTCAGACAGATAACTTTCAGGGCTGGCTGCAGCCACCAGGCTGGTGCCGAGAGGAGCCACACCTGAGCTGGCTACGCTGTGCAGACACCTGCCTTTGGTGTACCCTGATCCCCCCCCCCCCCCACAGGACGCTGGCCGTAGCACTTTGCGCAGACCCCTCCCAGCCCATCCCAGGGCTTCTGCTCAGCATGGCCAGGGTCTCTGTCAGCAAGTACTTCACGGAACCTGAGCTATTACTGCTCATTAAACCCCACTCGCCTACGTCACAGCGAATTAGGTATCCCCATGTCTATGTGCCCAGGGCGCAGCCCCTTACAAAGCACAGTATTGCCCATTTAACTCAAGGCAATTTAGCCATAGTTCTCAAGTCAGCTGGAAGAAGGAATATGATTTTGGACAGTGGGGTGGTGGTTCTGCTTTGTGGGCTCCTGGCCACTCTGTGAGTCCCAAAGGCCAGTCTGCCCATTTCCAGGCAGACTTCCTGTCCCTGCTGTGGACATGTGACCTCTGTCCCCTTGCCACTTGTCCCCAGGTGCCCTCCCAGGACAGTGCCCAGGTCTGGGAGTCCATGAAGCTGTGAATGTTACCTTAACATTGAGAAAACGCTTACGAAGGTTGTTTCTGACACCTTCTCCCATCAGCTTTCCTGGGCTCCAGGGCTGGTGTCTCCAGCTCTGGGGAGGCTTGGGGAACTGGCCTGTCAGGGGCTGTTGCCGTTGCCCTAAGTGGTTTCCTGTCTTTGTCCCCTTCTCTAATATCCGGGCCAGCGTTAGGCCCTGAGGACCTTCTGGATCTGGGGCCTCCCACGGACTCCCCTGCCATAATATCAAAGGCAACTGATTAGTCATCAGTAAACCCATGAGCCATTCACTCTGAGGAATATTTAGAACTTCTGTTTACCTCCCAAGTGTCTGGGAAAGTGGCATTTCAAAGGCTCTGTTTGATCTTGATCCAATTTATTGCCAGAAATGTGCATGTGGAATAATGGAGACCCTCAGATGGCAGCGAGGGTGGCATCCTTAAGAAAATTAATTACTCCTAAAACCAAATGCCAGCTGCTTTAGCAACAATATTCCTAAGAGAAGCAAACCTTGTGGTGAAGTTAGGCAGCAGAAGGACTTTTTATTGGAAACGTTCTCTGTGCCTGAACTCTGCTGTGGGATGAGCGCCTGGGCGAGGGCCTGCCTTGCCCTTGGCACTATTTCCATGGGCCGGGGATATGGACCCTGGAGAAGCCAGTCGTCACCTCATGGCCAGGAGGTGCCTCCAACATCTCCTGGGCTCCTGTGACTTTCTGTTTCATGTCTCGCCAGGGAAGTTGGACTTTGGGATCGCCTAAAAACACACCAACCTGTGCATGGGCCAAAAACTTAGAAAGTGGAGGGTTTTAATCTTGCGGGAAGACCTGTGTCCTTCATTTCCAGTCTGGAGTTGAAGAGAATGAGGGAATTTGTCTGGAAATGGTTGTGAATTACCAGAAGAGCAGGTTCTTAGATTTCTATCTGGTCACAAGTGGCCAAGAGGGACAGAAGAAGTGACCTGGCCTTGGCTGCCTCTGGGGTGGGGGTGGGAAAGAGACCAGGGACCTGTGTTTAGTACGAGGAGGAGTGGTCAGGCCATATACAGCTGAGAAGAGCCTGAATGTTCCAAACTGTGTTTGAATTTCCTGGTTTGTTCTGGCCTCTGGGTTGGCGTGGGCCTCCTGGATGTGCCTCAGCCAGCCAGGGAGCGACAGCAGACCCGCGAGGTCTTCCTAGCTCTCCCCACTCACGACTTTGTTGGGTTTGTCTTTAAAATGAACCATCTGTCTGGAGACACAGGTCATCAAAATGACACAACCCTGCTGTAGCCTATGCAAGCCAGGGGCCTTGGGAGAGTGGGGAGAGGGCACCGCTGTGGAGACAAGAAAATCCATATTTTTCTTGAGCGAAAATACAAAGTGGCACTGGGTGCAAGCAGTAGGTGACCTTGGGATTGAGTTAAAATGCTGCTGGGAAAATTAGAAAAAACAAACATGAGAAGAATGCTAATGAACAGTGGTGGACGGGAGCCCAGAGCCCTGATTCTCCACCATCCACAAGGGGTGCTCGTGTGAGGCCTATAAATAGACCCATAAAAACCAATTCTAAATTGAGTTAAGATGCAGGCCTGTTTCCGCTTGTGGGAGAGCGTTATGTAAGGCGCCGGTGCTGTAGGCCGCCGTTCCAAAGTGCTTTGATGAATCCGGCCTTTGTTGGGATCCCGCGTGGAGCAGGCAGGATGCTCAGGCTGCAGGTGAACCAGACTGGCCTTTTGAGAAGCTTTCAGGCAGAGGGAGAGCTGAGCTCCTCCTCCGGGGGTGGCAGGCCAAGCCTCCTCCGGGGTCCCCCGGGTTTCTGGGCCTGGAGGGATGGGGGATGCTGGGCTTCTGGGAGATGGGCCCCTCCACGGCCCATGGTGTTCAGGGTGGTGGTGGCTGGTTGCCGGTGAGGGGAGAGGAAGGACATATGGGAGAGAACTCCCACCTGGGAGCCAAGGCTTCTGGGCCCTTCCCTGCTGTCTTCCTTGATCACAGCTGGCCAGAGCTGGGGTTGGGGATCCCCAGGGAAGACAGTGACCTTTCTGACCAAACTGCTGGAGGTCACAGAGCAAATCTGGAATAAAACAAGGAATAGAAGCCCCCACTCCTGTCCAAGGGAAGGGTGTTTGCTGCTGAAGGTGACATTCAATACATGCACTCACCCCCAAAATACTTCTTTCTGGAGGTGCTTGGATTGGTGCGGCAGAGGGGAGGTTGGTGGAAGACAGGACGTACTATTGATGCTGCTGTGGCCGCACGTGGTGTTCTAGAGGCTTTGTGGGTTTCACCTTCCCCCAGCCCTCCTACAAGGTCCTTCCTTCTGGCCATGTTTCATTCATGATGGAAATAAGGCCCATGCTGTAAAGGGGTTTGAAAAGCAGTGGAAGCATTTACTCTAGGAAAGAAATTGAACAGTAATACAGACATCGAGCCCCCTGAGTAGAGGGAAGCAAGTTATCGTTGTGTGACTTGGTCAGAATGGAAGCATCTCTGGCTTTCTAAGGGATAGCCCAGCATTTTCCTTTTAATTTTTTATTTGTAAAAAACTTTTATTGGAGTATAATTCATTTGCAGTGTGCTAATTTCTGCTGCACAGCAAAGTGACTTAGTTATATATTCCTTTTCATATTCTTTTCCACTGTGGTTTATCATAAGATATTGAATATAGTTCCCTGTGCTATACGGTAGGACCTTGTTTTTTATGTATTCTATATAGACTAGTTTGCCTCTGCTAATCCCAAACTCCTAGTCCATCCCTCCGCCGCTCCCACCCCCTTAGCAACCACAAGTCTGTTCTCTATGTCTGTGAGTCTGTTTTTGTTTCATAGGTAAGTTTTAGATTCTATATATAAGTGATATCACATGGCATTTGTCTTTCTCTGTCTGATTTACTACACTTAGTATAATAATCTCCAGGTCCAAGATGGCATTATTTCATTCTTTTTATGGCTGAGTACTATTCCAGAGTGTATATGTACCATGTTTCTATCCATTCATCTGTTGAGCCCATCATTTTCCTTTGCATCTGGACCAGAGGCATCTGCACTGACCCAGGTTGGTGTGGCTCCCAAATTCCCTAATTAAAATTCACTTTTAGAAATATCTGTCCAGGGAAGTAAGAGCAACTGAGGGCTTCCTTAGAAAGGTGGCAAACACTGAGTACAGAGTTTCTGGACCTTGGTCATGACGTAGCTGCTACCTGCTGGTGCCGGTGTAAGAGCCTGCGATCTTCCTCAAAGAATAAAGCCATCCCCTGTGACTTTAGACACCAGGACCAGATCGAGGGTGGACTTCCAGAGCAGCACAGCTGTTCCTGATGTGCCCCCAGATCTTCCGTCCCAAGCAGATGAGGAAGCTGCCATTGCCATGGTTTGGAAAGGAACCAAGAAATTCCTTTTTTACTCATTCTGTCTTCAACTAAATTGGAGGGAGCAAGGGAATTTGGATGTGATGTTTCTGACCAGAAAACCCTGTCCTCTTGCACGACCCCAAGCTCCCCATCCCTGGTCATCTCCTGCCCCGCCATCAGTTCCTGAGCTTTGCCATCCTGATGCCCTCGGCCTTCCTCTCCAGCTTGCATTTGCAAAGCATCCTCTGTTAAGGGGAATGTGCAACAGGATGGCCTCTTTTCTTTTCTCTTTATGAAACCATGCAGCCTGGGAGGAAGGATGGGCTGGGAACCTGGGCAGAGGAAATGAGAGGGGGGCCTGCCTCCTCTCCCTTTCCTTTAATCTCTTTCCATCCCCCTCCAGCGCTCCCCACACCCACCTCTTCTGAAAGTGTCCCAGAATATGGATCCTGCCAGTGAGTGGGGTCAAGCTTTGTTGTGGGGAAATACATATTCATGAGGGCTTTGAGGGGCCTCATTGAAATGCTGAGAGTCTCTCCTGCCAGAGAGATCCAGAAGCCAGTGCTTTATTTGCCCAACATGATGTTAAGGCAATAATCATGTGATGAATGGCTAAAGAAACATTTTAATTATTTGTTTCAAGTGATTTCTGATCATCTCATTAGGATTATAATCGGTTCACTTTGCCAGGTATTCAAAACCTCTCACTCATTAAAATTTTTATACTCCAAGGAACGCTAAAGGAGCATCCCTGTCATTTCTGAAACCAAAGTAATTTCGTCGCTTTTCTTCTGTTTTATTCCAGAAAGATTTCATCACCAGGAGCATTTTCCGGACCTTACCAAACCACTCACTTTTGGTAAGAAATAAGAGGTAACCTTGCATGGTGTGAGGTTTTGCTTCTGACGTGTGACATGGAATTGTCTTAGTGGAGGAAGCTGCCCTTCGGGTTGAGGGGGGAAGCTGTTCTTGCTCTTTACTTTCTGGGTAGCTGTGTATGTATAACCAGTATTAATCTTGTTTTGGGTTGGCTGTGGGGTGATAGCACTGAACTCTAACCACTAGACCACAAGGGCCACCAGGCTTGACATAGGTCCCCAGTCCTTGTCCCCTTGGAGAAAAAATTGGCAAAGAGACTGGGAGTAGTGAGGCAAATAGAGTGCTTATTAAGAGAAAAGATACCTGCAGAGAAAGCATGGGCAGGCTTGAGAGGAGCAGAGAGAGAGAGGCAAACAGAGAGCAAGAGAGCGCCATGTGCTTTGGAGGTAGTTTCAGTTGCTGTGTGGGGGCAGTCCTTTGGGCTTCCTCTGGCCAATCACCTTGCTTCGTCTGGCTTGGAACCCACATTTGGCCTGACTCAGGAACCTCCTCTGTGCATGCGCATCTTTTAATTATTTGTTTCGAGTGATCATCTCCAGGGTTCCTGGGAAGTTGACAGGATATACTCCCTTCTCTGACCCTGAGCAAACTTTCTGCACATGTGTTGTCTGGGAGGTCTCCTTGACCTCAAGAATGAGAATGGTCTCTTCATTTTTTATCCAAGCAGGACACAGGTCCTCCTTGCCCCTGCCATCATCTTTATCTTGAAATATCTGTCCACAGGGAACAGATTCCAGTTGCTCAGCCTGGGACTCATCTATCTCTGGCCTCAATCTGAGCACAGAGAGTCTTTTTTTTATTTTTTATTTATTATTATTATTATTATTTTATTACTCAAATGAATTTATCACATCTGTAGTTGTATAATGATCACAACAATCTGATTTCACAGGATTTCCATCCCACAGCCCAAGCACATCCCTCCACCCCCCAAACTGTCTCCTCCAGAGACCATAAGTTTTTCAATGTTTGTGAGTCAGCATCTGTTCTGCAAAGAAGTTCAGTCTGTCCTTTTTTCGGATTCCCCATGTCAGTGAAAGCATTTGATGTTGGTGTCTCATTGTATGGCTGACTTCACTTAGCATGATAATTTCTAGGTTCATCCATGTTGCTAAAAATGCCAGTATTTCGTTCTTTTTAATGGCTGAGTAATATTCCATTGTGTATATATATACCACATCTTCTTGAGCACAGAGAGTCAAGCTGGGGTCTGATTCACAGTGGTCCCATGAGCACTAGGCCCACTGCTGGGCACTTATGTATGTCAATGAAAACTTAATCGGTCGATCTAAGAAAGAAATGGAAAATCTTATTTAAGCCAAATTTGGGGATTATAACTTGGGAAGAGCATCCCAGAAAGCTCTGAGAGAACTGTTCTGTCAGTTAGAAGTTGAGGCACAGTTATATAAGGTTTTTCGGACATTGACAGTTTACACAATCCAGATCTAAGTGCCATGTAACCCCTTATGAGATCAAGAAGGAGTGTTATCTTTAAGGGGTTGTCCTATTGATGCCAGGAAAATGTTGCCCTTAATGGTTGAGCAGGTGTTTTTGCTGATGGGGAGGTTTGGTCCTAGATGGATGCGTGATACAGGAACACAATGCACAGTGGGGCAGAGGGGCCAAAAGGCAGAGGAAATTTTTTGTTTAAATTTTTCTTGTCTTGCCATGAAATAGGAATTTTATTTCACTGTTGCCAGAAAGCAACACCTCCCCTGGGCCTCCAAAGATGGCAGCAACACACACGCCCTGTCTTCTCCTCATTGTACAGTGCTTCTGTAACCACGGTCCTCATGGACTCAGTCATTTATGTGTGTAACTCCAACCTACATTCCTATTTATACTGACAGTAGATAACTTTTTTCTTTTTTTAGGCTGCACCCGAGGCATGTGGAAGTTCCCAGGCCAGGGATCAAATCTGAGCTACAGCTGTGACCTATCTCACAGCTGTGGCAACACCAGGTCCTTAACCCACTGTGCTACAGTGGGAACTCCTAGATTCCTATATATGTCGAAAGTAGATACTGTTTTTATAGTAGATATACTGAAAGTGAGGTCTATTACCAGTCTATTAGAAACACACCATTTTTATTTAATTATTTATTTATTTATTTTTGTCTTTTTTGTCTTTTTAGGGCCACACCCGTGGCATATGGAGGTTCCCAGGCTAGGGGTCTAATTGGAGCTACAGCTGCCAGCCTATACCACAGCAATGCAGGATCAGAGCCATGTCTGCGACCTATACCACAGCTCATGGCACTGCCAGATCCTTAACCACTGAGTGAGGCCAGGGACTGAACCCACAACCTCATGGTTCCTAGTTGGATTTGTTTCCACTGCACCACAACAGGAACTCCAAAGCCCACCATTTTTAAATTTCCACCATTTTTAAATCCCAGGGTGCAGAATGGAAGACTCTTAACTCTGGTTAAAAAGAGCCCTCTTGAGCTTACCAGGAATGAGGGGCGGCCCCAGGTTGCCTGGCTCCCTGTGGGTGAAGTTGTACCATGGCCCCCATCCCACTGATCTTCAGTGGGCACTTGGCTTGCTCTTGCCCCGAAGAACCTGTGGGAACAGAGTTGCACAGGTTTGTAGGCCAGGTGCCAGCTGAGTGCCTGGGACTTAGAGATTTGTAGAAGATGGATTCTGGGCTAGCACTTTTTTTCTGGGGCCACTGACACCCTCAGGGCTTGGGAATGGGGAAGCTGGGATACGGATGGGGGTATGTTTGAAGAAGAGAATGTCAGTGGAGGTAAGGTGGCTAAGCCAGGCACGGTGGGCATGATGCCCAGAGCAACACCCAGTTTCTGATAGATTCTGTAGGTTCTTAGGAATTCATGGTGCTGAATGAAGAAAAAAACCCCACAACCTAAAAATTGAGGGTTGTTTTATTCGGTGGACAAAACTGAGGGCCTTAGATCCATTCCCTTTCAGATTCTTTTCCTCTTCAGGTTACTACAGACCTGGGTAAATGTCCCTGTGCTGGGAAACCCTGTGCAGCAGGTCCTTGTTACCCGTCTATTTTATATATACACTATGTGTATGTGTCAATCTCAACCCCATAAATTATCCCTTCCCCCCCATGTTTCCCCTTTGGTAACCATCATAAGTTTGGTTTCGAAAAATTTGGGTCTGTTTCTGTTTTGTAAATTCTATTGTGTCATTTCTATTAGATTCCATATATTAGCGATCTCACATGATAGTTGTCTTTCTCTGACTTACTTCACTTAGCACTTTTCTGTGTATGGGAAGATGTAAGAGTCTGGGCTCACTGACCTCATTCCTTTGATATGCACCTCGGCTGTCTAGGGCCAGTTAACTGTGCTTTCCCATCCTGAGTCCACTCGGGGTGCACCATTGAGGGGTGGCTGCGGTGGCTGAGGGCTTGGCTGTGGACAGCCTGTTTGTGTCTATCCTGAGTTCCCTCAGGGCTCACCTTTGGGGCTGCGATTGTGGTTGAGGGCTCAGTGGCTGCAGCATTCTATGTTCACTGATATGCAGGCAACATTCTCCATCCACAGTGGGAAGGAGCAGTTGGGTGGGGCAGTGCTGGGCAGCCCTCCAGTGTGTCATATTTAGGGTGGCTTTGGGACTCCCAAAGGAGAGGGAAACTGCATTCCTCAGTGGGGAAGCTCTGTGCCAATTCTGAGGATGAAGATGCCCACCAGTGGAGTCGGAATACTATAGTGTCTAGATATTGGTTCAAAACCATCATTTTGCCTCTGGGGCAGCCGAAGATTACAGGTCTTGCTATTTGGAGCTGCTGAGAAATGACTGTTTTGTAAAAAGTAAGGCCGCCTCACTCATTTCAGTTGCTAATCCAGCCTCTCCCCTGTATCTCTGTGCTGAACCTGGGGCTTGGGCAGGAATTCCCTCCTGTCCTAGATGGATTCCTGGATTCCATGGTGGATTTGAAACCACACATCTCAGATGGGGACTCAACCCACAATCTCTGGCTTAGGAGAGGACACCAACCCACAGACTCCCAGCTGAAGCCACACCCATTCCTTGTCTCAGGACTTAATGAAGTGCGGGTCCTTTATGTCAGAAAAAATAAAAAAAAATTTAAAACATGTCAGTTATAGCAGAATGAATCTCTGTGAGGAGATCTGCAGAGAGAAGAGACCTAGGCTTGTTTATTTTCCTACTGCAAGTGGGCCAGTCTGTAAATTTAAAATACTAATACCCAGAGTGTGCCTGTTGTCTTTCACAGGATAACTTTATGAAAATGCTTCCACTGAGAGTAAAAGTCTGGGGATGTGTTCTATCTTTTTTTCTCCCAGGAGAATTAAATTCTAGGCCTCACTATTCCTGTGATAGCTGTCCTGCAGGCTCTTGATCTATAAAACGTGTGAGTCATAATTATATAAATCAGTGATTATCCTGAGGGAATGTTGGAAAGATTAATAAGCTGCGTTTAAATCATGCGCAAGTCTTAGAAAATAAGTGAAGTTAGGAGATGTTGCATTTGTGGAAATGGCTAGTCTGATAGGGCCACAGCATGCGCTTGCCCAAGAACAAGCATAAAAACACTGTAGTGACTTCCTGTTGTAGCTCACCTGGTTATGAGTCCGACTAGCGTCCAAGAGGATGTAGTTCAATTCCTGGCTGTGCTTAGTAGGTTAAGAATCTGGCATTGCTGTGAGCTGTGATGTCAGTAGCAGATGCAACTTGGATCCTGCGTTGCTGTGGCTGTGGTGTAGGCCTGCAGCTGTAGCTCCAATTGGACCCCTAGCCTGGGAACTTGTGTATGCCACGTGTAGCCCTAAAAAGCGAAAAAGACCCAAACCAAACCAAAACAAAAACCACTGTAAAATCTGGCTGAGAATGATCCTAAATCATAACACCCTAAGAAAGGCAGAGAAATCCCCAGGTACCGGACAGTAAAAGAAAACATAAAGTGTCATGGTTCAACAGAGATGAATCTGACTAGTAACCATGAGAACGCAGGTTTGATCCCTGGCCTCGCTCAGTGGGTTAAGGATCCAGCCTTGCTGTGAGCTGTGGTGTGGGTAAAAGACATGGCTTGGATCTGGTATTGCTGTGGCTGTGGCATAGGCCAGTGGCTACAGCTCCAATTCAGGCCCTAGCCTGGGAACCTCCATGTGCCAAGGTGTGGCCCTAAAAATACAAAAAAGAAAGAAGGAAAGAAAGAAAAGAAAAAAGAAAACCCAAAGTAGAAAATGGGAGTTCCCTGGTGGCTCAGCAGGTTAAGGATCCAGCATTGTCACTCCTGTGGCTTGGGTTGCTGCTGTTGTGTGGTTTCAATCCCTGGCCCTGGAACTTCTGCAAGCATGGGTGTGGCCAAAAAGAAAACACAAAGTGGAGCATTAAGGGGAAGCTGGCATGAGTGTGGAAAGTTACAATGAAGATTTGTGATGTCTAAGTCGGGAAAGACAGAATGGGATGGGTAGGGCAGGGTAGTGAGCCTTAGAGGAAAGGCTCACATGTCTGGGAACCCAGGAGATGGCAGAGATGTGCTGTTGTCCAGGTGGGAGAGGATGCGGGACAGTGATTAAACACACGGGAAGAGATCAAACGAGGAGTTCCCTGGTGGTCTAGTGGGTTAAGGATCTAGTGTTGTCACTGCTGTGGCAAAGGTTCCATCATCTGTGCCCCTGGAACTTCAGCATTCCATGAGCACAGCCAAAAAAAAAAAAAAAAAAAAAAAAAAGATCCCCACCTCACAGCATACACGCAAGTCAATGCTAATAAAACTCAAGATCTAAATGAAGAGTAAGATGTCAAGATACATGGAGGAGATTTTCTGTATGCCCTCGAGGTGGGAAAAGGTAACACAAACACACACGTGCCCAGACAAGTCACAAAAGCCTGACTGGTTAAACATTAATATTAGTAAGTTCTTTAAGAGAAGGGGCAGTAGAAAAAGTTCAAACTGCCACCTGGAATAAATATCTTTGATGCGTTTGCTGTAAGGGATTACTATTCTGTCTATATAAAGAACTCTTTCAGATCAGTAAGAGAAAACATTGTAATTGAAAAAAAATATGAAGAAGAAGGAGGTGGGGGTGATAATGTGGTTAAACCTGTGTGTTCATGGCTGTTTGTGACATTGCTCTCTACGCTTGCATCTCTGTGTTTGGAAGGTTAATAAGAGGTTCTGTTATCAAATTGGGTCCTGCTTCTCGCTGCTCACAAAATCAAACTCACAAATGTCTGTAGAAAGGAAAGGTGCCTTGAATCAGAATGCCAACAATCTGGGGAGGTGGTGCACTCCGCGTCTCCCCCAAGCCCCCAAAGATTCTGCTCAGACATGAAAGTTTTAAAGGGAAACAGAGAAGTGATCTCAGTTAATCATGGAGATGGGGGTGGGGGGTGGTCAGAGTCCTCACCATCCCTCACTGCCTGCAGACTTGTCACTGTTCTTAATTTAGATGCTGTCTTGTTTACATAGTTTGTTCTCCAAGATTACTGAAGGGGAGGCTAGGGAGGAGGTCCCTCCATCTGTTTTGTTACTTATTCTTCCTTTCTACTTCTTCCAATCTGTGGAAAGAACTGACAGGTTAGGTAAGGTATTGTATGCTAAAAGATTTGAAAGCTGTGCTGGGGCAGGAGATGAGCATGGAGGTGCCTGGTTAGTTACAATGTAGCTTTGATAGAGTAACAAAGTAAGGGGCTTCTTGCTGAGGGAGTTTCCTGCAAAGAGCTACTTGCACTCAGTGTGTGCAGGCAAAACCTCACTGCTCTTGTGTCCTGCATCCCCTTGGCAGGGCTGTCTTGTTCCTTTTTATTGGCTGATCCTGTAACTCACTGGAATTGCTGATTTCCTGGCCTCATCATGTTATAGCAGGTTCTGTATTCCTCTCTTCACTAAAATGGTTAGGATTTCTCCCCCCCCCCCCGCCCGGCTTTATTGAGATATAATTGGTATGTCAGAAACCCACACATCATTCATGTCTGTGACTTGGTGAGTTTGAACAAATGTATACACTTGTGTGACTGTCACCGCAGTCCACACAATGAATAGCCGTCATGTTCAAAGATTTCCTCGTCTCTTTGTTTTTTATTTGTTTTGTAGTAAAATCACTTAACATGAGATCTATTTTCTTTCTTTCTTTCTTTTTTTTTTTGTATTTTTAGGGCTTGTACCCTGAGCATGTGGAAGCTCCCAGGCCAGGGGTCAAATCGGAGCCACAGCTGCCATCTACACCACAGTCACAGCAATGCTGAATCCATGCCACGTCTGCGACCTACACCACAGCTCAGGTAACACTGGATCCTTAGCCCACTGAGCGAGGCCAGGGATGGAACCCGTATCGTCGTGGTTCCCAGTCAGTTTTGTTAACCACTGAGCCACAAAGCGAACTCCGAGATCTACTTTCTTAAAAAAAAAATTTGGGTACCAAGTATACCTTTTTGTTAACTCTAAGTAGCATGCTGTAAGGTATCGCTCTAGAACTTACTCTCTTGCAAACTGAAACTTTATGCCCATTGAGAAGTAGTTCCCCATCCCCCCCCCATTTTATTGTCAGCCTGTACTGTTGGCTGTTTAGATGAGCCATAGATGAGGAAGCAGGCAGGATTGATTCTTCTGTGACTGGTTTCACTCAGAGTGTTGTCTTCCAGATCCCTCCCTGTTGGTGCAGATGGTAAGATCACCTTTTTTTAAGGACTGAGTCGTAGTCCATTGTCTGTGAGACTGCATTGTTTCTATCCCTTCATCTGTTGGTGGACGCTGGGGTTGTTTCTCTGTCTAGGCTGAGTGAACTGGGCATTGCACGGTGGACTGGCTTTGTTCCTTCCAGCAGCGTCCACATGTTGGCTTTGTGTGGTCCTTTCTCTGTGCTTCTCTCCATCTTGACCAACAGGGCTCATGGGCCCCCCTTTTAGGGTCTTAGTTGGACATATAAGCCACATTGAAGCCTGTTCTGTACTTTTCCTGCCTGACCGCTGATCTCTCCATGGGCTTGTATGCCTACCTGTCCCACACCCTTCATGATGTCCAGTCCAGATGTTCAGGAGGCCTGAGATTACCATGTAGCTCCAGTTTCTTACACATTTGGAAGCTCATTTCCTCATCTGTCGAATGGGGATTCATGGTTTGTGTGGGTGATTGTGGGAATGAACCACATCACCCATGGGGAGGGCATAGCACATAATAGCTCCCATTGCATTGCTGTCCGTTTCCTTCCCTGGAGGAGACAGAGAGCTGGCCACTACGATTTGCTTTCTTTCCATCTTGGTGTGTGTGTGCTCAAGTACTTGGGAACATCTGCTCTGACACCAACTTTTTTTTTTTTTTTTTAAGTTGCACATTAGGAGAGAAAAAATTTATCAACACCTCTCTTAAAAGATGAAAAATGTGTTAAGAAAGTAGCACTCTGAGCTGCCACTAAGTTGAGCCCAACATAATATGTGTGATTAAATGAAAGCAAGTGGGCTATTTCTGTATGTAATTTTTAATTAATGATATTCAGCTGAAATTAATTATAGCCAGTTCTAATTAATTACATGAGTGTGTACTCTTGGTGTTCTCAAACTGCTCTGTGGAGTCCCAGGAGATGTTCCTGAAAATAGTAGCCCCCATTAGGGTTGGTCTGGGACACATTGTCTGTACTGTCCCCTCTTGGGGTCCCAGAGCACCTTAATAAAGGCCTTGACAAGTCCTGCAAGAAAGCAACTCATTTAGTTCTTCTTCTTCTTTTTTTTTGTCTTTTGTCTTTTTAGGGCCGCACCCTAAAACATGGCTGATGGAGGTTCCCAGGCTAAGGGTTGAATTGGATCTACAGGTGCCGGCCTACACCACACCCCAGCAACGCCACGTCTGCAGCCTACGCCATAGCTCACGGCAATGCTGGATCCTTAACCCACTGAGCAAGCCCAGGGATCAAACCCCCAAGCTCATGGTTCTTAGCTGGATTCGATTCGCTGCACCGCGATGGGAACTCTGTCATTTAGTTCTTCTTAGAGCATCATTTTTCAAACTGATTTTTACCACATGTGCTTCTAGATACATCGGGAAATGCTTCTTCTTCTTTTTTTTTTTCTTCCCATAGGGCCTATTTTTTTTTTTATTGCTCAATGAATTTATCACATCTGTAGTTTTATAATGATCATAACAATCCAATTTCACAGGATTTCCATCCCACAACCCAAGCATATCCCCCCACCCCCCAAACTGTCTCCTCTGGAGACCATAAGTTTTTCAATGTCTGTGAGTCAGCATCTGTTCTGCAAAGAAGTTCCGTCTGTCCTTTTTTTCAGATTCCACATGAGGAAATGCGTCTTACAGCCAGAACAATTCTTATGCCCTAGCTTTGGCTTGGACTGGTTGATAAGCAACATAGATGTTAATGGAGACGTTCCTTAAGTCCCCTCAAGCGACACTGCTGGAGTTTCTTCCATTATGGCTGATTGTCCTGCAACGAGTGTTGTTTTCATAGAGTCCGTGGCTTCTGCAGACTCATCTTGGACCCATCACTTAATCTCCTTCAGTCAGTATACACATCTGCAGGGAAGAAGGTTGTGGCGTGTCAGTCATC
Organism: Sus scrofa; assembly: GCF_054392235.1. Classification (NCBI taxonomy): domain Eukaryota; kingdom Metazoa; phylum Chordata; class Mammalia; order Artiodactyla; family Suidae; genus Sus; species Sus scrofa. The sequence goes on from NC_139383.1 coordinate 155,018,650, forward strand.
CCTTTCAGGGGGACTGTCAAGGTGAAAATTAGTCCTGGAAGGCACCTCACTCTGCCTGTGTCCCCTCCTCATTCACAAGGAAGACCATGTCATCAGTCATGTCCCGGCCTCAGACGTCAGACCTGGGACTCACCTCCTGGCGAAGTCTTTACAGGAGGTTTTCAAGGAGATGCCTGACCTCCACTCTGGTTGTCAGCCACTGCAGGAATGTGGGCAGGGTTTTGGCAGCCGTGCCCTCTTGAGTATTAAGGGATGTGAAGAGTGGGACCCCAGGAGGGGTGACCTGTCAGTGTATTGGGTTGTACTGGGGGACCTGAGGCTTGGACTCTCATCTTGAGGGATGAGTAGACATTTATGGGAGAGGGAAGGAAGGGGGTAGGTGTTGCAGGCAGACAGAAGCACAGGTATGGGTCCAGCACACAAAGCAGGACCTGGAGGGCACAGCTCGTCTGACTTGGCCTGATGGAGGAGCCAGAGGTTGAGGGAGCAGAGGCCAGATTGTCCTGTTCAGACACACAGATGCCCCCTTTCCCAGGGAACTGATGTCATCGCTGAGTGTGGGAGGCAGGGGAGTGAAGGCCTGAGCCTTGGAGACTCCTTATATGACCCTGGGGATTGATGATGAGGCCAGAACAGAGGCTGTGGGTGTGGAGGGGGCCCAGAAGTGAGACCCTGAGGGGGAAGGTCCAGGGAGACCCTGTGTGTGGAGGGTCCAGGAGAGGGAGAACTCAGAGGAGAGAAGACCATCCTTGAGGTTCCTTGTTAGATCCCTATGTCAGGAAGGGTGCAGGAAGGGTGGGTGGGAGGCGGGGAGTCAGGCCACGGATGGGAATAGGGGCCCTGGGAGTGGAGCGCTGAGTGGGGGTGTAGGGAACCTCAGGGGAAACCAGGAGAGAGGGGGACTCTGGGCTTTAGTGGCCTGGTGGTGGCTGCCAGAAGACTGAGTAGGATTTTAAAAGACTAAGTGAATGTAGGCTTTTTCTTTTTTTATGAAAACTGCCTGAGGAGGGTAGAGGAGAAGGTGTGAACAGAGGGATCACTCTGAGCAGAGGGATCGCTGAGGATGGAGAATGGATTGTTGAGTGTGGTTCAGGGGTGAGGGGAGAAGCAGTGGGTGTAACACACCCTGGAGGAAGTGGGGTAGGAGAGGAGCCACAGCTTTTGATTTTTGGAGGAGGTGAATCCAGACATTTCCAGCTGTGACTCTCTGGGAGGCAGAGTCAAGTCCTTAACAGCAGAAAGGAATCCCAGCAATGGAAATACATCAGGCACCTGTATTGAAGGAATATCTCCAGTTGTGGCCAGGCATGCTTTTGGATGATGGACGTGATTTAGCTTAGGTCGATTCTGAGAGTCCTTCCCAACGCTGACTGGTGACGTTAATTTCAGCCATGACGCTGGCATTTCTGTGTGGCCTCCCCAAGTCCTGGCTGAGAATAGTGACGCCCCTTGGGATGTTTGGTTTTTTGTCTACCATATGCAGTCCTGCCAGCCCCACTTGGGGTCCTGCAGCAAAGTGGGGACATCGAGAAGTAGAAAAGCTGGGAATCTATTCCAGGCTGACACCTCTCAGTTCACAAAGAAATTAACTCTCACTTGTGAGGCCGCTCTGAGATTTCACATCAGAAGATCCATCAGTGGGAGTTTGCATTGTGGCTTAATGGGTTTTGGACCTGACAAAGTCTCTGCGAGGATGTGGGTTCAATCCTTGGCCTACCTTAGTGGGCTAAGGATCCAGTGCAGCTGCAGCTCTGATTTGGAGCTTCCATATGCTGCAGGTGCAGCCATAAAAAGAAAAAAAAAAAAGATCCACCAGTTTTGGGGACCTTAGAGACAAATTCTCACTTCCTCCCCTGCCCTCAAGCCTCTGGGGGGTGGAGGTGGCTTACAAGCTGAGCTGGAGTTTACAGCATCCTGGCTCTGCCCATGTTCATTGTTCCAAGGACTCTGTTAGGCTCAGGGAGCCCCCGCTGACCTTTGTTTCTCATTGAGGCCCTATGTGTGCACAAGGCAGCCCCCTCCTCTCTGCCAGCTCATCTCTTCCCTTCTCTCTTGGCTGATCCAGAGGCAGCAGAAACATCCCTCTGCTGGGTACAGCCCCATTCCAGACACATGTAGAAGCAGACCCAACTGGAGTTTCTTCACCCCGGGAAGTAGATGTCCTGATTTCTGCTTTCCAGAGAGGAAGACAGGCTCGTGGATGTGAGGTCCAGTATAGCGAGGCTGGGCTTGGTGGGGCCAAATGCAGTGAGGGGAGCACACAGCTTACCTCCCCCTTGGCCTCAGAGGCACCCATCTCCTGCAGTGGTGCCAAGGCCACAGTATGGGTCCTAGGCAGGAGGACAACTTGCTTTGATGGAAAGTCCCTTTGTGACCCGAGGCTTCTCTGTCCAGTAAAGGACTCGGGGATGGGGGAATGGGAGTGTCTAATGGGTACAAAGTTCAATTTTTTGCAAGATGATAAGAGTTCTGGGGATGGAGGGGAGTGATGGTATCACAACAGTGTGAATGTGCTTAAATGCCACTGAACTCTGTGCTTAAAAATGGTTAAGTTTAATGTTTATTTTACCACAATTTAGAAAAACAAAAGAGAAAGAATACAGCCCTATATGTAGTAAATGGCTCATAGCATGTTAGTATGAAAAGCCCAGGGCCAGCCATGGAGATGCTCAGTACCTATTCTCCCTACAGTTATTCATGCTTCTGAGCTTCTGCTGTCCCATCACTCTGGGACTTGGTTTCCAGCCTCTCCTGTTTATCTCCTCCAAATGCCATTGTCACTGTCTCTGTTCTTCTTCTAGTCTGGCCCAGGTGGGCAGCTGTTCTCTAGGGTGGTTTTATCAGGATGGAGTGTGTGTATGTTTATGTATGTGGGTGTATTTGTGTGTATGTGTGCATGCCTGTGTACTATGTGTGTGTGCATTGTGTATGTGTGTATATTTATGTGTATGTATGTGTGTATATGTATGTGTGTATATATGGATGTGTGTATCTGTGTATATTTGTGCATATGTGTATGTCTCTGTATGTGTATGTATATGTCTCTCTGTGTGTCTCTGTATGTGTGTGTACATATGCATGTCTGTGTATATGTGTGCATGTGTGTGTCTGTGTGTGTATATGATTGTCTCTGTGTGTGTGTATATGTATATGTGTGTGCATGTGTGTCTGTGAGTATGTGTATGCATGTCTGTGTGTGTGTGTTGGGGAAGCTGGCGGATCCTCCTTCTGGGTGCTGGACTGTCTGAAGTGATGCTAGTTTGGGGATCCTCCCTGAGTGCCCCCACCCCACAGAGCACCCGGAGATTCTAGAGTGGCCACCAGGAAGCCCAGCTCCCAGAAATCAGTGTGGTGTTTTTGGTGCTGTGATAGCAGGCAGAGCCCCAGTGGAATTGGAAAAAATACTTTAAAAGACATGCCCCTGCCCGTAATAGTGTACCTTCTCCAGTCTCGTCCCAATTGTGTTCCCTCCTTCACTCTAACAGTCCACACCATAATGACCAGCTGGACTTATTAACACAAGTGAAAAAGAGGGGAGGGGAGGCTTTGGAGAGTCACCTTTTAAAAGCTTTTTTTTATAATTGCATAGTGTTCATGACCAGCAGTAGAGGCCATAACATTCTTCTTTAAAAAATAGACATTAGTAGATTTTATTCCATCTGCAATATAAGGACAAAAAAGGTATATTTGGTACAGTGATACAGTACAGTTTCTGTAAAGAGATTATGTAATATATATATACATCACATGATATATCCTTAGTGTCTGTCATATTGGAGGCTACTTGAATTTTCTGCCCTTCAAAACATGTTTTTTTAAATTAAAAATTTAAGAAATTGAGTAGAGTCGATTTACAAAATTGTGTTAGTTTCAGGCATACAACAAAGTGATTCAGATATACATATATTCATATAAATCTATTCTTTTTCAAATTATCTCCCATTATATGTTATTACAAAATATTGAATATAGTTCCCTGTGCTATAAGAAGGTCCTTATTTATTTTGTATCTAGAACTTTCTTTTTTAAAATAAGCTTTTTAGTTGAATTTTAACAAAGAAGTAGAAAAATTCTAAGTGTTTCTTGCTGTGAATCTTCTCAAAGTGAATATATCTGTGTAACTGCCACTGAGACAAGAAATAAAGCATTCCTCAGAACTTGTGAATCCCCCTAGTGTTCCTTCCCAGCTACAACCTCCAGTACCCAGAAGGAACTGGAATCCCATCACCAAGTATTATTTTAGTTGTATTATTTTGTCTTATCTAGGGCTGCTCCCATGGCATATGGAGATTCCCAGGCTAGGGCTCTAATTGGAGCTGTAGCCACTGGCCTACGCCAGAGCCACAGCAACGCGGGATCCGAGCCATGTCTGCAACCCACACCACAGTTCACGGCAACGCTGGATCCTTAACCCATTGAGCAAGTCCAGGGATCGAACCTGCAACCTCATGGTTCCTAGTCAGATTCGTTGACCACTGCGCCACGATGGGAACTCCTTATTTTTGCTAGTTTTTGGAGGTTTTTTTTTTCGGTTTGTTTTTAAGTTGTATCGAAGCATAGTTAATTTACAAGGTTGTGATAATTTCTGCTGTACGACAAAGTGACCCAGTCATGGATATACACCTATCCATTCTCTCTCAGATTCTTTTCCCACATAGTATATCACAGAATACTGGGTAGAGTTCTCTGTGCTATGCAGCAGGTCCCCATTGGCCAATCATTCTGTCTTCGTCAGTGTGCATATGCCAGTCCTACACCCCCAATCTATCCCTCCCCTACCACCTGTACCCTTTGCTGACTGTAAGTTTTTCAATGTCTGTATGTCTGTTTATGCTCTGCAAATAAGTTCATTTGTACCCTTTTTTAAAAGAGTCCACATGTAAGTGATATCGTATGATGTTTGTCTTTCACTGTCTAACTTCACTTAGTGTAATAGTTTCTAGGTCCATCCATGGTGATGCAAATGGCATTATTTCATTCGTATGTATGGCTGAGTAGTATTCCATTGTGTGTATGTACCACATCTTCTTTATCCATTCTTCTCTTGATGGATATTTAGGTTGCTTCCATGTCTTTGGCTCTTGTAAATAGTGCTGCAATGAACATTGGGGTGTGTATATCTTTTCAAACTACAGTTTACTCTAGATAGATACCCAGGAGTGGGATTGCCAGATCATATGGTAGTTCTATTATTACTTTTTTGAGGAACCTCCATACTATTTTCTATAGTGGTTATACCAATGTACATTCCTACCAATGGTGTAAGAGAGTTCCCTTTTCTCTACACCCTCTCCAGCATTAATTGTTTGTATACTTTTTGATGATGGCCATTCTGGCTGGTATGAAGTAGTAAGTACCTCATAGTAGTTTTGATTTGCATGTCTCTAATAATTAGTGATGTTGAGCATCTTTTCATGTGTTTTTTGGCCATCTGTATGTCTTCTTTGCAGAAATGTCTATTTAGATCTTCTGCCATTTTTTTTATTGGGTTTGTTTTTTTTGATATTGAGCTGCATGAGCTGTTTGTATATTTTGGAGATTAATTCCTTGTCAGTTGCTTCATTTTGTAAATATTTTCTCCCATTCTGTGGGTTGTCTTTTTGTTTTGTTTATGGTTTCATTTGCTGTACAAAAATTTTAAGTGTGACTAGGTCCCATTTGTTTATCTTTGTTTTTATTGTCATTACTATAGGAGGCAGATCTGAGAAGATATTGCTGCCAGTTTATGTCAGAGAGTGTTTAGCCTATGTTGTCCTCTAGGAGTTTTATGGTATCTGGTCTTACACTTATGTCTTTAATCTATTTTGAGTTTATTTTTCTGAATGGTGTTAGAGAATGTTCTAGTTTCATTCTTTTTCATTTAGCTGTCCAGTTTTCCCAACACTGCTTATTGAAGAGACTATCTTTTCTCCATTGTATATTCTTGCCTCCTTTGTCATAGATTAATTGACCATTGGTGCTTGGGTTTATTTCTGGGTTTTCTATCCTATTCCATTGATCTATATTTCTGTTGTGTCAGTACTATACTGTTTTGATGAGTGTAGCTTTGTAGTATAGTCTGAGGTCAGGGAGCCTGATTCCTCCAGCTCTACTTTTCTTTCTAGGCTTGTTTTGGCTATTCAGGGTCTTCTGTGTTTTCATATAAATTTAAAAATCTTTTTAATCTATTTCTGTGAAAAATGCCATTGGTAATTTGATAGGGATTGTGTTGAATCTGTAAATTGCCTTGGGTAGTAGAGCTATTTTGTCAATATTAATTATTCCAATCCAAGAACATGGTATATCTTTCCATCTGTTTGTATCACCTTTGATTTCTTTCCTCAGCATCTTATACAGTTTTCAGAGTACAGGTCTTTTGTCTCTTTAGGCAGGTTTATCCCTAGGTATTTTATTCTCTTTGATGCAGTGGTAAATGGGATTTTTTCCCTAAGTTCTCTTTCTGATCTTTCATTGTTGGTATATAGTAATGCAATTTCTGTGTATTAATTTTGTATCCTGCAACTTTACCAAATTCATTGATGAGCTCTAACAGTTTTCTGGTAGTGTCTTTAAGATTTTCTAGGTACAATATCATGTCATCTGCCAACAGTGATAATTTTACTTCTTCCTTTACAATTTGGATTCCTTTTATTTCTTTTTCTTCTCTGATTGCCTTGGCTAGGACTTACAAAACTATGGGGGTTTTTTTGGTTTTTTGTTTTTGCTTTTTAGGGCCACACCTGTGGCATATGAAAGTTCCCAGGCTAGGGATCAAATCAGCTGCAGCTGCTGGCCTACACCATAGCCACAGCAATGCGGAATCCCAGCCCGCATTGTATATATCCAATGCAGATGTATACATTTTGGGTCTGTGACCCACACCACAGCTCACAGCAACACCAGATCCTTAACCCACTGAGCAAGGCCAGGGATCGAACCCACAACCTCATGGTTCCTAGTCGGATTCATTTCCACTGTGCCACGGTAGGAACTCCGAGAACATTCTTATAAGTTTGGTGCACATCTATTTATATTTCTATTGAGTATCTATGCAGGGGTGGAATTGGGAGATCATAGGATATGGGTATGTCTATATTTTTGCAAGCACTACCAGTTTTCCCAAGTAGTTTTAACAAATTACACTCAGGTTGGCAAGGATCATTTTTTCCACATCCTTGCAAAGCACTGGGTTGTTAGTAATTTTATTCTGGTGGATGTAGACTGGGATTCTTTGGATTTCATTTGCATTTCACTGAAGACCAATTTCAGTATCTTTTTAAAATATTTTGATTGTCTTTTTGGATGTCTTCTTTTGTGAAGTTCCTGTGTTAAGTCTTTTGCCAGTTTTCCTATTGGGTTTTCGTTGTCTTCATGCTGTGTAGGATTTCTTTATACATTTGATGCTTGAGACCTTTGTGGATGTATACATTGCAGTTATTTTCTCACACTCTTTCTTTGTTACTTTCAGACGTATCTTTTGATAAAGAGGAGTAGCTTATGAATCTTTTAAAGATAATTGCCTTTTGTGCTCTGTTTATGGAATCTATTTATACCCCAAGAACCTGAAAATATTCTCCTATGTTAGCTTCTAGAAGCTATATTGTTTGAACTTTCATTTTTAGATCTACATTCCACCTTGGGTCCATTTTTATGTATGATGTGAAGCAGATGTCAAGATTCATTTTTCTTATAATGGTATCTGGTTGATCTGGCACTGTTGATCACCCCACTGTTCTCTATAATAAAGGTCTGATTCCATTTCTTGCTGGGGATTTTTATATTTAGTTGAGTTAGTTCCCCCAACTCAAGAATCAACAGTTGACCAGTAATCCCACTCTTGGGTATATATCCAGACAAAACTTTCATTAAAAAAAATACATGCACCCCTGTGTTCATTGAAGCACTATTCACAGTAGCCAAGACATGGAAACAACCTAAATGGCCAGTAACGGATGGATAAAGAAGATGTGGTACATATACACAGTGGAATACTAATTATCCATAAAAAATAATACAATAATACTATTTGCAGCAACATGAATGGAACTAGAGACTCTCATACTAAATTACATCAGAAAGAGAAAGACAAATACCATGTGATATCACTTATATGTGGAATCTAATATATGGCACCAACGAACCTATCTACAGAAAAGAAATAAACTCATGGACATGGAGAACAGACTTGTGGTTGCCAAGGGGGACAGGGAGGCAGTGGGATGGCCTGGGAGTTTGGGGTTAGTAGATGCAAACTATTGTATTTGGAGTGGATAAGCAATGAGGTCCTGCTGTATAGCACAGGGAACTATATCCAATCACTTGTGATGGAACATGATAGAAGATAATGTGAAAAAAAGAATGTGTATAAATGTATAACTGGGTCACTTTGCTTTACAGCAGACATTGACAGCACATTGTAAATCAGCTATAATAAAAATTTTAAATTATATATATATGTGTGTGTGTGTGTTTGTGTGTGTATAAAGAGTTTTCCTAAAATGCCTTCCCTCTATCACTTTAAAATTAATACAGGGAGTTCCCTGGTGGCCTATTGGTTAAGGATCCACCTTTGTCTCTGCTGTGGATCAGGTTTGATCCCTGGCCCAGGAACTTCTGCATGCTCTGGGTGCAACAAAATATAAAATAAAATAAAACAGCTTAAAAAAAAAGAACCAACATTGGGTTTGTTGCCTTTTCTTTATTATACATTTGTTTTCTCTTTTATTTTTTTCCTGCCCTTGTATTTCTTATTTCCTTCCTTTACCTATATTGGGGTTTAATTTGCTAATCTTTTCAAAGTACTTGAGAGTTACTAGATATCTAGATTGTATTTCCAACGTTACTCGTTTTCTAATAAAGGAATTTAATTAGGTTATAAATTTCCTTGTAAAGCAGCTTTAACAGTAATATACTTTTTAAAAAAATTGTGGTAAAAACACATAATATTAAAATTTACTATCTTAACCATTTTTAAGTGTATAGTTCATTAGTATAAAATGTCTTTACATTGTTGGGAAACTTTCATCTTGCAAATCTGCAATTCTATATCCATTAAAAAAGTAACTTCACTTTTCCCTTTCCCCCCAGCCACTTTCAACCACCATTGTACTTTCTGTTTCTATGAATTTGACTACCTTAGTTACCCCATATGAGCGGAATCATACAATATTTGTCCCTTGTGATTGTCTTATTTCATTTAACGTAATGTCCTCTCAAGGTTTAGCCTGGGTTAGAATTTCCTTTCTTAAAGGAGTTTCTTCCTTATTTCAGCCTTAAAGCTGAATGATATTCCATTGTGAGGATATGCCATATTCTCTATGTATATTCATCCATCAGTGGACATTTGGGTTGTTTCCACCTTTTAGATACTGTGAATTGTTCAGCTATGAATATGAGTGTGTAACATTGTTTTTCGATATGTTGTATTTTCATTATTAATCAGTAAACAGTGTTTTTAATTTTTGTATTTGTGTTCTATTACATTTTATCTGCAGGTTATTTTGCAGTGGTTAATTTCCCAATGCATGCATATTTACTAATTATAGTTTTGTTATTTTTAGCTTAATTACAGTGTAGTCAGAAACATAGTTGTTATTTAACGTTTTGAATTTTTTTTTTTTTTTTTTTTGCTTTTTAGGGCCACACCTGCAGCATATGGGAGTTCCCAGGTTAGGGGTTGAATCTGAGCTACAGCTGCCAGCCTATACCACAGCCACAGCAACATGGGATCTGAGCCACTTCTGCAAACTACACCACAGGTCATGGCAATGTCGGATCCTTAACGCACTGAGTGAGGCCAGGGATCAAATCCGCATCTTCACGGATACTATTTGGATTCATTTCCACTGCACCACAATGGGAACACCAACACTGAAATTTGTTTAGACTCGTTTCTGATTTGTCTACCGTATGATTAATTTTGACAAAATGTTCTGTGCACTTATATATAGTTCTTCAGTGCATTAATTTTCATATGTTAATGAGGAAATTTTTGGTTAACTATGGTGTTCAGATCTTCTAATGCCATTCTGATTTTTATCTGCTTGCTATAAATCATTTACTGAGAGAAGTATGTTAAAAAGTATCCCATTGTGATTTTAGATTTGCCTTTTTGCAGTTCTGTCATTTCTCCCTTTATAAAGTTTGAGAGCATATAACTAAATACATATACACTTAAAACTTAAATTTGGAGTTTAGAAGATCACCCTTTTTTACCATGATTTTTTTCTTTTTTCCTTTAATAATGCCTCTTTCCCTAAAGTCTACTTTGTCTAAATATTAATGTAACTATACCTACTTCCTTCTTTTAAAGTAATTTTTTAACTTTAGGGTAGTTTTAGATTTACAAAGAAGTTGAAAAGATAGTAGAGCGAGTACTCATATATCCTCCAGTGACTTTTTTCTGTCATTAACATCTTATATTAGTGTGGTATTTATAGCAAATAATGAAATGGTATCAATACATTGTTATTAACCACAGTTCATACTTCATTCAGATTTTCTTAGTTTTTACCTAATGTCTTTTTTCTGTTCTAGGATTCCATTTAAGATACCACAGTCAATGTAATCTTCTTGTCTCTTTAGGTGCTTTTAGATAGTGGTAGCTTCTTAGACTTTCCTTGTTTTAGATGACCTTGACAGTTTTGAGGAGTATTGGTCAGGTATTTTATAGACTATACTTCAATTTAGGTTTGTCTGATATTTTTATCATGGCTAGACGAGGTTTCTGGGCTTTTTTGGGTCAGGAGACTGCACTGGGAACAGTGCCATTCTCACATCAAATCAGGGTGCAGTTAATCACTGTTGCTATTAACCTTGATCAACTGGGAGCTATGCCCCCATCTCCATGAGGGGGCAGTGTCTGCACAAAGTATATAGAATTCTGCACAGAAGATTTTCCTCTTTATCCTTGTTTATTATTTACATCATATGAACTCGGGGATGTTTATTTTATACTTTGAGTTACACAGTACTGTTTTATTTTGTTGTTCACATTGTTTCAATTTTCACCCTTTTCTAATACATCCAAGCATCGGACTCACTTCTCCATTTCCCTTCTCTCCAGGAATTTGGCACCTTACGTTCTCACTGCTTTTGTAGCTCTAAACTCCAATTTCTTGTTTCCCCAGCCTCATAAGATTGGGGAAAAGGTCTGCTTAGTCCTGTTGCCTGGTAACCACCACTTTCTACTTGGATTTCAACCTCTTGGCTTGCACCAGAGGATGGGATGCACAGTGAATGCACAAAGGCCTTGGAGGGAAAAGCCACATGGAATGCTGAGCTGATTTCAGTGCTTTTCTTGCTTGCTGGGATCTCAGGCCCTCAAGTCCTAGTTGCTTTGGTTGTTCTCTGATGCTTCCACAGAAATTAAAAAAAATTCATCAAGAGTTACCAGTTGTTGGTGGGAGGATTCGTCTGGCACAAGCTGGTGTGTCATCTCCAGAAGTAGAATTCCTCAGGCATAACTTTTTTGCTCTCCCTACTATTCTGTGGTTCATCGTGCCTTGTAACATGCTTTGGACCCATGCATCAAATATCCTAAGTAATGAAGATTTTGTACTTCATACAGGAAAAATAAATCATTCTTTGCATTTCCTTCATCTATACCCTTAGACACAGGGCTGTGAAAAAGGATTGTCTTCTACCTCCTTGTCAGGGCAAGGGAAACATAATGATCTTGGAAGAAAATAGCCATTTTTATAAAAGCTTTCAGTGAAAGGAACAGACGGGGAGAGCTCTGTAAAGTAGGCTTTTCAGTCTTGGGGATCCAAGGACAGTGAAATACTTGGCACAAGATTTTGGTTAGTCTTCACAGAAAGTAAGCCTCTCTATATGGTTAAGAAGGACTTGCAGAAGAACTCAGTGTTATGGATGCAGTTTGTGATTCACATGAGTATATCTGGCAGCAAAAGCACAGCTTTAACTGGATCAAACAGTGCATGTAGGACTGTCTTCACCTGCCCTTGCGAAACCTTGTCTCAGCCATCCCTCTGTGCATGCTTGATATTTCCCGTCCATGGTTCTGAAGAGCTGCTGTCTCCTTGGTCATAATCCTTGGTTAAACAGGACCAAATTGCTGGAAAGATCCCCACCGATTGATGCTTATCCATGAATTGATGGGTTCTTAGTATCATCGTTCAATTAGCCACTAAGCCATCTCATTTTGCCACATTCAACTTAGCATGTTTCACTTTGATCCACAAGAATATGAGGAAGGGCTTGTCATGCATCTTGTTACAATCCTAGTGAACTCTCTCCCAGGGTCTTCCTTCTCCACCTTCGTACACACCCAGTCAAAGAAAAAACATGGCAAACTTCACAAACTCATTGTCAGCTCTCAGGAATAACCTCTTTTCCTGAGGGCAGTCACAAGCCAATCCTTTAACAAGTGCACTTTATTTATTTATTTTTGGTCTTTTTTTTTTTTTTTTCTTTCAGGGTTGCACCCGTGACATAAGGAGTTTCCCAGGTTAGGGGTCAGATAGGAGCTATAGCCACTGGCCTACATCACAGCCACAGCAACATGGGATCTGAGCCACACCTGCGACCTATACCACAGCTTATGGCAACACTGATCCTTAACAAACTGAGCGAGCAAAGCCAGGGATCGAACCTGCATCCTCATGGATACTAGTTGGATTCGTTTCCACTGAGCCACGATGGGAACTCCAACAAGTGCACTTTAGAACTTCACTGTCCAATATGGCAGCCACTGGCCACATGTGGCTATTTAAATTTAATGTAAATTAAAACTAAGCAAGGTAAAAAATCCTGTCCCTCAGTTGAACTAACCACATTTCAAATGCTCAAAGCCTGCATATTGGGCAGAGCAGATAAACACTTTTATCATTTCAGAGGGTTGTATTGAAACAGAGCTGGTCCACAATCTTGATTCAAGAATCACTTTTGAGCTCACCAGCCTGCAGCCTTCTCATGATTTGCTTCTTTTATGAACATTTACGGGGTGTTTTCCTGTGTCAGTCTTCCATCACCCACTTCCTTTCCCACATTTCCTCCAAAATCCCCATCAAGGGTGACTCCATCCTTCTCTTGCCCAAATCAGTCTGTAATGTAGGGATTGGATATGGACGACCTTTTTGCTTCTAAAGAGGTGCATTAAAGATAAAACTAAGCCAGGTCTGGTATTCTAGAATTCATGCCTGAAGAATAGCACCACTCTCTCTCTGGTGTTTATGTAAATTATTATCAAGGGGAAAAGAAAGTGCTCTGTGTTGCTTGGCCTGGGCTGTCTCTTTCTGAGCACCATTAAGAGAGAGAGAGGAAGGGAGTGTCCTTGGAGAATCAGCTGTCAAGTCTCTTATTCCTTAAGTGAGTGCCTTCAAGGACAATTATAGTGAGCGACGACCCTGTGAAATGAGTGTGTGAGGTCCCGCACTTATGTCTTTTACAGTATCCTTTGTAGATGAGATTTTCCTGTTTTAGAAGACAAAAGTCCCCAGTCCTAGGGTGACAGCCTTCACTGCTGATGGGTGGCACCCCTCCTGTCTTCTGATTAGTATATGTTTCATAAAAAAGACAGTCAATAATGGGCTGGTAGTCAAGATATTCAAACTCAGTGAGCTCTCCATATTCCCTGCCATCCACAGGCATCCAGTCCAGCTCAATGTTGGGTCACCCTTTAAAAAAGATTCAAGGAGTTCCCATTGCGGCTTTAGCAGAAGGATGGAGTCACCTCTGATGGGGATTTTGGAGGAAATATGGGAAAGGAGGCAGACAATGGAAGACTGCAGGAAAATACCCTCTAAATGTTTGTAAAAGAAGCAAATCGTGTGAGGGCAGTGTGCAGGCTGGTGAGCTCAAATCTTATTCTTGAATCAAGATTTTAGACCTGGAGGGAAGCTTTGACTCATGCCTGGATGTTTGGCCCTTGGGCTCTGGGGAGGCCAGCCTTCCCTCTCCAAACACTGTGGGGACACTGGAGTCCAGGAGCTGTGGGAGGCGGTACAGCAATCTCAGTACATCAGTGAGAGGAAGATGCTGCTGTCAGAGAGGAAGAGACAGTGGGAAACACTGGTACCCACCTGAGACCTGCTCCTGGCAGAGGAGGTTAGGGCCTGGGCCACCACCCCACCCTCATCTGGCCATTGCCACGTCCTCTTGGAGCCTCAGCTTCTTCAGCTGGGAAAGGAGGATCATGAGGTCCCTGCCCCACAGGAGAGGAAGGGGCTGCATGTGGGGGTGGGGTTACTGGCATAGAGAATGAGAGGCCAATCTGGTGCTTTTGACTCTCACTACTTTTATTTATTTATTTATTTTTTAGGGCTGTACCCGGGACATATGGAAGGTCCCAGGCTAGGGGTCGAAGAGGAGATGTAGCTGCTGGTCTACCCCATAGCCACAGCAACAAGGGATTTTAACCCACTGATCGAGACCAGGGACTAAGCCTGCATCCCCATGGATACTAGTTGGGTTCTGACTCTCATTGCTTTTAGTATGACCTTTCCCCTCCCAGTGGAGATCAGTTTGTGCTTGAACTTGCAGACTTGGATATGGCATGGAGATGTCTTAAGGAAGAAATAAGAAAAGACTGGCCAACCTCTGGGCTGGCCTCTTGCTCATGGTGAGGTGAGCAGAGTGGAGCTGCCCTCTTGGCAGGAGGCTGGGCATCACTCGCCTTGTGCTCATCTTTCCCTCATCCCTTTTGCTCCTTTCATGGGGGAGGGGCGGGTCTAGGCTGCCATTCTCTAGGGAGGGAGGTGGCTTCCCATTCATTTCCTTTGGCTTGGAACTATTTATTTTTATTTTATTTTTAAAAAATTTTATTGAAGCATAGTTGATTTAAAGTGTTGTGTTAGTTTCTGCTGTACAGCAAAATGACTTAGTCATACATATACATTTCTTTTTCATATTCTTTTCCATTATGGTTTATCACAGGATATTGAAAATAGTTCCCTGTGCTATACAGTAGGACCTTGTTGTTTATCCATTCTATATATTCTAGTTTGCATCTGCTAATCCCAAACTCCCAAACATTTGCTCTCCCACCCACCCACCCACCCCCTTGGCAGCCACAAGTCAGTTCTCTTTGTCTGTGAGTCTCTGTTTCTATTTCATAGATGTTTATTTATGTCTTATTTTAGATTCCACATAAAGTGATATCATATGGTATTTGTCCTTCTCTGTCTGATTTACTTCACTTAGTATGATAAACTCTAGGTCCATCCACGTTGCTGCAAATGGCATCATTTCATTCTTTTTTGTAGTTGAGTAATATTCCACTGTATATATATACCATATCTTCTTTATCCATTCCTGTGTCAGTGGGCATTTAGGTTGCTTCCATGTCTTCGCCCAGGACAATTTATTTTTAAGGATTAAAGATAGAGATAGGTAGCTCAGATTGCTGCTGTGGCATGAGTTTGATTCCTTGCCTGGGAAATTTTGCATGCCACCAGCTCAGCCAAAAAAAAAAAAAAGATATAGATCGGCAGAAATTATTTGTATTTTCTTCATAAAACACTTGAAGGCATGTGCAATACAGATTTTTTTCTTTTTTCTTTCTTCTTCTTTTTCTTTTATTTTTTTTTATTTTTATTTATTTATTTATTTATTTTTTTGCTGGACCCACAGCATGTGGAAGTTCCTGGGTCAGGAATCAAGTCTGCTCCACAGCAGTGACGCAAGTCGCTGCAGGGACAGTGCAGGATCCTTAACCCACTGCACCAAAGCGGGAACTCCTACAGATGTAATCTTGAACAATTCAGATAGTGCAGATAAAGATGAGTGCCCCCTTGACTGGCAGCTAGAAGCCTCTTCCTCCCCACAGAGAACCACTCTCAGGGGGTGAGGATGACTCCCCCGACATCTGCTGTTGCACACTTACAGAAGTAGGTATGCATTTGTGCAGGCATGTGGCATGCTTTGCTTTCACCCACTTGGAAGGAGTCTCAGAGTCTGGGCATTGACCTTTTCCTTGCATGATGCTTTGAAGAAGGTCTGAGACTGTTCAAACAGGACCACCTAAACGGACCTAACTGCTGCCCAGGCTTCCAGTGACTATGAGTACTCAGCACTGTTGAATGAATGAGCGCTCTCCCACAGTGAACGTGTAGGTTGTTTCCTGATGTTTGCTGTTACAAGGTGATGCTCGTGGGTTCCTTCTTCTCTGGAGCAGATAGCAAGACGTGGGATGCTCAGTATCATTATTGTGTTTTGTGGAGTGGTGGATACCATCAGGAACCTTCCAGAGCAGCCACAGAGTGGTTTTGTCTCTACCCTGTGATCCAGCTCCTGGTATTATAATTTTGCTGATGTGATGGAAAGGAGATTGCCGTATTATCTTGCCATTTCCCTAATTATTCAAGAGGTCAGAATATTTGCCTATGTTCATTGGTGTTTGTATTTTCTCTTGGCTCAGTCCCCCTTTGTGATTGATTTTTTTTTTCTTTTTTGGCTGCCCCCAGGGCATATGAAGTTCCCAGGCCAGGGGTTAGAGCCAAGCCACAGTTTGAACCTACACCACAGCTGTGGCAATGCTGGATTCTTTAACCCACTCTGCTAGGCTGGGGATCAAACCTGCATCCTGGCACTACAGAGACACCAGCGATCCTGTTCCCATAGTGGGAACTCCTGTGATTTTTGCTCATTGATTCCCATTGGGTTATTTCTCTCTCTCTCTCACTCTCTTTTAAATTGATACGGAGGAGGTGTTTTGAGGTTTACATGAGTTTTAATATATCCTGAATACTTATCCTTTGTTTCATATACAGAAGCTATTTTCTAACAGTCTGTTATTTGCCTTCTTTATTTTAAGTGGTTTTTTTTTTTTTCTTATTCAGGTTTAAAATTTTTGTAGAGGAAATTTATTCATCTTTTCCTTGGTGATGTTTCATTACGCCTTGAGAAGGCCTTCCCAGAGTTCCCGTTGTGGCACAGCAGAAACAAATCTGACTAGGAAGCATGAGGTTGTGGGATCAATCCCTGGCCTCGCTCAGTGGGTTAAGGATCCGGTGTTTCTGTGAGCTGTGGTGTAGGTCGCAGACCCGACTCGGATCTGGCGTTTCTGTGTCTGTGGTGCAGGCTGGCAACTGTAGCTCCAATTAGACCCCTTGGCTGGGGACTTATATATGCCGTGGATGTGGTCCTGAAAAGCAAGAGAAAGAAATAGAAAAAGAAGTCCTTCCTTACACTGAGTATCTAATAGTTGAGTCATTTCTTTTTTTTTTTTTTTTTTTTTTTTTGTCTTTTTGCTATTTCTTAGACCTCTCCCGCGGCATATGGAGGTTCCCAGGCTAGGGGTCTAATTGGAGCCGTAGCCACCGGCCTATGCCAGAGCCACAGCAACGCAGGATCCGAGCCGTGTCTGCAACCTACACCACAGCTCACAGCAACGCCGGATCGTTAACCCACTGAGCAAGGGCAGGGACCGAACCCGCAACCTCATGGTTCCTAGTCAGATTCGTTAACCACTGCGCCACGACGGGAACTCCGAGTCATTTCTTTTATTCTGGAATTAATATTTGTGAATGGTGTGAGGGAGGGGTCTAACTTTATTCCTAAATGGGCTGCAATGTTTATAGCCCATTTCGCTCCACTGATTTGAAATAGCACCTGTATTGTATTCTAATTACCCTTGACATTGGGCTCTTCTGGACTTTCTTCTCTCCTGTTGCTCTGTTTGTGTATTTCTGTGGTTTATTTTTATATCCTTCATTGTTTTTATGCCATGTTTCTATGATTTTTTTTCTCTGCCATCTGAATTGTATTATTCTTGTTGGTGGTTCTGTTGGCATTGCATTGACTTTGTTAATTGATATGGCACCAAATTAAAATATTTACAAAATTATTTGTTTCCCTCTAGGAATAGCGTTTTTTTTTTCATAAAAGCTTTGTACATTTTATGTCTTTTTCCTAGTTGCTTTGTAGTTCTATTGCTGTTGTGTATGAGATCTTTTCAACTATCACAGTTTCTAAGCAGTTATTGCTGATGTTTAGGAAAGCCACCAATTTATTAAATTGATGTATAGATGACTTACAATATTGTGTTAATTTCAGGTGTACAGCTAAGTGATTCAGTTATATATGTATATTTTTTTCAGGTTATTTTCCATTGTAGGTTATTATAAGATATTAGCTCTAGTTCCCTGTGCCATACAGTAAATACTTGTTGCTTATCTATTTTATGTATAATAGTCTGTATCTGTTAATTACTACCCCTGATTTATCCCTTCTTCTGTCCCTTTTCCCTTTGGTAACCAAAAGTTTGCTTTCCATGTCTGTGAATTTCTATTTCATAGATATGTTCATTTGTGTTTTATTTTAGATTTCACTTATAGGTGTCATCATGTAATATGTGTCTTTGTCTGGTTTACTTCACTTAGTGTGATAATCTCTAGGTCCATCCATGTTGCTGCAAATGGCAGTATTTCATTCTTTTTTGAGAGCCATTGATTTTTTTTTTTCTTTTCTTTTTAAGTCCGCACCTATGGCATGTGGACGTTCCCAGGCTAAGGGTCCAATCAGAGCTGCGGTTGCTGGCCTTCACCACAGGCCACAGCAATGCCAGATCCAAGCCACTTCTCCAACCTATGCCATAGCTTGTGGCAATGGCAGATCCTTAACCCAGTTAACGAGGCCAGGGATTGAACCCACATCCTCATGGATACTATTTGGGTTGTTAATCTGCTGAGCCACTATGGGAACTCTGATATATATATATATATATATATATTTTTTTTTTCTTTTCAGGGCCACTCCCACAGCATATGGAGGTTCCCAGGCTAGGGGTGAAATCAGAGCTACAGCTGCTGGCCTACACCACAGCCACAGCCACACCAGATCCGAGCCATGTCTGTGACCTACACCATACCTCATGGCAATGCCAGATCCTTAACCATTGAGTGAGACCAGGGATCGAACCCGCATCCTCATGGATCCTAGTCAGGTTCATTAACCACTGAGAGACAACGGGAACTTCCTTAATCTACTTTTTTAAGGTTGATTTTTAATCAAGGATGAGCTGTTGGACTTGATTTCTCTCTTGCTCTCTTTCTCTCTCTCTCTTGCTCACTCTCCCTCTCTTTGGTATGATCATAAGGAATTTCTCTTTACCTGTTATTTCAGTGTCTGACTTTGCTAGATTTGGGGAGGAGGCGATGGTAGTAGTGATAGTTTTAGCTGCTGTTGTAATACTTTTTAAACTGAACTTGACATTTTTTTTTATTCGCAGGAAAAGAGAAAAAAGCATAATGAAAAGACTATCCATTGCCATGTTTGCTCAGTCTTTTTGGTTGACATTTTGTCGTATTTGCTCCCTCTCCTTTTTTGCTGAAGTTTTAAATTATAGCTATCATTATTTACCCATAAAAATTCAGTTTGCACTTTAAAAATAAACACTTCTTCCTGCATGCTTACAGTCTCATTATCATGTGAACAAAATCAACAGTAATTCCTTGATAGCATCTAATATCTAGTCTATAGGAAACATTCTTCAGTTGCCCCCCAAATATAGCTGATCTCTTTACTAGAACCCTGTCAAGAACCAGATAGCACTTTGGGTTGTAAAGTCTCTTAAGGCTTCCCTTTTAACTAGAAGGCTCCCTCACCAGCCCCTTTTTGTTTCATTCACCCACTGTGACCTCACTGGTCCTGCTGTCCTGCATTGGTCCATCCCTAGCCTTTGTCTGATTGCTTTCTTGTGGTTTCCTTTAACTGTTCCATCCATCTTTGAAGGGTTTTGTAAACTGGAATGTAGATCCCAAGGCTCGTGTATCAGTCAGTCTGTGCTGTGTAACGAGAGCACCAACCATCTCATTGACATGACAATGAGCATTTCTCCTGATCTTTGCCAGCAGAATAGGGCAACATAAGCAGGTTTGTTCAGGTTGTAGGGCTGCTGTGCCTGCTTTGCCTGATTCGTGTTTACTCTGAGATCCAGGCTGGAAGGGCAAGGGCTGCCTGGGGCATGCAATGCATATTCTGTATTGAAGGAACATGAGAGGAGTGAATGGAAATAGGAGATGACCCTTGAGGCATTGTCTCCCTCCCTGATTAGGTTTACAGCAGTCCACTAGTTTTCCAGGTCATTTGACTTTGGAGAATTAGATGAGGTGAGATAAGAATCACCACCCCCACTTTTTTCACATCTTCAGGTCTGCGGTCCTCCCAGGGATGTGGATTTGCGTCCGGTTCACTGTCTTGGGAGAGAGGAAGCTCCAGGACTTCATGCCATGGGTCTGAGCTAGTGTGAGGATCCCACCCGCTGCCAAATATGTCTATTCCAATTGCACATTCAGTAAGTGGGGAAATAACCACAGGGATGGCCCATAGACCCCAATTGATCCATCAAGAGTCTGAATTGAATTAAGTAAGCCTGTACTTTGGTGGGCCACAATGATATTTTGGGTTACCAGGAATTATTGATCTGGAGCCACTGCATAGGAATTTCTTCTGTCCCATTTCACAGCCACTCTAGTAAGTTACTGCCAGTCCCTTTGGGGAAAGCTTACAGGAGGGTTTGCAGCATATATGTTTCTTTCTCTTGGGGACCCAGCCTCCCCTTCGGTCCAGGGGCCCTAAGTGTGTGAATTGACTTAGTCTGGAAGCTGAGTGAGAAACAATGGTGCTCTGTTTTGGTGATTAAAGTCATGTTGGTTGATTTTTCCTGTTCTACAAGTCAAGCCATTTTCTAGCAGGCTGCCCATCTATTTCATGCCTAGAGACACCGTGATCAGTCAGCCACCAAAAGGTTGCTACAGGCCAAAGCCGTCTGATTACTGGCACAGCCCTGCCTCTCTTTATGGCCCACCTTTGCCACCTAGCTTTTGTTCTTCTGGGGTCCCTTCTTTCTCAGGGAAAAGAGGGAGCCTGTCTCAGTGGCGGCCTCTCCCACAGTCACACTGGTCTGGAAAGGAGGGTAACCACATTGCTTTTCAGGGGTTCTTACTAATGGACTCATCAGGCCCTAGTGAATCGAGCATCTTCCTGGACTCTGTTGAAGATAGCTGGGGAGTTGTATGGGCAAGTCACAACGTGGTAAATCCAGCCCAGCATTCCTGTCTTCTTGAGCCTTTGGCTTTCCTCCTCTACCTCAAGACAGGGAAGCTCTGACATCTCAAGCTCATTAAGCATAGGGTTCCGTGGTGTCCAAGTTTCCACCAGTCAAATAGGCAGTCCAGCTGCATTAACATCAGAATCCCTAACAAGTGCACCCACTCAGTGAATTGGGCCTGAGCTGGTATTGTATTCTGCTCTCCTTGGGTGCACTGCCACATATGTTCCCCAGGTTTCTGCCTGTATTTATAGCAAGGTCTTGCAAATGCTTTCAGTGCACAGGCTCTTTCCTCCTTGGTCCTAGTGTGTAACTAGAGATTTGTTGTACCTGCAGAGATTGTGGCATAAGGAGAGGTGGTGTTTCTTGGGGAGAACAAGCCCCTCTTGTAAGCCAAGCCCCATGGGCCTGTCACAAGTTTTCCAAGCTGTGGAAGGCCTTCTTCTCAGACACCAGGTGCAAGCTACTTCTACTGATAAGAGACTCTCAAGATGACTTGGGGTTTTCAGATTGTCAGTTTCATCTGGATCCAACTGGACGCTTCTCTTCCAGGCTTCAGAATCTCATTCTTTCCCCACGATTGTTTTCACCTTCACATGAGAAACCTGGTGAGATCATGAATTCATTTGCTGTCATTCATCAGTTTGCACCATAAAATTTGGTGTTTGATTTTTGGCAGTAATAAGCAGTAATAATAATATCTCTATAAAAAATGTTTTCAAGGCTATCACAGAAGCTGTCTGGTTCTTAGACCATGACCAGAGGTGAGAGTTAATGGACCTGAACTTAAATATAAGCACTCAAGGGCACTCAGAACAGTCCAACCCACACTCCAGTCCTTGTAGTTTTCATTACTACCATAACAGTCAAGCACGGCGGCCACTTGAGTTCCCAAAGTACATGCTTCAAGTGCCACTTCATCATGGCTAGCCATAGTTGATATTTTGATTAATTGTGCTGTGGATCATGCCCCAGGTTACTAGCAGCCCCTTGGCAAGGAGTTCAGCATGGCATTAACGTCCAAGAGCATGACCAAAGCATCCTCAAATCTCATTTTTAAGGGTCTGTCTCCTAGAACCACTCCCAGGATCAATTCTGTAATAGTCTGGGTCCACACAGTGAGTTAAATAGGGAAAATTTATTGTAAGTAATGTAGTAAAAGACTAAATGTAAGATACATGGAAACTTGTCCATTGATAGAGGAATGGATAAAGAAGATACAGTACATATATAAAATGGAATATTATTCAGCCATAAAAAAGAACAAAATAATGTCATTTCCGGCAACATGGATGGACCTAGAGATTCTCATTCTGAGTGAAGTAAGTCAGAAAGAGAAAGACGAACATCGTTATATCACTTATTTGAGGAATTTAATTAAAATGGTATGAAAGAACTTATTTATAAAACAGAAACTCACAGATTTCAAAATCAAACTTATGGTTACCAAAGGGGAAAACATTGGGGTGGGGATAAATGAGGAAGACGAGATTAACATATACACACTACTATATATTATATATAATATAGTACCTACTTATAGGTCAGGGGAGTCTAGTCAATATTCTGTAACATAAACCTATTTGGAAAAGAAAGAATAGGTATAGATATAGATATCTCCATGTTATCCACATATATATATTTGCTTTGCTGTACACTTGAAATGAATACAACATTGTAAGTCAATTGTACTCCAAAAAAGTTTTAAAAAGAACCTAAAAAAGAAAAGAAGGAAAAAGTGGCTTTGGCCGCTCTGGAAAGGTGGGGAACTCCAGAAGACTTGGGATGGAAAAGATCTTGAGGTTTATGCCCAAAAGTTAGTAAATTATTTTATTTTTATAAATTTATAAATTAGGAGACCCATCCCCTGAACTACACAGAGTGGGGCTCCTTTGGGTGCTCTGATGAGTTAATCTTAGTGTATGAATGGCAGGAATTTCTGGGTATACTTGAAGATAGGATGAATAAATTCATCTAAGAAAGATCCCAAGGCTGCGTAAGGAAGGTCTGATACTTGTAAGAAACATCTGAATGAGGGACCCCAAACCTTGATCAGCAGGTTTGAAGGACAGCTGAGCTAGGGACAGCATAGCTGCTTGGAATTCTGCCAACCAGGCTACATCACCCCCAAGTTCTGAATTCCAGGGTGGCCACAACTGCCCCAGGGGAGGTTGTAGGCTGAGGACAGGATGCTGTCTTAATACTGGGAAAAGGAAGTGGTTTTAACAGGTTTAACAGGAGGAGACTGTGGGTATGAACTTCAGGTATATAGCAAAGGGGACTCTTGAGAAGGGCCATTGGATGTAACTCTTGGCAGAATGGAAACAGGTGGCATCTTCAAGAGAAAAAGGACTTTGCCTTGTTTGCCTCTGCTTCCCCTGTATCTGTGGTTGGTATGTGTGGAAGGACCAGAGTAATATCTCTGCAGTCGTGGGGTTACATTTATGTGTCAGCTCAGCCAGTTGCTTGGTCAGACACCTGTCTAGATGTTGCAGTGAAGGTATTTTTACATGTGATTAATATTTAAGTCAGGTGTAAAGCAGATGATCCTCTGTAATGTGGATGGGCCTCGTCTAATCAGGTGAAGGTTTTCATGAAAAGATTGAAGGCCTCAGAGATAACAAAGTTCTGCCTTCAACTCCCTTCAGGCCCAGGGCTGCAACATTAACTTCTGTTGGAATTTCCTGCCTGCCCTACTCATTTCAGAATCCTGTGAACCAAGTGAAATGAATCTCACTATATACATCCTGTTGGTTCTCTTTGCCTGGGGAACCCTGAGCAAAGCAGCAGTTTCTTCTGCTGTGATCACCATCCATCTCGCTGTTGCACTCACTTCTGACTTGGGACGATCTGAGATTCAGAGGCAGGTCTTCTGGCTCTTAGACTCTGCCTCCCCGAGGGCAGCACTGCACAGCCTCTGCCTTCTGTGACTGGTCCTATTCTGTTCTCCGTGCTCTGACTCCAGATCCTGAGCCCTGAGGTCAAGGGCCCTGGGTTTGCAGCCTGACTCACCCCGCAGTGGGCCTCGCAGAGTGAGGAGAGTACGCGCGTGGACAGAGGCCTGGCCACAGCGCAGGCAGCGTGAACACCTTAGCCGCCGTGATGAGATGGGGCCCTTCCTGGTCAGTGCAGAAGGGAACCATTCATTTCCCATCTTTCTCCGAGCTGTGTTGTGCAGCTCTTGTCTTGAAATCCTGTTTGCTCTTTCACGTAAAGAAGATGGAACTGGGGGGGTACCTGGCGGGGTGGTGGGAGCATGCCGTGATGATTGCATTTCGTCTTTCTCAGATCTGAAACCTGCTAGTCTATTTTTTCCAACAACTTATCCTGGTATTTTTGTTATCGATTCCAAAGATATGACTTGTTACAAGGTGGGTAGTTGGCTTGGTGTCCCATTTGATGTGGCAGTCACCATCTGGTCCCAGACCAGCAGCATCAGCCCCACCCCAGATCTCCTGATTCAGAAGCTTCAAGGGTGGGGACAGCATTCTAAGCTTTGACAAGCCCTATGGTGAATCCTGGGCCCTAAAGTATGGGACCACAATGTGAAGCTGCTGTCAGATGCAAAGAGAGCCAGAGAAGGCCTTGGGGGGACAGATGAGTCAGGGCCTTGGGACTGAATATAGACAGTTGGGGCACTGAGCCCCTCCTCCCCCCAGCACCCCCCCCCCAACCCGGCACCAACCCAGATCAGCTCTGGGATCTTTGTCCCCATTTGGAGGATAAAGCCCAGAGGCAGCTGGAGTCAGGCCCCCTCCTGCACCCCAAACACTGGTGCTGGCTGCACCTTCTCGGGATGGTGAGGGGCCAGGAGGTCAGAGAAGGGCCCAGGGTCCTCACCAGAGGCTTTCCAGCGCTTACCGCTCACTTACTCTGCACAGGGAGAGCCCGTCACCTGTCAGCCACACCCCTCTTCTTTGCCTCCACCTTACAACTACCAGCAGACAGCCTGGGCATCTTTTTTCATGTTTGTCTTTTTTAAGGGCCACACACGAAGCATATGCAAGTTCCGAGGCTAGGGGTCAAATTGGAGCTTCAGCTTCCAGCCCACACCACATCCACAGCAACTGGAGATCCGAGTCGTCTGCGACCTACACCACAGCTCACCGCAAAGGTGGATCCTTAACCCACGGAGCGAGGCCAGAGATTGAACCTGCATACTCATGGATACTAGTTGGGTTTTTGGGGGATTTTTTTAGCTTCTACCACATTTTATTTATTTATTTATTTATTTATTTGCCTTTTTGTCTTTTCCAGGGCTGCACCCGAGGCATATGGAGGATCCCAGGCTAGGGTTCTAATCAGAGCTATAGCTGCCAGCCTACACCACAGCCACAGCAACATTGGGATCCGAGCCACGTCTTGCACCTACACCACAGCTCACAGTAACACCGGATCCCCAACGCACTGAGCAAGGCCAGGGATTGAACCCTCAACATCATTGTCCCTTTTTTTTTTTTTTTCTATTTTATTTATTTATTTTTTAAAATTACTCAAATGAATTTATCACATCTGTAGTTGTATAATGATCATAACAATCTAAATTCACAGGATTTCCATCCCACAGCCCAGGCACATCCCCCACCCCCAAACTGTCTCCTCCGGAGACCGAAAGTTTTTCAATGTCTGTGACTCAGCATCTGCTCTGCGAAGAACTTCAATCTATCCTTTTTTCAGATTCCACATGTCAGTGAAAGCATTTGATGTTGGTGTCTCATTGTATGGCTGACTTCACTTAGCATGATAATTTCTAGGTTCATCCATGTTGCTAAAAATGCCGGTATTTCGTTCCTTTTAATGGCTGAGTAATATTCCGTTGTGTATATGTACCACATTTTCTTGATCCACTCCTCTGTCGATGGACATTTAGGTTGTTTCCATGTTTTGGCTATTGTAAATAGTGCTGCAGTAAACATTGGAGTATATGTGTCTTTGTGAGTCGTGGTTTTCTCTGGATAGATGCCCAGGAGTGGGATTGCTGGACCAAATGGTAGTTCTATTTTTACTTTTCTGAGGAATCTCCATACTGCTTTCCACAGTGGTTGCACTAATTTACAATCCCAACAGTGTAAGAGGGTTCATTTTTCTCCACACCCTCTCCAGCACTTATTGTTGGTAGACTTTTTGATGATGGCCATTCTGGCTGGTGTAAGGTGGTACCTCATCATGGTTTTGATTTGCATTTCTCTAATAATGAGTGATTTGAACATCTTTTCATGTGTTTTTTGGCCATGTGTATGTCTTCTTTGGAGAATTGTCTGTTTAGATCTTCTGCCCATTTTTTGATGGGGTTGTTTGTTTTTTTGGTATGGAGCTGCAGAAGGTGTTTATAAATTTTGGAGATTAATCCCTTGTCATTTGATTCACTTGCAAAGATGTTCTCCCATTCTGTGGGTTGTCTTTTTCTTTTGTTTAGGGTTTCCTTTGCTGTGCAGAAACTTTTCAGTTCGATTAGGTCCCATTTGTTTATTTTTGTTTTTATTGTCATTACTCCAAGAGGTGTATCTGAGAAGATGTTGCTGTTGTTTATGTCAGGGAGGGTTTGGCCTATGTTTTCCTCTTAAGAGTTTTATAGTGTCTGGTCTTCTATCTAGGTCTTTAATCCATTTTGAGTCTATTTTTGTGTATGGTGTTAGGGAGTGTTCTCATTTCATTCTTTTCCATGTGGCTGTCCAGTTTTCCCAGCACCATTTATTGAACAGGCTATCCTTTCTTCATTGTATATCCTTGCCTCCTTTGTCATAGATGAGTTGGCTGTAGGTGCGTGGGTTGAATTCTGGGCTTTCTAGTCTGTTCCACTGATCTCTATTTCTGTCTTTGTGCCAGTACCATACAGTTTTGATGATTGTTGCTTTGTAGTATAGTCTGAAGTCTGGGAACCTGGTTCCTCCAGCTCCATTTTTCTTTTTCAGGATGCCTTTGGCTATTCTGGGTCTTTTGTTCTTCCAAACAAACTTTAAAATATTTTGTTCAAGTTCCGTGAAAAATGTCCTTGGTAATTTGAGTGGGATTGCATTGGATCTGTATATTGCCTTGGGTAGTATAGTCATTTTGATAATATTGACCCTTCCAATCCACAAGCATGGTATGTATGTCTTTCCATCTACTTGTGTCATGTTTGATTTCTTTCTTCAGTGTCTTATAGTTTTCAGAGTACAGGACTTTTGAGTCTTTAGGTAGGTTTACTCCTAGCTATTTTATTCTTTTGGATGTGACGGTAAACAGGATTGCTTCCCTAATTTCTCTTTCTGATCTTTCATTATTAGTGTAAACAAATGCCATTGATTTCCGTGGATTAATTTTGTATCCTGTGACTTTGCCAAATTCACAGATGAGTTCTACCAGTTTTCTGGTAGCGTCTTTAGGGTTCTCTAGGTACAGTATCGTGTCATCTGCAAATAGTGATAGTTTTACTTCTTCCTTTCCAATTTGGATTCCTTTTATTTCTTTTACTTCTCTGATTGCTGTTGCTAGGACTTCCAGAACTATGTTGAAGAGTAGTGGTGAGAGCAGACATCCTTGTCTTCTTGTTCCTGATCCCAGCGGGAATTCTTTCAGCTTTTCACCATTGAGAATGATGTTCGCTGTGGGTTTGTCGTATATGGCCTTTATGATGTTGAGGTAGGTTCCCGTAATGCCCACTTTCTGAAGGGTTTTATCAGAAATGGGTGTTGGATTTTGTCAAAGGCTTTTTCCGCATCTATTGAGAGGATCATATGGTTTTTATTCTTCAGTTTGTTAATGTGGTGTATCTCATGATGGATTTGTGGATATTGAAGAACCCTTGCATCCCTGGGATAAATCCCACTTCATCATGATGTTTAATCCTTTTAATGTATTGTTGGATGTGATTTGCTAGTATTTTGTTAAGGATTTTTGCATTGATGTTCATCAGTGAAATTGGCATGTAATTTACTTTTTTTGTGGTATCTTTGTCTGGTTTTGGTATCAGGTGGCCTCATAGAATGAGTTTGGGAGTATCCCTTCCTCTGAAATTCTTTGAAATAGTTTCATAAGGAGAGGTGTTAGCTCTTCTCTAAATGTTTGATAGAATTAGCCTGTGACGCCATCTGGTCCTGGACTTTTGTTTGTTGGAAGTTTTTTAATCACAGTTTCAATTTCTGTTTTTGTAGTGGGTCCATTCATCTTTTCTATTTCATCTTGGTTTAGTCTTGGAAGATTGTACTTTTCTAGGAATTTGTCCATTTCTTCTAGGTTTTCTGTCATATTGACGTATACTTGCATATAGTAGTCTCTTATGTTCCTTTGTATTTCTGTGATGTCCATTGTTACTTCTCCTTTTTCATTTCTAATTTTATTGATTTGAGTCCTCTATCTTTTTTGCTGGATAAGTCTGGCTAGGAGTTTATCAATTTTGTTGATCTTTTCAAAGAACCAGCTTTTCATTTCATTGATCTCTTCCATGGTTTTCTTTGTTTCTATTTCATTGATTTCTGCTCTGATCTTTATGATTTCTTCCCTTCTGCTAACTTTAGGTCTTGTCTGTTCTTCTCTCTCGAGCTACTTTGATGTAAAGTTAGGTTGTTTATTTGAGCTTTTTCTTGTTTCCTGGGGTGGGCCTGTATTGCTATAAGCTTTCTTCTTAGAATGGCTTTTGCTGCATCCCATAGGTTTTGGAGTGTCATATCTTTGTTGTCATTTGCTTCTAGGTGTTTTTTAATTTCCTCTTTTATTTCTTCAGTGATCCATTGGTTGTTTAGTAGCATGTTGTTGAGTCTCCACGTGTTTGTGTTTTTTGCAGTTTTTTTCTTGTTGTTGATTTCCAGTCGTATAGCGTTGTGGTCGGAAAAGATGCTTGATATGATTTCAATTTTCTTAAAGTTACCGAGGTTGGATTTGTAGCCCAGGATGTGATCAATCTTGGAGAATGTTCCATGTGCACTTGAGAAGAATGTGTATGCTGTTGCTTTTGGATGCAATGTCCTGTAAATATATATTAAGTCCATCTGGTTTAATGCATCACTCAGGGCCTGTGTTTCCTTATTGATTTTCTGTCTGGTTGATCTGTCCATTGCTGTAAATGGGGTGTTAACGTCCCCCACTATTATTGTGTTATTGTCGATTTGTCCTTTTAAGGTTGTTAGCAGTTGCCTTATATATTGTGGTGAACCTGTGTTGGGTGCGTGGATATTTAAAATTGTTATATCAATTTCTTGGATTGATCCTTTGATCACTATGTAATGTCCTTCTTTGTCCCTTAAAATGTTCTTCATTTTAAAGTCTATTTTGTC
This sequence comes from Sus scrofa, assembly GCF_054392235.1. Classification (NCBI taxonomy): domain Eukaryota; kingdom Metazoa; phylum Chordata; class Mammalia; order Artiodactyla; family Suidae; genus Sus; species Sus scrofa. The sequence continues at coordinate 155,047,891 of NC_139383.1, forward strand.
TGATATGAGTATTGCTACCCAGCTTTCTTTTGATTCCCGTTTGCATGAAATATTTTTTTCCATCTTCTCACTTTCAATTTGTATGTGTCTTTAGAAGTTAAGTGGGTCCCTTGAAGAAGACAGCATAAATATGGATCTTGTTTGTGTATCCATTCAGCCAGTCTGTGCCTTTTGGTTGGGGCATTTAGTCCATTAACATTTAAGGTAATTATTGATAAGTATGTACTTATTGCCATTTTATTAATTGATTTGCATTTGTTTTTGCTGTTCTTTTTTTTTTCCCCTTCTTCTCTTGTTCTTTTCTGCCTAGAGAAGTTCCTTTAGTATTTGTTGTAAGGCTGGTTTACTGTTGCTGAATTCTCTCAGCTTTTGCTTATCTGAGAAGGTTTTGATTTCTCCTTCAAATCTGAATGAGAGCCTTACTGGGTAGAGTAATATTGGTTGGAGGTTTTTTCCTTTCATCACGTTAAGTATATCATGCTACTCCCTCTGGCCTGCAGAGTTTCTGCTGAAAAATCTGCTGATAACCTTATTGGGGTTCCCTTGTATGTTATTTGTTTCTTTTCCCTAGCTGCTTTCAAGATTTTCTCTTTGGCTTTAATTTTGGTCAGTGTGATTAATATGTGTCTCAGGGCATTCCTCCTTGGGTTTATTTTACATGGTACTTGTTGTGCTTCCTGGATTTGAGTGAGTGATTCCTTCCCCATGTTAGGGAAGTTTTCGGCTATTATCTCTTGAAATATTTTTTCTGTCCCCTCTTCTCTCTCTTCTCCTTCTGGTACCCCTATAATATGGATGTTGGTGTGTTTAATGTTGTCCCAGAGTTCTCTGAGACTCTCTTCATTTGTTTTCAATCTTTTTTCTCTTTTCTGTTCTGTATCCATAATTTCTTCTAATCTGTCCTCCACCTCGCTTATTCGTTCTTCTGCCTCCTGTGTTCTGCTGTTAGCTGCTTCTAGTGAATTTTTTATTTCAGTTATTGTATTTTGCATCTCTTCTTGTTTACGTTTTATATGTTGTATCTCTTTGGTCAGTGTTTCCTGTAAGTTATCCATCTTTACCTCCAGTTTATTTCCAATGTCTTGCATCATCTTTAGCATCGACAGTCTTAAAGTCTTTTTCCTGGAGGCTGAGAATCTCCTCATTGCTTAGCCGATTTTCTGGGGTTTTTCCTTTCTCCCTCATCTGAGTTATAGTTCTCTGTCTTTTCATTTTTATAGGTTTTTGGTGTGGTGACCTTTTTACAGATACTAGAGTTGTAGCCTTTCTTACTTCTGGTGTCTGCCCCCCTGCGGCTGAAGTCGGTATGGGGGGCTTGGTGTAGGCTTCCTGATGGGCAGGACTGATGCCTGCCCACTGGTAGGTGGAGCTGATTCTAATCCCTCTGGTGGGTGGCGCTTAGTCTCTGGATGGGATTAGAGGCAGCTGTGTGCCTGAGGGGTCTTTAGGTAGCCTGTTTACTGAGGGGTGGGGCTGTGATCCCACCTGGGTTGTTGTTTGCCCTGGGGCTTCTCAGCAGGGGACTGACAGGTGGGGCCAAATTTTCCCAAAATGGCCACCTCCAGAGAGAGGCAGCTGCTGAATATTCACGAGAGCTTTGCTTTCAATGTCCTTCCCTCACAACAAGCTACATTCACCCCTGCTTTCCCAGGATGTCCTCCAAGAACTGCAGTCAGGTTTGACCCAGATTCCTATGGAGACTTTGCTTTGCCCTGGGACCCAGTGCACGTGAAAGTCTGTGTGTGCCTTTTAAGAAGGGGTCTCCGTTTCCCCCAGTCCTGTGGAGCTCCTGCACACAAGCCCCACTGGCCTTCAATGCCAGATGCTCTGGGGCTCTTTCTCCCCGTGCCACATCCCCACACGTGAGAGTGTGATGTGGGGCTCAGAACTCTCACTCCTGTAGGTAAGTCTGTGTGAACTAGTTAATTTTCAGTCTTTGGAGCTTCCCAGCCAGGAGGTATGGCGTAGCTTATATCATGAAATCGCCCCTCCTACCTCTTGATGTGTCCTCCTCTTTTTATTCTGGAGTGGGATATGTTTTTTACGGTTTCCAGTCCATTTGGATGAAGAGTGCTCAGTCTTTAGTTGTGGATTTTGTTGTTTTTAGGAGAGAATTTGAGCTCCAGTCCTTCTATTCTGCCATCTTAATCCCGTCCCTCTCACTAGTTGGGTTTGTTACCACTGAGCCACAAAGGGAGCTCCTCATGTTTGTCTTAAAAAGTCAGTTAGGGCCCTAATTTGTAAGTACCCACGGTCTTCCTGTCCCCACACTTTATTCTAGGGTCAGAAGATGTTACTTGGGACCCAGGGGCAGCTCCTGCAGGATGATCAGAATCCTCCAGAGCTCAGCCAGAAGCAGGTCACACAGCTGAGCCAAGGGGTTTAGAGGCAGGCCTGGAGAAATAACTTGGGTGTGGGGTGAAGCCGACTCTCCCCCATCAAAAGATGAGGGCCTTCCCCACTCAGGACCAGGGAACCTGTGTGTGGGAAGTTTTGGGTGCAGAGACCTCCCGCCCTCCTGTGAGGGATGGTCATAGGCCCAGCCAGTAACTCTTGCATCTTCTCTTAGGCAAACCACCCCCAGCACCCCACTAAATACCCCAGAGTGCCCTGCTTCCCACAGAGGAAACATTTGTCAGAAAGTTACATATAAATAGAGTTAAATCATTTTAAATAAGCCAAGAGAAGCTGGCTATTTAAAGCAATCCTGCGGGAGATCTTTTATTCAGAACATAAGCATTTGACAAAGTGATGGAGTATCTTACCGTTTATCTCCCTCCTGGGAGCTTTGTTTCAGCATTTTGAGTGTAAGTTTCTTTACACCCTTCCTGTAGCCATCACTGGCAGATGTGTCAGCCTGCTCTTCAGAATGTTCCAGAATATTCCAGGAGAGCAGGCAGGGAGCCTGGGCTGTCTTGCTGGAAGGATGGGTGGATGAATAATTGTATGAAGTTCAGGTTGGCTGTAGCCTGGTTGGTGCCTCCAGGGGTTTGTTGGGACTGCATGGGGGGCACTTACAGGAGGTAGGGGTCTCTAGGCATCCTTGTGTCCCTTAAGGGGGGCAGAGAGAGATAGCTCTCAGGCTTGGCTGTTTCCTGCCACGGTCAAAGTCAGTACCAGAGTGAGACATCTGACTGTCCTTGTTAGAGGGGCTGCCCTTCCCCATGGGTCCTGCCTCCTACTTCCTGGGCAGGGTCCACCCTCTGGCAGCCACCTCTAGGGGAGCCACTGGGACTGTGCCCTCTGGCCAGGGCTGCTGGTGCAGTGATGGCTGGCTCTGTGCTTTGGCAACAACCTCCCCCTGACCCTGTGTCTGAATCTAGGACCCCTTCTTTGTTCTGATGTTGGTGAACTGGAAACTCTTTTTGTTTTGATGCTGGTGAACCATGGCTGCCCAGGAAGCTGTTCTTGGGCACTTCCCTCCCCAGCACTCCTGAGAAATTCCCTTTTCTCCTTTTCTGGCCCCAAGTGGCCTGAGCTTTAGAGGGATACTTGACGCTAACTGGATCCCGGCTATGGAGGAGTACAAGGTCACTCCAGAGGGTTAGCTTTGAAGATGACTTAACGTCTTTCTATGACAGGAGTTTGCTTCATGTTCTGTTTACATAGCATTGAGCCAAATCAGCAAAGCTGTACTTTGACAGTTTGACCATTCATCCTCCCAGTACTGTGATTAGGGCCCCAAGACAGTGCTCCAGCATTATGTTAACTGTGGGGAAGGGAGCCAGAGTGGGGGTCCCCCACTGGGATGGGGGCCTTCAGGGACACATGCATCCTCCCTTCTCAGCCCCTACCTTATCTACATGCATTTCATTTCCTAAAAGTTCCTAGAGATAGGTGATTATTCTATTATTGATCTTGGGAGGAGGTAGAGCCAAGAGATCTCCTGCTTTAAAAGTGTCCTTTGAACATATCCCCTTATTCAGCTGCATGCTGGGGTATGGAGGGAATGGGGGTTGCCTGTGTGTGTGTCAGGGCCTGTGCTAAGGGATGGCACTGCTTCCCTGGGGCCCAAGGGGAAGATTGCTATGAAGGAGCCAGGATCGGGGGCCTGGAGTTTTCATGTGTCGCTAGGAAAAGTGGCATCCATTGGACACACTGAGGACCTCAGATGCTGACAGTGCGAGCAGTGGGGGAGAGGCTGCGTGACTGGCTCTTCAGCATGTGAAGACCCCATTCCTCACTCATTTCGCCTTTATTTTCCTTGCCCAGGGCTTTCTGTCTGGAGATGTGAACCTTGAGAGGTCATGGAGTGTTCCTTAAAGGGCTATAGACCATGTTATCATTATATCCAACTCAGTGGTTCCCAGCCTTGGCTGTAGATCAGAGTCACTGAGAGAGTTCAATATACTGATGTCAGGCCCCATCCAGAAATCTTGACCTCATGGGTCTGGTACAAGGTCTAGGAATGATCATTTTTAAAAGCTCCCCAGGTCAATTCTGACATGCCACCAGGGTTGGGGATGGTTCTCCTGCAGCCAATGGTGCTGGTGAAAGCGGGCTGGGCTGGAATCATTGACTGGTGGTTATATGTGTTTGATGCATTGAACAAAATAAAAATCAGGAGATTTATACTTGATATGCCTTTCAGAATCTCTGAACAGATCAATGGAGGACATACAGAACTGGCTAAGGTGGATTAAGCTCACCACATCCGACTTCTCTTACAGACTAGAACTAAAAACTCTGCACAGAATTGAAACACCATTGGGAGGCAGGTTAGGAAACCACTGAGTTTTTTGTCATTGGCTTTTCCCTTCCTTTGACCTGAGTGCTGGCTGACTCAGGAATGGTGTAGTGGGCAGGGGCAGCAAAAACATGTGAGAAACCTGTCTTCCTGGTCAAAGGACCAGGAAAAGGGCCCCTGCACACTGAAGAGTGTGTGATAAATCACCATTGTTTGCTTTTGTCTTTTCTTCTCTGCTAGCCCTGCCTCAAGGCCGGGTTGGGAGCAAAAGCAGTGGTTCCTGCACCTACAATCTTGAGAGAAAATTGAACTCTTTTGTTAGAAGAACCAGTTATTATATAAAGACTTAGAGGAAATCTCATTTTTCACCCCTCTCTTTTTCTTTCTTTTGTTGCTCTCCTCCTGATAGGGGCCCCCGTTGCACAAAACTCTGAAACAGTATACATTAAAGCTCTGAGAGAACCCTAACTTTATGACCAGAGGAACCAGGAAAAGGGGGCTCTGGTAATAGGAGGATGTCAAAGACATCCTCAAGGGGTGAGATCTGGAAAAGGGGATCCTCATTTACATGTCTGAACCAACTATGTGTGTGGGATATATCCCAGGAACTATAGCAAAGGCTTTTGAAATTGAACTGACACTAGAACCACCTCCTCAAGGAGAGACAGAACTTATGGCCTGAATCTAAATGGGTTAATTGCCTGGGTAAAACAAACACATTAAAATCAACATTCTCTAGTCTTGAAACAAATGTTAAAAATGCCCAGGATACAATCCAAAATTATTCAAGAGACAAAGAAGCAAGAAAATCATTTCTAAATAATAATTTAATGAAAACCTTAATTAAAATAAAGAATATCTTACCAACTCTCAAGGGAAAAGACAATTAACAAATACCAACCCTGAGAAGATCCAGATGTTGGAATTATCAGACTGTAAAGTGACTGTTATAACCATGTTCCATGAGATGGTTATAATAATAATAAGGTGGACACTTATTTTTCTTTCTTATCAGCTCTATTGATATATAATTTATGAGGCATAAAATTCACTGTTTAAAGTACACAATTCAGTGGGGTTTAGTATATTTACCAAGTTGGGCAATCATAACCATAATCTAATTTTAGAATATTCTGAAATCTTCAAAAGAGACCCCCCCCTGCCTGTTAGCAGTTGCCCCCCATGCTCCCTCTCCCCACCCCCTGGCAAGCACTGATATACTTTCTGTCTCTCTGGACTTTCCTATTCAGAATCTCTCATAAAAGTGGAGTTATAGAGTATGTGGTCTTTTTGACTGGCATTATGGCTTGTTCTTGATTTTTTTTTTTTGTCTTTTTGCTATTTCTTGGGCTGCTCCCACGGCATATGGAGATTCCCAGGCTAGGGGTCCAATCGGAGCTGTAGCCACCGGCCTACACCAGAGCCACAGCAACGCGGGATCCGAGCCACGTCTGTGACCTACACCACAGCTCACAGCAACGCTGGATTGTTAACCCACTGAGCAAGGGCAGGGACCGAACCTGCAACCTCATGGTTCCTAGTCAGATTCGTTAACCACTGCGCCACGACGGGAACTTCTTGATTTATTTTTATGTGAATAGTAGCAAACAGAAATCAATAGATTTCTCTGGTAGATTATCTCATGGTTGGATTTAAAAGGATCAACACAAGATTTCAGAAGAAGGGACTGGTTAAATGCCATATTCTTTTTCAGCAACCATGAAGTAAATACATCATGCAGTTTGAGCATGTGCATGCATAACAACTTTTCCTTGTTCGTTTATTTTCCTCTGGCTTCTGTCCTCAGTCTTTGGCTGCTTGGGAGCCAAAGAAACTCCTCCCAGCAGTGACAAAGTCCTTTGCTTTGGCCAAGGCCTGACATATTTGTCCCTACAGCAAAGCCTGTGGTTGTGCTGAGTGGCCCCTCCATGAGGCTGTAAACACAACAAAGAGGATCTTGTTGAGAAGCAAGAGAACTGGCCCCAGCCCTCACTCTGAATGGACACTTTTGAAATGAGTTGAAAGATATAAATTCTCAGAAGAGAAATATAATCTACAAAAAGAGTAATATAGAAAATTTAGACCTGAAAAATATATGAAATAAAGATATCCCTAGATGGGCTCAAAAGCAAAATAACTATGACACAGGAAAGAATCAGTGAAATTTAAGTGGGTCAGTTGAAATTATTCCAAATAACAAAGATAAAGAAATGAATTTAAGAAATGAGCAAAGCCTTGGGGACTTTTAGAACGATATCAAAAGCTCCAACATTTATATCATTAGAATCCTTTAATGAAAAGAGAAAGAGCTTGTTACATAAAAATATTTGACAAAATCATTCTTGGAAACATCCCATTTTAGTGAAACATATAAATTTACAGATTTAAGAAACTCAAAATTCCCAATAGTATAAACCAAAAGAAAATGACATCTAGATACCTCATAACCAAACTCCAGAAAACCAAAGACAAGGGAAGAGTCTTGAAAGTAGCTGAATTAAAAATGACACATTGTAAGTAAGAGAGCAGTGATTTGAGGGACTGTGGATTTCTCATCAGAATTTATGGAAGCTAGAGACAGTGGGACATCTTTAACATTCTGAAAACAAGTCAAAATAAAATGAAACTATAAACCCCAAATTCTGAATTCAGTGAATAAATCCTTCAGAATGAAGGTAATAAAGACATTCTCTGATGAAGGAAAACTAAAAGAATTTGTTGCCAGCAGATCTGCTTTAAATGAATTGCTAAAGGAAGTTCTTTAGGGTGAAGGGAAATGATACCAAAAGTACTTTGTATTTCAGGAATGAATAGCAATAGAAATGATAAATATCTGAGTAACAGGCTGTTTTCTGAAGTTCTCTAAAATACCTATGAAGGTTTTAGGCAAACATTATGATACTGACTCTGTGTGTGTGTATGTTAATGTATGTAGGTATAATACATATGACAACTCATAGATAAAGGGACCTACCTGGTTATAAGACTTCTACATTTTACTTGCAGTGGCAAAATGTTAACTCAAAGTAGAACTGAAAAAGAAATCTCTCTGTATATACATATCTATCTGTATAGATATAGGTATTCCATAGAGCAAACATAAAAATACAAAGAATTATAGCCAAAAAGATAATAGATAAATGAAACACCAAAAAAAAAAACCCCATTCAAGCAATCCAAAAGTAGACAGAAAATGGGAAGTAGAAGAACAAGAAGCAAAAGAAACAAATAGAAAAAATAATAAAAGAGTGGATTAATCCAACCATATCACTAACTACATTAAATGTAAATGGCCTAAACACAACATGAAAAATACACATTAATAAATTAGTCTAATAAACAAGACCTAGGTATGTGCTTTCTACAAGGAATCCGCTTTAAGTATGATGACAGAGATATTATAAATAAAATAATGGTAAAAGATATACCATTCAAACACTAAAGAAATTTGGAGCGGTTATTTTAATATTAGAGAAAGTCTGCCTTAGAACAAGAAAAATTACCAGGGATAAATTGAGACACTATACATGGTATAAGGCTTAGTTCAACAAGAGGAAATAAAAATCATAAACCTGTATGCTCCTAACAATAGAACTCGTAGGTACATAAAGCAAAAACTGATAGAAGTTAAAAAAGAAAAATGGATGAATCCATAATTGGAAACTTCACCATTACTGTCTCAGTAACTAGTAAACAAGTAGATAAAAAAGGTGCAAAGATACAGAAAATATGAATAACACTACCAACAAATGTGTCCTAGTGGGCATTTTTAGAACACTCTACCTCACAATAGCAAAATACACATTCGTTTTCAAGTGGACATGGAGCCATCACCAAGATAGACCATGATCTAGGCCATAGAACAAACATTAACAATTTAAAAGAATCAAAATCCTGCAAAATATGTTCTTTGACCATAATATAGTTGAACAAGAAATTGCTGATAGGAAGATATTTGGGAAAATTCCCAAATATTTAGAAATTAAACAACATATTTCTAAATAATCAGTGGGTCAAAGAAGAAGCCTCAAAGGAGTTATCTTGTGACTCAGCAGCTTAAGGATACAGTGTTGTCACTGCTGCAACTCAGGTTGCTGCTATGGCACAGGTTTGATCCCTGACCTGGGAACTTCCCCATTCCATGGGTGTGGCCCCCAAACACACACACACACACACACACACACACACACACACAGAAGGCTCAAGGGAAATTAAATATTTTTAACATGATGAAAGTGAAAATGTAATATATTAAAATTTGTGAGATGCTGCCAAAACTGTGCTTACAGAGAATATAACATTAAATGCTTATATTAGGAAAGAAGAAAGGTTTCATCCATCTAAACATCAGTCTTAAGAATTGGACCAATTTCTTGAAATAACTATCAAAACTCATTCAAGAAGAATTGGAGAACCTGAATTTTCCTATTTCAATTCTCCTGAACATTTTTTTATTTTTTTAAATGATTTTTATTGTTTCCATTATAGTTGATTTATAGTGTTGTCAATTTCTACCGTACAGCATAGTGACTCAGTCACACACACACACACACACACACATATATATATATACATTCTTTCTCACATTAATCTCCATCATGTTCCATCATAAGTGACTAGATATAGTTCCCTGTGCTATACAGCAGGATCTCATTGTTTATCTATTCAAAATGTAATAGTTTGCATCTATTATTAACCCCAGACTCCCTCTCCCTCCCCCTCCCTCTCCCCTCCCCTTCCTTTCCCCCTATGGCAATTACAAGTCTCTTCTCTAAGTCATGAGTTTCTGTTCTCTGGAAATGTTCACTTGTGTCATATATTAGATTTCAGATATAAGTGATATCATGTGGTACTTAACTTCACTTAGTATGAGAATCTCTGGTTCCATCCATGTTGCTGCAAATGGCATTATTTTGTTCTTTTTTATGGCTGAGTAGTATTCCATTGTGTATATATACCACATCTTCTTAGTCCATTCATCTGTCAATATATATTTAGGATGTTTCCATGTCTTGGCTATTGTGAATACTGCTGCAGTGAACATACATGTATCTTTTTCAAGGAAAGTTTTGTCCAGATATATGCCCAAGAGTGGGATTGCTAGGTTATAGGGTAGTTCTATGTTTAGTTTTCTGAGGTGCCTCCATACTGTTTTCCATGGTGATGGTAGTAATTTACATTCCCACCAACAGTTCCAGAGGCCTGAAGTTTGAGATTAGGACTGGTTCCTTCAGGGAAAGTCTTCCTTGTGTCTCTGCCACAGCTTCTGGTGTTGGCATTCTTTGGTTCCCTACCTTGTGGACCTCTGCCTTCATCTTCACAAGGTGTTCCTTTTCCCTGTGTGTGTCTGTCTCCAAATTTTTCCTTATTACAAGGATATCAGTCATATTGAATTAGGGCCTACCATATGGCTTAGCTTTACTAATTATATCTTCAACAACCCTATTTCCAAACAAGGTCACATTCTGAGATCCTGGGGGTTAGAAATTCAACGTATGAATTTGGGAGGGACACAGATAAACCCACAACACAGATGTAGTTTATTTTATTTATTTATTTATTTTATTATATTTCATGCCTGCAACCATGGCTTATGGAAGTTCCTGGGCCAGGAACTGAATCTGATCTGTAGCTGTTACCTGCATCACAGCTGTAGCAATGCTGGATCCTTTAACCCACTGTGCTGGGCTGGGGATTGAACCCTCCCCCCCACAGTGACCCAAGCTGCTGCAATTGGATTCTTAACCCACTGTGCCATGGCAGGAATTCCAATATAGTTGTTGTTGTTTTTTCCCTTTTTAGGGCCACACCTGTGGCGTATAGAAGTTACCAGGCTAGGGGTCGAATCAGAGCTATAGCTGCTGGCCTACACCACAGCTATAGCAACACCATATTTGATCTGCATCTGCAACCTACACCATAGCTCATGGCAATGCCAGATCCTTGGCCCACTGAGCGAGGCCAGGGATGGAACTCATGTACTCATGGATACTAGTTGGGTTTGTTTCCACTGTGCCACAACAGGAACTCCCAATATAGTTTATTTTAAATCTTTTCAATGATACATGTACTTGGAAGTAACAAGAAAAATTTGAAATTAGCAGGATAGCCAGCAGAAAGAAATCTGTTTTCCCTGGAGCCTTATGACTACCTTCTCTAGAGGTAGCCAATTTCCTTGTCTCCAAGTTGGAGCTGGTAAAGGGCATTTGTCATTGTCCCTCTTAGCACAAGGCTTTGGCATATGCAAAGGCTGGGCTCCTGATCTCGAGTATATTGAGACAAAGATCAGTGTTGTTTAATTGCCTTCTTATCTGAACCTTTGCTTTCTTCCTAAAGGTGAATAGGAACAGGCTGGCTTGGGGAAGCCACTGCTATTTCTAGCAGCTCTTCTGGGAGAGAATCAACTTTTCACTGTTAGGAATAACTAATAACAGCAAACACCTGCCATCTCAGAAGTAGCTTGGCTGCAATGTTGTTATATGTCACATCATGAACCCCTGGTGACGGGTATAGGTTACTTTGTGGGATATTGAAAATACCAGCTCCTGGAGGCTTGCTATTGTTAAAGGGCTGACGACAGCATTTAAAATTGTATTTAAGGGATGGATCACCCATGTTGCTCATTCTGAGAATAAAATGTGGTGGGCAGATACCCTGGCATATTGAAAGCCCAAGTGGTACAAATCAGCCCCCGTCCCGGCCTTGAACACTTTAAGGGGATACTAAGACCCCCGTCCTTTCTCTGAAGAAATGCCAGCCAACAAGTGTGGCTGCAGAGGGCTTACACTCCATGGCACTTGTCTTTTTATATATTCCTTGTCTATAGAAATGCTGTGTCAGAAATGAAGAAAGGAGAGAAGTGAATAACATTGTCCCATCCCTCAAAGGCAACCCCTTGCTTGGATTTTAATGTATTTCTTCACTGTTTATTCTGTGTTTATTTGGTTGTGAATGAATTACAACAGCACACTTTAGTCGATAAACTCTTCGTGAATATTTTAGTCTTGTGAATGTGCTAACATTGGCTTAACTGGGATCGGGCTCCTGGAGGTTTGGTGTGTGCTCAACATTTTGCCCTCGTTTACTGCCATTTTTCAGTGAGCTTGTAGGGTCTCGGGTGACAGTGTTGGACGTCAGCCTGATTTTCCGAAGATGAATTTATTAATTAATGTATAATTCTGAAGATCAATCAATTTCAGAGCTCCTGGTTGTCTATGATCTTGGCTTATTCAAGGCTTCTTGTCTGGGATGCTTGAGCTGATTATACAGGTATACTCCAGGACTCCAGTTTAAACCCGTGTTGTGGGTGGTCAAAGCAACAGTGTTATATTTGGAAGGAGTAAATGATGATTATCTTTACAACGTGTGAAACCAAGCTGGGAGCAAGATTGGGGAAGTAGCAATTTAGCTGAGTCCCTATCTTGTTGCATGGTAGCTTTTTCACCCAGCCAGTATTGTGGTCCCTAAGAGGCAGCTACTGCTGTTTTCTCACGCAAAAGAAAAATGTGGCTTAGAATAAGGACAGCAAGTTCTTTATTGTTGACAATGAGCCTTTATTTGCCACATCTCATTAGGATGGTTCAGGAGGAAAGTGATGTGCCTTTTCCATTGATTCAGGGACTGTTCTAGCAGTAATTGACGCTGGGCCTCATTTCCTTGGATGTGTAGCAAGGAGTCATGCTTCTCCTGTATATTTGAATTGCTTTCCAGGTGGTCTGTTGTGAAGGATTTAGCTTTAATATGATTAATCAGAAGCAAAGGACCTCAATATGTTTGCTTACAGTTCACAGAGCCTGCCATGGCCATGGTGGATGCTCTCCTGGCCACTCTCAGGGCCTTTTCTGAGGACCTGGAGGTTGTATTGAAAAAAAAAAAAAGTTTTAAAGAGTCCTGGGTAAAAGCTCTGGGAGGGGGTAGGGTGGATGGGGGGAAGACCTAGAGAATATCCTTGGATAACATCAAGCCATTATTTATTATAGGAAAATAATATGCAATGCATGTGTTCAGCTGGGAAATAGGGCGAGGAAATATTATGTAGCCATTAAAATCATGCTTAATAGTTTCTACTGCATTCTCTCCTTTCAAATCTCACTTAAAATGTTTCTCAACTCCCTATATATGGTCAGGGGGAAAAAAAAGCATTCATGGAGTTGAGGCCAGCATAGGCACTCCTCAATTTAACCCACTTCAAGCCCTGCAGGCAATTTCTTAGGAGGGGAAAGCCATCTCTCCCTTAAATATCTTGCCCAAAGCCTGACAGTAAATGGAGGTCTGAATTTAAACAGAGACCTTCTGTCTTCACCTGTAGTAGGAGACTCTTTCTTTTATACCAAAAGTGCCCAAGTAGGTTAGATGCAATTCTGCAGACACTTCAAAGACACGGCTACTCTCCAGGGTAGCCACTATATGTCCTCCCATTTGTATCCACAAAAGAGACCACAGCTTGCATCATCAAACTTTGGAAAAGCCAACACTGCATTGTATCATTTATTTAATGGGGAAAACTTTTTTTTTTTTTTGTCTTTTTAGGGCTGCACCCTCGGCATATGGAGGTTCCCAGGCTAGGGGTCTAATTGGAGGCTGTAGCTGCCGGCCTACGCCAGAGCCACAGCAACGCAGGATCCAAGCTGCATCTTTGACCTATACCACAGCTCACAGCAACATGGGATCCTTAACCCACTGAGCAAGGCCAGGGATCGAACCCGCAACCTCGTGGTTCCTAGTCAGATTCGTTTCCTCTGCGCCATGACAGGAACTCTGGGAAAACTTTTTTAAAACATCATTCACAGAATCCCTATTGGAGCCTGGGGTAAAAAGAAAAAATCAGTAACACTTTATTGTATTGATCTTGTCTTTTTTAAAACTTTGATATTTTGTTCATCATGGATTTTTTTGCATTAGTTTTGATTAGTTTAAAAGTATTGCATTAAAATAATATCTATTTTGATTCCTGAGGGATTTCTTTTTTGGGGGGTACCCTGTTAAATTTTGTGCTCCGGGTGAGTGTCATGCCTGCCTGCCTCACCCTGGACCAGCCCTGGTAAAAAGTAAAGCCATTTTCATTACTATTGCGAGTAAGTCAAGGATGCCTCTTTGCATCACTGTCAATTAACTGTGGAAGGGCAGTGAAGTTAGACAAAAGGCTGGAAAAGAAAATAAAATTATCAACTAAAACTATTGGAATTTAAATGCAGACTTTTACAAGATCAGTATAGTTTTTTTAATATGCCAACAATAGCCAGATATATATGACAGGAGAGAAAATCCATTCACCATGGCCACAAAAAACAATATATCTTGGAATAAACTTAGTATGATATGTCTGCAACCGTGAAGAAATCCATGGACCTGTTGAGGACCCCCATTACATAAATGGGGAGATATTTCTTCAGTGAAAAGACCCAATGATGAGTTGTCCTTAGCCAAATCTGCTTACTTCAAGGGACAATGTGCTTTTCACCTGGAGCCGCAGGAAATAAGTGTTCTCTCTGACACTCCCTGGGCCTGTGAGCAGCACCCCACCCCCAACTCCAAGGACTGCAGGTTTCCTGTGAGAGGCCAGCCATCTCCCCTTGAAGCAGGCAAATCTGGCCACCATCTGGAATCCTTTATTCTTTATACTTAAATATTTAGCCCATCGGAAAAGCATACATGTGTAAGGTAGGAAGCAGCTTAGTTTTCTCCCACGTGGTCACCTCAGTGGTTTTCAAACTTTGCTACACATTAAAAACCTTGATGCCAGGTCACAGCTCTTACCAATGAACTTGGAATGTCATGCTTGAGTACTTGTAAGATTCCCCAGGTGATTCCCATGGGCCACAGAGTTTGAGAACCACTAGTTCACCCAAATATCCCAATACCCTTCATTTTCACATGCCTTTGGGTGACCAGCTATTCTGGTTTAAGCACTAAAAGTTCTGTGTTCTGGAAACTGGGTTCAGTCCCAGCAAATGTGGATGGCTGGTCACCCTACATGTTATAGACTAAATTTTTTTTTTTTTTTTTTTTTTTTTTTGTCTTTTTGTCTGTTGTTGTTGTTGTTGCTATTTCTTGGGCCGCTCCCACGGCATATGGAGGTTCCCAGGCTAGGGGTTGAATCGGAGCTGTAGCCACCGGCCTATGCCAGAGCCACAGCAACGCGGGATCCGAGCCGCGTCTGCGACCTACACCACAGCTCACGGCAACGCCGGATTGTTAACCCACTGAGCAAGGGCAGGGACCGAACCCGCAACCTCATGGTTCCTAGTCGGATTCGTTAGCCACTGCGCCACGATGGGAACTCCCCTAGACTAAATTCTTCATAAACATAGGTCTATTTCTGGACTTTCTTGTCTATACCATTTTTATCTGTCCAGCGGCCCTATCATGCCATTTTAATTACTATGACTTTAGAGTATATTTAAATGCCTGATAAAATAAGTTCTCATATTCTCATTTTGTAGGTCTCTCCCAGCTATTTTCACCCATTTGTTCTTCTAAAGAAACTTAAGAATTATTGGTCAAAGTTTCCCCAGTATTCTACTGAGATTTTGACTGAGATAGCCTTAAATTATAGATTACTTTGGACAAAACTATAATTTGAAAAGATACATGCACCCCTATGTTTATAGCAGCACTATCCACAATAGTCAAGACATGAAAACAACCTGAATGTCCATCAACAGAGGAACAGATAAATATCTGATACGTACATACAATGGAATACTACTCAACCATAAAAAGGAAATAATGCCATTTGCACAACATGAATGGACCTAGAGATGATCATCCTAAGTGAAGTAAGTCAGACAAAGACAAATATCATATCACTTATATGTGGAATCTAAAAAAATAATACAAATGAACTTAGTTACAAAGTGGAAATAGAGTCACAGACAGAGAAAACAAACTTACTATTACCAAAGAGGAAAGGGGGGATAGATAATAATAGGAGTATGGGATTAAAATATACAGACCACTAAAAATAAGACCTACTGTACAGCACAGGGAAGATACTCAATACCTTGAAATAGCCTATAATGGAAAAGAACCTGAAAAGAACACATATATATGTAGCTGTGGAGAATTCTGGGGCTCCTTTTCCTCCACTGCTGCATGTGCTCTTATCTCTTTGGCAGGGGTGGGGCAGCATGTTATTTGAACAAACGTGCTTCCATTCATCATCTCTCTGGAGTGAACACCTGTGGGGCCCCACCTGCTGCCCCACGTGATCTGTGGGTGGCAGTGCTGGGGTTCTGACTGTTCTTTCCCCCTTCCCCTGACAGTGGCTGCCTCCTGGTGATGATGGCTGCGTGATCACCCACCATGGCCCACCGGAAGCGTCAGAGCACAGCGAGCAGCATGCTAGACCACAGGGTGAGGCCGAGCCCCGAGCCGGAGGCTGAGGGTGTGGAGCTGCCCCCAGAGGAGTACACGCCCCAGGGCTTGGAGCTGGCAACCCTGCGGCCCGAGAGCCCGGTGCCCACAGAGCCGGGCTGCCCCGACCACAGCCCCGATGGGGACTCCAGCTCCGACTATGTGAACAACACCTCGGAGGAGGAGGACTACGATGAGGGCCTCCCCGAGGAGGAGGAGGGCATCACCTACTACATCCGCTACTGCCCCGAGGACGACAGCTACCTGGAGGGCATGGACTGCAACGGTGAGGGCTGCCTGGCGCACAGTGCGTCTGGCCTGGAGACTGATGAGTGCCAGGAGGCGGTGGAGGAGTGGACGGACCCGGCGGGCCCACACCCGCCCGACTGTGAGGACGAGGGCAGCCCGGACTACCGGGGCAGCCACCTCCCCATCCCAGAGGACGAGCCCTCTGGCCTGGAGGCCCAGGACCAGGAAGAGGGTGTCCACTACTGCCCCAGCGAGGAGGGCTACCCGGACTACTACCCCACTGAGGCCAATGGGAACGCAGGCAGCGCATCCCCCTACCGCCCTAGGCGTGGGGACGGGGACCTGGAGGACCAGGAGGAGGACATCGACCAGATCGTGGCTGAGATCAAAATGAGCTTGAGTATGACAAGCATCACCAGCGCCGGTGAGGCCAGCCCAGAGCACACGCTGGTGCGGGCACCGGAGCCAGGGCCTGGGGACTCGGCGGAGGCCTGCCCTCCCGGCGAGGCCAGCCTCGGCCCCAGCAGACACGAGGGGCGGCCCAAGTCTCTGAACCTCCCTCCTGAGGCCAAGCACCCTGGAGATCCCCAGAGAAGCTTCAAGACCAAGACCAGGACTCCAGAGGAGAGACCAAAGTGGCCCCAAGAGCAGGTAGGATTCGGGCTGCAACCAGGGGAAGGGAATGGAGGGACCCAGGGAGCAAAGGATTAGAGTCCCTGGAGATTAGAACCCGTGCTTAGTTCTCCATTCATTCAATTATATATGGATTTCTGCCACTCACTCTCACTCATCAGATGCATTTAGTAGGTGCCAAGGAAATCTCCTTGAAGGCCGATTGGCAACTAGGGCTCCCAGGAGACACACCAGCCCATCCAGAAGAGGTCCTTAGCCTGCTTGCTGTGGATATGCTCCTGTGGGGGTGATCCCTGTGACTGTCGCCCCTCACCAGGTGGCTTCTTCAGGCCAGCAGGACATCGGCAAGGATGTGGGATCACTGGCAAGTGCACACAGCTTTGGTCAGGGACAGGGACCTGAGTGCATTTCACAGGGGTGATTATGTGGGGTGACAGTTCTTTGAAAGCCTGGGGGCCTTGGCATGATGAGCGATTAGCTGTAAATAACCACTTTAGAGATAATTATTTGAAGGTTTGACAGTCTTGGAGAGGAAATGCATGCTAATGGGGCAAATGGATTTAAACATAACTATATATTCTTTTAATTATAGTGTGTTTTCTAATAAATACTTTCGAAAAGCTGTCTTTTCAAAACTCTACGTGTATATATTAAGAAGATGTGAATATTAGACACATGCAAAGGAATTTCAAGTTGGCTAATTCTGTGGACAAATGAAAATAAACTGCTTTTGTATTTTTAAAAGCCTTAATTAATTTTTTCCCAGAAGAGTTCATGCATTTGAAAAATATATATAGCAAGAGCTTATATTTGGGCAGTAAGTCCTGTTGACTCCCTGTTAGATTTCCAGGACTTATATTGGATACCTTTTGTTTTTGTTAAAGATTGTAGTTGACTTCACTTTCAGGGTATTCCTGTCATTCAAGCCAGTTCTGCATGCACTGGGAGCTTTAGGGTTTGAAGAAACTGCTGTTGCACTAGTGGATAGGGGGAGAAGCCCTCCCACAAGCAGGTGGCTCTGCATGCAAGGGCTTGGCTTTAGGCCAAAGTCCTACTGTCCTTCTGCTGTCTCAACAGAGCTGGAGTCATCACCCAGCAAGGCCATGGCTGAAGGTCCATGTGGACAACACAGGGCGGGTGACGTGCTGTGCCTCGTTTGACAAATGATATTCTGACACAGTTCTGGTCAAGAGAAAATTACTTTTAGAGTGTAGAGGGAGTGGACAAGATCTGATGTGCTTTACTCCAACCAGTTTTTTAAAATTTATTTTTAAATTGAAATATTGTTTCAATTTGCATCTATAATGTTGTATTAGTTTCGGGTATATGGCAAAGTGTCATTATATATATATATATATATATACATACACACACACACACACATACATACACACACACACACACGTATTCCATTATAGTTATATGAGAAGAATATATTTCTTCTTCTCCATTATAGTTTGATTACATATTCTTTTCCATTATAGTGTATTACAAGATATTGAGTATAGTTCCCTGTGTTATATAGTAGGTCCTTATTGGTTATCTGTTTTATATATAGTAGTGTGTATCTGTTAATCTCAAACTCCTAATTTATCCCTCCTGCCCTTTCTCCTTTGGTAACCATAAGTTTGTTCTCTATGTCTGTCAGCCTGTTTCTGTTTTGTAAATAAGTTCTTATGTATCATTTTTTATATTCCACATACAAGTGATATCATAAGATATTTGTCCTTCTCTGCCTGACTTACTTCATTTAGTATGATAATCTCTAGTTGCATCCATGTTGCTGCCAACGTCATTATTTCATTCTTTTATGGCTGAGTAGTATGCCATTCCATATATATGTACCGCATCTTCTTTATCCATCCTCTCTCAGTGGACATTTGTTTCCATGTTTTGGCTATTGTAAATAGTGATGCTGTGAACACAGAGGTGTATGTATCTTTTTGACTTATAGCTTTGTCTGTGTATATAATATAGCCAGCAGTGGGATTGTGCCGGATCATATGGTAATTCTATTTCTAGTTTTTTAAGGAACCTCCATACTATTCTCCATAGCAGCTGCACCAATGTACATGCTCATCCACACTGTAGGAGGGCTCCCTTTTTTCCACACCCTCCACAGCATTTAGTGTTTGTAGAATTTTTGATATGGCCATTTTTTTTTTTTACTTTATGGTTTTTATAGTTTCCCCATGCTATACAGCAGGATCTCATTGCTTATCCACTCCAAATGCAATAGTTTGCATCTATTAACCCCAGACTCCGAGTCCATCTCACTCCCTCCCCCTCCCCTGTGGCAATCACAAGTCTGTTCTCCAAGTCCATGAGTTTCTTTTCTGTGGAAAAGTTCATTTGTACTTTATATTAGATTTCAGATATAAGTGATATCATATGGTATTTGTCTTTCTCCTTCTGACTTCACTTAGTGTGAGAATCTCTAGTTTCATCCATGTTGCTTCAAATGACATTACTTTGTTCTTTTTTATGGCTGAGTAGTATTCAATTGTGTATATACACCACATCTTCTTAATCCAATCATCTGTTGATGGACATTTGGGTTGTTTCCATGTCTTGGCTATTGTGTACAGTGTTGCAATGGACATATGGGTACATGTATCTTTTTCAAAGAAAGTTTTGTCTGGATATATGCCCAAGAATGGGATTGCTAGGTCATATGGTACTTCTAGATTTAGTTTTCTGAGGTACCTCTATACTTTTTTCCATAGTGGTTGTATCAATTTATGTTCCCACCAAAAGTATAGGAGCATACCCTTTTCTCCACACCCTCTCCAGTGCTTGTTATTTGTTGACTCATTAATGATGGCCATTCTGACAGGTATGAGGTGGTATGTCATACTAGTTTTGATTTGCATTTCTCTAATAATCAGTGATGTTGAGCATTTTTTCATGTGCTTATTGGCCATCTGTATATCTTCTTTGGAGAAATGCCTATTCAAGTCTTTTGCCCATTTTTCTATTGATTTTTTGTTGTTGTTGTTGTTGTTGAGTTGTATAAGTTGTTTGTATATTTTAGGGATTAATTAATTAACTTGTTAATTGCATCATTTGAAACTATTTTCTCTTATTCCATAGGTTGTCTTTTTTTTTATGGTTTTCTTTGCTGTGCAAAAGTTTGCCAATTTGATTAGGTCTAATTGGTTTATTTTTGCTTTTATTTCTGTTGCATTGGGAGACTGACCTGAGAAAACGTTTCTTTGGTTGATGTCAGAGAATGTTTTGCCTATGTTCTCTTCTAGGAGTTTGATGGTGTCTTGTCTTATGTTTAAGTCTTTAAGCAATTTTGAGTTTATTTTTGTGCGTGGTGTGAGGGTGTGTTCCAGTTTCATTGATTTACATGCAGCTGTCCAGTTTTCCCAGTACCACTTACCGAAAAGATTGTCTTTTCCCCATTTTATATTCTTCTTTTCGGTCTTTTTAGGACCTCACCCACAGCATATGGAGGTTCCTGGGATAGGGGTTGAATCAGAGCTGTAGCTACCGGCCTGCACCACAGCCACAGCAATGCGGAATCCAAGCCGTGTCTGTGACCTACACCATAGCTCACAGCAATGCCGGATCGTTAATCTACTGAGTGAGGCCAGGGATCGAACCCACAACCTCATGGTTGGTTCCTAGTTGGATTTGTTTCCACTGCACCATGAAGGGAACTCCCCCATTTTATATTCTTGCCTCCTTTGTCAAAGATTAATTGACCATAGGTGTCTGGGTTTATTTCTGTGTTCTCTATTCTGTTCCATTGGTCTGTATGTCTGTTTTGGTACCAGTACCACATTGTCTGGATTACTGTAGCTTTGTGATATTGTCTGAAGTCTGGGAGAGTTATGCCTCCCGCTTGGTTTTTGTTCCTAAGGTTTGCTTTGACAATTCTGGGTCTTTTATGGTTCCATATAAATTTTCAGATTTTTTTTGTAGTTCTGTGAAAAATGTCATGGGTCATTTGATAGGGATTGCACTGAATCTGTAGATTGCTTTGGGTAGTATGGCCATTTTTACAACATTAATTCTTCCAACCCAGGAGCATGGAATATCTTTCCATTTCTTTGAATCCTCTTTAATTTCCTTGATTAATGTTTTATAGTTCTCAGCATGTAAGTCTTTCACATCCTTGGTCAGGTTTATTCCTAGGTACTTAATTTTTGGGGGTGCAATTTTAAAAGGTATTATATTTTTATATTCCTTTTTCTAATATTTCATTGTTATTATACAGAAATGCAACCAATTTCTGAATGTTAATCTTATATCCTGCTACTTTGGTGAATTTGTTCATCAGTTGCAGCAGCTTTTGTGTGGAGTCCTTTGGGTTTCCTATATATAGTATCACGTAACCTGCACAGAGTGACAATTTTACCTCTTCTCTTCCAATTTGGGTACTTTTTATTTCTTTTGTTTGTCTGATTGCTGTGGCTAGGCCTTCCAAAACTATGTCGAGTAAAAGTGGTGAGAGTGGGCATCCTTGTCTTATTCTAGATTTTAGTGGGAAGGCTTTCAGCTTTTCTCCATTGATTATTATATTTGCTGTGGGTTTGTTATAAATGGTTTTTATTATGTTCAGGTATGTTCCCTTTATACCCACTTTGGTAAGGGTTTTTATCATAAATGGATGCTGGATTTTGCCAAATGCTTTTGCTGCATCTATTGAGATGATTGTGTGATTTTTGACTTGTTTTGTTGATGTGGTATATGACATTGATTGATTTGCGTATGTTGAACCATCCTTGTGAACCTGGGATGAATCCTACTTGGTCTTTGTGTATGATCTTTTTTATATGTTGTTGGATTTGGTTGGCTAAAATTTTGTTGAGAATTTATGCATCTATATTTGATGATGGCCATTCTGAGTGGTATGAGGTGATACCTCATTTTAGTTTTGATTTGCATTTTTTAGCTAATTGGCACCCAGATGCCAATTTGAGTTGGAGGGCTGGGGGGTGGCTGAGTGGGTGGTGGTGGTGGTTTCATAGGGCAGGTGGAGATGGGGGGCGCAGGAGGAAGTTTTTTCTTTAGAAATATGCCATTGGATGGAAGGGCAAGTCCTTCTCTCCAAATAGAGTGTCTCCTTGAAGCAAATGCACTTCTCCAAGACCTTGAAAAGGCTCGTTTACACTGGTTAGTTATCGTAGCTTTTTCAGCTTTATTCACTCAGTCATTCTATTTGACCAAATAGAGCCACTGGTGATAGGAACCATCTTGAAAGCAATGGTGTGTGTGTGTGTGTGTGTGTGTGTGTGTGTGTGTGTGTATGAAGGAAGTTCCCTGGAGACTTTGGTGATTCCTTGTTTCAGACCACATCCTGCCTTTCTGAAAGGAATCCCATTCTCCCCTGAGGATAGCCAGGCTGTATGGGCAGCCAAGGTCCCATGCTGGCCTCTCTAGTGCCGTCCACGTAGTTAAGGCTGCAGTGGAAATCACCTAAGGGAGAAATGGGAGACATAGGCCACCTCAATGCTTAGAATGTGTCTTTGTTTTTTTTTTTTGTTTTTTTTTTTTGTCTTTTTGCTATTTCTTTGGGCCGCTCCCGCGGCATATGGAGGTTCCCAGGCTAGGGGTCTAATCAGAGCTGTAGCCACTGGCCTACGCCAGAGCCACAGCAACGCAGGATCCGAGCCACGTCTGCAACCTACACCACAGCTCACGGCAACGCCGGATCGTTAACCCACTGAGCAAGGGCAGGGACCGAACCCGCAACCTCATGGTTCCTAGTCGGATTCGTTAACCACTGCGCCACGAGGGGAACTCCTAGAATGTGTCTTTGTAATGTGTGATCCATGGCCCAGTAGCACTGGAAAGCTCTGCCCTGGGATTGCTGATTCCAAGGCTACATTTCAACAAAATGCCGCATGTAGGTTTGAGAAGTGATGCTTGGAGGACTTCTGTCAGAAGAAAAGTGCATACACTTTCTTTTACTGTCTTTCACTCATTTCAAGCTTGACAAATTATGTCACAGATGTTTTCAAGAGTACTGAATAGTGGAATTCTCCCATGGCTTCTTGGGTTAAAGATCTGGAGTTGTCACTGCTATGGCTCAATTTGATCCCTAGCCCAGGAACTTCAGTATGCTGTGGGCATGGCCAAAAACCACCCCTCCAAGGTACCAAAAAGTGCTTTACTTCATCGCTGCATGGACAACAATATTACAATAGAGTTAGAATGGGACTGTGGTTCCCACTTTCTCAGATGCTGATACTGAGCATAAACAATGTTTGTAGCTGTCACAAGTCCAGATGTGAATCTGCTGTCCAGCTTTTAAAAATCTGACATATTGTAAATGTTGCTCTGCGTTGTCATGAAATTTTCATGATCATTTTTACCAACCTTTATTTAAATGTTTGGACAATAGACCATCTAATTTATTTGTCTGTACTTTCTCTGCCATCCGGCATACAGGTTGCATGTGTCATTTTCTTTTGTACATGAGACTGCACAGACATCTCTGCATGAAGCATGTTTTACTCTTTTGGGTTTGTTACCTGAGGATAGATTACCATGCAGCCTGTGAATGCTGACTGTCTCCCAGTATCTTCTTGTCTGATGGTGTATCTCCTTTTATGAATGCTTGGTGGGTGGTTGGGTGCCCTTTATCTTTTGGTGTCTTGATGCTTTTCCATTTCCTAGCAGTTTTTTAGTCATCACGGATGTTACTTTTTGCTGCAGATGTTTTTCTTCAGCCACTTTTCTTTCAAAAATGCTCCAATTTTCAGGTAAAGCTGCCCCCACGCAGCTTGGAGAGGACCGAGGAGTCTGTACAGGGGAAGGTGGGTCTCAGAGAATCTGAAAGAGGTGGATTCACATTGCAGGAAGACACAGTGTGATCGTGGGGACCAAAGGAGATCTGTGTGTGTGTATGTGTGTGTGTGTGTGTGTGTGTGTCTGTGTGTGTCTGTGTGTGCGTATGCATTTTAGGGGAAAACGTTTTTTCAGCTCAATGCATATTTATTGAGGAAATTTTGGAAAATTTGGGCAAAAAAAAAATTTTCCCTTTGGCCTTGTGGGATTCCACCATTAAGAATTTTTCCATCAGATACAGATGGCCAATAAGCACATGAAAAAATGCTCAACATCCCTGATTATTAGAGAAATGCAAATCAAAACTACCATGAGATACCACCTCACACCAATCAGAATGGCTATCATTAATAAGTCCAAAAATAAAAAATGCTGGAGGGGGTGTGGAGAAAAGGGAACCCTCCTGCACTCTTGGTGGGAATGTAAGCTGGTACAGCCACTATGGAGAACAGTATGGAGGTACCTTAGAAAACTATACATAGAACTACCATATGACTCAGCAATCCCACTCTTGGGCATATATCCGGACAAAACTTTCCTTAAAAAAGACACATGCACACGCATGTTCATTGCAGCACTATTCACAATAGCCAAGACATGGAAACAACCCAAATGTCCATTGACAGATGATTGGGTTAGGAAGATGTGGTATGTATACACAATGGAATACTACTCAGTCATAAAAAAACAAAATAATGCTATTTGCAGCAACATGGATGGAACTAGATACTTTCATCCTGAGTGAAGTAAGTCAGAAAGAGAAAGACAAATACCATATGATATCACTCATACCTGGTATCTAATATACAGCACAAATGAACCTTTCCACAGAAAAGAAAATCATGGACTTGGAGAATAGACTTATGGTTGCCAAGGAGGAGGGAGAGGGAGAGGTATGGATTGGGAGCTTGGGGTTAATAGATGCAAACTATTGCTTTTGGAATGCAATGAGATCCTTCTGTGTAGCACTGAGAACTATATCTAGTCACTTATGATGAAGCATGATAATGGCAGAAAAAAGAATGTATACATGTATGTGTAACTGGGTTACCATGCTGTGCAGTAGAAAAAAAAATTGTGTTGGGGAAATAACAATAAACAAAATTAAAAAAAAAAGTATTTTTCCATCAGAGAGACAGACTTCCTTTCAGGATTTCCCAAAACATCCCCTTAGAGGTGTTCTATAATCAAAGGTCCTTATTATTCATGGGTTCCATACTTCTGAACTTGCCTACTTGCTAGAACTTATCTGTAACCTTGAGGTCAACACCCTTGGCACTTTCACAGTCCTTTGCAGATGTGTGCAGATAGGCACAACAGATAAGTCATTCAATGAGTTGGTTCCCGGCCGACTTTGAATAAGGAGCCTCTCTCGCCTTCTTGCTTGGGCTCATCCTGTAAGCAAGAGTCCTTGCCATAGCCCTAGTGTCTGGTCTTTTGCATTTTTGTGCTTTTTTTCTGGTGTTAAAAATGACCCCCGACTTCAGTGCTGGGGTACTGGCTAGTTTTCTAAGCACAAGAAGGCTGCACTGTGCCTTTTGGAGAAAACACGAAAGTTACAGAGGTGTTGGCCATGAGTTCTGTGTTAATGAGGCAACAGTATGGTACCTCCAGACAAAGGAAGAAGAAATTTTGCACATGGGGCTGCCCCCCAAAGTGCCAAAGTAACATCTCTAGTGTGTGATGGAATGGTGGAAAAGTGGCTGACTTTGTGGATTTCTGAGATGACCACCAGTTAAAATGCATGTGAGGCTGAAGGCCAGAGAAATTGATGGTCCTATTATCCAGGATCAGGAAAATGTTAAACTCATCCCAGCTACTGTTTTATTGTAAAGGAATACTGAAAGTAATTAATTATTTGTAAGTAGTACACATTAAATAAGGTGAATTTAAGTAGAAACATCCATAGAGGGTTCCTGTTGTGGCTCAGCAGGTTAAGGACCCCAGTGTTGTCTCTGTGAGGATGTGGATTCAATCCCTGGCTTCATTCAGTGGGTTAAGGATCCTGCATTGCTACAGGCTACAGCGTAGGTCACAGATGCAGTTTGGATCCTGTGTTGCCATGGCTGTGGGGGTAAGGTACAGCTGCAGCTCTGGTGATCCCTGGCCTGGGAACTTTGTTGTGCCCCAGGTGTGGCTGTAAAAAGAAAAGAAAAAGAAACATACAAAGGACAAGTTTACATATTGATTGGTTGATGAAAATGTGGTAACCGGGAGTTCTCTGGTGGCTCAGTGGATTAAGGATTTGGCATTCCCATTGCAGTGGCTCAGGTTGTTGCTGTGGTGAGGGTACAGTCCCTGGCCTGGGAACTTTCACATGCCATGGGCATGGGCAAAAAACAAAATTAAAAAAACGTGGTGACCTGAAGCTGGCAGGAACCTCCCCCTGCATTTCCCCTAGGAACAGGGTCCAGGGTTCACTCATTCATTGTTCACAACAACTTTATTGAATGTAACTGCCACAAACAAGGGGAGTTGATGGTATTGGATCTTCTCAGAGATCCCCTCCATGCTCGCATGTGTGCTCCCTTCATCCCAGACTCCCAGACTTCCCAGCACCAAGCACACCCAGCCCTGCTCCGCCCAGTCTCCCAAACAGTCTGGAGCCTCCAGCCCTTTTCCCTCCAAGCAGGAAAATACCAGGTGAAGGTGCACATCTGGGGTTGGGAAGCCAGAATGTGTGGCATCCCAAGACTGGTCCCTTTATGGCTCAACCTCAGAATGATCACCATCAACCCAAAAGGATGATGATGGAAAGCTGTCCTGTTTGTCACCAGTGGGACCCATAACTCCTGAGGATTTCAGATTTCTGGTTTTGCCATTTGCGGGAAGTCCGTGGTTGATAGTGGAGGTGATGCTGATATGGGGGGGTGACTGGGCTGGGTGACATGGTGCTAGGGCTTTCCTTGTATGATCTTGGTGAATCTTAGAGCAACTGGAAGAGGTAGGGACTAGGGTTTTTCCTATGTGACAGGTGAGGCAGTTGAGACTTGTGTGGGGTTAGTAAAAAGGGGTGAACAGTTTGTTGTGCCAGTGCTTGCACCCATGACCATGGCCCTGATGCGAACTCAGTGAGGGGGATGAGGGGGTGAGTGTGGCTGAACTGGGCAGGATACCTCCTGGATGGTGACCATCTCTGCTCTGTCGTCTGTTTGCTTGGTATCACTAGGCTTGATGCTGTTTTTCGCAGTGCATGTGTCATGGCACCAGTGAGGTAACCAGTGAACACAAGATCCCTGGTCTGTAAAATGGTCAGAATGGTCTGATCTCATGAGGGCTCAGGCCGGAGATCAAATACAGCAAGTAGAGAGTATTCATGGGGAGTTTTTCTTTATTTTATTGAATTCTGTTGACCTGAAATATTGTTTTTTGAGCTTTTTTAATGTATAGCAATCAGAGAATACATGAGTTGTGTCCAGCCAGTTTTGTATTGAATATCCAGATTGAATGGACATCTCTGCACCTGTCTCGAGTCCTTTGCCATTTGGCAGCGAGGCAGTGAGTGTGGAGGAATGACCCTACCTGGGCTGGTGTCACAGTTCCAGCGAGGACTTAGGAGACTCGGCAAGTCCTCAGTGCACTTCCTGTGAAAGGGGGTGCTCCCTAGCCCTGAGGGGGTGCCGGTGCTGTGAGAGCCTGTTTGTCCAGCACCAAAGACTGTGGTTCCCTGAGTCTGCAGGGGTGCCCAGGATGACAGGTCCTCGTGGTCCTGGGTGATTGCTATGCATCTGTGCTTGGCAAGGACTCGCTGGTGACGTCCACCATGAGATCAGGTCCTCTGCTCTGTGCCTGAACTTCTCCTTTCAGAGACTTACTCCTTTGGGCCTTGGGGATTTCTAGGGCTGCCCTGCGGGCTGGATACACATTGGGATGTTAACTGTTGTGGAGTCGGCGGGTGTTGGATTTACGTGACCACCATGTGGAAAGCTTCACAGTCTGGAGGGCAAACCAAATGTGTGTTTTGATTCTTTGGGGTTTTCGTGACTTCTGTTTATTATCAGCCCAGCCAGCACTTTCTAGGAAGAGCCCTCTGACAATAGAAAAACAGAAAGGTCAGTGCCTCACAGTCAGCTTAATACAGCAGGCAGGGGGGAGGTGTGATCCAGCCCTGAGGCCACATCACACACGCCAGTGTTGAGCGTGGCTCCTTCTACCCGTGCCTTTGCTTTGAAGTTTGGCATTCAGCAGAGAGCCTTGCTTCCTAAAGGACCTCTGGAAGTTGTGGCAGGAAGGCTGACACCAAGTGGCAGGGGGTGATGTTAGGGGCATGGGCAACCTTGACTTGCCTGGGGGGGCAGTGCAGGGCGAAGCACTGTGTGCCCTGTTCAACAGCATATAGGGCAGGTATAAGCACCTGCTTTTTAATGAGAGACCAGACCCAGAGAGGCCCTGAGAGGCTGAGAAGAGAAATCTTGGGATGGTTGGTGCCCAGGTGGGAGCAGTCTGCCATACCTGGCCCACAGGTAGGATACAGCTGGAGAAAGAGTCATGGGCAGGTGCTGAGGACAAGGTTTTGGGGAGGGGGCAGGAGAGGATGGAACAGGAGACTGTCCTCCCTCAGGCCTCTTTGGAGTACAGCTGGCCTCTTTCCTCCAGCAGCCCTACCCCAATTCTGCAGCCGCTGCCTCCCCTCTGCTCGCCTAGGAATCAGTCCTGGACTTCCCTTTGCTGATGGATTCCCTGGCTCCTCTGCCCCTAGGCAGCCTCTTGCCCTCCTAGGGCTGGATGGGGACTGATGACTTGCTGTCACTAATTCCACGGACCACCCTGCAAAACGAAATCTCGGCTTTGGTGTCCTAAGCCCCTTGCAGTGTCTGCTCGAGCTCTCAAATTTGATTTCTCTGAGCCTGTTTGCGGAGTCAGCACAATTTCCTTACTGGAATTTTATGAAGCTTTTTGAGGACATGACCAGAGGTGGATGTTATTTTCATGGAACAGTTCATCTGGCAGGAATATGGGATTGCATCAGTGCTTTTAAAATTTGGTTAAAGCAGGGTTTCTAAAAGAGTCTTTATTGTTTGGGAGAGAGCAGGACATAGTGGTTAAGAACAGGGATGCTAGAGCTCCCTTCATGGCTCAGTGGTTGATGAGCCTGACTAGGGTCCATGAGGATGCGGGTTCCATCCCTGGCCTTGCTCAGTGAGTTGGGGATCTGGCATTGCTGTGAACTGTGGTGTAGGTTGCAGATACTGCTTGACTCAGATTCCGCATTGCTGTGGCTGTGGTGTCACCAGTGGTTGCGTCTCTGATCGGACCTATGGCCTGGAAACCTCTGTGTGCCACAAATGTGGCTCTAAAATGCAAAAAAAAAAAAGCAGAGATGCCAGAGTCAGAAAGCCTGGACCCCACTCTCCACTCTGCTGCACCAGCTCCTGGTTCTGGAACATTTGGATATGTACCTGGGGCTGTGGGGGCAGAGTTGATTGGATCAGTATCTGTTGATGGGTGGTGAGGGGCAGGGAGCACTTGCCCTAAGGATGATGATGAGGATTTAGGTCCCTGGAAATTCTTGCAGAAGGGGGGAGGCTCTGCACACAGTGTGGGCTGTGCTGAGCAGGGATGGGGACACCGGTGAGCAGGATGATGTCCCATCTGGAGGACACCAAGGAGGGGTGTGGCCTGGGCAAGACCTGATGGGATGGGGCTGACAAGTGGGCGGGGGCATCTTCCCAGGTGCCCTCAGGCTCTCCCCTCCCTGCAGGCCTTTCTCAGGTGACCCCTCCTGACTGCAGGAATTTTGGGGGTGGGATGGTTCCCCCATCTTCTTGGGGCATCCTTAGCCCCTTTCTGCTCTGGAGTCTCTGATCTTGGGGGACAGGGTGGCAGCCATACATCTCCAAGGGCTGCCCTGATTTTCTCACACGCAGTTTCAAATTGAAAATGAACTGAGAACCCCACTTTCCAGGCAGATGAACTGGGCTCCAGACCACCAGTCTCTCACTAGTTCCAAATGCCATCAGAGATTCCCTTCCTAAACTGGAGTTTCTGAACATAACTCCCACTCCTGATTTCCGGGCTGGCTGGCAACCGTGTTCCCTCCTACACAGCCTGTGCAAATTGCACTTGCGATGTGCCAGGCACTGGGGTGGGGGGTGTGGACTGAAAGCAACATAAGCCTGTGCCAGGAGTCTTCTAAAGGGAGGCAGACACAGGGACTCTCCATCCAGCGAGGAGGGGCTGGATGCTCAGCAGAGACCCCCACCTAGCCCATGAGTCCTAGTCAGCCTTCCTGGGGACAGGCTTCAGTGTGGGTGATGATTGGAGAGGCCCTGGCACTTTGAGGGGAGCTTTGGGAACTGAGCCAACCAGGCAGGGTGGAACGTGGAGATACGTGGGTGTTCTTAGTGTGCAGCGGGGTCTGTGACAGGGATGGGAGCCCTGAAGGAAGACCAGCAGAAGGTGAAGGACCTGAGTTGAGGATGTCGATGAGAGAGGAACAGAGATGGGCCATCAAGGGGGCAAGGAGCCCAGAGGATGCTGAGGGCTGGGACATCAGGGAAGCCCTGAGCAGCTCTGGTGGATGGCAAGGGAAGGGGTTCTTGTGTAGGAACAGAGGGGGTGGATGGCAGCATCTATAGGACAGGCAGGGAGGGAGCTAAAGAGGTGGTGGCAGGGGGAGGGGGCCCACCCCATGTGCAGCTGGGATTGAATTGCTTTGACTGAGGCAGGGCGTCAGCCTCGCTGCATCTTCTGTCCTTAAGCTCCTGGGGCACCTCCATGGTTCCCTGCCTGTGCCAGAGGCTCAAGACACATCCGACAAAATCAGGTAGTCACATGACATTCCCCACGAAGTTCAGGGTTCCGTGGGAGAGCTTTTAGAAGCATCTTCTGCTCAGGAAGAAGACTGCATTGCTGAGCATGAGACATAGAAACAGAACAGTATGGAGATGGCAGTCACGGGGTTTGCACCCCAAAGCACTTAGATCACAGACATGCTAAAAAAGACATGGCAGTGTAGTCATAGGAGGCTAATCAGGGATAACTCCCAACCCTATATCTGATGACACCATGGCCAAGTCAGAAACAGTAAGTGTAGCTCAGAAAGGCTGAGAAAGGGGGTGTGGCACAAAATGTGGCACCCCAGGGAACCCAGACCCTGCCAAGACCAGATTTGTTAACTGATCCCACCCTCAGCCCTCACAAAAGGGAAGGTGGTCTCTACCTGAGACCAAGCCACAGCCCAAACTATTGGAGCTGAAGAATGTCTGGACCCCGGCTTGCAGAGTCTCATTGCCTAACAGCTCTGGTTTTAATAGTGAGCAGGTGGTCCTTTAAGAGACATTTCATGGGCTGGCCACACACTGTCCTTGGTGCTGATGCATTGCTGGGTCTGCCTCATGATTGGCCACATGCCCTGCTCTGGATGCAGTCAGGCTGGACAGGTTGGTGAGACTGAGCTAGACTTTGGACCAGGGGATACTTCTCAGGGCAGCAGCTTGGGTTACCATGTTAGGTTGGAGGGATGTTGCTATTTGGGAGGGTTGTCCATTTACACTCCTTGGCCAGTCCTCCTCTTCATTGCAAATAGCCTCTGATTCTGCCTCTGGGACCTGTTTGCCTGCTCTGATGTCTGGTGCAGCCTTATCCTTCTTACCCTTCCCACTTAGACTTTGATTCTCATGCCTCCCCTCAAAGCAGCCCTTGGTGCCAGCTGAGAGACATCTGCTCCTGACCTTTCCTCTCAGAGTCCCTGGGTCTGCTGGTTGTTGCTGCAGATTCACCAGCCTGAGTGTCTTCTTCAGAAGGACTCAGACCCAAACCAGCTCACACCCAGGTCTCCGGGTGCTCATGAGTTCCTTTGACTTCTGCTGCTGCTTCTTCCTTCTTTTCTAGATTGAAAATAGATGCTCTTCCTTGATGTGATCTGTTCCTTTCTGCATTCACTTGTTCATTCATTTGTTCATTTAAGGGACCCAAGTATATAAAAGATAGCATGCTGGTCACTTTTAGAAATATGAATGTTAATTTCAAGAAAGGAGGGTTAATTTAGCCATTCATGAGTCTACAAAACCTGCTCCAGACACAAGAGCAGCGGTGGGTTATTGAACTTGTAAATTATGGGAATTGCTCTCCAAGGTTTTTCCTGCCTGATATCTTAATAATATTTAATATCCACCCCCCCTTTTAAGTGCCAAAAAATGAAACAAAATGAATTAAGCCAAAAGAGTCCAAGTCACATAAAATAGGGGCTGTTTGGCCCATATTCAGAGATCATGGCCTGGTAATTTTTTCAGTATTTGTGGGAGGATTGATTTCTTTTCTGCACTACAATTACAGTGATCAAGTACCAACAAAAGAGTTGGTTACACAGTGGAATATTATCTGATTCTAAAAAGAAAGGAAATGCTGACCTGTGCTGACAGGGCTGAACCTTGAGGCCACCATGTTAAGTGAAATTACCCCAGTCACAAGGACAAATCCTGTGTGATTCCACCTCTGTGAGTGGAAATTCAAACTAGACTAAATTTCTGGAGACAGAAGTGGACTGGTGCCTGCCAGGGGTGGGGGAGAGGGAGGAATGGGGAGTTAGTGTTTAATGGGGCAGAGTTTCAACTGGGGATGATGAAAAGTCCTGTGGCCGCTTGGTGGTGGTGATTATACAACAGTGTTAAGGCACTTACTGCCACTTGATTGTCCACTTAAAAGTGGTTAAAGTGGTACATTTTATGTATTTTTACCACAATAAGAAAAACAAGAAAGAAAATTCCATTAACTGGCCTGAGCCAATTTGAATCATCTGAAACCAAGTTGATCCAGTCTTAGCCCGTGTTACGTGTATCATACAAACACACACAGCATCCTGGGTCCATCAGAACTAGTTTGGTGGAGCCACAGTGGAGATGAGCTGACCATGCCCAACTGTGGTCTGTGGATGTGATCACCCAGCAGTGGGTCTGCCATGTCTCTGGAAGGTTTTAGGATATTCAGGATTAAAATGAGCCAGGAATAGGACAAAATCACATCCTGAGTGAGAAGGGGAACTTCCCCTTCTCTCCGTCTAGAGTCTTGTCCAGTAGCAGACATGATCCCACCTTGGCAAGAGTAGAAAGGGCAGAAGAGAGGGTGGGCTCCAGATTATTAATCCTGCTGGGCTCCTCACGTCAATCAAGTACATCACTGGGTTATGTAAAGTGGTTGAGGCCATACTTTGTTAGCATCATTAAAATGGAACTATGTCGTCAAATGTACCGTGAAAACAACAGCTCATTCTACTCTCTCTCCTTATCCTCAGCTTTAAGAATACCAAACATTCAGAGTTCCTGTCATAGTGCAGTGGAAACAAGTCCAACTAGGAACATGAGATTGTGAGTTCAATCCCCGGCCTTGCTCTGTGGTGTAGGCTGGCAGCTACAGCTCCTATTAGACCCCTAGCCTGGGAACCTCTATATGCTGCAGGTGCGGCCCTAAAAAGACAAAAGACAGAAAAAAAAAAAAAAAAAGGAAAGAAAGAAAGAAAACCAAACATTCTAGTTTGCATATTCATGGCAGTTGAATAGGTAGATTTCATAGACATGTATTGGATCCCTGGGATCTTCTGTGCACATTAGTTGGTTACGCTTGTTTTTCAAATTATGAGTCATAGGACTGTGTGTCAGGGTTGGCGGCTGTTGGCAGTTCCATTGAGTTGTTTATTATTTAGGCCTGATAATGTTGATTGGGATGGAGAAGTGCTTCTCATATTGGGAGAACAGAGAGCTGGTCTTGGCAGTTGCTTGGGAGAATAGCAGTCTCTGTAAACAAGTGGCAGTTAAATATGAAGTGTGCCTTGGAACTGGAAATCGAAATTGACATGGCATTGTCATCTAGTTTCGTTCTTCCCTAGGTGCCCTTGTTTCATCCATTTATCTGATGTCCTGCCTGCTTTCCAGAATGTTCTAGGCTGAACAGGACAGCTGTGGGAACACAGAGAGGCCTCAGTTCTTAGCCTGCCAGGAGGTGGAGGGACTGCCCTTCACTTCAGAGGGTCACTGCCCTTAAACTGATCACATGGGGCTTCTGACCCTGCAGTTAGCAGGAGTGGGGGGTGTTTGTAACAAACTGGAACCCATGGGAGAAGCATCCTGCTGGTCCCCTGTCACTGTGGCAGAAGGGGTCATGTTGGTTCTCTTCTTTAAGAATTGAGCTATACCACACACATGCCCAGTTCTGTAGCTCCTCCTGGAGCCATGGGCCTCCCTCCTTTTCCCACGAGTGAATCCAGGTGTGACATCCCAGGTATGAGGCAGGTGGCCAGGAGGGAAGGGCCTCTGAGGTCCCGCTGCTGCTGTCTGGGCGGCCTGCCTCCTTCCTTTGGCCTTGAGTCCCTGGGGAAGCTGGCTTAGTCCTGTACAAGCCAGCCTTGACCTTCATGTAGAGCCCTAGCACTGAGCTGAATGGAGTATCAAAAGCAGAGACAAAGTGTTTAGATCTTTGGAGGGCTCTGCTTACTCTTCCTTTCCCCACTACTTTTAAATCGTGGCTCTATACCCATGATATAGACTTTACCATTTTGACATTGCATTGACAGTGACAATGATATTGAATTGTGCAACTTCCCCTATTAATTCCAGAACATTTTCATCACCCCCGAAAGAGACCCTATACTTATTAAGCAGTCACTCCCCAGTCTCCCTTCCCTCTAGCCCCTGGTAATGACAAATCTGCTTTCTTTCTATGCAGGCAGACCCCTGGGGACCCCTGAGATATTGGGGATTTGATTCCAGAACCCTGCAATAAAGCGAGTCACACAAATCTTTTGGCGTCTCAGAGCATATAAAAGTTATGTTTACACTAAACTGTAGTCTATCAGGTGTGTAATAACATCTAAAAACATATACATACCTTAATTTAAAAATACTTTATTGCTAAAAATACGCTAATCATCAAAGCACTGGGATGCATGTTCGAACCCCTGCCCGGCACAGTGGATTAAGGATCTGGTGTTGCTATAGCTGCGGCTTAGGTCAAGACTGTGGTTCAGATCTGATTCCTGGCCTGAGAACTGCATATGCCATGGGCTGACTGAAAAAAAAAAAAAGAGAAAATGCCAATCATCATCTGAGACTTCAGTGAGTCATAACCATTTTGCTGGTGGAGGGCCTTGCCTTCATGTTGATGACTGCTGACTGATCGGGATGGTGATTGCTGAAGGCTTGAGTGGCTGTGGCAATCTCTTAAAATAAGACAACAGTCAAATTTACCCCATTAGTTGACTCTTCCTTTAACAGATGATTTCTCTGTAGCATCTAATGCCGTTTGATAGCATTTACTCACAGTAGAATTTCTTTCAAAATTGGAGTCAATCCTCTGAAACTCTGCCCCTGCTTTATCAACTAAGTTTATGGACTATTTTAAAATCCTTGGTTGTCATTTCAACAGTCTTCACAGCATCTCCACGAGCAGTAGATTTCTTCTCAAGAAACCACTTACATCACTCATTCATGAGAGGCAAATCCTTATCCGTTTAAATTTTATCATGAAATTGTAGCAATTTAGTCCCATCTTCAGGCTCTACTTCTAATTCCAGTTCTCTTTCTGTTTCCACCACATCTGCAGTGACTTCTTCCACTGAAGTCTTGAACCCCTCAGGCTCATCCATAAGGGTTAGAATCAACTTCTTTCAGACCCCTGTTAATGAGATTTTGACTTCTTCTCATGAATCACCAATGTTCTTAGTGGTATCTAGAATGGTGAATCCTTTTCAGAAGGTTTTCAGTTTACTTTGCCCAGATTCATCAGAGGAATCACTGTCTATGGCAGCTATAGCCTTATGAAACTCATGTGTTAAATAATAAGACTTAAAAGTTGAAATTACTCCTTGATCCATGGGCTGCAGAATAGGTGTTGTGTTAGCAGGGGTGAAAATAACAGTAATTGCACTGTCCCTCGCCATCAGAGCTCTTGCATGACCAGATGCATTGTCAATGAGAAGTAATATTTTGGAAGGAGTCTTATTCTGAGTAGTAGGTTTCATCGGTGGGCTTAAAATATTCAGTAAAGCATGTTGTAAACAGGCGTGCTGTCATGCAGGCTTTGTTGTTTCATTTATAGAGCACAGGCGGAGTAGATATAACACAATTCTTAGGGCCCTAGGATTTTCAGATAGTAAATGAACTTTGGCTTCAACTTGGTCATCTGCTGTGTAGCCCCTAACAAAAATCATGCTATTTTTTGAAGTTTTGAATCTTAGGCACTGACTTCTCTCCAACTATGAAAGTCCTAAATGGCATCTTCTTCCAGGAGAATGCCTTTTGATCTACATTAAAAATCTATTGTTGGGAGTTACCATTGTGGCTCAGTGGAAACAAATCCTACTGGTATCCATGAGGACGCATGTTTGATCTTGGCCCCCCTCAGTGGGTCGGGGATCTAGTGTCGCCATGAGCTGTGGTGTAGGTCACGGATGTGGCTTGGATCTTGTGTTGCTGTGGCTGCACCGTAGGCCAGCAGCTGTAGCTCCAATTCGACCCCTGGCCTGGGAACTTGCATTTGCTGTGGGTGTAGCCCTAAAAAAAAAAATCTGTTGTTTAGTGCAGCCACCTTCACTGATTACCTGAGCTAGATTTGGGTAACTTGCTGCAGCTTCTACATCAGCACTTGCGGCTTCACTTTGCACCTTTATGTTATGGAGCTGGCTTCTTCCCTTAAAGCTCGTGAACCAACCTCTGCTACTTTCAGACTTTTCTTCTGCAGCTTCCTCATCTCTCTCAGCCTTCACAGAATTGAAGAGAGGTAGAGCCTTGTTCTGGATTAGGTTTCAGCTTAAGGGAATGTTGTGGCTGGTTTGATGTTCTATCCAGACCACTTAAACTTTCTTGATGTTTTGCTTTCTTATCATCCATGTGTTCATTGGAGTAGCACTTTCAATTTCCTTTTGTATTCACAACTTTGCTCACTGGCACAAGAGGCCTAACTCTTGGGCTTTCTTGGCTTTTGACACGCCTTTCTCACTAAGCTTAATTATATCTCACTTTTGATTTAAAATTAGAGACATGCAACTCTTCCTTTCACTTGAACATGTAGGGGCCATTGTAGGGTTCTTAATTGGTCTAGTTTCAGTATTGTTGTGCTCAGGGAATAGGAAGGCCTGAGGAGAGGGAGAAAGATGGAGGACTAGCCAGTTGGTAGAGCCGTCTACACATTTATTAATTAAGTTCACCATCTAATATGAGTGTGGTCTGTAAGGCCTTCAGACAGTTACAATGGTAACATTAAAGATCACCGATCACCATAAAAAATATAATAGTCATGAAAAAGTTTGAAATGTTGTGAGACTTACCAAAATGTGACTCAGAGACCCAAAATGAGCAAATGCTGTTGGAAAAAAAGGTGCTGAGTGACTACCTCAATGCAGGGTGCCACAAACCTTCAATCTGTAAAAAGTGTAACATCTGTGAAGCATAACAAATGAAGTAAAAGAAAATAAGATTTGCCTGTTTCTAAACATTTCATCTAAATGAAAGCATATAAGATGTGACCTTCCATGTCTGGCTTCTTTGACTGAGAATAATTTCAGGGTTCACTCTTGTCTATCAGGACCTCCTTCCTTATTATGGCTGAATGATATTCCATTGCATGGATAGATCCCACTTTGTTTATCCATTCATCTGTGGACAGATATTTGGGTTGTTTCCACCTTCTTACTGTTGTGAACACTCCTGTATCTGTTTTTGTGTAGACACCTGCTTTCTGCTCTTTTGGGTATGCACCTCAGAGCAGAATTGCTGAGTCAGATGGACATTTAATGTTTAACTTTGTGAGGAATCACAAACTGGACATTTTACATTCCCACCAGCAATGCATGAGAGTCAAGTTATGCTCAAATTAAAAAAAAAAAAAATTAACAGCCTAGGAGTTCCCGTCATGGTGCAATAGTTAACGAACCCGACTAGGAACCATGAAGTTGCAGGTTTGATCCCTGGCCTCACTCAGCGGGTTAAGGATCCGGTGTTACTGTGAGCTGTGGTATAGGTTGCAGACATGGCTCGGATCCCAAGTTGCTGTGGCTGTGGTGTAGGCCGGCAGCTGCAGCTCTGATTCAACCCCTAGCCTGGGAACCTCCATATGCTGCAGGTGCGGCCCTAGAAAAGACCAAAAAGACCAAAAAAAAATTAACAGCCTGAATGAAGCCTTGATGGCCTGGCATCTGGACACACCAGTTCTGCTTCAGTGCTGGAGGGGGCGCTGCCCTGAGCCAAGACGTTTGTTGCATGTGTCTTCCTGTCCTGGATGCTGGCACCCAGTGCAATGCAGGGCACACAAGAGATACTTGCTTAGATTGGCTTTGGATGCAGCCTTGGGACAGTGCTGACCAGGGTGAAAATGCAGAGGCCAGTTCAGAAGAATACACTTCTGCTCGGGAATGCTAGCCCCCAGGTACTGCCTGTCCTGTAAAGAGAGTGAGTGATGGGGTGGAGAAGTGCCAGGAGGTCTGGGGGTCACTGGCAGAGCAGGTTTCAGCAGATCAGTCATGGAGAACAATGCCAGGCCCAAGTGGCTTCCCCCATGGATCTTGTCATGATTTCTTAAGTCAGAGATCGGCTTCCAAAAGATCTTGTCATCCCCTAGGGGTAACTATGATAAGAATAAATACTTTATCCAAGCTCTCCTCCGATAAATAGCACAGAGTGACCTGAATCATAAGAGGGATGCAAGAAAAAGAACAATATTGTCACTTTTCTGAGCCACCTATTTGTCAGGGGATTAATTGAAGGGCCTTTGAGAGAAGATATGGAGGGTGCTGATCTGACCTTCAGAGACCTTGTGGGCTCCACTCTCAGCCTGGCCCCACAGGAGCCCCCGCTTGTGTGACTGTCCCAGCCACACCTGAACTGGACAGAGGAGGCTTGGAATGCCAGATGAGTCAGGTTGACCAAGGCCTTTGAAAACAGAACAAGGGATGATGTCTGGAGACGGCTGTCACCTCCTTGTGTGGCAGCACAGGGGTTTCTCTGACACAGAGTTATGTTTGTGGGGAGATAGAACAGTCCTGTGGGAAGTAGAGGCTTACTTTGCTTTGTGCCAATGCTGTCACCCCTCCGTGTCACTCATGCACTTGTCATTCAGAACAGCACTTGGAAACACATGGCACTGGTTACAGATGGAGTGAGCACGAGTGGGCGTGTGCTTGTTATTCCATCCAAAGCCATGTGGGTTACATTGCCGTGTTTTCAGTTTAACCAAGAAGACACAATCAGAATTGGCATGTTAAAAAAATCCTAGCTGTAATTTCACCAACTTGAGCCAAGATATTCATTAGAACAGTTTATTCAAATTAGTATATTTTTCTTACTGGCAGGTCACCCCTGCCCTGAACAGCTGGCCCTGGCATTTTATAACTGGCCTGTACCGTTGGATTGTGTTCTGTTCTCAGGGCTCCATGAAGGTGGGGCACAGGGGTTCCCCAAGATTAGCATATTTCACTTCACGTGTTTCACTCCCTCTCTTCTGAGTGGATGGCTGACAC
This sequence comes from Sus scrofa, assembly GCF_054392235.1. Taxonomy (NCBI): domain Eukaryota; kingdom Metazoa; phylum Chordata; class Mammalia; order Artiodactyla; family Suidae; genus Sus; species Sus scrofa. The sequence continues at coordinate 155,087,064 of NC_139383.1, forward strand.
GGGTTCCAGTTGGTAGCCCCAGTAAGCTGCCACTACAGCTTCCTTAGGAGGGACATGGCCCTGCCTTCCCTGTTGGCTGCAAAGGTTGGGTTAACCCTGGCTGGCATCTTTCTTTGAGGTGGCTTTTGTAACTTGGGAAGGACACAAAAGGATTTAAATAACATCTTCATCTCAGATGCCCAGAGCCCCAAATCCACACAGGCTTCTAATCATGTTCATTTCAGATGCTGCATCCTGAGCTGCCAAGATCCTCACCCTGCTCCCAAAGATGAAAATTAGAGCACCAGATGGGCTCTCCCAGGGAGAGGCAGCATGAACCCATCATCCTGCCTCTCTGGAAACAACCCTGGCTGTTTATTAGGAGATGCAGTTGTTATGATGATAAGTGGTCAGAGAGAGTTAGAGAAGATGTTGGCATGGAGGGAAGGGTCAAGCCTATAGGTCCACTCCTAATGGGGAGAAGCTGCCATTAGGAGTGGACCTGAGACCTTGTGTTGCCCATGGTCGCCCACACTGAGGTGTCTGGGCGATGGTGTGGGGCACTGACATCTATCCTGTGTTCTCCTGGCCAAGCTCAAACTGTGCGGGGCCTCATTCCCCAGAAGGAAGACTTCTTCTGTTTGCCAAAGGCAGCTAATGCAGGGCAGGCAGCCCTCCTGGTGCTGCCTCCTCTCACCATGTACTTGGCACCTTGATGAGTGTCTGTGGCCCTGTATTTATGGTCCTCTTTCTGCTAGAAGAATTGAATCCCAAGCTGCAACATTCATAGAAGGAGTGTTATCTTAGTCCTTTTGGGGCTGCTAGAACAGAATGCTGTAAACTGGGGGCTTTGTCAATGACAGAAGTTGCTTCTCTCAAGGTTCTGGAAGCTGGACATCCAAGATTAAGGCACTGGCAGATTTGATATCTTTGAGAGCCCCCTTTATAGACATCCATCTTCTCAGGGTGGAAGGGGTAGGGAGCTCTCAAGTCTCCTTTTTAAGGGCACTAATCCCATTTACGAGGGCTCCACCCATGTGAATGCCTCTAATCCTAATCACTTCCTCACAGCCCCACCTCCTGATGCTGCTCCCTGACGGTTAGGTTTCAACATGAACTGGTGGGGGAAGTACAAACATTCATTTGTCAGTTGGTTTGTTTGTTCCTTTGGGGGTTTTGGAGGTTCCTGTGCCCATTCTGCTCCTATCATGGTAGTGCAGGCCTTCAGGAAATTAAGTTGGTGAACACAGCCTAGAGAAGGTCACCAGGTTAGAGATCTTGCAGACAAGAGGGTAACGTCCTGACATGCTCTAAGCGGACCTTGAAATAGGCAAGTGGACATGACAGCAGGGGTTGTCTGGGGGTGTCCCATGGCAGAGTTTACTTAAGGCAGAAGGAAGCAGCATTTGTGGTGAGAGACATCTTGGACATTATAGGAGGCTTTTCCTGGGTCCGTAATGGGAGATGCAGAGACAGCGGGGCAGTGGGAGAAATCCATTAAAGGTTGGGGAACAAGCCTGGCTCCAGTGGGACTCTGGCAGGAGTGCACCCCTGAAGGCTCCACTCTGCAGGAAGGGGCACTGCTAGCTCAGCTTGGTCAGCACAGGGTCCCCTGGGGTGGATCCCAGCCCTCCCACCTGGAGAAGCATGGGTTCAGCCCTGGGAAGGAGGGCTGTGATAGATGGACCAGGGGGTCCCAGAGCCCTGCCTCAGGATAGACTATGACAGTGGGGCCAGGTTAGGGCCCACCCGTGCAGCCTGGGAGGTCACAGGGCTAAGGGCAGGGGCAGTCCTTGGGGCTTCCACAGCAAGGAAGCAGGGGCCAAGCAGACATCTGCCTCACAGGCTCCAGCTGTGCCCTGCATCCTCTCTGTTCCAGGAGAGCCTCATTTCTTCCTGCGGATTGAGGGAGCCCTGATTTCTCTCGGGATGTGGTGGTGCCTTCCCCTCTTGTGGTTATGTACCGAACTTCCCGATCCTGAAGCCCAGCCCAACGCTATCCACCCCCCTATCTGAGCCATCTCCTGCCATGCCCACCAGCTCCGAAGCCCTATGGTGACTGGAGTTACAGAGAGGACACTCATCTCAGAGGCCCTGGTCTGCCTGGTGCACGGCCATCCTGTCCCAGTTAGGGCCAGGATGGTGGGCCTGGGTCTTTTAATGTTTCTTTAACCCCTGCAGAGAGGTTGAGTGAAATCATGGGATGTGACAGTGACATTCTAGGGTGGGGAAGACACGACACTTGCTGGGCCACCTGAGCCTGTGGGTCAGGTGGCCCAGCCTCAGTCCCTTCATCTGTAAATCAGGAGATAAATAATGACTTAGGTATTTATCAATAAATATGATGTAAGCATAACATTTATATTCATAATATAAATTATTTACAAATAAAACTTATTAATGTTCTCATCATTGCATTGTTACTGCTTGATAATGTATTTCCAGAAAGTTCTGGCATTTGACTTAGCATGCTGGCTTACTAGAGCTACCTCGGGGCTTCAGACATTTATTTCACCGCTTGGATCTCTGTAGCTCTGGATAGTACAGGGCACTAAGCAGAGAAAATATATCTAAATTTTGTTCATTGAAGTCAGAGGAATTTTGGCTTGATGTCTTCTTAAGAGAAGACTTATGACATATCCTTGGGGGCATTTTTACCTCTAGTAGTTGATTGACTAATTTGCATTAACTAAGGAATTTAGATTTTAGAATTTGCATTAAACTAAGAATTTAGGTTTTGTAGGAATATAATTTTAACCCTGGGCACCGTTGCTGGGAATGTAAAATGCCTTAGCTGTCGTGGAAAACAGGATGGTGCTTTCTCAAAAGATAAAAAATAAAATTACTATATGATCCTGCTTCCGGGTGAATATTTACTCAAATAATTGGAGGCAGAGACCCTAGAGTTATTTGTACACCAGCGTTCACAGCAGCATGATTCATGAGAGCCAAAATGTGGAAGCAACCCAGGCATCCATTGGACGGACGATGAGTGAACACAGTGTGATCTGTCATAAATGCAGTATTATTTAGCCTTAAAAAGGAAGGACTTCTGGAGCTCCCGCTGTGGTGCAGCGGGATCAGCAGCCCCTTGGGAGTGCTGGGACTCCAATTTGATCCCCAGCCTGGCACAGTGGGTTAAGGATCTGGCATTGCCGCAGCTGCGGCTTAGTTCAAGGCTGTGGCTCAGATCTGACCCCTGGCCTGGGAGCTCCTTGTGCTGCAGGGGGCCATAAATAAATAAATAAAATAAAATAAAAGGGAAGGCCTTCTGACACAGGCTACAACAGGGATGAACCTTGATGACATTATGCTCAGTGAAGTAAGCCAGATACAAAAAGACAGATCTTATATCATTTCACCTATATGAGGTCTTTAGGGTAAATTGATACAGATAACTGGTGGCTGCCAGGGGCAGGGAGGGAACAGGGAGTTAATATTTAATGGCAAGGAGTTTCAGTTTTGCAAGGTGAAAAGAGTTCTGGAGACAGAGGGTGGTGATAGCTGCACAACAGTGTGAAAACACTTAATACCATTGAACTGCACACTTACAAAAGGTTAAGATAGCAAATTTTAGGTTCTATTCATGCTACCACAGTTTAAAATAATAATAAAGAATAAAATTAGTATGATTCAAATAACTTTTCAGAAATATAAAAGTATACATGTTACTGGTGGAAAAGTTTAATTAAATGATAGCTGCCTGCACACACACATACCTATATTCACTGCATTTTTACAAAACTGTATCATATTGTATCTCCAGTTTTGGATCTTGGTTTCTTTTTCTAACATATGGAAACACCATCTTTATCTTTAATTTCTGGTTCCCAGGTTTGCAATGGTTTGGAGCAGCCGAGGAAACAGCAGCGCTCTGATCTCAACGGACCTGTTGACAATAACAACATCCCAGAGGTAATTTTTCCAAGGGTGAGCGTTCTGGCGCAGGGCCCTAATGTTGGAGCTACCCACGGTGCCTTCATCTGCTCATCCTCTCCGTGATGCTCTTCCCACACAGTCCCTGGGGGGAGGGAGCTGGTCAAGCAAAGTCAGGTGGTCTGGAGGAGGAAGGGAAGGCCCTTTCCCATTGGTTCAGGCTCACACCCAGGTGTGTTTATGTGTTGCATCTGGTGACTGGCGGTGGGGGGGTCATTGGTGGTCCCCAGTTCAACCCCCATTATCTGACAGCTGTGTTCTAAAACAGGATTCCCATCGTGGCACAGTGGAAACGCATCTGACTAGGAACCGTGAGGTTGTGGGTTTGATCCCTGGCCTCACTCAGTGGGTCAAGGATCTGGCATTGCCGTGAGCTGTAGTGTAGGTCGCAGTCACGGCTTGGATCCTGTGTTGCTGTGTCTCTGGCGTAGGCTGGCAGCAACAACTCTGATTGGACCCCTATCCAGGGAACCTCCACATGCCATGAGCACGGCCCTGGAAAATAAAAGCAAAAAAAAGAAAAAAAAAAGCTAAAACAGGATTACTCAATGGAGGCATCATTGACGTTCAGGGCCTGATCGGAAGGGCTGTCCTTGGTGCTGTGTGATATTTAGACACATCCCTGGCCTCGACCCAATACATGCTAGTAGCAGCCCTCCTCCCCAGATAGTGACCACCAAAAATGTCTACAGAAATAACCAGATGTCACCTTGGGGCCAAAAATCATTCAGGTTGAGAACCACTCTTCTAAACCAACAATGTGGTTTTAAGAAACAATCCCATCTAAACCTACACTACTGTGATGGAGGTTATTAAAAACAAGTTATTTCCCTTTGTTGGACAACATAGTTTAGATGAGGTTTTCTAACCTTGATGAAATAACTATGGCCACCCATAGAGTGGTGTCCAGTCTCCTTTATCTTGCTTTTAAAGATGTACCCTGGTAATTCTTATGCCTACAGTTGGAGAGCCATTGGGTGTGTGTGGTCTCCAGGTTTCCTTCTAGCAGTGACACACTAGTCTGAGGGTCCCTTGGTGTTAGCTGGTGGCCTTTTATACCTCTCATGTTTTCTCATGAGACAAATGTCATGGTGCCTGAAAGACACTGGTTTGCTGTATGAGGCTGACTTTTTGGGAATACCAGTCCCTCATAGGGTTTAGCTTTTCCCATTATGGCAATCATATTAGCCTAATCTTATGGGCCACATACTTACAACTGGTGTGAGTTTGTCTATTTTCATATTTCCTAACAGACAAAGAAGGTGGCATCATTTCCAAGTTTTGTGGCTGGTAAGTGATCGATTTTTCTCTCTCAGGGGGGTGGTTGCATTTTTATGTCAAAGCAAATGGTACTATTACTTTTGGTTGTCTACTGCAAAGCTTGTTTAGAAGCTCACTTTTAAGGTGAGAAGGCAAGGCGCTGGGCCTTTGATCGATTGAGCACTTCATAAGCCTCTGTTTTAGGTAGAAGGGGGGCAGGTCCAATTGATTAGGGAACAGTAGACCATCCCATTTAATTACCCTTTCCGTAATGGCCTCACCCATGACACTGATGATTGAATTAATAGATTGAAATGTGTCTGTATAAGCAGCTAATTACAATCTAACACTTTTGATTAGGGTGGATATAATTGCATCCAAATTCAAGCTTTTTTTTTTTTTTTAAGACTCTTCATTTCTTTCCACTCGCCTTTTTTGAGAAGGTTAGTGTTGCATTTCAACATCCAATTAAAAAACCCAACTGATCTGTTCTGCATCACTTTTTGTGGGGGTGGCGGGAAGGGTACACCTGCTTGGCTGTTGTCTGAAGGGCATCAGGGAACCTCCAGCAGTTCCTTTAGAATGTCCTCCAACCACAAGATAGAGAGCCTCTTAAGTAGTGCCTTTCTCTTGGCCAGGAGGCTGTTTCCTGCTCTTGCTAGTGGGTTATGATAAACAATGTGAAACTTACTAGTTCTTTCAATAAGTTGCTAATTGATTTTTATGAATATTTGTGTGAGCAAGGTAAATCTTCAGAAATAAATAGCTTTAAACCTTTGCTACCCTAGTTTTCTTTTTTAACTAAGAACTAAAATCTGGGAAGCTGGAGTCCTCAAATTCTCTTTCGAGGAACTGGTTTGAACCAGGGTAGTTTTAACCAATTCAAACTGGTTAAAAATGAATTCACTGGCTCCATCTGGTTGTGGCTGATTCCACATCACGCTGACTGTGTTGTGCCAACCGGATGAAAACCAATTTTGGACAGTTGTAACCAGTACTACACAATTCAGATGGTCTTGACTCCATTTTGACCACTTTCAGTAGGCTCCAGTAGGTTCCACTCAGCACTTTACCTGTGGTTTTAGGTATGTTTTAGTCGGCAAAGACTGGGTCACACTGTTTTCCATCAGGTCACAGTATATCATGGTGCTTCCAGTCCAATTTGCTAGCTGTGATTTCTCCAGGACCCAGTGACTGGCAGGACCAGCCTCTTTGTAGGGGAAGGATGCAGCACATCTCAACTCCAGTCTTCTTGGGGGTCAGGATGCCAGGATGCGCCTGTGCCAGTCACACTGTGCCAGTGATGGAGGCTCTTGCAGACCGAAGTAGCTCACTTTCAACATACCATTTCATGGGTGCCATTTGGGCAGGACTCCCTGAACTGGTCTGGGGGAATGATTTGGGCGTTAGGTGCCTCTGGCTCTGGGATCAGCCCCAAACCTGCAGAGGGGGATGGTGGAAGGGAAGCAGGGTCAGTGCCTGGGTTCCCTGAGTCATGCCTCTGGCTGCTGACATTCGGGAAAACTCCCTGCCCTGTATCAGCTCAGATGGTTCTAGACCAAATCAAAACAGTTGCCTCCAACCAGTCCACACTGGCTAAGGCTGCTTGTGACTGACTCAGACTTTAGTGTTTCCCATAGAAGAGAAGCCCTTTGACTGTTACGAAAATGTAGAGATCTTAAAGCAAAAGCACATCCCTTAACAGTAGAGAATTCATGTGCCATAAAGTCTGCCTCAGCAACAGGAAGAGATGATGATGAAAAACCTTAGACTATAATGAGTATGGGAAAACCACTCCCAAATCAGACACCTTTATCAGTTAGGAATGCATTTCGATGCCAGCCACTTCCCACCCCCCCCCCATCCTGTGAGCTTATCCAGCTGGGAAGCTTCTTGTATGAAGAGGTCAAGAGGTAAGTGGCTGCTGGGTCCATGGCTTCATGACCTCGGGGTCAGCAATCTGCTTCTCCTGCCTTCCCCTCAGGCATGGCACCTCATACCCCACCGTGTCTGTGGTCTCCAGACAGTCCTTCCTATTTCAGGCAGAAGAAGAGAAAAAAGGGCAAAAATCCACACCAGCTGTGGTAGACATGGGAAAGATGGTGGTTTGCAACCTTGGAGGGTGCAGAGCTTTGGGCTTCCCATGGAGGGTCCTTTTTGGAAGTGGACATGTCCCTTGAGAGGACCCTGAAATCCATGCCCATGGAGTGATTTTAACATGCTGTCTCCTGGGACACGAGGCTGTCACACCAGGATGGCCCCACACACCCTCCTTGATGGGAGTTTCTTACCCCTGTGCTTGAGGCCAGCTCCTGGGTGGCTGTGTGGACGCTGCATGGACTCTTGGAAGAATCCATCTGGCAGACTCTTCTTCCTGCCTTATTCCTTCTGAGGAAAAGGCCCCATGTGTTTCAACTCATGAGTCCGAGTGATTAGTTGAACCTTAAAGACCCTAAGGGCCTCCATTTCTCCCATCGGCTGTGCCAGTGACTGCACCCTGAACTTCAGTATTGCCTGTCCCTGGCTCTCCAGGAAGGAGGGGAGCATGTACTTGTTAAAACCCAAATGTCAGTGCTGGTCCCAGGCAGTGGAGCCCCTCAGTGGAGCTTCAGCACCAAACAAGAGGTCAAAAGAGTGTGTTCTGTTCCTCATGCTGTTCTTCTCCTGGTCCAGCAGCCAAAGTGTCCTGGGCCATCTAGACCCCATCAGCACTTTTGCCCTGAGCTGGGATGCTGCTCACTCTCCAGTCCAGTCCTACAGGGCCCTACCCCATCTGTACCTTGTCAGTTTCCACCCCAGGTGCTGGGAGATCACGGGCCAAGTCCCTGACTTCCAGGCCAGGGGCTGACTGGGGCCCTCAGGTGGTGATGAAGCCACATGGCCATTTTAATTCCGTGAGCACTTCAAATCTGAGCCTTGGTTTGCTCTTAAGCAGTTGGGATGAACCTGTTCAGAAAAGACTCCTAAGTGGAAGGTAGCTCTCACCTCCTCCTCTGCAGCCTGTGACGGAGACAGAGATCCCTAGCCCAGAACAGGCCTGGGTGGGCTGGTGGGCCTTGGGTCCTGGTGCTGTTGGCTAGAGGATGGGAGTCAGGAGGGAACAAAGCATTCCAAAGAGGGGTTGTGAAAACCTAAAAGACTTCTTGTTACAAACAAAGCAATATTAGATCTTTTCCTCAGTACTCCATTTCATAGCACAAGTAGGGCTTGGACATTTTTTTTTTTTTTTTTTAGGGCTGCACCCTAAGCATATGGAGGTTCCCAGGCTGAGGGTCAAATTGGAGCTGCAGCTGCCAGCCTACACCACAGCCATAGCAACACCAGATCCAAGCCCCATCTGCGACCTACACCACAGCTCACGGCAATGCCAGATCCTTAACCCACTGAGTGAGGCTGGGGATTGAACTTGTGTCCTCATGGATGTTAGATTTGTTTCTGCTGAGCCATGACAGGAACTCCTTGGACATGTTTTAAAATGGGATCTCTTATTCACTAGTAGAGGTTTGTTAAGATTTCTCTGAATAATGCTTGGATCAAGCCAAGAGCCATAAGAATGAAAAATGATTTCTACCCTGAAAATCCTTATGGTACCTTCCCCTTTTCTGTTTGCACATCCCAGACCCTTAATCCCTCTCTGCAGTGGAAGGCACTGTTAAATGTCTTGTAAATCTTTCCAGAAATTTCCAGGACATATAAAAACCTATATGGAGACCTTTTTCTTAAAATGGGTATTGCGCTGGCCACATGAGTCTGACCTTAGCTCTCCTCTTTCTTAGTAGATCATATTTCTTGATAGAGACAACAAATATAGATCCACCTAATGTGTTAAGTGGCAGCACAGGATTCAGTGACACAGACACGTGATGGGGTATTGATCAGCCCCCTGTGGACCGATGGCTGCATGGTTTCCTATTGGTGCATCAGTGGTCAGCCTGGTGGCTGTGTCTTTGTGATCAAGTGTGAGTTATTTTAGAGAAGCACTTCCTGGGTAGAGCAGGGTTACAGGCTAGCAGCACACCAGCCTGAATAGAGACACTGGATCGCTTGCCAAGAGGGGGACCAGGTTACAAGCTCTTCATTGTATGTGAGAGTGTAGGTCACCAGTACTGCATGCCATTCCCTGCCCCCACTAAAAAAATGGTATCTTCCTGATTTCACATGCATATTTTTCATCGACAGTGAAGCCAAACACTGCCGTATTCATACGCTCATAAGCTGTTTGTGTTTCTTTTCCTGTGCATCATGTGTTTCTTTCCTTTGCCCATTCCTCTGTCAGATTTTTGGTGTTTCTTAGTGACTTGTACAGTTCTTTTCATATACAGGAAATCAGCCCTTTGATTTATATTGCAAACATTTCCCCCAGGTTACAGTTATCTGTTGAATTTCTTTTTTTGAAAGGGAGTACCTTTTAAATTTTTCTGAACATTGTATGTGGTCAAATTTATCTTTTTTTCTTTGAGGTTACTGAGTCTTTGAGATTAGTTTGACCTTCACACTCCTAAGATAAGTTTTTGTTTTTGTTTTTGGTAGTGTGCAGCCAGGGATCGAACTGGCGCCACAGCAGTGACACCACCAGATCCTTAACCTGCTGAGCCACCAGGAAACTCCAAGATTTTTTTAAAAAATAAAGCTTTCTTTTAGAACTTTTATGATTTTATTTTAAATTAGTTAAATATTTGATTTTTCTGAAATTTATTTTGGCACATGGATACAGGAAGAGTTATTACCTTTTGAATGTTTTATTCCAGGCAGCTTACCAGTTGTGCCAAAACTATTCAAAGAATCTTTTTTTTATCCCAATAGTTTGAAATGCTGCCTTTATCATGTAAGAAATTGCCGTGTACGTGTAGAGCTATTTCCAGATCTGTTACACTCAGGTTCAGAACAAGGCTGCTTGATTTCCTGAGGATTGTGGTTCATTTTATCCCTGGGTACAGCTAGTTCTTGCCCTTGCCACCATCATTCCTGTCCACAATTTCTGGGATCCTCTTGCGTATTTATTTTTCCATAGATACTTTAGAATCAGTGTATCTACTTAGGCAGTAAAAATTCTTAAGGTATTTTTATTTGGCATGTCATGTGTTAAACTTATGTAGGGGACATGGCAGCTTTATAATAGAGAATCTTAACCCCACAAGGACTTATCTCTCCATTTATTTAAGCTCATTTAAGCTCATGAGTAAAACTTTTTCATAAAAAAATACAACACACAGGAGTTCCCTGGTGGCTCAGTGGGTTAAGGATCCAGTGTTGTCACTGCTATGGTTCCTGGCCCAGGAACTTCCTCATGCTGTGGGCACAGCCAAAAAAAAAAAAAAAAAAAAAAAATCCAACATACGTATTTTTAGCTTATTCCTTGGTGTTTTTTTCCCTTTTATTGTTCTTGTAAATCTTATCTCTCTCTCTCATTGTTTTCTCCTAACATGTTACTATTTGTAGCTTACAAAGAAAGCTCTTGATTTTTTTAATATATTAAATTGGAAGCAACTCCCTTAATGAATTCTCTTATTTTTTGAATAGATTTTTAGTTGTCTTGGGGTTTTCTTGGCATACAGTCATGTCATCCACAAATACTGCTTTGGGGATGCTTCCTTTCTTGTTTTTTGTTATTTTTTTCTTCTTGTCTAATTGGGTTGGGTACAAGAAACCATGCTATTTGAATAGTGATTTCTTTTAAAATGATGCCTTTTTTTATTTGGCTGTGCCTGTGGCATATGGACATTCGAGGACCAGGCATGGAACCTGTACCACACTAGTAACCCAGAGCCACCACAGTGACAGCTCAGGATCCTTACTCTTACTGAGACACCTGGGCAATGCACAACTTTTTGAAAGATAGGCTCCTTTAATTTTTATCACAAAAATTTCAAATGTATACGGAAGTAGAGGGGATACTGTGATGAACTTCCTGTGCCTGTCACCAGCTTCAGTCTTGACCTGCTCGTGGCCGGTGTTGCTTCATCTACACCCTCGCCCTCTAGATTACTGTAAAGCACATCTCAGACCTCACGTATCCTCTAAATGTTTCAAATATGCATCTCTTAAAGATAAGAAATTTGTGTTTAAATCTACCATCACACCTAAAATAAGTAATCATCTCTTTGTGTCATGAAATCCCCAGGCTGTGTCTGCCTTTCCCCGTTACAATGTGTTTCCTCGAATGCAGGTCCAGCTGAGCGTGGTGCAGTGAGATTAGCTGATATATGTCCCCTTTTCTTATGTGTCTTATTTTATAGGTTCTCCATCCCTCTCTCCTTTTACTCTCTGACAATATTGTTGTTGCTGCTCTTGTGGAAGAATCTATATCGCTTGTTTCATAGAGTTCCCTGCAGTCTGGTTTTTGCTGATTGCATCCTCCTGGGGTTGTTGCTATAAAATGGTGGGTGTTTAGATAAAGATTTAATCTGGCTGTTTGGGGCAAACCCCCCCCCCCCCGCCTTCACAGGTATTGGCATTTTTCCATCCGGAGGCACATGCTCCCTCTTTGCTCTTCTTCTTATAATCTTAGCAGCCATTTATGATTATTGTCTATATCCATTAATTGATTAGAGGTTGAAAAATAATAGTGTTCTAATTCCATTGTTTTTCATTTTTTCTTAGTTAGCTGGGGTTTCCCTCTGCAGAGACACTTCCCTCATTAAGTATTTGTTACCCTATGTATAGTTCATATATAGGAAAAGCAGGTTAACTATTTGATTCCTTCTCTTGATTTCAAAAATTTTAAATTAATAAGTTTCCCTAACAAGCTCTAAAGATCAGCACCATCAGGAACTCTTGGGTTGAAACATGGTTGGTGTGTCTCACTGTGTCATGGATGTTATCCTCACTGGGCTTAGGTTGTATGTACCATATTTGGCCAGTGGAAGCCTCCTTGGGTTGGTGTCCAGGTCCTATCAGTATGACCCCAGTCATCTTTGATAGTTTCTTTGCTTTCTGGTATAGCTTGATATCTTACCATCTTAAACATCTTAACATCTTAAACATCTCTTTCTTCAGGACAAGAATAAGTTGTTTCTCCAAGGAGCCCCAGAAAATTGTATTTAGAGATCACAGTCTGTCCACTGTGGGTGCTCATTGCTACTGATTTGGTCAGAGAGGTAGGAAATGTATCTGTGGTAGGGAGATGGCTCCCAATGAACTCCACCTCCTGGTATTCATGGCCTTGGAGAACCCCCTTCCCTTGAGAGTAGGCTGGACACTTTCTCTGGCCTCTAGTATACAGAATATGACAAAAGGGATGTCACTTCCAATATAGGTTACAGAAAACCTATGAGTTCTTTCCTATTCTCTCTTGCTTTCTTGCTCTGAGAGAAGCAAAATGCCACACTGTGAGCAGCTCTGTCCGATGCCCACAGGGGGTCTCTGGCCAGCAGCCTCATAAGTGAACTTGGAAGCAGATACTCTCCTGTCAAGATGGCTACAGCTCTAGTCATTACAGTGACTCCAGCCTTGAGAGAGACTGTGATCAGAGGTACCCAGCAAAGCCACACCCAGATTCCTGACCCATGGAAACTGAGATAATAAATTGTATATCATTTTAAGCTGCTGAGTTTTGGGATAATTATGCATATGTATATATAGGTAAATAATATGCTGTATATTTTTAAAATAAAATACATCATGATTCAGGGAGTTCCTGTTGTGGTGCAGCAGAAATGAATCTGACTAGGAACCATGAGGTTGTGGGACCAATCCCTGGCCTTGTTCAGTGGGTTAAGGATCCGGTGTTGCCATGAGCTGTGGTGTAGGTCGCAGACGTGGCTTGGATCTGGCATTGCTGTGGCTGTGGTGTAGGCTGGCAGCAACAGCTCCGATTTGACCCCTAGCCTGGGAACCTCCATATGCTGCAGGTGTGGCCCTAAAATGACAAAAGACAAAAAAAAAAAATTGTAATACATCATGATTCATCCTGACCCTTTGCTAGGACTATAGGGTTTTTTACATTTTTACCTTTTCCTGTGCCCCAAATCCCTGATCTCAAGGCTACCAACATAATTTTGCACAGAATAGCAATACCAGAAGTTCCCTTTGTTGGTCAGTGGTTAAAGAACCTGACTAGGAACCATGAGGTTGCGGGTTCAATCCCTGGCCTTGCTCAGTGGGTTAAGGATCCAGCCTTGCCATGAGCTGTGGTGTAGGTTGCAGACACGGCTCAGATCCTGCTTTGCTTTGGCTGTGGTGTAGGCCAGCAGCTACAGCTCTGATTTGCCCCCTAGCCTGGGAACCCTCCATGCACCATGGGTGTGGCTTGAAAAAGAAAAAAAAAAAAAAAAAAAGAATAGCCATGCCAGTGTCACTGTTTTATTCCACTGATCATACAGCAGCCACAATATCAATGTCATCAAGGACATAGGATTATACAGTAAGGATTTATTTGCATTGACTTTTGTCTTTAGAGTTTAGCCCACGGGGGATGTACCAGCAAATCATTTTGTTTGGCAGTCATTCAGAATAGTTCTCTTTGTGATTAGGTCATCACTGCATACATATTTAGATTCATTTTTCTTTTAATTCTTAGGAATTTGCTTTTTAAAATTCAGTCATTATGTAATTATAAAATACACAACGTCAAATATACGGAACAGGGTATATGCAAAGAAATCAAGTTTCTTTCCCTATCACCCCTCCCCGAACCCTTTCCTTCCACTACAGATAAGCATTTTTAACACTTCACGTATTTTCATTATAACCACATCTTCCCCTTTCTTAGGTAAGGAGTTAAACACTCTTTTCTCTGTCTTGCTTTTTTCACTTAACCCTAAAACCCGGTGGTGATGCTGAAGTGCCACCCCATGCAGGGCAGTGTATGGAGGACTCTGCTGCTCCAGAGACACACCCGCCCACCCCCCCGCCGACCCCACTCCTGTGCAGATAGCTGTCCCCTGTGCAGGAGCACTTAGATGGTTGCCAGTTTTTTTTGCTATTACAAATTGTGCTACAGCAAACAGCCTCATGCATATGCTTTTTCCTATTTTTGCCAGTTTTTATATTCATTATGCTTTTTCTGAGAAGGAATTCTCCCAAGTACAAGAAGTTTTTGCATAAAACCTATCTTGGGCAGATTTATGCACTCATTGGGCCTGGCTTTGACTTCCTTCCTCAACTCCCTGTTTTTGAGTCACTTCCTCCCAGTGGCCAGGCACTTTCTCTCGGTCCAGTGTCTAATGGTCCACACTGTGGGGCCCTCAGACTTTTTCTTAGTGATTCCCCAGCCTGCCTGCAGACCCAGGTGTGGCCTCTCCCCTCACGTGCCCTAGGGGTCTACTTTTCAGACAGTCTTCTCCTTTACATCAGCCTCACAGGGTCACCTTTAACCTTTAGCAGCTTCTCGGAGGCACAGTCCATGGCCATGTTGGGGCATCTGGCTCTGGGACAGGCTGGTGAGGCTGGAGAGGCAGTGGGGGCAGGCAGAGCCCTCCCAGGGCCAGGACCCCACACCCAGGTCTGAGGCCCAGTCTGTCCCTCCCTCCTGCTTCCTTTCCCTGTGCCAGTTCCAGATCCCTTCCCAGGCCAGCTCTTCCACAGTCTGTGTGCTGCCTAGATGTGGCCTCCATGCTCCTTCCCGCCCGTCCAATCAGGGCTGTGACCTTCCTCCCAGTCAAGGCAGGTGCCCCTCTTCGCCTTGGATCCACCCAATCTAACATCTTCTTCCACAGTATCTGTTACTCTGGCTACGTCTGAATGCGCCCTGCATCCATCCACGCCCCCACTCTCCCTTCTTCCTCTTCTCAACTGGGATTTGGGACTGGCTGCCTCCTCTGCGCCTCCCTCACTCTCATCCATCTGCCCCCAAGGTCACTTGCTGGCTTCCTCATCCCTCTGCCATTGAGCACCAGGGCCTTTCCTCCCACCAGTGTGGTCCCAGCTGGGGATGCCTGCTTTTCTACCATCCTTCTTTCCCTCCCTTCCTCCCTCCACCTTCTCTGTCTGTCCATCCCTCTCTGCCATTTCCTCTTCCACTGCCTGGGTGGAGAGTGTGGGAGCTCAACAGAGCCCTGCCTCTACCTGGCCCCCTCCTCCCCTTGATTCTTCTATCCCTTTGGCTTCGCTTGGCATGCATTTCCCCGGGGCTCCTGAGTCCAGCTGCCTCCTGAGCTTCTTCATGGGACTCTGGGCTCCTGCCACCAAACTTGCCCAGAATCCACCCCCGATCTCAGATCTCTCTCAGAGCTCCTCCTCAGTGAGCAGCAACTCGGTCCATCCAGCCCTGCAGCCAGCTGTCCTGTCCTCCTCCTTCGGGACCCTCCAGGTCCTACTGATGGAACCTCTAGGGGAATCGATCTGTCACTGTCTGTCTGTCCCTGTCATCACCCTGTTCCACACCATTGCCATTACCGTCACTGTCATCTTCCTCATTATCTTTATCGCTGCCATCATCACCATCACCATCATCATCATCACCATTGCTTGCTGGGACTCCTGCAGGAGCCCCTGCCGCTCTCTCTCTCTCCCCTCTGTTGTTTTCTTCTCTGCAGCCTGAGTTATTTGCTAAAGGCAAGGAGGTTGGGCTCCCTCCCTCCCCCTCTAGTGACCATCCTGGGTGTGGCCCCAGGGTTCTCACATCTGGCTAGCACTTCGTCTAACTACTAGCCTGTCCCCTGCACCAAGCCATGTGCACCTCTCCCTGCTATCCCAGGGCCTTTGCACCTGCTCTTGCTTCAGCCTAAGAAGCTCTCTCCTCCTCTCTGCCTATGGCTGTTGATTCCCTTTTGTGCTCCAAAGCTCAGGCCAGAGGGCAGCCGCTCCAGCTCTCCCTAGAGAGCAGAGGGTGCACTTCCCTGCTTCTCCTCCCCAGGTACTGTCCTGCCTCCATGCACTCACTATGGGCTATCCTGGTGCAGTTATTTTGTGACTATGGGACCGTCAGCCCATGGGCTCCATGTCTTCTGTAACAGCACAGGGCCTTATGTATACGAGTTTAGAAATGCTTTGTACCTGAGTCAATGACTGTGATCTTGGGTCAGATTATTTGATGCCACATAGACCATCCTTATTTGTAAAATCAGGACACCGAGGCTTGCTGAGGGCTGGAGGGGTCTGGCGTGTTGGGATGGAGGCAGCACTTGGCTTTCTGACACCCACAGTCCTATCAGCTGCCCTCTGACTCACCCGGCTGCCCCCTCCAAGCCCCCAGGGAGCAGCAGGCACAGGTGAAGGAGACAACCTGGTGCCAGGCCACTGGCTAGAAGCCTCACCACCCACTTGCAAGATAATCCCCCCAAAGGTAGCAGGGTGGGAGGTCCAAGGTGCAGCTCTGGGGACCTCCCATCCCTTCCTTGTTCAGAGAAGCCAGTGGGGCCTCTGGTTCTCCAACCAGTATTTCAGACGAAAGCTTCCTCCAACAGGGAAAACCCTGAGCACCTTATTCTTTTTGCCCAAGCTATGCAGGACACTGATCCATGTATGCACATATATGCCAAACAAGGAAAATCAATAGAAAAAACCTCTCTCTGGGGAAACAGAATCTCCTTTAAACCTCTCTCTTGTTCCTTTGTTGTTCTGTCTCCCTCTGGTGGTCTCAGCTTAGAGTTCGTTCAAGAGTTGAGCCAAACAAGAACAGTTCATACTCAAACATGCAAGGCCAGCTGCTTTGGTCTGAGAATACAGCTGTTTGATCCTTGGTTCTGCTGTGATTGGAATCCAGAGCCATGCCTGTGAAGCTGAACTTACCCCCGCCCCCATACTCACTTTCCAATGCATGTGGGACAGAGAGGGATCTTAGTGGCAGGTGGGTGCTGGAGACAGTAGTAGTTCTTATTTGAAGAAAGAGCAAGGCAGGAGTGACAAGGACCCCCAGTGGAGGGGCATTTGCTGGAATTGCAACAAAGGCCCCAGTTCTCCACTGGCCTGGCCCCAGGAAGCAGGTATCTGTAGGTGCAGGTGGTGGACCCCACTGCCTTGGATGGTGTGCCCTTCACAGCATGACTCTGTGCCCCTCTGGTGGAGTTGGGGTAGCCTTTAATAGTCTTACTCTGGGGCATGGAGCAAGACTGGAAAGGTCTGGGGAGCTGACCAAGGCCACCTTGGGGAACTGGCCAGGGGATCGTTAGAAGACAGAGCCTTAGGAAGCCTACCCCACCTTGGATGAGGGGGCACAGAGTGCCATCTGACCCCCCCCCCCCAGACAGGGCCTGGGGACACTTTCTGAGCACAGGGTCCTGGGCACTGGCTCAGATGTGGGGTGGGTGGTTATCCCAGAGCTTCTGGGACCACCCGGACCTTCTAGAACAGAGTGATGTCATCTAATGGTCACTAGTGGTTACTGCAGGGAGGGCGAGTGACTTGGGAGGGTTTGGCAGGTGACTCTCTGCCAAAGAAGAACCCTGCAACCACATTAGCGAACAATGGCATGAGATGGTAAAGGCAGAAGTGCAGGGTGGAGGCTGCTGGCTTGTGCTGGACACCCTGTTCCCTCTGTTGAGGGTGGCTTCTGCCTCTACCTGGCTGGTAATAGGCCCCAGCTTGCCCACATGTGGACCATGGCTGCTATGGATGGATAGGGAAGGCTTCCCTGCCAGTGCCCCCCTCCTGCCCTGCTGCTTCCCCGTCCCATTCCCCCATCCCTTCCCCTGGCCCCTCAAGCTCTGCCCAGCTGGGAGAAGATTGCTCATCTCCAGAGCAAGGACACCTGAGATGGAAGGAGCAGTCTGATTTGATCCTGGCCGTGGAGCCCTGTAGGGGTCAGCTTCACCCTCGACATGGACGGGCAGGAGGGAGTGGGTGCCTTCCTTGCGCTGCAGCGTTGAGGGGGGGAGTCGCATTTCCCACCCCCACCTGGCATGATTCCCCCTGCTTTTTTCAGTTTTAAAATACTCATGCCCATAACACGCATGTGGATAGAGCCCATCTCTGCTCCTAGGACACTGCTAAGCCCTGGCCCTGCCTCACTGAGCCCTGGGCCTGGGGTGAGTGGGTGCCAGGGTCAGTGGCCTGGGGATTCATGGGCTCTGGAGTGGGACTTTTCCTGTCCTGTGTTCTCTGAGAGGCTGAGCACAGTGGCAGGCTCCCCTGTTGCTCGCCCCACAAGGGGTGAGGAAACTGGGCCCAGAGCAGAGCTGCCCTACAGAGGGCCTGGTGTGTCAGTGCTGCCTTGAAGCTGATCTCTCTCCAGTCTGTGCTGGGCTTGGTGATGATGGTGCTTTATGACTTTAATAATTTGGAGTACCTGCCCGCAGAAATCATTTCTTCCTGCTCTGCCCCAGAAAGGGCCACATTGGATCTGTGGGCATGGCTGTGCCCGTGGGCACTTCACCTCAGAGCTGTCCTTAGGTGCACAAGTCCAGAGCCATGATCACAGTCCCCAGAAAGATGCTGCACTGACATTCATGTGTGCACATGTGCACCTGTGCGTGGGGGCATGATACGCCTGACCCACTATGGGCTTTCAGGGAGGTGAGGGGCTGGGAGGGTCCCTGAGAGTCCTGTAGGTGACGTCCTATTGCCCGGACCTGTGGGCAGCGGGGGGGGAGGGGGGTTGTGCTGTCTTATCAGAACCCATGCTGACCTGGAGGTCAGAGTGGGTGGCCAGAGAAATGTGGGTGAGGGGATGGACAGAGGAGCTGTGGCTGGCCCTGACCTTTGGGTAAGAAGACAGTGAAAATAGGATATGAAACCCTTGATTTGAACATTTCTTCCTAGGCCTTGTGCTTTTCTTGTGTTGCCTTTAAAAAACAAAACACTGAAAGGGTGAGATGATAAACCTGCCAGAAGCTAGGGTGCCTGGAGGACCCCTGCCCCTCCTTCCCCCACCCCCTCCCTCCCTCCCTTTGACCTTCTCCAGATCCAGCCAGGTCCGCTGCCTGGGAAGAACCTTCCTCGAGAGATGCACGCAGTAGGGAGGCCATGCTGAGGGCAGCGCTGCCCCTCCACCTAGCCTCACCTCTCCCTCTGTTGGACCCAAGGCTCTTGAAGGGCACCCCTGCCCCCTCACAGCAGGGGATGCTGCTTTCCTCTAGACTCAGATGACAGAGATGGGCTGAGTGAGGACTCCAGGGTTTCACACTTGTAGAAAGTCTTTGCCAGCAGAATGTGGAAGTTGGTGTGTGTCCGTTTGTGGGACAGGGTCAGTGACTCGTGCAGGCAAGGCTGGGGGCCGAGGGCTGGGGTCTTGGGACTGCTTCCCTGAGGGTCTGGTTGAGGGTCCACAAGAACTATCAGGTTCCTGGAGGGGAGTTCCTGTCGTGGCTCAGCGGTTAATGAACCCGACTAGTATCCAGGAGGATGCGGGTTCGATCCCTGGCCTTCCTAAGTGGGCTAAGGATCCGGCCTTGCTGTGAGCTGTGGTGGAGGTCCCAGATGTGGCTCGGATCTGGCATTTCTGTGGCTGTGGTGTAGGCCAGCAGCTACAGCTCCTATTGTAGCTCTAGCCTGGAAACCTCCATATGCCACGGGTCCCACCCTAAAAAGACAAAAAGACAAAAAAAGCAAGATTCCTGGAGGAAGCCACTCAAGCACCCAGGGAAGGAGCTGCATCCCGGGGTGGGGGTGGGGCTGTGGGGGGAGGACTCCAGGGTCAGTGGGGAGAAAGGGATCCCCAGGCAGTGGCCTCATGATGCTAGCACCCTCTAAATCTGTGCCATTGGGACAGGAGCTGACCTGGGGCATTCTTGAGCTGGGACATGCCAGGGCCCATCATTGCTAATGTTGGGTTTCTTTTAAATTTTGGAATACTTTGCCTGGTTCTAAAGCGCTGTATAAAATCAGCAGGAGCTTCGGCTCTGGTGTGAAGAGATGGTCGCTGCTTTTTTGCATCTGTGGTTTCCCCGAGTGTAGGTCTGCTGCGAGGGCCCTAGATGTAAGTCCTCAAGGCTAACAGCAAAGGTTATGACCAATTTTGGAGCTTTAATCTCAAGTCCATGGATCTGGTTTGTTGGATTGAAAGTATAATGCGTAGGTTTCCCCCTGGGGAATTCTGGATAGATGCTGTATCTTCTCCCGAGGTTTAAAGAGAATGAACATTTCAGAGAGTAAGTGTAGAAACCTGCCCCGAACCCAGTATCAGCCTGAGGTTGTTTCGTTGAAGCTGCATCTTCATTCTCGGGGTGACAGTCTGCTCAGTATGTCCCCCACTGAGCCCCGGGAGCAGGGATGGGGATGTGGGCAGGAGCTGGGACCCCAGTGTGTAGAGTTCTGGGATGATGGGGTAACAGGCCAGGGAAGCTTTCCCACCCCCACATGCATACACCTAAGAGTGGGAACCCCAGGTGAGGGTGGGAACCCCTATCCTGAGGGCAGGGGAGGTCCTGAGAGGCTCACAGCAAGGGAGGGAAAAGGATCAGGTTTCTAGTCTAGAAGGGCCCTCTCAGCAGCATGGACGTAGACCCAGGTCTTAGTGCTAGTGGCTGTAACAGAGAATCATAGGCTGGGGGGCTTAGAAACAACAGAAATGTGTTTTTCCCATTTCTAGAGGCTGGAGGCCCAAGGTCAGTGGCTGGTGTGGTCAGCTTCTGGTGAGGGCCCTCTCCTGGGGTGTAGATGGCCGCCTTCTTGCTGTGTCCTCACACGGTGGAGAGAGAGCTTGCTGGCTCTTTGGGGTCTCTTTCAGTAGGGCGCTAATCCCATTCAGGAGGGCTCCACCCCCATGACCTAGTCACCTCCTAAAGACCCCACCTCTCATTACCTGTTACGTTGGGGGTTAGGATCTAACGTATGTATTTGGGGGGCACACGCACATGTGGGCCATTGTGATTCACATGGGCTAGTTGAAGGTGACTCTAATTATCCAGACTGAAGTGGGGTGATGGTGGTGACAGAACTGGGGGGAAGTGGACAGACTCCAGTTAGGTTTGGTGGCAGAATGGACTGGACTCGGGCTGGGGGTATATGGGGTGAAGGCCTGTGTAGCTGGGAGAGGGTATTGTCACTGTCCGAGATAAGGGCGGTGGCAGTGCCTGGGTTGGTGTGGAGGGGAGTGGGGGTTTACTTTGGGCGTGTTAAGATGGACATCCCTGTGGGGCCTCCCAGGGGAGCCACAAGCAGGCTGTTGAGTATGTGGGGCTGGGCTTCAGACAGCTAAGGTGTCCTCTGCAAGTAGGGGACCACAGAAGCTATGGCATCTGTGGCATCTGTGTCGCAGGGAGAGTGGGCAGATGAGAGGCGTTTCTGCAGCCAAATCCCAAGGATGTCAGCATTCAATGGCTGGGTCTCCACCCTGATGGAATGGCCGTAGAGGGAGGAGGAGACCATAGCCAAGGACACGTGCTCAGGAAGGAGGCAGTGGTGAAATGATGACCAGAAGGGCCTACTGGATGGGAGGGCACAGACGTTACAGGTGCTGTTGGCACTGTGGTGTCCACAGAGCAGTGAGGATAGCAGCCAGGCCGAGACATGCTGAGGAAGGAGTATGGGCACAGACAGGCAGGCCTTTCTAGACACTTGGCTTCAAGAGGGAGGAGAGAGGGGCCCACCTGGAGGCAGGGATGTGGTGAGGGAGGGTTTAACCCTGTGGGGGGAGACTGGGGATGTTCAAAAGCTGCAGGGAGATCCAAATAGGACTCTGTTCAGTGCACGGAGGGAGGGGAAGGGATGGAGTTGCAGGGGATCCTTAGATCCCTGTGGGGGCCCCACTGCTGCACAGGAAAGCAGAAGGAGGGCTGGTCAGATGCCCCTGGGGGCATGGGCATATTTGAGAGCAAAAGGTGATGCCGTCAAGGACAGAGAGGGAGGGGCAGCCGGAAGTTCAAGAGGATTGGACAAAGGTATGAAAGAGCCCTGCACAGCGGCGGGGGAGGGGGGGGAGGGGGGGGAAAGAGCTTCCCAGAGGAGCCCATGAGGGTCACCAAGGGGTTCTGAGGGCATTTAAGGCCATGAATTTGTAATGGAACCACTTTGCCTTGCTGGGGGCTTTTTCCAGCCGCAGGCCCAGAGGAAGCATGGGTGGAGTGTTGCCGAATCCCTTGGGGATGTGGGGTGCGAGAGCTGAGGGCATGGAGCAGGTGGGATTGACCTGGTGGACAGTGGCATCCATGCTGGGCAGGTAGATGATTTCAGAAACAGTAGGTCAAAGGTGAGACCACAGGACCCTGGCCAAGGGGAGGATCAGGAGGAGACTGCTGGCCCTAAGGGCCAGGGAACCACAGCATATCCAGCTGTGGACACTGGAGAGGCTCCAGGCAGGCCAGCTCAGGAAGGAAGGGAGCCTGAGGGCCAGGGCCAAGGTTCTGAGAAAAGAACTCTGGCTGGAGGTATGCAGTGGGAAGGAGGAGGCAAGCAGTGAAGAAAAAGTGGTCATGGGCCTCAGAGGAAGGCTGAGTGATGACCCCCAGGCTGGCAGACTGTGGACTTGGGGCCACATCCCTGGCCACTTGATTTTGTGTCTGAAGCTTTGCTGGCCCACAGCTAGACCTGCACAGGTACACACATTTGGGCCTGCTCTTGTGCTCCAGGTGCAGAAGTGGCTAGTTGCACAGAGACTGCACTGCCTAAGATCATTTGCATCTGGCCTTTTACAGAAAAGGTTTGCTGACCCTACCCTACAGTGGTCTGTCCAGTACAGGAATCACCTGTAGTCACATGTGGCTATTTATGCCAATTAATTAGGATTGCGTAACATTCTAAAATTCAGTTCCTATGTTGCATTCACCACAGTTCAATAATTCCAAAGCCACCAGAGGCCAGTGGTTCCCATATTAAACAGAACGGAGATGGAACCTTCCAAGGCAGTAGATGGAGCAGGGAATATGTCGCCTAGCCTGGACCTGGGGTGCATTGAATGGGAGGGGCCAGAAAGGCCTTGTGAGGGGGCTGCAGGCAGAGCCCTCTGCACAGAAGCAGAGGACTGGAGGGCAGCGGGCATTTGCCTCCAGAGCTCCCAGAGGACCCTGGAGCAGGCATGGAAATGTTTGGGAACGGGTGCCTCTGGGATTGCAGCACGTGCCTGTCCCCCTGGAAGCCCAAGTGCCTTGAGTGACAGCTGCCTGGAGCCCCAGAACTGCCCTCCTAATACTGTGCATGCAGTTTCCTGGCCTGGGTGTTGATTTTGTGCAGTTACTGGCAGAGTGTGCCGTGGAATCACGGGGCAGGAGCCCAGCTTCCTCTGCTGGCTGCAGACAAAGGCGATGTCCCTGATGCCTGGTTCGTTTGTCGTCCAGGAATCTGATAACTGTGCCCCCTTCAGTTCCAGGGCCCTGTGAGCCAGAAGACCTCATTGATGGGATCATCTTTGCTGCCAACTACCTGGGGTCGACACAGCTGCTTTCGGAGCGGAACCCTTCCAAAAACATCAGGATGATGCAGGCGCAGGAGGCTGTCAGCCGGGTCAAGGTAGGGGCAGCCCAGGAGCACCTTGGTTCAGTTCAGGGGCCACTGGAGCCGAGTGGGTGACACAGGACCTCTGTCCAGCTCTGACCCTATAGCCTGGGGCGCAGAGGATGAAGCTCATTAATGAGGAACTGCCACTGCCCCCACCCCCAAATGCAACTGTTAAAATATGACTCTTCAGAAGCATTCCAGACCCAAAACATGTATGTATGGAGCCTCCCATCCCATGTTGATAGTCTGTATATCTTTAGTGCCAAAGGGCCTACAGAAGGGGAAACAAAGAAATTATATGTTTTATGTAAATTCCTGACCTCAAGTAAAACCCTTTGGTACTTACAGCTCTTGTTTGGAAGGGTGGGTGCGGCGGGGCAGTGGGAGGACAAAGCGAGTCAGCAAAGCCAACAGGTCAGCAAGGAGGGGTGTGGTGGTCTAAGGAGGTGCCCCTCTGGGCCACATGGGGGGAGGGGGAGGAAGGATGTCAGCTGGCCCCCTCACCCTACTGTCATCGCTTTGGCAAAGGGAAAGGGGGTTCGAGGCTTGAGCCCAGTGCAGTGGTTGAGGGAAAGGGAAGCAAGCCCTGGGCCCTCCCCACCCGTCAGACCCCAGCCCAGCTCCAACCACTCAGCCTCTTCTCCATCCTCAGTGGTGCCCTTGTTGCCCCGGGTGGGGTCAGTAATTCCACATGCTTCTGATCACCCTGTGTGCTCCATGGGCTGGGAGCTGCCCCTGGGGTCTTGACCGTGGGATGGAAAGAGCCCTCCTGTGCCTTCCTTCTCTTTGTGCCCATCTGTTTTTTTTTTTCTCTTTCACGCTGCTCAGAGGATGCAAAAGGCTGCTAAAATCAAGAAGAAAGCGGTGTGTAGGGTGTGGGGGTGTGCTTGTGTTTCTGTGGCGTGCCTTGTGCCGTTGCGGGGGGAGGCTAGGAACAGAAATGATGTAGCAAACTTTTTTTCCGCTTCGCCAATGCCAGACTTTTGAATGAAATCACACTTTTTTTTAACCGCCCACTTACAAAAGCATTTACTCATTGCCCTTTTTCATTTTTCTTTTTTGAGTCTCCATGAGCTAGAGCATGGCTGCTGCCGTGATGTTGCTGTTGTGTGTAGACATTTTTAAATGCAGCATTTGATGTGACTGTGTGATGCATTTCATGCCTAGGCCCCCTGTACAGAATTAATTAAATCGTTCTGATATTTAAAGACTCATTAAGTTTAATTTACTGGATCAGGACGATGAGAAGCTCAGTTTTCCCAGGAGGTGCTTTTTCTTGAGAAGTTTCTGGAGCATGGGGAGACTTTTAAAAATCTCCGGTTAACCTAGCTCTTTGTTCATCAGCCTCATCATTTAGTAAACACTGAGCATATTCTAACCATTGTCCTGATGTAAGAAATAGCCAGTCCTTGGTGTCTGAGGGGCTGGCTTGGCCCCGGCTTGTTGCTTAAACAGTAGAGTTAGTCTGGATGTGCCCTCCTGGAACCCCGCCTTCTGGCGGTGTGGTCAGAGGATCTGTCTGGGGTCTCCCTCTGATGTTTGCTTTTTGCCCAGCAGCCTCTCCTTTGATTCCTCCAGCTGCAGGAGAGGAAGGAACTTGAGCATCTCTCTCTGCTCAGGCTCTCTGCTGAGTGCCTCCAGGCAGAGCGGACGGGGCTTGCTTCCCCTAAAGGAGGTGGCTCCCTGCCCACAGTTACCTGGTGCCCCCCTGGGCAGCTGGAGCAGGAAGGCAGTGTGGACCACAGTCTGTTCCTCAGACCTGAGGTCAAGAGACGTCTGAGGGGTTGGGCGCAGGCAGACCCAGCTCAGAACAGCTTCAGCGGCCAGCCAAGGCCAGCTGATGATCTCCCTGAAAGGTGCTCCTTCTCTCGGACAGGGAGCAGCACAGGCTTATTCCAAGGGCCCCCTCACTGGCCTGCCCACAGCTGGCCAGGCAGACAGTAATGGGAGGGTTTTCCTAAGTGAGCCGTGTCCCCAGCAGTGTCCCCACACCCCTGACTTGCTGGTGACTGTAGGGTTACGGTCCCCATTGTTTGTGGTCCTTCTGTAGGGCCTATGCTGCTGTACCCCTCTTCCTTCTTGCAGCAGGGGGTGCTGATGGGGCGACCTCTCTGTCCCTCATCCATCTCCCCCCAGCTTGAGCCCAAGTCAGCTCTGAGTTTGCCCCTGTTCTCCCATCAGGTGTATCACAACTCTGGTTTCCTCCAAAAGTGTCCCTAAAACCAAGGTCCAGACACACCTGTTCTACTTCTGGCCCAATTTACTTTTTGGAAGGAAGATTTTGAGCACAGTCCCACAATATCACCTTTAAAAGTCTGTGGATGTAGACGAGAACCTGATCCTTAAAAACCGAGAAGAATGTAGTTCCTTCACGGTCCTGCAGGCCATTTTCAACAGCAGCAGTTTGGACCCTTCTGTTTATAGTCAGTTAAAAGCAGTGTCACCCTGTGGTAGACCAAGGGCCCCAAAGACCTTTTCCCCTGAAGACTGAAGAAAAATGCAGATTTGTCTTTGTAGTCTGGGGCCTCTCTGCGACTCAGAATTCTTAAGGGATAGTCAGCAGGGGGATTTTGATTTCGGATTTTCTAGTGAGGAATTAAATCACAATTTCTACTCCTTTGAAGTGAAAGATACACTTCTCTGGGCACCCCACTGACCACAAATGACTGTTTACTTCAGTGGGCAAACCAAAGCACTTCAGTGGGCATTTCATCACCACTGTGCAGCAGTTACTGGGGTTCCCACAGATGTTAGAACCTGTGACAGGCAGTCCTGGCTTGAGGCAGACCCGGAGCGGTGCACTCAGCTTCCAGAACATTCCTTTACACATCACTAGCAGCCGTGCGATGCACCTACTCAGGAGGTGATTAAACGGGTGTTTGTGGGACGGCTTCTGCCGGGTCCTAGAGAGAGGCAGCACGTGGTCCAGTCGGGGCCCAGCTTCTTTTAGGGCTTTTGGAAGACTGACTGATGCTGCTGGGGGCTTGACGTGACTGTGGCTTTAAACCAGAAGATAATGCGGATGTGCTAAGCCACACTCTTTGAAAACGTGTTCCTCTTTTCCTGGGGGCCCTTGGAATCTCAAGTCCAAGAATGTAGCTCCAGGAGACAGACCCTGAGTACCCACTGGGTCTGGCAAGGCTTCTCCAGGGGTTGAGGGGCTGCACTTTGCATGCTGTGACACAAGCCCCAGGCATCCGGCCCCCCTTGTGCTTGGCTTCCTGGAAGCGGTCCCCTCCCGCCTTCCCCTACCCTGTGCAGACGCCCCGAGAGCTCACTTAGCTGAGGATGCGCTCGGAGGAGCCCTGCCTTTAGACTCCCATGGCTGCTTCTGCCGCGGAGCTTTTCCCTCTAGGGGCGCTCAGGGTCCTTAGTGAGATCGGCAGGCCTTTGTTTGAGTTAGTTCTTTTTAAAGGTTTGTAACAGTCTGCACCATCCTTTCTTAGAATTCTGAGGGGGATGCCCAGACTCTGACCGAAGTGGACCTCTTCATCTCCACCCAGAGGATCAAGGTGTTAAATGCGGACACACAGGTGAGCCTTGGAAGACGGTCATTTAAAATCTCGTACAGGAGCTCCCAGGAGAGCAAGGTTGAGCTGCAGATTTCCCTCTGGCGGGGTGAGACGGCTGTCCCCGGGACAGTTCCCCCTGAGCTCCTACTGGGGAGCAGAGCAAGCTGGGTGGCAGCAGCCCTGGGCTGGGAGGGGTGAAGCTGGGGATCAGGTCTCTACAGCAGCAATAGGGATGAAGAAGAGACAGGATGAAGGGGAGGCGAGGGGGCGGGCCTGTGTGTGCACCATTGGGATTCTGGAACGGCCTCTTGAGGCCTCTGCATGCCGGCTGGGAAATGGAGCTAGAGGGGGGAATCCTGGTGGCCCTCGGCGCTCCAGCGGGGTGGGTCTAAGATTTTCTACCTGTAGACCCTGTGCCCAGGTTGTGTCTGACCTCAGTTCTGGTCGTCCTTCCTTTACCTGCATCCCTGCAGGAGCCTGCTATTGTGCAGAGACAGGAAACAGACACTCAGCCAGAGAGGAGGTTTTGGGCTGAGGGGTTCAGGTAGATAGCGGGGTGAGGGGGGGAAGGCCCCGGTGGGGCTGCTGCCTGAGACTTGCCCTGTGGAAGGGAGGGAGGCAGCCATGGAAAGAGAGGGGGAGGGCCCTCCTTACTCTGGGGATAGGTGAGACATTGGGTGATGGTCCCCTCACTCCTTGCCATGGACAAGTGATCTATGTGGTGACACTAGGCGGGTGGGCAGCTGGTTCCCCAGCACCCTTTGCCTGAGGGTGTTAGCGTCCAGCTGTGACCTTGCTGGGGTTGATTACAACATTGGAAATGCAAAATGGTGATTTTCTAATTATGTCATGCTTCTGACTTCTACCATCTGACGGGTGCTTCTGTGCAGAAGAGCTGCTTTTTCTTTTCTCCTCTTTTTCTCTCTCTCTTTTCACTGTGGACTCATGGATTTTTTTTTTTTTTTTTAAGCTTGTGTTATAATCCATTACCACTGTGATTCTTTCTGGTGCTCAAATTATCTCAGATGTGGCCAGAGACCCTCCTACTGAGCCCTGTGTCATCCTGGCATCCTGCCTTCAGTCTCTGAGCATGTCCTTCTTCCTGAGACAGTGAGGTGTTCTGAGCCCCCTTTGCACTCCCTGCCCCAGTCCTGGAACCAGCCATCTCTTTGGAGCCCTGGTTCCTTGCCGTGAGGAGTGACGCACAGAAACAGAGACGCAGGTGCTGGCTGTACCCATTGTTGCGGGCGGGGGTGTGTGTGGGCATTGACCCTGGGCCCTTGAAATGAACAGAGCTGGACAATAAGTTTTTAAAATCCAAGAGTTCATGTATACATGCCTCCTATTCAAGACCAGTACCAGAGGGTCCTGCCCCCTTTCCATCCCCACCCTCATCGCACAGTGTAGACTTCAGGGTCCCAACTCCCTCCCTGTGTTTTTTCATTTCCTGTCTCCTGGAATTGAAGCTGCTTCTTTGAATTTGCAATTCAGCATATAGACCGTGCAAATGGCTGGGCTCTGAGAGGAGCACAGGAGGGCTCTTAGGTATCGGCTGAGCTGACTGTCACCTCTCGGGCCCAGTGGGCAGGAAGACTTGACATTCGGAGACAGAGGAGGCAGCAGGTATGTCTTAGAGCTGGAGTGGCCCCATGACATGCCTCCTGCCAAGCCCCTTCCAGCCTAGCCCGCTATCCAGGCCCTTGGCACATCCCACTGTGGGCAGCAGAGGCCTCCTTCCTCCTCAGAGGTCCGTCCCCATGTCTAGGCCTGTGCTTCGTTCCATTGATCTTTGTGTCCAGCTGCTCTGCCCCCCTTCATGGGGCCTTGCACTTGGCAAGAACTCAGGGAGTCACCCAATGGGTCAGGTGTAGGACACATCACAGCCTTGGGCTTTGTTTCCTGATCTTTTGTAGGCAAATCATCTGGATTAGTACCTCCCTCCCACTTCTCTAGCCCCCATCTTTCATCCACTGCCTGTCAAGGTCCCAAAGGCCACCCTGGGTTCAGGAAGTTGATAAGAGGCCTCACAGGATTTGGCATATAGCCATACTCATGGCTGTGCTTTACTGCCGCACCAGGATGTGGAGCAAAACCAGTGAAGGAGAAGCTGCGTGGGGCTGAGCTCAGGGGAACCTGGAGTCCTCCCCCTGTGGGGTCACGCAGGATGAGCTTAAGTTCCCAGCCACAAGCTGTGACAGTGTGTGTGAAGTGTAGGCTGTTGGGGAAGCTCAAGGGCATCAGCGCCTGAGGTCTTCACCAGGGCTGTTTACACAGGCACCTGTTCTGTGGGCATCAAAGTCCAGACTCTGGAAAGTAAGTAGGGCTCAGGCTGGACCACTCTGCCTGCCGGGTGCCTTACACATCGTGAGCTATTCTCATCAGGTCTCATGGCAGAAGCCCTCCTGAGACCCAGGTTCCCAGGCCAGACAAGGGCCTCCTGCGGGCAGCTGTTCTGAGAACGGCGTAAGGCCTGCTGTGCCAGCCTGCCTCTGCACAGCCTATGGTCCCTCAGTTGCTGCAACCCTGGGCCTGAAAGCTGGGCCCGAAAGCTGGGCCCATCTCTGAGGACCTGAGGTCTTGGACAAGTTTCTGAACATGTTGGAGCCTGGGTGATTCTCAGAGGAAAGCCTCATGTTAGGTCTCTCGAGGGCTGGTGAGGGAGCTGAGAGCAGGGCTCACTGTGCAGCCACCACTCTTCACTCCATCCTTTGCTTCTTTTGAGTCTCTGGTGGCTGAACAGGACCCACAGATAAGATATTGGCTCACAAGAATGGACAAAGCCAGAGGCCAGGATCTCCATTGCCTGCTTGTTTAAGTTGGACTTCAACCTGGATGGGCTTCCCATCCCACTGGCCACAGCATTGTGGCCACATCATGACGCAGCTGCTGCCGGGTGCCCACCTCCCAGGTACAGAGCAGGGCCATGCCACAATGCTAGCTCTTTGCCCCACTGAACTTTTCCTGCAGCTCTGCTTTCTCAAAGTCAGTTCTTGAGCTCTCTCCCAGAGTCTTGGCCACATCACAACAACATGAACCTCCCACCTTCCCATTCCCACGGAATGAGGGCTCTGTTACTGTCTGTCCAAAGGGCCTGGGGCTCCTCTCCTTTCACCTCTAGTGCTCCTGCCATAGTTCTGTGCCCTTACACTCTGCAGAGAGCTGGCTGGGCCCCCAGAGTCACAGCTTCTGCCCTGGGGACCATGTAAGACCCTCCAGTGTCTGCTGGAGGTACCTCATGGTGCCCCAGTCTCTATAAACAGGAGACCTCAGAGACCCCTTTGTGGACTGCCCCAGGGACATGCTTCTGGTGACTCAGATCTGGTGCGGAGGGGACACTCCCCTGATCTCAGTCAGATGTCCCAAGAAAGCCAGAGGCCACCTAGGGCTCAGGTACACAGCCAAGGGTGGGCCAGCTGTGCCAGGCCAGGGAAGGGGCAGAGAGAGGATGACATCATGGACCAGGACAGGGCCCTCTACACGCATCCACTCATCTCAACTTGGTGAGAGACAAGCCCATCACAGTCCTTGCAGCCACATTTGTAGTCTCCGAGGGTCAGCCTAGGGTCCTCCCTCTTCTCTGGTTGAACCTCTGCTTGTCCGAGGTATTCATAGGATGTTTTCATTTCTGGCTTCCCAGTGGAAAGCCCCAGTCCCATTGGGATGCCCCAGCCCAGTAATCTCTCCTCTCTTTGCATTTATGTGGTCGGCTGCCCTGAGCCTTGCTTTCTGTTCATCTCCTCCCCTTCCCAGCATAACTGGTGCATCTGCACAGATGGGGTTCCCTGCTTGGAAGTCCTCATTCCTCAGGGGAGCAGCTCTGCCTGGGTCTGCTCCCCAGCCCAGGGAGAGTCCTTTCTGCCTATCCCCTCGGTGGAGCCTACAGAGGGGCGTGAGGGCTGATGACCTGGTCCTAAAACTGCTTAGCAGGGAGCAGCCCTCCTGTGGGTTGGCAGTCAAAGTCCCACTGTCCTCTGGGTCCTGTCCCCCTTACGTGAATAGACCTGGAGTCGGGAGGGAGAACTTGGGGTGTTTTTACACACGGTTGGGAAATGGGTCTGGTGGAATCACTCTTTCCTCCTTCCATGATGGAATACTGATGGCACTTCCTTGCTTATGGTGTCTTGAGTTGGAGCCCTCTGTATGGGGGGAGGCCAGGGCTGGTGGGGGTGGCAGGCCAAGGAACCTGCCATTTCATTGGCTGCCCCACGTGGGAGAGCCCATTCCCTGCTTCCTCCTGCATGTCCTGGAATCTCTCAGCTGGCCGTGGGGAGAGGGAAGATGGCACAGGGTTAGTGGAGGTGGGCGGCATGGCTCTCCCTGCACATGAACTGACCGAGCCCTGCCCTCCTTGGGCTTTGGGATCACTGGGGGTAAGGAGAACATAGCTGGGAAGTTGGGTCAGGAAAGTTCTATGATCTGTGGTCTGGCCACCTGGCTGAGGTGTTTGGGGTGACTTGTCCAGTCGTGGGCAGTGTAAGTAGCTTGAGAGCGTGCTCTGAGGCAGTCCAGGATGAATTGGAAGAGAGCGGTGGCAGGAAAGTGGTTTGACTAAAAGATGAAAAGTGCGGCAGAGGGTCTGGGAGGTGGGAACAGATGGGGATACCTAGGATGCTACAGACAAGTGGCAGACAGCCTTCATCTGTGGGGAAGGGGCCCCTGTCATTGGTGTGAGCTCAGAGCTGGGGCAGAAGGGCATTTCTGACACCTGAGGGTTGAAGCAGGTGTTTCTAAAAGTGGCCAGAAATCAAGAGATGCTGAAGAGCCACCCCCTGCTGTGTCCCTTCTTGGAAGGTGGCTCTTGTGGTGATAAACCATTTCCACAGCCTTGCCAGAAAACTCATCGGCTCCAGGAAGGCTAGTGTGGGGCCATGTCTGCTGCAGAAGTGGATTCTGTGAGGAAAAAGGGCAGCAGGGTTGCTGAAATGCCCAGTTTTCTTTTGCGGAAAGAGAAAGAAGGTATATAGGACCAACTGATTATGTTCCTAGAGCCTCTGAGTGCAGCCTTGTTAGGTAGGTGTCCTGGACACCATGCTCAGTGGAAATTTCTGTCAGGGCAGAAGCCATCAAGAGTAATGGACCTGCCATGGCCCGAAGGGCTTGAAAGGCTGAGAAGACTTGTGGATCAGAGTCAGGCGAGCTGCCTCCATGTCACTGCATCCCGGCCTGAGCCTAGGCTGCTTGGGCTCCCTGGGATGAACCCATCCCTGGAAAATGTTAGCTCTGAAGCCTTCCTCCTCTGCGTGGCAGGCTATCTGGGCCAGGCTCCCTCCTTGAAGGGAAGGCACTCTCTCCAAAGCCACAGATGGCCTCTGATTGGGTGCAGGCGGGCCGCAGCATGTGACAGGCTGCTGAGCTTCCCTGCATAGGACCAAGAGCTCCACCCAGCATCAGGCCTCCACAATTGTCACTTTGGAAGCCTTGGAGCTAAGGTGAAGGCAGGTCACCTTGACTGTGGATCACCTCCCTAAAAGCTCTGTTCACTGGGGCAATGGCTCTCCCCAGGGGGGACTTTGTCCCTCTGGATGTTTGGCCACAGTTGGAGACCTTGGTGGTTGTCACAACTTGGGAAGAAGGTGAGTAGAGGCCAGGGATGCGTTCAAAGTCCTACAGTGCACAGGACAGCCCTCCCAGCACAGAGGTCCAGCTCCAAAAATCAGGAGTGTCAAGGTTGAGCACCCCCAAATCAGCTATTTTAAGGGCTTGCTCCCCATAACGTGGCCCTTGTGCCTCCCCCGACAGGAGACCATGATGGACCACGCCCTGCGCACCATCTCCTACATCGCAGACATCGGAAACATCGTGGTGCTGATGGCCAGGCGCCGCATGCCGAGGTCGGCCTCTCAGGACTGTATCGAGACCACCCCTGGGGCCCAGGAGGGGAGGAAGCAGTACAAGATGATCTGCCACGTGTTCGAGTCCGAGGACGTAAGTAAGCGCAGGCGCGATGTTCCTTCCGAGGGCCCAGGCCCACTGGGGCTATAAATCCCAGGCCCTTCAGAAACCCAGTGTCAGCTGGAGGTCCTGTGCACCATTGCAGGAATGGAAGCAATGGCATTACCATAAGTTTGCAGAGACTGTGAACACAGCTCCATGTTGCTTCATGAAGTAAGTTCTTCAAGAGCTATTGATAAATGGAACCATAGGAGTTCCCTGGTGGCTCAGTAGGTTAAGGGTCTGGCATTGTCACTGCTATGGTTCTGGTCACTGTTGCTGTGGCTCAGTTTCCATCCCTGGTCTGGGAATTTCCACATGCTGTAGGCGCAGCCAAAAAGAAAAAGATAAAATGGAAGCATGGTTCAATATATGGAGGGAGCTCTCTAACAAGGTCCTTTAGCAAAAACTTCGTTCTCCCCAAAATAGCCCTTGACTGACTTTTTTTGTTGTTCACACTCACGCATGTCAGGGTTTCAAACCGAGAGGCACTTCTGCTTTTGCTCACGGCCACCTCAGTCCACACAAGCTAGAAAACACAGCGGACTCTTGGACAACACGGGTTTGAGCTGCGTGGGTCCACTTAAGGGTAGACCTCGTCAGTAGTAGATACTACATGTGACCGAGTTGCCTGAATCTGCAGATCCTGAACTGCAACACAGAGGAATCGTAGCTATGAAGGGCTGAGTATAAGGTAGACACAGATTTTTTTTTTTTTTTTAGACTATGAAGAGTGTGCATCCCTAACTCCCGTTTTGTTCAAGGATCAGCTGTAATTCTGAAGTTTAAAATACTGCAGAGTCACTAAACACTTTGACTCTTTCCTTAAATGGGATGAGAGCATCTTTCTGAGCCTGGAAGAGGCGGAAAGGGACTGAAGAAGGGAGCTCCACCCCTCTGCTCCCCACACCCCCCAAAGGCAGATCTTACCCAGGATGCCCCAGGAGGCAGCCACTGATCTGTTCCTATGATGTCACCAGGCTAAGGTTTTAAAAACTTCTCTCTCCTCCATGGACACTGGGAAAGGGCATTCTCCTTCACCAAAGGACTTCAGGATGTGTCAGGGGCCTGGAGCAATGGGAAGGGTCCCACTGTTTTCGGGTTTGAATGCAGGGTGGGTGGAGGCAGTGATCTTCTTGCTAAGAAGTTGAAGTCAACCACGAGTGCTTTGAAGCAATGACATTTATTTATTTATTTATTTATTTATTTATTTATTTATTTATTTATTGCTTTTTAGAGCCATACCCATAGCATATGGAGGTTCCCAGGCTAGGGGTCTAATCGGAACTACAGCTGTTGGCCTACTCCACAGCCACAGCAATGCAGGATCCGAGCTGCATCTGTGACCTACACCACAGCTCACGGCAACACCAGATCCTTAACCCACTGAGTGAGGCCACGGATCGAACCTGCAACTTCATGGTTCCTGGTTGGATCCATTTCCACTGTGCCACGACAGGAACTCCAAGCAATGACACATTTATAGGAGAAGAGATTTAAATGTGGACCCACTGGTGCACACGTGTGCTCCTTTCCCCATGAAACATACAGACGTGTGTGGACACTGGCACAGGCATTTTTGTGTGCCTCACGGCTAGAGGAGGTCTCAGAGACCTGGTGTTGGGGGAATGTGATGGGCCTGGAGAAGGGCTGCTGTGATGGGTGGGGTGCGGTGGGAAGCAGGTCAAGTTGCAGAGGGTGACAGTCTGGTAAGGGGAGCAGGAAGGAGCCCTGAGGTACCAGCCGTGTCCTGAGTGCTTAGGTGGCCTTGGTTTCTCAATTCCGTGGGAGAGAAAGCTGAGAGCAAAGGCAGGAGTGGATGGGGCTCCAGGTGGTCTTTGACGGCTTGAGGGAAAGACCAGTGGGAGGGGTGTGAATGGGACAGAGCTGCTGCCCGGAGAGTCAGACCCTGATGCCAGGTGGTGGCTCCCCCAAGTTGGTTGCTAGTGTGAGTGAGGGATCCAAGAGTCTGGTGAGAGCAGAGTGGAGCACCTGGAGGAAATGGAAGGTGGCCTTAAGGGTCATGATGGCCCCCTCAGAGTCTCTTTTTCCCCCCCTTTAAGGTGGATACTGGTGTGGATGAGCTGCAGAAATGAAAGTCCTGGGGGCTGGGCAACTTCCTCTCCCCTCCTTCACCCACACACAGAGGCCACCTCTGAGTGCGCACCTCTGATGCCAGCCCCTTGGGGGAGGCTCCCCCAGAGTCTGCTCGGGACTGTCCCCAGCCAGGGTAGGAGGGATGCCAGGACGCCGGGCAGATGGGGGTATGGGAGACTGCAGCTTGCAACTGGTGGGAAGACACTGGACTGCAACCCACGGAGCCCAGGCATGGACAGCCTCGGCCCCCAGGTAGTGGGCAGTGGGCGGAGTGAGGGGAATAGAGCGATGCTCTCACACACTCTTCCCAGCCAGGGAACAGATGGACCCAGAAGCCTGGGGGCAGCAGGTGGTGGCAAACTCTAGACCTCAGTGGGGCAAGGCAGGTCCAGCTCTCTGGGGTGTCCTGTGCCTCTACCCCAAACACTTGGATCAGCTTCCTCCCAGAAGCTCCAACCCCCAGCTTCCATAACTCCCCAACCCAAGCCCTGCTGTGGTCTGGGCCAGTGGTGCCACCTGGTGGCCTCAGGGCTCCATGCCTGGTCCTCCTTCAGCGAGCAACCAGACTGCCAAGAGGCTGCTCCTGGGTGTGGGCAGGGCTCCGTCCTGCAAGTGGACACAGGCTTCCCTCCTGCAGACTGTTTGGGGCCCAGTTGGGGAGGGCTGTCCAGTCGGTACTGTTTAAAGGAAGGACTCTGGCCTTGGCCTCTGTTACCCGGCCCAGCCCTTTCTTTCACAAGGGCTTTTTCATTTGCAGCCTGTGAATTGTGCAGCATGTAGAGTGAAGTGGGCTTTAGGTCAAACCCCTTGATTCCACCTGTTTGCAGGTCCTGTTGACCCAAGGTTTGCTGGGGGCACCTGTGCAGAGGCCCCTTTTTGGCAACAGGGAGGTAGAGGGTAAATGGGTACTGGAGCCTCTGTGGCCTGGGGCTGAGGGATCACTGGGGGTCCCACTGCTTCTCTTGGACTGCCCAGCTGCCATTCACCTGACTCGTCCCGAGAGCTGGGTCTTAGCCCTTGTTTCCCGCCATCCTTATCTGTGCACCAGCAGGTGGCACATAAGCCCCATGTCCAGGCCTCTGCAGTGTCAGAGATTCAGTAGAGTCCATAGATGTGGTCCTGTTGAAATAGAAAGAAGTGATTGCTCCATGATTTGCCCTGTGCTGGTGTCCCTGAGGCCCCATGCTTCTTGGCCTCAGTCTGGTGCCTCCCCACAAAAGTGGCTGGCCACACACCCTGCCTCCCTGGCTGGATGGGTCTTATTGCTGCTGAGAGATAAAGGCTTGATGGATGGCTAACAGTCTCTGTGATGCTCCCCAGAGGACACTTCCAGTCTGTGTTTGGAATAAGATGGGTGGAAAGCAAATACGGTGTAGTCACCAGTGAAAGCAGCAAAACTATGATAGGTAGCAAGTAATTCATAACATCCCCAGACATTATTGGAATCTGTTCTTAGTCTTAGGATGTCTAAGACTTATGGCAGCTGGGGTTGGGTCGGGCGGGGGCAGCAGGCCCTGATGGGTCCAAGGCAGCACCCCCACAGAGACCCACAGTGGCATGTGGGTGGGAGATAGCTCTCTCAGGACCCAGGCCGCGGTCTCTCTGCTGCTTCCCTTATTGAAGCCCAGGCAGGGGCCCCTTGCAGGCTGTGCCCTCCTCTCCAGTGGGCACCCCTCCCCACAGGCTCAGCTGATCGCCCAGTCCATCGGCCAGGCCTTCAGCGTGGCCTACCAGGAATTCCTGCGGGCCAACGGCATCAACCCTGAGGACCTGAGCCAGAAGGAGTACAGTGACATCATCAACACCCAGGAAATGTACAACGACGACCTCATCCACTTCTCCAACTCAGAGAACTGCAAGGAGGTGGGCGGTTCTGTGCGGGAACTTCTCATGCATCTCGGCGGAGGGGTGGGGCACTCTAGACCTTCCTGGATGGGCACAGTCCCCTGAAACGCTGCCCAGATGTCCCTCTCCTCCTGCCATCAGAGCAGAGCACTTGTGTGTGTTGTGTGTGAAATGAGGTGTCCTTGTAACAAAGAGGCTGATGACAGTCTTAATGACCTTGAGAATGCGCCTTGTAGTGCTGCTGTTAGACAGTGCTCAGCTCCTGGGAGGTGTTTCTGAAAAGCATGTGGGAGGCACCTTTGAAACTGAGGACTTGGATGCTCTGCCCAGGGGAGTTAGGAAGCTGAGAGTAGTGGAGGCCTTGGCTGGTGCCAGTGGGCTGCTTAGGGGTGACTAGAAAGTTCTTCTGAGTCAAGAGAGCAAATCCCTGGGTGTAGCCTGTACCCTCACAGCTTGTCAGTGAGTGACAAGCTGTGATCCTGGCTGTTACTGAATGAATGAAGGACAGGCAGCTTTCTTAGAGTGACTCCTTAGGCGGAGAGAAAATAGAAGGCCTTTTCTAGACAAGAGCGGAGGCTGGGGCAGGGTTTGTGTCTGGCCTCAGAACATTCCTCTGGCCTCCATGGGTTTGGGAGCCTCCATGGGTTTGGGAGTGGTAAAGGAGCGGGAGCCAGGACACTGGGGTCAGTCTGAGGCTGGGGAAGTTGATGCTGGCGGGGAGGGGAGGGAGTCTCTGCTCTGATTCCCAAGGGTGGGTCCAAGGAGGGCTTGGGAGCCAGAGCTGGGCATGGCCAGGGGGGCAGTGGGCAGCACCAAGGGCCCAGGGTCAGGCCGATCCTTCCTCAGGTGCTGGGCAGAGGCCTGGTGCTCAGCCCCCATCTCGGGTGCCTCTTACTCTGCCAATTTCCTTGCAGCTGCAGCTGGAGAAGCACAAGGGAGAGATCCTGGGCGTGGTGGTGGTGGAGTCGGGCTGGGGCTCCATCTTGCCCACAGTGATCCTGGCCAACATGATGAATGGCGGCCCGGCTGCCCGCTCGGGGAAGCTGAGCATCGGCGACCAGATCATGTCCATTAATGGCACCAGCCTGGTAGGGCTGCCCCTCGCCACCTGCCAGGGCATCATCAAGGTGGGTGCACAGAGCCATTCCTTGCTTTATCCTTGCTGCTTGGAAAACTCCACTGACCCATGAGGAAGCTGAGCCCAGAGAGCCCCACCCAGTGACTTTGAACCCAAGACTGTACCCAGTCACTGACCTCAGAGAGAGACCTGGGCTGCCCCTTACTAGGGGTGGGGGGTGGGAGAGGGGATGTCTGCTCTCACTGAGCCCAATCCTGAGCCATGCTGACCCCAGGTGAGGGCTAAGGACCTGTACAGGTCAGGTGACCAGCTTGTCCTGGTTTGCCTGGAAGCCTGGGATGTTCACAGGGGAGCACTGACCATTCCACCTCTTGAGAAAAGTGCAAGGTTGGTCACCCTGCACTCGTCTGAGCAGGGAGGCTGCTTGGACCATCTGACCCAAGTGTGAAGCTTTGGGAGGTGCCAAGCTGCCTGTCCCTGGAGAGGGTTGCACAGAGGGGACACAAACAGGTGGGCCTCGGGGCCTCCATGCCAAGGGAGAGCCCCAGGCAGAAGGATCAGGCAAGGGAATCCAGACAGAGGGCCAGATTTCGGAGGGGTGTCCTGCAGCTTGTTGCCTCCCGCCCTTCGGGGGTCTCAGTGCCAGAAGATACACCTAGATGAAGGGCTCTCCTGAAGCCAGGACACTTATGAGCTGACGTCTGGATGGGGACCCAATGCGTATTGTGTAGCTAGGCAGACAGACAGACAGATGAGGAAGAGGCCTCAATGAGGGGGTGCCAGAAGCTTGGCCAGCCAGGACCTGCCTTCTGAGGGCTGCAACTCCAAGTCCACTTTCCCACCTGGGCTCAGATGGGGTCATGTCTGTATGTGATATGTGTGTGTGTGTGTGTGTGTGTGTGTGTGCATGTGCACGCCTGGCCAGAGGAACTCCCCTGCAGTGGCAGCCACGTTCAAGCTGCCCCCCCTCCTCCAGCTAACCCCAAGACCCTGGTCGGCAGCATCCACTGTCCTCCGGGGCCAAGGTTGCCCTGAGCTCCAGCTGGCCTGTCTTGGTGCAGACACCAGAGCCTCCCACTGGCAGATTTCCACTGAGGGACCATGCTATGTTCTCACCCCACCCTTAGTGCAAGAGTCCATCACCCGAAACATTTTGTTTTGAGAAAGATGCCCCCACAGTCTTTCCAAACAAGAGGTCCTCCTGCACTCAGCGTGGCCAGGGCCCTTCCATAAACCACTGAGGGTGACCCCACTGTCACCTGTTGGTTGTACACAGAGGTGCTCAGAGCCTGGCCTCTGGCCCCAGGGCAGGGAGTGCAGCTTGTTTCCGCCCAGGTTGAAGAGCCCAGTGGGCCACAGCTCAAACTGCCACCTAGGATGCCCAGCCCCTGCATCCAGTTAGGGTGATGCCTGCACCCATGCCTAGATGGACACTGGGACTGAGAGGGGCATGCCTGCCTGGCTTGTCCCCTGCCCAGGCTCTGCCCTGCCACCACCTCAGCCTCAGCCCCACCTGTGAGGTTGTCCTCACAGTGGTATCTCAGACCCACCGGGTCCTCCCATTCATGCCCTGCAGGGTCTGAAGAACCAGACACAGGTGAAGCTCAACATCGTCAGCTGTCCTCCGGTCACCACCGTCCTCATCAAGCGGCCAGACCTCAAGTACCAGCTGGGCTTCAGCGTGCAGAATGGAATCGTGAGTTCAGCCCTTGGGGGGCCTGATGTGGGGAGCTGGGGGACAGCCCTCTGTCCCCTGGCCCTGGAACTATTCCTACGACAGGGCAGGTCCTGGTGGGCAGGCATGGCTGCCAGCAGGGCAGTCCTGGGCGGGGAGGGTGGGCCAGTGTGTGGTTGTGGAATCCCTCCTTCCAGCCCTGCCCTCAGCACCCTCATCCCTGTGATGGTTATTCTCTGCAGACCCTACTCTGCAGTGTTTGCAGGAACCCTTCTCACCCCTGCTGTCAGCACGTGCAGCCAATGGCAGCGTCGGACTCACTCATTCATTTGCTAGGGCATACTTGCTGCTGTAGAATCTACTGCCCAGATCTCAGCGTGCTGAGGGCTGATTTCACACTCAGGTCACAGTCCAGTGTGGGAGGGGTCCCCAGGCATACCCTC
Source organism: Sus scrofa (assembly GCF_054392235.1). Taxonomy (NCBI): domain Eukaryota; kingdom Metazoa; phylum Chordata; class Mammalia; order Artiodactyla; family Suidae; genus Sus; species Sus scrofa. The sequence goes on from NC_139383.1 coordinate 155,127,069, forward strand.
CCCCAGGGGTTGTCTGTGTCTGGCTGGCAGCTTCTGGGAGGCAGGGACATAGACATGGTTCATGCCATTTCTGCCCATATCCATGTGGCCAGACAGAGCTCAGGCACAGGCCCTATAATACACAGGGCTGGCCAGGAAGGTGGTCCAGCTGGTGCCCAAGATGAAGAGGGAGGGGGTGCGCATGTATCCAAAGCTGGTGTTGGCTGTGCTTTCCCAGCTCTGTGACACTGGGCAAGTCACTTAATCCTGTCTGGGCTTCCCCTCAAAAGGTGACTATAAAGACTGAGAAAATTGGGAGTTCCCGTCATGGCTCAGTGGTAACGAACCTGACTAGTATCCTTGAGGTCGTGGGTTCAATCCCTGGCCTCACTCAATGGATTAATGCCATGAGCTGTGGTGTAGGTAGCAGATGTGGCTCGGATCCTTTGTTGCTCTGGCTGTGGTGTAGCCCGGAAGCTACAGTTCTCTAGCCTGGGAACTTCCATATGCCTCAGGTACAGCCTTAAAAAGACAAAAAGACCAAAAAAAAAAAAAAAAAAAAAAAAAAAAAGATTGAGAAAATCCATAAAGCACACCAGTCCTAGATTCTACAGACGAAAGGCCCCTTGGCACTTGCGCCCAAGCATGCGGACCCAGCCAGGCTCTCTGTTCCTCCTTAGGACTTCTTAGGACATGGCATCTGTCCCAGGAGCTAGCCCATTGGTGGTCTGGCTGGCACTGCCATGCCCCGCCGCTCTGCACACACATGTGTCCTGGGCTGTGCAGGAAATCGCCCAGGGTCCCTCCCAGCAGCTGCTTGAGCACTGCGTGGCCATCCTGAGCCACCAAGTAGGGCCTGCCTGGTTGCCATCCATGGACACCTCCCTCCCTGGGGTGGGGGCAAGTAGATGATGGGGAGGGCAGCCCCTGAGAGGGGCCCTGCTTGTGAGGCCCTGAAGGCTGCACCTGCCCTGCTCAGCAGCCTTGTAGGGCCCAGGATCTCCCTCCTGCATGGCTCCAGGGAGCTCACTGTCCTCTCCACTCAGCCTAAAAGCCAGGTGGGCCTGGTTCGTGGTCTTTGTCTGTGAGATGAAGCCTCTGTCCCACTGTGAACCCACAGGGGCCCAGCGTGATGCGTCAGGGCTGGCTTTCTGATCAAGGACCAGCTCCTGAATGGTGGTCAGTGGGTTCTGCCTATTCTTGGGGCCTGTGCGCCCAGGACAGCCCCGATGGTGCCCTTCCTCTTAACACTTTCCTCTTGTCAGATCATTTTAATCCTCACCATAGCTCAAGGAGGAACACAGAGACGAGTAAGGAAGCTGGGGCCCAGAGAGGTTTAGTAACTTGCCCCAGGTCACACAGCTGGGTGAGACTGTGGGAACTGTGGTGGGAAAGGGGGTGGGGGATAGAAGGAAGAGGAGGGCTCTGCTTGGAGTTTTCTGGAGGCTAGATTCAGGGGAGCAGGAAGGGGAGGGGAGGCCATCAGGGAAGCAGAGGATCGGAAAAGCCCAGGTTGCTTGAGCTGAGGCCCTGAGCCTCCTCTCTTAGAGTCAGGGGAAGGGAGGCAGGCACAGTGTGCATCCCTGGGGAGGTGCAGGAGGGGTCTCTGGGTGGGGAGGAGGGAGTTCCTGGGTTGCTGTGAGTGGCTGGGAGCCAGAGGGCAGTGAGGAGGGCAGTGGGGGCTTCCCAAAGATTGGGGGGTGGGGTTCAGGGTAGTGGCCGATCTGGGGCTTGGAGCTGGGGAAAAATAATACCCAATTCTGAAGACAGCATTCCCAGGCTGGATTAGTGGCCGAGAGGCTCTAGGAGGCTTCCTTGCCCTGAGAGCACCCGAGCGGCCATGACTGGAGAGCCCTCGGCCTCCACTCACCTGACCTTGTGGGCGGTCTCGTGTGTCAGCTCCCCTGCAAACCCACTGCAGTTTTCTGCCTGATGATTCCGGAAACATTGCCTGTGGCAGGTGCCGGCTTGCATATACAGGGTGAGCAGTTGGATGAAATATGTCCCAGCACTGGGGGTGACAGGTAAATCCAGGTGCTGTCTGGTAAGAGGTGACAGGGAGGGGCCCTCTGCGCTGCTCTCAGTGTGCGCCTCCTGTGCATATGTTTTTGGTGGGGGTGCCAGCCCGAGCCTGGCTTCACAGATCTCTGCATAGCTTGTCTTTTCTCTAGGACAAGTGGCCCCACATGGCTGAGAAGCTGGATTACTGTGTGGAATCTGCTTCTCCCACCCCTTTTTCTTTTAGCCCTGACTCTCGCCTAGGGAGCAACTAGGGGTGGGGAGCTGCTTTTGTTTTTTAAGTTGCCCTAAAATCCAGTTAACGTAAAATGTACCCTCTCAACCATTTCCCAGTGTGCAGTTAGGTAGCGTTAAGTACAACCAATCCCAAGAACTGTTTCCGTCAGCAAAACTGAAACTCTGCTCCTGTGAACATTAGCTTCCCATTCCTGCTCTCTGGGCTCCTGGTAACCATCAGGCTACTTTCTGTCCCTATGAATTTGAATATAACACACTTTAGACAAGTAGAATCATAAGTTTTTGTGCATTTATGCCTGGTCTTTTTCACTCAGCACAATGTCCTCAAGGTTCATCCATGTTGTGGTGTGTCAGGATTTCCCTTTTTGGGGGCACACCCATGACACGTGGAAGTTCCCGGGTCAAACCTGAGCCACAGTGGTAACCAAGGCCACAGTAGTGACAATGCCACATCCTTAACCCGTGGAGCCAGGAAGGAATTCCAGGATTTCCTTCCTTTTTAAAGCCAAATAAGATGTCCTTGGTTGTCCATTCATCCAGTGGTGGACAGACACTCATCTTGGTTGCTGTGAACGTGGGTGTGCAGGACATCTTTCTCCAGTCTGACAAGTTCCACTGCTGCAAACTCATAGGCCCCCTAGGACATCTGTCTGGGATGCCAGTCCATCTGTCTGTCAGTTCTAGGAACCAGGAAACCCACCCACAAATCAGGAAAGGCCACCCACAGTCAAGCTCTTCCTGCAGACCTGGGTCTTCCCTAGGAATGGTGTCTGTGCGCTTGTCCAGTTAGGGAAGGTTTCACCTGTTACCATGTCACAGGTGAGGATACAGGAACAAGGAGGTGACGGGACTTGCCCCAAGCTCCCCACTGGGCGGTGGCATGGTGGACATTGTACCTGTGGCCAGATGTTGTGGAGACACGTCCACTGCCTATGTTGGATGTGGGTGCCTGATGTCAGGGTGTCATCAGTGAGCACATGCATGGATTTGGTGGCATTTGTGAGCCATGTGTGCAGAGGCTAACATGTTTGTATCCAGGGTCCAGGGTGTCAGTAACCAAGCAACAGAAGTGCCTACAAGGCCCTGACAGTGGTGGTTTCTGTCACAGCCCGTCACCCTTTCCTCCTGCTGGGACTTGCAGGGCCCTCTGAGCCCACAGACCACACAGCTGAATTCCCCCACGTCCCTGGAAGACTCTGCCAACATCTGAGTTAGTCCTGCACAAGTGCTTTTCCCATTTTCAGCTTCATTATGCCCAAAGTACAATGCAGTTGTTTGCAGATAAGCCCTGACTGACCCAGTTAATGCTCCTTCTAAATGGATCCCTCCTCTCTGTTCCCACAACATTGTTCAAAAAATCAAGACACCTCCATCTGGGAGACACCAGTCTTCCTCCTGAGAGGTGCATCCTGAGAAATTAGAGCAGCCCGAGGCCCCAGTTCTAGGAGACGAGCTTCATTTGGGAAGGCCTGCACCCACCGCCACCCCCCTGTGTGTGTGTGTGTGTGTGTGTGTGTGTGTATGTGTATATGTATGCACACGCCCACACAGTGCCCTCCCCTCAGCACTTCCTGCTCCCCTCTGTTCCCCAGATTCCAGCTGAGGTTCCCTGCCAGGGTCTGAGTCCATCTTCCCACCGGCTCTCTCATAAGGTGCAAAGCCACTTGTTTTCTCTCCCTGCCCCTTCTCCTTTACCTTCTTCCCCGGAATCTCCACCCCCAGGGACAAGGAAGCTGCCACTGGGGATTTAAGGGGACAGCACCTGCTGTAGGGTGTGCCAGCACCTGGAGCTCCTGGGCCCTGCCTGATACCTGCCAGGTTATCCTGAAGCACCTTGGGCACAAAATGCCCTTAACCAGGGGTGGAGTGGGGGGAATAAAGGTTAATCCTTAATGCTGCATGGAGTGTTGGGGCAGTCAGGTAAGCAGAGCCGTCTTGGAGCAGGATGGGTGCTCCCCTTTTGAAAAATGGGACCAGCCTGCTTCTCTTTCTCTGCCCACCTTGGCTGAGTCCTCTCTGGCCCGAGTGCCTGGGATCCAGGACTGCCGTAGGAGTGGCCTTGAGGCTGTGACATCAGTCTGCTCCTATGTCTACTTCCAAAAAGAGAGGCGCCCTGAGGGCAGGGAGGGACCCTGAGGGCTTTAGGCATTGCACCGGGATTTATGCAAACACACAAAATGGTTCTGGAAAGATCTGTGTCGTTTGTGTCAGGACAAAACTCACAAAGTGATGGGTGGAGGGTCCTGTGATGGGGCCAGGGCCAGCCTGAGGTCTGTGACCTTGTAGCCTATCTCAGTCTTAAAAAGTTACCAGCCCTGTGCTGAGGGAGATTTGGGGCAGGCAGGGGTTGGGGGAGTGGTCCTGTCTGGAGGTGGGACAGTCAGCCCCCAGCTATGGAGCAGCTTGGCTGGGGCTTGGGGAGGAAAGGAAGAGGCTGTGACCCAGGCAGCAGCCCAGTGAGGGTGAGGGCGGTGGCGTGCAGCACAGGCCGGGAGGGGAGTGCTCTAGGGGCTGGATGGTGGGATTGAAAGAACATTGAGGTGCTAGGCAGGGTGGACGGGGGAGCCCTCCAGTGGCGGGTGTGGTTGCTCAGGAAGCCACAGCCCCAGGGACGTTGCCGTCTGACCGGGCCTGCCTCTGTCCTTGTGCTGGGGGTGGATTAGTCACCACAGCCCTGGAAATGGCCCTCCCCTCCTGCCCTTTTCTGCCTCAAGCTTTCATCCCTTCCCTCCCACGGCTGCCCGAGGGCCCCAGGGAGCCCCTGGGAGCCACCAGGGGCAGCTGGCCTTGCAGCTCTCCACGGGCTGGGCTGCTCTCCCTCCCTGATGTCTGCGTAGACTTTACCATGTAGATAACCAGTCTTTGTGGGCCTCACACACATAGGGGCTGCGATCATCTCCCCAAACTTTCCACGTGTCAGCTATTGCAATTGCTGCCTCTCCACGGGGACAGTGACTTTCTTCACCTGAAAGAGGAGCAGAGTGGCTTGGGGAGAGTCTCCCAGAATGGACATTACCTGTGCACACCTGCAGACCTCCACACTTCCCACCCAGGAACTGAGACCCCTGGGAAGGCTGGGCGGCAGATTCCACCTGGAGGGGTGGGTTTGAGGGTCCAGAGGGTCTCCCACAGCCATTTTCCAACATGTTTCAAATCATAAACCTCCCTGTTCATGAGGAGCGGACAGCGGGTCAGAATGTCTGTCCTGGGGGCCTTCTCCCTCCAGGTGATTGGTTCTCCTCCCGTGTTTGGGGGCAGAAGGAGCCTGGTGGGCATGGTGGGAACTCTGTGCTGACCCCGACCCCTGTGTCTCCTTAGATCTGCAGCCTCATGCGCGGGGGCATCGCAGAGCGGGGTGGCGTCCGAGTTGGCCACCGCATCATTGAGATCAACGGGCAAAGCGTGGTGGCCACCGCCCACGAGAAGATTGTCCAGGCATTGTCCAACTCGGTTGGAGAGGTGAGAGGTCGCTTCCTGAAGCTGGAACTGGGCTTTCAGGACCCCAGGGACCATCTGTTTCCATGACTGACATCTAAACCCCAAGGGTGTGAAAGAGGTGCTAGGAGAGCCACAGGAAACCCTGGAGCAAAACCCCCCTTCTCAGGAGAGCCTGGCTCTGCAGGGACTTCCACGTCTGCTGGCTGGTGTGCTCCCGCTGGACCTCTGTGACCCCGCCTCCAGGGGCTGCATCAGCTGAGCCAGGCTGTGTCTCCCTCTGGGGAGCCTGTGGCCGGCAGGGTTCAGCATCCCCTTCTCGCTTGGTTGACTGTACAGCTGACTGGCAGGGGAGGGTGGTAGGCAGGACTCCTCTTCTCTGGAAATGGACTGTGTGTGATCAGGGCAGGATCCCTGCCAGGTTACCAGGCTCTGGCCAGGCATAGTGAGGATGCCCCCATCCCTGCCTGCCATCCTCCTACACTGCCCCCTCCCACTCTGCCTGCTTAACCCTGCCTCCTCTTCCCCTTCCTTCTGGCCTCAGGGTGATACCGGTGTGAGGATGGACGAGAGTGTCTGGGGGAGGGCTCAGGAGTGAGGAGGGCACCTCAAGGTGAGAAGTTTCTGGGGTGGGGGCCAGCACAGTGCTGGGAAGAAGGCCTCCCTGTGTGAATCAGGTCTCTCCGGGAGAAGCCTGGGTGACAGCAGCACAGAAAAGGCAGAGTGAGACAGAGCTAAAGAGGTGGGTGGCACTGGGGAGAGCTGGAAAGGCAGGTGCTGGGCTGTGGAGTTGAGGTTTGATTTTGAGGGTAGTAGGAGCCCCAGGGGCTGTGGCTCAGGTCGTGGGCCATGGGGAGGACAGGGTGTGGCTTACTCTTTGCAGCCTAAGGGGTAAGATGAGCTGGGTGGGTGGGGTGCTGTCTCCTGAAGGGCCTTCAGATCATGTCCAGTCAGGTCACATCTCCTGGGGACATGCTGGCCTGCTCAGCGTGTAGTGAAACTCCCAGGGTTGGGGGAGGAGGCCTACTTGCTCCTACATGGGTGGTGCCAGACAGCTGGCTCTCAGGAGGGAGAGGGGCCAGGTGGGTGCAGTGAGCCTCCTTTTGCAAATGGTTTCCAAGAAAGGAAAATCCAGTTTTCCTAAGTAGATGCTTCGAAGGCCACCCCACTGGGGTGATCAGCTTCACACCACCCAGGGAATCAGTCAGGTAGGCCAGCCGGCCTGGGAGCAGGGGGAAAGTTTCCAACTCAGACCTGAGATGAATTGATGATATTCACAGAGGCTCCAATACTGGCTGAGGGTGTGAGAAGCCTTTCAGCCTGGCTGAACCTCACACTCGACTGGCTGGTTCTGGGAAGTGAAAGTGTCTGCCTGCATTTTCCATCATCCCTGAGCATGTTTGGAAAATCAGTCCCTGATAAAAAAGATTTGGTGTTTTGATGGGCCTTAGGGGTGGGTTTCAGATTGAGGAATTATAGTGATTGGAAAAAGCCATCCCAGGCTGACAAAGGCACTAGCAGCTAAATTGATCAAACAGATCCTGGTGTTGGGGGCAGGCGGGGAGTCTGTGTGACGAGAAAATGTATCTGCAAGATTGGCCTGTCTGGGTTGGTTAGATGAGGCCTGAGACCTGCTTCCCCAGGGAAGGGCAGGCCTGGAGGGAGGGGCGGCTGCACCCCTGGCTTCCTCTCCCTGGGCACTGGAGGCCTGCAGCTGACCTCCTGGAGCCACAGCCCTCACACAGGGACCTGAGCATGGCTGAGTCCTGGGCTGGCCCTGCAGAGCAGAGTGCTAAGAGGACAGCAGATGTAGAGCCTGGGCCTGGTGGGAATGGGGGCTTGCGCTCTGCCCAGCTGGCCTCCCTGGGGGGCTGTCTCTGTGCCTTGTTTGTGCACGCAGCCTCCTTGGCACCAGGGAGTGAGGTCAGGCCCCAAAGGCTCATTTGCTAACTGATCCTCAAAGGCTGGGGGGCTCAAGTCCCCCCACCCCTGCCCCGACACACATGCCTGTAGGTATGAGACTCTAGTTCTCCTTGTCGAGGCACAGCTCAAATCTTTCATTTTCTCAGGAGGCCTGGGCACCTCAGCCTATCCTTAGCTCAGGGGGCAAACTGTAGTCACAGTCAACAGTTCAGGAGCTCTCTGGTGGCCCTGAGTTAAGGATCTGGTGTTGTCACTGCTGTGGCTTGGGTCCCTGCTGTGGGTGGTGCAATTTTGATCCCTGACCTGGAAGCTTCTGCATGCCATGGGGCAGCCAAAAACAAAAACAAAGGCCAGTTTTCTCACCCCTGGTTATCAGTTTGAGCTGAAGGGAAAACCAGCACTTGACCTTGTGTAAAACCCCCAAAGACCTGGATGGGGAGCCCAGGTGACACTCCACAAAGTCAGAAATGCTTTCTAACTTGCCATCCAGGGTGGTGACCACAGGCAGACCATTCTTCCTTCCGTCTGAATGCTGGTACTTTACACAGGGAGCTCTCTGGGGGGTTGTGCATCCAGCTGGCCTGGGCAGTGCTTGTTTCTGGTGGTGCTCAGAGGGGAGGGATGGAGAGAGGTGGAGAAGGCTGGTTCAGCCCCTTTCTCTCTTGGCAGATCCACATGAAGACCATGCCTGCCGCCATGTTCAGGCTCCTCACAGGCCAGGAGACCCCGCTCTACATCTAGGCCACCCACCGCACCCCAAGGAGCGGGAGCCAGACCCGGGACCTGACCCCTGACCCCACCGCCCACCTAAGGACACTGGCTCCCCTGAAGGGCACGCCCTCACCACCCACTTTTTTTTTTGGACTCAAAGGGGTATGTCTTCATCCAAGGAGGGTCACAAGAACCAATCTTTGTAGAACAGTCAAGTATTTTGCCGCATTCTGACTTTTCTCATTGCAACGGACAAGGGTTTCTTTGTACCCCTGTGTGGTGTGGAGCCGTGGAGGGTGAATGTGGGTGCCTCTGGATGCGGCCGTGCAGGGAGCCCCTCGAGGACGGTGAGCTCCTGGGGGGCAGCAGCGATGGCCCCACCCTTGGCTGGGGCTCCGGGGTCCTGCAGGGAGGGCATCCCGACAGCCCGGATGGCTGCCTCCCAGGGTAGCCGGCTCTCAGGATGTGACTGGTCATTGAAGTTGGGGACCACGTGATGTATTTCCCGAGAAAGGAGACATCCTTCAGTTCAATAAAGGATGATGGCCACAACCTCAAAACTCCATATTTATTTAGACAGTATCACCGTTTTGACTTTTATTTGACAGCAAGCTGTTCTTCAGACATTAGGATTTTCCAATGACCCTGTGACCACACCTGCTGCCCTGTGCTCGCCTGTCCACTGGTCCCTGGATGCCCTGGGGCACCCTCCCCTACAGGTGGCCCTCTGGTTACTATCTGTCTACATATACGCATCCACATGCGTGCTCCCCCCTCAGAAACCAGCCCCACACCGGAACCCTGGACGCCTGCCGTTCCTGGGGTGACTGCGGCATCCGGGCACCGTCTCTGTGAGCAGTGTTCCAGTGTGTGTAGATCAAGTGCAACGTAGTCTAGTTCCGCTCAGCAAGCTCAGTGTTCACCGACGTCATTTTGTCTGGAAGTCTCTTTCTCTGGCCCAGGCCTCGAAGAATACACTGTGACTTAAGAAGCCTTACCATGCAGTAACTAAGCTTTAGGATCACTGGACCTGAGGGTGACCTGTGTGTTGCATGCAGCCGACCTTAGGAAGACTCGCTAATACCACTAATAAACCTGAGGTCATGACGGAAGGCTGTCCGTGTGCCTGGTTTGTTGAGAGAAGCGGCCGCTCAGCTTTCCTCTAACTCCGCGCCTTACAACCTGGCTCTGGGAAGCGGCCTCCCTGTGGGGTCTGGGGGGCTGAAAGCCCCAGGCCCGCCCCACCTGCCCCATCCCCAGAGGAGACAGGCTTCTGACCAGTGGATAAGGGAGAGGCAGAACCTCGGGCTTCTCCTGGTTTAGACTGAAATCACCTCTGGGAGGGGGTGCATGGGTAAAACAGAAAGCTGACCCACCTGTAGCAATGGCTCCTTACCTGTGGGGGGCCTCTGCAGCCTGTGTAATAGCAGACTTGGCAGCATTCCCATCACGGACTGTGGCCCTGGTGCCCCTGGTGTGGGGAGGCGGGGCAAGCATGGGCTTTTGTTAGAAGCCTGGGTGTTTGTGCCAGCATGTTAGGGGGACCATGGACAAGCAGGCCCCTCTCTGGCCGGCCCACACGGGTCCCTGCTGCATGCTGTGAGCTATCGGCCACAGGGGGCCCACACCCTGGGGTCATGAGAAGGAACAGCACAGGTGTGAGAAGTAGTGGGAAGGGGCCTTGGCTTCAGGGAGCCCTGCAGTGCCCAGAGAAGCGGCCGCTCAGAGGCAGATGGTCAGGAGAGGGAGTCCATGGCTAGCAAATGACAGGGGGGTAGGTATCCCATCAAACGATGTACATTTAAAAAGTCAAAATTAAAGAGAGCTTTAAGCCAGGGACCTTAATTCTTCCCAGAAGCTGGAGAGATGTATGGAGAGACAGCTATGGGCCACCAGCATTGGTGGGACCCACACGTGTCTGGGTGTCTGCCTCCTCCCCCTCATGCCCCCAGGGCCTAATCATCTCCAGAAAGATATTAGGAAACACAGCTGGGTGTCCTCGCTCAGCACCTGGTCACCAGTGGTGCACACGGCTCTCAGCCTCTGCCTGTCCCAGTTAGACCTCAGAGACGCAGAGGCCAGAAATAGTTTTTATTAAAACACTGATCATTAGGAAAACACCTTGAGGTACAATAAATAAATACAACCTTCCAGTTGTACAAAGAGGCTTGAAAACAATTTCCTATAAATTCTGCCTTAATAGCAGCATCCGTGAATCAATACAGCTGAAGGGGAGAAAAAACATCCATTTGAAATTAGCCTCCTTTTACGTGGTTTGTTACAAGCACTAAATTCGTATCATTTCCAGCTGAAGGATAAGCTCCCCTCTATTTGCCAGAGTCAGGATCCTCAGTATCCTTGTGACCCCCCAGACAGGGGTCCAATGGCAGTGTCCACACAGACTCTGGCCCGTGCTGTGTTGGCCCCTTTTGGGGCAGGGGCAGGGGCAGGGGCAGGGGCAGCCCTGTACTCAGCTTCCAGCAGCCCGTCACCCTTGCCTGCCTATGTGTTAACAAGAGTAGGGGGAGGAGTTCCTGCTGTGGCACACTGGGATCAGTGTCATCTCTGCAGAGCCAGGGCACAGGTTTGATCCTCAGCCTGGTACAGTGGGTTAAGGATTCAGCGTTACAGTAGCCATGGCTCAGATTTGATCCCCAGCCCAGCAACACCATTTACCAAGGGGCAGCCAGAAAAGAAAAAAAAAAAAAAAAAAAACAAGTGGAGAGAACAGAGCCGAGAGGGCGAGGATGCACCAGCAGTGGAAAGAAAGTAGCTTCCCCTTGGCCGCGTGCCTACACGGTCTGGGGCTCAGAGTACTCGCTGCTGGGGCTCCTGGTTCCCGAGCAGAGTGGGGTTAAGGTAGGTACCAGGACTGGAGAGTTTGGGTTCCGGTCCATTCCCAGGCACCTCTCTCTTCCTGGGACCTTTCCTTGAATCCAGGAGCCTGGGCCCTGCTGGAACCAATGTGGGCCATCCAGGGCCCTCAGAAGGGGGGCAGAAAGTTCAAGTCCAGGACTAGAGAACTGGGTACAGTTTTCCCATCCTCAAGATAGAGTTGCTGTGAGAGCAAGTACAAAACTGAGCGTGAGAAGGTTTGTGAGAGCTGGGCCCTTGAGAACGTTAGGAAGATGGGCTTTGGGCCAGAGCATCCACCTGCACCAAGGTGGAGACACAGGCTGTGGCTGGTGCCCGGAGGCAGAAGACACTGTCCTCCTGCAATGAGAGGAGGCTAAGGACACACAGCACCAGGCCAGGCCTCCCAGAGGTCACGCACCCACTGCACAGTAACAATTCTGATGCCTGTTACATGGGGAGCTTCGAGGGTGGGTCCCACTGGAGCAGCAGCCACATCTGAGTGAGACCTGAAGGCTTAGCCCAGGGACCCAGCTGTGTGAGCCCCCAAACCTGATAGCCTCCTTGCCACACAGGTGACACCCCCGCAGCCTGCTAAGCTCCAGCTGCCACCCCAGAGACCCTGATACAGGGGTGCCAGGCCCCATTCATGCTTTGCTGGGAGGCTCAGGGGAGGTTACCTAGGAAAATCATCAATTAACTTTACCTTCAAGGACATTTGCTTGTAGTGGAGAGTGGGGTTGGAGGAGACTTCAAAAGCCCTCAGTTGAATTACAGAATAGATTTCCCATTTATAGTCTGGATAAAGTGCTTCTGGGATGTCTCGAGTGGAAAAATTCTGGCTGTCATCACAAGGCCTGACTTATACTTGTCCAGCTCTCACCTCTGGGAGGCAGTGACCAGTCATAACAGTGAAGCAAAGCGTTCATAGATGGCTGTCACCACAGGCTTCCCACCTCAGTTTCCAGGGGCTCCTCGGGGTATCTGGGCTGGAAACATCCTCTCCCCTGCTCCCAATCACATGCACACCCCAGCATGTGGGTTACAATGAGGTGTGGCCCGTGGGCTGCTGGGCACCCAGCAGTGGTGGGCACTGTCCAGCCCTTCCCCTGCACACCCCATGTCAGGCTCTGGCTCTTGGTTGAGAACACGATCACTAGCCACAGTTCAAGATAGCATAGTACAGGTTTCCCCATGGCTGAACAGCACTGCTCCAGGGCTCTTGCTGGGAAGCAGCTGCTGCCGACGTTGCCAGAACAAGGAGGGCTGGGAGGCCAAGGAGGTTGAAGATGCCCAAGCTGCCATTGCCAAGGAGGTGTCCACACACCCAGCTCAGGGGGGTTTAGAGAAAGAAGTGATTGACAACCTGCATCTTCCAAAGCAGGTGTGGCTGCTGCCACCCGGCTGGGGAAGGGGCTGCTCTGGGTCATCAGAGAGAGATCCTTTGAGGCCAACCTGGCGAGGGCAGATGCGGCGGGAGCCCCCTCAAGCTGCTACAGGTGCTTACTGCTATGTGGCAGATAACCACTGAAAGTGCTCCGTGCAGAGCCACTCCTGACAGCAGAGGGAGTTCCTGTTGTGGCTCAGCAATAACAAACCCAACTAGTATCTATGAGGATTCAGGTTGATCCCTGGCCTTGCTCAGTGGGTTAAGGATCTGGCATTGCCATGAGCTGTGGTATGGGTGGCAGATGCGGCTCGGATCTGGTGTTGGTGGCTGTGGCGTAGGCCAGCAGCTGTATCTCCAATTTGACCCCTGGCCTGGGAAACTCCATATGCTGTGGGTGCAGCCCTAAAAATCAGAAAAATAAAAGAGAGAGAGAGGGAGAGAAACAGTGGAGAGACAGCCAGAGGAAGCAGGGAAGTTGTCCTGGGGCGGAGGAGGCGGGGGGGCGGGGGCAGGTGGGAGAGGATGTCTGGGAGATGAGGTGACAGGTCCCACAAGGCCTCTCGCCACACCCGTCTGCCTCCCAGGATGGCCAGGCCACTGTGGAGTCCCGCATTGGTTGTATATTTGTTCACACAGTGGCCCTGTCGCACTGCAGGCATAAGGCTGGGCCCAGGCTGCCATCTGTGCTAGAACTACTTATTTAAAGTCGCATCTGAGACAGGGCTGATCATGGGGTGACACAAACCGCAAGAAAAAAATGGGCTTCTTGCTTTTTTCCTCCTCCAGCTCCTTAAACACTAAACTAAACCAGTGGCGGCGGGGGTGGGGGGGGGGCGCAGAGGTGTGGTGGTGAATCCTGCTCTTTGAGGCCCAAATTTTAAAGATATTTAACGTTTCTTTAGCTACATGAGTGTCCCGTCACGAGGTTCCTGTCACGTGCTACTTCAAGGTGCCACATGCCTGACAAAGCTACGGAATTCACCACGGACGTGACAGTCATTGGCTGTATTACTGCAATAGGTAGGAAAACAGCCTATGGGATCCCCGTGGAGGAGGGGACAGCCCTCCCCGCCTGACCCACCCTGGGCAGCGGCCTCTCCCCGCCGCCCTGCGCCCCCAGGGGGGCCTGTGGCACCAGGCCTGTCTGTGTGCACGTCCAGACCTGAGGGTCTTCACAGCTGGTCAAGGACACAGGCGCTGAGGACGGCCTCCTCCACAGGGCACTCCTCTGAGGGGACAGCCGCACAGGCCGAGCCCACCACATGCCGCACCTCGGCGGGAAGGGAGCAGCTTGAGTGTTCCAAGAACTTAGCCACCAAAACCCTGGTGTCCGCGTAGGCCTTGCTGTCCACTAAGGAGTGCAGCTGCTCTTTGGAGACTGTCTGTAGGGGCTCTGGCTTGAACCGGTGGTCTGTTTTCCAGGAGTCTGGTTCCCCAGGGGGTGAAAGCTGGTGCCGATAGGCCCAAGCAGCCGTGACAGAGTGAGACAGAGAAGCTAAAAATCAAGGGGAAAGGCAAAATCTGAAAACAACCGACACAAAACAGAAGGCAGAGGGCCAATAAATTCTTTGAAAAGCAAGTATGCTTGGGATAAGCTTTCTGCTGGGATTTCCAGGTTCCCAGACTGGCCCTTGAAGCCCTGAGTTGAGCCTGCATTAACCTAGAAGGGCTGCAGCATCGTGGAGGCAAAGGGCTGGAGGCAAAGGGCTGGAGATGGGAAGATGAGATTCAAAGCCCATGAGACAGGGACAGGGGCAGGGCCAGGGGCAGGGGTCTCTGCTCTGTTTGCCTCTCCTCTGGAATCCCCGAGCTGGTGGGGCATTGACCCTTCTCCACCTTCCCCAGCTCAGTGATCTTTGCCTTGTGGGTTGGACATTGTCTAGAAACATGTCTGCCTTAAGAGCAGAGCTAGGGATAGCAGAAAGGCAACAAGAGCCACCCCACCTCCCCCAGCCATCACAGGCAGATCGCAGCCACCTCTCATGAGGCAGCAGAGCCCCAATGTCCAGGGCCCTGTGCCCAGTGCCTGCCAGTCCAAGGGTGAAATGGCACCAGCTCCCAGTGGGGCCACTTCCCCACTGGGTCACCTATAGAAGGAACCCTCCAGACAAAGCCAGCTCCAGGCAGTCAGCTGGGATCAACTTGCCAAAGACCAGATTAAGGCCTGGCTCGCCCAAGCTGCATTTGAAGTCACACAGAGGAAACACATTCTGGGAGGTCTAGGGTATTTGGGGTAGCAGTGAGCAAGCCTGGTAATTAAGCCTGAGAAACCATACAAGACTCACATGGTTTTTTGGGGGGGCATGTCCCCTCCAAATAGAACCTCATAAATACAGTAATAAAACAGGGAGCCATGTGGGTGTTCAATCAGCTGTAGCACCTAAATATATTCCATCAAGAGAGTAGGGGAGGGCAGGCAGGCTCACCTTCCAAAGCCCAGCGACCTGGGGCATTCCCGTACCTGGGTGATGCTGCGAGAGGCTGGATTTAGATACAGGCAGCCAAGGACCACCAGTCGCCCCCAGCCCCCACTGCACAGAAGTTATTAAAGGGTTTTAGAATAGGAGGGTCTCACCAGTCCCCAGTGCGGCCCGGGACAGTCCTGCTTCAAGGTCCTGGCTGCAGGAGGGGGTGTGTGACGAGGCACCGCCTTAACCAGAAAGAGACTTCAGTTAACACACAAATGGGGAAAAGGAATTCCTGATAACACTGTCATGACCTTCCTATGGCCAAAAAAAGACTTCAGATCTAAGACCAGCCCAGGAGAGCTCCTGAACTTAAGGCAGCCAGTGCCTAGCTGGCTCAGATGTGTCCCCAGGGCTCATCACTTCTTCAGCAAGGCCCCAGCACAGGGCAGCAGGCCAGTGCCACTGACAAGCCCCGTGCCCCTCATCCCAATACCCATCTGCACTGAGGGGTCTGGGATGCTGGGAGGCTTTTGACGTGGAAAATAGTAACTGTCTCAGGCAGTCAAGAGGAGGCTGAGGCAACAGGGAAGTATGACCAGATGCAGGGGGGACAACTTGTAATCACACCACTGCTTCTCTTCAAATCCATCCCTACGGTGTCATGGTTTGCAGAGCATGAATTTCATTGAAGGTGGACAGGCCAAAGACAGCCACCAGGGCCCCATTTGCCAAGTGTTATTAGCCCCAATGGAGCTGAGAGACCCCAGCCACGGGGGCGTCTTCAAAAGGTCCTGATGGAGCTTCTCCATGTGAGTTGGCAGGCATGTGCTGGAGGGGAAAGAGACAGCGATGCTAGCCAAGGAGCTGGATGCAAAGACTGGCATTTTTGCCAGCAGGGCACCTCCAGGTAACTGCCTTTGTGGGTTCCTGGTTCCCTGTAGGAATGTAATACACCTGGGGCATAGACAGGACCTAGTCTATTTGGGGTCCAGCTGGATAAGACCACTGACTGGTCCAGGCACTGCTGGGCCTCTTCTGGATTCTTTCACTTCCGCTTTATGGACAAGTCCCCAGTGGCATTGTGGTCAAAGGCTCACCAACCTTTACTGGCACAAACCCTGCCATCCTCTCTCAAAAAATGCACCCCAGGAGGAGGTGGGGGTCCTCCAGCTTCAGGATGCACAAGACCCCCTGGGGGCTAGCGTGGAGTGCTAATTTCTGGGCTGCTGGGTACAGGACTCTGGTGCCAGGTCCCCTGGCTCACTCTGTCATGTGTGGGAATTCTGACCCAGCTCCAGGCCATACACAGAGTGTGGCCAAGGGTGCCCATGAAGTGCTGTGAACACACACCAGTGTCAGCCCAGGGCAGCATCAGGCTTCCTGTGGCCCCAGGTCCCACGAGACCACTAAGCAGACACTGGCACTTCCCACAAGTGTGTAACCCAGGCTAGTCCTGGGGAGGGGGACAGCCACCAAGGCTGATAGAGAGATACAGCCTGTGGTCCCTGCCTGACCCGAGGCCCATCTTGGATCCCAGAGCTGGTATGCAGCCTGCATTAGGGTTGGCTGACCAGCTCTAAATGCTCTCATCACTCCAAACCTTTCATCCCCTCTTCCCCACCTCCCTGACCAGCTCAGTAAGCCTGGTAGGGGCATAGCAGGGGCCTTAGGCTGTCTATCCCCCCTTATAGGCTTCAGACATCAAGACCACTTTCCCAATGTGGCCCGGAGGCAGGGGCCCCAGAGGACACGGTGTTAGGACAGGGTCAGGCACACACCGGGAACACAGTGGGCTGGGCCAATTGTACCTGCTGCCCTGAACGTGCATGAGGTGGGGTCACTGGCTGAGCGGGCCACACGCTTGGGACCTGGCCGAGCCCCTGTGCCCTGGTCAGGGCCCTCAGGGGACGTTTGGCCAGGGCATGGAGCAGGCAAAGGGGCACCCGTGGGGCCATCAGGGGATGGGCGGTTCAGGCCTGGCGCAGCAGAGCCCTCGGAGGCCAGGAGGCTTGTGTTGTCTGCCGGCACTGCAAGGCAAGGGACATACATTAGCGCTGGTGCTGGGCAACTACCAAGCCACCCGCATGAGGGACAGTGTCCACCAACAGGCCTGTCAAAGCGGAGGGTGCAAAGCGTGGACATCCAGAGTCCTCCCAGGTGGGCAGCCCACCCTCCAAACTCCAAACCCTGACCTACCTGGCAATCTTGAGGGCCTGGAAACTCTGAACAGGCTGACAGTGCTCTGTGGAGAAGGGGGGACCAGACCATCTCCCAGGAATCTTCCAGGGTCTCTACCAGGGTTCAAAGTCAGAAACCAGCTGCTTCTCCTATCCAGGGCATCTCCTTGGGGCTTGAAGTACAGGCAGTGGGTGGGGGTGGGTGGGGGGGTGGGGTTGTCACAGGATGCTCAATGAGGAGAGAGAGGTGAGGGCTCCAAGGGAAACCAGAGCACCCCAGCCAGTTCCTGGTGGGCCTGAGACCTGACCACCCCACACAGGGGGTGCAGCCTGGAACTAGAGTGCAGCCCCTCTTCAGGGGTGGGATGGCCTGGCTCCGGCGATGCTGGCCTGGTTTTCAGAGTGTCAGCATCCCCTGGGAGCATGCCAAAAGGCACGTCCTCAGACCAGCCCTGACACACTCCGGGGCTGGGCCCAGTACCCAGGGTTTGAATAAGCCACCCTCACCCCAACCAGGGGATTCTGATGCCCCAAGAGTGAGAACCACTGCTTTGGACCCATGATGCTGGTCAGGCCAGGCTCTACCCCTTACTTCTCCATGGGCAGCACCTGAGGTGGGGGCTGGACCAGAGTCCCAGAGTCCACCTGAATAGGTCCCCAGTGGACCTGCATGCACATCGGAGCTTTCTCTCCCTACTCTCCTCTCCCATCACCAGATCATCCAGGGCTCCTCTCCCTGAGGCTCCTCATGCCCCCCACCCTCTGTGGAAGTAGATTTTCAGGGTGAGCAGCCCACCTGGGGACACTTGGTAAGAACCACAGCAACCTAAGCTCCTGCAGGGGTGGGAGGCTGGGGGGTCTGTTCCCCCCACACTTTCCTATGGTTTGTAGGGGACCCCATGAGCCCCACATCTGTGTGTGTGTCCCACGTGTCAGGGCCACCTTGGTCATCCCTAGTCCACGGCTGAGGGGCTGAGGGTCTATGGCCGCCGAGCAGGAGCTGGTTGAAAGCAGCCCTGTTCAAGAGCACCTTGCTAAGCTGTCCCTCACCATCTGCCACTGCCCTCCCAAGAGAGGCTTTCAGACCATCGGGCCCATTAGTCCACATGGAAAAACAGAAAGATGAACCGGACCTCAGCTATTGTATGTACACACACACAAATTCTTCAGGACAATTAAGCCTTTTCTTCTTTAAGATACCATAAGAATAGAAGAAAATATACGAGAATAAATCTGCAGGCTTAGGGTGGAGGAAAACTTTGTAAACATGCTAGAAACCATACAGGAAAAGTTTGATATATTTGATGACAAAAAAGTTGTAAACTTGCTATGCCAAAGGACTCATTAATAGGGTTCAAGAAACCTACAAAGCCCAAAACAGAGAAGCAAACCTTTGGAAAAGTGTCATTCTTACACATTTTCCTACATTTCTGTTTAACAAATATTTTTCTTATAAATTAGAATGATAGTGTCTTGAGGCTGTTATAAACACTCTTGGTGGGTATGGAAACTCGTAATAAAACCTTTCCAGAACACATTGTGGCCAAAACATCCAAATCAAAAATACATGTTCCCTTGGACTCTGCAATTTCACTGTTGGAATTTACTCCATTGGGCAAGTATTCAAACTGAATGTATAAATGTAGAAAAGAAAAAAAAAACTCATTAGAAAACCTCAAATCTAGAAATTGTCATAAGTAACATTATCAAAATCTTATCAAAATTGCCTGGCAGTATATATTAAAAGTATTAAAAGTCTTTAGAATATTCATCCATGTAGATTCTTCCTTTTTTTTTTTTTTTTTTTTTGGTTTCTTTTTAGGGTAACACCTATGGCATATGGGAGTTCCCAGGCTAGGGGTCGAATTGGAGCTGCTGGCCTACATCACGGCCATGGCAATGCAGGATTCAAGCCACATTTCTGACCTATGCTGCAGCTTGCTGCAATGACATGTCCTTAACCCACTGAGTAAGACCAGGGATCAAACCTGCATCCTTAAGGACACTATGTCCAGTTCTTAACCTCCTAAGCCACAATGGAACTCCCTGCAGATTCTTCTTGATCATAATTTTCTCTCTCATTTGCAGCACTATTGGGGTATAGCTTATGTACAAAAAAAACCCTGTACCTATTTATTGTACATAATTTGATGGTATGACACATATGCAAATATCCAGTGACTGAGTTCCTCAAGGAAATGGGGTCATGGAGGGACAAATGCGACTTAGCTTGGAATATACATAGTTAATAGAAACCTGATAAAATTAGAATAACATTGTAGGAAAAGCTCATGGTCCAAGACTAGTAACTCATTTTCTGCATAGCCTCCTCTCAGGTTGTGTTGTGTGCTTACATTTTTATCCAAGCCATAACTCTAGCAGATCTCCAGTTTTCCACCTAACAGATCACAAATATTTTTTCCTAATTAACATGTAGTAATTTTTTAGCCCATGGAACATATTTTTCCCCTAAACTTTTAAAAAATTATAGTTGATTTACAATGTTGCACCAATCTGCTATATAGCAAAGTGACTAATACATATTATTTTTTTTGTATTCTTTTCCATCATGGTCTATCTCAGGAGATTGGATAGAGTTCCCTGTGCTATAAATTAGAACCTCATTGCTTATCTATTCTAAAAGTAATAGTTTACTTCTACTAACCCCAAACTCCCAGTCCATCCCACTTCCTCCTCTCTCCCCCTTGGCAACCACAAATCTGTTCTCCATGTCTGTGAGCATGTTTCTATTTTGTAGCTAGGATCATTTGTGCCATATTTTAGATTCCACACATAAGTGATATCATATGCTATTTGTCTTTCTCTTTCTGACTTACTTTACTTATTATGAAAATCTCTGGGTCCATCTATGTTGCTACAAATGGCATTATTTTGTCCTTTTTTATGGCTGAGTAATATTCCATTGCATATATGTAACACATCTTTTTTATCCATTCCTCAGTCAATGGACATTTACATTGGTTCCATGTCTTGGCTATTGCGAATAGTACTGCTATGTACACAGGAGGTGCAGATATCTTTTTGAATTATAGTTTTGTTCAGATAAATGCCCAGGAGTGGGACTGCTGAATCATATGGTAGTTCTATATTTAGTTTCATGAGGACCCTCCATACTATTTTCCATAGTGATTGTACCAATTTGCATTCCCACCAACAGTGAAGGAGGGTACCTTTTTCTCCACACCCTCTCTAGCATTTGTTATTTGTAGACTTATTAATGATGGCCATTCTGACTGGTGTGAGGTGATACCTCATTATAGTTTTGCTTTGCATTTTTCTAATAATTAGCAATGTTGAACACTTTTTTCATGTGCCTACTGGCCATCCATATGTCTTCTTTGGAGAAATGTCTAGGTATTCTGCCCATTTTTCAACTGCATTATGTGTTGTTTTTTTGTTGTTGAGCTGTATGAGTTGTACATTTTGGAGATTAACCCCCTGTCAGTTACATAATTTGCAACTATTTTCTCCCATTCTGTAAGTTGTCTTTTCTTTTTTATTGTTTCCTTTGCTAGGCAAAGCTTTTATGTTTGATTAGGTCCCATTTGTTTATTTTTGTTTTTTATTTCTATTGCCTTGGGAGACTGACTTAAGAAAACGTTTGTATTGTTTATGTCAGAGAATGTTTTGCCTATGTTTTCTTCTAGGAGTTTTACAGTGTCATGTCTTATGTTTAAGTCTTGAAGCCATTTTGAGTTTATTTTTGTACATGGTGTGAGGGTGTGTTCTAGTTTCACTAATTTACATGCAGCTGTCCAGTTTTCCAGCACCACTGGCTGAAGAGACTACCTCCCATTTTATATTCTTGCCTATTTTGTCAAAATTAATTGACCACAGGTGTATGGGTTTATTTCTGGGGTCTCTATTCTGTTCCATTGATCCATGTATCTCTTTTTGTGCCAGTACCACACTGTTTTGATTACTGTAGCTTTGTGATATTGTCTGAAGTCTGGGAGAGTTATGCCTCTTACCTTGTTTTTTTTTTTTTTTTTCCCTCAGGATTTCTTTGGCAATTCTGGGTCTTTTATAGTTCCATATGAATTTTTGGATTATTTGTTCTAGTTCTGTGAAAAATGTCATGGGGAATTTGATAGAGATCACATTAAATCTGTAGATTGCTTTGGGTATTATGGACATTGTAACAATATTAATTCTTCCAATCCAAGAGCATGGGATATCTTTAAATTTCTTTGAATTTTCTTTAATGCCCCTTAACAAAGTTTTATAGTTCTCAGTGTATAAGTCTTTCACCTTCTTGGTCAGGATTATTCCTTGGTATTTTATTTTTTGATGCAATTTTAAAAGGTGTTTTTTATATTTCTTTTCTAATATTTCATTATTAGCATCAGAAATGCAACTGATTTCTGAATGTTAATCTTGTATCCTCTTACTTCGATGGATTCCTTTATCAGATCTAATAGATTTTGTATGGAGTCCTTACGGTTTTCTATATATAGTATCATGTCATCTGCATATAGTGACAATTCTACCTCTTCCCTTCCAATTTAGTTTCTTTTGTTTGTCTGTTTGTTGTAGCTAGGACTTCCAATATTATGTTGAATAAAAGTGATGAGAGTGGGTATCCTTTTCTTGTTATAGATTTTAGCAGGAACGCTTTCAGTTTTTCTCCACTGAGTATTATTATATTGGTTGTGGATTTGTCATAAATGACTTTTATTATGTGGAGGTATGTTTCCTCTACACTTACTTTGTTAAGAATTTTTATCATGAATAGATGTTGAAAATTTTCAAATGCTTTTTATGCATCTATTGAATGATCATGTGGTTTTTTACTTTTCTTTTGCTAATGTGGTATATTACATTGATTTATTTGCATATACTGAACTGTCCTTGTGAACTTGGAATGAATCCCATTTGGCCATGGAGTATGATCTTTTCAATGTGATGTTGGATTCAGTCTGCTAAAATTTTGTTGAAAATTTTTTAATTTTTTTTGGTTGGTTTTTTGTTTTTTGTCTTTTCTATGGCTGCACCTGTGGCACATGGAGATTCCCAGGCTAGGGGTCCAATAAGAGCTGTAGCTGCTGGCCTATGTCACAGCCACAGCAATGTGGGATCCGAGCCACGTCTGTGACCCACACCACAGCTCATGGCAACACCAGATCCTTAACCCACTAAGCAAGGCCAGGGATGGAACCCACAACCTCATTATTACTAGTTGGATTTGTTAACCACTGAGCCATGATGGGAACTCTGAAAATTTTTGCATTTATTTTCATCAAAGATATTGACATTTGGGTAGTATCTTTGTCTGGTTTTGGTATTAGGGTGATGATGGCTTCACAGAATGTCTTTGGGATTATTCCTTCTTCTTCAAACTTTTGGAAAAGTTTAAGAAGAATGGGTATAAGTTCTTTGTATGTTTGGTAGAATTTACCTGTGAAGCCATCTGGTCCTGAAATTTTGTTTGTGGGGAGGTTTTATTATTATTATTATTATTATTACATATTCAGTTTCATTTCTAGTGATCAGTCCATTCAACTGATCTATTTCTTCTTGATTTAGTTTGGTGGGCTGTATGTCTCTAGAAAGTTGTCCATTTCTTCTAGGTTTGTTGGCATATAATTTGTTGGCATATAATTGTCCATAGTATTCTCTTACGGATTTTTTTTAAATTCTGTAGTCAGTTGTGATATCTTTTTCATTTCTTATTTTGTTTGTTGGGGTTCTCTCTATTCTTCTTGGTGAGTCTGGCCAAAGGTTTGTCAATTTTGTTTACTCGTTTAAAGAACCAGTTCTTGGTTTTATTGATTTTTTTTCTATTGATTTTTAAAATTGTCTTTTAGTGATTTCCTCTCTGATCTTTATGATTTCCTTCCTTCTGCTGACTTTAGGTTTGTTCTTCTTTTTCTGATTATTTTAGGTGGTTGGTTACATTGTTTGAGATTTTTCATGTTTTTTAAGGAAGGCCTGTATCGCTAAGAACTGCTTTTGCATCATCCTATAGATTTTGTATGGTTGTGTTTTCCTCCTTTCCTCCCCCCCGCCCCAGGGCTACACCCGCAGCATATGGAAGTTCCCAGGCTAGTAGTCGAATTGGAGCTGCAATTGCCAGCCTACGCCACAGCCACAGCAATGCCATATCTGAGCTGTGTCCTGTGACCTGTAGTGCAGCTCATGGGAAAGCCAGATTCTTAACCCATTGAGTGGGAGCCAGGGATCAAACCCATGTCTTCATGGCTACTTGTTGGGTTCATTACTGATAAGCCACAAGTGGAACTCTGGTTGTGTTTTCATTTTCATTTGTCTTAAGATATTTTAAAATTTAATGTCCTTTTTGCTTTCCTCATTGACTCAGCTTTTTTTTTTTTTTTGTAGCATGTTGTTTGGTCTTCCTGCAGTTGTTTTTTTCTCATTTCTTTTCCTGTGGCTGATTTCTAGTTTCATACTCTTGTGGTCAGAGAAGATGCTTGAAATAATTTCTATACTGTTAAATTTGGTGAGATTAGTTTTGTGCCCCAGCATATGGTCAATCCTAGAGGATGTTCCATATGCACTTAAAAAGAATACATTCTGGTGGGTTTTTTAAAAAATGTAATGTCTTAAAAATATCAGTTAAGTGTTAGAAAATGTTCTATTTTGTCATTTAGGATCTCTGTTGTATAACTGATCTTCTCTCTAGAAGATTTGTTCATTAATGTGAGTGGGGTGTTGAAGTCTATTATTCTATCCCCACCAATTTTTCCTTTTATGTCTGTTAGTATTTGTTTTACATATTTGGATGCTCCTATATTAGGGGCATATGTTGACATGTAATATCCTCTTGAATTGATCTGTTAGTATTTGTTTTACATATTTGGGTGCTCCTATATTAGTGGCACATATGTTGACAGTGTAATATCCTCTTGAATTGATCTTTTTATCATTCAATAGTGTCCTTCTTTATCTTTCTTTATGGCCTTTGTTTTAAAGACTGTCTTGTCTGATATAAGTATTGAAACTCCTGCTGTCTTGTCATTTCCATTTGCATGAAATATCTTTTTCCATCCCCTCACTTTCAACCTATGTGTGTTTTCTGCCCTAAGGTGGGTCTCCTATAGGCAGCATATTGTAAGGCTATCTTTTTATCCAGTCTGTCACTCTATATCTTTTGATTGGAGCATTCAGTCCATTGATATTTAAGGCAATTATTGATATATATGTATTTACTGCCATTATAAATTTTGTTTTCCAGTTGATTCTATGTTTCTCCTTTGTTCTATTTCTTTTTATAGTTAAATAATTTCCTTTTATTTTATGCTTGTGTCCTCTTCTTTTTTGTTTTTGTGAATCTATTGTTTGGGTTTTGATTTTTGACTGCCCTGTTTTTATGTTAATGCCTTCCTCTGCTTGCTTTAGATAATCATAAGAGTTCAAATACATTGTTAAAAAAAGGGTCTAGATTTTCTTATGCTGCTTCTGCACATTTTATGATTTTGATGTCCTCTTTTACATCTTCATGTTAATCCTTTTGCTATACCTTGTGTTAATCTTTGCTTTCACAAATAGTTTTTTTTTTTTAATTTGTGTACTGGCTTATTTAAGTGATTGCTTTCCAGTTGTGATTTCCTCCAGCCTATATTTACTCCTTTTCCATTTAGGAGAGACCTTTCAATATTTCTTTTTGAATATGTTTAGTATTGCTGTATTCTCTTATTTTTTCTTGTCTGAGAAATTCTTTATTTCACCTCCTATTTTAAATGATAATCTTGCTGGGTAGATTTTCTAGGTTGCAGATTTTTCCCTTTTAGAATTTTAAATATATCTTGCCCCTCCCTTCTGGCCTAGAGTATTTCCATGGAGAAATCAGCTGAGAGCCTTACAGGAGTTCCCTTGTAATTAACTCTTTGTTTTTCTCTTGCTGCCTTTAGAATCCTCTCCTTATCTTCAACTTTTGCCATTTATATCATAATATGTCTTGGTGTAGGTCTGTTTGTGTTCATCTTGTTTGGCACCCTCTGTGCTTCCTGTACCTAGATATTTTCTTCTTTAAATTTGGGAAGTTTTTAGCTATAATTTCTTCAAATGCACTTTCAATCCTCTTTTCACTTTCTTCTTTGGGGATCTCTATTATGGGTAGATTGGTATGCTTTATATTATCCCATAGATATCTTATACTGTTTTCATTTTTTTTTAATTTGGCTTTCTGTTTGCTGTCCTTATTAGGGGACTTTCATTATTCTGTCTTTCAAGTCACTTATTCATTCCTTTCCATTATTCATTCTGCTGTTCAATACCTTCTTAGCTCAGGTTTCGTCTAGACAAATACATTTTCTTATTTTTTTCCTCCTCCTTATAATTTCTAGTTCCTTTTTAAAGTAATCTGCATTACTGTTGATATTCATTCTTAATTGCCTAAGTATTTTCATTATCTCCTTTTTTTTTTCTTTTGCTTTTTAGGGTCACACCCATGGCATATGGAAGTTGCCGGCTAGGGGTCAAATTGGAGCTACAGCTGCTTGCCTATGCCACAGCCACAGCAATGTGGGATTCAAGCCAAGTCTGCAACCTACACCACAGCTCACAGCAATGCCAGATCCTTAACCCACTGAGCAAGGCCAGGAATCAAACCCACATCCTCATGGACCTAGTTGGGTTTGTTAACTGCTGAGCCAGAGAGGGAACTCCATTTTTGAACTCAGTGTCTGTTAGACTGCAGAAGTCCATTTCATTATTTGCTCCTTCATGGGAATTCTCCTGTTCTTTTCACTGGGAATGGTTCCTGTGATTCTTCATTTTGCTTATATTTTTCTTACTCTGTGTGTTTAGGGAGAACAATTATCTACTGCAGTCTTGGAGGGCTATTTATATCTAGGAGCATCCCTGGGTAGCTTGTGTGGGTTTACTATTTTTTTTGGCATGAGGGAAGCTTTTGGTTTGGATGCTTTCTCTTTCCTCACTATATTCAGGCCCTTCTCCCCTTGACAGGGGATGTGCAGGTGCAGAGCCTGTGCATGCTGCCAGGGAGGTAGGGGAAATGGATGGCACCTGCAGGTGGCACCTCACTGAAAGGCTTTGGGCAGTAGCAGTGACCCCCCCAGGGAGGTGAGGGCAGTGCCTGGGGTCTTTGGAAGAGGCAATGGTGAGGTGCGTGCATTCCCTGGGAGAATGGGAAGCACTTGATTGCAAGGCCTTTTGTGGTGGCGACCCCTGGGGCAGCAGGTGGTGCCTGGTCATGGGACCCTCAGTGGTGGTGGGCCACACCCACCTCTGAAGTCAGAGATGGCTGTGGTGGTTTGCACCTATCACCATAGCCCACTCAAGAGGTGCCTTGCCACCTGAGAGCCTGCACATAAGCATGCAAAGAAATTCCTATGGCAATAAACTCCATTCCTCCCCTCCTCTTGCCTTCCCTCGAAATGGCACCTTTCTTCTCTGGTGGGCCCAGGACTCCTCTTGTGCTCCCTTGGCTGTGGTATACCACTCCCTCACTCCTCAGGGTATGTCCACACAGCCAACCCAAGTCCTCTCCCTGAAACTGACCTCCAAAGCCTGAGTCTCAGTGCCCAGCCCCCACTGAAGTGTCTCAGACTGTGGTGTCCCAGACTGTGGTACTAATGGTCTGTACGGCTCTCTCTCTGCTTTGCCCTCCTCAGACCAGCTGCTGGGCTTTTCTCCAAGGCTTTGAGGCTCCCCTTCTGTCTTGGCTGATCTCCCTGTCAGTTAGGTGGCCTCTCAGGGTGCAAATTCCTTTCGTCTTTCACAGCTCCCTCTCAGGAGTGCTGGTCCCATCTTCATTCCTTTTTGTCCCTTCTCTCTTTTTTCTTGACCTTTTTGGAAGTCTGAGGTCTTCTGCCAGAGTTCAGTAGAAGTTCTGTGAAAATTGTTCTACACAGAGATTTTTTTCTTTGATGTGTTTTTGTGAGAAGGTGAGCTCCAATCCTACTCCTCTGCAAGCTTGAATCTGGAAGCCTAAACTTCTTTTAATGAACTTTATTGTCCCCACAAGTTTTTATTGTTATTAAAAACTGCAGCAACTTATCTTCATGCCTAGAGTTTTCCTTTTTCTTTGCATTACCTCCCTAGGGTGTAATCCAGAAATGTGATCACATCTAATGGCATAAATATTTTAATGGCTCTTTATCCCAAATCTTTGCCAAAGAGGTAAGCAGATTTACAAGCTGCCAGTCAGGGCTGGGTATAGCAGCTTCCCTGAGCCTTGCCACCACACATGTCTTCATTACCATTTTTTTTTTGGCCATCCCCACGACATATAAAAGTTCCCAGGCCAGGGATTGAATTGGCACCACAGTAGGAACCAGATCCAAGCCATGGCAGTGACAATGCCAGACTCTTAACCTGCTGAGCCACCAGGGGACTCACACTATTTTTTTATTTGAATAAGTAAAAAATAATACTGGAGTCTCCAAAAAAAAAAAAAAAACTCTAGAGCTAATAATTGTGTTCATCAAGGCTGCAGGATACAAATTAAACACATGAATGAATCACATCTGATTCATGTCAGCTACAGATTCTAATGATGAACATGTAGAAAGCAAAAGTGAAACCCCAATGCCATTTATAGTGGCTCCAAAGAAAATGAAACACATAGCACAGACACTTAATGAAACATGCCCAGAAGCTGTGTGTTGTAACTGATACCATGAAATCAAAGATCCAAATCCACAGAGAGACAGCCTGTGTTCATGCATTGGAAGACTCAGCTTTAGAAAGATGGTAATTCTACCCATATTGCTGTATAGGTTTTATGCAATTCCTATCAAGATCCCAGCAAGGTATTTTGTAGATACAACCAAGTTGATTCTATTTATTTATGTATTTATTCATTTGGTCTTTTTAGGGCCATGCCCATGGCATATGGAAGTCCCAAGGCTAGGGGTTGAACTGGAGCAGTAGCTTCCAGCCTACACCACAGCCACAGCAATGCAGGATCTGAGCCACCTCTGTGACCTACACCACAGCTCACAGCAACACAAGATCCTTAACCCACTGAGTGAGGCCTGGGATTGAACCCACATCCTCACGGGAACTAGTTAGGTTCATTACTGCTGCACCTCAACAGGAACTCCAAGCTAATTCTTTTTTTTTATTTTTTAATTTTTTTTATTTTCCCACTGTACAGCAAGGGGGTCAGGTTATCCTTACATGTATACATTACAATTACAGTTTTTCCCCCACCCTTTCTTCTGTTGCAACATGAGTATCTAGACATTGTTCTCAATGCTATTCAGCAGAATCTCCTTGGAAATCTATTCTAGGTTGTGTCTGATAAGCCCAAGCTCCCGATCCCTCCCACTCCCTCCCCCTGCCATCAGGCAACCACAAGTCTCTTCTCCAAGTCCATGATTTTCTTTTCTGAGGAGATGTTCATTTGTGCTGGATATTAGATTCCAGTTATAAGTGATATCATATGGTATTTGTCTTTGTCTTTCTGGCTCATTTCCCTCAGTATGAGATTCTCTAGTTCCATCCATGTTGCTGCAAATGGCGTTATGTCATCCTTTTTTATGGCTGAGTAGTATTCCATTGTGTATATATACCACCTCTTCCGAATCCAATCATCTGTCGATGGACATTTGGATTGTTTCCATGTCTTGGCTATTGTGAATAGTGCTGCAATGAACATGCGGGTGCATGTGTCTCTTTTAAGTAGAGTTTTCTCCGGGTAGATGCCCAAGAGTGGGATTGCGGGGTCATATGGAAGTTCTATGTATAGATTTCTAAGGTATCTCCAAAATGGATAGACTCCAAAGGGAGGCAGGCCTGACATAGAAACAACCTAAATGTCAATTGATGGAGTAACGGATAAAGAAGTTATGGTGTATTAATACAATGGAATACTGCTTAGCCATAAAAAAGAATGAAATAATTCCATTTGTAGCAACATGGATGGACCTAGAGATTATCATAGTAAGCAAAGTAAGCCAAAGACAAATATCACCCAATATCCACTTATATGTGGAATCTAATAAAAAATGATACAGAGGAATTTTTTGCAAGATATAAATAGACTCTGATCTTGAGGTCAAACTTAGGGTTACCAAAGGAGAAACCATGGGTAGGGAGGGATAAATTGGGAAGATGGGTTGGCACATGCACACTACTATAGATAGAGCACATAACTAACAGGGATCTCTGTACAGCACAAGGAAGTCTACTTATGCTCTATAATAAGCTACTATGTATAATTGATTCACTTTGCTGTAAACCTGAAGCTGATACAACATTGCAAATAAACTATACCTCAATAAAATAAAATAAAACAAAACAAAATAAAGTAGATAGGGAAAGGCACAGGCCCTAGAATGGCTACAATCTTGGTAAAGAACAATGAAGTGCCCAGCATCCTTTGCCTGATACTGAAGCCTATCACAGATTGACAGTAATTAAGACAGTGTGGAATTGGCAAAGGGACTGACACAGATCAATGGAACAGAGCAGGACAGAGGACCAAGAAGCAGACCCATGCAATTATGTTCCACTGATTTTTGACAAAGGTACAAAAGCAACAAACAGCCTGGAAGAACTGGACCTGTACAGGCAAAACATGACCTTGACCTCAACCTCACCCTACCCAGAAATTCTGTTACTATCTGTTTGGCCTGCTATCTGGCAAGGCCCTGCCAGAACTTCCCTCAGTTCCTGCCAGGAAGCACCTCCAGGTCTCTGGACCGAGGCTGGCTAACTGCCTGAGTTTGTGAGGAGGTGAGAAGGGCCCAGCTCTGCTGATTTCCTGCTGAGGAGTGCCCCAGACACCCCTGTCTGTCTCCATCTGCCCTGAGACCACAGACAGAAACAGGCCCTAAAGCTGCCATGCTGTCCAGCTTTTCCGACCACGCTTTTTCAAGACCTGGTGACTTGTAGGAATCACGTGGCTGGAGTGGGGGGCCTGGCTGCTGGCCCCCTCAGCTCAAACTTTAGAACGCACTGCACCCTGGAGTAGCCTCTGGAAAGGTCACCTGAAACCACCTCTTAGATGCTGCTCCTGATGGGTCCTTGGAGCCACTCAGGGAAGGGCAAGGTCATGTTCAAGTCCAGCTGTAGGGACTGGGGCTCCTGCAACTCAGAGGTGGCCTCATGAAGGATGGCCCCTTCTTATTTCTCTTAGATGTGAATGAAAGTGGGGATGGCAGCAGGACCGAGACACCACGATCATGGTCCTTCCTGGGACACTTAGTTATCTCACAAGGTTGCTGACTTTGGTCTCCGAATAAATGTGGCCACATGAGCTTTGCCTGAGACCTCAAAGCTCCTCAAAGATGCCCTCTGCCCACCTGCTTCCCGATTGCTAAGGGTCATCTGCTTGCTTTGTCCTATGGCTCCCACCCCATATTTGGGATCTGACTTCTCACACGTGTCCTGCTATGCCCTCCAGGACACAACTTCCAACCCCTGCTCTCCAGCTTCCCCCTCTGAAGCCGATGGGCAGAGAGGCCCCAACCCTGGATCCCGCCTGGCCCAGCCCATCCTCCTCCTGAAGGAGGGGCTGAGTGGACATTAGCCTGGTGTATCCCAGACTGAGCCACACTTTTCTTCAAATCAATACCCCTCAAGGAAGAGAGAAAGGGCACTGGGGGAGGTAGGAGCCCCAGGGAAAGCATGATGTCTCCCAGGAAAGCATGATGTCCCCAGGAAAAGCATGATGTCTCCCAGGTCTGATTCACTGGGTGCGGAAGGAGAAAACGTGGAGACCTTCCCACATACTCGGTATGTAACAGGAGGGGCTGCAGCACATTCCAGCCCTTAAAGAGTAAGAAGTGGAGGGAAGGAGTAACCGGAGAAGAAGAGAAGGAAACAGGATGAAAAGACACAGCCTTGGAAACTATCAACTTAGTATTTCAAAGAAAAGCGTTCAATTACCTTGTGTGCTGAAGCCAGTGGTGGCATCTGGGTTCCTGGAGCTGGGCTCGATCACCTGCTGGTCTGCACTTGGAAGCTACAGCAAGAAACAGGAGGCAGCAGGTGGGTCATCTTGCAGTCTGTGGGGACCAGCACAGCAGCCTCCAGAGAGAAAGGCTGGCTTCTGAGCTCGTCTTCTAGTAAGACGTGCTGAGAGAGATGTGCTCAAGTATGCAATCTTCTCTCCCAAATGTGTGGGGCGAGGGGCATGGGGTTGAAGACGCCATGGCCAAGGCCAAAGCCTATTCCTCAGACCTTCTGCAATCAGAACCACACATTCCCTGCAAACCCACCCAGGGCCCGCTTGCCTTCCACTTACAGGCACTGTGTGGGGTTAAGAAAGACCACACAGGATCCCCATGTCACCAGAGGAGGCAGGACAGCCCCCGCCCTCATTTCCCAGTCCCTCCTCTCAACTTCTCTCGATCTTCCTGCCCCCACTGCAGGACGAGTAAGGCCCTGGAACAGTCACGGAACCCATAATGCTGTCGGCCAGCCCAATCTAGACACCAGAGGGCATTTAAGAAACAGCCTGACCTGAATGAGCTCCGAACCCCTCCCCCCCGAACTGGTGTGTGCCTGCCCCTCTCTTCCACGTGTGGGATCAGAGGCTGCTCCAGAGGCCACTCTCCCTACCTGAGCTCTGCCTGGGGCCCAGGTGCTTATGGGGCATGTGTCAAATTGAATGGAGCCCCAGGGGCCCCAGCAGAGTATCAGATGCTGTCTCGACCTGGTGGAGTGGGTGGCCGTGAAGCTTGAATCCTGTTGGATAGTCACCACACTTTTGCAACTTTCTTCTGAATGACCCTCCTGTCCAGGGAGGCCTCGGGAATGTGAGAGGAAAGGCCGGCCCCCTCTGCTGGGCAGGGATGGGGCTGCCTGCTCTCCTCCGCCCTCAGCTGGCTTGGTTCCGCCCCCGCCAGTGCCCCATTCCATCTCCCAGGCCCTGAGCCTGGACTGGGCAGACCCTGTGTGCATGAGCCCCTGTGTCTTCTCAAAAGATGAGTTCTGAATCCTTGTGCTATTTCAGAATCGCCTACCAATAATGAGCTGGGGGAGGTCAAGGAAGGTGCAGCGGGTCCTGCAGCCTGGCCCGATTCCAGCTCAGGTAATTACATTTCCGTCTCCCTTGTCTATGCCTGTCGCTTCATTCGGGTTTTCTCCCCGGCTTCAAGCAGGCTGGCACTGCGGCAGACGCTGGACTGCTGGCTCCCCCAACCAGAGGGGTTGAGCTGCACCCGCTCAGGGGGTCAGAGAGAGCAGCCCAAATGGCCCCCTTGATTCCACATGTATATAACACCGTCCAGCACTCAGTGCTCCCCTCTGTCAGGGTGGGGCGGGGGTGAGGTGGAGATGTCACACCACCTGCCTCCCTTCCACGGTAGTCACTACACACCCACAACCTAGGTGGGAATCTCCGCCAAGAATCTTCTGCCAGGGAGTTCCTGTTGTGGCTCAGTGGAAACGAATCTGCCTGGCATCCATGAGGATGAAGGTTTGATCTCTGGCCTTGATCAGTGGGTTAAGGATCTGGCATTGTTATGGCTGTGATGTAGGCCAGTGGCTACAGCCGTGATTCGACCCCTAGCCTGGGAACCTCCATATGCCACAGGCGCAGCCCTAAAAAGACAGAAAAAAAAAAAAAAAAAGAAAAAGAAAAAGAAAAAGAATCTTCTGCCAAAAAAGGGAACAATGCCCCAAAGTTTCACTTCCTTTCCTAACACTCTACCTTTGTCTAACCTTCAAGTTCACTCTTTTTTTTTTTTTTTTTAAATGGGGGTGAGTGGCACGGCACCTTGAGGCCTGAAAAGAACCTGCTGGTAATAAAGAAATATAAACAAAACAAGAGAAATAAAATACACAGTGGGACAAGGTTAGGAGGAAACTGGATTTGTGTCATATTTTGCAGAAGTGTCACTGGCCTGCCTCTAGTTCCCAGTCAAATTTGGTGTTGAGAGGATACAGATCC
Organism: Sus scrofa; assembly: GCF_054392235.1. NCBI lineage: Eukaryota > Metazoa > Chordata > Mammalia > Artiodactyla > Suidae > Sus > Sus scrofa. Next base: position 155,160,051 of record NC_139383.1, read on the forward strand.
TGGAAACAGGACATCCATCACCTCCAGCAAGCAGGGTGTGGACGGTTTAATTTGAATTTGGCCTTCCCTGGTGTCCAAAGCCTCCTTACCGCACACAGTATAGCTAGGGGGGAACAGCTGCTCACTTCACACAGCATTTTCCATGAAATACAAAAGCAGTGGAAGAAACATATTTGCAGCATAGAATTTAAGTTGAAATCTGAGTTCAGCAATAAAGGCTCATAATATAACTCCTGTAGGAGAGAGGGTGAGAGGGCTGTTGAAAGGAAAGGCTACATGTATAATATAACATGGGAACAATACCTGCATTTACTTATTCCCAGATGCACTGTTTTGACTATCTGTCATAATGAAAATCCACTTGGCCTTTAAGCAAATAAGCCAAGTTCCCCACATCTCCCTTTCTTTTAGGAACTCTGGGGCTAAGACGCCACGTATGGAAATTCTGCCCTATTTCTGTAATGAGTTTTCCACTTCTGGGTGAAGTCAGCCAGCTGGTCCCAGATTTACAAACTGCTGTTTTAGGGGGGTTATTATCAGCAATCACGGAAAAGATGTATTGAGGCTTTAGGCTAGAGTCCTAAGGCAATCTGCAAAGACACTTCATATGCAGATTTTAAAACGTAAAGGTCATTTCATTAGAAACTATAAATAATAACTTCTGAGACTTGGGGTCGGACACACCTCTGTCATGTTCTTATGACTTCTGGTCCCACATGCCACATTGCCACCAAAATTCCCAAAGCACTACGGGTCACTCTGACCCCAAATGCCCACCTGTCCAAAGGTGGCTCTACAGTGTGACAACCAGAGTCAGAAATCTGCATCCAAATGCTTTCTGGGAACCCCCTTCCTGCCCCTCAAGGCTCTGTAGCCAGGTTCTGTGCTCCCCCTTCCCACCCAGCTGTCTCTGCTGTCCTTCCTCTGAGGCCCCAGAGAAGCTTATTCATCCCTGCCCTGTGACCACGAGGAAGGGGATCCTGCTCATCTCCCAGCCCTATAGCCCGTGGATAGGTGCATACCCTCCCACAGCCCCTGGAGCACATACTTGCCATCCATACAGGGACATAAACCTGGCAAATTCTCGGCCACCTTCCTCTTGTAGCAACTCCCTCCTTTCAACCTACCCCAAAGCCATAATCTCAAGCCACAGGAAAGACAACGCATTACAAACCAAGTCCAAACACTACCTGAACACAGCTGAACCACGTGACTCAAAATGAACAAGCTGGGTCAAATGCAGCTTTTCCTCCCAAATTAAAAATCTGTCCCGATAAGCAGCCTCTGCCCCACAGACCTGCAGAGCACGTGCTTACTTTCCGACAGGCTGTCTTCCTGTCTTTATTCCAATGAGTGCAAATAGGAAATTCCTGTGCCATTTGTCCTAATAAGGGGATAATTCACCTTCTGGCCAGGAGAAGTGGTAGTATTGTAAGAGGGCTGCTCCTGGCGTCCAGTCACAGGGAGAGCTGCCCAGAGGAGGGGAAACTGGCAGGTGCAGCCTTCCTTCTGCAGGCAGATGGGTCTCCGGGACTCCCAGACCCCTGGTGGGCATCTGTAGAATTGAAAAGTGCTGCCCGGAGTTCCCGTCATGGCTCAGGGGTTAATGAATCTGACTAGTATCCATGAGGACATGGGTTCCATCCTTGGCTTTGCTCAGTGGTTGAGGATCCGGCGTTGCCATGAACTGTGGTGTAGGTTGCAGACACGGCTCAGATCCCGCGTTGCTGTGGCTGTGGTGTAGGCCGGTGGCTACAGCTCCAATTCGACCCCTAGCCTGGGAACCTCCATATGCTGTGAGTGCGGCCCTAAAAAGACAAAAAACGAAAAAAGAAAACAAAAGTGCTGCCAGGTCTCAGGTTCAGTGAGAATCAGCCTGGCATGTGCTGGCTGCCTTCTGGAGGGGGTGGTGGGGCTGAAGTGGTGCCCTCCTCACAGATGCAGGTGGCCTAGGAAAGGACAGAGGCCATGGTCTCCCAGGGATAATGTTCATGTGGGCACTTGTAAGCTGGCAGTTTCAGAGCCACCTCCAGCTAATGTAAGACAGGTCTTTGCCCTTAAAGGTTTCTCCGCAAAATCCTGAGAAAGAAATCTCCATTTAGAGAATTCCTGATACATGTGGAAAATGGTGTCACAGTGGTCTTAGAACCAGTATTATCATCCTCCAAGATAGTCTATTATTCTGGGAAAAAGAGTAAAATGGTGATAAACCCTCAGTATCCTTCTGGGTGCAAGTGTGTGGGTGTGTGTGGGTGTATGTGTGGGGGATCAAATGTCACACCTAAACCAGAGGTCGCTTTCCAGCATTCCTGGTCCTTGAAAGCCTGGGGTAGGGGGGCTCGAGCATCACGGGGCTCCTCCCTGTCTCCAGCCCTGCCGCTCTCCACAGGGTGGTGCACACAGACTCTGAATCACTGCAGCTTCTCTTTGCTTGAACGGAGTCACCACTCACACAGGGGGACGGAAAGGCAGGCAAATACTACTCCCAGCGCAGAGCTCTTGATGGCAGCAAGCAGGGTCACCACGTGGAGGGGGAGGCGGCAGGGCTCCCTCCTGCCCCCAAGGTGGCCCAGTTGCCTGTCTGCACCTGGGTTAGCCTCCCTTCCTGCTTTCTGGGACATCCCTCCCCTGGCCCTGGGTAGCCCGCCCCACCTTCTGGGCCCTGGCACATCCTCTTGGTAACCCCTCACACCCTGGTCCCCACCCCCGACCCCCAACTACCTCCTATCTGGCCTTTTCTTCAAGCATCTCCCAAGAGCAATTTACTCCAGTTCCTAAAGTGTGTCCTTGGAGCAGCAGCAGCAGCTGGGACTCTGGGAGCAATGACGATTCTGAACTTGCAACCCTCGGGTGGATCCCGCCATCTGCATTTGATGGACAAGCCCTCCAGGGAGTCAGGATGTCCAATGGAGTCTGAAAACCATGGTCCACACCCTTGTTTCACCTCCTCACCCCCCTCCCCAGGGTCCTCAATGCCATCTTGTCCTGCCCCACGGCTCCGTGGCGGCTGTTTCTGCCAAGTCACCAGCAGCCCCTCAATGCTGAGCCAGGTGCCTTCACAGCCCCCAGACAGCACTTGGCCTATGCCTTCCTTCATGACCACTGGTTGCTGAGTCCAGGCTCCCTGGGACCCCCAGTCATCCCCTCTCCTCGGGCCCTCACACCTCCCAGTTTCCTGGGCTTCAGTGGCGGCTGCAGCAAACCCTGACCTCTCTCAGACCTCAACTTCAGATTCTATCAGCTGTGGATACTCACCTGGACCCTCCCTCCCTTGCCCCAGTGGACCTGCTGCCTACTCAGCCTGGGCCCTCAGCTCACTGGGGTCCCTGGACCCCCACACATGGACCAGCCCCAGACTCCTCTCAGGGTGCTCCAACTGTTATCTTAGGAAGTGCTTTCCCTTGCCAGTATTGATATGAACTTTTTTTTTGTCTTTTGTCTTTTTAGGACCACACCTGTGGTATATGGAGGTTCCCAGGATAGGGGTCTCATCAGAGCTGTAGCTGCCAGCCTATGCCACAGCCATAGCAACACCAGATCTGAGCCGAGTCTGCGACCTGCACCACAGCTCATGGCAACACCGGATCCTTAACCCACTGAGTGAGGCCAGGGGTCAAACCTGCAACCTCATGGTTCCTAGTTGGATTCGTTTCCACTGCGCCATGATGGGAACTCCTCATTTGAATTGTTTTTAACATGAAGAAAAAAAAAATAAACCCCTCTGCTCTGCTTTAAAGGAAAAAATTCTAGATTCTTTTAATTTGCAAAGTTTAGAGATGAGATTCCAGGGTCACACTGTTGCACACGCACTGATGGATCTCCCCCTCATGGGCAGTTTCCCTCCATCTGTTTTTGCCATGGGCAGAAAAATGGCCAGGAGTCCCGGTTGAATGCCTCTGCTGTCTGGGCTTGATGAGTCTCAGGACTTTTCATGTGGCAGCAGGCCCAGAAAGGAGGCCCCAAGGTGCTCAGGAGCCTCTGACCCTCTGAGGGTGAGCTGGGTGAGCAGCCAGGGGTCTCTGAGCAGTCCTGCCCCTGGACCCCTAGGACCCCTGTTGCAGAGATGCCCCCGCACCGTGTCAAGCCTTGTGGCATCTGAGTGGCCACATCTCCCCTTCCCTTTTCATCACACAACCCCCAACTTGCAGGACATGATTGCAACTGCTGGAGGCTGAGTCCCTGCACGTAAACCCATTCTCTGCCACAGGGGATCCTCAGGGCTACCTCCTACGAAGTCTGGGAAGGGATGGGCCTGCTGCCTGGCCTGCTCATTAAGGGCCGGGCTGGGCGGTCTGGCAGGGTGGCAGTGGGAGATCTGGGACCTGCGCCACCTCTGGTGGGGCCATGTCAGGGTTGGTCCTTGGCTGCTGATAACTCAGAGCAGGGCTCTTGGCCTCCCCAGGTCACAGTCTGCCCTTCTCTGCTGGGTGCAGCCCATCCTCAGTGCCACTGTGTGTGCCCTTTGATGGCTGTGCTCACCATACGTGCCCCAGTCCCTATGGCTTCCCACCCATGTGGCCCTACCACTCTGTCTGCACTTGGGCACCAATGGCCTTTCCAGGTGTTCCTGTCTCTCTGCCCTGGCTGGTGTCCTTCAATATTCAGCGATGACATCCAGGATGATGATGACGATGACAATACCAAGAAAGGGATTTTGCTGAATCAGAATCTGCCATGTACCCAGTCCTGTCCAAACATCTTCTTTCATCCAGTGTGCCTGATACTATTATGATCTCCATTTCATTTATTTATTTATTTTGCAGCCCTGAGGCATATGGAGTTTCCTGGCCAGGGATCAGTTCCAAGTGGCAGTGCCCATGTATGCCACAACCATGGCAATGCCAGGTCCTTTAACCCATTGCACTGCGCCAGGGATCGAACCTGTGTCCTGGCACTTCAGAGATCCTGCTACAGCAGGAACTCCATGATCCCCATTTTACAGATGAGGAAACTGAGGCCAAGTTTCCTCCACACATTTGAGTTCATGTCTGCCGTGGTCAGGTACCCTTCTGCCTGCAGTTGCCAGGCCTCTGACAGAATCAGGGGCCTGGGCGAGCTTTCTCAGGTGTCCAGTTGACTATGACAGTGACATGTGGCTGAAACAGGCCATAGACCCCTGCATACTCAGACCATGGCCTGAGCTCCACCCCAAGGGTCTCTGCCAGTTTTTTGCACTGTGTCCCCAATACCCAAGCCCAGACACATCTGAAGGGAGCCAAGGAAAGTCAGCACAGACATGGGGGTTGCAGTCCCCAGGTCCAGGCTGCCATCTGCAGGACTACTCTTGGTACCTGCTGCTTCCTCCCCCCTTGTCTCCCCCCAGCCCCCACCCCACACCTTGGCTAAGGTGACCAGCATCCTGCAGGTTTGATGAAAGACTGAGAGAAATACCCATGCAGCAGCAGGACAGAATAGGGAACTGGCCTGCCCGGCCAGGCCTCACCTGGCTGGCAGGGGTTGGGCCCACCACAGCCTCGTAGGGCGGTGGGAGCTCAGCCGGGTAGAGCAGGCCAGGGCTGTTGATGGCGACGCCATACAAAGTGCCGAATGGAGAGGAAGCAAAGTCCAGGTGCAGACCCCTGGAAAGGCAGAACCATGGAAGTAAGTGTCAGCCCCTGGGGAAGGAGCCTGGACTGCTCACATCTTTCTCAAAGCAATCAGAATGATTCCACACATGAAATACTTGTGTTTGTGACATACAAGCCTCATCATTTACCAGGCAGTTTTACCTCTTGTCTTTTTCTGGAAAGGTATTGACATTTTCAATAAACTCGAGGTCCTTTCCCATTACAATTAAAATCATCATACAACTGAATCAATCTTAACTTACATTAGACATGTTCTATTAAATGACCATAACTTGACAGCAGTTTTGTGTTTTGTGAGAGCAGAATAGGTCTGCTCCCGCCCGGCTGGGTTTTTTTTCTTTGAGGCTCTGTAGTGAGGCCATTGGAAGCACAGGACGGGGTAGGGGTGGGGGTGTCTGAGACGCCCCTCCTTTCCCCCCAGACTCTGCTCTCTGCTCAAACAAGCTTTCATTCCCCTGCCCCTCGGGGCTCACCTTCATGGACAGGAAGCAGGGCCTGAAACTCCTATCCCACAAGACTGCCTCCCATCCTCCAGCCCCAGCGCCACTGGGGGAGGAGTCCACAAAAGACCCACCTGTGGGCATCAGCGGTGGGCGTGCAGGTGTATTCCGGAGGGTAGTAGGGGGGAGGGGGCAGCGGGGGCACAAACTCATCGAAATCCAGGGTCTGGTGGAGAACAGTGCCGTGAGGAGTCAGGCAGGCCGGGCTGGTGGCAGGCACCCTTTGTGGAAGGAACTGGAAAACAGAGAGGTTCCCAGTGATGGGGACATCTGCTGTGGCTCGTGTCTAATTCAGCTAATTACGCATAAGCTTTAATGATCTGTTTGGAACTCATGTACTTTAAACTGTCAAGTTTACAGCTAAACACACATTTTAAAACAATGGCATCACCTCCAACACCTCATCAAGCTCTATTCCCCACACTCTTACCCAGATGCCTCTCTTCTGGGAAGTCTTCTGTTCTACCTCCACCACGAAACCTTTCTCTTCTGATTTTGATACTCAAAGCTTGTGTCGGACAGATGGGTGCCTGTCTCTGGGGTTGAGTTCATGAGAAAACCGGACTCTCAGGATGTTCCCCTCACCCTCTCCCAAATCCCTGCTGAGGAATAAAGTTGGGCAAAGCCACATGGATATTCTCTGCTTGGCACCATGTCATGTGTGTTATTAGCATGTTCAAGGCCCTGAGAAGGCCTGCGCCAAAAAACCCATTAACTTGTTTCGCCCATTCATGGAACACTTCCCAACTATTTCATTATGGATCCCTTTGGACACAGAGTATCCATCAATATTTGGCAGTTCTAGGGACTTCACACACTCTGGAAAATACTGCTCTGAGGGAAAGGTATTCTTCATGAGCTCCAGAACATTTTGGGAGGCAACTTTAGAACTGAGACATTGTTTGAGAAACAGGAGGTAAAATCACATAAAATGAAGCTGTCCTGACCTCATTTTCCATTTCTGCCCATGGGAGGTACAGATCAATAACTGCTGCTCTTTTCTTGGGCCACTGCTCCCCAGAGATGACCGTTGGCTTAGAGATGCCCAAGGCATAGCTCTGGTTCCAATGGGCACCTCCCTGCAAGTGCCTCCAGCTGTGAACCAATCCTGGCCTCCCCCTGCATGGGGTGTGGTAAGAGGTGGCTGGGACAAGGACCCAATGTCAACTGCACATGGCCAAGCAAAGACGCTTCCACAAGGAAACGGAACACTTCAAACTCCTCAGGAATCTGCAGGGGTCTACAAAAGGTTAATGAAGAAGATGACATTTGAATGGGCCTGAAGGATGTGAAGGATTTCAATGAATGGGCTCTCAGGAAGGGGCTCTGGGCTCAAGAAGAACAGGTGAGGGAGTTCCCACGAAGGCACCGTGGGTTAAGAATCCACTCAGGCTCAGGTCACTGTGGAGGCATGGGTTGCATCCCCAACCCAGGGTACTAGGCTGGAGGAGCTGGCGTTGCCACAGCTGCAGCTTAGATTCAATCTCTGACCTGGGAGTTTCCATATGCCATGGGTACGGACATAAAATTTAAAAAAGAAGGAGGAGAAGGAGAAGGAGGAGAAGGAGAATGAGAAGAGGAGCAAGAAGAACAGGTGAGCTAGAGAAAGATGTGCTTATGGAAAGCAAATTTAGCTAAGGCTCTGGTGCTTAATTCCTAATTCTGGGGCACTGGGGTGCCAGCAAGGGTGATGGAGCTGGGCAGCAGTGCTACTAAAGCCATGGTAGGGAGTACCTTCTGGCAGCAGTGGGCAGGGTGGTCTGGAGTTGAGAGAGGCTGGGCTGGTGGAACAATTTTGCACAAGTACAGGTGAGGTTGGGATTCTGAATACAGTAAGATGCTATGAAATCAGCATGCTTTGGACTAATGGAGAAAGAAGGGGGCACGGGGGCGGGGGAGGGTGCTGTCTAAACATGGAACACATCAAACCACACATGGCCCCTGCTTTCTTAACACATGAAACACAGTCCTTGCCTCTCCAGCTGGTATGACGCATGTATTGTGTGTTTAACTATCTGAATAGAGGTGCATCAGGGGCCAAGGGCAGGGCAGACACGAGTTTGCCATCCTTTATTGTGGAAAGCCGCTCCCAATGATGCTACTGCACGAAGCTGAGCAACCAGGATAAGGCCAAATGTCCTGGAGGTCTCATAAGGGAATATTACAAATTAGCCTCTATCGTAAATTAGAAAAATCAATAAAACACTCAAGCATGATATGCAAAAGCCGGAACGCTTTTCTGTGGAAGGTCCAATTCCACCAGGAATAAGAGAGGTGAGGAGGTCCAGGTGATCCTATTAGCAGGTTTAAATGAGTCAATGTGGCCACGCAAAGGAGGCTTTTAAAGGTTAAATGACGGGCTGCACTTCTGCCCTAAATGCCAGATGGCCTTTCTGGTGGTGTGCCAGCTCAGCTTTGTGGAGGCCTCTCACACTAGCATTTACCCTGGCTCCTTAGCTTCCGCAGAGGGAGGCCTGGGAGTCACCCCAATGTCCCCGCTGGCACCCATCTGTATCTGTCTGGGAGCCCAGGGTCTCTGTCCTGAGACAGGAGAGCTGGAGGTCTGCATACCACCTTCCTTAGACTCCCTTTGCAGCTGGTGTCGTGTCAGTTCTTCCAATGGTGGGGGCCTGAGGGGGCAAGAGAGGGATATTGGCAAGCAGGCAGCCAGGGAGGAGGCTTCTGGCACTGCTCCTGCCCCTCTTCTCCTTCTGTGCTCCCAGCTCTAAGGGTGGCAGTGGCTTCTAGTGGTTGTCCCCATGTAACCTTAAGGCCCGCTTTAAAAGCTACTTTTAACCCAATCCGAGGTCACTCCTCCCCCTCTTTTTTGCCTTGCCTATGGCATGTGGAAGTTCCCAGGCCAGGGATTGAACCTAAGCCACAGTAGTGACCCGAGCCACATCAGTGACAATGCCTAATCCTTAATCTGCTGTGCAACCAGAGAACCCCCGAGGTTGCTCCCTTTTAAAACTCCTTTAGGGGACCTCTGCTCCTCGAACCCCACTTTGTTTCCAGCTTCCTTTCCCACTAACCCACTGGTGCTCCAAACTCTTCCATTTGCCCTTTGAACCAACCTCAAAAACCAGACATGGTCTGTTCCCTCTCCCTGGATGCCACCTCCCTCACCCAGCAAACTCTTGGGCATCCTTCATGGTAGACAGAGGAGCCCACTGCCTACCTATGCCCTCCACAGCCCCATGTCTGGTCAGGGATGGACAGGCAGAGAGTAACACCGGCATCTGGGTGTGCTGGGGGAAAAAATGGGCCCTGAAGCATCACTTCTTTTCCAGGTGGCTCTGCCTGCCCTAGGCCAGCTGTAAAGTCCCCAGTCGGTCTGTGTGGTGACAAAAGCACACCTGTGCCAGAGGAGCAGAGTGAGGTTGGTACCTGGCTAAGGTGTTCACACACCTGGCATGGGCATCATCATCGCCCAGCCTCCATCATCCAAAAAGAGGAGTTTGCAAAAATGCAAATGCAGGGTCTAAAATGGACTCTGCTGCAGAGAATCCCATTCTCAGGGTTCTGCTCAGGGAGGAGGAATCCCACCTCAGGCACCTGCTGTCCTTGGTAGAAAGAGCAGGATTATTGCTACAATAAAAGTTTTCTTCTTGGGCCTCTTGTGGATGAGCTGGAGCTCTTCCGCTGCACTCCAGACCCTGGAGGGATGCCCGCCCCTGACTTCCAGCTGCACTCTGGGCCTGCAGCTCCCCTGGGGAGCAGGGCTGCCACCCCAAACAGGTTCAGACCAGTTTTAGTTACTACTGTCACCCATGATGAAATAAGAACACAGACAGGAAAACTTGCTTATTCTGTAGAAACCAAATTGGAAAGACTCCATAAAAGAGAATAGCTAAGCAGAAACTGCTGCCAAGCTAGGTCCCGGCAAAGCAGTTGTGAGAGAGCGGGGAAGAATCTCAAAACACTGGGAAGTTCTGCACGCAGATGGCTTCTCCTGTCTCATTCCAACGTATAGGAAGTAAATCTAGAAATCAGAGATGGTTTGAGTTCCATGAAGTTGATGCAAGAAATATAACCCAATATACCAAATAGACCCAGAATCAAAGAGAAGATCATGGACCCAAAGCAAAAGACTGGGGAACAAATTCTCATTTGCATATTTAAAATCAAAATAAAATGTTTATGGTATATAGGCACTGTTTATTTGATTGTCTGCTGCAACTAGCTTTTTAGGTCAAGCAGACACCCACTGGTCCTCCTGTGATAGGTAAGCAGCACCTATGATCCAGAGATCTTTCTGCTGAACTCAGACTACAAGCAAGGTCACTGTGGGTCCAAGGAGGGCCAGTCTCAGTGGGGAGAACTGAAGAGAGGAAGATACAGGTGAACTTGAGGGATGTGGGGGCTCTGGGGGGGTATTATATCCTTGCTGCCTGAGTCAGCACCCCTTCCTAGCTCCATGGCCAAGCCCACAGTGCTATGTCTGTGAAAAGCAGGGTGCCCCAAGTATAGCTTCCGAAGGAGCTCTACTTTACAAGAATAAGACAAGAGTAGAGAACATAAATGACAGTAATAAGAGATAAAGTTGACAAGCACAAGCCTCATGGAGATGCATGTAATAGCAGATGATGTCCTTCAGGCTAGAATGGCTGGCACCAAAGTGGGAGGAAAATAGTTTAATGGAAAAATGGGGAGTTCCCTGGTGGCTCGGTGGGTTAAGGATCCAGGGTTCTCACTGCAGTGGCTCAGGTTTTTGTTGTGGTGTGGGTTCAACCCCCGGCCCAGGAACTTCTCCAAGCTGAGGGCACAGCCAAATAAAAAAAAAAAGAAAAAAGAAAAAAAGAAAGAAAAATGAAAAAATGAGATCACATTTAAGAAATAAAATTTAAAAAGATGAGATTACAGACACTTTGGAGTAAATGCTTTCTCCACTAAACTATATCAATAAACTGAATTTTATCATCAGATTATCTTTTGCCACTAGTTCCACACACACGAGAGAAACTCAGCTTGATAAATTCTGACAACAGGCATAACAATCTGCATTTCATGGAGACATACATTCAGGAGAGGAAATCTCCAAAACTATTAATTAGCTCAAAATGCTGACCCACTGAAATAAGAATAAAAGTGTGGGTTCCTTCCACGTGGGCTTAGGCCTTTGCTGTGAGTCACAGTCTGCTGTCTGGAGTGCTCCGTGGTCTTTCCCGCATAAACTAAACCTGTAAGACATCTAACTTTCCAGTTCTGCATTTTCACAGTGGAACCAGAACTTAAAGGTACTTGGGAAACAGTATATGTACAGAAGCCCCCTAGATTTTTTTCATTTTTTTTTTTTTGGTCTTTTTAGGGCTGCACTGGCAGCACATGGAGGTTCCCAGACTAGGGGTCAAATCAGAGCTGTAGCCGCCAGCCTACACCTCAGCCACAACAACGCCAGATCTGAGCCACTTCTGAGACCTACACCATGGCTCACGGCAATGCTGGATCCTTAACCCACTGAGAGAGGCCAGGGATCAAACCTGTGTCCTCATGGATGCTAGTCAGATTCCTCTCTGCTGAGCCACAATAGGAACTCCAATTTTTTTTTCAGTTTTTAATCCCAACCCTTTAGTCTCATCCACATCTAAACTGGCAACAATATATTTGGTGCCCCTCTTTCCCTGAATCTTTCCAGAGCACTCAATTTGGTTGTAATAGAAATAACTACTGTTTTTCACTTTCATTGGTTTGTATTGTACTAGAATATGCACTTCCAATCCACTTACCACTGGAATAAACTGGTTTGGGGATGGATACAGCCAGCGATCCCTTGGAAAGCTCATGACCCAACTGCTGGGAGCAGAAACAACGTGGGGTGCCAGTGAATTTCAGAGGTTGAGGGGCCAGTGGAAGGGGAGGAAGAGGGGGTGGGCGCGTGCGCGCACACGCGTGTGTGTGTGTGTGTGTGTGTGTGCGCGCGCGCGCGCATGTGCTGTGGGCAGCAGGCAGCACATCCTACAGGCAGAATGGAGAACCACTGCTGTCTGGCCAATTGGTTCAAGAGAGCTACAACCAGATGTACGAGGAGCTTACTGTAGCACTGATTTGCAGAGGCAGAAAAAAAACCCAACTAAAAACAAGAAACAATTCAAATAGAGAAATGTAATTGACTTTACTTCCTTCTCATGGACCAATTTATTGACTTAGCTAGATGGCCATGATAGTTTCAGGTTCTAAGATCAAGTTGTAGAATAACAAAAATGGTGTGATCCTGTTTTGGCAAAAAGAGAAGGAATAAATGAAGGAAGGAGGGAGAGATGGGGAAATAGAGGAGGGAAGGAAGACGAATTATTTATGTATATCAGTCCTAAGAAATCAAGAACAAAATGGAGGATTCACTGCCAAGTTTTCTCAGGAGAGTGGAGTCGGGAAAGGGAGACTATCAACTGTTTCTTTATATTTCTCTATATTTCACTTGTTTCAATGATCACATGACTTCTTGAATTAAAGAGTAACAAAATGAAGAAAATTAAAGTCAATTATATCTCAATAAAGTTGGAAAAAGGATACTTAAAAAAATTAAAAAGAGATTCTTAAGTTTCTTAAAAAAATTAGAAAGGCATCATCAAGAATAACTCAGTTCTAGCTTCATCCCCTCGAGCTGTCCTCTCCAAGGACACGGCCTGTGTGGCCAGCCTGGCCCAACTTCTTCTTTTTTTTTTTTTTTTTGTCTTTTTGCTATTTCTTGGGCTGCTACCGCGGCATGTGGAGGTTCCCAGGCTAGGGGTTGAATCGGAGCTGTAGCCCCCCGCTTATGCCAGAGCCACAGCAACGCGGGATCCGAGCCGCGTCTGCAACCTATACCACAGCTCATGGCAATACCAGATCCTTAACCCACTGGCGCAACTTCTTAACCTATGTGGCCACCATGCTTTTTCAAAGCCCTTTGTAATACTCTAATTCATTCTTTTAGTGGCCTTGTGAGGACAGCAGGACATAAATAGTCTTATTTAGAGCAGAGGAAACTGGGACAAATGGGCGGTGATGTGCCCAAGGACTGGGACCGCCAGTACCCTCTCACCTCCCCCATGGCTTTACAGGTCAGCGGTGTCACAGGCTTTCTACAGAGAGCAGAGCCTTGTCTGTTCCAAAGCCCACAGTCACAAAGGAGAAGGACCCACCAGCAGGTAACTCATGGATTTTTCCAAGCCAGGGGGTTGAAGCAAACTAACCTCCAAGTACTTAGCCATGAAACAACCAGGGCTTCTGATGGCAGCTGTCATAATTGCATTAAGACTTTACTTACCGTGGATAAAGGACATTCATGGTCATGGCTTCCTTCACAGTCACAGCTGCGATGGCCCGATAACAGACCAGGACGTACTCCCTCCACATGTTTAGGAATCAAAATGTGTCATGTTTATTGAGTGCTGATCAGCTACCCAATTAGGTTCCTTTCCTAAGTGAGGTTCAGGGAGGTTTGGAGAAGTTTCCAGAGTCACCTGCTCCATAGGCAGAAGCAGTGGGACTCTGACCCAGACTGCCTAACCTCAGACCCAGGATGCCAGGCCACTCACATGCCACACGGAGGGATGACAGTGATCCTGTTCATGATGTTTTCTTTGTATACCCTATTACAGTGATGACAGACTTTCGTCTTTAGTTGGTAATTTCCATTTTCATTCTTAAAACTCCGGGAATGCAAACATTCAGCATTTCGAGTCCTTTGGTCCTGTTAGTTTGGTCAAATTGGTGTGATATTTACAGATCAACAGTAAAATCTGCTGAGGTGAGTGGAATGCCATGGTACTTAACCTTCTTTTACACAATATGCTGGAGAGAATGGCTGACACGGGGCCTCTATGAGCAAGGCCACAAGTTCATTGCTGCTTAATTGGTATCTTTCAGAAAAATGCCACCTCTGGGAAAGGTCAGCCCTGGCTGTGACAGCTGTGTGGATATACACAGGGAGAAAGAGGCTGCGTGTTGCATACAATCAGAACCAATGAATTTTTAACGTCTTGGTAATGACGCTCTCTGGCCCTGCGACTTGATGAACTGATGTACTGCCCCAGGGTGGATGAGAAAAAAACAAATCAAACAGGCTCCTACAAGAATGATTTGCCTTTTCTTTCCTGAGATGCGTGAAACATGGGGAGCAGGCAGGGCAGCTCTTGAACGGGCCATGGGGAAGTGCAGTGAAGGATTCCTACCCTTAGCAGGAAGAACAATATCTTCCCATCAGCTTCCCTTTATTTGCTGACTTTAATGGTAACGTACTGAGGAGTGGGCTGTGTTCCAGTCACACTGAAATAACGCAGAGCTGTCATTATTTATGGAGCTTGTATTAATAAGTGTGTGACCTCTGCTCTTGGATGCATCACTCCCCCCCTTGGGACCAACACTTCTTCTTCTCTAAGGCCCTGGCCAGATGCTCAAATGATGGCTGGCCAGTGAACTGCCACTGGACTATGAGCTCAGGGTTAATTAGCAAATCTGCAAAGCACAGACAAGCAGTTTTTCAATTTGAGAAGAGCTCATCTTCTAAACAATCTTCCTTTATTAAAAGTGAATTCTGAGGCCCAGGGAGAGTTCCTTGCTCTGGAGGAACCAGGCCCAGAGGATGTCTCAGGCTATAGGACTGTCACTAAAATTATTCAGGGACACAAACCAGGGGTCATCTAGAGGGACATGATGATAGCTGGAGCTCCAGGAGTTCCCGTCATGCCTCAGTGGTTAACGAACCCGACTAGTATCCATGAGGATGAGGGTTCAATCCCTTGCCTTGCTTGGCAGGTTAAGGATCCGGCATTGCCATGAGCTGTGATGTAGGTCGCAGACATGGCTTAGATCTGGTGCTACTATGGCTATGGTATAGGCGGGCAGCTGCAGCTCTGATGCAACCCCTCACCTGGGAACCTCCATATGCTATGGGTGCAGCCCTGAAAAAACGAAAGACAAAAACAAAGAAACAAACAAACAAAACAAAAAATGGAGTTCCGATAATAACTAAAATAAATATATCAGTGGCACTGAATGTGTGGGTTCACTGTCTTCCTGAGGGTCACATGAAGGATATCAAAACCCCACTCACTGTCAGGGCTTATTGTCCTCAGGGCTTCTGATTAAAAGCCAGCAGTGTTCATTCTACATTGGTCTCAAACTGGCTTAAGGGGGAGGGGATTGAGGCTGCCATTTTGAGTGTGATGAGGGGGAAGGGGGCCACTCACCATCTGTAGGACATCGGCAGAGACCATTTGCATGCAGCACATGGCTGTGGCCAGCGCACACACGATGGTGGAGAGGACATTGAGGGCACACACACTGAAGAGGAGGTCCTGCGGGAAAAGATGCAGGAGGATGTCAGTGTCACCTCGGCAATGTAGATGGCAGGATTCTCAGCACTGCTGTCAAGGTCCAGGATGAGGGTGGTCAACGGTCTTGTGGGCTTTTTCCATTATCAAAACTGGCCTTTAATAGACACTTGTGTTTATTGTTCTACATGGCTGATCAAATTACTCTTAGAGACTAAAAGATGTACTTTACAATATTGGTAATTATTAGGTAGTCACTGCGTAAGAAAATCTTTAAATTGCCAACATTTAAGTAGGTGGGCAATCTTTTTTTTTTTTTTTTTTTTTAGGACCACACCCATAGCATATGGAAGTCCAAAGGCTAGGGGTTGAATCAGAGCTGTAGCTGCCAGCCTACAACACAGCCACAGCAAAGCCGGATCCCTAACCTATGGATCGAGGCCAGGGATCAAACCTGCACCCTCATGGATACTAGTTGGATTCGTTTCTGCTGCACCACAATGGGAACTGCCATTTTTCATAAATTTTCTTGAGTGATGAGCCCATCCTGGAACAGATCCCAGGCTATTTAATTTGTCTCTGTATAAAGCAGCTCTTTGTGTGGCTGGCTTGAATACTGATCCTACAAAAGGAGCTAAAATTAGGCTGTCACATGGAAAAGGTAAGTGATTCATAGTGGAATCTGTGAAAGCTGTAATTGGAAGACACAGACATTCTACTTGGAGTCCCTGTAAGTTTAAGAAATTGTGGCCTTGCTTTGGCCTCTCAGGTACCACCAAACACACAAATGCTACTACAAGAGGCCAGGTTTGCGCCTCTTGCACACAATATTTGCTATGTGTTCAATGGCACTGTTACCTTTCTCATGGATACGTGAGGAAACTTACACACTCTCCACAATGGTGCAGAACAGCACTTTATTTATAAAACCTGTCCTCTGCCCTCTGAAGCAATAGCTTTTAGCTTTTAGTTGATATAGATTGTTTAACTATAATCTGTATAAGTAACTAGGATTCATAAACTATTTTTGTACAGCTATCAAGATTTAATATCAAGAAAACTATGTTTCGCTTTTCCAATATTCAAGGACAAGTATTCAGGCAAAAAAAGATGTTTTCTTTGGTGTGAAGGGGGTAGGGGTGATGTATGCACATATGTATATTTTAATCTTTTTAAAATTCTTTTTTGATTTGCATTTTGACCCAGTGGTTGTTCAAGAGTATGTTATGCAATTTCTACCCATTTGTGAAATTTTTCCATTTTATGGCTGTCACTGATTTCTTTTCATTTCATTGTGCTCAGAGAAGATACTTAGCATGATTTCAATGATCTTAAATTTGTTGACACTTGTTTTGTGACCTAATGTGTGATCTACCCCGGAGAATGTTCTGTGTGCCCTTGAGAAGAATGTGTATTTTTCTGCTGTTGGTTTAAAAGTCCTGTATGTATATGCCTATTGTGTACATTTTGTTCTAGTCTACCACTTCTGTTTGATTTTCTGTCTGGATAGTCTATCCATGATTGAAAGTAGGTTATTGAAGTCTCTTACTATTACCGTATTACTAACTTATCCTTTCAAATATGTCAATATTTGTTTTATATGCTTAGGAACACTGATGCTGAGTGCATATATATTTATAACTGCTTTATCTTTGTGTTGAATTGACCCTTTAATCATTATGTAATGACCTTCTTTGTGTCTAGAGATAGTTTCTGACTTAAAGTCTACTTTGTCTGATATAAATACAGTCACTCCTGCTTTTTTTAGGTTATCATTTGCATGGACTATCTTTTTCCATCCCTTCAGATTCAGCTTGTGTTGTGTCCTTGAATCTTCTCTGACTTTCTTGTAGGCAGTACACAACTGGATCTTGGTTTTTGGGTTTTTTTTTTATCTATTCAGTCACTCTATTTTTATTAAAGATTTTAGTCTTTTTATATTAAAGTAATTATTGCTATGGTAAGGATTTACTATTGTTATGTTAAGTGTTTTCTGTTTGTCTTGCAGCTCTTTTGTCTCTCTTCTTAGCTCTTCCTATCTTCCTTTGTGCTTCATTGTTTCTTTTTTCTTTTTCCTGTATTGACAGGTCTTGATTCCTTTCAATTTTTCTTTTGTTTAATTTTATATGTATTTTCTTTCTGGTTACTAAAAGTCTTCTGTAAAATATAATTATAACAGTCTCTATATACTTAAAAATACACATTTCTTATAAATTCTAGGTTCCTAAAAAGTCACTGTGATCCTAATTAGCCTCTAGCTTTAAAATAACATCAAATAAATAATTACCCTATATTTATGTGAATTAAAAAATAAGTTTTGTCAAGAAATTTTTGGAAAAGAATAAGGGTCTTGCACACATCAAAATGTATTATACATTTACAATAATAGAATTATGACATTGATAAAGGAACAGAAGAGAGTCCAGATACAGATCCTTATAATCATGAAAAAAGTGGCACATAATATAGTATGTGCTGGGATAACTGGCTATCTTTGAAAAACAACCAAGACAAATCTAGATGTGAAAAAAAAAACAAGAGAAGAAAATTCTTCCTTGTGAACCTAAATGCAAAAATCCTAGGCAAAATACTCGTAAACCTAAATACAACAGCATACTAAAAGCACATAATGGCCAAGTTTGGTTTATTTCTGTGTTACAAGAATGTTTTAACATAAAATAATCTAATGAAATTCAGCATATCAAATGAGAAAACCCATATGGTAATCTTTTTTTTTTTCTTTTTCAGCTGCATCCACAGCATATGAAAATTCTTGGTCCAGGAATGGAATCCGAGCTGTGTCTGTGACCTATAGCACAGCTCTGGCAATTCCAGATCCTTAACTTACTGCACCAGGCAGGGGTCAAACCCAGGCCACATCAAAGGTTAAGGAACACTGGATTCTGAACCTGCTGCACCATAGTGGGCACTCCCCATATGACAATCTTGATAAATATTAAAACAGTAGTTGATATTTCAACACTAGTTTAAAAGCCCCTAATAAACCAGAAATAGGTGAGAGCTCCCTTAACCTAAAAAACTCTACAGAAAATATCAGGAAGGATATGGGGATACTGGCCATTATCCCTTCTACTCAACATTGTATAGCAGGTCTCAGTCAGTAGAGTGAGACATTAAAAAGAAGTAACCTGGGGGGAGAGATCAAGATGGCAGAATAGAAGGATGTGAAGTTCACCTCCTCCCACAAATATATCAAAAAAATACAATACACATAAAAAAATTCTTATAAAATACCTACTGAGTGCTAGCGGATCTCATACAACCAAAGCTGCAAGAAATATTACTACATAACCAGGTAGGGTGAAAGAAAAAAAAGGGATCAGATGGGGCCTGCACCCCTGAGAGGGAGCTATGAAAGAAAAAGCTCCTCCAATGTGGGAAGCCTCTTCATTGGCAAGGAGATCAGCTGAGACAGAAAGGGAGCTGCAGAGCCTCAGAGGAGAATACAGCAGCTAAACTGTGGCAGACAGAACAGAAAAAGACCAGATAGATGGTCCTGGTCACTTCACTCTACCCCACAGCCCAAGACATGTGCCTGCTGATGCACACAAGGGCTGGGTGCTGAAACTCAGGCTTCAGTTGACAGACCAAGGGAGAAGACTGGGGTTGGCTGCCTGGAAAAGCCTGAAGAGGATGGGATGTAGTCTGGGCCACCACTGGGGATGTGAGCAGCATGACACCTGGATCCACCATTGAAGCACCATTTTTAAAGAGCCTTATAAGGAAGGGGTGGGGCCCCATCATTAAGCATCATCTTTGGCATGCTCACAGCAGGTGTAGCTCTATCTCTACAAGTTCTGGGAGCATGCAAGCACTGGAGGGTTGCCCACATGTGAAAGAGGGGCTGAAATATTAGCTGATCCTAGGGACCAAATGACTTTGGAAGTGGGGCTGAAATCTGAGCCATGTTCCTCTGGATCTGCAGCTTTGGTGGATTTATGCCTCCAGTGCCTTTGTAAGTTCAGCACCTGTAGGTATCTGAGCAGATTACTGGTGCTCCCATGCCTGGGGAAGTCTGGTGTTAGCAGTTGCAAGTTCTGCAGGTGCACACATGTGGAGGCAGGGCTGGGGTCTCCACTAATTCCATAGCTCCCAGCTGTGTGACTATGGCAGCTCCTAGTGTCTGACCTCAGCAGATCTGCTTAAGTGGATCTACACTGGTGTTTGTGAGCACAGTGCCGGAGGGACACCTGGGCCAATCACCTGCATTCTCACAGCTGAGGTGGGGCTGAAGGCAGTGCCAACAATGTACTTCGTGAGTCTGCACAGGTGATACCACAGAGCATATTCCCCTGTGGGCAGGTCTGGTGGGGAACACTCAATGGCTCCCCTTTCAGCAAAAATGCTCCAGTCCCACATACCTCACACCACAGCTCAGAAACAAATCTGGGGGCTTCTACTCCAACAAACGGGGAGCAGACCCTGCCCCTGATAGGGCTGGGACAACCAAAAACCAAAGAGGAGACCCCGCTCAACATCCAGTGCAGGCTGTGGTTATCACAACACCAATCACACTCCCATCAAGGGGATAATGGCCAACACACACTGAGGAAAGAGATTGCAGGTTTCCATACTAAAAAAATTCCTCACCCCCAAAATATTAAACCCATGCAGGCTACATAGGGATGTTTGAACATAAGAACAGCCTTTTAAGACCAAAACTGATACTAAATGTCCATCAACAGAGGAGTGGATAAATAAGATGTGGTACAGATACACAATGGACTATTACTCAGCTATGAAAAGGAAAGACATAATGGAATTTGCAGCAACATGGATGGACCTAGAAATTATCATGTTAAGTGAAGTCAGACAGACAGCAAGACACCAACATCATATGCTGTCACTTACATTTGGAATCTAATAAAAGGACACAATGAGCTTCTTTGCAGAACAGATACTGACTCACAGACTTCAAAAAATTTATGGTTTCCAAGTGAGACAGGTTGAGGGGGTGGGGGGATGTACTGGGGGTTTGGGATGGAAATACTATAATTTTGTTGTGATGATCATTGTACAACTATAAATGTAATAAAATTCATTGAGTAATAAAATTTTTTTAAAAGACCACAATTGATAGTCAAAGAAATACTAGTAAAATGAACATGTAGAGGAACTCCCAATGAAAAGAACAAGAAAAGTCACCTGAAAGAGCAAACAGTGAAACAGACATCTCCAGTCTACCAGATCCCGAGTTCAAAACAAATGCAACAAAAATACTGAATGAATGAAGAAAGGTTATCTATAGAAATGCACATTACTGTAAAAAGGAACTAGAAACTAGAAAGAGGAGCCAATTACAATTAGAAAACTTGTTTTCTGAGCTAAAGGCAATAAACAGCAAACCAAATAATGCAGAAGAATGAATAGGTGATCTGGAAGACAGAATAAGGGAAATCACCCAATCAGAACAGCAGACAGAAAGACAAATAAAAAAACAAACAAACAAGAAATAAGAGCTATGGTAAAATACATCCAGAAGGAGAAGAAAGAGAAAAGGGGATTGAAAAAGTTTTGAAGAAATTATAGCTAAAAACTCCCCATCTAAAGAAGGAAACTGATACCCAGGTACAGGAAGCACAGAGGGCCCCACAAAAGATGAACCCAAACAGACCTATGCCAAGACATATTATAATAAAAATGGCAAAGGTTAAAGAGAAGATTCTAGATGCAGCAAGAGAAAAACAAAAGAGTTAGTTACAGGGAACCCCCATAAGGCTATTGGTCGATTTCTCTACAGAAACACTGCAAGCCACAAGCGAGTGGGAAGATATATTCAAAGTCCTGAGAGGAAAACACAACCTAGGATATTCTACCCAGAAAGCCTATTGTTTACAAAAGAAGGAGAAATAAAGAATTTCTCAGACAAGCAAAAACTGAAAAAAATACTATCGTAAAAGAAATATTGAAAGCTCTTCTCTAAATAGAAAGGAAGCAAGAATCTCTAGAAAAGAGAAAATTGCAATTGGCAAGTAATTTACTTACATAAGCCAGTATATATATATATATATATATATATATATATATATATATATATATATCAAAAAGATTTTTTTAATTGTGAAAGAGATATAAACACAATTAACAAAAAAGGATAAATATGAAGATGTAAAAGAAGACATTGAAATCATGAAATGTCAGGGAGGGGAGTAAGAAAATTTAGATTTTTTAGGTTTGAGCCTATATGACTACCAGTTTAAAGAAAGTAGATATAGGAAGGGGCTAATATGTTTGAAAAACATGCTAATCACAGATCAAAAACATACAAGAGATTCACAAAAAGCAAAAAGAAGAGGGAGTTCCCGTCATGGTGCAGTGGTCAACGAATCTGACTAGGAACCACAAGGTTGCGGGTTCAATCCCTGGCCTTGCTCAGTGGGTTAAGGATCCGGCATTGCCGTGAGCTGTGGTGTAGGTTGCAGACGTGGCTCGGATCCTGTGTTGTTGCGCCTGTGGTATAGGCCGGCGACTACAGCTCCGATTAGACCCCTAGTCTGGGAACCTCCACATGCCACGGGAGCGGCCCTAGAAAAGGCAAAAAGAAAGAAAAAAAAAGAATTTCTTTTTTCTTTCTTTTTTTTTTTAAAGAATTTCTGCAAATTGGTAAAGGAAAACAAACCACAGATTCAAGAGAATCACCATAAACTCCAAGCAAGATAAAAATATCCCCCCCTCCAAAAAAGAAGAGAACTTGAGCATAACACAAAAGGAAATCATCAAACCACAAAGGGAAAAACAAAAAGAAAGGAGCAAAAAAGAAATACAAAATCAATGGGAAAACAATGTTTAAAATAGTAATAAATACATATTTATCAATAATTATATTAAGTGTCAATGGAATAAAATGCTCCAATCAGAAGACATAGGGTGGCGGACTGGATAATAAAACGAGAGCCTACGATGTACTCCATATAAGAGCACATATTCTTTTTTGGTTGAAGGACACACATAGATTGAAAGTGAGGGGAAGGAAAACATCTCAACAACAACAAGCCTTAACAAATTTAAGAGGACAGAAATTATTTCAAACATCTTTTCTGACCACAATGGCAAGAAACTAGAAATCAACCACAGGAAGGGAAAGCAAGAAAAAAAAGATTACATGGAGACCATGTTTTTTTTTTTTTTTTTTTCAAAAAACCCCAATGAGTTAATGATGAAATCAGAGAGGAAATTTAAAAATACTTTCAGACAAATGACAACAAAAATCTATGGGCTACAGAAAATGCAGACCTAAGAGGGAAGTTCATAGCGATATAGGTCTCCCTCAAAAAATAAGAAAAATCTCAAATAAACATCCTAACATAAAATAACTAGAAAAAAGAAGAACAAACAAAACCTAAAGTCAACAGAAGGAAGGAAATAATGAAGATCAGAGAGGTAATAAATAAAATAGAGATTAAAAAGATATGAAAAGAAATCAATAAAACCAAGAACTGGTTCTTCGAAAGGGTAAACAAAATTGACAAACCTCTGACCAGGCTAACCAAGAAGTTAAGAGAGAGAACCCAAATAAACAAAATAAAAAATGAAAGAGGAGAAATCTCAACTCATATTGCAGAAATACAAAAAAAAAAACATAAAAGAATACTATGAACAATTACATGCCAACAAATTGGACAACCTAGATGAAATGGACAACTTTCTAGAAACATACAGTACACCAGAACTGAATCAAGAAGAAATAGATTATTTGAGCAGATTGATCACTAGAAGTAAAATAGAACCTGCAATTTATCATGAATGGATGTTGAATTTTATCAAATGTACATCTATTGAGATGATAAGGTCAAAGTGGTTTTTTTCTTGTCTTTTGTTGATGTGATGTATTACATTGATTGATCTGCATATATTGAACCATCCTCGTGACCCTGGGATAAAAAAATTCCAAAGTAAGATCATAAGATAACTTTGGTACACCTGCTAGATTGGAAAATTCCATAAATACTAATGACAAGTGTTGGAGATACAGATCAATGAGGACTCGAATAAACGCCAAGTAACATAAAAAGAGATGATAGGAAAAAGAAAACCCAGATGACAAAATCCTAAACCAATCTTCCAGGCAAGAGAAGTTTTCTTGGCCATGATCAGTTTGGAGTGTTTCATCCACAACTTTGAAATAAATGCTTTGAAAAAAAGTGAAACATTGGAGGTCAGTGGTTTGTCACTGGCTCATGGAGCTGGTGCTGAAATTGGGATAGAAAGCCAAGATAGTGTGAAGCTGCTGACCATGGACAAACCACAAGATACAGTCAAGGGTTATAAAATGAGTCTATCATACCTATGTGATTGTGGTGGAAGTTTGGCTTGTTCTTTTATCATATTCAGTTCTAAAAAGATTCCAGGGCCAGGCAAATTCTTCTACCCAGTGCAGTGCCCCCAGAGTCACACAGGGACCTGGATGCCCATGAGAGCTGGGTCCTGCACCTGGGTGTGGCATGAGCATCCCCAGGGCTCCTGGAAAACCCCAGAGCAAAGGCAGGCAGCTGGTGGCATGGACTGCTGTCAGAGTGAGAGAGAGCAGGGGTGACCCTCTGAAGAAGGGAGAGGAAAGGATGGAGCTAACCCCATGGGAAACCATTGTACCATCAATGCAGAGACCAGCACAGAAATCCCAGAGGAATCAATCTGATCTCAGGGCTGATGGGTCAAACCCGCCCCCAGCAGAACAAGGCTGCTTCCCTTATCCCTTCACCTGCCAGTGCTGCTGGAGGGACCCAGAGGGATGGGATGCATATGTCTCAGACCTTAGCCCACAGATGCTGGGGCAGAAGAATAAAAAGGAAGCACACCCCCTACCTCCCACCCCCACAAACAGGAAGAGGGCATCCAAACTGTTGTAGAGGGAGCTTTGAATGGGACAAAACTCCATGCCCCGCTTGGATGTGACCAGGTTAGAGGAACCGCCCAAACAGCATCATTTAGGTCAGGAGATTCCACCGGCACCTTGGGGGCTGGATGTTTAAGGGCTCAGTCACTGGGAGGACCTCTGCCCAGGGGTAGGGGAACAGCCATGGCGGCAGGGCTTGGAGGTGAAGTGGTCCCTACCGAGTGCTTCAAGTGGTCCACCTTCAAATAACAGTGCTCTGAGAAGTGTTTTGTTTCCATGTGGATTGATTTACAAGAAAAATTTTAAAAAAGAAAAAAAGCCCTACAAATTTGCAACTTTAGACATTATATTGGAAAGTCATTTAGAATTTTTTTGTGTGTGCTGAAACATTTTTTTTTACTTTTGTATATATATCCACATTTATTGATGTATTTAATTCATTCACAATGTTGTGCTAGTTTCACGTGTACAACAAAGTGATTCAGTTATATATGTTCTTTTTCAGATTCATTTCCCATATAGATTATCACAAGATACTGAGTGTAGTTCCCTATGCTACACAGTGGGTCCTTGTTGGTTATAGCAGTGTGTATATGCTAATCCTAAATTCCTAATTTATCCCTGCCCCCATCCTCTTTGGTAATAATAAATTTATTTTCTATGTCTGTGGGTCTATTTTTGTTTTGTATATACGGTTATTTGTATCATTTTTTCTAGATTCTACATATTTGTCTGCTATAACCATGACTGCTAAGGTCTAGAAACCAGCACTGACCAAGGTGCACAAGGAGGCCCCTCGAGCAGGACTGCTGGGCACAATTACATGAACCTTGGTTGACTTCAATTACTGGGCTTCATCGCTTAACTGCAAAATAACTCCCCAAGGACATAAAGAGTGGGGGAGTGTTTTCACTCATGAAACAACCTTAATGTACCTCTTTTGCCTAGAAATTGAGGGCCAATTAGATTTGAGCCTGCTTAAAAGAAAATCTCAGCCTTGATGGAATCAATTAGTTGGCCCTATAAATCCACACAGTCACAAGGCTAGGGACCAATCTGGATGTTGGGAATTAGATCCAGACAGCAAATGACTGCCCCATCGCTATGTATTGATTTATTTAGCTTTGATTATGAAAGACAGTAATTGTCAGAGTCATCTATTGGGGTTAGCATTCATATTAATCCAGTATCCATTTGGAACTTCTGTCCTTTAATTCCAGGGAGAATGGCTACTCAGTCATCTGAAGGGAGTCCATCTGAACAAAAGGAGGTCAGCCAGAGAGTACCCTGTGGGAAAGGAGGATCCAGACAGCAGTAACTATACAGGGGTCCACGTCCCCTGGGGAGGGGTAATGCCATTTCACCTGGTGCAGGCCAGTGGGGATGATGGAGAAAGACAATGAATAGGAGCCCCATTACCGAGGACAGTGAGCAGAGCCTGGGGGGAATGGGAGGACTGACGGAGGGCGAGGAGGAGCAGAGAGGATAACAAGAATACAGGATCCTACTCTTGTCACAGTAATGTCATCGATGCCAACATCACCCTTGGTTCCACATGTTCTGCACACCCCATGTCCAAACCCTCCATGGTGCCGGTCAGTGCAGCCACCAAGCTCACCCCGGATCTTCCTCTGCCCTGCCTATGCCAGCCTGCCTTGGACTGGGCAGTGGCTTCCCAAGTCCCCAGTGCCTGCTGCTGCCCATTGGCAGTGCTCGCTCCAAGAGCTGCCAGAGTCCCTGTTTCCTATCCCTCCCAGTTTAAAGGGATGTCCATGGCAGCTGGATCAAACCTCTGATCCTTCCCTGGCTGGCCACCCCCTCCTGCCCCCTTCCTGCCTGACCACTAGGGCACCGCGCTCGCATTCTCTCTGCAAACTAGCTCGCAGGCTTGGGCAAGTGGCTACTTGAGTGCAGCCAGGAAGGCAGCAGAACAGGAAGGTCCAGGAGAATGCCTGACGCCAGGACTGCTATAGACCAACCCTGGGTTTATTTGCACGCTTATTACCAGGCATCAATCCTGTGCAGCCCCTCTGCCTCCATGTGACGGTGATAAAGATGGCACTGAAGCCACTGCTCCCAAATCTTCCTGATCCTCTTTCTATAACTTTCTGCTCACACTCCACAAGAGATCCCTGGTCAGAAGCCTCCAGCCCCTTTCTCTTCCTCCTGGGTATGTGGCTTTGAGAGTCTCCTCATTGCTCTGGAACCTGATTTTCTCATCTGTGAGGTATGGACTGGTCTCAATTTGAAACTGAAGTAAATGAACTCCTGAGGGTTGGCAAAAGGAACCTTCCCAGGAGAGCTTCTGCCAGGGGTGTGCAAAGCTGCATGTAATGTCCAGTTATCTCATTACTGGGAAGTTCTGAAACACAGAAGAGGAAGTCACCAGCCTCAGAGAATGTTGGGTACCATTTATTCTGCTGTTTTCTATGACTGGTTATCATGCATGCTTTTATTTCAGTCAACTCAGACATGCATTCATAATGCCCATCCTGGGGACCAGCATGGCCAAAATAAGGGGGTTATTTATCTACAAACATTATGAAGCATTTTCAGGTATTTAACAGTTATAATAACTATCTGTATTTATACTAATTATTTTCAAATGTTAACTAAATTTTTAATCACTTTAAAATATTTCTTAGACTCTCTCTCCTTAGTACATAAGCAATTGATTATAACTATTTATAAGAGAAAAATCTACAGTTAAAACTACTGTTTTTTTTGGCAGCCCCATGGCATAGGAGTTTCTGGGCCAGAGATCAGATCTGAGTTTCGGTTGCTTCAGGTGCAGCAACATGGATCCTTAACCCACCCTGCTGGGCCAGGGATCGAACCTGCATCCCAGTGCTCCAGAGACACTGCTGACCGTGTTACGCCACATCAGGAACTCTAAAAGTACTCTCTTGATAGCCAAAAAAAAAAAAAAAAAAAAAAAAAAGGAAAAGAAAAGAAAAAGAAAATGCTTCTCATATTTAGATATAAGCAGGAATATATAAGATTGACGAAAATGTAGCAGACCGTATTTCCAGCATGATTTTGGAAGGAAAAAGAAGACAATTGCAACCCTTGAAGCAAAGCCTGCAAATGAGGACTCTGGATTGCAGTTTCCTCAATCAAAGACATCTATGGAGCTAACTTGCTTTCAGATACTACCCCGAGTTTTGAGGTGTGCCCTCCCTCCCTAGGCAGTCGATGTCCAAGGGTCCAAAATCACTTGTGGCTCAATGTCAATTTAGTATCTTCTTTTCCCACTTATCACACGCAACAATTTATCCCTTGCATGACAAAGTGGAACTGAAGGCGACTTTACTGACATTTTACTCAGCAGACAAGAAAAGGAAAATTCCCCTTTCCCAAGAGTCTGGGAACTGGAACACCTAATATTGGAAACACCTAATACTGGAGCCACAGAATTTCACCACCACCTTATAAAGCGAGAACTTTTCTTCACAGGCTAGTTCACAGGCAGAACCCCTACCCTGCTGCAGCCCTTCACTTGGCCTACTTGGTAAAGGGAATTTATGCATCATAAAAGTTCTGTTCAAGGAGTATTATCTCCTACATAATACATGAATTTGTGGTTTATCATTTCCTAAGAATTTTTTCAAGACACTGAAAAAAAACCTTAGTGGATATAGTCAAATTTTTGGTAATTCAGAAGGTAACCACTTTCTTGCTGGGCTTAAGCTTGTTCCAAGCATGTGTGTAAGCTGGCTTGTGGCTAAGCCACAGTCCTGGGTAGCATAGCTACTGTCCACCGCAGATGGCGGTGAGAGCCGGGCCAAGGATCCCTGCTCCACTGATACGATCCACGTGGTTTTGGGAAGCTGTTTCATATCACTGTGCCTCAGTGTCCTCATCTGTAAAATGGGAATAGTAATACCTACCTCTCACAGAGTTGTGAAGGTGAAATTAGTTCATAAGAAGGGCTTAAGCAATGCCTAGTACACAGCAAGACTCAATAAACATCACCTACGATTACTACGTATGGCTTATCACTGGAGTACCTCCATCTGATTAAAAACACAGAGACCAGAGTATGAATCCAGCAGAGGACATTTCTCATGAATGCTTAAATAGCACTAGGAGTGATCAGATGCCCCCTCCAGAAGGCCCTTTTGTGGTCTAAACAGATTCTACATGGTTGCTCCTCTTTCAACTAATGGGAGAAAAGAATTCTGACGTGTGCCTACCTTTTACTGTTCTGCTATTTTCTGCCTCCTGGAGATTCTGTCTGGCTGGCACTCTGTTTGTTTGATTGATTGTTTTTCTTTTTTGGCTGCCCTGTGGCACATGGTGTTCTCAGGTCAGGGATCAGATATAAGCCAAAGTTGTGACCTAGGCTGCAAGTGTAGCAACGCCAGATCTTTTACTGTGCCGGGCCGGGGATTAAACTTGCGTCCTGGTGCTGCAGAAATTCTGCCAATTCTATTTGGCTGCCACTTGTTTTGATACTATCTCCTCATCAGAGGTTAAATGTGAGTGAAAGTAGTTTGATTAAAGCCCAGGCAGATTAAGTATGAAGTGAAAAAGAATGAAGAGACACTTGTGGGAAATACTGATTGACACACAGAAAACATTTAAACAATCTAATGAGCCTTTGGCCTCCTGGGGACTTGGATATAATTTATAATAAGAAGTAACATCTCCAATATCAATTTAACTGGTATGATAACATTTCTTGAAAGGTAACAACATGTGTCTTTGGCTCATGCTGCCCAGACTAGACCATTTTCCTTAAATGCCCTCTAGAGTCTGTTGAAAGATAAATGAAGGAACACTTCGGTGTTCAAGGGTTTTGAATATACAAATATTCGAGATGGGCAGGGCCAAGCCACAAGTGGCTTCCCTGGGGCAGGTGAAGTCGGGGAGCAGGTTCTTAGGAGACTTGGTGATTAACAGGCAGGAATAAAGGAGAAAAATCAGCCATTCTGGGTCAGAGCAAGGGGTGGCCATTCCCAAGATAGGAAGACTACAGGGGATGCAGAATTGCTTGGAGTTGGAGGAGGGCAGCAAGGAAGAGCTCAGTTGAAGTCCACTGAGTTGGAGGATGAGGCCCTCTTGCATGGAGACACCTGCCGAGCAGCTGCATGGACCTGGGCTGGAGTCTTGGATTGGGGAGTGGCCAGCATGGAGGTGGGCATGATGGCGGGGAGGCAGGTGAGCTTGCCCAGCGAGGGTGTGCTTGGCAAAGAGAGAGGAGGGTCTGGATTAGAACCTAGAATCAGGTCCTAATTCTGGAGGAGGAAGAGGAGTCTATAAAGAAGATCAATTTAAGAATACTTAGAGAGAAGGAAACCCAGAGCAGCAGAATATAAAGGGACATATCTGTCCCTGCAGATGGAGGTTTTCACATACCTGTCCAGACTCATCCACTAGTTAGTGAGGACAAAGAGCCAAACCCCACGCAAGGTCTAGCAGACATGTACTAGAACCTGTACTAACAAGTTATGTGGGACTTTTACCAAAACTTGCTTACAAACTCCGACACAAAGCAAAACTCAGCAAACCAATACCAAAGATGCAGGCACATCAGGTTACCTGACCACAGCGCGGTACATGTTGGCTACAAATGATGGAAAGGCAACCAAGCAAACCCTCTATACACCTGCAAATTCCAAACACACTGCAAAATACCTCAGTGACTGAAAAATAAATCATAATGAAAATGAGAGAATTCTCAGAACCAAATGAAACATGATAACACATCAAAACATGGGGTATGCAATTAGAGAGACACATAACATCTTCCAGCTTACAGGAGGAAAGAAGAAAGACTGAAATGACAAAGCACTCAGCCCAAGAAGTGAGAAAAAGAAAATAGAATTTGGAAGAAAGGAATACATGGAGATGAGAGCAGAAATTAATGAAATTTGAAAAAAAAAAACAACATGAGAGAATCAAAAAATCCACAGCTTGTTCTTTGGGGGAAAAAACATAATAGACAAGTTTCTGGCAAGGCTGAATAACAGAAAGAAAAGGAATAAACCAGAAACAAAAGAAATTAAAAGAGACATAATTAATTTCTTCATGTCAAAGACTTTGAAAAATTTAATAAAATGGGCCATTTTTCCAGAAAAAAAATATGCACTAAACCTATCTCATAAATGCAAACTATTGCCTTTGGAATGGATAAGCGATAAGATCCTGCTGTACAGCACTGGGAACTATAACTAGCCACTTATGATGGAGTATGATAACGTGAGAAAAAAGAATGTATATATGTATGTGTGACTGGGTCACCTTGCTGTAAAGTAGAAAATTGACAGAACACTGTAAACCAGCTATAATGGAAAAAAATAAAAATCATTAAAATAAAAAATAAGAAAGGGGAAGATGACATAAGTAATGATGAAAAATCCGTAATAAAAGATAAAGAGATTTTCATAATCAGATGAAAACTCTGTGACTTCTATCCCAGAAATATAAGAATGGTTCCATATTAGAAATCCATGAATGTCACTCATGAGAGTAAGAGGACAAGGTTGTATTGTGGATGTACATACACATATGTATTTATACATGATATTAAATATTTATATTAAAGAGTGAAATTTTAGCAAATTCTGCATCTATCCAGATAAGTGTGTGTGCATACGCTTGTACACACACAGATGTGTATGTATATATTTATGTATATACAAATAGACATAGTCATACACATACATTTTAGCAAACGCTGCATCTATTAAGTGTGTATTTCCAGACGGAGCATTGGCTAAAATTTAAGACTCTTGAATTGTAAACTCTAAGGAAAATGGTAATACAATGGGATTTCCTTAACCTGGAAAGCACTATTTAGTCCTAGAAAATTTCAACAACCCTATTCATAATTATTGACTATGTTTCCTTTAAAATCAGGAAGAAGACAAGGATGGCTGTCTCAGCTTCCATTCAGCACTGTGCTGGAGCCACAGCCAGGCTGAGAAGACAGGAAAATGAAGAAAAATCAACAATCAGTGTAAATATTGGAAAGGAATAAGCAAACTCTCATTATTTCCAGACAATGTGAGCCATTAAACTGAACATCTCAAACAATCTACAGGCAAACTGTTAGAGTAAAAGGAGTCAGTAGTAACTGGACACAAGATAATGAACAATGTAAATGGATTTCTCTACATAAACATTTTTAAATAAAAAAATGTACTTTAAAAAACTCTACTTTCCTCAAAGCAACAAAACTATATGACATCTAGGAATGTATCTTAGAAAGGATGGTGAAGTCTCTATATCAAAAATAAGTTTTATTGAAAAGCACAACAAAAGGATACATAAGTATAAAGATATACCAAAAATGACCATTCTCAGCAAACTAAATTAAAAATGCAATGCATTTACAGTGAATGGCTGTGTGTGTTTAGTGCATGGCTGTGCACGCACGTGTGTCTATTAAAGGGGGGATGGGCAAAGGGAGACGTGGAGGGCAAGGCCAAGAGATAGAGGGCATACCAAGGACCAAGGATAGACAAGATAATTGTGAAGAACAAAGTGTGGGCTTATCCTACCAAATACAAGCCTAATAAAGAAATAGTATTTAATACAATGTGATATTGATAATGGGTCAAGCCATATACCAATGAACAAGAAAAGAGAACCCAGAAATAAATGTGTTCAAATACAGAGACTGAATACATGGCCATACAATTAAATGACCACAGACTGTGCTGTAATGATGGATGAGTACCTGTGAAAAATAAAATAAAATTAGATCCATATCTCATACCACATGCATAATTAAGCCCTCAGTACAGTAATGAACTAAATGTAAAAGGAAGTTTTTAAACTTACAGAAACAAACAAACAAACAAACCCCAGGATGTCTGTATGACCCTAAAGTGGGAAAATATTTCTTAAACGCAACACAGAAAGGACATGTCAGACAGGAAATGAATTTTCACTAAAACTGAAAACTTCTCTCTGACAAATGACATCCAAAAAAACCTAAATGACAAGTCACAGAGTGTGTGAGATTTTTATGGCTAAGTTAATCATTTAGGACAAAGAACAAAGAATCCAATAGGAAAACAGACAAAACAGGCAATTCACTGATGAGAAGCACAAACAGCCAATATGTTGACAATACGTGACAAGTCCAAAAGGATATATGTCAAGAAGTCCTGGTGGATGTGGCTGGATCAAGGGCACCTCTTTCTCTGGCAGTGGGAATCTGAGTCAGCGTCACCCTTCACAGAGAAAAGGAAATTGTTTTGTAAAAGGCCAGATGCTCTTTCCTTACATCCTGGCAAGTATGCCCACTCAGAAGACCCAGCACATGAGCATATGTTAAGGAGTGCATGACATTCTAGGGCTGCTATAACAGCGAAAAATTGGAAACAACTTGCCCATTAACATGAGCTAGATAAGCGAATGGCAGAACATTTGGATACTGCAAAACCATACAGGCTCTAAAAAGACAGAAGGCAAGCTACATACAAATTCATGTGGATAAACATCAAAAGACTTCACAATGGGTGAGAATGGAAAACTGCTTATGGTACCACTTATTTTCAATTTTATGCAAATTTTAGCGAAGTATGCAAACATGTGGGGGAGCAGTAAAACCAATATCAGGAGAGAGGCTGTCCGTGGACACCCTCTAATTTCAGACACAGAGAGAAAAAGACATGGCTGGGGTCTCAGGGGGTCTGTAAAAATATAATATATATTTTATAAATATAATATAAAATATATATTTTTTTAAAGATTAGTATACTGTATTTGTCCTTCTCTTTCTGACTTACTTCACTTAATGTGATAATCTCTAGTTGCATCCATGTTGTTGCAAGTGATGTTATTTCACTCATTTTTATGGCTGAGTAATACTCCATTGTATACATGTACCACACCTTCTTTATCCATTCCTCAGTCAATGGACATTGGTTGTTTCCATGTCTTGGCTATTGTGAATAGCGCTGCTATGAACACAGGGGTGCATGTATCTTTTTGCATTATAATTTTTTTTCTGGGTATATGCCTAGGAGTGAGATTGCTAGATTATATGGTAGTTCTATATTTAGTTTTCTGAAGAGCTTCCATACTGTTTTTCACAGTGGTTGCACCAATTTATATTCCCCAAAACAGTGTAGAAGGGTTCTCTTTTCTCCACATCCTCTCTAGCATTTGTTATTTGTAGAATTTTTAATGATGGCAATTCTGACCACTGTGAGGTGGTACCTCATGGCAGTTTTGATTTTTGAAGCAAATATTGTAAACGTGATGAAAGTGGACAAATGTGGGTGGCATTTTCCACATTATCCCCAGACTTTTCCATCTGTTGGCCTGGTCTCCGTCTTGCAGGGTGGATATGACAGAAGGTGGACAGGGCCAGACCTGCCAAGGGCATTGCTGTTTGAGCAGAGACATCCCTATGGCTGTGGCCACCCCACCACTGTCCCCTCCCATCCCCACACTGGTAGTGGAGAAAGCACCAGAGCTGGCATTCAAGACAGAGATCTGGAGCCACCAGTAGTTACAAGACCACAGCTCAGTCCCTGCAGGTTCTGGAGTCATGTTCTTATCTTTAAGGTGTCAGTGACAAAGTCTGCCTCACAGACCTCACTGGGGTCATGGTCACGGTGGGGAACACAATGTGATGGATCTAGAGATGACCATACTAAGTGAGGTAAGTCAGACAAACACCATGTGATACAATTTATATGTAGAATCTAAAAAAAAAGATACAAATGAACTTATATACAAAAGAGAAATAGACCTTCAGACATAGAAAATAAATTTGTTATTACCAAAGGGGAAAGGGAGGGTGGGATAAATTAGGAGTTCGGGATTAACATATACACACTACTATATACAAAATAGATAAACAACAAGGAACTACTGTATAGGACAGGGAACTATAGTCAATATCTTGTAATAACCTATAAGATAAAAGAATCTAAAAAAGAATATATATATATTCCGCTACCTCAATCAAATACTGTCCTGTGGCCCCTCTCATCTCAGCATCTCCACTAAGGCCTGGGGATATTAAGCCATTTAAAGCAACTTTGCTTAGCTCTGCCATAATTATTTTATGCCTTCCTCAAGTTTCCATAAGCAGTGCCTGTCAATTTTTGAATCAAGTCAGGTCCCTAAACAGATCTTTGAATTCCTATACTAGCCCATCTCCATCTTTCTGGTCTTTGATTTTATCTTTCCTTCTACACCTGCCACTCATCTGTCACCAAGATGTTTGACAGCTTGAGGTATCACTGATAGACAATAAAGCATACATATCTGAAGCACAGAATCTGATGAGTTTTGACACCTGTGTATCCATCATTGCAATCAAGCTGGTGAATCTATCCACAGACTCCCAGTTACCTCTGGCTCCTCTTTTACAAGTAATTTTGTGCATTCACTTTTCCTTCTGCCAGCTTTACTCTCTCAAATGGCCTCATCATTAAATTATTATTGAAACATTTCCTGCATTGCATAATTTCCTCTTAGTACCCTCCTCCTCCCAGCATCCATGTACTAATTTAGAGCCCTGGAAACAACTAAATGCTTTAGAAATAACCTCTACTCTCCAGGTGTGGGCTCCATGCTGTCTCCTTCAGTTTGTGTACAGAAATCACAAGTGTCCTCAGTAGTCTGCTACCTGCTGCCCCCAAACAAGGCGAACGGGCTCTTCTTGGAGTTCTTGCTTTTCTGCAGAGACTAGAGCGACTGTGGCACGTTTGAGAGTAGAAATTAGGTCTATTATTACCTATCCTGGGACCATCCCAGACAAAATAGTGTGTTGCGAGCCCAAGTCACAACCCTCCCCTCAGACCGTGACATCAAGACTGTGCTAGACTTGCAGAGATTCTGCAGCCAAGGAGGAGGCCAGGGATCACCTCTTTGCGGGTCTTTATCTGAATGTGTCCAACACTTCGGGTCTTTGAGTGAGGGGACCTGCCCGTGCAGTACCACACCCAGGTCTGAGGGTCCCGCCGGGAAGCAGCCCTTTGGCTCTGATGATAGATCCGTATGTCCACCTGGAGAGGGTCCAGGGCAGCAGTCTAGGAGGAAGGAGTGGACATCTTAAGGCTGTGTTGCAGAGCCAACTTAAAAGTGTCCATTGTCCATTTCAAATAATAAGAGGCTCCTACCGACAGTGATTGTAGGGGTCTGCAGCACCCCTCTCCCAAGTGAAATACCCACTGGCACCATAATCAATTCTACACCTGCCCCACCAGCCACTTGACCCCTCAGTCTTGTTGTTCAGAGTAGGGCACACTCTTGAGGTAGAGGATGACTTCTGGTGGCTTCCTAGAGGGTCTCATGGAACAGACTCAGAAGTCTTCATTCTGCTCTCTTATATAACACATACGCAGAAATTAGAGCTGTCTAGAAAGGACTGGTTGATACTCTTCCTTAACGTCCAGTGTGATACAGGCTTTTCCTTATACTGATGGTTAGTTTCAGCATCCACATGACTGGGCAAAGAGAGGCCCAGAGAGCTGGTAAAACGTTAATTTTGGGTGCATCTGTGAAGGTGCCTCTGGAAGGGATTAGCGTTTGAGTCAGCAGACTGAGTAAAGAAGATGCCCAGGGACGGTGGGCATCGTCCAATCTGCTGAGGGCCCTCACAGAACACACATGCAGAGGAAGGGAGAATTTGTTCTCTCTGCTTGGACTGGGACATCCTTCTCCTGCACTTGGACACTGCCACTCCTAGAACCTGAGCTTTCAGACTCAAAGCAGGATTCACATCCCAGGTCCTTCCCACTGCCAGGCCTTCAGATTTGGACAGAATTGTACAACCTGCTTTTCTGGTTTTCCAGCTCATGGGCAGCAGATTGTGGGGTGCTGGTCTCCATAACCATGTAAGCCAAGTCCTGTAATAAATCTCTCCATATATATACATATATATATACACACATTTTTTTTTCCTGCATAAAGCTGGCAGAAGGAGAAGTGAATGAACAAAATTACCTATAAAAAAGGAGCCAGAGGTAACTGGGGTCTGTGGATACATTCACCAGCTTGATTGCAGTGATGGCTCCACAGGTGTCAAAACTCATATATATATATACACAAACACATTTTCTTTTTTCAAGAGACAGTTTATAATGCATGCATGCATGCAGTGCACATCATGGAACAAACCTAAACCAGGAGGAACTAAAAATGGCAGTTACGAATCCCAGCTTCTATGGCATCTTCAACAAAGGATAATCATTTCACAGAGAAATGATGGGACAAAGGAAAGCAGTTTTAAGTTTTCAAGGTTAGAAAACTGTGGGACAGGAAATATATGGGAGGAACTTAATGGAGGAAGTTTTTTTTTTTTTTTTAAAAAGGAATCTATTTCATTCAAGTTCTTTAGAGAAAGATACACTGAAAGGTGGACGAACAAATGACTTTTTGCTGGATACATTATTATGATGACTCTTTATCAGGTGAAATGCTGAGAGGAAAGGTGACTAACACAATGGGAATTTATAGAAATACTTCATCCAATTGGTTACACAGTCTTAGGCAAGAAACTTAGCCTCCAAGATTCACTTTCTTAATAGTAAAATGGTGAATATCTTGCTAAATATTCCACAAACTGATTTTTATCTTTGGAGTACACATATTTTATGCCAATGGTAACATTCCCAGGAGGTCACCAGCACAAAATCAAGCTGTCAACGTGAACTGCTGAGAATGTTAACATCTGGAAATTGCCAATCATACATACCCTTTGGGTTTTCCCACTGGAATGTATAATAGATTGGGTTTTGCCATTGGAATCTGGAGTAGACTATAGACAGATTTTTCTCTGGAAAAACTTAAGACATCTTTTGTAGAGATCTTCAGACATTTCATTATAATTAGAAATGTGTGTATGGCCAGACACTATGTCATGTTATCCCTGTATTCGGAGCTGAGTGTGTTTAGAATCATTCAGCAACAGAATCTAAATGTTTCTTCATGTCTTTCACTTCCTTAGTCTCTTAGATGTCACCAATTCTTTTTGTTATTTTTAAAAGTTTTATTGGAGCATAGTTGATGTACAATGTTCTGATCATTTCTGCTGTACAACAGTGATTCAGTTGTCCATGTACACACATCCATTCTTTTTCAGATTCTTTTCCCACATAGATTATCACAGAATACTGGGTAGAGTTCTACCAATTCTATTCTTATAGCTAACCTACCCCTATAACCTGCACATACATAAAATTTTATTCATCTTTCCACTTGGCAAAATAATGGTCCTCCCTTAAGACAGA
Source organism: Sus scrofa (assembly GCF_054392235.1). Classification (NCBI taxonomy): domain Eukaryota; kingdom Metazoa; phylum Chordata; class Mammalia; order Artiodactyla; family Suidae; genus Sus; species Sus scrofa. Next base: position 155,197,452 of record NC_139383.1, read on the forward strand.
GCAGAGGACTGAAAATGTTCTCATCATTGAACATTTTAATTTCCTGTCACTATATTCCTGGAAATACTGCACTACACGGTAACAGTATGTTTTGCTTGTGACTTTCCCCCACTAGACAGAGAGAGCAGACTCTGTGCCTTTTATCTCTGAACATCCAAGGTCCAACACTGGCACAGAAGAGGTGCTCAAAACATTTACTGAGTGAATGAATGAATAAAAAACTCACCGATTTCAGAGACAGTTCTGAGGGCACTGAGGGACTGTGAGAGGTAACCAGTCCGACAAGGTCGACCACACACACTGCCCCTGAGGATAGGACTGCTATAAATATATCACTAGAAATACTTCTGTTTCAACATCTGAGTCTCCTGGACCTGGTTTTAACTCAGCAGGAATGGATAAGTCACAGCCCTCTTGGGTGGAACCTTTGTCCTGTTATGATTATTCCAAAGATGCTACATGGGTTTGTGAGTACAGACATCCCATGAAACTGACTACATCCCACAACTATAAAGAGGAAAATGATGTCACCAAAATCAGAGGGTAGGGAGGCAGACTTTCAGGAGTTTTGGAAGCCAGGGACAGAGAGGCCATTCAGGAAGATCACCCATCCCTATCACAGTGGGGACAGCCTTGCCATGCTGTGCTCAATGGCCGGGAGACCTCATTCTCTCCCCACATTCCTTACATGGAGCCCGTGGTTGCTAAGGGGATAGTGAGAATTTAACATCCTTCTCATCTATGCTGGGATCCCACCTAGCCAGAGGGACCTCCCCTTTCAGACCTAGGGGTGAAAATAAAGCTGTAGAGAGATACAAGATCTCTCTTGCTATGTGTGGCAGCCCACTTCAGAAAATGGGAAGGTCACGTCTAGCAGGTGAGTACTGTGTGTGTATGTGTTCGTGTGTGTGTGTGTGTGTGTGTGTGTGTGTGTGTGGTATTTCACAATGCCAGTCAAATCTGTGTTTTGTCCCAAAATATTAGCATTCACTTTTTTTTTTTTTTTTTTTTTTTTTTTTTTTTTTTTTTTTGCTTTTTAGAGCTGCACCTGTGGCATGTGGAGGTTCCCAGGCTAGGGGTCTAATCAGAGCTACAGCTGCCGGCCTACACCACAGCCACAACAATGCAGGATCCAAGCCGTGTCTGCGACCTACACCACAGCTCATGGCAACACCAATCCTTGACCCACTGAGCAACCTCATGGTTCCTAGTCAGATTCATTTCTGCTGCGCCACAACAGGAACTCCAGAATTCACTTACTCTCAAAACCATTTTTATTCCTTTGATATGCTTAATAACTTAAGACTAAATGATGAGTTAATTTTTCAGGTCCTTACATTTTTAGGAAATTGTCTTGCCTCATTTTTTTTTCTTTAACCTCCTTAGCGACAAAGATAAAGTATCTCCAAGAGAAGATAAGAAAGCATATAAACTCAATAATGATTGATTTCTTGGGAAGCTCTTATCTCCTTGTCCATTGATAACATTTCTGTGGGTAATTTGCTTTACTATGGCTCAATAAATTGGACCAGGTACATGAAACCTATAAGCAAAGAGAGATCTTTACCTCGCTTTTGAGTTAGAATTACATCATTATAATAAGACCAGAATGACATTCTGGGATCTAGCAAAGAATGAGAGTTGGGATGAATACAATATCGACACATGATGAGGCATATTCCATCTCAACTTAACTATTCCAATTTCTGTAACCTTTTAAAAAATTCTGTTAATACTGATCAGAAAATATGTCACAATCTTGTGCTGGGTTTGACTTGGCAAAGGCAACTATTAAACTACCCAAACGTCTTTTTATCATTTATTTTGTCAGTTAATATTCTAAAAGCCCAGGCATTACCTTATCAGGAAAGGGGCCTCAAGTGGTAGCCATTCCCACCACTGTCCAGTGCTTTGGGAGAGCAGATGCTGAAATCTTAGTTTGTTAAAGAAGGCTCTGCCATCAGGGAATAGGGACCCAAGTCTTGGAGAAGACCAAGATTCTGAGGTCCGAGGAGACCGGCCCACCACCAGAGCTGCTCAGGGACCCAGGACCCAGGAGGAGCTGGCTGGCCTTCCTCTGGGTTGTTCCCTTCAGCCACATAATAGGCAAGAAGATGCTCCCTCCATGCAGATCTACAATTCTGAAAATCCCTGCAGGGCACAATGGGGTTCTGGGTCCCTTCTGTGCTCTTTCCCCTGGCCTCATGCCCCTCAGAGTGGAGCAGCAAACTTTACAAGACAGAAGGCATTATGTATGAGACTGTCAACACCCTCAAGAGAAAGGCTGGTCTGTCCCCCAGATCTGGGATAAGAGATGGCCAGGAAAGCTGAAAAGAGATCAAGGAAGAGGGGACTTGAGAGCTTCCAAACCACCAAAAACAATCTGAGGGACCAGTGAGGCAGCAGCCCCATCGTGTTCTGGGTTCCAGATTTCTCATCAGCCAGGAAGAAGATCATTTTCTGCTCCATTTCCTTGATGACGGCCAGTGCCTGTACAACCTTCCAGGCATCATGAGTAATGGGGGTGGGGTGGGGGGAGGTAACTAAGTAGTCAGACCAAAGTCACTCAAATCAAAGGAGCTTTTATTCCCAAACTATTTATATGGGATTTCCAGGGCACAAACTGAGCTCATTAGATACAAAGTACGGATAATCTATCATTTAATATGGAAATTTAGGCATGGGGTGTTACTAATCAGATAACCGGAGCCTCCAATCAGACTATTAAGAGACCAACGAACCTGCTCTAATTACTGACCAAAAAAGAGCAAGCACGTGAAATTAATCACAGTGACATTCCCACTCACGCCTTTCCGACGCTGAGTGCCAAGAATGTTTGCAGCTAACAGAAGGGGCTCCCAAGGAAATCTGCTCCAGCCGCCCCTCCCCACAGTGGCTCCTCTCCTGCCACCCGTGTGCATTTTGAGAGGGTTATTAACACAGAGAAGCCACCCCAGGCCCCTTCACTGTGGGTGAGTCATCAAACACAGCCTGGCTTGAATGAGCATATGAAAAATGACTGCACCACTGCTTACAAGAAAACTGGAATACAGTTTTACGTGAATCTCAGAGGAAGACATACCATATTTATTTGAAGGAAGGACAAAACCTTAATTACGCTAAACCCTGCGTAAATAGAGCCTGATGCTTGATAAGAGTTAGGACTTGCCCTTAGTGCTTGGAAGGATCCATGGACCTCAGAAAAGATCCAAGAAAGGACTAAACTATGTGGAAAACTCCCCTGTAATTAACTAACTAGCTAGAGAAGGCCACAGTTTAAGATTTTGAAGCACAGATATGAAGGCTCAGGAAATAAAGGACAAAGAAACAGTCTGAGCAGTGAGCTGCCCAAACTCGAGATCCCACCAAAAACAGTGAATGAAGATAACACTCACTGCAGAAAACAAGACCAGGAGGAGAGGCTTAAGGAAATGGAGCTGGTAAAGAAAAAGTTTTAAAAACTAGAGATAATGACAGTGATGAAAGACAGGTAAGAGTAGTCCAAGGAAAGCACAGTTATCCTAAAAATAAGAAAACAGAAAACAGAAATTCCAATGTATAGTTCAAGAAAACTTTTCTGAAATAAAGCAAGGTGCAAACTCATAGGCTGAAAGCGTACCTGGAAATTTGAGGAAGACTGATAATCGGTGTCAAGACATATCATATGAACTTAATGGACTTGATGGTTTTTTTGTTCTGTTTTGTTTTTGCTTTTTAGGGCCGCATGTGCAACATATGGAAGTTCCCAGGCTAGAGGCTGAATGGGAGCCACAGCTGTTGACCTACGCCATAGCCACAGTAACGCCAGATCTAAGCCATGTCTGCAACCTACGCCACAACTCAGGGCAAAGCCAGATCCTTAAGCCACTGAGCGAGTCCAGGGATTGAACCCATGTCCACATGGATCCTAGTCAGGTTTGTTATCACTGAGCCACAATGGGAACTCTCTGGACTTGACCATTTAAAAACACCATTGATATCTGGACCAAAAAAATGTTGCCTTGTATCAGATAGGATGAGCTAGATTATGCTATGGTAAAAAAAAAAACAAAAACAAAACAAAAAAAACACCCCCAAAGTCTCAGACGGTTAAAATAGCAAGTCTGTTTCTCACTCATGTTATGTGTCTGACATGGGCACACATGGCCAAGTCATGGGGCCCCTGCCCACTATAGACACCCAGGCTGATTTTCCAGTTACTGTGCCAGAGGGAAGGAGAGCCTTGAAGGATCTCACACCACAGGTCCCAACACTTAGGCTTGGAAGTGACCCTTGTATATTTCACTCACATGGCCCTAAGCAACCACCAGGGCACTAGGACTAGGACTAGGGGGATGTAGAGTTAGAAACATGTTTAAACAACATTGATGACTATCACATATCAAAAAGGAAGAGAGCATTAGGCTGATTTTAAGATCTTTCTCTATAGCAATACTCAATGTCAAAAGAGAGTGGTACATCATCTAAAAACCCCTAGGGAGAAAATGTGTTCCTCAAAAATTCTATACTGAATTTATGGATAAGAACTCCAGGTTCTGCTCAGGATGCAGAAAGCTAAAAAGAGCATCTCCCCTGCCATTACAGCAAGAAGATATTGGGCATTGGGCACTCTGCAAATTCACATCTCAAGTTGGTCCCATCCCACAGCCAAGGGCACAGGACAACCAGCTAATCTGAATGAAGCAAAGACAGAGAGACAGGAGGATGTTCTCACCTGGGAAGATGTAGTCTGACCCATTCCAGTGGAAAAGGTCGGATAGGGAATTTAGCAGAGAGATGGAAGCTTTAAGGGAAAATCAAATGGAAATGCTAGTAATAAAAAGCAAAGTCACAGAAATGAAGAATGTCTTGGACAGAGTCATGGGCAGATTCAATAGAGCTGAGGAAAAAAAAAAAATGACCATGTGGCATTGATCTTGGAGATGCAAGGTTGGCCGGTTCACCACTCAAAAGTCAACGTGATTGGAGTCTCCATCGTGGCTCAGTGGTTAACGAACCCAACTGGTATCCATGAGGATATTGGTTCCATCCCCGGCCTCAAACAGTGGGTTAAAGATCTGGCGTTGCCGTGAGCTGTGGTGTAGGTCACAGATTCAGCTCAGATCCTGCATTGCTGTGGCTGTGGCATAGGCCGGCAGCTGGACCCCTAGCCTGGGAACCTCCATATGCCTCAGGTCACCCATAAAAAAACAAAAGATAGAAAAAAGTCAACGTGATTCACGACAATCAGCAGACTAAGGAAGAAAAAAGTATATGAACATCTAAGCAGATGCAGAAAGTACTCTGACAAATCCAACATCTACCATAATAAAAACTCTCAGAAAACTAGGAACAGGAGAGAACTTCCACAACCAGAGAGTGGACATTTATAAAAACTCATAGCTAACATCAAACTCAATTTCTAGAATCAGAAACAAGGCAAGGACAGATGCTCTCACACTTCTGACACTCTCCTGGAGTCAAGGAAGAGAAATCAGAGGCATCCAGATGGGAAAAGAAGATGTACAATGGCATTTCTTTGACAATATCACATGACTGCCTCCATGGAAAATCCAAAAGAATCTATGAAAGAGCTCCTAGAACTAGTAAGTGAGTTTAGCAAGATCACAAGTATACAAGATCAGTAACAAAAATCAATTTTCTATTGCCACAAATAAACAAGAGACAATAGTTTTTTTTTTTCTTTTTCAGTTTCTTTTCCCATATAGGTTATCATAGAATACTGGGTAGCACGTCCTGTGCTATACAGCAATTCTCCATTTAAAAAATTCAGAAAAAATTTGAAAGCATCATTAAAATAAGAGCACCAGTACACATAAAATACTTTAAGCATAAATACTCTAAAATATGTTATGATCTATATACTAAAAACTACACAACACTGAGGGGAAAAAAAAAGAAACACTGATGAAATCAAAGAAGACATAAATAAATGATAACCTAAACCATGAATATATTCGTTATCTCCAAATTGATGTATACATTCAATGCAATCTCAATCAAAATCCTAGCAATATTTCCATTGAAACTGATCAGCTGATTCCAAAATTTATATGGAAATGCAAATGCCTTGCTTGGAATAACCAAAACAGTTGTGGAAAACAGCCAAGTTGGGGGACAGCAGTGAACAGACTCTTACTTCTAAGAGTCTCTTGTCCTCTGATCTCCGATGACACTCAGCTCCCCCTACAGCCACTGCTCCCTTTCCAGGCCCTCAGTTTGGGGGCAGGGGCAGGCTGCTCACTACTGATCCTTCCACCTCAGTCATAAATCTTGCCTCCTCTCACCAGCTCCAACAGTCCCCACTGCTACTCAAGTTTTGGAAGCAAATTCACTGAGAGGTTTGATTTAGTCTTTCTTTTCTTTCAATCTTTACCACTGTCCCCACTGCTACTCAAGTTTTGGAAGCAAATTCATTGAGAGGTTTGATTTAGTCTTTCTTTTCTTTCAATCTTTACCACTGTGAACATAAATGGGGATGGACCACTAATGAGGCACCCAGCCTTGGCTGGAACTTCTTCAGTATTCTCCACTTCAGCCCATTCAAGCAACCCCATCCCATGTGGTCTCCTTGTCAGAGCACCAGGACAAAGGACAAGGGAGGGCTGTAAGCTCACCTGCTCGACCTAGGCCTGGCTACTGACCCAACAGCATCATCACTGTTCCAAGCCATGGTCACCTCCTCAGGGGCTGGAGGGACCCCCTGAGGGCAGATGTCTTGGGGGAGCAGGCCAAATCCCTCCAATCCATCCAGCCAGGAGAGAGATGTGACTTCCACGGGGTGGAGGTTGCACTATAATTACAATGACCTATTGACTCGTTACATCTTTTTTAGTAGGGAAGGAAAAGGTGCCCAGTTTGAGGAGATGACTTAGAAGTGGGCAGAATAAATTCTCAGAGTGAGCAGAGCTGACACTGGTGGGCTTTAGCCCCAGAGGCACTAAGATAGAACTGTGGGGGTTTTGTTGTGGCGCAGCAGAAATGAATCCAACTAGTAACAACGAGGATGATGGTTTGATCCCTGGCCTTGCTCAGTGGGTTAAGGATCCAGTGTTGCCACGAGCTGTGGTGTAGGTCACAGACATGGCTCAGATCCTGTGTTGCTGTAGCTGTGGCACAGGCTGGCAGCTGTAGCTCAGATTCGACTCCCAGCCTGGGAACCTCCATGTGCCTCAGTTGCAGCCTTAAAAAGCATAAAAAAAAAAAAAAGACGGAAACTGGTTGTATGCAACATGAGACAGTAAGCACTCTGACAAATTTAAGATTCACCATGATACAAAAAAAAAAAAAAAAAAAGCTGCAGCAGACTAGGAATAGGAGGGGATTTCCATGGAAAACACTTTGTACACAAGAGGATGGGCCCTTGACTACTGCATTCTGGCTTCCTCTGACCTCCTGGATCTGCCACTCTGGTGGGCTGCTGGGACCACTGAACGGGGGGGCCATCCTCCCTGGAAACAAGGCAGGTGCTAGGGGCCAGGCCCCCTCCCACCACAGGCTTTAGGTGCTTACTCTATCTCTGCAGGCACTGCTCACCTGCTAACCAGTTTCCTAGGGCACTGGAGTTAACAGGGAGCTCACCAGTCTGGTCACCACTGTCAACATGACACCCTTGGAGGACGAGCCACAGGCTCCCATTCCTGAAAGGAGCCTTCCATCTCTCTGGATTCCCAGGGGGGCCCCCTGGAGCCCAACTCTACCCCCTGTACATGCACTACAGGCACCCTACATGTCATAAATACAATTTTGCCACCAACCAAGGGCTCCTTGGACTGCAGCCACATCTTTCAAAAGGTTGGCAGTTCAGTTTCAGGGAAAAGAGGAGATGAATTCGGTTCATTGTTCATATGCATTTTTAAGTGGCTGATTTTGACATTCAGGAGTAGGAAAAACTTTTAGGAAGAAAAGGAAAGGAATAATAGAAACAATTTTCCATATCATTTTTTAAAAAATCAGATGCTGTCCACAGGAATAGATTGCCATGGGAGACTGTAAAATTTCTTTCTCCAAATATCATTTAAAAGGCAAAATAAATACCCATCTGTTCCCTGATGGTGTAACAAGCAAAAATGTTAGAAAAGCAGTAGCATGCATCACATCCACATTTGTAAAGACCTCTTTCAACCATTCAGCCCTACCTCACAGATGTCAGAGGCAGTGAAAGGATGAAAATGGAAAACCCAGCAAGCAAAACCTTTAAAGTGGAAATCTATAATTGTTAAAAACACTCCCGGGAAAGATACTCCCTCTTGCATTTGACCTAGTAGTTGAACTTAGAACTGAAAGGAACATAGTTAATAAAACTTTCCTAGATGTTTTAAAGATGGGATGGGAGGCTTGAGCAAGTGGAGCCTGGGTCACCTTCAAGGTCAGCCGCACGGCATTGCAATCCTCCTGGAGTGGGTTCAGCTTCAGTGTCTCCCCAAGGTTGCTGCAGCCAGACAACTGGTGCTTCATTTCACAGCAGACACACACCTCGACACTGTCAAACTTAATCTAGACAGAGGAACACAGACAGAGCATACAATTAAAACAGCATTCTGTGCATTTGAGCAACGCAATTAAGAACCTGTGACTAGCATCCCATTTTGTTTTCTTTAAATAATAAAGCCAAAACGATTTTTATTAGATAAGAGCCATCACAAATATCATTAGGAGTTATTTAAAATTCCTATTTTAAAATAAATTATTAAAAAATAAATTTTAAGAAACCAAAGTGATAAAAGTTACAGAAGATGATATGAAGTTGAGCATGGAGATGGTATCATGGGTTTGTGCCTTGGCACATTCTACTCCTATGGGCAGTGACTCCCGTCTCCTTTCATGTACTAGTGAACTCCTATTCATTCATCCAGACCCAACTCCCAGCATCATCCTTGAAGCCTTGTCTGGTTTCCCTCCCCAGATCTGTTTGCTTCTCCCTTGGGAGAACATTCTGGCCCCACCTCTGTTGGAGATTTTTTTTTTTTTTTTGTCAGCTGCAGGTACTCCTGTCCTGTGAGCCCCAAAGACATTTACCATCACAGCGTTCACAATACCAATGAGATGGAAGCAGGCAGCAAGTGCTGAATAAATAAAAACACCCTAGAAAATTAAAAACTGTGGAAAGAAAAAATGCAATTCAAGTGGTTTTAAAAATCTGGACCCCCCCGGAGGTGAGCCATAGAGCACACCTGACCCTGACCTGAAGCCAGAGGTGGATCTGCCCTGGCCAGGCTACAGAAATGAGCGAGAAACCACTGCCTTGCACAAGTACATGGCCATCCCCACCTTTCCCCACTGCGTGTCAAGTCCTCCATACTAAGAGCCATCACATATGCACCCAACTGATCACAGTCTCAGATTCCCGGAAGAGGGAAACAAAACAGCAACAGCCACAGGTCAAAGGCATTTTCCATGGCCAAATTTTTATCTATTCTAAGCCTTGAGATAACATCTCCTTTACCTACTTTATGATTCATCTTTGGTCTTTTCATTCAATCTTCTCAAAGAATTTATTATTTATGTATCTGAATTAGCACATGGTTAACTGAGTGGTGTGGGGGAACACTCACATCCATACTGTCTGTAGTGATTCTCCAGATCTGCTCAGGGGCCTGAGCAGAGGAGGAGGGTCGTGTCCTGGATGTTGCCTTTAGAGACACTAATGCTTTTAGAATGTCTCCAGTCTCCAGGGCCTAAGTCCAGATAGAACTTGGAGCCCAGCTAAAGATGCCATAACAACACACCCATACAGCACTCAAAGAGAAGGGGCCCCCCACACCCAACCCTGCACCTGACCCAGGACCACTGCTGTTAGAGAGGTGCGGGCCAGACCAAGGTGAATGGCTGTGGCTCTGTGGCCATTACCTAACTGAAATCTACATAGTCATGTCATCAGCAACACTGTGATTTTTCTTTTTTCTTTTTGCAAAAGTCACACAAAACATTTAGAAATATCAAATAAAACAATAACAACAAAAATCACAACTGTGAGCTCTCCCTCTACCATGAGAAAACCACTGTTAAATTTGGGGGTATTCAAATAGATTTCACCATCATTTGTTTATTTTTTTTATTAAGGTATAGCTGATACGCAATGTTGTGTCAATTTCTGTTGTACAGCAAAATGACTCAGATATATATATATATATATGTATATGTATATGTATATATACCTTCTTTTTTTTTTTAATCCTTTTAGGGCTGCACCCATGGCATATGGAAGTTCCCAGGCTAGGGGTCAAATCAGAGCTTCCCTACACCACAACCACAGAAACACCAGATTCAAGACACATCTGCAACCTACACCACAGCTCATGGCAATGCTGTATCCCTAACCCACTGAGTAAGGCCAGGATCCAACCTGTGTCCTCATGGATCTTAAGCTTTTGTTTCCACTGAGCCATGACAGGAACTCCTGTACATTCTTTTAATTTTTAAAATTATTTATTTATTTATTTATTTTCCACTGTACAGCATGGGTACCAAGTTACACATACATGTATACATACTTTTTCCTCCCATTGTTGTGTTGCAATGTAAGTATCTAGACATTTCTCAATGCTACACAGCAGGATCTCATTGTAAATCCATTCCAAGAGGAATAGTTTGCTTCTGTTAACCCCAAGCTCCTGATCCCTCCCACTCCCTCCTCTACCCCTGGGCAACCACAAGTCTACTCTCTAGACTTTATTTTCTGTGGAAACATTCATTTGTGCTGAATATTAGATTCCAGTTATAAGTGATACCATATGGTATTTATCTTTCTCTTTCTGACTTATTTCACTCAGTATGAGAGTCTCTAGTTCCATCCATGTTGCCGCAAATTGCATTATTTCATTCTTTTTTATGGAGTAAAAAATGGAGTAGTATTCCATTGTGTATATTTACCACATCTTCCTAATCCAATCACCTGTCAATGGACATTTTGGTTGTTTCCATGCCTTGGCTATTGCGAATAGCGCTGCAATGAACATGCGTGTGCATGTGTCTTTTTTAAGGAAAGTTTTGTCCGGATATATGCCCACAGGTGGGATTGCTGGGTCATAACGTAGTTCTACGTATAATTTTCTAAGTTACCTCCATACTGTTCTCCATAGTGGCTGTACCAGCTTACACTCCCACCAACAGTGCAGGAAGATTCCCTTTTCTCCATAACCCCTCCAGCATTTGTTATTTGTGGACTTATTCATGATGGCCATTCTGACTGGTGTGAAGTGATATCTCATGATAGTTTTGATTTGCATTTCTCTAATAATCAGGGATGTTGAGCATTTTTTCATGTGCTTGTTGGCCATCTGTATATCTTACTTAGAGAACAGTCTATTCAGGTCTTTTGCCCATTTTTCAATGGGTGGCTGGCTTTTTTGCTATTGAGTTGTGTAAGTTGCTTGTATATCCTAAAGATTAAGCCCTTGTCCATTGAATCCCTTTCTCCACACCCCTCCAGCACTTGTTACTTGTGGACTTATTAATGATGGCCATTCTGACTGGTGTGAGGTGGTACCTCATAGTCGTTTTGGTTTGCATTTCTCTAATAATCAGTGATGTTGAGCATTGTTTCAAGTGCTTGTTGGCCATCTGTATATCTTTTTTGGGGAAATGTATATTCAGGTCTTTTGCCCATGTTTCAATTGGGTGGTTGGCTTTTTTGCTGTTGAGTTGTATAAGTTGTTTGTATATTTTAGAGATTAAACCCTTGTCAGTTGCAGCATTTGAAACTATTTTCTCCCATTCTGTAAGTTGTCTTTTTGTTTTCCTTTTTGGTTTCCTTTGCTGTGCAAAAGCTTGTCAGTTTGATTAGTTCCCATTGGTTTATTTTTGCTCTTATTTCTGTTGCTTTGGGAGACTGACCTGAGAAAACATTTGTAAGGTTAATGTCAGAGAATGTTTTGCCTATGTTCTCTTCCAGAGATTGATGGTGTCTTGTCTTATATTTAAGTCTTTCAGCCATTTTGAGTTTATTTTTGTGCATGGTGTGAGGGTGTGTTCTAGTTTCATTGATTTGCATGCAGCTGTCTATTTTTCCCAGCAATTCTTGCTGAATAGACTTTCTTTTTCCCATTTTATGCTCTTGCCTCTTTTGTCAAAGATTAATTGACCATAGGTGTCAGGGTTTGTTTCTGGGTTCTCTATTCTGTTCCATTGGTCTGTCTGCCTGTTTTGGTACCAGTACCACACTGTTTTGATGACTGTGGCTTTGTAATATTGCCTGAAGTCTGGGAGAGTTATGCCTCCTGCTTGGTTTTTGTTCCTCAGAATTGGTTTGGCAATTCTGGGTCTTTTGTGGTTCTACATAAAATTTTGGATTGTTTGTTCTAGTTCTGTGAAGAATGTCATGGGTAATTGGATAGGGATTGCATTGAATCTGTAGATTGCTTTGGGTAGTATGGCCATTTTTACAATATCAATTTTTCTAATCCATGAACATGGAGTATCTTTCCATTTCTTTATATTTTCTTTAATTTCCTTGATGAATGTTTTATATAAGTTCTTGGCATATAAGTCCTTTATGTCCTTGGTCAGGTGTTTTCCGAGGTATTTGATTTTTTGGGATGCAATTTTAAAAGGTAGTGTATTTTTGTATTCCTTTTCTAATATTTCATTGTTAGTATACAGAAATGCAACTGATTCCTGAATGTTAATCTTATAGCCTGCTACTTTGCTGAATTTGTTAATCAGTTCAAGTAGTTTTTGGGTGGAGTCCTTAGGGTTTTCTATGTATAGTATCATGTCATCTGCATACAGTGACAGTTTTATCTCTTCTCTTTCTATTTGGATGCTTTTTATTTCTTTTGTTTGTCTAATTGCTGTGGCTAGGACTTCCAAAACTATGTTGAAGAGCAGTGGTGAGAGTGGGCATCCAGATTTGCCCATCTGTCTTGTTCCAGATTTTAGTGGGAAGGCTTTCAATTTTTCTCCATTGAGTATTATATTTGCTGTGGGTTTGTCATATGGCTTTGATTATGTTGAGAAATGTTCCCTCTATACACTTTGGCGAGAGTTTTGATCATGAATGGATGTTGGACTTTGTCAAATGCTTTTTCTGCATCTGTTAAAGATAATTGTGTGGTTTTTGACTTTTCTTTTGTTAATGTGGTGTACGACGTTGATTGATTTGCGTATGTTGAACCATCCTTGTGCACCTGGGATGAAGCCACCTGGTCATGGTGTACAATCTCTTTGATATGTTGTTGAATTTGGACGGCTAAAATTTTGTTGAGAATTTTTGTGTCTATAGTCATCAAAGATATTGGCTGATAGTTTTCTTTTTTGGTGGTATCTTTGCTGGTTTTGGAATTAGGGTGATGGTGGTGTCATAGAATGTCTTTGGGAGTGTTCCTTCTTCCTCAACCTTTTGAAAAAGTTTAAGGATGATGGGCACCAGATCCTCTTTGTATGTGTGGTAGAATTCACCTGTGAAGCCATCTGGTCCTGGGCTTTTATTTGTAGGAAGTGTTTTTATGACGTATTCAATTTCATTTCTAGTGATCGGTCTGTTCAGTTGGTCTGTTTCTTCTTGATTAAGTTTTGGCAGGCTGTAAGATTCAAGAAAGTTGTCCATTTCTTCTAGATTGTCAAATTCATTGGCATACAGTTGTTCATAGTATTCTCTTATGTTTTTTTTTTGTATTTCTGCAGTACCCGTTGTGATTTCTCCTTTTTCATTTCTTACTTTATTTGAGTTCTTTCCTCTTCTTAGTGAGTCTAGCCAGGGGTTTGTCAAGTTTGTTTACCTTTTCAAAGAACCAGCTCTTGGCTTTATTGATTTTCTCTATTTTTTGAATCTCTATTTTATTGATTTCCTCTTTGATCTTTATAATTTCCTTCCTTCTGCTGACTTTAGGTTTGTTCCTCTTTTCCTAATTCGTTAGGTAGGTGGAGGGTTAAGTTGTCAATTTGGGATTTTTATTCTTTTTTGAGGAAGGCCTGTATTGCTATGAATTTCCCTCTGAGCACTGCTTTTGCGGCCTCCCATAGATTTTGAGAGGTTGTGTCTTCATTATCGTTTGTTTCAAGGTAGTTTTTAATTTTCTTCTTGATTTCCTCATTGACCCATTGGTTTTTTAGTAGCATGTTATTTAGTTTCCATGTAGTAGGTTTTTTCTCATTTCTTTTCCTGTGGTTGGTTTCTAGTTTCACGCCATTGTGCTCAGAGAAGATACTTGAAATAATTTCTATGCTCCTAAATTTGTTGAGTTTAGCTTTGTCCCAATATGTGGTCGATTCTTGAGAATGTTCCATGCGCACTTGAGAAGAATGTGTATTCTGAATTTTTTGGATGTAGTGTCCTGAAGATGTCAATTAAGTCTAACTTTTCTATTGTTTCCTTTAGGATCTCTGTTGCTTTGTTGGTTTTCTGTCTAGAGGATCTGTCCATTGATGTGAGGGGGGTATTAAGGTCTCCTACTATGATCGTATTCTCATCAATATCTCCCTTTATGTCTGTTAATATTTGTTGTATGTATCTGGGTGCTCCTGTATTTGGGGCATATATGTTAATGACAGTAATATCCTCTTTTTGAATGGATCCTTTAATCATTAAATAGTGTCCTTCTTTGTCTTTCTTTATGGCCTTTGTTTTAAGGTCTATTTTGTCTGATTTGAGTATTGGAACTCCTGCTTTCCTGTCATGTCTATTGGCATGAAATATTTTTCCCCACTCCCTCACTTTCAATCTATATGTGTCTTTTGTCCTATGGTGAGTTTCTTATAGGCAGCATATGGAAGGTTTTTGCTTTTTTATCCAATCATCCACTCTGTGTCTTTTGATTGGAGCATTCAGTCCATTGATATTTAAGGTGATAATTGATAGATGACTATTTATTGCCATTTTAAACCTTGTTTTCCAGTTGATTCTATGATTCTCATTCTTCCTTTCTTTTTTTGGTTGGATGGTCTCCAATTATTTTCCACTTGAGTGTTTTTCTTTTCATTTTTTGTGAATGTAATGTTTGGTTTTGATTTGTGGTTGCCCTGTTTTTTAAGTATGTTAACCCTTTCCTATAATTTTGTGTTTTAGTGTGATAGTCCTGTAGGTTCAAACTCTTCATTACCATACTAAAATTTAAAAAAAGAAAATTAAAAAAAAAATCTATTTATTTCCTTACTTCTCTTGTCCACATTTTATGATTTTGATGTCTCTTTTTTTCTTTTTAATTTTATTTTGTTTTAAACATGTTTATGATTAGATCTGTACGCTGGCTTATTTGAGTGACTGCTCTCTGATTGTGAGAGCCATCCTAGTTCTTCCTCTCTCTCTCTTTTTTTTTTTTTTGATTTAAAGAAGCCCTTTCAGTATTTCTTTTCTTTTAGAATGGGTTTTGTATTGCTGTATTCCTTTAGCTTTTGTTTGTTGGAAAAAATTTTTATTTCTCCTTCTATTTTAAATGATATTCATTGCTGGGTAGACTATTCTAGGTTGCATATTTTTTCCTTTCAGTGCTTTAAGTATCTCTTGCCAATCCCTCTGTAGCGTTTCTGTAGAGAAATCAACTGATAGCCTTATGGGGGTTCCCTTATAAGTGACACTTTGCTTTTCTCTTGCTGCCTTTAGGATCCTCTCTTTATCATTAACTTTCACCATTTTTATTATGTCTTGGAGTGGGTCTATTTGGGTTCAGATTGTTTGGGGCCCTCTGTGCCTCCCATATCTTGATATCAGTATCCTTTAGATTTGGAACATTCCCAGAGATAATTTCTTCAAATATATTTTCCATCCCCCTTTCTTTTTCTTCTCCTTCTGGAATTCCTCTTATGTGTAGATTGGCCCACTTTATATTATCCCATAGGTCTCTTATGTTGCTTTCATGTTTTTTTCATTTGGTTTTCTGTCTGCTGTCTTGTTTGAGTGATTTCCATTATTCTATCTTCCACATCACTAATTTGTTCTTCTGCATTATTCATTCTGGTTTTTACTGCCCTTAGCTCAGTTTGTATCTGTGCAAATGAATTTTCTAGTTTTTCTTGGCTCCTCCTTATATTTTCTAGTTCCTTTCTGAGGGAGTCTCCATTACAGTTCATATCTTCTCTTAATTCCTTCAGTATTTTCACTATTTCCCTTTTGAACTCCAAGTCTGTCAGACTGCAGAGTTCTGTTTCATTGTTGACTGCTTTAGGTGAGCTCTCCTGTTGGTTTAACTGGGAATGGTTTCTGAGCTTCTTCATCTTGCTTGTTTTTTTCTTGGTGGAGATGTACTCCCCATGGCTGGGCAGGGTTTGCCCTGGCACTGCTGTGGAGTGTTTCCTGAGGGCTGGCAGTGTTGGCCCATCTTCTTTGAGGCAGCAGGGAATTTCCCAAGGGTGGGCTGGGGTAGCAGGCTCACTCTGAAGGAAAGGAGGATTTCCCCAGGGCAGGCAGGACTGGCAGGTCCACACTGCAATGGAAGCAGACTTCCCATAGCCGGACAGGTCTTGCCCTAGTGCTTCTGGGCCACAGAGCTCTTCTAGGGGGCAGGTGGTGCTGGGCAGCTGCTCCCTGGGAGTGTAGCATCTCCAGAGGGCAGGAGTGTCTAGCTGGGACACTGGGAGACAAGGGAGCACTTCCCCAGGGCAGCCAGAACTGGCAGGACTTCCCCACGATGGAGGCAGACTTCCTGTGGCCGGGCAGAGCTTGCTCAGGTGTTTCTGGGCTGGGGAGCACTTCCAGGTGCTGGGTGGTTCTGGACGCTGCTTGGCGGGAGTATAGCCTTCCAGAGGCAGGCAGGCCAGGGCGGGGAAAGCCCTGGAGGTGGCTGGCTTCCCGTCAGTGGTGAGGCCAGCCCTCCGGGATGGCAGGCAGCCTCAGGTCAGGTGTGTAGGCGGAGGGGGGATGCACTGGGAAGCACTGCTCTCTGCTACCTGGCAGGCAAGCATGCTTGCTGGGGCTCAAGGAGTATTCTATGGCGGCCCGCCCCTCATCCTCTCCCCTTCCCAACACTGGAGCCTTGTCTCTCCTGTGGGTCCAGCTCTTCTCCCAGGTTCCTGCTGTGGTGGCTTTCCACTCCCCAGCCCTTAGCGTATTACTCCCTCCACCCGCGACACACCGCTTCCTACTCCCTCAGGCTGTCTCCACACCACCAACCCCACCGACTACTTCCTAGTTCCCCAGGCTGTCTCCACACCACCAACCCCCGCCTGTTCCAGGGGACTAACCTCTGGAGCCAAGGTCTCGGTGCCCAGCCCCCACCCGAGCAACTCGAATTTTGGTGACTGTGCCAGTAGTTCAGATGATCTGTTTGGCTCTCACTCCACCTTTCAGATCTCAGACCTACTGCTGTGGTCTTCTCAGCATCTGGAGATCCCTCCGACTCAGTTGATCTTTCTCTCGATTAGGTGACTTTCTAGGGTGTGGGTTCCCTTTCTCCTTCACAGTTTCCTTTTGGGAGTGCCAGCCCAGTCCCTATTCTCCTTCTCTCACTCTCCTCTTTTCTCTTGTTTTACCCAGTTATGTCATGAGATTCTTGCTGTTATTGGAGGTTTAAGTTCTTCTGCCAGTGTTTAGTTGCTGTTCAATGCAAGTAGTTTAACATGTAGATGTGTTTTTTGTTGTTGTTGTGTTTGTGGGAGAGGGTGAACGCATCCCCCTACTCTTCTGCCATCTTGCCTCTCTGCTATACATTCTTTTAAAATATTCTTTTCCATAATGGTCTATCCCAGGAAACTGGATATAGCTCCTAGTGCTATACAGTAGGACTTCATTGCTTATCCATTCTAAATGTTATAGTGTGTATCCACTAACCCCAAACTCCCATTCCATCCCACTCCCTCCCCCTTCCCCCTTGGCAACCACAAGTCTGTTCTCTACATCTGTGAGTCTGTCTCTGTTTTAGATAACTTTATTTGTGCCATATTTCATGATAAGTGATATAATATGGTACATCTTTCTCTTTCTGATTTACTTCACTTAGTATGAACATCTCTAGTTGCATCCATGTAGCTGCAAATGGTGGTATTTCATTCTTTTTTATGGCTGAGTAATATTCCACTGTGTACATGTACCACCTCTTCTTAATCCATTCATCTTTTGATGAACATTTAGGTTGTTTCCATGTCTTGGCTATTGTCAATAATGCTGCTATGAACATAGGAGTGCATGTATATTTTTAAATTATATTTTTTTCTGGTTATATGCTCAGGAGTGGGATTGCTTGATCATATGGTAGTTCTATATTTAGTTTCATGAGGAACCGCCATACTGTTTTCCATAGTGGTGGTACCAATTTACATTCCCACCAACAGTGTAGGAGGATTCCCTTTTCTCCACATCATCTCCAGTTTTGTTATTAGTAGAATTATTAATGATGGCCATGCTGACCAGTGTGAGGTGATACCACATTGTAGTTTTGATTTGCTTTTCTTGAATAATTAGTAATGTTGAGCATTTTTTCATGTGCCTACTGACCATCCTTATGTCTTCATTGAGAAATTTCTACTAAGGTCTTCTGCCCATTTTTTGACTGGGTTGTTTTTTTGTTGTGGAGTTGTATGAGTTGTTTTTATATTTTGGAGATTAAGCTCTTGTTGGGTGCATCATTTGCAACTATTTTCTCTCATTTTGCAGGTTGTCTTTTTGTTTTGTTTATAGTTTCCTTTTCTGTGCAAAAACTTGTAAGTTTTATTAGGTCCCATTTGTTTTTGTTTTTTTTTATTGCCTTAGGAGACTAACCTAATAAAATATCTGTACAGTTGATATCAGAAAATGTTTTGCCTATGTTATCTTCTAGGAGTTTTATGGTGTCTTGTCTTATGTTTAAGTCTTGAAGCCATTTTGAGTTTATTTCTGTGCATGGTGTGAGGGTGTGTTCTAATTTCACTGATTTACATGCAGCTATCCAACTTTCCCAGTACCAGTTGCTGAAAAGATTGTCTCTTTCCCATTTTATATTCTTGCCTCCTTTGTTGATGATTAATTGACTGTAGGTGTGTGGGTTTATTTCTGGACTCTCTATTCTGTTTCATTGATCCATATATCTGTTTTTCTATGCCAGTTCTGCACTGTTTTGATTACTGTAGCTTTGTAACATTGCCTGAGGTCTAGGAGGGTTATGCTTCCTGCTTTTTGTTCCCACCTCAGGATTGCTTTGGCAATTCTAGGACTTTTATGGTTCCATATCGATTTTTGCATTATTTATTCTAATTCTCTGAAAACTATCATGGGTAATTTGATAGGGATTGCATTAAATCTATAGGCTGCTTTGTGTATTGCTGCCATTTTAACAATATTAATTCTTCTAATCCAAAGGCATGGGATATCCTTCCATTTCTTTGAATCCTATTTAGTTTCCTTTATCAATGTTTTATAGTTCTCAGTGTATTAATCTTTTGCCTCCTTGGTCAGGTTTATTCCTAGGGTATTTTTTGGTTTTTGGTTTGGTGCAAGTTATTTTTTTTTACATTCTCATTCTGATATTTCATTGTTAGCAACTGATTTCTGAATGTTAATCTTGTATCCTGCTACTTTGCTGAATTTGTTTATCAGATAAAGTAGTTTCTATTTAGAGTCCTTTGGGTTTTCTTTATATAGTATCAGGTCATCTGCATACAATGACACTTTTACTTCTTCTCTTCCAATTTGGATATTTTTTACTTCTTCTTCTTTTTTTTTTTTTTTTTTGCTGATTGCTATGGCTAGGACTTCCAATACTCTGTTGAATAAAATTGGTGAGAGTGGACATCCTTATCTTGTTCAGATTTTAGAGGGATGGGTTTCAGCTATTCTCTGTTGAGTATTATATTGACTGTGGGTTTGTCATACATTCTAAAAAGAAAAAATAGTCTAGATTTTCTTACTCTCCTTCCTCACATTTTATGATTTTGATGTCCTTTTTTACATCTTCATGTTTATCGTTTTGCTGTTCCTTTTGTTTATCATCACTTTCTCAAATAGTTTTTTTTTTGGCTTTTCTTTTTGATCTATATACTGGCTTATTTAAGTGACTGCTTTCCAACTGTGATTCTCCCCAGCCTATATTTTCTTACTTCTTTTCTATTTAGAGGAGACCTCTCAATATTCCTTTTAGGATTGGTTTAGAATTGCTATATTCTTTTAGTTTTTGCTTGTCTGAAAAATTCTTTATTTTGCCTCCTATTTTAAATGGAAATATTGCTGGAGAATGCTCTAGATTGCAGAGTTTTCCCTTTTATAACTCTGAATGTGTCTTGCCACTCCCATCTGGCCTGCTGTATTTCTATAGAGAAATCAGCCAAAAGCCTTATAGGGGTTCCCTTGTAATTAATTCTTTATTTTTCCTTGCTGCCTTTAGAATCCTCTCCTTATTTTTAAGTTTTGCCATTTTTATTATAATATGTCTTGGTTCAGGTCTGTTTGGGACCCTCTGCGCTTTTTTTTTTTTTTTTTTGTCTTTTGTCCTTTTATGGCCACACCCATGGCATATGGAGGTTCCCAGGCTAGGGGTCTAATCGGAGCTGTTGCTTGTGGCTTGCAACAGAGTCACAGCAACTTCAGATCTGAGCCTTGTCTGTGACCTACACCACAGCTCATGGCAATGCCAGATCCTTAACCCACTGAGTGAGGCCAGGGAGCAAACCGGCAACCTCATGGTTCCCTCTGTGCTTCTTGTATCTAGATATTTGTATCCTTTTTCAGATTTGGGAAATTTTCAGTCATGATTTCTTTAAATATATTTTCAATTCTCTTTTCTCTTTCTTCTCCTTCTAGGATCCCCATTATGTGTAGATTGGCACACTTTATATTATCTCATAGATCTCTTATTGTGCTTTCAATTGTTTTAATTTGGCTTGCTGTCTGCTGTACTGATTGTGTGATTTCCTTTATTCTATCTTCCAAGTCACTTATTCATTCCTCTGCATCATTCATTCTGTTCTTCAATGCCTTTAGCTAAGCTTCCATCTTGGCAAACAAATTTTCTAATTTTTCTTGGCTCCTTCTTATAGTTTTTAGTTCCTTTTATAATAATCTGCATTTGTTTCAATAGCCTTAATTGCTTCAGTATTTTCATTACCTCCTGTTTCATTGCTTGCTCCTTCAGGGGAAGTTTCCTGTTCTTTTAACTAGGAATGGTTGCTCTGTTCTTCATTTTGCTTGTATTTTTCTTACTCTGTGAGTTTAGGAGAAAGAATTATTTACTATAGTCTTAGAGGGCTATTAATATTATTAATATGCAGGGGAATCTCTGTTAGCTTGTGTGGGTTTACTTTTTTTTTTTTTTCTTCGGTGTGAGGGCTGGTTTTGGTTTGGATGCTTGCAGTCTCTTTCCTCAACCATTATTCCTTTGGTGGGAGTGTGCAGGTGCATGGCCTGTCTGTGCTCCCAGGGAGGTAGGAGCAGCAGGTAGCATATGAAGAGGGTGACTTTTTGCAGGGCACCTGGCAGTGGCTGCAACCTACAAGGAGGTGGCGTCATGGGAATACACCCAGTTGCATGGCTTCTGTTGCAGTGGAAACTCCTGAGGTGGTAGGGGTGGCATGTAGTGCCCAGTCTCAAGAACTGCAGTTATGGAGTGCTATGACCACCTCTGGAGTCTAAGATGGCTGTCGTGGCTTGCTCCCACCCCCAAAGCCCATGATGGTACCCTGCCACCTGAGAGCATGCATGCACGCAGAGAAAGAAGTTCCAATGGTGGTCCTGCTTCCCTCCTCTAGCACTCCTCAACCATAATGCCTTGCTTCTCTGGCAGGCCCAGGCCTCCTTCCACACTCCCTTGGCTGCTGTGCTCTACTCCCCAGCCTCCTCAGGCTATCTCCACACTTCTGCTAATGTTCTGTAGATGTTCTGTGAAAATCATACTACATGTAGATTTTTTTTTGTGGAGGGAGATGTATTTGTGGGAGAAGGTGAACTCTACATCCTACTCCTCCGCCATCTTGACCTGATCACCATATTCATATAGATTTTGAAATGGGCTGTACATTTTTTAAGTCTGTGTCTCATGAACTATTTTTATTATTTTATTTTTTATTATTAAATACACATAGGAGAGCACTTATACATTTCTATCCATGTGGCAGTAATAAAATAGTACCTAATTTTAGGGGAGATGGACCTCTTCTTATCTTTTCCCATTTTCTTAACTATTCATATTCATGAATCAACACACATACACAAAAAGTGCACAGAACAAACCAATATACTTCAAAGATTTATCATGAAACAAGTACCCAGGTGACCCTGGCCAGGTGCCCAGAAGACCTCTCATGCCCTTCCCCTATCACTCCTTCCTTACATTACATCAAAAGCTCACCAGGCTTTCTCATTTTTTGATAATCACTTCCATGATTTCAACTTGATGCTTTAACCATTTATAATATAGTTTAGTATTGTATGCTCTTCTAATTTGATATAAGTGGAACCATACAATATTTTTAGTACCTGGTTACTTTCACTTAAAATTATGAGATTCATCCAGGCTATTGCATTTAGGTGTTGTGGATTCATGTTCACTGCTATATAATAAAACATTACATGAATATGCCACCATTTGTATACTTACTCTCTTGCTGATGGATATGTACCAATTTTTAGAAACTAAGAGTAATGCTGCTCATCAGAGAAAGGCAAATCAAAACAACAATGAAGAATTCCTGTTGTAGCTCAGTGGGTTAGGAACATAACACAGTGTCCATGAAGATGTGAGTTCAATCCCTGGCCTTGCTTTGTGGGTTAAGGATCAAGCATTGCTGCAAGCTGAAGTGTAGGCCACAGATGAGGCTTTGATCCAGCATTACTGTGGATGTAGCATAGACGATTCAATTCAACCCCTGGCCTGGGAAACTCCATATGCCACAGATGCAGCTGGCAAAAGAAAAAAACATAACACAATGAGATGACACCTCACAACTCTCACAATGGCTGTCATCAAAAAGAAAATATTAGTAAATATCGGTGAGGATGTGGGGGAAATGGAGCTCTTGTGCATTGTTGGTGGGAGTGTAAATTGGTGTAGCTACTACTGTAAACAGTATGAAGGTTCCTCAAAAAACTAAAACTACCAGGCCTTCCCCTGTGGCCTTCAGCATAACTACACAGCATGTGGTCTCTGCAATGGCTCTTGTTTGATCCCTAGCCCTGGAACTTCCAAATTCTGTGGCCAAACACTAAAAAAAAAAAAAAAAAAAAAAAAAAAAAAAAAAAACCAAAAAAAAACTACCATATGACCAGGAACTCCATTCTTGAGTACATATCCCCCCACCAAAAAAAACCCAAACACTAATTCAAAAAGACATATGCACCCCAATGTTCACAACAGCATTGTTTACAATTGCTGAGACATGGAAAAACCTAACTGCCCATCAACAGATGAACGAACATATGATATACACACATATACATATGCATACACACACACACACACAGAGCCATAAAAAAGAATGAAACAATGCCCTTTGCAGAAACATGGATGGACTTGGAGGGAATTATGTTTAAGTGAAATGAGTCAAAGAGAGAAAGATAAATTCTGTCTGTCCTCACTTATATGTGGAATCTAAAAATACAACAAATAGGGAATATAACAAAAGAGAATAAGACACACAGATATAGAGAATAAACTAATGGTTATGGGGGTTGGAGCACTATAGGGTATGGGAGTGGGAGGTACAAACTATTACATTAAAGATAGGGTCAGAGATGTACAATATGGGGAATATAGCCAATGTTTTGTAATAATTGTAAATGGAAAGCAACCTTTAAAGTTGTATAAAAATTAAGTTTTTAAAAATTAAATTTCATTTAACAAGAAAGATAAAATAAGAAAGTGTAATGCTGCTATGACATTCTGTCCTTATCTCATGGTACACATGTGTGCACATTTCTTTTGAGTACAATATACCTTTTGAATGAAGATGCTGGATCCCTGCAGACGTTCAGCTGTAGTAAATAATGCCATTTTCCTGAAGTGGCTGTACCAATTTATGAACCTCCTGGCCCTGTATGAGGGTTCCTAGGGTGCTCCATATTCTGGCTTACACTTGGGAATTCCAGGTTGTTAAATATAAGCCAGAAAAGTAATGGAGGAGGTACTCCCAAATGAGGGACTAAGCCAAGAAACAAGCAAAGAGGGAGTCTAACACAGGAAGGAAAGAAAGAGAATTCTGAGATGATGAGAAAAGACATCCTAGCATGGTAAATATAGAGACTGCCTGCGGATTCTTGAGTTTACAGTGAAGCAGGAGACAGAGGCTCAATGGAACTGTCTCTAAGGAAAAAAATAAAGCTGACAGACACCTGATGAGTAGGATTATATTCATAAGGCATTTTTTGTTCTTATGGAAAGATCAGTAAGATTGAATTAGAGACCAGGACAAAGGGCATTAAGTAGACAATAAAATAAAAAAATTGTAACTTCAGAATAAAAGACAAAAATCATACATAGCATATGGTTCTGTTGATTATGAGGTTTGTAAATATTTTCTTACAGTCTATAGTTAGGCTTTAATCATCTTAAAAGGATCATTTGTAGCACAAAAATCAATTTGTGTTCTTAAACTTTTGGTGTTACTCTTAGAATCCTTTCCCTAGCCTTAGATCCTACAGATTTTCTCCAATGTTTTTTTCCAAAGATTTTATATTTCATTTCTCCACTTAAATTCTTTATCCATTTTCAACTAACTTCTGTACAAATAGGAAACTTAGGATGAGGTTGACAGTTTTACCTATAGATACTTAATTGCTTCAACATCATTTGTTGAAAAGGTTATTTTTCTCCATTGATTTAAAAAATCTTTGTCACAATAGCCAAGACATGGAAACAGCCCAAATGTCCATCGACAGATGATTGGATTAGGAAGATGTGGTATATATACACAATGGAATACTACTCAGCCATAAAAAAGAATGAAATAATGCTATTTGCAGCAACATGGATGGAACTAGAGACTCTCATCCTGAGTGAAGTAAGTCAGAAAGATAAATACCATATGATATCACTTATAAATGGAATCTAATATACGGCACAAATGAACCTTTCCACAGACAAGAATATCATGGACTTGGAGAATAGACTTGTGGTTGCCAAGGGGGAGGGGGAGGGAGTGGGGTGGATTGGGAGCTTGGGGTTAATAGATGCAAACTCTTGCCTTTGGAATGGAATAGCAGTGAGATCCTGCTGTGTAGCACTGGGAACTATGTCTAGTCATTTACGATGCAGCATGATACTGTGAGAAAATAGAATGTGTACATGTATGTGTAACTGGGTCACCATGCTGTACAGCAGAAAAAAAAATGTATTGGGGAAATAACAATTAAAAAAATCTTTGTCAAAAATTAGTTGGGCATATTTATTTGAGACTATTTCTGGTTTCTCTATTTTTTTCCATTTATCTATGTGTCTAACTCCCTGCCAACCAGACAGTCTTGATTAGTGTGGCTCTAAGTCTTGAAATCAAATACACTGATTTCTCCCCTTTCATTCTTTTCCATAACTGTTTCTTTTCCTTTCCATATACTTTTTAGAATAAAATTGTCTATGTCCACAAAAGAATCTATTGTCTGCAAAAAGGAGACCACACCAAAAATCTATACAAAATGAAAAGGCAGAGAATTACAGCTCAGATAAGGGAACAAGGAAAAACCCCTTGTTCACTCCAGCCAAGTAATCTGGAGATTAAAAACCTCACTGAAAAAGATTTTATAGACTAATGAGAGTAAAGATGACTCAAGATCTTTGAAATAAACTGGAGGCGAAGATTGATTAATTACAAAAAAAAACTGAGCAAAGAAATAGACTATTTAAAGGTAAAGCAAGCAGAAATGCAAAATATAATAACTGAAATAAAAAATTCACTAGAAGGAAACAACAGCAAAATACACAAGGCAGAAGAATGAATAAATGAGGTGGAAGACAGACTGGTGGAAATCACTGGTGAAGAACAGAAAAGAGAAAGAAGATTGAAAAGAAATGAAGATGGTCTAAGAGAACTCTGGGACAACTTTAAATGCACCATCTGTATTATAGGGGTTCCAGAAGGAGAAGAGAGAGTGGAAGGGCCAGAGAAAATATTTGAAGAGAAGATAGCTGAAAATTTCCCAAACATGGAAAAGGAATCACTCACTCAAATCCAGGAAGAACAAAAAAGAATACCATATAAAACAAAACCAAGAAGGAATCTCCAAGATACATAATAATTAAACTGACCAAAACTAAAGACAAAGAGAAAATATGGAAAGCAGCTAGGGAAAATAAACAAATAACATACAAGGGATGTTCAATAAGTTTATCAGCTAACTTTTCAGCAGAAACTCTGCAGGCCAGAAGGGAGTGGCACAATATACTTAAAAATGACGAAGGAAAAAACTGGAGTTCCCGTCATGGCACAGCAGAAATGCATCTGACTAGGAACCATGAGGTTGCGGGTTCGGTCCCTGAGCTCACTCAGTGGGTTGAGGATCAGTGTTGCCATGAGCTGTGGTGTGGGTTGCAGACATGGCTTGGATCTGGCATTGCTGTGGCTGTGGTGTAGGCTGGCAGCTGTAGCTCTGATTAGACCTCTAGCCTGGGAACCTCCATGTGCTGCAGGTGTGGCCCTGAAAAGACAAAAGACCAAAAAAAAAAAAAAAAAAGGAAGAAAAAAAGGAAAAAACCTCCCACCAAGACTTCTCTACCCAACAAGTCTCTCATTCAGATTTGAAGGAGAAATCAAAAACTTTACAGACAAGTAAAAATTAAGAGAATTCAGCACCACTAAACCAGCTTTACAACAAATAATAAAGAATGTCTCTTGATGGAAAAGAAAAGGCCCTAAGTAGAAACAAAAATATTACAAATGACAAGGCTCACCCATAAAGGTATACATATAATAAAACTAGGAAATCATCCCCACATAAATATGCTACCCAAACCAGAAATTGTGAGAAGAGGAGGGTAAAAATGTAAGATACTGGAGATTATTTGCAATTAAGAGATCACCAACTTAAAACAATCTCGTTTATATATAGAGTCCTATACCAAAACTTCTGGTAACTGCAAACCAAAAATCTACAATAGATACATACACAAATAAGAAAAAGCAATCCACTCACAATACCACAAGAGAAGAGAACAAGATAAGAAGGGAAGAAAAAAGACCAACAAAAACAAATCCAAAACAATTAATAAAATGGCAATAAGGACATACATAACAATAATTACCTCAAATGTTAATGGACTAAATGCCCCAGTAAAAAGACATAGACTGGCTGAATGGATACAAAAACAAGACCCGATAGAGGACAAGATGGCGGAGGAATAGGGGGACACGCTCGCCCTCTCCCACAAACACAACAAAAAAAGCACATCTACAGAATAAATGACTCGCACAGAACAGCAACCAATCGCTGGCAGAGGAACCTAAACTCCAATAACAGCAAGAAGTTCATGACATTACTGGGCAGAACGGGAGAAAAGAGGAGAGTGAGAGAAGGTGAATCCGAGCGGGACGGGCGCTCCCGAAAGGGAACTGCGGAGGAGAAAGGGATCCTGCACCCTGGAAAGTCACCTAAACGGGGGAAAGATCAAACGAACCGGAGCAATCTCCAGATGCAGAGAAGAGTGTAGCAGTAAGTGGGAGTAGGGAAAAGCCGATCAAGAACCCAACGGACCATCTGAACTACAGGCACAGTCACCAAAAATTGAGACGTCTGGGTGGGGGCTGGGCACCGAATCCTCGGCTCCAGAGGTTAGTCCCCGGGCTGGGGGGGGCGGGGCAGAGCGGAAACTGCTTGGGAGGTCTAGAAACCATTTGACAGGGCAGAGACTGCCTGGGAGACTAGAAAACAAAGCTGTCACAGAGGAAGGGAGCAATACTCCAGGGGCAGGGAAGTGGAAAGCCACATCAGAGGGAACCTGGGAGAAGAGCCTGGTCTGCGCCCGTGCTGGGGAGGGGAGAAAAGAAGGGGTGGGTCCCCATAGAATACCCCCCACGCCACAGCAAGCTTACAGGCCCGCTAGCTAGCAGAAAGCTGTGCTTCACAGTGCATTCCCTCCCCCCACCCCCACCACCCTCTATGCTATCGATGGACCTGGGGCTGCCTGCCATCCAGGAGGGCTGGCCTCAACAATTGCCTGAAGCCTACCACCACAGGGGCTGTCCCTGCACAGGCCTGCTTGCCCTTTGGAGGGGCTACACTTCCGCAGAGCAGCACCAAACACCACCAGCTCCCGAGAAAAGGCCTGCAGCCCAGAAAAGCTAGAAGAAGCCTAGCCAGGCCGTGAATAAATCTGCCTAATTCTCGGACGGTTTTTCTGAGTCGGGCTGCCCCGGGGAGGAGCCTCTTGGATTTCCAGCAGCCCTGCTACCCGCCCAAGCCCCCAGGGGGTGCCGAGACCTAGTGGATCAGCTGCATAGGACTGCCAGCTCCAGGCAGGACCCCCTGCAGCCCAGAAAAGCTGCAAGAAGCTTGGCCGAGCCGGGAAAAGATCTCAGACGATCTTTCTGAGTCGGGTTGCTCTGGGGAGGAGCCTCTTGGGTTTCCAGTGGCCCTGCTACCTGCCCAAGCCCCCAGGGGGTGCCCCACTCCTGCAGAATAGCTGATCAGCACCACCAGCCCACTGGAAGAGCCCCTGCAGCCCAGAAAAGCTGCAACAAGCTCGGCCAGACTGTGAAAAGTTCCGCCTACATTCTCAGGCTGTCCTTCTGAGTTGGGCTGCCCTAGGGAAGAGTCTCTTAGGTTCTCAGTGACCCAGATAGCTGCTCCAGCCCCCAGGGGGTGATGCACTCCTGAGGAACAGCTGCCCAACACTGCCAACCCCCTGCAAGAACCCCACAGCCTAAAAACACCAGAGTAAGCTCTGCATGACAAGTGAAATCTGCTACCATCGTGGTGTGGACCTCCCAGTCCTGTCTGCTCTCAGGAAGCCCTCCTTTGCTTCAAAGAAACACTGTTAGCCCCATCAACACTCCAGAAAAGCCACACTGCCTCAAAAAAGATTGACCAACAATGCCAGCCCTCAGGAAATATTCCACGGCAGTGACAAGGCAAACACTGCCCGATAACGGAGAGTACAACTCCCTCAGGAGAAAGAAAACAACAAGCAGGATGAAGAAGCTGAGAAACCACCCCCAGTCAAACCAACAGGAGAGCTCACCTAAAGCAGTCAACAATGAAACTGATCTCTGCAGTCAGACAGACCTGGAGTTCAAAAGAGAAATAGTGAAAATACTGAAGGAATTAAGAGAAGATATGAACAGTAATGCAGATACCCTCAGAAAGGAACTAGAAGATAGAAGAAGGAGCCAAGTAAAACTAGAACATTCATTTGCAGAGATGCAAACTGAACTAGGGGCAGTAAAAACCAGAATGAATAATGCAGAAGAACGAATCAGTGATATGGAAGATAGAATAATGGAAATCACTCAATCCGGTCAGCAGACAGAAAACTGAATCAAAAAACTGGAAAGCAGTATAAGAGACCTATGGGATAATATAAAGTGGGCCAATCTACGCATAATAGGAATTCCAGAAGGAGTAGAAAAAGATAAGGGGATGGAAATATATTTGAAGAAATTATCGATGGAAACTTCCCAAATCTAAAGGATACTGGGTTCAAGATACAAGAAGCACAGAGGGCCCCAAGCAAACTGAACCCAAACAGACCCACACGAAGACACATCATAATAAAAATGGCAAAAGTTAGTGATAAAGAGAGGATCCTAAAGGCAGCAAGAGAAAAACAGAATGTTACCTACAAGGGAACCCCCATAAGAATATCAGCTGATTTCTCTACAGAAACACTACAGGCCAGGAGGGAATGGCAAGAGATATTTAAAGTGCTCAAAGGAAAAAATATGCAACCTAGAATACTCTATCCAGCAAGAATATCATTTAAAATAGAAGGGGAAATAAAAATTTTTTCCAACAAACAAAAACTTAAAGAATACAGCATCACAAAACCCAGGTTAAAGGAAATATTGAAAGGGCTTCTCTAAACCAAAAAGAAAGGAAGGAAAGGGAAGAAAAAAGAAAAGAAAAAAAAAAGAAGAAGAGGTAGAATTAGGACTGAGGAAACCACAATCAGAGAGCAGTCACTCAAATAAGCCAGCATACAGATTTAATCATGAACATGCTTCAAACAAAATAAAATTAAAAAGAAAAAAATCAAAAAGAGTCATCAAAACCATAAAATGTGGGCAAGGGATGTTAGGAAGTAAATAACCCTTTTTGTTTGTTTGTTTGTATGTTTCTCTTCTTAATTTTAATATAGTAATGAAGTGTTTGAACTTACAGGACCATCAGGCTAAAACACACAATTATGGGAAGGGGTTAGCATACTTAAAAATCAGGGCAACCACAAGACAAAAGCAAATATTGCATTTGCAAAAAATGAAAAAAAATACACTCAAGCAGATAATAACAGGAGACCATCCAACAAAAAAAAAAAAAAGGAAGAATGGAGAACCATAGAATCAACTGGAACACGAGGTTCAAATGGCAATAAACAATCATCTATCAATTATCACCTTAAATGTCAATGGACTGAATGCCCCAATCAAAAGACACAGAGTGGCTGAGTGGATAAAAAGGCAAAAACCTTCAATATGCTGCCTACAAGAAACTCACCTCAGGACAAAAGATACATATAGATTGAAAGTGAAAGCATGGGGAAAAATATTTCACGCCAATAGACATGACAGAAAAGCCGGAGTCACAACGCTCATATCAGACAAAATAGACTTTAAAACAAAAGACATAAAGACAAAGAAGGACACTACTTAATGATTAAGGGATCCATCCAAGGAGAGGATGTTACTATCATCAACATATATGCCCCAAATACAGGAGCACCCAGATACATACAACAAATATTAACAGACATAAAGGGAGATATTGATGAGAATACAATCACAGTAGGAGACCTTAACCCCTCTCACATCAATGGACAGATCCTCTAGACAGAAAACCAACAAAGCAACAGAGATCCTAAAGGAAACAATAGAAAAGTTAGACTTCATTGACATCTTCAGGACACTACATCCAAAAAATTCAGAATACACATTCTTCTCAAATGCTCATGGAACATTCTCAAGAATCGACCACATATTGGGATACAAAGCGAATCTCAATAAATTTAGGAGCATAGAAATTATCTCAAGTATCTTCTCTGACCACAATGCCATGAAATTAGAAACCAACCATGGGAAAAGGAAAGAGAAAAAACCTACTACATGGAGACTAAACAACATGCTACTAAAAAACCAATGGGTCAATGAGGAAGTCAAGAAGGAAATTAAAAACTACCTTGAAACAAATGATAATGAAGACACAACCTCTCAAAGTCTATGGGATGCTGCGAAAGCAGTGCTCAGAGGGAAATTTATAGCAATACAGGCCTTTCTCAAAAAAGAAGAAAGATCCCAAATTGACAACTTAACCCTCCACCTAAACGAATTAGAAAAAGAAGAACAAAGAAGTCCTAACGTCAGCAGAAGGAAGGAAATTATAAAGATCGAAGAAGAAATCAATAAAATAGAGACTCAAAAAACAATAGAGAAAATTAATGAAACCAAGAGCTGGTTCTTTGAAAAGGTAAACAAAATTGACAAACCCCTGGCCAGACTCACTAAAAAGAGGAGAGAAAGAACCCAAATCACCAAAATTAGAAATGAAAAAGGAGAAATCACAACGGATACAGCAGAAATACAAAAAACCATAAGAGAATACTATGAACAACTGTATGGCAACAAGTTTGACAATCTGGAAGAAATGGACAATTTTCTAGAATCTTACAGCCTGCCAAAACTGAATCAAGTAGAAAAATACCAACTGAACAGACCAATCACTAGAAATGAAATTGAAGAGGTCATAAAATCACTCCCTACAAATAAAAGTCCAGGACCAGATGGCTTCACAGGTGAATTCTATCAAACATATAAAGAGGAATTGGTGCCCATCCTCCTTAAACTCTTTCAAAAGGTTGAAGAAGAAGGAATACTCCCAAAGACATTCTATGAGGCCACCATCACCCTCATTCCAAAACCAGACAGAGATACCACCCAAAAAGAAAACTATCGCCCAATATCATTGATGAATATAGATGCAAAAATTCTCAACAAAATCTTAGCCAACCGAATCCAACAACATACCAAAAAAATTATACACCATGACCAGGTTGGGTTCATCCCAGGTGCACAAGGATGGTTCAACATACGCAAATCAATCAGCATCATACACCACATTAACAAAAAAAAAAGTCAAAAATCATATGATCATCTCAATAGACGCAGAAAAAGCATCTGACAAAGTCCAACATCCATTCATGATCAAGACCCTCGCCAAAGTGGGTATAGAGGGAACATTCCTGAATATAATCAAAGCCATTTATGAGAAACCCACAGCAAATATAATCCTCAATGGGGAAAAACTGAAAGCCTTCTCACTCAAATCTGGAACAAGACAGGGATGCCCACTCTCACCACTGCTTTTCAACATAGTTTTGGAAGTCCTAGCCACAGCAATTAGACAAACAAAAGAAATAAAAGGCATCCATATGAGAAGAGAAGAGAGAAAACTGTCAGTGTATGCAGATGACATGATACTATACATAGAAAACCCTAAGGACTCAACCCCAAAACTCCTTGAACTGATTAATAAATTCAGCAAAGTAGCAGGATATAAGATGAACATTCAGAAGTCAGTTGCATTTCTGTATACCAGCAATGAAACATTAGAAAAGGAATACAGGAGTTCCCGTCGTGGCGCAGAGGTTAACGAATCCGACTAGGAACCATGAGGTTGCGGGTTCGGTCCCTGCCCTTGCTCAGTGGGTTAACGATCCGGCGTTGCCGTGAGCTGTGGTGTAGGTTGCAGATGTGGCTCGGATCCAGCGTTGCTGTGGCTCTGGCATAGGCTGGCGGCTACAGCTCCGATTAGACCCCTAGCCTGGGAACCTCCATATGCCGCGGGAGCGGCCCAAAGAAATAGCAAAAAGACCAAAAAAAAAAAAAAAAAAAAAGAAAAGGAATACAAAAATAAGATACCTTTTAAAATTGCACCTCACAAAATCAAATACCTCGGAATACACCTGACCAAGGAGGTAAAGGACCTATATGCCGAGAACTATAAAACTTTAATCAAAGAAATCAAAGAAGATGGAAAGAAATGGAAAGATGTTCCATGTTCCTGGATTGGGAAAATCAATATTGTAAAAATGGCCATACTACCCAAAGCAATCTACAGATTCAATGCAATCCCTATCCAATTACCCCTGACATTTTTCACAGAACTAGAACAAACAATCCAAACATTTATATGGAACCACAAAAGACCCAGAATCGCCAAAGCAATCCTGAGGAACAAAAACCAAGCAGGAGGCATAACTCTCCCAGACTTCAAGAAATACTACAAAGCCACAGTCATCAAAACAGTGTGGTGCTGGTATCAAAACAGACAGACAGACCAATGGAACAGAATAGAGAATCCGGAAATAAACCCTGACACCTATGGTCAATTAATCTTTGACAAGGGAGGCAAGAACATAAAATGGGAAAAGGAAAGTCTATTCAGCAAGCATTGCTGGGAAACCTGGACAGCTGCATGCAAAGCAATGAAACTAGAACACACCCTCACACCATGCACAAAAATAAACTCCAAATGGCTGAAAGACTTAAATATACGACAGGACACCATCAAACTCCTAGAAGAAAACATAGGCAAAACACTCTCTGACATCAACATCATGAATATTTTCTCAGGCCAGTCTCCCAAAGCAATAGAAATTAGAGAAAAAAATAAACCCATGGGACCTCATCAAACTGAAAAGCTTTTGCACAGCAAAGGAAACCCAAAAGAAAACAAAAAGACAACTTACAGAATGGGAGAAAATAGTTTCAAATGATGCAACCGACAAGGGCTTAATCTCTAGAATATATAAACAACTTATACAATTCAACAGCAAAAAAACCAATCAATCAATGGAAAAATGGGCAAAAGACCTGAATAGACATTTCTCCAAAGAAGATATAAAGATGGCCAACAAACACATGAAAAAATGCTCAACATTGCTGATTATAAGAGAAATGCCAATCAAAACTACCATGAGATACTACCTCACACCAGTCAGAATGGCCATCATTCATAAATCCACAAATAACAAGTGCTGGAGGGGCTGTGGAGAAAAGGGAACCCTCCTGCACTGCTGGTGGGAATGTAAACTGGTACAGCCACTATGGAGAACAGTTTGGAGATACCTTAGAAATCTATACATAGAACTTCCATATGACCCCGCAATCCCACTCTTGGGCATCTATCCGGACAAAACTCTACTTAAAAGAGGCACATGCAACCCGCATGTTCATTGCAGCACTATTCACAATAGCCAGGACATGGAAACAACCCAAATGTCCATCGACAGATGATTGGATTCGGAAGAGGTGGTATATAGACACAATGGAATACTACTCAGCCATAAAAAAGAATGACATAATGCCATTTGTAGCAACATGGATGGAACTAGAGAATCTCATCCTGCGTGAAATGAGCCAGAAAGACAAAGACAAATACCATATGATATCACTAATAACTGGAATCTAATATCCAGCACAAATGAACATCTCCTCAGAAAAGAAAATCATGGACTTGGAGAAGAGACTTGTGGGGAGGGAGTGGGAGGGATCGGGAGCTTGGGCTTATCAGACACAACTTAGAATAGATTTCCAAGGAGATTCTGCTGAATAGCATTGAGAACTTTGTCTAGATACTCATGTTGCAACAGAAGAAAGGGTGGGGGAAAAATGTAATTGTAATGTATACATGTAAGGATAACCTGACCCCCTTGCTGTACAGTGGGGGAAAAAAAAAAGCAAGACCCATATATCTGCTGTCTTCAAGAGACTCACTTCAGTGCTAGGGACATGTACAAACTCAAAGTGAGAGGATAGAAGAAAACTAGAGAAAGAAGAACAGACAAAAACTCAAAGTTAGCAGAAAGAAAGAAAGATCAGAGCAGAAATAAAAGAAGTAGAAAAGAAGAAAAACACAGAAAAGGTCAATGAAACCAGAAGCTGGATCTCTGAAAAGATCAACAAAATTGATAAAACTTTAGCCAGATTCATCTAGGAAAAAAGAGAAAGGACTCAAATCAATGAAATTAAAAGTAAAAAGGAGAAGTTCCAATGGACATCACAGAAATACGAAGGATCATAAGAGATTAAGACAAGCAACATATGCCAATAAAATGGACAACGTAGAAGAAATGGACAAATTCTTAGAAAAGTGCACTCTTTCAAGACTAAACTAAGAAAAAATAGAAAAGATGAATGGGCCAATCACAAGTACTGAAATTAAATCATGATTTAAAAACTTCCACCAAAAAAGTCCAGTACCAGATGGTTTCACAGGCAAATTCTATCACAAATTTAGAGAAGAGTTAACACCTATCCTTTTGAAAGTATTCCAAAAAATTGTAGAGGAAAGAAGAATTTTAAACTCATTCATGAGGCCACCATCACCTTGTTACCAAAACCAGACAAAGATACCACAAAAAAACAAAATTATAGGCCAAAATCATTGATGAGCACGGGTGTAAAAATCCTCAACAAAATACTAGCAAACCCAATCCAGCAATACATTAAAAGGATTGTACACCATGATCAAATAGGATTAATCCTGGGGATGCAAGCCCTTTCCAATATCTGCAAATCAATCAGTGTGATACATTTCACTAACAAACTGAAGAATAAAATCCATATGATCTGCTCAATAGATGCAGAAAAAGCTTTTGACAAAATCCAACACCCATTTCTGAAAAAAAAAATGCAAAAAGTGGGCAGAGAGGGAAACTACCTCAACATAATAGAGACCATATGCGGCAAACCCACAGCTAATATGAAATGGTGAAAATCTGAAAGAATTCCTGCTAAGATGGGGAACAAGAAAGGATGTCCATTTTTGCCACTACTATTCAACATAGTTTTGGAAGTCCTAGCCAGAGCAATCAGAGAAGAAAAAGAAATAAAAGGAATCCAAATTGGATAGGAAGAAGTAAAACTATCACTGTTTGCAGATGACATGATACTATACCTGGAAAATCCTAAAGAAGCTACGAGAAAACTGTCAGAGCTCATCAATGAATTTGGTAAATTTGCAGGATACAAAATTAATACACAGAAATCAACTGCATTTATACATACTTATGATGAAAGATCAGAAAGAGAAATTAAGGAAACAATCCCATTTACCATTGCATCAAAAAACAAAACAAAACAAAACGAAACAAAACCCAGGAATAAACCTACCTAAAGAGACAAAAGACCTGTACCTGTGCTCTGTAAACTTTAAGATGCTGATGAAAGAAATCTAAGATTACATAAACAGATGGAAGGATATACCATCCTCTTGGAGTGGAAGAATCAATATTGTCAAAATGACTATACTACCCAAGCTAATCTACAGAGTTAATGCAATTCCTAACAAATTATCAATGGCATTTTTCACAGAACTAGAACAAAATATTTTAAGGTTTCTTTGGAAACACAAAAGATCCAGAATAACCAAAGCCATTCTGAGAAAGGAAAATGGAGATGGAGGAATCAGGGTCCCTGACATCAGACTATACTACAAAGCTACAGTCATCAAAACAATATGGTACTGGCACAAAAACCAGAAATATAGATTGGCAAAATAGGATAGACAGCCCAGAATTAAACCCATGCACCTATAGTCAACTAACCTATGACAAAGGAGGCAGGAAAATACAGTGGAAAAAAAACTGTCCCTTCAAAAGCAGTGCTGGGAAAACTAGACAGCTACATGTAAAAGAACGAAATTAGCATGCTCCTTAACACCATACACAAAAATAAACTCAAAATTGATTATAGACCAAAATGTAAGATCAGATACTATAAAAGTCTTAGAGGAAAACATAGGCCCACACTCTCTGGCATAAACCACAGCAATATCTTCTCAATCCACCTCCTAGAGTAATGAAAATAAAAACAAAAATAAACAAATGGGACTTAATTAAATTTAAAAGTTTCTGCACAGCAAAAGAAACCCTAAACAAACGAAAAGACAACCCACAGAATGGGAGAAAGTATTTGTAAATGAAGTGACTGACAAGGGATTAATCTCCAAAATTTATAAACACCTCCTACAGCTCAATACCAAAAAAATGAACAACCCCATCAAAAAATGGGCAGAAGATCTAAACATATAATTCTTCAAATAAGACATACAGATGGCCAAAAAAAACATGAAAAGTTGTTCAACATAACTAATTATTAGAGAAATGTAAATTGAAACTACTGTGAGGTACCACCTTACACCAGAAAGAATGGCCATCATCAAAAAGTCTACAAATAATGAAAATGCTGAAGAGGGTGTAGAGAAAAGGGAATCTTCTTACACTTTTGATGGGAATGTACATTAGTGCAACCACTATGGCAAACAGTATGGAGAGTCCTCAAAAACCTAAAAATAGAATTACCATATGATCCAGCAATCCCACACCTGGGCATCTATCCAGACAAATCCATGACTCAAAAAGATACATGTTCCAACGTTCACTGCGGTACTATTTACAATAGCCAAGACATGGAAGCAACCTAAATGCCCATCGAGAGAAGAGTGGATAAAGAAGATGTGGAGAGTTCCTGTCATGGCACTGCAGAGATGAATCTGACTAGAAAACATGAAGTTGCAGGTTCAATCCCTGGCCTCACTCAGTGGGTTAAGGATCCAGCATTGCTGTCAGCTGTGGTGTAGGTTGCAGATGCAGCTTGGATCTGACATTGCTGAGGCTGTGGCATAGGCTGGCAGCTACAGCTCTGATTCAACTCCTAGCCTGGGAACCCCCATATACTGCGGGTGCAGCCCTAAAAAGACAAAAAAAATATGGTACACATACACAATGTAACATTACTCAACCATAAAAAGGAATGAAAATAATAGCATTTGTAGCAACATGGATGGACCTAGAAATTATCATTCTAAATGAAGTTGGTCAGACGGTGAGACACAAACATTATAAGCTATCACTTATATGTGGAATCTAAAAAAAGGTTGCAATGAATTTATTTGCAGAACAGAAACAGATCCACAGATTTTGAAAAACTTATGGTTACTAAAGGAGACAGGTTGAGGGACTGGGGGTTTGGGATGGAAATTCTGTAAAATCAGGTTGTGATGATGGTTGTACAACTATAAATATAATAAAATTCTTTGAATTAAAAAAACAAAACATTTTTTTCATCAAACAAGACCCATAAGAGTATGAAAAAAGGAGACGAGTTTTGCATCACTTGTAATTGACAGATGACTCATATCCAATACAAACACACTAAACATTAAGAAAAAAAAACAGCCCAATATGAAACATGTGATATTGATCTCCACCACAACAGTAATCTGAGAAACATAAATCAAAATTAAATTGTGATGCCATCCCATCTGCATCAGAATGGCTAAAACTGAAAAATGATTACAATAGATAATACCAAGTAATGGTAAAGATGTGAGGCAATAGGAACTCATTTACTTCTGGTGGGGTGTGAATGGGGACAATAACTTTGGAAAACAGCTTGGTGTTATCTAATTAAGTTCAAGATCACTACTCAGTCTAATGCCCAAAAGGTATTTCAATCCTAGGAATATATCCAACAGAAACGCATGCATGGTAACAAGAAAATAAATGTGCTGGAACATGTGTTGGAATGTTGCTCATGGCAACATTACTCAAAAGAGCTGCCCACAGGAAAGAACTCACTGTCCATCTGAAGCAGAGTGGCTGAGTGAATTGCTTTATATTCATTCCATGCAATATTATAAAGCAATAAACAGGAATGAATTACAGCTACATACAGCACAGTACATTGCACATCATAATGTTGAGCACAGGAAGCCAGACAAAAAAGAAGAAATATTTCTATTGAAATGAAATTCATGAAACCAGACAAAGTTAAACTAGAGTGATTGGAGATGGATGTACAGTTGGTACAATTATAAAAAATAACGATGTGAATACCATAAATATTAGCATGTTAGTTATCTTTAGTGTGGATGGAAAGGCAGTGAACTGGGAACGTATAACAAGGGCATTATTTCTAGACGCTGGTGGAGGTCACGTGGGTATTTGACTTAAAATAAATAACTAAGCTAAATAGTTTTGTTTTTTGTACTTTCCTCTAGGTTGTTTATATTTCTCAATGGAAAAGGTTAAAAACAAATGAGATAGCTCGAAAGTAAATGAAAGTAAATGAAAGGCAAAACTTAAATTAGGAAAAGAACAAAAATGATACGCAACAGGAAAAAGACATTTAATAAACATAAAACATAAAACAAATGAAAGAGAAATAAAGATGTTAGAATAAATAAAGCCTAATAATGATTTTTGAACAGACTAAAAAAAAGAAAAAAGAAAACCCCTGGTAGGATTGATTTTCTTAAAAGAAGGCCAATGCAAACAATATTAAGAATGAGAAGAGATTTAACTACAGATACAGTAGAGAATAAAAGAATTTGGGTATAACTATAGCTATAAGTTTGAAAATCTAGAGTACATGGATAATTTCTTAGCAAAATGTAAACTATTATACTCAGTCCATAAGATTCAGTAAACCTTAAGGGCAATAACCATAAAAGAGATTGGAAAGTCCAAAGTGGTCTTTCAGGCTGAGTTCATGCTCACCTTTAATGAAAAGATAATTACTGCATTTTAAAACAATTTCAGACCAAGAGACAAAGAAGAAAACACCCCAGTTAGCTTAACCTGACTTGCAATTCTGAAAAAGAAAAACAAAACCCCACCCAAGAAACCAAAATGCCAATTTCTCCTTTCAATAAAAAAAGAAAATATTCTAAGCAAAGCAAAACAAAACAAAAACAAAAACAAAACCTTACTGAATCCAATGCTATATTAGAGGAATTATATTCCAAGGCTATATTAGAGGAATTATATTCCAAAGCTATATTAAAGGAATTATATTCCATGTCTATATTAAAAGGTACTCTTGGATGCAAACTATTCAACCCAAGTGAAAATGCCTAAACAAGAAAGGGAATTTATAGATTCCTAAAACCAAAGACTCCAGATTTGGAGTTCAGGCATAGCTGCAACCAGGTCCTACTGTTGTCTTTCTCATTCTTTGGGTACCCTCTCCTTAGGACTGACTGTATGCTCAGGATGTATCTCCTGAAAGTATATCCAGAACCTGGAAGCCTAACAGCCTTAGTGTTAAATGTGTGCATTCTGTTTGCTATAGCCCCAGACCTGGCTGACCATGTAGCACAAGAGAGAAATAAAAACTTGCTTCTATTAAACATTATGTATTTACTTGTTTCCAAAGACTAGGGTACCCTGGAAAAAAATGTCCAAGGTTCGTTTTAGAAATAAGAATTCTAGAACAGCAGTAAATCTATCAAGAAAATTTGTTCTGTCCAAAAAATTAAAAGACAAAAATCATATGATCTTATAAATAGGTATCATAAAACCAGGGCGTAAAATTTAGCAGGCATTCATAATAAAAATTCTAAGTCAATTAGGAATAGGAGAAAACTACCTAAATTTGATAAGGCTTTTCTCAAGCAAATATCATTTTAACTGGAGAAATATTGAAGGCAATTCTACATTGCTTTCAGAGCTCTATCTACCCTAATAAGATAATACTGTAAGATGAGTAAATATTGGAGATGATAGAATTGTCTTTCTTTTTAAATACGACTGAATATCTAAAAAAACTAAGAGACTATGCTAAAAACGGCAGGAATTAGGAGTATTTGCTACATTGCTTATAATAAATATACTAGTAACAAGTAATTAAAAATAAAAACGGCAAAAATTTCTATTCACAGTAGCAATAGCAAATATAAAATACTTAGAAATAAGTCAAACACCAGAATGAAATGACCTATGTGAAGCTATGTATAAAATGCCATTAAACAGCAAAAACTCAGGTGCGGAGGATGTAGGTCATTCTATACGACCATCCCCTAGCCCTCAGCCCTCCTCCATCTGGGAAATCTCTTCCTTTGGAGTCTTCCACTTTTGCCTGAAATACTTCCCGTTGCAGCTAGAGGGCAGGCAGATGCCCCAGGCTCTACCCACTGGATGTGACATGCCTACAGTGGTCCTCAGGCAGGAGTTTGGGACACAAAGAGGCAGACACTCAAAGGCTTCCATTCTGTCCCTGCAAGTAGCAGTTCCAGCTTCCAAAAGGGCACGAACTGGGCCCAGGGTCAGCACAAGCCCAGGGGTGATGATGGGGCTGTCCTCCTGGGGTTCCTTTGTGTGATTTGGGATGTCACTCCTCTCCTGGCTTTGTAGCCCCCAAATGTGAGTTCTGGCCATCCTACAGACTCTGAGATCTGGGGGTGCTCTAACAATTCCTTCTAATGGAAAACAGCTTGAACTGGTTTCTCCAAAATTTAGAAACCAGACTGATACATACAGCCTGAATCAGTGGAGGTGCTCCATTGGCTGGCTCCTACGTATCAGTCTGTGACATCCTGAAAATGCCAGTCCTTCCTGGGGATGCACAGCTGTGCTGGTATCCAAATCAAGTCCCAGGGGAGTGTGTGGAACAGGACAAAAGTAGTTTAAAAACTATTTGGAATAATAAATGTTTTAAGAATTATCCCCCACAAGTTGGAAATGAATGAGAAGGGGAGGAGTAGATGGCTTGACAGACCTTAAATGAATTATCAAGATGCTAAAATCAAAACACTAAGGTGACGGATTAAAAACAATTTGAGTTCAATGGGGTAGAACAGTTTCAGAAATCATACTGATAATCTACAGGAATCTAGCATATGAAAACCACATTTAAATTCAGTAGGAAAAAGATAGTTTGCTAATAAAAGGTGCTGGCATAATATGCTATTCATTTATAATTATCTCAAAATATATAGAGATAAAATATATTTGACTAAGCATATATCCATAGAAAACCCTAATTCTAAAACATACATGTACCCTGCTGTTCATAGCACGATTTACAATAGCCAAGACAAGGAAGCAACCTAAGTGCCCACTGATGTAGGAATGGATGAAGAAAACGTGGTACATATATACAATGGAATATTAGCCATAAAAAATGAATTAATGCCCTTTGCAGCAACATGGATGAAATCAGATTGAGTGAAGTAAGGCAGATAGAGAAATACAAATATCATATGATATCACTTACATGTGGAATCTAAAAAAAAAATGGGGGAGTTCCCATTGTGGCACAAAGTAAATGAATCCGACTAGTATCCATGAGGATGCGGGTTTGATCCCTGGCCTCGCTCAGTGGGTTGAGGATCCGGCATTGCTGTGAGCTGTGGTGTAGGTTGCAGACATGGCTCGAATCCTGCGTTGCTGTGGCTGTGGTGTAGGCCATCAGCTGTAGCTCCGATTCGACCTCTAGCCCTGGAACCTCCATATGCTGCAGGTGCAGCCCAAAAAAAAAAAAAAAAAAAAAAAAAAAGCAAAAAAATAATAAAAGTAATAAAAAAATTTAAAAAATGATACAGAAGAACTTATTTAAAAAACAGAGAACAAACTATGGTTACCAAAAAGGAAAGGGGTGGTGGGAGGGATAAATTAAGAGTTTGGGATTAACATATATAC
The DNA here is from genome assembly GCF_054392235.1 of Sus scrofa. Taxonomy (NCBI): domain Eukaryota; kingdom Metazoa; phylum Chordata; class Mammalia; order Artiodactyla; family Suidae; genus Sus; species Sus scrofa. The sequence continues at coordinate 155,239,907 of NC_139383.1, forward strand.
ACTACTACTATATATAAAATAAACAATAAGAACCTACTGTATAGCACAGAACTATATTCAATGTCTTATAATAACCTATAAGAGAAAAGAACCCAAAAAAGAATACACACACACATGCACATAACTGAATTGCTGTGCTGTATACCTGAAATTAACATGACATTGTAAATCAACTGTACTTTCATAAAAAATTAAAAAATTAAAATATAGATATGACTAAGAGTCTAAATTAAAACAATAAAAATACAGGAATACATAAAAGAATGGTTCCATAAACATGGGTATGTGGAATCCTTATAAAAGCAAACTGAGTCTCAGAAGTCATGACGTCTCAAAACAGAAGACAGACTAGGACAAAGGGTGAGGGATGACTGGCCAACTAGGCCTGGGGCCGAACGGTTAGAACAAACACATTTCCCACTGAGGCTGCTAGGCTTCTAGGGGTCTGGGGCTCCTGGATATATTTTCAGGAGATGGGCAAAGAGTTAATATCCCTAACGGCATTAGGAATGAGAAAGGCGACATAAATACAAAAGCAGAGGGAGTTAAACATAAGAAGATGATGCTAGGACGAACTGCCAGTAAATTTGAAAATCTAGAAAAAATACAGTTGTCCTTTGAACAAAGGGGGTCAGGGGTGATGACCTCCGTACAATCCCAAATCCATGTATAACTTTAAGGTCTGCTCTCCAATTTAACCAACCACAATCCAGCACTCTTATAGTTTGCATCTATGGGAAAAAAATCTGCCTATGAATGGACCCGCACATTAAAATCTGTGTTAAGGGTCCACTGTAAGTAGTTTTCTATGAAATTATCAATGAATAAAATTGGCACATGTGGAAAAAAACCCCAAGGTTTACAAAAACATGAAAAGAGAGGGTGGGAATAACACATACACATTACTGTATAAAATAGATGATTAATGAGAACCTACTGTATAACACAGGAATATCAGCTCAATAGTTTCTAATAACCTCTGCGGGAGAAAAGAATGGGTGTATTTATATGTACAAATGATTCACTTTGCTGTACACCTGAAACTAATACAATACTGTAAATCGACTATACTCCAATGAAATAAAATTTAAAAAATACATATAGGGAGTTCCCGTCGTGGCGCAGTGGTTAACGAATCCGACTAGGAACCATGAGGTTGCGGGTTTGGTCCCTGCCCTTGCTCAGTGGGTTAACGATCCGGCGTTGCTGTGAGCTGTGGCGTAGGTTGCAGACGCGGCTCGGATCCCGAGTTGCCGTGGCTCTGGCGTAGGCCAGTGGCTATAGCTCCGATTTGACCCCTAGCCTGGGAACCTCCATATGCCGCGGGAGTGGCCCAAGAAATAGCAAAAAAGACCAAAAAAAAAAAAAATATATATATATATATATATAAAGAAAGAAAAAAAAAAGCCCAAGAAAAGTGTATAAACCATGGAAAAATACTGCAAGGCAATAGCCGAGGATGCCTGAAATATTTGCCATCTCCTTCAGATCACAGCTGGGCTGAAGTCCCTTGTGTGCCCCACCTATTGGTGACTCTGCTAAAGATTCCAAGTCCTGGAGGAGAGGTCCTATTGGCACCGCCTGGCTCACAGGCCCATCTTGAGGCTGAGTGGCACTGGGCACCAGCAACACACACAATGGGAAGATGACCTGCCCCAAGGGCATGGGCCAAATAAGCTTCCAGAAACTCCTCCAGTTTAGTCTAATCAATGCATAAGAAGAAGCCATAAGAAAGGCACCAAATGTCTGTCTTCCTTTCTCCCTCCCATGGAACTGTACTGGCCCCCAAGAGTCAAGCTCCCCTGGCAGTTGTCACTATGTCAAGACCCTCAAGAGGTAGATCACTGCCAAGGTGATCACTTGGGTGAGTTCTTGTGCTCTTTTTTTTTTTTCTTTTTTCTTTTTAAGGCTGCACCTACATCACATGGAAGTTCTTGGGCCAGGGGTCATATGGGAGCTGCAGCCACAGCAGCACCGGATCCATAACCCACTGAGCGAGGCCAGGGACCGAACCCACATCCTCACAGAGACAATGTCAGGTCCTTAATCTGCTGAGCCACAATAGGAATTCCTTTTTTTTTTCTTCCTGTGCTCTTAGCAACTGGACAAAGTTCAGCTTTCCCACTCAAGCTTGTTCTCCCACATCTCAAAAACATGCAAAAGATTACATCATGCAACCATGTCCCTACCTTGGCACTGACCACTAAAGCGCTAATGCTAACATAAATGGCAAGACAGCTTCCTGGGGGAAAATAAAGAGAGTGGGCTCGGCTGGAAAGCACAGTTCGCCACATCAAATAACCTTTCTGTGACCCCAGGGATTCAACATCAAAATAAATCTTTTCCTTCAGCTATTTCACTGAGTTTGTGATGAATTCTAAGACTAATTCTGGAACCATCTCAATCAGTTCCCTGACCTCGACATCTCGGTGTGGGGAGGCTGACAGATTTATTTCAGGAGTGCCCCTGTGTGTTTGGGTCACTGGGAACCACACAGCAGAGCTCTGCAAAGGAAGCCACCAGGGTAGCTTTTCATGAGTCTTTTGAAGCATTGAAAAGCCAGCCTGCCCCTCTTATTCATGGCCCATCAGCCTGCCTGGGAGTAGAAAGGGCTTATATAACAGAAAGGACTGTGTTATTCTCTTATGGAAGCACAAATAAGGCAGATACTGACTTCAGAGACATCAAAAGGGAGGCTTCGGGGAGGTGGGACTGGAGGCTGGGGATTAGAGCCTGGAGGGAGAGGGGAAGCCCATCCTGGAGGGACTCTGAGGAAGCCAAGCAGCGGGGAGGGGCAGAGTCAGGCTTGCTCCATGTCCCACCTGCCACAGAGCGACCCAGGCCAGGCCATGGAACCTCTCTGAACCTTGGGGTCCTGAGGTCCCCACAAACATCAGATGGTGTTGCGGAGGGAAAAGTACAAAGTGCAAATCTTGTTAGTTGTTGGGGTTCACATTCTTAGTATTATAACTGGAGAAGGGGTTTATCAAAACTCACCCCCATTTCTGAACACTTGTTAAGATTCTACCACTTCTGCAGACATTCATCTGTGATATCACCTGCCTAAGCCAAGAATTTGGTTCACCCAGGCCCGGCCCTCTTTACTCTGCCCCCTCTGTCCTGCCGATGGCAGTGGAGGGTCCAGAGCTGAGGCCATAATGACGCAGGACCAGAGACCCTTGTGCTGGGTGACACTCAAGACACTGGATGACACTGGGAAGACCCCAGAAACTCCAGTGATCATGTGATAGCATGAGGAACCCTGAAAATGTTATGCTGAGGGGAAGGGGTCAGACACAAAAAGCTACACGGTCTATGACACCATTCACATGAATGCCCAGAACAGGAAAATCCATGGAGACAGAAAGGAGACTAACGGTAGCATGGGGTTGGGGTGGAGGTAGGGGTGCGGGGGTGCAGCTAGGGTTATGGGGGTGATGACTAAAGGGTCTCTCTTTGAGGTGAAGAAAATGTTTTAAAAGTAACTGTAGTGATGGGTGCACATATTGGTGCATATGCTAAAAACTTCTGAATTGTATACTTTATTTTATTTATTTATTTTTATTTTTATTTTTATTTTTTGCTTTTTAGAGCTGCATCTGTGGCACATAAAGGTTCCCAGGCTAGGGGTCAAATCGGAGCTAGAGCTGCCGGACTACACCACAGCCACAGCAACTCCAGATCTGAGCTGTGTCTGTGATCTACACCACAGCTCACAGCAACACTGGATCCTTAACCCACTGAGCGAGGCCAGGGATGGAACCCGCCACCTCAAGGTTACTAGTTGGATTCGTTTCGACTGTGCCATGATGGGAACTCCAGAACTGTACACTTTAAATGAGTGAAGAGTATGGAATATGAATTCTATCTCATAACTTCTCTAACATCTTTATGATGTTAAAAAAAGAAACAGGAAGTTCCCATTGTGGCTCAGTGGTTAATGAACCCTGCTAGTATCCATGAGGACGTGGGTTCAACCCTAAAGACCCTTTTAGGTGCAACCCTAAAAAGACAAAAGACCAGGAGTTCCCGTCATGGCACAGTGGTTAACAAATCTGACTGGGAACCATGAGGTTGCGGGTTCGAACCCTGCCCTTGCTCAGTGGGTTAAGGATCTGGCATTGCTGTGTGCTGTGGTGTGGGTCGCAGACGCGGCTCGGATCCTGAGTTGCTGTGGCTGTGGTGCAGGCCAGTGGCTACAGCTTTGATTTGACCCCTAGCCTGGGAGACTCCATATGCCATGGGAGCAGCCCAAGAAAAGGCAAAAAGACTGAAAAAAAAAAAAAAAAAAAAAAAACAGAAAGAAAAAGAAACAATCACCACCACAATGTTTGCTCTGCACAGGTGTGCCCTGAATATAGGAAGTTTGAGACCAATGAGCTCTACTCCTCCATTTCTGCCTTTGCTCATGACCCTGACCTTGTAGGGAAGTTAGCTGGAGGGCCCCCCCCAGGCCAGATGACAGGGGTCAACCCCCTCCCTTCCCAGGTGTCTCAATCCATCTGCCACCACACCACCTGCAGCCTCATCTCTTCCCGGCCTCCCAGGCAGTTCATGACTGGAGACACCAGGGGCTGGGGGCCTGTTTATGCCCAGAGAGGCAGTGGGTTCTTATCACATTTGGGGATGTATCTAGCTAGGCACTTGGAGGTCACCCCAGCTTCCCTGACAAGCCAGGGACAGAGCCCCATGTGCCAGCCCCTCCTGACCTGGCTCCACACACCCCCACCCCTGGGCCCTACAAGCTTCAGAAGGAAAATTTCAGGTAGGCTGTCCCTTGGTGGGAGGGGGAGAGGTGACATCCCCTGAAAATACAGAAATAGTTAAATCTCAGCAGCATTTTTCTTTTTCTTTCTTTCTTTCTTTTTTTTTTTTTTTTTAGGGCCACACCCACAGCCTTACGGAGGTTCCCAGTCTAGAGGTCAAATTGGAGCTACAGCTTACAGCTACCGGCCTATACCACAGGCACAGCAATGCCAGATCCAAGCCTTGTATGCTATCTATACCACAGCTCATGGCAACATCGGATTCTTAACCCACTGAGAGAGGCCAGGGATCGAACTAGCATCCTTATGGATACTAGTTGAGTTGATTATCACTGAGTCACAACAGGAACTTCCTCAGCAGCATTTCTTCAATGGAACTATACTGATAAATAACAGCATGTAAGTCTGAGGTACACAACACCCCAGAGTTTTTTGGTATACACACGGCTCTCTGCCTCAGTGGTCCTCCCACACGTATGCTGATACATCCATGTGTGTATTTACAAAGAACCACAAGTGACACAAATCACGGAGCTGTGATAAATAATTAGCACCTCTATGACATGGTGACACTTGCTGAGCTTAGTGTGAGCAGTGCATTAAGACGTTTCCATTCTCTATTATCACCGCTATTTACAAATGAGAAAGAGAAAAGGGAGGCTCAGAGAGGCTTTACAAATGAAGGAATTGAGGCTCAGAGAGGTTGATCTACTTGTCGGAGAACTGATCAGCATTGGAGCCAGGACTGAATCCAGAACTTGGACTTACAAGTCCACACCAAAGTTTCTCCACATACCTGCATTTCTGACACATCAAATTGCTTTCATTCCCAGGACATGCTGAGGCCTTTCAACTCCAGCTGTCATTACTGTGTTACCTCCCTAGACTGGCCCACCAACCAATCACTTTTCTTGAGAACGAGCTCAACTATCTCCTGCATGATGCAAAGCTTCCTGAACTCCATGGTGAGATTGAAAGCTTGTCCTCTCTCCTTCCAGACTCACTGCCCATTTGTTAATGATGGCACACTATTCTGTTTTATGACGGTATATTTTTTTGGAGATTTAAAAAAAATTTAAATGATTTATTTATTTAAATTGAAGTATAGTCAATTCACAATGTATTAGTTTTAGGTATGCAGCAAAGTGATTCCATTTATATATAGGTATATATGTATGTATGTATGTATTTTCAGATTCTTTTCCTTATAGGTTATTACAAGATATTGAATATAGCTCCCTGCACTATACAGTATGTCCTTGTTGTTTCTCTTTTTATAGATAATAGTTTATATCTGTTAATCCCAAACTCCTATTTTATCCCTACCCTACTCCTTGTCGCCTTTGGCAACCATAAGTTTGTTTTCCTTGTCTGAGGGTCTGTTTCTGTTTTGTAAATAAGTTCATTTATATCATATTTTGAATTTCACATACAAGTGACATCATATGTATCTGTCTTTGTCTGGCTTACTTCACTTAGTATGACAATCTCTAGGTCCATATGGTGGTATTTTAACTCTTTTTCTCTTCTTAGAAAGCTGTTGTGGCACCTTTGAGAACTGGGACTCCCTTTTGTGACCCACAGCTGGGATGCAAATAGAGGACATGCAGCCTAACATTCCTAGTAAACAGCTTCCACACTATCACCCCCCACCCCCAGAATCCAGATACAGCTTCAGAATCTTGCTCAACACTGTTCTCAGCACCTGCTGCCAGATGATGAAAGCTAGCACTCAAGGTGAAACCTGCTTGCCACAGTAGATTCGCCTATAAAAAAATGCTTCCAGCCAAATGTATGTAAGGATACCATATATGTCAATGCTTACTAAGAGAGAAGTTGTTTATTCCTTAAACAAGCATGATCCACTTTGAGATGACTACATAATGTTGCGGGGGAATGAAGTGTCCTCACTTTGGCCCAGCAGCTGAAGAAACCAATTCTCCCCTCGATGCTTCTGCACTAGGTACAGCCCACATTTGTGGGAGACACCTGCACACAACAGGTGTCAGATGCCTAGGAGAATGGAACACATACACCCTGCTGCTAAGTGTGGAAATTCATATAAACCACTTCAGAAACCTGTCTGACAGCGTGGACCAAAGTTAAACACCTGTGCTCCCTACGACCGGAAGTTTCACTCCCAGGCTGGACCAACAGAAAGGCGTGGGGGTGTCCATTGAAGATGGGCACTGGCTCACTGGGCAGGCACCACCCTAAGCAGCCCCTCCCTGGAAAGGTAAAACTGGCTGTGCTGTGTTCATACAGTGAGAGACCAGAGCTACTTGCGATAACATGACTGAACCTAAGAGTAATGATGAATGAAAGAGGCAGAAAACAGAAGGGGACGTGACCTCTGATTCTGTTCCTGTAACGCTGAAAGCTGGGAAAAACCCCTTTGTGCCAATAGAGGTTAGGGTAGTGGGTACCCTCGGGGAGGATGACTGGCAGAAGGAGAGACGGGAGCTGGTGATGATTTGTTTCTGAATCTGGTGCCTGTTCCATGAGTAGGTTCATTCTGTAAAAAGTCACGGAGCTGGACACCTGTGGGATGGCAGGAAACCAGAAAGGAAGCTGCGTTTTGATCTTGGCTCTCCACATGCTGCTTCCTCTACCTGGAATACACCTGTCTCACACTGTGGCCAACACCTGGGGAGAGGAGGACAGGGCAGGGATGGGTTTTCCAAGACTCAGCACAAGCTTCACTCCTCCGAGAAGCCTCCTCTTCTCCCCCAGAGGGACTGAGCCACCCAAAACTTGAGTTTCCTGCTCCCCATGCACCTCTCTCTTGGAGCACTCCCTGCAGGGCAGTCCATAAGCCCCATCAAAGCGACAGGGCTCAGCCCAGGATAAGGCCTGCCTTTTTGCCTTTGCATCCTTGGGGCTGCTTAGGCCTGGCACGAGTGACTTCTCTCAGCCAACTCTGAAGTAAATGGATGAATGAAGAAGGATAGGAAAAGGTGTGGATGCACAAGTGTCGCTTTAGTTAATTTGACTACATCTTATGGGCTTCAAGAAGATTATGTTTTCTATTTTCTGTATTTGGTGATGCTTGGACATCTTGGGGTCTTGCTGATCCTGGAGAGACTGCCCTGTCCAGGCCTAGCTGCTGTCTAGATGGGATACAGCTGGCCTATACACCACGAGAAGCAAACTGCAAATCCAGAGCCTACAAGCCCAGCCATCTCCTTTATCTAATGCTCACACACCAAGCCAATAGTCCCCTTCCTGAAACATCCTAAGGCTGGGGATCTCACAACTAGGGACCACCCACCCCCCTGGCCTGAGCCTGATTACTTTATTCAAACTAGCCAATCCTAGGCTTGCCTACTCTAACCCACCCATTCCTTCTGGGAAAACCACAGCAAAGGCTTGCACCCTCACTCTCCTTTTGCTCCGTCTGCCTCCTGACTGAACCTGGTGCTTCCCCGTGTGGCCTAGGTGGCCTGGTGGGCCTCCTCCTCCTGGCAACTGTGAGGAATACACTCTTCTTTCCAATAGTTGTTTCTGTGTCTGTCATCCTACCATACCTGGTTAAAACAAATCCCAGGCATTGTTGAAAACAATCTTAAGAGTTCCCATTGAGGCGCGGTGGAAATGAATCCAACTAGGAACCATGAGGTTGTAGGTTCGATCCCTGGCCTTGCTCAGTGGTTAAGGATCTGGTGTTGGCATGAGCTGTGGTTTAGGTCATAGACAGGGCTGGGATCCTGCATCGCTGTGGCTGTGGCACAGGCTGGCAGCTATAGCTCCGATTCGACCCCTAGCCTGGGAGCCTACATATACCACAGGTGCGGCCCTAAAAAGCAAAAAAAAAGCGAAAGATAGTCTTGCAACCTAAAGCATTATAAAGCCTCCTCCAACCACCTATTATCCTATATTTTCAATAAATACCCGTGCTTCTAATGTATTAATGCATATCCCACAGTGCAACTCAGGGATACTGAATACATAAGTATCAAATGCTACTTCTGATACCCAAGATCACGGGATATAATAGAGGATGCTCTTCTGCAAAATATGCAGTTATTCAAATTTCTACACCATAAAGGGAAGAGTAAAAATCCAAGTATATCTCCAGTTTTCCCTCAGATGACTTCTGTGTTTTGTCTCTATCACAAGTCCAGTCTGTTCTGTAGAATGGCAACACTATGCACGCCATTCCCAGCCCAGTGAAGCTAATGCAGGGGTGCAGGTGTGGTGTGGCAGGTCATACCTGGCTGGCTCTCAGAACCCTGTTTGTGCTGTGAGAGGAAACTCCAATCAGGATGGCAGGAAGACAGGCAGCCCAACCTGTGATGAGAGGGCCACTTGCTGGCCCCTGGGACCCTTCCAGTGATGCCCATTACCATCCTCAGTCCCCCTGACCCGGATGAGTCCTGGGCAGCCTAGAAGCTGAAGGCTGAGCTCATCAGTGCCTGATGGAGAGGCAGTGAGGCTGCCCCAAGCCTCTCAGCAGCCAGGCCCTAGCCCTTGGTCTGGTGACTCTGAGCCTGTGTCCCACTCCCCCCACAAGTCTTTATTCTGAGAAAATGGAAATAGAGCTTTGGTTATGTAGGCCAACAGGTAGCCCAGGGATCAGCCCCAACTTCTGGCACTTACTAGATGCTGTGGGCTAGGGACCGGCACAAGGGTCCATGTGTGGTGCTCCAGCCCCTCCCAGCCTCACACTGGGGATGGGGGGCCCAAGGCCAGGCTTGACCATCCTTCCTCTAGTACCTGTGGATCAGGGAGGCCAGGACCCCGAAGGCTCCTACTAGGCTTAGTCTTCTGAGTCCTTCCAAACTCAATAGAATTTAAATTTCTACCTTTAAACTGACCGATATTTTTTGGTCCCTACATTGCTTTCATTAGGCTCTTTTACTCTGTTAAGGAAGCCTGACAGTGACGACTGAGCAGTATTTCCAAATTCCACTTTCCATGTAATCAAAGTGCATTACGCACACGAAGCTGCTCCATTCTCCGATTTTAATTGTACTTTGGAACATGCATCATAGGTTAATGGGACACGCTTTCAAAAAATTTCTTTAAAATCCCAAATCTGTTGAGAATCTAGGCGCTTTTTAAAGCCGTGCGTGTATAAAACATTTAAGGAAAAAGATAACCTAATTCCAGAAGACAGAACTTTTATTATATAAATCATACAATTAAGCTTTTAAACCTTCTCTGACCTTTTAGGGGAAAAAATCATACCTATTTTTTATTTATATCATCAGAGAGTTCACCTTTATTTTGGTCTTCATTTTGTCACGCTCTGCCTAGTTGCTAATGTAGCTGTTGCTTCTGCAACAGATGCTCAAACTCTTTGTAGAATAATAAATCTAACAGAGGCACAGGCTTTTAGTTTTTTCCAAGAGAGAGAGGAAGAGGGGGGTGAGGAGGGAGAGGGAAGGATGGGGAGGGATGGGGGAGGGAAAGGGAGAAGGGGGAGGGGATGGGAAGAAGGGAGGAAGGAGGGGAAGGGGAAGGAGGCGGGGGAGAGAGAGGGAGAAGGGTAGAGGGAGAGAGAGGCAGGGAGAGGGAGAAGGAGAGGGTCTAAAACTGCAGAGTCTGAAGGTGCCATTGTAACACTCCTGCCAGGGAAGTGACTGTCAAGTCAACCAGGATCACAAGTCCTCCCAGAAGGCTATCTCCATAGGACAGGGCAACAATTTCTACAGTCTCAGGAGTTTCTGCAAGTCCTTTCTGCTCAAACGACACTTTCAAGGACAGCAGAAGTTGATAAATTATGAATGTTCACAGCAGCCTCCCTGTTGCACAGGAAAGCGAGATTGCTCTTCGTGAGATGTTCCCATGGCAGGAGAGGCAGGGAATGGCTAGAGGTAGATTCCTTCTCTGGATAAGCGCATAAGGGGGCCTTCATCTCCTCCCCTCCTTTTGTTAAGGATGTAGCCAGACTCTGACATGTCATTAGTTTGCACTGTAATCAAAGCAAGAGCTCCACTTGGCTGGCAGAAATGGAGAAAAGGCTGAAAACAATGGTGCTGCTTAACAGGAAAATGAGGTGCATTTAGCATTTTTCTTCCCGTGAGACCCAAGCAAGAATGTTTGCCATGTCGGTGTTTGGAAGAACAGAAACGTTGCAAAGAATCTAAAGGAGGTTCTGTGGTCAAATTAGCTAGGGAAATAGTGTTTTTAAAAAGTTAAATGGCTCCTCTCAGCTTGTCACCTTCCCCCGCCTGTGGCTGCTGCCTTCTGGGAGGGAACCCAGCCTCCTAGTTGAGTTGCCAGCATCCCCACTTCTCCCTCTCCCCCCACCGCCCCACTTCCTTCTTCTTTTTAAGATAACACCCATCAATCACATCTTCCACACCTAAAGCTCTGAAGATCCCACTGGGAGTAATGGGGAAGCAGAACTGGGGACTGGGGGTGGGGGTGGGGGGGCAGGACTCTCCCTTAGGTTCAGCTCACCATGGAATCACTCTGTTACCAGACACAAATGCCTGTCAACGAGTGTTTGTTCATTCCTAGAATGTAACAGAGCTATCTACCAAGAAAGGACACTTTTACTCCTTCTCATTGTTTTCTGGTCTGTAACCCAACATAACAGTATGTGACCTTCAGAGTTATTCAGGAGAAACCACCGCTCACAGCGCTGCTATGTGTTTCTAGGTAAAACTGAAAACACTTCTCAGCACTAGACCCCTGTGGGCCCTTAATTCTGATCTGGTTGTCATTTCAGTGGTGTGAACATCTCGGGGCGGGGGGGGGGGGGTCAGATAAGAACTGGGGGAGGGAGAATGTGGCAGGGCAAATGGACCATGATATTTTAAATTTTTGATTTTGATCTTCCGGAGTAGGGAGCCTCACGTCGTGTTCGAAGGTAAAATTGGGGAACATTACATAAAAATCTGAGTTCTGGCCTTTTGTTCTCCTTCCGCCCTTCTCTCCTTTTCTTTCTTTCTTTCGTTCTTTCTTCCCTTTTTCTTTTCAAAAGTTCCTGGGCCAGGGATCTCAGTTCCTGGACTTTCTTTCCTGCTTGATTGCTTTCCTTCCTTTCTCTTTTTCTTTTTTTCTTTTCTGAAGCTCCAGGGACAGGGATCAGACCCAAGCCTCAGTCGTCCCATGCAGCAGCTGTGGATCTTTTAACCCACTGCTGCTGAACAAACCTGCATCCTGGTGCTACAGAAACACCACCCAGCCCAGCCCATTGTGCCACAGCAGGAACTCCAGTTCCTGGCTTTTCTGGACAAGTTTCCAGTTCTGGTCTCCCTGGGCCTTCAGGGGGAGCAGCTCCTGAGACAAGGCTTCTGAGTTCTCTGCTGGAGCCAGCTGGCATGTGGCTACACCCTCAGCAGCCTGTGCATTTGTGTTTTCTCTTTTCCACCAAGTGATGTGGCCTCTCCTATCCACTCCATTTCTCCTCACCCCGTCACCTTCACACCCACTCCCTTCATCCTGGTGGCTTGTTCCTTTGATGGTAGGCATCTAGTAAGCTCTGGAGGATACAGATGAGAGTGTGAAGGCTGATGGGCTACGTGTCACTGGTGCCCAGTTTCGGTCACCATCTTTCTTTTTACAGACTGCACATCAAGCAGATAACAGCGGCCTGCTAAGTATGACACTGGCCCAGGAGGCCTGGCTGTAGCAGGTGCCTCTGGGGCCAGGGTAAGGGGACAGAGGGTTACCTGGGGGGCTAGTCCTGGAGCACCTGGACATCCAGCTCCCTCCCAGCCTGTGTGGGGAGGCCTACCCCCTCCACACCTTGACCATCTCAGCAGGGTGAGGACAGGTGCCAGGGAGGGGGCTGACAGTGCTGACGAAGGTGGAGAAGAGAGCTAGGTCAAGTCTGGTACCTGCCCACTTCCAGCTCCCTCCCCGCCTGTCCCCAAACACAGGCTGCCCCAGCTCAGAAGACAGAAGGGTCCAGCCCAAGAGAAAAAACCCTCCACGTGTTGATATCCGGGGGCTTCCCAGGAGTGCTGGATGATATATCAGGGTCCACGCTGTTGGGATTGATGATGGGTAACCTCCAAGTTCTCACTACATTTCCACAAACAGTGGTGGAGGCAGGGCAGGGAATGGCTCTACCCACAGCTTTTACCCAAATCTCCATACAGATAAAGAAACATCTTCTGGCTGGTGACATGTGACTATGTGCCCCAGCAATGAAGTAGCGTGGACAAAACCAGCAGAGGATGGTCCACCAGTCTCACTCCAAGGCAGATATCAAGTCCAAGTGAAGAGAAATCACAGGGTCTGAGAGCTGCGAAGTCCACAGAGACCAGACACTCAGCTGGGGCTGATGCTGCAGGGTCTGAGCACCACACATTCTGGGTTTCTTGCTCTCAAGCTCCAGTTAATCTCTGACTTGGTCTCTGCTGTCCTTGTGCCCCAAACCCTCCTCTCTCCCTTCCCCAGGGAGCTGCCCTGCAGCACTCAGGCCCTAGCCCACCTGTCACCTGCTCAGAGAGAACCAAGCCACCCCTCTCACCTCCCTGCTCCTTTCTGTTACCTGTTACTAAAACCATTCCCTTTGTTTGCTTGTCTGTCACCCCTCTCTCTGCCTAGAATGTGAGCTGCACAAGGGGAATGCAGAGCCAGAAACGATCTGTCTTGTCACCGTCATGGCCCTGACATCCAAGACATTCCAGACATATGGCTCTGCCTCTAAGCCTCTGTAAAAACGCATTCCCTAGTTGTTAAGGATTCACTGCTGCAGTTCAGGCCGATGCTGTGGTGCAGGCTGCATCTCTGGCCCAGGAACTTCTGCATGCCCCAGGCACACCAACAAAACCCTTCCCACCAGCCCCACCCCCCACAGTATCATCCAATGAATGAAAGAAAGAAGGAATGCACATGAGAGAGATAAGTATTTGTGTGGAACCACTGTTGGCTTACTTCAAAGATATTGATTTTTATTTTGCTGAAAATATCCTCTTCGCTAGGGAACTTTGGGGTTTAGAGTCAACTTTCCAATTGCTGCAATAGCTGTGAAATCTATTTACTGACAATAATGGCAAATTCACATGAAGATGGATTAAAATAGAATTGTGTTACTACAAAGAGAACAATTCCGTGTAATCACAACAGACTACAAAGAACAGTCAAATGCTAAATTTCTTTTGAAGCCCAGAGGGGCCAAGACTGCTTTTGACCCATGATTAGGAGAATAAAACGGACACCTTTTTGACAACAATGGAAAGCTCGAAGGAAACGTTGGTGGACAAGACCCTCAGTACGGCTGTGCAGTTTCAGCTAAGTTTTCTTTCATCTTTAAAGCCAGGCGTTTCCAACAGCCCCAGCCTAAGGCTGTGTCCTCTCCTAATTTATTATTCATCACAGTGAAACTAAATCAGGGTTGCCCTGGTTACCATGAGGCTCCTCCAAGGGCTGTGCCTTCATAATTGGTGTTGGCTTGGTTACTAGATGCTTTCAATTTCGAGATTAGAGTGCTAGTAATAAATGCAGCTACAAGTATGGAGAACAAATTCTAATATGCTCTGGAGAGAATGAGATAGTCATAAAATCAAGGACCTCCTCCGAAATGCACCATTGAGGATCTCACCCTATGGTCCTGACAAAACCAGCAATAAAAAGCAAAAAAAGTGCCTTGGGAAAATAATACATGAGTTTTAAAAAACAATAACAGGAGTTCCCATCATGGCTCAGTAGTTAACAAATCTGACTAGGAACCATGAGGTTGTGGGTTCGATCCCTGGACTTGCTCAGTGGGTTAAGGATCCGGTGTTGCCGTGGCTGTGGTGGAGGTTGCAGACGCCACTTGGATCCCACGTTGCTGGGGCTGTGGCGTAGGCCAGCGGCTACAGCTCCGATTAGACCCCTAGCCTGGGAACCTCCATATGCTGCTGGAGCGGCCCTAGAAAAGACAAAAAGACAAAAAAATTAAAAATTAAAAAATAAAAAACAAAAACACACATGAAACTACTAATTAGATGGTTTTGACTAGCAGAATTGGGCTGTCACACACACAATGTCAAGGTTGTTCTAAAGACCCTGCTCAGACCAGCATTCAGCAAATGTTTGCTGAGTTCCTGGGTGGCTTCATTCTGGATCCCGAGAGGAGGAAGAGTCTGGGGTAATGGCAGCTTGGAGGACAGGCTGGAGGGAGGATGATGTGGGAAGGAGCCTAAGCACAGAGTTTCCAGAAGGAAAGAGAGAATAATGCGTTGAGCAGAGAGGAAGAGGACTGGACTGTCAGAGAGCAGTCTGGATCCCTCTGCAGAGCCCAGCACCCTCACACCTCCAACAGGTTGCGATAAAGGAGAAGGGTTACTGAGCTTCAGAAATCCAAACCATGTCTGTGAGCATCTGGGGACTGGTGCCCTGTGTCTGGAGCCTGGTTTTCAAGTTGCCTGGAGTTCACGTGGGCCACTGCAAGGTGGTGAAAGTGACAAAGAGCATCTTTAGGGTGAGAGGGTCTGAGATGCTGCCCTATAATTTGTTTGTGCCCCAAGGGGTCCCTAGAAGAGACAGGAGAATCCTAAACAACTAGATGTGGAAATGAGACCCTGGCAAGGACCTCCAGTGTCAGTAATGATGCTGGCACAGGGGGTGGGGGGCAGGGCCATCAGCAGCGCAGGCCAGGAAGGCTCCAAGGGCTGCACAGAACAAGTAGCATCCTCGCCCCCAGGCCATGACATTAAATCTGTCCCCCAGACCCAGATGCCAGGGATAGAAAAGAAGAAGATGGAGAGGGAAGACACCCTGGAGGGCTGAGTACCTCCTGGAACGAGATAGAGTTAATCGAGGAGAGACGGTTTTCAACTGATAAGAGACTAAATCACTGCAGTGATAAGAATCAAATTTATTTTTACTAAATCAATGGACACATGCCAAGTCAGGGGGAGGTATATAAAATGAACAATGCATTTCTGGAGTTCTGAGACATGATGTAAAAATTTAAACACATCGCATAAAATGTAAGTCAACATGACTGAGACCAAACATCTCTCATAAGCATAAATTTAAATAGGCTAAACTTACCAATTAAAAGAAGAAAGAAACCCTTAAAATGTTAAGCTAAGAAAATCAGCCAGACACAAAAAGACAAATATCATATGATTTCATTCATGTGAAGTCCTTAGAAGAGTCAAAATCATAGACACAGAAAGTAGAATGGTGGTTGCCTGGGGCTGAATGAGGAGGAAATGGGGAGTTTGTGGTTAACAGGACAGCATTTCTGGTAGGAAAATGAAAAAGTTCTGGAAATGGATTGTGGTGATGGCTGCACAACAATATGAAAGTACTTAACAGCCACTGAATTATACAATTAAAAATAGTTAAGATGGACAGTCATCTCTCCCTCTTTTGGCTGGGTACCATACTATCCAAACAATTCCCTGGATGGTTCTTGACATCCTAGAAATTTGTTTCATCTTCTAGGTGTGTCTGGGAATTCCTTAAAGATATGGCCCATGGACCAACCATGGGGTAATCCACCAATAGCTGTTTACAGAATAGAATGAAGAAAAAAAAATCTACTTCCTTTGAGCTTTCAATTGCTCATCTTTGGTGAAGATGGGATTAAGATGGTGGAGTGGGAGTTCCCTTTGTGGCTCAGTGGAAACAAATCTGAATTGAATTCAGGAAACCAATTCGAGAAATTGAACCTGAATCCTCATGAATACTAGTGGGGTTCTTAACCTGCTGAGCCATAAAGGGAACTCCTAAAAACTTATTCTTTCGAGAGGTTGAAAAGACAAATCACAGATTGGGAGAAAATATTTGCAAGCCACACATCTGAAGGACTAGTATCTAGACTACATGAAGAAATCTCAAAACTTAACAAAGAAGTCAGTTAGCAAACAGGCAAAACATATGATCATTTATTTCTCCAATGTGTATATACAGAAGGCAATGAGGCACACAAAATTCATGTTCAGCACAACTGAGGCACATCTTCAACATCATTAGCCATCAGTGAATGAAATGAAACCAAGACATATCACTACATCTTTCAGAATGAAGAAAATAAATATGTTGACAATGCCAAATGTGGATGAAGATGTAGACAAACTGGATCACTTGTACCTTGCTGATAAAAATGGAAAATGTATGGGACTGTGGCTGTTGCCACATGGGACAAGTCTCTTATAAAACCGAACATATAGTTATAATATAGCAATCACATTCTTGGATAATCATTCCAGAAAAAATGAAAGTTATGTTCACAAGAAAACATGCACATGAATGTTCATAGCAGCCAAAACCAGAGTTAGCCAGGACATCCTTCACTGGGTAAATGGTTCCACTGTCATCTGTACATGCCATGGAATACTACCCAACAATTAAAAGAAGCGTACTACTGATACATACATGATGGATGAACTTCATGGATTTATGCCGAATAAAAAAAGCCAATTCCAAATGGTTACATACTGTATGATTCCATTCAGATAACATTTTGGAAATGATATTTTTTAAAGAAATAGTGGACATGGAGTTCCCATCATGGCTCAGCAGTTAATGAACCAGACTGGTATCCAAGAGGACATGAGTTCGATCCCTGGCCTCACTCAGTGGGTTAAGGATCTAGTGTTGCCATGAGCTGTGGTGTATGTTGCAGATGCAGCTCAGATCCCAAGTTACTGTGGCATAGGCTGGCAGCTGTAGCTCTGATTTGAACCCTAGCCTGCCAACCTCCACATGCCACGGGTGTGGTCCTAAAAAGACAAAAGACTAAAAAAAAAAAAAAAAAAAAAAAAAAAAAAGAAGTAGTGGACAGATTAGGAATCACCAGTTAAGAATGGAGCAAAAAGGGAGTTCCCGTCGTGGCGCAGTGGTTAACGAATCTGACTAGGAACCATGAGGTTGCCGGTTCAGTCCCTGCCCTTGCTCAGTGGGTTAACGATCTGGCGTTGCCGTGAGCTGTGGTGTAGGTCGCAGACGCGGCTCGGATCCTGCGTTGCTGTGGCTCTGGTGTAGGTCGGTGGCTACAGCTCCGATTGGACCCCTAGCCTGGGAATCTCCATATGCCGTGGGAGCGGCCCAAGAAATAAGCAAAAAGACAAAAAGACAAAAAAAAAAAAAAAGAATGGAGCAAAAGGGAAGTGAGTGTGGTTATAAAAAGGTCAGCATGAGGAATCTTTGCTGTATTGAAACAGCTCAGTGTCTTGACTGTGGTAGTGGGCGTGTGAACCTGCATAAAACTCAATACACAGTTTCCCTGGTGGCTCAGTGTCCCTGGTGGCTCAGTGGCTTAAGGACTTGAGGTCGTCACTGCTGCAGCTCAGGTCACTGTTGTGGCTTGGGTTTGATCCCTGGCCCAGGAATTTCTGCATGCTGTGGGAGCAGCCAAAAAGAAAGAAAGAAAATCAAAACACACACACTCATACCCATACAGCATACAGAGAGACATATGAATACAAGTAAAAACCAGGAAATCTTAATAAAATGGGCTAATTGTACCAATGTCATCATTGTAGTTGTGACATTGTTATCATTGGGGAGATTCTGACAAAGTGTACAGCAGATCTGTTTCTAGTACATCTAACAACTTCAGGTGAGTATGCACATTTCTCAGTAAAAATTAAAAATTTCTGTTAAAATTTAAAAAAATCTATATTAATCCTAACTCCTCCTTTTCTATTCTAGAAACAAAGCATTTGTGGGTGACATTCCATAGGTGCTCATTGTGGAATAGCATTAAATACAAAGCAAGTGTTCGAATCCTTTTGAACAGGATTTTGAGAAGAGATTTTTTTCAGACCCCATATGTAGGGAGTAAAAGCAAAGATCTGTTGTGATTCAAGTTTATATAAATTATCTGACTGACACAGACAGACTTTCACTCTTTGCCTATTTCTAAAGTAAGAGGATTAACCAGGGACAATTTCTAAATTCCATTCTTGCTCTACAACTCTATGTGTTCATTCTACTCTAATCTCCAATTTACTCATTCATTATTGACCATGCAAAGTGTTAAGGTAGAAAAAGAAACAAGTGGAAGTTGATGTGTCATTTTGCTACTTTCTCCAAACTCTCACATATTCTTTTGGTCTAAATAAGAATGCATCTTTAAATTTCCTTTTAATAACTAGGCTTAGCCACACTTTTAACCAAAACCTTTAATTTCATTTTCTATCCCTGAAAAACTGCTTTGTAACAACTCTAGAGATGTAGGTAATTGCATGACTCTTTTTGCGTTACAAATTCCTACAAAAAGGCTAGTTGCCTGACTCGATTACAAACTGTAAAAATAATCTGCTGCCCAAAGTAAGTAAACTTGGGAATGACCTGTTACCTTGAATTAACTATATCACTGCTTCCTAAAGTTAGCCATGAACAACTGAGAGCTGAGAGTAACTCTAAACGGTTTAAATGAGAGACAAGATGATTTTTCCAAGTGCCTTAAAGTAATGACAGAGGCAGATGCACATACACCGAAAGGCAAGAGCACTGTGATGATGCCCTTTGTCAAGTAGCATCAAATACAAAACAAGTCTATGAGGAGTTCCCGCTGCAGCACAGTGGGTTAAGGACCTGGCGATGGAGTAAATCCCTGGCCCTGAAACTTCCATACTCTGTGGGTGGTGGATTATAAAACTCGTTAATACTTTTGTCTGACTCTAACGATAATGTCTGAATAGGGTGAAGTACACTTTTGGTATTTACACATGGGAGAAAAGATCTATTTTTCTTTCATCATTCATTCAGTAACTATTTTTTCCCTCCCTTTCCTCCTGCCTTTCCTTCCTCCCTCCCTCTCTCTCTTTTCTCCCTCCTTCCCCCTTCCTCCTTCCTCCCTCTCTTCCTTCCTCCCTCCCTCCTTCTTTCCCTCTCATCCTCTCCCCTCCCTTCCTTTCTTCATTTCTCTCTTTCTCTCTATCTCTTTCCCTTCTGCTCTCCCTCTTTTTGTGGCCAGAATTTGGGACAAAGGAACATGAGCAAAGTGGGAAATAAAATAGCCTGACTGGGGTAGGATGGAGTAGGCAGGCTGGGGGAAGTCAAAAAAGAATAGGGTGAAGAAAAGATGGTTTGTTAATGGATGAAGCAAGAGGAAAACAAATCAAGATTTTTACATACTGAAGGTTTTTTTTTCTTTTTTATGTACTAGAGAAAACTTCAGTACAGAGGGGGCTGATAAAAGTTTAACAACTGATTCTCCAGAACGAAGCTATGTACATATACATACATATATAAACTAATTATGAATGTAATAATATAGAGGATTTGTATCAAGCAATTAACAGTGATAAAATACAAAAAAATCTACACTCTATACATAACTTTAAGTACACTCGACATACTTACATAACTATGTGTTAAACATCCATAACTTCTGATATTGGTCCTGCAACCTTGCTAACATTTTTAGTTCTAACAAGGTTTCAGTAGATTCCTTAGCATTCTCCATATACAAGATCACCTCTTCTGTGAACTGGGGGTTGTTTCACCTCTTCCTCTCCAATCTAGATGTCTTTGATTTATTTTTCTTGCCTTACTAGAAGCCCCACTACAATGTGAACAGAATTGGCAAGAATGGACAACCTTCTCTTGTTCTTATTTTAGGCAGAAATCATCCAGTCTTTCACTACTTTTTTTTTTTTTTTTTTTTTTTTGGTCTTTTTAGGGCCACACCCACGGCATATGGAGGTTCCCCGGATAGGGGTTGAATCAGAGCTGGAGCTGCTGGCCTACGCCACAGCCACCGCAACGTCAGATCCAAATCCAAACCGAGTCTGCGACCTACACCACAGCTCATGGCAACGACGAAACTTTAACCCACTGAGAAAAGCCAGGGATTGAACCTTTGTCCTCACGGATGCTAGTCAGATTCCTTTCTGCTGAGCCATGACAAAACTCCAAGCCTTTCACTAGTAAATACAGTGTTAACTGGGGTTTTTCAGATATCTTTTTGTCAGGTTAAGAGAGTTCCCTTGTATTCCTAGTTTGTTGAGTGTTTTTTTTTTTTTTTTTTTTTTTTTTTTTTTTTTTTTGTCTTTTGTTGTTGTTGTTGCTATTTCTTGGGCCGCTCCCGCGGCATATGGAGGTTCCCAGGCTAGGGGTCCAATCGGAGCTGTAGCCACTGGCCTACGCCAGAGCCACAGCAACGCGGGATCCGAGCCGCGTCTGCAACCTACACCACAGCTCACGGCAACGTCGGATCGTTAACCCACTGAGCAAGGGCAGGGACCGAACCCGCAACCTCATGGTTCCTAGTCGGATTCGTTAACCACTGCGCCACTACGGGAACTCCTGTTGAGTGTTTTTATCATGAAAGTGTATTGGATTTTGAAGTTCCTTTTTCTGGAATCCATTGGGATGATGATTAGATTTTTTGGTTTGTATTCTATTGATATGACATACTATATTAATTGACTTTTGGATGTTAAGTCAACCTTGCATCTCTGGCATAAATCCCAACTGGGTATATATAACTTTTTATATGTGGCCTGACTCAGTTTGCTAATATTTTGTTGATGATTTTTACATCCATATTCAAAAGGGATATTGGTCTGTAGTTTTCTTTTTTTTGTGGTGTCTTTGTCTGGTTTTGGTGCATAGTCATACTGGCTTCACAACATAAATTGAGATGTGATCTTTCCTCTTCTATTTTTTTGGAAAAATTTGTGAATAATTGATATTCGTCTTTCCATAAATGTTTGGTAGAATTCAGCTATGAGACCACTTGGGCCTGTGCTACTCTTGGTGGTTGGTTTTTTCTTTGTTTTTTTTTTTTCTTCACCTGTTACAGTTCTATTCTGGTTGTCTGTTTCTTCTGGAATCAATTTCAGTAGTTTGTGTTTTTTCAGAACTTGTCATTTCATCTAAGTTATCTAATTTGTTGGTGTAACTGCTTACAGTATTTCTTTATAATCATATATATATATATATATATATATATATATATATATATATATGGTTGGTAGTTCCCTCCTTTCATTTCTGAGTTCATTAATTTAAATCTTTTCTATTTTTTCTTAGTCAAACTATCTAAAGGTTTGTCAGCTTTGTTGATCTTTTCAAAGACCAAAGCATTTGGTTCACTGATTTTCTCTATTGTCTCTATTCCCTATTTCATAAATTTCTGCTCAACATTGTTGTCCCTCTTGTTCCAGTGCTGTAATGTGGAAGGTTAGGTATTATGTTGATATCTCTCTTCTTTTTCAGTACAGGAATTTACAGTTGTAAATTACCCTCGCACTAAGTCAGCTGCGTCTCATGTTTGGTATATTATGTCTTCATTTTCATTCATATCCAGGTATTTTCTGAATCCCCTACCGATTTCTTCTTTGACTTGATTATTAAGGATTGTTACTTAAGTTCTACACCTTTGTTAATTTTCATGTTTTTTGGTATCGGCTTTCAAATTTCATTCCATTATAGTCTGAGAATATATTTTATAGTAATTCTATCCTTTAAAGTTTATTTAGGTCTGTTTTATGACCTAGCATATGATCTATCCTGGAGAATGTTACATGTGTGCTTGAGAAGAATATAGTCTTTTGTTGTTGGGTGGAGGGTTCTATGGATGTCTGTTAGGTCTGTAGTGTTGTTCAAGTTTTCCACTTTCTGGTTGATCTTTGCTCTATTTGTTCTATTCATTACTGAAAGTGTGGTATTAAAGTCTCCAGTTATTATTGTTGAATTGTGTGCTTCTGTCTTCACTGATGTCAGTTTTTATTTCATGTATTTTGGCACTTATTAGGCTGTGTTATTTTGGCACTTATTATGTTTAAAAACATTATATCTTCCTAATGGTAAGACCTTTTTATAATCATTTAAAAATGTCCATCTTTGGAGTGTCTATTGTGGTGCAGAGGAAACAAATCTGACTAGGAACCATGAGGTTGCATGTTTGATCTCTGGCCTCACTTGGTGGGTTAAGCATCTGGCGTTGCCATGATATGTGGCATAGGTCACAAATGCGGCTCAGATCTGGCATTGCTGTGGCGTAGGCCAGCAGCTATAGCTGATCTGACCCCTAGCCTGGGAACCTTCATATACTGTGGGTGTGGCCCTAAAAGGACAAAAGACAAAAAAAAAAAAAAAGTCCATCTTTATGTAGCAAATTTTTGAACTGCTATTTCTTTAAAACTCATTATCTATTTTTACTATTCCATCAGCCCATAAATAAATGCTTGATTGACATTTTTACGTTAAGTCAACCACTCAAAGTCCAGAAAAACAGATATATCTTGGAACATGACTCTAAACGAGTGACTTCTTTGCTTTCAGATAATGGAAAATAGGTCTTCAATTTTTTTGTGCTATGTATAATGTAATGGCTATAGACACAACACACTTTAATGTTTAATCTACGTTATTAACATTTTCCCACTATTTTCTTAAATCTATACCCTGAGTAGGCAAACCATGTCTATGGGCCAAATCCAGCCAATTGCCTGTCTCAATAAAGTTTTATTGGAACATGACCACATCTATTTGTTGACATACTTTATGGCTGATTTTGTGCTACAGCAGGAGAGGTAAGTAGTTGCAATAGGGACCATTTGGCCTGCAAAGCCTAAAATACTTACTATTTTACCTTTTAGAAAGAAAATTATTCATTCTTGATACAATCAACAAGATACTAAGACAGGTCCTGATTTGTAGTTTTGGCTGATTGCCTAGATGCACCTTACTCAAATTAACACTGAAGTGCTAAGTAACCTTAATGAAAACTGAGATAGACTGGTATTCCTTCTGAATCTGATGAACTACAAATAATTACTACTTCAAAACTATAATAGAAAAGTTAAAAGAATGGACGTTTCATCTTCTCAACAGAAATTCCAGGACAGAGAATTCAATGTCTTAGTAAAAGCAAAATGATTAAAAGAATATATACTCCACCATGGCCAGTTTCAAGCTACCAACGTGATGTCAGTGGAAGTAGGATTGGGAAGAGAAGCACAACAACCATGGGCATCCAGATTAAACACTGTTTCTGGGGGCATCTGTGAGCTTCTGAATGAGATGAGCATTTGCATAACCGGACTTGGTAAAGCAGATGCCCTCCCCAATGTGTGGGCAGCATCCAACCTACTGAGGGCCTGAACAGAACAACAAAGGGAGGAAGGAGGAATTTTCTGCCTCACTGTTGAGCTGGGACCTCGCACCTCATCTTCTGCCCTTGGACTGGGACGCACACCGTTTGCTCCCCGGTTCTCAGGACTTCAAACTCACACTGAACTACACCTGGACCTCCAGCTTGCAGGTGGCAGTTCATGGGACTTCTCAGCCTCAAATCGTCTGAGTCAATTCCTCATAATAAATCTTTATGTATTTATGTATTTTATATATACATAAAATAAATCATAAATCATATTATATATATCCTACTTATTCCATTTCTCTTGACAATCCTGACTAATATCACACACTATATAGTATTTTTACCTCAAGAATACAATAGATATAAATAACCTCAAAGATCATGAAAATAACAAAATGTATTTTTTAAAAGGAAGTGATGAGTCCTGACTATATATTATCTTTTCAAAATTACAATGTATTTCATTGTAATACATATAATTTAATTTTTAACAAGGGCTATGAGAAGATCACAAAATCTTATAATTTAATAAACCACTCTCCGAAGCCAATACAAGCCTCTCCAACACATTTCTTCTTCAGAAATATTTCTGCACACCAAGGAAGGAAATAGTCTCCTGACAAAATCATAACACCTTGAGAATCTCTTCGGTGAACCTAGAAACAAGGATAAGGTGGGAATTATAATTCCCAAGCACATCCTGCCTTCTTCCCTTGCTACCAAATGCTTTCCTTTTATCTTTCTGTTCTCCTGGGTTCTATGAAAAGTCCTTTGCTAATTCCTTTAGGAAAGGGGGCTGCACCCTGGCTCCATCTACCAGAAATCACACACAGGGGAGAGGCTGAGGTCAAGCCCTCCAATCAGAAAGATAAACAGGCAGGAGGTAGTAATCTGCTTTCCATCCACACATGTGCCTGTGCACCAGATCTCCTGAAACCAACTTTTTTGTTTTTGTTGTTCAGGGATGTACACCTACATATCATGAAGCTCAGGTAGAGACTAGAATGATGTCCAATTAGCGGGCAGGTCACAGGTGCAGTGAGATCAAGCTTCCCAGAAGATAAGGATAAATCACACTGTCCTTGCAGTGTGGTGTATTTAATTAGAAAG
Source organism: Sus scrofa (assembly GCF_054392235.1). Classification (NCBI taxonomy): domain Eukaryota; kingdom Metazoa; phylum Chordata; class Mammalia; order Artiodactyla; family Suidae; genus Sus; species Sus scrofa. Next base: position 155,264,744 of record NC_139383.1, read on the forward strand.
GATTTAGGGTCCGGAAAACATGGGTGCAGTCATGGGCACACACAACATAAACCACATTATTGTTTGTTTATAGGGAAAGATACTTCCAGTCACAGGCTTGATGTGGTTAGAGAGGAGGAGCCCACATTTCCTACAAAACTGGTGCTGTTTTCACATCCTCTGTTGTGACACATAAGCTACTGTTTGGGTTCCTTGAAATTCTCTACACAGGACAGTGTACTCATGTAGTCAATGACTGATTTGGACCAAAGAGAAACAAGACGTAGTCTTTACCTCCACCATCCAGCGCTTCCCAGCCTCTCCTCTTTTAACCGTTACTATAATTATAAAGTGCTACCTAAAACAGAAAGGTAATGATTTCCTAATGGTTAAGAGCAATGTTGAAATCTGATGCCAGCACCTGTCAGCTGCCTGGACTTTGGTAATGTTCCTTAACTCTCAAAGCCTCAGTTTCCTTACCTGTAAAATGGGGATAAAATAGTACCTGCCAGAGTTCCCACTGTGGTGCAACAGGATGGGACGCGTCTCTGCAGTGCCAGGTCACAGGTTTGGTGATGGGTGGTATATTCATTTTCTTTATAATAAAATCATTACCCAACTATTTTAAATTTAAAAACAAAGACAAGAATGCATGTTCACTGTGTCCATGCCTATGGTAACAAAACAGTGGAGATGGCCTGACTGCCTCTTGGCACAGGTAATATGGTGACTCCGGGGAAGTACGCACAGCTGCTCTGAAAGAATGAGGGACTCCCTGCATATACCTTCATGGTGATGTCTACAATAATATCCCTGGGCAGGAAAAACACCACGGACAGAAGTATACGGTATAAACATGTTTAAAAATAAGACTATATGTTTGGGAATGGATGCGCACACTCACATGTACATAAATATATATGCATATATGAGAGACTGAACACACAGTAACAATCACAGGTGTGATGGGGAGTGGGAAGTGGAGGAGAGTTTTATTCCAATTTGTGTATTGCCTGCATCCTTTCCAATGAGACTCTATTAATCTTTTATTTCATATTAAAAAAGGAAATGGAACAAAAAAACAGCAACTTTTCATTTAAGACAATATACTTATCATCATACACAATGCCTTATATTACAGTGATCTGCATTTGAAAAGCATTCTGTTATGCTTTCATTTAGAAACACTGTAAAAAAAGGTATGAAAGTACATCCCAAACTTTGGCAGAATGAATTGAAAGAATTAGGTCATAACTGAAAAAAAGATTTTTGTGATACTGTACAATATTTCATTGTACAAGCAGCCTCAAATTAAACAGAACATGGTGAGGCATTTTAAAAGGCACCTGAAAACCAATAATACTTCTAATTATCATTAACTTAAACTGGCATGTTTACGTAAAATCCCCAAATGATTTTATTTTACCTTCCTCAGGGGCTCTTAGGAGATTAGTGGGGACACTCGCTGATTCTCTCACAGATGCTCTGGGCCAGGAGTGGCACCTGGCCCTGGACGCGGCCTTTTCCCTCGTGGGGCTTTGCCAAGTAGGGAATGACAGGAAATGACAGTACTTGGAGAAAAACCAACAGAGCAACAGCGATTGGGAGCCTCTCTGACGGGGAGATGAGGGGAGACCCTTCCACACAGGGGTCAGGGTCAGGGTTCCAAAGATCAGGTGGCATAAGCAGCCTTTTGGGGAAAATTGGAGCTAAGAAGCAGAAGATGAGTACCCTGGAGAAGTCCAAGCTGGACTGGGAAAGCTTCAAGGAGGAAGAGGGCATTGGTGAAGAACTAGCCATCCCCAGGGAAGTTGAGGGAAGGAGGGAGGGGTACATTGAACGGAAAGCTTTTCTAGACTGAGTGGATCACAGGTAGTTTGAAATCAAGCAAGATCTCAGGCTGAGTGAAATGAAACCCTGATGTGATGGGGAACCTACAGCAGCTTAATCCTATTTACACCGTGAGCTTCTTCCACACAGGTACCACCTACTCTGGAATGTGGAGGATGGGAAGGAAGCACCTGCAGGCCACGGAGGAAAATGAACCTGCAGAAGGCTGAGGCTAGGGACTGCCTGGGGTCAGAAGGGCCTGGGATTCTTCTTGGCTACTTAGGGGGAGGGGGGAGGCCGAGGGGACCAGGGGAAGCCTATAGGGGGAAGAGGAGTGGGCTAGGCCGGGAGAAGAAGGGCAACAGGGAGGGAGGAAGCCAGGGCTCCAGGGAAGGCTGGTGTAGCAGGCAGGCAGGGCCAGACAAAGCAGGAAGTCATGGCTAGGAGGAGGATGGCAGGGCATTCATTCCATGTGAAAGGGGAAGCACGCGACTGAAACTGAGTCTCCCTGGAACCGAGTTCCTCTGCTGAGTTCAGGATTAACTTCCCTATCCAAAACATACTCCTTTTATTTTCCTAAACCTACTCCCCTCAAGATTGAGGGGTATCAGCAAAAAGGGGGATTGAAACTGGGCACAAGGTCCTGTGTCCCTGTCCTTGAAGTGAAAGGCTCTGGTCTCCTGGGCCTCTGCTGAGTCTCAAAGGGCTGACCTGAGAGTTAATGATGAGGACACGTGAAAATGGAGAAACAAAGGAGAGCTGTTGGGCCAGAAAACTGGTAACAATTTAGACACTAAAGCAGCCACAGAGCAGAGTCCCTGAACTCCCAGGTCCCTGAAAGATACAGATAAAGGCCTGACACACATGCCTAAGTTATTTTTACAGGAAGCAGACTCCCACCAGATGAAAACTGCTAAATGTAAGCAGGATTGGTTGAAACCAGAAGGTTGCTGATGCTTAAAACTTCATTTTGATGTTAACCAAGCCAAGAGCTGATCTCACACCCAGCAGCCTCCTCCCTCACAACACTGCCTTTAAGACCCCTTCCCTGAAAGCCAGGAGGGAGTTCAGGTCTTTTGAGCATGAGCTGCTCATTCTTCTTTCTTGGTATCCTGCGATAAACACTGTACTTTCCTTCACTACAACCTGGTGTCAGTAGACTGGCTTTACTGCTCTGGTGAGAGCAGACCCAAGTTTGGTTTGATAACATGCATGGACGCATATACAGACATAAATGTATGAATGAATTTTGAATCCAACAAACTGAGAATGTATATATACACATACACACATATATATTTTTTATACAGGCCCACAAAACACATCCAAAAACTATTGCTGTATTAAGTAATTTAAATTTTTAATAGATTGTAAAAAGTAGAAATTAGAGGCCATGTGCTCTTATGCAATAAAATTAGAAATTAACAGTAAAAATATAGCCAAAAAAACCCACCCAAATCCAGCCATTTAGAGAGTTAAGAACATCAATTTAAATGATGCTTAAAGAGCAAAGCAAAAATGAAAGGACAGACTATTTAGAATTAATTCAGTGTAGATCACCGTATATCAGTAGTACATGCAACAAAACCCAGGTATTAGTACTACTATCACTCAACTACGAAAAGTAGAAAATGAATAAAATATTCCTTGAGAAAGTAGAAGGGATTAATAAAATAAAGCATGGTCAATGAAACAACTAAAAAAAAAAGAGTAATCTTGATTAATAAAACTAACAGTTAGTAAATAGCAGATGAACTTTAAATCAATGAAGAGAAAACAAAATTTAACATTAGAAATAAAAGAAGACTTAGCAATCAAGGAAAAGCCTTTAAAAATTCTAACAGTTTTACTGAGCTGTAATTCACCTATTTAAAGTGTACAGGGAGTCCCAGTCATGGCTCAGTGGGGAGGCAAAGCCAACTACTGCCCATGGGGGCGGGGGGGCAGGTTTGATCCCTGGCCCCGCTCAGTGGGTCAAGAATCTGCATTGCTGTGAGCTGTGGTGTAGGCTGGCAGCTGTAGCTCTGCTTCGACCCCTAGCCTGGGAACTTCAATATGTCGTCGGTATAGCCCTTAATGGAAAAAAAAAAAAAAAAGCAAAAATAAATAAATACAGTGTACAATTCACAGTTTTACTGAGATATATTTCACCTAATTAAAGTGTATAATTCACCTATTTAAAGTGTAGTATCTTGACAGTGTTATGGCTATAGTCAATTTTAGGACATTTTTATCACCCCAAAATGTTTCCCCAAAGAAAAAAATTTAAAGTAGCCAAATTAAACCTAGAATGCAACAAACCTAGGTAATTCCTAGGTTATTTAACTGTTTCAGAGCATAAATCTAACCAAATGCTTCCAACTTCATTCTGTACAGTAAGCATAACTGATCCGAGGATAGCACCGAAAGGAACATTGTAGGTCAATCTCATTTATGAAGTTAGACACCAAACTCTTAAATAAAATATTAGTGATTCAAATGCAACATAATATGAATGCCTTAAAGGCATCTGGACCAAGGACAGCCTATTTCTGTAACTCAAAAATAGTCTGGCATTAGGAAATCTATTCATGCAAATCACTACATTAATAAACTCAAAAGATGTCGAGTTACAGATGTTGCAGACGTTGAGTTAAGATGTTACAGATGTTGAAAAGACAATAATAAAATTGACATGCATTCTTGATTTTTAAAAAAATCTTAGAAAGCCAGGCTAGGAGGACATGGCTTAAGTTACTGAGGGCCCCTCTGGGAAGCTGACAGTAAACACAACACTAAATGCTGACCCATCAGGTCAATCCTCTTCTCTCTCAATCCTATAAAAGTCAGGAATAAAGCACAGGTATAAGAAAGGACTGTGATTAGTTACCCCTTTCCCCTGAAAACCCTCAACATGAATCAAGAGAATCTGGGGCCTGGGCTGGTCCAGATTCATGCGGAAAAGTGATCTGAAAGTTTTATCTGATGTCACTGCTTTCTTGGCCACCATGGATCAATGTGGAAATGCCTTGCTTGTCCCACAGAAGTGGGTCTTAAATCAGGGCAGCTGTGTGACGGCATGCAAGCCTTGGGCCTCTGTGACTACAAAGATGTTCTAAAAATACCTGTCTGAAAACAGATCTTGGCCTTTGTATCATAGCCCACAGGCACCTCTTCCATGGGAGCAGCGCAGCCTGCTGTGGGGGGTGGGGTGGGTAGACAGCACTGCCAGGCCCCCAGATGACCCGAAGACATTCTCCCTTCTCCCTGTCGCATCTCCTATTCTGCCCTGCTAAGAAACTCAGTCAGGGATCAGGTTCAAAGCCTACTGCTAAGCAAGGCAGACAGAAATGACAAATACTGTATGATTCCCCTTATGTGTGGAATCTATAAAACAAAACAAAAGAACAAACATGAAACACAGACAGGGTTATAGATACAAAGAACAGATAGGTGGTTGCCAGAGGGGAGGGGGTTGGGGAGGAGAGAGATTGAGAGGGTCAGGCTTCCAGTTGCAAAATAAATGAGTCATGGGTATGAAATGTACAGTGTGGAGAACATGGTCAATAACTATGTAATATCTTTGTGTGGTGATACATTGTAACTAGACTTGTGGTGATCATTTAAAAATGTATGGAAATACAGAATCACTATGCTGTGTAACAGGTAACACAGTGTTGTAGGTCAATTATACGTCAAACACAAACTCATAGAAAAAGAGATCAGACTTGTGGTTACTGAGGTGGTGGGAAGAGAAGGAAGTGGATGAAGGCAGTCCAAATGTGCCAACTTCCCTTTATAAGATAAATATGTACTAGGGATATAATGTACATGATAAAGATAATTAACCACTGTGGTATGTTATATATGAAAGTTGTTAAGAAGAGTAAATCTGAATCACGAGGAAAATTTTTTCTATTTTCTAAATTTTGTATCTCTATGAGATGTTGGATGTTCAGTAAACATACTGTGATGATCACTTCATGATGCATGTAACTCAAATCATGATGCTGTACACCTCAAAGTAACTTACACAAAGCTGTGTATCAATAATATAAATAAATGTCAATAAAACTGGAAGAAGAAAAGCCTATTATATTACAGGATACTGGATGCTGATTGAAACACTTATCAATCAATGTAAAAAGTTAAGAAAAAATATGCTCTCTAATATGTACAAGAAAGAGAAAGCACCTTTATTCTCACAGTTTATATGGCTGTCTACCTGGAAACTAAAATTTAACTTTGGAAAACCTTTTAGAGTTAAAAAAAATCAACATACAAAACATACAAAATCAATAGCATTTTGGCTTCTGGAAAGATGGAGTAGATGTGCCTTTCCCTATTCTGTGTACAACTAGAAACACTGGATGTTATATATAAAACACACATTAAAAGACTGAGAAGTATAAAGAAGCCAGACTGGTAGTCGACCTTGGAACCCAGGGAAGAGCATAGTGGTAACTTTCCTGGGCTTCTGTTTGTTTGTTTTATTTATTTCTGCTCCCTATTTCGCAGATGCACAAGTTCCACAGTGTTAAAGGAGGCCACATGTAGAGGCTGGGCTTCCCCAGAACCCAGCCTTCAGCAGTAAGTGGGGGGCTTACTCCTTCCATCTCCCAGGTTAGGTGGTGAGTCAAGGCTTTCGGCACTGCAGAGCAGTGCTGAGACCACCTCCATGTCCCAGGTCAAGCCACTTGGGGAGTAGTAATATCTACACTTCCCAGCCAAGGAGATATCAGTGGAGGCCTCTTGGGGAGTTGGAACTACCACCCCCATGTAGGAGGTAACATCCAAGATTTAGAGACAGGCAAAGAATTTCTCTCTCTCTCGTTTTTTTGCCATGCCCATGGCATGCATTAGTTCCCAGGCCAGGGATCGAACCCAGGCCACAGGAGTGATGATGCTGGATCCTTAATCACTAGGCCACCAGAGAACTCCATCAAAGAATTCTTAGACTTGATACCAAAAGCATGATCCATAAAAGCATCAACTGATAAATCAAACCTCATTGAAATTTTAAAATTTGCTCTTCCAAAGATCCTATTAAGATAATGAAAAGACAAACTGCGAGACTGGGATAAGTATTTGCAAATCACATATTTGACAAAGCACTAGTATCTAGAATATAAAGAATAGATAAAAACTGAATATATATATATATATTTTTAAAGGAAAGAAAGTAAGCAAAAGACATGAACAGACATTTCTCCAAAGAGGATATACAGACAGCAATGAAGCACATGAAAAGACGTTCACCATCAGCCATCAGGGAAACACAAATTAAAACCACACTAGGACATCACTCCATGCTATGAGAATGACTAAAGTTTTTTTTTTTTTTTTTTTTTTTTTTAATGTGGAGTTCCCATTGTGGCTCAGTGGAAATGAATCTGACTAACATCCATGAGGATGTAGGTTTGATCCCTGGCCTTGCTCAGTGGGTTAAGGATGCAGTGTTGCTGTGGGCTGTGGTGCAGGTCGCAGACATGGCTCAGATCCCACATTGCTGTGGCTGTGGTGTAGGCCAGCCTCTGCAGCTCCTATTCAACCCCTAGCCTGGGAACCTCCATATGTTGCTGGTGTGGCCCTAAAAAAACAAACCAAAAAAGTGACAACAGCAAATGCTGATGAACATGCAGAGAAACTGGATGTCTTGGACATTGCTGGTGGGAATGTGAAATGGTAGGAACAGTCTGCAGAGCAGATTGGCATTTACCACACAACCAGCAACTGCACTCTTGGGCACTCATCTCAAAGAACTAAAAATTTATGTTCACACAAAAACCTGTACATGGATGGTCATAGCAGCTTTATTTGCAATGGTCAGAGAGTGAAATTAGTTCAGAAGTCCTTCCAGGAGTTCCCGTCGTGGTGCAGTGGTTAACGAATCCGACTAGGAACCATGAGGTTGCGGGTTCGGTCCCTGCCCTTGCTCAGTGGGTTAACGATCCGGCGTTGCCGTGAGCTGTGGTGTAGGTTGCAGATGCGGCTCGGATCCCACGTTGCTGTGGCTCTGGCGTAGGCCGGTGGCTACAGCTCCGATTCAACCCCTAGCCTGGGAACCTCCATATGCCACGGGAGCGGCCCAAGAAATAGCAACAACAACAACAACAACAAAAGAAGTCCTTCCACTGGTGAATGGTTACGCAAACTAGCCCATCCAATCAGTGGAACACTGCTTCATGGAATAAAGCGGAAATACCTATCGGTATGTGCAACAGCCTGGATAAATCTCCCGAGAATCATGCCAAGTAAAAAGAGATGAGTCCAAAAGGTTCCATATTGTATGATTCCACTGATATAACATTTTGGAAATAAAAAAATAGAAATGGAGTATTCTAGTGGACCAGTGGTTGCCCAGCATTAAGGAAGTGACTGTGGCTATAAAAAAGCAATAGGAGGGACATTTACGGTGGTAAAAATGTTCTGTATCTTTTTTTCTTTTCTTAATTTTTTTTGGCTGTACTCACGGCACAAGGAAGTTCCCAGGCCAGGGACCAAATCCAAGCTACAGCAGCTGTGATCTACACCATAGCTGCGACAACACCAGATCCTTAATCCACTGCATTGGGCTGGCGATCAAACCTGCACTTCCACAGTGAGCTGACCTGCTGCAGTTGGATCTTTAATCTACTAAGCCACAGCAGGAACTCCAAAATGGTCTGTATCTTGTTGTCAATATCCCAGTAAGATACTGTTCTTTACTTTTGCAAGATGTTAACCATCGGGGGAAACTGGGTAAAAGCTACCTAGATTTCTTTGTATTATTTCTGTGTGTGAATCTACAGTTATCTCAAAATGAAATGTTTAATTAAAAAATCAATAGCTTATCTACATTACAGCAATAACCACTTATAAAATATAATGATGAAAATACTATTGACATTAACATCAAAAATATAAACAAACTGGGAATTAATGGAAAATGTTTAAGTGCTATGTGGAAAGGCTGGAAGACTTCCCTGAAGGCCAGAAGAGACTTGAAAACAGAAGAGATATAACCTGGTTCTAAATTCAGAAGCTTAATATAATAAAGATCCGTTCTTTCTCAGTTTACCTCTACATTCAATTCTGTTTCTATTAAAAATATCGCATCCTCACTGACGAGCCAGGTGAACAAGTTAAAAAATGGTGATTTTAATTTTTCATCCTTGAGAGTGGCAAACATTTTCAATATAGGTAGCATCTGATATTGGGTTGCCAGGCTTATGCACAGGGGCTGCAGATGACTTTTCTGGAAGGCAATACCTATCAACATTTTAATGCATTTACTGCTTGTACCATTAATTCAATTTCCAGGAAATAATCTATGTAGATACACACAAACATGGCCATATTAGCTCCAGTGTTATTGTGACATGAGAAGAGACCAGTTAAAGGTCCTGTAGCTGGGGATCTGTGTGTAGAATTTGCATGCAGAGAATATGATGCAGGAGTTAAAGAATGGATTAGATCTGAGGCTATTTCTCTACTTTGCACATAGAAATTTCCATAAGGGTACATGCTGACATGGTGAAGTTAAATTTTTTCCACTTCTGTGTTTTTGGAATTTTACAATGAATACATTTCTTTGGTACTTTAAATTTTTAAGCAAATAAAACAAATATGTTTCTGGCAAAACTTATCAAGAAAGGAAGAGAAATATAAAACAGCATAAATGCAAATAAAAGAATAAGAACATAATGTTACTATAGACATTTTTAAGGTAATTCAACACATTACTTCATACTGAAATGTAGAAAGGCCAATATAATGGAAAAATGTTAACAACATAGACATTGTCTATGTGGTTCAAAAACAGATAAAAACAGAAAAAAAACCTGGAAGAATAGAAAATTATGCCTATATCTTTTTAAATGAAATAGTTCTAGGCCCAGAGAATTATTATTATCACATCATTACCTTATGGATATGTGCCAGTATCCATAGTGCATCCAAAATTCCTTAGATTGAAGAGTCTTAACTAATTTTTATGAAATACTATAATCATGAAACAAAATATAAAGGTAGGAGAAAAATGGAAGCTACAAATTAACTGCCTTTATGAATACAGATGAAAAGTCATAGATAAATCAGAAGATAGAATCTATTAATATTTTAAAAGACTGTGAATCAAGGCTAGAACCAGGGGTTTCTGACTTCCAGAATCTGCTTCAACTAAAGGCTGTTCATAACACGCTGACATAAAAACAAAAACTCAAACAAAAATCCTTTTTATTTCAAAAAAATCAAGGAAGGAAGAGAGGGGCAGGAAAAAGTCAATTCCATGTTGAGTAGTTAGGGTCTTCTCTGCCACTGTCACAATAAACTCCAGTAATTTTGGATATTCATATATTTCTATATCAGAATGGTAACCATCAAGGATTGGACATTATTGCTGTCAGACGATGTAAAACGCCACATTTTTTCAAGTTTCACACAACCTTAAAATTGATTGGTGGTTTCCCCACTCTACTCACCTCCAAATTGTGGTATAACCACAAGAAAGCCCTTTGTATTGGGCTTGATTAGTAAAACAGATATGGGTCAACTGCAGTATGTCCATGGGTATTTTTGGTTACAGACATAGCTCTTTAATTCTTATGTGTGAGATGCTACCCTGACTCCAAGAGACACGTTAATCTCTGAAAAGTGGGAATAATCTAATCCAACCAGTATCATTTAGTGCTTCCGGTGTGTAAATCACATTAGGCATTTTAATAGGCAAAAAGAGTTTGTTTCGATGATAACTGTCACTCAGAGACATACATTATTTAACTTGAGGAAAATATCAGAATGTGTCTACTAAAATGTCTATGATCTGGGATTCAGGTATCTAAATTTTTAAAAGGTAAAAAAAATGATCAGAAAGGAAATTCTAGATTACTCAAAAATAATTTTCAACGATACATTATTTACTTTTGGAGGGCACAGAGGATTAGTTTTTATGACCTATTTCCATTTTCCTAATTGTATGCCTATCACTGTTTTCACATTTAAATTTTTTGCCATTTTTCTACATTTGTTTCAAGTGAATTTCTTCATAACTTAAAAACCACATAAAATTAGTTTAGAGTCTTACACTATGTGAAATTAATTAAGCACAAGCCAAGTTCATTTCATTGAGAAGATATACATTCAAAAAAGTTCTTTGTAGAACTTTTTTTTGACTATGGAGACTTTTTTCATTCCAGTTATATTCCATGCAGCTTGATCCTGAGACTCTATTAATACAATCTATCTACTAATGGATCAAAGTAAAAAGTATAAACTTAAGGGAGTTCCCGTCGTTTCTCAGTGGTTAAACGAATCCGACTAGGAACCATGAGGTCGCAAGTTCATTCCCTGGCCTTGCTCAGCGGGTTAAGGATCTGGCATTGCCGTGAGCTGTGGTGTAGGTCGCAAAAGTGACTGGGATCCATGTTGCTGTGGCTCTGGCGTAGGCTGGCGGCCACAGCTCCTATTAGACACCTAGCCTGGGAACCTCCATATGCCATAGTTGTGGCAAAAGGCCAAAAAGCCAAAAAAAAAAAAAAAAAAGTATACACTTACAGACCTCAAAAAGCCTCTTTTATGATATTTAACCTCTAATCTTTTTTTTTTCTTTTTTTGTCTTGTCTTTTTAAGGTCGTACCCATGGCACATGGAGGTTCCCAGGCTCTGGGTCAAATTGGAACTACAGCTGCCGGCCTACCCCACAGCCACAGCAATGCAGGAGCCTAGCTGTGTCTGTGACCTACACCACAGCTCACGACAATGCCGGATCCTTAACCCACTGAGCAAGACCAGGGATCGAACCTGTGTCCTCCTGGATACTAGTCGGGTTTGTTAACCACTGAACCACAATGGGAACTCCTAATCTATTTTTAAAATCTTATTGGAGTAAACTAACTTACAATATTGTATTAGTTTCAGGTGTACAGCAAAGTGAAAAAGTCATACCTATAACTATATCCACTCTTTTTTCCCATATAGGTTATTATAGACTATTGAGTAGATTTTCTGTGCTATACTGTAGGTTCTCATAAATCATCTATTTTTATACAGTAGTGTGTATATATTATTCCCACCCTCCCAATTCTTCCCTCCCCTCAAGTTTCACCTGTGGTAACCATAATATTGGTTTTGAAATCTGTTTATTTCTGTTTTATAAATAAGTTATTTTGCATCATTTTTATTAGATTCCACATATAAGTGATATCATATGATATCTGTCTTTTTCTGTCTGACTTATTTCACTCAGTATGATAATTTCTAGTCCATCCATGTTGCTGCAAGTGGCATTATTTCATTCTTTTCTATGGGTGAGTCATATTCCTTATCACTTTAACTTTATCACATTACAAAATAGCTATCTGACCCCATCTCTCAACATCATGCTTGAGAGAGAATCATTAAAGGCCTCTAATTAAACTCAGGAACAAAAAGTGGATGATGAAATACCATTAATAGCTAATGTTATTTTGATAGTTTTAGTCAAAGTAACTAGCTAAGACAAGATACACAAATACTGGAAAACAGAGACAATATAGTTATTTCTTTTGACAAACTATTAGGTCAAAGATTGAATTTGAACATTTAATGGCATGTACAGTTAAATGTAAGTAATAAAAAAATGCCTGAAAGTCCTATATACCATTAGTAGTCTCTTAAAATGTAAAATAATAATTTTAAAAATGCATTCATCAGAGCAAGAAGATATTAAAAACACCTAGCATTAAACTTAGAAAGAAATATGGGGAGTTCCCGTCGTGGCACAGTGGTTAACGAATCCGACTAGGAACCATGAGGTTGCGGGTTCGGTCCCTGCCCTTGCTCAGTGGGTTAACGATCCGGCGTTGCTGTGAGCTGTGGTGTAGGTTGCAGACATGGCTCGGATCCCGCGTTGCTGTGGCTCTGGCGTAGGCCAGTGGCTACAGCTCCGACTGGACCCCTAGCCTGGGAATCTCCATATGCCGTGGGAGCGGCCCAAGAAATGGCAAAAAAAAAAAAAAAAAAAGAAAGAAATATGGAAGGTCCATGTGTACATTTTCAAAAACAATAAAAGTATTATGATATTAATAGCAAATAAATCCCAAATCTATGAAATAGATACATATATTCCCTGTTTTTATGGCCTCACCTGCAACAAATGGAAGTTTTTGGGCCAGGGGTGGAATAGGAGCTGTATCTGAGGCCTATGCCGCAGCTATGGCAACACTGAATCCAAGCCACGTCTGCAAACTCTGCCGCACCTTGTGGCAATGCCAGATCCTTAACCCAATGAGTGAGGCCAGCGATGGAACTCACATCCTCACAGAGACTACGTCAGGTTCCTAACCCACTGAGCCACAACTGGGATGCCTATATAGATATTTTTTAAATAAAATTATACAATACCAGGAGAAAGTGGGAAAATCATATACATAGAATGGAAAACCTTTTCCTGGCAAAATTTTAAGCCAGAAATCATAAAAGTAAACATGTATAGATAGATAAAATCAATTGAGTATATAAAATTTCAGCACAAAGAATACCATTAAAAAGTTAAAAGATGAATAACAAATTATGAAAAATATATCTGTAACACTTATGACAATGGCCTGTTTCCTTAACACAGGAAGGGCATTCATAAATCAATTATGAAAGATAACAGAACAATAAGCGACAAACATGAGTTTGCAATTAGCAGATAAAGAAATATAAACAACTTATAAACAAATGTAAAATATGATCAACTTCACTTTTAATTAGAAAAATGCAAGTTACATAATAAGATTTTACATTTTTATCAGATTGACAAAGACAAAAATAATTCTGATGACACACAAAAGTCTGTGTGGGTTTGGGCAAATGGGTACAGTCATATATTGCTGGCCAAAGTCCAGCACCTCATCTTTGAAAGGAAATTTACAAATAATATTCTAAATGTAAAGCACACTCTCAAGCTTTGAGTGAAAGGACACTCAGTAATTTCTTCTTGAGATTGATTTGCACATTCCTCTCTGGTTTGCCAGGGTACACTCTGCACCCCGAGCAGTTCCCACAAGGAGCAACAGCCACTTAATATTTGTTGAGTTATGAATGTGCACAAAGGGTCGTTTTCTCTGCCATGTTTATTTTTGCAAAATACTAGAAACATCCCTAACCAAGCCTTCATTAAGTTTTGGTTAAAAAAATCATCCATCCATTTATCCAGGGCTCTCTATTTCAGGGCTGGAAAGAGTTCCAAGTGCTGGTGTGCAAATGTTGCCAAGCCACAGGGTTGGCTGACAAAAGCAACATGAATAATGGTGGTTGAATAGACACCCTATATAAGTTAGAATGCTAATACACACGAATATGACATAGAAAATGTATGGTTACCAAAAACTTTCTGAAGTAGGGGTCTGGAACCAAAAAAAAGATTATTTATATATATATATGTATATATATATATATATGTACATATACATATATATGTGTGTGTATATATACATATATATAATTAGTTAGCAGTTAGTTTCTGAGACTCAGTGGGTGCTTTAGTACTGAATCTGCACCTTACACTTGACTTGCTGGCCCTGCAGATAAGGAATGTAAAGAGCGGCAGCTCCCCTTTGAACTCAGTGGCACAGCCATGAGAAATGCAGGTACAGCCCTGCTACAGAAAAGCTTCAGGTAGTTCACTATAGCCTGTGATGACCACACACTAAGCAAGTGCATGTGTAGCTGTGGGGGGACTTGGCTCTAACAGGTAGCCTTGTGCAGCCTCGAAGTTAAAGAAACAAATGCCAACACCCCCATACCCAGCAGCCAGGGTCATATTAGGGATCGCACCACATTTTTACTGAATGTGATGGGACATACTTTAATTTCTGCCCCAACCACATGCATATTACCAAATCAGGAGTCAAGTCAGACATGGAATGATGGGTCCATTTCACAAATCGTGTATTGATTCACCTACCATGTACATGGCACTCTGCCTACAGTTTTCCTAGATCTAAAAGATGATGCTCCTCTTTTTAATTGAAAAATGAGAACTAAATTGTTTTGATGCACCCATTATCAAGCTTATATGTATCTCGGCACTTAAAATTGACTTACAAAATTGATTTTTAAAAATTCAGTGAAGAGAAAAATCGATGCAACAAATGCTAAAATATAATCATTACTAAAGACATTTATTCTGAAACAGCCCTACACTAATATATTATGAGTAACTGTTTTCTAAGTAGAACAAATTTTAATTTGGGAGAATTTTTAGAAATGAACCCACTTTAATTTCTTAAACTAAAAAACATCACAATAAATCCAAGGATACAATAAAATTATTTTGAAATTACTTTCAAGCAAAATTAAAGCCTATGACCTTTATCAAAAGGCTTGCATTTCATTACTCACCAACTGACAGCCTTCCAGGGAGTTGACTAGCTGAGCATTCTGACAGGAGAGAATTGAACCAGCCAAATTCAGCATTACACACACTGCAGAGAGCAGCATGAAAAAGGTTATCTGGAAATAAACCAAACAAGAAATTGATTATTCACTTGGAGAGACCTGAAGGAAAAATTATTTGGCTTGAAAAAAGCTTCCAGGTCATCAAATAATCACCTCAATAACACTTCCATGTTTTAAAGGAAAGTATCATCTGTTAAAATCTCAAATTCTTATGATCTTTAATCAAATAGAAAGGTAAAATTTCTGAAAACCCATAGCCAGCAATCATGATTTTATTTGAAATATATTGTAAAATATTTTAGGAAATACTATACATTTTATGGTCCCCAAATAGTGTTATGTCATCTTGTTAAAAATAACAAGTTATAAATTACTAAAGAAAATCAAGTAAAAGAAGTTTACCTATTAGAATGCCTTTAAGTTTATTGCTTTTAATTTTCATTATAGAAAATTTCATGCATATGTAAAACCAGAGAGAACAGTATAAAGGAGCCTCACATACCCATTACCCAGCCTTGACAATCCACATGGTCAGTTGTGTTTCATTTATACCCTCTTCCCTCCAGATTATTTTTAGCAAATACTAGAATAGTACAATTTCATCCTTAGATATTTCAGTGCATATTTCTAAAATGATAAAACTCTTTTTGAAAACATAATCAAAATACTGCCATCACATCTATAACTAATAATGCATTCATATCAAATATTTAGACTTCACATTTCCTTAATTGTTTCAAATTTTCTTCACATTTTGTTTGAATCTGGTTAAACAGGATACAAAGGAGTGCCACTGGTTGTTCTGAATTTTGGATATTTTTAAATTAATGGGTTTTTCCTTCCATTATTTTTGATTCCTTGAAATCTGAAGAAACCAGTTCATTTGACCTTTAGTTTCCTACAGCCTGAACTTTGCCTATCACGTACTGCTTCTCCATCCTCTGTATTTTTGGTAATTTTGCAGTTAGATCCAGAGGTTTGATCAAATTCAGACTAACAGAAGGTAAATAATATCTCTGTAATATCGGCAGCCATTTCCCACGACTGCTTAGATCCATTCATTTGTTAGGGTTTTCAAAATAGTGCTAGTTTACCTCCACAATTTCCTCTCTTTTTATCTGGGGGAATCAAGATACAGAGGAATCTTTGCTTCAACTACTGTTTGTTACCCTAGGGTGCTGTTCACAGAGGAAAAGGATACATGTTAGGCGTTCCCATCGTGTCTCAGCAGAAACGAATCTGACTAGCATCCATGAGGACACAGGTTTGATTCCTGGCCTTGCTCAGTGGGTTAAGGATCCAGCATTGCTGTGAGCTGTGGTGTAAGTTACAGACATGGCTCAGATCTGGCACTGCTGTGGCTGTTGCATAGGCCAGTGGCTATAGCTCCAATTTGACCCCTAGCCTGGGAACCTCCATATGCCACGGGTGCAGCCCTAAAAAAAAAAAAAAGAGAGAGAGACAAAAAAAAAAGTGAGGTCTTAATTTTTCTTTTAATACCTAACAAAGCTCTGGCTAAATTAAACATAGGGGAAAGTTGTACAACTTGTTACCATAAATGTAATATAGCTCCCACAAATGTAGCAACAGTTATTTTTCCTTTAATACACATATAAAGACAGGAAATAAAAAGGATATTTTGTTCATTTAGGAAATATTTCAAGTTCCAGTTAGTAATATTTCAGCAACAATTTTAGTAGCTATAGATTCTTGCAGCATCCTGTGGGAAGGCTTAGCTACACAGAAAGTGTCAGCATTAATTTTTTATATTAGAAGTTGCAACATTACCATATTACCATTCAAGTAATATATAAACAAGCTGTCTGCAAAGTTTCAAAATGGAGTTCAGGATAATTGTTGAGGAGTTCCCCTCCTGGCTCAGTGGTTAACGAATCCAACTGGGAATCATGAGGTTGCGGGTTTGATCCCTGGCCTCACTCAGTGGGTTAAGAATCTGGCATTGCTGTGAGCTGTGGTGTAGGTCACAGATACCGCTCAGATCTGGCGTGGCTGTGGCTAAGGTGTAGGCTGGTGGCTACAGCTCCGATTGAACCCCTAGCATGGGAACCTTCATACGCCGCAGGTGCAGCCCTAGAAAAGACAAAAAAAAAAAAAAATTATAAACATACATGACAACCATACTATGTTTTTATAATTTGTTTTGTTGTGATAAAATATACATAACATGAAATTTACCACTTTACCAATTTTTAAATCAGATCAGTGGCATTAAGTACATTCACACTGTTGTGCAACCATCATCGCCACCATCCATTTCCATTTTCATCTTCCCAAACTGAAACTCCATATCCATTGAACAATTCATTATTTATTTTTAAATTTTTATTATAGTTAATTTACAGTGTTCTGTCAATTTTTGCTGTACAGCAAAGTGACCGAGTCATATATATATACACACTCTTCTTCTCACATTGTCTTCTATCATGTTCTATCTCAAGTGATTGCATATAGTTCCCTGTGGTATACAGCAGGACCTCATTACTTATCCATTCTAAATGTAATAGTTTGTGTTTATTAACCACATATTCCCAGTCCATCCACCCCTCCCCCTCCTCCTTGTCAACCACAAGTCTACTCTCCATGTCTGTGAGACTGCTTATGTTCTGTAGATAGGTGTCTGTGCCACATAAGTGATTGCACATATAAGTGATACCATATGGTATTTGTCTTTCTCTTTCTGATTGACTTTGCTTAGTGTGAGAATCTCTAGTTCCATCCATGTTGCTGCAGATGGCATTAATGTGCTCTTTTTATGGCTGAGTAGTATTCCATTGTGTATATGTACCACATCTTCTTAATCTATTCTTCTGTTGATGGACCTTGTGTTTGTTTCTATGTGTTGGCTATTGCTGCAATGAACACAGGGGTGCATGAATCTTTCTGAATGAAAGTTTTGTCTGGATATATGCCCAGGAGTGGCATTGCTGGTTCATATCATAGTTCTAGATTTAGTTTTCTGAGGAACCTCCATACTGTTTTCCATAGTGGTTTTTCCAATTTACACTCTCACCAACAGTGTAGGATGGTTCCCTTTTTTCTACACCCCTCTCCAGCATTTGTTATAACAATTCACTATTTATTTAATCTTATTCATTGTTCCCCTCAGATCCCAATAACCATCATTCTACTTTCTGCTTCTATGAATTTGACTATTCTAAAGATCTCATATAAGTGGAATCATACAGGATTTTTATAATTTGTGCAGTAAAATGTTCTTGTTTCTTACACGTTGGAACATGTGTCAGAATTTCCTCCCTTTTTAAGGCTGAATAATATGCATTCTACGTGTATACCTGATTGTCTTTACCTACTCATCTGTTGATAAATAATCAGGTTGTTCCCACTTTTTGGCTACTGTGAATAATGTGGCTAGAAACATGTGTGTACAAATATTTGTTCCAGTTACTGCTTTCAGTTCCTTTGGTTATATACCCAGAAGTGGAATTGCTGGATCATATGGTAATTCTATGTTTAATTTTGAGGAAATAGCAAACTTGTTTTTCAGAGTGGCTACACCATTTTACATTCCAAATCACAATGCTCAAGGCTTCCAATTCCTTTGTATCCTCCTCAATACTTGTTACTGTTTTTGTGATAACAGCCATCCTAATAGGTGTGAAAAGGTATCTCATATGCTTTTGCTTTGCATTTACATAATGATTAGTGATGCTGCCCCTCTTTTCATGTGCATGTTGATCATTTGTGTATCTTTTCTGGAGAAATGCCCATTCATTCAGGTCCTTTGCTTAGTTTTTAATTGTTTTGGGTTTTTTTTTTTTTTTCTGTATTGAATTGTGAGAGTTCTTTATATATTCTGAATACTAATCTTATACATTCTGGATACTAATCCTCCTATCAGATGTATGATTTTCAAACAGTTTCTCCTATTTTGTGGGTTGCTTTTTCACTCTCTTGACTGTGTCCTTTGATGCACAGAAGTTTAAATTTAGATAAGGCTCAGTTTATCTATTTTCTTTTGCTACCTGTGCCTTTTGGTATCATAATAAAAAAAAAAATCATTGTGAAATCCAGTGGTGTAAAGCCACCCCCCTCAGATTTCTTCAAGGAATTTTATAGTTTTAGGGCTTACATTTAGGTCTTCAACTCATTTTGAATTAATTTTTGTGTATGATGTAAGGTAAGGGTCCAACTTGATTTTTTTCTTCTGGATATCCAGTTTCCTCATCACTATATGTTGAAGACTGTCTTTTCCTTAATGAATAGTCTTGCTACCTTGTTGAAAATCACTTGGCCATATATGTGAGAGTTCATTTCTTAGCTCTTTATTTTCTTTCACTGGTCTACATGTCTGTCTTTAATGCCATTTCCACACTATTCTGATTACCATTGCTTTATAATAAGTTTTTAAATCAGGAATTGTGAATCCTCCAACTTTGTTGTTTTGAGGAAGTTTTGGTTACTGAAGGGGTCCCTTAAGATTCCATATGAATATTAGGATGAATTTTCCTATTTCTGCAAAAAAATGTCATTGGGATTTTGATAAAGATTGCATTGATGCTGCAGATCATTTTTGGTACTTATGACATCTTAAAATACAAAGTCTTTCAGTATCCATAAGGATGTGGGTTTAATCCCTGGCCTCGCTCAGTGGGTTGAGGATCCGGCATTGCTGTGAGTTGTGGTGTAGGCTGGCAGCTGTAGCTCTGATTCAACCCCTAGCCTGGGAACTTCCATATGCCACAGGTGCGGCCTTAAAAAGCAAAAAAAAGAAAAAAAATAAAACCAAAAACCAAAAAACCCAAGTTTCCAGTCTATGAATATGGAATGTCTTTCCATGTAGTTATCACTTCAATTTCTTTCACAAATATTTTATCTTACCAGTTTCAATGAGTAGAATCATTCGCCCGTTGATTAAATTATTTATTTTTGTTATTGTAAATGGAATTGTTTTCTTAATTTCCTTTTAAGATTGTTCACTGTTAGTGTATATAAATGCAACTAATTGTTGCATACAATTTGTGTCCTGCAAATTTGCTGAATTTATTATTTCCGACAATTTGTTTGTTGTTTTCTGGTGGGGCCATACCTGTGGCATATGGAAGTTCCCAGGCTAGGGGTCGAATCAGAGCTACAGCTGCCGGCCTACGCCACAGCCACAGCAATACCAGATCCAAGCTGTGTCTGTGACCTACACCACAGCTCACAGCAATGCCAGATCCTTAACACACTGAGCAAGGCCAGGGATTGAACCCTCGTTCTCATGGGTACTATTCGGGTGTGTTACCACTGGGCCATGACAGGAACTCCTCCAATAGTTTTTTTTTTTTTTTTTTAAAGTAAACTTTAGATACTGACATGTAAGATCATATCATCTGTAATAGAGATAACTGTACTTCTTCCCAACTTGGATGATTTTTATTTCATTTCCTTGACTAGTTGGCTAGAATTTCCAGCACTTCAAAAGTGTGGTGAATGTGGGCATACTTATCTTGTTGCTAATCTTTGAGAGACAGCTTTCAGAATTTTACTACCAAGAGTAACGTTGCCTGTAGGTTTGTCACACATGGCCTTTATAATGCTGAGGAGGTTTTCTTCTAGTTTGCTGAATGTTTTTAATCATGAAACGGTGCTGAAGTTTTTCAAAAGCTTTTTCTGCATCAACTAGGATGATCACACTGTCTTTAAAAAATCTTTCTGTTAATGGAGCATATGACATTGATTTTCAAATGTTTAACCATCCTTGCGTTTCAGGAATAAACCCCAAATAGACATGTGGAGAAAACAAGAAAATAAGATTTTAAACCGTGTTGCTTCTTTAAAAAAAAAAATAAGCAAGGTCATGACATTTTTTGGAACTATATACCTTGACTCCATTCTGGGGTTCTACTTTTTCCAGTAACTTCTATGCCACATGTGCTATAGGCATTGACTCACAAAAGGTAGAGACCTAAGGGTTATTTTAACCCTCAAACAGTCACAGACTCTTCAGGCAAAGTATCTTTGACAGATTAAAAAAAAAAAATTGGTTTAATTTGGTGCCATGTGGCAATAGCCATACCTCTACCTCTTTTCTAGACATACATCTTAGATTTGCTATAAGTGGATTTACTCCCTTCATGTTCCTCTCTGTTTCTCTCTCCCTAATTGATTGTGTACTTTTTGCCTTCGTGCTTTGGGTGGAAAGGCCACATTTTAACTCCTATTCTCTCAGCCATCTTCTTTTAAAAATACTCATTGGGCATCCAACCCTTAGCTAAATGTTTATCCTAAACCAGTTTAGTCTATTCAGACATATTGACAATGGGAGTGACGACCATACCACGGATTTGATCTTCTCCCGAGAATGTGATTTAATTTGCCTTTGTCTCTAAGTTTTATTTATTTATTTTTGCTGATTGGGGGTTCAGAAGCACTTGCATCTCTTTCCTGTTACTTTTTCTAGATGCAGCCACAGCCACCAACACACCAACATGCTACCAAAGTTCTGTTTTCTAACTTTAGAGTTACAGGTTCATTATGTACATGATCTGCCTCATGTTACCACAAAAGGTGATTTTACCAAATGCTTTTCCATTTCATAACATGTATGGTTTTCTTTCCAACTTCCCCAGTAAAAGTTTCCTTCTGGACCATTTGGGATATAAAAAGTTACAAATAACTCTAAAGTCTCAGTGGCCCAACACCGCAGAAGTACTTTTTTCTCCTATTATGTGACCAAAGCAGGTCAAATGGGTTTTGCCGCAGTTTCACTCAGGCACCCAAGCCAATGAAGGCTTTATCTCAATGACGCTCCTACAATCATCTTGGACATGGAAACTTAAAGCTCCTGCCTGGAGGTATCACCTAAAATTTCTGTTTACCTTCCATTGGCCAAAGAAGCCACATGACCACACTCAACATCCAAGTGAACAGGGAAATGCAATCATACCAAATGGCCCAAAAGGGAAGAACCTGATTATGTGTGAGCATCTCTAGTGACTCTAGTACCCCTATGCTCTTCTTACACTATAAATCCCGTTTCCTTTTCTAAGACCATGACATTTGGCACTACTTACTTCCGTGTCTCCTTCCCCAACCAAAGCTGCCACCATATGGATAACACATACTCAGCATTTCCCTCCGGATATCTCAGAGGCTTCTCACACTCACTTAACAGAAAATCAGGCTCAGGAAAATCTTTCTAAAATGCTGTCAAAGCTTTTTAATTTCCCACATTAGAGGTGTGATATGTTTCTCATGCTCTCTCACTCTGACCACATTAACAGCAAGGCCTGTTAATTCTACAAAGAAAATCTCTCTCCATACCCACTGGCACCATCTATAATTTCAATGATCATCATATTCTCCATGGATGGCTTTTCTTTGTTCTCCCTGCCTCCAGCCTTGACTCCCTGGACATTGGGATCAGAGTCATCTTAATAAAATTTACATGGATTCTCAAGAGCAGGGATTTCTGCTTTATTCACTGATGACCCCGGCCCCTAGTTAGGTACTTACTATATATTTGTTGAATGAATGAACGATGTCACTCCTCTGCTTCAAACTCTTTAGCAGTTCCCCCTTGCCTTAGGCCTGACAAACCTAACAAATGGCTGACCTGGCCTGAGCCAATTCCCTAAGGCTATCTCTCTGCTGTTTCTGCTACAGCCTCTCTCATCTAGCTAAAACAAATATCAAAGTGATCTTTTAAGTTTCACCTGGAGTTCACCTTTAGAAATTAGCTGGCTTTACAGTTTTAAAGCTGTGCTATTACAGTAATTCTAGAGTCAGTATGTCATTTATTCATACAGCATAACAGTTAAACCTCCTCAAATCTGCTTCTTCACAGATGTAATGTATAAAACACATGGCCGTGATCTACAAGCCTGTATGGAAGCCAACTGCATTCCCTCAGTACCCCAAGGGCTTGATAACTTACAACTTGAGCACAGGATTCTGACACCCAGAACTTTGGAGTATCCAAAGGCTAAGTAACCACAACAGTGCTCCAAAATATCCAGTCAATTTAATATTTGTTCTATTAAATAAATGAAAAGGAAATCATTCAAAATTCTCTGTCTCATCATGCAGTCATAATTAACAGGATCCTTGCAAAACTGAAAATTCTCTAAGTAGTTATCAAATAAATGACAGTGTTTCATTTATATGCTAACAGTAAAGCTATGTGCCAATATAAGCCAAAAATTCATATTATATTAGCAACACTAGAATTCACATAAAATCTCAATGGACTCTGAATAGCCAAAACATTCTTTTAAAAGAAAAAAGTTGTAGGTCTCAAACTTCCTGATTTTAAAATTTTCTATAAAGTAAAGGTAATCAAAACAGTGTGGTACTGGCATAATACAAACATAAAGATCAATGGAACAGAACAGAAAGCCAGGAAATAAACTTTTGTATATATGGTTAAATGATTTTCAACAAGGGTGCCAAGACCTTTCAGTGGAAAAAAGACAGTCTTTCAACAAATGGTGGTGGGAAAATTGGATATCCACATGCAAAAGAATAAAGTTGGATCTTAACTTATACCATATACAAAAATTAATTCAAAATGAGTCAAAGACCTAAATGCAAGCCCTAAAACTATAAAATTCCTAAAAGAAAACAGAGAGGGGAAAACTCTATGCCACTGGATTTCACAATGACTTGTTAGGACACACAAAGCAAGAACAACAAAGGAAAATATAAATAGCATTTCATAAATATTAAAATTTGTGTTCATCAAAGGATACTATCAACAAAGTAAAAAGAAAACTCCCAGAAAGAGAAAACATTACCAAGTCACGTATCTTATAAGGGATTAAAATCCAGAATATATAAAGAACTCCTACAACTAAACAACAATAAAAAATCCAATTAAAAATGGGCAAAGAACTTGTTAGGCATTTCTCCAAAGAAGATATACAAATGGTGAATAAGCATATGAAAAGATGCTCACCACCATTAATCATTAGGAAATGCAAACCAAAACCACATTGTGATATGTCTTCACACAGAGAGCCCTGAAACAGACCCACATAAATAAAAGTCAATTGATCTGACAAAGGAGCAAAGGTAATACAATAAAGCAAATACAGTCTTTTTAACAAATGGTGCTGGAACAACTGGTCATCCACATGCTGGGGGTGGGGGAGAAGAATCTAGATACAGGCCTTGTACTACTCTGCACACGACTTGACTCAAAATGGATCATAAACCTAAATATAAAACACAAAACTTACAAAAACCCCTAGAAGTTTACACAGGGAAAAACCTAGATGACCTCAGGGACTGGCAATGACTTTTTGGATTCAACACCAAAGGCATGATCTATGAAAGAAAGAATAAACTGGACTTCATTAAAATTTAATTCTTCTACGCAGTGAAAGACATGTCAAGGGAATTCAAAGACAAGCTGCGGACAGGGAGGAAACATTTGCAAAGGATACATCTGATAAAGGACTGTTCTCCAAAATATACAAAGCATTCTTAGTACTCAAAAATAAGAAAATAAACAGCTACATTTTTAAAAAGGGCTAAAAGACACCTCACCAAAGAAGATATACAGAGGGCAAATCAGTATATATATCATCAAGGAAATGAAAATTAAAACAATGAGATACGACTACACACCTATAAGAGTGGCTAAAACTAGAAGAGAGTAAAAAAAAGATCAGTAGTTGCTAGAGGCTGGTGGGTGCAGGGAACAGTGAAGAGATGGTGCACAGAGGACTTTTAAAGCAGTGAAAATAGTCTTTATGATCTTCTAAGGCATACATGGCATTATGCATCTGTCCAAACCCACAGAATGTACACCACCAGGCAAACTATGGACTTCATCAGTTATAACAAACACACCACTCTGGTGAGTGATGCTGGTAACAGCTGAGTTTATGTATAGGGTAAAGAGATATGTGGGAAATCTCAGTACTTCATCTAGGTAGAAATAACCAATAAGAAAATAAGGTCATACTGTACTATAAACTACATGATACTATAAACTAACCAGACTTATAGACATATAAAACATTCCAACAACTTCAGCAGAATACACACTGTTATCAAGTGCCTATGGAATGTTTTCTAGGACAGACCATACATTAGGACATAAAATTTTTCTCATAAATTTTAAAAGGCTGAAATCATACAAAGTACCTTTTGTTATCAAGAGGGAACGAAGTTAGAAATCAATAACAGAAGCAAAACTGGAAATTAAGTAAATACAGGGAAATTGAGAAACATCTTCCTTAACAACCAATGGGTAAAAGAAGAAATCACTAGGGAAATTTGAAAAAACTTTAAGGTAAATGAAAAGGAAAATTAAACATAACAACAGTGGCTCCAGGAGAAGAAAAGGTTAGAGGGAAATTTCCAGCTGTAAATGCCTACATTTTTTTTTTTAAAGCTCAAATCATCAACAGTGTAACTTTACAGTATAAAGAAATAGAAAAAGAAAACTAAAGCTACAGAAGGAGGGAAAAAATAGAGATTATTGCATAAATAGACGGTAAAAAGTAATATAGAGAATCAACAAAACTAAATACCTGAAAATATTAGTAACATTGACAAACTTTTAGTTAGGCTCAGTAAGAAAAATGAGAGAAGACACAAACAATTAAAATCAGAAAGTGAGGACATTATTGCCAACTTTACAGAAATTAAAAGGAGTATAAGAGAATACCGTGAACAACTGTACACCAACAAATTAGATAATCGAGGTAAAACGGATAAATTCTGAAAAACATACAAACTACCAAAACTGACTCAAGATAAAACAGAAAATCTCATTACAGATGATACAGGTGAAATAAGATTGTCCATGTATTGAAACCTGTTACATCATCTTCCTACTTTCATAAGTGTGATTATTTCTAAAGCATTGAAAATTAAAAAAAAAAGGAATCTGAAGAAGATATGTTAATACTAAATTGACTTTAAGGAAAAAAAGCATTATTAGTGATAAAGAGGGTAGTTTTATGAAAAACAACTCATCAGGAAGACACATAATGCTAAACCTGCTTAGTCTCTACAAACATAGCCTAATAGTATATAAAGCAAAAGACGACAAGAATTTTACAAAATCATGGGAGATTTTTTATCATTGTTTGAAGAGTGATTTAATAGGCAGGATAATCAGTAAGAGTATATAATATTTGAACACAATTAATGAGCTTTAGGTAATAAACATACTATGAACATGTTAAAAATACATATAAAATTAACTTATTTTTTTTAAGGACAATTGGAAGATAAAAAACATTGACCACATTAGATCACAGAGCACAGGTTAAGAAATATTTTAAATTTGATTTTACATGGATCATATTATCTCATTCAAAGCAATTTTTAAAAGCCAGAGACCACCAACAACAAAATAGTGTTTTTCAAGTTCTCTTGTGGCGCAGAGAGTTAAGAGTCTGGCATTGTCACTGCTGGGGCACAGGTTTGATCCTGGCCTGGGAACTTCCACATGCTGTGATTGTGGCCAAAAAAAAAAAAAAAAAAAAAAAAGAGAGAGAGAGAGAGGAAAAAATTAGTGTTTCAAAATCCAAATATTTGAAAAAAATTTTAAATCACTCATTTGAAATTATAAATGAGATAAATTATAGCAGATACTGGGAAGTATTTAGGATTGAATATAACATATACACTCCATATCAGAACTTCTGGAATATAAGTTGTAAGTAGGAGAAAATATATTGCCTTAAACAAATTAGGAATAAAAAATAGGCTATTTTTTTTATTATTGTTATTTTTTTTTAATGGCTGCACCCACAGCATATGGAAGTTCCCAGGCTAGAGACTGGATACCAGCCACAGCTGACTTATGCTGCAGCTGTGGCATCAATGGATCCTTTTAACCCACTGGACCAGGGTCAACCCTCACCTCCACAGTGACCTGAGCTGCTGCAGCTGGATTCTTAGCCTACTGCACCACAGTGGGGAATTCTTAGACTATCCTGCTTAAGAAATAAGAAAAAGAACCACCGAACAAACTCAAGCAAAGTAAAAGAAAATAGAAAGCAATAAATTTTCTAAAGGAAACAGTAAAGATCAATAAAACAAAAGAATTTTAAGAGTACTCTTAAGGTAAATAAAACTCCAAGGAAAACTGGCTATAAGAGGGTAAAAGAAAGGTATGAAAGCAAAAATAATACTGTAAATGCAGTGGACATAAGTGAAGATGTAACAGAATTATGTTCAAATCAAAAGAGAATACTAACTTTGTTAATACTCCAGAAAAAAATGAAAACACTTTATAGAAAATACAAGTGACCGAAACTAATTTGAAGAGAAAACCTGAACAGACTGTTAATGATACAAAATCAGTAGCAAAAATCTACCCATCAGAAACACCATTCCAAGAGCCTTTCATACATGGCTTTCCTAGAAACCTTCAAAAACATTTAATCCTTATGTTCGTGGTAAAGTAAATGCTCCCCAACTCACTTATGAGATGAGAACAGTGTTTTCGATTTCCTGAACAACTCAGTGCTAAAGCCATTGGGTGGAGCAGAGCAGGTCATTTTGCTTTGTGTGCTGCAGGAGAGGGACTGAAAGGCAAGGGCCTCAGGGTGTGGTGCTAGAGCCCAAGCTTTAGAAGGAGGGTGGATGCCCAGGGCAGTTCTGGTGGGATGTCAGCTTCCCAGTACGGAGGAAAGGGCATCCCACACAGGAGGGTGTGGCAGCCAGAAGAGACTGGTTATTTACAGGCAATTGATCAAATAATTATTAGAAGGATTAAAGGATATGAATTTCTTACTGTTCGAGAAGTTAGGTACAGATAGAACAGTACAGATAGAACAAGGGAGAAAACCATAATAAACACTACGGTATAGAATGGATATGCTATTATCAATGTAATGTCATAGTTTTCAGTAGATGATAGCTAGATATACAAATAGACAAAAAGACTAACTTTGTCATGTAGAGGGCTAGAAGCAAGGATACTTCTAGAAGGCATGAGGAAACCTGGCAACCTTGTTTCTGAATTCGTTTCCATCCAAAAGGAATCAGAGCTCTTTGGAGAAAATGGCTGAGAGGTCTGTGGCAGGGAAAATTCAAGTTAAGGCTGAATGATCTTTTTGTGCCAGAAAGTATGGAATTGCTCAAAGAATGATGGGGGCAAGTAGAAGACACAAAAGCCAGCTTTAAAATGCTCCCAGTGGCAAACAGGGACAATTTGGGTATCAAAATAAATCGTGACAATAAAAGACTATAATGAATCTATACAGATAAAAGTGAATAAACTGAAATTTTGGTGAGGAATACAATATTTACAAAATCTCTGTCTCCACACAAGTTGCTTGTTTGTTACAAAGGGAAATGGAAAATTTCAAAGTGTAGAGGAATGGCAGAAACCACCTTAACCAAAGTGATCAAAGTTACAAAATAATAGGACAAATTGAAAACTAAATAGATAATGAAAGAAAACCTTCAAAAATTTTTTTTGTTGCTCCATACCAAGAATAAAAAACATATTTAAACAAACTTTTAAGGAACAGAGCAACAACTAAAATCCCCCACACCCAGCATTGTGCCAAGAACTTCACACATATTTCCATATCTAAGTATCACATCACACACAATACAGGCATCATCAACCCACTTTACAGGTGAGGAAAAATCTGTATACATCTTAAGTAACATGCCTAATTCATATAGCTAGTTATGCAGAAGTAGAATCTGAATCCAGATAGTTTGCTTCCCAGGTAGGCATGGTTAATCACTAATGGCTTTATCTTTTCTGTAACCCACTGAAAGAAATACATTTTACATCGTGATATGCACATACACAAATAAAACAATTTCCACAAAACACTATTTACCTTAATGCTATGTAGCAAAAAGTGTTTTTTGTTAAGATGCCTGTTTTCAGTCATGAAATTAATTTCTCGACTTATGGTTAAAAAAATGCACAATGCTGCTTCAAAACACAGTATTTATTGTAACTATAGTAGCCAAAAAAGGAAAAAAATAAATGTAACTAAAAGTCAGCCACACAACCTAGTAGTAATTATCGAGGTAAAGTTATTTGGGAAAAATACAGCATGTACATTACTTAGAATGATTCATAACGCTTACATACATAAAAAATACATTCTAAAAGTAGCTATGCTAAATTTAAAAAGGGATATAGGCAATTACATTTTATAGACTTTTATTGTTTCAATTTATAGACTTTTATTGTTCCTTTCAAAGTGGGGTCGTCAAGAGGCCAGGTAAGAGCCATTTCGTGCTTTTATTTCCTTGACATCAAAGCAACTTACTGACGTGTTCTTTCTTCAATATCTATTTCCAGATCATGGTACAAAGTTTTCCAATTAGCTTTAGAAAGCTAGCGAGATTTTTATACCAAAAAACACAGACAATAAATCAAAACAAATCGTCCGTTAATATTTTTATAGGTGAAAATTTGGAACCAAGGAACTTGCAATATAAGTCGGCAAACACATCCTAAAACTACGCACATTGAAGCTTTAGCAGAAAGATGCACACACACACACACACACACACACACACACACACACACACACACACACACACACACACACACGCCCCCCACCCCCCCCTGGAGTCCCTCTGAGTCTCTCAGATTTCAAGAAGAAGGGGCTGGGCCACCTGTTGGGGGTCTGGCCCTGGCCTCCTCCTCAGCCAGAGCCTCACAGTACTGAGCCGGCCAGTCCTTGGGGTCCTGATTGTGGACTTTGGCCACGAACTTGAGCACCTTCATCTTGCTGGTCTCCAGGTTGGTGCGTGGGCCCCACTGGAGCTCGTAGTCCACAGGATCAGTGTGGGGGATGCGCCGGTACTCCAGATACCTCTGCCGCACGAAGTCCTCGGTTATAAGCTTCTTGGGGTCCCCGAAGATCAGGTGCTTCTTGGTGGGGTGCACCCCGAGGCGCCGCAGAAAGTCCCAGACCTCCGTCTCCTTGATGCTGTTGCCTTTCATAAAGATGAGCCCCAGCACGATCATCAGCAACCCGGTGGTAGGTGTGCCCTGGTCGCCGCGCACCTCGGCGTCCTCCTCCACCGGCTCCAGCGTGTTGACCAGGATGTAGGTGTTGCTCCGGGGCTCCAGCTCTACCAGCCGGTACCCGAACACGTACTCCAGGCGCTCGGCTGCCAGCCGGAGCAGCTCCGGGAGGACGTCTTTATAGTCTCCGACCACGTGCTTCAGGATGTCGGTGCGCCGGATCGGGATCTTCCTCTGGTCCTTGATCAGCAGGAACTGCACGAGTTCGGCCACCTTCAGCTCCAGCTGCTTCTGCGACCGGGGCCCCGGCGCTGGGGAGGCCTCGGCCCGCCGGCCGCCCTGCGAGGAAGGCCCGCGGGACGTGCTCGGGACCTCCTCTGCGCCGCCGCCTCCTCCCCAGTCCCGCTCCCGTTCTGCCTGGGTGCCGGCGCGGCCGCGACTCTTCGGTTTTTGCGACATATCGCGGCGGCGGGCCCCGGACGGCGCGGACTCACAGTAACCGGCGGCTGCGAGATTGCGGGTAGGCGCGCAGCTGGTCCCGGCGGCCCGGGGCGGGGCCACGGGCGCGAGTTCCTCACGGAGGCTGCGCGCTGCGTCAAGAGGGCTGCGCGCTACGTCACGGAGTTCGCGCCACGTCTTGTGGGTAGGTCGGAGCAGTGGCCTTTTGGCAGTCAGGAAAGTGGGGTCTTTGCTCAGCCTTGGCGGTCCCTATGGCTTCTTTTATTATAATTAAGGATTGTCCTTACCAAGCCAAGCAGATAGAGAACAGGAAACAAAGCCCCTAACAGAGCGACTAGGACTACTGAGAGTAAGTATGACGAGTTCTCAAGTCGGAACTTGTTAGGTGAAGGAAACTCCGAAGGTGAATGTGGGAGAAAAACCGCGGAGAGCGTGAAAGGAAAGTGAAAGCATTTCTTTTCCATTCAAAACTAGATGTAAAAGGAATGAAAAACCATGAGGACTAGTTTGCTTTCACCAATCCCTCCTAACCGTTTCCCAAGAGTTACTTTCTCTAAAGCCTGTTTAAAACAGTCTCTTTAAAAACAAAGGTAACAACAGACTTGCCTTTTCACTATTTCAGTGTCGATATTGTGTACATATAAATACCATCAGCTGGACAACTTCGCGAAGCCGCCCCATAAATCACGTTTAATTGGAGTGTTTTTGCTTGGTCAAGGGAGTTTATCTTTTATAAAGCACATGCTCATGAAAATCGCCTTGGTCCCACAACCAGAATTTTAGCAGAAATGGGTGAGAGAAAGCTACCAACAAAGATATGCGCTCTCAAGAGGTTGCCGTTTAATTTTAGGCATCCTGACCAAGAACTGCAATCATGGACTGCCTTAATAGATCAGCCTTAAGGGCTCAATGTGAAAGTTAGGAGAACCCAAGGGTAGCATCCCTTATAATCTATTAAATGTGCAAAAAAAAATATATATATATATATATATATACATATATATATACACACACATAGTGCAACTTTAATAACCAACATGAATTGTTTCATTAACTCAAACCATTTGCAGTCTGCTGCCTTATTTCCACGGATCTTAGCAAATGCCTTTCTTTAAAAAAATTTTTTTTCTTTCGTTTTTTTGTCTTTTTGTCTTTTTAGGGCCGCACCCATGCATATGGAGGTTCCCAGGCTAGGGGTCTAATCAGAGCTGCAGCTGCCAGCCTACACCACAGCAACGCCAGATCCAAGCCGAGTCTGCCACCTACACCACAGCTCAAGGAAATGCTGGATCCTTAGGCCACTGAGTGAGGGCAGGGATGGAACCCAGACCTCATGGTTCCTAGTCAGATTCATTTCTGCTGCGCCACAATGGGAACTCCAGCCTTCCTTTTCTATTTAGTGACTTGCAAAGAAGAAACTGAGTTTCCCATTTTGTCTTTTTTAAAGCTACCAGAAAGTGGGTAAACTCTTCAAAGAACCAAATCAAATTGAGTTCCTCTTTAATGCAAATATATTCCAAGGAAAGTAATTCAAAACACATTATTTGAATAATAGCATCAAAACACAGCCTTATTAAAATTTCATTAAATGTTAGTAGCATAAAATTTTTGTTGTAATTCAGTATGAAAATGCCATCTGATAATGGCGCAGTATTAAATGTAAAATATTCCATGTTGTAGTGCAAGTATGCTAAAATCTGCTAAACTATGAGTAATAACTTTCTGTTCCACACAAGATCTAACAATATATCCTCAAGCATCAATCTTAATGGCAGAAGCCTGCTAAGAAAAACAAATATATCATCAAGGCATTCATTTTGTTTCACAATGAGAAAATTCATCTGCTTCAACTTTCTTGCAAATTAAAATTTAAACCCAAGTTCAAAGAAACCTCCTACAATTGAGAATTCTGCAAAAGGTCCCTTCAGAAGGATCAGTTGTACCCCGACTTAGAAAAGGAAAAAAAATAGCAACCAAGAGATAACAGAAAAATAGGAAATAAGACAAAAACCACTGTCAACAATTGGGCTGGTTTTTTAGTGTTTTGTTTTGTTTTGTTTTTTGTTTTTTTCCTTGATAAGGAGTTTGCCTCAGTTACCAAGTAGTCTCACAGGTCAAGCAAATGGTTAAAAAAATATACCAGCTTTAAGTCTTAAAATACCTCTCTGTACTTTGTCCAGAAGAATGCAAATGGAAAAATGCAGATTAGAATGAAGTTTTAAGAGTTCCCATGGTGGCGCAGTGGTTGGCGAATCTGACTGGGAACCATGGGGTTGCGGGTTCGATCCCTGGCCTTGCTCAGTGGGTTGGGGATCTGGCATTGCCATGAGCTGTGGTGTAGGTCGCGGATGTGGCTTGGATCCCGAGTTGCTGTGGTTCTGGTGTAGGCCCGTGGCTGTGGCTCCTGTTGGACCCCTAGCCTGGGAACCCCCATGTGCCGCGGATGCGGCCCTGGAAAAGGCAAAAAGACAAAAAATAAAATAAGATAAAATAAAGAACACTGGCTCTTGAGTCACCAAAAAAAAAAAAAAAAAGAATGAAGTTTTAGACATTGCATAGAGAAGTCACCCAGACACGCTTAGATTGATACAGGACATCCATGATGTTTACAGAAAAATTGCTATGATGCGATGGTAATAATAACACTAATAACAGATGTAAACAGCAACAGCTAATGATTATCACCTAGATAACGGTGGGTAAGCCTTATATTCTAAGTGGTCTAGGTATTACTTCATTTAATCCCCACAAAACCTATGAGATCTATGCATGTATGATCTTTCTCAGAAATGAGGAAATCGAGGCACAGAAGAACTTTAACTGCTTTGAGGTCCCCTAGCAAGTGAGTGGTAGATCTGGATCTAAACTGAGGCAGTCGACCTCTGGAGACTTCTTATATGCTAAGCAGAGAGAGAACACACATCCTTGAAAAAGAAAAGTCTGGGAGTCACATGGACTTAGAACCCTGTATGATACAGGAAAGCTACTGACACTGCTTTCTGTTTTCAGATCAACAAAATGAGATTATTGATGCTTCAGGGACTAAGATAAATTTGGCAAATACAGGGCTGTATAGGGCAGTTGATAAAGATTTGCTTCTTTCTGGGGGGTTTATGTTAAGTCAGTCTTCACTCTCTGTAGGGGATTAGTCCCAGGACCCTACAGATAGCAAAATCCTCAGATGCTTGAGGCCCTATATAAAATACTGTAGTACTTCCATATAACCTATGCACATCTGTACATTCTCCCTCAGTACTTTAAATCATCTCTCCGAGTTCCTGTTGTGGCTCAGCAGTAATGAACCTGACTAGTATCCATGAGGATGCGGGTTCAGTCCTGGCCTCACTCAGTGGGTTAAGGATCTGGTGTTGTCATGAGCTGTGGTGTAGGTTGCAGACTTGGCTCAGATCCTGGGTTGCTGTGGCTGTGGTGTAGGCCAGCAGCTGCAGCTCCAATTTGACCCCTACTTTGGGAACTAACGCTTTGGATGGGCCCTAAAAAGACCAAAAAAAAAAAATTATTTCTAGATTGCTTTAACAGCTAGTACAATAGAAATGCTCTGTAAATCGTAAAAACAATGTAACTGCTATATAAATAGTTGCCAGCACTCAGCAAATTTAAGCTTTGCATTTTTGGAACTTTCTAGATTGTTCTTTTATAATTTATTTTTTACTTTTTATTTTTTTTTGACCACACCCACAGCACGTGGAAGTTCCTGGGCCAGAGACTGAACCTGTGCCACGCGGTGACATGAGCCACTGCAGTGACAACGCTGGTTACTTAACCTGCTGAGCCACACAGGAACTCCTTTATTATTTTCCATCTGCAGCTGGTTGGATCTGTGGATGTGGAACCTGCAGATATAGAGGGCCACTTGTATTTGAGGACTGTACAGAAGTATACTGCAGTGAAACACATACACAGAAATCAGAAAAACTGGAGAAATTTATCAAGGTACTATTGAAGTTACTTTTAAAGTGAAATTCAACATTGATTTTCTTATGTGGGGATGGATAATGTATTTTGAATGAATTTTAACCTCACAGTGACACTATGCCTTAGCAGTTTTATACATTTAAGTTTTCAGTAAATTCAGGGTGATTTGAATATATTTGTGACTTTTTGTTCAACCAGTGAAGGAACAAAGACAAGTTAGTTAAAAAAGAAAAACATTTTCAAAGACTTTTTGTTAACCTAATACTCTTATTATCAGACCCCCCCCCCCCAATTCTTGGAGGCAAAAAAACAAAGATTTCAAATGCACTGAACAAAGAAATGTGTACTACCAATTGCTGTTTAGATGCCTCTAAGTAATTAATTGCTTTATTTCATCTCCTTGGTAGCAAATGCCTGCTAAGCAACTCTAATCATCTCTATTATCTACTGGATTCTCTTCCTCATTCACTAGAAGTTCTTGTAGAACCAGGTGGTTTTATATTTTCTGACAGCAACCTAATGCAAAAAAAACAAGTAAGAACTTTTGGGGAAGAAAAGCAATGATAAAAACATGCAGCCATATATGAGCAACTTCTCTGTCCTTTCTAGTGGTGGTTTGCAACCCATGAGCAAAGGAGTTGTGGAGGCAGATACTATTTTGGTGCACAGATGGCAGGAACAGCAATCCAGATATTTTAATAGTTGCAATAAAACCCTTGTATTCAGTCATTTGTAAGAAGGTCCATTCTGGTCAGAACACATAGGACTACCTAATGATACTCTGTCCCCCATAAACAATACTTTGATTGAGGGCAACAGAGCTTTCTGTGGGTGGTATAAGTGGGCGGAGAGGCAAGGCTTGATGAGATAGATTTTTCCAAGCATTGTGGCCATTTGGCCCAGAATCTTCCTCTTCAAGAAATAAACATCTTCTAGTTACCGAGGGTCTTTTAACCTATGAAAATGATGAAGGCCTGTTAAGTTAAAAATTACAAACACATAAGGCCTTACTAGTGGCCAATAAGTTTCTTTTTATTCCATTGTTCCTTTCTCTTTAGGAACTACATCTTTCCTTCTCTTGGAAACTTGAATAAGGCTCTGCCTACCTTTTATGGGTGCCTGGGACTCAGGCCAGCCACAGTGACTAGTTCAGAAGTCCAATGAGCATCCTTTTGGAGGCTCACATATGTTCTCTCTCCTCCCAGCTAAACAAGCAGGGCAGTAGGGTGATGTAAGCCTAGCCATCTTTGCTTTTGCTAGAGAGTAACCTGTCTCATGTGGAAGGCAATTCAAAGGAGACCTAAGAAATGGAGAAGCAGTCCTTGTGCTGCTATCCAAATCCCTGGTTCCCAAGTTCAGGGTCAGACTCCTGGAGACAGCTAGTTACTAGAGCAAGTAAAATATCCTTTTGCTTTATCTGCTTCAAGTAGGTTACCCTCACTTGAAACTGAGCACATTCTAAACCTGTTATGCAAAGGAAAAGAGGGTGCTAAGGAATGAGACTTGTTCAGAGGAAATGACCTAGACAAGATTATTACTACCTAGGATAACCAAGAACTCCAAAAATGGAGATCTACTTGAAATAAAGAGGTGTTTATTGGAGGTTTGTTGGGGTTGCAGCCCTGAAGACACAGATCCAAGAAGCACTTGAATTGTATTCTGAGGAACTATAAGATAGGGGAGGCAGAAAACCATAAATTTACATAAATGGTCAAGAGCTGGCAAGAAATAAGAGTGCTCCTTAAGCAAGGATTGATTGGGGTTGGAAATGACTACATAGCTGCAAGTTGGGGGGAATCTGAAACCACAGATTTTGAGAATGGCTGTGCTGTCTGGCGGTATTCTGGAGTCACATACAGCTCAGCAAATTCAAGTCCTTGGTGATGCAGGGACCTGTCTGATACCACAACAGTGACCACCTGGCTCCATCCTGGATGCCTGAACCACAGTTTACTCCAGTTTGAGTTTTAAGTCGTCTTAAATATGTCACCACCCATAAAGATATTTGAATGTAATGACATTTTTGCTATATTTCCCAGGGCGGTTTCTCTAGTTGAGCAATGAGCTTATGATTTTAGTTGCTGGCAATAAGGTCAAATAAATCAGGAAAGATTATTTCTCTATGTAGAACTTACATATGAGTTAATCTGGTGATTTATCTTTGTGGAAAGGAGTTTCAGACAACTTAGAACATGCTTTAAAGCATCTGTTATTCCTCAACTATATCCAATCTCTTGAGATAGACCATTATGGAAGATAATATAAGAAAAATAATATATATATATATATGACTGGGTCATTTTGCTGTACAGCAGAAATTTGCACAACATTGTAAATCAACTATACTTCAATAAATAAATTTTTAAAAAAGCATCTGCTATTTCAAATTAGCTATGTTTTCCATATTTCACCCAAAGTATATCCCCCCTGGCCACACCATGCAAGATGACAGAGACCTCATTCTTTTAGACTTGACTTTAACCTATAGCAGGTCACTCACAGGTCAATGGCACCAAGAGTGAGAATGGACAGAACTAATACCCAGAGAGGCACAAGGAGATAGGTTTTGAGAGAACTGAGCAAACTGAAATGGGTACGAATAAAAGAAAAGAATTAAAAATATGAAAATACTGAAGGCAGACAAGAAAGATCCCCCATATCCATAACTAGTAGTGGTCTTGAGGGAGACAATTATAAACAAAAAGAACAAAAAAAGAAAGAAGACCTAATTAAACAGAAAGACATCCTATATTCATGGATCAGAAAACTTAATATTGTTAAGATGGCAGTACTACCCAAATTGATCTATAGACTGTAGACAGTCCTTATCACCTCTCAGCTTGATTTTTTACAGAAATCTACAAGCTGATCTTAAAACTCATACAAGCTGATCTTAAAACTCATAAGGAAATTCAAGGACCAGAGTAGCCAAAACATTCTTTTTTTAAATTCTTTTAATTTTTAATTTTCTTATCTTTTGCTTTTTCAAGCTGTATCATGGCATATCAAAGTTCCCAGACCAGGGGTCAAATTGGAGCTACAGCTGTAGGCCTACACCAGAGCCACAGCAATGCGGGATCTGAGCTGTGTCTGCTACCTACACCACAGCTCATGATGACACTGGATCCTTAACCCACCGGATCCTTAACCCACTAAGGATACCCACTATACTTCAATAAATAAGCAAGACCAGGGATTGAACCTGCATGTATCCTAGTCCTCATGTATCCTAGTCAGGTTCGTTAACCACTAAGCCATGAAAGGAACTCCCCAAAACATTCTTGAAAAAGAACAAAGTTGTAGGACTCAGACTTCCTGATAACAGAACTTACTACAGTGTTATAGAAATCAAAGCAGTGTGGTACTGGCATAAGCACAGACATACTGTTTCAGGCTGAATTGTGCCCTTTCCCCACCTACCAAGTTCATAAGTTTAGGTCTCAACTCCTAGTATCACAGAATGTGACTGAATTTGGAGGTAAGGTCTTTAAATAGATTAAGTTGAAATGAAGCTGTTAAAGTGGTCTCTAATCCAGTAAGACCAGTGCTCTTCTAAGGGCACCATCTTTTACCATAGGGATATGTGCACACAGAAAAGGCCACATGAGAACACAGTGAAAAGGCAGCTGTCTGCAAGTCAAGGAGAGGCCTCAGATTCCAAACTTGTCAACACTTTGATCTTAGACTTCCAACCTCCAGAATTGTGAGGAAACACAATTTCTGTTGTTTAAGCCACCTAATCTGTGATATTTTGTTATGGGAGCCCTGGTAAATTAATCCACATGTAGGGCAATACAACAGAATTGAGAATGCAGAAATAAATCCATGTATCTATGGTCAACAGATTTTCAAAAGAGGGACAAATATAATTCAACAAGGTGACAATGGTTCTGGGGTAATTGATACATACATGCAAAATAATGAATTTGGACTCTGACCTCACACCATTCACAAAATTAAATCAAGGTGAGGCATTGATGTAATGTAAAAACCAGAACTAAAAAGATCTTAGAATCAAACATTGGAGTAAATTTTCATGATTTGGGGTTAGGCAATGATTTCTTAGATAAGACACTAAAAGCACATGTGATAAACAAAAAGATGATAAATTAGACTTCACCATAGTTAGAAACTTTTATGTATCAAAGGATACTCAAGAAAATGAAAAGACATTCACACAGTCTAGGAGAAATTATTTGCAAATCATGCATCTAAAAAACATGCAGAACATATAAAAAACTCACAACTCAATAATAAGACAAAAATCCAATTTAAAAAAATGGGCCAAGAATTTCACTGGATGTATCTCCCAAGATATAAGAATGGCCAATTACATAGAAAGATGTTCAACATCATTAGTCATTAGAGAAATGCAAATCGAAACCACAAGATACACTACTTCACACTCACTAGAATGGCTATAAACAAAAGGAGATGATGTCAAGTGCTGACCAGGATGAAGGGAAATTATGTACCTTAAACAGGTGAACTTTATGGTATTTTATTTATGTCTCAATAAACCTGTTTAAGAAAAGAAAAACCAGAAGGCCAGGCTTAAGAATTTCTTTATTTCTTTTTTGTCTTTTTAGGGCCATATCCATGGCATATGGAGGTTCGCAGGCCAGGGGTCGAATCAGAGTTGTAGCTGCCAGTCTACGCCACAGACACAACAATGTGGGATCCAAACCACATTTGTGACCTACACCACAGCTCACGGCAATGCGGGATCCTTAACCCACTGAGCAAGACCAGGGATCAAACCCACGTCTTCAGAGATGCTAGTCGGGTTTGTTAATCACTAAGCCACGACAGGAATTCCAAGAATTTCTAATAAGTAGCTCCTTCTGAAGTATAATGAGATGTAATGGAAAATAAGACTAAGAGAACAGGACACCCATTAGACGGATGCATTTGGGGGCCCAGACTTTCTGAACCAACAACAACAAAAGGAAATAATTGTTAAAATCATACTGTTAAAATAATTATTTGTCACTATCACAAAGCACCTTTGTTTATATCTTAGGTAATTAATGAATATCTTTTTGATGTATGGAAAGCAGTTTCATCCTACCTCTGCCACCTGGAAAGAGGCCTTTCATTGTTCTGGTCTCAGCCTCCTCACCTGCAGAAAGGTGTTAGGCCAACTCTTCGGTTGTAAAAATACTATGCATATATGAGAGAATTCTAAAAATCACACACATTGGAAAGAAAATAGAAGGCCCATTCTAAAAGTAACACAAAGAGGTGCCTGGTTCCTCGTTTGGTAGGTGTCAGTCTGCTGGAGCATCCTGAGTAACTAGAGCATCCGTGAGTGAGTTCTCTAACTTGGCTGTATTTTTTTTTTTTTTTTTTTGACCATGCTCAGAGCATGTGGAAGTTCCCAGGCCAGTGACTAAACTCACACCACTGCAGTAGCCAGAGCCACAGGAGTAATAACACCAGATCTTTAACCCACTGAGTCACAAGGGAACTCAGTTCTATTTTTTTTGTTGTTTTGTTTTTAGTGACACAATTCTGTGACTTCTAGGACAAACACAGTCTCCATTCACAACTCCTCTGCAGAAATGAATCTTCAACAGCAGCAAAAGATCTCCAGGAAACAGAGGCTCTGGTGGTCCTGCTGCCTCCTGGCTTCCTGTAACAGAGACACCTGACAAAGGCAGGCTTCAAGGGCTGCATAAATAGTCCTGGCCTGAGGATATTCTTGAGAGAAGGGCCAAATCAAAGAACATGAAGGAAATTATGCATGAATTGTGACCAGTGCTTTCAAAACTATCTCCCTGCATAGGAACAGGTACCTGTCATCTAAAATCTATCAACATACACTGTGAAGAGTGCTTCTGAATTATGCATAACTCAATCCAGGCTATTCACAGAAATGCAAAATGTTATCATCTACAAAAGTATAAATAGGTATGTTTGTGATAAGTGATTTAAAACTGAAGTCTTCTCCCTTGTTTTTCAGGCACATGTAAACATTCCACACACAACACTGAGTTAAAGTTAGGGTCTACTACAGTAACAAGTAAATAAACAAACAATCCTCCTCTCCCTGAAAAGGCCGTTCAAACACATGCAGTAAGGGAAGTCACAGACTGTGTGTGCACATCTGCCATGATCTGGCCCTAACCTTCACACGGTCTCTCCTACCTTGTTGCCATCTCCTCCCTAAGCTAGTGCTGCACTAACTGAACTGAATTTATCTCTTCAATATGACAACTAAGAATCAGGTCATATGTAAGAAATACATAAGGTCATGAAACTTAATGCAGCTTAGATACGTGAGAATGATTCAGGTGAGATGCATCACCTCAGTCAGTGACCATGGGGTTCTATGCACTCACTCAGCTGACCAGATTTCTAAGAGTACCTTCTTGTAGTTGCCCATCTGGTGGAAAAGGATGATCTTACCACAGTTCAGTACTGCAACAACAACAATAGTTTCTTCAGTTAATATAGACAGATTAATAGCCCCACCCCAGGCATTTTCGAAAACTATGAACTGATATGACGTTAAAGTTTCTTTTCACCTGGATGGAAATGAGAAAGTCAGATGTCCTGTCTTTCCTCCATGGGCAACCCCATCTCTCACCTGGACCAAAAATTAAAGTGTTGTAGACAGGCGATTACATTTCTTAGCATGGAGCCTGTTCAAATGAGTAAAGCCTGTGCTCAGCTGGAACCCTCACTTGTGCTCACTTCTCTGGGAGCATGAAAAGACCTGTCTACTCTGATTCCCTGAAAACCTGTAAATCATGTATGGTGCACATGACAGCCCTGCTATGTAGAAAGCTGACAAGCCAGTTTGTTACACAGTCTCTGGTTCTCTAAGAGGATACCCCAGAAACTTGATATTGAGAGAAATTACCCTCCCCGACCCCATCCTTTCCTTGCATG
The DNA here is from genome assembly GCF_054392235.1 of Sus scrofa. Classification (NCBI taxonomy): domain Eukaryota; kingdom Metazoa; phylum Chordata; class Mammalia; order Artiodactyla; family Suidae; genus Sus; species Sus scrofa. Next base: position 155,306,166 of record NC_139383.1, read on the forward strand.
TGCACATGATGTTTGGGCTGCTCTGGGGAGCTGTCAGAAGTCTTGAACAGAGAAAAGAAAGAAGAATGGCACTCCAGGGAATAAACAAGTTTGATCTTAGTGGGACAGGAGGAGGCACAAATAAGCCCTGGGGAAGGAAGAGGCAGAGAACAGGTAAGATGAAACAGCCTGTGCGATATCAGGGGAAAAAGATAACCATATGAATCTGTTACACAGAAACCACACATCAGCACAGTGGGATGGTAAGACAAGGAAGAGCTAAGGCCTCCCACAGGTGAGCATCACATGCCTCTGGGAAGAGGGGGAAGAGCAGGGGGACTCCGCCTGCTTAGGCATCCGGCCTAGCTCGAGGCCACAGTGATGCTTCAGGAAACCTAGGACCTGCCAGGGGAAGGACGGCTCTAGATGCACAAGAGGCCAAGGAGCTTGGTTTTCTGGAGTATTCCTGCCCCTTGAAGCTGGTAGCATCATCCCGTAATCTGGCTGGATAAACCAGGCCATCTTTCCTGAGAAGCAAGACGTTTGTTTTTTTACTCATTCAGATTTTATTAATCCCACAAGTTGGAGAGAGGCAGTGTGGGAAAAGCAAATAAATGTTAGCTAATTAACTGCCTCCTAGGAGTCAATCAGTCATTAAAAATATGCTTATGAAATTTTCTTGGGATGCTCAATTGTTTATAATTATCCAAACATACTACTTACGCATGTCTTCTTTTCCTTTCACATTTATCTCTAAGCAAATTACCTCATTTAGTGTGGTGGTTATTCTGGACATTTAAAAACTATAGATTGGGAAATTTCACAGTGTAATGAATATAGATACATCTGTTATGCTTATGTTTAACCCTCCGTGCACAAGTGTGGTTATTAGGTGTAATTTACAGAAATTCAGCCCAACTCCTTGCCATTCAGTATTAACATCCCTTCATATTACTTGCTGGATCTTACTAAAGGATGATATTTTCTAAATTTATAAGGAAATTATACAATCCAAATAACAAGTGACTGTTATTTAGGAATGGATATGTGGCCCACTTCTGGCCAATGAGATGTGAGAGTACTTTGGGGGGCGTTTGAGAAACATTTTCTTGTTCTGAAAAAGCAGTTTACAGGAGGAAAAAAATCTACTAGAAGTTTCGCACCTCTCCAAGGTCACCCTTCACGAGACCAAGTCTTCAACTCCCTGTTATCTTGTCTATAGTGGTCCCAGACCCCTGAGACCCTAATCTGTGCTACAACCTTGGTGTCCAGTTTTCTTGGAAGGAGAGAATAGGAAGTGACACCCTGTGGCTCTGGAGGTGTTCGGGAGCACCGATCTGTCCTTGTTGCCTGGATTCATGCAGCACCCCCGAGCCTAGCCTTGTTTCTTGCTTATACCTCCTCAGATGATGATGACCAGGGGCAGCTAAGCTTTGAAAGCCCAGGCTGGCCAGCCACAGTTCTCATGCCTCCTGTGGCCACCAATGATACCTGGGATGGGATGAATCCAGAGGCTGATCCACCAGTGCTCCCCATGGCCTGAGATAGAGGTGCCCAAGGGGCCAAGATCAGATCAGAGTTCACCAAGAGTCTATGGGCCAGAAGTCAGGTAGTCTGGAGATGGGCTGCATCTCTGGAAGAGCCCAAGGTAGGGAGCAGTTCCCACAGGTGAGGGTAGGGTTAGCTGGCTGACACAAGGGAATTCTAAGCAGCAGAGGGGGGGCCCATCTGGCTGATCTGAGGTGGAAGTCCTGGAGGGCCCAATTGCCCCCCTTGAAAGAGAAGTTGCAAGGTGGGAGTAAAGACAATCCAGATCTATTTGATTCTGAAAATGCACTATCCCTAGCCTCACCCCCATAGCATCCAAAGGAAGACAGTGTACATAGTTTGCCGGCCTCAGTGCCCCTTTCCCATGGTGGGGAAACAGGCCCATCATATCTGTCTCCATCTCACCCTGCTAATCTATCATGGTCTGACGGTGATTACAGCTCTCAGGGCCACCAGCCGGGCCCCAGCACTGGGGAAATTCCATAGCTTACAAAATGACCCAGCAGAGCAAACTCCTAAGACATACAGTGGATGAAGGAAGCAGACAGCAAATTCTAGAACAGATGGCTACTATGAAGCAGAACTAATGGGGGAAACAGAAATAGTCTATATAATAAGAACATAATGAGAACGCATAAGGAGATGTTATTAGAGCACAATAAATTGCTTCTAGAACAGAATAATGCTTGATTTTTTTTTAATTTAAAACTTTAGTAGAGGCACTGTAAAAGAGAATGTTCCCTGCAGAAAACCAAATTACTATTTTAGGAGGCTCAAATGAAAGATGTGTCACACAATACAGAACAAAAAGTTAATGAAATAAAAATCACAAGTGAAATATCAAGATATGAAGGGTAGAAAATTAGGAGGCATAATATGTAAATAATAGAAGTTCAGGGCTAAAGCAAAACATATGACAGAATAAGCGAAGAGACAATATCAAAAGAAAAAGCAACTCGAGTTTTCAGATTGAAAGAGTTTTGAAAAGGCAGAATTTAGATACATCTTGAATTTCAAGAATAGAGACAAAAATCATGCAAGTATGAAAAATATACAGACAAAAAGAACAAATTGTTTCTGGAAACAATCAGTTTATCATCACATATCTCATTTGCAGTCTTGGAAACTAATAGATAATGGAATAACACTTTGTGACTGGGGAAAAGCAAGAACTATGATCCAAGAATTCTCTGCCAGGCAGACTATTCTCATGTCAGCACAAAGGAGTAGATTATTGGACAGGTAGAGTGGGCAGCTTGCTTCCCAGGGTCCTCTCCAAGAATATTCCAGCATACTTGCACCAAAGAACCAACTCAAACAAGGACCTGAGGAGGTGAGGAAGGGTAGTGAGCAGCAGTGAGGAACGAGTTTTGTGGTATTTCTTTTAAAACCTGAATGGACAATGATAATGTGAATGTATATTATACCACAGTTGTTCATAAGGATTCCTGAAACAGAAGGAGGAACATTTTGGTAAGAGCCTGGACCCAAACAATTTCAACGTATCCCAAGAATAAGGAGAAGAGGAACATTTTGGTAAGAGCCTGGACCCAAACAATTTCAACGTATCCCAAGAATAAGGAGAAGAGTGGAGACATGAAGTGGGGAACAAATGATTCTTCTGGACACGTTCAGGAGGACACTGAAAATGTTTAGGTGGGAGGATGTGCTGGTTATTAAGCTGTGGTCTCTCAGCTCCAAATCCACTGCTCTCTGATGCTGGAGGGGGGGGTCTCTGTGAGCTGTTTTTCTTCTGTTGGGTTCTTCTAATGAGGGGCCATGGAGGGAGCCTGCAAGGAGGCAGGGGGAAGGACTTGCTTCTTCCTGTTTGCTTGCTCTTCCTCTCGGTAAGGTCCTAGCAATACCCCGGCCCTGGCAGCGGAAATTGGTTCCACCTCCACCTCCTTCCAGCCCTCCCAGAACCAGCTCCACTGTGCTCTCATAAAGGTGTGAACAACAGCAAGACACATCCCTGAAGACAGAAAAGCATAACAAGAGAATATTATATATAGCATTTACCCATACCTTTGAAAACAGGTGAAGTGGGAAAATTCCGAGAAAAACTGAACTGACACAAAACACACAAAGTTTGAATAGTCCTGGAAACTAGTGAACCTATAATTCCAAACCTTCTCTCAAAGAAAACCCCAGACCCAGATTTATTAGTATTTAACGTTTAAAGAAGAAATAATACCAGTCTTAAAATTAATACTTCCAGAAAAGGAAAAGAAGGACTATTGTTACTGTGTTTTATGAAGAAAGCATAATCTTAATATAAAAATCTGACAAGGTCATTTTAAGAAATCAAGATGAGAGGCCAATTTCTCTCATGAATATATAATCAAAGACCCTGAATGAAAAGTGACAAAATCAAGAGATTCAATATGAGAAAGTTGAGTTCAATCCAGGAAAGCAAGTTGGCTTAACATTTAAAAACCAATCAAGGTAATTCAGTATATTAACAGAATAAAGGAGACTTCATGTGGTCATTTCAAAAAAGAAAAGGCGTAAGAGAAGATTCAATATTCTTTATTTTTAAAAAATCTAATAACCAAATGAGAACCTTAGAAATCTTGAAATAGACAGGAACTTAATCACTACAATCCCCATGAGCCAGTTTATTGTGATATATTGCAAACGTTCCCTCTGAGATAAGGGAATAAGACAAAGAAACCTGCTATCACCACATCTGTTCATCATTTTACTGGAGGACTCAGGCAGTGTAATAAAAAAAAAAGTTTTGAATACTAGAAAAAAACAAAATTATCTTTTTTCTTCAGCTATCATGATTCTATATGTAGGAAATTCAAAAGAATGTATAGATGAATCATTAGAATTAATGAGTTTATTGAAGTGGTTATATGTTAGGACAATATACATAAATCAGTTTTATTTCTATTTTTCAATGACAAACGGGAAATGGAATTAAAATATATACTATGTGTGATACATTTTCCCCAACGATGGATGTAAGAATATCTCCCGTCCCACATGTAGTGGGTGGCTGCCTCCCTCAAAAAGCTGAGAACAATTTCTCCACCCCTACAACTGTAGACTAACTTTGCAACCAGCTTTGTTTAGCAGAATGTAACAGAAATTCCATCATGTGGGTTTTGGAGCCTCAGCCCAGAGAGGCTGCATCTTCTGCTTCTGTCCCTGGGAATATCCCTTTCACAGTGCTCTCCTTGGCCCATCACTGGAGGATGACAGATGCCCAGCTCCAGCCTGCATTTAAGTTCTGAATATGTAAGTGAGGCCATTTGGACCAGCAAGCTTCTTCCAGCCAGAATATGAGTTATCAGAGGGACTCCAAGAAAGACCAGCAGAAGTATTACCATAGAATCAATAGGAATAATAAAACTATTGTTGTTCTAAGCCATTAAAATTTGAGGTGGTTTGTGGCACAGCAATAGATAACTAAAACACAATGCACGCCAGCAAAAAATTATATCTGTAGATATATACTAAATTCATATCTAATGAAAGATATGCAGTGCCTCTACTCAGAAAATTATAACACATTATTGAGAAAAATTAAAAATGAATAAATATTCACAGGTTGGAAGACACAGTGTGGTAAAGATGTCAGTTAGTTCCATATTGATCTACAGATTCAATATAATCCCATCAAAAATTCCAACAGGGTTTCCTTGCAGAATTTGACACAGTGACGATAAAATTTATATGAGAAAGCAAAGGGCCATGAATAACCAAACGATCATGAAGAAAACCAAAGTCCTTCCTTTACTGGATACTAAGATTTAATTATAAATTGATGGTGATTAATACAACCTGGTATTGATACAAATACAGACTAGAAGACCCAGAGATCAAACAGAGTCCAGAAAGTGACCCATGGATATAAGGACACCTCCTTATCACAAAGATGGCATTGCACTGCAGTGGAGAAAGGTCTTTCTTTTGAATAATCGGCCCTGGGTCAACTGGATATCCATATGGAAAAATTAAACTACATTGATTACAAAAATCAACTCTCAGAGTTCCCATTGTGGCTCACTGGGTTAAGAACCCGACTAGTATCCATGAGGATGCGTGTTCAATCCCTGGCCTGAGTTAAGGATCTGGTGTTGCTCCAAGCTGCGGTGTAGGTCACAAATGTGGCTCAGATCTGGCATTGTCGGCTGTGATGTAGGCTGGCAGCTGCAGCTCCAATTCCACCCCCAGCCTGGGAACCTCCATATGCAGTGGGTTTGGCCCTAGAAAGACAAAAAAAAAAAAGTCAACTCTCAGTAAAGTATAGTTCAAAATACAAAAGGGAAAATAATAATAAAGCTAATTTGAAGATAACATAGGAGAAAATGTTTGTGACCTTGAGGTAGGAAGACTTGTAAAAGTCAAAACAGATCATCATGAGATGAAAAGGCAGTGTTATAACTATGTGTGTGTGTTATATGTGTACATATACATATGTATATGTATTTACCCATCTGACAAATCATAAATAACACGACAAAGGGTTCATTTTCTGAAAATAGAAAGCACTGCTTAAAATGAATAAGGAGTTCTTGTCGTGGTGCAGTGGAAACAAATCCAACTAAGAGCCTTGAAGTTTCAGGTTTGATCCCTGGCGTTGCTCAGTGGGTTAAGGATCTGGCATTGCTGTGAGCTGTGGTGTAGGTTGAAGATGCGGCTTGGATCCTGCATTGCTGTGGCTGTGCTGTAGGCCGGCAGCTGCAGCTCTGATTCGACCACTAGCCTGGGAACCTCCATATGCTGAGGGTGCGGCCCTAAAAAGGAAAAAATGACAACAAAACACCCACAAGTGAATAAGAAAAATACAACACAACGGAAAATGGGCTAGGATTTTCATAGGTAATTCACTAAGGAGTGTATTCAGATGTCCAATATACACGTGAAAGCACTCAGCCTCGTCAGTAATCAGAGATGCAAAATAAACCATAATGATATATACCACATGGCTAATATAAAGATGACTGGCAACACCAAGTACTGGTGATAATGCAGAAAAACAGAATACTTATATTCTTCTAGGGATAATGTAAAACAGAGCAACCCCCATGGAAAACCATTTAGCATCACCCACTAAAGTGGATCTGTGCACCCCAGAATTTCACTCCTCCATAAAAAGATATCTGAGTCAGTATTCATAGCAGCATTATTTGCAATGGTCACCAATCTGAAATAATCCACTTGTCCATCAACAATAAAATACATTATTAAAAAATGCATTCCATTACATAGGATGGAATACTACATGGCAATGAGAATTAAGGAGCTGCCCTAAATGCAGCTGCCTGAAGGAATTTTGCTCCTTCATTGCTTGGTGGATTCTGCCTTAGGCTCCAGAGCACAGGTACAAGAGGGACCCTCCTAAAAGGCCCTCCTGTGCTCACCAAGGTCCTTGCCTTCCTCAGGGAAAAAGTCTGTCCTTAAGATCATCCACCAGTCTCCATGTGAGGCAGCTTCTGTCCCACCCCTGCCCTCACGCACCTGCTCCAGCCACTTATTCCCCACTGTCCCTGGAGAGAGCTGAGCACCCTTCACCCCAGGGCCTCAGTGCTGGCAGCCCTTCTGCCTCAGTAGTCCTTCCCCCTGGTGCTCACACGGTTCCCCCCTTACCTCCCTCAGGTCTCCAGCAACAAGATAGCCCCTCGCACCCCCTGTTAAGCAGCACCCCAACTCCACAGACTCCCTCTGTCCATCCCAGTTTTCTTTTTTTACTGGAGCACTTACCTGCATCTATGACATGTGATTTCTCTACCTGCCTGAACTAGAGTAAGTCTTCACAAGAATGCGGTTTTTGTCTATTTGGTCACTGTTCTGCTCCCCAGCATCCAGAACATTTCTTAGAACACAGAAGGCACTCAACATAATCTTGTTAAAGAGACCACCAAAGAGGCTCCTTGTGTTTAAGTGGAAGTATCTACCAGTGGGCCTCACCAGGTGGGGGTTCTCGTCTCTCCCCAGCCACTTGACTTTTTCCCCTTGGGCCATGGATTTCTGCAGAAAGGACTCCCTCAGCCCCAGCTGAGGGTGGTTGAGATGAGAGCCCATGCCCTTTTCTTCCCTCATCTGATCCCACGAGACAGAAAGTTGGTGCTCACAGAATATGCACAGGTGCTGCACAGCTCTGGCCTCCTTGCAGACGTGATGGGCCATGTGATCAGGTCTGGTAAATGGACATGTAGCAGCAGGGTCGGGTCACTGCTGCTGTGAGGCGCTCAGCAGTTAAGGGACCTCCCCCATCTCTTTCTTTACCCTGGACAGCTATTTGGAGGCCATGGGTAAGACAGAGTACCACAGAAAAGAAGTGGTCTCAGTACCCCCACAGCCACACAGAAAAAAATCCCTGAAGAGCTGTCAGCCCACAAGAGGCAATTTTGTGAATTTTGCTTTGTTGGAACATTTAAGTTTCAAGTTTTTTGTTGTTTCTATAGCAGAGACCATCTCATCTTGACTGTTTTCTGTAAAGCATCCTCCTGCCCTAACTGCACCTGTCATCCCTCAAGCTGCTCTAACATCTCTCTGGTTCAACCTCTGTCTACTCTAAGGGTCAGAGAGAGGCAGTGTCAGAGCTGCACACTCTCAGCTTGAAGCTCCAGGGGGTTAACTCATATAAACAAGCCTAACCAATCCTCTACTTCTGGTCCACCACACTCCTGCCTCCCGAGGCATCTGGTGCCTTGAATTCCTGAGACTTTCCAGGACCTAAGGTACAAAACTGCTTGTTTCTTCCTGGCCCTACCCTGTATCCCAGAACTCAGCAGAGTAGAGGAAGGAGAAACCCAAGCCAGTCACCACATGACAAATGACACACATTCCATCCTCCCCAAAGGCTGCTGGCATTTCCCATCCATTTCTTCTCTGTGAGTTTGCATCTTTTAAAAAAGTATTCCTTTTTTCATTTGACTGGTCTCTCAGTAAGAATACTGATAAATATCTATTGAAAATTTACTTGAGTATTTATTACAGTCATTGCTAATAATAATAAAACATCTAGGTTTACATAGAGTTGTTTTTTTCCCCCCAAAAAAGTCCAAAGTACCTTTATAATGTCACCATTTTGAAACCAGAGAGTGTGAAGTCTTAGAAACTGTCTACCAGCTAAACCTTAGGACAGAATCTAGGGCTCCCACCTCAGGACCTTCTGATTTTCTACAAGTGCACACTACCTTCTCTGCTATAATTTATCCCATTTTCCCACTTTTCATCAAAAGTCCCCCTCTAGAAACCAAAGAACACCTAGCTGAGACCTGGCGCTCAATGTAATTTGTCTAGTACGTTCAGGGTCTCAACACATCATGTCACCAATTTATGAATTCCAACCACCTCAGGCTTTATTGGGCACCAAGGAGGGGAAGTGAAAGAACACAGTCTCTTCAGAGTAGGACCAAGTTCAAGTTCTTGACAGATCTGATTGGCCAATAAGGCAAGGTTCACGTGATGCTTCTCAGAGGCAGGCCCAGTCACGGTTAGCGGGGTTACCTGGGAAACCAACCAGCCACATGGAAACAATGAGGGCCGAATCTGAGAAATAAAAGTTCCCTAAGCATGAAATTATATTATAATGATGTGACTTTCTGAAAGGATCCTAGCAAAGTGGTAGATGGAAAGCATGATGCTTTTTTCCCCGGGGGACTGATTGTGTCTTATTTACAATCGCCCATAAAACACTGAAGATGGCAGGACCTTTGTACTCTTGAGGCCCAGGTCAGAGGGAAGAGGGGAGTTTCTCAACTGCAGAAAGTAGGGAGATGAAGACTGGGGGTGATGCCTTCTCCCAGGCACTGAGAGAAGGTTGCTGGAGCCAGACCACCAGCAGGGAAGAGAGAAGGGAGCCACCACAGGCCCAGGATGGGAAGATCCTCAGATTGGGTTTCATTCCCCAAGCAATGGAAGAGCAAGAAAATCATGACAGGACTTGGCAAATGCACTTACTCTGGCTTCTACAGTGAGGGAGGAAGGAAAGGTCTGCTGAAAAGCCTGGCCTCTGTCTGGCCTGAGATGTCAGCTCCCTCGAAATGTTAAGGGGAGTCACATGAAGACAATGAGAGCAGGGTGCTGCTGGGATGGGACGTGAGAGTGGCCTTGCCAAGACTGGGAAAATGGGAAGGGTGGGCTCATACCCCAACATGAGTGTCTCAGAGACTAGGGTGAAGTGGGGGCAAAATGTCTCTAAGTAGAGGCAAGCCCCAGCCCCAGCCCTGAGTCTGCTCAGCCTGGTCTGCTCCTTCCCAGCAGAACCCAGAAGCAGGTGAGCTGGGTCCTTAGCTCAGCTCATGAACCAAATTCGGGATCCTCGGTGGACAGATATAAACCATGAGGAGACAGTCTTAATGTGACACCAGGCTTTTATAATTGTGGCATTTGGAAACAAATGTTGTGTAACTGACTTGGACAATAAATGATATGAAAAGTAAACAAATAAACAGAAGGATAGGAAACATTCCAAGACAGTGTTCCAGAATTGACAAGGCTTAGCGATTGCTCAAAGATTCCAAAACCTTTCTTCTTTCTTGTGGGAAACATCCCTATTTGCACCCACTCCCTTTTTCCATTTTCTGTGAAAAGCATTCAAATGGTTGGCAGGAAAAAAAAATGGCATGTCATTATTTTTGGCAGGATCGGGTTATAAATATGCCCATTCGGAAGCTATTGTGAGAGCTCTTCATTAACTTCTCATTCGTTTGAAAATGTAATATAGTCTCGCTGTTCATGGCTTAAACTTTATCAACTTCTGGTAGAATATATTCCTACTTGCCTTCAGTGTAAGTGAACTGTGTATGTCGATTAGAAGACTAGAATCTGCCATTCCTGAGCCAGTATCACTCTACTTTTAAAAAGTCTGTGAATGGGGACTTTCTATCACAAATTCTATGATGAAAAGATGAATGAAAATCTTAATAGTTTTTTATTTTTGGGGTCTAAATGGATTTCTTGGTAATAAGTGGCTTTCCTCAATTTTCAAAAAAACTAAATTATTTTTGTCTTTTCACTTTTCTTATTGGAAAAGAAACCTCCAGCAAGCCCTGACTGATGTCAGATATGTGCAGTGCGAGGCTGAAAAGAGACAACAGGCCACAAACAGAGCAAACATCGAAAATGAAAAAGCACAGGGAAAACAGACATAGGTTTACAGCTTAAACACACAAAGTTAAACAAAGATCCCAGGGCTTCAAAAATCCTCTCCCAGGGGACTCCCAGGGCGGTTCAACTGACAACCACACTACCACAGGGTCCAGGGTAACACCTGGGCCGCTGACTCAGACAATTTTTTTTTTTTTTTTTTTTTTTTTTTTTTTTGTCTTTTTAGGGCCGCACCCATGGCATAAGGAAGTTCCCAGGCTAGGGGTCAAATAGGAAGTGTAGCTGCTGGCCTACACCACAGCCCACCACAATACGGCCAGATCTGAGCCGCATCTGCGACCTACACCACAGCTCATGGCAAGACCGGATCCTTAACCCACTGAGCAAGGCCAGGGATTGAACCTGCATCCTCATGGATGTTAGATTCTTTTCTGCTGAGGCACAATGGGAACTCCTCAGACAGTTTTTTAAACTTTGTCTATTTGCTAACAAGAACTTTTCTTGTTATACCATAAATTATAGCAAAATTATAGGAAACAAAGTAGGAAAATGAAGTGCTCTGATGATCTGAAAGTTTTGTTGCTGAGAACCTTAAGGACATAAGTAAAGGTTTTCTGGCTCAGCAAATAGAAAATACTGAACACCATCAACTTTTTTTTTTTTTTTTTTTTGTCTTTTTGCAGCATATGGAGGTTCCCGGGCCAGGGGTCAAATCGGAGCTGAAATTGCCAGCCTACACCACAGCCACAGCCACGTGGGGATCCGAGCTCCATCTGTGACCTACAGCACAGCTCACGGCAACGCCAGATCCTTAATGCACTGAGCAAGGCCAGGGATCGAACCTGCAACCTCATGGTGACTAGTTGGGTTCGTTAACCACTGAGCCACGATAGGATCTTTATTTGCCGAATCAAGACCTTTCCATGCTTTGAGGAAGTCCTTAAAGATTGGCAAGGCTTTTCTTGAATTTCTCTAGATAAAACTGCTATTATTTTAAATTTCATCACAGAATTTCCTTCATCTGTTAAAAAATCAGTCTGTCATGGGTGTAAACCAAGCTTGCAATCCTGGATCCAACCTCATGTGGTCATGATGTATTTATTACCTTTTTATGTATCCCGAGGCATTTACCTCCACCAACACTCCTTTTGTTTTTTTTCCCTTCATTGGAAAGCCATGTTCTTTAATTTTTTTTTTCAGGATTTTTACAAGAGGGATAGTCCTGTAATTTTCCTTTATTATAGATCCTCATCAGGATTGGTACCAAGGTTATGCTGCCTTCATAAAAGCAATGGGGAATGACCCCTCTTTTTTCAGTTCACGTATGGCCAGTACAATTTCTTAAGTGTTCAGTAGAATTCACCAGGTAAGTCATCTGGACTGGAGATTTTCTTTCAGGGAGGGAAACTTTAATTACGGATTCAACTTCTTTAATACTTTATTCAAATGTTGTATTTCTTCTCATGTCAGTTTTGGTAGGTAATACTTCTCTAAGCATTCCTCATTTTATTGAAATTTTCAAATGTATTGTTAGAAAGTTGTTGACAATATCCTCTCATTATCTTTCTCATGTCTGTAGGATCTTAAGTGACATTTCCCTTTCTATTATTTATGCCTTTAGTTTGCTTTCTTCCTCATTCTTACATAGATTTACCAATTTTATGAACCAGCAAGAAATCTTTTGCCTTTATTCATTTTTTTTCCTTTAATTTTTTTTAGGCCGCACTTGTGGCATATGGAGGTTCCCAGGCTAAGGGTCAAATTGAGCTGCAACTGCCAGCTTATGCCCACAGCCACAGCAACAGCAACACCAGATCCGAGCCGCGTCTTCGACGCACACCACAGCTCACAGCAACGCCAGAGCCTTAACCCACTGAGTGAGGCTGGGGATCAAACCCACATCCTCATGGTTCCTAGTCAGATTCGTTTCCACTGCGCCACAATGGGAGCTTCCTATTCATTCTTTTAACTGTATGTTGAAGCTTTATTTCATTACATTCTGTTCTTATCTTTATTATTTCTTCCTTCTCCTTCCCAGAGATGTAATTTGCAGCTCTTTTTACAACTTATTGCAATGAATTCTTAGGTCATTCATTTGTCGCTCTGCTTCATATGCTTTCAAGTCTATAAATTCTGTCTAAACACATTACTTATATCTCATTAGTTTTGATATGATCATTCAGTTTAAACTATTTTCTAATATCCATAGTAATTTCTTCTTTGATCCATAGGTTATTTAGAAGTATAATACTTAATTTCCAAACACAGATAGGTTTTCCAGTTATATTTCTTATACAGTTCTAGCCCAATTATATTTTTCTCAGAGGCCATTCAGTCTGTTTCAAATCTTTGACATTTGCTGAAGTTCACTTTATTGCTCCATGTATGGCTGATTTTTATAAATGTTCCACGTGGTTTAGAACTGTGTGTGCTCTGTGGCAGCACTCTTTTATTGTTTCATCACTAAATGTGCATCCCGAGACGCTACAGTTTAGTCTTGTTCATTTTAAAACCTGTTATATCTTTTTGTCTCTTTTCATCTCATCCCTCCTTTTTCTTTATAGTTTATCTGTTGAAGAAGCTAAGGGGCCCATGAATTCTTTAACTATTTGACAGCCTTATTTGTGAGAAATATACAGGTGGATGATAAAAAAAGTTAAAATCAATGTTCTCAGCCATCAGCTTTACTAAAATATAAAGAACTGAATACTGCTTTTTTTTTCTTTTCCTGATAAATGTAATCCTGAAATATCTTTCACCAATGCAAATGGATTTCAAATCTGTTCAGAATTACTCGTATTTGACATAATTGTGATACACTAATTTGCAGAATGTGCTTGCCCCTTGGGGGTATTTGCCCTGCCATTAATATAGGCCTCTTTGAAAGGCACATCAGCCCAAAGGGCCAGAGGCATTTAACATAAATGAGGACAGCATTTTTAACCCACCAACACAAAGTCTTCCATCAGCTCCATGGGCCCTGGGCCCTCAGGGAGCAGCACTGGCTCAGGGCACCAGGGTGGTACCATGAGTGCTGAGTGCTACTGCCTGTGGAGAGCAGGGCTCACACCAGCAGGACCAGCTTCTTTGGGGCACCTTCCAAAGAGCCTCATCTATTGGCATCCACGAAGCCACCCAAAGACACCTGTCACTCATTTGTGGGACACAAGTGTTCCACACCACGCTAGCTGCGACACTCTGAGCATTTCTCTACTAATGGATGTTTGGTTGTCTTAAGCCACCAGTTTGTGATACTTTGCTATGGCAGCTCTGGATAACTAATACATGTCCCAATCCGGTTGTTATTTTAGTTGGGATTAATTAAATTTATAAATATATTATTTTAGTGAACACTGACATCTTTATAATACTGAGTATTTGTCTATTATTTCGTTTTTTAAAAAATCATGTTTTATGATTTTCTATAGAATTTCAGAGTTTTATTTTCCTATAGGTTCATAATATTTCTTGTTAATTTTAAGACTAGTTATTTTACAGTTTTTGTAACTACTTTTGGGGGGGGTGCACCTGTGACACATGTAAGTTCCTGAGCCAGGGATCAAACCTGTGCCACAGCAGTGACCCAAGCTCCTGCAGTGATGATGCCAGATCCTTAACCTGCTGTGCCACAAGGAAAATCCCTTTTATAACCATTTTTTAAAAATGACCTTTTTATTCAATATGTCCTAAAGATTTTTGTTTTTTAAATTTAGTATCACCCTGCTTTCTAGAGAATTCTCACATTTGTCATCTTGCATAAATGGTACAAAACCTTTCCTTTTTCTCAATCCCGTACCCAAACTTTGAGGAAGTTCTGCAGATCACCCTAAATCTAATCATTTCTCACCACCCCCACTGCTACCCTCAGCTGGTTCAAGCCACCATCATCTCTTATCTGGATTACCATTTGTATGAATCAGGGTTTTCCAGAGAAACTGAGCCAACAGAACATCTATGCAAACATAATACTCAGGGAGAGACTGCTTTAAAGAACTGGCTCACATAGCTATGGAGGCTCAGCAAATCCAAAATCTGATGAGGTGGGCCAGCAGGCCGGAGGCCCAGGGAAGAGTTGTAGTTCAAGTCCAAGGCTGGAAGGATTCCTTCCTGATCAGGAGAGTTCAGTCTTTGTTCTACTAAGGCCTTCAACTAATTGGATGAGGCCCCCCCACATTATGGAGGGGAATTTGCTTTACTCAAAGTCACTGATTTAAATGTTAATTTCATCCAAGAAACACCTTCACAGAAACATCAGTTTGACCAAATATTTGGGTCCTGTGGCCAGTCTCCCCTTTTCCATGCCTCCTCACAGCCTGGCCTCCACCTGGCAGCCAGGGTGATCTTTTAAAAAGTTAAGTCAGACCATGTTTCTAGCAGCTTGATACCTTCTGTTGGGTCCCCGTGTCACACAGTCCTGATAATTACGTAGAAAGACTACATTTTTCTCTCTGCTCCTTTCCTTGGTGACCTCATCTTCTACCAGGCCCCTTGCTCATCTCCCCAGTGGCCTCCTGGCTGCTCTCAGAACCCATGACTCCCCCGTGGGGCCTTTGCACCAACTATTCCTTGTGCTTGAGACATTCACGTGGCTAAGAGTATCACCTGCTCAGTGACCTGCAGCCACCTCACTATTTAAACAGAACTCTTCCCCTCACCACTCTCTTGGTGTCTATTCTACCTTTTCTCTGCTCCTTTGCATGTATTGCCTTCTGAGCTACAACAGTAACCTTTTAATTTTATAACTATACGGATGGCAGCTCTCTCTCTCTGATTTGCTCACATGCTCAGGGCAAGGCTTAGAAGGTAGGTGACACTCAATAAACACTGGCTGAAGAAATGAATGACTGATAAAGTGCAAAGATGAGCTTTTTATTAAAAGTCCCCTGCCAGAGGAGTTCCCGTTGTGGCATAGCGGAAACGAATCTGACTAGTATCCATGAAAATGCAGGTTCTATCACTGGCCTTGCTCAGTGGTCAGTGATCCAGTGTTGCTGTGAGCTGTGGTGTAGGTCGTAGATGTGGCTAAGATCTGGCGTTGTTGTGGCTGTGGTGTCGGCCAGCAGCTGCTGCTCTGTTTCAGCCCCTAGCCTGGGAACTTCCATATGCCACAGGTGAGGCCCTAAAAAGCCTGCCAGAGTTTTTGGTTCCAGTTAGGATGGAGAAGCATATTCTACCCTATCTCCAAAGCTGGGAAGAATACCCACTGCAACCATGTGAGAGCTCTGAAAAGTTAATGATGTCAGACTGAGAAAGTAGGGAATCTGAAACTCAAAGAATAACCATATGGTGATAGAGTCCCTGTTTTTTTTTTTGTTTTTTTTTTTTTGCTGCTTTGTTTTTCCCTCCAATATGTCCTGGCTTAGATACTCATATCTCCCCAAATTATGAACACATAAAGACATCAACATTCCAAGAAAAAAAGTCACTCTATCTGTTCAGAGGACTCTGGAGTGAGAGAGGGGCTATGAGACAAAGTTTTTGGATTTCTTAGCACCCCCCCTACCCAACACACACACACACACCTTAGAAAGCTGCAGGGACAGGGGTAGATGCTGGGCAGTTGAGGACAACACTGGTGGCCCCAACAGGTCTTCCCTCTCACCACTTCCCCCTGAGGCAAATGCAGTGATGGGAAGCACAGGATAAGGTGGGAGGCAAAAGCCTGCATTTATAGCCAGCCCACTGGGACAGGGTGGCTCTGGGAGCAGGAGAGAAGATGAATAGCTAAAAACATTGTAAAAAAGAACAAAGCCAGTAAAGGCCACACTGCTTTTTTTTTTCTTAACCATTTTAAAATTTAATTTAATTTAATTATTTTCTTTTTAGGGCCACACCGGTGGCATATGGAGGTTCCCAGGCTAGGTGTTGAATCGGAGCTATAGCTGCTGGCCTACACCACAGTCACAGCCACATGGGATCCAAGCTTCATCTGTGACCTATACCACAGCTCATGGCAATGCTGGATCCTTAACCCATTGAGCGAGGCCAGGAATCGAGCCTGCATCCTCATGGATACTAGTCAGGTTCATTAACTGCTGAACCATGACAGCAACTCCAAACCATTTTTTTAAGCAGAAGTATAGTTGATTTACACTGTTGTGTTAGTTTCAGGTGTACAAGAAAGTGATTTTGTTATATAAAGATATATACCTATATATATATTCTTTTCCAGATTTTTTTCCATTATAGGTTATTACAAAATATTGAGTATAGTTCCTTGTGCTACACGGTAAGTCCTTGTTGGTTACCTATTTTATATACAGTAGTGTGAATCTATGAATCCCAAAATTCTAATTTCTCTCTCTTTTCCCCGTTGGTAACCCGAAGTTTCTTTTCTATTTTCTGTGAGTCTATTTCTGTTCTATAAATAAGTTAATTTGTGTCATATTTTAGATTCCACATATAAGTAATATCATATGACATTTGTCTTTCTCCATGTGACTTATTTCACTTAGTATGATAATCTCTAGGTCCAATCATGTTCCTGGAAATGGCATCATCTAATTCCTTTTTATGGCTGAGTAATATTCCATTGTATATGGACCATATCTTTTTTTATCCATTCCTCTGTCAGTGGACATTCAGGCTGCTTCAAGTCTTGGCTATTGTAAATACTGCTGCTATGAACACTGGGGTGCATGTATTTTTTTGAATTAGGGTTTTCTCTGGATATATATGCAGGCACATTGCTTGACTCAAAGTCTTATTCTAAAGCTACAGTAATCAATACAGTGTGGTATTGGTAAAACATAGACACAGTTCAATAGAACAGAGCCGAGAAATACTTTCACACAAATATGACCAATTATATTTTGCAGAGGTGCAATGGCAATTCGAGGGAGCAGGACTGTCTTTTCAAAAAACAGTGCTGGAAAAATTGGACATCTGTGTGCCAAAGATATAAAACTCAAGGTAACTTCATATCATGTTCAAAAATCTAACTCAAAATGAGGCATGGACTTAAATGTAAATATACAAGTAAAAAGCTTTTAGAAGAAAACATAGGACAAATTTTCACATCCTTGGGTCAGACAATGAGTGCTTAGCTGTGAGAACAAAACCATGATCCTTAAAAGAAAAAGCATTAACAAAATGGAAAAGAAACCATTGATGAGTAAATTTTATGCTGAGGAAGATGCTGTTAAGAAAATGAAAAGAGGAGTTCCCATTGCGGCGAAGCAGAAACGAATCTGATTAGTGTCCATGAGGATGTGGGTTCAATCCCTGGCCTTCCTCAGTGGGTTGGGGATCTGGTGTTGCCCTGAGCCTCAGTGTAGGTCACAGACAAGGTTTGGATCTTACGTTGCTGTGGCTGTGGCGCAGGCCAGCAGCTGTACCTCTGATTTGACCCCTAGCCTGGGAACTTCATATGCCATGGGTACAGCCCTAAAAAGAAAATGAAAAGAGAGTATTTGGAAGAAATACTTTTCAAATCACACTTCTGACAAGTGCCTGGTGTCTAGAATATGTAAAGAGTCCCAAAACCAACACCCTAGGAAGAAAATGGGAAAAGAGCTGACAGACGTTTCAATGTAAAAAGACATACAGATGGCAAACAAGCACATGAAAAGATGCTGAATATCACTGGTTAGTAGGGAAATGCAAATTAAAACCACAATAACATACTACAAAACATGTGCCTATTAGAGTGGCAAAACAAACACAACCAAGCTAAGCTAAACAAGTGCTGGGAGGATACAGAAAAAGATGGCATGTGAACTCCAGCAAGATAAACAGCTGGCAACGTCTTAACAAAGTTAGTAACCTGTACATCTGACCCAGCAACCTTCCTCTAAGGTATTTAATTGAAAAAAATGAAAAGTAGAGTTCCCATTGTGGCTCAGCGGAAACGAATCCAACTAGTAACCATGAGGTTGCGGGTTCAACCCCTGGCCTCACTCAGTGGGTTAAAGATCCAGCATTGCCATGAACTGTGCTGTATGTTGCAGACACGGCTTGGATCCTGTGTTGCTGTGGCTGTGGTGTAGGCTGACAGCTGTGGCTCCACTCAACCCCTAGCCTGGGAACCTCCATATGCCAGGGGTGCAGCCTGATAAAGCAAAAAAAGAAAAGGAAAAGAAAAAATTGAAAAGTTCTATCTATACAACAATGTATATACAAATGTCTACAGAGGCTTTATTCATAAAAACCAAAAAAGTGGAAATAAAGCAGTATTTTAATGGGTTAAGAGAGAAAGCAGCTGTGTTATATCCATATAAATTAATAGTGCCTAGCAATAAAAGGGAACCCAATTACTTATATATACAATAGTGTGTCAGAGTCAAACACACCAAGCTAAGTTAATGAAGCCAGTCTCGAGAGAGTACATATTCATGAGTCCATTTAGATGACATTCTGGAAGAGGAAAAACTACAGGGATGGAGAACAAGTCTTTGTTTCCAAGGATTAGCAGTGGTGTCAAACTAGGAAGCAGCAAAATAAGAGAATTGTTGGGGGAGGGGCTATGGGCTTGTTTATATCCTATTTGTAGTGGTGATGGTTATATTAATCTCTGCATATGTTAAAATTCATGGAACTATATACCTAAGGTGAATTTTACTGCATGTAAAATTTTAAAATATTTTAAACTCATTGCCATAGTTATGAAAATATTTGATATCCTGAAATACTCAAGTCCCATAATATCTGACTAGCATTCTAGAATTTTACATATCTGGAGAGCACAGTAAGAATACCAATATCACTATTTTTTTCCATTTTCTATGTGGCAGGAAGGAAAAAAGACTTCTTAAATTTTTAATATTTTAGCTTTTAAAATTTAGCTTGACACTCTTCACTCTTCTCATGTATTAGGAAAGAGGCACACGTCAGCTCAAGGGAGTGGCCTGTTGTTCAAGAAAAAGCAATGGTTTCATCTAGTGTTCACACCAGGTAACAGAGTCCCTCCCTCCCCAATTCTCATCACCATTTTTACCCATTGCCTCTACTCATTCTGGAAGAAGCAAAAGAGACTGAGACTCAGATTTTGTTGTGTGGAAGTAATTTGGGATAGGATGGTAGTTAGGCAGCATGCTATGGGATGGCCTTTCTATGGGGCTGTCACCTGCGCAGTAGACTGAAGGAGGGGGAGGAGAGAGCCAGGCTGAGATCTCAGGGAGGGGTGTGGCAGGTAGGGAAAATGGCACAAACAGGGACACCAAGGAAGGAGGATCAGGAAGATGAGGGTGACTGGGGCCAAGGGAGCGAAGGGGAGGGACCAGGGGAAGGGCAGGGACATCATACAGATGGATGACCTTGGAAGGTGTGATGAGGAGTCCAGATGAATATTCTAAGTGGGAATATTCTGAGGACTGACATGATGTGACCTGGGTTTTTTAACTGTTCACCTCCGTGGCCCACAGACTCAGAGGCCAGAGTGGAATGAGAGAGATGGTATGACAGCTGCATTGGTCCAGCAGGAGATGACAGTGGTTTAGATCTGGGAAGGCATGGTGCAGGTGAGGAGAGTGGTGGGATCCTGGAAGCATCATGAAGGAAGAGCGAGCAGGTCTTGCTGATGGACCTGGCTGTGAGAGAGACAGGAGTCCAAGTGAACAGTGAAATTTTGGGTCTGGGCAACTGAGTGAATGGCATTATCAGTCACTGAGATGGGGCAGAATTGGGAATGACATGAAGAATTCTGCTTTGGACTTGTTCAATGTGAGATGCTCATCAGAAATCCTATGAAGATTGTGACTGGGCAGACGGACACCTGAGTCTGGAGCCCAAGGAAGAAGCTCGGCTAGAGAAGGCACTCAGAACCTGGGCCTAGGTGAAATTACAGGGTGGAAAGAAAATGGAGAGAGGATGGCAAGACCCAGCTCTGAAGCATCCTTCCCTTTAGGAGGTAAAGCCAGCCAAGAGGCCAGGCGGAGTGGGGAAGCCAGGTACAGAGGGGTAAACCCATGGAGAGAAACTTCCAAATGTTGGGTCAAGGGAGGGGAGTCTAAGACTTGACCACTAGGTTTGACAGTGTGATTATCATGGGGACCCAGGAAGAGTGCCAGGACTTCCAGGCAGTGTTGCAGGTACCCAGTGGGCTGCTGTCACAACCTGGACCAGTGTTCCTTTGGGATGGGAAGTGGTACCCAACCTGTGGCAAGTATGGTGACAGGCCAACTGCAGGAGGCCCAGTGCTCAGGGAGCCCAAGCAGTCGGTGGAGGTAAGAAACTGGAGTCAGGGTGACCAGGAAAATCTTCAGGACCCTAGCAATCCTTGGTGATGGAAGAGTAGAGCATGAGGGGCTTCCCAAGTATGGAGCATCAGGGCAGCAGCCTGTTTACTCAAATGGGAAAGAAAATGGTGATCCTGTGTGAATTCTGGAAGACTGAAGACACCAAGATAATTACGCTTACAAAGAAGGAAGAAGTAGCTTTTTTTTTTTTTCCAAAGGAAAAGCTAAATATAACAAGTTTAGAATACTAGGTGACAATGTCTTCATTTTAATTAACTTTCAGAATTCAGTATATTTTAGAAAAAGATAGACTTTTCTTTCTGACCACACTGAGCCAGTTTTTAATTCTTGCCTAGTATTTTTTTCCCAAGAAAGTTATATCAAAGTACCTGAGACCTATGGAAAATAAACAGGCAAACATTCCCTTTTATTTTTAAGTTCATTCACCAAGAACCCAACTATTTAAAGCTTTCTATAGCTAAATGAGAACATCAAATTTCAAGTTTATTTCTCACATACAGGACAACCTATTCTTTCTTTTATATATATATATATAAATATAAATACAGGATGATTACCTGGTCAGGTAAAATGACAACATTAATCATTTTGCTTTTCAGCTAACATGTAAAATAATCAAGGTCAACGCGAATGTTTAAATAATTTGAACATACTGACCACTCACATCACCTTCTATCATACATATCATCTGACACTGAAAGATTAATAATAATAAGCTGGTTGTTTATAGATTAGACATTTAAGATACAGATTCTTTCCACTGGTGTCTATAACCAGCTTTGGTTGAAATATAAAGATAGCAAAAAAGTAAATAAATAAAATAAAAGTAAGAAATGATATTAGGGGGAGAAAAACTTCCCTATTGCTATAGACTGAATTACACCCTCCCCAAATTCTCATGTTAAAGTCCCAACCCCTAGTGTGACTGCATCTGGAAATGGGGCTTCTAGGAGATAAATTAGGGTTAGCCAAGTCAGATGAGGGAAGTTCTCATCTAGGATTGGTGACCTTTCTAGGAAGGGGAAGAACAAAAGAGCATGGCCTCTCCACATGGAGGCAGAGGACAGGCCACACAGCAATGCGACCAGAAGGCAGCTGTCCACAAGCCAGGAAGTGGGCTCTCAGCAGAACCCAAAAAGAACTCTGAGACACCAGTGTTGTTTTTTTTTTTTTTTTAAACACCTGCGGCATATGGAAGTTTCTGGGCCAGGGATCCAACCTGGGCTACACTGCAGCTGTGGCAATGCTGGGTCCTTAACCCACTGTGCCACAGTGGGACTCTCAGAGTCTGTTGTTAAGCCACCCAGTCTGTGGTGTTTTGTTATGGGGGCCTCAGCTGACCAAGACATCTACTAAGGAGTTTTTATTTTTCCTATTTTAGAAAAGAAACAGTAGGTGGGGTTAAATGTCAACTAATAAGCAATGAGTTTTTACTATACCTCTGTGAATTTGGGGAAAGACAAAGAGTTGAAAATGAAGTAAGTGTCTTCTCCCAAGATTCCCATCTTTGGCTCACTTCCTTATACACCATGATCTCAACAGTTTCCCCCAAACAGACATGTGGACTCTTCTGATGCTTGTTTAAAAGCAGGGTGAGTTGTTTTGACACTTTTTCTAAACTCACTCCTGGGAAACGCTGGTCACAGGCAGAGCAGAGAATTCTTCAAGTCTCAGCCTCTAAAGCTCTGTGACATCACCTCGGGCAGGGCGGGGTCACTCAAAAAAGCACGGCTGTGGGGCCGAGCTACCTCCTTCCCCAGCCAACCCTGCGGGATCACCTCCTTTCTCTCTGACCCCCAGTCTCTTCTTCAGGTACAGCAGGATCACAGCTTTCCTGTGGCCAGTGGAAAGGGTGAAAGACTGACATGCAGCAACTGCCTGGGATAATTCCTGGCACAGAATAGGAAGCAGTTTCCAGAATGATGGACTGTCACACAACAGCAGAAAATGCACTGCAAGGGAAGTCGTAAATTTGAGTGTGGTCATAAGGATAGTTCCCAGAGGAATTCCTTTACAAATGTCTTCAGTTCTTGTGATCCTTATGCCTGCTGCTCACATGCTATGGAACTGTCATCACCAGCTTGCAATCTGTTGCCATGCCCCAAGGCTCCTCTTCGCTTCCTCACAGAGGCAGCATCAAGCCAAAAGCACAGGCTCCAGACCAGGACTGCCTGGGTTCAAATCTGTGTGCTTCGGCTTACTCATCAATTAAAGGTGTTTCATAGGAATGCCTGTCACACAGGATAATGTCAGGAGTTTAATAATGGTACATGTCGAGCTCTTGTCATCATGCCTGGCACACCCGGCCCGCTGCGGATGTCCACATGGCCTCCGCAGGTGACCAACAAGGTGAGAGGGAAACACCCCAGGTCTGCTCCATGGGACACAGCCCACACCACCTCTCCACCCCCACTATGCAGCCCTCCCCCAGCTCCTCATGAAATCTATAGGGCAGACATCTCAAGAGATTCACCAGCACACTCAATAAAGGAAGGAAGAGGCATGTTCTGAGAAGGACAGAGGAACAGAAGTAAGTGCCCTCACCTTCCAAAGCAGCCGTGAGCCAGAAGGCAAGCTGGCCCCATCCTGAGAATTCTCACAGACACTGCCAGTCACTCTAAGAAAACCCCTTTGGAATAGAAGCTCATCTTGTGCATGTCCTGAGCTCCACAGAGGTAGAAAGGGCCAGAATGGAGGGCTAGGCCAGTGCTCACAGGGGGGCAGGACACCCCAGCTCAGCCAGTGCTCACAGGGGTGGGGGACACCCCAGCTCAGCCAAGGGGACATTACGTGGGACATTTCAGGAGGAATGTCAGGACCTTGGCAGGTGAGTGCTCAGCATGCTGGTCTCCCTACCCACTCTTGGGGTAGAAGCCAGGCTGGAGGAGGAAACTGTCAGCACGTGGGAGCCCAGGAACACAGGCCAGAGCATCATGACAGAGCACGGGCAGGTGCATCTGCCAACAAACGCACTCCCACCACAGCACAGTAAACACACAGGACCAGGACTGCGAAACAGCCTGACAACCAGCAAGGAAACAAACCAAGACACTAGCTCCCCACAGTGCCACACAGAAACTCAGATCCCAATCAGAACATCCATCCAATGCCAGAAGGACTGGGGCTGATAAACGGGGAGACCACACTCACAGGGACCCGTCAAAATGGAGGAATCCAATTACAAGGTGAGAATTAGACCCTCACCATCGCACAGCTAATAATCAAGTTGGAAAGTGAGGACCCGGGTAGATGTGAGTGAAAATCACAGTAACGACCTGAGGGAAAGTGTGGGATCACCACAGTAATTGTGTGGAGGAGGAAAGAGGATATGCGTGAGCTGGTGACAAAGTGTATCTTCTTTTCCCTTCGCTCTAGAAACTAACATGCCTTCTCTGGAAGGGACACCAACGTGAGGTTTAGAATTAACTTATTTCAGATCAGTGCTGTTCCTGTTAATTTCAAATTTAAAAAAAATAGTTTAAAACATACGTAGTGTCTATTGTTCAGCACAGAGAACTACACTCAATATCTTGTAATAACCTATATGGAAGAGAATGTAAAAAAAGAATATATATATATAACCTATATGGAAGAGAATGTAAAAAAAGAATATATATATATATATATATACACACACATATATATATATAACTAAATCACTTTACTGTACACCTGAAACTAACACATTGTAAACAACTATATTTCAACAAAAATAAAAAAATAAAAAATAACATATGTGGCGTTATTCCCTAGTAGCTCCTGTCTTTTATCAGCATATGTACTGAGGATTTTCTGAATTATGGCCACCAGATAGGAAAGACTGACCATTTCTGGATAGTTCAACAGTTTACTGCTTTTACTGTTTTAATTTTACATATTACTTAGTTTATTAGAAATGCAGATGGTTTTTATTTTCAAAAACAGAGTCATCTGGAGTTTCCTTTGTGGCACAGTGGTTAACGAATCCGACTTGGAACCATGAGGTTGTGGGTTCGGTCCCTGCCCTTGCTCAGTGGGTTAATGATCCGGCGTTGCTGTGAGCTGTGGTGTAGGTTGCAGACGTGGTTCGGATCCTGCGTTGCTGTGCTTCAGGCGTAGGCTGGCAGCTACAGCTCTGATTTGTGTGGGAACCTAGCCTGGGAACCTCCATATGCTGCGGGAGTGGCCCAAGAAATAGCAAAAAGACAAAAAAAAAAAAAAAAAAAAGTAAAAAAATACAGTCATTAATGTAAAAGGAAAAAAATACACTCAACATTTCTTCAATAAACATATCTGTTGAACACTGACTCAGGCAGTGAAGATATAAACCAGATCAAGACCTCTCCCAGCTGTAGAGAAAATCATGCAAGGCTGCAGATTCGGGAAGACAGAGGTTAATCCAAAGGCAGCTTCATTCCAGAAGTGCAGGAGTGGGTTCAACATTAGGAAACACAATCCATCTTGCTAACAGAGCTAAGGAGAAAAATCACATGATCCTCTCAAGGATGCAGCAAAAGTATGTGAGTGATTCAGTGTCTGTTCATATGAAAAACACTCAATAAAACAGGAATTGAGGGAGATGATAAAGTCAGATCCCAACAGGATAGAAAATATGAACAGAGAACTAGAGGCTTTCCTGCCAAGTCTGCAGGAGACAAGGGTGCTTGCTACGTCCCCAACTGTTCAGCTCTGAGTTCAAGGGAACAGCCCATCATTTAGACAAAAGAAAAACTGGAGGTAAAAACATTGTGAAAGAAGAGGTTAAATTATCCTTATTTGTACAGCATAATTACAGATGTGGAAAGCTGAGTCCATGCAAAACAAGTGTACACACACACACCCACACACAGCCCAGAAGTAAAACTTAGTTTAAAACAACAACAACAACAACAAAAACAGCCTGGAATTCCAGCTGTGGCACAGTGGGTTAAAGATCCAGCACTGTCACAGCTGTGGCATAGGTCTCAGTTGCAGCTTGATTCAATTCCTGGCCCAGGAACTTTGGTATGCTGCAAGTATGGCCAAACAAACAACAAAACCCATTCACCCCTCCTCAAAAACAAACAAACAAAACAGACTGTAAAATACATACACAAAATCAATAATGTTCATTTATACCAAAGATACATTGGAACATGTAACTAAAGATCACATTTACAATAGCAAAATACTAACATTGGAAACTTAACAAGAAATGTCTAAAGCCTATAGAAACAAAACTGTGAAATGCTCATGAAGAAAATAGCCTGAATACATGGAAAGATGGGCTATGTTCCTGCACAAGAAGATTCAACATCACAGAAACATCAATTCTCCCAAAGTTTACCTTTAAATAATACCATATCAATTTAAAAAAATCACATCATTGTTTCCTAGAAGCCAGGCAAAGGGATTTAACAGTTCATTTGGAGGAAAAACCAAAGCCAGAATTGCTAACCTTAGCAAAGAACAGTGAGGAATGCTATGCCTACCAGATGTTACAGTGTATCAAAAAAGATGTTACAGTGACAAAGTGTATCAAAGCAGCATATTGATGGTATGTGAACAGACAGACCAATAGGATAGACCTATCTATAGTCATGCGCAGTAGGAGAGAATCCAGAAATTGATCATTTGTCTATGGAAATCTAGTACATAAAAAAGCCGTCATTTAAAATCCAAGGGAAAAATAGACTTTTAATAAATGGTGCTGATAAAATCAGAGAGCCACACGGAAAAGGAAAAATATACATCTGCTTTGCACAAATTCCATCAGGATTAATTCCAAATAAATCAGAAACTTAAGTGGAAAGATAGAGAGATCCCATTTAAGTATTAGGAGAAAATAAGGAGTTCCTTCCTCTAGACCTACAAATTGAGAAACAATCCTATTACACATACTCCAAAGCAGTATTTTCCCTGAAAGATCGAAATATTTAACTACATAAAAATAAGAATCTTTATGTGTACAAAAACCACCAGAAGTAAATTAAAAAGCAAGTGATACATTAGGGAGGAGGGTGTAACTTGAATCACAGAATCGGTTTGCATCCCTCCTGTATAGAGAGTACAGTGCAACTGTGAGAAGGATAGGAACGCCTTCTCTACAGTGCCTAAGACCCATCCCCAGGATATACCATTAAGTCACAAACCAAGCACCAGGACAGTGCATATAGCATGCATAGTGTGTGGACAATGTGCAAATGTGCTTATAATTTTTAAAGGAAAGTAAAAAAAAATAATAACCCAGGAGTGGTTGCTATGGGGTGGGGGAGGAAGGGGAGAGGGTGGAGAAATAGAAACAGAATAAAGAGGGCAGGGATTACAACCAGAATTCTTCAAAAATATTATATTGTACAGACTTGACTTTGTAATAGTAAATGTTCTGTATAATCATGAAACAATTAAATCAAAACTTAAAACATAAATCTCTAAAATCAAAACAAAAGGAAACACACCAGTATATTGGGTTGGCAGCTTCACTATAGAGAGTGGTTTTAAAGTGACTACAAAAATAAGTAATTTCACTGTATCTCTAAAGAAGTATATACATCCTAAGGGATAATCAAGGGATGTGTGGGCTCTAGCTGCCCATCTGGTCCAGTGAGAAAAGATAAGAGAGAGATTAAGAGACAGAACAAATATAGAAAGAAAGGAGAGAAAGAGACAAAGAGACAGAGAAACCTGCACAGTGGATGACTGAAGATAAAACAAATGATTGGTATGTATTAGGTGTGATAATGGCGTTGTGACAATATCATTTTTAAAAAGGAATCATTTTCTTACATACTTCAGTGTTTTGAATGAAATGATATGATGCTCAGGATTGCTTTAATAATCTAGAGAGAAATGGTAGAGGTACTGGTGAGAGAAGAATGGCCAGAGTTGTTTAGCTCAGTGATGCATGCACAAGAGTTCACTGCATTATTTCTTTTACATGTGCATATGTTTGTGCATATGATGATGATGATGATGATGATGATGATGTCGAGCTGCAGTGTGTGAAAGTTCCTGGGCCTGGGATCAAACCCTCACCACAACAGCAACTCGAGCCTCTGCAGTGACAATGCCGGATCTTTAACCCTCTGAGCCACATGGGAACTACTGCATATTATTAATTATGCAAACAATGCATAATTATCCACAATTAAACACTGTTTAAAAAAATCACGAAAACCATAGGTTCAGATCCCAGTTCTGCTACTCAGTCATGCAGCCACTTTTTAAAAAAATGTCCTATGGTTTGGGAATCTTAGTTCCTTCATTTTTAAAAAATTTTAAGTATAGTTGATTTACAATATTGTGGTAATTTCTGCTGTACAATAAAGTGATTTAGATATATATATATATATATATATATATATAATTTTCACATTCTTTTCCATTATGATTTATCATGAGATATTGAATATAGATCCCTGTGCTATACAGCAAGACCACAGTTCCTTCATTTTAAAAAGACGACCCTTTAACAGAAGTCATAAGGTAAATTAACAACATAATGAAGGCCAGTTATAGAGAAGAACTGAACTAAGGCTAGTTATTTTTTATATTTGTATAAACATAAAACAAATAAATACATAAGTACAATTCTTCCAAATTACCAAAAATATTTTACCAAACCCCAAATCAAAGATTTCAACTGATGCTTTAAAGGGAAGTGAAGAATTGAGCCTTTCAGTTTGATGAGTACACAAAACAGCAATGCTAGACCAGAGCTAAACTGATACCCAAATGTATCTCTCAATTGTTGCCAAACTCAAATACCAGGTTCAATGCAGGAATTCTGAGTAACATCTAGAGAACTACATATAGCTATTACCATACGAAACATTAAATTTGTGGGACCATAGATGCTACACTAAATCTGATGTTCTTAAAACTTTGCTAACATATTCTGCTTTATTGTTTCATAAAAAACACAGTAACCATATTAGGTTAATTATAAAGTCACAGGCAAAACATTGCTCCTTTTAAAATAGCCAGGTAGATAGAATACTTTAAAATGAAGAAATACTTTAATAAAAAATAATCTGGGATGGACATGGAAGCATTAAGGAACTAGCTCTGTATAGCCCTGGGATTTACATTCAAACACTCAATCAAATTTGAACTCATCACTTATGCAAAATGGAACATGAATCTCCCATTAAAATGATCATATCTGCTGGCTTTTTAAAATGCTCAACTGCATTAGACATTGTAGAGGAAAATTAAATATTATATAGTTTCAATGATGCTTCTGTTTTAACCCAGAAAACATGGGGTTTGACCACAAAGCAATAGGAGAAACCATGGTCTCGTGCAAAATTTACTTTTAGAGGTCAATCACTCAAAGAGGCAGACGGTGTCACAGCAGCAAAGTCCAAAACTTCCACACATGTGACTTGGATGAGATGGAGAGAAGGACTCCAGCCCGATCCAGAGAAAAGACCCAAGGTTCCCATCAAGTGAATTAAGGGGGCCAGGCCAGGTGCCATTCCAATGATGCTGCTGCAGGAGGTGTGGTTTTTCCGCATGAGTTTACTGAATACCCGTCCAGACCCGGCTTTCAGAACCAGCACACCACTCCTGACTTTAGATGTCAATTTTCATTGTTGGACCCCAATCGGACCCCTAGCTTGGAACCTCCATATGCTGCAGGTATGGCCCTAAAAGACAAAAAGACAAAAAAAAATTTTTTAAGCTATGAAAAATAAGAATACCTCACTTCTACATCTGTGCTGCATCTTCAAACTGAGCAAGAACCCTGCAAGAAGGTGTCAGAGTGTCAGCAGCCTTTGGCAGGGAAGAGCTCTCTGCAGAAAGCCCCTGTGTCTTGTCACTAACCTTAAACCAGGCACCCCCATGCTCTACTCATCTCCCGCCCAAGCACACCTTTCAAAGCTTTCAATCACACCGTACATTGCCTAACTTGTTGGCTCTTTCTGTAGATAGAAGTAGAAATGAAGAGTAAATAATGAACAGATGGCCTGATCTCTTCCTTAGCATCCCCTCCAGTAATCTCGTGAGAACAGACTGTGTGAATAAGACAGCGTCTGAAGAAAGATCAGGAGGTGTGACAAGCCTGCATGCAGTGGGGGATGGCGAAGACTCTGACCACCCCTCTCCATGATTAACTGAGATCACTTCCCTTTTTCCCTTTAAAAGCTTTCATGGCCAAGAAGAACTTTTGGAGGTATTTTTTGGGGGGACACTAAGTCCACCATCTCCCAGGTTGCCAGCATCCTAGTTAAAAGTGACTTTTCTTTCTACCAATATCTGCCTCCCTTGAGTACTGATTTTTGAGCAGTGAGCAGCCTGACCTTTTGGTAACAAGGGAACTTCCGATTGCTTCCATGGACACTGAGCACATCTGAAAATGGTAACAGCAGCCATTCCATTCTTTTCAGATGAACGGAAAGAGGAGGGTGTGTGGGGTTTTTCCACATCAACACCCAGTTCTCCAACTTTCAGAAGCCAAATGTGTGTCCAACAATGCCAGTCAACTCAGACACTAACTAGCCAGATTCCTGCAGACCCCATAGTTCAGGGCTCAGTCACACACCACTGTCCCTACTTCTGAAGTTAGTCCTGAATCCTGGGACCACCTATTCTTCTGGTTCTAAATCAGGGGGTTCCTGTTGCCTCCTGCTGAGGTTCAGTAATTTGCTAGAATGGCTCACAGAATGAGGAAAAAAATGCTTATGTTTACTGCTTTATTATAAAGGATACAATTCAAACAGCCAAATGGAAGAAACACCTAAAACAAAGGGGGGGGGTGGTGTTGGGGACAGGGATGGGGCATCCGGTTAAGGATTCAGCGTTGTCTCTCCAGCAGTATGGGTTTGACCCCTGACCTGGGACAGTGGGTTAAGGATTAGCTGTGGCATAGGTTGCACCTGTGGGCTCAGAATCTATCCCTGGCTCGGGAATTTCCATATGCTACCAGGGCAGCCAATAAAAACACAAAAAACAACAACAACAAAAAACAAAAATGATAACATTCTCCTTAAATCCTTGAATAATAGTAACAAAGTGAGTGATTATAGCTTGTGGAAAAATGCAATGATTGATAACAATGTCACAAAGAGGGAAAGGAAGAAATTGGGAACACTGTTATAAGGTATCTGTACTAGAAAACAATCAGTGAATATTATTTGAAGGTGAATATAGACTAGTATAAAGTGTATATTGGAAACTTTACAGCAACCAAAATAAATAAATAAATATTTATTAAATATTTAATTTAAATATTTAAATTTAATTCTTATGCTGAAAGAGGAGATAAAATGGAATCATGTTCAATTAAAACCAAAGAAGGCAGGAAAAGGCATGGGGGGGAGAACAAATGAAAATAGAAAAATGTTACAAACATAGTAAGTATGGATCAAGTTAGATAGGAATCTAACAGTATCAATTCAACTATATCAATAATCACTTTAAATTTGAATGACCCAAATACTCCAATTAAAAGACAGAGACTATCAGAGTGGACACAAGAACAGAGTATATATGTGGTCTATAACAAACCCACTTAAATATAAAGACTCAGATTAAAAGAAACAGGATGGAGAAAGTTATATCATGCTCCAGTAATCAAAAGAAAGCTAGAGGATCAATAATAATTTCAGACAAAGGAGACTTCAGAACAAGGAAAATTACCAGGGAAAAACTGGGCATTGTTTAATGATATAGAGGGTCACTTCTCCAAGAAGACAGCACAGTCTCTAATATGTTTGCATCTAACAACAGAGGTTCAGAATAAATGAGGCAAAACCTGATGGAACTGAAAGGAAAAATAGACAAGCCCACTATTAGAGTTGAAGGCTCCAACACCCACTTACAGTAATTGATCAATCAAGTCAGCAGAAAATCAGTAAGGATGTAGTTGGACTGAACACTAACAATCAATTTAATCTCTCCAATATCTATAGATGATTTTATCCCACAAGAGCACAAACAGGATTCTTCTCAAGCTCACATGGGAAGTCCAGGAAAATAGACCACATTCTGGACCAAAGAACCCACCTTGACAAATTTAAAGGGACAGAAATAGGAATGTATATGTGTATGTGTGACTGGGTCACCTTGCCGTACAGTAGGACATTGACAGAACGCTATAAACCAGCTATGATGGAAAAAAATTAAAATCCTTAAATTAAAGGGACAGAAATCTTGGATCACAGAGGAATTAAACCAGAAATCAGTAACTGGAAAATGCTTAAGCATTCATATATTTAAAAACACATCTCTGGGAGTTCCCGTCGTGGCGCAGTGGTTAACGAATCCAACTAGGAACCATGAGGTTGCGGGTTCGGTCCCTGCCCTTGCTCAGTGGGTTAAGGATCCGGCGTTGCTGTGAGCTGTGGTGTAGGTTGCAGACGCAGCTCGGATCCCGCGTTGCTGTGGCTCTGGCGTAGGCCGGTGGCTATAGCTCCAATTCAACCCCTAGCCTGGGAACCTCCATATGCCGCGGGAGCGGCCCAAGAAATAGCAACAACAACAACAACAACAACAAAAGACAAAAGACAAAAAAAAAAAATAATAATAAATAAAAAAAATAAAAACACATCTCTGAATGTCATAAGGTTTAAAGAAGTCTCAGTTGAAATTTTGAACTAAATGAAAATGAAAATACAATTTATCAAAATTTTTCATGGATAGTTAAATCAGTGTTTTAAGCATTAGATGCATATAATAGAAAGAAGAAAGATATAAGCAGCAATAATCTAAGCTTGCACCTTAAGAAACTAGAGAAAGAGAAGCAACTTAAGCCTAAAGTAAACAGAAGAAATAATAAAAAATTGGGGCAGAAATCAATGAAATTGAAAATAGACAGCAGAGACTGGAAAATGATTATTGTCAAGAGAAGAAAAAAGACAAGCCACAGACTAAAAGAAAATATTTGTCAAACATATGTCTCATAAAACATTAGTATCCAAAATGCATAAAGAACTTTAAAACTTAACAATAAGAAAACAAAAAACCCAATTTAAAAAATTAGCAAAGATCTGAACAAACCTATCATCAAAGAAGATATAAGGATGGCATATAAGTGTAAGAAATAATGTTCAATATCACTGATCATTGGGAACTGCAAGTTAAAGCAATAATAGAGTTTCTGCTGTGGCACAATGGGATTGTCAGTGTCTCTGCAGCCCCACGATTCAGATTCTATCCTGACCTGCTCCGGCATTGCCAGAGCTACAGCATAGGTCACAGCTGAGGCTTGGATCTGATCCTTGGCCTAGGAACTCCATATGCCGCAGGCAAGCCAAAAAAAGAAAAATCACCACCACCAACAATAAGATACAATTAAAATTCAAAACTGACAGTGCAAATTGCTGCTTGATGGTGCATGACCAACAGGAACTCCTACAACGAGGCTGGTGGGAATGCAAAATGGTTCAGTTTCTTGGGACAACGGCTTAAAAATTTCTTATTTTATAAAATTAGACAAAGTCTAGAGTTCACACTGTGGTGCAGTGGGTTAAAGTTCTGTCATTGCCACAGCTGTGATACAGGTCACAGCCATGGTTTGAATTCAGTACCTGGCCTAGAAATTTCCATATGCCATGGGTACAGCCAAAAAACAAAAACAAAAACAAAAAAACAGAAAACAACTAGATATGTTCTTACCATATGATCCAGCAACCACACTATATTTATCCAAATGATTCGAAATATCTGCACATGAATGTTTAAAGCAGCTTTATTCATAATTGCTAGAAACTGGGAGCAATCAAGATGTCAATCAATAGGTGAATAGATAGATTGAATACATCTACGCAACGGAATATTATTTGGCAGGAAAATGAACAATGAAGCCACAAAAGATACAAATGAATATTAAATGCATATTGCTAAGTGAAAAAGCTTGAAAAAAAATCATACTACACACTGTGGTCTCCTCTCAAATTCATATGTTGAGATTCTAACCCCAAAAGCGGATGCTACTAGGAAGTGGGGCCTTTGGAAAGTACCTGAGTTGTGAAGGTGGAGCCCTCATGAAGGGACGAGCTTTATAAAAGAGGCTCTAGAGAGACAGATCCCTTGCTCTGTGGCCATCTTGGGACACAAGAAGTCTGCATCCCTGAACAGAGCCTTCCCTCGACCCCCCTGGAGCCTGGATCTTAGACTTGCAGCCTTCAGATGGTGAGAAATCAATCTCTGTTGTTGATAACCCACCAGTCAGTGGTGTTTTGTGATAGCAGCCAGAGCAGACTAAGACAGTGATTCCAATTACATGACATTCTGGAAAAGACAGTGCCCCAGCCATGGGGAAAGGATGAGCAATTGCCAGGGTTTGGTGGGCGTGAGAAGGACTGAAGAGGTTAATAGGCGGGAGGAGGGGGTAAGTAAGGGTGGTGGAGCTGTCGTGGATACACGACACAACACATTTGTCAGACTCCACTGAATGGTATGGCACAGAGCAGATCTTAATGGATGCAAATTTTTAAAAAGTTTTTAGGAAGTACGGGGATCCCAGGACTGTACAGCACAGGGAACTATATCCAATCTCTTGGGATAGAACGTGATGGAAGACAGTATGAGAAAAAGAATGTACATATATGTATGACTGGGTCACTTTTCTGTACCACAGAAATTGACACGACTGTAAATCAAATACACTATAATAAAATTTTTTTAAAAAAGAAAGTGGTAAAACAACCCATTTTATAACAACAAGAAAGTACCCCACTGAAAGGGCTGGGAGAGATGAGAACTAACCTAAACCGCTCTGGTGAAGTCTATAAAACTAGAGGCAAGGGAACTGCATGTCACCTAGACTCCAGTTGATAGGGTTATTTCCCAGAGGATACAGTCCACAGTCTTGATACCACTGCACAGGTGCCTGGTACCAAACAATTCAGTAAATGGACGGTGGATGGCGAGAGCTCGAATTCTCACCACTGGGGTGTGGGGACCTGGGAGGAACTAAAATGACCCATGTGGTCATGGATTGAAGTTGGGGAATCACTATGAACTCATGGTTAGCTTAGTTACCAATGGTTACAAACTGTGATATAATAGGTATTTCATCCCAGGTCCTGGCACAGAGTTCCTAAAATGCTTGTCATTTCCTGAGTGACAACAGTGGCAGGAGCATCTTTTATTATATCTGATTTCTGTCCCTGGTTCCTGAAATAGGTCCAGAACATAAAGGTAAAAGGAGCAGCTTCTGTTATTTCAAAACAAACACCTGAGTTTATGTTGAAAAGGTGACTTCTGGAAGGGGGCTCAGGGTTGCGGGCTGGTGGCCAGGGGAGGTTTGGGGTTTTCAGACCCACCCTGACCTTAGGCTGAGTTAATCACTAGTGGCCAATGATTTAATCAATTATGCCTATATAATAAGGCCTCCATCCCTCCCAAAGGGGTTTGGAGAGCTCGAGTTGGTGATCCACTGGGGTGCTGTGGGAACCCCTAATTTGTAGCCAGTTGGGAAGGAAGTTATGGGTAACCTGAAGGCCCACTGCCTATGACTGGGTCTGAAGTGAGGGGCAGGCTCGAGGCACCAAATCTTTAACCTATGGGGTCTGTGCCAACCCCAGGTAGCTGGTGTCAGAACTAGATCCATCACTGGACACCCAGTGCTGTCCAGACAGGTGGAGAACTGCTTCTTGTGAGGAAAACCCACACAGTTGGTGACCAGAAGAGAAGTACTGAGAGTAGAGAAACAGAAGCGTTTTCCTTCCAAATTCAGGAATGTACAGGTCTGTATATATGCATGTGATAGTAGGCATATGTTCTATTTGCTCATAGGACCAAGAAGCAGAGACTCCAAGAAGCAATAACATATCAGACTCTGATTTTGGATTTTTTTCTTTTGTCTTTTTAGGGCTGCACTCTTAGCCAATGAAATTTCCAGGCTAGGGGTCAAATCAGAGCTACAGCTGCTGGCCAAGGCCACAGCCACAGCAACACCAGATCTGAGCTGCATCTGTAACCTAAGTGGAAGCTTGCAACAATTGAACCCACATCCTCATGGATACTAGCTGGGTTCTTAACCCACTGAGCTACAATGGGAACTCACTGATCTTGAATTCTAATACTACTCTCCAATCAATGGAACCAGGGCTTCGTGGAGAAATTGCTGATTATAGGACTGGGGCAAGAAACATACAAGATGAGCCTGGGACATCTTATGGTAAGAGAAATCACACATACAACCTCACATGGATGTGGTTGTGACAAAGGGACACAGGAGTCAACAGGAACAATTTTAACCATATTATAAAATAGGTCTATAATAATAAAATTGGTCTATAACCCAAAGTGTAAAAGAAATGTCCATGAGTTCGTGCTGATATAACTGAATAATCGAATAAATAAATACCTGGAGAGAAGAGCCAGATTTGCCAGGCAGAAAAATTCCAAGTAATTCAGGTACATAATTCAGGAATATAGTTCCTCCCTCCCAAAGTGCGGGCTGTGTGCAGTGGCATCCTTCCAAAGAGGACAGTAAAAAATGGAGAAACCTGTCAATCACTCTGCCAGCTGGGGATCAAGGTCAACTCAACAGGCATAAGTCATGCTGACAGCACGTGCCCTTGACAGGATGGGATGAGACCGGCATTTTTCCCGTTTTTTCCTCTCCAAACCCCATAACCCCAGTCTAATCATGAGGAAACATCAGACGAGCCCAGCAGAGATCATTCTACATGATCAGCACTGCTCAAAACTGTCAAGGTCAAGCAACCAGGCAAGACTGAGAAACTGTCACAGTCAAGGGGCCTAAGGAGACATGGTGACTAATGTAATGTGGTGTCCAAATGGGATCCTGGAAGAGGAAGGACATTAGGAAAACTCAGGGAATTTGAATAAACTATGGACGTTAATGAACAACATGTGAATGATAAAAATGGACAGTGAGTGTTAATATAAGATGTTACTAATGGGAACTACAGGAATTCTTTACACTATCTCTGCAACTTTTTGGCCAATCTAGAACTGTATTAAAAGGTGAAGTTTGCAGCTTCCATCATGGCTTAGTGGTTAGCCAACTCAACGAGCATCCATGAGGACGCAGGTTCGATCCCTGGCCTCGCTAAGAGGGTTAAGGATCCAGCATTGCCATGAGCTGTGGTGTAGGTCACAGACATGGCTCAGATCCCACGTTGCTGTGGCTGTGGCGTAGGCTGGCAACTACAGATCTGATTTGACCCGTAGCCTGGGAACCTCCATGTGCCATGGGTGCAGCCCTAAAAGGACAAAAAAAAAAATGAAGCTTATTTTAATAATCCAAACAGCAATCATGAAGCATAAACATCTGAAAGTTGCACTCTCCCTCACTGCCAGCTGCTTTTATGAAATGATAGATGCTGGTCACCACAGGACCCCCAGGGAGGGCCAGGGGCTGACCCAGAAGATGAGCCACCTGCCCTGGATTCAGTCCCTGAGTGAAATGAACTTATAGAATGTGGGGAAAGGGCTTAATATTTTCTCAATGAAGTAAGGAGGAAGAATCTTAGAGCATGATTTTCAGGAGGGCCAGGGGGCTTCTCATTGGCACAGGCAGCATGATGATCACGGGCCGCCCAGCACCCCAGTGGGAAGGCTCACAGACACCCATGGGAGAGCCATGAGGACCACTGGGTGCATTGACCTCATCTCTCCCTTCCCTGCTGTGTTGGCCACAGTGAAGAACAGACACTGCTGGGAATTGGATCTGGAAATGCTGTCCGGGTTCTTCTAGGAACATCAGTGGTGCAAATGCTACAAGGAGGGACTTCCGCTGTGTTCCCTACACACCTCTGGGAGCCCACCTGGTGTGGGGAAACTCACACAGCATCACACAGCATCACAGAGGCTCCCTGGGGACATCTCAATGCAGCCTATGAACTGGGTACTTGAGGCATTAGTGCCCACATTCATCCACTATGGGATGGCCACGCACCTTGACCACTCCATCTGCCCACAACAACAACTCCACTCAGCCAAAGAAAATAGCACCAAAGCTCTGAGACCCCAGAGCTAACAGTCTGGGCTTCTCAGGAGAGAGGAAGATGCCTGGTAGACCAAGAATTTGGTTTTCACAGCCATCATACCTGTGGCCTTCATTTACCTGTATAGCTGGAGTGTTGGGATCAACCCCCAAACCATAATTGAATATTCTATGATAGCTGTCTTCTTCTGTAATGATTAAGTGAATATAAAAACATACCCTGCAAGCTAAATGGAATTTTTGAAACATCAACTATAAAAAACACATATCTTTCATATCTGATCATTAAAGCATAAATAAATGTTAATAATTTAGAATAAAATAAGATAAAGTGCACTCCTCATTCAGGCAAAACTACTGACAATTAAAAAATGTACCTTAGTGAAATTTATACCAGTAAAGGCTAATGTAAGGGATAGAGAAAGCCAGTGGATTTCTCATCCACCCTAAAAGAAATAACTGAAAACAAATAAGACATTTCAAAAGGAAGATGGTATAAAAATTCAGAGAACAAATGAGCTCATGATTCCAATGTAATACTATGAACATCATGTTAAATGTAAATAATGAATTTGAGCTAGAAAACTCATTTGCAGAGATGCAAACTGAGCTAAAGCCAATAAAGAGCAGATTGAATAATGCAGAGGAATGAATTAGTGATGTGGAAGACAGAATAATGGAAATCACCCAATCAGGACATCAGACAGAAAACCAAATGAAAAAACATGAAAGCAATATAAGAGATCTATGGGGTAACATAAAACAGGCCAATCTAGGCATAATGGGAATTCCAGAAGGTGAAAAAAAAGAAAAGGGGATTGAAGAAATTACGGCTGAAAACCTTCCAAATCTAAAGAAATTTGACACCAAATACAGGAAGCACAGAGGGCCCCAAACAAGATGAACCCAAACAGGCCCACACCAAGACAAATTATAATAAAAATAGCAAAAGTTAAAGATAAAGAGAGGATTCTAAAGGCAGCAAGAGAAAAGCAAAGCGTTAATTAAAAGGGAAACCCCATAAGGCTATCAGATGATTTCTCTACAGAAACAGTACAGGCCAGAAGGGAGTGACAAGATAAATTTAAAGTGCTGAAAGGAAAAAATGTGCAACCTAGAATAATCTATTTGTCAAGAATATCATTTTAAAAAGAAGGGAAAATAAAAAATTTCTCCAACAAACAAAAGCTAAAAGAGTACAGCAATACTAAACACTTTCTAAAATAAATACTGAAAGGGCTCCTCTAAATTAAAAAAAAAAGTAAGAATAAATAGAATGGAGGAAACCACAATTTGAAAGCAATCACTCAAATGAGGCAGCATACAGATCTAAACACGATGATGTTAAAAAAAAAATTTTTAAAGACAAAAAAAATCATACAATATGGGGAGGGAAAATAAGAAAATGTAGATTCCTGTTTTTAAATTAAAAAAAAAATTAACGATGTGTTCGAGCCTATATAGCTATCAGGCTAAAGCAAGCAGATAAGAAGGTGTTAACAGGGCAACCACAAATCAAAATAGAACATCACATTCACAAAAACTGAAAAGAAAAGCACTCAAGCATACAATAAATGGAAACCATCCAACCAAAAAAAAGAAAGGAAGAATGGAGAATCATAGAATCAACTGGAAAACAAAGTCTAAAATGGCAACAAATACATATCTATCAATAATCACATTAAATGTTAATGGACTGAATGCTCCAATCAAAAGACATAGAGTGGCAGAGTGGATAAAAAAGCAAAAACCTACAATCTGCTGTCTACAAGAGACTCACCTTAGGGCAAAGGACACATATAGATTGAAAGTGAGGGGATGGGAAAAGATATTTCATGCCAAAGGACAAGACAGGAAAGCAGGAATTGCAATACTCATATCAGACAAAATAGACTTTAAAATGAAGGCCATAAAGAAAGACAAAGAAGGACACTATTTAATGGTTAAAGGATTCATTCAGGAAGAAGATATTACAATCATCAATATATATGCCCCTAATACAGGAGCACCCAATTACCTACAACAATAGGTAACAAACATAAAAGGAGAAATAGATTGGAATACAATAATAGTAGGAGACTTTAACACCCCACTCACATAAATGGACAGATCCTCTAGACAGAAAACCAATAAAGCAACAGAGATCCTACATGATACAATAGAAAAGTTAGACCTAATTGATATTTTCAGGACATTACATCTAAAAAAATCAGAATATACGTTCTTCTGAAGTACACATGGAACATTCTCAAAGACAGATCACATACTGGGGCACAAAGCTAACCTCAACAAATTTAAGAGTATAGAAATTATTTCAAGTATCTTCTCTGACCACAATGGCATGAAACTAGAAATCAATCACAGGAAAAGAAATGAGAAAAAACCTACTACATGGAGACTAAACAACATGCTACTAAAAAAACGAATGGGTCAATAAGCAAATCAAGAAGGAAATTAAAAAATTCCTCGAGACAAATGATAATGAAGACACAACCACTCAAAATCTATGGCATGCTGTAAAAGAAGTGCTCAGAGGGAAGCTCATAGCAATACAAGCCTTCCTCAAAAAAGAAGAAAAATCTCAAGTCGACAACTTAACACCTGAATGAATTAGAAAAAGAAGAACAAACAAAACCTAGAGTCAGCAGAAGAAAGGAAATCATAAAGATCAGAGAGGATAACAATATAATAGAGATTCAAAAAACAATAGAAGAAAATCAAGAAAACCAAGAGCTGGTTCTTTGAAAAGGTAAACAAAATTGACAAACCTCTGGCTAGACTTACCAGGAAGAGGAGAGAAAAAAAACTAAATAAAAAAAAATAAGAAATGAAAAAGGGTAAGTCACAATGGATATTACAGAAGCACACACACAAAAAAAGATTGTATGCTAATTGTATGCCAAGAAATTTGACAACCTAGAAGACATGGACAACTTTCTAGAGACTTACAGCCTGCCAAAACTGAATCACGAAGAAATAGA
Organism: Sus scrofa; assembly: GCF_054392235.1. Lineage (NCBI taxonomy): Eukaryota > Metazoa > Chordata > Mammalia > Artiodactyla > Suidae > Sus > Sus scrofa. The sequence goes on from NC_139383.1 coordinate 155,346,824, forward strand.
TCAACTGAATAGGCCGATCACTAGAAGTGAACTTGAATATGTCATAAAAACACTCCCTACAAATAAAAGTCTAGGACCACAGGGCTTCACAGGCGATTTCTATCAAACATACAAAGAGGAACTTATATCCATCCTCCTTAAACTTTTTCAAAAGGCTGAAGAAGGAACACTCCCAAAGACATTCTATGACACCACCATCACTCTAATTCCAAAACCAAATATACCACCCAAAAAGAAAACTATAGGCCAATATCTTTGATGAATATAGACACAAAAATTCTCAACAAAATCTTAGCCAACTGAATCCAACAACATATAAAAAAGATCATACACCATGACCAGGTGGGATTCATCCCAGGTGCACAAGGACACATGCAAATCAATCAACGTCATACACCACATTAACAAAAGTCAAAAACCACACAATCATCTCAATATATACAGACAAAGCATTTGACAAAGTCCAACATCCATTCATGATCAAAACTCTCACAAAAGTGGAGATAGAGGGAACGTAGCCTAACATAATCAAAGCCATTTACGACAAACCCACAGCAAATATAATACTCAAGGGAGAAAAGCTGAAAGCCTTCCCACCAAAATCTTGAACAAGACTAGGATGTCCACTCTCACCACTTTTATTCAACATAGTACTGGAAGTCTTAGCCACAGCAATCAGACAAACAAAAGAAATAAAAGGCATCCAAATAGGAACAGAAGAGGTAAAACTGTCACTGTATGCAGACGACATGGTACTACATATAGAAAACCCCAAGGACTCAACCCAAAAATTACTTGAGCTGATCAACAAATTCAGCAAAGGAGCAGGATATATAAGATTAACATTCATAAATCAGTCGCATTTCTGTATGCTAACAATGAAATATTAGAAAAGGAATATGAAAATACACTACCTTTTAAAATTGCACCCCAAAAAATCAAATACCTGGGAATACACCTCACCAAGGATGTAAAGGACTTATATGCCGAGAACTTATATAAAACATTCGTCAAGGAAATTAAAGAAGATGTAAAGAAATGGAAAGATAAGCCATGTTCATGGATAGGAAAAATTAATATTGTAAATACTACTCAATGCAATCTACAGATTCAATGCAATCTCTATCAAATTGCATTGAATTTGACATGCCCATGACATTTTTCACAGAACTAGAACAAACAATCCAAAATTTTACATAGAACCACAAAAGACCCAGAATTGCCAAAGCAATTCTGAAGAACAAAAACCAACCAGGAGGCATAACTCTCCCAGACTTCAGATGGAACAGACTTCAATGGAACAGAATAGAGAACCCAGAAATAAATCCAGACACCCATGGTCAATTAATCTTTGACAAAGGAGGCAAGAACATAAAATGAGAAAAAGACAGTCTTGTCAGCAATTATTGCTGGGAAACCTGGACAGCTGTATGCAAATCAATGAAACTAGAACACACCCTCACACCATGCACAAAAAAAGATTAAAAATGGCTGAAAAATTTAAATATAAGATAAGGCACCATCAAACTTTGGAAGAGAACATAGGCAAAACATTCTCTGACATCAACCTCATGAATGTTTTCTTAGGTCATTCTCCCAAGGCAACAGAAATAAGAGCAAAAATAAACCAATGGGAACTAATCAAACTGACAAGCTTTTGCACAGAAAAGAAAACTGTTAAAAAAACCAAAAAGACAACTTACAGAATGGGAGAAAGTAATTTCAAATGATGCAACGGACAAGGGCTTAATCTCTAAAATACACAAGCAACTTATACAACTCAACAGCAAAAAAGCTAACAACCCAATTGAAAAATGGGCAAAAGACCTGAGTAGACTATTCTCCAAAGAAGATATACAAATGGCCAACAAGCACACGAAAAATGCTCAACATCACTGATTATTAAAGAAATGCAAACCAAAACGACTATGAGGTACCACCTCACATCAGTCAGAATGGCCATCATTCCTAAGTCCACAAATAACAAATGCTGGAGGGGTGTGGAGAAAGGGAACCCTCCTGCACTGTTGGTGGGAATACAAATTGGTACAACCACTATGGAGAACATTATGGGGAGGCACCTTAGAAAACTATACATAGAACTACCATACGACCCAGCAATCCCACTCTTGGGCATATATCCAGACAAAACTTTCCTTAAAAAAGACATGCATGTTCATTGCAGCTCTATTCACAATAGACAAGACATGGAAACAACCCAAACGTCCATCAACAGATGATTGGATGAGGAAGATGTGGTATGTATACCCAATGGAATACTACTCAGCCATAAAAAAGAACAAAATAATGCCATTTGCAGCAACATGGATGGAACTAGATACTTTCATCCTGAGTGAAGTAAGTCAGAAAGAGAAAGACAAATACCATATGATATCACTGGAGTCTAATATATGGCACAAATGAACCTTTACACAGAGAAGAAAATCATGGACTTGGAGAATAGACTTGGGGTTGCCAAGGGGGAGGGAGTGGGATGGTCTGGCAGTCTGGGGTTAATAGATGCAGACTATTGTGTTTGGAATGGCTAGGCAATGACATCCTACTTTATAGCACTAGGAACTATGTCTAATCGCTTGTGATGAATCTATACATGTATGTGTAACCAGGTCACCATGCTGTATGTAGAAATTTAGAGAACACTAAACCTGCTATAATTGAAAAAAATAAAAATCATTATAAAAAAATAATAATGAATTTGAAATGCAAAATCTGTGGTTGCTTCAGTGACTGATACTATGTTATTTATACTGATTATTTACACTGACTGTTGTTTTGGCTGCACCTAGAGGATATGGAAGCTCCCCAGCCAGGGATCAAATCTGAGCCGCAGTTGTGGCAACACCACATTCTTCACCCACTGTGGGGGTTGTTGATGGAACCTGCCCCTCAGCAGTGACCTGAGCCAATGCAGAGATAATGCCAGATCCTTAACATGCTGGGTCACAGCTGGAATACCAACACTATTTTTAAATAGGAAAAAGAAGGAATAAACACTATTTGGCTGAAGAGTTGAGATGTTCTTTCCTGAAGGGGGGACGATGGGTTGAGTGGTTTCTTGAGCCCTTTCAGCCTGTGATGCTGTGATAAATAGGTAACAGAGGAGAGAAAGCAGGGCTGCTAGCAGCCAGAGCACATGCAGCAACACTGCGCTTACAGGCCATCTTTTGGAGACTAAGATACCGAATTTTTCTAAAAACGTAATACTCAGATTTTGAGCATAAGTCTTTACAAAATACATTCTACTTAGTGAACCCATATGGGAGGGCTAGGGTTCACCGCTATAAAATGGGGAGAGGTCCAAAAATGCCCTCTCAGAAAAGTGACCCCCAGTGATAGAGTTCCCTTCATGGCTCAGCAGTAAAAAACCTGAATAGGATCCATGAGGATGTGGATTTGATCCTTGGCCTCGCTTAGCGGGTTAAGGATCCAGCATTGCTATGAGCTGTGGTGTTCCCGCCCCTATCCTGGGAACCTCCAAATGCCTCTAGTGTGGCCCTAAAATAGGAAAGGAAGGAAGGAAGAAAGGGAGGGAGGGAGGGAGGAAGGAAGGAAGGAAAGGAAGAAAGAAAGGAAAGAAAGCAAGAAAGAAAGCAAGAAAGCAAGCAAGCAAGCAAGCAAGCAAGCAAGCAAGCAAGCAAGCAAGCAAGAAAGCAAGAAAGAAAGAAAGAAAGAAAGAAAAAGGAAAGAAAAGAAAATTGACCCCCCCCCAGTGAACAGTGAGAGCCTGTTGAGACCCTGGGCAGGGAGTTGGGGTGCAAAGATGAAATATCTGTCAGTCTGGTCCCCAGAAACCAGAGAGGCTGGAAAAGTGGTCACAGTCTGTCTTCAGAACAGAACAAGAATAGCCACCTGAAAAGCTACCAGAAGCAGGAAAAAGTATTGGAACCTCTGAACTGAGAGCAGTAGGTCCATGCGGGGCCTGTGAGACCCCTAGAAGAGGTTCCTACAAAGTGAGCCCTGAGCCTGGGAGGCAGCCCAAGGCCCATGGGGGTAGCCCTCCTGCTTCAAGGACACCTCACTCCCTCTACTGACCCCATGTGACATCCAGGGCCCCTGCAGGCACAAGTGCCCCCCTCCCTGTAGCCCCCCTCCCTCTCCTGATCTGTAGGACTTTCTAGGGATAATATTTCCTCCATAGCTTTGTCCATTTTCTCTCATTCCTCATCCCCCAAATAAGCAAAAATATTAGTTTTCAAAGGTTATGTCATGGGTTGAACTGTGTCACCCTTAAAATTCTTACATTGGTGTCCTAACCCCTGGGATCTCTGAAGGAGACCTTGTTTGGAACCAGAGTCCTTGGAGATGTTGTTAATTAAGGTCCTACTGGAGGAGGATGGGCCCTATGCTAATACAACTGGTGTCCTTATGAAAGGGAGACATCTGGGCACAGAGACAGATGTACACACAGCACGAGTGCCATGTGAAGGTGAGTGAGGGAGGAGATCAGGTGCCATGTCTAGAAGACCAGCAACACCGAGGAGGCCAGTGAACCACCAGAAGCTGGGGAGAGGCCTGGACCAGATTCTCCCCTGGAACCCTCAAGATGACAGTCCTCCTGCCCTTGATACTGGACTTCCAGCATCCAGAACCGTGAGGACCTAAGTTTCTGCTATTTAAGCCACCTAGTTCAGCAAGTGAGCACTGCCTGTAATGTTCTCTTGAGTTTTATGCAGGTGTTCCAACAACTTCCCTGGGACCAGATAACCCAGAAAACAACTGAAGAAGGCCCCAGAGGCCCCTGCCACTGTCACACTTCAAGGTGACAGTCCAGTCACGAGCCCCTAGGCTTTCTATTGGAGCCTCGGAGCTGTACACAGCCTGCTGCAGACAATGCTCTCAAGACGAAAGACCTTTAGAAGCAGCTTCCTTTCTCATACCAATCAACTCTCAAAGCCATGTTTTTGTAGTTAGAGGATGCTAAGGGCTAGTTAATACAGTCGATGCTATTATGTTCAGCATATGGAACAAAATATTACATATTAAAATAGAGGTTTAAGTTGAATTTCAGTTGAGTTTATTAAGAGTCTCACATGTTGATATTTAAAAGGCATCTTTGAGGTAAATTTGGGATGGCTTCTTCTCCCACTCAAAAGTGGGGACTCGTTTCCATCCTCTTGTCAGGATCCTCTGGGACTTGCTTGATCAAAAGAATGTGACAAAGTGGCACTCCGGGACACAGGACGAGGACTGCTCCTGAGTCCCCCAGCATCAAGCACAGTTACTGTGCGGAGGCCATGCTCCAAGGAGGCCCAAGCAGCCACATGGGGAGGCCATGCCTGGAGAGAAAGGGCCAGCCTCGAGCTGTGAGCGCTACCCAGCCCGGCCACCGCACACAGTGGGTGAAGGAAGCTTTGGGTATTCTGCCCCCAGCAGACAGGACACAAGAAAGAACCAGGAAACCCAGCCGATAGCCAGAACCAAAGTCCCAAACATAGTGTCCCCATCCCAGCCATATCCAGACACCTGGTACTGCTCAGTCACTGGTAAGAACCTCAGCTGTGTCTGTGGCCTAAACTGTTCACTTCCAATATCATGAACTTCATAAAAGTGTGGTTGCTTAATGCCACTACATTTCAAGGTGGTTGTAGGGCAGCAACGGATACCTGGAACTCCCTGTCTGTGAAGCAGTTTTTCTTTCCAGATGCTCACAGATTTAGGTGGGTTTATCTGGAGGCTAAAGTGTAATCGAAATTCCATTAAAAATGCTTTTTAGGTCTGTGGATCTACCTCTGTTTTGTAAAGAAGTTCATGTGTATCTTTTTTTAAAAAAAATAGATTCCACATATAAGTGATATGACTCACAGATGTAAAAATAAACCTATGGTTACAAAGGGGAAAGCGGGGAGAGGGATAAATTAGGACTTTGGGATTAAAAGATACACACTACTATATAGAAACAAGGACCTACTGTATAGCTCAGGGAACTGTACTCAATACTTCGTAATAATCTATAAGGGAAAAGAATCTTAAAGAGTATATGTATACATATATACACACACACTGAACACATGTATTCAGTATGTTTTATATATATATACACACTGAACATATATATTCAGTATATGTTTATATACATACCTGTATGTACATGTATACCTGAATCACTGTGCTGTACACCTGAAACTAACACAACATTATAAGTCAATTAAAAAATGCTTTTTAACAAAGTGGGACTAATTCATCTTCCCACTACAAAGGGCTGCACTGTCTTCACCAGACTACATCTTAAAGGGATGAGCCTATCCCATAAAACAGGCATCTCATATTCACACTTTTTTATTTTTTATTTTTATTTTTTGCTTTTTAGGGCCACATCCGCAGCATATGGAGGTTCCCAGGCTAGGGGCTGAACTGGAGCTGCAGCCGCTGGCCTACATCACAGCCACAGCAACACGGTATCCGAGCCGCATCTGCAACCTACACCATAGCTCACAACACCAGATCCTTAACCCACTGAGTGAGGCCAGGGATCAAATCCACAACGTCATGGTTACTAGTCGGATTCGTTTCCACTGCGCCACAATAGAAATTTCCATGTTCGCACTTTCTAATGGCTTCCCAACTAGAAACCAAGACAGGGGAGCAGGAGAGGGTACCGTGATATCACAATGCTTACCAGCAAAGTGCACCTCACTTCCAGCATAGTGCTCAGAAGTGTCAACAAACAAGAACTTATGGGGTCAGATGTCTTGGCAGCCCTGATTTGTTTTCCTCTTTATGGCTGCACCTGCAGCATATGGAAAGAAGTTAATTGGAGCTGCAGCTGAGGTCTATGCCACAGCCACAACAACACTAGATCCGAGGCACACCTGCAACCCACTCTGCATCCTGGATCCTTAACCAGCTAAGCCAGGCAAAGGATTGAACCCGCCTCCTCGTGGAGACTATGTCAGGTCCTTAACCCACTGAGCCACAACAGGAATTCCTGCGGCCCTGATTTCAAGAATCATTGGCCACGCCAATGAAAAGAGGTCACCTCACAGCCCCAGCCACCAACCTGAGAGGTGTCCCCCACTGTGTCCCTGCAGAGAAAGTGCTGGCCTCAGCTGCTCATCTGCCAGGCTTTCCAGGCCAAATATCTTCCTGTCCTACAAATCTACCTTGCTCGATGATAAACCTTTCCCATCACCATTCTTGTCCAAACTGTGACTTCACAACCCATGGTATTTGGACATGTAGTCTCTACTTAGCAGATAACTTGCACCAGAGTGTTTTCAAATGAACAAGGAAACCACTGTTAACATGATTTGAAGTAAAAAGAAAGCGATTAGGTGCTGACAGCAACCTGAGTCTGCACGCCCCTGGAGGAGCATGCTTCCCACAAGCATGGCTGTACCACTGGCGTTGGCCTCATGTCCAGCCCGCATCATCTCCATGTCTACAAAGATGTCCTGCAGCTGGTCCCTGGCAGGGCACTACTCAGTGGCAGGTCTGCCAGGTGGCAAGCCTGTGAGAAAGATGTCTGGATGCTGTCACCCTAGAACCAGCCCAGCTCCACTCTGGGCAATGCTCACAACCCCCTACCTGTGCCCTGTCTCATCCCAGCCTCAGTTTGGGCATCTGAGAGCCCTCTTCCCTAAACCACACAGCAAAGGGCCAGAATTCTCAGGTCTGGGCTGTTTGCGTGTTCTTAGATCCGAGTTACCTGGCTGTTAAGAGAAAATGTTTTTGAAATTAGGCGAGGAGGAGTTCCCATCGTGGCTCTGTGGAAACAAATCTGACTAGTATCCATGAGGACGCAGGTTCGATCCCTGGCCTCGTTCAGTGGGCTAAGGATCTGGCATTGCCGTGGGCTGTGGTGTAGTTCACAGATGTGGCTCAGATCTTGCATTGCTGTGGCTGTGGTGTAGGCCGGCAGCTATAGCTCTGATTTGACCCCTAGCCTGAGAACATCCATAAGGCGCGGGTGCGGCCCTGAAAAAAAAATTAGGCGAGGCAAGGAAAATTCATTTGAGGTTATGAATTTCCTTGAGCCTTCAAAAAGGAGTATTGTGGAGAGTTCTTTGGTGGCACAGTGGGTTAAGGATCTGATGTTGTCACTATTGCGGCTTGGATTGCTGCTTGGTACAGGTTTGATCCCTAGCCCAGGAACTCCTGAATGCCACAGCCAAAAATAAACAAACATACAAACAATACATAAGTGGTGTTGGAATACTGGGCAGAATTAAACTGGATATAAGAAAAAATAATTAAAAGAGAGAGAAGGGTGTTATGTAGTTGTTGGAAGAAAAGGGGCGAGGTCTCTATTCACTGATCTGGAGGAGATGCAAATTCCAAGTTCATGTGGAAAGCTGAGGCACCTGTGCATCTGCAAGTCCACTTCCATTTAAAACAAAATCAGAAAACAGAAAGCCCCCATGTGGATGGTTGGTGCCCGAGGGAGGGTGGGTCTGCGGCCCCTCAGAGACTTTCCTCTATTGTTTGATGCTTGTAATTCAAACAATGCAGGAAGATGAATGGCTGGAGCGTGGGGCCAAAGAGAAGGGCCTCCCCATTCCCTGTGGCTGAACATTCAGACTTTGAGATCAACCCCAGGGGAAGGTGGTCAGAGACTACAGGTGAGGGCTAGGCAATATCAGCTAGGACTAGTTATTATCATTGTGAGCTAGTCAGTATCAGTTTGGACTAGTTACTATCAGTGAGGGCTTGGTACATGCCCAGCCTTTACTGGTCAAAGGTGCATGGGAACACCCACCTGGCCTGCAAGGACTTCCTCAGCTGTTACACACATATTTAAAGCACCTGACTGGGGCCTGCACAGAAGAGGTACTGCAGAACAGGGAACAGTGACACTGCCACAGGGTGGCTTTGACTACCCTCAGTGTCACCAGGACCCTGCAAGGAAGAGGCCAGTGCTGTGGGGTGTGGGCAAGGGGGCACCAAACCTGCTGGCACGGGCTGTTTAGAGAGACTAGGGAGCCATGCCACTGCCCCTCTTGATACAAGAAGTACAGAGAAGGGTGGTCTGGGGCAGGACAGGGCTTGGAATGGGAGGATGGCCAGGAAGCCTGGACTGAACACGTGGGAGACAGGGGCAGCCCCTACCCAGGGCATGACTCCCAGCTCGGGGGACTCAGGTGCAGGGGGTGGCAATCGGTTGTTTCTTCAGTGGCTTCTGCAGGAAACTGGCCCCCGTTTCTTCAGTCATTCCTGAAGCCAGATGACTCAGCCTGGCTTCCTGCTGGCTTTTCTGTGACCCCTATTCCCCTGCCTCCCCACCCACTCAACTCAGGCCCTATAAATACCTGCTCACAAGGGCACAACTACTGGAGTAGACTGCTTTTTTTTCATAAAAACTATTATGCCCGCCATTTTAATTGTAATATAAGGGTTTTCTTTTTTTTAATTTTATAACGATTTTTATTTTTTCCATTATAGCTGGTTGACAGGGTTCTGTCAATTTTCTGCTGTACAGCAATGTGACCCAGTGGTTTTCATTTTTAAAATACCATTTTTCCAAACAAAACAATTGTGAGGGGCAGAGTCAATGTTTAAAATTGAGATCACAGAATGAGAGAATGACTCTGAGCACACACGCTCTCCCGTATAGATCCAAGTTTTCAGCTGCCAGCTGGGCCCCGCAGCCTGGGCTGGCCCATCCTCTCCATTTAGGACCACAGAGACACTTGGCCCAAGAGGTCTCTGTCAGTCCTCAGCAGGAACAGGCTGAGCCCTAATTCACTGGCTTCGCTGTAAATCCACCACCTGTGGAAGCCTCTGTTACTGGGGCTGCATTTCTGATTGAACTGATGGATTGTCTTTTTAGGGCCACACCTGAAGCATATGGAAGTTCCCAAGCTAGGGGTCTAATCGAAGCTACAGCTGCCGGCCTACGCCAGAGCCATAGCAACATGGGATCCAAGTGGTATCTGCAACCTATACCATAGCTCATGGCAACGCCAGATCCTTAACCCACTGAGCGAGGCCAGGGATCGAACCCGCATTCTCATGGATCCTAGTTGGGTTCATTTACCACTGAGCCATGATGGGAACTATTACACGATGCTCCGGTGCCTGGCACTAGATGAGGCCCTCCAGCCACCCAGAGGCCCACCCCTCAACCCAGCTGCAATGGAGACGAGCAGGGAGTAAGTGCTTAGGTCCGTGAGACAGGCCTTTTGTGAGGTTATCAGCATGAGGGCAAAGGAAGAAAGTAAAGGGGAAGCCATGAGGAAATGAGAGTAGGTTCTGATGTCTAGGGGAGTGGATCAAGTAACAGGACTTCCCGGGACAAACCCAATGTGATAGGAGAGAGCCCCTCCAAGGACAAGGGTTGCGCTGCCCTGCCCTGGGACAGGCCTGCAGCTGTGATGTGGGGGCTGCCTCGGAGGTGAAGGTGTAAAGGGAATCCACACCCTGTAACACGCTCAGCCCTTCTTCTACCATACATCACAATAATGTTTCCATCATTAGAGCTAAAAGAAATACAGACTTAATTTCCCAAATAAAGTTTCAATGGTAACAGCAGTGTACCCAGGAACACTCTGATTTATGTGTAACTTCAAAATAAATTACATCTTTTGACTTGCAGAGAAAGAAGTCTAATTAGGAAGATTTTCAAATATAAAGAACTGCCACTGTCAGCATGTACTGCCATTATGACAAAGTCATGTATTCACACATGAAAACAGCCTTTAATAAATGGGCTGTGGAGTTCCCTTATGGCTCAGTGGGTTAAGGATCTGGTTTTGTCACTGCAGTGCCTCTGGTTACTGTGTTGCACAGGTTTGATCCCTGGCCCAAGAACTTCTGCATGCCATGGCTGGGGCCAAAAACAAACAAACAAATGGGCTGCATACAATATGGCCCTGGTATTCCCCGAAACTGGAGTGTGACAGGGAAGGAGCTGCACAGGGGCTGGCTCAGTCCTTCCGTATTGTCATTGGCTGTGGCCATCCCTTTGCCTTTAGATATAGCCACGAGAGGAATATTTTTGCCATCATTTTATTGTGTACTGGCTTTCTGGCTGGTTATAGGTCTGAATTAGATTTATATAAAGGTAAGATATTTAGGATTCTCTTTAAGCACTGGTGTTCAACAGTTTCTCTTCAGGGTTGCTTCAAGGTTACTACTGGAGAAAATTATTAAGAAGTAAGCCTGTCGGAGTTCCCGTCGTGGTGCAGTGGTTAACGAATCCGACTAGGAACCATGAGGTTGCGGGTTCGGTCCCTGCCCTTGCTCAGTGGGTTAATGATCCGGCGTTGCCGTGAGCTGTGGTGTAGGTTGCAGATGCGGCTCAGATCCCGCGTTGCTGTGGCTCTGGTGTAGGCCAGTGGCTACAGCTCTGATTCGACCCCTAGCCTGGGAACCTCCATATGCCGCGGGAGCGGCCCAAAGAAATGGCAAAAAGACAAATAAATAAATAAATAAATAAATTGAGTTGCATAAATTATTAAAAAAAAAAAATAAGTAAGCTTGTCAATCAGATACAATCATGGTAACCAGAGGAAGACAGTAAAATAAACATAATTCTTTAGGCTTTCTCAAGATGAGGGTAACATCACCCTGTATCCAAACCAATACACATTCCAGATTTCTGGTAGCATGAAGAAATCCCTCAAGAGGTCAGCCTGGAGGGTTAGAGAAGATGTCTCAATGGGTTCTGTAGGATGACTAGGAGTTTGCCAACTGGACTGACTCCATGAAAGCATTTCAGGACGAGGTTAGCATGGGTCAAGCATGGAGCCTTAGCAGAAAAGACCACACAGAGGGTGCTTCAGGGTGGTCAGAGATTTGTTTGCTAATAAACTTGGTGTTTTCCTCCATAGGCGAGGGAGAGGCACAGAAAGGCATCCAGCAAAGTGGCAAAGTGACTAGGTCTACAGTGAGGAGATGGATTTGGGGTCGGGCATGATGGGGTGAAACTATTTGGAAGGATGCTACATTGTTTTCTGCTCAAGTGAGTCCTCTGCCTCACTAGGAAAGCTGAGTCAAATCAGTTTCCTTCAGACTAAACAGAGCAAGAGCCATTTGAATAACATGAAGCATGAGCCTGGAGGCAACAGAGCCCCACAGAGAGCTGTATGATTTCTGATGGTTCCAGAACTGACTTTTTTTTTTTTCCCCCAACAGAAAACCAATTACTATTATGGGACTCTACTACCATTTCCAACTCTATTATTTGTTACCTGGAATGTTGCTAATTTGTTAAAAAATAAAAATAAAGAGACAACAGTGAAGACCTGGCAACGTGGCTGAGGGCTTCACGTCTGTAAGAGATCTGCTAATGGAAAAGTCCAAACCCCTGCAGGAATCACTAGTCCCATTTCAAGGTCTTCATAGTGTTGGAGCTGTGGGCTGCCTCCTCCTATTTCTCAGCCTCCCCTCCTGAATGTCTGTTTCTACTCCATTTCTCCCTTATCAATTTAATACCTGACTTATTCATCATGCATGCATGTCAGGGACAGGGCCGGGACAGAGCTGGGGTGGTAACAAACCTAACAGATGGTAATGCAAGTGGAGCTGCAGTAAATTCTCCCTAGGAGGTCAAGGACCCTCTCAAGGCCAGGGAGAGGACAGACCTTCCCAGACACAGCAGAGGTCAGCTAAAATATAGAATTCCTAATTTCCAGTCCAGCACTTTCCCATCAGATTCACTTGGCCTCACACATTTTTCATTTTATTCATTTGTTTATTTGTTGCTTGTATATCTGTGCATTTCGTCCATTCATTCCTCCAACATTAAACCATTTATTTATCCATCAAGTACATACTGAAGATGCAGGCCTCTTGTCCAGCTGAGCCATGTGGACAAGGCTGCCCGGTACCACATGGGGTAGATTGTGGGCACTGGGGCATATCTGTCCATAAGAACGGAGGGCTTGGCCAAAGCTTTGTAGCAGTGGCCCAGCTAGAACCCGAGAATGAGAAACTGTTATTTCCACAATGTGCAACGCAGGCTGACGTGCTAGGCACTCCCCAGACACCATGCCTGCCCTCCTAGGAGTCAGAGGCAGCAGGCAGAGAGGCAAGGAAGCAAAGACACTGCATCTCGTGACAAGTGCTGTGGAGGAAATGAACAGGGAATGGGGAGCTATGGGGGCCTTACATGGAGGGGTGGTAGCACCTTTGCTGCAGAAACCGTGGCATCGGAAAAAGACAAGCGGCACTCGGAGATGTGGAATAGCCAGGTTTATTCAGCACCAGCAAGGGCTCAGACAAGTGGCCTCCAGAGTCTGAGCACCAGGTCTTTGTTCTGGGTAGCTTTTATACAATACAGACTTGAGGGTCTTGTTTTCCCTGCACAAGCAGCCCAGCCCTCCTCCTTCCCCAAGCAGAGAATGTTCCTGCCCAAGAAGTTGAGCAAACAAGTTACAAAAATGAAACTGATAAGCAATGCTTGGAGCACTGCTAGCAGAGCTGCTAGCAAGGACATAAGACACATAGTTGGTACAAGATTACAAGAAGGGTGGTGCGGGGCCAGCTTGTAGCTGCCTCCCCAGCCCGGGGTAGGATTGTGGGGTGGGGGGTTGGGGAGTTGTTCCTCTAGTTGAAACTGTTACTTCACCTTGGCCTGAAGTCTGTGTCGAGGGAAACAGGAAGAACATTCCAAGTATAAAGGGAAGGCTTGGAAAGTTCCAGAAGTTCTCGGAGGGCTGGTGCACAGGGCATCATTGGATGAATTCAGCAGCTAGGGCAAAGAAGTGCAGGCTAAGAGGAGAAGGTAGACTTTCTTCTACCATGGGATGAGAAACCACTAAAAGGCTTCAGAAGACATAATGATAGGAGCCGATTTACATCCTTCAAGGAGCACACTGGTCAGGGGCTGAAGCTCATACAAGGATTCTGCAAGTGGAAAAGCCTTCCTCTTCCTCTAGATCATGCAGCAGACACCTGACTTCACCCCTCGGCCAGGGCCCTCCTGCAGGAAAGAAGGGTTCCTAATTCTGGCTGCTTCATAGATTAGGAGATGGTGACAGAGGATACTGGCTAGAACCAAAGAGGAAGCCATCAAGTTGGAGATGAGAGGATGCAGACAGATTGTAAAGGAAGATCTGAAAGACTGGATGTGCACACGTGTGGGGAAGCGAGGGAAAGGGAGTGTTCCACGTTCCTGCACCGTAGTTACAACATCCTTAAGGCAAGGTTTCAGTTCTATGAAAATGCTTCACACCACAGGTTTTCCATCATGCATGTGCCACAGTTTATCAACCCAGTCTGAGGTAGATGGACTCTTGGTTGTTTTCGGTCTTTTGTATCATGTATGATGTTGCAATGAGGCATCACCTCAGGGGTGCAGGGGCCCACCTGCAGGATCAGTCCCAGAATTGGGCTTCCTGGGACAAAGCACAGACTCACCTGTACTTGGCTTAACACTGCCAAACCACCCTCCTGGGGGTTGTACCACTTTACACTCCTATTATTAAAGTGTGAGATGGCCAGCTTCCCTGCAGCCTCGTTAAAAGATACGTTGTCCAGCTTGTGGATTTTTGCACCATCGGAGAGGTGACACATAGGATCTCGTTGTTGTTTTAATCAGATTTTCCGTTATCACTAGTGAGGTTGACAACGTCTTCATGCGGTTAGGTCCATTTGAGTCTCTTTTTCTGTGATTTCCACCCGTGTCCATTTTTTTCTTTTGAATACGTCTGGTCCTTTTCTTATCAATGTCTATGAAACAGGGATATTTTGTGAACTGAGAAATATTTTTCCCAGTTTGATGTTTGGCTTTTCAGTGTGCTTGCTTTTTAAAATTATTTATTTAGCCAAACAAAAGCTTTTTACTTTTATGTTGTCACATTAAAAAAAGATTTTTTTTATAGCTGTATAGAATGGTATTTGAGTTGGTAAAGAGCAATAGGGAGTTCTTTGGCCCAGATTTCTAAGGATCTCTAAATGTATTATCAAGCAGGAAAGGCCTTTGCACAGTATGCTTCTTTCTGTGTAAGAAAGAAGAGACTATGGGAATCTATGTTCTCATTTACTTTTATTTTCATAAAGAAACTGCAATGGTTGATTTTATGTATCAACGTGGCTAGACGATGGTGCCCAACTGTCTGGCCAAACACCAGCCTAGAGGCTGCTGTGAAGGTATTATTTAGATGTGATTAATAGTAAAATCTTGGAGTTCCCATTGTGCAGCGGAAATGAATCTGACTAGGCACCATGAGGTTGTGGGTTTGATACCTGGCCTCGCTCAGTGGGTTAAGGATCCGGCATTACCGTGAGCTGTGGTGTAGGCCACAGATGAGGCTCAGATCCCATGCTGCTGTGGCTGTGGTGTAGGCCAGCAGCTGTAGCTCCGATTGGACCCCTAGCCTGGGAACCTCTATATGCCATGGGAGCAGCCCTAAAAAAAAAAAGTAAAATCAGTGGACTTTGAGTAAAGCAGATAACCCTCCAAAGGTGCATAGGCCTCATCCAATCAGTTGAAGGCCTTAAGAGCAATGACTGAGGTTTACCAAAGTAGAAGGAATTTTCCTCAAGACTGTAACATAGACACCTGCCTGAGTGTCTCTCCTGCTGCCCTGTGAAATTTCATCTCAAGACTCAATACCAGCTCTGACCTGAACCTCCATCAGCTTGGGGTTCTGCAGAGTTTGGATTTCCAAGCCTCCATAATCACATGAGCCATTTTCTTAAAATAAACCTCTCTCTCTCTATGTATATATGTGGATAGACAGATATAGAAATATATACTTACACATATACGTATATGTGTGTACATACACACTATTGGTTCTTTTTCTCTGGAGAACACTGACACACTCGGGAAGGGTTCCATAAGAACTGAGCAGGAGGGATGGGGAAGGGCTGACTGGGATGAGATGGAGGCAGGAATTCGCAGTTTAGACTTGGTTAAACTTAGAAAACTATAAGCTATATAAATATGCTACCTATTCAAAACAGAAAATAATATTTAGAGCAACACCCACTTTTAGATGGAAACTAAGTTAAATGCCATATAAATTAAGGAACAAAGGTTGTTTTATATAAATGTAAGATACAAAAAAGGGAATTATCCAAGTTTATTCCAAAGATGAATTGAAGAAGACACTTTTTAAAAACACTGAGATAGAATAATTTTAAATGTGATACTATATATCATATCTTTAAAATATTGGTATATTCTAAGAATCAGGAAGAGGAACACGAGATTGGGAGATTGGGAAAGTGGCACTGAGGGTGGGGCAGACAGGAATGCCCAGAGCTGAAAGCACCCACATGGGAGGTGGGGGGGCATGTGCTCCTGCTTTCTGCACCAGGGTCCCTTCTATTGGAAAGCATTGATCTCCTCAAGCACAGAAGATTCAAGGGCTAGAAGCACTCACTGGGGCCACCTCTGGGCGACCCAGGGCCATCAGCCCCTTCACCAGAGTGACAACCTTGCTGTACCCCCTGGGGTTTCCACCTCCTGTCCTGGTTCACCCTTCAGGTCCCCTCATAGCTGCTTCCTTGTCTTGGGCTCCACTTTTGAGGGAACCTAAAAATAACTCCAGCATGGAGAGTTCTTTTGAAACTAAGAAGATACCAAGAAACTAAGACCTTCCTTATTTATATCCCAGGTCTACATGCTGATTGTGTCCACCTCCTGCCCACATCCTTCAGTTGAGGTCACTGCCCAAGAAATGCATCCCCCAGTGCAGCAAAAGAGTGATAATGTCATAGGGAAAAACAATTCTGACTTCATATTAGATCTGTTCCTTTTACATTAACCCTCATGCTTTGTTGCCTATGCTTAGTCATGGTGGCTCTGCACCTTTCCTAAGAGAATGCTGCCAATAGCCTAAAATGTACAGGATAGCCCATTCTCAAGGCTCCGACCTTTAGGAGTCCATCCATATAGAGATAAAAAATTACAGAACAGAGAATAACATTTGTCTTGTTGGAGCCTTATAGGAACATCATGACCTGGCTTACACAGACAGCTATAAGGACAAAGGATGCTGACACCAGGAAGTATGCACCAACCAACCACGCCCCTCCCTCACCTGGCCTTTAAAAAGGCTTTGCTGAAATCCTTCAGGGAGCTCAGGATATTTGAGGGGCATGAGCCACCCATCTCTTTGCATGGCCCTGCAACAAAACTTTCTCTGCTCCAAACTCTGATGTTTCAGTTTGGTCTCACTGTGTGTCAGGAACAGGAGCTTGTGTCTGGTTAAATTTCACCTGCTTTCGGAGTTCCCGTCATGGTTCAGTGGTTAACAAATCCGACTGGGAACAATGAGATTGCTGGTTTGATCCCTGGCCTCGCTCAATGGGTTGGGGATCCGGCGTTACCGTGAGCTGTGGTGTAGATTGCAGACGTGGCTCAGATCCCGCGTTGCTGTGGCTTTGGCTTAGGCTGGTGGCTACAGTTCTGATTAGGCCCCTACCCTGGGAACCTCCATATGCCGTGGGAGCAGCGCTAGAAAAGGCAAAAAGACAAAAATAAATAAATATATAAATTTCAGCTGCTTTCCAGGGGCATAATACTTTGGTGGAAAGAAGAAATTCACACTGCATTTTTATGGTACTCCCTATGTGAAGTGCTGTGAGCCTGCCCCCACCCCCACCCTAGGGACTCTAAGGAGGCTCACAGTCATGATCTAATTCTACACTCTTCACTCAGACTGGGCCATCAAGAGCCCTTGTTATAACAAGGTGACATCTTAGGAGGCCACTGTCTGGAAGTGTAGGAATCCAAGTCTAAAAGCACCTAAACTTCTGAGCACAGAGTACACTTTGACAAGACAACCTAATAAATTCACACTGCAAAAGAGTGACCGCCTCTGAGACCCAAGTCATGCTTGGGTCTTATAATTACATTGCAAACTCAAAGAGGCATCATGGGAAACATATCAATTTTGCAAATGTCTTTTGGACATTTTCAAGTGGATAAAGAGATTTTTCCTGGCAATGGAAGAGAACAGTTAGTTGAGGAGGTCTCCAAATTTCCCATGAAGTTTCAAACCAGGGTTATTCTTACACTAGTCTACACAGAAACCCATTTTGTTTGTCGCTTATGACTTCTGATTAGAATTATACTTGTCTGTCTCTCTGATCCTTCCTAACAGACTCGAAGCTGCTTGACACTGGGGTTTGACTTAGCTCATCTCTGAACCCAAGCAGTAAGTAATGTGGCCCTTTCAAGGGCTGGGATAGCGACCCACAGCTGCTGTAGGTAGCTGCCAATCAGCAGATTAAGGTAGGTTATGGGCCAGGAATAGAAAAAGAATAATTCACACTGGGGGTCAGAGTAATAGAAAACCAAATCTGAAATCCAGAAAATCAGAAAGAGGTGGTATTAACAAAGGGATCCCAGAGTCAAGGGACAGAGCCAAGATCTGGGGGCTGGTGGAGGAAGAATGGGCAGTGGGGGGCGGGAAGTGGCAAGGTGACACTAAGTTCTGTTGCCTGGAACAGCCCAAGGCAGAGAGTAGCCAGGAAATGCCAAAGTTCCTCAATACTCCTCCTTCTCATTCTTTAAAACACATCAAGCTGTTAACATCTCCAAGCTTTGGGGCCTCTGCCCCTAGGCATTCTGTGGCTGCCTCCGTGCATCACACCTGGAATTATCTGTGGTTTGGTTGGTGCTCCTGTTTTCTGTCTGGCCTCACCACTGGCCCATCCCAGTGTGATCTTTGCTCTCTCGATCATCCTTGCATCTTAACATCTATCCAGAGGCGCCCCTAGTGGAAACCCTGGTTGGCTGAATGAACAAATGTGGTCCATTTTACAGGCAATGCCCCATCTCCCACCTGCCGCAGTACGCCTACCCTGGTCTCACCCCATATAAAACCCCACTTAGTGATACTGAATGCAGTTGGGGAGGGAAGATCATACAATTATAGATAAATCTAAAGACAAGCTGGAAAAAATGCCTGCTGTAAGTTAAATGCTGAATTGTAATAGTCAATTTTTTTCTTTCTGTATAACTGTTAAATAACCTCTGAATTCTGATCGACTACTTCAACATCAGCTAACAAGATCAATCAGCACCTCAGACATACTTTAAGAACTTCGGCTTAACCATCTTATCAGTTGCAGTTGCAATGAATAAAAAATCAAGTTGGAGGAGCAGGGTCCATGTGGTGGAACAATGAGCAGAGATGTGACCTGTTCTTCCCTTCCTCAAGTGCACAGCTGATGCCCCTCCTGCAGCCAGGTGAACTGGCTGAACCTGCAGTCCTACTGCAGTGTCTGCTTTCAAGGACCTTCCCAAAAGTTCACCAGGGCTCCCTCTGCCCTGCAAAGCATGCTCCCACCAGAAATGTCAGAAGACTGCTCCTTCTCAAATGGTACACAAGAAAAACCAGAATCCTACCATACATCTCTATATTAAGCAAAGTAAAATGAGAAGACTCAGTTTTACACCCACACAATTGCAAAGACAAAACACAAATCAGACTGTGAAATCCAGATTAACATACCTACTGAAATACACAGAACAGTTTAATCAGGAAAGTTACAAGCTCTATTGCATACAAATTGGCATTTATCTCGAATACATGAATTGTGGCTTTTTACATTTCGTGCATGGGACTTATTTACACAGCACACTGTCAAACTGGAATGTAAACTAACAATAAAAATGATAATACAAATTGGAAACATCCCCAGCTGCCAGATACAGGAAGAAGGCAGTGTTTTAACTTCCTAGAGTATGAAAAACTTACAGTGGTAACAATTTACAAAAGGCAAGAGGGGAGGAAATAGCACATCAGTGCAGAATAAATTAATATGAACTGTTTTCCATTTTCTGCAGACACAGAAGATCATCTTATCTTTGACAAAAGACATCTCTGCTAAAGGCTTCCCCACATTTGGAAATACAAACAAGTTACAAATTATTTCTTATTTCACACAACTTTGAAATTAAGACACCAAATTAGTGTATTCATTTTACAAACTCAGGTGTGAAGAAATACTGTCCATAGTGGACGGATTAAAAATTTGAGATGTGGAGTTCCCATCATGGCTCAGCGGTTAGAGAACCCAACTAGGATCCATGAGGATGCAGGTTCAATCTGTGGCCTCACTCATTGGGTTAAGGATGTGGCATTGTTGTGAGCTGCGGTGTATGTTGCAGACATGGTTTGGATCTGGCATTGCTGTGGCTGTGGCATAGGCCAGGGGCTTCAGCTCCAATTGGACCTGTAGCCCGGGAACCTCCATACACTGCAGGTGAGGCCCTAAAAAGACAAAAGACCAAAAAAATAAATAAATAAATAAAACATAAAATAAAAAATTGAGTTCTAAGTATCGTATTTTATGTTCTGGATGTAACCCAACAGTGACAGTAAAGATAGCATACAGTCACATTAAAAGATAGTTATCATTTCTATTGGTGACAGAAGCTTTTTCTGTTTTTCACTGTTTCTCTCAGGAACCTCTCATTCCTCAAGTTTTCAGTGTTCATGACCCTTCCTCTCCTCAGACCAGAGAATATGAATTAAAAATGAAGAGCCTCGGAGTTCCCGTCGTGGCGCAGTGGTTAACGAATCCGACTAGGAACCATGAGGTTGCGGGTTCGGTCCCTGCCCTTGCTCAGTGGGTTAACGATCCGGCGTTGCCGTGAGCTGTGGTGTAGGTTGCAGACGCGGCTCGGATCCCGCGTTGCTGTGGCTCTGGCATAGGCCGGTGGCTACAGCTCCGATTCAACCCCTAGCCTGGGAACCTCCATATGCCGCGGGAGCGGCCCAAGAAATAGCAACAACAACAACAACAAAAGACAAAAGACAAAAAAAAAAAAAAAAAGAAGAGCCTCGATCTCCAGCCACACTGCTACCAATTCTACCATGTGGTTGAGTTGGCTGAGAAGGGGGTTGCCACAGCAGCCAGGCCTGAGAGTGAGACAGGCTGGAACCTGGGGCCTGGGACCCTTTGCCGCAGTGCTTGCAAGCAACAAAATAGGAAGAAACTATATGGTACTAAAAGTAACTGTGTGCCTGTTCAGTTGGGGCAAATTAAGGACAACAAGATACAAAAAGACCACAACCAACTGCCACTTCTGAGGAGAAGGGAGCAAAATCAGGGTACTGCACATGCTCCAGGCACAGAGTACCACCAAGGGGTGGGCAGACCACCTAAGCCACCCATCTCGCCCCACCCTTGGACCCACCCTTACCCTCACCCCATATAAGGAACCAGCTCACTCTCCTACCCCAGGTGTGAGCAAGGGAACCTGTCACTTGTTTTCACTCCCTCCTGCTGCAGCAGGGGTCCCCAGTAAAGTCTGGCCTGAATTTCTCAAAAAAAAAAAAAGTTATCTATCAAATAGAGAGTCAAGTATAAATGAGCAAAGAGGATAAATCAAAAAATGATACATCCATATATTACTTGGGGACATGGACGTATCCATCAGAAAAATTAAAATCAAATTATTGGAATTTCAGCCTCTGGGGATCAAAAGCAGCAGAGGCTGAGAAGAAGGAGAAAAGTGACTCACTGTTAACTCTTCTGGACCAGATTCTCCACCTCTTTTCCTACTGAGTTATTTGCCTCTTACTTATTAACCGGTTGCTATTTAGAATATCCTGCCCACTCACCCTATGCTGAATACACATTTGACATACATCTTCACCCCATCAGTGGCTCATCTTTTACCTTTAGATTGTTTTTCTGAAACATAGAACTTCTTTAGTTTTAACATTTCCCTTTATCATATAGCTTTTCTTTATGCTTTTTTGGTCTTGTTTTCCTTTTTTCTTGTGTGTGTGTGGCTTTTTTAGGGCCACACCTGCTGCATATGGAGGTTCCCAGGCTAGGGGTCGAATGGGAGCTGTCACTGCCAGCCTGCGCCACAGCCAAGCAATGCCAGATCCAAGCCGCATCTGCAACTCACACCACAGCTCACGGCAACGCCAGATCCTTAACCCACTGAGCAAGGCCAGGGATCGAACCGGCAAACTCATGGTTCCTAGTCGGATTCGTTAACCACTGAGCCACGACGAGAACTCTGCCATCTCTAATTTTTTAAATGTTGAAAATTAATGGATTTTAAGTTAATCCTATATTTCTTACCTGAAATAAACTGTATTTGCGTTATTAGGCATTTTAATATAAATTCTTATAATTGGTTGTAATTTTTTGTTCATCTATGCTCATTAGTGAATTGGCTTATAATTTTCTTTTGCTCTACTTTCATCATCTAGTTTAGCAGATTAATAAAATTAATAATAAAATCAATCTGTTAAAGCAGATTAATAAAATAACTTGAGTAGTTTCCCCTCTTTTGCTACTATTGTTTCTTAAAGGTTTGCTAAAAATTACCTCTATCTAAGTCTGGTGCCTGTCAGGGAACAGGGAGATTCTCAATTCCAATTCAAGTTCTTTAATGGTTATTGCTCTGTTGGGTTTTCTATTTTTATTCCATTTCTTCTGACATTAATTTTGGCTCTTTTTATTTATGAAAACTAGCCATTTCATCTAAATTATCAAATATTCTGGCATAAGGTTGCTAATAATCATATAATGTCAAAAATCCCTATGCTACTTTGTTATATTCCTTTTTTATTTCTCTATTGCTGATGTTTCTTCTCTTTTTAATCTCATTCTATAATAACAGAGATTTGTGTACTAATAACTCTTTTCAAATAATTTTTCGGTTTTTCGACTGTCTCTATTATTCCTTGGGAATCAGTTCCATTATTTTTCATTCTTTTTTTTTTTTTTTTTTTTTTTTTTGTCTCTTTTTAAGAGCCACACCCACACACATGGAGGTTCCCAGGCTAGGGGTTGAATCAGAGGTGTAGCCGCTGGCCTACACCACAGCCACAGCAATGCCAAATCTGAGCCATATCTGCGACCAGTGCGACAGCTCACAGTGACGCCAGATCCTTAACCCACTGATTGAGGACAGGGATTAAGCCTCCATCCTCATGGATACTAGTCAAATTCACTTCTGCTGAGCCATGACGAGAATTCCCTCATTATTTTTTCTTTTAGTCGTACTTAAATTATTCTTTTTGTGGCTTTATTCATTTACTTTGATGAACGATTAATTACAAGCAGAAATGTGTAAAACACAACCCACCTTTAGTAGAAGGAAGGAAATAAAGATCAGAGCAGAAATAAATGAAATAGAGACTAAAAGGACTACAGAAAAGATCAATGAAACCAAAAGCTGGTTCTTTGAAGGGATCACAAAACTGACAAACCTTCAGCTGACTTGCTAAGACAAAAGCCAGAGGAATTTAAATTTATGTCTGGTATTTATAAAGTTTGAAAATCACACTCTGAAAAGAAAAAAAAAATCCCTAGAATTCCCCGGTCCCCCAATAAGTTTGCAATAGTTACTAGTATTCAGTAAGAGATAGGGGAATTCATCGTTTCATTCATTCAACCCACACAGAGGTCTTTAGGGTGACCATAAGCTGACCTGAGAACCAAGAATGTGTAAGATAAACATTTACCCTCCAAGAAGGAAATTAAAATAAAGAATTCAAAGTAACAGTGATATGACTGACCATATCAATAGCAACTAATGTAATTTCTTCATTACTTGCTATATGTCAGGTACTGTGCTCAGATAACATTTATTTTCAAATGATCCCATAAGGATGGATGGAAGGTGCCACTATTATAATTCCCATTTTACAGATGGAATCCTCAGGAATGGAGAGGGAAGGTAACAGCTAGCAAGTGGCAGTTATATAATGCAAATTGCTATTTCATTTTTTAAGTTTTTTATTAAAGTATAATTGATTTACAATGTTCTGTTAGTTTCTGCTGTACAGCAAAGTGACAGTTATACGTATACATATGTACATTCTTTTTATATGCTTTTCCATCATGTTCTACCCAGCAGACTGGATAGCAACAGTCTTTCATGGAAGCCCTATTACGTTTTTTTTTAATTATTTTATTTTTATTTATTTTTTATTAAAGTATTGTTGATTTACAATATTGTGCCAATTTCTGCTATACAGCATAGTGAATATTTTTTAACAGTTGCCAAAGTAGATCAGGCACAGTGCTTAGTTACACAGCTTTTCCTCCTGCTTATTGTATTACGTATTAAAGTCCTTTGGTGTGAGGAATGCTGCTTTCTCCTTCCCTTGCCGTCTTTGCTGCCTGCCTTTTTCATGCGGCCTGTCCTCTGTCATCTGCCCAATGTGTATCGTCAGCTCATTCATCATCTGACAGATTTACTAACTCACTCATCATTTCGCTATTTGTGAGCCTGTTCTTGGGTGCTCATCCTCTGCACCCTGACTGCCACTCATCCTGACATGCACAGCACCTGTCGCTGTTTGCCAGCCAAACCAGGACTTTTCCCGGTAGCTCCTATTATCTCATCTGTCAGATTATTTTCTTCTGTTCCTAGATTTTTTTCCTCCTTGTTCTCCTAGGCCAACTACTTTAGTTGTTTATTATCACATGATATGATCCATCCCTTGTCATATGAAAGCTTTTCAGATTTTATTAGTCAAGATACACGAGCACTGGAATTCTATCTCTTGTAGGCTAAACCCATACAGGTTTTGTTCCATGCACAGTGATTTAGAATGTGCATGGGGATGATATATGAGTGAGCATGTACTCAGAACAGCATATGAATATTTGGAACAAAATGCCTATTGCCCTTCCAGAGGAAAGAAAATCTAGGATATCAGCAACATTTTACAAAATATCATGCAGTAGCATTTTTTCATTCTTTCTGTGTTAGTTTCAGGTGTACAGCATGCTGATTTGGTAAAAATATATACATAATAAATCAGTTTATACATATTATATATATTTATATACATTATATATATATAAACTGAATATTCTGATTCTGACTATATTCTATATACATATAGAATATATATATTCTTTTCTGATTCTGACTATTCTATATACATATTGAATATACATATTCTTTTCTATTTTGATTATATATTCTATATACATATAGAATGTATATATTCTTTTCTGATTCTTATTATATATTCTATATACATGTAGAATATATATATTCTTTTTTCAGGTTCTTTTTCCTTACAGATTATTACAAAACACTGAGTATAGTTCTGTGCTATACAGTAGGTTCTTGTTGTTTATCTATTTTATATATAGTAGTGTGTATATGTTAATCCCAACCTCCTAATTTATCCCTCCCCCATCACATTTTTAAGTATTAAAAATATATTGTTTTTCCCCTCATTTATAAAACCAGCAATATGTTCTCTCCTAGGTGATTCTCTCTTTAATCTCCAGATTTGAAGGTATGTATACTTCAGGAAAAACAGGACAAAGCACTAAACCCAGAAAAGAGAAGAGGTCAAGAAGAGCACAGGTGCCCTGGCATGGGCTCCACATACCTGCCAGGTACTGAGTTAAGAGGTGCCCTGGAAGGGTCCTGTCTAGAGAGTCTGTTTGTCTGAATGTGTCTGTATGAAAGCATGTGGAGTTATGCACAGCGCATGTATGTATAGTATCAGTATGTATGGGATACATACTGCTTATGTAGTGTGTTGTGTGTATGTATGTAAGATTCTGCACGTGAGGAAATATACATGTAAGCAAATGCGTGTCCACAGTGCTGACCATTATACGTTCCCCAGATGCAGGACCTCATTTAGTGATTACGACAACCCTCGTGGTCTAAATACCATGGCCACCCTGTATTCACTGGTCACTGCATACCTGCCACTAGCTTCGAGGCAGGTTCTGTCATTTCCCCCATCACACAGGTGAGTGAGCTGAGCCTCATGAGGATGCAGTCACTCATCCAAGGCAGGAAGATTTTAGGATCCTGATGCTATGGACCATACAGTAAGAAAGGGAGCCTGTGCTCTTAAACACATTATACTGTTTCCCAGTAAGGAATGATCACCTTCCTTTCAAGAACATAACAAAAGACGGGCATATGTGTACATTTATACACATACAACTTAAATAAGACCTTTCTACCATAAGGGAATGGTTCACGACACCAGGGAGAAAAGGGCTAATTCTAACATAAATATTTGATGAAACCAGAAGAAATTCATGGGACTTTTCTCCATATATTTCCCAGTGATGAAGAGACACCACTTCTATGAAACATGAGCAGTTGGCAATGATAGAAAAGGAACGGATGAGAATAGTTGGTGACCAGAAGGAAATGCATTGAGATGAGAGGCTGCAGAGAAACAGAAAAATAGACACGCCAATTGGAAATCTGCACTGAAAATAGTAAAGAGCGGACTGGATACTGGGAAAAAGAAATCAAAATTGTTAGAAATATTTAAAATATTTGCAGTGGAGAAGCATTTACATTTTTTTCCAATTTTGCTAGATTTTTCTGCTTGTTCTCCAGATGCACTGGGCACCCTTTCCTGATGCCTGGGGGCTGATTACATGGATTGTACGAACTGGGCTCCCCTGTTCTCTTCAGACAGGAGAGGCACTGATGCGTGCCCAGTGGGAAGGGGAGAGCGAGTGGAATATTGATTCCCTCTGCTGGACCACATGCTCTGCCAGGGCTGCCTCCTACAGAAGGCCACACCTCCTTTCCTGTGGTCCTTTCCTAGGAATTACTGCTCTCTCCATGCCCCAGGGTACCTTTCCCTCCTTCAACCCTTCAGACCTAAGGGCAGCTATTGGAGCTCTGGGCTGAAGGCCTCACCTTGCCCTGCTGGCTTCAGTTAGCCCTGCCCTCATCCTTGTAAACAGTATCCTCTTCAAACTTGACATTACCTACTTTGATTACAGGCAGATCTCCTTTTATTGTGCATCACATCACTGCCTTTTGTACAAACTGAAGGTTTGTGGCAACTGCATCTGGCAAGTCTATTGGCACCATTTTTCCAGTAGCAATTGCTCACTTCGTGTCTTTGTGTCATATTTTGGTAATTCTCACAAAATGTCAAACCTTTTCACTATTACATTTGTTATAGTATCAGGGAGTTCCTGTCATGGCTCAGTGGTTAACAAATCTGACTAGTATCCATGAGGACACAGGTTCAATCTCTGGCCTTGCTCAGTGGGTTAAGGATCCCGTATTGCCATGAGCTGTGGTGTAGGTCACAGACATGGCTCAGATCCTGCATTGCTGTGGATGTGGATTCGGATTCCACCCCTAGCCTGGGAACCTCCATATGCCGTGGGTGTGGCCCTAAAAAGAAAAAAAAAATTGTTACAGTGTCTGTGGTCAGTGATCTTTGCTGTTAGTACTGCACAGAGATCATGATTTGCTGAAGGCTCAGAGGATGGCTAGCCTTTTGTGACAAAATTAAGTATTTTTAAATATAGGTATATACATTGTTTTCTTTAGACAATGCTATTGCACATTTAATAGACTAAGGTGGAGTGTAAACATAACTTCTATATGCACAGGGGAACCAAAAACATTTGTGTGATTCACTTTACTGAAATATTATTCACTTTATTGCAGCAGTCTGGGACCAAACCCACCCTATCTCCAAGGAGTGCCTATAAGTTATCTGTTTCCTATAGACTCTAAAGCATACAAAGTATGTAGAACTCCAGGCATCTTCCAAGAGAGGGTCCCTTATCTGGTTTATAAACTGTGGTTCTGGACAGTAATTTGAGTTTTTAAGTGTTCCACTTGCTTTAAAAATAAACTTTAAGGAGTTCCTGCCATGGTGCAACAGGATCAGTGGCATCTCTGCAGCACCAGAATGCAGGTTTGATCCATGGCTTGGCAAAGTGGATTAAAGGATCCAGCATTCATGCAGCTGTGGTATAGATTACAACTGAGGCTTGGATCTGATCCCTGGCCCAGGAACTTCATATGCCATGGAGCGGCCAAAAAAAGAAAAAAAAAAATTTCAAAACAACTGATGAAGCTAAACTTGAGAAACACCCTTGAGAATGCCCCCCAAAAATGATAGAGCCATGAAAATAAAGAGAAAAAACCCGTCACATTTGTATTAAAATGACCAATAATACATTTCCAAAGAAGACTCAAAAACAAACAATCCTGTTCTCATTACAGAATGAAACTGACATTGACTTCAGAACTTTCCTCAAATTATTAATGCCAGAAAAAAACGATTACTCAAGAATTCTGAATCAGACCCAACAGCTCGTGCGGAAAGTAACAGATGGCTACTTGGCTGACACATGGTCTGAGGAATATATATCTTCATATACCCAACCCAAAAAGATGGACAAAATTTCAGAGTACAGGCTAAAGTCAGTCATTAGACAACCAATGGGGGAGTGAAACCACTGGGCAAATAAATAAGAGAGGGCTACACACCCTGAGCTCTAAGTATAAAATGGAAATGAGAAGAAGGTTTTAGATGTACAGAATCAAAAATGCTAACATTTATCTTCTGTAAGGAGAAGATTTTAAAATCAACTTCTTCAGTAGGTATAATTTACCTATAGTAAAACATTTTCTAGTTCCACAGTGGCAGTGATCACCCAGGCATTTACTTTCCTTGAAACTCAATGAACTTTACACTTAAAACAAATATAGGAGTTCTCATTGTGACTCAGCGGGTTAAGAACATAGTGTCTGTGAGGATGCGGGTTCAATCCTTGGTCTCACTCAGTGGGTTAAGGAATCGGTGTTGTCTTTCTGGCTCATTTCCCTCAGTATGAGATTCTCTAGTTCCATCCATGTTGCTGCAAATGGCATTATGTCATCCTTTTTTATGGCTGAGTAGTATTCCATTGTGTATATATACCACATCTTCCTAATCTACAACTGTTTACATAGCATTTACATTGCATTAGGTATTATAAGTAATCTAGAGATGATTTTAAATACACAGAAGGATGTACAGTTGGTTATGTGTAAACACTACACCATTTCATCTAAGAGGCGAGAGCAGCTGAGGATTTTGGTATCTGAGAGGGGTCCTAGAACCACTTCCCCAGGAATATTAAGGGATGACTATAGTACACTGTACAAGTTTAAGGTGCGTGACGTGATAATTTGATACATATAAATATTACAAAATGAAGGCCATAGCAAGGTTAATTAAGACACCCATTATCTAACATAACCACCATTTGTATGTGTGTGTATGGTAAGAACATTTAAGATTTACTCTCTTAGCAACTTTCAAGTATAAACATAGTATTAACTATGATCATATCATAATGCTGTATATTAATTCTCCAGAACTTATTCATCTTATAGCTGGAAGTTAGTACCCTTTGACCGACATCTTCCCATTTCCCCAAATCTCAGGCCCTGACAATCACCAATTTACTCTGTCTCTCAGAGTTTGGCTTTTTATTTTATTTGGGGGGGTGGGGAGGGGAGGCTGCACTCGTGGCACATGGAGGTTCCCAGGCTAGGGGTCAAATCAGAGCTACAGCTGCCGGCCTACACCACAGCCACATCAATGCCAAGCCACCTCTGCAACCTACACCACAGCTCACGGCAATGCTGGATCCTTAACCCACTGATCAGGGCTGGGGATCAAACCTGCATCCTCATGGATGCTAGTCAGATTTGTTTCTGCTGAACCACAACAGGAACTCCAAGTTTGGCTCTTTTTTAAAAAATATTTTTAAATTGAAGTACAGCTGATTTACAATATTGTGTTTGTTTCAGATATATAGTAGTAAAGTGATTTACTTATATTTTTTTCAGATTTTTTCCCATTATGTTATTACAAGATATTGAATACAGTTCCTGTGCTATACAGCTAATCCTTACTGTTTAGAGAGTTCATCTTTTTTAGATTCTGTATATGAGATCATACAGTATTTGTCTTTCTGTGAATTATTTCAATTAGCATAACTCCCTCAAGATTAATTCGTGTTGTCATAAATGGCATTTCCTTCTTTTTAGGGCTGAATAATACATATACACTATATTTTCTCTATCCATTCATCTGTGAATTGACACGTAGGTCATTTCCATGTCTTGATGATTATGAATAATGCTGTAATAGACACAAAAGAGAAGACAGCTCTTTGAGATAGTGATTTCATTTCTGTTGGATAGATGCCCAGGAGTTGGACTGCTGGATCATATGGTAGTTCTATTTTTATGTTATGGTAGTTCTCCATACTGTTTTCCACAGTGGTTGCACCAATTTACATTCCCACCAACAGTGCATGAGGTTGCACTTTTCTCCTCATCCTCACCAGCACTTTCAGTACTTCTGTCTTGTCTTTTTTTTTTTTTTTTTTAGGGCCGTACTAGCAGCATATGGAGGTTCCCAGGCTAGGGGCAGAATTAGAGCTGTAGCTGCCAGCCTATACCACAGCCTCAGCAATGAGGGATCTGAGCCACATCTGTGACCTACACCTCAGCTCACAGCAACGCTGGATCCTTCACCCACCGAGCAAGGCCAGGGATCGACCCTGCATCCTCAAGGATGCTAGTCAGATTTGTTTTCACTGAGCCATGAAGGGAATGCCTCTCATCTTTCGATGACAGCCATTTTAACAGGTGTGAGGTGATAGCTCACTGTGCTTCAGGTTTGCATTTCTCTGATGATTAGTGATGTTGAACACTTTTCGTGTACCTGTATTGCCCATTTGTGTATCTTCAATGGAATAAGATGTTTATTCAGCAATTTTACCCTCTTTTTTAAATTGGGTTTTTAATATTGAACTGTATATATATGTTAAATATCTAATCCCTTATCAGATATATGGTTTGCAAATATTTTCTCCAATTCCATAGACTGCCTTTTCATTTATTTGATTGCTTCTTTTGCTGTGTAGAAGAATTTTAGTTTGATGTAATCTTACTTGCTTATTTTGTTGCTGGTGCTTTTTGTGTCATGCCAAAAAAATCATTGCTAAGACCAATGATCTTTTTTCTTAAGTATTCTTCTAGGAATTTTAAGATAACAGGGCTTACTTTTTTTTGAAGTCTTTCATCCATTTTGGGTAAATGTTGTGGATAGGTGTAAGAAAGGGGTCCAATTTCATTCTTTTGCATGTAAATATTCATCTTCCCAAACCATTTATTGAAGAGATTATCCTTTGCTCGCTATTCTTTGCTCCCTTGTCAAATATTAGTTGGCCATATACACACGGGTTTATTTTATGGCTCTCAATGCAATTCCATTGGTCTATGCGTCTGTTTTTGTGCCAGTACCATACTGTTTTGATCACTATAGTTTTGTAATGAAGTTTGAAATCAGGAAGCATGATGATTCCAGCTTTGTTCTTTCTCAAGATTACTTTGGCTAATTAGATTGTGGTTTCTTACAAATTTTAGGATTTTTTTCTACTTCTGTGAAAAGTGCTATTGGAATTGTGAAAGAGACTGCATTAATCTATAGATGGCTTTGGGTGGTATGGTTATTTTATCACTATTTATTATTTCAAAGAACACTGGTTATTTTCCACTTATTTGTATCTTCTTATATTTCTTTCATCAATGTGTACAAAACTTTCACTTCCTTAGCTAAATTTATTCCTAAGTATTTTATTATTTTTGATGCTATTGTAATGGGATTGCTTTCTTTATTTCTTTTTCAGTGTTAGTGTATATAAACACAACTGATTTGTATATGTTGATTTTGTATCCTGCAACTTTACTGAATTCATTTATTACTTCTCATAGTAATTTGGTTGACTCATTGGAGTTTTCTATATATGACCATGTCATCTACAATTAGGTACAATTTTATTTCTTCCTTTCTGATTTGGATGCCTTTTATTTATTTTTCTTGCCAAAATTGCTCTGGCTAGGTCTTCCAGTCCTATGTTGAATAGCAATGGTGAGAGTAGACACTATTGTCTTGTTCCTGATTTTACAGGAACAAGGAGAAAGCTTTCAGTGTTTTACCCTTGAGAATGATGCTATCTGTGTATGTGTCACATAGCACATAGCACCTTATTACATTGAGGTACCTTCTTTCTGTACCCAATAAGTTGAGAGTTTTTATCACGAAAGGATGTTGAATTTTGTCAAATGGTATTTCTCTATCTATGGAAATGATCATATGATTTTTATCCTTCATTCTGTTAATGTGGTGTATCACATTTATTGATGTGCATATGTTGAAACATCCTTGTATCCCAGGGACAAATTCCACGTGAGCATGATGTATGATCCTTTTAAAATGCTGCAACAATTGGTTTGCTAATATTTTGTGGAGAATTTTTACATCAAAATTCATCATGGATATTGGCCTGTAATTTTTTTTTCTTATACCGGCTTTGGTATCAAGGTATGCTGGCCTCATGAATGAATTTGACAGTGTTTCCTATTCTTCAGTATTTTTAGAACAGTTTGAGAAAGATTAGCATTAATTCCTTTTTAAATGTTTGATAGAATTCATCAGGTAAAACAATCTGATCCTGAGCTTTTCTTTGTTGAGAGGTTTTTGATAACTGATTCAATTTCCTTACTGATTATTGGTCTGTTCAGATATACTGTTGATTCAGTCTTGGTTGGTTGTCTGTTTCTGGGAGTTTATCCATTTCTTCTGGGTTGTCTAATTTGTTGGCATACATTTTTCATAGTAATCTCTGATGATCCTTCACAGTTTTGTGGTATCATGTGTAAAGTATTCTCTTTAATTTCTGAATGAATTTACTCTCAGTTTTTGAGAATAATTTTGAATTTATTTAGTTTTTTAAAATTTATTTTTCTTTTTATGACTGCACCTATGGCGTATGGAAGTGCCTGGACTAGGGGTCAAATTGGAGCTGCAGCTGACAACTTACACTCACGGCCACAGCAACACCGGATCCAAGCCTCATCTATGACCTATGCTGTAGCCTTTGGCAACATTGGATCCTTAACCCACTGAGCAAGGTCAGGGATTGAACCCACATCCTCACAAACACTATCTCAGGTTCTTAACCCACTGAGCCACAACAGGAACTCCTATTTCATTTTAGAATGAATTTATTCTCACTTTTTTTTCAGTTCATCTAACCAAAACTTTTTCAATTTTATTTACCTTTTCAAAAAAAAACATTTCATTGATCTTTTCTATTGTTTTTCTTGTCTCTATTTCATTTATTTATGTTCTGATCTTTGTTATTTCCTTCCTCCTGCTAATTTTGGCCTGTTTTTTTCCTTGTTCCTGGAGGTATAATGTTAGGTTGTTAATTGATATCTTTCCTTTTTTTAAATGTCAGCTATAAACTTCACTCTTAGAACTGATTCTGCTGCATCCATTGATTTTGGTATGTTGCATTTCCATTTTTGTTTCAAGATTTTTTTTTTAATGTCCTGCTTGATTTTTTCCTTTGACCTACGGTATTCAGGAATATGTTGTTTAATTTGATATATTTCTTAATTTTCCAGTTTTCCTCCTGTTGTTGATTTTTAGTTTCATACCATTGTGAGCAGAAAAGATATTTGGTATGATTTCCATCTTCTTAAATTTGCTAATATTTGTTCCATAACCTTGCATATGATTATCCTGAAGAATGTTCTGTGTGCATGTGAGAAGAATGTATATTTTGCTGCCACTGGCTATAATGTTCTGATATGTCTGTTAGGTCCATTTAGTCTAAAGTATGGTTCAAGTCCAGTGTCTTTATTTTCTGTCTGAATTATCTAGCCAATGTTAAAAGTGGGATACTGAATTTCCCTACTATTATTAGATTCTTGCCTATTTCTCCCCTCAGGTCTGTAAATATTTACTCTGATGCTGGATGCATACATATTTATAATTGTTTTATCTTTTTTTCTTTTTTTTGGGCCACACCTACAGCACATGGAGGTTCCCAGGGTAGGGGTCTAATCAAAGCTGTAGTTGCCAGCCTGCGCCAGAGCTACAGAATGCCAAAGCCAAAGCAATGCCAGATCCAACCTGCGTCTGCGACCTACACCACAGCTCACGGCAATGCCGGATCCTTAACCCAAGTGAGCGAGGCCAGGGATTGAACATGCAACCTCATGGTTCCTAGTCAATTTGTTTCCACTGCGCCATGATGGGAACTCCTATTTTATCCTTTTGATGAATTGACCTCTTTATTTACATAATGACTTTCTACATCTCTTGAGGCAGTTTTTTACTTAAAAGCCTATTTTGTTTGATATAAGTACAGCTCCTTCTCGTCTCCTTTGGTTTCCAATTCGCATGGAATATTATTTTCCATTCCTTCATTTTCACCTGATGTATGTCTTTTACTTTTTCTTTTGTTAGGGCCACACCTGTGGCATATGGAAGTTCCCAGGCTCAGGGTCGAATTGGAGCTGTAGCCGCCAGCCTATGCCACAGCCACAGCAATGCAGGATCCAAGCCTTTTCTGTGACCTACACCACAGCTCACCACAGCAACACCAGATCCTTAACTCACTGAGTGAGGCCAGGGATTGAACCCACATCCTCATGGATGCTAGTCAGGTTTGTTACCACTGAGCCATGATGGGAACTCCCTGATATGTGTGTTTAAAACCTGAAGTGCATCTCTTGTAGATAACACCCAGTTGGGTCTTCCTTCTCTATCCATTCATCTAACCTATGCTTTTTAATTGGAGAATTTAACCTACTTACATTTAAAGTAATCACTGATATTTAAGGACAGTATTACCAATTTTTAATTTTTTTCTGTTTTATAGTTTCATTGTCATTTTTTCTTCTCTTGCTATCTTTCTTTGTGAATTGATGAGTTTCCATAGTGATATATGCTTGATTTCCTTCTCTTCATCTTCTTTGTATCTATTGGAAGGTTTTGCTTTGTGTTTACCACAAGGCTTAAATAAAACAGTGCGTAGATATAAAAGTCTATTTTAAGCAGGTAACTGAACTTCAGTCATATTAAAAAACTCTACATCCTCCAACACATCTTGGTTTTGATGTCAAAATATACATCTTTTTATATTGTGTATCCATTAATAAATTAGTATAGCTATGGTTATTTTTTTTAACACTTTTGTCCTTTAACTTTTATACTAAAGTGTCTTTTCTCCATTGTATATTCTTGCCTCCTTTGTCATAGATTAGTTGACTCTAGGTGTGTGGGTTTAATTCTGGGCTTTCTATCCTGTTCCACTGATCTATATGTCTGTCTTTGTGCCAGTACCATATGGTTTTGATGATTGCTGCTTTGTAGTATGGTCTGAAGTCCGGGAGTCTGATTCCTCCAGCTCCATTTTTTCTTATCAGCATGTCTTTGGCTATTCTGGGTCTTTCGTGCTTCCAAACAAACTTTAAAATATTTTCTTCGAGTTCTGTGAAAAATGTCCTTGGTAATTTGATAGGGATTGCATTGAATCTGTAGATTGCCTTGAGCAGTATAGTCATTTTGATAATATTGACTCTTCCAATCCAAGACCATGGTATGTCTTTCCATCTATGTGTGTCATCTTTGATTTCTTTCATCAGTGTCTTACAGTTTACAGAGTACAGGTCTTTTGTCTCTTTAGGTAGGTTTACTCCTAGGTATTTTATTATTCTTTGGATGTGATGGTAAATGGGATTGCTTCCCTGATTTCCCTTTCTGATCTTTCATTGTTAGTATATAGAAACGCTATCAATTTCTGTGTATTGATTTTGTATCCTGCAACTTTGCCAAATTCATGGATGAGCTCTAACAGTTTTCTGGTAGAGTCTTTAGGATTCTCTAGGTATAGTATCATGTCATCTGCAAATAGTGATAGTTTTACTTCTTCCTTTCCCATTTGGATTCCTTTTATTTCTTTTCTTCTCTGATTGCTGTGGCTAGGACTTCCAAAACTGTGTTGAATAGCAGTGGCGAGAGTGGACATCCTTGTCTTGTTCCTGATCTCAGCGGGAATTCTTTCAGCTTTTCACCATTAAGAATGATGTTAGCTGTGGGTTTGTCATATGTGGCCTTTATTATTTTTCTGATATTTCAAGTCTATTATTGGTGCTCTCTGCTGAATTTTTTATTTCATTCATACTATAATTCAGCTCTAGTATTTCTGCTCAGTTTTTTATGATTTCTATCTCTCTTCTAAATTCCCCATTTTCTTTGTATTATTTTCCCAATTTTATTGAGTTGTCTTTCTGTGTTTTCTTGTAGCTTACTGAACTTACTTCAGACAACTATTTTTGAGTTCTTTTTTTTTTCTTTTTATGGCCACACCTGCAGCATATGGAAGTTCCTGGGCTAAGGGTCAAATTGGAGCTGCAGCTGAGGGATACACCACAGCCATAGCAATGCTGGATCAAAGTGGCATCTTTTGCCCATACCGCAGCTTGATGCAGTGCCAGATTCTTAACCCACTGAGCAAGACCAGGGACTGAACCCATATCATCAGAGACAATATCAATCCTTAACCCACTGAGCCACAAGAGAAACTCCCATTTTTGAATTCTTCATCAGACTTCCATTTCTTTGGGGTCTGTTACTGTAAAATTATTGTGACTATTTTGGTGGTGTCATGTTTCCTTGATTTTTCCTTTTCCTTAAAGTGATGCATTGCTACCTTCACATTTGAACAAGCAGCCCCCTCCTCTAGTCTTTATTGACTGGCTTCAGGACAGAAGTACCTCTGCCACCCTGGAAGGATTCTGAGGCTTTCTCAGACCTTTGCTATGGGTACACTTGTTCCACACTTCTTAATCCCTCTTGGGGAAGAATTAAGACTATACTCCTCTCCGTCCTGCAAAGCCTCCTGTTTGCTTTCCCTAGGGCAGTGCCAAATGCTCAAGTTGGTGTGCTTCCTCCCAATCGCAGAGTTGGGCCAGCTTTCTGTGCAAGCTTATGAGCTGTCTGCAAAAGCTTGTACTCACCACTTTAAGGGCTCACACAGGGAGCCAGCCACAGGGTAAGGGGATGTGTGGGTGAGATATATGGAGCACTGGGGGGTGCCTGAGGGCTAGTTGCAGGGGTCTGTAGTCCAGGCATCTGCTGTGGCTCATGGGCAGGTTCCCTGATGGAGGGTCGCTCTGAAGCCCTCTGAGAGCCTTAGCTCTGTTCTCTCAGCCTCTCTCCATTCCTAGGTTGTGCAGGACCCCTCAGTGTTCTGACTTGACTAGAATGAGTGTACATCCAATCTCAGTGTTTGCTCTAAAACTGTGCTGGGACATCTCTGATGGAGTTCCAGGCATTCACAAAAGTAGTCTCTTCCATGGGCGATTGTCAAAAATTGGCATTCTTTAGGGGGAATATGGTAAAAAAAATAAAAATAAAAAAACCACCTATTCTGCCATATTGATGGTGTCATTCCAGGAAGGCCTTCTTAAAGATGCACAAAAATCAACCATAGTGAAAGCGATTGATAAGTTAAGATGAGCACGTAAAAAAAGATATGGTAAGTTAAAACCTGGAAGAAGATGTTTTCACATATTTAATAAAGAAAGAGCCTCCAAAAGACGTAAAGAACTTCTACAAATAATTGAGAAAAAGATAAAATAATACAAATGAGTAAAGCATATAAACTCACATATTACAGAAGAGAAACTGCAATGGCCAATAAAGACTAAAAGTTGGCCAGTTTCATCAGGAAAACAGAAATGCAAACTGAGACCATGAATACTATATAGTCACCACATTGGCAGACTTTTAAAATCAGGCCCTATGAAGTTCTAGAAGAAAATGTAGAACACTGTTTGCTATCTACATTAGTACAAATGCTTCAGGAAAACCATCTGACATTATTCCATAAAAAAGAAAATGCAAATGCCATGACTAGAGATTCCACGTATAGGCATTTACACCAGCAGAACCCTCACCCATGCATATAAGGACACTGGTATTGAAACATTCACAGCAGCTCTGTTCATAATAGCAAAAAATTCTATAAATGTTCACTTACCCACTAAAGGAGCAAGTAAAGTTCAGGCAAGTAGACCGTGATATATTATACACTCATATGATGAACTACTATACCACTAATTATAAAAATAATTAATCTAGAGCTACACACACAAGCATGGATGAATCCAAAACTATGTGAATGAAGATAAGCAAGTCACAGAAGAACACAGATTGTGATTCCATCCACGTAAAGTTCAAAAACAAATAAAAATAATACATTATTTAGGGACATGTCTATATGTGGCAAAAGAGTGATTAACCTGAAATCCCTGCTCTGAAGAGAAGCAGCAGATGAGATGAGAAAGGGCCCAGAGGGAGGCCCTGGCATGGACAACTCACATTTCTCAGTTGTTGGCTTCAAAGTTCCACTTCACAACTTTTCAAACATTGTGTTGTATGTGGCATATATTTATGTTTAGTAAGATTTTAGTCTAATAGATATTTCATTTTTAAAAACTGCAAAGATGAACTATATGTTAACTGCCAGTAAAACAAAAAACTAGCTGCATACCTTTTAAATATGTGCATAAAGTAAAGCAGTATTTTTATTTTACTTTTTTTTTATTTATTTTGCTTTTTAGGGCTGCACCCACAGCATATGGAAGTTCCCAGGCTAGGGGTCGAATCAGAGCTACAGCTGCCAGCTACACCACAGCCACAGCAACGTGGGATCCAAGCCTCATCAGCGACCTACACCACAGCTCACGGCAACACCGGATCCTTAACCCACTGAGGGAGGCCAGGGATCGAACCCATATCCTCATGGGTCAGAAAGCAGTATTTTTAGAAAAACACAGAATACAAACCAGAAGTACCAATAAACATGTTAAAACAAAAACAAAAAGAATAACAAATAATTCACAAATAAATAAGAGATTTTGATTGATTTGTGTAAGAGTCATACCTAAAAAAAATTCAGAGAAATTAAAATAAAAACGATAGGCAAAGATATCCAGCAAATTTGAACAAAAGGAAGGGTGATGCTTCAATTTTAGGTGAAGCAGAATTCAAACAGTAAAACATTAAATTGGGACAAGACTAGCTTATATTAGCAAATGCTGTGATCCACAAATAATGAACACAAGTATAGTGAAGAATATAAAGTCCAAATAGAGTCAAAAAATGATGGAAATAAGAGACTGACAGAAATAAAACTGTAGTGGAAGGTATTCACGTGGATCATTGAGCCAAAAGCTGTTTGTAGCAAAAGCCGAGATGAGG
Source organism: Sus scrofa (assembly GCF_054392235.1). Lineage (NCBI taxonomy): Eukaryota > Metazoa > Chordata > Mammalia > Artiodactyla > Suidae > Sus > Sus scrofa. The sequence goes on from NC_139383.1 coordinate 155,385,595, forward strand.
CTAACAGTGGCTGAGGGTTGGGCCAGAGCTCTGCGGTTTTCTAAGCTCTGTATGTATTTTCCCTGGTCCTGTATTTCTCAGTTTTCTATAACACAAGTCTAACAGTCACAAAGCAGGACAGGGGCCTGGGACACTATCATGACCTATATTTGGCAACTGTACAACAAATGTAGGAAAGGCAGGTGTCCCTGATGGTAACCTTACATAAAAATGGTTTCCAATGGGGGGAGGGAGGATTTGGGAAGGTGAGAATAACATATACATAATACTGTATAAAACAGATGATTAAAGAGATTCTACTGTATAGCCCAAGGAAATCTACTTAATAGTTTGTAATAATCTACATGGGAAAAAGAATGGATACATGTATATGTAAAACTGATTCACTTTGCTGTACACCTGAAACTTACACAGCATTGAGTCAATTATACTCCAATAAAATTTTTTTATAAAGCACATAATAGGTGAGACAGATAGGAAGCACAAAATAAGATGGTAACTATAAATTGAAATATATCAGTAATTTCAAGGCATGTCTACTAGACTAAAAGATGGAATAATAAATTATACAAATTCCATTCAAAAAAGGGGGGCAGGTAATTTCCATCTTCCTCCTAAAATCAATCTTCAAATAATCAATGCAATCATTTTTTTAAACTTCTGTTAGTCATTAGATAATACTGCCTATATAGTTCTATATAAATTTTAAATCAATTTCAATCCATTTTCCCACCCATTGTTGAACCACACAAAGTGAGGAGCAAAACAGTGCAGTCTGGGAGTTCCCATCGTGGCTCAGTGGTGGTGAACCTGACTAGTATCCATAAGAGCATGGGTTCAATCCCCAGCCTCGATCTTCAGGGTTGGGGATGCGGTGTGGCTGTGAGCTGTGGTGTGGGTTGCAGATGTGGCTTGGATCCCACATTGCTATGGCTGTGGTGTAGGCCAGCAGCTGCAGCTCCTATTTGACCCCTAGCCAGGAATTTCCACAGGCCATGAGTGTGGCCCTAAAAAGACCAAAAAAAAAAAAAAAAAAAAAAAAAAAGCAGTTTGAAACCTTTGAGCCTTCTTTTCATTCCCAATCAGAATCTTTGTATTTTAATACAAATTGAAACCTATAGCAATTTGACTCAATGCACATAAAAACCAGGGTAAAATATGGATGTCTCAAGAATACTATCACTTATTATACAGCATAAGATTATTCATTGATCAAAGATAAAGTTCATGAGTAATATTCTTCATTAAAAGAGGTTAGACATTTGAAAGAAAATCTGATAACTAATAGCCTTAGGTTATAATTTTTTTAAAACTGGAGAAGGAGAGACAGTTCCTCAGAATTGCATATTAAATTCACTTTCAATTAGTATGGTTCAGCATTTTATTCTTATGATTTGTATGCCTGGTAATACTTTTAAAATTAACTGTGCTACAGACGGACATATCACATACTTCTCGGCTATAATAATTTTTCTGATGCTGTATCTTTATAACAGTAATTGCCTTCCTTCTGAAAGAATATGCATTTGGAATCTAGTGACACTTCATTTATTACTTTTCTTATATTAGCGCTACCTCAGCATATTAGGCTTTTTTTTTTCCCTTAACGACTTTTTTCTATTAGGAGACCATGAAGACCCCAGGACAAAGGAAGTCCATTAGGGAAAGGAGGAACTTTAGAGGCAGCAGGAATTTCTAAGGTGGACATCAGAATATTCTTGTCAAGAAGGGACTGGATAGGACATCCGCCGTGTCCTGTGAACTATAGACGGTATAAACAAAGAGCTCTGAAATCTCTAAGACTCATCATTAGTTCAGTGAGTTAAGTCACCAAGCGAGCAATTAAGCACATGAAAGATGTCACAGGCCACTGTACCTCTCCCTCTCAGTTGCGGAACCACCCTGCCCCCAAGACCACCCTGCTTAAACCACTTGGATCAGGAGACAGAAGGTCCTCTTGCCCTGACGGCCAACTCTTTACCAGACCATCAGATGATTAGGTCAGCACTTGGGGCCAAGCGAGTGTCCAGGACCAGTTACTCAAGTACCACTAGGGAGCACTCTAAGATGCTGCTCCAGGGACCCACAGGGCTGCAAGGGGCCGTCACCACTTCCTGATGCGGAAGAGCCCTAGCACAGGCTGGGGACAGCTCTGAAAGCCAGAGAAAAGATTTAGGAAACACTGGTGGCCACAGCCATCCCTTTCTCCCAAAGCTCCTACAGCTGGATTTACTCCCGGACCTTGTATTTTTCTTGCTTCTTGGATTTTGTGTATGATGTTCTGTTGGACAGCAAGGACTCCCCTCTCCAATACACCTGCCCAAACTCCACCCATTCAGTGTACATGCCAAGTCCCAATCTCATTGCAAGTTGTGGTCTGAACCACCTTTCCCCACTTCAACCCCAGTGCAAAGAGCAGGACATGGTAAAACTGAAAACAAACAGACCTCAATTTCTCTATCCAAGCTTTGGCAATTCTCGCCTGTGACCAGACTGCAGCCAATCAGACTATTTTGGAAGGGACATGTTCTTCTCTATAACAGTGAATACTGGTTCTGTAAGGCTGTCATGGCCCAAAAAACAAAAAGGACTGGGAAGCAGCATCTATCTAAACAAAAGTCATATACAACCATTTCTTAGCTTATTAAGCTCTAACCTGCAACTCTTTCCTATCATATTAGTATTTTAATTCTTTGTTGTTATTTATGTGTTTCTAATGCCAATCATGTCCTCATCTAGAATCTACCCTTTTTGGAGGCCACACACCTTGTGCTTCTTTATGTCCAATTCATCACATGGTTCCGTGCCACATGCGATGTGTTTTAGTGCAACAAGGGGCTCTGAACCTCATCGCTTGATGGTTCTGAGACCTACTGCATGCTGGCCATGTCCAGGATAGACACAACAGGAAACTGGCTACAAGTCAGAATCAAAATCAGTTTAAGGTTACACATCTACTGAAAGGTACCAGGAAACACATACCCAAGCCCCAGCAGCACAGCAAACTCTTCTCTTCAGGAAATATCTTTAAACTTTGCTGGTTCCCACACCTGGGGCTGCCAGGTTGCTTACCATAATCAGGATATTGATTACAGTCTGAGCAACTAGCTGTCTACAACTCACTTCATGGCACATTAACCAACTGACAGGGGTTACAAGTTAACTACCCAAGCCATATATAGAGATACACAGAGACAGAGTCTAGGACTCCATCCAAGGCAAGGGTGGGAATACCTGCAGGCGGAGGTCTGTGCTCCATGAGCTCCTGAGCTCCCAACACAGCCCTGTGTCCTCAGCACCCTGCTAACAGACATCGTTGCTCTCTGGCCTCTGCCCTCTTGGAAGAGAGTCACAGTACCCAGACTGCGCTATGGGAACTGTTCACTCTTTCTGAGAAGATTCTCAACAGTCGTTCGGAGGTAACAACCAGAGAAAAGGCTACTACAATTGTTTCCAGGTGCAATTCGAAACTATGCATTTAATTCATTATGCTTTCAAGCACACAACTACCTTATTGGGCATCTCTACCTTGTTTTTACTCTTCCTATCTAAGACCACTGTCTCTTGCAAAAAGCAACTTTTACTACATTTTCAATTAAGAATGGGCCTGATGGATTGAAATAAAGGAATTTATACTGATAAGTAATTTAAGCAAATAGACAAAGGTCATGTTTTAATAAAAATGACTTTTTTTCAATGAGTATTTCTAATTTCACTTGGCCTTGAGTGGTTTCATTATGCTATACTTTATCATATTCTTTCGGCTGAGCCAGCAGCATGTGGAAGTTCCTCGACCAGGGAACAAACCCACACCACGGCAGTGACCCAAGCTGCTACAGTGACAACACGGGATCCTTAACCCACTGTGCCACAATGGAACTCCTCAGTTTAATTAGTACATTTCAGTCTCAGTTTTCTGGTTAGACTATTTTCCTCTGGTGAAATTTCATAGTATTGCTGAATTTAAAGACAAGCATATTAGTCTATTTTCATAAACAAGATAGGGAGCTTAGACACTTCAGCTGCTTTGTTAGCAGAATAAAATTCTGCATTATTTCAAGGACCTAACAAATACAGGTACATCCTATATTCTTTTCCACAGCACTAAAGAATGAAGGCTTCATCTTTAATATAATCAAGCAAAATACATTCTTTTGAGTGTATTCAAGAGGTCATGATCTTGACTGTAAGAAATTCCCAAAGTGGATTTATACGAATTTTCTGAATAAATAATGACCCCAAATACATTTACATTAAACGTATTAACATTTCACTCACCTAAATTTTTAAATATCATATTAAAGTCATATTTGTTCTCAATTCATGGGCTTGAAAGAAAGCCCTACAGGCTTTCTATAATTCATTATTAAAGGTTAAAATGATCCAGACATTTTTCCCACAAAATATCGCCAAACATACAAATCTGTAGTGAGACTAGATCTGAATTTCTGATGGACACAGCATGAAACATTTTTACTAGTACAAAAATTCAAAAATACTTTTAAAACGAAGTTAATATATGCAGCATAAGATTTGAAGGTTTCTTACATTGGAAAATGATCACCATACCAATGAAGAGAAGGAAAAAACCCTCACCCAGGCTGAAGTTCATTCATCATTCGCTTCCAATTCTTTGGCATTTGCATGTTTCATTAAATATTGGAAGTTGATAAAAACAAAAAACAGAATTCAAGCCAAATGGAAAGGCAATCAAAGCTTTTTTTTTTCATCAGTTGTCTGTGGGTTTCCAATAAAATTGACACTATGGTATGAATCAGTGACTTGCACCTAAGCTTAAATACAGGACTGGCTTCTCTAAACTTGGGACTAATTATCAGACCCCTATTACTACCACTCCTGATGGCTCCAGTGAATTAGGTTCCAATGGACTGGAGATGTTCTGACCAGTGTCCAGCAGAGTGGGAGAGAGGCTCAAAGCTCCCGGTGCCATACACAGGGCTCACCAGGGCTAGAAGTCTCCTCCCAGCTTCAGAACCTCCCAAACGCCCGCTGGAATGAATGCAAACCTGTGGGAGCCCCCTTTTTCTTTTCTTTTTTAAGAAAAGAAAATAGGAAAGAAAAAAAAAGTGCTTTATATGGCAGTTCAGTGAAAAAGAAACTATGGATGAGTTGCACATGAAAGTGTTTTATTTAGTCTGATAAGTCTTAGTCTGAGGTGCTAAGGAAGCTGAACCGACACTTCGGTGAGAAAAGAAGGTTTTGCTGTTCTCAAGGAAGGCAGTGTGGCACAGTGGTGAGGACAGAGTCCATGGGGCCAGTGGGCCTGTGCTAGTGTCCACCTACTGTGTACCCCCACCCTGTCCCCCGTGCCCTAGGTCCTCCTTCGGGTGGGATAACAACAGAGGTGCCCCACCCCACCCTAGGCATCAGGACAACTACAGGCAGGGCAAGAATATTTGGAAAAGGCTTGGCACATGGTGTGTTTGACATCTGTGCTCGTTACTATGGAAGATAATGGAAAGGGTGCAATGGATCTGCAGCAATGGTTTTCAGAGTGCCTTGGGTAGTTCTGATATGCAGGCAGGATGGAGAAACTCTGGCTTCTGACCAGGGTAGGGAAAAATTAGGATTAGGGGATTAACAAACACACACTGCTATATATAAAACAGGTAACCAACAAGGACCTACTGTATAGCACCCTACTCAATACCTTGTAATAACTTATAATGGAAAAGAATCTGAAAAAGAATATATACACATAGAACTGAATCACTTTGCTAAAAACCTGAAACTAACACAGTATTGTAAATCAACTACACTTTACTATAAAATTTTTTTAAAAAGCTGGGCTCTGCCGCTGATAAGTGATATGTTGCTGCACAACCATGGACATGACTGCCCCGAGCTGTCCTCATGTCACAGAGCGTACTTGGAAGAGCATCCGGAACACAGAACGACAGATGAGTGTCAGCAGTCACTGCCGTTATCACCACCATCATCACCACTGCCCAGGATAAGCCCAGCCTGACATACCGCTGACCTTCGCAGGGCACACTGCGGGTGGAGGGAGGAGGAAAGGCAGCTTCACCTGGTGGGCTGAACTCAGGTGTGCCTCTGCCTCATCTCCCAGGAAGCCTGCATCAGACCCTGCCAGTCAACCTGGAGCTTCCCCTCCCACAGCCCCTAAGATGGCCTTGGCCTTGTGGGCCAGGCCTAGCCAGGCGGGGAGAATGGAAACTGCTGCCTTCACCCCAAATAAGAAAATACAAGACACCCAGCAACCGGCCACACCAACCACCTCCACTCAGCAATATGAACAGATGCCTGACATCTGAGGAACACAAACTCCAGGAATAAGGGCTTGGCACAGTCAAGACCAACTGACCTGTTGGGGAGCTGAAAACACAGGGAGCGAGGAAATCTGGTAAGCGAACTCCTAATTGATGTCAGTAGGAAATGGCACCCATTGGGTTAGTGCTTCATAAACTGGAAACACGTTGCTGTGAAAAAGTAATTATTAGAGAAAACCAGAGAGCTCTTTAAAAACAACATGGCTATTCCATCAAAATGAAAAATTCAACAGATAGGTCAAGCAGTAGTATGGATAAGGTTGAGGCCCAAACTAGTTATCCAGAAGAAAACAAGAAATGTCCCAGAAAGTAAAGAACAAGAGAGGAAAACATTAGAAAATGTTCAGAATTCTGTGGCATCAGCTTATCTACCTGTAGCAGGTACACTATCCTTCTACCTACTCCAAGTAGCATAAACTCAATAGGGCCAAGACCTATGAGGAGGGATTTAATCAATAACTGAATGAAAGAAATTTCCTTGGGAAATTTCTCTTAAAATAGCCAATAGACAAATAATTAGCTCCAGTCCAAATTTCACTGTGGTGTGTTGTAAGCAGATATAAGATCAACACACAGCTATCTTTCCAGAAATTGTAACAGAAAATATATTCCCATCTCTCAATCTATAGATGTAATTTTTCTAGAAATTAATCTATAAAATCAATGTTATCACAATCAAAATCAAATCATTATCAGCAGAGAACTTTACAAACTGATTCTAAAATTAACTGAAGAGCAAATGCACAGAAGGAACCAAGAAAATTACAAAAGAATCAAAGAGTAATTTATTATAAAGCTCAACTAATTAAAACACTGCAGTATTGGCTTAAAAACAGACTGACAGGAGTTCCTGTCATGGCGCAGTGGTTAACGAATCCGACTAGGAACCATGAGGTTGTGGGTTCGATCCCTGGCCTTGCTCTGTGGGCTAAGGATCTGGCATTGCCATGAGCTGTGGTGAAGGTCGCAGATGCGGCTTGGATCCTGCATTGCTGTGGCTCTAGCGAAGGCTGGCGGCTACAGCTCTGATTCGACCCGTAGCCTGGGAACCTCCATATGCCAAGGGAGCGGCGCAAGAAATGGCAAAAAGACAAAAAAAAAAAAAAAAAAAAAAAATGGACTGACAGATTCATCAAATAGAGATTAATAAACTCACCCCTGTACACCACAGTGGGAGTAGGGAGGACACTTCAAATGTGAGGAGAAATAGTGAACGTTCAAAATTTATCTTAAAGACTTAATTGCCTATCTATTTGGAAAAGAAAAGCTTAGAGCCTTACTTCATACTGTATATAAAAATAAGTTTTGGATCAATTACCTAAACACATAAGGCAAAGCCATAAATGTTGTAGGAATACACAGGAAAATAATTTCAGAATTGTGAGGCAAGAGAGATCTTTTAAAATAAGAAAGAAACCCTACGAGCCACATAAGAAAAAGAGCCAACGGATTTTGCAAGATAAAAAGCTAACAATTCTGTATTTTTTTAAAAGGCACTTCATGAAAAATTAAAAGACAAAGACAAACAATAACTAGGATAAAATATTAACCATTCAAAATGGAAAATAATTACGATATTAAGAAATCCCACAAGTCGATGAAACACAACCTTACAGAAAAATAGAAAAAAGATATAAACAAGTGCTTCACAGAAGAAGTTCAAATGGGCAGAGAAATCTTGTTACTTGTTTCCTTTCTGTCTCATCTATTCTTTCTTCCTTTCCCCCTTTATTTTCTGCTTTCTTTTGGATGAATTTGGCATTTTTATGACTCAATTTCATTTTCTGTCTAAATGCTGGTGGCTGATCCCTAGGGTTTATAGATGCATCTTCACCTTATCAAAGCTCACCACATGGAGCATAAGAGCCTTATGCTGTATAAGGCCATTCCCTTGCCCTTAAACCATTTTTTCATACAATTTACAAATACATATGTCATAAATCCCACAATACCTTGGTGTGTTTTTCCTCATATTTCCTGTACTTTGTGCACACCGAGTTTCTTGGATCTGTGGGTTTATAGTTTTTAACCCAATTTTGAAAAATTATTTGGGTATTATTTCCTCAAATAGTTTCTTCCTGTCCATCCCCACTCTTTTAAGTACCCATTCTATAGGGTTCTTGAAACTTCCCCACACAGCTAATGATTTTTCCTTTTTTTTTTCTCTTTTGACCAAAGATGCAGCATGCAGAAGTACCCAAGTTCCCAGGCCAGGGATAAAACCTGTGCCACAGTAGGGACAATGCCATATCCTTAACCCACTCAGCCACCAGGGAACTCTGACCTTTCCATTTTTAAAAATATTCTTTTTTATGGAAGTTCCCAGGCTAGGGGTCAAATTGGAGCTGCAGCTGCTGGCCTATGCCACAGCCACAGCAGTGCAGGATACAAGCTGCATCTGCGACTTACACTGCAGCTTGGAGCAACACTGAATCCTTAATCCACTGAGAGAGGCCAGGGATGGAACCCACATCTTCACAGACACTATGTTGGGTTCTTGATCCACTGAGCCACAACAGGAACTCCCTACAATATTCTTTTTTCTTTGTATTCTATATTTTGGATAATTTGTAGTGCAATGTTTTCAAGTTCACTAATCTTTTTTTGTCTCTCATCTAATCTGCCATTTATCTCATCTGTTGATTTTTTTCCCTCTTATATCATTATTCACCAAAAGTTCGATTGGTCTTCTTTATACCTTCTTGTCTCTACTTTTTAACATCTGCAATACAGTTATAACAACTGTTCTAATGTCCCCGTCAATTACTTCTAACATCTGAGTCAGTTTTGTATCAGCTGCAATTTATTTATCTCGTCATGTTGGTTGTATTTTCCTATTTCTTTGCATACCTAATAATCTGATTGGATGCCAAACATTTTGCATGTCATCTTGTTGGTGATATTTCTGTATTCCTGTGAGCACTCTTGAACTTTGCTCTGGGACAAAAAGCACTTGAAAATGGTTTGATTCTTTTGGATTTAGCTTTCAAGATGTGACAGACAGGACTGGAGCAACATTTAGTCTGGAGCTTATTACTCCTCATCACTGAAGCAAGATTCTGCTGACTTTTCTACCCGCTGTTTCAATGAGTCATGATGCCTTCTAACCTGGATGGTGGTAAAGCCCTGGTTTTGTGCCTGGTGCTGCTCCCTCTAATCCTCTCACTGGCTCTTTCTTGGACTCACACCAAGCGCTGATCATTGTCAGTGGAATACTGATAAGGATCCTCTGCAGATCTCCAGGACTTTGCCTTTGGAAGCCTCTCCTTTCAGGCACGTTGTCCTGAAAACTCTAGCCTCCTTGAAATTCACAGCCCCTCAGCTTATTCTTCTTGACTCAGCAAGTGTGCCACGCTCTGCTCAGATTACCGTAACCTGTGCTGCAGCCTGGGGACCCTTCTCACAATTCGAGGCTGGCAATCTTGGAACTGACCATGGATGGTGGAGGGTCAAAGCTGAAGGAATATACAGTTGAATCACACCAGACTTACTGAAATGGTTCACCAAGCAGAGATTCTGGCAATCAGTGTTTAGCCAATTCTGCCTAAAAGCTGGAGGAATTAGGGAGGGTTTTCACTGTCTGGTTGGTTGGCTGAAATATGAACCCTATAGTGGGCTGCACTAAGTAAAGCTGAAACGCCCTATACTTTTCAAGTGTACCACAGAAGAAGGGGCTTAAAGGCTGGGGGAGGATGGGAGGACAGAGTGCACTCAACACGAAAGACCTGCTCACCCATCCTGCAGGATCCAGACAATAGGATTTTCACCACGGCTACGAGAAGAAACAGTGAGGGGAGCCCCAGCATCCTTGAAGAGCTCTGTGGCAAGTCTTCTCTATGGGTCAAAAATTGCAGGGAGTTCCTGTCATGGCCTGGCAGAAACGAATCTGACTAGTACCCATGAGGATTCAGGTTCGATCCTTGGCCTCGCTCAGTGGGTTAAGGATCTGGTGTTGCCATGACTTGTGGTATATGTCACAGACACGGCTCAGATCTGGTGTTGCTGTAGCTGTGGCTGTGTCCAGCAGCTGCAGCTCTGATTCGACCCCTACTGGGAATTTCCGTACGCTGCAGGTATATACCTAAAATACAAAAAAAAAAAAAAGAAAGAAAGAAAAAGAAAAACAAGAAATTGCAATGGGTATGCCTGTGCTGCCATCAAACTAGGACTGTGATAAAATCCACATTGATGAGGATTGTAAGATCCCAGAGTGGCGGGGGCCAAGTAGGGAACTTGATCACCAAAGACCAGGCAAGTGTGGTCAGTGTGATGGGCAGTGGGGCCAAAGCACGGGTCCAAAGAATCTGACTCACAGAGATGTTTGGTGTTGGCTCCTAAAGATTCTGCCTCTCTGGCTGAACCCTAACTTATAGACATTCTTATCAGGATTAATAAAATTTAGCAATAAAAGTAAACCATTCTCTGAGCAAACTAAAGAGCCTCAAACACTGTAACATAAAATGCAAACAGCACGGAATACATCACTGGATCTATATGGCACTTATATTCCTACAGATTAGTGCTTTTCAAAGTATGTCTACTTTGCTTTTTAAAAACTGTACTAAATAAACTGTAATTTGTTACTTATAAAAATAAGTTCTAAAAGTGTTTTCAACCCCATGGTTATTATCTCTCAACAGTATTAGTTATTACAGATAATCTAGTGGCCAGCTCAGCATTACCTGCTCATATATTTTTTTTTAAAGTATACAGTGGTCCCGCTTTATCTGCAGGGAATACATTCTAAGACCCCCAGTGGATGCCTGAAACTGAAGATAGTACCAAACCCTATATATATATAGGGCCAAGTGGGGCAAGTATGGTTATATATCACATATATACCCATGATAAAGCTTAATTTATACGGCAAGTAAGAGATTAACAATAATAACTATAATAAAATAGAACAATTTCAAGAATAAACTAACAAAATTTATGTGAATGTAGTCTCTCTCTTGAATATCTTTTTTTTTTTTTTTTTTTTTGTCTTTTGTCTTTTGTCTTTTTTTAGGGCTGCACCTGCGGCACATGGAGGTCCCCAGGCTAGGGGTCGAATTGGAGCTGTAGAGGCCGGTCTATGCTACAGCCACCGCAATGCAGGATCCAAGCCGCATCTGTGACCTTACACCACAGCTCCCGGCAATGCCAGATCCTTAACCCACTAAGCGATGCCAGGGATCAAACCCGCAACCTCATGGTTACTAGTCGGTTCATTAACCACTGAGCTATGACGGGAACTCCTCTCTCTTGAATATCTTATCATACAAATTTAATGCCTTTTCCATCTTAACTAAGCACTTATCATACACTGTGGCTATAACTTTTGCAGTTTGAGGCGTTAAAGCAAAACTAGCATAAATTTCTTTTCCTTCTTCACGATTTCACAGAAGATTTGTTCTTACTGCAGATCTTAGCAACCTCAGTATACGATGTTTCTTTCCTTATTAAGTCTAGAACCTTTACCTCTTCACTTTCAGAAAGACCCTGACAGCTTCTCTTTGGCATGTTTGAGTTAGCAGCATCACCACTCTTGGGCTTTGAGGCCACTATTAAAAAATAAAGGTCATTTGAACATAACACTGAGATAGTGCAACAGTTGATCTGATAACTGAGATAACTACTTAGTGACTAATGGATGGGATGCGGTGGACAAAGGGATGGATGCTTCGTGTCCAAAGGGATAGATGCTTTGTGTCCAAAGGGACAGAGCAGGATGGCACAGGATTTCATCACAATGCCCAGCACAAAGCTTAAAACTTATGAATTGTTAATTTCTAGAATTTTCCATTTAATATCTTCAGACCACAGCTGACAGTGGGTAACTGAAACCTTGCAAAATGGGACCATGGATAAGGGGGTCCTATAATACCCGAGATTATGTGTGAAACTATTTCCAGTATTGAGATATAAGCAATCACAAGACATGTCTCTAAATCTTTCAAAAAATCACCCAACCAGAGCTATATAATCTGAATCTTAATTGGCATCTAACTTACTATAGAACCTTTTCTAGTTTGATGTAAGGAAGACAGTTATCTCAATCATAGGAGACACTTCACATATGCAAAAAAAAGAATGTGAAAGAAGGCAACATGGACATACTTATTCTCTATTGGCATAGTTCCCGCTAGTTTTCAGCATTTGGAAAGGCTCTCAGAAAGCATGATGGCAAGAAAATCACAGTATCTCCCTCCTCCTTCTCCCTCTGCATCGCATCACCATCTGGAAAGGGCAGGGCTTCCTTCTGTCCCTGTCAGCCAGCCTGCTGCCCCCCTCACCCACCTTCCTAACCCAACGCAGCACATCAGTCACTCTGGGCCAGAAGCTTACACCCTCTTCTTCACCTCACTCTGCCTGTCTGGTGTGCTCAGAGTGAGGAAGAGAAAGGAGGCCCAGCAGGGCTGTGAGGGGCCAGCCCTTTGGAGGAAAGATATTGCCAAGAGACCAAGGGCAGCACATCAGCGTGGCCCACTCACTCCTGCTGGGTGTTGGACATGGCCGCGTGGGCCCTTCCAACCACCTCGGGGGGAAGGGAGGCAGACATCTTCCCTTCAGAAAGGGCAGCTCACTCTGGTGATCATTTGTGGGGGCATCACGTACCCTGGAAATGAACTGGAACATTTACAGTGGCCTCTCCAGTTTTATGCCTCCAAGCAGATGGTGACAGTCAGGGACCCCAGGCCAGGAGTCGCAGAGAGTCTGGATCTGAGGGTGCGGCTGGACAGGGAGCGAGGCCAAGTTCATGTTGATGCTCATGATTAAGAGAGTGAGTTTCTGCTAACAAATCAAAAGACTGCATTGTCCTTGTCAACAGACAGAAGAGAGTCCTCACAGAGGAGGTGACCAGCTCTCTGTCCTCCCCTCCGAGACATGGGCCACCTCAGGAAAGGACCTGTCCAGAGAGGGACCACTTTTCCAACTTCCTTCCCAGCTAGACATCCTTCAGGCCCTGAAACAAGCCCTCCGCACTGGACTGACATACAAGCATGAGTGTCCCTTTTGGACCAAGGACATTAAGAAGCAGGTGTTTCTCCTCCACCCTCTTTCCTTTTCACTCAGATACAGGGGACTCCACAGGCCTAAGAAACTATAGCGTTCTCAGCGGAAGCAAGCAGGGTCCCTGAACACGCATGGAGGGGGTGCCCACAGCCTGGAAGGCCTGCCCTGGATGGGAGACAGAGCAAACATGTGTGGTGTTGAGACACAGTTCTGGGGTCTGCAACAGGAGCTGTGTGACACCCACTAATCTCATTACCTCCGAGTAGGCGATGCATCAGTCAAGTTGGGGGTGGGAGTTGGGGGGCTTTCTCTTCTACCTGGAGAGCAGCTGGGCCCACACAGGGCTGGGGAGCAGGCACTTGGAAAGCTCTGCTGGGGCAGCTCCCGCAGGTCACCCTCCTTGGGCGAGGCCCTGAGACCCCACCTCATAGCTGCAGTTCCCACAGGACACACCTGAGGCACCTGCACAAGGAGTCCTGACTCCCATTAGCTATAAGTAGGTGCCTCCTTCCAGGAAGAAGCCCATCCCGGGGCAGGGCTGGGGCAGGCGTGCAGGTAGCCCGGGGGCCCCGCAACCCTCCTCTATTCACTGGCCAGTCTGAGGGCTTCCTCTGTCTGCACTGTGAGGGCAGACTGCCCCTGTGTCCCTGAAGGGGACCTGCAGCACAGCCAAAACGTCAGGCCCACGGCCCAGTGTCTGCCACCACCTCCCTCTGCACACAAGAGGCAGCTTCTATATACACAAGCTGCAATGACTTTAAAATAATCCAGTCAGGGGCTTTGATGAAACAAAAGTGGCCAGTGTTGATTTTGCTCATGAAGGATGGGGAGGACATGGGGGTTCATGATATTAGCCTCTCTACTTTGGTGCCTAATGGAAAACTCAATGTAAAACATTTTTAAAGGAAATTTCTCAATACATTGTAGACAAGGAGGCCCAGTGAATGAAACCCCCTTCCCCCGGATGCCTTTCCAGGATGTCATGGTTACTTCCGTGAAGGAGGTGTTTACAACAGAGAGATTTGGCGGGGGGGGGGGGCTTCTATGTCCATTAATATTTAGTACGTGTCATTATCTTCAAGTCTAATCACTTAAAGAAGAGATTTTAAATAATTGATTACTACAAAAGAGGAGAAAAGCCATGCCATCTTTTTCACTATCCATCAAAGCCCAGAAAACCTCTTCCTCTAGTCCTGACATGGACACATAAATATATTAATGTGAACATTAAGAAGAACATACATACAAATCAATAGACACGAATTCGCTTGAGGTGCTTTTCAGATGGAAAAACCAGCATCCTCTCTCCATCTCCTGTGTGCACCCTCCTCCCCAGCACGAGGCCCCAACCATGTGAGGGAGGCTCGGGCAGCCCTCTCTTCATTCTTCCATTAAAAGAAATCTCTATCCAAATAAACGGCAAGACTGTCTGCAAAACACACAAAACGCTACCATTTCTGAAACTCGATAAGATAGGTCCTGTTTGTGTGCTATAAGCCTATGTATATGCACGACTGTGTTTACCCATCCAGGGAGAAATGCTTGCATCTGCACTTTACTAAAGTGTCTTTGTGGATGGCATGTCCTCTAAGAGGGCACAACGCAGGCAAGCAGAAAGGATGGTCCATGCATGCTTGCAGCATGGATACTCTGGGAGGGGAGCAGTGGGATGTGCAGTGGTCCAGATTCACATGCCTTGGCATTGGGAGGTTATGATTTTATAAAGCTCTGTATCCTGCTTTTTGAAAAGAAGCTTCGCCATCACCGCAAAACTGCTCACACCTCCCTCCGCAGGCAGAGCCACATGCAACTTACCACCAAGGAGAGGGGCCTCTTCCAGGAGACAACACCGATGAGTCCTGATAGCAGCACCTGCAACAGAGGAGCAGGGCATAAGGGACCTCCAGGGAGTGGTCCTTGCATGCAGACAGTTCAACAGGAGGAGGACTTTTCCAGAGCATAGCACACAGATGGGAGCAGGTCATCATGATGGGTCTGTCCCTCCCTACAGTCGCACTCTGCAGCCACCATGCACAGCCCAGGGCATGGCTGGATGGGACCAGCCTGTACGGACCCAGAGCCTTGCTCCCTCAGGCCCAGGGAGATACTTCCTGTGACTAAAGCATCACAGGACTGAACACACGACTATGGGGAAAAGTCGTCCTCACTCGCAGGCCACCTGCCACCTGCCTTCTCATGGGTTCCAGACATGGCAGGCCTATGGGCTCCCTCTGTCCTCCCATACCAGCGTCCTCTAGCCCCTGCAGGACCCTCCCCTTCACTCCCAGTCCAGCCTCCCACCCCACCCAGGAGGCTCCCTCACTTTCCACATTGGTTCCGAGCTGTGCGCCCTTGTCCCAGGCCAGCCCACCTGGCTCCCCGCCTGCCAAGAATGTCCCCCCAGAACCTCTCCAGCAGCACCCCTGTTGCCTGTGTCTGCTGACTCTCAGGAGAACCACCCGTGGCTCCTGCCCATCTTCCTCCCCAGCTGCCCCCACACCCATGTTAGACCCATCTTGGCTGATCCCCACATTCCCAGTCTCCTTGTGTCCAGCCCATACCATGGAGACATGGCCTCTCCCACCCATTGCAATCTGCCTTCAGCCCCAGCACCTTGGAGGGGCAGCTGGATGCAACAGATAAGGGCCAGTATGCTAGCTTTCCGTTGTGGGCCTGGGCCAGGCTGGAGGGGCTGGGCTGCATGTCCCCTGGGATTCCAAAGGACCAACCTCAGACCCAGAGGAGAACAAGCAACTGAACAAACCTCTGAGGTCCTGTTGGTGACAGAACCTAATACACCCCTAGCACCTCTGCAATGACCAAGTCTCAGACCCACCACATCCACCACACCCAGTGCCCACCATGTGAGTCTCAGGGAGAGTTCCAACATCTGGATCAGTAGTTTTATGGAGACTTTGTGTGTGTGTGTGGATGGATAGATAGATAGATAGATAGATAGATAGATAGATAGATAGATAGAGAGATAGAGAGATCGACAGATACATATAGATGACTGAGTCAGTTTGCAGTACAGCAGAATTTGGCACACCATTGTAAATCGACATACTTTAATCAATAAAATAAAATAAAACCACCAACAAAAAACAAAGTCTTATTCACATGTGCACACGCACACAGACACATACACATCGAATAAAAACGAGCTAAGGAGCTTGACAGTACTCTGCTCCCAAGCCCACCACATCTACATTCTTTCCTCAGTGCACATACCTCTTCCAAACACAGTCAAGGGTGCAAATATTATTGACAACAATTTTCCCATCTCCCAAATCTGTCTATGTGATGCCTCCCAGCCTCCTTCTCCATGTGCTCTAGCTCCAATTCTTACAGAAACCTTGACTACTGTTCTCCTGGTTCCCTGAGGCCAAGTCTCAACCATCCTTACACTATGAGGCCTCTGAAGGCTCCCACTTCCCTTCTGCATCCAATACAGTGTCTAGCAAAACAGCCCCATTGGTGCCCAAGTCATCCTCCTCAACGGACACACCATGTTCCCCAAGTCATTTTCCACTGGGTTAAACTGGTCTTTCTCCTAAGAACAGGCTGCTGAAACTCTCATCATTGCCTCATATTCCACACTGCAAACTCTGACCTCTTTTCTGTATCTCTAAACATTCTGTGAATCAAAGTTTCTGCCAACCCTGCTATCATTGGCAGAACTCCTGGTGCATTCATGGGCAATCAGCCACAAAGCTGGGTCTTCTTCTCGACCTCTCTGTTTGCTCCTCTCCACCTGCTCTGCCCATGCTCTTGCGATTTACCTGCCTGGTTGGTGGCACTCAGCCACTCACTCTCCTCTGCCCACCACTGAGGCTGTGCTGGACACCTCTGACAGGTGACTCTCACCTCCCTGGCTGGACCATCCAGAGGCACACCAACCTGGTCCCTGTCTTCCCACCAGCACTGCCCTAAGCAACCCCCTACTCTTGTCCTGGCCACTGTGGGCACCTGATTGAGCCTGCACCCATGCCACCGTATTTCCCAAACACAAGCTCTGCAGGCTGTCCCCCCTCCACACTCACACTCCCCTCCTATCACCCTAACCCTCCTGGCTCCCTGCCTCAGCCCTCACCCCTTTCTCTTCCCTTGAACTGATGGTCCTGGCTCTAACCCTGCCATTTCCCCAGGATGGGACTTCCAAAGAATGACCTCTGTCTACCCTTCACACCAATGCCAGCTGTGCTCAGGCTGAACCTGGGGGAGGATGAAGATCCTCGAACCACCTTCCAGAAGATGTTCACTTATGCTCTGCCTTCCATTTCACCATAGGAAATTTCACCTATCCTTTGAGACATAGCCTAATGTCTCCTCACCTAGGAAGGGCCTAGGGATTGAGGAGAACATGGGGCCCCACAGAACCCCTAAACCACCCGCAGAACTCTCAAGGCTTCTCTGATACATACACACAGGACTCCTTCATCTTCTGAGCCAAAGTTTCTAAAACCATTAAATCTCTACAATGACCAGGCTGCTTATAGTGGGGATTTTATTGGACCTCCAAACGGCAGAGAGTTCTAAACACAAAGGAAGTTAATACCACTTATCTTAGGCTATATGAAGAATTCTTAACTTTTCTCATCTTCATCATAAAGTTATCATTCCACAAACCCCTCAAATAATTTTACTTCCAACAAACATGGACTGTTTGCTTCTTGAAGAACATTTACATTTCTGAATATCATTAGTAAATATAATAATTGTGAGTGGATCCAATTCCCTTACACAAAGGCAAAAATAAAACCATCAAATCCAATAAAACCATCCAATCCATGTCAGATTCTGACATGACCCTCATGACCCTATGTAATGCCTTACTCTTGAGTGTGAGTATGATGGGCTATCTTGTGGTCCACCCTGGTGACAGCATCTGGAAATTATGTTGCCTTGGCAACACCTTGAATGCTGCCTGGCCAGTTAACCCTACTAAGCCATATCCAGATTCTCCACTGGAGAAATGTGTGAGGTTATAAATGGGTGTAGTGTTAAGCTACAAATTTTGTGGCAATTTGTGATGTGGCGATAAAAAACAAATTGTTCATACAACAAATACTAACAGACATAAAAGGAGAAGTTGATGAGAATACAATCATAGCAGGAGACTTTAAAACCCCACTCACATAAATGGACACATCCTCTAGACAGAAAATCAATAAGGCAACAAAGATCCTAAATAACACAATAGAAAAGTTAGACTTAATTGATATTTTCAGGACATTACATCCAAAAAAAAAAAAATCAGAATATATATTCTTTTCAAGTATACATGGAACATTCCCAAGGACTGACCACATACTGGAGCACAAAACTAACCTCAATAAATTTAAGAGTATAGAAATTATTTCAAGTATCTTCTCTGACCACAATGGTATGGAACTAGAAATCAACCACAGGAAAAGAAATGAGAAAAAAACTGACTCCATGGAGACTAAACAACATGCTACTACTAAAAAAAAAACCAATGGGTCGGAGTTCCCAACGTGGCTCAGCTGAAACGAATCTGACTAGTAACCATGAGGACACTGGTTCAATCCCTGGCCGCACTCAGTGGGTTAAGGATTTGACACTGCTGTGAGCTGTGGTGTAGGTCACAGATGTGGCTCAGGTCTGGTGTTGCTATGGCTGTGGCTGTGGCATAGGCCTGTGGCTACAGCTCCAATTTGACCCCTAGCCTGGGAACCTCCATATGCCACAAGTACCACCCTTAAAAAAAAAAAAAAAGCCAATGAGGAAATTAAAAGGGAAACTAAAAAATACTTTGAGACAAATGATAATGAGAACACAACCATTCAAAATCTATGGGATGCCACAAAAGCAGTGCTTAGAGGGAAGTTGGTAGCAATACAGGCCTTCCTCAAAAAAAGAAGAAAATTCTCAAGTTGACAACTTAACCTACCACCTAAAAGAATTAGAAAAAGAAAAACAAACAAAACCTAAAGTCAGCAGAAGGAAGGAAATCATAAAGATCAGAGAGAGATTCAAAAACAATAGAAAAAAAGTCAATAAAACCAAGAGCTGGTTCTTTGAAAAGGTAAACAAAATTGACAAACCTCTGGCCAGAGTCACCAAGAAGAGTAGAGAAAGAATCCAAATAAACAAAATAAGAAATGAAAAAGGAGAAATCTCAACAGATACTACAGAAATATAAAAAAACCGTAAGAGAATACTATGAACAATTATATGTCAACAAATTTGACAACCTAGAAGAAATGGACAACTTTCTAGAGACATACAGCCTGCCAAAACTGAATCAAGAAGAAATAGATCAATTGAACAGACCCATCACCAGAAATGAAATTGAACATGTAATAAAAACACTCCCTACAAACAAAAGTCCAGGACCACATGGCTTTACAGGCAAATTCTACCAAACATACAAAGAACTTATAACGATCCTTCTTAAGCTTTTCCAAAAGGTTGAAGAAGAAGGAATACTCCCAAAGACATTCTATGAAGCCACCATCACTCTAATACCAAAACCAGACAAAGATAGTACCAAAAAAGAAAATTATAGGTCAATATCCTTGATGAATATAGACTCAAAAATTCTCAACAAAATTTTAGCCAACCAAATCCAACAACATATAAAAAAATCATACACCACGACCTGGTGGGATTCATTCCAAGTTTACAAGGATAGTTCAACATACATAAATTAATCAGCATCACACACCTCATTAACAAAAGAAAAGTCAAAAACCACATGATCATCTCAATAGATGCAGAAAAAGCATTTGACAAAATCCAACATCTATTCATAATAAAAACTCTTACGAAAGTGGGTATAGAGGGAATATGCCTTAACATATAAAAGCCATTTATGACAAACCCACAGCCAATATAATACTCAATGAAGAAAAGCTGAAAGCCTTTCCACTAAAATCTGGAGCAAGACAAGGACGCCCACTCTCACCACTGTTATTCAACATAGTACTGGAAGTCCCAGCCACAGCAATCGGACAAAAAAAGAAATGAAACTTGTCCAAATTGGAAGAGAAGAGGTAAAATTGTCCCTCTATGCAGATGAAATGATACTATGTATAGAAAACCCCAGGGGCTTCAGACAAAAACTACTCCAATTGATCAACAAATTCAACAAAGTAGCAAGATATAAGATTAACATTCAGAAATCAGTTGCATTTCTGTATACTAACAATGAAATATTAGAAAAGGAATATAAAAATACACTATCTTTTAAAATTGCACCCAAAAAGATTAAATACCTAGGAATAAACCTGACCAAGGAGGTGAAAGACTTATATGCTGAGAACCATAAAACATTCATCAAGGAAATTAAAGAGGATTCAAAGAAATGGAAAGATATATGCTCCTGGATTGGAAGAATTAATATTGTTCAAATGGACATACTACCCAAAGCAATGTACAGATTCAATGCAATCCCTATCAAATTACCCATAATATTTTTCAGAGAACTAGAACAAATAATACAAAAATTTATATGGAACCATAAAAGATCCAGAATTGCCAAAGCAATCCTGAGGAACAAAAACCAAGCAGGAGGCACAGCTCTCTCAGACTTCAGATAATAATACTACAAAGCTACAGTAATCAAGACAATGTGGTACTGGTACCAAAACAGACATACAAACTAATGGAACAGAATAGAGAACCCAGAAAAAAATCCCAGATTCTTATGGTTGAGTAATCTTCAACAAAGGAGGCAAGAGTATAAGTAGGAAAAAGCTGGACTCTACAGCACATGGTGCTGGGAAAACCAGACAGCTGCTTATAAACCAATGAAACTAGAACACACCCTCACGCCATGCACAAAAATAAACTCAAAATGGCTTTAAGACTTAAACATAAGACAAGACACCAAAAAACTCCTAGAAGAGAACATAGGCAAAACATTCTTGACACCAACTGCACAAATATCTTCTTAGGTCAGTCTCCCAAGGCAACAGAAATAAAAACAAAAATAAGCCAATGGGACCAAATCAAACTTACAAGCTTTTGCACAGCAAAGGACAACATAAAAAGAAAAAAAAAAAGACAACCTATGGAATGGGAGAAAATAGTTGCAAATGTTGCATCCAACAAGGGCTTAATCTCCAAAATATACAAACAACTCATACAACTCAACAGCAAAAAAAACAAACAACCCAATTGAAAAATGGACAAAAGACCCGAATAGACATTTCTCCAAAGACATACAGATGGCCCACAAGCACATGAAAAAATGATCTACATCACTAGTTATTAGAGAAATGCAAATCAAAATTACAATGAGGTACCACCTCACACCAGTTAGAGTGGCTATCATTAACAAGTCAACAAAGAACAATGCTGGAGAGGGTGTGGAGAAAAGGGAACCCTCATACACTGTTGGTGGGAATGTGAATTAGTACAACCACTATGGAAAACAGTATGGAGGTACCTCAGAAAACTATACATAGAACTACCATATGATCCAGCAATCCAATTCCTGGGCATATATCCAGACAAAACTTACATTGAAAAAGACACATGCAGCCCTAGGTTCATTGTAGCAATATTCACCTTAGTCAAGACATGGAAACAACCTAAATGTCCAATGACAGATAAATGGATTAAGAAGATGTGGTATATATACACAATGGAATACTACTCAGCCATAAAAAAGAACAAAATAATGCCATTTGCAGCAACATGGAGGCAACTAGAGACTTTCATACTAAGTCAGAATGAGAAAGACAAATACCATATGATGTCACTTACATCTGGATTCTAATATATGACACAAATGAACCTAGCTATAGAACAGAAATGAACTCATTGACATAGAGTACAGACTTTTGGTTGCCAAGGGGTTGGCAGAGAGAGTGGGTTGGACTGGGAGTTTGGGCTTAGTAGATGCAAACCTCTGCATTTGGAGTGGCTAAGCAATGAGATCCTGCTGTACAGCACAGGGAACTCTATCCAATTGCTTGTGATGGAACATGATGGAGGATGATGTGAGAAAAAGAATGTATATTTGGGTCACTTTGCTATACAGCAGAAATTGACAGAATATTACAAAACAACTATAATTAAAATTTTTTTAAAAAGGAAAACAAATTGTTACAGACTGAATGTGTGTGTCCTTCCCAAACCCATATGTACAGGCCCTAGCCCTCAATGTGGTGGTATTTGGAGACAGGACCTTTAGGAAGTAATTAGCGTTAGCTTAGGTTGTGAAGGTAGGGCTCTTGTGAGGGATGGTGGCCTTATAGGAAGAGAAAAAGAGAGCTCTCTCTTCCCACAGGCACACACTGTGGAAAGACCACACATGGACGAAGAGAAGTGAGCAGTTCACAAGCCAGGAAGAGGGCCCTCCTTAGAACCTCACCACACCAGCGTCCTGAGCTCAGGCTTCCAGACTCCAGAAGTGCAAGAAAATAAATTTCTATTCAAGCTGCCAAGTCTATGATGTTTTTTTTGTTTTGTTTTGTTTTGTTTGTCTTATTAGGGCCACACCCACGGCACATGGAGGTTCACAGGCTAGGGGTTCAATCGGAGCTATAGCTGCCAGCCTATGCCAGAGCCACAGCAACACCAAATCCGAGCCACGTCTGCAACCTACATCACAGCTCGCAGCAACACCGGATCCTTAACCCACGGAGCGAGGCCAGGAATCAAACCTGCAACCTCACGTTCCTAGTTGGATTCATTTCCTCTGCGCCATGACGGGAACTCCGTCTATGATATTTTGTTACTGCACCCCAAGCTTTCTAATACACTAACACAGGCAGAGTGGGATTTTGGGTTATTGTTCCCAAATAGCTCCTCTTCCTCCATGTCTGCTCCTAGGAAGGGCAGACTTCCTTGCCCTCTGATACAGAAACACCGGCACCAGCTCTAACAAGGGAAGGCAGCATAAGAGTGGACAGGAGAGACTTGCAAAGGCCAAATGCTGGGGTGCCTCACCCTGAGTACACCTGCTCCCGTCCCCATGGAAACCAGGGGAGTGGACCATATCCCTTCTCTGAAAGGATCAGGCCTTCGCTTGAATGGCTGTTTGCTCAATTCCAGCAGCGAGGCAAGATGATGTTTCGTGTTCTGCCATCTCAGTAATTCTGCAGGTTTATTTTGTATCATTCCTGTGAGGAAGGGGGTCATGAATCTAGTTGGCCGTGAAATTACCACATCTCGGGAAACCTCTGTCCCATTTAATTTGCCGGTATTGTTATTCAAACTCTACAGTTTACAAAGGAATTGAAGAGGGTCAGAGAAGAGGAACAGACAGTTAAGTAGCTGTGAAAGAAAAGCCAAGAAGAAAGGGAAAGTCCTGATACTGCTCAGAGAGGAGGCTTAACTTCCCAGCACCTGTGAGTTGCTGTATGGAGGCCAACTGGCTCTTTCTCCACTCCCCCACCCAGCCTACAGAGAGGCAAGAGATAAAATTAGAAATGAGAAATAACTTCCTGCTGCTGAGAGCAACGAGAGGGGATAATAGACTGTGAGGAAGTACATGCATCTTTAGAGCAGAAGGCCTTCCCATTGGATGGGTGCTGCTGCCTGGACAGGGAGGCCTGGAATAAATTAGCTCTTTAAATCCTGTCTCTAAGATTGAAAAGTTCCTTCACAGCCTCAAATCGAGAACCTTCTTCAGATCTTCGAATCTGGTTCAAAGGCAAATTGTAATGCAATATTTCAGGTAATGAAGCAAGCATTTCTAGAATGCAGGCTTGAAAGCCAATTAAATTATTTCACAAAACATATGGCCAGCTGCCCAACTCCCTACAGAAGTACCAATTCACCACGAAAGAGCCAGTGTCCACAAGGTGTCTGGTGAAAGGTTGTTATGGCAATACTAGAACAAACAGTATTCTGAGCTGCCCAGAATGAACAAAGTTTATACAACCCCATCTTCCAACCCTTTTGGGCTGCGGCCCTGTGCTATGTGGGCAAAACTCTTCCTTCAGCTTCAGGGAGTAGCTGATCTTCCTACTTTACCCTACCTCCACCACTTTTTCCTTCTGCATGGTTTTCTTTGTCTGGGTCTCCCCAGGGCCACACAGCTAGCCTCCCTCAGGTATGCAGGCCCTCAGCCCTCTGTGTCCATTTTAGCTGCCTTCTGGGAAACACACACCTTTACAGCCTTCCCAACCTCACCCAGGGCTTCTGCCTTCTTCTCCCAGAACATTCTCGCTCCCAAATATTCACTTCCAGCTGACAGTCCCACCTTTCTCTGCACATCAGCATGTCAAACTCAGAGCCTCCACAAGAAAAGCTACTTTCCTTCTCAAAGGGCTCTTCACAAGAGAAAAAGAATTCTATGTCTTCCTTTTGCTTTTCATATGGCAGCAAAACTATATAAATTGATGAGAAAGTTGCCCTGTGAAAGAACAGAAATTAACATAAAATGCTTGTAAATATTATAAATAACTCATGAGTCAAAAGGAACTCAGAGTTGAGAGACACACTGCCTGTTTGATTGCAGTACGTGTTTCTTGGATGCAAATTAGCTCATATATGCTGGGTACCAAACTCATTTGTCCTGGCTCTGCTCTGTAAGATTCAGCCCTCTGCCAGGGCTGTTTACTCAGAATTTAGGGCAGTTACTAGACCCACGACTGGATTTTGTTATTTAATAAGTTAATAGAGTAGCACATTTATTATTATGACACATTTAAAAATTTTTTTTTATTTTAAAATAATTAAAAATAATTGGTTTCCTTTATAATCCTATATATTTTATTTCATGCATTTAAAAGCCTCATCCTGAGAAGGGTTCCAAAGACTTCACTTGACTGCTACACCAAAAGTTAGGGAACCCTAGGTTTAGAAGCCCCTTTCATGCAGATGTTTTAGTGGCGAATTTGTTTATCTATAAATTTCTTACTTCACCTCAGGCTTGAAGGTTAGTTTTGCTGGATACACAATTCTAGGTTGACAGTTTCTTCTCCTGAAAATATTATTCTACTTTCTGGTTTCCACTATTGCCATCAAGAAGTTTGCTGTCCTTTAAACTGCTCTTCCTTGAGGGGTAGTACTGTCCTCACTCTAAAGACTTAAGGTCATCTCCTTGCCTTTGGTGTTCTGAAGTTTTGGCATGCATGTCTATGTGTGCATTTCTTCTTCTTTTTTCCATTTTGTGGCCATCCCATGGCATATGGAATTCTTCAGCCATGGATCAGATCTGAGACACAGTGGCAACCTAAGCCACAGCTGCAGCAATGCCGGTTCCTTAACTATGCCAGGCTGGAGATCGAACCTGCATCCCAGTGCTCCCGAGATGCTGCTGATCCTGTTGCACCACAGTGGGAACTCATGAATTTTCTTTTTGTTTATCCTTTTTATTTATACTGTGCTTCTGAATCTGTTAATTTATATTTACATTAGTTCTGGTAATGAAACTAGAATCTCCTCAAGCCAGTATCTCTTCAACTGGATATCTTTACCTAGGATCTTTTCAAACATTATCTCTCCTACCTCTCTCTGTCAGAGATTCCAACAGTGACATGCTGATCCTTCCTATTCCATCCTCCAAATCCCTTGGTTCTTCTTTCACATCCTCCATATCCATGCCCCTCAGTATTTCATTCTGATTAATTTCTTCTGGTATATTTTCCAGATGACTGACTTTCCCTGTTCATTTGTTGAACATATGCATTTGTTCAGAAAAATTAAATGGTTATACTTTATGTGTTTAGAAGTTATACTTTCACCTTTTCCCAAATACAACTATTTGTTTTAGATGGTTTCTTGTTGCATGTTCATCAGTAGGTTCTGCCCATAATTACTTTAAATATCTCACACAGATGGTAGAGAGTCCAAGAGGAAGGCATCTAAGTCTGGCCACTGTTGTTTCTGTTGACCTTCACAAACTGCAGCCTCCTTTCTCTGATGCCTATGTTCTTGGAGGTCTTTTTGTTGCAAATACATTGCTTGATCTTAATAAGGTTTTATGGACCCAAAATGGAGGAGTTTTCCCCAATAGAGTTGTACTTCTGCCAGTCACCAGAAGGGCCCAGGATTTGGAAATAGCATGACTCTCAGGGCCTCATGGCTCAGCATGGATATCTCAGGCAAGCCCTCCCACCAACCTCACAGTGCAGGCAGCATCCATGCTCAGGGCAATCGCCTGCCACAGCCACACACACTACACTGATCTGCTCCCTGCCACCCAGGCCCAGCCACTTGCTGTTCCAGCCTTGGTTCACCATGAGCCCATGCATGCACGCACATGTATGCATGTGTGAGTGGGGGTTCAGGGTGGGTGTGTACATAAGAGATGGTGGGTCCTGAGACCTGAAATGCCACAAGCACCATGTCTTTTGTCCAAGATCAAGGTACAGGCAGATCAGTGTCTGGTGAGGGCCTACTTCCTGGGTTATAGACAGTTATCTTTTCATTGTGACCTCATGCGGTAGAAGGGGCAGAGGAGCTCTGGGGTCTCTGCTATAGGGACACCAGTCCCATTTATGCAGGCTGCACCCTCATGACCTAATCACCTCCCAAAGGCTTTACTCCAAATACCGTTACACTGGAGATTAGGGTGTGACGTGTGAATTTTAGGGGGATACAAACATTTAATCTATAGAAACTAGGAGTTCATAGATGATTTTCTATATATATAATATAAAGTATAACTTTTAATGTAATTTTAAATTGGTTTATATTAGTTTAATTTTATACTCATTTATATTAGCAATATGAATTACTAAGTGGTATGTAAATATATGTTACTACAATTGATTTCCCCCCACCCTGTTAAATCAAAAAACCAAATATATCTATTAACACCAAGAAATCAAGAAAGTGGTCAAACAGCTACAGGCAAATTCTTCCCAAACTTCCAAGTACAGAGATTTCCAACACTATTTAAATTTTTTTCTGAGCACAGAGGGAAAAAAACAAGGACATTTTCCAAACTTTTTTTTTAACAAAGGTCAGCATAACAATTACAGATCTGTAAAATATCAAAAGAATAGAAAATAGACCAATTTTACTTAAAAACAGAAAAACATAATTTTTCAAAATGTTAGAAACCAGAATTTAATAGTAATTTAGAAGAATAAAGAACAAGGCAAGAGATTCATGTCAGTAATGAAAAGACAGTTCAGTAAGAGGAAATATGGTAATAAAATGAATCATTAACATGATGAAATGAAAAATATGGTAATTGAGTAGATGTATAAAAGGCATTTGATAAAATTCAATCTCCATTTTTTACAAAAAAAAATTCTTCATTTAATAGACAAGATAAAGATACCCATAGCCACCACTTACATTTAAAATTATTCTGAAAATACTAGTGTGGTATGCAGAGTAGTAAGATGGTTCTCAAAACCCTTACCCCCTGGTCTACACCCCTGCATGATCCCTTCCCCTTGACCCTGGAGCAGGGGAGGGGTTCTGAACATGATAGATTTTAGTCCCCATGCGAGGTTTGCTACTTGACAAAGGTGAAAGCATTCTGCAGCTGCACTTGGGCCCCAAATCAATTTGCTTCTGAGTTCACATGAAGGGAGGTTCTCCTGGGGGGCCGAACCTTCTCAAACAAGCCCTCTCAGCCTTGGCCCTTCCTGAGTCACAGATTTAAAGCACCAGGGAGATTTTGCACTGGGCTTGCAGAAGTACACTGCCATGTTATGGGCAGCTTTCTTTGGCCAACAGCTTGCAAGGAAACTACAGGAATGAGTTCTGCCAACAACCTAGGAAGCGTGGAAGCAGATCTTTCTCTGGTCAAGTCCCTGGATGAGGAGGTACCCTTTCACCTTGAGCTACCCCTTCAGCCTGCAGACCCTGAGCAAGAGACCCAAGCCAAATGCTCTAAACTCCTGACCCACAGAAACTGGGAGATAAAAAATCTGTGCTGTGTGAAGCTTCTCTTCATACGGTAAATAGCTAGTAAAATAAAACAAGAAAAGGAAAAGTTATAAGCTTTGGAAAGAGGGGGCAAAATTATTACTACTTGAAAACAATATGCTTTCTAACCAGAAAACCCAAAGGATTTGATCAAAAAGAAAAGAATAAGAACCCATAAAAGGATTCAGTTACTCATCTGGCTAAAAAATTAACATATGAAAAAAGTATATTGCTCCTTACATTTACTGAGCACCGAGTGTATACCAGACCCCTATGAAGGCTTTATACTTTACCTCTATGTACCCTGACAGCCCTAAAAGGCACATGTGGGTTTTGTACCCCACTGCACAGATGAAAAAAGTAAAGCTTGAAGAGGTCAAGTGATTGGCCCACATTACAATGTCAGGATATAAACTACAGAAAAAAATAGCTTTCCCATAGGCATGCAAGAAAAGACTGGTTAGAGAAAAAGGATAAAATTAGAGATTCCATTTATAACAGCAAGCAAAAAGACTAATATGAAATGAGAATGGTATCAAGAAAATCTTAAACATCTACTGAAAACATAAAATACTTCATTATTAGATGGGAAAAGACTCATTTCTTTAAATAGAAGGACTAAGCAATACATAAATCCCATGAATTTTCATGGCAAAAAGAAAATCTATTCAATAAAAAGTGTTGGCGGGGTTCCCCTTGTGTTGCAGCGGAAATAAACCAGCTAGTATCCATGAGGATGTGGGTTTGATCCCTGGGCCTCGCTCAGTGGACCAGGAGTCCGGCGATACTGTGATCTGTGGTATAGGCTGCAGACTCGGCTCAGATCCCACCTTGCTATGGCTGTGGCATAAGCTGACGCCTCAGCTCCAATTCAACCCCTAGCCTGAGAACTTCCATATGCCCCAAGTGCGGCCCCAAAAAAACAAACAAAAAAAAGTATTGGGACAATTGGTCAGACACTTGGAAAGAAAATAGCTTAATCTTCACCTCACTTTTTATACTAAAATAAATTCCAGAGGAACAGAAAACAAATCAAAACATGAACATCTTAGAAAAACACAGAATATTCATTAACATCTCTTGAAAAGAAGTGAGCCTTTTGAGGAACAACACAGAATCAAGAGCCCTAATAGAAAAGGTTAATGAATTAAATAAAAGTTGTAGTTCCCGTTGTGTCTCAGTGGGTTAAGAACCTGACATAGTGTTCATGAGGATGCAGGTTCAATCCCTAGCCTCACTCAGTGGGTTAAGGATCTGGTATTGTTGCAAGTGACGATGTAGGTCACAGATGTGGCTCAGATCTGGCATTGCTGTGGCTGTGGTACAGGCTTTCAGCTCCAGCTCTGATTCGACCCCTAGCCTAGGAAATTCCATATGCTGCAGGTATGGCTGTAAAAAGGAAAAAAAAAATTAAATGTTCATGTTTTAAAAATGTGCTTGCGTGTGATAAGCATAATCTTTATTCTCAATCCCAGGGTTTCCCTGTATTAGTACAAGGCTTTGACATGTGATTCAGAGGCCTCTGGACAGAGTAGGTTGAGTATTGGTCCCCACCTCATGTTGGCCTTGGCCATGGGAGGTTGGGTAGACACCAACCCAAGGCCTCTGGGGGCATCCCATGTTACCTCTCACCCTCTGCACACCTGCCTCCCAGCTGAGAGAAGGACACAGTCCAGGTGGCCACAGCTCTATTAGCCTGGGCAGCAGAATGGACACATGGCACAGACCTAAATGCAGCCAAAAGCCTCCAGCCCGAAGTGGAGCCCCTGATGACTGGCAAACCCAGAGAAGTAAACAAGGGCAAGCTATTGCCAATCATTGACTTTTGGGGTGCTTTTTTTTGGCCACATCCATGGCATGTGGAGGTTCCCAGGCCAGGGACCTAACCCAGTGCCACAGCAGTAAACAAAGCCATAGCAGTGACACTGCCACATCCTTAACCCACTGAGCTACCAGCGAACTCCTGGGTGCTTCTTTATGTAGCATTATTGTGGCAAAAGAAAATGAAAATATCTGTGATTCCAAAAGAGCATAAAGCCAGAGACCAATTACATATGGGAATAATATATATATAATACACACAATAAACAAAAGGTTGATTGTCTTAGTTCATCAAGAGCTCATATACATTAATACAAAAAAGCAACCACTTAACAGAAAAAAATGGTTAAGGATTTGGAATATTATACATTTTACAATAAACATATAAAGAAAGGGATGCTTAAACCTAATCCAGTTTTCGAAAGCAAGCCAAAAGATAAATTTTTAAACCAATTAGACTGGCAATGCTTTTTAGTGAGGTTTGATAAAACCCAGTGGTGGTAAGGATGGGGGTCAGGGAGTTCCTCTTGAACATTATCAGTGCTGGTATAAATTGATGTGGCCTTATTTCATAAATTTCTCAACTTAGGAAATGCATACATTCACACCCAATGATGAGAATTGAGCCTATGGAGGATATTTACCCAAGAATGTTGACTGCAAAAACCTGTAACCAGTGGGTAATGATAAAAGGGATAGTTAAATAAACTTAGATATTTATATATAACATGTGTCTATGCTCTATGACATTTGAGGTGGATCAGCTTATGCAGCTGTGGAATGTTCTCAAAGGTAAATAGCTGATAAGACATAGCTCCGTGTGCACAGAATGAATCCCATTAGTGGATACAGAAAGGAATGAATGTGGAGTTCCTGCCATGGGTCAGCAGTGAACGACTCTGACTAGCATCCATGAGGATGCAGGTTTGATCCCTGGCCTTGCTCAGTTGGTTAAGGATCTGGTGTTGCCTTGAGCTGTGGTGTAGGTCACAGATGTGGCTTGAGTCCTATGTTGCTATGGCTGTGGTGCAGGCTGGCAGCTACAGCTCCGATTCGCCCCCTAGCCTGGGAACCTCCACAAGCTGCAGGTACGGCCCTAAAAAGCAAAAAAAAAAAAAAAAAAGAGAGAGAGAGAGAGAAAGGAATGGATGGATGGATGTTGGTGGATACATAAATGTTTCTCTGGAAGGAAACACAAGAAATTTAATGATGGGAAAGTGGATTAGGAAGGAGGGGAAAGGATGCTTGCCTTTAAGTGTGTAAGTTTCTGTATCTTTAACCTATGTATTATATCATGAATATTTTAAACTATGCATGCTGTTTGAACCTGTAATTCCTCTTCTAAGAATTCCAAATATTAGTCAAAGTGTTACTTAACATTCTGAAAATGGGAAGCAACCTGGACATTCGCCAAGAAGGAACTGCTGAGTCCTTCCTAGTCGCTGCCATTAGAATCTCGTTAAGGAAGAATATTTAATTCCACTTGGGAAAGCTCACACTACATAAAAGAAAAAC
Organism: Sus scrofa; assembly: GCF_054392235.1. Taxonomy (NCBI): domain Eukaryota; kingdom Metazoa; phylum Chordata; class Mammalia; order Artiodactyla; family Suidae; genus Sus; species Sus scrofa. The sequence continues at coordinate 155,417,052 of NC_139383.1, forward strand.
AAAAAAGCAAAGGAAAAGCTGGCTACAAAATGGTTTGGAGGTGGGATAATTTCCCTTCTATTAAGTAAATAAATACAAACGCCAACACATAAATTCACAAAGGAACCGCCACCAAATCCCAAAGACACCTGTGATTATCTCCAGAGAGTGGGATTTTAACACCTTCCTTGCACTTTTCCATTTCCCATGTTTATACAACAGAGAAAACACTTTATTGAAAGTGGCTGATTTCTGATGATGGCTGATTCTGCCTTCTCGGGGCGGGGGTGGGGGGAGGAGGCACTGCTGAGATACTTAAGAGATAACACCCTGCGAGGTTGCTTCAACACAGATGTTGAGGGTCTCTGCAATTGTGCCTGCAAAGCTGAATAAAGAGGGCAGGAAACCAGAACCTCAGCACTGTGATGGGGGGGTCTGACGTTGCCCCACAAGGTATGTGTGGGAAGTGGAAGGCCTGGTCTCCCCAGAGAGGTGCCAGCCAGGTGGCCTTGGGCAATTCTTTGCCCCCTTTGTCAGGAAGAATGATAAGAATTGGAGGCAGAAATGCAAATTTCAAAGATTCTAGCACCCAAATGTATGCAGGACCCGCCTGACCCCCTCCCTCCTCTCAGCCCAAGGTGGGAAAGAAAACACCAAGTAGGCAGTGACCTGGCCAGGTCTGGAAAAGAATATTATACAAACCATTTATAAATCATTTTGATTCCCTTCTTTCAGAAGTCTCCTCTTTGCACAACAATAAAAACAATGTATTTGTTGATACAGAACATTAATTCCATTAAAATCACATTATGTGTAATGAAAAGCTATCAGAGTATAATTATGCAAGCAAATTCACAGATCCACATCAACTTTTAAATCCACTGGAATTACAATAGGAAGTGAGCTTGTCTGGTAGACAAATTGCTCCTTTATTTCTAAATGATTATGAATAAAGGCCCACTGTACTAGTGGTAGAAGCCACAAGCTATTTGTGCAAATTCCAAAATCTAAGACTGTTCCTTCAAGGTGCCTTTGCCTGGGTTTTCCCAGGGCCATCCAGTCCTCGGATCCAGAAGCTGTGCTCCTGAATCGTGAGTCTTCTGAGTTAATCCCACCCCAATGAACACTCCCTTCTCAAAATTCCTGCCCCTGGAGCCAGAGGACTGGACCCTGAAGGATCCCTTGAATTCTGAACATTCACAGCTGCCCCACTGGAGTGTCCTCTGCAGCCCAGATCTGGCCACTGCAGGGCCTCAGGCTGCCCTCCTCCTAGCCTGGCCTGGTGCCCCCCACCCCCACCCCAGGTGTCCCTCTCTGGGGCTGTCTGCCCTCACATCAGCCCTGGCCCTCCTAGGCAGCCCAGGCCACACAAAGAGATGTGAGTGCCAAGAGAGTCTCCTGTCCTGGAACCTGCTGAGGTCCCAGGAGGAGGTAAAAGCCAGGAGGAAGCAGGAAGAGATGCTAACAACCATCAGGTTAAATGACTCACACTGAGACCCTCAGATTCTCTCTGGGCCACTGCCCCACATTCATGGCCCAGGTCCACGCATGGGTTTAGACGCTTCTGGGACTGCCACACAGAGGCTGGGAGACTAGGACAATGTGCTGTCCTGGTGGCATGAAGGGTACACACCCTCTGACCCATGACCCCACCCCAAAAGTGGGCAGCAGGGCCAGCACCCCAAAATAGCCATATCCATCTGCCAGTGCTATTCCCCTCTTCCTGCCATTGGTCCTTGCGCCCCTCTCCAGAACCCACATCTGGTCAGCAGTGGCCTTGGGGTCAGAAATCTAAGGAATCCTCTTCAATTTTCGTGGTCCCATTCCTGCTCTTCCAGAACACCCTCCTGCTTGGCTGCCCCTCCCCACACACACCAGACCCTTGCAGCTGACCCTTAACAGGGGGGCCCTCAGCCCCTCCCTCAAATTCCCTGTTCCCTCTCCCCTCCACAGACCTCCTTTCTGAGAGAGGCGGGGCCCTGGGATCCTTTGCTTGCACCTGCTCCAGCAACAAAATACAAAGAAATAACTACTATATACACAGGGCAAATGACAAGAAAGATGAAACAAGAAAACTAAAACCCCAACTGCTACTTCTGAAGAGCTGAGAGCAAAAGCAGGGTACTCTGCATGCCCTTTGCACACAGCAGCCCCAAAGGTGTGGGCAGACCACCCAAGAGACCCCTCTGGGCCAATCCCATATAAGGAACCACCTCACCCCACCTTGGGGAGTGAGCAAGCAAGAGAAACTGTTGTTTATTTTCACTTCCCCTGCTGTAGCAGGGGCCCCAAATAAAGTCTTGCCTGGATTTTCCTGTCCAACTTCTTATCAATACTTATTGATTAAGGAAGGCCAAGAACCCAGGTAGGTAACTTTTCTAGATAGAGCTCATTCCCTCTGCCATTTGCATCTGAAGCCCCTCTCTCAATTTCTCTTTCTTGTGGACCTTGTGTGCCTCCTCTGGTCTCATGGAAACTACTGGAGCACGCCTGACTCAGTACAGCCAACTGCACCCTCCCCTCAGACCTCGGCCAACTGGAACTTCCCTTTCCTGCCAGGGGCCTGCCTTCCACATGCATCTGCCTGCCAGAAATCCAGAGTTACCCTGCTTCCTTCCCTGACCCCACCTCACTCGCAAATCCTATCCCAGGCAGGTGCATCTCACCATCCAGCCCATACTGGACCCTGCCCCCAGCTCCTCCCTCCACCACTAGGGTGTCACTTCTTACCTTGAAACCATTTTCTGTACTTTGCACACTCAAGGGCCATGAGGTAGAAACAAAATGATTCTAGAGCTCCCCAATCCTATTTTGCAGAAACTGCAGATAAGGAAGCAACTTGCCAACAGCCCATTCACCTAGCACTGAGGCTCACTGAGGGACCAGAATAACCCATAGGGAACATTAGTCAGAAGCTGAAAACCCACGGCATGTGAGACATAGGACCCCCCAAATTTGCACCTGCGACCCACGAAGAGGAATGGAGAAGAGTCAAGTCTGATCAGGGACTCTTGAAACTTCCCTTTACCTTCCACTCATCATTTCTGAGCACCACCCCACATCCACAATCAATGTCCCACTAGGAATTCTGGGCATTGCCTCCCATCTCCCTGCCTGGCCTTCCTGCTATAAGAAAGCCTTTTTTCCTTGCAAAAGCCAAAAAGCATTTGGCCTTTCTTCACTGCAGCAGACAATGAGCCCACTTGCAGTTCCAACCAGACCTACAGCAACAGCTCTAAAGCCAGTCTGCCTGCCCCCACTTCTGGCCACACCTCTAACCTAATGTCCACGCTGAGAAATTATCTTCAACGCAAATCTGACCAAGTCATTCTCCCTAACTGACACTCTTCCCATCAGCACCTTTCTTCTGCCCTGGGGTGAGTCCTAAAGCATAGGTTCAGAAGGTTCCTGCCCACCTGACCTGTCTCCTCTAAGCCTCTCCACCACAGTGAGTCCCTTCACCTCCCTCTCCCCCCAGGCACAGCAAATCATCTTGAGTGTACAGTCCCCTCAGTAAAGAGCTACAAGACCTCAGCGCTGGGGCACCAGCATCCACACTCCCATCCATGCCACACAGCAAGTGCTGGGGCAGAGGGCATGTCTTTTATAAGTAGGCCTGGGTTCACAGTGTGCATACAAATGGTCTCCTGGAGGCTCTCAGGGTGCAGAACTCAACCTCCCAGGAAAGGCACCCTTCTTCCATCCAGTTCTGCAGCCACATGAAGGGAGCAAGGCCCTGAGGAGCAATGTTCTGACTTTTCCCCTTATTTTCCAACAAAAGCAATGCAAGTATATTAAAAATGTATAAAATATTAAAATATCTAAAATAAAAAATACATTAAAAATTGGGAAAGTCAGACAAACTAAATGAGGAAAGTAAAACGATGGATCTCTTACCTACCACTTGTATAACTTCTGTCAGATTGAGGTCTAGGATTCTTTATAAATAGAGTCTGATAAAAATTGAGTCATAGGAGTTCCCGTCGTGGCGCAGTGGCTAACAAGTCCAACTGGAAACCATGAGGTTGCGGGTTCGATCCCTGCCCTTGCTCAGTGGGTTAAGGATCTGGCGTTGCCGTGAGCTGTGGTGTAGGTTGCAGACGCAGTTCGGATCCAGCGTTGCTGTGGCTCTGGCGTAGGCTGGCGGCTACAGCTCCGATTAGACCCCTAGCCTGGGAACCTCCATATGCCGCGGGAGTGGCCGAAGAAAGAGCAAAAAAAAAAAAAAAAAATTGTGTCACAGTGTCAATAATCTGCTTTCATTACAGTATCATGTGTCATGATCAGGACATGACACCCTGTAAGTACTGATTTACAGCACTTTAAGGGCTGAATGGTATTCCATTGTAGGAAAACACCACCATTTATTTAAAGAGTCACTTATTAGTTTATAAATACTTGGAATCACAAACATAATGAGTAAAAATTTTTAACAAGCATATAAATATATGAACATTTATTTGTGATCTAAGTGATTCCTTTACATGATTTGATAAGCCAAATTGTTCCCTAGAAAGGCTGCCACTTAAACTCTTTTGGTGGTTTCTTCCAGTATGTACTTTCAAATTTCTCAACTTGATGTTTTGACTGACTTCTGACTGTGAAAGTTGAAGCTTTTCACTTTCCCAGCAAAATCACACACACCAGACACAGAAAAATCCACCCATATTCTCAACTCTTTCCTATTGACAACACACTAATAGCCCATAAACACACCACTCAGTGTCTATGTTATCATGGCTTTGTACCTATTATCCATCACTGAGCCAGTAGTGGTACTATAATTTCAGTACTCTTTAAAAATCATATATACGTTTAATTAGATTTCACCTAATCTTCCACATATATATCATAAATTCATCCCAAGTCCTTCACAGACCTGAGCCCCCTATGGATATGTTTGAGAACATCAAGTGCTCTGTCCACATGGGTTTCCTTGGCTGTGTCCCTTGTGAAGCCCTCCAGCCCTGCTTCTCCATACCTGGCTGCCCCCTGGCTGGTGCGCCTGGCTCTGCCTCCCCTCTGGGCTGGAGCCACTGTTTCCTAGAGCCTATGTTTTCTTTCCTCTCATTTTTCTTCCCAGTTTTTAGATGGACTATATCCTCCAATAAATGCTCAGGGAAAGGAGTGACAGCAGGTAAAACTTTTTTGAGACCCTGCCTGTCTGATGTATAGGGACAGAATGGCTAGGTTGTAGATGACCTTCCCTCAGCCCTTTTTATGCAATGATTTAATATGTTCTGACTTCGTGTGGCTGCTGTGAAGTCTGATTCATTCCTCAGCAAATGTTTACCAGGCATTCTAGGCCCAGGGCATTAGGCAGTGAAAGAAGGGGACATGGAACTCTGGCACTCTGGGGATCATGGGACAGGGAGACAAATGATAAGTGAAACCATGTGATATATGAGTCAGGGACAGATAAAATGAAAGAGAAGATCAGGAAACAGCAAACTTGGGAGAGAGGAACTCCTGGGCTTTCAGGGCTGACAGATCCCAACAGGAAGGAAGAATGTCAAGGAGGGTGGACATCGCTGGGTCCAGATGGAAAGATATGAAACTCCCCAGTGGTGAGAAGGCCTTAGTTTCACTCATGGGGTGAAGTGCTAGGTCCTTTTTATTATGAATGTAGAACCTCTCATCTTTCCACAAATATTTCTTGCATTATCATTTGGGAATGATTCTCTCTCCTTAATTTCCTTTGGTCTCTGCTATTCCAATTTCTATTCTCTGGTTGACCCTCTCATTCCTTTTCCTCCCCAATTCCAACTTCCTGGTCTGACTGTCCAATTTTCTGAGCAATTTCCTCAACTTTATCTTTCAATCCTTCTTTTTAAAAAATTTTAAAAGTTGAAGTATAGTTGATTTTCAATGTTGTGGTAGTTTCTGCTGTAAAGCAAGTGATTCAGTTGTACCTGTGTATGTATATTCTTTTCCAAATTCTTTTCCATTATAGGTTATTACAAGATATCAAATGTAGTACCATGTGCTATACAATAAGACCTTGTTGTTTATGAACTTTATATATAGTATGTGTTCATCTGTTCATCTGAAACTCCTAATTCATCCTCCCCCACCACTGCTTTCCCCTTTGGTAACTTTAAGTCTGTTCTCTATGTCTGTGAGTCTGTTTCTATTTTAAAGATAAGTTCATTTGTGTCATATTTTAGAGTCCACATATAAGTGATATCATATGGTATTGGTCTTTCTCTGTCTGACTTACTTCACTTATTATGATAATCTCTAGGTCCATCCATGCTGCTGCCAATGGCATTATTTCATTCAGTTTATTGCTGAGTAATATTCCATTATATAAATATATCATATCTTCTTTTCTCTTTCTCTTATTTTTATTTTTTTAGGACTGGAGTATATGGAAGTTCTCTGGCCAGGGGTCAAATCAGAGTTACAGCTGCTGGCCTATGCCATGATCACAGCAGCAATGCTGGATCTGAGCTGTATCTGTGACCTACACCACAGCTTGAGGCAACACCTGATCCTTAACCCTCTAAGCGAGGCCAGGGATTAAACCCACATCCTTACAGACACTATGTTGGATTCTTAACTTGCTGAGCAACAATGGGAACTCCTCACATCTTCTTTATCCATTCATCTGTTGATGGACATTTAGGTTGTTTCCATGTTCTGGCGACTGTAAATCGTGCTGCTATGAACACTGGGATGCACATATCTTTACAAATTAGAGTTTTCTCCAGATATATGCTCAGAAGTAGGACTGATAACTCAACTTTTTAAGGAAGCTTCATACTGTTCTCCATAGTAGTTGTAACAATGTGTATTCCCACCACAACTGTAAGAGGGTTTTCCCTTTTCTCCACACCCTCTCCAGAATTTATTGTTTATAGACTTTTGATGAGGGCCCTCCCGACTAGAGTGAGTCAATGTCTTTCATAGTTTTGATTTGCATTTCTCTAATGATTAATGAATATCTTTAATGGAGTATCTTAAAGATACTCTTAGTGGATTATCTTTTCATGTGCTTTTTGGCCATCTGTATGTCTCCTTTGGATAAATGTCTTTTTTAGATCTTCTGCTCAGTTTTCAATTCGGTTGGTTTTTTTTTTTTTTTCTTTCTTTTTTTTTTTTGGATATTGAACTGTGTAAATTATTTATATATTCTGGAAATTAATCTGTTAGCTGCATTGTTTGCAAACATTTTCTCTCAAATAAAGGTTGTCTTTTTATTTTACATTTCCCTTTGCTGTGCTTTTGTTCTTTTAAGTTTAATCAGGTCCCATTTGTTTATTCTTATTTTTATTTCCATTACTCTAGGAGATGGATCCAAAAAAACTGCTGTGATTTATGTCAAAGAGTGTTTTGCTTATTTTTTCCTCTGGAAGTTTTATATCATCTGGTCTTATATTTAGGCCTTTAATCCATTTTGAGTTTATTTTGTGTATAGTGTTAGAGAGTGTTCTAATTTCATTCTTTTACATGTAGTCCAATTTTCTCAGCACCATTTATTGAAGAGACTGTCTTCTCCACTGTATATTCTTGCCTCCTTTGTTGTAGATTAGTTGACCATAGTTGTGGGTGTTTCTTTCTGGGGTTTCTATCCTGCTTCATTGACCTATATTTCTGTTTTTGTGCCAGATACATACTGTTTTGATGGCTGAAGTATAGTCTGAAGTCAGGGAGCCTGATTCCTCCCAGCTCCATTTTTCTTTCTCAGGTTTGCTTTGGCTATTAGGGGTTTTTTTTGTGTGTGTGTTTCCATACAAATTTAAAATTTTTGTTCTAGTTCTGCAAAAAAAAAAATGCCACTGGCAATTTGATAGCTATTACATTGAATGTGTAGACTTTCTTGGGTAGTATGGTCATTTTAACAATACTGATTCTTCCAATTCAAAAACATGGTATATCTTTCCATCTATTTGTGTTGTCTTCAATTTCTTTCATCAGGGTCTTAGAATTTTCAAAGTACATGTCTTTTCTCTCCTTAGGTAGGTTTATTTCTAGGTATTTTATTCTTTTTGATGCAATGGTAAATGGGATTGTTTCATTAATTTCTCTTTCTGATTTTTCGTGGTTAGTGTATATAAATGCAACAGATTTCTGTGTATTAATTTTGTAACCTGCAATTTTACTAAATTAATTGATGAACTCTAGTAGTTTTCTGGTAGTGTTTTTAGTATTTTCAATGTATAGTATCATGTTATCTGCAAACAGTGAGAAATACTACTTCTTTTCCAGTCTGCATTCCTTTCATTTCTTTTTCTTCTCTGAATGCTATGGCTAAGACTTCCAAAACTATGTTGAATAACAGTGGTGAGAGTCCAACCTTTCCACTTCTATGTGTTTAAGTTATGTCTCTTGAAGGAACAGGTAACTGGGTTTTAATTTTCAGTCTGATCTGATATCTGTCTCTTTTAATAAGTAAATTTACTTCATTTTGAAGATCATTAATATTTGGATTTAAAAATATTATTTGTCTCACTTTGTGTATATTTTTCTCTTTTTTTTTTTTCTTTTCTTTTTCTTTTTTTTTTTTAGGGCCACACCTGTGGCATATGGAAGTGCCCAGGCTAGGGGTCTAATCAGAGCTACAGCTGCCGGCCTACACCACAGCCATAGCAACTCGGGATTCAAGCTGTGTCTGTGACCTACACGACAGTTCATGGCAACGCCAGATCCTTAACCCACTGAGTGAGGGCAGGGATCAAACCCACAACATAATGGTCCCTAGTTGGATTCGTTTCCACTGCTCCATGACAGGAACTCCTGTTGTATATTTTTCATTTCCCCTTCTGCTTTTTATTTGGGGCTGAAATTTTTATTTCATTTATTTCTTTCTACCAATTTAGAAATTAGAGTCTGTTTTTTTTTTTTTTCAGTGATTTCACCCTGAAATTTTACCACTCGTATTTAACAAGGTCTAAAATTAATTAACAAATTAACTATCCTTTCCAGTTTCTAGAAGGCCTATTTTTTTCTAGGTTATTGAGGATACTGAATCCTGAAATTCTCGTCTGAACACTCCACTATATGTTTTGATTCTCCTAGATTCTGCTCTTTTCATTGCTGTGCAATATATTCACAGACATTATTGCTTGATTTTTTTTCTCTTTACTTACAAGAGGAAAGATAAACAACCTTATTATGTGCATATTGACTTGGTTTGGATTTTGTTTACTTGTCTGGTAGTCACATCCCCTTCTTGGATCTATTATTTCAAAATATGTTTATGTCCATAAGTCCAAGCCAATTAAGAGTTTCTGAAAGACATTTATCTGATATAGCAGATTATTTTTCAAATGATATCTCTCTCCCATCACACTGTCTGCTTCTGTGGACTTTTGATCCAAGAATCAACAACTTCCAAAATACACCATGACCAGGGCTCACCAATCACAACCTCTGCATACAGTACTTTGTTCATATACTATCTCTTCCTCTCTTCCTACCAAACTTTGTCACAGGGCTTTTAAAACTCTGCCTATAGTTCCTAAAACAACAATGGCCTGGGACACGTGGAAGAGTTGGTAGAGGGCACCTGGGTAGCTTCACAGTGTAGAACCCCAAGGACAACTCTTGCTACAGACTTCCAAAATGGTCATCTCACCAAGCATACACTATAAGAGGTACATTGTTTCCCTTCTTACAGACAAAAAAACCAAGTCTCCCAAGATGTGAAGCAACCTGTTCAAGGAAACATACATAGTAACTTGTCAAGTCAACCCTTAGAAGCCTAATCAACTCCATGAAAGAGCCAACACTGGAGAGCCACAAAGCTATTCCACAGAAGCAATCTCATACCGAAGTAATATATTTCAAGTTTCTAGGCCTACATGCAATAATCTGAGTTTAAAAAGAAACTTTCAGTAGATGCAAACTATTGCCTTTGGAATGGGTAAGCAATGAGATCTTTCTGTATAGCACTGGGAACCACAACTAGTCACTTATGATGGAGTATGATCATGTGAGAAAAAAAAATGTAGACATGCATGTGTAACTGGGTCACCTTGCTGTACAGTAGAAAATTGACAGAGCACTGTAAACCAGCTATAATGGAAAAAATAAAAATCGCTATAATAAAAAATAATAAAGAAACAAAAAGAAACTTTCACATGGGTAAAACATATAAGCAGTATACATTATCTTATCTTGCAAATACAACTCATGACTATTTTCCATATAAATCATTTCAAATCAAGATTTGATTTTCTCTAACAGCTCCAGTCTAAAAAAAAATAGTTATGAACAGTAGTAAAAAGACCCATGCATTCACTGCTTCTTTAATTGCATTTTCTGCAAAACTCTGCAGTTCTATTTTTAATATTTGATTATGGCATCAACAGAGCTATATTCCACAAAAGCAATTATGGTTTGCTCAGCCAAAAATCAGAACAGAATAATATATGGCATACTAACAACTGTAAGAATAGAAGCAATTTAGAACATTTTAGAATAATGATTAGGATAATCTTTTCAGAATTTACAGCAAACACATTTTAAAAGACATACGCCCATGGAGTCTACTGCAACACTTAAGTTATGCACTACACAAACCAAAAATGCACAGAGAAACCTGTATTTTATCAAAACATCAATAACTGCACTCAAAATCCTAAGCTTTTGTCACACACTTCTTACTCACCAGCTCTCTCCATGTACAAAAAAGCAGGCTTTGACTTAAAGTGCTTTCCTTTTCTTTAACGATTTTGTCTAAAGGTTTACCAAGTAGTGAGGTGGAATTGTTCAACTAACACAGGAACAGCAAACAGGTTGGCAACACCCTCCCATGACCTAGAGAGACCATACTTATCTATCACAGCACCATTCCCAGCCAAGTGCAGATACAACCTCGAGGTCCTCCTTGACACAGGATTCCAGGCCCCTGAGTCAGAATTTGTGTAGGAATGCCACATCTCACCTACATGACGGTCCTAGATGTATGGTTAGAGCATCTAGGGGGCTGCAATTTCATTTGATTCATGCTTCTAAAGCAGTTAATGGTTGCACAGGTCTTCCACGTTCAGGTAGGATGGAGTGGCTAGTAGCACATCAGTGGTCTCATTAAGAACAACCCGAAGACCTACACAAAGTGGAAATCAACCCCCTGAAAGCAGCTGAGAGCAATGAAATTCATGGAAGGTACAGTAAGGATAGATCCTCCCTACTGGAGGGAAGCTAGCTTCTGCAGCTTCTTTTATCCTAGAGATATTGGCCAACTCCAGGCACTGGCAGGATGGCCATTTGGAGTCTAAGCACAGAGTTGGGACAAAATCTTAACAAAAAGCCACTGAAAGCACAGTGAAGACAAAGATTACAATTTGCAAACCCCAGAGAAAAGGCCTCTGAGGAATACAAAAGACTGTCCTCTGGATGTGTGTAGGTTATATGCAAATACTATGGCATTTTATATAAGGAACTTGAGTATCCACAGATTTTGGTATTCTCAGGAGTCCTGGAACCATACTCCCACAGGTACTGAGGAACAGATGTAACTGAATAGTGAGATACTTCAAAAATCTACTTTATTCAACCTAATTTAAGTGGGTTATAACCCAATAGTCACATAATACAAATTAATAAAAGGATCATTAAAAATGGGGAGATATATATATAGAGAGATATAGATATATAGATATATAGACAGTCTTCTGGAAACTCTAAAAGGCCAGAGCTCAGAAGAACAAGACTGCAGCTCACCTGGGCCACAGACCAGCCCTGATGTGCAGATCCTGGCTGGATGAAGGTGATAGCCACCAGATAATCCATATAATTAGGTCATTTAACCAACTTCAAAACAATTATTATGTCCAAGAAAACAGAAAAATATGAACAAACCAAGTGAGAAGAATTTCACCAGATAATTACAATCTTTAAAAATAATCAAAAGGATGGAGTTCCTATTGTGGCTCAGCAGTAATGAACCCAACTAGTATCCATGAGGTTGTGTGTTTGATTGCTGCCCCCACTCAGTGGGCTAAGGATCTGGGATTGCCATGAGTTGTGGTGTAGGTTGCAGACATGGCTCAGATCCCACATTGCTATGGCTGTGGCAAAGACTGGCAATTTGACCCCTAGCCTGGGAACTTCTATATGCTTCAGGGGTGGCCATAAAAAGCACCATAAAATATATTAATATATTTATATAGATAATATAAAAAATAGCCAAAATCCATAACTCAATAGAAGGGTTTAATAGCAATTAATTACAGCAGGAGATAGGACTAGTAAACAAGATGACAGGTCAATTAAAACAAATACCCAAACTAAAACAGAAAGAGAAAGGGCATAAAAAAGAGAATTATATAGAAGCAGGACATGATTCAAGTCCCAGAGAGAGAAAAAGAGAAGAGGACAGAGGAGATAATGGCCAAGAATTTTCCAAAACAAATATAATATCAAATAACAAATTATCCAAGAAGCTTTGCAAAGACAAACTGCCTTATTACAATGAGAGAGAGAGAAAAAAAAAAAAAAAAAACCTAAAAGATAAAATCTTAAAGGCAGTAAAGGGTGGATATACATACACACATACACACACACACAAACTTTACCTTCAAAGAAGTAACAAAAAGACTGAGTCAATTTCCAACAGAAATTATGGAAACCACCCTTAAACTCCAAAAGAAAATAACCACCAACTCAGAATTCTATAACCAAGAAAACATCCTTCAAAAAATAAAGATGAAATTAAAACTTTTTCAGACAATCAAAGCAGAATTTGTCACCAGCAAACCTGCACTAGGAAAAGCAAAAGGAAAATGACCCAGAGGGAAGCCCAGATGCACAGGAAGGAATAAAGACTAATGAAAGGGATTAATTTGGAAGCTATAAAAGACAGACACGTGGTACTGATCTTGCAGAGTTGAGAGCAAGGGATTTTAGAGCAGCAGCAGGGAAAACAGAACCACCCTGTGCACATCTCAGAGTCCCCAGAGGCCTCCCTGAGCACCTCCAGAACCAGGGTTTAACTGATGTAGAAAGTTCAAGGGTATTGGGAGCTGGTCAAGGAAACAGACCAAAAGGTGCAGTAACACACAACAAGCTTTATTTTATCAGGTGGCACCTGCCTGAATGAGCAGGGAAGTCCTGCAACATGACATCATTCAGGGGCTTTAAGCCAGGGCACCCATCCTGAAGGGAGGGGCGTGAAGCTGGGGGTAGAGGGGCGTCAGAGAGGGGCTCACATGTTCACATGTTACTCAGAAGCCTGATGGGGAGTCTGGGTCAGAGAGCTCCCAAGGGCAGCAGCAGCTTGAGGTCTTATAGCCACAAGGCCTGACCTTATCAATCGCCCGCAGAAGCTGGGGGAGGTTTTGCATAGTATGCAAAGCAGGAAGGCTTTAAATGCTTTTAAAAAAAAAATCTTCTTACTTGGGCTATTCTGTAAAATAACTGGATATAACTGGATGTGTAAAATTTTGAGTTTGGAATCAGTGAGCTTTCAAGTTAACAGGTCACAACCCAAAGTGAAGGAATAAACAACCTAGGGGCCAATACACAGAAGTCAACTTTAACCATTTATATAACAATTGAGAAGGGGGGCTGAAATAAGGAAGAAAAACTAGGGAACCTGCTTGAAAAAAGTTAGATCCCTGGATTACCCTCCCTTTACCCCAACAGAATTCTAAAGGTTTCTTCCCTGAAAAGGTTAAAATAATAGATCTGTGGCGTGGGGACTGAGCACCACCAATCCACAGGGTAACAGAGTGAACCAAGAGAAGGCATGTTGAGGCCATGCCCTCTGCCACTGTAAGCATCTTAGTAGATGAAACACAGGATGTGCTCCACCAAAATGAGGAAGCAGAATGCAAATGAGGACTTGATACCCAGAAAATGGGTAAATGGATTCCAAAAATGACTGCAAAAGGAGTGTCCAGGATGACTACTGTGCAGCAGGTTTAGAGAATGATCAACTCAGGAGAAGAGAATGAGGTATCTGAGAAGAAAATGGGAACAGAGAGGTTATCTGCGGGAACTAACTTTGTGCAAAGTTGTAATGAGAGGCTGGAGCAAGAAAACGGTTAAGAAAATGAAAAGGCAAGGCAATTAACAACTTCAGAGAAACAAAAAGTTTTTCTAAATGACTTTTATTTTTTCTATTATAGTTGATTTATAGTGTTCTGTCAGTTTCCATTGTACAGCAAAGTGACTCAGTCAACAACTGCAATACACTACACAGCTTTGCTGTCAATAATATTTGCATACTCATAGTAATGTAAAACTGACTTAATTAAATTTGTAATACACCCATTCTGGAAGGTGAGGAAAGGAAAGCAGAGGAGTTAGTGAGGTAAAAAGATAAAAATCTTCACTGTCATAATGTCTAAAATTGATGAATCAAAGAGACGGGATCTGCACCCTATTTAGAAATGTGGAGATGTGGTATCAAGAAAAAAACTTAAAAAAAATCAAAAGTAATTGCCTTGGGGCAGTTAGGGCCAAGAACTGCTGAGCTTTCCTATTTGCTCCTTGACTGTTATAACTATGTCCTTATTTTATCAGATAACACAAAAATTAATTTCAAAAAGAGAGACATGAGTATTTTTTGTTTTAGTAACATAAAATTTAATTTTTTAAATTACAAACCACAATACCAGCATCTCTAATGCCTGTGAGAAAACAGCTGATCCTTTTACATATAATCTGAAAGAGTTTAAACTGTCATAAGTTATGCCAAAACTTCCAAAAATCTCCCCATTTTTCATGACGCCATAGGGAAAAAGCAAATCTGAAAGTTTCTACCCACGAAGCACAAAAAGCATTGATATGAGTAAATTTCTTCAATTATTACTTCATGAGCAATGGACTCTCATTACTGGACAGCAGCCAACATCATTCCAGGTGCAGCGAATGGCATGGTGGAGTCCCGTAAAATAACTCAACATGAGGACATGCCAGCTGAATGGTGCTGAGCAAGTGACCATTCCCTGCCCTCCTGCCTCTCAACGGTTTCAACCACCTTGTGACATTTCCAGAGTAGATAGTGGGGCTGAGCTGAAGTCCTTGAATTATAGAGAGGTAAGAAATGTTACATTTCTTGCTTTGAAAAGAGTGGATATAGCAGAGTAAAATCCAAGAGTTTAGAGAGGAAAAGGCAAGCCAGTTTGTATATTAAGAGAGGGAAGAAGAAAAATCCCCAGTGGCTATAAGGCCAAGGAACTTTAGAGAGCTGCACCACTGAAAGCTCCTGGCTCTCGGCTGTGCAAAGGAAGTCCTCTACCCACTCCCACCTCCCCTATGAAATTCCAGTACATTTGCCTCTTGGATGCTTCAGAAAAGATGCTTTTGTATGAGTAGATTGGGGTAGAGGGAAGGTGACAAAGAGACTCACAAAAGTTTTGAGTATCAAATCTGGATCAGACAGGGCAGTGCTGAGACAGCCCCTGAGCACACGGATTTGGGATAGTGGAGCACAGGAATTTAATCCATGGAAATAAGAAAGGCTGGGGGGGACTTGGGACATCTTCATCAGAAGAACTGATACAGGTCCCAGCCAATTACACCAGATCTCAAACAGCAGGGGGCCTGGATGGCATCTGAGATACATGCTCAAATGAAAAATTCTGCAGTAGATGAGAGTGTTTCAGAATGCTTCCCACAGAATACTAATTTCTCAAGGAACGCATGTAAATCAATGAGGTCTGAAGACACAACACAGTATATCCTTTTCACAAAGAGTCAAGGTGTACATCAGAATAACAAATATATAATACACATAAATAATATCTATAGCCCAGGAAAGAAAACAGTTCAACCTTCTCCAAATGTGACCTTGGAATCTTTTTTAAATTCAAATACATATTTAACATCATGCATAACCAGTCCTGCCCACGCTATGCAGGAAATGCTGGCATAGGGAATTACAGTGGGAATTCAGAGAGAGATAAGGTAGAGCGGATTTTTTTTTTTTCAAAATTGAAAAAGCTTTCTCTGACTATATAAATAATATATACTTAAGTTTCTAAATTTAAATAATATGAAAAATTATATAGAAAAGTAAAGAAAATTGATCCATACTGCTGCATGCAGAGATAAACCAGTGGCAATATTTAAGTGTATTTATACCTCCTTTCTATTACAAGGTTCATCTAATTTTTTAAAATAAAGACTTTGCTCACACTACAC
This sequence comes from Sus scrofa, assembly GCF_054392235.1. Lineage (NCBI taxonomy): Eukaryota > Metazoa > Chordata > Mammalia > Artiodactyla > Suidae > Sus > Sus scrofa. The sequence continues at coordinate 155,433,129 of NC_139383.1, forward strand.
AGTTTCTCATTTAGAAATATACTGTGGATATCTGTGGACACCAATCCTTCAATGATGGACAGTCTTGAGGCTTTTCTCTGTCATGGAAAACAGTGAGGCTAACATCGCTGTTGACCCTCTCCTACCCTCTCAGGCTGCCGGCCACCCAAACTTCTAGTAGCCTAGGAGGAAAGCCCTGATAATGGGGATGACAGGCAGAGGAAGGGCTCTGGGAACTCTTGGTCTACCTATCCTGGTCTTAACCATGAGGCAGAAAAAAATGCCAGGCACTGCCCAGGCCCAGGCACTCTCAAGCCCACAGTCTCAACACACATCCTTGTACTAATAACTTGAGCCTTTCCATTAAGTTGTCCTCTGCATCAATTCCTACCCAATCCCTCCCCAGCTCCTTGCTCCCTGGTTGTCTTGGAACTATCATGTCTGTGAATCCAGGTATCTTGCTCTGGGCAACCAAGTTATTCTTCTAATTCTATTGACTCCAGAACATTCTATTTCTGCCATCAAAACCCAGCAGACAACATATTTCCAAATATCTCTGATGACAATTACGCCTTTATAATAGTTTAAAATTCTCTTTATTGAGGATAGAGTTATTTTTGTATTGCATTCTATTTATTCATATGTGTGTATATGCATTCATATACATAAAAAGACTACTCTCTTTTTCTTGGACCTTGCCAGATGTCTCTTTGCATATGCCTTGGTCTGTTATTTTAAGCATGTTTCTTGGTCAATAGCATCTAACTGGCTTTTGCTTTTTGTCCCAATCCAAAGCACTGTCTTTTAATAGGGGAATTTAAACAAACTTGCATTTATTGGGATAGCTGACACTCTGATGTTTTCCTCTGCTACCTTATTTTTGTATTTATTTACTCTATTTTTTAAAGTTGTTTTTCTAATTTTCTTGTCTTTTGCTATTTTGGTCAACTTTTCTATTTGTCTGTTATCTTCCTTTTTCTAGTCATTTGAAAATTATAGATCTTATGTCCAAATTTTTAAATACCTATTTGAAAATATATACCCAGAATGTGTTTATCAACGGCACACATACTTATTGGCTCTATGCAAGATGGCAAGATTTTCTTCTCCATCGGACCTCCCAGATTTTACTGAACAACCACAACTATTCAAACTTAGTTTTATACTTCATTTGTTTAACTGTTTACCACTGCTTTATTTACACAAATGCTTCTCATCTCTTGACAACTTTATTGATAACTTTTTTCATTTGGCTTATGTCCTACAAGTAATTTCTTCTTTCAGAAATGGAATACAGAGACTTCGAACCTGTTGCATTTCCAAAAATAACTATTATTTTCCCGTTCACATGAATGAGTCTAGAAATGTTGCACATAAAAAGCCTAGAGCAACCTTGCTTAACAATCTTATTCCTTCTAAAATGTAAATGTTGCTGCATTATCTCTGAGCATAGGGTTTTGAGGGACAAAATCTACTATCAATCCAATACTCTTTCCTTTGAAAGTGGCCTTCTCTTTCTTAACTTTGATTTTTTTAATTACTGGGATTCAGAAAAAATCAAAACTAAAATACCTACCATCAGAGTTCCCTGGTGGCCTAGTGGGTCAGGAGCCAGCATTGTCATTGCTGTGGTGTGGGTTTGAACCCTGGTCTGGGACCTTCCATATGCCATGAATGCACCCCCAAAATAGAGTAATTAAAAAATAAACGAAAACACCTACCATCTGCCTATGCAATGTCTGGCATCTACTCTCCATAGCCCTTACCTTTTCCCTCCCAGATCCCTCATCTCTACCCCAAAGGGATCCTCCAGCTGGCCTAACTCACAAATCCAGTTCTGCTCACAGGAACGTTTCTGTGTCCTGTCTGCAGATGTTGCATTTCAGTCTCTTCTTTTGCAACGTGACTTCCTCTTAGATTTCACTGAGGTCATGAATCAGAGTTGGTATGAAGTTTCATTCCGCATCTCTGTTTCACTGTGGACCACTTACCCCGAAGGCTTCCTGAAGTTAGTACCTGATGTGCCCTAAACATGAGCAAATCCTTCAAAATGCTCTGCATACTGAGCACCAAGCAGTCAGCATGATGCCAGAAGGCAGATGCTATGCCTGGTACCCAGAAGTAGGAGAGCACTGTGCAGTCAGAGCCAAGGTGAGAACTCTGACGTTATACTGAGAGTGAGCGTTGTGGAAAGGCCAGTGAAACCTGAGGACATGTGCTTCCAGGAGGGATGGGAGAGGGACACTGTAGCTGGGCCTTGTTTCTTCTTGTTCTTGACCCTTGATTTATGTGGTTACCTTTAAAGCAAATTAGGTATTTCTGTTGTATTGTCCTAAGTATTTCTATGTCTTTACAAACTGTTGTGTTTCCATTCTTTCCAGGGCTAAATCACTATCCCACAGCTACTTCTAAACAACTCTGAGCAGAGGACTTCCCCAATTCACAATTCATAAGGACTCTGGCTGTGGATAGAAAGGCAGACTGCCTGACTGCTCCTCAGACTGTCTTAACTGGGGGGTTCCTGAGATGTGGCCCAATCTATCAATTTCTCCAGCTTCCAGAACCAACTACCTCAACTCACTGGTTAACAACACACAAGCATGTTACCTGACAGCTCTGGAGGTATGAAGTCCAAACTCTGCGTACCTTCTGGAGGCTCCAGGGGACCATGCCCTCTCGGCTCTCCCAGCTTCTGCAGGCTGCCTGCTCTGACCTCTCCTCCCATCCTCAGCCTCCTCCTCTGACTCTCCTGCCTCCCTTTTCCCCCTCTGAGGACCCTTGTGATGACAGGGGGCCCACCCAGACAATACGAAATAATATCTCCATTTCAAAATCCATAACTTAACCATAACTGCAGAGTCTCTTTCGTAAAGTAACACATTCACAGGTTCTTGGGATCAGGATGTGGACATCATGGGGCAGAAGCGTCACTCTGCCCACATACTCATGAATCTGCACTTTTATTTGGCTGTGCCACAGTATGTGGAACTTCCTGGGCCAGGGATCAAACCCACACCACAGCAGTAACCACAGTAACACTGTCACTGACACCTGCTTCTTTAGGACACTTCTTCGCTTTAGAAGTGCAAAACTCACACCATGGTGAACAAATTGATCATAATATAAGCAGAATATGCCCTGGCTATTTTATTAAGATAAAATGCTGCAACATGCAACTAACATATTTTTTCTTGGTGGCAGGGTGCTGTGGCATTTGAAAGTTTCCAGGCCAGGGATCAAACCTGTGCCATAGCAGTGACTCGGGCTGCTGCAGTGACAATGCTGGATCCTTAGCCCACTGTGCCGCAAGGGAATTTCCTAACCTACTTATTATATGAGTTAACTTGTAAGTGAAATATCCAGTGAGAAAAAAATACATATTTAAGAGTCAATAAAATAATAATCAAACCAAAAACCCAGGCTGTGATGTTTAGGCTCACTAGAAGTCCTTTCCACAAGAAAAGAATAAGGGCTCCTTTGACTAGCAGATGCAAATTATTATATACAGAATGGACAGACAACAAGATTCTACTGTATATCACAGGGAACTCTATTCAATATCCTGTGATAGACCATAATGGAAAAGAATATGAAACATATATATACACACATATACTTATAACTGAGCCACTTTGCTATACAGCAGAAATTAACACAACACTGCAAATCAACTACTTATCAAAAAACAATTAAAAAAAAAAAAAAAAGAAGAGCCTCCATGGCTAGCCTTAGTGCTTTCATGCTAAGCATTTGGACAGCTAGACTCTCCTATATTCATAATATATACCTTCATTTCAGAAAGCTTCATTTTTCCATTTTCTTGCAGCTTTTATACCAAAAGGAAAAAAAGTAAAATTTCTGAACTATCTGAACACATTATACAGAAACAGAATTTTAAATGGCCAGTATTCTCAGTACATGCCCATATTCCAAATGTGTCACTATTTGTATATTATAAATAGCATCCAGCATTGACAGATTTTACAATGTGGGGGTTTCCTGGGCTGCCATTCACCAGCTGCTATAAAAGTTAGTATAATGAAAATGTCAAGAAACAGCATCACATTTAGAGCCCAGGAAAACACAAAAATAGAGCTGTCAGTCACCCCGAATACCTTCCAAATAGAAAGTTTTAAATAGAGTCACAGGTCGTTGTTAGAAGCACACGCCACAACTTTCACTGCACAGAGATGCATCAGGATTAGGAGAAGAATCTAAGATTTGTCAGATGGCTAGTCACATCGGCTCACACCAAACTGACACATCCAGATTCTTTTTCCCATTAACTGCCAAAATGATAGGTCTCCTCTCCCCTGTGCTTGCTCTGTTGATGTTTACTTTTTGGACCTGGGTATCCTATGTTAAAGCTAGGATTTTTTTTTTTTTTGTCTTTTTAGGGCTACACCTGCAGCATATGGAGGTTCCTAGGCTAGGGGTCGAATTGGAACTGCTGCCGCCGTCCTATGCCAGAGTCACAGCAACGCAGGATCCGAGCCACGTCTGCAACCCACACCACAGCTCATGGCCATGCCAGATCCTCAATCCACTAAATGAGGCCAGTGAGCGAACCCGCTTCCTCATGGATACTAACTGGTTTGTTATTGCTGAGCCACAATGGGAATGCCAAAGCTGGGATTTCATATTTGTATGTAGAGTTTATATCACATTTAACCCATTAAAAATGTCACCTTCATTGGTTTTGGCCCTTTCCCTCTGTCCTGATCCTGACAAGAGCTGGTAGGAGGGATAAAGCAAGTTGTAGCTGAAACCAACAGAAGCCGTAACCTGTCATTGTATTTCCTGAGAAGTAAGCCAGGAATCAGGTACACAATGCCAGCAGGACTCAACCATATCCAAGCCCAGGCAGGGTGAAGGCAGCTCCATGACTAGGGCTGAGGGATGAAGGAAGGAATCCCACTTAGATGGCCAGAAGGGCAAGGTCACCCAAAGAGCTGGGCTGCATGAGTCCCTCACACCTAATGGAAGGCCATGAACTCCCAGCTGAACAGACTTTCAAATCCGACTCACCCCATACTTTCTCTGGCTCATGGGCCCCAACTGCCATGTATACATTGCCTCTAAGGAGAAACTGATTGTGAGGGAAAAACCCAAAAAGGAAGAGGTGCTAAAGTGCTCACCACTCCACCTGGGGCCCAAGCCCACCCAGGAGTTGGCGAAGAGACCAGAGATTCACAGAGATGGATGTTGTACCCCAGGCCAAGGACAGGGCAGACAAAGGTCAGGGCCATGCAACATGGGCCTGCATGTCCCTACATCTAAGTGATAAGACAAAGCCAACCAGACCTCCAGATGACCTTGACAACACAGGGTATCAGGGAAGCAGGCAGAAGATAAGTTACAGATCCTAACTCCATCTCTCCACTGACAGAGGTACCATCCATTAGGCATATCTCTGCTTATACGTCACCTGCTCAGAGAGAGGCTTTCACTGAGCCCCAGTCCAAAGCATAGCCCTGGCCCCATCTCTTGCATTGCAGTTTTATTTTCTTTTCAACACCTTTCTCCACATGAAATGGTTTGCTTATTTATCACCCATCTCCCTGCTCCAGAATGTAGGCTCACCAGGCAAAGGCTTATGGGTGTGTCTTGTCCAACACTGCATCTCCACTTTCTAGCATGGGGCCTGGCACACAGAGCAGGAACTCAGATCATTATGGATGGACAGATGGAAGGGTGGGTGGGTGGGAGGGTGGCTTTCTGGCTGGCTGGATGGGTGGATGGATGGGTATGTGGGCAGGTGAGTGTGTGGGAGGGTAGATGGGCAGATGGATGAATGGATAAGTGGGTGGGTGGGGGGATGGAATGATGGATGGGTGGATGGGTAGGTGGATCGATGGATGGATGTGTGGATGGATGGATGGGTGGATGGATGGGTAGGTGGATGGATGGATGGATGGGTGGATTGGTGGATGGTTGAATGGATGTCTAGATAGTCTGAGGGAGAGAGGGAGAAAGGAAGTAAGGATCCCCCTGAGCAACCAGGCCTGATATGATGAAGCTTTGTTACTGGAGGTCACTACCTCCCCCCAGATAGCCAGGGATCCACTCTGAGTCTTGAGTGGGCTGACAAAAAGACAAAAGGGAAGCAAAATGGGCAGGGTCTGATGAGACTATGCCAGAGGCCATCAGGGCTGCCCCTGATCCTGGTCTTACTGACACTGCTCCCAGGAGCTCCCACCTCCTCAGGTCCTTCCAATAACTCCCTTTCACTTGGATTAGCCAGTGTTGGCTTCTGCTGCCCAGAATACTGCCCATTCCAGGGATGAGGTGCCCACACTCTACTTGCTTATTAATCCCCACAGGGATCCGAGTGGGGAGGTATTATTACAACCTGCTGTTCCAAAGAGGAAAACACAGTGGTCCCAGTGGCAGGAAACTTACATTAAGGCCACACTGGTGATAAGAGAAGAGCTGGGTGTGAAGCCAGGCCATAGACTCCAGCATCCTGTTCTAGATCAGTATACGACTTTCCTTCCTGCTATACTACTCTGGCTCCTGCAGACATAGCTTTATTGTGATGCAGTAGTCTTTCATAAATAAAAAATTCCATACAACTTACATGCTTTTTAGAGCCACAACTGAGGCATATGGAAGGTTCCAGACTAGGAGTCGAATCGCAGCTACAGCTGCCAGCCTATGCCATAGCCACATCAATGCAGGATCCAAGCCACACAACTGTGACCTACACCACAGCTCACAACGCTGAATCCTTTACACTCTGACCAAGGCGAAGGATCGAACCTACATTCTCATGGATCCTAGTTGGATTCGTTTTCTCTGAGCCACAACGGGGACTCCCGTAACTCATCTTTTTAATGGATCTAAATATTTATAAATCAGGTCTTCTTAGGGAGATCCATCATCCTTAATCTTTTATAAATGCCAGACTATACCTACAATCATTCTCCTAACAACATACGTCCATAATTCACCCCAGAGAGACTGTACAGGCATGCCTTTAACAACAATAAAATCCACAAGATAGATGTTTTTATTTCCAAAACTTTATATAATCTATATCAAACTATTTTTGTTAAAATTATTTTCAGAGCTAAACAATGCTAAACTCATTAGTTTGATTATAAGCACATAATCCCTGGCATCTCCAGGAGCACAATGTACACAGCACAGCCTGAGGAAATCAGTAAAGAAATTAACAAATAAAATAAATCTTAAAAAGCCTATTTTCACACACACACAAATTTATACTGCAATTTTTATAAGGGCAAGGAGTGGGAAGTGGAAGCTGAGATCAATCCATTTTCCTCTCACTCCAGGTCTAAGCATCCTCATTTTCTATTCTTCAAATTAATGAAATGAACACAGACCACTCTGATTACGAAGCCTGAAATAATGGAAGTGCCTACACATTTGCATTTTCTTTCAGTGTGAACAGGCTAGTCTGAGAGTTAGAAAAACCATGACAAATTGCAGGAGATTTCCTCCTTTGTTGCTCCGAAATGGCTCTCTGGCCGTAATACCCCATATCATTGCCAAAAGCACTTACCTTCAAGTGAGGAGCAGTGTGGATCGTATTAAATACGAAATTAGTGACATGTTCTCTCAATGCATCAACCCTAATTCTAAATTAAAAGGCTTCTGTCAAACTTGAGGCAATCCCTGTACATTCACTGCTATTTATAACCGAACATGGACGTTTTTGCAATTAGAATAAAACCCACCTCCAGCCCTTGGCCCTGGCCCTTCCCAGCACTGCCCCATGTACTTTGGTCAGGCCACCCCAGTCCTCCATCTGTCCCCTGAGGATACCAGCCACTCTGGGGCTCTCACACAGGTTTTGTTGTGTATTTCAGTTTGCTTACCTGTCCTGCATGGGACACTCTGCTAGGGTCTCCACATCAACCAGCCTCATCACCAACTTGGTTTCCTCTAAGAAGTTTTCCCTAAAGAACTGTTTTAAGTTATGGCCCTCACATCTGCATTTCCACACATCTGGGGGGGGGGGGGGAAGTCTCTATCTGACCCTATCCTCCCAACAAATGTCAACTCCACTGGAGCCAGGACTGATTCCCTGGCACACATAAGGCAGGCCTTGGGGACAGCTGCTGATCAAGGCTGCAGGAGTCACGCACAGCATGGCCCCCTTGCAAATGGGCTGGAAAGGGCACAGCAGCTCATACCTACAGGGGTCTGGGGGGACCTGCTCCATCCCCACCTGGCCCTCATGCCTCTCCTGAACTCCCAGCTGCCACCCAGGGTCTCCCTAGATCCTGCACTCCAAGCTGCTCCTGCCTTGGCAGAAGCCCTCCGCTACCCTGCAGGCCTGGAATCAGCCGCTCCACTTCTGATCCAGCACTGACCACCTGCCTCACACCTGGGTGTCTGTCCCATCCCCAATCCACATATAAACAAGTCTCAGCCAGGCCCCCAGCTCCCTAGGCCAAGCCTCCTGTTCCAGGTGTATTGTGCATTGCAACTGTTGAATCCCCAAACCCAGTGGGTGTGGCTGTGCCCCCCAACTCAACATCATCCAGTGGATGGTGGATGTCTCCCCATACCAGTGAGCTGGGCCTTTGGGTGCATTTTCACTGCAGTGAAAGCCTAGAATCTGATAATGAAACTAAGAGCTGTGCCCTGCCTTAAAGGATCACAGAGGCCCCTTACCCTTTTGATGTTCATTTCTTTTTTGAACTAATGATCAAAGATCTCCTTTGCCCTTAGAAATCCTAAATGCCAATGATGATGCACCTGTGTTTCTTTCTTAAGGCTCTGGTACAATATTCACATATTCACATAATAAGTCGATTTATTTAATGGTATAAATCTTATTTTCTATTGCAATTATCTTTTTTCTTTCTTTCTTTTTTTTTTTTTTTTTTTTTTTTTTTGCTTTTTGGGGCCTTAGCCATGGCCAATGGAAGTTACTAGGCAAGGGGTCAAAAAGAAGCTATGGTTGCCAGCCTACACCACAGCCACAGCAACACAGTATCCTAGCTGAGCCTGCAACCTACACCACAGCTCATGGCAATGCCAGATCCTTAACCCACTGAGTGAGGTTAGGGATTGAACCAACGTCCTCCTGGATCCTAGTCAGGTTTGCTATTTCTGCGCAATGATGGGAACTCCTCCTATTGCTTTGTTGAAAATACATTATTCCACCAACAAGGGCTTAATCTCCAAAGCATACAAAAAACTCATATAACTCAACACCAAAAAAAAAAAAAAACAATCAAAAAATGGGCAGAAGACCTTAACAGACATTTCTCTGAAGACATATGGATGACCAACAGGCACGTGAAAAAAATGCTCAATATCACTAATTATTAGAAAAATTCAAATCAAAACTACAATGATTTGAGGTTTTTCTTCTTTTTTGAGGAAGGCCTGTATTGCTACGAACTTCTCTCTGAGCACTGCTTTTGCAGCGTCCCACAGATTTTGAGAGGTTGTGTCTTCGTTATCATTTGTCTCAAGGCATTTTTTAATTTCCTTCTTGACTTCCTCATCGACCTATTGGTTTTTTAGTAGCATGTTGTTTGGTCTCCATGTAATAGGTTTTTTTCTCATTTCTTCTCCTGTGGTTGATTTCTAGTTTCATGACACTGTGGTCAGAGAAGATACTTGAAATAATTTCTATGCTCCTAAATTAGTTGAGGTTAGCTTTGTGCCCCAATATGTGATCAATTCTTGAGAATGTTCCGTGTGCACTTGAGAAGAATGTATATTGTGATTTTTTTTGGATATAACATCCCGAAAATGTTGATTAAGTCTAACTTTTCTATTGTTTCCTTTAGGCTCTCTGTTGCTTTATTGATTTTCTGTCTAGAGGATGTGTCCATTGATGTGAGTGGGGTGTTAAAGTCTCCTTCTATGATTGTATTCCCACCTTTTTCTCCTTTTATGTCTGTTAGTACTTGTTGGAGGTATCTGAGTGCTCCTATATTAGGGGCATATTTACTGATGATTGTAATATCCTCTTCTTGAATGGATCCTTTAACCATTAAATAGTGTCCTTCGTTGTCTTTCTTTATGGCCTTTGTTTTAAAGTCTATATTGTCTGATATGAGTATTGCAACTCCTGCTTTTAACCTACCACCTAAATGAATTAGAAAAAGGAAAACAAACAAAACCTAAAGTCAGCAGAAGGAAGGAAATCATAAAGCTCAAAGGGGAAATCAATATAATAGAGATTCAAAAAACAATAGAAAAAAATCAAGAAAACCAAGAGCTGGTTCTTTGAAAAGGTAAACAAAATTGACAAACCTCTGGCTAGACTCACGAAGAAGAGGAGAGAAAGAACCCAAATAAAAAAAATAAGAAATGAAAAAGGGTAAGTCACAATGGATAGTACAGAAATACAAAAGACCATGAGAGAATACTATCAACAACTATATGCCAAGAAATTCAACAACCTAGAAGAAATGGACAACTTTCTAGAGACATACAGCCTGCCAAAACTGAATCACGAAGAAATAGATCAACTGAACAGACCGATGACTAGAAATGAAATAAAAGTCCCTACAAATAAAAGTCCAGGACCAGATGGCTTCACAGCCTATTTCTACCAAACATACAAAGAGGAACTCATACCCATCATCATTAAACTTTTTCGAAAGGCTGAAGAAGGAACACTCCCAAAGACATTCTATGACACCACCATCACCCTAATTCCAAAACCAAAGATACCACCCAAAAGGAAAACTATAGGTCAATATCTTTGATGAATATAGACACAAAAATTCTCAACAAAATTCTAGCGAACCGAATCCAACAACATATAAAAAAGATCATACAGCACGACCAAGTGGGATTCATCCCAGGTGCACAAGGATGGTTCAATATATGCAAATCAATTAATGTCAAACACCACATTAACAAGTCAAAAACCACACAATCATCTCAATATATGCAGAAAAAGCATTTGACAAAGTCCAACATCCATTCATGATCAAAACTCTCACAAAAGTGGGGATAGAGGGAACATACCTTAACATAATCAAAGCCATTTATGACAAACCCACAGCAAATATAATACTCAAGGGAGAAAAGCTGAAAGCCTTCCCACTCAAATCTGGAACAAGACAGGGATGCCCACTCTCACCACTGCTATTCAACATAGTATTGGAAGTCCTAGCCACAACAATCAGACAAACAAAAGAAATAACAGGCATTGAAATAGAAATAAAAGAGGTAAAACTGTCACTGTACGCAGATGACATGATATATATAGAAAATCCTAGGGACTCCACTGAAAAACTACTTGAACTGATCAACAAATTCAGCAAAGTAGCAGGATATAAGATTAACATTCAGAAATCAGTCACATTTCTGCATACTAACAATGAAATATTAAAAAAGGAATACAAAAACACACTAACTTTTAAAATTGCACCAAAAAGATTAATAAATACCTAGGAATAAACCTGACCAAGGAGGTGAAAGACTTATATGCTGAGAACTATAAAACATTCATCAAGGAAATTAAAGAAGATGTAAAGAAATGGAAAGATATTCCATGCTCATGGGTTGGAAAAATTAATATTGCAAAAATGGTCATACTACCCAAAGCAATCTACAGATCCAAAGCAATCCCTATCGAATTAGCCATGACTTCTTCCACAGAGCTAGAATAAACAATCCAAACATTTATATGGAACCACAAAAGACCCAGAATTGCCAAACCAGTCCTGAGAAACAAAAACCAAGCAGGAGGCCTAACTCTTCCAGACTTCAGGCAATATTACAAAGCTACAGACATCAAGATAGTTTGGTATTGGTACCAAAACAGACAATGGAACAGAACAGAGAACCCAGAAATAAACCCTGACACCTATGGTCAATTAATCTTTGACAAAGGAGGCAAGAACATAAAATGGGAAAAAGACAGTATCTTCTGCAAGTATTGCTGGGAAACCTGGACAGCAGCATGCAAATCAATCAAACTAGAACACACCCTCACACCATGCAAAAAATAAACTCATAATGGCTGAAAGACTTAAATATAAGACAATACTCCAACAATCTCCTGGAAGAGAACATAGGCAAAACATTCTCTGACATTAACCTTACAAATATTTTCTCAGGTCAGTCTCCCAAAGCAACAGAAATAAAAGCAAAAATAAACCAATGGGACCTAATCAAACTGACAAGCATGTGCACAGCAAAGGAAACCAAAAAGAAAACAAAAAGACAACTTACAGAAGGGGAGAAAATAGTTTCAAATGCCGCAACTGACAAGGGTTTAATCTCTAAAATATACAAACAACTTATACAACTCAACAGCAAAAAAGCCAACCACCCAATTGAAACATGGGCAAAAGACCTGAATAGACATTTCCCCAAAAAAGATATACAGATGGCCAACAAGCACTTGAAACAATGCTCAACATCACTGATTATTAGAGAAATGCAAACCAAAACTACCACGAAATACCACCTCACACCAGTCAGAATGGCCATCATTAATAAGTCCACAAATAGCAAATGCTGGATGGGGTGTGGAGAAAAGGGAATCTTCCTGCACTGTTGGGGGGAATGTAAGCTGGTATAGCCACTATGGAGAACAGTATGGAGGCACCTTGGAAAACTATATATAGAACTACCATATTATACAGCAATCCCACTCTTAGGCATATATCCGGACAAAACTTTCCTTGAAAAAGACACATGCACCCACAGGTTCATTGCAGCACTATTCACAATAGCCAAGACATGGAATCAACCCAAATATCCACTGACAGACGATTGGATTAGGAAGATGTGTTATATATACACAATGGACTATTACTCAGCCATAAAAAAGAATGAAATAATGCTATTTGCAGCAACATGGATGGAACTAGAGACTCTTATACTGAGTGAAGTAAGTCAGAAAGAGAAAGACAAATACCATATGATATCACTTATATCTGGAATCTAATATACGGCGCAAATGAACCTTTCCACAGAAAAGAAAATCATGGACTTGGAGAATAGACTTGGGGTTGCCAAGGGGAAGGGGGAGGGAGCTGGATGGATTGGGAGCTTTGGGTTAAAAGATGCAGACTATTGCCTTTGGACTGGATTAGCAATGAGATCCAGCTGTACAGCACTGGGAACTCTGTCTAGTCACTTATGATGGAACATGTAATGTGAGAAAAAAGAATGTATACACGTATGTGTAACTGGGTCACTATGCTGTATGATGGAACACGTAATGTGAGAAAAAAGAATGTATACATGTATGTTTAACTGGGTCACTATGCTTTATGATGGAACACGTAATGTGAGAAAAAAGAATGTACACATGTATGTTTCACTGGGTCACTATGCTGTATAGTAGAACAAAAAATAAATAAAAGGTAAAAAAAAAAACCCAAAAACTGCAATGAGGTACCAAAGAGAATGGCCATCATTCATAAGTCCACAAACGACAGATGTTAGAGAGGGTGTGGAGAAAAGGGGACTTTCCTACACTGTTGGTGGGAAGGAAAACTGATACAACCACCACAGAAAACCGTATGGAGGTTCCTCAGAAAACTAAATCTAGAACTACCATATGATCTAGCAATACCACTCCCAGGCATATATCCATGCAAAACTACAATTCAAAAAGATACATGCATACTTATGTTCACTGCAGCACTATTTACAATAGCCAATATACGGCAACAACCTTAGTGTCCATAGACAGATAAATGGATCAAGAAGATGTGGTACATATATACCATGAAATGCCACTAGGCCATAAAAAGAATGGAATAATGCCATTTGCAACATGGATGCCACTAGAGATTATCATACTAAATGAAGTAAATCAGAACGAGAAAGACAAATACCGTATGAACACCAAAATGAACCTACCTACAAAAGAGAAACAGGCTCACAGACATGGAGAACAGACTTATGGTTGCCAAGGGGGAGGGGAAAAGAGTGGGTTGAACTGGGTTTGGGGTTAGTAGATGCAAACTACTACATTTGGAATGGATAAACAAGTCCTACTACTGTTTAGGACAGGGTACTCTACTCAATATCCTGTGATAAACCATAATGGAATGGAACATGAAAAAGTATACATATGTGTGTGTGTCTGTCTGTCTGTATGTATACACACACACACACACACACACATCTGAATCATTTGCTGTATAACAAAAATTAACACAACATTGTAAATCAACTACATTTCAATAAAATAAAATTTTTTAAAAAGACTGGCACTATGCTATAGATTTATTTGCTGGTCAGTTTACTTTCTGTCCTAGAGAGCGTGAGCTATGGCACTTAGAAATAGATGCCAATAAATCCGCTGAAGGAGCTGACCAATGTGTGGCTGCCAGGGCTCCAGTAATGGTGCCCCTTAAGCACATATCTTCTTTTTTTAAGAATTCAAGAAACCTCTACAATCTTTCAAGGAGGTCACATGGGCTTCCACACTTGCAGAATCCAGCAACCCGTGAGCAAATATCTATGTACTTCACTGTTTCTGCTTTGGAAGAGAATGGTGGTCTGGGATAGGTCTGGTATTTATGAAAGCTTTTAAAAAGACGCAGAGGTCCACGTTGTTTCCTTGGCCTGCCCACACAAGCATCACATGAGAAGTTGCACAATCCCTGAGCATCTGTGTGATGAGAACCATGTCCCAACCTCTCATCCACATGCTTCCACCAGTTTGCTGTTCTGTGTGAATCCACAGCTGTGTGACAGATCATAAATAAGGCTTGACATCCCTGAGAAGATCACATGCTCTAAGTTACAGGCCCCCAAAGGCACATGGACACATCCAAGCAAATAGCTAAGAAGGGAAGAGTCTTGCTTGGTGAGTTCGACACGAAACATCAGTGACCGAACTACTTCCCCTGGAAGGAAACCTCATCACTCCCTCCAGGTTGGGGGCCCTGCAAGAACTCACGTGGGACAAACCACGTCTCACAGCACTGAAAAGTCTTGTAGTGCAAATGAACATTATGTCACAGTGGAATTCTGGCTTAAAAATCAACAAAAGAGCACAAGAGACACAGGCCAACTGTCACAGGACTCCAAGACTGTGCTTCTCAAAGTGGTGGTTTGTGGAACCCAGGGATCCTCAGACATGACCTAAGTTGAGAAACTGCTCTCCATAGTGACACTTGATTTCTACAGCCATTTGGGGATGGTGGACGTCAAGGGGGCTGAACAGCTGGTTTTATTCTTTCCTATTTTCTCCCTATTTCCTCTCTGCTTGACAATCATGTGCTTTTCTGTTTAGCGACTTCCTCTAATTTTCCTTTTTGAGGGATACGGGCTTGGTTTGGCACTTGTGGGGGTTACTTTGTTTATTTAAGGTATACTCAGCCCTGAGTGTGTACCCTAGAAAAATAGACATATATTCACAGAAAAACTTATACACTGATGTTTATAGCAACTCCATTCCTGATTGCCCAGAAAAGGACTAACAACAACCCAACTGTCTTTCCATGGATAAATGGACAAACAGATACACTCATACCATGAAATACTGTCAGTTTAAAAAAAAAAAAAAAAAAAAGGATGAGTTCCCATTGTGCCTCAACAGTAATGAAGCCAACGAGTATTCATAAGGATGCAGGTACGATCCCGGGCGCCTCACTCAGTGGGTTAAGGATCTGATGTTGCCTTGAGCTGTGGTGTAGGTCACAGGCAAGGCTTGGATCTGACGTGACTGGGGCTGTGGTGTAGGCCAGCAGATGCAGTTCTGATTCAACTCCTAGCCTGGGAACTTCCATATGCCTGGGTGTGGTCCTAAAAACAAAAAGAAAAGGAACTATTTCTACAGTAACAATCTGGATAAATCTCCAAGGCACAATGCTGAGCAAGAGAATACAATCTCAAAAGCCTGCATGCTATGGGAGCCCCCTTACACAGCTACCTGTGAAAGACAAAACTACAGTGACAAAGGTCACCGGTGAGTGGTACCTAGCATGCAGGGGTTGGGATTGGTTCATCTATAAAGGGGAGTACAAGCATGAGGGAGTTTTATGCAGTGATGGAATGATCCTGCATTCCAATGCACATAAGATGTACATTTGTCAAAATTCCTGGAACCATTTCTATGGTTTTCTTCATTTCTATTTCATTGATTTCTGCTCTGGGCATGGATCTAGAGAAAACCATGACTCAAAAAGACACATGTACTCCAATGTTCACTGCAGCACTATTTTAAATATCCAAGACATGGAAACAACCTAAATGTCCATCAACGGAAGAGTGGATCAAGAAGATGTGGTACATATACACAATGGAATATTACTCAGACATTAAAAGGAATGAAATACCAGCATTTTTAGCAATATCGAGGGACCTAGAAATTATCATGCTAAGTGAAGTCAGTCAGACAATGAGACACCAACATCAAATGCTATCACTTACATGTGGAATCTAAAAAAAGGACAGAATGAACTTTGCAGAACAGATACTGACTCGCAGACTTTGAAAAACTTATGGTTTACAAATGAGACAGGTTGGGGGATTGGGGGATGCACTGAGGGTTTGGGATAGAAATGCTGTAAAATTTGGTTGTGATGATTGTTGTACACCTATAAATGTAATAAAATTCATTAAGTAATTAAAAAATAAAATAAAATAGGAAGGTAATAAAAACAAATCATGGAACTGTACACCCCCAAAGACAATTTTATTGTATAATAATTTAAGAATTAAAATTAATGTTTTGTAGGGCCACACCTTCAGCTCATGGAAGTTACTGGGCTAGGGGTTGAATCGGAGCTGCAGCTGCTGGCCTATGCTGCAGCTACAGCAACACCAGATCTGAGCTGCCTCTGTGACTTACACCACAGCTCACAGCAATGCCAGATCCTTAATCTACTGAGTGAAGCCAGGGATCAAACCCACATCCTCATGGATACTAGTCAGTTTCATAACCCACGGAATAACAATGGAAACTCCCTAAAATTAATTTTAAAATCCAAGATGCTTCTTCAGGGGAAAAAAGATTGCTGAACACAATCTTTTAAAAAGAGTCCATGGAATCTAATGAAGCAAGAAGACATAATCCATTGGTGGTGTGTTTTTCACCAGCAAAACGATGGGCTCAGGGAAATGTAGCCCCTCTGCTCCCCTGGGTGGAAGTGAACTTGCCAGGCTTCAAGTCCTCAGAGAGAGAGGAATAACGAAAATTTCAAAGGAGGACACCCCAGCTCCTCAGCAATCCACAGATGCAGCCAAACCCAGACGTAGGTGCACCTGTTCCTTGGTATCTCCAGGAACAGGCAAATGGTGCCACATCTTCCTAAGTCAGTGCCTCCTGGTGGTGTTTTCCATTCAGTGCAAGTTTTCAATGCAGCTTGTTTAACTTTTATGTTTGTCAACATTACTTTTTTCTTTTCTTTTATCTACAACATGCAGCTGCTTGATATGAGATCTCAGTTCCCAGGTCACCGATTAAACCTGGGCCCCAGTGACAAAAGCAGCAAATCCTAACCCCTAGACAACCAGGGAACTCCCTTCTTTTTTTTTTTTGTCAATAAAAATTACTCAAGCCTTCAAAGTATCCTTTAGGATAGTTTTAGAAACTGTACTTTGGTTCTGATCAAGCTGCCTTACAGGGATAGAGGAAGGGAAAACATACATGTGAGACCCTTGTTCAGCTTCTTTCAAGATGTTATTTTATAGGAGTTTCCATCATGGCTCAGCAGTAATGAACCTGACTGGTATCTGAAGACTCGGGTTCGATCCGTGGCCTCACTCAGTGGGTTAAGGATCCAACGGCTATAAGCTGTGGTGTAAGTTGCAGATGTGGCTCAGATTCCAAGCTGCTGTGACTGTGGTGTAAGCCAGCAGCTACACCTCCAATTAGATCCCTAGCCTGGGAACTTCCATATGCAGTGTGACCCTAAAAAGATGAAGAAAAAAAAAGATAATGTTACTTTAAAAAAATATGTGTTATTCAACATTAAATAAACAAAGCTAGATCTGGGCTGTGGACTATGAAGAACCATCAGGTCTATGGACCCAACCCAGATTGTTATTTCACCCAGGTGAGAGCATGTGAATTTCCCACTATGCCATGGGACAGGACTTCAGATGCTGCAGGTCTTGACATTTGTCATTTTCTGTTCATGCATAGGAAGCAAACTGTAAAACACCTGACCTTCCCCTGGAGGAGAAACACACACCTGTTTGATTTATGTGTCACATACTCATCTTTTTTTATTTTTTATTTTTTGTCTTTTTTTTTTTTTTTTCCATTTCTTGGGCCGCTCCTACAGCATACGGAGGTTCCCAGGCTAGGGGTCAAATCAGAGCTGTAGCCACTGGCCTACGCCAGAGCCACAGAAACGTGGGATCCAAGCTGCATCTGCAACCTACACCACAACTCACGCAACACCAGATCTTGAACCCACTGAGCAAGACCTGGGACCAAACCCGCAACCTCATGGTTCCTAGTCAGATTCATTAACCACTGGGCCACGACGGGAACTCCACTCATCTTTTTTTAACCTCAGCAGTATTCCACTGGTCTCGTTTCTGTGCATGTGCACAGGCAGAGAACCACGGTCATCACTGTGAGGAAATGCGTGCACACAGCCTCCAGGGTTGGGAAAGAGTTTTTAGATTTTAAGAGAATTTTTATTCCCCAAAGAAATTCCTATGCAGAATCCAATGTCTAAAATGGGTGTTTTAGGAGTTCCCTTAATGGTGTAGCAGAAACAGATCTGAGTAGCATCCATGAAGACGCAGGTTTGATCCCTGGCCTCACTCAGTGGGTTAAGGATCCAGTGTTGCTGTGAGCTCTGGTGTATGTTGCAGACATGGCTCAGATCCTGCATTGTTGCAGCTGTGGTGTAGGCCAGCAGCTATAGCTCTGATTCAACCCCAAGCCTGGGAACCTCCATATGCCATACGTGTGGCCCTAAAAAGTAAAATAAAATAAAATAAAATAAAATAGTGTTTTGTTAATAGAGATTTATTTTATAAGTTCAATCTGTAAATATTTATTATAGATTCAGTCTAGAGAACATTGAGTTTGGAACATGGGGTTATAGAAGACAGCCAAAGTCATGACAGCTTATGAAAATGATAGTCTTCTAAATTTAATTTCAGTTGCCCAGTATAGAGAAAAAAAAATTTTTTTTGGTCCCGTCCATGGCACATGGAAGGTCCTGAGTTAGGGATCAAACCCATGCCTCAGGAGCAACCCAAGCGGCCACTGCGACTACATCGGATCCTTTAACCCACTGCACCACAATGGCAGAAAATTTTGAAAACAGATCAGTTTCACTTATAATTTTAGGATACTCTTAAATTAATCCAGAAGTTTGATTCAAAATACAAGGGAACAGCGATGTCAATGTCGAATGGTTAAAATGAACCAGGGCATGACTCATCCACTAGTTTAAGTAATAATCACATGGCAGAAAATATTTTTCAAAAGTATTTGTAACATGTTAAGATGGATTTCCGACAATGTTATGTTTTAAAACGTACTACTTCAGTACATACTGAATCTTTAGACAAAATTTCAGTGAGATTTACTTTGTTTTCTCTGCTGACTGTAAATCTCCTTTCCAAGGAATCAGGAGGCTCAAAGGGAGTAAACTTGACAGGATCTGGGGACCAGCCAAATAAAGAGTGTCACTAAAACCTTGCTTTAATCTTAAATAGTCTTTTATATTCTACTTCATTAACTGTCCAAAGTTGAAGCTCAGGAAGATGTCCTTGGCTTGTCCTGAAACTTCCCAGCATCTCCAGTCCCTGCAAGAGCCCAGGAGAGGATCAGCTCATTGAAAAGAACTGGGGGATAGAGTCTTCCCAGTCCATGATGATTTCTCAAAGCCTGAAAACTGGGGGAGTGGGAGTGCCCCCCCACCCCGGGGGGGCAGTGTCTGTCATGCTTTCTTTCCTAAGCACAAGAGCCAAAGGCCCAAATTTAAGAAAGAAACCATAATTGCATTTTTTGCCACTAACTATAAAATATAAAAATTAAGTAAGTATTAAAATTACTAAGATAAAATGATTATTTGGATCTGAAGAGGAGATGAGTAGCCTGGTCTAAATACAAAAATAAATAAATAAATGCCAAAGGATGAGCCTCAAAACACAGTCTTCTATATCAGGTGGCCTATTTGAAGAGAAACTGAGCACTGTGTATAATATCCCAGCTCTAATTTCTGTTATTATTCACAAGTCTCAAGCTAGATTTAGAGTGTGGATAATTAATAAAATCACCCCTTCCACTCACTCCTGATTATCACTCATCAGGGTCCTGTTTGTACTTCTCTTGCCGATTGTAATCACTTATTTGAACCAGTGTCTCAGCAGTTCATCAGTTCTTCATTAGTGCCTGTAGGTTGGATAAAATGTGCTTGAATTTCCAAGATAAATGCAAATCACATTGGTACTGGCACCAAAGTCATGAATTCCCAGAATATTATCAAGTAAGACAGTTCCTGCCAAGACCTTGTCTCCTGAGTGAAGAAAAGTGGTATCTTCCTGAGTGACAAAGAATTAAACCTCCCCTCCAGCCCTCAACATCAATCCTAAAAGAACCTTCGGTGTCCACAACCCTTAGCCTGGGCCTCAGCATGCAGGAATGTGTTAGTTACTCAAGCAGAAAAAAAGAGTGAAAGGTGAAAGAATTGGACACATTTAAAAGTCAAATGGTACCCTAGCCAGCAAGGCAAAGATACAGCTGCCAAGGACCCATCATGGAGACTCCAACTCAGATCTAGGGGCAGAGGTGGACACTGGGACCAGCAGAGCCTCAAACCCACAAGCCTGGATCCAAACCCTTAGCTGGCCCTGAGTTGCTGTGTAGACTTGCAGAGCACAACTTGATCCTTGCCTTTTGCTTTTTGTCTTTTCAGGTCCACACCTAAGGCATATGGAAGTTCCCAGGCCAGGGGTCAAATTGAAGCTGTTGCTGCCAGCCTATGCCACAGCTCAGAGCAACGCTGGATCTTTAACCCACTGAATATGGCCAGGGATTGAATTCACATCCTCATGCATACTAGTTGGGTTGGTTACCACTGAGCCACAATGAAAATTCCTGGTCTTTTTATTTTTAAAAAGGGAATGACAGCCCATAGTCCTACAGGCAGCAGTGGAGATTACAGACATGATGAAGGCGGGCACCTCACACAGTCCTGGGCACAAAGAAGTCCCCCCACGATGGCCACCCTTACAAAAATCATAGATGCAAACCCCAGCCAGGGAAAACAGACTTGGAATATTCAAATGCATTTTAAGGGATAGAAAAACAGCCCAAACAGCACCTTGAGGAGGTGACCAGACACACCCAGAAGGTAGGACATTCTACAGGACCACTAACCTCTTTAATGAATACTTAGCCAAATAAAAACTGAAGGATTTTACTAGATTAAAGGAGTTTAATGGAGCCAGAGAAAGAAGTAACAAATAAGTGATGGGGACTGAACTCTAGATTGAACCTTGTGAGGCTAGAGAGCACCACCAATCTATAAGATCCAGACACTGGAGGATAGGGTGGGGAGAGAGTATAAACAGAGGGGCCACCTGGGGAGGAGTTGAGCCTTACCTACCAGTACCTAGCATCCACACACTTTATGTCCAGAGTCTGACTCTTGATATTTAAAGAGACAGATTGACAGATATAGATAAATACAGAAATACAGACAGATATCATACCTGGGTTAGTAGGCATCATTTGCAGATTCCATATCTGCAAATACATTTCACTCCCTAAAATTTACTTGTAATCCCCAAATCAACACTCAAGGTGCTTTGCACTCATCTGTAGCCATGTGCATGCATAGAGCCTCAGATAATTTGAGTTGCATGATACAGAGTGTCCCAGCTGAGGTTCCCAGCTGAGGTTCCCAGCTGAGGTCAAAACAAGGCTCTGCCTTGTTTCAGCTCATGCTGTAAATAAGTATCCTTTTCACCATCTACTTAGTGCTATGGTGGGTTTTTTTTTTTTTGCATTTTTTGGGGGTTTTTTTGGGGGGCACGCTGTTTAAAATGGCCCCCAAGCATAATTCTCAACGGCTGTCTAGTTTTCCTAAGTGCAAGAAGGCTGTGATGTGCCTTACAGAGAAAATACATGTGCCAGATAAGTTTCATTTGGGCCTGAGTTATAGTGCTATGGGCTGTGAGTTCAATGTCAATTTTCTAGGTGCAACTTCCTAGAAAAATAGACTAACTAAATGTCCTCCTCTTACATACTTGACAGCTGAAAAGAGCATAACACAGGGATAATAATGGGTCAAAATTTACAAAATAAAGTACTGTCTTGGTATTGGAGTTGTCGAAAATAAGTCAACAATATATGTTAAATAAGGTGTCCTTTAAACAGAAACATACATAAGACATGGTTACATCTTGCCTGACTGACAAAAATGTGGCCACTGTCTCATAGGAACTATCCTAAATCTCCCCTAAAATCAACAGTTCAATATTCACTAATTCAGTGTTCAGGGCAACTTTTAGAACATAATTATCCTAATACTAAGAAAGTACTGTACATTTATTTCCTAGTTCTGTCTCCTTAGAGGGCCTAGAAGCAATGACACCCCAGTAGCAACTAGCACCCAGACCTTGGCTTCTAAAGCCCACTCCAATAAAAGGATAAATGGCTTATGATAGGGCTGGGGCAAGGAAAATATAAGATGAACCTGAGGAATCTTTTACTGGCAGAAAAATAAGGAAGTGCTAAAAAATGAGGAGAGGGGGTTGATGGAAAACCAACATATTAAAGAGAAACAGGAGCCAAGACTAAAGATGGAACAATTTGAGCAACAGAGTAAATAACCAAATTGCCAAGGGGAGAGGGAGTAGGGGAGGGATGTACTGGAAGCTTGGGATTAGCAGATACAAACTATTATATATATGGGATGGATAAACAACAAGGTCTTACGGTATAGCACAGGAAACGATATCAATTATCCTGTGATAAACCATAACGGAAAAAGAAGCAAATAACCATAATATTGAATTATGACCTAAGAAATAAGATAAAATATCTCAAATCCATATTAATACCACAAATGACTGAATAAATACATTTACATAATGAATATATGTTTAATAAAATATATTTATTCAGAAGTGACAAATCGTTCCTAAAGGAGAATTCCAAAAACATAAATGTAAATGGAAGATAGGACTAGGAAATCACCACCAGAACTCCACAGTGATGATTGCTGAGACCAAGATCAGCTCAAGAATGCTAAACTTATGGTTAAAAAGGGGAAATTGCGGGGGGGTGGTGTAAATCAGGAGGTTGGGATTAACATATACACACTACTATATACAAAAGAGATAAATAACAAGGACCTACTGTATAGCAAGGGAAATCTACTCAATATTCTACAATAACCTATATTGGAAAAGAATCTGAAAAATAATGTATATTATACATTTTATATGTATAATTTGCTGTACACCATATTCACTTTGCTAGCACAACACTGTAAGTCAACTATATACTTGAAACTAGCACAACACTGTAAGTCAATTATATACTCTAATTTATTTTTTAAAGAATGCTAAACTCAGGAGACGGGATTAAGATGGCGGAATAGAAGGACTGGAGCTCAACTTCTCTCCTAAAAACAACAAAATTCACATCTAAAGACTGAGCAATCTCCACCCAAATGGACCGGAACCCACACCCTACTCCAGAAGAAAAAGAGGATGCCACATCAAGAGGTAGGAGGGGTGATTTCGTGATATAAACAAATCCATACCTCCCGGGTGGGAAGCTCCACAGACTGAAAACTAACTGGCTCACAGAGACTCACCTACAGGAGTGAGAGTTCTGAGCCCCACATCAAACCCTCACACCGAGACACATATTAATCCTCACATGCTGGGATCTGTCACTGGGAGAAAGAGCCCCTGGAGCATCTGGCATTGAAGGCCAGTGGGGCTTGTGTGCAGGAGCTCCACAGGACTGGGGAAACGGAGACCCCATTCTTAAAAGGCGCACACGGACTTTCATGTGCACTAGGTCCCAGGGCAGAGCGAGGTCTCCACAGGAACCTAGGTCAAACCTGACTGCAGTTCTTGGAGGACATCCTGGGAAAACAAGGGTGAATGTGGCTTGTTGTGAAGGCAAAGCTCTCGGGAATATTCAGCAGTTGCCTTTCTCTGGAGGTGGCCATTCTGGGAAAATCTGGCCCCACCCGTCAGTCAGCTGCTGAGAAGCCAAACAACAATCCAGGTAGGATCACAGCCCCATCCCTCAGTAAACAGGCTACCTAAAGAGCCTCAGGCACACAGCTGCCTCTAATCCCATCCAGAGACTAAGCCCCACCCACCAGAGGGATTAGAATCAGCTCCACCTACCAGGGGGCAGGCATCAACCCCTCCCATCAGGAAGCCTACAGCAAGCCCCCATACCGACTTCAGCCACAGGGGGGCAGACACCAGAAGTAAGAAAGGCTACAACTCTAGTATCTGTAAAAAGGTCACCACACCAAAAACCTATAAAAATGAAAAGACAGAGAACTATAACTCAGATGAGGGAGAAAGGAAAAACCCCAGAAAATCAGCTAAGCAATGAGGAGATTCTCAGCCTCCAGGAAAAAGACTTTAGACTGTTGATGCTGAAGATGATGCAAGACATTGGAAATAAACTGGAGGCAAAGATAGACAGCTTACAGGAAATACTGACCAAAGAGATACAAGATATAAAACTCAAACAAGAAGAGATGCAAAATACAATAACTGAAATAAAAAATGCACTAGAAGCAGCTAACAGCAGAATACAGAAGGCAGAAGAACGAATAAGCGAGGTGAAGGACAGATTAGAAGAAATTACGGATGCAGAACAGAAAAGAGAAAAAAGACTGAAAACATGAAGAGAGTCTCAGAGAACTCTGGGACAACGTTAAACACACCAACATCCATATTATAGGGGTGCCAGAAGGAGAAGAGAGAGAGAAGGGGACAGAAAAAATATTTCAAGAGATAATAGCCGAAAACTTCCCTAACATGGGGAAGGAATCACTCACTCAAATCCAGGAAGGGCAACGAATACCATATAAAATAAACCCAAGGAGGAATACACCGAGACACATATTAATCAAACTGACCAAAATTAAAGACAAAGAGAAAATCTTGAAAGCAGCTAGGGAAAAGAAACAAGTAACATACAAGGGAACCACAATAAGGTTATCCACAGATTTTTCAGCAGAAACTCTGCAGGCCAGAAGGGAGTGGCATGATATACTTAACGTGATGAAAGGAAAAAACCTCCAACCAAGATTACTCTACCCAGCAAGGCTCTCATTCAGATTTGAAGGAGAAATAAAAACCTTCTCAGATAAGCAAAAGCTGAGAGAATTCGGCAACACTAAACCGCCTTACAACAAATACTGAAGGAGCTTCTCTAGGCAGGAAAGAAAAGATCAGCAACAGGAAACAAAAATTCCACAAATGACAAGGCTCACCAGTAAAGGTATATATACAGTAAAGATACGAAATCATCCATACACAATTATACCATCAAAATCAGAAATCATGAGAAGAGGTGGGTACAAATGCGGGACCCCGGAGATGAACTTGCAATTAAGAGAACAACAACTTCAAACAATCTCATATACATATAGACTCTTGTATCAAAACTTCAGAATAACTGCAAACCAAAAATCTACAATTGATACACAAACAAGGAATCTCTGGAGAAGAAATATATCTCATAGTAAATAAGTGCATAATCCACAATGAAGGGGGTCATTTGACATCATTCTTGGGATGCTGAAGTCGTACATCTGATTCTGATTTCCTCTCCATCAAAGAATTTATGATAATTATAATTAAACAATGTGACTGTACAATTAAATACAGTTCTACAATTGTATTATTAATAACCATTTCTCTCCATGGTACAATGTAAGGTCTATAATGTCTTATTTATCACATCACCTAGAATGGTATAATGCCTATATTGAAGAATCAATAAGATGTAACAAATTGTGAGGACATATTTATATAGTTACACTGTTTTTGAGCCAATTTATGCATTTTATATTTTACTTATTCTCATCAGCATATTTTCCATTCCACTTCTCCAGTGGGAGTCACTTAATCTGTTTCTTAAGATCCATGATATAATAATCTGTGTGAATGTAATTGTGTGTAAATGTATGTATTTTATTCTGTAAAAAATAAACATAAAATTTCAGAACAACCCCCCCAAAAAACAAAAACAAAACAAAACAAAAAAGAATGCTAAACTCAGCAGTGGGAAATTCAAGGAGAAACAGGATATTTTCATTGCCTCAAAGTTATCTCCCTCGGAATAATTATTAACTACTGTGGTTCTAACATAACATCCACAAATTTCTTGAGCCGCCTTCCTCTGGGAGGTAGAGCTTGGCCCTCTCCTCTTGAATGTAGCCTGGATTTGGGAACCAGCTCCTAAGGAATATTGTATGGGAAAGGGGAGGATGGTGACTCTGCAGTAGAGAAATCTGGCAGACACCACCTTGACCAGGGGATCAAGGTTAACCTCACCAGTAATAAGTCCGATGTCCACAACATCCTGTAAGGCAATGAGAATGGCACCTTGCTTCTGCAGTATCCCTCCCTCAACCTATAACCCCATCCTGATAGTTAGAAAACATCAGACAAACTCAAATCGAGGGATATCTGACCACTGTCCTTCAAAAGTGTAAAGGTCATGAAAAACAAGGAAAGACTGAGGAAACATTCTAGATTAGAGGAATCTAAAGAGAGGGTATGATAAGTAAATTATACATGTATCCATGATTGGATCCTTGGGGGGAAAAAGTCATCAGTGGGAAAACTGGTGAAATCCAAATAAGTCTTCAGATTAGCTGATAGCAATATGGATCTTTACTTTGAACCAGCATATCACGGTTACATAAGGCGTTAAGCTGGAGGGCAGCTAGTGAAGTATACAGGCACTCTGCCCAATTCCAGTGCAATTATCCTGACAGCAGCCAAGGTATGCTCCACCTTGGAGTTTGGTTCTATGGAAAACAAAAATCACACAATAATTTTCCAAAAAATCAAGTTGGCCAGTTCTCAAATATTAGGGTCTATTTGGAGACAAGCACAAGAGTTTGAAATACCACTCAGAGCAATGGCGCAGGTGGCAGCAGCCAGGAAGTAAAGGGACAGGTGAGGGAGGCCACATTTCCTCCTTCACACAGAGAAAGGACCTGAGAGACCCTGTCCTACGACAGCCCATCATGTGAGAGAAATTTAAATACACAATTGAGTGTCATGAAATAATCATAAGAAGAAATAAAAATTACAAACAACAGAAAAGAATGAGGTCAGAGCAGGGGTAAAGCAGAGTAGAGACAGTCCCGGTCCATACATCCCTGTGGCCATCAGACGCGTGAACAGGTAGTGAAAGTCAGAGTGACCAGACAAACACTCCTCTCATAGGGAACATCTCTGAAGTCTGACAATACTCGGGGCTGGAGAGCACCAGTCTGTGATACCCAGACACATAAGGATGAAGTGGGGATAAGGGAGCGTATCAACAGAGAGGCTCATCTGGGGAGGACTTAGCATTACCTACCAGCACTGAGACTCCACACACCTGAGCCCCAGACTCTGATTGTTGGGTTTATTCCCCAGAAAAAGCTCTTGAACACACACACCAGAAAACCCACCCTGTTCACAACAGCAACAGCATGCAAACAGCTCGAATGTCCCTGGAGAACAGGTGAGTGGACCTTGTGAAATTTTCCCAGCACAGCCAACACATGTAACACAGCAAACACAGCACTCCACACAACACGAAGGAACTTTAACAAAATACCATCAAGTGGGAAAACGTCAGTCCCCACAGATGAAAGACACAGGAGTACTCTTTCTAAAAAAGTAAAGACAACCATACTTTCCAAAACATAGATACAAAAAGACTATGTCAAAAGGAAAGTGAGGGAATTAGACAAGATTCAGGTGGTGGGTTAACTTGAGTGGGGACAAGCAGGGGGACAGACTAAATGTAGGATGTTGTCAAGGCCCCACTTTGATTGTGGTGGTGGGTTTTATAAGTACTTCTTATGTTCCTAAAAATAACAACATTGAATAAGGTTGGCCACACATGCAATGGTGAGAGAGTGTGTATGAATAAAAGGGTTCAAGTTGGACCCGTTTTGTATGCTTGAAGTTCACTTTATTTTAAAAGCAATATATCTAAAAGAGGAGTGTAAGCATATGATTTATATTCATGCAGGCAACTAGCAAAGGAGCTAAAAACTGACCCTGAGAGCCAGGAAGCAGGGCTGGGCCAGAAACTTGGACTTTCCTTTTTTTTTTTTTTTTTGGTCTTTTGTCCTTTTAGGGCCGCATGTGCGGCATATGGAGGTTCCCAGGCCAGGGGTCCAATTGGAGCTGTAGCTGCTGGCCTACACCACAGCCACAGCAACGCAGGATCTGAGCTGAGTCTGTGACCTACACCACAGATCACAGCATCGCCGGATCCTTAACCCACTGAGCAAGGCCAGGGATCGAACCCACAACCTCATGGTTCCTAGTTGGATTTATTTCCACTGTGCCACGACGGGTACTCCAGATTTTCCATTTTATGTGCATCAGTGTTTAGGACACCACTACAGTGCTTGTTTTTAAATCACGGTAAATATACTTAATCACTTATATATGGAAAACTAACAGGTGTGTGTTTTGTGTGGCCAGGTCCTTGGTGGGCATCTTTGGGTAAGTCAGTACCCACGGGGAGGGTGTCAATTCTCCAGGCTTCACCCACAGTGGTACCATGGAGCTCATCCACTAAGGAAGGTGAGGGACCAAAACTGCATCCTCACAGAGACAACACTGGGTTCTTAACCTGCTGAGCCACAACGGGAACTCCAATCTGAATGTAATTTTGTGAACATGTATTGAACATATAAAGCAGGAATTTAGCCTTAATAAAAGGTAGCATCTATCTGACATGTACTATTAATCCTCCTTTGTAATCTTACCCTGCCTGTGTCTGTACTCTGTTAGTGTGAGATGTAATCTGAACAATGTAAAGTAAAAATAAAAAGTTTAATGATATTTCAAATTTTAAAAATCACACATATTACTGACCTTGAAGTCAGTAGACTTCTGAGGAATTTTTACTTTGCAGACAGGTTGGGTTTTGTGGCTATAACATCCTTTAAATGCCATAATTCTCATTTCTGTTTGTGTGTCTAGGTCCCTGAGAAGACATCATGCACTATGGGGTTAGTTTATGCCACAACTTTTTTTATTGTAGTAAAATTTACACAGTAAAAGTCACTGACCACAAGTATACAATTCTGTAAGTTTTGACAAATACATACACCCATGTAACTACTATCTCAATCAAGATGCAGAGCATTTCTGCCACCCCAGAGTTCTCCTTCCCAGTTGATGCCTACCCTCATAGGCAATCACTGTCACTAGGATTTTTATCATCACTGATGATGAGCTTTGCCTGTTTCTTAACTTCCTATCAATGAAATCACAAAAGACCACTGTTCTTAAAAATTAATTTATAAGCAAATCTTCCCCCACTGAGTTAAATAATTACTACACCAGTGACCTAATTTCCTCTTCTTTTTTTTAACACCTAGTGCCAGCTAACAGGCATTGAAAACATTTTTATTCTGCCTATAACACAATAATATTATGCATTAATCATAAAATTTTCTGAAGTAACCTTGAGTTAACATTGAATCTATGCAATTATTCCACCACTCATTTCCAGCATTAATATGTAGAAAAAGGTCACTCTCAAGTTTCCAACTCTTACTAGATGTCACCATAAATATCCGGTTTCCCATTTTAGCTCAGCTGCCATTTTTCACATCCATGTTCCCAACCACGCCAAGTCACCCGGGCCTCTCATTGCAGGGCAGGCCAGCCCTGGACGACAAGAGGCTCTCCCTGCCTGTCCCCTGCATCTCGGAGCCACCATCCCTGCTCCCCCTCCTGTCCTCCCGCATCCCATGCCCACTCCTCCATGGTCACCCCTTCTCACATGCCTTCAGCCTCTCCACTGAGCCCTCCCACCATCAGTGAACATGCCATCTCCCCATCTTAAAACAAACCTTCCCCCAGTTCCCTGAATAATTAAACTCAGGATTACCACATGACTCAGCAACTGCACTCTGAGGTTGCTGAACACCCACACCCACAGGCACTGAACGCAGGGTCTTGAAGAGCTATATGGACTCCCATGACCACTGCAGCACTATCCATAAGAGCTAACAGTAGAAGCAACCCGAGTGTCCATCGATGAATGGATGGATAAACAAAATGCTGTCTGTCCATACAAAAGAATATCATTCAGCCTTAAAAAGGAAGGAAATCCTGACACCTGCGGCAGCAGGGATGATCCCTGAGGGCATTATGCCAAGTGAGATAAGCCAAGTCACAAAAGGACAGATATTGAATGGGTCCACTCATATGAGGTCCCTGAAGGAGTCAAATTCCTAACAACACAAATAGGATGGTGGCTTCCAGGGGCTGGAGGAGAGGAGAACAGGGAGTTAGTCTGTAGCAGGTGCAGAGTGAAAGATGAAAAGAGGTCTGTGTATGGATGCTGGTGGCCCACACTAAGTGACTCATGACCCACCTGACTGCCCAAATCAGTAGCCCCCTCTCAGAAATCAGAATGCAATGCTGCTTAGCAAGTTCTACAGCTGCAAATCCACTGCTGCCTTGCCTCTTACCTGCAGTCACAGGGTGGGGGAGGGGAGTGTGCTGTATGCAGGAATACGCATGTGGTGCAAATATACTTTGTAAATAAGGCCAGGCATGCACTTATGAATCAATATGCAGGCATCCTACACTGTTGAGCATCTGCTCCTGCTGAGAGGCACCAGGTGGTGGACAGCCTCACAGAATCCCTGCATTTGCCCGTGCTGCCACCTGACTCCACCAGCCCCATCTCATCCTCCTTGGGTTCTTCCCTGGCAGTGTCATATTCTGAATTCCTTGGGGTTCTGTTCTTGCGGTCTTTCCAGGAGAGCTGGGGGGCTCAGGCGCTCTTGGCTCTGGGTCTTCCTCCCCATCCTGGGCCTCTGCAGAGCTCTGGACACAGCTGTGTGCTCATCCCACTCTCCACAGGGAAGCCTCACAAGATTCTCAAACTCACAGCTGCTACCAACACCATCTCACTCCAACATCTGTGTTCCTTGTTCTAAACACGTCTCTTGTCTCTCAGTTGTTTATTTGACCCAGTCATGAACCCCAAGTCTCAGTGTTTTATAGAAGTAACATCATTTCCTGCCACATGAGCAGTCCCCAGGGGTCACCATGGCTCAGGTTCACGCTGTCCTTCCTCCAGGACGAGGCTGGTAGTGTAGCCACTCCTGCTACGTGGTTCATCGTGAAACAGAGAACAAGAAAGGGTGAGCCAGGCGCTGGCTCTCAGGGCTCCCGTTCAGAAATGATGGAAACTGATCCTCAGGAACAGCCATCCTCACCCTGCTGGAAGGCCCCTCTGCTCCTGCAACTGTGAGTTCTGTCCATGGCAAAGCTCCCCCCAGTACACCTATGGGAAGACCTCTCTGGTGCTACAGAAAGATAGCACCCAGCCAGGAGTCCCTTATCAGATTGTTTTGGCCTCAAACTCTATTCATTCACTTGTATCTATTGAGAACCAAGCAGGCAGTGTTCTAGGAGCCAAGGATATAGCAAGGGATCATCTGAGGAAGAAGAGACGAAGCAATGGATGTGAGAAGTAACGTGTATGGTACGTTGGAAAGTAAGAGAAGCTACAGGAAAAGGGAGGACAGCAGAGCAAGGTCAGAGGCAGCAGGACACTCAGCATGGGGGGCGGGGCACCAGAGCTCAGTAGACAGTGAATATCACCTCCCATGTTGTCCATGGAAATACACTAGACTTGCAAACAGCTACCTGCACTGACATATGAGGTCATCAAAATACGGATTTCATCTTTTCATCCCAACCTTAACAATCTGTGATAAGGGAAGCCAGGCTCACAGAAGCAC
The DNA here is from genome assembly GCF_054392235.1 of Sus scrofa. NCBI lineage: Eukaryota > Metazoa > Chordata > Mammalia > Artiodactyla > Suidae > Sus > Sus scrofa. Next base: position 155,464,997 of record NC_139383.1, read on the forward strand.
CCACGGACAGAAAACTCCCCATCTGGGTTCTGATGGAAGATGACCTTACCACATGGTGGTCACCCCATCACCACAGTGTAGTCCACTGTCAAGAAAGGGGCAGGAAGGGTTTGGACCAGAGTGTGTCCATGTCTCCAGGTGAATATGCAAGAGGCACCATCTTACCTAAACGAGATAAACTCTGCAACCACTGGTGTGGGGAAATCACTTCTGAACCAGGTACACGAAGCACCCTACAGCACCCAGGCACAGGCCAGCAGCTTCTGCCAACAAGCCCTGCTGACCTGGGAAGGCTGTGCTCTACCAGCTGTGACAGATAGCTCCTTGGTTCTTGACTAGACATGATCAGAAACTCTAAGGGACCCAGCTCTGATAAGAATCTTTCTTCTTGCAGAAATCATATTTTATTTGTAATGTCAGTGACAGAAAATTCTGGGCCACTGTCAGCAGCATCCTCTTCTGAGAACTGGTTCTCCAAATCTTGTCCCAATTTTCAGCAAAACATGCAATGTGCCCACAGAGGTGCCAGCTGACAGGACAGCACTGTCAGGCAGGGCAGCAGCCTGGGTCATCAGGGGACAGAAACCACGGGGGTGACTGATCCTCTCATCATGTAGCCCTTTCAAACCTGGGGCAGGATCTGGGAGGGGCTACATCTCAAGTACTTGTCCACTTAGAAGCCAAGTGCAGATCTGGGTCCTGGTAACTGGGAAGTCCCAATGTACTTCTGGGCCTGAGCAAGAGGTCCCCAAGGTGGGACAGCAGCTCTGGGCTCTATGACCTCCCTATGGTCCTCCTCAGAGGCAGCTGCTCACCAGGCCCCTGTGCCACACTCACATGTCAAAAGGAAGGGGTCCCCAGCAGCCACTGTCGTGGGCACCCTGTGGATCCTCCAGGCCTCCAGCTACAGAGGAGAACCGATGTTCTATCTCCTCCCTGTGCTGGTATCTTCAGGATGCCCCTGGCCCTTCCCAAACCCAAAAATCCAGGGAAGTAGCTCTGCCCTGGGAATGAGTAAGTTAGGAATAACCAAAGAGTAAGAGTAAGTCCTCATACATTAGCCCATCAAAACAGACTTGGGGCAAGGATTCTTCTGGAAAAAAAACATGATGACCACAGCGCTCATGGGTGTTCCTCGATAATTACAGCTAGAAGACCAGGCGCTGAATGCATAACCTGATGGGCAAGCCCCTCAAGTGAAGACAGCTGGAGCGGTGACACATCCTCTGGAAAGAGGACATGTGTGGTCCTGTCCTGACCACACCTAGGTTGATATCATGACACTAGAAAAGGGAGGGACCATGGGCACCAACAATGTTGAAGTCTGAATGCACTGGACTTGGACAAAGACCACAGAAGACAAAGCTATGGACCACTGCTGACCACCCCCCATCCTCACAGAGGAATCCTTCTTCTAGGGGGCCAATGTGGTCAACAAACACTGCTTTTCCAGACCACCTTCACCCGGGAGTGGCCACATGACCCAATTCTGGCTAAAGAGATGTATATGGAAGTATGCTACTGAATGCTTGGAAGGCTTTTTCTTTCCTGAAACAAGTAAGTGCTTTCTGTTTCCAGTTCTCACTGCCTAGCAGATGAATATGGTGCAGGGAGAGGAGGCTGCCCTACAGGACCCCACAGAGGAATGCGGCAGAGCCAAATGCTAATGATGGCAGGCACAAAGGAGGAAGAGCCTGGGGCCTCAATGGCACCCTGGAGTGGAGAAAGGGTAGGATGGGCCTTTTCCCTATGACTCATATTGCTTCACATCTGTACTGGTTTTCCATGGACTTTGTAACAAATTACCACAGGGTCCCTAGCATAAAGCAACACAAATGTGCCACTTGTACACAAGTCAAATAATTTTTTTTTTTTTTTGGTCTTCTTGCCTTTTGTAGGGCCGCTCTCGCGGCACATGGAGGTTCCCAGGCTAGGGGTCTAATCAGAGCTGCAGCTGCCAGCCTATGCCACAGCTACAACAACGTAGGATCCGAGCCGAGTCTGGGAACCACAGTGCAGCTCACAGCAATGCTGCATCCTTAACCCACTAAGTGGGGCCAGGAATCGAACCTGCATCCTCATGGATACTAGTCAGGTTCGTTACCACTGAGCTACAATAGGAACTCCAAAAAACATCAAAATCTTGAACATCTTTTTAGGTTCTTTAAAAATAAGGCTTATGCAACTTCTAATTATTTGATTTTTTCCATTTAATAAATACAATAACAAGATCCTTTCCTTTTTTTTTCCTTTTGCTGAGTTACAGTTGACACATGATCTATTTGTTTCCAGTGTACAAAAATACGGAACACGTCATGAATTTTCGCATCAACCCTGCACAACCGCCATGCTAATAACCTTCTCAGTATTGATCCACTGTAAAACAGCACAGAGGGAGGGAATACACCCTTCATGAACACTGGGGGTATGTGGATGTGAAATGAAGACACACAGTGGACATTCAAGAGTCCCTGTGGCTGGTACCCGTCAGCCCTTCGGCCCTGAGGTAGGAATCCTCCCAGTATGGAATTCACCTCCTTCAGGAGCTTCAGAATGGGTGCCCAGGCACCAAGCAAGGCAGCTCTACCGCCTGCTGTATGAAAGTCAGCCCAGGTCACAAAATCCACTCTGCGCTGAACCCCAAAAATGATTAGTGACTAGCTCTCCTCCAGCGTCCTGGCATTGAGCATTGACACTGACCTGCATAACTGTATGCGTGGTGCTTGCAGGTAGGCAGAGAAGCCATCAACAAATGACAATGTTCATTTCAAGAACCAAAAGAACACAGAGCTTTAGTTTTCTGGATCAGTAATGAAACAGTTCACGTGAAAGCTTTTGAAAACTCCTTCCCTTAAAAAATGCTGCACTGACTGCCCGAGTCAAGCTGAAAATGAGATGACCCAACCAGGTGCATCGGAGTTAAATGCACTTCCTCCATCCTCTTCTCCAGGTATCTTGCCTCATTTATTTTTATTTTTTAAATTTTTTTATTAAAGTATAGTTGATTTACAATGTTCTGTCAATTTCTGCTATACAGCAAAGTGACCCAGGCATATATACATACATATATTCTTTTTCTCATATTATCTTCCATCATGGTCTATCCCAGGAGATGGGATATAGTTAGCTCACCTTTTTTGAAATTAGTTTTAGAAAAAGTAGTCTGAAAACAACTCTGAAAATATAAAATACACAAATACAATCTGGATTTTCCAGAGATGATGGTCTAGGGACCTTAACTTGAAGAACACTGGCCTTTTGCTGACCCCCCCACCCCGGAGGTCCCCAAGGGTCTCATAGGCTGCACCCTCCCTGCTGGTCACTTAAAGCCTGGCTTCCCAGAGCCCAAGAGGCAGCAGACCCTCCAGACCGCCACCCAAACACATGCTCTTAGTCTCTGATGCTGAGGATCACCAGATACAAGACCTGCTACAAATGTGGGAAGAACTCTCCCTCATTAAACACAAGCATCACTCATTAAGGAAACTGCTCCAAAAAAGGATGTTGCGGTCACTGCAAGATGGGCCGGATGAGAATGAATAGCAGACATGACAAGTGTAATTGCTGGGAGTTCCCGCTGTGGTGAAATGGGATCGGCAGCATCTCCACAGCACCACGATGCAAGTTCAATCCCTGGCCCAGCACAGTGGGTTAAGGATCTGGTGTTGCTGCAGCTGGGACATAGGTTGCAGCTGCAGCTCGGATCTGATCCCTAGCCTGGGAATTCCATATGCCTCGGAGCAGCCAAAAAGGACAAAAAAGGTATAATTGCCAAACTGGCTTTTTCCTTTATCTCGGAAGCTGGCCTACCCTGACTAGAGGAGTCTGAGTGCAGATAAGAAATGGAAAGACAGGTCAAGTTGTGGGAGGGCAGCACTCACACAGGTCTGAAGGCGACGTCAGTGAGGATCAGAGGGGCAGTGGCTCTGGACGGCCCCCACCAAGGGATAGAAGGATGGACATGTGTGAGCAGAGGTCCCCAAGGAGGCCCTGGAGGGTGGAGCACCCCTCCAGGAAATGGAAGGCTGCAGCGCAGACTGGCCGCAGGAGAGGGCAGAGGAAGGAGATGGGTGGCAAGAGGCAAACAAATACCAACTGTCCTCTATGCTCATGACGTGCTGAATGTGAGTAATTGCCCTTTATTTATTCTGTAGGACAGACACTCAGCAGCATAAATTACCACTATCAGTCATCCTCAAGGACCTCTAAGGCAGAGAAGATGAAAAATGATGAAAACTTTACTGCTGAAGAAGAAAACAGACCTTATTCCAACAGCTACACTTTGAACTCATTACCAAAACAATGTGCTGACTTCAGACTAAGACCTTTGTTTACTATTTTTACCATCCTCAAAGATTCTGTATCCCTTTCTGTCTTTAAGTAGCCAAGCATTTTTGTAGAGCATTACACATGAGGAAGAGAATTCTTTATCTTTTAAATATACTTTCAACTATGGTGAAATCCTTTGTATGAAGGACTGTTAACAGCTCTGAATAAGAAAAACACTTGCCTAAACTCCCATCCTGCCCAGTGGTTCCACTGAACGTCCAGTGACCCTGTTCAGTCCCCACGGGGCCTGGGAGACCATGAGGGTCCCAAGTTCAGGGCTGAAGTGCTGATGATGAGGAGGTGACAATGAGTTCTCAGGCCCCACCTGTCAGGGACACAGGATTTCTCCACACCTCCCCACCCCCTCTGTCCCCTGAGGCCTGCTCCTGGGGATGATAGCCTGGAGGCAAAGTTCAGAAAGAAATTACAAAGCTTAGTCTTCATTTAAGAGTTTTAAAAAACATTTCCCTCAGGGAAAAAAAAAAAGATAAGTTCTAGAATATGAAGTGCCTGTTTATTGTTACCCTGGCTCCTTTGAAACGCATATTTTCTAGCTTCATCTTGTAGAGGTTTCCTCAGAGACAACTCTCAATTAACTCCCTAATGTTAATTAACTCCCTAATATAATACATACTTCACTGACACTGAAGCTCAGGTCTAGTGGCTTAAAGTTTCCCCAGCTGTTTGCTTTCTAGCAGCAGTAGAGCTGATGTACCCCGGCCGCAACTTCCAGCTTTACACAGGCAATATGGGTGGTGGGTGTTGGGAATCCCCTGGGAGCAGGGATTTTGAGCAAGGGGCAACCAGAAAAGGGAACGGAGACCCTTACTTATCAGGAGCCTTGGAAATATCACGGAGGGGCCTACCTGCCGCACTGTGACAGACCAATTTTGTTTGGCGAATAAGATGTTGACCCTGGAACACCAGCAACCTTTATGCTCTAATAATTGCCTTTCCCTAAGTGGCCTCTGACATATCAGGGTCCCTTACACTGCACCTAACTAATGGTCCTACCTGCCTCTGACTTCAGAGAGTAGGTTTTATAAAGGAAGTCCTGCTGCTCCTCAGGGAAGGGTAGTGGTCCATCCCTCCAGACTTCAGGGATGTTCTCAAAGCATGCCCCGTCTCCACGCGTCTCGTTTTGTTAAACATTTCACTCTCAGGACTTAAGTGTGAAATGTACTTCTTTAATCTAAAGGAATATATTTAACTGGTACCTCAACATAACACTCAAAAACAAAGCCCCGAAGCATGGGGGGAGTGGAGAGGAAGGGGCATCACATCCCAGGGGAAGTAGGGCCATAGGAGGTGGGGGTGGCAGGAAGTGGGATGGTAGGAAGTGGGGGCAGCAAGAAGGACAAGGCCCAGTCAGGCTGGAGGAGCAGCAGGAAATGTAGGAAAAGTGTACAGAAATAGGTGGAATAGCCAAGCAGGTTGAGAATAAATTAACTAGAAGATGAAGACCCAAATGATGAGCCAACAGAAGACGGTCCCTGCTTCCTCCTGCCTTTCTAACAGTCAAAGAGGTACTGACCACATATAACAGAAGGATAGGATCCGAAATGTCCTGGTTTTTAAGGTCAGTGCTACACCAAGGGACACCTGAGAAGACAGCCACAGTCACCAGCTGTCACCAGACAGGCTGGTGCAGGGATGGAAAACTTAATGCCGCCAAGGTGGAGGTCACAGTGCTTCCATGCCCAGGGGACAATTTCATAACTGTGTCCGTAGTGCAGGGGTTGGGGTGGAGGGCTGACCGCAGTTCAAGTCTATTTAGGAACCTTGCCTGTCTTCAGAGGGACCAAAAACACACTCGTCTAAGTGACTTGTTAACCATGGGCTTTTGGCCTTGACCTCAAAATGTAGGGAATACTCAGTACTGCTGTGCAGGAGTCTGTGGACTCCACCTCTGGGAAGCAGACGTCCAGGGAGGGGAGTGGTGGTTCTGTCCCAGGGCCATGCAAGAGATACGCCTGCTGGCCTGTGGCCCTGGGGCCTTGGCTGATACTCCAGCCTGCCTCTGTGTACAGTTCTGACAGTAATACATCCTCCAGGAAAGGACACGGAGAAAACACAGAAAAGAAGAAAGGAAATCATCCATCACCCCCTAGAGATAACCACTGTTCATGTTTTGACCTGTTTCCATTCAGGCTTTTATTCCCTGCACACATACACTGTGCAAAACTGGAATCCTACTGTAGCAAGAATCTTGCTGTGTTCATTTAACCTAACATGACGATTTCCCCAGGCCACTGAATACCCTTTGAAAATATGCTCTCAATGGCCATAAAATTTAGAAACCACTCATATGAGCGTTCTGCTACTGCTAGTGATTCAGGTGGCTTCCAATTTCCAACTAAGATAAAAAAAAATCACAGTGAGTATCCTCCACATACATTTTATTGATCTCTCTGATTTTCGTGTAAATCTGTCAGAATTGAATGACTGAGTCAAAGGGTATAAACGTTTTTCTCAAGCTTACACCCATCGACATTTCCTCCAGTAGATACGAGAGTATTTATCCTCCTTGATGCTCACCCACACTGAGAATAAATATTTGAAAGACACTTCACCACTTTGGTAGAAAAGGAAGGAAGGAAAAGCAAGGAGGGAGGAAGAAAGAATTGTTTTAATTTGCGTTTTTCTGATTACTCATGCCATTCAGCCACTTTTCTGTTTATTTGCCTTTTGTATTTCTGCAACAACTTGCTGATGAGTCTGTTGCAGACTCTTCCCATCTGACGGTAATGTTGTCCTATTGATTTATGACTGCTTTTAGTATAATAAGGACTGGCAGGTAGACAGTGTTATGTCCTGACTTGCCAATTCTGGTGATGGTGTTTGATACACAGAGGATGCTAATGGATTTGTAGTCAACTGTATCAATCTGTCCTTTTATTATGCCTTCTACGACAAGCAGAGTGTCATGGCCCTTCAGGGTGGAACACAACCCCAACTCTCCCACTCGTTATCTGGGTGACCTCTTTGCCTCAATTTCTTTGATTGAAAAAGGAAGATAAAGAGAGTGTATTTACTACATGAATTCAGGATGTGGCAGACAATTCGGAGCTGGGCCTCCACAACCCGCCTCTCAGCGTTCAAGCAGAACCCCCTCAGGTCCAGCCAGGGAGGACCAGCGGATGTCCACAGCCTCAGAGTGAGCTTGGAATCCAGTCCTCCCCAGAAGCACCCTGCATGATGCAGCCCCAGCTGACAGTTTGACTGCAGCCCTAGGAGACCTGACCAGAGGACCCAGACAAGCTGTGCCAAGATTCCTGACCTACAGAAACTATGACATATGAGTGCTGGTTGTCTTCAGCTGCTAAGTCTGGGGGCAATTTATTATGCAGCAGGAGATAACTAATACATAATATATGGAAAGTACTCAAAATAGTGCCTGTGGCAGATTACAAAAAAAAAAAAAAAGTCTAACGTAGGGCCACTCTTCCCGTGGAAAGACAAATCCTTCTCCCCTCCTGGGGCTGGGCTTAACTGTGACTTGTTTTGACCAAGCGCACAGAGGCACACATGAGGCAGAGACCTGAAAGGCACCTGCACACTGGGGCTTTCCCTCCTGCTACCCTTGGGACTGCACTGCTACCCTGTGAAGGAGCCCAGCCTGAGACACAGTGTGGCCCAATCATCCCTGATGTCCCCCCGGCTTACAACCAGCCGCTACTAGACATGCATGAGGCCATCAGCTGCAGACCAACAAGTCAGCCCAGCTAACCACCAAGCCATGCACTGCACACTTTCCCAACCTACCTCCTGTGCTGAACATGTGCCTGTTGGGAAGTCATGGGGTAGTTTGTTACATAGCACTTGCTAATTGATAAAGCTATTCTTTTCATTAATACTACCGTTATCTTCCTGGCTTCAATTAGACAACCACTCCTATTTCTTAGCAGTATACTTATGCTTCTACTTTTTATGTTTAACAAATCCACTACAAACTTCTTCTGTTGTATGATACTAGATGAAGACCTCACTTCATATTTTGCCACACAACCAATGCTCCCTTCTGCACAAAACTACAATACCTTGTTTTCACATATTAGAATCCAGAGGGTTGGGGATATCATTTCCATTCATCATTTCTATTTGTCAATGAGCAAACCTTGAAGCAATACCATGAGTTCTGTTTTAATTTGGGCCAAGATAATGTTATGTGCTCTTCTACTGGAGCATGCCACAACAGACTCTCACAATCTGACTGCATGGAACCCTAGAAAAGTCTCTGCAAAGGTGTCACAGAAGAGTGAGAACAGTAATAGAAATCTAGTTAACACAGATGGAAGAGGAGGAGATGGTCACTGTTACCAGGGTGATGACTCCAAGGCCACGGTCCTCTGAAATTAACACTAAACCTGCCTCTAGTGCCTACATCATCAGGGTCAAAACTCCACAAGCCCTCTCTGTGTACAGCACCAGGCACTGTGGGGGGAATGGACAAGGTACAACTGGAGACAGCACAGCACCTGCTCTCCAGGTGCTCACAGCCTCAGTGGGGACAGTCCCACAGGTAAAACCTCCATTATCGTATTTACAAATCCACACAAACACTAATATAAGCAACATAACGACTAAGGGAGCTTAGAAGCCCCTAAGAGCAATCATGGGAAACCTCCTGGAGGGGAGTTTTCAGATATTGTAGCATAGGGTGTAGCAAAGAGAGAGTGTGTGCAAAGGCAGCAAGCAGGAATAAATAATTCATGTACAGCAAGCAAAGCAGAATGTCTAAACAGACACAAATTGAGTCTGATGAAGGGGTAAGAGTCAATTTGATGGAGGAGCGTTCAGTGTTAGGTCTTCAAAACAACAAGAGGGAGTTCTCATCATGGCTCAGCAGCAACAAATCTGACTAGCATCCATGAGGATGCAGGTTCAATCCCTGGCGTTAAGGATCCAGCGTTGCTGTGAGCTGTGGTATAGGTCACAGACGCAGCTCGAATCCCATGTTGCTGTAGCTGTGGTGTAGGCCGGCAGCTACAGCTCCAATTCGACCTCTAGCCTGGGAACCTCCATATGCCACAGGTGTCACCTTAAAAAGACAAAAACAAAAACAAAACCCAAAGAGCAATGTTTTGTTAGGTATCATGTTGAGAGACCACAGGTTGAGCACCAACCTCTCTGCTACCAAAAGACTTTGTAACATGCAGAGCAATCACCCACTCGCTCCAAGACCTGCCTTCCCCTGGGACTCTCAGTACAACAGCAAGAAGGTCATGATCTCAAGGGCGAGGAGGTGCAACCAGTGCAATGGAGATAAAAGGCCAGCAGACCCCAGCTCGGTCACGTCCAGTCACAACATTCCTGCCTCTCATTGATTCTTAGTGGAGAGCAGACGTGGGTACACTAAGAAAAATGACTTGTTTGCTTATTTTTAAATTGCACTGAGTATCAGCTTTGATCCTAAAACCTTAGAAATTAAGACATGAAAGTGAGTGGAGTCCTGATCTGTAGGACCTGCTCATGACCCTGAGGTCGAGTGGTGGGGAGCACAAACCCTCCCCCGGTCTTCCGTCCCTGGCAGAACACCCACCATGGGAAGCCAGACCATCCAAGACGGCGGCCCCAGCTACAGCTTTGGGGGAAAGTTGCACTGAAGCCACTCAGGCCCTCAGGGCAGAGGTTCAACAGGAGTCAGAGTGAGCCCTGAGCCCTGATTAGCACCCGGCCTGCTGGCACTCCTCCAGCTGCCGAGTGCTTCACTGCGCCTGCTCCTACATATCCCCAAGACTGTGTCCATGCCTTAAGAGCAGATGTTGTTCTGGCCAAGATCTCCAACTTCTCTCTTCATGTCCCCACAGCCCCTCCTCCCTAACCACGAGAGGCTGCTGGGCATCACCCACAAAGGCCACACCTGAGGGTCAGCCCTGAGAGTCACCCCAGTGCTCCTTAGAACCCACGTCTGCAGCCTGATCTTGTTTCCCCCAACCGTGGACCACACAAACCCCAAACTCCATGCAGCCAGGTGGGAGCCAGATGGAAACCTCTGGCCTGTATCCAGTGGATGGTGGCAGCTTCCCCGTACCTGAAGGAAGAGGGTGTTGGTCTCAGCCCCAAAGCCCAGCCTGAGCCCAGAGTTGGAGTCCTGGCCATTCGGAGCCCAACTCCCTGCCTGGCCTTGGAGGCTTCTCCAGGAGTGAGCCAAAGTCACGTCACCACTCCTCCCAATGCCTGGTCTACCCAGCTTCTCACTAAGTTAGGTTAGTGCCATGAGGCTTCATGATCATAGCTAGAAATACATTTTAGTATCAAAAGGGCAAACTATTGAGGGTGACAAATAATACAATTTTTTTTTCCTAGCTCATACTCTTGTTCAGTTTCTCTTCTGGTTCTTCTAAAAGACACTCTTTTTCTTTCATGCAGCAGTATTTTTTTTCCAAGAACCCACGGTACTTTTTCTCAGTTTGCTTGTCCTCAACGAGCCTCCTAAGACCCGGATGCTCATCCCATGTTGCGAATTTCCAAAGGTGTCTGCACTTAACTTACTCTAATGCTTCCCCAGGTGTGGGGCTAAAGGACCCATGGCCTCTGTCTCTGATACATTCCATCAACAGGATTCCCAAGAAACTGCCTGAGGCTCAGCCAGCCTCCACCCACTGTTCATTTCCCTAGCCCTGGTCCTTCTGGGTAACCCAACCGTTTGCTCAGAATGTAACCTCAAAACAAACTAAAAAGATGGAAAGGGAGGGACAGGAACCCAGCCCACCGGCTAAGGTGGGATGACAGCCCTATAAAATTGTCGTGTGCCATTCCCAGATAATGACTGTGAGTCCCCATCATCTTCCTTGAGACCAGGCACTCTGCTCTAGGGGTGAAGGGAGCTGGACCGGGTCCCCCAGCTTATGAGGTACTTCGACACTAGGCTGTCTACTTAACTGTTAAGACAGAATCATTTCTAAATTTTTCATAGGTACCATATTTCAACCAAACTAAAGTCATACATTAGGTTATGTGAGGATTATCATTATGACCAAAGACTTATCATCCTTAAGACCTGAGAGAATGGCACTCAGACAGGTTAAGTGACGAGGGCAGTGTCAAGGCCAAGAGGTAGTGAAGCCAGGGGGCCCAGGAGACTTGGCTTGCTCAAGGGAGCCACCCATGCAGCAAGGTCCTTGGCCAGGAAGGTGACGGCCCCTGCCCATGCTCTGTGCTGGGAAGTCCAACCTTTGTGTGTGTTTTTGGTTGACACAATTTGTAATTCAGTACTTGGCTGGACAGGACAGTTCCCCTTGTTGGTACCAATGCCATTAGAGCTATGTTAACATATGAATGAGCTTACATTAAAAACTGTAAAGCAATCTACTTTCTAATCCTAAATATAAGCACCTAAAGGCAATGACTTCATACTCACCGCTTAATTCCAAAAATAGGGAACCATCCATGTGTCAGCTACAATTCTTAAAATTATGTCTAGAGTCAGGTCATTAACATATGTGAGAAATTTAGCAATTATAAAAAGATTATCAGAAGCAATGGGATCCTGCTATACAGCACTGGGAACTATGTCTGGTCACTTGTGATGGAGCATAATAATGTGAGAAAAAAGAATGTATACATGTATGTGTGACTGGGTCACCTCCCTGTGCAGTAAAAAATTGACAGAACACTGTAAATCAGCTATAATGGAAAAGGTAAAAATCATTATACACTTAAAACAAATAAAAAAATAAAAAGATTCTCAGGCTTCTTCTAAGCTAACAACTCTAAATGTTCACTGGAAAGCTACTAACGGTAGCTGACCACCCCAAGAGGAGCTAAGAGCCAAGCCATCAGCCCCTCTTTCCCAATTAACAAGCAGTTGGTGGAGAATAAAACCTAGAACACGGTCTTCTTGGAAGCCCTAAATTGACAAGAAAAAAAAGCTACCCAGCTTTTCAGTTATTTTCTGGAGCTCTTCCTAGCTTTCATTTAATGGAAAACTTGTCAAGTTACAACTTTATGTGCCTCACTCTACAGCACTTATTTTGTATAACTGGGATTTTCCCAAGACAATAACTAAACTGACAACACTAGGCTGACTGCAAGAAATGTGTTTTTACCTGTTTTCTTGAATATTGGACATGCCTGACACTATCCTATTTTGTAATTTATTGCCTTGTTCCGTGTGATCTTTGTGATAAATGTAGTCACAGAAACCCCGCTGACTATCCTTCATTTCCCTTCATTTTATAAATGCCAAGTTTATTTAACTCTACTGTCACTTAAGTTTGTTAGCCAAATAGAATAGCTGAGACTGTTTTAAACCAAGGCTTATACCATTACCAAAAAAAAAAAAAAAAAAAATCAGAAAACTTGAGTTGGTTTCTCCAAATAATTGATGATTCAGAAGTACACCAATATTTTTTACCCCAAATGGGCTAATTACTCATTTGGTTGGGGTTTTTTTATTGTGGTAAAGTACATATAACATAAAATTTACCATCTTAACTATATTTTAGGTTACTGTTCAGTGGTGTTAAGTTCACATTATAATCTCCAGAATATTTTTCATCTTGCAAAACTGAAACTCTGTCCCCAATAAACACTAACTCCCATCCCAAGCTCCCCTCAGCCCCTCAGTCACCAGTCTGCTCTCTGTCTCTGAATTTGACTCCTCTAGGTACTTAGTGGAAATGGAATCATACAGTGTTTATTCGTTTGTGATTGGTTTATTTCAGTTAGCACAGTGTTCTCAAGGTTGATCCAGGTTGTAACATGTCAGAATTTCCTTCCTTTTTGAAGGCTGTATACTATTCCATTGTGTGTGTAGACCATGTTTTGTTTATCCATTAATCTGCTGACGGACACCTGGATTGCTTCTACCTGTTGTTACTATTATGAACACAGGTGTGCAAATACATATATATATCTTTGAGTCTCTGCTTTCATTTCTTTTGGGTGTATACTCAGAATTGGAATTGCTGGATCATATGTTAATTCTGTAATATTTTAAGGAGATACCATGATATTTTTCATTCGGTATTTTCAATATTACAATCGGATAGAGGGCAAGTGATGGCCAGGTGACTAATATATTCAGCAATTTCTGGGAACCACTAAGAGTTCCATCAGTACCTTTTTAGCAAAGCAGCCCTTGTCTTTGGAGTGTAACCCTTTGTGTCCCAAATGCAGACAGGCTTTGGTGCCTGGTGCAGATTATCATGGTAAAAAAGAAAATCCAAGCAATCAGAACCTTTTACAACAAAAATACACAAAATTCTAATATAATTTCTGACCCTCTTAGTTTTTTTAGTTTTTACTATGATTTACAATGTTCTGTCAATTTCTGCTGTACAGCGAAGTGACCCAGGCATACATACATATATATACATGTTCTTTTTCTCACATTATCCTCCATCATGTTCCATCACAAGTGATTAGATAACATAGTTTCCTATGCTATACAGCAGAATCTCATCGCCAGTCCACTCCAAATGTAATAGTTTGCACCCACTAACCCCAGACTCCCAATCCATCCCACTCCCTCCCAATCCTCCCCCCTGACAAACATGAATCTGTTCTATATGTCCATGATTTTGTCTATTTTGTCAATAAATCATTTGTGCCATATTTTAGACTCCACATATATGATATCACATGGTATCTGTCTTTCTCTTTCTGACTTACTTCGCTTAGTATGAGAGTCTCTAGTTGCAACAATGCTGCTGCAAATGGCATTATTTTGTCCTTTATTACATGTATATTCCAGTATATATATGTACCACATCTTCCTAATCCATTAATCCATAGGTGGGCATTTAGGTTGTTTCCATGTCTTGGCTATTATGCATAGTGCTGCAATGAACATACGGGTGCATGTATCTTTTTCAATGAAATTTTTGTCTGGATGTATGCCCAGGAATGGGATTGCTGGAACATATGGTAGTTTTATATTTAGTTTTCTGGAATATTTCCATACTGTTTTCCATAGTGGTTGTACCAATTTACATTCCTGCCAACAGTGTAGAAGGGTTCCCTTTTCCTCCAGCACTTGTTATTTGCTGACTTGTTAATGATGGCTGCTTGAACTGGTGTGAGGTGGTACCTCACTGTAGTTTTGATTTGCACTTCTCTAATAATTAGTGATGTTGAGCATTTTTTCATGTGCCTGCAGCCCATCTGTATGTCTTCTTTGGAGAAATATCTATTCAGGTCTTCTGTCCATTTTTCAACTGGGTTTTTTGTGGTTTTGTTTGTTTGTTTGTTGTTGTTGTTTGCTGTTGAGTTGTATGTGTTGTTTGCATATTTTGGAGATTAAACCTTTGTCAGTTGAGTCATTTGCAAAAATTTTCTCCCATTCTGTGGGTTGTCTTTTTGTTTTTTTTTATATGGTTTCCTTTGCTGTGCAGAAGCTTTTGAGTTTAATTAGGTCCCATTGGTTTATCTGTGTCTTTACTGTCTTTATTCTCAGAGGTGGATCAAACAAGATGTTGCTGTGATTTATGTCAAAGATCATTCTGCCTATGTTTTCTTCTAGGAGTTTTATAGTGTCTGGTCTTACATTTAGGTCTTTCATCAATTTTGAGTTTATTTTTGTGTATGGTGTTAGACAATGTTCTAATGTCACTCTCTTACATGCAGTTGTCCAGTTTTCCCAACATCATTTACTGAAATGACTATCTTTCTTCCACTGTATGTTCTTGCCTCCTTTGTCATATATTAATTGACCATAGGTCAATAAAAACTGGGTTTATTTCTGGGCTTTCTATCCTGTTCTATTGATCTATATTTCTGTTTTGTGCTAGTACCATACTGTTTTGATGACTGTAGCTTCTTGGTACAGTCTGAAGTCAGGGAGCCTGATCCCTCCAGTTCCATTTTTTCTTTTCAATATTGCTTTGGCTATTTGAGATCTTTTGTGTCTCCATACAAATTTTAAACTATTTTTTTCTAGTTCTGTAAAGAATGTCATTGGTAATTTGATAGGGATTGTATTGAATCTGTAGATTGCCTTAGGTAGTATTGTCATTTTTTACTATATTGACTCTTCCAATCCAAGAGCATGGTATATTTTTCCATCTATTTGCGTCTTCTTTGATTTCTTTCATCAGTGCCTTACATTTTGCAAAGTATAGGTATTTAGGTAGGTTTATTGCCAGGTATTTTATTCTTTTTGATGCAATAGTACATGGGATTGATTCTCTAATTTCTCTGTCTGATCTTTGTTAGTGTATATAAATGCAATCGATTTCTGTGTATTAATTTTACATCCTGTGACTTTACCAGATTCATTGGTGAGCTCTAATAGTTTTCTGGTAGTGTCCTTAGGATTTTCTAGGTATAGAATCATGTCAGTTGCAAACAGTGATAGTTTTACTTCTTTTCCAATTTGGAGTCCTTTTATTTCTTTTTCTTCTCTGATTGGCATGGCTAGGACTTCCAAGATTATGTTGAATAACACTAGTGAAAGAGGACATTCTTGTCTTGTCCCTGATCTTAGTAGAAATGCTTTCAGTTTTTAACCATTGAGAAGGAGGTTAGCTGCGGGTCTGTCATAAACGGATTTTATTATATTGAGGTAGTTCCCCTCTATGCTCACTCTCTAGAGAGTTTTTATCAGGAATGGGTGCTGAATTTTGTTGAAAGCTTTTTCTGCATCTATTGAGATGATCATATTGTTTTTATTTTTCAGTTTGTTGATGTGGTGCATCACATTGATAGATTTGTATAGAATGAAGAATCCTTGCATCCCTGGGATAAATCCTATTTGATCATGGTGTCTGCTCTTCTTAATGTATATTTGTATGCAGTTAGCTAATATTTTATTCAGGATTTCTGCATATATGTTCATCAGTGATACTGGCTTATCATTTCCTTTCTTTGTGATATTGTCATCTGGTTTTGGTATGAGAGTATGGTCACTTCATAGAATGAGCTTGGGAGTGTTCCTTCCCTTATCCTTCCACAGGTAAACCAAGTCTGGCTAACGGTTTATCAATTTTGTTGATCTTTTCAAAAAACAAACTTTTGGTTTCATTGATCTTCTCAATTATTTTCTTTGTTTCTATGTTATAATTTCTGCTCTAATCTTTATGATTTCTTTCCTTTGACTCATTTTGGCCTTTGTCTGTTCTTCCTTCTCCAGATGTTTAAGGTGTAAGCCTAGCTTATTTGGATTTTTTTATTCTTTCCTGAGATAAGATTGTATTGCTATAAACTTCCATCTCAGGAGTTGCCCATCGTGGCTCAGTGCCTAACGAACCCAACTAGTATCCACGATGATGAGGGTTCGATCCCTGGTCTTGCTCAGTAGGTTAAGAATCCGGTATTGCCTTGAGCTGTACTCAGCTCAGATCCCGAGTTGCTATGGTTGTGGTGTAAGGCAACAGCTACAGCTCTGATTCAGCCCCTAGCCTAGGAACCTCCATATGCCATGGGTACAGCCTTAAAAAGACAATAAAAAAAAACTTCCTTCTCAGCACTGCTTTTACTATATCCCATAGATTTGGGGTTGTTGTATTGATAGTTTTTAAAAATAATAAAGAGTAGGAAATTCTTGTTAAAAGTGGTAACTTGAATTTTCCACCTTTCTTCTGCCACCCCAAACCTTACAGGCACAGATCCAAAAGGATAGGAGATGCAGAGGCGTGACTGTGGGTAAAGGGTACAATTGTATTCTTAAAGCCTGAACATGGACATGAGAAGGTGAACTGGCAGTTGCAGGGAGGGGGACAGGGGAGGAATTCCCTTGCATAATACAGGAGGTTATGAGGTCACAGCCACCAGGACTGGAAAGCAGGCTAAGGTGCAGGCTAGGGTGCCTACTGGGCTAAGGACATGTGTAGAAAATTGGGAAGTGTTGTTGGGCCCCAGATGCCTGCATCTGCCTGGTGAAGCCACATAACCACCCACATCTAGGAAGATACTAAGACTGGTCCCTGAGACGATGTCAGGGAAGGTCCAGGGGCCAAGGGCTAAGAGGAGGGCTGGGCACAGGGACTGCCCTTCAGTGAGCTGAAGGGGTGCTGCTTGGGGGATGGGAGTGTTCCAAAATGAGGTTGTGGTGCTGGTCACCCAACTACACAATTTACTAAGAATCACTGAGATGTACGCTTACACTGAGTCAATGGAGCAATCAGAAAATTGTACCTCAATAAAACTTTAAAAATAGATAGATTAGATTAGATAGATAGATGGATAGATAACCATAAGTGACCAAAATTCTAAGATGCCATCGACTGGCAAGTTTTAGCCTTTTTTCCCTGCTACCCAGTGGACTATGAGTCCGAGAACAAGATAAAATCCAGTAATAAAAATTAAGAAATGATAATCACATATGATCTAGAAATCCCACTTCTGACTACACACCTAAAAGAATTGAAAGCAGGGATATAAAGAGATATTTGAACATACATGTTTAGAACAGCATTTATTCACAATGGCTGAAGGGTAGAAACAACTGAAGTATCAATTGACAGATGAATGAAGAAAGAAAATATGGTCTACACATACAACAGAATATTCTTCAGCCTTAAAAAGGAAGAACAAGAAACCCTCCTACACTGTTGGTGGGAATGTAAATTGGTGCAGCCACTATGGAAAACAGTATGGAAGTTCCTCAAAAAACTAAAAATAGAGTTGCCATATGATCCAGCAATCTCACTCCTGGGGATATATCCAGAGAAAACCATAATTTGACTTTTTAAATTATGCATGAAACTCAATGTTCATAGCAGCACTATTTACATTAGCAAAGACATGGAAGAAACTTAAATGTCCATTAACAGAGGAATGGATAAAGAAGATGTGGTACATATATATAATAGAAAACTACTCAGCCATAAAAAAAGAATGAAATAATGTCATTTGCAGCAACATGGATGCAACTAGAGATTATCATTCTAAGTGAAGTCATACAGAGAAAGACAAATACCCTATGATATCACTTACTTATGGATATCTTAGGGTATTTTGGAATCCAAAATATAATACAAATGAACTTATTTACAAAACAGAAACAGACTTAGACACAGAAAACAAACTTTTAGTCACCAAAGAGGAAGGAGGGAGGGATAAATTAGGAGTTTGAGATTAACAAATACACACTGCTATATATAATAGAAAACAACAAAGACCTACTGAAAAGCACAGGGAACTATACTCAGTATCCTGTAATAACCTAAAATGGAAAAGAATCTGCAAAAAAATATATATATAAAATTGAGTTATTTTGCTGTATACCAGAAACTAACATATTGTAAACCAACTATAATTCAATAAAAAAATGGCTTAAGAATACATAAATAAATTTAAAATAATATTTTTTTTTAAAAAGGAAGGAAGAAATGCTGACAAGTGCTACAGCATGGGTTAGCCTGGAGGACATGGTGCTGTTAAACAAGCCAGTCACAAAAGAACTAATACTGTTTGATGTCACTCCTTTGAGGTTCTTAGAGCAACTGAATTCATAGAGACGGAAAGTACAATGGTGGTTTCCGGGGACTAGAGGGAAGGGAGAACAGAGACTGAGTGTTTAATGTGCACAGTGTCAGTTCTGCAAGATGAGAAAGGTCTGGGAATAGGTGGAGGTGACGGTTGCACAGCCATGTGAATGTGCTTTCGTGCACTTAAAAATGGTCAAAATGTTAAGTTTTATGTTATGGATATTTTACCACACACACACAAAAATAATAACAGCTGTCATTGTTTCATAAAACTGGAATAAAAGCAAACAAAGAAGAGACCTGAAGTGGCATCCCTGGGGCTGGGGTGTGAGTGCCCAGGGCGAGAGGGGAAAGCTGTTTTCATTATCAGCCTCTCAACACTGTTTGACTTTAACTCTGTTGTGCACTAGACAGATTTTTTTAGTATTAATTTTAAAACATAATGGGAAGCAGCGGAGATAAAAAGAAAAGCAAATTGAGGAAGCCACACGCCAATAAGCCGGATGTCAATCACGGGCAAATGAGAGGGGATTATCACAGCAGAAGGCCCCGCATACTCAGGAAGGAAGTGCCAGGCCAAACCCATCTCCTTTTCCCTTTTAATAAGGTTACGAGATGGGCGTATTAGAGGAGTGCTAAGCAGACGTGAGGGTCTTTATTTCAGCAAAATGTTAACACACAGGCCAGCCCTGCCTCTGTTGCACGGCCTTGGGGAGATGCAGGAAGGGGTCTGGGGCCTGAGCCCTGGCCTGGCCTGGCCTGGATGGAGGATGGGGACTTGTTTAAGAACATGGGGGTTACTACTCTGGGCCCTCAAGGACCAGACACCCCATTAAGATAAGATCACCTCAAGAGTCTGAAATGCTAACTTTTAAAGCAAGCAGATGAACTTATCAGAGTTACGAACATTCTGCATCTTGATACTAAAATTCATAAAATGCCACAAGCAGCAAACTACAGAAAAGGGAAGTGTGAGGTCCTGGGTGGCTACCAGCCCCACTGAAGGCAGCAGGCTACATGGTAGGGAGCTTCCCAGATCACAATGGAAAAGGGGTCCACTGATGTTCCCCTCGCCCTATGTCTAGAAGGACATCCAGAAACCACCAGACGAAAACTGGGTGACAGGCCTTTGAATGCGCAGGTAGAACAAAAAGCCAGGCAGGGGAACGGGATACAGAAGTGGCTTCTCCACATGAAGGACTACTATGTGAAAGTGAAGCGAGGGATCTTCCTAGCTCTGCAGGAAGAACCAGGAAAGTAGAATCATCGTGCAAAATTAGATTTGGCTCCAGTGAGCTCTTCCTGACACCAGAGCTCCCCATGACTGGTCCCAGGTACCCCCCAATCACAGATTCCTCAGGTGGGACCCTGTCATGAGTTCTTCAGGATAGTCATACCTGAATGATTTTCAAATTCTTTAAATTTAAAAGGAAAACTTTATCCATTTGAAATAAAAATGAATTGTTTAATACTAACACTTAATTCGTTTTAAAACCCAACAGGGATAAGGCTTCCTCTTTTAGAGACATCAGTGGTATTGCTGACAATTTTCTGATTCGGCAAGTTCTCAGGTAAGCAAGCACTTCCCTTGTCTGTTTGTGGTAGATCACTGACACTCAATTAGGCCAGGCTTGGCAGTGCTTGATACTCTTGGACAGCTAGGCCCATCCATTTACCCAGCAAATATTTACTGGGGGCCAGCTAAGTGCCAGGCGCTGTTCTACATGCTAAAGAGTCAGACGCAAATAAAGCAGAGGCAGGCAGTGGCCAAGAAATTAGGAGAAAGACGTACTAAATGATACAGGAAGAAACAGACAAGACAGTATACAGAGTGATAAACGCAAGGCAGGGGTGGCAGCTGAGGGCTCCTTTAGGCTGGGTGCTGGGGAAAGGGAGCCCTGAGAAGGAACAGGGCGGGAGAGACCACCAGAGGGATGCAATGGATTAGGAAAATCAACATGAGCTGAGGTAGGGAAAGGCTCACGGGGGTGGGGGGTGGGGGTGGGGAGGTAGGGAGAAAGAGGAGAAAGAGCGCTGAGGATTTATGCAAGAGAGTGGAGAGGGCTGATTTAAGTCTCTGTAGTGATCACTCTGGCTGCTGGGTGCGCAGAGTCTGAAGGGAAGATGGCAAAGGGACCAGTGAGGAAGGTGCAGAGGATGGAGTGGGCAGGAAACTGGGGTATGTCTAGGGCAGAACCCAGGGGCAGGGTGAAGAAAAAGGAGGAATCAAAATGTCTCATAGGTTCCTAACATGAGACATAGACAGGTGGAAAACCATTCTTTGGAGATGATGCCCAGGTTGTTTCCCAGGCTAAGTTGAAATCCAAGCAGTTGGCAAAATGGTAAGTGCCAGATTTGTGACCCATGCATCTCCCACTAACAGGCAGAATATCACTGACATCCTTAGAAACTAAATGTCTGGAATGAAATAGGACTCTGCTCGCAGCGACGTGGGCTCAGCTAAAATGCTAAAGTAAGTACCCCCTTGGCATTCCTGTCCCAGTTACAGGCTCTTCTGAGGCTGGGTCAGAAAAATTCAAGGCAGAGATCACAGAGTGAAATGACCACATCATCTTGCTTTCACTGTGTCACTATTATTATTGTTGTTGTTGTTGTTGATTTACAATGTTCTGTCAATTTCTGCTATACAGCAATGTGACCAGTTATACATATATATGTGTGTGCGTGTGTATATATATACATATACACACACACACACACACATTCTTTTTCTTATATTCTATAATGTTCTATCACAAGTGATTGGATATAGCTCCCTATGCTATACAGCAGGACCTCATTGATTATCCATTCTAAATGTAATAGTTTGCATCTACTAACCACAAACTCCCAACCCATCCCACTCCCTCCCCATTTTGTCACCTCTTACAGGACCACAATTTGTTACCCTTAAGATTTAAAGTTGAACAGCCAACACAGAACTGCCCCACTCTGCTCCATCCCAGTTCTGCAGTGACTCATCCGCTTTTAAACACACTCTATTTCTGCCTCCCACACCTGACTCGGACACCCACACCCCGCTACCTTCCTTCACTCTTCACTGGACAAACCCCATCCACTCACCATGCCCCAGCTCAAGCTCGTCTCCTCCTTGAAGCCTCTTCTGATGGCTCCTGACTCCAAACCATTCGTCTGTGTCTAGATGCTGACTGAACCACTGCCTCATGACCCCACGCTGATCCAGACTCCATCTGAGTACAGATGCCATGTGCTGTTCAAAATGCAAAACCTATCACTGCATTGCGTTCATCCCTTAAAGGACCTAGAAATGTGTTTCCAGTACTGGGAGCAACCTCTGCCCCACTACTGATGGTAGAAATTTACAAAAAAAAAAAAAAAATTGTCTTTTTAGGGACGCACCAGCAGCATACAGAAGTTCTCAGGCTAGGGGTTGAATTGGAGCTATGGCTGCTAGCCTACACCACAGCAACAGCAACTCAAAATTGTAAAGTCATAAATATTTCTAAATGTATATTGAACATAACTGAGAAACTCCAATTTGGCAAATATTCCTTTTACAAGCTGATCCTTGGGATGGGATCTGAGTTGCAGTGTTGGACCGCAAATCATGATCAAACGTGAGCAATTAATAAAAGGGAAGACAGATAAACAATCCACAAGGATATGTGCAGAGATGATTATAGTAATTAGCAATGCGTCAAATGCATCTGAAGTTTTTCTCAGTTATTATTGGGATGCATTTTTATTCAACTTTTGATATTATTTTAAAATACATTCCTGGAGTTGCCACTATGGCGCAGTATCAGTGGCCATTGGATCAGTGGTGTCTCTGTAGCACTGGGAGGCAGGTTCAATCCCTAGTCTGGCACAGTGGATTAAGGATCCAGCGTTGCCTTAGCTGTGACGTAGGCTGCAATGTGGCTCAGATCTTATCCCTGACCTAGGACCTCCATATGCTATGGGGCAGCCAAAAAAGAAAAAAAAAATACAGTTCTAATCATTAACCAATAAATAGATAGTTGTTTTAACAGTTATACAATGATTAAATCCGTTTTGAAACTGTTGAACATATAAAGATTTTTGTATTTAACCCTAGTTCGGGACTACAACAACTATGAGGCTATGCAAAAAAGAATAAGAATCGATATTTTTTAGTTTCATCTAATTTAAGTAATACCTCTTATAGGACCTGCACAAAGGCCATTTGAGCAACCCTGCTTGGCCGACTGCTGGGAGACATTTCGTCCCAAGGCTCAGACCAGGATGAGGCTGACAGTGGAACTGGTTAATGGAGGGTTTCAGTAGTGGCCACCCCTCCTAGCCCATCCTGTCTCTTTCCCAGAAATCCTGACACCTGCTACAAAATGGACACACTTTGCGGACTTTATGCAACTGAAATGACCTGACACAGAAGGCAAATATTGGGTGATTCCATTTATATGTGGTCCCTAGGGCAGTCAAATTCTTAGAAACAGGGGCTGGGCGAGGGATGAATGGGGAGTTAGTGTTTCATAGGGACAGTGTTTCAGTTTTCAAGATGGAAAGAGTTCTGTGGATGGATGACAGTGATGACTGGACAACAACATGTACTTAATGCCACTGAACTGAATAACTAAAAAGGCTTAAGATGGTTAATTTTTCTTATGTGTATTTTACCATAATCAAAAATTTTTAAGGGAGTTCCTGAGGTGGCACAGCAGGATTGGTGTTGTCTCTGCAACAGCTCTGGCTGCTGCAAGGGTGAGGGTTCGATGCCGGGCCAGGTGTAGTAGGTTAAGGATCCAGTGTGACCACAGCCATGGCATAGGTCACCATTGCAGCTTGGATCTGATCCCTAGCCCAGATCTTCCCTATGCTGTGGGTGTGGCCATTAAAAAAAAATTTTTTTTTTTTTTGGCTTTTTGCCTTTTCTAGGGCCACTCCCGTGACACATGGAGGCTCCCAGGCTAGGGGTCTAATCGGAGCTGCATCCACCAGCCTATGCCAGAGGCACAGCAACACGGGATCCAAGCCGTGTTTTCGACCTACGCCACAGCTCACAGCATTCCAGATTCTTAACCCACTGAGCAAGGCCAGGAATCGAACCCTCAACCTCATGGTTCCTAGTCGGATTCGTTAACCACTGCACCACAACAGGAACTCCTAAAAAAAAATTTTTTTTAAGCCTCTTTTTTCCACCCCAAAGGCTGCCTTCAACTTAAACATCTAAGAGGAACCCAGTAAGGCAACTCCTGAGATTCCAGCTGCAATCAGGAAATCTGCCACCTCCATTATTTCTCTCCACAGCTGAATTCCTTTACCACCATGGGAGGACTTTGCTCTCCTTTTCCAAATCAATGCCCACAGGCACTCAGAAGTAAGAGCTCAAAAACCACTTGTTTTCTACAAGCAAGCAGTAGGAGGTTGGTTTTATGTATGTTCGACACAGCTTTAGAAACTGTAGACTGGATTTTTTTAAATCACCAATAGCCTAAAACAAGATCAGAGAATAGATGCTACATTAAACAACACTGAACACACCCCAGAAAATCACAACGTGCCCACGAACACTGCCAGAATAAGGGCAAAGCTGACTGAAGGCAGAGGAACCCAACCACCACCATGTTTGCTGCATTTCTGGTACCCCATTTGCCATGAGTGCTGCCCATCCTGGGCCTGTGTGCCCTGTTCCCAGGATACATATTGCCTGTGAGCAGGGGAGGTGTGTTCTCAGGCCTCAACCCAGGGCACTGACACGCCAGCCCCTCGAAAACCTCTTCTCAACTCACTGTCTCTCTCTCTCTCACACACACCTTCCCACCCCTGCAGGCCAACCCAGGGGTGGTAAATACCTGACAGTGGGGCCACAAGGCCCTTCCCCTCAGCATGGCTGACATTGCCAATCATGTCCAGGCCCAGATACACCTTGAAATCCTCAATCCTTCCAGAAACTGGCAGCCACCATCAATTCATGTGCATTGACAGGCAAGATGACAGAGGCACATGACTGAGAGCAGCTGGCCAGCCACAGTGATGCTGAAAGTTCAAGGCCTTCAAGCTGTCTGAGATGGGACAATCCCTTAAAGCTATGCTAACCCTGATGTGCAGAACATCACATCCCCTCTTCCTTGCTCATTGCTTAATGGCTAGTTAACGCTCATTTCTTGATACCAAGTCATCATTAAAAACAGCTCTGGTCCATATAGTCACTTGACAGACATCATGCTGTGTTTTGCATTAGCAACGACTAGGCGTGATCGTACATGGTCCTATGGCTCTCTTGCTCCCAGGGACTGCCCACTGAAAGTAACCACCTTTACTGTGGATTAGTCTACAGTTCCTGTTGACTCCTAAATCCAGCGGGCAGAGCTCAGCCCAAAACTGTGGCATCTTCAGGGAGCTCAGGCTCCTCCAGGGTGGAGGGCATGCTGAGTGGTGGGGGCTGTGTGCCCCACACTCCACCTGCATCCAGACCAATTACACTTTTACTCCTCATAAGGAAGCTCAATATTTTCAGCGTTGCATTGGAAGAAAAGGCTCCACTGTCAACAGAAAGCTTCCAACTCTTGGTTAACACAGAGGGTACATGTGAACATGAAAAGCTCCCACAAACACTCCTCCTGACAGCACAGGACCCTGGAGCTCCAGAAGCAGCAGAAGGGTCTAGGATGTACTGCTTGAGTCCCAGGGCCTGCACTGTGGCAGGGAGGAGTTGAGGGTGTCAGTAACTAGGGTCCTTGGACCCTAATCATTAGAAATTGAGCCGTTTCCATCATGGCTCAGCAGTAGCGAACCCGAAAAATAACCACAAGGAGGCGGGTTTGATCCCTGGCCTTGCTCAGTGGGTTAAGGATCCTACGTTGCTGTGAGCTGTGGTGTAGGTCGCATATATGGCTCAGATCCTGCACTACTATGGCTGTGGCATAGGCCAGCAGCTACAGCTCTGATTTCATTTGACTTCTAGCCTGGGAACCTCTACATGTTGTGGGTGCGGCCCTAAAAAAAGAAAAAAAAAGAAAGAAAAGAAATTGGTAAGAGTTCAGGGAAGGCTTTACTGGGATTCCTGGCTGCGGCAGGAGGGAGAAAACCAAGTAACAAGAGCCCCTGCTTCCTCCTGAGGGCAGGCTGATTCCTTGCATGGGGTGAGGGAGGGTGGGTGTAAGGGTCAGGCCAGAGGGGCAGCTCAGGTGGTCTGCCCTCTCTCTGTCTTCCCTCCTTTTCTTCTTCCTCCCTCCTCTCTCTCTCCCCTAGCCCCCATGGTGCTGCGTATAGGGATCACACGCAGGACCCTGTTTTTGCTCCCAGTACCTCAGAAGTAGCAGTTGGTTTGCCCCCTTTTTGGTTTTGGTTTTGTTTTGAATTTATTACATTTATGTTTGTACAATGATCATCACAATTCAATTTTATAGGATTTCCATCCCACAACCCCAGTGCATCCCCCCACCCCTTGAACTGTCTCCTTTGGAAACCATAAGTTTTTCAAAGTCTGTGAGTCAGTATCTGTTCTGCAAAGAAGTTCATTGTGTCCTTTTTTAGATTCCACATGTCAGTGAAAGCATGGGATGCTGGTGTCTCATTGTCTGACTGACTTCACTTAGCATGATAATTTCTAGGTCCATCCATGTTGCTAAAAATCCTGGTATTTCTTTCCTTTCAATGGCTGAGTAATATTCCATTGTGCCTATGTACCACTTCTTCTTGATCCACCTCTCTGTTGATGGACATTTAGGTTGTTTCCATGTCTTGGCTATTGCAAGTGGTGGTGCAATGAACACTGGAGTATATGTGTCTTTGTGAGTCGTGGTTTTCTCTGGGTAGATGCCCAGGAGTGGGATTGCTAGATCAAATGGTAGTTCTATGTTTAGTTTTCTGAGGAATCTCCATCCTGTTTTCCACAGTGGTTGCACCAATCTACAATCCCAACAGTGTAAAAGGGTTCCTTTTTCTCCACACCCTTGCTAGCACTTCTTGTTTGTAGACTTTTTGATGATGGCCATTCTGGCTGGTGTAAGGTGGTACCTTATAGTGGTTTTGATGTGCATTTCTCTAATAATGAGTGATGTTGAACATCTTTTTGTACCTTATTGGTCATCATTGCCCCAACTCGGCAAGCATGTAGTTATAGTTTCTTTGTATTTTAGTGCTGAAGGAGACATTGGTCTAGGTGCAAGCACTCTGGTAAAGGGTCCCAGGTCCCAGTCTACCTCAGGGGAACCAGGCAGTGGTGCTGCACCAAGTAAATGGGTCCGGGGTTGTAGTTATCCTATCTCAGTGCCCAGGAGCCACTGTTCCCAAGAAGAAGGAAAAATAAGTCCCCTTGGCCCCATTATGAGAGAGACTGGATAAGGAAAAAGTGGAGAAAGTGAGACAGCAATACGGGGGAGATAGCAAGGAGGATGGAGCCAAGAGGAAGGCAGGGTAGGAAAGCAGAGCTTCAGGGAGTGGAGAAGGGGGCTTCCAAGAAACAGTTAAAAGGACCATGGCTTCTGGGTCATAGAGATTGGCCCAGGTCTTGTCACTAGCTCCAGTTTGCCCGGCAGGAGCTGCAGACAGCAAGGGGACACCGCTGGTCCACAGGGATGCGAGAAGCAGGCGGCCTAGGTGCTCCAGGGGCTTTGCACTTCCTGCCCAGGCCCTGCATGTGGTTTTTCACAGGCTTGAAAACCAGCCTTGTGAATTCACAGGACAGTGTGTCCCCATCCTTTGTGCCCTAGCACCTCCGCTGACCAGCTACTGCAGGGAGACTCAGCAGTGTGGGGACAGAGAGCAGAGCACCTGGCCAGGGGTGTACGCTTAGGGTCAGGGCAAGTCGGGGACCATCTCTGTCCCCGAGCTAAGCAGCCTGGGAGGTGCTTCCAGGCAGGACCAAGCAGACACAGCACTAAGGGTGGACAGATGCCCTGGTGGTGGCCTCGAAGGTCTGGGACCCTGCGAGGATCCAGGAGACAGAGGCACAGGGGACCAAGGAAGGGCCAGAGTGTAGCCACTTAATCCCTGCGCACCTTCCCCCAAAAACTCAGAACAGGGATCATCGGGAGTAACCCTGCTATTCACATGTCAGCACTGCTGGCCTTACCTTTTCTCCCTCTCTAGGGACTCCTTACCTACCCCTTCATCTCCTTCTCCAGTGTCAGCAGTGACAATCTGGCAGAAGACTGATGAGGAGGAAAACAGCCTCCACAGGGACCATTCTCTGAAATCCAAATCCATCTTAGAAATGGCACCACAGGGCAACCGCTCTAGACTAGGCAGCTTTGCCTTCAGAATGTGTGTCTGTGTGTGTACACACAGCCATGTACACAACCATACATACAAATATACACTTACACACATAAACACACACACTCACAATATACACATACAAACACATACACACTTAGACATATACACATATTCAGACACATACACACATGTACAGACATATACACACACAAATACACGCATACACATACACGTACACACACACACACACACACACACATATATATACACATACTTATCAGACTCCTCCTTTCTCTATTTTCCTTTTTTTGGCCATACCCACAGCAGGTAGAAGTTCCAGGGCTAGGGATTGATTCCATGCCATAGCAGTGACAATGCTGGATCCTTAACTCACTAAGCCACCAGGGAACTCCTCTTTTCTCTATTTGTTAAAGATTTCAGGGTTAAGCTTACAAACACCTACACTTGATTACTAGAAAGGGAATAAAATGTATCATAAATATTTCTGAAGGAGGACAAGGCAGTACCTGGTGGGTCAGTACCTTTGGGTCCTAGGAGGCCAGGTGGGAAGGGGAGAAAGAAGGCAGGGATGGGTGATGGGGGGAGGAAAAAGCAGGGACAGTTCACCAAGACCCACCCCTGCCTTCTGTGCCCTGTCCTGGCAGTGGGCTTACCTGTTGGACAGCACAGGTTTTGCTCCTCATTCCCATCTGGGCAACAAGCATCCCCATACCTGTGTGGCCCTTCCCCAGGATCCCTGCCCCACTCTACCTGCAGCTGTGACTGAGTCAGGACAGCCTCCCTGGGCAGCTGAAACATGCTCTCTTCTGCAGCTGAATGTCAGCATCTCTTTCCCTGGAAAATCCATAAAACTTGAAACAAAATAAGCCAACGTCAGCAAACCAGGAGGCACTCTTTTAGGTGAATCTCCAGAGCTGCTGCAGTTCTGTGCTGCTGGGCACACTCCCCTCCTGCTCCCTGCCACCTGGCAGAGAAGGACAAATGAGCCAGTGGCTGTTCATACAGGATACTGGATGCAGACTGGGAGGACCATGGCACTCTGGAGAGCAGACAGGGACCACAGCTTTCAGAAAGGCATGCCCTCTCTGACTCGAGGTTCCAAAGCTCTGGCTCAGGGGGCAAGGAAGTGCCCTTCAAAGACAAGGCCACCAAGGGGGCCCACAGCAGTTGGAGAACATCCTCAGTATTAGGGGGCCTGCTGCCCTCCTAAGAATTCAGACCCAGTGTAGCCAGGTCTTCCAATTTTGCAAAAGAATTTGTAATCCATATTTTACTGCAAACTCTCCCAAGTTTTTGTTTGTTTGTTTGTTTGTTAGGGCCGCAGGTGCGGCATATGGAAATTCCCAGGCTAGGAGTCAAATCGGAGCTACAGCTGCCAGCCTATACCACAGCCACAGCAACACCAGATCCGAGCCACATCTGCAACCTACACCACAGCTCACAGCAACGCCGAATCCTTAACCCACTGAGAGAGGCCAGGGATCAAATCCGCATCCTCATGGATACTAGCCAGGTTCATTTCCTCTGAGCTGCAACAGGAACTCTTCTCCCAAGTTTTAAGTGTTGGCAAATGAACATCTGTAAACACTGCATGAGCTAAACAAAACATCTGGGTGGACAGTCACCTGTGGGCCTTGATTTTATGACCTCTGAACTAAAAGATATCCTTCAGTGTTCAGGGTGAACATGAAAATACAAGTTTAAAAAAAGAAATACTGAATTGTCAGAAAAGATGTCTATACTCATTTATGCCCTGTCAGTACGAGGCAAGAAAGCCAGGGATCACAGGCACCGCTGGCTCCAGTTCACAGCACAAATGGAAATTCCCATGTGACGCTTACAGCAGAGTGACCTCAGGGTCGGCAGCCAGGCCCCCTGCCCCGTCCCCCTGGCTGAGCCTGGTGACCCTCACCTTACTCATGACAATCAGAAAACCTCAAGTTCAGGAGGGCTGGACAGGCCGAGGGCTCCAGGAAGCCCTAAGAATTGGGAGCATTGTCTGCAACAGGCTAATATCTCAAATACATGAAGAATGAATACAACTCAAAAAACAAACTATCCAAGTTTTTAAACAGGCAGAGGATCTTATTAGACATTTTTCCAAAGAGGAAATGAAGATGGCCAAACATTAAAAGGTGTTAACACAGGAGTTCCCGTGGTGGCACAGTGGTTAACGAATCCGACCAGGAACCATGAGGTTGCAGGTTCGATCCCTGGCCTTGCTCAGTGGGTTAACGATCCGGCGTTGCCGTGAGCTGTGGTGTAGGTCATAGACGTGGCTCAGATCCCACGTTGCTGTGGCTCTGGCGTAGGCTGGTGGCTATGGCTCCGACTAGACCCCTAGCCTGGGAACCTCCATATGCCGCGAGAGCGGCCCAAGAAATGGCAAAAAGACAAAAAAAAAAAAAAAAAAGGTGTTAACACTGCTGATCATCAGGGAAATGCAAATCAAAACCACAGTGAGGAGTTCCTGTTCTGGCGCAGTGGAAACGAATCCGACTAGGAACCATGAGGACGCGGGTTCAATCCCTGGCCTCGCTCAGTGGGCTAAGGATCTGGCATTGCTGTGGCTGTGGTGTAGGCCAGCAGCTGTAGCTCCGATTTGACCCCTAGCCTGGGAACCTCCATATGCCTCGAGTACGGCTCTAAAAAGCAAAAAATGAAACAACAAAACAAAACAAAACAAAAAGTGAGATATCACCTCACACCTGAAAGAATGGCTGTCATTGAAAAGACAAAAATAATGAGTACCGGTAAGGATGTGGAGAAAAGGGAATCCTTGCGCATTATCAGTGGAACGTAAACTGGTACAACTGGTATAGAAAGCAGTCCAGAGGTTCTTCAAAAAAATGAAAAATGGAGCTACCATATGATCCAGCAATCCCATTCTCGGGTATATATCCAAAGAAAATAAAAACACTAACTTGATAAGATACGTGTTCCCCCATGTTCACTGCAGCATTATTTGTAATAGCCAAGACATGGAAACAACCTAAACACATTAGTGGAATAAAGAAAAATGTGAGATACACACACACACATACACACCCAATGGAATATCAGCCATAAAAAAGAATGAAATCTTAGCCTTTCCACTGTGGCACAGTGGGCTATAGATCTGGCATTGCTTCAGCTGCAGCTTGGATCTGATCCCTGGTCCAGGAACTTCCATATGCCATGGGTGCAGCCACAAAAGAAAACGAAAAACAATGAATTCTTGGCATTTGTGACAACATGGATGGACCTTGAGGGTATTATGCTAAGTGAAATAAGTCAGAGAAAATAAATGCCGTATCATCTCACATGTGGAAATTAAAAACAAGAGAATAAACAACAAAATGAGTTTATAGATACAGAGAACAGACTGGTGGTTGTCAGAGGTCAGGGTTGAGGAGGTTTGGTGAAATGGTGAAGAGGATCAAAAGATACAACTTCTAGATATAAAATAAGTCCTGGGGATGTAATGCATAGCATGGTGACTACAGTTGACAATACTGTATTGATAACTGATAATACTGTACTGACTACAGTTGATAATATTGTATTATATATTTAAAGGTAGCTAAGAGAGTAGATCTTAAAAGTTCTCATCACAAGAAAAAAAATTTGTAACTATGTGCAGTTATGGATGTTAACTAGACTTGTGATCATTTTCTAAAATACACAAATATGGAATCATTATGTTTTTGTACACCTGAAACTTAACATGATGTTATATGTAAGTTACATCACAGTAAAGATAATTTTTTTTTGTCTTTTTTTTTTTTTTTGTCTTTTGTTGTTGTTGTTGTTGTTGCTATTTCTTGGGCCGCTCCCGCGGCATATGGAGGTTCCCAGGCTAGGGGTCGAATTGGAGCTGCAGCCACCGGCCTACGCCAGAGCCACAGCAACGCGGGATCCAAGCCGCGTCTGCAATCTACACCACAGCTCACGGCAACGCCAGATCCTTAACCCACTGAGCAAGGGCAGGGACCGAACCCGCAACCTCATGGTTCCTAGTCGGATTCATTAACCACTGCGCCACGACGGGAACTCCAACATAATTTTTTAAAAGCCAACAGGCAGGGTGGGGTCATGGAATCAGGTGTGGTCTAGGAGCCTGTGTCACCTACTCAATGTTGATAAATGCCATTCCCAAGGACCTGCTGGAGACAAGCAAGGCTCCCGGGCCAGTGCAGACTCATAGTAGGCGCAAGACCCTGTGAACTCTCTGTCTGGCTGTGATCATCACCAAGAAGAGCAGGAGAGCCACACAGCATGCCCTTCCTTCCACACAGGGTGGGCTCTGAGATGACAACACTGCTGGAAGACAGCCTCGCTCCCCTACCCCCCTTGACAACCTGCCATGGCCCCAGACACTGACAGGGATGTAGAGGGACCATCCAACCCCCAGAAGACAGCAGCTACATGATCTGCAGCTGACCCTACCAAGGCAGCCAGCCAAATAAGAGGCAGTGGAGGAGGGGCACTGCTGGGACAGAGGGGACCCCTCCATCCCCCATAGGGGATGTGAGGCCATCACAGGAGTCCTGAGAAGCTGGATGTCATTGTGGATGCCATTCCTAGCTTCCGCTCCCCCTAGTCAATTGTTCAACCTGCACAGTCACGTCTTCCATCTCCAGGGAAACTGGACCCAGTGGAAAGTCGACCACTCCATGGTGACAGGGGTCCCATTTCACTTACCAGTGATGTCCCTGCCAAGGGTGAGCATCTGTATCCTGTTCACATTAATGTCCATCCATGAGGTAATAGCCGATTAAGGAATACTCACAGACAAGATAATCATATTTGGAGAAAATGTGACAGATGGGCAAATGAAAACAAATGCAAACTTACAAAATGTCAAGAGGCAACAGTCTGAAATCTAGAAATGTAATATATACATAGAAATATCAGACAACAAATTACACTGATTAAGACACAGCTTTAGCTCTGTAATTTTTATAACTAAAATCTGTAATTCTTTTCATCATCAAAATAACAAAACTGGTTCTTTGCATAATGTGTGTAATAGTTTGAAAAACATATTATGTATTTTATTACATGCTTAGTTTCAGAAACCACTGTAAGATTGATCTCCCATTTCCCTATCCCCTCGAAAAAAAAAGTCTATATTCACGTTTGTTAGGATTCATGGGGTGGGGGGGCAGTTAACTGACCCCTTCTTATTTTCAGAAGGTGTTCTGGGCTAAAACATCAGAAGAAAATGTTATGAGAACAAATAAATAGAACAAACATTGGTCCCACTCTCTGAGAGGCAAGGGGCAGTGTGTGAGAGCTCCTGTTTCTTCACATCTTTATTAGTAATAGGTTTTACTATCTGTTAAATTTTTTTTTTATTTGAGAGACAAAATATGCCGATACTAAAATACTAGCAGGGGAGTTTCTGTTGTGGCTCAGCAGGTTAAGAATCTGACACAGTGGAATTCCCATTTTGGCTCAGCAGTAACTAGCCAGACTAGGATCCATGAGGACGCAGGTTCAATCCCTGGCCTCACTCAGTGTGTTAAGGGTCCACCGTTGCCGTAAGCTGTGGCGTAGGTCACAGACATGGCTAGGATCCTGTGTTGCTGTGGCATAGACTGTCAGCTGCAGTTGTGATTCAATCCCTAGCCTGGGAATTTCCATATGCCACTGGTGCGGCCCTAAAAGCAAAAACAAAACAAAACAAAAAGAATCTGACATAGTGTCCGTGAGGATGCAGGTTTAATCCTTGGCCTCGCTCGGTGGGTTAAGGATCTGGTGTTGACACAAGCTGTAGCACAGGTCACAGATGAGGCTTGGATCTAGTGTTGCTGTGGCTGTGGCTGTAGCTGTGGCTGCAGTTGCAGCTCCGAACAGATCCCTAGGCCAGGAACTTCCATATGACATAAGTTCAGCTGTAAAAAAGAAAAAAAAAATAAATATAAAATAAAATAATATTAGCAGCCAATGTTTGTTTACTGAAGTACAGTTGATTTACAATGTTGTGTTAGTTTCAGGTATAAAGTGATTCAGTTTTTTGTATATACATATTCTTTATGTATTCTTTTATATATATATTCTTCTTCTATACACACACACACACACACATATATATATACTTTTTCAGATCCTTTTCCCTTATAGATTATTATAAGATACTGAGTGTAGTCCTCCAAGCTATATGGTAGGACCTTGTTTATCTGTTTTATACATAGTAGTACGTATATATTAATCCCAAACTCCTAATTTATCCCTCTCTTTCCCTTTCCCCTTTGGTAGTCATATCTATTTATATTTTGTAAATAAATTCATTTAGATCATTCTTTAGAGCCCACATACAAGTGATATCATACATTTGTCTTTCTTTGTCTAGCAGTCAAAATTTATAAACTGCTCATCATGGTCCAGATATAGCATTAAAATTTTTGCATAAATTTTCTCATTTAACCCTCATAACAGTCAAGAGAGCCAAGAATGAGAGGTGAGAGAACTGAAGCTTGGAAAATTCAAGCAACATGCCCCAAATCACATGCTGAAGATAGCCCAGGATGACATGAGCTTGAGCATCTAATTTCAAAGTCTGGTGTTCCTGAACAACTAAAACATCATCTTGTCATCAGTTTCTCTGATTTAATTACTAGTGAAGTTTTTTTTATCAGGATGCAAACTATGCTTCTAATATTTATTGGCCATTTATATTTGTTTGTTTTTAAAACTCCTCATTCATTATCTTTTTACTGATGTTTCTACTGGAATGTTCATTTTATTCTTATGTGTTGGTTAAACTCAACACTTATCAAAACTGTAATACATTTCCTACCAGAAGCTAACTTCTTTTCTGAGTTCTCCTGTCTGTATTTAGTTTTACCAACGTGCCAGTTAATACTTTTTTAATAGCTAGCTGGAAATATCTCTCCTCATTCCTTTTCCTTTTAAAAATTTCCTTGAATGAAGTTTTTCTATTTCTTCCTTGGATACTACTCTATTTTAGATTTTACTGCTTAAGAAAATGTGATGGTATCTTTTCATAGAAAAACAGCTATTTCAATAAGATTTTCAAATATATAAGAGATGCACAATCATCTTATGTTTAAATGCTTATCTTTGCATTACATACCCCTTTTGTTGAATATAATTTTCTGTTTTGGGGCAAGAAGATTATCCTTATCACATAATTCCTTATCTTATTGGT
The DNA here is from genome assembly GCF_054392235.1 of Sus scrofa. Taxonomy (NCBI): domain Eukaryota; kingdom Metazoa; phylum Chordata; class Mammalia; order Artiodactyla; family Suidae; genus Sus; species Sus scrofa. Next base: position 155,500,061 of record NC_139383.1, read on the forward strand.
CTCTTCCAAGAACTAGCTCATAGGTTTATTCATCAATTCTACTATCTTTCTGTTTCCTAATTTTTCATCTCCAATTTTATCTTTATTCCTGCCTCCCCCTTTTGTTTGGTTGTGGGCTACTCCTTTTTTCCCTAGTTTACTAAAATGGCATGTTCAGTTCATTTACAATTTTTTTTCTTGCTTAACAGAAGAAGCACTGAAACTATGAATTTTCCTATGAGTAAAAATATTTGATAGAGAGTATTACCATTATTTCCTTTTTCAAAATGTTCACTCAATATTTGGTACTTATTATTTCCATGCATTTTAATACTTATACTGCAAATGAAAGTTTCCTAAAACAATGTTATTGTTTTGTGTACTTTATATAAATGGCATCAAATGATTTTTTTTAATTTTGATTTCCCATTTCATCAAAGAGTTACTTGGCCTAGTGGCTGGTTTTATTTATTCGTTTTATTTGTTTGTCTCTTTAAAAATGACAACTATTTGTTTACTTACCCCTTTATTAAATTCTAGCTTCACAGAATGGTGGTTATAGATCCATAATATCTACATTTTAGAATAAGTTGATGCTTTCCCTGAGACATAGAATATAATCAATGTTTCAAATGGTTCATCAGTACTTGAAATGAGGCACAACAGGACTGGCGGCATCTTGGGAGCACTGGGGCGCAGGTTCGATCCCTGGCCCAGCACAGCATAGTTGGTTAAGGATACAGCATTGCCACAGCTATGGCTTAGGTCGCAGCTACGGCTCGGATCTGATCCCTGGCCCAGGAACTCCATATGCCGTGGGGCAGTCAAAAAAGAAAAAGAAAAAAAAAATACTTGAAATAAATGGAAAGTTTCTGGTGAAAATAAATATGGATATATAGCTATTAAAGTATTCTTTTATATTATTATTTCACATCTTTATTCATTTTGTCTTACAGAAATTAGCAACTTTGTTCTCACTCTATTTTTCATAGTTTTAATTTTAAATATTTTGAGGCTGCATTTTTACTAAAGGAGCAGGACAATTTTATCTTCATTGTAGCTTTTTCCTTTTGTTACCATAAAATAACCTTACTCATTCTTTTTGATGCCTTCTGTCTTTATTTAAGATTGCATTTTTCATCTGGACCTATCTCATATACCTTAGTCTATTATTTTTAACCTTTCTAGATCCTTTAGTTTTACCCATTTTTTTAAAAAGTTTATGACACAATTTATTCTCTGACTTGATCTATTTTAATGGGTGACTTTAAGCTGTTAACTTTAGGAATATCTACTATATCTGATCTAGTTATCTCCTTATGTCATCCTATGTACCTGACTTTCTTATTTCCCTGGACTTATAGTTTATAACACCCTCTTGCCCCACCCTTCCTGTTCACCTCTCCTCAGCTCCATGCAGCCTGGGTGCTAAGGCTTCATTCTCCCTCCACACAGCAGCCCAGGCACAGTCCTCAACCACCAGGATGTTCTCAGGACTTCTGGTCTGGAGCAGAATGACAAGAGGAAGATGGGGTGGGAGAGGTCCCTGCCTCCCAGCAGCAGTGCTCGGCAGACACAGGGTGGTGTCTGGGTCCAGCCCAGACTCCACGCCTGCCTCTTCAGCCCATGTGAGGTCAGGGCCACGTGGAGGGCAGAACAGCCCTTTCCTTGGAGCTGGGAAACTGGCAACACAGCCAGTGTTGCCCGGCCCCCTTTTTATTCTGGGCCTCACCCAGGAGCTTAGAGAGGCTGCAACATTAGGGCATGTGATAGGATCACTTCTGTGCACTGGACTCTGTGGACTGAACTCTGATCCCCGAAGCATTTCAGGATGAAACTGGACCATCAGAACAAAGAGAAAGAAGAGGAAAAAGGCTCCGTGAAAAGAAGTCTGTCCCACGTGCAGCCCAGAATCCATTGATCCTACCTTCCTGACGAGATCATCCCATTCTCACCCTGATTTAAACTCAGCACAAGCCAAGGCCATGAATGAGACCTGGAGTCTGGGCCATGAGGAGAAACTTGGTGCCCAAGCCTATCCCCACCAACCCAGGGATGCAGCTCCTGCCTGGAGGAGGCGGGAGGCAAGGATGGCGCAGAAGTGCCACCTGAGGGTGAGGGCAGGTGAGTGTCTCAGACTCCTGAGGGCAGAAGCCACACAGGAACCACAGAAAAAAGGTCCAAGAGATGCCAGCTGCTGGCGAGGAGCAGCTGGAATGCTCATACACATGCCTGGAGGGAGGAGGCACTAGCTCAGCATGTTGGAAAGCTGCCAGTAACTACTCCTGTGGACCATGTGCAGACTCTGTGCCCCAGAGACTCCGCTCCCATGCCCAACCCATGACATGGGGGCATCTATTCACCAAAGGCCTGTGCCAGAGTATATCCTGCAGCACTGACCTCAACAACCCAAACTTGAAGCTATCCCAATGTCCATCAAACATGGGACATTCAGCCAATAGAGCAGCCATAGCAATGGACACAAATGAATGACAACCACTCTCAACAATGCAGATGGCATTTCACAAACACACTGTGTAGGAAATCAGACGCTAAGTAATACACACTGTATGACTCCATTTATAGAAAGTTCAAATACAAGCAAAATTAATATATGATGTTAAGATCAGAATAATGGTTAGCTTTGGGGGAGCTGGTAACTGGAAGGGGGTTCCTGGGGTGCAGGTGAGGTGCTGCTACCTGATCCAGGTGCTGGTTACGCAGAGATGTTCATTTCGTAAAAACAAACAAACAAACAAAAAATGCATTGTGCTGTGCACTCAACAATTCCTGTAATTCTCTGCATGTATGTTAGACAATAAAAAGTTTAAAAAAGAAAAGAAAGGAGGGCTGGGGAGAGAATCTGTTGCTAGGAGACATAGAAACCAGAAACAAGGATTCTGGCTTTGGCTGTTAGCCCTCAGAACTCAAGAAGATGAATATACACTGAAGCCTATGAAATATGCAGGGAATTTTAGTACCAGAGGAACACCCGGCCTGGCCAGCAACAGCCTTGGATGACCCTACAATCACTGACCCTGGGGCCACAGGATGGGGCTGTCAAAGAGCTGCTACCCTGGGGGGGATGCTGCCCATCTCTGATTAGGGGAAGGCATTTCAAAATTTTATTTAATTTTTCTCTATTCCCTGGCCCCCTTCCTGAACCTCCTCCCCTTTGCCGGGAGATGGGAGACCAGGACCCATGCCATTTCCCAAGTTCCCCCTAACTTCCACCAAGCCCTCTCCTCTGCCTATCAAGCCCTATGGCCTCCCTGCCCCGGCCAAGGAGCTGTCCACACTGAGAGGAAACAATGCTGTGCACCAGGTGTCCTGACACCCACTTAGGGCCGGATACCCACTTATTTCCTGGTATGTACTGTATTTCCATTCTTTGCCTTTTACAGTATCTGTGTGGGGCCCCAACCTGTGTTTCTAGCAGGCTTCTGTGAGATATAGGCACCCCCAACCTGTGGGTCACACTTCAAGGGGTAAGAGCCTCAGGGATCTGCTTGAATTAAACAGAATTAAATAATTATATAACCTGTGGTAAAGCATGATGATGAAAAACATGAAATTAGATGCTTAACATGCCCTAACTTTCAAGCAGATGCAAGATTTATGCATAAGACAGACCAGTTATACCAAAAAAAGAGAAAAAAACCCAAGTGTTTCCTCCATAGCTGAGCTTAGAGTGAGTATGAGTCCTAAAACTGCAACACAACTGATGATCTAATAAAAATTGTGAAGTAAACAACTCTAAGGCATATAGATTAGAAATATGAAATCACATGCTTAACAGATCCTGGTTCAGTACACTCTGTGGGTTGAAGGTGAGGAGAGGGAAATAAATAAAAGAGCATCACGTGAATCCCCTTTCCAAACCCAGAACTCAGTCCTCGACAACACTCCTTGTTAAAAAGGCTACTGTTTTCCTCTGACTTGATGAATGAGAAGATCCCCCCTCTGCCCCCCATATAGCTGAACATTGCATTTTAAATTTTTATTTAATTAATAGACTTACTTAGAGCAGTTTGGAATTCACGGCAAAAACTGAGCAGAAAGTACAGAGAATTCCCACATACACCTCTCCCCACACCCAGTTTCCCCCAGTGTCAACATTCCCAGCCCAAGGGACGCATCATTATACTGGATGAACCTACCAGGACACTTCACCATCACTCAAGGTCCATGGCTGACATTACAGTTCCCTCCTGGTGTTGTACATTCTATGGATCTCAACAAATAAATACTGACAATGCAGTATCCACCAATATAGTATCATACAGAGTATTTTCACTGTGCTAAAAACTCCCTGCGTGCCACCTCTTCAGCCTTCCCTCCCTCAAAATCCCTGAGCCATCATAAATCTTACTGTCTCCATAGCTTTGCTTTTTCTGGAATGTCATATATTTGGAATTACACAGTATGTAGCTTTTCAGATTGCATTCATTTAGTAATCTGCATTAAAGATTCCATTTAAGGTTACAAGTCTTTTTTAGTGCTGAATAATATTCCATCATCAGGAAGCACCACAGTTGTTTATCCATTCACTTAATGAAGTCATCTCAGTTGCTTCCAGGTTTGGGTAACTATGAGTAAAGTTGCTGTAAACATCCGTGTGTAGGTTTCTACATGGACATAAGTTTTCAGTTCATTTGGGTGAATATCAAGGAGCATGACTTTAGGAAAGAGCATGCTATGTTTTATAATAAACAACTAAACTGGCTTTTAAAGAGGATGCATCATTCTGCATTTCTACCACCAATGAACAAGAGTTCCTATTGCTCCACATCCTCATCAGCATTTGGTGTTATCCATGTTTTGGATTTTGGCCATAACTGATGTGCAGTGGTGCCTCACTATTGTTTTCATTTTTAATTCCTTAATGACATATGGCATTTTTACTAATGCTTACTTTCCATCTGTATATCTTCTTTGCCAAGGTGTCTGTTTAGGTGCTTTGCCCATTTTTCAATCAGGTTGTTCTCTAATTGTTGAGTTTTAAGAATTCTTTGTATTTTTGGATTACAGACCTTTTTAAAAAATTTCCCTTTGGTATAGTTGACTTACAATGTTGTGTTAATTTCTGCTGTATAGCAAAGTGATTCAGTTATGCATATCCATTCCCATGTGGGTTATCACAGAATATTGAGTAGATTTCCCTGGTCCCCACTGACCATCCATTAACAGTCCTTTATCAGATATGACTTTTGACAACATTTTCTGTCTGTGGCTTGTCTCCTCATTCTCCTGACAGTGTCTTTCACAGAGCAGGAGTTTCAAATTTTAATGAAGTCCTATCAATTCTTTCATGTATCACAACTTTGGTGGTGTTAAAGAGTCATTATCAACCCAAAAATCATTGAGATTTTCTCCTCTATGTTATCTGTTGTAAATTTTATAACTTTATGTTTTACATTTAGGTTCATGCTCTGTTTTTTTAATTTTTGTGAGCTTGCATGTGGATGTCCAGTTGTTCTTGTACCACTCGCTGAAAACTATCTGTTCTCCGCTGAATTGGCCTTGCTCCGTTGTCAGTTGACTATATTTACATGGGTCTGTTTCTCAGCTCTCTATTCTGTTCCGTTGATTTGTGAGTATTATTTTGCCAACACCACACTGTCTTAACATCCAAGTTGGATAGTGTTTCAGTCTTCCAACTTGGGTTTTCACCCTCATTATTATGTTGGCTACTTTGGGTCTTTTGTTTTTCCATATAAACTTTAGAGTAAGTTTGTGGATATAAACAAAATAACTTGCTAGGACTGCTGGTTTTCACATTTTAAAAACAACTACAAAACAAGTGATTTTATTAACTCACCGAATATTATAGAACTGGCTATATTAGTACTATATTTGTAGCTGTTATAAAACCTATGATTTCTCCTCCAAAGGCTTTCCTGCTATGATTTCTTCATTCTTGTTGACTTTCTTGGCAGTTCTGAAGCTTCTACAGAAGATCCACACAGGTAGACACACCTGAGAAGATGGTCAGGGCTCTTCCAGGGTGTCAAAGCTCAGAAGGAATAAACAGAAGGTTTTTTTCTTAAATACCATTTTAATTTGTTACAATACAGGTTGACAGTAATAATGCTCCTTCATGAGCTAGAACAATTTGAGATTCACAAGAAGTAATTAAAATGTTTAGTTAAAACAGAAGCTTCCAGAAGTTTCCGTTGTGGTTCAGCAGGTTACGAACCTGACTAGTATCCATGAGGATGCAGGCTTGATCCCTGGTCTCACTCAGTGGGTTCACTCAGTGGGTTAAGGATCCAGTGTTGCTGTGAGCTGTGATATGGGTCACAGAGGAGGCTCAGATCCTGTGTTTCTGTGGCTGTGGTGGAGGCCAGCAGCTGCAGCTCTGACTTGACCCCTAGCCTGGGAACTTACATATCCCACGGGTGTGGCCCTGAAAAGAAAGAATAAATAAAACAAAATAAAATAGAAAGCTTCCCTATGGATTTCTCTATCCATAGCACCCACCTGTGTGCCACCCCATGGATTATATGTGGATTTGGAGGCCCTTTTCAAGATCTTCACACGGACAGCCAAAATTGTTCACAAGAATAACTGCCCAGCAGAATAAACCTCTGGTCACACCACTGATACTACAGTTAGTTCAGGAGGCCCAGGAACATGTCTGCATGAAGACTGAAAGTGTGACTTTCAAGTATCAGATCACAAACTCTGAACAATGTACACAGATACTATAATAAACCAGACACTACCAACAGAAAATAACCCTTCATATGCCAGTCACTCCATACACACACACTCTCATACTTTTCAAGTGCTTATGACCTTTTGCTAAGAAAAAAAGGCATATCATGCTTGCAAACAAATCTAGGTTTTAAAATGGTCATGCTAAAAGAGATACTCACCTAAGGTGTCCTTCCATTAATTTATAAATGAGTTGTTTCTCAGGGGCCCACCACACCTTGACTTAGAGAGCTCACTTGAACAAATTCTTTACTGAATGAAAGATGAAATTAAGTAATAAAGTATCTGTTGTCTACAGTATAAAAGCAAAAAGCCTTTTAGAACAATGTATCATTATATCTAAACACATACAATAAGCAAGAAGCTACAGCAGGGAAGAAACCACTAAGTTATGAGTGATTTCTCTTCTGCTATTTTTCTACTGCTTGTTGGGTTTCATTGAGCACTTAGCCTGTTTAAAACCTGAAATCTTTTTTTTTTTTTTTTTGTCTTTTGTCTTTGTTGTTGTTGTTGTTGTTATTGTTGCTATTTCTTGGGCCGCTCCCGCGGCATATGGAGGTTCCCAGGCTAGGGGTTGAATCGGAGCTGTAGCCACCGGCCTACGCCAGAGGCACAGCAACACGGGATCCGAGCCGCGTCTGCAACCTACACCACAGCTCACGGCAACGCCGGATCGTTAACCCACTGAGCAAGGGCAGGGATCGAACCCGCAACCTCATGGTTCCTAGTCGGATTCGTTAACCACTGCGCCACGACGGGAACTCCAAAAACCTGAAATCTTTAAGTCTCACCCTGCAAGGCCAAAAAAAATTTGTTGGTGACAATTAAACACTGCTTGGATTCTGACCTGGGATATCAGGAAAAAGGCAGAATGGGCCACTCCCAGGGCCTGACCCTCCAAAGAAATACTGAAAAATAAGGCCCAAATAGTCAGAATCAACTATCAAAATTCTAGAAAACAGTTAAAGGTTCACAGCTACTAAGCAAACACTGAAGCAAGGAAAAGGCAACATAAAAATGGAAGAAGAGCTCTGTGTGTCTTTATCTGCCACTGTCCCACCTCTCTCAATGGTGCAGCATTTTAAAAGCAGCAGCTCACATCCCCAGCACAGGACTCTGGTCCCTGAGTCCAGAAGAAGAAGAGAAGACCTTATTTGCAAAAAACTATGCTTGTCAGTTGGATCTAATCTGCCTGGAGGCTGCCTGAGGACTGGCACAATGGGCTCATCTCTGTTTCACAAATCTTGGAGCTCACTCAGGGGATAAAATCAGCAGGCACTAAGGCAGTGGACAACTGACAGCTACCTGGGACAGAAGACTACATTGAGGGACACAGTAAAGCTAAGTTAGAGAGTTTACAGCAAAATTCCTCTAATGGAACTAAACATATCAACCCCCTCTTTCAACTGGAAAAAAAAAAAAAACAACAACAACAACAAAACTGTTGAAACCATCTAGCACTTTACTTTGATTCTATTTCATCAAAGAATCAAAAACTCAGTATTTCAAACTTAAATCTTACAATCAAAGAGCAAGGCCCAATCTGTTAAAGCACCCTATTCATCTGGTACATGTCTCTTAGTTCTGCTGTTGGTTTGAATTTTGTTTGTGCGTTTCTGGGTGGCAGGGGCAGCTAAAATTCTCAGGCAGGGGAAAGAATCTCAAGCAGGTTACACCTGACCCATATTGACAGCATGTAATGTACTTAATTTCTCAAATCCTACATTTAACTGTACCAGAATGCATTAAACTATATTTCTGAATAAATATCTGTGGACAGAAATGCTTACTATCTATATCTATAGATAAAATAAATCCAATAAAAAATCTTAATAGTTTCTCACAGAACCTGACATACTGATTTAAAAGTTCACAGGAAAAACATTTAAGAATAGAATTTTTTTGGCCACACCCACAATATATGGAAGTTCCCCTGCCAAGGATCAAACCTGCACCTCAGTGACCCAAGCCACTGCAGAGACAACACTGGATCTAAAGACCCACTGTGCCACAGCAGGGACTCCTAGAACTTTTAAAATTAAAGAAATATAAGAAAATTGCCCTAGGAAAGACCTCAACTTACTATAAGGCTGTAATAATTATAATACTGTGATACCAGTGTCAGAACAGAAATTCCAAAAAGAGATCCACACATACTGGATAGCTGGCTGTCTGTTAAAAAATAAAAATGAAAACAATTCTATTTCATAGTACACACAAAAGTAAACAAGATTATAGATGAGCATGTAAAATATTTTTACATATTTCTTTATAATATCAGGATATGGAAATATTTCTTAAGACATATCGTTTAAGAAAATATTTATATATTTAACTACATCACAGTGTAAACCTCTTATGGCAAATGACAGTCTAGAGTCTAGAAGAAGATATTGGTAACATATTTTAAAAGTAGCCACAATATATAGAGATCCTATAAACTGTTAGGAAAAAATGCAAACACCTTTTAAAAGTATCCACAGTGTACAGAGATCCTATAAATTGGTAGGAGAATTATAAAGGGATATGAATATGTAATTTAATGAAGAAGCAATCTCCATAGTAAATGGCATAAAAATAAACTCAAACTCATTAAATTCAGGAAACACAAGCTAACAATGATGAATACCCTGAGGCTGATTTACTGTAAAACTAGTAAAGTGAAAGTTTCTCGTGGGCCCTTTACAAGGCTCTGGCTTCCCATGTTATTCATAGAGTCATACGCTTTTGCAAATCTTGTAAAATTAATTGTTCATGGACTTTTTGGAATCTAATAAAGACGAAGGTAACTGGTTTAGATACAGCGATGTGACTTGTACTCATATCGGTGTAATTAGAATATTGTTACCCTTTCCCAATGGGATTGATGTCCAGTGACACTTCCGCTGCCCTGTGCCATCTCACCCCATGTAATGACATGTGGGCATGGGACCAGAGGTCGAGCCACCATAAAATATGTTATCAGCATCTTCTACCAGAAGGACAAGAAAGCATTTTAACATTAGTCACTGGAGAAAAAAACTTGAAATGCCCCTAAAATTTTACCATTCATAAATGCAAGAAACTAATGCAAGTTGCTGACCTCTACAGTAATCCTAAATATGCTAAAATAAACTTTCCTAGATTATTAGGTGGAAAAAACTTTAAGGAATGACATCAGTGAAAAAAATCAAACTAAGGAAATGCAAAATTCTACCTCTCAATAAAAAAGGAAAAACTGCAAAAACTGTCTTCATTAACTTTTTAAGAACTCTGAAAATTATCAAAGGCTTATAGCAACATGGGGAGTGTTTATTCAAGAAAAATGGCTAAATCTCAGTAAGAAGACTGATATCTGTATAGTTTTTTTTTAACTACAGTCCCATCCCCCACTCTCCAGCAGTAGCCTTGAAAATAACAGCCCACAGTCATAGTATCAGAGAGAGCAGAATGGGGCTCTTTCATAAAGAAATGTTATTATTTCTTTCAACCCATCTGGTGGTTCCCTGGAAGGCCAGATCAAAAGGCTTATTTTTATTTCATCTTACTAGGAAATCTCCCAGTGCTAAAGTTACTACTCAGGGATATTTGTTGAAAACATTTCTAGGCAAATGTTTTATTCTCTATTGCCTAGGGTAATATATAACAGTTTGGGCAAACAATATAGTAACCAGAAAGCTTAAGATAAAAGAAGAATAAGAGGGCCAAAAGAGCTTTGAAAAGTTCTTAATATTCCTGGGAATATAAAAATCCATGCACATGCTCCAGAAAGGCCTGAGAATGCACTAAGCTCTCACCCCAGAGTTGTCAACCACCTGGCTGACTAATGAAGGTATGGTATGCCCCACCATGCACACAGAGCCCCTTGGCAAAAACTGAGGCATTTTGGGGTTCCAAGCATTTGAAGAAACTTCTAATCATTAGCAAACCACCAAGCTCTCAGAACAGACTGCAGCAGCCACACACAACAAAGAATATAGAGGTAATAAGATTAGTTCAGAAAAGTTATCAACACAGAACAACTACAAAAGGCAGCAACAACAAAGCCTGGTGGGAGGGGAGAATATAATTTCCAGAGTTATTACATGACAATATGCAAAATGCCCACTTTTCAATTAAAAAAAAAATGTGAAGCATACAAAGAAACAGAAAAGTATCACCCAACGCAGGGGTGGGGTGGGGGGTGGGGAGAGGAAGCAACCAAAAGAAGACACTTTCTCTGAGGAAGCACAGACATTGGACTTACTGAACAGAGACTTTAAATAAGACTTTAAGAATTATAAAGGAAACCATAACTGAAGAACTAAAGAGGAGTTCCCACTGTAGCTCAGAAGGTTAACAAGCTGAGTAATGGGGAGGTCCCATCATGGCTCAGTGGAAACAAATCTGACTATTATCCATGAGAACGCAGGTTCAATCCCTGGCCTTGCTGAGTGGGTTAAGGATCCTGTGTCATGTAAGCTGTGGTGTAGGTCGTAGACACGGCTCGGATCCTACATTGCTGTGGCTGTGGTGTAGGCCAGAGCCTACAGCTCTGATTCGACCCCTAGCTGAACCTCCATATGCTGTAGGTGCAGAACCTTCATATGCCATGGGTGCAGCCTTAAAAAGACAAAAAAGAAAAAAAGAAAAAAAAAAGAAACTGACTAGTAGCCATGAGGATATGGCTCAATCCCTGGACTCACTCAGTCCATAAGGATCTGGCATTGCCACAAGCTGCAGCATAGGTCGCTGATGTGGCTCAGAACTGACATTGCTGTGGTTGTGGCACAGGTCGGCAACTGCAGCTCCAATTTGACCTCTAGCCTTGGAATTTCCATATGCCACAGGTGTGACCCTAAAAAAGAAAAAAAAAAAAAAACTAAAGGAAAACAGCAGAATAATATCTTACCAAACAGAGTTTACAATAAAGAGACAAATGTTATAGAAGAAAAATAATAGAAATTATGAAACTAAAAAATATACTAACTGAAAGTAAAAATACTCTATAGGCGCTCAACAGCAGGTTTTATTAAGGAGATGAAAGAGTCAGTGAACTCGAAGACAGATCAATAGATTGTCCTGTCTGAGAAACAAAAAGAAAAAAAATTAAGAAAAATGAACATAGCCTCACAGATTTGTGGACACCAGCTCAGAGGAAGCACAGACATTGGACTTACTGAACAAAAACTTTTTTTTTGTCTTTTTGTCTTTTCTAGGGCCGCTTCCCACAGCATAAGGAGGTTCCCAGGCTAGGGGTCTAATCGGAGCTGTAGCTGCTGGCCTACACCACAGCCACAGCAATGCTGGATCCGAGCCACGTCTGCGACCTACACCACAGCTCTCAGCAATGCCGAATCCTTAACCCACTGAGCAAGGCCAAGGATCGAACCAGTAACCTCATGGTTCCTAGTCGGATTTATTAACCACTGCGCCACAACAGAAACTCTGACAAAGACTTTAAATAAACCTTTAAGAACTAAAGGAAACCACGACTAAAGGACTAAAGGGGAGCTCCCATTGTGGCTCAGCAGGTTAAGAACCTGACTAGTGGGGAAAGTCTCAGAAACACAAAGAATATTTGAAGACATAACGGCAGAAAAACATTTCAAATCTTATGAAAAACATGAATCTACACATTCAAGGAGCTCAAGGAGGATAAACTCAAACACTCATCTATATACATCATAGTCAAACTGGCAAAAACTAAGGAGAGAATCATGAAAACAATGAATGTTCAGTCACCCTTCAGTAAGATTAAAGACTGATATCTCATCAAAAACCATGGAGACCAGTAAGACATGACACTCAACTTTCTGAAATTGAGAAGAATAAAAAGCTGACAATGGAAAATTCTACATCCACCAAAACTGTTCTTCAATAATGAAGGAGACGTTGGGATATTCCCAGATAAAGAAAAAACAGAAGTTCATAGCTGCCAAAAGAAATGCCAAAGCAAGTCCTTCAGGCAGAAGTGACAAGACACTAAGTAGTAATCTGAGTCTATGTGAAGCAACAGAGACCATCACTAAGGGTAATTACACAGGTAAATATAAACTACAACATGAATGCATTTTTGTTTGTAACTGCTTTCTTTCAACTTATTTAAAGTGTCTGCATAAAGCAAGATTATGGGTCTGTTTTGATGAGCATACAATGTATAAAGGTACAATTTGTGACAGAAAGAGAGGAGAATGGAGCAAAGTTTCCATATACAATGAAGTTGGTATTAATAATAACTATTTTGTTATAGTTTAAAATGCTAAATGTAATCTCCAGGGCAGCTACTAAATAAATAACTCAAAATTTATAGTAAAAGAAACAACAAGGGAATGAAAATGGTACACTATAAAATAGTTATTTACTCACTAAAGACAGTAACAGAGGAACTAAGGAACAAAAAAGGCTTAAAACATACAGAAAATAAATGAGAGAAGTGAATTCTTTCTTACCAGTAATCACATATTACGTAAATGAATTAAGTTCTCCAAAAAAGGGAAGGAATTGAAAGCAAGGATTAGAAAACATGATCAAACTATATCCACAAGATACTTACTTTAGATTTAGACTTAGGTTGAAAGTAAAAGGGAAGCAAAATATATACCATACAAACAGGAATGAAAGGAGAGCTGGAGTGTATAAACTAACATCGGACAAAATAGACTTTAAGAAAAAAAATGCTACAACAGACAAAGATGAACAGTATATCATAATAAAAGCCCAATCCATCAAGAAGATATATATACACGCACACATATATATATACACACAACAGAGCCCTCAAAACTCATGAAGCAAAAACTGACAGAATTGAAGGAAGAAAAAGACTATCAAAATAATAATTAGAGACTTCAATATCCCAGTTTCAATAATAGATAGAGCAACTACAGAGAATATCAACAAGGAAAGAGAATACTGAAACAAGACTATAAACCAACTCAACATAACAGACATCTACAGAATGCTCAACCTACTAAAAGCAGAATTCTCCAGGATAGATCATATTGTAGTTCTAGATCATAGGGAACATTCTCCAGGATAGAAAATATACTGGACCATAAAACAAGTATCCATAAATTTTTAAAGATTCAAATCATGCAAAGTTATATTCTCTGATCACAATAAATTAAAAAAAATAATATGAGATTTCAAAAACTTCCAAACATGTGCAAATTAAACAACACACTCCTAAGTAACCCATGGGTCAAAGAAATCACAAGAGAAATTAGAAAACACTTTGAGGTAAATGAAAAAGTAAACATGCTCTAGAAAAAGTTAATCCTTCACACTAGAGTTTACTTCTTCTAAATGAAAGCAATGCTTAGAGGAAAATTTAAACCTGCAAATTCTTACACTAAAAAAAAAATCAATAATATAACCTTCTACCCTAAGACATTAGAAAATAAGTAAACTAATCCTATATCAAACAGAAGAAAAGAAAAAGATTAGAGTAGAAACGAATTAAATATAGAATTTTTGAAACAGAGAAAATCATAAGAACCAAAAGTTGGTTCTTTGAAAAGATCAAAAAAATTGACAAACTTCAGAATTTCCTATGTGGCTCAGCAGGTTAAGGATACGGCATTATCACTGCAGTGGCTCAAGTCACTGCTATGGCATGGGTTTGATCTCCACCCTGGGAATTTCCATATGCTGTTGGTGTAGCAAAAAAAAAAAAAAGACAATTTCAGCTAGACTGACCATGGAGAAAAATAGAGAGCACTCAAATTACTAACATCAGGAAGGAAATACTGGACAATAGTGCAAACTTACAAAAATCAAGAGGATTCTAGGGGAATATATGAATGATTGATGCCAAAAAAATCAGATAACCTGGATGAAATGACAAATTCCTAGAAAAACACAAACTACCAAAACTGACTCAGAAGAAATAGAAATCACAAATAAGCTAGTAATAGAGTCAGTGCTATGAATTGCACATTTGTATCCCCTCAAATTCACATGTTGGAGCCCTAACCCTACTGTGATGGCACTGGGTGGGGGGCGCTTGGTGATGAAAGCGAAGCCCACATTAGTAAGATTAATACCCTGTGTGAAGGTACATGGACAAGATGATCCGTCTCTCTTTGCATGGGAAGATACAATAAGAAGACAGCCAACTGGAAGACAGCCCTCAGGAGGAACCTAACCAGCTAGTACCTTGACCTTGGACTTCCCAGTCTCCAGACCTGTGGGAAGTAAGTGTTTGTTGTTTACGCCCCCCAAATCTATGGTATTTGTTATAGCAGCCCAAACACATTAAGATAATCAGGAATCAAAACACTTCCATCGGGAAAAGCACAGAACCAGGAGTTCCCATTGTGGTACAGAGGAAACAAATCCAACTATCCATGAGGCTATCCATGGAAGATGTGGGTTTGATCTCCGGCCTCATCCAGTGGGTCAGGGGTCCAGCATTGCTGTGAGCTGTGGTGTAGGTTGCAGATGTGGCTCAGATCCTGCATGGCTGTGGCTGTGGCATAGGGTAGCAGGTGCAGCTTTGATTCAACCCTTAGCCTGGGAACTTCTATATGCCACACATGCGGCCCTAAAAAGCAAAAAAGAAAGAAAGAAAAGAAAAGCCCAGAACCAGATGGCTTCACTGGTGAATTTTTAAAAATCTTTAAAGAAAAGTTAACTATAATCTTTCTCAAAATGTTCCCAAAGTAGAAGAGGGAACAATTCCTAATTCATTCTATAAAGCCAGTATTACCCTGATACCTAAGCCAGATAAAGACATTAGAAGGAAACTTCAGGGAGTTCCCGTCGTGGCGCAGCGGTTAACGAATCCGACTAGGAACCATGAGGTCGCGGGTTCGGTCCCTGCCCTTGCTCAGTGGGTTAACGATCCGGCGTTGCCATGAGCTGTGGTGTAGGTTGCAGACGCGGCTCGGATCCTGCGTTGCTGTGGCTCTGGCGTAGGCTGGTGGCTACAGCTCCGATTCGACCCCTAGCCTGGGAACCTCCATATGCCGCAGGAGCGGCCCAAGAAATAGCAAAAAGACAAAAAAAAAAAAAAAAAAAAAAAAAAAAGAAGGAAACTTCAGGTTTTCTTGTGAATATAGATGCAAAAATACTCAATAAAATATTAGAAAATCGAATCTAAGAGCATGTGAAAATGGTTATTCACCATAACCAAGTGGGATTTACTACAGAAATAAGGTTAGTTTAACATATGAAAACCAATCAATTTAATACACCACAGTAAAAGAAGAAATCACAAAACCTACATGATGCAGAAAAAACATCTGATAAATTTCAACAAACTTTCAAGATAAAAACACTCAATAACTAGAAATAGAAAGGAATTTCTGGGGAGTTCCCATCATGACACAGCAGAAACAAATCTGACTAGGAACCATGAGGTTGAACGTTCGACCCCTGGCCTCACTCAGCAGGTTAAGGATCTGGCATTGCCATGAACTGTGGTGTAGGTCGCAGACACAGCTTGTATCTGGCGTTGCTGTGGCTGTGGTGTAGGCCAGCAGCTACAGCTCTGATTAGACTCCTATCCTGGGAACCTCCATATGCCACAGATGTGGCCCTAAAAAGACAAAAAGACAAAAAAAAAAAAAAAAAAAAAAGCAAGAAAGGAACTTCCTCAATCTTATAAAAAACATCTATGAAAAACCAACAGTTAACAAACAACACACTTAATGGGGAAAGACTGAAGCTTTCCTTCTAAGATGAGGAAAAGGACAAGGATCATATTACCGAAGGTTCTTGCCAGGAAAAATTAGGCAAGAAAAGTATATAAAATGCACCTGGTTTAGAAAAGAAGTAAAACTATCACTATTGTCAAATGACATGATCCTATATAAAGAAAACCTTAGGGATTGGGAGCTTGGGCTTATCAGACACAACTTAGAATAGATTTACAAGGAGATCCTGCTGAATAGCATTGAGAACTTTGTCTAGATACTCATGTTGCAACAGAAGAAAGGGTGGGGGAAAAAATGTAATTGTAAGGTATACATGTAAGGATAACCTGACCCCCTTGCTATACAGTGGGAAAATAAAATAAATAAATAAATAAATAAAAAATAATTTGCTCAAAGTCACAAAGCTATTAAATGGTAACACTGGCAATCAAAAAAAAAAAAAAGAAAACCTTGACGAACACACACACACACACACACACACACACACACACACACAAAACCCAAACAAATTAATGCTCATAATAAACAAGTTCAGCAAGGTTAGAGGATATAAGTTCAAAATACAAAAATCAGTTTTTTCTACACTAACAATGAGAAATTTGAAAATGAATGTAAGGGAAAAACCACACTAATAATAGTAGCGAAAAGAATGAAATATTCAGAATTTAACCAAAGAATTTTAAGATTTGTACACCGAAAATCACAAAACATTATTGAAAGGAATTAAAGACAAATAAATGGAAGGCAGCCATGAACAGACTCAATGCAATCTGTATCAAAATCTCAGCGAGATATTTTTCAAAAATCCTACAATTCATGTGGAAATGCTAGAGACCCGGACTAGCCAAACTATCTTGAAAAGGAACTACAAAGTTGGAGGACTTTGGATTTTGATACTTACTACAATGCTATAGTAATCAAGACCGTGTGGTACAGACATAAGGATAACTAAACAGATCAATGGAGCTGTAAGTCCAGAAATATAACTATCCAATTTGTAGATAACTAATTTTCAACAAGGGTGCCAGGACCATTCAATGGGGAAAGAAGAATCTTTTCCCAAAATAGCACTTGGACAACTAGATATCCATAAGCAAAGAATGAAGATGGACTCCTAACTTATGTCAAAACCAAAACTAACTCTAAATGGATCATTCTAAATAAATATCAACCTTCATGACTCAACTTTATTTGCTATTTATATTCTTTCTGTTAAAAGAACTAGAGAAGTTGGGTCCCATGAAAGCCAGAGAAAAAGTGGGGAAAACGGCAACTCTTCTTGGCCCCTAAAAGGACTTCAAATTGACCTAAACAACTGGAAAGGCAATTTGAAGATTTTAGTGGCATTAAGGTGCTTATCCCTTGACCTGGGAATTCTGCTTCGGGATCTACTCTGCCAAAGAATCCTAAACAGGCAGTAAGTGAACCTATATGACCAGAAGGATATGGGAAACAACACAAATGCTACAAGAATGTTGCAGAATGGCCACACAACTAATCTCACTTGTATGATTTAAAAAAAAAATACTCATGCAAGCATTCCATGTTTATTTTGGAGACACAGAAATGAAGTAAAAACACAACTAATCTCACTTGTATGATTTTAAAAAAAATACTCATGCAAGCATTCCATGTTTATTTTGGAGACACAGAAATGAAGTAAAAAAAGAATGTTCTCTTTAGTTATAAAAGGAACGAAATAGGTCAGGGGAGGATACAAATGGGATTGTAACTGAATCTATGATGTTTTGGTTCTTTAAAGATAGTGTGAAGAATTGATGCAAATATTTCAAAGTTTAAGCATCTGATTCTGCATCGTGCAAACCTGCATATTCTTAGGCTCACTCTCTGACCTTTTCTGTCTGAAGATCAGCTGAGAACACTGACCTGAGTGGAAGAAATACTTGAAGCTTAACAAATCTATCAACAAAGTATAGGGAAAAAACAGTCATCAGCCCTTCATGAAATGCTAAGTAAAATAACAGTGTGTTAACAGTTTTCGTCTATCAAACTGGAAGCATTGGTTTCTCTTACCCCCATGGTGGTGGCCCACAAAGGTGTGGGGACAATAGCCCTGTCACACAACTCCCTTCAGGAACCTTGAAAACATATATGTCCCTTGGCTGGAGCAGTTCAAATCTGGCAATTTATCATAAAGTAAGTGTCTCCTGATGTTGTACAAAGATTTTGATATAAAGATGTACACTATCAAGTTACTTTGTAGATAAAAAGAGAAGACAGGAGGAGTTCCCATCCTGGTTCAGTGGAAATGAACATGACTAGCATCCATGAGGATGCAGGTTCAATCTCTAGTCTTGCTTAGCAGGTTAAGGATCTGGCATTGCTGTGAGCTGTGGTGCAGGTTGCAGACGCAGCTCAGATCTGGTGTTGCTGTGGCTGTGCTGTAAGCTGGAGTTACAGCTCCAATTGGATCCCTAGCCAGGGAATTTTCATATGCTCCAGGTTGTGGCCCTAAAAAGACAAAAAGAAAAGAGAGAGCAAACAGGAGAACAACCAAAATGCCCAACAATTGTTGGGTTAATTGGAATTTGTTATATAAACCATGAATATACAAGTGGATGTGTATGCAGACACTGAAAACCACATGTAGGTGAACAGCTAAGTACTTAAAAAACACGTTCATGTGTGGCAGGCAGGCTTTCTGTAAGCACAGAGAGATGGGCTCACTTTGTCACAGGGACCCCAAAGAAGCTTAGGGTGTTGGAAATTTCTCAAACTTTTCCCAAGTATGCAGGGCACAGCCCCAGCCTGGAACCTCCCTTGTCTGCACGATCATTAGAATTGACCTGTACCGGGAGTTTCCGTTGGTGGCGCAGTGGTTAACGAGTCCGACTAGGAACCATGAGGTTGTGGGTTTGGTCCCTGCCCTTGCTCAGTGGGTTAACGATCCAGCGTTGCCGTGAGCTGTGGTGTAGGTTGTAGACGTGGCTTGGATCCTGTGTTGCTGTGGCTCTGGCATAGGCTGGGGGCTACAGCTCCGATTCGACCCCTAGCCTGGGAACTTCCATATGCCGCGGGAGTGGCCCAAAGAAATAGCAAAAAAAAGAAGACAAGAAAGAGTTGACCTGTACCAGTCAACCACCAAGTATGCACATGCAGCTAGTGTCCAGCAGTTTCATTCAATTCCCTGGTAATTCTGAGAGGTAAGGCGCCCTAATCCCTATGTCACAAGATGGGAGCAGAGTAGAGGTCAAATGTGCATGGGACAAGAAGCAGTGGGGCAGTGTCCCCACTCCATCACCCCCATCCCACTGGTTCTGGCCCCGTTACCTCCAACATCAGGGGTGCTAACATACTTTAGCATATGTGCAAGCCCCTTACTCCAGCACATCTAAGATGCCAATAGGGGCAAGATGGCCCAATAGAAGAACCACACTGCTTACAAACACTGACACTGTCCACTGGGAAGACCCACATGGGCTCTGGGAGTGTTGACAGTGAAAGTATGCACATCCTGGACTCAAAACACCTGCACACTAAATTATCAATGATTATTTGAGAGTTATGAAATTAGGGTAGGTTTTTTGGCCCATATGTATTTTCTAAATTTTCTACAGTGATTTATATTACTACTAAGATTAGAAAAAATGACAAACAGAAAAAAAAGAAAAATGAGTCCCCATTGTTACTTAGTGGGTTAAGGACCCAATGCTACCCTCATGAGGATACAGGCTGGATCCCTGGCCTCACTCAGCGGGTTAAGGATCTGGCTTGGCTGTGGAACACACCAGCAGCTGTAGCTCCAATCTGACCCCTAGCTCAGGATCTTCCTTCCATATGCTACAGATGTGGAAAAGAAAGAAAGAGAGAGAGAGAGAGAAAGGAAGGAAGGAAGAAAAGAAAAAAGAAAAAAAATGACAAACAGGACATTAAAGGAAAAAATAAAATAAATGAGCCAACTAGATTTACCATGAAACTAATGAAGTTTAAGCTTCAGGGGGAGAGGGGATGTCCTACCCATCCATGATCCATCCAAACCCCATGGGAGAGGCCCTGGCTGGCTTGTATTTGCAGTTTTAGTCCCCAAAGGGCACATGCTTCAGGCCCCAGGAAGCCATGATCTGACTTGGAACCAACAAATTTGGTATACCTAACAAGTACATGCTAGCTGCTTTATAGAGCGAGAGAAATGGAAACATTTCAACTTGAGGACCAAAAGCCTAGGTAATCACACTTGGACAATAAAGCCTGCATTCTCCTGCTCCTTTTCATAACCATCACCTCTGCTGCTACAGAATGAGCTGTGCCTCCTTCCAAATTCCCATATGCTGAAGCCCTAACCTCCCCCCCTCCATGTGATGGTATTTGGAGGTGGGGTCTTTGGGAGGTGATTAGGTTAAATGAGGACCTGGGAGGGGAGCCCTATGATGGGGATATTGCCCTTATAAGAAGAGGAAGAGAGAGGTCACCAGGAAGTGAGCCCTCACCAAGAACTAACTCCACTGCTATCTTGGACTCCAGTGTCCAGAACTGTTAGAAATAAACGTTTGTGTTTAAACTCCCTCTCCCCGACCAGCCTGTGGTATTCTATTGTAGCAGCCCGAGCTGGTTCAGACACCTGCCCTCCCTGTAAGGACTAGACCTGCTTATGTACCCACCCAGAGGTAACCTCTCCTCTCTTTAAGCCACTCCACACTGTTGATGTTTTATATATAAGCGGTGAGCTGCCAAAATTTTATAAATGCTATTCACCCAAGAACTGTGTTTTCTCTGGGATGTGTCAGGTTCTTCAAAACGTCAGCCTCTTTTCATCTGCGGTGAGATTTTCTTTTTAAATCCCTCTTTATACACTTCCTTTTGTGTGATGTCTTAGCTTTAAGTACTGAACTTTAAAGAAAAGCTGTTTTCCATTCATTGCCTTGTTTTAGATACCCTCTCCCTGAACTCTGACAATGGAAAAAGAAAGAATCGGGGTCCATTTGCTTTGAACTGCCAAGCAGTGAAGGGTCCAAGTGACAAACCTGATTACAGCCCCCAGCCCCAAGAGCCCTAAAGCCATATGCAAAAGAACCCTCAGCCAAATAAAGTTAGGTAAACATCAAAATGTAATGACACTAAAATTTAAGTGCTCTCTTGGAAAAGAAATAGGAAAACCCTAAAATTCCATAGAACCTAGTTTGCAAACCGTGGATCTGCAGTCCCATCAAGCAAGAAGTAAAAAGAATGTGGGGACTTGCCCTCTGCAAAAGCCAGGCCCCCTTCACCTTTCCATGGAAGAGGGGGGCACACACCAGGTGCAACGCACATATCCTGCAATACCACTACTGGGAAGACTTGAGACTCAAGACACGGGAGGTAAACAGGAGATGTTCATTGCAGCCAGACTTTGACTATATTCAGAAATGGTGTTTGGTAACAGTGGTCCCTCTGGATCCTGCCCATCTGCCCCATCCCATAAGACCATTCCTACCGGAATGCAAACCCTCAGCTTAGCAGACAACACCCATCACTGGGAGCATCTCAAAGCCCATATCCTCATCTCTGAGGTCTGTATAAACTGAGATTTGGGGCACATTCATATAATCAATGCATATTAATGAAGTGCCTGATAGGCAGCCAGTGCAGAGCCAATCTCACCTTGTGGGGCTGACATGTGAGGGGGAGATGTCCAAAGTAAGCATACATCTAAGAGGGTGATGAGTGCTCCAGGGGAAAAGCAGAGACCAAATTTGGGGGACGAGGGGACAGGGAAGGCCAAGGCTTTTGTTTTCATTTTTTACTGTGCTAAAGAACACATAATAAGAGTTCCTGCTGTAGGCAAAGGGATCAGTGACATCTCTGGAGCACCAGGACACGGGTTTAATCCCTGGCCCAGCACAGTGGGTTAAGGATCCGGCATTGCTGCAGCTGTGGCACAGGTCACAACTGTGGCTCGGAGCTTATCTCTGGCCCAGGAATTCCACATGCCACAAGGTAGCCAAAAACGAAGAGAAGAATAACACATAAAATTTACCAACTTAACCATTTTTAAGTATATAACAGTTCAGTAGGTAAGTACATTCACACCACTGTGCAACAGATCTCTAGAACTTTCTCATCTTATAAAGCTGAAACTCTGGACCCACTGAACAACTTCCCACTGCCTCTCCCCCAGCCCAGGCAATCGCCACTCCACCTTCCATCTCTGTGAATCTGACCATTCCAGGTGCTTCATGTAAGTAGTCATACAGCATTTGTGCTTCTGTGCCTGGCTTATTTCATAAGCATGATGTCCCCAAGGTTCATCCACATTGTAGAATATGTAAGAACTTCCTTCCTCTTTAAGGCTGTATAATATTCCACTCTGTGGAAAGATCACATCTTCATCCACTCATCCATCTATAGACATTTCAGTTGCTTCCACTCTTCTAGCTACTGTAAACAGTGCTGCCTCCCCCCACTGCCCTCTCTGGGCCCTGTTTTGGGGAAAGGCCTAGTTTTAAACAGAGCAGTCAAGGTAGTTCTCATGGAGGAGGTGGCATCTGTGGAAAGGCTTAAAGAGAGGGAGTTGTGTTCCACCTGGAGGAAGTGAGGCATGGTGCTAAGCTAGGAGCATCTTGGCATAGTGGAAGGACCAATAGGAGGCCCAAGTGGCTACAAGCATGGGTGTGAGGAATGGGGGGATGGAGAAAGAGAGTCAGACACAGAGCTAGTATGAGGGAAAGAGACCTGAGGTCACAGCAGGCTGAGCACACAGAGGGAAAGGAGGACACGCCAGTCTCCATGGTAAAGGAGCTTGTGGAGGGTGGGGGTACAGATGGTGAGGAGGTACTGTAGTCATCAGATGAAGATGACAGACTGTGGCTCAGATGAGAGTGGCAGCAGAAGGAAGAGGCAGACTACATTCCCATTCACAGGGAGATGTGCAGTCAGGGATGACACTAGTGTGCAGCCTGGGAAGAGTGGAGCTGCCATCAGGTGGAGCAGGAAGTTGTCCCAGGGAGCAGGGCAGGTGGATGCCCAGTGTGAGGTGCCCACTGACGGCCATGTCACAGATCTGCCTCTCCCCACTGCCCTCTCTGGGCCCTTCACCTCTTCTCCCTTCTGCCCAGTCTCTGTGGCTCTCAGCCACCTTTGATGGAGGTGATCACCCACAATGTTACCTATTTTCAATCACTCCTCCATCAGTTGCTCTGCAATCCACACCTGCATTTCTAGAACAACTACCACAGACTTCTAGGAATTCAAAATCACCTCTTTTCTAAAGACTGATGTCTTCAAAGCCTGCGGCTGTTTGGGCCAGATCGCATTAGCAGGGTAAGAAGAGGACAGTGAGAAAATTAGTTATGGACATGAGCAGACTGTTGGGGATTTTCAAAGACAATATCAGACCTCTACAAGATGCCCCCTTGTCGCTTCCTTCTCCAGGCAGACAGGACACTGTCATTCACCACCTCTACAAAGCCCCACTGTCCTCATTTCCTACAAAAGAGCAAGAACTGCAAGGTCAGCATGAAACCTACTTTAAAGGCTTACTTTAGAATTCTGGAAAGAAAAGTTTTGACACCCATGAAAGGAATTCTAGGAATTCACAGTTAAAGGATTTCTTGAATAATCGAGATATGACTTACTTGAGCATCCAACAAACCTTGACTAAGGGCAGGACACCGGTCAGACAGTACAGGAGCCAGGATGGTGGCATCTGAGTCCTGATGCCCACACCTTGTGGTGGGAGGTAAGATACCCACAAACTCACAAGAAGACTGGCTATGGGATACATTTAAAATGAGTTTTAATAGTGAGTGCTTAAAATCATTTATAATATTACATGCAACAGTCACTGAACTATAACCCTGAGACACTCTAGACCATAGCAGTCAAGCGGATAGAAGACGGCCTCTGTGCTGTGGGTGCTCCAGTCATGGCCGGAGAAGGGCAGCAGAACAAGCCCGCAGCTGCACATGGGACTTGCCTTGGTCTGGTTTAGAGAGGAAAGGGCTCCCTAGATCAGGCAGTAACAGTAGAGTCACCTGTATCTAGTGCCCTTCCCCAAAATCCCACCCCCATCAAAAAGTGAAACACAGAGAAGTGTGGAGTCTGGAAACGAGAAGAAGTCACTGCTCAGGCCACAACCCTGCTAATTGTGGGTGATGCTGTGGACAGATGCACCCTTCCACCCCCTGCTCCCAAAAGGCCACTAGGCCCATGAGGGAACAGGGTGGGAATGGTCCTAGGTTGGGCCAGGGAGACCAGGGCATCGCTAGGTCCAGTGCAGCAGAGCAAGGGCAGAGTGAGGAGGATGGCACCCTACCCCCTGAGACCTGGCCCAGGTCAGAGTGCAGAGTTAGGGGCAGGAGGAGAACTGAGGCCCCAGATACTGGGTCTCTGAGACAGGGTTTTCAGGCATCTTTCCCACACCATGGGGAGACAGCCACAGACATACCCCCAGTAGGAGCCATACCTGGCCCTGCGCTCCCTCCGCTCCCCTGAGTCAGCCCCATGCCCCTCTGCAAGGACTGGCCCATTCAAAGGTGGGTAGTGACTGGGAAAAAGCTAGCAAGGAGTATCCACAGGGCACAGGGAAGGGGCAGATGGGGAATGTAGAAGTCACAGGTGTGTCATTTGCTTGGGCTGCTGTTAACGAAGTGCCACAAACTGGGAGCTTTAAACTACTGAAGTTTATTAGCTCCTGGTCCTGGAGGCTGAAGTCTGAAGTCAAGGTGATGT
This sequence comes from Sus scrofa, assembly GCF_054392235.1. Lineage (NCBI taxonomy): Eukaryota > Metazoa > Chordata > Mammalia > Artiodactyla > Suidae > Sus > Sus scrofa. Next base: position 155,525,047 of record NC_139383.1, read on the forward strand.
CTCCAGGGTGGGCTCCTTCTGAGGGCTGGGGGAGTCTGATGCATACCTCTCTCTGTAGCGCACAAATAGCTGGCTCTTTCCTCTGCCTCAAAGCATCATCCTGGTGTGTCTGTATCCAAATTTCCCCTTGATAAGGACTCCAGACAGACTGGATGAGGGCCATCCCGCTCATCTCTCCAAATAAGGCCACATTCGGAGGTGCTGGGGGTTAGAACTTGAGCATATGAACTGCGGGGGGAGGAGGGGAAGGACACAGTTCAACCATAATGACCAGAAACAAAAATTACCCTAAGAAAGACAGAGGCATTCAGGTAACTGTGGGTAGGCCCCTGACCAGCATCCATTCCTTCCTCCTCCCACAACAGAACAGCCTATACTGAGGATGGACCCTGCACAAAACCAGGGAGCTCCCTCATGACAAGCAGGCCAACCACTAGAAACTCCTCTGCCTGCCCAGACTGACAGTCACAGGATGGATATATTCTAGGGCCTGAGCAAAGGTAGGTACAAGGAGGTCCTTGACCACCATGACTGGTCAAGTAGGCCATGGCTGAAACTGGTCCAATTAACAAAAAGTCCAAAATGCTTGCTCAGACAGGGGAGTGTATGGATGTGAAGCCTGAAACTGTTGCAGCCATTCTGCCACTGTGAAGCCAAAGCTGAGCTTCAGAGCAGGAAAGAGCCAAGAGAACAGCAGAGAAGAAGAATCTAATTTCTGATTACTAAACCCACCAGAGGCTCAACCTGCCTGCAGAGATCCACAAACCCAGGGGACAGCGATGCCAGGAAAATGTGATATACAATGATCAACACAAAGCAAACACTGGTGAACTTAATCATATTTAAGAATAGACAAGTCAGGAGTTCCTGCTGTGGCTCAGTGGAAATGAACCCAACTAGCATCCATGAGGATGTGGGTTCAATCCCTGGCCTCGCTCAGTGAGTTAAGGATGGATTGCTGCGAGCTGGGGTGTAGGTTACAGATGTGGCTCAAATCTGGTGTTGCTGTGGCTGTGGTGTAGGCCAGCATCTGTAGCTCTGATTCGAACCCTAACCTGGGAATTTCCATATGCCACAGGTGAGGCCAAAAAAAAAAAAGAATAGAGAACTCACCATAGAACTCATCACTCTCACTAGCAATCAAAGGATCCCTTTGCCCACTCACAGGGGTGGAAATATTAAAGAATAATAATACCAAGTGATTATGAGCATGTGGGTAAAACACAACTCTCAGACGCAGGCATGGACATGTAAATTGGCATGGATCCTACAAAAATTAGCCCCCTTCTCCCTCTTCATCTCCTCTTAATGCCCTGTAACCATGCCAAAGCGACTCTGAAAAGGTGATCAAGGTTAGGGATCTTGAAATGGGATGACCACCGGATTATCTGTTTGAAAGAACACATCTAATCAATCACGGGCTCTTACGAGAGCCCGTAGGAGCAGAGCATCTTTCCTGCTGGACTCAGAGGATCAAGGCAAGAGAGATGTGTGAAGGGCTCCATCCCTGTCACCAGCTGTGAAGATGGAGTTGGAAGCCATGAGCCAAGGAACATAAGTGGCTCCCAAAGGGTGAATGACCACAGCTGACAGCCAGCAAGGAGAAAATGATCTCAGTGCTACAAACACAAGAAACTAATCTCTACCAGCAACCTTAACTGATGGTGCAAGACAATGGATTCCCCCCAAGGACCTCAAGGAAAGAAGAGACTCCATCCAGGCCTTGACTGTGATCTGGTAAAATGAGCCATAGAATTGCTACAGAACAGTAAGACAATAAACTTGTGTCACTTTTTCCTTTTTTTGTTTTTCTTTCTTTTCTTCTTTTTTTGTTTTTGTTTGTTTGTTTTTTATGGCTGCAGGTACGGCATATGGAAATTCCCACGCTAGGGGTCAAATCCGAGCTACACCTGCCAGACTATGCCCCCAGCCACAGCAATGTGGAGCCAGAGCTGATCTGTGGCCTACACTGCAGCTCACAGCAACGCCAGATCTTTAATCCACCGAGCGAGGCCAGGGATCAAATCTGCGTCGTCATGGATACTAGTCAGGTTTGTTACTGCTGAGCCATGACAGGAACTCCCTTATGTCACTCTAAGCCACTAAACATGTGGCAATTGTTGCACAAGGAGGAGTAGAAGCAGCACATCTGCAGCCAGGACAGTGAGGCACATCTTCTTACCAGCAAATGCCTGCCCGGGTGTACATGCTAGAGTAAGTGCCCTCTGACCAGGGGACTGTCCCACACTTGTGCTGTCCAATATGGTAGCCACCAACCACTGGTGGCCCTTAAGCATTTGAAAGGTGGTTAGTACAGCTGAGGAACTGTATTCATACTATATACTTAATTAATTTAAATCAGAATAGTCACAGGTAATCTATAATTCCTCCATTGGATAGTGATGCCTAAAGCAGAGGCTCTCAAACACTGTTGCACGTTAGAATTTCCTGGAGAGATTTTTAGATGCTGATGCCCAGGCTGCATGCCAGATCAATTACATTAGACTACCTGGGGCTATAAGACGTCAGCATTTTTTAACTCTCTAGGGGATTCCAATGTTCAGGCAAGTTTGAGACCCAGTGCCCTAGGAAAATGGTCCCTCAGGAGCACACACAGTCAGATACAAGTATGGTAGCTGAATCCCCCTTGTAAGAAAGACTAAAAAAATGGAGAGCTCTAAGGTTACCATTCACACAATGCAGTATTAAGTACATGGCATTTAAAGTCAATGATGAGATCTACACATTATCAACAAGAATAACTCTAGAAAATAGCACTGACAAAAAGAAAAAAGCAGAAGAAACGCTACTGATAATAAAATGTCATTTATAATGTGAATTTTAAAATATACCAAACAATAGTACATGCTGATCACAGACATACAGTAGCAAGTACAAAAGTGCAGGCAGGAAGAAAACACACCACATGCAAGACAGCAGCAACCACAGAGGAAGGAGAAAGAAGGAGGGCGGGCCGGGGCTGGGCCCATGTGCAAGGGGAGCTTCAGTTGCATGTGAACTTATGTCATTTAAACAGATTTGAAGCAATTACAGCAAAGTATTATTTGTCCAACTGGATGTTATGACCCAAGTGCACATTGTATATATTTTCTCTGTGCTCTTCTAGTACATTTATTTTTCCATCCTAACTAAGGAAAGACAGAGTAGCAGCACAGGGGATGGTGTCTTTCAGGGGGTGGCTGGACTGTATTATCCTGAGGGAAAGAAACTGATGTGTACGTAGGTATCCTTTCAGGTGGAGAGCAAATTCTTTTCAGGAATTTAAGGACTGAAACAATTATAAGTCCTTATCCTGAAACAAACAAACAAACAAAAAACGACCAGATAACAACATCTGGCCACACATAAATTAACCAAAATAAAGAATTTAGCCCTTAGTAGAGAAAACATCTTAGGAGGATAGAGGCTGTGGTGCCCAGGGCTGCAGGGGTGCACCACAAGCACTTAAATATGGGATGACAGTGAAATATGGTAGGAAGCAGGGGCACAGAGGAGAATACAAATGTTACTAGATCTGCCTTGTAAACATAAGCTCTAACTAGGAAAAAAACAAGCTGCAGAGATGGAAAGTAATAATATTAATGTGCCAGACAGCCTATAAATTATAATAACAACTCAACTTCGCAACAACTTTTTGAGAAAGATACTGTTATAATCCACTCTGTCTTAGGAAGATTACTTCTTCTTACTAAGGAATAATACTGAGTCACAGTGCGGTATCCCCATCTGCCCAAGGTCAAGCGGCAGCACTGGGATTTGATCGTGGGTTGTCTGGGTGCAAGTGTTAACCCCCATGCTACCCTATTCTGTGAAATTAGGTATGTGTCTGCTAATTTCCTCTGTACTCGCAACAGGTATTTAAGAAACACCTTGCAAACCTGAACTTTTAATTTAAAAAAAGAATGACTTTGAAAAATCAACAAGGACATACTGTATAGTACAGGGAACTACATTCAATATCCTGTAGTAAACCATAGTAGAAAAGAATATGAAAAAGAATATATATACATACACATATATATAACTGAATCATTTTGCTGTAAAGAAACTAACACAACATTGTAAATCAACTGTATTTCAATAAAATAAGTTTCTAAAAAAATATTAAACTGGTTTAGCATTAAAAGTCTTTAAAATAGGAGTTCCCATTGTAGCTCAGCAGTAATGAACCTCTAGTATCCATGAGGACATGGGTTCGATCCCTGGCCTCGCTCAGTGGGTTAAGGATCTGGTGTGGCCATGAGCTATGGTGTAGGGTGCAGGTGCAGCTTGGATCTCACGTTGCTAAGGCTGTGGTGTAGGCTGGCAGCTGTAGCGCAGATTCAACCCTTAGCTTGGAAACTTCCATGTGTCACGGGTGCAGCCCTAAAAAAGAAAAAAAAGTATTTAAAATAAAATAAATTTTTAAAAAGAATGAATCCAACTACTAAAGACTTTTCATAACCTTTTCCACTGGTTCTATTTCCTATTAAAGCAAAATGAAATTTACATTTTAATATTTACCCTTAAAGTAGAACATTCAATATAAAATTCTTTATATTCATCCCCCTTTACTTATATCCATGAACAAAGGGATGCCTGAATCGTTGTTACCAGATGTCATTGAGCACTTGTTGTTGAAGGTAGCATTTTGTGTGTGTGGTTTTTTTCCTTTATTTTCTTATACCTTTCTGTATTATCTGAATGACTGATAATGGGTATTTATCATTTTTCACAACAAAGTTATTATAAATAAAATGTCCAATGATATTGTGAAAACACCAAGTAAAAGAGAAAACACCAATTCATGTGCCTCCTTCAGAAACACAAGTAAATGGAGGAGCATAAGCATATTAACATTAAGAGGAAGAACATTCCTCTAAAAATAATCCACAGGACCAGAAAGGTCTTTCAAAGACTGGCATCCCAGGTGGACTGCAGGCAAACAGCATCCTTCTGAGTGTTTGCCTTAACCCAGGTCTCCTTTGAAGGAGAAAGAAAGCTATGTTCAGAAGGAGCTAAATAAAAGAGAAGGCAAGCCACAGAAACTGAAAATATAAGTACAGAAGAAGAGTCCACACAGCAGTAAAGATCAGAACTTGCACCCTGGTAGAGGGGAAAGCTTGAGGAAATTCTATCAGAATGCAAAAATGAAAAGAATGCTGCTTGACAAAGTCTACTGTAGTGAGAAAAAAAGAAGAGATGTCACAGAATAAGAGAACAAAATATGTAGATAAAAGGTATTTCAAGATGAACTGCTATTTCCCCCCCCCAAAAAAAATGACTGTAGTTCAAAAAAAGACAACCATTTTATGAAAGAAAATCTCTCACCACCAGTATGCATTATACTGCCTGAAATTGTCTCTAAGCTGTATGACAGAATCAATTTGTCTTATAGCATATACTCAAATACACATGTACATTGAAAGTAAAAGGATATGCAAACAGTAACCAAAGGATATCTGAGGTGGCAATACTCATATCAGACGAAATAGACTCTAAGAGAAAAAAAATACTGCTGGAGATAGAAAATAATAATAATAATAATAATAAGGAACAGAGATACACAAAGGTAAAAATTTTGTATACTAGTGTAATTAAAATGGTATTAATCTGAAGTAAGTTCCTATAATTTTTAATTTTAATCTCTAGTGCAACCACTATAAAATAAAATAATTCAAAATACAATAAAAAAAGACAAGAGAATAAAATGGCATACTGGAAAAATCAGCATTTAACTCTAAAAAAGGCAATAATGGATGAATAGAGAAATGAAGAAGACATAAGACATACAGAAAACAAATAGCAAAATGTAGACATAAATACTACCTTATCAGTAATTACACTAAATGTAAATGGATTAAACACTCAAATTTTAAAAAGCATAGATTAACAGAGTGGATTCTTTTTTAAAAATCTAACATGATCCAACTATATGTTGTCTATAAGGCAAACAGTTTATACTCAAATACACATGTACATTGAAAGTAAAAGGATATGCAAACAGTAACCAAAGGATATCTGAGGTGGCAATACTCATATCAGACGAAATAGACTCTAAGAGAAAAAAAATACTGCTGGAGATAGAAAATAATAATAATAATAACAATAAAAACTATTACTCTAACTAGAAGATACAATGATTATAAATATATGTGCACCTAAAAACATATCTCCAAAACATATGAAGCAAAAGCTGAAGGAATTTAAATATAAATAGAAAATTCAACAATAACTGTTTTATGTGGCTGGGTCACTTTGCTATACAGCAAAAATTGAAGAACACTGCAAATCAACTATAATTTAAAAAAAGCAATAATAGTTCTAGGGTTTCCACTCTGAAAAAGCATACAATATCTAAACAAAGGATCCACAAGAGATACCAAACTTGAACAATGCTATGAACCAACTTGAACAGGAGATATCTACAGAACACTCCACTCAACGAGAGCAGAATATATATTCTCCTGAACAGCATGTGGAACATTTTCCAGGATAGATCACATGTGAGGCCATAAAACAAGTCTATAAATTTGAAAGGACTGAAAAAAATAGAGTATGTTCTTGACCAAAATGAAATGAAACTAGACATCAATAATGAAAGGAAAACTGGAAAGTTCACAAATATGTGCAAATTAAACAACCCTCTACTAAATAATCAATGAGTCAAAGAAAAAAAATCTCAAGAGAAACTGGGGAAGAGGGGTTCAAGATGGTGGCTTAGGGAGATCTTAACATCACCTACTTCCACAAACACATTAGACCTACACTTACACATGGATGACATTCCTCTAAAAAAGATCTAAAAACTGGATGAACTGCTTCTCCACAACAAAGGAAAAAAGGATCACACTGAGACAAGCAGGAAAGACAGAGACATGGCCTTGCAAAAATCCCACCCCTATTGCAGCAATGCACAATAGGGAGGGATGTTGCCAGTCCAGCATTTATCTCATAAAAGCAAGGGGCTAGTGCCCCATATCAGGCACCCAAAAGTGACTTAGCAAACCAACAGCGCTAAAGACCAAGTGACCCAACTGCTATAGAAAACTGAGACTCCCTTTTAAAGGGCTAGCATGCAATATCACTCACCCCAAGACCTAGAAAAAAAAAAAAAAGAAGTTTGGAAAGTACCTAGACTATAAGTGAAGATGACTAATTCTGCTAATCTAAAAGCATCTGCTGGAGGGGGAAGTCAGTTGAAACTCTCCTTGGAGATACTTTTACTACACTCCCCACCTACCCTGACAGCATAGGTGGGCAAGCTTAAAGGCAGCACTGTCCCGTCACCTCACTAAGAGAGGTAGTTGAGTGTTTGCAGCACTAGCCCATTGCCATGCTAAAGCCCAAGAATGCAGGCAGCTGCAGAACTTCCCAATGCCCTGGTTGGGCAGGTGATCAAAAGTGGTCATGGCACTCCTTTGTTTGCCTAAAGCCAGCACATGCACACAGGCAAGACACTCTTCCGCTGCACTGATGAAACCTGTTGGCAGTGTAGTCAAGATGTTTAATTGCCTTTCTGAAGTTGAGGAGCATGTCCTGCCCCTTACAATTCTTGCTGCCTTGCTCAAGTCAGTGGACACATGCAATCCACAAGGGCCTAGGGGGCTGGTGTTACTGGGCTCCATGGGGTTGTGACAATCAGAAAGATAGTTCTCAGCATGCCAACATGCCCAAGGCATGGAAAAAGCAGCAGACTGAAACACAGCTCCAGTTTTATGAAAAAGGTCTGTTTACTTAGCCTGGAGCTTTTCTCCTGAGGCTAATGTTTCTCCTTAACATTTCTCACACATCTAGCAGCAGAGGAGGCACTCCCAGGGAATGTAAGCAAAGAGACATCATTTCTGCACACACCTTTGGCTTCACCTGAGCTCAAAAAAAAACCACCCAGAAAGGAACTAATACACTCGCCTGGAGACCCTATTTTTACAAATGTCATTCAGGAGACACCTCCTGATATCCTGTACTGGAGGCCGGCAGGGACTATGACTGTGGCCCCAGAGGCCACAGGGCATTACCTATATTCATACTTTAAAAGTTGTTGCCTGAGGGTATGGCCCCAATCAACCTGAAACTAAGTGCTAAATAAGATTCTTCCCCTTGTAACACTTACAAGTCTCAGCACACACACAACAACAGGGACATATCAAGAATAAACCAGGCAGTTTAGACAATTAAAAGATTCTAGAGACAGTCATAAACTAGAACAAGGTTGAACAAGAAGGCTTACCACTTAATATAAGGCCACTCCTTCAAGACTGAGAGAGGTTTGTTTGTTTGTTTGTTTTTCTGTAATACACAGAAACAAACCAGGAGAGTCAAGAAAAAATGAGGAGGCAGAGAAATTTGTTCCAAAAAAAAAAAAAAAAAAGACAAAATCTCAGGAAAAGACCTTAATGATATGGTGATGGAGATAAGTAACTTACCTGATAAAGAATTAAAAGTAATAGTCATAAAAATGCTCGCCAAACTCGGGAGAAGAATGGATAAACACAGCAAGAACTTCAAGAAACAGAATATGTAACAAAGTACTGATCAGAAGCCGCAGAGCTGAAGAAAACAACAGCTGAACTAAGAACTACAACAGCAGCCTGAGTGAAGAAGAACAACTCAATGAGCTGGAAGACAAACCAATGGAACTTACCCAGACATAGCAGCAAAATGAAAAAAGAACTTTAAAATATAAAGAAAATTTAAGAGACCTATGGGACAATATCAAGCAGAATAACATTTGTATTATAGGGGTCCCAGAATAAGAGAAGAGAGAGAAAGGGGCACAAAACTTATTTGAAAAAATAATGGCTGAACACTTTCTGGGGAAGACAACAGACATCCAGGTACAGATAGCCCAGAAGATTTCAAGATGAAGCCAGAGACATCTTACCTAAATTGTCTATTTATTAATGTAAATGTCTAAATGCTAAATGTTAAAGAGAGAATTTTAAATGTAGCAAGAGAAAATCAAATTGTTCATATAAGGCAAATTCCAGAGAATATCAGCATATTTCTCAACAGAACTGCTGCAGACCAAAAAAAAAAAAAAAAAAAAAAAAAAGGCATGATATATTCAAAAAGGGGAAAAAACCTCCAACCAAGAATGTTCTTCTCAGCAAGGCAATCATTCAGAATTGAAGAAAGATAAAGAGCTTTCTAGACAAGCAAAATATTAAGGAGTTCACTGACACTAAACCATCTTACAAAATATACTGAAGATATTTCTTTAAGCTAAAAAGAAATGGAACTAATTAATAACAAGAAAACAAATGAAACCTCACTACAAAAGATGAATATACAGTAAACGTAGGAGATTAATCTTGTAAAGCTACTATGAAGGTTGTTAAAAGATAAATGTAGTAAAACTAAAACTAAAATAATCTGCTAAGGGATACATAAAATAGAAAGTTACAAAATGTGACATCTGTGAAAATGAACAAAGGAAACACCCATCCAAATGGAGCTGGGAAACCCTAAAGTGGGGAATCTCCCACACAAATCACTCATCACAGTGTACTTTACATACCCAAGCAGGAAGAAGGAAGATCTTCTCCTTGATCAGCAACAACTAAGCCAAAAAGAAACTGCCACAACAGTAAACCCTGCTCTCCTCCAATGAACATTCCTTCAGAAGAGCCTCTCCCAATTTCCCCCTTCCCTCTGTAAAAGAATATTCCTCTCCTTTTTCTCCAGATGTGTCTATGGTTTGCAATAGTCTGCATATTCTGAATTGTAATTCTTACACTATTCCCAAATAAATTTGATTTCGCTGGCCAAACTTCTTACCTTTTTATGTTAAAGGTTAACATAAAATGTGAAGGTGGGGGAGTAAAAATGTAGATTTTTGGAATGCATTCAAATTTAAGTTGCTATCAACTTAAAACAGACTATTATATACAAAGATAATAAATATATGTCTCTATATACAGACATATATATGAATAACAAAGCAAAAACTTACAGTAAATACACAAAAGAAAACTATACAGAACTATAAACATAATGCTAACAGCCATAAATCTACAAGGGAACAGAAAATGAAAAGAAGAGAGGAACTACAAAAATTGCCAGAAAATAAGAGGCTCACCCCAGAAGTAAGGACACAAACAGACTGAAAGTGAAAAGATAGAAAAGGATATCACATACAGATGGAAACAAAGAGAAAGTTGATATAGCTTTATTCATATCAGACAAATAAAAATTGTAAACAAAGACTGTAATAAAAGACAAAGAAGGGCACTATATAATGACAAAGGAGTCAACCCAGCAAGAAATATGTTTATAAATATATGAACCCAACATAAGAGCACCTAAATATATGAAGCAAATGGTAACAGATTTAAAAGGAGAAACTGACAGTAAACAATAATAGGAAGGGACTTTAACATTCCACTTATATCAAGGAATAGATGATTTAGGTAAGAAAATCAATAAATAGGCTGGAGGAGATTGGGACAAGATGGTGGAGTAGAAAGACTTAAGCTCACCCTCTCTCATGAAAATTCCAAAATTAAAATTAACTGCTGAAAAACCATCAAGAAAATAGACTGGAAACTGACAAAAAAAATCCTATACCCGAAGACAAAGAAGAAGCCACATCAAGACTGTAAGAGGGACACTTTCTTGATATAAGCAATCCTGCACCAGCCAAGTGGGTGACCCACAGACTGAAAAATAACTATATCAAGAGGCTCAGTCACAGGAGTGAGAGTTACAAACCCCACATTAGGTTCCCCAGCCCAGGGGTCTGGTATTAGGAGGAAGAGCCTCCCAAAGCACCTGGTGTTGAAGGCCAGTAGGGCATGTGTGCAGGAGCTCCACAGGACTGGGGGAAACAGAGACTCCACTCTTAGAAGGTGCATACAGTACTCCATGTTCACTGGGTCCCAGGGCAAAGCAGGGACTCCATAAGAATCTGGGTCAGACCTACCTCTGGGTCTTGAGGGTATCATGGGAAAGCAAAGGGCAGCTGTGACTCACTCTGGGGCAAGACACTGGAGGGTTATTCATCGCTGTGATCTGCCCTGGAGGCTGCCATTTTCAAAAAATCTGGCACCACCCACCAGGGCTGAAAAGCCTCAGGCCAAACAAAAAACAACATGGGAACACAGCCCAACCCACCAGCCTAAACAGACTGCTTAAATCCTCCTAGGCACACAGCTGCCCTTAATCACACAGAGAGACAAAGCCCCACCCACCAGAGGGACAAGACATGGCTCCACCTCCCAGTGGGCAGGCACCAGTCACTTCCATCAGTAAACCTGTAACAAAATCCCTGTGTCAATTTCCTCCACAAGGGATAGACACTAGAAGCAAGAAAGGCTATAACTCTTTAGCCTGCAAAAAGGAGACCAGATGAAAGGCTATACAAAATGAAAAGGCAGAGGAATATAAGCCAGATGAGGAAACTAGACAAAACCCTAATAAAACAACTAAGTAAATTGGACATTAGTAGCCACCATGAAAAAGACTTTAGAATAATGATAGTAAAGCTGATCCAAGATCTTGACAAAAAAACTGGAGGCAAGAATTGATAAATTAGAAGAAAAGTTGAACAAAGAAATAGAGATTTAAAGATTAAACACGCAGAGATCAAAATTTCAATAGCCAAAATGAAAAACTGACTAGAAGGAACCAACAGCAGATTACAGGAGGCAGGAGAATGAATAAGTGAGGTGGAAGATAGACTCATGGAAAACACTGATGTGGAAAAGAATAAAGAAAAAAGAATGAAAAGAAATGAGAATTTAAGAGAACACTGGGACAACCTTAAATGTATGAGCATTTGCATTATAGGGGTGCCAGAAGGAGAAGGTAGAAAGGTCCAGAGAAAATATTTGGAGATAATAGCCAAAAACTTCCCTAACATGGGAAAACACTCACTCACTCAAATCCACGAAGTGCAATGAATACCATATAAAATAAACCCAATGAGGAACTCCCCAAGACACATATTAATCAAACTGACCAAAATTAAAGACAAAGAGAAAATATTGAAAGCAGCTATGGAAAAGCAACAAATAACATACAAGGGAATCCCAATAAGGTTGTCAGCTGAGTTTTCAGCAGAAACCCTGCCAGAAGGGAGTGGCAAAATATGCTTAAAGTGATGAAAGGAAAAAACCTCCAATCAAGAATAGTCTATGCAGCAAGGCTCTCACTCAGATTTGAAGGTGAAATATAAAGCTTAACAAACAAGCAAAGGCAAAGAGAATTCAGCACCACTAAACCACCTTTACAAAAAATACTAAGGGAATGTCTCTAAATGGAAAAAAATGCCACAACTGGAATCAAGAAAATTGCAAATGAGAAGGCTCACCAGTAAAGGCAAACATACAGTAGGAAACCATCCACACACAAACATGATATCAAAACCAGCAATCATGAGAAGAGGTGGGTACAAATGCACAATGCTGGAGATGCATTTGCAAATAAGAGACCAGCAACTTAAAACAATCTTGTATATATATAGAATCCTACATCAAAACCTTATGGTAACCACAAACCCAAAACCTGCAATAGACAACACACACAAATAAGAAAAAGCAATCCATACACAACTCTAAAGACAGTCATCAAACTACAACAGAAGAAAACAAGGAGTTCCTGTCCTGGTTCAGCACTTAATGAACCCAACTAGTATCCATGAGGACACAGGTTCAATCCCTGGCCTTCCTCAGTGGGTTAAGGATCCAGCATTATCTTGAGCTGAACTATAGGTCACAGACACAGCTTGGATCCTGAATTTCTGTGGCTGTGGCAAAGGCTGGCAGCTACAGCTCTGATTTGATCCTTAGCTTGGGAACTTCCATATGCCATGGGTGCAATAAAAGAAAGAAAGAAGCGAAGGGAAGGAAGGAAGGGAGGGAGGGAGGAAGGAAGGAAGGAAGGGAGGGAGGGGGGAGGGAGGAAGGGAGGAAGGAAGGAAATAAGAGAAAAGAAAAAGACCAATAAAAACAATCCAAAACATTTAACAAAATGGCAATAGGCACTTATGTATCAGTAATAGCTGTATATGTAAATGGACTAAATGCTCCAACCAAAAGACACAGACTTGCTAAAGGGATACAAAAACAAGACCTGTATATATGCTGTCTACAAGAGACAGACTTCAGCTCTAAGGACACATACACAGTGAAAGTGAGAGGACAGAAGAAAATATCCCATGCAAATGGAAATCAAGTAAAACCAGAGTATAATACTGATAATACTCATATCAGACTAAACAGGCATTAAAATAAAGAATATTACGAGAGACAAAGAAGGTCATTACATAATGATCAAAAAATCAATCCAAGAAGAAGATATAACAATTGTAAATATATATGCACCCAACATAAGAGTGCCTCAATATATAAGGCAACTGTTAACAGTCTTAAAAGGAGAAATTGATAATAACACAATAATTGTGGGGGACTTTAACACCCACTCACAGCAATGGACAGATCATCCAGATAAAAAAACAACAAGGAAAAACAGGCCTTAAATGATACAGATTAACTTAATAGATTTTTTTAGAATAGTACATCTAAAACAATAGAAAACATATTATTCTCAAGTGCATATGGAACATCTCTAGGATAGACCACGTTCTGGGCCACAAATCAAGCCTCAGTAAACATAAAAAACTGAAATCATATCAAGCATCTTTTCCAATCACAACACTATAAGATTAGATATCAACAGGGAGAAAAAAACAGCAAAAAACACAAACACATGGAGACCAAACAACACGCTACTAAACAATCACTGGATCACTGAAAAAGTCAAAGAGGAAATTCAAAAATTCCTAGAAGCAAATGACAAGAAAGACAACAATCCAAAATCTGTGAGATGCAAAAACAGTTCTATGAGGGAAATTTTTAGCAATACAAGCCTAAATCATGAAACTAGAAAAATATCAATTAAACAACCTAACTTTACACCTAAATCAACTAGAAAAAGAATAGACTAAACCCAACATTGGCAGAAGGAGAGAAACCATGAAGATCAGAGCAGAACTCAATGAATTAGAAATGAAGAAAATCATAAAAAGATCAATGAAGCTAAAAGGCTGGTTCTTTGAAAAGATCAACAAAATTGATAAAACCTTAGCCAGACTCATCAAGGAAAAAAGAGGACTCAAATCAATAAAATTGAAATGAAAAAGAAGTAGTAACAATGGACATCACAGAAATACAGAGGATCATAAGTGACTACTACAAGCAACTATGTGCCAAAAAATTGGACAACCTTGAAGAAATAGATAAATTCTTAAAAAGGTACACTCTTCTAACAAAGACTAAACCAGAAAGAAATAGAAAATATGAATGGACAAATCACAAGTACTGAAACTGAAACCATGATTTAAAAACTTCCAACAAACAAAAGTACAGGACCTGATAGTTTCACAGGGGATTCTATCAAAAATTTGGAGAAGAATTAACACCTATCCTTCTGAAACTATTCCAAAAAACTGCCGAGGAAGGGATACTCCCAAACTCATCCTATGGGGCCACCAACACCTTGATACCAAAACCAGACAAAGATACCACAATAAAAGAAAATTACAGGCCCAAATCACTGATGAACATACATGCAAAAATCCTCAACAAAATACTAGCAGATCCAATTCAGCAACACATTAAAAGGATCATACACCATGATCCAGTGGGATTTATCCCAGGGATGCAGGGATTCTTCAATATCCATGAATCAATCAGTGATACACTGCATTAGCAAACTGGAGAATAAAAACCCTATTATTCTCTCAACAGATGCAGAAAAGGCTTTTGTCAAAATCTAACACCTATTTCTGATAAAAACCTTCCAGGAAGTAGGCACAGAAGGAACCTACCTCAACATAATAAAGAACATATGTGACAAACCCACAGCTAACATCATTCTCAATGGTGAAAAGCTGAAATATTTCCTGCTAAGATCAGGAACAAGACAAGGATGTCTGCCCTTGCCGCTTCTATTCATAGTTTTGGAAATCTTAGCCAAGGCAATCAGAGAAATAAAAAAATTAAAAAAGAGTGCATACTGGAAGGGAAGAAGTAAAATTATCACTGTTTGCAGATGACATGACACTGTACCTAGAAAATCCTGAAGAAACTACAAGAAAACTGTTTGAGTTCTCAATGAATTTGGTGAAGTTGCAGGATACAAAATTAATACACAAAAATGAACTTCATTTCTATATAATAACAATGAAAGTTCAAAGAGAGAAATTAGGGAAACAATACCATTTACCATACCATCAAAAAGAATAAAATAACTAAGAATAAACCTACCTAAAGAGAAAAAAGACCTGTACTCTGAAAACTAAGATGTTGATGAAAGAAATCAAAGATGACATAAACAGATGGAAAAATATACCATGCTCTTGGATTGGAAGAATCAATACTGTCAAAATGACTATACTGCCCAAGACAATCTACAGATTCAGTGTAATATTTATCAAATTACTAATGGCATTTTTCACAGAACTAGAACAAAAAATTTTGAATTTCTTTGGGAATACAAAAGACCCGAAGAGCCAAAGTAATCCTAAGAAAGAAAAATGGAGTGGAGGAATCAGGGCTCTGTGGCTTTAAACTATACTACAAAGCTACAGTCATTAAAACAGTATGGTATTGACACAAAAACAGAAATAGATATCAACGAAACAGGATAGAAAGCCCAGAAATAAACCCAAGTACTTATGGTCTATTAACCTATAACACAGAAGGCAAGAATATACAATAGAGAAAAGACAGTCTCTTCGGAAAGTGATACTGGGAAAACTACAAAAGAATTAAACTAGAATATTCTCTAACACTATATCCAAAAATAAACTCAAAATGGATTAAGACCTCAATATAAGACCAGATACTATAAAACTCTTAGAGGAAAAAAACATAGGCCAAACACTCTTTGATATAAACCACAGCAATATATTCTCATATCAATCTCCTACAATTGTGACAATAAAATTAAACAAATTGGACCTAATTAAACTTGAAAGTTTTTGCACAGTAAAGAAAACCATAAACACAACAAAAAGACAACCCACAGAACTGGAGAAATTATTTGAAAATGAAGCAACTGACAAGGGATTAATCTTCAAATTATACAAATATCTCCTGCAGCCCAAATCTAAAAACAAAAACCAATCAAAAAATGGGCAGAATATTTAAATAGACATTTCTCCAAAGAAGACATGCGGATGGCCAAAACACACATGAAAAGATGCTCAACATCACTAATCATTAGGGAAATGCAAATCAAAACTACTATGAGGTACTTACTACTTCATACCAGCCAGAATGGCCACCATCAAAAAGTTTACAAATAATAAATGCTGGAGAGGGTATGGGAAAAAGGGAACAATCTTAACTGTTGGTGGGAATGTACATTGCTACAACCACTATGGAAACAGTATAGAGGGTCCTCAAAAAACCAAAAAATGAAATACCATACAATCAAGCAATCCCACTCCTGGGCATCTGTCCAAAGAAAACCATTAATTTGAAAAGATACATGCACCCCAATGTTCACTGCAGCACTATTCACAATAGTCAAGACATGGAAGCAACCTAACGTCCATCGACAGATGACTGAATAAAGAAAATGTGGTACATATATACAATGGAATACTAGCTATAAAAAATAATGACATAATGCCATTTGCAGCAACATGGATGGACTTAAAAACCATGATACTAAGTGAAAGACACATATCATGATATCACCTATACATAGAATCTTTTTTTTTTTTTAAAGATTATCAGGACAGAAACAGACTCACAGACTTGGAAAAACTTACGGTTACCAAAGGAGACAGGTGGAGGGGTGGGAGAGTTGGATTGGGGGTCTGGGGTTGGCATATACACACAGATATATGGAACAATCAGAAATTGGGGACCTGATGTTCTACTGAGAACTCTACCCAGAATCTGTGATAATCTATGTGAGAAAAGAATGAGAAAGAATGGATGGGTGTATATGTGTGACTGGGTCACCTTGTTGTACAGCAGAAATAATCACAGCCCTGTAAATGAACTGTACTTAAATAAAACTTAAAAAAAAATGTACAGGCCATAAACCACAAATTAGACCAGACAGACTTAACACATACTTAGAGAAAATTTAATTCAGAAGTAGAAGAAAACAATTTCTTCTCAAGTTCAAATGGAGCATTCTTTATGATAGATCACAAAACAAACCTCAGTAAATCCAAGAATATACAAAGCATTTTAAGCATCTTTTCTGGTCACAGTGGTATGAAACCTTAAATGAATTAGAAGGAAAAAACTAGAAAAACTACAAATACCTGGAGATTAAATAAATGTTCCTGAACAACTACTGGGTCAAAGGAGAAGTCAAAAAATACCAAGAGAGGAGAGAGGAGTAGGGGGACACGCTCGCCCTCTCCCACAAACACAACAAAAAAAGCACATCTACAGAATAAATGACTCGCACAGAACAGCAACCAATCGCTGGTAGAAGAACCTAAACTCCAATAACAGCAAGAAGTTCGTGACATTACTGGGCAGAACAGGAGAAAGGAGGAGAGTGAGAGGTGACTCCGAGCGACACGGGCACTCCCGAAAGGGAACTGCGGAGGAGAAAGGGATCCCGCACCCTGGAAAGTCACCTACACGGGGGAAAGATCAAACGAACCGGAGCAATCTCCAGATGCAGAGAAGAGTGTAGCAGTAAGTTGGAGTATGGAAAAGCCGATCAAGAACCCAACGGACCATCTGAACTATGGGCACAGTCACCAAAAAGTTAGACGCCTGGGTGGGGGCTGGGCACCGAGACCTGAGCTCCAGAGGTTAGTCCCTGGGCTGGGGGGGCGGGGAAGAACAGAAACTGCTTGGGAGGTCTAGAAACCATTTGACGGGGCAGAGACTGCCTGGGAGACTAGAAAACAAAGCTGTCGCAGAGGAAGGGAACAATACTCGAGGGGCGGGGAAGTGGAAAGCCACATCAGAGGGAACCTGGGAGAAGAGCCTGGGCTGCGGCCGTGCTGGGGAGGGGAGAGAAGAAGAGGTGGGTCCCCATAGAATACCCCCCACGCCACAGCAAGCTTACAGGCCCGCTAGCTAGCAGAAAGCTGTGCTTCCCAGTGCATTCCCTCCTCCCACCCTCGCCACCCCCAACGCTCTCGCCGAACCTGGGGCTGCCTGCCATCCAGGAGGGCTGGCCTCAACAATTGCTTGAAGCCTACCACCGCAGGGGCTGTCCCTGCACAGGCCTGAATGCCCTTTGGAGGGGCTACACTTCTGCAGAGCAGCACCAAACACCATCAGCCCCCGAGAAAAGGCATGCAGCCCAGAAAAGCTAGAACAAGCCTAGCCAGGCAGTGAATAGATCTGCCTAATTCTTGGACGGTTTTTCGGAGTTGGGCTGCCCCGGGGAGAGGCCTCTTCGGTTTCCAATGGCCCTGCTACAAACCCAAGCCCCCAGGGGGTGCCCTAGTGGATCAGCTGCATAGGACTGCCAGCTCCAGGCAGGACCCCCTGCAGCCCAGAAAAGCTGCAACAAGCGTGGCCGAGTCGGGAAAAGATCTAAGACAGTTTTTCTGAGTCAGCCTGCCCCAGGGAGGAGCCTCTTCGGTTTCCAACGGCCCTGCTACCTGCCCAAGCCCCCAGGGGGTGCCCTAGTGGATCATCTGCATAGGACTGCCAGCTCCAGGCAGGACCCCCTGCAGCCCAGAAAAGCTGCAACAAGCTCGGTCGAGCTGGGAAAAGATCTCAGATGGTCTTTCTGAGTCGGGATGCCCTGGGGAGGAGCCTCTTGGGTTTCCAGTGGCCCTGCTACTACCTGCCCAATCCCCCAAGGGGTGCCCCACTCCCACGGAAGAGCTGCTCAGCACCACCAGCACCCTGGAAGAGCCCCTGCAGCCCAGAAAAGCTGCAACAAGCTCGGCCAGATTGTGAAAAGATCCGCCTACATTCTCAGGCCGTCCTTCTGAGTTTGGCTACCCTAGGGAAGAGCCTCTTAGGTTCTCAGTGACCCAGATAGCTGCTCCAGCCCCCAGGGGGTGCTGCACTCCTGAGGAACAGCTGCCCAACACCGCCACCCCCCTGCAAGAACCCCACAGCCTAAAAACACCAGAGCAAGCTCTGCATGACCAAGTGAAATCTGCTACCATCGTGGTGTGGACCTCCCAGTCCTGTCTGCCCTCAGGAAGCCCTCCTTTGCTTCAAAGAAACACTGTTAGCCCCATCAACACTCCAGAAAAGCCACACTGCCTCAAAAAAGATTGACCAACAACACCAGCCCTCAGGAAATATTCCACAGCATTGACAAGGCAAACACTGCCTGATAACGGAGAAAGATAACAACAAGCAGGATGAAGAAGCTGAGAAACCACCCCCAGTTAAACCAACAGGAGAACTCACCTAAAACAGTCAACAATGAAACAGATCTCTGCAGTCAGACAGACCTGGAGTTCAAAAGAGAAATACTGAAAATACTGAAGGAATTAAGAGAAGATATGAACAGTAATGCAGATACCCTCAGAAAGGAACTAGAAAAGATAAGGAGGAGCCAAGAAAAACTACAACATTCATTTGCAGAGATGCAAACTGAACTAGGGGCAGTAAAAACCAGAATGAATAATGCAGAAGAACGAATCAGTGATATGGAAGATAGAATAATGGAAATCACTCCATCCAGTCAACAGACAGAAAACCGAATCAAAAAACGGGAAAGCAATAATAAGAGACGTATGGGATAATATAAAGCGGGCCAATCTACGCATAATAGGAATTCCAGAAGGAGTAGAAAAAGATAAGGGGATGGAAAATATATTTGAAGAAACTATCGATGGAAACTTCCCAAATCTAAAGGATGCTGGGTTCAAGATACAAGAAGCACAGAGGGCCCCAAACAAACTGAACCCAAACAGACCCACACCAAGACACATCATAATAAAAATGGCAAAAGTTAGTGATAAAGAGAGGATCCTAAAGGCAGCAAGAGAAAAACAGAATGTTACCTACAAGGGAACCCCCATAAGAATATCAGCTGATTTCTCTACAGAAACACTACAGGCCAGGAGGGAATGGCAAGAGATATTTAAAGTGCTCAAAGGAAAAAATGTGCAACCTAGAATACTCTATCCAGCAAGAATATCATTTAAAATAGAAGGAGAAATAAAAATTTTTTCCAACAAACAAAAACTTAAAGAATACAGCAACACAAAACCCAGGTTAAAGGAAATATTGAAAGGGCTTCTCTAAACCAAAAAGAAAGGAAGGAAAGGGAAGAAAAAAGAAAAGAAAAAAAAAAAGAAGAAGAAGATGAGGAAGAACTAGGACTGAGGAAACCGCAATCAGAGAGCAGTCACTCAAATAAGCCAGCATACAGTTTTAATCATGAACATGCTTCAGACAAAATAAAATTAAAAAGAAAAAAATAAAAAAGAGTCATCAAAACCATAAAATGTGGGCAAGGGATGTTAGGAAGTAAATAACCCTTTTTGTTTGTTTGTATGTTTCTCTTCTTAATTTTAATATAGTAATGAGGTGTTTGAACTTACAGGACCATCAGACTAAAACACACAATTATGGGAAGGGGTTAACATACTTAAAAAACAGGGCAACCACAAGCCAAATCCAAATATTGCATTTGCAAAAAATGAAAAAAAATATATACTCAAGCAGATAATAACAAGAGACCATCCAACCAAAAAAAAAAAAGGAAGAATGGAGAACCATAGAATCAACTGGAACACGAGGTTCAAATGGCAATAAATAATCATCTATCAATTATCACCTTAAATGTCAACGGACTGAACGCCCCAATCAAAAGACACAGAGTGGCTGAGTGGATAAAAAGGCAAAAACCTTCAATATGCTGCCTACAAGAAACTCACCTTAGGACAAAAGATACATATAGATTGAAAGTGAAAGGGTGGGGAAAAATATTTCATGCCAATAGACATGACAGAAAAGCAGGAGTCGCAATGCTCATATCAGACAAAATAGACTTTAAAACAAAAGACATAAAGAAAGACAAAGAAGGACACTACTTAATGATTAAGGGATCCATCCAAGGAGAGGATATCATCAACATATATGCCCCAAATACAGGAGCACCCAGATACATACAACAAATATTAATAGACATAAAGGGAGATATTGATGAGAATACAATCATAGTAGGAGACCTTAATACCCCCCTCACATCAATGGACAGATCCTCTAGACAGAAAACCAATAAAGCAACAGAGATCCTAAAGGAAACAATAGAAAAGTTAGACTTCATTGATATCTTCAGGACACTACATCCAAAAAAAGCAGAATACACATTCTTCTCAAATGCTCATGGAACATTCTCAAGAATCAACCACATATTGGGACACAAAGCTAACCTCAATAAATTTAGGAGCACAGAAATTATTTCAAGTATCTTCTCTGACCACAATGCCATGAAATTAGAAATCAACCATGGGAAAAGGAAAGAGAAAAAACCTACTACATGGAGACTCAACAACATGCTACTAAAAAACCAATGGGTCAATGAGGAAATCAAAAAGGAAATTAAAAACTACCTTGAAACAAATGATAATGAAGACACAACCTCTCAAAATCTATGGGATGCTGCGAAAGCAGTGCTCAGAGGGAAATTTATAGCAATACAGGCCTTTCTCAAAAAAGAAGAAAGATCCCAAATGGACAACTTAACCCTCCACCTAAACGAATTAGAAAAAGAAGAACAAAGAAGTCCTAAAGTCAGCAGAAGGAAGGAAATGATAAAGATCAAAGAAGAAATCAAAAAACATAGAGAAAATTAATGAAACCAAGAGCTGGTTCTTTGAAAAGGTGAACAAAATGGACAAACTCCTGGCCAGACTCACTAAAAAGAGGAGAGAAAGAACCCAAATCACCAAAATTATAAATGAAAAAGGAGAAATCACAACGGATACAGCAGAAATACAAAAAACCATAAGAGAATACTATGAACAACTGTATGGCAACAAGTTTGACCATCTGGAAGAAATGGACAATTTTCTAGAATCTTACAGCCTGCCAAAACTGAATCAAGTAGAAACAGACCAACTGAACAGACCAATCACTAGAAATGAAATTGAAGAGGTCATAAAATCACTCCCTACAAATAAAAGTCCAGGACCAGATGGCTTCACAAGTGAATTCTATCAAACATATAAAGAGGAATTGGTGCCCATCCTCCTTAAACGCTTTCAAAAGGTTGAAGAAGAAGGAATACTCCCAAAGACATTCTATGAGGCCACCATCACCCTCATTCCAAAACCAGACAAAGATAACACCAAAAAAGAAAACTATCGCCCAATATCATTGATGAATATAGATGCAAAAATTCTCAACAAAATCTTAGCCAACCGAATCCAACAACATACCAAAAAAATTATACACCATGACAAGGTTGGATTCATCCCAGGTGCACAAGGATGGTTCAACATACACAAATCAATCAGCATCATACACCACATTAACAAAAAAAAGTCAAAAATCTTATGATCATCTCAATAGACGCAGAAAAAGCATTTGACAAAGTCCAACATCCATTCATGATCAAGACCCTCGCCAAAGTGGGTATAGAGGGAACATTCCTGAATATAATCAAAGCCATTTATGACAAACCCACAGCAAATATAATCCTCAATGGGGAAAAACTGAAAGCCTTCTCACTCAAATATGGAACAAGACAGGGATGCCCACTCTCACCACTGCTCTTCAACATAGTTTTGGAAGTCCTGGCCACAGCAATTAGACAAACAAAAGAAATAAAAGGCATTCATATAGGAAGAGAAGAGATAAAACTGTCACTGTATGCAGATGACATGATACTATACCTAGAAAACCCTAAGGACTCAACCCCAAAACTACTTGAACTGATTCATAAATTCAGCAAAGTAGCAGGATATAAGATTAACATTCAGAAGTCAGTTGCATTTCTGTATACCAGCAATGAAACATTAGAAAAGGAATACAAAAATACGATACCTTTTAAAATTGTACCTCACAAAATCAAATACCTCGGAATACACCTGACCAAGGAGGTAAAGGACCTATATGCCGAGAACTATAAAACTTTAATCAAAGAAATCAAAGAAGATGTAAAGAAATGGAAAGATGTTCCATGTTCCTGGATTGGGAAAATCAATATTGTAAAAATGGCCATACTACCCAAAGCAATCTACAGATTCAATGCAATCCCTATCCAATTACCCATGACATTTTTCACAGAACTAGAACAAACAATCCAAACATTTATATGGAACCACAAAAGACCCAGAATCGCCAAAGCAATCCTGAGAAACAAAAACCAAGCAGGAGGCATAACTCTCCCAGACTTCAAGAAATACTACAAAGCCACAGTCATCAAAACAGTGTGGTACTGGTATCAAAACAGACAGACAGACCAATGGAACAGAATAGAGAATCCGGAAATAAACCCTGACACCTATGGTCAATTAATCTTTGACAAGGGAGGCAAGAACATAAAATGGGAAAAAGAAAGTCTATTCAGCAAGCATTGCTGGGAAACCTGGATAGCTGCATGCAAAGCAATGAAACTAGAACACACCCTCACACCATGCACAAAAATAAACTCAAAATGGCTGAAAGACTTAAATATACGACAGGACACCATCAAACTCCTAGAAGAAAACATAGGCAAAACACTCTCTGACATCAACATCATGAATATTTTCTCAGGTCAGTCTCCCAAAGCAATAGAAATTAGAGCAAAAATAAACCCATGGGACCTCATCAAACTGAAAAGCTTTTGCACAACAAAGGAAACCAAAAAGAAAACAAAAAGACAACTTACAGAATGGGAGAAAATAGTTTCAAATGATGCAACCGACAAGGGCTTAATCTCTAGAATATATAAACAACTTATACAACCCAACAGCAAAAAAGCCAATCAATCAATGGAAAAATGGGCGAAAGACCTGAATAGTCATTTCTCCAAAGAAGATATACAGATGGCCAACAAACACATGAAAAAATGTTCAACATTGCTAATTACAAGAGAAATGCAAATCAAAACTACCATGAGATATCACCTCACACCAGTCAGAATGGCCATCATTAATAAGTCCACAAATAACAAGTGCTGGAGGGGTTGTAAAGAAAAGGGAACCCTCTTGCACTGCTCGTGGGTATGTAAACTGGTATAGTCACTATGGAGAACAGTTTGGAGATACCTTAGAAACCTACACATAGAACTTCCAGGAGTTCCCGTTGTGGCTCAGTGGTTAACAAATCCGACTAGAAACCATGAGGTTGCGGGTTCGGTCTCTGCCCTTGCTCAGTGGGTTAACAACCCGGTGTTGCAGTGAGCTGTGGTGTAGGTCGCAGACACAGCTCAGATCCTGCGTTGCTGTGGCTCTGGTGTAGGCCAACAGCTACAGCTCCGATTAGACCCCTAGCCTGGGAACCTCCATATGCTGCAGGAGCGGCCCAAAAAATAGCAAAGAGACAAAAAAAAAAAAAAAAAGAACTTCCATACGACCCTGCAATCCCATTCTTGGGCATATATCCAGACAAAACTCTACTTAAAAGAGACACATGCAGCCGCATGTTCATTGTAGCACTATTCACAATAGCAAAGACATGGAAACAACCCAAATGTCCATCAACAGATGATCGGATTAGGAAGATGTGGTATATATACACAATGGAATACTACTCAGCCATAAAAAAGAACAACATAATGCCATTTGCAGCAACATGGATGGAACTAGAGACTTTCATACTGAGTGAAATGAGTCAGAAAGACAAAGACAAATACCATATGATATCATTTATAACTGGAATCTAATATACAGCACAAATGAACCTTTCCACAGAAAAGAAAATCATGGACTTGGAGAATAGACTTGTGGCTGCTAGAGGGGATAGGGAGGAAGTGGGAGGGGTCAGGAGTTTGGGGTTATTGGATACAACTTGGAATGGATTTCCAAGGAGATCCTGCTGAGTAGCATTGAGAACTATGTCTTGATACTTACATTTCAACAGAACAAAGGGTGGGGAAAAAAAAAATGTATACATGTAGGAGGAACTTGGTTTCCATGCTGTATGTTGGGAAAAAAATAAATAATAAACTAACAAAAAAATTAAAAACAATTTTAAAAAAACTTGAAAAAAAATCAAAAAAATAAAATCATACATCCAATAAGAAGTTACCATGTAAAATACATAACAAAAAAACAAGAAATCCAATTAAAATGCAGAGGATTTGAGCTCCTGTTGTGGCTCAGTGGGTTAAGAACCCGACTAGCATCCATGAGGATACAGGTTCGATTCCTGGTCTAATTCAGTGGGTTAAAGATCTGGCATTTCCGCAAGCTGCACTGTAGGTTACAGGATGCGGCTTGCATCTGGTGTTGCTTTGGCTGTGGTGTAGGCTAGCACCTTTGGCTCTGATTTGACCCCTAGTCTGGGAACCTCCATATGCCATGGATGTAGCCCTAAAAACATGCAATAAAATAAAATAAAGACAGAAACAAACTCATAGATTTTGAAAACAAACTTACGGTACCAAAGGCGAAACTGTGGGGGGAAGGATAAATTGAGAGGATGGGATTAACACATATACACTACTTTATATAAGACAGATAACTAACAAGGAACTACTATAGAGCACAGGGAGATGTACTCGAGGTGCTATAACAACCTATGGATATATGTGTATGTATAACTGATTTACTCTGCTGTACACATGAAGCTAATATAACATTGCAAATCAACTATACTTCAATAAAATTAAAAATTAAAAAATGCAGAGGATCTGAATAGACATTTTTCCAAGAAGACATACAGAGAGCCAACAGACCATGAAAAGATGCTCAATATCATTAATTATCAGAGAAATCCAAATCAAAACCACGATGAGGAATCACCTCATACCTCTCAGATAGAGAGGCTACTGTCAAAAAGACAAGAAATAACACGTGCTGATGAGGAGCTATAGCAAAGGGAATCCTCATGTACTCCTGGTGGGAATGTAAATTGGTATGGGAACCATAGAAAACAGCATGGAGGTTCCTCAAAAAGTTTAAAAGAGAGCTACCATATGGTCTGGCAATTTCACTTCTGGGTATTAATCTGAAGAAAAAAATACTAATTTGAAAAGATGCATGCACCCCACGATTATTTCATCACTACTTAAAATAGACATGATATTTTTGAAAAACCTAAGTGTGCATCGATGGATTCATGGATAAAAAAGAGGTGTCATACACACACACACGGAATACTACTCAGCCATGAAAGGAGTGAAATATTGTCATTTAAAACATGTATGAACATAGAGGATATTATGCTAAGTGAAATAAATGAGATGGAGAAAGACAAATACCACATGATTCCACTATGTGTGTAATCTAAAAACAAAATAAATAAAACAAAACCCAGACTCAGATACAGAAAACAGATTATGGATGCCAGAGTGGAGGGCACTAGGCAGGGGTTGGAATGGGTTAAGGGGGATCAAGAAGTATAAATTTCCAGTAATAAATAAGTTATGAGGTTGTAAAGTGCAGCATGGGGAATATATAATATAATAATATTGCATTAATTTCATATGGTGATGAACAATAACTAGACTTACTGTGCTGATTATTTCTTAACAGGTACAAATGTTGAATCACTAATAAAATATTGTATGTCAATTATAAACATACACACACACATATAAATTGGGAAATGCTTTGATATGGATGAAAACAAAAATACGGCAGGCCAATATTTATGGACTGTAGTAAAAACAGTGCTTAAAGGTAAATTTAGAGCAATAAATGCCTATATTAAAAAGGAGAAAAGTCTCAAGCCAACCTAACCTTCTACTTTAAGAAACTAGGAAAAGGTCAAACTAAAGCAAATAGAAGAAAGAAACAGTAAAGCTTAGATTGGAAATAACAAAATAGAGAAAATCAATGAAACCAGAAGTTGGTTCTTTTAAAAGATCACATTTTTACAACTGAAAAAACCTTTAGCTACATTGACCAAATAAAGATGAGGAAGGAGGTACAGATAAAAAGAAAAAGAGAGAGGGAGGGGGAAAGAAGACTCAAATGACTAATGTCAAAACAAAATTGAGCATATTACCACTAATGTTACAGAAATAAAATTACAAAGGACTACTACAAAAAACAGCATGCCAAGTTAGACAACATAGATGAAATGGACAAATTTTTACAAGGTTACAAACTACTGAAACTGACTGAAGAAAAACAGAAAATTTGAATACATTTATAATAAGAAACGAGATTAAATTAATAATCAAAAAGCTTTTTTTAAAAAGGGCCCAGAACCAGATGGCTCCACTGGAGACTTTCACAAAATATTAAAGAATTAACATCAATCCTTGACAAACTTCCAAAAACAAAAAGATGGAATAGTTTCCAACTGTGAGACTAGTATTAGTCTCATACCAAAATCCACAAAAATACCATGAGCAAACTACAGAACAAAATTCTTTATATATAAAACTGGCAACACTCAACAAAATGTTAACAGCAAGTCCAGCAACATATAGAAGAATTATATTGGAGAGTTCCCGTTTTGGCTCAGTGGTTAATGAATCTGACTAGGAAACATGAGGTTGCAGGTTCGATCCCTGGCCTTGCTCAGTGGGTTAAGGATCCAGCGTGGCCATGAGCTGTGGTGTAGGTCGCAGACACAGCTTGGATCTGGTGTTGCTGTGGCTGTGGCGTAGGCCAGTGGCTACAGCTCCAATTAGACCCCTAGCCTGGGAATCTCCATATTCCATGGGAGCAGTGCTAGAAAAGGCAAAAAGAGGAGTTCCCGTTGTGGCTCAGTGGTGAACAAATCCAACTAGGAACCATTAGGTTGCGAGTTTGATCCCTGGCCTTGCTCGGTGGGTTAAGGATCCGGTGTTGCCGTAAGCTGTGGTGTAGACTGCAGATTCGGCTCAGATCCCGCATTGCTGTGGCTCTGACGTAGGCCGGTGGCTACAGCTCCAATTGGACCCCTAGCCTGGGAACCTCGATATGCTGCAGGAGTGGCCCAAGAAATGGCAAAAAGACAAAAAAAGAAAAAAAGAAAAAGAAAAGGCAAAAAGACAAAAATAAAATAAAATAAAATAAAATAAAGTAATTCTACACCAAGACCAACTGGAACATAATCCAGGAACTCAAAGTTGATTTAACATACAAAAATCAGTCAATATAATGTAAAATATTAACCAAAAAAAAAAGGGGGAGAGGAAATTATATGGTCATCTCAATAGACATAGTAAAAGCACTTTAAAAACTCCAACAACTTTTCATGACTCAAAAGGACAAACAAAATAAAACGTGAACAACTAAGAAACAGAAAGGAATTTCTTCAACCTGATAAAGGACGTCTACAAAGAACCTACAGCCTACATCATCTTTAATGGGGAAAGACTGAAAGCTTCTCCATTAAGATCAAGAAAAAAACAGCATTACACTGGCGGTTCTAGCCAGGGAAATTAGGCATGAAAGTGAGATAAAAGGCATCCAGATTGGAAAAGAAGAATTAAAACAATATTTTCAGATGACATGACCTTCTAGGTAGGGTCTTACAGAATCCACAAAAATACTATTAGAGCTTATG
Source organism: Sus scrofa (assembly GCF_054392235.1). Classification (NCBI taxonomy): domain Eukaryota; kingdom Metazoa; phylum Chordata; class Mammalia; order Artiodactyla; family Suidae; genus Sus; species Sus scrofa. The sequence goes on from NC_139383.1 coordinate 155,553,612, forward strand.
AATGAGTTCAGTAAGATTGTGAGATACAAAATCGCTATAAAAAATCAATTTTATCTCTGTACATGTACAATGAACCATCCAAAAATAAATTTAAGAAAACAATTCTAATTATGACAGCATAACATATAAAACAAAAATGAAACTTTAGCAAAAGAAGTACAACACGTATACCCTGAAAACTACAAAATATCACTGAAACAAATTAAAACTTAAATAAATGGAAAGACAGTCTTTATTCCTGAACTAGAGAAGTGAATATTGCTTAGATGGCAATACTTCCCAACTTGATCTATAAATTCAGTACAAGCTTTTTGCAAAATGTTTAATATAGATCCTACAATTAATATGGAAATGCTAGGGACAAGAATAGCAGGACTCACATTTCCTGATTTCAAAATCACTACAAAGCTGTAGTAATCAACAAAGTACCACTGGCATAAGGACGGAAAAGACCTGAGGAGTTCCCATTGTAGCTCAGTGGGTTAAGACCCCAACTAGTACCCATGAGGATGTGGGTTCATTCCCTGGTCTCACTCAGTGGGTTAAGGATCCAGCATTGCTGCAAGCTGCAGCATGTCACAGAGGCAGCCCAGATCTGGCATTACTGTGGCTATAGCATAGGCCAGCAGCTGCAGCTCCAATATGACCCCTAGCCTGGGAACTTCCATACGCCACAGGTTCAGTCCTAAAAAGAAATTTAAAAGAAAGAAAAAAAGAAAAGACTTTTAGAGTCCATAAATAAATCTAGACTTTTATAGTCAACTGATTTTCAACAATAGTGCCAAGAAAATTCAATGTGGAAAAAATAATCTTTTTCACAAACAGTACTTGGACAACTGGATAGTCACATGCAAAAGAATAAAATTAAACCCCTATCTCACACCATATACAAAACCTAAGTCAACATGGATCAGAGACCTACATATATAAGAACTGAGGAGCTTCTACTATGGCACAATGGGATTAGTGGCATCTCTGCAGTGCCAGGAGGCAGGTTCTATCCCTAGCCCATCACAGTGGGTTAAAGGATCTGGTGTTGCCACAGCTGTGGCATAGGTCTCAAGTGCAGCTGGGATCTAATCCCTGGCCTGGGAACTCCACATGCCATGAAGTGGCCAATAAAGGGGGAAAAAAGCTAGAAACTGTAAAATTCTCAGAAGAAAACACAGATGAAAAACTTCATTATCTTGAACTAAACAATGGATTCTTAGCTGTGACACCAAAAGCACAAGCAACCAAAGAAAAAAATATATAAACTGAACCTCATCAGAATTAAAAATTATTGTTGTTAAATGTACACTATAAAAAGTATAAAGGAGTTCCCAATGTGTCTCAGTGGTAACAAACTGGACTGTCTCCATAAGGACATGGGTTGGACCCCTGGCCTTGCTCACTGGATTGGGAATCTGGCTTTGCCATGAGCTGCAGTGTAGGTTGGTTGCAGACATAGCTCGGATCTGGCATTGCTGTGGCTGTGGCATAGGTCAGCAGCTGCGTCTCCAGTTTGACCCCTAGCCTGGAAACTTCCATATGCTGTGGGTGTAGCCCTAAAAAGACAAACAAACAAACAAACAAATAAATAAATAAATGAAAGTATAAAGAAAATGCGTAGAATTAGAGAAAATATTTGCAAAGCATATATCCGATAAGGGCCTGGTATCCATATATATAAAAAACCCTTATAACTCTATAAGGAAAAGATAACCTACTGGAAAAACGAGCCAATTATGTGAATACATGTCTCCAAAGGAGATATTCACATGATCAATAAGCACAAAAAGATTCTCAAAAGCTTTAGTCATTAGAGAAAAGCAAGTCAAAACCACAATGAGTTACCACTTCACAACCACTGTGTAGCTAAAATCAAGAAACTACAAAGTGTAAGTATAAGTAAGGACGTGTAGAACCTGGATCCCAAAACATTGCTAGTGGGTGTGTAAAATCATGCGGCCACTTCGGAAAAGTTTGGCAGTTCCTCAAAATGTTAAACACAGACTTACATTTGGCCAGGCAATTCCACCTCTAGGTATATACACCCAAGAGAACTGAAAGTATATGTTCGCTCAAAAATTTGTACATAAATGTCACAGTAGCATTAGTCATGGTAGCCAGAAAATGGAAACAACCCAAATGGCCATCAACTGATGAGTGGATAAACAGATGTGGTATATCTTTACAATGCAGTATTATTCAGTCATATAATGGAATGAATTATTGTTCAACTTGGGTGAACCTTGAAAACATTTTGCTAGGCCTAAGGAGCCAGATACAAAACGCTACAACCAAAATGTCCTTTAATGGGTAAAAAAACAAACTGTTGTATCCACTCAACAGAATACTCCTAGGGAACTGAAATGGATAAGCTACTAATGTATGTAGCAACACAGCGGAATCTCAGAGGCATTAGGCTGAGTGAAAGGGGCTGGTCTCAAAAGGTCACATACTGTGTGACTCCATTTAAGTGACGTTGAGAAAAGACAAAACAACAGTGATGGAGAACAGATCAGTGGTTGGCAGGGAGTGGACAGGGGGGAAGACAGTGCAAGTATAAAGGAATCCAATGAGATAAGGGAGCTTTTTAAGGTAATGGACTATTGTTTTCTATCTGATTTTGATGGTAGTTACAGGACTCTATATGTGTGTTAAAATTCATAGGACTGTACACCCAGGAAACAAAAACCTACCCACAAACAGAAAATCAAGAAACAGGAATAAGCCCTCCTCTCCTAACATGCACATTCTTTCATAATTAACTGGAAGAAATGACTGCAATTCAAAAAAGAGCAAGTTTAACTGAGACTTCTAAAACAAGCTAATTAGTTATGTATTATTAAATCCAAATAGTTTCAATAGGCAGAGTTAATACGCTATAGCAGGCAAAAGGTGTAATCTCTATATATTGAAGTACAAGAATTAACTATTCAAGCCTCGATGCAAAAAGTATAATTAAAATTCCATGTATATGATATAATTCTAAGCTGGGGGGGAAGCCTTATTATAGATTGAACTGAAAGGCCCTTACAAACATTTTAATCACCTGATAAAAGAAAAATAAGAGAGAAAAGAGTCACAACTCCATTCTATTACAGTAGAAGTGTCCCTCTTCCAAAAGCAAGCATGTCCCTCAAACTTTTAAATGACATTTCTCTTAAGTCCCCCCTGGCCTCTCCAAATTATTCTCCCCAACCCCCACTGACAAATTCCTGACTTGGAGACAAGCCCTAGTCCACAAACTGCTACCTCTCAACTGCCTCCTGACCATAAACTTGAGAATAGCCAGATAGCAAGTCCCTGCTCTCTTCTGATGATCCAGCATGTTGCCCTTCCCATGCCACCTAATTTTTCTAACCCTGCCATCCTAACCCCATCAGAGAAACAGGTCTGCTCTCACATATCCATCCTCTCATCCATCATTCCCATCTGGTTGCATCACCTTATCTTCCACAGAACCTCTCCTAAAATGGTCTCCCTGTCTTGGAACCAAGGGATGCATTTCTGATCTTTTTGCTCAACTTCTCAGATGTCATCAATCCAGCTGGACACATGCTCCTTCTGGTCCCATTTTCCACTCTCAACCTCTTTCACACCACGTTCTCCTGATTTTTCCTGACCTGGCCACCTGTGCTGGTTGCCTTTGTTGACTCAGCCTCCTCCCCTGCACTTCTCAATATTTGAATTTCTGAAGGTCCAGGCAAAGCCCCTTATTTCTCTACACTCTCCTCTTTGTGATCCATTTGTCTTCCAACTTCCAATGCCATCTTTATGTCCCTGCTCACTTTGTTTCAGGATATTTCTTTCTTCCTTTTTTTTTTTTGGCTTTTTGCTATTTCTTGGGCTGCTCCCGCGGCATATGGAGGTTCCCAGGCTAGGGGTCGAATTGGAGCTGTAGCCACTGGCCTACACCAGAGCCACAGCAACGCGGGATCCGAGCCGCGTCTGCAACCTACACCACAGCTCACGGCAACGCCGGATCCTTAACCCACTGAGCAAGGGCAGGGACCGAACCCGCAACCTCATGGTTCCTAGTCGGTTTCGTTAACCACTGCGCCACGATGGGAACTCCTCTTTTTTTTTTAATGGCGACACCGATGGCATAAGGGCAGGGATTGAATCTGAGCCATAGCTGTGACCTATGCACAGGTATGGCAATGCCGGATCCTTTAACCCACTGAGCCGGGCCAGGGATTGAACTGATACCCCTGAAGCAACCCAAGACATTGCAGCTGGATTCTTAACCCACTGGGCCAGGGCAGGAACTCCTCAGAATATTTTCTTTTTTAAAATTTATTTTATTGAAATATAGCTAATTTATAATGTGTTAGTTTCTGATGTACAGCAAAATGATTCAATTGTGTATATATATATATATAAATATATATAAATATATAAATAAATAGTTTGCCTTTGTTAACCCCAAACACCTACTCCATCTCTTCCCAATCCCTTTCCCCAGGCAACCACAAGTCTGTTCTCTAAGTCTGTGAGTTTGTTTCTTTTTCATAGATAAGTTCATTTGCATCATATTTTATATTCCACATGTAAGTGATATCACATGGTATTTGCCTTTTTCTGACTGACTTCACTTTCTATGATAATATGCTCCATCTATGTTGCTGCAAATAGCATTATTACACATTTTATAGCTGTGTAGTATTCCATTGAACATATGTACCACATCTTCTTTATCCATTCCACTGTCAATGGACATTAAGTTTGTTTCCATGTCTTGGCTATTGTAAACAGTGCTGCTGCCAACACTGAGGTACACATTATCTTTTCAAATTATGGTTTTCTCTAGATATATGTCCAGGAGTGAGACTGCTAGATCATATGGTAGCTCTGTATTTAGCTTTTTGAGGAACCCCTATACTGTTCTCCATAGTGGCTGTACCAACCTACACTCCCACCAACAGTGTAAAAGGGTTCTCTTTTCTCCACATCTCTCCAGCATTTATTTTTTTATAGACTTTTTAATGAAGGCCATCCTGGCTGGTGTGAGGTAGTACCTCATTTTAATTTTGATTTGCATTTCTCTAATAATTAGTGATGTTGAGCTTTTTTTTCATGTGCTTATTGGTCATCTGTCTGTCTTCTTTGGAGAAATGTCTATTTAGGTCTTTGTTTCAGGACATTTTCTAATCTGTCTCTGAGATCTGAGTAAATGTTGCATTAAAATGAGGATGCATTAAAAAGAGGAAAAAGAAGCTTGAGATATATACTGCTTCACATGACCCTCTCCTCGGTGAATGAACAGAAAAACACATATGTCTAAAACATTCTTAGACAAATAAACCAAACTAGTGTTCTCTATTTCACTCACCCAAGGTGTCTAGCAGAACTTGCAACCACCCTCTTCTCATCCACTCTCACTGACATTTAGTCCTGTGTAAAATGAAACAATTTATTACAGTTGTCTCTTGGTATTCATGGGGGATTATTCCCAGGATGCACATCAGACACTAAAATTCATGGTTGTTCAAGGCCCTTATATAAAATAGTGTGGTACAGTCTGCCCTCTGTATCCTCAGATGCAGAACTCCTAGGTAATTCCTAAGAACACCTGCCTCATTTCCTCCCCATGGTGGGGAATTAGAACAGTGCCAACAGAGGGGTCTGCAGACCCACTAGTCTTGCCACATGAGCTCTCTGTGGGCTGTGGAGGAGCTGACAAAAGGCTGGAATGCTCTCCTCAGAAAAAAGAACACACACAAAAAAACAAGCCTCCGTATATACAACTTCCAGGGTCCACTGGCTCAAGCTCATTCCCTGACCCACAGACTCAAGCTCAGCACCCTGTACTGTGGGTTCCTGGGGGCTCCCCTTGACGCACCCAGGCCTCCATTCTCTATGGCTCCCCAGGTTCACTGCTAAGACTACAACAAACTGGGCCAGTGAGAATGACCAGCCCTGCAGAAACCACGCCATCCACTCACTGAACCCATGTTCACTGAGCTCATCCCACATTCTAGGAAAGTAAAAAAAAGATGGGCTGGAAGTACAGATGCACATCCTTCTAAACTAACGAAGTGCTGCTCGTCCTCCTAGATCCCACTCCCAGCAGAAATCTAGCCTCCATCACCAAGTGAGAGTGGCACATTCCTGCCCAACAGGCCTACAGTCACAGCCATCTGGTACTATGGCCTTGTGCCACTGGAAAGATAACAAGCCAGTTTCAAATGGTAAAGGGACCCAAAAATAAAGATGTAAAACCAGAGCCCCTAAAAATGAGCCAAATGCTACTTCCTCAGCAAACATCTTCTAACGGCAAATCAAGCACAAAGGTCTCATTACAAAGAATCCCAATTCCAGACAGTGAGAGAATTAGTTTCACAATGAAAGCCTGTATGCCAAAGCTCTTTGATAATTTAGTTAATTATAGGTCTCTGCCTTTGAAAATTATATTTTTGTGTCTCAAATATCCCCCCTAAAAGAAACATCAAAACTCCATCAAGGAGTTCCCGTGGTGGCTCAGTGGTTAACAAATCTGACTAGGAACCATGAGGTTGAGGGTTTGATCCCTATCCTTGCTCAGTGGGTTAACGATCCGGCGTTGCCATGAGCTGTGGCGTAGGTCGCAGATGCGGCTCGGATCCTGCGCTGCTGTGGCTCTGGTGTAGGCCAGTGGCTATAGCTGCGATTCGACCCCTAGCCTGGGAACCTCCATATGCCGCGGGAGTGGCCCAAGAAATGGCAAAAAGACAAAAAAAAAAAAAAAAAAAAAAAAAAAAAAAAAACTCCCTCAATACGAGAATGGTTACACAGATTATATTTATAAAGTAGAGTAATATGTACCCATTAAAAAGAGCTGGGTAGCAGTTCCCATCGTGGTGCAGCAGAGACAAATCCAACTGGGAACTGTGGTGTTGCGGGTTTGATCCCTGGCCTCACTCGATGGGTTGGGGATCCAGCATTGCCGTGAGCTGTGGTGTAGGCCTGCAGCTGTGGCTCTGATAGGACCCCTAGCCTAGGAACCTCCATGTGCCATGGATGCAGTCCCAAAAAGACAAAAAAAAAAAAAATAGCTGGGTAAAACCTTATCACAGCTGACCCATGAAGTGGGGGTTAGAGGCACTGAAAATTCATGAAAATCCTTGTATAATTTTACAGTCAGCCCTCCATGTCTGCATATAGTACCTCAATCTTGAAAAGCATCCAGGTATAAGTGAACCCATGCAGCTCAAACCCGTATTGTTCAAGGGTCAAATGTGGATTACCCAAGTGATGTGTATTGTTTTATCTGCCTAAAACTTTATTCCCCTTATAAATTCTCTTACAATTCATGTGATCCTACCTGGACTTACAATCATGCAACCACTGCAATTGATCCTGGGATATGGGATACACAATCACAATATGAAAGAAAACCTAGTAGAGTCTCTGCTGGGAATTTCTCACCTGGAAAATAAAAGCCTCCTGCATGTCTAACTACAGGGCTGTGTGCACATGACTCACAAGAGCTTTGAGTGGCAGAAAGACACACAAAGAGTGTGTGTGTGTGTGTGAGTGCACACGCACGTGCATACACAGCTGACCAGTATAAACACAGAAAGGCTATACCTCACACAGTTTATAGGGTGGGAAGCAAAGACAGAGGAAATGCTACTTCTTTATGAAATTCAAAAGAAATTCTAGGATTACTGGTGGTTTTTCCTTTCCCTTTAATATGTTTCAAATTAAAGGAAAAGCACCAGTCTATCACTGACAAGACCCCAATTTGCATTCCTTAACTCCACTTATCAAGTCAGTTATTTGGAACTGGAAACTTATTTTTCCAAAGAAACCATACTATGAAACAGTTGAGGTGAGATCCCAAGCCAAATCCATAAATGCTTATTTAAACCATAATTTGCTTTGGGGAAACTACATTTTTTAAAGTCCTTCCTATGTGCCAGACACAACGTCTTCCAAAAACATTAGCTCGTTTATTTCTAAAAACAAGCGCTGATGGAGTTTTACTTTCTACACAGGGCAGCTGTGAAGTGTGTGATAACCGGCCACCGAGAGCTGCAGGACAGGTCTTCACATGGCTTCCCATCACTATAATCACACCAACAACTATGACGCTCCCCTGGGGAGAGAAAGATCTCCTTGTACCAAGACCAGACTCCCAACATGCATCCCAGATCCTGGGTCTACAGAGGTTCCCTGTCACCCTCTTCTCTATTATTTGTACAAATGCGCACCACCCTTAAGCTCTGTCCTGCTTTTCCCTGTAGCCAGATTCCAAGGGCTCTCCCTCCCCCCACACCCCTCTCTGCTTCCTAACGCCCCCTCACACCATCCAGCTTCTGCCACAGCCACTCCAGCCAATCAGTTCTTTCCCTGCCCAACCTCGTGGATGCACTGTGGTCCTTATGTATTCTGGGTGCCCTGTAGCATAGGATGCAGCTGTCACACCCCTGCTGGCTCCTGCGACACCTCTCTCCTCTTCTCTTTCCATTTCTGGGACCACTGTCCTATCTTCTGTTCTCATTCTCTCTTCTAATTTTCCTTAGGACACCAATGTTGTCTGGATTTCTGTCCTTAGCCATGAGTCCTTCTCAACACTGATGCTTGCCTGAGTCACCACCACTGATGCAAAGACTCCCAGACATTTATCTAGGGACCTGTAAAGAAAGATCCATCAGGACTGGGAGTCAGAGGCCTCAGCCCTAAGGATCCAACACTGAACCCATGATCTCTTCTCCACCTGCCTCCTGGCTCTGTGCCCAACCCACCTTAGGACGGTCGCATGTCATCCTCACCCCATACTTCAGCCTTGTAAGTGCTTTTGTGCATATTCTCCCATTCAATCCTCATGAAAACTTGTGGGCAGACAGGACAGGCACCATGTTTCAAGGGTTTCTTGGATTTGTTGGAGCAGGTATGGTTAGACATGCAGACACAAAACCCCTCTCACAAGGAAGGAGTTTGTCACAGAGTTTTCTAGAAACAAGAGGCACAGCAGGCCACACAGGGCCACACAGGGAGGCACCAGGGTCTGTCAGGAGGCAGAAGGAGGGGAAACAAGGCTTTTATCATGGTTTACACAAGAAGGGATAAGCAGGATAAGCTTTGGCTGGTTTGAGTAATTTTGGAGGGCTCTAGGGTGTAGAGGCTGTCCCCAGTTGGAACCTGGCCCTGGGGTAGTACCAGCATGTGGATGGGTGGAGAGTGGCCCAGAGTACAGCATCCCTATTATGGAGGTGTTGGGGATATGCCCTCTGGACTGGCCGGTCAGGATTTGAAAGGCTCTTGTGCAGAGGAGTCGTTTGCTATCTCCAGGAATTAGCTGGCCCTGGAGGGGCAGTCTCTCTAAGGTCAACAGGGCTGCAAGATGTCAAAATATGAAAATATAGAAAATAAAAAGACGTTATTAATATACACTGAAACAACCCTGTCTTACAGAGAATAGCATAAAGAGAGGTTCACTGACTACATTCAAATAGACTGATAAAAATTCTACCTTAGAGTTGACCCAGCGTCTACATCGATTAGCTCTGTTCAGATCTCATACTGCAGCTTTATGTCCCTTCTACTTCTGAGAAGGGAGCTGGAGGTGAAGCAGATTTCCCTACTAAGAAGAGGCAGGGTGGGACTGAGCGAGGCCTTCCCTCCCAGCCCTTTGCAGGAGCCTCGCCACACAGCCTCCCAGGCCCCAGCCCCGCCAGCAGCCCTGTGAGTACACTGGGCCCCTCCCAGTTATAAGTATTGGCAGGGTCTGCCTTTCTGGCTCCCATCTCCCACATTCACATATGCTGAAGACACCTCTGTGGGGAGAATATATATCCAGAACACGTATTTTATTCCAAAACAAGGCTTCAGATTCAGTCTGGAGCTGTCCTCTCACCCAGGAAACAGGACTGAACAGCGTTACAACTCCCTGAGCCCAGTCCTGCAGCAGTGGGTCCTGCTGGGAGGGAGGGAGGGTTTGGCACTCACTCTGGGTCTTTGGATGACCATGCTATTCCTGCCATTTGGGAAACAGCATCCAGGCCAGGAATGGTGGCCATCCTTTAATACGAGAGGTGCTGATGCTTAAGTATTAATGCAGGTGAAGTACAAGTTTATGGAAAAATCTCAACCTAAAACTCTCCTTCACAATTAAGCCCCAAGTGTTTTCCCATTGTTCTACACACAGTTGCCCAGGAATGCAACTACCTACTGGGTCAACTGAGAGAATTATAGTGTGTTCAGAACTTTGCCAAGAGCTGGTCGCTCTTTTGGTAAATCACGTCACTGATGACAACACCCCGTCCTGGCTGCAGGGGCAGCTGTCACATTCACAGTGCTGGTGGGCAGATGAGCAAAGACCTGGTCATTCACTGTGAGTCTTAGTAGGGGATGTGTCTAAGTAGCATATACATATCATCTTATTGAAAATTACTTTCATTTCTTTTGCATAATACACTTAAGAGCTTTATAATGTGTTCTGAAGTAAGTGACACTATATTAGACTTTCTCTGACTTTCATTTGGGGATATGACAAAAATGCTGTAAAAACAGGCTGTAGGGTCTGGTGGGGTTCGGACCACAGGCCCAGAGTGGGCTCCTGCAGCCTCTGGGCTCTGCCTTGGATCCAGTAAGCATTTTGGAGCTCAACGACAGACCCATCTCCAAAATGGCTCTCTACACAGTCTGCAATCAGTGACAGAAAGAACAGAGAAGAGAGAACTGCCTTATCTCATTCCTCCTCTCAGTGTTCCCAGCACACTCGCCCCTCTGCACATCCTCTGCCCTAGATTGGCTGCATCTTATCTTCCTCAAAGTTCTCTTATGACCTCCAATGGCTCTTTATCACTCCCACCTCTGCAGATTCTTTGCTTATGCCCAGCTATCCTTGAAGAGATGGGAAGGCAGCAGGGAGGAGAGTGGGCAGTTTCATCCCCCTATGCAAGAAACATTTATTTTATTTTATTATTTTTTTTCTTTCTTTTTAGGGCTGCACCCATGGCATATGTAGGTTCCCAGGCTAAAGGTCCAATCAGAGCTACAGCTGCTGGCCTACACCATAGTCATAGCAACGCCAGATCCCAGCTGTGTCTGCATTCTACACCACAGGTCACAGCAACACTAGATCCTTAACCCACTGAGAGAGGCCAGGGATGGAACCCACATCCTCATAGATCCTAGTTGGGTTCGTTAACCACCGAGCCATGACAGGAACTCCAAGAAACATCTTTCAAATGGCTAGTATCACAAGTCAAGGCAGAAGGAGAGGGGTGGATTGGGAGCTTGGGGTTAACAGATGCAAACTATTGCCTTTGGAATGGATTAGCAATGAGATCCTGCTGTGCAGCGCTGGGAACTATGTCTAGTCATTTATGATGGAGCATGATAATGTGAGAAAAAAGAATGTATACATGTATGTGTGACTGGGTCACCTTAGCTGTACAGTTGAAAAAAAAACTGTATTGGGGAAATAACAGTAAAAAAAAAAATCGAATGAGGTAACAAAAAAAACACACAGAAAAAAGAAAAGAAACTTATGGTTACCAAAGGGGACAGGTGGGAGAGGAACGGAGTAGGAGTTTAGGACTGATGTGTGCACACTGTTGTGTGTGGAGTGACTGGCCAATGGGGACCTGATGTATAGCACAGAGAACCCTACCCAACACTTTGTGATAATCTATGTGGGAAGAGAACCTGAAAGAGAATGGATGTGTATGCATGTTTAACTGAACCACTTTCCTGTACAGAGAAATGATTACAATATTGTAAATCAACTATCCTTCAAAGAACCTTTAAAAAATGGAAAAAAAAAAGAAAATAAAAAATAACGTGGTACTCTTCAAAAAAAAATAATATAAAAATAAATGCCTAGTATCTTTTTTTTCACCAGAACTCCTCACAGACATTCCAGACTTTGAAACTGACCATAAAAATTTAAACTAACTCAGAATTTCATACGGAAAGCATTTAATACTTGGCAAGTGGGCAGGTGTGGAATGACAGCCATCTTCCACCTTGATGAGGACCTGGGAGATCAAGCAGACTCCTATCTCGGAGTCGAGAAACTTGAAAGAAAAATGCCAGGGCTGGCTTGGGAAGAGCCAAACAGGAGGCTAGGAAAGGCCAGGAGATCACAAGACTGTCTGAAATCTTCCACTTTTAATGTTTAGCTTATATTATAGGGAGCATTTTTTAATTTACTTCACCACACTGTCACCACAAGAAAATATCTTATTCAGAAAACATCACTGGCAAACAAAAAGCTCAAGAAGTGATCTTTGTTTACTAAACCTCCTAAGTACGTTTATATTCTGCAAGGATAAAATGCTCCCATTTGACCCCTAGCCTGGGAACATCCATATGCCGCAGGTGCGGCCCTAAAAAGACCCAAAAAAGAAAAAGAAAAGAAAAGAAAGGAGAAATTGCACATGGAATTTATCCCTACTAGATTTTAAAACCTACAAAATCCAAGCTCTTCCCAAGAAGGAAAAGCAACTTTTAGACTGAAATACTTACATAAATTCCATTGGTATTTTAAAGAAAATGAATAAAAGATATTAAATAAAAGGACAGAGATTATAGCCAAGACTCTCAACTACCTACCTGAAACTGGGTTACATATTTACCACCCAAAGACAGCAGACCCTTCCAGGCCTCTGTGGTCTACGTAGGAGCAATAGGACATGATCATGCATTGAGCACGTGTTCCATGTACTATACACAGACTATTCCAGTTAATTCTCTCTGATGTTGGCTTTCCCACAGGACAGGCTCCTTACCACCACTCCGCAGAAACTGAGGCTGAGCCACTCACCCACAGCTGCCTGGGCAAGAAGAGCCAGACAGGTCTAGTGAGGCCCCCACTCTCTTTGGGAGACACCATGTCCATCTGCTTCCAGGTCCACAGCACACTAAACTTCAACTCCAGAAGAATTCCAACCAATTGACCTGTTTTTCTTATAAAAACTATGCATTTTGGCTATAGTAAGGAGTAGTCACATCAAATATGTCAGATGCTATTACCCTAAAGGACAGCTCCACACAACTGATATACTTGTAACCAGTGGGGAAAGAGGCAATAGCTGGAGAAGTGACCAGGACACAGCAGCTGGACCAGACTCAGGGACAAGAGATAAATGTTCAACTTTTTCTAAATGAAATACTTATCAGCCTATATCTGTGGATCTGGTGAGAAACTGAATTTCATAATGTAGACTAAGAATCCCAAGGGGTTTATATAGCCCAGAAAATTTGGGTGAAAGGTCCATCATGGTTATCATTGAGCCCCACATAATCCAGACCCATAAGGTCCACACTAAAGTCATTGACTGTGGCAAGGATTCTGTCCCCAGGCATCTACAGCCATCCTCACTGTGGAATTCCCCTTTCACCAATGAGGCAGCTGGACACCCCAATATAAAACAAGAGCCTGGCATTTCTCCCTGAGAGCAAGGGAACTTCCCAGTCTAGCAGACCAAGGAGCGATGCTCTCCTTGAGGGGGAGGAGGCAGGAAAACCACCCCTGCCTCAGGAACAAGACAGGGGCAGATGCATTTGGGTCCGTTTTAAATCGCTTCAGTTGTACTATGCCAGGGCACTGGGAGCCCCCAGGACTCAGGAACTTAAGAAGGTGCATCAGGCTGAACTGTATGCTGCTGCCCATCCTGGACTCTAAGTGACCCATAAAAATGGCAACTTCCTAGGTTCACGCCAAGACCACACCAGTGCAAGTGGCCCCTGGTGAGAAAGGAGGGTGTCTTGTCTTACCTCCTCTCCAACAAGGAGAACGTGGGCATGTTTGAGCTGATCCAGCTCTGACTCCAATCCTCTGCTCACAATCCTTAATTCTGAGAGTTGACTTCCCAGCGAGGGCTTTAGAGAGGATGGCACATAACTAAAAACGGTTCTGCAGCAACACTGGGTGAGACTTTATAAACATGGCTCATGAATCCCAAAACCCAAAAAAAGGAAAACTGAGCTTCCAGGATATTATGATTACTGTTTTGTACTTCACTCTTTTATTTATATCCCTTCTTATTCTGAAAAATATTTTAGGGATTTCATTTCCCATGAAAAAAAAAAGAGTTGCTTTAGCAACAGTACGGAAGTAAAGGATAAAGAAGTATACTTCTTAAATGTCTATAAATAACCCGGCCTCCAAGTTTGAAAAACACCTCGTCTCTTTCAGTAATGAATTAAATAAGAATAAAACCCACAAGTTTTTTTTAATGAGGTGAGGGCTTATTTATTTTTAGGTATGACAGGAGTTAAATTTCTAGTCCTCTTAGTCCATCAGCGGTGCCCCTGCAAAACGTCAAGTAGCACAAGGCCTCAAAGAGGTGGAAATTTAACTCTACCCAAGGGTAGGAAGTTCTAAGGCATGGTTACCACACTCTTGCCAGAGACAAAGTTTTCACTGTTGCAGACAAAATGAGAAAAATAAGGGTAGTTCTCAGCACAAAGAAAGTCACCAATAACTCTGTGTAGATGGACAGACTGAATAAATTAATAAATGAATGCTTTTCAAAAGTCAAGAGAGAAATTCATTCCATGTAAAGAACTATCCTGGAGTTTATATCGGAGAGTGTTCAGCCTATATTTTCCTCTAAAGTTTTATAGTATCTGGTCTTATATCTAGGTCTTTAATCCATTTCGAGTTTATTTTTGTGTATGGTGTTAGGGAGTGTTCTAATTTCATTCTTTTACATGTGGCTGTCCAGTTTTCCCAGCACCACTTATTGAACAGGCTGTCTTTTCTCCACTGTATATTCTTGCCTCCTTTTTCATAGATTAGTTGGCTGTAGGTGTGTGGGTTTAATTCTGGACTTTCTTTCTGTTCCACTGATCTTCTCAGATCCACCTCTTAGAGTAATGACAGTAAAAACAAAAATAAACAAATGGGACTTAAGTAAACTTAAAAGTTTCTGCACAGCAAAGGAAACCCTAAACAACACAAAAAGACAACCCACAGAATGGGAGAAAATCTTTGCAAATGAAGCAACTGACAAGGGATTAATCTCCAAAATTTATAAACACCTCCTACCACTCAATACCAAAAACACAAACAACCCCATCAAAAAATGGGCAGATCTAAACAGACGATTCTCCGAAGAAGACATACAAATAGTCAAAAAACACATGAAAAGATGTTCAGCATCACTCATTATTAGAGAAATGCACATCAAAACCACGATGAGGTACCACCTTACACTAGCCAGAATGGTCATCATCAAAAAGTCTATAAACAAGAAGTGCTGGAGAGGGTGTGGAGAAAAGGGAACCCTATTACACTGTTGGTGGGATTGTACATTGGTGCAACCACTGTGGAAAACAGTATGGAGATTCCTCAGAAAAGTAAAAATAGAACTACCATTTGATCCAGCAATCCCACTCCTGGGCATCTACCCAGAGAAAACCATGACTCGCAAAGACACATGTACTCTGATGTTCACTGCAGTACTATTTTCAATAGACAAGACATGGAAACAACCTAAATGTCCATCGACAGAGGAGTGGATCAAGAAGATGTGGTACATAGACACGATGGAATATTACTCAGAAAGAAATACCAGAATTTTTAGCAACATGGATGGACCTAGAAATTATCATGCTAAGTGAAGTCAGACAATGAGACACCAACATCAAATGCTTTCACTTATATGTGGAATCTGAAAAAAGGACACAATGAACTTCTTTGCAGAACAGATACTGACTCACAGACTTTGAAAAACTTATGGTTTCCAAAGGAGACAGTTCAAGGGGTGGGAGGATGCACTGGGGTTGTGGGATGGAAATCCTATAAAACTGAATTGTGATGATCATTGTACACATGTAATAAATTCATTGAGTAATTAAAAAAAAAAAAAGAAAAAGAACTATCCTGGAGTTCCCACTGTGGCACAATGGGATGGGCAGTCTTGGGAGCGCTGGGACACAGGTTCAATCCCCAGCTCAGCACAGTGGGAAAAGGATCTGGCACTGCTACAGCTGCGGCTTAGATCATGGCTGCAGCTCTGAAGTGATTCCTGGCCCAGGAACTCCATATGCTGCAAGGCAGCCAAAAATGAAGGAAAAAAAAATAATTATTGTAAAAATAAAATAAGACTGAACTTTAAACCAAGAGTATCTTTGTAAGTATCTCTTATTAAAATATCCTGGAGTTCCTGTTGTGATTCAGTGGTAACAAATCCAACTAGTATCCATGAGGACGTGTGTTCCATCCCTGGCCTCGCCCAGTGGGGTAAGGATCCAGCATGTAGCCGTGAGCTGTGGAGTAGGTGGCAGATGCGGCTCAGATCCTGTGTTGCTGTGACAGTGGTATAGCCCGGCAGCTCCAGCTCCAGTTCGCCCCCTAGCCTGGGAACCTCCATATACTGCTGGTGTGGCCCTAAAATGCAAATAAAATAAAATAAAATAAAATAAAATAAAGCAAATCAAATATCCTTTTCGTTTGGGCAATAAAACGGTGTGATAAAAGATAACAGTGTTCAGTCTGAAAAAAGAAAGTTGGCAACCTTATGGCAGAAGAAAATATTCTTGAACTTTTACCTGACTATAAAATGTGACAGTGGGAGGACCACTGCTTTGAGGCATCAGTTACAACCTTCCTAAGAGGAGGAGGGCTCAACCCTCCTAAGATGATGTGAAGACATGAGGAGGACACCCTGTGGTGATGCGGCAGAGGGGCCAATAGGGCTGTGGACCCAGGGGCTCCAGCAGCTGGGAGGAGGCAGGAAGGGTCCACCCAGCGCCCCGGGGGAGCCCAGCCTGCTGACACCCGATGTCATACATCCAGCCTCCAAAACTGTGAGGGAACAAATGCGTGTTGTCTAAAGCCACCCAGTCTGTGCGCTTTGTTACAGTGATTCTGAAAGATGAATAAACCTCCCTCCTCTGCTGCAAAAGACAAATCTTCCTTCTGCTTAAGCCACTTTGAGTTGAAGACGAACACTAGGAACCTGACCAATGTGAATTCCTAGGGTGGTGCTGGTCCCAAGAGGGAGAGGCTTGCCAAACAGAAAAGGGGCCCAGGGGGAGTGGCTGTCCCACACAGCCCACCACGTGCCCAACCAGCCTCAACATCCTCCCTCCATCCCCACCACATACTTCCAACCTGCTGCTCCGTACTCCACGCCATCTTCCTTCTGCAGCCAGAACCCATCACATAAACTCTCATCTCCATGCAGGAGCCCGCATGATGTCCAAGTTTCCCCTGAGTCCTCCTTTAGACTAATTTCAAGAATAAATCATATAGCTGAAGACCAGCAATGCACCTTATAAATATATGTGCAAAATCCAACTATTTCTCATCAGACCCACAGCCTGGCCTGAGCCACCACCACCTCCCCTGCGATCACTGCAGCCCTGCTCTCCAACGCAGGCCTTCTCCAAAGTATTCTTGACAGAGCCACCAGGATGGCCCTGTTGGAACTGAAGTTCTGTAATCTCATTCCTCTGCTCAAAAACCTCCAGCAGCTCCCACTGCATTCAGAGAAAAGCCCAAATCCTCCAGGTCACCCATCTGGGTGAGGCCCCAGATGATCAGGTTCAGGCTGCATCATCTCCTCCTACGGTCCCTCTTCTTTACTCCACTGGGGCCACACTGGCCTCCTTATTGTTCCTGGAATGCACCAGGGAGGCTGATGCCTCAGGGCCTTTGCACATGCTCTGCCATGGCCTGAAATGCCCTTCCCCAGACACCTGTGCAGCTCACTTCCTTGTTCCCTCAGGTCTCCACTGAAAAAACAATTTATCAGTAAGGACTTTCCTAGACTCCCTTTCTAGAAAGAGGCCTTCCCACTCTCCTTTCCACTGATACTTCGTGCCCCCTGTCCTGGCTTTATTTCTTTTCTTAACATTTCACTGTACATTTTGTTTGTTTGTTTGTTTGTTTATCACATTTGCTGTCTGTTGTGAGAAGTGGGCACAGATGTGGTCAGTCAGACCACTTAGCCTGGCCCATGTCTGCACCAGCTACATGGAGCTGGAAAGATGCAGGCATAGAATAAGCAGACAGCTGGATCCAATGGGACCGGGGTTTGGCCAAAATTATGATCCAGTAGGAGAAGAGAGGGGAGGGGAAGGGACAGATGAAGGGTTATAATGGCTGATCTCAGAAATGAAGCTGGGTCAGGAAGGCAGTGAGAATGTGAGGGGATGAAGGGTATAAAGAGAAAATCAATGGATTACAGATCAATGTGGGTTTGGGGAGGAAGTACACCCACAGTGATGCAGGTGATATTTTCTAAAATTACACCCTCTGGCCTGGCAATTAAGGAGCCAGCCTTGGCACTGTGGTGGCTCAGACTTGATCTCTGGCCCAGGAACTTCCATGGGCCTGGCCAAAAAATAAATACATAAAAATAAAATTATGCTCTCTCTCCCTGGTCTAGTAGCTTAGATTCCACTGCTACACACATTAGCTAAATTCAAATCTATGCAAATTAGCAAAATCTGAGTTGAGTTAGTGTATGAGTTTTCTCCTTTATCACGGCAGCTACGTCAACCTGCCTTGCTAGGTGGACTCCAGTCTGGGTGTGGTAAGGCAGAGCAGGTACAGCAGGGGAAACCAGCCTCCCAGGGCAGGCGTTCAAACAAACTGACAGAGCAAAGACAGCCAAGTGGGGACGGACCATGGGACGCTGAGTCGCACTCCACCAAGGACACAGCCACCACGTGACACACCTGCTGCTGGGATCAGCAACTGGAGATTCACACTGCAACTCTCCCTGCTCCTCTGTTTTAGCACTTCACTTAGGACAGTCATAGAAAGTTCTTCATGTTCAGGCCATGCTGAGAGCAGAAAGTTTCAGGCTTCCGGCTCATTCTCCTCACGCTTTAAACTGACCAGGCATTAGAAGCAACCAGCTCCCGTGCCCTGGCCCTCAGTCTCCTCAGGCCCCTCTTCCTCTCCCATCTCCAGAGCTCACCCTCAGTGGACACCTCTTCAGACTGACCAGCAGCAACCATCCGAACAGCTGACTTCCCTCTGTCTGCCACCATGGTCAGAAACCATCAGCCAGTCTTGGCTGGAAGGTCAGCCTTCTGCCCTCACCTGGGGCAAACTCTCAGATCCAGGTGCCCTGCCTTCCTTGCACAGATTGCCCAGTGTCTGTGCCCACTCCCTTCTCCAACTGTGTTTTTTATTCTGCAGTTTTGCTTGCAAGCAACAGAATATGAGCTGTATTCTGAGCAAAGTGGAAAGTGGAATTTGCTAAAGAATATTGGGCAGCACTAAGATGTTCATCAACAGAGGACTAGATCAAGAACATGTGGTACATATGCACAATGGAATATTACTCAGACATGAAAAGAAGGAAATAATGCCATTTGCAGCAACATGGATGAACCCAGAAATTTTCATAGTAAGTGAAGTAAGCTAGAGAAAGACAAATACTGCATATCACTTATATGTGGACTCTAAAAAAATAAAACAAACCAAAAAAAAAAAAAAAAGAATATTGGACAGCTTACAGAACTCTGAAAAGGGCTACAAAGCCAGGAGGAGCCAAGCCCGCAATCCTTCCCCGAGCAGGGGGATTAAGTGCTAGCTCTGAGCAGCAGACTGCAGGTGGCACTCCCAGAGCTGGACCCAGCACACCCTCAACCACCAGAGCACCTCCTGGGAGGCCCACTGATCTGCAAATCCACTGCCACTGTTCACACTTTTCCCAGAGTCACTGGCTCCAAAGACAAGGTCTAGGCCAGGCAAAGCAGGCCTCAGTCTAACAAGGTTTGTGCCCAAAGTAGGCCTCAGCCTGAACCATACCTGCCAGCTGAAGCCCCCTGCCCCCCACTCCTCCTGACACCCCAGCCGCTCTGGGAACCTTACCCCCACAGTGTCCTGATCAGGATGAAAGAAAAGAGATCTCCAAGAGAGACCGCTGGAAGGAATCCCAACACAAACCTGTCAACTCTGTTTCCCCCACCAGGGTTCAGGAACTTGTTTCTGGGCAGTAGCCAGGAGAGGGGGGAGAGTGACCTGTTCACAGAGTAAAACCAAGCTTTACGGTAACATGGCTACCTTAAAATAATATAGTGAAACTGGCACAACATTATAAACTAACTGTACTCTAATAAAAAAAATTCGTAAAAGGAAAAAAAAATAACATAAAGAGAGAACTGAAACATGTCAGGATTTAAGGCTGTTAAAATTACCTGACATCATAAAAGTAACTAACAACTTTCCCACCATCTTGTCCTTAAGCATTTAAGGTGCCATCTATAAGGTGATGTGACACTAAAATTACATGTGTGATCGCCCTAAACAGTGTGATCCAGAAAGTGCTAAAGCCAACCAGGGCCATACACATGATACCATGAGAATTTTTAGGCATTTTCTCTGAACATAAGAACAAAAAAGCTGTCTCTAAAATAAATGAAAGGAGACAACAAATTAGTCCCACGGTCTTGAGAATATGAGGAAAATGTTTTTAAAAATACAAAGCCCATGAAAGAATTCAGCTGGCATCTCAAGGCAACAGAGCCAGAGCCCGATGACCACAAACCACCAGGTACTCACAGACCTGTGCTGACTATAGTAGGTGTCATTTGGACAAGGACCCACTGGACCCACGTCAGGAGACCAACAGCAACGCAAAGTCATGTCCACAGGGATCAAGGCTCGTTTCCTCTGTTCACTGGCTTGCTCCACTACCCCCTACTGGGTAACTGCTCTGGGCCGCACATGGTCCCAGGGACAAGGTGGGTACACCTGACCAGGCCCCACCTCAGGGAGCCTCTGCTCCAGTGACGAAGACAAAACAGTTCTTGAAACTGAAGCTCAGATGGTAAAAAATATTGAACAGAAGGTGAAACCAGGAGAACTGGCCTGGGCGGGGGCCGGGGGTAGGGGGGATTCTTACATCAAGAGGAAGGTCAGGAGTCAGGAGCGCTCCCTCTGGAAATGACCAAAGGATGTAGCCTGAAGCATGGGCAGGAGTCAGTAATGGGAGTCCAGCTGTAGGTAAGTCTCATAAAAGAAGGACATGATGTTCTTTAGACAGAGGGGAGCAGAGGCATAAATGTCCTATAACTGGGCAGGAGTGAGGGGACCAGCAGGGTCTGGGGGACATACAGAGGCATGTGGCTAGTCACACAGAGCTTGCAGCAGCTGTCATTTATTCCATCAGTCTAGAGGGACCTCACAGACCAACCAAAAAGGAGACAGTTTCTCCAGGAAAGGCAGGAAATGTAAGGAGGGCGCATCATGCTGC
Source organism: Sus scrofa (assembly GCF_054392235.1). Classification (NCBI taxonomy): domain Eukaryota; kingdom Metazoa; phylum Chordata; class Mammalia; order Artiodactyla; family Suidae; genus Sus; species Sus scrofa. The sequence goes on from NC_139383.1 coordinate 155,574,758, forward strand.
TGAGGCTATACCTCAGAAACACCATACCTGCATGAAAGCAAAACTGATCTTCCCACAAAAGCCTTTCTTAGATAGTTTCCTGAATTAGGCAGTTCTATTTTGGTTTTAATTGGCGAAGTGTACTATATATTTTCTCCCATCCAAGTAAAGTCTTCTTGCTTTTTTTTTTTTTTTTTTTTTTTTTTTGCTTTTAGGGCCACACCTGCAGCATATGGAAGGTCCTAGGCTAGGAGTGGAATCAGAGCTACCGCTGCCAGCCACAGCCACTTGAAATCCAACCTGCATCTGTGACCTACTCCACAGCTCATGGCAATGCCGGATCCTTAACCCACTGAGCAAAGCCAAAGATCAAACCCATGTCCTCATGGATACTAGTTAGGCTCATTACTGCTGAGCTATGACAGGAACTTCCCTTAACTTCCTGCTTTTTAGAATTATTTAACAGTCACTTTTAAATTGATTTTATTAAATTTTTTAAGTTGTAGTAAAATATAGCAATAGCATAAAATTTAGCATCTTAACTCTTTTTTAGAATTTATTTTATTGCAGCTGATTTACAATGTTGTGTTAATTTCTGTTGTACAGCAAAGTGATTCAATTAAATGTACTTGTGCTCATATTCTTTTCCATCACCATTTATGATAGGATATTGAATAGAGTTCCCTGTGCTATACAGTAGGACCTTGTTGTTCATCCATCTTATACATAACAGTTTGCATCTGCTTAACAACTCTTAAGTATACAGTGCTGTGGCATTGAGAACATTTATACTGCTGTGCAGCCGTCACCAGTGCCCAGACATAAAACTGTCTTCAACCTGCAAAACTGAAACTCTGAACCCATCAGGCACCAGCGTACACTCTTTCAGCCCCTGGCACCCACCATCCTATGTCCTAAGCCTTTGAATAGCCTAGGGACTTCTACCATGTAAGTGGAGTCAGACAGTATTTGACTTTTTGTGACTGGCTTTTTGCACTGGACATGTCCTCAAGGTTCATCTATGTTGTAGCAGGTGTAAGAATTCCCTTCTTTTTTAAGGGTGAATAACTTTTTTTTTTTTTTTTTTTTTTTTTTGCTTTTTAGGGTTGCACCCACAGCACATGGAAGTTCCCAGGCTAAGGGTCAAATCAGAGCTACAGATGCCAGCCTACACCACAACTACAGCAATGCAGGATCCGAGCTGCATCTTCGACTTATATACCACAGCTCACAGCAACGCCAGATCCTTAACCCACTGAGCAAGGCCTGGGATTGAACCCAGATCCTCATGGTCACTAGTCAGATTCGTTTCTGCTGCAACACGACAGCAACTCACAAGTAATATTCTATTGTGTGAGAGACCACAGTTTGCTAGCCATTCATCCATCCATAAAGATGTGAGTTGATTCCACTTTTTGGTTTTGTGAGTCATGCTGCTATGAACATGGGGGTACAGGTGTGTCTTCAGGTCCCTGCTTTCAAAGAAACTCTTTACACTGAGTTAGTCATATATGGTTTACAATAGGAGTCCAGCTCAGGCTAAACCAATCACAACTGTGTCCACTAAAGCAGTATGTACACCAAGGGCTCCCACAATGCCTGTGAACCAGCAATAGACCCCTGCTCCTGGGACACACCTCCAGGGGCTCATACCGATACTGACCCAGGTCATGATCTCAATTCTAACATGCGACATAATTTGGTCTGAGGAACTCGATGAGGAGATAATTTCTGTTTTTCCCTTCAAAGTTACCTAGTGAGTAAAAATGCTATTTGACCTTATTACTGGAGAATTTAAAATTTAGCTACTGATTTAAAACTTTAGAAACCAATGACCCACCTCAGGCTCAGAAAAACAGCAAAAAAATTCCCCCATAAAACTTTGTTCAAATTTGTGACTGCTCCATAAATTTCATAATGAAGGTGACTGACAAGATTGGCTTGATTCTACCACTAAAATAGTCTCGATTCCCTTTGTTATTTGTTTATTATTTTTCAGCTTTTCTGCAAATAAGGGTTAACTTTAATTAGAAGTGTTTACAAAACACATTCTATTTAACTTTTAAATATTTTTATATTATTTATATATTAATTATACATATTTATATTTATTTTATTAAAATAATTTTATTCTGTACACTTAAATTTGAAAAATTTATCCATGGCCCTTTAAGGAACTTATTAATTTTATAAAGTATAGTAATACCACAGAAGGAAGAATCCCTTTAAGGAACTTATTAATTTTATAAGGTATAGTAATTCTGCAGAAGGAAGAATAGGAACCTCCTCCAAGCCATATAAACAGATATTAGAGTAAGGATGTTTGCACATTCAGTATTAATTGGAGCATGGAACAAAATAATTCAGGGTTAGTTCAACTCAAATTCACAGAGATAAAAAAATAGAATAGTGGTTGTCAGGGGCTCAGAGGAGGTGGGGATAAGGGGCTGTGATTTAATGGATACAGGGTTTCAATTTTTCAAGATGTAAAGTGGTTTCTAGAGGTTGGCTGTACAACAACAGGAATGTAACGAATGCTACTGTACTGTGTACTTAAAGCTTAAGACGGTAAATTTTATGTTATATGTATTTTACCACAATTTATAAATTTAAACAATTTTTTTTCAAATTAAAAACATCGCAGTTTTTGAATAACTAAATGCTAGGCAGGACTGACCACTGGACTGCTCCAGAGCTGGCTCAGGTTAAGGAAAACCTTCACCACAATTACTCATAACTTCCTAAGCAAAGAGGAAGAGACTTTTGCTGGAGTGAGGTGTTACATCTGCTTCAGAGGGGAAGGGGTGCATCTGAGTCAATGCCGGATTTCCTTAAGCCTGACACTGACATGTCCTCACACTGAACCGTGATGTTAAGGTGCCCCACACAATCAATGTCAAACAAATCTGCCACCTGCCAAGCAGACGTGCATACTGAGAAAAACTGTCACTGGCAAACTCAACCAGGCATACAAGGTACCAGTTCCTGGTGACACATATCTGTGTTGATGGTACCAGGTGACTGAATGTGAATATCTAACTGGCCCATCAAATGTATTCATTTGGAAACAACTTCCAAGTCTTTTGGGTAAATCATAAAACATTAAAAGTCAGGACAGGCTGATGAAACTGACTGATACAGTGGGACATTTCTCTCTCCAAAGTTCCAGCTGACTTTCCAGAACAGCTGTTTAATTTCCACAGATACATAATGCAATTATGGAAAAAGTAAAATTCAGAGATTAACCAAAGAGGGAATACAGACATCTGGTAATTCAATATACCTTGAAATTATGTTGTCAATCCTAAAATAGCACAAGAAGTCAAGAACGTGAGCATGGAATACAAAAAGTATCCAATAAAGGCTGCCAACACAACCATCAAGGGCCAAAAGAGATAACAGAAAAAATTATACTGTGAATGAGAAGAGAGTTTAAGACTCAAACCTGTGATATTGAAGAAGAAAACAGTATGAAGTATGGGGATCACTGCAACTGCCATTGGTTAGATATTCTGTAGAAGCTACATTTACTATAGCATTTCTTTTTTTTTTTTTTCAAAAAGATGCTGCATAATAGATGGTAGTGTTTAGAACAGAAAGTTATGTCATTGGTTTTATGCTATAGTAATTTATTATGTGTTAGCCAAGTCATTTTGCCACAATTAAGGACAGTTAGTTGCTAAAGATCATCCTGTCTCTCACTTTTTATTATTAATGCAATGCAAACTCTTCTGATGAAGTAGTATACAGATTTTTTAATAAAAAAAAAGTTTTTACTCAAATACGGGCACTATAAATTCAACCTCCAGTACTACTAATACACATCTGTTACTCCTAAGCACAGTTTAACATGTTTGATATTGGTGTCATTGACTAGCTTACCTGAGAAGAAAACAGGTGTGCAACTTAGGAAAACACTGAAAGTAAATGTAACAATTCTATATCACTACTAGACATTTAAATTTTATAAAAAATATCATAAAATTGATGAGGCTACTGCTGCCTTTACCTCAGAACCATTCTATCTCTCAACAATGAGATTTAGGAGGCTTCTGTTCTGATACTCTGTGGGATGACTTGATATTGAAAATTCAAAGTAAAAAAGCCCAAAAAGGTAACAAAATTAACAACTCTAATACTCAAGGGAAAGCCCTAGTCCCAGACATTGCAAAAATAAAGGAAGCATATTCTTTAGGTTTCAAGTACTTTGAGGTGGAAGGAAAACAATAAAACATCTGAAGACATTAAGAAGTAACTCCAAAATCACCAACAGATAACCACTGGAAAATGCCAGAGCCAGTATAAGGACAACAATGTAACTGCAGGGGTTCTTCAGATAGCACTTGACAAGACAAAAGTCCTGGGATCAAAAACCAAATTTGGAGTAAAGATAACAGAGGCAAAGGAAAGAGAAGGACCAGACTTGAGGAGAGGAGGCAGAGCTCACTGAATACATGGCCAAGGGATGCTGTCAATTCCTGAAAACAAAAGAAGGAGTGATAGAACTATGAAACTATACCTGTACCATCCAGGAACACAGGCAATAACAAAATTAAAAGATAGAAAAGAAGAAAGTTTTAATAATAAAAAGCAATGCAGAAAAAGAGAAACAGCATTCAAGACAAAGTCATTGAGAGGACAGGTAAAAAGGATCCAACATATGCACAACAGGAGACCTCAGAAAAAGTAACACTAAAAACTATAATTCCTGAAGCTTAAAAAAGACTTAAAACTACATACTGATTCAATTTTTAAATGTGTAAAGTACCTGAATAGACATTTCTCCAAGAAGATATAAATAAACCAACAACATGAAAGGTAGTCAACATCGCTAACCATTAGGGAAATGCAAAATGAAACCAAAATGAGGTATCACCTCATATCTATTAAAACGACTATAATAAAAAGACAAGTGGGTAAATAACAAGCGCTGGCAAGGATGTGGAGACCTGGAACTCTGTGTACTGCATACATGAAAGTAAGATGGTGCATGCTATGTGGAAGTGGCATGGCTGTTCCTCAAAAAATTGAAAACAGAATTACCATATTACCCAGCAATTCCACTTTTGAGTATATACCCAAAAGAACTGAAAGCAAGGACTCAACAAGATACCTGTACATCTATGTTCACAGCAGTATTATTCTCAACAGCCAAAAGGTGGAAAAAACCCAAGTGTCCATTGATGGAGGAATGGATAAACAAAGTGTGATCTATATATACAACAGAATATTATTCAACCTCAAAGAGGAAGGAAATTCTAACACCTGCCTCCATGGATGAACCTGGAGGACATTACACTCAGTGAAATAAGCCAGTTACAAAAAGACAAATACTGTCTGATTCCATTTATTGAGGTGCCTAGAACAGTTACATTCATAGATTCACAAAGAAGAATGTTACCAGAGGCTGAGGGAAGGAAGGAATAGGAAGTTGTACACAACTTCAGGTCTATAAAATGAAAAAGTTCCAGAGATTACTGCACAACTATACACACACACACACACTTAATACTGAAATATACATTTAGAAATGCTTAAGATACTTTTCTATACACCTGCAACTGAAACACGTTGTAGGTCAACTACACTCCTATAAAAAAATTTTTAAAAGAAATGTTTAAGGTGGTAAATTTTATATTATATGTATTTAACCACAATTTTTTAAAACTAAATTAAATTACATATTAAAAATATACATTGTGCTGCTTAAAAAAAAAAACATATGCACAGACACACAAGAGCAGTCACACTAAGACATACTCTAGCAAAATTATTAAGGAAGGAAGGATAATGGTACTACAGCACAAGAAGTTACTTCTAATACCATACTTACATTTTAGTCCTTTGAAGAAAAAAAAAAAAAGGTACCTTGAGGCAGGTAAGAAAAGGGTTATATTTTTCATTGTAGGAGTTGCATAAATGGGGTTTTGTTACATTACCCTCTATACTCATCTACACACCTGATATATCTGATCACACATTCACACCTATTGGCTCCCATAACTGAGATAGTCAGAAATCAATGCTGCCTTCAGGGCAAGCTTGAACCAGGAGCTCCATGTCACCAATGCCCCAAATCTTTTTTACCTTCTGCTTTGCTTCTATGACATCAGTTTCATCCTTGGGCTCCACAAAGAAATCCCCAGGCTTTTCCCCTTATCCTGACTAATTACCTGTGTATGTACCAGTCTCAAATCATCATTCCATAGGAAGGAAGCAAGAAAATTTCTTCTAGGAATTCCATATAGGTACTGGAATTTACTCTCTCACATTGACTGAAAGTGGATGCTCATTCCTGCAACCAGTTGCTATGACAAGATAGTGGGACACAATGATTACCTTAAACTTACCAGGACCCACCAATGGAGTCAGAAGTGGAGTCAACTCTGAGACCAATGCAAAAGAGAAATGCAGGTGAAAAGAGAAATGGGTTCCATGAGGCACCTGCAGCAGCTACAACAGAGACCGATGTCCTTGTGATCACCTCTCGGTCTTACAGACACTATCCCTCTGCTGACCTCTTTGAATCATGAGACAAGATCAACACACCTGTATTTGCTGCAAGGCTATCCCAGGCCCTTGCTTTGCTGCATGAACATAATAATTTCCATGCAAAATGCACATGGTCCTTTTGAGACAGGACCACTTTTACAATACTCATCTGAGGAAGACAGAACAACCTAGAAATAATTCTCTCTCACTTCCTCCTAATCCCAACCAAGAAAAAAAAAAATGAAGGGAAGGCCAGCACATAATTAAAATACAGTTGATAGTCCATGAGCAAGTCCTATCCAAAGATGAGAGAGGCTGAATGAAAACTTCCTCTGGGTACTCAGTCTATGAATACTCATTCATCTACTGCAAAAGCAAGTATTATAAATAATTTAATTTGCTTAAGAAAGGATCTTCCCCATTATTTTATCTGGATATTATTGTACTGTGGAAGTCTGGCAGTTACCAGAGCAAATAAAAATACTAATGCTCTAAATGCTAAGATGATCATTAATAATACATTTGGATTGAAGCTTTCTTGATAACTTTCGCTTCCTTGTTCTTGCCATAAATTAACTTTTCAAAAAAAAAAAAAAAAGAAAGCTAAAATCTGAAGAATTTGAAGGGCTTTAAAACTACTAAAATGTAAACACCCTGTAATTTAAAACAGAATTCCTGGAGTTCCTGTCATGGCTTAGCAGTAATGAATCTGACTAGCATCCATGAGGTCACAGGTTTGATCCCTGGCCTTGCTCAGTGGGTTAAGAATCCAGCATTGCTGTGAGCTGTGGTGTAGGTCGCAGACGTGGCTCAGATCCTGTGCTGCCATGGCTGTGGCACAGGCCGGCAGCTATAGCTCCAATTCGACCCCTAGCCTGGCAACCTCCATATGCCACAGGTATGGACCTGAAAAGCAAAAAAAAATATATATATATATATAAGAGAATTCCTAACCAAAAGTTAACCCACCCAGTCCTGGTGTTCTTTGTGCTCATTCATCTGTCTCCAAGGCCCAACCAGTAACAGACTCATTCATTCACTCACACAGCAAACATTTACTAAGTGTCCTACACATTCTGGAAGGAATCTGAAACACCATACTTCCTCAGCCCTTTTTCACAGATGAGGAAATTTAGGTCAAAGAGGGTAAGTGATCTGCCCACAGTCACAGAGCTAATAACTATGAGAAATCACAGGAGCAATCAAGTTTCCTCAACTTCAGCCTGAGGCCCTTGCCATCCTGGAAGCTTCCTCCCTTGTGGGCACCTCCACAGCAAGGGAGGTTGCCTGCCTCCAACGCAGTCCTCCCACAGGCAAAGAACACCACTGCAGGAGGTATTTATATCAAATCTGGGGCCTCCCAGCATTGCTTGAATACTCTTCTTACATCTGGACAATGTCCCCAAGGTAAAAAGCAAAACTTCCTTTAGCCCCCCTTGCAGCCAGGACTCAGGCCTGTGACTCAACTTTGCCATCAGGGAGCAGTATAAGAGCAGACACAGTGGGGAGGCAGCGGTGGCTGGTGGGGCCACTGGCATGGGATCCCCAGCAAGGTGGGGCATCTCTGCTGAGCAGTGGTTGCAGAGCTGTCTTCATTTGTCACAGCCCAGCGCTGTGCCCCTGGCACTGGCCCTGGCCACATGGAGTTTTGTGAAATTGGCTAAAATGGACTCTGTTTTTGCAAGTGAGAATGCTGACTGAAGAATTCCCCCTGTGGCACAGTGGGTTAAGAATCCAATGGCAACAGCCCAGGTCACTGTGGCATAGGTTCAATCCCTGGCCCAGTGAAGTGGGTTAAAGGATCTGGCATTGCCGCAGCTCAGGTACATGTGTGGCCCAGATTCAACCCCTGTTCTGGGTGAGGCCATTAAAACAAAAAATACATATATACATACTTGGGAGTTCCCACTGTGGCTCAGCAGGCTACAAACCCAACTAGTATCCATGAGGATGCAAGTTCAATCCCTGGACTCACTCAGTGGGTTAAGGATCTGGTGTTGCCGTGAGCTGTGGTGTAGGTCGCAGATGCAGCTCAGGTCCCACGTGCTGTGGCTGTGGCAAAAGGATGGTAGCTTCAGCTCTGATTCAACCCCTAGTCTGGGAACTTCCATATGCTGCATGTGTGGCCCTAAAAACAAACAAAAAACAAAAACAAACAAACAAAAAAAGAACTCTGACTGATATTGCAACTATCAATATACCCAGTAGATATGCCTCAGAGCTACATTCAAAGCAAAGGGAGCCTCTCCTGGGAACTTTACTTTGCATCTTCAGTTCTCTTCTATCTACTCAAGTCACAAACTTTTAAAAATATAAATGCTTCTTTTCTATCAAAAAGACAATGATGGAAAGAATAGGTTGTGCAAAAATGTCCCTGTAAGCTTATCTGGGGAACGTATATTTCTTTATTTTACCAAACAACCTTTATTGATCCTTTTATAAACGCAATGTCCCATTCATAAGTGCAAAAAAAAATTTTCCTTTGACATAAAAGTTTTTTGTTGACATTTTCAATAAATTTATACAGATTAAAAAAGGACAATGATATAGAACTATTGTACTTTGAGCAACATGTAATGAATTGCCCAATGCCTCCTTATTTTAGAAGAAAAAAAACAGTGAGATGGCACAGTGAAAATCAACACCAAAATATCTTCCCTCTCAAGTCTAACCACACAGCAATGCTGGTGTTGAGCCTCTGTGCTGCACAGCAAGTCCTAATGGCTCCCAGTGCTATCTTCCCTGGAAGCTGGACAAGAGGCAAGTAAATAAAACCCCAGACAATCTCACTAACAGCCACCAGCTAAAGAGAGCAGCAGAAGGGAAACAGCTGATGCACCTCCAGAGACTAAGGAGAATTTCCACAACACCTCCAGGTCATCCCAGAAAAAACACCGTGACTCCTGCAGACAGGAAAGCAGACAACTCTTTCCAGTGGTGACAGGAGGGAAGCGTTTAAATATGACACTATAAAAGTAACTGTCTTCTCAAGTGGACAGCATGGAGGGGGTCCAGCAAAGATGAGAAAGTGCCCTCACTTCCTCACCTTTTTTTTTTTTTTTTTTTTGTCTTTTTCCATTTCTAGGGCCACACCCACAGCATGTGGAGGTTCCCAGGCTAGGGGTCGAGTCGGAGCTGTAGCTGCTGGCCTACACCAGAGCCACAGCAACGTGGGATCCAAGCCTCGTCTGCGACCTACACCACCACAGCTCACAGCAACGCCGGATCCTTAACCCACTGAGCGAGGCCAGGGATCAAACCAGCAACCTCATGGTGCCTAGTCAGATTCGTTAACCACTGAGCCACGACGGACATTCCTTCCTCACCCGTCTTAAAGGGGAGCCACTAAAGGCCTAAAAGTGGTAAACCCAGAAACAGTTTTCAACTCAGTATTTAAGTTAAATGTAACAACAACAACAAAACTAAAAATAAGAATATAAGAAACAACTCAAGAATATAAGGGAAATAATTTTTTCATTTTCATTCCAAGTAAATGACAGATATAATTTAAGAACTGCTAAACCATGAAGTAGAAGGTTGTATATAATAAATATACTGATTTGGATGGGTAACCGCAAGAAAAAATTAAAAGGAAATTAAACCATTCAATGCAACAGAAGGCAAACATCACAAATGTACACTCAGATAACCAAAAAAAAGGAGAAAAATGAAATTAAAAAATAAACTGTGTGGCAGCCAGAGTGATAGAATTTGGACCCAACACATCTGTGTATCACCAAGTGCAGGCAAGCCAAAATCAGTCTAATCAGCAAATGATAGGTTTTATCTAGAAAGCCAGGAAAGTCAGATTTTAAGAATAACTAGAAATAGAGTATTCAGCAAACTGACAGTTTACGAAATTTAAAAATACCTTTTTTTCTATAATCAAACAAAAAGTTACTAAACACTCAGGATAACACCTGAAAAGAAGGGCACAGCTGGGAATTCCCTTAAGTAGATACAGCAGAACCTCCACAAGGAAAACTCACAAAGTCTTCAGTGAGGCACAGAGAAGAAGGTAAATGAAAAGTAACAGCACGTTCTTGTGGAGGAGGGTTCAATACTGTAAGTTATTAGTTAACTTTCCCTCAATCATATCATAAATCCACTATAAACCTATTAGAGGACCCCAGAGGATTTAGGAACTTATTTTGGCACTTGACAAAATGATACTAGCAGTAAATCTGAAAAAAATGAACAAGTGAAGAATGACCCTGTGTGGCAGCTTCTACTTTCTAAGGACAGCCACAACAGCATCATGCACCTCACACGCCCCTTGCAGTGTGACCTTGCCACTCCTCCTTGACCAGAGCTGGGGTTCTGTCCTCTCCCCTGAAGGTGGGCGGGCCTGTGACTGCAGATGTAATGACACTGTGTGACTTCTGGGACCAGGCTGGAGAAGGCCACCAGCTTCCCCTGTGCCCCTGGGACGCTTGCTCTCAGGGGAGTAGCCATCGTGGAGGAAGTCCAAGTACCCTGAGACCACAGGCTGGAGAGACACAAGGAGGCAGGTGGCTGACCTCCCAGCCACCAGCCAGGAACACCCACCAGCAATGAGTGAGGCCCCTGATGCGTCCAGCCCAGCCGAGCCTTGAGGTGAACGCAGCCCTGGCTGACATCTGATGTAATCACAGGGAAGAAGATCATCCCACAGAGCCCTTTCACCTTCCTCAGTGACAAAACCATGAGCAAGACAAAATACCTCTTTCTGGCTGCTAACTCTGGGGACATTTTGTTACATGACAATAGCAAATGGGATAAGTAAATTCTATTTTTAAAAAAAAAGAATAAAAAGAAAGAATCAAGGGGGGCAGGAGCACCATCACATTTTAATACATAATGAACCAAGGTCCATCCACTAATTCACCGAACAAATGCATATTGAGTGTCTACAGGTTTGCACAGGCTTTACAGAGTGGTGTATAGACCCTCATCTTTAGGAGGTTTTGACCTTAATGAGACAGACAAACTGATTTAATTTCAGGTATTATTAACTATTCTGAAGGAAAATAAGAAATCAGGATAAGAGAGTGGAAAGAGGGTGGTCAGGGCAGGCCTCTGGGAGGAGGTGACGATGGAACAGACATCAGCAAAGGGTTTGGGGCTTACCCACTTACAGATGCTGGGTTTGTAAACCATGCAGACTGTTCTGGGGCAATTTTAAACTCTACCCCAACTGGAATGGCGTGGATTCCCACCTAGAAGTCTGCTGGCTAAGAAATACCGAATGAAAATTGTTACCCAAGTCAGCATATACTTTCAAGCATGTTTTAACAGAAATGAAAATCACCAGAGTGTCAGACCAACGGGAGCTTATTAAATAAATTACACTGCAGTCATTCAATGGAGTACCATCAAGATTTATGAAGGAGATGAGCCTCAGATGTTGATAAACAAAGAGCTACAATGCTCAGGGAGAACTGGGCACACAGTTCGCTCCTTCCCACTCGCCCAGGACCGGAAAGATGTCCTGGGGACCTAGGGGGAAACAAGGGAGGCTTCCACCTCTCATTGTATTATCTCTGAGTCCCTTGAACTTGCTTACAAGATGCTGGACAAGTTTCCCTTTTGTCCTATAAACACCCGGGGGGGTTATCACAAGTTGTGACAGCTTCTCCCCAAAGAAAGAACCGAGGCTGCCAGACAGGCTTGTTTCCTCTTTGAGGAGTCTCTTCTTAAAGACTAACTGAATGATAGTTTTTACATAGAGAAAATTAAAGGAGAAAAGCACTCTAACAACAAAATATGAAATTGTGCTAAAATACTTCCATTCTCTTTATTGTAGGTAGATGAAAATCCCATGGCAGAGGCCACTGTGGTGTAAACGCAGACTTTCCCCTCTATTCAGAGGAGCCCAGCCCCTACACTCAGGTCCCCCACCCAGCCATACTGGCATGCATCCATGAGCTCAGATCTGCAGGAAATGTATTCCAGGCCTCCCATCACTCCCCAAGGGTTGCCGCTCCTGCCCCACTGTCCCCTCTTCCAGAGCTTGGCAGGACCTGGATCCCCCTAAACAAGTCAGACACAGCCCTGGTAACACAGGGAACAATTCCTCACTCACCACCACTATGCCCACCCTCTCCACCACAGCCCCCAAATCCACATGTCTGTGATGGCCTCTTCCCCAAAGAAAGAATAGAAATTCCCAAAGAACAGAGAAAGTAAAGATTTCCCAACTCATTGCTTTATTCAGATTTTCTTCAGAAGAAAATGTCAGGAACCAGTTTTTCCAAGAGTAGTGAAGACACACATTTATACTGAGCCTTGCCTGCAATATGAGAGTGCCCCCTTCCTGAAGCTGACTCATTCCCGCACGTGTCTGGCTCCGCAAGCTTCTCAGACTTTCCTGTCTCCATCACGATCTCTTCCTTCATTCAAGGCTCTGTCCTCCGAAGGGTTCTCTCCTCTGGCTTCAGCCCTAAGAATTCCCTACCTACCTGTCATCCCCAAGAATGTGCAGACACTCACCACTCCCACTGTGGCTCAGAGAGCAAGGACTAGGACAGCCACTGCAGGCCTGAGAGCCTCCATCCCAAGACCAAAGGGCTGGGCACTCTGCTACCGCACACCTGGGTGTGCCTGGTACACAATGCAAATAACCCACCAACCAATGCAGAGAAAGTTTGATTCACTCACAAAGGACACAAGAGTACAAGATTAGTCTTCCTACTGCTCATGTGATATGAGAAATCTGGATATGTCCTCATCTCCAAACCTGCAGGTCCCGGCCCCACCCCACCCGACCCCTCACCCGCTCACCCACCCTTGCATTAAGGCAGGGTCCCTGGCCCAGGCCCTCTGCTGCTTGCACAGTGAGCCCCCACTGCTTCCAAGGGCTCTTTCAGGCCAAAGGTCTTGGATCAACACCACCCCAGGTGACCTAACTTTGACTCACAGGGACCGGGGGTAGGGTTTTGGTCTCCTGCTCTGAAAGCTCAGAGCCAGATGCAAACCGACTCACCCTATTCCTGGAGACAAGCTCTCAATCAGTGTTAGCCCCTGTGGCTGCCCTGACAGTTAAGAGTGTGTACGGGGGCAATACATTCACCAAAGAAAGGGTCTTTGGATCTGGATAATGCAGGAGTGATGTCTGTCCCACTCCCCTTGGACAGGCCTGTATTCCATCCCTCTGAAGCCCGGCTGGATTTCTGGCCTGTCGTCTTTGGCCCAGCAGCATATAAACAAAGGCCTCAGCCCTGTGCTTTTCCAGGGTCCCCCTGGACATCCTGACTGTATACGTTTCCTGCTGCTGCTGTATCAAATTCCCACAAACTTACTGACACGAGTTCATCTTAAGGTTCTGGAAGTCCAACGTCTAAAATCACTCTCATGGAGTCAAAGTTCAGGTGGTGGTAGGCCTCACTCCTCCTGGAGCTTTTCGAGGACCCGTTCCCTTCCTTTTCTCTTCTAGAGGCCTCGGTGCTTCTCACATCACTCCAGCCTCTTGCTTCCATGTCACACCCCCATCACTGACGCAGACCTCCTGCCCACCCCAGAAAGGCCCCTGTGACTACATCAAGCCACCTGGATACTCCGGGTCCCCATCTTAAGGCCCTTAACTTAATCACCCTGCAAAGCCTCATAGTGACAGGTCCAGAGATTAGGACCAGGCATCTTTGGAGGACTATCCATCCTCCAGTGGACCACACTCACCCCACCTTCAGAACCAGCTTCTCTAGTTCTTTATTATTATTATTATTATTATTGAAGTATAGTTAATTTAGAATGTTGTGTTCGTTTCAAGTGTAGAGCAAAGTGATTCAGTTATTTACATACATTTTTTAGATTATTTTCCATTATAGGTTATTGTAAGATAAAATGAGCTTTCTGCCTGTCTACTTTCAAAGTGAGAACTCATGCCCTAGACCAGATGCTCTCTCAAGTTATGGGAGGAGAGACCCAGCCCAACATCCAAAGGCAAAGCTGCCAGGTGACCTGCCTTGCCCATACCCAGACAGAGCGAGGTGAGGCCCTTGTCTAATGGGCAGAACAGGAAAGTAAAGGAAAGCATGCCAAGTACCTCTACGAACCAAGCAGCCCTTCAAGGATAAACAGCAAAGGACACGAGAACCACCTGACCATTAAGGAAGATCAAAACCAGAAGATTCCAAAGAATAAATAGAAAAATCCTAGAGCAAACTCAGAATTCAAGAGTAAGAAGAAACCTTCTTGACTTACTTGGTACCCTCAGGCAGAAATGGAAAAATTAATGCAAATAGAAAGCAAGACAAATACTAAGAAAAATGAGCAGAAAAGATGAAAGAGAGCATCACAGCCTTAATTACGGCTACTGGGTCAGCACAGGGTTCTCTCCCCCGGAATGTTACCATCCTGTACCGGTCTCCAGAGAGGCTAGGAAACATGATATGGACATTCAGCGAACCCAGAATGAGATGCACCAACCAGCAACTGATATCAACTTGGGATGCGACCCAAGACAGACCTGGGGCAGCCTTCACCAACCTGTCAGACAGTAGAGAGAAAATGTCCATACCTGGGTCCCTAGGTTTTTGTTTTTCAATCCGGTCGTAAAGCCTGGTGCTGGCTATTATGACCAGAAGGATAGAAAAGCCCCCTCCTCAGGTGAGACTGTCATCCTCAAACATCTTAATACTTCTCAACTCAAAAGGTAAAGCATGTCCTATGAGGCAGAAAAGGACCCCAGGTGGCCCAGACCCTGTGTCATTGCTGCAATTACTTTTTAAATTTTCAATACATGGTCCAGATGATGAAGCTGAAGCAATCTCTCAGAAGATAAAATAAAAGGTAATGGCATGGCAAAAAAAGGTAAGAAGAGAAAAGGTAAAATGCCTAGAAGATCAGCACAGGAGGTCAAATAGCAAAGAAACAGGAGTTCTATCAAAAAAAAAAAAAAAGAAAGAAAGAAAGAAAGAAAATAGAGATAAGAAAATGATCGAAGAATAAAATGTCCAATATCAAAGAAGGGCCACACTGAATGCCTAAATCCCTTCACAAAATACTGCAAGATACCAGAACGCCAAGAATAAAGGGTAGACCCTAGAATCTTCCAGAAAGGAAAAACAGGCTAGGTCACCAACAAAAGACTAGCCACACTGGGCTCAGACTCATCATCAGTGACATCTGATATGAGATAATGGTGTACTTGCCACCAAAGAAGTAACAACAGAAAGGTTGAAAATATTTAACTTTGAGGTATGGGGCTGGCAGGAGCTGAGGGATAGATTTAGCATTTCCATTTGTACCCTCCCATGCTGTTTTAAGTTTAATGTCCATAAAATGAAGTATACAATACTTTTATCATCATCATAATCAGCATCAGCATCAAAAAATAGAAAGAAATACTGTGTGCTTTCACCAGCATAGGTGATATCAGGGCGCTCTCTCCACATAAAAACATTTTTTCTCTCTCTCTCTCTTTTCTTTTTCTTTTTGGGCTGCCCTTGGGCTTCCCAGGCCAAGGATCAAATCCAAGCTGCAGCTGTGACCTATGCTGCAGCTGTGGCAACGCTGGATCCTTTAACCTACTGTGCCACCTGGGACTCAAACCTTTGTCCTGGTGCTCTAGACATGCCACTGATCCATTGTGGCACAGTGGGAACTCCGGTTTCTCTCCCTTAAACTCTGATCTCATTCCTCTTCCCTGAGAGGTACACCATCTGGACCAAAGGTAACAGGCACAGGTACAACTCTTGAAGTCACCAGGCAGGTGCCCTTGCAAAAAAAAAATGTTATTATATATATATGTGTGTGTGTGTGTGTGTGTGTGTGTATATATATATATATATATAATTTACACATTCTCTTTTTTTGAAGGGAAAGTCAATCTTGAGAAGAAGCTATTTATCACTACTTATAACAGACTAAAGCTCTTTTAAGCCACTCACATCTCTTAGGTATTATTTCTTCACCTTAAAAAGCTTCACTCTAAGCCTCACACCCTCTCTTGGCACCAAAAGGCAATGCCAAGCATGGAGACAGGACAGAGAGACACCAGTGCGGAACTTAATGAATCGGCAGGTGAATAGCAGATGCTACATTTCTTGGCCTTTTTCTGAGACTGGGTCAAATGTCAGTTTCTACAACAGTAGTGTCCCTTTATCAACAGTTGACAAGCACTCTGTTATATAATTGAAAAAAAAAAGATTTTTTTTTTTCAAATCAGAAGATTCTGATGAGTACGTGCTCATTGTGGCTAGGTGCTTCCTAATGTGTTAAGCAGCTACCACTATCAGAGTCCTTTCAAATGCTGAGGGTTCCAAAAATGTTTCAAAATCACAGTCTGTATTCACTGTCAAAGCCATTATCTATAATGTCTCATTACAGATGAGAAAACAACACTTCTCATACCATTAGATAACTTTGATACTTTTCAAATAAAAATTTGCTTTTTCATGAAGTTCTAAATTTTCTATATTTTTCTATAAAAGAATAAGCTGAAATTTTAAGGATTTATTTTAGAACAATTAAGTTACATGGCTATGTGATAGATAATTATGTAACAGGCTCTAGGAGCTGCTCATGAAAAAGAAGTAGTTTACACTTATCACACCCTAAGTATTTTTTAATTTATTTTTTATTAAGGTATACTTGATTTACAATGTTATGCCAACTTCTCCTACACAGCAGTGATCTAGTCATGTGTGTGTATGTATGTGTATGTGTGTGTGTGTGTGTGTGTGTGTGTGTGCATTCTTTTTCTCATATTATCTTCCATCATGTTCTATCCCAATAGACTGGCTATAGTTCCCTGTGCTGTACAGTAGGACCTCACTGCTTATCCATTCTAAATGGAATAGTTTGCATCTGCTCTCCCTAAAATCCTGTGTATTTGACAGAAGGCCTCCCCCTACCGCCAAACGCCAGTAACCTCAATTCCTATGGGCTCCTTAAACCACATCCACCTCGCTGTACTGCACCCTTTAAGACACTTTCATCATCAGTTGGATATAGAAAAGATAAGAGCAGGCTGTAATTATCAGTTGAAGCTATCAAAGTCAGGTCAGTAAACTGTCTAAACGCAGAAAGAGAATTCAGGTAGGCCAGAACCTGGCTGGCCATGGCAGGGACAATGGGCCTGGAAATCTCACCTGGTCTCTGGAAAGGAAGGCCCAGGGCTGCACGTGGCCAGTACACAGACAGGCCCTCCCCCAGAGCCTCAGAACAGCTAACAGGAGACACTACACATGGGGCCCCCATGAGAAGGGCAAGAGCACCTCTCCTAGGGCCGGAAAGGTCCTCCTCTCATCAGAGTGAGACTGTGGGGCAGAAGGAAGTCCTGTCTTTGCCCTCTCTGTGGCCCACTATCTGTCCTCTCATCACTGTCACTCTCATGCCAGCTCTGCAATGGCCAAGTGCCTCACATGTGGCTCAAACTCAGCAACAGACATGTAAATAAAAGAGAGTAGCCCTAAGAACCCATCACCAGGAGTTCCCATTGTGGCTCAGCATAAGAACCTAACATAGAGTCTTTGAGGATATGGGTTCGACCCCTGGCCTTGCTCAGTGGATTACGGATCTGGCATTTTTGCAAGCTGCTGCATAAGTTGCAGATGAGGCTTGGATCCAGTGCTACTGTGGCTGTTGTGTAGGCCTTCAGGTGCAGCTTCAATTTGACTCCTAGCTAGGAACTTCGATATGCCTCAGCATGGCTGTAAAAAGAAAAGAAAAAAAAAAAAAGAACCCATCACCAGCTTTATTACATTTTCCTTACTCTTCAATAAATCCATATCATAGAGTACTTTTTGACCTTTTCAAGATTCAAATTCAAAATTCTCCAATAAAAGACTGAAGTCTGAAAGCAAAAAAAAAAAAAAAAAAATTCTCCTTCACATACTCAAATTATGTAGACTATACAGTGTTTGAAGTCTGTCTTCTTTTGTGTGAGTCTTTTAAAACAAACCAGGGACAGAGAAAAGTTCCAAGTGTTTCTTCCTGTGGGACCTCAGGGTAGGAGGTGAGGGGTGAGAAAGTACAGAGAAACCATTTTGTTGAAGGAAAAGGATAGCAATCATATCTATCATTTAATTGGGTATGCTAATAGAAAATTCAGATCTCAATAGAGTGTCAAAGATGAAAATATAGCCCTTAGAAGAACAATGAAGCACAGGAGAAGGGGATTGAGGAATGGGACAAATATCAGCTTGAAAACAGGTATTTGCACAACCATGTTCACAGTAACACTATACACAATAAGCCAAAAGCCACATGGAAGCAGCCCAAGTGTCCATCAATAGATGAATGCATAAACAAAATGCAGTTCATCTGTACAATGGAATATTAGTCAGCCTTCAAAAAGAAGGAAATTCTTACGAATGCTACAACCTGGATGAATCTTGAAAACATTATGCTAGTCACAAAAGGAAAAATTCTGTATGATTCCACTCACATGTGTTGCCTGAAATAACCAAATCCACAAAGACAGGACATAGAATGGTAGTTGCAAAAGGCCCAGTGAGAGAGAAAATGAGGAGTTAGAGTTTAACGGAAACAAAGTTTCAGTTTTCCAAAAGTTATGGAGATGGAGGGTGGGGCTGGCTGCACAACCATGTCAACATTCTTTTTTTTTTTTTTTTTTTTTTTTTTTTTTTTTTTTTTTTGTCTTTTGTCTTTTTGTTGTTGTTGTTGCTATTTCTTGGGCCGCTCCCCCGGCATATGGAGGTTCCCAGGCTAGGGGTTGAATTGGAGCTGTAGCCACCGGCCTACGCCAGAGCCACAGCAACGCGGGATCCAAGCCACGTCTGCAACCTACACCACAGCTCACGGCAACGCCGGATCGTTAACCCACTGAGCAAGGGCAGGGACCGAACCCGCAACCTCATGGTTCCTAGTCGGATTCGTTAACCACTGCGCCACGACGGGAACTCCTATGTCAACATTCTTAAATGGTTAAAATCACGTTTCATCATATGTGTATTTTACCACAATTTTTAAAATACAACCTTTTAAAAAAAAAATCTTTGTGATCAATCCAACAAAAGGAAAAGAGAAAACAGTAAAGCATAATAATAAAGTCAAAAGGAATAAGACGAAATCTATCACACATTTAATAAATAGGAATGGCCTAAATTCCCTGAGCTAACCTATAAAGAGCAAACTCTCCTTATATTGGTCCATAGACTAATATACAAAACCCACAACTTTATTTTACAAAGCCAGCACAACCTACCAAGTTTAAGAAAGATGTGCTTTAAGAAAGTGTATGCTTGTGTTCATGTATGAACACACAAACTCCTGACCAATTTTGCATATTATTTAGAAGTAAACATCTTAATATGGATTCTAACATGTATTAAAAATATAAGTGATAAGGACTTTCCTGAAACCCAAGGATAATTCCACATTAAGACATCTATCAATATTTTAGTACATCAACTACTGAAAGGCCAGGGATTGAACCCACATCCTTGCTGACACTATATCAGGTTCTTAACCCACTGAGCCACATCAGAAACATTCACTGCTTTTATTTCTCGATAGATAGGTAATTGTGATGACTTAAATTTTGCCAGGAATTCCAACTGTGGCTCAGAGGGTTAAGAACCTGGCTAGTATCCATGAGGATGCAGGTTGGATCCCTTGCCTTGCTTAGTAGGTTGAGAATCCGACATTGCCACAAGCTGCGCTGTAGGTTACAGATGTGGCTTGGATATGGCGTTGCTGTGGCTGTGACATAGCTGGCAGCTGCAACTCTGATTCGACCCCTAGCCTGGGAATTTCCATATGCCACAGGTATGGTCTTATACAAAAAAGAAGGGAGGGAAGGAGGGAGAGGAAAGGAAAGGAGAGGAGAGGAGAGGAGAGGAGAGGAGAGGAGAGGAGAGGAGAGGAGAGGAAAGGAAAGGAAAGGAAAGGAAAGGAAAGGAAAGGAAAGGAGGGAGGGAGAAATAAAAGTACGAAATTAAAGCTTTTCCCTCTAAAATCAAGAGCAAGACATGAATGGTTCCTTTCACACTGTCATTCAACATGAATATTCACATTAACGCAACAAGGAAAAGGAATAAAGAGCATACAACAAATACTGAGATAAGAAAAATAGTGGATAAAAAGAAACAGAATTATTTATAGATGTTACGAGTATAGAGATGGAAAGCACAAGGCACTTAAAAATAGAATAAATTATTTCAAAATAAGATGGAAATAAAAGTCAACAGTTTTTCTGTAGAGAAGCAGTAAGTCCTGGTGAAGGGGAAATTCCAATGACAGCACAAAGCTGTACCACAAAACTTTGGAGCATCTTTAATGAGAAATGCACAGCAATCATAGGGCCAAACCTCAGAATACTTCACCTGTTCAAATATTTAATATTTGGAGTAAAAATGTAATCAATGAAAGCAAAATACAAAGATATAGCATTGGCTCATAAATAAGCAAGAATATATGTGTCTTTTTCAAGGAAAAGTTTTGTCTGGATATATGCCCAAGAATGGGATTGCTGGGTCATATCGTAGTTCTATACATAGTTTTCTAAGGTGCCTGCCCATACTCTACTCCATAATGGTTGTACCAATTTACATTCCCACCAACAGTGTAGGAGGGTTCCCTTTTCTTCACACCACCTCCAGAATTTGTTATTTGTGGATTTAATGATGGCCATTCTGACACTGTAAACCAGCTATAATGAGAAAAAAATAAAAAAAAGAATATATGAAGTCCACCTTGCCTGGTATCAAGAGAGTAAGCCTCTTTTTCGTTTTTTTTTCTTTTTGTGGCTGCACCCACAGCATATATAAGTTCCCTGGGCCAGGGACTGAATCTGAGCCAAGCTGCAGCTGTGACCTATGCTGCAGCGACTTGGGATCCTTTAACTCACTGCACCTGGCAGGGGATGGCACCCACACCTCCTCAGCGACCTGAGCCACCACAGTTGGATTCTTAACCCACTGTTCCAAAGCAGGAACTCTGAGCCCTGCTTTCTTTTTATGTGAATGTGCCTGACATGTCTTTTCCAGTCCTTTTATTTTTAGCCCTTCTAAATCTCTTTAAGTCTATCTCTGGATCTTGCTTTGTTAAATCAACCTGAAAAACTTTTTTAACTAGGTTAATTAAGTCCATTTACATAATGTTAATATAGTCTGGATGTTTGGCATCAGCTTTGCCAGATTTCTAACCTTATATTTATAACACTGACGCACATACTCAGTCTTTTCATCCGTGGGCTGCTGCCTCTGCTTGCTTCTCTCCCTCCATTTCTGTAGATACGTAGGAAGGCTAGTGGTTCTAGTTACTGCTTTTATATCACACCCTTATATAACCCCCTTCGTACCCTCTTCTTTTAGACATTATTACCTCCCTCCTGTGAGCAATAATGCAATTAGCTAGTAATCGCTTCTTCCTTCCTCCCTCACTCTTCCTAAGCCATCCATTTTAGTCCCTAGTGTTAATCTTTATGGTCTCAAATAAGCATAACCTTCTACTATTTACTTTGTCAGCTTTAAGAGACATTTTTCCATCCTAGCTCACATCAATGCAGCAGTTAAGGAGCTGGTTCCCCTTGCCCTCATCTCCTCCCATTTATTTACTTAGCTGTATGATTCTACATACCCAGCACAGGCCAGGCTTATGTATTAGTTGGCCTCCCTTAATGCTATCTTTTAATTTTACAGTGAAAGCTAGTCTTTGCTCATCCCTAGAACTTATGAAAAGCTTCACCAATCACTTCACAGTTTTCTAAAGCGCACTCTCTAGTAAACAACTAGGGCTTCACTCATGGAAACAACAGTCCCACAGTTCTTGCAAACTCAAAACTCTTAGTCTCTGAATGTGGGATGCCTGACTCACACAGGAAGCAGATTAAAAACACAGAGGTTCCAGTTCCAGGTGGAAGAAGCACACACCACTGTGACTGCAGCCATAGCCCTGACGGCACGCGTGCAATAGCAGCTTGGGAAGTCTGAGTATAAACAGCAGGCAGATTAGGAGAGGACAAAGGAGCTCCAGGTACCAGCACACTGGCAGAGGTGGTATTCTTCCCTCTTCAGTAAGCATCCCCTGGTCAAAACACAACACGTCCCAAAACCCACAACTGAGCACACATGCAGACAGACAGGGCCCAGGAGTGCCCTCTAGTTCTGGCTCAAGGATTAAAAATCTGCTCCTTAATGCCCAAAGAGAACAAAGAAATCCCCACTGCTTTTTCTTCTGCATTTCTCTTCTCTCCACTGCTCTCCTCTCTTTTCTCTACTCTCTCACACCCCAGACCCCACACAATACTATAGCAGGAGCTGGCAAAGCACAGAAAACTCGTCCCCTCTGTAGAAAGAAGGGGACTGGTCCCAAGAGGGCAAGACAAAGCCTTGTTGCTGATTCATGTTCTGTCCCTCACTGCACAGCCCATATGCAAAGCAAGGGAAAGCCCTAGCATTGGTGGAGGACTGGATAAGGGAAGCCACAGGGAAACAGAAAATACCAGGAAGATCACAGAGGGAGGAACTCTGGTAAGTGATCCCTGAAATTTATGTATGAACTTGTAGGCTCATCCTTGAGGTGAAGTTATGATCCCAGACAGAATCGTAAAACATGGAGAACAGAACTACAGGATAGATCACAACGCAAGAGCCAGACTGGCCACTAAGCAGTGCATATGCAGGACAGAGCTGAAAAGTGCTGCCAAGACTTTTACAACTGAACAGACATCAGAAGTACAACCCACAGAAGACTGGGCAGAGGGTGGTCTAAAAGATGCATACATAACCTGCTAAAGCAAAAGTAGCAACATTCTTTACTAGATTTAAACAATATCCAGAGACTCAAAATGTGCAGGATATAATCCAGTGCTACTTGGCTACAGGAAAATGTCCTCTTCCATGGGAGAACACAAACAATGATCGAGTCTGGAATTATGAGACGAATGAAAAGCTACAAAACTAATGAAGGAAAAGCTATAAAAACTAAAAGAAAAAAACTAATTTATACAAAAGAGAATGCGGCAGAAATTTTTAAAGCTGAAAAACAGAAAAACCAATGTAAAATATTCACTGGAGGAATTTAACAGCAGAATAGAGATGAAAGGAGAAAACACCAGTCAATCTATGTAGGAGCAACAATTTAAATTACTATGGATTTCTCATCAGAGAATATGGAAGACAGAAGGAACTGGAACAATATCTTTAAGGGTGGGAAGGGAAGGGAGGGGAGGGGAGAAAAAGGGGAGGAGCGGGAAGGGAAGAACCCGGAATTCTGTATCCAATGAAATCACCCCTTCAGGAGCAAAGGAGAACCAAAGGCACCCTAAGGTGAAGAAAACTGAGAGAACCTGTTGACAGCTGGCCTGCCTTAAAAACAGTGCTATAGGAGTTGCTGTCATGGCCCAGTGGTTAATGAATCCGACTAGGAGCCATGAGGTTGCGGGTTCAATCCCTGGTCTTGCTCAGGGGGTTAAGGATCTGGCATTGACATGAATTGAGGTATAGGTCACAGATGTGGCTTGGATCCCGAACTGCTGTGGCTGTGGCGTAGGCTGGTAGCTGTAGCTCTGGAACCTCCATATGCTGTGGGTGCAGCCCTAGAAAAGACAAAAACAAAACAAAACAAAACAAACAAACAAAAAAAACAGTGCTATAGGAAACTGTTCAGACAGAAGGCAAATGCTGCCAGAAGAAAACCTGGAATATCAGGAATGAAGGGAAGAACAAAATAAATGGTGACTACAATAGACTATTCTTCTCCTATTGAGTTTTTTAAAGCAAAAGTATAATACCATCTGCAAGAATTGTCAATATATATAAGATGTAACATATGAAATAAATCATGTAAGATATAGATGACAAGTACAACATAAATGAGGGACTTTAAGGATAAGAGTTTCCGCATTCCACTTAAACTGAAAACAGGAGTTCCTACTGTGGTGCAATGGGATCAGTGGTGTCTCAGGAGCGGTGGAATGCAGGTTTGATCCCTGGCCCAGCACAGTGGGTTGAGGATCAGGGGTTGTCACAGCTGCGATTTAGATTGCAGCTACAGCTTGGATCTGATCCCTTGTCCAGGAACTCCATGGGCTGTGAGGTGGCCAAATAAGAAAACTAATAACAATAAAGTGGTAAAATATGCCTCTATGTAGACAATGAAAAGTCAAGTACACATAATCTATGGAGAAACCGCTATAAAACTCTACAAAGAAATATAGTTAAAAACACAACAGATGAATTAAAATGTAGGGATTAAATAAGAGTCCAAATAAGCCAAAAGAAGACAGGAAAGGTGAAACAGAAGAACGAAAAGAAAGGGAACAAAAAGAAGGGCAGATATAAATTAAAATACATTAATAATTACATTAAATGTAAGTGGCATATCAATTAAAAGACAGAGACTGGCAGAGCAGATTTTTTTTTTAAAGATCCAACCATATGGTATCAACAAAGAACTTGCTACAAATATGATAATTTAGAAGAATTACAAGTGAAACTATGGGAAAAGATATACCATGAAACAATAATCAAAGGGAAGCTGGGGAGAGGCTATTTCAGTATCAGACAAATTAGACTTCAGAACAAAAAAAAAATCCAAAATTACCAGAGATAGAAAGAGACATTTCATTATAATAATAGAGTCAATTCACAAAGAAGATACACAATCCTAAATGTATATGCACTTAACAGAACACCAAAAAAGATAAAACAAAAACAGACGGATCTGAAAGGTGAATAAAGAAATCCAGTATTACAGTTAGAGACATCAGCATTTCTCTCTTGGTATCAGAGCTAGGAGATAGAAAATAATAGAGACTTATACAATAACCAACCAACAAACAGCGTATGGAAGTTCCCAGGCTAGATTGGTGCTGGCCTGTGCCAGAGCCACAACAAGCCAGATCCTAGCCATGTCTATGACCTATACCACAGCTCCTGGCAACACTGAATCCTTAACACACTGAGCAAGGCCAAGGATCGAACCTGTGTCCTCATGGATACTAGTGGGGTTTGTTACTGCAGAGTCACAATGGGAACTCTGGTGTGTATACATTAATATAAGTGTGTGTGTGTGTGTGTGTGTGTGTGTGTGTGTGTGTGTATAATATATCTTAGCTATGTTCACTGAGAAGGTCTAGAAGCAATGATGCCACTCAGCAGAGACCACACTGAGCTCCTTGGAGAAATAAATGACAGATTCTAGGGCTGGAGCAAGGAAAAGTACTAGATAAGCCTGGGATATCTTATGTCAGAAAGCCAGGAAATGCATAGTATATAATGGGGACACCCTGGGGACAATTTGAGCATCAAAATAAATAATGATAATAGATAAATAAGATAGGTAACCACAAGTCCATATTGCTACAACTTTAAAATGAATTAATGATAAATAAATAGATGAGAAAGAAATCTCTTCTTATAGTAAAGTAACAGCCAATAAATGTAGAAGAAATGACAGAAATAAAGAATTGTGATTTGGCAACCATCAGAGGTGGCTGATTAAGGTTATTATCATCAAAAGTTGCTAAAGCTAGTGAGAAGAGGTTTGATCATGAAAAAACTATTGGCATAATCTCTGAATACCTCTCCACAAAGTATAATCAAAGGGAAAATGGTGAATGTAGGATACCAACACCTGGAGGACAGCAAATGTCTCCTGAGATAACATACAGAGAAAAGCACAGCATCATTTCTGCAACAATCCTACCAAGAACACATAACCTGAGTTTGGCCATGAGGATAAATCGGATGTGAAGCATCTATAGAATACAAAGCTTGTAGTCTTGAAAACCATGGAAAACAAGAAACAAAGGAAAACTGAAGAGCATGAAGAGGTATAAGACACTTATTATTCCTGGATAGGATTCTGGGCCGGAAAGGGGAGAGGAACACTCTTGGGACAGTTGGTAAAATTGGAATGGGGTTTATGAACTGGATGACAATATTTGTCCAATGCTGATTTCCTAATCTGGAAGAGTGTATGTTGGTTACATTGAAGACTGTTCTTCAGCAGGGGAGAGATATGCATTGAAATTTTTAAGGATGATGGGAAATCATGTCTGCAGCCTGCTGCCAAAAGGTCAAGAAAAAACAGTAATGATTTAAAACCTAATTTTTTTTTCATTGAGGAAGAGAGACAGTGTGCACAAGTGCAAGCCATGGGCAAATACAGTGTAAAAAGTTACAATCAGGCAAGTTAATTGAAGCGATAGAGTACAGGAGTTCTTAGTTCTGTTCTGTAACCCTCCCATAAGTTGGAAATTTTTTCCAAAAAATTACTTTTTAAAATATTGTTTCACATTTTCTAGCACAGAATTTATTTGGCTATGAGAATTCCACTGCACAATACAAGTGACTAGGGCTTTTTATGTGGATGCCCAAAGGACTTTTCCTTATCTTTAACATATGTTCTTTTATAAGGATATGTCTCAGTGTTGATTATTCTGCACTGATTTTTTTTTTTCCAGTGACAGTGACACTTTCAAGTCTTCTTATAGGTAAGTTTTCTCACATAACAGTTCTAAATATTTACGTTATTCTGTTGCTTTGCTCTTCCTTTCTTCTTTTCCTGTAAACTCTAACTATACATAGATCTCCTTTGCCTGTCTCCTGTACATATTACTTTGTAATTCACTTTACCCCCTAATTTATTGTTGCTGTTGTTTTCATTTTCTTCCTTTTCATCCTCTATTTTTACTTCTGTGCTATCCACAGTAACCATTTGCTCTTGTGTTCCATCTGGACATGATTTAGTTTTCCTTCCTAAAATTCATTTCTTCCTAATTCTCTCCTGACATCACTGTGTTCTCATTTCATAATTTTCTGTTATTGAGCTATATCCTTTGAAGTTTCTAAACTTCTGATGGATACTACTCTTTAGATTGTTTTTTTCCTCTCACTTACCTTGAAATATTACGAATTTTATGAATTTTCTAGTGTGCTGTCATTTTCAGTAGTACCATTACGTTCATTTTCTTTGTTTCTTTTTCTTTTTCTTTTTTTTTTTTTTTTTTTTTTGCTGTTTTAGAGCCAGACCTGCGGCATATGGAAGTTCCCAGGCTAGGGGCCAAATTGGAGCTACAGCTGCAGGCCACAGCCACAGCCACAGCCACAGCCATGCAGGACTCAAGCCACATCTGTGACCTACAGTACAGCTCAACAGCAACACTGGATCCTTCCTCACTGAGTAAGGCCAGGGATCAATCCGCCATCCTCGTGGATCCTAGTGGGGTTCATTAACCACCGAGCCACAAAGGGAACTCTCCATTTTCATCATTTTTCTTTAAATCCATTTTGCATAAGATAAGATCATATTCCATGTTTGTTCCCAATATATGAATGAGATGGATTTTCCTCATCTGGGAAGAGAAAACTCCCAAAGAATGAGAGATGGGCTAGGACAGCTTTCCCAGCTGGGCTCTATTGATGTGTAAAGTATCCATGTATGAGCTCTCTAAGTATCCACTTATTTGTTTCTCAGAGTTAAATCCAGAGCTCATCCCAGCCCTGGCCCTTTGCTCCAGCTCTAGACCCCCGAAGTCTAGACCCCAAGGCCATGCTCTGTGCTCAGCATGTTCTCTTTTGCTGCTGGAATATTCTGTGAGATCTCTTTCCTTGGATGTCTCCCAAACCTGTACCATCTGAACTTACTCTCTCTTGCTGTCTGTATTCCTGCACTGCTCAGCTGGGTTTATGTTCCTGGTCATTCTGCTCAGGGTGAGGCTCTGTTCTCTAGAAGGGAGGGGTCCCTGTGCATTTCTCAGATGCTCCAGGCTTGTGCCACCACATTCCTGCACAGTTACTGTTCTCACCTACAACCAGAAACCCCAGAGCACGTTGCTGGTGTCCACTCACTTTGTGGGGGGAGTAGCTTGTGGTGATTTGGGGGTCCCACAGTCTGCAAAGAACTCCTTTTTCCTGCCCACCACCCCCTGCCTCCACTGCTGTTTGTCTGCAGCTCTGAGCACTGCTGGTAGACTGGCCACACCCATCTGAGTCCTGACTTGTGGAGATCTCCCAACCTATTCCCTGGTGTGGCCTTGCTAAGCTTTTTCTAGGATTCTCTTGGTTTCATTCTCAAGAGAAGTTTAGGGGAGACTGAAAATCTGCTGCCATGCACACACCCCTATAAAGTATTTTCTGAAAGGTATAAAATGAAGGACAAATAAATGAAGACACAAACCATGTTCCTGAGTTGGAAGCCTCAGTATGATAAAATTGTCAGTACTTCCAAAACGGATCTATAAATGTAACACGACTGTAATCCAAATCCTAAGAGTGTACAACTGGAAACTAGATGCAAGAGGGTTTTGGGGGTGTTTTGTTGTTGTTGTTGTTGTTGTTGTTGTTGTTTTTTGCTGCACCCTTAGCATATGAAACTTCCCAGGCCAGGGACTGAATCTGAGCCACAGCTGCAACCTATGGCAGACATGGCAATGCCAGATCCTTAACCCACTGCACAGGGCCAGGAAATCAAACCTGAGTTGCGGCAGTCAGATTCTTAACCCACTCACTGGCTCAGAGATCCAGTCCACAACTCAGCAGGGACCTGAGCCACCATAAAGACAACGCCAGATCTTAACCCACCATGCCACAGCGGAAACTCGAGACATGGATATTTTAAAGTTAATACAGAGGAAGAGCCAAGGCACTTTGAACAAGAAAACAGTATTGAGAGACACGCCTTACCAGATAGAGAAACTCATCAGGATGTTGTCTCAATCAAAACAATGTGGTATTGACCCTAAAATAGACAACTGAAAGAAAGTAAAACTGTCATGGGATGTGACGTATAGATTGGTGACTCTCGGTAACAACAATCCTGTTCTGCATATTTCAAAGTTGCTAAGAGACTAAATCTTCAAAGTTCTCATCATAAGAAAAAAAATTAACTATACATGGTAACAAATGTTAAGTAAGCTTATTGTGTTGATCATTTTGCAATGTATACAAGTAAGGAATCATTATGTTGTACACCTAAAACTAATACAATGTTGTACGTCAATTACATTAAACTTAAAAATAAAAGAGTAAAACTGAATGGAAAGAGAAGTGCACGTACATAGGAACTTTGTCCACAAGCAAATAAAATTAGGCCCTTTTTTCCCAACATATGTAAAACAAATTCTGGATGAATTAAAATTTGAATGTGAAAAAGTAGATGAAAATATTTAGAAAGAAATGTAAAGGAATGTTCATGTGACCTCTATAATGATGACTCTCTTAATTGAGAGAAGAGCCCAGATACTGCAGAAGAGAAATACTAAAAGATTTGACAATGCGAAAAGTTTTTTAATTTTACATATGGCAAAAGACACCAAAAATAAAGCCACATGAGAAATGAAAAACCGCAAGAAAATATTTGCAACACACGAGAGAAGCAACCATGGAAAAGTCAGATCAAATGAAAACAATGAAATATCTTTTTCTTCCATCAGATGAATAAAACGTTAAGGAATGCTAAACCAAAAGGGCAATTTTACGTGATATTTCTGCGGGCAGGGATGACTACACCCTTCTGTGGAATTAATCCAGCAATATCTAATGAAATTCCAAATCTGAATACGTTTTGACTAGCCATTCCACTCTGGGGAATGTATGCTCAGAAAACAAGCACTTGCAGCTAAGGCTAGATAAGCAGCATTGTTTGTAAAGACATAGAACTGATAAAACCAGAATATTCCCAGCAGGAGAAGAACTGAATAAATTACAAAAATTCATACCATGGGCTCTTATGCAGTCATTAAAAATAATGGGAGTAATAAGAATAATGAGTTATGGCAGGGAATATTTATTACACACAGAATAAAAAAGTAAGGTGAGTGGTATAATCTTTTAGTAAAAGATTTTTAAAGAAAAGAAACAGGGCATTCTCTTGGGGGCTAAGCAGGTTAAGGATCCAGCATTGTCACTGCAGTGGTTTGGGTCACTGCTGTGGCACAGGTTCGATCCCTGGCCCAGGAACTTCCACATGTCATAGGCATGGCCAAGAAAGAAAAAAAGGAAAGAAATATATTCCACACATATACACAAATCCTAGTATTTTTGAGATTGTAAAGATAAGTATAGAAAGATCACATCAATAACACTGTTAATATAGGTTACCTGCTGGTACAGAATTGGGATAGAAGAGGGCACTGTTGTCATTTCTTTATTTCTTTGTTTTCAGTTATTTCAATAAGCATACATGGTTTTTGGAATATGGTGTTGCTTTTTTTTTTTTGGCTTTTTAGGGACACATATGGAGGGTCCCAGGCCAAGGGTCTAATTGGAGCTATAGCTGCCAGCCTACACCACAGCCACAGCAAAGCAGGATCCGAACCGCATCTGCGACTCACACAGCTCACGGCAACACCAGATCCTTAATGCACCAAGCGAGGCCAGGGATCAAACCTGTGTCCTCATGGATGCTAGTCAGATTCATTAACTGCTGAGCCACAATAGGAACTCCAGTGTTGCTTTCAAAGGAAAAAAAAAATACACAAACACACGTGCATAGTCAGCACCTAATGGCTGTGTCTTTATCAACACAAGTAGCTGGCAAAGTGGATAATTCAGTGTATTTGCTTGTCTCTAAAATTTCAAAGAAAACTAATGAGGCTGCTCTATCAAAGGATAACTATTCAAGGCCTCCACACAGCCTGGTGGTCTTCCGAACTATTCACACAGATGATCATCTCTCAAAGTGGACCAAGGTCATGCTAAGCCACCCCTCATTTCCAACTGGATGGCAGGGACCTGGGACAGGACCACTGTTTGAAGGTGGTTCTCAAGTAGCTGAAACAGCAGCTTCCCTCCCCCCAGACCTGCCACTTCCTCCCCTGTTCCCAACCTTGTCGGGAACCCTTAATCCTGCCCCCCATCCTTAGGCTTCCTCAGTTTCCCTAATGTCGTGCCTCTCCAAAGTTCTCTTGAATCATCACCTTTCCACACATATTTTGTTCCTTTCCTAAGAAACAGAGGGGTGACCTCCTTGAGGAGGCTTTCTTTACCTTCTGCCTCTTTACCTTTCCTTTACCCTTCAGCCTCTGCCTGGGGGGCAATTAAGTCTAATGGTCAAGAGTATGAGCTCACACTTCAGAGCAACAAAGTTCAAACTGACATTGAGCAGGTGTGACCTAGGACAAGCGTGAAGGTTAATTTTATCTGTCCATTGGACTAGACTACGATGCCCAGATTGGCATTAAAACATTATTTGGGGGTGTGTCTATGAGGAAATCTCTAGAAGAGATTAGCATTTGAATCCGCAGTCTGAGGAAAGAAGGGCACCTTCATCCACACAGGTGGGCCTCATCCAGTCCAGCAAGGGCCTGAATAGAACGAAAAGGCAGAGCAAGGGCAAATTCACCCTCTCAGGGCTGGGACATCCATCTTCTTCCCTGGGACATCAGAGTTCCTGCTTCTCAGGATTTCTGGACTAGACTGGAAATTACACCATTGGTCGTTCAGTTCCTGGGCCTTTGCATTCAGACTGAATTACACCACCATGCCTGGGTCTCCAGCTTGCTGATCTATCTGTCCCTATATCTATACCTATCCTATATCTGTTCTGTTTCTCTGGAGAACCCAGCTAACATAGCAAGTTCCTTAACCACCCCCCTTCATCTCAGTGGACTTAGCAGAAGCTGCCAAGTCTTCTTAAGGGTTAGACCTAGCCCTGAGACTCCCTCAATTCTGCTGCATCCCACTAGTTAAAGGAAGTCAGAGATCCAGTCCAAGTTCAAGTGCGAGGAACTGCACAAGAGCAGGGGCACCAGAGGCCACAGATGAAATGCACCATTACACCACATTAAGACACTCAATTTAACATCTAGCACACAGTACATGCTCAATAAACATAAGTTGTTTTCCTAAGTATTGTCTTTTTTACATACAGAAGAGTTATTTTTACAATGGTCCTTCACATGTACATACCACAAAGAAGGGCTAAAAACCTAAGGAGTGCTCTTATCTTAGGAAATGCAGAGGAACCAGAGTACAGCCCCAAACCACAGAGAGCAGATTTTGTATAAAGACAGCCACCCTCATCACCATTCTTAAAAAAGAAAAGTATGTTTGCAAGGTGGTTTCCAGGTCTCAGCAGGCAGGCACATACATTGGCAAGGGCCAGTGTTAGCACTCACAGGCACACCAACATGCGCATTTGTCCCAACATCAGTGGAACCAACCATCATGTTTCTGGAGATTATATGTAAAAAATGGTATATACTGTTTGGAAAGAATTTTAAAGGTGCTTATGGCAGATTAAGTTTGAAGAAAGTGAACAAGCCCATGACATAGCGGATGTAGGGAGGAAGGAGAGTGGGAGATGGACCAAGTGCAGAAGTTACCTATAATCTCTAAAATGTAAGCAGAGAATGTTATGTTGTTCCCCAGAGCCTAGAGGAACATCTGCACCAGGAGGACATTTGTGGAATTACTCTGAGTCATGGGAAGTTAGCACAAATAGGTTATAGTTGTTGAAAGAAGTAACACTGGACAAGCAAGCTGAATGATTGTTTCGCATATTTATTTAAGTCTTTAAAATGCAGGGAATGTACATTTTCCACATAAACAGCTTTTGTGGTAGGTCCGATGAATGTCTTCCTTTTTCCGTTTATTATTAAAAGACAGCTCTTTTTACATGCCCTTTCATAGCTAAGACTAGATGGAGAAGGAGAAGGTCGGGAAGGAGCCATGAGGGGAAGCTGGTTTACCAGTCTGCCACCTGTAGGCTGGCACCAGCAGACATAAACTCAGGGCCCACTAGGCAGACAACACGGAAACAACGCATATTAAATAATGCTAGAAACTAAAGCAACAGATGTGTGAAGACTATATATAGTGGCCCATTTGAATCCTGACTCCTGGTTCCTGCTTCCAAACTCCTCTCTTTGATTTGAACATGTTGCTATGGCCTCATGTTCTTTCCTAATCAGCTCTCCAAGCCTCACCCTTGGTCTGAAATAAGCATTGAAAATTAATACCCCTATTAGGATGAACAACCATACCTGTATCGATCAGGGTGTCACAGAGTCAGTTCTGCTCAGATGTCGTTTTAAAAGCCATGCACTGGACTAAGAGAACAAAAGCCATTACAAAGGAACAACAACAGAGCAAAACTGGACAGAATTTTTAAATTTCAAAACTCAAGAACAAAGAGCAAACACTCATCACAAAGGCTTGGTTTGGATTTCTGGAGATGGAATTAAAACATACTGAGTTTACAGTTTAAACCTATAAGGCACCATAAACCAAATGTAGTCACAGATGTCAAGAGTTCTCAGAACAAGTGAATCTCTTCATAAATATCTGCTCTGCACAGATTCCTCCCGTATCCTATGTCCGTTCTTTATTAATATAGAAAAAAATCAACTTCAATCAAAAAATGCCCCCAAAAATTAACTCCTGGAGACAGCCACTTCCTTTAATGGGACTGCCCAGTGGCTTTGCTCCTAGTCACTGGCCTCTCTAATTTGGAGCTCAACAGCCTGAAAACTGGTCACCTTTTCTGTGAGGAAGCTCATTAAAACATGCCTCCCAGAGCCGCCCGCGGGTCGCCAGCCCAGTCCCACCGCCCCTGAGCTGGCCGTTCAGTTCCCGCCGGACTCCTGAAGTCCCCGATGCCAAGCGAGTAAGCGGCCAGAGAGGGGTTCAGCTGGTTCCCGCCACGGGGGCTGACCCTCAACCCGATAGGACGCGCCCCGCGCGCTAGTCCCGGGCCACAGCCGCCGCGAAGGCCAGGTGCGGGAAACCGCGGCCGGATACCAGGTTCCTATCTCTCCTCCCGGCCTCGTTCAGGGACGCCGGGCTGGTCAGGGCCGCCCCAAGCCTGCCGGGCGGGTCCCCTGTCCCCTAGATATAGGGGCCCTAGAGCCCAGCTGCCGAACCCGGCGCGGACCCCGCCTCGCAGCCTCACTCCGCAGCCCCTCCGGCGGTCGCGGGCTCGGCGGAGGTCGAGTGTTTGGCTTCTGTTTCCTGGAAGAAAAGTAACTCCGGGAACCAACACAGTAGGAAAGGTAAAAAGACGCTTCCAGAGCGGCGAGAGATGAGTCGGGGCCCCAGAGTTGTTCTGCCCGGAGTTTTAAACCGCACCCGGGCTGCCGCAGCTCGCCTGCGCGTTCCCGCCCCGAACTTGGCGCCCTCGGAGCGTCGGTCCGCAACCCCGCCCGGAGCCCTGTGCGCGCCCGGCCGCGGACACTCACCGAGAAGCCGGCCCAGAAGGGGCAGGAGTGGCGGACACGGGCCGAGGTGGTGAGCGCCAGCGCCGCGAAGCTGACGGCCACGATGAGGCATCCGAGCGCCATCTGCGTGGCCCCGAGCGCCAGCACGATGCGGGAGCGGCCCGGGCACTCGCGCAGGCGGGACAGGCTGCGGGGCAGCGCGGCGGGGCGCGGCGCGCGGGGGCCGCTGGCCGGAGGCATCGCGCCCGCACGCCTCGCCCGCTCCCGCCCGGCCCCGGCGCGCGCCGCCGCCCCTCCTCACCGAGGGTCCGAGGCAAGTTGCGCCGGTTGCGGGGTTGGCCTCCCGACGGGCCGTTTGGACTGCGGCGGCCGCGCGCCGGGAGCGGGCCGGGCCGGGCGGGGAGCCGGGCGCCCGCAGCCCCCGCCGGCACCCGCGCCCATGCCGCCGCCGCCGCCGCTCTGCAGGGCCGCCCGCCGGCCGCGCCGCTCTGCGCCCTCTCCCGCCCGCCCCGCGCGTTCCCCGGTTCGAGCGCGGGCGCGAGCCGCCGCCGCCGCTGTCCCCGGGCGCGAGCCCCGCCGCCGTGCGCGGGGCCGGGGCCGAGACCTGGTGCGAGGCCGGAGTCGGAGTGCTACCCGGAATTGAGCGGGGCAACAGCTGGCAGGCGCAGGTGCGGTCCCGGTGGCCGGGCCTCGGCGCTCGCCCCTCTTGCCTGGGAGGGGAGTGGGAAGGGCGGGGGCGGCAGGCGGGGTCCTCCGCCAGCGGCGTAGAAGGGGCCTGGGAGCCAGGCCCGCGGGCCGAACGAGGCGTTGGGACCGAGCCACTGGCCAAGCCCGAGGTTAACCCGGGAGACGCGCGCGTGGCAGCGGCGGGGGTTAGGAAGAGCGCCCTGGCAGATCGGGTGAACGGAGAGGAGGTGAATTCCGAGCGCTCGGTCTCAGGTGTGGTGGGCAGGAGCCTCTCTCGTATGCGGAATTCCAAGATCCAGGATGCTGCTTTTCTGCAGTTCCATAATTTCTAAAGCCACCGCTGAGAACTCTGCCCTGGAAGACTGGACATTTAGAACATTCTTAGTTCACAAACGGTGTCTCCTCCTCACC
Organism: Sus scrofa; assembly: GCF_054392235.1. NCBI lineage: Eukaryota > Metazoa > Chordata > Mammalia > Artiodactyla > Suidae > Sus > Sus scrofa. Next base: position 155,610,378 of record NC_139383.1, read on the forward strand.
TTTCGTTTGCAGGCCTTTTGATACAAGTTAAAAGTTTGGGCAGAGAACAAGTTGCACAAAATGAATTCAAATGAGTAATATCACCAAGGACCTGTGAAATCATCTGCACCCTCTTTCACCGTATAAGATTTTAAATACCTGTCGGCTTCCTTGGGGTACTAGGAAAGCTTGAAAGTCTTAATTGTCATAATTTACCTTGTGGCTCTGTTGATGTGACAACTTTGACTGCTAGTGTTGAAAAGGGTTGTGTTAACATGTGAGAGACCCGCTAAGTGTCAGGCAGTCTGAAGAGATGGTGCATAAAAAAGGCAGAGTTCAAAGTAGTAATAGTGGGTAATGGCGGGTACGTCTTACACAACTCCAAGGAGGGACTGAGGGAGTCCTCTGTTGGATCTGGATGGGAAAACACTGCACAACCTAACCTCAGAATATCTCAGTTGCTGGTACTTGAAATTTCACCTTTAGAGATATTGATTCCTCTGGGGCTGATGAGCCTCTATTAAAATGCAAATTCCTCTTGAAGGGGCAGTAGCTCAAGCCTTTATCAACCAACACATGAGCAGGGATGGGATTTATTTTCCAATTTAACAGAATGGCCCAGGGATGAACAGGGTGGGGAATTCCACAGATGAAGTGTATGACCTCAGAATGCTGGCCTGTGCCCAAAGCTGCTTCTTTTCCAGTTCCTATCTATAGCATTACCAAGCCTCTGGAGTATCAAGTCAAATTTCCTGGGAAACATTCTCCATCTAGAAATGTGCAAGGCAGCTCCTTTTCAGGGCTTGGAACTATACCAGACAGGATCCTGGACTCCAGGAAGCTAGGTTCTTACTGTAGTCACCTCGCTCATTCATTCACCTGTTTGCTCCTGCAGCAAAAGGTCACAAAGTGCTCTCTAAGCATGGGGCATCCTTTAAGGCTCTCAGAGAACATCAGTGAACAGAACACCAGATGCAAGGTGAGAAACAAACCACAAGCATAACAAATAAGTTACATAGACTTTACTGACATTAAGTAGTATTCCAGAAATATGTTAAACACTCACTAGTCACCAGACCCTGAAGATATAAGGATGAACAGAAGCAGATGAGCTCCCTGTGCTCAGAGATGTGCTCAGAGAACTTCCAATCTAGTAGGGGGACTGGCAGCTTATGGATAATTGCTCCAAAGCCAATTGCATATGGGTTCAGTGTTACAGAGCATTCTACACAGTGCCAAAAAGCAAGTAAGAAGGAGATCTTCCCGGGCACAGTATAGAAAATGGATTAAGGAATGCTGAAGGGAATGTGAAGAGATGAGATGCTGTCTTCTGGGCAAGAGGTGACAGTGTTTTGGAGATGGTGGCAATATCCAGAATTGGATGGATTTGGGAGGTGAATCAGTGATGATTTAAATATGGACTAAAAATATAGGTAGGGGTCTGCCAGTTGGCACATCATGCACAGAGTCACCAAATGTTGGAAACCTCCAGTGAGTTCCCATTTATGTATTAGATGTGCTTCCAAAATATATGTGAATCAGTTCCTTCTCTTTATAAATGGCATGGGAAAAAGAGCTCCAGGCAGCACAGCAGGGGGACTTGGATGTAGCTGGGTTAGGATAGGGAATCTGCCTCCTTAGTGAGATTTGATTTGGGGGCAGAGGGAGAGACTGATCCAGAAATTAAAATTACTTTGCTCTTTTTAAAAACCAATTCTGTGTTTTAGAGAATTTTTAAATTATTTTATATTAAAGGCAGTAAATACCTAAAGTGAGTCAATTTCCTGGAAGTGAATTATAAAGAAATGAAGGAAGGTTGGAGAGAGATAGGAGCTGGCAAACTCATTGACCCTTTTTGCTCCTCAGTGTTTTTCTCTTATGAAAGTCTGTAATAATACATGACCTAGTGTTAAGAGGAGATTCCTAGAGATCCCTGGAACCACCTTATAGCAGCCTTTTCTCTCCCCTAAATCAGATAAGACTAATACGCTGAGACTATTGTTCTTAAGCAAAGAAAGTGCTGAACTTTTTGTGAAAGGCAGGCCTCATTCCTTCTTGCCCCAACGGGAGATGAGCAACACTAATGCCTCACTTAAAGGCCCCTTGTTTCAGTTTCCTATTCCTTTCAGTATATACTTCTCCATAAATAGATGAGACATGAGCTTGTCCCTTGGCATCCTGTATAAGACAGAAGAAGAAATAAAGTTGACACAACAAAGTTGTGCTTGGATTTCACAACCCCTACCTCTGAAAAAGTAATCATCAGTGGTGAACGTCACTTCCAGAAACAGCAGGCTAGCGAATTCTACTGCTGAAGACAACTAAGAAGCCAGATGAAATATTTTGTAAATATATATTTGGAAGTTTCAAAGAATTAGAGAGATAATGAGGGAATACCAGGCCAAGATCCAGGAGGAATCCGGAGAAGAAAATGTAGCACTTGGGCAGCTTCTGCCCTGAGCACTTTCATTCTGGCTCTGGCAGCCACACAGAGTTAGAAAGATGAGTTTTCAGTTCAAATCTCTCCAAGGGTGGGAACTCAGGAAAGCAGTCTCCCGCTTTTTGATGGAACCTAAGAAAGCTGCACCCAGGATTAAGGGAGTAAGCCAACGTCTCTGGTTGTAAGTGCCCAGAAATCCCGAAACCAAAATTTGGATTAAGATATTCCCGCATTGCTCAGGCCTCTAGGAGCTGACAAAAGCAATTGAAAATCATCTCTGGAGAAAAATAACATCAAAAAAAAAAAATCATCTTGGGCCTCAAATTATTTCTAAAAATAGCATTTAAAAATCGCTTTCCTTCAACTTTTTCAACATGAAAAATGACATTTATGAAAAACCCACACCTAGCATCATACTCAGCAGTGAAAGACTGACAGCTTTTCCACAGGATCAGGAATGAGAAGGGTGTTCATGTTCACCACCACCGTTCAACATTGTACTAGAAATTCTAGCCAGAGCAAAACGACAGAAAGAAAGAAAAGACATACAAACTAGAAAAAAAGAAATAAAACTATATCTGTTCTATATTATCCTATATTTATAGAAAATCCCAAAGAATCCACAAGAAAGCTACAAAGATGATAAATTAGCAAAGTTGCAGGATACAAGATCAACACACAAAAGTTAGCCATGTGTTTATTTACCAGCAAAGAACAACCTGAAAAGAAAATTAATAAAGCAATCTACATCTAAAAGAATAACACACCTGGGAATAAATTTAACCAATCTACATCTAAAAGAATAACACACCTGGGAATAAATTTAACCAAAGATGTGAGTGATTTGTACACACTAAAATTATAGAACATTGCTGAAAGAACAAAGACCTAAATAGATAGAAAGACACCATGCTGGTGGATAGGAAGACTTATTATCAAGACCTCAATACCCAGAGCACTCTACAGATTCAATACAATCCCTGTCAAATCTCAGACAGACTTTTTGGGGAAATGGAAAAGCCAGTCCTCAGATACATCTGGAATTGCAGTGGGCCCCAAATAGGCAGTCTTGAAAAAGAAGAACAGAGTTGGAAAACTCACACTTCCAGATTTCAAAACTTACTACAAAGCTACAGTAATCAAAACAATGTGGTAGATGCATAAGGATAGACACTGGAATGGAATTGAAGGTCCAGAAATAAACCCATCCAACACCAATTCAGTTTTGACAAAGTTACCAAGTCTATTCAATTGAGAAAGAACAGTCTCTTCAGCATTTGGGGCTGAGACAATTGGATTTTCACATGCACAAGAAAGTCGTTGGACCCCAGCCTCACACCATACGCAAAAATTAACTCAAAATAGATCAAGGACCTAAATTATAAGAGTGAAAATCATAATATTCTTAGAAAAAAACATTCATTACTTTGGATTTGGCAGTGGATTCTTAGCTGTGATACTGAAACTATGAACAACAAACAAAAGAATAAATAAGTTTACTTTATTGAAATTAAAAATTTCTGTTCATCAAAGGACACTATCAAGAAAGTAAAAAGACAAGCAATAGAATGGGAGGAAATATTTGCAAAATATATGGCTAATTAGGATTTAATATCCAGAATATATAAAGAACTCTGACAACTCAAAAACAAAAAGACAAGCAACCCAATTTTTAAATGGACAAATGATATAAAAAGACATTTCGCCAAAAAAAATACATAAATGGCCAATAATCACATGAAACGATGTTCAACGTCACTAATTGGAGAAATGGAAATCAAAGCTACATGTGATACTAGTTGGCATCCATTAAGATGGCTATTATCCAAATAAAACAAAACAGAAAGTAGCCAAGTGTTGGTGAGAATATGGAGAAACTGAAACACTTCCGTGCTGCTACTGGGAATGTAAAATGGTGCAGCCACTATGAAAAACAGAATGGGGGCACGTCAAAAAGATTAACATAAAATGACTGTATCTAGCAGTACTAAGTATATAACAAGAAAGATTGAAAACAGGGACTCAAGATACCTGTACTACTATCACCTGAACCTTGAGAAAATCCTGCTGAGTGAAATAAGCCAGTCAACAAAGAAACAAATATTCTATGACTCCACTTATATGAGGTGCCTGAAGTAGTCCAATTCATAGACAGGTACTAGGACAGTGGTTGCCAGGAGCTGGAGGAAGGAGAAATGAGGAGTTAGTGCTTAATGGGTGCAGAGTTTCAATTAGGGAAAATGAAAAATTCTGAAGATGGATGGTGGCGATTTTTCCACAGCAATGTGAATATACTTAATGCCACAGAATTACACTCTTAAAAATGGTTAAAATGGTAAAATTTATGTTATGTGTATTTTACTGCAATAAGAAAAAACACAGTAAAATACTACTTCACGTCCAATAGGATGATTGTAATAAAAAATTTAATAATGGGCAAATAACAAGTATTGGCAAGTATGTGGGGAATTTGGAACCCTTCTTTTTTAGAGGGAATGTAAAATTCTCACACGACCCAGTAATTCCATCTTTTAGGCATAGAATTGAAAAGCAATGACTTGAACTTGTTGCCCAGTATCTTCTGATCATCACTAACAGCTCTGGGGCACATGTGCTTATAGAACTGTAACTGGAGAGGTGGAAGAAGTACGGGCATCTCTGGGCTTTAATAGAAAAGAACACATGTTGACTTGTTTCTATCCATTGGGTTATAAAATCCCAGTGCCTTTCTCGTTGCCACCTGGGAATAAATTTAATGAAGGAGGTGAAAGATTGATACACAGAAAATTACAAGACCTGACTGAAAGAAATTAAAGAAAACATAAATGTTTGGAAAGATGCTGTGTTCGTGGATAGGAAGACTTACTATTAACTTGTTAATACGCAAAGTGTTCTACATGTACATGAAAGAAATAAAAGACAGTTTAGTGCAGGGAGGGAAGAAATCAAATTTTGACAGGCCTTGAAACGCTCATAAAGCCTCATAGTTTCTGTGATGAGATTTAAATTGGATTGCAAATAGATAAAAGTATTTTGTAGACATTAAAGCACTTTATGAAGGCTGGGTAACATTATTCTATGAGTAATGAGTTCCTTATAGACAGGAACACAGCTTCATTCATGCTTGCAATCTCTTCATGTACCTGGCATGGTCCTTTGCAGATTGTAGTATTTAATTACTATTTATTCCATTGAATTCTCTATCCTAAATTCTATATTAAAATTAAGTTTTTAAAACTTCCGAGCTACTGACTAGAATTTTGTGAGAAGCACCTGAGAAAAAAATGATGCTGGATTATTCAGGAAGGGTAATGAAGCTAAGTAAGTTCAACTTAAATTAATTCAACTAACATTATTAAATCAGGTTATTAGAAACATATTGTAATGATTTCATTAGAATAAGCAGTTATTCATATTCATGCACACTGACTCCAAAATTATGCATGAAAATAAAATGTTTTGCCTTCAGGGAAAATGTATCAAAATTATGAGTCAAGCCACATGAGATTTGATAATTCTCATCCATCAACTCAACAGAAAATAATGGAGTAAAATTTATCATTTGGTTTTGAAGTATGAGAGTCACCTTCAGCCAGAGCTCCTTGGATAGCTTTTTTTTTAACTACAAAACAAAAATAAAACACTTTGCTCATGGATAAATGGGAAGTCTATGGGAAAATAAACGTCAGGACTGACTAATCTTTAGTGTCAGTTACATGAGTGGTCCCACTTTTCACATGCACAGCATGTATCTAGACATAATTCTTAAGGGATATTTAGCCTTTTTCATGCAAGTAATCTGTGTGCCCAATGACTGCCCAGACCATACGGCAAACCTATTCCCTAGCCCTCCAGCAAAACACTGGCCTTTGCTTTTTTAGCTTCTGGACATTAGTAGGCCGTTCCCACTGAGACTGACCTATGCAAACTTTCTCTTTCCTTTAGGTCTTTTCTCGCATCTAAAAGGAAGGCAGGCAGTCCCACTGAGTAGTTAGAGTATCGGTGCCTTAACAGATGCTGGTGTCCTACTGCTTTGGTTCAAACATCAGCTCCATCACTTCCTCCTGAAGGTAATAATAACTGCCTTATGTGCTCCTGGTAAGGATTCAATGATTTAAATTATCTAGAACACTTAGAATAGCACTAGCATACAGCGCACACTAAGTGCCCATTATTTTTCTATGATCATGACACCATCCTAAATGAAAGCACTCCTTTTGGGTTCAGCTTATCCTGGTGCATAGCAATGGAACATGTTAGGTCAGAAAGGGACCAAAAGGTAAGTTAGATACATGGGGGCTGAAACCAGAAGGTGAACTTAGGTTAGGATCCAAATGCCAAACCAAACCAAAATAGGAGGGAGGATGAGCTTTAATGCTGTTGGCAGGCTAAGAGCAGAGTAAGGGTGTCCTGCAGAGCTGATGTGGTATCTGGAGGCCATCTTCCTGGCCAGCTGATGGAAAAACAAATTAAGTTATTTCCTCGAATACAGTGTAATAACTTTGAGAAGAGACTTCCTAGTGGGTATTTCTTTGGATTTCCCACAGTTCCCAGAATAGTGCTTTATTAGAACAAAAGCTTTGGTATCTTTTGTTTGATATTGATACAGCTTTCTTAAAGTAATTTTATTTTTTCCTGACTTCATCCATCTATTCTATAAATATCTTGAGGGCAGGGACAGCTCCACATCAGGCCAGGTCACTGTCTGGATGGTGTTTTCCTCACCACCCACCCCTTCTAGACCGTGAAAGTATACCAGAAATATGTAACCACATAATAGATCAGAAGTGTAGCCTGCTGTTTAAAAACAAGCTGATAGACATTTTAAAACAATACAAGAAAAAAAAAATCACAATTATAAAAATATGAAAAATGAAGGGCCAGAACTCAGGAAAGAACTGAAAATAAAAACTCTTCTTGAGGAGTTCCCATAGTGGTGCAGTGGTTAACGAATCCAAATAGGAACCATGAAGTTGCGAGTGTGATCCCTGACCTTGCTCAGTGGGTTGAGGATCCAGCGTTGCCATGAGCTGTGATGTAGGTCACAGACATGGCTGAAATCCCACATTGCTGTGGCTCTGGCATAGGCCGGGGTCTACAGCTCCAATTAGACCCCTAGCCCGAGAACCTCCATATGCTGTGGGAAGCGGCCCTAGGGAAAAAAAAAAAAAAAATACCTCTACTTGATAAGAGCATCTTTTTATAAAAGCACTAAGGTTAACATCAGACTTAATGGTGAAAGTCTGAGTGCTTTCCCCAAAAAATCAGGAATAAGGAAAGGATATCCATCCTCACGTTGTTTAACATGGTTCAAGAAGTTCTGGACACTTCAGTATTGCAAGAAAAAGAAATAAAAGGCATATAAATTGAAAAGCAAGAAAAAAAATGTTGCTATTTGTAGATGATGTGATTTTTAATGTGGAAAATCCCAAGGAATCTACAAAAAACTCCCAGAATAATCAGAAAGTTCAGCAAGGCCACAAGTTCATACTAGATAAATACATGAAAAATATGTTAATTTCTATAACTAATAACAAACATGTAAAATTGAAAGTAAAAAGCAGAATACACAAGATCATTTGCAACTACTCCAAAGAAAATGAAGTGCTATATATTTAACACAAGAGGTAAAGGATCTGTATGCTGAAATTACAAAGTGATGATTGTCAGAATTATCCAGAGAACTAGAGCCAGCAGGATATGTATCTATGGGGGAGAGAGAGAGTCTTATTTTAAGGAATTGATTTGCATAAATGTGGAGGCTCGGTAAGTCCAAAATCTGTAGGGTTGGCCAGTAGGTCAGAGACACAGAAAGTTTCAATTCAATTCCAAAGGCTGTCAGCTTGCAGATTTCCTTCTTGTTCAGAGGGGTCAGTCTTTGTTCTAGTAAGGCCTTCGACTGATTTGACAAGGCCCACGTGCATTTTGGAGACAGTCTGTTTTACTCACAGTCCACTGATTTAAATGTTAATATCATTCAAAAAATACCTTTATGTAAATCAACTATAATAGAAAAAATAAAAATCTAGTAAAATATCTTTAAAGAAACACCCAAAATCATTTTTAATCAAATATCTGCACACTATGGCCCACCATACTCAATAAGAAAAAATTAACTATCACAATAATGAAGTCAAAAAAGACCTAAACAAATGGAGAGGCACACTGTGTTCATGGATTGGAAGATTCACCATATTAAAAATGTCCATTTTTTCTGAATTTCCTTATAAGTTTAATGAAATTCCCATCAAAATCCCAGCAAGGGGAGTTCCCGTCGTGGCGCAGTGGTTAACGAATCCGACTAGGAACCACGAGGTTGCGGGTTCGGTCCCTGCCCTTGCTCAGTGGGTTAACGATCCGGCGTTGCCGTGAGCTGTGGTGTAGGTTGCAGACGTGGCTTGGATCCCGCGTTGCTGTGGCTCTGGCGTAGGCCGGTGGCTACAGCTCCGATTCAACCCCTAGCCTGGGAACCTCCATATGCCGCAGCAGCGGCCCAAGAAATAGCAACAACAACAACAACAAAAAAAAAAAGACAAAAAAAAAAAAATCCCAGCAAGGCTTTTTTTAGACACAAACTTATTTTTAGATTTGCGTGAAATAGTGCAGTCCCTAGAGTAGCTAAAATAATCATGACAAAGAAGAATAGGAGGAAGGCTCAAGATGGCAGAGGAGTAAGACATCACGCTCACCTTCTCCCACAAACACATCAAAAAAAACACAGCTACATGTAGAACAATTCACACAGAACATCTACTGAATGATGGCAGAAGAACTTAAACCTCTAAAAAGGGCAAGATACCCTCCACACAACTGGGTAGCACAAAAGAAAAAGAGAGAGAGAAGGGAATGGGTATGGAACTAGCATTCCTGAGAGTGAGCTGTTAAAGAGAAAAGGAACCCACACCCGGGAAGCCACCCAACCGATGGGGAGATCAGCTGATACGGAGGGAACCTCAAAGTCCCCGAGAAAAGCACAGCAGCTGGACTGAGGAGGGCAAAGTAGAGTGAGAGCCGCACAAGTTATCTGCACCATCGCCCCGGCCACCACAGCCTGAGATGCTTGAAGCAGGCTGGGCGCTGAGACTCAGGCTCCAGAGGTCAGTTCCTGGGAGAGGACTAGGGTTGGCTGTGTGGGGAAAGCCTGAGGGCCTAGGGAGCGGTGTGTTCCAAGCTGGGGAGTGGAATGCCATAGCTGAGGAAGCCAGGAGGAGGTTTGGGCCTGCAGGAGAAGCAAGGCGCCATTGTTGGGGAGGGCGAGAGGAGGAGGGGCGTATCGCCATGGTGTTGCCAGGATCTGGGTTCTTATTTTCGGAGCCAAAGAATGAACTTCACCGACACACAGGCAGCAAGCAAGCAAAAGTCATTATTACAGGACAGCAAATAGCTCCCAGCACAGACACTAGGAGGGGGAAGAAGAGTCCCCCCTTCCTATCATTTGATGGCAGTTTTTATTTCTTAAGGACAGGGGTAACCACATGGGGTCCAGACATCATTTCTTTTTCCCATTGGCCTTATCCAGTCATCTATATCCGGTCTTATCCAGTAGGGGTCTTAGAGATGGATACACCCCATAAATTTTATGGCTACTTGGTTCTTCTTTCCCCTAGACTAGGATTTGCCACTTTTTACATTGTTTTGCTAATAGGCAAATGTAGGGAATTCCTGTCATTGCTCAGTGGAAATGAATCCAACTAGGAACCATGAGGATGCGGGTTCGAACCCTGACCTGGCTCAGTGGGTTAAGCATACGGCATTGCCGTAAGCTGTGGTGTAGGTCACAGACACGGCTCAGGTCCCGTGTTGCTGTGGCTGTGGTGTAGGCTGGCAGCTGTAGCTCTGATTAGACTCCTAGCCTAGGAATATCCATATGTCTCTGGTGCGGCCCTAAAAAGAAAAAAAAAAAAAAATGTATAGGTCAGAGGTTAATGTCCACCTTGACGTGAAACAATGTACTTTTCTTTGCTTTTTTTTTTTTTTTTTTTGGTCTTTTTAGGCCCACACCTGCGGCATATGGAGGGTCCCAGGCTAGAGATCCAATCAGACCAGAGCCACAGCAATACGGGATCTGAGTCTCGCCTGAGAGCTGCACCACAGCTCACGGCAATGCCTGGTCCTTAACCCACTGAGTGAGGCCACGGATTGAACCCGTGTCCTCATGGATGCTAGTTGGTTTCACTAACCACTGAGCCACAATGGGAAATCCCAAATGTACTTTCAGTAGTTAATCTTTCAACAAGCAAGGACTGTTTGTCTAGATTTGTTTTTACAAATCTTAAACCATGCATATTAATCAGGGAATATATCAAAGCCCATGTTCCTACACTAACTACCTGAATTATTGTTCTGCTTCAATCCCGCCTCTAGAGTTGGAGACTCTTAACTGTGGGGAAAAGCGGCGATGACCACTCTGACTGCTTCCTGCTAACAAGGGGCATCATCAGAGGAAAGCAGGTCTCCACTCACGGGACAATCAAGTGGGCTTTATGTTACACTGGGTTCCCTTTCTACCACCATCTGTAGTTTAATAACTTCTAATTGGGAGGTGATGAAGCGAGAAATACAATTAATGATACAGGGTCTGAATAAAAGAATCAAGATTACAATGATGATTATAGTAAGCAAATATTTCCCCCAGGAGGAGGAGTTCAGCCAGTTCCAGAGGGCAGCCCCAAAAGCTGGAGTTGGATTTGACAACTCATGAATCTGCTGCCGGAGATCTTGCAGGGAATCAGACACATTCTGTGAATAATCAGGAATATAAACACAACATTTAGATTTTATAATAGCACAGGTACCTCCCTGAGCTGCAGTATGTCTAAGGCCATTTGTTTTGTAGGATTACTTTTCTCACCTGTTGTTTTTCCATATTTAAGGCAGAAATAGCTGCTGCACCATCGTTAAGGGCTTGCCAAGGAAAATTAGTTAATGCTTCCACCTGCAGCATTATGTCAGTGGTTCCTAATGAGTGCACAAATATAGCTGCTGGTCATACCATTGGGACACTGATCAAATCCACCTCGAATGTAGGTAGGGAAGGTTGGCTGGTACTCAGCTCAGAGTTTTTACAGTATTGCTATGAGCAAAAGCCAACCCTAAAGTACAACATCCTACCCATCTCGGGGGCAGCCACAGCCATGGATTAGTTCCAAATACCCAGTAAGTTCTGTTTGGGCCTAGCCAATGTATTCCAGGGTTAAGTCCCCAGTCTGTTTCAGGCCATATATGGGGGTATTACAAAAGCCATTGCATTTAATTAGTAGTCCCTGTTCTTTTAGGTTTTTTATAATTGGGGTAAGTCCCTGTCATGCCTCAGGCATCAGAGGATACTGCTTTTGGCAAGGAAATAGTTTTGGATTTTTAAGAGTTATTTCCACTGGTTGAGCATTTTTTGCTCTACCTATCTTTCCTCCTACAGCCCAGACTTCTGGGTCAATGTCTACTTCAACTGGAGGCAGACATAGCTTTGATTAGGTTCCCTTGTCATGTGAATTGAGGCTTTAACCTTTGATAAGATATCTCTTGCTAAAAGTGGAGTTGGACTCTCTGAAACAATCAGAAAGTCATGAGAGGGAGTTCCCACTGTGGCTAAGCAGTTAGCAAATCCGACTAGCATTGATGGGGAATCGGCTTCAATCCCTGCCCTCGCTCAGTGTGTTAAGGATCCGGTGTTGTCATGAGCTGTGGTATATGTCGCAGACGTGGCTCAGATCCTGTGTTGCTGTGGCTCTGGTGTAGGCCAGCAGCTACAGCTCTGATTCAGCCCCTAGCCTGGGAACCTCCATGTGCCATGGGTGTGGCCCTAAAAAGACAAAGAAAAAAAGAAAAGAAAGACATGAGAGAAGAGAATGGACTCCCAATCACAACTCAAAGGTTATATAAAGAATTTTGTAACTGACTTGCCAGAAATACCATGAATAGTGGCATATCTACTTGAAGGGGGTCCAGGGTTGGAGAGGAGGACTGAAATGGTGGCTCCCATATCCAGGAGGAAGCCAACAAGCTGCCCTCCTACATTCAGAGTCACCTGGGGCTCCTGCGTAGTGATGAGGACAGGAGCTAGTACGGAAATCTCCGGGTCCCATCAGTCTTGATCCTGGGCCTGAGGGGTCACCCCTTGGGACTTCTGTCTTTGGGGCAGTGCCTCTTCCAGTGATCTTCTGACATATGAGACAAGGCTTAGGTGGTGGAGTCCGAGCCTTGGGGCATGCCCCTTTAAAGTGTCCCTCCTTTCCACAGAGGAAACAGGCTCTGGACCTGGGTCCTTGCCCTAATCCTTTTGCCTTAGAAACTCCCAGGTCGACTCCCTATAGTGCCATAACTAGAGCCTCAGCCTTTTCTTTGTCTCTCCTCTTTTCTTTTTGCTCTTCCCTGTCCCGATTATAATACAGCGGAGTTGCTACTCTAAGGAGGTGCTCCAGGTCCTGATGAGGGCCAAAAGCCAATTTTTGGAGCTTCCTCTGTATATCTAGTGCTGATTAAGTTATAAATTTATCCTTAAGAATTATTTGGCTCTCCACTGCTTCTGGGTCCATGGGTGTATGCTTCCTCAATGCCTCTCTGAGCCTTTCTAAGAAGGCTGATGAACTCTTACGTTTCCGTTAACAGACCTCCGATAGTTTGGAGTAGTTAACAGGCTTTACTCATGCTGCTTTAGTCCCTCAACTATACAAGTAATAAAATGGTTCCTATGCCAGTTGTCTTTATTTCCTTCATCAGCAAACCAGTTAGTGTCACTCATAGGAATTGCCTGACAGCCTATGGGGAATTTTGTTCATTCCTCTTCTGACCTGCCCCTTGCATTTATAGCATACCATTCATCTCCCCAGCCCTGAGCATTTTCTGAGACTTTATTTTTCTCACTTATAGTCAATGTCTATTTCAACAATATCATGATGTCCTTCCAGGTCAACTTGAAGGACTGCGAGAGACCTTGAAAGACCTCCATATATCTATCTGAATGGTTGTAAATTTTCCCGAATCTGTTTTTATCTGTCTTAAGTCCTGAAGAGAGAAAGGCACATGGACCCATAACTGTCCCCATTCTCTGTTTGCCACTTCTTGCAAAGGGAGTAAAGAGGGATATAACTTTGGCAATGGGGGTGGGGGGGAAGAAGGAGCCTTGGGCAGTGTTGGGAAGGCTAATTGACTTCAGGAGGGCCTGACCAAATTGGGCCAGGATGTGGAAGGCACCTAGGTTCTGAGGGAGTTGGCATAACACACTGGGGAAATCCATAGGCCTTCCTCAGTTTAGTGTCTTCCCTCATTGTAAAAAAGATCTGGACATAGGCACTTCTGACCATTTCCCCTCTGACCTACAAAATAGGTCTAATGGAGAATGGTATTGTAATTTAGAGAGCCTTCAGGTGGCGCTTGCTCTGTCCAGCAGGTTATACTATGGCCAGGCTTCCTTTCAAAAGAAAACTAAATGTTTCTTTCTCAGGGTCTGAGAGTCAAATTGTTCCCAGTTCCTCAAGGTACTTGCCAGAGGAGTTGTTACTGAGCCATGAGCCAGGCTCGAGGATGTTGCTCCCATCTGAAAAAAAGAAAAGACCTGTTGTCCTTTCTCTGCTCTGTTTTGCAAGGGTGTCCCCTCTCTTGTGAGGAGCAAATAGGCATCAGTGGTAAAATACCCCATCCAATCTTTGGCTGACTGGAATTAACCACTTCCTTACCAGCGTAGCCTCTCCCATCATCCCTGCCCATTATCTGCCTCTGGACAGAGGTGAAGAAACCCAGGCATGCAAATGTTGTCCTGAGTTTAAGAATTCTAAGATGATTGCTCTGACCTGACCTCTATTAATGTTGGAAAGACCCCTAAGCTACAGTCAATGGGTAGATTGGATGAACCAGCTGCCATTTTCTCCAACCAGGGTGAAAATAAATAGTAAAAGGCAAAACTGACCACGCCCGGGCCCTGAGACTAGGCACTTGGCCCAAGTTGGATGCATGCCAGTTATGACCTCTTTCTCCCTTACAGGAATGGTAACAACTCAGGGTAGTCCTAACTTCTAGAGACCGCTTTTCTTTTCCCTCATGGCTCCATTTGATGTAAAAACAAAGGAAATGATTTTTTTTTTTTTTTTAAAGTGGATTGGCTGAGCCCTTTAAAGGACTCCTAAGGAGGTCAGGCACTACTTGGCAAGGAGAATACAATGACCAATTCCAGCATAGGGGCCAAGCCTGATGTCATATGAGAGATGGTATCAATTGGGTCTAAAGCCCAAAAAGTGTTAAATTGGCTAAAAATAGCAAGGGGTGAAAAACCAGAAGTGCAATAAAATGGGATGGATTTGTGATTTGAGGGGTATTCCTTAAGCTCATATAACTAGATTATCTAGACCCTTAGTCCATATGACCCTTATGGTTTCTTCCCATAGTGCAAGGGGTCTCCTTATGTCTTGTCCCCTTAGGGATGCCACTAAAAATGAATTTCTATTAAAAACTTGACTTTGGCAGCTCAGCTAACATCATCCACTGTGAGGTGGTGGGTTCTGACATGTTGTAGGAAACAGGGAAGGTGGAGATGAGAGTATCACAAGGGTCTAGGAATGATGGCCTTAAAACCCTTCACTACCCTTTAAGAATTCACAAAAACAACATCTGTGTTTTTCATAGGTCATATTAAAATAGCAAATATTCAGAAATAAAGTAACTTGCTGTTTCCCAAACGTTTTACAAAGGCTACGGTGTATAGCGGGAAGAGCACTGCGGGGGAAGGGGAAGAGTGCATTGGAAAATTTGCCTTGTGAATTGCTTCATCCATCTCCGGCCATCTCCCTCTCGGGACACTCCATTTGGTGCCTCTTGATATGTGGCAGGATAGTATAAACCCCTGACCAGACTCCTGGCCTGATTAGACTCAGGAGGGCTGCCTTTTAGCTGTATGAGACTGCTCGGGATCTTAAATGGAACTGCGGATGGGGACTCCACACTCGGTTCAAGTCCATAACACATCTCAGGCTATACACAATCACATGCACACATTCACCCTCCTTTCAAGAGGCAAACAGAAACTGAACAAAGCAGAAAGCAAAAGCAAAATCTTGCTGCCAGCCACTTACCTTGTGAGTGCTGGTGTACTTCAGATCCCAGAGAAGCCCCCACAAGATGTTACAGGAATACGGGTTCTTATTCATGGAGCCAAAGAATGAACTTCACGAACACACACAGGCAGCAAGCAGGCAAAAGTCTTTATTACAGGAAAGCAAATAGCTCCCAGCACAGACAGTGGGAGGGAAAGGAAGAGTCTCCCCTTCCTATTGTTCTGTGGAGGTATTTATTTCTTAAGGACAGGGGTACCAATGTGGGGTTCAGACATCCTTCCTTTCTCCCATTGGCCTTGTCCAGTCACCTATATCAGGCCATATCCAATAGGGGTCTTAGAGATGGATATTCCCTGTGAGTTTTATGGGTACTTTGTCCTTCTTTCCCCTAGACAGGGAGTTGCCAACTTTACATTCTTTTGCTAAAAGTCAAATGTATAAGTCAGGGGTTAATGTCCACCTTGATATAAAACAAATGTACTTTCAATAGTTAATCTTCCAACAAACAAAGCCTATTTGTCTAGATTTGCTTTTACAAATCTTAAACCATGGATATTAATCAGGGAATATATTGAAGTCCATGTTCCTACACTATTATTCTGCTTCAATAGGAATTTCTTTCCCTGCACATGTGCAGACTCTCAGAGGGCATTGCACCTCTGGCACAGGCTACAGGTGGCAAGAGGCCACTTGCTCAGGCTACAGATGGCCAGGTACCTCTTGTGTGGGTTAAGTGCAGCAGGGGGCTAAGCCCAATGTGGTGCCTCTTGCATGATCTACAGGCAATGGGGACAAACCACAAGAAACCAGAGGGAGGTGTGGCATGACATGACTAGGGGTCTGTGAACAGACTCCACCTACAGCCCCAGTCACCTCAGAGGTTGGCAAAAAAGAGGGCACTGCAACCAAGCCCCATTCGTTGTTGCTCTCACTCCCCTGGGAATACACCTGCCCTGCTGCTGCCACTGCCAAGTGCTCTGGGCAGTGCGTGCCCACACATCCCTGATCACTGTCACTTCCCAGGATTCTGAAACTAGGAACAGCCTGTGCAGCACCTCCTGTGTGGGCCAAGTGGGACAGGGTGTGTCTTGAGTGGTCTACAGGTGATGGGGAAAAACCACCACAGTTATCTCTGACTCCAGAGGTGGGTGTGGCCTGCCACCATTAGGGGTCCATGAACAGGCACCACTTGAGGCCCCAATCATCTCAGAAGGCACCACAGAGGAGCACATCAT
Organism: Sus scrofa; assembly: GCF_054392235.1. Classification (NCBI taxonomy): domain Eukaryota; kingdom Metazoa; phylum Chordata; class Mammalia; order Artiodactyla; family Suidae; genus Sus; species Sus scrofa. The sequence goes on from NC_139383.1 coordinate 155,627,075, forward strand.
GATCAAACACCACCTGCTGTTGCTCTCACCCCCCTCACTCCAGGAACTCACACACCATGCCACTGCCAAATTCTCCAGGCACCATCTAAATCTGGTAGTGGTCCTGAGGCTCATTACCACCTCCCAGGGCCCTGCAACTTGGAGTAGCCTGCACCACCTTCCTGCAGGTCCTTGCTACTGTCAAGAGCCCAGCAACCAGGCACTGACTACTGGCCCTGTCTCTGCCTCCTTCTCCCTGGAAGCACACTCAGGGAGATAACAGCCTGCACACACCAAAGAAAGAGACAGCAAATATTCACACTCCCATGCCAAAAGTAAATAGTAAATCCCCAACAAAATAGAAAGGGGTGCTCTTGCATAGAAATAGCCCCCCAAGACTACAGTAATAGTCTTTCCCTAAACTCACAGAAAAAGAAAAATATAAGTGAAATGAAGACACTCAGGAACCATTCCTTGTTAAAAGAACAAAAGAATTCACCTGAAACACAGCAAACAATGAAACAGACCTCTACAGTCTAATAGACACACAGTTAAAGGGAGGTCATGAAAATATTGAAGGAATTAAGGAGTGGATATGAACAGTAATGCAGATTACTGAAGAAAGGAACTAGAAAATACAAGGAGGAGCCAAGAAAAATTAGAAAATTCATTGCAGAGATGCAAACTGAGTTAAAGAGCAGAATGAATAATGCAGAGGAAAGAAGTAGTGACTTGGAAGATAGAATGATGGAAACCACCCAATCAGGACAGCAGACAGAAAACCAAATGAAAAAAACACAAAAGCAATATAAAAGATCTATGGTATAATATAAAGCAGGCCAATCTACACATAATAGGAATTCCAGAAGGAGAAGAAAAAGAAAAGAGGATTGAAAATACTTTTGAAAAAATTATGTCTGAAAAATTTACAAATCTAAAGAAAATGGATATCAAGATACATAAAGAACAGAGAACCCCAAACAAGCTGAACCCAAACAGATCCACAATAATACATATTTTAATAAAAATGGCTAAAGATAAAGAGGATGCTAAAAAAAGACCAAAAAAAATGGAGTTCCCGTCGTGGTGCCGTGGTTAACAAATCCTACTAGGAACCATGAGGTTGCGGGTTCGATCCATAGCCTTGCTCAGTGGGTTAAGGATCCGGCGTTGCTGTGAGCTGTGGTGTAGGTTGCAGATGTGGCGCGGATCCCACGTTGCTGTGGCTTTAGCATAGGCCGGTGGCTACAGTTCTGATTAGACCCCTAGCCTGAGAACCTCCATATGCCGCGGGAGTGGCCCAAGAAATGGCAAAAAGACAAAAAAAAAAAAAAAAAAAAAAAAAAAAAAAGACAAGAAAGGAGAGTATGCTAAAGGCAACAAGAGAAACACAAACCATTAATCATAAGGAAACCCCCATAAGGATATCAGCTGATTTCTCTACAGAAACACTACGGGCCAAAAGAGAGGGGCAAGGTATGTTCAAAGTTCTAAAAGGGAAGCATTTGCAGCCTAGAATACTCTACCCAGTAAGGATATCATTTAAAAGAGAACCGAGAAATAATTTCTACAGCAAACGAAAACTGAAAGAGTATAGCAATACTAAACCTATTCTAAAAGAAATACTGAAAGGGCTTCTCTAAATAAAAAAGAAATAAGAGGAGTTACCATTGTGGTGCAGCAGAAATGAGTCTGACTAGGAACCATGAGGTTGTGGGTTCAATTCCTAGCCTTACTCAGTGGGTTGAGGATCTGGCATTGCCATGAGCTGTGGTGTAGGTCACAGATGTGGCTCAGATCTGGCATTGCTGTGGCTGTGGTGTAGGCCGGCAGCTACAGCTCTGATTAGCCCCCCAGTGCGGGAACTTCCATATGCCACGGGTGTGGCCCTAAAAAGACAAAAGCAAAATAATAATAATAAATAAATAAATAAAAAAGAAGTAAGAAGATATAGGATGGAAGAAATCACAATTGGAAAGCAATCACTTAAATAAGCCCGTATACAAACCTAAAGGGGAGGGACCCTATTTTAAAAGTGTCAATATCCAAAAGGACAGCAAAAAGAAAAACATGAAGATTAAAAAAAAAAAAAAAAAAAAAAAAAAAAAAGGACTTCAAAGAGAATGTGGGGAAGGAAAGTTAGAAAATCCAGACTTTTTTTTTTTGATGAATATGTTTGAGCCTATATGACTGTCAGGCTAAAGCAAGCAGATATAGGAAGGGGTTGACAAACTTGAAAAACAAGACAACCACAAAGCAAAACCAAACATTGCCTTCACATAAACTAAAAAAAGAGGACAGAAACATAAAAATAAAAGGAAATCACCCAACCAAAAAAAGAAAGGAACAAAGGAGAAACATAGAAGCACTGGAAAACATGGTTTAAAATTGCAATAAATACATATTTATCAATACTTACCTTAAATGTCAATGGACTGAATGTTCCAATCAAAAGATGCAGAGTGGCAGATTGGATCAAAAAGAGAAGAGCCTACAGTATGCTGTTTACAAGAGACTCACCTTAGGGCAAAAGATATATAGATTGAAAGTTAGTGGATGGGAAAAGATATTTCATGCCAATGGAAAATACAAGAAAGCAGGAGTTTCAATACTCAGACAAAATAGGCTTTAAAATGAAGGCCATAAAGAAAGACAAAAAAGGACACTATTTAATGATAAAAGGATCAACTCAAGAAGAGGATATTACAATCGTCAATATATATGCCCCTAATATAGAAGCAACCAGATACATACAACAAATACTAACAGACACTAAAGGAGAAATTGATGGGAATACAATCATAGTAGGAGACTTATCACCCTACTCACATCAATGGACAGATCCTCTAGAGAGAAAATCAATAAGGCAACAGAGATCCTAAAGGAAACAATAGAAAAGTTAGACTTAATTGATATTTTTAGGGCATTACATCCAAAAAAAATCAGAATATACATCCCTTTCGAGTTCATATGGAACATTCTTGAGGATTGACCATATACCAGGGTACGAAACTAATCTCAAAAAACATGAGTATAGAAATTTTTTCAAGTATCTTCTCTGACCACAATGGCATGAAACTAGAAATCAACCACAGGAAAAAAAATGAGAAAAAACAGACTACGTGGAAACCAAACAGCGTGCTACCAGAAAACCAATGGGTCAATGAGGAAATCAAAAAGGAAATAAAAATATACTCAAGACAAATGATAATGAAGTGACAACCATTCAAAATCTATGGGATGCTGCAAAAGCAGTGCTTAGAGGGAAATTCATAGCAATACAGGCCTTCATCAAAAAAAGAAGAAAAATCTCAAATCAACAGCTTAACCCACCACCTACATGAAATAGAAAAAGAAGACCAAACAAAAACTAAAGTTAGCAGAAGGAAGGAAATCATAATGATCAGAGAGTAAATCAACAAAATAGAAATTCAAAAACCAATAAAACCAAGAGCTGGTTCTTTGAAAGGGTAAACAAAATTGACAAAGCTCTGGCCAGACTCATCAAGAAGAGGAAAGAAAAAACTCAAACAAAATAAATGGAAAAGGAGAAATCTCAATGGATTCTGCAGAGGTAAAAAAACCACAAGAGAATACTATAAACAATTATATGCCAACAAATTTGACAACCTAGAAGAAACAGACAACTTTCTAGAGACAGCCTGCCAAAACTGAATTAAGAAGATATAGATCAACTGAACTGACCCATCACTAGAAATGAAATTGAATATGTAATAAAAGTACCCCCTACAAACAAAAGTCCAGTAACAGATGGACTTCACAGGGGAATTCTTCCTAACATACAAAGAAGAACTTATACCCATTCTTCTTAAACTTTCCAAAAGGTTGAAGGAGGAATATTCCCAAAGACATTCTATAAAGCCACCATCACCCTAATACCAAAACCAGACAAAGACACTGCCAAAAAAAAAATATATATATATATAGGCCAATATCTTTGATGAATGTAGATACAAAAATTCTCAACAAAATTTTAGCCAATTGAATCCAACAACATATAAAAAAAAATCATATATCATGACCAGTGAGATTCATCCCAGGTTCACAAGGATGGTTCAACATAAGCAAATCAATCAACATCACACACCACATTAACAAAAGAAAAGTCAAAAACCACATGATCATCTCAATAGATGCAGCAAAAGCATTTGACAAAATCCAACATCCATTTATAATAAAAACTCTTACCAAAGTGGGCATAGAGGGAATATACCTTAATATAATCAAAGCCATTTATTACAAACCCACAGCAAATAATAATACTCAATGGAGAAAAGGTGAAAACCTTCCCGCTAAAGTCTGGAACAATACAAGGATGCCCATTCTCACCACTTTTATTCAAAATAGTATTGGAAGTCCTAGCCACAGCAATCTGACAAACAAAATAAAAGGTATCCAAGTTGGAAGAGAAGAGGTAAAATTGTCACTGTATGCAGATGACATGATACTATATATAGAAAACCCCAAGGACTCCAAACAAAAACTACTCAAACTGATCAATGAATTCAGCAAAGTAGAAGGATACAAGATTAACAGAAATTGGTTACATTTCTGTATACTAACAATGAATTATTAGAAAAGGAATACAAAAATACAATACCTTTTAAAATCACACCCCAAAAAATTAAATACCCAGGGAAAAAACTTTACCAAGGACGTGAAAGACATATGCTGAGAACTATAAAATATTCATCAAGGAAATTAAAGAAAATGCAAAGAAATGGAAAGATATTCCATGCTCCTGGGTGGGAAGAATTAATATCATGGAAATGGCCATTCTATCCAAAGCAATCTACAGATTCAATGCAATTCCTATCAAATTACCTATGACATTTTTCACTGAACTAGAACAAATAATCCAAAAATTTATATGGCACCCAAAAGACCCAGCATTGCCAAAGCAATCCTGAGGAACAAAAACCAAGCAGGAGACATAACTCTTCCAGACTTCAGGAAGTATTACAAAGCTAGAGTAATCAAGACAGTGTGGTACTGGTACCAAAAAGACATACAGACCAATGGAACAGAATAGAGAACCTGGCAATAAACCTAGACACCTGTGGTAAATTAATCTTCAACAAAGGAGGCAAGAATATAAAATGAGGAAAATGCAGTCTTTTCAGCAAGTGATGCTGGGAAAACTGGACAGCTGCTTGTAAATCAATGAAACTGGAACACACCCTCACACCATGCATAAAAATAAACTCAAAATTGCCTAAAGACTTAGAGTTCCCATCGTTGCTCAGCAGCAATGAATATGACTAGCATCCACGAGGACACAGTTTCGATCTATGGCCCCACACAGTGGGTTAAGGATCCAACATTGCCATGAGCTATGGTGTAGGTTGCAGATGTGGCTCGGATCCCGGGTTGCTGTGGCTATAGCATAGGGCAGCAGCTACAGCTTCAATTCAACCCCTAGCCTGGAAACCTCCATATGTCTCAGGTGAAGCCTTAAAAAGACAAAAAAAAAAAAAAAAAAAAAAAAAGAAAGAAAAGAAAAGAAAAGAAGAAGAAGAAGAAGAGGAAGAAGATTTAAACATAGACAAGACATCATCAAACTCCTAGAAGAGAACATAAGCAAAACATTCTCTGACATCAACCTTACAAATAATTTCTTAGGTCGGGCTCTGAAGGCAACAGAAATAAAAACAAAAATAAACCTAATCAAACTGACAAGCTTTCACACAACAAAGGAAACTTAAAAAAAAAAACCAAAAAGACAACCTATGGAATGGGAGAAAATAGTTTCAAATGATGCAACTGACAAGGACTTAATATCTAAACTATACAAACAATTTATAAAACTCAACAGCAAAAAATGCAACAACCCAATTGAAAATGGGCAAAAGACCTGAATAGACATTTCTTCAAAAAAGATATACAGATGGCCAACAGGCAAATGAAAAACTGCTCAACAGCAGTTTTTCACTAATTATTAGAGAAACACAAATCAAAACAACTATGAGGTACCACCCCATGCCTGTCAAAATGGCCATCATGAACAAGTCAACAAATAACAAATGCTAGAGGGGGTATGGAGAAGAGGGAACCCTCCTTCATTGTTGGTGGGAATGTAAATTGGTACAACCACTATGGAAAACAGTATGGAGGTGCCTATGAAAACTAAATATAGAGCTACCATATGATCCAACAATCCCACTCTTGGGCATATATCTGGACAATGCTTTCCTTAAAAAAGACACAAGCACCTGCATGTTCATTGCAGCACTATTCACAATAACCAAGACATGGAAGCACCCTAAATGTCCATCGACAGATAAATGGATAAAGAGGATGTGGTTTATATATGCAATGGAATACTACTCAGCCATAAAAAAGAACAAAATAATGCCATTTGCAGCAACATGGATTTAACTAGAAATTCTCATACTGAGTGAAGCCAGAAAGAGACAAATACCACATGATATCACTTATATCTGGAATCTAATAAACAGTACAAATGAACCTTTCCAAAAAAAGAAACTCATGGACTTGGAGTGGTTGCCAAGAGGGAGGGAGAGGGAGTGGGGTTAATGGATGCAAACTATTGCATTTGGAGTGGATAAGCAATGAGATTCTGCTGTATAGCACAGGGAAATATATCTAGTCACTTAAGATGGAACATGATGGAGGATAATGTGAGAAAAAGAATGTATATATATGTGGGACTGGGTCACTTTGCTGTACAGTAGAAATTGACACACACTGTAAAACAATTATAATGGAAACAATAAAAATTATTTAAAAATTTTAAAAAGAATAAAGTGGGAAGAATCACTGTACTCAATGTTGAAACTGACTATAGAAATGTAGTAATCATATATTATAGTTAGGCCAGAGAAGTAAACACATTGAACAGTAGATCTGTATAGAGAAGTCAGAATAGACCCCCCAAAAGTATGTTCAGATGATTTTTGAGATAAATGTATAAGCAATTCAATACAGAAGGGAGAGATGGCCTTTTCAAAACATGGTGTTAGAGCACTTCAATATCTATAAGCAAAAGAGTGAACTCCAACCTAAACCTCACAGTTTATACAAAAATTACCTGAAAATGCTATCATGGGATTTAATGTAAAACTGAAAAAGAATAAAAATATTTCAGAAATAAAGGCTAAGCTAGAAGTATAAGAGTAAACGAATTAGCAATAGCAGAGTATTAGCAATTGCTAATAACCTGGAAGAAATAAAAGGTAAAAAGAAAGATAAAATTTGTCATAAATAAAAAAGGTAAGAAAAGATTTGTAAGAAATTTGCATATACTGAAGGGTATTAAAGAAGATCCAACAAATGGCTGAAAGGAGCTCCTAAGAAGGAAACTAAAATGAGGGAACAAAACAGATATTAAAATCTATAACTCAAGAAAATAATCCTAAATTTTTTTTGAAGACTTGAAATTGCATATTGAATAAACATACACTGTACCAGAGACTATCATGCCAGAATGTCATGACCAAGACGTATTGTAGAGAAATTATTGAACTCCAAAGAAAAAAATGTCCTTTGGGTATTGAGACAAAAAGAGCAAGAGGCTTATTAGATAAAAACATATTGTGCCAGAAAAACAATGAGGAAGCTTTTTATTTTTGGCTGCACCCCTGGCTTGTGGAAGTTACTGGGCCAGGGATCAAACCCACCTCCACAGCAATGACAATGCTGGATCCTTAACCTGTGAGCCACCAAGGAACTCTAAAGCATGTTGAATATAGTCAAAAGTAAATAAAGATCACCCCAAAATTTTACATTCGGAAACTGAATGTTAAAGCTCACATGCAAAGTATGATCAGTGTGCAAGAACTCAGTGAAAAGTGTTCCCATGAGCCCTTCCTTAAGAATTTTATTTCTTCAAGAGCCTCAACCAAAATAGAGAAACATTAGTCTAAGTACAGGCTGAAGAGCATTAAATACACATTTCCTTTTAGAGCTAAGACTAAATGAGGACCCTACCTCATGCCATATATAAAAATTAATTCAAAAAAGGCCTAAATATACAAACTAAAACCAAGAAATTCTTTGAAGAAAACATAGCCATAAATCTACATGACCTTGAATTAAGCAATGATTTCTTAGCATGAGCATCAAAGAAAGAATAGATAAACTAGACTTCATCAACATTAAAAATTGTTTTCAAAAGATATTATCTGTAGTTCTCCTGTGGTGTAGCAGATTAAGGATCTGGCATTGTCACTGCAGCAGCTTGGGTTGCTGCTGTGAAGTGGGTTTCACCCCTTCTCCGCTCCCCCTACCTGGCCCAGGAACTTCCACATGCCATAGGCATGGCGGAAAAAAAAAATATATTATCAAGAAAATGCAGGAGTTACCACTGTGGTACAACAGAATTGGTGGCATATTGGGTGAACTGGGACACAGGTTTGATAACCTGCCTGGCACAGTGGGTTAAGGATCCGGCATTGCTACAACTGTGGCTTTGGTCACAACTGTGGCTTGGATCTGATCCCTAGCCCAGAACTCCATATGGCACAGGGCAGCCGAAAAAGAAAGAAAGAAATAGGAAGGAAGGAAGGAAGGAAGGAAGGAAGGAAGGAAGGAAGGAAGGAAGGAAGGAAGGGGAGAAAGAAAGAAAGAAAGAAAGAAAGAAAGAAAGAAAGAAAGAAAGAAAGAAAGAGAGAGAGAGAGAGAGAGAGAGAGAGAGAAAGAAAGAAAGAAAGAAAGAAAGAAAGAAAGAAAGAAAGAGGAAGAAAGAAAGAAAGAAAGAAAGAAAGAAAGAAAGAAAGAAAGAAAGAAAGAAAGAGAAAGAAAGAAAGAAAGGGGAAGAGAAAGAAAGAGAAAGAAAGAAAGAAAGAGAAAGAAGGGAAGAAAGGAAGAAAGGAAGAAAATGAAAAGACAAGCAATGGAAAGGTAGAAAATATTTACAAATCACATATCTGATGAGAGTCTAGTATCTAGAACACATATTTTTTAAACTCTTGCAACTCAACGAAACAAAACAAATAACCCAATTAAAAATAGGCAAAGAATCTGAGTTGACATTTATCCAAAGAACATACAGAAATGGCCAATAAGCACATGAAAAAATGCTTCATATCATCAGTTGTTAGGGAAATGCAAATCAAAACACAATGATACCACCTCATAGCCACTAAAAAGTCCATTATAACCATGGACAATAACAAGTGTTGGTGAGAATGTGGAGAAAATGGAAACTTCACACATGTTAGTAGGATATAAATGGTGCAGCCACTTTGAAAGACCATTTGGCGGTTTCTCCACATGCCCAACTTAAGGTACCATATGACATAGAGATATATACCCAAGAGAACTGAGAACATGTTTTCACAAAAAACTGTACACAAACATTGATAGCAGGATTATTAATAGAAATGATAACAGCCTATATATCTCCAACTGATGAACAAAATGTGGTTGGTTCAAACAATGAAAAATTTCAGCCATAAAAGGAATGAAGTTGTGATAAATGCTACAATGTAGATGAACTTTAAGAATATGATGTGAAAGCAGCCAGTCACAAAAACCACATAATTGTATCATAGCATTGATATGAAATGTCCAGAAGAGGCAAATCCATAGAGACACAAAATAGGTTAGTGGTTACCAGGGCTGGGGGAAAGAAGAATAAGAATTTGTCTTGATGGATATAGGGGTTTTTTCAGGTGATGAAATATACTAAAATAAGAAAGTGATAATGATTACATTCTGCTGTAAAAACACTAAAAACTACTGAATTGCACACTTTAAGAGGGTGACTTTTGTGTTATGTGAGCTATATTTTAATAAAGCTATTCTATTTAAAAAAAAAAAAAGACCAAATGGGAGTTCCCATTATGGCACAGCAGAAATGAAACCCACTAGTATCCATGAGGATGCAGTTTTGATCTCTGGCCTTGATCAGTAGGATAAAGGATCTGGCATTGCCGTGAGCTGTGGTGTAGGTCACAGACGTGGCTCGGATCCCACGTTGCTGTGACTTGTAGTGTAGACTGGCAGCTGCAGGTCTGATTCAACCCCTAGCCTGGGTACTTCCATATGCCATGGGTGTGGCCTGCAAAAGCAAAATAAATATAGATAGATAGATAGATAGATAGACAGACAGACAGACCAAATGAGTATTTTTTTTTTTTTGTCTTTTTGCCTTTTCTAGGGCCACTCCCGAGGCATATGGAGGTTCCCAGGATAGGGGTCCAATCAGAGCCATAGCTGCCAGCTTATGCCAGAGCCACAGCAACGCGGGATCCGAGCTGTGTCTGTGACCTACACCACAGCTCATGACAATGCCGGATCCTTAACCCACTGAGCAAGGCCAGGGATCAAACCCGCAACCTCATGGTTCCTAGTCGGATTCGTTAACCACTGAGCCGTGACGGGAACTCCCCAAATGAGTATTAAAAGAGAGTTATGCTCTGCTAGACTGAAGGCTGTGAACCTCCAAAATTCATATGCAATGTGATGATACTTGGAGGTGGGGCCTTTGGGAGGCCTCTACCCTCAGGAATGGGATCAGTGCCCTAGTAAAAGGGACTCCAGAGAGCTCCCTTGACTCTTCTGCCATGTGAGGACACAAGGAGAAGACTATGAACTAGGTAGCAAGCCCTCAGCAGACACCGAGTCTGCTGGTACTCTGGTCTCAGACTCCCAGCTTCTGGAACTGTGAGAAATCAGTGTCTGTGTCTATAATCCACCCACTCCATGCTCTCCTATCGTAGCAGCCTGAACAGACTAAGACATGCTCTGACAACGTAGATAGAATATGACTGATTTTAAAACTGGTGTTGGATGGGAAGAGCATATGCAAAAGCTTTAACTGTGTCCAGTAATTAATTGGTTGTGGAGGGATTTGCATTATTATTATGAGACTCTTTGCACATAATACCAGATTAAGCAAATGAGGAATTATGGCATAGTCTAATTCTTTCATCTTTTGTGTCCTTGAAAACCAAGATTCTTAGTGTAGAGAAAAAGAGGGCTGTAATATAGACCTTACACAAGATTCCTGTCATCCTGAATTTGAATTGGTAATAGTAGTGTGAATTTATGAAATATTTTGTCTTTCTCTGTAGCTGTGTGTGTGCTTCTCTTGATTATGTCCACTGAAAAGCCCAGAAACCATGACCAACCAGTAGCAATGAACATTCCTAGTGCCCTGACTATGGTCCTGAAATACCAGCTCTCAATTTAAAAAATGGCTGATCCAAGGTTTGGAATCACATCAGATAGAAAGAGAGAGAGAGAGAGAGATTACTAGAGTAATGCCAAAAGGAGTCATGATCTGACTTCAGTTCCTACTTGCTAACAATGGGAAATTTTGAGTATCAGTAAGGATGCTCACTGCAATGCATTTAAACTTATCAAATATGTTTAAATCCATAGGTTCTTGATGAAAATTTTTTAAACTCATTGGTTGCTCTCAGAGAATGATAGGGAAACAATTCATAGTCTTAAAAACTGGCAAATAACAAGAAAATAATCAGGCATTTATCCTATCTTTCCTACATGAAGTATACCAGTGAATAACTAGACAGAAGATGAATGGAAGTATCATTTTATAGAAATATCCCAACGATAGTTGAAAAGAAAGATTAAATTAAGATATCATCACTTTGCAGCTCACGATGAATTAATAGATATAAGAATTGAGCACCAACAGCTACTGACATCAAGAAAAAAGTGGGACCCAGACACAATAGACCTCCTAATGAAAGGAGACATCCTTTATCCCTTGTGAAAGGGATTAAGCCTGACTCCAGTCCAGTCTCTGGATCCAGCTGCCAATTGGCAGGAAACCCAGAATGCAGGGTAACATGTTGAATTGCACCACACGAATGCACTTAGTGAAAGCCAGACTATCTGACAGCCCAGGTTCCTCAACAGATATTTCAGGGAAAAGAGAGGGCTGGAGCAAAACCTGGACATTAAAAGAGACTTGAAAGACATACTAAAAATTTCAGTAGGCAAGGCTAGACCATAGGATCAAGGGAGATACTTGAGTGATAGAACTACCAAGAAGTGGAGGGGGATCCCATTGTGGCTCAGCTGGTTAAGGATCCCATGTTATCTCCCTGAGGATGCTGGTTTGATCCCTGGCCTCACTCTGTGCTTTAAGGATAGGTCGTTGTAAGCTGCAGCATAGGTCACAGTGAGGCTCGGATCCAGTGTTGCCATGGCTGTGATGTAGGCCTCAGCTACAGCTTCAATTCAGCTCCTAGCCCAAGAACTTCCATATGCCACAGGTGTGGCCAAAATGAAAAAAAAGGGGGAAAAAAAGTACAAAGAAGTGAAAGGAAGTGGTGACTACAAGTCAGAGTGTGGCTGCTTTGGAGGAGAAGGAAGGCACTGTCTTTGGGATGGGGTACAAGGAGGGAATTCCAGAGTAGCTTGCTGGTTAATTTCTTGAGCTGGGGCGTGGTTACAAGGGTGCTTGCCTTGTAATCATTTACCCCCATCTCCACACTTGATTTGTGTGGATTTGTGTTAGTTTTCTCCTCCCCACCAACGCATGTTTCTTTACCTGAGATGGGAAACCTCACATTCTTGGCTTATCCAAGTTCATCATGACCTTTCTGCACCATGACTTTTGTGCCTGTGTTGGAGAGTAAATTTTTTAACAGCTCAGTTTTGTGTCTGACATCCCTGAACCAAAGACGAATGTGCTGCTCTTCTGCAATGTGCCTTTGCGTGCCTTCATTCATCCTGGACAAGGATGTATGTCATCCTCCAGATGGTACTTGACAAGCGAACCCTTCCAAGAACGAAAAGAAACCGTGGCTGTGAACATCTCATTCAGCTCTTCCTCTCCACCTCTGCAGCCTTTTAGATGCTAACACACACTGTCTGCCCTGCTGCGGATTCATAGGTATTTGGATGTGGACTCTTTATTCTTCCTGGACTTAATCTGCTGCAGATTAGTCAAAACAGGCAGCTGTGAAACTGAGTGGAAAAAACAGTAAGCCTGAAATCAAAACACCTTGGCACCACCAGCCACCTCCGCAGCCGAATGACTAGGGCCACTTGCAATTCTTTCCTCTACTATCTCACGTGGAAGGTGGAGTGACTCACGGGGTGGTTTTAGGCTTCAACAAGGAATGAACAGAAAAGCAACTTATAAATTCAGCTGTCAGACGGCTTCCTCACTCTTACACATCTCCCTTTCAATGAATTTCTTCCACTATGACCCTACAAGAACTCTGCCCCATCAAGTACAAAAAAATAAAAAAATAAAAAAAAAAAATAAGGTCCCCAGGAGCTCAATACCCTCATGGCAGTTTCACTGGGAAGCTGAGGATCTGACAGGTGAATCTTGGGACGTGCAGGCCTCAGAGCCTTCCAGTCCCCTGAGGTCAGGTGTGTCCTTTCTAAGGAGCCCAGGTTCACAGCCAAGTCCATGACTGACTCGGGGCCAGGAAGAGGGAACCAGCCAGACTGATCCCATCCCACTTCCTCCAGAGCTGTTCCACACCATCCAGTCTATTTCATGGTGCCTTATGTATAAGAGTTCATTCTACAGGTTCTGAAAAAATACAAAACGACAATGGAAATATAGCTGTTCTAATTTTCACTTTGCAGATGAGTATAAAGACCTAGAAAATATAGGAGACTTGTCCAGCATCCTTCAACTAGCAACAGGCAGAACCATGGCCAGCACGTGGTTCTTCCAGGTTCCAGGCCAGCATCCTTCCCATTCTGTCCCTCCCTTGGTGCCCCGAGGCTCTGTCTCAGCCTCAGGGACAATACAGGGAACCGGCAGCTGGACAACCAGGGATGGTTGTGCCCTGCACAAGGATGCCCTGTCCAGGGCATGGTGAATAGGGAGGGGTCTAACTCACTCCCACTCACCAGGCCAAGCATCCTAGCCTGGGGCTTTTCCATTCTGCATTTTCTATTTGACACCATGATGCTGTGCATACTGGCCCCAGCCCTGACCACCAGTATGACCAACTCTATGTGCCAAGGCCCTCCTGCCTCTCCCCTTGGACCCCTTATAAGGTGTCTTTCCATTTCAACCAGCAGCTGTTGAGTAGCATGCAGATAGGTGCATTTTTTGATGAAACACATCAATAGAATTGTGAAGCCAGATAGTTTTCCAACAGGCTGTGTCCTCAAAGTAAAATCAGTGGTACTGGAAACTGTAATAACTTGTCCAGGCCACTAGGGTACCATTTAGGAAATTACTTCCTCAGGAAAATGTAGTCAATTATGGTTGTAATTTAGTAAAAGTAGGCTACTCTTTGGTAGATTAGTGTTTCAGGGCAGTGCAGTCATTTACTGCACAGAACTTCATGAGTGGTATCCAAGGGGCCTAAAATCCTTAATGTTCCTTCCAGATAAGCCTGTACAAAGGAGAAAGCTTCCATGTTGGAAAAAATATTCAGTTTCTTTATAATTCGCAGAGAAGGGGGAAACCAGGGTCCTTGGAGGCCAAAGGGTCCCCTGTGATCTTTAAGGAAGACAGCACAAACCTCAGTTACTGAACATGTATCTGCCTCCAGAATGTGTACAAGAAGCCAAGCCTTCCATAGCCACACAACTTCCAGGAAAATTTAATTTGGAGGGAGGAAAGAAGGAAGGAAGGGAAATTTGTCATGATTGATATATTGGAATATTTAAAGATGCAACACAGAAGAGTTTTAAGGGATCAAAATATTCATAAACATGCTGATAAGGATGACTGTGCTTTATAAATGCTGTAACATAAATTCTTGTTAATATGCAAATAGCACCCCAGAGGACCTATAATGTGATTCTGCTCAGAAGTTTAACAAACTGCTGCGTGAATTAGCTATTAATACTTTCTCCATTAATCTTATACATTAATTAGCCCTTCAAACATTACTGTCAGATTTTCTTTTGCCAATCTCTCCTCAGTCATTACTAAAGACAATTCCTCATTTCTTTCTTCTTAAAAATCATCCCCTTTTTCTGAAATCCTTCAAAAATGGTATAAAACACTAAGAGATTTGAGATAAATCTGTCTTTGCTAAAAGATGTTGTGGCAAATTGATTCCTTCTAAAAGAATTAATTTTCTTGAAATCGGTGCCTAATTCATCTTGCAATCTTCTTGTAAAGGAGTCACTTAATTTTGGAAGAATCTTGTAAGGGGAACTTCTTCCTCATCTTCATGCCCCAGAAGAGACTGTAGGGCATGCACAGTTCAGGTTAGCCTCCCCCTCCTGTACGCCTCCTCATAGAAGAGGAGTGACTTGCCTGATCCATAATTGTACCACATCACCTGTAGGACACTGATACCCATCTCACCTGCTCTGGGTTGAACTGTGTCTCCCAAGTGGAAGTGTTGAAGTCCTTATCCCCAGTACCTATGAATGAATGTAACCTTATTTTGAAATAGGGCCTTCGAAGAAGTGGTCAAGTTAAGATGAAGTCATTAAGGTGGGCCCTGATCCAATATGACTGGTGTCGCTATAAGACCAAGAGAAGAAACACAGACACAACTACTAGCCAAGCAATGCCTGGAATCCTGGCAAACGCCAGCATCTGGAAGAGGCAAAGAAGGACCCTGCCCTGCAGAAATTAGACAGAGTAAGGCCCTGATGATCCCTGACACTGGACTCCTGCCTCCAGAACTGAGAGAGAATAAATGGCTGTAGTTTCCAGCCACCAAGTTCGCAGTCCTTTGTTACAGAGATGTTAGGAGACCAGTGTACCATCCTTGTTCCCTCTGCCCCTTGGCTATGTTTGCATCCAGCATGATGTCATTCCAGCCATGTCTGGTCTTTCAAACCAGCTCATGTCTGTGGCAAAATCAGGAAAATCAGGGTTGTGAAAGTCCTAAAGGTCAAGGTTGTGGGATAGAAGTCCCTACCCTCTCTCTGATCCACACTTGTCACTTACTAGAGCTGCCCCAGAACTTTGTTTCATTTGTTCTTGTAACTTTTTGCAGGTGGTTATAAAGGGAAGGCAGCTGCTGCTTAGCTGTACCACACTCCCCTACTTGTGTCTCCTTGCTCATCCCTGAGCTGATTAATAAACTTGTGTCAACCCCAAATCTGCCTTTCCAGTCTCTGCTCTGTATATTTCCCACCTTCTTTTCCATCCAAGCCCCACTGACACTCTGAGTACCTTCAACATCCTGGTGACCACATACCAGCAGCCTTGGCCTCTCAGCTTCTGCAAAGCCTTACACTGTGTCCTACTCCACTACATCTCAGCCGCCCCACACAGGAGCACACCCCATATTTTGCCTTTACCAGAAGATGTTCTACCTCCAAGATAAAGACCATGGGAGCCATCACCTGCCCCAAGCTTCCAGCTTGATCACTCAACAGTGGCCACCCTTGGACAATCCTTTCTCTTGTGGACTAATGTCCTCTCATTTGTCCGAGCCCCTTCCAGTCCATTGCACACAGCAGCAAACACTTCATATTTGGTTAGGTCACTCTGAGCATACCAATCCTCTTCCTAAAAAGTAAATCATAAATAAATGTATAGAGATGGAGAACAGAGCAGCAGTTTCCAAGTTGGGGGAGAGTGTGTGTGGCTACCAAGGGGTAGCATGAGAGAGCCTTGTGGTGATGGGACAGTCTCTTGATTGGGGTGGTTACATGGGTCTTCACATAAAATTGCGCAGAACTGTACACACAGACATACACAAATGAGTGCATATAAAACTGCTGAAGTCCAGTTTCTGTGGATGAATCAGTGTTAATGTCTTGGTTTTCACTTTTACCATTTTTTTTTCTTTTTTTTTCTTTCTAGGGCCACACCTGCAGCATATGGCAGTTCCCAAGCTAGGGGTCAAACCAGAGCCATAGCTGCCGGCCTATGCCACAGAAACAGCCACTTGGAATCTGAGCTATGTCTGTGAACTACACCACAGCTCAAAGCAACACCAGATCTTTAACCCACTGAGGAGGCCAGGGATTGAAACTGCATCTTCATGGATACTAGTCAGGTTCATTGCCACTGAGCCACAGTGGTGATTCCTATTTGTACCATAATTAACAAGATGTTTCATTAGAGGAAAATGAATCATCAGTACATGGGACTCTCCTGCACATTTTTTTTTTGCAATTTCTCATGAATCTATAAAAGTTTTAGATGTCCCAAAAAAGTTTTTAAAAAAGGAAAGTAAATAAAGTCATCATTCATGCCATCATGTTAGATGTTGAGGATATAGTCTCAAGCAAATCAGATAATATCTCCACTGTCCTATTATTGAGAAGGGGTGATGGGCTTGACTGTGGTTCCCATCATTCTTGAGACAAGTTAGAATCGTGAATGAGGACTGCGGGCTCCCTGATGGGCCCTGCCACACTGGCAGCCTGGCCTCCCACCACCCTTCACCTTCATACTCTGCACCCCAGCCATGCTGGCCTTTCCAAACATGCTAGAGCGCAGCAGGCGTCCTCCTGTGACATGCCCCCCCTTCCCTGTCCCTGAGTCCCAGACTAGGTCTTAATCCTTGATGCAGGCTCTTCAGCCCCATGGACCTTTTTTCCAGAGGTGAAATGGATATATCTTCTCTATTAAATTACAGTTAGCATTTTCTTTGCTCTTGATAAACTCATCGGCAACTCCTAGAAATCTCTCAGTGTGAATTTTTTGAATGAATGAGTGAGTGGAAGGGCCTTAAGCAGAGGAGAAACACAGTCTGATTTACCTTTTTTCAAATCAACTTTTATATTTTAGCATAGCTATAGAATGTCAGAATATTACAGAAGTGGTAGAGTTCCCATACACTCCACACCCACGGTCCCCTATTGTTAACATGTGTGGTAGATTAGCCACAATTAATGAAACATACTGATACATTATTACTAACTGGAGTTGATATTTTATTCAGATTTCTTCAGTTTTCTTCCTTAATGTCCTTTTTCTGTTCTGGGATTCCATCAACATACCACATTACAATTAATTATCATGTCTCCTCAGGCTCCTCTTGTTTGCAATAGTTTCTTAGATTTTCCTTGTTTTTGATGACCTTGACAGTCCTGAGAATTATTGGTCAGATGTTTTGTAGGATTTCCCCCAAGTGATATTTGTATATTTCTTTAGTGATTAGTTTGGGTTAATATGTTTGTGAGAAGAAAGCCCAAAGAGGTAAAGCATTGTTCTCAGCACATCCTATCAAGGACATATGCTATTAATAAGGTTTATCACTGTTGCTGCTGACCTTGACCACCTGGCTGATAGAGCATTTGTCAGATTTCTCTACTATAAAGAGACTTGCTGGGAGTTCCTGTTGTGGCTCAGGAGGTTAAGGAACCAACTTTAACTCTGTGAGGATATGGGTTCAATCCATAGCCTGGCTCAGTGGGAGAAGGATACAATGTTGCTTAGGTTGCAGCTACAGCTCTGATTTGATCCCTGGCCCAGGAACTTCTCTGTGCTGCAGGTATTCTTTCTTAAAAAGAAAAAATAAACAAATAAAATAAAGTGACTCTTCCTTCTCCCACACTGTGCTCTTTGGAAGGAAGTGACTAAGCACAGCCCATAATTAGGACTGGGAAGTTATGTTTCTTCTCCTTATAAGAGCTGACTATCTGAATAAACTACTTGGAATTCTATTCAGGAGACATATTTTCTCTACTATGTACTTTATTCAGTCACTATTTATGTAACTGTGGATTCATGGATATCTATTTTGTGTTGTGGTTTGTATACTACTTAATTTGGTGTTCAAATTGTTCCAACTTGAGCTGTTGGGAGCTCTTTCACTTGGCTCCTGTAGGGGGTTTGGGGTTTTAGCACTTTCTTATTTTCTGGCACTACAAGGTGCTTCAGACTCCTCTTGTACATTACAAGTCCGAGTCCTGGATTCAGCCATTCTCCAGGAAGTCCTGCTCTCTTCTACTGAAGAATAATATTAGAAACCAAGATCTGGACAGTAGAGGGGCTCATTGCTGCTGGGGAGTCATTGCTCCCAGAGCAAGGAAATCTGTATGTGTGTAATAATCCATATTACAGATTATGACACACATATATAATCTACAAGAGCAAGGAAATCTGTATGTGTGTAATAATCTGTATATATACACACATCTGTAAATATTGCTGTAAGTAACCATCTCTATCTATATTAAGGTAAACATGAGGTTTCCACTTCTAATCTATCACCACATAGATCCCTCTAGCTCCTATCCTTGTCACCTGTAACTTCTCATTCCTACAGTGAGAAACCTAACGTCTACCATGTACTTAATTAATCTTTTAATTCCAGGAAATATTTACAGTGGTTTCAGAACTGTTCACTCATACTCCCATGGGAAACAATCTTGTCAACTAGAGTACAGCCCTTGTTCACAGTTTTTTGTGCCTTTAGTTTTATACTCCATTCATTTCCAAAGTTACTTAGATCAGCACTTTATTCCCTGTTCTCTTCCATAAGGCTGTTTCATATATTTGTGGGATATTTAAGATTCTTTTGTCACATTATGCATTTCTTCTGAGGACTCTCAGCCTCCTAAATTTTTTTTAACTTGTGCAATTAAGGTTTAATCTCTATGCTATAAAGTTCATAGAAAATGCCCATAGGGTTTGACAAATGCTTGTCTTCATTGTTATAGCATTATACAGAATAGTTTCACCACTCTAAAAGACTCCTGTGCTTCAGTTATTCAAGCTTCCCTCGGACTCCTAAACATCTGGCAACCACTGATCTACTACTATCTCTATAGTTCTGCTTCTTACAAAACATCATATATTTGGAATCAAACAGAATGTAGCTTCTCTCCTTTAACACTATGCATTTACTATTCACCCATATCTTTGTGTGGCTTGACACACAAATCCAGCAATCCTCCTGATTGCTGAGTTTACTCCCTTGTCTGGCTGTACATCATTCTGTTCACCCATTCTCCCACTGAAGGGCATATTGGTTGCTTCCAGTGGTTGGCTGTTGTGAATAGAGCTGTGTAAACATTTGTGTGCACTTTTGTGAAACATTTGTGGAAACATTTGTGTGTTTTTGTGTGGACCTAAGTTTTCAAAACAGTTGGGTATATATCTGAGAGTGTGATTGCCGGTATGTGTACGACTACATTTAGTTTTGTAAGAAACTGTCAAACTGTCTTCCAAAGCAGCTGTATTTGGGTTTTGCATCCTCATCAGCAACGAACGAGAGTTCTTAACACTCTACACCCTCACTAGGTGTTGATTTTGTCAGGTTTTTGTTCCCAGGCTAGGGGTCAGATTGGAGCTTCAGCTGCTGGCCTACACCACAGCCACAGCAACTCCAGATCCAAGCCGCATCAGACCTACACCACAGCTCACAGCAACACCAGATTCTTCAGCCCACTGAGGGGACCAGGGATAGAATCCAAGTCCTCATGGATACTGGTCAGGTTCATTAGCACTGAGCCACAATAGGAACTCCCACTTTTTTTTTTTAACTGTTGTTGTAGGTATGTAGTAGTATCTCACTATTTTTTTTTTTTTTTCTTTTTTGGCCACTCTGTGGCATATGGAGTTCCCGGGCCAGGGATCAATCTGAGCTGCAGTTGTGACCTAAGCTGCAGCTGCAGACAACATGGGATCCTTAACCTACTACTGCACAGGGCAAGGGATTGAACCTATGTCCCAGAGTTCCCAAGACGCTTCCGATCCCATTGCACCACAGCGGGAATTCCACCTCACTATTGTTTTGATTCACAATTCCCTGATAACAAGTGATGTGGAGTTACAGATTCATTATTTTAAAATCATTTGTTTGGACAGATGCCCCCATTCTTTTGGTGACTTACAACTAGGAACTATATTGATTCAAACATTGATTCAGCCAGTTACTAAAGGGAACATTTTGTAGCTAATTTTCCTTTGAATATTCAACTGTTCTTACATGGTTTAAAGTTCATATTCTATTTTTTATTAAAATATAGTTGATTTACAATGTTGCTAGTTTCTGCTATATAGCAAAGTGACTCCATTTTATATATAAATATATATGTATGTATCTGTGCATATGTGTATATATATATATTTATATATATATATATATACACACACACAGACACATTCTTTTTCATATCTTTTCACATTCTTTTTCTTTATTGTTTATCACAGGATATTGAATAGAGTTCCCTGTGGTATACAGTAGGACTTTGTTTTTTATCTATCCCATATGTAATAGTTTGCATCTGCTAATCCCAAACTCCCAATCTTTCCCCCCTACCTTGGCAATCAAAAATCTGTTCTCTATATCTGTGAATATATTTCTGTGTCATAGATATGTTCATTTGTGTCGTATTTTAGATTACACACATAAGTGATATCATGACATTTGTTTTTCTCTGACTTACTTCACTTAGTATGATAATCTCTAGGTTCATCCATTTGCTACAAATGGCATTATTTCATTCTTTTTATGGCTGAATAGTATTCTATTGTGTATATGTACCACATCTTTATCCATTCCTCTGGTGATGGACACTTAGGTTTACTTCCATGTCTTGGCTATTGTGAATAGTGCTGCAATGAACTTAGGGGTGCATATAAATTTTTGAATTATAGTTTGTCCACATATATCTTCAGGAGTGGGATTGCTGGATCATATGGAAACAATATTTTTAGTTTTTTGAGGAACTTTTGTTTTCCATAGTGTCTGCACCAACTTACACTCCTACCAACAGTGTTAGAAGGTTTCCTTTTTCTCCATAAGGTTGGTGTTCCATAGCTGCATTACTAAGATATTTTTGCCATCAAGATTACACTTGTTTAAAAATTTTAAACCCAAACTATTGAATATATGGTAAAAATTTTGAGGTTTCCATTATCTATTCATCCATTCATTGCTGAAATGACTAAAACCTTGACTCTGCAAAGTTACTTCCCCATCCCATCTCCATGCAAGAATGTTCATCTTTCCCAAGCTTCCTGATAGCGAATCCATCATTTTTCATAAGTGAATTTTTAGTCATATCTATTCATGTTAAATTATGTTACTCTGAACTTAATCAGCAACATGCTTCTTGTCAAGAAGGACACCCTCAGTGCACTGCTGCTGAACATGTAGAAAACTTAGGCAAGAGAAATAATAATAATGCCAGGTTACTTGCAGCTACATTGACCATCCACTCATTTAGACATATAAGGATAGAAATGGATTAGAATTTATTCATCACAATGACAGTTCCCTAAAAAGAGAGACCGTGAGTTCCTACCTCCCTGGAGATTCCCTGGACCATGGCCCTTTGGAGCCTGGGTGGTTGAGATTTTCATTTGACCCTTTCGGGTGATAGAGCAAAGTGGAAGTGGGAGTAGAGGAAGAAATATATTGAAATTGGCATTAGAAGACTGGGCCTACCACTATCAACACCTCCCTGGCCAAGTCACTTATGCTCTAGAAGCCTGTTTCTGTGTATGAAAATCAGAAAATAACTACTTTTAACTCTGTTTTGTCAGGATTCAATGGATACTACGCATAAAACAGCATTATTGTCTGACACACTCTTGCAACCAGAGAACACGTGACAATGTGCTTTGAGATACACTGTTTATTTTATTTTATTATTTTTTTTGTCTTTTTGCTATTTCTTTGGGCCGCTCCCATGGCATATGGAGGTTCCCAGGCTAGGGGTCGAATCGGAGCTCTAGCCACTGGCCTACACCGCAGCCACAGCAACGCGGGATCCGAGCCGCGTCTGCAACCTACACCACAGCTCACGGCAACGCCGGATCGTTAACCCACTGAGCAAGGGCAGGGACGGAATCCGCAACCTCATGGTTCCCAGTCGGATTCGCTAACCACTGCGCCACGACGGGAACTCCGGGATACACTGTTTAGAAGTTTGAGTCAGCCTTTTCAAATTGGGAAATTTCATATAAAGCCAAGATTTCTGGCTTCTTTTTAAAACTTCAATGGGTTTCACAACACATTTCCCAGAGCTGAGTAGTAGCCTTGCCCTTTAGACAGAGCCTAAGCTTTCCAAGTGCCTCAGCTCCCAACCCTCCTGGTGCCTCTTTTTAGTTTTTTTATGTTAAGAGCACAATTAAACCATAAAGGTATACAATTATAAATTGTTATTGGAGAGAACTTACAGAAGACTTCCTAAAACCTGAGAAGCACTGGAATTTCATTTTACCTGGAGTAAAGCTGAGAGTGGTCACTCCAGTTAGAGAATGCCCAACTCAGTTGTTCGAGCTGAGTATTGTGTGCTTCATTGTTCCACAGTCTCTGTGATCTGAGTGTGCTTGACTTGACCACCACTTTTTAGACACACAGTCTGACATCAGGCTCTTTGTCAGGCAAGATGCTTGAACAAATTTCACAGCCAACCTTCCCACCTTATGGACACTGTTTCTAAGGCAACAATATAGAATGGGCTGCTCTGTGCTTCTATTTGCACTTTCCCATGCTCCTGGCATTGTTCTTTTTCTGGATTTGTCCAAATTGGAAATTCCAAGACCCATTGCAGAACTTCCATCATCATCATCATTATCACAGCTTGGAGAGATCTTTGACCTCTTAGGGAAATAAGTATCTGTAAAAATTAATTGGCAGTTAATCATGTGCTGTTTTGATGCCTGTTGTATTGTGATGTCTCTCTGTAGAATCTACAACTTAATTACTCATGTGCAAGTAGTCCTCATTTTGCATGGCACTGTGGGACAATGAAAGTGACCATATAATCTGAGACTGTGCAAAACAAACTTAATAATCATTGGGAAAACTATATGATTTTTCAGTGGCACTTTTTGGCCATCCCTGTTGGCCATAGATTGAACCTGCACCACAGCAGTGACAACGCTGGATCCTTAACCTGCTGAGCCACCAAGGAAGTTCTCAATGACATTTTTAAATGCTTGTCCAAGTGTTAAAAACTCTCTGTCAGTTATAACCATATAGGGAAAGAAGGAAATAGTTAAACTAGTATTTATTTAGTACCCTGTAACTTAAAACCCTAGAAACATTGAGGATTGAAGTGCTTTTATTTATTAAAACTCACCTAGAGTAGTTTGCTAGTATTCACCTTCTTATCGAGAACTGATGATGCAGAGCGAGCAACTTTTCTCTGCTTTGCTGAGTTGTCACCCTCCTTTCTAAGATGAGATCACTTCCAGTGTTTTCCCCAAATGTTTAAAACATAGCTGGTAGTTCCTTTAACATGAAGTGCTTTTTTTGCTGGTGTTCCTTCCTCTGGGACAACTTCATCCTTTTCATCCCACGCCTTTCCTCATTAGGCTTGTAATTTCACTTTACCTGGCTGCGTATCTGACATCTTTCCAAAGGTGGCAGTGTCCACATTCCAATGGTCACCTCTGTCTTCTGTGACTCCCGTGGTCAGCTCTTTGTTCTGGAATGCCCTTCACATCCAGTTTTACTTCTGTCTTTATCACTTTTTTTTCTTTGTTGCACTTTCATCTTCCTTGGTCAGCACTTTCTTTTGATTATCCATTTTCTTTTTTTATTATAATTGATTTACAGTGTTCTGCCAATTTCTACTGTACAGCAAAGTGACCCAGTTACATATATATTCATGTGTGTGTGTGTGTGTGTGTGTACACACACATTCCCTTTCTTTCTTTTCTTTTCTTTCTTTCTTTCTTTCTTTCTTTCTTTCTTTCTTTCTTTCTTTCTTTCTTTCTTTCTTTCTTTCTTTCTTTTTCTTTCTCTTTCTTTCTCTTTCTTTCCATAGCATATGGAGGTTCCCAGGCTAGGGGCCAAATCAGAGCTGTAGCTGCTGGCCTAACCACAGCCACAGCAACACAGAATCCAAGCCGCGTCTGCAACCTACACCATATAGCTCACAACAACGCCAGATCTTTAACTCACTGAGCAAGGACAGGTATCAAACCTGCATCCTCATGGATGCTAGTCAGATTCATTTCCACTAAGTCACAAGGGGAATGTAGCATTCTTTTTCTCAAATTATCCTCCATCAAATTCCATCACAAGCAGTTGGATATAGTTCCCTGTGCTTTACGGCAGGATCTCATTGCTTATCCACTCCAAATGCAATAGTTTGCATCTACTAATTCCAAACTCCCAGTCCATCCCATTCCCTCCCCTTCCCCCTTAGCAACCAAAAGTCTGTTCTCCATATTCATGAGTTTGTTTCTTTTCTATAGATACGTTCGTTTGTGCCATATATTAGATTCCAGATATGTGATATCATATGGCATTTATCTGTCTCTTTTTGACTTGCTTCACTAAGTATGAGGATCTCTAGTTCCATCCATGTGGTTGCAAATGGCATTATTTTTTCTTTTTTCTGGCTGAGTAGTATTCTGTTGTATATATGTACCACATCTTAATCCATTCATTTAGCAATGGACATTTGGGTTGTTTCCATGTCTTGGCTATTGTGAATAGTGCTGAAATGAACTTAGGGGTACATAGATCTTTTGGAATGAAAGTTTTGTCTGGATATATGCACAGGAGTGGGATTGCTGGATCAAATGGTAGTTCTATATTTATTTTTTGAGGTACATCCATACTGTTTCCCATGGTGATTTTACCACTTCACATTCCCACCAACAGTATAGAAGGGTTCCTTTTTCTCCACACCCTCTCCAGCATTTGTTATATGTAGCCATTCTGACTGGTGTGAGGTGGTACCTTGTAGTTTTGATTTGCATTTATCTAATAATTAGTGATGTTGAGCATTTTTTCATGTGCCTATTGGCAATCAGTATTCCTTCTTTTTTCTTTTTTTTTTTTTGTCTTTTTTTTTGCTATTTCTTGGGCCGCTCCCTCAGCATATGGAGGTTCCCAGGCTAGGGGTCCAATCAGAGTTATAGCCACCAGCCTACGCCAGAGCCACAGCAACACGGGATCCGAGCCGCGTCTGCAACCTACACCACAGCTCACGGCAACGCCGGATCCTTAACTCACTGAGCAAGGGCAGGGACCGAACCCGCAACCTCATGGTTCCTAGTCAGATTCGTTAACCACTGCACCACGACGGGAACTCCCCCTTCTTTGAAGAAATGTCTATTCAGGTCTATGCCCATTTTTCAATTGGATTGTGTGTGTGTGTGTGTGTGTGTGTGTGTGTTTTAACATTTATTGAGAATTTATTGTGGAGCAGGCGCTATTACTTTCTTCTGTTGTGTATATCATGTTTAAATGTGGTTGAACTGTTTATTATTTAAACCATATTTAACCAGTTTATTCTGCAGATAGGAAATTGAAGCACAGAAAGATTAAGTAACTTGCCCATGATCATATTGTCTTTAAGTGGTGGAGTCTGGATTAACATTCAGAAACAAAAGCAGGTGTTGGTGGAAACTGGGGGGTGCAGAGCCTGGAAATGGCCAACCTCAGTGTGATGGTTTTGGCTGATCTAAAATCCCATCCAAATAATGTCATTTAGGCAGGACAATTCTGATATATTAGATATATAGGTGTTCAGTA
This sequence comes from Sus scrofa, assembly GCF_054392235.1. NCBI lineage: Eukaryota > Metazoa > Chordata > Mammalia > Artiodactyla > Suidae > Sus > Sus scrofa. The sequence goes on from NC_139383.1 coordinate 155,653,363, forward strand.
ACTCATGTTGGCTGTGAGACAGACTTTTAGGTGTTGTATGTTGCTTTGATTTCTTAAAGAATGTTTCTAGTTTTCTTCTACCAAAGAAGGATAATGGATGTTAGAAGAGAAAAAACTGGAATAAGGATTGTATTTTGCTATAGAGAGGAGAATATTAGTGAATCTTTATACCCTGAAATAAGTTTTACTTGGTAGACCTTGACACAATATTATAAAAGAGCAAGTTTAGTCTGCAAACTGTCTAGAGTGCAGACAAGTAATGAAATAATGATGACATACTTTTGTATATAGCTTTTCAGTTTTCCAAGTAGTTTGGTAACCATTTTCTCAGTTTATCCTCATAAAATAACATCTCTGTGAGCTAGGCAGGGTAGACTCTGCAGTCTGATAAGCTACCACAGAGGAGAGAGGTAGCTGCTTAAAGAACAGGCCCTTGAATAACCTCTAGTTGCTAGACCCTCTTTTGTGGAGGTTCTATTCATAAAGCAAGTTGCTATTCCTTTGTAAAACTGCTAGAGTGTGAGTGGTGGATTTCTGGATTGTATGGTGTTATGGGCTTGATCTCTTCAATTAGTGAGTGGAAAGTTGCTTAATCTGGATACAGAAGATACTTGACATGATGAATGTGCAAAGATGGCTTGTTGTAATTGATATGTCCTTAGGGCTTGTTACGCTTAAAGCCTAGGCAGTTTAATGAAATATAATTTAGATTAATACTGTAATTCTATATCCTTTAAGCAAGTCTATGTCTTTTGGATGGGGCGTTTAGTCCATTCACATTTAAGGTAATTATTGATATGTATGTTCTTATTGCCATTTTATTAATTACTTTGGATTTGTTTTTGCTGCTCTTTTTTCTTTCCTTCTTCTCTTGTTCTTTTCTGCCTATAGAAGTTCCTTTAGTATTTGTTGTAAGGCTGGTTTAGTGTTGCTGAATTCTCTCAGCTTTTGCTTATCTGTGAAGGCTTTGATTTCTCCTTCAAATCTGAGCGAGAGCCTTGCTGGGTAGAGTAATCTTGGTTGGAGGTTTTTTCCTTTCATCACATTAATTATATCATGCCACTCCCTTCTGGCCTTCAGAGTTTCTGTTGAAAAATCTGCCAATAACCTTATCGGGGTTCCCTTGTATGTTATTTTTTCTTTTCCCTAGCTGCTTTCAAGATTTTCTCTTTGTCTTTAATTTTGGTCAGTGTGATTAATATGTGTCTTGGTGAATTCCTCCTTGGGTTTATTTTATATGGTACTTGTGCTTCCTGGATTTGAGTGAGTGATTCCTTCCCCATGTTAGGGAAGTTTTTGGCTATTATCTCTTGGAATATTTTTTCTGTCTCTTTCTCTCTCTCTTCTCCTTCTGGCACCCCTATAATATGGATGTTGGTGTGTTTCACATTGTCTCAGAGCTCTCTGAGACTCTCTTCATTTGTTTTCAATCTTTTTTCTCTTTTCTGTTCTGCATCCGTAATTTCCACTAATCTGTCCTCCACCTCACTTATTCGTTCTTCTGCCTCCTGTATTCTGCTGTTGGCTGCTTCTAGTGAATTTTTTATTTCAGTTATTGTATTTTGCATCTCTCCTTGTTTCAGTTTTATATCTTGTATCTCTTTGGTCAGTGTTTCCTGTAAGTTATCTATCTTTGCCTCCAGTTTATTTTCAATGTCTTGCATCATTTTCAGCATCAACAGTCTAAAGTCTTTTTCCTGGAGGCTGAGAATCTCCTCATTGCTTAGCTGATTTTCTGGGGTTTTTCCTTTCTCCCTCATCTGAGTTATAGTCCTCTGTCTTTTCATTTTTATAGGTTTTTGATGCGGTGACCTTCTTTCAGATAATAGAGTTGTAGCCTCTCTTACTTCTGGTGTCTGCCCCCCTGTGGCTGGAGTTGGTGTGGGGGCTTGCTGTAGGCTTCCTGATGGGAGGGGCTTATGCCTGCCCCCTGGTAGGTGGAGCTGATTCTAATCCCTCTGGCGGGTGGGGCTTAGTCTCTGGATGGGATTAGAGGCAGCTGTGTGCCTTAGGCTCTTTAGGTAGCCTGTTTACCAATGGGTTGTGTGTTTTTTTGCTGTTGAGTTTTATGAGTTGTTTATATATTTTGGAAATTAAGCCCTCTTTGGTTGCATCATTTGAAACTATTTTCTCCCATTCCACATAATGTCTTTTTTTTTTAATGGTGTCCTTTGCTGTGAAAAGCTTGTAAGTTTGATGAGGTCCCATTGGTTTATTTTTGTTTTTATTTCTGTTGCCTTGGGAGACTGACCTAAAAATAAATGTTTGTACAGTTGATGTCAGAGAATATTTTGCCTACATTTTCTTCTAATAATTTTATGGTGTCTTGTCTTATGTTTAAGTCTTTAAACTATTTTGAGTTTATTTTTGTACATGGTGTGAAGGTGTGTTCTATTTTCATTGATCTACATGCAGCAGTCCAGTTTTCCCAGCACCACTTTTTTTTTTTTGTCTTTTTAGGGCCACACCCACAGCATATGGAGATTCCCAAGCTAGGGGATGAATCGGAGTTGTAGTTGCTGGCTTACTCATAGCCACAGAAATTCTGAATCTGAGCAGCATCTGCTATCTACACCACAGCTCCTGGCAGCACTGAATATTTAACCCATTGAACATGGCCAGTAATTGAACCTGCATCCTCTTGGATGCTAGTCATATTTATTTATGCTGAGCCACCATGGGAACTCCCAGCACCACTTGTTAAAGAAATTGTCTTTTTCCCATTTTATATTCTTGCCTACTTTGTCGAAAATTAATTGACCATAGGTGTCTGGGTTTAATTCTGGGTCTCTATTCTGTTCCATTGGTCTGTATGTCTGTTTTGGTACCAGTACCACACTGTCTTGATTATTCTAGCTTTGTAATATCATCTGAGTCTGGGAGAGTTATGACACCTGCTTGGTTTTTATGCCACAGGATAGATTTTGCAATTCTGGATCTTTTATAGTTCCATATAAATTTTGGAGTTGTTTCTTCTAGTTCTATGAAAAATGTCTTGGGTAATGTGATAGGGATTGCATTGAATTTGTAGATTTCTTTAGATAGAATGGCCATTTTTAAAATATTAATTCTTCCCACCCAAGAGCATGGAATATCTTTCCATTTCTTTGCATTTTCTTTAATTTCCCCAATGAATGTTTTATAGTTCTCAGCATGTATGTCTTTCGCCTTCTCAGTCAGGTTTATTCCTAGGCATTTAATTTTTGGGGGTGTGATTTTAAAAGGTATTGCATTTTTGTATTCCTTTTCTAATATTTCATTATTAGTATACAGAAATGGAACTGATTCCTGAATGTGAATCTTGTATCCATCTACTTTGCCAAATTCATTGATCAGTTCGAGTAGTTTTTGTGTGGAGTCCTTAGGGTTTTCTATTTATGGTATCATGTCATCTGCGTACAGTGGCAATTTTACCTCTTCTCTTCCAATCTGGATACCTTTTATTTTGTTTGTCAGATTGCTGTGGCTAGGACTTCCAATACTACGTTGAATAAACTGATGAGAGTGGGCATCCTTGTCTTGCTCCAGATTTTAGCAGGAGGGCTTTCAGTTTCTCTCCATTGAGTATTATATTTGCTGTGGGTTTGTCATAAATGGTTTTTATTATGTTAAGGTATGTTCCCTCTATACCAACTTTGGTAAGAGTTTTTATCATGAATGCATGTTGGATTTTGTCATATGCTTTTTCTGCAACTATTGAGAGGATTTTTGTGGTTGTTGACTTTCCTTTTGTTAATGTGATGTATGATGTTGATTGATTTGCATATGTTGAACCATCCTTGTGAACTTGGGATGAATCCCACTTGGTCATCATGTATGATCTTTTTTATATGTTGGATTCAGTTGGCAAAAATTTTGTTGAGAATTTTTGCATGGGTATTCATCAAAGATATTGGCCTATAGTTTTCTTTTTTGGAATATCTTTATCTGGTTTTGGTATTATGGTGGTGGTGGTGTCATAGAATGTCTTTGGGAGTATTCCTTCTTCTTCAACCTTTTGGAAAAGTTTAAGTAGGGTGGATATAAGTTCCTCTTTGTATGTTTGGTAGAATTCCCTTCTGAAGCCATCTGTTCCTGAACTTTTGTTTGTAGGGGGTGTTTTTTATTACATATTCAATTTCATTTCTAGGATTGGTCTGTTCAATTGATCTATTTTTTCTTGATTCAGTTTTGGCAGGCTGTATGTCTCTAGAAAGTTGTCCATTTCTTCTATGTTGTCAAATTCGTTAACATACAATTGTTCATAGTATTCTCTTATTTTTTTTTTTGTACTTCTGCAGAATCTATTGATATTTCTCCTTTGCAATTCTTATTTTGTATAATTGAGTTTTTTCTCTCCTCTTCTTGGTGAGTCTAGCCAGAGGTTTGTCAATCTTGTTTACCCTTTCAAAGAACCAGCTCGTGGTTTTATTGATATTTTTCTATTGTCTTCTGAATTTCTATTTTATTGATTTCTTCTCTGATCTTTATGATTTCCATCCTTGTGCTGACTTTAGGTTTTGTTTGTTCTTTTCTAATTCTTTTTTTTTTTTCTTTTTAGGGCTACACCCACAGCATATAGAAGTTCCCAGGCTAGGGCTCAAATTGGAGCTGTAGCCACCAGCCTACATGCTACAGCCACAGTACCAAAGGATATGAGCCACATCAGTGACCCACACCACAGCTCACAGCAACACCAGATCCCTGACCCACTAAGCGAGGCCAGGGATAGAATCCACATCCTCGTAGATACTAGTCAGATTCATTTCTGCTGAGCCACTACAGGAAGCTCCCCTTTTCTAATTCTTTTAGAAAATAATGAACTCCCCTATAAGAACTTCTTTTGTGGTATCCCATAGATTTTGAATGGTTTTGTTTTCATCATCATTTGTCTCAAGGTACTTTTTAATTTCCCTTTGATTTCATCGTTGACCTGTTTGTAGTAGCATGTTGTTTAGTCTCCATGTAGTAGGTTTTTTCTCATTCCTTTTCCTGTTGTTGATTTCTAGTTTCATGCCATTGTGGTCAGAGAAGGTGCTTGAAATAATTCCTCTACAATTAAATTAGTTGAGGTTAGTTTCGTGCCCCAGTATGTGGTCAATCCTTCAGGATGTTCCATGTGCACTTGAAATGAATGTATATTATGATTTTTTTTTGGATGTAATGTCCTGAAAATATCAATGAAGTCTAACTTTTCTTTTATTTAAATTTTATTTATTTATTTTTCCACTGTACAGCATGGGGACCAAGTTGCACTTACATGTATACATTTTGTTCCTCCCTTTGTTCTGTTGCGATGTAAGTATCTAGACATAGTTCTCAGTGTTAACTCAGCAGGATCTCCTTGGAAATCCATTCCAAGAGCAATAGTTTGCATCTGATAACCCCACGCTCCCGACCCCATGCTCCCGATCCCTCCCACTCCCTCCCTCACCCCCCGGGCAGCCACAAATCTATTCTCCAAGTCCATGATTTTCTTTTCTGTGGAGATGTTCATTTGTGCTGTATATTAGATTCCAGTTATAAGTGATATCATATGGTATTTGTCTTTCTCTTTCTGACTTATTTCACTCAGTATAAGAGTCTCTAATTCCATCTATGTTGCTACAAATGGCATTATTTCGTTCTTTTTTAATGGCTGAGTAGCATTGCATTGTGTATATATACCACATCTTCCTAATCCAATCATCCGTTGATGGACATTTGGGTTGCTTCCTTCTCTTGGCTATTGTGAATAGTGCTGCAATGAACATGCATGTGCTTGTGTCTTTTTCAAGGAAAGCATTGTCCAGATATATGCCCAAGATTGGGATTCCTGAGTCATATGGTAGTTCTATGTATAGGTTTCTAAGATATCTCCAAACTGTTCTCCATAGTGGCTGTACCAGCTTACATTCTCACCAACAGTGCAGGAGGGTTCACTTTCCTCCACAACCCCTCCAGCACTTGTTACTTGTGGACTTATTAATGATGGCCATTCTGACTGGTGTGAGGTGGTATATCATGGTAGTTTTGACATGCATTTCTCTTATAATCAGGGATGTTGAGCATTTTTTCATGTTTTTGTTGGCCATCTGTATATCTTCTTTGGAGAACAGCATATTCAGGTATTTTGCTCATTTTTCCATTGGGTGATTGGCTTTTTTGCTGTTGAGTTATATAAGTTGCTTATATATTCTAGAGATTGAGCCCCTGTCCGTTGCGTTACTTGAAAGTATTTTCTCCCATTCTGAAAGTTGTCTTTCTGTTTTCCTTTTGGTTTCCTTTGCTGTGCACATGCTTGTCAGTTTGATTAGGTCCCATTGGTTTATTTTTGCTTTTATTTCTATTGCTTTGGGAGACTGACCTGAGAAGATGTTCATGATGTTGATGTCAGAGAATGTTTTGCCTATGTTCTCTTCCAGAGTTTGACGGTGTCTTGTCTTATATTTAAGTGTTCAAGCCATTTTGAGTTTATTTTTATGCATAGTGTGAGGGTTTATTCTAATTTCATTGCTTTGTATGCAGCTGTCCAGATTTCCCAGCAATACTTGCTGAATAGACTTTCTTTTTCCCATTTTATGTTCTTGCCTCCTTTGTCAAAGATTAATTGACCATAGGTGTTAGGGTTTATTTCTGGGTTCTCTATTCTGTTCCATTGGTCTGTATGTTTTGGTACCAGTACCACACTGTCTTGATGACCATGGCTTTGTAATATTGCCTGAAGTCTGGGAAAGTTATGCCTCCTGCTTGGTTTTTGTTCCTCAGAATTGTTTGGCAATTTGGGGTGTTTTGTGGTTCCATAAAAATGTTTGGATTGTTTGTTCTAGTTCTATGAAAAATTTCATGGGTAATTGGATAGGGATTGCATCGAATCTGTAGATTGCTTTGGGTAGCGTGGCCATTTTTACAATATTATTTTTTCCAACCCAGGAGCCTGGACTATCTTTCCATTTCTTTACATCTTCTTTAATTTCCTTGATGAATGTTTTATAGTTCTCAGCGTATAAGTCTTTCACCTCCTTGGTCAGGTGTTTTCCGAGGTATTTGATTTTTTGGGGTCCAATTTTAAAAGGTAGTGTATTTTTGTATTCCTTTTCTAATAATTCATTGTTAGTATACAGAAATGCAACTGATTTCTGAATGTTAATCTTATATCCTGCTACTTTGCTGAATTTGTTGATCAGCTCTAGTAATTTTTGGGTTGAGTCCTTGGGTTTTTCTATGTATAGTATCATGTCATCTGCATACAGTGACCATTATATCTCTTCTCTTCCTATATGGATACCTTTTATTTCTTTTGTTTGTCTGATTGCTGTGGCTGGGACTTCCAGAACTATGTTGAATAGCAGTGGTGAGAGTGGGCATCCCTGTCTTGTTCCAGATTTGAGTGGGAAGGCTTTCAGCTTTTCTCCCTTGAGTATTATATTTGCTGTGGGTTTGTCATAAATGGCTTTGATTATGTTAAGCTATGTTCCCTCTATACCCACTTTGGTAAGCATTTTGATCATGAATGGATGTTGGACTTTGTCAAATGCATTTTCTGCATCTATTGAGATGATTGTGTGATTTTGGACTTTTCTTTTGTTAATGTGGTGTATGATGTTGATTGATTTGCGTATGTTGAACCATCCTTGTGCACCTGGGATGAATCCCACTTGGTCATGGTGTATGATCTTTTTGATATGTTGTTGGATTCGGTTGACTAAAATTTTGTTGAGAATTTTTGTGTCTACATTCATCAAACATATTGGCCTATATCTTTGATGAATGTAGGCCTATAGTTTTCTTTTTTGGTGATATCTCTGTCTGGTTTTGCAATTAGGGTAATGGTGGCATCATAGAATGTCTTTGGGAGTGTTCCTTCTTCTTCAACCTTATGAAAAATTTAAGGAGGATGGATATAAGTTCCTCTTTGTATGTTTGATAGAATTCCCTTGTGAAACCATCTGGTCCTGGACTTTTATTTGTAGGGAGAGTTTTTATGACATGTTCAGTTTCATTTCTAGTGATAGGTCTGTTCAATTGATCTATTTCTTCTTGATTCAGTTTTGGCAGGCTATATATCTCTAGAAATTGTCCATTTCTTCTAGGTTGTGAAATTTGTTGGTATACAATTATTCATAGTATTCTCTCATGGTTCTTTGTATTTCTGTAGTATCCATTGTGACTTCTCCTTTTTTATTTCTCAGTTCTTTTCCATTGGTCTGTATGTCTGTCTTGGTACCAATACCACACTGTCTTGATTACTGGAGCTTTGTAATATTTTCTGAGGTATGGGAGAGTTATGCCTCCTGCTTTTTTTTTCCTCTCAGGATTTCTTTAATGATTCTGAGTCTTTCATGGTTCAGTATTAATTTTTGAATTGTTTTTTCTAGTTCTGTGGAAAATGTCATGGGTAATTTGATAGGGATTATATTGACTCTGTGGATTGCTTTGGGTAGTATAGCCATTTTAACAATATTAATCCTGATTTTTTTAAAGGACATGACTGACAAACTTAAAATTAAATATTTCTATATGGCAAGATTTCTCACCAGAAATTAAGATGAGCAACATAAGGGGAGAAGATACTTTTACTCTTTGCAAGGGGGGAGATGGGAAAGTCACTAAATTTAATAAATGAACTCAAAGAGGAAACTTAATATAAACTGGATAAAGGATGTGAGTGGGTGTATCACAGAAGGTAGAAACACTGTTTAATCATGAATTGAAAGATAATTAGTCATCTTAGTAAGCAAGGAAATGCCATCATGTCAACAGGATAGGCCTTTCTGCCTGTCAGAAGGCAAGAAATCTTTTTTTTTTTTTGTAAGGACTGACAACATCCAGTATTAGAGTTTCAGAAAGTTGTGTAAATAGACCCCATTCTACACTGCTGGTGAGAATATAAATTGGTACAATTTTTGGTTAGGGCAATTTGATAGTATCTTTTAAGTTTTTTAATGCACATTCTCTGTGAACCAGAAAAGAAAAAAACTTCCATGAGACATCTACAATAATAATTTTTGAAAAAAAATCCACAATTACATTAATTTCTATGTGGATATCTTCTTATTCATAACATATTATATCAAGTAATTCTCAGTTTACTTTCAGAGTAATTGTGTTATAAATCCCTGGGGCCATAATACATCCCACCTAAGGAAGGAAAATATTCAGCAACAACAGAAAACATTGAAAAGGAGTAACCTACTCAGAACATTTAAAATATTTTATTTTGAAATTCAATGTGGAAGTTAAGCTGAGTATTTTTATTTCTTTCAGTATTCCAACAGAAAGCTATTTCCCTGGGGCGGGGGGGGGGGAGCCTTTGTTTCTTATTAAATCTAGACCATTCTAAAGGAGACAGAGAAGAGACAGGTATGTGGTGGGCAAGTTAGAGGGTGGTCCTGGAGTGAGGTAGAGGGTTGTCCTGGAGCAAGGAGGAAACAGTCCCCACTGGCAGGTGGAAGGTGGCACTGGCCATACCCTCTGTGCTCTGGGCTCACAACACAGGGGACATGAACTGTGGTGTTTATAGGGGATTTCAAAGGCAGGTGAACCCCAACTCTCAGCTAAGAAATGTATCCATATAGAGAGTGTTTGAGAAGTCCTGCAATTAAATAAAGCTTGAATATCCCTAAAGCAGGGCCACCTCCTGGCCCACCCACCAGTCATCATGTGTGTCCTCACTGAACAAATTAGAGACCTAAATGTGGGTGGCAGATATAAATCTATAGGAAAGAGGTTTTCAGATCCTTAGGGAACATTACTTTTTTAAGAAGATAGTTAAAATAAGGTCTTGCCGTATAGCATAGGGAACCATATTCAGTACCCTGTGGTGAACTACAATAGAAATAACTATGAAAAAGAATGTGTATATGTATAACTGAATCACTTTGCTATATAGTAGAAATTAACACAACATTGTAAATAAATTATACTTCAATAAAATAATTTTTCAAATTCCCCAAAAGATAATTAATTACTTTTTTGATAATCCTGGGCATTGTGAAAGTTGGAAGTGTGTATGGCGAGAGCAGCTTGGCCTTCTTGCCCCGCATCCTGGTCCCTTTGTTCCATCTCCTGTGTGTCCTCCAAGGGATCATCCCTGTACATGTAAATGTCACCTGCACATGTAAATGCATGCATCACATCACACATATTCTTTCTTCTATGCCAGGCTTCTTTAACTTGACCGTATGTTTTTGGAAATTGATTCTTATCTGTATATTTAGACCCAAATCATTTTTAGAATTGTTTTATTTTAAATAAAACAAATTTTTTAAACTATGTAAATAAAGGAGTTCCCTGGTGGCTCAGCGGGTTAAGATCTGGAGTTGTCACTGGTATGTCTCAGCCTTGATCCCTGGAAAGGGAACTGCTACATGCCACTGATGCAGCCAAAAAAAGAAATCTAAATACTTGACTTAAGGAATTATTATAAGGCGAGCATAACCTAGGGCATGGTATAACTTTGCCAGCTTTCCTGGAGGCCCATCTGCACACCCCACACTGACCACAGTCTCCTCCCTCCTAGCATAGGTCACATCAATCTGACTTTTATAGCAGTCCTGGCCTTTAGTTTTTCCTTTTATGATTTTATTACATTAATGTGCTTCCCTCAGGCTTATACTTCAGTCTTATATAATTTTTGGATATGCTCTGGTTTGTCTTTTAAATCTATTTTCATCAAAATTTCCTCTCCCATCCCTTTCATTTCCTTGCAGCTTATCTGATGAAGCATCTGGGCTGTTTGATCAATAGTTTCCTAAGACGTGGCTTTTTATAGACTTTTTATCAGCAGCCACCTAGTTATCTAATGCCATAGCTCATAGGGGAAAGAAAGGATAATGCTGGATTCTCACCTTTTATTTCCAGTTTTCAAGATAAAGAGTTGGTGTCCTATTGCCTGAAGGTTATCAACTCTTTTTAATATTTTATTAATTCATGGATTTAACATCTTTGATAGCATTAAATCCATTTCAATGATTATCTTTTTTTAAAGCTCAACTGTTCAATCTTGGGCCAATGTGAACCTCTTCAACCTGGCTCCTGGGTCCTTCTGATCTGACTCTCTTTGTCCTTGACAACCTCTTTGCCATCTGTTGTGACAAGATGTTCCAGCCTCAACCTGTGCATTTCCTGCTGCAGGCCTCAAATCAATCATTTTGAAGCCCTTGTTTCTTTTGCTAAGAAGTAGTATTTCTATGACATTGAATGGGTCATTATTTCTGGGCCTTTTTGGCAGACAGAACTGTAAAAACAAAATAACTTACAAACAAAGCATATAAATAAAATACTTCTTGAGTTTATATTTGTATTAGATAGAGTTCTCCAGAGAAATAGAATCAATTGAAGAGATACTGAAATAGATAGATATATTTGTGTGTGTGTATGTAGATAGATAAAGATAGATTAGATAGATAGAAAATAGAAGATAGATAGATAGATAGATAGATAGATAGACAGACAGACAGACAGGTGGAGAATTGGCAACCATGATTATGGAAGCTGAGAAGTCTCAGTGTCTGCAGTCAGCCAGCTGGAGACCCAGGAGAGCTGATGGTATAATTCCAGTCTGAGTCTGAAAAAGGGGAAGATTGCTCCCCCACCTCAAAAAATAGGCAGAGAGAGCAAATTCTCCCTTACTCCTCCTTTTTTGTTCTATTTCCAAGCCTTCAACTGATTGGTTGAGGCCCACCTACATTAGTGAGGGCAATCTGCTCATCCACAGATTTAATCTCATCCATAAACACCCTCACAGATATAACCAGAATAATGTTTAACCAAGTATCTGGGCATCCTGTGGCCAAGTTAATATGCCACATAATATTAACTCTTTCAATATTGGTATTTCCAATCTAAATTTGAGAACACTAGACTTTTACAAAATTGCCTCTCTCTTACATCTGTGTCTCTTTCCTTTAATATGGAAAATCCTATTCTCAAGGACAAAAGTGATGGTAAAATTAGAATACCCCAAAGGCACTTGTTTTATCTCATATCACACACACAACACACTCAGAATTAACAGAATAGCAATACTAATAGTACCAATAATATGATTACTGAAAATATTAAGTGTTTTGTTCCTAAGCTCTCCTTATTCTGATTTTATTTTTTGATAGTCGTATTGTGTCTACAATGTCAGAGCATATGACCATTACATTTTCTCCTTTCAGCCTTTATCCCTCTTAATTATCAGTTTACTGTATATTTAATGCTCACCACCAGATCTCATGCTGATGCCTCTCTATACATTTAGTTTTCTGAGGTTTATTTTTTAGAAGATTCCTAAGAAAAAGCTCATGGGAATAATAGCTCATGAGTTCCTTACTGTTGGTAATGATTGCTATGTCCTTAGTTAAAGGTCAGTTTTTCTGGGTATAAAAACTGTGGCTTATAATTTCTTTCTTTGAACATCTTAAATATATGAATCCACTCTTTTGGCAAAAGGTATTACTGTCAAAAAAAAAAAAAACCTGGTGATTATCTATTTTCTTCTTCCTTATAAATCACATCCTCTCTTTTTCTAGATGTCCAAAAGAGGTTTTTCTTTTTCTTTAAACTCAAGCAGTTTTACTAAGGTATGTCTTGATATTGGTCATTCTGGGCCAATATTCTACAGTAAGCATTGTGCTCATTCAATACATTGTTTCACATATTCTCTTATTTCAGGGAAGTCTTCTTGGGTTATAGCTCTTGGTGTTTGCTCTTGCTTTAGTTTTCTTCTTGAGGAAACATATTCTTACTGTTATCTTAATGTGGCACATTTTATTAATTGATTTTTTTGCTTTTTTAAGAGTACAGTTTAGTGTTTTAATTTTAATTATTTATTTTCTTAATTGAAGTATAAATGGCCAACAAAACTATATTAGTTTCAGGTGCACAACAGTGATTCTATATTTTTATATGTGTATTACCAGTATGTTCAATACCCCCTTGGTGTTCAGTACTTTCTTCTAAACCCTTCTTATTGCTTTATTTCTAGCCTTCCTTCCTGAATGACTTTTCTTTTATTTCTGTTTCTTCTAAAGTGCTGTAACCTCCTTTTTGAGTTTTTCTAATTCTCATGGATGTTGTTCTTTCACATCTGTCATTTACTTAATGTTTTTTTCTGAAGTAGATCAAAACTGGAGCTTACTACTTTCTGAGTACATCTCTCTGATGTAACCTCATTGTCTATTGCAGTTACTCTGCTCTTTTTTCTCTTTTTTTCTTCTAATTTTGTATACAGTTGATCTAGGTTGTTGCTTCTTTATTCATGTGAATGCAGTTTTCCTAAACTTTTAGAATGAAGTAAGGTTTGGGAAAGCTTTTCAAATTTCACAGGGCACCTACTTCTGTGTTAAAAAATCATGGCTACCTACTTTCTTAGACTTCCTGGCTATTCTTTTTCCCTCAGGTCAGATTGAAACTTCTCTTTCCTCTTGCCTTCTCTTCTTTTTTTTTTTCATTTATTTTATTGACGTATATTTGATTTACAATGTTGTGTTAACTTTTGCCATATAGTAAAGTGATTTAGTTATATATATATTCTTTTAAACATTCTTTTCCATTATAGCTCATCACAGGATACTGAATATTTTCCCTTGTGCTCTACAGTAGCAACTTGTTGTTCATCCCTTCTACACATAGCAGTTTGCATCTACTAACCCCCAGTTCCCAATCTATCCCTCCCTCACTGCTCCTCGCCCTTGATGGTCTGTTCTATATATCTGTGAGTCTGTTTCATAGATAAGTTCATTTGTGTCATATTTTAAATTCTTCATCTAGTTCAGTTTAGATTCCTCCCCAAGCACTTTTCCCAGAGTATATGGCCTTTTCCTGGTTGTCTTGTGAGTTCCCTCATGGCCTAAATGCTCCTGCCTGCTCACACCTTCTTACCATGGACTCAATGCTGGGAAATTACCTCTGCAGCCTCACCTTCCCTTCTCAGATTGGCCCAAAGTGGTTTTTGGCAATAGTTTTTCTGTTGGGGTTTCTTCTGTTCTGCTTCCTGACTTCTTCCAACCCCTCATAGCCTGATACCCATGCAGGTACTAAGGCTATTGGTGGCTTATATATATTGGGGTTAGTGGGATAATTTTTCACCAAATTTTGTTGTAAATATTGCCCATGAGTTTTGAGTTTTGCTATGGAGTTTCTCTGTGTTTGTGTGGGGATTGGGAGAAATTGAAATATTATTCCCCTTTTATTAGGATCTACTTCCCTCTCTATAATAAGTCACTGTGTTTATTTAACTACTTTCCCACTGATGTACATATAGATTGTTTCTGAATTTTTCTATCACAAACAATGTACCCTTTACATAAATTTGATGCACAAGAACAAGCATATCTGTAGGATAAATTTCAAGAGAAAGAAAAATTAAATCAAAGTATATGAACACAATTGGTCCTCAAAAGTATTTGTTGATTGAACACATTTGTTGAAATGTATTCACCACAAGAGTAAGGAAAATTTGTTCTAGTCTATAGCCCAGAAAGATTCCTAATGTGTAAAATATATTTAAAACAGACTATTAAGTGCAATTCTGGAGCTCCTTATGGAGAAGAAAGGAAAACAGAAGACACTAATTCTTTCTTCCTATCAGTGATCATGTATTGTCTGAGTACCACACCAGACTGAGTTGGGGCCTAGGATGTAGCAGAGGGTCTCTATGTTGAGAGAGCTCAGTGTTCAGAGAGAGAGAAATGCCTTCCTTGTGTCAACACAACTTTGAGAGTTAAATGATGGCCATCACTCAGGCCCACACTGAAGCGACACTGCATAAAACAGCTTCTGTCTACACTTAGAAAACTGTAAGATAAAACCCTATCCAGAAGGAGGAGGAAAGGAGCTCTTCAGGATAAATGCTTAGATTACACTGTCTATTGCGTCAAATGTTATTTCTAAGAGCCAATCAACAACTTCTTATTTCTCTTTATAAAAAAATATTTTAGAGCAGTTTAGATTTAAAGTACAATTAAGAGGAAGATACAGAAGTTTCCCCATATAGTTTTTTTTGTTGTTGTTGTTATTTCTTGGGCAGCTCCTGCGGCATATGGAGGTTCCTAGGCTAGGAGTCGATTGGAGCTGTAGCCACCAGCCTATGCCAGAGCCACAGCAACGAGAGAACCGAGACACATCTGCAACCTACACCACAGCTCACAGCAACGCCGGATCGTTAACCCACTGAGCAAGGGCAGGGACCGAACCCGCAACCTCATGGTTCCTAGTCGGATTCGTTAACCACTGCACCACGACAGGAACTCCTCCCCATATACTCTTGCTCCCATACATGCATATCCCCCACCACCAACAACACCCCCTATCAGAGTGGTATATTTATTACAATTAGTGAGCCAACATTGACATCATAATCACTCAAATGTGGAGTTTACCTTAGGGTTCACTCTTGGTGTTGTACATTCTAAGGGCTTGAACAAATGTATAATGACATGTATCCATCACTACTATGTTATACAGGACAACGTCATTGCCTTAAAAGTCCTCTGGGCTCCACCTATTCACCCCTCCCTCCAACCTCTGGCTTCATAGCTTGTCCTGTTCCAAAAAGTCATATAGGTGTTATCATACAGTCTGTAGCCTTTTCAGGTTGGCTTCTTTTACTTAGTCATATGCATTTTAGGTTCCTCCGTGTCTTTTCATAGCTTGATAGCTCATTTCTTTTTACCTCTCAGTAATACTGTCTTAATGTACCATGTTTATTAATTCACCTACCAAAGAGCTTTGGTTACTCTGAAGTTTTGGCAATTATGAATAAATTTCCTGTAAACATTCCCAAGCAGATTTTTGTGTGGACATAAATTTTCAGCTCCTCTGGGTAAATACCAAAGAGCAAGATTGCTGGAGTGCATGTTAAAAGTATTTTTAGTTTAGTGCTGTACAGCAGAAATTGACACAATGCTGTAAATCAACTATACTGTAATAACATTTTTTTTAAAAAGAATATGTTTAGTTTTATAAGACTACAACTGCCCCTTTAGAAAACACCCAAGTTTTTCTGTAAGTAGATGAGGCTACTTCAAGAAGACACTGTGATGCTTAGGTCCCTGTTGACACTGGGATACAAATCTACTAACTTGTAAGTGTATTGCCCAAGGCTACAAATACAACATAGTAAAAATGGTGGATATCATGTCAGCTTCATCCAAGTTCATTCTCTTTGCCGGAAAACCGGCTTCCACGTTGATGTCTTGTATGTTGCCAACAATGCCTTCTTTCCTGAGGTCCAAAGTGAACAAATGTTCCACGGGCAACCAAGCTCCACAGACTATCAGACATCTCCACTTGGCCATGGCACTCTTTCACAGCCTGGCCTCACAGTCCTTCTCACCCTGGCACTCTAGGTAACCTCTGAAAAGTGAGAGGAGAAAGCATCCGAGTTGCATCTTATTTCCCATCAGCCACAGGTCTACTGCACATTTCATTCTTATTCCTCTGCAGTGACTCAGTCCCCAAAATCCATTCTATTGGGACCATCCCTTGATCATACCTACTCTACTCTTTCTAATTATCTTCCATAAGTTCTACTACCAGATCAGTTTGTCACCCATGAATGTCTCATTCTTGTCCTGATTAAGGAAATGCAGTCCAGAACTCACTTGTATCTTTCAAAATATTTCAGGTTATTTATTTCTGTTTCATCAGCACCATTCAGGGAATACAGTGACCACAGAAATAATTTCTTAAAAATCCCTACTTGTCTGTCCTCAACTCTCATCATTTCCTGGAACTTCTATACGCTTTCTCTTCCAAACTTTCCCAGCCTCCAGCCCTGGACTCTGAGACTCTTTTTTTTTTCTTCTTTTTTTCTTTTTTGGGCCACACTAGCGGCATGTTGAAGTTCCCAGGCTAGGGGTTGAATCAGAATTCTAGGTGCCAGCCTATACTACAGCCACAGCAGTGTAGGATCTGAGCCATGTCTGTGACCCACACCACAGTTCACAGCAATGCTGCATCCCTGACCCACTGAGTGAGGCCAGGGATCAAACCCGTATCCTCATGGATACTAGTCAGATTCATTTCTGCTGCCCCTCAACAGGGACCTCCTCTCTGAGACTCTTTTACACCTCTCCTTTCTCCTTTCTCCTCTCCAGCACTATTCCTAATAGCCAAGAAATGGAAACAATCTAAATGTCCATCGACAAATGATTGGATTAAGAAGATATGGTACATATACACAATGCAACACTTAGCCATAAAAAAGAACAAAGTAATCCATTTTCAACAACATGGATGGAACTGGAGATCATTATACTAAGTGAAGTAAGTCAGAAAGAGAAAGGCAAATACCATATGATACCACTTATATGTGGAATCTAAAACATGGCACAAATGCACCTATATATGGAACAGAAACAAACTCATGGACATAAGGAACAGACTTGTGGTTACCAAAGGAGAGGGGCAGGGAGTGGGATTGACTGGGAATTTGGGGATCGTAGATGTGAACTATTATATTTAGAAAGGATAAATATGAATAATGAGTTTCTGCTGAATAGCATAGGGAATTGTGTCCAATCACTTGTGATAGACTGTGATAGAAGATAATATGAGAAAAAGAATATAAGTGTATATATATAACTGGGTCACTTTGCTTTACAGCAGAAATAGGCAGAACACTGTAAATCAACTATAATAAAAATGAATAAATAAATAAATAAAATTTAAAAACAAAACTTGTAGATAGAACAGATTGGTCTTTGGCAGAGGGGAGGGAGGTTAGTGGGGTGGTTGAAACAGGTGAAGGGGATCAAAAGGTACAAACTTCCAGATATAAAATAAATCATGGGAATATAATGTAGAGCTTGGTGACCACAGTCAAAAATATAATGCTGTACTGAATATTTGAAAGTTGCTAACAGAGTAAATCTCAAAAGTTGTCATTATTGAAAAAAATATTTTTCTAATTTTGTATAGTGACAGATGGTAACTAAATTGTTGTGATGATCATTTTACAATGCATACAAATGTCAAATCATTATGTTGTACACTGGAAACTAATATATGTCAATTACACCTCAGTTTTTTTAAGATGGCATTGGACACTACTTCCATAAACCACATGGGATAGACAAGAAAGACAATCTTTGCACACTGGAATGTTTTTTCCCTTCAGTTTTATTGAGTTATAATTGACAAATAAATGGTATTATTTTTAAGGTATATAATGTAATGATTTGATATATGTATACTTTATAAAGTGATAACCAAAATAAAATTAACATATTTATCACTTCACATGGTTATCATATGTGCGTGGGTTTGCAGGGCAAGACTGCTTAATATCTACTTTCTTAGCAAGTTTCAAGCATGCAATACAGTGTTATTAATTACAGTCACCATGCTATATCTTAGAGCTCCAGAACTTATTCATCTTATCACAGGCTTATACACTTTATCTAGCATCTTCCTTACCTTCTTATCACCATTCTACTGTGTTTCAGCTTTTTAGATTCGACATATGAATGAGATGAGACAGTATTTGTCTTTTCTTTCTGACTTGTTTCACTTAGCATAATGTATTTTAGGCTCATCCACGTTGCTGCAAATGGCAGGATTTTCTTTCTCATGGTTGAATAATATTCTGTTGTGTGTGTGTGTATCTCTTTTATCCATTCATCCATCAACAGATGCTTAGGTTGTTTCCATATCTTAACTATTGTGAATAATGCTGCAATGACGATGAAAGAACAAATATCTCTTCAGGGTACTGATTTTGCTTCCTTTGGATATATATGTGTTCTATATATTCTGGTATGTGCATATATATTTCAGAAGTGCTTTGCTGAATTATATGATAACTCTATTTTTAATTTTTTGAGGAACCTCCATACTCTTTTCCATAATGGGTTGACCAATTTACATTCTTGACCGTGTACTAGGATTCCCTTTTGTCTACATCCTTGCTGATACTATCACTTTTGACAAAAAAAAAAAAAAAAATCCTAATAGGTGTGAAATTTTCATTTCGCTGATGATTAGTGATTTTGAATATTCTTCTGTTTGGGGACATCCAGTTTTTCTAGCATGATTTATTGAAGAGACTATCCTTTCCCATTGTGTATTTTGGCACCTTTATCAAAGTTTAGTTAATTATATGAGCTAGAGCTTATTTCTGGGATCCCTATTGTTCCAATTGTCTATGTGTCTGTCTTTATGTGAGTGCCATGCTTATTTTATTACTATAGCTTTGTAATATGGTCTGAAATCAGAAAGTGTGATGGTTCCAGCTTAGTTATTCTCAAGATTGCTTTTGTTTTGTGATTCCATATCAATTTTATGCATAGGAGTCAGCATGCTGGGATGTTGGTGGCACTGTTAGATGAAGTGCCTGGGAAGGGGATAGTGTAGGGCCCATAAACAGGAGATAAACTTGAGATGTGAATTGAAGCCACACCTAGAGGGTTTTCTATTCCTATGAAAAGTATCAATGGAATTTGATAGATATTGCATTAAATCTGTATATTACTTTAGTAGTGTAGAATGGACATTTTAATAATATTAATTCCTCTAATCCATGAAAAGATTGTCTTTCCATTAGTTTATGTCTTCCCTAATTTCTTTCATCAAGGTCTTATAGTTTTCTGCATATTGGAATGTTGAAACAAGAAACACAAGCTCAGAACCAAACCTGTGTTCTTTTCTCTTTAGCTTACCACAGAGTCACGTAAGTAGCTTCTCCCTGGTGGTGAAATTCAAGATCCTTCTTAGGATTTCGGAGTTCCTATTGTGGTGCAGCAGAAATGAATCCGACTAGTAACCATGAGGTTGCGATTTCGATCCCTAGCCTCGCTCAGTTGGATAAATATCCAGTGTTGCCATGAGCTGTGGTGTAGGTCGCAGAGGCGGCTTAGATCCTGTGTTGCTGTGGCTTGGGTATAGGCTGGCAGCTATAGCTCTAACTGGACCCCTGGCCTGGGAACCTCCATAAGCCAAAAGTGCAGCCCTAAAAAAAAAAAAGTAAAGAAAAGAAAAAAAGAAACTGCTTAGGATTTCATTAGATATGAGAAACCCACAAAATATTCCTATAGCAAAATATTCCTATAGCAGAGTCACAAGTGTGAAGGAAAAAATTATGGCTGTGTGAGGCACATGAAGTTGATAGCAAAAAATGTCAGAAGTCAAGGACCATAGTCAATGATATGAAGGGAAAGACCATACCAACTGAATTTTAAGGAGGAGAAAAATCACAAATATGCAAAATATCAACATCTGATTAAAAATTCCACAGAGTAGCTACATTTGCAAAATAGGAATGCAGTTTTCTCTTATATACATACTTTGGGAATTTAATTGTCCAAATAATATTACAGAAGAGAAGCCATGAACATGAGCTGGAAGGGGTAGAGGTGGGGTGAAATTGGCAGAAATGATATTTTTGTTTTAAAAGAAACGAAATAAGCTAAGAAAACCTTTGGTGATTGTTTAAAGGTATTTCTGGAATAATGAGATTCCTATGCCAGAGAAGGACATGAAGTGAGGGATTCACTTGTTTATTCACTCAACATTTATGGGGAAGGGTTTGGGAGGAGCAGTGAAAGTCAAGGCACTAGGAATGAGGCACTTGATCTGGCCATGGAAAGAAAACAGGGAATAGACCAGTGCATAGTAGCCAGCATGCTGGAATGTTGGTGGTACTGTCAGATGAAGTGGCTGGGAAGGGCAGAGTGCAGGATCCAGAGGCAGAAGATAAACTTTTTTTTTAATTTCAAGGATGCAATTTTGTTTATATTTTTCAAAACAAGATCTTGGTTTCAATTTTCTTTTATATTTTTAAATATCTATGTTATTTATTTCTTCTATGATATCTTTGTAGCATGTGTTTGTTCTTTCCCTGGCCTCTTTCTACAGTTCTTTGTTTTGTTCT
Source organism: Sus scrofa (assembly GCF_054392235.1). NCBI lineage: Eukaryota > Metazoa > Chordata > Mammalia > Artiodactyla > Suidae > Sus > Sus scrofa. Next base: position 155,674,184 of record NC_139383.1, read on the forward strand.
CTTTCTTTTTTAGGACCTCATGTGCATCATGTGGAAGTTCCCAGGCTAGGGGTCAAATCAGAGCTGCAGCTGCCAGCTCATAACACAACCACAGCAATGCCAGATCTGAGCCACATCTGCAACCTACGCCACAGCTCAGAGCAATGCCAGATCCTTAACCCACTGAGAAGGCCAGGGATCAAACCCAAATCCTCATGGATTTTAGTCAGGTTCATTACCACTGAGCCACAACAGGAACTCCAATTTTTTTTTCTAATTTCATACCATTGTGCTTGGAAACAATGCTTGGAATGATTTATATCCCCTCTAAATTTATCAAGACTTTTTTTTGGTGTCTAGCATATCTATGCTAGGGAATGTAGCATATGGACTTGAAAAGAATGTGTATTTTGCTGTTTAGAGATACAATTTTATGTAGCTCTTCATTATGTCCAACTTATGCATTGTGTCACTTAAGACCACTGTTGCCTTATTTTCTTTTATTTATTTATTCATTTTTATAGCATTTTTGTCAATTATGTTTATGGTTGTACAACAATCATCACAACCAAATTTTATAGCATTTCCATCCCAAATCCCCAGTGCATCCCCCCAACCCCCAACTTGTTTCGTTTTGAAACCATAAGTTTTTCAAAGTCTGTGAGTCAGTATCTGCTCTGCAAAGAAGTTCATTGTGTCCTTGTTTTAGATTCCCCATGTAAGAGATAGCATTTGATGTTGGTGTCTCACTGTCTGACTAACTTCACTTAGCATGATAATTTCTAGGTCCAACCAAGTTGCTGCAAATGCCAGTATTTCATTCCTTTTAATGGCTGAGTAATATTCTATTGTGTATATGTACCACTTCTTCTTGATCCACTCCTCTGTTGATGGACATTTAGGTTGTTTCCATGTCTTAGCTATTGTATATAGTGCAGCAATGAACATTGGAGTACATGTGTCTTTTCGAGTCATGGTCTTCTCTGGATAGATGCCCAGGAGTGGGATTGCTGGATCAAATGGTAATTCTATTTTTAGTTTTTTGAGGAATCTCCATACTGTTTTCCACAGTGGTTGCACCAATGTACAATCCCACCAACAGTGTAATAGGGTTCCCTTTTCTCTACACCTTCTCCAGCACTTCTTGTTTATAGACTTTTTGATGATGACCATTCTGGCTGGTGTAAGGTGGTACCTCATTGTTGTGAGACATGTTTTTATAATATTTTCTTAGCCTCTTTGCTGAAAACTCCATCTTGTCCTTCCTTACTTTGTCCTGTCTTCCTGCTTGAGAAACAGTCACGGTGATGGTAAATGACTTAAGCTTAAGAACAAAGACCTAAGGGCATGGGTTATTCGAGGGGTCAGCTGAATGAGGACATAATACAATGGTCTAGGCGTGCCAGACCTGTGTAGATTGGCACACCATTTGCACAAGCATGATGTGTCCTCTAAAGAATAAGAGAAAGAGGAACCTCATGACCAAGTGGTTTATGAGTGGTCGTTAACAGAATATGCATTATAAAAGAGAACCAAGGTGCAAACCTAGGCACACAGGGTTGCCACAAATAGGTATGCAGAAGCACAGTGAGGATTCTCTGAAATGCTACTCATAGATAGCTAACTCAAATGCTAATGATTCTTAAATGCCTATAGTTTAGAGTAAAAAGTTTAACAATTTACCAGCTAAGTGACTTTTAAAATAGTGAAAAAAAAAAAAAACCAAAAACCCTATATCCTGTACCTACAACCCCCTTTTCGCTTGATGTAATCTTCAAGAGCACAATAAAAGCAGTGTGGTTTCTTGAGGCAGGGCTCTTGGTCCCTGAGACCTTGAGTTCCCCCGGTTCCCACCTTTACTTAAGATAAATGTCTCTGTCTCTTGTTTTATGTTAACTTTTTTTTTCTTAAGTTCCATAGCACCTGTTCTTCAGCCCCATCCTGCTGAGCTGGTCCTGGCACCTCATAGTGGATTTGATTTGCATTTCTCTAATAATGAGTGATGTTGAACATCTTTTCATGTGTTTTTTGTCCATCTGTATGTCTTCTTTGGAGAATTGTCTGTTTATACCTTTCTTCTAGGTTGCCCAATTATTTGCTTATAGTTGTTTGTAGTAGTCTCTTATGACCCTTCGTATTTCTGTGATGTCCATTGTTAACTTCTCCTTTTTCATTTCAAATTTTATTGATTTGAGCCCTCTCCATTTTTTCTTGAGTCTGGCTTAAGCTTTATCAATTTTGTTTATCTTTCAGAGGACCAGGTTTTAACTTGGTTGATCCTTTTTTTGTCTTTATTTCATTTATTTCTGCTTTAATCTTTATGATTTCTTTCCTTCTACAAACTTTGCATTTTGTTCTTCATCTATTTCCTTTATGTGTAACTTTAGACAGTCTATTTGAGATTTTTCTTGTTCCTGAGGTAAGCTTGTGTCACTATAAATTTCCCTTGTAGAACTGCTTTTGCTGCATCCCATAAGCTATGGATGTTTTTGTTTTCTTGTGTTCATGCTTTTTTTTTTTTTAAATTTCTTCTTTGACTTATTCAGTGATCCACTGCTTGTTGGTAGCATATTATTTAGCCTCTACATCATACCTGTGTTCTTCTGGTGTCTGCCCCTGATGAATGAGGCTTATCTAGAGGCTCATGCAAGCTTCCAGGTGGGAGGGGTCTATGCCTGCCCTCTACTAGGTGGAACTGGGTCTTGAATGTCTTATGGGCAGGGCCCATAAGAGACATGTCTAGAGGTGGATATGGGCTCATAAAGTCTTTATGCAGTCTATCTGCTTATGGGTAGGTATGTGTTTCTGCCCTGCTGTTCAGCCTGAGGCATCCCATCACAGGAGCCTGCAGGCTGTTGTGTGGGGCCAGGTCTTGGTGCTACTCTCTCAAGCAAGATAAAAGCCTTCAGATGAGTACTTCTGGATCTGTTCACCACCAGTTTTATGTCCTCACAGTGAGCCAGAGCTTCCCCCCAGCTCCCTGGAAGATCCTCCAAGATAAGCTGATAGGTCCGGCCCATGCTCCTATTGCTTTTGTTCTGGGAACCCCATGTGCATGGGACACTGTATGCACCTTCCAAGAGTGGATTTCTCTCTTTCTCGCAGTCCTGTGGAAATCCTGTGCTCAAGACCCACTGGCCTTCAAAGCCAAATACTCTGGGAATTTGTCCTCCCAATGCCAGACCCCCAGGCAGGGTATACGGGACTCAGAACTCCCACTTCTGTAGGAGAACTTCTGCAATATAATTATTCTCCAGTTTGTGAGTTGCCCACAGGGGTATGGGATTTGATTATATCACAAGAATTCCCCTCCGACCATCTCATGATGATTCTTCTTTCTCTTTGGATATAGAATATCTTTTTTGATAGGTTCCAGTCTTTTTCTTTGCTAGTTGTTCAGCATTTAGTTGTGGTTTTGTGTTCTTGTTGGAGGAGGTGAGCTTAAGGTCTTTGACTCCACTATCTTTTCTTCCTGAATCTGCCCACGATATTTTGAAGTATTTATTCTTATTTAATTTCTTAATATCTATAATTTTATAATTTTCCTGTATAAGATGAAACTTCCTGGGACTGTGTCCTGTATGTTTACTTTCTGATTAATTTAATATCAAAGTCACCTAACATTTTAATTACAAAATATATAAGGTGGCTGGATGAACACAGGCTTGTTAAGAAGTGAATTAGAGCAGTAAATGGACTCTGTGTTTCTGAAAATATTTGGTTCATAAATTTGATTACTTTATGCAAAAAGTAATCATTAGTTTTTCATATACTTTCCTCACCATGTATCTGAATCATGGCATAATTTAATCGCAAATGTTTGGTGTTTTTTTTATGTTAGTGATTCACTTCAAACTTAAAACTTTAATCTTATTCCTTTATTTAAAAAGAAGACTCCATTTTTGTTCTAAAGAATGGATTAAAGTCTTGTTAATTTGTGCATGTATATAAGCAATTTGTTAATAATGTGTTAAGTTTCTCTTTTGTCATTTAAATTCTTTTTCTCTATTTTTAAAATTTTTATATATTTATTTATTATTTTTGGTTTTTAGGTCTGCACTCACAGCATATGGAAGTTCCCAGGCTAGAAGTTGAATTGGAGCTATAGCTGCCAGCCTACACCACAGCCATAGCAATGCCAGATCCTTAACCCACTGAGCAAGACCAGGAATTGAACCTGCAACTTCATGGTTCCTAATCAGGTTCATTTCAGCTGTGCCACACCGGGAACTCCTGTCATTTAAATTCTTATTCAAAATTTTCATTAGCATTTAATATGAATGATTTTAATGCATTTTCTCTGAAATTCTCTTGCAACATATGCCAATGACTCAAAATGGTTGCTTTTATGGACAGAATCACAGATGAAATTTATTATTATTTAGAAGTATTCTTTTTAATAGTACATATATGTTGTATTCAGAATTCATGGCAATAAATTTTTTCATATTCTTGTTTAGCAACTCCATAATGATATGCTTCCTTTTTTATTCATATTTCCATAAATTAATTTCATTTTTGTTCTTGTTTATTATTTCATGACTGTAAATGACAATTTTCAACTCAATACACTTAAGACAATGTGGTATTGAATTCAAATTTGAATGTCTATTGCCAATAAGATATGTGTTTGTTTGTTTAATTATTATCCCTACTGTATTCATGACTTAACAAATTTGTCTTCTTGGTTAATGATCAATGTTTGCTTTATTCTGACTTGATGAGTGATTTGGAAATAGTCTTAATGTTTCATCTAATTTTGATAAATTTATTATTTGTGACAGAAAAATTTGAATTAAAGGTAATTTTTGAAAACCTTTACACTTCTATTTATAAAAATTATTTAATTTTTAATTGTGTATAAAATATATCATAGTATTTGCCGTCTTAACCATCTTTTATTGTGCAGTTTAGTGAATTAATTATATTCACATGATTGTGCCATCAATCTCTGGATATTTTCATTTTGAGAAAAATTGACTAAATACTAAACAAATGCTTTCTCATTTCCTGCTACTTCAAGCCTCTGTCAAATAACATTCCACTTTTTAATGACTACATTAGAGTGCTCACATAAAGAAATCGTATAATGTCTATCCCTTTGGGAGTATTTCATTTCACAACATAATGTCTTGAAGATTTATTCATGTCGTATCATGTGACGAGATCCATTACTTTTTCAAAACTGTGCAGTAATTCATTATATGTATATGTTACTTTTTCTTTAACCATTCATGTGTCCATGAATATTGAACTGTTTCTATCTATCAAAATACCTCTAATAGACGCTCCTTTGAAGTCTTTTGTGTACATATCAGAAGTGAGATGGCTGGATCACATCATAATTAAATCTTTAATACTTTGAGAAAATGCCATTGTTTTGTTATATTTCCTTGGACAATGCATAAGTATCAAAATTTCTCCAAATCTTTGGCAACATTTGCCAATAATGTCTATCTATATACATATATATAGAGAGATAATGTTATAAATAATATAATATAGATAGAATAAAGGTAGAATGTAATATATAATACATGTAAGTTACAGTCATAGTAATTGGTATGAGGTGATACCTCATTGTAGTTTTTTTATTTCTCTAATTATAGCTTATTTTGAGCATCTTTCACATTTATGTCATCTGTATGTTTTGTTTTTTAATTTTCTTTAGTTTTATTTATATAGATATTTTATTATGCATGTCTTATTTGAATTAATGTCTACTTCTCCTCAGCCCATACATACTGTTCTTTGTTTTTTGATCTTGTTGTGTTCTAGGAGTTATTTACATATTCTGGACCTTAACTCCTTATAAGATATGTGCTTAGCATAAATTTTCTTTCATTCCTCAGGTTGCCTTTTAACTCCATTTATTATTTCCCATAATATGCATAAGTTTTTACCTGTGACATAATCCTATTTGATTCTGTTTGCTTTTGTTGCCTGAAAAGCAAATATTTTTAGTTTAAAATCCAAAAAATCATTGCCAAATCAAATGTTATAAAATTTTCCCCTATGTTTTTCTCTAGGAGATTTAATGGTTTATATTTAAATATTTAATTCTTTTGAGTTAACATTTATATGTGATATTAAGTCAGGGTGCAGCATTATTCTTTCTCATGTGAACATCCAATTTTCCTGGCACCATTTGTTTAAGAGACTATCCGTTTCTAAGTGAGTGCTATAGGCACCCAGGTTGAGGATTATTTGACCATAAACATGAGAGTGTCTATCTTGGTTCTTTATGGCGATCCATTATTCTATTTCTGTCTGCATGTTTGTACTACCCTTTTTGATAGATGTAGCTTCGTAGTATGTTTTGAAATCAGGAAGTGTCATGCCTCCAAGTTTCCACTTTTTTACCAGGTTATTTTTTATATTCAGTGTTTTATAATATTGCACATATATTTTAGAAGGAACTTGTCTATTTCTTGCCAAAATTGCCTTTGGGATTTTTAAAGAGAATGTTCTGAATTTCTCTTCTGGTATTTTATTGAATTGGGACACACCGTGCATTGCTGGGAACTTTATTTAAAAATGCTAATTTAGTGAAGTCACAGTAAATATAATGAAAATCCATATTTTGAAATTCTTAGCCAAAAATTTTTAAATTTAACACCCTATTTTTCTTTGAGCATATTTCTTTACTTGGTAGATGGAAAACTAACTTTTTCATGATACAGGGAATACAATATTTAAATATATGGACATACATTCAGGAATAAGAAAACTAAGAAGGAAGAATGTGTGTATGCACATAACTTTAATAAGAATTTAGAAATAATGGATCATAACTGGCAATTTCATAGTTGTGGATGAATTACTAAAAATTCAAGATAGATTTTTTTAATGTAAATCTATTTTGTCTACTTTATGGTCAATTTTTCCATTTTACAAGTCATGGTTGAGATACCTTCAAACTATCTTGTTTACTTTCTTGTTAATCATGAAAAATCTAGTTTATGATTTTATTTTCAAAAACTCATGAGGAGTTCCCGTCGTGGTGCAGTGGTTAACGAATCCAACTAGGAACCATGAGGTTGCGGGTTTGGTCCCTGCCCTTGCTCAGTGGGTTAATGATCCGGCATTGCCGTGAGCTGTGGTGTAGGTCGCAGACGCGGCTCGGATCCAGCGTTGCTGTGGCTCTGGCGTAGGCTGGTGGCTACAGCTCCGATTCAACCCCTAGCCTGGGAACCTCCATATGCTGCGGGAGCAGCCCAAAGAAATAGCAAAAAGACAAAAAAAAAATTCATGAGTTTCTTTTATGATATGATGAAGCATTTTAAGGATAGTGTTCATTAACTTTAATGGTGTTCAGAAATTCCCCAGTGAGCATATTTTTAAAAAATTTATTAGAGTATATTTGGTTTACAGTGTTGTGCAAATTTCTGCTGTACAGCAAAGTTATATATATATATATGTATACACACACACACACAAACACACACACACGCAAACACACACACACATACATTCCCTTTCTTATATTATCTTCTATCATGGTCTATCCCAAGAGACTGATAGAGTTCCCTACACTGAGAACTTCATTGCCCATCCATTCTAAATGTAAATTTTTTCATCTACTAACTCTAAACTCCCAGTCCATCCCACTCACACCCCTCTCCCCCTTGGCAACCTCAAGTCTGTTCTCTATCTCTACGAGTCTGTTTCTGTGTTGTAGAAAGGTTCATTTGTGCCATATTTTAGATTCCACATATAAGTCATATCATATGGTATTTGTCTTTCTCATTCTCACTTACCTCACTTAATATGATAATCTCTAGATCTATCCATGTTGCTGCAAATAGCATTATTACATTCTTTTTTTATGACTGAGTAGTATTCCATTTTGTATATGTACCTCATCTGCTTAATCCATTTCTCTATTGATGGACGTTTAGATTGTTTCCATGTCTTGGATATTGTGAATAATATTGCCATGAACATAGGAGTGCATATATCTTTTCAAATTATAGTTTTGTCTTGATATATGTCTAGGAATGGGATGGATGGATCAGATGGTAGTTCTATATTTAGTTTTCTGAGGAACCTCTATACAGTTTTCCATAGTGCTTTTACCAATTTACATTCCCACCAGCAGTGTAGGAGGGTTTCTTTTTCTCCATACCTTCTACAGCATTTGTTATTTGTAGACTCATTAATGATGGCCATTCTGATGGGTGTGAGGTGATACCTCATTGCAGTTTTAATTTGCGTTTCTCTAATAATCAGTGATGTTGGTGGTATCTCACCATAGTTTTGATTCTAGTGAGCATAGTAAGTTGATTTTGTTTAATTAATACTGTTAATTACTTCCTTCTTAATTGGAGAGGAACTGTAAGACTTCAATTATTTCTTTAGTTATTTCTTCCATTTCTTATAAGTGATGTTATCAAATTATTAAATTTACGGTGACAATTTGATCAAGCAAAAGCCTGTAGAGTTAGTTCATAAGTCATTTGGTTGTTTAGACATATGTGAAGTGAACAAACACAGATGATATTGATGGGTGTTTGATAGATATTGTATAATCAGGAGAAAGTATGCCAACTGAGTGATGCTGTAGCAGAAGATCAGAGATGTAAAATGTACCAAATGAAGAACGTATGAGCTCTGCATGTGGAAAGAGGATACCTCTTCTCTGGCTGTACAACTGACAACCTGAGTTTAGGAGAAAAATCTACATGTTTCATCTCCTAGTTATTTTCAGTTCTTTGATTTATTCTCATTGTCATCCTTGCCACTTGTGATGCCCAGTCATTATCCTTCTCTGCTTTGTTATGGACACAGGGTTCTCACTGCTCTCCTCAACCCCAGTCATCAGTGCAGACCCTGGTAGTGTCTGGTGCATACTTCTTTTTTTCCTAAAGCAATGAGAAATTTAAGTGACGAATTTAAGGCCACTTAAAATTTTCAAATGCAGCGTTGTGATCACTTAATTGTGATAAGAGTGGAGCAGCTTCAATGACCAGTTTTAACTCAGGCAGTTAGCACTAAGGAGACATATAAAGACCAATAAAATAGGATGACGGTGGTTTTTCTACAGAGACACATAAGACTTGTTGAAAGTAAATATGGAGAGTTCTTTGGAAATGTAGGGGGGAAACTGCAAGGGGGCTCTTTTTAATCACTCCAAGGTCTTCCACACATATGCATCAGTCCATTCTTGGGATAACTGAAAACAAACTACCAGCTGCAGAAAAAGGCCCAAAGGGGGTGTGTTTGGGTATACAAAAGGGATATAGACAGGGTGAATGTGGGGATTCTGAGAATCAGGGATCAGATACTGCCCTGCTGATTTAAACAAATTTCTGGGCAATACTGAGGACTATATGCAGTTAATATAGAGATTACAGGAAGTTCCCTTGGGGTGCAGTGGTTTAAGGATTTAATGTTGCCACAGCTGTGGCGTAGGTCACACCTGTGGTGTGAGTTCAGTTCTTGGCTGGGAACTTCCACATGCTGTAGGTACAGCCACAAGAAAAAAAAAAAATTGAACAGAGATGATTATATTTTCCTGGGCTTAGATCAGTGGCAGTTTGGTGGAGAGGTTGTGTTGAATAAAATGAACTTTGTGAATATAGTGGTTTTTTTTTTTTTTCTTTTCTTTTCAGAGCTGCACCTGTGGCATATAGAAGTTCCCAGGCTGGCGGTGTAGCTTTAAAATGTCATGTGGCAAACTAGATACTGGAGATGAAGAAATCTCTACACGCTATAATAGGCAGGTCAGCAAGGCATGTGCTGTGGTTGCACATAAAACTAGGTGCCAGGTATTTAACTGCCACATACATTATATCTGCTTTAAAGGAGTGACCTTTCACAGAAACTAAACCCTCGGGTGCCAGAGACCTTTCTTACTTTCTCTTAACCGAGTGACAGTCTTGTCATGAGTTCTGGCTTCTGTCCTAGGTGTCACTTAGTTGGATGAGAAGTTTGCCAGAGGCAGTGAGTATTTCTTTTTCAGTTTATTTAGTTGTTAGGCTAGACGTTCCCAAGCTTTCACTGTCCATTTTGTCTTTTGATTCATCTTGACTAGAGTGGAAGGAAGACTTTTTTCAGTTGTAATAATTGCTGCGATGCAGCTGGGTAGCAGTTTATGCTCACATTTAACACTGGTAAAAATGAAATATAATCATGTGCCTTTTTCTGCAGCTGGTAGTTTGTTTTCAGTTATCCCAAGAATGGACTGATGCATATGTGTGGAAGAGAAGACGTGTAGATGAATAGGTAAATGCTCAGCTGGTAAAATGGCTGAGAAAACGTAACAGTACCTTTTCTTTTTTCACTGTGATATTGTTTCTGTTGTGCATGTTGTGCACAAGTGCAACAAACTTGTGCATGTTTCTGTTCTCTCATAACCACAATATAGCTGTCCTACCATCAAGTGTCAACCTGTGTTCCATGAAGCAAGACGGAGGATGTGCGACTAATGGAACATAGAGGTTTTGACTTGAAAACCTCTTTGGGGAACTTCATCCTCCCTTCATTCTCATTGTTCAGAATTCCATCACAGGGTGCCTCTAAGGATATACATGTTCTGTAGCCCAGGCCAACCTGTGAGAAGATATTTGTGAGTGGCTGTTGTGACGTGAACTCTCCCATGGAACCTGACAAGAAGGATATTACAGATAGTTATATGTTTGAATTCAGGGTGGTACGGCTGGTGCAAAAAAAGGAGTGGTTTTATAGGGGACTTTGGCTTCACTGGGGCCAATTCCCTTTCTCTGTTGTGTGTGAGTTCTGACATTACCCCTTCAAGGGTCGTCAACTGACAGATGTTACGATATAGATATGTTGGTGATTTTTATTTATTTGAACTTGCTAAGAATAAAATAATTTCTAGTATAATTATCCCAGAAAAGTGTGCCTATGTTAAAGCGCTTGTTATTTTCATTTTCTAAAATAGGTAGAGAAGTGACTAAATGGATTAAAATAATATGAACTCTGGGGTTAAGTTTCTGTTGGCCAGGCTTAGAAAGGACAATGAGGAAAATACCCAAAGACTGAGAGCACAGCTCAGAGATCCACCTCCTTGAGAGTCTGGCCCCACCCTGGGTTCGCTCCTCCTGGCACAAGTTCCTGACAATCAGTTTGATTGGTTGCCCCTCCCATATATCAGGGGCAGATGTTCACATTTTGCTGAAATCCAAGAGCAGATATGTGGAAGCAAAGACCTGTATGTTTTAGAGTCTTAATTCCTCCTCTAATCCTACACTTCATGAGCCAGCCCATCCGACCGCCTGCCGGCTTTCCATTCCTGCAGATCCAGTAATTGTTCAAGTTCAAAAATGTACATCAACATGTGTGTTGTGAAATGATTACCACATTCAGGCTAATTAGCAAATCTGTCATCTCACTTATTTGCATTTTTTGCTGATGAGAACACTTCAAATGAGCTCTCTTAGCAAATCTTATGTGTAATATCTCCTCTAATTAACTATTTCACCAGGGTGTACTTAGGCCTCCAGAATTCCTTCATCCTGCATAACTAAATTTTTTTACCATGTGACTAACAGCTCCTTTCTCCCCCACAGCAAGCTCCTGACAATCATGATTCTGCTCTGTGTTATGTGTTGGACTTTAGTATATTCCACATATAATTGAGATAATATGGTGTTTTCCTTTCTGTGTTGGGTTATTTCCCTCAGCATAATGCATTCCAGTTTCATTCATGTTGTCCCAAATGGAAGGACGTCCTTTTTAAAGGCTGAATATTATTCATTCATATATATCACATTTCTTTATTTATATTAGACACCAGGGAAAAAACAGATGCCACTTCAAATGTCTAAATGCCTAAATTAAATTATTTTAAAAATTGGTAACACCAAATTTTAGTGAGAACGGAGAGGAATTGAAATTGCCATATATCACTGATGGGAGTGTAAAAATACACCTAGTTAGAAAAATTGATCAGCTTTTACTTATAAACTTAAAGCTTTACATTTATGTGAAAGTAAACACAAAACAATGAAAACTCTCTGAACTTCTAATTCTCTTCCTTTCTGTATTCCTCTAACCATCCATAGTTAGCTTCTACTGTGTGGAAACATTAAAAAAAAAAAAATTCCATGAGGAGTTCCCATTGCGACGCAGCAGAAACGAATCTGACTAGTAACCATGAGATTGACACAGGTTCCATTCCTGTCCTCACTCCATGAGTGATCTGGTATTGCCATGAGCTCTGGTGTAGGTCGCAGCTGTGGCTCGGATCCTGCATTGCTATGGCTGTGGTGTAGGCGGGCAGCTGTAGCTCCGATTTGACCCCTAGCCTGGGAACCACCCTATGCCGAGGGTATGGCCCTAAAAAGCAAAAAAAAAACAAATAAAACAAACAAAAATTTAATGATTGGGAAACAGAAGAGACAGAAAGGTGAGTCCCAGTATCCACACCCTCATAATTATTATGAGACGGCTTGGACCCAGATCCCAGGGTATAACAAAGATGAACTCTAATAAAATCTATGAGGTTTCCAAAACAGTGCACTGTAACCTACTTGTAAACACACAGCAGATGCTCAGTAATCACTGCACTAGTAAATACACATGTCCTTTTCCAAATGGAAACTAACTCAGATGTTACACCTTTGTTAGCCTTCTGTAAACTTTAAAGATCACTGCCAAACTTGTCATCTTTCAAGATGCTGGTGGTGGTCTTTGAGATAAGGCCAGTAGTGGTGGGGTTTTTTTTGTTGTTGTTGTTTCTGTCTTTTTAGGGCTGCATATGGAGTTTCCCAGGGTAGAGGTCAAATCGGAGCTGTAGCCACCAGCCTACGCCAGAGCCACAGCAAGGCGGGATCCGAGCTGCGTATGCGACCTACACCACAGCTCATGGCAACGTCAGATCCATAACCCACTGAGCAAGGCCAAGATGGAACCTGCATCCTCAGGGATGCAAGTCGGATTGGTTAACTGCTGGGCCACGATGGGAACTCCCCAGTAGTGGTTTTGAGATAAGGCCAATACAAGGGGCTGGGGTGTATTTTGCCTGCTTTCTCTAGTGTAGTGCTCCTAAAAACAGGTCTTGGGGAGTAGCAGCAGCACAAGGAAGGAACCTGCCAAAAACACCAATACACAGGTCTCATGCCAAACCTGCAGAATCACAGTTTCTTCTGTGGGTTCTGGAAAGCCTTGGATGCATATTCAAGTTTGAGAGGCAAGGCTTACAGAAGTGCTTATCAGCCTACTCTTACAATGAAGATAACATGGCAAGTTTTAATAACTGTGATCACCTGTGACCTCCCTCACAGAGTGGGTCTATTGGCCTGGGTGAGAGCACATTTTGTTTAAATGAAGTATACTTGACATACAATGTATTTTCAGGTTAACCCAATTTATATAGATTACAAGTAAATTTGTTTTAATCACATTCCTTGGGCAATTCCAGGTGAAATCAGTGTTAAGAAAGAGCATTCTCAGATATTCTTGTGGTGTGAGAAGTGAATCCAACCTTCAGTCAAGGAAAGGAAATAGAGTCTGTGTGGGAGGGTCAGGTCTGTGCAACACATATTCCCCACGGCTGGAGAAGAATTAGTGATTGACTGTGGGATGGAAAGACCTGTGAAAACAGGGCAGGGAAAAATCACTTTTTGGTCTCGGAACTCACCTTTGGCGCGCTCACGTTTGGTGTCGGAGCTCATTTCTTTTCTGAAACTGGGATGTGATAAAGGATGGGGATCCTGGCCTTTCTGCATTGCAAGGTTCTTTCTGCCTCCAAGTGTGGGGGTAGCAAGCAAAGGAGCTGTGCTGATGCCTTCAAAGATGTACAGGTGTGATTTCTCTACATAATATTGCCTGAGAAAGAGACCTAGACATGGCGGAGGAAGAGGAAGAAACGGCGGGTTCTCAGGTAAGGGTGGTGACCTGGGTCAGTACTCTTGTGCCCATTTCTGGTGGAAACCCTGAGTATTTAGAACTTGCAAACCTTTACTTCCCTGCTTCTGGTGGTCCTGCCTAACAAGTCTGTTTTCAACTACATTATTTTCCTGTTGATAGTCATGGTTAGAGCTTTAGGATATTCCTCTCTTATAGCCAGGTGCCTTCTCTCCATTCTTTCCACCCAGGCTCCCCCACAGCATGAAGAATACCCACCGTGAATTACTGATGTGCAAATGTTGAAAGTGTTCCCTTTTTGTCAGATCAACTTGGGGATATGTGGATACACAAGATTCCCACTCATTGTGGACTGGGTCCTGGGATATCAGTGAAGAAGGAGGAAAAAGTAATACCTAGGCCCTATCTGGATGCAGCATTAGTCTGTGTAGACAAGGACTATGAAAATGCATCAGTAAAGCAGATGACTTTATGGCCCAGAATGACTCAAACTTTTGAAAAAGGAACAGAGCTCTCAGTTGCCTCAAGGAGAGATTTATTATTTAAAATACACAGGAGTATAGGATATGAATGTTCTGCGGGGTTTAAATGTGCTTAATACTGTTCTCATGATTATACTGTTTTTTTTGGGTTTAGGGTTTTTTGCAAAACTATCTCAGCAATGATAATGAGTCCTTGCATGGGGCAGCTGATAGCAATTTGTCCCAATACAGCTGATGTTAATTCTGTTTACTTGGTTTGGGGGCCATCTGCCAGACTCCTCAACTGAAGAGCTAATACTTTTCCAATTATTATTAATAGGATCTTAGAGGGATTTAGAGAGAGAAATACATAAACCATCGCATTTAATCTGAAAACTCCATCTACTTCATTTCCCTTTCCTTGTAGAGTGCTCTGGACAATGATGGCTCGCCCCTTGTTCAGTGGGAATACAGGCTTTTGTTAGCAAATGTTCTGTAAGTTTCTTTATTATTCCACTGTCTCTTCTTATTTTTTGTATCTTCAGGAAAAGAAAACAAGAGTCCCATAGTAAATGTTCAAGTATCTTTAAAACGATATAACATATAATTAGCACAAAGGAGAAATGAAATCATTTCAAGGAAATGGGGGTTTGTTGATGCAAAGTAAATCTTCAAGATTGTTCATCTTGTCCTCATTTCTTGAGTTGATCTGTATTTTTCACTCTAGATCAGTGATAATTCTGGATATTCATAAATGAAACAAAATACTGTTGCCCACATCTAAAAATCAGATATCTATTCCTTAATTTTTATAGAAAAGTGCTTGAAAGTAGATTTAAGGATCTGCAAATTAGAAATGATTCCTAAGTATTTTAAAGGGGTTGTCACGGAGTTCCCCTCGTGGCTCAGCAGAAATGAATCTGATTAGCATCCATGAGGACACAGGTTTAATCCCTGACCTTGCTCAGTGGGTTAGGGAACCAGCATTGCCGTGAGCTGCAGTGTAGGTCTCAGACGTGGCTCAGATCCTGAGTGGCTGTGGCTGTGGTGTAAGCTGGAAGCTACAGCTCCAATTCGACCCCTAGCCTGGGAACATTCATATGCCTCAGTGCAGCCCCAAAAAAGGGGTGCTATCAGGATATACCATTAGGTGAAATAAGTTTCTATTATAGTGTCCTCTCTTCTCTACTGAGCACAGTACTGTTTTGGAAATTGTAAAATTCCTGGGATGAGTCATGTTCCTTTATTTAATAACAGGTCTTGCTTTCTCTAAGCTGAATATGGTCCCTTTTTTGAGCAAAGAGCCCTATAGGATGTGAAGCAAAGGAGGTAACAGTCATACACCCAGGTAGGTGGGAATGAATGAAGCAGATGGCACAGGTGTGGATGTCCAAAGGTGAAGGAGGAAGCTAGGCTTTACAATGTTGTTTGGGAAGCTCTGCTACAATAGAAATTATTTTGAGAAGCCTAGGTTGATGTCTTTTGCTGCCACAAATGTACATCCACAAATGTACATCTCCTGCCCCACTCATATCATGCTACTAAATTCTCTTTAAGGGTCTCTGCTCCAGTAATCTTCTGTGGCAGTCAGAGTGAGAGAAAAGGCTTCACCATGGCTAGTAAGTGTCTATGTGTTCTGACTCTTCTTCTACTGCTTATGGGAGCCTGGGAAAATCTGTGCACATACAACGTTCCTTTTTGTCATTCATGTGAGTTTCTCCTCCCTTAACCTTTGGAGGCACTTGTCTCCTAGACACCTACACACTCCACTGGGGATGTGAGGTAGACTGACCCTCCCACAGTCAGATCTACCTAAAGCAGACTTCTCCATGGACCAGACCTGGTACTAGGTCCTTAGAAATGAATCTGGGAGGCTTACAGTCTTTACCCAGGCCTAAGGATAGAACAACCTGGGCTACTTCATTAAGGTATAATTGATCTGGGCCCTGCTAAAGACTCACTGACAGAATCTATGGGGGTGGGGCACAGGCAATGATAGCTCTTAAAAACAGAGATGGGAGTTCCCATTGTGGCTCAGCGGAAACGAATCTATCTAGGAACCATGAGGTTGTGGTGGGTTCAATCCCTGGGCTCGATTGGTGTGTTAAGGATCTGGCATTGCCGTGAGCTGTGGTGTAGGTTGCAGATGCAGCTCAGATCCCTCATTGCTGTGGTGTAGGCTGGTGGCTACAGCTCCAATTAGACCCCTACCCTGGGAAACTCCATATGCTGCAGGTGCAGCCCTGGAAAACGCAAAAAGACAAAAATAAAACAAAACACACAAAACACAAATGCACCTGATGGGGCATTGAGACTGAAAATGACTTTGGTGAACATTGCTCATCAAAATTTCACATCTATACAAGTCACGTGTGGATCCCTTTAAAAACAGATGCTGGAGGAGGAAAAAAAAAAAAAAAAACAAGAGTTCTCATTGTGGTGCAGTGGAAAAGAATCCAACTAGTATCCATGAGGATGTGGGTTCAATCCTTGGCCTCGCTCAGTGGGTTAAGGATCTGGTGTTTCCGTGAGCTGTGGTGTAGGTCACAGACCCAGCTTGGATGCCATGTTGTTGTGGAGGGTGTGTGTGTGTATGATTGGCAGCTATAGCTCTGATTTGACACGTAGCCTGGGAACTGCCATATGCTGCAGGTGTGGCCCTAAAAAGCAAAAAAAAAAAAAAGAGAGAGAGATACTGTGCTCTACACTCTGACATTATGACTCTCCAAGTCTGGGATGAAGGTCATTGATTTGTACTTTGAGTAGCAACTGAAGTTGCTTCCCCCAGACCTTATTTCAAGTAGCATTAAGGCAGAGAGCTCAAGAACAGCATCTGAGTGCCTCATATACAGCCACCCTATCAAGCACAAATCCTGCTTTTTCCCATTGAAGACCACTAGCACATTTGAAAAGATGACATTCTCTGCTTACTACTTGCAAATTGAGAGGTACTGGTGAAAGCAGTGTATCTGAGCAAGACCATATAGAGAAACAACATTGTTTCATTCATTAAAGGAATGTTTAGTAAGGATACAGGTATGTGAGGATGCACCTTGTTTAGAGATTATTTTTGTATTTTCTTGTCTCTTTTCCATTATCACTGATAAAGATAATATTGGATGTGATGACATACACACACAAAGATGGAAGTGTAGGAGACAGAAAGGTAGATTAGAAGCTGAGGTGATTTTGATGGTTCATTCATTTGTATTGATGCATTTTGTTTATTTTTGACTTTGAATCTGTGGACTATCAATGGACATCTCAGGAATGGAAGATGGGGTGCTACATGTTACTTTGGAAGCACTGTTTTAACCAGATAGGTAAAATTCACCCCCCAGATTTCAAGTTCTTTCTTTGTTCTCCTTTATCTGTCTGAGCATCAAAAATTGTGAATACCAGATCCATGCACAAAGGAGGCAGAGTTTCCAAGAACTCTGGTCTCTGAGCTGCCCTGAAAAGGATGACCAAGGAATGGGGTGGAGCCATGGCAGGACATTGTTGGGGGTTGTTTAAATGGTTGTTTTAATCAGAATCTGAACTAACGTTCACTATGAGGCTCTACAGGTCTATTGTTAGAAGAGGGACTATGTTCCAGGAGGACGTTCTAAAGCCAGCAGAACTATTCCTACAATGTTAAGCCCGAAGTATGAAACAGGAATCTGTGGCATCAGATGGCTGCTCTATAGGTGGAACTGATGGGTGCCTTATGTGTTTATATCACCCAGAGTGACTCTGGGTGGCCAGTCCCTGATTCCAGTCTGCTCTTGGGTATGTGTACTGTTAGAAGGACTAGATTCAAGCTCTTATGTTTTTCACCTGCATTCCCTGTGCATGCCTGTGTGAACAATTGGGCTAAAGAAAAGGCCAAATGGAGTTCCTGTCATGGTGCAGTGGAAACAAATCTGGCTAGTATCCATGAAGACTGCAGTTTCAATCCCTGGCCTCACTCACTGGCTTAAGGGTCCAGCGTTGCCATGACTGTGGTGTAGATCGCAGACATGGCTTGGATCCCACATGGCTATGGTGGAGGCTAGCGACTACAGCTCTGATTCGACCCCTAGCATGGGAACCTCCACGTACTGCAAGTATGGCCCTAAAAAGAAAAAACAAAACAACCAAAAAAGCCCTAGGGGTAACAACACAGGTCAGAGGGAGAACTGGTCTGTGCTACATACTGTGGTACCAGCTTGCCTGTACTGTGAACTCACCTGTGAAATGGGGTTCAATTTGAACCCCAGGGCTGGTGAGGGAGGAGCCTGTGACTGGATGCTTTGGCCCTGAGAAGGGCTGGTGTTGCCAGAGTCCTCTGGGCACTGTTCCATGGTGGAAAACTTTGATAGCAAAGACAGTGTGGTCTTACTATCAAGAGTGAAGTCTGGTCAAGTGAGAGCATAGCCGTGCTGGTATATTGTTGGCAGGAGTGGGTAGGGGCAGGGAAAAGTGGGAAGAGACCTCACACTGAGTCCTCAGTCCAAGCTGCACCTGAGTGAGGTGTTTAGGGACTAGCTGACGAAAGTGCTCTAAATGAAAGGTGGCACTATGTGGTATTAATAGATAAACTTAGGCACATTCAAATTTTCAAGAGTTAATTGAGCATACCTCTACTCAGTTCTACCAGCCTCAACTCAAAGTGGTTGGGAACAGTTTATCTGCAGGAACTAGGGGAGAGGTTTTTCTAGAAAAGACACCACATCAAAACAAGGGTAGTATTTGATTGTATCTTAACCAGTCACCTTGTTTTGGGAAAGCCTAGTTGACTTTGTGTGGTTGGGTTCTTAATTTATTTTCTCAGATTAAAGTGCCTTGACTCAAGATTAAGTTGTGTTTGCTTAAATAGGCTACCAAAGCATTAGAGTCACATCAGTCTACTGGCCTCCTAGTGTAATTACTTTTAACACTGGAAACTCTTTCATCCATTTGGAAGGTAATTTAGCAATTGTCCACTTAATATAGAAATGCACAGCCATGTTGATTCAACAATTTCATGTCCCAGAACCACCAAGATAAGCCACATGTGTACAAATCAAAGATCCACATTCTGTGATAGCAGGAGAAAAACGCATGCAAATAGGTAAATGCATAACCAGGGTGTGTTTTAGTAAATCATTTTATTCATGGTTATCTTGGAATTTGATATTGTGTGTTTAGAAATGCAGGAGACCCATTTCTATTGGTGTGAAAAATATCTTCATATATCATTGGTTAGGGAAAGCAATTTGATTCGCAGAAAATTTGATTTGACAAATGCACATGTAAATACTGAACCATATACGTAATATTTTAGTTTTTGTGCATATGTGGATGTATATTATACAAATTCAAATGTAGTTTAAGTTACACATGGAAATTGCATAGTAAGGAGGCTATATTTGGAACTGATGATGTTACATCTGAAGATAAAACTTCTAGTCTTTTTTTTTTTGGCCACACCCATGGCATGCAGAAGTTCCCAGGCCAGGCATCAAGCCCGTGCCACAGCAGCAACCCAGGCTTCTGCAGTGACAATGCTGGATCCTTAACCCTCTGTGCCACAAGGGAACTCCAGGAGATAAAACTTTTATTTATCTAGGAGTGCTTAATTGGCATTTTTACTTGATTTTATTGTTTAAATATTTTACAATTTCATATTTTATAATCTTATAATTTATTATCTTATAATTAAATTTCCCCTATGCATAGATATTTTTTATCATGGTGATAACATTCAACTACACATTTGCCAGTTTAAACAAACATTCTAAATTTCATAAGTTAGAAATCCTATGGTCTTGACGTCTTTCTGTTTAGTCTTATAACGTCAAAAAATCAAGAGTTTCATGAGGCATATGTTTTTTAAATTAAAGTATAGTTGATTTACAAGGTTGTGCCAATTCCCATTGTATAGCAGTGACTCCGTCATATATATATAAACATTCATTTTTAAAATAATCTTTTCCATTATGGTTTATCCCAGGAGATTAGAATACAGTTCTCTGCTGTACAGTAGGACGTCATTGCTTATCCATTCTAAATGGAATTGTTTGCATCTAACCCCAAACTCTCCCTCCATCCCACTCCCTTCCTCCTCCCCCTTGACTAGTCTGTGCTCTATGTCTATGAATCTGTCTCTGTTTCACAGATAGGTTCATTTATGCCATATTTTAGATTCCACATATAAGCAATATTATATGGTATTTGTCCTTCTCCTTCTGACTTACTTCACTTAGTATGAGAATCTCTGTGTTGCTGTGAATGGCATTATTTTGTCCTTCTTATGGCTGAGTAGTATTCCATTCTATATATGTACCACATCTTCTTAACCCATTCACCTGCTGATAGACATTTAGGTTGCTTCCATGTTTTGGCTATTTTTAATAGTGCTGCTATTATCTCTTTGAATTACAGTTTTGTCCAGATATATGCCCAGGCGTGGAACTGCTGGATCATATGGTAGTTCTATATTTAGTTTTCTGAGCAACTTCCATACTGTTCTCCATAGTTGTACCAACTTACATTCCCACCAACAGTGTAGGAGGGTTCCCTTTTCTCCACACCCTCTTCAGCACTTCTTATTGGTAGAGGCATAGGTTCTTATGCACAGCTTCCAGGGGAAAACCTACTTCTAGGACCATTCAGGTGCTAGGCAGAATCCATTTCATTATGGTGGTTTCCATGTGACCCCTCTATGGTCAGACTTTGAACCTCATGTCCCCAGAAGAGAAAAGAAATATGTCTGTTATTTTTTACTCATTTTTCTGTAATCCTTTATTGTGTATTCAATTGAAGACATCTCAAGTGTTTTATATAAAGTAAGATCTCAAATTAGAAACTGTTTACAATTAGATTATGCCTTGAGTGTAAATCATGGAATTGGTGAATAGGAGGAAAACTTAGTGACTATCAATATACCTGCTGCAAGTACCATCATCTCACCTCCATCCCTCTACTCCATCATTCTCCACTCCTCATTGTGACCTCAATCTCTCTGACTCAGTGACCTTTAGATATCTCTAGAACTAATTCTTCCTCTTCTAGGATTCCTTGTTGCTCTCCCATGTCCATCCTGTGGCTTTTAGGCCTCTATCCCCATGAAATCTCTGTCCCTCTGATTTCTAGAGCTCTCAGCCCAACTCTCTTCCTTCTATTGCTTCCAAACCCTTCCACTTTTATAACCTCCTTCTCCCTCGCCCTTTATCCTCCCCTCATTCCAATGACTTTAGCCCATTTTTCATGTCCTATATGTCTAGTGCCCTCCAATGCCTTCCAGTCATCAGTTATCAAGTGTCTATAGTTTTCTCATGATTCTGCACCCATTTCCTTCAACCCTATAATTTCTAACTCTGCAATTTCATCTGCATTTTTTAAATAGTTTGAGAATAAGAGCGGACTCTTCTCTAAATATTTGGTAGAATTCACCTGTGAAGCCATCTGCTCCTGTATTTTCATTTGTGTTAGTTTTTTCTTTTACAACTGATTCAATTTCATTACTGATAATACATCCGATTATATTTCTGCTTTCTTCCTCATCCAGTCATGGGAAATTGCACATTTCTAGCAATTTGTCCATTTGTTCTAGGTTGTCCATTTTATGTACATTTCTAGCAATTTGTCCATTTGTTCTAGGTTGTCCATTTTATTAGCATGTAATTGTTGATTACATCTCATGCTTGTTGATTTTTCTGTGATATAGGTTTTATCTTCCTCCTTTTCATAACTAATTTTTTTTTGTCTTTTTGCCTTTTCTTGAGGCACTCCAGGGGCATATGGAGGTTCCCAGGCTAGAGGTCTAATTGGAGCTATAGCCACCAGCCTATGCCAGAGCCACAGCAACGTGGGATCTGAGCCACGTCTGCAACCTACACCACAGGTCACTGCAACGCCGGATCCTTAACTCACTGAGCAAGGCAGGGAATGAACCCACAACCTCATGGTTCCTAGTCGGATTCGTTAACCACTGTGCCACGATGGGCACTCCTTATTTTTCTTTTTCAGCCACAAACATAGCATTTGGAAGTTCCCAGACCAGAGATCGAGCCACACCTGTGACCTATACCACAGCTGTGGCAACACCAGATCCTTAGCCCACTGTGCTAAGCCAGGGATTGAACCAAGACCTGAGCCACCACAGAGATAATGCTGTGACCTGAGCCACCACAGAGATAATGCTGGATTCTTAACCTACTGCACCACAGCAAGAACTCCTCATAGCAGATTTTACTGATTTGAGTCCTGTCTCCTTTTTTTTGGATGATTGTGGCTAAAGTTTAATCAATTATGTTTATCTTTTCAAAGAACCAACTGTTAGTTTCATTGATATTTTCTAGTGATTTTTAGAATCTATTTTTATTTCTGCTCTCATCTGTCTAATTTTTAAAAATTTACTAATTTAGAGCTTTTTCTAGCTCCTTTGGGTGTTTAAGCTTAAGTTGTTCATTGAGATTTTTTAATTTCCTATGGTAAGCTTGTATCACTGTAAACTTCCCTTTTAGAATTACTTTTGCTGTGTCTATAGGACACCTTTAGGGTTTTGAATTGCTGTGTTTGCATTTGTCTCTAGGTATTTTTTTTTTTTTGACTCCAATCCTTGTGTTTGTTTGTTTGTTTGTTTTGTCTTTTTGCCTTTTCTTGGGCTGCTCCCACGGCATATGGAGGTTCCTGGGCTAGGGGTCGAATCGGAGCTGTAGCCACCAGCCCACGCCAGAGCCACAGCAATGCAGGATCCAAGCCATGTCTGTGACCTACACCACAGCTCTTGGCAACGTCGGATCGTTAACCCACTGAGCAAGGGCAGGGATCGAACCCACAACCTCATGGTTCCTAGTCGGATTCGTTAACCACTGCGCCACGACGGGAACTCCTCTAGGTATTTTTTTAATTTCCTCTTTGATTTCTTCAGTAATTCATTGGTGGTTTAGTAGCATATTGTTTACCCTCCATGTGCTTGGGTATTTTGCAGTTATTTTCTTATAGTTGATTTGTAGTCTGATAGCATTGTGTTTGGAAAAGACACCTGATAATGGATTTCAATTGTCTTAAATTTACTGAGGATTGTTTTGAGGCCTAGCATGTGATCCATCTTGGAGAAAGTTCTATGGGGACTTGAAAAATAAGTGTATTCTGTTGCTTTGGGGTGGAATATTCTATATAATCTGTCTGGTCTAATGTATACTTATTGATTTTCTGTTTGGATGACCTGTAAGTAGGGTTTTAAAGTTCCCTACTGTTATTACATTACTGTCAATTTCTCCATTTATTTCAGTTAATATTGGCTTTCTAAAAATGATTTTTGTTTTTTCCATTATAGTTCATTTACAGTGTTCTGTCAATTTCTACTTTACAGCAAAGTGACCCAGTCTCTCTCTCTCTCTCTCACACACACACACACACACACACACATTTCTTTTTATCACTTTATCTTCCATCATTTTCCATCACCATTTACTGGATATAGTTCCCTGTGCTTATCCACTCCAAATGCAATAGTTTGCATCTATTAATCCCAGACTCCCAGTCCATCCCACTCCCTCCCCCTCCCCCTTGGCAACCACAAGTCTGTTCTTCAAGTCCATGAGTTTCTTTTCTGTGGAAAGGTTGATTTGTGCCATATACTAGATTCCAGATATAAGTGGTATCATGTGGTATTTTTCTTTCTGACTGACTTCACTTAGTATGAGAGTCTCTAGTTCCATCCACGTTGCTGAAAATGGCATTATTACATTCTTTTTATGGCTGAGAAGCATTCCTTTGCATATAGATACCACATCCTCTTAATCTGTTCATCTGTTGATGGATATTTGGGTTGTTTTCATGTCTCGGCTATTGTGAATGGTACCGCAATGAACATACAGGTGCATGTACCTTTTTGAAGGAAAGTTTTGTCCAGATATATGCCCAGGGGTGGGGTTGCTGCATCATATGTAGTTCTATATTTAGTTTTCTGAGGTACATTCATACTGTTTTCGATAGTGGTTGTACCAAGTTACATTCCCACCAGCAGTGTAGGAGTGTTCCCTTTTCTGCACACCCTCTCCAGCATTTGTTATTTGTGGACTTGTTAATGATGGTCATTCTGACAGGTGTGAGGTGGTACCTCATTGTAGTTTTGATTTGCATTTCTCTAATTAGTTATGTAAGTATCTTTTCATGAGCATGTTGACCATCTGTATATCTTCTTTGAAGAAACGTCTATTCAGGTCTTTTGCCCATTTTTCAATTGAGTTGTTGGTTTTTTTGCTGTTGAGTTGTAGAAGTTATTCGGATATTTTAGAGATTAAGCCCTTATCAGCTGCATCATTTGAAAATATTTTCTTCCATTCTGTATGTTGTATTTTTTTTTATGGTTTCCTTTGCTGTGCAAAACTTGTCAGTTTGATTAGGTCCCCTTTGTTTATTTTCGCTTTTATTTTTGTTTCCTTGGGAAATTGACCTAAGAAACATTTATATGGTTGGTGTCAGAGAATGTTTATGCCAGAGAATGTTTTGCTTATCTTCTCTTCTAGGACTTCGATGGTGTCTTGTCTTACATTTAAGTCTTTAAGCCATTTTGAGTTTATTTTTGTGCATGGTATAAAGGTAAGTTAATATTAGCATTATATATTTAGGTGCTCCTATGTTGGGTGCATATATATTTACAATTGTTGTATCTTGGAATGATCTTTTGATTATTTTGTAATATCCCTTTTTGTCTCATTTAACAGTCCTTATTTGTCTAATTTGACTGATATAAATATTGCTACTCTGGCTTTCTTTTGATATCCCTTTGCATGGACTACCTTTTTCCAATCCTCCACTTTCAATCATTGTGCATCTTTAGATCTGAAGTATTTATCTTGTAGATAGCATATATACAGCTATTGTTTTCCATTCAGCCACTCTGTCTTTTTATTGGACCATTTAGTCTATTTACACTTAAAATAATTATTGGAGTTCCCATTGTGTCTCAGTGGTAATGAACCCAACTACTATCTACTAGTATGTGGGTTCAATCCCTGGCCCTGCTCAGTGGTTAAGGATACATCATTGCCATGAGCTATGGTGTAGGTCACAGATGAGGCTTAGATCCTGCATTTCTGTGGCTGTTGTGTAGGCTAGCAGCTGCAGCTTTGATTTGGCCCCTAAGCTGGGAACTTCCATATGCCATGTGTGTGGCCCTAAAAATACAAAAAAATAAAATAATTATTCATATGTATGTTCTTATTGCCATTTCATTAATTGTTTGGTGTTTTATTGATCTTTTTTGGTCCTGTCTTTTTGTTCTCTTGTGATTTTATGGATATCTTTAGAGTTATATTTAGATTCCTTTCACTTTTTTCTATTTTTTATCACGTTTTTGTTATTTCCCCAATTCAGTTTTTTTCTACTGTACAGCATGGTGACCCAGTTACACATACATGTATGCATTCTATTTTCTCACATTATCATGCTCCATCATAAGTGACTAGACAAAGTTCCCAGTGCTACACAGCTGGATCTCATTGCTAATCCATTCCAAAGGCAATAGTTTGCATTAACCATAAGCTCCCAGTCCCTCCCAGTCCCTCCCCCTCCCCCTTGGCAACCACAAGTCTATTCTCTAAGTCCATGATTTTCTTTTCTGTGGAAAGGTTCATTTGTGCTGTATATTAGATACCAGATATGAGTGGTATCATATGGTATTTGTCTTTCTCTTTCTGACTTACTTCACTCAGTATGAGAGTCTCTAGTTCCATCCATGTTGCTGCAAATTGCGTTATTTCATTCCTTTTTATGGCTGAGTAGTATTCAATTGTGTATATATACCACATCTTCCTAATCCAGTCCTCTGTCAATGGACATTTGGGTTATTTCCATGTCTTGGCTATTGTGAATAGTGCTGCAATGAACATGTGGGTGCATGTGTCTTTTTTAAGAAAAGTTTTGTCTGGTATATGCCCAAGAGTGGGATTTCTGGGTCATATGGTAGTATATGTATAGTTTTCTAAGGTGCCTCCATACTGTTCTCCATAGTGGTTGTACCAGATTACATTCCCACCAACAGTGCAGGAGGGTTCCCTTTTCTCCACACCCCCTCCAGCACTTGTTATTTGTGGACTTATTAATGATGGCCATTCTGACTGGTATGAGGTGGTTATCTTGTGGTAGTTTTGTTTGGGGCCCTCTGTGCTTCCTGTATCTTGATATCAGTATCCTTTAAATTTGGAAAGTTTCCAGACAAAATTTCTTCAAATATATTTTCAATCCCCTTTTCTTTTTCATCTCCTTCTGGAATTCCTACTATGTATAGATTGGCCTGCTCATATTATCCCATAGGTCTCTTATATTGCTTTCATGTTTTTTCATTTGGTTTTCCGTCTGCTGTCCTGACTGGGTGATTTCCATTATTCTGTCTTCCACATCACTAATTCGTTCCTCTGCATTATTCATTCTTCTCTTTATTGCCTTAAGCTCAGTTTGTATCTCTGCAAATGAATTTTCTAGTTTTTTTTTTTTTTTTGGCTACTCCTTATATTTCTAGCTCCTTTCTAAAGGAATCTGCATTACTATTCATATACTCTCTTACTTCCTTCAGTATTTTCAATACCTCCCTTTTGCACTCAATGTCTGTCAGACTGCAGAGGTCTCTTTCATTGTTGACTGCTTTAGGTGAATTCTCCTAGTCCTTTAACTGGGAATGGTTTCTGTGCTTCTTCATCTTGCTTGTGTTTTTCTTTTTCTGTTTGTTTGGGGAAGCCAAACTGTAGTCTTGTAAGGCTACTTCTATGCAAGAATAACCCTTTGTATTTTTGGGGGGGGTTACTGTTTATTTTTGGTGTAGGAGTTTGAATATTTCCTGTCTCTTTTTCGGTGTGAGCAGGCTGTTGTTCCCAGGATGCTCAGTGTGTTTTCAGGAAGAAGGAGGCAATGGGTAGGGCCAGCAGTCAGTGCCTGCTCACTGGGATCTCAACAGCAGCAAGGACCTGCAGGAAGATGGCACAGGCTACTCCTAGTTGCAGGGCCCTGGGAAGTGGTAATAAGCTCTAGGCAAATCTTCAAGATGACCAGAGCACTTGGTAGTAGCAACAGCAGGGTGCGTGATTTCCCAGGGAAGTGAGAGCAACAACAGCTTGTGTTTGATTGTAATGCCCTCCTCTGAGGTGATTAGAACTGCATGTGGTGCCTGTTCAGGGACCCCTATTGGGAGCAGGCCATGACCATCTCTAGAGTCAGTGATAACTGAGGTGGTTTGCCCCCACCACCTGTAGACCATGAATGAAGCAACCGCTCTCACTTAGCCCACATATGAGGTGCTGTACAGGGTGCTCCTAGTTGCAGGATCCTGGGAAGTGACAGAGATTAGTCATATGGGTACTGCCCGGAATGTTTGGCAGTGGCAGCATCAGGGCAGGCATGTTCCTAGGGGTGCAAGAGCACCAACAAGTGGTGTTTGGTCACAATATCCTCCTCTGTGGTGCCCTTTAAGTGAATGGGGCTGCAAGTGATTTTTGTTTAGGTATCTCCAATGGCAGTGGGCCACACCCACCTCTGGAAGCAGGGATAAATGTGGTGGTTTGCCCCTGCCACCTGCAGACCACACAAGAAACACCCTGTCCCACTTAGCCCACGCAGGAGGTGCTGTACCAGTTGCTTCTAGTTGTAGGGTCTTGGAAAGGGACAGTGACCAAGTATCTGGCCGCCACCCAGAGTGTTTGGCAGTGGAAGCTGCATAGTGGGTGTGTTTCCAGGGGAGTGAGAGCAACAGTGTATAGTGCTTGGTTGCAGTGCCCTCTTTTTTCTTTCTTGCCAACCCCTGAGGTGACTGGGGCCGCTGGTGGAGCCCATTCACAGGCCCCCAGGGGTGGTAAGCCATGCCTCCCTCTGGCCTCTGAGATGACTGACACAGTCTGTCCCTGCCACCTGTAGATCATGCAAGAGGTACCACATTGCACTTAGCCCCCTGTGCCCTTAGCCCACACAATAGGTGCCTGGCCATCAGTAGCCTGGACAAGAAGTGCCTCATCTTCCCTAAATGAGCAAGAGGCTTTTGGCCACCTGTAGCCTCTGCAGAGCTGCCCCACCCTCTAAGCTGGTGGGCGTGCACACACTCCAGAGCAGGGAGTTTCCTATGGCATCCCGCCCCACCTCCCTTCCCCATCAAAGGTGCCTTGCCTCTCCTGCAGGTCTGGACCTTCTCCTGGGTTCCCTCTGCTATGGCGTTCCCCTCCTTAGCCCGTGGCACACTTCTCCTTAGCCCCTCATGCCATCCCCTGTTCTCTCCCCAGGACTGACCTCCGGAGCCTGAGTCTTAGCACCCAGCCCCTGCTTGGGCATCTCAGGACGTGGTGCCCAGGCCGGTGGTTCAGATGATCTGTGCGGCTCTCACTCTGCTTTGCCCTCCTCGGTCCAGCTGCTGCGCTTTTCTTGGCAACTTAGAGGTCACACCGACTCAGTTGATTTCCCTATCGGTTAGGGGGCTTCCCAGGATGTGGGTTCCTTTTCTCCTTCACAGTTCCCTCTTGGGAATGCTAGTCCCATCCTGATTCCTTTTCTCTTTTTTTCTTTTGTTCTACCCAGTTATGTCAAGAATTTCTTGTCCTTTTTGGAGGTTTAAGTTCTTCTTCCAGCACTTGGTTGATGTTCTGTGTGAGTCGTTTTACATGTAGATGTGTTTTTTTGATGTGTTTGTGGGAGGTGTGCGTGGCCTCTTACTCCTCCTCCATCTTGCTCCACCTCTCCTCCTTTTACTTTTTTGTGTGTTTCTGTTTTAGATTTTTGGTTTGTGGTTACCATCAGGCTTATATATATATATATAATAATCATATCTATGATTAGTTTATATTATTTATATGATTAATTTACATTTTTAATATCTTAATTCCAAATGCATTTTCACAACCCTACGTTTGTCCTAGCCTGCCCTCATGATTACAGGGGTTTTTTTATACTGTATTTTACATCTGTTTTGTGTATCCCTTAACTGCTTGTTTTCTATAAATGATTTTGCTACATTTTCCTTTTAACCTTCCTACTAGATTTGTGCATGGATTATTTCCAACCTTTACTATATGTTTGCCTTTACCAATGAGCTTTTTTCCTTTTATAATTTTCATGTTTCTAGTTGTGGCCTTTTCTTTTTTGCTAAGAGAATGTCCTTTATTATTTCTCATAAGAGTGGTTTGGTTCTTCTGAACTCTTTCAACTTCTGCTTCTCTGTGAAGTTTTGATCTCTCCATCAAATCTAAACAAGAACATTGTTGGTTAGAGTACTCTTGGTTGTATGGGGTTTTTTTCCCCCTCTCTCCACTTTGAATATATCATGCCATTCCCTTTTGGCCTACAGAGTTTATCCTAAAAAGTCAATGGATAGTATTATGGGAGTTTCCTTGTAAATAACATGTTGTGTTTCCCTTGCTACTTTTAACATTTCCTCTTTAATTTTTGCCATTTTTATCACAATGTGTCTTTGTGTCTTCCTCTGTGGGACAGTCTTTGCTTCCTAAACTTGGATGTCTGCTTCCTATCCCAGGTTAGGAAGTTTTCAGTTGTTATGTCTTCAATTATGTTCTCAGCCCATTTCTCTGTTCTTTTGGGTTTCCTATTACTCAAATATTAGCGCAATTGATGTCGTTAGAGGAGTCTCTTAAACTGTCCTCATTTTTTTTTCCTTTTTTCTTTATTCTTTTCAGTATCAGTGGTTTCCAGTATTGTCTTCCAGCTCACTGATACATTCCACTGTATCCTTTAGCCTACTTTTTGATTCCTTCTAGTGTATTTTTTATTTCAGTTATTTTATTCTTCATCTCTTATTGGTTGTTCTTTATATTTTCTAAATTTTTGTTTTAAAACTTCTGATGTCTCTGTGCATTCATTCTTCTCCCAAGTCCTTTGATCACCTTTATGATCACTGCCCAGAACTCTTTCTTGGGTAAATTGCCTATGTCCACTTCACTTAGTTCTTCTTTTGGGGGTTTATTTTGTTCCTTTGGAACATGTCCCTCCATCACCTCATTTTGTCTAATTTGCTGTTTATATTTATGTATCTCATAGATTTGCTATGCCTGTTTCCCAGCATTGGAGAAGTGGCCTTTTGCAGGAGATATCCTATGTGTCCCAACAGTGCACTCCCCTCTCATTACCATAAATTTATGCTCTAGAGGTTTCACCTGTGAGGGCTGTATGGGTCTTTTGTAGTGGGCTCACTATGTGGGCGGTCTAGTACATTTTGTGGGTCCCTGGTCTGGTTGATTGCTGGGTCCTTCCTTGTGCAGAGGCTTCTGGCTACCTACTGGTTTTGGGGACTGTGTCAGTACATAGCTCACCTAGTGTGGGCCCCAGTGATAGTGCTGCATTACTGGTGGGTGAAGTTTTCCAGGAAACCTCAGAGCTGTTCCCCATCCAGTTTGGGTGAAGCCAAGTCCTGGAATCTTGTCGCAGGTACCAGGGGTCCCAGAACTTGTGTTGGATCATTGGTGGATGGGGCTGCTTTCTGACAGTTGGGTGCAAGGCCTAGGGTGTCTTGAAACTTCTGTTGGATTGCTAGCAGTTTGGGTCAGGGCCCAGCTGGTCCCAGGGAATGATCTCTCCTGCTAGTGGGTGGGATAATTTTCTTGTTTTAGGTACCTTCCCACTGTGGGTGAAGCCAGGCCTGAGGCTAGAGCTGGCTTGCTGCTGGGGGGTTCTGGGGCCCAACCAGTCCAAGAGCATGATCTTCCCTCCTGGTGGGTGAGCCAGGTCCACAGACTACAGGGCTGTGGTTTTTCTTGAGGCTGGTGTCCACTCCCTGCTAGGGAAGCTGTCCCTGAGGCTAGAGCAGCCTCACTAGTGGGTGTGACTCAGCTCAGGCTCATGAGATTCTGTTTTCTGCCCACTGTTGGTTGAAGCTGGGTCCCAGATTCTCTGGCTAGAGAGCCCTGAGTGTCTTGGTTTTAATTCTTGCACACTTAGAGTATGGGGCTGGGTCCTTGACCCTCGATGGACAGGACTATGACCAGAGGTGGTTGTGGGCTCACAGGGTGTTAAGGCAGCCTTTCTGCCAGTGGGTGTGGGTGTGTCCATGCTGTGTTAGTTGCTTGTCCTGAGGCATTCCAACATTGATGTCTATAGGCTGTTAGGTTTGGGCAGGGCTGGGGTTAAAAGCTAAAAGTAGGATTCCAAAATTATGCTTGCCAAAAACTTTAGAAACTCTCACTGAGCTGGACTGTGCCCACTTTTGTAGCCCCACCCCCTCCTTCCTGAAGCAAGCCCTTGCATGCCCTGATCTCAGCCATGCCCCATCTCCCCACACATACATGCATTACCATTCTGCCACCTGTGCACCTACTGCCTTGGTGGGTTGCTCACACACAGAGGTGAAGCTGAAACCACAGATGAGTGTCAGAGACCCTGCCACTAAGGAGGAAGAGCTGAAACCTCTCCTCTTAGATACATGAACCATGGATTTACACCTCCACCACTGACCTTATAAAGTCAGGGCTGATGGAACATCTGAACAATGAGTATTCCTGCAGCTTTAATAGCTGTGGACTTTGTGGGTAGTGTCAACAGGGCATGTACCAGGCCAGAGTCTGAGCTGACTCCATAGCTCCCATGGTGGGCCCAGAGCACAAGTACCTCAGCCCTGGGTCCTGCTTTTGGTGTATAAGCACTGCTGGCCAGGTGGAAACAACATCTGAGAGACACCAGGGCAAATAACCAACATATCCATGGTAAGTTGGGGCCAAGCACATTACCAACAAGAGTGTATTTTGTGAGGTTGCACAATGGATGAAAAGTAACACAAAATACACCCACTGGTGAACATGCAGCTCCAAGGGAGGAATATTCAGTGGTTCCTCTCCTAGTGAGAGTGCTGCAAACATGCCTACCTTACATAGCAGATCAGAAACGTAGCTCAGAAACAGATCTGGAAGCTTATAATCCAACAGCTAGGCAGCAGATGCTGCATCTTAAGGACAATGACAGCCACAGAACAAATAAGAGGCCTTGTTCAATATCCAGTGCTCGCTCTGGTCGCCACATCAATAACATCTCCTGTCAAGGCAATAAAGGCTAGCATACACTGAGAAAAGTGGTGGCAAGCATCTAAGCTAAAAACAGCCCTCACTCAAAAAAAAATTAAACCCAGACAGGCTGCCTAAAGTCTTACGGAGCTGACAGCCACCTCTCAACACACCCCTTGACAAGGCCATGTCCACCAGCAATACAAGACCCAGCTCCACCCACTAATGGGAAGACACCAGACCCTCAAACCAGGAAGCTGGTACAAGCCCCTGGGCCAACCTTGCCCACCAGAGGTCAGACACCAGAAGTAAGAGAAACTAAAACCCTGCAGACTGCAGAAAGGAGAAAGACAAAAAAATGAGATGACAAGAAATATGTTTCAGATAAAAACATACAAAACCACTAAATGAAGAGGTGATATGCAATCTACCTGAAAAACAATTCAAAGTGATGCTACTAAGGGTGATCGAAGATCTCAGAAAAAGGATGGATGCACAGATTCAGAAGTTATAAGAAAGGTTTAACAAAGAGCTAGAAGATTCATAGAATAATCAAATAAAAGTGAGTGACAAAATACCTGAAATGAAAAATACACTAGAAGGAATCAATTAGCAGATGAAGGAGGCAGAAGAACAAACTAGTGAGGTGGAAGACAAAGTGGTGAAAATCACTGCCACAGAAAAGAATAAAAAAAAGAAGGCAAAGAATTGAGTACAATATAAAAGACTTCTGGGACATCATCAAACACACCAACATTCACAGCATAGGGGTCCCAAAAAGAGAAGACAGAGAAAAAGGGCCAGAGAAAATATTTGAAGAGACTATAGTCAAAAACTTCCCTAATATAGGAAAGGAAAACACTCACTCAAGTTGAGGAAACACAGAGAATCCCATAAAGAATAAATTCAAAGAGAAATAGGAGTTCCCATCGTGGTGCAGTGGTTAACAAATCCGACTAGGAACCATGAGGTTGCAGGTTCGATCCCTGCCCTTGCTCAGTGGGTTAACGATCCAGCGTTGCTGTGAGATGTGGTGTGGGTCACAGACGCGGCTCAGATCGCACGTTGCTGTGGCTCTGGCGTAGGCTGGCAGCTACAGCTCCAATTGGACCCCTAGCCTGGGAACCTCCATATGCCGCAGGAGCGGCCCAAAAAATGACAAAAAGACAAAAAAAAAGAGAGAAATATGTCAAGACACATATTAATCAAACTGAAAAAAGTTAAATATAAAGGAAAAATATTAAAAGCTAAAAGGGAAAAGTAATGAATAACATACAAGGTGGTCCCCATAAGGTTATCAGCTGATTTCTCAGCAAAATTCTACAGGCCAAAAGTGAGGGGCAACATATATATTTAGGGAGATGAGAGGAAAAAACCTTCAACCAAGAATATTAAATCCAGTAAGCTTCTTTTTCAGGTAACAACAGAGAAACCAAAAGATTTACAAACAAGCAAAAGCTAAAAGAATTCAACACCACCACACCAGCTCTTCAACAAATGCTAAAGGAGATTATCTAAGGTTCAAAAGAAGAAGCCACAATTAGAAACAAGAAAATCAGAATAGGAAAGCACACTGGTAACGGCAAACATACAGTAAATGTAGGAAACTAACCACACACAAATATGATATCAAAATCATCAATAACGAGAAGAGAGTACAAATGTAGAATATTGAAAATGCATTTGAAATTAAGAGACCAACAGATTAATATATATTATAGAATGCTATATAAAAAACTTGTGGGGACAGCAAACAAAAAAGTACAATATACACACTCATAAAAAAGGAAAAGAAAAAGCAATCCCAGTACAACACTAAAGATAGCCATCAAATCACAAGAGAAGAGACAAAAAAAGAAGAAAAAGTCCAAAAAAATGAAGAATGGCAGAAGGACATATATATTAATAATTACCTTGAATGTAAGTGGTTAAATGCTCCAACCAAAAGACTGGCTGAATGGATACAAAAACAAGACCTGTATATAGCCTACCTACTAGAGACTTACTTAAGGTCTAGAGACACATACAGACTGAAAGTGAGGGGATGGAAGAAGATATTCCAGTAAATGGAAATCAAAAGAAAGCTGGATTAGCAGTATTCATATCAGACAAAAGAGACTTTAAAATAAAGAATATTACAAGAGACAAAGAAGGACACTATCCATGATCAAGGGATCAATCCAAGAAGAAGATATAACAATTGTAAATATATTTGCACCCAACAAAGGAGCACCTCAATATGTAAGGAAAATGCTAACAGATATAAAAGGAGAAACAGACAGTAATGCAAAAATTGTAGGGGATTTTTAAAACTCACATCAATAGATCATCAAAACAGAAAATAAAGAAACACAGGCCTTAAATGCCACATTAGACCACATAGACCTAATTGATATCTATAGAACATTCCATCTGAAAGCAGAATACACATTCTTTCAAGCACACATGGAATATTCTCCAGGATAGATCACATCCTGGGCCACAAATCAAGCCTTGGAAAATATAAGAAATTGAAATCATATCAAGCATTTTTCCCAACCACAACACTATGAGACTAGAAATCAACCACAAGAAAAAAAAACAAACAAACAGCGAAAAACACAAATGGAGGCTAAACAATATGCTACCAAACAGCCAGTGGATCACAGAAGAAATCAAAGAGGAAATTAAAAAATACCTAGACACAATGATCCCAAACCTATGGGACACATCAGTAGTAGTTCTGAGAAGGAAGTTTATAGTGGGTGTCTTGCAGACAGCATGTATATGTATACATTCTGCCAGTGTATGTCTTTTGTTTGGAGCAATTAATCCATTTACATTCAAGGTAATTATCAATATATATGTACTTAACTGCCATTCTTAACTTTTTTTGATTTGTTAGTGTTGTATTTTATTCCCTTCCTCTTTTGTTCTTTTGTGATTTGATGGCTATTTTTGTGTCATATTTGGATTGCTTTTTCTTTTTTATAAGTGTGTCTATTGTATTTTTTGTTTGTTTTTTCCATGAGGTTTTGATACAGATTCTCTCTCTTAATACACAAAATTGTATTAAGTTGATGGTCTCTTAATTTCAAGTGCATTTTCAATATTCTACATTTCCTCCCCTCTTTTCACAATTGCTGATTTTGATATATTTGTCTGTGAATGAATTTTTTTTTTTTTTTTTTTTTTTTTTTTTTTTTGCTTTTTAGGGCCACACCCAAGGCATATGGATGTTTCCAGGCTAGGGGTCGAATTGGAGCTACAGCTGCTGGCCACAGCCACAGCAACCCCAGATCTGAGCCTCAACTGCAACCGGCACCAAAGTTCATGGCAATACCAGATCCTTAACCCACTGAGTGAGGCCAGGGATCAAATCTGAAACCTCATGGTTCCTAGTTAGATTTATTTCCACTGTGCCATGACGGGAACTCCCTGATTTCTTACTTTTATATTTACCTTTACTGGTGAGCTTCCCTACTTGTAATTTCCTTGTTTCTAGTTGTGGCCTTTTTTTTTTAATCTAGAGAAGTTTCCTTTAGCATTTGTTGAAGAGCTTGTGTAGTGCTGCTGAATTCTTTTAGTTTTTGCTTGTCTGTAAATCTTTTGGTTTCTCCGTTGTTACCTGAAAAAGAAGCTTACTGGATTTAATATTCTTGGTTGAAGGTTTTTTCCTCTCATCTCCCTAAATATATATGTTGCCCCTCACTTTTGGCCTGTAGAATTTTGCTGAGAAATCAGCTGATAACCTTATGGGGACCACCTTGTATGTTATTCGTTGCTTTTCCCTTTTAGCTTTTCAAATTACTCAGTGAATTTTATTACATTTATAGTTGTACAACTATCACCACAACCCAATTTTATAGGATTTCCATCCCAACCACCCAGACCCCAACCAGTCTCATTTGGAAACCATAAGTTTTTCAAAGTCTGCGAGTCAGTATCTGTTCTGCAAAGAAATTCATTGTCTCCTTATTTTTTAGATTCCACATGTAAGTGATAGCATGTGATGTTGGTGTCTCACTGTCTGATTTCACTTAG
This sequence comes from Sus scrofa, assembly GCF_054392235.1. Taxonomy (NCBI): domain Eukaryota; kingdom Metazoa; phylum Chordata; class Mammalia; order Artiodactyla; family Suidae; genus Sus; species Sus scrofa. Next base: position 155,710,416 of record NC_139383.1, read on the forward strand.
CATGATAATTTCTAGGTCCATCCCTGTTGCTGCAAATTCTGTTATTTCTTTCCTTTTAATGGCTGAGTACATACACACTATGGAATATTACTCACCCTTTTAAGCTTTTAATATTTTTCCTTTATATTTAACTTTTTTCAGTTTGATTAATATGTGTCTTGACATATTTCTCTTTGAATTTATTCTTTATGGGATTCTCTGTGTTTCCTCAACTTGAGTGAGTGTTTTCCTTTCCTATATTAGGGAAGTTTTTGACTATAGTCTCTTCAAATATTTTCTCTGGCCCTTTTTCTCTGTCTTCTCTTTTTGGGACCCCTATGCTGTGAATGTTGGTGTGTTTGATGATGTCCCAGAAGTCTTTTATATTGTACTCAATTCTTTGCCTTCTTTTTTTTATTCTTTTCTGTGGCAGTGATTTTCACCACTTTGTCTTCCACCTCACTAGTTTGTTCTTCTGCCTCCTTCATCTGCTAATTGATTCCTTCTAGTGTATTTTTCATTTCAGGTATTTTGTTATTTGCCTTTATTAGGTTATTCTTTAAATATTCTAGCTCCAAAAAGATATTGCTGTAGTTTATATCAGAGAGTTCTTCCTATATTTTCCTCTAACAGTTTTATAGTATCCATTCTTATATAAAAGTCTTTAATCCATTTTGAGTTTATTTTTGTGTGTGGTGTTAGAAAGTTCTAATTTCATTCTTTTACATGTAGCTGTCTAGTTTTCCAAGCACCACTTGTTAAACAGGCTATCTTTTCTCCATTGTATGTTCCTGCCTCCTTTGTTACAGAGTAATTGACCATAGATGCATGGGTTTATTTCTGAGCTTTCTTTACTGATCCATTGAGCTATATTTCTGGTTTTGCACCAGGAGCATACTGTTTTGATGACTGTAGCTTTGAAGCATAGTCTGAAGCCAGGGATCCTGATTCTTCCAGCTTCACTTTTCTTCTTAGGATTGCTTGGGCTATTCAGGGCCTTTGTGTTTCCATACAAATTCAAAAAAAATTTTTTTGTTTCAGTTCTGTGAAAAAGGTCACTAGTAATTTGATAGGGATTGCACTGAAACTGTAGATTGCCTTTGGTATATGGTCATTTTGAGAATATTGATTCTTCAAATCTAAGACCATGTATGTTTTTTTTCATTGTGTTTTTTGATCTGTTTGTACCAACTTCATTTTTTTTCATCAGTGTTTTATAGTTTTCAGAGTACAGATCTTTTGCCTCCATTAGGTAGGTTTGTTCCTATGTATTTTATTCTTTTTGATATAATGGTAAATTACATTATTTCCTTAATTTCTCCTTCTGATTTTTTATTGTTAGTATATAGAAATGCAACAGATTTCTGTATATTAAGTTTGTATCCTGCATCTTTACAGAATTTATTGATGAGCTCTAGTAGTTTTTGGTAGCCTCATTAGGATTCTCTATATACAATATCATGTCATCTGCAAACAGTGACAGTTTGACTTCTTTTCCAACATGGATTCCTTTTATTTCTTTTTCTTCTCTCATTGTTGTGGCTAGGACTTCCAAAACTATGTTGAATACAAGTGACAGGAATGGGCATGATTTTCTTGTTTCTGATCTTAGAGGAAATGCTTTCAATGTTTTAGCATTGAGTATGATGCTAGCTATAGGTTTGTCATATATTGTCTTTATTATGTCGAGCTAAGTTCCCTTCGTGCCCACTTTTTGGAGAGTTTTTATCATAAATCTGTGTTGAATTTTGTTGAAAGCTTTTTCTGCTTCTAAAGAGATTATCATTTGGTATTTATTCTTTAATTTGTTGATGTGGTATATCACACTGATTGATTTGCAGGCATTGAAAAATGCTGCATCACTGATATAAATCCCACCTGATCATATAAAATTATTTTACTGTATCATTGGATTCAGTTTGCTAGTATTTTGTTGAGGATTTTTGCATCTGCATTCATTGGTGATACTGGCCTCTAATTCTTTTTTAATGGTATTTGGGTTCTGGTATCAAGGTAATGGGGGCTTCATAGAATTGATTTTGGGAGTACTCCTTTGCTGAGACCAGCTCAGCAGGTGAGGGCTGAAGAAAAGGCACTGTAAAACTTAAGGGTAACATAAAACAAAACACAGAGACATTTATCTTAATCAAAGGTGGGAACCAGGGGTCTCAGGGACCAAGAGCACCACCTGAAGAAACCACACTGCTTTTATTGTGCTCTTTAGGATTATGTCAAGTGGGGAGGGGGCTGTAGGTGAAGAATATAGTTTATTTTTATTTTTTTAAAGTTACATAGCTGGTAGCTGGTTAAGCTTTTATTCTGACCTTTAGGCATTTAACAATCATTAGCATTGAGGAAGCCTGGTGTCAGCTATCTATGGGTAGCATCTAGAGAACCACCATTGTGCTTCCGGTGGGCAGGTGGGTGGTGCCTAGGTTTGCACCTCCTTCTCCTAGCTGACGCATATCCTGTTAACGACCCCTCATAAACCCCTTGGAGCCATGAGGCTCATCTTCTTCTTATCTTAACAGACATATCATGCTGTCCAAAGGGCATGCCTATCTGCCCAGGTCAGGCATGCCTAGACTAACGCATTATGTCCTCATTCAGCTGACCACATGAATAACGTATGCCTTTTGGTCTTTGTTCTTAAGTTTAAGTTATTTACCAGCACTGCGACTGTTTTTCAAGCAGGAATATAGGCTGAAGGTAAAGCAGGACAAGAGGAGTTTTCAGCATAGAAAACAGAAGCAGAGAGGCTGAGAAAAGATTATAGAAACATGTCTCCCAAAACTCCTTCCTCTGCTTTTTCTTAGAATAATTTCTGAAGCATAGGTATTAACTCTTCTCTAATTTGGTATAATTCGCCCTGAGGCCAACTGGTCCTGGAAAATTGTTTGTTGGGAATTTTTAAATCACAGGTTAAATTTCAGTGCTTATAATTTGTCTGTTCATATTTTTTATTCCTTCCTGATTCAGTCTGGAGAAATTATACCTTTCTAATAATTTGTCCATTTCTTCTAGGTTGTCCGTTTTATTGGCATATAGTGGTTTGTAGTAGTCTCTTATTGTCCTTTTTATTCCTATGGTATCCACTGTAACTTCTTATTTTCCATGTCTAATTTTATTGACTTAACCCTCTCTGTTGCTTGGTGAGTCTGGCTTTTCAGTTTTATCTTTTCAAAGAACCAGATTTTAATTTCATTGATTATTTTCTTTGTTTGTAGTCTTTATTTCATGTATTTTTGCTCTAATCTTTATGATTTCTTTCCCTCTAGTAATTTTTGTGTTTAGTTTGTTCATCTTTCTCTGGTTGCTTTATATGAAAGATTAGGTTGTTTATGTGAGATTTTTTTTTCCTAAGGTAAGATAGTATTGCTATAAAGTTCCCTTTTACAATTGCTTTTGCTTCATCCCATAGGTTTGGGATTGTCATGTTTCATTTACTTTTGCCTCTTTTTTTTTTTTCCGCATTTTATGCTGCACCCATGGCATATGGAATTTCCAAGGCTAGAGGTCATATTGGAGCTGCAGCTGCTGACCTATGTCACAGCCACAGCAGTGCAGGATCTGAGCCACGTCTGCAACCTACACCAGAGGACATAGCAATGAGGGATCCTTACCCCACTGAGTGAGTCCTGTGATCAAACTCATATCCTCATGGATAATAGTCAGATTTGTTACTGGTGAGCTACAGTGGGAACTCATGTCTACATATATTTTTTTTTTGTCTTTTTTTTTGTCTTTTTGTCTTTTGTTGTTGTTGCTATTTCTTGGGCCACTCCCACGGCATATGGAGGTTCCCAGGCTAAGGGTTGAATCGGAGCTGTAGCCACCGGCCTATGCCAGAGCCACAGCAATGCGGGATCCGAGCCGTGTCTGCAACCTACACCATAGCTCACGGCAACGCCAGATCGTTAACCCACTGAGCAAGGGCAGGGACCAAACCCGCAACCTCATGGTTCCTAGTCGGATTCGTTAACCACTGCGCCACGATGGGAACTCCTACATATTTTTTGATTTCCTATTTTAGTTCTTCAGTGATCCACTGGTTGTTTAGAAACATATTGTTTAGCCTCCACATGTTTGTGGTTCTTCGTTTTTTTCCTTGAATTTGATTTCTAATCTTATAGTGTTGTGTGGTCAAAAAAGTTGCTTGATACAATTTCAGTTTTCTTATATTTACTGAAGCTCACTCATGGCCCAGCATATGATCTATCCTAGAGAAGGTTCCATAAACACTTGAAAAGAATGTGTAATCTGGAATTCAGATAGAATATTGTATAGATATCTAAATCCATCTTGTCTAATGTGCCATTTAAAGCTTGTGTTTCCTTATTAATATTATGTCTGGTTTATCTGTCTGTTGATATACGTGGGGTGTTAAAGTTTGCCACTATTATAGTGTTACTATTTCTCATATATATATAAAACATGAAAATTTATTTATATGCTTATGTAAATATATAAACATATTTATATATGTATTTATTGTCTTTATAGGGCTGCAGCTGAAGCATATGGAGGTTCCAATTGGCTAGGGGTCCAGTTGGAGCTATAGCTGCTGACCTTCACCACAGCCACAGCAATGCCAGATCCGAGACACATCTATGACCTACATATAGCTCTCAGCAATGTCAGATCCTTAACAAACTGACCAAGGCCAGGGATCAAACCCACATCCTCATGGATAATAATTGGGCTTGTTAACCACTGAGCCACGACAGTAACTCCTATTTCTTGTTTTATGACTGTTAGTATTTGCCATATATATTGAGGTGCTCCTGTGATGGGTGCATATATATATTCACAATTATATATTTCTTTGGATTTAATTTTTTTTCTTTTTCTTTTTAGGGCAGTACTTGCAGCCTACGAAAGTTCCCAGGCTAGGGGTAGAATCAAAGCTATAGCTGCTGGCCTATACCACAGCCCCAGAAAGGTGGGATCTGAGCCATGTCTGTAAACTATGCCACAAGTCACGGCAACACTGGATCCCTGACCCACTGAGCAAGGCGAGGATTGAATCCCTCATCCCCATGGACACTAGTCAGATTTGTTTCCACTGAGCCACAATGGGAACTCCTGGATTGATTTTTTTGGATCATTATGATGTTTTCTTTTTTGTCAGTTATAACAGTGTTTATTGTGAAGTCTGTTTTGTGTGACATGAGTATGCCTACTCTTGCTTTCTTTGATTTCCATTTGCATGGAATACCTTTTTCCACCTCCTCACTTTCAGTGTATATGTGTCTCTAGATCCGAAGTGGGTTTCTTGTAAACAGTATATTTTCCAGTCTTGTTTTTTTTATCCATTCAGCCAGTCTGTGTCTTTGCATTGGAGCATTTAATCTATTTTCATTTAAGATAATTACATTATTGATATGTATGTTCTCACTGACATTTTGTTGTTTTGGAATTGCTTTGTAGGTCTTTATTCTTACTTTCCTCTTTTGTTCTCTTCACTTGTGATTTGATGGCTTTCGTTAGCACTGTGTTTGGATTCCTTTTAATTATTTGTGCATATATCTATTAAAGATTTTTGGTTCGTAGTTACCTTGAGGTTTTGATATGGTAGTCCGTACAAATACATCATTATTTTAATTTTCTGATCTCTTAATTTCAAATGTGTTTCTGTTATCCTGCATTTCTACTCTCCTTCTCTTATGATTATTGGTTTAGATATCATATTTATGTAAGGATATTTTCCTACACTTACCGTATGTTTGCCTTTACTGGTAAGTTTTCCCACTTTATAATTTTCTTGTTTCTAGTTGTGGCCTCTTCTTTTCTACCTAGGGAAGTTCCTTTGGCATTTGTTTTAAAAGTGGTTTGGTGATGCTAAATTCTTTTAGATTTGGTTTGTTCCTAAAGCTTTTGATTTCTCCATCAAATCTGAATGAGAGTCTTGCTGGGTAGAGTATTCTTGATTGTAAGCTTTTTCCTTTCATCACTTAAATATATCACGTCACTCCCTTCTGGCCTGCAGAATTTCTGCTGAAAAAAATCAGCTGATAACTTTATGGGGGTTACCTTATATATTACTTCTTTTGTCAATTTGATTACTATGGAGTTCCCTGGTGGCACAGGGAGTTAAGGACATGGCATTGTTACTTCTATGGCTCAAGTTGTTCCTGTGGCACAGGTTTGTCCCTGACCTTGGAACTTCTGCATGCCATGGATGTGGACAAATTTTTTTTTTTTTTTAATATGTGTCTCAGTCTTTTCCTTCTTGAGTTGATCCCGTATGGCATTCTCTGTGCTGACTGGACTTGTACGACTGCTTTCTTTTCCATGTTAAGGAAGCTTTCATCTATTATCTCTTCAAATATCTTCTCAGGACCATTCTCTCTCTCTTCTCATTCTAGGACCCTTATAGTGTGACTGTTGGCACATTTGACAGTGTCCAAGAAGTCTCTGAGATGGTCCTTATTATTTTTTTTTATCACTTTTTCTTATTCTGTTCTGCAGCAGTGATTGCCACCACTCTCTCTTTAGGTAACTTATCTGTTTTGCCTCATTTATTCTGCTTTTGATTCCTTTAGTGTATTTTTTCATTTCAGTTATTCTTCAATTTCACTTTGCTGTTCTTACATTTTCTAACACTTTGTTAAAACTCTCTTTTGTAGTCTCACTTGTCCATCTTTTCTTTTCCTGAGTTTTTAGATTAACTTTATGGTCATTACTCAGAACTCTTTCTTGGCTCAATTTCCTGTCTCCTCTTCACTTAGGAGTTCTCCTGGCTATTTGTTTTATTCCTTCATTTGGAACATGTTGCTTTGCTGTCTCATTTTGTTTAAATTCCTACTTTTATTTTTATGAATGTAGTGGCTTATATTCCTCAAACTTGAAGTAGCATTCTGTAGGAGATGTTCTATGTGTTCCAGCAGTACATTCCCCTCTAACCACCCATGGGCCAGGGATCAGCTTTTCCCAGGGTAAGTTCTGACCTGTATTTTCAGACCTAGTTCTACAGCTGCAGGATTGTAGTTTCCTTCCTTGTGTGTTTGCCCCCTTGTAGGTGAAGCTGGTCCAGAGGCTTGTGCAGGCTTCCAGGTGGGAGGAACTGGTGCCTGCACAGTAGTCAGTAGCATTGGGCCTTGGCCTTCTAGTGGGCAGGGCCATGTCAAGGGACGTGTCTAGATGTGGCTGTGGGCTTAGAAAGTCTTTAGGTGGCCTGCCTGTGGATGGGTAGGACTGTGTCCTCCCCACCCCCATTGGTTGTTTGTCCTGAGGTGTCCCAGCACTAGGGTCTCTAGGCTTTTAGGTAGGGCCATGCCTTAGTGCCAATGTCCAAAGCAAGACATCAGCTTTCAGATGAGTGCTTCTGGCTATGTTCACTGCCAGCTTTTACATCCCATGAGAGAGCCACAGCTGCCCACCCCCCACCCCCCCGCCCCAGGAGACACTCTAAGACCAGCAGGTATTTCAGGCCTAGGTCCTATGGAGTCACTGCTATTGTGCTGGGACCCTGTGTGCACCAAGAGTGGAGTCTCTGTTTACCACAGTCTTGTGGCGCTCCTGTGATCAAGCCCCACTGGCCTTCAAAGAAAAATACTCTGGGGCCTCCTTTTCCCAATGCAGGACCCTCAGGCTAGGAAGCCTAATGTGGGGCTCAGAATTCTCACTCCTGTGGGAGGACTTCTTTGATATAATTTTCCTCCTGTTTGTGAGTTGCCCATCTGGAGGGGAGGGTATGGGGTTTGATTGTATTATTTGCATGCACCTCCTACCATCTCATTGTGATTTCTTCTTTCTCTTTGGATATAGAATGTCTTTTTTTGGTAGGCTCCAATCTTTATTGTTGGCTTTTCAGCAGTTAGTTGTGATTTCATTTTTCTTGTGGGAGAAGGTGAGCTCGAAGTCTGCTATTCTGTTTTTTTTTCTCTCTGAGCCTCTCCAGCTTATGTTCCAGAAAAGTGGTGGCAAACACTCTCAGAGCTGGGACCAGTTACCCAAAAGCCTCTGACCTCTACATTGTATAATTAGAATTCTTAACAGAATAAATGTAAATGTTCTTATGAAATTATAAATATATATGTTTATATATATAGTATACATAACCGCACATAGAATGCATGCTTCAAACATAATTGTATGGGCCAGTGTGTCTCAATAAACCTCAAAAAATGATGCTATCAGAACTAAACTTTAAATAGCTTTTTTTTTTTTGGACTGTATTTTAGGAATCTTGATGGTAGATAATTCTGGATTAAGCCTTGATAACACTTGGATCTTCTAATAAGCAACTTGTTTGAGAGTGGAGTCCTGAATTTCCAATTTGAGGAAGCAAATTGACAGAGTTTCCATTTAGCAAGCTTGGAAAATTTGTAAGACAATTAGTAACAATTTGTAAGACAAAGACCCAAATCTGTTTTGTTTAATGAGAAGCTTCATTGCTATTGAATCACAAAAGGCAAACAAGACACCTTCATGAAGAGAAAAGTGGTTATTAACAAAAATGTGGGAAATCACATAATATAAATCTCAGTAATTACTGTAATAAATTGCTATTTTTATGTAAAAGTTTATTCTGGAATACATTTAGATCTGCTGAAATGCTATTTTTCAATACCAAAAGCCAACATTGGTACATCATTATGAGCTAATATACAGACTCTATTCATATTCCACCATTTCTAATACTAACTTCTTTTCACCCTTAGGATCCAATTCTGAATAGCATATTATATTTAGTCATCTTGTTTCCCCAGTTTCTTATGCTTTGTGCTACTTTCTCAGTCTCTTCTAGTTGTTTGTGACATTGGCAGTTTGGAGGAGGCCTAATACTTTTTAGAATATCTCTATTTTGGGGAAAGATCTGGTGCTTTTTTTTTTAAAGATTTGATTGGATTCATTGTTTTTTTTTTTAAATTACTCAATGAATTTATTACATTTATAGTTGTACAATGATGATCAGTCCAATTTTAATAGGAATTCCATCCCACAACCCAGAGCATCCCCCCACCCCCAAACTGTCTACTTTGGAAACCATAAGTTTCTCAAAGTCTGTGAGTCAGTATCTGTTCTGCAAAGAAGTTCATTGTGTCCTTGTTTTAGATTCCACATGTCAGTGAAAGCATGTGATGTTGGTGTCTCATTGTATGGCTGACTTCACCTAACATGATAATTTCTAGGTCCATCCATGTTGCTAAAAATTCTGGTATTTCTTTCCTTTTAATGGCTGAGTAATATTCCATTGTGTATATGTACCACTTTATCCACTCCTCTGTTGATGGGCATTTAGGTTGTCTCCATGTCTTGGCTATTGTATCATGTAATGCAATGAACATTGGAGTACATGTGTCTTTTTGAGTCATGGTTTTCTCTGGATAGATGCCCAGGAGTGGGATTGCTGGATCAAATGGTAATTCTATTTTTAGTTTTCTGAGGAATCTCCATACTGTTTTTCATAGTGGTTGTACCAATTTACAATCACACCAACAGTTTAATAGGGTTCCTTTTTCTCCACACCCTATCCAGTACTTATTGTTTGTGGACTTTTTGATGATGGCCACTCTGGCCGCTTTGAGGTGGTACCTCATAGAGGTTTTGATTTGCATTTCTCTAATGATGAGTGATGTTGAACATCTTTTCATGTGATTTTTGGCCATCCATATGTCTTCTTTGGAGAATTGTCTGTTTAGATCTTCCTCCCATTTTTTGACGGGGTTATTTGTTTTTTTGGTACTGAGCTGTAGAAGTTGTTTATAAATTTTGGAGATTAATCCCTTGTCAGTTGCTTCATTTGCAAAGATTTTCTCCCATTCTGTGGGTTGTCTTTTCGTTTTGTTTAGGGTTTCCTTTGCTATGCAGAAACTTTTGCAGAAACTTTTAAGTTTAATTAGGTCCCATCTGTTTGTTTTTGTTTTTACTGTCATTACCCTAAGAGGTGGATGTGGGAAGAAGTTGCTGTCATTTATGTTGGAGAGTGTTTTACCTCTGTTTTCCTCTAAGAGTTTTATAGTATCTGGTCTTATATCTAGGTCTTTAATCCATTTGGAGTTTATTTTTGTGTATGGTGTTAGGGAGTGTTCTAATCTCATTCTTTTCCATGTGGCTGTCCAGTTTTCCCAGCACCACTTACTGAACAGGCTGTCTTTCCTCCACTGTACATTCTTGCCTCCTTTCTCATAGATTAGTTGACTATAGGTGCATGGGTTTAATTCTGGGCTTTCTGTCCTGTTCCACTGATCTATATGTCTGTCTTTGTGCCAGTACCATATGGTTTTGATGACCGTCTGAAGTCAGGGAGCCTGATTCCTCCAGCTCCATTTTTCCTTTTCAGGATGTCTTTGGCTATTCTGGGTCTTTTGTGCTTCCAAACAAACTTCAAAATATTTTGTTCAAGTTCTGTGAAAAATGTCCTTGGTAATTTGACAGGGATTGCATCGAATCTGTAGATTGCCTTGGGTAGTATAGCCATTTTGATAACATTGACTCTTCCAGTCCAAGAGCATGGTATGTCTTTCCATCTATGTGTGTCATCTTTGATTTCAGTGTCTTATAGTTTTCAGAGTACAGGTCTTTTGTCTCTTTAGGTAGGTTTACTCCTAGGTATTTTATTCTTTTGGATGTGATGGTAAATGGGATCACTTCCCTAATTTCTCTTTCTGATCTTTCATTGTTAGTATATAGAAATGCCATCGATTTCTGTGTATTAATTTTGTATCCTGCAACTTTGCCAAATTCATGGATGAGCTCTAACAGTTTTCTGGTAGAGTCTTTGGGATTCTCTAGATATAGGATCATGTCATCTGAAAATAGTGATAGTTTTACTTCTTCCTTTCCCATTTGGATTCCTTTGATCTCTTTTACGTCTCTGATAGCTGTGGCTAGGACTTCCAAAACTATGTTGAAGAGTAGTGGTGAGAGCGGACATCCTTGTCTTGTTCCTGATCTCAGTGGGAATTCTTTCAGCTTTTCACCATTGAGAATGATGTTAGCTGTGGGTTTGTCATATGTGAACTTTATTATGTTGAGGTAGGTTCCCTCTATGCCCACTTTCTGAAGCGTTTTTATCAGAAACGAGTGTTGGTTTTTGCCAAAGGCTTTTTCTGTGTCCATTGAGAGGACCACATGGTTTTTATTCTTCAATATATTAATGTGGTGTATCACAGTGATTGATTTGTGGATGTTGAAGAATCCTTGCATCCCTGGGATAAATCCCACTTGATCATGATGTACAATCCTTTTAATGTATTGTTGGATGCAGTTTGCTAGTATTTTGTGGAGGATTTTCACATCAATGCTCATCAGTGAAATTGGCCTGTAGTTTTCTTTTTTTGTGGAATCTTTGTCTGGTTTTGGTATCAGGGTGATGATGGCCTCATAGAATGAGTTTGGGAGTTTCCCTTCCTCTGCAATTTCTTGAAATAGTTTCAAGAGGAGAGGTATTAACTCTTCTCTAAATGTCTTATAGAATTCTCCTGTGAATCCATCTGGTCGTGGACTTGTGTTTGTTGGAAGTTTTTAAATCAAACTTTCAATTTAGTTCTTGTCATTTTTTTCTATTTCATCTTGGTTTAGTCTTGGAAGATTGTACTTTTCTGAGAATTTGTCTGTTTCTTCTAGATTTTGCATTTTGTTAGTGTATAGTTGCATATAGTAGTCTCTTATGATCCTTTGTATTTCTGTGATGTCCGCTGTTACTTCTCCTTTTTCATTTCAAATTTTATTGATTTGAGTCCTCTCTCTTTTTTTCTTGATAAGTCTGGCTAAAGATTTATCAATTTCATTGATCTTTTCAAAGAACCAGCTTTTTGTTTCTTGGATCTATTCTATGGTTTTCTTCATTTCTATTTCATTGATTTCTGCTCTGATCTTTATGATTTCTTTCCTTCTACTAACTTTAGGTCTTGTCTGTTCTCTCTCGAGCTGCTTTAGATGTAAAGTTAGCTTGTTTATTTGAGCTTTTTCTTGTTTCCTGAGGTGGGCTTGTATAAACTCCTCTTAGAATGGCTTTTGCTGCATCCCATAGGTTTTGGATTGTCGTATCTTTGTTGTCATTGTTTCTAGGTATTTTTTAATTTCCTCTTTTATTTCTTCAGTGATCCATTGGTTGTTGAGTCTCCACGTGTTTGTGTTTTTTGCAGTTTTTTTCTTGTTGTTGGATTTCCAGTCGTATAGCATTGTGGTCGGAAAAGATGCTTGATGTGATTTCAATTTTCTTAAAGTTACCAAGGTTTCATTTGTATCTCAGGATGTGATCAATCTTAGAGAATGTTCCATGTGCTCTTGAGAAGAATGTGTATTCTGCTGCTTTTGGATGGAATGTACTTTAAATATCTATTAAGTCCATCTGGTCTAACGCTTCATTTAGGGCCTGTGTTTCCTTATTGGTTTTCTGTCTGGATGATCTGTCCATTGCTGTAAATGGGGTGTTAAAGTCCCCCACTTTGATCATGTTATTGTCGATTTGTCCTTTTAAGGTTGTTAGCAGTTGCCTTATATATTGTGGTGAACCTGTGTTGGGTGCGTAGATATTTAAAATTGTTATATCTCTTCTTGGATTGATTCTTTGATCATTAGATAGTGACCTTCCTTGTCCCTTAAAATATTCTTCATTTTAAAGTCTATTTTGTCTGATATGAGTATTGCTACTCCAGCTTTCTTTTGATTCCCGTTTGCATGGAATATTTTCTTTCATCCCTAGAATTGAAGTGGGTCTCTTGAAGCCCGCATATCTATGGATCTTGTTTTTGTGTCCATTCAGCCAGTCTATGTCTTTTGGTTGGGGCGTTTAGTCCATTAACATTTAAGGTAATTATTGATATGTATGTTCTTATTGCCATTTTATGAATTGCTTTGGATTTGTTTTTGTTGCTCTTTTTTTCTTCCCTCTTCTCTTGTTCTCTCCTCTTCTGGTTTGATGACTATCTTTAGTGTTGTATTTGAGTTGATTTTTCTTATTTGTTCATGTATTAATTTTAGATTTTTGGTTTGCAGTTATTCTGAGGTTTTGATGTAAGAGTCTATATATATACGAGATTGTTTTAAGTTGTTGGTCTCTTAATTGCAAGTGCATCTCCAGTGTCCTGCATTTGTACCCACCTCTTCTCATGATTTCTGATTTTGGTGCATCATTGTGCATGGATAATTTCGTATCTTTACTGTATGTATACCCTTACTGGTGAGCTTTGTCATTTGTGGAATTTTTGTTTCCTGTTGCTGATCTTTTCTTTCCTGCCTAGAGAAGCTCCTTTAGTATTTGTTGTAAGGCTGGTTTAGTGTTGGCTGAATTCTCTCAGCGTTTGCTTATCTGTGAAGTTTTTGATTTCTCCTTCAAATCTGAATGAGAGCCCTGCTAGGTAAAGTAATCTTGGTTGGAGGTTTTTTCCTTTCATCACATTAAGTATATCATGCCACTCCCTTCTGGCCTGCAGAGTTTCTGCTGAAAAAATCTGCTGATAACCTTATCGGGGTTCCCTTGTGTGTTATTTGTTCCTTTTCCCTAGCTGCTTTCAAGATTTTCGCTTTGTCTTTAATTTCGGCCATTTAAATTAATATGTGTCTTGGGGTATTCCTCCTTGGGTTTATTTTATATGGTACTGGTTGTGCTTCCTGGATTTGAGTGAGTGGTTCCTTTCCCATGCTAGGGAAGTTTTCGGCTATTATCTCTTGGAATATTTTTTCTGTCCCCTTCTCTCTCTCTTCTCCTTCTGGCACCCCTGTAATATGGATGTTGGTACATTTAACATTGTCCCAGATTTCTCTGAGGCTCTCTTCATTTGTTTTCAATCTCTTTTTTCTTTTCTGTTCCACATCCATGATTTCCACTTATCTGTCCTCCACCTCACTTATTCATTCTTCTGCCTCCTGTATTCTGCTGTTAGCTGCTTCTAGTGAATTTTTTATTTCAGTTACTGTATTTCTCATCTCTTCTTGTTTAGGTTTTATATCTTGATATCTTGTATCTCTTTGCTCAGTGTTTCTTGTAAGTTATTCATCTTTGCCTCCAGTTTATTTCCAATGTCTTGCATTATTTTCAGCATCAACAGTCTAAAGTCTTTTTCCTGGAGGCTTAGAATCTCCTGATCACTTAGCTGTTTTTCTTGGGTTTGTTTGTTTTTTTTCTCCCTCATCTGAATTATAGTCCTCTGTCTTTTCATTTTTATAGGTTTTTGATGTGGTGACCTTTTTACAGATAATAGAGTTGTAGCTCTCTTACTTCTGGTGGCTTCCCCTGTTGTGGCTGAGGTTGGTCTGGGGGCTTGCTGTAGTCTTCCTGATGGGAGGGGCTGATGCCTGCCCACTAGTAGGTGGAGCTGATTCCTATCCCTCTGCTGGGTGGGGCTTTGCCTCTAGATGGGATTTGAGGCAGCTCTGTGCCTGGGGGGGTCTTTAGGCAGCCTATTTACTGATGGGTGGGGTTATGATCCCACTTGGTTTGTTGCTTGCCCTGGGGCTTCTCAGAGCTGATGGGTGGGGCCAGATTTTCCCCAAATGGCCACCTCCAGAGAAAGGCATGCTGCTGAATAGTCCCAAGAGCTTTACCTCCAATGTCCTTCCCCCACAACAAGCCACATTCACCCCTCTTTTCCCAGGAGGTCCTCCAAGAACTGAGGTCAGGTTTGACCCAGATTCTTACGGAGACTTTGCTTTGCCCTGGGACCCAGTGCACGTGAAAGTCTGTGTGTGTCTTTTAAGAATTGGGTCTCCGTTTCCCCCAGTCCCATGGAGCTCCTGCACACAAGCCCCACTGGCCTTCAATGTCAGATGCTCTCAGGGCTCTTTCTCCCAGTGCCAGATCCCCACACTTGGGAGTTTGATGTGGGACTCAGAACTCTCACTCCTGTAGGTGAGTCTCTGTGAACCAGTTACTTTCCAGTCTCTGGGGCTTCCCACCCAGGAGGTGTGGGGTTGCTTCTATCACATAATCGCCCCTCCTACCTCTTGATGTGGCCTCCTCTTTGTCTTCTGGAGTAGGATATCTTTTTGAAAGTTTCTGGTCCTTTGATGGAAGATTGCTCAGCATTTAGTTGTAGATTTTATTATTTTTAGGAGAGAGGTTGAGCTTCAGTCCTTCTATTCTGCCATCTTAATCCCATCTTTGCCCCCATTCACTTTCCATTTTCCTTATTATTTCAGTGTGACATAGTGGAAAGAAGTGAAGGCTACAGGTTTCACTCCATACAGTTTAGGGATCTTAAAGCACCATGAGCTTGCTTCTTTGGAAGCAGTAGAAAAAACTGAGTTTCCCTTCAGTCTTGTTTTAAACCAAACTCCTTAACCCTCCTGTGGCAGAGATTGCTCTATGGTTTTTGTTTTGTTTTGTTTTTCTCAGTTAATCTTTTTAAAACCTTTTTTATTTTAATGATTTTTATTTTTTCCATTATATTTGGTTTACAGTATTCTGTCAATTTCTACTGCACAGGAAAATGACCCAATCACACACATATATACATACTTTCTCACATAGTCCTCCATCATGTTCCATAAGTGACTAGATCTAGTTCCCTGTGCTATACAGCAGGATATCATTGCTTATCCACTCCAAATGCAGCAGTTTGCATCTATTACCCCAGATTCCCAGTCCATCCCACTCCCTCCCCCTCCCCCTTGGCAACCACAAGTCTGTTCTCTAAGTCCATGAGTTTCTTTTCTTCAGAATGGTTCATTTGTGGCATATATTAGATTCCAGATATGGGTTTATGGGTTTTTAGAAGAAAATCTCATCTATCACTGTTGCTGTTAACCAAGTTTCCAAGATTAAAGTAGTATTTTCCAGGTCTCTGTTATGTGGTTACTGTGTATCTATTTCAATGGTCTTATTGATTGGGCTGGACTTGGTGATTCCTATCCAATCACAAGGAGTGGGTGGAGTTAATTAAGGTCCACTGCCTATAAAGGGAATTATCTTTGTGACTTGATTTGCATTTATCTATTAGAAGGATTGGTCTCTTCCCTTATTTATTCAATATTGATAATAATATATAATGTGAAGGACTGAATTATATATGTATATAACTTTGTATTCTAATTCAATAATAACATATTAATTTTGTTCCTCAGAATATTTCAGCTTTGGCTACTGGAAATTCTTTCAGGTTGAGACAGGTATCTCTTTAATTTTTCCCAGTATTTTCTTTTTGGTGAATTTCTTATCTTTTTCCAGTATGAGATGCTCTGGGCTCCTATTTTCTCTGTTCCTGACTTAGAATCAACTCATTTTTTCCAAGTAGCTTTTTATTAGAGAATGACATTAGAAACTGTCATTTGTTTAGAAGTGAAACTTTATCTCATGAGGGAATTCTGGAGGTGTCTTTCAAATGTGTTTTTACTGTTATTGTTTTTGTCAAAATATGTGACTATTTCAGATGGAATAGAAAGTTTTTGTGCAAAGTGTAAATTACTGCATAAAGTAAGACTGCAGAGTTGGAAGTCCTATCTCTCAATCTTCCACAGAAACATTGCTATAACAATGTTGGTACCAGGACAGCTTGAAGAGAAACTTAGAATCTTTCTACTAAGAATCAGAAGCACCCTAGAGGAGCACAAACTGAGAGTAATCACATTTATAGGGGTAAAAAGAGCAGTTTTGGTTTACCCATGTCAGTCCCTCACCAAACCAATTTAGATTAGCAGCACCAAGATTAACACCTTGGCAAATGACTTCTCCCACGGAGAAAGGGAGTTTGATTGTAGTGTGTGCCTGGCTTCTTAGTCTCTCAGTACATTCTATATGCAGTCAGTTTCTGTCATGCCCTTTATTAAGTGTTGACTGCCTTGAAAACTGGGTCCCCCTAGATTACATAGAAACAAAGAAAAAGGAGGACACTGTATTTACAGCCAGTGCTTCAAGTTTGGAAATAGGTATAGAACTGAAGTTTTTCCTGCCCAGGAGAAGTATGGAAGCAAAATGACCTTGTCCTCAGTATCACAGATTATCCTTCATAGAGTTAGTTTCTGTCTCACCTCATAGGAAGCATTGCACGACCTGGGGCCAAGTCCCCCGAGATAGTCAGGAACAAAGAAAAGGGCAGCACCTGCCCTTTAAATCTGGTGCTGCTCTGCAAAATTGGGAGTAGCCACATATGTGATGTTTTTCCCTTCACAGGAAAGGAAGGAGGCACAAAGAATCTTGTCCTCCCCATTTCAGTGTGCCCTACATGAAATTATTTCTATCTGGTCTCATAAAATGGGCTAAACAATTAACAGAGCTGGGTTCTCTGGGAAGGTCAGGAACAACAACAACAGAAAAAAACTGGGTGTCCTCTTACAACCAGCACTGCTCAGCATGATTGAGAAAAAGTGGAAACCTGAGATTTCTTCAAGGAGGTAAGAAAGTAGGCTTTGCCCCGAGACTTACACTGCACTCCATGAAGTGTCAGTCTTTATCATGCCTCTTACTGAACACAGCTGTTTGATGATCTCTCCAACTATGTCCCCTAAAGCCTAGGAAAGGCAGCTCTTTTTCAAAGTGTACAGAAACAGTGCAAACCTGCAAGAAAAAAGAAAACACAATGCATTCAAAGGGAAAAACATCTCTATAAACCAATCTCAAAGATATAAACATCTGTGAAGTGCCTTTTCTATTTGTTTGATTATTAAATTTTAGATTGCACATAAAAGTGATACAATGTGCAGTATTATACATTTGTTTGGGTTACATCACTTAGCTTATCACCCCCAATGTTTATCCACATTGTTGAAATTGACAGAATTTCCTTCTTTCTCATGGCTGAATAAGATTTGATTGCATTACACACACACACATGCACACACACACACTCACACTCACATTTTACTGCTCCGTTTGATGGACAATAAATTTGATTGTTTCCATACCTGGACTGTTGTAAATAATGATACCTGTTCTTGATTTTTTTTTCCTTTTGATATATACCCAGAAGTAGGATGCTGGTATTTCTGGTTTACCGAGGAGCCTCCACACTGTTGTCCATAGTGGCTGTACTGGTTTGCATTCCCACATCCTCATCAGCATTTTTTTTCTCTGGTCTGTTCTATAATGGCCATTCTAACAGGTGTGAGGTGATATCCTTCAGTGATTTTGATTTCCATTTCCTTGATGATTATTGATATTGATCATGTACCTTATGATCAGTTGATATTCCAGTATCTGATGGCCATTTATTTGTCTTCTTTGGTAAAACGTCTACTCAAGTATTTTGCTTATTTTTAAACTGACTTAGTAATAATATCTTGCTACTGAGTTTTATGAGATCCATGTCTATGTTGGATATTAACCTCTTATTTAATGTGTGGTTTGCAAACTTCTTTCCTATTCAACAAGTTTGTCTTTAATTTTGTATTTCAAATGCTGAGTGGAAGCTTTTTAATTTGAGGCAGTCCTTCCTTTTTGTTTTGCTTTTGGGTCAAATCCAACAACAAAAAAATCATAGCCAAAACCCATGTCAAGGGTTTTATTATTCTTTTTCCTTTTTAGGGCACATGGAGGTTCCCAGGCTAGGGGTTGAATTGGAGCTGCAGCTGCTGGCCTTTTCCACAGCCACGGCAATGCCAGATCTGAGCAGCATCTGTGACCTACACCATAGCTCATGGCAATACCAGGTCCTTAATCCACTGAGTGAGATAAGGGATCGAGCCCACATCCTCATGGATAGTAGTTAGGTTTGTTAATTCTGTCCCATAATGGGAACTCCACCTCTTATGTTTTATACTAAGATTTTTACGGTTTCAAATATTGCATTCAAATTTTTAATCCATTTTTAGTTAGCTTTGGTATGTGGTACAAAAGAGGGGCCCAGTTTCATTTTTTTGCAAGTGACTTTCCAGTTTTCCCAACACTACTTCTAGAAGAAACTATCTCCCCACCCTACCCATATGTTCTTCTCTGCTTTGTCAAAAAAAAATTTTTTTTAAGGCCACACCCTTGTCATATAGAAATTCCTGGACAAGGAATCGAAACCGAGCCACAGCTGCAGCAATGCCAGATACTTCAACCCACTGCACCAGGCTAAGGATTGAAGCTGCACCTCCACAGAGACCCAAGCATCTGCAGTCAGATATTTAACCCACTGTGCCAAAGCAGGAACTCCAGTCAAAAGTTGATTGACTATATATGAATGGGTTTATTTCCAGGCAAAACCATTATTTTAAGGAGCTGAGTGACATAGAAGAGTATAAAGATAGAACCATGAATAAAATCAGAAAGACAGTGTACAAATAAAATGAGAAGTTCAACAAAGAAATGAAAACAAAAGAAGAAAATGTTGGAGCTGAAAATTGGAAAAATGAACTGAAACTCAATATAGGATCCCCAAAGCAGACTTGATCAGAAGACCATTTGATATTTGCTCAGAGCAAAATGAAAAACATTAATGAAAAAGTGTGGATTAAGTATAGAGGAATTAGAGACTCTTATCAAGTTAAACTATGCATGTATTATATAAGTTCCATAAAGAAAATGAGAAAGGTGCAGAAAACTTATTGAAATTGGAAATTCCCCCAAATTAGAATTCTCACCCCCTGGCCTAGCCCTAGCATCTCCATATCCAGCCCCAGGTCCTACTAAGGTGACAGTTGCTGGTGGCATACCCTGAGGAAATACATAACATGATCATGTCAGATCCATTTCTCCTGCCAAAGCTAATGGGCACAGGCAAACTATATAGGGATGCTCCAACACATGCACACCTTCTCAGGGCCACAATAAGTACCTGTTTTACCTAATTTCATAGGCAGATAAAGTGAAGTAAAGTGAGAAAACAGAGGAATTTGTTTCAATTTAAAAAGCAAGGAACCCCCCCCAAAACAACTAATGAAACAATTTATCAGATAAAGACTTCAAAACATTAGTAATGAGAATTCTAACAGAACTAGAAAAAAACAGATGAACACAATGCGAGATTTAACAAGGAATTAGAAAATGTGAAAAAGAACATCAAAACTGAAATATATGATAAGAGAAATGAAAAACATTAGGAGCCTTTCCTCTAAAATCCAGAACAAGCAAGGATGTGCACTCTTGCCACTTCGCTTTAACATATTATTGTGAGTTCAAGCCACAATCAGAGAAGAAAAGGCATCCAAATTGGAAAGGAAAAAGTAAAACTGTCACTAATAGCAAATGGCATGATGCTATACCTAGAAATAAACCAGAAAACTATTCAAGTATATAAATTCAGTAAAGTTGTAGGATATGAGATTAATATATAGACATCTTTTGCTGTTCTACACTGTTCTACATAAGGTACTATGAGAAAGAGAAAACAAAAAAATCCCATTTCAATTTACAAAAAAAGAATAAAATTAATAGGAATAAACTTAACCAAAGACATGAAGGACCTGTACTCTGAAAACTAATACACTGAGGAAGGAAATGGATGCTGATAAAAGGAATAGATATCTCATGCTCTTGGAAGAATTTATATTGTTGAAAAAGCCCTACTACCCAATGCAATTCCCACAAAGAAAAGATAATGAGAAGCGCCTGAACACCCAATGCATACAAGAATAAATGAAAAGGGAAATTTAAAAATATCTTAAAAGCAGAAACACAAAGTACCTAAGCATATGGAATACAGGAAAAACAATTCAAGGAGATATGTTTACAGTGATGAATGCGTACATAAAAACAGTTCTTGAGAGGGGATCAAGATGATGGAGTAGGAAGATTGTGAGTTCACCTCCTCCCATGGACACACCGAAATTACAACTACTTACAGAGAAATTATCTCTGAAAATGACCAGAAGACTAGCAATGAAAACTTTCCAGAACTAAAGATGTAAAGAAGGAGAAAGCATAAGGCAGGTGGGAGGATTAGAAACACAGTCTAGTTAGAACCCACACATCCAGCACAGTAATCCACAACTGGAAGACATCACAACTGTATAGCACCTCCACAAGGAGGGAGGAGAACCCAGGTTTCCTACACTGGGAAGAAAACACAGCAGGTCTGGCTTTGAAAACCTATAAGCCTTACTTTCAAGAGAGATGGAGGCTAAAGGAAACTGAGGCTGTGCTTTATAGGGCACAACAAAATCTCACGTGTTCCCAGTCCCTGTGCAGAGCCAATAGTTTGAAAAACACCTGGGTCAGACCCATTTTAATCTGAGAGAGCTTCCTGAAATGCAAGAAGCAGCTGGGACTCCCACTAGGAACTAAGACATTGGCAAGCAACATTTTAGAATCTTCTCCCTGTCTGATTAGTATCAGGGCCCTGCCCCATCTACCACCATGTCTACAGCACTGCTGTAGCACAAGGCCTCACAACCAGACACACAGGGGGTCTACCCTCCCCATCCGTGCCCCTGGAACACCACATAGCCCACCATACTGGAGAGCTGCCTTGCCTACAAGCACACCCATAGCAGTCACGTAATGCAGGGTCTCATAGCTACTTAGGCCAGGCTCCAACACTCCTATCGGCTTGTCCATAGTAGGTGGCCATACTGAAAAAGTGTTCAAGGTAATGATTTTAAAGATGCTCACCCAAGTCAGGAGAAGAATAAATAAACATAGAACTTAAACCAAGAGTAATAAAATGTAAAAAAGAACCGAACAAGGGGAGTTCCTGTCGTGGCTCAGTGGTTAACGAATCCGACTAGGAACCATGAGGTTGCAGGTTCGATCCCTGGCCTTGCTCAGTGGGTTAAGGATCTGGCATTGCTGTGAGCTGTGGTGTAGGTTGCAGATGCGGCTCGGATCCTGCATTGCTGTGGCTCTGGAGTAGGTCGGCGGCTATGGCTCCAATTTGACCCCTAGCCTGGGAACATCTACATGCCATGGGAGCAGCCCTAGAAAAGGCAAAAACACCAAAAAAAAAAAAAAAAAAAACTGAACATCTAAAAATACAATAACAGATTAAAACAAACACCAAACACACATGCGCACACACACACACTCAGAATGGAAGCAGCATTAGACTATGTGATACAGAAGAACATAGCAATGATCTGGAAGACAGAGGATTGAAAATTACCAAAGCTGAATGCAAAAAGAAAAAAGAATTAAGACAAGACGTAAAGGGACCTCATAGACAACATCAGGAATACTAACAGTAGCATTATAGGGGTCCCAGAAAGGGGAGAAAGAGGGAGAGGGGCAGAGAACTTGTTAGAAGATATAATGACTGACAACTTTCCTACATTGGAGAGGAAATAGACATCCAGGTCCAGGAAACAGTCCCAAACAACATGGAGGCAGACAGGCCCACACCAAGACACATCATAGTTTAAGTGTCAAAATTAAAGACAAAGAGGGATCATAGAAGCAGTGAAATAAAAATAATTATGTGCAAGGTATTCCCAAAGACTATCAGCTACATTTTCAGCAGACTTTACAGATCAGAAAGGAGTAACAGGATATATTCAATGAGTTAAAGGGAAAAAACCCACAAGAATATACAACCAGCAAGATTATGATTCAAAATTCAATGAGAGAGCAAGAATATCCCAGACTAGCAAAAGCTAAATGAATTCATCACGAATAAAAACAGCTTTATAAGAAATGTTGAAGGGGAGTTTTCACTGTGGCTCAGTGCTAATGAACCCGACTAGTATCCATGAGGTCATGGTTTGATCCCTGGCCTCGTTGAGTGGGTTAAAGTACCTGGCATTGCCATGAGCTGTGGTGTAGGTTGCAGATGCAGCTTGGATCTGGCATTACCATGGCTGTGGTGTAGGCCAGCAGCTGCAGATATGATTTGACCCCTAGCCTGGGAACTTCCATATGCTGCACCTGTGGTCCTTAAAAATGTTGGAACTGATTTAGGCAATATCATATGATATTTCTCTTCCACTGGCTTACTTAGAATGATAATTTCTAGGTCCATTCATGTTGCTGCAAATGGCATTATTTTCTTGCTTTTTTATAGCTGAGTAATGTTCCACTCTATATATGCACCAATCTTCTTTACCCATTTCTCTGCCAATGAACACTTAAATTTCTTCCATATCTTGTACATTTCAAATAGTGGTGCTGTGAACACTTGGGTGTGAACACTGTATCTTTTCAAATTATGTTTTTCTCTAGATATATGCCCAGGAGTGGGGTTGCAAGATGATATAGTGGCTCTGTTTTAATTTTTTAAAGAACCTCCATATTGTTCTCCATAGTGATTATACCAATTTACACTCCCACAACAGTGTAGGAGGGTTTTCTTTTCTCCACAACCTCTCCAGCATTTTATTATTTGTAGACTTTTTGTTGATGGCCATTCTGACCAGTGTGAGGTGATACCTCATTGTAGTTTTGATTTGTATTTCTCTAAAAATTAGCAACACTCAGCATCTTTTAATGTACCTATTGCCCATCTTTATATCTTTTAGAAAAATATCTTTTCCACTCATTTTTTGATTGGGTTTTTGTTGTTTTTGTTTTTTTGATATTGAGCTGTGTGACCTGGTTGTATATTTTGGAGAGTAATCCCCTGTCAGTCACATCATTTGCGAATATTTTTCCCCATTCTGTGGGTTGTCTTTTTGTTTATGGTTTCCTTTGCTGTGAAAAAGCTTGTAAGTTTAATCAGGTCCCATTTGTATATTTTCATCTTTATTTCCATTACTCTAGGAGATGGATCCAAAGAGATACTGCTATGATTTATGTCAAAGAGTGTTCTGCCTATGTTTTCCTCTAGGAGTTTTAGCAGATCCAGTCTTATATTAAGATCTTTAATCCATTTTGAGTTTACTTTTGTGTATGATGTTAGAGAATAATTCCATCCTTTTCCACGTAGCTGTCCAGTTTTCTCAAAACCACTCATTGAAGAGACTTTCTTTTCTCCATTGTATATTTTTGCCTTCTTTGTTGTAGATTAATTGACTATGTGGGTATATTTGGGGGCTTTTTATCCTTTTCCACTGACCTGTATATCTGTTTTTGTGCCAGTAACATACTGATTTGATGACTATAGTTTTGTAGTGTAGTCTGAAGTCAAGGAAGTTGATTCCTCTGGCTCCATTTTTCTTTCTCAAGATCGCTTTGGCTATTGGAGTCTTTTCTGTTTCAATACAAATTTTAAAATTTGTTCTGGTTTTTTGAAAATGCCATTGATAACTTCATAGGGAATGTATTGAATTTGTAGATTGCTTGAGTAGTAGTCATTTTGATAATACTGATTCTTCCAATCCAATAACACAGTATATCTTTCCATCTGTTTCTTTCTTTTTTCTTTTTTTTTTTTTTCCACCTCAAAAATGGAGTTCCCCAGGCAGGGATCAGATCTGAGCTGCATTTGCAACCTAAACCACAGCTGCAGCAATGCTGGATTCTTAACCCACTGTGCTGGGCCAGGTATCAAACCTGTGCCAAGATGCCTTTGATCCTGTTATGCCACAGTGGGAACTTCTGTTTGTTTCATTTTTTATTTCTTTAATCATTGTCTCATAGTTTCTGGAGTATAGGTCTTTTGCCTCCTCAGGTAGGTTTATTCCTAGGTATTTTATTCTTTTTGTTTCCTTAATTTCTGAGTTTTCAGTGTTAGTGTATAGAAATGCAAGATTTCTGTGTGTTAATTTTGTATCCTGCAAATTTAATGAATTCATCAATGAGCTATCATAGTTTTCCAGTAGAATCTTTAGGATATTCTATGTATAATACATGTTATTTTCAAAGAGTGACTGTTTTCTTCTTCTTTTGCAATTTGGGTTTCTTTTCTTTTTCTTCTTTGTTATGGCTAGCACTTCCAAAAATATGTTGATTAAAAGTGGCAAGAATAGACATCCTTGTTTTACTCCTGATCTTATAGGAAATGCTTTCAGCTTTTCACCATTGAGTTTGATGTTAGCTGTGGGATTGTCATATATGGCCTTTATTATGTTAAGGTAGCTTCCCTAGATGCCCATGTTCCTGAGAGGTTTTTTGTTTGTTTGTTTGTTTTTTGTCTTTTTAGGGCCGTACCCACAGCATATGGAGGTACCCAGGCTAGGAGTCTAATTGGAGCTGTTGCTGCCAGCCTAGGCCAGAGCCACAGCAACACAGGATCCAAGACGCATCTGCTCACCACAGCTCACGGCAACACCAGATCCTTAACCCACTGAGCGAGGCCAGGGATTGAACCCACAGCGTCATGGTTCCTAGTCAGATTCGTTTCCACTGTGTCATGACGGGAACTCCCTGAGAGTTTTTATCATAAATGAATATTGAAGTTTTTCCAAGAGCTTTTTCTCCAGGTAATTTTTAATTTCCTTCTTGATTTCCTCATTGACCCATTGGTTTTTTAGTAGCATGTTGTTTAGTCTCCATGTAGTAGGTTTTTTCTCATTTCTTTTCCTGTGGTTGATTTCTAGTTTCACACCATTGTGGTCAGAGAATATACTTGAAATAATTTCTATACTTTTAAATTTGTTGACATTAGCTTTGTACCCCAATATGTGATCAATTCTTGAGAATATTCCATGTGCACCTGAGAAGAATGTATATTCTGATTTTTTTGGATGTAATGTCCTGAAAATGTCAATTAAGTCTAACTTTTCTATTGTTTCCTTTAGGCTCTCTGTTGCTTTATCGATTTTCTGTCTAGAAGATCTGTCCACTGATGTGAGTGGGGTGTTAAAATCTCCTACTATGATTATATTCCCATCAATCTCTCCTTTTATGTCTGTTAGTATTTGTTGTAGGTATCTAGGTGCTCCTATATTAGGGACATGTATATTGATGACTGTAATATCTTCTTCTTGAATGTATCTTTTAACCATTAAATAGCATCCTTCTTTGTCTTTCTTTATGGACTTCATTTTAAAGTCTATTTTGTCTGATATGAGTATTGCTACCCCTGCTTTCCTGTCTTGTCCATTGGCATGAAATGTCTTTTCCCATCCCCTTCACTTTCAATCTATAGGTATACTTTGTCCTAAGGTGAGTTTCTTGTAGGCAGCAGATTGAAGGTTTTTGCTTTTTCATCCATTCTTCCACTCTGTGTCTTTTGATTGGAGCTCTCAGCCCATTGACATTTAAGGTGATTATTAATATTTATTTATTGCCATTTTAAGCCTTGTTTTTCAGTCAGTCAACTCTATGTGTTTCTCTCCTTCTTCTTCTTCTTTTTTTTTTTTTTTTTGGATGGATGGTTTCCATCTATTTTATACTTGAGTATTTTTCTTTTCAGTTTTTGTGAATATAATGCTTGGCTTTGATTTGTGGTTGCTCTGTTTTTTAAGTATGTTGACACCTTCCTATATCTGCCTTCTTTAGCCTGATAATCATATAGGCTCAAACGCATCATTAAGATAAAAAAAAGAATCTATTTTTATTACTTCCCTTACCCACATTGTGTGATTTTGATGTCTTCTTTTTTTTTTTTTATTAACATCTTCATGTTTGGGTCTGTAATGCTGGCTTATTTAAGTGACTCCTTTCAATTGTGGTTTCCTGCATCCTATTTCTTCTTTTTTTTTTTAATTTAGAGAAGCCCTTTAAGTATTTCTTTTAGAATGGGTTTTGTATTGCTGTACTCTTTCAGCTTTTTTTTTGTTGGAGAAATTCTTTATTTCCCCTTCTATTTTATTTTTTTTATTTTTATAATTTTTTTATTTTCCGACTGTACAGCAAGGGGGTCAGGTTATCCTTACATGTATACATTGCAATTACAGTTTTTTCCCCCACCCTTTCTTCTGTTGCAACATGAGTATCTAGACATAGTTCTCAATGCTACTCAGCAGGATCTCCTTGTAAATCTATTCTAGGTTGTGTCTGATAAGCCCAAGCTCCCGATCCCTCCCACTCCCTCCCCCTCCCATCAGGCAGCCACAAGTCTCTTCTCCAAGTCCATGATTTTCTTTTCTGAGGAGATGTTCATTTGTGCTGGATATTAGATTCCAGTTATAAGTGATATCATATGGTATTTGTCTTTGTCTTTCTGGCTCATTTCCCTCAGTATGAGATTCTCTAGTTCCATCCATGTTGCTGCAAATGGCATTATGTCATTCTTTTTTATGGCTGAGTAGTATTCCATTGTGTATATATACCACCTCTTCCGAATCCAATCATCTGTCGATGGACATTTGGGTTGTTTCCATGTCCTGGCTATTGTGAATAGTGCTGCAATGAACATGCGGGTGCATGTGTCTCTTTTAAGTAGAGTTTTGTCCGGATAGATGCCCAAGAGTGGGATTGCAGGGTCATATGGAAGTTCTATGTATAGATTTCTAAGGTATCTCCAAACTGTTCTCCATAGTGGCTGTACCAGTTTACATTCCCACGAGCAGTGCAGGAGGGTTCCCTTTTCTCCACAGCCCCTCCAGCACTTGTTATTTGTGGATTTATGAATGATGGCCATTCTGACTGGTGTGAGGTAGTATCTCATGGTAGTTTTGATTTGCATTTCTCTTATAATCAGCGATGTTGAGCATTTTTTCATGTGTCTGTTGGCCATCTGTATATCTTCCTTGGAGAACAGTCTATTCAGGTCTTTTGCCCATTTTTCCATTGATTGATTGGTTTTTTTGCTGTTGAATTGTATAAGTTGTTTATATATTCTAGAGATTAAGCCCTTGTCGGTTGCATCATTTGAAACTATTTTCTCCCATTCTGTAAGTTGTCTTTTTGTTTTCTTTTGGGTTTCCTTTGCTGTGCAAAAGCTTTTCAGTTTGATGAGGTCCCATGGGTTTATTTTTGCTCTAGTTTCTATTGCTTTGGGAGACTGACCTGAGAAAATATTCATGATGTTGATGTCAGAGAGTGTTTTGCCTATGTTTTCTTCTAGGAGTTGGATGGTGTCCTGTCGTATATTTAAGTCTTTCAGCCATTTGGAGTTTATTTTTGTGCATGGTGTGAGGGTGTGTTCTAGTTTCACTGCTTTGCATGCAGCTGTCCAGGTTTCCCAGCAATGCTTGCTGAATAGACTTTCTTTTTCCCATTTTATGTTCTTGCCTCCCTTGTCAAAGATTAACTGACCATAGGTGTCAGGGTTTATTTCCGGATTCTCTATTCTGTTCCATTGGTCTGTCTGTCTGTTTTGATACCAGCACCACACTGTTTTGATGACTGTGGCTTTGTAGTATTTCTTGAAGTCTGGGAGAGTTATGCCTCCTGCTTGGTTTTTGTTTCTCAGGATTGCTTTGGCGATTCTGGGTCTTTTGTGGTTCCATATAAATGTTTGGATTGTTTGTTTTAGTTCTGTGAAAAATGTCATGGGTAATTGGATAGGGATTGCATTGAATCTGTAGATTGCTTTGGGTAGGATGGCCATTTTTACAATATTGATTTTCCCAATCCAGGAACATGGAATATCTTTCCATTTCTTTACATCTTCTTTGATTTCTTTGATTAAAGTTTTATAGTTCTTGGCATATAGGTCCTTTACCTCCATGGTCAGGTGTATTCCGAGGTATTTGATTTTGTGAGGTACAATTTTAAAAGGTATCATATTTTTGTATTCCTTTTCTAATGTTTCATTGCTGGTATACAGAAATGCAACTGACTTCTGAATGTTAATCTTATATCCTGCTACTTTGCTGAATTTATTAATCAGTTCAAGGAGTTTTGGGGTTGAGTCCTTAGGGTTTTCTAGGTATAGTATCATGTCATCTGCATACAGTGACAGTTTGATCTCTTCTCTTCCTATATGGATGCCTTTTATTTCTTTTGTTTGTCTAATTGCTGTGGCCAGGACTTCCAAAACTATGTTGAAGAGCAGTGGTGAGAGTGGGCATCCCTGTCTTGTTCCAGATTTGAGTGGGAAGGCTTTCAGTTTTTCCCCATTGAGTATTATATTTGCTGTGGGTTTATCATAAATTGCTTTGATTATATTCAGGAATGTTCCCTCTATACCCACTTTGGCAAGGGTCTTGATCATGAATGGATGTTGGACTTTGTCAAATGCTTTTTCTGCGTCTATTGAGATGATCTGAGATGATCATCTGGTTTTTATTCTTCAATTTGTTAATGTGCTATATCCCACTGATTTGTGGATATTGAAAAATCCTTGTATCCCTAGAATAATTCCCATTTGATCATGGTGTTTGAATCGAATTTCATGTATTACTGACTTGGTTTGCTGCGATTTTGTTGAGGACTTTTGCATCTATGTTCATCACTTATTGGCGTATAATTCTCTTTTTTGTGGTATCTTTCTCTGGTTTTGGTGTCAGGGAGGTGGAAGCCTCACAGAATGAGCTTGGAAGTCTTCCTCTGCAATTTTTGAAGTAATTTCAGGATAGGTGTTAACTCTTCTCTAAGTGTTTGATAGAATTTGCCTGTGAAACCATCTGATCCTGGACTTTCGTTTGTTTGAAGTTTTAAAATCACACTCTCAATTTCAATACTTGTAATTGGTCTGTTCATTTTTTCTCTTTCTTCCTGGTTCAGCCTTGAAGATTGTACCTAAGAATTTTTCCATTTCCTCTAGGTTGTCCATTTTACTGGTGTATAGTTGCTCATAGTAGTCTCTTTAAAACCTTTGTATTTCTGTGGTATCAGTTATAACTTCTTTTTCATTTCTGATTTATTAATTCGTGCCCTCTCCCTTTTTTCTTGATGAGTCAAGCAAAAGGTTTATCAATTTGGTTTATCTTTTCAAAGAATCAGCATTTAGTCTCATTGATCTGTTGGGTTTTATTTTAGTCTCTATTTCATTTATTTCTGCTCTAACCTTTATGATTTATTTTCTGCTACTAACTTTGTGGTTTGTTCTTCTTTCTCTAGTTGCTGTAGGTATGTGGGATTTTGCTTCCTGGACCAGGGATTGAACCTGGGGCACAGCAGTGAAAGTACTGAATCCTAACCACTAGACTACCAGACAACTCCCATAGAGCTGGTTTAATGATGCTGAATTCTTTTAGCTTTTGCTTGTCTGTAAAGCTTTTGATTTTCTGTTGAATTTGAAGGAGTGCCTTGCTGGGTAAACTAGTCTTAGTTGTAGGTTTTTCCCTTTCATCATTCTGAATATATTGTGCCACTCACTTCTGGCCTGCAGAATTTTTGCTGAAAAATAAGCTGAAAACTTTAGGGTAGTTCCCTTGTATGTTATTTGTTGCTTTTACCTTGTTGCTGTTAACGTTTTCTCTTTAAATTTTGTCAATTTGATTACAATGTGTCTTAGTGTTCCTCCCTGGGTTGATAATGTATGATACTCTGCATTTCCTGGACTTGAATGACTTCTTCCTTTTTCATGTTAGGGGAAAATTCAGCTATTATCTCTTCAAATATCTTCTCTAGCCATTTTTCTCTTCTTCTGGGACCCCTATAATGCTAATGTTGGTGCATTTGATGGTGTCCTAGAGGACTCTTATACTGTTGGGGGGGTTGTTTTTTTTTCCTTTATTCTGAGGCAGTGATTTTCACCACACTATCTTTTCAGCTCCGTTATCTGTTCTGCCTAATTCTGCTATTGATTCCGTCTGTTTTTCATTTCAGTTATTCTTCAGCTCTGTTTGGCTCCTTTTGTATTTTCTCTCTTCAAATCTTTTTCACTTCATTTTGTGCGTCCATTCTTTTCCTGTTATTGGATCATCTTTATGCCCATTACTCAGAACTCTTTCTCAGGTAGATTGCCTATCTCCACTTCGCTTAGTTGTTCTATTTGTCTTGTTCCTTCGTGTGTAACATATTCCTTTGCTGTCTCATTTTGCTTAAATTCCTGTTTATATTTATGAATGTAGTAGCTTAGTTACATTTCTTGGCCTTGGTAAAGTGGACTTCCATTGGGGATGTCCTACGTGTTCCAGCAGTACACCTCTCTTGTCACCTAAGGACCAGGGGCCAGCTGGTCTCAGGGTGGCTGTGTTTGCAGACTCACATCTCCAGGCTTCAGGATCAGTGATTCCTTCCTTATAGTGTCTACCTCCCTGATAAGTAAAGCTGTGTTTAGAAGCTTCTGTGGGCTTCCTGGTGGGTGTCTGCCCATTGGTGGGTGGAATTGGTTCTTGGCCCTATAGTGGGCTTGGCTGTGTCAGGAGGTGTTTACTGGCTCAAGAAGTCTTTAGGCAGCCTGTCTGCTGATGGGTCAGACTGTATTCCTGCCCTGTTGCTTGTATGGCTTGAGTCATCTCAGCACTGGAGCCTGCAGGGTGTTGGGTGAGGCCACGTTTTGGTCCAAAAGTTCCATGCAAGGTGTCAGCCTTTAGATGAGTACTTCCAGATATGTTTGTCATCAGCTTTTTGTATCAAGTGAGAACCACAGCTGCCCCTGGCCTCCCTAGGAGACCTTCCAAGACCAGTAGGTCTGACCCAGGTGCTTATGGAGTCACTGCTCTTGTGCTAGGACTCTGTGCACTTGGGAGTTTGTGTGCACTCCCCAAGAGTGGAGTCTGCCTTTGCCCCAGTCTTGTAGAGCTCCTGCAATCAAGCCCTACTAGCCTTCAAAGCCAAATGCTTTTGGGGCCTCCTCCTCTTGATGTCAGACCCCCAGGCTGGGGAGTCTGATGTGGGGCTCGACCCTCATTCCTATGAGATAATTTCTGTGATAAAATTTTCTCCAGTTTGTGGGCTGCCCACAGGGGTATGATCTGATTATATCATTAGTGTGCCC
This sequence comes from Sus scrofa, assembly GCF_054392235.1. Taxonomy (NCBI): domain Eukaryota; kingdom Metazoa; phylum Chordata; class Mammalia; order Artiodactyla; family Suidae; genus Sus; species Sus scrofa. The sequence continues at coordinate 155,741,789 of NC_139383.1, forward strand.
TTCCTACAGTCTAGTGATTTCTTCTTTGTCTCTGGATGTATCTTTATTGGTAGGTTCTAGTCCTTTTTATTGATGGTTTTTCAGCAGCTAGTTGCAATTTTGGTGGTCCTATGGGAGGAGACGAATATAAGGTGTTCTATTCCACCATCTTACCTCTCCCTATTCCCAGACACTGACAGATTCAAACCATTCCTACCAAAATTGCCATGATACTTTTTTTTAATAGAAGAGAAAATCCTAAAATAAATATATAAAATCACAAAATATCCACACTGCCAAAGCAAATCTGAGAAAAAAGACCAAAGTTGGAGATACCGCATTCTATTACTACAAAGCTACAATAATCACAAAAACAGTCACAGAAATCGATGGAATAGAGAAAGTCCAGCAAGGAACCCACACACTTGCAATAAATCTACTGCAGAGAGGTACTAGAGATCAAGATGTAAAATAATGAAATTAGAACATTTCCTCACACTTTACACACAAATGGATTAAGGACCTAAATAGAATACCCTAAAATAATTAATTTACTAGGGGAGAGTTGTATATGGCAAGGTTTTTTTTTGTTTTGTTTTGTTTTTTTGTCTTTTACAGCTGCACTGGTGGCATATGAGGTTCCCAGGCTAGGGGTCTAATTGGAGCCTCCACCAGAGCCACAGCAACAGGGGGGGTCTGAGCCATGTCTGTGACCTAAACCACAGCCCAGGGCAATGCCAGATCCCTAACCCATTGAGTGAGGCCAGGGATTGAACCCGTGTCCTCACAGATACTAGTTGGAGTTGAGCCATGACGGGAACTCCTGGCATTTTAATTACAATGTATTTTGGTGTGAGTCTCTGGGTTTCTCTTGAACTTTCTGGGCTTCCTGAATCTAGATGTGTTTCCTTTCCCCCAGGTTAGGGAAGCTTTCTGCCAACATAACTCAATACATAATTCGGTTAACTAAATGTACAGACACTAAATACATTAAAACCAGAGTGACTATATATAGAAACATTGATCATTGTTTACTGTGATATTTGTATAGGACATTGTGAATGCCCTTCAGCCAAAAGTAGAACTTTTTTTCTTTTTTTTTACTGTGGTTCTGCAATTAATAATTCACTTTTTGATATTCAATTAACTTCTTGAGAGCAAGGACTGTGACATTCATGTTTGGATCTCTAGCTTCTAGAACAGAGGCCGAAAACAAAGGCAAGTGAATCTGGTGGAATTGAAGCAGACACTGCCAAAGGGAAATGGATGATAATGTAGACTACTCATTTATAACATTGGCTGCTTGAGCTAGTGACAGATCATAAATAAATTTCCAAGAAGTATCAAGCACAAGGAAATGGTTTATAACAATATTTATAAAACTGTCTGGAGTTCCTGTTATGGTGCAGTGGAAATGAATCCAACTAGTATCCATGAGGATGTGGGTTTGATCCCTGGCTTCATTCAGTGGTGTTGCCGTGAGCTGTGGTGTAGGTCGAGATGCAGGTCAGATCCCACGTTGCTGTGGCTGTGGTGTAAACTGGCAGGTATAGCTCTGATTTGACCCCTAGCCTGGGAACCTGGGAACTTCCATATGCTATGACTGCAGCCCTAAAAAGCAAAGCAAAAAACAAAAAACAAAACCCCCCAAACACACAAAAAAACAAAACTGTCTTCTTTTGCTTATAACATAAAGATATAATATATATGAAAATAATAACCAAAGAGAAGTAGGGAAATGGAAAGATAAGAGAATACACTCTCTATATTGTGCAGGATTTAATAAGAATCTGAAATAGACTGTAATAAGGGAAGATTCATATTATAACCCTTAGAGCAATCAGTAAGAATAAAGCTTCCATATGACCCCGCAATCCCACTCTTGGGCATCTATCCGGACAAAACTCTACTTAAAAGAGACACATGGCACCCGCATGTTCATTGCAGCACTATTCACAATAGCCAGGACATGGAAACAACCCAAATGTCCATCGACAGATGATTGGATTCGGAAGAGGTGGTATATATACACAATGGAATACTACTCAGCCATAAAAAAGAATGACATAATGCCATTTGCAGCAACATGGATGGAACTAGAGAATCTCATACTGAGGGAAATGAGCCAGAAAGACAAAGACAAATACCATATGATATCACTTATAACTGGAATCTAATATCCAGCACAAATGAACATCTCCTCAGAAAAGAAAATCATGGACTTGGAGAAGAGACTTGTGGCTGCCTGATGGGAGGGGGAGGGAGAGGGAGGGATCGGGAGCTTGGGCTTATCAGACACAACCTAGAATAGATTTACAAGGAGATCCTGCTGAGTAGCATTGAGAACTATGTCTAGATACTCATGTTGCAACAGAACAAAGGGTGGGGGAAAAATGTAATTGTAATGTATACATGTAAGGATAACCTGACCCCCTTGCTGTACAGTGGGAAAATAAAAACAAAACAAAACAAAACAAAAAACAAAACAATAAAATCAGTTTTAATTTTCAGATAAAAAAAAGCTTAAAGCAAAAAGTAAATAAAATTGAAAACTAATAGAGTATACTAGAAAGTATTTATTGATCATGAGGGCAAAAACAAATCAACCCCTGGAAGAACTAAAAAGCCCAAGACAAAAGAGAGAAATGGCAGAAATGGCAAGCAAAATTAAACCTTAATCCATGAAAATGGATTAAGCCCTTCCAATCAAAAAGCAGGGATTGACAGACTAGATAATAAAGTAAGATCCAACTATATGCTGTCTATGAGAGAGACATGTTAGATTCAAAGACACAAATAGGCTGAAAGAAAAGGGATGGAAAAAAAGATAAGCCAAATAGTAAGCAGAAAAGAGCTAGAGTGGCCATACTCAGTCAAAAATAGATTTTAAGACCAAAAAATATTGCTAGAGACAAAGAGGGACATTTAGTGGCCTTAAGATACAACATTTATAAACATGTTCCTAGCATGACCTCCAGAATACATGGAACAAAAACTAAGAATTAAAAGGAGAATTAGATTACTCAACAATGATAGTGGAGACTCCAACCCAGTCTTAATAACTGAGAGAAAGATGGGCAAGGATATGGAGGCCAGGAGCATCAGCATCAACCCAATGCACAGATCTGACATCTACAGAACGCCTCCCCCTAACAAAGCACACATTTTCTTCAAAAGCACATGGAGCATTCTCCTGTTAGACCTTATGCTAAGTCATAAAACAAGACTCCAAATAGTTAAGAAGTTCAAATCACACAAAAGGTTCTTTGATCAGAATGGAATTAAGTTAGAAGTCAATAAAAGAAAGTGATTTGGGAAAGCCCTAAATATTTAGAAATTAAAGACTATACACTTCTAAATTAACTCATGGATTAAGAAATCACAGGAAAATCAGAAAAAAAAATTTTTTTTTTTTGTCTTTTAAGGGCTGCACCCATGGCATATGGAGGTTCCCAGGCTAGGGGTCCAATCAGAGCTGTAACTGACGGCCTACACCAGAGCCACAGCAACATGGGATCCGAGCCATGTCTGCGACCTACAACCACAGATCACAGCAGCGCTGGATCCTTAACCCACTGAGTGAGACAGGTTAAACCCTCAACCTCATGGTTCCTAGTCGGATTTGTTAACCACTGCGCCACGATGGGAATTCCCCAGAAAGCATTTTGACATATTTTCAATGAAAATAAAACCCAACATACCAAAATTTAAGGAATGCAGATAAAGCAGTGTCTAGAGATAATTTATAGCTTTAAAATGCTTATGTCAATGAGTTCTCATTGTAGGTCAGTGGGATAAGGATCTGACATCTCTGTGAGGATGTGGGTTCAATCCCTGGGCTCACTCAGTGGGTTAAGGATCTGGCATTGGTGTGGGTGTGGCACAGTTTGCAGCTGCAGCTCTGATTTGACCCCTGCCCAGAAACTTCCATATGCCACAGGTGCAGCCATAAAAAAAAAAAAGAAAAAAAATGTTAAGTGAATGAGCATCCATCTTCAAAGGCTAGAAAAAGAACACAGTGAACCCAAGTAAGCAGTTAGGAAGATAATAATAAAAACTAGAGCAAATACTCAAACAGAAAGCTGTTAAGAGAAAAAGGTGAAACGAAAGTCAATTCTTTTTAACATTTTCTGAGGTTGGTTAAGTATACTGCTGTTATATAGAGCATTTGGCTCTCAGGAAATACGCATCACATCTACAGCCAATATTCAAATGATTCAGAAAAAACAATCTGTAATGGGCTGAGTGTGTGTCTCCTACCTCCCTGAAATTTGTTACGTTGAACCCATAACCTCCTGTGTGGCTGTATTTGGACAGGTGGCTTCCGTGGGTATGATTAAGTGAGGTCCTGAGGGTGGGGCCCTGATCCAGCAGACATTATTCCCACAAGTGGTGTTACCCCTGCAGCTTTTTGTAAGTGTGAAAATGTCTAGGAAGTAGACTCAAAACTAACCCCCTCTTGTCACAACGGCAGGCACTAAGGTGGTGTGCTCCAACGATTCTCTGAAAGGCCCTTGGTTTAGTGACAGTCCTCACCCCCTTCCCCTGCAAGCTGCTCCCCCCTTTAGAGAGCCATCCATTTGCAAGGATGAACAAAGATCCATTCCCCACTCTCTTCTGGGGCTTGTGCTGGGTCTCCTGGATTATTTCTACCACCTCTGGGAGGGCCACAGAGGTGTCCCAACAGGTTCCAATATCTGTAAAGCTTCCTCAGGAAATTCAGTCCACAGGCTGTCACAATGTGGCATGTTAACAGTTGTTAAGATTGGGGTGCAGGTCCCCAGGGCTTCATAGGAACACTTGAATACTCAAAGAAAAAAGCCTACCCTCCGGGGACAGCAGCCCCAAAGGCAGAATGGGAGGGAGGGTGACACAGCCCCACAGGACCAGCTTATAGAGGAAGCCTCTACCTCCTCCCATCTGCCTTTAATTACCAGGATGAACACAGTGAAGCCCAGAGGCTGGTGCACTACACTGCTGTGTCCAGTCTAACAAGGAACAGTCTGTAAAGAACATCAATTTTTTTTTTTTTTTGTCTTTTTTGGGCCACGCCGTGGCATATGGAAGTTCCCAGGCCAGAGGTTGAATTGGAGCTGCAGCTGCTGGCCTATGGCACAGCCACTCCAGATCTGAGCTACATCTGTGACCTACACCACAGCTCACAGCAACGCTGGATCCTTAACCCACTGAGCAAGGCCAGGGATCTAACCCGAGTCCTCACTGATGCTAGTCCGATTTGCTTCCACTGAGCCACGAAGGGAACTCCAAGAATGTCAATTTTGATTTAAAATCTCTTGGTTTCAAAATGTTGTTGAAACCCTACAGCCCTCCACCCACAACTCTATGACGTCCGCTGGGGGTGGGTATCAAGCTTTGCCTTCCACCAGGCTTCCCTGCACTTCTGAGTTGTCTCCCTACATCCAAACCCACTCTTAGAGATGCTCTGGGAAACCTTGTGAACCGAATGTTGCTGCCAAGAAGCTCCAACACTGGGGTTTTAGCAGAGAAACCCACTGCCCCCACCTGCACCCCTCCCAATCTGACACTGGGTCTGCCACACACTGGTTGAAAAGCACTGACGGGCTGTTACTCATGGTTTCCTTCCTTAAAACAAAAACATTAAAACTAGGACACCAAGCCTAGCACAAGATACATCAAAGCCTGAAGACGGGCACCCTTCTCTGTGCAACCCCCTAGGGGTGGAGTGGGGGGTGTCTTCTGCCCTCCTCAGTTACACCAGAACAGGGGTTTACATGTCCCCTGCTGGGCATCTTCTCAGGAAAAGCTTGGGGTTTTTTTTAGCTTTCACAGGTAGAAGTTTTCAAACTGCTAGTCCATACAAACAGCACTTGGTTCCTCATCTTTCTGCATTGCTACCGTGCCCCTGCGGGCCAGCCACATCCCCATTTGGACTGAAGCCACTGTGTCTGATACGCATCTCCCCACTGGGCTACCTCCAATGTGTGGTGCCTGGTGTGTGTTGCACCAAGTGAAAATGTGCTAAAAAGCCAAAAAGGGATCCAAATGACTCAAGTCACTCTAGGGGAGATTCACTGGCTTTTCTGTCATGAGGACACCAGTAATATAGGCAAAGAGCCAAAAACAGGCTTTTGATAGGGGAACTTAGATCTCTTAACTCACTGTACAGTGTTAGTAGAAACTGCAGGAAGATGAGCTGAAGCAACAGAAACGCCCTTATTGCTACAAAGGCTAGCAAGCACTAGGAATACCTGCCTTGCCCAGAATTCATGCATGTAGTAAAAGGCAGGTAGGTACAAATAGCACCTATGTTCTCTCCTGAGTCTCGCTTAAGGCCTTGTGGATGTGGGTCTGTGTTCACAGTGAGGACACATTTAAAACAGAACAGACCAAATGAAACTCAACACAGCTCTTACACTGTATGTAAAATTAACTCAGAATGGATCATAATGTAAAAGGCTAAAAAACTTTTGAAACACAGGAGAAACATCTTAATGCTCTGGTTCAGCAAAGATTTGTGATGTTAACACTAAAAGCACAATCTGTAGGACTGCATCAAAACTAATAACCCGTGCTCTCTGGAAAACTATGAAGAAAATGAACAGACTAAAGAAAACACACTCATTTCACTCAACAGGGAATGTGCATCCAGATTATGTGAAGAGCTCCAAACAGTTTTAAGAAAACAACCCACTTTTTTAAAATGGGAAAAGATTTGAATACATACCTCACTGAAAATGACAGATGGATGGGTGGCACATCATACCTTGGCAGATGCAGAGCCACACCATAGTACCTACTGGACCAGAAGCACCACTGCTGAGAATATGGCAGGGGGCCTGCCAAGACTGTTGGCGCACTCACAGGATCCAACTTCTCTGAAAAAGAGGCTGCTAGTTTCTTATCAAGTTAAAATATTCACTAACCAGGTGACCCAGTGACCCCACTGTTACCTAAGCAAGCAATGTGAAAATACATCTTCACACAAAGACCTGTATGTGAATATTTATAGCAGCTTTATTCCCAGAAACCCCAAATTTCCTCAACTAGAGAACAGATAAACCAACTTCAGTGCAGTCACACAAGGGCATGCAACTTGGCAATAAGAAAGAACTACTGCTACTTCAACCTAAAAAAATGAATCTCAGAGGAGTTCCTGTCATGGTGCAGTGGTTAACGAATCTGACTAGGAACCATGAGGTTGCAGGTTCGGTCCCTGGCCTTGCTCAGTGGGTTAAGGATCTGGTGTTGCCATGAGCTGTGGTGTAGATCGCAGACGCGGCTTGGATCCCATGTTGCCCATGTTGCTGTGGCTCAGGTGTAGGCTGGCAGCAACGCCATCGATTAGACCCCTAGCCTGGGACCCTCCATATGCCGCAAGAGCAGACCTAGAAAAGGCAAAAAGACCAAAAACACCAAAAAAAAAAAAAAAAAAAAGAATCTCAGATGCTTTGTGCTAAGTGAAGGAAGCCAGAGCAGAGGCTGAATATTGTGCAACTCCAAATATGTGACACCCTCGCAACAGAGAAACTACAGGGATGGGAGAGTGGTTACTGCCTGCCAGGGACTGGAGGAGGAGCTGTGGATAAAGGGGGTACAAGAGGCCTTTTGGAATATGTGAAATGTTCACATATTGTGGAAATGGTTGTAAGACTGTCAAAATTTGGAGAACACTAAAATGGGTACTTTTATTAGATGTAAACTATACCTTAATAAAATAAATCTACACAGATCTTCATTTCAGAGCTACTGAATGTCAAGAGTATGCTGCTTAAATAAATATGGCAATCAAGATGGAATAGCTACAGCCATTAAAAACCATTTTCTTGGAGTTCCCGTCATGGCGCAGTGGTTAACGAATCTGACTAGGAACCATGAGGTTGCGGGTTCGGTCCCTGCCCTTGCTCAGTGGGTTAACAATCCAACGTTGCCGTGAGCTGTGGTGTAGGTTGCAGACGCGGCTCGGATCCCGTGTTGCTGTGGCTCTGGCGTAGGCTGGCGGCTACAGCTCCGATTAGACCCCTAGCCTGGGAACCTCCATATGCCACAGAAGCGGCCCAAAGAAATAGAAAAAAGTCAAAAAAAAACCCAACAAAAAACAAAACCATTTTCTTCCCCAAAATGTAGCGACATGAGAAAACATGTTACATTTTTTGGGAAAACTGAAAGGGAGGAGACAAAATTATGTCTAAGTTGGAAGGCAAATGAACACACAAATCCACATTCACAGGTGTGGTAGGAAGACCCTGCCTGCCTCTCCTCCTGCTCTGTCCCCTCTTCAAGAGGCACTGGAGACAGGGGCTCAGGCCACACACACACACACACACCAGCCCCCAGCCAGGCCCAACGCAGCAGCAGATGACAAGGATCAATGTGCAGGATTTTAAAATAGGATTCTGAGCTTCCAGGAAATAAAAATAGTGGGCAAACAGACCAAGCCAGCACTTTATTTTAAAAAGATTTATTCTGCAGATTTAGAAATTTGAGATTTTTTTAATAACTGCAAAAGAAATTCAGTCACACCTAATGATTGATTAACAGAATGTAGTGGTGTGTTATCTAGACAGAAATCGTGCTGATGTGCCATAATAAATTGTCTATTAGTAAAAAAATACACTTTAGGGCACAGCATTGTATCACAAATTACAGTAAGGATACTTTGCAAGAATTTATTCAAACTAGAGAATTCTGAGTAACTGTATCTTTTAAATGCAGCACTTAAAAATGTAACAACTCTGTGCATTCTTTTTCTTAAAAAAATGACCTTGTGTGTGTGTCATAGAAATGCTGCTTTATTGCTGCAGAGGTCAAAGTTCAAGGCTCAAGAGGTACAGGAGAGAATACAAAGGTAGCCTTAAGAAACTTGGTTTTGTTTTATGTATAAAAAAGGTAAAGTTTATAAAAGTTAATTTACAAACCAAGAACAAAGTGGTATGCACGCATTATGTACAAGCATCCTTAAAATGTCAAAATTGTTCAAATGCATAGCCAAAAAAAGAAAACCACTGCCCCCTTTCCAAAACAAAACACCCCACTAAAACCCCCCAAATCACACCATTATTTTCTTCTGGGTGATCACACATTTCTGAAACCACCAGATCCACAACTTAATCTTTTTCATGATACAGAATCTAGATGTGCACAAAAGCCATAAAATTTTAGTAATACATAGACAGAATGATCCAAGACTTAAAAACATGAGGGTAAGGCATTCCTGCTGGTTAGTATGTCTGTGGTGATATGGTTAATTTATAGATCCAAAGAGGCCACGGAACCAGTCTCACATGCTTTGGTGTCCTTCCCTAAGAAAAATGAGTTTTCATATACAATAAGTAATTGTCCTCACTCCCCCCCCACCCAAAGCTATAAATTCCCTTGCTGTACATTTCTGTTAAATCCACTATACTGGTTATATATTCTTCGAGGTGTATTTTTTAAAAGTGTGCATATTACCTCATGCATAATAAAATAAAATATATATGCCAGGCCAGGGCCATAATAAAGTCTGAAACAGTGTACTTTGGAAAGAATAGAACTCAAATGCACCCCATTTACTGGCTGCTTTTTAACGGAAATCAATATGTGAAGTTAAGCAGTGACCATATAAAAGTACAAAAATCATTACAAAGTGTCACATCTTTGAGCCTCCAGCAACACCAGAAGCTCTTCAATCCCAGACATGCGGTCTGCAGCATGTTTCTAGCCAGGTTCAGGGGCATGCTCACTCATCCTCATCAGTTCAGACACAGCTTAATACTAACAAACTGCAGTATCAATTCTAAGAAAAGTGTAATACTTCATAGAGTGGTTCCATTTCGATTTAGTAAGTTTAACCCAGTTTCACATCATTTAATCAAGTTCCTATATTTTAAGAATTAAAAGTGGTCAATCAGGACAGAGACACAGTTTGCTCCAACAAGATAATTTGGATCTCCAGGAAGACACTTGTTTTGCCAGGTTTTAGGATCACCTACGAGAGGGGAAAAAAAAAAGTTCATGTCATTAATGTTTGGTTAAACTGCTATCTCTAATGCTTTGCAATCATGGGGAAACAAACATATATATTTAGATAAAATTTTCCTCCATTCTTCAGCATACTGCACTTACACCACAATTCTTCCTGCTATATACTTCACTAGAGACTTACTGGAATCTAATGATTCAAAACATGTTGCAAAACTGAGCTTTTATTCTTTGTTTTCAAGTCACGTCTTTTCAAAAATGAGTAAGTCAGGGTGATCAAATATGCCTAGGACAGTTCCAGTCAGCCCTTGAGTCCACAATCATTAATGGCACCCTTCCCTCACTTTCAAAAGTTTGGACAAGAGTTATATGATCACCTCAATCTGAGCTGAGCATGAGAACATATTTCTCACATTCAATGACAGACCAAATGAACATTCTGTAGAATTTGGTTCCTGAAGACACTCCTTTCACCACAATAAAAAACAATCAGTTAACACTGGGCCAACAGTTTTTCAGCCCTGATCCTGCTATACAACAAAACCATTCATGGAGCTTCAAAAACTCAGTGAACTGTGTGAGACTGAAGCAGGGTCTGGACTTAGTGATTTGAGATCTGCAGCCACCACTAAGAAGCCTTCAATGTGAAGTAGGCTGGGATGGTTGTATGTCTTTGGTGAACAAGGTAAGTGACAGTCAAAGCTGCCATCTTCTGCATTACTTACAGCAAGTTCTCAGCCAGGAACAACTGTGCCCTCATGGGACAATGTCTGGAAGGGATTTTTCTAGCAGGCAGAGGCCAGGGAGGCTGCTAAACATCCCACAGTGCATGGGACAAAGAACTATCTGGCCCGGGAGTTCCCGTCGTGGCGGAGTGGTTAACAAATTCGACTAGGAACCATGAGGTTGCGGGTTCGGTCCCTGCCCTTGCTCAGTGGGTTAACGATCCAGCATTGCCGTGAGCTGTGGTGTAGGTTGCAGATGTGGCTCGGATCCCGCGTTGCTGTGGCTCTGGCGTAGGCCGGCGGCTACAGCTCCGATTCGACCCCTAGCCTGGGAACCTCCATATGCCGCGGGAGCGGCCCAAAGAAATAGCAGAAAAAAGAAAAAAGAAAAAAAAAAAGAACTATCTGGCCAGAATGACAAAAAGCCAGGGCAGAGAAACCCTGCATAGAATGAGCTGTCCATCACCTAGGCAATGCCTGAGTCCTGGTGGGCTCAGGAATTTAAAACAGATGGATTTGGGAGTTTCTGGTGGTCCAGTGGTCAGGACTAGGTGCTTTCACCACTGTGACCTGGGCTCAATGCCTGGTTTGGGAACTGAGATCTCACATTAAGCTGCTGCACGTTGCAGCCCCAAAATAAAACAAGGATTTAACTTCACAGACACATATGGGCTTATGCAATCCTGCAGATAAACTGTTTAGGCAATGGAAAACAGTTATATCAGCTCTTTGGAAAAATTTTAGGTTCAAGATTCTTTCCAATATATTAATTTTCCTTGGAATTAAGTCAGGAGCTATCAAAATCTCCCTCTGACTTTTTAAACAGGGGTAGCAAAACATTCTAAAGCCATACAGGATTACATAAAAGTACATTCTCTTCTAGGTATACATGCTCAAATTAAACACAGGAAAAAGTTGTTTTAATCTAACAAAATAACATATTCTATGGCACAAAACTATATGAAGCACACTGGGTTTTTTGTTGTTTTTTAATATGGGGGGAAAATGACTTGTAAAACAAGCAACTACTTTAAGGACTGTTACTTTAGGGACCCCCAACCTATTTTGGATTAGAGGATGATCACAGCCCATGCTAAAACCTGACTTTCAGAATACATATTAAATGAAATTTTACTGGCGTTCCCACTGTGGCGCAATGGGATCAGCGGCTTCTTGGGAGTGCTGGGACACAGATTCGATGCTTGGCCTGGCACAGTGGGTTAAGGATCTGGTGTTGCCACTGCTGTGACTTAGGTTACAACTGCAGCTTGGACCTGATCCCTGTCCTGGGAACTCCATATGCCGCAAGGTGGCCGAAAAAAACAAAGTTTTATTAATGTTAATTCATTAATTCAAACTAGGCTAATAAAATATTTTTTCAGAGGAGTCCCTGAAGAAATACAGCTTTAATATCTAGTATGTGAAAATTAATTAGCTTTTCCCAGAACAGGGTATTTGTGAATATATGTAATAGTTTATCTTGGATAGTATTTATGCTCTTTACACCACAAAAAAAAAAAAATTTTTTTTTTTTTGCTTTTTAGGGCCACACCTGAGGCATATGGAGGTTTCCAGGATAGGGCTCAAATCAGAGCTGCAGCCGTTGGCCAACACAACAGCCACAGCAACACCAGATCATTCACCTACTGAGTGAGGCCAGGGATGGAACCTTCAACCTCATGGTTACTAGTTGGATTCATTTCCACTGCGCCACAACAGGAACTCCATAACTCTATTTCATACTGTACCAAACTCAAACTGTATAATGTTCACCTGATTTATCAAAAATTCAGAACTTTAAGTTCTTTTTTTCTATATCAGGTTCAATTAAAGTGATCTATACCAAAAATGAAGTTCCAATTGACTTTAGTCTGACTTAGTCACCTAAGGAAGTGAGAAATGTGAAAACCCAATGAAAGCTATGAAATTATGATCTTGACAGCAAAAAGCCACTTAAAAATAGTGTATTAGAGAATTATTTAGAGTTTTACATGGAAAAAGCATGGCCAAGTATAATCACAGTGGAAGGTCTTTTAGCTTTCAAATTTCTCTGGTGTGTATATACATACATATACTTTGTAGAATGAGAAATTAAAGAATAGCAACCATAAATAGAAATTATTACATAAAGGAATCAAATATTGTAGTAAGAAGATGAAAATGCCTATATATATATACACACACACACATATACATATATATATATATATATATATATATATATATATAGGACATTATCAGTTCTCCCACTGTACCTTACAAATTTTGATAGAACAAATCATTTGGTTGAACACCTTTGGCCCACTGTTGAAAAGGCAGAAACTTCTCTACCTTTCCATTTCATTTATGACATATGCACCAAAAGGAAATTCCAAACACTGGTGATACGTACAAGGCCACAGGAACAGAGGGAGAGATGTGCCAACCACAGAATGGGTGGCCCCGTCAGCCAAGGGTCAATCAATGATAGCCCCCAAAGCCCCCAAAGGACAGAGTGAAGACAGCGTACCCGACGAGGAGTCGGATGATTTTAGAGCAAAAGACCAACCGTCAGGAGTCATGGACGCACAGTGTGGTAAGCGCAGCTCCACGGGCTTCAGGAACTTGAGACCATGGGGCCCGCACATCACTAAGGGGCTCAGCAGGGTTTCACCTGGTGGGAGTAGGGAGAGAAGTTAGTGGCCATTTTCTTCTAGACCCACAGTCCTCCTCAACCTTCTTCTAAGCACATGCTTTAAAGTCAAATGTGGTTAGTTCTCTACAGTAGACTGACCAAGAAAAACAGAGGACACAGCTGTAATCTAAATTTTTCTAGTAGCCACATTAAAAAGAAGAAATGGGTGAAGTCAATTTTAATATTCTATATAACCCAATATAACCAAAACATTATTTCAACATGTGATCAATATACTGAATCTTTGAAATTTATATGTATGTTCCACTTCTAGCCCAATACAATTTAAAACAGCCACATGTCAAGTGCTAAACAGCCACATGTTGCTGGTGGCCTCTGCATTCTAACACTGGATTCTTATACCATAGTATATATGCAAACATTTTACAAATGTAACTTCTAACTTGTTTTTTTTTTTTTTTTTTTTTTAAATTTTATGGCCATATCCATGGCATTAGGAAATTCCCGGGCCAAGGATCAAATCCGAGCCACAACTTCAACAACAGTGGATTCTTTAATCTACTATGGTGGGCCAGGGATCAAACCTGCACCTCCATAGCGACCCGAGCTGCTGCAATCAGATTCTTAACCCACCATGCCACAGTGGGAACTCCTATCTTGTGTTTTTAGTGCTGTTTTGCTACAGACTTGGTTTAAGGGATGCATGCAAGGCCAAGATATTAGTATTCTTGCAAAATGTAATAAAATGAGCTAGAATCTGTTATTTAAGGAGTCAAGCACTGCTAAAATATTCTAAAAGAAGTTGTAACATGGTTCATCATCATACACCCTGATGACGCCACAAAGATTATAAAAGTGAGAGCACTCCGAGATTCCTGAAGCAGCTCAGATGTGCACTGCCACACCAGGGGGATGGTGCCCTCCCTCTGCTGCATGCTCACTCAAGCCAGATCTGGAGGCAGAGGAAGACGTGACCCAAGAGACTTACCTTCTAGTTAGGTGATAGGCAAGAGCAAAGCCTTTTTTGAGTGGGCATTACCTAATCCATCTCCAAAGATGGAAGATGTGAAAAGTTCAAAGACAAATGCAGAGAATCGGCTCAGACTGCCTAACAGGCAGAGAAATGCCCAATGACCCACCTCCTTCCATCACTGTCACTTTTGCAGTGGCAATAAAGCAGGCTGTGGGGAAGGTCTAGTGCTCACCCCTCCCTCCCCAGCCTTACTGCAGGACACTCACTGCATGCCGGTACCACCACCCCATAGCACACCCTCCATGGTGCTCATGTGAGAAGCCCACCCTCACAGAAGGATCCTGAGGTTGGCTAGAGTGGCAACAGAAAAGAGTAGCCTAGCCAGTTGACCGAGCACACAGGGCACCTCGTGTCATTAGAACTGAGTAGAAAATTAAACACACTTGCCTTTCTCCTTATCTAAAGGTGGGAGGATGCTGTTGTCTCGGCAGACCTTGAAATAGATTTCCTGCTCAATTCCCTCAGGAATAGCTCCCTGTGGGATAATTATGCTAACGCCAGTTTCTATGGAGCTCAACACCCCGCCGTTGCTGTTAAACACGCCTCGGGCTGTGGCCACCACGGTGTGACCATCCTCATCTTCATCATCTTCTACAGCTGAAGGACTGAGAGTTCAAAAATGGCTAGTGAGTACCCTCCCAGTGACATACAGGAACTCTCATTACCACTGTAACAGAACAAGTAGTTTCATTTCATGTTCATTTCTCCATATAATCAAAAAATTGCTTACTTAACAATAAGTTTTCAGTGACAGATTTTACTCATGGAGTAACTAAGCATATTCTTCCTGGAGCAATCAATTTCATTTCTGAAGATAACTGATCAAGTTACCTTTATTATTGATTTCTGCAACCAGAATGTACAAAGCCCACCTGATATTGTATATCCATGAAACTGGTATTTTAAAATTTATGGCATGTCATGGTTTAACTGGTAGCATGTTTCTTCCTTCTTAGTGAGACATAAGACAATGGTGCGTCTTACAACTAATGGTATCTTAGGTCTGACAGATACATTAACTAGGATCTCTCTCTCCTGAGGACTTTTGGTGTGCATACTCTAGCCTTTCCTTTGCACTCCCTGAGTAATAGACGCCCTTCTTCTCAAAGGCCAGATTCCTCAGTTCCATGATATAATAATAAGACTCAATATGGGCAGACAGTCCTGGAAGACTGCAGTTTGTTCCCCTGGTACACAGATACCCAAGGGAGAGGAGATGCGGTACCAATTTTCCCTCCAAAGTGGAGGTGCTCAGGACTCCCTGAAGTAGTTCTGACCTGGGACTAAAGGTGAGCAGAAACATGGAGAGACAACATAAAAGCCTGTGCAGGGAGCTGCAGCTTCATTCCTGTGTGGCCAGAGCAGCAGGGATGGCTCCACCACTGGGGCGGAACCACCTCAGAGCCCTGGAAGGAGCTATCTATTCCTCCTGGGCTCCCTGACTGTCATTCTCTTGGAAAGAGGTCTGTAGGGGGCCCTGGTCCTCAGTTCTGCCCAAGTGTGTGTGCCCTCTGCTGCAGTGAGTGGCCTGAAATATAACTGGGTGTGGGAGGCTAAGCTTTTGTGTGACCAGCATGGGGTTGGTTGGTCACTACGAAATGAGAACAAAGGGAGTGGACAGAGTGCAGCTCCAGGCAGGCTGGATGCATTGCATTTGCTCAGCCACTTGATCAAAACCTATGAACATTCTGAGGTTATTATGTCTTTTACTTCTTTTTAACCTCACTGTTGAATAAACAGTGGATGAGGAACATAGATACTCATGTTACTGACATAATCTTCAAATGCACATTCCTAGCTAAAGGTCAGAGATTGAGGGAAGAATAGCTGGTTGAGAGTATGGTTAAGGTCACACGCCCAGGGGCTGAATCTAGGCCTCAGCCTGGCTGTGTGACCTTGAGGAAACTGGTAAAACAGAATAATCACAATACCTGACCATATATGAATATCAGTTTTATTAGTTTATTAACATTATCTGTGCCTCTTGTAGAACCCTGTATGTAACAGTATTCATTCCACATTTCGGACAATACTATTCAGCTTAAAGTTTGAGTTAAAATTTAAAATTATCCTTCAGGAGTTCCTGTCATGGTGCAGCGGAAACGAATCCAACTAAGAACCATGAGGTTGCGGGTTCGACACCTGACTTGCTCAGTGGGTTAACGATCTTGTGTTGCTGTGGCGGTGGCATAGGCTGGCAGCTGTGGCTCCGATTTGATCCCTAGCCTGGGAACCTCCATCTGCCATGGGTGCGGCCCTAAAAACCAAAATAAATAAATAAATACATAATCATTCAAGTTCCCAAAACCAAATCTAACTCATGTGAGACACATCAGGCCAAGAAAAAGGCAAAACTCTTACCTCACAGGAACAGCTTTAGGCACTGTGCTGATGTTATTTACTTGATATTTAGGCTTATCTGCATGGACAGAGAACGTGTCAACGCCACTATCAAACTCAGGAGGCGGCACTGAACCATGTGTTTTCACAAGAGTTTTTGGAGAAGCAGGGGCTTTGGAAGACAATTCAGGTTTATGTATGATTTCACTTGGCAGAAGATTGTGATTGAACTTAGGGCTTTCAAACTTGCGTTCAAATGGCCGAGCAGAACTTGTGTATGGTTTTGGTGTGAATCGATTGTATGCTGGAGTGATCGTTTTCTGAGTCTGTTCGGCCCCATTGGCTGGACCTTTTTCTGGGAAACTTTTCTGGGGATAGAAAGCAGACTGAGCAGTATCTTCTCGGTTTGGTGGTCTGTAAGTTGCTGGCTTATTCTGAGCAGGAGGTGGGTCTGGTTTAGACACTAATGAGTTTTGAAAATCCAATGACACTGAATTACCTGAAAAACATACATAAATATTTTAAAAACTTTATAAGAACAGAAAATCTGTAAAAATTACTATGTTGTACATCTGAAATTAATATAAGTCAACCACACTTCAATAAGAAAAATAATAAAGTACACTGGATAGCTTGAAAAAAGAGAATTAGAAATCCATCTTTAACTGATTGTACTGGTTTGTGAGATGAAAAAGAGCTGTTATAATAGGTCAGGAATAAAATCTATCCAGATGAGTAATTCATTCATGAAAGTATCAACAAACTATATTCTGTGTGAGACTATGATATACATGATTCTGAACTAAGATTCTAGGAATAAATCTTGAAACTATTTTTCATCCATTAAGAAAAGCCTCAAACTGGAATTCCCTGGTGGCCTAGCAGCTGAAGATCTGGTGTTGTCACTGCTGTGGCTCAGGTGCAATCCCTGGCTTGGAAACTTCTGCATGCCATGGGTAAGACCAAAAAACACCTAAAACGAAACAAAACAAAAACAACCTTCCTGAAACAAGTTTTAATAGCCCTCTGATGTCTCTCCTACCTTAACTTGTCCCAGTGTCAGAGTCAATGCCTTGGGTCTGTGCCACTACAGTCTGAGGATCGCTCCTGAACCCTGGAGGCTGTGTGGGGTGCCAGAAGTTAGTGTGGACCCCTGAGAGGGTGTTAGTGCACCTGCTGCCTGGAGTCAAAGTCATGCAGCTTAGAGTCCTGACTTCCAGAGATCAGCATCAGAGCAACCCCTCTCCAATGTTCATTTAAAAAAAAAGAAAAATCAGTACTACAAAACTCAGCATAATTAGAGTTTAAAAAGAAAAGTCACAGATTGGGATAAGCTGTTTATAACATGTATAACTGATGAAAAAAATAGGATCCGAAACCTATACAGAACAGCTGTACATATGTAAGGAAGAATTAACCAACAGGAAAATGGGCAAAGAGTTGAACAGGCAAAAACACAAGTACAGCCTAACCATACAGTAAGATACTCAACATCACTACTAACTAGGAAAATGCAAAACAGAAACAAAAAATACAAAATATCATTTCACATCCATTATACTGACAAAGCTAAAAAGTTTGATAATGCCAAGTATTGGCACAGATTATGAGTAACAGAAATTTCCATGGGACTTCCCATTGTGGCACAGCGGAAACGAATCCGACTAGTATCCATGAGGATGTGAGTTTGTTTTCTGGCCTTCTTTAGTGGGTTGGGGATCCTGTGTTGCTGTGGCTGTGCCGTAGGCTGGCAGCTGTAGCTCTGATTTGACCCCTAGCCTGGGAAGTTCCATATGTCTTGGGTGTGGCCCTAAAAAGCAAAAAGAAAGGAAAAGAAAGGAAATTTCTATGTACATATATCTTCCTCAACTTCTTATTGGAGGCTGAAAGTCAAAAATGCATTTAATATACCTTACTTACCAAACTTCACAGCTTAGCCCAGCCTCGACTGAACCTGCTTAGTAGAATATTTTGATTAGCCTGCTACTGGGCAAAATCATTTAACATAAAGCCTATTTTACAATAAAGTAATAGTGTTGAATATCTCAGGTGATCTATTGAATACTGTAAAAAAAAAAAAAAAAAGAGAGGTGAAAACAGACTGGACGTCTGGTTCCAAGGAGCTTGTGAGTAAATCGATTGTTTACCCTTGTGATCATGGGTTGACTGAGGGCTATGCTCACTGCCCAGCATCATGAAGGACTGTACTGTAGATCGCTAACCTGGGAAAAGATAAAAGTGCTAGTATAGTTTCTACTGAATGTATATCACTTTTGCACCACGGTGAAATCAAACTGTCATGTCAGGGACCCTCTGTACCGCTGGTGGCAGTGTAAAAGAGCACCACCCGAATTCTATGAAATAATTAAGGAAAAATAGCATCAGTGCTATACAAGCTCTTTAAGAAATGACAGAAAGAGGGAACGTGATCCAGCTCTGTTTTATGAAACTAGCACAACTTTGATACCAAAATCAGACAAGGACATCATAAGAAAAGAAAATTATAAAACCAAATTACTTGTGAACACAGTAATATAACTTAGTTTATAGTAACAGAATAAGAGAGAAAAATCTTAACTATTATCTCAGTGCACTGGCCCTCTGTACCCGCAGATGCAGAGCCTGTGGTATAGACTGTACTATACCATTCATATAAGGACTTGAGCATCCACAGATTTCAGTATGTACAGGAAAAGGGGGAGGGACGTCGGGGGTGTGTGTGTGTCCTGGGACTGGTCCCCTTCGGTTACTGACGGACAACGGCTTATGAAGAAGACATTAGACAAAATATTTCCAGCAAATTAAGAATAGAAGGGAACATCCTAAACATAATAAAGGGCATCTACAAACCCCCACAAAATAGCTAAGACATAAGGGTGAAACATTTAATCCTTTCTCCCCGAAGTGGGGAACTAGCAAAAGATGTCTATATCATCACGCCTATTCAACATTTTACTGGACATTTCAAACAGCACAAAAAGGCAAGAGAAAGAAAAGGCCTAAGATTTGGAGAAAAAAAACTTAAATCTCTGTACCTGCAGACATGTTAGTATGTAAAGAAAATCCTAACATAAACTAATATCAAGCTATAATCCTGGTATTGGACTCCTACATAAACGACAAAGAAGAACTGTTTCTGGTAGCAAAACATCAACAGGAGAATGGATGAACTGTGGTATAGCTTTAAAAGCACCAAATAAGAAGAGGGGTGATGAGACACGGAGGTAAGAGCTCCCTTTCAGGGCATGTGATGGATGCTGATCTGATAGAGCTGGGAAGGTGGTCAGAGGAAAGTGCTTTTAACCACGGAACAGGTGACTTGCACTTGTTGGAAGGATTCTGTGGGAAGGGAGAGAATGATGAAAGGAGAGACATGAAGAAAGCAGGACCGGGAGGCCCAGAGGCCCAGGAATAGAGGTCAGCATGGGTGAGGGCAGTGGTTACTGCTCAGAGACTAAAGGAGAACACATGAGCGAAACCACAAGTTGACCACCTCTGAAATGAACCTGCAGGGCCTGTATGGTATCTGTCTCATTGAAACTTTGCCAGAGAACGTAAATGCAAAGGCATGGTGCTACGGGATACACAGTATGGCTTTCCCAGATCCACGTGTGAAGATGGACATAACTATAATTTTTACAAACCAGCATTCAAATATTTAGTTTTGGACATATTGGTAAACACACAATACTTCCAGAAATTGAGCTACGTTAATAAGACAGATTTAAATCTATTGAGCTGAAAAGTGTCTGATATAATGGTCATGATCATAAAAAAGGAAATCTACTTTTAATAAAACCCTTATTTTTCGCTGTTCTTAGCCCAGAGGTTTTGAGTATGTATTTCTTATATAAAAATCACCTTGCTTAAAAAGTACAAGAATTTAATTTGTGAGGCTGACTGTTCATGTGATCACACCAACTCCTGCGCTTCATACCTTCGCCGTGCGCCCCCTTGGCATGTACGTGGAGGCCGAGGGCAGTGCTGGGGCCGGGCTGAGAGGGCTGGCTGTACTGGGTGGGCAATGGCGGAGGAGGGGGTGTTGCCTGCAGTGGGTCATAGCGCTTCTCCCCAAACGACCTGTCTACAGCTTCAGCCTCAGCAGACTTTACCCTGTGAAAAAATTAAGGAAAGGCCAACATCTGAAAATGAACTCATTTATGAAACAAGTTCCCATTCTTCTAACTATCCCTCAGGTTTTTTTTTAATTGAGTATTTCACAATTTATTCTTATGAGTATGTGTAGCTAGGAAGCTACTCTATCAAAATACACAAACAAGTTCAACCATTCATCAGCACAAGAGATGTAAAGACAGCACAGATATTTTAAGAATATCAGTAAAACATATAGAAGATGGCAATCAAAAGGCAGATGAAATTCTGGGTATACTTGTAAGATTTAATACTGTTTTTTACAAAATATAGTCATTGTTGGTAGGTTTAACAAAATCTCCCAAATATTTTGAAAAAAATACGATTGGTCCAAATATCCTTAGATTGACTTCTGGTTTTGAATCTAAGGCACAAAGCCCTGGCTTCTACACACCAGAGAAGATGTCATAGATCAGGGGCCGGCTAGTTTTTTTTTTAGCAAAGGGCTAGACAATGAATGTGTCTGGCTTTTTGGGCCACATGGTCTCTGTCAGTTATTCAAACTCTGCCCTAAAGCAGCCAAAAACAGTATGTAAATGAAAGGGTATTGCAGTGTTCCCATAATACTTTTAAACAAAACAAAACAAAAGAACAAAACAAAAAATGGACTTTTTTACTTCAAAGTTTGCCCGATTTGCCAGATCCATTTTTAAACAATTGGTAGAGTAGCAAATGTTTGATTTTATAAGGCTGATTTAAGTCAAATTGCGCCACATATGCTTATTTCTTCAGATTGCCAATTGTTAATATGTATCATAAAATTCACACAAAAGAAAATCTTTAAAATATGACCCATAATTGCAACACTGCCATCTGAACCTTTGCAGAGCCAAACCTGCACCGGCCTTATGTGCACAAACAGTAACACAGACATCTGAAATACACTTTCACAGAAGACTTTTGTCCAAAAGTCTAGTCTGATTATTGGCTTTCAAACTATGCTGTTATCACACTTTAAGGAATGTGGACCAAGCACTGAAGAAGATGTTAACGTCTGAAAGTGCACATGATGCCAGTGCCACGGTGAGGGACACCTCATGGAACAGCCTCACATCAATGCCAGTCTTACCACTTGACGTTCCTTTTCAAGTAGTCAGAGCTAGTGCAAGAGCCAAGAAATCTAGGTAATGGCAAAGCAAGTGCAATAGAAAAATGAAAGAAAAAGGTCAATCTGACTAAGTTTGCAGCAGAGAACTCAAATGTCATTTTAAAACAACCAAAAAATGTACAGCCACCATCTCAGCATCTTTGGTATCACTCGCTCTTGTTCAGCTGGGAATCGCTAGCCAAGAGGGACATGGAACTTAGCCAGGTCCGCCTGCCATACTTGGGCCTGTTCTGGAGCCTCACTCCTGGTACTGAATGTAGAGTGAAATAAAGGCGCAGGTACAAAGAAGTGAGGGTGAGTGCTCTATTAAAATTAAAGGGTGAGGCAGGAGTTCCCTTATGATATGAGGGGTTAAGGATCTGGAGTTGTCCCTGGCGGGAACTTCCCATGCTATGGGCACGACCAAAAAAAAAAAAAATTAATTAATTAATTAATTAAATTGCTAGGCAAAAGTTCTCAGAGTGAAAACAGAGAAAAGTGATACAACACCACAGCTAGCAGGTTATGGATGGACTGGCAAAACAAATACATACACTTGTGCACCAGGACTGTGATTAGCATACATTCCTTCTGAGCTCCAAAGCTAAGCCCCTCAGTGTGCAGAGTGCCTGCTCTGCAAATCTGCCACCTCACTCTCACAGCCTCTGTCCTCTCTCATGTACACAAAACAACCTAACCTCAATCCTGGGCTTAATTTTGTTGTTGTTGTTTTTTTAGGGCCACACCTGCGGCATATGGAGGTTCCCAAGCTAGGGGTCCAATCAGAGCTGTTGCTGCCAGTCTATGCCAGAACCACAGCAACACCAGATCAGAGACACCAGAGCCACATCAACACCAGATCCGAGCTGTGTCTGCTACCTAACCACAGCTCACGGCAACGCCGGATCCTTAACCCACTGAGCGAGGCCAGGGATCGAACCTGCAACCTCATGGTTCCTAGTCACTCTGTGCCACAACAGGAACTCCTGGGTTTAATTTTTACAAACTGAAAACAATCAACATTATTTTGAGGTTTGGAAGTCTCACATTAAGTTGAGTTTTCAGAGGTAGATACTCTAGTGACAAAACCCCACAGCTGCCCTGAAGAAGACAACTCAACCTCTGAGCTGAAAGACGTACACAGACCCAGAGGGAGACTGGTGCTCTCCCAACCCAGGGCATCCACCTCCCGGCCTCCCCAAATTTCAATCTGGCTCAATGAAACTACAGGACAGGGCGACAGCTACCTGCTTTCGGGGACATCTGTCCCATGCTAACAAGGACTTCGCCTTTCTCTAATTCCCATTTCTGGGAATGTTTTTAAATTCCTGGTGTGTTTTTAACTGGAACATAAGCACGTAATACCCGTTAGACAGTAACTTTGTTAATTCTATATTTTACTTTAGGAAATATAGACCTAGAGGCAATCTATTGGTAACAAACAGTAAACAGTTTTAAAATGTGAGAAAGGAGGTCCCATATTTTAAACTATTTTCCAACTATTTAAAGTTGTATTAATAGGGCAGAAGAGTAAAATAGCATTAGAAAGGGAAGGCTTAGAAACAACTTCCTTCTTAGTCATCTTCTAAGACCCTCAAGTCTTTCTAATTCTCTAACCATTAAATACCTATATGGGAGAATGCAGCACAGTCTCACTCCCATAACACACACTAGAGTAAACAATAGAATCAAACTAAGCCCTGAGTTAATCCATAAAGACAGATGTTATCTGTTTCTTTCATCTTGTGAAACCTCTGCCCTCAGGTAACACTGGTCCCTCCCAGGGCTGTGGTAATAAGAAGGGGACAGCTGTCACAACTGAGCACATGCCATGGCCTGTGCTGGTCTTCAGCCCCCACATCTACCAAGTGCCCAGCAGTGCTCCACACCATGTCTGAAATTTAGATAGCACAAATAAACCATTAAGTCTTCTGGGAAAACCAGATAATCCTCATTGCAGCACTCAAAGTTTGCATTTGCACTTTTCATAAAACTGCTTTCTTCTGTTAAGATTTAAATGATGACAGTGGGGAAAGGTTTTAAATCTTCACTTTAATGCTGTCTTAGAAACAAACTGGTAATTAAAATCAGGTTTTTAATACTAGAGATTTTAAAGCATATTCTAAAAGAACTTTTGCTCGATAGCAAGTGGTGACAAGTGATACATTCAGACCGTCCCAAGCATCTAATTCAGTTAAAAATCTCTGTGCTTTTAAACTCAGGCATACAAAAATGACTCCTGATGACTTTTTAAGGTCTCAA
Source organism: Sus scrofa (assembly GCF_054392235.1). Taxonomy (NCBI): domain Eukaryota; kingdom Metazoa; phylum Chordata; class Mammalia; order Artiodactyla; family Suidae; genus Sus; species Sus scrofa. Next base: position 155,765,944 of record NC_139383.1, read on the forward strand.
CTTGGCTATGCTGAACTACAGTCCTATTTAAACAACCCCTAATGCAGGTACCCAAAGGGAGACTACCTGGATGGGTTCCCTGAGCTCAGAGAAAGCTCTGAGTTTTCCCTTCCTTCCCTGCAGATTTAGGACTTGCTTAAGTCAGGCCCCATGACTGTGCAAACAAATTGCCAGTAATAAGTCCACAACTGTTTTCATTCTTGCGGGTCTGTTGTGTTGAAGTACCCACCTGTGCCTGTGTGGGTTTACACCCCACTCTCAGTGCCAAATTCTCCATCAGTCAGGGTTCAACCAGAGAGGCAAAACTAGAATGAGATACAAACTCACATAGGCCCATGTGGGTCAACAAAACCCACAAGAAAGAAGAACAACAAAAAACCCAACAGGCAAGTAAACAGAATGACGCAGGAGAGAACAGGGAGTGAAGTTTGGGGTTCAAGAACCTCATGTTCCCCCACTGGACCTCAGTTTCCTCATGTATACAACTGGATCAGAAATCCCTAAGGTTCCCTTAAGCTCAAACAATAAAGGCCAAGTTTTTTCTTGCCATGGGGAAAAAAAAAAAAAACTTTAGTATTTTCCCTCAAACAAGGTTACTCCCAAACACACCCCTGCTTTCATGTTTGGAAAACAAAAACAGAAAGTAGAAAGAAAGCCAGCTTTAAGGGTGCTGCAAAGAAGGGAAAGAGTCTTAAAAATCAGAGCCTTGGAGTTCCTGTCATGGTGCAGCGGAAATGAATCTGACTAAGAACCATGAGGTTGCAGGTTCTATTACTGGCCTCACTCAGTGGGTTAAGGATCCAGGGTTGCTGTGAGCTGTGGTGTAGGTCGCGGACGCAGCTCGGATCTGGCATTGCTGTGCCTGTAGCATAGGCCGGCAGCAACGGCATCGATTAGACCCTAGCCTGGGAACCTCCGTATGCCGCAGGTGCAGCCATAAAAAGACACACCAAAAAACAAAAAACAAAAAACAAAAAACAAAAAAAATCAGGGCCTTAACAGTTTACCTTCTCTTACCTTAAAACCTTTGATTTTAACATCTTTTCTAACGTAAAAACTTTATCTCATTTCATTTTAAGAACAAAAACTAAACACACACCCAAGAGAGCTAAAGCACACACCTAGCTACTAACTTAACTATTTTCCCTCAAAAAAAGCCTGCACTTTGTGTGACTACCTCCACTTTATGCAATTGAAACGTTTTGTTTCATTATATTTTTAAAGGTCAAGTCTTAAATGAAATAACTTACTTGGAAGGATAACTTGAAAAATGTGGCTGATTCTGAGAATGAACTGACTTGGCAGGCTCTGAGAGATGGCTGGCAGGCACGTGTGCAGAAGGCTTGTTCTCAAAACTTCTTCGATCAAAGTATGAGAGCTGTTTTCGGTAATACTCTTCATCCTCCTCAGGATCATAATGATTTGACCGGACAATATCTTCAGGTGGCTTCACTTGGGGTTTTTGAGGTTCTGGCATTCTAACAATGAATGATAAATATAACAACTTTTCAGATGTTAATTTTACAAAGAAAATGGAATATATAAATTCCACCTCACTATTGTGATTACTCAGGATCTAGCTGAGCAGTGCAATAATCAAGATGGACAGTCTAAATCCCACATCCTCACACATTATACTCAAAAGGCAGCCCTCTTCTGGCCCATGAGTCCTAAACACAACCTATCTAAGGAGCTTCACCATTACTTTGTCAGCAGCAGTTCAGCAGCAAGAGATAAGGAAAGGTAAGCCAGACAGTAGAGAGTTTCTTCAAGTACACACATCAGTGTCAGCAACAATAAAAACTGAGAGAACTTAAGAACTTTAAACTAGGATCAATAAGGAAAGAGCTCTACATGTCCAACGTGCCCTAAGGCACAGGAAGCACATAGGGAGGACAGTAAATTATTAAGCACACTGAGGTGTATTATTAAGGCATTATTGTTACATAAGCTCTGCTTAGGAAACTTTAGAAACTTTGCCTCAGAAATGAATAAACTTAAATAGATTTCACACCAAAGAGGGAGGCTAAGCTTTCAGTTATTTTCCAAGTTTATGTAGAGTAGCTTATTTGCAGATGATACTGGTTAAAGGAAGATACCAGAGTACTTTACATTTTCATGAAAAGCACTAAACATAAGGTAAGAGGAAAATGTACACATTAGACAGTAGATCCTCCTTAGCCCAAGCACAAATGAAACACAACAAAGGAATTGCCATCACATCCATCCTAAGACATAGCAGCAGCATGATCAGGCCATGACTAAGAGCACAGCTGTCCAGCTTTCCCTCCCAGCAACTCCCTTCTGCTTCTGTCTTGCCTCAAGGGCTGCCAGTACAGAGGCAGGCAGTAGTGTGCACTCACTAAAGGACTGAATCAGTTATTTTATATCAGAGTCTGTCTTGTCACCTTTAAAAACTAAGAGATCCCATGTCTGAAAGCTCTTTTAAACTGAAAAACACAAGCCAAATGTTAGGGTTTTAAAAACTGTACTTTAGCTGTTGGCTAGAAAAATAGGTTTTCAAAAGATTTGCTTATTGAAACTAACAAAGACCTGCTAGAGGCAGAATAACGCTCTTTATTTTTCTTTATAGATCACTGTTTTAATTGCAACAGGTCGACTTTGTGTAAGGACAAGTAAGACCCTCTGCCTTCTCCCCCTCCTGAGCAAGGGCCTACTCTCCCACAAAGAGGGCTGTGCTCCTGGACAGTCCCAGGCCACACACGCCCTGAGCACCCACCTGTGCAGTGTTCTGTCATGTTCGCTGAGCTGACTCTGTGCAGGACCTTTGGGACCCACGATGGGAGCACCTGCAGGCTTAGATGCTCCCTCTGGAGGCTGCAAAAAAGACACACATGACTCAGGACATGATCATGAGAAGACAGGCTCCTCTAGGGGGAGGGAGTGCTCAGAAGTGTCCTGAACACTGGTGCTGAGTGTGCTACACCCCAGGGGCAGGACAGATAGTCCCACATTTACCTTCAAACCAGCAGGATGACTGTCATCCTTCTTGCTCTCCACGGAAGCAGATCTTCTGTTCTCGAACATTTTTACTCTGGTGAGCACTGACTGCGGCTTCATGGCTGGGTCTTCTTCATCCTCAGCCAGAGCCGGGGGCGGAGGCAGCGGTTTGGTGCTTGAAGGGAGAACTTCAGGCTTGTGCTGAGGTGCAGGGGTGAGAGGAGGGACAGCAGCACCGTGGAGGGGCTCGTAATGGCCTGCTTTAGAGCCGAGTCCTTGGGACGGGACCTGCTCATAACTTCGTGAATACTGGTCAAAATACTGCTTAGGCTCTGCGACCTTCAGGCTGGCAGATGGATAGGGCTGAGCCTCAGGCCTGTACCTACTATGTGCATCATAGGCAGGAGTGGATGGCTCTTCCAGCCGCAGGGTAGAGGTCCTGGGTGGCTGGTCATAGCGAGGCCTGCTTTCATAGGACGGTGGGGTCGGCTCCTCGAAACGTGGGAAATGCCCTCGTTCTGAAGGCTCTTCAGGGTGCTGTCTAGGGTCAAGGTCTCGAGGGTGCTGGCTGTCCAGGGCAGGCCGAGGCTGGTAGGACTGCCTGTCATCATAGTAGGACCACCTCTCCTCATATGCAGGAGTGTGGTCTTCACAGCGCAGACGGTGTTCATAGTTTCGAGAAAGCTGGTCAGTATAGCTGGAGGACTCATATCTGTACGCAGGCTGCTCCAGGTCTCTGCTGGCCTGTCTCTCCATGTACGGGGGCTGGGGCTCATAGCTCAGACCCGGCTCTCTGTCTGGCCTCTGCCCTGGGTGAGTGACAGCTGGCTGCTTCAAGACATGGTTGGCTCTCATCATTTCCTCGGGGTAGGGGTCCTTCCTATACACCTGTACAAAAAATTCACAGGTAAGGACACAGGCTTGTTTCAAAGTCCAGTCTGCTTTAAGAGACAAATAATGATTTCCCATGTAAAAATGACAGGTTCTAATATTTATTACCAGTACAGAAAGAGATTAGTGGAGAAAGCCAGATGAAGTGAAAGCTTAAAATTTATAATGCAGGTAGGGGCTTCTATGTTTTAGCATGTACTAAATGAAAAGAGAGTTAAAGTTAACTTGTAAATTTAGTAGAAAAACCACTGAAGCATTGATTCCATTTGATTTGGACACTGAAAATGAAAATCATAAAGAAAATTTATGGACACCATAATTTACAAAAAATGAAAAAGTTAACAATTGGGGTTGAACTACACAGTAAGAAACTGTGGGGCGTTCCGTTGCAGCTCAGTGGAAATGAATCTGCCTAGTATCTACGAGAATGCAGGTTCGATCCCTGGCCTTGCTTGGTGGGTTGGGGATCCAGCACTGCTGTGAGCTGTGGTATGTGGATCACAGATGTGCCTCAGATCCCGAGTTGCTGTGGCTGTGGTGTAGGCTGGCATCTGTAACTCTGATTTACCCCTAGTCTGGGGACTTCCATATGCTGCAGGTACGGCCCTAAAAAAGAACAAAAAAAAAAGAACAACAACAACCAAAAAAAAAAAAAACCCCCAAAAAAAACAACACAGAAAAAAGTGTAGAAGATACTAAAAACCAAATGCTAAAAAATATTAAGTAGAAATCCCAATTAAAAGGCCAAATTTTAAAATAATCAGTATACCACTGGAAGCCATGCAAACTACAGAACCGAAATGATTTGTACTGATTTGAAAAGACTATATAAGCCCACAGTAAAAAAAAGCAAAGGGAACACTGAAAGGGTGAAGCAAAAATGATCATGTGCTAGACTGATGGAGAGCAACAAACCAGTGCAGCACGGCGGCACAGGTACCTTGGCCGGGTCTACATGCGGCGACAGGGACGGCTCTTGGTCTCTGAGCACTGTGTGAGCTGCCTCAGGGCTTGGTGTTCTTAAAGAGTCAGCATGTAGGGGGTCAGCGGTGGGAGGAGCGGAGGTGGGCTCCTCCAGTCTGACACTGCCTAATTTTACATTAGGATTAACAGCAGAGGCTGGTGATGCTGGGTTTGTTTCAGGCGAAAGGTAAGGGCCTGGAGATGAGGCTTCTGCTTTCTGTGAAGTGTTTAAAATATTTTAAATATAGTGTTTCTGTTTACTACTAACTTCCCACTTCTGTTTACAGTGGCTTACAGACATATATTTTAAGTGTGCTGAATAACAAACTATGACCCTCACATCCTGAATTTTAAGAAGTTTCAGTATACTGCTGTGTAAGATGAACATACAAAGTTCTGAATTCAGTCCTTGGTATTCTCAAGCTGATATAAAATATTAGTTCATAATCTGGAGAAAAGAAATATATCCTTTAACTCAATCAGCACATCCTAAAATTTAATACTGCACCTCTAACTACGAAACGTTGAATGCTTGCTGCTTACCTGTTGAGAGGCAGCTTTAAGTCCAGGGGAGTCTATGCTATGAACTGGCTGTGGCTGCGCTTGTGGTGAGTAGGGAGGATATGTTTGGTTCTCGTGATGCATTCCAGAGGAGTCCTCTCTGACAGGCTCAGAGGACCGTGTAATGGCAGACTCCGGGGGAGTCCCAACCTCATCATTAAGAGTTTCATCTAGTTCTTGATCAGTGTAGGCCCCGCCTTCTGTATCTGTGTCTTCATAGTCAGAAGTGTGTCTACTGTCCGTGCTATACATTGAGTATTCACTACCTGGGGCTGACAGGTAGGACAGACGATCATCATGCAAATCAAGGTCATCACTTGTAGCGCCATCCGCCTGGGTCAAATAAAAGTAAATTAAAAATTTTATTCAGTAGTTCTTTAAGAGATGGCCTTTATCTTATAAGGGAGAATGAACGGGACACTTTTCTTTAGAGATACTGCATCTATTTCTGGAAACTTCTGGTGAGGAAAGGTCAAGAAGATTGTACAAGCACACATGCAGACACACAAAGCATCCTTTGAGATCTGAAGGGCCTGGATGAGTAAAGGCTGGCTGGCCAGCCGCGACAAAGCTGGACTCTGGGCCCAGCCTCAGAAGACAGGGAAGGATCTCTGTCCCAACTCGGGTTTATGAAACCTAGTCGGTCACTAGCTTGTCAGCCCAGAGGAGAGTGAAGAGGGAGAACGCTGCCAGGCCAAGCTCACAGAAACAAGACACACTGACTGACAGAACAGCGCACATGAGAATAACTAGGAAAATAAAAACCAGTTTAAGCTGAATAAGAGCTAATAATACATGTATATCTCTATATATTAAAGAAAACAACTTTTTAGGAAAGTTGGTATTTGGCTCTAGAGCTTTTACGAAATACAACGGGAAAACATCACCCAATTGCTAGTTACTTCCTTAAAGTAAGAATTTTTAAAAAATTATTTTCCACAAAGGTAGTATCCAGTGGAGGAAGAGGCAGAAATGCAGTTATGACTCAGTCTTAGAAGCAACTGAGAGCGGGGTTAGCTTTCAGTCTGCACTGATTATCTTCTGAGTAGACCAGAAAGAGCAGAAGTATCTGAGGAGAAGGGAACTACAGACTTGTAATCAACAGGCTGTCATCTGATACTGATTTAAAACTAGTACTTGGATTATGAAGAACAGTCCCTGAAAACCCTGCCGACACACTGCAACTGGAGGGTCAGGGGGTGAGGGGAGACACAGACAAGAGAGCTGGAGGATCTGGAACCCAGAAACCACACAGTCTTTCAACCTCAGCACAGACTGAAGGACAGAAAGAATGAAGCTGCTAGAATGGAGCTTTGACCACAGCCCCAAGCCTGGCTCTGTAAGAGTGTGACCCTGAGCAGTGCCCTCCTGCTGGGGAAGACCAGCCTCCAGGTGACTATGGTCTTCAAGAACACCTGCCAGGTTTGCCAGGGTGAGAATCCCAAGGCTGTGCTCTGTGTTACGGTACAGTCTCTCCCCTGGAAATCTCGATGGCTTCTCAACTCTCTCATGGCTGATGCTTGCTGTCTACTCTGATCTCTAACAGGCTGGGGTTCCAGAAGACTATATCCAAGTGGCCACTCAGGAAATATTTAAGGCCTTGGGGAAGAATAATTTGGAACTCTCTAGCCTACTTAGCTTTAGCTTTCATAGTAGTATGAAATGCAGAAGTGAGCAAGAATCAGGGGCTGCTCTGAACCAGGAAATGACTTATGCCCGTTTGTTGAGAAAGCCTCAGGATGACTTTCTGGTTTAGTAGGAACATACAAGATTGTATCAGATCTTGCAAAAAGGAGCTCTTCCTAGCAACTAGATCAAAGTAGTTAGGTCAGGAAGTCAATGTAAAATGAAGTGGTTTTAGTTCAAGGACCTATCTAATTTGGATAAAATATATTTAAATGGAAGAGGGACACAAACCAAGCTTGATTAAAATTGTAATGATTTTTACAAAATGCATCAAACAGTAAATGACCTTTTAGAGCTGTTAATAAAATTAATGAAAATGACTTATCTTCCTTCCATTAAAAAGTTGAGGGAGCTAGACCTTTATTTTAAAATTCAAGCAAAGAAATGAAGCAAATAACATCACGAAGAAAAATCACAGAACATTAAGGTCTGTGGATTTAGACAAAAACTCTCAGAGAGGTAGCCATGTATATTTTGTGCATTTATAAACTAACATTATTTCAAGAATCACAGGGAAAGCTATCAACGTCTCACCTGACAAAAGCTGCTATCAGAATTGTGTTGCTGTAGAAGATTAGTATGGGGAGAGCTATAATCCTTTTACTCAAATGCCACAAGAGTGAAAACTAGGAATGGTGTGTTATGTAAAGTGGTGTGGTGGGTTTATTCCACCTTGATCTATCGAGTATCTCAGCTGATATGTCAGTTATTCAAAGTGGTCTGATGGTCTCATGTGTACAGTCCAGCCCCTACAGTGGTACTGAGGAGAAAAATCATGGTTTGACACATCGGCACAGGTGGGACGAGCAGACACAACCTCTAGATGTGTGCACTCTAACACCTTTTCTATGGAGGTGGAGTGTTTTCTGGGTGGGGCACAGGGGCCTAAGCATGCAGCATGCACTGCCACAGCCAGGCAGAGGGAGGCAAGGGCCATGCAGGGCAAAACACAACAAAAAACCAAGCCAACAAGGAAAATACAAAAAACAAAAAAGAACAGAGCACAGATACTCTCAATCTTCCCTAGCAAGTAAAACATACTAATATTTTATTAATGTGAAGGTAAAAGACATTAAAAGCAAAAGATGCTTTCCACTGTATCCTTTAAGAAAACTATTACCTCTCCCAACAAATAAGCAGGCCTTTCCCATAAAGGGCTGCTAAAAACCAGAAAAAAATTTCAAAATTCAAAGCCAACAGGAGGTATTGCTTTGTCTACGTTGTAAGAATGTTAACAGGAGCTGAGTGAAGACTTAGGGAAGTGCTTAAACAAAGTATCAGGGTCTGTCCTTCACTTGAGACTTCTCTTGTTAACAGGAGCTGAGTGAAGACTTAGGGAAGTGCTTAAACAAAGTATCAGGGTCTGTCCTTCACTTGAGACTTCTCAGAACATTTAACTCACGGGGTACTGTGCTGCTTGAGGGAGCTTGCTCTGCAATATGGTGGCCCCACCCTGTCACCTGTTTCAGAGTGCCTTTTCCTCAGGCTAGTCCTGAATCTAATGTGCACTCTGGGGACCACTCACCTTGCCCACCCAACCCCCACATTTTCAGAGGAGGAAACTAAACCCAGGTTCAAAGTTATTCTTCAGTCAGACAGATGCCAAGTCAGAAGTCAACCCTGCCCTTTTAAGTTACAATCTCGGAATTCTCTAAGAGTATCACTGAGACGGTAATTTAATGGGTAGAGAATTTCAGAAGCTGTATCAAAAACAATTTTCATAACCCCTACATACAAAGTATAAAAACCTAAAAGCTGACTCCTAAATTACTCTAACATGTTAATCTAATTAGGAAACAATGGTGACTCAAATGCTTCTCTGATTAGTAAATGATTTATTGAATTGGTTAAAAAGTGATAGGAAATTTCTTACCTTCCCCTCAGAAACCCATACCAACTGGTTCTGCTGTTGTTGAATTGCTTCTTTCAATGCTCCATACCAACCATCATTCATTGAATTTAAGTTAATGGTAGCTGAAAATAAACAACAATATTGTTTTATGGTTAGAACACTGCCAAAAGGCAGAATTCATTCAACCATTGCTTAGAGTTCAATCACCATTACTTAGTTATATGAAAGATGGTGTTCGGTGACACATCCTTTGAAATTTCTATTTTGGCACTGTACAATTTTTTTCAAGCAACAAGAGCTGTTAAAAACAAGCATTCCAGGCAGATTGTACACATATTTTAATATCTAAACAACACATTTATGCCCACACATTGCTGTGTACACTTTAAGCTGAAAGAAGGCCTTTAATATACTCACTTGTAAAAAGATGGTGATTATTTTTACGAAGTTTATGAGACCGTTCATATAATTTCCTGGCACTTTTCCGAGATTCTGGACATAGCCTCATTCGCATTGTTTTCACACCCTGCTTAGAATCCGGGTTAAGGAATACTACAATTGGATACCACTGGGCATAATTCAGACGATCAACTGCATTTGGTGTTACATCCAATAAAGCATGTTTGTCCTGAAGACACAAAGAAAAAAAAATGAATAAGGACATAAAAACTGGTTAACTAAGAACCATCACCTTCAGAAAGTCACAGCCAAGACTACAGTCTAATGGTAATGGACATGTAACTGTACTCCACAATGTCTCCAGAGCTCACGTTAGAAAAAGGTGTATTCAGGTTAATGCAATATAATTTCTAGCCCAATTAAAAAAGTTTTAACCAGCTCACTTTTAAGACAAACCCAATACTTGCAAGGAGACAGTAAAAGTAGTAAGTACAATAACTTAATGTTCCTGACGTGACCCTATAAGCACCCATTCCCTATCACATTGTACTGATGTGATATCAACAGTCACAAACCATTTGAAAACTGTATATTTTTTTATGTAATGAAAGCTCACCTTTTGAAGATGTAAATACTCTTCCCTTGAAGATGACTGCTATAATGTCTTTCAGTAAGGGCTTCTTTTCCTCATGGTACACAAGTAATAATTCTAGAAAAGTTACCTTCTACTTTCAATTTAACCAAACCTCATCCCACTGAAATACAACACATTCTCAGCTTATAATGAAACAGGTCAATTTTCAATAACTTACTTGATCTATTATTTGCTTTATTGTATGAAGGCGAATAATGCCAGAGCTACGTTGGTCAGTGCCAGCATCTCGAGGTTCACTTTCTATTTGTGAGGTTGGGACAAAAACAAAACATCAAATATTCATTGTTAGATCAGTTTCTCCACTACTGGGCACTTATGCTATGTTTGGCTCCATTATATTTAGTACTGGGGGCTGTCTTGTGCACTATGGCCTTGTTTAATAGCATTTCTGGCCTGCAACCACTAGACGTTAGGAGCACCACCTCCCTCTTACCCCCACTGTGACCATGGCCAGATGTCCACTATGGGCAGAATCACCCTGGCTCAGAGCCACTGCGTTAGATCAGTGCTTTCCAACAATGCTGCAATCAACTCGTCTCAGGTGCAAAACTTAAGAAAGTGTCCCCCCAAACCTCAGAAGTAATATTTTGATATATTATGTTCAAAAAAACAAAAGTTAATAATTCACAATGAACATTTAAAACAAAATTTTTTTTCTTTTACAGCTGTACCTGTGGCATATGGAAGTTTCCAGGCTAAGTAAGGGTCAAATCAGAGCTGCAGCTGGGGCCTATGCCATAGCCACAGCAAAGCTGGATCTGAGCCGCATTTGTGACCTAAGACACAACTTGCAATGCCGGATATTTAACCAAATGAGTGAGGCCAGGGATCATACCCATATCCTCAGAGAGACAATGTCAGGTTCTTAATCCACTGAGCCACAACAAGAACTCCACAATGAACATTTTAAATAGAAATAGAACCAACATTTTAGAAAGAATCAGTAAGTAAAACTTGAGGAAAAATTATTTAAGACTGTAACCTGGTCAAGAGAAATTGTTAACTATGACAATTCTCTGAACTGGAAATGAGGTTTTCTAAAAAAAAAAAAAATTGATTAAAAAAACAATACTGATGAACTTGCTTCCATTAAAGCCAGGAAACTAAAATTATAAATTATACATAATTATAAATTGTGTTTGGTCTAAATAAAATACATAAACTTAAAACAATGTGACACTTAATGACTGATTGATTGATATTTAGCAGCACCTGCAGCATACAAAAATCTCTGGGCCAGGGATTGAACCTCCAACATAGGAGAACCCAAGACACATCAGTGACAAGATCTGGCACTGGCCAGATCTTAAATGTGCTGAACCACCAGGGAACTCCAAAATGATGTTTTAACTGCATGTGTTCAAGAATTTCCCAATTATGTTCATGCTCCGGAAAAATAAAAAAGCCACTAAATAAGCACAAGAACATATTTATAGGGATGTACATTTTTTCTTTTGCTCCAATATGGCTTGGCACAGCACTACCTATAAACCTGCTTCACACTGTGGCATATCACTTGTTAGGCAACTGAGATAATCCCAGGCAGCCTCTCCCCAGCAGAGCTTTCCCAACCACGGAGGGATTATCAATGCCTGAGTAGGGCTATAACTCATCAGCAAGAACACGACAGCAGACTGGTAGAAGAGTTCTGGGTCAGAGATCTTTTTCCACATCAGTAGAAGGGAAACTTGACAGGGGAGAAGGCTGTTAATTTGTAACTATGAGACAGCCTGTGGTTTCACACTGACAACCTATCCCTCCACCAAAGGTAGCCCAGGCCGAATTCTAACCATGAATCTCAGAGGTCCAAGTGACATGAAGTTTGTCACTACAAAGAAACAGCAATGTTTATGACTCTCGTCACAAAAAAACTTAAAAGGAAAGTCAGAGCTCTGGCTATTTCATATTAGAGAAGAGATTTGGAAGGACAGAAGTCACCTTGAAGGACAAGGTGAATGATCTGGGAAAAGACTATCATGACATGATGGAATCAAGATGGTTGAGGAGTAAGGACATGGCACTCGCCTTCTCCCACAAACACACCAAAAAAAAAAAAAAAAAGTACATGTAGAACAATTTGCACAGAACTACTGAACACTGACAGAAAAGCTTAAACCTCCAAAAACAGCAAGAAACCCTTCACATAACTGGGTAGGAAAAAAGGCGAAAAAAAAGAGAAAAGGAATCAGGATGGGACTAGCACTCCTGAGAAGAAGCTGAGAAAGAGGAAAGGAACCCATACCCTGAGAAGCCACTTAACTGACGGAGAGATCAGCTGAGATGGAGGAACCTCAAAGCTGTAGAGAAAAGCACAACAGCCAGACTAAGGAGGGCATAGCAGAGAGAGAGCTGCAAAGACAGTCGGGCAGGGGCTGAGCAGTGAAACTCAGGCTCTGGAGGTCAGTTCTGGGGAGAGAAATATAGTTGGCTGTGTGGAGACAAGGAAGCAGTGCACCAAGGACTGAGGAGCACAGTACCACAGCCAAGTGAACCCAGAAAGAGGTCTGGGCCCACAGGAGAGGCAAGTCACCACTGTTGGGGAGAACAAGAGGAGGAGGAACGGACAACCATAGGTATATCTTTTACTGAGCATGCACGGACTCTCTTGAAGGGCAGGGCTACGGGTGGCGAGGCCCCTCTTTTGCCAGCTACGGGTGGCAGCACCTCCTGCTTGGGCTAGGTGGGACAGGGTGCTTCTTGTGTGGTCTATAGACAGCAGGGGCAAACCACTACAATTAGCTCTGACTTGACAGACGGATGTGGCTTGCCACCAACAGGGGTCCATGGACAGGCACCACCAGCAGCCCCAGTCACTTCAGAGTTGGCACAGAGGAGCGCACTGCAACCGAGCAACAGTTGTTGTTGCTCTCAGTCCCCTGAGAATGCACAGGCCCACTGCTGCCACTGTCAAATGCTCCAGGCATCACCTAAACCTGCCTGAGGCTAACTGACTCTTTCCAGGGCCCTGCAACTAGAAGGAGCCTGCACCACTTTCCTGTAGGTCCTTGCTACTGCCAAGGGCCGAGCAACCAGGCACTGGCTACTAGCCCTGCCCATTGCCTCCTTTTCTCTGGAAGGAGCACACACAGCACCCTGTTAAGGGGATAACGGCCTACTCAAACTGAGGAAAGAGACAGCAAGCATCCAAACTCCGAAGCCAAAAATAAAAATGTAAGTGCTCATGAAATACCCAGGGAAGATCTTGCATACAAATAAACCTCTAAGACTACAGCAGTTGGTTTCCCTAAGCTCATAGGATAAGAAAAATGTAAGCAAAATGAAGAAGCTCAGGAACCATTCCCAGTTAAAAGAACAGGAGAATTCACCTGAAATAGCAAACAATGAAACAAACCTCTGCAGTCTAACAGACACAGAGTTCAAGGAGATAGTGCAAATACTGAAGGAATTAAGCACGAATATGAAGGAATTAAGAGCAGATATAAAACAGTAATGCCAATTATTATTATTTCTCAATGAATTTATTACATTTATAATTGTACAATGATCATCTCAATCCAGTTTTATAGAATTTCTATCACACAACCCCAGTGCATTCCCCTACCCACCAAACTGACTCTTTTGGAAACCATAAGTTTCTCAGAGTCTGTGAGTCAGTATCTGCTCTGCAAAGAAGTTCACTGTGTCATTTTTTCAGATTCCACATGTCAGTGAGAGCATTTGATGCCAGTGTCTCACTGACTGACTGACTTCACTTAGCATGATAATTTCTAGGCCCATCCATGTTGCTAAGAATGCTGGTTTATATCGTGCCTTTTAATGGCTGAGTAACATTCCATTGTGTGTATGTACCACTTCTTCTTGATCCACTCCTCTGCCGACGGACATTTAGGTTGTTTCCATGTCTTGGGTATTGAAAATAGTGCTGCAATGAACACTGGAGTGTATGTATCTTTGCAAGTCATGGTTTTCTCTGGATAGATGCCCAGGAGTGGGATTGCTGGATCAAATGGTAATTCTATTTTTAGTTTTCTGAGGAATCTCCATACTGTTTTCCACAGTGGTTGTACCAATTTACATTCCCACCAACAGTGTCATAGGATTCCTTTTTCTCCACACCCTCTCCAGCACTTATTGTTTGTAGACTATTTGATGATAGCCATTCTGGCTGGTATAAGGTGGTACCTCATAGTGGTTTTGATTTGCATTTCTCTAATAACGAGTGATGTTGAACATCTTTTCATGTGTTTTTCAGCAATCCACACGTCTTCTTTGGAGAAGTGTTTAGATCTTCTGCCCATTTGTTGATAGTTGTTGTGCAGAAACTTTGAAGTTTGATTAGGTCCCATCTGTTTATTTTTGTTTTTACTGTCATTACCCTAAGAGGTGGATCTGAGAAGACGCTGCTGTCGTTTACATCAGAGAGTGTTTGACCTATGTTTTCCTCTTAAGAATTTTATAGTCTGGTCTTATATCTAGGTCTTTAATCCATTTGGAGTTTATTTTTGTGTATGGTGTTAGGGAGTGTTCTAATCTCATTCTTTTCCATGTGGCTGTCCAGTTTTCCCAGCACCACTTACTGAACAGGCTGTCTTTCCTCCACTGTACATTCTTGCCTCCTTTCTCATAGATTAGTTGACTATAGGTGCATGGGTTTAATTCTGGGCTTTCTGTCCTGTTCCACTGATCTATATGTCTGTCTTTGTGCCAGTACCATATGGTTTTGATGACCATCTGAAGTCAGGGAGCCTGATTCCTCCAGCTCCATTTTTCCTTTTCAGGATGTCTTTGGCTATTCTGGGTCTTTTGTGCTTCCAAACAAACTTCAAAATATTTTGTTCAAGTTCTGTGAAAAATGTCCTTGGTAATTTGACAGGGATTGCATCGAATCTGTAGATTGCCTTGGGTAGTATAGCCATTTTGATAACATTGACTCTTCCAGTCCAAGAGCATGGTATGTCTTTCCATCTATGTGTGTCATCTTTGATTTCAGTGTCTTATAGTTTTCAGAGTACAGGTCTTTTGTCTCTTTAGGTAGGTTTACTCCTAGGTATTTTATTCTTTTGGATGTGATGGTAAATGGGATCACTTCCCTAATTTCTCTTTCTGATCTTTCATTGTTAGTATATAGAAATGCCATCGATTTCTGTGTATTAATTTTGTATCCTGCAACTTTGCCAAATTCATGGATGAGCTCTAACAGTTTTCTGGTAGAGTCTTTGGGATTCTCTAGATATAGGATCATGTCATCTGAAAATAGTGATAGTTTTACTTCTTCCTTTCCCATTTGGATTCCTTTGATCTCTTTTACGTCTCTGATAGCTGTGGCTAGGACTTCCAAAACTATGTTGAAGAGTAGTGGTGAGAGCGGACATCCTTGTCTTGTTCCTGATCTCAGTGGGAATTCTTTCAGCTTTTCACCATTGAGAATGATGTTAGCTGTGGGTTTGTCATATGTGAACTTTATTATGTTGAGGTAGGTTCCCTCTATGCCCACTTTCTGAAGCGTTTTTATCAGAAACGAGTGTTGGTTTTTGCCAAAGGCTTTTTCTGTGTCCATTGAGAGGACCACATGGTTTTTATTCTTCAATATATTAATGTGGTGTATCACAGTGATTGATTTGTGGATGTTGAAGAATCCTTGCATCCCTGGGATAAATCCCACTTGATCATGATGTACAATCCTTTTAATGTATTGTTGGATGCAGTTTGCTAGTATTTTGTGGAGGATTTTTGCATCTATGTTCATCAGTGAACATTTCATTTCATTTTCTTTTTTTGTGGAATCTTTGTCTGGTTTTGGTATCAGAGTGATGGTGGCCTCATGAAATGAGTTTGGGAGTTTCCCTTCCTCTGCAATTTTTTGTAATAGTTTCAGGAGGATAGGTATTAGCTCTTCTCTAAATGTTTGATAGAATTCTCCTGTGAATCCATCTGGTCGTGGACTTTTGTTTGTTGGAAGGTTTTTAATAATGCTGATTACTTTAGGAAGGAACTAGAAAATATAAGGAGGAGCCAAGAAAAATTATAAAAATCATTTGTAGAGATGCAAATTGAGCTAAAGGCACCAAAGAGCAGAAAAAATAATGCAGAGGAATGAATTAGTGGCTTGGAAAATAGAATAATGGGTATCACCCAGTCAGGACTGCAGACAGAATACTAAATGAAAAAACATGAAAGCATATAAGAGATCTATGGGATAATATAAAGCAGGCCAGGAGGTCCTGTTGTGGCTCAGTGGAAACGAATCTGACTACGAACCATGAGGTTGCAGGTTTGATCCCTGGCCTTGCTCAGGGATTAGGCATTGCCGTGAGCTGTGGTGTAGGGCACAGACGTGGCTTGGAACCACCATTGCTGTGGCTGTGTAGGCCAGCAGCTGTAGCTCCGATTAAACCAGTAGCCTGAGAACCTACATATGCTGCTGGTGCGGCCTTAAAAAGACAAGACCAAAAATAAATAAATTAATTAAGTGGGCCAATCTATGCATAATACGGATTCCAGAAGGAGAAGAAAAAGAAAAGGGCATAGAAAATATTTGAAAAAATTATGGCTGGAAACGTTCCAAATCTAAAGGAAACTGATACAGGAAGCACAGAGGGCCCCAAACAAGTTGAAGCCAAACAGGCCCACACCAAGACATATTATAATAAAATGGCAAAAGTTAAAGAGAGGATTCTAAAGGCAGCAAGAGTTAAAAAAACAAAGAGTTAATTATAAGGGAAACCCCATAAGGCTATCAGCTGATTTCTCTACAAAAACACTACAGGCCAGAAGAGAGTGGCAAGATATACTCAGTTATAAACAGGAAAAATTTTCAGCCTAGAATACTCTACCAGCAAGAACATCATTTAAGAGAGAAGGAGAAATAAAAATTTCTCCCACAAACAAAAAGCTAAAGAGTACAGCAATACTAAACCAATTCTAAAGGAAATACTGAAAGGGCTTCTCTAAATAAAAATGAAGTAAGAAAAAAGAGGAGGGAGGAAATCACAATTGGAAACTAATCACTTAAATAAGCCAATATACAGAACTAAGAGGAAAAAAAAAAACCTATTGTAAAAGTGATGATAAACACAAGGAACAGCAAAATGATAAACATGAGGATATTTTAAAAAAAAGGACTTCAAAATCATAAAATATGGGGAAGGAAAGCAAGAAAATCTATAATCTGTTTTTCTAGATGTGTTTGAGTCTATATGACTATCAGGCTAAAGCAAGCAGATACACAGGAAAGGGTTAACATACTTGAAAAACAGGGCAACCACAAATCAAAACCAAATATTACATTAACAAAAACTAAAAAGAAGGGGACACAAACATAAAATAAAAGGAAATCAACTAACCAAAGGAATAAAGGAGAAACATAGAATTAACTGAAAAACAAGGTTTAAAATGGCAATAAATACATATTTATCAATAATTACCTTAAATGTCAAAGGACTGAATGCTCCAATCAAAAGACATAGAGTGGCGGACTGGATAAAAAAGCAAAAGCCTACAATATGCTGTCTGTAAGAGAATCACCTTAGGGCAAAGGACACATAGCAACTGAAAGTGAGGGGATGGGAAAAGATATTTCATGCCAATGGAAAAGAGAGGAAATCAGGAGTTGCAATACTCATATCAGACAAAATAGACTTTAAAACAAAGGCCAGGGGAGTTTCCACGGTGGCTCAGAGGTTAAGGAACCCAACTAGCATCCATGAGGATGTGGGTTTGGTCCCTGGCCTCACTCAGTGGGTTAAGATCCAGCACTGCCATGAGCAGTGGTACAGCTTGCAGACACAGCTCAGATCCCACATTGCCATGGCTGTGGTGTAGGCTGGCAGCTAAAGCTCTGATTGGACCCCTCGCCTGGGAACCTCCATATGCCATGGGTATGGCCCTAGAAAGTCAAAAAGACAAAAATAAAATAAAATAAAACAGAGGCCATAAAAGAAGATAAAGACGGACACTATTTAATGATAAAAGGATAAACTCAAGAAGAGGATACTATACTTATCAATATATATGCCCCTAATATAGGAGAACCCAAATACATATAACAAACACTAACAAACATTATAAAAGAAGAAACTGATGCGAATACAATGATAGTAGGACACTTTAACACCCCACTCACTTCCATGGACAGATCCTCTAGATAGAAAGCCAATAAGGCAATAGAGATCCTAAATGACACAACAGAAAAGTTAGACTTCATTGACATTTTCAGGATATTACATCCAAAAAAATCAGAATACACACTGTTTTCAAGTGCACATGAAACATTCTCAAGGACTGACCACATACTGGGACACAAAACTAACCTCAACAAATTTAAGAGTATAGAAATAATTTCAAGTATCTCCTCTGACCACAATGGCATGAACTAGAAAGCAACCACAGGAAAAGAAATGAGAAAAAAACCTACTACATGGAAACTATAAACATGCTACTAAAAATCCAATGGGTCAATGAGGAAATCAAAAAGGAAATTAAAAAATACCTTGAGACAAATGATAATGAAAACACAACCACTCAAAATCTATGGGATGTTGCAAGAGCAGTGCTGGGGGAAGTTTATGGCAATACAGGCCTTCCTCACAAAAAGAAGAAAAATCTCCAATCGACAACTTAACCTACCACCTAAAAGAATTAGAAAAAGAACAAACAAACCCTAAAGTCAGCAGAAGGAAGGAAATCATAAAGATCAGAGAGAAAATCAATAAAATAGATTTGAAAAAACAATAGGAAAAAAAAAATCAATAAAATCAAGAGCTGGTTCTTTGAAACAAAACTAACAAACCTCTGGCCAAACTCATCAAGAAGAAGAAAGAAAGAACTCATTAAATAAACAAAACAAAAAATGAAAATGGAGAAATCTCAATGGATGTTGTAGCAGCACAAAAAGGAAATACTGTAAACAACTATATGCCAACAAATTGGAGAAATGGACAGCCTTCTAGAGACATACAGCCTGCCAAAACTGAATGAAGAAGAAATAGATCAATTGAACAGACCTATCACTAGAAATCAAACTGAATATGTAATAAAAACACTCCCTACAAACAAAAGTCCCAGACCAGATGGCTTCACAGGTGAATTCTACCAAACATACAAAGAAGAACTTATACTTATCCTTCTCAAACTTTTCCAAAAGTTTAAAGAAGGAAGACTCCCAAAGACATTCTCTGAAGCCACCATCACCCTAATAGCAAAACCAGACAAAGAAAAGAAACAAACTCATGGACATGGAGAATAGGTTTGTGGTTGCCAAGAGGGAGGGAAGCGGGTAGGAGTGGGAGGGACTGGGAGTTTGGGGTTAGTAGATGCAAACTATTGCATGCGGAATGGATAAGCAATGAGATCCTGCTGTATAGCACAGGGAAATGTATCTAGTCACTTGTGACAGAACATCATGGAGAATAATTTGAGAAAAAGATTGTATACAGATGTATAACTGGGTCACTCTGCTATACAGTAGAAAGTCACAGAACATTGTAAATCAATTACAATTCAAATTTTTAAAAAATTAAATAAAAATATTATCATGAGATAAAGCAGGAAAATTTCAAATCTAGTGGACAAAGGAGAACTATGAGAAGATATTCACTGGTCATCTAAGTTCTAAACTCAAAAATTCTCATTAGAGTCAAAGAGGATACATAAATAAGCTATCTGAATCCCCCTTTTAAGAGCCTGGTTGTTGAGTAAGCTCAATTAAATGAACCAGTTACTCCTTAAGACAGAACTTTATAAGTCTTCACACTTACTTTTCCTAAATTTAAAAGCCTTAAGTTTGGTTACTGGTGCTATCTCCACCAAATTCACCAGGCAAGAAATGGTGTCTATAAACAATGACCCCAAAAAAGATCTCTTTTGAAAACATTAACAAGTGGAGAATCAGAAATGAACATTTTCTAAATTGCTCGAATTTTACTATCACTTGTCTTAGTTTTAGGAAATAAATATCCTCATTCAATTTTACCAGCAACTAAATGAAAAGAAATACAATGAGGCTGAATTCGGATACTCTGAACTAGTAGTTACATAGTTTTTATAGTGCTAGGGCAAACAGTGGCACAACCCTCTGGAAAGTGATAATAGTTATACACAGCATCAGCCAGAAAATGTTCATGTCCTAAGGTTCATTCCTTATCTTTGGGAATTCTAAGAAAATCATAAGTATGGAAAAAGCTGTATTCTTGACTATTTAAATCCTTTGGTATACAATGCAAAGCATACAACAGCAAGCAAAACATGGGCAGATTTCTGCATCTCTTGTATTAGTAAAATATAAATTTGAAACAACCTATACAAACTGCAAAAGGTTAATCAAACAACAAATTATACAACAGATAGTAAAATGAAAATATGGTATTACGAAGGAAAATGGGGAGTTCCCGTCGTGGCGCAGCGGTTAACGAATCCGACTAGGAACCATGAGGTTGCGGGTTCGATCCCTGCCCTTGCCCAGTGGGTTAAGGATCCAGTGTTGTCGTGAGCTGTGGTGTAGGTTGCAGACGCGGCGCGGATCCTGCGTTGCTGTGGCTCTGGTGTAGGCTGGTGGCCGCAGCTCCGATTGGACCCCTAGCCTGGGAACCTCCATATGCCGTGGGAGCGGCCCAAGAAATGGCAGTGGCCCAAGAAATGGCAAAAAGACAAAAAAAAAAAAAAAAAGAAGAAGAAGGAAAATGGGGTATAAACTTTTCTATACAGTACAACTAGAACTTCACAAAGGTATTATGTTTATGACAGATGGCAAGGGTGAAAGAAAATACAATCGGGTAAAATTTAGGCTGATGATAATACGTTAAAACTAATTTCTTACTTTTCTAAATATAGAATGTTTTTTTTTCTAATTAGGAAAAAAAGTTTTAAGTTTTTATATATAACTTCAAGCAAGCTTAGGTGGTCATAAATAAGTCTGTATATTTGAACTACCATAATAACTAAACAATGAAATAATCTGCAAGCAAAATTTGTAAGCTATTTAAAGCACTACATCCTCTGTATTTATGTTAATACTAACTTACTGTATATGACTGCAGTAACTGATACCATGAATCATGTTTTCATTACCTTTGGCATATTTGAGTAATTCTGTTAGCTTAGTGACTGAAAATACTGGACTCGAGCTAAAGAGAGTTGGGTTGAAAGCTAAGGGGTGTGACATTAGCCAGGTGTCATTGTGACACTCAAACTGAAGAGGGTTGGCAGTGGCCCAGTCACAACCACCCAAAAGCTCAGCTCGCCCAACTTCGGCATGGATATTCTAATCCCTGCCCCATGTGACATTACCAGGATTAAACAGGCAGTTTTCTTATGAAATTCAGTCATGAGTGGTTACTCTTCTTAAAGGGAACCGGAAGAGCAAGGACAGTCACTCAGATTTCCCTCCAAATTAAATCAGTGGGATAAACTGCAAAATTTTCACTTACGAAATGGGTGGATCAGATCCATCCTTCAGAGGAGTAGCTAGTAAAAAAAATACCCTCAACCTCATTAAGTCAATATTGGGACTACTTACTTGCGATCTGATAAATATCTGGTTCTTCTCTTGCCAGCTTTTCTCTGGCAACATCAGCTATTGGTCCAAAGATGGTTACAGGCCTCAGAAATCCAGCTGGGGAGAGATTCAAATGAAAATAGCACAGTTTACACTATTTCCTTCTTAGCCATACTGACATTAACAGTACTAGGCTAGTCTTTAGAACATAAACCACCTTCTCGAAGGACAACTCTCTCGTATGCAGGAAACTTGGTTTGGACTGGCTGAGCTGACAAGTCTTCCCTGCTCTTGCGAAGATTTCTTTTGGAGCTCCGAAGGCCTCGGAATCTCCAAAAGTCAGCGCGGTCTCCTCCTGCCGTTTTTGGAAGTGTGTATTGGACACTGGCTAACTGCTCAGCTCTAGACAAGAAATAAAGTAAGGTTGTTTTGAAAACAAAATGGAGAAAGACTTATAATGAAACAAATGCCAAAATACTGGATAAAACCACGTGCAGCTTCAATCTTAATGGTTATACTACAATAAAGTTTATACAGCTAAGACAGTTTTAGATATGGTAACAGTGAAAACTAAATTTTTTTTTTCCCCCCCATTTCTGGCTGCCCCACAGCACATGGAGTTCTTAGGCCAGGGATCAGATCTGAGCCGCAGTCTCGACCTCAGCTGCAGCAATGCCAGGTCCCCAAGCCACTGGGCCACATGGCACCTGGGGGATCAAACCCACATCCCAACGCTCCCAAGACACCACCAGTTGTGCTGTACCACAGTGGGAGCTCCTGAAAACTAATTCTTGATGTTACCAAGGCTTTTCAGTGGGCCTGAGATCTTGTCATCATTTACTTACTTTGCTCCATGATGCATACCTGTTCTTATTAGGGATGATGCCTCGTTCGACCTCCTTATGATTTTTGCCAATTCGAATAGCAAGCCAAGAGCCCAGTTTTCCATTGTACAGAGTGTCCACGACACGGAATACCTCTCCTTTGTTAAAACTAAGTCCATAGGGAGATTCCTTTTCATATTCAAAATGGGTTCTAATATAGAAAGAATCTCCCACATCCGACTCTACAATGCGACGGTAAACTAAAAGTAATCCAAAAAAAAAAATGTCAATAACTAGTGGGAAGAGAAATTACCTGAAGATGGTACTGATGATATTAACAAGAACAAAAACATTATCCCACATATGTTAAATCCTTACTAATTACTTATAGGCATTTTGTCTTATGTATATTCCCAGTCTCTCATGAAATGGGGGCCCCTGGCACTTCCATTTTGCAGATGAGAAGACAATGCAGATAGAGACCAAGCAACTTGTCCAAAGCTATGCATGTGCTTTCCATTTAAATCATCTTAAATTTGCTACAAACTTCACAGATGTTCCCATTTTCTAAATCAGTGGTTCTCAGGCAGCTTTGTTTCCCAGGGTATAGCTGGCACTATCTGGAGAAATTTTGATAACTGGCACTGTGTGCTGAGAGGCAGGCAAGTGTGTTACTGACATCTAATACTCACTAGAGGAAATGGATGCTTTTTCTTGTTTGTTTTTTTAGGGCTGCACCTATGGTATATGGAAGTTCCCAGGCTAGGGGTCGAATTGGAGCTGTAGTTGCCGGCCTATGTCACAGCCACAGCAATGCAGGATTGGAGCCATGTCTGCTACCTACACCACAACTCATGGAAATGCTGAATCCTTAACCCTCTGAGCAAAGCCAGGGACCAAACCCACATCCTCATGGATACTAGGTTGGGTTCGTTACCACCGAGCCATAACAGGAATGCCCACGGAGGCTTTTTAATAGCCTGAAGTACATAGAATAGCCTTCACAACAGAAAATTATTTGGTTCAAAACATCACTAGTGCCAAACTTGAGAAATCTTGTACTAAATGAAAAGTTTATCTATCTAAATCACAGAGAAAATGGGGTGTTCTCTTGAATTAATGCTAACAAACATCAGAATATATTGCTTAGATACATCAGTACAAAATTCAGAAGCTGACCATGTATAGTTTTGTCCACATACACTTGTGTGAGGAATATCAGAAAGTTTGGCTGGTCCTATTATTGTGCTGTGCTAATGACAATGAGTACAGTAAGACCCTGTGCCCCTAAATGACAAAATAAACAAACTCTCAAATTGAGATGAGCAAATTCATTTATCACTCTACTTTAAGTGATTTATTAAAACCACTGAAATTAAAATTCCTATTTAAGTCCTCAAACTTCTCCAGGTTTATTTTTTCAATTTTCTGATAGTATCTCACCATCCTTCTTCTTCTGAGCCAATATGGTCACTTCTTCTCCTTTCGGGAGGTCAAGTAGGAAAAGGACAGCTTCTTCTCTTATTATATTTGTAAAGTCCACATTATTTACCTGTTAAAATACATTTCACAAATTACTCTTGACCATATTTTAAGATGATAAAAATATGTATCTATGCAGGAAACAAATATTCCCAGAATTTAATTTGAAAAATATCCCACCTTCAAAAGTGGAAAATTTTATTCTACTCTGGAAAAAAGAATATACCCTAATTTAAAAGCAGAAACCAAGTAAACAATGTGAGTGAAGATGTAAATTCATTTAAATGGTCATCACAATTCATCCTAACGTTAAGAGACCATGTACTACAAAAATCTAACCAATTCAGACCAAAAAAGACAAGTTCTAATTCCAACTATTTATTATTATTGTAAAATCTCTAGATTTAAAATTTTATTTTTTTTATTTCAGCAGTAAAGAATCTTTTACTTGATGCTGAAGGTTGCAGGAACATCAAATGGATGATTTAAACAGTTTAACATTCCCATATGGTTTTCCAACACTGAGAACTCAGGAAAAAGATGGTTTTTGAATAGCTAAACATGCAAAAAATATAATACTACATTAATGAAGTGATAGGAACAGGGAGCAGATAAAACTGTGGATATCTAAACATACAACATGGCTTATAAACTTTGGAGTGACTTCAGAAAAAAAAATTTTTCTTTTTGGCTCTTCTATTTAGCATCAAGGAAAAAGAAGAGTGAGTTGATTAAAGCCACACAAATTTGAAAACAGTTCTGAGAACAAGTTGCTTAATTTTGCTCAGCCTCTACTTCTCTTTTTTTTAAGTAGCGTTGATTTACAATGTTTTTCAATTTTTGTGTACAACAAAGTGACCTAATCATACACAGTTCCCTGTGCTGTACAGCAAAACCCTATTGCCCATCCATTCCAAGTGTTACAGTTTGCATCCACCAACCACAAACTCCCTGTCCATTCCACTCCCTCTGCCCTGGCAACGTTTTAAGTTTTGTGAATGTTTATGTAAGAGCCCTACTTTTTATTAGCCTCTGAAAAAGAAATCAAAAGGAAACAGAAGAAATAATGCATGTACTATGCCATCGCAGTAAGGGCATCTGTATGAGGCATTGAGACTATATGAGGCCCAATGTCTGCAAAGTCAATATTTACTTATATTAGATGCTCCTAAGGAGCAAAAATGTAACATATCAAAATGTCATCAGTGATTCTGTGCAGGATTACAAATAGATTTTCTTCAATTCATCTTCTAGAAATTTTCCACATTAAAGAAAAAATTGCAACATGTACAACCTTTGATACAAAACAAAAATAAACCATCAAGGAAAACTTTTTAAATGATGTTATGCTCTGAATACTTCAGGGTATGAGGTGGGTAAGAGAATAGGTCTGTTTAATGATCCACACTGAATCTGAGAATAATGTAAATATAATCAGGAAGAATCACAATACAATGTCAGACAGAGGTCAGTAAGCCAGAAATGGTGCCTTGACTTTTTGACATGCAAAGTTTGAAGGGAAAGGAGCAGAATGAAAGTGGCCACAGGCAGCTGGCACAATTCTGAGGGAACTCAGAGAGAGATAAGAGGGAAAAAAGTTTCTGATTGTGGGCTGCTGCCTGAACTGACCAAACCCAAGAAGGAGACTGGGTAGCAAGACAGGAGCAGGGGACTGCTGACATTTCCCAAGTTTTAGGAAGAATGATGAGAGAATGCAGTGTTATTGAATCCAAGGAAGAAAGCTCTTCAGAAAGGATTACTTAAGGAGTTCCTGCTGTGGCCACTGGTAATATCTCCAAGGTGTCTAAGATTCGATCTCAGCCTGAGGAACCTCCATATGCCGAAAATGCAGCCAAAAAAAAAAAAAAAAAATTACTCAAGAAGGTCAAAACTGGGCTTTCCTAACTCTTTATCTTGTGGGGTATGAAACTTGAGAGCCAGAGTGAAGCTTACGAATGTGCATGATGGAAACCTCATCTCCTCATACCCAAGCCGTCTCTGGGGTAAAGAAGGTCCCACAGGCCACATGGTCTGCTGCAAAGATTACTTCCACTAGGGAGGAACACCTGATGTTCACCTACTGGCAAGTTGTGGCCCACAGCAGAGTCATACTAGCCTAAATGTTTAGGTCAACTTAATTAACTAGTGGCTATTACAGGGATCTAACATTTATCTTTTTGTAGGTTCTATGAACATGAATGATTAAAATGAATCCGAAACACCACCATGTGTAGAAACACTTAACATAAGCGGTAAACAAGCACAAATGGGAGAAGTTCCTATTGAGATTTAGTGGGCTAAGAACCCAACTAGTATCCATGAGGGTTCGGGTTTGATCCATGGCCTTGCTCAATGAATGGGTCAAGGATCCAGCATGGCCTCAAGCTGTGGTGTAAGTTGCAGAGATGACTTGGATCTGGAATTGCTGTGTCTGTGGCCAGCAGCTGCAGCTCTGATTCAATCCCTAGCCTGGGAACTTCCATATGCCGCATGTGTGTCTGTAAAAATAAAGTCTATTTAGGTCTTCTGCCCATTTTTCAACTGGATTGTTTGTTTTATTGCTGTTGAGTTTTATGAGTTGTTTATATATTTTGGAGATTGAGCACTTGTCGGCTGCACTGTTTAAAACTATTTTCTGGAGTTCCCGTTGTGGCGCAGTGGTTAACGAATCCGACTAGGAACCATGAGGTTGCAGGTTCGGTCCCTGCCCTTGCTCAGTGGGTTAACGATCCGGCGTTGCCGTGAGCTGTGGTGTAGGTTGCAGACGCGGCTCGGATCCCGTGTTGCTGTGGCTCTGGCGTAGGCCGGTGGCTACAGCTCCGATTCAACCCCTGGCCTGGGAACCTCCATATGCCGCGGAAGCGGCCCAAGAGATAGCAACAACAACAAACAACAACGACAAAAGGCAAAAAAACAAAAACAAAAACAAACAAACAAAAAAAACTATTTTCTCCCACTCTCCCTTTTTTTTTTTTTTTTTTATGGTTTCCCTTGCTGTGCAAAAGCTTGTAAGTTTGATTAGATCCCATTGGTTTATTTTTGTTTTTATTTCTGTTGCCTTGGGAGGGAGACTGACCTAAGAAAACATTTATACAGTTGATGTTAGAGAATGTTTTGCCTATGTTCTCTTCTAGGAGTTTGATGGTGTCGTCTTATGTTTAAGTCTTTAAGACATTTTGAGTTTGTTTTTGTGCAGTGTGAGGGTGTGTTCTAGTTTCAATGATTTACATGCAGTGGTCCAGTTTTCCCAGCACCACTGGCCAAAGAAACTCTCCTTTTCCCATTTTATATTCTTGCCTCCTTTGTCGATGATTAATTGACCACATGTGTCTGGGTTTATTTCTAGGTTCTCGATTCTGTTCCATTGGTCTGTATGTCTATTTTTGTACCAGTACCACACTGCCTTGATTACTGTAGCTTTGTAATATTGTCTGAAGTCTGGGAGATTTATGCCTCTGCTTGGTTTTTTTTCCTTGAAGTTTGCTTTGGCAATTCTGGGTCTTTTGGGTTCCATATAAATTTTTGGATTATTTGTTCTAATTCTGTGAAAAAATATCATGGGTAATTTGATAGGAACTGCACTTAATCTGTAGATTGCTTTGGGTAGTATGGCCATTATAACAATATTAATTCTTCCAATCCAGAAGCATGGAATATCTTTCCATTTCTTTGAATCCTCTTTAATTTCCTCGATTAATGTTTTATAGTTCTCAGTGTATTATAAGTCTTTCACCTCCTTGGTTAGGTTTATTCCTGGGTATTTAATTTTTGGGGGTCGATTTTTAAAGGTACTATATTTTTATATTCCTTTTCTAATATTTCATTGTTAGTATAGAGAAACGCAACTGATTTCTGAATATTAATCTTGTATCATGCTACTTGACTGCATTTGTTGATCAGTTCGAGTAGTTTCTGTGTGGAGTCATTAGGGTTTTCTGTATATTAGTATCATGTCGTCTGAATATAGTAACAATTATACCTCCTCTTTTCCAATTTGGATAGCTTTTTTATTTTTTTTGATGATTGATGTGGCTAGGACAGATGGCCAACAGGCATGTGAAAAAATGCCCTAATTATTAGAGAAATGCAAATCAAAACTACAATGAAGTATCACCTCACACCAGTTAGAATGGCTATCATTAATAAGTCTATATATAATAAATGATAGAGAGGGTATGAAGAAAAGAGAACCCTCCTACACTGTTGGTGGGAATGTAAACTGGTACAACCACTATGGGAAACAGTATGGAGGTACCTCAGAGAATTAAATATGGAATTACCACATGATCCAGCAATCCTGTTCCTGGGCATATTTTCAAACAAAACTTTCCTTCAAAAAAATACATGCATCCCTATGTTCACTGAAGCACTATTCACAAGAGCCAAGACATGGAAACAACCCAAATGTCCAGACAGATGAATGGATTAAGAAGATGTGGTACATATATACAATGGAATACTACTCAGCCATAAAAAAGAACAAAATAATGCCATTTGCAGCAACATGGACGGAACCAGTGATTCTCATACTAAGTGAAATAAGTTAGAAAAAGACAAATACCATATGATATCACTTACATGTAGAATCTAAAATATGGCACAAATGAACCTATCCACAGAACAGAATCAAACTCATGGACAGAGAGAAGAGACCTGTGATTGCCAAGAGGGAGGGAGTAGGATGGACTGGGAGTTTGGGGTTAGTAGACACCAAATATTGCATCTGGAATAGATAAGCAATGAGGTCCCCCTATAGAGAACAGGGAACTATATCCAATCACTTGTGATGGAACATGACGGAAGATACTACGAGAAAAAGAATGCATATATGTGTATGTATAATTGGGTCATTTTGTTGCACAGCAGAAACTGACAGAACATTATAAATCAACTATAATAATAGTAATAATAATAACAGTAGTAATAATAATAATAATAATAATAAAACCCAATCAGAAATGTGGGCTGGGAAGGGCCAAGTCCAATACAACCAAGATCTGATGGATTCTTAATCTGAAGGTTTAATAGGTTCAAGACTTATAAGAGATTACAAGCTAATTATAATAGGTCCGCTGTGTTTGATGTCTTTCTCTAGAGTTCTAAGTATTCTGAAACCACATGAGTTGAGACACTGACATACCCTGAGAATCTGATCACCCTCTTCTAAGCCTTCTTTGGCAGCAGGGCTGTCTTCAAGAACGCCAGCTACAAATATTCCAACGTCATTTCCACCAGCCAGTCGCAAACCCACACTATCACCTTTTCTGAATTTTACTAACTTCATGCTGGGCCTGTTAAAGCAAGTATTTCATTTGAAACAGTTAAAGGAAGCTTGAAAAGTTATAGCAAATTGTTACAACGAAGACCATATTTAGAATAAGGACCATGGTCCCTCTGAAATTTCCAGAATTCCAAATCAGAATTAATACCACTTTAAAAAAAATTTTGATTAACAAAATAAGTTTTGAAATATCCATGTTAAATATGTAAGTACTGTTTTATATAATAATTTATAAAATTACTTCATAAAAACAATGTTTTCCCAATGCTGAATCTTGATTATATATGGTACATTACCAATAGCTAAAAAATCTTCCATTTTTTCCATCCCAATTCATACCACACAATCTCTACTGAATAACTGAGAAGTACTGCTTTACAAAGGCAGAACCTGAAGCATAAATTGACAAATTTTCCTAAAGTCAGGAACTCAAAATTAGGCTCTAAGTATTATATTCTACAACCAATAAACACTAGTTTTGAAACTTTGCAGTTGGGGGACTCTGGGTAGTTCACACAGATCACTTACTCTGCAGCCCCTTTGAATTTTAAAGGAAAAACTTATCATCATTCAGCTTTTTTGGATTAGCCCCATATTTAATCTCTGCCCCCTTCTTAACAGAGAGAGAATGGAAAAGAATTAATGCAGGCACATTCTTCTTTTACCAGTGTAACATCAAAACTTGTGGCATTCCTAAAACGAATACTGAAGAAAGCCTCAGAAGAATGCCTAAACAGAAACATAACCACACACTGTCCTTTAGGGTAATTAATTACAACTTACATACGTAATTACAAATCACCCCTTCCTAGTTTCCATAACCATCCCACACTCTGAGCCAAGAAGACATGCAATTCTTTTAACTGTTATATAATGTAGAAAAAGTCATTTCCCTCTTAATTTACTAAGTAACAATGAACAAATAATTAGGAATAGTAACTAAAAACCACAAATCAAACACATGGATGAATGAGTTGAGGGACCAGAGATATCTAGTTCTATAAAACTAACTAAAGACCACCATAGCTTTCAGAACTTGTATTCACATTTGATCCAGTTTTCTTCATGTGGAACCAACATTATCTAGACATAAAGCTAAGAGCTGGCAGGTCAGGTGAGGTTACTTACTGCCAGGACTGGTGGTATCCTTAGTTTCCCTGAAACTATTTACCAGTCTTATTATGGGGGGTGTGAGTTCCTTGTGTTGTGGGATCCTACTTTCCACCTGTGTAAAGCACCTTCTCCAAATTCCTCTCCCAAGTCAACTGCACAGAGAGCTTTTTTAAACATTTCCTTAAAGTCCTCTCCTAACCATGACCAACCTAGTGTACAGTCTGCACCCTTCAGTAAAATCTGCCTTTTAAAAACCACTGTTCAAGGACAGCTTTAGATACAATCTCAGGGTCTTGTGCCCTAGATGCCTAATACTTTACATAACAGCAAAGAGCGGACTCACTACTTCTGCCTCATATCCATTTGCTGAACGTGAATGAATAACCACACCTTTCTGGGCTTAGTTATAAATCCTGCTCACATCCTCAATTCTCTTTGGTATCTGTTCTTCAGGGCTATCTCAGGGAAACAGGTCAGTGGAATCTAATCATTCCAGTTTTCTTACAATTTAAAGAGTCAGGGACCCTCTCAGGCAATTTTCAAGAAAGGAAAAGAAGGGTCAGTTCCTTCACAATTTATAAAATTCTGAATTACCAGTTACCTAATAATAAAAACGTACAATTTTCAACTTGTGATACTCACCTATTTCAGGAGGTATTTCTCTCTACCAAGTAGGGTCTTACTGTTAACAACCAAATTTTCTTTAGCAGAGAAAACAGATAAGAGCAGGGGTCTAGATCTAACCTACTTCAGGAAAAGTAATTTTCCATTACTCACATCATGTCCCCTTTACCACAGGGGCAACAAAAAACTAATCTGATGATCATGACGGTTTGAAATCCCATTATAAAATTTATACCTCAATCTAAGTATATAAAATGTAAACTATTAAAAGGTGTGTAATATCAAAAACTTACTTTTGAATTGCTGACTAATCTAGAACAGATTCTCCACCAGAGGTGATTCTGCCTGCAGGAAACATGTGGCAACATCTGGAGATAATTTTAGTAATACAACTGGGGCATGTGCTGCTGGCAGCCCGTGACCAAGGATGATGCTAAGCACGCCAAAGTGTATAGGACAGTCCACCATGATGAACAATGACCTGGCCCTGAATGTTAATAGTGCTGAGACAGGAAGAAAACACTAATTTCTTAAAAAAAAAAAAAAAGAACAACAACCAAAAAACCAAAACGCTAGGGATTTTTAGTGCCTGTGAAAATTCTTATGTTCAAATAGAAAACAATTTTCTAATTTTGTAATCCCTCACCTAAAAACAGTGGTGAGAGAGAAGTAAACATCCGAATGTTTCTCTGCTGTTCTCTAATTTCTGATTCTATCATATAAATAATTTAAAAAATCCAAACAAAACCCTAACCATAGCATTAAACAGTATATACTATTTTTTCAAGTTTATGTAAATTTCATTCATAATTGAATTTTCACTTTAAATTATGCTTAGTGATGGGCAGAGAAGACAACATAAGGTTAAAGTCATGTTACCGAAGAATTCCATCTTCATGAGTTGAATTAGGTAGGATACCATCAGATGGACTGACAGGTAAATCCACGTCTGGTTGTCCAACTTGGGCATACACAGGCTTTGGTTCTAAAAGAAAATTTCAACTGTGTAGGAATCACTTTACAAAATGGAATAATAATGTAAGCAACCACTAAAATAACCAAACAATAAGAAGTCTACAAAATACAGCAAAAACATAAGTTCAGAGAAGCTGATCAGTAACATATTTATCATACATACTGTGGGTGACTAAGAGTATAGGCTGTACTATCTGCATTCAGATCCTAACTCTACTTAAGACCTGTGGGACAATGGGCAAGCAAGTTCACCATACTATTAGAGTACAGTTCATAGTTATAAATTCTGAATTCTTTACAAGTATACATGTTACATGTTCACCTGTCTTTTCCATAGCTCCACTTGTTAAAGTTTGAAAAATCTATTTTCAAGATTTCTTAACATGTTGTGGCTTAGTGGGTTAAGAATCTGACACAGTGTCCATGAGGATGTGGGTTCAATCTGTGGCCTTGCTCAGCAGGTTAAGGACCTGGCGTTGCAATGAGCTGTGGTGTAGGTTAAAGACACAGCTCAGATCTGGCATGGCTGTGGCATAGACCAGCAGCTGCAGCTCTGATTTGACCCCTAGCCTGGGGACTTCCACAAGCCACAGGTGCAGCCATTTAAAAAAAAGAGAGGGAAAGAATCCCTATATCTCTCTGTTAAGACTGTCAAATTAGCCTTCTTTCTACACTGTGGTAAAATAAATTTATTTATTTATTTTTGTCTTTTTAGGGCTGCACCTGCGGCATATAGAGGTTCCCAGGCTAGGGGTCCAATTGGAGCTGTAGCCTCTGGCCTACACCATAGCCACAGCAATGCGAATCCGAGCCACATCTGTGACCTAGGCATCATACCTCACCACAACACCGGATCCTTAACCCACCCCCACCAGGTGAGGCCAGGGATCAAACCTACATCCTCATGGATGCTAGTCAGATTCGTTTCCACTGAGCCACAATGGGAACTCCTAAAATTTACTTTAAATATTGACAGTGCTGCCATTAAACAAGCAGAGCAAAGAGAATCTGAAAGGAAGACTTGAGAGAGATTAGAATCAGAATCTCCAGGCCTTTCCAACAGCCAGATAGCAGAACCTTGCAAATTCCTGTGTGTGGTCTAATATACATCCTTACACAATATACTTTATAAAGTATTTGTGAAAACACTTTCAATAGGCAAGATAACTTTTAAAAATATCTTAAGCCAATCTAATGTTTCTGTTTAATGCTAGAAAACAGATTCACTCACTGTAAATTACTGTTGAACACAAATAATTTCTACCTGGATAGTTAACAAAACTAAAAAACATTCATGAAAATCTCCTAATCTATGCCAACCTCCTACCCCAAAGAAAATGTTGGCAGTCAAGTACAGAAAAATTCACATGTGGGTAGTAGGTATTTAGCAGCAGTAATAATAACTGCATCTTTATATTTTCTATGAATACTGATAATTTCACCAAACTACAGATGTTTTCCTGCACTTTGGATTTTCTAGGCATACCTGGAAGAGTGGGTGCTTGTTTCTCATTTCTTTCAACTATAACTTCTTCCACTGTTTTAGATGTATGATCATCTGCATGCTTTACAGGAGTTGAGATTGCCCCGGGTTTAGTAGTTCTCTCCTCCTCTCTGCTCCGGAGACTATAAAGCAGCAAAATAAAAAATTATGAACATAAGATGATTGTGAACATCATTTGTAAAGAATGTAAGAATAGCCCAGACAATGACAAAAAGGATGACAAGGGACTTGCTCTAACCTATTAAAATATTGTAAAAACCAAGTAATTAAGATTAGAGTGGAGTTCCTGTTGTGGCTCAGCATATTAGGAACCCAACTAGCACAATGAGGATGGGGGTTTGATCCCTGGCCTTGCTCACTGGGTTAAGGATCTGGCGTTGCCATGAGCCATGGCACAGGTTCAGATCTGGCATTGCTGTGGTTGGGGAATAGGCCATCGGCTACAGCTCAATTTGACCCCTAGCCTGGGAACCTCCATATGCCATGAGAGTGGCCCTTAAAAAGACAAAAAAAAAAAAAAAAAAAAAAAAAGGGGGTTAGAGTGGTACTGACATAGGAAGAGACAAATAGATCAATGTGACGAAACAGAAAATGGAGAAATACATCCACAGTACCAAAGATTATTATGGAAGCAGCAGCCCAAAATTATTGGAAAAGAATACATTTTAATGTTAGGACAATTATGTTAGGACAATTGTTCACAAATTTAGAAAAATTAGATCTCTATGCATATCAATGACAAATATAAACCAATTTCAGAGCGAATTAAGTCCTAAACATATAATATATATTAAAAATTTTATTACCGAAAATAGAGGTGCAATGCACAAAAGCCATAATACATCAACAAGTGAATACATAAAACATGCATGCAAAAAATTGGAAAAATATCAGGTTGAACCAAATGAAATATTTCTGAAATTCCAACAACTGAATATTAGCAATTTGACCTGTCATAAGAGTTCAATATTAAGACTGTATATTGATCTAACAATACATAAAATGAGAATGTGATACTTAAGACTATTTAAGGAAATTTCAGAACATTAGTTTAAAAGACATAATTTAAAAAAAAAAAAAGAACAAATTCCTTGGTAAGTGGCAATTCACCAAAAAGGATACACAAACAACATAAAAACATATTCAACCTCACTAGCAACTAGGGAAATGCAAATAAATAGAAATGATCTCATTATTCATAAGAATTTTCAAATAACATCAACTGAAAGGAAGGACATGGGGAAACACTCATACAAGGATGGTAAAAAGAAATATAAAAATTAAGTATACAACTACTTGAGGGGAAAATGGGAGTTATTTACTCAAACAAAAAAGATGCAAATATGCAATAACCTGCAATCCTACTCTTAGGTTCATCCTAGAGAAATATCTATATGTCCAAGAAGACATTCTTAGAGTATTCTCAGTTTTACTAACAATAAACAATCAAAACTAAATGTCCATCAACAGTTTCTCCAGAAAAATACAAATTATAAAGGGACGATATTTATTTATTTATTTATTTAGGGCCACAGTGTGGCATATGGAAGTTCCCAAGCTAGGGGTCAAATTGGAGCTACGGCTGCTGGGCCATCCAAAATCCAGATTCGAGCCATCCCTGTGACCTACACCACAGCTCTCGGCAACGCTGGATCCTTAACCCACTGAGCAGGGCCAAGGACTGAACCCATATCCTCATGGATACTAGTAGGATTCACTTCCATTGATCCATGACAGGAACTCCCTATATTTATTTTTTTAAAAGAGGCCAAAAAATACATCTCATGTAAAAAGACAGATCAAGATCCACCATTTAAAAAGGTATTAGGGGAGTGGGTAACGAATCTGACTAGGAACCATGAGGTTGCAGGTTCGATCCCTGGCCTCGTCCAGTGGGTTAAGGATCTGTGATGCAGGTCGCAGATGCGGCTCGGATCCTGTGTTGCTGT
The DNA here is from genome assembly GCF_054392235.1 of Sus scrofa. NCBI lineage: Eukaryota > Metazoa > Chordata > Mammalia > Artiodactyla > Suidae > Sus > Sus scrofa. The sequence goes on from NC_139383.1 coordinate 155,801,116, forward strand.
GGCTCTGGAGTAGGCCAGTGGCTACAGCTCTGATTCGACCCCTACCCTGGTAACCTCCACATGCCATAGGTTCAGCCCTAGAAAAGACAAAAAGAGAAAAAATAAAAAATAATAAAAAGGTATTAGGTATAGAAGGTTCTGTGGCTAAGTTTTTCCAACTCTGAAAAAACCAGATAATTTGTTTCTTCAATTACCCTAGACCATAGAAAAATACAGAAAATCCCTAATTTTTAAAAACTTTTTATTACAGAAAATTCCAAACACACATAGTAATACAGAGAAGAATATCATAAAAATCTTGTGTACCTATCCAAAAAATTTTCAACATTCATTGATCAGCGATTTAATCTGAGGCTAACAGAACCTTAACACTCAAACCTCGACAATTAACAGTACAAAAAGGCCTACGCCATAGCCAGAGCAATGCCAGATCCGAGCAGCATCTGCGACCTACACCACAGCTGACAGCACTGTCGGATCCTTAACCCACTGAGCGAGGCCAGGGATCAAACCCTCAACCTCATGGTTCCTAGATGGATTTGTTTCCACTGCATCATGACAGGAACTCCACAAAAGGTATTTTAAAACATGAATGGAGGAAAAATTCTAAATAAAACTGGCTAAGGGAGCACTGCAGTAAAAATTATTATATAATAGCCAATTCTCGATATTTGAATTATTACTATATACTGGCCAGGGTTGTTTCAAGAGTGAAAGGCTAGTTCAACATTAGAAATCCATCACATAATTACATCCAAACATTACAGAAAAAAAATGTTAATACTGGCCAAAGAGGCAAGTGAAAACAATCAACAGCCACTCCTAACAAAACCACTAGTAAAGCAAAGATACAGGCAATGCAATTAATAATGGGACCACTGTCCAAAACCAAGAGCTATTATTCCACATTAAGTAGTGAGATGCTGAATGTATGTACTCTAAAATTAGTAAAAGCACAGTGATACCTGCCAACACTACTGTTATTTACCACTATGTGGAGGCTCAGATGACACAATCATGACATAATGCACCTGAAATAGTGGGGGGGGGGACTTTAGTGAGTATAAAAGAATACTAAAAAATTATTTGAAATAAGAGAATTTTAATTATGTTTTTAAAAAAAACAACATATTTTTTAACATCCTTAACAATCAGATGGAACGAAAAGAAAATGTGCCAGCAACAATAGCATTAAAAATTAAGTCTATACAGTCTTAGACTAAATAAGCAAGATAAAAATTCAAAAGCCATAGAAGAAAAAAAAAAATGAATTCACTAGACTGAAAACGTTAATTGCACAGAAAAAGATATTATGCAGACTTTCATTTACCAAAAGAGCTACTACTAACTGATGAAAAACTGAAGAAAAAAAAAAAAAAAAAACCCAACGGAAAAATGAGCAACAGACATGAACCAGGAAGTTCACTGAGGAAGAAATCCAATGATCATTAATATTACAAAAAGATGCTCAGTTCCACTACCAGTCAGGAAATTGTCAATTTAAAATCAGGAGTAACCATTTTAGAACCATCAGAGTGGTAAATATGGAATTCTGAGAAACAAATGTACAAACTACTTCTGGAAAGTAATCTGACACTAACCCATGAAAAAATTTAAATACCAGCACACTCTTTAATCCTTTTAGAAATGAAAAGAGAAATTAAATTCTTCTAGAATGAAATCGAGGATGAAAATGCTTATACAACACTATTTTGCATGAAGACCTAGAAACAGACTTTCTGTAATATGGAAAATTTCTCATCAAAATAGTAATAAGCTGGAAGGATATTTAACTGCGTTAAATAAAATAAGCTACTGCTGGGGGATAAAGTGCAGAGCTTGAACGATAAAATTATTTTAAAAACACACAGATTTGTATAATGCTACATGTTTGACTGTGAAGAAAAGCTTAATTCAAGACAGTGAGAAATGGGAAGAGGTGGAGTGGGCAGATTTCGTCAATTTTACTTGTTCTAATGAGCATATGTGGCTTTCATAACAAAGATAAAAACTAAAATATTAAAACAAGTTACAATTAAATAGTTTTAACGAGAGATATGAAAAAAGCCCCCCCCCCAATACGAGGAACAAACTGCAGAATATATGTGGTGTGACACCACTGAGGTATTAAAGGTAACTCTCTGCAGATCCACAAATACATGCCCACACTACAAGGAGAAAGATCTATAGATGGACTAAGGCCAACAGTGGTTCAGGGAAAGAAGCAAACAAATCAGCCCAAGCCCAGAGAAACAGTAGATTTTTCTCCATTATTTCAACTTTCATTAGAAAATATTTACATAGTACCTACACAGATTGAAATGTCTTTAGATATTTTAAAGGTTAAAATATTTTAAAATAATGTTCATTATTTTAAAAATGGAATTAAGTCTAACTTTAAACAAAGAATTTGGTTCTATTAATGCACATTATTAGCAATCTTCTACCGAGTCTCTATTTTCATACTCGTTTAACTACTCTGTGGGAGTGTATTTCAGTTTTAAATTTAATATATACATATATATATATTTTAAATGAGCCACATGTAAGTAAAACAGTCTTTTAGAAAAAAATTACAAAGCCATATTTTCTAACTCAAATCAGAATGAACTACTTTTAATGATAAAAAGGTTAAAATTTTTAGCTACTGCTTATGTAATAAAATATCACATACAATTAGTCTAACTATAAATACATACAACTAAACCTTATCCCCAAATTGCTCCAGGTGCTTCAGAATAGGGCAATACAAAATAAATTCTCCCCACATTCTTTGCATTAAAAAAATGCAAAAGATACTAACATGATCATTTTGAAGAAAGAGAATGAGCATAAATAACTACATACTTTTTTAAAACAGTTCTACAGACTTCTGGTGCTCTGCAATAAACTTCCAACTATTTGCTTAAAAAAGATCAAAATACAACCATTTCCAATTGATTTTCTTCTTCCTTATAACTTTAAAACCTAAATTTAAAATGTGACTCGGAGTTCCCGTCGTGGCACGGTGGTTAATGAATCCCACTAGGAACCATGAGGTTGCAGGTTTGATCCCTGGCCTTGCTCAGTGGGTTAAGGATCTGGCATTGCTGTGTGCTGTGGTGTGGGTCGCAGATGCAGCTCGGATCCCGCTTTGCTGTGGCTCTGGCGTAGGCCGATGGCTACAGCTCCGATTACACCTCCAGCCTGGGAACCTCCATATGCTGCAGGAAGTGGCCCTAGAAAAGGCAAAAAGACAAAATAAATAAATAAAATATGACTAAGTGACATTAATGATAACTATCGTCCTGATAACTCAGAATCAATAATACTTTAATCTGAACATCCCCAACGATAATCAAGACTGTTGTTCAATAGGGCTCTTGCTCTGCATAGCACACTAAACTTCCACTAAGTATTTTCATTTCATCTTTGGCTAATTTTCATACAATATTAGTACTTTTCTTTAATATTCTTTTTACAACATAACATTTCAGATGGGTGGAACTCATCATTTTATTAAATTTTTCATGTAATTAAGGTCTGGAAAAATCATTCCTTCCTTTTACTGCATTTCCGTTACCTACCAAAAGATGGAGGCACTATTCAGTACATGTACATCTAAAGCAGTGCAGTTAACAGAATTATGAAGCAAGTCATTTATGTAATTTAAAATTTTCTAGGATCCATATTAAATAAACAGGGAGAAAACAATATATTTAATTTAACCCAATATGGCCAAATATTATTTAAGTAATCAATACAAATTATTAATGAAGTATTTCACACATTCTTTTTCGTGTACTCAGTCATCCAAATCCAACGCATACTTCATACTGAAAATAGACACTTAGAATACAATTTAGGCTGGCCACATTTCAAATGCCACTAGCGACACTTCACATGTGGCTAAGCGGCAATGGTGTTAGGCAATGTAGATCTAGAGTAATAGTACAGAACATAGTAATCAACTTTTCCAAACACTTTAAATGTTCTAATATGACCAAATTTGACTGTTAAGTCTACTACAAGACAATAAGAATTTAGACACACAGAATTAGCCTACCATCACTGGCAATTATTGAAAGAAACTGGTGAGGCCATAAAAATGAAAATACATTTTTCCCAAACCTTCCTCACATAATTCTACCCTAATGGCTCCCATGTAATATTTAAACTTTATCAAAAAATAACTTTTGCTATTACAAGTCGACCCAACTTTATGAAAACCATCTTTTGTCCTGATGTTGGACTCATGTTTATCTACCATACCCTGACTCCTAGGAGCACAGAAACTTCAGGCATTCTAGGAGACCTCAAAACCTTCAGAAGGGTATTTTTGTTTTTCCCCTGGAGGGTAAGGAGATAGCTTCTGTTTTCCAGATTTTTCACTTGTACACATTAATTTAGAGACTTTGGCTGGGTAAAAGCTCTATGGAAGACAGTTAAGACAAAGTCTCTGAAACATGAGTTTTTACAGTTCACATAAATGGACTCACTGTAAAGAGAGTCTTAAGTCTTATCATATCAACTGGGTAACTAGGATGGCTGATTAACATTTACCCAATCGGAGTTCCCATCGTGGTGCAGTTGTTAATGAATCCGACTAGGAACCATGAGGTTGCTGGTTCAATCCCTGCCCTTGCTCAGTGGGTTAAGGATCCAGTGTTGCCATGAGCTGTGGTGTAGGTCGCAGACATGGCTCAGATCCTGCGTTGCTGTGGCTCTGGTGTAGGCTGGTGGCTACAGCTCCGATTCGACCCCTAGCCTGGAAACCTCCATATGCCATGGCAGCGGCCCAAGAAAAGGCAAAAAGACAAAAAAAAAAAAAAAAAAAAAAAAAAATTTACCCAATCAGATCAGCCAAGAATCAAAGACTGCTTTAAGTGCAAAAACTTCAGGTGTAAAGTCATAGGTGTCTGGGACCATTTAGCGGAGGCAGAGGGCAGGCAGCCATGTCAGGAGAGGGACCTGGAGAGACATTGTAGGAGGAAGAAACTCTCCTGTGTCCCTCAGCAGGTTCCTGCAGTATTTAGGGTCACACTCAGTGGCCAGCAACCAGTACACAGTCTGACACAAGGCATCTCCTCAAGAATAGCTTTCTCAAGCACCTGTGAAGGCAGATTTACTGCAAGTTCATCTGGTAACACACCACAGCAAATTCTCTGCCATCCAGTGAGCCTCAGGTGTATGGGGAGGAATGGGGAATGCCTTTTCCTCTGGCACACCACCTCAGCATCAGGGGAAGTGGCTTCTCCTTATGTCTAACTCTGATATTCTTGAGAGTTCTCTTTATTTCTTACCAGCTAATCCTTCATTACTCCAGCCTCATTATATTTAATCTCTTTATATTAAACTTGCTCTAGTCACAATAAACTGTGCTTTCTGTCTCCTAATTGGACCCTGATGAAATATGCCAGATTGCTAATTCTTCAAAGAGTTTTATTTCTATCTCTCGGGTCCTCCCCAACTGACTGGTTATGGCTGATTTAAAAATAATCTTAATACAGGAAATAAACTGAGCCTGAATGCTTACATCTTTTTATAAAGGCAACTTCCTGTTACATAATAAATGACTCATCCTATAGAAACCAATTTACGCTTTTTCAGAAACTTGTTTATTGCATAAAGGTCAGCAAAATCTACATAGCTTAGGACAGAAACAAAAACTGGATACTGTTAAAAGGACTGTCTCGGCCCCAATTAACAATAAAGATAGAAACTTAGAAACTAACTTAAAAATACTCCAAAGTTCTTCTTCATTGACAGGAAGAGTTGGGCTTTGGAGGGTTCTTAATACATATGAAAAAGAAAAACTACTCAGAATGCTGCAACCAGTCAGTCCTCTAAATTTTATATGGAAACATATTTATACACTGCAGTTCCACCTTGACAGTAACGTAAAAATTATAGTATGACACGAGAGAATTATAAGAATGAGAGAGGAAGAGAGATGTGGGTTCTGAGCCAGGTACTTGGACTCAAAAAAGAGTTATCCAGGGAGTGTGCTGAGAAAGCAGGGGGAAAATGACCTTTTATCTACTTTGCTATATTTGCAGGCTAAGTTTTCACAATTTAAATTTGTTCTTTATACAATGTAGTCTATTTTCTAGAAAAGTATGTGTGTGGAGAGGTATGCTTTTGAAAAATGTAAGTATCTGTACTGTTCATTGCGACAAATGACTTTCAGGCAATAAGCTATCATTCTGTACAGTGATTCTTAATCTTTATTATAATAATGACTAACCTAGCCCATCTGAATTAGCAAAGAATCAGATTCCTTGTTCGAAAAGTATAACTTTTATAGATATGAAGAACTTTTAGTAAAGAACAACTAAGGAAAGACTAAGAAGGATCCTTTTTTCACCTAAGGAATACTGCCATTAAGCCTTCAGTAGTGGTATGATTATTACGTACTCAAGTTAATAGAGTAAAATAGTAATTGTGTAGTATGTTTGAGTGATTTTATGTATGTATGTAATTTTTTTGCTTTGTAGGGCCGTACCTGTGGCACATGGAAGTTCCCACGCTAGGATTTTAATCAGAGCTGCAGCTGCCAGCCTATACCACAGCCACAGCAATGCAGGATCCGAGCCACATCCGTGACCTCCACCATAGCTCATGACAACACCAGATCCTTAACCCACTGAGCAATGCCAGGGATCAAAACCGCATCTTCATAGATACTAATTGGGTTCATTACCACTGAGCCACAACGGGATCTCCTGTTTGGGTGATTTATAACAAGAGACCAGTACTACCGTACTCTGCATTTTTTAATACGATTCTGTCAAAGGCAATAGAGAATTACCCTACATTATTTAAAACTAGATTTAAAACTACATAATTTAAAACTAGAAATTAGATTCTTCATATATTTGCTACATTTTTTTTCCTACTTCTGCAACATATTTTACTGAATTCAAAGCGGGCATTCTTTTAAGAAAAATAACAACACTCAAGGTGTATAAGCATGCACTATGAGACAAACTAGTGTTGAGGCCTGCTCAGAACAAACCAGAGCAGTCTGTTTTTCAATATAAAATTTTACGTTTTATGTTTTATACTGTACTTGTATGAAAAAATAATTCTCAGTTGATGGAGTAAATAAGATGTATACTTTTACTGAAAAAATAGTGATTATAAAGTATAACATTTCAGCTCACCTCTGGGCCATTAGATCCATGATCTCCTCTTAGAGGTTAACCACCAGCAATCACTGTACACAATATTACTACAGTTGGGTTTCCATTCACTAGAGAAATATATCAACTATGGTCCTCCCTCAGCCTGGCCTCCTTACAAGGCATATGGAAAACAAAACCTCAGTTTGGAATTTCAATATGGTAACGTAAAATTAACAAGATCTGAAAATAAAAGTTGGCTCTAATCTAAATAACAAAAGTTCAGGGAGTTCCTGCTTGTGGCTCAGCCCTTAACGAACCTGATTAGTATCCATGAGCATGGGGGGTTCGATCTCTGGCCTCGATCAGTGGGTTAAGGATCTGGCGTTACCATGGGCTCTGGTGTAGGTCACAGGTGCGGCTTGGATCCCGAGTTACTGTGGCTGTGGTGTAGACTGGCAGCTGCAGCTCTGATTCGACCCCTAGCCTGGGAAATTCCATATGCTGCGAGTGTGGCCCTAAAAAGACAAAAACAAAAACAAACAAAAGTTCAGGATGGGACATCAATATTCTACTCACTTTGAAATGTTAGACAATCGTATCTAAAAACATTTAGTAACAATTCAAGTAATATATATTTTTAAAAATTTTCATTCTCTCTAACCAAAAACATTTTCCAAGAGAGGGGAAAGAAAAAACTTCTTAGTAGTCCAAATAACCCGCTCCTTTGCTCTTGTGATCTAGCCAAGTGGCCAGCTTGCTATTCTTCCAACAAGTTGAATGTGTTTCCATCTTAGGAACAGCCCATGCTATGTCTTACCCTAGAGTGATCTTCATCTGGCTGGCTCTTGCTCATCAGTTGAAGATGAGGAAACTCTAGAGAATCCTTCTGCCTTGAGCATGTTATTTAATACTGCCCCCTCTTCCTTCACAATCACATCACCTTGATTTTTCTCATAGCACTTAACCACTAATGGAAATTACTTTTTCATAGTTTTGTGCTTTATTCACTTGGATCTAACCTCTACAGTAGCAGGGATTTTGCCTAGATTATTGAGGGCATAATTTATAATCATATACTGATAACACATATTATCAAAAAATACTTGATAAAGGAAAAATTAGCAGGATAATATCAAAATTATTGGTTTAAAAACAGAAAACTTTCAACCTACACTAGAACATTAACTATGCTTACTCAATCACTCGCAATTAACTGAATTAGTCCTGTAGTAAGGCACAGGAGCCATGGGAAAGAAAACATCAATGGCTGGTAAACTTCACTGAGATGATTAATAAACTCTATGTTTCTACCTGACTATCTTTCACAAGTGAAGGGGGAAAAAAAAGAAAGGATGAAGGACTTCACAGTATGTCTGGAAAAGAAAATGTAGTGGTACCTGCACCAAATTAACTATCAACAATCACATAGAGATCTTGTTTTGAATAAAGCACCTTTCAAACTGAAGGTAATGAAACCTTTCTTACTTAAGACAAAAGACTAAAACCAAGAATCAGAAAACAAACTCTGAAATTTACCAGTCAAATATGGTCATTTCTCCACATTTTGAAACAGTAAAAGGAAATGTTCAGCTGACATGTGGCTATCTCAGCAATGATTTTTAGCCTACTGGCAAAGCCCTATGTATACTCCAGAAAGAACTAGGCAGTATCTAACAGAAACTATATATACTAGGATGAAAGAACATTATAGCTCTCTAAACTCAAAGAAAACAATTAGAGAAGGTGACATAAAAAGTAAAGTGTGTAAACAAAAAACAAAAAAAAAAAACAAAACCAGGTCTTTAAAAGCCAAGGCTTCTCTAAAGCATTAAAAACACTCTAGATGCTACATGCACGTATATGAGGACTTACCCAGAACTCTTAGGGAACAGTCATGAACTTGAATTCAACTCTGATGACACAGGTGGACTGCAGAGGTAAAGGGTACTAATCTCAAATAGAAGATCTCACTTGGCTCAAACCCTTGGACTTAGGTTAGAAATTCTCATCTTCTACAAGCCAATTCTACATAATCATGTATTTGTTACATCATAAGCAGTATCAATACTGACTCCACTGACTTCAAAATTCAGTGGAGACATCTCTCTCAGGAGAAACAGTGAAAAGAAACTTTTTAGTTTTAAACTTGTCTAAACACTGCTTTCAAGCACTTTAAAAGCAATCATTTTTTTGAAATGGATATGCTAAATATAAATCAGATTTTTTTTTTCTATTCGTTAAAATATACATTCCCTAAAACCCTTAGACAACATTAGGCCTCAGATAAACTTCATAAGTTTATGGAATGACCAAGTATAAGTAATACAAAATGTAAATTTTTACTGCCCAAATTTCCTACAGGTGAAGAATCTTATCCTAATTAGTCTGAGCTTTTACTATAATCAAATTCTTTCAATAATGTACCCGCTTATGATTAATTAGTAGCATTAACAGCGGTTTCTTTCTTTTTAGGGTCGCACTGTGGCAAATGGAAGTTCCCAGGCTAGGGGTCAAACCAGAGTGTAGCTGCCGGCCTACACCACAACCACAGACATGCCATATCTGAGCCACATCTGTGACCTATGCTGCAGCTTGCAGCAACATCAGATCCTTAATCCAAAGCAAGGGATTGAACTTGCATGCTCATGGATACCAGTCAGGTTCTTAACCCCACTGAACCACTACAGGAACTCCACAATAGTTACTTTTATGAAAGCAGTTTATACAACAGCACCAAAAACAAGTAAACTTATGTTGTTCTTATAGGGAGGAAAGTCATAAAATGGGTCTGTTAAATTATCCGTAAATACTAGGGAGAGTACAACATAACCAAGCAAAGGCTCAGAATACACTCTGCAAATCAAATACTCTCTAGCTATGTGGGGGCAACAGTGAAATAAGTTACAGAATCTCCTCACTGACAGCCCCTTGACAATTACCATTAGGCAGTGCCATAAGCTGTGGATTCTCAGTATCCCCAACTCCTTCCTAGAGGGCAAGTCTTGGCCCAGAGTGGGCAATAAAACAACACTGAATAAAATATAGAAAACAAACCTAGCAATAGGCATCAAGGTATAACAAAGTCACTTTAATAATTCTCTCTAGGAGTTCCCATCATGGTTCAGTGGTAACGAACCCAACTAGTATCCATGAGGACATGGGTTTGATCCCTGGCCTTGCTCAGTGGGTTATGGATCTGGCGTTGCTGTGAGCTGTGGTGTAGGTAGCAGACATGGCTCAGATCTTGCACTGCTGTGGCTGTGGTGTAGGCAAGGCAGCTACAGCTGATTTGAACCCTAGCCTGGGAACTTCCATATGCCATGGATGCGGCCCTAAAAAGACAAAATAATAGTAATTCCCTCTACACATATATTATTTTTTAATTTAAAAACAAACTATTTTAACATCCTAGATCAGGGAAAGACTGACAAACTTCTGTACATGGCTCTGTGGGCCATACAATCTCTGTCACAACTTCTTAGTTATGACACTGAAGGATGGATTCCAATAAAACTTTATTTGCAAAACCAGGCAGGAGGCTGGGTTTGGCTCACAGGCTGTAGTTTGCCAACCCCTGTTCTAGAAAACAGTAAAGGTATACTGCCTACCTAATAGTGATGAAGAAATAAGCTTGTGTGTTCTCAGAACTCAGACCATGTAACATTTGCTATCTAAGGAAAGAATGAAGATCATGACAACAGTGGAACCAATGGAATGCTTTGTAGACTTCTATTCCCTTATGTATCCTCCTTTCTCTACACCAGTAAGGTCAAACACTTGAGTCAAAAGGCCAAGACTCTTAATCCTGGCTCCAATCTATTGTCACCTATATAACCCTGGACTTTATCACAACCTACAGGATGAGGAAATCTTCTTAGGAATGGATGGAGATGAGCAGCTATGAAAGCATGTTTGGAGACCCTAGCTGATGATACTCACCACCACCACAATGATAGCAGCTAATGTTTGCCAGGTGGTATAAGAACCAACTTCCACAACAACTTTGTAATGTGTAATGCCTTATTTACAGCAAATGGGAGGTTTCAAGTTCATGTAAGTACCAACGGCAGGCTGGAGCTCAAATCCCGGAAAAACTGGCTTCAAAGCCCAAAGAAATCACTACCTCCTATTGCTTCTGACAAAATGAAGGTTACTATTCTCTGCAGATAACTGTGTATCTTCAAAACATACAAAAATATTCAGCAATATGGGGAGATAACAAGGTGGGGCTAGTGTCTTACACACTAAACAAACTTTTCACATGATTGAGTCTTTTGTATGACTTTCTAAATAAGAAAATTTAAATAACATGTATAAAACAAAGACATCTGTACAAACAAAATTAAGTAAGAAAAATAAAATGTCCCATGGTGTTTCTTCACACTAGGATTTTACCCTTATACCATATCTAAATTGTTTCTCGAAATGCAAGGCATCCTCTAAATTAAAACTCCAGTTATTTGGATTTTAGGACTAACTTTAGGGGGGAAATAAAATCTTTAAGCAACTGGTATTATTTTACATCTTGCCTGTAGGCAGGTTATTTAATTTTTAGGAATTATATTCTCAGCACATTCAGAAAAGAATCTGAAGGCTTTCGGTCTTCTGCTGTTGAAATATTATCTTTTCCTTGTATATGCTACATATTCTAACCAGAAGTTTCCAAATCTGGTAATGTACAGAAGAGAATGATATCAAGAACTTAAAAAAAAAGTTTTTCTTGCCTCTGTCTCAGATGAATTGGGAAGAGGCTCCAGGTTTCTACTCATATTTTTAAAGATCTCATATAACCGGTGTAACCCATATAGAACTCTTGAGGTTCCCAAGAGAAGTAAAACATCCCAATATAATGTGAAGATAATTAAAACTTCAAAAAAAACCCCTCGACTTTGAGGTAAAAGTTTCTGATGCCAGTGTTTAGGAAATTTAAATGGGAAAAAAAGCAGGTATTAAAAAGAACTTTCTAAGATTTAGAATTTGGTGACAATAAAAACATAGGCCAAAATTTTGATGAGTATTTCTTTTCTTTAAAGGAAAATCATGTCCAAATTGCTTGATGCCAGCATGTTTTCCAGGCAAGAGAAATGTGTTAAAATTACAGCTGCTCCCCATGATTCGTTAAGGGTGTTAGTTCTATCACTGCGTATGTGCTGTGATGGCTGTCCTTTTACAGATAAGGTCTATGCTGTGTTGGGGAGGTTTTTAGAAGTAATTTATTAACCTGCAGCAGTTAAAAATAATCAGTTTTAAGTCAGTGCTGCATGTGATATATTATACTATTCCTTATAACCTTAATTACAAAGGTAAAGGTTAATATAATTTATAAATCTAAAATCTGAAATTCTTTAAGAATCAGCTTCACAATCTAAAATCAACTGTGTACAACAGCTATATCAGTGTGATTTCTGACAATCTTTAAAGAGCTCTCTCCCAGGGAGATCTTCTTGCTTTTCCTTTTACTTCTCCCTTGCCTCCTCACCTTCCTCAGGAAACATTCCTGGGCACTTCTGGGCATTCTATCCATATTCCATTTCTCAGCAACTCCAGTGACTTCTATGGCTTCAGCTAATAGCCATGTGCGGGTAAGTCCCAAATCACCATCTTTAATCTTAAACTGTTCAGTGCCCACAAAAGATCTCCATACAGATTGCTGTTAAACCCTAGGCCCACTGGTGGCCTTTAGGGCCCTGGGAATGTCCAGAAATTTTATGTAAAATGCCACATGTTCATGTACGTGTGCATTTTTCTGGAGAGAAGGGTCATAATATTCATCAGATTCTCAAATGTATATGTGATCCCAGAGATTGTACACTCAGGTTAAGTCACCTACTACTAGCACACCAGACCCTTTGGCATCAGACAGTGTATTTTAACGAGGAAAACAAAGTCCGGGTTAATCTCTCCACTAAAGGACTTCTACTACATACAGTTAACCTATCCAAGGAGTAGATTCCTAAAGGCTGTTAGTATCTTCTAAGGCAGTGGGTCCACAAACTGCAGCTGAAGGTCAACTGTTTTTTTAAATAAAGTTTTACTGGATAAGAGCTATGCCCTTTCATTTACCCACTCACTATGTACAGTTGTTTTTGTGCTACAAAGACAGAGCTGAGTAGTGACAAGACTTGGCTCACATGCCTAAAATAATTACTATTTAGCCTTTTATGTTCAAGATTGACTGAACTCTGTTAAGATAAAAAATACCTAAACTGATAAAGAAACACAAATCTAATTTAAGTAATCAAAAGAAAATATATCTTCTAATTTTATTTCTAAGCAATACTGGAAACATGTACCAAGCACACCCAACTGTTTTATTTTAAACAAGAGAGTGTGATTACCTGCCATTGCTGGGCTGCTGTGGAGAGTGTCTAGAATGGTCAGAAGGCTCTGACCGCTGATCAGGAGACCGTGACCGGCTGTGACGGGGAGGCCTGTCGTGTGATCGCCCAGAATGATCTGATGCCAGTGACTGAATTTCTGAAATGTCTGTTAAACAAAAGTGTGCTGTTTATTTTCCCATGCAATGATTATAGTAAAACATAAGGTACTCAAATGACCATAGAAATAAGCTACTAAGTATAATTTCATGTAAAATGGTCGACATATTATGCATTAACTTAAAACAGCCACTAACCAATACTAGTGAGCTGTCAGCAGAAAAAAAAAAAAAAAAAAGTTTTTTAATTCTTAAATTTTGAAGGTATCTGGCTTGTAGAAAAGCATCATCTCATTCTAACATGTCAAATCTTCCCACTTAAAGAAACAGGTCACTTAAAAGCAATCTGCAAACAGAACCCTACTCACCATCTCTCTCAGAAGCATTAGCAGAGTGGATACTGTCAGAAAGATCAGGGACGTTCAACAGTGTAGCCCGTTCATCTCTCTGAACTACCATTTTTAACTTGCCTTTAGACCTTTCTATCAATGTTTTTGCATCCGTCAATGACATATTTTCTGTCACGGTACCATTTATCTGCAACAGAAAAGAAACTACAGGTTGAAGGTAAATGACAAAAATGCAAATGTTAACTTAGTCTGATATGAACAGGAATATCTCAACTACTCACTGGCTTGATCTAATAACCAAAATATTCTCTTTACGCTTTCCTAAATTATCAAAATATTCCTCCACTCTGAAATAATAAAATCTGTACTATACTGTTGCTCTGCCAGAAAGCCCAAATTAGCAACCTCCAACTCCTCCCCATTACTTTCTATTACTTCTGAGCAAACTAACAAAACGTTTCAATAGCTATCTTGGAGGAGTTATCAAAACCACTTACTATGGAAAAATGGACAAATTTATCTACAAAGGAACTCCTATTAGTGAATAATATACATTTAGAGTGAATAATTCTCTTAGGATGACTCTATATTTAAAGAAAAGCATCAGAATTGACATGTTGTAACAGCCTGTGGCAAACTATCTAGTCCCCCAAATACTGATTTCTAACACTTTTGGCAAAATTGCTTCAAGCATGTACGGAAGCTACGTGGTCACAGTAGAATGTGCTTTCTATTGCAGTTCATCAAAATTAAGAATATGACTATACCTTCAATACAACATCGCCTTCTTGAATATTGCCATCTCTTGCTGCCAAACTATCTTGTGAAATTTCCTTTACAAATATATGGCTGGCCAATCGAAGACCATATTCTGAAATAATATATTTAAATGTCTTTAGTGTAAAATCCCAAGACACTTAAATAGAGTTTAAAAGTATGAAACTAATAATCACTGCATAGAGTTTTTAAATACAATCAATAATAAGAAATTATTCTTGGCCTCCTGTAAAGAAGACATCTCCTCTAACCATCAGAGTCTATCAAGGGAAAGCAAAAGGAATGTGTATTGTTCAAAGAGAAAACAGACAGACACATCATGCTGTCACTGCACTGAGGGAGAGAAAACTCCAAAGAGAAGACCATTTTTCTATGTATCATACTGATAAATTAACTTCTCAGAAGTTTTAATGAATACAACTTGAAAAGGAAAACTGGCAAGACTGACGATCTTATCAACGGCTTGTATTACCAAGCATACACAGTTTTTGTTTCCCCCGGTTTCTAGAGCACAAGTGCTTTGGATCTATCCACCTCCAACGCTAAGGGACATACACATGCCTGAAAGGAGCCAAGGAGTCATGTAGAGGCATTAAAGATGCCAGTCCTTTAAACAACCAACAAAGTATCTATGAGCATGGCAACATTAATCTACCTATGGGTGCAGGAGGAGCCAAAGTTAAAGAAGTTATACCAGGAGAGTCCAGAAAACTATCCAAGGGCCTGCAAAGTGGTAGACTTTTTTTCTTTTAAATTAGAACAAAGACCACAACTATCAGTATATTGTCAAGAGGAGTAGGACTGCTCCTCCGTATGTTAGAAGAAAAGAGAATGGCTCTGAATCTTACAGGGGTGTGTGTGTGAGAGAGAGAGAAAAAACAAAAGCAAAAACCAAGATGGGAAACAAAATTGTTTCTAACATGGGTGAAGTAGCTAGCAGGCCTGCTCCTCAAGCTTATTTTAAAAGTTACGTAAGAGTTAAAAGACTCTGGACTTCCTGTCGTGGCACAGTGGAGACCAATCCAACTAGGAACCATGAGGTTGTGGGTTTTATCCCTGGCCTCACTCAGTGGATTAAGGATCCAGTGCTGCTGTGAGCTGAGATGTAGGTTGCAGACGCGGCTCAAATCTGGCATTGCTGTAGCTCTGATGTAGGCAGCTGTAGTTCCGTTAGACCCCTAGCCTGGGATCCTCCATGTGCCTCAGGTGTGGTCCTAAAAAGAAAAAAGAAAAAAAAAAAAAAAAGACATTTTAAGGGATCTGAGCTTCTTTTTAGAAATGGTCATTATATCTCACAGGAATAAAGTACTGATTAAAGACTGTCCTTATTCAAGATTTAAAAATTATAAATGACCAATACAGAGTTGACTCCAAAATATTTTCCTTGTGTATTAATGTTTTCATTTATTCTAAGTATTTCCTTGGTAAATATTAGGTGGTAGGCACTATAGATAAAAACCAACAAATGAGATACTCTGGCAACTTACATAGTCAGTAGGGAAAAAGACATTACCACAATTATAAGTGCGATGAAGAGTTCATATGGGGCAATGCAAGATTCTGCGTCTGGTGGGGATCAGGGAAGGAAGGCCTCCCTGAGAAGCAAATACCAAAGCTGAAAGTCTAAGAAATACTAAAGTGGAAACACTAAAACTAAATTAGAAAAATGAAATTGTGTGTTGTTTTTGGTGGTGGGGTATGTGTGGGGGCCCGTAGGGGAAGTAGAGACAAAAGGGTTAAAAACAAATGCACCAGAAGGTATGACATAAAGATCAGGCAGTTTTGATGGAGTCATAAGCGTATGGTTAAGAGTAAAAGAAGAATCCCAGAGGATCCTCTAACCAACTGAAGCAATCTGCAGAATCCTGGAGAGGGATCTGGAGAGTAGTTTATGAGGTTTAACGAACGAGTCCACTTAAGAGATGACGATGTGATGTTCAGTACATCCAAAAAAAAGGGAAAAAAAAGAAAGAAAAAAACCCACAAAAACTATGTGTTGAGTAGCTTGATTGTGGTGATCATTTCATAGCAAACACATATATCAAACCATCACACTATACACCTTAAATATATATAACTTTATGTATTTAAATAAAATATCAACTACACCTCACTAAAGATAGAGAAAAAAGGATGATGGCAGCTTAAATGAGGGTGGAAATCATGGCGAAAGGAAAAGGGGGGACAAGAAAGCATGGTGTTAGGGAAGTCAGAATGTGTGAATCAGACATAGGAGAGTAGGAGAAAAAAGATACTACAGATCACACCATGTTACCCATGACTGGTTTGAGAAACTGCAGACAGGAGTATATTCAATGGGATACTTTATTAGACACATGAGAAAAAATTCTAAGAGGGAGATGTAAGTTTCACCTGAAATGTGCTGAATCTGAGGGACCAAGAAGAACGCCTAAGTGAACATGCCTAGCAGTCAGCTGGAACACAGGAGTATACACATTTGAGCTAAAGAAGGTTTTGTCATCATGAGCAGCTCACTGTACTAAGAGTAGGTGAGGTTTCCTAAAGGTGACATGTGAAGCAGAAAAGGGATTCCAGAACAGAATCTACAGAACATTAAAAGGTAGGATGAGGAGAATGAGTTTGCCAAGTAAAGAAAAGGGGGAGGGACCCCCCAGGTACCCCCTTCCCACAGCATTACAGAAGCCAGGAGAGAACATTTCAAAAAACAAGGAGCAGTTAACTATGTGAAATGGTACTGGAAATGCAAGTAAGATAAAAACTGAAATTTTCCTTTTTTTTCTTTTTAGGGCCACAGGTGCAGCATATGGATGTTCCCAAGCTAGGGGTCGAATCAGAGCTGCAGCTGCTGGCTTACCACAGCCACAGCAACTCAGGATCCGAGCTGAGTCTGTGACCTACACCATAGTTCATGGCAATGTTGGATCCTTAACCATTGAGTGAGACCAAGGATCAAACCTACATCCTCAAGGATACTAGTTGGGTTCATTTTCTGCTGAGCCACAGCAGGAATTTCCAACACTGAAATTTTCTACTGGATTGTACGTAACCAGTTTTGGGAGAAGGGTAGAAGAGATACCAGAGCAGAGAGGGCAAAGGAGGAGAAAGGGCTCTAAACACAGACAGTCCAACCGAGAGGTCTGCTGTGCACGAGGGGGTCAATAGCCAGGAAGCACGTCACGTCAGGTTGTGGTAAAGCAGATCCAAGTGAGCCTTCATGATTCCCCTTCTCTAACACCTTTTTTTTTTTTTTTTTTTTAAACAAGTGGCTGCATCTGTGGCATAGGGAAGTTCCCAAGCTAGGGGTCAAGCCATAGCCACTGTAGAAGCAACACCAAGTAGATACACTGTGAGCCACATAGGATGTCCTCTAACACCTTTTCATCAAAATGATCAGCTATCAATGCCTTCGTGCATGTGAGAGACATGCCCACAGCATCAAGAAGCCACAGTCAGACTCGTTTTTATCAAATACAATTACCTAAGGGGAGGCAGCTAGGCTTCACTTTCAAAATTTTTAAACAAATCTCTTGTTTTAGAGCAATATCCTATAAGGAGCTCCTTTCCCTCCATCTCACCACTGAGAAAAGCTGCCTACTCTCCCTACCATCCGATGGTTTCTGCCCAGAGGAATACTACTACTGATCCAAATAGCTACATAAAACACTGAATTTCAAATGTAATGAGCTGACATTTCTTGTACTAGCCTCTTCTAATCACAAGTAATTGAACTACTGGACAATTTATTTGAAGCACTATTTGCTACCAAAAAAACGATTCAAGAAGAGAAAAGAGATGATCCCTGAAGTCTCACATGAGAGGATTTGACTTAAAGCAACAGGACACAAGAAAGAAGATAAAAAAAGACAACAAAGCAAAGAGAGAGATACCAAAATTACTTCTCATTAAAATTAGTCTTAAAATTTTCAGGTGAAAATGACAAACTAGTTAGAAAATACCTTCATTTTTCCGGGATTTCACCAGTGTGACTTTGGTGGGTTTGGTGGGTTGACTGGAGGCCACAGACCGCCTATCGGATCTTGGAGACAGACTCCTATCCCTACTGGCACTTCTCTCCCTGGCCCAGCTCTTCTCACTCCTCCTATGGTTAGGACCCCCACGGCCACTTCTTGGGTCGTGTGCTTCTTCCTCGTAACTATCCTCTTCATTCTCAGACACCGGGTCAGGATCAGGACGACTTACTGGTATCTGAACTTTCTTCTTCCTGCGAATGGTCTAAAAATAAGAAAGATCACAATACGAGCTGAAAATTTTCATATATGTACCTTCAGTTCCTAAAATAAAGGGAAATCATGTTTTATTGTTCCATATTAATTATGAATAAGAAATATAATACAAAATTATGGAGTTCCCATTGTGGCACGGTGGTTAACAAATCCCGACTAGGAACGATGAGGTTGTGGGTTTGATCCCTGGCCTTGCTCAGTGGGTTAAGGCTCCTGCATTGCCGTTAGCTGTGGTGTAGGTTGCAGATGCAGCTCGGATCTGGCATTGCTGCGCCTCTGGTGTAGGCTGGCAGCTACAGCTCTGATTAGACGCCTGGCCTGGGAACCTCCATATTGCACGGGTGTGGCCCTAAAAAGACAAAAAGACCAAAAAAAGGAAATATAATACAAAATTGTAACAAATTACTAAGGAATAAATTTCCATAATAGTTGTCTTTCCTGCTCTCCTGATAAACAGATCTGGTTAAAAAGCAAATTTGGAATAGAGGACCTAATAAAGTTCTTAATTAATTCAGGTGATCTTCAAGGTGTAATTACTATAAGCTAAAAGGAAAACTAATAATTATTGGTGGTTTGAATAAAGGAGGGAGTGATGTACTCTAATACATCATCAAATATGCTGCAGTTGTTACCAAACCACAGCAAACTTGCAGGCCCAACTTGACTTCTTAAAAATTTCAAAATCCATCAGTATCAAGGCCCACAACTGTCCTTCTGGAACTCTAAGAGCTAAGTTTATTGTACCTCTGCACTAATACTTAGTGTGCTGGAGCCAACAACTCCATGACATTTTACTAATATAAACTGCTTTCAGTTTCTTTCTCTCTTCAATGTATAATTTCTGGTCTAGGTAAAAATTCCTTCTTCTGGCTTTCTTTCCTCAATTGACTCTGGTACTGGTTCAATTTCCCCTGTACACTACTTCCTTCAGTTTCTCTACATTCAAGAGAATATATGCATTGCCTTCTGACTGAGTGGCCTCTTAACCCCTGGACTGCACTTTGCCTTCTCACACCAGTATACACTTAATCTCGTCAAAGATCTACAAGGTCTTCCTTATCTCTGACTTCTGATATCTTAATCTACTGAAACTTTTCCACATCCATCTTACTTCTGGCTTCCCCATGCCCTCCTATTCCCCTGGTCCATCAAGCCCCTCCTGGTTTCAAGTGCTTTCCTCCCAAGTTCAGTGAAATGCCATGCTGCAATATTTTAATAATCTTCTCAAGCCGAAGGACACCACAGCCCTGTAGCCTGCCCTGCCAGGGTCCAGTCCACCCGAGTAGGCTGACACCAACCCTGGACCTCCAGGGCCCTGTAGCCAGAGATCACAAGACTAGCCTGCTTATCCTTGGCACTAGCCCTGGGACACATAGGACCCTGTCCCTGCCCACCAGTAGGCCAATACCAGCTCTGAAACACCTTGGACCCATCAGGCAGATACCCTGGGATCCAGCCCCACTCAATAAAATGGCGAACCTGGAAGAAATGAACAAATGCCTAGAAATGTACAGTTTCCCAAGACTAACCAGAAAGAAACAGAAAATACAGACAGACCAATTACCAATAATGAAACTAAATTAGTAATTTAAAAACTCCAAACAGGGAGTTCCCATTGTGGCTCAGTGGGTTATGAACCCAACCAGTATCCAAGAGGATGTGGGTTTGATCCCTGGCCTTGCTCAGTGGCTTAAGGATCCTGCAGTGCTGTCAGCTGTGGTGTAGGTTGCAGATATAGCTTACATCCTGCCTTGCTATGGCTGTAGAGTAGGCTGGCAGCTGCAGCTCCGATTTGACCCCTAGCTGGGAACTTTCATATGCTACGGGCGTGGCCCTAAAAGGCAAATAAATAAGGAACTCCCAACAAACAAAAGTCCAGGACCAGATGGGTTCACAGGTAAATCCTACCAAACACTTAGGGAAGAGTTAACATGTATCCCTCTCAACCTCTTCCAAAACACTGCTTCTGAATGCATTTTATGAGGCCAGTATCATCCTGACAGCAAAACCAGACAAAGATATCACACACAAAAAAAATTACAGGCCAATATCATGATAAACACAGATAAAAATTCCTCAACAAAATACCAGCAAACCAAATTCAACAATATATTAATGGATCATACACCATGACCAAGTGGAATTTATCCCAGGGATGTAGGGATGGTTCAATATCCAAGGAAAGGAATTCAAATTGGAAAGGAAGAAGCACAATGTTTGCTGTTTGAGGATGACATGATACTGCATGAGAAAATCCTAAAAATGCCACCAATAAAATACTGGACCTCATCAATAAGTTCAGCAAAGTCTCAGGTACAAAATTAAAACAGATACTGCTGCAGTTCTATACACTAAAAATGAACTATCAGAAAAAGAAACTAAGAAAACAATCCCATTCATAATCCCATCAAAAAATAAATGCCTGACAATAGATCTAACTAAGAAGGTAAAAAGACCTGGTCATAGAAAATATAAAGACACTGATGCCAGAAATTGAAGATGACATGAACAGATGGAAAGATACACGGAGTTCAAGGATTAAAAGAATTAATGCTATTAAAATGACATACTATTCAAGGCAATCTAGAGATCCAATGCAATCCCTACCAAAATACCAACAGCCATTTTTCACAGTAATTCTAAAATTTACTGGAAACACAGAAGATTCCAAAAAGCAACAACAACAACAACAACAAAAACACCCAAAAGCCAGGAGTTCCCATTGTGGCTTAGCAGGTTAAGAATCCTACTAGCATCCACGAGGATGGAGGTTCAATCCTTGTCTTGCTCAGTGGGTTAAGGATCTGGTGTTGCCACAAGCTGCGGTGTAAGCAGAAGGTACAGCTCGGATACAGCATTGCTATGGTGTAAGCCTGGGAACTTCCATATGCCACAAGTGAGACCCTAAAAAGCAAAAACAAAAAACAAAACCAAAAAATCTCAAAGAACCCAATATAATGTCTGTGAAGTGTGGGTTCGATCCCTGGCTTTGCTTAGTGGTCTAAGGATCTTGGCCTTGCTCCAAGCTGCAGCAAAGGTTGCAGATGTGGCTCAGATTCAGTGTTGCCATGGCTGGGGCATAGGCCTGCAGCTGTGGCTCTGATTCAACACCTAGCCCAGGAACTTTCATGTGCCACAGGTGTGGCTATAAAAACAAATAAAATAAAAACCAAATACAATCTTGAGAAAGAAGAACAAAACTAGAGGCATCATAAACCCAGATTTAAAACTATACAATATGGCTACAGTCATCTAAACAGCGTTGTACTAGCACAAAAACAGACACATAAATCAATGGAACAGAATTTAAAAGCCCAGAAAATGAATCCACACTTATATACGCAATTAATCTATGACAAAGGAGGCACGAATACACAATGATGAAAAAATAACCTTCTTCAATAAATGGTGTTGGGAAAACTAGACAGCAAAAAAAAAATCATACTAGACTACTTTCACACTATGCACAAAAAAAACAAATTCAAAATGGATTAAGGATTTGAATTTAAGACCTGAAACCATAAAACTTCTAAACAAAAACATAGGCAGTAAGCCCTTTGACATAACTTTTAGTAATTTTTTTTTAAAGATATGCCTTCTCAGGCAAGGGATACAAAAGCAAAAATAAAAAAATGGAACTCCACCCAACCAAAAAGGTTTTTAACACAGTGAAGGAAACAATCACCAAAACAAGATGGCCACTTACTGAATGGGAGAAGATATTTGCAAAGGATATGATCAACAAGGGGTTATTATCCAAAATATACAAAGAACTTACATAACTCAACATCAAATACATAAACAACCCAATTAAAAATTGAGCAGAGGAGCTTCACAGACATTTTTCCAAAGCAGACATATGAAAAGATGTTCAGTATCGCTCATCATCAGGGAAATGCAGAATAAAACCCACAATGAGATATCACCTCTCTAATGTGAGCGAGCACACACACAGGTGAGGGTGGGGGGGGGGAGAGATTACTCAGTCTTGAAAAAGGATGAAATCTTGCTGATTACAATATGGATAGACTTGGAGAGTATTCTGCTAAGTAAAATAAGTCAGAGAAAGACAAATACTGTGTGACTTCACTTACGTGTGGAATCTAAAAAACAAAACAAATGAACAAATAACAAAACAGAAACAGAATTATAAATGCAGAGATGAAACAGGTGGTTGCCAGAGGGGAGAAAGGTAGAGGGAGGAAAGAAATAGGTGAGAAAGATTAAGAGGTATAACCTTCGAGCTGCAAAACAAATGAGTCACAGGTATGAAATGCACAGTGTGGGGAACACAGTCAATATGTAGTAAATTTGTGGTGACATATCATAAGGAAATTTAACATGGTGATTTTTAAACATGGAAATACAGAATCACTATGTTGTGTAACAGGAACTAACAGAGTGTTGTATATTGTAAAAAGAAACAAAATCATAGAAAAGAGGTCAGATTTGTGTTTACAGAGGCAGCAGGGTGAGAGGGAATTGGATGAATGGAGTCAGAATGTGCAAAGATAAGTAAGTACTAGGCATGTAAGGCACAATATCATAAATATAATAAACATTGCTATGGATTATACATTGAAGTTGTTAAGAGAGTAATTCCTTTTGTATCTGTATGATATGAGATGATAAATGTCCACTAAACTTACTGTGGTAATTATTTCATGAAGTCAAATCATTATTCTGTACACCTTAAACTTACACAGTGTTATATAGTAATTATATCTCAATAAAGCTAGAAGAAAAAAAATATTACTTTCTCTTGACCCCTCAATCATGTGTCATGACAAACCCGAGTCCTGTATCATCTTCACATTCAGATGGCTGCATCTCCCCATGTTGCTGATTAGGTCCTCTATAAATATATTTTACTTGAAAGAATTCTTTCATTTATTCAGCAATCCTTTCCTCTACCTCTTGTTGCCCCCCTACGGAATTTGCTGACATCGGGAGCTATTCTCCAAGATGCCAATCACTTGGCTTGACTTACAGTAATCAGTACCACTTCACATCCCCTCTACTCCTAAACTGTCTCTCATTTATTTGGGCTTCTTTCCTTCTGGTCTCAGAACCAAAGTCCACTCTTGCTCTCTACGACAAAACCGTTTCAAAGAGCTCTTATTCTTATCCCTACCCACCCTCCACGACCTTTCTTCAATTACCACCACCCTCCAAGGTACTTACAACTATAATCTCTCCCTATTTACCTCCAACCTGTCCTCTACAAATTAATTTTATTTTTCTGCCTCACTGCTCATTCTAAGCTATCATATTCTCTCTTCCTCATGTGTCTTTCTCCAAATAGCAATAGTGCAGCTTCTTACTACCACCAAGAGTGATCAGAGAAGGCCTTTGCAAGGAAACAACATTGACGCTAAAGGTCAACAAGGGACAAGAGGCCAGCATATAGAAATGACAGACAGCCAAGGTCTTGTGATGAACTTAGAAAAGTCTGCCTTTCTACTCGTGGTGTCCCACAGCTGAGGCCCTTCTCAGGTAGCATTTACTATAAAGCATTCCTAACTGCCTCCCTGAATTTTAGACTCACTTCCACTTTAAACTCCAGCATACTGTATTAAAAAGCTATTTTCTGTGTTAGTACTTTGGTCTTAGAGTCCTCCCTAGTAGTGTTTAAACAAAAACAAAGTAACCAACTAAGTACTCAAAGCTTTCCCTATCATTCCCCTAAGACAGTGCCACTCTCTGGAAACCTTTACCTGAAGTGCTCTTAATCTCAGATGATGTGCACCATGGTTATGACTGTGAGGACTCATCTATCCCACTGAGATGCAAGCTCTCTAGGGAGAAGGTCCTTGCCACATCATCTAACTGTTCCAATAATGAAATATTTGCATCCAGCAAGTGTCTAACTCACTGAAAAATATCCAATCCTGCTATGATTCTCCATTTATACTAGAAGTTGAGTATTATAAACCCACATGAAGATACTTAACATGTCTGGTAATCATGCTTGATTTTAACACTGGAAATTCATTAAGAAAAATTTTGGCTTCAAAACAGTTTGGCTGAATTAAAGATTCAAATATATCAAAGCTCCTTCCTTTCTTTTTCAATCAAAAAAAATCCTGGTATCTGAACTTTGAGAACATACAGACCAGTGACAAAACATACCACCAGTATTAGAAGAAAGAAATACTTTTATTTATAAACAACTGAAGAACTTCTGTCCCAGTTTTTACTTCCTTAAATGGGAAGAATGAATTCAAACACCAGAAACATAATAGTAAAATTGGTACCTTTATAAAGTTAAGATAAAAAAATACTTAAAATACTTACAATTTTTGCATTTTTCCCACTTTTCCTTAATTGCTGTACAGCAAAAGCGTGTTCAACATTATCCATTGAAACTCCATTAACCATTGCAACTCGGTCATTTTCCCTAATGAAAAAAAAGTGATCAAAATAACAACATGTTAGAGAAAACCACAGAGTTATAAGCTTGTAAAGATATTTCCAATATGGGCACTTTAAAAAATACATTCTAATTATGGGATAATTTGTCTTCAGATCAATGATATAATAATATCAAATTATTTATTTTCAGATTCCCCCACAAGAAATGTTTAGCAAGTAACTAACCACAGGTCATTAACACAATGTTTCCCAAAAGGTCTGAACAGGTGCCCCAATACACAAAACGATTTTTGGTGGTACAGTCAGTTACAGGCATTAAGCAATACTAAGTCATAAGGCTGAGAAAAGCTACTCCCTCTCTAAAAATAAAGCCTTCTAGTTTTCTTTCAATCTTTCTAATTCTATTCTCTTTTTTTTTTTTTAAGCTTTTTAGGGCTGTACCTGTGGCTTATGGAAATTCCCAAGCTAGGGGTCAAATAGGAATTGCAGCTGCTGGCCTACGCCATAGCTACAGCAACATGGGATCTGAGCCACATCTGCGACCTACACCACAGTTTGTGGCAACACGGGATCCTCAACCCACTGAGCGAGGCCAGGGATTGAACCCACATCCTTATGAATACTAGTTGGATTTGTTTCTGCTGCACCACAACAGGAACTCCCTTATACGCTCACTTTTTGGCTAATGTATCTTTTCCTCTCTTATATCTTGCTAATCTTTTTACTGAACAAAAAAGACTCTGGGTGAAAGACTCCTGGAGGCTCAATTCTACCCAAAACTGAGTAACAAGTTTTCTTCTACTATAATCCTTGTTTTTTACAGTGACCTTCTATTTAAGTTAAGTGACACTAGCTTTCCATTTATGATAGAGATAAGCATAAATGTATACTAAGTTAGAGAAATCACTAGCATGGTATTCCAATAGCTGAGGGTGAGTACTTGTCATGTGGGTGCCCAAGAGGAGAAACAAACTTACTGCAGCTGCCCTTCTGCAGGTCCTCCTTTCAGCACATCTGAAATCACTATTGACGTTTCCCCACTCTGAAAATGAGGATTATCTCTTCCACCAGATATTGCAATTCCAAATCCAAATCCAGGAGCCTAAAGTAAAAAAACACTGTTAGCGAGAAGAAAAAAAAAAAACTGTCCACTGTGTCATATACATAAAAATATAAAAATTACAATCTTGTTACAGTGTGTTCCAAATACTCCCTCATTTGTGTGGATACTCACCAAAATGATTTATCCTGGTGTGGGAATGTATGCTGTAATAAATTTAATGCTGGGCATAACAGAATGTTGAAAACTGCCAATTATATGAATGATCTTTAAGAACTAAAATACATTTAGAAACTCTGAACATTGAAATCCTGAAATTATTATTGCTTATCAGAAGGGTTCCTGTGTGAATTGGCAGTCCCCCAATGTGATCAGCACACACAATGGCAACTAATTTATAGAATGATAGCTTAATTAGCAAAACATACCAAGTGCCATTTTACACAGAAAAGCATCAGTAGCTGTGAAAATTAATTTCTTTCATATATGCTAAAAATCTCTGCTGAAGTAATAAACCATAATGTCCTATACATACTGCAAACAATACAAAGTATACACAAATATCAAACATTTTAAAATGACTAATATTTTAAAAGAAAATCATTATTATATATTTCTAAACGAGCTGAAAATCTTTACCAAAATGACAAAGGACAGCCCTATAGAGAAAAAAGTCAAAATATTTACAAGATATTTAAAAATTACCTAATCTCAAAGAAATCATAACATTCCAAGAAAGGAAATGAACTATTCAGAGTAAAGAAACATTCAACGTTTTCCCAGGGCTCCAGAATCAATAAATCAGACACTATGTTTTCAAATACTGTTGTACTACCCTAATGATGTTCTTTATCCCAAACCACCTAAGGACAAAGGTTATAGCTTCCTTCTACAACTGTCCAATCCACAAAGAAGACCATGGCCACCACGGAGGGGGATTATGCCATGACCTCCCCTTCTACCTCAGAGTCTAGCCAAAGAAGAGAAGAGAAAGAAAAACCTGTCTTAATAAACAAACAAACAAACACCAGTAATTCCACTCCTGGGTATACACCCAAGAGAAACGATAAAAACGTGTGCACACAGAGCTGTATACACAGACGCAGCAGCATCATTTATAACAGCCAAAAAATGCAAACAACTAAATTGTCCATCAACTGATGAATGGATACATAAAAGTAAATTATCCATAAAGTAAATTATTATTTGCAATAAAAAGAAGTGAAGTACTGATATATGCTACAAAATGGGGAACCTTGAAAATACAATGCTATAGAAAAGAAGCCACTGTAGAAGACCTCTTGTCCCATAATTCACCATCTTACATGAAATGTTCGGAAAAGACCAATCTGTAAGAGACAGGAATTAGATTGGTGACTTGTGGGTAGAAAGGGATGCAGACATTGAGGAGTGATGGCCTACGAGTACATTATTTCTTTTTAAGGTGATGAAATGTTTAAAAAGTAACCCTCGTCATACACCTCTGTGAATATACTAAAAACCACTGAATTGTACACTTTAAAGAGTAAATTTTATAGCATGAGAATTATATTGCAATAAAGATAATACCAAAAAAGATTAATGTGAAATAAACAAACATGAAAACATCTGGGTTGCAGAAGATAATGGCAACTTCCTGAATTTGTGTCTCCCTAAACAGCCTCCAAAATAATACAAAAACAAATCAATACACGAAACTACACTCTCAGTATAACTCAAAAATAGAGCTATACTCAAAAATAAACAAGCTAGAAGCAGGCCTAAAATTTGAAAAATAAACAAAATGAGAAATGATTAGAAATAAAACTATTAGCACAAAATTAGAAAAGTTAAAGAGAATAAGAGAACGAACTCAAATACATTTTTTTTTTTTTTTTTTTAGGGTCACACCCACAGCATAAGGAGGTTCCCAGGCTAGGGGTCAAATCTGAGCTGTAGCCGCTGGCCTACATCACAGCAACATGGAATCCGAGCCACGTCTGCAAGCTACCCCACAGCACAGCTCATGGCAACATCGAATCCTTAAACCACTGGGCTAGGCCAGGGATCTAATCTGCGACCTCATGGTTACTAGTTGGATCAGTCTCCACTGTGCCACAATGGGAACTCCAAATTCAAATAAATTTGAAAACTTAGATGAAACAGATCATTTCCTAGGGAAATAAAGATTATTGAAATTTACTCTATTAGAAATAGAGAATTTACACGACCCAATTTCTGGAGAGGAAACAAAGACAGTTATGAGGGAATTATACCACAAAAAGCACCAGGCACAGATGATTTCAAAGGGGATTCAACATTAACATCCAGATAGCCTCAATGCTCCATAAATCATCCAGAGTACCCTAAAACGAAAGGAAGCTTCTAAACTCTTTTCAAGAAGCAACTGTAATATTGATATCTAAATCTGATAATGACTACCCATGATAAAGACAGAGCCCCTCTCAAAATATTAAAACCTACTAACATTTATAAAGGCCAGTACCACACAAATATTCCATTATAAAGTGATATTTCAGTAATTCAAGACTGGTTTACTAGGAAAGCCATTGGTATAAGAGACCCCACTAATAAACCTAAAGAAAAGAATTCAGACATTACATCCATAGACCCTAGAAAGGCTTTTGATAAAATCCAATATTCACTAATGAGGAAAAAAAAAAATACAAGAAAATGCCTTCCATCTGTTTAAATATGTTGTTTTTTTGTTAAAGCACATGAAAAACTTAACCCACACATGCTGCTGAAAAGGAGTTATTTTAGGAAATTTTTAAAGATAATTATGGATATTAATATTTGATTTTATATCAAAACTAGAGAAGTGGCAGTTTCTAAATGGACAAACTGCAGTGTGCAACCTGAAATGTTATCAATAGACTTTGTGTACAGTTATATAAATACTTGTCCACTGGTCTATTTTGCACTTTGGATGTTTCATCCATTGTGATTTTATAGTAGTAGCATGTCTAGGCCACTTGGAAAATATCAAGGCAAATCTTTCAAATGCTGACACATTTCAATATATATAATTTTTTTTTTCTTTTTTTTTTGGTCTTTTTGCCTTTTCTAGGGCCGCTCCCACGGCATGTGGAGGTTCCCAGCCTAGGGATCCAGTCAGAGCTGTAGCCACTGGCCTACACCAGAGCCACAGCAACTTGGGATCAGAGCCGCGTCTGCGACCTACACCACAGCTCACGGCAATGCTGCATCCTTAACCCACTGAGAAAGGCCAGGGATCGAACCTGCAACCTCATGGTTCCTAGTCAGATTCGTCAACCACTGAGCCATGACGGACACTCCACAATATATAATTTTTCTAAAACCATGTTTTAACTAATATCGCTACCAATGCAATTAAAGTCCTTAAGTACTAAAAAGTACTGAGCTCATCTCGTGGTGGCGGATAAAATTTTGCAAATCTTAGAGTTCCCACTGTGGCACAAGGGGATCAGTGGAATCTCTGCAGCAGCAGGATGCAGGTTCAATCTCCAGCCTGGCACAGTGGGTTAAAGGATCCATCCGACAATGCTGTAGCTGCAGCATAGGTCAAAACTGTGGCTTGGATCTGATCCCTGGCCTGGGAACTCCATATGCCACGGGGTGGCCAAAAAAGAAAAAGAGGGGGGAAGAGTTTTCTAAATTTTAATTTTAATTTTGAAATGTTAGCAAGAAGTATCATCAGAGTTGTTTTCCTTGAAGCCACAGGTATTCATCTGAGAAAAATGTCTGTTGAACATCCCAGTGTGGATAACTATTCAAGTAAAAATGGTGTACACACAGGAATACAGCTGGTTGAGCTTCCAATTCAAACAATCACACAAGCAGTTCAGTACAAAATAGAAATGTCTTATGTGTATTTCCCCATTTCAATACACAGATTTTTTTTCCTTTTTATGGACACACCTATAGCATACAGAAGTTCCAGGCTGCAGGTCCAACAGGAGTTGCAGCTGTGGCCTACACCACAGTCATGGCAACACGGGATGCTTTAACCCACTGAGCAAGGCCAGGGATTGAACCCCTGGCTCGGACCTTCATCCTCACAGAGACAATGTTGGGTCCTTAACCCAATGACACAGCAGGAACTCTGATACACAGATTTTTTTAAATGTCTATGCAAAAGCTGAGATGTGGTAAAACTAGTAATTTTTACTGTTTTGAGTTACAATGGAGCAAAACTGGAACTGTTCTTATAAATCATGAGAGTGTGAAAGGATGTCAGTACATTTGGTGTCACTGCCTTGGTCTTCGCTATTAGACTAAGTTCTACTCACCATTGCTTCCATACTCTCACTGCCAAATATCAACACAGCAAAAAAGTCAGTATTTTTGTACTATTATGATAGTCTGTCCTAAGCATAAAAACATTTCAGAGTCCTTCTGAGATCCACAGCCCATACTTTGAAAACGCTAATATTAAGAACCACTGGAGTTCCCGTCGTGGCTCAGTGTTGTATCCGACTAGGAACCATGAGATTGCGGGTTCGATCCCTGGCCTCACTCAGTGGGTTAAGGATCTGGCATTGCCGTGAGCTGTGGTGCAGGTTGCAGACGTGGCTCGGATCCCGTGTTGCTGTGGCTCTGGCGTAGGCTGGCAGCTACAGCTCTGATTCGACCTCTAGCCTGGGAACCTCCATATGCCGTGGGAAGCGGCCCTAGAAAAGGCAAAAAGACCAAAAAAAAAAAAAAAAAAAGAACTGCTGAAAAACATGAAAAATGACCAAAAAGCCCAACAAAACAGACAATTTACAAAAGATATGAGCTGAGCTGCTGAAACTCCTAATTAGAGAAATGCAAATTAAAAGCACACAGCGGAGTTCCTGTTGTGGCTCAGTGGTTAACGAATCTGACTAGGAACCATGAGGTTGCAGGTTTGATCCCTGGCCTTGCTCAGTGGGTTAAGGATCCAGCATTGCTGTGGCTGTGGTGTAGGTCAGCAGTTGTAGCTCTGATTAGACTCCTAGCCTGGGAGCCTCCAAATGCTGTGGGTGCAGCCCTAAAAAGACAAAAGACAAAAAAAAATTTAAAATTAAAAAAAATAAAAGCACACAGAATGGTATAAATTTAAGTATAACAACACATTTCGCTGGGGAGGCTTAAGAAAAATAGGCACCACTGCTAACGGGCATGCAAACTGCTACAACTCTTTACAGACAGGAATTTGGCAATCCTCTCTTTAAAGGATTACAAAAGCACTCTTTAAAAATTACGAAAGCACTTATCTTTCGATAGAGTGAGATAATTTCTAGGAGTGTACCCTGAAGATTACAAATGAGGTCCCACTGTGGGTCAGTGGTAACAAACCTGACTAGTATCCATAAGGTTGCAGGTTCGATCCCTGGCCTGGCTCAGTGGGTGAAGGATCCAGCACTGCTGTGAGTTGCAGCGTAGGTCACAGACTCAGCTTGGATCTGGTGTTGCTGTGGCTGTGGTGTAGACCAGCAGATGCAGCTGTGAGTGGACCCCTAGCCTGGGAACTTCAATGTCATTGGGTGCAGCCCTAAAAAAAGACTACATATACATCTCCAACAATAGAAAAATACAAATGTACACAGTCATTCACAGATTGTTTGTAATTACAAATACTGGGAAAAACCTAAATGCCCAAGGGTCATTACTTCCAGGGCAATCTTTCCTCCTTGGAAGAGGCTGGGTCTAATCTTTATTCTCTATTCTTTTATATATTGCATTTATATCTTGTTTAATAATTCTTTTATTTAAAAAATAAAAATATGGAGTTCCTGTCGTGGCTCAGTGGTTTACGAATCTGACTAGGAACCATGAGGTTGTGGGTTTGATCAGTGGGTTAAGGATCTGGCATTGCCATGAGCTGTGGTGTAGGTCACAGAAGAGGCTCGGATACCTCGTTGCTGTGGCTGTGGTGCAGGCCAGTGTCTACAGCTCCGATTAGACCCCTAGCCTGGGAACCTCCACATGCCGTGGGTACGGCCCTAGAAAAGACCAAAATAAATAAATAAATAAAACTATAACACAAAAATATTAAAGAAATGCTGAAAACATCTGGAACTGAATTTCAACAAGGAAGGCAGAGATAACTAGGTATTTCCCAATATTTGCTTGTGAACAAGTATAGTTTTGGCTGCAGTGAGCCAGGGCCTCAAACCCATTGGGACCACACTGCTTCTACGTGGCTCCAGTACTCTGTAGGGCATGTAATCCTGCTGTATCAGCGTTTGCTACAGTTCATTTAATGACTACCCAGAAAGTCTGTGATTTAAACCCTGGCTGCAGTTAGAATCATTTGAGATCAGTTTTCAGAACCTCCCACCACATACCAATTAAAAAAAAAGTAGAGGGGGGAGATGGTACGCATTTTAAAAAACAAAACTCCAAAGTGATTCTAACACGCAGCCAGGGCTGAGAACCTTAGCCTTAAAAGCTGTGTGAACAGAGGACCAGGGTGATCATTAAACTATAAAGGGTTCAACTTTTCTTTCCCTCTTAGGGGAACCTTTCAAAGGTTAAACCTTCACCACTTTCTTATTTGGCCTTTTCAAAAGATTTCTTACCTCCACTGCATTACCCTCCCCATCATATTTGAAGGATTATTACTCTAAAACAAACCAAATCCTGTTATTCCCTTGTCCATAGGTCCAAATTCCTTAGCATGCAATAATATCCCGAAGTACAAAGCCAACATGCTTCCCGGTGTTAGGTAGGCCAGGAAAGGGACTCAGGTGATTCAAAACAGGCCATTTATCAATTACCAAAAACAAGAGGCCTGTGATCAAACAATGAAGATACCAGAGGAATGCTCTTCGGAGCACCTCCCTATAACCTTTCTCCTAAGCAAATAAGGCATCCTGCCCCAAACTTGCCCCCCGCCCCAAACTTGCCCCCCGCCCCCATATAGAGATCAAAAAGACACTCAGCCCTTATGCACGCAAAGCACAGAGGGGTTGGGACAAGGAATTAGTGGGCATGAGGCAAGACAACAGGGGATCCCCAAACAGATCCATGATACAGGAATATAAGGAAATACCTTGTACCCAGCGCCAGTCCCTACCCAGGGTGGCTCACTCTCTCTGAGGGCTGTAAATAAAACTTTCTGTACACTGCTACCTGACTCTTCATCGCGGCCTCCGAGGCAACTGGCAGGAGCATTTTTCACTCGAACAGGACCAGAACAGCTCTTTAAAAGAGCCCAGGTCAGAGCTATTACACTGTGGTCTCAGTTCAAGGGGAAATTCCCTTTGACCCAGAACTGCTCCCATCCTGAGCTGTTTGCTCCTTCCTGGAGAGACCACCTGTCTCCATCCCTGCGGGGCAAGACCACTAGGTATATCCCAGCGCTGCTGTGGCACCTTCCAGCTAGAACAATTTCCTGCCAGACTACCTGCCTCCATGCTTGTGCAAGGAAGCCCACCAGCTCAATCCAGGCGCCGCTACCATACTTCTCAGCCTGCACCCCCAAATCCTTTTTGAGAATAGAAAAGGCCCAAAGGAGAGATAGCACAGAGAAGAGGAACCTGACACTGGGACCCCTAGTCTTTGCTCCCAACATACTGAGCTACTACTGATCTCTGCTTAAACATACCATCCAGCATCAAATTTTAAGCTTTTATAATTTCTTCTCTGCCTAGGATTCCTTTGGTACCTCATACATCTCTCAAGCTTCACTTTACCCTTCAATATCCAGGTTCAATGTTATCTTATTCATAAAACCATCCTAACTTTCCACAGGTAGAAGAGGCCCATCTTGTATGTTCCTAGAAGACAAATACACACTTCTGCTGCCTAACAATGGCACTGTAAGTAGCCTGGGCATCAAAGTCCCATTTGGGAGGGATTTACATATTCTTCTACATATTCTGGCCTAGTACAGCCCTGCAAGGGCCTAATACAAGGTAGTTCATCAATGTCAGTACACTAAAACAAGTATTTAACTGATCATTCAACTTAATTTTAACTCAATTTCCCTTTACAGAGCTTTTCTTTTCTTTTTTTTTTTTTTTAATTTAATGGCTGCATATGGAAGTTCCTAGCCAGGGACATAACATGAGCTGCAGTTGCGACCTTGCCATAGGTACAGCAACCAAAGATCCTTAATACACTGTGCTGAGGCAAGGACTGAACCTGCAACTATGCAGCAATCTAAGCCACTGCAGTCAAGATTCTTCACCAAATGTACCAGGGCAGGAACTCTCAGAGTTGTCTTTTTTTGAGCACTCTTTAGCAGCCATTGTAGTAGCATGGATCTGAAATCTTCCTGAATTTCCAAATAAAAACAAGGCACAGGGTAACTAGACAACAAGCCAAAAACCCATGGACATTTACAACAAAAGCAGGTAACCAATTGTATCCACTCAAGACTTCTGCCTTCAGGATGAGTAACATCTACACCTGTGTGTTGCTAATCCCAATACTTGAGAAGACCTGAAGAACTGCAAGTGACTGACAGGTACTCACTGCAAAGAACGGCAGGACAGGGGCTCCCACTGTGGCACAATGGGATCAGTGGGCATCTTGGGAGTACTGGGACACGGGTTCAATCCGTGGGTTAAGAATCCAGTATTGGAGTTCCCGTCATGGCGCAGTGGTTAAGGAATCTGACTAGGAACCATGAGGTTGCGGGTTCGGTCCCTGCCCTTGCTCAGTGGGTTAACGATCTGGCGTTGCCGTGAGCTGTGGTGTAGGCTCAGACGTGGTTCGGATCCCGCGTTGCTGTGGCTCTGGCGTAGGCCGGTGGCTACAGCTCCGATTCAACCCCTAGCCTGGGAGCCTCCATATGCCACGGGAGTGGCCCAAGAAATAGCAAAAAGACAAAAAAAAAAAAAGAATCAAGTATTGTTGCAGCTGTGGCTTAGGTCACAACTGTGGCTCAGATCTGATCCCCTGGCCTGGGAGTGCCATATGCCAAAGGGTGGCCAAAAGAGAGAAAAAAGAAAAAGAAAAAAGAATGGTAGGACAACCTGAGAACAGCAGCTGAAACTGGAAGGGATTTTGCTTTGTTGTAAATGAATGCAAAGAACCTAAAGCAAAGCCTGCACCAAGTGGGGCAGTATAACCCCTAGGAATTCTCAAAACAGACCTGCCAGGCCTTTTAAAGACAGGGCCTCACACTGTGGGCACTGGGTTCAGACTTAAGTGGGGCAGGAAGAGGAAAGGAAAGAGAAGATCCAGACAAAAGAGTACAAAGGGCAGAAGGGGAGGAAATGTCAGAAAGCAGTAGTTATGTTTCTTATGCATGCATGCATGCAAGCATGCGTGTGTGCAAACACACACACAAAACTAAGCCAATTTCTAAAAGCTCAAAAAAAAAAAAACCCCAACTAATTTCATACAAAAAAATGCGCAAAAAAGGGATTATGATTAAATGCCTTACAAAATTGCTATAAAAGACAATGAGCAGCAGAATACTCCACACCCACAGCATATGGAAGTTCCCAGGCTAGGGGTTGAATCAGAGCTGCAGCTGCTGATCTACACCACAGCCACAGCAATGCCAGATCCAAGCAGCGTCTGCAACCTACAACACAGCTCACAGCAATGCCAGAATCTTAATGCAGTGAGTGAGGCCAGGGATCGAACCCACATTCTCATGGATACTAGTCGGGTTCATTACTGCTAAGCTACAACAGAACTCTCAAAATCATTTTTTAAAATGGGGAAAGGAATAAAGTATGTATAGAAAAATTTTTAATACTATTTCCAGTGATCAAAACTGACAGTAGTAGAATTATTATTATTCCAAGGCAATCGTATACTCTGCACTGGATTTACAAAAGACTAACACGATGCTTTCTGTAAGGATTTTTTTTTTTAAAAAATGGGTAATAATCCATTTTCTCCTATATCTTTAGCACAAAAAAATTTTAGGTGTGTCAAAAGATAGTTGATTTTTACATGTTCACATGATAAAATGCCCAAGATAATGTTTTTTATTATGGTGGTGGGGTAAGTGGTTTAAAGTAGTATAATATGGAGTTCCCTGGTGGCTTAGCAGGTTAAGAAACCAGTGTTGTCACGGCTGTGGCTCAGATTCAATCCCTGCCTGGCCTGGGGAACTTCCACGTGCTGTGGTTGTGCCAAAATGAATAAATTAATTAAACAATAAGTAGTATAATATAATCTCATTTATTTGGATGTGCACACACATATATGATTAGGTTTGGGATACATGAATTTTATTTTTATCACATTTTATCCCTTCAAGACCACAGGCAGCCACATGGAATAACATGTATTTTTACGTTTGCCTGGTAGTATAACTGAATTTATGATAAACAAAAGGCCTGGAATCTGTTCAGTTATCTGCCCACTTTTACTGGACACCAGCCATGCTTATTCCTTTACATTTCATTATGACTGCTTCTGCACTGAGTAGTTGCAACAGGGACCATATTGCAAACAAAGCCTGAACTATTTACAATCAGATCTTTTATATGAAGGGCTTGCCCATTCATTTGTTAAAATATTTGATTTCTTAAAAGATAAAGCAAAAAAAGAAAAAAAATCCTGAAAGTTGACTGTTGATTCGGTTATAAAAATATAACTGCATAACATGAACAATCTCCCCTCCAAATATTCTTATTTCCTTCAAGTATGCCCAATCCCCTAAAGATTCTCTTGTTACTCTTCTTTTGTTGTTTTTCCATGCCAAATTTCTACAACCAGCTAAATTAATTCTCACCATATAGTTTTACTCCTATAGTTTTTTATAGTTTGATTCCTCTCCCCTTTTCCTCCAATCAGTCCTCAACATTCTATAGAAACTGTTCTAGCCATGTGTTCTCACAGTAAACACTGGGCTCAAAAAATTTTTAACCCCCCCCCCAAAAAATTTTTTTTAATCCAAACAGATCCTTGGCAATCAACTCCTTCAACTTCATTTTTACAAATGAAGTCCAAAGGCCCCGAGTCCCACATGTCACTCCACTACCTGCCAGCTGTGGCCATTTCTAGGACCTCTGTGGACTTTAGTTCCTTCATTTGAGTAAGAGATCAGGATTTTTTTCAACTCTGATATACTTCAATTCTATGAGGCCCCAACAGATCTGCAAGGCCTGTTCGAAATCAACAAGTGGTAAGCCCAAACTAGTCACAAGACCCCCTACAGTTTTTCCACCTTACCTTGGTAGTGCTCAAAATGTTGTTGAAATGCCAAGACTGTTAGACTAGTTCTTTTTATCCCTGCTTCCTTCAACAGCTCCTTGGCTACTCACATTGTGTGTGTGTGTGTGCCCACTGATTCTTACACTACAACTCTCACACTTACCACTCTGACTCCCAAATTATAGCTTTCATTTCTAATTCCTACTCCACCTTTCTATTTCCAGCTTCTTATAAAACATTTCCAAATACTCTTCTCCAAAACTGTCATTTTCTCCACAAAACTGACCTCACCAATGTTCTAAACATAAAAAAAAAAAAAAGTGCCAAGAATTTGGCTCCTTCTTAACAATGTTACTTTTTTATTTTACTCATCTTATTAAATTATATATAGTTTATGTGACAGAATTTGAATTCTGAATTCAGATATTATATTCCATAAATATTTTTATATTTAAAATTTCAATTTACATATAAATGAAAAGATAAACATATGCTAAGTCCAAAGACCTATGTTCAAAATCTACCTCTTTGGGACATTTCACTAGACCTTTCTGAGATTCAATTTACTTCAAGTGGTTATTAACCTTATTTCACAGAAACTGAATAAAATATAGAGTTTGAAACATCCATAATTCATTCTATGAATGTAAACAATGACCTTCAAACAGATAAAACAAGCCTAGCTTATCTTACATGCTTAACCTCAGTGTAAATGCTTATCTTCTATCACATACTAGCTTGGAGCTACTCAACGGATGTAGGAATACCCCCTCTCCTGCCCCTTTTCCTAGAACAGTTTTACTGACATATTAAGCCACCTATGATTAATTCACTCTTCAAAATGTAAATTCAATGTTTTTGAGTATTCAGAGTTGCGCAACCATCATTACAATCAATTTTATAACATTTTCATAACCCTAGAGGAAATTCCCTAAATTTAGCCATCATCCCTATATCCCCCATATCCTAAAGCCACTAATCTACTTTCTGTCTATTCACCTGTACTAACCATTTCCTATAAGTGGAATTAGATGATAATGATCCTTTGCAACTGGCTTCTTTGAATTAATGTAATGTTTTCAAGGTTCATCCACATCATGGCATTATCAGTACTTCATTTCTTTTTACTGCTGGTAAAAAGCATTGTTACTGGTACGGCTTGGGTTCATTCCTGGCCTCAGAACTTTTGCATGTTGCAGGCCCCTCCAAAAAGAAAAGAACTATTCTTTCCTTCACTGAACTACCTTGCCACCTTGTTCCAAGCTTACTTCTTATCCAATCACTTCTGAAGCAGCTGCTCATCCTTAGATTTTCTCTTAACTAGATTCTTGCTTTCAACATACATTTACCATTTAATTTTTTAGTTTTAGGTGTACAACATAGTGGGGTTTTCTTACTTTTTTAAAAAATGAGATACAGGTGGTTGAAAATATTTGGGAGGTCCTGTTGTGGTGCAGCAGAAACAAATCTGACTAGCATCCACGAGGTGCAGGTTGGATCCCTGTCTTTACTCAGTGGGTCAGGGCGTTACCATGAGCTGTGGTGTAGGTCGCAGAGGTGGCTTGGATCCCATGTTGCTGTGGCTGTGGTGTGGGCTGATGGCTACAGTTGCAATTCAATCCCTAGCCTGGAAAGTTCCATATGTCATGGGTGCAGCACTAAAAAGCAAATGAACAAATTATTTTAGTTTCAGGTAGACGACATAGTGATACAAATTGTTACAGATTACACTCTAAAGTTATTATAAAATATTGGCTATATTTCCCTGCACTGTACAATACATCCTTGCAGCTTGTTTTATAAACAATATTTTGTACCTCTTAATCCTCTGCCTTTTATTGCCCCTTCCCCTCCCTCTCCCCACTGGTAAGCACTAGTTTGTTCTCTATACCTGTGAATCTGTTTCTTTTTTTATTATATTCACTAGTTTTATTTTTTAGATTCTACATATAAGTGATAATGCATAGTATCTGTCTTTCTGTCTTACTTCAATAAGCAAAATAACCTCCAGGTCCACCCAGTTGTTGCAAATGGCAACATTTCGTTCTTTCTATGGCTGAGTTAATATTCCATTGTATTTATGTACCACATCTTTATCTCCTTTACTGATGGGCACTTAAGACTGCTTCCATATCTTGGCTATTGTAAATAATGATATTATAAATACTGGGGTGCAAGGATTTTTACAAATTAGGTTTTCGTTTTCTTCAAATACCTACCCAGAAATGGAATTGCTGGATCACATGGTAGTTCTATTTTTGGTTTTTTAAGGAAACTCCATACTGTTTCCCATAGTGGCTGCAGTGATATACATTCCCACCAATAGTGCATGAGGATTCCTTTCTCTACATCCTCACCAACAGTTGTTATCTGTAGACTTTTTGGTGATGGCCAGTCCTGGGGCTGGTATCAGCCAATTGGTGTGTGGGGACCAGGCCCAGAGGATCCCATGCTGATGCTGACCTGCCAGTGAGTAAAGTCAGGTCCTAGGGCTAGTGCCAGCCAACTGGTGGGCAGAAGCAGGTCCTAGGGTCTCTGGCTACAGGGCCCTGGGGATCCTAGTACTAATGAGTTAGAGGGAGCATTCCATAATGGCGTTTGCACCAGTGTCCACACGATAGAATGAAATCCTCACAATAGCTGCCATCAGTGGTTATGACCCCAGGGAGAGCTGCAGTTGTCTTCTGTCTTTCCAGGAGACTCTCCAAGATCAGCAAGTGGGTCTGACCCAAGCTCCTTTCAAATTACTGTTTCTTTCCGGAAACTTGGAACATGTCTTTTGTGTGCACCCTTTAAAAGTGGAGTCTCCATTGCTCACAGCCCTCTAGGTCTTCAGAAAATAAGTCTTGCTGGCCTTCAAAGCCAAACATTCTGGGTGCTCACCTTCCTAGTACAGAATCCCTGGGCTGGGGAGCCCACCGAGGAGCTCGGACTCCTTTCACCTTGGGAAGAACCCCTGCAATGTAATTACTCTCCTGTTTATCGTCACCCACCCTGGAGGCATGGGTCTTGAACTACCCAGGGGGTCTGGTCTTAAGTGAGACTCCACCTCTCCTACCCATCTCATTGTGGTTCTTTCTAATTATCCTTAGTTGTAGAAGATCTTTATGCCTTTGGTCTTGCTCATCAACAAATGCTCTATAAAGAGTTGTAATTCTGGTATCCCCATGAGAAGAGGTAAGCTTATTATCTTCCTACTCTGCCATCTCTGCCAACCCTCTCATAAACCACTCTCAAGCCTTTAATTCTTTTTTATACAAATATTCATTTAATCTTCTACCTAATTCTTTCTCAGAAAATAAAAAAAAAAAGTGTTCAGATGAACAACTCATTCTGGAGTATTTATTTATTTCTCAAAGAACTATAAAAATACATGCATTTTTGGAGTTCCCGTCATGGCTCAGCGGACAACGAACCCAACTAGGATCCATGAGGACGTGGGTTCAATCCCTAGCCTTGCTCAGTGGGTTAAGGATCCAGCATCGCTGTGAGCTGTGGTGTAGATCACAGACATGGCTCGGATCCTGAGTTGCTGCTGCTGTGGCGTAGGCCAGAGGCTACGGCTCCGATGGGACCTCTAGCCTGGGAACCTCTATATGCCTCGGGTGTGGCCCTAAAAGGACCCCCCCGCCCCTTCCCCCCTAAAAGAAAAAAAAAAAAAAAACCCATGCATTTTCTAAGGGAGAACATCTAAAACTAAAGAAAGCTGTGGGTATGTCATGGGTGGGGAGGGGTGGAACAGCTACCATCTCGAGCTGCAGACCTGCATTTGCCAATACTATTGCCATTATATATACAACTACTGAGCACTTAAAATGTGGGTAGTCTTATCTGAAATTGAAAAATGTGCAAGTTTTCTAAGACTCGGTATGAAAAAAAGGCAAAATAGGTATATTAACTTTTAAATTACATGTTGAAAATGACAATATTTTGGATATACTGAGTTAAATAAGATCTATTATAAAATTAATTTTACGCATTCCTTACATTTTTAAATATGATGACTAGGAACATCTTAATAACACATGTGGTTTGCATTATATTGCTACTAGACAATGCTGCAAAGATCTCCTAAGAATGACTTTGTTGAGTAGTCTGGCCTCCTAGGAAATTAAGTCTTATCGTGTATAACTAAGTAACAAGCACTAAGGAGACATAAAACTGGTTAAGATTTCCTATCCTTAAGAAAATTATAATGCAACAGAAGATGGGATGGACAACTACCCGGGGTATATATTCATCCATAGTTGAGGACCAGTAGGGAAGGTCAAAATCCACAAGGCAGGGAGTGTTATCTGCTTTTTTTCTGATATAATTCCCAGGACTACAACAGTGCTTGGCATACAGTGGAACACCAAAAATTACTTAGGTTTAAAGAATGAATCAGATTTCAATCATTTCTAGTATTCTAAGAAGAAAGCTTCCTCTGAGAATGCAAATAGATGAGGCAATATACAAGCATATATTATATTATTCTGGAGAGTAAATAGCAGAAAATGTTGGCATTTAAATCCACAGGATATTTACTCTTGTAAAAGAAACAGTTACCTTTCTCTTTCATGTAATTGACTGTCAGATGTCAAAAAATATAGTTCTGCCCTTACCTGGCAACATGCAATATCTGTAACTCCAGGTTACTAACAAAAAAACAAAGCCTCAAATTATCTCCTTCACTTACTATACTCCAAAAGCTCTCCTGGCTCATTTCAAGAATGACTTTCTCATTCCTCCGTCATGCTTCTTAAAAATGTGGTGTCAGAGGCCATGGACCTCCATT
This sequence comes from Sus scrofa, assembly GCF_054392235.1. Classification (NCBI taxonomy): domain Eukaryota; kingdom Metazoa; phylum Chordata; class Mammalia; order Artiodactyla; family Suidae; genus Sus; species Sus scrofa. The sequence goes on from NC_139383.1 coordinate 155,843,299, forward strand.
TCAAAAACCGATTTATAATAATGCTTATTAGAGGTGCCACGATCCCATCCAGGACCAAAGGAATCAGAATCTGGTAGTTGGGGATGATCTAGTTGCTTCCTCTTTACAGTTAATCTAGAGAGCTACTGCTCTAGATCAGTGGGCAGCACACTATGGCCCGAAGGTAAATCCAGCTCGCTGCCTACTTCTGCAAATAAAGTGTTATTGGAACTTAGAGACCCACCCATTTTTTTACCTACTCTACTCTTTATGGAAGCTTTTGCAATATAACTTTAGCTGAGTAGTTCTGACAGAGATTTATGGCCTGCAAGGCCTAAAATACGTATTTATTTTCTAGCTCTTTACAACAAAGTACACTAACAAAGCTCTAGATAGTCTAAATTTTATTCTTGTCAACTCAGAATTCCAAAGGAGAGATATGTGAAAGTATAGTTAGTTCTACAGCCTCAGAGAATGAAGTCAACTGAATTATGCTTCAGCCTAAGTCTCTGGGCTTACAATGACAGGTTTATTTTTAAAAACCTACAAAAAACAACTCCTGGAGGGATGGTTGTTGAGGACTTCCATTCTGTCACAGTCTCTCTCTGATGAGGCCCAGAGGCAACATAGCTCTGTATTCCCAGAGCAATAGTTAATACATTTGAAAACCAAAGACTTAAAATTATATACTCATCTTTTCTCTACCTATCTTCTGATGACATTTCTCTGGGCTGGTACTCCCTCAGGGAAAAGAAAACTGCAACAAACAAGTAGAGCCCAGCTACATAATGGAATTTACATGATCTTCTAGACAGGAGTTCTCAGACCTGCCTGAGTATTACAACTACCATGATGAGCTGGTATGAAACTCAGAAAATCAGATTCTGTTTTCTCAGCACTCAGGATCTTTTCCTATTTTGCCTAAGCTAATGAGATACAGATCTATAGTAAATAAAGTAGCAAAATAATCCATGGAAAGGGGAAAAACATTTACAAGTCATATATCTGAATATGTGATAAGGGGTTAATGTCCAGAATATATAAAAACTCCTATAGCTCAACAAATAAAAACCAAATAACCCAATTAAAAATAGACTAAGGGGAGTTCCCGTCATGGCGCAGTGGTTAACGAATCCGACTAGGAACCATGAGGTTGCGGGTTCGGACCCTGCCCTTGCTCAGTGGGTTAACGATCTGGCGTTGCCGTGAGCTGTGGTGTAGGTTGCAGACGCGGCTCGGATCCCGCGTTGCTGTGGCTCTGGCGTAGGCCGGTGGCTACAGCTCCGATTCAACCCCTAGCCTGGGAACCTCCATATGCCGCGGGAGCGGCCCAAGAACCAAGAGATAGCAATAATAACAACAACAAAAAGAAAAGACAAAAAATAAAAAAATAAAAAAATAAAAAAATTTAAAAAAAAATAGACTAAGGAATTGAACAGACGGTAAATTTTGTTATGAGTATTTTACTACAATTAAAACGAAATAATAAGTATAAAAATAAACAAAGATGAAACCTCAATTAAAACAGAGTCTGGGGGCCAGAAGGGGGAATGTTCATGCACTATGCTGCTAGCACAACCCAACAAGAAGACAGACTTCCTCTTATTGCCTTGAAAGAGCTCAGCCAATGAGAGACTGTCACAATTTAGCCAATGAAAAACCATTCTACTCTGAACTCTCAATTCCTCCAATGGACTCTGTGTACTATAGCTCTCCCAATCTCCTTTTCTCCCTCTGTCAAAGAGTTTTCTCCATTTTTTGCTGGGATCTTTCACTGTGTCTTGCTGTGGCTGCAGATCTTAAATTGCAATTCGTTACTGGTCCTGAGTAAACCCATTTGCTGCAGAAAAAAATGGCAGTCTATCTATCTAAGGTCAATATAAGAAAACAAACAACCTAATTAAAAATGGAAAAAGATTTACCAAAGAAGGTATATTGATGACAAGCAAAGAAGGTATATTGATGACAAGCACATAAATAGATATTCAACATCATTAGTCTTGAGAAAACTAAAAACTGAACAATGGCATATCACTACACACCTACTGGAATAGCTAAAATTAAAAGGAGGGGCACACACAACCCCAATGATATCAAGTAGTGATAAGGATACAATGCAACTGGAGCTCTTATGGATTGCTGGTGGGATGTAAAACTGATAACAGTTTGACAGCTCCTTAAAAAAGTTAAACATTCACTTACCATAAAACCCACAGAAATTTCATTCCTACACAAATGAAAAGTTACGTTCATACAAAAACCTGTACACGTGACCAGATTTATTCACAACCATCACAAACTGGAAGCAATCCCAGTGTACTAAGACTGGAAAATGAATAAGCAAATCATCCTACATTCATACAATGAAACATTACTCAGCAATAAGAAAGAATTAACTACTGATCCACGTTACATCATGGAGAAATCTCAATTGCTTTAGGCTAAGTTTAGGAAGCCAGTCTCAAAAGGGTATATACTTTATGAGTTCACCTACACGACATTCTGGAAAAAGCAAATGTATAAATAGGAGCAGAAAACATATCAGGGCTAAGTGCTAGGGCTGAGGGGACAGGGTTGACCATAAAAGGCATGAGAGAAAATTTCAGGGTGATGGAATTGTTCTACATTTTGTTTACAGTGGTGTTATATGTCTGTCACATATGCATGCATTTGTCAAACTCAGAACTGTTTACTTAGGATGAATCTTATTGTGTGTTAATTACCCCAATAAAAACAATAAAGGTATTAAAGTAAATAAATTTAATATGATAAAATAATACCAAATTATTCTTTCAATTCAAGCCAATTAAACATTTATAAGGTATGAAAGTATATGTTTAATCTGGTATAAATATGCTATCTACCAGCACATTTCAAAGATAGGCCATACCTTGGCTCCATAAGTTAAAAGGTTAGTATTATTTAATGATTTCGCTACCATTCAGGGAGACAAAAAAATTGACTATATCTTATCTGAAATCACTGTTTTCGAATAATTTATTCACACATTCTATATATATGTGCAGATTCACACATTCATGAGATAATCAGGGGCAAGATTCAGGGACATGATTTTCCCTCTCCCATCGTCCTAGTAATGAACACAGCTGGTAGAACAGTTGAGTGTAAAATATTTAAATATTTTCTAAGCTCTTTCTGTACATTCGCTAAGGAGAAGGCTAATCCGTAGAGTCAGCTCTCTTCAAATGAAGGAAAGGGGAGATTTGTGGGAGGCACTACTTTATGTCAAGCATGATATGGTGGCACTAGCCCCATGTTTAAAAACCATGTGAAAACCAATGCTTTAAAAGCTGATTGGATCATTTGCTCACTTCTAAAGGGAAACAGGCAGCACTAGAGTTCAAATTCAGAGCAGTCTCATCTCAGACAAAGCTTTTACTCTTACTGCTCCCTGCTCTCTGCCCATCTGCAATTGCTTCAGCAGTACCTTGGCCCTACATGTTTCAAACCAACAAGTATCTTTTCAGATTTTATTACTCACATGACCTTGTTCAATTTAAAACTCCAAGTCTACATACAATACATGCATGTATACACAGAAAAGCTGAAAGTTTATAATTTACACCAACACAGTGTCTTTCATCTGATCACTCAAAATTTTAAAAACAAATCACATAATTAAAAGCAGAAATATGCAAATAACAACCAAAAGGATATATGAAAAAGTAATCATGTTCACTTTTGACCTTAATAAAGATCTACTGCAACTCCAATTTTAAACAAAGGAATATAGAAAAGTTCTTCCCTTTTTCTGGCTTCCTGACATCTGGCTTTCCTCTATTGTTTTCAAAAGCTGCCAGTATCCTGAGTTACACACAGATTATTTACTCCAACTTACCCTGTGAAGCGTCACCGTGTGTTGTTCCCATATAGCTGTTTCCTCCATTGCTGTGTTCTGATAAAGGAAAAGAAAAACATAATTATCTTTTAGGAAAATGTCTTTAATAAAGTGGATGAGAACATCCAGCAAACAATTCAGCACACCAAAATACCAAAATTCATACTTTTAATGTTAGGGATTCTGAAAAGGGCTTAATAATTATGAAAGGTTTTTTGCTTTTGTTGTAAGAGACAGGAAACTACACACAGGAACTTCCTTTGTTTTTAACTTAATTTGGACAGATGCCACTCTATATTCATTCCATGCCAGCTAAAATCGGTATTCAAGCTAATTCTACAACTTTATACTTAACATCAGATAGAAAAAAATAAAAGTTAGAATACTACCTTTAAAATATCTAAGGATACATAACCATTTAAAAGCATTCCTTATGCTGCACAAAGAAAGGAAATGTCAAATACCTCTGAACTCAGTAATTCTAAACATACATGTTAACAGGAAAATGATAAGACCATCTGATAGGCTTGGTCAATGGTTGCTTCAGTATCAGTTAAAACACTATTGCTCCACCTAGTTTCAGTTTTACTACAGAATTATCTTCTCAAGTTTTGTTTATAACCCTGGGGGTGGGGGGAGGGGCTAGTCTCCTATACAAACCGTGCACACATGCCCATGCCACAGACAAAAGAAACAAACAAACAAATAAACAACTCTAATCCCCACCCCCTAAGAATCGCCTTAAAACAAAAGTGGTAGGAACTCCAAGAGAGGTGCTGCTCAAACATCAAAGTAGTTCAGGATCTTCTGCCAATAACTTCTTACTAAAGAGGGAAATAAATCACTACCCAAGGGATGAACACTAAAGAATTCGAAGTTTCTAAGAATTTGCTGTTAAAGGCTTAAAGTAATTCAAATTATTTTAATGTTACTTATTTAATGTTAAGTCTCTGGAACATATCTATATTTACAATTTTTTAAAGGTATTTTTTCAGAGTTAGCAAAAGGTCAGGTGGAAGGAGCAGGCACTGAGCTTGATGCCGCCAGAACATTACTCGTTACCCATCAATGTCTGTTCCACAAGTGAGATCTGTTTTCCACAGCTGTCATTAGCATCATCAAAACATATCTGCCAAGGGGCCATGGGCCTATTTCTCCTTTCCCACACTAACCTCCATCAAACATTACTGCCACATTAGAAAATGAATCCCTATAAAGAAAGCCTGCTTCCCTAAATTCAAAGCAACTGGATTAACTTTCCTGCCAGATGAATGAGAAGGAGAGAAAGATCCCTCTGTTCACTCCCATAGATAAAAACTGTCAACCAGTGTTTTGTTTCAATCTTTCAGTCAAGTGCAGCAAAATCTCCTTTTAATGAGACCTCTGCTGGGAACAAAGCTGTTTTGTTTTTTTAATAAAAATTGACCAGAATTTATGTACTTAAAAAAATTTCTCCGTCAATGTAACACAGTGATGATATGAGTAATTCCGCTAAATAACAAGAGTTCTACTAAAATATACATGATAAAAATATCTGCAATTGCCAGTTTGTCCAATCTTAGCTGACTTATTAAAACTGAGAACTGCTTGCACAGCTTTAAGCTCATCTTGCCTTGATCCACTTCTTTCACCAGCAGCACTGCTTCACTGCCCTTTTAATTCTTTTCCTGAGTGCAAAATGAGTGATCTGGTAACTGGAGTACCTCGATAAAATACTCTTCAGGGTGAAAATTTATCATCCTCTGTACGGTTTTAATGGTCATGCAGTTTTCCATTTAGTAAAAGAATATTAATTAAATTAGAAAATTCATTTAATGTGAAGGGAGGAAAAAGAGATTATAAGATAGCTTGTATATTGTTATCCTAATTTTGTTTATAAACATGAATAGGAAAAGAAAGGCTAAAGGGATATACAAAATATTAACACTCATCACTTTCAAAGTGAAGGGATTATGGGTGATGTTTTTTCATTACAGATTCTTTTGCTTTCCTTTTCCATTCCCAATCAGCATAAAACTGCCAAAATATTTTAAGCCACATTCGTCGAATCCCATTTGAAACTATGAAATATCTATTTTTAACTTTGCTTTTAGGAAAAATAATATTTAAGGAGATTATTTTATGTTTTACTGTTAATTGTAAAAAAGTATTCTGCTAGTAAGAGCTATACATTAAGATCTTAATGTAAAAGCCTCTAGAAGAATACAGTAAGACAAATTTAGATTGCTGTTTTATAAGCGAAAAAATACTAACACAATTGTCTCAGCATCCCAGTCAAAATAATGTTTCTTCAGAAAAGTACACACCTCAACCAACTCAATGGCTTACCCAAAATGGGTACTATAATAGCTCACTTATCTGTTTAAGCCAAACATAGCCTTAATAGCTTGATTTATCAGAAGGGAAACCAATGTATAGGAAAGAAGGAAATAGAGAACGAAATATCAGAAAGACTGGTTAGTTAGGCTCTCGACTAGCACACTAAACCAATTTAATCCATACTCTAAATAAGATGTTATGCCTTGTTGATCTTTATCACTTAAACACACACACACACACACACACACACACACACACACACACACACAGAAAAACTATTCCTAGTTTACACCACGGACCATACCATCTCTTTCCACTTTCAGGACTCTGGTTTCCTTCAGCGGCAAAAGCAACGAAATTCTACTCATGGGTATTTGTATAACTAGGCAGACTTTATGAGGAGTTCTGAAGGAATGGAGGGATGAATAAAGGGATAAACACATAGATCTGTGGTAATACAGAGTAAAACATAATGGGAGAATCTTAGGTAATGGAATTTTAAATACTCACTGTAAAATTCTTCCAAATTTCAGCTTTGCTTTGAAAGTGATCATAAAATGTTGAGGGGGGAGGGATTCTTACAGTAAATCACTCAGAAATTAACTGAAGACTAAAATTTATATAAAACATTGTTAGTACTACTAAATTTGATACTTTAGTAATTTTGATACTTTAGGAAAATGAGGAAAAGGATTTCCTTTGAAAGAATATCTAAGAAATAAGTGGTCTCTCGGGTGGAGAAAAAGAAATAGGGCAGGGAGTTATGGAATCTTAAATTTTCACTATGAGCCCTTTTGCAGTGTCTTATTAATAAGTTCACCTATTATTTACTCCTATAAATAATTTTTAAAACATGATCCTTCTTGTAAAATTGCTTGTCATTTTTCTCATTGGAAAAAAAAGCAGAATGCATAACTGTGTAACTTGCACAAGGATTTTCTGGTAAATGACGGTTTCATTTCCAAAACATTTAGGCTTGTGGGGATACCTCAAGTAAAAAGTGTCACTCCTCTAAGAATGATTCGAACACAATCATTCCCTGTAACTTTGAAAGACGTTATTAAACAGAAAATGAACTAATCCAGAAATAGTAAGAACAGAGCCCATCTGCCGTCAACTAGGTAAATAACCTTAGCTTTCCTCATAAAATTATGGAACGGAATGAAAATTAGGGAACGAAAAGAAATTACCTCAAGTATAAAGTTCAATCCAGCTCCAAAAATTCTAACAGACCATAATTCCAATGATACTCCAACTCCAAACAGGCTGCAAATTCAATAATTAATGAAGCATTAAAGGCATCAAGAGGGGCTACTGAATTCTGAGTTCTACACACATTTCTAAGTTAGCATCAACTGACCAGAATCACAATTTCTGAAGAAGCAAAAAGCTGCATTTCAGAATGTGCCAAGAGTTTGTTTGGTTTCTTTGTTCTAAGCTCCAGCTGGCAAAGACACTTACTCAGATCACCAATTCTGAAGGGCTTCCTGCCAAAACTTCAGATCCTAATTCTAGACAGCTTCACTGTCCTTTAGGAGTGACTACAGACAAAATGGGGGAAAAAAACCAGGAAGACACAGGAACTAACAAGACAGGATAAACCTATAACTGACAAGACAGGATGAAAATATAAGCCAGGGTTCTCCAAATGAAGAAAAACCTTAACGCCCTAACACTATCTAGATATACGACCAGTTAAAATTTACCATCCTTCCTGCTGTGATTTTAAAGACAATCCACTCAACTATTCAATACAAACCTTTATGCTAAGTGCTGTGGAGGTCAAAAGTAGGTCCTTCTTCCTCCTTAAGGGCTCAAAGAAAAGGCTTATAACACTAGATAAATAGTGTACATCCTGTGCCTCAAGGATGGAGAGGACTTTGCTTGCTATGAAGATGACAGATTGAGTCCCCGAAAAACATTTGAGTTGCTTGAAGGGTGACCAAGAAAAAAAGTGGGGAAAGATGTTTCCAGAGAAGAAACAGCATGTCAGCATGGTTGTTGTTGCTACACATAAAGCCAGCTTTAATGTGGTTGCTCCATACAGTCTGTGGGACAGGAAAGGGTGAAAAAAGAGGCAGCAGAAGGGCCTGGCAGTACAATACTAAGGACTCTAAATTCAAGGGGAAGACACTAAGGAATTTCGGGCCATCAAAAGATATCAGAGCTCATTCTGATGGCTGTGATGTGGATGATGGATTGGAGGCAGGGAGACCACTTAGAAAGTTAAAGGAATAGGGAGGGAGGAGTTAAAGATGGCTGATAGAGGTTTCCGAGTTGGGCAGTTGAGTGGAAAAGCTAGAAGAGAAGAAAAGATCACAAATTCAATTTTAATCATCATTAATTTAAGGTGCCTGTGGAAATACTAAAGCAGAGATATAGGCAGCAAACAAGTAGGTATTCAAGTCTGAATATCAAGACTAAGATCTGGTGTAACAAGGACTTAGGAGTAACGAACAGTAGTACTGAACCCTCTCCAGTTACCAAAGGACTAAGATGCCCGTGTGGACTACAAATACTTTAACGGGAAAAAAGGAAGAACCTGAGGAACCTGGGAAGGAACACTCAGTGAGAAACTAATACAAAATATCATTACCCAGAAAATATGCCGAAACAAAATATAAAAATGGAAGATATCATAAATTTTCCTATTTTTTAAAATTGTTGGACCGTACATATATATATCAAATATATATGCAAAATAGTTTATCCAGAAATCTTTTTTTTTTTTTTTTTTTGTCTTTTTAAGGGCTGCACCCACAGCATATGGAAGTTCCTGGGCTAGGGGTCAAATTGGAGCTGCAGCTCCACAGCCACAGCAGTGTGGGATCCAAGCCACGTCTGCAATCTACACCGCAATTCACGGCAACACCGGATCCTTAACCCACTGAGTGAGGCCAGGGATCGAATCTACATCCTCACGGATCCTAGTTGGGTTTGTAAACCGCTGAGCCACAAAGGGAATTTCCTTTTTTTTGGTCTTTTTAGGGCTGCACCCACAGCATATGGAGGTTCCTACACTAGGGGTCTAATCAGAGCTATAGCTGCGGCCTACACCACAGCCACAGCAACATGGGAATCCGAGCCGTGTCTGCGATCTACACCACAGCTCATGGCAACAACGGATCCTTCACCCACTGAGCAAAGCCAGGGATCAAACCCACATCCACATGGATGCTAGTTGGGTTCATTAACTGCTAAGCCATGATGGGAACTCCTCCAGTACTATCTCTTAAGTAAAGGAGGCTGAAAACTTTCTTGATAATTTATGGTCCCCCATGAGGAAAATCAAGCAGTAAAGAGAGATACAACACTCCAGTGGCTCTTTCCATATTCCTCTGTAAACAGAGCTGCTACAAAGAATTGTTTCTGAATCCTCCTGCCCACCAGTGTTTTTGTTTTTTAGCTCTCCATCCAAAACAGAAAGCGAGATCACCTACTGAGATAAGGCTGAGCCAGGAACTTAAGAGGTACAACCCAAGTTTTAGTGAATAAAACAGATGACCCCTGCCCCTCTCTGACCTTTCAGTTAAGCATTTAATTTCAAATGTGATCAATGCTATCTATGCAAATAAAGCACAAACAGAGGAACGAAGTGTAGGTGCTAAAAGGTGAGAGAGGAGTTCCCTTCAGGTGGCCTCAGCAGTACTTCAGGCTGAGAAAAGTAAACTACAGCCAAGAGATTCAAAGAGGACAGGGCAGAAGTTCCTGATCATGGTTCAGTGGAAATGAATCTGACTAGTCTCCATAAGGACTTGGGTACGATCCTGACGTCACTCAGTGAGTTAAGGATCCGGCATTGCTGTGAGCTGTGGTGTAGGTGGCAGACCCAGCTCAGATCTGGCCTTGCAGTGACTGTGGTGTAGGCTGGAGGCTACAGCTCTGATTTGACCCCTAGCCTGGGAACCTCCATATGCTGTGGGTGTGGCCCTAAAATAGACACATACATACATACATACATACATAAATGGTGGGAGAAAATATACATTTGGATTGATCTGAAGGACTGTCATGTAAACTCTCAAAACCAGTATGTCTAAGTGATAGCAAAAAAGGTAAACCTAAAGTCAATTTAAGAGAGGACTCAAAGACACTCAGGAACTCAACAAACTTCATGAATGCAAGATAAGAATTCACTAAGGTTAAGAACTAAAAATAACGATCCAAAGTAACAGTGCAGCAACTGTGGGATGACAGCCCCAACACAAAGTGAATAAACTGAACATCGAAAACCCCATTATTCTCAACATCAGTTAAATTTCCAAATATTTTATTGTGCCCATTCCTTGGCTGACAATTTAGGGGGCAGATGATGAGGTGGGTATGATTAGAAAATACTAAGAGGCAGAAGAGGGAGTTCCCATCGTGGCTCAGCGGTTAACAAATCCGACTAAGAATGATGAGGTTGCGGGTTCCATCCCTGGCCTTGCTCAGTGGGTTAAGGATTCGGCGTTGCCGTGAGCTGTGGTGTAGATCGCAGACACACCCTGGATCCCAAGTTGACACCTAGCCTGGGAACCTCCATATGCTGTGGGAGCAGCCCTAGAAAAGGCAAAAAGACAAAAAAACAAAAAACAAAACAAACAAACAAAAAGAGGCAGAAGAGGAGTTCCTGTTGTGGCGCAGTGGTTAACGAATCCGACTATGAACCAGGAGGTTGCAGGTTCGGTCCCTGCCCTTGCTCAGTGGGTTAAGGATCTGGCGTTGCCGTGAGCTGTGGTGTGGGTTGCGGACGCGGCTTAGATCCCGAGTTGCTGTGGCTCTGGTGTAGGCTGGTGGCTACAGCTCTGATTCGACCCCTAGCCTAGGAACCTCCATATGCTGAGGGAGTGGCTCAAGAAAAGGCAAAAAGACAAAAAAAAAAAAGTAGGCCTAGAATTTTTTTGGTTGATCAAATCTAGAAGTTTGCTTAAAATGGAGGTTCACAGATAAATCACTGCATTTGCTGCTGTCCTAAAATCAAAGTAAAAGAATATCAGCTTAAATAAGGTACCATGACACGCACATTAATCCTTGATACAGGGATAACTACACTCTTGAAAACTCTTGAGTGCTTTCCAGTTATCAAAAATAAAACTATTTTTAGGTTGGCATTTTCTAATGGCTAAAGATGGATAAAAGACTTCAAATTTTTTTCCAGGTATAAAGGGGAAAGGAAATGAGACAGCATACAGCATACACACAGTGTTATTTCTCACTGTATCTTTTTGTGTAGCTCTCAATCCTAGAACAGCAGTAATTTTTCATGATATATTATCCTCCGCATATACAAAGCATAAATAAATGAATAAACCATTTAAACTGTCAAAGGTGGGGGAAGGGATCCAAAATGGAACACAGACAATAACAAATCAACCTAACTATATCACAAATTATCATGACCACACTAAAGAAGGCAGGGACGAAAGAACCTAAGTAACTGTGAACACAGTATCACAACTGACTGACAGGAGGCCAGACAAAAAGATCTGCATAGAAATTATGCAGCCTTTCTCCGCAGGGAATAGGTAAAAAAAATTTTAACTGTTTTGGGTATATAAAACAAGTGAACAAAGAAATAAATAACTGTAGATAATGAGAGCTAGACTTCTATTGTTGGAGGAAAAAACTGTAAGAAAAGGAGGGAGACTAAAAGGAACTCCAAGAGATCAGAATCTGAACTATCAGTATAAACTCAAAGTTTTGTTTGTTTGTTTTGGCTGTACTCACAGCATGTGGAACTTCCTAGGCCAGGGATCAAACCTGCACCACAGCAGTGACCTGAGCCGCTGCAGTAACGTCAGATCCTAAACCACTAGGGCACCAAGAAACATCTAAACCCATGATTTTATTTTATTTTTTTGTCTTTTTAGGGCTGCACTTGCATGGAGGTTCCCAGGTTAGGTGTCAAATCAGAGCTATAGTCGCTGGCCTGGGCCACAGCCAAGCAACGCCAGATCCGAGCCACATCTGCGACCTATATACCTCAGCTTACAGCAATGCCGGATTCTTAACCCACTGAGTGAGGCCAGGGATAGAACCTGTGTCCTCATGAATACTAGTCAGATTCGTTTCCCCTGAGCCACGACGGGAACCCCAACCCATGACTTTAAATACATACACAGATAGATAAAGTCTTATAGATATGCATATGCCTATTTCCTAGCTCTCTCTGCTGAGAGCCTAAAAGAAAAAACTAACAGCAATGAGCATATAGCAAGAAGATGTTAATTTGCAAATACTAATCTTTAATGAAACAAACCAAGATTTCTCAGAGAAGGGGCTGAATGCAGGTCTGGGTCAGGAAAAATACAGGATGAACTTGGAATACCATATGGCACTAGAAATTAAGAGAATGCTCAAAAATGCATAGGGTTTGTCAATAGAACAGATGAACCAACTTGAAGGAGCTCCAACAGGCCAAAGCTAGAATAACCTGAGCAACAAAATAATGATAATATTAGCTTTTAACCCACAGAATAATCAATGAGTCTATACTGATATAATCAAATAAAATAATGGGAAAGAGACAGCTCTTCATTAGAGTGGAATTTCAATTAACAAATGTGGAAGGAAAAAGGAAAACAGAACTACCCTCAGGCAAATGCCACAAATTAATGCAGATAAAGATCCACCCACAGATGCTAAAATTATCAGGTGAAGATCCACGGATCAACATGATTAGTACAGCCTCAAATTATCTCCTCCCGGAGTTCCTGTTGTGGCACAGCGGAAATGAATCTGACTAGGAACCATGAGGTTGCAGGTTTGATCCCCAGCCTTGATCAGCAGGTTAAGGATCCGGCATTGCTGTGAGCTGTGGTGTAGGTTGCAGACACGGCTCGGATCTGGCTTTGCTGTGCCTGTGGTGCAAGGCTGGCAGCTGTAGCTCCGATGTGACCCCTAGCCTGGGAACCTCAATATTTTGGGAGTGCGGCCCTAAAAAGACACAGACACACACACAAATATATATATATATCTCCTCCAAAATATTTATGAATCACAAAAATATAATAACTTTACAGTGGAGAGATGCCATCTTAACCAAGGTAAAAATTACCAATAATAAGACTGATCAACATCATAAACCCCTTGATGTGATGAACAACACAATTTTTATAGTATTCTTTTTTTTTTTTTTTCTGTCTTTTCGCCATTTCTAGGGCCGTTGTGAGGCATATGGAGGTTCCTAGGCTAGGGGTCGAATCAGAGCTATAGCCGCCGGCCCACGCCACAGCCACAGCAACGCCAGATCTGAGCCGTGTCTGCAACCTACACCACAGCTCATGGCAACGCCGGATCCTTAACCCACTGAGCAAGGCCAGGGATCGAACCTGCAACCTCATGGCTCCTAGTCAGATTCGTTAACCACTGAGCCACAATAGGAACTCCAGTTTCTACATTATTCTTGTCAAAGTGCACCATCCCACTCCAATGATGAAAAAACATCAGACAAACCAAACTGAAGGGCATTCTACAAAATAATCAATTCTCCTCAAAAGTGCAAAGGTTATAAAAGACAGAGGGAAATGGAGAATCTGTTACAGATTTAAAGACCACCCCCCCAAAAAAAAGTAGCAAGGCAGAATCCTGGAAAAGAAAAAGAATGAACTAGCAACATTCAAATGTGGTCTGTAATTTAGTTATTATTGGATCAATGTTAATTTCCTGTCCTTGAAAATTGTTCTATAGTTACAGTTATGTAAAACTTAAGGGGTGCAGAATGAAGGACATAGAATTCAATATTTTTACAACTTTTCTCTAACATTACTTCAAAATTAAAAAGGTTTGTCCATAAACAAAATGAAAAGACAACCTACGGACTGGAAAAAAGTATTTATAAATGACGCAACCCGCAAGTGCTTAATTTCTTAAATACATAAACAGTTCATATACCTCAATACCAAAAACCAAACAACCCAATCAGAAAAGGGGCAAAGAACTTAAAAAGACATTTCTCCAAAGAAGACATACAGATGGCCAATAGGCACAGAAAAAGATGCTCAATATCACTAATTATTAGAGAAATGCAAATCAAACCTACAATAAGGTATCGCCTCACCAGTTAGAATGTCCATCATCAAAAACCCTACAAATAACAAATGCTAGAGGAGTTCCCATTGTGGCTCAGTGGTTAACAAATCTGACTACGAACCACGAGGTTGCGGGTTCAATCCCCGGCCTCGCTCAGTGGGTTAAGGATCCGGCGTTGCCATGAGCTGTGGTGTAGGTTGCAGACACAGCTCGGATCTGGTGTTGCTGCGGCTCTGGCGTAGGCAGGCGGCTACAGCTTGGATTAGAACCCTAGCCTGGCAACCTCCATATGCCACAGGTGTGGCCCTAGAAAAAGATAAACAAATGCTGGAGAGGGTGTGATGAAAAAGGGAACCCTCCTCCACTGTTAGTGGGGATGTACACTGTTGCAGCTACTATGGAAAACAGTATGGAGATTCCTTAAAGAAACTAAAAAGAAAAATGGGAAAAAGAAAGTCTATTCAGAAAGCATCGCTGGGAAACCTGGACAGCTGCATGCAAAGCAATGAAACTAGAACACACCCTCACACCATGCACAAAAATAAACTCCAAATGGCTGAAAGACTTAAATATACGACAGGACACCACCAAACTCCTAGAAGAAAACATAGGCAAAACACTCTCTGACATCAACATCATGAATATTTTCTCAGGTCAGTCTCCCAAAGCAATAGAAATTAGAGCAAAAATAAACCCATGGGACCTCATCAAACTGAATAGCTTCTGCACAGCAAAGGAAACCAAAAAGAAAACAAAAAGACAACTTACAGAATGGGAGAAAATAGTTTCAAATGATGCAACCGACAAGGGCTTAATCTCCAGAATATATAAGCAACTTATACAACTCAACAGCAACAAAACCAATCACCCAATGGAAAAATGGGCAAAAGACCTGAATAGACTGTTCTCCAAGGAAGATATACAGATGGCCAACAAACACATGAAAAAATGCTCAACATCGCTGATTATAAGAGAAATGCAAATCAAAACTACCATGAGATACCACCTCACACCAGTCAGAATGGCCATCATTAATAAGTCCACTAATAACAAGTGCTGGAGGGGGTGTGAAGAAAAGGGAACCCTCCTGCACTGCTCGTGGGAATGTAAACTGGTACAGCCACTATGGAGAACAGTTTGGAGACACCTTAGAAATCTATATATAGAACTTCCATATGACCCTGCAATTCCACTCCTGGGCATATATCCGGACAAAACTCTACTTAAAAGAGACACATGCACCTGCATGTTCATTGCAGCACTATTCACAATAGCCAGGACATGGAAACAAGACAAACGTCCATCAACAGATGATCGGATTAGGAAGATGTGGTATATGTATATATATATATATATATATATATATACAACAATGGAATACTACTCAGCAATTAAAAAGAAAAAAATAATGCCATTTTTGGCAACATGGATGGAACTAGAGAATCTCATACTGAGTGAAATGAGTCAGAAAGACAAATACCATATGATATCACTTATAACTGGAATCTAATATCCAGCACAAATGAACATCTCCACAGAAAAGAAAATCGTGGACTTGGAGAATAGACTTGTGGCTGCCCGACGGGAGAGGGAGGGAGTGGGAGGGATCAGGAGCTTGGGGTTATCAGACACAACTTAGAATAGATTTACAAGGAGATCCTGCTAAGTAGCATTGAGAATTATGTTTAGATACTCATATTGCAACAGAACAAAGGGTGGGGAAAAATGTACACATGTAAGAATAACTTGATCCTCATGCTGTACAGCGGGGAAAAAAATAAATAAATAAATAAATAAAAAAGAAAGAAAGAAACTAAAAAGAGAATTACCACATGATCCAGCAATCCCACCCCTGGGCATATATCCAGAAAAGATGAAAACTCTAACTGGAAAAGATACATGCACCCCAAGTTCATAGCAGCACCATTTACAACAGGCAAGACATGGAAGCAACCTAAATATCCATCATCTTTATCCAAATGAATGGATAAAGAAGATGTAGTATATATACACACCAGAATATTACTCAGCCACTAAAAACGAAATAATGCCATTTGCAGCAACCTGGATGGACCTAGAGATTATCATACTAAGTGAACTAAGTCAGATAGAGAAAGACAAATATCACATGATACCACTTATATGTGGAATCTAAAATAAACACAAATGAGTTCCTGCTGTGGTGCAGCAGGTTAAAGATCCGGCATTGTCTCTGCAGCAGCATGGGTTTGATCCCTGGCCCAGTGCAGTGGGTTAAGGATCTGGTGTTGCCACAGCTGTGGCACAGGTCACAACTGCAGCTCAGATTCAAGACCTGGCCCAGGAACTTCCATATGCCACAGGTACAACAAAAACAAACAAACAAAAACATGATATAAATCAAACATATCTACAAAATGAGACTCACAGACATAGAGAACAGACTTGGAGTTGTCAAGGGATAGTGGGAAGAGGAAGGAATAAATTAAGAGTTTGCAATTAGCAGACACAAACTCCTATATATAAAATAGATAAACAAGTATTTGCTGTACAGTATAGGGAGCTATAGTCAGTATCTTATAATAACCCATAATGGAAAAGAATTTGAAGCTGTACACTTGAAAATAACACAACATTGTAAATAAACCATAGGTAAATTAAAAAAAATATTCACAAAGCCAAAAAAAAAAAAAAAAAAAGCAGGTGCCATCTTGAGCATATCTGCTTTGAGCAGCAGAACATCTAAGAAGTCATATTCTGAACTGTCATACATGAGCAAATTCACCAAATTCTTATCAAAATCAAGCATAGTCTTTCTTTGGCTATTAAAGTGAGGAATATAATTAACCTACTAAAGGAACCTGAATGGGTACTTAACATATCTGTTCTTGGAGATTCTTAGGTTACTCCTCCTTCTCATTAAACCATTATTTGATTTTCAAAAAAAAAAAATTAACTTTAAACAAATATTTTCAATTCCTAAATGTTAAAACCTATGAAAAACCATGACACTTCTCTAACAAAGCACTCAATGAAAAACAGAGCATTATACACTCAACAGATCTCGTTTCTTTTAAATCAGCCTCCTCACGTCACCTTAATCATAAAGCTGTTTTAGGCAAATCACAAAATATCTAAGGTAAAGGTGCCAAGCTTGTATTTCAGTTGCTAAGCCTCACTCAGGCACAGCGTATCAGGGAGCTCCCTTCTGGTCCTTGACGCTGCAAATCTTACTACTGAGGTAGCAGCAGTAAGAAAGGAGTAAATACACCAGTTTAATGCAAGCCATGTGGGTGATAAAATTCATGACTTTTCCCATATACAACAAAGAAGCAGTATCATTTATTTCCGGGTAAAAACAGGCTTTTCAAGTAATCTGCCTATATCCATCGAACAAACCTAGTATTCATATCCAGAATACACCAAGAATTCCTATCAATAATGACAGAGCATCTAAAAGAAAAGATGGGCTAAGGGCTTGAGGAAGCACTCTGAACAAGAGGATATCAAGATGGCCAGTACAGGAATTCCTGTTGTGGCTCAGAGGTAACAAACTTGACTAGTATCCATAAGGACATGAGTTAAGGATCTGTTACTGCTGTGAGCTTCAGTGTAGGTTGCAGATGAGGCTTGGATGTGGCTGTGGCTGGCAGCTGTATCTCTGAATCGGCTCCTAGCCTCAGAACTTCCAAATTCCACGAGTGCAGCCCTAAAAAAAAAAAAAAAAAAAAAAAAAAAAAGGCCAGTACACATACACATGTAGGAAAGTGAATTAACCAACAGGATAACACAAATTAAAACCACAATTAAAAGTTACTACATAATCACATGATAAGCTAAAAGAAAATGAGTGCTAATGAACACTCTAACCAAAACTCACCATTAGTGGGAGTATAAATTGGTATCACTGCTTTGGAAAGCTGGCAACAATGAGCATGTTCTATGATCAATCAACAGAAACGAGTACTTACATTCACAAGAACTTATGCATAAGTTTTTTCACAAAAGCACTATTTAGCTATCAAGCCAAAGCCAGAAATGATCTAGATGCCCAATGGAAAACAATTCAACATTCACTCAATGGAATATTATACAGCCACAAAATGAAATGAATCAAGTATTAGCTACCCAAACCAATACGGATGAACACTGCTCAATATTGAACAAAAGAAACCAGACATAACATGTTTTCATTTAAGTTTAATAACAGGTAAAACTGAAAAACAAACAAACAAAAACACTGCAAAAGAAAAACTCATCATGGGGAACTATCAAGTTATGGCCTTTTTTTTTAAATTGAGACATACTAGAAGGCCTCTATAATTAAAAGTGTGTTATTGGTGCATGAGCAGACAAATAGACCAGAGGGATAAAATGGAAAATCCAAAAACAGACCTTCAAATAAATGGAAAATTAGTGTATGATAAAAGTAACACCCCAAATCACTGAAGATGCACTTTTGAAATAAATGCTGCTAGAGCAACTGGGCCCACATCTGGATTAGATTAAATCTATATCTCACCATGTACACATTAATTAGGGATCTAAATGCAAATAAATAAATAAATAAATAAAACCATACAAGTACTGGAAGAAAACTCGAGTGAATTCTTCCTTAATGTTGGTGAAGGGAAAGCCTTTCTAACCATAACCCAAATTTTAAGGGAAATAAACTTAAATACATGAAAAATTTAAAATGTCTGCCTGGCCAAAAAAGAAACACAAAAACAAATCTCCATAAAGAGTCTGAAGAAAACCATAAGATACACCATGAAAGCCAATATCCTTAACACATAAATAAATCAAAAATTGCAGAAAAAAAAAGGACAAAGAAATCCAATAGAAAAATGGGAAAAAGACACCTAACAAAATGGATGTTACAATTTGAATAAAAAATGTTCAAACTCAGTCATAATTAAGGAAATGAAAATTAAAATAACACCAAAATGCCATTTCTCACCTATCAAAAGAACAAAAATTAAAAAAAAACACTACAAAGCAGTCTACTGGCAAGATTATGAGGCTTCATTCAATTGCACACATTTTATGGGGGTATAACTCAGTGGTAGAGTATTTGACTGCCAAATGCACACATTTTCAGTGGAAATGCAAATTCATTCTGCCTTTCTGAAGGTAAATTTGGCAAAACCTAACAAAACTAAACGTATACTTAACCTTTTCACCCAGACACTCCACTTCAAGGAAATGTGTCCTTAAGATAAACCTCTAACAATGTGACTATACATGTACCAGTTATTTGTGGTAGCCAGGTTTGTAACTGTGATATTGGCAACACGCTGAATGACCACACATGGGAGAGTACATAAATTACAGCACATCTACACAATGGGGTATTATGCACCTATAAAAAAGGAAGATCTCTATGAACTGATATGGAGCAATTTCAAGGACATACCTTTGAAAGAATAAAGCAAAATGAAAAATATCAATGATGGAGTTCCCATTGTGGCTCAGTGCTAAAGAAGTCTACTAGCAACCATGAGGATATGGGTTTGATCCTCCAACTCAGTAGGTTGAGGATATGGCACTGCTATGGCTATGGCATAGGCCCGCAGCTGCAGCTTTGATGTGACCCCTAGCCTGGTAACTTACATATGCCACAGGTGTGGCCCTAAAAAAAAAAAAAAGAAAAATCAATGTTATTCCATTCTTCATGTAGGAAATACAAGATTATACCCCCCCCCCAAAAAAAGTTTCCATTGTGGCACAGCAGAAACGAATCCGTCTAGTAACAATGAGGGTGTAGGTTCAATCCCTGGCCTCACTCAGTGGGTTAAGGATCCGGCATTGCTGTGAGCTATGGTGTAAGTCGCAGACTCAGCTTGGATACTGCATTGCTGTGGCTGTGGTATAGGCCAACAACTGTAGCTCCAATTTGACCCCTAGCCTAAGAAACTCCATATGCTGTGGGTGCGGCCATAAAAAAAAAAAAAAAAAAAAAAAAAAAAAAAAAAAAAAGATTATACACATGTATCTGCTCACTTGTGCAAAAGAAAAACAGAAATGATAAACCGGAAACTAAAGAAACTGATTACTTACATTGTAAGTGGGAAAGAGGTAGAAGGAAGAAGAAAATGGATTTAGGGTAGTAGGAGTAAGGAAGGAATGACATTTCTGAGCATATTTTTTTTGTAGCTTTAAGCTACAGTAATGTTTCATAAAGCCCAAAATAACAAATAAATAATTAAAATCAACTAGGATAAGGTAGTGGTCTCAATGATAGGAACAAAAATGGAATGCAAACAATAAATTACGAATCAACCTATTATTACAAAGGAATAACACAACTGCAGAGGATGGAGAAGAAAAACACTCAACGAAGTTAACAGTGGAAAACAATATTTTGACTGGATACTGTAATGTTAAAGACAAAAATAACTATACACAAACATTGTACTCTAGTTAAGTCAATCTGTTTCGCACAAGGGCAGGATGGGTTAACAATCTGCTAACCACAGGCACATCAGGATTAAACAAATCACTGAATATATTACAATACAATGAGCTGATTTCTCATTGTCAGAGAAAGAAATCACAAGAAAGGAGGAAAGCTAGAATGAAGTATGTTGGATAAGAGTCACAGTGGCCATATAAAGCCATGGTTTTTAGTATAAGTACAGACAACAAGATATAAAAGGAAGAAGGGGCAGCTCTTCCTTACAGAGGAATGTGGAAGAAACAAGAGAAATACAAAATCACTATAATGGAAAAAACACAGAGGTAATAACTGCTGCAGGAAGGGTCAATGAGTATCACCAGTGGGCACGTTTGAAGAGAATCTCAAAGTATCTTGCCCAAGATATTTATCAATTGCAAAGGAAAAAACAGTAGTACCTCACCAAATTTTAAGCTTATCATACTAGAAATAAGACATAAATATCACATACCTTCTCCTAATCTGATGAAAAACATCAATCTAATCATGAGCAACCTAAATGGAAACATTCTAAAAAATAACTGACCAATGCTCACTGAAAGTGCCAAAGTCATAAAATACAGGGAAAGCCTGAGGAACTGGAGGAACTGTCACAGTTATAATGATAGTATTTTGGATATATGCCTAAAATAAAATATTACAATTAATTTTCTGTTAACTTTTAACTTTTGACACAGTTAACAAAATTTTTAAATTATGTACGTGACCCACATGATATTTGTATTACAACTGTTCTAGCTCTAACTACCAGTTTACAGGAAATACAGAGGGCAAGAAACACTGTAACTACCACAGGAAAGCAAGCACCAAAATCCAGACTAAGAAATTCTACAAACAATTCTATTCCTCACCAATACAACTGCAACGTGGGCAGGGAGACAGAGACAGATAGGGGTATCTTACAGTCTCAGAGGACTTAGAAGGCAAACCAATGGGAGGACTTTATTTGGATCCTGATTTTTTAAAAATACATTGAACATATATGTCTTAAATTGATACTTAGGACAGAAACATTACACTGACCAAATGTTGGATTTTCAATTTAGAATTTATTTTTAATATGTGCTAATGGTAATATAGTTTTATATATATCTATTTTTTTAATCCAGCTCTTATCTTTTAGAGATAAATAAATATTAGCAGATGAAAAGTCATGTCTGGTATGTGCTTCAAAATAATGGGGGAGGAGTTTCCATCATGGCTCAGTGGTTAACAAATCTGACTAGGAACCATGAGGTTGCGGGTTTCATCCCTGGCCTTGGTCAGTGGGTTAAGGATCCGGCGTTGCTGTGAGCTGCCGTGTAGGTCACAAACGTGGCTCAGATCCTGAGTTGCTGTGGCTGTGGCATAGGCCGGCAGCTGTGGCTCCGATTTGATCCCTAGCCTGGGAACCTCCATAGGCTACAGGAGCGGCCCTAGAAAAGACAAAAAAAAAAAAAAAAGACAAAAAAAATAATGTGGGAGGGAGTTCCTATTGTGGCTCAGCAGTAACCAACCTGACTACTATCCACAAGGATGCAGATTCAATCCCTGGCCTCACTCAGTGGGTTAAGGATCTGGCATTGCCATGAGCTGTAGTATAGGTTGCAGATGCAGTTCAGATACAGTGTTGCCAGGGCCAAAATGCAGGCTGGCTGCTACAGCTCTAATCTGACTCCTAGCTTTGGAACTTTCATATGCCGCAGGTGTGGCCTTAAAAAATAATAATCATAATAATAACAATGGTGGAGAGAAAAATACCAGTAGAAGTGGAGATGGAACAAGACTGGCCATAAGTTGATGACTGTACCTTGTGATGCTAAGGTGGGGATTCATTACACCCCCATTTGCTTTTGTACAGGCTTGAAATTTTCCACTTAAAAAACAGGAAGATAACTGAGAAATCTAGAAATTAGTGAATCTAGGAAAGACCCAAACCAAGAATTCTGCTACCAAGATACCAGGCCATCAAGCATAGCTTCCACGGGCTGGCTATGCTGGCAGTGGCTGCCTTTCATTTCAGAAAAGAAAAATGCAGCAGGTCCTGAAGATGTCCTTTCT
This sequence comes from Sus scrofa, assembly GCF_054392235.1. NCBI lineage: Eukaryota > Metazoa > Chordata > Mammalia > Artiodactyla > Suidae > Sus > Sus scrofa. The sequence goes on from NC_139383.1 coordinate 155,865,945, forward strand.
GGGAGTTTCTGGGCTGAATTTAACCAGGTCTATTACCAGTAAGTGAATACCAGAGTGAAAACAAAGCCTCTAGTCTAGGAGGGGCCCCAGATACTAATCAAATAACCTACAGACAAGTACAAGTTTTTTTAATCGGGAAATAAAGGGATTGTGCAGGGAACTCAAAGCAGAGTTCTGAACTCTTCTGGGCTCAGGACAAGGTTCTTGAGGAAAAGAATCGGGATGGGGTTCTTTGGGGAAGAGGGACTGCAGCTGCAGCAGAGTTCCTGTCTCACCACTGGCTGCTCTGGCCAAGGAACAAGCTGGTCAGGAAGCCCTGCCACTTGTGCAACAAGATGCCCTGTGTGTAGCCTGAGGTGGCAATTCACTGAATTACATACAATCACCTTAACCAGCCTCAGGCTGATTTGATCAGATGCCCAAAAGGAAAGCATCTCAAAGTGAAAGGACTGGTTTGGACACATACTAAGACTCTGAGAAGAGCTACAAGGAAAAATCTTTATGGTGAAGATTCTAAGGCTTGGGATGGTTTTCCAAAGCAGCTCCACAGCGAACTTACTGGCACAGTCCTTCTGAGACTGTTAAGCAGATTACTCCCATCAGTGCTGAGCCAGGAGTCAGAGTTGAGGTCACCATTGCAGATGCTTACATCAACCTTTTAAATAAATTGATGATCAGCTGTTTAAAAAAAAAGAACTGGCACAGATGCTAGGTGAATGATGGATGGAGGTGGGGAACTTCCCAGGTAGAGAAAACAGCACATGCAAGAGCCCTGAGTAGGCTCAGGGCTACTCTCAAACAATAGTTGAGAGTTTATTATATGCTGACCTTGTGTTAATTAAGCTCTGTGATAACAATACACCAAGGTGACCTTTGTATTCACGGAGCTTACAGTCTCATGGGAGAACAGGATGATCAAAAAGTTTCATAACACACACACACAAAGGGAGTTCCCGTCATGGAACAGTGGTTAAAGAATCTGACTAGGAACCATGAGGTTTCAGGTTCGATCCCTGGCCTCACTCTGTGGGTTAAGGATCCGGCATTGCCGTGAGCCGTGGTATAGGTCGCAGACAAGGCTCAGATCCCAAGTTGCTGTAGCTCTGGAGTAGGCCAGAGGCTACAGCCCTAGCCTGGGATCCTCTGTATGTCACGGATGCTGCCCTAAAAAAGACAAAAAGACCAAAAAAAAAAAAAAAAAATCACAACTTAATCGCTTCTCAGCCTTTTGGCTAAGATCAAGTGTAAAAAAAATCTCACAACTGAATATACTATCACAGGCTTGAATAAATGCTGCAAAGGAAAGAAAGAATACCATGAGAGGAACTCCAAGAGGAGCCTGGCAGAAAGTTCAGTACCTGCTAGGAGCTAAAGAGGACAGCAGAGGTTGAGAATGGAGACCAAGGCAGGGAAAGATGCAAGGTGAGGCTAGCTAGGGGGTATGCAGGGGCCAAATAATCCTGTATGAGCATAATGATCTTATTACGGATTTAGGTCTTTTACTTTTAAAGGCCATATAAGAAGTCCAGGAATTTTGGGATGAGCATGCGTACTGGAGCACAAGGAGGAGGTACTAATCAAACTTTGATTTTAAGAAAATCATTTTAGAAAGACAAACTATAAGAGAGGAGTATGATACTACTTAGGAAGCTATTACAGAAATACAAAGAGAAGGCAGTAACGTGTATGTATGTATATATTTTATGTGTTGGAGGTGAGGGGTGTAAATAGTAGAAGTACAGATGGAATAAGTGGAAAGATATGAAGCAGTCAGGAGGTAAAAGCTGAACAGAATTTTCCAACCAATCATCTACCACACTAGATGGGTAGCCCAAAGTGAACAGGGTGCAACAGATGAAATTAAGGACCTGAATTTCCTAATTCATCAGACTAAAGACTACATCTCTTTCTTGATGCTATCATAATAAAATTTTCAGAAGTTATCTCAGGAGCTCAAGGACTTTATCTGAAACCACAGCTCACCTTGCTGGTCTGGGACTCAACCAACCTTTGTCGAGTTATCAAATAAATAAAATACATAAATGAAGAAAATGAGTACATACACACAGAAACACCATAATTCCTCTACACCTCTCCCTTGACATTAAGATTGGCTTCACTTAAAATGTTTTTAAGAGACACACGTAACATGATAGCTCACTATGTTCTGGGTACCGTGCTAAGCATATAACCATTTTTACATGGGTACTGTTATCATCACCTGCATTTTATTTTTTTTATGTTTTTGCTTTTTAGGGCTACACCTGTGGCATATGAAGGTTCCCAGGCTAGGGGCTGAACTGGAGCTACAGCTGCTGGTCTACGCCATAGCTCACAGCAACACTGGATCCCTGACCCACTGAGCGAGGCCCGGGACTGAACCCACATCCTCATGGATACTAGTTGGATTCATTTTCACTGCACCATAAGGGGAACTCCATCACCTGCATTTTAGAGATGAGAAAATATTAACTTGTAGATTCAAGATTCAGATTCCAGAGCTTAAACTCAGATAGTAAAGTGGCAAAGACTTAGGGTTATTCAATGATAACCTCTCTCTAGCCTGCTGACAGACAGGTCTCTCTCCTGAAACTGCCTATTCCCTGTGCCACTGAACTCAGACCACCTTCAAATTAAGAATTGCTATTCATGTTGGAGTTCTCATTTGCGGCTCAGAGGGTTACAAACCTGACTAGTATCCATGAGGATGTGCGTTTGACCCCTGGCCTTGCTCAGTGGGTTAATAAGGATCTGGCATTGCTGCCAGCTGTAGTGTAGACCAAAGATGAGGCATGCAGATCCATGTGGCAGTGGCTGTGGTGTAGGCCAGCAGCTGCAGTTCCAACTCAACCCCTAGCCTGGGAACAAGTGTGGCCCTAACCCCCCCCCGAAAAAAAAATTTCTATTCATCTGAAGACCATTAAGAAACATTAAGAAAAGCACCAGATTGGATAATATATCTATAATATACATAAACAAACAGTCTGTATCAAAAAAAGCAGCAACAAATTATTAAGAAAATAGTATCAAAAAGACAGAAAGCCAAAATTAAAGTGTCTGATAATGTGAAGTACTAGCAAAAATGCAAAGCAACAGAAACTATCCTTCACTGCTGATGAAGAGTGTAAGCTGGTATAATCTCTTTGGAGAAGTCACTAAAATTGAAGACCCACTAAACGAACCAGCAGCAATTCCATCCCTAAATACATCTTCTCTAAGATGTAAATTCTCTAAATACAAGTCACCAGGAGACAAGTACAAATTGTCATGGAAGCATTATCCTTAAGAGCCCAAATCGGTAAATAACCCAAGCACCCATCAAAAGTAGAATATACAAGCTGTAGTATATATTCATACAATAAGAGACTAAACAGCAAGAAGATGAATGAATTCATAAAGCAACAACACATGAATCTTAAAAACATAAAGTCATAATAGTGACTGTCTTGGGGAAAGAATGGTGTTAGAGGGAAAATCATAACATATGGACCTTATGGTCAGGGGCTGACTTGGATAGTTAGCAGAATAATGTCATTAGGTAGTGGCAGGAGGAAGCTTCTAGGAACTGGCAATAGTCTACTCCTTGACCTGGGTGGTGTTTACTTTGCGGTAATTAATGAACCTTTGCTTTATGTACTCATATATGTATTATGTTTCACAATAAAAAGGTATTAAAAAATGAAGTCAGCTGGCAACATGTAAGTCAGGGCAACTCACATAAAATCTGGATTTACAAGCAGCTCTGAAAAAACTGGAAGATCTGGCCTGCCTTTCTCTGACAACAATGGGCTGGGGCTGAGCAACTTCTGCGTCCTTTAGAGCAGCTTGTGCTCTCTACCATTCAGCACCCTCTCTTTTGGTTCTCGTGATTCATGCTGCTCCTCTGGTCTGAGACTCACCTAACACCATTCCATACTAGTCTCCCTGACACTCCCTATAAAACACAGATGTAAAAGCAGGTGCATGTGTGATTTCTAAAGTGTGCCATTAACCAGAGCAAGTACATTAACCTTAGATTCCTCAACTCTAAAAGAGATCACAGCAGTATGTAACAGTTATTAAGATTAGATAATACACATAAAACACTTAGCTCTCATCCCTCAGTAATAGGAGGCTGTTATTTATTACTAATACACATTGCTCATATTTACAACTAGAATGTAAATCTGCTTGCCACAGCCACTGTCTTCTGATTCCATAGGAAATACAGCATCAAAATATGGGTTGGAGTTCCCATTGTGGCTCAGTGGGTTAAGAACCTGGAACAGTGTCTATGAAGGGCAGGTTCAATCCCTGACCTGGCTCAGTGGATTAAGGATCCAGTGTTGCCATGCGTAGCAGGGTAGATTGCAACGCAGCTCTGATTGGTGTTGCGGTGGCTGTGGTATAGGCCTCAACTGTAGCTCCAATTCTACCCCTGGCCCAGGAGGTTCCATATGCTGTAAGTGCAGCTGTTTAAAAAAAAAAAAAAGAATTGGCATACATTTGTTTAATTAAATACTCCAACATTTTTAACACTGTTAAAAAAAAAAAAAAAACCACAGTAAATAAATCTTCCTAAGTTCTTTCACATGACAACATTGGGAAAAGTTTACTACAATTATACTTTGACAAGTACACTTGTATTTACATGTTTTTGCCAAAGCACGTATTTCTCCCCATTATGATTTTAACTGGTCTGATCAGTGTCAGATAAATGGATACCTATGAAAATACACTTAAAAGATAATGGATTTTAAGCCCTTAGTTATAAGGTTAGTTACAAAATGCCATCAAAATTAAAACTGACTTTTCAAGGTAAAACATCATAGGAAAACCAAAACCAGCTTACTCTTTTTCACATAGTTGTTAGTATCCTAATGACTAGCCCATACACTTAGCTAATTCTTGCCCCTCAGGTAAGTTTTTCTAAAAAAACCCACAAAAGTCTAGTTCAAACTATGTTTTCCAGAAGTCAGTCTGACAGTAAGCCCTCCTAAAATGGAAACAGCATGAATTTTACCAAGAACACAATGAAAGCTAATGAACTTGTTACCCACAAAACTGATCATCTCACAAATATAATGCTGAGCCCACATACAACAAAATCCACCCTGGAAGATTCTGTTTGTGAGTTCACAGGCAAAACTACAGTGTTTATGGAATGTGTAAATGAGCAGTAAAACTATAAAGAAAAACTAGAAAATAGGTAACTCAGGAGACAAGAGAGTTGTAATCTTTGGAAAAGGAGGTTACGACCCAGAAATGGCCTGTTCAGGATTCTAGCACTTATCATCACCCACAGTATTCTATTTGTTGCTTTCTGCCCACACAAATAAAATGCTCTGGGTGTATGTTAACTGCTCCATGCTGAGAACATTCTAGACTAGCAATAAACATTTGTTAAATGCAGAATACAGTTTCAAAATTCCAAATGATTATTTTTTCACAGCTTGTTTGATCCTAAATACAACATTAACAGCCAGCTTACTGTCCATTTTCCATGTTGGTATATTCACAACTTATAAGTATACAAATAAATTCTAATTACTTTATAAATCTTAACCTTTTTCTCCTTTTGAGATACTTTTACCAAATGCATGCATACAACTGTTACACAAATGTATCCAGATTTGATAGAAACATTTTTCAAAAATAAACAAGGGAAAATGCAGAAACTGGTCTTATAGCAAGCCCAGGTTCTAGACAGGATTCCACCACCTTCCCTAGCCAAAAAAGCATACCAGATATACTATGTTATTAGAAGACGACCTTAAGTGTGCTTGTTATTTAAGAGTAAACAATGCAAATTCTTTGAATCTTAAAGACGAATTACATACTTCACAACTGATTATGAGAGTACAGAGCATCTAGAAATGGTAAGCTTTTAAAAGACAGTGATCTAAAACAAAATGTGCTCGATTAATGCTTGTTGAGCTAATGAAAACAGTGTCATTACTGACACCTTCCTGAATTTTAGAATTATGTATTGAATTAAGAGCAACCATAAGTTGGAGTTCTCGTCGTGGCGCAGTGGTTAACGAATCCGACTAGGAACCTTGAGGTTGTGGGTTCGAGCCCTGGCCTCGCTCAGTGGGTTAAGGATCCGGCATTGCCGTGAGCTGTGGTGTAGGCTGCAGACTCATCTCAGATCCCGCATTGCTGTGACGTAGGTGGGCAGTTACAGCTCTGATTAGACCCCTAGCCTGGGAACTTCCATATGCCGTGGGAAGCGGCCCTAGAAAAGGTAAAAAGACAAAACAAATATATATTTAAATATATATATATTTAAAAAAAAAAAAGAGCAACCGTAAGTTAATTCAGTTATCAGAAACTGTGTACACATCCAAAAGATTACTACTAACAATTCGAGAGTGAAAATTTCTAAAATAACCAGGAAAAAAAATTGAACTTCCACTCTTTGGGAATGCATATTATTTCTGAAAAACAAAAACAGAACACATTTCCACAAATTAACAAAACTTTATTAATTAAGCCAGGTATATGCTAATCTTACATTCCTTATTAGTATCCATGCAAAGTAATATTCACTGTTTTTTACCTCCCTTCTGGGCTCAATAAACTAGAATGATTGAGGTCACACACATCAGTCAACTCATTTCTCAGCGTCTACCAGCATGAAAGAGATTGTTGTAATATATATAACTGAAATACACCTACGACATAAATGAAAACTTAACTTTTGATCTATCCCAAAGTTAAAGGCTATCCGAGAGTCAGTATTTAACCCTCCACGTGTTATAGGGCTTGTTATTAAATCTCAAATGGAGTTTGGTGGTACAAATTTTTGCAGCATTGGTTTTCTAATGTTAAAATAGTGCTATGCGGTAGTCAATCATTCAGTGTCCATTGTTTTCACCTATTTTTAGGATATTAATGAAACTTCCTATCCATGTACTCATCATATACTTATTATTAAAGAGGAATGGAAATCAAGCACCTGGCTAACCCACGAAGGAGTAACCTGAAGCCATTCTTCTCCGCAATAAATAAGTTAAGAAGTATTCTAGGTCAGAGGTAGCAAAAGGCCTATATTTATTGCTGGTTTATATTAGAAATACTGTACTAAAACAGGCCAATTTTAGATTAAATTTAAAATTTGGTAAACTGTCCCAATGTCTATCTCTTTATACAAGATTAAAAACTGTTAAACTGAGAAGGTTTTTAGGACTGTCTTTCAAAATTCAGAGATGCAAAGCAAGTTCTGGACAAATATTTCAGAAATATTATACTAGACATAAACTATCTTTTATTTAACTTAACATCCGATCAAAAACTCTATTAATAAAAACTACTTCTGTTCATTCCACTGGCTGGTCTTCATCCCTACAATGCTCAGTCGGACATGGAGTGTGCATCCACACCAAGCCCAGAAAGAGCTGTGAATGGGCTGTCAAGGATGGGCGGCTCCACACTACTTGGATTTGCAGCCAGACTCAGGGTCTTCTGCTGGACTAAATTTTGATCATTTCAGAGCTCTGTCAATAAGAAGGATTACATTTCCAAATTTTCACCAAAATTACTTTTAATGATGTTTTCCTTAGCAGCATGGTGATCTATCTTGTTTACAGGCAGTTTTATTCTTAGAACTGTACTGAGTTTACATGTGGTCTCTAAATAGAATAAAAGATTCAATAGGAGATAAAAGTTAGAACCAGTACACTGTTACTGGGACTGAGAGAAAAAAAAAAAGTGAAACTACTGTAATCTTTTTCCTTCAAACCAAACAGGAAATGGTGCTATATATGCTACATAACAGCTCTCAAAGCCACAGACTGGTTTCAACCTCATTATTTGTTAGTGGGCAACCGCCTCTCACCCACTGACAGCAATCAATGGGCAGCTGAGACTTTCTTAAATACAACATAAAAGTTTGAAAGTTCCTAACACAAAAACTATCAGTATTTTAAAAACAGAAAGAAAAGATCTTTCCTAACTGTAGTGCAATCTGTGCTACTGCACAATCTGTGGGAAAACGCTGAATTTTTAAGTACCTATCTTATAGAGCTATCCTAAAATGAACTTAAGAGTTGTAAACGTAGTCAGGATTAGCAATCAAGTACATAAATGACACTTTTAACCACAAGCGTCTACAATGTCAAACATGCCAACACAAAAAAATTAAAAGCCTGCCTTAAATACCATAAAAATATTTCTAGTGAAAAAACAAGTATTGTACAGCTTGGCAGGTACAGAAAAATATTACTAGAGTGAAGCTCATTAAAAGATAGTAGATACATCAAGTGAATTCTCATAAAGCACAGTGAGTTTTTAGTTTACCTTTAAAGCAGTATGAAGCAAAGAGGCACTAATCATTAAGCAAAAACATTAAACTGTTATAACTGCCACTCAGAGCACAATTCCTATCTATAAGGACTAATCAGTTTTGTTCACTGAGCTGTACTGTAGTTTTTAACTTTCAAATGTTCAGCTGTTAAGACAAGTCCATTCTGCCTTACTTGATACTATAAATCAATTCCTGAGAAATGGTGTAAATAATTTCCATACTAAGCTACATTATAATTTTAGAAATAATCAATGGAAAAAATTCTGTTTCTGAGACATAATGGAAACTTTTAAGCAGAAAAATCTAATAAGCACGTGTAATAGTACAATCTTAAATATTATTGCTTCCTCTAAAGTGAAACAGCTTGAAAATCCAGAAGCTACTGAACTTCTTTCAGCCACTTTCTGTGATTCAACCAACGGAAATGTTCCTAACAATTATTCATACCATTTCTCACATAATTAAACAATTCTTTGGTGAGGCAGAAAACCACCCTCAAACTCGTTTTCAATTTTCAAATATAATATTCCATTTGCAAATTCAGATGTACATCATTTCACACATATAAAAACTTTTCCTTTATTACTTAAGTTAATACCATGCACAGAGAAACCCTTTTCAACTCGGGTATATCTTTTAAAAAGCATCCTACGTTTTCTTTCAGTATTTTATGATTGGGAGGAGAGGGTAATTGACTAAAGCAGAAAACTAACTCTTTTAAAAGGATAATCAACACTGTTTATTGAATAACCCACTCTTTCTTCAATAAACATGTTACTTTTTTTATCATTTTTCTTTTTTGGCCTTTTTGGGGCCAAACCTTCACCATATGGAAATTCCCAGGCTAGGGGTCGAATCAAAGCAGCAGCTGCAGGCCTACACCACAGCCACTCGAGATTCAAAGAATCGTCTGAGACCTAGACCACAGCTCAAGGCAATGTCAGATCCTTAACTCACTGAGCGGGGCCAGGGATTGAACCCACGTCTTCCAGGATACTAGTCGAGTTTGTTACCATTGAGCCACAATGGGAACTCATTTATTCTTAATTTTCCCTCTTTCTGGCTAAGTGAATTTAGACAAATTACTTTATCTCTCTGGTGTTTCAATTTCCTCATCCATCAACTGCAGATAACTAGTGCTCACTCCATAGGGACACTCTGAGAAGTAAATCTCAATTAGTTCATGTAAGCACTTAGAACAATACTTCACACACATTAATGCTGATGACCATAATCACAAAAAGCTCATAAACACACAGACGTTTCTGGACTCTGTAATTCCAATGACTATTCCTGAGGTAAAAAGACTGCTTTAAATTACTTTGAATTCACAACACATCAGGTTTTCTAATGTCTTCTTTTTCCAAAATTTCATGGCTGTCATTTAGCTTATCAGATAAACTTCCTCATCAATATGTCAAGTTTTCTACAATACTACACTGGAATTCTATTTGTAACTGTATAAACATCAACTCAAAGAAATTTGCTATATTTAATAATAGTGACCTTCCTCATTGAGAAAATATATTTTCTTATCTCATTTATTGAGGTTTTATGTCCGTATTTAAAATCAGGTAATTTACCAACGATTGTTATATTTATTCCTAGATAAAACCTTTTCGGAGAAAGACTTAGTGACATATATCAGAATTTTAAATGCACATACCCTTTGACCTGGATTTCTTTTTTAAGAATTCAACATAAAGTAATACCATACAAGCGCATATATAAAAACCTAAAGCTACTTATTACAATAACAAAATCCTGGAAACAAGTTAAATGTCTATCAATAAGGCAATAACAATCTGCAGCATATTCATGGGATGGAAAAATATTCAACCATTACAAAAAATATAGAGTCAAAGGTATGGGCTTAGGGAAGAGTTCTTCTACAAAGCATTACGCTAAAAACAAAGGCAAACTGGAAAATTAATGTCTTCATTTATTTTAAATTGAGAAGTAGGAGAAACAAAAACATGATATGTTCCTATTAAGCATTTTAATCACCTTAAAAAAATGTAATATGACTTGGTTGATTGAATATTATTTCATTTCACCTTTTATGTCCTGCCTTGCTCTAGATAAGACTTAACAATGGCCCCATAACAAAGCATTTTTTTAAAGCTTTCTGCTCACATTTTACTCATAAATATTTAAGAATGCAAATGTCCATACAATGTAATGTGTAAGTTAACCAGCAATCCTTTGCAATATGCCTTTTCAATATAAAATCTCAATACCACAATTCAAAAGTTTGACTCCTCTTAAATCATTTTACTATGGCAATCCACTGAAAACTGAAATAATCTTTTGAGAGTGTGTCATCTTCGATACCAAGTGTTAGAGATCACACTACAGGAACAAAGTGATACTCTGTAATATGGAAACAAAGCTTTTCCTCCTAGGAAAGTTAAGTTCCAGAAAAGATAAATGTGAGCTTATTTTCAAACCCATGCAAAATTTTGCCTTTTATTCTAAATCTTGAGATCAAATGTTCTTCATCAATATATGGTCAAAAAATACACATGAAAGTTTTCTTAAAGAAAGAACACTAAATTCCTTAAAAGAATTCAATCACTACTAAATGTAATCACTAACTTCTGCCAGCCAGAAAAAAGGTCTTGAGTTCAGGAACTTCAGGGCCATATTATACCTGGTCCCAGATGCTATGAATAAACATTTCAAAAGTTTTTTTTGTTTGAAAATAAAACTACTACCTGCTTAACTTTGATACTGGTTGAACCACAGAACTGATTTTTAAGAGAATTTTTACTATTCACGTTTCTATATTATTCCAATTGTTTCAAAGGGCCAGTACTATTCCATGTACAAAAAAAAAAAAAGACGGTTAACTGACTTTTATGAACTTAAGCTTCTTAATATGAAATACAAATTGGTTTTGAAGCACTGAGAAAATGGCATAATCAAAACGTGGATAAAATGATAGGAAAAGGCGCTACTTTCTGAGGAACCCACAGGTGCTAGTATTTTTCACCCCACTGTCCATTTGTAAGGTATTTTGTGTTAATTTTGAAAGTTTAACTGAAACTAAACTCTAAAAAGTGTTGAGATTATCTTCAACGTTACCTTAAACAAGCAGGGTGGGAAAAAAACCCCAACCTACTGCACACAAATCGAGTGTTTGCCGTCTCAATCCTTATCGCTGGCGCGCGCATTCCAACAACAGTGACATCAGATCGAAACTACAGGGTTTGCCAGGGACCAACCACTCCTGCAGAGACAGCAGCCAGCGGCCGCGGGAGGTGGCACACGAACCCCGACCTCCGCCCACCGGGCCGCGGAACCCGCTCCCCGCGTCCAGCTTCGCCGCGCCAGACCTGTTGCGCGTCGCCACTCGTCCGCCTCCCAGAGAACTAAAGCCCGAGCCGGGCAGCGACGCCGCCGCGATGCACCTGCCCGCGGCCCGGCCCCGGCCCAGCCCCAGCGGCGGGGAGAGGGAGGAGAGCTGCCCCTGGCAGGACACCCTTGGCGGGAAGGGACGGGACGCCCCGGGCGGCACTCACCTTGGCGGCCGCGGCCCTGGCGGACATCTTGTCTCTTCCGCGCCTCGCGACGCTCCTCGGACCCGAGACTCCGCGCCACCAGCCGCCAGCTCCTCACGCTACAGCCCAGATAAACATCTCCCGGGAGCGAGCGGGGCTGGGGCGGGGGCGCCGAAGAGGCCCGGCCCACAGGGAGGGGACTCAACTCGGACAAAAGTCCGCGCAGCGCCCGCCCCGCCCGGGTCTCCCTGCGGGGCGCGCCGGGCCGGCGCCTAACCTCCGAGCGCGGCCGCCGCAGCAGTAGACGTCCGCACGGCCGCCCTCCCTCCACTCGGCAGCACTGGGGGCGTCAGGCTCCCCAGGCCTCGGCCGCCCACTAGCTCCTCGGAAACAGCTTCAGCACGTAACTTCTCGGGAGCGAGCCTCAGCCAGGGACGTGGCGTCGGCTGGGCAAGCCGGCGCCGGCAACCGCTGGCCGCCACGCAAACCTGCCGGCCCGGCCCGGCCCGGCCCACTGAGCATGCCCGGCGGGGGGCGGAGCCGCCCGTGAGGCGGGGCAAGAGGCGGGGCCATGAGGCGCGGGGCGAGCAGCCTGGCCAGCTTCCTGTCCGGATGCGACCCCTGTTGCGGAAGGAAAAGCCCAGTTTCCGAAGTAACTTGGCAAACGGAGTTTCCGCCGGTTGGCGGGTTTTCCTGTTTGTTCCTATCGCAGGTCCCGCCGAAATCGCCCCCAAGAAGCAAAGCCCCTGCGAACCCAGCCTTTCCGACCCGGGACGGAGACGTGCGCATCTGCTCATCAAGCCGCGGGGCCCGGCACGCACACCACACCCCCGGCAGATGGCTACAGCTGTCCGGCGTGCTCGGGCCTCATCTCTGAGGGGCTCCTGACGAGGTCAGAAGAACGGGTGTCCTTGACAAGCCAGCGGGTCCTGGTCCCCGGGCAGGAGCTTGAGAAAGACCCCAGAGCACTGTAGTACCTCGACCCTCCCACGCAGATCCCAAACTTCTTTGTCCGGCCGGTAGCCTGGGAAGTCAAAAGCATATTTTTGGCATCAATGCTAAAATTCTTAGTGCTGAGTGAATTCCTAAACCCAGTGCCTCCAGCTCGCGCGGAGCATAGAAGGCCTAACGAAGTTCAGTCCCCAGCCCAGCGCCATCAGCCACTGCTCCAACTTACCCCCATGCAGCCCGCCTCCTTGGACACCAAGGAAAATGCAGGAAACCATTCCCAGCCTTGCTATTCTACACAGATGTCAGGAATTCTCAGTAGCTGTAAATGCTACTGTCCTCAAAGGACCTAGTATAGTGCCACAAAATGTACACAAGAAATGCACACAAAGTGTAAACGTCAGGTTTTAAATCATGGTGTTCTCTTTAGAACTTAATTGTATGAAAAGATCAAGCTTAGCTAAAGAATATTTGTACATAAATACCATTTAAAATTTCAAAGTAAAATACCATATATTTTGCAATGTGAAGTTATATCTGAACGAGAAGTTCTGAGAAAAAAGCATTTTGCAAATCAAACCGTTATTCCTTTCTCCTCCCAGCCCCCTCAGAAATGGTTGAAGTAACTTTGGTTTTAAAGTCTTGTTGTATGTGACTTTTGCTTTTGAACAAAGTATTATTTATTCTTTTAAGACTGTAATTAGGAGTACCCATCCTGGCACAGTGGAAACGAGTCTGACAAGGAACCATGAGGTTGCGGGTTCGATCCCTGGCCTCATTCACCAGGTCAGGGATCTGGCATTGCTGTGAGCTGTGGTGTAGGTCACAGACGGAGCTTGGACCTGGCGTGGCTATGGTGTAGGCCGGCAGCTACAGCTTCCATTTGACCCCTGGCCTGGGAACCTCCATATGCCACGGACGAGGCCCTAAAAAGAAAGAAAAAAAAAAAAGACTGTAATTAAAATTTCCTTATGCGCAAATGCTATTTTTTAAAAATTGTGGCAATATTATGTATATTTTAAAAGGTGGCTGTGGAAGACCTTCCATATCATCTTTATTAGTCTTTCCATTTAATAAGATACACAATCAGTGTGACCTGCCTAGAAGTAATACTTGCTTCTTCAATAGACCTAAACCTGGAAACAGTATCTACAAATGCACTCAGACCTTTCGTCTTTCCTCATGTGATACTTTTCACCAAGCCTCCTGTATATAATTTAAATACTAGGTTAAATAATGATTTGTCAAAGACCTAACACATCTGATTACAGTTTTAGTTTATTTTACTTTTGCCATGATTAAAAAAATAAAATCAGCAAGAAATTTCACATTGAGAATGCTAATGCCTTAAAAACTACATTAATAAAAATATTTCAATGACTAATACTATCTTTAAATTTTTAATGGTATTTATAATATATAAATTTAGTTGTACAATGTATGTTTTATGTATCTCCTTTTTTTGGAGAATCGAGAAAATTTTTGTCATTTGTAAAAATAAAGGTAAAACATTGTCAAGAATTAAAAACACATCTCCATTCCTATGGTTTATATTGGGGGAGATGCTTTGATAAGAAGCAGAAAGCAGGAGTTCCCCTTGTGGCTCAGCTATAATGTAACAAACCCAACTAGTATCCATGAGGATGGGAGTTCAATCCCTGGCCTTGCTCAGTGGGTTAAGAATCCGGTGTTGCTGTGAGCTGCAGTGTAGGTTGCAGACACCGCTCAGATCTGGCATTGCTGTGCCTGTGGCACAGGCCAGCAGCTGCAGCTCTGATTCCACCCCTAGCCTAGTAACCTCCATATGCCACAGATGCAGCCCTAAAAAAACAAACAAACAAACAAACAAAAAAACTGATAAGCAAAATTTCATATAGTTGCCCCTTTAACAATCAAGAGTTTATCCACTGAGCACTCCCAAAATGTTCAAATTATACCATAACTTTAATGCATACATATGGATGTGGTTATAGCTCCTCTAGATAAATTTTATGGGAAGAAATAAAAGCAAAATTGAGATTCTCATTTAGAATTACAATAAAGCTTAACCAAGAATCTTTCAATTGCACAGACTATTTTATTTCTCATCATTTTATGCAATCTGAATAGGAAACTGAAAAACCACAACACTTATGAGACAACTTCCTGTGGGATTTTTGGTGTCTGTGGCGCAGACTGAAAAAAAAACTATGTGTGCAAAATCTTTATAAATCTTAGAACAATTTATTTAAACCGCTGTGCCCAGACAAACAACTTTATCCATACCCACATTTTCTATAAGTATGTTTCCATTACGAAAAAAAAAAAATCTTTAGAAAAGCGTATGTGTTATTTTTAGTATGAGCTGTGAGTTTACACATGAAACACAAAGGGGAAATAAAGCTCCCGTGGCAGAAAATGAGACAATCTAGATAATTTTACAGAAGAAAATATATATACAAAATACTAGAATTAGGAGAACGTTATCAAAGTATTGTTACAACAAAATAAATAATTCCAATCTAACTCTTGTGCCATATTTTTAAAAACTGTATAAATTGCTTCAGTTTTCTTCTGCCAGTAAAGGTGTATGACACCCTTTAAATAAGGAAAAGCTTTTTTTTGTTTGTTTTTTGCTTTTTAGGGCTGCATTTGCAACATACAGAGGTTCCCAGGCTAGGGTCAAATCAGAGCTATAGCTGCCAACCTACGCCACAGCCACAGCAATGCCAGATCTGAGCTGTGTCTTCAACCTACACCACAGCTCACAGCAACACCAGACCCTTAGCCCACTGAGCAAGGCCAGGGATAGAACCTGCAATCTCATGGTTCCTAGTCAGATTTGCTTCCGCAGCACCATGACAGGAACTCCAGGAAAAGCTCTTTAAGGCTCATAAAGTTTCTAGGTTTCACAGATCAGTAACATTTCAAAAAAAAAATTTAGGGGTACAATATAGGATGACCAGATTTTAATCTTATTTTATTTTGCAAAGTAAAGACATTTAAAAACAAACATTATGGGAGTTTATGATATAAAATGTAAATTTTATATCAAAGGTTTTGCCACACACAAAAAAACTAAAAGAATGTTACTATCACCAACATAATTTCATTTTTTAAAAGGGCATGTAGGAGTTCCCATTGTGGCTCAGCAGAAACGAATCTGACTAGGATCCGTGGGGACATAGTTTCGATCCCTGGTTAAGGATCTGGCGTTGCTGTGAGCTGTGGTATTGGTCACAGATGCAGCTCAGATCCCATGTTGCTGCGGCTGTGGTGTAGGCCAGCAGCTACAGTTCTGGGAACCTCCATATGCCATGGGTATGACCCTAAAAAGACAAAGGAAAACAACAACAACAACAAAAGGATATGTAAACACTAAAAACAAGGCATTTTTTATTCAGTTCAAAATAAAGTATAGTCTTTCCTAAGAAGAGTTCCTCCTAAGGAAGAAGGGGGCCATCCTGCCTCTGCCTAGGGCTTTCTCTTTTTAGGGTCCTGAATGTCACACAACCAGGCAGAATGGAAACTCCTTAATTCCATGGGATCCATGACTTAGCTGGACTGTAGGTCAAGCCTCTGACTCATTTCTCCTTCACAGCTTCTGCATCCCATCTTCTACACTCTCCTAATGATCCCTCAAAGACCCCCTCCCCAGCCCAAGCAAATAATTCACAGAGAAAAAAAGAAACTAAGGAATGGAAACTCCTTTCCCTTCCTGCCAAATATGACACACCTACCTTAAACATATGCTTTTCTTCTCTCTTTCCCTCCCCCCTGGGCTGGGAATCCCATCTGGGGGATGCCCCCTCCCCACCCCAATCCCTTCTGTCTGGCCATCATCTTTGTCCTCGCTCAGGTATAAGAGTCTACCTCTCTGAATTCAAGCTTCCCCTAGTGTCTCCCATCTTAAAAAGAGAGGAAAAAAGAAAAACAAAAATGTAAAATCCTGACCCCACCCAGGCTACCTTCAAAGGTGTGCCAGCAGTTGGGGCATGTGCCCTGCAGTAATGTCTTGACTTTATGAATTTACTCTGGATTTATGCTTTTTAAGTCAGGGTCAAGGGACAACGGAGACACACTGGGGACCTGGAGCCTCAAATCACATTGGTTCTGTCCCCTGTGCCTCCCTGGGGAGTGCTGCCATTTCCATGACTCCTGAATCCTGGCCCTCTGTCCCTGACAGTGATCCAGTGAGATCTAAGAGCCTGGATGGCAGGCAGCACCATTTCCCACCTTGGCAGGGGAGCTTCTCTTTTGGCCCCCATTCAGGCACCAAGCCTTCCCAGCATGGAGGTTTAAGGATCTTAGGTGGCTGCGGGTTGCTACAGGCTGCAGCAGCAGGCGAGGAGCTTGACTTCCCCAGACCTTGTGCATAGCCAGGGCATCTGGGTCAGGCGGCTTGTGACAAAAGGGTTCTGGTAGGCCTAGCAGGCAAATGGGACCCCCAGAACCCCTGAGGGACTGTTCTGCCTGTGATTATTCCCAGGTCCAAGGCTGTTCCCCCATCTGTCCCTGTTTGGGGTCCTCTCTCCTCCAGACCTTTCTAAGTCTGCCTGTAATTATGTCTTCTGGCCAGCTTAAGGGACAAACTCCGGAGACAAACCAGGAAATAGGAATTATATAATTTAAGTAATTCCTCATACAATTTAACTGTTTTTGGCCACACTTGTAGCATATGGATGTTTTCCAGGCCAGGGATTGAATCTGAGCCACAGCTGTGACCTAGTCTACAGCTACAGCAATGCCAGATCCTTAACCCAGTACACCAGGCTGGGGATTGAATCCATACTACCACAGAGACAATGCCAGATCCTTAACCCTCTTCACCACAGCAGGAACTCCCAAGTTAAATGTTCTCATCTTTGCATTTAAAACTAGCCTGAGGAGTTCCCATTGTAGCTCATCTAGCTGAGAACCTAACTAGTATCCATGAGGGTGTGGGTTCAATCCATGCCCTTGATCACTGGGCTAAAGGATCCAGCATTGCCAAGAGCTGTGGTGTAGGCTATATATGTGGCACAGATATGGCGTTGCTGTGGCTGTGGTGTAGGCCAGCAACTGCAGCTCCAATTTGACCCCTAGCCTGGGAACTTCCATTTGCTGCAGTTGTGGCCCTAAAATAAGCAAAAAGCAAACCAAAACAAAGACGAAAACCAAAAAAAAAAAACAAAAAAACTAGTCCAATGTAAAGATAAATGATAAAACTATATGAACTATATGTACCTTTAAGGATACTTTTTTCTGCTTTTTGAACAGAGGGTCCTGTACTTTCACTGTGCACTGGATCCCACAAGTTATACAGGCAGCTTTGAGTCCACCTCCCTTGACAGCCTATTCATGATGAGCTTCCAGAGAGTTCTCTCTCACCCTCATGTCTTTCTGTTGTCAGTGCCCAACCAGCTGTCTCTGCATTCTTCTTTTTCTCCCCTAATTTCACAATACAGGAATGCTTTCCTTCTGTAAAAGACTCAAGCAAGAGATATTTTTTAAAAGTCTAATTGAGCCACATCCTGCATTCCCATTACCCAGGAATACTAGTATGCAAAGTTAACTAAAGAGTATGTACCATATCACTTTCTGGGTATTTATTTACACATATATATGGAAAGAGAAATAGAGAAGTGTAGATACATAGGTATACATTTTTTAAACAAATGATAAACTATATTTACTATTTTATAATTTTTTTCACCTAATATGTTTGTCTTGGAGATTATATCAAACAATGAAAATCTACTTCATGATTTTAAAAAGACTGTCTATCATTCATAATATGGAGATACTATACCTAAGATGATTTTTATATTATAACATTGCAATAGAAATCCTTATCTATGGCGTTCCTGCTGTGTTATAGCTTTTTAAAGGATCCAGCCTTGTCTCTGAGGCAGTGTGGATTCGATCCCTAGCCCACGAACTTCTGCATGCTGCAGGTACAGTCAAGAAAAAAAATTCTTATCTAAGCCTTTTTGTGCACACCTACAAGTCTTTCTCTGGAAGAGTTATCTAAATGGATTTTTTTTGACTGAAGTACACGCTTATTTAAAATAAAATTTTATTTAAAAACTTTTTTTTTTTTATTTTTTGGCTGCACGCATAGCATGTGGAAGTTCCCAAGCCAGGGAAAGAACCATCACCAAGCAACAAACTCAGCCACCTCATTGACAACACCGGATGTTTAATCTGCTGAGCCACATGGACACTTCTAAAATAAAAATTTTAAACTGATACTGTCAACTTGCCAACCAAAAATACCAAATCAACCTATTCTGTTTCCCCTACTATATACTATATGAACACTTGATACTCATCTTTTGAATTTTCATCCATCAGGTAGACAAAAATGGTATATATTACTTGCCATTTATTTCACTTACTCCCCCTTTTTATTAGTCATTTCTTTTTGCTTTGCCTAAGTTCTTTAAGGATCCCCTTGTATTTAATGCATTCTAAATCTCTTCAGTTTGCTGTGTTTGTGTGTGTGTGTGTGAGTGTGTGTATGAAATAAATTTCTTTTGGAATAATTTTAGCTTCACAGATAGTTGAAAAGATAGTACAAAAAGTTCCTATATTCCCTTTATCCAGGTTCCCTTAATGTCAACATTTTATATAACTACCTTAGATGTGTGTAAAAAACTTAAAAATTAACATTGTTACATTATTACCAAAAGTGCACCAAGTCCTGCCAATTTTAACTCTTTAATTTCTCTGATATTTTTCCAATTTTGCCAAGCCTCCTCCTTTCCAAATCTTATGAAAACTAGTTTGGCCATGTTCATTTTGAGCCTCTAGGATTTCTTAAATTCAAGGTTGTGAACACAACTATGAGTGAGGGAGAGTATAAATTAAAAAACCACAGAGGACAACACAGGGTACAGCTGGAGTTTCATAGTTCTGATTATATTCAAGGAACTTTTTTCTCAGATTCATCTTTGTAAAAGAACTTCTTGAGATATTTTCTCATCTCAAATAATAAATGGAGGTTAGAAGAAATATTTTCTTTTCATTTTTTTATTTCTCAAATGAATTTATCACATCTGTAGTTGTATAATGATCATAACAATCTGATTTCACAGGATTTCCATCCCACAGCCCAAGCACATCCCCCCACCCCCCAAACTGTCTCCTCCAGAGACCATAAGTTTTTCATTGTCTGTGAGTCAGCATCTGTTCTGCAAAGAAGTTCTGTCGGACCTTTTTTCAGATTTCACATGTCAGTGAAAGCATTTGATGTTGATGTCTCATTGTATGGCTGACTTCACTTAGCATGATAGTTTCTAGGTCCATCCATGTTGCTAAAAATGCTGGTATTTCGTTCTTTTTGATGGCTGAGTAATATTCCATTGTGTATATGTACCACATCTTCTGGATCCACTCCTCTGTTTCCATGTTTTGGCTATTGTAAATAGTGCTGCAATGAACACTGGAGTACATGTGTCTTTGCGAGTCGTGGTTTTCTCTGGATAGATGCCCAGGAGTGGGATTAGAAGAAATATTTCTAACCCAGTTTAGTTTAAAGTCTGTCTTCCCCAAGTGGCAGGGAGTACCAAACTCAACGGATTAAGAAAGAGCTATTCCTTAAAAGAAGCTCAACAGTTTGGTCTCCCAGAGTATAATGTCTGAGTTTTGTTTACAATTTATGTGTGTATGTGTGATAAAACCTTTATAAAAGTAGTTTTTTAAAACAAACAATAAACATAAACTACAGAATAGTAGAACTCTGATAAAAAAAGTAAATACATTTTTTAAAAAAATAAAATTATCTAATTATTTTTACAAAATAAATTTAAAAAAACTAAAACTAGAATTATCTAATTATTTTTACAAAATAAATTTAAAATACTAAAAATAGAATTATCTATTTTTACAAAATAAATTAAAAAAACTAAAAATAGAATTATCTATTTTTACAAAATAAATTTTAAAAAAACTAAAAATAGAATTATCTAATTATTTTTAAACTAAAAATAGTTTTAAAAAACTAAAAACAGAATTACCTGGAGTTCCTGTTGTGGCTCAGTGGTGAACGAATCAGACTATGAACCATGAGGTTGCGGGTTTGATCCCTGGCCTCGCTCAGTGGGTTAAGGATCTGGTGTTGCCGTGACCTGTGGTGTAGGTCACAGACGTGGCTCAGATCCCACTTTGCTGTGGCTCTGGTGTAGGCCAGCAGCTACAGCTCCAATTAGACCCCTAGCCTGGGAATCTCCATATGCTGCCAGTGTGGCCCTAAAAAGACAAAAGACAAAACAAAAACAACAAACCAGAATTACCATTTGATCCAATCCCACTCCTGGGCATCTATCCAGAGAAAACCATGACTCAAAAACACACATGCAAAAAAAAAAAAAAAAAAAAAAAAAAAGATACATATACTTCAATGTTCATCGTAGTACTATATACAATAGCCAAGACATGGAAACAACCTAAATGCCCATCGACAGAGGAGTGGATAAAGAAGATGTGGTACATATACACAATGGAATACTACTCAGCCATTAAAAGTAAAGAAATAACAGCATTTGCAGCAACGTGGATGAACCTAGAAACTATCATGCTAAGTGAAGCCAGACAGTGAGACACCAACATCATATGCTGTCACTTACATGCGGAATCTTAAAAAAGGAGACAATGAACTTCTTTGCAAAACAGATACTGACTCACAGATTCCGAAAAACATAAGGTTTCCAAATAAGACAGGTTGGGGGGTGGGGGGATGCTCCTGGGGTTTGGGATGGAAATGCTATAAAACTGGGTGGTGATGACTGTTGTACAACTATAAATGTAATAAAATTCATTGAGTAATTTTAAAAAAAGAAGAAAGGAATCTGTAAAAACTGGAAACAAACTGGGGTGAGAAAATATACATTACTTTGGTGTCATAACCATATAAAGAAAAGATTATTTCCAATAATTTGTACAAAGTGATTTAACTATATTCTCAGTGGAGTATCTTAAGGAAAAGGGGAATGCAAAGAAATCTTAAATTTCTTTCAGTAGTCTGTTAGTAATACTATCAGCATTATTACTTTGAAACTTCTATCTGTGTGTGTGCATTAATATAAAACTGTAACATATTAGTGTATTAATATATAATTACATATTACTATCTATAACTATATATAAGGGTATTAATATATAATTATATATTACTATCTATAACTATATATAAGGGTATTAATATATTAGGATATTTAAGATGTATTAGTATTATCAACATATAACAATGTATAATATCAGCATTATTACATTATATATATAATAGTTTCAAAGTTAAATATAAACATATAACAATTTAAAAGTAATGTTAAAATTATATATGTTAATATACCCTAGTAATGCTAATATTATGTTTTTACAGTAGTTATATATTAGTTAATATAACTAATACAATATTAGTTAAATATTAGTTGATATAATGATATTAATATATGTCAGTGTATGCTAACATTATTAGGGACCAAAATTTTCCATTTAAGAGAAAACAGAAAAAAGTATAAAATTGAAGGCATTAAATAAAAATTTCACAACTTTTTTTTTTAGGGCCATAGGTGCAGCATAGAAGTTCCCAGGCTAAGGGTCGAATTGGAGCTACGGCTACCAGCCTACACCGCAGTCACAGCAAGGCCAGATTCAAGCCAGGTCTGCACCTATACCACAGCTCGTGGCAACATCAGATCCTTAACCCACTGAAAGAGGCCAGGGATTGAACCCCCATGCTTGTAGATACTAGTTGGGTTCATTTCCACTGAGCCACAACGGACATTCCCACAATTCTAATTTAAGTTTAAAAATCAGAATAACAAACTTAAAAGTATATCTAAGAGAAAAAGAAACATAGACATGTATATATATATATTTCAGGACCCATGGAGATACCAAAATCTGCAGAAGCTCAAGTTTCTTCCATAAAATGGTGTGGTATTTGTATATAAGCTAGGCACATCCTCCTGTATACTTTAAATCACCTCTAGTTAACTTATAACACCTAACATGAGGTAAATGCTGTGTAAATGGTTACCAGTGTGCAGCAAATTTAAGTTTTGCTTTTTGTAACTCTCTGGAATTTTTTTTCTGATTACTTTTGATCTGCTATTGGTTGATTCCATAGATGCAGAACTTTTAGAAAACAGAGAACTCTGTGTGTGTGTGTGTGTGTGTGTGTGTGTGTGTGTGTGTGTGTGTATTTCCCAGCTCTTGCAATTGAAAAAATGCTCAACATCACTAATTATTAGAGAAATGCAAATCTAAACTACAATGAGGTACCACCTCACACTAGTCAGAATGCCCATCATTAATAAGTCTACAAATAACAAATGCTAGAGGGGGTGTGGAAAAAAGGGAACCCTCCTACACTGTTGGTGGGAATGAAAACTGGTATAACCACTATGGAAAACAGTATGGAGATGCCTCAGAAAACTAAATATAAAACTATCATATGATCTATCAATCCCATTCCTGGGCATATATCCAGACAAAACTTTCATTCTAAAAGATACATGCACCCCTATGTTCACTGCAGGACTATTCACAATAGCCAAGACATGGAAACAACCTAAATGTCCACTGACAGATGAATGGATGAATAAGATGTAGTACATACACACAGTGGAATACTACTTAGCCATAAAAAAGAACAAAATAATGCCATTTGCAGCAATATGGATGGAACTTGAGATTCTTATACTAAGTAAACCAGAACAAGAAAGACAAAATATCCCTTACATGTGGAATCTAAAATATGGCACAAATGAACCTATCTACAGAACAGAAACGAACTCATGGACATAGAGAACAGACTTGTGGTTGCCAAAGGGGAGGGGGAAGGAGTGGGATGGACTAGGAGCTTGGGGTTAACAGTCCAAACTACTGCATTTGGAGTGGATAAACACTGAAATTCTGCTTTATAGCAAAGGGAACTATATCCAATTACTTGTGATGGAACATGATGGAAGATATTATGAGAAAAAGAATGTATATAAATGTATAATCAGGTCACTTTGCTGTAGAGCAGAAATTGACAGAACATTATAAATCAACTATAATAACAAATAAAATAAGTAGAATTTTTAAAGGACCAGAAATAATAAAAACTCAATAGAAATCAGTCTAATCAATGCCTACACTGTAATTTTCCTGCCAGGAAAGGCTGATTCCAGGTCTGGGGCAAGAAATATACATCCCAATCCTGGGACATGTTGTGCCAGAAAGCAAGTAGGTAAATGCTGTGCAAAGAATAAGGATTAAAGGGATACAGAAGCCAACAATAAGTAGCTCCCACTGGCCAAAGATGAAACAATTTGAGCCTCAAGGAAAAAAAAAAAAAAAAGACTGAAACACACTGAATACTAAAACCCACGAATTCATAATACAAACATACCTTATGCTTTTATACTTGCAGATATTTTGGGGGGTTTTTTTGTTTGTTTTTTGTTTTTGTTTTTGTTTTTGGTCTTTTTGCCTTTTCTAGGGCCACTTCCCATGGCATATGGAGGTTCCCAGGCTAGGGGTCTAATTGGAGCTGCAGCCACCAGCCTACGCCACAGCCACAGCAACGCCGGATCTTTAACCCACTGAGCAAGGCCAGGAATTGAACCCGCAACCTCATGGTTCCTAGTCAGATTCGTTAACCACTGCAACATGACGGGAACTCCAGATATTGTGTTTTTTATAAACTGTAGGTTTGTGGCAACCCTGCATTGTCAGATGGTGGTTAGCATTTTTAAGCAATCCGGTATTTTTAAATTAAGGCAATTAACATTTTTTTTCAGACATTGTATTATTGTACACCTAAAAGACTACAGTATTGTGTACCAGAAAATTCATCTGAGTCACTTTATTGCCATGATCTCGATTAGAACCTTTGTTATCTCTGAGGTATGGCTGTAATATCAAAAAAGAGAGTAAATAATCAAGAGATCATCCCCTCCAAAAAACTGCCTACTGAGCATCTCTAGATGTGACTCAGGCACCAATCTTTATTCTGTAAATTGTCAGTTAAAAGGAAAGAATACATTCTGTCTGAACACTACTGCAGATAACCAAATAACTAACTGATGAGGGAAAGCTTCTCATTAAAGAAAAAAGGAACTCCAGCTAACAAATCTGGAAGGAATGACAGAATTAGGAAATTATTATCTTGTTGTAACACTGAAATAACAGATGCGGGTAATGATCATCAAAGGATCAACCCATCCATCAATGTCAACATCATTAAAAGGCAAGCCTCTGTAATAGGACTGGAAGCACATGGTCAGTACTCTCAACAAAGAACTGCCCCCAGAGTGGCACCTGAATGAGATTCACATAGAAGGTGACTTCCATAAACAGAAATGCAAAGAGATGGAGTTGCAGGTTAAATGACTCCACAAGGAAACCGAGACAAATACCGAATGTGGGAGGTTCTATACAAGAAAACTGACCAGTTTTCAAAACAAATCAATAGTAAAAAAGAAAAGAAAAGCAAGTTGGGACTGCTATGGACCTTATGTGGATGGACTCCTTTTGAAACCTACATGTTGTAAAAAGACATTTTTGAGACAACTGGGGACATTTAATTCTGGGCTAAGTGTTAGATGATACCAAGATGTGATAATGGCATGTGACTATGTAAAGTATCCTTTCTGAGGAGACGCATATTGAAACATGCAGAGTTGAAACAGCATAATTTTGGGGACGTGCTTTAAAATACTTCAGCAGAAAGAAAAAGAAAAATTTTTAGAGACAAAAATGCAGCCGAAGAATGAGAACTGTTGATTCCAGGCAACGGGCATATGAGAAGTTTAATGTATTTTCTTTCTACTTTAGAGTATGTTTGAATGTTGGTGTACATTTGACATTTCTTTCATGAAAATCAATAAAAACAAAAATATTCCCATCAGCAAAGGTAGGTAGATTACAAATAACTGTCAGACATTCTTGCCATCTTTGTGTCTGGATGCTTCATGGCAATATGACACTGCGGGTCTTCTCAGCAAGACGTAGAGTCTTTCTTTTCCACCCCCTGAATCTGGGCAGCAGTGTGACTTGTTTTCACACATGATACAGGCAGAAGCCTAAAAAGCATCTGGCCACTGGGGCTTGCTCTCTCTTGCTACTAAGAACCCAGGGACAAGCAGGGGAAGAAGCCCAGGCAAGCCTGCTGGAGAGGTCACATAGAAAAGAAAGGAGATGCTCTGGCTGACAGTTTGCCAACATCCAGACAAATGAGCAAGGGAATTCTAGACCATCCAGTCCCAGCCAAGTCACAAACTGACAGCCTCTGCATGAGTGAGCCCAGGTAAGTCTAGCAAAAGAACCACTCAGCTGATCTGAACCCAAACTGCCAGCCCAAAGAACCATGATTGTCTTCAAAGGACCACAGATAGAGATGGAAACCTAGGGGACTTTGGAAGACCACTATAAGTTAATAATTGCTCCAGAAAGCCATCAGAACAAGGCAGGATTTTTTTTTTAATTTTCCCTCCTCCCAGCAACTGAGGATGGTAACAATCCTTTAATTTTAAAATCCATGTTAGTTTCAGAAACATTTCAAAAAAATTGTTTTGGTCACAATGTCCCAACAAAAAGCCTCTCCATTTATATTTCAAAAGTATCAAATAGTGTCAATAAACTCGCTAGTACAAAAAAAAATGATGTACACTGTATTTTTAAAGGCCTTTTGGATTGTGTTTAGTAGTAAGCAAGCTGCTGGTGTATCTTGGGAGAGATCAAATGGTGCTGGGAAAGGGAAAAGGAGCTTGCTTTCCATTCCTGTGTGAATGCAACAAGCAGCAAAACAGCAGTTACTCCAGTTAGCTGGTACTCAGCTGTGCTTTCTGTCAGCAGAAGATTCATTTAGTGAATGCTGCAGATTTGGGATATTTGAACCTAGGGAAGGATTTGTATTTCCCTGCTGAGAACTCCCACTGACAGGGTTCCCATTACCTTTCAGAATCCCAGTGCACTTCCAGTTGTCCATATAGTTAGCTTTCCACAGTTGTACACAGCCATGTCTCCTGAGACGACAGCACTGTCCCTATTATATTCCAGCTCACTTGCCAGACCTGGGAATTATGATTATCAAACTGAACCACCTCCTGGATTTCAAATTTGGTTGGCCCACTGGGAGAAATAAGTTCTTTTCTCACAGGCTTTAGTGTAAAAATTCTCACATCTTTGATTGCTATGCCTAGGATGTAGAAAGACCTCCCCAAGTTTGGAGCAAAAGCAATGTCATGGACAGGATCTGTGACTGTCATGAGGGTTTTGGCTTTGGCATATTTCCTGGCGTTCTCATTATATTCGAAAATGTGCACCTTGGCCATTGCATTAGGACTACTGTTGTTGCTGCCCACTGCGATCATGGCAGGGGTGAGCGAGAGCTTGAAGGATTCCAAGAAATGCAACTGCAGCTTAGCTTGCAGGAAACCTCATGCTGCAGAGACCACTAGTTGAGGTTCATGACATTTGGTACCTCATATATTCTTACTATACTGTCTGCAGGGCAAGTGGCTAACATAAGACCCATATGCTTGGATGCAAACTTCACATGGGTAACAGATGTCCTACTGTCCACTAGCCATGTCCTCTTTACCCAGTGGCTGTATCCTCACAGTTTATCATTTGATTCTCCTATTATTTCTTCCCATACAGCAGCTGTTCGGTCAAAAGAACAGGAAGCCAAAACCTGGCCAAATTCAGGATGGGCCCACGTCACACACCACACCGATCCACTATGTGTCTTCCAGCTAGCAATGCAATGGCAATCCCCACTTTCAGTTTTGTCCCAGACCTTGACACTCTGGTCGCTGGAGCAGGTGGCCATCTGCCACCTGTGAAAGTTTAAATTCACATCGTGGGTGAAATCCTTGTGGTCCGCATCGATGTTGCGTGCCACAAACATGGCTGCACCGGGCTCTTCCTGCCTCTGAGAGGGCGGTGTGGCTGCATGCAGACCACAGCCCACCAGGACCTGGGGTCAGGGTGAGCCTGAACAAGGCAGGCTTGCTTGACTAGTGGAGGTGGGAGAATTGCCTCAGGTCCTTGGGTGGGGGATGGGGTGAGGCCTACATTTGGATTCAAACCAAGGGCAGGAGTTTGAGGACTACCTTTCTGACTATCCCACATGCTTTATGGGATGCTAAGGAGGAGCTACTGCTCAAAGAAAGAGGAAGAGACAGCCTTTTCCGACCCCCTCTTCTCTTGGATGATTAAACTGTAGCAGAGCCTCCCTGCCTGCCCGCTTGCATCTCTCACAAGCACCCTATCTAAAGCAATTTCTTGCCTATCACTTTGTTTCTTACTAAATTCCTTCTGCACGGAGGCATAAAGAACCTGAACTCAGTGAGTCCAGATACCGGGTGAATGATTCTAATTTATAACCATGGGTTCAAGTCCCAATCTGGGTTCTGGCTAGCTTCAGGACGTTAGTGCGGTCAGTTTCAGTCAGATTTTAACTCCTTGTGCTACAGAGGGAACTCTGAGCTGAGGTGGGGGGTTTTTTGTCAGTTTTTTTTTAAGGGCTGCACCCGGGCATGTGGAGGTTCCCAGGCCAGGGGTCAAATCGGAGCTGCAGTTGCCAGCCTGTGCCACAGCCACAGCAACGTGGGATTCGAGTGCGTCTGCGACCTACACCACAGCTCAAAGCAATGCAGGATCCTTAACCCACTAAGCGAGGCCAGGGAACAAACCTTCATCCTCATGGATGCTAGTCGGGTTCCTTAACTGCTGAGCCATGACAGGAACTCCCTAAGGTATTTTTTACTGAAAGAAAATACTAAAGGATTTTAAATGATGACTGATGAATTTGGTTGAATCATATAACTTTAAAATATTCTTTGTAAGGATTGTGCAGCTCATCTTGGTACCATTAGCAAAATACTGTACTTATAAAATACAAATTCAAGATAATTAAATATTTCCCTATAATACTAGCTATTTATTTGGAAATAGCTGAAAGTTAACTTGATACTTTAATTTGTGATGAATATGGCTATTTTTAGTACATTAGAATTATTGTTTGCACACATTGCCACTTACATTTACATGATAATTTAACCTCTTCATTTATATTTTTAAAGCGGCAGTATAATTTTATGTAAGGACATTCTTTAAATAAGAATCTTATAAGTAAATGACCATATTTTATACTATTTTTATTGCATTTATTTGGTAAATGCCGCAAAAGTCTTTTGGCCTATGAGTTTGGGTTTAACATTATTCAATGAGGTTTAACAACACAAAAAGATGGTATATGGGAAGAATGGACTTTAAAAATGAAAAAAAAAATTGGTGGCAGCTTTATTATTTGTGAAACTAAACTAAAAGGGGACAAATGGAAACTTGAGGCTGGGTTCAGGGTTGATAGTGCAGAAACTAAGGACAACAGACAGACCCCTCATTTGGGGGAGTTCTTTTGAGGTTCTTCCTTCTTTTTGAAAGGGCAACACAAAGAGCTAGGAAAAGCCATTAGATTAATTATCATTCTACTTGATACTAAAATAAATGTTCTCTCCAGTTAACAAAGTGTGGACACATATGGTGAAAGCATCAGAAAGAACATGATGGAAATAATCTGGGAAAGGTCTTCTTGGACTGAAGTTTCCCTCACCTGCACCACAGTGGGGGTGACCTGGAGGAACTGGTGTCAGGGGTTGGGGGATGGGCCAGACTGACTCTTAGACCCCTTCTGGCCATAATTTTCAGTAACTGAAAAGGTCAAAAGCTAAAGGTCTTGTTCATTCCTGACACCTATGAGGACAGTGTCAGATGTGGTTATTTGTAGTGTCAACTAAAAAAAAAAAAAAAAATACAACCTGAAAGTTGAGAGTTAAGTTTTATTTTGGGTGAAATTAAGACTTAAGCCCAGAAGACAGCATCTCAGGTAGCCCCGAGAAACCACCTCCAAGGAGGTGAGGGGGGGAAGATAGGATATGTGAGCTTTTGCAACAAAGGGGAGGTAGTAGGAACAAAAGATTTACAGATAAGCGGGTTTATAGAAGATGTACAGAAAACCCTTTCTATGGGAAGACATAAAGGTCTGGGTGTATTGGAATCACTCCTTTGATATGCTTTCCTGAGTTTCCTCACTGCTCATTGGCCCACCCTTGTGAGTGGCTGGCTATTCTCATAGATGACCATGACATCTTTTGTTCTGTCCACTAAATACTGCCTAAGAGGAAAGGGAGAATATCAAGATATAAGCCATTAAGGTGAAGGGGGAGGTGCCTGCAGCCATGCACACATTTTATAGAAGTTTGCTGCTGGTCTTGTGAAAAGTAACTACAACTCACAAGGAGCAGACATCGCCATGAAGGATTTTAGTATTTTTCTAGATACTAGGAGATGAAACAAGGGGGCTCCTGCAAATAACTATCTGAAGACCTGTTCTTCCAGTTTTCCCAGAGTACAGAGCACCTCACTCCCGGTCTCCATCCTGAGCTCCACTCAGGGGGTGCTGTGGGTCAGTAGCTACAAGCGGCTCATGTTCTACTCAATGTAGAGGTTGATGGCAAGTGCCAAACTTCAGTTCACAGTAGGTTTTACAAAGTTTTAGAAAGACACATATTATAAAACTATATACTTTGTTTCTATGAAAAGCTAACTTTAAACATGTTTTATCTTAAATATGATTAATATTTCCAAAAGAGAGTACATATTATAGGTAAATGAAATTTTATAAAAGCTGGTCAAATTAATTTTAAAAACACATAAAAATCCAGCTAAACTTACATCTATGTGCGAGAGAGTGTATGTTTTGAAAGGGTGTGGTTTCCTGACTGAGTTGTTTGGAAACATTCTGACAAAGCCAAATTCATTTCTCTGATATCCTGAAGGCAGCAAAGCTAAAACAATATTCCTACACATATAATCAATTTAAGTCAATAAAGAAATGAAATTTAAAAGAGATTTCTAATAAATAACCTCCTAATTCCTTTTTGTAAACAGACTACACAAATAGCTGGATTAAAAAATTTAGTCATTCACTCATTAACTCATTTTTTATCTATCAAAAATATTCATATATCTCTTTATTTTAACAAATATTTGCATATCTCTTAGCATGTGCCAGAAACAATTTCTTTTCATTTTTTTTTTTTTTTTTGCTTTTTAGGGCCACACCTGCATGCAGCACATGGAGGTTCCCATGCCAGGGGACCGATCGGAGCTATAGCTGCTGGCCTACGCCACAGCCACAGCAATGCCAGATCTGAGCCGCATCTGCGACCTACAACACAGCTCATGGCAATGCTGGATCCTTAACCCATTGAGCGAGGCCAGGAATCGAACTCGCAACCCTCATGGTTCCTAGTCAGATTCGCTTCAGCAGCGCCACAACAGAAACTCCTTTTTTTCCATTTTAAAAAATATTTTACACTCCTTTATTGTCACTTTTGTTCAGTGTGATGCCACGTTCAAACTACTCAAGAATACATTTAAAATGTGGTCCTGGGGACTTCCCATTATGGCTCAGCGAAACGAATCTGACTAGTATCCATGAGGATGCAGGTTCGATCCCTGGCCTCACGCAATGATCCAGTGTTGCCATGAGCTGTGCTGTGTAGGTCACAGATGCTGATCGGATCCCGAGTTGCCGTGGCTGTGGTTTAGGCTGGCAGCTACAGCTCCAATTCGACCCCTAGCCTGGGAACCTCCATTGCCACGGGTAAAGCCCTAAAAAGACAGAAAAATAATAAATAAATAAATAAATATGGTCCTAAATGCAGAATGCTCTCCTACTAAGGGAAAAGCACAACCCCCTTGGTCAGCACCTCACACTGTGTTGTCAGTAGTAAAAAGATCCTTGAGCAGTGCAGTCCTCTTCACCATCCCCACCCTACCTCAAGGGAAATGCAGTTCCATCTGGACTCACTTATGCTTCTTTCACTATTGTTAAGTGAAATTATTAACAATGGGAGGTCCAAGTCAACCCAGGACACAGCAATAACAGACAAAAAGACACAAATAATACAATATATAATAAGTAATTACACATGTTATTGCTTTAACATAAATAGGTAGGTATGGAAATTATATTATTCTGCTTTATTTCCCTTTCTGTTACATAAATGTTATTATTTAAATAAAACAATAGAACTAGTTAATAATGGCAACCAGTAGTAATTAATAGGACTAATTAAATGATGTTTGAAAGATATTTTAAAATGTTTCTGTCCTCTGAAACAGCAATTTAATTTACCTCTCTTAAAATTATTAGACATTTAAATTTTGTAGGCTTGATATTGTACTTTTTTTTTTTTTTTTTTTTTTTGCTTTTTATGGCTGCACCCACGTCATATGGAAGTTCCCAGGCTAGGAGCTAAATCAGAGCTATAGCTGCCAGCCTATACCACAGCCACAGCAATGCCAGACCAAGCTGTATCTGCAACTTACACCACAGCCCACAGCAACACCGATGCATGACACCATGAGCGAGGCCAGGGATCGAATCTGCATCCTCATGAATCCTAGTCAGGTTCTTTACCACTGAGCCATGAAAGGAACTCCCTGTATTGTGTACTTTAAAGATATATAAATGTAAAACTTCATAAAAGGAAAACATAAATACAACAGGGGTAAACAGGTATTACCTTTATTTAACTATCACACACACATACACCCTGTTCCCTTCTGCTCCATGATCCAATAAGATATTTTTATTCTTTCTGCTTCTTTTCCCCATAATACTTCTCTGAACTGCCTACAGCCCTTGAGACATCCCTCTTTCCTTCATGTGGTGCCAAAAGTGAACACAGACATATTTAAATTCACTCTGATTTGTAACTCTGCCTTTTTCAAGCCCACAGGACAATGATCTCCAGTGTCAGTCCAAATTGGCGATATCAAGCCAAACATCCTCTCAACAAAAACATTTGAGCATATAGCAGTTTATTTACTAGCAAGAGCAGGTTTTTAGACTTGGGGAATCCATTTCTAACTTTCCAAAAACACCCATCTATTTTCTATTTACAGGCGTGTTTGTTAATCAGCTTCCTCTAGAAACTTGTCAAATAAGCTATGTCTAAAAGATTCACTGTTTTATACAACTTTTTCATTTGAAATAATTATAGATTCACAAAAAGTTGCAAAGAAATGTATAGAGAAGTCCTGCATTGCTTTCACCCAGCCTGATGTCAGCATCTCATACAACTCCAGTACAACACTGATACCAAAAAATGCGCACTCGTACAATTCAAAGGCTGTATTTAGATTTCGCCAGCTGTATGTGCACTCGTGCATGCCTGCCTGTGCATGTGTATAGCTCTACACAACTTGTATAACCACAACCACCACCACCCAGACACTCATACTGCATCTTCACCACAGGGCACTTCATACCATCCCTTCATAGCCAGAACCACCCTCTCCCCTAACCCCTAACCTCTGGCAACTACTAATCTGTTCTCCAACCCTATAATTAAATTACTTCATGAATATTACATAAAGGGAATAACATGGCATGCAACCTTTAGGAATTGGCTTTTTTCACGCAGCATGACTTCCCTGAGGTTTATACAAGTTGTTGCGTGTGTCAACAGTTCCTTCCTCTTTACTGCTGAGTAATGTTCCATGATCTGGGTGTATCACTGTTGGCTCAACCATCACTCACTAAAGGACATTTGAGTAGTTTCCAATTTCTGGTGATCATGAATAAAACTGCTATGGATATTGCCCTAGAAAAGGCAAAAAGACCAAAAAAAAAAAAAAAAAAAAACCTGCCATGGATATCTATGTACCAATCCCTGCATGAAAATAACTCTTCATTTCTCTGGGATAGATGCCTAATAATTCAAATGCTGAGACCCTATGGTGAATCCATTTTTGCTTTTGAAAGGGACTGCCAAACTACCTTCCAGGGTAGCTGTACCATTTTACACCCTTCCCAGCAGTGATGAGGGATCACATGCCTTTGCACACTTGTCAGCATTTGGTGTTATCATTATGTTTTCATTTTAGCCATCCTGAGAGATGTGTAATAATAGCTAACTGTGGTTTTCATCTACATTTCTCTGATAGCTAATGATGTTGAACAGCTTTTCATGTGCTTATATTTCACCTGCAGAGCCCCTCCAATGAAATGTTCATCTTTTGTCCATTTTCTTTTCTTTTTCTTTTTTTTTTTTTTTTGATCTTTTTGCCATTTCTTGGGCCGCTCCCGAGGCATATGGAGGTTCCTAGGCTAGGGGTCGAATCGGAGCTGAGCTGCCAGCCTACGCCAGAGCTGCAGCAACATGGGATCCGAGCCGAGTCTGCAACCCACACCACAGCTCATGGCAACGCCAGATTGTTAACCCACTGAGCAAGGGCAGGGATCGAACCCGCAACCTCGTGGTTCCTAGTCGGATTCGTTAACCACTGCGCCACGATGGGAACTCCTGTCCATTTTCTAAAGATGGGTTTGGGAGTTCTTCCTACAGTCTTGATACAAGCACCTTGTTGCAGACATGGTTTGCAAATATATTTTCCCCAGTAAATAGATTGTCTTTTCATCCTTTCAAAAGGCTTTTTCCCAGTGCAAAAGCTGTTTGTTTTGATTAATTGAAATTTATCACTTGTTTTTCTTTTATGGATTACATATTTGAAATCAAGTCTGATTGATCAAGATGGTGGAGGAGTAAGACATTGTGCTCACCTTTCTCCACAAACACATCAAAAAAACACATCTACGAGTAGAATGATTTGCACAGAACATCTACTGAACACTAGCAGAAGAATTTAAACCTCCAAAAACTGCAAAAAAACCTCCAAATAGGGAGTTCCCGTCGTGGCACAGTGGTTAACGAATCCGACTAGGAACCATGAAGTTGCGGGTTCGGTCCCTGCCCTTGCTCGGTGGGTTAACGATCCGGCGTTGCTGTGAGCTATGGTGTGGGTTGCAGACGCAGCTCGGATTCCAAGTTGCTGTGGCTCCTGCGTAGGCCAGTGGCTACAGCTCCGATTCGACCCCTAGCCTGGGAACCTCCATATGCCGTGGGAGCGGCCCAAAGAAATAGCAAAAAGACAAAAAACAAACAAACAAACAAACAAACAAACAAAAAAAACCCTCCAAATAAATGGGTAAAACAAAAGAGAAAAAAAAAGATAGAGAAAAGGAATCAGGACGATGGGACTAGGATTCCTGAGAGGGAGCTGGGAAAGAGAAAAGGAACCCACACCCTGGGAAGCCACCTAACTGATAGGGAGATCAGCCAAGATGGAAGGACCTAAGTCACCAAGAAAAGCACAGCAGCTGGACTGAGGAGGACAAAGCAGAGTGAGAGCTGCACAGATCATCTGCACCATCTCCCCAGACACCACAGCCTGAGTTGCTCGGGTGGGGGCTGGGTACTGAGACTCAGGCTCTGGAGGTCAGTTCTGGGGAGAGGACTAGGATTAGAGAGGTCAGTTCTGGGGAGAGGACTAGGATTAGGGAGACAGCCTGAGGAGCTAGGGTGCAGTGTGCCATGGGCTGGAGAGCAGAACACAATAGTTGAGGAAACTTGGGAGGAGGTCTGGGCCTGCAGGAGAAGCAAGGTGCCACTGTTGGGGAGGGCGAGAGGAGGAGGGATGGACCACCACAGGAAACTCCTTCACCATGCACACATGGACTCTTGGAGGGCAGGGTGCCTCTAGAGCAGACTATGGGTGGCAAGAGGCCACTTGCTTGGGCTACAGGAGACTGGGTGCTTCTCGTGCGGGCTACAGGTGGCTGGGCACCTCTTGTGTGGGCAAAGGGCAGGAGGGGGCTAGGCACTACACGGTACCTCTTGCGTGATCTACAGGTGGCAGGGACAAACCACAGCAGTCATCTCAGAAACCAGGGGGAGGTGTGGACTGTCACCACTAGGGGTCTGTGAACAGGTTCCACATGTGGCCCCAGTCACCACAGAGGTCAGCAAAAAAGAGAGCACTGCAACTGAGCACCACCCGTTGTTGCTCCCACTGCCCTGGGAACATACCCACCCTGCTGCTGCCACTGCCAAACGCTCCAACAGCATCTACACATGTGTGATCACTGACACTTCCCAAGATCCTGCAACTAGGAGCAGCCTATAAAGCACCTCCTGCATGGGCTAAGCGGGATAGGGTGCTTCTTGCATGGACTACAGGTGACAGCAGCAAACCAATGCAGTTATCAATGATTCTAGAGGTGGGCATGGCCCTCCACCACTAGGGTCTGTGAACAGGCACCACTTGCAGCCCCAATCACCTCAGGGTACCACAGAGGAGGACACTATAACTGAACTCCACCCATTGTTGCTCTTACTCCCCTGGGAACTCACTCATATACCCTGCCACTGCCACTGCCAAATGCTCCAGGCACCACTTAAATCTGCCTGTGGCTCATTACCACTTCCCAGGGCCCTGCAACTAGGAGTCGCCTGCACCACCTTCCTGCAGGTCCTTGCTACTGTCAAAAGCCTACCAGCTAGGCACTAACTACTAGCCCTACGCATTGCCTCATTCTCCTTGGAAACACTCAGCACCCTGGAGATAACAGCCTGCTCATACCTAAGAAAGAGATGGCAAATATCCAAACTCACACACCAAAAATAAATAGTCACCTCCTTCAAAATACAAAGGGGCACTCCTGCATAGAAATAGCCCTCTAAGACTACAGTTTGGTTTCCCTAAACTCATAGAAAAAGAAAAATATAAGCAAAATGGAGGAGCTCAGGAACCAGTCCCAGTTAAAATAACAATGAAAAAAACCCCTGCAGTCTATTAGACATGGAGTTCAAAAAGGAGATAGCAAAAATACTGACAGAAATAAGGCTGGATGTCAAGTAATTAAGGGCAGATATAAACAGAAATGCAGATTACTTTAGAATGGAACTAGAAAATAAAAGGATGAATGCAGAAAAAATAGAAAATTCATTTGTAGAGATGCTAACTGAGCCAAAGGCGCCAAAGAGCAGATTGAATAATGCAGAGGAACGAATTAGTGACTTGGAAGATAAAATAATGGAAATCACCCAATCAGGACAGCAGACAAAAAACCAAATGAAAAAACACAAAAGCAATATAAGAGATCTATGGGATAACATAAAGTGGGCCAATCTACGCATAATAGGAATTCCAGAAGGAGAAGAAAAAGAAAAGGGGATTGAAAATACATTTGAAGAAATTTCGGCTGAAAACTTTCCAAATCTAAAGGAAACTGATTATCAAGATACAGAGAACACAGAGGGTCCTAAACAAGCTGAACCCAAAGAGACCCACCCCAAGGTATATTACAGTAAAAATGGCACAAGTAATAAATAAGGAAAGGACTTTAAAGGCAGCAAGGGAAAAACAAAGCATAATTATAAGGAATCCCCATAAGGCTATCAGCTGATTTCTCTACAGAAACTACAGGCCAGAAGAGAGTGGCAAGATATATTCAAAGTTCTAAAAGAAAAACTTGCAGCCTAAAACACTCTACCCAGCAAGATTATCATTTAGAATAGGAGGAGAAATAAAGAATTTCTCCAACAAACAAGAGCTAAAAGAGTACAGCAATACTAAACCCTTTCTAAAAGAAATACTGAAAGGGCTTTTCAAATAAAAAAAAGTAATAAGAAATAGGATGGAGGAAACCACAACTGGAAAGCAATCATTTAAATAAGCCAGTATACAGATCTAAAAGTGGGAAAAACCTATTTTACAAAAACCTATTGTAAAAATGATGATAAACACAAAGAACAGCAAAAGGACAAACATGAAGATGTTAAAACAAAAAAGGACTTCAAAATCACAGAATGTTGGGAAGGAAAGTAAGAAAATCTAGACTCTTTCCTTTTTAGTAATGTCTTTACGCCTATATGACTATAAGGCCAAAGCAAGCAGATATAGGAAGGAGCTAACTTACTTAAAAAAACAGGGCAACCACAAATCTAAACCAAACATTACATTCACAAAAACTAAAAAGAAAAATACACCAGCATAAAATAAGTGGAAATCATCCAACCAAAACAAAACAAAAAAAAAAAAAGGAACAACTTGCCTTGAAAAAGACACATTCACCCATATGTTCATTACAGGACTATTCACAATAGCCAAGACATGGAAACAACCTAAATGTCCATCGACAGATGAATGGATTAGGAAGATGTATATATACACAATGAAATACTACTGAGCCGTAAAAAGGAACAAAATAATGCCATTTGCAGCAATATGTATGGAACTAGAGATTCTCATACTAAGTGAAATAAGTCAGAAAGAGACAAATACCATATGATATCACTTAATCACTTATATCTGGAATCTAATATATGGTACAAATGAACCTTTCCACAGAAAAGAAACTCATGGACTTGGAGAACAGACTTGTGATTGTCAAGGGGGAGGAGGAGGGAGTGGGATGGACTGGGAATCTGGGGTTAACAGATGCAAACTCCTGTATTTGGATTGGATAAGCAATGAGATCCTGATGTATAGCACTGGGAACTGTATCTAGTCACTTGTGATGAAGCATGATGGAGGATAATGTTAGAAAAAGAATGTATATATATATATTGTGTGTGTGACTGGGTCACTGTGCTACAGTAGAAAATTAACAGAACACTGTAAACCAAGTATAACAGAAAAAATAAAAATCATTAAAAAAAAAATCAAGTCTAAGAATTCTCAGCCCTGTTCTAAATTCTGAAGATTTTCTCTTATGTTTTTCTTTAGAACTTCTATAGGTTTATGTTTTACATTTAGGTTTGTCTAGCATTTTTAAACTATCTGAATGGATAAGTTACACTTCTCTCTCTCAGAGAAAATAGTTTTAAAGCAAAAGTGTAATCTGAACTTGGGAAATCAAAGTCTGAGTTTAGTTGACAAAGTTCTCTTTAACTTTGTTGCCCTTTTCTGATGACTTAAAAAAAAAGTGAAGTAGTCATTTCAAAAAATGAGTCATTTTATTGACATACAATTTTTTGCTTCAATCTAAACATAACACCAAACAACTCAGGTACAGTCACTTCATCCTTTTCTAAACATCTTACACATCATCAAAGATCAGTTTTGAAGAAAAAACACACAAATGTCTGTTTTACTATACCTCTTTTCTCCACACTCATCCTCAATGTATGTTCCTTTCATCCTGCACTTTGAAAATATGATTTTATGCCAGGCTAATATTTTAACATCATCTGATGGCAGACAACAATGATAGGCATTTTGTAGGCATATATGCTAAGGAGCTACCTCCTTCCATTTCTTTAAATTCAAACAATTTGTTGTGTGCTTA
This sequence comes from Sus scrofa, assembly GCF_054392235.1. Classification (NCBI taxonomy): domain Eukaryota; kingdom Metazoa; phylum Chordata; class Mammalia; order Artiodactyla; family Suidae; genus Sus; species Sus scrofa. The sequence goes on from NC_139383.1 coordinate 155,904,847, forward strand.
TAAACACTGAGAAAACTTAAAAGAAACCAAACACTTGCATTATGAAAGCCTTAGTATCACAGGGAAATCTTAAGAGCATTGTATGTGAGGCATGGAGGCATTTAATAGGCAAGATTATTTCAGTTTCTTTGGTAAGAAGTTTATAGAGTAAATGGGGTTTCTAAAACTTACATTTGCACTGTCTCCTGAATATGTAGATAGATATGCAAAGTATCAATGATCTTTGTACTTTGTTTACTGAGATTTCATTAAAACCTCAGAAATTAAGATGATTTGAAACTTTAAACTTTAAATTTGAAACTTCAAATTTTAAATTTGACTTTACAATTTAAAAATTTTATATTTAAAATTTAAAAATTTAAAATTTAAAACTGAAATTTTAATTTTCCATTCAAAATACCCAATAGCTGGGCAGAAAACTTTTGTTGCCATGATGTGACATACTGAAGGAGGTAGGATGATAAGACCTGACAGCATCAGCTCTACATCATAAGGGGCCAACACATCTGCTATCAAGATTTCCCTCTTTGACTACATGGCACTTTATTGCAACCTCTGAATCAGGAAATTTTCATGGAGCAAGAGGGGAATAAAACCATACCGCATTCCTGTGGCATGCCCAAGATTGTTCTGCGGCAGCTCTTTTCAAGTGAGTGTGGGTATCTTTGGACAGAGATGAAAAAACTTGTGATTCAGGAATACCTATCTCAGCCCAAGGTAGGAAGATCTGGTGTCCTAAGGGCTTTCACGCTACCTTCCCAAGGCCCCACTCCAATTCTGTTCTGTATCTTGCATATTATGCTATTCTAGTCTTTCCCTCCTAATGTGGTTGTGTGTTTCCTTCCACCTGTCCTTAAAAGAACACAGACAGAGTTCCCATTGTGGCTCAGGGGGTTAAGAAACTGACGTAGTCTCCATGAGGATTTGAGTTCAATCCCTGGCCTTGCTCAGTGGGTTAAGGATCTGGTATTGCCACAATGTGTGGTGCAGGCTGCCTGCTGCAGCTCTGATCCACCTCCTAGCCTGGGAACTTCCATATGCCACAGATGCAGCTGTCAAGAGAAAAACAAAAAAGCAAACCAAAAAAAACCCCCATCACAGTCATTTGGCCTCTTTTTCAGTGAGGTCTTGGCATGCTGGCATTGCTATTATAACCATTTTCATTTTAATTATCTGAATCCTTACAAAATATGATCAGAATGTTCACAATGTTAACATTTTAACCAACACTATCTTGACATAAAGCATAACAGTTAAACAATATCCAAGTCAAAGCCGGATTCTTAATGTTCATGGCTGCCATGCCCTTAATTACACACCTAAATTTCTTTGCTCAGTGATGCAACAATAGATGATGTATTACTGCAAACTACGAATCAAGGATGCCATAAGAGGTCGGGATAAAGAGAGTCACAGTGACCACAGAAGGTAAATAACCCACACAGTACCCATGAGACACTAAGACCACACTGCTTTCAGCCCCTATTTGGGGGCCACTTTATGGGTTTTGTACTTTTCCCCAGCCTTCAGTACCTATTACCAGAATCTGGGGTTTTGTGTCCCAGGGAGGGGTTTCTTGAGACCCTGGATCTTCAGGGCTAGAATCAGAGCACTCTATGCAGAGTCAGCTAGTCCCCCAGGGATATTCATAAAACAGCCGGTCTCCAGAGCTCTCAGACTAGGATGGCCCCTCCTACTGGCTCTGGGGACCTTACCCTGCTTGTGCTCACTGCAGAGAACCAGGGAGAGAAGTTTCAGAGCGCAGATAAACGGGCACATCTGCTTCTCCACCTCCTTGGCCAGAGCCCCATTTCAATCTTAGTCCAGAAGCTAAAGATGTCCCAGAAAGGAAGACACAGAGATCAGAAGGGCAGACTCTAAGCTAGGAAGGCACAGTGTGCAAACTCCCCCACACTTACACTACTCAGTGCACAGAGAGAGGTCGCCTGTAGTAGCTCCCATTGTGAATACAAAGAATTCTTTTCCGTCACTCACGCATGTTTCCTTATTAGATGCCATTCACTACACTGTGTGTTTGGGATGCAGAAAAGTATAAAAGGTCTCTTTGCTCCAAGAATCTATAGTCTGAAAAGGAAACACTATAAGAGATAAGAACAAGGGAGAGGGATAAGAGCAGACAGGGGCCAGGGAAACAGAGCAGAGAAGGGAGGTTACTTGGATGAGGGCTTCCAGGAAGGTGTCCCTCAGAGCTGGCACTGGGGAGTGGAAATACGTGAAACAGAAACCCATGGGCCTGAGAAAGAGTTCTTGCATTTCAAAGTCTTTGAAGTAAATTTCAAACGCTGCCACCAGTGTGAGGACTGCTCTTCCTAAAAAAGGACACTGTCATTTCCCACAAGCAGCAAGAAGAACCCACAAAGGGTGGATGTGACTGTATATGGCTGACAAGAAGGGGAAGAAGGCCTGGCACTGCCCCCACTAGCCTGGAAGGCTGGGCTTTAACCATGAGAGTCAGGGCGCTGCTGAGCCCCACGCTCCTGTGTAGTATATGCTAGAGTTGAGTCTGGTTAGTCCAGGACCCATATCTTTCTTACCAGGCATAGGGGCAGGGGGAAAATATATCAGCTAAAATATTTAACCAACTGAAAATAATTTATATTTGTGTACAAACAACCTGCTGATTAAATGTGATTCTTAACTGCTCATTAAAAGGAGGTCCACCCTTCAGGACCTATACTTTGCAACACTTAGTTACCATTTAATTGCAGTTATAGTATCAGCAAAATATAAAAAGGCTGCATTTCTTTATATGCTATAATTTTACTTTTTCGACTAATTCCAACCTTCTCTGTGCTCAATTAGTATAACTTAGTGATGTTTTGTCGTGTATAAGCTTTTACAGCCTGACTTGTCTTTAAACTTTCTAGCCAGAAAACAGCAGGATTAGTAAATTCTTAAGATTTTTTTAAAAAGATCAAATTTTCTTTACTGATTTTAAATGACTGTAAGCTGTTGGGAAAGTAATATTTATAATCAAAAATATAATCTATATCCTTCTTAACCATAACTTAGCTTTGACTGAGAATCACATGTGAGTTTGTGGTCTCAGTCTTATAATGTCTAGAATATACTATACATAACAGAACTAGATTCATTTGGGGCTTCTAAAGCCCGGAGACCCATTAAGAGTTTCCATAATTAGGGACATTTCTAGAGGTGGAGGAAACAGGGAAAGGCTTTCTGATCTTCTGGCAAATTTTTCTGCTTTCTGTTTTGGTTGCAGCTGCAGCAATGCCAGATCCTCAACCTACTGTGCCACAGTGGGAACACCTGATCATCTGGTAAACTTTTAACTGGGAACAGCAAGTTAGGTTATTTTATTTTGAGAGAGGGATGAAAACTCGAGCAAGTGATATAAAAGAGAGACTGAATGCATGATAAATTCAATATCCTGTGATCAATCATAATGGAAAAGAATCTGAAAAGAATATATATATATGTGTGTCTGTATAACTGAGTCACTGTGCTGTACAACAGAAATTAACAAACACAACACTGTAAATCAACTACACTTGAATAAAATAAATTAGAAAAATAAAAAGGTGACATATGAGGACAGGGAATGAGCACTACACACTTCTGGGGAAGACCTTGCAGGGAGAAGGGACAGCAACTGCCAGGCCTCTGAGATAGGAGGGACTCAGGGTGTCATGAGCAGCAGGAGGCCAGTGGGCTAGACTAGAGCAGGATCTTACTGACATGTAGAACACTAACCCAAATTCAGCAGCATACAATTTGTTTTCAAGCACTCTAGGAACATTCATTGAGCTACCATATGCTGAGCCATAAACCATGCCTCAAAAAATATAAAATAACTATAATCATCAAAGTGTGCTCTCTGCCATAATGCAACCAAACTAGAAAATGATAAGAGAAAGACAACAAGAAAATCTCTAACCATATGGAAATACATCAATATTTCTAAATAATCACTGTGTCAAAGAGGAAATCTCAAAGAAATTTTAAAAATACATAGAACTGCATAAAAATGAAAACACAACATATCAATAAGTGGATGCAGTGATAGCAATAGCTGAGAGGAAAATTTATAGCACTGAAATATTTATATGAAAAATGCAGAAAGGTATCCAATTAGTAATCTGACTTTTAAAGACAAAAAACAAAACAAAACAAAACCAGGAGTACCCGTCATGGCTCAGTGGTAACAAACCCAACTGTATCCACGAGGATGTGGGTTCGATCCCTGCCTCGTTCAGTGGGATAAGAATCCGGCACTGCTGTGAGCTGTGGTATAGGCTGCAGATGCAGCTCAGATCTGGCGTTGCTGTGGCATAGGATGGCAGCTGCAGCTCCAATTTGACCCCTAGCCTGGGTACTTCCACATGCTCTGGATATGGCCCTAAAAAGACAATAGAATAATAATAACAACAACCTGACTTTTTACCTCAAGAAACCAGGGGTGGAGGGTGGAAGGAAGAGAGCAAAATCAGCAAACAGTGAACAAAAGGAAGTAATAAAGATAAGAACAAAAACTAATAAAATTAAAAATAGAAAAACAAAAAGCAAAAGGCTGGTTCTTGGGGTGGGGAGCTAGGGACCAATAAAATTGACAAACCTTTAGTCAGATTGACAAAAATAAAGGGAAAACACAAAAAACCATTACCAGGATTGGAATAACGGATATCACTACAGATCCTACAGTTATTAACAAGATAATAAAGGAACACTATGAACAACTTTATACCCAGAAATTTGAAAACTCAGAAGAAATGGACCAATACCTCGAAAACCACAAACACTAAAACTCAACCAAGATGAAACAGTCAATATGAACAGCCTTATCACCTTTTTAAAAAATTGAATATCTAATCTTAAAGCTTCCAAAAGATAAATTTCCAGGGCCAAAAAAATACACTGAGTTCCCGTTGTGGCACAGTGGAAGCGAATCCGACTAGTATCCATGAGGATGTGGGTTTGATTCCTGGCCTCACTCAGTGGGTTGGGGGTCTAGTGTTGCCATAAGCTATGATGCAGGTTGCAGACATGGCTTGGATCCTGTGTTGCTGTGGCTGTGGCTGTGGCCAGAGCTGTAGCTCTAATTTGACCTCCCTAGCCTGGGAACTTCCATGTGCTGCAGGTGCATCCCTAAAAAGCAATAAATAAATAAATACATACATACAGGCAGACATATATACATAAATAAATAAAAGAATTCACTGGGGGAATTCTACCAAACATTTAAAGAAGAATTAACACCAATCAAAACCCCTGCAAGATATTTATAGTTATAGATGAGATTATTGCAAAGCATATATAGAAAAGCAAAGGAACTAGAATAGCTAAATCAATTTTGAAAAAATAAATAAAATGGGAGGAATCAAATCTATGAGATTTCAAGACTCAAACAGGTATAGTAATCAATGCATAGGCCTGAAGCTGCAGCTTCAATTCAACCCCTAGCCCGGAACTTCCATATGCCACAAGCATGGCCATTAAAAAAAAAAAAAAAAAATACAAGTACGTTCTAAAAATAAATTCAAAGCTCTAGAAAATGTTATCTTACAAGGTTATCAAATGTTCTTGTTTTCAGGATCATGAAAGCAATTTCCTTATATCAAAGCCCATACCTTCTGAAATGAATATCCTTTGTTGGGTGGCTTACACAATGCTATTCAGCCACTATAATGAAAAAACAGGGTGTTTTTTTCACAAGAGAGGCATGACACCTCCAGGGAGTGATGCACCTGCATTTCTAGCAGGCAGTCACTGTACTCTCACCATGTCACCATGAAGCATGTGTAAGAAAATGAATATGTCATAGCACTTTCCCTCCGTTTACAATACATGGAAAAATTATCAGTCCACTTTCTTGTCATGGTATTTTCAAAGGAGATCACATAATTACTTGGAAAATACGTATTTTACCAAACTCTAAATCCATGTGCAAAATGTAGTATTTTCTATACCACAGAGAAAATACAGAAATATTTTAAAAAGTAACCAAAAACTATAAACAAGACTCTTATGTACTGGCAACTGTAGGATGGCTTCTGCAGTGGGGTGTATGGTGGCTCTAACAAGGTATGTCCACATCCTAATCCCTAGAACCTGCAAAATGTGACCTTATTTGGGAAAAGGGTCTTTATAGATGAAATTAAGGAGACCATCCTAGATTATTATAGGCCATGATAAGTGTCTTTATAAGAGGGATGCAGAAAAGGGCTGTGAAGACAAGGGAAACATTGGAGAGCAGAGGCCACTAACTACGAAACCCAGGAGTGCTGAAGCAGCCTCCAAAACTGGAAGAGATAAGGGTCAGTCTCTCCTGGTCTCCTGGAGGGAGTGCAGCCCTGTCAGATTCACCCACTGTCCTCCAAAACCATGTGGTAATTTCTCACTGCAGCCATAGGAGACTAACACCCTCTTTAAAGGGACTATAATCCACACACTTGCCAATCAAAGCAAAACATGAAAATTGCTATCTCAAATTCAGGATAAAATAGGTCTCAAAAATACTTTAAGGCCTCCAGTTATCCACAATTTATTTGAATTCAGAAGAAGAAACAACCAAAAAGGTGTAACTTAGAGAAAAAAAAAAAAAGAGTTTAGAAACAGTTCATTTTCTGTTGTTTTTACAGCTGCAACTGTGGCATATGAAATTTCCCAGACCAAGGGTCAAATAAGCTGTAGCTGCAGGCCTATGCCACAGCCACAGCAACACTGGATCTGAGCCACATCTGTGACCTATGCCACAGCTTGCAGCAACACTGGGTCCTTAACCTACTGAGGGATTGAATCTGTATCCTCACAGAGACAATGCTGGATCCTGCTGAGCCACAATGGGAACTCCAGAAACAATTCATTTTTAGTTCTATTCAAAGACAAGCAATAACCACTAAAATAATCATATAAATAATTCCTTTATTAAGCATTTTGCAAAGAATGAGCATATAATGGATGAATAGGAATTAACGTTTATATTTTTATTAAAAGGTAATGGATAAACACAGCACTCACGAAAGTATGAAAATATGAAACACAGTATCAAGGAATAACTTTAACTACCTATGCATGGGCCTATTTGAAAACAAAAGAGTTAATCATTATCTTATTATTATTATTTTTAAATTTATTCAAGAAGTAGGACATGCCCAGCTGCTGAGCAGAAGACCAAACACTGTAAAATACAAGTTAGTCTCAAGTTTGTTGGACACGAATGCAAAAAAATCTCAAATATATTTTTCAAAGGAACTTAAATGACTCTGAAGCACCAATGATGCAAAAATTTAGTGATAAAGAGAAGATGGTTTATAAAGTAAGCTAATGGATAGGATAATGACTAGACTTGCTAGATATTAAACATGATACAAAGGTACAATTGTTAAAACATAAGGACAAAGCTAAATGAAGCAGAACAGATAAAAGAAAGATAAATCTTATCATATAAGAGAATTAATATATGGTAAAGCCAGCAACAGGAAAGAGAATATCAAATTAATAAGCTTTGCAGAGACAATAGACTGGCAGCTGGGTGGAGTGGAGGTAGGGAAGGATTCATGTTTTTGTATCAGACTGTATGGACTGAAGACTGAAATGCTAAAAATTAAGCCAGAAGGAAGAGAAAACTGATCAGATCTGGAGGCAATGGGGGATGGTGGTTGGGGGTGAAAAAGGAAGGATTTTTAAAAGCAGTGGAACCAGCCAAAAAAGAAAAAGAGTGATAAATCTTACAATGCCAACGCTTTTATACTGAAAAAAAAAACAAAAAACAAAAAAAACGACAAATGAGCCAGAGAAAATTTGTAATAAATAAGTCAGGAAATAATATCCTCAATACCTAATAAGTTTACTCAGAGTATTAAAAAGTACATGAGAAAAAAAGAGAAAATGGAATAAAGATATTAATAAACATAAGAGCAAATAAAGAAATACTACAATTCAAATAAAAGGACAACTGAATTTTAAAATGGACAAAGGATAGAGTTCCCTTGTAGGTCAGTGGGTTAAGGATCTGGCATTGTCACTGTTGTGGGACAGGTTCAGTCCCTATCCCAGGAATTTCTGTATGCCACAGGTTCAGTCAAAAAAAAATTGACAGGAGTTCCCGTCGTGGCACAGTGGTTAACGAATCCGACTAGGAACTGTGAGGTTGCAGATTCGATCCCTGGCCTTGCTCAGTGGGTTAAAGATCTGCTGTAGCCATGAGCTGCGGTGTGGGTCGCAGATGTGGCTCAGATCCCGCATTGCTATGGCTCTGGTGTAGGCGGGTGGCTACAGATCCGATTAGACCCCTAGCCTGGGAACTTCCATATGCCACAGGAGTGGCTCAAGAAAAGGCAAAAAGACAAAAAAAAAAAAAAAAAAAAAAAAAAACAAGGCAAAAGATATGAATGGACATTTCTCCCAAGAAGATATACAAATGGCCTATAAGCCCACGAAAAGCTGTTCAACATTATTAGTCTTCAAGGAAATCCAAATCAAAACCAGGATGAGAGGGCCCTTCACAACCACCAAGATGGCTAGAACCAAAAAGACTAACAAGTGCCAAAGGATGCCAGGGAATTGAACTCTCCATTACTGCTGGTGGGGATGTAAAGTTCTTCATCTAAAGAACAGTCTAGCAGTTGCTCAAAATGTTCAATACAGAGGTACCAGCAATTCCACAGCCAAGAGAACTGAGATATGTATATCCCTATAAAAACTTGTAAACAGGGGAGTTCCCATTGTGGCTCAGCTGCAGTGAGTTCAACTAGTACCCATGAGGATGTGGGTTTGATCCCTGGCCTCACTCAGTGGGTTAAGGGATCCGATGTTGCCATGAACTGTGGTGTGGGTTGTAGATATGGCTTGGGTCCCACATTGCTGTGGCTGTGGTGAAGGCCAGCAGCTACAGCTCCAATTTGACCCCTAGCCTGGGAACTTCCATACGCTGCAGGTGCAGCTCTAAAAAGACAAAAAAAAAAAAAAAAAAAAAAAATTAAAAAAAAATTTGTTAACAAACACTCATAGCAAAATTACATCATAACAGCTAAAGAATGGAAACAACCAAATGTCCATCAACTGATGAACGAACAAAATGAAGCATATTCATACAACAGAATACTGGTCAGCCATAAAAAGGAATGAAATATTGACATGCTGCAACATGAGTAAACCTCAAAAACATCATGTTAAGTGAAAGATGCCAGACACAAAAGGCCATATATTGCATTATTCTATCTATATGAAATGTTCAGAAGAGGCATATTCACAGAGACAGAAAGTTGCCAGATTCTCATGGGAGAGGAATTGGGGGGGGGACTAATTAGTTTGAGGTTCATTGAGGGTGATGGAAATGTTCTGGCATTATAAAGTTATATTGTTACCTTACACCACAGCATGAAATAAATTTCAGTTGAAGTAAAGATTTTAAAATAAAAAATAAAATTCAGTTACTATAAGAAAACATAGAAGAATATTTCAATAATCTTTAATTGGGACACGTCACTCTAAGTATGACATGGATTAAAGAAGTTATAAAGGATGGATGGACTTAAGTATATAGAATTTACAGGAGTTCCCATTGTGGCTCAGCAGGTTAAGAACTCAACTAGTATCCATGAGGATGCAGTCAGATCCCTGGCCTTGCTCAATGGGTTAAGAATCTAGTCTTGCTGCAAACAGTGGCATGGGTCGCAGATGTGACTTGGATCTGGCATTGCTGTGGCTGTGGTGCAGGCTGGCAGCTGAAGCTCTGATTCAATCCCTAGCCAGGAGCTTCCATGTGTCACAGGTATGGCTATAAAAAGACCAAAAAAAAAAAAAGGCATTCACAAACTTTTATGACACAAGAGACTTCCTGAATAGATACTGTTGGATTGAAAACAGGTGTTTCCTATTTACTTTTTTTGGGGGGGCTGCTGATCATTGAACCTCCATCATAGCAGGGACCTGAGCCACAGCAGTGACAATGCCAGATCCCTAACCTGCTAAGCCACCAGGGAACTCTTCTATTTACATTTACATATTTTAAAAAGCCCGTGTAGTAGACACCTGCTGAATCTGCTTCATATCACACTGATCCACCCCTAGGCCTTTGTCATGTTTTTCTGCCACATGGATGAGAAAAGCAGAGGAAGCCTTATCTGCAGACAAACAAGAAGGATAAAAGATACATTCAGAAATCAACTATAATGGAAAAATAAAAATCATATAAACTCAGAAAATAAAAGATACATGCAGAAAGGGAAGACACAAATGCTAGGGAACTGAGCACTGACCTTGTTCAAGTTCCCTGCTCCAGTCTTTCTCCAAGGTCAAGATACACTTCTGCCTTTGAGGACTGGGAGCCTGTAGTTTCAGGAGTAGCTCTTAGCAAATGTTGCTTCATTTCTAAGTATGCTTTTATTAGAAAGTGTTCTGTTAACACTATGGCTTTATTTATTTTTTAATCTTCAACCTAACAATGTTTATGCCTGTGTTTTTCGTCCAGTGTTTCTGTATTAACATTCCAATTTTAACATTTCAGGTGGAAACAATTATACACAAATTACAATAGTTCATTAAGAACTATTTGAAAGATTCTGAAAGTGTGGAAAAACAGCGTTTAAGGACAGGAGATACACTCAAAGCTGAGACAGTGCAGCAGAGTTTACGCAATGACAAAATGTGATGGCCCATAAAAATTCAAACAGTTTCAGAACCAACATGATTTTTCAGTTTTCATCCTTAAGTTTTAGGTTTTATTTATACCAACAACACAGTATCCCTAAAATCTGAAAGAAAAAAGTGGGGTACAGCCTGAGTGGCTATGAGGTAGACTATTAGATTTTTAAGAAAAGATGAAAAAAGGCGTCATTTTTCTAAAGCCCAACCATTAAGATCAGCTCTAACATCACATCTGAAAGGAATATCAGATTGCTATTAGCATGATCATGTTTATGGGTCTATCTTGTTTAGTAGCACCATCTAATTCAGAAAGCAAACTGTTTTGTTCCATACATTTCTCCCTATGTTGGAAATTAAGTGAATTTCTTGGTGAGTTTTTATTTGTACATTTATGCTCAATGATTTTACGACTTTTTTATTGAAGTATGGTTGATTTACAATGTTGTGTTAGTTTCAAGTATACAGCAAAGTAATTCAGCTATGTGTGTGTGTGTGTACTCTTTCAGATTCCTTTCCTGTCAAGATTATTATAAAATATTGAGTACAGTTTCCTGTGCTACAACAATTTTATGACTTAACAAGAAAACAGGGGGGAAAAATCAATTGCAGGGCTTCTTCAAAGATATGTTAGCTGCCAACCGAGTAAAGCCACAGACGTCCGTCCATGTCTTGCAGGCAGGACCTCTGTCTGCCCTGCTCTGCTCCCCCCAGAGCACTGCCTCTGACACCACTGTCAAGGCGACAGTGATTTTATACCTGCTGTCCACAGCAAGTCCTTGCCCTGGGACGGCCCAGACCTGACCACATCCCATGCTCTGGCCTCAGGAGGGTGGGATCCTTTCCCTCATTCTTCCTGGGAGTCCTGTGGACTGTTCGGCAGAAGAATGCAATCACAGGATGGCTCTGCTTTCCATTCCTTCCTCAAATCATCCAGGGCACCCTCAGATTTGCCCAGCTACCCTTAAATACCTAGAAAACACTGCACACTGGCTCTAGGATAACCCAAGGAAGTGCAGTGGTCAGAACTTCTGGTTCATAACGTCATCATGACTATTGCAGGTAGAGCCCTGGAGATCTTAACAGTCCTACTAAATCTGAATCACAACAATAGGACAAAAGATGCTAAATGTCTATTTCAGAAAAGCTCTCAAAGGGATTTAAAAAATAACAGCTTTCTTGAGATACAATTCAAATACCATAAAAGTCATCTTTTTAAAGTGTACAAATTCAGTAAGTCAACTATACTGCAATTAAATTTAAAAAATTAAAGTTTACAAATTCAGTGGTTATTAGTATATTCACACAGTCGTGTAATTATCACCATTATCTAATTTCAGAACACTAAGAACCTCATTCCAATTAGCAATCACACCTCATTCTGTTCCCCTCCCTAACCTCCTAGCCCTGGCAACTACTGATCTATTTTCTGTCTCTACGAATTTGCCTACTCTGAACATTTCATTTAAATGGAATGATAAAATATGCGGCCTTTTGTGACTGGTTTCTTTCATTCTGCATAATGTTTTCAAGGTTCATCCACATTGCTGCATGTGTCAGCACTTCATTCCTTTTCACAGCTGAACAATATTCTACTGCATAGCTACACCACAACCTGCTTATCCATGTATCAGTTGATAGACTCTGGGGTTAAGAAATGATGCTGCTGTGAATGTTTATGTTCAAGTTTTTGTGTGGGCTTATGTTTTCAATTCCCTTGTGTATGCAGTCCTAGACATGTAATTGCTGGGTCATATGATAACTATATGTTTAATATTTTTAGGAACCGTAGACTTTTTTCCACAGCAGCTGCACCATTTTACATTCACACCAGCATATGTGAGAGTTCCAATTTCCCTACTTCCTAGTCAACACCTGTTGCTGCTAAGCTTGAGTATAGCCAACCTAGTGGGTGTGAAGTGGTATCTCAATGTGATTTTGATTCCTATTCCCCTGACAACCAATGATGGTGAGCATCTTTTCACATGCTTATTGTCCATTTGAATATTTTCTTTGGAGACCTAATCAAGCTCTTTACCACTTTAACAACCAGGTTGCCTTTTTTTTTTTTTTTTTTTTTTGCTTTTTTTTAGGGCCATAGCCACAGCATATGGAGGCTCCCAGGCTAGGGGTCGAATTGGAGCTACAGCTGCGAGCCTACACCACAGCCAGAGCCACACAGGATCCGAGCCATGTCTGCAACCTATGCCACAGCTCATGGCAAGGCCGTATCCTTAACCCAGTGAGCAAGACCAGGGGTCAAACCCACAACCTCATGGTTCCTGATTGGATTCGTTTCTGCTGCGCCATGAAGGGAACTCCCCAGGTTGCCTTTTTATAGCTGACTTGTAAGAAGAGTCCTATATACATTTTGGATAGTAGATCCTGATTAGATATATGACTTTCAAGTATTTTTTCCCACTTTGTGAGCTGTCTTTTCACTTTATGAATGGTGTCCTTTGAAGCACGAAAGCTTATAATATTGATGAGGTCTAATGTATCTGCTTTTTTTTGTCACTTGTACTTTTGGTGTCATACGTAAAAAACCACTGCTTTTTCCAATGTCACAAAGCTTTACTCCTGTGTTTTCTTTCTATGAATTTTATAGTTTTAGTTCTTAAATTTGGGCCTATAATTCATTTTGAGTCAGTGTTTGCAATATGGAGTGAAACAGCGGTCCAACTTCATGACTTTGCATATGGATACCCACTAGTCCCAGCACCACAAACTGAACTTAAAGTGATTCTGACGTGCAACTCCAGTCAAGAACCACTAAACTCTAGTCTAACACCTCTAGTATCTTCATTTTATAGATGAGAAATTTTAGGCCCAGAGAGATTAAGTTAAAACTGCTGTGTTTTTGGAATAAAGGAAGTCGCAGGAAAAAAACAACAACATGGTTCCCACTTTTTAGAATTTCAAAGTCTAGTGAGGGAGGCAAACATCACAATGTCAGAATACAAACATTATAATTCAGGAATAAGAAGTGGCATGAGATCACAGGGAAGGGATTGATTAAGGTGACTCAAGCTAAGATTTGCCAGTGGTCATTTCTATGGAAAAAGGCTCACTTTCGAACCTTTAGCCTAGAGTGCTGTAGGAAACACACTTGCTCTCACCCAAGAGGTGGGGCCAACAGGAAAGGGAGGGACAGCAGACAAGGCCAAACTGCAGAGATTCTGTGCACCAGGGAGCCACTAGGTTTCAGCAGGGATGTGACTCTACCAGAGCTGTGCTTGAGAAATCAAGGCTGGCTGTAGGGATGTCAGGTCACAGTCAGCAGAGCCAGGAGGATGGCTTTGGGAGACTGCTCTAACCACTCCTGACAAAGGCTCAGAGTCCTCAGCCCATAACCAGTTTTCTGGCGCCACTGGCAGGTAAGTGCTGTTGGGCCAGAACAGTGTTTCTAAAGCACCTTGAACTAATGGGAAGGAGGGGGGGTGGCAAGCTCTCCCTGGGGGTGCAGCCCAGCATGCCCTCCTAAAGCTTCCCAGGCAAAAACACCCAGTGATGTGACTGGTCTGGCCTGGTAAACATCTCAGTTCCCATTCTGGGCCTAAACCAATGTGGCAACAATAGAGACAGAAAGAAGACAATGTAGATCCCATGACAGTAAGAAAGGGGGCTCCACTGGAGAAAGAATGCAGAGTGAGGTACACCTCTGGACACAGCCCGAAGCTCCCAGAAGGACGACAAAGCTTCTGCTGAACCTGCTACTCTAAACAGTTTGCCCTGCTGGTTCCTGGCCCCTCTTGGCAACAATGAAAAAACACAGAAAATCTTTCAAAATGCGTTGTCAACTGCAGTGTTTTGTTTTTTGTTTGGTGCTGAAGGTTTAACACAAAAAAACTATGGAAAGCAGACCTTCCAGTTCCCTGGGAAGTAAGGATTCCTTTAAACTACAGATTTCAACTTTTCCAAGGCTGTCTGGAGATTCTGGTGCTGGTCAGTGATGGAGTCTTTATTTTTATTTGTCTTAAAGTGATACCTCTCAAAAGATTTCTCTCCCTCAAGATGAAAAGATGTACCCTGATTTCGACAAAACACTGTTCTCTCCTGAATTGTTCACTCACGTCCTTCTTTCAGAGATGTAAGTTCCTTGAGGGGAGGAACTGCGCACCTCATTTAGTTTATAACTTGGGAGCCTGACAAGATCCCAGCCACAGGCAGCAGTTAACCACTGAAAATCATACAGGACTCCTATGTCTGAACTGCAATCTACAAGCTCTTTTCAGCTCCCGTTACCTGCAGGCCTCTGGGCCAGGTCCAAGTCCAGAGGGCTCTCATCCGAATGAGGGGACAGAAGACAGCAGAGGAAGGAACCTGGACTCTGACCCCAAGGGTCTCCAGATCTTTTCTGTGGGGCTGGTAATGCATCTCTGAATCCTGCTGTCTTGGCACCACCCCCACCTTTCTCCCCAGTTGGCTACATGAGTGCTTTCTCCCCTATAGACCCTTTATACCTGGCACCGTCTGTCTCTGTCTTACTAGATACTGACTGGTAAACATGTATGCTCTATATTTTATTTATTTACTTTTTTGTCTTTTTAGGGCCGCACCCATGGCATATGGAGGTTCTCAGGCTAGGGATCAAATCAGAGCTGTAGCCACTGGCCTACACCACAGCTCACAGCAGCTCCGGATCCATAACCCACTGAGCAAGGCCAGGGATTGAACATGCGTCCTCATGGATGCTAGTCAGGTTTGTTTCCACTGAGCCACGATGGGAACTCCATGCTCTTTATTATTCCTTTTAACTTTCTGCTTTATAAACACCTGTATTTTGTTTGTAAATCTCTCTTCTAAAATTAAAAACAAAAGTTGTATGATAAAAACAAACATTAAGCTAAATTTAGAAGGCTTAAAATACCCTTTTTTTTTCCTCTTTCTCCAGGAGTGACCCTTCCAACTCCGTGATTTGAAGGTTCGGGAAACTGTGAAAGATCCTGTGAGCCAAGATCTTCATAATTTTTTTGAGTTGGAAGCTACAAGTGAATTTTAACAGGATAAGCAGTATGTAACAAGACCAGGAAACTATTCAAGGACAAGATTAGATGTTTTTCTTGGTTTTAGCTGCACAAATCAATACCAATCCCTCTGACGGGATAAGAATTACTCTTTCAGCAGTTACAGCAGCAAGTGCTCTGATAGTAACAAAGGGTACCCATTTTAAGCCCAACTGCATGAGAATGAAGCCAAAGATTCTTGCAAATGTTAACATAAACTCTGAAGTTCATTCTACTCCATCCTGTCTAAAATTTTACTCTGCCAGGTTTGGTGCAATCTCAAAATAGTTTTCCCAAAAGAATGGGCTGCAACTTCCTTCAACTTCAGAGTGATTTTTACATGGAAAGAAATTTGCAATATCTGTAAGAACTTGGGGGCCTTTTGTAATATGATTATCCTCAGAAAAAGTATATATATATTTTTTCTTTTTAGGGGCACACCTGTGACATATGGAAGCTCCCAGACTAGGGATCAAATTGGTGCTACAGCTGCCAGCCTACACCAAAGCCACAGCAATGACAGATCCAGGCTCCATCCCTGACCTATGCCACAGCCTTTGGCAACACCGATTCTTAACCCACTGAGTAAGGCCACAGGTCAAACCCACAACCTCATGGATACCAGTTGGGTTTTTAACCCCCTGACCCACAACAGGAACTCCAGAAGTACATTTTTTATCTCTAAAAATCATTTAAGTAGATATTTGGCAAATGAATGAATGAAGGTACATAAACATGGCGAAATGCCTAGAAATCACTCGTGCACCCAGAGAAGGACTAATTCAGATACACAGGACCTTGGCAGCAAGGAGGGCTGGTGAAGATATACAAGCACCCAGCAATGTCTCGCTAGAGGTCGGAGCCAGACACCAGCACCAGCATCAGTGAACGGATCTGGCCCTCCAGAGCCCCCAAAGGTGTTGGGGTATCTGGAACAGAGGTGAGGGAGTAAAAAGAGGGACAAATAGGAAAGCTAAAACATAGAGTAGATGCTGAAGAGAGACAGACATCTTGTCTTGACCAGGGTGGAGTCTCATGTGCAGGCTCTGTCCAGGGACAGGGAAAAACAAGGTATCTTCTAAGAGGAGCTTTCTGCCCTTGAGTGGTGATGAGACAGAAACAAATCTGCAGATAACAACTGCAAAAGTGCACTTCGTCCTGGCCCTCAGAAGAAAGAAAATACTGAACTGACATAAACTTTGGCATAAACCCAGCTTTAGGCATCTCTTCGTTCAGGGATCTGATACTTTCTCCTTTTCAAAAATAGCAGCATATTAATTCTCTGTTAAAGCTTCCCTTTGAAATCTGCGTTTATGTCTGACATGACTTTATCCCCATGTCACCTAGTCCTGCCCCTCACATTCCTGTTCCTTCTTGGCAACACCCACCTAAATTTCAGCACATTTTCCCTTACAAATTTAGCATTAGCTTAAGTCATTAACTATATTTGGAGCTTGCCTTCACCCTTACTGAGACATAAAGGATAGCTGCGATAACAGTTGTGTTTGTTTATGAGGAAAAACTGCCCATTTTTAATCAGTGTATTACATAAATACATCGTTCCTCTACTGCAGCCCAGCTTTGACAGATGCCGGGTAGGATGAAAACTCCACACTAGTTGGAAAACAAACAGGCATTCTTCACTTTATTATGTGAACTCCCCACACAGTACACCATGTGGAATTTGTGTGGGATCTTATTTACTATATTACAAAAGCTGTCCTTAGTGTATATTTTCTGCAGGGAAAAAAAAAAAAAAAAGGTTGCTCTCATATAAGTCAAATGTCACATCAGAAAACAGGACTCTGGAATGTCCAGAAAGCATTCCAATGCTTTTTTGATCCACTGAAAAATATAATTTGTCCTTCACAACAACAAATAAACCGAAGGGGGAAGGCATGTTTAGTAAAGATAAAGAAGCCTTTTGGCTGGAAGTGAGCTGTCTGGAGCCTGTGGGAGGAGATGGGACCCTTGGGGGCTCTCTCCTGCAGCTTCCCTCACTGCAGCCGGCCTGGTACGCCAAGAGCCCAGGGAACCGCAATCCGCAAGGAGCTGGCATTGGTAGCTCGCACCTCTCAAGGAGGAAGAAGGAAGTTCAAACTGAGCCTGGACACATGGTCATTTGGGTCCTGTCCTAGCTGTGTGGGGGCTCAAAGCAGCCTGTGCTTCTCCTTGCTTCTGTGTTCCCTTGGTTTTCCTGCAAGACCAACCAAACTGGACTTAAGGCATTTACTCAGAACAAATAGGATCAATCATGTATTATATCAAGCATATAAAGCTGAAAGAGCAATTTGTGACCAGAACTGGAACTCCCTAAACACAAGAAACTTCACCCTATCCATGCAGAGCGATGTCCAGATCAGACACACTGTCTGGGACAATATTAGAACTCGGACTTTAACTGTAAAAGCCAGTGGCAATAGATGAACCAGAGATCACTGAAAAAACTGAATTACCTATGTGACAGCCACCACAGGAGGTGACAAGGGAAGAACTGTAAGCCTGTTTCTTCAGACATCCAAGCAGGGATCCCTGGAGAAGGGGCACCTGCCTTGCTCACTTTCACACACCCAACCCAGCCCTCGGACTCGGGGCAGGAGGAGAGTACTTCCTGCCCTCCCAGGCAAGGGAGCTCTGAGTGCAGTTCTCCACTCTCTTCCCTCAAGAGAGAGAGGGTGTGTATGTTCCCTTGAAAACTGCCTCAGTGTGTTAAAAAAAAAAAAAAAATGTGTCTTAAAAATATTTCTGAGGAGAATTAGCAGAGGATTAGAGCAATAGCCCCTAATTCCCTCTGTAATTTTCCAGGCATTAAAAATCACTGGTCAGTTATAAAGCTGCTGGTTTTGCCTGGGGCTAGTACAACGGCTTAGGATAAAACACACGAAGAGTTGTTGAGGAGGTTCTATTCCCTTTTTTTGTGTGTTCTGGCTTCGTACAGAATCTGCATGAGCTCTGGGACAGGCCCCAGTGAGGAGGCCCCTTGTGTGGCCTGGTCACGGTCAGAAGGATGAAGCCAAGCTCACTCTCAGTGAACGCAAGGATGGCCTCCTCTCCATCTCCAGGCAAGCACAGTGTCTGCACAGAACAACATGTAATAAGTGCTGGTGGAGAGAAGGAAAGGCAGGGAAATAAATCAAGAGAATGAAACAGCTAACCAAGCCTCAGATGGACAGACACTAAGGTCCCAGAATTTGTTAAGAAAATGAACTCTCTAAAGAAAATAGCCCAAATTTAAGGTTTTTTCAAACTTCCTTTATGGTTCTGAGGACCTAAGAGAAAGATTTTGCTACTGCTAACAAATGTCACAAAACTTTGCAAAAAGAAAGACTTTTACCATGGGGGAAAAATCTGAAATAAAAGGAAAAGAATGAAAAGTAGCCCTAGCAGATGATAAAATATTACGAAGTTTTAATATCAATACGACTTGGAACTGGAGAAGAAATAAATAAGACAACAGAATCACAAAAAGGATTAAAAATATATAAGAAAATTTAATTTACTACAAAGGTATATTATATTACTATAAAGTTGGCATATCAGGAACAGATTACTCAATCAATGTGTTTAAAGGTAACTAGGCAGCTACCTGGGGAAAAAAGCCAGATTCCTCTCCTTCTTTTTTTTTTTAGTGGCCAAACTTGTGTCATGTGGAACTCCCCGGGGCCACGGATGGAACCAGCACCACAGCAGTAACCAGAGCCAGAGCTATGACAACACCAGATCCTTTACCTGCTGAGCCATCAGGGAACTCCTTTGGGGGGGGGGGGGCTCTCATTCTTTCTACCAAAATTAATTTCAGAAGAACCAAAGTTTCTAATGTAAAAAAAGAAGACATAAAAAGAAGGTCTGGGTGAACAGTGAACATGCAAATCATCTCAAAGTTGGGAAGGACACTCTCCTTCCATGTAGGACATAACCTCAGAATCAAACAACAATCAGGGAAAACATTTGCAACTCAGATACAAAGGGTAACTTCCTTAATTTTGAAAGTGCTCATATGAACAAAAAATAAACAAGCCAACAGAGTAATGGGGAATGCATACAGAAAATTCACAGGAAGAGAAATACAAATCTCAAAAACAACATAAGTCATAAAAAGATGCTCAACTTCACACATATCTAAAGAAGTAAAGTCAAATAAATAATAAGATACTTTTTTTTTTTTTACCCATCACACTGCCTGTGGGGAGGGCCTGGAACAACTCACTGAGACACCGCTGAGGGGAGTATGTATAAACTGTAATGTTTCTGGAGAATTTGGTGATGTTTATCGACATTTAGAGAACACATGTCTCAGCAATCCCTGGAACACAAAGAATTTACCCTATGAATATACTCCCACCATCCAAGGTCTGCTGTGAGGTCAAGAAGTGGCAATGCTGTCTCCAGGTGATGGACTGCACTCCCTTGAGCCCCATGTCCCACAGACACTGCTTGGTACTCTCCCTGATGGTCCCCCCATGCCCTGTCTGGACACTGTGTGATTATGAAGCTCACCCTGCAGCACTGCTGATAAGCCGTCTCCTCACGAGGCTCCAGCATCCTGAGGCAGGATGATGTCCTTCCATTTTTCTGATCTGATATTTACATAGCCCAGAGCCACTATATGCAGAACAACATTTGTTGAATGAATGAGCAAATGAATGGATGAATGTGTCAGTGAAGTAAATCAGCTAACTAGAAATAGCAGTGGGCAGATTCGAGATAGGACTCAAACACAGGTGAAAGGTAAAAATAAAGAGAGAGAACATTTTAGAATAGCTCTCTAATGAATTTAACATGAGTCTTGTGCTTAAAAACAACTTTTACATTAAGTATTCAAAATTATCTTGCCATAATACATAGAGCAATATGAGTAGACAGGAATGATCTCTACAAAGGGTGCAGGTTGGGTTGGACTTGATGAAACCAAAGACTCTTAAGCTTGGGAGACATGCTTGTTAAATATCTATGTTCCTGTAAACATGCAGCTAGATTTATCGTGCCCCTGGGAAATTCTCTGGAATGAACACAGAAAATGCTTTTGTTGATCAGCCCTTCTAGCTTGCGGCTGAACACTGACCTAAAAGGGAAAGGCTTGCCCTCGAGATCTTACATAACGTGCCCTTATCAATTCCCGTCAGGGGAACCGTACCTTGCAGGGACGTGAGGAAGACCAACCTTTCTCCTCAGTCACACAGCCTGTGCCCCCAGAGCTTGCTGCCCAACAGAAGCTGGTCAGCTATACCTGCTTGCAGACCAGAGAGAACAATTTCCAAGTGAGGGCAAATGCAAAGAGAAGGATAAAGAAGGACAGGGAAATTAATACAACGAACAAGTTTACTGACGGATGTATTCGACAAAGGGAGGAAACCTGTGAGTGTGATCATCTGCCCCAGGACACAAGGGACCCCAGCTAAAGAGCAGCAGGTCCGTCTTCCCCCAGGAGGGCCTTCGCTGGCCACCTCAAAGGTTGGCTCAGACTACAGAAGGAGGGGTTTCCAAGAGGGTACCCTCTGAATATTTACATAGCCCAGTGTTTACCTGACAAAGGAAAGAAAAGGGACTCCTCTAAAGCAGACCCTGACCACTCACTTACAGTAGTGGTCACTTAGCTAGTAACTGAAGCCTCTGTCTGCAATTCAAGGCTCACTCAACCCTTGGGTTATTTCCCATATGGATCTAAAAAAAGGATGCAAAGCAGGAAACCGAGTCAAAGAGAGATACTTCAAATCTTGTGAGAGTAACAGTAATATGAGAAGATTTTAATAACTGTATGAAGCACTGTAAAAGATGTAAAAGATGGAAAGCGTCAGCTTTCTGGCTCTCACAGCCAGTCTCCAAGGATGACACCCCAACCCCAACCCCTACTGTTCCCTCAGAGAAACCCCTGTGTTCATGCCCTGCCCTTGAATGCAAGGGAGGTGAAGCTGTGTGCCTCTGGAGACCTGACTGATAAGAAGCCAGGCAGCTTCCACTGGAGCCTCTGGGAAGCCATGGATGACATCTGATTGCCCCGGAGGCCCTTCTCTTGAGGAAGCACACATCACATGGGGGACAGCTTACAGAAAGATTCTACCAGGCCCCAGCAGGCACTGAAGAGGTCACCCTGGATGCCCAGCCCAGGCTCACAGGAGTCCAGCCCCAACCCCATCTGACCACCAGCCCAGTAAGAACCTCTAAGAACTGAGAGGGAAGGAGATGAGAACCACCAAGATCTGGGGGTGCTTTTCTATCAACAGTAGGTAATAAAAAATCTAACCAAATTATAAGAAAGATGTTATGCTATAAGACATGAGACATGTAAACCAAAAAAGGTTAATAAACAATTACTCTTATGCTGCTTCTTTGAATGGAAGGCCTTAGAAATGCTTCTCTATTTTCTGGGGTCTTCTGAAGGCACGCAGGCCTGAAAACACAGAAGCACCAGCCAGAGGAAGGAAGGCCCAGGGAGTAAACAGGACCTGCGGTGGGAGAAGGAACCTCGAGGGCAGGTGGAGAACAATGGTGACCACAGCGGGGTCTAGTAGGCGGTCAGATGGACTCAGGGTAACACAATTGCAAATACACTCAGCCCTGCTGCTTACTTCTTTTACAAACTCTAGAATGCTCTAGGGTTAGAAGGGTATTACTATTGTGAGCATAAATGCAATTACTTGCTCTGTCTTAAATTATGTGGCAAAGTCTTTTATTCTTTACTTTCTCTAGGTTTAAATCTCTTTTTTTTTTTAGATTGAAATCTCATGGTATTTCAATCAGAGGTGATTATGAAGTGCCTTTACCTCATATTCAAATCTAAAATATAAAACAAAGATGAAAGCACAGACTAGAACTGAAAATAAAAAACAAACAAAACACAATTCAAGGACAGGGTAACGAAAACATATTTCAGATCCTGGAGAAAGCTGGTATTCCGTGATAGAAGGTCAAGTTCCAAGGTTATCTACCTCATCCCTAACAAGCAGATGTGTCCACCGGTCACTTCAGCCAGGTCATTTCTGAGGTCCAAAGCTGCAGGCAATGGGCCTCACGGGACAAGTGCAATGCAACAGGCACATGTACCAGGGGCCTCGGGTGGCCAAGGGCCAAGCTCCAAACTCAGGGCACGTCAAGCAGCTCCAAGCATTTCTTTTGATGTCTATCTGGCAAAAGAATCTCTTTTTAAACAGTCCAACTCACTGTGTTTTGCCAATTATACTAAACATTATTGAAACATTTCTTCATACTTTCAGGTTTAAAAAAATTAATTCTGAAGACTGGTGGTTCCCAAATTCAAAGGTGACACCCCTCGCCGTTAACACCTAATCCAAATGCTAAACACCTGTGGCAGAGGAGCAACCAGGCCCAGCTGCGGGGAATCGCACCTCTGGACCTGCTCCCAGGCCTACCACGGTTGCCACCCCTCCTGTGTGAGAGCAGACTGTTCCTTGTAATGAGTCGGTCCCTTTTTTGAATCAAATTAGAAATGTACAGGAAACACAGAGGACTATTCGCTTATGACCAAGGCAATTTTTGCTACATGTGATACTCTTTTTCAGCATCATGTTTTCCTGTTCTCATGGAGATGTCAACCTTGGCTCCCCTTTCCCTGCAGTGAGGTTGTGAAGACAGCGCCACATGCCCAGCCCAGGTGTTAGGCTTTGTGGCCTGGGTTTCTTAGGGAATGGACCAGAAAGGTATGTTGCTCCAGGTAAATCTAGAAATCTGATGTGAACGGAACTGCTGATTGCTAGGCTACATTTTACCAAGAATGAACTGTACATTCAATGTTGCACAGAGTATAGTGTTAGATGCAGCTCCTCCCCCAGAGGCTCAAAAGTCCAAATTAAAATAAAGGGACAGAAAGAAAAGCAGTTTTCTTCTCACCCACCTCCTCCTCTTTCCCCCTCTACCCAAACTGCACCACCTTTGGGGAGTATCCCGGGCACACAGTTTAGTGGACAGACGGAGATGACATCCCACGTTCTCCTCAGGTCTCCTGTTTACAGCTGTCACCACCTGCACAGCAGCAACACTGAGGGGGGTGTGGCCACATGAATGAAACAAGAAGGGGCTGTGTGCTGGCTTCATCTGTCTCTCTCTGATAAGGACGGTGTCAAGGCACGTGCCATGGCCGGAGCTGCAGAGCCCTGTGAAACCCCCACTGTGCACTGTCAGGATCAATCAGGCCCTCGGCTCTCTGGAAGTTGGTCCCACGGCAGTGGGGGCAGGAGGACAAACCTCACAAACACATCTCAGTCACAGGACACAATTGGGACTGGCACTGGCAACCATGAGGCCAGTCTGCAGCAGCCAGCAGCCAGCAACAATGCCCCGGGTTAAAGTAGGAATCCACCCTATTATGAAAGAGGAGAAACCTCAGCAAATCGTTGTCTATGCTCTTTCTGAACTGATAAAATGGCTTTACAATGGACTAAGAGTGGCTAGCCCCTCAAAATCCATGTTAATGTCATTTTCTAAAACAAGTAAAAACTAGGAAAATCATCTTTTTAAACAAATTTAGAACTATAAATTTTTGTTTGCCAACTTCATTATGAGCTTTTGAGATGGTCTAATTCAGTTCCTTATTTAATGAGGAATGGCTTTAAACACTACACCTTAAGGTGCTGCTATATCAATAGCGCAACTATTAATATACTTGTTACTTCTAATGATGTACGTATGGATATACACACAAATTATCACATAAAAAGTGTTAGTTAACTGACTTTGACATGTATCTACATAAAACAGGACTGTTTTTTAAGATTTTTATTTTTTCTATTATAGTTGATTTACAATGTTCTGTCAATTTCTGCTATACAGCAAAGTGAGCCAGTCTTTTTCTCATGTTATCCTCCACCATATTCCATCACGAGTGACCAGACATAGTTCCCTGTGCTATACAGCAAGGTCTCATTGCTTATCCACTCCAAAGCCAATAGTTTGCATCTACTAACCCCAAACTCCCAGTCCATCCCACTCCCTCCCCCTCAGCAATCACAAATCTGTTCTCCAATTCTATGAGGTTTTTGTTTCTCTTTTTTGGTCATTTTAGGGCTCACCCACAGAATGTGGAGGTTCCCAGGCTAGGGGTTGAATTGGAGCTGTAGCTACCGGCCTACACCATAGCCACAGCAATGCCAGATCTGCGCCATATCTGTGATCTATGCCACGGCTCACGGCAATGCCATATCCTTAACCCACTGAGTGAGGCCAGGGATAGAACCTGCATCCTCATGGATGCTAGTCAAATTCATTTCCACTGAGTCACAACAGGAACTCCCAATTCTGTGAGTTTTAAAACAGGACTATTTGGATAAAGACAGACTTCATGACTACAAGAATCAAATATAACCATTAAAATGACATTTAAAGGGTGTTAGATTGTCATTCTCTTCCTCAATAGAAAGTAGCATTCACTGCATATCTGTATGCTGTAGGAGCAAAAATCTGACTTGACTGAGGGATGAAATCTATTACATAAGGAATTCTTACTTTAATTGGAGGCCTCTCCCCACATGCCACGCCCATCAGTCACCTAACAGACCTCATGAGCAGCGCCAAGTCTACGTCTGGCAGCCACTGTGGATTTCATGCAGACCTTCCTCTCTGTCCCAGTAAGTGTGCAGCCCCAGGAGTCACCATGACCACCTGAAGACCAAGAATGAAGAACGCCTCTAGTTTGTAATCTTCGATCAATACCTAAGAGATTCTGTAAAGAGGGATTTTGACCTTGATTGTAAATAAGTTCATTTGTATTATTTAAAAAAAAAGGATTCCACATATAAGCGATATCATATGAGGATAAGTAGTTTGGCCAAGTATGAATAATCAAGTGCAGTGTAAACTGAATGGCTCTCCATGAGCAGACTCTGAACTTTCCCACAACCATAAATTCCTTAAAGGAGTCAATACATGATCAAAAAAGTACTTCATTTTTATGTCAGATCACTCTGATATATTCTCCTTTTGGAAAACAGGCCAGAGTTCAGTGTACAACAACCATCTGTCCTTAGGACAGAAATATGCAGTAAAAGGAAGTTTCCCGAGGCATCCTTTGAAAGGTGCCCCTTCCATTCTAGAGTTCTGTAGCTCGGGAGATTTCTAATAACGCATGTAAGCAGCTGAAATGAAAAACAATTTCCCTTTTGTATGTCTGCATTTCCACATTTGCTTCTACAACATTCCCATTCTGCCTGGACCAGCAGGGAAGCTGCTGTTGGAGGCAGGGCTGGCCTGGGGTATATGAGGGAGGACAAGAGACCTGCAGGTTAATGAATGCCACACCTCCCGAGCACCCCTCTCCATGCCCTCATACACAAGGGGTTAAGACATGATAAAGAGAATGGCAAATACAGTGCTAGTGGGGAAGAACCTCTAAGAAAGGCCACACCCTGTGTGTGGCTGGAAGAGACGGAGGACAAGCCTCAAGGCTGGTCTGCTGTCCCCTCCTGCTATCTGCCACCCACCTCCATCTGCCTCTAGGACGTGCTGCCTCCTCTCCAGAGCCAACATGTCAGGCTCAGGTTCTCTTTTGCCTTTTTTTCTCTCTTGAATATTTTCTTAGGTGCGTATTTCTAATGCTATAGTAATCAATTTAATCAGGTCAGCTTTTACAGTGGTTTGAAAGCTAAGTTTTAGTACTCAAGGAAATGTCTGTCCCAACAAAGCTATCTTGTCATCATCACCTTAATCCCGCTCCTCTGCCCTGCTGACATTTTAGTGACAGGACTGTGATATTAGATGTACACTCTTCCATACCTGGTCTGGACCAAGTGATAGTGTTAATTCATATTCAAAAATACCTTCACCTTGTTAGCTACTTTGAAACATGAGTATTGCTTTAAGAAAACAATGCCGGAGTTCCCATCATGGCTCAGTGGTTAACCATGACTAGGAACCATGAGGTTGCAAGTTCGATCCCTGGCCTTGCTCAGTGGGTTAAGGATCCGGCATTGCTGTGAGCTGTGGTGTTGGTCGCAGAAGCGGCTTGGATCCTGCACTGCTGTGGTTCTGGCGTAGGCCGGTGGCTACAGCTCTGATTAGACCCCTAGCCTGGGAATCTCCATATGCCTCAGGGGCAGCCCTAGAGAAGGCAAAAAGACAGGAAAAAAAAAAAAGAAAAAAGAAAAAGAAAAGAAAACAATGCCATTAATATAGAGTTAATTTCAAATTACACAAGGTCTTACTACATTTTTTGCTTTCATCTTCATCATATCTTCAACTTTTTCTTTATTGGTGCAATTTATTGCAACAGTTTATTCAACTATTTTTCTGTGTTTATGTACTTTCAGGGTTTTTTGTTTCTTTGCTATTTGTTTTGTCTCTAAAAACAAAGCTATAATAATAATAATAAAATCCAACAACACCTTTGCCTGTGGCTTGCTGCATCCTTTGCAGGCAGGTAGTGCAGTGTAACGAGTAAGGAGGTAAAGCTTAGAGCTTCACTACCTGAGTTCAAATCCTTACAGTACCACTGCTGTTGTTGTTTGCCCACACCTGTGGCATGTGGAAGTTCCCAGGCCAGAGACCAAACCTGCATCACAGCAGCAACCCAAGCCACAGAAATGACAAGGCCAGATCTTTAACCTGCTGTGTCACCAGGAAACTCCAGTATCACCATTGAACCTAGGGCAAGTAATTTACTTTTCCTCCTTAGTTTCCTTCTCTGCTAATCTGGGAGAACATTAATTGACAGACACAGGATCACATCTACTAAGACTTTATCCAATTAAAGTCTTACTTTACTTACTATTGTAACAGTAGATTCAAATTTGACCCACAATTTGGATAGATCACTTTCACCTCAATTCAGGAAGTTCTATGGATATTTAGTAGCAATTTCCAGATGCTCAAGTAAATAAAGTTTTTAAAAGGGTTTCTGGAGAATAAAGTCTGATGCTTTTCCATCATCCCCAGGTGGCCTTAAACAGTCCCAGTGGACTGACTGAAGAGACCAAGCGAGCCCTTTGTTAGCAGTTTCCCCACCATCAAGTATCAGGCAGTTTTTACCATATGTTTTGTCTGTTTGTGTTGTGATTATGGGGAAGAGGAAAGAGATGTCAATAGGCTCAAAGCTACACTACAGAACAGACCTTAAATATGAAATGACTCTCACGCTCCCATCACCAATACCAACAATGACAGACTTTCCTGCTTGGAGATTTAAGAGACATTAATAACCTTCCTAAAATGATTTTGTGACTTCATTATAAACTGCTAGGCAAACAACTCATTCAACAGACTGCAGAAAATGGGCCATAAAATGACCAGGAGGCACACAATACTATGCACAGAAGAAGGAACAGTTAAATATGTAACTACATTTAAGTACAAAAACCCTAAGAGACGGAGGTGCAATATTAAAGACGAAGAGCAACTGTCACCACCTGTGTAACAGAGGAAGCCCCTCTCTCATGACTCTCTCGAAACTTGGAGTCATAGATCCCCTTCAGAGTGAGGCACCCTCTAGGTGACCAATAAAGATTAAAACAACAACAACAATACCTGCTGAATCAGTCTTGCAGAAGATGATTTTGAGAGTAACTGGAAAAAGTGAAATAGACTCAAGATTTGACCAACTGGCTGCTAACTCACTTGACGTTGGTGATGACTCCATTCCTTTGGAATGCCTTCAGTCTTTTGTTGTTAGCCTTTACGCTGACCCTTTAGATTCTGCCACTCCTGGGACTTCTAGATGGGAAGAATGCATATACCTAAAACATTTAAATTCCTTTACAATGGTTGCCTGAAAGGACTGACACCATTAAGGAAAAAAAAAATACTGAGTTTCTATTTGAGTTTCAGGACTATAACTTCTGCTGGAAAAGAAAGTCTAGTGAATCTCCTCTCTGTGTTAAAATGTATACATCCCTGTCTGATTGTATACTGTTTGAAGCCCAGTAGAAATTTATCTGCTTCCTCCAATCACTGTCAAAGAAATTTAACTGGGAAATTAATAAAATAAAACACTGCTTTAGCTGCAGGCTTGCCTTGGGACTTAGAGTAACAATGGGGCCACTTCCTGCAGCCTTGGGAAGCCTGCAAGCACAGATCTGGGGGCAGGGCCTGGGCTGTTCTGTGCACAATGCCCAGAGAATGCAGGGAATGCAGAGGCTGTTCTGTGTTCTCTTTCACTGTGAATTGCTTATACTTGCTAAATAACCTATATTTACTCCTCAGTTGAAGATGACTTGTGTATCATGATTAAGGCATAAAATTATACAACAATCTCACACATTCCTTGAAGCAATCTTATCTCTTTATCTCCTCTGACAACTTTTTAGTGGTGAAACTGAGTGTTTTTTTTCTTTAAATCCTGACATTATTTATTCTATCAATGCCATTTAATAAAATGACCAAATGACAAAGAAGAAAGAGAGGTGTTTTGAGAAAGGGCTTCATTTCTCCTTTCCACTAGGAGGAAAAAAATTCTAGTGGTAAAAGAACTGCATTTTAATGAACAGTAACTTTTGAAGTATCTTTGAGAATTTGTGGATATAGTCTATTCATAAAATATTTACAGTTCGAGTTAATGAGGAATGGACAAATTATACATGGAGCTTGACAGCCTCACGAGTTTGGTGGTGAAATGATCACAACCATGGTCCATTACTATACAGTATTAATAACATGAACAAATGACTTTCCAGTTCATGGAAACTCCTGAAAGGTAAAAATCCTTGGGAAGAAGTCTTTAGGCCAAAAGCTATACTAGAGTATTCCCACTAAACCAAAGCCATCCTATTTATTACCTGTGCCCTCCTGGTACAGAATCTGAAGTTACACCTTTTTCTACTAAATAATGAGTATTCATTATCTGTACTTGTAGCTGAACTGAACTCACAATAGGGAAAGTAAATTAAGCATCTTTTAAAAGACAGTAACTTACAAAGACATGTCCAACATTCCTAGGTGTCCTTTTACAAGAGAGCTGGAGAAACCATAGATCATCTTGCTCAATGGTTCCCCAGAGATGATTCCTGGTCCCCCCCCTGGGCGGGGGGGGGGGGGCAGGAGGGTGGAGGTGTGTTTAACATGGCTTAATATGGCTCAACCCTACACCCAGCCTGACAAATCTCACAGAGCAGAGCCTAGACATCTACAATTTTAATAAGCACCTTAACTTCATTCTTCTCTACACTAAATTTCCAGAACTTCTGTTTTCCTATTACCTTTTCAAACACAGATATTTCAATCCAGGAGTTCCCTTCGTGACTCAGTGGTTAACAAACCCGACTGGCATCCACAAGGACGTGGGTTCAATCCCTGGCCTCGCTCAGTGGCTTAAGGATGCAGCGTTGCCATGAGCTGTGGTATATAGGTCACAGACATAGCTTGGATCTCACATTGCTGTGGCTGTGGCACAGGCTGGCGGCTATAGCTCTGATTCGACCCCTAACCTGGGAACCTCCATATGACATGGGTGGGACCCTAAAAGAGCGAAAAAGAAAAAAAAAGAAATTCCAAATCAGGCTGTCTAAGAATAGAGTGGCAGAACTGGGCAGGATTTAATCCAATAATCAAAATATCACACTACTACTCCGTAATATAACATTCACTAAACACTAAACTGTAGAAAGTTAGAAAAAACATATATGTCCCCTTCAGCTGTCTTATAGTAACATCATAGGCTTTTCTCATTCACTCTTCTATTCCACAAAACTTTTTTTTCTTGTCTTTTTGCCTTTTCTTGAGCCCCTCTCGCAGCATATGGAGGTTCCCAGGCTAGGGGTCGAATTGGAGCTGTAGCCATTGGCCTATGCCACAGCCACAGCAACGCAGGACCCGAGCCGCATCTGCGACCTACACCACAGCTCACGGCAACGCCAGATCCTTAACCCACTGAGCAAGGCCAGGGATCAAACCCACAACCTCATGGCTCCTAGTCAGATTTGTTAACCACTGCGCCACAACGGGAACTCCCCCCACACTTTTTTTTTTTTTTTTGGTCTCACAAATCTTTACTGAATGCTTGCACTACATAAGGCATCACTGTCACAGCAGCAGGAGCTATGGAAGTGCCCTCAAGGAGTTTACGACTGAGCAGAGAGGAGACATTTATACAAAGAGATGCAATTCAAGGTAGCCTGAAAAAAAACACAATAGGAATAGGCTAACCAAAGGGACCTAAGAGTTCTAAGCAGATAGCCCTCCTCCTGGTTCAGATGATCAAGAAAGATTTCACACAAGAAAGCCCTTCTGGCCAGGCAGGCAGGAGGGCTAGGTTAGCAACAAACAGCAAGGGCAGAAAGAAACTCATCTTCGCATCTCCTGCCTGCCCGGTGTTTTCACTGTGCTGAGGCTGGAGCCTCTATGCAGGGGTGTTCCACATGAACTGAAGAGGATGGTGATGGGGCCGAATACGAACCTCCCTGTACATGTGGCATCTCCCCCGGGGCCCCCAGGCTGGCCCCACAAGAATGTTCTCCAGGATTCCTAATCTTCTTAGGTTCTGGGGGAGATCTGGACCCTGCCCTCCCCAAACCCCTAGTTTGATAGGGAACCCTAACATTCACCATTTACAGATGGGATCACGGAGGGAGTGGCAGCGTCCTTGCCTGGGTCCAGACATTCTGCCTCTCAAACCACTGCTCCTCCCACTTCCAAGCACTCTGTGGATCTTGCGGTGAGGGAGCTCCCTGAGACAGCATTCCCAAGGGAAAGGGAAATGGGAAGGCTTTGCTTCCTCTTCCTCCTCCTTGACCAGGAAATGCTCCCAGTGACGCTGAGGACAGGCAGCAGAGGACTGCCCCTATGTTAGAACAATAACAGCAAAAACTGATACATGATCAGCTTTTCTTTCCTGCCTTGAGCCAGTAAATTTAAAAAAGAAGTGGGGGGAGGAAAACAGAACTGACCTGGAATTGTCAACCTTTTATTTTGTGAACTAAGAATATTTGGGGAGGAGAAGGATTTTATACAAACAGAAAAGCCACTATTTTAATAAAGAACAATTCTTTAAGTAGAATAAATTCAGATTATAAAAATGTTTTACCTATTTTTTTAATTATTATTATTTTGCATTGGACCAGTAAAAATGACGTCAGGTGGCCTTAGCTGTAGTACTAAGAAACTAATTCAGGCTGGGAAATGTAAACTACAGCCCAGAGATTCAAAGAGGACAGGGTAGGAGTTTCTGTCATGGCTCAGTGGTTAACTAACCTGACTAGTATCCATGAGGATGTGGGTTCAATCACTGGCCTCGCTCAGTGGGTTAAAGATCCAGCATTGCCTTGAGGTGTGGTGCAGGTCGCAGACATGGCTTGGATCTGGCGTTGCCGGGGCTGTGGCCTAAGTGAACAGCTGTAGCTCCAATTCAACCCCTAGTTTGGGAACTTCTATATGCTGCAGGTGCAGCCCTCAAAAACAAACATCAAACAAAAAACACAGAGGACAGGGAATGGGGGTGGAAAAGAGTAGGGAAAAGAGCAGAAGCACCAGAGCTTCTCAATATGACAACAAACACAATTTCAGACCAGAAAACCCCTCGTCAACTGTAATCCAGCTGCGACTGTTTTGTGAGCCAAAAGAACCAAGGTGGATGAGAAGCTGATTTTTATAATATGATATACTATAAATAAATGTAAACATCAGCAGTGTAGGAAAAGCAGGTATGTCAGAATATATTCTTTAATAAAGTTCCTATGGAGTATCTCCACAAGACACAAAATGGTGGAGAGGGTGTGGAGAAAAGGGAACCTTCCTATACTGTTGCTGGGGATGTAAACTGGTGCAGCCACTAAGGAAACCAATATGGAGGGTCCTCAGAAAACTAAAAACAGAACTACCATATGATACAGCAATTCCACCTGAGGGTACATATCCAAAGAAAACAAAAACCCTAATTTGAAAAGACACAGGCACCCTCATGTTCATAGCAGCACTATTTACAATAGCCAAGACATGGAAGCAATCTAAGTGTCCCTCAACAGAGGACTGGGTAAAGAAGATGTGGTACTGATACACAATGGAATACTACTCAGTCCTAAGAAAGAAAGAACTAATGCCATTTGCAACAACACGGATTCAACTACAGATTATCATACTAAGTAAAGTAAATCAAAAAAAGAAAGACAAATACAATATGTTATCACTTATATTTAGAATCTAAAAATGATACAGAACAGGAACAGATTCACAGACACAGAGAACTTAGGGTTACCAAAGGGGATAGTGAGGGTAGGAGGGATAAATTAAGAGTTTGGGATTAGCAGATACAAACTACTATATATAAAATAGATAAACGATAGAACCTACTGTATGGCGCAGGGCACTCTATTCAATATCTTGTAATGCCCTATAATGGAAAAGAACCTGAAAAAGAATATATACATGTGTGTGTGTGTGTGTGTGTGTGTGTGTGTGTGTGTGTGTGTGTGTGTATGAACTAAATCACTTTGCCGTACACATGAAACATTGTAAATCAACTATACTTTCATTAAAAAAAAAAAAAACTAAAAAAAGATGGATATAGGAAAGGGTATACTTAACAAACTCAAGGCCCAAGTAAATCACTCCCACTGCAATGAAAAGCAATTACATATGTTTCTGCAGAGCCATTGCTGCTGTGGTTTCCTAAGGGAAAAAAATGGACAGTTGTCAGGTAATGGAAACCGGAGGGATACTTTCCTCGTTTTCAGGAAAGAGCAAAGAGTAAAAATATGGAAATTACAAACTAGTAAATATGGCATTTATCCCTAACAAAATTCTAGAACAGACCAATGTTCTGCTGGGAAAAGAATAATACATACAGTATATTCAATACAGAATATATTGAAAAATTATCAGCCCCCC
This sequence comes from Sus scrofa, assembly GCF_054392235.1. Taxonomy (NCBI): domain Eukaryota; kingdom Metazoa; phylum Chordata; class Mammalia; order Artiodactyla; family Suidae; genus Sus; species Sus scrofa. The sequence goes on from NC_139383.1 coordinate 155,938,236, forward strand.
CAACCCTTCACAGAGAATTTGATGTGATAGTCAATCTCTGAGAAAACAGCATCCTCTTCTACTCTTCCCTCATTCACTGTTAAAAAAGAATCCCTAGAAAATCGATACCAGGGAAGAGTGCAAAGGCTATGAATGAGGAGAGACACTGCCAAGGGGAATGTCTATGGGTTCTAGTTAAGCTCTGATGAAGCCTGAGCTCCACAGCCTGGATCGACACGAACCCTTTGTGAGGGCAAGCTGGCACAGGGCCTGAGAGGGCACAGCACCCGGCCCAAGCTCACCTCCACACTGCTTGCCTCAGGGCAGGGTCTGCATTCTGCTGAGGCAGCATCATTTCCTAAGATGCTTTTTGTGGCCATATGCACACCTGAAGTCTGAAGACTGGCACACTTTGCCAACTCCTCAACTTGAAACCCTCCCTGGGCTCAGTTCCCATGAAGGGTGTGCGTCAGCCTTCCAGGTTAATGGTGAGAACCCCAGGCCAACAGGTGTGAGAAAAACCTGTCACCTTGGGAAAACCCTGACGGGCTTAGACTGGCCCCCTGTGGTTCAGATCTCTCATTCTGAAATTCTGTGTCCAGAGTTTGAAATTGGAAACTACTGACTCAGACATTTTATGGCCATCATCTTTTCATTACCTTTAAAATTAAAAATGTGACCAACTGAAAAAAGAAAAAATGGTTTCTCTGAAAACAATTTCAGTTTTCTATTCTTCCTATTTCATAAAGCTCACTATAAAAACAAAAGCTTCTGAAGTAATGGGTTTGTTATACGTGTTCTTTTGTGAACAGTCATCAAGTCACCCTCTATACCACCCCTGCCCATTTCTCCCTGTTTTAATTAGATTCTATAAAGCAACATTTACGTAACAGGGAGATTTCTATGGGGAAAAAAGGGAGGTATGGGAGGAAGACTCCTATCTAATAATGTCTTGAGAAGCAAGTTTTTCACTGACGGTTTCATTAACTCCATGTCTGAAGCCAGGTAAATAGAAATAAAGTCACTTGAAGGGGCACATGTTAAAGGATGTGCTCTGTCCATACAACTCACAGGTAGTGATAAGAAAAGACATCAAATGTAAAAAGTATGTGTATAATGAATCTGGACACAGGACACAGCTACTGAATCCCATCATATATGTTCTGAAAGAAAAATTTCTTTAATTTCAATCAATAGTTATATTTAACAAAGACATTTCAGAATGTTTCAGATAAAATCTATCAGGTAAAAGAAATATCACATGTTTTTTACATAATGCTAACATGATAGTTTTTTTTTTTTTTTTTCTTTTAGGGCCACACCGTGGCATATGGAGGTTCCCAGGCTAGGAGTCAAATCGGAGCTACAGCTGCAGGCCTACACCACAGCCATAGCAACACAGGATCCAAGCCATGTCTGTGACCTATACCACAGCTCACGGCAACACCGGATCCTTAACCCACTAAGTGAGGCCAGGGATTGAACTCACATCCTCATGGATGCTAGTCAGATTCATTTTCACTGAGCCATGACAGGAACTCCAACATAACAGGTTTTAAACTGGAAGAATTATTTCCACCTGGAATTCTTTTGAAGAAAATGATGAACAGATAACATGTCTGTTAAATATATGAAAATATATTACAGATAGAGGAGTTCCCCTAGTGGCACGGCAGAAACAAATCTGACTAGCATTCATGAGGACGTAGGTTCAATCCCTCACTCAGTGGGTTAAGGAGCTGTGGTGTAGGTCGCAGACAAGGCTTGGATCTGCTGCGGCTAAGGCGTAGGCCACCAGCTACGCTCTGATTGGACCCCTAGCCTGGGAATCTCCATATGCCATGGGTGTGGCTCTAAAAAGACAAAAAAAAAAAAAAAAAAAAGAAAAGGAAGAAAGGAAGGAAAGAAAGAAAGAAAGAGAAAATATATTATGGATAGACTAAAATGTACTTGAATTTTGGAATGATTGGTTGAAATGAAGTATGCACAGAAAAATAAGGACCAAGATACATGATGGGGTTGGTGTTTATGAGACGGTGTGGAGCATGACTGGGACAGTGACAATGATCTTACTGGGCCTTAGGTCTTATTTGGTTGGCTCAATCAGTAGCCATATTTCACATGGTAGAAAGTGAGTCCTGAAGAGAAAGCCTCAAAGCCAAGGCCCGACTGTAGGTAAAAATGCACCTTACTGGCAGGAAGAAGCAATCACCTCTGCTGTTCTTAATTACAGATTGACAGAAACATCCCCAAACCTTATTCTGTATCTGTTGCTTAATTATTGCTTTTCTATGTGCAATTTAAGCCATTCTCTGTTTTCAATGACGAAGTCGCTATCTTCCCTTCACTTATTCTCTCATCTAACTTCTTCCCTTACTTGCTTCCTCACTCCTGGCTTTATGGACTTTTGTCTGTACTCCTTCCCTGCCAGCTGTGGGGACAGCCCCAAGACAGTGAGTCCTCAGGGAAAAGGCCTTGGGGTGCAGGAGGCTTCCCAACAGAGGGCCCAGGCCTGCTCGACCGAACATGTGGTTTCCAACACCTTGTGTGATCACCGAAGCCTGCCAAACCAGAACCTCTTCTTGGGAACAATGGAAATTGACATGAAAAAAATCATACAGGTTAAGACGATACCATCTGCAAAAAAACCAACCAGATAATCATCTCACAGCAGGGAGCTGGATTAGCTAATTAATTTGTTCAACAAAACTCCTTAACTATTTCATCTGTGTCAGACACTGTCATGGGTGCAGGGGGCACAACGGTAAGCAGACAAAGTCCTGCTCTCTTGGAGCTTATATTTTCACAGGCAAAACATGAGCACTAAAGTAAATACGTGAATCCCACGATGTACTAAATGGTGGTAGATACTTCAAGGAAAAAATAGGAAGGGAAGAGACTCAGAGCAGATGGGAAATATAATTGTAACGGATTCCGGTACAGGTGACACTTGAGACAGAAGCAGTGCATCCTGTAGTGTGCAGCTGTCCAGCATGCGGAGCAGCTCATGAGGCCTGGGGCGGGAGTGTGCCCGTGTGTCAGGATAGCCAGGGTGGCTGCAGCAGGCTCCAGGGCCAAGGGAAGGGGGAGGTGACGAGAAGAGACAGCTGGGGGCTTCCTAGACCATGGTTAGGACTTGGGCTTTCCCTGGAGTGAGACAGGGGTCCTTGCTGAGCTCTGAGTGAGGGAGTGACACCCTGAAGCTGACCTCTTACCAGGCCCTTGCTGGCTCTCTGAGGAGGGCACTGGGAAAGAGCAAGGCTGAGAACAAGAAGCCACCAAGGAGCCACTGCACTAATCCAGGTAAAAGGAGAAGGTAGTAAATACAGGAGGTGAGAGGCAGTCACACTGGGTCTACTCTGATGGTGTGGGGAGGCGAGACCTGCTGATGGACTGAACACAAGCAGAGCACAAGACCCCAAGGTCTCTGGCCTGAGCACATGGAAGGATGAAGTTGCCATCAGCTGAAAGAAGAAAGGCTGGGGTAGGAGGCAGGTATCAGGTAGGGGAGGATTAAGATCTTGGTTTGGGGAATTCCCACTGTGGCACAATGGGATCAGTGGCATTTCTACAGCACTAGGACATAGGTTTGATCCCCACTTCGGTACAGTGGGTGAAAGGATCCGACATGGCCGCAGCTGTGGTACAGGTCACAATTGCATATTAGATCTGATCACTGGCCCAGGAACTCCATATGCTCTAGGGTGGACAAAAAGAAAAGAAAAAAAAGATCTTGGCTTGGGACAGATGAAGTCTGAAGTGACAGCTGTGGGGCTTAGAAAATAGGTCTCTATTAGACATCTGAATGTGAGCATCAACAGCATTTGGATGTATTCAGTAAGCCCTGAGGCCAGATAAGGTCAGCAAAGGAGTGAGTGCAGAGAGAAAGGGAAGTCCAGGAACCCAGCCTGGGGCCAACATTGAGGAGCTGGGGAGTGAGAGGACCTGCAGTGGGACAGGAGAGCCTGAGGAACATGGGTCCTGAGGAATGTGTTCCCAGGCAGAGGGGACTTCTTGGGTGCTGAAGACAGGTCCAGGAGGGAGTGGTGACCCAAGAAGGGGTCCGAGAGGGGGATAGTGAACTGATCAACAAGAGGTGAACTTGGAGCACGAAAGCTGCTGGCACTTCCAGCAGAGCACTTTCAGGGGTGGAGACAATGGCCTGGTTCAAGTGGGTCTGAAAGGGAAAGTGGCACAGCTGACTCTTGCGATTCTTGTCTTAACTGTGGAGCCTTAGAACTGCAAAGCCTCCTTGCTCTTTAATTCTCAGAGAGACTTCCTTGTCTCCAATTAAACTTTTCCTATTTCAGTTTTTAAATACCATTTCTGTGCGTTTGGTCCTATATGAACTGGGAAAAAAATATTCTGTATCTCTCTAAAATGCACACAAAAATACGTTAATATCTTATATTAACACCTCATATTCTCTTTCTTTTGTCTTTTGTCTTTTTAGGGCCACACCCACGGCACATGGAGGTTCCCAGGCTAGGGGTCTAATCAGAGCTGTAGACGCCAGCCTGCACCAGAGCCACAGCAGCACGGGATCTGAGCCACGTCTGCGACCTACACCACAGCTCACGGCAACGCCAGATCCTTAACTCACTGAGCGAGGCCAGGGATCGAACCCACAACCTCATGGTTCCTAGTCAGATTCGTTTCCACTGTGCCACGAAGGGAACTCCAACACCTCATATTCTTAAAAAAAAAATAGGAGTCAATAAGAAAATAATTCCATTTACAATAGCATCAAAAAGAATAAGACACTTAGGAATAAATTTAACAAAACAAGCATAAGACTTGTACACTGAAAACTACAAAACATCCTTGAAAAAAAGTGATAAAACACCAAATTAAAAGGAAAGACATCTAGAGTTCTGGCTGTGGCATAGTGGATTAAGAATCTGACTGCAGCAGCTCAGGCTGCTGAAGTGGTATGGGTTCGATCCTGAGCCCAGTCCTGTAGGTTAAAGGACCCTGCATTGCCACAGCTGAGACATGGTCACAGCTACAGCTGGGATTCAGTCTCTGGCCTGGGAACTTTCATATGCTATGGGTGCAGCCTTAAAGATTAAAAAAAAAAAAATTAAGAAAGAAAGGAAAGACATCCAATGTTCAAGGAGAGGAGGCCTTAGTATTATGAGGTTGGCAGCATTCCACCAACAGACCTACAGGCTCAAAGCCCCGCCTGCCTTTTAAAAAGAGAAATTGACGGAGTTCCTGTCGTGGTGCAGTGGTTAACGAATCCGACTAGGAACCATAAGGTTGCAGGTTTGATCCCTGGCCTTGCTCGGTGGGTTAAGGATCTGGTGTTGCTGTGAGCTGTGGTGCAGGTCAAAGATGAGGCTCAGATCCCACGCGGCTGTGGCGTAGGCCAGCAGCTACGGCTCTAATTCGACCCCTAGTCTGGGAACCTCCATGTGCTGTGGGAAGCTGCCCTAGAAAAGGTAAAAAGACAAAAAAAAAAAAAAAAGAGAGAGAGAGAGAGCGAGAGAGAAATTGACAAGCTTATTCTAAAACCCATAAGGGGAGTTCCCGTCGTGGCGCAGTGGTTAACGAATCCGACTAGGAACCATGAGGTTGCAGGTTCGGTCCCTGCCCTTGCTCAGTGGGTTAACAATCCGGCATTGCCGTGAGCTGTGGTGTAGGTCGCAGACGCGGCTCGGATCCCACGTTGCTGTGGCTCTGGCGTAGGCCGGTGGCTACAGCTCCAATTGGACCCCTAGCCTGGGAACCTCCATATGCCGTGGGAGCGGCCCAAGAAATAGCAACAACAACAACAACAAAAAAGACAAAAAGACAAAAAAAAAAAAAAATGAAAAAAAAAATAAAACCCATAAGGGCACACAGTGGACCCAGAATAGCTAAATCTTGAAAAAAGACAAAAAGTGGGAGAATTCACATTTTCCAATTTCAACAGTGACTGCACAGCTATGGTAATCAAGACAGAGTGGCCCTGGCCTAAAGGTAGACACACAGATGAATGCATTAGAAACTAGAGGCCACAAGAGACATTTCTCCAAAGAAGATGTATGGATTGCCAGTAGGCATGTGAAAAGATGCTCAACATCACTAATTATTACAGAAACACAAATCGAAACTACAATGAGGTATGACCTCACACCAGTCAGAATGGCCATCAATAATAGGTCTCAACAAATGTGGAGTGGGGTGGAGAGAAGGGAACCCTCCTACACTATTGGTGGGAATGTAAATTGGTACAACCACTATGGAAAACAGTATGGAAGTTCCTCAGAAAACCAAATACAGAACTACCATACTGATTCAGCAATCCCACTCCTGGGCATATATCCAGACAAAATAATTTAAAAAGACACACATGGAGTTCCTGTTGTGGCACAGCAGAAATGAACCCAACTAGTATCCATGAAGATGTGGGTTTGATCCCTGGCCTCACTCAGTGGGTCAAGGATCCAGTGTTGCCGTGAAGTGTGGTGTAGGCTGCAGACATGGGTTGGATCCTGTGTTGCTGTGGCTGTGGTGTAGACCAGCAGCTGTAGCTCCAATTCAACCCCTAGCCTGGGAACTTCCGTATGCTGCAGGTGTGGCCCTAAGAAATCAAAAAAATTAGCAAAATAAAATACATTATAAACGTGTTTACTCTGATCCATATGCATATTGTGATTAACTATGTTTAATGAGCAGAGGAGGAATAAAAGAACTGCTGTTAAACTCTTTCTACTAATATAATCTACTATAAAGGTCTATATTCCAGGATATTAATACTACAGATAATTTGGCAAAACTGGTAACTATATATACCGCTTGCCTGTTCCAGACAGCAGAGATACTGAATCATGCAGATGCTAAATTTGGACAATACATGTCAGATTTTGGCCAAACCACTTCATGGCAATAAAGTCAAGGACGTAATATCCCACTTCCTTTTTTAAAAAAACAAAAAACAAACAAAACAAAACAAACAAACAAACAAACAAACGAAAACTAGCACTACAACTGTGTTAAGGAAACCTGACTCAGAACTGGAGTCGGGAAGCCACAAAGGAGGGCTAATGCATGTGGACTGGTGCAGGTGCACAGCAGAGAGGAAGGGGGAGGGTAGCTCCCCTAGCACCAGCAAGCTGCCTTCGCCCACAGCCAATGAGAAGCCGCCATCACTTTAATTCTCATTTTGCTCCTATCAACTTTCATTCTAAATAGCACCCCCAGCCTTCCCCTTTCCTCTATAAAGAATGCTCTCCTTTGTTCTCTGGACTTGCCTAGAGTTTGCCACAGTTTGCCTGTCCTGAATGGCAACTGTTGCTAGTCCCCAGTAAACTCAATGCAACTCCTTTACTATTCCCCAATAATCTCAATTTTTCTTAAATGAAATTGCTCTCTGCTCTGTTAGAGGTCGACATGACCTCAACCCTGCAAGTCTTCAACTGCATTCTCTTTCCACGCCCATCCTTTAATAAGGCAGTATGGTAGTAGAGCCAGACAGGATTCAGACACTATTTAGGAGCCACCCAGCTGGCAACTGTGACTTAACTTGTGACTGAGGCTTAGATGAGTAATGAATATAGGTAAGCACATAACCCAATTCCTAGCACAGTAGGCCCTCAAGTTACATTTAGGTTCTAATGAACAAACCCTACTAAATGAATGTCTACTTTGCGCCTGGCACCAAGGCTGCTTGGCCCAGGGATACAAACAAGGAAAAGACGTGGAATCCACCCTCCAGAAAGTTCACAATCTAGAGAGAAAGAAACATGCCTCTGTGGTTTAAGGTCAACAGTGGTCACAGGAACGTGCATGAAATATGAAGTCAGGCAGGAAAGGTGGGGGATGCCTGGAGGGCTTCTGAGAGGAGGTGACAGCAGAGCAGCAGGTAGCCTTCACGAAAGGAGAAGGGATGAGAACTGGCATAACTGGGGAAAAGAGTTAGAGAAGGGCAGGGTCTAGAGCATTTACCACTGAAAACAGCCGTCACTCAACTCCAGCCAAAAGCACAGCTCTCCATTATGGGCCCCAAAGCAAACTCTGCAGAACTACAGGTGCCTGAGGGGGTCCATACCTCTTGGGTTTTTGTTTGTTTATTTAGGGCCACAGCTGTGGCATATGGAAGCTCCCAGGCTAGGGGCTGAATCAGATTTGCAGCTGCCAGCCTACACTACAGCTCACAGCAATGCAGGATCCTTACTTAACCCACTGAGTGAGGCCAGGGATAGAACCCCCATCCTCATGGATCCTAGTTGGGTTCATAGATACTAGTTTTGCTGAGCTACAATGGGAACTCCTTGGGCTTTCCTTTCCCATAGATTCCAAGAATCACCGAAGCCTCTGTGGCCCTCTGATTCTCAGCACTGAACAAAAATCATTTAATAACATTCCTCAATTGGTGACATATTATCTTAGAGGTCAATGTTGATTCAGATCTTTTTTTTTCTTTCAGTGATACATATACAGATAGATAGATATTTCATATTCTTTTCTATTATGGTTTATTACAGATTATTGAACACAGTTCCCTGTACTATATATAATAGGACGTTGCTGTTTATCTGTTTTACATATAGTAGTGTGTATCTGCTAATCCCAAACTCCCTCCCCCACCCCCTCCCCCTTGGCAACCACAAATCTGTTTTCTATGTCTGTGACTCTATTTCTGTTTCAAAGATATGTTGACTTGTGTTGTATTTTATTTTATTTTTTTGTCTTTTTGTCTTTTCTAGAGCCACACCCACGGCATATGGAGGTTCCCAGGCTAGGGGTCTAATGGAGCTGTAGCTGCCGGCCTACGCCAGAGCCACAGCAACCCAGGATCCGAGCCGCGTCTGCGACCTACACCACAGCTCACAGGAATGCCGGATCGTTAATCCACTGAGCAAGGGCAGGGATAGAACCAGCACCCTCATGGTTCCTAGTCGGATTCGTTAACCACTGAGCCATGACAGGCACTCTAGACTTGTGTCGTATTTTAGATTCCACCTATAAGTGATATCATATGGTATTTGTTTTTCTCTGACTCACTTCACTTAGCATAATTTCTAGTTGCATCCATGTTACTGCAAATGGCATTATTTCATTCTTTTTAATGGCTGAGTAGTATTCCATTGTGGATAGATACCACATTTTCTTTGTTTTTTTTAATATTTTATTTTTTCAATTACTCAATGAATTTTATTACATTTTCAGCTGTACAATGATCATTACAACCCAACTTTATAGCATTTCCATCCCAAACCCCCAGCCCATCCTCCCCACCCCCCAACCTGTCTCCTTTGGAAACCATAATTTTTTCAAAGTCTGTGAGTCAGTATCTGCAAAGAAATTCATTGCATCCTTTTTTTAGATTCCACATGTAAGTGACAGCATATGATGTTGTTGGTGTCTCACTGACTAACTTCACTTAGCATGATAATTTCTAGGTCCATCCATGTTACTGCAAATGCCATATTTCTTTCCTGCTAATGGCTGAGAAATATTACATCGTGTTCATGTACCACATCTTCTTTATCCACTCCTCTGTCAATGAACATTTAGGTTGTTTCCATGTCTTGGCTATTGTGTATAGTGCATTTGCAATGAACACTAGAGTTCACGTATTTTTTCAAATCACAGTTTTCTCTGGATAGATGCCAGGAGTGGGACTGCTGGATCAAACGGTAATTCTATTTTTAGTTTTCTGAGGAATCTCTGTCCTGTTTTCCACAGTGGTTGCACCAATTTACATTCCCACCAACAGTGTAAGAGAGTTCCCTTTTCTCCACACCCTCTCCAACATTCATTGTTTGTAGACTTTCTGATGATGGCTATTCTGGCTAGTGTAAGGTGGTACCTCACAATATATACCACACCTTCTTTATGATTCCTCTGTAGATGGATATTTAGGTTGTTTCCATGTCTTGGCTACGGTAAAGAGTCATATCTTTTTATATGGTTCACATATTAAGTACTAGTCTATAATTCTGCATTTAATTTGCTTTTTCTTAGTAATATGAAATAAAAGGCCTACAAACATTTTAAATATTATGGAAAAGTAAGCCATGAATTTCTGTATTAACCCTCTAGTTCATGTCATCAACCCCCCCAAAACGACTGCATTTCCAAGAGCTGGAAGATAAATAGGGAAAAAAATGCAGGTAATAAATGAAATTGTTAAAATGTCACAAATGGTTCTTAAATTAAATGATGGAAATCTTTGACATTTTATTTTATGAGAAAATCAAAAATGGGAAACAGAAGTAGTCTACAAAGAAAGGCAATTTTAAAAACCTTTTCACTGAAAGAAATGCAACACAGTTTTTTTCCCTTACTGGTTATCTGAAAATTATAGATTCAACTATAATTACAGATTCAACTATAATGAGAAAATGTAAGTTAATACTCAGTGTCATTAGTGTAAACTTTGTTCTAACAGACAGTATACATGGTAAAAGAAATCATTAGTAAACTAAAGGCAAAACAAACTCAGTTAATTATGTGAAAAACAATAGAAGGGTCAGGCTTAATTTTTTTTTTTTCTTTTTATGGTCACACCTGTGGCATATGGAAGTTCCCAAGCTAGGGGTGGAATCAGAGCTGCAGCTGCAGACCTACACCATAGTTAGAGCAAACAAGGACCTAACCTACACTGCAGCTGGCAGCCACGCTGGATCCTTAACCCAGTGAGCGAGGTCAGGGATCAGACCTGCATTCTCATGGATACTAGTTGGGTTCTTAACCAGCCAAGCTACAACAGGAACTCCTTAGGCTTAATTTTAAAAAGAAACTTTCCGGAATGTTAAAAATCAATGTTACTGCAATAAAAAATAATGTTTTTAATAAAAAATAAATTTAAAAAATAAAATAAAGAAAAAGAATCTTCTATCCAGTCACAATACTCATGCAGGTTTATGGGAGGAGATTCCTAGTCCCATATAGAAACACCTTCTAAAATGACCAGGAACATAGGAACTCTTATTCACTAACGCTCCTTTTTTGTCATGAACCAGTTCTGTTAAGATAGAACTCCTTTATTTAATAAACTGTGCTAAAGTGCCATTTGCCCTGCCCTAAAGGAATTAGTTTGAGCCAAAGGAAACTGATAAGAACTAGAGAATGTGGAAACCAACAATTTAGCAAGGTGACATCAGTTATAGGCCACTTACCTCTACGAAAAAAAAACACAACACAACATGGCCAACCCTATTTAAGAAGAGTATCCTTTTTATCTAGAAGGCTAGGCTTTGACCTTAGTGACCACAGGCAAGCCAACTCTCTGTAAAAAAGGAAGGCTACTCACAAACACACCTGCCCCATTCCCTCCATCCCTTTCTCACCCATCTCCCATCTCCATATACTTGGCAGCTTTTGACTCAGAGAGGGGTGAGCCTGAATGAAGCAAAGCTTTCCAAATCATCTATGTATCATCTTCCCCAAGCTCTATATGAAGCTCAAGATGAGTATTTTACAAAGGAACAAAATACGCATAAGACACATAAATTTAAAATTTAGTTTTCACCATGATCAAATGTACTCATAATATCGTATAATATCTAGCTAGAATGATCTCTTCGACACTTGGTAAAACAGTGAAGATTAAAGCCTTTACTCACTGAGAAATTATTAAATGTTCAATCTTACATGTTAATCTTAACAAGTTTCAAAATATTAAAATGTCAGAAAATTCCCCTTTGCGGTCTTCAGGATATTTGTCCTTTCTTTTTCAGAAATAGGAGTAGAACCTCTATGAAAAGCAGCGATCTAAGTAGATCACAGCAATGGGAAATTCCTTCATGGGAATCTAACTTAAAATGATCCAAATAGAGACATGTATTTGTAGCAGGCGACCTGAAGACAAAATTCCATGCTCAAACAAAAAGAGCTGCAGAGCTGGGAAAAAGGTTTGGGGGGAGAGGGGGAGGGTAGCCGCCCCATTTGTTATCAATTCTTTGACCTCTTTTAGCTGGGTCTGAGGCCTAAAATAAGTAGAGCAAATTTCAGCAGCATTGAGCTCATCGAAGGTTTCAGTGCCTGAAGGCCTGTTTGAGTAACTAGGGGGAGGAGGGGGTGCTGAGCACTGGAGAGGGGGGATGGAGGAGGCTGCAGACCCCAGGGCCACAGGAGGGGCTCAGGCTTTTGTTCCAAAAGGGCGCAGATCCATTGAAGGGCTTAGAGCCAGAGAGTCACAGGATCTAATTTACATTTGAAAAAGGATTGTTCTGGCTGCGGGTAGGGATCAAACTGGGCGGAGTCAGGGAAACCACTATGGGCTCTTGCAAGGACCCCTGTGAGAAAGGATGGCTTGGGCCAGGCAGGTGGTGGAGGAGGCAGTGAGAAGCTATCAGATTTAGGATATAATTAGAGGAGAAGATGCAAAATATAAGAGGAAGGCAAAGGTCATTTCTACCTCTTTTCATAAATAAAAATAAATTCTGTATTGTTGGATGAGAAACTAGGTAAGGGCTACAAACAATTTGCAAAACAAGAAATACATGCAAATAACAATATTAAACAATTTCAATATCACTAGTAATACAAACTGCACTGCATAAATACAAATTAAATTAAAAACAGGATGCTTTCCCCCAGTCCTGATTATAAAAGAATGTAAAAGATCACTGTAGTGAGTCAAATACTATTTGTATTCCCCCAAATTCATATCCATCAGGAATTTCAGAAAGAGACCTTACTTAGAAACTGTCTTTGCATGTGTAATCAGTTAAGATGATATCACATTGGATTAGGTGGGGCCTAAAATCAATGGCTGGGGTCCTTCTCAGAAGAGGAAAGGACACACAGAGATACACAAGCCTGGAAGAGGCCATGTGAGGATGGAGGCAAGACTGCACTGATGCTGCTGTAAGTCAAGGAACACCAAGGACTGCCAGAGCATCAGACACTGAGAAGCAGCAAGGGAGAATCCTGCCACAGAGCCTTTGGGATGAAGGAGCACAGGCGTGTTGACTCCTGATCGCAGACCTCTAAAGCCTCCAGAACTGTGAGCGAATACATTTCTGTTGTTTTAAGCCACTCAACATGTGGGAATCTGTTACTGCAGCCCTGGGGAACTAGTAGAATAATATCAGATGTTACCAAGAATCTGGGAGGCAGGCACTCTCATTCCCTGCTGGCAGAAGCATAAATCAGTAGTATAACCTTCGGGAAAGATGATTTCACTGTGCTTACCACAGTTTTAAATGACCAGATCTCTTGAACCAGGAATTCCTAATTGGGGAATTTATACTAAGGAAATAATCAGAAGAAATATGGGCAACGAATTAAAAAGAAGAGCACTCATCTTCAGGTTACAACTGTAAAGAATATAAATGTCCAAAAATTTGAAATTAGCCAAGTAAATCTTGGTGTAAACTTACAATGAAGTAACACGTAGCTATTAAAACTGATTTGACTGAAAACATTCTGTGGTAGTTTGGTACAAAACTAAACATGCTCTTACCAGGTGATATGGCAATCACACTCCTTAAAATTTACCCAAATGAGCGGAAAACTTAGGTCCACACAAAAACCTGCACGTGGATTTTTACAGCAGCTTTACTTGTAATTGCCCAAACTTAGAAGCAACCAAGATGTCCTTCAGAAGGTGAATGGGTAAACTATGATATGTCCATACAATGCAGTATTATTTAGAAAAAAAAATGAGCTATCAAGCCACAGAAAGATAGGGAGGAAGCTTAAATGCATACTACTAAGTGAAAGAAGCCAATCTGAAAAAGGCTACATACTGTGTGATTCCAACTGAGTGACATTCTAGGAAAGGCAAAGCTATAGGGACAATAAAAAGATTAGTAGATGCCAACAGTTAGGGGGTTGGGGAAAGAGATTAAAAGGTAGAATTTAGATATTTTTATAGTGGTGAACTATTCTGCATGATACTGTAATGGTGGATACAGGTCATTACACATTTGCCTAAACCTACAGATGTACAACACAAAAAGTGAATCCTAATGTAAACCATGGATTTTGGGTGATAAGGAGGTGTCAATGTCAGGTCACCAATTTTAAGAAATGTACCACCCTGGTGTGGATGTTGATATGTGGAGGGGATGAACATGTGTGAGGACAGGGAGCATAGGGGAAAACTCCGTGTTTTCTGCTCAATCCTGCTGCAAACCTAAAATTAGTCCGAAAAATAAAGCCTATCAAAAGAAAAAAATAACCTTGAAAAAATATTTAAGGCTAAGAATACTCAAAATGTGTGATGTATTTGTAACTGAAAAAAGAGTATTAAAAACCTTACCTACAGTAAATTTTAATTTTTTTAAAAAAAGGAATAAAGGAATATGTATATATTCATATACTATTAGAGAGAGCAGAGAAAATGCTAAAACATAAAGAATGGTTATTTCTGAGTGGTGGGATTCACACAATTTTTAACATTTTTCTTTGTGATTTCTTGTATTCTCCAAAATTTCTACAATAAATACATATTACTTTTGTAATTAGGAAGGTAGAGTTAATGTCATCTAGAAGTAATAACAAATGCATGGTCTGAGAAACCTAAGAACATTAATTTGAGAAATAAACATCCTTCAACTCTTTCTTTTACTTAGCAACCTGTCTACCCAGTCAGGGATAGATACTGAAATCCATCATATGTGAACAATCTCTAATTCCCTTGCTTGCATAACAAAGCTTCCTGGAATGTTCACCCACTTTATCTTTCATTCCTCTGTCACTTACCGCTCTTTAAAAATAGAACTGAGAACAAAAGTGCTTTTGAAAACTAAAAATATGGGAGGAGAGGAAAAAAAATGGAAATTTGGAAGATAAAGTTGTGAAATTATTTCATAAATCAAAAGAAAACATAAGGAGGTTAGGAAATAGAGATTAAAAAGAGAAATTAAAACATCAATCTAAAAGTCCCAACAAGAGAGGAAGAAAATACCATTAAATAACTTTTCCAAAGTTTGGAAGATATTTTCTGGTTTCCAGTTTCTACTTGGAAGTTTCAAGTGCTCATCAAAATGAATTTAAAAAAAGACCTACTTCACAGTACATCAGAACACTAGGGCTAAAGAGGAATTTCCACAGAGGAGGAATAAACAGGAACACCCAAAGGACTGAAGGTGGAAACATCACTTAGTGACAACACTAGAAACTGGACACCTAAGAGATGGCTGCAGAGCTGGGAGGAACTGACTTCCACTCTGGGACACTATACCCAATGAACCATCCAGAGGGTGGGTGACATTCAGTTTAACCTCCCTTGACACCACAGCAGCCACTGTTGATGGCCTTCCCAACAGCCATCCTGGCAGTATTCACATATTAAGTGGTCATTTGGGGGGTGGGGCATTGGCCCCAGGAGAGTAAGTCCTTATTAGAACCAGTTATGGCAATTCCATTCCCTTTGCTGTGGCCTGAGGTATGATGTTAGCTAACACATTTTGAGAAAAGGGTTTTCAGGCCTTTAAAAGGAGGTTCACCAGAAAATATGCTTCATTTTTTGCTTCTAGATATTGTTGTCTGCATTTGACACCTGAAACATGGCAGCCACCTTGCAGCTAGTCCCTCACATTGAAGCTCAGAGAGTTGAAAGTTTGAAAGAATTCATGTTTGAAGCTATCATTAAGCCTGAACCAGCATAACTCCTGACTTATCTAATAAAAGTCCTTTCTCTTCAAGTCACTTTTAGTTGGTTACCTGCTGAGCATCATAAACTGATACATATCCATTCTCAGAAAGCTGGAGGCAGCCTCATTGAAGCCAAGACAGGAGAGTGAAGGAAACTCCTGGAATGATAGTGAAATGACACCCAAGGAAAACACCTGTGAAAAGGCCAAGGGGACAACACATCCAGTTGGAGACAGAGAACATGGCTCCAGGAGGGTCCCCAGGAAAAACCAACAGACGTACAGTTTGTGACTACATGAAAAACAATGTTAAGAGGGATTCTGTAATTTTCTTAAACAGTTTAAGAAGACATAATAATAGGTGCATAAAAAATTAAGCAAAGATAAAGATGAGGCAACTTTTAAGTCCAAGGAAAACAAAATTTGCACAAGAAAGCAAAAAATAGTCATAATATACTTCCTGGCTCAGCAGGGAATAATATTTATATAGTGACACTATATATACTCAGAATTCTGAGCTGGAGGGAAGAGGATGGTGGGAGCACAGACAGGGTGGGGGCTTCCTCCTCATCTTCCGCAAGTCGACAGAGAATACTTAATGCAGCCACACCAAGAGACATCGGAATGAGCGTGTTACTCAGCAACAGGAAGTGCCAAAGAAAAAGTTACGGGGATGAAAACTTGAATGCTTTTGAAAGGTGGAGACATTTAATCTTGTACTATGTAGTATACTAGACTATATGAATTCATGTCTACAGTATAACGAAGAATCTATCTGGTCTTGGCCTGGGTTTCTGGCATGGAGCTTCCACAACCCTTCACATTTTCTGAATGACAGCAGTGTCTTTGTTAAGCTAAAGTGGGAATTCCCAGTGGCCTCCAAATGGTTTCCAGTTGAGGGTTGGGCACTGGGGAGAACCTCTGTGATCAGGGGTTGGGTGGGACTTTCAGCTGCCTGACCTCCTCCAAGGGAAGGACAGGAGCTGAAGGCTAACTTTAATTATGCTTCTGTAATGAAGCCCCAGTAAACACCCTGGAGCACAAAGCTCAGTGGAGCTTCCTGGTTGGTGAACTGTGGCTGTGCGGGAGGGTGATGCTCCTCCCTGCCTCCATGAAGAGTGGGCATGGAAGGTCTGTGCACTTCCCAGACTTCACCCTGTGTGTCTCTTCATGGGGCCACTCTCCTGATTTGTTATCTTCCACAGTAAAACTAATCACAAGTACAGTGCTTTTCTGAGTTTTGAGCATTGCTCTAGTTAAGTTACCTCACCAGAGGGGATTGTGGGAACCCCCCTCATTTATAGCCACTTGGTCAGATGTGCAGGTGTCCTGGGATCCTCCTAAGCGCAAGTGGCATCTGAAGTAAAGGAAGTCTTGCTGGAGACCGTGCCCTATAACTTATGAAGTTGATGCTACTTTTGGATGGTTGTAAGTGTGGAATGGCAGTACACCCAGTTAGGGTTGGTATAGGATAGTTACCTTACTAAATGAATTTTTTAAAGGAAAAAGGAGTAAACTTCATCATCCTAATCACAAGAGGGTTCTGCAGCATGTGTATGAAGGTCCCCCCAAGGGTGGGGGACCACAGTGGTGGCAGCACTGCTGACAGTCAGTATGGACTCATGGCATGGAGCATCCCTGAGATGCAGGACTGCAGGCCTTTCTTCTGCATGAAGATACAGAAAAGGAGGCTTCTTGAGACTTTTCTATTAAAATGTTATCATAAGAGTTTCTACTGTGGGGCAGTGGGCTAAGAATCCAAATGCAGAGGCTTGGGTTGCTATGGAGGCAAGGGTTTGATCCCTGGCCCTGCACAGTGGGTTAAAGGATCCTGCCTTGCCACAGTTGTGGTTTGGATTCAATCCCTGGCTTGGGAACTTCCATATGCCATGTGTGCAGCCATTAAAAAAAAAAAAAAAAAAAAAATGTTATCCTAAAGAGAAGGTTTCTGAAAGTAAGGGAAGACTATCAATTTGAACATTTAATCCCACATTCTTCAAAACAAATGTCCAATAGTTTCCCTGTGGCTGGAATTGGCCAAAGGTAAAGTGAAGCAAGAAGTTTGTCCTTGATATCCTCTGTTTTCTAGGTCTTTCTTCCTCCCACCTTCGGAAAACCTCAGCATCCATCTGAGCCAAACCCACTTAGCTAGGCCTTTCTAGGCCACTGTCTCTTCCTCCAAAATCTCCCTTTCCCCTGCCATCCTACTGCCCTTGAAATTTCAAAGGCCTGGTTTTGGCTATCTGGTAGCAGGAAACCAATTCATGAATTCACAAATAAAAACAAGCGATTGCTTTATACATATAGCGGTTAACCTTTTATAGGAAAGGACTGGATAATTCAAAAGTAATGTTTCAATGTGATATTTCAGAGAGAGGAGATTCTGATGCTCTTTACACTAGTTATGGACAAGCTGCTTAGGTGTCAAAACTAAAGTCATCCTTCCTGATACCTACACTCTCAGCAGCTTTGGGTGCAAGACTGGCCTCCACCGCTCCCAGGACACTGCACTTGGGCAACTGTCGCTTGCACACCTCACTTATACAATGCTGTGAGGGAGCTGTGCACCCCACCCACCAAACATAATGCCTCTGTGCACCACTGCCAAACTGGAGTCTGTGGTTAAAAACCCAGGTCCCCAAGGAGTGCGGTGGCTAAACCCTTCCAGGTAGGTCCCATAACCCTCAGGACCCAGGGGGAACTGGGCCACAACCCTTGGGTCTGAGGAGGCCTGGGCTACACAGAGAACCCATCCATGAGTTAAGTTGTGGCAGGCAGGGGTGGGAAACTAAGTTAGCCCCTTAAGTATTCTTTACGTCTTCATAGTTCATCTCAGTCAAAGCAGAGTCTCTAGAAGAATCTAGATTCACGTTCCACAAAAGGGTGGGATATCTGCACTGAAATCACAAAACACTCTAAGAGGCAACATGATATTTGTTTATTTGCACTACGAAAAACCACTGGAGAAAACGCCTTATCTGGAAAAACAATTTGAACTTTTACTCACCTCCTGAAATCTAAATTGATATCTAATACCCACTTTCCTCACAAAACAATAGCAGGCAGTGGAGACAGAGCCTTTCATGCTAGGAAATGTTATAATGCCATAGAAACCTGAGAAGACGTAAATAACGGGACTTATTTTCTCTGTCTACCCACTTTCTCCTTTAACATCAAAGCCTGCTTACATCTTGGAATACTACAGTGGAAAGAGTGACTACCGTGTTTACTCCACCCAAGTTCATTGCTACAATACCTGAATCTTTGCCAAAGTGCTCGGCCTATCACTTGGAAGCCCTACACACAGCCCTGTTTTTGAACACTTTCGCCACTCCCTTAACCCTCCCACTTTCAAAATATTTTCTGATATTTTGTTTGCTTTTATGTTTGAAACACTATTTATATAAAGGAAAGTATTTTAATTATCAAGTAATGGAAATTATGCTTGCTACCTGTATGTAGATGATTCTACAATATTTTATTAAAGTTGAAGATATTTACATTGTAGTTTATAACTCTAACAACCCTGCTAACACTAGCAACAAAAATACTTTTAAGTCCGTTTTTATAGGTATTGATATGCGTAATGACTGACACAAGCCCCACCCCAACAGTTCTAAAGATTAAGAGATTTAATACTCTCCTCTCCCATTTTCATATGTACAGGGAACCCCCAACTCAGACACAGACAACACATCCTCAATGATGTGTAATGGGCTAAATTGAAAGAGAATAAGAGGTGCCTGGAGGTGGAACCAAACGAGCTGTGAGCCTGGAAAGGCAAGGCTAGGACAGGCACACGTGCATGTGGGAAGGACATCTGACAGCAAAAATGCCTTGGGCTGGCTGCTGGCTTCTGCTCCAAAGAGCTCTACTGTTGTCAGACCAAGCAAGGCAAGTGAGGCATGATGATCTCGGGACATATGGAGGCAAGAATGTGGGGAAGACAAAGTTACGTTCTCCCTCTGATTCATTTACCTGCTGTGGTATCTCCTGAAACCCACTTGGGGGCTGTCAGAGAGGTGGTCCTCACCTTGGCCCAGAGCTGGCAGGCAGCACACAATTCTGCTCACTCACGTGACTTCACCCCCCAGGCCAGCCACGGCAGGAGTTTCCAGCTGGACTGGCTCAAGACCTGGGCAAGGCACGGTGGGACCCGTGAGTACATTCAGATGAAGAAGGAGAAAGCAGGCAAATGAGAAGGAGGGCAGCTCAATCTCGTCGTTAAAGCACACCTCATGATTAGTTGTGCTGACCTCGCCTTCATGTGTGGACTCAGCTAAGACTCAGGCCCTAAGACCTTAAAGTGCAGCAGGTTTTGTGATGGGAACTATGGGCGAATAGCAAGGTTACAATTTAATGAGGACAAACAAACAACTGTTTAGTTTTGGATTAAAGATTAGGCTGAATCACACACAATTACACTAAAAAACAATACTACAGAGTAGCACAGAGGAGTATTCTGGGGGTGATGGAACTGTTTTGTACCTTGATGGTGGTGATGGTTACATAACTCGAAGCATTTGCTAAAATTCTCAGAACAAAGAGAGTGAGTTCTACCGCATATTAAAGAATTCTTTTTTTTTCTTTTTCCTTTCTTTCTTTTTTTTTTTTTTTTGTGTGTGTGTGTGCTTTTTAGGGCTACACCTGCGGCATATGGAAGTTCCCAGGCTAGGGGTCAAATCAGAGCCACAGCTGCCAGTTAACACCACAGCTACAGCAATGTGGGATCTGAGCTGCATCTTTAACCTACATCACAGCTCATGGCAACACCTGATCCTCAGGCCACCGAGCAAGGCCAGGGATCAAACCCGCATCCTCACGGATCCTAGTCGGGTTCATTAACCACTGAGCCATGATAGGAACTCCCTCAAAAATAATACATTTTAAAAGCAGCTGAATATTAGGAATTTCATGTGGTCCAACCTAATAGGTGTTCTAGTACAGGCAGACAGTCCTGCAGGAGCACAGGAAGCAGATGAGCAGAGATTAACTAGGGAGTAAAGACAGTCTTTGTGAATGACCATCATTCCATCAGAGTTTTGAAAAAATAGATATTTTCAACACATGGAGAGAGGGAGGGGGAGGAGGCAAGCACTCCAGTTACAGGAACAGAATGAGTAGGCAAAAGTTACGCAAACTCACAATGTCTGGAGAACAGCATGGAATGTTAGGCAGTAGAGTCTGTGAAAGTAGGGAAGCCAAAAAATGGGACAGAATTAGATGATGGAGGTCCATCAAGACCATGCAGAATAGACCAGAATTTATTCTACAATCTGACGTAGGCAAGCTTTTAAGCAGGGGATGACATTATTACATCTATTTTGGAAAGGTAACCCTGGTGAAATACATGGAGGATTTGAGCATTGCAGGAGCTGTTAGAGATGGAAAACGACCCCAGCAAGGTTTTTATCAAGGGAGTCTGTGAATCGGTGTGCCTGTGTATACACGCACATGATTATAGGCATGTCCTCAGGAAGAGGGCCTATGCTTCCATCACATACTTGAGGGGTCATAATCTCAAAAAGGAGAAGTGTCAGAGTTAACACTCATGTGCACGGTGAGGGGTGGGGACAGGAAGTGCGCAGGGAACAGAGTAAATTCATGAGACCCTGTGTAAAGACTGCATTTCTGGACATGCGGTCAGCTAGTGAGTGAGAGTGAGAGAAGGAGAATTTGAGATGACAAAAAGGCCCTGGCTTGATGATTCAGAAAGTGTGAAGAGGGGAGTAAGGGAGAGGCACAGAGAAGGTATCGTTATTATGAGATCAAAAATAATAATGATTTCATTGCAAAGAATCAAATACTTAATGCTTTTACCTAGCTGGAGGTTTTGGCCCATTTTTATGGACCAAAGTATTTCTGGCTAAAGACCCAGATAAGATAAACTACAGAGGACCTGTAGTTTTTATAAAAATAAAAATCAGAAGAGAAAATAATCTTCAAAGTCTTTTTCAGAGGGATGTCTCCTTCCATACTCTCATGGCATCAGGCAGCCTCAAGGAGACAGATACATGGTACCTGCCCCAGGCACACAAGGCAATGAGTTTAACATACAGATAGTAAAGGAAGCTAAAAGTAACCATCTGGAGAGTGTTAAATTTTTAACTGCGCAAAACATCTCATATTACTTGATTTTCAGAAATTAGGAATTTGATTCACCAGCATGGATTACCTCTTAAATGAATATAGCTTCACGCCTCACATTTTTATACATAGACCATACACCATGAAACACATTCATAAGTCTGCAGTGAATCCAGTTAAGCAGAGCCTTAGGCCCTTTTTAACTTGTCCCTTTCTCTGTGCCCCAAATTCTAAAGTTACAACAGTGACCAACACACAGAGGTGCTCAAAGCTGGGGTCAGAACACTGTGATTGCTCACCTGCAGCTTTTCAATGCCTAAGTAAAACAAAAATGTCTGTGATTTAAAAACCAATTTTAAAATGCTTTAATTACATAAGTAATTCATGAAAGAACATCAACTATAAAGTAAACCCATATTAGCCTAGTATATGTTTCACTACAAGAGCCATCAAAGTGGTCCAAGGACTAGGGAACTAAAATGTCCTGGTGTGGTTGTTAAAAACGGAAATTCCTGGGTCCCACCCAGACTCAGTAAATCAGGATGCCTGCGGGATGGAAGGAGTACGAACTTAACAGTCATCCCACAGATTCTTAACTGTGGTTTGAAAGCCACTGCCTAAGAAACAGGAGGGAGGGAGAAAAAGAGAGAGGGATGGGCACTGGCAGAATAAACCAGACTCAAACAGGAAAAAGAAAGACAAAAAATCCACCTGTTGTCTGTTGGGAGGGGGTGGGGTTAGAATCCCTCTGAACTCTGACCTTGGTAATAGTCAGGAAACAGGGCCCACAGATTTCCTTTCAGATTGTTCTTAAAGAAGTGAGTCTTATGTGACTTCCTCTGATTTCACTAACTCTGAAATGGCTCTGATATTGAAAATCTGTAGGTCAAGGACTATAGGAGCAGAGGCAGGAGTAACCATGCTCCCTTCCTCACTTTCACTGTGCCCAGGCCTCCCACAGAGACCATCACCAGCAGGAGCAGTGGGGGTCACAGCGGCCATAACTCAGGGCTGCGACTGGAGGGCACCTCTGTATTGCACTTGCTGTCCCGGGGTCCCCAGTCTCTCTCTGAAGGGGCCACATAGTCTGGTTGGAAAGAGGCTTGAAGCTGAGTTTACAAAGAACTTCACATGGCCTGGGAAACACTAATTAAAACTGGGGGACTAGGGCTCTCATTCACTCCAGGAGTGGTTCTCAAACTTGAGCCTGGGTCAATGTCACCATGAGGGTGAGTTTCAAATTCAGCAGGTCTGGGATTCTGAACCTCTAACCAGTTCCTGGTGCCACTGCTGCTGGTTCAGGGCAGGCTCTCTGAGAACCACTGTGTCACATCATCCCCTCTGC
The DNA here is from genome assembly GCF_054392235.1 of Sus scrofa. NCBI lineage: Eukaryota > Metazoa > Chordata > Mammalia > Artiodactyla > Suidae > Sus > Sus scrofa. The sequence goes on from NC_139383.1 coordinate 155,961,186, forward strand.
TGATGGAACAGCTTGTTTAACAGGCAGTTTTCTGGCACGTGCCAGGGAAAACGTAGATCTAGAGCCAAAAAAACACTTTAGCCCTGAGTGCTGAAGGAATAAATGAGGGTCATGCAACAGTGTCCAGACAAGATTCAAGCTAAAAAAAGGGAGCAGGCAAAGGTGAGGGGGGGGGGCTGGAGAGGGGCTGAGAGGGAGAGAGGATGGATTCTGGAAAGGCAGGACGTTACCAGGAGTTGCCTTCCCTCACCCCTATAGTCCTCAGAGGCCCTGAAATGGCATAAGGCTGTAAGTCAATATGTATTTTTTTTCCTGCTAAGAGTCTATAGCTTTCATCATACTCTCTAGGATCTGTACCCCCAGATAAGTTTGTGCTCTTCTGCTCTGAGCCAAGCTTTCCCAGCATAGGATAAAAGTGACAGACGACTAGCTGGTGAGGGTGCCAGCTAAGCCTGCTCCTGCCCCGGGCAAACCAGAATTTTCCCACTCAGAAGAGAGGCCTTTCAGGGACCCAGAGCTGCCCCCCCCCCCCCCGAGGCCTTGATTTAATGTTCTGGCTACCTCTGTTTCTAAGAGCCTTCCCTCCCCTAAGAGTTTCACATGCCACAGGTTGGAAAGAGGATGCTTTCCAGCGAGCTGCCCCAACTGCTCCATGTGCTCCATGTGACTCACCTCCAGAGGCCTGCAGATCCAGACTGCTGCCACACAGCCTTGGGAAGCCTGGAGAAGGCCAAACATCAAAGGCCAGAGACACAGTGTCTGACCAACAGGTACCGATAGGCAGATCTCATGATGGAGTCAGAAAAGACAAGGATGTGAGGGGCTCTTGGCCATGCAGGGCCAAGCCCAGGAGGAAGAGGCCACTTGCCTGGGAGGCCAGGGAAGGCTGTGTCTAAGGAGATGGCTACCATGTGAAGCCCAGAAGGCCCAAGAAAGGGGACCTTCAGGGAGCATGTGAGGCTCCCTAAATGCTCCAAATGACACAGCAGGGTGCGATTACCTGGGTTTCACTCTGAAGCTCTGCCAAATCAACCCCCACTCTCAACCCCTGCTCTCATCTCAGGGAAGCATCACAGCCACCTGCCAAGGACCATGGCCTGTTGAGAGAGCTTTTGCACATGCATGCACGCACACACAGACAGATATGCATACACTCATGCATGTCTGTTCTACCAACTCAGCTCTATAAATAACACAACCTTAGCTGATTCCACTATTCCATTTGTATTTATTATTGTAAATGATGAAGGGTACAAAAAAAAAATTGTTCAAAGAATGCTTTGGAAGCACTTGAAGGCAAATTACTAAAAAAAAAAAAAAAAAAAAAATACTGTCAAATTCAGCACAGAAGAGATTATCTGTAAAGCGGAGGAAGGGAAATTATTAAAAGTCATTGAGACTACCAGGTCTTTCCATTTTAAAGAAAGCCCACCTGCTCTGTGGCTGAGCTTCATGGAAAAACAAAGATGCAGAATGAAGAAAATCTATGTTGAAACAAAAGGCCTGGTAGCGGTTTCCAAAAACTGGTAAATAAATGTGCATTAAATAATGTGTATTTAATTAATATAAAATGGTTTAGGGGTAGATTGAACATTTTTATAGTTTTCTCCTCTATTTTTTTGCAATTCACTTGTCAACTACCATAGGAATTAGCCAAACACCTAGCAATTCTCCAATTTCTCTTCTATATAAATTTACCTGGAAGAGTTATTACCACCATAACCAGCCACTTTAATCCTACCCCAGCTCAGGACCAGCTGCCCTATCTTCCAACTGAAAAACTCTCGGCTCTGTTACTGGACTTTACGAAGATGATTCACAATCCATACAATCCCATTTACTGTATTTGCATTTAGCATTACTTGATAAAATGGATTATTTTATTTTATTTTATTTTTTTAGGCTGCACCCACGGCATATGGAATTAAATCTGAGGGGTAAAATCCAAGTAGCAGCTGCTATGTTCACCCACTGCTCCAGGGCAGGGATCCAACCTGTGTCTCTGCAGTGATCCAAGCTGCTGCAGTCTACTTAACCCACTGTACCACAGCGGGAACTCCAGGATTTTATATTAAAGTTAAACTTTAACCACTGCCAAACCTCCCTTCACCTTACCTAGTTAAGACTTTATAAAACTAAGAACAGAATTTATGAACTGAAAACTGTAATTGTAATATATACATGTAAGGATAACCTGACCCCCTTGCTGTACAGTGGGAAAATAAAAAAATAAAATTTAAAAAAAAAAAAAAAAAAAGAATTTATGAACTGAATAAATATATGAAGAAGTATATCAAAGCATTTTCTTACTGCTTATTATTTGTATTTCAGTTAAAAGAACTTTAAATACTGAAGATTATCTCAAAAAACCTTTTAAAATTAATTTGTTAATGCAAAAAATGTGATTACTTTGTCCTGGTATAGTTCTTTTTTCAGGGCTGTACCCATAGCATATGGAAGTTTCCAGGTCAGGGGTCAATTTGGAGCTGCAGCTGCCAGGCTATGCCGCAACCACAACAGTGCAGGATCCAAACCAGGTCTGTGACCTACCACAGTTCATGGCAATGCCAGATCCTTAACCACTGAGCAAGGTCAGAGATCAAACCCGACTCCCCATGGATACTAGTTGGGTTCATTATGGCTGAGCCACAACAGGAACTCCTGTTCTGGTATATTTCAATTTGAGATACTATACAGAAACAAAAACATTCAAGTTGCAACTACTGAAATTAAATCTGCTAAGAAACCTGTCCCTTTACTGAATAATCGCCTTGTTTACGTTTTCTTAAAATCTATTCCTTTGGAGAAGCTATCCTCCTTTAAAAATGAATGCTTTAAAATCCATGTTATAGGAGCTCCCGTCGTGGCTCAGTGGTAACAAACCCAACTAATACTCTTAAGGATGTGGGTTCAATCCCTGGCCCTGCTCAGTGGGTTAAGGCTCTGGCATGGCCATGAGCTGTGTTGTAGGTTGCAGATGAGGCTCAAATCCCACTTTCCTGTGGCTGTGATATAGGCGGACAACTGCAGCTCCAATTTGACCCCTAGCCTGGGAACTTCCATATGCCACATGTGTAGCCCTAAAATAAAATAAAATAAAATAAAATAAAATCCATGTTATAGAAAGATTATTAGTGAATAGGAGCCATTCAGTGGCTCTTCATAATGTGTTAAAACAGCAATATCAGTGTCCATCTCTAGCATATTTGTGAAATCTCAAGAGCAAGCACTATGGAATGCTCTGGACAGTCTGTACACATAGGATTCAACATAACAGAGCAACTTGAGAAGCTAGAACTTTATTTCCTGAATGGTTAATGGGATCTCTTAAATTTAATCTACTGGAAGCCAACTAACTTCATCCTTAATTAAAAAATAAAAAACTGGCACTATTAAAATTACATTTACTTCATGTGATAGGCAGCTAAAATGGAAAATACAGACCTCTGTGAATTTTAAAGCTTACACAAATGTTGTTACACAAACTCATTTTTCCTCTGGTCTTCAAAGTGTTGCTAAGTTTATAAGTCAGCTCCCGCAAACCTGAGGTTCTGTTTTACAACGGTTGTTGTCAATTTGAAGATGGGATTCTTTTTTACAGATCAAAATTAAAAGGGCAGATGTACCCTAAAAATGTTAATATAAGAGTTCCTGTTGTGTCTCAGTGGTAACGAACCTGATTGGGATCCATGAGAGTGCTGGTTTGATCCCTGGCCTTGCTCAGTGGGTTAAGGAACCAGAGTTTCCGTGAGCTGTGGTGTAGGTCATAGACGCAGCTCAAGTCCTGAGTTGCTATGGCTGTGGCACAGGCCAGCAGCTACAGCTCTGATTTGACCCCCAGCCTAGAAACTTCCATTTAGGGCTGCAAGTGCAGCCCTAAAAAGACAAAAAAAAAAAAAAAAAAAGTTAATATATATGGCTGTTATAGATTAGTTTTGAAAATAACTCACTACTTAATTTTACTAAATTTTTAAGCAATTGGTATAAACCATTTTGAAACCAAGAGCAGTGACTTGCAATATCATGCAGCCATTCCTTTTAAGTCATCCCTTAGTGTACCTTTCCAACAGCCACTACACACACATACACCAATCTTGTATGGATATATTTATGGTTAAATTTAGCAAAATTAATGTTGATTTCTTTTGACAATTTTGGAAGTATTTTTCAACCCTTTTTAGATAGTTGACCAAAAGACAATTAGGATTTAACTCTATAAAGATATTTTTGATGTTACTGCTGTTTGCTGTCTTCTTCAAGAAATGTCTCATCTTATTAGGACACACAGCTGTCATTCAGCTGTGATGAAAGAATGCTGCCTTGAGGGCCCCACTACTCTGCGGAGCCTGGGTGTAGAAGCTGACTCCACACTGTGATCATAGCTCTCAGGGTATGGCTGTATTGATGTGGACAACAGTACCAACTGAAGAGCTAGCTGAAGTAATAAGCACTTTGAATTTTTGTTTGTATATGAGTAAATTAAAGAGATTAAAGTGATATATCCATAATTATATGATTACAGCTATTAAAAATATCTATGCCAACTTCTAATTAAAAAGGTAGATAGGAGTTCCTGTCATGGCTCAGCGGTAATGAATCCAACTATTATCTATGAAGATGAAGTTCGATCCCTGGCCTTGCTCAGTGGGTTAAGGATCCCATGTTGCTGTGAGCTTTGGTGCAGGTTGCAGACACGGCTCAGATCTGGGGTTGCTTCGGCTATGGGTAGGATGGCAGCTGTAGCTGCCAATTCGACCTCTAGCCTGGGAACTTCCACATGCCATGCGTGTGGCCCTAAAAAGCAAAAAAAAAAAAAAAAAAAAAGGTTGATGGGGTTGATGGTAAATGTACGTTATTTCCCCTTCCCCTGAACCACTACCCCCCCCAAAGACATAAAGCCACAAGGAAAACAGATCCAAGTGACTGGGAAATGGCAACACATTCTGCAAGAGAGAAAATGAGTATAGGAGTGGCTACCAAGAGAAAATGCACAGTCTTCAGCCACGTGCCTGCAGGGGGAACACCATGGAGGAATCAATTTGCTCTGATACCCAGGAAAGGCTCCATGTTCAGGGGACTGGGCACAACCACACAGGGCAGGTCAGGGGGACAAGGCTGAAGACAGGGGGTCTATAAAGGCCAGGATGTGAAAGCTTGGACCCCCAGGTCCACCCTCCACCCCACTGGCTTGCTCATCTGCTTCAGTTTGCCTCTGTTAGTGACTTACTTGTTCATATAAACTGATAACTAAGGATTAAAGAAGTTTCAGGAAAGCTTTCCAACATTAAAAACAGAAACCAAAATAAATGAGGGAGGAGTCTTGAATGTTTAAAACAGTACAAATAGGAGTTTCCACTGTGACACAATGGAATTGGTGGCATCTCTGCAGCACAAGATGCAGGTTTGATCCCTGGCCCACCACAGTGGGTTAAAGGATCCAGCATTGCCACAGCTGCGGCACAGATTTGATCCTTGGCCCAGGAATTCCACTTGCCATGGCATAGCCAAAAAAGGAAAAAAAAAAAAAAAAAAAAAAAAAACCAACAGTACAAATAAACAATTTTTAGAAGAGATCAAATTTAAAAAGAGATCAAATGTTGCAGACAAAAGAGAAGAATCAATATTGTCCAACATCAAATTAATAAAGAAAGGTGTTTATCAAGAAACAAAAGACATTTTCTCAAAATTAGAAAATGTCAAAGGGCCTTCTAAGACCCTAGCAAAGATGAAAAGAGACCATGGGAGGCACATCATGGTGAAATTTCAACAGGAATAAATAGAAGATGCTAAAAGCTTTCACGGAAAATGGCAGGTCAAGGTTTCGGAAAAGGAATAATACACTCAGAGCTAGACTAGAGGAGAACAATGGTTTTCAGATTCAGAGGAAATCACTTCTCAGCTAGGATTCTGTAACTAAGCAAACCATCAACCAGGAAAGAGGCACAAAATGTCTGTCTCCATTAGAGGCAGAGGAGCCAGCAACCTATAGGGCACAGGTGGTCAGAGCAGGGCATGGAGGCCTCCCGGCTGGGGTGGACAGACAGAGCTCTGGTCCTCATGAAGCTTCTACTCCAAGGGGGGACAGACAGAGCTCTGGTCCTCATGAAGCTTCTACTCCAAGGGGGGACAGACAACTAACCAACAACTATATCTGTTAGGTAAAGTGCTGAAGAAAACGAGCAGGGTCAGGGACAGACTTTGCAGTGTGTGCAAAGTCCTAAGAGTTTGAGGACTCCAGGACTACCCACTCCGACTCAGCCAACCCTCTTGGCAGGCTTTCTGCAAGGAGCAGGTTCCCTACTTGTTCCCAGCCATCTCAGCTCCTCCAGATCCTCTGGGAAGCTCTGCTTAGAGCCCAGAGGCCAGGCTAAGCAGCCCCAGTGGCCTCACATGTGGGCTCTACTGGAGCCATCTTCTTTCCCCTCCCAGTGCCATGGGGACCTATAAGGGAGATGGAACCCCAGACAGAAAGGACACAAAAATGCTAACAGGGTTAAGTCAGGCTCAGACAGATCTAGGCAGACACGCCCCCTATACCTCCATAGCCCTTGACATGCATTTTCACGAGTAAGAGAAGGCAGAGCAGGGGTTATCATCTTCATTTACAGACGCAGACAGCAAGGCACTGCCAGGTGAGGAGCTCACCCACGGTCACAGATTATAGCCACAGAGCTAGTCTCTGAAGTGGGTTCAAGTCAGAACTTGCTTCAGAGGCCAGTTAACATCAGATGTAAAAATGTTTTTCCGATTACTTTTCATTTTCTCTATACAGGTAAAAAAAAGCTCAAGTGGTAAGTGGTTATGAGTTGCCTTTTCTCACTACCCATGGTAAGAGATGGGTACCAGAACTAGGCCAGACTTAACTCCACCTCAGAAGAGAAATAACTGTGATGCTGGCGGGGGGGAGCTAAAGGGTGGGGAAAAGACAACCTGGAAGAAAGAAGCGTCAAGGGCTGGATCACTAGCATCACTACAAGTCCCTCCTGGAACACACAACATTGCTTCCACACTTGGCGCTTTCCGTGTCTCTCTGCCTGTGGGCTGCAGTCCTGTCCTGTGGGCAGCTGCAGGGCCGCAGGATGGGAGGGATGGCTGCTCAGGACCACATGTCTCTGGAGTCAGCAGCTGGGCCCTGCTGTTCCTGCTGAGCAAGGGGAGCAGGGGTGGCCCTGTCTCCACCTGGGCCTGGCGTGGCTCCCAGAGTTGACTCAGGAACTGAGTCATCACTGCAACCTGAAGTCAGGCAACTTCATAGCCAGGTTTAAAACATCATGTAGGTCGCAGACGAGGCTTGGATCCCAAGTCACTGTGGCTGTGGTGTAGGCTGGCAGCTGTACCTCTGATTTGACGCCTAGCCTGGGAACCTCCATATGCTGAGGGTGCAGCCCTAAAAAAAAAAAAAGCAAAAAACAAAACAAAAAAAATCCTGTATTTCTCTAGTATCTCACGGCTGAGCAATACTTTTATATTTAATTCCCAAAACTCCTGCATGAGAAGCACAGTGGAGTCTGCAATTTATTTGAAATGAGTCAAAAATGTAAAATGGATGGAGGGATGGATATGTGATAAAACAAGTAAAGTAAAACGAGCAAGGCAGAATCCAGGGATTGGATATATAAGTGTTCACTCTAACATTCTTTCATCTTCATAGTATTTTTTAAGATTTTTCATGATAAAATATTGGGGAAGAAGTCATCCCAGCATCCTGAATAATTTCTTTTTTAAAAATTTTTAAAAATTATTTATTTATTTATGCTTTTTAGGGCCACACCCATGCCATATGGAGGTTCACAGGCTAGGGGGCGAATCGGAGTTGCAGCCACAGCTTATGCCACAGCCACAGAGATGCCAGGTCTGAACCACGTCTGTGACCTAAACCATAGCGCAGAGCAACGCTAGATCCTTGACCCGCTGAGTGAGGCCAGGGATCGAACCCGCATCCTCATGGATACTAGTCAGATTCATTTCTGCTGAGCCACAATGAGAACTCCTTTCTCTCCTTTTTTAAATACTGTTCTCTTTTTTTCCCTTTTTTTTTTTTTTTTTTTTTTTTTAATTTTTTGGCCACACCTGCAGCATGTGGAAGTTCCAGAGCCAGGGATCAAATACATGCCACAGCTGTAGCCTGGGCCACAGCTGGGGCAATGCCAGATCCTTAACCTGCTGTGCCACAAGGGAACTTCCCTGAATAACTGAATAATTTCAATACCCATGTGAATGATTATTTCACCAACCCGGCCTTCAGCTTCATGACCCTCCATACCTGTGGGGCCCCTTGGCTCAAAGACCTCATTCTTACTTCACAGTGCTGCCTGTGAAGGAGACAAAATTCCTCTCATTCCATCTCACTGTCCTCACCACAGGAGGGTGTGAGTGCCCGAACCCCGCCTTTCTCCATGGTTTCTTTTTCTTCCGTGTCCAGCAGAGACTCTGTGGGTTGTTAGTCAGCCATACACTCTTGTCAGCTCCCTCAGCATCTTCTTTGCAAAACAAGCAGGGCCAGGCACTGCTAGGTACTAGGGATGAAGAGGCAGGAAAAACCTTATATGGAGCTGAGAAGCTGGATGTCCAGTGAGCAGTGCAAGGTCAGAGCAGTGCAAGGTCAGGGCACCTCTGCCTCTCCTGCGGTAGACCTCCTCTTCTCCACGCCCACATCTTCCAGGACAGCTTAGTTTACTCTCATTTTGATGGAGCACATCTTTCAACGGCTTAAACATTTTTTATTATGAAATACTTTAAATACACTCAAAAGTAGAAAGAACTATGATAAATTCATTCCTCTGAGTCAACACCAAAATCTTAACATGTTTGCTTCATTATCCCATTTTTTTCTTTCATTCTTTGCTGAAGTACCTCAAAGTCTGAATTAAAAAAACATAATGTCATTATCACATAAGACAAAATTACAAATAACTGCTTGCTTAGATTAAAAATATTCTGACTGTCTGAACACTGTCTTTTTACCCAAAGAGGATTTAATCAGGATCCAAGCAGGGTCCTCATGTCTATCCCCTGAAGCTGCATGTCTCTTATCACCTCTTTAAATAGGCATCACCTTCCCACCTTTATCCATTTAATGCCATTAATTTGTTGCATCTGTTTTAGTTGACCCACGTTCTGGATTTGTCTGTTCATTTCCTCTTCATTTGTTTAATTTCTTCCTTTCTCTCTCCTACGTCTTTTGCAAGTAGAATTTAAATCTAGAAGCGTGACTAAACTCAGGTTATACTCTTTGGCAAGCATAACTCACAGGCAATGCTCTGTGCTTTCCCCTGTATCAACTGGGGGCCCATTGTGCTCAAGCACCTCTTTTAGTGGTCCCTCAGAGGGCCCAGACAGTGGAGTCCTGCAGCCTCTCACCTGGTGCTTTTACCCACTGACAGGCACTGACTCATCTGCTACTTCAGCAGGGGTGTACAACGATGATTTTCTAATGCTCCTGTCTTTTCCACAGCTATTATTTAGAATCCTTCTATAAATAACAACTTTCCCTTATGAGTTACAGTTATCTGTTTACTTCTATCATGGTTCATAACAAAAGGCAGGACTCAAGAATGATTCTTTCCTCTTTTTTTTTGGTCTTTTTAGGGCCACATTCATGGCATATGGAAGTTCCCAGGCATGGGGTCTAATCCGAGTTGTAGCTGCTGGCCTACACCACAGCCACAGCCACGCCAGATCTGAGCCACATCTGCGACCTACACCACAGCTCACTGCAACGCCAGATCCTTAACCCAGTGAGCAAGGCCAGGGATCGAACCTGCATCCTCATGGATCCTAGTCAGGTTCATTACCCACTGAGCCACGAAGGGAACTCCTGATTCTTTCCTTTAACTTGATAACTTTCAGAGTAAGACTGTAACCCTAATTCTGAATTAATCCAATAAGGTCAATGAGTTGTTTGACTTTCTCTCTTTTAAAGTATCCTTTTTTTTTTTTTTTTTTTTTTTTTTTTTTGCCACTCTTGGGGCATGTGGAATTTCCCAGGCCAAGGATCGAACCAACACCACAGCTATAACCACAGCCCCTGCAGTGACAATGTCAGATCTTTAGCCTGCTGAGCCAGCAGAAAACTCCTAAAAGTATTCTTAATAAACTCACAGAATTTTACATATTCTTTGTTTGTTTGTTTTTCCCCTTTGTAGGTCTTTTTTTTTAGGGCCACACTTGTGGCATATGTAAGTTCCCAGGCTAGGGGTCAGCTGGAGCTGCAGCTGCCAGCCTATGCCACAGCCACAGCAATGACAGATTCAAGCCACATTTGCCACCTATGCCACAGCTTGCGACAACCCCAGATCCTTAACCTACTGAGCAAGGCTAGGCATCAAACCTGCATCCTTGAGGACACCATGTCAGGTTCTTAACCCACTGAACCACAACAAGAACTCCTTTTGGTTTTAATTAATTACAATTTTATATATGATTCTTGAGCTGTCCCAGCTTTGTCCAATGAGAGCCTCTTCATGTTTGCTTCTGTGACTGCTGACCTGACCCCATCAGTCTTTCGTAACTTCTTTGCTTACTGGCATAGTAAGCTATTCCAGGCTAATCTTGAATATTTTTTGCCCAAAGCAGGAACTGGCCATTCTTTCAAGAAACTCTGGCTAGATGCTACAGTTTGGGCATTAGATGTGTTCATAGCTACCATTACCACTGCATCTAAGACTGTTCTGTAGCACAGAAAAAAAATTTAATAAAAAAAAAATCAGGTTCCTACAGATATTTCCAATTAAGATTTAACATCACATGATTTTTACTTAAGATCTGTAAGCAGAGAAGACTTTTAACTCTTTCTTTCCTAGCTGTGGCCTCTCACATTCCTGACTTTAAAAGGAAGGCCTCTAGGGAGTTCCCGTCATGGCTCAGCAGTTAACGAACCTGACTAGTATCTATGAGGACTCAGGTTCCATCCCTGGCCTTGCTCAGTGGGTTGAGGATCTGGCGTGGCCATGAGCTGTGGTGTATGTCACAGATGTGGCTTAGACCCTGTGTTGCTGTGGCTGTGGCGTAGGCCAGTGGCTACAGCTCCAATTGGACCCCAGCCTGGGAACCTCCATGTGCAGCAGATGCAGCCCTAAAAAGACTGACTGACTGACTGACTAAATAAATAAATAAATAAATAAATGGAAGGCCTCTAGCTTTGCCCCACTAAGTCACATACAGTGTGTGTGGATATACACATGTGAGAATGTTTCATCATGCTAAGCTACTGCATACTGAGTCCTATTTTGTTGAGCATTTTCCAAGGAATGTGTGTTAAACGCTGTTAAATGCCCTTTAGGCATCTATGGAGATTGAGCATATAATTAATTTTTCTCCTTAAATCTGCTGACCTAATCTGACAAACAATATGGATAGATAAATCACATGAATTCCTAGAATAAACTACCTGATCATGATTTTTTTAATGTGCCATCAGATTATATTATATTTTACTTAACATTTTTATTTAAAATCTTTATCAGATTTTAGTATTAATACTATAATCACTTCACTAAAAGAATTTGGAAATGTTCCTTATTTTCCTGTGCTCTGGAACAGTTTAAATAGTATTGAGATTATCTGAGGTTTTAGGCTTTGGAAGAATTCCCCGGTGAGACCATCTGGGTATGGTACTTAAGTACTTCTCCAATTTTTGCTACTTCATGTATTGTTGGGCCCTTTAAAATTTGTTTGTATTGGGATAAGTTTCAGCAAATTATATTTTCATAAAACGCTGCCCATTTCATCTTAAGTTTTCAACTATATTTGAACTGAATTATACAAAACAATCTCTTCTTTTAAATTTCTTCTCTTTTAATGGTTATTTCTCCCTTGTCATATCTTATTTGGATATATATTTTTAGCCTCCTCCACTTTTTTTTAATTAGGGGAGCTAATAGTTTGGTTTTGTGCTTTGGGGGGGACTGTAATTTCTATTATTTTCTTGATCTTCACCTCGAGAAACAGATTCTTGATTTATTAACGCTCCTGATTTTTCATTTACTAACCAGTTAATTTCAGCTTTTATATTTATTAATGCCTTCTTTCCTTTGTTGTTTATTTCCCCAGCATTCTGCTTAGTTCATTTTGGTCATTTTCTATATTGATTTTTATTTACACATTTAAATTATTTATTTTTTTCTTTAGGGCTGCACCTGCCGCATATGGAAGTTCCCAGGCTAAGGGTCCAATCAGAGCTGCATCTGCAACCTATACCACAGCTCACAACAATGCCAAATGCTTAACCCACTGAGTGAGGCCAGGGATTAAAGCTGCATCCTCATGGATACTAGCCGGGTTCGTAACACGCTGAGCCACAATGGGAACTCCCTATGCAGATGTTTATGATGTGAGTCTCCCTAAGCACTGCCTAAGACACACTGACTCTGAAACAGCATTTTCAATATCCTTATCTTCTCAGAATTCTGTAGTTTTGTTCACATTTCCCTTTTGATCTAATAATTATTTAATAGAGTTTTAAATGTTCCAGATTGAAAAGCCTTCTTTTTTAATGAACAAAACAACTATTAAGACTGTACCTTGGAGCAGGGGCATTCTTGCTCCACTGTTAAAATTTCCACACAGGAATTTTTGTTTTCATTTGTGCTTGCTTTATCTTTTTGTGTGTTGTTATCCCTCTTCTTCTGGCCGTATTAGTTTTACTCCAAAGATGTGATGATTCTGGTATACACTCCTAACAAAAAACAAAGTCAGAAGTTCCTGTTGTGGCTCAGCAGTAATGAACCTGACTAGTATCCATGAGGACGTGGGTTTGGTCCATTGCCCCACTCAGTGGGTTAAGGATCCGGCATTGCCATGAGCTGTGGTATAGGTTGCAGATGTGGCTCTAACTGGTGTTGCTATGGTTGTGGTGTAAGCTGGCAGCTACAGCTCTGATTGGACCCCTAGCCTGGGAACTTCCATATGCTGCACGTGTGGCCCTAAAAAGACCAAAAAAAAAAAAAAAAGTCAGATCCTGGCTCTATCCAGCTAGATGCTGCTTTTAGGGAAGCAATTACCCTCCTTTGGCTTCAACATCCTCTTCCAGCAGGGTGGTGACTCCAAGGTTTGCTCTAGGTCTAAATCCTATCCTATAGCTGTACTGTAAGTGATAATTACTTCTTTTTCTATTTGAAGTAAATTGGCACTCAAGTAAAATACTACACCTCACCTGTTCTTGAACTTTAAAGCTGAAGAATTTGGAGAGTTTTGCAACCACTTTTTGCATTTCCCTCTTGACATTCATGTCAGTATCTTCTTGGAGTTCATGGAGTTCACGTCATGGAAATATTTTAATGCCAAAAACTTTAAAGGAAGAACATCATTTTTATAAACTTGAATTTATTAAGCACTGTACATAAATTCTAAATAAATCTTCACTCTAGGAGTTCCTGTAGTGGCTCAGTGGTTAACAAATCTGACTAGGAAACCATGAGATTGTGAGTTGAGTCCCTGCCCTTGCTCAGTGGGTTAAGGATCCATCATTGCCATGAGCTGTGGTGTAGGATGTAGAAGTCACTTGGATTCCGCATTGCTGTGGCTATGGTGTAGGCCAGCAGCTATAGCTCTGATTCGACTCCTAGCCTGGGAATGTCCATATGTCACACATGCAGTCCTTAAAAAAAAAAAAAAAAAAAAAAAAAAAAAAAAAAAAAGCAAGAACAAAAAATTGTGGCAAAATACAACACAAAAATTTCCATTCTAACCATTTTTAAGGGTATAATTCAACAGTGTTAAGTATATTCACAACGTTGTGAAACTAGCCTTTTTTTTTTTTTTTACTAATATCTAATTTTATTTGGAAAATGCTGATTTCTCTTTTTCAAAATTACTTGAAGTTTTTTATAATTAAGTAATATAAGGTCAGTGGTATCAATGATCCATGTGCACCTGAGACCGGGGTAAGTCCCCGCCACTGGATGACAGTCTGGCATGTGTCTATAGACCCCCTCCAGGCACTCAGGCAGTGATGCCCTCACACCTTCCGTGCTGACCTGGGCCACCAGAGGGGCATGATGAGTGCCCTGCTCACCAGTCCACACTAGTCCTCCTTTAGCTCCTATAGTTCCTGCTTTAGGAACTTTGTTTCTGTGTTATTAAGAACACAGATACTAAAAACAGTCATTTTCTTCACTGTAAATTATAGCCTTTAGCATTATACGGTGTCTCTGTCTCATGTAATCCTTTTTGGCCTAAATTCTACTTTGTCTGATATCTAGACTTTCTTTTTATATGTATTTTCCTGGTACATCTTTCTCAATCCTTTATTTCTAACACTTCTCAATTACTCTGTGTGTCTCTGTACACAGCAAAGAGTTAGGTTTTACTTTACCAACCTGAGACTCTTCACTTATCAATATGACTGATTTTCATAATAATACTTAGTATATATTATGAGGCCTGTTTTCTTAGTTGTTGTTTTTTTTTTTTTTTCCTAGTGTTTCTTTTGGCGCTTAGAAAGTTTTATATATACTTTTTCTATTAGCTTCTTTTATATTGAACCTCTATGTGATATTTTTGGTCACGTCTTTATTCACATATTACCTACTGGCTTCACAACTGGAAAATGCCGGAATTATCATTCAGAGCTGGAGACAGGCTCTTCTCACCATGATTTCTCATGATAAAGTAATGCATGAAATAAAAGGGAAGACTTTCTAGGGAGCATAAAAAGAATGCAACTTTCCCCTCACTCCAAAGAAGGCAAAGAGGGAATTAGGAAAAATGAAGAGAGTCGTAGAGAGAAAAAAAAAAAAAAAAAAAGATACCATACACGAATTTGGGAAATTAATGCAAAAGTTGCACTCTATTAATTTGATATTTAGTAATTTTGGTTTGTAAACTAACAGATTAACCCTGATGCTACATATAACCAGTGTATTTGTAGAAGGGCATGCTTTTAAGCTTCTAAGAAAATCTTCAGTCAGCAGTTTAAGACTCTTCTAAAATTAAAGTAAAAAGAGTTAATTGGTGTGAAAATACAAGGGTTAGCTGTGTGGGAAAATGTCTAATTGAGGGTTGTAAGTTTCTTGTATCTTGAGAAGAATAAATATTTTGAAGAGTAACACTGAAGGTGGCATTTTAAAAAACATTAAATGCTTATTAAAAGCCACAGGAGAAGTAGTAGAAGGAAATGGTAATACCACAGGAAATAGTAATAGAACAGTCAAAGAAAAAGGATAATGGAATAATAAACAGGTTAACAGTAGAATAATGATAATTAACAGTAATAAAAATATCATTACAATTTCAACTAAACATAAAGCAGTGGAAGGAAATACTGAAAAACTGAAATACTTGACTCATAAAAATTTCTAATATTTTACTTATAAACTTCCAACCTGATATATGTTAAATGAAAAAATAAGAATGATTAAAATGTAAACTGACCATATCCTTTCAATCACCAAATCTTCTAGAAATTTACCCACAGAAGACAACCCTATAAATATTGAGATGTATGTGAAGTAGTGTTCAAAAGAGGGAAAATTAGCAAAAAACGAAAATATCCACAGACAATGGATCAGGGAAATAAACTAAGTCACATCCATCAGAAGGACTACTGCTACAGCTATTTAAAAGCAAGGATGCTAGAGAAAGTCACTTAACAAAGAAACTTACTACCACTTTAAATTCATGACCATTGCTCCCAAGTGGGCCCCATACACTCACTCCCTATAACCACAGACTCACAGGTCCTTCTCCTGATCCAACCAAAGCTCTCCGTTCAGCCATAAAAGGAATGAGGCACTGACACACACCACGACATGGACGGCCCTTGAAAATATCATGCTATGGGAAAAAAGCCAGCCAGACACAGAGGTCAACATACTGTGTGAAATGTCCAGGGCTGTGGGGGTGGGGGGAGGGGTTGGAATGGGAGGAGAGGGGAGCGATGGCTAAAAGGAGTGGGCTTTGGCGGAGGTAATGAAAATATTCTAAAATTGATTGTGACGATGGATGCACAACTCTATAAATATACTACAAGCCAATGAACTGTACATTTTATTTATTTATTTAGCTAGTTTTGTCTTTTGTCTTTTTTAGGGCTGCACCCACAGCATACAGAAGTTTCTAGACTAGGAGTCGAATCAGAGCCGCAGCTGCCAGCCACAGCCACACCAGGTCAAGCCGCATCTACGACCTATACCACAGTTCACGGCAACACCAGATACTTAACCCAATGAGCGAGGTCAGGGATCAAACCCACATCCCCGTGGATACTAGTCAGGTTCATTAACTGCTGAGCCATGATGGGAACTCCTGAACGGTACATTTTAAATGGGTGACTTGTATGGTATGTGTATTTTATCTCAAAAAATGTATTAAAAAACAAAAACTCTCCCATATGCGGACATCTTTACAATGCCCTTTTGCCATCTTGGTACTCTCATCATTAAAAGTTCAATATACCTTATTTGCTTATTGTAACATGTATGTGCATTTCCCCATCTGTGTGCAACAAGCCAAATCTATAGTCATTTGCTACTCCATGCATCTAGAAAGCCCTCTGACAATACATACAACAGATAAAACAACTTTCATCCACTGATTCAGATTTTCCCTTTTAGAAATCTATCTTAAGGAAAGATAAATTTAGAGATTTTTATTCAAAGCAGTAATTTTTTCCTTTGGAAATAAAGCAAGCAATCTAAATGTCGAACAATGGAAGAATCGATGAACTGTAATATGTCCATATAAAGAATAGCAAAAAGCCATTAAAATTGTATTAAAAGAATACAGAATGAAAAAAAAAAAAGCAGACCACAAAGAGTATATGTACATTACATGCACCTGCAACATGGATGTGGGGGATATCCACTGCCATCTCTAAATACCAGCCCCTTCCCTGAGGACCTCCGTGTTCGTGTAGCCACAGGGACAGGGGCTTATCTGGGACTGTGGTGGGCAATCCAAGTCCCTTCCCCAGAAATGTGCAATTGAGACCATGAGATTCGACCTGGCTGCTCCCCTGAATGGGAGAGGTCTGGCCCCAGGCCCAGTTTGCACAAATGCTGGGGCCCTCAGTTTTTTGAGGAATGCTGGTAGTCTCCCTGACTGTGGTCTGGCCTGACACTCACTGCACTTGACCTCCCTGTTCTCAGTGGTAACTGCAATAGCAAGGGCACCCCCTGGGAGCACCGCCAGCTGGCATCCACCTGGGCCAGCAGCTCCCTGCAGCATCCTCTTATTTTACTTGCTCCAACCACAGAAGACAGTCCAAGAGCCACACCAACAACTATTGCTCAGGCCAGACTATGATTTCTAACCACTCGTCTAAAGGAGGGGACAGCATCCAGCCACAAGTGCTAAGGGGCTCATGCACTTCAGCCAGGGTTGGACCCTCCACCCCTTGACATCCTGAGCTGCACACCCATCTCCCTTCAGCTTCCTCTTATCCTGGGAAAGAGCAGCATAGCAGACATGGCAAGAAAACCCATGAGCTGTGAAGGGGAATCTTCAGGCCGCTCTGAGCTGAGCGCCATCTCTGACAGCACCTGGGCCTTGGAGAACAGAGCAGGCACCCAGCAGGTCCTGAGACCAGGCTCTGTCTTCTCCTGCCCAGTCACTAAAGCCACTCACTCAGTGCTCATGGCCAAGTTACCTTGGTGCAATATGGAGCAGGACATGTACCTCAATGAAGGCCTCCATCAAGTGTCACTGTCCATCCGTTTTTGTGCCATGTCCTTTTCTTTCTTTTTCTTTTTTTTTTTTTGTCTTTTTGTCTTTTTGCCATTTCTAGGGCCACTCCCGAGGCATATGGAGGTTCCCAGGCTAGGGGCTGAATTGGAGCTGTAGCCACCGACCTACACCAGAGCCACAGCAACTCGGGATCCGAGCCGCGTCTGCAACCTACACCACAGCTCACAGCAACGCCGGATCGTTAACCCACTGAGCAAGGGCAGGGACCGAACCCGCAACCTCATGGTTCCTAGTCGGATTCGTTAACCACTGCGCCACGACGGGAACTCCCTACTTCCTTTGCTATTAAGAAAACATTTAAAAACAAAGAGATGCTGACCTGCTGCTGTGAACCTAGTCATTACAACCTGTAGTACAGCATTCAGCAAGAGCCCAGGAAGTAATTCCTATAGACACACACACACACACACACACACACACTCTCTCTCACTCGCCCACGCGCTCGCTCGCTCTCTCCTTATCTGCATTGCACTTGGAAGTACCTATCACACTGAGTCAACAGGCTTCTGGAATTCATGAGCAGGTCAGCAGTTTCTGACACATTCTCCTTCAACTCTCTGACTGACAGAGCTTCCTCTTTTTACAGCTTTATTGAGGTCTACTTCACATACCATAAAATTCACCACTGAAAGGGTAAAGTTCAGTGGTTTTTATTATTTACAGGCAGACCTTCACCAGGAGAGAGTGGAAGATAAAAAATAAATTAACATCCTCTGTTCTCAGCCACATCATCTTCCCCTCCTCCACTCTGTTTTCCTGGGCACTCCACTTAACCCAAGAACATCTTCAGCCCCTTGGTATCTGGCAAGCCTGGGAGGGAGCCAGGAGCAATGACAGTGGGCTTGGCTCACGAGGGAAAAAGTGCCATGTTCAGAATACATGATCTTACTGAAAACCAAAGAAACAAGGATAAAAAGGGGGTGAAAGAAACAAAAACCTTTTTTTTTTGTACTTTTAAAGTACAGAGAGCAAGTTGAGAGTATAGTCAAAAGCTGAGTTTTTTAAAAATAGCCTTTTGTGTGATCTTTATCCTTACCCACACAGTAAGATCTCACAAATAACCATTAAATAGTAAAGAATTATTTGAGATAAGGAATGAATTATTTTGATGGACAATGAAAGACCCAAAGATATGTAAAAATCCCAGAAAAAACTCTATAAACACAAATCATAGAAAAAACATAACAGAAATATACCTAAATAGCTCATAAATCACAATAAGTATAAATAAATGAAATGTATGCTTTAAGTGGATAAAAATTTAGATTGTGTAAAAAGAAAAATAAACCCCACAAGATACATAGAGACACATCCAGATAGAGAGAGGTTAAGAATAAAAAGAGGAAACAAATACATCTATGGGAGGAATAGAAATTCTGGGAATGGAGGTCTAGGTGATTCAGACTAAGCCTCCCTCTGAACATAACTGGAAAACCATAAAGGACATTTTCTTGAAGGAATCACAGAACCAACAAGGTAGCAAAGAAGTGCCAAACCAAATCCTGGGAGAATGGAGGTCTGGCAATGTGAACCAAGCATCTCCCTGGGGTGCCCTCTGATTCTGGAGTGTGACTCCACCCAGGGACCAGGACAGAAACTGGAGTCCAAGTCCCACCAAAGTCAGAGAGACTGCGAAACCTCCTTATTTTGGGCTGGGATTCTGAAGGAATGCTCACTCCAAGTAAAGAAACCAGCAGATCTTCACAAGCACTACAGCTCAGTTCTGAACCATCTAAGTCCTGGAAACTGGACTAAGGTGTTCCCAGAGTGCAAGAGATGCCAAGTGCCTGGCAAAAACAAACACAGACCCATTTTGGAAAAAGATTAGACATCAATGAATATTTAATTCTTTTCTATTTTTTTTTGATACTCAGTAAAAAATAACCAGAAATACAAAAGATGAGCCTCTATGGGAAAAAAGCCCTACAAGCAATAGAATATCCATAATTTCTCTGGATATTGGAGAGTGAGACACATATTATAAGATAACTCTGCTTACTGTGTTCAACGAGGTAAAAGAGAGAATGGGAAATTACAAAGAAGAAACAATGAACATTTGAAAGGAGGCTCAATCTCATTAGTGATATCAGAAATGTACCTGAAACCATGACTTTGCCACTACTGTATCCCAACCATGATGGCTAAAATTTTAAAACCTGACAATATCAAGTGTTGCTGAAAGTAGTGGAACAAGAGTTCTCATGTAGCATTTATGAGATTTTAAGTTGTTTAAACCACTTTAGGAAACTATTTAGTGTCATCTAATAGAAGTGAACATATGCATAAGCTAACATGTAGTAATTCTACACCTAGGTTATACATCCAGCAGGAACACATCACAGGGACACCAAGGGGCTTGAACAAGCAAACTTCAAATAGCAAAACTTGATCACTAGGAGGAAAAATAGATAACCCCACAATCACATTAGTAGTAGTTAACATGCTTATTTCAGAGTTTCCATCGTGGCTCAGGACTACCATTCGTGAGGACGCAGGTTTGATCCCTGACCCTGCTCAGTGGGTTAAGGATCCAGCATTGCTGTGAGCTGTGGTGTAGGCCGCAGATGAGGCTCAGATCCCATGCTGCTGTGGCTGTGGTGTAGGCCAGTGGCTACACCTCTGATTTGATCCCCAGCCTGGGAACCTCCATATGCCACAGGTATGGCCCTAAAAAGACCAAAAAAAAAATGCTTACTTTGGTAAATTAACTGATCAAGTAGAGAAAATCTGAATAAAAACTAATAAAGCTAATCTAATCTAATCTAAAATGAACTATTATTTTCAATCCACGGACAACATTTTTCAAACTGACTTTATTAGGCAATAATGCAAATTTCAACAATTATCAAAGAATCAATATTACACAGACCACATTACCTTACAACAATAGAATCAGAAAACAAGGGCAAAAAAAGTTAACCAATTGTACCTTTCTTCTTGGTTATTTATGGACACAGCTCTAAATAACAGTAGGTCAGAGAAGAAGCCACAAAGGATATTAGAAAACATTTAAAACTTTAATGACAATGAAAGCACTAACTACTGAAATATACAAGATTCAGCTAAATCATTACTTAGAGAGAAATCTAGTGTCTTAAGCATATATTAGTAAAGAAGAAAGACCAAGGGGTCCCAGTCCTGGCACAGTGGAAACGAATCGAACTAGGAACTATAAGGTTATGGGTTCGATCCCTGGCCTTGCTCAGTGGGTTAAGGATTTGGCATTGCTCTGAGCTGTGGTGTAGGTCACAGACACAGCTCAGATCTGACATTGCTGTGGCTGTGGTGTAGGCTGGCAGCTGTAGCTCTGATTCGACCCCTAGCCTGGGAACCTCCATATGCCCTGGGTGTGGCACTAACAAGCAAAAAAAAAGAAAAGAAAAAAAACAACACCAACCAACCAAACAAACAAACCTTTATTCTGGCACTTAAGGCCTCTCAAATTGGTCTTTTGTTCAGTTCTCCAAACCCATCTCCCTTTTACTTGCTTAGATCAACCAGCACAGTGGTATACTCATTTCTTCCCAACTGCTACCTTCCCATCTTCTCTGCTCACACCCTTCTCCACTTTCCAAAATGCCCTCCTCCTTATCCCTTGTTTAGTCTTGTTTTTCATTTAAAACTAAGCTTGAATTCTTCTTTCCCTGGCCTTGCTCAGCAGGTTATGGATCCAGCTGTGCAGCAAGCTGTGGCTTAGGTGGCAGATGAGGGTTGGAATCCAGTGTTGCCGTGGCTGTGGCATGGGCCTGCAGCTGCAGCTCTGATTTGATCCCTGGCCTGGGAATTTCCATGTGCTGCAGGAGCAGCTATAAAAGAGGGGTGGTGAGCAGGAGTTCCTGCTGTGGCTCAGTAGTTACAAACCCAACTAGTATCCATGAGGATGTAGGTTCAATCCCTGGCATCGCCCATGGGGTTAGGGATCCTACGTTGCTCTGGCTGTGGCATAGGCCAGCAGTTGCAGCTCTGATTTGACCCTTAGCCTGGGAACTTCCATATGCCACCTGTATGGCCCTAAACAGCAAAAAAAAGGAAAAGGAAAGAAGGAAAAAAAAAGATCAATCAAAGGGGAAGAGGGTCTGAGCAGGATGTGGAACCTAAGGACAAACTATAAGAAGCAGCAACAAGGTGAAAGGCCAGCTCTTCAAAAACACTAAAGAAAAGTATAGAAGATATAAACAAGCAATATCAGGGATAAAAAGAGGTCACAAATACAGATACAACTGACACTAAAAAAAAGTCAAATACAGTGAACAACTTTATATAAATACAATCAAAATTCTGAATGGACATTAGAATGGACAGTTTTTAAGAAAAAATAACATCAAAATTAACTAAAGAAAAAATGAAAACCTGAGTAAACCTAGAAGCACTAAAGAAACTGAATCTGCAATTCAATTTCTACCCCTCAAAACATACTTAAACAAAAATCAGCCCTAGGTGCTATTTCAGGCAAGTTATATAAAACATTCAAGATGCAGATAAATCTCTATTTATACACACTACTCCAAAGAAAAAGAATCATTCCCAACTCATATAATGAAGACCAAAAACCCAGAAACCAAAGCAAATTAGAAGAACCCAAACATCTTACTTACTAACCTCGATATAAAAATCTTTCCAAAAATGTTAGAAAACCCAATTCTGCAAGATCTTAAATAACAACAATACTTTCAAGTACAATTTCTTCAAGTAACATAAAAAACAGTTTCATACTAGAAAATACAATAGCAAAAATTTGTGATTCGCCATGTCAGGGTTAAGGGAGAGAAGCGCATTATCTCAGTAGGCATACAAAAGGTACTCTTTTAAAATTTAACACTCATTCATGACACAAATTCCCTAGTGCACTAAGACTAGACGAGGAGCTCTCCAACCTGATGAAGATAACCTACAAAACTGTACGGCACATACCACATTTATAGATGAAGCTCAGAAGATAAGGCGCTCACCACACCTCCTGCTCAGCACACACTGTGATGCTTGATGAGGAGGGATGACAACAGGGTGCATAAGGACACAGATAAAACTGTCACGACATGCAGGAACCAGCAACGTCTACTGAGAATCACCAAGAAATTTCTACTAGAATTACAAGGACAGGTTGCTGGTTATAACAGAAAAATACAAAAGTCAATTACGTAACTACACATCAGTATAGTTAGAAAATGAATAGAAAATAGAAGCCATTTACAATAACCAAAACTATGTAACAAATCTAACAAGTCATATAGGATGAAATTTTATTGAAAACAAATTTAGAATAGAGAGATGCTCTATCCAAGTACGAGAGTCCAAATTATTAAGATATTAATTCTCCCCCATTCTAATTCTAAACATTCAATGTAATTCCAAGCAAACTTCCTTGGGTGTTTTCTGTGGAGTCAGACAATTTTAACAACAGTTAAAATCACTCTTGGAGGAAGCAACTGTAACAAGAGTGAAGTCTAAAACTGGGATAAGGACCACATTAAGATGGTGTGTTAAAGAGCCCTTAGAAAAAGAGAAGGCAAAATCAGAGTTCCCACTGTGGCTCATTGGGTTGAGAACCCAGACTAGTATCCGTGAGTATGTGGCTTCCATCCCTGGCCTCACTCAGCGGGGGTTAAGGATCCAGCATTGCCATGAACTATGGTGTAGGTCACAGGCACGGCTTGGATCCAGAGTTGCTGTTGCTATTGCTGTTGCTGTGGCTTGTAGAGTAGGCTGGCAGCTGCAGCTACAATTCAACCCCTAACCTGGGAACTTCCATACGCCACCGGTGTGGCCTTAAAAATAAACAAAAAAGAGAGACAGAGACAGAGAAGGAGGGAGGGAGGAAGGGAGCAAAATCAGAGCAGTTAGGATACTGTGGAGAGAATCAGGATACTGATTCTGAGAATTTCAAGAAGAGGATTATTGCTCATTTGTCAAATCCTGTAAAGTTAAGGAGAATGAGTGAAGAAAAGGTAACCGAAAGAGCTGTGGTGAAAATATCAGATTACCAGGAATGCAGAGAAAATAGGAGAGAAAGATGTGTGTGGACCATACAGCCCACAAATCTGGTAGGAAAGAGGAGGTAATCAATCACTGGAAGCTTCTGCAAGACTGCACAAATCTGCTGAACTCTCAGGAGAGAGACCCCATCCACTGAGAGACTGGGGATGTGGGAAGAAAGAAGGAAAGGAGGACACAAGGGCCCGAAGGCAGCAGGAGGGAGAGGATGTGTGAAAGAGGAACAGGGGAAAGGTGTGGTGTCACCACAGAGATGTGCCCAAGCTGAGGATGGGAAGAGGAACCTCAAGCCAAGTAAACTTGGTAATTTTACCACCAAGATGGGGGACAGGACAAAATTCTACTTAAATCAGGAAGTATCCCTATTAAGCTCTATCTGAGAACATACTAAATATACAAAAAAAAAAAAAAAAGGAAAGAAAGAAAGAAAGAAAAGAAAAAAAATCCTTCATGTCTTTATTTCAAGTCACTCATGGCACAAGAACCACGATTTGAGAGAAATTTCATAAAAACTGATGCTAATGGGAATTTTTAAAACTAGCTAACCACAACACAAATGACTGACAAGCTCTTGCTTCTTTCACAGGAGGATACTGATTTATGTTAATATTATTTGAGCGTACTGGTGAACGCTACACGTAATGAATGTTTCTGTGCTACACAGTCAACTGCATAATTGCTAGTTTCGGATACAAAATTAAAAGCAAAACAATTCAAGGTGAAATAACCCAACCCATGTTTTCCTAAACATCTGTGATTAAACCAGGAATGTGATGATTCACGGTTCTCTGTTAAGTTATACCAAGGTGGCTCCCAGTAACAGGGCTGGGCTGTCACAGGGATCTTCCCAACGCCCTCCACATCCTCTGTACCCCTCTCCTCTGCTGCCAAAAGTCAGCCCCACCCAGAATGACGCCAGGTTAAAACGCTATTGTAGACACCCCTGGGCCATAAAGCCAACAAACTGGAGAAACAAGAATGCTTACTCTTTAATGACTCCTTAAAAAAAGATCTAAAATGTATGAATAACTAAATTTAAAAAAGAACGTTTACCTTCTAAGTATATACACAACTAAAGCTTTCAAGTGAAATATTTGGAACTTCTAAAGTGTTTTCAACTTCAAATAAAACATTTATTAGAGGTAAAAGCTAATTAGCTTTATTATAAGGAGTGTGTGAAGTTCCGATGTGATTTGAGGACATAAATAAAGCCTGCAAAGATTTTCATTTGCCTGTGGATTTACAAAATGTTCAATAATTCTAATTTCTGAAATAGCTGTTATCTTCCTATAGGTTATGATAAATCAGTAAGCTCAGGTGGTCTCTGAGGTAATATCAAATCAATGCCATCAGACGGAACCTCTGAGAAGTGTCTAGAGAATGAGCTTCAGAAACAGAATACTGTGCCCACACCCTTCCACATTCCATGGATGTTTCTTCTATTTACCTACTCACACCCCCAGCAACACTACAGATCTCCTAACAGCATTTAATTCTCCAATTAGTTGAAACCATTTTTCTCTTCTTTCAGAGGTTCATTATTCTCAAATTTCTCCCCCAATTTTGTTCAATTTTAAACTCTATATTAACTCTATATAAACCTCTGTATTAACCTTTAGTCACCTCCTCTGCTTTGGTTATCAGTTAAGGACTCAATTCTCTAAGCCCCTCTCTTCCAGCAATTATTGTCAGGCATTTTCTTAAAATTCTTGTCTCCAGTGAAGTGCTGGTGGCTTTGTAAGGCCTTATGGAGCAGCACTAATGTGATCAGGAAAGGACGGTCAGGAACTGCTCTTTCACCACCACCAAAAAACTTCGAAATTCCCAGCTTTACCTGTTCTGGAAGGACCTCGACCTCCACTCCATTTCAATAGTCCACTCCCAAAGACAAACTTGGTCTTGGTGCCACTGTTCCCAACTTGAACCCAGTACTCAAGGCAAAGCGCCTAAATTCTGTACCAAGTCCTCAGCCTCCCCAACCCCTTCTGATTTCCCTTCCATGTATCATCAGTCTAGTCCCAGGGGCCATCATTTCCATTATCCTCTTGACTTTAATCTCAACTCTCCCCTCCCCTTGTCCATCTTGCACAGAATGGGCCACATCTGCTCCACACTGTTGCCCCCAAGCTGCTTCAAAAAAGCAGTTATCAGATACCCTCTGCACACCATGTACAAAGGAAGTAACAAGTATACAACCTTAAACAGACCACGCCGGCCCAGTCTAAGACACAGAGCGACATATAGAGACACCCCAAGCACCTCATCATCTGCAGCCTGCCAGGAAAAGCAACAGTGAGACTCCAGTCCTTCCGTAAAGGTAGCTTCAAGGAGGCTGCTCTTTTGCCCTGGTCAAAATGTACCTAGATAGAAAAAATATAAGGAAAAGCACTTCTCTCTACTAGAAAGAAATCTAATTATCAGATGCTGAATCAGTGCTATGCAAAAACAGAGTTCAGATGAAATAAAATATGGCCCTGCCTCAAAGCATTAGCAAGTCTTGCCAATCTTATTGTACCTCACTAACAATTTCAAGGGGGAAAAATAAACATTTGAACCATTTAAAATGAAACTGTCCATTAAACATTCTGCCATGAAAACATACTGTGTGTTTATTTTACTTGATATATAAAGAGAATTACATTTAAGTGAAAGCCAAAGGTTAAACAGATTTTTAAAATATGAACAGTAGCCAACAATATATGGAATTATATAATTTTCAAAATGTTAAAAATGAATTTTCATTCCAAAGTAGTAGGAAAATGCTAATGATTATGAGTTATCAAAATAAAAGGCAGTAACTCAAAGTATAAAGTTAGAGCAAAAGGAAAAAAGGAAAAAATTTTAAAAGTGAGTTCATGATTTCATTCTCTAATTATAATAAATTTTTCAAAATTTAATATGCAAGAGAAAATGGAGAAACAGTTAAT
This sequence comes from Sus scrofa, assembly GCF_054392235.1. Taxonomy (NCBI): domain Eukaryota; kingdom Metazoa; phylum Chordata; class Mammalia; order Artiodactyla; family Suidae; genus Sus; species Sus scrofa. Next base: position 155,987,789 of record NC_139383.1, read on the forward strand.
AAACACTTACAAAGATGGTTCATGTTACACTAAAATATGGAAGTCACTATCCAAGCTAGAGGCTAAATCAGAGCCGCAGCTGCTAGCCTACGCCACAGCAACATAGCATCCAAGCCACATCTGTAACCCTTGCCGCAGCTCCAGCTTGCAGCAAACTCGAGATCCTTTAACGCACTGAGCGAGGCCAGGGATCAAACTCACATCCTCATGGATATTAGTCAGATTTTTAACCTGCTCAGCCACAACGGGAACTCCCAAACATGATTTTTAAAATGATCAAAAACTAAAATCATGTCTGGAGTATAGCTATATACCTAGTTTTAAAGAATTTCAACTTAGTTACATTAAAAAAAAAAAAAATCAACACAAAAAGTTTGACTTCTTTCTGACAGCAGAGTCCTTAAAGAAGGTGGAAGTACTTTCATTTTTCATTCCAAAAATAAAACAGAGCCACTGCTGTCATTCTCCTACCAGTTATCATCCAAATATCAAAGTTCCTGGCATTTAAATCACCTTCAGATAAGCACAGGGCAGCTCCAAATGCTACTCTGCCCTAAGCAGCATCTTCTAAACATCAACAGCTCCAGAAATTCAATCAACCAAAAAAATTCAAAAGGTCTTCCTCTTTCATTTCTACATTAAAGACCATCAACAATTAAGCAGAGACATGACAGGCAGAAGTAGGGAGAATGAAGCTTTTAGGTCCCCGCCCGTGTGGCCAGGGCACTCGCTGGGGAGTCCTGCCCTCAAGTGGCCAAGAGCTGCCCTGCGCAGGACAGGAGGGAGATGCCCTCCCCAAGGGCTGTGAAAAGATCTAGGATAAAAACTACCTTCCCAGCTTCAGGTGCAGTGTCCTGGACCAGGGGAACCTGCAGCCAGTATCTGCAGAGAAGGGAAAGAGGAACTGCATCTGCAGGTGCTGATGGAGGGGCTCTCACAAGGCTTCAGTCAACATGGATGTTCAAGTTCTGAGCCCCAATTTACACAATGTCTTCCCTGTTCACAACTATATCTGCTGGCAATGCAATCTGTAAAAGATCATCTGTGATATATATGACCTTTTAGTTAATGATAAAGCTGTACATAAAGGTTATGTGCAACTTTCTTCGGTACTGGGGCAAACGGGGCACCCTGGCACATTAGCCTTTCAGTGTTCCTTTTCTGTCTTTTACCCACTCTGTGGGCTGGGACCCTCCCTTCCAAGTGCCTGGGTCTCTCCAGTGCCACCTCATGCATTTGCCAAGCCTATCCTGTCCCCTCACCCGACTGAGTGGCGTGGAGGCTCTCAGCACCTCTGAAGGTGAGAGCTGCCTCTAAGCCCCAGAGTGACTCTCAAGAGTGGGACTTTCAGAACAAACAGGCCACAGAGAGACCTGGGGAAGCCTGGGTCTCTCATGCCCACACCCAAACTAGGCTCTGAAGAATTAGCCTTCCTATAAGATATAAAATCAAAACTGAAGAGAGATTCCTGAGATTACCTTCCCCCATTTGCCATAGGAAAGAACACTGTATAGCACTGAGGAAACGAAAGGTTTCCTTTCCTCCTAGTTTCTTCTCGCAGGGCCAGCCCAGGCCAGTCCAAGAGCTGGCACTCCCAACGTGCATGCCCGCGCCCCTCTCTACACTAGGCTCCCAATTAGCCCTCACTACTAGCTAGTCACTACAAAGTGTAGGGCTTCCCTAAAATGGAAACTGGTATAGAGACAGAAAACTACACATTCTGAGTCTTCCATTTTTCATTCTAATGCTCAGAAGTCACATAATAACCAGGTAAGTTAAAATCCTTTTAGATTGGCAAGAACAGACTATCTGTTCCAAAGAAAAATATATCCAATTTCTACAGATCCTTGAAATTGTATGTGTGTGCATACAGACACAGGTACACTACATTAGTTTTGATCCTCAGAGATTATTCTGTTCAGTAACAAATGTGAAAATCAAACAGTTCAGTTCTCATGAAAATACTCTTTTGATTTCTATAATTTCAACCTTCTCTGGCCAATGTTACCAGCCACCTCCAAATGTCTTCCCTGCCCCCGATCACCAGCATGAGCATGCATCTAGAGGACGAGTCCACTGCACTGTGCCCCCTTCATAGACTGCGGCTGTCAGAAATGTGAAATAACTGCCAGAGTCCATGACATCAGCTCTGTAGATTCTGAAGCAGTGATGGCTCTCTTTGTTCTGTGACTGTCTGAAAAAGTTACATTATTCCTCCTCTCAAGATAAAAAGTAAAGAAAGACATGAACTCTAGCTCTGCTCCTCAAGTGACTTCTCTGACTGCTAGCAGGTCCAAATTGCCTATGCCCTCCCCCAACTATTTGAGGCTGCACATATCTATCTCCCTTCTGGAAACTGACCTCCTCAGCTCCTTTACATCTATCCATGAACTTCCTCTGCTTTGTCCCCTACTGCTGATTGCCCTTGAACTGGGGGTATTTCTGGCTCTAACACAGGCCCTCTTAGTTCACAGAAATACCTCCTTCCCCAGTAGAACAGACGAACAGTGACGAGACAAAGTGGAGGCTCAAGACCGACCATGCCCAGCGAGGACCACTCTATAAAGCTGCAGGTTCACAACCTGTGGTCCCTCCTACAGCCCTGGCAGCTCCCAGGACGTCCCCATTCCCTTCTCTGATCCCTCAACCTGATGGCCTCCTCCCCACCTTTCCCCCCAAAGTCAGATGCCATCCTTCAGGTCCGGTTCCAGGGTCACCTTCCTTGTGTTCCTCTCTGCATCAGGTGGAGATGAGCACTTGTACTCCCCGGAGGTACCTGCACTGCCTCTGCTACTGTAATTGATGCAGTGTTTTTACATTTCTCCTACTCTATTGAATCCAGACCACAGAGAAGGTGGTGGGGGAGGTGGTGGCATGTGAGTGAGTGAGAATGAGGTCCTGGGTGAGAGGGGTCCCAGAGAACCTAACATGAGGCTCAGGTGTGCTCTGTTGTGGGCTGGTGTCCTGCTCTGCATGAAGGGAAATGAGCTGTGGGGAGGGCAGTGACTGGAGAAATGGAAAGGAAAGAGGCCACTGGTCTCCAGCCTAACCAACAAAAAGGAATCAAAGCCCTAGAAAGAGATATGGTCAGGGAAAATCTAGAAGTGGCTTTCCTGAGAGACTATGAAAGACAAATTAAGGCAGAAAACTAAAGGCTTCTGGTTTTCTCGGAAATGGTATTTGCTACATTCTTTTCCTTAAGACCTAAATTTCTAAAAGGCCTATATTTTCTACTCAGTTTTGATGGATAAAATCCTACCTAAAATCAGCGCCAACAAACTTCCCAACTAGTTGCTAATGAAAAGAAATTCTAAAGCGATAAGAAATGTCAGCATAGATAAAGTTCTGAGCTCCAAAAGCAATCCAAAAAGTCTGTTAGATAAAGACAGAGGCTAACAATGGTCACAGACAAGAATAGAGCACTTGTAGCCATTGTGCTCACTAACCATTTAAGATACAAGAGTCCTTGCAAGGCTGCCTCGAAAAGTCCCTTAGAAATTTGTGGACATTCACAGTCTAGTGAAGAAATAACCATTATGGGCAGCAGCTCCTCTTACGTGGCTATCAACTGGCAAACCGCACTCAGACTGGCCTCTGGAAATCCTAGCATTATACAAACAGCCCAATTCTTTTCTTCTCCTTGACTCCTCTCACCTTGGAAAATTAATGAGGGTGGGAATTCTGGTGGATCTCTGTACTCTGGAGTAAGCCTTTCCCCATGGAGGGTTGGGAGTGGGCCACAGTACATTCCAGTGTCCAGTTCACTGACATCCAGGCCAGTGATGAGGCCAGATGCTCAGTGAGCTGGGACCAGTGAGGACAGACCTTCAGCTCATAAAGCACATAACCTGAATCTGGTCATCAGGAAACACTGAACAGTTGTTGAGGAGGAGATATGATACCCAAAAACAATGCATGTTCCTGGATGGGATACTGAACCAGAAGGGAAAAGGGATACCCCTGGGACAGTAGTGCTGTTTGGACAGGATATGTGGACTGAACAGTACTACTGGGCCAGCAATGATTTCCTGTCTTGGTTATACAGGTTATGTCGTGATTAAGCAGAGAATGCCCTTGTTTAGGACAACTAAAAAGCTTAGAGGTTCTGAGACAGCATATATACAGCTTGCCCTCAAGTGGTTTAGCAAAAGACTAATGACTAAGATACACACATATATGTACCTACACAGAGAAAGAGGGCAAAGGAGCAAATGCTACAACACGTTACCAATTGGGAAATTTGGGAGAGTGGGGTTATGGGAGTTCTTTCTCACAGCTTTAAGTTTAAAAATATTTCAAAAGGACATTTAAGGAGTTCCCATTGTGGCTCATCAGAAACAAATCTGACTAGCATCCATGAGGACACAGGTTCGATCCCTGGCCTCGCTCAGTGGGTTAAGGATATGACATTGTTGTGAGCTATGGTGTAGGCCAGTTTCTACAGCTCTGATTTGACCCCTAGCCTGGGAACCTCCATATGCCCTGAGTGTGGCCCTAAAAAGCAAAAAATAAAAAAAATTACAAAAGAACATTTTAAAATTTTCCCTATTGTTCATTCCAGTATTTTTTTTTTTTTTTTTTTTTGTCTTTTTGCTATTTCTTGGGCCGCTCCCACGGCATATGGAGGTTCCCAGGCTAGGGGTCGAACAGGAGCTGTAGCCACTGGCCTACGCCAGAGCCACAGCAACGCGGGATCCGAGCCGCGTCTGCAACCTACACCACAGCTCAGGGCAACGCCGGATCCTTAACCCACTAAGCAAGGGCAGGGACCAAACCCGCAACCTCATGGTTCCTAGTCGGATTCGTTAACCACTGCGCCACGACGGGAACTCCTCATTCCAGTACTTTTTAATTTTATTGAAGTACAGGTGACTTACAATGTTGTATTAGTTTCTGGTGTAGCAAAGTGATTTACACACACATACATACATATATATTCTTTTCCATTATGGTTCATTTAGGATACTGAATATAGTTCCCTGTGCTACACAGTAGGACTTCGTTGTTTATCCATCTTATATATAATAGTTTGCATTTGCTAATCACAAACAACCAATCCAATCCTCCCTCCTTCTCCCTCCCCCTTGGCAACCACAAGTGTCTGTGAGTCTTCTTCCTTTTCATAGATAAGCTCATCTGTGCCATATTTTAGATTCCACATATAAGTGATATCATATGGCATTTGTCTTCCTATTTCTGACTTACTTTAGTTAGTATGAAAATCTCTAGTTGGATCCATGTTGCTGCAAACAGCATTATTTCATTCCTTTTTAATGGCTGAGCAATATTCCATTCTATACATGTACCACATCTTCTTTATCTATTCATCTGTTGATGGACATTTAGGTTGTTTCCACATCTAGGCTATTGTAAATAGTGCTATGAACACAGCATGTATCTTTTCAAATTACAGTTTTGTCTGGATATATGCCCAGAAATAGGATTGTTGGATCATATGACAACTTTATTTTTAGTTTTTGAGGAACCTCCATACTGTTCTCCATAGTGGCTGCATCAATTTACATTCCCACCAAAAAATGTAGAAGGGTTCCCTTTTCTCCACACCTTCTCCAACATTTGTTATTTGTAGACCTTTTAATAATGGCCATTCTGACTGGTGTGAGGTGGTACCTCACTGTAGTTTTAATTTACATTTCTCCAATACTTAGCAATGTTGAGCATCTTTTCATATGCTTATTGGCCATGGGTGTGTATTAGAAAATTTTCTGTTTAGTTCTGCCCGTTTTTTTTTGGTTTTTTTGGTTTTTTTTTTTTTTTTTATTGGGTTGTTTGTTTTTTTGTTATTGAGTTCTGTGATCTGTTTGTATATTTTGGAAATTAACGTCTTGCTAGTTGCAACATTCTAGTATTTTTTTTTTTTTTTTTTTTTTTTTGTTGTTGTTGTTGCTATTTCTTGGGCCGCTCCCACGGCATATGGAGGTTCCCAGGCTAGGGGTTGAATCGGAGCTGTAGCCACCGGCCTACGCCAGAGCCACAGCAACACGGGATCCGAGCCGCGTCTGCAACCTACACCACAGCTCACGGCAACGCCAGATCCTTAACCCACTGAGCAAGGGCAGGGACCGAACCCGCAACCTCATGGTTCCTAGTCGGATTCGTTAACCACTGCGCCACGACGGGAACTCCACATTCTAGAATTTTTTAAATCTCCTTTCCTTACGTCTGACAAAACCTATTAGCCAAAGACCTCCAGACACACCTGTAGTCAAACAGAGTGAGGTCTGTTAACTTGCTGCAGCAAACAAGGAGGCTTTCACACAGAAGCAAGCACGAGGAACCATGAGCATCTCAATGGCAGGGAAGGGGGAGAGGCAACAGGGAGGAAAGGGCACTTATAGGGTCTGGGGGAGGGAGGAGGCTAGAGTTAGTCACTGAATGGCCCTGGTAAAGCCTGGTAAGAGTTTATCAAACAGGGAGTAGTGGGAATAGTCGTTTTATCTTTAGAGCAAATGAAAGTTTGTGGAGTCATTGTTAGACCAGTTTGTCTCTACCCTTATCTTGGAATATATGGGTCCATATGGCCTGGTATTAAAAGAGTTTACACAGTCTATAATGGGCATCATGGCATGGCTAGCACAGTTTTTCTGTTTTACAAATTGGGTACCTTTTGCTAGTTGTGGTTTCTGCTTCCATTTACAGCAGCCTACCTGCCAGCCAGGCCATTTATTCACCTAATAAAAATCTCTTCATTCATTAAACAAATGTTTATACTGAGCTCTACTAAGTCCTTAACATCACGCTAGGCCTTATGAAGCTTCTAGTTTAATGACATATAATCCGTCTTTGAAACTGGTGAGACAATGTACAGACATAACGATAATATAAGAGAGCCTTATACGGTAAAAACAAAGACTTCATGGATGAGGGAAAACTTAGGAAAAAATTTGTTTTGGATAGGCAAGTTTTCATAGAGTTAACTGAAAGCATCACTTCAGGCACAAATTTTTTTTTGTATTTTAACCATCTGGTTACATTTTTTTCTTTCTAGAGTATATTATATACTTACCTGCTTTCTTAAATGGAACATAATTTATGATATGTTGCACAGATTTTAGTTGTGTATATCTAAATCATACAACATAAAATATTAAAGGTCCCACTTCATACACATATCTGAAAATATGAAAATGCCCCAAATTAAGAATAAGCATCAAGAATTGCATAATTTCAAATGAGCAGGCTGAGTGAACTATAACCTGTTAACACCACAGTGAATTATAGCCTGTGAACTATAACCAGACTACTTTTATCTGGCAAACAGAAATATGCCACCATATTCTGTGAGTCTTCTGGGAAAATCAGTTTTGAATTAAGTAGAGGCCTCGGAAGCATACATCTTTCATAAAATGCCATATCAATCATAATATTTTTTGTCTTTTTAGGGCCACGCCCATGGCATATGGAGGTCCCCAGGTTAGGGGTCAAATCAGAACTGCAGTTGCCAGCCTACGCCACAGCAACACCGGATTCAAGCCACATCTGCAACTTACACCACAGCTCACAGCAACACCAGATCCTTAACCCACTGAGTGAGGCCAGGGATCAAACCTGCGTCCTCATGGATACTAGTCAGATTCATTTCCGCTAGGCTATGAGAGGAACTCCACAATTTAACCTATTTATGATTTGGTTTTTATTGCAGATATTAACTTTGTCTGTACAGTGGTGAGTCCCAGACACACTAGAATGTGTAAGTGTACCCTGCTAGTTACCTACAAAGTGTCCATTTTCCTCTTCCTTATCAGAGGAAGCCCACTTTTATCCTCTGTAGCCCTGTGCTACCAAAACTTCCATATTTTCATCCTTCCTTACAATTGGAAATGGCAACGAGACATAGTTCTTACTGAAGAGATGCAGGAAGATGTCCCTAAGCAGGTACCTCCTCTGAAATAAAAGGACAAGGCTTCACTTGGACAAGATCTCCTCTTTACTCTGCCCCCTTCTTCTTGCTGGAAACACAAGCTATGAGGGCAGAGACCACAAACTGAGGGCAGCTGGAAAGGTGGAGAAGGATGCTCTCATCACATCACAGAGCTCCTGTGCCAAAGAACACCAACCCCTAGACTCCTCTGAGAAAAATTCATGGTAGTTGATTTTCTTTTTTTCTATTTCTTTTTTTTTGGGGGGGGGACCCCCACCCGCAGCATATGGAGGTTCCCAGGCTAGGAGTCCCAATCAGAGCTACAGCTGCCAGCCTACACCACAGCTCACAGCAATGCCAGATCCTTAACCTACTGAGTGAGGCCAGGGATCGAACCTGCAACCTCATGGTTCCTAGTCAGATTTGTTTTCATTGCACCACAATGGGAACTCCGTGGCAGTTGATTTTAACTGACTATAATTCAGTCATCCAATTCTTATAGATGGTTTTACGGATTGGGGGGGGAGGATCTTCTTTGGTCAAAGAACCCAGCCAAGCAAATCAATATATAGCATTCAAAAGGCTAGTTCCTGATCCAGGAAAAGGGTCAATGAGAGAAATGGGAAGTGGTAAAGGAGGCTTCAGGGAACAGTGTCTGTGTCTGTAAGAGAAAGGCTCTCCTTCCTGCTTTATCCATGCAAATATGAGGGCCAAAACTGCTACAGTCACACATGACAAGCCTAATGACAATGTTCACTCAGGGAGAAGAGTACACCCGAGATTCCCAGGAAAACAGACCTGGACCCACTGGCTTCAATTAGCCCTGAAGATCAACCTGCTAGTCTTCTACACTTCTAGGAATGTGACCCAATCAATACCCTTAACGTTTAGGCCACTCTGAGTCAGTGATTAGTAACATGCAATCAGAAACATTCTGGATAACTGCCTCCAAACGTGAAAGACCTGGCCACTCTGAGAACAGAAGGTGCCACAATCATCTCTTCCACCTCCCACATCATCACCACCTCCACCATCATTATTTCCACCACCACCACCTCTACCATCACCTCTACCACTTTCACCATCACTGCTTCCACCACCACCACCACCTCTTCCACCACCACTTTCACACCATCACCACCTTTACACGATCAACACTTCCATCTCTACCATTACCACCTCCATCTCCACCACTGCCTCCACTACCATCACCACCTCCACCATCGCCTCCGCCATCACCTCCTCCACTATCACCACCACCAATTCCATTATCAACACCTCCACATCTATCACCTTCATTAACATCACCACCTCCAGCACTACCACTGCCATCACCACCACCTCTATCACCACCGCCACCTCCACCATCACCAATACCTCCATCACTACCACTTCTACTTCCACCACTACCATCACCACCACCTCCACTACTACTAGCACGTGCATAACCACTTCCACCACCACACCATCACCACTTCCACCATCACCACCTCCACCTCTACTACCACCACCATTGCCACCTCCACCACCTCCACCATTTCAACCACCATCTCTGCCACTTACCTCCACTACCTCCATTAGTACTACCACATCTACTATGGCTATTCAAAAAAAAGTTCCTCCTATTTCTTATGCTCAGGCATGTTCCCCAAAAGAGAAATCAACACATAAAGGTGGTGGCTTTTTCTATGTGTCAAATGACTGACATTACTTTACATGTCCTCTTGCTTCTTATCCCTACCACTTTAACATTTAATGGTCTCCCTGCTTTCCTCTATTCAGCTACCATAGTTAGTGGAGCAGTAAGTCAACCAACAATGAACTAATAAATACCTAATCCCCATAAAATCTGTCATGCTTATCATTTTGGGAAATACAGAAGACATGTTTCCTGTCTTCTGAGGAGCTGAGGCACATACACACTTGGGAAACAGAACGTGAAGTAGAATCAAGAGCACAGTGAAGGCATCTGTGGGGTAGCCTGGGGCAGCACCAACAATAACATGGAGATGTGTCAAGGAAAACAGAAAGATGCCAAGTTACTAGAGCTCGGTGAGAAAAGCAGAAGGGGCCCATGATGTTCACCGTTGTTTCTTCTAGACTCTCCTTGGTTGAGGAGTGTGGTGGTGATCAGAGCGGGAGTGAGAAGGGGACAGTGGTGGTTCCCCCCACCCCCACAACAAGCCAGGAAGTGGGGTATGCTAGTATTCAGTGACTCCTCACCTTCAGTGCTCAGCTTCTTATTCATCAGTCAGACCCCCTTGTCGTGTCAAGAAGAAAGCAAACTTGGTATACTTCCAACATTTACTTTTAAAACATGCCTCTGGAGTCTCAGTGTCCTGCAGATCTCACAGTGGGAGGTCTTGGGTAGAGGAGAAAATTTCCATCACTGATATTCCCACAGGGTTACATGTATCTTCCAGATCCTACATAGACGCCTCTTTACCAGGAGAAAGAAGTTTCTATTTAAATGTGGAAAAATTGCTCCTCATTAAAAAGCCATAGAACTATTATTCAGGCAACAGTGAAATGTGACTTATTAGTCCCCAAATGTAACACTTCAAAAAATATCTTCACATATTCTCCCTCATGAAAAAAACTTCTCTATGGGTTTTGGTTTTTTGTTTTGTTTTTGGTCTTTTTTGTCTTTTATGGCTGCATCCGCAGCAGGCGGAGGTTCCCAGGCTAGAGGTCCCACTGGAACTGTAGCTGCCAGTCTACGCCACAGCCACACAACACAGGATCCGAGCCGCATCTGTGACCTATACCACAGCTCCTGGGAATGCTGAATCTTTAACTCACTGAGTGAGAGGCCAGGGATCGAACCCACGTCCTCATGGATGCTAGTCAGGTTCACTAACCACTGAGCCACGATGGGAACTCCTCTAAGGGTTTTAATACATGCTATCGTTTTGCCTAATGGTTCTCAGTGGTGAATGAATCCTTCTTTACCCAAGGCCAAGGGAACAGAGACATAAATTATTAATTAGTTCACTGCTCCTATTCATTATATATAGGACTCTGTGTAGTATTTCTCTGTTGGGACAAAGGAAAAACTAGCAATTCAGGTTTATACCCTCAAAGCAGGAAACGAATTAAGTTCATGTTTAGGAACATCCCAGGCAACCAGCTCCTTTCTCCTATTTTATTTATTTTTTAAATGAACGTTGCAACATTTACTTCAGGTTTTCTCTTTGTTTGCACTTTTTTTCTTTTTTTGCCACACAGGCAGTATGTGGAAGTTCCTGGGCCAGAGATCAAACCTAAGCCACACAGCAGCAACCAGAGCCACAGCGTTGAGAATCCAAGAGCCTCAAACTGCTAGGCCTCAGAGTGCTCCCCATTCTCCTATTTTAGGGAGGAGTATAATCAAGAGAAGATGTAACATTTCAAGCAATCTGTTGAATTTTTAAATTACCACTTAAAATTCTTTGACAATACATTTAGAATCCAAGAGGGAGGAAGGGACAGAAGTGAAAATGCAACCTGATGGCTTTAAACAGTCAAGGACACCACAATGATGTAGAAGAGCTAAGACCAGAAACAGCAACTAAATCTGAAGACAAACAGGTGGTTTTCTTCTTCATGTTAATTATCAATAAATACATCACTCCATCATCCCAAGGGAAAAAAAGAACTTCTCACATGGTTTATACAGCATGTTACTCATTAAAGTGTTGAAAAATGGCTCAGGTTTTTGTTAGTTTTTTGGGCTCTCCTGAGACACACAATCGTTCCCAGGCCAGGGACCAAACCTGTGCCACAGCGTGACAATGGGACCAAACCATATCACGGCAGTGACAATGCTGGGTCCTTAACCAGCTAAGCCACCAGGGAACTCCAAGGCTGAGGTTTTCTAGGCAAAAACACATCTTCATAGCAGACTTGTCCATTCCAGGCTTGCCCAAGAAAATCTTACCAAGTATCTCTGGGACACTGTCTCAAGGACCCAGGGAGGCTGGATGGATTCCAGGCCCCCTGAGTAAACTAGGTTGTCAATCAGTTACGCAGCATTTACAGAATGAATCAGAAAGCCCATCCCATTTAATCCCTACAGAGAAAGCTGAAACAATCACCTCTCCCCAGGGGTAAAATGGTGTCAATCTGATGCCCAGGACCAAAGCCAACAGTCTCAGCTGGAACCTGACGCTTCTCAGCCAGAAACTGGGACTTTAAAACCATAGCAAGTAGACCTCCTGCTCCACTTGCTAAGTTCTTCCAAAAGCAGTACAAATTGCACTTTTTTTTTTTTTTCTCTGCAGGCAAAAAGCAAAATGTAAAAATAAAAATATAAATGTTATTCTGTTGGTTGTGCAAATTTGATGTATATGTACATCACAGGAGACCATAAACTAAGTCTAAGTCTTTCTGTTTTACAGTTTTCTGTTTACTTTGGTAATCAGAGGAAACCATACATTTAATTAAAATTTTTACAATCTGAAAAATACTGTATAATATGACAGATTTTTCAGGCTTTTTGAACTAGAACAGTATCTGGAAAGAGATACCTAGGATAGGTACGCTATTTCCTAAAAAGAATAAGGACTATGTATTCTGATACAACTGGAAATCATTACAGACCCTTTCCCAAGGATCTTCCCTTTAGACTTTGTAACAAAGGATTTTAAAATTTGGTTCTTCATGATTATATGACAAAGTCTACTACATTAGAGAACCAAATCTAAACACCTTTTATGCCCCCTGAAACCCTTTTCTAAAAAAGTATAGCACTCCCTTCTTGAAAAAAAAAAAAAAAAAAAAAAAAAGATAAAATTTTTAAAGTGGAGGGAAAAAATCCTTTTTTAGCCCATGCCAAAGATGCTCTATGTGTATTCTGGATGTTACAGAATTAACTGACCACAGCTTATGATAGAAAGTGGGAGTAGCCAAGCTGACAGTCCTCTATTATTTTATTATTCACTAAAGGAATTTATTGCTTTTCTAAAAGTGGAACATGTTCACTGTAAAAATTTGTGATAATCTAAAAGTGTTTGAAGAACAAAATACTAAACTGCTGCCCCACTAACCACGACTGCAAAAACCTGAGACAGAAAGTGAACTCGAACTGCAAAAAACCCAAATTGATTGCTGTAATTACATTTCGTTAATACATTCCCATTACTGACAATTAGAAGAACCATCATCAACACACCAAAGTCCATGGCCTTTCAATGCACCTTTGATAAAGCAGAACACCAAAATCACAAGCAGCATAGCTCACAAAGCAGAAAACACTCTTAAACTAGAACCAACGGCTCCCCCGGAACTCCATAAACCTCAACTTTACCTCTCCTTGAACCTCAATATCAAAACGCCTTCCTTCCAGAGATGCTAAAACCTTTCACTTTTGCGATAAAGTGAAAGATATCAAAAATAAATAAATTAATTCTGCACCTGGACAGTGTTATTTTTTCCCTAGCTTTTGGACTGTGTACTAACTTCACCTGGATCAACTCTTTCTAGCCAATGGAATAAATCAGCAATAATTTTTCAGTGTATTCATCACAATGAAAAAAAAAACTCTATTCACCACCTTTTCCTCACAGCTGAAATAATCTATTTCCGAGAAACTGAAGGCAACTTTACATGAGGTTAAGTTTTATATTTTATTCTGTCACACTATTAGAGGTCTACTTAGCAAGGGGAAAAAAACGCTTTTTTCAGTTTATTGCTTACAGGTCTCCTGATAGGTCATATTTCACCTTCTTATGTCTTGTGTCATAAAATGTTGTCAAGCACACTTTAAATAAAGTAATTAGATAAAATTATTTTAGTAAAAATAATTACTAAAATTACTAAAAGTAAAAACCATAGAGTATCCATATTTACTGAGCTTTTGTTTTCATCAATTATAGGTAAAAGATGCAGAAATCATAACCTCCAAAAAGACAGACTTTACTTTCATACACTGTCACCACCTTTTGAAAAAATAATTGTCAATGATACTTTTATAATTCAGAATTTTTCAGAGCTCAAAGAGGAGAAATGAACATATGCAGTCTAAGCATCCCAAACATCCATTAATTTGCCACTGAATCCTACAACACATAAATCTGAAAACTTTCATACAGCTAAGAAAATTCTAGTATTGCCTTTACAGCAGTACAGTAGCTCTTCTAGACTAGGACAATACAATAGAAAAGGACAGTGGGGTCTGAAAGGGTCACTCTTCCTCAAAACATGCATGAATTTACCACATACCCATGTGAAAACCTGTCACTTGGTCTGGAGGAAAAAAAGATCTCTAATGTTAATGATTAACAATAGAATTTAGGAGTTCCCATTGTGGTACAGTGGAAATGAATATGACTAGGAACCATGAGGTTGCGGGTTCGATCCCTGGCCTCACTCAGCGAGCCAAGGATCTGGTGTTGCCGTGAGCTGTGGTGTAGGTGGCAGCAACAGCTCAGATCTGGTGTTGCTGTGGCTGTGGTGTAGGCCGGCAGCTGTAGTTCCAATTGGACCCCTAGCCTGGGAACCTCCATATGCCTTAGATGCAGCCCTGAAAAGACAAAAGACAAAACAAACAAACAAAACAAACAAACAAAAAACACCATTAGAATTTACCATATACCCATGTGAAAACCTGTCACTTGGTCTGGGAAAAAATGATCTCTAATGTTAATGATTTCACTTAGAATGAAAAGAAAATACCATCACTAACTGAAACTTACATTTGTTCTAATAATATGAGAGCACCTCTATTTTCTGGTACTACCAGGACGTTGGTGTTTGGGAGTTATCAAATACTTAGGTCACATCAACATGTGGTTTTGTGATTTTTCAAGAAATTTACATTATCCACCAACCTTAGGTCAACTTTTGTTGTAGAGTTTAGGAAACATTTCATTATCTTGGTCTTTGCACCAGAATCATCATTATGAACCACTTATCATAAATGTATCTATGGATACAAGTTAAGAAAGTTGTATTGGTTGGTAACCTGTTGGATAAACCAGTTTTTACTGAAAATTGCTTACCACAAAATAAGAGTTTTTATGAACATTTAGAAAAATCAAACTTTTCATATTCTTTGAAAAATGAGAAAAAAGTGTTCAACAATCCACTTACAGTGAGTTCACAGAAATCGATGCTATCAAGGCTTTTGCTTCTGTGTAGTCTCCCTTTAATTCGTCTTAAAGAAGGTTTTCCTTGGCTGACACTAGAAGTAGCACCATTAGGATTTTCAGAGGATGGCGTTACCCTGCAAGAAGAGGATAATTCTTAAGAGGACAAGTGTACAGGTGAACATATTTCTCAAGTATGAGGTAAGCATTTACTTGAGGACAGGTTTGGAAATATATTCCTTTTTCAACCAAAACACGAAGAATCACAGTGGAGCTACATTCTATCACGTATCTTTCTAAATATTTCTTAGCAGCTTGCTAATTTAGAAATCTTTTGTGACAGTTCAAATATCCCAACATTAAGACTCACTAGAAGTCAACACTGTACTATCAGAAAAGCAATTAACACTGAAGTTCCCTAGGGAACTGAGAGGCATTGCTGCTCTCTGGGTAGTTATTTATCAAGTGCTCAGCCTGGTGCCTGGCACAACCCAGCGCAAGTCAGCTGTCACTTTGCACAACCACAGAAACCATTCAGAAGGTTTCCGCTAAGCATGAAAATAACCTTCAAAACTTTAAGCATGACATTCAACACTTAAATCAGTACTACTATGAAACCAAGAAAATACAGATAAGATGAAATGGCGCATAAACAAAGCCATCTACAGAATACACCTGGGCTACATGTTCGAACACACAAGTGCAAACACACACTCAAGACTGCCATGAGTTTCCTATTCCTGAGCTGCTGCTGGTGGCAGCGTTAGAACAAAGCACCTTGGAAACTTGGGAGGAAAGTGCTCGGTGGATTACTGTCTTAGAGATGATGATTATAAAGTAATGAGACTGACTGGTAAGTGCAGTTTGTGCAAGATGGTTTATGATCATAACTCCTATCTGTAATACATTCTATGTTCATATATTTACCTTCATGACCTATTTATTTATTTATTTATTTATTTATTTTTTTAGGGCTGCACTTGAGGCACATGGAAGTTCCCAGGCTAGGGGTTGAATCAGACCTATAGCTGACCGCCTGAACCACAGTCACAGCAACAGCAATGTGGAATCTGAGCAGCATCTGGGACCTACACCACACAGCTCATGGCAATGCTGGATCCTTAACCCACTGAGCGAGGCCAGGGACAGAACCGGTGTTCTTATGGATACTAGTCAGATTGGTTTTTGCTGAACCACGACGGGAACTCTGTCATGAACTATGTAATTTTTGATATTTAAAATGTTGTTTGAAAGGGATAAAATGTCTCTTGTTGCTGGAAAAGGACACACAGGATGGACTACCAGCAAAACATAAAAATAAGAGAGAAGTAAATATCATAAAATAGTTTTAGGTATAGCTATATTTTAAAATAAAAGTACTCCATCCATATAGTTCAAATATTTTAAGACTACAGAAAGATAAAAAATTAAGCAAAAGCTTCCCTCATCCCCTTCGTCCAAAATCCCCATCGTGTTTCCTAAGGACATTCATCACTAACAGTTCTTTGTACAATCTTGCAGACAAATGCTCATTTCTATGTATATATGTGTTAATCTCCTTTCAAAAAAAAATTTTTTTTTGTCTTTTTGCCTTTTCTAGGGCTGCTCCCGTGGCATATGGAGGTTCCCAGGCTAGGGGTCTAATCATAGCTGTAACCGCCAGCCTACACCAGAGCCACAGCAACTCGGGATCCGAGCCGCGTCTGCAACCTACACCACAGCTCATGGCATCGCCGGATCGTTAACCCACTGAGCAAGACGAGGGATCAAACCCTCAACCTCATGGTTCCTAGTCAGATTCGTTAACCACTGCGCTACCACAGGAACTCCTCCTTTCAAAATTTTTAAGTAAAGGCACCAAATTATTTACACTGTTGTGCATCTTACATTTTTCATTTAATTACATATCTTGACACTCCTACCATAATAACCTATACAGACCTATTATTTTTTTCATAGCTAACCAGATGTACCACAATTTATTTAACCACTCCCCTAAGATGGGCATTTAGTTTAGTTTTCAAATGTTTGCTATCAGACTATAAAGCAATGAACATTTCTTTCTGACAACATCTCTGGGTACAAATGCAGTATTTACTTAGGAAAAATTACTAGAAGTTGCTAGGTACTGCCTTTCAAAAAGGCTTTACCAATTTACACTTCCGTCAATAGCATATAACAGTGCCCATTTGGGGATCCTTAGGACAATTTTTACCATTTTACCTTATTAGTTAAAACTCAACTTCTCTGAATCCTTCATTGTATTTGCCTTGCTGAATTGCTTTCTATAAAAGACCACTGCAGAGTTCTCCAACATGAATATGGATTTCTCAATTGATCTTTGTAGCTCATTTGTTTTTCCTTTGTATATTTCGAATCTGTCTTATCAGATGCCTTAATGTTTGTAACTCCTATCTTCTTAGGCAAGGCCAGGGATCAAACCTGCAACCTTTCGGTTCCTAGTCGGATTCATTAACCACTGCGCCACAACAGAAACTCCCCCATCTATATATTTATATTAAACTTTTCCTGGCTTGTCTTTTTCTGTGCATGTATTTTCAACTTTTCCAAATGTCTGTCTCTCTCCTTTTAGCTGTACCTTTACTCTTGGGAAAGAGCCTATAGCTGTATTCTTTTCCTTTTTTACCTAATCCAAGAATCAGTATCTTTTGAGAAGAACTTAATCCATCCAAAGTGCTGTTTATTGATATGTTTAGATTTATTCCTGCCATCTTGTTTTATAATTTGTGGGGTTTTTTTTAATTTAAGTGCTTTGTTCTTTTTTTCTGACTTTTCAGTATGATTGACGTTTCTTTGTCCCCACCCACCCCTGGACTTGTCTCCTTTTCCAATCGGTTTGAAAGTTACACATCTTATTAGGGTAATTCTAACTCTAGCTAGCTAACCATACACACATTTATGTATTTATAAATATATATATACATACACACATTTATGTATTTATCTGTAACACACACATATATATTTAAACACATATTTTTTAATCAACATCTAGGGTTCATTGGTATTCTTATTACCTCTTTGCACGAGAAATGATGTGAATACATCCTCATTTTCCTTCCTTCCTAGTACCACCACATCCCTACCAAAAGTCCAACCCTCCTCTTGGAAACAGTTTTAAGATCTAACTTTTCTTTTGATCCCTTTCTTTTGTGATTCTTCAGCTTACTCCTCCAGATTACTAATTTGCTGTTCAATTTTGTCAATTCAGCCATTCTTTTATTTCAATAAGCAAATTTTAAATTTCTAGTGTCTGGTTTTTTGTTTTTCTGTTTTTTTGTCCTTTGAGGGCCGCACCCACAGCATATGGAGTGTCCCAGGCTAGGGGTCTAATTGGACCTGTAGCTGCTGGCCTACGCCACAACCACAGCAACACCAGATTTGAGCCGTGTCTTCAACCTACACCACAGCTCATGGCAACGCTGGATCCTTAACCCATGGAGCAAGGCCAGGGATCGAAATTGCAACCTCATGGTTTCTAGTCGGATTCATTTCCATATACCACGAGAACTTCAAGTGTCTGGTATTTTTTTTTAATTAATAGAATATTCTCTTGCATCTTTCTGAAAACTGTTAATACAATGTGCTTCTCTTTTTTCAGAGATTAGTTCCACTGTTTGTTGAATATGGTAATTCTATTAATACTGGCTTTTCCCAACTGTGTTGTGATTTTTAAAGTCTTTATATTTGCATTAGAGAATGTCTGTTTCACCACTGTAGCGTTTACTGTGGCCTGCTTTTGGCAACTCTAGCAGAAAGAGGACACACAGCTGCGAGGTTTGCGAGGTAGCTTCCTGCTGGGTCAAAGAATTCAGTGGCCATCTCAGGTTCATCCCTGTCTCTTTGGCCTCAGTGCCCAGATTCCCTGCCTTAGCAAGAAGGCAACACTGCTGTCCACTATCTGTCACACATTAGTGAGGATGAGGGGTCCACCAACTTAGTGCATCAGATCTGACTAAATTCCCCAAGGGTCCTCTGCTACTTCAAGCCATCCAGCCCTAACTTTGCAGGAATCTTCTGCACATTTTCTGGGCACTGGTTTCCGCAAGGCTTTTCTATCAGTAGATCTATCCCTATCTAACAACATTTCAGGCATTCTTCAACATTGCTGCTCCATCAATGGTACTTTTTATTGTTAGCTCAGACTGTTATTATTTTTGTTATAGCTTTTAAAATTTATGTTTTTGTTATTTCATTGGATTTCCAATGAGTCCACCTTCCAAGTCATCTCCCAGAGTAAAATTTTGATGGTGCCACCTTCATTATTCTTAATACAAACAGCAGCACCTTGTACAGTTTTTTTTTGTTTTTGTTTTTTGTTTTTTTTGTCTTTTTGCCATTTCTTGGGCCGCTCCTGCGGCATATGGAGGTTCCCAGGCTAGGGGTCGAATCGGAGCTGTAGCTGCCAGCCTACGCCAGAGCCACAGCAACGTGGGATTCGAGCCGCATCTGAGACCTACACCACAGCTCACGGCAACGCCGGATTGTTAACCCACTGAGCAAGGGCAGGGATCGAACCTGCAACCTCATGGTTCCTAGTCGGATTCGTTAACCACTGCGCCACGACGGGAATTCCACCTTGTACAGTTTTGTTCTCCTCTTTTCAGGGTAAGAGCTTCCATGAAAATAATGAAGAACTCTGTTCAAACCAAGAGGGCAAATGGGAAAGAAAAACAGAATTGTAAAACAATAAACAAGTCTTAAATTCTCTTCATTTCCTCTCTCTCACTTCATGCTGATAGCACTAGCTATTAGAATGATCATATTATAAGAAATTAATACAGGGGTTCCCATAGTGGCCTAGCAGGTTAAGAACCCAACATAGTGCCCTTGGGGTTACAGGTTGGATCCTTGGCTTCAGTCAGTGGGTTAAGGATCCAGCACTGCCATAAGCTGTGGCACAGGTTGCACATGCAGCTCGGATCTGGTGTGGCTGTGGCTATGGTGTAGGCCAGCAACTGCAGCTCCAATTCAACCCCTAGCCCAGGAACTTCCATATGCTGCAGGTGTGTCCCTGCCAAAATAATAATAATACAAATGTAATATAAACTATTTTGACCATGAAAATTTTCACACATTCTTCTCCCATCTGACCTAGGGAGGTATCACTATCTTCCTTGTTTCCAAACCTAAAAGCTTACAACCTAAGGTCTGCAATAAGAATGTATATCCGTCAAATTTTATAAATGACTAGCAGCCAAGAATATTATCAGACTTAACATAATACTAAATCCAATGACAAAATAAAACAGAAAAAAAAATCCTAAATATAAGTACAAGGATGAACTCTCCCCCTCCCTACCAGGATCATAATAAAAACCTTTAATAACCAGGACAGCTGAGATAGTGTACATCAGGTGGATATCAGGTTGGTACCCACCCTACCCACAGACTCAGCAGGATGGTGTCTTGTCCCAGAACTGAACCAGCTCCTACAAAGTAATTCCAGTAACTTTAAAGCTCAGACCAGATCTTTATGAAGCCAAGAGGTCAACTGTTAAAAAGCATATGGTCTCAGCCACTGCAATAGCTCAGGTTGCCACGGTGGCATGGGTTTGATCCCTGGTCCAGGGAACAGCCACATGCTGGAGATGCGGCCCAAAGAGGAAAAAAAAAAAAAAAAACCATATAGCTCAGTCATGACCCCTGTTTTTTGATGGCAGATAAAGAAATGGAATAAACAGGTCCAGAAACAATGTAAAATGTTAACTCACATATAAGCAGGAGTTTTGAGACAGAGGGGAATTTAAGATGCCACTCCTCTTTTAATATTTTTTGAGAGCTAGAATTTTTGAAAATTAACATTTGTCCTGGGGTGGAAATATGTGTTCAAACAGTTCCCTGATGGACATGCACAAGAATACAGAGGTGTATCTACAACTCAGATGGGAAGAATTTTCCTTGTTTTTCCAGAGGTGGAGTATAAGGAGTATGTGGAACCCCAAGTACCCCTCCCCACAACCTGATAATGTGGGTCTGCACAAATGACTCAGACTTTGGAGATTATTCCTCCAATATTTAGGAGAATGGTCTTTGATGACAGGAAGATAACGTTAGGAACTAAGGTATAAGTACCTTGGCTACTTTCCCTTGAACACTGGAGAAATCAATATTTACCTTACAATGAAGTTTTTCTTGTCCTAACTCTGTTTTTTTGTTTTCGGGGTTTTTTTTGGATTTTGTTTGTTTTGCTTTTTAGGGCCACACCTGCAGCATATGGAAGTTACCAGGCTAGGGGTCAAATGTGAGCTGCAGCTGCCGGCCACAGCCACAGCCACCGCAACACAGGATCCAAGCCAAGTCTGCGACCTACACCACAGCTCATGGCAATGCTGGATCCTTAACCCACTGAGAAGACCCAAGGATCAAACCCACAACCTCATGGACATTAGTTGGGTTTGTTACCACTGAGACACAATGGGAAATCCTTCTTTTCCTAATTCTTAATCCCATTTAACCACCCCTAGGAGACCACTGTGGAGAAAGTTTCCACCTCTCTCCACTCCCTTCATACCTTCTCTAATGGGGTTGTATTTTTATTGGCAGCCTTGGCTGGTATGTTCAAAAGGCAGGAATCCAGGGTCCACCCTCTTGTTTTGTTGTAACTCAGGAAAACTGGCTTACAACCATTTTTGACCATGGTTCACTTCAGGCAAACAACTCCCAAGGTCATCTACCTCACTCATTTCTAATTTCTAGTGCAAAAGAACTCCATAACAACAAAGAATTATTATTGTTATTCTGGGCAAACATAACCAAGATGTAAAAATAAAGCAGTTGTAAAAGATCAAAACTATCAACAAAGGTAATATCTAATAATCCTTCTACGATATATTGATTCCATACTATCAGCAGTTGACAGCTATAACCAAGTCAAGATAACACTCATGAGTGACAGCAAAGCATCAAGCATCATTCCCCCAATCGAGAAGAATTCCAAAAAAGGGTGTAAGAACAGGAGCCTTGAGATACTGTTAACTGTAGCAGGGCAGCTGACTTTAGGATACTAAATCCTTCTGAAGGAGTCCTCAGTAAATGCTAGCAAAATGCTAATTTTTGCTTACGCGTATCAGACTTCAAAAACCTTAACAGCTCACTGAAAAGGTTTATATTAAATAGCCCTTAGCTGTAGTGATAAATAGTAATGTGTGGAACCGCCTATAATTTGCTTATTAAAGAAACTAAAGAAGAGTTTGGATATAGGTCCCATACCTCTGTGACCTGTGAATGGACCACGGGCCATCCTGGGATAAACAACATCCTATCAGACACTTTCCCATCTTTTTGTTCAATCTCTCCTTCTGGACTGGCATGTCCTTGCTCAAATGTATTTCCAACCCCAAGAACTGGCATGAGACCTTATGTGTGACTCTGGGCAAGCCAATGACCTCATTTGTAAAACTGGGGAGATATGGCACCCACCTCACAGGGTGCTATAGGGTAAATGAGAGGATGATGGGAAAGCACTCTACAGGGCCTGCCAGGGAACAAGGTCAATGAAGAGCCACTCTTCTTATTTTGGGAATCTGATTGTCAGATGACTACCTGAATGGATGAATGGATACTGGTGACCTTCGCTAATTACCAGGAGAAAGAGATTTAGAAGCATAACAATGCCAGATCCTTAACCTGCTGCACCACCAGGGAACTCCATAAGAAAATGAAATAACACTTTTCCCCCTAAGATCAGGGTAAACATGCCTAAAAGGACTCAATGCAACAATCAAGACTCTGACAACAATAAAGTTATTATGAAAATATTTTTCATGTTTCACCTAAAACAGACAGGAGTGACAATTATTTGGGCCTCACATTTAATGAACAGCAAGGAGCTGGCCAAGGTACCTACACTGGACTCAACAGTGCCCTCCTCCCTACGCCTCCTAAGCCCATGAATGTGACCCTATTTAGAGAAAGGGTCTTCATAGATGTCATTAAGTTAAGGCTCTCAAGATGAGATCACCCTGGGTCGTCCGGGTGGATCCTAAATCTGTGACAAGTGTTCTGATAAGAAACAGAAGAATAGAAGACAAAGACACATGGAAAAGGCCATGTGAAGGCGCAGAGACTGAAGTGATGCTGCTGCAAGGAAAGCTTGGAGCCACAGACACCTGAGGAGGCGAGAAGGATGCTCCTCAGAGCCTGTGAGGGAGCATGGTCCTGCCGACACTCTGATTTCAGACTTCTGGCCTCCAGAACTGTGAGAGAACAAATTTCTGTTGTCTTCGGCCATCTGTTGCAGCAACTCTAGGAAATACAGTGCCGCACTGCTTCTGTTTACCACCAGCAATTACTGGAGGCCCTCAAAGCAGGCAGCAACTGCATATGCATCCTCATGGATCCTAATCGGGTTCGTGAACTGCTCAGCCACGAAGGGAACTCCTGAGTTCCAAGTTCTTGAACAGAAATGACTCAGAACCAAATGCTGCAAACTCTCCTACTTACTAAATTTCTTGGAAAAAGAAGACAAGAAGAAGGCTGCACTGATGCAAGTCTGGCCACTTGTCCACTTCAGTTTCTACGTAAAATGGTCGGCAAGCATAGTACTCCTGAAAGGATTCACAGAGCCACTCGGAAAAACAGAAAGATATTGCAAAAAGGAAAGCAGATGAGCCCAAATGGCCAAACCAGATAGAAGTGTGTGTGGGGCCAAAGCACTGGCCCGATCAACCTGAACCTTCACTTAGAGGGCATAAGCTTTGCAGGCACGCAGTATTCCCACACAAGCTGTCAATGGTTAAAAGACAGAGAAGCACTGGAAGCATACACCTCACCACAAAAACCTTCACCTGAGCCATGATCAAGGATCAGGGTAGGTTCTCACATCTTGGTGCTCTGCTCTGGGTTTCCACCCATCACGCTGGAGTCAGACCCATATCCGCATATCCTCCAGCCACAGAGTGGTGCTGTCCATCTCAAATTCTCCGTGTGCAGTTGCTAGGACAGTGGCAAAATGAAATGTCATCTAGAAAATACATTCCAGAAGATGTAAGGAATCCATATTCTCCAACTTAAAAAAGGACTATACACAAATCATCAAAAAATACTAGAGCCCTGGAGAGTGTGCGCGCACCTTACTTTGCCCCTTGAAAAACCAGATGAACATCTGCAAATCTACTTAATATTGAGTGGAAATTCTGAATGCTCATTTAAGATTGTGGAAAAGCACAACAAAATCCTCCTGCTCTTTCCAGGCTGCCTCTTTTTAAGACGTTTTTTAATGCTAGCCCCAGTCACTGCCTGCCTTGAACGTGACTCTCTAGAGGAAAGATGTTCTTTGTGTTCTCTTCACAAACTCTTTATTGGGGAAAGCAGTTGTGAAAACCGCCCTCCAGTGATCAAAAAGAATAAACCTGCTTTCTTGACCTTGGGACCAATTGCTGCTAATATTCATACCTAACAGCTCCTCGAACATTATCTCCATATCTTGGTTTTTAGATGTAACATCAAAAAATTTTCCTTAACTTTCTTTCCCAGTTACATATTATTAAGAATTCATTTAGGAGTTCCCATCGTGGCTCAGCAGTAAGGAACCTGACTAGGATCCATCAGGATTCGGGTTTGATCCCTGGCCTTATTCAGTGGGTTAAGGATCCGGCATTGCTATGAGCTGTAGCTTAGGCTGGCAGCTACAGCTATGATTCGACCTCTAGCCTGGGAACTTCCATATGCCACGGGTGTCACCCTAAATAGACAAAAAAGAAAAAGAAAAAAGAATTCATTCATTTAGGATTCCTCCTGTGGCACAAAGGGATGGACAGCATCTCTGGGCTAGGACACAGGTTCAATCCCCAGCCTGGCACAGTGGGTTAAAGGATCTGGGGTTGTCGCAGTTGTGGCTCGGATCTGATCTCTGGCCCAGGAACCCCATGTGCCACAAAAAAGGGGAAAAAATCATTTATTCAATACACATCTTTTGAGAACTGATTTTGTACTAGACACTAGCTGCAAGGAATTCAGTAGTAAACAAAACAGACAAAAAGCCCTGGCCCCATGCAACTTACATTCTAGGGCGAGGGAGAAGTGACTTACATAAAACTTTAGTAAAATATGTAGTTTGTTCAATACTGATCAGCGCTCAGAAGAAAAGGTGGATGGGGATTAAGACTGTTGGTGTGGACCTCTGCTGTTTTTGCTGTAAACATTCATCTAAAAAGTTATCTTCAATTGTTACTTCTTTTTACTTCATAATATCACCATATCCTTTTTTTTCCCCTGCACTAGAGTCATGTGGAAATTGCCAGGGCCAGGGATCCAGCCCACACCACAGCAGCGACAACACTGGATCTTTAACCTGCTTCACCACAAGGAACTCCCCGTGACATATTTTTGATGTATTTACTAAAACCCTCTTCCATGAACATTTCTTAATTACAGCCAACTTTTATCAGCCTAGTCTTCCATGTGTTGACACTTGCTGTTCATCAAATTAAAATACCTTCTGCAGAATAAATTTCTGTTTTTAAACAACTGGGAGGCAGGGAGAGGAAGACACTAACATTTACTTGGCACCTACTATTTGGCCAGGCATAGAAGCAGGCAGGCACTTTGTATTTACCAGGGCTTCTGATCTCCATATGACCCCAAAAGATAGGTAACATCGTTCTCCTGTTACAGAGGAAGAAACAGATACTCCAGCAATTTGTCTAAAGTCACACAGTAAGTGTGGCATGGCTGAAATTTGAACTTCGAGGCCCATATTTTTCAGTCTCTCCTCCAAAACTTTGCACTACTGGGATTTTTTTTTTTAATCTTCTGTTTTTCTTGGCTGATCGATCTTTATATTCTTTGGATCGTTATTACATTTTGTCTTATATAGCAAAAATTTTACTTTTCTCCAGTGCCTAAAAGCGGCCTCACATCCCTTCTCCATAACCTTAAAATTAAACTGGACTATGTTTAATGGAATCGAATAAACCTCTCTGAACCATATTAACCACAATTTAAAAAAACTTGAAGTGACCCCTGAACTCGAAGATCACTGGCACCTTTTTTCCCCCTACAGTCACCATCCCCTTACCTGAGCACTCCTTTTGCTATAGAACCTCACACCTAGGTCCTAAGTCGATGGAATGAATGCCTAGGTAGTCACTGGGATTTCACAGGGCATATTTAAACGCTAATAAAACGCAACACAATCAGAGATAATCAACTATGAACATCAGATATGGATAACCCCACATTTTCTTTCTTAGGGGTATTCTTCCCCATCACCCCAACAGCAGTTCCCAGGTTGGAAGAACTGGACCGCCCGCAGGTAAATTACAGTCCCTGAAATCTCAACAATGACCCGCCACTGACGCCCCGAGCGAGGGAGCGGCGCGCCCTTGACCGCGGACCGGGCAGAGGATGGATTCTGAGAAAGCTCAGAAAGCGCTCGCTGATAATACACGGTTCGCTGCCTCCGCGTCAGCCCGGCTGGAGATTCTCAGCCAGAACCCGCAGCGGCGGAGACCCGGGGACCCGCCCCGCCGTCGGCTGCACACTCACGGTAGTCCAGGCGAGGGTCGTGAACGCGCCCCGCCCCCGTCCCCCCACCCCCTTCCCCGACCCTGGTCCGCGCACCCCGCGCCCCGCGGCCCTCACCACAGCTTCCTCTTGAGCGGCAGGAGGCTGCCGCGGTTGGACGGCGTGACGCCGATGGCCATCTGCAGCACCGTCAGGTATTTCTGGTACTTCATCTTGTCCCCGCTCCGCTCGCGGCCAGGGCCTCGCCGCCGCCGCCGGCGCCGCAGACACAGCCCCTCCAGGCGCCGCATAGGTCAGCCCTGGGCCATCCGCCGCCCCGCTCCGCCGCCAGGCTCCGCTTCCACCGCCGCCGCCGCCGCCGCCTTGCGTGCCGGCCGTGCGCGTCCGGGCTCCCGTTCCCGCGTGCGTGCGTGGTCTCCGCTCCCGCCGCCGTGCGTGGCCGCCGCCCCCTTCCTCCCCTACCCACCCAGCTCCAGCCCCGCGCCGCGCGGCGCTTCACACCCGCCCGCGAGCCCGCGCCCGCCTCTGTGCCGCCGGCTCCCAACTGCGGGCGAGGCCGCCCCTCCAACCCCGCGCCGCCCCAGCGTCCTCCGGTCGCACAGCGCGTTCACTCCCACAAAATCCCAACCACAATCTTCCAGAGGAGAAAAAAAAAATTTTTTTTTTATAATTACTACTTGACACCATCATTTATGTGCTCCACCCAAAGTGTGTGCACGTGTTGTGTGTCTGTAAAATGCACGCACATACACATGCTGTTTGTATGTATAATATGTGTATATATGTCGGTCCTCTCTGGCAGGCAGACCAACTGTGGAAACAACCCTGAACCGTGCAAAACTATCTTAAAAAGAGTCGACGGGAAAAAATGAAGACTGTTACACCGACCTTGAAACATTTTGTCCAAACATTCCTAACTCTTCACTGGTGGTTATAAGTGTATAGAGAAATGGGAAAATAGCAAAGCGAATCATTTGTTGTACTGTAAAACAGTGCAAACGTTGAGAACTGAAGTGTTTTATTCCTTTTCTTGTCTTTTTAGGGCCACACGTAAGGCATATGGAAGTTCCTAGGCTAGGGGTCAAATTGGAGCTGTAGCTGCTGGCCAATGCCACAGCATAGCAATCCTAGGCCAAGAGCTGCGTCTGTCACCTACACTATAGCTCAACGTGGAATCCTTAACTCACTGATGGAGGCCAGGGATGCAAGCAGCATCTTCATGGATACTAGTCAGGTTCCTTACCTCTGAGCCACAGGGGAACTCCAAAGTGTTTTATTTCTTGCAACAAAAAAGTAACGAGTAACATAAAGGGTGCTTGTCTTTTCCTAGAAGAGTTGTTATATACCCACAGAGCCTGTTTTCTGTGTCTTGGCAAAGAGTCATGTTTGGATCACTTTCAAGATTTTATCCTCTGGGTGATCACTGTGGTAGAGTATATTAGAGTTCCTTTAGCCTTATGTCCTCTGGGACATCATCATCCTTTCTGTCACAGTCATGTCACTGTCCTCATTCAAGCTTTCGTTTGGTACATTCCTCTGGCAGCATGTCCAGAGTCACTGGAAAGGTGGCAATGTCAGCATTCCCACAGTTGCCTATTTTTTTTTAATAACTCCAGTTATATTCCATTCATATTTCATGTCTCTTCCATCTTTACCATTTTTGTTTCTTTGCTGCACTTCCATCTTTGTTGGCTAATTCACTCTTTCATTTAACCTGATTTTTTTTTTTTTTTTTTACAAAGCTGTGTACGTTTACCACTGGGAGAAAAGAAGGCAACATAATTGTACACTTTTCTGCCAGTGGCTAAGCTAAAAAGTGCTCAAAGAGGAACACTAACAATTTTGAAAGAACTACTGATTGGTCATTGATCGTGATGTATGTGTATGTCGTGATTTGTGGACTCAAGAGCTGACATCAAGTTTCTACTATATGCATTGGTACTAGATGCATTTACTCACAGTTAATATGCCATGATATTGTAAATGTGAAACATACTGTTGAGCAACTGGTGTTAATTAAAATGTGGCAGCTAACATCAGACATATCTGAACCTGCAAAGCAAGGACTGCCTGGAAGTATGTATATATTGTATGTGTATGTGAAGAGTACAGACAACAAGTGCCTATACACCCACCAAGCAGAATGATCAAATGTCAACCCACTCCACCGCAGTGCATCTCTCCTGTATGACTACTTAAACACTTCATTTTCAAATTAATTAGCACATAGGAAAATTAGAACAAAACAATCTCCTTCTGGTTTAGGCTCTCAGCCTAATTTCACAGTCGCTTTGGTAGAAAAGCAGGTCTAAATCTATTTCACTTTTGCTTATTCTGAAGTTTTAGCTCTCACATAAAATGAGGAATTGGCAGATCTTTCACACTTCAAATGTATGTTCGTACCTAGGAGAGGATCTTTTAAAAATACTGGGAGCAGTGCTTTTTAAAAACTTATCTAGTCACCATGTCTTAGATGCGCTTGGCCTTTTGCACCGCCTTACTATATTGTTGTAAGATATTTGATGAAAATACTGCACTGAACTCAAGGATTTAGGTAACTAGAGGCTAAGGGGATCTATTTAGGATAGTGATTGATAAAAATAAATCTGGCAGAAGCACTTGCAGAATGACAGAAAAATCTGCTTTTCCATTAAAAAAAGAGGGAGAGAGAGAGAGAATACTGCATTAAATTGTCAAATCAACCTTTCAGAACTCCAGAAATGAACCAAAGGCTTGCAACAATCCAAAGTTTGTTTTTCAAGGAAAATGACTGAATCCTGGTAAGAACAGTTAGCCTTATGGCTTTTTAACTTGCTGAATTCCCAGCCTCTTCTACCCAGCTCTGTGGTAGCCTTGAAAACTAATAGCCTCAAAACTACAGTAGCTTTGAAATCCAGTAGATTAGCAGCCATTGGAGGGGAAGAATGTGTTTGGAGGTCCCCAAAATCCATATTTCCAGAGAATTGTCATTTTTTGACCTGTTGGCAGCTCCATTCATAAGGCTTGTCTCTATTTTACCTGGCTCAGTATTTACTCTGTGTACAAAGTACAAGCCCTAGGGCATTTTTGAAAAACAATCGGTAGCAGTTGTTTGACATCACACTGCCTGTGATGGTGAAATCAGTTAGGGCTAACAAGAGGTTAACCCAAAATGAAAACAAAAATGGGAATGAGAGTCCATGGGATGCCTTGAAAGCTCTGACATATTCTTGGGAATCCAGAATGCTATGCACACATGCAGAACTGTGCACACAGTCAAGAAACACCTGAAAAGGCCCTAATCTCTCAGCTGATTTACAATGATATGCTAATTCCTACTGTACAGAAAAGTGATTCAGTTATACACATTTATAGATTCTTTTTTAAAATAATCATTTCCATATGGTTTATCCCAGGACACTGGATATAGTTCCCTGAGCTATACAATAGGACCTTTTTGTTTATTCATTCTAAATATAATTGTTTGCATCTACTAACCCCAAACTCCCAGGCCATCCCTCCCCCTCCCCCTTGGCAACTACAAATCTGTTCTCTATGTCTGTGAGTTTGTTTCTGTTTTGTAGATAGGCTCATAGGTGCCATGTTTAAATTCCATATTTAAGTGAGATATAGTATTTGTCTTTCTCTTTCTGACTTACTTCACTTAGTATGCAAATCTCTAGTTGCATCCATGTTGCTACAAATGGCATTTGGCTGAGTAGTTTTCCTTTGTATATATGTAACATCTTCTTAATTCATTCATCTGTCATTGGACATTTAGGTTGTTTCCACGTCTTAGCTATTGTGAATAGTGCTTCCATGAACATAGGGGTGCATGTATCTTTTCGAATTGTAGTTTTGTGTGAATATATGCCCAGGAGTGGAATTGCTGGATCATGTGGTAGTTTTACATTTAGTTGTCTAAGGAACCTCCATACGGTTTTCCATAGTGGTTTGTACCAATTTACAGTCCCACCAACAGTGTAGGAGGATCCCCTTTTCTCTATACCCTCTCTAGCATATGTTATTTGTAGATTTATTAATGATGGCCATTTTGACTGGTGTGAGGTGGTCCCTCATTATAGTTTTGATTTGCACTTCTCTAATAATTAGTGATGTTGAGTATCTTTTCATATGCTTACTGGCCCTCCATATGTCTTCTTTGGAGAAATGTCTTTTTAGGTCACCTGCCCATTTTTCACTTTGTTTGTTTTTTTGTTGTTGAGTTGTATGAGTTGTTTGTATATGGTGGAGATTAAGCCCTTATCAGTCACATAGTTTGGAAATATTTTCTCCCAGTCCATAGGTTGTCATTTCAGGTTTTTTATGATCTCCTTT
This sequence comes from Sus scrofa, assembly GCF_054392235.1. Lineage (NCBI taxonomy): Eukaryota > Metazoa > Chordata > Mammalia > Artiodactyla > Suidae > Sus > Sus scrofa. The sequence goes on from NC_139383.1 coordinate 156,018,545, forward strand.
GCTGTACAAAAGCTTGTGATTTTGATTAGGTCCCATTTGTTTATTTTTGTTTTTATTTATATTGCCTTAGGAGACTAAGAAAACATTTGTATGATTTATACCAGAGAATGTTTTGCCTATGCTCTTTTCTAGGAGTTTCATGGTATTATGTCTTACGTTTAAGTCTTTGAGCCATTCTGAGTTCACTTTTGTGTATTATGTGAGGGTGTGTCCTAACTTAATTGATTTACATCTGGCTGTTCATCTTTCCCAGCACCATTTGCTGAAGAGACTGTCTTTTTCTCACTTTGTATTCTTGCCTCCTTTGTTGAAAATTAATTGACTGTACACATGGGGGTTTAATTCTGGGCTGTCTATTCTGTTCCATTGATCCTTATGTCTGTTTTTGTAACAATACTGTTTTGATTACTGTAACTTTGTAGTATTGTCTGAAGTCTGGGAAAGTTATGCCTCCTGCTTTATTTTTTTTTCCCCAAGCCTAATTTTTCACTTCTGGTTGACCTCAAGGTTCAGTGCAAGCACAAAGTAAAGGCTAAGGAAGAGTTGTAAATTGCCTAACAGAATATTGGAGGTATGGCTTGATACACACAGCTTCTCAGCAAAGGCTAAGAGATTTACTGGTTCAAAACATTTAGTTTAGTTGACCACTAAATTATCCAAGCAGAGACTTTAGTGGCCACATATGACAAAGAATACAGACTTTACAGAATTAGTCCAGACAAGTCACTAAACAAACAAGAGCAAGAACAAACTTTGGGGTGGAAGAAGAATATTGCCACATTTTATTATTAAAAATGTACACACTCCAACAAAAAAAAATTTACAGGACATGCAAAGCAACAGAAAAATATAGCCCATATACAGGGGGGGGAAGGATGTTAATAGAAACTGTTCTTGAGAGCGCCTAGGCATTGGACTTACTGGACAAATACTTTATATTATAGGTATCCTAATTACAGGAAACCATGAGTTAAGATTAAAGGAAAGTATGACAACAATGTCTCACACAATAGTAAATATCAGTAAACAGAAATTAAAAAAAAAATAGAAACTCTGGAGTTGAAAAATACAATATCTGCAATTAAAAATTCACTAAAAGGGCTCAAAAATGTACTGGAACTGGCAGAAGTAAGAGTCAGTAAACTTGAATATAAATCAACAGATTATCCAGTCTGAAGAACAGAAAGAAAAAAGAATGAAGAAAAATGAGCAGAGATTCATAAACCTAGGAAAAAACATGTAGCATACCATTATATGCATAAAGTCTCAAAGGACAGGAGCAGAAAGAGGACCCAAAGAGTATTTGAAAAAACAATGACTGAAAACTTCACAAATTTTGTGAAAAATGCTAATCTGCATTCAAGGACATTCAAGGAGTTTAAAGAACTCCAAGTAGAATATATTCAAAGCAGTCCACACCTAGACTAATAGTCAAACTGTTGACAACCAAAGAGAATGAGAGATTCTTAAACCAGCAAAAGAAAAGCAGCTTATCACATATAAGGGATCCTCAATAAGATGAACTTCTGATTTCTCATCAGAAATCATTTAGGTCAGAAGGCAGAATGAAGACATTTAAAGGGCTAAAAGAAAAAAACTATCAACTGAGAATTATACATTAAGAATATTATCCTTCAAAAATAAAGGAGAAAGTAAGGCATTTCTAGATAAACTAAAACTGAGAAATCACCAGTAGCATACCTGCACTATAAGAAATGCTAAAAGACTCCTTCAGCCTGAAATGAAAAAATACTAAACAACTTGGCTCCACATGAAGAAATATAAAATACCGCTACAGATAACTATCTAATTGAATGTAAAAGAGAGTATAAAATATGCAAAATTTTTTAACTTTTAAAATCTTTTAATTAAAAATATTTTTATTTCAAACTCTTTAATCTGATTTAAAAGACAACTCCATAAAGCAACAATTATAAACTTGTTGATGGGCTTATATGTGTGCATATATCTACATATAGATGTAGATATATAGATATATACATAATTTGACAATAACAGTACAAAAGAGGAGGGAGAGAATGGAGCTCTACTGGGGCCTAGTTTCAGTGCACTATTGAAATTAAGTTAGCATCAATTCTACCTAGATTATTTTAAGCTGAGAAGTTAATTATAATCCTCAAGACAACCATTAAGAAAATAACTTTTTTTGGATGGCTAAAATTTTGTTGAGAATTTTTGCATCTATATTCATCAAAGATATTGGCCTATAGTTTTCTTTTTTGGTGGTATCTTTGTCTGGTTTTGGAATTAGGGTGATGGTGGTATCATAGAATGTCTTTGGGAGTGTTCCTTCTTCTTCAATCTTTTGAAAAAGTTTAAGGAGGATGGGTATAAGTTCCTCTTTGTATGTTTGGTAGAATTCACCCGTGAAGCCATCTGGTCCTAGACTTTTATTTGTAGGGAGTGTTTTTAATGACATATTCAATTTCATTTCTAGTGATCGGTCTGTTCAGTTGATCTATTTCAAGAAGATTCAGTTTTGGCAGGCTGTAAGTCTCTAGAAAGTTGAGATGTGGTATATATACACAATGGAATACTACTCAGCCATAATAAAGAACAAATTAATGCCATTTTCAGCAACATGGATGGAACTAGAGAATCTCATACTGAGTGAAGTACATCAGAAAGAGAAAGGCAAATACCATATGATATCACTTATATCTGAAATCTAATATACGGCACAAATGAACCTTTCTACAGAAAAGAAAATCATGGACTTTCGGATAGACTTGTGGTTGCTAAGGGGGGGAGAGGGAGTGGGGTGGTTGGAGAGCTTGGGGTTAATAGATACAAACTATTGCCTTTGGAATGGATTAGCAATGAGATCCTGCTGTGTAGTACTGGGAACTATGTCTGGTCACTTATGATGGAGCACGATAATGTGCGAAAATAGAATGTGTACATGTATGTGTAACTGGGTCACCATGCTGTACAATAGGAAAAAAATGTATTGGGGAAATAACTATTAAAAATTAATAATGAAAAAAGAAAATAACTTTTTAAAATATAGTGGAAGAAAAGAGGAAATTAAAATACTACACTAGAAAGTATATAACACAAAAGAAGGCAGAAATAGGAAAATAAAGGAATAAAATCACAGGATATATAGAAAATAAATCACAAAATGACAGCCATAAATCCTACTTTATAAGTAATTTCATTAAATTTAAAAACACTAAATATTCCAGGGAGTTCGCATCATGGTTCAAGGGTTAACGAATCTGACTAGGAACCATGGGGTTGCAGGTTCAATCCCTGGCCTTGCTCAGTGAGTTAAGGATCCGGCGTTGCCCTGAGCTGTGGTGTAGGTCGCAGACACAGTTCGGATCCTGAGTTGCTGTGGCTCTGGCATAGGCCGGCGGCTACAGCTCTGATTTGACCTCTAGCCTGGGAACCTCCATGTGCCTCAGGAGTGGCCCAAGAAATGGAAAAAAGACCAAAAAAAAAAAAATACTAAATATTCTAATCAAAAGACAGATTGATGGAACGGATATAAAAACATGATTCAACCTACATGGGAAAAGAATCTGAGAAAGAATGCATATATGTATATGTATAGCTGAATCACTTTTCTGTACACCTGAAATTAATACAACACTGTAAATCAACATACTCCAATAACATTTTTTAAATTTAATTTTAATTTAATTTTATTTATTTATTTTTGTTTTTTAGGGCCACACCCGTGGCATATGGAGGTTCCCAGGCTAGGGGTCAAATCAGAGTTATAGCTGCCAGCGTACTCCACAGCCACAGCAATGCCAGATCCTTAACGCAATGCGGGAGGCCTGGGATCAAACCTGCAACCTCGTGGTTACTAGTCGGATTCGTTTCTGCTGTGCCACCACAGCAACTCCTCCAATAAAACCTTTTTTTTTTTTTTTTTTTTTTTTTTTAGGGCCACTCCCTCGGCATATGGAGGGTCCCAGGCTAGGGGTCTAATCAGAGCTATAGCTACCAGCCTATACCAGAGCCACAGCAACACGGGATCCGAGCCAAGTCTGCAACCTACACCATAGCTCACGGCAACGCCAGATCGTTAACCCACTGAGCAAGGCCAGGGATTGAACCCGCAACCTCATGGTTCTTAGTTGGATTCATTAACCACTGCATCACGGCAGGAACTCTGAATAACATCTTTTAAAAAATAAAATAAATATGTATGCGAGGGCTAGGTTAATTAAAAGGGAGGAATCCTTTCACAATGTATATGTATATCAAATTATCACAACATACAATTTAGATATCTTACAATTTTGTCAGTTATACTTCAGAAGGCTGATTTTTGTTCCTTCAAAAATCTTTACTGCTTCCATTTGGTCCAAGTGTGGGAGAGGGCTCCAGGGTGGTTAAGACGCTGCCTAGTGGCTGCAAAGAGGGGCTTCAGGCAGAAACCTTAACAGCAGAAGGGTTCGCCAAAAGGCCACTGGGCTCCAGAAGCTCCTCACGTTGCCTGAGGATGAATCTTTCAAAGAGATACTTGCCCACCCCAGCCTGGAAATCAGCCAGCCTGCGGAAGTTTGTCAGGTGGTCGCCTCTCTTCTTGATGAGCTGCACCTGCTCATCCGAGAAGTGGCTCTTCAGGAAGTCACAGAGGTAGGGGGCTGCACGGGCAGAACCAAGGGCATGCAGATCCAAAAGGACCTGGTTCAGGTTCTTCATGAAAATGGCAGCTTCCATAGCATCCTGGGTCTTACCCGACTCATTTTGAGATGGCCTCTGCTTGTCCTGGAAGAGGATGTGGCTGCCACATTAGTTTTGCATTTTCAAGAGACGCTTGGTATTCTTGCACTTCTCCTTGGCCAATTTGTGAAAAAAGTGGCCAGTACCCTCCAGAGCCACATCCTCGCATTTGAAATAGAAGCCCAGAGAGAGGTAGGTGAAAGAGGCCCACAGGTACATGTTGACTAGGTGGTGACCTTCACCTTCAGTGGAATAATTCTGACAAATCTGAAAGTTCCTGGATGCTCAGCAAAAAGGGGTTAAGCCCCCAAAATGGTATTGGCTTGTCCTGGAGGCCGAGGATAGCTGAGTGGCTTATTCCCAAGGTTGTGACTGGAAAAAAAGGTTGGAGGGTGGTCGGAAGTTGGAGCAAGGAGCATCCCCATGTCTGCTCCATCCAAACACTGTTGAAGCAAAAGACAGATCTGCAGGCCCACCAAGCACACTGCTTGAATTTTTTTAATGATAAAAAAACATGATCCAACAATATGCTATCTATAAGAGACACATTTTAAAGTCACCAATAGGTTGGAAGAAAAAAAAAAAAAGGAAAGACATGTACTAGGTAAAACATAGTAAAAGAAAAATGAAGTGGCTATACTAATATCAGACAAAATAGACTTTCAGAGATAAATTATTCTTAGACACAAAAAAGAACACTTCATACTGACAAAAGCGTCAATCCATCAAGTAAATATAACATTTAAGAAACACATGTGTAAGTAACAGCTGAGCCCCCAAATAGCAAAAACTGACAGAATCAAAGGGGGAAAATAGGCAACTCAATAATAATAATTGGAAATTTCACCACCCCCACTTTCTGTAATGGATAGAACAAGATAGATGATCAACAAGGAAAAATAAATCTTGAACAGCACCAAAACCAAACTAGACCCAACACATCTGTGGAACATTTGCACCCAACATAGCAGATACACCCTCTTTTAAAGTGCACGTGGAACATTCTTCAGGATAAAACATATATTAGTTCACAAAACAAGCCCTCAATAAACTTTTAAAGTATAAAAATCATACTAAGTATGTTCTCCAACCACAATGGAATTAAATTAGAAATCAGTACGAGAAGGAAATTTGGGGAATTCACAAATACATGGAATTTAAAAAAACAAAAAACAAAACACTCCTGGAGTTCCCTTCATGGCACAGGGGAAACGAATCCAACTAGGAACCATGAGGCTTCGGGTTCCATCCCTGGCCTCACTCAGTGGGTTAAGGATCCAGCATTGCTGGGAGCTGTGGTGTAGGTCACAGATATGGCTCGGATCTGACATTGCTATGGCTGTGGCGTAGGCCAGCAGTGACAGCTCCAATTAGACCCCTAGCCTGGGAACCTCCATGTGCCACGGTCGCGGCCCTAAAAAAAGACAAAAGACAAAAGAAAAAAAAACCCAAGAAACTCCTAAACCTAAATAAGTACCAGAACAAAGAAGAAATCATAAGAACATTAGACAATATTATGAGTGAGATAAAAAGCAGAACATAGGACTAAATGCAGCTAAAGCAGTGCTTTGAAGGAAATTTATAATTGTGAACATGCATTTTAAAAGATGAAAAGACTCAAATTTATAGCCTAACCTTCCCCTTAACAAGTTAAAGAGAACACTAAACACAAAGCAAGAAAAAGGAAAAAATAAAGATTAGAGTGTAAATTAATGAAATGGAGAATAGGAAAACAATAGAGAAAAATTAACAGAACTGCAAGTTGTTTCTTAGCAGAGATCAATAAAATTGACAAACCTTTGGCTAAACACCAAGGGGAAAAAAGGGAGAAGACTCGAATTACTAAAACTTGGGATGAAAAGATATCGCCAATAATCTTACAGAAATAAAAGGATTATAAGGGAATACTATGAGGAATATATGCCAACAAATTAAATAACCTAGATGAAATGGAAAAAATCCTATCAAAGACCAAACTACTGAAACTGACTCAAGAACATACAGAAAATCTCAGTAAAACTGTAATAAGTAAAGAGATTGTATTTTATTTTTTTGCTTTTTAGGGCCACACCTGTGGCATACGGCAGTTCCTTGGCTAGGAGTCGAATCAGAGCTGCAGCTGCTGGCCTGCACCACAGCATCTTTGACCTATACCACAGCTCACAGCAATGCCAGATCCTTAACCCACTGAAGAAAGGCCAGATCAAACCCACATCCACATGAATACTAGTCGGGTTCGTTACCACTGAGCTGCAAGAGGAACTTCCAAGAGATTGAATGTGAAAACTTCCTTTCAAGAAGAGCCCAGGTCCAGGAGGAAGGTCCAGGAGGAAGGACTGATATCAGTGTTGTCCATTGCTATATCTCTAGTCCTGAAAACAGGGTCTAGCATGTAGTAGGTACTCAATAAATATTTGTTGAACTTGGGTGAGGGCATGAATGCAAGACAAAAGACTCCATGGCTTTTCATAAGGTGTATCATTTTCCTAACAAATGACACAACTACAGGTAAAGTTTTGCACACAGTGCGTATAAATACTACAGCTGGAAATCTGACAACATTTTTCAAAGTCAAAGAAATAAAAATGTGCTTTTGGTTTGCAGAGGCTAGCCAGTGCCTCAGAAGAAAGGAAGGGGCTGCCACAATGACACTGTGAAGGCTCATAGGAAACCATCCAGCAAGCAAATCACTGGGGATTGTAACACCTGAAGCTGTTGCCCACCTTCCTCTCATATAGGGTCCTTCAAGTTGTTTTGACTACCACACCCAGTAAAAAGCACATTTTATTTTTTCTTTTATTTATTTTTAAATTTTATTTTTATTAAAGTATAGCTGATTTACAGTGTTTCTATACAGCATAGTGACCCAGTCACACATACACATCCTTTTTCTCATACTATCTTCCATCATGTTCTATCCCAAGAGATTGGATATAGTTCCCTGTGCTGTACCATTGCTTATCCATTCTAAATGTAATAGTTTGCATCTACTAACCCCAAACTCCCAGTCCATCCCACTCCATCCCCCTGAACAACCCCAAGACTGTTCTCTATGTCTGTGAGTGTTTCACTTTTGTAGTTAGGGTCTTTTGTGACATATTTTAGGTTGTGCATATGAGTGATATCATATGGTGTTTGCATTTCTCTTTCTGACTTGCTGCACTTAGTATGAGACTCTCTAGTTGCATCCATGTTGCTGCAAATGGCATTATTTCATTCTTTTTTATTGCTAAGTAGTTTCTATTGTATACATGCATAGCATCTTCTTAACCCATTTATCTATCATTGGACATTTAGGTTGTTTCCATATCTTGGCTATTGTGAATAGAGCTGCAATTAACATGGGGTGCGTGTATCTTTTTGAATTGTAGTTTTGTCTGACTATGTGCCCAGGAGTGGGCTTGCTGAATCATATGGTACTTATATATTTAGTTAGTTAGTTAATTTGTTTGTTTTTTGCTTTTTAAGGACACATTTGGAAGTTCCCAGGCTAGAGGTCAAATCAGAGCTGCAGCGGCCGCCCTAGGCAACAGGCACAGAAACTCGGGATCCAAGCTACGTCTTCAACTACACCACAGCCCATGGGAACACTGGATTTTTAACCCACTGAATGGGGCCAGGGATCGAACCCACATCCTCATGGATACTAGTCAGGTTCGTTACTGCTGAGCCACAACAGGAACTCCAATATTAATTTTCTGAGGTACCTCCATGCTGTTTTCCATAATGGTTGTATCAATTTACATTACCACCAACAGGTGGGCTCCCTTTTCTCCGCACCCTCGCTAGCATTTGTTATTTGTAAACTTATTAATTATGTATATTCTGGCCAGTGTGAGGTACCTCATAGCAATTTTGATTTGTATTTCTCCAATAATTAGTGATAAGTACATTTAAAAAAATTTTTTTAGGAGTTCCCTCTGTAGCTTAGTGGGTTAAGGACCCAACATTGTCTCTTTGAGGATGCAGGTTCAATCCCTGGCCTTGCTCAGTCAGTTAAGGATCCAGCATTACCACAAGCTGCAGTGTAGTCTACAGATGCTGGGTGGATCTGGTGTTGCAGTAGCTGGGGCATAGGCTTCAGCTGCAACTCCAATTTAGCCCCTAGCCTGGGAACTTTCATATGCTGCAGGTGCGGCTGTTAAAAATTTTTTTTTCCTGGACCCAGCCTTCTGGGAGCCCTCCATCCTGCTGCTCCAATGTGCACAGATTTGCTCTCTGGCCTTATGATATTCTCTTCATTCCTCATCTGTGTTGGGTCCCATGGGTTCTGGACCTCATATCTTCTGTCTTGGTTTACTTCCTTGTTTTGGTGGATAATATCTTTTAATAACTTCCTGAGGAAGAATACATGAGACCTAGATATTTGGAGACCTTGCATACCTGAAAAGTCATGATCCTACCATCATTTTGATTTATTATTTGATAGAATATAGAATTCTAGGTTTCAACCTAATTTGACTCAAATTTAAGTCATTGCTGCGTTGTCTTCCACTGTTGCTTTTGAGAAATCCTTTGTACTCTGTCCATTGTTTGCTTGCTTGATTTTCCCACTCTTTGGAAGCTTACAGATCTTCTGTTCATCCCACTGCTCTTACAGTTCATAATGATTTCTTTGGAGTGGGTCTCTGGTCAGTAACTAAGGCCCTTTCAATAGAAAACTGTGTGTTCTTCAGTTCTGGGAAATTTTCTTATATCATTTCTTTGATGTTCTCCTCTCCACTTTTTTTTTCTCTTGACTCTTTCTGGAACTAACTAACTCCTTATTAGCTGAATGTCCGGTGTCCTTTTTGAATCCTTATTGTCTTCTTTTATCTCTTAGATGTTGTTTTTTCTGCTTTGTTTATTCTTCTTTCTGGGAAATTTCTTCAACTTTACCTCTCAAACCTTTTACTGACTTTTAAATTTTTGCTATTACATTTTTATTGACGTATAGTTGGTTTATAACGCTGTTAGTTCCTAGTGCACAGCAAAGTGATTCACTTATACATATATATTCTTTTTTAGATTATTTTTATATGTATTACAAAATACTGAATATAGTTCCCTTGCTATAAAGTAGGACCTTGTGGTTTATTTTATATACAGTAATGTGTATCTCTTAATCCCAGAGTCCTAATTTATCCCTCCTTCCTTTCCCTTTGGTAACCATAGGTTTGTTTTCTATGTCTGTGAGTCTGTGTTTTTTGTTTTGAAAATAAGTTCATTTGTGTCATATTTTAGCTTCCACACATAAGTGATACATTATGATATTTGTCTTTGAATTACCTCACTTAGTATGGTAATCTCTAGGTCCATCCATTTTGCGGCAAATGGCACTATTTCATTCTTTTTATTCTGAATAATATTCCATTATATATATACATTTATATATCACGATGTCTTATTCATCTGTTGATGGACACTTAGGTTGCCTCCATGTCTTAGTGATTATAAATAGTGCTGTAGTGAACATAGGAGTGCATGTATCTTTTTAAATTATGGTTTTCTCTGGGTAGATAGATGCCTAGGAGTGGGATTGCAGGATCATGTGGTAGTTCTATTTTTAGTTTCTTAAGGAACTCATACTATTTCTCCATAGTGGGTTACCAATTTACATTCCCACCTACAGTGTAGCAGGGTTCCCTTTTCTCGACACCCTTTCAGCATTTATTATTTGTAGACTCTTTGATGATGACCATTCCAGCTGGTGTGAGGTGATACCTCATTGTAGTTTCGATGGCACTTCTCTAATAATTAATGATGTTGAGCATCTTTTCATGTGCCTGTTGGCCATCTGTATATCTTCTTTGGAGAAATGTCAATTTAGATCTTCTACCAATTTTTTTGATTGGGTTGTTTGTTCTTATATTGAAAACTGTATGTGCTGTTTGTATATTTTGGAAATTAATCCCTGTTGATTGCATAACTTGCAAATATCTTCTCCCAGTCTGTATGTTGTCTTTTTTTGTTTTTTTCAGTTTCGCCCTTAGTTTTTTTAAAATAAATTTCCAGTGGAACTGGTCTTCAATAGAGCAGGCAAGCAGGCACCTGGGAGGGAGGCCTGTCTTTTTGTTTTTTTAATGGTTTCCTTTGCTGTACAAAAGCTAATGTTTAATTAGATCCTATTTATTTATTTTTGCTTTTATTTCTTTTGCCATAGGAAACTGACCTAAAAAAACACTGCCGCTATTTATGACAGAACATTTTACCTGTGTTCTCTTCTAGGAGTTTTATGGTGCCATGTCTTACGATTTAAGTCATTATTGCTATTATATTTTTAATATCTAAGAACTTTTTCTTGTTTTGATTGATCGATCAGATATGTATGTGTACGTGTGTGTGTGTGTGTATGTGTATGTTATCTCATGTGTGCAATATCTTTTAAATATCTCTCTGGGATATTAATTACAATTTATTCTCCCCATTTCCTGTTCATCTGTTGCTTTTGTCTCTTAAGGTCTTATTGGAAGCTTTGCTCAAATATTTGGTCTTCCTTGTCATTCATATTCAAGAGTGAGTCACTAAATCCTGATGGGATGAGGTTCCTTTACTGGTGGCCCTCATTAGAGGGCAATCTTTATCACTGTAGGTCCTTCTCCCCCCACAACAAAAAGTTGTAATCTATAGCTCTCTCCTTCTCCTTGACAATGCCATTTATCCAGAAAAGGAGCCTCTAAGGAGAGGAAAGGGAGTGTGAGAAAGCTTAAGAGTTCATGTCAGAGCAGGAAGTAAATAAGTAATTGAAATGAGAAACAACAATATTTGAATGTTACTTAGAAATAGAGGGGTAATACCTTTAAAAAAAAAGCTAAAAATTCAGTGGCTACCCTTGGGGGTGGGATGGGACAGAGTGCTTTTGGAGTTGTTTCCTTAAGCTTTTAACAATATTGTATGTCTGTTACTGTGATTGAAAGATTTTAAGGATGTTTATACTTTCCAATGAGTTTTTCTAAAAAAATCGGATCATATGACTCTCTACCTAAAATCCTTCCAGTGTCTTTCCATTCTGCTTAGAATAACCTTCAGACACTTGTCTATGGCCTAGGAGGCCCCACCGGCTCAGTGACAGCCCATGCTATGACCTCATCTCCTGTCGCTCTCCTTCTCACTTTCTAGAGTTTTTGCTTTGCCAACTCCTTCTTATCCATCCAATATCATCTCCCCAGATCTGCCTTCTCTGAGTGCCCAGCTTAAATGTTTCCCTTACATTCTATTTCAGTAGGGAAGCCCATCTATTTCCTTCGTATCACAAAATTATCACAATCTATAATTCTCTCTATAAATTTTTTAAAATTCTGTTTAAAGATTATATTTTAAGATTATATTTAAAATGTATTTAAAGATTATTATCTCTCCCACCAAAGTGTAAGTGCAGTGAACTCAAGGTGGTTTGTCTAATAGGACACTCTTCTCCATAAAATATACTAGGTCCCCAAAGGGCTCCATCCTTATTGTGATTTAAACCAGATTTAAACCTATCCTATATCCACATTCAGGAGAAATATTATCTTGGTTCTGAGTTACACCAGAGGCCAAAAAAAAGAGCGGGGGGATGCCCATAAAGATCTATCGCTCCCACCAATGTGCAGCCCAGAGCACACAGGTGATCTGAAGTAATTAAGGTGTGTATTTGGTTTAAAGCCACAGGATGGTGTTCTTGACAGGAATACAATTTCTTTTAGAATACATCTCTGTACTGAGACTTTAAAAATCCCCACAAATGATTTTTCCAGAGAAATTAGCAGTTCATACAAATGTTTGTTTACATTGCAAGGAAACAAGTTACCGTAAGTGAGAACTACAGTAACAACAGCTAGTAAAGACAAGCACAATGCCTTCAGAAATTGGAATTAATACATACAATTGATAAAGTAACTGTGTTAAAGAAAATAAAATTTTAGAAATGTGTGAAGAAAACTATAAGAACTACATAATTTATATAATCCCAAAGTATTTCTCCACACATTACTTGTACATTACAAAGGGCCAAAAAAATATATCTTTACAGTGGCAAAATGTGTCGGTCACCTTAACTAAATGATCAAAGTTAACCTCATCAGGAGTTCCCATAGTGGAGAAGCGGAAATGAATCTGACTAGGAACCATAAGGTTGCGAGTTCAATCCCTGGCCTCACTCAGTGGGTTAAGGATCCGGCGTTGCCATGAGCTGTGGTGTTGGTTGCAGATGCAGCTCAGATCTGGCATTGCTGTGGCTCTGGTGTAGGCCGATAGCTGTAGCTCCAATTAGACACCTAGCCTGGGAACCTCCATATTGCACAGGTGCGGTCCTCAAAAGACAAAAAAAAGTTAACCTCATTAATCATGAGACAAATTTATATCATGTGCCTTCTTATATGGTGGAATGAATTCCTGCCAAAAATATGTAGGGATTCTCACATTCACTAGGATGGCTACCATAAAAAAAAAAAAAAAAAAAAAAAGCAGAAGAGAACAAATGTCAATAAGGACATGGAGAAATTGGAAATTGAAATCATTGCATTGGTAGGAATGTAAAATGGTATAGCTGCTTGGAAAACAGTATGGCAGTTTTTAACTCAAAAAGTTAAAAATAGGATTACCATAATATCCAGTGCTTCAACTTCTTTGTATAGACCCAAAAGCCTTGAAAGCAGAGTCTTAAAGAGATGTTTGTTTACCTATGTTTACAGCAGCATTATACACGATAGTTAAAACGTGGAAGGAACCTATGTCCATCAATGGATAAATGGATAAGCAAAATATGGTATATACATACAATGGAATAATTATTCAGCCTTAAAAAGGAAGGAAATACTGACATAGTGGTGGATGTACTTTGAGGACATCCTTATTTGAGAAATAAGCTAGTCACAAAAAGATAGGAGTTCCCACTGTGGCTCAATGGTATTGGGTCTTGGGAGCACTGGGACGTAGGTTCCATCCCCAGCCTGGTATAGTGGGTTAAGGATCCAGCATTGCCGCATCTTTGGATTAGGTTGAGACTGCACCTCAGATGTGATCCCTGGACCGGGAGTTCCATATGCTGCAGGGTGGCCAAAATTGAAGGAAAAAAAAGAAAGACAGATACAGTATGATTCCACTTACATGAAGCACTTAGAGTAATCAAAATCAGAGAGTCAGAAAGTGGAATGGTGGTTGCCAGTGCTGGAGGCAAGAGTCATTGTTTAATGGGTATAGAATTTCAGTTTTACAAGATTAAATGGGTTCTAGAGATGGACAGGGAGATGGCTGCACACATAATGAGTGTATTTAACACTGCTGAACTGTACACTTAAAAATGGTTAAGATGGGAGTTCCTGCTGTGGCACAATGGGATCTGTGGCATCTTGAAAGCACTGCGATGCAGGATTAATCCCTGGCCCAGCATAGTGGGTTAGGAATCCTGTGGCAGCTGCGACACAGCTGTGGTTTAGATCTGATTCCTGGCCAGAGAACTCCATGTGCCACAGGGTGGCCAAAAAATTTAAAAAAAAAAATGGTTAAGATGGTAAATTTTATGTTATGTGTATTTACCACTATTAAAATTTGGAGGAAGAATGCAGGACTTGATTCATGAAGTGATATTCTACAAAACAATGGACCTGTACTATTCAAAATTGTCACTGTTGGAGTTCCCGTTGTGGCGCAGTGGTTAATGAATCCAACTAGGAACCATGAGGTTGCGGGTTCGATCCCTGCCCTTGCTCAGTGGGTTAAGGATCTGGCGTTGCCGTGAGCTGTGGTGTAGGTCGCAGACGCGGCTTGGATCCCACGTTGCTGTGGCTCTGGCATAGATAGGCTGGCGGCTATGGCTCCGATTTGACCCCTAGCCTGGGAACCTCCATATGCCACAGGGGCGGCCCAAGAAATAGCAAAAAAACAAAAAACAAACAAACAAACAAAATTGTCAGTGTTAACAAAAACAAAGATGGACCACAGAATTGATCCAGATTTAAGGAGACAAAAGAAGTAAAAATGAAGTAAAAATAAATTACTTTGAAATATAGTACTGGGATAATTGTCAAAATTTGAATATGAACTATATATTAGATAATAGTATCAACTAATGTTAAATTTTCTTAATTTGATAATAAAAATTTTATAATAAAAGTAATAAAATGACATTATGGAAAAACAACTAAATAAAACTTGTAAAAACAAGAAATTAAAAATTGAAATAAAAACAAGTGGATGAGTTTAACAGATGATCACAGAGAGCTAAAGAGTAAACTAGAAGTGGCACAGAGACAAAAGATGGGAAATATGAAATAGATATTAAAAGACTTGAAAGTTGCAGTGAGATGATCTAAAGTGAGTAGAGCACTGAAGGAGGGGCAAGGGAGAAAGGGGGTGAGATGCAATATTCAGAGAAGTGTTTAAGAGTATATTCTGAAACTGATGACAGGCCCAATTCACAGATTCAGGAAGCCCAGTGAATCCCATGCAGAATAAATAAATAGAAATACACACCAAAGTACCCCATAGTGAAATTGCATAACCCTAAAGAAAAAGAGAATATCTTACAATAAGTCAGAAAAGAAGGAAAGTTTACATTTAAAGAAACACCAGTTAAACTGACACTGGTCTCTCCAACAGCAGTAATGGAAGCCAGAAGCCGGTGGAAGAATATTCAGTGTACTGACATAAAAGGACAGTCACAGTAGAATTCTACAGTCACTGAAAATATCTTTTAAGAATGATGGTGAGACAAAGACATTCTCAGTCAAACAAAATGAGTTTATCCCCCCAGCAGACTCTCAATGGAGAAAATTTCATATGATATATGTTTGTCAGAAGGAAAGTTTTCCTTGATGGTAGGTTTGAGAAACAAGGGACGAAGAGTTAAAAAGTGGTTAATATGTAGATGAATGTAAGCTAATATTGATTAATAGCAGTAATTATTAATAATTAATAATAATGATAAATTATTAAAAACAATAGTTATGTCTTAAAAGGTAGAGTAGTTAAAATACATGGAAAAATAATTTGTAAGTTGGGAAGTGTTCTAAATTTCTTTTATTATGCAGGAGGATTTATTTAGACTTTATTAAGTAAGGATATTATAACTTACAGGACAACTACTAAAAGCAATGAACATGATGCATAACTTCTAAACTACTTAGAGGGGACAATATCAGAATAACTAAAATACTCAGCAAATCCAATACAAAGTAAGAAAGGAGAAAAAACATGCAACAGATATGATGAGCTGATGAGTTGAAAGCACAAAATATGTTTGCAGATTTAAACCCAAATATGTATACAGTGTGATTGTGCATTTAGGAATGGTGTGATGTCATGGCATTATAATGTAGTACTAATTACATTTTATGTAAATGAATTAAATGCTCCAGTTAAAAAACAAAGATTTTTATATGTGATAAAGACAAAGTCTACCTCTATGCTATTTACAAGAAGCATATCTTAGAAATATAATATGATGATTAAAGATACAGAAAAGTTGACTGTTAAATGATTAAATAAGACATACCAACACATTTTAAACCAAAGAAAATTTGTGTAGCTATATTAAGGAAAAATTATCTTTGAAGAAAATAAAATTATGAGAGTAAAGAAGATCAATTTATTTTGATAAAAGGTTCCATTTGCTGGAACTATATGACAATTTAAAATTTGTATATTCCCAATACATACCTTCAAGATATGTAAAGCAACCAATGACAGAACTTCAAAGAGATCTATGAACTTCAAAGAGATCAAAGAACTTCAAAGGCAGATCTATAAGCATGGATGGAATGTTGTTTTTGGTACTAACTAAATCTTAGTTATTAATAGAAAAAGCAAACAAAGCATGAATAAACACATGAAAAGATTTGAATAAGATAGTAAAATTAACATAGTGTGATCTCCACCTAACTACTGCAGAATATATATTCACACATATAGAACATTTAGTAAATGTAAGTGAACCATAAAGCAAGTCTCAATCTATTTCAAATATGACCATATAGAGCATGTTCTTGGATTATAAGGCAAACTATGTCAGCAAAAATTCAAATGAGAAAAATCTAACCCAGCTGTTAGAGACCTAAAACAATCATACATCAAAACAAAGTTATAAAATATTACAAAATGTTTTGAACAGAACAATAAGAAAATAATTCATATTCAAACTTACGAATGTAGTACAGAAAGGGAAACTCACAACCTCAAAATGTTCAGATAGTCTGAAATTTAATTAATTAAACATCCATAGGAAGAAGTTAATTTTCTTCTTGCTATACCAGCAGTAAGAAAATAATAAAGATAAAAGGATAAACTTACAAATAGAAAACAATTACATGACAGTGATGATCATCAGAGACAAAGTTGCTTTTTGAGTTTAGTAAATTAAAACATCTCTGTCGTGAGTGACCAAGGAGCTAAGAAGGCACAAATAACCAATATCCAGAAGCAAAAAAGGAGACATACTTGGAGATGTTACAAATATTACAAAGGCAATGCAAGATTAACATGATCCTCAATAAATGTGGGGGTGGGGAGAAGAACACAAATAAAAGAAAAGGATAAACATGAAATATTTACATCAATACACTTGAAAAATTCGAACAAAATGGAAAGAATTTTAAAAACCATATAACAAAAATTTTATTTGAGAAGAAATAGGAAATCTGTAATTGTGGTATCCACAAATTCCATTTTGCCTAGAACAGTTCCAGTTTATACCTCTTATAAATTAATATCCATTAATTACTTTAATAACCCTTTTAATTATCAAAAGTGTTCCATTTTGGAGGATAAGCCATATGTTCATCCTTCCTACTTAGAAGAATAATTAGAGAAACAAAATCCATGTCCAAAATGTTCCTGCTGGAAGATTTCCAGGACCAAATTTACCAGCAACTTCTACCAAATATTCATGAAAGAAATCCTTTTAATCTGAAACTCTTTCAGAAAGAAAAAGAGGACACACCAACTTTTGAGAATAATATAAAATCTGGCAAAGACAGTGCATGAAAAGAAAATTAGGGGCACTCTTACTGATAGACACAGGTACAAAAATCCTAATCCAAATTTCTGCAAACTAAATCCAGCAGTATATAAAAGGATAATACGTCATGACCAAATTTGTTATATCCCAGGAATTCAAAGTTGTTTTACATTAGAAAATGAATTAATATAATCTACCATGTATATATTAAAGAAGAAAAATAACATCTCAGTAAATATTAGAAAAAGCATTTGATAAAATTCAACATATATTCATGATTTCAAAAAATGATTCTCAAGAGTTCCTGTCGTGGCCCAGTGGTTAACGAATCCGACTAGGAACCATGAGGTTGCGGGTTCGATCCCTGGCCTTGCTCAGTGGGTTAAGGATCTGGTGTTGCCATGAGCTGTGGCATAGGTCACAGACGTGGCTCGGATCTGGTGTCGCTGGGTCTCTGGTGTAGGCCGGCGGCTACAGCTCTGATTAGACCCCTAGCCTGGGAACCTCCATATGCCGTGGGAGCGGCCCTAGAAAAGGCAAAAAGACCAAAAAAAAAAAAAAAAAAAAAGAAAGAAAGAAAAAGAAATTATTCTGAAAGTGAGAATGAAAGGATGAAAGGGAGCTTCTTTGATGAAAGTTTCCTTTAAAAATCATACAACAAATAGAATTTCCACATAGGGTAGTGAGTTAAGAATCCTACTGCAGGGACTTGGATCACTGTAGGAGCTACAGGTTCTTTCCCTGGTCTGGCACAGTGGATTAAAGGATCCGGTGTTGCCATAGCTGTGGTATAGGTTGCAGCTGTGGCTCAGATTTAGTCCCTGGCCAAACTTGCATGTATTCCAGGTGCTGCCATAAATTTTTTAAAAATTAAAAAAAAGCAAATATTCTTAATGGTAATATTTCAAGATCAGGACAAGAATTTCTACTGTTATCACCTCTCTTTGACATTGTAGTGGTGGTCCTAGACCATAAAGTAAGAAAGCAAAAAGAAAAAAAACTGTGCAAGAGCTAAAAAGAACAAAACTGTTACTATAATATAATATTTTTATATAATAGATAATTCAAAATAAAAGTAGATACATTTGATTAGAATTCATAAGAGAGATGAACAAGTTTGCCAGATACAAAAAATCAGTAGCATTTCTATACACTAGCAGCAAAAAATTGCAAAATGATAAAGAAAAAGAGATACTATTTACAATAGTACCAAAAAGATATGACATACCTAGCAAGGAAATCTAACAAAGGATGTTATGGAGAAAATTATGAAATTTTATTGCAAGTTATCAAAGAAGATATAAATAGAGAAATATAACAGACTTATGAATTGGAAGATTGAATATTATATTCAGTTTTCCCGAAGTTAATATATGAATTGAGTGTAACCACAATAAAAATACTAGTTTAAGTTGCTATTGAACTTGGCAAACATTCTGAAATTTATATGGAATAGAAAGAGAGGAGTTCCCGTCGTGGCGCAGTGGTTAACGAATCCGACTAGGAACCATGAGGTTGCGGGTTCGGTCCCTGCCCTTGCTCAGTGGGTTAACCATCCGGCGTTGCGTGTAGGTTGCAGACGCGGCTCGGATCCCGCGTTGCTGTGGCTCTGGCATAGGCCAGTGGTTACAGCTCCGATTCAACCCCTAGCCTGGGAACCTCCATGTGCCGCGGGAGCGGCCCAAGAAATAGCAACAACAACAACAATAGACAAAAAGACAAAAGACCAAAAAAAAAAAAAAAAAAAAAAAAACGAAAGAGACCCAGAAAACTGAAACAAAGACGTGGGAATATTTTCAGATGTCAATATTTAAGACAACACCATGACAATTAAGAAGCTGTAGTACTGGCTCAGGGTTATATGAACAAATCAAGGGGCCAGAGGGAGCACACTGAAATACACGTATGCATATTTGGACACTTGAGAGAGGATAGAGTTGGCCTTGTATGTAGTGACAAAAGGATGGATTGTTCATTAACTGGTGTTGGAACAACTAAGATTTCATATGAGAAAAACCCTGAATATGGTCCTATATCTTGCATTACACACAAAAGTCAGCTATAAACAAATACATGTGAAAAGCAAGACCATAGTAGTTTCAGTAGATATATAGGAGGATATCTTCAAGACCTGGGAGTAAAGAAGGATTTCTTAAATATTATGTAAAAAGCATTTAGCAATAAAGAAAAAGATTAATAAGGAAGACAGCATTAAGATGAAGGGCATCATCTTCCACATCATCAAAAGCCCCAAGACTAGAAAAAGATACTTGCAATGAATATAAGTGACTAAGGACTCGTACCAATCGTATATAAATAGGAGTTCCTGCTGTGGCGTATTCAGGGGATGGGCAGCATCTCTGCAGCCCCAGGACACAGGTTCTATTCCCAGCTGGCACAGTGGGTTAAAGGATTGGCATTGCTGCAGCTTCCACATAGGTTGCAACTGCCACTCAGATCTGATCTCCAGCAGGGGAACTCCATATGCCCCGTGGTGGAAAAAAAAAGAAGAAAAAAAAGAATATATAAATAAAGAATATTTAAATGCCTACCAGTGAGAAAAAAGCAGATAACTCAATAGAAAAATGCACAAAGGATTTGAACAGGCAGCTGTTCAAAAGGAGGAATTCCAAACGCATAATAAACATATCAAAAGTGTCTAGTCTACTTTGTATTCATAGAAATGTACCTAAAAAACACAGTGAGACCCCCTACAATCCTATCAGACCAGCTAAAATTATAAAATCTAAAATAAGTTTGGGAGAGGCTGAGGAGACTATTTACATACACAATAGCAGGAAAAATTGTCTCTGTGTTATAAAAACAGCAGTTAAATGTATTGGAAGAAGCAGGTGGTTCTGGGGAGCACTGTGATGCACACCTGTGCACTTCCTGTGCTTGTGGGTTTGAAGAGCAGCACAGTCAGTTCTGGCTCTTGTCAGTCTCAGGGGTGAATTGTTCAGCTACCACCTAGTGGAAGTAACAGCTGTCATATTGCTTTAATAGTTTCCTTCCACTAACATGAGGTGAGGAACTTCTTCCACAGGAATGCTCGAAAGTTGGCAAAACTTCTAATGGCATCCTTCAGTTTTGACCTCTAGCAGCCCTTATTCAGATGAATTACATAGAAAACAGAAAGAAGGAATGATCAATCACATTCCTCTCTCTCAAGGAAATGTACCACTTTCTTTCTTTTGTCTTTTTGCCGTTTCTTGGGCCACTCCGGCCTATGCCAGAGCCACAGCAACATGGGATCTGAGCCGACTCTGCAAGCTACACCACAGCTCATAGCAACACCGGATCCTTAACCCACTGAGAAAAGCCAGGGATCGAACCTGCAACCCCATGGTTCCTAGTCGGATTCATTAAACACTGAGCCACGATGGGAACTCCGGAAATGTACCACTTTCTTCTTCTCTTCTATAGTCTGACATTTCCTCCCCAAGCTTGTTCCATTTAAACCCTGCACACCTCACCTTCTTCAGGAAGTTCTCCTAAACTGATGTTTTATTGCCTGCTGTCCTCTGATCCTTTTCCCTTTCCATCCTGTGTTACTATTGGACATGTCTTAGCTCCTTCAGTGGACTGTGACTTTGTGGAAGACAAGATCCTTGTCTGATCCTTTTTTGAGTTCTCTACAGAGAACTTTCCCAGTTTCTTACATATAGTAGGTAGTTAGTAAATGTTTGTCTGATGAGTGAATTGCTCTTCAGTTTTCTAAGTAATGAACGTGAGAGTTTTAGAGGAGAGCAGGTACATTCAGGGTGGTATGGCTGTAGACCATGCAGATTTTAGGATGTATCAATTAGGAATAGTCTTGGCACTAGTACTGAGAACCTGTTATAGTGACTCGAACAAATGAAAACTTTTTTTCCTCTCATGTGAAAAAGAAATTGGTCTGTCTGTCTGGAGTTGCTGAGGTGGTTCCACAAAGTCCTGAGAGACCCAGGCACTTTTAAATTTCTGCTGTGCATTCTTTAGCATGTTCCACCTTCATAGTCACAAGATTGCTGCCAGAGCTCCAGCCAGTACGTCTGCATATCAGGAAAATAGAAAGGGAAATACAAGGTGGCAAACAGGATCTTCTCTCATCCAAGTCAGGCCTCCTATAAAAAAAGTTTCAGGAAACACTAACCAAAGACTTCTATTTAAATTTTAAAGAATATTCCCTTAACTGCAAGGGAGGTTGGGAAGTTAAGTTTCTTTTTTTCTTTTTGTCTTTTTTTTGCCTTTTCTAGGGCCCTTCCTGCAGCATATGGAGGTCCCCAGGCTAGGGGTCTAATCAGAGCTGTTGCCGCTGGCCTACGCCAGAGCCACAGCAACGAGGGATCCAAGCCTCATCTGCAACCTACACCAGAGCTCATGGCAACACCGGGTCCTTAACCCATTGATCAAGGCCAGGGATCGAACCTACAACCTTATGGTTCCTAGTCGGATTCGTTAACCACTGAGCCACGATGGGAACTCCGGGAAGTTAAGTTTCTCAGCTTGGCGCACTGACCCTCTGAACAAAGTCTGAGTTATATTACTAAGGAGAAAAAGGAAATAATATATGGGGTAAACCACCTGCAATCTTTGCCATAAAGATTCTTAATCATTCATTAGTAACTGTTATTTTTTTCCCCACAAGTGTTTTTTATTTCATCAAGATTTTCAAATTTCTCTTCAAAGTCTATAGGTGAGTTATTGAAATTTATCCAGACTTTAGCTTTCACATCCAGGGTTTCAGTATAATAAATCCACTTGATACTCTTCCCTCATTAAATGAACTTCATTTGTTTGTCCTCTATCTCTAAATAGGTACGAACATCTGGTGTTTTTCTGCTTTTGATTGAAAGCCACTGTTGGCATCATCTGACTAATCAAGAGATGGGAAGGGACAGGGTCAGGAATGGATTAGTGTCACAAATCACCTGGTAATTTAAAACCCTTGGTTATAACACTTGCTCCCCACAATGAAATATCCATTGCAGGATTTTGATAAAATTATGTTATATTAAACATCAGTAATTGGAAAATAAGAGTATGAGTCTAATTGATGTTATGGATAAGAAGTATTACATTTCAAAAAGACAGAGAGGGAGTTCCCGTCGTGGCGCAGTGGTTAACGAATCCGACTAGGAACCATGAGGTTGCGGGTTCAGTCCCTGGCCTTGCTCAGTGGGTTAACGATCCGGCATTGCCGTGAGCTGTGGTGTAGGTTGCAGACGCGGCTCGGATCCTGCGTTGCTGTGGTTTGGCGTAGGCCTGTGGCTACAGCTCCGATTGGACCCCTAGCCTGGGAACCTTCATATGCCGTGGGAGCAGCCCAAGAAATAGCAAAAAGACAAAAAAAAAAAAAAAAAAAAAAAAAAAAAAAAGACAGAGAGGCAGTTAAAGAAACATTTCTTGTATGCTTATTCTTCGCCTACCATTTCATTACTTTAAATTTCTTCTAAAGTAATTTGGATGACTGAGGTACTAGTGACTAAAGATTATAATCAATCTATTTACTATCCATTTCATTCAGTCAGCAATTGTCAAATACAAACCAATAGCCAAGCACCGGGCTAGTTTCTAGGGATTTAAACAAGGATTTTTTTTTTTGGCCATGCCTACAGCATGCAGAAGTTCCCAGGCCAAGAACAGAACCTGAGTCACAACAGCAACTGGAGGCAGTGACAATACCAGATTCTTAACCCATTAGGCCACCAGGGAACTCCTTAAATGAGAATTGTTGAATGTAGACATTTCAGAGATAAAGATATGTTGAAAGGCTATAGTGGACAGCAGAAAACTGAGATGAGTAGTCTGAAATCAGCTTTCATAGACTAATACTCTCAGAAAGACTGCCAGAATATTAATAGCAGAAACTAAGCTTTGAGGAGTGCAGCAGAATCTGACTAGTATCCATGAGGATTCAGGTTCAATCCAGTGTTGCCATGAGCTGTGGTGTGGGTCACAGTTGTGGCTTGGATCCCATGTTGCTGTGACTGTGGCATAGGCCAGCAGCTATAGCTCTGATTTGACCCCTAGCACCATGGCACCATGATGTGCCATGAATGCGCCCCTAAAAAAAAACCAAAAAACTAAGCTTTGATATATTTTTTTTTGTCTTTTCTAGGACCACTCCCGTGGCATATGGAGGTTCCCAGGCTAGGGGTCTAATTGGAGCTGTAGCCACAGGCCTACGCCAGGGCCACAGCAACGCAGGATCCGAGCTGCATCTGCGACCTACACCACAGCTCACAGCAACACCAGATCCTTAACCCACTGAGCAAGGCCAGGGATCAAACCTGCAACCTCATGGTTCCTAGTTAGATTTGTTAACCACTGTGCCACGATGGGAACTCCATTTTTTTTTTTTTCTCAGCTTTGATATTTTGTAATTCTCTTTTAGCCACACAAAAATTAGAAATTCTCAGAAGGCTTAGGCATAGATTGTTAATATGAGGTTTTGACATACAAATTAGACTATCTTAGTGAATAAAGAAAAGAAATACAAGTTGCTTATAGGCACAATATAGAAATGTTATCATAAATTGTCAACTGTTTGAAAGATAAAAGATTTTAATAGATTACAGCTGAGTGAGTGGCTAACTATTCCATCAGAATCTTTTTATATTTAGTTCAGGAGTTTACACAAGAGTTAGAAAAAATGAAATTTAAAACCAAGATCTGGAAAGCACTCATTACATTAAGGGCAGGTCATTCTGGGGAGACAACCACTGGATTGTCAAAAACTGAAATAGGTGGAGTTCCCATCGTGGCTTAGTGGTTAACGAATCCGACTAGGAACGATGAGGTTGCGGGTTCCATCCTTGGCCTTGTTCAGTGGGTTGGGGATCTGGCATTGCTGTTAGCTGTGGTGTGGGTCGCAGACACGGCTTGGATCTGGCATTGCTGTAGCTGTGGTGTAGGCCGGCAGCTACAGCTTTGATTGGATCCCTAGCCTTGGAATCTCCATGTGCCACAGGTGCAGCCATAGAAAAGACAAAAAGACAAAAAAAAAAAAAAAATTTGAAATAGGTTAATTTTGTTTACTAATTGGTCAAATCTCAGCTGAAAGTCATGGATTTAGAAACTGCTGATGCCAGGCAGACAAAATCTGCACATAAGAAGGTGTCTAATTCAGAGCTGCTGGGGATTCTGTACCCCATAGGTTTCCAGTACGTTTCACTTGGAGCTCAGGCCACTGTCCTGAGCTTTTAACCTTGGAACATCACTTGGTCTGATGTGCTTGTTTTGTTCCTATTAGATGAATAATTTATAATCTCTAAAATTCAGTGTACTCTTATGTAAGTTGTGTTTAAATATAACCATTATGATGTTCTGTACATAACATACCCTGTTAATTTTCTTAATGATTTTTGAAAGGCTTAAAAGGATTTATCTACAAAATTTATAAGGCTGATTTAGTAGATTGAAAAGAGTGGCTTAAATGCTTAGGAAGATTTTGTTTCTTACATTTGTAATCCTCCCTTAGTGTATTTGAAATGTTTGAGAGAGTCAATTATGTTAAAATTGTACTTTGAAGAGTTCCCACTGTGGCACAGTGAATTGAGAATCTGACTGTAGCAGCTTGGATCACTGACGAGGCCTTAGTTCAATCCCCAGCCCAATGCAGTGGGTTAAAAGATCTGGTGCTACCACAGCTTTGGGATAGGTAATAGCTATGGCTCAGATTCAATCCTTAGTCCAGGAACTTCCGTATGCCATGAAAAAAATTTTTTAATTAAAAAAATTATACTTTGAAATAGCCAAGGGAATTTGATTAATGTTAAATATGTAAATATGTTACATGTATAAATTAACTGAAGAAACTCAAGGGAAAATAATTGTTCTTATTTTTGATTAAAATTATAAAATTTGTAAATAAAATAACAGCTGTTAGTTAAACTTAAATGTTTAAGGAAAACAAGATTTTTACCTTTGTAGTTATATAATATAATATGGATTAAAACAAATAATTATAAGGATTTCTTTTTATGCACAAAAGCCCAAATAGATTGGTAAAAGCCTCAACTTGGAGTTAACAAAAGCAGGAGTAGGCTGCAGGTAGAAGTTGTGGGTCAATCATTAGGGTATTTGAAGAAAGATCCACATTCCTAGCAGTAGGGTCAGTGAGACTCCACAGCTCACACATTGGTTCAAAGTGAAAAAGATGAAAAAAGGTATTCCATGCAAGTGGAAACTAAAAGAGGTAAAGGGTAGCTATACTTATATCAGACAATAAACTGGACATCTACATGCAAAAGAATGAAATTAGAACACTCTCTAATACCATACAGAAGAATAAACTCAAAATGGATTTAAAACCTAAATGTAAGGCTGGATACTATAAAACACCTAGGGGAAAACATGGGCAAAACACTCTGACATAAACTGAAGAAATATCTTTTCAGATACATCTCCTAGAGTAATGGAAATAAAAACAAAAATAAACAAATGAAACCTGATTAAACTTACTTTTGCATGGCAAAGAAAACTATAAACAAAACAAAGAGGCCATCTAAAGAATGGGAGAAAATATTTGCAAATGGTGTTTTGGCATTAATCTTAAAAAAAAAAACAGTCAAAAAACAGGCAGATCTAAATAGACTTTTCTCTGAAGAAAATATACAGACGATCAATAGGCACATGAAAAGATGCTCAATATCTCTAATTATTAGAGAAATTCTAATCAAAACTACAAGACATCACCTCACACCAGTCAGAATGGCCATCATCAAAAAGTCTACAAATAATAAATTCTGGAGCAGCTGTGGAGAGAAAGGAACCCTCCTACACTGTTGGTGGGAAAGCAAATTGGTATAACCACTATGGAGAACAGTATGGAAGTTCCTTAAAAAACTGAAAATAGAGTTACCATATGATCCAGCAATCCTACTTCTAGGCATATATGTGGATAAAAACATAGTTTGAAAAGAAACATACACCCAAATATTCAAAGCAGCATTATTTACAATAGCTAAGACATGGAAGCAACCTAAGTGTTCACTGACAGATGAATAAAGAAGATGTAGTATGCATACACATGGAATATTACTCAGCCATAAAAAAGAATGAAATAATGCTATTTGCAGCAACTAGGATGGACCTAGAGATTATAATACTAAGTGAAATAAGCCAGTCATAGAAAGACAGCTATCATATGATATTGCTTATATGTGGAATCTAAAAAAAAAGGATACAAATAAACTTATTTACAAACAGAAATAGACTCACAGACACAGAAAACAAATTTATGGTTACCAAAAGGGAGGGGGGGAGAGTGACAAATTAGGAGATTGGGATTAAAATACCCATACCACTATATATAAAATAGATAACCAATAAGGACCTAATGTATAGCACAGGGAAATACACTCAACATCTTGTAATAACTTATAATGGGGAATTCCCGTCATGACTCAATGGTTACCAAACCCCAACTGGAATCCACTAGGACATGGGTTTGATACCTGGCCTTGCTCAGTGGGTTGAGGATCTGGCATTGCCATGAGCTCTGGTGTGGGTGACAGATGTGGCTCAGATCCAGTGTTTCTGTGACTGTGGTGTAGGTTGGCAGCTGCAGCTCCAATTCGACCCCAGCCTGGGAACCTCCATGTGCCATGGGTGTGACCTTAAAAAGACCAAAACAAAACAAAACAAAAAAAACTTATAATGAAAGAGAATGTTAAAAAATGAATATATTTACATATATATGTATAACCAAATTACTATACAACTGAAACTAACACAACATTGTAAAATCAAATAATTTAAATATTTTTTAAAAAATAAGATATATGGGGCAGCTATATTTAGATAAAATAGATATTAACTCAAAAACTATAACGAGAGACAGTTGTTATATAATGATAAAGGAGTCAATGCATCAAGAGAGTGTAACAATCATATATACATGCACCCAACATCAGAATACCTTAATATATTAAGCAAATGTTAATAGATCTGAAGGAAGAAATAGGCAACAATACAATAATTAGAGGTGACTTCACTGCTGTACTTTAAACAATGGATAGAGCATTCAGATAGAAAATCAATAAGGAAACATTGAATTTGAGCTATACTTTATATGAAATGAAACAATAGACAACTATAGAATATTCCATTCAACAACAGAATACACGTTCTTTTCAATTGCATAAGAAATATTCTATAGGATAGATCATAGGAGAGATCGCAAAACAAGTCTTAGGAAGTTTAAGAAAAATCCTACTGTATCTTTTTCAGCCATAATGGTATCAATAACAAGAGGAAAATTGGAAAATTCACAAATATGTGGCAGTTAAACAATACAATTGAACAACCCATGGGAGAAAGAAGAAATCAAAAAATATACTGAGAAGTTCCTGTCGTGGCTCAGTGGTAACAAACCTAACTAGTATCCATGAGAATTCAGGTTCAAACCCTTGCCTTGTTCAGTGGGTTAAGAATCTGGTGTTGCCATGAGCTATGGAGTAGGTCACAGACACAGCTCAGATCCCATGTTTCTGTGGCTGTTTTAGCAGACCAGAAGCTACAGCTCTGATTCAACCCCAACCTGGGTACTTCCATATGCTTTGGGGTGCAGCCCTAAAAAGAAAAGAAAATCTTACAGAGTTCTTGCTGTGCCACAATGGAATCACTGGTATTTCTTCAGTGGCAGGGATGCAGGTTCAATCCCCAGCCCAACATAGGGGTTAAGGATCCAATATTGCCACAGCTATGGCATAGGTTGCAACTCCAGCTCAGATTCAATCCCTGACTGAGGAACTATGCCACGGAGTTTCTTTTGGGTTGGCAAAAAAAAAAAAAAAAAAAAAAAAATTGAGACAAACTAAAGTGGAGACACAACATACTGAAAGATGTGATGGAGCAAAGGCAATTCTAAGTGGGAAATTTACAGCAATAAAACTTAAGGAAAAAGAATGATCTCAAATGAACTACCTAAATTCACACCTCGAGGAACTAGAAAAATAAGAAAAACTAAGCCTAAAGTTAACAGAGAAAGAAAATAACAAAGATAAGTGCAGAAATAAATGAAAGAGTGACCAGAAAAGTAATAGAAAAAAATCAAAGAAATTAAGAGCTGTTTTTTTGAAAGAAATAAACAGAATTGGCAAACCTTTAGCTAGATTAAGAAAAAAGAGAGAGTAACTTATAAATAAAGAAATGAAAGAGGAAGTATTACAACCTGATACCACAAAAATCAGAAGAGACTACTTTGAACAATTATATACCAACAAACTAGATAACATAGAATAATGGAATAATTTGCAGAAATATACAACCTACCCAGGCTGAATCACAATGACATTGAAAACCCAAACAGACCAAAAGTGAGTGAAGAGATTGAATCAGTTATGGAAAACCTCCCAACAAAGAAAAGTCCAGGACCAGATGGTTTCACTAGTGAATTTTAGCAAACGTTTAAAGAAGAATTAACTCTAGTTTTTCTCAAACACTTCTAAAACATTGAAGGGGTGTGAACACTCCCAAATTTATTTTAGAAGGCCTAGTTTGCAGATACCAAATCTAGGTAAAACAGTACAAGAAGAAAAAAAAAACAAACATAGGCCAATATCCTTAATGACTATAGATGCAAAAATTCTTGACAAAAAGAATTCAGCAGCACAGTAAAAGATCATACATGATCAAGTAGGAATTATCCCTAAGATGAAAAGGGCAAAGATGATTCAACATATTGATTTAATAATTGTTAATATAATTAAAGATAAAAATCTTAGAATCATCTCAATAGATGAAGAAAAATCATTAAAAAAAATTCAACATCCTTTCATGATAGAAACTCAACAAATTGAGTATAGGAGGAACGTACCGCAACATGATTAAAACCATACATGACAAACCTACAGCTAACATCCTATTCAATGTTGAAAGCTTGATCAGAAACAAGACAAAGGTGCCCAATGTCACCATTTCTATTTGACATAGTACTGGACTCCTAGCCAGAATAATTAGGCAAGAAAAAGAAATAACAGGCATCTGAATTAGGAAGAATTAAAATTGTAGGTGACATGGTTTTATATATAGAAAATCCTAAAAACTCTACCAAAATACTGTTAGAACTAATCAACAAATTCAGTAAACCTGCAGGATACAAAATCAGCATACAGAAATCAGTAGGATTTCTATAGACTTATGCAATCCCTGTCAAGACTCTAATGACATTTTTAAACAGAAATAGATTGGGCATCTATCCGGACAAAACTCTACTTAAAAGAGGCACATGCACCCGCATGTTCATTGCAGCACTATTCACAATAGCCAGGACATGGAAACAACCCAAATGTCCATCGACAGATGATTGGATTCGGAAGATGTGGTATATACACACAATGGAATACTACTCAGCCATAAAAAAGAACAACATAATGCCATTTGCAGCAACATGGATGGAACTAGAGAATCTCATCCTGAGTGAAATGAGCCAGAAAGACAAAGACAAATACCATATGATATCACTTATAACTGGAATCTAATATCCAGCACAAATGAACATCTCCTCAGAAAAGAAAATCATGGACTTGGAGAAGAGACTTGTGGCTGCCTGATGGGAGGGGGAGGGAGAGGGAGGGATCGGGAGCTTGGGCTTATCAAACACAACTTAGAATAGATTTATAAGGAGATCCTGCTGAATAGCATTGAGAACTTTGTCTAGATACTCATGTTGCAACAGAAGAAAGGGTGGGGGAAAAATGTAATTGTAATGTATACATGTAAGGATAACCTGACCCCCTTGCTGTACAGTGGGAAAATAAAAAAATTATATAAATAAACAGAAATAGAAGAAAAAATCCTAAAATTTATTTGGAACTACAAAAGACCTCAAATAGCTAAAACAGTCCTGAAAAAGGAGAACAAAGCTGGAGGCATAATACTTCCTAATTATAAACTATATTACAAAATTACACTAATTAATACAGTATGGTATTGGCATAGAAATAGACACATTAGATCAATGAAACAGAATTGACAGCCCAGAAATAAACCTTCACATTTACAATCAACGAATATTTGATAAGGGAGCTAAGAATACTCAGTGGAGAAGAGACAATCTCTTTAATAAATGGGGATGGGGGAATAGAATATGCATGTACACAAGAATGAAACTGGACCCTTATCTTCTTACACTACTCACAAAAATTAACTCAAAACAGATTAAAGACAGCGTAAAACCTGAAACCATAAAAATCCATTTTTTTTGACATGTCATCTAAAGAACAAGCAGCAAAAGAAAAAATCAACAAGTAGGAGGACTACATTACACTAAAAAGCTCTGAGCAGCAAAAAAAACAACCAACAAAATGAAAAGGCAACCTATGGAATGGGAGAAAATATTTTCCAATCATTTATCTCATAAGGAGATAATTAAATTAAATGAAGTTAATATCTATAATATATGCAAAAATACAAATTATCCCATTAAAAATTGTCAGAGGACTGAGATAGGCATTTTTTTCCTAAAGAAGATATTCAGATGGCCAGCAGGTACATGAGAAGGTGCTCAACATCACTAATCAATGGAATGCAAATCCAAACCACGAGAATTACCACCTCACACCTGTCAGAATGGCTATTATCAAAAAGACACAAAATAACATGTGTTGGTGAGGATGTGGAGAAAAGAGAATCCTTACATGATGTTAGTGGGAATATAAATTGGTGCAGCCACTATGGAGAACAGTATGGAGGTTCCTCAAAAAATTAGAAATAGAACTACAAATTTGATCGAGTAGTTTCTCTTCTGGGTATCCTATTGAAGGAAATGACATTGTGATCTCAAAAAGATATCTGCACCTCCATGTTCACTGCATTATTATTTATAATAGTCAAGACATGGAAACAGGAGTTCCCGTCCTGGCTCAGTGGTTAACCAATCCAACTAGGAACTATGAGGTTGCAGGTTCGATCCCTGGCCTTGCTCAGTGGGTTAAGAATCTGGTGTGTGTGGCTACAACTCCAATTAGACCCCTAGCCTGGGAACCTCCACATGCCACAGGTGTGGCCCTAGAAAAGACAAAAAAAAAAAAAAAAAAAAAGGCATGGAAACAATCTAAGTGTCTGTCAATGGATAAATGAAGAAAATGTGACATATATAATATTTATATTTATAAATATACTTAAATGCATACACAATGGAATGTTATTATTTCAGCCATGAGAAAGAGGAAATTCTGCCATTTGGGACAATATAGATATACCTGGAAGGCATTATACCAACTGAAATAAGTCAGACAGAGAAAGACAAATACTGTATAATCTCACTTCTATGTGGCATCTTAAAAAAACCCATAGAGACAGAGAACAGAAGTGGAAGTTGGGGAAGTTCCTGTCGTGGTGCAGCAGAAATGAATCCGGCTAGGAACCACAAGGTTTGGGTTGGATCCCTGGCCTCACTTGGTGGGTTATGGATCTGGCCTTGCCATGGGCTGTGGTGTAGGTCACAGATGTGGCTCAGATCTGATGTTGCTGTATCTCTGGCATAGGCCAGCAGCAACAGCTCCAGTTGAACCCCTAGCCTGGGAACCTCCATATGCCATGATTGCGGCCCTAAAAAAAGACCAAAAAAAAAAAGTGGAAGTTGGGGCATGGGGGTATGGGTGAAGGTGGTCAAAGGGTAAAACTTCCAGTTATGAAATAAATTAGTTCTGGGGATATAATATACAATATGGTGACCGTAGTTAACAATGCTGTATTGTGGTTTTTATTATAGTTGATTTACAATGTCATGCCAGTTTCTCCTGTATAGTAATATATTGCATATTAACATTGTTAAGAAAATAGATCTTAAAAGTTCTCATCACAAGAAAAAAATGTAACTGTGAAGTGATGGAGGTTAACTAAATTTATTGTAGTAATCATTTTGTAATATATACATATATCAAATCATTATGTTGTACACCTTAAACTTATACAATGTCAATTATGTGTCAATAAAACTGGGAAAAAAGAGACATTTTTTGTTTTTCATTCACTTGATCCACATTTTTCCTTTACATTCTTTAGTGGATTCATACTAGTTACTTATAACAAGTCCTTTTTTTTTACTACCTCAAATAGCTAGGATATTTGCAGGTCTGTTTTATTATCTATTTTTTCCTCCTGGTTGGTCAGTCATGTCTTTCTGCTTTTTCTTATGTCTCAAAATTTTTGATTGTATGCTGGATATTGTGTGTGAAATAACCATAGAAACTGAAGTTAATATTTATTTTTCTCAGGAGGTGATTCCCCATTTCTTCCATGAGACAGAGGACTGAAAGGCTGAACACTCAATCTGGTCAGGGATTGTGCTAGTTTGGGCTGATTAGGTTTGCTGTCCTGGGCTTTTGGCCTCAGTCACTAGGGTTTGTTTATAGATAGTATCCCACACACACAATCAAAGTTGCTCTTCCAATACTGCATAATATTGATATTATATAATGTGCAACAGCAGAGGCATTGGACTTTACCATTTTGGTTTTTTTTTTTTTCTCTCTAAGCACAATATTTGCCATTAACCTTGAGACTATTTTTGTGAGGTTCTTAGAAATACAGTGATCTGTACCAGGTTTTGCAGAATGCGGCGATGATCTTTAGAGACACAGTTCATCAAGTTTGTGCCGGAAAGCATTGCTGGTTTTGTAAAGCTTCTGTTGCTTTAACAAATATCTCACTGTGCTCTCCTTGAAAATAGCATAAAACATCAGTGGTTTATGCCATCATTTGTCAAATTTATATAATGGGGGATTACTGGAGGAGTAGATTGCCAGTCCAAAAATCACCAATTTTCAGAAATTCATCTTTGTACTTCCTATTCAGTGATTCAAATATTTATTTATTTTGGACATTTATTTGAATTCTCTACACTGGCAGATACCTAGTCTGAGCACTATTTTTTTTTCTTTTTAGGGCCATACCTGTGGCATATGGAGGTTCCCAGGCTAGGGGTTGAATCAGAGCTGTAGCTGCCGGCGTACACCACAGCCACAGCAACACTGGATCTGAGCCATGTCTGCGACCTATACCACAGCTCATAGCAACTCCAGATCCTTAACTCACTGGGCAAAGCCAGGGATTGAACCCACAACCTCATGGTTCCTAGTTGGGTTCATTGACTGCTGAGCCAGGACGGGAACTCCTGAGCACTTTTTTTTTTTTTTTTTTTTTGGTCTTTTTGCCTTTTGTAGGGCCACTCCTGCGGCCTATGGAGGTTCCCAGGCTAGGGGTCTAATCAGAGCTGTAGCTACCAGCCTATGCCAGAGCCACAGCAACACGGGATCCGAGCCAAGTCTGCAACCTACACCACAGCTCACGGCAATGCTGGATCCTTAACCCACTGAGCAAGGCCAGGGATTGAACCCACAACCTCATGGTTCCTAGTCAGATTCGTTAACCACTAAGCCACGATGGGAACTCCCTGAGCACTATTTTTAAGCTGAATGAATAGCTCTGAGCAATTGGTCCACTTGGAAAAGTTGTATTACAACACAATAATAATAAAAAGAAAAATGTGAAAAAATGTTCATTGTAAAGAATATCATAGTTGAGAACCATAATTGAATGTTAATGAGACAAATTACCCAATGAAGAAATAAACAAGTGAAGTTAAAGTAAACTAGGGATGCTTGTTTTTGAATACTGAACAATCATCAGAGTGATCTGTGATGCTTGTAACCTCACAGGAAGGAGAGAATAATGGAAAGCCCTGCAGAACAGTAATGGGGCCAGTCATCTTTAGGAATAGGGATAGGGCCTGTAGAGGAAATACATTTTCTTCCAATATGAGTTTAGATCAAAGTTTGCAAATTCATGGCCTATGAGCTATATTGGGTCACAGACATCTTTGTTTGGCCTACACAGTATTTTTTTAATTGGGAAATTTTATGTGAAAATCTGACACCTCTTAAAGCAATCATTCCTTCATGTCAACAGTTGGAGCTGCCTAGAAGTTGTTCTCAGATGGGGCTTGCATCTCCAGTTTGCTGCAGTTGCCATCACTTCCTATTTTGAAACATTTGACTTGCCTTATGCTCTAATACGACCTGCCTGCCTTCTCTAAGAGTTTTAATTTGCAACTGTTGACTATGCACTGTTCCTGAAGCGGGGGGAAAAATGGATCCTTTAGTAAAGGAGCTAGAGATCAGGCTCCTGTAGACAGGAAGACTAGAGAGGAAATTCAAAGCCGGGATATCATAAAACCCAGACTTTCTCTCAAGACCCCAGGACTCAGAAAGGCTGAAAGAGCTACTCCTCTTCTTGTGGAAATAAATGGAGATTCAATTTCTAGAGAGAAGAAAGTGGAATTTAGGATTGAAAGGCTTGAAAACAGGAGGTACTTATTTGCTCATTGTGGGCATAAATCTGAGTGTAGGTAAAATCCCATTAAGACGAGATGGAGCCCTCAGTCAGATTACAATTAATTTTTTAAAAATTTCTAGCAATATGCTAATGACTATAATGGGTTGTTTGTTTGTTTTTTCTTCTTTAATTAAATTAACATTTTTACAAAGGTTAAAATTCTAAGTCTAGGAGTGTGATTGCTGGGTCATGAGATGTGCACATTTCCAAGCTTTCATCAAAAATTCCAAACTGGGAGTTCCCGTCGTGGCGCAGTGGTTAACGAATCCGACTAGGAACCATGAGGTTGCGGGTTCGGTCCCTGCCCTTGCTCAGTGGGTTAACGATCCGGCGTTGCCGTGAGCTGTGGTGTAGGTTGCAGACGCGGCTTGGATCCCGCGTTGCTGTGGCTCTGGTGTAGGCCGGTGGCTACAGCTCCGATTGGACCCCTAGCCTGGGAACCTCCATATGCCGCGGGAGCGGCCCAAGAAATAGCAAAAAGACAAAAAAAACAAAAAAAAAAATTCCAAACTGTTCTTTACACACTCCCACTAGAATGAACCCACATATTCTTCTGCATCTGGCCAGTGCTTGATGGTTTGAGTCTCTGTACTTGTTGCAAGTCTGACAATTATGAAATTATATCTTTTTTGCAGTTTTACCTTGCATTTTCCTAATGATTAGTGAAATTGAGCTTCTCCTATCTTCTCTTCTCTGAATTGTCTATTTTCTCATAATTTTCCTGTTGTGTTGTCTTTATCTTATTGATATATATATTCTGAATTAATGCCTTGATAATGATATGTGCTGAAAGTGTTTTTCCCTACTTTACACTGACTTTTCACTTTTATTTGGCCCCACCCATGGCATAAAGAAGTTCCCAGACTAGGGATCGAATCTGAGCTGCAGCTGCAACCTATACCCGAGTTGCAGCAACACCGGATCCAGGGATCAAACCAGCACCTCCTTAGAGACAAACTGGATCGTTAACTCCACTTTTTTTAGTGGCCCTTCAATGAGCAGAAGATTTATATTCTTGTTTAGTTTAATGTATTAATCTTCCCCTTTATAGTTTGTTCATAGTTTTTGAAAAATCAAGAACCATTGTGGCAATATTTCAACCAGCTTTGCCTGTAAGACACAATGCATTTTGTATGTACATATACAATATGTCAAAATAACAAGTATGCCTAAATTATACAGCTCTAACTAGGCTTAAATATTGTAATTAAAAGTGTATAATTAAAATAAGCTTTGCCAACCAATGGTTTTAAAAATGTTTCACTCCAGCTTGGTATTTACTTAGCTCTTGAGCTACTGAAATCGATGGCCGGAGTAAAGCAATTATCTGATGCTTGTGGGTGGCATCAGAATCTCAGCCTCCTCTTTCATCCCGTCCTATTTTTGCACTAAATAGCATATATTTATTTCAGTTTTAGATTCCATTATTTTTTATAATCATAATCTTAAATTTTTTAAATAGTGCTAAATTTCACATGGAATGAAACTTCAGATTCTTACCTTTCTTAGTAATTTCTACTCTAGCCCCCAATATTATTATATAAACTCTTATGTAAACTGTTGTGTGTTGTTGTTTTTTGTCTTTTTAGGGCTGCACCCACAGCATATGGAGGTTCCCAGGCTAGGGGTCCAGTCAGGGCTACAGCTGCCAGCCTACACACAGCCACGGCAACACTGGATCCTTAACCCACTGAGCAAGGCCAGGGATTGGATCCGCAACCTCATGGTTCCTAGTCTGATTCGTTTCCGCTGCGCCATGATGGGAACTCCAACTATTGTTTTTATTTAGTGTTATCTAAAAGTAATGGAAAAGGGAAGAACATAGCCCTCTGTCTCCGCCTTCTGAGGAAGTCAGCATAATTTATGTGAGTGAAGGAAAAAATCTCTCTGTGGCTTTCCTCTCCTAACAGAGACTAGAGGGAGAGAGAAGGATATGAGACTCAGGTTTAGCAGAGC
Organism: Sus scrofa; assembly: GCF_054392235.1. Classification (NCBI taxonomy): domain Eukaryota; kingdom Metazoa; phylum Chordata; class Mammalia; order Artiodactyla; family Suidae; genus Sus; species Sus scrofa. Next base: position 156,055,446 of record NC_139383.1, read on the forward strand.
CTCTGGATATTCATTCCAGAGCTGAGTTCTCCAAGGGAATAGGCAGAGTTTGGGGGGATGGAGGACAGATGGGGAGGAAGAGGGGAAGAGAGGGCCAACTATTTTAGGATGAAAGATTATTTAAGAATAAAAATTAGAGATCTGAGGTGACCCTACTCTCACTGTTACCTTAGACCCTTCATCTAATCTACTTTATTAATATGTGGCCAATGCCTTTGAGGACAGGAAATCTATGTTTTGTGTGATACAGGGTGTAAAAGGAACAGCATTTATGGGATGGTGAAATTATCTTCCACTGAACTAATTCAGCCATGGATGATCAGAGCAAGCAGGAACTCGGCTGCTTTGTGGTCCTCAAAGACATTGAGAAGGCTGTATATGCATCTGATTGCCCACAGCAAGGGGCTCAGGCAATTTTATTACAGTCTTGTTTCATCTGAGTTATATGATCTAAGAAGAAGAGTGGGAAACATGTAGCAGTCACTGGTTCATTATAACTCCAGAGTCCAGCTAGGCACATATCTACCAGTGGCAGCAAAAATAAATAAAATAAAATTCCTCAATTAAGGGCCATTTCTACTCCCTGGAAAAGGTTCCCTGGTCATTATCTTTTGAGGCTCTTGAATTCACTCTCAGCTTTGAATGTTTAATCATCCTTCCTTTTCATTAGAAGGTTCTCTCTCAACCTGCCTTCCCCAAATTGGGGAGCTCTTTCCATTTTGAACTGTCTCTGCTCCTTTTAGTTAGAGTTGGTGATGTTTTCACAAGTATAATTGTCTTTAAAATGTTCTATGTTCCCTGTGAGTCTTATTGGGGATCACACCATGGCAAAAAAAAAAAAGAAAAATCCATAATTCTTTCTAAGATGGATTTCTCTTTATGTTGGGTCACCTGCGAGGCTGCTGTGGGAAAATATGGCCTTAATATTCTTATTAAGGGTATTTTTATTTTATTTTCTATTTTTTGGCCATACCTATGGCATGCAGAAGTTTCCAGGCCAGGGATCGAACCCATGCCACAGTAATGACAAAGCCAGATCCTTAAACTGCTGAGTCACCAGGAACTCCAGCCTTCATATTTTTAGAAGTCCAGCTGTCTTTTTGAGATGTTCTACTAGGTGCTGCCTTAAGCCTTACAGAGGTTTTAACCAGGAATCTTACAGCCAAGCCCTTGATTTAATCTTTTTTAAAATTATACATTTTTAGTTGTATTTTTTAAAATTAAAGTATAGTTGATTTACAATATTGTGCCAAGTTTTACTGTACAGGAGTTCCCGTTGCGGCTCAGTGGTTAACGAATCCGACTAGGAACCACGAGGTTGCGGGTTTGATCCCTGGCCTTGCTTAGTGGGTTAAGGGTCCAGTGATGCCATGAGCTGTGGCGTAGGTTGCAGACGAGGCTCAGATCCCGCATTGCTGTGGCTGTGGTGTAGGCCGGCAGCTACAGCTCCGATTAGATCCCTAGCCTGGGAACCTCCATATGCCTTGGGAGAAAAGGCAGAAAGACAAAAAATAAAAATAAAAATAAAAAAATAAAAAATAAAGTTTTGCTGTACAGAAAAGTGACCCAGTCATACATATATATTCCATTATTGCCCTTGATTTAATCTTTACTGTGAGAATTTTTCCAACTTTGAGAACATTTTGCTGGCCAGAGAGACTATCTTGGGCCCTCTATATTTCTTCTTTATCCTGCCTAATAACTAAATAGTTCCTTCTTTAGTTAATCTCTCTCTTTCTACATTGTTGTTTTTGTATCTTGGCTATTGCAAATAATGATGCAATGAATGGGAGTGCAGATACACTTTCAAGTTAATGTTTTTGTTCCCTTTAGACAAATACCCAGAAATGGAATTGTGTGATCATATGGTAGTTATAATTTTAACTTTTTCAGGAACCTCCATGCTGTTCTCCACAGTGGCTGCACAAATTTACTTTTCCACCAATAGTACACAAAGTTTCCCTTTTCTCTATACTCTCACCAATGCTTGTTATTGCTTGTTTTTACTGTAACAACCATTCTAACAAATGTGAGGTGATATCTCATTGTGGTTTTGATTTGCGTCTCCCTTATGATTAGTGATGTTGAACATCTTTTCATGTGTCTGCTGTGTTGGCCCATCTGTATATCTTCTTTGTAAAAATGTTTATTCAAATCCACTGCTCACTTTTTAATGCAATTGATTTTTTGCTACTGAGTTGAGTGGGTTCTTTATATGTTTTGGATATTAACCCCTTATAAGATAGATGATCTGAAAATATTTTCTCCCATTCTTTAGGTTGACTGCACTCTCACTATTTTGCCTAAAAATCTTATCCAGATCAGCCACTTCATTAACTGCAGTTTTTGTTATTGTTGTTTTGTTTTTTAGGGCCCCACCGGCAGCATATGGAGGTTCCTTGGTTAGGGGTCTGAAAGGAGTTACAGCTGCTGGCCTACACCACAGCTATAGCAGTGTGGGATCTGAACTGCATCTGCGATCTACACCACAGCTCATGGCAACACCAGATCCTCAACCCACTGAGCGAGGCCAGGGATCGAACCCACAACCTCACAGTTCCTAGTCAGATTCGTTTCCACTGCACCATGATGGGAATTCCCATTAACTGTAGTTTTTGATCTCCCAAAATACCATAGGTGATAGTGTGGCTCAAAATTCCACCAGATGTAACACAGGTCACCCTTTTCTTGAACCTCCAATAGCAATTTTCTCACTGCCATACTAGGCTCCCCAACACTTTTCTTACTGCTTTACAGCCTCTGTTCCTACCTGGTATCAAAACTCATGACAAATATTTTCATTTTTGTAATGGCATCACCCTCCTTCCAGATACCAATTTCTGTTTCGGTTATCTATTTCTGTGTAAATAAACCAGAATTTAAATTACTAAATTTAAGCATTTAGTAGCTTAAATCAATTTCACTTGTATCGCTTATAGTTATGTGGGTCAGGAATTTGGGCAAGGGTGGGTGGAAGCAGCTATTCTCATTCCAGTGGGGTCAGCCGGGGCAGGTAGGTTTGGAAGACCCAAGCTGTGTGCTTGTCAGTGCTGGCTGTCAGCGTGGGTATCTTGGTTCTCCTCTGTAGGACCTCTTACTTTCCATGTGGCCTCTCCCATAGGGTAGTCTGGACTTCTATATAGGGCAGTTAGCTTCCCAGAGCGCAAAAAACAGAAGCTACAAGGCCTCTAAAGGCCCAGACAGAGAAGCCACACAGTGTGACTTGCACTGCATCCCACTGGTCAAAGAAAGTCACAGGGCCAGTCCCAATTCAAAGGAAAGAAATTATATTTCTTTGTTGGTACAATCACATTGCAAAGGCACATATAGGATGGGACAGATCAGTATGACCATCTTTGGAAACAATTTACCCCACAGATGGAAAGAAAAAGATCATGAACCCATATCCTCTCTGAGGCCATCTTTCTTTCCTGTCCAGCAATAAACCTGATGGTCAAACTGTCCCCTTAGCTCCCTGGCGAATTAAGACAAAGAAGGTCAGAATGGTGTTAGGACAACAACTAATTGACCTGGGATGCTTTTATGACATTCCCATCTGTATTTCCCTGTGCATTTTGAGAGACAAACCAGCTCAGACCCATCCCATTGTTGAACAACTCTGACTTCTAGAGCAGTCTTCCATTTGTGAGGCTGACACTGCCTTTCTGTGACCCCAATCCTCCCCCACCCAGGGTCAGATACCTGCCCTCTGGACCAATCACAGGGAGCCCCCTTTTGAATTTCCTTCTGATTTAGATATTTTCAACTCAAGGCTCCATGTCTTCCAACTTCTTTACTTGTTTGTCCCAAGTCATGATTTCCCAAATACTTGCGTGTATTTGGGAAGGAAGGTCCCCCAATGTTTAAGAAGAAAGTAACAGATCATTGAAATTTAAAAATGTCGGACAGTGCAAACAAATGGATTGTTTACTATTAAGTGACAAACTGGGCTGGCTTAAACATTCAGTTTGATCTTGTGGAAATCCAGTGCTTGAAATTTATCTTGTCCCAACTTTTTCATAATTTATTCACTCTTAACCAAAATAATTATCTAAATGTAGCATTTGCTATAATTAGTTTTCAGTGGGTAATGCAAGTAGGGAGAAGTAACACACAAATTCTGAGAAAAGCCGAAGGCAAAGTTTACTGTTATGTTATAACTGACAAAAAAAGAAAAAAAATTGCCCAGATACAACAAACTCTGCCTGATGCTTTTTGTGCCAAATGAAAAGTGGGAGCCTGTCTGACTGAATTGAATCATTTCTTCCTGTGGATGGTGCTTTTTGTAAGTAGATGTGCCTCAGACCCAAAATTAGAGTGAAGGTTTCTCTAGTCGGGGAAGGTGGCTATGAAAAGATAAGAATAATGAAAATCTATGACCGATAAAAAAAAGAATGAGAACTTAATCACAGCTTTATCAACCCCCAACAAGTGGTCACAAAAAGCCATAATCATGTCCTATAGTATTAAGACAACAACCCCAAATTTTCCTGACAACAATCTTTTGGTGCTAATACTTTGGCCTTTTGCCTTCAAGTACTAGCTTCCTAATAAGTCAGAAAGCTTTAAAAATGTATGTGTGTAAATGTGTTTATTTTATAAATAGAAATATATTTAAGGATACATGAAAGGAGCAAAGTATTTGTCTCACCACAGAGTTAAGGATATTCATTGTTGTATAATGTTTTTTAAACATTAAAATAAGCAGGACATTTGCTTTGAATTTATGAAGAATAACACATATATAATTAATGACTTTCCTCTTCTCTTTGTATTGCACTTGCTTAGATTTTTTCTGGCTTAGTAAAAAGGCTATATATGGGAAAAACAATGTGTATATGTAATAATAAAGAAATAATGTGGACTATTCGTGAAAGGAAAAATAGTCTTTTGCAAACTTAGTTTGAAGATATTTGCAAATATTTCCCTACATTCACCTTTCATATTTAGTGCATAAATGGCATGAGAAGATCTTCAAATTTAGGTAACTCAGGAGTTCCTGTTGTGGCTCAATGGGTTAAGAACCTAACTAGTATCCATGAGGATCCGGGTTTGATCCCTGGCCCCGCTCAGTGGGTTAAGGATTTGGTGTTACTGTGAGCTCTGGTGTAGGCTGCAGATGTGCAGCTCGGATCTGGTATTGCTGTGGCTATGGCATAGGCCAGTGGCTACAGCTCTGATTCGACCCCTAGCCTGGGAACTTCTATATGCTTCAGTGCAGCCCTAAAAAAACAAAAAACAAACAAACAAACAAAAAGAAATAGGTAATTGAAATGTATCCTTGTTAAACACAACAAAATGAGAAAAAATTTAATTTTCATAAATATATAATAGGGGGTAGAAGATTATTGGAATTGTAGCAATCTTTTTTCAAAATTGATTCTGAAAGTAGTTAGTACATGGATGTATGCAATTGTGACTGGACTAAATGCATCTGAATTTTACACTCTAAAAATGCCAAAAATGCCAAATTTTGCTCTATGTATTTTACTATAATAAAAAATGACCTTTTCCCAAAACCCCATAATACATCTAAATCTTCCTGAATATCTACTTTGTCAGGAAGCTAAAATCTGAGATCTGCAGGAAAAAAAAGAATAAACTCGGTTTGAATTTGCTGAGATTGCCCATCATTTTCTTTGTTGACAACCTGCAAAATGTTTATAAACTTGTGGGCAAATCTGAGTTTAATGGTATATACAGCAAAGAGGTGATGTGCACTGGGCTCAGGCAGACTGGTCCCCAGGGTGTCTTTGAACATTTAATTGGTTTGAGTTCACTGCTGAGCCTACTGAAGACTGGAGCAGGCAGGTTCAAGAGCTTCTGATGCTCAGAGTGCACAGTGGAGTCAGCTGGTCATGAACGGGCAAGACAAGTGGCCTTTTATGCTAAAGCCCTGCTGGTTGCCCACAGGACAATCCTCCATTCATTTGTTCCCTTTGGATGCTTGTGGTCTCGGAGCCTTTTGGATTTTTGTTGCTGCAGATGACAGAAAACAGGGTGGGGGCTGTTAGAGTAGGGTTTTCTTTAACACTAGGAAAAACTGGTTAGAAATAAAATAACAACAAACGGGAAAGGTGGGCAACACCAGGCAGCATAGCTCCTGAAAAAATGACTTTACTCAGATTTTATCCTAAAATATAAGCCAATCCAGCACAGCTCTAGGCCTGGTCACAGACAATATTAAACTGTCATACATACAAATGGCCAACAGGCACATGAAAAGATGCTCTACATTGCTAATTATTAGAGAAATGCATATCAAAACTACAATGAGGAGTTCCCATTGTGGCTCAGTGGTAATGAACCAGACTGGGATCCATAAGGTTTTGGGTTCAATCCTTGGCCTTGCTCAGTGGGTTAAGGATCCGGCGTTGCTGTGAGCTACAGTGTAGGTCACAGACATGGCTCAGATCCTGTGTTGCTATGGCTGTGGCATAGGCTGGCAGCTACAGCTCCAATTCAACCCCAAGCCTGGGAACTTCCATATGTCGTGGGTGTGGCCCTAAAAAGACAAAAAAAAAAAAAAAAATACTGGCAAGAGTATGGAGAAAAGGGAACCCTCTTACACTGTTGGTGGGAACGTAAATTGGTGTAGCCACTATGGAGAACAGTATGGAAGTACCTCAGAAAACTAAATATAGAACATCATATAATCCAGCAATCTGACTCCTGGGCATGTATCTGGCGAAGATGCAAACTCTAATTCGAAAAGATACATGTACCGCTATGTTCATAGCAGTACTATTTACAATAGCCTAGACATGGAAATAACCTAAATGTCCATTGACGGAGGAATGGATAAAGATGTGGTATGTATACACAATGGAATAAAAAGAATGAAATAATGTCATTTGCAGTAACATGGATGGACCATCATATTAAGCAAAGTAAGTCAGAAAGAGAAAGACAAGTACCATGTGATGTCACTTATATGTAGAATCTAAAATGTGACACGAATGAATTTATGAAACAGAAACAGACTCACAGACACAGAGAACAGACTTGTGGCTGCCAAGGGGGGAGGGAGGGATCAATTGGAATTTGGGATTAGCAGATACAAACAACCAACTATAAAATAGATAAACAACAAGGTCTTACTGTATAGCATAGGGAACTATATTCAATATCCTGTTATAAACCAGAATGAAAAAGAAAAAACTGTCATAGACTGTTAAGAGGAATAACTGGGATCACCTGGTATTCTGGCTTTCTCATAAGTATAAGGCAGCTCGGTTGATGTGGTGGAGCCCAAGCTGGTGAGGAACACAGTGGTTCTTTGCTAGAGAAGTTGCTACTTCCATCATAATGGCAAAGTCAGACTGGAAGGGTTTATGCCATCAGGGGTTGGGATCTAAATCATTTGTGCCTCTGAGTGGGGAGAAGTCTAACTATAAGAGCCATCACAAGACTGTCCAGGGTATTCTCAAAAGCATCGCATTTCAGACCTTAATGTTTTTATGGATTAAATGGGGATCTTTTAAAAAATAGTTTTTGATTCAGTAGATTTTGCATTTCTAAAAGCTCGCAGGTGACCCTAATGCTGCTAGTGTGAGGACACACTTCACATAGAAAGGCTCGAAAAAACTGAGGGCCAACAGGGAACAACTAGAATGATTCCAGGTGGATCTGATATTTCTACTAATTCATTGAAAGTTTAAAAATGTAGCTTTTGAGTTAGAGAATTGTTTACCAACATGAAATTATAACTCAACCAAGTGCCCTAGAATCACCCATCTGTACTTTTAAGGCTAATGGATCTCAGTTGGAGGAGATGCCACCTCTAAGGGGGTGTTCAGAAACATATGGGATCATCATGGTTGCCATTAATAGTACGGAAATGCTACCACTATTTGGCGCTTGAAGGCCCAGGACACTAAATGTCTGATAATGTGTGGGGTAGTTTTTTTTTTTTTTTTTTTTTTTTTACTTAAAATATAGTTGATTTACAATGTTGTACCAATTTCTGCGGTAGAGCAAAGTGACTCAGTCATACACATATATAGATTCTTTTTCTGTATTATTTTCCATCATGGTATATCCCAGGTGTGGCATAGTTATAAACAAAGAATTGTCCCACCCAAAATGCCAAGAGAGCCCCATTGAGATACCTATCCAACACCAGTGGAGACAGATACTGCCCTCAGACCTGGGACCTGAGCCAATCAGTTATTTGAACATCTTTTTGAACTGATAGTCTGGAAAAATTGGCCTTGCCCATAAAATTTTGTCTGCCTTTGGAATTTTCCAATGGGAGGTGAAGCCCTTCTCTCTAGTGCACCACATGTGGTACCATAATTTGATAAAGTCATGGCCATTTTCTCAACAGAGGATGAGCTCAATAGGAAAGACCTAAGGAGGTCCTACAGAGTCTGGATCCATCAATATTCTGAATAAATTCTCATAAACAGGAATGTCCAGGGTCCCCCTTGAGATGGTGCTCTCAAATGCTGCTGCAGGGGTCACCTTGCTCCAAATGACCACTGTGCTTCACTCCACACATAAACAACTCCAGGGCTTAGGGTCTACCAACCCCCCACCGTATTCTTCTTCCACAGAAGGAAGAGTCCCACTGTCCTAGATTTGCCAGCCATTGAAAGCTTTCCTAAAGCCAGATTCTGATCAATGATCCCAACAGACAGTGTCAAACAGTACAATTAGCGTATTAGAAATTCTTCTGGTATGTGAGCTGAGATGAAAACCGATGTAGGAGTTCCTGTCGTGGCACAGTGGTTAATGAATCCAACTAGGAACCATGAGGTTGCCAGTTTGATCCCTGGCCTTGCTCAGTGGGTTAAGGATCTGGCGTTGTCGTGAGCTGTGGTATAGATTGCAGATGCAGCTCAGATCTGGCGTTGCTGTGGCTGTGGCATTAGGCCGGCGGCTACAGCTCTGATTTGACCCCTAGCCTGGGAACCTCCATATACCACAAGAAGCAGCCCAAGAAATGGCAAAAAGACAAAAAAAAAAAAAAAAAGGAAGGAAAAGAAAACTGATGTAGATATGAGAAATAAAATAGAGAAATAAAGGAGTGTCAGGGCAGTGTTAGAGAAGGACCAGGCAATAAGATGTTTTTAAAGATAAGGAAGACTAGTGTGGTACAAAACAGGTCTTCCCAACTGTTGTTTCAGAGGCTGGTGGAAAATAAAGGGTGAAATACTAGATACTGTGATAAGTATATTCAATACAATATAAGGAAGAGAATTGTAGCTTCTCAAGCTTCTATATTAAGTTCAAGAGTTGGGAAACTTCTGAAAGGGTCTGGCAGAATCAGTGTGATTCAGTCCAGGGAAGATTTGTTCATCCTGGCTTGGTCTTGGGGAAGCCAGGAAGATGGGAACCATCTCCAGCACCCCAGGGGAGCAATTTCCCTGAGCTGAGACCCCAAGGCCCCTTCACTGCATTGCAATGCCCCGCGGGAGAAATTCTGCCACTGATTGCTATGTTCCAACAACTCTAAGATGGGTAAACAATCTGATAAAAATTAGTTACATAAGTAAAATTGTGTGTATGTGACACCCATAATCATCAGTTCACATGAAGATGCTAATTCACAGGTGGCTGGGCAGGCCCCTAATGTGAATTTCCCAGAACACAGGACAGGGTGACAATCTGGGGCCTCAGGAATAGCGGGGCTTTCTTTCTCTGGAGGAGAATTGGCTGCACTGATACTGACTTTGCTTCACCAACCAGGAGCTCTCTCTGATGGTGAGTCAGTCCCCTTTTATAATGGTTTGTGGAAGTTCTGAAATGATGCTGCAAGCCCCTTAGCAAGGATGTCCAGGACTGTCCCTGCAGGAGGAGGGTCCTTCACAGCTGTGAGCCTGGAAGGGACTCAGGGCAAGAGAGAGCTATGTGGAGAAGGCTGTGTCTGCTTAGCTCTGCTCCTGACACTCACTCCTCTTAAGCGGTGGACCACAGTTACAGCAGGTGTGAGAGCGCATGCCCACGCAGATGATTCCCTCAGCCTGTAACCTGTCTGCAACAATACCTGTGCAGAGAAAATGTTTCTCATTCTATTACACAATCTTGCCTTCCTCAAGTACTTGGCAGGGAAACAGAGCAAACACACCAACAGAACCCACTTTAGTGACCCATCAGGTTTAAACAATAGAGGCACACATACTTTAAGTAGTCTTTTGGGCGCTGCCCAGCCACCCAGTTTCCACCTGTCTGAGCCCTTGTGCAAGATGGCCCTCCTCTCACTGGGGTCCCAGCGATACTCCTGGCAAGGTGGGTGCTGGGCTTCCTGCTAGCTTCTGAGCTGAGGCCTGAGGCTGGTCATTCCTAGTAGGACCTGCAGGTTCCCACTGGGAGGCATGGTCCCTGAAGGACCCAGCTCCTCCTCCATCTCACTGGCTGAGAACCCCTCTAAGAGCCTGCAACATCTTCCCTGCAACTCTTTTGAGCCCTCTACAGCCTGGCCCACCCCACCACCAGGACTCAGGCCAACCCAATGGCTCTCAGCTCAGGGCTGTGCTGGTGGGGACTGGAAAATTCTCTGGCTGACACTTGGGCTCAGTGCTCTTCAGGAATCTGGGCCCCCTCTTGTTGGCTCAAGAGCCTCCACTGAGCAGCTCCTTGCAGAGCCCATGAATTCTGCACCCCCTCCTGCTAGAGCTTCATGGGACACTCAGCACCAACATCAGACTGACCACTTGGCCAGGGCCTTCTTGCTCTTTCCTACCACCATCCTTTAGAGGGGAGGGGTGGGCTTCCCTTTTACATCTCCTCTATGAGAGCTTCCACCAGACTGAAGAAAGCCCTGAGACCTGGCAGAGACAGATGGAGGGACCCTCTTCTCTCTTCACTTTAGGAGATGGTATCAGTTATGAGTCAGGTCTGGACCATTTAAATGGCAGCTCAGTTAGTCAACCAAAGCCTGGATTTTAAGCCTAGCTTCTTGCCAAAGAGGGCACATACATGCTCTCTGCCCCAGGCAATAAGCCTCTTGACTCTATATCAAGATGAGAGAGGTTGAAATGAAATAGCTAAAGGGGAGTTCCCATCATGGCTCTGCAGTAATGAACTGATTAATATCCATGAGGATGCAGGTTCAATCCCTGGCCTCGCTCAGTAGGTTAAGGATCCAGTGTTGCCGTGAGCTGTGGTGTGGGTCACAGACACAGCTTGGAGCCTGTGTTGCTGTGCCTGTGGTGTAGGCTGGGAGCTGCAGCTACAATTCAACCCCTAGCCTGGGAACCTCCATATGTGGCAGGTGTAGCCCTAAAAAGCCAAAAAAAAAGAAAGAAAGAAAAATATATAGCTTAAGATAAAATGCATTGGTTTTGTATCTGTAAAATACTGTTTTCATTGCAATTGTTTTATAGGGTCTCTCAGGGGAAAACAAGACCAAGCAACAAAGAAATATACAATTCAGTAACTTTAATGGATGAAGAGAACCGTTATTACCACCAGGTTTTCCACATTATGAAATAGATATTAATCATATTTTGCTTATTACCTTTTTTTGGACTATGCCTATACAACTTGAATGCTTATTGTTACTGGTCCATGCATTTGCATTTGCCAATTATTCTCCTTGTCCTCTTTTCAACCTCCCACAACTAATTTACATTAACCTTCAAAAAAAAAAAAAGACAATGAGTACTTGAATGTCAGGGTAAGTGACTTGTATTCTAGGACATATTGTAACTTCCAGAGCACTGAGTCAGCAATCTAACGATTTAGCCTGCATATTCCTGACAGCTGTTTATTTCTTTCAATGTAATTTCAGAGAAAAATATCCAGAAGGGACTTGCTGCCCTAGATCTATCAGGAAACATATTTAAGATAATTTTGTAGTTTCATAAGACAAAAATCTAATACTAAATAATCATATCATAAAAGGGTTACAGTTTCAGTAATAGTTTATCTGAACTCATGCCAAAAAAAAAAAAAAAAAAAAAAAAAGGTGTTTAAATCACCCAACTGCTACACTGTAGAGATTCAATGATATGGTGAGTAGAAACAGCAGAAATTGAGAAATGGCTCCAATACTACTTTAAGGCAGCTGGGGTGTGTGGGTAATAAAATTGGAAAGAACCTTTCAATATTATCTGATTCAGATTCCTACTTTTAGCACCTGGAATTGGAGCTTCCTTACTGATTTCTAGCAGCCAAGCAGGGCTGCTCAAAGATCAGAAAGCCTTGGAATCATAGTCAGGGCTTGCAGTAAGAGCCCAGGTCAAAAGGTCTGATTCCATCAGGCTTAGGCTGAAGTCAGAGGCTTGGACAACAGGCCAAATTTGGACCTAAAAGCAAAACCAATCCCCGGAGAGAAAGACTGGACCAGACGAGCTTCCAGAAGCCAGTGGCTCCAGCAGGTATCAGAGAGCATGGATTGTTTATATCCAAATGGTAACTCTGACCAGCTCCTGAAGCCAGTTCTGCCTTCCCCAGTGCTTCAGACTTAAGCAACTACCAGGAAGAAACTAAAACCAAAAATAGTCCCTAAATCAACAAAAGAATGAAAATTATACACCAGAAAATGTCGACTACCACAAAAGAGGCAGTGGAGGAGGAACAGAGGAACAAAATACATAGAGGCATAGGGAAGACAAATGTCAGATGGCAGAGGTAGTTCCAACTAGATAAATAAGAACAGTAAAAGTGAATGGACTAAACGCTCCAGTCAAAAGTCAGAGAATGTTACACTGGATTTAAAAACCAAGATCCAGGAGTTCTCATCGTGGCTCAGTGGAAATGAATGACTGGTTTCCAGGAGGATGCAGGTTTGATCCCTGGCCTTGCTCAGTGGGTTAAGGATCAGTGGTGTTGCCATGAGCTGTGGTGCAAGTCGCAGACATGGATCTGGTGTTGCTGTGGCATAGGCTGGTGGCTACAGCTCCAATTCGACCCCTCTCCTGGGAACCTCCATATGCTATAGGTGCAGCCCTAAAAAAGACCTAAATAAGAGAAAAAGTAGTTACCACTTCTGGCAGGACAAAAAACCCACAAAATCCAAATATATGTTGTCGACAAGACAATCTAATACACTTTAGATTCAAAGAGGCTGAAAGTGAAAGGAATGGAGGAGATATATCATGCAAACAGTAACTGTAAGAGAGCCAGAGTGGCTATATTAATATAGGACAAAATACACAGGAAGACAAAGTTATTAAATGCAGAGTGACTCAGCATTTAAAAAAAAAGAACAAAAAACCCTGGAGTTCTTTTGTGGTGCAGCAGGTTGAGGATTGGGTGTTGCCACTGCAGTGGGCTGGATCATTGCTGTGGTGGGGGCTTGGTCCCTGGCCCAGGAACTTCTGTATGCACAGCCAACAAAATCCTCCAAAAACCCTAAAAGCCATAGTTTACATTAGAGTTCCCTTTGTGTCGTACAGTTCTATGTGTTCTGACAAGTTCACAATCATGCACGCACCAGTATTTTATGTATTACAGTATACACTGTATCATTACAGTATCATACAGAAGAGTTTCACAACCTCAAAAAAGTCCTATACTCCACCTATTATTCTCTCTCCTCTTTCCCCAAACTCCTGGAAATGACTGATCTTTTTACTGTCTCTATGGTTTTGCTTTTCCAGAATGTCATGCTGTTGGAATCAAACATTATATAGACTTTTCCCAGACAGGCTTTTTTCACTTAGTAATACACATTTAAGGTCCCTCTATGTCTTTCTGTGACTTTATTACATATTTCTTTTTTATTGCTAAATAATATTCATTGTATGGCCATATCATAGTAAAGTGTATTCATTTACCCATTAATGACTTGGTTACTTCCAAGTTTGGGCAGTTATGAATAAAGTTTTATAAATGTGTGCATATTTTTGTATGCACTTAAATTTTCAACTAATTTAAGTAAATACCTAGGAGCATGACTGCTGAATCATAAGGTAAGAGTATGTTTAGCTTTGTAAGAAACTACCAAACTATCTTCCAGCGCGGCTGCACCATTTTGCACTCCTATCACCAAAGAATGAGCGTTCCTGTTGCTCCATGTCCTCACCAGTATCATTTTCTTTATATAGATCCTTTACATGGTTTGTTAGATTTATACCTAAACAGGTCAATTTTTTTGTGCCAATGTAAATGTAAATGATGTTGTGCTTTTCATTTCACTTGTTCACAGATGGCCAGTGGATACATAAAAAGATGTTCAAAATCACTAATCATGGAAATGCAAATCAAAACCACAGTGAGATAGTCTTCACACTTGTTAGAATGGCTGGTGAGAAGCTATTCAAATAGATATTAGTCATTCTGAGAGTTGTATAGTGATGCCTAATTACTGTTTTAATTTTCAATTCCTTAATGACATGTGATATTGAATATTTTAATATAAGCAACTTTGCCATGTGTATGTCTTCTTTGGTGAGATACCTGGTCAGATTGCCTACCCATTTTGTTTCGTTTTTCATTTTGTAAAGTTTTATTGAAGGATAGCTGTGTTGTGATATTTTTTGCTGTTGCCACCCATTTTAAAATAAGCTTGTTTGTTTTCTTATTGTTGAGTTTTAAAAGTTCTTTGTATATATTGGATAACAGTTTCAATCACATTCTTTTGTAAATATTTGCTACCAGTCTGTGGTTTGTCTTTGCATTCTCTGAACAGTGTCTTTGGTAGGGCAGAAGTTTTTAATTTTAATGAAACCTAACTTTTTTTTTCAAAATATCAAATTAATATATTTTAATTGGATAAAGTACAATGAATACCAAAAGTTTTAAAAATATGCCGTAGTTAGAGCAAATTGATTGGTATTAGGTATGTTAGATGTGTATCTAGACAGAAATGCCTTTTCATTTCCTTATTATCAAGGCTGTTTACATATTTTCTCTTGTGTAGCTAACAGGTATTCAAGTTTTGCGTGCTTTAATCTTCCCTTTTAAAATGGCACTTCTTTTCTGGAAGTTGATTACCCTTAAATAAGAGAAAAAGTAGTTACCACTTCTGGCAGGACAATAATTTTATTGCTTTGTCCTTAGGCTTTCTGTTGCAATAGATTTACCAACAACTGAATAAAAAGGAATTTTACACATTTTTCTGGACAGAAAGTTCAGCCTGTCCTTTGTGCTTTTGCATTCTGGTCCTCTTTACCCCAGAGAAAAGTTTATACCAGTTTAAATATTTTTTTCTCATTTAAAATACTCAAACCCAAAATAAGAAAACAGTTCATACATTTCCCCTACCTTCTAACCCCCCTCTGGCAATGACATTCTCTGTATTTGTGAGCTTGGTTTTGATTTTTTTTTTTTTTTTTCATTTTTGGCCACCCCACGGCATATGGATTTCCCTGGCCAGGGCTCAGATCTGAACCATAGTTGTGAACTAAACTACAGCTGAGGCAACGCCAGATCCTTAACCCACTGTGTTGGGCTGGGGATTGAACCTGCGTCCCAACGCTCCCAGTATGCCACCTATCCTGTTGCACCACAGTGGTCACGCCAGTTTTTTATTTTATTTATTTTTAGATTTCCTGAATAAGAGAAATCATATGGTATTTTTTTTTTCTGGCTTATTTAGCTTACCACAGTGCATCAGTGACTGTCTATGTTGTTGCAAGGGCAAGATCTCATTCTTTTTGTGGCTGTATAGACACACACACACCCCCCCCCACACACACACCCCCACACACACCAGTTTCTTTATGCATTAATCTATTGATGGATTAGTTTGTTTCCATATCAAGGCTATTTTGAATAATGCTGCAGTGAATGTGGGGGCGAATGTATCTTCTTGAGATAGTGTTTTCGTTTTCCTCAGATAAATACCCAAGAAGTGAAATTACTGGGTCATATGATAATTCTATTTTTAATGCTTTGAGGAAACTCCATACTGTTTTCTTTCTTTCTTTTTTTTTAATTTTTTTTTTTTTTTTGTCTTTTTGCCATTTCTTGGGCCACTCCCGCGCCATATGGAGGTTCCCAGGCTAGGGGTTGAATCAGAGCTGTAGCCACTGGCCTACGCCAGAGCCACAGCAACGCAGGATCCGAGCCGCGTCTGCAACCTACACCACAGCTCCCGGCAACGCCGGATCGTTAACCCACTGAGCAAGGGCAGGGATCGAACCCACAACCTCATGGTTCCTAGTCGGATTTGTTAACCACTGCTCCACGACAGGAGCTCCGCAAAAGCTTTTAAGTTTGATTATTTGTTTATTCTTGCCTTGGGAGACTGATCTAAGAAAACATTGTTACAATTTATGTCAGAGAATGTTTTGCCTATGGTCTCTTCTGGTAGTTTTATGGTGTCATGTTTTATGTTTGGGCCTCTAAACTATTTTGAGTTTATTTTTGTATATGGTGTGAGGGAGTGCTCTAATTTCATTCTTTTACACATAGCTGTCCACCCAACCCAGCACCACTTGCTGAAGAGACTCTCTTTTCTCCTTTGTATATTTTGCCTCCTCTGTCATAGATTAATTAGTTATTGGTATGTATGTACTTAATGCCATTTTTTAAATTGTTTTTGTAGGTCTTTTTTGTTCCTTCTTTTGTGACTTGATGACTATCTTTAACATTGTATTTGTATTTGTATTCCTTTCTCTTTTTGTGTATCTATTATAGATTTTTGGTTTGTTGTTACCATGAGATTTACATATATATATATAGCCAAATATATGATTTTTCAGTTGCTGATCTCTTAATTTCAAACACACTTTAAGAACCCCACATTTTTACTCTCCTCCTATCATGATTACTGTTTTTGACATCATATTTTACAACTATTTTTTTTTTGTATCTCTTAATTTCTTATTCTGGATATAGATGGTTTTACTACTTTTTTTCTTTTAACTTTCCTACTGCCTTTGTATGTGGTTGATTTACTACCATTCCCATGTATTTGCCTTTACTAATGAGATTTTTCCTTTAATAATTTTCACATTCTAGTTGTGGCCTTTTCTTTTTCACTTAGAGAAGTCCCTTTAACATTTCTTGTGAAGCTAGTTTTGTGGTACTGAACTGTTTTAACTTTTGCTTGTATGTAAAATTTTTCCCTCTCCATCAAATCTGAATAAAAGCTTTGCTGGGCAGAGTATTCATGGTTGCATGTGTTTCTCTTTCATACATTAAGTATATCATGCCACTCCTCTTTGCTGAAAAGCAACATATAGCCTTATGGGAGTTCCCTTGCATGTCACATGTTGCTTTTCCCTTGCTGCTTTTCTTTATTTTTAGGGCCACACTCACAGGATATGGAAATCCCCAGAGCTGGTCAAATTGGAGCTACAGCTGCTGGCCCATGCCACAGTCATAGCAATGCCAGATCTTTGCCACATCTGCGAACTTTGTCACAGCCTGCAGCAATGCTGGATCCTTAACCCACTGAGCGAGGCCAGGGATTGAACCCTCATGGATACTAGCTGGGTTCTTAACCCACTGAGCCACAAGAGAAACTCCACCCTTGCTGCTTTTAATATTCTCTCTTTATTTTTACTTTGTGCCATTTTAATTACAACGTGTCTTAGTTGGTCCTCTTTGGGTTAATCCTGTTTGGGACTTTTCTGTGCTGTCTCCTTCTAGGATGCCTATAACGCAAATGGTAGTGCACTTGATATCATCCCAGTGGTCTTTTACTGTCCTCATTTCTTCTTGTTATTTATTCCTTTTTCTACTTATCCTCGGTGATTTACACTACTCTTCCTTCCAGATCACTGAACTGTTCCTCTGTATCATTTAGTCTACTATTAATTCCTTCTAGTGTATTTTTCATTTCAGTTATTGTATTCTTCATGTCTGTTAGGTTTTTCTTTATATTTTTTAACCATTTATTAAAACCCTCTAACTTCTCACTCGGTTCATCCATTCTTTTCTTGAGTTCTTTGATCATCTTTATAATCAGTACTTCGAACTCTTTCTTGGGTAGATTGCTATGTCCACTTCACTTAGTTCTTCTTTTAGGGTTTTATCTTGTTTATTCATTTGGGACATGCTCCTCTGCTGCTTCATTTTACCTAATTGGCTGTTTTTGTTTCTGACCTAAGTTTGCTTCCACATCAAGGTTACCTTCCCTGACTTCTTCCAAATCCCAGGCTGCCTGGCTCAAACATGTAATGGGGGCCCATGCTGCCCTCCAGAGCAGCAGGACCAGGAATCTTTGGAAGGTCAGGAAGTAGGAAATGGCAGGAAGAGCCCCTCTGGGATACAACTATCTCTGAGGCTGCTGCCGTTATGGCAGTATGACCTCTAACATCTGACGCTGCCCAGGTTCTTGCATCATATCCTCAAGATTCAGTGTGCTAGGAGCCAACATGTAGCCTCCAGGCTCCACTGGGGCAGGGGAGAAGGACCTGGTGCCCCTCATCTGATGGAAGATTCCCAAAGGTAGACATTAGGGTACTACACTAGGGAGCCCCAACAAACCTCTAAGGGCTCCTGCCATCTCCTAAACTCTGGTGGCAAATACAATGAATACTCTTTAGTGACCTCCTTTCTCTGCAAAGTCTTCTCTCTTTCTTTCTTTAAAAAAAAATGCTTCACTTAATTTAAAGGGAATTCAGTCCAAAAGGTGAGAGTAGAATTGAGACTGAGGTCAGGGAGCTGACCTCAATCAAAATTTAGGGAAAAAACGCATGTGGGCACTAACATACTTGGATTCAAACTGAGTCACCAAACTTTATTTGGATACATGCTGGGCATCACACACACCCTTTGATGTCTGCATGAGTCCAGGCACGCCACAACAGTGTTATTGCATTTTTGTTTTTAATTCTAGGTTCATTTTTAGATCCTAAAGCACAAAACGGAATTCAGGAAGTGTGAATTTACTTGAACCAAACTGAAAAAAGGTTTTCTCAGCCTCTGCAAAATGCAGCTGCAGAATTCACAACAGTTTTAATTATAACACACTAAATAAATACAGTAAGCAGCTCTTTGCTCAGAGGTTGAAATCTCTATTTATTTTTATCTTCAAGCAAATAATAGACCTTAAGGGAAAGTTACTACATTGCGAATGGATTATTGAACCTAAGCATCAACAACTTCTTTGACATTATTTTGTACTGTATGCTAAAGAAA
Source organism: Sus scrofa (assembly GCF_054392235.1). Taxonomy (NCBI): domain Eukaryota; kingdom Metazoa; phylum Chordata; class Mammalia; order Artiodactyla; family Suidae; genus Sus; species Sus scrofa. The sequence continues at coordinate 156,074,430 of NC_139383.1, forward strand.
ATCATTTACCCAAAGGTATTACTGTAAACAGACCGAGCAGAAAAAAAAATTAATATCTTTAAGAAATTTTCTTCTCATAGGTAAAGAAAGAGTAAGCACATTAAAAACACTGCTGTGCAAAGTGTGTTCACTCTGTAAAATAGAATATTATTCAGCCTTAAAAAGGAAGGAAATTCTCACATTTGTTACATGGATAAACCTGGAGAACATTAGGCTCAGTGAAATAAGCCAAGCACAAGAAGACAGATATTGTATATCATCACTCATATGAGGTCCCTAGAGCAGTCAAATTCATAGAGACAGAAAGTAGAATGGTTGTCAGGAGTTGGGAAGAGAAGGGTATGGGAGTTAACTGTTTAATGGGTGCAGAGTTTCAGTTTTGCAAGATGAAAATGGTTCTGGACATGGATGATGGAGATGGTTGCACAATATTGTGAGTGCATTTAACATCATGAACTGTACACTTAAAAATAATTAAGATGGGAGTTCCCATATCATGGCTCAGTGGAAACGAATCTGACTAGTATCCATGAAGATGCAGTTTCAATCCCTGGCCTCACTCAGTGGATTAAGGATGTGGCATTGCTGTGAGCTGTGGTATAGGTCACAGATGTAGCTCAGATCCTGCATTGCTGTGGCTGTGGTGTAGGCCAGCAGCTACAGCTCTGATTCAACCCTTAGCCTGGGAACTTTCATATGTCATGGGGACGGCCCTAAAAAGATTTAAAAAATGGTTAAGATGGCTATATTAAAAGCCTCATATACCGTGATCAAGTGGGATTTATTCCAAGGATACAGAGATGTTTCAATATCTGCAAATCAACTAATGTAATATACCACATTAACAAAAGGAAGGATGAAAATCACATATTATCTCAACTGATGCAGAAAAGGCATTTGACAAAATTCAACATCCATTCATGAAAAAACTCTCATCAAAGTTGATATATATAAATGGTCACTGTTTGCAGATGACATGATAATAATAGAGAAAACCCTAAAGTCTCCACCAAAAAAAAAAAAACAGAACAAATACATGAAATCAGTAAAGTTGCAAGATATGAAATTACTATACAAAAATCTGTTGCTTTTCTATACACTAATAATGAGCTATTAGAGAAAGCAAGAAAACAATTCCCTTTAAAACTACATTAAAAATACTAAAATACTTAGGAATAAATTTAACCAAGGAGGTAAGAGACCCATGTTCTGACAACTATAAGCCACTGGTGAAGGAAATTGAAGATGATATAAAAAATGGAAAGATATCCTATGTTCATGGATTAGAAGAATTAATATTGTTAAAATGTTGACACTACCCAAAGCAATCTACAGATTTAATCCAATCCCTATGAAAATATCCATGATATTTTCCACAGACCTGGAACAAATAATCCTAAAATTTATATGGAACCACAAAGACCCCAAATTTCTAAAGAAATCTTGAGAAAAAAGTTGGGGGACATCATTTTCTCTACAGTAATACAAAGCTACAGTAATTAAAACAGTATGGTACTGGCATGAAAACAGACACATAGATCAATGGAAAAAAAAAAGCCCAGAAATAAACCTACACACTATGATCAATTAATCTACAACAGGAGTTCCCGTCGTGGCTCAGTGGTTAATGAATCTGACTAGGAACCATGAGGTTTTGGGTTCGATCCCACCCTCACTCAGTGGGTTAAGGATCTGACATTGCTGAGAGCTGTGGTATAGGTCGCAGACGTGGCTTAGATCTGGTGTTTCTGTGGCTCTGGCATAGGTCGGCGGCTACAGTACCGATTTGACCCATAGCCTGGGAACCTCCATATGCCATGCGTACAGCCCTAGGAAAGACAAAAAAAAAAAAAAAAAAAAAAAAAAAATTTGAATCTACAACAAAGGAGGTAAGAATATACAATGGAGAAAAGACAGCTTCTTCAATAAGTAGTTCTGGGAAAACTGGACAGCTACACATAAAAGAATGAAACAAGAATATTTTCTTAACACCATACACAAAAATAAACTCAAAATGGATTAAAGATCTAAATGTAACACTGGAAACCATAAAACTCTTAGAAGAAAACATAGGTAGGACACTCTGACATAAATCAAAGCAGTATTTATTGATCTGTCTCCTAAGGCAAAGGAACCAAGCAAAATTCAACAAATGGGGCCTAATTAAAAGTTTTTGCACAGCAAAGGAAACCACTAAAAAAATGAAAAGACAACCTACTGAATGGGAGAAAATATTTGCAAATGATATGATCAGTAAGGGGTTAATATCCTAAATATACAAATAGTTCACACAACTCAATGTCAAAAAGGCAAACAACCTAATTAAAAAATGGGCAGGAGAACTGAATAGACATTTTTCCAAAGAAGATCTACAGATGGCCAACAGGCACAGGAAAGGATACTCCACATTGATAATCATCAGAGAAATGCAAATCAAAACCACAGTGAAATATCAAACCACATCTGTCAGAATGACTATCATCAAAAAGGTCACAAATAGAAGTTCCCATCATGGCTCAGTGGAAATGAATCCCACTAGGAACCATGAGGTTGCAGGTTCGATCCCTGGCCTCACTCAGTGGGTTAAGGATCCTAAACCATGAGCTGTGGTTTAGATCGTAGACCTGGCTCGGATCTGGCATTGCTGTGGTTGTGGCATAGGACGGCAGCTATAACTCTGATTAGACCCCTAGCCTGGGTACCTCCATGTGCCACGGGTGTGGCCCTAAAATCAAAAAAATAAAAAAAAAAGGTCACAAATAACAAACATTGGTGAGGATGTGGAGAAAACAACCCTGTACTCTCTTGGTGGGGATGTAAATTTGTGCAGCCACTGTGGAAAACAGAATGGAGTTTTCTCCAAAAACTAAAAGGAGAACTACTGTATGATCCAGCAATTCCACTTCTGGGCATATATCTGAAGAAAATGAAAACACTCATTTGAAAAGACACATGCACCCCCAGTGTTCATAGCAGCACTGCTTATAATAGGCAAGATATGGAAGCAACCTAAGTGTCCATCAACAGATGGATAAAGAAGATGTGGTACATGGAGGTACTGTTGTAGTGCAATGGAAACGAATCTGTCTAGTATCCATGAGGATGCTGGTTTAATCCCTGGCCTCACTTGGATCTGGCACTGCCATGAGCTATGGTGTATGTTGCAGTCACGGCTCAGATCCTGCATTGCTGTGGCTGTGGTGTAGGTCAGCAGCTGTAGCTCCGATTTGACCCCTAGCCTGGGAACTTCCCTATGCCTTGGGTGTGGCCCTAAAAAGAAAAAAAAAAAAAGTGGTACGTATGTAAACAATGGAATATTACTCAGCCATGAAAATAATGAAGTGCTTTTTTTTTTTTTTTAAATTCTTTTTTGCCATCCCATAGCATATGGAGTTCCTGGGCCAAGGATCTGATCCAAGCTGCAGCTGTGACCTATGCTGCAGCTATGGCAACACTGGATCCTTTAACCCACTATGCCAGACTGGAGATCGAACCTGTGTCCTAGCACAGCAGAGACCACTACTGATCACATTGTGCCACAGCAGGAACTCTAAAATTTTAACATTTGCAAACATGGGTGGACTTGAACCATATTATGCTTAATGAAATATGTCAGAGAAAGATAAATTCTGTATGTTATCACTTATTTGTGGAACCTAAAAATAAAACAAGGAGTTCCTGCTGTGGTTGCAACAGGATTGGCAGCATCTTGGGAATGCTGGGATGCAGTTTCAATCCCAGCATAATGGGTTAAGGATGAAGCATTGCCACAGTTGCAGCTTAGGTGACAACTGCAGCTCAGATCTGCTCCCTGGCCCAGGAACTCCATATGCTGTGCGGCAGCCAAAAAAGACAAAAAAAAAAAACAAACAAAACAAATCAATATAACAAAACATAAACTCACAGATACAGAGAACAAACTAGCAGTTACCAGTGGGTAGAAGTGAGGAGAGGCAATATAGGAATAAGAGGTGAAAAGATATATAAACTACTATGTGTAAAATAAATAAACTACAAGGACGTAGTGTACAGCACAGAGATATAGTCCATTTTTTTTGGCTGTGCCCACAGCATGCTGAAGTTCCTAGGCCAGGGATTGAACCTGTGCCACAGCTATAACCAGAGCCACAGCAGTGACCAATGCCAGATCCTTAACCCGCTGAGCCACCAGGGAACTCCATTTGTAACAACTTTAAATGGAGTATAAGCTATGAAAATATTGAACCAGTATGTTGTACACCTGAACCTAACACAGTGCTATAAATCAACCGAACTTCAGTAAAATAATAATAATAATAACGGTTAAGGTGGCAAATTTTATGTTAGGTATATTTTACCAATGTAGAAAAATTCAAAACAAAAATCCACACTACTCTGAAATAACTGCAAAGAGTAATTCTCTTGACACTCAGAAGAGCCCTTGAGAGAAGGCAGACCTCTCCCTTCTCACCTCTCCAGTCACCAGGGTCTTGGTGCTCAAGCCATGAAAACAAAGATCTGTCAGTGCTACAGCTGGGCTCTGGAGGACAGTGAGATCTAGGATCAGAGCACCCTGGTGTGCTTGGTTGGGGCTAGGCCAACCTGTTGCTCTCCTCCTAGAAGCTCCTCTCAGAAAAGACTATGAGCTGAATTCTTCCCCTGTGCACGGACGACAAGAGACCTGCTCTTCTATACCAGGTATAGAAGAGGTATATAAGAAAGGGAGGCAGAGCAAGGAGAAGGGAATAGACATTAATGTGTCCACTCACGTAATTTTCAAAGAAACCCACACTACCGATGACGAAACTGAGGTGTACAGAGGTGAAGAGACTTGCCCAAGACTGCACTTCACAGACTGACTGAAGCCAATTTGAATCCAGCTCTGTCTGACTCAAAGCTTTGAATTATATCACAATGAATTTTAAAAGAAAGAATTGATCCTCACAATTACAAAAAAAATTAAGCAGCCCAAATGACTTTTTTGGGAAATGCAGTCAAATGACTACATAAGAAGTTTTACATCAAGGCAATCTTATTGAATGCTTAAATTATGTTTTACCTTACACAGTTATTAAATCACTTAAAGATGTTTCAGAACTGAATGGGATATTTCTTTATGACGCATTCCTAGTGAAAGAAAATATGAACAATTATTATTCGTTATAAAATGTAAGACGAGATTTCACAGCCCATCAAACCAGAGTGTGGAACTGGGTCCTTCTGCACTTTTCCCCACGTTGGGGTCAGAGCCATTCCCCTCTCCAGGCTTCTGATGACTTGGGGTGCACTTGACCACCAGCAGGACGGTGCTGCCTGCCTGATCTGGCTAGGAACATGCCTGGGGGAGAGGCACCGTCGTCTGTGGAACTGTCGAAAAACACTGGGATCTTTAGAGTAAGTGAAAGATGACTGCCTTCACTTACTCTAAAGATTTATCAAGTCAACAAAAATCCTATAAAACCTCAGTGCTTGGCTTGGGATTTTGACGATCAATGGCATCTATTGATAGATGGCCTTGGGGCTTTCCCAGCTCCAACTGATTGATTGATTGATTGGGGTACAGAGGCCTGAGGGCTCTTTGCCCCCAACTCTCTTGCAATTCATTGCTGATTCTTCTGCAGACTCTCACTGCAGCTCTGCTTCTGGCCTCTCCATTCACACCATGTGGGACCTGAAGCTTTTCTGTTCTGCTGGTTCCCTGAACCTTGACTGGGCAGCCTTTCCTCTTGTCTCAGGGAGGTTCAAGTTACCTTTTCTGGTTGAGGGCTGTGTGATCGACCCACACAGAGTTACCATTTATGTTGGCAATTTTTTTTCCTGCAAAAAGGACAGTTTAACCTCTTTCAGTTTAATGCTTCTGGATGAGTAAACTACCTGCTTTTGTTGCCCAACACAGGGAAAAATCGTTGCTTCCTTAAAGAACTTTTCTGAGCCAAACAATATTTGTTTGATGCCTAGTTCTTCTTCAGTGACATGTATGGCACAATAAGTGTGGCTCTGATGCCACCTTCCTGCCACGGGGGACTGGATCCTCTCCAGCCTTCCTCCAGAGAGCCCCTTACTCTTTTCATGATGAGTTCCCTTCCTCTGGACAGCTCCACTGGGATTATCTTTCTGAGGGTACAGTGAAAAGAAGAATGTGAACTATCGCTCCTGTTAAGTAATACATTACAGTTTCTTTCATTTTTCTCTTTACACAACATTAAACTGTTCTCTCCATTATGCAAATAGCAAAAAGAATGCAACGTGTCCCCCCAGACTTGGCCTGTGTAGAGTTGGAAACATCACTGACCCCTTTGTTTACTGTCTTAGAAGCCTCATTGAGCCGTTGATAAATGCAGTTTTGCTTTAAAATGAGCAGGAATAGATGACTTCCCACAAAGCCTGGGCCTGGGCACATCGTATGAGAATGTGAAGTTTGTCGTAGAAGCTCAAAGGCCCTGGAGGCCTGCCCAGCCAGGGCAGCTGGTCCCCAGTATGCACCATGCCACTCTCTGAAAGGGACTTGGTTGTACTGTAGAAATATGATGACAAAATAAAAATAAAATAAGCAAAGAATTGGAGATGGAGGAGAATGAAGGTAAAACGTTAAGATGCAGCCACTTTTTTCTTTTTGCCTATTCATATTTTGCGCTTTCTAGCTTTCCTTACTTACTTGCAGGAGTTCCTTGTATATTCCAGGTCTGTGCTGTCTAGCAGGGCAGCCACTGGTCCCTGTGCCCCTTAGGATGACAATTAATTAAAAGTAAATAGAACTAGGAGCACATGGCTAGGGGCCAGCACAGACTGGGACCGTTGCCATCACTGTGGCAAATCCTCTCAGACAGATCCTGTATTTAATCCCTTGTCAATTTTATTCACTTCAAATCTTCTTCCAGGTTATTATTTTCTGCTGACTTTGACTAAGACGGCTTCACTGAACCACAGGTAGAGTTTTTATGTGGTGTTATCCCTCCTAGCTTGCCCTATCATTAGTGCAGTGAGTGTCTTGTTTAGAAAATCTCCTCCCTGAGCTCTCAAAGACGTTTCCTGTCACCCTTCTGTACCTGCTTTAGGGTTTTACTTTTTCTGTTTAGATAGTGAATCCAATAGGATTTTGCCTTTAAAAAAATTATTTCTTAAAAGTAATCTCGGTTTTCCATTTCTCTTTTTTCTTTTTTCGGCCATGCCCGCAGCACGTGGAAGTGCCCAAGCCAGGGACTGAACTCCCGCCACAGCAGTGACCCAAGCCACAATAGTGACAAAACCGAGTTCGTAACCCAATGAACCACCAGGAAACTCCCTGGACTTTTCCTCTTTTGCACAGTGTGAGGGAGGAATCCATTTACTGCAACAGTTTTCCCCATCATTGCTGCTAACACTTTGGTCTTTTCCCGGCTGGTCCAGAGGGTTGATGCTCTCCCAGGTGTGTATCAGGCCTATGTGTGGTTGGTGGGTTTTGGGCTCTTTCATAGGCTGCATCCACCTCTTTGTGTTTCCTCTGCTGGAGCAGATGCCTTATTGCTCCAACTCTGTGGTATGACTTCATATGGGGGTGTGCCCCAACCCCTAGCTCTTCTTTTGCCAAATTGCCTTAGCCATTCATGGATACTCATCTAGATGCATTTTAAAATCCATTTTTTGAGTTCCATATATATATATATATATATATATATATATATATATAGAGAGAGAGAGAGAGAGAGAGAGAATCAAATATATATATAAAGAGAAAATCAGCAATTATTAATGAAATACACTTCTTTAATTTTAAAATAGCACGTGTATGAGGCAAACTCTGAGATATCTTTTGAACCTAAGAGTGAAGTTACAAGTGTTAACAGTGATTTAAAATCCATTCCACAGAGTTTCAATTAGTCTGGGGCATCTGTAAATGCTCGTTTCCAAAGTGCTTTCCCTTTGGAGGCTACTAATGCAGGCAGTGTGTTGCCATGGTAACAGTTACTTTTAGTACTTTTTATAAAGTGTTATACCCTGGAGTCTCTTCATGTAAATGAATAAAACTTAAGGCAGTATGGTGCTTTTAATATAGATATTTAGTGGCACAGAGTCAACTTAACCCATCCAAAATGTGGAATTTCAGCCTTTGTATTTAATGTGGACATACACTATTACCAGGACTACAACATTTTCATTAAAATCCTTTTACAAAATACAGAGTTCCCGATGTGGTACAGCAGCTTAAGGATCCAGCATTGCTGCAGCTGTGGTGTAGGTTGCAGCTCCGGCTTGGATTTGCCCCCTGGCCTGGGAACATCCTTATGCTGGGGGTGTGGCCAAAATTTTTCTTTCTTTTTTTTTTTTTTTTACAAAATACAAGTTAATCTTTTTCATCCATTACAATGTATCAGTAATAAATTGTGGCAGAAATATGTGTGTCTGTCAGGTGTTTGCCCATATCACTTTTTCTACCTGTGGGCAACATCCCCAGTTACTGTGGGGAATCACAGAACTTGAAGAACAGTGTCTCCTGACCTAATGGGAGTGGGCACTGGGCACCTGAGTACAAGGGAGCGAGTGGGCCGGCGTTTGGATCCTGGCTGTCACTAGCTGTAAAGGCTTGGGCTTCAGAAGATGAGAATTAACGGAGTTCCTGTCGTGACTCAGTGGTTAACGAATCCGACTAGGAACCATGAGGGTGTGGGTTCAATCCCTGGCCTTGCTCAGTGGGTTAAGGATCCGGCGTTGCTGTGAGCTGTAGTGTAGGTCATAGACGCAGCTCGGATCCTGCTGTTGCTGTGGTTGTTGTGTAGGCTAGGGGTCTGATTAGACCCCTAGCCTGGGAACCTCCATATGCCTCAGGAGTGGCCCAAGAAATGGCAGAAAGACCAAAAAAAAAAAAAAAAAAAAAAAAAAGGGAAGAATTACCATATCTACTTTGCAAAGCAATCGTGATGATTGAAATAGATCCATGCAGTTCCCTGGTGGCTCAACAGGTTAAGTATCTGGCATTGTCACTGCTGAGGCCAGGGCTACTGCTGTGATGTGGGTTTGATCCCTGGCCCAGGAACTTCTGCATGTCAGTAGTGCAGCCAAAAAAAGAAAAACCCCCAAAAAAACGAAAACAAAACAAACCACAAAAAAGAAATAGATCCAGGTCAAAAGTGCAAAGGAAACGCAACAATGAGTGCCTGGCACCCGGGAACAGTTTCATGCAGAGGGAGATAGAGCACAGAGGGTGAAAATGGGAGGCCCCTGGGGCAGGCCGAAAGCCCTGTGCTTTACACAGGGAGCGGCTGGGTAATCAAAACTAAGGGGCACATGTATGCCCCTAGCCTGGGGAGGGCATGGCCAACCTCAGTCAGTGACTGGAGCGGAGTGAACCTCAGAGTCACCAAAAACAGCCCTCCTCTGGGGATGGAGGATCACCTGCTGTCAGAACAGAAGCGGAAGGAGCCAAAGCTTATCTGGAAAGCTTTGCTCTTTTCTGACAACCAATTGTTTAAGGCAACAGCAATGATAATAACAATATGTGGTTTGAATATCTGATATTTTTCCTTTAAAAAACTTTTAAAATGCATTTATGAACACTACCTCCTTTGGCTCCCATGAGAACTTTGTGAGATAGAGAAGGCAGATGTTACATCCTTGTCAAAAACAGAAGAAAAGCTTCTAGAAAAGTAGCAGACACAATTAAGGCAAAACAATGTTTAGGCCTTAAACAGTGTCAAAAAAACCCAGAAATAGCTTCTTTTGCCTGTGTGGTTCAACACCATGGCCAAGGTCAGTTTCACCAGTCAGTTCTCTGGGAATCAGGAGGAAATCACTAAAAAATGGCCAATTAGAGTTCATTTGGAGTCCCTTAGAGTTCGGGGTCCCTCAGAGTTCTCAGGGACAGACTTGATTGTCCAGATGACAGGTCAGTTTATTGTGCAATGAAGTTCAGTCTACACCCTGCATAAGGTCAGAACCGGGTGCTCCCTAGTTTGTCCCCATCGTGCCCTCTTTCTCAAGCTCTCCCATGGCTTGGATGGGTGTGGGCTGAGGTTCTGGATCCCAACCTCACCTCACCCATCATCTGGGTCCCCATGACCTCCATTGGACTATCAGGGCCCATGGTCTTTCCACTCTTCCAGTCCCCTAGGGTGGTGGGCAACTTCCCACCTGACTTCCAGTGCCTCCACCTCTTGTATTCATGCCTATGCATGGATGGGTTGGACCTGTGACTTAATCTTAATGAAAATCCTCAAAGGGATGGTCCTTTTTGGTTGAGGTTATAAAAGAATGACTTTTTTTTTTGGGGGGGGCACACCCACGGCATGTGGAAGTTCCCAGGCTAGGGGTCAAGTTGGAGCTATAGCCGCCAGCTCACACTGCAGCCACAGCAACTTGGGATCTGAGCCGAGTCTGTGACCTACACTACAGCTCATTGCAACACTGGACCCTAAACCCACTGAGAGAGGCCAGGAATCGAACCAGCATCCTCATGGATCCTAGTCCGGTTCATTAACCACTGAGCCATGAAGGAAATTCCCTGACTTTTATCTTTTTATACATTCTGTCTTTCTGACTCTTCTCACATGTTGCTCTCATTAAAGTAAGTAGAAAAGTTCACTTGGCAAGAGACTCTGGGCAGCCTCTGACTAACAGCCAGTAAAGAATCAAGACCCTCATCCTAACATCTCATAAGAGCTGAATCCTACGACACCTGTAGGGGTGAGACTTGTAGTGGGAAATTCTCTTGGGGAACCTTCAGATGTGACAGCAGCCCTGGCTGACCCCTTGATTGGAGCCTGTGAAAACCCTGAGCTGTATGACCCCACTAAACTGTGTCCTGATTCCTGACCCACAGAAAAGATCAGATAATAGCTGTTTTTTAAGCCACACATTTTGGAGTGATTTGGGGGTAAATTGCTATCTAGCAACACCCAGGTTCTAGCACTTGGGGCTTTGATCCTATCAATTACAATAAGGCACTTACAGGTTCTCCTGCCTTTTTTTTTTTTTTTTTTTTTTTTTTGGTCTTTTTGCCTTTTCTAGGGCCACTCTCGAGGCATATGGAGATTCCCAGGGTAGGGGTTTAATCGGAGCCACAGCCACTGGCCTACGCCAGAGCCACAGCAACTCGGGATCCGAGCCGCGTTTGCAACCTACACCACAGCTCACAGCAACGCCAGATCCTCGACCCACTGAGCAAGGCCAGGGATCGAACCCTCAACCTCATGGTTCCTAGTCGGATTCGTTAACCACTGCGCCATGACGGGAACTCCTGCCCTTTTCTTAAGACCTCTAAATGTATGATTTTCTGGAATTTGAGGAAAGACAACAGGTTGTTTAGGAAGGAAAAGATCACCCAGGATCAGCCTCCAGGCACATTTTTCTCTGCTGGACAACTGCTTCTCCAGTATAACCCTGCTTAGGCTTTTTGCTAGAAGAAAACACCCTCCTTGCTCTTCTGCCTTGGACTTTCTAGGTTCCAAAAGTTAGCTGGAGTCCAGACTGTATTCTTCATCCTTGACCTGGATTCCAATTCCAGGGCCCGAGTGCTGTGGCTCTGAGCCTGACCCAGTCAACCAATCTTTTATCGCTGCTGAATTCCATGGTTGGTCTGCGGCATTCTCGACCTCCTACTGCACCCACATGGATCTAAACTGCCTGAGCAGCCCTGCAGGACAGCTGAGTCCCCCCACTAGCAGTACACAGCCAGTCCGGAGCTATCAAGACAGGGGCCCTGACACTCCCAGTGCCCAGCTTTTCCTATCACTGACTTCCCAGCTCCACTACCTCCAGAAGGCACACACAGTCTTTCAAAAGCACGGGCCAAGATCTCCACTCCATATTCCTATCTCTCCAGGGGGTGTGGGATGGGACTTGTGACCAGGCCAGCTCTTCAGGGGAGGTGTGACTGCAGCGGCTCCACAGAGAGTTTGGCAACAGGCGCTGCCACTCAGCGGCACAGCAGTGACTCACAAAAGCGGTGGGGAGTGAGATGTGTTGTCAGAATTGTTTCTTAGGCCCTCACAGCAGTGATGCAGCAGACTGCTGACTTGCAGCCAGGAAAACAGAGTAAAAGTTCCTTGTTTTGGCTTCCAGGGACTATCACAGATGATGCCAACCCACTCACCCAATCTGTCCTCATCTTGAGCCCTCTGCTCCTGCCACTTTCTAGCCTAGAATTATTTATTTAAAAAAAAATGTTTATTGAATGGATGAACCCCACATTATGTGAAGCAAAAGAATCGAGATGCAGAAGATAAATGCTGTGCACTTCATTAAATGGTATTTTGGAACAGGCAAATTTCAACTAAGGCGAAAAAAAAAAATCCTATCAGTTGCCCCTGGTTGGTGAGGTTGGCTGACAAGAGATGTGAAGGAAACTTCTGGAGTGACAGAGATGTTCTCTGTTGCAGGGGTGTGGGCTCCTCAGATGTACGCATTTGCCAAAATCGTGCAGCCAACTGTGTGGCTCTGTTATTGCGTCATTTTGGTACAGGTAAACTTTACCTCCGATGAAACTTAAAAAGCAATAATTAATTCAGGGCCAGGGAGTGGGTGGAGTTACAAAGAAGCAGAAATGGCAGAGTATTGATAATTCTTGAAGCTGGGTAATTGGTACCTGGCAGCACATTATGTCATTGTTTACTTTACAGATGTGTAAATTTTGCCACAATAAAAAATGGAAAAATTGTCTATTGAACACATATTCCAAACTAGACAGTAAGCTAAGTGGTGCAGCACAGGCAGAAAAGGCTACAGATACAAAGAAAAGTAAATTAAACCTGGAATTTTTACTTACAAACATTAAGTGCATTAAAAAGGGGGGAATGTGGAATAAAGGGAATAATGTGGAAAGAGATGCTGACCATTTTGTAATATCTTAAATTGTTCTTCATTAATAAACCTTTAGTGTTATAGTGAATATTAATGATGTCATCAAATCTCTAGAGAAAAGTCGCTCTGAAATATCTTGTTTCTCCCCATTCCTGTACCTTTGTTTTTGCTATTTTCATGAATGCTTGCTTCCTTCTGTTCCTCCAAACCTATGTGAGTAAATTCCACTCATGATTTAGCAGCGCTACTCAAAACATGGACCCAAGAAGATGAGACCCTTTTACCAGAGGGTAATCAACCTACTGCTTCTTTCATCGAGAATGTCATGTCATGTTATTTTCCTAAGAAGGATGTCAGCAGAACTGAACATTGTGCTCTGTGACATAGCTGACCGACATTCTGATCTTGGAGCAGCAGGCAGTCCTGGGACCAACACTAGAGCAACCTCCTTAGATTCAGCTGGGGATCTCTGAGGGTGGCGCCCAGGCATCAGGGTGTTTAGATGTAATCCACGTGAATCTAATACATAGCCAGGGTGGAACAAGTGCTTTATGAACTGCTCGAGTCACTTGGTTTCCAGGAAGTCTCTGTGCTGGCTCTTGAGGAGTTTCTTTTATCCACCACCCTTCACATTGCTGACTTCCAATCTGCTGGGGCCTTGTACTTTTTAAACAATTCATGCTTGGTTTCTTCAATGAGAGTGTGTGGACATGTGTTTTTGAGGAAGGGGACTGTCTTTCACTTTTTTGCATTCCTCCCAACACTTAGCACTATGATGTTCAGCAAACATTTGTTCAAAATTTTTATTTAGAAAATAACAAAGTATTTCCTTATGAAAACTTGGCTATAGGGAGCTCCCCTTATGGCTCAGCAGGTTATGCACCTGCCTAGTATCCCTGAGAATGAGGTTTAATACCTGGCCTTGCTCAGTGGGTTAAGGATCTGGCATTGCTATGAGCTGTGGTGTAGGTTGCAGATGTGGCTTGAAACCCACATTCCTGTGGCTGTGGTGTAGGGCAGCAGCAGCTACAGCTCTGATTTGACCCCTAGCCTGGAAACTTCCATATGCCACAGGTGTGGCCCTAAGAAGCAAAAAACAAAAAACAAACAAACAAACAAAACCCAAACCAAAAAGAACTTGCTGTATTCTTTAATTATGACATATATAATCATATATAATCACTATTAGAATAATCACTATTCTAACCTGAAAGGTAAGGTGAGAGTATTAAGAGGTGGGCCTTTGGGAAGTGATTAAGTCATGAGGGTAGAGCCCTCAAGAATGCGATTAGTGCCCTTATGAAAGAGACTCCAGAAACTCCCTCACTCATTCTGCCATGCGAGGAAATAGAATACAGCTTCTACGAATCAAGAAGCCCTCACCTGACATCGAATCTGCCAACACCTTGATCTTGGACTTCCCAGCCTCCAGAATTGTAAGAAGTAAATGTTTGTTGTTTATAAGCCACCCCATCTATGGTATTTTGTTAGAACAATCCAAATGGTTAAAGACATATATGTACTTATAAATATCTCAAGAATTCTTTCACAAAGTATCAAACCAAGTGGTTAATTGTTACTGGGAAATGCTCTTTTATGAAGGAACTATAAAAATAGATGTAAACTTAAAACATAACTTTTCAGTTATTTAATTTTGGAATACATCAATTCAGTGTACTTCCTATCTAACAGAGTCTATCTGTATTATTATTATTTGTGTTTTTGGTTTTTTGGATTTTTTAAACCATGGCTTGCAGCAGCTTGATGTAAGATCTTAATCCCTAGATCAGGGATCAAACCCAAGCTGCACTGGTGAAAGCTCCGAGTCCTAACCACCTAGACCACCAGGGAACTCCCTATATTATTTTTGCCAACTATGCTCATTCATACCATTCATATGCTGACTTGGTTGTAGGGGAAACATTTATTTTAGTGGAGTTACTTGGAGTTGAACTGAACTGACTCAGACCTTGGAAAAGGTCATCATTCTTACCAGATGATCACAAACGAGAAAGGAACTATATGTATCCATTACAGATCAACACCAGAATGCAATGCAGAACTTGTATAAAAATTTTTTTTTCCGGACGTTCCTTTCATGGCACAGGGGAAACAAATCCAACTAGGAACCATGAGTTTGTGGGTTTGATCCCTGGCCTTGCTCAGTGGGTAAGGATCCAGTGTTGCCGTGAGCTGTGGTGTGGGTTGCAGATGTGGTTTGAATCTGGCTCTGTGGCTCTGACGTAGCCTGGCAGCTGTAACTCCAATTAGACCCCTAGACTGGGAATCTCCATGTGCCATGGTCACGGCTCTAAAAAGACAAAAAAAAAAAAAAAAGATTTCCAATGAAAAATGGAAACATTTAGCAGCCCAAAGTGAAGTTGCCTTCAAAAGCTCTCTGGGGAGTTCCCTGGTGGCTCAGTGAGTTAAGGATCTAGTGTTGTCATTGCTGTGACCCAGGTTTGATGCCTGGCCTAGGCACTTCCAGCCAAGAACAAAAGATAAAAGCTCTCTAGAGAGAAACCGCTGTATTCTCCGGATCAGAGAGCCTGTTACTAATGTCCACACTGAGACACACTGCTTTGATTAAACAGTGTATTAACCAGAGCCTGGTTGCTTGAACCACACTGATAAAGACAGTATCACCCTATCTACCAAAAACATTCTTTCCATGCAAGACTTAGCAATGAAAATAAACAAAAGCTTTAGCTGTCAACTACGGCTACCATGAAGAATGGTGAATTTTTTTTTGTTAATGCTTCTTTGTCTTTTCTTTTAATTGCCTAGTTGGTAATGAAAAGTATTGTTCACATTCCTTTATGATATTGTTTTGCTTGAAGTTAATCGTGAAAGAAAATAAGAGAATATCACTTCTCGGAAGCCCACATTTAATTTAACCTAAAGAACTTTACGTAAGAGATTTCATTATGATTCAGAGGCCATTGTTCCTGCATAATACAGTAATTTAGCAAATTAAAGTTAGGAGAGGAGTAGGTAGTATTAACGGGAATGGAAAAAATATATTGAATGATTAATTGCTTGAAGAAAAAAATCACTGTCAACACAGGTTAAACCAGGTGGAATTTAATCACTGCCTCATATTGCCATCTAGTGGTGACTTAC
Source organism: Sus scrofa (assembly GCF_054392235.1). Classification (NCBI taxonomy): domain Eukaryota; kingdom Metazoa; phylum Chordata; class Mammalia; order Artiodactyla; family Suidae; genus Sus; species Sus scrofa. The sequence goes on from NC_139383.1 coordinate 156,090,303, forward strand.
TTCCATCCTAGTGTTAAATGAGGGCTGGGGCTCATCTTAGCCTGAAACTGGCAAATCCAGTTGATCACACACAATAGTGACTGTAAACCATTAAAAAGGTGAAAGGAGAAAGGTATCTTCTATTTAAAATTCATTTAATAAGATGAAGTGAGTTAATATAGATAAGGTAAGCAAAGTAGTAGTAGCTTATATGCTATAACATGAAATTTTAAAATGTTTCTAGGTCTTAGATATGTCCAATATGGATTCTCAATAAATTTTTTAATAAAATATTGAACAAGTACTATGATTACTTTTTTCACAATAAATACTGCAATATTTTTGGGGTTATACCATGGAATACTGAATACTGCTTTGTTTTTTCCTTACTCTGAGCAATTGTAGTTTATCCATTTTTCAAGTAAGTGCAATCTGAAAATCAAATGTTTTTGACGTGGCAGGTGTTTTGGAACACAATTGTCTTTATTTAATGAGATTTATGGAAGGTGAAAAAAATTTTTTTAAAGGACAGTTGCTCCTATGACAACTTGAGGGCATAGTTGAGAGCATAATGGGTAATTTGGACACTTTTAGATCAAATTTAGATATAACAAGGCACTTACACTTAGTTTACCAATATTTGTAATTATAAGCACATTTTTAGAATTACAGCTCTAGTTTAAACATAGACAAGATTCAATATGAATATCATTCTTCTCTTGTGTCAACTATTGTTTTATAAAAGAGACATTGACTTGTTTGGCCTGGGTAAACCTAATCTAATCTATTAGATGTCATTCTCAATAAAGGGTCTAAAGAAAAAATGTCAATAACTAGGCCTGAAATTATTTTTATTTTATTTTAATTAATTAATTCATTCATTCATTCATTCTTGTCTTTTTGTTTTTTTAGGGCCACACCCATGGCATATGGAGGTTCCCAGGCTAGGGGGTCTAACCTGAACTATAGCTGCTGGCCTACACCACAGCCACAGCAACGCCAGATCTGAGCTGCCTCTGCCACCTACACCACAGCTCATGGCAATGCCAGATCCTTACACCACTGAACGAGGCCAGGGATAGGACCCGCAACCTCATGGTTCCTAGTCGGATTCATTTCCACTGTGCCACAACGGGAACTCCCTGAAATTATTTTTAAAATCTACAGTGTGCCTATTCTATTTTGCTTACTGAATTAACAAATGAAAGAAAACCTTCATGAGTATTATGGCAATTTGATTTACGCCAGATGGTGATATGACTTACTGACTGTGAGAAACTACAGTTTCCCTCACAGCTACTCAACTTTGGTGGCAGCACAAACTATATGTAAGTGAACAGGTGTGCCTGAGATCCAATAAAGTTTTATTTACAAAACAGGATGCGGGTTGGATTTGGTCCACTGCCATACTGGGCTAACCTTGATCTCTACCATCAGCAGGGATGTTGTATGTTGATGCATTTTATTAAATTCTATTCAATATTTTTATTATTTATTTATTATAACAAGTATTTATTGAGCACCTACTATGCTCCAGGCATTGCTCGAGATACTCGGGAGATAGCTGGGATTTGTTCCTACTAAGTTACAATGTCACAGAGCCTGCATTCTTTTGGGAGAAAACAAAAAATAACTAGACTGTCAAGCTTTCTTCTCCACTCAAATTAGGCCAAGCCACCAGCTCGTCCCAGGCTGTGCTGGACTCTGAGAATGAAGAGATGGATTTAAAAGGTTCCTTCCATGTGTGTGGGGGTGGTGGTGGTATGAGTGTGTGTCGGGGTGGGGGGAGGTATGAGGGTTAGGAGGAGGAACAAACAGGGGAAACAACAAATCTATTCCAAAAAACACAAAAATAGGGGCGGCCAGAGTGTGTGGAAATGGAGGGAAGGGTCCCATCTGGCTGGTCAGGTCTGCTGGACTGTGGAGGACATTTTGCAGTAAGATTCCAAGGTTTTAATCAACCAAAAAGCCTGGACCCCACACAGGTGATGGCCACTGTGACCAAGCCCAGTGGCCTGAGTCAAGCTGACAGTTTGGCTGTTCCCAATCACCAGTGGAGGCCTGGTGGGCGAGAGACCCATGGCTTCCTCCCATCTCTATGAGTGTTAAGAACCAGCCTGGCCATGTCCTTGGGTTTGCAACTTGCACACACACCCTCCAGGTTCTTGGAGGCTATGGGGCCCTGGAAAGGGCACAGAACATGTGGCCCGGGGCAAATTCCTTTAGCTGTGAGCCTCAGTTTCTAAGCCTGCAACCCAGAGATAATCACACTTTGTGGGAAGAAGAGAGGAGTTAAGACAGAGTGCAGAAACAGCTTGTGAACCGTGGGGGCCGTGGGTGTGGTGAAAATGTTCTCAGTACTCCGTGGAAGCATCCAGACCCATCCAAGAATTATGACCAGGTGCCAGGGTCATCCTTCTTAAGTGAAAGATTTAAGTATAAATAACAACCAGCATTTCTTTCTGTTTGTCCCTCATTGGCTGTTTTGATACATTTAATATTTGTAAACAGAAACACAACATGAACTGGGCTTCTCCCTGCCTCCTGCAGCCTTGCCTGGATGCAGACAGCTGTGTCTGGGCTACTGACTGGGTGTCTGTTGAAGGCTTCACATTGGTGCAGGATACTGTTGCCTTGGTGAATTCACATTGTGTGCCGGTAGGAGGGACATCTCTGATTTATTCTCTGCTCTTAATAATTGAGGTTATCCCTGATGAGGCTTAAAATTAGGCCTTTCCCTCTCTTCTGATTTATTCTCCTTCAGTGTGTGCTTCTGGGAGCAAGGAATGTTCCTTTTTAGAAAGCTGAATAAAGAGAAAAAGGAGAAATGCACATGCTTGCTGTGTTCCTGTTGGTCCCCCTCTCTGGCCCACGAAGGAAAGGAGAGAGAAACCTCACAAAGCACGCATGGTGCTTCTTCTGAAGTCAGGTCCCAGTGATGAGTGCAGTGGGGGAGCCACTTTGAGGGCCTCGCTCCAGCCTGCTTTCTCTGCCAACAGTGAGCTCAAGAATGAGGGGAGCCTGGTGACCCCATGGAGCACAGAGCAGGACCCTCACAATGACAGCTGTGTGACAGACATATGTGCAGGTGAAACATCTTCTAACAGTTGGTAGACTCCACCTTGATTTTGCTGCTAATGTGGCAAACTGGTCAGTAAAGACACTTTCCCCATCTCCTAATAAAAATCACATAGTGCATCTCTAAATTATTCATTAACTCACAGAAACCAGATATAAATTTGGGGGGAGGGGCATTATCACATTATTGCTCTTTTCAAGAGGCATATTTAGGAGCTGGCCACACAGGTACTTAACAATACCTATTGCCATTACTAGTGTGATAAAATAACCTAATGAAGTGTGTTTTTCACAGGACTCCATGCAACGTAAGCATGAGCTGATTAATGATTTCTTTAGACAGGTGTTTCGCTGATGCAGAAAAATCTACCTGTTACACGTTGTTTTATAACCCAAATAAGATTTAGGTTAGGCACGCTGTAGGATAACCTAACAGACCTAACTAATGTTCTAAAATTTATTCAACATGTGGGGCAATTTTAACTTTTTAAGTCTTGGCTAGATACAGTTGGGGGTTTGCAGGGAAGTCTGAAGAAACTGTTAATGATGAACAGCGAACCCAGAAGGACTGATGATATGATGCTAAACCAACACAGGCAGAAGGTCCAGTGATGGCCCAGCAGGGGAGGTTTTCCACATGTTCCCCAGCAGGGCTGAGGTATCCTGCTTAGAATTTCAGGCTGGGAAAGGGTGGTGAGATCAGAAAGAAGATAAACATGAGCAGAAAGGGAAGAATGGTCAGGGAGGCTGGTAAGAGCAGAGGTCATGGCTACGGAGAGATGGGCCAACCGAGAGATGCAGGTGGGATTGGCTGCAGCCAACCTGGGAGATGGCTAAATGTCACTAGCTAAGCCGTAACCTCAGAAGGGCCTGAAGCTGGGGGCAGGGGGAGATGGTGTCCTACTCCTAGACCACATGAGGGCACAGCTTACCCCACATGCACCTGTATCCTCACAGAATGGAGGAGAAAAAGAAGGTGTCATTTTCCTGCCCCCGCCCTGCCCCAAGGAATCAAGAAAACCCAAAGCCTTAGAAACTCAAAGAAACCAAGCTATAGCAAGTGGCTGCTTGGGAGCCCAGAGTTCCCACTCTTTTGGCCTCTGACATAAAGTCACAACCTGAGGACTAGTCTTTCCAGCCTTATGTTATTCCTGGGGAGGGGGCCAAAAAAGAAAAAGAGGACAAGCAAGAAGGAAAGGGGAAGGTGGAAGAGCTCAAGAAGTAATCATCGGACACTGTTTAGACACAGGACAGAAAGTCAAAACCAGGATGATCTGCTGCTCTTTTTAGGTCAGCATATGGGCCTTAGGTCCCCCCTGGGGTGGTATGGGGCCAGGCACAGGGGACATAAAGCGCAGAGTGGCCGCAGGCCTGGTATGCATGGTTAGACACACAGAGTAGATGTTGGACTATTGCCTTAACTGTAAAGAGGAGCTGAGTACAGGATGCAGTGAGTAGGCTTCTGAGTCTTGGCATGAGCTGAGTGCCAACTAGATGCCATGCACAGAGTAGTTTGGGCAAAAAGAGGGAAGAGTGAATCAGGGGAAGCTGATTTACACATTTTTTTTTTTTGTGCATTTATAACTCCTTCTCCCCCTACTCCAACAAGTTTATGAGACAGCTACTATTCATTATCTTCATTTTCCATGAGTAACCCAGGGGAAAAGAGGCTGAAAGCTTGCCCAGGGCTACATAATACTTGCGACGTTTATTTTTATGTGTGAGTCTGTCGAGGCCACGGTGCCGAATATTTGATCAAACACCAGTCTAGATGTGGCTGTGAGGAATTATTTTTAGCTGCAATTAACATCTAAATCAGGAGATTTTGACTAAAGCAGATTACCCTTCCTAATGTGGGTGGGCCTCACACAATTACTTGAATAAAGAATTAAGATAAAGATTTCTGAAAATAGAAGGAATTCTCCATAAGACTGAAACATAGAAACCAACAGAGTTTCCAGCCTGCCACTCTGTGGAATGCAGACTCAAGACTCAGTAAGTCTGACCTGAATTCTCACCCAGCTGGAGCTTGCCTTATGGATTTTGGACTTAGCAGCTCCCACAAATGCATTAGCCAATTCCTTAAAATAAATTTCTCTTTCTTTCTCCATAGATGTGTTTGTGTGTGTGTGTGTGTGTGTGTGTGTGTGTGTGTGTGTATATCCTCTCTCCTTACAGAAAACAAGAAGTAGACAGGGAAAACTATAAGACACTGTTGAAAGAAATTGAAGATGACACAAACAGATGGAAAGATATACCATGTTCTTGGACTGGAAGACTCAACATTGTCAAAGTGACTATACTATCCAAGGCAATCTACAGATTCGATGCAATCTATATCAAATTACCAATGGCATTTTTCACAGAGCTAGAACGATTTTTTTTTTTTATAGGGCCACACCCGAGGCATATGGAGGTTCCCTGGCTAGGGGTTGAATCGTAGCTGCATCTTCCACCTACACCCAGCTCACAGCAATGCTGGATCCTTAACCCACTAAGCAAGGCCAGGGATTGAATCCACATTCTCATGGATATTAGTCAGATTTTTTTCTGCTGCAGCACAACAGGAACTCCTAGAACAAAAAAATTTTTTAAAATTTGTATGGAAACACAAAAGATCCTGAATAGCCAAAGCAATCCTGAGAAAGAAAAACAGATATGGAGGAATCAAGTTCCCTGACTTCAGACTATACTACAAAGCTACAGTCATCAAAACAGTATGATACAGGCACAAAACCAGACATATAGATCAATGAAACAGGATAGAAAGCCCAGAAATAAACCCACCCACCTATAGTCAACTAATCCATGACAAAGGATGCAAGAATATATAATGGAGAAAAGAAAGTATCTTCAATAAGTGGGGCTGAGAAAACTGGACAGCTACATGTGAAAGAATGAAATTTGAACACTCTAACCCCCTACACAAAAATAAACACTAAATGGATTAAAGACCTTAATATAAGTCTGGATACCATAAAACTCTCAGAGGAAAACAAAGGCAGAACACTCTCACATAAATAGCAGAAATATCTTTCCAGATCTACCTCCTAGAGTAATGAAAATAAAAACAAAAATAAACAAATGGGACTTAATTCAACTTAAAGTTTTTGCACAGCAAAGGAAACCATAAACAAAATGAAAAGACAACCCAGAGAATGGGAGAAAATCTTTACAAATGAAGTGACTGACAAGGGATTAATCTCTAAAATATACAAACAACTCATGAAGCTCAATATTAAAAAAAACCAAACAACCCAATCAAAAATTGGGCAAAAGATTTAAATAGACATTTCTCCAAAGAAGACATAGTTATGGCCATAAAGCACACAAAAAGATGCTCAACATCACTAATTATTAAAAAAAATGCAAGTCAGAACTACAACGAGGTATCACCTTGCCTCAGTCAGAATGGCCATCATCAAAAAGTATACAATCAATAAATGCTGGAGAGGGTGTGGAGAAAAGGGACACTTCTTATACTGCTAGTGGGAATGTAAATTGGTACAACCACTATGGAAAATAGTATGGATGTTCCTCAAAAAACTAAAAGTAGAATTACCATATGATCCAGCAATCCCACTCTTCGGCACATATCCAGAGAAAACCATAATTCAAAAGATACATACACCCCAATGTTCACTGAAGCACTGTTGAAAACAATAGCCAAGATATGGAAGCAGCCTAAGTGTCCATCAACAGAGGAATGGATAAAGATGTGGTATATTTATACAATAGGATATTACTCAGCCATAAAAAAGAAAAAAAATAATGCCATTTGCAGCAACATGGATGGATCTAGAGATCATCATACTAAGTGAAGTAAGAAAGAAAAAGACAAATATCATATGGTATCACTTTTATGTGGAATCTAAAAAAAAGATACAAATGAACTTATTTGCAGAACAGAAACAGACTCAGAGAATTTGAGAACAAACTTATGGTTACCAAAGGGCATAGGTAGAGGGAGGGATGGATAGGGGCTCTGGGACTTGCATATATACACTGTGGTATATGAAATGACTGGCCAATGGGAACGTGATGTACAGCACAGGGAACTCTACCCAATATTCTGTGATAATCTGTATGGGAAAATAATCTGGGAGAGAAAGGATGTGTGTATACTTATAACTGAGTCACTTTGGTGTTATAGCATAAATTACCACAACATTGTAAATCAATTATACTTCAATAAAAAAAAGAAGTAAACAGAGAAGAAAAACAGAAATCATCTCTTTGACAAACCCTGATGGCACCTGTCAATCTGGAGCCTGTACTGAGAGGATTGGGATTCCTGGGGGCCAGCCTTCCGCCTGCAGAACAAGGCTGGGAGGACATTTTGCTATCCACAGAGGGCGCTCACCCTGTGGGAGGAGCTCTCATCGCAGAGAACCCATGCCCACCTAGGTCAGGCTCAGGGACCCCTGAGAGCTTTGCCCAAAGCCTACAAGGGTTGTCCACACAGCCAGAGAGAGAGGATCAAAAGCAGGATGTATACTTTCCAAGTGAATAGATGATGATAATGGGGTCCCAAGTACATAAGTTAAAAAGCCCAATGAATGGCAAAATTGATTATATATGCTAATTAAACACAGCAAATGTTGGCTTGTGCACTTCCCCTACAATACCTACTAATTATCATAACGTAGTTATTGATAAGCAAGCCATAAGCAAAGAAAATCGATGGTTTACAATTTTCAGGCCTTTTGGAGAGGGGTGGTCTTTGAATGGAGTAGGAACCATTTCGAGAGTTGCTTTTAGTTCTCGATTTATTTAAATCCTTCCCACTGGAATCTGTACCTGCAAGAAACAGCCTCAGAGACTGAGCACAATTCAGGTTTCATTCTAGCCCATAATACATATAATCTGTGAGCTGGAAAAGCAGACAAAGGCCACTCATATTTGAACACTTACAGAATGTCACATAAAAAGCTGAATATTCAGGGTTTGGCGGGGGGAATATTAGAACACATTTTACGGGATCACTGCACAATTCTCAACTTCCATTCAGATTTGAGAATTTTACCACTGAGATGCAGAGTTATCTGGATGCTCCAAAAGTGCAGAATCTGGGGCTCTGGCAAAGAACAAAAACTGAGGACATTCAGGAGCAGGTTTCAATGGCATCAACAGCCTGTGATAGCATGTGCTCTCCAAGAGTCGTTCTTTGTATGCCTTGGAAAAACCCAAGAAGCTACATGTGTTCTGGGCACGTCCTTGAAAATATGGGCATCAGCAAAATGATTGTAAATGGCCAGGGGTCAGGGTGAAATGAGAGCTACACAGGGAAAAGAAAATGAAAAGGAAAAAGATAGGATTTTGGAAAGGATGCAAACGCATTGAGACTGTGAACATACCTGTTAAATAATTGAAGACTTTGTTCTTGATCCTCAGTCTCAAGGACAACTGTTAGGTTCAGGCTGAGTTCCAACCCTTGCATTTTCCTCTGCAGCTGATGCCTCTTGCAGGATCCCGCGGGTTTGCTCTGCATTGTAACATAAACAGGAATCACAGTTTTGGCAAGATGCTCATCCACTTGTCGCTGCTTTCCTTCCTTTCTCTAAAGCCATCTGTGCTGGAGATGTGGCTGTTTCAATAGTACATAAAAGGACAAATAATCATTGAGTTCACATCTTTCTAAACAAATATCCATTAGTTCATTGAAAATTGGATCATTAAAAGTCATTCGATATAAATAATTGCTTCTTGGGCTAGGAAGAGAGGGGCCATTTTTCAAAAGCAAATGTTGGTATTTTTTGGGTACATGGCTTTGGAGTAAATATTCGCACTCCTTGTAACATGTAAAAATGGGTTCCATGGAAACAGGGAAGAAGGAAAAGGAGGAACCAGAATCTCTTTCTTTTCTTTTAATTTTTATTTTATAGGGAGGTATAGTTGATTTACAATGTTGTGTTAATTTCAGGTGTGCAGCAAAGTGATTCAGTTATACATGTACATATATTTGTTTCTTTTCAGATTCTTTCCTCATGTAGTTTATTATAGAATATTGGGTAGAGTTTCCTGTGCTATACATAGGTCCTTGATTATCTATTTTATATACAGTAGTGTGTACAGAATACCTTTCAAATGTGGCTTCTTCCAAGCTGCTGCCCCAGGACACACATGGCTTGGCCTCAGCTTGGGTTTGAGAGGCAGAGTCAGAGGGAGGTTCACCAGTAAAGCTCATTTTCTTCCCATCAGGGACCTGACCATGATTTCCACCTTAGCTTGGGGCAGCATCTTCATCTCACACCCAATTCAAGACATCTGAGGCTTTGTTCCCTGTGAGCCTCTTCATCCCACATCCCATCTGTCACAAGAGGCCATCTTCCCTGGCAAAGTGCTGATGACAGCCGATTCAAAACCTTCCATGGGGCCCCTTCTGCATCCAAGGCCCACCCAACAACCTCTCTGCTTGCCTGCCTACACCGACCCTTGCTCTCACATACACCTCCTTTGTTGCCATCCTCCTGCTCCAGCCCCCATCCTCCCAGGGTGTGTACCCAGTGCTGGGTCCTGAACCTGCCAGGTGCAGACACATCATGATCCACGCGCTCACTTGGAGTCTCAGCACCATGGAAGAGCTCACTCAAGAGATAGAATGAGGGAGAGGCTGGCTCTCTGCATGTTACTCGTATGCTCACATGTACATGGTCCTTACAGCACTGGATCTTGCCTCTCCTCCCAAGAGAACAAGGGTGGGAAGAGGAGAAATGCCACGGCCACCCTAAGGGGTTGGAACTGCCATAGGGATAGGCTTCTTGCCCTGGTGCAGGGACTTCTCCCCCACAGTTAGGGATGTTGGATATTCTTCTCATCTCTCTTGGCACAAATGACCTGTTATAACAACTAGTGCTGTCCATAAACAACATTAAAATGGGGACATAAAAGACCCTATAGTGTTCCTGGGCCCCAGGATCTCACTGGCTGGTGATACTGGTTGAAATAGAGTAACTTTTGGCCTCTACCTTTATACTGATTAGATCATTTTGCTTTCACAGATGCTCCAGAGCATAACTACTAAATTGGAGCCTTTCTAGCATGGTTTAATAATATGCATTTTTTTAACAGTCCATATTTCTGGTAATGGCAGCCGGCCCTGTTTGTAGTGTAAGAGCAGCAAGCTGATTCAACACCCTGCACAGTGAGAGGAGATGGGTTTCCTTCTGAATGGAGATGTCATGATAACTCATCATAAAGCAGCCCCCTCCAGGCACCCACAGAGGGTGAGTCCCATGGGGCACAGGTGGACCCCTGGATGCTGGAAGGAAGTGAACCCAGAATAGCCAGGAATTTCCTAGGGAATCACTGACAAAATTTAGTGTTTGTGGGGTTTTTTGGTGGTTGTTGCATAGTTCTACAGATTTGTGTAACCACCACTACAATCAGATTATTTCTTTTACAAATCAAATGTTTCTATTTTTATTTTTACTGAGGAACATGTTCAAACATGCAGAAAAGTATAGATAATAATATAAGAAATAGAATATCCATATTTCCAACTCTATGTTCAACAAGTGTTATATTTTCATATAAGAGAATTTTTAAAATAATTAAAATGTTAAAGGTACAACTAATACTCCACTTGATCCTATTCCCTCTCCCTCTTCCTTTTCAGCCAAGGTTATTTCTTTACAAGAAAAACATTAAGCAACAAATAAGTCACTCTGTAATTGACCCTTGCCTAAAAAGTTAAATAACTACTATAATAGATATTCAGGCTATTTTTGACTTACCAACATTTTAAGTTAGATTGTAAAAAGTATTTATCAAAGTTTTTTTAATGTATGACAGATGTTTAATAGCAATAAAGGTCTTGACAATAAAAAATAAAGAACTGTATTGTTCTTGTTTACCATAGTACTCTATAGAGTTGTACTGAATTAATAAATGAATGGATGGAAAAATACTTCTCTGATAAATTTTCGTGTGTATATACGTAACATATATATATTTACAACCTGAAATATGTATAAATATTTATATTACATCATAGCCTAAAATAATGTATAAGTAAAGATTGACCATTTCACAGAATATTATGGGAGCTGTGGTACGTATGGGAGAGTTTACAGTAATATAATTCACAATAACTTTTTTTTTGCTCCCCCCCCCGCCCCCCGGCCCTGAGGCACATGGAAATCCCTGGCTAGGGATCAGATCCGAGCCTCAGTTGCCACCAAAGTTGTGGGAACTTGGGATACTTAAACCCCTGTGCTGGGCCAGGGGTAGAACCTGTGTCCCAGTGCTCCCAAGACACAGTCAGTCCTGTTGTGTCACAGCAGGAACTCCCACAACAGCCTTAAAAACCAAGGATCATTCTTCCACTGAGACAAATCTCAAAATACATGTTACTGTTGTAAAGCTGGGATTCTTAAGTTTCAGGCAAATGAAGAACAATAACCAAACATTTCAAAATCCTTTTCTGTAATTCTCAGATCAGTGGCACCCACGTTCCTAGGCCACAGCATCATATATAGGGATCCCCTTCTTTTGCCTCTGTTCCCACAGTCCTACAACTGCCCCAGTCCTACAACTGCTGTCATCACTTTTCCCAAACCTACCTTGTCTGTCCTGTTCTGTGCTGCTTTTCTCTCTCACATTTCCCTCCCTTCCCTCACTCTTCGTTCCTTTAATATATTAATATTGACTGACCCAAACCCTTTCTCTTTAGAAGGAAGGAGGCAGAAATTGGAATAATTATAAGGCTCTCTTTGGAAGGCTAGCAGAAGAGAATGACTTCCATGCTAATTGTTGGAAATAACAACTTTTCAAAGATATAACATACATACAATAAAATTCCTCCTTTTAAAGTAATACAATCCAGTTTTTTTTTTTTTTAGTATATCATGGATGTACTCAATTTATCACCACTACCTAATTTCAGAACATTTTCATCACCACCCAAAGAAACACTGTATCCAAGAGCAATCATTCCCATTTCCCTTGCTTCTAGTCCCTGGGAACCACAAATCTGTCTCTGTGGATTTATCTATTCTGTATCTATTCTGGACATTTCTTTTTTCTTTTTTTCATCTTTTGCCCATTATTAAAGAGCATGTATTTTTCTCTCTTTCTCTCTTTTTTTTTTTTTTTTTGTTTCTTTAGGGCCACACCTGCAGTATATGGAGGTTCACAGGCTAGGGGTTGAATCAGAGCTACAGGTGCCTACCTACACAAGCCGCATCTGCGACCTACACAACAGCTCATGTCAATGCCAGATCCTTAACCCACTGAGTGAGGCCAGGGATCGAACCTGTGTCCTCATGGATACTAGTCAGATTCATTTCCACTCAGCCATGATGGGAACTCCTATTCTGGACATTTCATATGAGTAGAATCACACAGTATGTGGCATTTTGTAATCAGCTTATTTCTTTTAACATAGTTTTCAAGGTTCATGCACGTTGCAGCATGTTTCAGGCCTCCATGACTTTTTATTACAGAGTACTATTCCACTGTGGATATGTCACATTTTGTTTATCCACTCATCACTTGATGGACATTTGGGTCATTACTTTTTGGCTAGCATGAATAACGCTTCTGTGAACATTCTCACACAGTTCCCCCCCCCCCCCACCTCCCATGGACATATATTTTCATTTCTCCTGGGAGTATACCAATAAATAGAATCCTGGATCATATGGTAACTCTTACATTTTGAGGAACCATGGCAATTTTTGTGTCTCCACCTGTAGAATGAAACCTCAGGCAAACTTCTATTAGCAGGACCTTAATCTATTAACACTTTATGCCTTGCAATTAAAACCAGAAACTTAACCAGCAATTAAAACTCATTAAAACCAGAAAGGTACAAATCGTTCCATCAGACAACTGAAATCACCCCCAGGCTGTATCAGAGGTTGTGGAGGGTTTTATGTGGTATCACGGATCTTTACTTCAGTAACATGAGATTTTAGAGAGACATATTGGTTATTTTTATTAAAATAAAAATCAGGGTTGCGTAGAAGCTCATGATTAAGTACCCTGGCTGTGGTGCCTGATATTTCCAGGAAACCGTCATGAAGCTTTCCACTTAACATAGCAAAGTCTGTTCTTACTTTAGAAATAAAGAAAAAAGCAAGTGAGCAGGTAAGGGCAGAATTCCTCCAGATGAGAGCAAAAAGCACAGAAAGCCTCTGGCCCCCTGGAGCACAGCTTCCGGAAAGAGAACTGCACCCTCTTCTCAGCACCATCCCAAGAGAGGAGCTGGTTGTACTCCTGCTGTCTACACCCAGCGTGGGAGCACCCAGCTCCCGGCCAAGTTCCTCTGCATCCTCTCTTTATAACGGCTCTGCCAGCCTCTGTTTTCTGTGTAGTCGCTCTCAGTCGTAGAACCAAGGCCGACCCCACCCCCACTCCCGCCCCCGCCCCCGCCCCCGGCCCCGCCCCTGGCTTGGTCTCAGTACCTGGCGGCTGGAGCCCGGGCCACGCCTCCCTCTTGAGTAGACCTGCTCCACAGCGGGCCTCCGTGGGCACCGGCTGCCGCTCATGGGCCCCTGCCTGCAGACTCATCCCGCCGCAATCTGGAACCATTGCAGGTCTGTGGGGAGAGGGGCCTAAGATTAACCCTGCAGTGGTGGCGGTAAGGGGATTGCGCGGAGCCAATTAGCCCCTTGCAGTGATGAACTTGGAAAAATGAAGGAGACACAGCCTTGCTGCTTCCCAGAATTCCTCCCCTGGTCCCCAGCGAGCACTTCCCCAGGTATCCCCCTGCATTCCCCCAAATGATTATTTTCAACAACTTAGACATAACAGGCTCAAGGTCTATACTGAAAGGTCTGGTGACAATGGAAAGCTGTGCCTGGGCTCAGTGGGCTCAACTACTCATCTCTGCCTGGACTTCTCTCTACGGTGGTTTGGGATTGGACCTCGCCTGACAGCAGCCTGGCTGCAGACAAGGGAGGAATTTAGCCAAAGCCGGAAGTTGCCTAGGGCATTTGGGTTTTCCTAAACTCTCTGCTGGCTGCCATTCTTTAGCAGCATGGTTCCACTTCTTTTAGAAATTCAGGCCTTTCGGTATTATCACTTGGTTAAATGATTCAATCCCATGTGACCTCTGTCCTCTGATCCAACTCTGGTGTCCACTTAACAGAGTCAGATTATAAGAAGGCATTATTGCTAGTTCAGGGGAGGCTTCTGCACAGGCCATGCCACACTGCAGGTTGTTCAGAGGTAATATGATTGCTGCACCTGCCTGGAGCCCCCAGGCCCTGATTCACCCCAAAACCACTCCCTGGCAGGGTCTGCAGGGGCCAGTTCTCCTCTGGCCTCTCTCCCTCGTCCCCTGTGAGGGAAGTGTGGCCTTGGGGCCCTCTTCCCACTCACATCATTGTGTCTTCTTTCTAAAACTAAAATAATTTGCAGGTGCAGCGAAATGATTTAATGATGCCCAATTTTTTTTTCCAGTTAGTAAATTGATGAAAAGATCTGGTATTATTATTATATTCTTTCCAGTTCCATTTATAGAATCCATTAGATAGTTTTCTGTGTGGAAGTTTTGTCAGAAATCCAAACTCCCTTGGGGTGGTTTAGTGGTAGTGCCGCAAGAAAAGACTCTTCCTGGCTTTGCTTCTGTTCTTACATGTGACCTTGAGAAAATAATCTTATGTCATCATACTCCTTTGTATTAACCACGTGTTTCTGATGTTTCAACATCTTGTGGCCTTGCTGACTCTGAAGAGATTGCCCCTTGAGGGCTGGCCAATTCTTAGAGATAGCAAAGGACTCACCTGCAAGCATGCCTTTCATAAGCAAGCTGACCAATCCAGAGCCCAAACCCCCAAACACCTTTATGAAGCCCTTACACATGGAGCTATTCTCCACCTGCTTTCATCACTACAGGGCCAAGTATTGGAAAACTAGGGACAGCCCCTATGCCCCACAGCCCACTGAAAGTATTCAGATTAGCCCATCCGAAGCCTGCTTACCCTGCCTCACCCCAGCTCTTCCTGCAGAAACTGCAATAAAGATTCTTACACATCTTCCTCCTGCTTTTCCTGGTTCCTCATGGGTCCCCTGGTGCTTACCCTGTATGGTCCTGCCTGGTTAGAACAAACCCTCCTCTTAGCAACTATGAGTAACAGACTATCTTTTCAGTGGCAGTGGGCTGCTTATCTGTTTGCCTCACCCTGCCTGAATAAGGATAAACTGGACATTTCAAAATATCCATGGAAGGACAGGCTTGTAGTTGCCAAGGGGAAGGAGGAGGGAGTGGGATGGACTGGGAATCTGGGGTTAATAGATGCAAACTATTGCATTTGGAATGGATAAGCCAAGAGATCTTGCTCTGTAGCGCTAGGAACTATATCTTGTCACTTGCGATGGAACATGATGGAGGATAATGTGAGAAAAAGAATGTTTATATATATGTGTGTATGTATGACTGGGTCACTTTGCTGTATAGTAGAAAATTGACAGAACACTGTAAACCAAATATAATGGAAAAAAATAAAAATCATTTAAAAAATAAAATAGAAACAAAACATCCATGGAAAGTACAAAGCTGGGGCTGAGCTACAAACAATATGATGAAGCACTTTGAGTCTCGTAAGAACTGGCCGGGAAATCACAGAACCCCACCACTTTCTTCAGCACCGGCAAGGAAGGTCATGTGCCCCATATTGAAACTTCTAAGGGAATTAGTGCCATCTTGTGGTATTTTTTAGTCTCTCAAGCTATTTCTTTTTCTTTTTAACAGCTCTGTATTTTGAGAGCAGTTTTAAGTTCACAGCAACGTGGAACAGAAAGGACAGTGAGTTCCCATGTATCTCTCCACCCCCTCACACTCACATTATTAACATCCCCCACCCGAGTGGAATGTTTGTTACAGTTACGAAACTACTTTGATAAGGCTAATCACCCAGAGTCCAAAGTTCATATGAGGGTTCGCCTTTGGTGCTTTACATTCTATGGGTCTGGACAAATGTATAATATATGTGTTTATCCTTACAGCAGCACACAGAATAGTTCACTGCCCTAAGACTCCTCTGCATTGCCCCTAGTCATCCCTCCCTCCCCTCTAATATCTGGCACCCACTGATTATTTTACTGCCTCCAAATGTCACAGGCCATTTTTACTCTAAGATTCTCTTTATTTGGATGCCTACGTAGGGCTGGCGCCTGATATAAAATAATGGTGAGAAGACAGACAACTTCCCTACCCAGAGAAAAGGTACAGGTTGGGAGAGAAAAAAGTCAGATAACAAATGAATAAAATAATTACAATATAGCTGGAAAAGATGCTCAGAGATATCTTACATAGAGTGGAAAGGTGGCACATAAGCCAATACTTCCAGGATGAAAAGAAGTCAGGTGTTAAGAGTGGACAGAAACAATGACCTGGCAGGAACTCAGAGTGTGTGATACCCCAGAGCAGCGGAGAGGGGACAACATCTGGGCATCTGATGGCTGCGTGAACTGGCATGTGGGCTCGGAGGGTGTGGGATCAGGGCCATGTTGGAAAGGCTGTCAGGAGCTCAGTCTCGCCAACCTTCTATGTTCTGATAAGAAATTTGGATTTTCCTCTGTTTGCAGTAGAAAGTTCCTGAGGGCTTTACCCAGGGGAGGGTTATCATCTGAAAGATGTTTTCAGAACTTGTATTAATTATCAGAAGCCTCACATTTGAGGTTGTTAGCAATTTTCATTACATTTGCTCTACCATTTGTTCTCTCTCCTGCTATAATATTTTTCTGAACTATTTGAATATAAATTATATACATCATGACACTTTACCCCTAAATTCTTCAGCTTGTTTTTACTAAGAATGGAGATAATCTCTTATATAACCTTAGAACAATTATCAACTTCATAAATTCATGTTAATCTTGTTATTTAATATTCCATTCCTATTGCAGTTCTGTCTGGCCGATCTAATAATGTCCTTTATAGATGTCTACCCCCCAGGAGCAACTTGGGAGTCAGGCGTCACATTTACTTGCCATGGCTTTTTCCATGCCCTTTAAGCTGGAACATTTCTACAGACTTTGGCTTTCATGATATTACATTTTTAAAGAAAACAGTTCCTTCTCCCCCATCATTACAATTTTGTTAATACTATGTCCCTCATTTTGTGTTTATATGATGTCTCCTTGTAATTACACTGGAGGTATGCACTGGGGGTACAGGATGTCCATCTGTTACTCATAGGTGATGTTAAGTTTGCTGCCTCCCCCTCAGTCAAGGTATTGTGTGATTTCTTAACCCTATGATTACTTCCCCCCCCTCCATTGCAACTAATCAACAGTCTATAGGGAGACACTTTACAACCATAAAAGTATCCTGCTGCATCACCAAAGTGCTCCCAAGATTGCTCTTGCCTCTTTCCATCTTTACAGTGATGGTGGCAAAGAGATGATTTTTCAATTCCACATTTACCTCTGTATTTCCCATTCAGGTTCGGCTGCTCTGCGCTATCTCTCCCGGTCCTTGCCTACACACAACAAGGATTTGGAGGTGCAGGCCAAGAAGTGCAGTAGCTGCACTGGGATAGAGGCAGTGGCCCTCATCTCAAAAGGATGGAGGCAGGTGGTCTCTCAAGGCAGGAGCAATCAGCTCAGGACAAGAACAGTTCTGGGTGGAAGGAAATTTCCCCTTGAACCGACACCTCAGTGTAACAGTTCTGACCTGGGCTCTTCTTTTTTTTTTTTTTTTTTTTTTTTTGGTCTTTTTGGAGCTGCACCTGTGACATATGGAGGTTCCTAGGTTAGGGGTCGAATTGCTGGCCTACACCACAGCAACAGTAATATGGGATCCTAACTGAATCTGTGACCATTCACCACAGCTCATGGCAACATCAGATCCTTAACCCGTTGAGCAAGGTCAAGGATGCAACCTGCGTCCTCATGGATGCTAGTCAGACTCATTTCCGCTGAGCCACAGCAAGAACTCCTGACCTGGGCTCTTTTAATGAGCCATTCTGGTCCATCTCCCCAAGAGAAAAAACGCTCCTGCCAGTTACCTCAGAGGTTGAAATCAAGAGTTAAGTCGCAGTGTACAGCAAGTCTTATTTAAGCCCTCAGAGAGAGCAGGTCGCCCTAGGTAGGGGCTGGTGCTGGCTGCAACTGGATCTTTACTTATATTCCTGTATCATGGACCTGTTTGAGGACCCCCTATTCTCTTGCCCCATGCCCCCTAATTACATGCTCCCCCCCAGCCCTGCATGCACAAGGGCTGAATGTTGTTTTGATCTCTGTATGGGGGGGGGGGGCATTTGGATCCTCTGATTGGTTCCGGACAGGACTCCTTATTTGCATAGAAAAAAGGTTATAGGGAGGTACTCCAAAGAGCATTCCTCTGGTATCTGCAGGTGTCTTCATTGTTTGTTCACAGGCCTCCTGTTTTTTGGTAACAATAAATGGCCTATTTTGAATTACCTGCATCAAAGTCCCTAAACTATCCTACCTAACATTATCAGTAGGAATTCCTCTATTTTTCAGTGGTTTATCACACACTCTGTACTTAATTGTTTTTGATACTCAAATGGTCCCAGGTGTGGCCAGTGGGAGCCCCTCCAAGCTGGTTCCCATATTCTTGTGGCAAGTTCCTATCATTTTGGAGGTGGTGGTGAGCACTACTTTACTTTCCAGCAGAACAACGTGCTCCAGGTTTATCTTCAACCTACATGCTCCAGCCCTGGAATCAGCCCCTTCTCCAGGAACCCTGGTTCCTTTAGTGAGCAATGACATCAGCGATCAAAACCTTGACACTAGGTGTGTTCATTGCTGCTGGGTATATTTGCTTCTTGACCCCGTCAGCATACAGATTGAGGAAAAATATGCATGGATGTATACATACACATATGCACATACACATATGTGCATCAGTGTTAAGTACATGTGCACACAAACAAGCATATTCACACATTTAATGAGTTCATACTGATCTCTCCAATTCCAGTCTATTTTCATAGGGTTGTTTCCTGACTTCTCATATTCTGTATTCATATCTTTCTTCTACAATAAGAATTGTAGTTCTCAATAACATCAACACAGCTACTCATTTATTCCATCTTATTACACACCAAAATTTGTTTCAGAACTCCTTTGCTGAGGAGTTCCTGTTGTGGCTCAGTGGGTTAAGAACAAAACGTTATCTCTGTGAGGATGTGGCTTTGATCCCTGGCCTTGCTCAGTGGGTTAAGGATCTAGTGTTACCAGAAGCTGCGGCATAGGTTTCAGATACAGCTTGGATCTGTGTTGCTGTGGCTGTGGTGTAGGCTGGCAGCTGCAGCTCTGATTCAACCCCTAGCCTGGGGACTTCCATATGTTGCAGGTGCAGTTCTAAAAACAAAACAAAACAAACCCCAAAAACATCTTTAACATGTTTAAGTGTCATTTACTATTTCTTTTTGTAAATTGTGTATTTCTCTATGGGATTTTGGATGTTTTTTGTTCTCAATTTTTAAAATAGTCATTATTTGGGAAATTAGTCCTTTATCTGTGGTGTACATTGAAAATATTTTTTTCCCAATTTGTCATGTTTCTTGACTTGCTGATAGTGACTTTTCCCATGTGAATGTTTAAATTTTTTAAGTAGTGAAATATATCCATCCTTGTTCATTGATTTGCCTCTAGGTGTTGAGTCATAGTTTAGGATGCCTTTACTTATACCAAAGTTGAAGAATTCACCTCTATTTTCTTCCAGTATTTGTATAGTTTCTATTTTTACACTTAGATTGTTCGCTCATCTTCAGTTCATTCTTGTGCCTGATGTAAGGAATGGTTAACTTCAACTTTTTTCCTAATGGTCATTGAATTCTCCTTCTACTGTTTATTAAAATCCTCACACCATTAAAAAAAAAAAAAGACTGCATTTTCCTAGTTACTTGAGATTCAATCTAGATCATCTACTAGATTTTTGATTTTTCTGTTCTATTTTGAAATTTCTGTTCTATTTGTAGATATGTCTGCCTATTCATTTTCCAGTTGCATATTCTTTTTTTAATTGAAGTAGAGTTGATTTACAATGTTTCAGCTGTACAGCAAAATGATATATATATCCTTTTCCAGATTCTCTTCCACTATAGGTTATTACAAGATATTGACAATAGTTCCCTGTGCTACATGGTAGGTCCTTGTTGGTTATATATATTATACATAGTGGTTTGTATCTGTTAATCCCAAACTCCTAATTTATCCCTTCCCCTCTTTTCCCCTTTGGGAACCATGAGTTTCTTTTCTAGGTCTGTGAGTCTATTTCTGTTTTGTAAATTATATTCGTTTGTGTCATATTTTAGATTCCGCATATGTGATATCAAATGATATTGCCCATATTCTTAATTATAGAGCCTTTGACATGTCTTAGTATCTAGTAGGGTTAGCCTTATAGCTCTTTTTTTTTTCAGTGTTTTTCTAGCTATTATTATGTGTTTAATTTTCCATGTGAACTTTAAGATCAACTTTTCTAGTTTCATAGAAAGGCTCAATGGAATTTTTATTGGGATCCCACTAAATTTCTAGGTACACTAAGGGGTTGGGACATGTGGCAATATTATTCTAACCAAAAACACGACTTTTATCATCAATTCAAATCTATTTCTGTGACTTTCAGAAGCATTTTAATTTTTTCTTCATAAGCGTTATGAATATTTCTTGCTGGCTCATTTCTACTCTTTTATCTTTTTTATTCTTACTATATATGGGATTCTCCAAGTCACTACATCTTCTAACAAGTTATTACTCATTCATATGAATACTATTGGGTTTTGCATTTTAATTTTATATCCTGATATCTTGATTAATTATTTCATTTTGTGCCAGTTTTATCATTTTTTTAATCTAGAGTTTTCAAGATAATATTATTATTATTATATTATTTTCTCTAGTCAAATCCCATTAACCTAATACCTCTCTAATAGTGTTAAATGGTAGTAGAGTTCATGGACATCCCTGTCTGTTTCTGACCTCAGGGCAAAGGCTTCTAGAGCCTTCTCATTAAGTAAAACAGTGGTTTTATTATTGGAGCATGTATATATATATGTTAACATATATATGCCAACCCTGTTTTTTTAAGAGATTTTATTAGGAAAAGAAAAAGCTGTTTCGTTTTGTCAAAATCTTTCCTAGCATCTATGGGAGTTCCTAATATGATGAATTATATTCATGTAAAACCTAATATCAAAGCATCCTTTGTGGTCCTGTTATAAAAGCCACTTGATCATAGGATACTCTTTTCTTTGTTTTGTCTTTTGTCTTTTTGTTGTTGTTGTCGTTGTTGTTGCTATTTCCTGGGCCGCTCCCTCGGCACATGGAGGCTCCCAGGCTAGGGGTTGAATCGGAGCTGTAGCCACCGGCCTACGCCAGAGCCACAGCAACGCAGGATCCGAGCCGCGTCTGCAACCTACACCACAGCTCACGGCAACGCCGGATTGTTACCCCACTGAGCAAGGGCAGGGACTGAACCCGCAACCTCATGGTTCCTAGTCGGATTCGTTAACCACTGCGCCACGACGGGAACTCCGGATACTCTTTTCTTTATATAGTGTGGAATTTCTGTTCAATTTGATTAATAGTTTAAGATTTTTGCATCAATATTCATAAGCAATGTGAATTTTTAATTTTCTTTTATAGTGCTATCTTTATCAGACTCAGGTATCACTTGTCACTAAAAGTTTAAATATTTTCCTTGTTCTGAAACAATTTACTAGCATTGGTGCAATTTTCTCTCCAAAGATTTTTTTTTTTGGGCCACCCCACGGCATATGGAGTTCCTGAGCCAGGGATCAGATCTGAGCTGCAGTTGTGACCTAAGCTACAGCAGTGGCAATGCCGGATCCTTAACCCACTGTGCCAGATGGGGGATTGAACCTTTATCCCAGCACTCCCAAGATGCCGAATATCCCAGTGCCCCACAGCAGGAACTCTTTCTCTGCAAAGATTTGATTGAATTCTGTAATGGAAGGCACCATCTGGGCCTGGTGCTTCTTGTGAGATAATTATTTATTTTTATTTATTTACTTTTTGTCTTTTGTCCTTTTTAGTGCTGCACCAGCAGCATATGGAGGTTCCCAGGCTAGGGGTCTAATCGGAGCTGTAGCCACCGGCCTATACCAGAGCCACAGCAATAGCAGATCTGAGCTGCATCTGCGACCTACACCACAGCTCACGGCAATGCCAGATCCCCAACCCACTGAGCAAGGCCAGGGATTGAACCCGAAATCTCATGGTTCCTAGTTGGATTCGTTTCCAGTGCACCACAATGGGAACTCCAAGATAATTATTTGGTATAACTTTACTTCCTCTATGGAAATTAAAGTGTCAAAGTTTCTATTTCTGCTAGGGTAAATTTAATTTGCCTTAAGAAATTATCACTTCTTTTCAGTTTTTGAATTTATTTGTAGGGGTGTGTAAAGTAGTTGCTTGTACTTCATTAAATTTCTTCTGTATCAATAGTTATTTCCTCAGTATTCTTATTCTGCATATTTGTGCTTGTTTTCTTTTATAATGATTGTAGAAGTAAATGGTTTGTCTGTTTTGTTTATGTTTCTGAGTCAGGATTTTGATTTATTTTGTTTCATTTTGTTTGCTTTTTAGGGTCAACCCTCAGCATATGGAAGTTCCCAGGCTAGGAGTCCAACTGGAGTTACAGCTGCCGGCCTACGCCACAGGCACAGCAATGCCAGATCCGAGCTGCGTCTGTGACTTACACCACAGCTCACAGCAATGCCGAATCCCCAACTCACTGAGCAAGGCCAGGGATTGAACCCGCAACCTCATGGTTCCTAGTCGGATTGTTTCCATTGCTCCACGACGTGATCTCCTGATTGGGTAATTTGAATTAAGATTTTTCAGTTCTGGAGTTCCCATCGTGGCGCAGTGGTTAATGAATCCGACTAAGAACCATGAGGTTGCAGGTTCAATCGGTCCCTGGCCTTGCTCAGTGGGTTAAAGGATCCGGCGTTGCCGTGAGCTGTGGTGTAGATTGCAGACACGGCTCAGATCCCGAGTTGCTGTGGCCCTGGCATAGGCTGGTGGCTACAGCTCCGATTCAACCCCTAGCCTGGGAACCTCCATATGCTGCAGGAGCGGCCCAAGAAATGGCAAAAAGACAAAAAAAAAAAAAAAAAAAAAAAAAAAGATTTTTCGGTTCTCTCTCACGTTAATTTCTGCTTGTATCCTTATTATTTCCTTTCATGTGATTCCTTTTGCTAAATTTTGTTGTCATTTTTCTATATTTTTTAAATTTTGAGAATTTATTTCTTTTATTTTTATTGATATAGGTGTTAGAGTTATAGATTTTCCTCTGATCACTGATTTAAATGTATTCCATAGATTATTTATTTATTTATTTGCTTTTTAGGGCTGCACCTGTGGCATATGGAGGTTCCCAGGCTAGGGGTCAGATCAGAGCTACAACTGCTGACCTATGCCACAGCCACAGCAATGTAGGATCTGAACTGCTTCTGAGACTTACACCACAGCTCACAGCAACGTCTGATCCTTAACCCACTGAGCAAGGCCAGGGATCAAACCCACAACCTCATGGTTCCCAGTCAGATTCATGAACCACTGAGTCACGACGGGAACTCCCGGAAAAATTATTTATTTCCCCTTCTATTTTAAATGATATTCTTGCTGGATAGAGTATTCTAGGTTGCAGATTTTTTTTTCCTTTCAGCACTGTAAATATTTCTTGCCACTCCCTTCTGGCCTGTAGGTTTCTGTAGAGAAATCAGCTGATATCCTTATGGGGGTTCCACTATAATTAACACTTTGCTTTTCTCTTGCTGCCTTTAGAATCCTCTCTTTATTTTTAACTATTGCCATTTTTATTATAATGTGTCTTGGTGTTGGTCTGTTTGGGTTCAACTTGTTTGGGGCCCTCTGTGCTTCCTGTATCTTGATATCATTATCCTTTAGATTTGGAAAGTTTTCAGCCATAAATTCTTTAAATATATCTTCAATCCCCTTTCCTTTTTCTTTTCCTTCTGGAATTCCTATTATGTGTAGGTTGACCTGCTTTCTGTTACCCCACAGCTCTCTTATATTGCTTTCATGCTTTTTCATTTGTTTTTTTGTCTGCTGTCCTGATTGGGTGATTTCCATTATTCTATCTTCCATGTCACTAATTTGTTCCTCTGCATTATTCATTCTGCTGTTTATTGCCTTTATCTCAGTTTGCATCTCTGCAAATGGATTTTCTAGTTTTTCTTGGCTCCTCCTCTGCATTGCTGTTCATATGTTCTCTTAATTCCTTGATATTCAGCCTTAATTCCTTCAGAATTTTCACTGTCTCCGTTTTGAACTCAATGTCTGTCAGACTGCAGAGGTCTATTTCATTGTTGACTGCTTAGGTGAATTCTCCTGTTCCTTTAACTGGGAATGGTTTCCGAGCTTATTCATCTTGCTTCTGTTTTTATTTTTTCTGTGAGTTTGGGGAATCCAAACTGTAGTCTTGTAAGGCTACTTTTATGCAAGAGCACCCCTTTGTATTTTGGGAGTGTTACTATTTATTTTTGGTGTAGGAGTTTGAATATTTGCTGTCTTTTTCTTCAGTGTGAGCAGGCTTTTATTCCCAGGATGCTCAGTGTGTTTTCAGGGAAAAGGAGGCAATGAGTAGGGCCAGCAGTAAGTGCCTGGTCGTTGGGCTCTCAATAGCAGCAAGGACCTGCAGGAAGGTGGCACAGGCTACTCCTAGTTGCAGGGTCCTAGGAAGCGGTAATGAGCTCTAGGTAGATCTACAAGGTGACCAGAGCATTTGTTAGTAGCAGCAGCAGGGTGTGTGATTTCCCAGGGGAGTAAGAGCAACAACAGCAAGTGTTCAACTGCAGTGCCCCACTCTGAGGTGATTGGAACCGCAGGTGGTACCTGTTCAAGGACCCCTGGTGGTAGCGGGCCACAACCACCTCTGGAGTCAGTGATAACTGTGGTGGTTTGTCCCCAGCACCTGCAGACCTTGCATGGAGCATCCCGTCTCACTTAGCCAACATAAGAGGTGCTGCACAGGCTGCTCCTAGTTGCAGGATCCTGGGAAGTGACAGAGATCAAGTGTGTGGGTACTGCCTGGAGCATTTGGCAGTGGCAGCAGCAGGGTGGGTTTGTTCCCAGGGGTGCAAGAGCACCAACAGGTGATGTTCAGTCACAATATCCTCCTCTGTAGTGCCCTTGAGGTGAATGGGGCTGCAAGTGGTGTCTATTCACAGACCTCTAGTGGTGGCGAGCCACTCCCACATCTGGAGCCAGAGATAACTGTGGTGGTTTGCCCCTGCCTCCTGTAGACCACGCAGGAAGCACCTTGTCCTGCTTAGCCCCCACAGGAGGTGTTGCACAAGCTGCTCCTAGTTGCAGCTGCCTGGGAAGGGATAGTGATCAAGAGTCTGGGCATTGCCCAGAGTGTCTGGCAGTGGCAGCAACAGAGTGGGTGTGCTCCCAGGTGAGTGAGAGCAACAGGTGGTGTTCTGTCACAATGTCTTTCTCTGTAGTACCCTCTGAGGTGGTTGGGGCTGCAAGTGATTTTTGTTCAGATATTCCCAGTGGTGGTGGGCCATGCCCACCTCTGGAGTCAGAGATTACTGCAGTCATTTGCCTCCACCACCTACAAACCACACAAGAAGCATCCTGTCCCACTTAGCCCACACAAGAGGTGCTACATCAGCTGCTCCTAGCTTTAGCGTCTTGGGAAGGGACAGTGACCAACTGTCCAGGCGCCACCCAGAATGTTTGGCAGTGGCAGCTGCAGGATGGGTGTGTTCCCAGGGGAGTGAGAGCAACAGTGTATGGTGCATGGTTGCAGTGCCCTCTTTTTTCTTTTCTGCCAACCCCTGAGGTGACTGGGTTTGAAGGTGGAGCCCACTCACAGGCCCCAAGTGGTGGCAAGCCACGCCTCCCTCTGGCCTCCGGGAGGACCACTGCAGTCTGCCCTGCCACCTGTAGTTCGTGAAAGAGGCATCACATTGCACTTAGCCCCCTGATGCCCTTAGCCCACACAAGAGGTGCCTGGCCATTGGTAGCCTGCACGAGAAGCACCCAGTCTCCCCTAAACGAGCAAGAGGCTTCTCACTGCCTGTAGCATGCACAGACCCACCCCCGCCGGCTGAGAGCCCGTGGGTATGCGCATGCTCCAGTGCAGGGAGTTTCCTATGGCGGCCACCCCTCCTCCCCTCCCCTCCCAATAATGGCGCCTTGCCTCTCCTTCGGGGTGGAACTTCTCCCTAGTTCCCTCTGCCCTGGTGTTCTCCCCCTCAGCCCATGGCGTACCACTCCCTCGCCTGTGGTGCCCTTGTCCTTAGTCCCTCAGGCTGACCCCACACAGCCAGCCCCAGTCCTTTCCCTGGAACTCACCTCCGTAGCCTAAGTCTCAGGGTCTCAGGCTGTGGTGTCCAGGCCGGTGGTTCAGATGATCTGTGCAGCTCTCACAGATGGTCTGCTTTGCCCTCCTCCGTCCAGCTGCTGCACTTTTCTCGGCGACTTTGAGGTCCCTCTGACTCAGCTGATCTCCCTGTCGGTTAGGTGTCTTCCCAGGATGTGGGTTCCTTTTCTCCTTCACAGCTCCCTCTTGGGAATGCTAGTCCTGTCCTGATTCCTTTTCTCTCTTTTTTTCTTTTGTTCTACCCAGTTATGTCAAGAGTTTCTTGCCCTTTTTGGAAGTTTAAGTTCTTCTGCCAGCATTTGGTTGATGTTCTGTGTGAGTTGTTTTACATATAGATGTGTGTGTTTTTTATGTGTTTGTGGGAGAGGGTGAGCACGGCTTCTTACTCCTTCACCATCTTGCTCCACTGGTTGAGTTTTTTTTTAAGGGCTGCATCCGCGGCATATGGAGGTTCTCAGGCTGGGGTCAAATCAGAGCTACAGCCACTGGCCTACTCCACAGCCACAGCAACACCAGATCCCAGCCACATCTGCAACCTACACCACAGCTCATGGCAACACCAGTACCTTAACCCACTGAACAAGGCCAGGGATCGAACCCGCAACCTCATGGTTCCTAGTCGGATTGGTTTCTGCTGTGCCAAGATGGGAACTCCCCCTTTGTCTCATTTAACACTTTCTGTTCTTGAATAATTTTTTAGCATAAAAAACTATGTTCCAAATATTGCCTAGAGGATACTTATGCCAAAAATTATTTGTTGTTTATCTGAAATTCAGACTTAACTGTGCATATTATCTGGCAACCCTAAACACAAAAAAGCCCTACAGTGAGGATCACTGTCTGCACCCAAATTGTGTAGTCTAAATGTCAATTCCCACTAAAGGGACTAGTACATGGCACCTTGGAGAAATGACATATTCCATGTGCACAAGATGAGTCTGGAATATTTTACCACATCAGAAAGCAAGGGAGTGATTAAATGTTTCAGGAGTCAAGTTGAAGAGATTTCTACTCCACAAGAGTACAAAGCCATCGATAAACCAGGCTTAAATGTTTTTCTTCATCAGTCAACTGGTCACACGGAATTTCCCATGAGGCCATCAAAGCTGTTGTCATGTGGGTGAATCACTTATGCAACTGACTTGTGTTTCTAGAATCTGCTTGAGCCTGATCTTGTATATCCCACTTTATTTGATGCAGAGTGCTGCTGTGAACAAGCCCAGACTCAGGGTTTAGAGAGTCAAACAACACCCCAGTTCATGATGAGCAACTTAGGTAGCTTGGTAACTTGATGACCATGATTCTTCTGGTAGCAAAGCAGAAGCTGCTTCTCAAAAGCAGAGACTGACATGCTTTTCTTCCCAATCCTAAAGGACAATGCTGTGATTCACCTGTAATAGTTGTCAAAGATCATATTCCCATCGTGGCTCAGTCGTAACAAACCCAGCTAGTATTCATGAAGATGTGGGTTCAATCCCTGACCTTATTCAGTGGGTTAAGGATCTGGCATTGCTGTGAGCTGTGGTGTAGTTCAGACATGGCTCAGATCCTGTGTTGCTGTGGCTATGGCATGGGCCAGCAGCTGCAGCTCTGATTCTCTGGGAACTAAAAAAAAAAAAAAAAAAAAAAGTGAGTTGTCAAAGATCATGTTCACCACACTTATCTTCCAAAGCCACTTTCAGCACCATCAACTCTCTAGATCATATGGTCTTTCATATGGTGAAAGAACAGCTTGCATAGCAGCTCACCTTGTTTCAGAACTTTTTGTTCTTGGTCTTACTCAAAACCTAGTCTTTTGAATTAAGCAGCAATTAGGTCAGGTAACATGCCCAGATGAGGTATAAGCTGTCTCCAAGATCCAGAGAGGCCCATTAGGCATCATGCCTCTTAGTGAAAAGAAGGCAAGATGCAGGAAGTTTTCCTTCACCCTGGAAATGGCATTGCTGGTTGCCTGGAACTACTGGACCACTAAAAACTTCACTGAGATTAGCAGGCCCCTGAATTTTTTAATTTGGGGGTTTATTTCTCTATATATAGCTTCCACATGTCTATCAAAGTAGTGTTTCCTATTTCCTGCTTACCAGGTACAATCAGCATGGTACTATCAATGATAGAATACAGTAATCAATATCTTTGTGGACTAGATTATGACATAAAACCAAAGAGTTTATCTAGCCCTGAGATAAGAATATGAAGATATTGTTAGTCTTGCCAGCTGAAACAAAACTGCTTTTGATAGCTTTTAACTAACAGGGAGAGAGAAAAAAAGCATTAGCCAGAACAGCAGCTGCATAATCAGAGCTTATGTTGATATACTCCACCAATAATAGCATATCTGGAAGAGCAGCTACAACTAAAGTCACCACCTAATTAAATTAGTGATAAGGCACTGTAATTCTTCAATGCATATCTGTCATCTACACAAGCTAAATAGGGGAGGTAATGGAGGTGTGGTGAGAATCTCCACACCTGCACCTTTCAAGTCCTGGAGGGTGACAACATCTCTGCAACTCCTTCAGGAGCGGTTTACTATTTTTGAAGGTTGAGAAAATTCAGTGGCTTCCATTGAGCCCTTCTTAGTAGAATAGCCTTAAGTCCATGGGTCAAGGAATCACCATCGGGTTTCTGCCAGCTGCTAAGGATGGCTATTCAAACTCTGCTTTCTGAAACTAGGGAAATAAGTACAGTGTGAGTTCGGGGAACTGATTAGCTCACTGTGAGCAGATCCTAGACCAAACCTGGACACAGTCCAGATGTCCAGCAACAGACAAATGGGTAAACAAATTGTGGTGTAGCTGTACAATGGGATACTATTCAGAGAAAGAATGGGGCAGAGGAATAGATATATCTGACAACATGGGTAAATTTCAAAATATTATACTGAGTATAAGAAGCCAAACAAAAGGAGTACACATTATATGATTCCATTTATAGAAAACTCTGGAAAATGTATACTAACCTATCTGACAGGAGGCAGATCAGCGGTTTCCTGGGGATTGGGGATGAGGGCCCGAGAGAGACAAATTACAAAGGAGCCCAAGGACACTTTTGGGAGGTCCAGTTAAGGCCATGCAGGAACCAGACAGTAGCAGGTGGTGAAGAGAATGAGAAGGCTGTGTAGCCTGTGAGTTTGTAATCAGGGAAGGCAATAACAAAGACAGTGGTATTAGTGTCACACTTTATGGACCCTCCTCCTGGGAGCTCTGTGTGACTTCAGTTAGCATACTTCAACTGGCTTGTCCCCTCAGCTCCTCTGGCAAATCTATTCGGCTCCTCCAGAGGCATTCATTCTTCTCTCTCCCTTTCTACTATCTGCCAACCTTTGTCTTCCAGAGCATCTGTTCCTCTTCTTGACCGCATCGGTCCAAACTAAACTCTCCCATTTGGGGTCCCCAATGGCATTCATGACCTGTATCTCACCACAACATGTTCAGTTAAACTTTACCCAAGTTGAAAGGCACTGCAGTGCTAAGCATATGAACACTGTACCAGATTATCTAAGTTTGACTCTCATGTCTGTTATGCAATGGTGCTGTGACTTGATCAACTCATTCAGCCTCTCTGTGCTTCAGTTTCCCCATCTATAAAAGGACATAACAATAGTGTCTCTCTTCCTATTAAAGGAATTAATTTATGTAAAGAACCTAGAACAGCGAGTTCCCCATAGTGGCTCAGCGGTAACCAATCCGCCTAGTATTCATAAGGACGTGGGTTCAATCTCTGGCCTCAGAGGGTTGAGGATCCGGCGTTGCCATGAGCTGTGGTGTAGGTCACAGATATGGCTTGGATCCTGCATGGCTGGGGCCGGCAACTGCAGCTCCTATTCAACCCCTAGCCTGGGAACTTTCATATGCTGCAGGTGTGGCTGTAATGAGCCAGGAAAAAAACAAACAAACAAAACTAAACAAACAAACAAACAAAAAAAACAGAACAGTGTTTGCCACATTCTAAGCCCTAGGAATGTAAATTAAAAAACTTTTGTTTTACTACAGGAAGGTTTGTGCTGATATTTATAAAGATATATGTGGCATTTGCCCTACCCTCAAGGAGCTAGCAGTTTCATGCTGTCAGAGTCAAATTTTCATAGAAACTTGTCTGCCTTGGTGCAGCTGCTCTGCACTTGGGCAGCCTAGGCGTGAGACCAAAGAAGGTTGATTCTAAACGGCCACTTTTCAGAACCTGGTGGCAAGTTAAAAGAATGGTGACTGCCAAGAGGGGAAAGATAAGAACCATTCTGGGAAGGGAGATCTTAGCCTTTCCAATACTTCTGACAACTTGCATTTCAGCTGAAAAATGGCATGCTGGTAACTCTGAAGGCACCGTGAGCCTATTCAGGGTGCATGCCACTCTCCAGGCCACTCTGTTCACAGCAGGTAGCCCCTAACCCCAAAGCAGGCCACCTCTTAACTGTTCCCAAAGCCCCGCTCCTACAGTGCACAGCGCAGCCCCCGCCCTTCTCGTCCCTCTGCTCCCTACTATTTCTATAGTACCCCCTGGCAAAGCACAGAACTGGCCCCGCCCTTCCCGTCACCCCGCCCCCAACTCCCCATAGCCCCGCCTCTGCAGCGTACAGAGCCGGGCCCCGCCCCACCCTTCTCCTCTCCCGCCCCCTCCTCGGTTTATATAGCCTCAATCCCGCCGCGTCCCCGCAGTGCGCCCTATCGTGGCTTGACCCTCCTCGGTGCCTGCGGGAAGCGAGGCAGGTGCCATGGCGGCCGAGGCCCTGGCGGCGGAGGCCGTGGCGTCGCGCCTGGAGCGGCAGGAGGAGGACATCCGCTGGCTGTGGGCGGAGGTCCACCGCCTGAGGGATGAGCAGCTGAATGCGCCCGACCGGTGCCAGGCCGAGGGGCCGTGCCTCACGCGCGAGGTGGCGCAGCTACGGGCCGAGAACCGCGAGCTGCGCCATCGCCTGTACCACTTGCGACTGTGCCTCGCGGAGGAGCTGAGCCACCGGGCGCGGCAGGAGAGCCCCGCGCGGGAGGAGGCCAGGCGCGCGGCCGCGGGCGCGCAGGTACCGCGCGGGCGCCACCTGCGGGGGGCGCGGCGGGTGGCCTCCTGCCCGGTGCCTGCCCCTCCCCAGCCCTGCCCCTCGCCCCTGCTTGAGCTGGGGAACCCGCGACGGGCTGGACACCCTGGGGTGCTGCGTTTCCAGCCAACGCCCGGCTGACCTAAAGCTAGAATGTCTCAGCTCTTCCAGTAAATTGCCTGACACACTTTTTCTTCAGTAGCAGAAATAGCATTTTCCTTTCATTGAAGAAAATGCTGCAGTGTTTATTCTTTCTTTGGCTAGGAAGACCAACAGCTGCATAAGTTAACCTTCCCTTCCTTCTGATGAATAGCTGGTTCTGAACTATTCACAGTGGGTGGTGCTTTGGGGTGTTTTATTGTGTTTCCTTCTGGTGCTCTGTCTTGAGGTTTGTGTATGTAACATTGTTATTTAATAGTGTATTTTAATGTTTTGATTCAATTAAGGACACATTATCTTACTGTAACATAATTTCTAAGCCCTGAAGCCTTTCTTAGACTGTGGGTGTTCTTCAGTCTCTAGCAAGAAACTATGGTGCACTGGCGACATCAACATGAAAATGTGCATTTAAAGTCTTTGGAGACAGCAATGCAGCCATTCTTCCAGGGACATTATTTGTTTAAAATTTAGGGGGGAAAACTTCAAAAAGCAAAACATATTAAGTGTACTTAGCAAGAATGTGTGAAAGAGTACATGGAGGAAGGACTGAACCCCAGAAAACAACTTACCTGTTGAAGGTTGTAGGTGATGGTCAGGAGCCCCAGCCTTGAGCCTCTAAACATGGGACACTTGCTGCCTGCTGGCCTGCTGTCCCTTTCCTTCCTTAGGCTCTTTGTTGTCACTGGTATGAGTTGTTCATTATTTACCTTTATTTCTCAGCCTCCTTCTAGTCAAAGCCAAGAAAAAGACACAGAAAAGAAGGAAAGTGAGCCCAACAGTGAGGTAAGCCGTTGCTGTGGAAAAATATAAAATACTACCTATAATTTAAATACACTTATGTAGTCAATTGCCCAGGAATTTTAATTGAAAACATAATTAAATTATGACTTGGGCCGCAGTAGTGTGTTTAAAATTTTGTAAGCCTCCAGAGGTGAGAGTGAAAGCAGAGTAATGGGGGCTGGTGCTGGAAATGACCTTGGCCTGCAGAGTTTATCTAGAGCTGAGCAGTTAGAAAAAAGTAGGCTGTGTGCATTAACCCTACTGTATCCTAATGGTTTTCAGGTGAAGAATCAACCAAATTTTGTGAAGGAAAGATTGAAGCTTTTTGAAATATTGAAGAAAGATCATCAACTCTTACTTGCCATTTATGAAAAAAAGGGGAATACAAGCAATGTGATCACAGTAAGAGTGGCTGATGGGAAAACAGTGGAAGGAGAAGTTTGGAAAACAACACCTTACCAAGTGGCTGCTGAAATTAGGTAAACCATAGTTTGGAGCAGATAATCAGTATTAAGTATTGTGCCAGAGCTTGGTGAAAGTGTGTTCTTAGGAACTACTAATATACTTTTTTCTTAGTTGAATGAATTAAAAGTAATTAATTTTTCCCTCTTGGCTTCTAAAGTGGCCATTTAATAAATAACTGAATATTAAAACATAGTCTCCCTCTTTAAAGGTCCACCTTTTAAAGTTCTAATAAAAATATATGGTAGAACAAAATGTATTTTGCTTGACAGGCAGCATTACATTGACTTGCTTCATCAACAGGGTATTTCCATGAGATTTTACAGGTCTTTTGTTGGAC
The DNA here is from genome assembly GCF_054392235.1 of Sus scrofa. NCBI lineage: Eukaryota > Metazoa > Chordata > Mammalia > Artiodactyla > Suidae > Sus > Sus scrofa. The sequence continues at coordinate 156,123,435 of NC_139383.1, forward strand.
TTGATTCCAAGCCATTGTTCTACCAGTAAAATACCGTGGGTGGGTCTTTGAACCAGTGTGGGCAGGTTCCCAAAGCTTTCCAAACCTGTTTTCTTATATTTTAAGTGGAAATAATAATACTTTCATCATTTACCTTAAGAGGCTGTAAAGATTAAATGAAATACTGTATATTAGAGATACTCTGAAAATTAAAGCATTTCTAGAAATGTACAAAAGGCTTATTAATTATAGATTGAAGATGTATATGTTAGAGCTATAATCAGCCCTGAAATAAGTACTTTGACCTTCGTAGAAATCAGATACCTCAGTGAAATTATGTTGTTTTGACTAATGTTAATTCCTGGTATTAAATAAAATTCTGTGGAAGCTATAGTGCAAAACTGCCATGTAAATAAACTTATTATTGAAAAAGCAAACTTTTTCAACAATTGAAGTCCTCAGCTGTCCTTTGAAAACTGTGGTTAAGATTCTATTTTTTTTTTTCATCTTATGTCATAAACCCTAAAGGCCCCTCCCAGCCTGTTCCTGTGCTTTCCAGGAGAGATGAATAGATGTGCTGGGGGGAAAATGGGCTTTGAGGCAAAAATAAGTTTGTTTCCTCATGGAGAGTCAGTTTGCACGTTGGCATATCACATTCTGAGCTGTCCTGCCCTGAAAAGATGTGTCTAAGCTTGGGAAACAGGGTTATTTGATTATAGAACATGATCTTATACAGTTAGCAATATGCATTTCCAGGGGTAGCAGTTTAAAACCACCCTCAAGTTTAATGCCATAGAGGAGTGTCTAAAAAGTAAAATTGTCCAAAACTAAAGACTGAGCAAAGCTAGATCAGACAAACCTGATGAGAAGAAAGCAGTGGTCGTACTGCTGTCAGATGGCAGAATTCAGGGCTGAAAGCATTGAATGGGAATCTGAGGCTTGTTTTTGAAATAGAGTGGTATAATCCACAATGACTTTGCATGCACCTTCATGAGTTATATAATGTAGAATCAAGCCAGAAACACAAAATTACAGAAACTCAAGAGTGGTAGATTTTAACATGTCTTTCTCAGTTTTTGATCAAATAGGCAAAAATTAAGATTATATGTGTCTGAATGATGACACTCTGAGTAGGCTTTATGGCTACTCCGCAGTCTTTGCGCTGCAGACACAGACCTTGCCTTATCTCTTGGTACCTGTGGTTGTGCTTTTGGCTCCTTGGAAGTTTAATAAAACGCAGAAACACACAACATTCTGTGGGTAAAACGAAACTAGTTGTGGAACTCAGTAAATATTAGATGGCAACAAGACAAAACTAGGAAATTAGAAAACTTCAAAATACTCAGGTGAAAGGAAATGAGAACAAGTATTCTTAGGAATAAAAAGAAGTATTCCAGAGTTCCCGTTGTGGCTCAGTAGGTTAAGAATCCTGCTAGTATCCATAAGGATGTGGGTTCTATCTCTGGCCTCACTCAATGGGTTAAGGATCCAAAGTTGCCGTGAACTGTGATGTAGGTCACAAACGTGGTTTGAATCTGGCCTTGCTGTCACTGTGGTGTAGGCCAGCAGCTGAAGTTCCGATTGGACCCCTAGCCTGGGAACTTCCAGATGTCCTGGGTGGGTATAGCCAAAAAAAGAAAAGAGAAGAAAATACTTTTAATGACGAGAGTACATTTCAGAATCTATAGGATACATCTATAAGTGGTGATCAGAAACAGATTCGTAGGAGTGTCTGTCTTGGCTAAGCAGAAACAAACCTGACTAGTATCCCTGAGGACACAGGTTCAATCCCTAGCCTTGCTCAGTGGATTAAGGATCCGGCATTGCCATGAGCTGTGGTGTAGGTCAAAGACGCAGCTTGGATCTGGCATTGCTGTGGTGGTGGCGTAGGCCAGCGGCTACAAATCCAATTTGATCCTTAGCCTGGGAACCTCCATGTGCCGCGGGTGTGACCCTAAAAATATATATTAAAAAAAAAAAAAAGATTTGCAGTGTTGAAGCCTTTTTATTATTGATAAGAAAAAATAAAAAGAAACAGACTAAGAATTCGATTTGGGAAGTTGGAAAAAGAACAATTATACAAGGAAGAAACTCTTAAAAAGAGTTCGAGAAGAGTGTTAAATGAAAAACTATTAGAAAAAGTAAGTGTCCAGCAAAGTATCTAGACATAAAAATAAAGTTAAAAAATAATAGTTTTATTTAATTATGCTGCCTGTTCCCTTGGTTTCCTGAGAATTGATTGCATAGATGATTATTCCTGCTCTGGGGGAATGTAGGACTTCCCAAGTATAAGACCTAGGGTATAAATCACTAAGGAAAAGATGGAGTGTTCAAAAACACTCAGGAAAAATGGCTATGTGTAAAAATGACACAAAAAGGAAAATGATAGATGTTGAAAAAAAAAGTACCATATTAAACAAATCATTGCTCTTTAAGTGTTTTTCAAATAGGAAAAAGATGAAAACTTGAGAGAAGATAATCTTAGAAAAATTAAAGTGTATTATCTATTGATCTGTCAAAGATTTATGAATACTAGTTAATATTGATAGTATTTGGGGGAAATGGCGCTGCAGGAGTGGGGATGCAGAGATGTAGTCTTTTTCTGTAGTATATGAACCCCAACTCTGGGACCTAGTCATTCTCTACCATAGCCATTTGTCCTAAGAAAATGCCCTAGTAGGAAAAAATGGGCAAAGGACACTCATATTTCAGTGAAGAGTAGTGCTCAGAATGTGGTCCCCAAACCAGCAGCATTAGCACCCCCTTGGGAACTTGATGGAAAAGAAGATTCTTGGGCCCCATCCCATAGATTAGTAATTTCTTTTTAGGAGTCCCCCAGGGGCTTGTGACTAAACTGCTGCAAGAAAGATCCTCTCAGAGGCAGTGACTTAAATAGCATTCTCTTCTAACAGTCTAGTGGTGGCCTGGCAGTCATTTATGAACCCCGATTCCTCCTGTCTTGTTGATCTGCTGTCCCTTAGGTAGGGTTTGTCCATTTCTAGGAGTGGAAGCTAGGTCCCATGGATCCACCTGCAGGCAGGGGGCAGAGCAGCTGAAGAACCAGGATGCTTTGAGAACAAGACCCTACAGTGGCACACTTTAATTCCCCTGCAACACTTAGTCACATGGCCACACCAAGCTGCAAGTGAATGGAAACAGCTCCTGCTGGCCAGCTGCATGTCCATGTCCAGCCTCATCATTCTCACCAAGGAAGAGAGGAAGGATGGTTTAGGGGGCAGCATGCCCCTCCGACATCCAGACGGAGCACCTGCCTTTCATCATTCTTCACACTCCCTCCCTCCCCAAGTGACACAGCTCCAGGCCTGCGAAGTAGAAAAACCTTCTACTGACATCTGAGTGAAGCACAGAACAGCCCCATCCAGCTGGCTGCTTGCACTGCAGCAGCAAGTAAACCAGGAGAAGTGGCTGCCCACGCCACGCATATATGCAATGGAGAAATAAACACAGATAATCACAGAGTGTCATTCAGGAAAAAAGAGGAGGAGCAATGGGCAGACAGTGATGTTCAGAAGCTGTCAGATCCTGCTAGCAGCTTGGCTGTGGGTGGTGCTTGGGTCAGCCTGTCTGGCCACCCTTTGTTCCCTGGAGCATCTCTGTTGTCCACAGTCCTCTTTAGGCTCCGATTTTGTGATTTACAAGGTCTATCATTGTGCCTCACTCTCATTTGCCACATCTGAAGCGCAGACAGTTCTTCTTTGTGGAGGCTTCATGGTTTGCTGAATTCAGACCCTGCTGGTGCACACGCTGGGGCTCAGGGCTTCTGTAAGGATCAGTTGCAGGTGTTTGTGAGCTGGGCTTATTGTTTGTTTGGCAGAACAATTCTTCAAGCAGTTAACTTTGTGGCCTTCTAACCAGAAGCTTCTAATCATATCCACATGAAAGAAGTCTTACTTAAAGATTTCTTCTAGATAGACACTTCTCAGCCCTTTATTCCCTGGCGTTTGCACTTTGCTTGTTCCTCTCTCCCTCAGATTAATGGACTGAGATCAGACAAAACCATAGGCTGTGGGAGGGTGGCACCCTTATTCTGATTCTAGGTGTTGGACTGGCTCATGTCGTCTGTCTCGGTGTGGCCTTTGAGAAGGACTGTCAGTGCCTGTTCCTCCTGCTGTTTGGGACAAAAGTTTGTTTTTCCCATCTTGCACAGCCTCACATGTCTGAATTCTCAATTTGGATTGCAGGCCACAGGCAGAGATCACCTCCCTTGGCAAAGCCCTGTCCCTGCCATCTCTGCTTGCAAGCTGGACAAGTCCCCTAAGCTTATCTTGTTCTTGAAGTATTTTCCTGAAAGCCACAAGAGTTATCCAGTGCACCCCAACATTCTGCCTTTTTATACTGTTTGCTCATGCGCTACAGGCATTGGGAGCACATTAGTTTGCCTGCAAGTTTTATGAGCTATGTTGTTATGCTATAACAAGGGTTCTAGGCACTCCACATCTTAGTATCTCTTTTTTTATAACACACAGGCTGTTTGCTAAACCAGTGCCTCAGGCTTTGTTTTGTTACTTACTCCTAGGTCCTTATTTCTGTGTTAGTTAAGACATAGGCTAAGCTGCTGCAACAGACCACAGAGGACTCAGTGGCTTAAATATGGCCAAAGTCCCCCTGATAGCATTCTGGGGGTGTGGAGTCCAGGGTGGCAGGCAGCACTTCTCTGTATGCTTATTTGGGGACCTAAATTCCTTCCACCTGGCTTCTGGGTGGTCTGCTATGGTGTTCCCATTTCTCTACGACTCAAAGGTCATAGAATGTGCATGTTCTGTCTGCAGAGGGCTGGGAGGGAATGGACAGGTGCCCTGTGTCATCTTAAGGCTGAAATCCAGACCGCTGCACACCACTTCTGTTTCTACCCATTGCTGCCAACTTACTCAAGTGGCCACACCCTGCCATGAGGATGGCTGGACACTGAGTATAGAGGAAGGAAGAATGGACTTGAGGTGCCATTAGCAATCTGTCATGTCTAGCAAAGACGAAAGGAAACTTCTGCTTCATTGATAACAATATTGAACATTGTCTTATCATGAGGACACATTTAATTTTTAGAATAATCATATGAGGAAGGCCTTATAATTCTCAATTTACTGATGAGGAGATGGAGGCTTAGAAAAGCTGAGTAAATGTTCTAGTGTTTCAGCCCAAATGGGCCTGATGTGTGTGCTCTTTACCACATGTGTGTGCTCTTTACCACATGCTCAGGTGACTCACAGAAATGCCAAGGAAAACGTTTGCAAAGGTGACACAGTTCTATACTCCCTATTAAGAGAACACAGAGGAAGGTATTCTTGGACCCTCTCCTGTAGGAAAATTTGGCAATGTAGTCCAATTAAAGTAATGAAAAGTACATATCCCTTGACCCAGCAGTTTTACTGCTAGAATTTTTTCTGAGAAAATGATGGGGAACTAAGAATATTCATTGCAGGAGTTCCCATCGTGAGACAGCAGAAACGAATCCGACTAGGAACCATGAGGTTTCGGGTTCGATCCCTAGCCTCACACGGTGGGTTAAGGATCCGACGATGCCATGAGCTGTGGTGTAGGTTGTAGATGCGGCTTGGATCTGGCGTTGCTGTGGCTGTGGCTGTGGCTGTGGCATAGGGAGGCAGCAACAGCTCTGATTAGACCCCTAGCCTGTGAACTTCTATATGCTGCAGGTGAAGTCCTAAAAAGACAAAAGACAAAAAAAAAAAAAAAAAAAAAAAAGAAAAAGTTCATTGAAATATTGTTTGTCATTGCCAAAATAAGGAAAATCAAAACCCACAAAGAAATAACCCAAATGCCCAGCAATGATGGGTTCATTAAGCAAATCTCTGTTCTTTTGCAACTTCTAGAGTATTTTACTGGTCTGTCTACTGTTGGGGAAAATGTCGTGATTTATTGTTAAGTTTAAAATATGGTTACCAAATAACTTAAGCAGAATGATCCTATTGAAATTTTTATATTGTTGTATGTATTTATCAAAAAAAATGAAAAGACATACAGAAAATGTTAACAGTAATTTCTGAGTGATGGGATTGAGGGTGATTTTTTTTTTTTCTCTGTGCTTTCCAGGTCTCTTACCATGTTGTTTTTGTCAGTAATTTTCAAACAACAATGAATGTTAATGAAAAGGCAGATGCACACACACAAAGGGATCAACACCTCAGCAGAAAATAGGCAAAGGACATAGACAGTTCATAAAAGTAAACTGACCAGTAAACACTTATTAAAATTGTAATTGAATAAATCAAGTTAAAACAATCATTTCTAATATCACACTGGCAAAGATTTAAAAAATCTTTCATGGTGCATGGAAATAGTACCTTCAGACAATATTCATCAGTAATGCATCAAAGGCACATACTCTTTGACCTAACAGTTTTACATCTGAGGGCTTATTCCCAGAACAGTCACCAATAACAAAGCCGCCTGTGTGTGAATGTCTGTGCTGTACACTCCTCAATGGCAAAACACCTAGTGACCTAATGTGCAGAAGGCTTCTGGCACCAGTGTGATCCTTCCACATTCTTTTGGGAGACTCTCTGATGGCATGGCTATGAAGAAGCAGGCTTTAAAATTATGTTGGCAACTTTGGTTTTTGTTTTTTTAAAAAGGTGTGCGTGTATGTGTGTGTGTGTGTGTGTGTGTGTGAAGGAGGAGCAGATATAGAAAAGACTGGAAAGACATGTACCAAAATGCTATGAGTGGTTATCTCTGGGAAGTAAGATGTATGTGATTTTTATTTTATTCGTGTGCATTCTCTGTTTTCTGAGTTTTTATAATGAATGTATAATATCACTTTTATACTTAAATGTTACAAAAATTTGTAAAAATTCTGTCTTCTTAGTGTACATTTGTACTTTCTATCCACTTTAAAAAGAAACAAACCCTGGAAATTATTTTCATGTTTTGTTTTAATGAATCATTGTAACCTGTGATAAGTTAACTCCCTGTGATAAGTTATCTTTTTTCTCACTAGTCAGGAACTGGCAGAAAGCGCAGTTATCGCCAAAGTCAATGGTGAATTATGGGACTTGGACCGTCCATTGGAAGGAGATTCCACACTGGAGCTGCTTACCTTTGATAACGAGGAAGCTCAAGCTGTAAGTATTTAAAAAGCAACTAACCAGAGTTCCCTGGTGGCTCAGGGAGTTGAGGATCCCATGTTGTCACTGCCGATCATTCATGGTTGATCCTTGGCCTGGGAACTTCCATATACCACAGGCATGGCCCCCCCACCAAAAATAGAACCAACCACACTTTGGGTATTTATGTTGTAAATTACATTATGTACAAAACCACATATTGAAGTCAAGAATGATGAGTTTTGTGGCCTTCTAAGGTTTACAGTGTGCATATTATTTAATAAATATAGCATTAATACCATATTTAAAAGTAACCGAGAAAGAGCAGTTTTTAAACAAAATAAATAGCTTGTATGTATTCACTTAACATCAAACCCAGACAGCTGTCACCTGACTTCATTCCAGATGTTATCCTGGAGCTTGTAAACATTTATTTATTTCCTCAGTATTTAAGATCTAAGATCGGTATCTAAGGCATTGGAGGAATGTACCAGACCATGTGGGGTGCAGAGGCTCTGGCTTCAGAGAGTTCACCTCTAGTTGTGGGGGGTGTTAGTAAACAGGAAAAGAAGCAACTCAGTGCTTTCAGATGGTACCAGTCTCTGGAGAAGGTCACATAAGAGCAGTGGTGATAGTTGGCTTGGCAGTTAGTTTCAACTCTCTCCTAAGGGCCAGAATCCTGCCAGAAACCCGGGCACTTTCCTATACAGGCTAGCTCTGGATTCCCTGCAGACATGGTTCTTTAACAGTTGGCTGCTGAACTCTTTCAGTCTGTCGGATATGTGGGTGGTGGGGATGGGGGAACTACCAAACTGAGTGTTTCATGGAGGCGTTGGCATCTTTGGAGTTCTTTCCCTGGTGGTCAGGGACATCATGAAGGAGAAAATGTACTCATTAGAGTGGAAAATCTTCCCAGAGTGCCTAGTCAGTACACCCCGCTGCCTACCCCAATAGCATGGTGCCTGGCATCCCGTTGTAGGGCTTCCAAAACACTTGTGGTTGTTTATGAAAATGTTAACAGTAGTAAACATTTCCTGAGTAGTTGTTATGTGCCAGGCAGTAGTCCAGGACCCTTATGTCCTTTATCTTCCTGAGTCTGCAGTTACCTTATCACATAGATACTGTGTTAATCCCATTTTACAGATGAGGCAACCACAGCTCAGAACAGTTAAGTAACTTTTCCAAGATCTTGATGCTTCTTTTAGTAACAAAGACTTTTTTGTTGCTGCTGGATTTTATTTTCCTGTTACTGTGAACACTGTGTTTGGCCCATCCAGTATCCAGGTGTGGACTGATATGTGGACTCAGGCTGATACTGGCAGTTAGCCTGCCATCCTGTACCATCCAGAGCAGAAGGCCTCTGCCCCAGGAACTGACCCTCTGGTGTGATGAAGGCAGTGGAGATTGCACAGAGCCTGCTCCATCCGCTGACTGCTTGTACCCCGATATACCATCTCAGACAGCTTTCTGAACCTAATCTGCTTCCTATTGAATTAGGGAGAGTGCTGCCAGAGGCCTTGATTATCTTGTTCCTTTGGCATCTATGTTTATTTGGTGACTGGTTAGTTTCACTGTATCCATAAACTGCTGATTCCTTGGTAGTTCAAAACCAAATCACCTTTCTGAAGTTGTAGAGCTAATGACCGGCCTGTGGCTGCAGTGAATTAACTCATGTACACCCTGCCCAGGGAACCCAGGCAGCCAGCAGGTAGTCCTCAGCGACCCTTTCATCTTCCTGCGTCATCTTTCACACCTCCACATTCACATGCTATTTAGCACATTAAATATAAGTTAACATGAGTCGTTAATAACAGGAGTGATGTCACGAGCAGCCACAGTGGCCTCTGCATCTGACTTGGTGCCGGAGGGGTTGGGAGGGAGGAAATGATTTAGGAGCTGGGGCTTCAGGACTGACGCAGAGGAGCAGTGGTGAGTTAGAACCAAGCAGATACCTTGGTGGAATTCCAGGGAGGGCTCGGAAAACATGCCCTTGTAAGTGGTCCTCAAAGCTTTTCTGTTCAAGTGGATGTGGCCTTGTTTTTGGTGTTTATCCCTTTAAGCTGTCTCTACTTGCTTACTCATATTGTCTGCATGATAATTTTCCAAGACCTGTTGTTGCTGCCCAGTGGCCTCTGTCCTGCCCTGCAGGTGTACTGGCACTCCAGTGCCCACGTGCTCGGGGAAGCCATGGAGCTCCACTTCGGAGGCCACCTTTGCTGCAGCACACCCACCGACGAGGGGTTTTACTGTGACATGTTCACTGAAGACAGGTAACACCTCTGAGTGCACGTTTTTACAGGCCACTGTTTTATAATGGTTACTTAGTGGTTTAGTGAACATATATTACAGAATGTGATTATAGACTGGGTAACTATTTTTGAAAATTTTGATTTGTATGAGTTTAGATTCAAGAGTAACTTCTCAAACAGTTTTCTTTTTTCTTCTGAAGGACGTGATACTCTATTTATCTTATCTGAGACTTGCTAGAGCAAAATGCTAATTCAGACCAGAGTTGTAGGCTAATCCTTGGAGAGCAATAAGCCCAGCTCTGTATTGTGATAGTTGAGGGTGCCCATCCACTTTGGCCAGATGTCTCCCATGGATGAGACCAGAGCGGATGGTGGACAGAGGCCTCACATTCGATAGATGTGTGCTGGAAACCATGAGCAACAGGCCTGGCCCCAGCCCCAATCCTTTTCCATATTTTTCATAACTCTTAACACCACTAGCTGTCAAAACTGAAACCTGAGGGTCCTCCCATGCCCACCACCCAGTCATTCCATCCAGTACTGCCAGTTTTATCTCTTCAATCTTCCCCCTTACTCCCCACATTCTCTCTGCTTCTGCTTTAACATAGACTTGTAGTGTCTCCTGCCTGAAAGCCTGTGGTACATTTTGCAATTATTGGTCACCTCCATGCTGCCTAATAGACCTCCCTACCTGGACGTCCAGTGCTCTGAAGCTCCTGCCCTCAGCCTGTCCAGTTTCATTCCTCAGCCTATTCCAGTCACTCCGCCTCCTGTGTGCCCTAGGCTCTGCAGTGGACAAATCAGCCTGTTCTCATGGAGTTAGCAGTCTGGTTGGGGAAAGACAGTTGTAAACAAACACACAGCCATCTACTTTCTGGAGGTGATGAGCACTGGGAAGAGGAGGTGTGGGCCATGCAGGCAGGTGGTCAGCTGAGAGCTAAATGACCTTGAAGCAGGGAGGAGCCTGGACGGAGAGAGTGAGCCCTAAGGCTATCGGGGTATTTATAGGCATTTGGGGGAAGAATGTCCCAGGCCTCTGCGGGATAGCCCTGCTGTGGGGGTATGTGTGGCTTGTTTGAGGGATGGCTGGGAGGCCACTGTGGCTGGAGGGCCATGAGCTCAGACCAGGGAGCTCCTGAGAGAAACCAGGGGATGCCCAGCAGAGGTGGCTGCCCTCAGGAACACCCTGACCTGCACTCATGCTCAGAGCTTCCTTCGGCCTGGATCTCACAGTCTAGAGCAGGGCCATGGTGAATGCTCCACACAACGCTTTTAGATGGAGATGTCAATCTGTAAAGGATGAGGAAGACTGCTCGGAAGGTCAGGCTCCAGAGGAGCTTGCAGTCCAGCTGGGGTTGCTCAGAGAACCCAGGGCAGGTCCTGCTGCCCTGCTGACACCTGCTGACACAGGGTGCAGGTCAGATCTGAGTGTGAATGCAGGTCAGGGTGTTCCTGAGCCAATCAGTCAGTGACAGAGGACAAAGGTCCACAGAAAGAGTGTGCATCGTGTCTGAACAATCTGAGCTAGCTCTCAATGCCTTTCTCCACAGGGCCGTGTCTAGCACGGAGCTGCCAGCCCTGCAGAGCACGTGTGAGGCCATCATAAAAGAACAGCAGCCTTTCGAAAGGTTAGAAGTCAGCAAGGAGGTCCTTCTGGACATGTTTAAGGTGATTTCATGCCAGGAATGTGAAAAATAATTAACATAGACAACTTCTATTTTATTTTTTTATTTAAAAAAATTTTTTTTTTGTCTTTTTTGCCATTTCTTGGGCCGCTCCCTCAGCATATGGAGGTTCCCAGGCTAGGGGTCAAATCAGAGCTGTAGCCGCCAGCCTACGCCAGAGCCACAGCAGCACGGGATCTGAGCTGCATCTGCAGCCTACACCACAGCTCATGGCAACACCAGATCCTCAACCCACTGAGTAAGGCCAGGGATCAAACCTGCAACTTTATGGTTCCTAGTCGGATTCATTAACCACTGAGCCACAACGGGAACTCTGACAACTTCTATTTTAAAACAAATGACTGGAGTTCCCATCGTGGCGCAGTGGTTAACGAATCCGACTAGGAACCAGGAGGTTGTGAGTTCGGTCCCTGCCCTTGCTCAGTGGGTTAACGATCTGGCGTTGCCGTGAGCTGTGGTGTAGGTTGCAGACGAGGCTCGGATCCCGCGTTGCTGTGGCTCTGGCGTAGGCCGGTGGCTACAGCTCCGATTCAACCCCTAGCCTGGGAACCTCCATATGCCGTGGGAGCGGCCCAAGAAATAGCAACAACAACAACAACAAAAAAGACAAAAGACAAAAAAAAAAACAACAAAAAACAAATGACTGACTGTTGATCACCAAATTGTTCCAAACATTTGCTAGAAAATTTTAGTGGAGACATAGGCAGGTGAAGAGTTTTCATATGTGTTTTTTATAAATATGAATAATTCTGAGTGTTGTTAATGTTCTGGCTATTGAATTTAACAATATTTATAATGCCATTTAAAATTCTGTTTTTTCCTCTTTTCTTTAGGGTTTTCTGTTAGATTTTAGCCTAGAGTAACCTGTATAAAACTTCAGCTTTCTCTTTATATTGTTTTAAACAGTGTACTTTTTTTTTTTTTTGCTTTTTATATATGGAGGTTCCCAGGCTAGGGGAGCAGTCAGAGCTACGGCTGCTGGCCTGTACCACAGCCACAGCAACATTAGATCCTAGCCATGTCTGCAACTTATACCATAGCTCATGGCAACGCCAGATCCTTAACCCCCTGATTGAGGCCAGGGTTCAAACCCAAAACCTCATGGTTCCTAGTTGGATTTGTTTCTGCTGAGCCAGGAAGGGAGCTCCTAAACAATATACTTAAATATATACTTAATATTATTTTTAAAATCACAAATATCAGAGAAAGTATGTAATTTGAAAGCACAATGTCATTAGTTTTGTGGGCTTGAATTGAAAAGTAGATTTGGGAGTTCCTGTCATGGCACAGTGGAAACGAATCCGACTAGTAACCATGAGGTTGCAGGTTCAATCCCTGGCCTCGCTCAGTGGGTTAGGGATCTGGTGTTGCCATGAGCTGTGGTGTAGGTCGAAGACATGGCTCGGATCTGGAGTTGCTGTGGCTCTGGCGTAGGCCAACAGCTACAGCTCTGATTAGGAACCTTCATATGCCATGGATGCAGCCCTAAAAAGGACAAAAAGACAAAAAAAAAAAAAAAAAAAAAAAAGAAAGAAAAGAAAAGTAGATTTGGGCTTGGTAAAGATTGCAGGTGCCCTTTTTCTGTGTGTAGGAAACTATCCAAAATATAAAATTTACCATTTTAATCATTTTTAAGTGTACGGTTCCATGGCATTACTATTAAGAAAAATATTTCTGTGAACATGGGTGTACAAATATCTGTTCAAGTCCCTGCTTTCAGGTATTTTGAGTTTATACCCAAAAGTGGAATTGCTGAATTATATGGAAATTCTGTTTTATTTTTTGAGCCGCTGCTATACTGTTTGCCACAGTGATTGTACCATTTTACATTCCCACCAGCAGTGCACAAGGGTTCCAATTCTCCACATTCTTGACAACGCGATTTGTTCTTTTCTTCCTTCCTTTTTTTTTTTTTTTGTTTTTTTCTTTTTTAGGGCTTCACCCGTGGCATATGGAGTTTCCCAGGCCAGGGGTCTAATCAGAGCTGTAGCTGCCCACCTATGCCAGAGGCATAGCAATGCAGGATCCGATACGCATCTGCAACCTACACCACAGCTCACAGCAATGCCAGATCCTTGACCTACTGAGTGTGGGTCAAGGGATCGAACCCTCAACCTCATGGTTCCTAGTCGGAAACATTTCTGCTGAACCATGATGGAAACTCCCCTTTCTTTTCTCCCCTGCTTCCTCCTTTCTTTTTATCTTTTTAGGGCCGCACCTGTGGCAGAGGGAATTTCCTGGGCTAGGGGTTGAATTGGAGCCATAGCCACCAACCACAGCACACAGCCACAGCAAGGCCAGATCCAAGCCATATCCGCCACCTACATCGCAGCTTTCAGCAGTGCCAGACCCTTAATCCATTGAGCAAGGCCAGGAATTGAATCTGCATCTTCATGGATACCGGTCATGTTCTTAACTCTGTAAACTTTGTTTTAATTTTCACACAAGTTAAAAATGTAGTTATACCCTCAAGATTTTATTTATTTCATGTAGTTAAAATTGGAATCTTTTAGAACATACTGTCCAGTGAGCAAAATACAAATCTGAGCCACCTATATAATCTTAAATTTTCTGGTAGCCGGAGTTTAACAGTAAAAGAGAGGCAGAGTTAATTTTTGTAACATTTTATTTAACCCAGTAAATTGGAAATATTGCTTCAACATGTAGCAAACATAAAAATGATTACTGAGCTATTTTATATCCTTTTTTTTTTCCACATCATGCCTCTGAAATCCAGTGTGTTTTGCACTTATGGCGCAAATGGTTTCAAATGAGTTGTATTTCGAATACTCAGTGGCAACGGCTGAGGGCTCCTGTCCTGGACAGCACAGCTCTGGGCTGTGAGCTCTTAGCGTCTCCACCGTCTCAGCACCTGGAACATATTAGATGCCCATTCAATGTTTGTTAAAAAAAGTAAACATTTTCTCTTATTTAAACAGTCTATGTGTTAATATGTAAACGTGCTTTTCTTTGTAGTACAATAAATTCAAATGCCGCATCCTGAATGAAAAGATTAAAACGCCGACTACCACGGTTTACAGGTAATGTTTGTGTGAATTTTAAACCTTGCTCAGTGATAAATTAAAGGCATTTGCCGTTAATAACAGTTTGTCGGGAGTTCCCGTCGTGGCGCAGTGGTTAACGAATCCGACTAGGAACCATGAGGTTGCGGGTTCGGTCCCTACCCTTGCTCAGTGAGTTAAGGATCTGGCATTGCCGTGAGCTGTGGTGTAGGTTGCAGACGCGGCTCAGATCCCGCGTTGCTTGTGGCTCTGGTGTAGGCCGGTGGCTGCAGCTCCGATTGGACCCCTGGCCTGGGAACCTCCATATGCCGCTGGAGTGGCCCAAGAAATAGCAAAAAAAAAAAAAAAGACAACAAAACAAAAAAAAAAAACAGTTTGTCTTTGGTGGGTGGTCTGTTTGAAAATTTGCAGTTGATAGAATACTACTTTAGATAGGGCCTCTGAAATGTTATCACCAAAGGGAAATTATAATTTTCTCATTTGTGCTTATGAGGATGGTATGAAAACCCCCAAATCTGTTTTCTGGATGTCAGCTGTCACAACATCTTTCTCCCTGTGGGTGAGACTGTGTTTGCCCAGGGCCTCACCTTTTGGGGGACTGTTTTTGGGGTGTTTTTTTTGGTTGTTGTTGTCTTTTTAGGGCGACACCCACAGCATACAGAGGTTCCCAGGCTAGGGGTCCAATCGCAGCTGTAGCTGCCGGCCCACAGCCACAGCAATGACAGATCCTTAACCCCCTGATCGAGGCCAGGGATTAAACCTGTGTCCTCTTGGATACTAGTTAGATTCGTTTCCACTGAGCCATGATGGGAACTCCTTGGGAGACTGTTAAAGAAAGAAATTTTGTTCGTTCTTCCACATTCTTATTAAGGGGCAGTGAGAGCTACTTTGGGCCATCTCCTCAGGCAGTGATTCTCTGCGTCTTACTTTCTGCTGCTTAGAATCTAAAAGCGTCACACTCCATGCTTCAGCAGGACTCACAGTGAGAAAAGATGTGATGGGAAGCAGAGGCGAGAGGGAGCAACACCAAAAACACTTAGGTGGGCTGAAGATTAGGCTCCAGGCTCCTTTATTCATCCACTTTTCAGCTGCCTCTTGCCCATTCCTGTATGTCCCGTCCTGTTCTTTGGTTGTGTGTGTGACCCTCACGATCCCATTAGAGAAGACCTGGTCCCTGTAAAATTATGACCCCAAACATTCTCCGCAGAGCACTTCCTTTGCTCAGCCAAGTTCTTATGGCTCTCTGGCCTAATTGTACTATGTATGAGTAAGATCAAACTCCCTTATGCACAGCTGCGCACAGTGCTTTTTTTTTTAAAGTTGTATTGAAGTATAGTTGATTGGTGATAATTTCTGCTGTACAACAAAGTAATTCAGTTATGCATATACATAATCCATTATTTTTCAGATTCTTTTTCCATAGAGATTATCACAGAATACTGGACAGAGTTCTGTGTGCTATATAGCAGGTCCCGGTTGACCATCCATTCCATACACAGTAGTGCATACGCCAATCCCAAACCCCCAGTCTATTCCTCCCCCAACCTGTTCTGTTTGGTAACTAAATTCGTTTTCAAAGTCTGCTCATCTGTCTCTATTCTAAGGCCATCTGCATGAGTTTTTTCATTAGATTTCTCATACAAGTGATGTCATATAATATTTGTCTTTATCTGATTTACTTCAGTTAGTATGATAATCTCTAGGTACATACATGTTGCTGCAAATGCATTATTTCATTCTTTTTATAGCTGAGTAATATTCCATTGTATATATGTACCACATCTTCTTTATCCATTCCTCTGTTGATGGACATTTAGGATGTTTCTGTGTCTTGGCTGTTGTAAGTAGTGCTGCAGTGAACATTGGGGTGCTTGTATCTTTTTGGATCTCCAGATGCCCAAAAGTGGGATTGCTAGATCATGTGGTAATTCTATTTTATTTAATTAATTAATTAATTTATTTCTGTCCTTTTTTTGGGGTGGTACCCATGGCATATGGAAGTTCCCAGGCTAGGCTAAGGGTCAAATCAGAGCTGTAGCTGCTGGACTACACTATAGCCACAGCAACGACGGATCGGAGCTGCATCTGTGACCTGTAACGCAGCACCAGATGCTTAACCTAGTGAGTGAGGCCAGGGATCGAACCCACATCCTCATGGATACTACTCAGGTTCGTAACTCAGTGAGCCACAAGGGGAACTCCTTGAGCATCTTTTCATGTGCTTTTTGGCCATCTGTATGTTTTTGGAAAAATGTCTATTTGGATCTTCTGCTCATTTTTTGATTGGTTTGTTTTTTTTGATATTGAGCTGCATGAGCTGTTTGTATATTTTGGAGAGTAATCCTTTGTTGGTCTCTTCATTTGCAAAGATTTTTCTCCCATTCTGCAGGTTGTGTTTTTGTTTTTGTTTATAGTTTCCTTTGCTGCACAAAAGCTTTTAAGTTTTTAATTAGGTCCCATCTGTTAATTTTTGTTTTCATTTTCATTGTTCTAGGAGATGGATCCAAAATGATACTGCTACTATTTATGTGACAGAGTGTTCTGTTTATGTTTTCCAAGAGTTTTATAGCATTTAGTCTTATATTTAGGTCTTTACTCTATTTTGACTTTGTTTTTGTGTATGGTGTTAGTATTCTAATTTCGTGCTTTTACATGTAGTCCAGTTTTCCCAGCACCACTTATTGAAGAGACTGTCTTCTCCATTGTATATTCTTGTTTCTTTTTTTGTAAGGTTCATGGGTTTATTTCTGGGCTTTATATCCTGTTCTGTGATGTATATTTCTCTTTCTGTGCCAGGACCATACTGTTTTGATGACTGTAACTATACCACAGTGCACTTCTTAAACAACATTTTAAAAATATCATTTCTTATAAAAGCCATTTTACACTTCCATGCTTATCTTATTTTTGCTGCTCTCCAGTGACCTGATAAGATTTTATTATTTATTACCTATGATAAAAATAAATATTAGCATAACAATTTTTAAGTTTAAAAATAAATGGAGAAAGGAGTTCCCGTTGTGGCTCAGGGAAAACGAATCTGACTGGCATCCATGAGGACGTGGGTTTGATCTCCAGCCTTGTTCAGTGGGTTAAGGATCCAGCACTGCCATGAGCTGTGGTGTAAGTCGCAGACGTGGCTTGGATCCCTTGTTGCTGTGGCTGTGGTGTAGGCTGGCAGCTGCAGCTCTGATTTGACCCCCTAGCCTGGGAACCTCCATATGCTGCAGGATGGCGTCCTAAAAAGACAAAAGACTAAATAAGTAAATAAATAAATTGAAAAGATATGCTAAGTTTTAACTTTCTGGCTTCAAATTTTGGACCCTTTGGGTTTTTTTTTTTTGTTTTTGTTTTTTTGTTTTTAAACCTAAGTCAGCATTGACACTTATTCTATCAATTAGAATGGCTGGCTTTTTTCCTAGGAATTATTTAAAGATTAGCTTATTGGGAGTTCCTGTCGTGGCGCAGTGGTTAACGAATCCGACTAGGAACCATGAGGTTGAGGGTTTGATCCCTGTCCTTGCTCAGTGGGTTAAGGATCCGGCATTAACATGAACTGTGGTGTAGGTTGCAGACAAGGCTCGAATCCCGCGTTGCTGTGGCTGTGGCTGTGGTGTAGGCCGGCGGCTACAGCTCCGATTAGACCCCTAGCCTGGGAACCTCCATATGCCGCCAGAGCGCCCAAGAAAATGGCAAAAAGACAAACAAAACAAAAAAATTAAGAAAAAATAAAGATTAGCTTATCGACATCGTTTGTGCTACTCAGGCATTTTTCCATCTCTCTGAGAGTTGACTTGCAACCTCCCTCTTTGAAAGACAACAATACATAAAGCCTGATCACTCAAAGAAATGACATTTCTATTTTTAAAGCTTCATTCTACTTTGGTAAATAATCCAGTCCCTTTATGTAGTCATTGCTTTTTGTTTGTTTTTTGCTTTTTATGGCTGCACTTGTGGCTTATCAAAGTTCCTAGGCTAGGTACTGAATCAGAGCTGCATCTGTGGCCTGTGCCACATCCATAGCAACACTGGATCTGAGCCACGTCTGGGATCTATGCCACAGCTTGTGGCAATGCCAGATCTTTAACCCACTGAGCAAAGCCAGAGATCAGACCCACATCCTCCTGGATATTAGTCGGGTTCTTAACCCACTGAGCCTCAATGGGAACTCCAGTAGTCATTATTATTTTTAACTTTTTAACCAATGTACTTTAAAAATATTTAAAACTGGTTGGAATAGTTAAGAAACAATTTTCTTTCTTTACTAAATTTTCCTTAAATTGTTGATATTAAGTCACTTTTCCTCTGACCTACATTACTAGTGTTTTAACTCTGTTAATGTTTCTGTACCTGAAGAAGAGTCTGTGCTTTTTAGGGTTAGGTGGGCCCTTGTTCATCATGGGTGTGAACTACATGAGTCCTCGGCTACATCCCCATGTCCTTTCATGTGGTGTCATCTCTGATCTAAACTTCTGCCTGAGATTTGCATTGTAAGTCAGTGTGTTTGAATAAACCAAGAGACAGTTAGGGATTTTGTCTTGAAACGAGAGGGCCTGAGAACAAACAAACAAAAGCTTGAAGTTTATGTATTTATTTTTTAATAGACTTTGTTTTTTAGAGCAGTTTTAGGGTCAAAGCAAACTGAGGAAGGTACAGAGAGTTCCTGTCGTTCCTGTAGATCCCTACCCCATACATGTGTAGCCTTCTCCACGGTCAGCACCCCCACCAGATGGGACAGGAGTTAGAGTCCATTTACACTGACATGTCAGAATCACCCAGAGTCCAAAGTTTATATTATGGTTCACTCCTGGTGTTGTGTGTTCTGTGGGTTTGGTGAAATTTATTTTTAATGTAAAATCTCAAGGTAATGTATTTTTTAAAATAAATTTCATATAATTTGGTTTTGAAAATTAGTGTAGAACAGGGAAATGGCTTTTTGATGTTATGACAGTGAAGGTTTTTCAGAGCCTTAGGATGTGAGAATGAAAAGTGGTGTCTCGGCACAGTTTCTTTCCAAAGAATCTGTAGCTTTTGAATTTGAGCCAAGGAGGGAAGGCTGGGATCTGAGACTAGATTAATTGCTTCTTTCCTGCACCCTGAATTAAAAATAATTTAAATTAGTTTACATTGTTCCTGAATTAAACATTGCCCCAAAACATAGAATCGGGTTTCTAAAAATGAATAGCCAAAAAGCTATAACTGTGCCTGGGCATGTTTTAAATATTTCGTTACAGATGCGGTCCACTGGTTGACCTTTGCAAAGGACCCCATGTAAGACACACTGGAAAAACTAATGCCATAAAGATTTTCAAGGTAAGGATTGATTTTTTTTTCTTAATATAGCAAATTTAAGGTGAACTAGATAAGATGGTAGTTCAGTAATATCTTTTTATGATCTGAGCACCATGCCGTTTAAAAATACCTGAATCTTATTTGATTTTTATATGGACTTTAAAAAATAATATAACTTTTTAGAAGTTTGATAATTAAAACATTATGCGTAGCCTTTAATTGTTTATCATTTGACCTTACTGTGTTACAGTGCATTTCTTTTTTCATCTATTTTAAGATCCGGTTCTGCGTGCCATTGTTTTCTGGAATTGCCCTAATGCATATGAGCATTTATCTGCATGTGAGAATAATGTATTGTAGGAAGAGAATAAAAAAGGGTAGAGTGGTGTGATGCAGAATATATGCTCTGGGGTGAAGAGGCCCGGCACTACCTTACAGTCCTATCTTTCCCAGGCCTTGGTCTTCTCACAGGAGAATGAGGGGTTATGATGGCACTTTGTTACCATCAGCCAAGGGTCAGCAAGGCCGGCCTCTACATCCCACACCTCTTCCTCTGCTGCACTCTCCTTGCTGATGCACTTGGTTGCTAGCCTTCCCTAATGTCCACGCTTGCTTTCTCACTTTTCATTCCTAGAATCCACAGCAGACTGACTACATGATTTAGTGAGGGATGGTGTGATTTGGGTTGGGAAGGTTTAGTTAGGAACAACTGAAGATTCTTTCTAACACTACAAAAAATCATCTTTAATTAAGCAGTGTTGATGTTAGGGTAGAAAATTGTGTCCAGTTGTCCTTTGGTATCTGCAGGGCACTGGTTCCAGGACACCCTGCTGATATCAAAATGCAGAGGAGCCCAGGCCCCTTGTATGAACCAACTGTACATACTTTGGAGAAGTTTTATTTGCAACCAAGTGTTTGGTATGTTTAGAGTGCCTCAACATACTGGGAGGACAATCCTGAAATGGAAACCCTGCAGAGGGTCTACGGGATTTCCTTTCCTGATGACCAGATGATGACAGACTGGGAGAAGCTCCAGGAGGAAGCCAAGACCCGGGATCACAGGAAGATTGGGAAGGTATGCTGCTTGGTTGAGCACTACCTTGGGAGCTGAGTTGTGATCACATCCCAGCCAGGCTGGCTTAAAACTAACACTGCTTCTCCTCTCCTGTCTTCTGTTTTGCTGGCGCTCAGAGTTTGCTGCTGAGTTCTTTCATGTGCCTTACCCCAGATGTCTTCTAACGTCTTTCCTTCTTGTATTTTTCATTTGATTTAAACAGTTGCACCTTTTTCTCATTTTTATTGCAATAAAAATAATTTTTTTTAAGAGCGTGTATACTTGGTAATGTACGTTGTACTTGGGAAGCAGAGGAGAAATAAAGATTTGCAAGCAGGCAGACCTGAGTGTAACTCTCAGTTCTGCCACCTGGGAGCTGTGTTACTTGATTGAGCCAGGTAACTGATTGTGGAACTCGGCCCTGCTGGGTCGCCACGCAGCGTGACATGAGGATGGACACTGGGTGGCAGTGGCCACCTAGGGCAGGCTCTCAGTATGACAGCCATGTTGATGTCACCATCACTTAGAGCCCACCTCCAGCAATGAACTTTTCTGATCTTTTTGCCATGTTGTCTCCTCATGACAGCCATACTCCAAGGTGCCAAGTAAGAAATCAGCAGTAAATAAAAGGTGAAATAAAAGCTAAATTCAGAGTTAAGTAATCATAAATATGAATTGTAATTTTACATGTGCTGTTACATATAGTTAGATCCAAGTATTGAGGGACTTTGGAGTGCTAGCATTAGGACTTGAAAATGATGGGGTTCCTGTTGTGGCTCAGTGGTAATGAATCTGACTAGTATCCCTGAAGATGCAGGTTCAATCCCTGGCCCCACTCAGTGGGTTGAGGATCTGGCATTGCTGTGGCTGTGGTGTAGTTTGGCAGCTGCAGCTCAGATTGGACCCCTACCCTGGGAACTTCCATATGACATTGGTGCAGCCCTAAGCCAAAAATAAATAAATAAATAATTGGAAGTAACTAAGTATATGTTTTATTCCTAGCATATCTATGTGTACAGTAAATGTTAAGCAACAACAGTGAAATTTGAAATGCAATTATTGTTTTAATCTAGGAACAGGAACTTTTCTTTTTCCATGATCTGAGTCCCGGAAGCTGTTTCTTTCTTCCCAGAGGAGCCTTTATTTATAATGCACTTATGGATTTCATACGAGTAAGTTAATTTTTAAAATATTCTATACTTATCCAATTCTATAGTTTACTATTTTCTCTCATTGTAAAATGTCCAGGCATTTCCATTTGTTTTATTTTAATATACTAAGAGTTTTGAACCTCAAAGAGAAATGCTGCATTGTGGCTTCTGCTAAAAACATTGAGATAATTTTTATTCCCCTAAATAAATTTATTCTTGGATTTCATTAAATGTACCTCTTGCCCACATGAGTTTCTAGACCATGTGTGATACAAAGATAAACTTTAGACCAGGCGTGGAGCTCCCTATGAAAGAGAAGAAAGGAAGAGGTGTTCATCCTGGCACAGGATGCAAAACCACGAAGTGTTGCTTTTCCATTGTCTGTGATGTGACTCCTGGCTGATTTGGCAGCTCCAGAGCAATGAGGGCAAAAACAATTTTGTAAAATAGGCTTATGTATTACAAGTTCATAGAGTAGAAAGTCTTCATTAGGATTACATAGCTGTTGTTCAGAGATGGTCCATGTGGACTGTTAGGATTACATTTCCTTCCTTGTACATTTTTTGTCTTTCCTATAATTAATAATTACCTAAAATTTTCATTTCCTCAGTTTTCTATGTGCCTATTACTAATTCATCTTCAACTTTCTAACAAAACTCTGAGACTCCTTGCAGCATATTCTGATGATTCCTAGGTAATCTCTTAAGTATTTTTTTTTTTTCAAAATTTGGTCCTCTCACTCCAGAATTAACTTGCTGCTAAGATTCTTGGCAACTGATGTCTTAGGACTTGCTTTTGTCATCACCCTGGCTACTCCCCTATCTTTCCTGTGCTGAGTCCCCTCTTTCCTAACTTGTGTCTTTCCTTGCTTCACCCTCTGTCTGGGGGAATGCCTTTTGCAGTCACTTCCTGAGAGCATCCACGGTCTCACTGGTTACTCTCTGACTCACTGTTCTTCCTTCTCTTGGCTGTGTCCCTGGAGGCTGACCTCCATGGATTCTATCTCCTGGGCTGCATACCTTCCATAGGGACTGGCCAGTGCTTAACCATTCGTTGGAGGGAGATGAGAGAGCAGGGAGATGAGTCTTGAATCACGGAAGGTTTTCATACTTTAGCAGGTGGTAATGGCCATCTTTATGGCTACTGTTTGGGATATGCTGTCTTTGCTGGAAAATCAGCACAGCTCCTGGCACCCTGAACTTCCTGAGTTGGGGGTGGAATGTGTGGAGAATAGACAGAAAGCCTCTGCAGTGGCCTGAAAGGAATCTTTTATCTTTTATAGATGCAAGACAGACATGGCTGATGATCTGGCCCAAGGCCGGATCATATGGGGTGCAGAATTGTATGGCCATTTATATACATAAGCCCAGTGGTCTCTTATGCCAAGGTAGGGGCATTGGTGGGAAGGAGTGGGTCTCTGAGGCCTGGAATGGGAATGTTTGGCAGACACAGTTAAGGTAAAGAACTTTGAGCTCCCGGATATTCTTGTCTGAAGAAATCAGCCTTTCCATGAAAAAAAAAAATTCAAGAGACTTCACCTTCCCTTGGTTTTCTGCTATATGGTCTTGCCTTTTTCCACATCTAATAATCTTCTATTCTGTGGTAGACATTGTATATAAAAACAACTGCAGAGGTTCTGGAGGATGTTTTCTCCCGCTAGAGCACTTACCCATTGCCGGGACTGAACGCTTGTCACTCAATCCAGAGACAGCTGAGTCAGGGCTGGGCTTCCATTTGGATGGGACACAGGCTGCCCTCCGACTCATCCCTATTTCTAAGGCCTGGCCCCTGGGGCTTTCAACTGACCATCTGGTGGTTATTTGTCTCCTCATCCCCCAAAGACTGGAGGAGAGTCAGTTCTGCTCTCTGACTGTGTTCGACTGCTGAGTGAAAGTTCTCCCAAGTCTCATCTGTTTACCACATTAGCTCAGAAGGTAGTAATTTGTCATCTGAATTAGGTCTGGGTACAGATGAGGCTCCCCAGGTGTGACCCTCAGGTAGAGAATATTGAGGGCAGTTCTCTTTAATACATGGCCTGTGAACTAAAGAGATAAGTTACCTGTGGGCCACCCTCCCCCATTGTAAGACGATGATGGAGAGGATGCAGTAATATTCCCATTCAGAATCAGGAGAGGAGCTGCTAGGAGTCTATAGACTTTTTGACACCTCTTGACACCTCTACTCCAGGGTCAGAAAATGCATGTTGCTCAGGACTCAGTTGTGTTCCTCTGGTCTCTGGTTCTAAGTCATCCTCCCTTTCCCACGAGAAGTGGCCCACACATTCCTCTGAGCAGCTTTCTCAGTGCTCCCAACCCAGTTCCTTCTGAGAAGATTAGGGGTCCAGAGACCTCATCTCTTTATGCTGTCTCTGTTCCTTTCTCTCCAACCTAGTATAATCCCTACGGGGGGTCTTTTACATACCATGTTTATAATCAATGCTTAGATAAAGCCACCCCCATATTTCTTTCTAAGACAGATCCTTCTCTACCAAGGGATGCCTGGGAGGCAGATAATACTTAAAAATGTAAAAGCATTCATCCTTAACTGGGTGTGCAAGGCACCGTCTCAAGACTCTTAGAAGCCTCATCAGGTACTCAGCTCTTTCTGAGGTCTCTGCAAAGGGCAGGCGGCCACACCTTCTAAGAACTTTACCTTAAAATTGTAAACCTGAATTTTACCTTTGTCCTGAAGAGTCTCGTGAGTCTTTTGCTGGGAGAATCTGGGGATGAGAAAGGTTTATTTCTGAATCCAGTAGGTCCTGCCACCTTTGTATTCCTCTGAATTTGGCTCAGAAATGTAATAGTGCTCTCCCTAGTTTCTGTCTGTCCTGTATTTTGTCACAAGTGGCTAGAAGTCAGATGTCCCTTTCCACGTTCTGCCTGGACCTTCTCCAGCTAAATCTGAGTTCTTTGGGGACCCCTTCTGGTTTCCATGTTATCTGGGGTGACAGTGTTACCAAATCTCTGGCACCACATAGCAAGGGTCCTCTTTTCTTCAACTTTCAATAGTATTTTCCTTACTGGTGTTCAAGTCCTCACAGACAGTTCTTTAAGGCCCTTCCAGCTTCTGCCCACTTGACCCAAAGCCCCCTGTATTAGGGTTACCATTAGAGCAGCAGCCATGTCCAGTGATGCAGGATCCGAGCCTCATCTGTGACCCATATCACAGCTCATGGCAACGCCAGATCCTTAACTCACTGAGTGAGACCAGGGATTAAGCCTGTGTCCTCATGGATGCTAGTCAGATTTGTTTCCACTGAGCCACAACGGGAACTCCTAAATGAAATTTTAACTGGAAATGCTGAAATACAGAAGACAGGAACAATACCTTAAAAATGTGAAGTCTGGAATAGGCTTTTTTTTTTTTTGAGTGTGAATCTTTTTAAAAAAAATTATTATGATCGATTTGATTTACAATGTTCTGTCAATTTCTGCTGTACAGCCAAGTGACCAAGTCATACATTATATATATATAATTCCCACATTATCTTCCATCATGTTCCATCACAAGTGATTAGATTTATAGTTCCCTGTGCTATACAGCAGGATCTCATTGCCCATCCACTCTAAATGCAACAGTTTTCATCTACTAACCCCAGACTCCTAATCCATCCCACTCCCTCCTCCCCCTCCCCCCAGAAAACCTGAGTCTGTCCTACATGTCCATGATCTTTTCTGTTTCGTAGATAGATCATTTGTGCCATGTGTTAGACTCCACATGTAAGTGATATCATATGGTGTCTGTCTTTCTCTTTCTGACTTACTTCACTCAGTATAAGAGTCTCTGGTTCCATCCATGTTGCTGCAAATGGCATTATTTTGTCCTTTTTATGGCTGAGTAGTATTCCATTGTGTATATATACCACATCTTCCTAATCCATTCATCTGTTGATGGGCATTTAGTTTGTTTCCATGTCTTGGCTATTGTGAATAGTGCTGTGATGAACATACGGGTGCATGTGTCTTTTTCAATGAGAGTTTTGTCTGGGTATGTGACCAAGAGTGGGATTGATGAATCATATGGTAGTTCTATATTTAGTTTTCTGAGGTATTCCCGTACTGTTTTCCATAGTGGTTGTACCAATTTACATGGAATAGTCTTTTAACCGAACCCAGGTTCAGCTGCTTGCCATTCTTAAGCCAATAATTTGAGAGACAAGTGTCAGTAAAAAGGAAAAATGTTTCAATCAGAAAAGCTGGCCTTCTGAGGAGATGCTGGGCTCATGCCCAGAGACCACCTCCTAAGATTCTGTTCAGCCATGACAGCTTTTAAAGGGAAATATGGGATGGGGGAGAATCTCAGTAAATCACGAAGGCAGGAGTTTGGGTTCTGCATCTTTTTCCATTGCCTGACGACTGGCTGACTCCTCAGATGTATCTTGCCTATGTGATTTTCCTGCTGGAGTTCTAAGGGGGCTTTTGGAGGTAGAGAAATAGGACTTTTTACTAGGAAAAGAATCGACAGCTTAGGCAAGGCGTGGTGTGCCCGCAGGAGAACATAGATCAGGAGTTGGTTTCAATTGCTTAATAGTCTCATTCCTATAATTAGGTTCTTTTTAGGTTAGAGGGGAGCAGAAATGGGCAAATAGGAAAGGGGCAAAAGAGAAGCTTTCAGGCTTGCATCTGGGATTCTCCCATAAAGTTTCAGCTTTCCCAGTTCTTCTGAGGCCATTGTTCTTCTCCTTTCTGGATTCTAAAGTATATAGTTGACATCTCCTCTCCTCATCTCTTTGACCTCGTAGATTTATTAAAACTGTTATTTTAGTGTGATTTCGGAAAGAGTTGTTTAAGTGGAATTGCTTTAGTTCTTGTGATGAAAAAGTGACTTAAAAGAATTTCTCTATGATGCTGATATTTAGGTGCTATTTTAGGTGGCCAGTTCACAGACGCAGGTGGAGATTCAGTACCTTCAGTAGCCTGACATTATTACTTCTGGGATGAAATATGATTTTTAATCTTCAGAATAAGCCTTCAGGATTTCTTCAGACCAGACTGAGCTGTAGCTGCTCAGTCCTCAGTCATCATGACTTTGCTTTTTCCCAGACTTGATTGTCTTGACTCTTTAGAGAAAGAAATTGATGACATGGATTCAGATATATTTTCTCTAACTTTTTCTTCTGAAAAGTTCAAATTTGCAGAAAAGCTAAAGTGTAGGACAGTGAACATCCCTGCATCCTTCATAAAGATTCATCATTTGTTAATATTTTCCAACTTGGTTAGTCTCTTACTTACATGTGTGCATGTATAAGAGACAAAACACTATATATCACATATGTATATCATAACATATAGAGATAGGCCGTATACATATAATATATGTATGCATTTTATTTGTAAATGCAGTAGTTTTTGTTTTTTGTTTTTGTTTTTGCTAAACTGTGTAAAATAAGCTGTAGACATAATCACACTTCCCCTCATAGGGCATAATTTAAAATCATTCCCAACTACCTCAACAAAACAGATTCCTGATGTGACTGTATCCAGAGTGGATTTAAAAATCTGTTGATTACTATCTCCTGAGCTAAGTTTTAAAATAATCTCTAGTAAAAACAAACCAAAGTACAGAAACCCCTTTAAGTTCTGAGACTTTATTTGATCTGAATATATATAGCCCTCTGACTTAGCCACCAAATAAGTACTACCAATCAGAGTGACCTATAATTTTGTTGAAACTTTCCAATTTGGTAAGAACAAAGGATAGCTAAAGAAGCTTACTAGGTGACTGAGATGTAGGCTATTCATGATTTTTTTTTTTTTTTTTTTGGTCTTTTTGTCTTTTGTCTTTTTTGTTGTTGTTGTTGTTGCTATTTCTTGGGCCGCTCCCGCGGCAACATGGAGGTTCCTAGGCTAGGGGTTGAATCGGAGCTGTAGCCACCAGCCTACGCCAGAGCCACAGCAACGCGGGATCCGAGCCGCGTCTGCAACCTACACCACAGCTCACGGCAACGCCGGATCGTTAACCCACTGAGCAAGGGCAGGGACCGAACCCGCAACCTCATGGTTCCTAGTCGGATTCGTTAACCACTGTGCCACGACAGGAACTCCGGCTATTCATGATTGAATTGAAAAGATGCTCTGCTGAAGAGTGACAAAAAATATAGTCACCATATTTCAAAACTATTCTCGTTAGCAATTTTGAAATATGTGTTTAATTGTAAAAAGTGTATTTTTATTACTTAGCTACGATATGGTGATCTAGTTTTATGCCGGAGGCCCATTAAATGATTAACAAATGTTGAAAATCTAAGAATCACTGAACAAAGATCATCAGATCAATATCTTGAAGGAAAAAAAAAAACCCAGCAAAGTTAAAATAAAAGAATAACTATGCTTAGAATCATGACTCTCTTTTTCTGACCCTAGCAATTGAGTTCAGAAGCTGTTAATTGATAGGGAGAGGGAGAGAAACCAGCTTGTGACTTAGCAGATAGCAACTGCTTAAAATGGTATGAATCAAAATTCCCAACTTTGTATTATTTTTTAAATTTTTATTGAAGTATCATTGATTTACAATGTTGTGTTAATTTCTGTCATACAGCAAAGTGATTTAGTTATACATATATATATTCATATTCTTTTCCATGATGGTTTTTTTTTTTATCATACTGACTATAGTTCCCTGTGCTATACAGTAGGACTTTGTTTATCAAAATTCCCAACTTTATTTCTACTTAAAACTAAATAGATCAAAACTGCAAATTTACATGCATCATGGCATTCAGGCTTATTGAAGTATAAAACCATTCTACCTCTAAAGTAATAAAAAAAAAAAGCTGCTGTTTGTCTAGAATGTAGGAGGATTTGGAAATTTGTAGTTATAAAAAGTTTATATATACATAGTATTTCAATTACTAATTCTCAAAGAATTAAAACATTACATACTATGTTACTATATACTATTAAATAAATGTATTTTGGGTTTTTTTTTTTTCCCTGTCTTTTGTCTTTTTAGGGCTACACCTGCAGCATTTGGAGGTTCCCAGGCTTGGGGTCAAATTGGAGCTACAGCTGCCGACCTATGCCACAGACACAGCAACGAGGGATTCGAGCCTCGTCTGCGAACTATACCACAGCTGACAGAAACGCCAGATCCCGGACCCACTGAGCGAGGCCAGGGATTGAACCTGTGTCCTCATGGATGCTAGTCAGATTTGTTTCCGATGAGCCACGACAGCAACTCCTAAAATAAATATATTAATGTGAAAATTATATTGAGCATACATGAATTTTTTCCTTATCTATAAAGTAATGCCCTGAAAACCAGGGGCGCATTAGCCATGAATTAGTGTAGGGCATAATCCTGAGTTTAAAATCCTTTGTTCACAGTGTTACTTTGCCTGGAATGTGATCTATCCTAGTGGATTGTAGCTTTCTACACTTGTCTCCTTTAGGAGGAATACCACCAACGCAGCTTCACAGAAGTGCTATCCCCCAACATGTACAGCAGTAAGCTCTGGGAAGCCTCGGGACACTGGCAGCACTACAGAGAGAACATGTTTACTTTTGATGTTGACAAGGACACTTTTGCCCTTAAACCCATGAACTGTCCAGGGCACTGGTGAGTGTTCAAAGTGAAGCAGGAGTGGCTCCTGTTGTGGTGTATCAGAAATGAATCTGACTAGTATTCATGAGGATGCAGGTTCAATCCCTGGCCTCACTCAGTGGGTTGGGGATCTGGCATTGCTGTGAGTTGTAGTATAGGTTGCAGATGAAGCTCAGCTCTGGCATTGGTGTGGCTGTGGCATAGGCCAGCAGCTGCAATTCCTATTTGACCCCTAAAAAAAAAAAAAAAAGTGAAGCAGGGAGTTCCCTCATAGTGCAGTGGGTTAAGGCATTGTAACTGCAGTGGCCAGGGTCACTATTGTGGCGTGAGTTCAGTCCCTGGTCCAGGAACCTACATATACTGTAAGAGCTACCAAAAAAAAAAAAAAGGAAGAAGAAGAAGAAACAGATCTGTGCATATTAGCACATAACATACTTCATCACAATTAACTTTTAATATTATTTTATTTTTTGAAATTAAGCGATTCCTTTAATCTGAAGAGTGGTGATTAGAAATCATCTTTACCAAGTTATTTCATTCTGGAGAATGAATTTTATTTTTAAAATATGGTTTCTGTTTGGCAGGTTTGGAATGTTAGCTGGAAGCCATTTACTATTTTCTCAGAGGATAATATTCCATATCAACTTTATAAATTATTATAATATTTCTCTTCCTAATAGTAATACACTTCATTCTATACATATTTGCAGAACATTTAGTTCTTATATCTTATTTGGGTTGATTGTAACAAGACCAGTAAGGTCATAATCAATGACTAGATTTCATTGGTTCTTTTTTGTTTTTTTTGTATTTTTGCCTTTTCTAGGGCCACTCCTGCGGCATATGGAGATTCCCAGGCTAGGGGTCTAATCGGAGCTGTAACTGCCAGCCTACACCAGAAGCATAGCAACGCGGGATCTGAGCTGCATCTGCAACCTACACCACAGCTCACGGCAACACCAGATCCTTAACCCACTGAGCAAGGCCAGGGATCAAATCCAAAACCTCATGGTTCCTACTCAGATTCATTAACCACTGAGCCATGACGGGAACTCCAGATTTCACTGGTTCTAAGATACCTTTTTCCCCTACATTTCCACATCCATAAAATTGGAATGCATCTTACAATTGGCACCTAAACAGTATGTCATAATTTGGTTAATGGTTATTTTCCTAGTGGTACATAATATAATCAGTGGTACGTTATGTAATCAGTATTGTCTTAGAGTCTATGAAAGACTGTAATTATCCTAAAGCTGCATGATATGCAAATTCAACCTTGTAGAAAAAGCAGATTTTACAACTGGAAGTGAACAGGTAAATTCTCCATAAAAAAAATCCCAACTATTCTAGCTTTATATCATCAACATACATAGTTTCAAATAAAGTGACCTTAGAAGGTAACTAATTAAAACAAACCCCTGAACACTGAAAAAAGCTCTTTGCCGTTTTCAGTAAAGACTAAAAGAAATTCAACTTTATAACGGTGGCATGTGAAAAATATATATATTTATATTTAATTTTGTGAAAACTGATATAGAAACATTCTATTCCTGTTTTAAACAGAAGGTAGATGCTAATCTAGTGCATTGCATTCTTTAAAACACCTGTATTAACAATATCTTAACTAAGTTTTCTTTAAAACACCTGTATTAACAATATCTTAACTAAGTTTCCCATTGGATAACATTTGAAGCTATAGCCTGTGATTCCAATATAATTATAAGAAAGCTGAACAAAAGTGCAGAGTGTAATTTTGTATCTTCAGGTTTCAGAATGAGGAAGCAGGACCACATGGTTTGGTGGTAATGGAATATGGGAGCCAGGAGTGCTTTCTGCAGAAGAGGTCTTTAATTTTACAGAGGAAATTAGTTGAGTGCTTGGTACTAGAAATACAGAGGTGATTAAGACACAGATCATTTCCTCTGGGAGCCCATGAGTAGAGTTTGGAAGAAACAGATACGTAGACAGTTGTAGAAAAAAGTTGGGACCAGTGTCAAAATGACAAATAACTACTTAATCTTTTCAGTGCTAAGCAAAATCTGTATGTTGCTACATCTTTTCTAGCTTGATGTTTGCCCATCGTCCGCGATCTTGGAGGGAAATGCCTATTAGATTTGCTGACTTCGGAGTTCTTCATAGGAATGAACTGTCAGAAACTTTGAGCAGCTTGACCCATGTCAGGCGCTTCCAGCAGGATGATGCACACATCTTCTGCACAGTGGAGCAGGTAAGCAGCAATAGAAGTGAAGCCTGGTCAATAGGAATTCCTGGTCAATAGGAAGCCTTGGACGCTTCGCTTGGTCATTCCGAGTGAAATAAACTGAGGTCCTGATTCAGCGCCAACATTTTGTGATTCTTTAATTTGGGTCATACATTAGTAATCTCTTGACAGGGAATTATTTTCCCAAACATAACTTATTATAAAGGAACAAAATTCTCTGAAAATTAAAACTTTTGTTTGATACAATTTCAAATTATTTTTAACAATAACTAACAGCAAAAGTAAAGGCAATTTTATTCTTTATACATTGGGACATAAATTACATTGTTTATTTCTTTTTTATATAGTAGTTTGTATCTTTGAATTACAAACTCCTAACTTATTTCTCCCCTACTCCCTTTCCCCTTTGGTAACCATAAGGTTGTTCTCTATGTCTGTGGGTCTAGTTATATTTTGTATATAAATTCATTGGGATCATTTTTTTAGATTCCACATATAAATGATAGCATATATGTATCTTTTTCTTTCTGATTTATTTTACTTAGTATGATAATCTCTAGGTCCATCCATATTCCTCCAAATGACATTATTTCATTCTTTTTTATGGCTGAGTAGTATTCCATATATTTTAAATGGAGTACTTTTAAAATAGTAAATATATTTAAAATAGTATAGTTTGATGCAGTATATAAAAATCTGTGGGATTCCATTAAAATGGTACTTAGAGGACACTTAGAGCCCTAAATGTCTACATTAGAAAAGAATGTTTTCAAATCAATAATCTCAACTTCTACTTAATAAACTAGAAAAAGAAGAGCAAGTTTCATCAGAAGTAAGCAGAAGAGGAGTTCCTGTCATGGCTCAGCAGAAACGAACCTGACTAGCATCCATGAGGATGCAGGTTCTATTCCTGGCCTCACTCAATGGGTTAAGGATCTGGTGTTGCCATGATCTGTGGTGTGGGTCACAGATGCGGCTGGGACCTGACATTGCTATGGTTGTGGCATAGGCTGGTGGCTACAGCTTCAGTTCGACCCCTAGACTGGGAACTCCACATGCTGAGGGTTCAGCCCTAAAAAGCAAAAAAAAAAAAAAAAAAAAAAAAAAAAAAAAAAAAAAAAAAGAGAGAGAGAGAGAGAGATGTAAGCAAAAGAGAGAAAATAGCATAGCAGAAATCATGAGATATAAAAAAGAAAAACAATAAAAAAATCAATAAAAACCAAAGGCTGGTTTTCCTTGAGGACTATAAACCTTTAGTTTTATCAGAGAAAAAAAGTCACTAATTAAAAACACTAGAACTGAGAGAAGTGACATTACTAAAGATTCTATAGATATTAAAAGGATAATAAGGTAATATTTTGAACAAGTTTATGCCAGTAAATTTGACAAATCAGATGAAATGGACAAATTTTTTTAAAAAACACAAACTACCATATTTTTCTCAAGAAGTAATAAAATACTTAGTGGATGGATTCATGAGCAGAATGGAGGGGACACAGAAAAGAATCAGTGAACCTGAAGACACCAATAGAAATGGCACAGTCTGAAAAACAAGGAGAGGAGACTGAAATAAAATGAACAGAACCTCAGTGACCAGTGATAGTAAAACAAAACATCTAATATTTGTGTCACCACCCAAACATCTATGGTCAGTTAATCTATGACAAAGGAGACAAGAATGTATAGTGGAGGAAAGATAGTCTCTTCAATAAATGGTGCTGGGGAAACTGGACAACTGCACAAAAGAAAATGCAATTAGAACATTGTCTATCACCACACACAAAAATAAACTCAAAATGGATTAAAGAGCTAAATGTAAGGCCAGACACAATAAAACTCTCAGAGGAAAACATAGGCAGAACACTCTTTGACATAAATCACAGAGACATCTTGTTTGATCCACCTCTTAGAATAAAGACACAAACCAATGGGGCCTAATTAAACTCAAAATCTTCTGCACAGCAAAGGAAACCATTAAAAAAATGAAAAGACAACCCACAGATTGGGAGAAAGTTTTTGCAAATGACTCAGCCGATAAAGGTTTAATCTCCAAAACATACAAACAACTCATACAACCCAACAATGGAAAAACAAACAAACAAAAAAAACCAACCCAATTGAAAAATGGGCAGAAAACCTAACTAGATATTTCTCCCAAGAAGACATACACATGGTCAGCAGGCACATGAAAAAATGCTCAACATCACTAATCATTAGAGAAATGCAAATCAAAACTACAATGAGGTACCACCTCACACTAGTTAGAGTGGCCATCATTAACAAGTGAACAAACAGCAAATGCTGGAGAGGATGTGGAGAAAGGGGAACCCTCCTTCTCTCTTGGTGGGAATGTAAATTGGTACAACCACTTTGGAAAACAGTATGGAAATACCTCAGAAAACTAAATATAGAACATATGACCCAGCAATCCCACTCCTGGGCAAATACGTGGACAAAACTCTCCCTGAAAGATACATGCACCCATATGTTCATTGCAGCACTATTCACAATAGCCAAGACATGGAAACAAACTAAATGCCCATCAACAGATGAATGGATTAGGAAGATGTGGTACATATGTACAATGGAATACTACTCAGCCATAAAAAGGACAAAATAATGTAGCAACATGAATGGAACTAGAGACTCTTACTGAGTGAAGTAAGTCAGAAAGAAAAAGACAGACACCGTATCATATCATTTATATGTGGAGTCTAAAACATGGCATGAAAGATCTACAAAACAAAAGATCATGAACATGTAGGACAGACTTGTGTTTGCCAAGGGGGAAGGGGAGAGAGTGGGATGGATTAGGAATCTGGGGTTAGTAGATGAAAATTGTTGCATTTGGAGTGGATGGGCAGTGAGATCCTGCTGTATAGCACAGGGAACTATTTATCTAGTCACTTGTAATGGAACATGATGGAGGATAATGTAAGAAAAAGAGTGTATATATATATATATATATATGACTCGGTCACTTTGCTGTACAGCAGAAATTGATAGAACATTGTAAATCAATCATAATAAAAAACTTTTAAAATAGTTCTCATCATGGCGCAGCGGAAACGAATCAGACTAGGTTTGATCCCTGGCCTTGCTCAATGGGTTAAGGATCCAGCATTGCTGGGAGCTGTGGTGTAGGTTGCAGATGTGGCTCAGCTCTGGCATTGCTATGGCTGTGTTGTAGGCTGGCAGCTGTAGCTCCGATTCAACCCCTAGCCTGGGAACCTCCATGTGCTGAGGTGCAGCCCTTAAAAAAAGGAAAAAAAAATTATGTCACCAGAGGTTTGCAAAAGTTGGAGAATAAGGGTGGATGTGAAAAAGTACTCAAAGGCTGTGATAAGTTGTGTAATACCTAGAGAAACCACTAAAATAAAATCTGTACGCAGGGATACACTTTTTAAAAAATGATAACTAATAATGGAATTCTTAAAAATATTAAATTAACACAGAAAAGTGGGGAAAGGAAACAGAAATCATTAACAAGAGAATATAGGAAGAAAACAGTAAAAAACAAAAGGGCAAACTTAAGTCCTAATATTATATTAAATGTAAATGGTTTAAATAAACCAATTAAAATATATGGAGTGGCAGAGTGATTAAAAATATTACAACTATGTGCTACCTACAAGAAACAAACTTCAGATACAAAATTATAGGTAGGGTTGAAAGTAAAATGATGGAAAATGATATATTATGCAAACATTTATCAAAAGAAAGCAAGAATAGCTATATTAATATCAGATAAAGTAGATTTTAGAGGAAATTACCAAAGACAGGGTATTACATAATGATAAAAGTGTTAATCCCTCATGAAGATATGGCAATCCTAAATGCATAAAGTAGAAATCATACAAATCTCTTTTCTAACCACAGTGGAATTAAACTAGAAATCAGTAAAAAAAAAAGCTAAGAGGAAAATATCCAAATACTTGGATACTGAGAACGCATTTCTAAATAATCTATAGAGGAAATCACAAGAGAAATTTTTTTTTCTTTCTTACGACTGCACCAATGGCATATGGAATTTCCAGGGCCAAGGATTGAATCTGGGCCATAGCTGTGATGCCAGGTCCTTTAACCCACTTCACCAGAAGGGATCAAACATGTGCCTGTGCAGAGACCCAAGCCCTGATTCTTTTTTTTTTTTTTTTTCCTGTCTTTTTAGGGCCACACCCGCAGCATATAGAAGCTCCCAGGCTAGGGGTCTAATCAGAGCTATAGCTGCCAGCCTTCGCCACAGCCACAGCAATGCCAGATCTGAGCTTCATCTGCAACCTATACCACAGCTCACAGCAATGCTGGATCCTTAACCCACTGAGTGAGGATAGGGACCAAACCTATGTCCTCATGGATATTAGGGTTCATTACCACTGAGCCACGATGGGAACTCCTGCAGTTGGATTCTTAACCCATTGTGCCACATCGGGAACTCCCACAAGAGAAATTTTTTAAAAGTTACATTGATCAACGTG
This sequence comes from Sus scrofa, assembly GCF_054392235.1. NCBI lineage: Eukaryota > Metazoa > Chordata > Mammalia > Artiodactyla > Suidae > Sus > Sus scrofa. The sequence continues at coordinate 156,159,194 of NC_139383.1, forward strand.
AAAATGAAAATGCAACATATTAACATTTATGGGTAAGATCAAAAGAAGTGCTAAAAGATAAATATATAGCAATAAATGTATATCTTATACAGAAAAAAAAGAAAAGTCTGAAAGCATTAATCTAGGCTCCCACCACAACACCTAGAAAAAAAGGATAAAATAAATTCAAGACAGTAAGAAGAAAGGAAACAATAAAGATAAGAACAGACATCTATGAAATTAAAAAAAGAAAAACGATGGAAAAACATAATGAGAAAAAACTGGATCTTTGAAAAGATTAATGAAACTTACAAATGTCTATCTTTTTCTATTTCTGAAAAAGAAAAATACTAAGAAAATACGAGTCACCAATATTAAGAATCAGTAGGAAATATTACTAAGACCTTGAAAACATCAAAAGCATAATAAAGGGAATATAATAACACTACACACATTAGTTCAACAACTTCAATGAAATGGATTAATTTCTTGAAAAGCAGACTACTGCAAATTACCCAATAGGAAATAGATCATTTGGGAACCCTGTCACTATGAAAAAATAGAATGTGTACTTTTAAAACTCCCAAAAAAGGAGTTCCCATCGTGGTGCAGCAGAAATGAATCTGACTGAGAACCATGAGGTCGCAGGTTCGATCCCTGGCCTCGCTCAATGGGTTGGGGATCCGGCGTTGCTCTGAGCTGTGGTGTGGGTCACAGATGCGGCTCGGATCTGGCATTGCTGTGGCTGTGATGTAGGCCGGCATCTGTAGCTCTGACTGGACCTCTAGCCTGGGAACCTCATGTTCCTTGGGTGCAGCCCTAAAAAGCAAAAAATAAAATAAAAGTCCCCAAAAAAAGAAATTTCCAGGTTCATATCAGATAGTTTCACTGAAGAATTCTATCAAACATTTAAAGAATTAACGCAGGAGTTCCCATTTTGGCTCAGGAGGTTAAGAACCTGACATAGTGTCCGTGAGGATGTGGGTTCCATTGCTGGCCTTGCTCAGTTGGTTAAGGATCCAGTATTGCCGCAAGCTGTGACGTAGGTTGCAGATTCGACTTGGATCTGGTGTTGCTGTTGCTGTGGCATAGGCCTCAGCTACAGCTCTGATTTGACTCCTAGCCTGGGAACTTCCATATGCTGCTGGTGCGGCCATAAAAAGAAAAAAAAAATTAACATAGATTCTTTCTGTTCAGAAAATTGAAGAGGAAGGAACATTTCCTTGTTCATTTCAGCATACAAGTCCTCTGCATATTTTAATTTCCACCTATTACTTTTTTTGAGTGATTATATTTTTTGCCTTTTGTAGGGCCACTCCTGTGGCCTATGGAGGTTCCCAGGCTAGGGGTCTAATCAGAGCTGTAGCTACCAGCCTATGCCAGAGCCACAGCAACACGGGATCCGAGCCATGTCTGCAACCTACACCACAGCTCACAGCAATGCCAGATCCTTAACCCACTGAGTGAGGCCAGGGATCGAACCTGCATCCTCATGTATACTAGTCAGATTCATCAGCCTTCTGCCTGTGAACTGGCACTTACACCATCAACTCTCTTGGTTCTTTGGGGATTTATCCTTAATACTGTGTGATCCAATGCCTTATAATAAATCTCTGTTTCTCTGGAGAACTGAGACTGATACAGTGGACTTAAATAGGACAAGCAAAACCTATAAAACTTTAAAAAATAATGTATGAGACAATCTTTAGGATCTAGGGCTAGGTAAAGAGTCTTTAGACTTGACATCAAAAGTACAATCCTTTTTTTTTTTTTTTTTTGTCTTTTCTAGGTCTGCACCCAAGGCATATGGAGGTTCCCAGGCTAGGGATCTAATCGGAGCTGTAGCAACCCGCCTACACCACAGCCACAGCAACGCAGGATCCCAACCGTGTCTGCAACCTACACAGCTTACGGCAACACCGGATCCTTAACCCACTGAGCAAGGCCAGGGATCGAACCTGCATCCTCAAAGAGACAATTTCATGGTTCTTAGTGGGGTTCGTTAACCACTGCAGCACGACGGGAACTCCAGAAAGTACAATCCTAAAAGGAAAAATCAATAAATCGAACTTCATCAAACTTAAAACTTTTCGCCTTTGAAAGACTTTATTAAAGGATGGAAGACAGGCTACAAACTGGAAGAAAATATTTGCAAACTGTGTATCTGAGAAAGAAGTAGTACCTAGAATAAAGAAATCTCAAAACTCAACAGTAGTAAAATAATCCAGTTAGAAAATGGACCAAAGACGTGAGCAGACATTTTCCAAGGAAGGAATACAGGTGGCAGATAAGCATATAAGAACATCATTATTGAAGACACGCAAATTAAAATTACAATGAGAGTATTACTGCATACCTTTTAGAATGGCTAAAATAAAAAACAGTGACAACATCAAATGATGGCAAGTATGTGGCGAAACTGTTATCTATCAATCATCATTGTTGTTAGGAATGTAAAAATGTACAGCCACCCTGGAAAACAATTTGGCAGTTTCTAAAACTAAGCATCCAGCTACTGTATGACCCAGAAGTTGCACTCCTAGAATCTATCCTAGAAGTAGGAAACATAATGTTCACTCCAAAATCTATACAAGAATGTTTATAGCAGCCTTATTACTAATAGCCAAACACTGCAAACAACACATATGTCTTTCAGAGGATTAAACAGTGGCACATCCATCCCATGCAATACCACTCAGCAATAAAAAGGACAAAGAATTGACATTGAAAATCAATGAGTGAATCTTCAGAGAATTCTGCAGCATGAGAGAAGTCAATCCCAAATTTTCATATTACATTGATTCCATTCCATTCTGTTCTTAAAATGACAAAAACATAGACATGGAGACCAGATTAGTGGTTTCCAGGAAGAGTGAGGGTGAGAGGGAAGCAGTGTGGATGTAAAACAGCCTTGTTAAGTGTCCTCATGGTGATGGGGTGATTGTGTATCTTCTTGCATCTTTGTTGACATCCTGGGTATGACAGTGTACTGTGGTTTTGTACCATGAGGGAAAACTGAGTAAATAATACAAGGATCACTGTCTTAGTTCTTACAAATGCATATTAACCTCCAAATACAAAGTTTAACTTTAAAAAATGGGCAGAAAGACTTGACCATTCACTTTACCTAAGAATATATTCAGAAGAAGATATACATCTAAGAAGATATGGCAAAGAAGCACATGAATAAGGGATTCAAGATCATCCATCACTAAGGAAATGAAAATGGAAACCATAATGAGCTGATTCTACACCTATCAGAATGGTTAAATTTTATTTATTTATTTTATTTTATTTTTAGGGCCACACCCTCTGCATATGGAAGTTCCCAGGCTAGGGGTAGAATCAGAGCTGCAGCTGCTGGCCTGCACTACAGCCACAGCAATGGAGGATCTGAGCCAGGTCTGAGACCTACACCACAGCTCACAGCAACGCTGGATCTTTAACCCACAGAGCAAGGCCAGGGATTGAACTTGCAACCTCATGGATACTAGTCAGGTTCTTAGCCCAACGAGACATAGTGGGAACTCCAAAATGGTTCATATTTAAAAGACTGACTCTAGCATGTGTTGAGAATGTGGAGGAACTGGAACCCTCATACACTAGTTACAGAAATAGAAAATGTTACAGTCACTTTGAAAAACAGTTTGGCAGTCTCTTAAAAAATGAGACACACATACACACCATATGACCCAGCCATCTTACTCCTTTTCTTTTTCTAAGATAAAAAGAAAGCACATGTTTATACAAAGACTAATACACACATGTTCACAGCAGCTTTATTTGAAATAGCTTAAATATAGAACCAGCCCAGTGATGGGTGATTGTGTAAAGGAACACTGAATTGTGTTAGTCCCTACTAAAACCTCCACTCGTTTTCCGTTGCTCTCAGGCTAAAAAGTGCAGGCGCTACTCAGGTTTTGAAAGCACTTGTTTTCTCTGACCCCAGCCTACCTCTAGCCTGATTGCCTGCCATCCTCCCCTTTGTGCACCTCTGCCCTCTCCCGGGCAGCTCCCCATGGCTGTCCTACCCTGGTCTGCCCCTCTGTCCTCTAGTCCCGCACCCTTGGGGTGCTCCTGCTTCTCCATGGAGAACTCCTACTCATCCTCTGACTTTGGCTTGGCCATTCCTTCCTCTGGACAGCTGCCCTTTCTCCCCAGTGCACTGTTCACAGTGAGGCACCCTTGCCTGCTTCTTCATCTGCACTGGACTGTGGGAGCCTCTGGCAGCCTGTGTGCACCTGGCACCTGGAGGGCATTCCATGAATATTCAAGTAGAGAAAGGATGAACAGCCCAAACAGTGCCATTGACTGTACTCTAAAGTAATAGCATGCTTTCTTTCTATCTGACATGAAGAATTTTTTAATGCTATAAATGGCTTTAACTTGGTATCTTCTTCAAGTTTTTCACTTCCTTTAATTTCAGATTGAAGAAGAAATAAAAGGGTGTTTGAAGTTTTTGCAATCTGTTTACTCGACATTTGGCTTCTCCTTTCAATTAAATTTATCAACAAGACCTGAAGACTTTCTAGGAGAAGTTGCGATATGGGATGAAGCTGAAAAGGTAGGGAGAAACAAAGTGTTACCCTTCATTTTCGTGACTATGGAAAAATGGCTTGCAAGAGGATGTGATGCTCTGCAATGGAATTAAAAATTGGAAGTTCTAGGGTAAACGTGCGGATTGTACCATGTAGTTAATCCAGTTTTCACCAAAACAGTGATAAAAGCAATACTTTACATTAGTTTCACACTTTAGTTTACATCAGGTTTTCATTTATACTCTTTTCGGTGCTGGTCACTAATCAATTTCAGAAGTTTTTAAAGTAGTCCTCTGGCTCCTTCAGCAGCTCTGGTCTGGCCTATACCACAGGAAATGATGGAGATCCAATAGCTCCTTGGAGCTGGATTAACCCCAAATCTCTCTTGCATCCCACTAGATGGAAGAGAGTTGCAGTGAGTCATTGAGATCCCCAAGAACATTCCAGCCCCTCACCCACACAACTCCAAGCAAACCAATGTGTCTGGAGCCCGGCACATACTGTGGTCTAGACCCCCGTGCTCTTGGGAGCCAGAGACTTGGTTTACCTGGGGCAGGACAGACAGACAGCAGAGAGAAGAGGAGATCTTGATTCCTCTGTCACTAGATGCAGGCAGTATCCATGGACCAGGCCTAGGAGAGCATCAGAGAACTCTGCTCACACTTCCCCTTTCTCCCAGACCTCATGGAAATCTAGCACCTCTTGGCCTTGGCCCCTTCTGTCAGGCCTTCCCATCCCTGTGTCTTCAGAAGCCCAAGAGATGCAGTGACCTCTGTTTTATGTTCTTCCCCCAAATCTGGCCAGCCTTTGGCTTTTAAATCCCTGGGAGCCCCTAAACTTCTTTCCATCACCCAGTTACCTGCTGTAACAGGACCTCATTTTCTCTAAGAACATATGCCAGAGTCTCTGCTCCCTCCGGAAACAGAGGGAGGCAGCTCCAGCTTATACAGTGCTTCTGTGGTGGTGGCCTTCTTTGAAGCAGAAAGGGAGCTGCTTCAGGAGGCTTCAGCCCATGAGGGAGGCTCCTGGGATCTTGCCAAGAGCAGCTCCTGACCCACCCTGACTGAGACTCTGAGAGAGGCTTTCTTGGTGATGCTGCCCTCAGCCCCAGGACAATACCTCTTTTCTACTTCCCCATCAGGCACTTCACTCCCAAATGTCATGGCCCTTATAGCACCGTGTGCTGGGGTGATGACAGGAGTCTGGTGGGGGACTTAGGAATGCCTGGGTGCTTCCCAAAGAAGCATTTTCACAGGGGGTGGCCAGAAGACTCAAAGAACCCTTTCACTAATACTTGCGTGCACACGCAGTCCCCTTCAGTGTGGACTGTCTTCACTACAAGCTAACTTGATAGACTGCCTGCTTAGTCTGGAGACCAAAGTGGTCCTCCCACTTCCATAGCTGCATGTGTCACAAAGGGCACTGCCCACAACCTGCCTGCACAGAGGGGTGGGAGAAACAAGAGAGAGGTGCAAGGCCTGCCCCACTGGTCTTCTTATACCTGAACACAGAGTACACATGGAGCAAGGTTAATGTATGTAGGCTTCTCTTGTAAGGAGCTGGTAAGTGTAGAGCAGAGGGGGCCTGCATGGGCAGAAGTGCCAAAAGTACCTCTCTCTAAGTAGAACAATTTAGTAAATGATCATTTTTCTTCCCCAATTAAAACATGATTGTTTTGGGAGTTCCCCCTGTGGCTCAGTGGGTTATGAACCCGACTAGTATCTATGAGGATGTGGGTTCAATCCCTGGCCTTGCTCAGTCATTTGGGGATCTGGTGTTGCCGTGAGATGTGGGGTAGGTTGCAGATGTGGCTTGGATCCCAAGTTGCTATGGCTGTGGCATAGGCCGGCAGTGCAGCTCTAATTCAACCCCTAGCCTGGGGACTTCCATATGCTGCAGGTGCAGTCCTTTTTTTGAGAGCAAGTTCCATCATAATCATCTTTATATAGTCCTTGCTCAGTAGTTTATTGAATGTAAAAGATGCTCAATAAATATATGTTGAACTAAAATAGAATGTGATTAAGGTTTGAATTTACAGAGTTCCCATCGCGGCACAGCAGAAAAGAATCAGACTAGGAACCATGAGGTTGCAATCTCTGGCCTCACTCAGTGGGTTATGAGGATCCAGCATTGCTGTGAGCTGTGGTGTAGTTCGCAGATAAGGCTTGGATCCAGCGTTGCTATGGCTGTGGTGTAGGCCGACAGCTGTAGCTCGGATTAGACCCTTAGCCTGGGAACCTCCAAATACCTCAGGTCCAGCCCTAAAAAGTAAAAAAAAAAAAAAGAAGAAAAGATTTGAACTTACTTTTTTGAGCTGTATGACAAACAGATAAAATGTACAATGATATTGAAGTTATAAATGTTCTCTTCTTAAAAAAAATAGCAACTACAGAATAGCTTGGTAGAATTTGGAAAACCGTGGAAAATGAAACCAGGAGACGGAGCATTTTATGGTCCTAAAGTAAGTAGACCATATGTTTCTAAAAGAATAAAATTAAAAGGAAAAATAAAAACTGTCTCTAAACAAACACTTAATTTACAGATTGATATAAAAATCAAGGATGCTATTGGTAGATACCATCAATGTGCTACAATTCAGCTGGACTTCCAACTACCTATAAGATTTAACCTTACATATGTTAGGTGAGTGATTGATAAATACTATAATTATTGTCATTTGAGCATTAGCAATACAAAAACAAGTGTTGGTGATTGCTTATGCACATGCGTTTGTTTACCTGCTTGTCATGTGGGTGGAGGTCAGCTTTGGTTTTCTCAGGACCTGGTGGTGTGGGGAGGGAGGATAAGTGAGCATGAGGTTAGAGCTGTGAATAAAGTACCTGGAAACATGACCCAAACTGCAGCTGTCCCTCAGGCAGCAGGGGAGACTCATAAAGAGCTGACACTGGCTCTATGTCCTGAGGATGAGGCAGTTGCAGGGGAAACAGAGAAAAAAGGCAATTTCATCACTGTAAACCAACTTCTCTTTAAAAATGTTTTCCTTAACACAAAGTTGACTTCATTTGTATATGTGTGTGTACAGTTCTGTAAGTTTTAACACCATATAGAGTGGTATGCCCACCAGCACGATTGTGATGCCATCAAGCCAGCAGATTCCTATGCTGTTCCGTGCTGTCGCATGCTGTTCCAACCCCAGCCCCTGGAAGCCACTGAACTCTCCATCACCATGGTTTGCCTCTCCCAGAATGTCACAGAAGTGGAACCATACTGTAGGTCAGCTTTTGAGAGTGGCTCGTCATATCAAGAATGTCCATGGCATCAATGTGACTTGTCACTGGTGATGTTCACCTTATTCACTTGGTTAAAATAAAGTTTCCTGGGTTTCCCCACTGTAGGGTTATCATTATTCCTTTTCCATCATCTGTTTTTGGAATTGGGGTTTTCTTTTTAAAATTTTTTAAAAATTTTTTATTTTTAATTTTTTTGATTTTTAGGGTCGCATCTGCAGCATATGGAGGTTCCCCAGGTAGGTCTAATCAGAGCTAGAGCTGCTGGTCTACACCACAGCCACAGCAACACAGGATCTGAGCCACATCTACGACCTATACCACAGCTCACAGCAACACCAGATCCTTAACCCACTGAGCAAAGCCAGGGATCAAACCTGCAACCTCATGGTTACTAGTCAGATTGGTTTCTGCTGCGTCACAACAGGAACTCCGAGAATTGAGGTTTTCAAAGTGATTAATATGCTGAGTAATATGGGGTTGTATTCCAGACATATTAATGAGGGAGGAGCATCAAGGTCACCACCTTGATCAAGTAAGTGTTCTCTCTAAGGAAGCAAGGCTGGTTTAACACTGAGAAGTGTATTCTCACCTGTGACACTCAACAGTGCTGGGAGGCACTGAAGAAAATTTAACATTCATTCTTATGAGAGGAACAAGTCAATTTTCATATGATGATAAAGAACCTTTATTAGAAAATAATAATAACAGCTTGATTTAGTTGAGAAGAAGGTGAACCACGTATTTGGAATATTAATCAGAATTGTTCTGGGAGTACTCATATTTGAAATAAAGAGACAATATTATTGTTACAAGTAGATGCTAAGATGTCTAGAATTCCAACAGAATCAAGTGACGAAAAATTAAAACCGATAATAAAGTTAAGTAAGGTACCTAGCAAATAACATCAAAATGCAAACATCAATTTGAATTAGATTAGAACAACCTGCTAGGAAATGCCATGGGAAAAAGTTCAGAAGCAGTAACAACAAGAATAGCAACAAATATCTAGCAAAGAAAACCAAGCAAAATATCTAGGAATAAATTTAACAAGAAATAAAAATATATAGTATTTACATGAAGTATATGCCATAAAACTTTATCAAAGGGCCAAAAAAATTGTTTATTTTATTTTATTTTTATTTATTTATTTTTGTCTTTTTAGGGCCACACCCATGTGGAAGTTCCCAGGCTAGGGGTAGAATCAGAGCTGTAACTGCTGGCCTACACCACAGCCACAGTAGGGCCAGATCTGAGCCACGTCTGTGACCTATGCCACAGCTTATGACAACACTGGATCCTTAACCATTGAGCAAGGCCAGGGATCAAACCCACATCTTTGTGGATACTAGTCAGGTTCATTACCACTGAGCCACGAAGGGAACCCCAAAAAGATTTGTTTAAATGAAGATTCATATTACACTATTAGAATGGGAAGAATCAATATTGTGAAATTCTCTTCACATGTGTCTCTAAATCTAATGTAATTCCAGCTAAATCCACTGGGATTATTGGGGGGAACTTGACACTTTACCACAATCTAGGTCACTATGTGTCCTTCTTAAGTCTAGACCTGATTTTAATTCTTTTAAAATAAATTTTGGGGGAATTCCTATTGTGGCTCAGCAGGTAACAAACCCACCTAGTACCCATGAGGATGTAGGTTTGATCCCTGGCCTCGTTTAGTGGGTTAACGATCTGGCATTGCCATGAGCTGTGGTGTAGGTCACAGATGCCAGTAGGATCCTGCATGCCATGGCTGTGGTATAGGCTGGCAACTGCTGCTCTGATTCACCCTTTAGCTTGGGAACTTCCATATGCCACATGTGGCCCTAAAAAGCAATAAATAAATAAATAAATAAGTAAACAAAACTTGGGACAGATATTTCTGGTACCCAGGGGCCTGTGAAAGCACTGTGCTGCTTCTTTCATTCCCTACACAAAACAACATTATGTGACATTCAGGGGCATGCAATACTGGTTCCAGTTTGTAGAAAGGATTATTTCTTCATGTACCTGAACAGGACTGGACTCAAACTACCCACCCCCACCCCAAAGCTTCTGTAGGATTTGACAGAGGATTTGGGCTGCAGTCAGTCTGCAGCAGCTCTTAGCAGAGATGACTGGCAGTGATGATATCTAGTGAAAGCTCACTTGAAGTGAGTTTAGTGAATGAGCCTCTGTTATTTTTTTTTAACTCAATGAATTTTTTTACATTTATAGTTGTACATACAATGATCATCATAAGCCAATTTTATAGCATTTCTATCCCAAACCCCAAACCCACCCCCACCCCCCACCCTGTCTCCTTTGGAAACAATAAGTTTTTCAGAGTCTGTGAGTTAGTATCTGTTCTGCAAAGAAGTTCACTGTGTCCTTTTTATTTGTCTCTTTACTTTGTGCGTATATGTATTTTAGTATTAACTAGCTTTTACAATGTTTAATGAGAATTTTTCCTAAGAACTTTGTAAGCATCTTGTCTTACATTTGTTGCACTAATGTGAAATTTATTTTTCTGGGAAAAGTGCACATATCTTGGAGTGAGTTACTTTATTACAATTAACAGTCATAATTTGCTTTTAAGATATTTTTCTGAAAGAGAGGAGAGAATCCTCAAAGGTAAGGAGCATGTCATGGTTTCAGGTCTGTAAAGGGAATTTGACCAGTGGACTTATACAGTGTGGGCATAGTGTTTACAATATGGAAGTGTGGTTACAATGGATAGTGTAAGGAAAAGGGGTGCACTTGAACCAAACAAGATTGGCTGGTAGTTGACATTTGCTGATGCTGAGAAGGGGTTATGTGGGAGTTCAGTATGTGGGAGTCATTATGTTCTCTAATAACTAATGACTAAGTTATATTAATTAAAACAGGTTGGTTTTTTTTTTTTTTTGGCCAGCCACTGTGGTCATACTATTAACCCAAATTAATAGAATACCAATGTATTCTGTTATAGAATGCAGAAACCTATTCTCCTTATTTTTTCAGTGAAGTACTGGTGGCGTATGCCATGGTTTAAAATAAAGTTAACTTTTAAAAAAGTATGATTTGTAAGTTTGCCCCTCAATATGAGTAAACTGTTCTAAGCTGATAGTTTAGATAATCAGTAGAATTGTAATAGAGATCGTAATCTAATATTATCTTGCTTTTTCCTAGATGATATATCTCATTCCCTTTTGGTTTGTAAAAGATACCATAATTTAAAAGAAAGAAAACCTTTATTTCTAATTAATGGCACATTTGTGTTTAAAGATAATTTATGAGGACTCTATTGTTTTGCCTACTTTGGGAAAATAACTTTTAAATATAAGTTAAGAAGTTAAAAGTTATTTCTGAATCTTAATAGCATACTTAAGTATTACATTCATTTTGTAGTAAGGAAGGAGATGATAAGAAGAACCCTGTGATCATTCATCGAGCCATTTTGGGGTCAGTGGAAAGAATGATAGCCATTCTCTCAGAAAACTATGAGGGGAAATGGTAAGTAATATGGAAAAGAAGAGCTGTGTGTTGGTCTTAATCATATCTAAAAGATAAAAGTAGTATGAAAAAAATTGGTGGCTTCTTCCTTATATAATGAGCAAGTATCCAAACAGCAAATAAAAAATTTTTGTTGCATCTGCCAGCCTAGAAAACAAAACAAAGAAAACAGAGGCAGAGCGGCCCAACACTCTATCATTAACTGTCTTGGGAACTCAATAAAACTAAAGAGTAACCTTTTCACCTACGTCAAGCCCTTCAAAGATCTAGTTGTCGTCTGGAACATATATGGCCCACACTCCCAGGGCACCACCTCTGGCTGTACTGCCCTCCTTCCTTCCCCTCTGTTGTTTACCTCGTGGCCCTATGACCATTGACTTAAGAGGAGGATATAAAAGCCTAGTTCACAAACTCAAAGAGGATGGCTGTGGTGGCAGCCCCAGCCAGGGCCAGAGAGGGAAGGTAAATACCCTCAAGTGCAGCATTTTGAGTGGCAGTCTGATTGTCCTCTGCACCTGGAGGGAACAATGGCCAGAGGTATGTAGTTACACTGAGGGGCGGGCTCTAGTTATTGATTTGCTCACAAGGTCAGAGACTTCGAAGTAATTAGGTTGGGAAATAGATGACAGTTTGATTTGGGGGGGGGGATGTGGATGGTCACTCAGAAGGAGCCATGAGGATGGTCTTATCGGAGTTAATGTCTATCCCTGAGATCTTATTTGTGACCTTAGAGAAATATACTGAGATGTCATACAGTGTCCGAGCTATTACAGTTACAGGCAATCCAAAAGTATACATCTGAATATGTGTGCTACCTAAGTATGAATTAGCATATTTGTATTTCTCTCCAGTTGATTCCTTTTTTTTTTTTTCTTGTCTTTTTAGGGCTGCACCCGCAGCATATGGAAGTTCTCAGGCTAGGGGTCGAAGTGGAGCTCTAGCTGCCACCCTACACCACAATCACAGCAACTCAGGATCCAAGCCACATCTGCAACCTATACTACAGCTCATGCAACGCAGGATCCTTAACCCACCGAGCAAGGATAGGGATTGCGCCCATGTCCTCATGGATACTAGTGGGGTTTGTTACTGCTGAGCCATGACAGGAACACCTGATTCCATTTTAAATAGTTAACATATGTAGGAGGTGGTGAAGTCTTGCACTAGAGCAGAACTAGTGGATCAGGAGATGGTGTGGGTGCACCTCCCCGAGGAAAGTCAGTGCACACCTGGCACAGTTTACATGACATCCCACCAGAGTTGCGGTGGAAATCTCCCCAATAAATAAAAATAGAAATATTTAAAATGTGGCTCTCGGGGGGCAGTGGGACTGGGATAGGGTGAACATAGAACTCAAAAGGAAGTATTTACTTTTCATTTTATACACTGTTTCGGCATTTCATGTGTAGAATTACATTTGTCATATGCCTTATTTTGCTTTTGTAATCTAAGAATAAGTATATAAATATATATAGTCACAAAGTGCCATCTGGGAATAGTCCCCATGCATTTCCTCCCACCTTCAAACTAAATATTCATTATGACAAAGAAAAAGGCAAACATTTTCCACACCATTCGCTGCCTCTACCCACCTTTCCATCTTTAAAAAAATTTTTCATTTTGAGATAAGAGGTCCAACATACCTTTTACCCAGTTTTCCCACTGGTAACATCTTACAAAACTATAAACAAAATAACTGGGAAATTGACATTCGCACATTCCCCAACCTTATTCAGGTCTTGTATTTGTGCACGTGTATCGATTTGCGTACACCAGTCAAGGTATAGAACAGTTCCATTACTTTTAAGGCTCCTTCATGCTACCATTAATTTTATTGCCAAAAACCTCTTACCCCATCCCTGTCATCGTCCTCTGGCAGCCATAACTTTGTCATTCTTAGGATGTTACACAAATGGAAGCGTAGTGTGAGGCCATTTGAAAGTGACTTTCTTCACTGATGGAATCACCTTGAGATCCATCCAAGGCACTGCAAGTGTCAATCATTGGTTCCCTGTCATTCCTAACATTCAGTGGTGTGGATGCACAGCTTGAGGATTCATTCACTGATGGGCATTTGGGATATTTTCAGTCCGTGGCTGTTATCAATAAAGCTGCTATAAATGTTAGTGTGTGGAGTTTTGTGTGAACGTAAATTTCCATTTCTCTAGGATAAACGCCCTGGCATGTGGTTACTGGACCGTATGGTCAGTGATGTTTAGCCCTTTCATCCAGCTGGCAACTGTTTTTCCCTCCCTTTCCAATCAAAATGTCCATTTGCCGCTTTTGTCTCCTGTGCGGCCTTTCAATATAGTTTGCTTTACTTCCACACCACGCCACTGAACCTACTCTCTTGTGAAGTCTTACTTGAGAAAAAAAATCTTTGGTTATTTTTAATCTATAATGGTAATTTTGAAAATACATATTACTCATATTTTTCAGGCCTTTCTGGCTGTCTCCTCGTCAAGTAATAGTGATCCCTGTGGGTCCAGCTTGCGAAAAATACGCACTTCAGGTAAAATTAGAGGCCTTTAAAATGCATAATCTTGGCATGTGGTCTGTGAAGCCCATTGACTTGGATTGTTACTCATGCTTTAAAATATTGCATAACTAGGAATCAGTTGCCACTCCATGTTTTTTTGTTTTTTCGGTTTTTTTTTTTTGTCTTTTTGCCACTTCTCGGGCCGCTCCTACGGCATATGGAGCTTCCCAGACTAGGGGTCCAATCGGAGCTGTAGCAGCCAGCCTATGCCAGAGCCACAGCAACGCGGGATCCGAGCAGCGTCTGCACCCTACACCACAGCTCACGGCCACACCGGTTCATTAACCTACTGAGCAAGGCCAGGGATTGAACCCGCAACCTCATGGTTCTTAGTCGGATTCGTTAACCACTGTGCCACGACAGGAACTCCAACCACTCCATGTTTTCAGTAATTGGGAATAAATAACACATGAATCATGTCTATGCAGCTGTATCAGAACTATTTTTTTTCTTAATGTTTTTAAGAAATTGGTATTTTCATCTTTCTCACAGTTAATCTTTTCCTTGTGGCTTTATTAGGGAAGAACACTTTTAGTGCCTATTGCTGCAGGACAAATTCCCCAAACTTGGAAGCTTAAAACAACAGGCATTTATTATCTGGAGTAGCTTGGCTGAGGGACTTGGGCTCGGGGTGCCTGGTGAGGCTGCAATCCTTGGAGGTCACTTGCCTCATGGGCTTCTCCGGGTTCACTGGCATGTCCTCCCAACAGGGGTCTGGCTTCTCCAAAAGGAGTGATCTCAGTCCTTTAATCTCCTCTAGCATGTGACACGCCATCACTCTCCCCACCACTGTGGCCACAGACCAACCTTGCGCAGCTGGAGAGGCACACGAGGGTGAGAATACCAGTGGGCTGGCTGCCATGCTGCCATACATGGTGTAATAATGAAAGTATCTTCTTTTCTTCTAGGTATCCAATGAGTTTTTGGAAGAAGGTTTCATGGCTGATGTTGATTTAGATCATAGCTGTACACTAAATAAGAAAATACAAAATGCACAGCTGGCTCAGTATAATTTTATTTTAGGTAATCTAAATTTGTATGTATTTTCCCAAATGCTTATTTTTGTTCAGCTTAATTCCAAAAAACTCCACAAAAAAACCCCAAAATAAAGACTATGGAATAACTACTGGATTATGACAAATAACTGTTGCATACTTTTATACAAAGAAGGGTCTGTGGTATTCCTGGATAGGTACTCTTTATTAGCTGGAAGAAGAGTTTATAAAGTTTCACATGAGTCCTGTGGTAAAGGATTACTAGCAAGAATTAATATCTCAAACCAACAATGGGAAAAATGTGAAAATGATCTTATGAGTAGAATTATACTCCTTATGTTTCAGCCATGTGACAGGCCTGTAATATTCTCCTTTGCTTTTTTGGTTTCTTAGAAATCTTTAAGATTAAACCACTGAGTAGAAAAGTTTCCAAATTTTAAGATGACCAAAAAGAAAAGAATTAAATGAAAAAATAAAATGTCCTTGAGGCATGTAATTAGATGCAGAATCTGAAATTTTGAATGATTCAAAATCAAGGGAAACCGATACTGATATGCCTGCAGGTATGGCATGTTCTCTCCTGTAAGTTGAAAGTTTCTGGAGAAGGCAAAATAAATGTGTTCAGGGCTGTCCCATGAGTAGTTTGTCACCACAGTGTTTGTAGTAGATATTATGATGTTGCAGTCAGGCTTCTTGTGGTGACAGACACTTTAAATTAGCTTAGACAACGTTAGGATGTATTAGAAAGGAGTTAGAGTATCTCATGCCATGGAAGGTAGAGTTAAATAGCCAAACCATTAGAAAAATGACTGGAGCAGATACTCAGCCCCTTCCAGGAATATTTCTCCCCATGTCTGTTCCCTGTTTTGCTCTGGTTCTTTATGCTTCTCTTGAATATCTACTTTATTGCTGACCAGTTCCTTCCCTCCAGGCTATAGGAAACATGACTGCAGAAAATTCTGCATCATCTCACAGTATGGGTCACTAGAGAGAACGAAACTTTATGTTCCAAAAAAGTTTGTTAGCTGGTTGTCATGTGTCTGGTGCCCGCCCTTTAATTCAGGTGCAGTCAGGGGGTCTGTCAGGGCTCCCTGCTCACATCTGTATCCCAAGACCACAGCAGATGTTCTCAAAAGGAATGATGTCATTCCTTGTCTCAAGAAACATACTGTCAGAGGATGACAGAATGGACATTAGATTGATATTAAGTGATTAATACTAAGAAGAAAACTCAGTAAGATACATGTCATGTGACTGCTGACTTAATATGTGGTAAATCTTTGATTTAAAATATATTTATTTCCCTTTTTTCCCCTACAGTTGTTGGAGAAAAGGAAAAGGCAAATAATGCTGTCAGTGTTCAAACAAGAGATAACAAAATTCATGGAGAGATTTCAGTAACCTCTGCCATTGATAAACTGAAGAAGCTCAAGAAAACACGTACCCTATATGCTGAGGAAGAATTCTGAAGTTCTTTCCATGTGCTCATGCTTGTGTAACCTTGTTCTGACCCCTGATAGTGCATTTTCCTTAGTTAGCATTAGTACTCCTTCCAAGGACTTGGGACCCACTGTTGGCTCCACTGATGGGCAGAATGAGAAGAAAGAAAGGGAATGAGTATAATTCTCTAATGTGTCTGCAGACAATGAGAGGACAAGCTTGGAAAGCTTTTAATTTCCTAGATGTCTTGAGAGACTTAAATGGGAAAATGTTATTCATCAAAAGAGGGAAATACTAGGAAATGAACATTATGAGATGTTATTGTTAAGAATTGTGATTTTCAAAAGATAGGTTTCAGATAAAACTCTGCAAAGCTTTTGAATGTGGGGGACAATCTTATTTTCTAATAACATTATTCCTTAGGTTTTGTTTTTGTTTTTTGTTTGTTTGTTTGTTTTTTGTCTTTCTGCTATTTCTTGGGCTGCTCCTGCGTCATATGGAGGTTCCCAGGCTAGGGGTCGAATAGGAGCTGTAGCCGCCGGCCTATGCCAGAGCCATAGCAACACAGGATCCGATCCGCGTCTGCGACCTACACCACAGCTCACGGCAACGCCGGATCATTAACCCACTGAGCAAGGGCAGGGTCCGAACCCGCAACCTCATGGTTCCTAGTCGGATTTGTTAACCACTGAGCCACGACGGGAACTCCTGTTTTTTAATTTTTGGCAGCCCGTGGCATACGGACCTCCTGGGCCAGGGATCAGATCCAAGCTGCAGTCTTCAACCTAAGCCAAAGCTGCAGCAATGCCGGATCCTTAACCCACTGTGCTGGGCCCAGGACTGAACCTGAGTCCCTGTACTCCCAAGACACCACTAATCCCCATTGTGCCACAGCAGGAGCTCCTTAGGTTTATTTTTGTTTTTTGTTTTTGCTTTTTGGGGCCACACCTGCAGCATATGAAGGTTCCCAGGCTAGGGGTCTAATTGGAGCTACAGCTGCCAGCCTATGTCACAGCCACAGCAACGCCAGATCCAAGCCACATCTGCAAACTATACCACAGCTCACAGCCATGCTGAATCCTTAACCCACTGAGTGAGGCCAGGGATCAAACCCACAGCCTCATGGTTCCTAGTTGGTTTCATTTCCGATGCGCCACAATGGGAACTCCAGTATTTTTTTTTTTTTTAACTAAAGTTTTACTGAAGTTCACACTGAAACTTTATCTTCTAAATCAGAATCATTAATTTGTTTTTACTAACCAACAACCACAAAAGAAGCAGCTAGTACTAAATACTGGATTACAGACAAATCAGTGTTGTGCAGTCTAGTTTCCTCTGTGGCATAAGAATTGCCATTTCAATGCTTCTAATTGACAAATTGAACCTATTTATCCTTAGAAAAAATAAACCCTCAAATAAAATGTGTTACATAGTGCTTCCAGTGTTTTACCTGTAAGTTTATACTGTAATAATTTTCTCCCCAAGAGTTGAAGTTAGTTTTTTTAAACTCAATGAATTTTATTACATTTATAGTTGTACAACTTTCATCACAACCCAATTTTATAGCATTTCCATCCCAAACTCCCAGCCCATCCCTTCAACCCCCAACCTGTCTCCTTTGGAAACTGTAAGTTTTTCAAAGTCTGTGAGTCAGTATCTGTTCTGCAAAAAAGTTCATTGCGTCATTTTTTTAAGATTCCACATGTAAGTGGAATCTTAAGTGCATTTGATGTAGGTGTCTCACTGTCTGACTAACTTCACTTAGCATGATAATTTCTAAGTGCATCCATGTTGCTGCTAAATTACTTTTTTGATAGGATGACATTCCACTGATTTATAGCTGCGAATGGATTTCTGATCTTCTTTTTTTTTTTTTCCCCTTTTAGGGCCACATCTGCACATATGTAAGTTCCTAGGCTAAGGGCCAAATCAGAGTTTCAGCTGCCAGCCTGTGCCACATCCACAGCAACACCAGATCCAAGCTGCATCTGTGACCTACACCACAGCTTGGGGCAATGCCAGATCCTTTACCTACTGAGGGAGGGCAGGGACTGAACCCACATCCTCACAGATACTAGTTAGGTTCTTAACCCGCTGAGCCACAACAGGAACTCTTGGATTAGGGTTAGGGTTAGGGTTCTGATTTTAACTGAGAGGATCACCTTACTGCTCAGACAGAATTAAAATGTCTTTATGCCAGTAGTGAATTTAGCTGCCAATCAAGCAGGGTTTTTTTTGAGTGTTTATTTGGCTATATGATGTAGAATTCAAAACAAAGACATGCGCTCTCTTTTCTACACACATCATTTAGTTAGCTTCCTGAAGAGTTGGTAAACAAAACGGTACAGCTGACTGTGAACAACAGGGGTCTACTTATCTCTGGATTGTTTTCAGTAGTAAATACTAGTGTATGACATGACCCTACCCCAGGTGGTTCAATCTAAGGAGGTAGAACCACCAGTGGAGAGGAACTGGTTAAGGAGAGCCCATCCTCAGTTATGTGTTGGTTTTCCACCACACACACACACCCCTTTCCCTCAAGTCCTTCCAGTGTCAAGTGTATTATCTAACAGACCTGTGTGATGCTAGATTGTGAGACAGAACTTTTTAGGCTAACATTTACTGAGGTCAAGCACTACTGAGGTCAAGCACTACTCAATGTATTTCTTTCATTCACCAATCATACTAGTGAGGGAGGGTGTCAGAAGACTGCTAGGTGGGCGGGAAGAGGGAAGCCTATTTGCAGCCCTTGATCAAAGATGCTGCAGTGGGAACAGGTGCCCGCGAGCCTCAGGAGCCAGGGACCTAGGGAGCAGCTCCTGCCCCAGGACGGGCCTCCTTCAGGAGAGTTTGGGGCCTGAGACCAGCGGCTACACTTCCTGTTCGGCTTCTCCCTGTCTTTCAGGAACTTTCTGGAAGTGCTACACGTCTCTAAGGAGCTAGCCTGGGAGCATGGCGGCCCGTGGAGAAGGTGCTAGCTACACGCTGGCTGGGCCAGTCCTGGGGTCGCGGGGAGTGGGGTCTCAGGGGCCACCTGGCATGCCTGAGTTCCTTCCCAAACAGTTCGGGCCATTTTCCTCATCTATAAAAAGCACCTTTTCCGTCTGTCATTGAACCTTCGCACAGTACCGAGTGCACAGCAGCAGTTTTTGTCTCTAAACATACATATCTGGTCACGTGTAAATAGCGGCCAAATTTCCAATTTGCCCGCCTCTGCTTCCAGTTCCTCAGGTGTGGCTCTGGGTCCCAGGAGACCTGGCCTAGTGCCAAGCGCTGCCTACAGTTCTGCACCAGGGAGCTTCCGGTCGGGGCCAGAGTTTTCGGCTGGGCGGCCGCGCCTGCGCCCAGGCCCCGCCCCTTCGGCGCGCCGGGACCACGCCCCTCGGCCCGGCAATCCCCACCCCCATCCCAATTCCGGAAGTTCGCGAGCCGAAAAGATGGCGGCTGTGGCTGTGCCGCTGCAGGGCTTGCGCCGCTTGTGTCGCGTGCTGCTGTTCCTCTCGCAGTTCTACATCCTGTCGGGCGGCGGTGAGTGAGGGGCCGGGACCCTGGAGTGGGGGGCGTCGGGTTGGGCCCGTGGGCGAAGGCTGGGGTGTGGGCAGAGGGTCGTCAACGGGCGAGTCAGTATGTTTCTGGACGCCAGCCCGCCCCTTGGCCAGGAACCCGCAGCCTCGAGCCTTGAACCTGGAGCCGGGGCCGAGGGCTCGGCCAGGGACGCAGAGCTGAGTCCCGGCGTCACGCTTCGTCTCCAGTTGCCCGCAGACCTAAATTGGTGTTTATCCCGTTGGGTTTCATCCTTCAGCTTTCGGGCTGTCAGGCCAAGAGGTTGCAAGCAGTTATTGGCCTGGTGGTTTACGGTCCCAGGATAACACGTTTCTCTAATTGTAGGGTCCTTAAATGTAGAGCCTTCGCAGCCGCTGGCTCAATCAGTCAAGGATCCGGGCCCGACACGTACTTTCACAGTAGTTCCCAGGGCAGCAGGTACTAGACATTTTACGTTCTAGTAAATGTGTATATTTGTATCTAGCGGTTCCTCCCTTTCTTTTTTGGGTAGTTTCTTTTAGAATATGAAATCACGTCCCATTCTTTTAACATTTCATACATTGCATTTTAGATTGCGTGAACCAAGGGCAAATACCGTAATTTTCTGTAGACAGTCTTGGTGTTTCTGAAGAGTACCTTTTGATATTCCTGCCTCATCTCTTTTCCTAAATTTCAAGGTTTTTTTTGTTTTGTTTTGTTTTTTTCACTTCATCCATCAAGATAACCTTCGACCATTGCCTCTTTCGCCTCAGAAAATTTCTTGTGCTTCTCAAACCCTGTTCCTGACATCGAATATTAAAGGCTCCCCCACAGCTGTATAAAATGAAGGGATGGGAGAGGGTCAGAGACTTGGCCTCTAAGTCTGGTGGTGCTGCTGGGAGCCGGAACAAATTATCCACTTTTTAGGGCTTATTTTCTCATCTTTAATTTAGTAGGGTTAACCCTCTGAAGTCATTTTGCTTCGTGATTCTAAGTGTACATCCTCCAACCATAATAGTAATAGGAACAAAAGAAAAGCTATAATAGATAGAATTGCCTACTTAGTGGTGACTTTAGGTAGAACTAGTTTTAAATGAGTATTTATTGTGTTTTGCTAAATGGAACCTCAGTTTCTCTAGTTTCCCACGAGCTTTGGTAGATAGAATTGCCTACTTAGTGGTGACTTTAGGTAGAACTAGTTTTAAATGAGTATTTATTGTGTTTTGCTAAATGGAACCTCAGTTTCTCTAGTTTCCCACAAGCTATGGTAGATAGAATTGCCTACTTAGTGGTGACTTTAGGTGGAACTAGTTTTAAATGAGTATTTATTGTGTTTTGCTAAATGGAACCTCAGTTTCTCTAGTTTCTTCACTTTAGAATTCCATTATTTTTTTTCCTTTTAATGATTTTTATTTTTTCCATTATAGTTGGTTTACAGTGTTCTGTCAATTTTCTGCTGGACAGCAAAGTGACCCAGTCACACATACATATATATACATACATTCTTTTTCTCAGGACCTTCTCTTCCACCATGCTCCATCACAAGTGACTAAATATAGTTCCCAGTGCTGTACAGCAGGATTACAGTTCCATTATTTGAATTGAAGCCGGCAGATTCTATAAAAGACCACTAGAAGATAGCAGCTGCACCCTCGGTACCTGGAAATTCGCAGGCTAGGGGTTGAATTGGAGCTACACCTGCCAGCCTACGCCACAGCCAAAGCAATGTGGAATCTGAGCTGCCTCTGCAATCTACACCACAGCTCATAACAGTGCTGGATCCTTGACCCACTGAGCGAGGCCAGGGATCAAACCTGATTCCTCATGGATACTAATTGAATTCATTTCTGCTGCACTACAACGGGAACTCCCATTTAAAAAAATAATAAATAAATAAATAAAAAGATTATTTTATAGAGAAAGCATAAGAATTTTTGAATCTTTTGGATATTTTTGAAAGCTTCTCTTCCTCCCTGAGAATACTGTTGGCAATTTTGATCCTCTCTTAACTGATGGAGATATATTGTACTCCAGGCTAGGTTGGCTGGCAAAAAGAACTGCAATCCACTGAGTAACTTACTAATATAGAAAACTGTTTTGAACTTTGGTAGTGTAAAACTGTAAAGGTTATTCGCAGATTGTGGTTTGTTGAGGTAGTGATGTGGAGTAATGATTGAGGACGTTTTCTAGCATTGGTACTTTGGTGTACTGACTAATTCAGTTAGAGCGTGGAGTCACTTACAGATTGGTGAATTCAAGTGAAAATAGCATTGGACGAAACTGGCAGATTTGAGTTCTGCTTCCATTTTTGCCCTCCCTCTGTGATATCGAACAAACTTTTACCATCTGTAAGCCTTAGTTTTTTCATTAGTTGTTAGATTTTTGAAGGTCCTAATTTATGCCTAGCACCATATATATGTTATGTGTATATGCTGTATATTGTAGTCATTTGACTTTCTTGGTCATTTTATAGACAGTCATTAAATGCTTTTTACTGAGCTCTTGAGCCATTGCACCAGGTAGCACAGCTGGTTGGTGGCAGAGCCCTGCTTTCATTGCCCATGTGCCTGACTCCAGCTCTGCCTTTTCCATTCTACACATTATCTTATTGCTCATGATCATGTCCCTTAACCTTAGAAAATTGTTTTCTCTGTTATTCTAATCAGCATTATGAGAATAAGCTTCTCTCTCCCTCTCACAGAAAGTACCGATATCCCACCTTATGTGACGAAGTGTCCAAGCAATGGTTTGTGTAGCAGACTTCCCGCAGACTGTATAGAGTGCAAGACCAATTTCTCCTGTGTCTATGGGAAGCCTGTCACTTTTGACTGCACAGTCAAACCTTCTGTTACCTGTGTTGTAAGTACTGCAAGTTACTTATTCTAACACTCATTGTAAACCTCAAGTTTCAAGTAGAGTTTAGACTTGACTATGGGAGGAATTCTGAAAGTGCCCTGCATTTTATAAGATTTTAGGAGTAAAGTCAACTTTATCAGAAGGCTTGAAACTTCCATTTCTAAGTAAGGTTTGGTTTCAGGGGTTCAGATAGCAATTTTTTGACGTAAGGATAAATTGAAGCAATTATCAGACTTCTTGGAAAAAGGCAAAAATAGAAAAGGCTCAAGCACACCAGGTTGCCCATTTGAAATGGGGCCTGTTGTAATCATCACTCCTGCAGCCCACCTCTGATATGTTGACAGACAGGAAGGGGCCTAGAAAGGTTTTTCGCAGGTGGTGTCCATAGAGCGCTCTGGGAATACCTGCTTCAGAGCTCAGACTCCTGAAGGCATCCCACACCTGCCAGATGTGGCCAGGTCAGGGAGATTTGTGTATCTGCATTTATGAACAGTTGGACCAAAGTTCCTGTTTGGGACTGCTGTATGAGCATCTGGATGAGATAAAGAGTAGAAATGAATAATGAAGCAGTGTTTTTACTCTTGGCCCTGCCATGACTAGCTCTGTGATTTATTAATCTGTCTTTTGTTAAATCAGGAGATGGGCTCAGAACAGCTTTTCCTAAAGTGTTTTCCTGGTGCCCTCATTCTGGGAGTTGGTCAAACACAGATTCTATACCATATCCTCTTTTGCAGATTTCCTTTGACCCAGTGATTCTAGCATTTCCTTCATTTATTTGAATAAGGTATCTTTCCCTGTCTATTCTTTGGAACTTGGTCTGCAAAGGGCTAGTTTGGAAAGTTCCTCCCACCCCAGGCTCTTTCTGTACTTCTCTTGAAGTCTACATCAGGAGAGGTGGCTTCACTCCAAAGGGGAAATGAGATTTTATGTGGTCTCAGTGTCTGAATGTAGTTTTTGTAAACTTAAGTTACCCTTTAAAGCACACTGGAAAATGGAGCTAATTGCCAGCAGTCGTCATGACTGCCCTTGGATTATCAGTTAGTCTTTGTTACTCTATCTTGAATAGAATTTTTTCTCCCCATTTACCTAATGTCTAAACCTGTTTGAAAGCTTTTGAAGTTACATACCTCATGGATCTGACACACAGTAGGTAACTTGTGAAAAATGAGAAAACTTCAGTGACTAACTACAGGAGCTTTTCCAGAAACAGCCTCCTTTGTTGTTTGCCTCAGTTTCTTTGACATTCATCTCCCAAAACTTGTTCCTTAGTGAAACATAGTTCTCAATTTCTTCCTTATTTAAATCTTCCAAAAACAAGTGGTTTCAGGAGTTCTCTTGTGGTATAGCAGATTAAGGATCTGGCATTTTCACTGCAGAGGCTCAGATTGCTTCTGTGGCACAGGTTCAGTCCCTGGTCTGGGAACTTCCACTTGCTGTGGTCATGGCCAGAACCAAAACAAACAAAAAACCACAAGTAGTTTCATTTAGTGGAAAGTAGCAGAAGATGAGAAAAATTACAAAGATAGAAAAATTACAAAACTTAGGAAAGTTTCCAAACTCCTTGGTCCCTGGTCTGTCCTCATGACTGAGATGTGCCCTGGATGGGTTCTTGCTGTCCTCCTACCCCAGGTGGTTTCATCTCACCTACTTCTTAACTAGCCAGTGATAGCAAATCCTATAAAATAGCAGGTGTTTGTCCTCAGGTGTGGCATTTGAGGTCTGCCTCAAGAGCTTAGTCTGCTGTGTATTTGAGCTGAGTTTAATTCCTTCAGATGTTCTGTGTTCTTAATAATGACAGCTCTTTCACGAAGGGAAAGGTAAAAAATCTTTTTACTACAGATGAGCTTTTGATGGGGTCTGTAGTTTTTTGTGGTGTGAAATGGATTCAGTAAATGCTGGAGTGCCTGGGTAGCTATATGGAAAAAAGTGGAACATCCAAAATAAATTCCAGATAGATCAAAGGTTTAATGTGAAAAAATGAAACCATGAAGTATCAGAGAAAACATGAGATAGTTTTATTATAATCTTAAAATAGAGATATTTTTCTAAGTATGAAATAAAATTTAGAAACCATGAAAGAATTGATACATTTGTCTACTAAGAATTAGAGATTTCTGAATAATCTAAAAAAGCTTATGCTTTTTAAAGGCAAAAGATAAATGACAAACTAGGAAAAAGTGTTTCTAACACATGTGATAAATGGTGCACTAATTTCCAAAAAAACCAGTGAGAAAAAGATCACAGTTCTATAGAAAAATGGTGTTAGGACATGAGCAAATACTTCATAGGAAAGGATATACAAGTGGAATCTCAATATGCGAAAAAAGTATTTAATTTTTCTTGCAATTAAGTACAAGTTAATGCGTTTTTTAACCTATCAGATTGGCAAAAGAAAAGGTTTGATAACACTTAAAGCTCTTGAAGGTATAAGGGAGAGACACTCTTGTACCTTGTTAGTGGATGGGTTGTTAGTTACCCTTTGTAGGCAGTTTTCTCATCTGTGAAACTTAGAAATGCACATAACCTTTTGCCCAGCAATTCTATATCTAAGAATTTATCTTACAGATACTTCATATTGCATGTGGATGCAAATAAGCATGCATAAGGATATTCTTTCTTTTTACTAATTTTTTTTTGGGGGGGTTCTTTTTTGTCTTTTAGGGCTGCACCTACGGCATATGGAGGTTCCCAGGCTAGGGGTCCAATGGGAACTGTAGCCACTGGCCTACCCCAGAGCCATAGCAACATGGGATCCAAGCTGCGTCTGCTGTCTACACCATAGCTCACCTCAACGCTGGATCCTTAACCCACTGAGTGAGGCCACGGAGCGAACCCGAGCCTTCACAGATGCTAGTCCGGTTCGCTAGCTTGCTAACCACTGAGTCACAACAAGAACTCCTCTTTTATTTATTTATTTTTTATGTATTTTTTTTTTAGGGCCACACCTGTGGCATATAGAAGTTCTTAGGCTAGGGATCAAATCGCAGCTTCAGCTGCTGGCCTACACCACAGCCACAGCAATGCAGGATCCAAGCCGTGTCTGTGATCTATATCACAGCTCACAGCAGCGCTGGATCCTTAACCCCGAGAAAGGCCAGGGATTTAACCCACATCCTCATGGATACCAGTCGGGTTTGTTACCTCTGAGCCTCAATGGGAACTCTTCTTTTAAAATTTTTAATTTTTAAAAAAAATCAGAGATATTTATCTATCTATTTATTTACTTAGGGCTGTGCTCATGGCATGTGGAAGTTCCTGGGCCAGGGATTGAAACCATGCCACAGCAGTGACAATGTCAAATCCTTAACCTTCTGAGCCACAAGGGAACTCCTGCCCAAGAATATTCTTAGCTGCATTATTCATCCAGCAGGGTTGGAAATAGGCTAAAGATCCAAGAGAGAACAGTTTAATTTATGGTTCACTGTGTCATGGAATAAATACATTGCAGATACTGAAAAGAACTAGACTGTTCTAGAGATATTTACTCATACCTGCAGAATTAAGTGAGAAGTAATTATCAGTGGGAACATCAAATTTTTTTTTTTTAAAAAGGAACTATATCTGACATAGCCATGCTGATGCATACAATGGACTCCCTGGAAGTCTGGAGTGGGTAAGCCGAGCATGTTGCTAGGAGGGCGGTGTAAGGCTGGGCTGGCCAGCTTCTTCCTCACTCTCCCGTTGTCTCTGGGAGTTTGTATCACATACACTTCCTACCTAGTTTTAGCAGACAGTTGATAAATGTGTGTTATGAATGCATCACTGAAAATACACAGACATTAAAACAGTATTGCCTAGGAGTGCCCTGGTAGCCCAGTGGTTAAGTATCTGGCATTGTCACTACAGTGTCTTGGGTCACTGCTGTGTGAGAGTTTGATTCCTGGCTCAGGAACTTCTGCATGCTGTGGGCATGGCAAATAAGAATAAAAATGAAAAAACAGTAATATCTAAATCAAGTGGTGGTACATTACCCAGTTTTAAATACTATACACAAAAGTAGATTTGCATTTATTAAAAAAATTAATAAATATACTTCCAGAGGTTATCGTGTTACCATTTAAATGTGATTTTTAAAAGTATGTGTTATAACATCAAATGGGTATAAAAGGATACAAAATGTTTTTAGTATAATTCCACATGTAAATCTGTACTACAGGAAGGCAAAGTGAAAGAAGTTTATAAGTGGTTCTCTCTGGAGAGGTTACAGTTTTTTCCTGTAATTTCCAAATGTGCAACATATAAGAACATGTGCTATTCTTATAAGCAGAAAACAGAATAATGACTTTTAAAATTGAAATGAAAAAATCCCTGGTCCCAAAAGCTTTAGGCTCACAATGAACACTTGCTGAGCCTCTTCATGTGGTTCTTTCTAAGTTGGGAGTAGTTTTCTGTGATTGCCAGGTGCTTTTGGGGTGTGACAGCAGTGACAGCCTGGGGCTGTGGACTGCAGTGGCACTCTTCAAGAAGAGTTGAGACTCAGTAGCCAGGCCAGGTGTTGTACCTGCAGGAACCTCAGGCTGGGCTGGGGAACCTGCGTTCTGCACAGGACTTGTAGCTCAGTGACCTTGAACTGAGGGACTCATCTGCCCTTACAGCTGACTCTGGTTTTATAAAGTACACTTTGCTTTTTTTCTGTTATAAAAATACACATGCATCGTTAAAAATTTGCCGCAGTGACAGTGATGAAATACTCTTATCATCCTGAAATGACCTTTGTTGTTTTGAGGTGGATTTATCTTAGCTATTTTTCCTTAGGTTAATGTTTTTGGGTGCATACTCATGATCATGGGATCAGACCATGTACATTTGTTTTGCATACTTACTGGTTTAGTACCTGTTTTTCTGGTGCTTCCTCCTCAGTCATAAATATAAGTATTTTAGACACTTTGTGCCGTATGACTATGGTTTTATTGACATATTAGCAAATTACTATATTATGATTGAATAGTTTTGTGTCCTCGGGTACATAGGATCAAGACTTCAAATCCCAAAAGAACTTCATCATCAACATGACTTGCAGATTCTGCTGGCAGCTTCCGGAAACAGACTACGAGTGTTCCAATTCCACCAGCTGCATGACGGTGTCCTGCCCGAGGCAGCGCTACATTGCCAACTGCACTGTGCGGGACCACATCCACTGCTTGGGTGAGTAGGCGTGAAGGAAGTTTGTGAGCAGAGTATTTTTGTCTAAGCTTACTTATGGAGCTGTAACCAGAGATTTGAGAATTAAATTTTAATTGTTTAATCAGAAACATAAGTCAGCACTTTTTAGGTATACAGAGCCTCATTAATAAATCAGTGAACTTAAAATCTAGAATGTTTGCGATTCTGTTAATCTTTTAAATGCAGTTTGAAAAAACAAGAAAAAAGTATAAGGTGTAAAGCATAACAATATAATATTATAATAATTGAGCTTCAGCCAAATTAACAACGAAAGCAGTCTGATGCCATTGAAATGACCAGTTTTTCTTGCCCCCAATTGCCCTGCTTCCTCTTCAGACATGACTACCCTTTTGAAATGTTCTTATTATTCCACTTCCTTTTCTTTAATTTTTTTATAGTTCTATCATGTATGATGAAATGTAGTATGGTATATTATTCTGTAGTGCGTGTTTTAGAATTGTGCAAAATAGCATGCTTTGTATGTTCTCCTGGGACCTTCTCTTTTCAACGCTATGGCTGTGAGAGTCTTCCATTTATCTTTTCTCATTGTAACTATCTTTTTACTTCTGTGTAATAATTGTTGTAAGGCTATGTCATAGTTTTCAGTGTATTTGTATTATCTACAGTTTTTTCTTGCAAATTGTGCTGCTCTTAAAGCTTTTGTCTGTGTCTCTTGGTTGCGCACATGAACGGGTTTGTCTGGCACACTGTCCAGTGTGTGCTACTTTCCAAGAAGATTATCCGTTTACGCTCCAGCCAGCGGTACAGAACTTCGCAATGGTCCACATCCTCTCCAGTGTCTGTTATCCCTAAATTTTGTTCTTTTCTTAAACATTTCTAGGAATGCTTTTATGTTTTGGATAGTAACCTTTTGGTGTCCCTAAAATCCTCTCCCAGATTTTAACTACTTCTCCCCTCCGCTTTCTTTTGGTATCTTTTAAACAAAATTTTAAATTTTGTGTCAGTTGAGGTATTTAGTCTTTCATAGCTTCTTTTTGTTGGTTACAACTTAGTCTCTATGTGAGAGCGTTTTTATATCCATGTTTCTATGTAGCTTGATTTCCCTTTTTTTAAAGGTAACCGTACTTTTCCGAAAATGCTTTACTGCAACTGGACTGGAGGTTATAAGTGGTCTACTGCTCTGGCTCTGAGGTAAGTGCTGTTTCTTATAAGTTGGAGATGCTAGAAATTTGAATTTTGTTGGGATTGCTGGACTCTTCCAGATGTTGAGCTCAGCCAAATGCCTCCTTCACTCCGACCCTGCCCTGAGTGTGAGACCTTAGGGACACAGTGTGGTGGGGGGTTACTTAGGTGATTTGACTAGTACCCTCGTGGAATTTAATGACAGGTTGCAGTTTTTCCCCCAAATGCCTGCACATTCTAGAGATGACTTGAGTAGTTATTATAGGTCTTTAGAACCAGTGTTTCTCATCCTGAATGTGCAGTGACTCAGTAAAATGCTATGTACTATTTATTTAAAACAGGCAGGTTTATGATACACATTTTTAATTTTCAGTAACTCTTTATTATAAGAAAGAATAAGAACATGCTCAATAGTGAAAACAAAGGGAAACATTGGAAGTTACCTATAAATCCAGCATCCAGACAGAATTATAGACTTACAGTTTTTACATAAAAATGTGCTTATGCTTGTTAAACTTTTAAACAGCTTGAAAAAAAAAATTGTACCAGTTTTTCCCACCAGCAGGAAGGGCAGGTTGAGTGCTGGTTAAATGAGTCCCCGATGAAGAAGTCATGCCATCTGTTGGAAGGATGGGGTGAGAGCCTGAGACCCTGTGGCTGAAGTGAGATAAGACTCTTCAGCCTTGTCATTGGTGACATTGGGCCGAATTATTCTTTGTTGTTGGGGCATCCTGTGCAGAGTAGGGTGTTTAGCAGCATCTCTGGACTCAATTTACTGGATGTTACTGGATGTTAGAAGAACCCTGCCTACCCCTGAGAAAGTTTTGATGGTCAAAAATGCCTCCTGATACTGCCAAGTTGCTCCTTGTTGGATTTGGGCTTGGGGAAAGAGGAGGATCCTGCCTAGCATGAAAGCGCACCTGGAAAGTGAAAGATGAGGTCCAAGATAGAAAATTGGATGCAATGAAAATGAGATTTGGTGACACCCATAGTCTTTGTCAGCAGTGGTTCAAATTAAAACTAATGATTATTGACTTCCTATTTTTCAATTAACTTTTTATCTTGGAATGATTTTAGATTTATAGAAAAGTTCCAAACAGAGAGTTCCTGTACACTTCTCACCCAGTTTCCCTCATGTTGTTAACATCTTAAATTGCCATGGCACATTTAACAGCTGACTTTTGAAAAGTAAGAATAGTTTTCTTCTCTGGGCTCAACATGGTTTCTTTCAGAATATTCACTGTGAATGTGATACTGTCTAGTGTTTGCCTTGCAGTACTCAGGACGGGGGAGGGGAAGATGTAGATGGGTTGGACACATGTTGCTAATTATTGGAGCTAGGTCATGGGTGCTATTCTCTTTTTACTTTTATATGTTTTGGAATTTTTCATAATAAAAACTTTAAAAAAATACAATGAAAAGTTGTCTGCGTATTGTTAGATCTTATAATTTGAAGTCACCTTAAAAGCTGTTTATTCCTAACACAACAGTTTTAAAGATGGGTGACTGATAAAGTTAACAACTTGATCTGGA
The DNA here is from genome assembly GCF_054392235.1 of Sus scrofa. Taxonomy (NCBI): domain Eukaryota; kingdom Metazoa; phylum Chordata; class Mammalia; order Artiodactyla; family Suidae; genus Sus; species Sus scrofa. The sequence goes on from NC_139383.1 coordinate 156,189,630, forward strand.
GCAGCCAGAGGGTGTTAGCTGCCTCTCAGTGCCACCTCTGGCCTCTTCGTCCCTCCACTTTCTCTTAGACTGGCTCCTGCTTTGCTCTCTTGAATACGTCATTTTCAAGATTAAAACAGCAACAAGCCCGATTATTTTCTTCTAAAAGAGAAGCGTTAGATTTCAGTACAGCTAAAAAGTATTTGACATTTAAACAGTCTTCTTGCCCAAGATTGTGTAGTGTTGTAAATTTGTGAAATAGTCATGTGTCCTGATTAAGGGTTCTGGTGATTTGAGGCCCTTTCACAAGTATGAATTAGCCTAGTTATTGAGCCACAGCTGGTGTAGATGGGGGTACTGTGATGGATTCCAGCCTGTTTTCTGTTGCAGCATCACCCTTGGTGGGTTTGGAGCAGACCGCTTTTACCTGGGTCAGTGGCGAGAAGGCCTTGGCAAGCTCTTCAGCTTCGGGGGCCTGGGAATATGGACTCTGATCGATGTGCTGCTCATTGGGGTTGGCTACGTGGGGCCTGCGGATGGCTCTTTGTACATTTAGCTGTGATTATGTGCTTCAGAGAGGAGCAGTGCTTGGAAAACATCCTCTTACCTGTAGTAGTCAGTGTGCTGAGTGGTGTATTTTGTATGTTTTAATGTACAGCATCTGTACTTTGCCTGCCTTGATGAAGGTAAAATAAAAAACACTGAACCATGTTTGTCTGGAATTTGTTTTTATTCTCCTGAAATATTTCTTTCCGTGAAAAAATTTAAACAAACTTAAACTAGAAGAACAACCTGTACAGTGACTAAAAATCTTTTCACTTCATAGACTTGAGTTTTATATTGTTTATGTTACATTATGTCACTTGTAGTGTAATCTGCCCAGAAAAGCTTTTTAGTTATGATTGCAGAAAGTAGGAAGTATTTTTATTCTTTAACGAAATAGTTATCTACTGAAACTTCTGTCGTCTCTGAGTTTTACAGCACAATATCTATGTAGTCTGATCTTTGTATATGACTGTTTGATGTAAGCTGCAGAACTTTTGTGTCTGGTTGCTGTGATTTGAATTTTGTTAGTAATAGAAAAGATTGCAAGCGTACTGGAAAATTAATAAAGTTACAAGTTACTTTAAAAATATTGCAGACCTTTTCCTGTATGTTTTTTGTATTAAAACATAATCTTGAATAATCATAGCAACTTAACATTTATTTTTTTAAAAGTGAAAGCAAGTTTATTTAGAGAGATATACATTCCATTTGTAGTCCATCTCTAAAGGCTTGAAAGTGGCCTACTTTTATTATTAGGAAGTAAAATGTTTATTTTTCAGGGCATCGCTCCATTGTAACAGGTATATTTATAATTGGCTGGTTCATTAGCACACAGTGGAAATGTTTAAAATTGTATTTTAGTGTGATAAATATGTATATATATATTTTTCAAATTTATTTATTTATTTATTTTTGCTTTTTAAGGGCCACACTTATGGCATGTGAAGGTTCCCAGGCTAGGGGTCCAATCAGAGCTACAGCTGCTGGCCTATACCACAGCCACAGCAATGCCAGATCTGAGCTGAATTTGTGACCTACACCACAGCTCATGGCAACACCAGATCCTTAGCCCACTAAGCGAGGCCAGGGATCGAACCTACAACATCATGGTTCCTAGTCGGATTTGTTTCCACTGCATCATGATAGGAACTCCTATTTTTGAGTCTTTATAAGATCTGTTGTAGACCTTTTCTTGGTTTTTTAAAAATAATTTTTTAAAATTGATGAATAGTTGACTTACAGTGTTTCAAGTGTATAGCAAAGTGATTTAGATGTGTGTATGTATATATATCCTTTTTCAAGTTATTTTCCATTTTAGGTTATTAAAAAATATTAAATATAGTTCCCTGTGATATACAGGAGGTCTTTGTTGTTTTGTCTCTTTAATATACAGGAGTGTGTATCTGTTAATTTTAAATTCCCAATTTATCCCCTTACCCCCTTTCCCCTTTGGTAACCATGTTTGTTTTCTGTGTCTATGAGTCTATTTCTGTTTTGTAAGTAAGTTCATTTGTGTCACTTTTTTAGATTCCACACATAAGTGGTATATATTTTGTCCTTCTGACTTATTTTGCTTAGTATAATAATCTCTAATTCCATCCATGTTGCTGCAAATGACATTATTTTGTTCATCCTTTTTTATGGCTGAGTAATGCCAGTGTGTGTGTGTGTGTGTGTATGTGTATACCACAGTTTTTAAATCCATTCATCTGTCAGTGGACATTTAGGTTGTTTCCATGTCTTGGCCATATAGAAATAGTTCTGCAGTGAACATTGGGGTATACATATCTTTTTGAATTATGGTTTTATCCAGCTATATGCCCAGGAGTGGGCTTGCTGGGTCATATGGTAGTTCTATACTTAGTTTTTTAAGGTGCTGTTTTCCATAGTGGTTGCACCAGTTTACATTCCCACCAGTAGTGTAAGAGGGCTCCCTTCCCCCACACTCTCTCCAGCATTATTTGTAGAGTTTTTGATGGTGATCATTTTGACCAGTGTGAGGTGGTACCTCATTATAGTTTTGATTTGCATTTCTCTAATAATTAGGGATGTTGAACATCTTTTCATGTGCCTGTTGGCCATCTGTATTTCTTTGGAGGAATGTCTGTTTAGTTCTTCTGCCTATTTTGGGATTTGACTTGTTTGCTTTTTTGATATTGAACTCCATAAGCTGTTTGTATATGTTGGTCTCATCATTTACAAATATTTCCTCCCATTCCATGGATGGTCTTTTCATTTCATTTATGGTTTCCTTTGCTGTGCAAAAGCTTTTAAATTTAATTAGGTTAATTTATTTATTTTTGCCTTTGTTTCATTACTCTAGGAGATGGATCCAAAAAATATTGCTACAGTTTGTGTCAGAGTATTCTGCCTGTGTTTTCCTCTAGGAATTTTATAGTATCCAGTCTTACTTTTTTTTTTTTTTTTTTTTTTTTTTCCATTTCTCGGCTGTACCCAAGGCATATGGAAATTCCCAGGCCAGGGTCAAATCTGAGCTGGAGCTAAAGCAATGCCAGATCCTTAACCCACTGCACTGGGCCAGGGATTGAACTGGTGCCTCCAAAGAGATAAGCAGGGTCATTAACCCAGTGCGCCACAGTGGGAACTCTATTAGCCAGTCTTACACTTCTGTTTTGAGTTTATTTTTGTATATGGTGTTAGAGAATGTTCTAAATTCATCCTTTTATTTATTTTTAATTTTTTAATTTTAATTTTTATTTTTGTGTCTTTTTAGGGCTGCCCTCGCAGCATATGGAGGTTCCCAGGCTAGGGGTCTTATTGGAGCTGTAGCCGCCAGCCTATGCCAGAGCCACAGCAATGTCAGATTCAAGCCGCGTCTGCAACCTGCACCACAGCTCATGGCAACACTGGATCCTTAACCCACTGAGCGAGGCCAGAGATCAAACCTGCAACCTCATGGTTCCTCGTCAGATTCGTTTCTGCTGTGCCACGATGTGCACTCCTAAATTCATTCTTTTAGATACAACTGTCCAGCGCCACTTATTGAAGAGAGACTTTTTTCCATTGTATATTCTTGTCTCCTTTGTTGTAGGTTAGTTGATCATAGGTGTGGGAGTTTATTTCTGGGATTTCTATCCTGTTCCATTGATTTATGTGTCTGTTTTTGTGCCAGTACTATACTGTTTTGATGACTGTAGCTTTGCAGTATAGCCTGAAGTTAGGAAGCCTGATTCCTACGGCTCTCTTCTTTCTTGAGATTCTTTTGGCTATTCAGGGTCTGTCTTGTTTCCCTACAAATTTTTAAAATTATCGAAGTTCTGTGAAAATAACTTTGATAATTTGATGGGATTACATTGAATCTGTAGTTTACCTTGGGTAGTTTGGTTACTTTAACAATATTGATTCTTCCAGTTCAAGAACATAGTCTATTTCCATTTATTTGTTTTGGCTTCAGTTTCTTTCACTAATGTCTTAGAGTTTTTGGAGTATAGGTCTTTTGCCTCCTTAGGTCAGTTTATTCCTAGGTATTTGATGTGATGGTAAATCAGATTGTTTCCTTAATTTCTCTTTGTGATTTTGTTGTTAGCATGTAGAGATGCAACAAATTTCTCTATAATTTGTATCCAGAAACTTATCAAATTCATTGATGAGCATTAGTTTTCTGGTAGGGTCTTTAGAATTTTCTATGCATACCATCATGTCACCTGCAAACAGTGACAGTTTACTTCCTTTCTAATTTGGATTCCTTTCATTTCTTTTTCTTCTCTGATTGCTGTAGCTAGGACTTGCAAAACTGTGTTGAATGAAAGTGATGAGAGTGCATATCCTTGTCTTGTTCCTGATCTTAGAGGAAATGCTTTCAGATTTTCACTGCTGAGTATGTTAGCTATGGGTTTGTCGTATATGGCCTATTATGTTGAGGTGTTTCCCTCTATGCCCACTTTCTGAAGAGTTTTTTTTTTTTTCTTTTTAATCATAAATGGATGTTTGATTTTATCAGAAGTTTTTTCTGCATCTATTGAGATGATGGTATGGTTTTTACTCTTCTATTCATTAATGTAGTATATCATATTGAATGATTTGCAGATATTGAAAATTCCTTGTATCCCTGGGATAAATCCCACTTGATCATTGTGTATGATCCTTGTAATGCTTGTAATGCATTGTTGGAGTTTGGTAGTATTTTGTTGAAAATTTTTGCATTATGTTCATTAGTGACTTCCTTTTTTTTGATACCTTTTTTTGGTTTTGGTATCAGTTATGCTAGCTTCACAGAATGAGTTTGGAAGTGTTCCTTCCTCTGCAGTTTTTTGGAATACTTCGAGAAAGATAGGTGTTATCTCTCTTCTCTAAACGTCTGGTAGAATTCGCCTATGAAGCCATCATCTGGTCCTGGACTTTGTTGGCAGTATTTTCAGTGGTGTCAATTGTAACTTCTCTGGTTTTTCATTTGTTATTTATTGATTTGTGCTCTCTCCCTTTTTTATCCTTTTCCTTTAAGGGCCGCACCTGTGGAATATGGAAGTTCCCAAGCTAAGGGTGGATTTGGAGCTGCAGCTGCCAACCTACCTCACAGCCACAACAAAGCCAGATCCAAACCACACCTGCAACCTATGCCACAGCTTGCGACACTGCCAGATCTATAACCCACTGAGTGAAGCCAGGGGGCAAATCCTTATCCTCATGGGTACTAGTGAAATTCTTCACCCACTTGAGCCACAATAGGAACTCCTCCCTTTTTTCTTTTTTTGTTGGATGTAGGCCTTTTCTGTCATTTGTTTTGATTTTTTTAAATTGTAGTTAATTTACAGTGTTGTGCCAATTTCTGCTGTACAGCGAAGTGACCCATTCATATATATATATATATGCACACACCTACACATATATACATATATATGTTTTTTTTTTCCTCATGTTTTCTTCCATCATGTCCTATTGGAAGAGATTGGATATAGTTCCCTGTGCTATACGGTAGGACCTCATTGCTTATCCATTCTAAATGTAGTAGTTTGCATCTACTACACCAAACTCCCAGTCCATCCCTCTCCCTCCCCCCTCCCCCTTGGCAACCACAATTCTATTCTCTGTGTCTGTGAATCTCTTTCTGTTTTATAGATAGGCTTATTTGTGCAATATTTTAGATTCCACATAAAAATGATACATGGTATTTGTCGTTTTCACTTAGTATGATAATCTCTAGTTGCATCCATGTTGCTATAAGTGGCATAATTTCACTCTTTTTTGTGGCTGAGTAGTATTCCACTGTGTATATGTACCACATCTTCTTAATCCTTATATCTGTCTATGTACATTTAGGTTTTTTTTCCATGTCTTGGCTATTGTGAATAGTGCTGCTATGAACATAGGGGTTCATGTATCTTTTTGAATATTGTTTTGTCTGGATATATGCCCAGAAGTGGGATTGCTGGATCATATGGTGGTTCTACATTCAGTTTTCTGAGGAACCCCTATGCTGTTTTCCATAGTGGTGTACCAGTTTACATTCCCACTAACAGTGTAGAAGAGTTCCCTTTGTTCAACACCCTCTCCAGCATCTATTATTTGTAGAGTTATTAATGATGGCTATTCTCTAGTGTAAGATGGTACCTCATTATATTTGTAATTTGCATTTCTCTAATAACTAGCAATGTTGAGCATTTTTTAATGTGCCTACTGCTCATCTGTATGTCTTCTTTGGAGGAATGTCTCTAGGTCTTTTGCCCATTTTTCATTTGGTGGTTGTTGTTGTTGTTTATGAGTTGTATATTGTTTGTGTATTTTGGAGATTAAGCCCTTGTCAGTCACATTGTTTGCAGTTATTTTCTCCCATTCCCTGGGTTTTCTTTTCATTTTTCTTAGGATTTCCTTTGCTGTGCAAAAGATTGTAAGCTTGATTTGGTCCTGTTTGTTTGTTTTTGTTTTTATTTCTATTGCCTTGGGTGACTGACCTAGGAAAATATTTGTACAAGTTTTCCCTATGTTCTCTTCTAAGAGTTTTATAGTGTCATATCTTATGTTTAAGTCTTTAAGCTATTTTGAGTTTATGTTTGTGCATTGTATGAGGGTATGTTCTGATTTCATTGATTTACATGAAGCTGTCCAGTTTTGCCAGTACCACTTGCTAAACAGACTCTTTTTTTTCCATTTTATATTCTTGCCTCCTTTGTTCAAGATTAATTGACTGTAGGTGTCTCCCCCCCAACTAAAAAAAAAAATGGAGTTTTTGTCTCTATTTACTTACTCTGCTCTAATCTCTTTCATTCCTTCTGCTAACTTTGGGTTTTGTTTGTTCTTTCTGTAGATGCTTTAGGTGTAAGATAAGGTTGTTATTTGAGATTTTTCTTGTTTCCTGAGGTAAGCTTGTATCACTATAAACTTTCCTCTCAGTACTACTTTTGTTGCATCTCATAGGTTTTGGATCAGTGTATTTTCATTTTCATTTGTCTCCAGGTTCTTTTTCATTTCCTCTTTGACTTCTTCATTGTTTGTTTAGTAGCATATTGTTTATCTTCCACATTTTTGTATTTTTTGTTTGTTTGTATTTTACCTTGTAGTTGATGTCTGGTCTCATAGCATTGTGGTCAAAAAAGATGCTTGATGGTCAGTATTCTTAAATTTACTGCAGCTTGCTTTGTGACCTATCTTGGAGAGTGTTCCATATGCACCTGAAAAGATTATATATTTTTGCTTTCAGGTGGAAGTCTATATAAATGTTAAGTCCATTTGGTGTGATTTGTTATTTAAAGTCTGTGTTTCTGTGTGGATGATCTGTCTGTTGATGTAAATTGAGTGTTCAAGTCTCCAATATTGTGTTACTGTCAATTTCTCCTTTTATGTCTGTTAACATTTGCCTTACACATCAAGGTGCTTTTACGTTCGGTGCATGTATATTTATAATTGTTTTATCTTTTTGGATTGATCCCTTGGTCTTTATGTTGTGTCCTTCTCTGTCTCTTTTAACAGTCTTTGTTTTAAATTCCATTTTTTCGGATATAAGTATTGCTACTCTGGATGTGTTTTGATTTCTATGTGCCGGGAATATCTTCTTCCATCCTCTCACTCTCAGTCCTTATGTGCCTCTAGATCTGAAGTGGGTTTCTTGTAGACAGCATATATACGGTTCCTGTTTTTGTCTCCATTCAGACAGTCTATGTCTTTTGGTTGGAGCATTTAATCAGTTTATATTTTAGGTAATTATTGATATGTATACTCTTATTGCCATTTCGTTAATTGTTTTTTGTTTTTGTAGGTTTTTTTGTGCTTTACTCATGATTTCTTTGGAAACATTTCCAAATTCTTAGCATTTTCCTCTTTAAATTGGGTATCTGAATGTTACTTTTTAAACGTCTGTATTAATAGCCAGAGGACTAACCAGCCTCTCAAATCTTCAGCATAAAATATTTTTGAGAATATCTCCATAAATCTCAGATGACAGAAATATATTTTATTCACCAGGAAAAATTACCATTTATCTGAAAGAAGAACTGAATCACTTTGGTGTGATAACTTGCCATTTAAGAATTGGCTTCTTTGTCTAGATACTCATGTTGCAACAGAAGAAAGGGTGGGGGGAAAAATGTAATTGTAATGTATACATGTAAGGATAACCTGACCCCCTTGCTGTACAGTGGGAAAATAAAAAAAAAAAAAAAAAAAAGAATTGGCTTCTCTTGGAGTTACTGCTGTGGCACAATGAGATTGGCAGCATCTCGAGTGCTGGGACACAGGTTCATTCCTTGGCCTGGAACAGTGTGGTAAGTATCCAACATTGCCGCAGGTGCAGTGTAGGTCACAACTGCTGCTCAGATCTGATCCCTAGCCTGGAAGCTCCATATGCCTTGGGGCAGCTGAGAAAGAAAAAGGAAAAAAAAGAATTGACTTCTCTTGAAGGTCAAAAATCCTGTCTCCTTAGGTATGCATTGGTCTAGTTGAGCAACAGTTCCAGCTCTGGTCGCTAGGTGGGGCATCCCCATTACATTTGCTTTCCCAATATATTTCCACAAACAGCCAGTCTTTCTTTGCTTTTTCCTGGAATCATGAACCTGGGCACAGAGCAGGACAGCATTTCCATGTGGGCAGCCCAGTTTGCACAGGCTTTTCTTTTCTAGACCAAACACACTTTCTTAACATGGGTACATGAGACTCTTGGCTGAGCAACTGTTTCTTTAGGACAGCCTGTTCCTGCAAGGAAACAGCCTCTTTGCTAACTATGGTGAAGATTTCCCCGGAATCTCCTCCACATTTGGCTCTACATAGAAAAGAATCTCTGCTGAGCCACCACACAAGGAAGAGCAGGGACATGATGGGACTTAACTGGCTGTACATACACAGTGTTCATGGGGTACATATATATCCTTGACATTTGACCATCTTTATGGCTTTGAGGTCTGAGTTAAATAATGATGCTCCAGTGATTGAAAGGTGAAAGTTGAAAGATTTTGAATCCATGGAGACAGCCAAATGAACATGTTTCCAAATCCTAAAAAATTTTTTACATGGTGGTAGTCTTTGGAACCTAAAGAATGTAAGCAAATCAGGGGTACTTCCTGTCGAGGACTGGATGGAGCTGATGCTTCAGACAACTAGCAGGAAAATGAAGAGATTCTCAAATACAGTTTAAATAAACTTATGAATGATGAACTCATACAGGGACCCCTAAAAGGAAACGTAATAGAACTACCTGTTGAAAGGGCACCAGAGAGGGTGGGTGTAATCTCTTATAAATTCCATGAGCCTCTGCTGGCAACATACTGCCATGTCTGGGTCTGAACTTTAGGCTGTGTCACTGTGTGCTGTGACCTCTAACCAGAGGCTGTTAGATGGGAAAGGTCTTCACAGGCTGGGAACCATGTTAATCACCAACTTCTATTGCAGGTTCTCTGGAAATTCTGAGTTTATCACTGCAGCATGCCATATGTCATTGCTTTGTCTTAAGAATTTCTGCCTTGTTTTGTCAGCGTTCTTCTACTCGCCCCAGTAACTCCTGATGAGCAGGTGCTGTGTTGTTTATTTCTCCCTCCCCTGTTGTCCCCAGCACAGCGTCTTGCACACAGTTGCCTTCATATTTTCTGTTAATACCGTGGATGTCTTGCAGATGTCAAAGAACCTGGATGGGATTCTAGGCACTGGCAGTTGAGGTGGCTGCAGGGAGGGAGTGTACAGAAATTGGTTTCATGCAAATATTGGCTGTAGCATCATGTCAGTCTGAGTCCTGCAAGTTGCTGGCAAACCAGTCGCTTTTTAAAAATATTTTTAAAAGTTCATGCTTTAAGATTTTAAAATGGGAAAATGTTTCCTCTGTGCCACACAACTTTGTTTCCCTATATTTTTAAAATACTTTCGCCATAATTGCATTTATTTTTGGCACATCATCAGCTAAGGAATTTGCAAATGATTCTAATTCATCGCATAAGCAATGAGTGGAAGAAAAGCAAGCTGTGTCTGGTACTGCTTTTCAAATATATCAGGAGAGCTTATAAAGGAAGGCAGATTCCTTCACTCTGCTCTCCAGCTTTCCCTGTCCATGCCGTAGAGTATGAAGTGTCACAGGGATGGTTAGACGGTATGCAATTTGGTATAAATTCTTAGATTTTGAAGTATTGAAATTGTCTTCTAAAAACACACTTTTATGTAAAGTGAGGGAACTTTGACTGAGACCCTTGGACATAATTTACTAAGATGCTCCATCAGAGCAGGGCTCTGGGTGTCTGCTGTAGCTCAGTTTTGAGATCCCACCTGGCACGCAATAGGTGCACAGTGGCTATTTTGATGAGTGAATAATGGAGAGTCTCCAACAGTAAGCTAAAGACTTAAATTTATTGCCAACAATTTCTGAGTAGCGTGGAGAGAGCAACTTGATCATATCTCCCTTTTCAAACATTCAATGATATGAACACAGTAGTTAAAGAATAAGCAAACAAGAAAAAAAAATCTTGGTAGCAAATAAGGAAAAAGACAACCAAATGTAAAAAAGTTCCAAAAATGATCAGAAGGAAAAAAAAATTATTTCTCTGGTGTGCTAGGCTACTCCTGCAAAGGGTCTTGGTGAGTCAGTACAATCCAGGAACTCTGACCCACAAGAGCTGGGAAGAGGTGACTATCTTTTTCCTGTTACTGTAGGGGGTGGACATGAAAAGGCCTGCTGGGAAGGAACTGATGAAAGGGCTAGTGAACAACCAGGACTGAGCCTGATAGATATGGGGGTTCCCTGCTGAGCTAGCAACAGGATTGAAAGCCCAAGATGGCCCCCTGGGGTCGTGAAATCATCCTCCTAGCCAGGCGGCAGGAAGGGTCAGCTGGGGACATTTAGAAAACCTTAGTGAAGAGTCCAGAGACCAGATATTCTAGCAAAATTAGTCTCAGCTCCTCTCTGCCTTTTGGCTCTTAGGTTCCAGAACATTAAGTAGAACACAAAATGCAGCTCTCAGCTGCTCAGATTTCAAACTGCTCAGAAAAAATAAATTGTTCACCTGATATCGTGAAGTTGCCCACATTATACACGAACACAATAAAAAGAAATAACATACTGCTTCACACTCACTGCAATGACTAATAGGAAAGACAGACAATAACAAGTATCAGTGGGGATATGGATAAATTGGAACCCTCATACATTGCTGATGGGAGTGGAAAATGATGCAGCCACTTTGGAAAACAGTCCGGCAGTTCTTAAAATATTTTAAACACAGAGCTATTGTTTTTGACTCAGTAATTCTACACCTAGGTATATATGCTCAAGAAAAATGAAAATATGTGTACACAGAAAAACTTATTCATCGCAGCAGTATTCATAAGAGTCAAAAGTGGAAATAAGCCAAATGTTCATAAACTGATGAGTAAAGCTTAACCAACAGTGGTGTATCCATAAATAGGATGCTATTTGATCATGAAAAGGAATGAGGTATTAAGACATGCTAAAACATGGATAAACCTGAAAAACATGGTACTAAGTGAAAAAGCCCGGTTATTTTAAGCTGGCGAACTTTATGATATATAAATTATCTCAGTAAAGCTCAAAAATGGCACAGCAATTGTATATCCTATAGCAAGGGGAATGGGAGAACACAGGAGGAATGGGAGGAAGATACTTAGTCTTCAAAAGAAGGAGGAAGAGCCCATCATGAAGGAAACATGACCCAGGAAATAAAAGAAAAATCCCTGCAATTTTTGTGTGTGTGTGTGCTATAGAACACTGAAGTGTATTCCTTTATTCAGCAAATAGACACCTAGCTCCTCGTATGTGTTATCCATCTTCTGAGCACTGTAAGCAAGTTCTCCCCGTCGCAGAGCTTCCATTCTTGTATAGATATCTAAACACAGGCTATTGATAACATTGGACCTCTTCTATCATGGAAAGGATTTATGCTCACTGGAATAGATACATATTCTGGATATGAATTTGTCTCCCTACTTTCTTCATTGGTTCACACAAGATTGTTTCTGATCAAAGAACTCATTTTACAGCAAAGTGCATAGGGCACCAAGTGTGAGGTCCTACTCAGAAAGGGAAAAATAGTCCTAATAGTAACCAGGCTTTGATTTTAACCTCTAAATATAAAAAGTGCTTTGAATAAAAACCGTACTTCTCCCTACATCTTTTTCCCCTGCCAAGTTCTTAAGTGGAAGCTTGGGTCATTGATTTGAGACACTTATCTTTTTCAATATAAGTATTTACTGCTATATATTTCCCTCTAAACTTTGGGTACATCTCACAAATTCTCTTGTGTACGCTTTGAAACATTTTATAATTCTTTCAACTTCCTCTTTGACCCAAGAGTATTTTTTTGTTTGTTTTTTCTTTTTCTTTTTAGGGCTGCACCTACAGCTTATGGACATTCCCAGGCTAGTGTTCAAATGGGAGTTGCAACTGCCAGCCTACAGCACAGCCACGACAATGCTGGATCCAAGCCATATCAGTGACCTACAACAGCTTACAGCAATGTCAGATCCTTAACCCACTGAGCAAGGCAAGGGATCAAACCTATATCTTCACAGATGTTAATTGGGTTCTTCACCTGCTGAGCCACAATGGAAACACCCCCGAGGGTTATTTTAAAATGTACTGTTTAAAATATTTGGGAATTTTATATATATATATAAAATATATAAATATATATATTTTTTCATACGGTGATTCTGTGCTTAATTTTTTGAGGAAACTGTGATGTTTTCCTGATTAATTGACCCCTTTATTATCATGTAATGTCTCTGGTAATATTCCTTGTTTGGAAGCCTACTTTGCCTGATACTAGTATAAACACTGTTATACTAATGTTATACTATTTATTAGTGTTTGCTTAGTATACCTTCTTCCATCCTTTTATTTTTGTAATGTATCTATGTCTTTATATTTAGTTGGAGTCCTTTTACATGTGTGTATTAAGTTTTGCTTTTTCATCTTATCTGCTAATCTCTGCCTTTTAATTGGGGATTTTGGACCATTTGCATTTAATATTACTAGTGATAGGACCGGATTTAAATCTGTCATTAGTTGTTTTCTATTCTGTCTGTTCCTTGTCCTCTTTTTCCTCTTTTCCTGCCTACTTTTGGATTAGTTGAATTTTTAAAAAATGATTTTTAGCCATTTTTCTTCAAAAGTTTTTTTCAGATTCATAGTCTTTCTCCTCTTTTTCTAAGACTGCAGTGATAGAAATGTTAGATTTCTGGGAGTCCTGAGGCACTATTCTTTTTTTTTTTTTTTTTTTAAGTCTATTCTCTCTGTTGTTCAGATTGAAAGATTCTATTTATCTGTTTTTGATTTCACTGATTCTTTCCTCTACCATCTCTAATTTACTGCTGAGTTTGTCCAAAGAGTTTTAAAGTTCAATTATTTTATTTTTTAGTTATACCATTTCCCTTTGGTTCTTTATGTCTTCTACTTATTTACTGAGATTTTCTATTCTTTATTTATGAGCAGACATAATTGTTCATTAGAGCATTTTTATCATGGCCGCTTTAAATCCTTGTCAGATAATTCCAGCCTCCAAGTAATGTTACTGTTGGTGCCCTTTGATTATCTTTTCTCATTCCAATTGTGATTGCCCTAGTTCTTGGTATGGCAGGTGAATTTCTAGCATACCCTGGATGTTTCCAGTATTGTGTTGCAAGACCTGCTTGATCTTCTTTTTCTGTATAAATCCTTCTTCTGCTTCATGTAGTATGCAGGTCCAGCTTGGGGTACATAGGAAGCATCCTGTGAGCATCATTGACAGCACCCTGGCAAAGTGGAGCATTGACTCATTGCTTTGTTGCAGGTGGGTGTGACCTAATCATAGGAGCCCTTGTAGAACAAGCTGCTGTGATATAAACTGCCAGTTGAGAGCCATGTGGCAGGAAGCATTTGGTGGCCTGTAGGATCTGAGGACTCAACTGCAAGGAATTGAATTCTTTCAACAACCATATATGAGTTTAGAAGAAGACCCCAAGATCCATAGAGGAATGTAGTCCCACCCACTGACACTTTGATTACAGCCTGGCAAGACCCTGAATCAGGGAACCCAACTAACAATCCAGACCCCTCTGGATCACCATACCCTTGATCCACAGGTGTTTTTTTAAGCTATCCACATTTTACAGCCACAGAAAACTAACACACCCTTTCTGCTGCTCTTCCTCATTTCGAATGTTCCAAGTTTCCTTCTGTTTTCATTTCCTTTCTGTCTGAAGAATTTCCTTTAACTTTTTTTTTTCTTTCTTTTTTTGGGGGGAAGGGTAGAACAAGTCTGCTGACAACAAAATATCTTAGATATATTTCATCTGAGAATATCTTTATTTCACCTTTACCCCTGAAAGATTTTTGCTAAACAGAATTCTATGCCGACAGCTGTTTTCTCTCGGCACTTGAAAAATGCTTCCTTCTGGCCTTCATGAATTTTATTGTGATACATGCTGTTATGAAAAGTTTTACTTATTCATGTATATCAGGTAACAGATTCTTTTTTTTCTGGTGGCTTTCAAGATTTTTTCCTTGTCTTGAGTTTTCAGAAATTTTATTATGATGTATCTAGGCATGGATTTATCCACTTTAGGGTTTGTTTAACTTCTTGGATCTAAGCTTATAAATCTTTTACCAAATTTGGTAAGTTTTCAATCACTCATTCTCTCCTGCTCTGTCTGTGATGACGTGAATGTTAGATTATTTCATTATTGTCCCATGTATTTCTGAGAGTCTATTTATTTTTAAAATCTATTCTCTCTTTGTTGGGATTGGATAATTTCTATTTTTCTGTCTTCAGGTTCGTTAGTCTTTCTAATGTCATCTCCACTTGCTATTTAACCCATTCAGTGAATTTTAAAATTGTACTTATTTTTCAGTTCTCAAGTTTTTATTGGCTTCCTCCTAAGTCTTCATTTCTTTGCTTAAAGTTTTTATTTTTATTTTTTCTCTTTCCCAGAGTTAGTATTTTTTTTTTTTTGGAACATTTTTATGATAGCTCCTTTAACAGTCTTGTCAGATAATTATAGCATCTGTATCACCTTGGTGTTGATGTCTGCTATTGTGTTTTCCCATGTGAGTTATTTTCCTAGTCTTATTATGATGAGTCATTGTGGAGTATGCCAGAACAAATTGAGTGTTATTTTATGAGATTCTGGTTTCTCTTTCAATCTGCTTTTAGCAGGCACTCAACCTGTTTAGGTTCAGAGTGCATGTCCTGGCACACTATTGTGGGCTATGGTTCAGATGCCAGTGTAGTTTACAGTACTGTTCTGCCCAGCTTTTGCACTGCCTAGTAGCCAATCTGAAAAGAGAACAACATTTGACATTATAGTTCATTTCTCCAGTCTTTTGATGTGTTGATTCTTGTTGGTCATGCATGGGCTGCTGGGGGTCTGCCCAGGACTTCATGCACAGATTTAAGTATCCCTGTTGCCAGCTCTTTTCTATCTGTAATCCTCGTCTTCCCTCTCTGGTTGGGGAGGGAGTCTGTGCTGCCTCTTTGTTCCTATTTGCTTAGTGCACATGGGCGGGGCACTGCAGCTGATGTGCTGCCCAGTGGGGAGGAGCACTACTCTGCTGACGCTTGCTTGGTCCAGAGCAGAAATCCCTGCACAGGGATGCAAGGATTGTGTAGATGAGGATCCCTGAACAGTTTCTGCAGTGCTGGGTGTGGAGGGGGGCTACCACCTCTGCTCATGTCAGTTCAGGATCAGAATGCTTGATAGGGTTAATCCTGAAGCCTGCTCAAAGTCCTACTAGGGCAGATATGGTCCACAGGGCTCCCCAAGGCTGCAGTGTTGAGTAGGGTGGAGGGTGGAGTAGCATTTTTTGAGGTTTTAGTCTGGAGTAGAGTGGATTCTATTCTGAAGCACTGCCCTTTATCAAGGCTTTTGGCCAGAGAACAAGCTTTCCTGTGCTTGCAGGCATTTCTGCACTGTGGGCCTCTCTGGCTCTCAGGCAAGTGTACATAGAAGGCCAAAAAAAAAAAAAAGAAATCACAAGGAACTTACTGCCTGATTGTTCTTCAAGTCCCAAGGTCCCTGCTGTCCACTTTCTCTTCTCCACCTCTCAGCATCTTCTGATGATTGCTCTTTGTATTTGTGGAGAGTTTTGATTGCAAACACTGAGGAATAGAATGAAATGTGGCTTACTCCATTTTTCCTGGAAACAGAAGCTGTGAATTATCTTTTATTGTGATTAAGAATAAGAAAAGTCTTTTATGGATCTCTTCACCTTTGCCATTTCTAAGGCTCTTCATTTCTCTGTACATCCAGCTCATACTCCATGTAGTAAAGAGGAAGTTTCCATTTTTAATGTTGGACAATTTATAGCTTTCAAGCACCACATCTGGGGCAAAAGCCAGTAAGAAAGCTGATAAGAAAACTGCACATGCCTTCCGAGGGTGCCAGCAGGAAGTTCAGACCACACTAGCCCCAGTCTGAGTGAATGAGCCCTTTCTTTGGCCCTGCCCTCAGCCGTAGTAAAAGCCATCCCCACTGGCCCTGAAATGCTCCTGCCATTTGGCCTGTCTGGCCCCTGCCCTTTTCTCCCCAGGAGAGCCTTTGGGTAATACGTCTTTCCTTACCTTCCTGGTGCCTGTGGCCTTATCAGTCTCAACATCCCAACTCTTCCACTGGGAGTGGTCCATCCCACTGCCTTGGGGTGACCATCAAACACTCCTACCTCAAGACCCCTGTTTAACATTTCTTGTATGCAAGTCTGCTGTCAGTGAATTCCATAAGCTTTTGTTTGTTTTAAAACATCTTTACCTTAATTTTTGAAAGATGTTTTCACTGTGTGTAGAACTCTGAATTGGTAAGTTTTTCCTTTCAACACTTTGAAGATACCATTTTGTTGTCTTTGGGCTTGCATAGTTTCCTTCTTTCTTTCTTTCTTTCTTTCTTTTTTTTTCTTTCTTTTTAGGGCTGCACCTGAGGTATATGGAAATTCCTGGGCTAGTGGTTGAATAGGAGCCACAGCTGCTGGTCTATGCCACAGCCACCACAACACCAGATCCCAGCAACATCCATGACCTATACTGCAGCTTTTGGCAATGCCGGAGCCTTAACCCACTGGGCGAGGCCAGGGATTGAACCCAGATCCTCATGGACACTATGTCATGTTCTCAACCCTTTGAGCCACAGTGAGAATGCAGGCCTGTGTAGTTTCTGGTCAGAGTTTTTTCCCCAGTTTTATTGAGGTATAATTAACATATAGCACTGTATAACTTTAAGGTGTATGGAATGATTTGACTTAAGATACATCATGAGATGATTACCACAATAAATTTAGTGGACATCCATAATCTCATATAGTTACAAAATAAGAGAAAAAGAAATAAATGTTTTCCATTTGATTGATGACTCAGGATTTACTTTCTTAGATGACATGTCAGTGTTAACTCTATTCATCCTATAAACATTTTCTTTTCAAATTTCAGCAGCTTAACTATGATATGTATAGCTGTGTGAGGGCCTTTTTTTGGGTTGGTGTCGAGTTTTTCTTTTTGGTATTTACTCTTCATTTATTTATTAAAGGTTTTATTTTTATTTTTTGGCCATGGCTGTGACATATGGAAGTTCCTGGGCCAGGGATCGAACCTGTGCCACAGCAGTGACCCAGGCTGCTGCAGTGACAATGCCGAATCCTTAACCTGCTGCATCATAAGGGAACCCCCAGTGTTTACTCTTTTTAGAGTTCTCTGAATTCTTGGAGTTGTGGTTTCATGTTTATTCTTATTTCTGGAAATTTTTGACTGTTATCTTCAAGTGTTCCTTCAAGTTCTCCCTCGTCTTCTCTCACCCCAGGTATATGTATGGTAGACCATCTGGTGGAATCCTCTGATTTGCTTTTGCCATCTTATTCTTGTGTTTCAGTTCACATACTTATTATTGACCCATCCTCAAGCTTGTCGATTTTTCCAAAGCTATATTCTCATGTGCCTGTCACAAGAATTTTCCATCTCTGACATCATATAGTTTATTTCTGCATTTCTATTTTACTCTTTCTTATTGTTTTCATCTCTCTGTGCAATTTCACATTATTCATGCTTGTCGCCCTCTTTCCCACTAGATGCATCAACATATTAATTTTAGTATGTTTAAAACTCTCAGATGGAGAGTTTAACTATCTGGGTTATCAAATCTACTTCTATTGATTGCTTTATCTCTAGATTATTCCTGTTACTACTTTTTTGGGGAAATCTTAAAATTGTGATTGTATGCCAGGCATCATGTGTATAAGGACAGTGCAGACTGAGATAAATTGTATTCATACCTGCAAACTAGCATGCTGCTTGTGCCTGGCTTTCAGTGTGTGATGTTGAGTCAGTTTTGTTAGGGGTTGAGCTGGATTTGGGTTTTGTTGTTGCATTGCCCCTGTCAGTGGAGCTCAGGCTTCTAATTTCTTTAAATGTGAAGTGTTTCTGCCTTGTGCTTATGGGGATGCTGGGGTGCCAGGTGGTTTTCTCTGTGATTCTGATGCTCCCTTCCCCTGGAGCTGTTTTTGCACGCCTGTGTGGTCAAGGAGCTCTTTCTATGCTCTTGCCTCTCCCCCAGGGATGGAGGGCTACTACTTGTTCCTCAGCACCAAGTTTATGATGGGAAGATTCTTCTGTCCTGGTCCGGCTTTTTCTTAATTCCAGAATCTCAGTATGGTCTTCCTGCCCCTCTTTCCCATGGCAGCTCAACTCTGCCTTGTATCTGTATTAGTTTTGGACAGGCATATCCTGCCCCTTCTCTCTCACTGGTTGCAGACCTTTGCCTGGTACTGACTCTGGGCCCCAGATGGTTTCTTGTCTCTCCCCTGAAGTAGGATGTTTTGCTCAGACCCTTCCCACAATAATAATGGGTCTTCCCCAGCGTCCTTGGGGCACGAGGTTTCTAACTTTTCTCCCAGAGGCAGATGGGCTTTGATTTTCTTCAAAAGCAATGCATTTTTAAAATTATAGTTGATTATGCCAGTTTCTGCTGTACAGTAAAGTGACTCAGTTATACACACACACAAACACAATGCATATATATATATATACATTATTTTTTTATATTCTTTTCCACCCTGGTCTATCTTAGGAGATTGCTATACAGCAGGACCCCACTGCTTATCCATTCTAAATGTAATCGTTTGCATCTGCTAACCTCAAATTCTCAGTCTATCCCACTCCCTCCCCGCCCCCTTGGCAACCACAAGTCTGTCCTCTATGTCCATAAGTCTGTTTCTGTTTTGTAGATAGGTTCATTTGTGCCATGTTTTAGATTCCACATATAAGTGATACTATGGTATTTGTCCCTCTCTTTCTGACAGACTTCACTTAGTATGATAATCTTTAGTTGCATCCATGTTGCTGTAAGTGGCGTAATTTCATTCATTTTATGGCTGAGTAGTATTCCATTGTATGTAAGTACCTCATCCATTCATCTGTTGATGGACATTTAGGTTGTTTCCATGTCTTGGCTATTGGGAATAGTGCTGCTATGAACATAGTGGTACATGTATCTTCTTTTTTTTTATTCCATATTAATCCACTTTAATAAGTAAGCAATAGTTGGAAACAGCTGATCTTTGGAAGATCTGTGAGTTAAAAAGTAAAAGGAAGCATGATCTGTCAGTTTGCCAGGTTCATGAGACTGATCATTCATGAGGAAATAGATCCCAGTGAAGAACCATTAGCTAAAGATGATGACTGAAATTTCAAACAAAAACATGGGAATAAAATATTGGCAATATCCATAATATATCTAAGAAATGTTTCTTTTTATTTGGAACACAGCACTGCAGCATTTCTGAATGAAAATTATGTTATTCAGTCACCTATTAAACATAAAAATATATTATGCTATATATTACTTGAGGCTTCATCCATAAGATAAAAGTTCCCAAAGTTATTTCCCTAACCAAATCCATAACTCTTTCATCACCCTCATCCTTGAATATGCGTGATTTCCCATTACTGTTTATAGTTAAGACTTCGGTCTTTATAGTATATGGACACAAAAGGCTATGTTATATTTGCTATGGGAACTATAAATTTTTTAAATTTTTAATTACTCAAATGAATTAATCACATCTGTAATTGTATAATGATCGTCACAATCCAATTTCACAGGATTTCCATCCCATAACCCAAGCACATTCCCCCACCCCCCAAACTGTCTCCTCTGGAGACCATAAGTTTTTCAAAATCTGTGAGTCAGTATCTGTTCTGCAAAGAAGTTCAGTCTGTCCTTTTTTCAGATTCCACATGTCAGTGAAAGCATTTGATGTTGGTGTCTCATTGTATGGCTGACTTCACTTAGCATGATAATTTCTAGGTCCATCCATGTTGCTAAAAATGCTGGTATTTTGTTCATTTTAATGGCTGAGTAATATTCCATTGTGTATATGTACCACATCTTCTTGATCCACTCCCCTGTCGATGGACATTTAGGTTGTTTCCATGTCTTGGCTGTTGTAAATAGTGCTGCAGTGAACATCAGAGTACATGTGTCTTTGCGAGTCATGGTTTTCTCCGGATAGATGCCCAGGAGTGGGATTGCTGGATCAAATGGTAATTCTATTTTTAGTTTTCTGAGGAATCTCCATCCTGCTTTCCAGAGTGGTTTCACCAATTTACAATCCCACCAACAGTATAATAGGGTTCCTTTTTCTCCACACCCTCTCCAGCACTTATTGTTTGTAGACTTTTTGATGATGGCCATTCTGGCTGGTGTAAGGTGGTACCTCATAGTGGTTTTGATTTGCATTTCTCTAATGATGAGTGATGTTAAACATCTTTTCATGTGATTTTTGGCCATCCATTTTTGGGTCCATTCATCTTTTCTATTTCATCTTGGTTTAGTCTTGGAAGATTGTACTTTTCTAAGAATTTGACCATTTCTTCTAGGTTTTCTGTTTTATTGGCATATAGTTGCATATAGTAGTCTCTTATGATCCTTTGTATTTCTGTGATGTCCGTTGTTACTTCTCCTTTTTCATTTCGAATTTTATTGATTTGAGTCCTCTCTTTTTTGCTTGATAAATCTGGCTAGGGGTTTATCAATTTTGTTGATCTTTTCAAAGAACCAGCTTTTCGTTTCATTGATCTTTTCTATGGTTTTCTTTGTTTCTATTTCATTGATTTCTGCTCTGATCTTTATGATTTCTTTCCTTCTACTAAGTTTAGGTCTTGTCTGTTCTCTCTCAAGCTGCTTTAGATGTAAAGTTAGCTTGTTTATTTGAGCTTTTTCTTGTTTCCTGAGGTGGGCTGTATTGCTATAAACTTTCCTCTTAGAACGGCTTTTGCTGCATCCCATAGGTCTTAGAGTGTCATATCTTCGTTGTCATTTGCTGCTAGGTATTTTTGAATTTCCTCTGATTTCTTCAGTGATCTATTGGTTGTTTAGTAGCATGTTGTTGAATCTCCACGTGTTTGTGTTTTTTGCAGTTTTCTTCTTGTTGATTTCTGGTCATATAGCATTGTGGTCAGAAAAGATGCTTGATATGATTTCAATTTTCTTAAGGTTACCAAGGTTGGACTTGTAGCCCAGGATGTGATCAATCTTAGAGAATGTTCCATGTGCACTTGAGAAGAATGTGTATTCTGTTGCTTTTGGATGGAATGTCCCATAAATATCTATTAAGTCCATCTGGTTTAATGCATCATTCAGGGCCTGTGTTTCCTTATTGATTTTCTCTCTGGTTGATCTGTCCATTGCTGTAAGTGGGGTGTTAAAGTCCCCGACTATGATTGTGTTATTGTCGATTTCTCCTTTTAAGGTTGTTAGCAGTTGCCTTATATATTGTGGAGAACCTATGTTGGGTGCGTAGATATTTAAAATTGTTATATCTTCTTCTTGGATTGATTCTTTGATCATTTTGTAATGTCCTTCTTTGTCCCTTAAAATATTCTTCATTTTAAAGTCTGTTTTGTCTGATATGAGTATTGCCACTCCAGCTTTCTTTTGATCTCCATTTGCGTGAAATATTTTCTTCCATCCTCTCACTTTCAATTTGTATGTCCCTAGAAGTGAAGTGGGTCTCTTGAAGATAGCATGTATATGGGTCTTGTTTTTGTATCCATTCAGCCAGTCTATGTCTTTTGGTTGGGGTGTTTAGTACATTAACATTTAAGGTAATTATTTATATGTATGTTCTTATTGCCATATTATTAACTGCTTTGGATTTGTTTTTGTTGCTCTTTTTTCTTTCCTTCTTCTCTTGTTCTTTTCTGCCTAGAGAAGTTCCTTTAGTATTTGTTGTAAGACTGGTTTAGTGTTGCTGAATTCTCTCAGCTTTTGCTTATCTGTGAAGGTTTTGATTTCTCCTTCAAATCTGAATGAGAGCCTTGCTGGGTAGAGTAATGTTGGTTGGAGGTTTTTTCCTTTCATCACATTAAGTATATCATGCCACTCCCTTCTGGCCTGCAGAGTTTCTGCTGAAAAATCTGCCCATAACCTTATTGTGGTTCCCTTGTTTGTTATTTGTTTCTTTTCCCTAGCTGCTTTCAAGATTTTCTCTTTGTCTTTAATTTTGGTTAGTTTGATTAATATGTGTCTCGATGTATTCCTCCTTGGGTTTATTTTATATGGTACTCGTTGTGCTTCCTGGATTTGAGTGAGTGATTCCTTCCCCATGTTAGGGAAGTTTTCGGCTATTATCTCTTGGAATATTTTTTTCTGTCTCCTTTCTCTCTTCTCCTTCTGGCACCCCTATAATACGGATGTTGGTGCGTTTAACGTTGTCCCAGAGTTCTCTGAGACTCTCTTCATTTGTTTTCAATCTTTTTTCTCTTTTCTGTTCTGCATCCGTAATTTCCACTAATCTGTCCTCCACCTTGCTTATTCGTTCTTCTGCCTCCTGTATTCTGCTGTTAGCTGCTTCTAGTGAATTTTTTATTTCAGTTATTGTATTTTGCATCTCTTCTTGTTTAAGTTTTATATCTAGTATCTCTTTGGTCAGTGTTTCCTGTAAGTTATCCATCTTTGCCTCCAGTTTATTTCCAATGTCTTGCATCATCTTCAGCATCAACACTCTAAAGTCTTTTTCCTGGAGGCTGAGAATTTCCTCATTGCTTAGCTGTTTTTCTGGGATTTTTCCTTTCTCCCTCATCTGAGTTATAGTTCTCTGTCTTTTCATTTTTATAGGTTTTTGGTGTGGTGACCTTTTTACAGATACTAGAGTTGTAGCCTCTCTTCCTTCAGGTGTCTGCCCCCCTTGTGGCTGGAGTCGGTATGGGGGCTTGCTGTAGGCTTCCAGATGGGAGGGACTGATGCCTGCCCACTGGTAGGTGGAACCGATTCTAATCCCTCTGGTGGGTGGGGCTTAGTCTCTGGATGGGATTAGAGGCAGCTGTGTGCCTAAGGGGTCTTTAGGTAGCCTGTTTACTGAGGGGTGGGGCTGTGATCCCACCTAGATTGTTGTTTGCCCTGGGGCATCTTGGCACTGACTGAAGGGCGGGGCCAGCTTTCCCAAAATGGCCACCTCCAGAGAAAGGCAGCTGCTGAATATTCCCGAGAGCTTTGCTTCCAATTTCCTTCCCTCACAACAAGCCACGTTCACCCCTCTTTTCTCAGGAGGTCCTCCAAGAACTGCAGTCAGGTTTGACCCAGATTCCTATGGAGATTTTGCTTTGCCCTGGGACCCAGTGCACGTGAAAGTCTGTGTGCGCCCTTTAAGAATGGGGTCTCCATTTCCCCCAGTCCCATGGAGCTCCTGTGCACAAGCCCCACTGGCCTTCAATGCCAGATGCTCCAGGGGCTCTTTCTCCCAGTGCCAGATCCCCACACGTGAGAGTTTGATGTGGGGCTCAGGACTCTCACTCCTGTAGGTGAGTCTCTGTGAACCAGTTACTTTCCAGTCTGTGAGCTTCCCACCCAGGAGGTATGGGGTTGTTTATATCGTGAAATCACCCCTCTTACCTCTTGATGTGTCCTCCTCTTTTTCTTCTGGAGTAGGATGTCTTTTTTAAGGTTTCTGGTCCATTTGGGTGGAGATTGCTAAGTTTTTAGTTGTGAATTTTGTTGCTTTTAGGAGAGAAGTTGAGCTCCAGTCCTTCTATTCCACCATCTTAATCCCCTGGAAGCTTTCAACTGTAGCTGTAGTCTGAGGATGGGTCAGTGAAATCCTGTGTGGCAGGTTGAGCACAGCTGGGGATGTTAGCAGGGGGCTCAGTTTTCCTCCATTTGGCCCCTCCAAGTGGCTAGGTGAGGCTTCTTACAGCTTGTTGGTCTCTGAGTAGTTGGATTTCTTATATGGTGTTTCTCCTGGTCAAGAGCATTTCTTTGTTGTAAGCCATTTCCCAGAACACAAACAGGTGGGGGGATTTCTTAATAGTCTCCATTTTCCATGTGTCCAGTCTCAGTCTCTGGTAATAACAATGTTCTCACTGTAAAGGCTTCTTAAAGTTCTTTTTTTTTTTTTCACATTCTGTTGTTAAAGCAGGGACAGCTGCAGCCTCTCCATGGATTATACTGAAGTAGGTCTGCATAAAATGCTAATGACCCCCCCAAAGCAGAGTGGGGGTACTTTTCACAGAGGATGTGACAAAATAGCTGGGTCTTGAAGCATGAATAGGACTCAGCTGCCGCAGTGCCATTTCACAGGCCATAAGGAAATGTAAATTCTTAAGCAGGAAGGCCAGCCTCTCAGGAGGTCCTACCCTGGGAAGGTGGTCACGAGTATGGTGGTCTAAGACTCTGGGGCAGAGTCCTAGGCTCTAGCTCTGGCCTGGTGCAGAAGGAGTGCGGAAGGGAGAGGAACAAGGGAAGGAGGGGGAGGAAGGGAAAGAAAAAGGCCCCCCGCTCATGCGCTCTGGTGGCTGCTGCAGAGG
This sequence comes from Sus scrofa, assembly GCF_054392235.1. Taxonomy (NCBI): domain Eukaryota; kingdom Metazoa; phylum Chordata; class Mammalia; order Artiodactyla; family Suidae; genus Sus; species Sus scrofa. The sequence goes on from NC_139383.1 coordinate 156,214,358, forward strand.
GCTTGGCCTGTGGTCCCTTCTCTGCCTCACACCTCACGGGGCCCCACTAGCCTCTTCTTGAATTACAGTTTTGTTCAGATATATGCCCAGGAATGGGATTGTTGGATCATATGGTACTTCTATATTTAGTTTTCCTTTTTTTTTTAAAATTATTTCCCCTATATATCTAGTTTTCTAAGGAAACTTCATATTGTTTTCCATAGTGGTTGTACCAGTTTACATTCTCTCCTACATTGTAGGAGTGTTCCCTTTTTCCACATCCTCTCCAGCATTTGTTTTTTGTAGGCTTATTGATGATAGCCATTCTGAGCAGTGTGAGGTAGTTTTGATTTGCATTTCTCTAATAGTGATATTGAGCATTTTTTCATGTGCCTACTGGGCATGTTTTCTTTGGAGAAATGTCTCTTTAGGTCTTTTGCCCATTTTTGAATTGAGTAGTTTTTTTGTTGTTGAGTTATATGAGTTGCTTGTATATTTTGGAGATTAAACCCTTGTTGGTTGCATTGTTTGCAAGTATTTTTTTCCTATTTTGTTTTTTTGTGGGTTTTTTTGTGTGTGTTTATTTTTATGCTTTTTTTGTGTGTGTGTGTGGTTTCCTTTGCTGTACAAAAGCTTGTAAGCTTGATTAGGTCCCATTTGATTATTTTTATTTTTGTTTCTATTGCCCTGGGTGACCTGGTAAAACATTTGTACAAGTTATGCCAGAGAATGTTTTGCCTATGTTCTCTTCTAAGAGTTTGATAATATCATATCTTATGTTTAAGTCTTTAAGCCGTTTTTAGTTTATTTTTGTGCGTGGTGTGAGGGTGTGTTCTAATTTCATTGATTTACATGCAGCCTGTCCAGCTTTACCAGTACCAATTGCTGAAGAGACTGTCTTTTCCCCATTTTTATATTCTTGCCTCCTTTGTCAAAGATTAATTGACCATAGGTATGTGGGTTTATTTCTGGGCTCTCTATTCTGTTCCATTCATCTGTATGTCTGGTTTTTGTGACAGTACCACGTTATTTTGATTACTGTAGCTTTGTAGTATTGTCTGAAATCTGGGAGAGTTAGGTCTCCTACATTGTTCTTTTTCTTCAGGATTGAGATGGTAATTCTGGGTCTTTTATGTTTCCATATAAATTTTTTGATTATTTGTTCTAGTTCTGTGAAAAATGTCATGGGTAATTTGATTGAGATTGCATTAAGTCTGTAGATAAAAAGCAATGGTTTTTAACCTGTGGGTGGGAGGGTTTGATGCCTTTCCCTCAGTTTGTGGGAGGGATGGATCCAGGGAAGGAGTGGGGCTTGTGTCTCCCTGGTCACCTGCCGTGCTTCTAGTATTTTGAGAGCAGTCTTGCTGGTGAGTGCAAACTCCCCAAATCTGGATTCTTCAGCTGTTCCAAATGCACCTTCCAGCCTACCCTCTGCCTCTAAAGACTTGCAAACATTTTTACTGAGATCTCCATCCCTCATGGAAGCATGTGTTCCTCCTCTGTTTCACCATAAGGGAACAGGATTGCCACCCCATTTCTCTTGGTAGTTCTGTTCCTCCTTTGGAATTCAGCTTATTTGCTGGCCTTATAACCTAGCCTCTCTAATAGGCTCAAGAAAAATGATTGTTTTTGTAGACTGCCCAGGTTTTTTAAAATTGTTCTTTACAGCTTTCTACCTCCAACATGGAAGCAGAAATTTGATGTTTTAAATTAAATTACTAACTCACTTTCATTTATCAAGAACATTACATGATTTTTTTTTCCAATTATCTACCTCTGTGTTTTAAAAATGACTTTCAAAGAGTTTCTCTGCCATATTTAAAAGCTAAAAGTGAAATTCACATCGTAGTGTAGCAGAAACAAACACAACTAGTATCCATGAGGGTAAAGGTTCAGTCCCTGGGCTCTGCTTACTAGTTCACTAGTTCAACGATCTGGCATTGCTGTGGCTGTAGTGAAGGCCATCAGCTGTTGCTTGGATTCAACCCCTAGCCTGAAAATGTCCATGTGCCACAGGTGCACCCCTAACAAGCAAAAAAAAAAAAAAAAAAAAAAAAAAACCCAAACAAAAAACAAAACTAAAAGCTGTGAATGATCTGCTTTTCTTATTTTGTAACCTGGTAACCAAGGTTATTAATGAAAATCAAAGTTGAGCTTTTCTCTTTGAAAAAAATATGAGACAACATATAATCAGAAGTTTAAATTTTTTTCTCTTTTCTTTAGAAGTTCTTTAATTACAGGCAGATTTCATTTTATTGTCTTTGCTTTAGTGCACTTTGCAGAAACTGTTTTTTGTTTTTTGGTTTCTTTTAATAAATTGAAGGTTTCTGGCAACCCTATGTCATCAGGTGATGGTGAGCATTTTTAAAGTATTTTTAATTAAGAAATATACATTGCTTTTTTAGACATAATGTATTGCACACTTAAAAGACTATAGGAGAGTGTAAACAATCTTTGTATGCATTAGAAAACCAAAAATTTTCATGTGACTAACTTTATTGTGATACTTGCTTTATCATAGTGGTCTGGAATTGAACCCACAATGTCTCTGTATACTCTTTTAAATTTAAATAAACTCTATAACCAGTTAGTACAGTATCTCCTATGGATTATTTTAAAAGACCTTATAATCTGATTTATTTTTTTCTTTGTGTTAGGTCTGTTCATCTGGGCTAAATAGTTCTGCAGTGTGGACATAATAACAACATTTTTGTGATTACTTAATGTTCCAGCTTCTATGAGTGTGTAACAGATCACTTCAAAGCTTAGTGGCATAAAACAACCACTTATTTTCACAGATGCTGTGAATCAGATATTTGGACAAGGCACAGCAGAGTGGTTTGTCTCTCCCCCATGCTGCCTCGGGGACTTACAGTGGAGCCAGAACCAGCTGGAGGCTTGCACTCACACACTCAATGGCTGCTCCTCCACCCCCACCCCCACCCCCATCCCACCCCCACGCCCCATGTGTTCTCTGTGGGTCTTTTCCTACCTCACGGAGTTTGGCTGCAGGGCACTGGATAGATTCCCTGTTCTAACCTGGCTCTGGAAGTCATCAGCATCACATCCACAAGCTACTCATCCAGGGGAATAGACATAAATGCATCTTTTATTGAGGAAGTGGGAAGTTTCAGGGGGAAAGCATGTAAAACTCCCTTTCACCTGTGTTAATCTCCTTTTTTTTTTTTTGATGCCACAAGTGTGTATTTTGGACTAGATGCTTGACAACACAACTTGTTAAGTGTGTGTCCTTTCTGCCAGTGCCTTCTTCCCTTCTTCCTTCTGCTTGAAAGAGGGTTGCAGTGACCTTCAGGACAGAGCCACATACTCAGGAAGGCAGGGAAGAGGAAAGGAAAGTTGCTGAGGACCCAGTGGAGTGTCCAGCCCAGCTCTATCCTCATTTCCATGAGAGAAACAAGATGCCCTCTTGTTTATACCACAGTCTGTTCCCAGAAGCCCAGTGCTGCTCCAGCAGACCTGCCCCTGCAGGACCTACTTTGGCGTCCAGTAGAAAAGAGAATAGCTGGTGTCCAGGTACCCGATAAAGGAAATTCTTCAAGGAATTAAATAACTCAGCTACTTTTTTATGTGATAATCAAGAAACCAAAAAAATCAAGAAAATATTTTGTAAGTGGATAATGGAATAAGACATTTAAAAATCTTTGGCAGTTTGAGATACAAGTGAGGCTGCAGGTTGCAGGTGAGATCCAGCAGGCTAGGGGACACTCTGTCCCTCTCTGCTGAACCAGAATGCAAGTGACCTGACAGACACAGTGGGACAGTTAGGCTTGAGGAGGAGGAGGCACCTAGCAAAGTGAAGAAAAGCTTAGGTTCCAGAAGCCCCAATACATCAATGTGATTGTCACCTGCTCAAGGCCCCAGTTTTATCATCTGCAAAATGCTGTTAATTGCTACCTCCTCAATTACCAGGATGGTGTGGACAGCAGAGGAGGCATGGGGTGAAGCAGCCAGGATTGCGTGAGCTCTACATTTGATATTTATAAGCCACTCTCATTTACAAATAAAAACATTGCAAACTCTTGTGTTTCTATGTTAGGAGCAATGACTTGTCACTGTTCTCACAGCTTGCAGTGCCCTCTAGGGTGACAGTCCTCTGAACCAGGGTGTGAGCCTCAGCTTTGCAGCTCCTGGCCCTCCATTTAATCAAGGCCCATAAGGGGAATCAGGCCAGAGGACAAGTCCGTGAGCCAGCTGCTGGAGACTTGCAGGAATGGAGCAATGTGCGCTCTTGGTGTTTCCACGGGGAAGAGCACCCACCTGTGTCCCCCACTGCTGTCCCCTGGCAGCAGGGAGTGGGCAGAGGCTGACTGGTGGGCAATGGGGACCCTGTACAGGGTGGTGAGTAGTCACACCAAAAACCTGGAAGTCTAAGAGGCTGCAGCACCTAAGCTGCCAGGACTTGAAGATAGGCACCTGGTGCAGACGTGTGGCTGCCCAGGTTGTGCTAGGCCCTGACTCCCAGTTCCCTGGGGTTACGAGAGGAGTTCACATCCCTGCTTCCCTGAATCACAGCTCCAGCCCCCTCTCCTTCCTGCAAACTCAAAGCAGAAGGGTTATGATGTAATCGGTCACCTGTCAGCTCAGCCCGAGCATTTCAGTGGATTATGAAGGTGTCAGCCTTGGCCACTTCACTCTGATCCCCATGGGGCTTAGTAAATCACTCTCTCCACACCGTAGACGCAAGGCCAATGACAGAGTGATCCAGAACCATTTTTTGTAGGGGCCAAAAATCACACTTCCTGCTGAAGTAATCTGGGTCAGAGCCTCTAGAATAACCCATCATCCCTGGGTGGAAAATTGTTTTCCACTGGTTAAGGATAAAACTGTTTCTGATAACATGTTAATTTGTAAGTTTGAGTGATTACAGGGGTAACCCAGGTTATCTGGAAAAATTAGATTTTGTTGTTTCTTGCCAGGACCAAATTAATGAAATGTCACTGTAGCAAACTCACTCTTTTATCAAGATCTCTTTTATGATATATTATCTGAGGTTGATGGAACCACAACACCCAGAGCCATTCATCCTGCAATTAACACTTTTGTCTGTGTTTCTACAAATCATACATCTTCTCAGACACAGGATAACAGGCTGTTGCCATACAACCCCATACACTCACACATATCACACCTTCCCTGATTGTATGTAGGTCAGGTTTTATTTTATCTGCTGTTGGTCACTGGTTAGGTACACGTGCTGTGCATGTTTTGTACAGGTTTGCCATGCCATTATATGGGGCTCCCATCCAGCTGCTTTGTACTACATTTTTAAAAACTGAAGTTGATTTACAATGTTGGGTTAGTTTCAGGTTACAGCAAAGTGATTCAGTAATACAGCTATCTATTCTTTTTCATTATAGGTTGTTATAAGATGTTGAGTGTAGTTCCCCATGCTATACTGTAGGTCTTTGTTGTTTATCTATTTTATGTGCAGTAGTGTGTATCTGTTAATCACAAATTTCCAATTCATCCCTCTTCACCCCTTTCCCCTTTAGTAACCATAACTTTGTTCTCTGTGTCTGTGTGTTTTGTAAATTTCATTTGTATCTTTTTTTTAGATTCCACATATAAGTGATATTGCTCTGTCTGACTTATTTCACTTAGTATGATCATCTCTAGGTCATCCATGTTGCTACACATACCGTTATTTCATTCGTTTTATGGCTGAGTAATATTTCATTGTGTATATATGTACCACATCTTCTTTATCCATTCCTCTGTTGATGGACAGTTAAGCTGTTCATATGTCTTAGCTATTGTAAGTAGTTCTGCTATGAACATAGGGGTACATGTATCTTTTCGAATTAGAGTTTCTCTGGATATATGTCTGCACTACTTTAAAATGCTGAATGATTAAATGAAACCTGTCCTCGTCTGTGTGAAATCCAGCCTCCCAAGGGCCATCACCTGCCTTGTATTGCCTGCTTTGAGTTGGAACATAATCATGTGAGCAGCCAAATGGGTAAGACAATGAGGCTTAAAGTGAGCTATGTGTCCTGTGAGTACATTAATGTACACAATTTTTGATCTCTAGTTATAACCCTTATTTTATCCCTAAGTCCCCTTTTCAATCCTTGGTCAGATGATCCCAAGAAAGCTAAAGCCCTTGCTCTGGGGGTAGCATTGCTAGGCCCCCAACATCAGGACAGAGGGCACCTCCATGAAACTCACATGGCTGAACCCTCCCCCATGTTCCTGCTCCTGAAAGCACTGAAGGCTGGCCTGCACCCCTTCCCAAGCCCCAGTGGCCATGTCCTCTGCCTTCATTGTGCTGTCCTGAGACAGGGTGGAGGCCTCCTCAGGCTCTAAGGGCTGCCAAGGCTCTGTCCCAAAGGTGGCATCAGGACCTAATGGCTTGGGCACCCCTGATATATTCTGGTGATGTTTACCTGGGACTCTGTAAGGTTTGAGCAGGGGCAGTGGCCCATGCAGGGCTTAGGGAAGGATGAGTTATTCCAGTCACTCAGCATAGCAAGAGTAGGGAGGTGGTTGGATAGGAAAGGTTTTAGGGAGGTTGGATGCTTAGGACCCAGGCAGAGGCAGGCCATGTCTAATGTGTGGCACTTTTAAAAGTTACTTGTTTTTGTTATAGTTGATTTACAATGTTCTGCCAATTGCTATACAGCAAAATGACCCAGTTATACACATACATACATTATTTTTCTCACATTATCCTCAATCCTGTTCCATCACAAGTGATTGGATATAGTTCCCTGTGCTATACAGCAGGATCCCATTGCCCATCCACCCCAAATGCAAGAGTTTGCATCTACTAACCCCAGACACTCAATCCTTCCCACTTCCTCCCCTTCCCCCCCTGGCAAATACCAGTCTATCCTCCATGTCCATGGTTTTTCTGTTTTGTAGATAGATCATTTGTGCCATATTTTAGATTGCACATATAAGTGATATCATATGGTGTCTGTCTTTCTCTTTCTGACTTAATTTACTCATTATGAGAGTCTCTGGTTCAATCCATGTTGCTGCAGATGGTACTGTTTTGTCCTTTTTATGGCTGAGTAGTATTCCATTGTACATATGTACCACATCTTTGTAATCCATTCATGTGTCAGTGAGCATTTAGGTTGTTTCCATGTCTTAGCTATTGTGGATAGTGCAACAGTGAACACACGGGTGCATGTATCTTTTTCAATGAAAGTTTTGTCTGTATATATGCCAAGCAGTAGGATTGCTGTGTCATATGGTAGTTCTATATTTAGTTTTCTGAGGTATTTCCATACTGTTTTCCATAGTGGTTGTACCAATTTACATTCCCACCAACAGAGAAAGAGGGTTCCCCTTTCTCCACATCCTCTCCAGCATTTGTTGTTTGTTGACTTGTTAATGATGGCCACTCTAACTGGTGTGAGGTGGTACCTCATTGTAGTTTTGATTTGCATTTCTCTAATGATTAGTGATGTTGAGCATTTTTTCATGTGCCTGATGGCCATCTGTATGTATTCTTTGGAGAAATGTCTATTTAGGTCTTCTGCCCACTTTTCAGTTGGGTTTTTTGTTGTTGTTGTTGTTATTGAGTTGTATGAGTTGTTTGTATATTTTGGAGATTAAACCTTTGCCAGTAGAGTCATTTGCAAAGATTTCATCCCATTCTGTGGGTTGTCTTTTGATTTTTTGTGTCTCTATTGTCTTTATTCTAAGATATGGGTCAAATAAGATGTTGCTGTGATTTGTCAAAGAGCATTTTGCCTATGTTTTCTTCTAGGAGTTTTATAGCATCTGGCCTTATATTTAGGTTTTTAATCCATTTTGAGTTTATTTTTGTGTATGGTATTTAGAGAGTGTTCTAATTTCATTCTCTTATATGTGGTTGCAGTTTTCCCAGCACCACTTATTGAATAGACTATCTTTCCTCTGCTGTATGTTCTTGCCTCCTTTGTGATAAATTAGTTGAGCGTAGGTGCTTGGGTTACTTCTGGGCTTTCTATCCTGTTCCATTAATCAATATTTCTGTTTTTGTGCCAGTACCATAATGTTTTGATGACTGTAGCTTTGTAGTAGAGTCTGAAGTCAGAGAGCCTGATTCCTCCAGTTCTGTTTTTCTTTTCAATATTGCTTTGGTTCTTTGAGATCTTTTGTGTTTACATACAGATTTTAAAATATTTTGTTCTAGTTCTGTAAAGAATGTCACTGGTAATTTGATAGGGATTGCATTGAATCTGTAGATTGCCTTAGGTAGTATTGTCATTTTGACTATGGTGAGTCTTCCGATTCAAGGCATGGTATATCTTTCATCTGTTTGTGTCTTCTTTGATTTCTTTCATCAGCATCTTACAGCTTTTAGAGTACAAGTCTTTTGTCTCTTTAGGTAGGTTTATTCCTAGGTACTTTATTCTTTTTGATGCAATGGTAAATGGGATGGTTTTCCTAATTTCTCTTTCTGATCTTTCATTGTTAGTGTATAGAAATGCAATTGATTTCTGTGTATTAATTTTATTTCCTGCAACTTTACCAAATTCATTGATGAGCTCTAATAGCTTTCTATACTATCTTTAGAATTTTCTAGGTATAGTATCATGTCATCTGCAAACAGTGATAGTTTTCTTCTTCTTTTCCATTTTGGATTCCTTTTATTTTTTTCTTCTCTGATTGCCATGGATAGGACTTCCAAGACTATGTTGAATAACATTGGTGAAAGAGAACACCCTTGTCTTGTTCCTGATCTTAGTGAAAATGCTTTCAGTTTTTCACCATTGAGAATAATATTAGCTGGAGTTTGTCATAAATGACTTTTACTATATTGAGGTAGTTTCCCTCTATGCCCACTCTCTAGAAAGTTTTTATTAGGAATGGGTGTTGAATTTTTGTCAAAAGCTTTTCCTGCATCTATTGAGATGATCATATGGTTTTTATCTTTCACTTTGTTGATGTGGTGTATCACATTGATAGATTTGTGAATACTGAAAAATCTTGCATCCCTGCGGTAAATCCTACTTGATCATTGTGTATGATCTTTTCAATGTATATTTATATGTGCTTTGCTAATATTTTGTTGAGGATTTTTGCATCTATGTTCATCAGTGATATTGGCCTGTAATTTCTTTATTTGTGGTATCTTTGTCTGGTTTTGGTATCAGGGTAATGATGGCTTCATAGAATGAGCTTGGGAGTGTTACTTCCTCTGCAGTTTTCTGGCAAGTTTCAGAAGAAGAGGTGTTAACTCTTCTCTTAATATTTGCTAGAACTCACCTGAGAATCTATCAGGTCTTGGACTTTCGGTTTTTGGAAGTTTCTAAGTCACATTTCAATTTCAGCACTTGTGATCAGTCTATTCATATTTTCTATTTCTTCCTGGTTCAGTCTTGATAGATTGTACTTTTGTAAGAATCTCCATTTCCTCTAGATTGTCCATTTTATTGGCATAGAGTTGCTTATACTATTCTATCAGGATCCTTTGTATTTCTGTGGTGTCAGTTGTAAAGTCTCCTTTTTCATTTCTAATTTTATTGATTGGAATCCTCTCCCTTTTTTTCTTGATGAGTCTGGCTATAGGTTTATCAATTTTGTTGATCTTTTCAAAGAGCCAACTTTTGGTTTCCTTGATATTCTCAATTGTTTTCTTTGTCTCTTTGTCATTAATTTCTGCTCTAATCTTTATGATTTATTTTCTTCTACTAATTTTGGGCTTGTGTGTTCTTCCTTCCCTAGATGTTTAAGGTGTTAGGCTAGGTTGTTTAGTTTTTTTCTTCTTTCCTGAGAGAAGATTGTATTGCTATAAACTTCCCTCTTAAAACTGCTTTTGCTCTGTCCCATAAGTTTTGGATCATTGTAGCTTCACTGTCATTTGTCTCTATGTATCTTTTTATTTCCTCTTTGATTTCTTCAGTGATCCATTGGTTGTTTTGTAACATATTGTTTAGCTTCTAGGAGTTTGTGTTTTTTGCTGCTGTTGTTTTTTTTCTTGTAGTTGATTTCTAGTCACATAGCGTGATCAGAGAAAATGCTTGAAATAATTTCAGTTTTTAAAAATTTACCAAGGCTTGATCTGTGGCCCAGGATGTGATCTATCCTGGAGAATATTCCATGCGCACTTGAGTAGAAAGTGTATTTTAATGCTTTCAGGTGGAGAGTTCTATAGATATCAGTTAAGTCTAAAAGGCCTGTGTTTCCTTTTTGATTTTCTGTCTGGATGATCTTTCCATTGCTGTAAGTGGGGTGTTAAAGCCCTTAGTTGTTATTGTGTTACTGTTGATTTCTCTTTTTATGTCTGTTAGCAGTTGCCTTATATATTGTGCTGTTCCTATACTGGGTGCGCATATATATTTACAATTGTTATTTCTTCTTCTTGTATTGATCCTTTAATCATTATGCAGTGTCCTTCCTCATCTCTTGTGACCTTTATTTTGAAATCTATTTTGTCTGATATGAGTATTGCTATTCCTACTTTTCTATGGCTTCCATTTGCATGTAGAATTTTCTTCTATCCCCTCATTTTAAGTCTGCATGTGTCCTTAGATCTGAAGTGGGTCTCTTGTAAACAGCATATATATGGGTCTAATTTTTGAATCCATTCAGCCAGTCTGTATCTTTTAGTTGGAGCATTTAATCCATTTACATTCAATGTAATTATGAATAAGTATATATATACTGTCATTTACTAAATTTTGAGGGGGTTGCTATTTTGGGTATTTTTTCTTCCCTTCCTCTTTTTGTTGTCTTCTCTTGTGATTTTCTATTTTTAGTGTTATATATGTCTTGCTTTTTCTTTTTTTGTGTGTGACCATTATAGTTATTTGATTTGTGGTTCCCATTATATTTCAATACATCCATCTGTATGTGTGCAGAATTGTTTCTGGTTGCTGGTCTCTTAATTTCAAATGCATTTTCAATGTTCTGCACTTGTCCTTTCCTCTTCCCATGCTTTCTGCTTAGATATCATATTTGTCAATTGGTGATTTCCTACTTTTATATTATCTTTGCCTTTACCATTGAGCTTTTTCATTTGTAAAATTCTTGTTTCTAATTGTGGCTTTTCCTTTTCTGTTTAGAGCTGGTTTGGAGGTGCTGAATTCTCTTAGCTTTTGCTGGTCTGTAAATCTTTTGATCTCTCCATCAAATCTGATTGAGAACTTTGCTGGGTAGAGTATTCTTGGTTCTTGTTTCCTCTTCTTCATCACCTCAAATCTATTTTGCCACACCCTTCTGGCTTAAAGAATTTCTGCTGAAAGGTCAGCTGTTATCCTGTGGGGGGTTCCCTTATATGTGATTTGTTGCTTTTCCCTTGTGACTTTTAATATTTTTTCTCTGAACTTAATTTTTGTCAGTTTGATTAGTATATGTCTTGCTGTCTTTCTTGTTTTTGTGTGTGTGTGTGTGTCTTTTTTGTCTTTTCTAGGGCTGCACCTCCAGCATATGGAGGTTCCCAGGCCAAGGGTCTAAAAGGAACTGTAGCTGCCAGCCTACACCACAGCCACTGCAACACAGGATCCTAGCCACGTCTATGGCCTACACCACAGTTCACGGAAATGCCGGATCCTTAACCCACTAAGCAAGGCCAAGGATCCAACCCACAACCTCATGGTTCCTAGTCGGATTTATTAACCACTGCGCTACGACAGGAACTCCTCTTGGATTTATCTTGTATGGAATTCGTTTTGCTCCTTCACTCTTTGAGTGAGTGTGTCCTGTCCCATATTTGGGATATTTTTGGTTATAGCCTCTTCAGGTATTTTCTCTCGCCCCTTTGCTCTCTCTTCTCCCTCTGGAACCCCTATGATGTAAATGTTTGTATGTTTAATTTTGTCCCAGAGGTCTCTTAGATTCTCCTCAGTTTTTAATCATTCTTTTTTTCTTTATTCATTTCTGTAGCAATGATTTCCACCACTCTGTCTTCCACCTCACTTACTCGTTCCTCTGCCTCTGTTAACCTGCTATTGGTTCCTTCTAGATTATTTTTCATTTCAGCTATTGCACTATTCATTTTGCTATTTAAATCGTCTAGCTCTTTTTGAAACATTTCTTTTTCTTTTTTTTTTTTTTTTTTTTGTCTTTTAAGGGCTGCACCCATGGCACATGGAGGTTCCCAGGCAAGGAATCTAATCAGAGCTGTAGCCGCCAGCCTATGCCAGAGCCACAACAACACAGGATCCGAGCTATGTCTGCGCACAGCTCACAGCAATGCCAGATCCTTAACCCACTGAGCAAGACCAGGGATCAAACCTGCAGCCTCGTAGTTCCTAGTCGGATTTGTTTCCGCTGTACCATGACGGGAACTCCATTTCTTTTAAGTTCTTCTGTGTCTCCATTCTTTTTCCAAGATCTTGGATCATCTTTACTATCATAACACTCTGAATACTTTTTCAGGTAAATTGCCTATCTCCTCATTATCTAGTGGTGTTTGTGTGTTTTTGGCTTGTTCCTTTGTCTGAAAGCTGCTTCTGTGTCATCTCATAGTGTCTACCTTTCTGTTTATTGTCCCCTGGACAGTTGGTATGTAGGTGTTGAAGCAGGTGCCCAGTCCTGGAGTTCTTAGGGTTGGTAGCAGTTCACGTGTACCCAGAGCACATGTTGGGAGCAGCAGTATCATACTTCTTCTGGAGCCGGGTGGCTGCTAGGGGTAGGGTGTGTGAGGCAGGTGGCAATGATTCACCATTCACAGGATTGCTTTTGTAGCCCATGGGCGTAGTAGTGTCTCTTGCAGCCCCTCCTGCTAGCTATTTTCTGTAGCTTGCAATGTCAGCAGTTTCTCCAGCCACCCCTCCCTTTGCTGGGAAGGCTCTAGGGACTGCTTTCTGTAGATAAAGGAGCAAGTGCCGCTGTTCTGCCAGCACTCCCCATGCTTGGCCACTCTAGGCATCTCTGTCTAAAGCCCCAGAGGCAGGGGGCTTCTCCCTAATTGTTGCTAAAAGCCTCTCTGTAGCTGTAGGATGTGTGTTTTGGGTGATCCCTCCCCCAGCCTTGCTCTCTGTATCTGCTGAATGTAGAGTAATGGGCCTCCCCTGGCTCCCTTGGTTTGGAACAAGTGCCACTGACAGGCTTCATAGGGCCACTGGCAGGGGTCCTGTATCTTGTGCTTTACTCTAGTCGGGCAGCCCACAGCTACAGCAGGGAGTGGGCACCTGCAGCCCTCTTGCAGGAATGGGCGCTTCCCCCCACAGCTCTTCTGGTTCTGATCTCTCGCTGCTGGCGTGAGCCTCTGCAGATTCTCTGGGCAGAGCCAAGGCACCTGTGTTTCTGCTGATCTCTCAGGCAATGGGTGCCACCGCCAGCAGCTCTTCTGGTGCAGGTTGGGCTCCACTGGCAGGAACCGGTAACTTGTGTTTATTCCCCCAGGTGGTTACTCCACCTGCTCCAAGAAGTCTGTAGTGCTAAGGGCGGGGCTGCTTCCCAGCTATTGCTAGGCAGCTACTGCCCGGGGTGGTTCCTGAGCTGAAACAGGCAGTGTCCTGCAGCTTGAGAAAGCGCTCGCTGGGGGCAGGCTGTAGTGGTGGATCCTGCCACTTCTTCCAGCACTCCCACACAATGATATCTAGTCTCCAAGCCCAACTGGGTTGCCTCCGCTTAGATGCTCCCCATCATGGTCACCCTATACTCTAGGGTGTTTCCCCACGGCCAACCCCAGTTTTTTGCCTCTGTAGCCATCCCCAGTTCCCTCTTTAGGTCTGATCTCTAAGGCCAAAGTTTTAGTTTCCAACACCTTCTGGCACATGCCTACATTTGCCCGTTGCTGTAGCACAGCCCATTTATGGCGGATTGGCTCCTTTTTAACTACTTCACAGTTTGTCTAGAGTTCCTCCTTTGTTTTTGGCTGATCTCCTTGCTGGTGGGGGAACTTCCTGGGATGCACAAGCTATTCTTCTTTCCAGCTCCCTCCTGGGAGAGCAGATCCTGTCTTGATTCCTTTCACTTCTTTTTCTCTTGTTGTTCTTCTTTCTTCTTTCTTTTGTCCTATCTGATTTTGTAAAGTTTGTCTTGCTTTATCATAATCTTGAGGTCTTTTTCAGTTTTTCACAAGTTTTCTGTGTAAAAGGTTGCACGTGTAGTTGTATTTTCAGTGTATTTGTGGGAGTAGGTGAGCCTCGCTCCTGCTACTCCTCCATCTTAGACACCCCCCCTCCCAACATGCGGCATTTAGGGGGCAAGTGCTGGAAGACTGGAGCCAAAGACTCATCTCTCCTCCCCTTCTCTGACTTGGATGAGGCAGGCTTGAGGTCAGGCACAACCAGGGTCCCCACTGTGGTCAATGGGAGGGGTGGAGGCTGGGCTGTGGTGCCCAAGCAGAGGACTCTCTGGAGAAGCCTCATTTCCTCGTCAATGCAGCAAGAAACTTATTTCCTTATTGTCTGGCTTTTCCCCTTTTGAAAGTTTTCTGAGTGATGACTTTCTGAAGGGAGAGCAAGGGGTGCTGAGACTTGATGGGCTGGGGACCCAGCTCACGTGACCATGAAGGCTGCCATCTGTGAGTCCAGGGTAGCCACACCCTGCGGGAGCCCAAGGGCCATCCATCACACCTGCATGTACCTGATGTCTTGCACATCAGGGGTCCATACCTGAGCCCCTAGCGGTGCCTAGTCCTGCAGCCTTTCATTCACTGGCACTCTATTGTAACCTGAGCCCTACTATTGCCCATGTGCCTGTGAGCCCACATGAGCAGAACTTCCCCCTCCCAGATTACCAGCAGATTCTCAGCAGCTGCTCTCAGTGGGGGCTCAGTAGCTGCTGTGAGGCTGGAGACAGGGAGGCCCTTCCAGCCAGTGTGGGCCCTGCCTCTGCTGGTGCAGTGGTGGCCACGGTAGCATCACCTGCCCTCCCAGGCTGGACTATGCCCTCTCCATGGTGACAGTCAAGAAGATCTGGGTGTACCTCTGAGTGCTGAAAAGAAAAGAGCAGGGACGGTCCCAGTAGGGGCAGGGGCGGTTATGTTGGGGGCGGGGATTTCAGAAGTTCTCTTGGCAGGATGGAATGACAGGTCACCCTGCCAGCTGCTGGGCCTCTTCTGAGCATGGGGCCTCTCCCAGGCTCCAATTTCCTCTCATTCCTTAAACACCAAAGAATGCTGTTTGCCAGGCCCCAGGCAAGACAGAGCATGGGACTGCAGGCCAGTGAGGACAAAGGCTCTGGCTCCAGCTATGTGGACATGGTGGGGAACAGAGATGGTGGCTGTGCTAGCTGGAATCCAGAGGCAGGGCACTTGGCCGGGCCTGCCCCCACCTGCCTTGGGCTCTGTGCTTCCCAGGCTGGTGCTTGCTTTGGGACCCTGTGAGGCCAGTCCCTTCATCATGGACCCTATTCTCTGGGCCACCTGGGCACCCACACTCTTGGGGACATCTGGGTGTATTCTCTGGCACCAGCCCAGATGAAGCTTCAAGGATCCTAGACTATACTTCGCCAGCAGGACCTGCTCCCCCCGGGGGGCGGGGGGGGGGGCGCGGACAGGAGGGCCCTTGCCTGCCAGCCAGCTCTTGCCCACACTTAACCTCTCACCTATACCTCCTCACATAACAGGAGGCCAATAACAGGGCAAATGTGTGAAAAATGCCCATGCACCATCCCAACAAGGTTGTTATTACAGTGATGAAGGAAACTAGCTGATGAGATGAGAGTCAGGAAGTGGCCATGCTGTGTGTGTGCAGGTGGGGCAGCTGCTGGGGCCACTGGCTTCCATCCTCTGCCATGGCCTCTGCACCCAGAAAGCCAAGGCTGGGAACTGCCTTTGCCTGGCTTTCTAAAGGCATATCTGGTGGTCCATGAGCTTGAAGCTCATGTTTTTTTGGCTCATCCGGCCCAGTATTTTACCCAAATTTGAATTTGTTGCCAACATTTAAATATTGGGAGATTTAAGATAAGATCCCTGGCTTTCCCATGCTGCACCCGTCTCTGTATGCCCCCTCCACAAAGCAATCAGTGTGATATACCACATTAACAAAGTAAGTGAAAGATAAAATTCATATGATCATCTCAATAGATTCATAAAAGCATGTGACACAATTTAACATCCATTTATGATTTTTAAAAAACTCTCAACAAAGTGTATGGGCAGAATGTATCTCACCATAATAAAGGCCATATATGACAGCTAACGTCACACTCAATAGTGAAAAGCTGAAACTTTTCCTTCTAAGATTAGCAAAAAGGCAAGTTCTAAAACTCTTACCACTTTTATTCAACATAGTTTTGGAAGTCCTAACCAGAGTAATCAGGCAAGAAACAGAAATAAAAGGAAATTAAATTGGAAAGGAAGAGGTAAAACTGTTACTTTAGCAGATGACATGATTTTATGAATAGAAAACCCTATTTTATTTATTTCTACTCTGAAATTTGTTATTTCCTTTCTTCTACTAACTTTGGTCTTTGTTCTTCTTTTTGTACTTCCTTTATTGTTTGTTTGATATACCTTGATTCTTGAGGTAGGTCTATATTGCTGTAAACTTCCCTCTTAGAACTGCTTTTGCTGTATCCCATAAGCGTTCTTTCTTTCTTTCTTTTTTATTTATTTTTTGTCTTTCTGCCTTTTCTAGAGCTTCTCCCGCAGCATATGGAAATTCATAGGCTAGGAGTCTAATCAGAGCTGTAACTGGCGGTCTACACCAGAGCCATAGCAACGCGGATCCGAGCTGCGTCTGCCACCTACACCACTGCTCACGGCAATGCTGGATCCTTAACCCACTGAGAGAGGCCAGGGATAGAACCCGCCACCTTGTACTTCCTAGTCAGATTCGTTAACCACTGAGCCACGACGGGAACTCCCATAAGCTTTGTATTGCTGTATCTTTGTTGTCATCTAGGTATTTTTTAATTTCCTCTTTTATTTCTTCAGTGGTCCATTAGTTGTTTAGTAGTATGTTGTTTACTCTCAATGTGTTGGTGTTTTTTTGCAGTTTTTTTTCTTGATGTTTCTAGTCTTATAGCATTGTGGTCAGAAACGATGCTTGATGTGATTTCAGTTTTCTTTTTTTTTTTTTTCTTTTTTTGTCTCTTGTCTTTTGTCCTTTTACGGCCACACCCATGGCATATGGAGGTTCCCAGGCTAGGGGTTTAATTGGAGCTATAGCCGCCAAGCTAACACCACAGCCACCAGATTCGAGCTACATCTGCGACCTACACCACAGCTCACAGCAATGCTGGATCCTTAACCCACTGAGCAAGGCCAGGGATTGAACCTGCAACCTCATGGTTCCTAGTCAGATTCATTTCTACTGCTCAATGACGGGAACTACGATTTCAGTTTTCTTTGTTTATTGTTTTATTTATTTGCATTTTAGAGCTGCATGTGCAGCATGTGTAAGTCCCCAGCTAGGGTTGGAATCAGAGCTATAGCCACCAGCCTATATTATAGCCACAGCAACATGGGATCCAAGCCACATCTGTGACCTACACCACAGCTCATGGAAATTCTGGATCCCTGACCCATTGAGTAAGGCCAGGGATTAAACCTGCCTCCTCATGGATGCTAGTCAGCTTTGTTTCTGCTGTGCCTCAGCAGGAACTCCCTGATTTCAATTTTCTTAAATTTATTGAGGTTTGATTTGTGGCCCAGAATGTAATCTATAGTTCTAGAGAAAGTTCTATCTGCATTTGAGAAGAATGTGTATTCTGCTACATTTGAATGGAATATTCAATAAATCGCTAGTAAGTCCATCTGGTCTAATGCATCATGTATTTCTTTGTTGACTTTCTGTCTGGATGATCTATCCATTGCTGTAAGTAGGGTGTAAAGTCCCATGCTATTATTGTGTTATTGTCAATTTCTCCTTTTAAGGTTGCTAGTTACTTTTATATTGATGTGATCCTGTATTGGGTGCATATATATTTACAATTATTATTTCTCCTTGGATTGATCCTTGGATCATTACGTAAGGTCCTTCTTTATCTCTTATAATATTCTTTATTTTAAGGTCAATTTTGTCTGATATGAGTATTGCTACTCCAGATTTCTTTTTTCTTTTTTTGTCTTTTTAGGGCTGCACACATGGTATATAGAAGTTCCCAGTCAAATCAGAGCTATAGCTGCCGGCTTACACCACAGCCATAGCAATGCAGGATCTGAGACGTGTCTGCAACCTACACCACAGCTCACAGCAATGCCAGATCTTTAACCCACTGAATGAGGCCAGGGATCCAACTTACATCCTCATGGATACTAGTTGGGTTCATTACCGCTGAGCCACTTGGGAACTCCTATTCCAGCTTTCTTTTTATTTCCGTTTGCATGGAATATTTTCTTCCATCCTCTCACTTTCAATTTGTATGTTTCCTAGAACAGAAGTGGGTCTCTCAAAGACAGCATATATGTGCGTCTTGTTTTTGTATTCATTCAACCAGTCCTTGTCTTTTGGTTGGGGTGTTTAGTCCATTTACATTTAAGGTAATTATTGCTATGTATGTTTCCCTATTGCCATTTTACTAATTGTTTTGGATTTGGTTTTGTTGGTCTTTTTTCTTTCCTTCTTCTCTTGTTCTCTTCTCTTGTGGTTTAATGACTATCTTTAGTGTTATCTTTGGATTGCTTTTTCTAATTTGTGTGTATCTATTACAGATTTTTGGTTTGCAGTTACCATGAAGTTTTGATATAGGAGTCTATATGTATACAAGATTGTTTTAAGTTGTTGGTTTCTTGATTGCAAATATATCTACAGTATCCTATATTTGTACCCTCCTCTTCTCATGATTTCTGGCTCTGGTAGCATGTTTGTGTGTGTCTTTACTGGTGAGCCTTATCATTTGTGATATTTTCATTTCTAGTTGTGGCCTTTTCCACCTAGAGAAGTTCCTTTAGTATTTGCTGTAAAACTGGTTTAGTGGTGCTGAATTCTTTTAACTTTTGCTTCTCTCTAAAGATTTTGATTTCTCCTTTAAATCTGAATGAGAGCCTTGCTGGGTAGAGGTTGGAGGTTTTTTTCCTATCATCACTTTAAGTACATCATGCCACTCCCTTCTGGCCTGTAGAGTTTCTGCTGAAAAATCAGCTGGTAACCTTATCAGAGTTCTTTTATATGTTATTTGTTTCTTTTCCCTAGATGCCTTCAATATTTTCTCTTTGTTTTAAATTTTGGTCAGCTTAATATATGTCTTGGTGTGTTCCTCCTTGGGTTTATTTTATGTGGTACCCATTGTGCCTCCTGGATTTGAGTGAGTGATTCCTTTCCCATGTTAGGGAAGTTTTAGGCTAGTATCTCCTCTTCAAATATTTTCTCTGATGCCTTCTCTCTCTCTTCTTATGGAACCCATATAATATGGATGTTGGTCCATTTAAAGTTGTCCCAGAGTTCTTTTAGACTGTCTTCATTTCTTTTTAATATTTTTCCTCTTTTCTATTCCGTGTCAGTGATTTCCACAGGTCTGTCTTCCACCTTTCTTATTCTTCTGCCTCTTGTATTCTGCTCTTGTTTCCTTCTAGTGAATTTTTAAAATTTCAGTTGTTGTATTTTGTATCTCTGCTTGCTTAATCTTTATATCTTCTATTTCTTTGCTCAATGTTTCTTTTAATTTATCCATCTTTGCCTCCAGTTTATATCCAAAATCTTAATTCATCTTTACTATTATTAGCCTAAGGTCTTTTTCATGGAGGCTGGTAATCTTCAGATCACTTAGTTGTTATTCTGTGGGCTTTTCTTGTTGCTTTATATGAGTCATAATGCTCTTCCTTTTCATTTTGTATAGATTTTTAGTGTGGTCTCTTTTTTGCAGATAATAGGGTTGTAGCCTCTCTTGCTTCTGATGTCTGTTCCCCTTTTGCCTGAAGTTGGTAAGGGGGCTTGCTGCAGGCTTCCTGATGGGAGGGACTTGTGCCTGCCCACTAGTAGGTGGAGCTGATACTTATCCCCGGGTGGGGGTGGGGGGCTTAGTCTCTGGGTATGATTAGAGGTGGCTTTGAGCCTGGAGGTTCCTTAGAAAGTGTATTTTCTGATGGGAAAGTCTGTGTTCCCAGCCAGTTTGTTGTTCGGTCTGGGGCTTCTCAGCCCTGAATCGTTGGGCCAGATTTTCCCAAAAGTGGCCACCTCTAGAGGAGTTCATGCTGATGATTATTCCTGATGTCTTTGCCTCTAATGTTCTTACCCCGTAATGAGCCACAGTCACCCCCTGTTTTCCCAGGAGATCTCCAAGAACTGCAGGTAAGTCTGACCCAGATTCCTTTGGAATCTCTGCTTTGCTTTGGGACCCAGTGCACGTGGAAGCCTGTTTGTGCCTTTCAAGGGTGGAGTCTCCATTTCCCCCACTCCTGTGTAGCTCTTGCACATCAGGCTCACTGGCCCTCAATGCCAAATGCTCCACGGTCTCCTCCTCCCAATGCCAGATCCCCAGGTGTTGGAACCTAACATGGGGCTCAGAACTCTCACTCCTGTGGGTCAGCCTCTGTGATATAGTTACTTTCCAATCTGTGGGCTGCCCATCCAGTGGATATGGGGTTGCTTATATCAACTAATTGCCCCTCCTTCCATCTCAGTGTGACCTCTTCTTTGTCTTTGGAGTATATCTTTTTTAGTAGTTTCCAGTCTATTTTGTTGAATGTTGTTCAGTAGTTGATCGTAATTTTGTTGTTTTCATGAGAGAAGGTAAGCTCTTGTTCTTATACTCTGACATCTTAATCCCATCTCTGTGTCTTTTGATTAGAGAATTTAATCCATTTACAGTTAAAGTAATTATTGATAGGCATGTGTTTATTGCATTTTATTAATTGTTTTCTGGTTGTTTTGTAGTTCTCTTTGTTCCTTTTTTTCTTCTTTTTCTATCTTCCTTTGTAGTTTAGTGAATCTGTTTAGTGTTATGTTTAGATTCCTTTCTTATTATCTTTTGTGTATCTACTATAAGGTTTTGTTTGGTTTCATGGTTACTATAAAACTCAAATATAACACCATATATATGTATATATATCATATATATGAACTGTATGTACATTTTTAAGTTGATAGCAACTTAAATTTGAACACATTCTAAAAAATGCCCTACCCACTACATTCTATGTTTTGATGTAATATTTTATGTCTTTTTGTATATCCCTTAACTAATTATTGTATTCATGATCATTTTTACTACTTTTGTCTTTTCACTTTTCTGCTAGCTTCATACATTTTCAATCCACTATATTTTTTATATACTTCTCTTTTTTGGCCACACCTATGGCATGCAGAAGTTCCTTGGCCAACGTTTCAATCAGAGCCACAGCAGTGACAATGCCAGATCCCTAACCTGCTGAGCCTTGAGGGAACTTTTTCTTTATATTTACTTTTACCAATGATATTTATACTTTCATATGTTTCTGTTATTATTTAGTGCCCCTTTTTTTAAAGAAGTCCCTTTAGGGATTCCCCCTGTGGTGCAATGGAATTCTTGGCATCTTGGTACCACTGGGACACAGGTTTGATCCCTGGTTGGGCACAGAGGGTTAAAGATCCAGCTTTGCCACAGCTACAGCTTAGGTCATGACTGAGGCCCAGATCTGATCCCTGGCCCAGGAACTCCATATGCCACAGGGTGGCCAGAAAAGAAGAGAAAAGAAAAGAAAAGAAAAAGAAAAGAAGTCCCTTTATCAGTTCTTATAGGTAGGGCTAGTTTAGTGGTAATAAACTCCTTTCTTTAACTTTTGTTTGTTTGGAAATTCTTTCTTAATTCTGAGTTAATAACCTTGCTGGGCAGAGTATTCTTAGTTGGAAGTTTCTTCCTTTCAACACTTTAAGTATATCATGAACTCCTTTCTGGACTACAAAGTTTCTACTGAAAAATATGCTGATAGTCTTATGCAGGTTCCCTTGCATATAACAAGTTGTTTTCTTCTTGCTGTGTTTAAGATTCTGTATCTTTAATTTTGACCTTTTTTTTTTCTCCTGCTTTTTAGGGCTGTACCTGTGGCATATGAAGATTCCAAGGCTAGGGGTTGAATCAGAGACACAGCTGCCAGCCACAGCCACTGCCATAGCAATGCAGGATCTGAGCCACATCTGCAACCTACACCACAGCTTGTGGCAACATCAGATCCGTAACCCACTGAGTGAATCCAGGGATTGAACGCATGACCTCATAGTTGGATTTGTTTCCACTGTGCCACAACAGGAACTCCTAACTTTTGACATTTTAATTATAGTGTATTTTGGTGTGGATCTGTTTTGCTTCATTTCTTTGGAATTCTCTGTGATTCCTAGGTCTGAATATCTGTTTCCTTCCCTAGGTTAGGGAAGTTTTTCACCATTATTTCTTAAAATAAATTTTCTGCTCCTTTCTCCTCTTCTTCTGGGACCTTATAATGTGAATGTTATTGTGCTTGATTGGTGTTGTCCCATAGGTACCTTTAGCTATCTTCTCTTTTTAAAGTTCTTTTTTTTTTTTTTTTTTTTTTTTGTCTTTTTGCCTTTTCTAGGGCCACTCCCACAGCATATGAAGGTTCCCAGGCTAGGGGTCTAATTGGAGCTGTAGCCGCCGGCCTACGCCAGAGCCACAGCAATGCCAGATCCAAGCTGCATCTGTGACCTATACCACAGCTCACAGCAACACCAGATCCTTAACCACTGAGCAAGACCAGAGGTCAAACCCACAACCTCATGGTTCCTATTCGGATTCGTTAACCACTGAGCCACGACGGGAACTCCTAAAATTCTTTTCTTTTTGCTTCTCTTTTTGGGTGAATTCCACTACCCTATGTCTTCTAGCTCATGGATCCTTTCTTTGCTTCATCTAGTCTGATGTTGAACTTCTCTAGTATATTTTTCAGTTCAGTTATTATATTCTTTAGCTTTAGAACTTCTATTTGGTAGCTTCTTATGTTTTCTGTCTTTTTGTTGAAGTTCTCTCTGTGGTCATGCATTCTTTTGCTAAATTTGGTAAGAATCTTTAAGACCATTGCTTTGAATTCTTTATCAAGTAAATTATTTATCTCCATTTCATTAAAGTTTTTCCCTGAGTTTTTATCTTGCTCTTTTGTTTAGGACATACTCCTCTTTCTTCATTTTGCTTGAATCTCTGTGTTTGTGTTTGTATTCAGTGATAGTGCTACCACCCCCAGTCTTGAAGGAGTGGCCTTGTGTAGGAGATAAACCTTGTCCTTCAACCTTGCTCTAGAAGGTTGTCTCTGGAATCTTTGTGATTACATAAGCAGCCTGATTTATCCTTGACAGGTCCTGGTTGTTGAAGGTGTAATGAGACCTATCATTGTTCCAGAGGGAGGTTCCTCAGTCAGGACCAGGTTTCATGCTGATTGGAAGCCAGACTCTCAGGTTGCAGCTTTTAAAGTACACAAATATATACAGTTCTATGAAGTTGTAATTATAAACAGGTGATCAGGAGTTTTCCTGTGGGTGACAGTTGCAAAAACTGAGGTTCTAGGTGAGTGAATGTATAAGCTAAATTCTGCAAGGTCCTGTTAAATTGTTGTGAGGTCTAGACAGAGGACAAAGATGGTATCCCTGGCCCATGTTCCCTGAAAGCACCTCTGCAACCCCTGGAGTGTGGAGGTTGGAAAGCCTGAATCCTGCCCTTGGCCTTCTTCACAGGGAGACTGGGATGTGTTTTAGTCTGCTGTCTGTGTGGTATCCTGGGGAGGTAGCCTGCTAAGAATGGTTTCCCCTATTTTGACAGTTCCATGAAACTCAGGAATGCAAACCTGGCTGGTCCCCATAGCCAGATGATCCAGGAGAGTCACCTGTGTTGTTGTGTGTGGCTGTCAGCTTTACTGTGACAGCAGGAGAGTGCAGGAGCTGTGTGTTTTTACCTGCACTAGAAGGCAGAGGAAAAGTGTAAAAGTGGCGCCCACCAGCACCTCTCTCAGGAGAGAGTTCTAACAGGTCCCTGCCCCCTCCAGAAGATTCTTTCAGACTAGCAATTATCTCTCCTTCACAAACAGTCTGGGTACTTTTCAAACTGCTGCTTTTGCATTAGGTGAGTGACTCCGTGTGAAAGCCCTCTAAGAGTGGAATTTCAGTTCCATACAGCCCTTCAGGCCTCCTGGACATAGATGCATTGTTTCTCAAATCTGCATGTTTAAGGAGTTTATCTTTCTGACACAGGTCTCAAGGGTTGGGGTAACTTCCATGGGACATGAGCCCTTTCTCCTCATGGAGAAGCTTCTGCTGTGTGCTCTCCCTCCCAATTGTGAGTCCTTGTCCTGGAGTGTGTGAGAAACATCTCTCCCTACCCCTGCCATCTTGCTGTTACCCTTTAATCCTGCTCAGCTGTTATTCAGGTCTCCTTCAGAGAGGCTTGTTCCATACATGGGGTAGTTTCAGTGTGTCCCTGAGACGAGGTGCATTCCTAACTTGCCCTATGGTCTTTATATTTGAAGTGATTCTCTCTCTCTCTCTCTCTCTCTTTTTTTTTTTTTTTTTCTTTTTGGGGCCACACCTGTGGCATGTGGAGGTTCCCCATCTAGGGGTTGAATCGGAGATGTAGCTGCCAGTTTACACCACAGCCACAGCAACATCAGATCTGAGCAGTGTTTGCAAACTACAACACAGCTTACAGCAATGCCAGATCCTTAACCCACTAAGTGGAGGCCAGGGATTAAACCGCAACTTCGTGGTTCCTGGTCGTATTCGTTTCCACTGCACCACGATGGAAACTCCTGAAATGATTCTTATCATTGTCTACTACCTTTCCCCAATCCTGGATTACAGAAGCAGTGTTCTTAACAAATGTCTCATATTTCATCTGCTGGAGGATTATATTTTGAAATATTAGTCATCTTTTCATTGTTTTGATCCTGTTGAGACATATACATTTAGAAACTGAAAGAACACCTTAATTTATATTCTGTGCCTATGTGAGTAAGGGAAGAAGAAACTGTTCAGTATATATTATTTTTTAGGTTCTTAAACTCCCCTTCTTTTTTCACTAATGTGATTGGATTATCATTTACCAACAACTGAGAATTTCTGAGGCAGTAGCAACAATAGCAACAGATAAACTAAGCAGGCAGTTTTCCATCTCAGTGCCCTGCAATGAGCCCTCAGCTCTTCTCCTTCTGAACAAGCCACTTAGAATATTGTCAAGGTCAGTGTTCTCCCTTCTCAGGACACTCAGTTTGAAAACTGTTAAGGGTGTCTGTAACCTGAACCTCTATACTTTGTTTTGGGGTTTCTGGACATGAGTCTCTTTCATGGTCTCCTGGGAGTTGGGACATGGCCTTATTTACCTGTCTTTACTTGGAGCTCTATGGATTCTTGTCTTGTAGTAGGTGTAGTGAACATTGGAGATGCCCATAATCTTCTCAAACCTGGACATTTTCACTGCCCCCCTACATTGTGAATCTTACCTTCCTCCCCCTGGTTTGGTATCTTCCTATGGACACCACAAGAACGTGACTGGGAAGGGAACCATGAAGCATCAGGCTAGGCAGATATCTGCATGGAGCCTGCAGGGTTAATGGCAATGCTTCCCTGCCTCCACTGCATGGTGGAGGCAGGGCAGCATTGGGTCAGAAAGTCTGGCTCTCTGGTTCTGGGAGTTCAGCCAGAGCTAAGTTCTTCACTCTTCCTGATGGTGCTGTGAGACTTCTCATATCCACAATAAACCACCCCCACCTCAACCAAACTGAGTGGTTCTGTAGGTGTTCACATGGCAGAATCAAGAACTCCACATGGGCTCAAAGATGATCCTGTTGTGAGTCTTTGTTGTGAAGAAGAACACAAAATGATACAAACAAAGCTAAGTACAAAGGTAAATACTTAATGAGAAAAAAAGTAAGAAAAGAAATTACAATAAAGTACAAATTTTAAACCTCAGACATAAATGAAGCTTTCCTTTAGTACTGTTAATTAAAATTTGCTTTTCTTATTGATAGTTTAGAAAAGTTATTTTCAGCTTCACAACCTGTCATTAATGGTATGTCATATAAAGTTCTGGATTATTTCCAATTTGAGGAAATCTTTATCAAGTTCTTGTCATGTGTGAGCTATGAGATTACAAGGCATTTCAAGTTTTCTTGTGTGGTGGACAGTATGAAATATTAACTTGATAACATTCACTCTGCAGTCAGTCATCAATATTTTCTTGTCACTTGCGAGGTGAGTTGACACAGTGGGCAATAAGAAAATTTTGGAAGACATTCCTATACTAGGTGACTTCCAATATTTTAATTATACACTAAAGTTACTATGAATCACATATCCCACAAAACTCAAACTTAATATATCCTCAACTCACTTCCTCTTCAGATCTCTAACTACTCCAAAATGTCTATATCCAACCCAAAATCACCTAATAAGAAACAGTGGAATCAGAGACTGCCTGGAGCCAATACAATTAACATCCTTTAGTCTTGAAATTTTATAAGATGTGCAATTATGTGGATACTGCTAGGATCCCTTCTAGAGATTCAGAAAGACCCGTGATAGTGGGGGGTCTAGATATGTAGGGTAACTGGCATTGCCTTGGCCTCCAATAATAATAGTAGTGGTAGTAAATTTTTCTCTCACTAAGTACAATTAAAACACTGGACATTATATATTAAAGCAGGACATTATATATTAAAGCAATGTAAGAAGGCTCTGATAACTTGAGAATGTAGACTGGCTAGGAATCTTAGGACCCAAGGAATGACGTGGTGATGAGTTTCCTGAGTTTTTGTCTCACATACCCCAGACTTGGAGCTCAGGTATCAGACAGCCTAGAGACACTAATGAGTACAAAGAAAAGGAGTCCCAGCAAAAGCCTGCTATCTCAAGCTAAAAGACCAGAAAGATAGTAGCTGAGTAAGACAGAAGATGTTTAGCAAGTAACTGCTGTATGCCAGTCAGAAACCCTGGAAAACCATGGCACCAACCCTACCTGTGCCAAGTGGGTGAGCTTCGCCTTCCACCCTGGCAAGAAACTCTAACTTCCTTGATGAAATGATGTCAGAGGAGGCTGAGCAGGGAGCTGGGGCTTTAACCCAGGTCAAGCAGTTATGAGGCACCACACACCACACCTCCCCACCTCTGGTGTCCATAGCGGCCCTGTGGAAACAGTAAATCACTGCTGCCTCCCCAGAATTCCCACCCTTGCTACCAGCAACCAACACCCTCCTTGGTGCCTTTGGAGGCTAAGTGGGGACTGGGTGTCTATGCTCACTTGGCAATAACAAAGCAGGGCCTGCAGTTTCCCTGCTAGAGTAATGTCAGAGGAGCCAGCTAAACTAGAAGGTTTAAATAATATCTAGAGTCTAACATAATACCCAAATGTCCTGGTCTCATTTGAAAAGTACTTGTTATATCAAGAATCTGGAAAATCTCAACTTGAATGTAAAAAGACAATCAATACATGTTAACAATGTGATGACAGAGATGTTAGTCTTATCTAACAACAATTTTAAGGTTGCTTGATAAATATGTTTCAGTGAAGATTTATGAACATATTTTAAAAAATCAATAGTAGAAAGTCTCAGCAAACGCATAGAAAAATCTCAGGAAATAAAATAAATAAAAGAAGAAAAATGGAACTTTTTGAAGTGAAAAATATGGCAATGGAAATAATCTCGGTGGATGGGCCCAACAGCAGAATGGAGGGGAAAGAAGAATCAGTAAACTTGAAGACAGAACAACAAAAATAACCCAATCTAAATTACAGAGACAAGTAGACTGGAAACACACACACACACAAATATAAAACAAAAACGAAACACAAGCAGTTTCAGGGACCTGTGGGACTATAGCAAAAGATCTAACATTTATGTTACCAGAGTCCCAGAAGGAAAGGAGAAAAAGGGTAGGCTGGAATAAATAATGGCAGAAAACACCTCAAACTTGGCAAAAGATATAAACCTACAGCTTCAAGAAGCTGAATGAATTGCAAATAGGATGAATCTAATAAAATCATGCCAAGACATACTGTAGTCAAATGTATGAAAACTAAAATCAAAGGAAAAAACCTAGAAAGTGGCAAGGGAGAAACAAAACCTAACCTCTAGGGAGAAAAAAATCAATTCAAATCTGACAGCAGATTTCTTTTAGAAACTATGGGGGCCAGAAGGAAGTGGTACAACATTTTCTAAGTGCTGAAAGTAAAGAACTGTCCACCAAGGCTTCTATATCCAGAGATAATATCCTTCAGGAATGAAGGGGGAAATCAAGCCATTCTCAGGTGAAGAAAAACTAAGAGTAGGCCTACTCTAAAAGAATTGCTAAAGGAACATCTATAATAGGAAGAAAATGATCAAAGGAATTCCGAGACATCAGAAATGAAGAAAAAACAATGGAATAAGGCAAGATAAGCTTAACTACACTTTGCTTCACCTCTTGAGTTTTCTCTTGAGAGCTGAAATAAAATTATAACATTGATGAAGTTCTTCATGTATGTGCAAGACATATTTAAAACAATTACACAGTAGAGAGAAAAGAGATGGAAGGGAAGACTTCTGTGCTTTGTTCAAACTGGTAAAATGTTGCCATCAATAGACTAAGTTAAGACAATTACTATACACAGTAGAGGGAAAGGGGATGTAGGGGAAGATAAGATTTTTATGCTTCATTCAAATTCTGATAAATTGTTGACCTCAGCAGACTGATAAATTATATATGTATATTTACAACACCAAAAGGCTATACAGAGAGTTTCACTCAAAAACACTATAGATAAATAAAAAATGGAATTCTAAAAAAAAAAAATTCAAGTAATTCACAGCAAAGCAGGAAAAAGAAAACACAGAAAAAACAGAGGTAACAAAACAAAATGGCTGGCTTAACCATATCAGCAATCACATTAAGTGTAAATGATGCACATACATTGATTAAAAGATAGAAATTTGCAAGTATATGCTAAAATAAATTCACTTCAAATATAATTATACAGGTAGGTCGAAAGAATGGGAAAAATATTATGCACAGCACTAACAAAAAGAAAGTACAAGTAGGTACATTAATATCAAATAAAATGGACTTCAGAGAAAAGAAAATTACTAAAGACAGGGAAATTATACAGTGATAAAAGGGTCAATCCATCAAGAGACATAACAAATTAAATGTGTATGCACCAGACAACAGAGCTGTAAAAATGTGTGAAGCAAAAGCTAATAGAACTGAAAGGAGAAAAACAAATTTACAATTACAGTTGGAGACTTCAACACCCATATTTTCAACAATTGACAGGACAACTAGAGAGAAAATTAGCAAAGATGTGAAAGAACTCAACAACACTGGCAATCAATAGAACCTCATCAACATTTAAGAACTCTATCTAGGAATTCCTGTCGTGACGCAGCAGAAACTAATCTGACTAGTAATCGTGAGGTTGCGGTTCGATCCCTGGCCTTGCTCAGTGGGTTAAGGATCTGGTGTTGCCGTGAGCTGTGGTGTAGGTTGCAGAAACAGCTTGGATCTGGTGTTGCTGTGGCTCTGGCGTAGGCTGGCAGCAACAGCTCCAATTAGACCCCTAGCCTGGGAACCTCCATATGCTGCGAGAACAGCTCTAAAAAGACAAAAAAGAGAAAAACACACACACACACACACTCAAAAAAACCCTCCATCCAGCAACAGCATAGTACATACTCTTTTCTAGTACTCACTGAACATATACCAACCAAAATCATATCCTGGTACATTACAGTAAATAATCAACAAATGTAAAAGAATTGAAATTATACAAGGTGTTTTCTCCATTTGTAATGGAATCAAACTAGAAATCACATAAAATAGGAAAATCTCTAGACACTTGGAAACTGAACAACATACTT
This sequence comes from Sus scrofa, assembly GCF_054392235.1. NCBI lineage: Eukaryota > Metazoa > Chordata > Mammalia > Artiodactyla > Suidae > Sus > Sus scrofa. Next base: position 156,243,942 of record NC_139383.1, read on the forward strand.
CTAAATAATCCTTTGATCACAGTACCAGGGAATTTTTTTTTTAACATTGAACTGAATGGAAATGAAAAACAACATATCAAAGGTTGTGGGATGTAGCTAAATAAGTGCTAAAAGGCAAACATATGGCACTAAATATTTACATTAGAAAACAGCAAATGTCTCAAATACATAATCTAAGCTCCCACTTCAGAATCTAGGAAAAGAAGAGCAACACAAAGCCAATGACTTAAAAGGGAGGAAATATTGAAGATAAGAGCAGAAATCAATAACCCTAAAAACGTAAAGAGAGTAGGAAAAAATGAAACAAAAACTGTTTCCTTGAAAAAAATCAATAAAATACATCTTAAAAGAATCAATAAAACAATATTTATCCCACCAAACCAATAAAAGATCTATAAAACTGACAAAATTTTAGCAAGACTGATTACAAAAAGGAAGACACAAATTGCCAAAATTAAGGATTCAAACAGTGGAGATTACTACAGACTTTGCAGATATCAAATGGAAAATTAACAAACATTGCCAAAAACTGTACGTACAACTTTGCTAACTCAGGTGAAACAGACCAATTATTTGAAATGTACCATCTGGTACCACAATTTACCCAATATTAGGTAATTTGAATATCCCTACAATTAACGAAGTTGAATTTTTACAAGTTAATCAGCTTTCATTTTGAGAGCAGTTTTTAGGTTTACAGACAATTGAGCAGAAAGTACAGAGCATCCATGTACTCCTCTCTGCTTCCAGTAACCACCCCCCCAATATAACATCTTGAGGCAGTGTGGTACATATGTTACAATTGGTGAACCACTATTGATATATTATATTTGATTAAATTCCATAATTTACACTAGGACTCACTCTGTGCTATAGGTTTTTTTAAAATATACTTTCATTTTTAGATCAATTTTTGGTTGACTGCAAAACTGACCACAAAGTACAGAGTTCCTATTTATCCCCTGCCCACACACACTATTTCCCTGACTATGAACATATCACACAAGTGTGATACATTTGTTACAACTGATGAACCTACACTGACACATTACTATCATCCAAAGTCCACAATTTACATTAAGGTTCACTCTTGGTATTGTACATTCCATGGGTTTGGACAAATGTGTAATGACATGTATCCATCACTGCAGTATCATACAGAAGAGTTTCATTGCTATAAAAATACTCTGTGCTCTGCCTATTCATCCCTCCCTTCCCCTAACCCCTGGAAACAAATGATGTTTTTACTTTCTCCATGGTTTTGTTTTTTCCAAAACGTCATATTGTTGGACTTACACAGTATATAGCCTTTTCAGATTGGCTTCTTTCACTTAGCAAGCAATATGAATTTACATTTCTTCCGTGTCTTTTGATGGCTTGATGGCTCATTTCTTTTTAGTGCTGAATAATATTCCATTATATGGATTACCACAATTTATGTGCCCATTGACATACTGAAGGATATCTTAGTTGTTTCCAAGTCTTGGTAGTTGTGAATGAAGCTGCTATAGTCATCTCTATGCAGGTTTTCATGTGAATATAAGTCTTCAGTTCATTTGGGTAAATACCAAGGAGTGCTGGAAAGAGTGATAGGACTATGTTTAGCTTTCTAAGAAATTTCCAATTTGTCTTCACAAGTGGCTGTACAATTTTACACTCCCACCAGCAATGAATGAGAATTCCCAATGCCCCACATCCTCATCAGCATTTGATCTTGTCAGTGTTTTGGATTTTGGTCATTCTTATTGGTGTGTAATGGTACCTAATTATTGTTTTATTTGGAATTAATTAATGATGTGTGATGTTGGGCATCTTTACCTTTGCTTATATGCTCTAAGTATATATTCTTTTGTGAGATGACTTTGCAGATTTTTTTGTCCCCTTTTGGGAAAACAATTGTATTTTTCCTTACAGTTGAGTTTGAAAAGTTCTTTGTATATTTTGGATACAATTTTTTTTTTTTTTGTCTTTTGTCTTTTGTCTTGTTGTTGTTGTTGTTGTTGTTGCTATTTCTTGGGCCACTCCCGCGGCATATGGAGGTTCCCAGGCTAGGGGTCGAATCAGAGCTGTAGCCACCGGCCTACATCAGAGCCACAGCAACGCGGGATCCGAGCCGCGTCTGTAACCTACACCACAGCTCACGGCAACGCCGGATCATTAACCCACTGAGCAAGGGCAGGGACCGAACCCGTGACCTCATGGTTCCTAGTCGGATTCGTTAACCACTGTGCCACGATGGGAACTCCAATTTTCTTATGTTATATGTTTTGCAAATATTTTCCCCAGTCTGTGGCTTATCTTTTCATCTCTTAATAGAGCCATTCACAGAGAAGATTTTTTTATTTTAATGAAATCCATCTTATCAATATTTTCATTCATGGTTATGTTTTTGAAGTGGTATCTAAAAAGTTATTGCCAAACCCAAGGTCACAAACATTTTCTTTCATGTATTAGCCTGGAAGTTTCATAGTTTTGTGTTTTACATTTATTCTGAATTAATTTTTATAAGATGCAAGGCCTGTGTCTAGATTCTTTTAAAGTATTTTGTATGTATCCAGTTTACCTTACACTATTTGTTGAATAGACTTTTCCTTCTTCACTGAATTTTCTTTGCTACCTTTTGTCAAAGAACAGTTCTATTTCTGAGTTCTCCATTCTGGTCTATTGATCTATTCATCTATTCTTTCACCAATACCATATTACCTTGATTATTGTATCTTGGTGTAAATCTTGAAATTTGATGTGACTCTGTTCTTTTTCTTGAATGTTGTATTGACCTATTCCAGGTCTTTTTCTTTCTAAATAAACCTTAGAATCAGTTTGTCTATATTCGCAGAATACCTTGCTAGGATTTCAATTAGGATCACGTTGAATCTATACATCAACTATAGTTGGGAAGAATTAACATCTTAACAATTTCATCTTCCTATACATGAACATGGAATACCTCTCCACTTATTGTGTTTTTATTTCTTTCATTAAAGCTTTGTAATTTTCTTCATCAATCTCTTGTACATATTTTGTTAGATTTATATGTAAGTATTTCATCTTTTGTTACTAATGTAAATGGTGCTGTTTTTAATTAAAATTCCAATTGTTCATTACTAGTATATAAGAAACCAGTTGTTGTTTTTTGTTTTGTTTTGTTTTGTTTTGGTATATTAACACTGTATCTTGAACCTTGCTCTAATTGCTTATCAGGTGCAGGAATTTTTGTTTGTTTACAAATTCCCAAGAAGGAAACCCCCAGGAACAGATGGCTTCACTATGGAACTCTCAGAAAACAAATAAAGGAGAACATTCTCTACTAGGTAAAGACCATATACAAAAACCATACAGCTAACGTTAGATGCAATATTTACCCTCTAGGGAAAAAAATAATGAATAATTCCTTGTGAGAATAAGGCAAAGATGCCCATTCTCACCACTCATTTAGCATAGTAAGGAAATTCTAGCCTGTGCAATAAGGCGATAGAAGGAAATAAAAATTACACAAATCAAAAGGAAGGATGAAAAGTGTCCCTGTTTGCAGATGGTGTGATTGTCTATGTAAAAAATATCCCAAGAAATCTACTCCCCAAATGATGGAACTAATAAGTGCATCCTTCAAGGCCACGAGGTCAACATATAAGAATCAATTTTATTTCTCTATAATATTAAGAAGCATATGGATGCCAAAATTTAAAATACAGTATCATTTACAATCACTAAAAACAGAAAAATTATGTGCGCATTTAACAAAACATGTACAGGATTTATATGCTGAAATATACAAAAGATCGATAATAGAATTCAGAGAAGCTTTACCAAAATGGTGAGATATACCATACTCATGGATTGGAGATCACAATATAGTAAAGATACCACCTCTATCCAAATTGATATGTTGGTTAAATACAATTCCTATCAAAATCCCAGGAGGTTTTTTGTGGATAGAGATATTCTAAGATTTATGGAAAGCAAAGGAACCAGAAGGGCTGAAACAATTTTGAGAAAGAAAAATAAATCAGTAATCAGGCTATCCAATTTCATGAACTTTATAGCTTAAGTAATCAAGACTATATGGTATTGGTGGATTAATGGAACAGAAAAGAGAATCTAGAAATAGACCCAAAAAATATGCCCAAAAGTGCAAAAAGAATTCAATGGCGGGAGGATAACTTTTTCAATAGAAGGCTCTGGAGAAACTAGGCATCTGAAGGAAAAAATATGCACGTGGACCTAAGCCTCATACCTTACACATACACAAACAAGGTGAAATAGCTCATATTTAAATGTAAAGTGTATTTTTAAAAAAATGTAAAGTGTAAAACTATACATTTTTAAGAAAAAAATCACAAGAGAAAATAATCTTTGGGATTTAGAGCTAGGTAAAGAGCTTAAATTTAACACCAAAAATGCCTTCTGTAAAGGAAAAATTGATAAATTTGACTTCAAAATTAAAACCTTTTTTTTCTATGAAAAACCTTGTTAATCAATGAACAAGCTTCTATAGACTGGAAGAAAATATTGCAAACTACCTAAATGAGAAAGAACTAGTATCTGTAATATACTAACAACTTTTGAAACTCAACAGAATAACCAGTTCAGTCATAAAATGGACAAAAGACATAACAGACATTCCACCAAAGAGGGTGTACACATAGCAAATAACAGCATGAAAAGATGTTCGATATCATTAGCCACTAGGGAAAAGCAAGTTGAAAGCACAATGAGATATTACTGCACATCTGTCAGCATGGCTAAAATGAAAAGTAGTGAAAACATTATATATTAGCAAGGATACAGCTGCATCACCTTGAGTTGGCTTTGTGTACAAAGCCAAAGAGAAAGGGACAACAAAAAAGGAAATTTTCCCTCTCATTCCCTTCTCTAATTGAGAAGGAAAATTATAGCACAATTTCTTAATGGACTTTGTTGTTTTATTGGCCACAACTGGTCACCACCTGCCTCCATTACCGACCACCAGTGGAGGGACTCATGATTTATTCCCTCTTGCTGGGCCCATCACCGCCCAGAAACAACTAGAGCTTGGTTAGCAAAGGAAGAACAGAGAGGGCTGTTGGATGGGCAAGCTGCAAGCCTGCCATGGTGGGAAGTTGGCCTCTGCCCCATGGAATGTTCTGGGTTTCTGGGTGAAGGACCTGTGATGATCCAGGTTTGCTCCTCACTCTTGGAGAGGCTCTCCACGGGGAAAGAGGGCCTTTCAACAGCCCCTTATCTACCCCGCCAATTAGAGTGTTTGCATTAACCAGTAATGGGATGTCCTTGGCATGACGTCTGGCCCGAATATTTGCCCACTGCCCGCATCTCCCAGCCAGAGAAGGACGCTTTCAGGCTCCTCAGAACTACTGTGCAGCAACAACGGGGCTGCCCAGGTGGCCTGAGGACCACGTAATAGATGAGCATCCATGAGATGAGCAGAAATGAGGAAGATGCGAGCTGATTCTTGGCAAGTCCGCCTTCTCTATCTCAAGCAAGATCTTTGAGACATTCTTCATCCATCCCCTGGGGAGCTAGAAAATGACCAGATTCCCCCTGCAAGCGTGCAGTTTAATATAAGTGCCCGTTAAATTTCTCCTGCAATTTAGGGACCATATCTGGTTGGCTGTCTTGGTCAGCTTTAGGATATTGGTTTGAAAAAGGGTCATAAATTTTATTTTCAATTTTGTTTCTGTGCCTTTTATACTTTAATGTGCCCCAGCAGACCTGCTGAGCCTACCAGTCAGGCAAAAGAGAAAAATGGGTGGAGAGTTCTGCACCCCGTGGGGGGATTTTCAGCCTCTAGAAGAACTTCCCCCTCCCCTCCATGGTGTCAGGCTAATTGGGCCTGGTATCAGGAGTAGGGTTGTCGGGTAGGGTTGCAGGTGCAGATACGTGTGTCCCACCCACTCCCGATACCCTCCTTTATCCTTCTCCAGGGTGGGGCAGATGCACCCTCTAGCTGCCTGTCTGACATATGACCCAGATTCAGCCAATCAGAGATCTCAGCCCTTTATAAGGTGTGGGGCCACCAAAGCTGGGCCAAATCCTGGCCTTCTCCAACCCCGAGCTGTTGGGCTGTGGGTCTCTTGGGTTGGGCTGTGTCTTAAGTTAGATGCCCGTGGAAGCACCGTGACATAAGCCAGTAAGTTCCTCACCTACCTCCTTTTCATCTTATAAGCTATTTGGAGTTGGTATTATCTCTTGCAACTGAAAGAGTCCTGAATAACACATGGGCCCTTTTGAAAACCAAATGTAAGGTGTGTGTCAGGTGCTCACAAGGGCATCAGTGTTAGCCCCAACCTCCAGTACCTCCTCAGAGTGACATTTGAACAACATTCAAAGGGCGTGCGGCCACTTTTCAGCCCCAGTACTGCACACCTGCCAGGACCACACCAGGGCAATCTTTCCTGTCCCAGTCCCAGTGTTCTCTACTATGAAACAAGCTGCCTACCCTGGAGATGTGCAGGAATGAGACACAAAACTAGAGACAGCACAAATCACAAGGTCTGACAGTCCTGATCTGCAATTCCCAAAACCAAAGAGCCTGAACTAAGCTTTGTCCTAGCTTCTTTGACAGCCAAAACCTGCCCCCATCTAAATGAAGTGAAACGAGGCTGTCTGTTGTCTGGGGCCATCAGCTCCCTTCCTTGCTTTGGGGCTTCTCATATCCTTCGGTTTCCCCTAAAAGTACTTCCACCTTAATGCATTCCTGTGTGTGCTTAACTCGTCTGATTCCTGTGGCTTCTGCATCACTCGGCAAAGTAATGGAGACTCACACCTGCATGGGAAAGTGCATCCACCCCTGTCTTAAAGGAGAAGTTACTAGATACAAGGACCAGTGAGACTTCTCCTTCCAATTCCCTTGCTGTCCGTAATTCTCCTCCACACATCTCTCTTGCACGCGCCCTCTCTCTGTATCATACAAAATTATTTATGAATTCAAAAAGTGAATGGTGGTGAGAAAGGGGACAGCTATTGAAAACAGGTCCCTGGCCAGGGGCAGGCACTCTTGTGGCTGTGGCAGATGTCAGTTGGCCTCCTTCTCTCCATCTCAGTTTCTTTGGGGATGCATTTCTCAGACTCACTTGCTTCTGGATTCTCAGTAAGGGTGTGACAGTTCAGTGCATGATAACTGCATTGATGGAAGCAATGGCCTCATGCTTGGGAGAGGCAGGCAGAGGCATCCAGTGTGGCAGGTAAGGTTGTGGCTGAGAGCCAAGAAGTAGGTGGGCTTCCGGTGCTAGGGAGCCAGTGGCTGAGCTCCCCTCCCCAGCTTCCTGATCCTGCCAGAGGAGGCAGTTCAGCTGGTGTCCAGTTCTGCAGGGAGAACCAATCCCAAAGCCAGGCCTCTAGCCCAGATGGTTCTGTGCATCCCTAACGCCCTGTATGAACTTCCCCTCTGTGTAAACCTGTGAGGGTGCTTTCTGTGATTGCACCTGAGTCTGTAATGGGGTCAGTGAAGAACGATGCAGAAGCCATTAAATTTGATGAAAAGAACTCTTTCAGAGGACTTGGTGCTCTGAAGGACCAAGGATGAGCAAGAACTGGGGCTGGATTTGGAGGTGTCTTTCGTGATGCTGACAGGGAGGGGTGGATGGTGCAGCTTTTCAAAGAGAGCAGCTCTGGAGAGAGGACTATGAACAATGTTCTGGGTGCAGTTTCCTCCTGCCCTTGAACTTGGAGGGAACAGCAGTCCAGCATGGAGATTCTGGGGAGAACTTAGGCTTGTTTAGATCCAAGAGTAGAAGGAAATTGAGGAGAAAGAGTTGAAGACAGAGGGGAGATGATTTCTCACAGATTAGGACTTGTTCAGGCCAAAGAGGAAGGTTAGTGGAAGGATCTGGGTAGGTGCTGGGACAGAGGAGATGTGGGTTTGGGGCGCCCATGGTGCAGCCAGGGGCTGGGCCGGGAGATGAAGACAGTGTCCCCACCTGTCCCTGGGGTGGTACTTCTTCTCTTCGAGTTGCTGGGTTAGAAGTTAGCTCTGGTGCTGGGAATAAGGCCAGCCATGCATACTTTGAATAAATAAGCTCTCAGATAAAATGAAATGGAAATGGTTTCACTTGCTCTCCTCCTATGATTAATTATAGGTGATTAAATTGGCCCATCATTTTCCATTTGTCTTTTTTTTTTTTTTCCCCTGGTGAATTTACACTGGCTGATTTTTAAAAAAGGTTTTTGCAGGGCAAAATGTGGTGGGGAGAAAGATTATTTTGTTACTGGCCCCTCCCTGTTCTCGATGCCTGCTATTGCTCTGGTGAGGCCTGTGTCTGAAGGAGGGGCTCTGGTCAGGGTCGAGAGAGCTGTGACACAGCTGGGGTGGAGGATCCTCTGCTTCCAGGGCAGGGTGGCCAAGGACACTGTGGGGAGGGTTGAGCGGAACGAAAGCCAGAGAGCTATTGTCCTAAACACCCTTGTCACCGACCCCACTTGCCCACCACCTCCTGCCACAGTGGGACATCCCTGGTCCTGCTGCCTGAGCTTCCTGCCACACAGGCCTGCCTCTCGCAACCCTGCAGCCTGGTGCTGACCTGGCAGAGCTGCCAAGCAAGCTCTTCTGCTCCATTTCCGGGGATCTCTCCTTGGCTATCCCACCCTTTCTGCGCCCTCCAGCCCATTTCAATTTTAACCGTTGGGTCTCTGGCATTCCATTTACATTTTGATGTTGAGGTTTTCACATGTTTATAAGCAGTTGGAGATCTTTTGTGAATTGACTGTTTATATCCTTTCTCCACTTTCTATTAAGTTGTTTCTTCTTTTTGCCAATACTCAGAGCCTCTTTATACATTATGGACATTAATCCTTTGTCTGCTGTGTATGGCAAACATTTTCTCTCAGCCTGTCTCTTATCTTTCTAGATTTAAAAGTTTTCCAATGTTTCCATTTGTTTTCCCATTTATTTTCTATATTCTGATCACTAATTTATCACCCAGGTGATTATAAAATTCTTTTGAATATGTTGAGACTGTCAACTCCAGCTTCGATTTTGAGTTGGCGACCTCTTTCTCAGAGGCCCCTGTCTGCTGTTCTAATCTGGCCTTGTCAATCCCCAGGCCTGCTGCACAGAATACCATCCTTGCCATTCCCTTTGTCTCTCTCTCATGTTGAAGTGCCTACTTTCTGAATATCCAGAAATCTTTCTCAATTTACATATTCATTTAATTGAAATATAATTCACATGCCACAAAATTCATCCCTTTTTGCTGCACCTGTGGCATTTGGAATTTCCCAGGCTAGGGTTCAAACCTCTGCTACAGCAATAACCTTAGCTGCTGAAGTGGCAGCCCAGATCCTTAACCCACTGAGCCACAAGAGAACTCCAAAATGCATCCTCTTAAAGTGTTCAAGTCTGTGGTTTCATTGTGTTCACTATCTAATTCCAGAATATTTTCCTCGCCCCCAAAAGAAACCCCCAAACCCATTAGCAGCCTTTCCTTTCTCCCTCCAGACTCTGGAAATCACTAAAGTACTTTCTGTCTCTGTAGATTTGCTTATTCTGGACACTTCATATAAATAGAGCCCTATAATATGTGGTTTTTTGTGTCTAGCTTCTTTCACTTAGCATGTTTTTGAGGTTCATCTGTGCCGTAGCACAGCTCTCCTTCCTTTTTATAGCTGAGTAGTATTCCATGACATGTATATAGCACATTGGTTTGTCCATTCATCAGTTGATTTGCATTGTTTCAACTTTTGACTATTATGAATAATGCTGCTAGGAAATTCAGCTACAAGTTTTTGCATGGATACATGTTTTTTATTCTTTTGGATAAGTATAAGTATACTAGCCCAAGTATACTTAACCTATGAGTAAGTGTAAGTATACGCTTATTCATTATGATAAGCCATGGCCTTCAGTGGCTTCCTGAGAAGGTATGCATGGCAGCACATTTTGGGGACCTTGAGTGTTTCCAAATGTCTTTATTATACCCTCAGTTTTGGTTGAAAGTTCAAGTGTAGACTTCTCAGGTGGAAACTGTGCCCTTAGAATTTTGAGAGCACTTTCTCCATTGCCTTCTGGCCTCCAGCATTGCCATTGAGAAATCTAATGTCATTTTTTCCCCAAATTCCTTTTTGTATGACCATTTTTTTATATTTGCAAGCTTATAGAAACTTCTCATTTTCCCTGGCATTCTGATGTTTCCCAATGACATCTCTAGTGCAGGATTTTTTCCATTTATCATAGTAGAAATTTAATGGAATTTTTTAGTTTAGAAACTCATATTTTAGGTCTGGGAAATTTTTCTTTTCTATGTCTTTGGTGATTTCTTTCTCTTTTGCTCTTTCTTCTTGGTATGTCAATTACTGAGGTTTTAGACTTCCTAACTGATTCTCTGTATCAGTTAGCTGTGTAATAAACCACCCCCAAATGCAGTGTCTTGAAACATTTAGCAGAAGATTCTGGAGGTCTGCAATTTGATGTGGGCCTCAGTGGGCAGTCTCTCTAGTCTTGGCTGGGGTCATGCATGCATCTGTGGTCAGTAGCTGGGCTTGCTGGTAGCAGTATCGGATGATCTCAGCTAGGAAACTCCTCCACATGCTCCCTCATCTTCCTACAGGCAAGTCTGGGTCTGTTCACAAGGCAGCCAGGTAGGATTCCAAGAAAAGAAGCAGTGCCAGATTGCAAAGCCTTGGCTTGAGCATCACTTCTGCCACATTCTACTGACTGAAGCAGATTCCAAGGCCAGCCCAGCTTAAGCAGAGGGCATGTGCAGTGCCCTAAATGTTTTGTGTCCTTCTGAAAATTCGTATGTTGAAATCCTAATCCCCAAAGTGATGGTATTTGGAAATGGGACTTTGGGGAGGTGATTAGGTCATAAGGGTGGAGCTCTCATGATGAGATTAGTGCTCTTATTAAGAGACATCAGAAATCTTTGTGTGTGTGTGTGTGTGTGTGTGTGCAGTAGCTTGATGTGAGATCTCAGTTCTCAGACCAGGGATCAATCCCAAGCTGCAGTGGTGAAAGTATAGGATCCTAATCAACAGGGAACTCCCAAATGAGAAATCTAGATTGATCTTTCTCTACCTTGTGAGGATACAAGGAGAAGACACTCATATATGAACCAGGAAGCAGCCCTAGGTCTACTGAGACCCTGGTCTTGGATGTCCAGCCTCTAGAACTGTAAGAAGCAAGTGCTGGTTGTTAAGATACCTGGCCTGTGGCATTATTGCCATAGTGGCCCAACCTGACTGACACAGCATGAACACAGGGTGAGCAGAGATTGTGGCCATTTTTGCAATCAACCACATATTCCAGTTTGCTGCTTTTCTATTTTTTTAATTTCCTTGTCTTTATTCTTCTTGCAATATTTCTCCACTTGACCCTTCAAGCTTCTGTTGTTTTTAATTTCTACTACTGTATTTGTAATTTCCAAGAGTTTTTCCTTGTTTCTTGATCTCACTGGCACCTTGAACTTGGATATCCAGCCTCCAGACCTGTGAAAAAATATACTTATGCTATTCAAGCTGCCCTGTGTGAGGTGTTTTGTTATGGCAGCCTGAGCAAAGAAACACAGCCATCCCCTGGTTACCTGAGACATGCAGCGTAGACGGCTCAGCAGTTGGGGTGGATTTCATCTGAGCCCTATTGAACCCTACTTCATCTGGCAGAAGGAAGTGCCCTGGCCCTGGGCATCTTCCATCTGCTGTGCCCTCTGCCACCTTCAACCCTGGTCCTCACACTGCACAGCAGGGAAGACCAATAGCAGCAGAATCAGACCTTGGAACACTGCACAACCTGGAATCTGGCATGGCTCTCCGGCTCTGTCTGCCCCTATCCTAAGTATGTCCCCCTTCCCCATCTCTTCCCCTGGCTCCTCTCTGTTTTAAATTGGTTCAGTACCAGAAGGATTGAGAAACTAGGTTGGTCTGTGAGCCTTTCTGTTCCATGGCTTCTGTGCTGCCTCCACAAGGGGAGCTTGCCAGCCTCTGGAAAACCTTCCACCCTGATGGAGTCTCATGCCTCTCGCCTCTTCTCACTTCATCTCACATTTCTCTTCCCCTTCTGTTCTGCCTTCCATTTTTTTTTTCCCCACCATACCTGTAGCATGCAGAAGTTCCCAGGCCAGGGATCAAACCCATGCCATAGCAGTAACAACACCAGATCCTTAACTGGCTGCCCCACCATGGACCTCCTCCATTCTTTTTTCTTCATGCAACAATTTCTGTTGTTGTTATGTGTTCCATCTACAACTCGGGCTCACTCTGCCCTTTTAAGTAGCATTAATGATTGCAGAGATTGTGGGGATCTTTTTCTGGCCAGGGTGTTGTCTCTTTTCTCTGGTGGCTCCCCTCCATGCCCCCGCCTTCCTACCCAACACACAGGCACCTTCTCAGCCTGCTGGCCAGAGGTGGTCCATCCTGGGGGGAAAGCACCTCCATCCACTGGGGGAAAGAAGTCCAAATGAGTCCAGTGAGACATCCTATCTCATTATGAGAACTGGTCAGATAAGTCTGCCAGCATCCATTCAAAGAAGGATGTTCAAGGCAAAGCTTTCATTTCTGCAACCCTGGGTTTTTCTGGCAAAGATAAATAGGTAGTTGAAGTTTGCATTCAACTGTGAGATCCATAGCTTTTAAAGCATCCAGTTCTAAGACCTCTCTAGCTAGCTGTTGAACTTGGTGTTATTCCTTGATACATGACAGAAAACTTCCATCTCCTGGATGCTGGCATTGTTATTGTTCTCAAATGCAGAGGGAATGAAGAAAAAGCTTTTATATCTACTGCTGTTTCAAACATGGATTCATTTCCTGTTTGGTTGGCTCCATGAAATACCATCTGTCTCCAGAAGACATGTTTGGGTACAAAGAAGCTCTTCTCGTTTTTCAATAATTTGCCCATGAAAAAGTCATTGCTTCTTTTTTCCTTCTATCCAAAGGAAGTCCTTTGCCTCTCTTCCAAGTGAATATTCAGTGGTGTTTGTACCAGGAGTGGTTACTCTTTATGGCTGGTTACTGACCTCCCTGTATTGAAGTTTCTGGAAGTGCCTGGCATGTGCCCAGGGACAGGCTTTTTGCCTGTGTCTGCACTGCTCCTCAGAGGCAGCACAGCAAGCCCAGCTGAGACTTCGGTCCTCCTGTCCATTTCAGCAGCCCCTTTCTCTGCCATGACAAACATCTCAATTTATGACAGTTGCTGCAGACTGTTCCTGTGCTTTGTTAGAGAGAGTGAGAGAAGCCTCTATTGGAATGAGTGTCTTTGGAGAAGAAGTAAAACTTCTTTCAGCAGAAATTTCACGAGTCCGTTAGACACATTGCTTCAATCTGTGGAAGCTGCTTGAAAAATCGATGTAGGAAATGCAGGCAACAGGCAAGTGGGGTGACAGGGTGGGAAGTCATGCTCCTCCCCTATGAATTGATAGCTCCCTGTAGGGAAGTAATAACAAGGATTCAGCCAAATACATCTCTCACAGCTCCATTCTTCTGACTGCTAACTCTGCTAGCAGGGTCATAAATTTAAAAAAAATATGTGATGAGGCCCCGTTCTCTTTTCTTCCTCTCTTGTTTCTGGCCAAGTCAAAAGTCTCAAGTCTTTACCTCCAGAGACACTGTGCTGTGGCAAAGAGACCAGACCAGTGTCAAGTGGGATGTGGCTTCTGATTCCATCCCTGTTGTTCACGTGTGTACTGAGTGACACTCTGACCACCTGTCCTCAGAACTCAAGGACAAACTAGAACCAATGACCTAATGGAGATGAGCATTGACATGAACTAGAATCTTGTAAATTAAGCTCTTAATAGTGATCTTCAGTGTAGCTGCTTAGAAAATAATTCAAAATATGCAGTGGAACAACACGAAAATTAAAACAGCGCATAAGAAAGTATCTGTTTCACACAAGAAAGCAGGAACTGTGGAACCACCACAACAAGGATGAATATTTTTATTTTAAATCTCTTACAAGATAAGCTTTCAACTGTTCAGTGTTCCCCACAAGTCCATTAACTTAAAACATTTACATGTTTCCCATTGATAAGAATGAAATTTCACATCTTGATGCCTCACCTTTGAAGGTACTGTCGGAGCTGCTTGAAAATGGAGACATCTATTTAGATAAAAGAAGTTTTTAAAACCCATTTTAAAGTTGTATTATTATTATTATTATTATTATTATTTTGTCTTTTTAGGGCCATTACCACGGAATAATGGAGGTTCCCAGGCCAGGAATCAAATCAGAGCTGCAGCTGCCATCCACAGCCACAGCCACAGCAACTCTCATTCCGAGCCTCATCTGCAACCTACACCACAGCTCATGGATCAACCCTGGATCCTTAACTCACTCAGCAAGGCCAGGGGTCAAACCCGCATCCTCATGGATGCTAGTCAGATTTGTTTCCGCTGAACCACAATGGAAACTCCAAAGTTGTATTTTTTTAAACAGATAATTTGGATGATCAGTTTGGCTATTATACTGATTAAGACTATTTTGCTTGCAAGTGACAGACATCCAAGCGAAACCATCCACAAGAGGCATTTATTGTCATGTGTATAAACTAGGATTCTTAGTTGCAGGCTATAGAATACACTCTAATTTGTTACAGAGAAAGGAGTTTATTACAGCATATTATTATAGCATATGTCATTTTACATTCCTGCCAGCAAAGGATGAGGGTTCCAACTTCTCCACAGCCATGCCAACAAGGGCATGCAGTGGTGTTCACTGTAGTTTTGATGTGCTTTTCTGAGAAATTTCTGAAGTGATAAATGACACTTTTTTCTTGATTCTTAAGGAGAATCCTGGCAAATAGGAGGTGGTGTGAAAGCCTGTAGTGTGGCAATGTTGTCCCAACTCTCAAAACAGAGGCAAAAGTGGGCTCCAGTACCCCTAGCCTTCTACCCCCAGTAGTATCTGAGGGATTTGAGTAATCAGATGAAAACAGGAAGAAAGGCACCTCAGAGGAAGACAGCCTCCCTAGTGAGTGTGTGGTCACGTCCCCGCAGGCATGCATTTTACTTCATGTTTTAGTCTTTGTGGATAGGATCAAGAGACACATTGTGGGTAGGTGGTCCCACTGTTGGATGTACGGTCATACCCCAAGTCTAGAGGACCCTGCTCTGGGTTCCCTGGTATCAGGGGCTCTGGGGCAAAGATGGGGCAGGGCGGCAGGGAGTCATCCAGGGATGTCTCAGGAGACTGGCTGCCTGGGAATGACCTGGTTGCATGCAAAGGCAAGAATGATTGGGACCGGATTCTAGGCTGGGTTCAAAAACAAACAACACATAGTCCAACAGAGATGCTCTCTAGGCGAGTGATAATTGGGATGTAATAAAATGTGGCAATTTAGTGGAGGACTGGCCCATGGAGGAAGTGACTCTCAAGGAGCTAATCTAAGTGATGGAGCCATAGGTGGACCTCTTCCACCAGGGCAGTGCTCTGCACCATCAGATGGCCACATCCTGAGAATAGGGAAAGCTGACAACACTCGGAGGGCTCAGGCAGCAAATGTCACCCTGTGACTGGCAAGGGAGCAGCATGAGCCTCCCCATTGCCATGGCCCACAGGTGTTCTGCTCCTTCGCCCTCCAGTTCACTGCCTACCTTTCTCATTTGCACTGTCTTATCTGGTTTCAGAGTCTAGTTTTTTGCAACAGACTTCTGTGGCCTAATCATCTAATAGTGATTCCTCCTCCTGCTCTCCCATCACCTCCACACTGGATGGCACAACCCTAGAATTTTTTGCACCTGTTCCCTATCCTGCCAAACAGACTCTACAGGCATAGCCTGCACCATGGGAGGGTCCTGGGCCAGTCCCTGGGGCACCTGAAAGCTAGGGATGGAGATAGCATCTGGAGAAGTGGTTTTGCTTCTACAGAGTTGGTTGTGTGATGAAGTCACCAACTGTCTTCCCTCCCAAGCCCTCTGGGGATGTAGGGACTCCCCAACCCCTGGGTCAGCTCAGGTCTGATACATTGGCCAGACCCTGCTTGCCCAGATTCTCCCCAGCCTGAAAGAAGTGTGGAAACCAGACAAGCCTGTACAACTACTAACTAGATATAGATTAACCCTTTCAGGATTCTGAGCGAGGCAGAGTGTGTGCAGAGCTATTAAGAGTTAACTTGGAGTTCCTGTCATGGCTCAGTGGTTAACGAATCCGACTGGGAACCATGAGGTTGCGGGTTCGATCCCTGGCCTTGCTCAGTGGGTTAAGGATCCAGCATTGCCGTGAGTTGTGGTGTAGATCGCAGATGCGGCTCGGATCCTGCGTTGCTGTGGCTCTGGCATAGGCCGGCAGCTACAGCTCCGATTTGACCCCTAGCCTGGGAACATCCGTATGCCGTGAGAGCGGCCCAAGAAAATGGCAAAAAGACAAAAAAAAAAAAAAAAAAGAGTTAACTTATGGATTTTTCCAGTTCTACAGGTAAGGAGTTGGGAAGTTAACACTCTGTTACAATAATAAAAGCTGAACAGGAGCTCCTGCTATGGTGCAACAGGATCAGCAGCATCTTGGGAGTGCTGGGATGCAGGTTCAATCCCCAGCACAGTGGCTTAAGGAGCCAGGGTTGTCACAGCTGTGGCTTAATTCATGGCTACAGCTTGGATCTGATCCCTGGCCTGGGAGCTCCATGTACCATGGGGCAGCCCCCCAAAAGAAAAACAACAGACTGAGAAATTGATAACTCTTCTTGGATCCCTGAGAGAGTGGAGTACTCAAGGCCAGCCACTGCCCCTGGGATGGGAGAGACAAGCAGCCTTCTGGAGCAGAGATTGATGGCTGGAAGCTGCTGTGGAACCAGACCAATGTATAAAAACTTGAAATGTGACTGATGAATTGCTGGAGGCTCAGTGCATACAACTCTGATGGTGAATAGCTCCAGGGGGACCCAGTCAAAGGAGGGTCTCCACAGTTTTGTGAAATTTGCCTCCAGGAGCTCCACCAGGTTTTTATCTGAGGAATATCCCCTCATGCTTCTGGAGAAGGAGGGGAGAGGACCCATTTTGAAATATGCCAGAGCATTCTCCTCTTAACAAAACCTGACCTTGGGGAAAACTAGTTGACCAGAGTATAATCTTCTGGGATATTATCAGGGGTATTATTAACTGACATGAGGGCAGGGAAATAATTCCACTGTAGCCATCCTGTCCCACATAAGAGAAGAAAAAAAATGAAGACACTTATGAAAGTCACAGCCCAGAGACACAGGCTTGCTAAATACTGAAACCTAACCATAGGCTATAGAACATTGTCCCCAACACACACACACCTCACCACCACATTACTCCGACCAGTTTATAGCAGTTTCTTTTACCCAGTACATCATGTCTGGCTGTCAAGAAAAAAATTACAAGGCATATCAAAAAGAAAAAACAAACAAACAAAAATACAAAAAAAAGAAAAAGCTGCAGTTTGTAGAGACAGAGCAAGCTTCAGAATAAAACATGGCAGGGATATTGGAATTATTAGACTGAGAATTTAAAGCAACTATGATTAATATGCTAAGTGCTCTAGTGGATAAAGTAGACAGCATGCAAGAAAAAAGTAAGCAATGTAAGCAAAGAGATGGAAATCCTAACAAAGAGCCAGAAATAAATGTAAGAGATCAAGAACACTGTAGCAGAAAAGAAAAATGTCTTTGATGAGCTTGTTACTAGATTATACACAGCTGAGGAAAGAATCTCTGGGCTAGAGGATATCAAAGGAGTCTTCGGAAAATAAAAAGCAAAGAGAACGAAGATTTTTAAAAGGAAAACAGAATATCCAAAGACTGTGAGACACTAAAGGCTGCTAAAGAAGGTGTAACATATGCACAATGAGAAGACCAGGAAGAGAAGAAAGAAAAGAACAAAAGAAATATTTGAAATTATAATAATGGAAAAATTCCCCATATTAATGTCAGACACCAAACCGCAGATCCAGGAAGCTCAGCGAACACTAACCAGGATAAATGCCAAAAAAAAAAAAAAAAAACCCACACCCAAGCCAAAAATCAACCACCAACCCCCTCCCAAAACAAAACACAAATCCTCCCCTCCAAAACAAAGCCAAACCAAAACTATACCGAGGCATATTACTTTCAGACTGCAGAAAATCAAAGGCAGAGAAAAAAATCCTGAAAGAAGCCAGAGGAAAAAAACATCATAACTATAGAGGAGCAAAAAGAAGAAAAATGTCTGCCTTCTCTTCAGAAAACATGTGAGCAGGAAGGGAGTAGAATGAAATATTAACCCACCCAGAATTCTGTACCCTGTGAAAGTATCCTTCAAAAGTGAAGAAGAAGGGAGTTCCTGTTGTGGCTCAGTGGGTTATGAACACAACTTGTATCCATGAGGATACGGGTTTGATCCCTGGCTTCACTCAGTGTGTTAATGATCCAGTGTTGCTGTGAGCTGCAGTGTAGGTTGCAAATGCAGCTTGGATCCTGCGTTGCTGTGACTGTGGCATAGGCCAGCATCTGCAGCACCAATTCGACCCCTAGCTGGGAAGTTCCTTATGCCCCAAGTGAGGCCCTAAAAAGCAAAATAAATAAGTAAATAAATAAAACTAAAGTAAAAATTTTAAAAAGTGAGGGAGAAATAAAACTTTCTCAGATAAACAGGTTGATCTGTTTCCAATGGACCTACTTAGACAGAAATGGTAAAAGAAGTTCTTTGAAGAGAAAGAAAATAATACAGGTAAGAAACTTGGATTTCCATAAAGCAAGGAAAAGCATTGAAGTGAAGATAAAAGTGAAAGTAAAATAAAATTAATTTTCTTGTTCTTAATTGATCTACTAGATAACAATTTGTTCAAAATACTAAAACCACTTGTATTTGAATATATATGCTTATATAAACGTGAATGAGAAATTCCTATTGTGGCTCAGTGGGTTAAGACCTGATATAGTGCTCACTTCAGGAGCACATATACTAAAATTGGAATGATACAGAGAAGATTAGCATGGCTTCTGTGCAAGGATGACCCACAAATTCGTGAAGCAGTCCGTATTTTTCAAAGCTCACTGGTGAAGTCAAAGATAATAGAAAAGTAGGAAATTACCCATTGACAAATATGGTATCTAAACTGGCAAGCATAATGGAGTTCCCATCGTGGCTTGGTGGTAATGAACCCAACTAGTATCCATGAGAACACAGGTTCAGTCCCTGGCCTTGCTCACTGGGTTAAGGATCTGACATTGCCTCGTGAGCTGTGGTATAGGTCACAAATGCAGCTCAGATCTCACAGGGTTGCTGTGGCTGTGGCATAGACTGGCAGCTGCAGCTCTGATTGGACGCCTAGACTAGGAACTTCCATATGCTGCAGGTGCAGCCCTAAAAAGCAAAAATAAAATAAAATAAAAACTAGCAAGTGTGAGAAGAGGAGAGGACAAATGCAGAACATTGAAAATGCACTTGAAATTAAGAGACCAGCCACCAGAAACAATTCTGCACACAAATAGATGGATATATCAAAATATAATGGGAACCACAAATCAAAAAAGTATAATGGACACACACATAAAAAAGAAAAAGCAATCCAAACACAACACTAAAGATGGTCAGCAAATCACAAGAGAAGACAACAGAAGAGGAAGGGAAGAAAAAAAACACCCAAAATAACAATCCAGAAAAATTGAGAAAATGGAAATAAGTACATACTTATCCATGATTACATTGAATGTCATTTGATTGCATGCTCCAACTAAAAGACATAGTCTGGCTGAATGGATACAAAAACAGGACCCATATATGTGCTGTGTACAAGAGACCCACTTTAGATCTAAGACACAGACGAACTTAAAATGAGGAAATGGTAAAAAGTATTATATGCAAATGGAAATCATAGAAAAGCAGGAGTAGCAATACTCATATCAGACAAAATAGAGTTCAAAATAAGGTCACAAGAGACAAAGAAGGACATTACATAATGATTAAAGGATCAATCCAAGAAGAAGATATAACAGTTGTAAATATAGATGCACACAACATAGGAGCAGTAAAATATATAAGGCAACTGCTAACAGCCGTAAAAGGAGAAATCAACAGTAACACAGTAATACTGGAAGACTTTAACACACAACTTACAGCAATGGACAGACATCCAGACAGAAAATCAACAAGGTAATGTCAGCCTTAAATGACATACTAGACCAAATACACCTTAACTGGTATCTATAGAACTTTCCAATCCAAAGCAGCAGAATGTGCTTTCTTCTCAAGTACACAGGGAACATTCTCCAGTATAGATCACTCCTTGGACCACAGATCAAGCCTTGATAAATTTTTAAAAATTGAAAAATTTTGAAGCATTTTCTCTGACCACAATGCTATGAGACTAGAAATCAACTACAAGGGGGTGAAAAAACAAAAACAAAACAAAACACAACACAACAAAAAACACAAACACAAACTCCTGGAGGCTAAACAATATGCTACAAAACAACCAATGGATCACTGAAGAAATCAAAGAGGAAATAAAAAGATACATAGAGACAAATGACAATGAAGCCACAATGATCCAAAACTTATGGGACACAGCAAAAGCAGTTCTAAGAGGGAAGTTTGTAGCAATACAGTCTTATCTCAGGAAAGAAGAAAAAACTAAAATAAACAACCTAGGCTTACACCTTAAACATCTAGAAAAGGAAGAACAGACAAGGCCCGAAATTAATAGAAGGAAAGAAATCACAAAGATTAGAGCAGAAATTTAATGACAGAGTCAAGGAAAACAATAGAGAAGATCAAGGAAACCAAAAGTTGGCTCTTTGAAAAGATCAACAAAATTGATAAACCTATAGCCAGACTCATCAAGAAAAAAAGGGAGAGGATTCAAATCAATAAAATTAGAAATGAAAAATGAGAAATTACAACTGACACCACTACTATAAGCAACTCTATGCCAATAAAATGGACAGCCTAGAAGAAATGGACAGATTCTTACAAAAGTACAACCTACCAAGACTGAACCAGGAAGAAATAGAAAATATGAATAGATCAATCACAAGTGCTGAAGTTGAAAATGTGATTTAAAAACTTCCAAAAGACAAAAGTCCATGACCTGATGGCTTTACAAGTGAATTCTACCAAACATTCAGAGAAAAGTTAAAACCTATTCTTCTGAAACTTCAAAAAAATTGCAGAGGAAGTAACACTCCCAAGCTCATTCTACGAGGCCACCATCACTCTGGTATCAAACCAAAGATACCACTAAAAAGAAAATTACAGGCCAATATCACCAATGAACATAGATGCAAAAGTCCTCAACAAAATATTAGTAAACCACATATAGATATACATTAAAAAAGGTCATACACCATGACCAAGTAGAATTTATCCCAGGGATGCAATGATTCTTCAGTATCCACAAATCAATCAGTGTGATACACCACATCAACAAACTGAAAAATAGAAACCATATGATCATCTCAATAGATGAAAAAAAAGCTTTTGACAAAATTCTGTTGAAATTCCTAATAAAAACTCTCCAGATTGTGGGCATAGAGAGGAACTACCTCAACGTAATAAAAGTCATTTATGACAAACCCACAGCTAACATCATTCTCAACAGTGAAAAACTGAAAGCATTTCCACTAAAATCAGGAATAATACAAGGATGTCCACTTTCACCAATATTGTTCAACATAGTCTTGGAAGTTCTATCCATGGCAGTCAGAGAGGAAAAAGAAATAAAAATCCAAATCGGAAAAGAAGTAAAACTCACTGTTTGAGGATGACATAATACTATACCTAGAAAATCCTAAAGATACTACCAGAAAACTTTTAGAGCTCATCAAGGAATTTGCTAAAGTCACAGGATACAAAATTAATACACAGAAATCAATTGCATTTCTATATACTAACAATAAAAGATCAGAAAGAGAAATCAGGGAAACCATCCATTTACCATTGCATCAAAAAGAATAAAATACCTTGGAATAAACCTACCTAAAGAGACAAAAGACCTGTATTCTTGTCTTTTTTTTTTTTTTTTTTTTTTGCCTTTTCTAGGACTGCTCCTGCAGCATTTGGAGGTTCCAAGGCTAGGGGTCTAATCAGAGCTGTAGCCACCAGTCTACACCACAGCCACAGCAACACAGCTCACAGAAATGCCAGATCCTTAACCCACTGAGTGAGGCCAGGGATCGAACCTGCAACCTCATGGTTCCTAGTCGGATTCATTAACCACTGAGCCACGACAGGAACTCCAAGACCTCTATTCTTAAAACTATTAAGATGCTGATGAAAGAAATCAAAGAAGATACAAACAGATGGAAAAATATACCATGCCTCGGATTGGAAGAATCAATGTTGTCAAAATAACTATACTACCTAAGACAATCTACAGATTCAGTGCAATCCTTATCAAATTACCAATGACATTCTTTACACTACTAGGAAAAATATTTTAAAATTTGTACGGAAACACAAAAAACCCAAATAGCCAAAGCAATATTGAAAAGAAAAAACGGAACTGGAGAAATCAGGCTCCCTTACTTCAGACTCCACTACAAAAATACAGTCATCAAAACAGTCATGGCTCAGCAGTTAACGAACCTGACTAGGATCCATGAGGATGTGGGTTCCATCCCCGGCCTAGCTCAGTGGGTTAAGGATCTGGCATTGTCGTGAGCTGTGGTGTAGCTTGCAGACTCAGCTCGGATCCTTTGTTGCTGTAGCTGTGGTATAAGTTGGCAGCTACAGCTCCAATTCAACCCCTAGCCTGGGAACTTCCATATGCCACAGGTGTGGCCCTAAATAAAAGAAAACAAACAAACAAACAAAAACGGTATGGTACTGACATAAAAACAGAAATATAGAGCAATGGAACAGGATAGAAAGCCCAGAAATAAACCCAGGCATGTATGGTCAAAGGAAGCAAGAATCTACAGTGGAGGCAAGAAGTCTCTTCAATAAGTTGTGCTGGGAAAACTGGACAGCCACATGTAAAAGAATGAAATTAGAACACTCCCTAACGCCATGCACAAAAGTAAACTCAAAATGGATTGAAGACCTAAATATAAGGCCAGATACTATATAACTCCTAGAGGAAAACATAGACAGAACGCTCTTTGACATAAATCATGCCATATCTTGTTTGACCCACCTCCTAGAATAATGACAATAAGGACAAAAATAAACCAATGGAACCTAATTAAACGCAAAAGCTTTTGCATAGCAAAGGAAACCATTAAAAAAATAAAAAACACGAAAAAGACAACCCGCAGAATGGGAGAAAATCTTCACAAATGATGCAACCAACAAAGGCTTAGTCTCCAAAATATGCGACCAACTCATACAACTCAAAACAAAAAAACAACCCAATAGAAAAATGGGCAGAAGACCTAAAGAGACATTTCTCCAAAGAAGACATACAGATGGCCAGCAGGGACATGAAAAAAATGCGAAACATCACTAATTATTAGAGAAATGCAAATTGAAACAACAATGAGGTACCACCTCAAACCAGTTAGAGTGGCCACCATCAACAAGTTAAGAAACAACAAATGGACATAGATCACAGATGATCTATCTACAAAACAGAAACAGATCATGGACATGGAAATCAGACTTGTGTTTGCTGGGGCCGGGGAGAAGGGGCCAGACAGGGAGTTGGGGTTGGTAAATGCAAACTATTACATTTAGAATGGGTAAGTAATGGAGTCTTGCTCTACTGCACAGGGAACTGTGCCCAGTCTTTGGGTTAGAACATGATGGAAAATAGTATGAAAAAAAAAAGAATGTATGTTTATGTGTGGCTGGGTCTCTTTGATGTACAGCGGAAATTGAAGGAATATTGTAAATCTTCTATACTTGAGTTTAAAAAAGAAAGAAAGAATATAATGATCCTGTGGAATCTATAGTAGCTTGTCATAAAGATGAGGGCTCAACAAATTTATAAATACATTTTTTTTCTTAAAAAAAAAAAAAAGAACCCGACGTAATGTCTATGAGGATGTGGGTTTGATCCCTATCCTTACTCAGTGGGTTAAGGATCCAGTGTTGCAGCAAGCTGCAGTGTAGGCCGAAGATGCAACACAGATCCTGCATTGCTGTGGGGTGACAATAGGCTGGAAGCTGCATCTCTGATTCCACCCCTAGCCTGGGAGCTTCCATGTGCTGCAGGTATGGCCCTAAAAAGAAAAATACAGGAGTTCCCACCGTGGCACAGTGGAAATGAATCCAACTAGGAACCATGAGGTTGTGGCTTCGATCCCTGGCCTCGCTCAAGGGGTTAAGGATCTGGCGTTGCCATGAGCTGTGGTGTACGTCAAAGACTTGGCTCAGATCTGATGTTGTTGTGGCTGTGGTGTAGGCCAGCAGCTGTAGCCCCTATTGGACCCCTACCCTGGGAACCTCCATATGCCTCAGGTGTGGCCCTAAAAAAAGGAAATATATATATATATATATAATATGTGTGTGTGTGTGTGTGTATAGAAATAAAATTGAATGAATGATAGCAATGATACAAGGGAGGAATTAGGGTGATTTTGTTATCGTAAGGCAATAACATCCCTGTTAGGTAGTACAGCGTTATTTGAAACTGGAATTAGATTCGCTGTAAATGTATATTGCAAACTTTGTAAAAGCCCTGACCCATAGAGTAGGTGTGAATGTTGGTAAGACAATACATGTCTATTGAAAAAGAAAGATTTGAGTTATTATTTAAAACTGTTTTATTGAACAGTCTGAACCAGTGAGGAACAAAAAGGAAATGATTTGATCTTCCTCCCATCTTGGCTTTCAAATAAGTTCTTTCACATCTTCCTTCTCTGCCCCTTGACATCTCAGCGAGCCAGCTCACCTCAGCACCTCATGCATTTTTAATTACAAGAACAAGCCCCATTTCTATAAAGATGACTCACTTCCAGGCACTAAGGAGTCCAGTCCAGTCTCAACCAAAATTTGAATCTCACATCAAAGCCAAACTCTTCCTCAGCCCAGGTCAGGGGTGGGGAGGGAGCATCGCACCCTTCTCCTTTATGTAGTTCTTTCTTTCTTCTTCTTCTTCCTCTTTGGAGCAATGGGCCTCGGAGATTAGAGGAAGGGAGCAAAAAGAAATCTTTTTTCTTTTTAACTTAAGTTGCTCTGTGGCTATAATCTTGGCAATTCTCCAAATGCTGGCTCTCTCAAGGAACACATTTTGTAGATTCTTTGAAGACCCCCTCAGGCTGTGCAGGCTACAGTTTCTTAACCTGGGACATACATTCTTTGGATAATCTCTTGCAACCCATTTTTGCTGGTTAATCTCCACTGCATTCTCCTTGCCCCAATCCAGACCCCCTTCTCTTTCTCTGTGCCCCCAGAGGCTGAGTCTTGCAGGCTGTGGCTTTGTAGCTGCCTTGCTCACTGATTTCTGGGTGCAGCCACTGGAGGGCTCCAGCAGAAGACAGGAGGGTGGGAGCAGAGGGAGATAGGGCCTTCTTCCTCAGCAGTCCTTGCTGCAGGGCTGCACCTGTTAACAGGTTGGCCTCATGGACTCAGCTCCAGTAGGGCTGCCCCACCTCCCAGCACCAGATCTCACTGGGCTCAGGCAACACCATCTATCCGCCTGACCTTTGTCCTTGGAGCCAGAATGTTACCGAGTCCAAGCTCGCTCTTCTCACCACAGGACAGGCCAATAAATCAGGAGAAGAGTTGTTGAGGCAAGGAATAACGACTTTATTCGGAAAGACAGCAGACCAAAAAGATGGTCGACTAATGTCTCAAGGATCCATCTCCCCTCAATCAGAACTCAGGCTCCTTTTATACAAGAAAAGGGAGGGGGAGCAGTTAATTATTGCAAACTTCTTGGTGAAGAAATCCCTTGTTCCTGTAGCTGTCACATAGGTCAGGTCACAGTATTCCTGTAAACCTCCAACAAAACAAGTGTTATTCTCTATTTTGCAAATTTTTAATCTAAAAATACAATACTCTTAAAGTCATAGCCTTGAGAATAGGCTATCCTGTATATTTCAGGCTATAGGCAGCATCCTTTTGCAAAAGTTGCAAAGCCAGGGTGACTAAGCACAAGTGACAGAGGACAAAGGTTAAAGTAAGGTTAAAGGAAAAGGAACAGATCTAATATGGAGTCAGATTTGTTCTTCCTACTATAGGAATGGCTGTTTGATGTCTCAAGTCCAAGTCCCCAAAAGCCTTGACATCCTACCTGAAGTAGCACTTTCAGGAAAATTCTTCACAGGTAGTTCAGGAGTTCCCGTCGTGGCTCAGCAGTTAATGAATCCAACTAGAGTCCATGAGGATGCAGGTTCGATCCCTGGCCTTGCTCAGTGGGTTGGGGATCTGGCATTGCTGTGAGCTGTGGTGTGGGTTGCAGACACGGCCGGCTCGGATCCCACGTTGCTGTTGGCTCTGGCGTAGGCCAGCGGCTGCAGCTCCAATCCAACCCCTAGCCTGGGAACCTCCATATGCCACGGGAGTGGCCCAAGAAATGGCAAAAAGGCAAAAAGACAAAAAAAAAAAAAAAAGTAGTTCATAGGGGGCAGAGTCAGAAATAGCTATTGGCAATATGTCAGTCTGACAAAAGACTTGTATGCAGAATATATATAAAACTCCTACATGCCAATAAGAAAAAGAAAACATTAAAATGAACAAAAGACTTGAATAGGCACTTCACAAAAGAACATATCAAAATATCCTCTTTCGTGCATTTTATACACAGACAGAAAGGGATCAACCTTGTTAGCCATAAAAAATGCAAGTGCGATATGGCCACATACTCATTTGCGTGGCAGAAATGAAGACGGTGGAAAATACCAAGTGTTGGCAAGATGCGGGGCAACTGGAACTGTCCCAGGCTTCTAGGAGGAGGGGTAAAAGGATGTGAGCACTGGTGTGTCCACTGAAGTTGAACATACATATCCCCCATGCCCCAGCAATTCCACTCCCAGAAAAACACCCAGTAGAAAAGTGTGCAGCGGTCACTAAAAGATGTGTAGCAGCACTATTCCTAACAGCTCCCAAATGGACAATAATATACACATGAATTTTAATGAGTGAATAAATCAGTGTGGTCCGTGTGAGACAGGCTGGAACCTGGGACCCTTTGCTTCAGTGCTTGCACTATACGAAGAAGCTATAAGGGATTAAAAATAACTGTGTGCATGTGCAGTGGGGCAAATTATAAAAAATATGATACGAAAAGACCAAAAACCCAACTGCCCTTTCTATAGAGCCTAGAAAAAAAGCAGGGTATCAGGTGCAAAAGCAGGCTTTATACATGCCCCCTGCACACACGCCATCAACGGGGTGGTCAGGACACCTAAGCCGGCCCTCTGGCCTGACCCCTGGACCCACCCCTACCCTCACCCCATGTAAGGAACAAGTTTCCCCCACCCCCTGCCCCGTTGGGCAGTGAGCAAGGGCATCTGTTACTTGTTTTCACTGGCCCTTGTGCAACAGGGGCCCTGAATAAAGCCTTGCCTGAATTTATTGTCTGGCCTCTTATCAATTTCTATTGATTAAAGAAGGCCAAGAACCCTGCTCGGTAATAAGTGGAAGATTGCATACAAATGGAAGAGTCACCCGTGTGGAAGACGGCACTAGTGTATGACTCTTACTCATACATTGTTGAGTGAAAGAAGAGATTCTTAAGTACATAATTCCATTTATATAAAGTTTAAAAATAGGCAAAACTACTCTTAGCTGCTAGAAGTCAGATGAATGGTTATCAAGAGTTGAGAGTAGGAGGCTGTATCTGAGGAGCAGGAAAGGGTCTGTTTCCTGATCTGGAGCTTATTACACAGAGGTGTTTAGTTTCTAAGTCCCTGGTGCTGTATGTATGCTTATGTGTACTTTTCTGCAAGTGTTTTATACTTCAATAAAAAAAAAGCTCTCTTTGTTTTCTGTGACACTTGGATATCTGTGTGGAATGACCTGCAGCACTTACCTCATCACCACATTTTAGCATTAACTTGAAGTAGATCATAGCCTTAAATGTAAAACTATGCAACATTGAGAAGAAAAGATAGGAGAATTACCTATGGGCATCTCTATTAGACAAAAATTTATTAGCTACAACACATAAAACACCAAGCATAAAAGAAAAAAATGATAAATGGGGCTTCATCAATGTTTTAAAACTTTCTTTTTCTTTTTTTTTTTTTCTTTTCTTTTTTTTGACTTTTTGCATTTCTTGGGCCGCTCCCATGGAGTATGGAGGTTCCCAGGCTAGGGGTTTGATCAGAGCTGTAGCTGCCAAGCCTACGCCAGAGCCACAGCAACGCAGGATCCGAGCCGCGTCTGCAACCTACACCACAGCTCACGGCAATGCCGAATCGTCAACCCACTGAGCAAGGGCAGGGATCGAACCCACAACTTCATGTTTCCTAGTCGGATTCGTTAACCACTGCGCCATGACGGGAACTCCTTTTTTTTTTTTTTTTTTTTTTTGGTCTTTTTAGGACCGCACTCACGGCACATGGAGGTTCCTAGGCTAGGGGTCCAATTACCCCCAACTGTGTCATGGCAGCACTGGATCCTCAACCCACTGAGCGAGGCCAGAGAGCAAACCCGCATCCTCATGGACACTAGTCAGGTTTGTCAACCACTGAGCCACGACAGAAACTCCAAAACTTTCATTCTTAAAAAAAAAATAAACAAGTGGGAACGCAAGCCATGGACTAGAAGAAAATACTTGCAAAGTACATATTTGACAAAGCACTTGTATTATCTAGATTACATGAAGAAGATGCTATTCTTATAATTCATAAGAAACAAATTCAATTAAAACTGGCAAAATATTTGAATAGACACTTCAAAGATATAAAAATAGAAAATAAGCACATGAAAAGATTCTCAATGTCATCAGCCTTTAGGGAAATGAAATTAAACCCTCATGAAATACTGCTACAGACCTACTAGGGCTGAAATTCTAAAGACTTCTCATACTAAGTCTTGGTAAGACTGTGGAGGAAATGGGACTCTTACATGTATCATTTCTTGAGGATGCAAAATGATAGGAGCACTTCTGAAAAGTTCTCCAGCTGCTTTGCAATGTTCAACACACACTCACCATGTGACTCAGCTCTTCCACTCCTAGATATTTGCCTGAGAGAAATGAAAACCCATGTCTGCACAGAGACCTATATATGAAGATTTATAGCAGAGTGATTCAAAATCACCCCAGAATAGAAACAAAATATCCTCCCACAGAGAATGGGTAAACCTACAAAAGGTACATCCAGGCAAGGCTATACTATCCAGAAATAAAAAGGTACAAAGTGCAGGCACGTGGCCATGTGGGTGAATCCCAAAAACATGCTGAGTGAAAGAGGTCAGATACAAAAGGATTCCCACCCAATAATCCCATTTACAGGATGTTCTAGAAAAGGCACTAAGGACACAATGTGTCAGGGGAATCAAGGAACTGGAGGCAGGAGAGGGGATTGGCTGCACAAAGCCATGAGGGGACTTTGGGGGGCCACATAAACATTCTACATCTGCTTTGGGGTGGTGGTTACACAACTGCAAACATTTGGCAAAACTCATTAAGTGATGCGCCTAGTAAGGATGAATTTCATTTCATATAAATTTTACCTCAATAAACATGATTTTACAAATCTCTTCATTTTAAGCCCCTGAGGTAAATTTCTGCAGGGATCTTGACCAGCACACTTGCCCCTGCGACCCCTCCCTGAAAGCTTCTGCTGGAGCCCCTCATCCTGGGGACCAGCCCCCTGGAGAGGGCACCTTCGGGATGGCCGGAACCAGCCACCTTCTGTGGCTGCCCATGCTAACCCACTGTCCCCTGCTACCCTCTTCCCTGGACTGTAGCCCTGGGCTCCCATCCTTGGAGTTTTCAGGAGAGGAGCAGGATTGTTTTCTGCACATTTCCACCAGGGAACACTTACCAAACACCTCCCATGAAATCCTCCACCAGGGACACGATGGCTAATTGTGTGCAGTGGGCAAATGTTTAACTGGGAAACACAATGCCCATCTCCCTTCTGGTGGGTACCCCATCTCCAAAAGTGTCTCTGAGCCCTACTCCATTTGGTTTGAGAGATGCCCCTCAGTTCTCCCTGCCGGACAGTGAGCCCACTGCTCCTATAGAGCCCCCATTTGATCCTGTTCCTCTCAAGGCTCCGTAGTTGGTTGGTTGGTGCTACTGGAGTAAGGATCACAGGACCATTTTGGACTTCTTAGCGAACCCTAGAATGGATTTCTGGTAGCTGCTGTGCTGTTTTGACAATGTGAGAGGTGCTTCTTTCCTATTGTTTTCAGCTTCGGGGTCTTGGGGAACGTTTCAACCATTGTTGACAGTGGTGCCCTCATTTGCTCCCACCTGTTGGTACATCCACAGAAACAAGTGACACACAGCCAGAGACTGTTAATTAAAAAAAAAAAAAAAAAAAAAAAGCTGGCTGGCTAGTTAAATCAGACCAGACAGCTTTTTCTGGAGAGTTGCAATGAATAAATAAAAACTACAGTGCAGGAATTCCCAACGTGGCACAGTGGGTTAAGAAACTGACCACAGAGGTGCGGGTACAATCCCCAGCCTGGCACAGTGGGTTAAAAGATCTGGCATTGCTGCAGCTGTGTTGTAGTTTGCAGCTATGGCTCAGAATCAGTCCCTGGCTTGGGAACTCCCATATGCTATGGGTGCAGCCAATAAAAACACCTACGAAAACAAATAAACAAAGAAAGAAAAAAAAAACTGCAGTGCATCAAAAGTAAATCCTAAACCATTTCCTGCCCAGCTCACAGGGCTCCACTCAGATGAAAAAATCCATGTTTGCTGCGTCCCTTGTGAGAGGGACAGGGACGAGATTCCAGAGAGACCCCAGATTCACACAAAGAATATTCTTCTAACAATATTTATCACTGATGGTCATAAAAGCCTGGAAAAGTTGGCTTTTTGTTCCATGGCAACATTCAAGGAAGATGGATAGTTTTAAATTTGAAGACGTGACTGCTATTTTCCTCAATCAAATTTGTTATAGCTCTTTTATGGGAGCTGGGAAGAGAATCTGTCCAGCCAGAAACTTTGTTGCTTCAAGTCTGAAAGGATCCCTGCCACCTTATCAGAACTAATGCTTTCTCTGTGTAGTTGAAGACCTGGCTTCTGGTCCTGAATCCAAAGCCCACAGCAGAGCCAGAGAAGATGCTGCCTCAGAAAGAGACACCACTCAGAACCAGACAACAATTAGGATGTGTGAATGCAACTTCTGCACCTCAAGGGGCAGCTAAAGCTTTTTCCAGGACGACAAAGGCAGGGTCACCTGTCTGCCTGGAGAAACTGAGAGGCTTCAGAGTGAGTGAGGGCTTAACCCTCCCCAGCAGAGCTGAAAACGTCTGTCATGTTCTTCCCTGATATGATCATTTGTCAGCCATACACAGCATCCTCAAACACTTCTAACGTTAGTGGGTAAGCCAATCCACTTAAAAACCTGTTCCCATTTCAAGTGGGGTTTTTTTGTTTGTTTTTTTTTTTGTTTTTGTTTTTTGGTTTTTTTTTTTTTTGTCTTTTGTCTTTTCATGGCCATACCCACAGCATATGGAAATTCCCAGGCTAGGAGTCAAATCAGAGCAGTAACTGCCAGTCACAGCCACAGCCACAGCAATGCGGGATCCCAGTTGCATCTGCAACCTGCACCACAACTCATGGAAACGCCAGATCCTTAACCCATTGAGCAAGGCCAGGGATCGAACTGAGTCCTCATGGATATTAGTCAAGTTTGGTAACCACAGAGCCACAATGGGAAATCCTCATTTCAAGTATTAATGGGGGGCTCTTCATGATCTCAAATCAGATTCTTCCTTGGCCAGCTCTCCAGCCCTTCCTGGAACTGGAGGCACTCTGCCATCACTACTGGTCCTCAGAGCATCATTGCTGCTTCCTCTCAGCGAAACCTGAAGTGGTCCAGTCAATAACCTCTTGACAGCCTCTTATAGGACTAGTCCTTGTGATATAAGACTGAAGTTTCTCTTTCAAGTGTATTTCCTAGTAGGAGAAGAATTTCAAATTGCATGCAAAAATCAAATAATTTAAACCCATAGGCATTTTAGGAGTCCTAATCCATAGGAGTCCTAGTCCATTCCTTGGGGTTTCCACAGCTGGTAAAGTGAGGACCAGGGAAGAAACGTACACATTGTCTCATGGCTGCTCACACAAACCCTGCCATCATCCTCTGCTCACAGCCGGAAGGTCCGGTTTGGTTTGGATTTTGAACACTGATCTGATTACACCTCCACCCATAAATTCAGGACAAAGTCCAAATAGCTCAGCAGGGAATTCAAGGTCTTTCACAAGCAGACTCCAATGTGCTGATTTAACCCAATCATTTGTCCACACCTGCCCACATCCCCATCCTTGCCACACACCCTGCATGGCCACCAAAGGAATTAAGTGCCACTCAGGAGATGCCCCTAATGTGAGTGCTTTTATGCCCCCCTCTGCTTCATGACTCCCCCCTCAGCTCCATCTGCCTCCCTGAATTCTCATCAGCTCATGAGACATCCTGCTTTGGAAGGAGCCACCTCAGACTCCCCGGACCTCTTCGCATGCCTAAAGCATCCAGTACATTCTTCTGTGAAGCCTGGGTGTCAGCTGAGGTCACCCTGCCTTTTGAGGTTCCCCACGCTGGCTTGCGCCCCTACCCGACATGCTATCCAATTTGACATTCTCTTCAAGATCCTGTGTCTACACTTACTTTCTTGCAGGTCCCCATTTCCTAATCCAGACCTGGTGACCCTTCCTGTCACCTGCAGGCCCTGTCCTTCCCTCTGCCCCACATAGCGGCTCTGTCTGATGTCCCTCACCATGGGGGCAGGGGTGCATGTTGTAGAGCAGGCCTTGTGAAAGTAGGGGGCTGGGGAAATTCAGTGGCTGGAAACCAGACATGTCCATTCTCGAAGGCCCTGGGGGCTCTGCCACCAGAACCTTTCACTGATATTTATGCTAGAGATTATTCCCATATATGTATTATGCAGGTACTTTTTTTTCCCCAGAAGAATGAGCTTATTCTCAACACACAGTTTGAATTTGTTTCCTTCACTCAATACCATGAAAATTCCATGTCATGAAATATTCTTCAACTGCATTCAAAGTATTCAATTTTCTGGATTATTGCAATTGAGCAAGTATTTTATTGTTGGGCATTTAAATTGAAAATTCTTTGCCATTGACACACAATTACTCTAGTCCTTCCTGTAATATTTCTAGAATTTATCTTATCATAAATACTCTGATTATTTCACTGTTTTCCTGGCATCACTGCAGACGCAACCACTATGCTATGAAAGTTCCTGTCTTTCAGGTAGACAACCATTTACTAGGCACTCGCATTCCTTGGAAGACCCAAAAGACATATGTGTGGCTCTGAAAGATCAGAAAGGAGGACACAATTCTAATAATAAAAATTTTAATCATATTTGTTTCCTATTGATGGTGTAACAAATTGCCACAGACAATTGGCCTTAAAGCAATGCCAATTTATTTATTTTTATTTTTTTATTCTTTTTGTCTTTTTGCCTTTTCTAGGGCCGCACCAGTGGCATGTGGAGGTTCCCAGGCTAGGGGTCTAATCGGAGCTGTAGCCGCCAGCCTACACCACAGCCACAGCAACACCAGATCCAAACCATGTCTGCGACCTACACCACAGCTCACGGCAATGCCGGGTCCTTAACCCACTGAGCGAGGCCAGGTATCGAACCCGCAACCTCATGGTTCCTAGTCGGATTGGTTTCTGCTGCGTCACAACGGGAACTCCCCAATTTATTATCTTAACAGTTCTGTGGATCAAAGGCAGATGAGTCTCAGTGGATTAAAACCAGGGTCTTGGCAGGCTGCATTCCTTTCTGGAGGTTCTAGGGGATAATCTATTCCCTGGCCTTTTCCAGCTTGGAGAGTCTGTCCACATTCTGCGGCTTATGGCCTCTTCCTCCTCCACCTTCAAAGCCAACAACGCTGCATTTCTCTGAACCTCTCTTCCACAGTCACTTCTCCTCTGATTGCATCTGGGAAAGGTTTTTGATTCTCAGGATTTGTGTGATTGCATTGTGTCCCCCTGGAAAATTCAGAAGTAGTCTCCTCATCTCAGGGTCCTTCATCCTCATCACACCTGCAAAATCCTGTTTGCCCTGTGACATACATACTCATAGGTTCCAGGGATGGGGGTGCAGGCATCTTGGTGGGTGGGCATTATTCTGCCCACCACATGACAATAGCTACTGTTTATCTAGTTGTTATTATCAGTGTTGAACAAAGAATGTTTCAGGCATTATCTCACTTAACTCAGCCCTGAATTCATGAGGCAGGTACTATTTTCTCCCTGGACAGATGAGGGAACTGAATCTGAGAGCAGTGATTTAAAGTCGAGGTTAATTCTCATGAGTAACACAAGTCAATGAGAACTTCCTGGGGGAACTGCTGTTTATAACACTGAGTTAGCCTATTCTGTGTTTAATCTACTTACTGTTCATGAAGGGTTAGGGAATCCTCTGTTGACAGCTGTTGAGCTGGGTCAGATGTGGACGCCCTGACCACAGAGGCAGGGGCTTTGGGCTGCTGCCATTTTGGTAAGTTTGGCACATTTTCTGTGGAATCAGACATGGCTCAGTGGACTTACCTCAAACTGTGCTTCACTCTGCATATATATTTTTACTGTGATCCCTTTACCTTTTTACTTCACTTTGTATAATCTGTAGTTAAACTTAATTTTAGTTAAAATTTGTGCCTTAATTTTAGTTACCATGGTTTTAAGTTTTAAAATATCCATTTAGGAGTTCCCGTCATGGCTCAGTGTTAATGATCCTGACTAGCATCCATGAAGACGCAGGTTCGATCCCTGGCCTTGCTAGGTGGGTTAAGGATCCGGCGTTGCCATGAGCTGTGGTGTAAGTTGTAGATGTGGCTTGGATCTGGCATTGCTGTGGCTGTGGCATAGGTCAGCGGCTACAGTTCCTTTATGACCCCTAGCCTGGGAATCTCCATGTGCTGTGGGTGCAGCCCTAAAAAGACAAAAAAAAAAAAAAAAAAAAAAAAAAAAAAACCATTTATTTTTTCCAGGGTGCTAGTGAAAATATTCATCTTGTCATTTAATTTCTGGAACATGAATCTGTTATTTGAAAGTTCTTAAAAGCCTGATGACAGAATGGGAGAAAACAGTGTCAAATGATGCAACGGACAAGGGCTTAATCTCTAGAATATATAAACAACTTATACAACCCAACAGCAAAAAAACCAATCAATCAATGGAAAAATGGGCAAAAGACCTGAATAGACATTTCTCCAAAGGAGATATAAAGATGGCCAGCAAACACATGAAAAAATGCTCAACATCGCTGATTATAAGAGAAATGCAAATCAAAACTACCATGAGATATCACCTCACACCAGTCAGAATGGCCATCATTAATAAATCCACAAATAACAAGTGCTGGAGGGGCTGTGGAGAAAAGGGAACCCTCCTGCACTGTTGGTGGGAATGTAAACTGGTACAGCCACTATGGAGAACAGTTTGGAGATACCTTAGAAATCTATCCATAGAACTTCCATATGACCCTGCAATCCCACTCTTGGACATCTATCCGGACAAAACTCTACTTAAAAGAGGCACATGCACCCGCATGTTCATTGCAGCACTATTCACAATAGCCAGGACATGGAAACAACCCAAATGTCCATCGACAGATGATTGGATTCGGAAGAGGTGGTATATATACACAATGGAATACTACTCAGCCATAAAAAAGGATGACATCATGCCATTTGCAGCAACATGGATGCAACTAGAGAATCTCATACCGAGTGAAATGAGCCAGAAAGACAAAGACAAATACCATATGATATCACTTGTCACTGGAATCTAATATCCAGCACAAATGAACATCTCCTCAGAAAAGAAAATCATGGACTTGGAGAAAAGACTTGTGGCTGCCTGATGGGAGGGGGAGGGAGTGGGAGGGATCGGGAGCTTGGGCTTATCAGACACAACCTAGAATAGATTTACAAGGAGATCCTGCTGAATAGCATTGAGAACTTTGTCTAGATACTCATGTTGCAACAGAAGAAAGGGTGGGGGAAAAATGTAATTGTAATGTATACATGTAAGGATAACCTGACCCCCTTGCTGTACAGTGGGAAAATAAAAAAAATTATAAAAAAAAATGGGAAAAAAAAGGAAAAAAAAAAAAAAACTGGCAAGGCCATCAACATCATGGAAAGCCTGAGAATCTGCCACAGTCAAGAGGAGCATAAACTGATATGATGGCTAAATGTAATATATTCTACATATAAATATATTCTAAATGAAATGCTGTAACAGAAAAAGGACATCAGATAACAAAGAAAATCTAATTAAACTATGGTTATTGTTTAGCAAAGAAAAAAAAAAAAAAAAAAGCCTGATGACAGCAATATCACAATCTCCAGTGGCTCTACTTCTATTGTTCAATTTTTTTCCCTTGGTTCAATCTTGTTATTTTTTAAGACTGGTCTTTTTTTTTTTTTTTTTTTTAGGGCCATACTTATGGCATATGGAGGTTCCCAGGCCACAGCCAACGCCAGATCCGAGCTGCATCTGGGACCTACACCACAGCTCATGGCAACACTGGATCCTCAACTCGCTGAGCAAGGCCAGGGGTGGAAACTTTGTCCTCACGGATACTAGTCAGATTCATTTCCACTGAGCCACGGGAACTCCCAAGACTACTCATTTTTGATTGAATGTTGGACATCGGAATGAAAGTATTGAGAAAATGCCTTTCAGAAAGCTGATAATCTTTGTTCTTAGTCATGGATGAGAAAATCCGTTTCCCCACATCACAGCAACACTGGGTGTCACTATCTCTAGCAAAGACAACTTATCTTTGTATCTTTGCAGTATAAACCTTTCTAATGGCATGGAGTTTAGAATTCCACATTTCTTGAGTACTAGTGAGGTAGAGCCTTATATCTTATGCTTACTGGCCGTTTGCATTTACTCAAAAGAATGTTTTCAGTGTAAACATTCACTTGGATCATGGACATTGAACATTATTGAACAGGTCTGATGAATAGAAAAGGAAAATACAGCAAGTCTCTACCACGAATTCACCCAGTGACCTGATCAATTAAAACACCTCCAAACCATCAGTGTTTACTCCTTTTTAAAGACACCAACATCAATTTCCCAATTGATGGGAGCCATTTCATATTTAAGCCATTTGGTTTTCTGGCCACAGAGATGCCAGATTCTGCAGGGTCTATTACAAATGCAGTCAGGAAGGAAGAAGCAAGGTCAAAGTTCACAGTCCCATGGAGAAGAGAGATGCCCAGGCTCGGAGCAGACGGCCACTCCAATGTCCACTGTTCTTCCCATTTCAGTGGCCATCATCACAATGGGCAAAGGAGAGAGTTGCTTTTGCAAATCTTTTTGACCCTGACTGCACCCTGTGCCAAGCAGCCCTCCTGGGATCTGTCTTCTCAAAAACCCCATCTCTCATGATTACTCTCATGCAAAGGACATGCCGGCAGCAACGTCTGCAGCAGAGCAGGGTCTGGGCTTATTTCAGGTGTTTGCTTTCTAAATAATCCCCTTGGCAAGTGCCAAAGCAACTGGACTTGGGCATTTAATTAGTCATTTTTAAAATAAGGGGGTGGAAAGAAGTTTAGGAGGGGAGAAGGAAACCTTTCTGTTTTCCTCAACCCCATACCAATTCTCCTCGGGCTCCCTCATGGTTGCACAGGCAGCAGTTCTGGGGCCAAATCCAGGGGGCCTGCCATGCAGGGTTCCAGGAGGGATTTTCACACTTAATGACTCCCCAGGTGGCCCTTACATGTTCATCAGTCAGTGGGTAATTGGGAGTTCCTGCTTGGGGACTGGATTTTCTGTCAACAAGATCTTGAAGACCAGCTTCCCACTGGTTCTCAATGGGCTTTTATGGCTGAGACTCCAGATCCAAGGCTTTTTTCAAAGGCTTTATACAGCAATTAATGGCTACAAGCAAACACCCAAACCTCAGATGCTGACCCAGCGCCAGATTCTTCACTGCTATGGAGACTCCAATGGCCGTGTTTGTTCTCTGAAGTTGCTCTAAATGGGGAGTATTTTACAGCCATAAATAACTGCTCTTCTTAGCTGAGGGTTGGTGGGGGCGGGGGGTGTGTTGGGGACAGGTGAGCCTCAGAAAGATATATTTTTAAAGAAGAGAAACAGTAAACTTATTATGCCTCAAGAAATTTCCAAGGATGCCCCATATATTCCTTACAGGAAATACCCTATAATTTTCCTTACTTTCATGCCAATTTTCCTTACTTTTTTACTTTAATGAATGAGGCGTGCAGCCATCCCTGTTAGCGCTCGTCCCTTTAACATTTTTTCCATATTGTTATTTGGAGACTGGCTTTCCCTGCAGACTCCTTTCTACCCACACACATGGTGGCTTGAAACCAGCTATCCAGATGGTCCTTGCAGGCTGGGGGTCCTCTGGCCACCATGCCTGGGCCAGGCAGAGCAGCAAAGACACTCATGGGTCATGTGGACGGGCAGGGAAGGGAGTGGGGCAGGGTGGCAGCTGGAGGGCATCAGGCATACGAAGTAAAGAAGGTTCTGTGTCACCCATCCTCAGCCTGCGTGATAGCCACTTGGGAACGCAGGCTGAACTGGGGAGGTGGCCCGGGGAGACGATGGGTGGACAAGACCTGCAGGTTGTGGAGGGGGACATGGGCTCCCCGTGGTGACATGTTCCTATCAGCTGAGAACGTCTTGAGCTTTTCCGGGTCGGAGTGTTTCCCAACTCCAGATGGTGGTTGTAATCCTCTGTTCTCGCTGAACGCTGAACTCTGGCACTGCTGCTGGGGGGTTCAGGGGAAGCTCCCAGGGAGTTTCATGAAAATAAAAAGGCTACTTGTCGTGACCTTTAGGTCTTTTCCTTTTTAGAACAAAATAAATGTCAAGTGCTAAGTTCTAGGGAATATGGAGCCTGGGCCCGAGCCCCACCTCTCCTGGGCTCGCCGGGTTCGCCTCTGTTCTCTCCTCGATTCTGTTTCTTTTCCTGTAAAAAGATGGTATTGGCTCTGGCCTCGCTGTGAGATGAAAGTCAGTGTTAGGAAAAGGGCCCAGCATATGACTGGCACTTAGAAATGTGAGCTGTTGCTAGTATTTTACTTATCAGAGGTGAACAACGAACATAACACTTACTTTGATAAATGAACAAGAGGTGGGCAGAGGGGAGCTGAAGGAGAAAGCCTGGAGGTAGGAGCAGCCCCACCCTGTCTTCCCTCTGGGGAGGAGCCTCAGAGCATCCAGGGTGCCTTTTCTCAGAGACACCCGGCCCTGTGCAAGCCAGCCTTTTCCTGCCCATCAGCCTCCAGGCCCCTCGAGGGTCTGGTGGTCTCTCCCTTCCAGGGAGATGCCTTCTCCCTCAGGCTCTTCATTCCCAAAAAGCAGCTTGGATCCTTGGGGGCCCACCCAGTCTGTCCCCGGAGACCCCAGGCCGTTCCTTGGACTGCTGATGGGCATTCAGGGATGGCCAGATCTCCACTGCCAGGGTCAGTGCCCTTTTGTGGTTTGTGCTGGGAATGGGGAACAAGGTGCTTGGAATCCCAGCTCTGAGCACGCAGGCGTCAATGGGCAGTCACAGAGCCAGCCAGGCTCAAAGACCGGGAGATAGACTCCACTTCTGCATGGGATTCCTGAAGAGCCTGCTCTATGTACCATTATCCCTGACCTACTCATGAAAACAGCTGGCTGCCTTTGCCCCAGCCCTGGACTTCTCAGGGGGGCCTTTATGGGGCAACCAGACAGCAGTCGTTATGAGCAGAAGGGGCCCCTCAGCCACGTGAGTACTGCCCTCAGCTTGGCCCCCCAGAATGACTTGGAAAGAGGATTTCTTTCTCTGTTCCTATGTAACATCTACAACATCTGGCCAGGTGCTCCAGAGGCTGAACACACACATTTACGTCGTACCCTCTTCATGCTCACTCTCCCACATTTCTCTACTTTCTCACAGTGGATGGCATTTGACACCTGCCTGAATCACTGCAGGAAGCTTCTGCTGAAACACGCTTTGTAGTTAAGTGGCAGCATCTTGCTTTATAGACTCTCCTTGTCTGATAGCTCTATTTGCTATGAAGTTTCATCTTATTTATACACAATCATCCAAGAAGATGAAGGAGAGGAAAGTGAAGGGGGGAAGAGGAGAGGGTCGGAAGGAGGAGGGACCATTGCTCTAATTTTGCTGGGAGGGAAGAGCAGTTTGTGGAGTCATATGTCACCATGTTAGGCTTACAAATAAAGACAGCGGCAGCCGCTAGTGCTCAAACACAGGACGCAGACTCCCTGTCTGCCCGTCTTTCTTTTTCTAAAGAAAATTAACTTCCAAAAATATTTGCATTGACTTTTAAAGAAAGTTTCTCTTCACGTCTCTCATGTTTAGCTACATTCCTCATTTGAGTATTGAGTTTGAGTCCTTTTTAAAAAGTTTAAATAGAGTCAAAAGCTATCCACTAAAAGCTGAAGCCAAGCTTAGAGAAAACATCCTGTAAATGGAAAGAACACCATAAATGTGACAAAGTGGAGAGAAAACCCTGCCTCCCATTTAAATGGCATTGAAGGCAGCCCATCTGAAGCCCCCTTCTGATCATCTGACTCCCCTGGGGTGGGAATGGAGATCTGGTCTTGGGGTGCTGTCTTTGGGGCACAGGTGGGGCCAGCATGAAGAGAGGCCCCAGAGTTTCCCAGTGACCAAGGGGCTAAGGACTCAGTGTTGCCACTGCTATGGCTTGGGTTCAATCCCTGGCCCAGGAAATTTTGCATGCTGGAAAATTTGGGTGTGGCTGAGGGGAAAAAAAAAATAAGGAGGCCCTTATTTGATTAAATGTTCTGGAAGCAACCAGTGGCAGGACCACACCAGCATCACGGTATCCTTGTCCCCTGCAGGAGTCCCCTCCAAGTGGCCACCCCCTGTGGTGACCACCCTCTGCCCCACCCATCCCCATGGCTCAGCATTGGGAGGTCTGTCCAGTTTGTAGCTTGGCTCCAGGGAGAGCACGTGGTGGGCAGCACAGCAGGGAGGACAGAACAAGGGGAGGGCTGAGAGCCAGGTACTGGGCCTAGACCCCCTAGTCCAAGGGCAGGTGCAACTCTGCTCTGCCCCGTGGGTTGGAGATGAGCAGCCCTGCTCTAGGCCCCACACCCACTGCTTCTTGGCTCCAGGACACCTTCTAGTGGGCCTCCCTGTCCAGAACCAGAAACGTCATTTCCCTCCTGGATCATGTCCCCCAGCTGGACTCACACAGCCATTTCCTTTTTTCACGTCTTAAAGACCAACACGAAACCAAAAAAATCCTTCCGAATCTTCCAATTCCTCTGCATTCTCCCTCCAGGGCTGTCCAGCTTTCACCCCCTGTGCATCACCCAAAGGCTCTGGACAGGGTGAGTGCTGTCCTGTAGCTGCTGCCACCCCACCCCCACTTCCCACCAGCCTGCCAGCCCCCAACCCACCCCCATGCTGCAGGCACACGCAGGCGCATTGTGCTCTCCACAGCACCTTTCTCAAGCCCTCACCTGGGCTTTCTTCCCACCTCCGGGGCTGGTCCCCCACACTTCCCCAGGGAGGGCCTTCGGCTCTTTCCTGAGCCTCTTCCTTTCAAGCCACAGGTTTCAAGGCCTTAAGTGTCACGACCCCGTGGGTCTGTCCCCTGGTCCTCTCCTCCTGCGCACATGGGGCCATTCAGATCTCAGCACCAAGTGTGAAAGGGGCTGAGCACAGAATGTCTGGAGGCAGCCCTCCCAGGGCTCTGCTCCTCCTCAGTCTTGCCTGGCTTGGGAAATGGCAGCTCCCATGGCTCAGGCCACACATTCAATTCTTCTGTGAAACTCACAGCACTTATGACTTTGAACACAGTCAAAACCCAGATTGGGACTTGAACCCACAGTTTTTAAATTAGAATCACTTACTCGGTGTCTGGACTTACTGAGGTTCAGGTTTTTTGTGCCTCAGTCAGATGAAATTAGATGGAATTCCATGAAAGGCAAAGCGATAGGCAAGAAATAGATCTATTTAGATAAGATGCTTGTGAGAGATACAAGCAGGCAGAGGCAAGGAGACTTTGTGCTGAGCATTCGGTGGGCTGCAGTTGTATTATCCAAGGGAAGTGGGGAGTGGGAAAAGACTGCCTCTTCCTTTCAAATAGTAGCTCAGTATCTGGTAAGAGTGTATTCGACCCTATAAGGTCAAACTAGGACTGTAAGGTGCTTATTCAAATCAGCAGAATGGTGGTTTTTAAAAGCCTGCCCTTGGTCCTAGGGGTCATTGACTTGCTAAACTTGAACGCAGGCCTCCTTTTGATGACCTGAGGCATATCTCAGGTCATTATTTTATTTTGGTTTTGTAGTTATCTTATTTGTGGTTTTGTAGTTAAGCAAGCCTGCTTCGTTCTGATGGGTTTCTTGAGCAATTATTAACTTACAGTGGTCTCCCAAACTTCCCTAGGTTTCCCCTACTGGGGCTTCTACAACTACCTGTGTAACTGTCCTACTCCATCTCTATCACCTGGACGCCCCTCCTTCTGTGCCCTGTTACTCACATGCACCCACTGTGGGACCACCGATCCCATCATGATTGCATGACTCCGGACCCTGTCTCCCTGCCCCTGGCTTGTTGCAAACAGCCTCTAGCTCACCCCCTGCACTCTCACCTCAACACGTAAAAAGAGGGACCCTTTCAGGTAGAAGCCAAGGGGTCC
Organism: Sus scrofa; assembly: GCF_054392235.1. Classification (NCBI taxonomy): domain Eukaryota; kingdom Metazoa; phylum Chordata; class Mammalia; order Artiodactyla; family Suidae; genus Sus; species Sus scrofa. The sequence continues at coordinate 156,286,504 of NC_139383.1, forward strand.
CTTGTCCTGTCTGCAGCCCCTGCCCCCACAAGAAACAGAAAGAAGCCCCTGCAGTGGAGCCCCAGCCCCGGCCCTGCCACCTGATGTTGGTGACATCTCTTCGCCTATTTTGCTCCTTCCTTCCCAGCCTGGCACCCTGCCTTCCTGAGCTCAGGGCTAAGCTGATCCTCTCAGGGCCGCCCCCATTTCCTGCAGAATTTACTCTGATCTCACCACCTTGGAGACCCCCTCCCTGCCCCATACCTATTTAAATAGCGACTTCCCTGGGGGCCACTTCCTGTCCTCTTTTTCTGCTTCACTTTCCTCCTTATCACGTATCTCTGTGTATGTTTATTTAAGTGTCCTGTGTGTGTATGCCTCCCCCATTGGACTGTAGCAGAATGTCCACTCCATAAAAACAGGGCAGGCATGGCGTCCATTTTGTCCACTCTGCATCCCCAGGGCCCAGACTGGAACCGGACACAAAGGTGGTCATCTGAGAACAAGCCAACTACTCAGCACAACTCCTTCTGGCATCTTGCCTGCCCTGCCCAGCCACCTGGGGTGGAGCCATCAGGTTGTGCGGGTGGAAAAGTACAGCGCAGTTCGGGATGGCCCATGGAAGAGGAAGTGCAAGGTGGGCTGAGCTCCTGAGTCTGCAGTGAGGGTCTCAAGGTGGGCCTGCTCTCATGGACGAGGAGGGGACTGACAGCCACAGTGGACAGTCCAGATGACACGTTCAGAGAGAAAAACTCTTAAGACATAGCATTCAGGAGGCCATGGGGAAAACCGGGGACACTTGGGGTTTGCAAAACTAATCTTCTTCCTGACCAGGATGCAGATGTCACATCACAGAGTGTGAGGGACACCACAGAGCCAGGTGGGAAGGTGCTGGGGCGTGGTTGGCAAGTCGCCTAATGTCCTCAGTCTTCTCGTCTGTAAAATGGGGATGGTCTTGGTATTTTTCTCCTGAAAACATATGTATTAAATACACACACATCTATAGCTTAGGACAGTGCCTGGCACTTAGTAAATGCCCTAGAAATATTTGCTATTAATATTTTCAAGCATATAAAATAATGCCAAAAGGCTAATGAGCAATAGATTCCTTCATTTTTCTAAGCTGTAGTTCACAGTTGCATATCAGGTAATTTTTTTAAAAGTACAGGACAAAATGAACTTCTCATTTGTGAATGTTTACACATTTTCACAATTTTGTTTCATTTTAAAAGAAGGTTGCTGCCAAGCCCCCCGCTTTTCACTACTGACTGTGAAATGTGGTCCACCTTTCGGTGGATTCAAAGGGACTTTATCCAGGTCCAGTATGGACTGATGGGGGAAGTGTGCTCTCCAGAGAGGGCCAAGCCAGGGCTGGGGAAGTGAAGAATCCCAGTTATACTAGATGTCCTCAAATGAGCACCGCAGGTGGCCTCTGTGGGGGTCCGTCCAGGTTTCATTCACGAATTCACCCAGGGAGTTCCCGTCGTGGCTTAGCACTTAAGGAACCTGACTAGGATCCATGAGGACACAGGTTCAATCCCTGGCCTTGCTCAGTGGGTTAAGGATCCGGCATTGCCGCAAGCTGTGGTGTAGGTCGCAGACACGGCTCAGATCCCGCGTTGCTGTGGCTGTGGCATAGGCCGGCGGCAACAGCTCTGATTCAACCCCTAGCCTGGAAACCTCCATATGCCACGGGTGCAGCTCTATAAAGCAAAAAAAGAATTCATCCAAACATATTTATGTGCATCCGCTGGGGCTTGGAATCCAGCTGGACCTCGTGGAGGGTAGAAGGACAGGTAACAGGCTTCTGTTACCATGTGTGATAGCACAATCTGGACAAGATGGAGAACAAGCAAGGGCTGCCCTCAGCCCCACAGCATCAACTTTGGAAAGCCCACGGGAGAGGGCGGGAACACAAAACTAGAAAGTCCTAGGGAGACCCAAGGCTGATGGAAACCCTGAGATGGTGATGCAGGCCCTGGGAAGTTCGGTATCTGTCTGGCCCATTCCTCAGAGACAGAGATCAGCAGCCTAGCCCGGCAGCCTTGTGTCAGGGAGGCTCTGGTGGGATAGCCCCAGTCCTGTCAGGTGAGGGCCTGATGGAAGCCAGGCACTGGCAGCTCAGTTGTCCTCCAGCACTCCCTCCTTGCCTCTCCCTCTGCTCCCCAGGGCTAGTGAGCTGTGATCTGAAGCCAGCCTCTTCCTGGGCCACCAACATATATGAATTTAAGAATTCTGGTGGAGCAACAGCCAAGAAGGGCTCATCCCTCTCTCTCTTCACTCCCTCCAGGAGAGACACAGACACCCAGGTCGAGTCTTGGCCCCTATTACCTGTCCCCAAACAGGGTGACAATACTCCCAAGGGCAGAAGCCCACAGGCCAAAGGCAAACTGAAGACGCAGCAGTACTCATATGGAGCCTACACACCAGACCACAGCCACCCACAGAGCAGAATTTTCAGACAGATCCAGAATTTAAAATAAGTACAATAAATATTCTCAGGCAAGGGAAGGTATAAATAATACAAAACAGAAACAAGGAGCCATAAAAAAGAACCAAAGGGAGGAAAATATAACCATGGAAAGAAGGATAATGATAGAGGGGACCCCAACACAGATGGTTTTGGCAGGATTGTGAGCGGTGGTGGGGGGTGACTTGGGGGAGGGGGTGAGCCCCGCTTTGGGGGGGGTGCACCTGGGACTCCAGGCCCGTCAGGAGCAAAGGCCTAGATGTGCACACAGAATAGGAATGAATCTTAAGGTCATGGTGCTGAGTGAAAATAAGAAACTAAACAAGGTCGACAGAGTACTATTAACCAGGTAAACTTAACAATACAAAACTGTGTGTCAGCAGGTGCGTGGATAACCAACTGTGGTCTCCCTACCCCTCGGTCTTAAAAAGGAAGGAAACTCTGACACAGGCAATGATGTGGATGAACCCTAAGACATTGGGCTCAGTGAGATAAGCCGGTCACCAAAGAACAAATACTGTGTGAGTCCATTCACATGAGGTCCCTGGAGGAGTCAAATTCCTGATGATACAAAGTAGGAGGGTGGCTGCCAGAGGCTGGGGGAGGGGAGAGGGGGGAGTTAGTGTTTGGCGGGTTCAGAGTGTCAGTCTGGGAAGATGAAAAGAGTTCTGGGGATGAATGTGAATGTTCGTACTGCCACTGAAATGTACACTTCGAAATAGTTAAGGTGGTAAACTTGACGTTAGATGTATTTTACCATGTTAAAAAAAATCTCAAGAAAACTAACAAAGATGATGTGAAAAAACACTGGTTGGGACATATACGGACACAAACAAATAAAAGGATGCACACACAACCTACTGGGATATTGAGGACACAAAAGGGAATAAACCAGACAAATCATCCAAAGGGCTGTAGTATGGGGCAGATGGCAACCTTGTGCCCAGTCCAGAGAATGGCACCCACGTCCTCACTGAGGAGTGAGCAGCCCATCTGGGAGACTGGATTACCTCAGAAGCAGCTTTGCGAGGCAGGGCTCCCACACACGGGACTCAGCCACGAGCGCTTCCAAACTCTGGTTCCCACAAACACCTTTACCGCTGTCCAGGGTCCCTGTCTCCACTGTTCAGCTGCACCCGATGCCCGTCCCCACCTTGCTGGCCACCTGTCACCCCCTCCTCCCACACCCACGACCATGGCCAACACACATTTCTGCAGGCTGGTGAGGGGCCCGCAGCTGGGCTCGGTGCATGCAGAAGGTGCTTAGTGTGTTTCTGTTGGATGGGAGTGAATGACAGGGATGCAGAAGAGGGCAAGTTCTCTGGGCCTGGAAAAATGACAGAACACCTCCACTTAAAGGACCCCAGTCAATGGCTCTTCTCGAGCCAGGTGGCCTAAACCTCGTTCTAAAACTCAGGAGCCTACGAATGGCCACTTTCTCCATTTCTCAACGCCCTGAACTTGGTGTTAAGTTTAACCTCTGATTCCATCTGGTGACAGGACCTCCATCTGGCCTCCTTCTCTGCCCCGATTCTCTTCTGCCTGAGGCCTGGTGGGGGCAGAGTTGCCCTGGTAACAGTGAGCACACTTAGTCACTCAGCTAAGCCTGGGGACTGCTGTCTTGGAGCTGGTCAGCCCAGTCTCTGTAAGAGTGGTGGAGACAGGAGTTTGCTAGAGCCCTTCCAGCTTGCAATCCTATTTCCAACCAGTGAGACAGACAGATTTGGGGTGCCACCCAGCCTTCGCCAGCATGCTGCCAAAGTTTAATTGATGTGTGCAGTTTTGGGAATAGCTGAGTCTGTCAGAATGCCCAGGTGAGAGGGGCGGGAGGCAGTGCAGGGCAGGCTGTGCCTCCTACACGCCCAGAGGTGAGAAGCTGGGTGGTCTACGGAGCAGGCCTGAAGTGGCTCTGACCAAAAGCTGCCAGGACAGGACAGGCCTTCTCCACAGCGGCATCAGGGCTCATGGCTGAAATCAACTCTGGGTAATCGTAAGGAGAGGCATTTATTAAACAGAGAGCAAGTGGCTAGAGAATCCCTTGCGGAGAATGATCAGGAACCCAGAGGGGCTGGGTGACCAGGACCTCAGCCCAAGTCCCACCCAGACATGTGGCTGGGCCACTGTGGCTGGGCACCTGCTGAGCCCTGAGCCCCTTCCAGGGATCAGCAAAAGCATTCTGGCCTTTTAGGTGTTTGTAGAATGAGGCAGGGTCTTGCCTCCCACTGGAATGGCTGATTCTCCAGAAGTGAGAAGGCCATTCTGATGCTGGACAAGCATACAATAAAAATGACCAAGCAGCTGCTCAGTGACCACAGATATTTCTAGACCCTGTGGGCCACTCTTTTGCTAAGGTAGAATCATCGCTGACTGCTGTGGTGATGTTGTGATTCTTTTTACCCCTTCAAGTGTTCTTTCGGATTTCTAGTTGTCAGAACTGTGCTGTGAACACAGAAAATTTATTCCAATACCTTAGATAGCCTTGTGCTTTTTTCTCAGAGTATAAAAAGATATTTACTTTGTGAAGCCCAGGACTAAATACCCAATCCAAATATTTGTTCTAATAAACTAGAAGTTATTTTAACAAGGATTGATGTGCATGGCCCCAATCCTTGTACAGACTGGTCAGAATGGGACACCACTCAGCATTTCATCCTTTATAGTAAATGGCCAGGTGTGTAAACAACAGTTTGAAGAGTTGTCTGTGGGTCAAGGTCAATTGCGGTTTGGGCAGGATGGGCAGCAATTACTGGGAGGTGCCCAGGGTTGTGGGTCTGTGGTTGGCCAACTCCACAGTCAATGCCTAGATGATGAAATAGGGGTTGTGCTCCCACTGTGACACCTGTGAGACCCGTGTTGGAATTCAATATGGGAGCATTCCTCAGACCTGGACTGGAATTTCATGTCCAGGTGATCCCTTGTACAGGCTTATGAAGTCTCCGTGGGAGGGTATGAAGGGAAATAAGGCCTGAGGTAAGTGCATAATCTTTCACTCCAGGCCTGATTCATACAGACGCAGTAAAGATAACCAGGTTCATGGAGGCCCGGCACATGGAAGGTGGGAGCGATCACAAAGACGCCTATGCTCCAGTCCCTGAGAATAGGCTAACAGGCTAGTGTGTCATCTCTGCGAAGTGGTCCTGCCTGGTGTCCCTGAAGGCCCAAGCGTGAGCTGGAGGATTTTCCAGCAAGCATGTTATTCCTTCCATAAGTTAGAGCCTCTCTACTTTCCAGGACCTGCCCGTGGCTGCGCACAGGGAGTCTGCAAGGACTCCTCCCAGGACAGTGCCTAAGGCCAGGACTACCCAGCCAGGGCTGTAGGGCACAGCTGCCCCGGCGTGGCGCCAGCGGCCTGCCAGAAGCCACCTCCCAGGCCCAGCTGCAGGGCTGGGTTTCCTGCAAACCACGATTCTGGAGCAGGGCCACCAACCTCATGATGCGTGTTTATGGTTTTCACGGCACCCCCGGGACAGCTGTGGGCCTTCCTGTCCCGGTCCTTACCGTGGAGAGAGCCCAGGGCTAGAGCTGCTGGGATCTGGAAACACTGACAGCTGCTAGTCCCCTAAAGCCTCTTTTGGCTTTGAGCAATCAGGGATGTTTGTTCATCTCTCCTGTAAACAGTTGTTTTCCCAGTGACTGCCCAGATCGAGTTAAATATTAACAAAGAGCTGCTCACAGGGCGTCTGCTTTAAATATTGAAGTAATTGCCGATAGGGCCCTGAGTGACTTGGGCTCAAACTGTTACTGCAATTGTCTCCCTGTTATGGAGCACTGGGAAATGTCAAACCTCTTGTTCTCTCTCCTCTTCTTCACTCTCTGCCCCTGCTTGTTCTCCACCTCTGGACGTCACTCCGGCCGGGTGGGACGTGATGGGAGGGGCGCACCTAGCCCATGGTGCACATGCGCGCATGTGCTCCGCACTCGTGTGCAGGTGGTGGGGCCGTGCTCTCCCAGCGCAGTATGACCTCTAAGCCGTCCTCTGCTTTGCTTTCCATCCACATCAGGGTTCGTGTGAGACGTGTGGTTTCTTCTGGAGGCTCATTGTGAAGATTAGGGCAGGATTAAGAGTGCAGATAGCAGCATGGGCCCTGCAGTCAGGATGGCCTGTGGCCTCCCCTCAAGGAGAAGGGGTGCCGAAGGGCCATCCTGGGACAGGGGGATGGAGCACGGGGCTCCCTGGAGCTGGAGCTGAAGTGGATGTCTCTGTGTCTGTGTGGCATCTGGTCATAGCCACAGGCCTTTGGAACATTCTGCTTGAAAACACAGCTTTACCTACAGCGAATACTTCAGTGGATCTGGCTGTAAATTAGCACCATGGGGAGAACAGAAGGCAGTGAGTTTCTCCTTCCTCGCTGAAGGTTGGGGATGAAACCACTGAAGGTTTCCACAGAAAAGGCAGGAAATCCTGAGGCAGGGTCGGGTGCTCCCAGCCCCCAGCTGGAGTCTCCTCTGCTGGGCAAGGAACCAAAGGAAGGCCCCGTGGAAGACCAACCTTTATCTTTCTCCAGCTTGGGCTAGAGATTTTTAACCTAATTTTATGAGACCCTTCAAGATAATTATGCATATCCTAAAAGCTATTGAGATCTTCTCAAAACTAAACTAATTAAAGTCCACTTTATCTCAAGAGTTACTGTGAGGCTCTCAGAATAAAATGAACTTCAATTCACTTTAATTTTCAAAAGAAACACTCTTTTTTTAATAGATATCTTTTTTAAAAATACCTTAAAAAAAAAAAAAAAAAAAAAAAAAAAAACAGGGAGTTCCAGTCATGGCGCAGTGGAAACTAATCCAGCTAGGAACCATGAAGTTGCAGGGTTTGATCCCTGGTCTCGCTCAGTGGGTTAAGGATCTGGCGTTGCTGTGAGCTGTGCTGTAGGTCACAGATGCAGCTCAGATCCTGCGTTGCTGTGGCTCTGGCGTAGGCTGGCAGTTGTAGCTCCAATTTGACCCCTAGCCTGGGAACCTCCGAATTCCTCAGGTGTGACAAAGTAAATAAATAAATAAATTAATTAATTAATTAAATTAAATAAGTTGCAATTCTCACTTAAAAAATGAAAACAAAACAAAACAAAAACGGGGAAGGGGATCAGAGTTACAAAACTGCAGTTCTGCTTGGCCCAGATGGGGTATCACCAAGTCCTGTGGCCACTTCCTGTGGGAGGAGCCTGTTGTAAGGTGTAGCCAGCAACAAGCCTAGGTGGTAGTGGAGAGTCCCAACAGTATAGCCTCTCTGCTTCTTACTCCCCTCATTTCTAAATGGAGAAAATAATAGTGCCTACCTCATAGTGTTCAGAGATTACCGTGGACCAGGAAGCATGGTACCTGGACACAGTAAGCCCTCAACAAATGTGCTGAAGCTATAGCAGTGCCCACAAGCAGGAACGAAACATTGCCTCAGGCAAGTAGAAAGCATCCATCGTGCACACAGCAGTCAGTGGTAGAGGCTGAGCTCGATGCCCTGGTCCAGGCAGCCTGGAGGCAGAAGCATTAGCAGTCAGATTTAAAGAAAAACAAAAATTCTGTCAGCCATAAAGTAATGGATGGGTGGGAACAGAGGAGAAAGAAAGGCAAAATCTGCAGCTCAGAACATTGTCAGAGGGAGGCTACAGGGGTGGCTGGATCTGGATTCCTCCCCGAACCTGAGGGGCATGGGCTATGAGCTGGCAAGCCTGGAAGGTCGGTGGAGGGGGAGGGGGTGTCAAAAATGCAGGGCTGATTAGGAATCTGTTTATGAAGCAGCTCAATCCATGGGCCTCCTTGCCTCTCCAAGGCACTGAGCTTACAACCTCAGACCAAAAAAGGACTCTGTTTTTAGAGAACTTGAACAAACTTCCCAAGATAAATTAGACTTCCAATGTGGAGGACTTACTCTAAAGCTGTTCTCCTCAAAATATGTTCCTTGACCAGCAGCATCAGCACCATCTGGGAACTTGTTAGACATGCAAATTCTCAGGCCCGCCCCAAACCTGCTGAATCAGAAGCTCTTGGCATTGGGGCCCATCCATCTGTGTTTTAACAGCCCCCCAGGAGACTGAGGCTACACTAAAAGCTGTGCCTCTGATGTAGAGCAGAGCTTCTGGCTGCATATTGGAATCACTTTAAAAAATGCTGATGCCAGAGAAATGCAAATCAAAACTACCATGAGATACCACCTCATACCAGTCAGAATGGCCATCATAAATATGTCCACAAATAACAAATGCTGGAGGGGGTGTGGAGAAAAGGGAACCCTCCTGCACTGATGGTGGGAATGTAAGCTGGTACAACCACTATGGAGAACAGTAGGGAGGTACCTTAGAAAACTATACATAGAACTATCATATGACCCAGCAATCTCACTCTTGGGCATACATTTGGACAAAACTCTACTTAAAAAAGACACATGCACACTCATGTTCATTGCAGCACTATTCACAGTAGCCAAGACAAGGAAACAACCCAAATGTCCATCAACAGATGATTGGATTAGGAAGATGTGGTATATATACCCAATGGAATACTACTCAGCCATAAAGAAGAACAAAATAATGCCATTTGCAGCAACATGGATGGAACGAGAGACTCTCATCCTGAGTGAAGTAAGTCAGAAAGAGAAAGACAAATACCATATGATATCACTTATATCTGGAATCTAATATATGGCACAAAGGAACCTTTCCAAATAAAAGAAAATCATGGACTTGGAGAATAGACTTGTGGTTGCCAAGGGGGAGGGGGAGGGAATGGAGGTGAATGAGGAGCTTGGGGTTAATAGATATGAACCTTTGGAATGGATTAGCAATGAGATCCTGTTGTGTCACACTGGGAACTATGTCTAGTCACTTATGATGGAGCATGATAATGTGAGAAAATAGAATATGTACATGTATGTGTAACTGAGTCACCATGCTGTGCAGTAGGAAAAAAAAATGTATTAAAAAATTAAAAGAAAAGAAAATGCTGATGCCTAGGGCCCCACCCCAAAGAGATTCAGATTTCATCGGTTCTGCATGTAGCCTAGGAATCAGAATTTTACAACATTTACCAAGTCCAGCCACTGGTCAAGAATAAGGCCTTCCTACTTAGCTTGTACCAGCCCATTGGCCCAATTGCTCATCCCACAGCTTCTAGGCCACAAGCCTGGTCCACTTAATCAAATCTAACTTACACTCCCCAGTTAAAGGAGAGGCCTCGTGGGGGTACAGACCAGCTGAAACCACTGGAGAACCACAGACCAGTTCTTCAGGAGAGTTGGCCATGAGCTGCACTCTCAACTGTGAAAGGAGGGCCAAGGATCCCCAGCCCCTTAAAAAAGAAATGTGAAGATTAGTAAGCAAAACAATCAACCCTATAGGAAAAAGGAATAATACAGGGATCACAAGATAATTCCTAAAAATTCTCATATCCTCAGAGGGATATGAGAAGTTATTAAATCTGTAAAACCAAAACTGATGCTATGAAAAGGAAATAATTACACAATCAAGAAGAAATCTTAGAAATTAAAAATATGATTTTACAAAAAAAACTTTCAACAAAAGGAAATTGGGAAGCTTCCCAGATGATAGGACAAAAATGAGAAAGAAACCAAAAGCATGAGAGAGAGGAAAAAAAGAGAAATAGCAAGTCAAACTGGGATGTCCAACATTTGACTGTTATAATGCCAGGAAAAGCAGAGAATACTGAGGGAAAGAAAAGAATCTCAGAAATAATAGAGGATATTTTCTCAAAGATCTGATAGAAGTTGTCAGACTAAAGAGGCCTGAGTGCCACTCTGGGTCAATAATAAAATGTCCATGGCCAGACACAGTCTCATGAATTTGAAAACATGAAGCATGAAAGGCAGGTTGTAAAAGGATCCAGGGAGAAAAGAAAGAAATATAATTGGACTGCCTGTAAAGAAAGAAAAGACCAGACCTCCTCAGGCAGAGTGGGTTCTAGAAGACAATGGAACAAGGCTTCTGAAGGTTTGAGAGGAAAAATTTTGAATGTTGAATTCTATACCCAGTGAAATTATTCTCAAAAGGATTAGAACTAACAAGTGCAGTTTTTCAGACAACTGAAAACTTAGAAATACTGCAACCTTTTCTTGTAGAGTTTCTAGAGGAAGTACTCCAAAAAAAGGGGTAAAAAAGCCAAGAAGGAAGAATCTGAGAAATTTGAGCTCTACCCAAAGGCTTGGCGAAGGGCGGTCCCCACATGACATGGATAGAGTTCCTGGGGTGCAGTGGTCAGGATGTGAGCCTTCAGGAGGCTCTGGGATGGGTGTCTCCAGGCACTGAAGCTTCAGTGCCGCAGGATATTGTATTGGTCACTGGCTGGTCAGGAAAGCAGGAACTCCTCTAGATATTTCTGACAGAGGAGGTTGAAATCAGGGAATTGCTTTAAGATGTACTGAAAGCAACTTACAGTTTCCTATCAGGTGTGTAAGGAGCTTGGAAGCTATCACTCTGGTCTTCACAACAAGAAAAAAGCTGAACCAATTGAAAATCAACAACTCTTCATAGACCCATAGGAGAACTGGGGTCACAGGAAGCCACTGCCCCAAACACTGGAGAGACAGACAGGCAGGTACAGAGAATCACAGCTTACTGGAGGAGAAGCCCAGGGGCAAAACCCCCCATGGAGCCAGTGCCAGGAGAGAAAAATCCAAACTATCCCACGAATGCTGGTATAGACAAGACTGAGAGGGGCTCCAGCCTTACGTGGGGAACCACACTTTCCTGAGTTTTACCTTCAAGATCAGAGAAAAACCTTCCTTTGTGCTTCCAACAGGAAGATTAGAAAAGTAGCCATTCTGAAATATTTCCAGAGCATTCTGTTCTTCTTACCAGGACTTGCCCTCAAGACAAACTAGTTTGTCAGAGCCTGACCAACAAGGGTTCTACCAGGACCTAAGGGACCTGGGAGGAGAGAAATACCCAATTCCAGCCCCTCTAGCCTTCCTGTCTTCTTGGGGGAAGTTACAGAGAATCACTGGTGAAGGTGACAGCCCAGAAGCACAGGCTCACCAAAAGGCTGGGCCCTAAACGTAGCACGGGATCCTTCCCCTCCTCACCATCATGTCAGCTAAGCTCCTGGGTAATAGGCAGAACACACAGGACTGTGCATATCAGGCTTTATTCAAGAAGCCTCTAAGGAAACCCAGAGATGACAAAGGAAACACAAACAAGGACACCAGAGGAAATTTTAGCCTCTGATCTCTACCGCTATCGCCAGCAGTAAACACAGCCTGACTCCTAGCCAGATACACGTTAAAGCCTCATGGGAAAGGCCTTCCAACATATGTCACTTCCTTTACCTGATACATCATATCTGGATGTAAGCAAAGAATTACAAGGCACACTAAAAGACAGAAAAACACAGTTCAAAGAGACAGAACAAGCATCAGAAGCAGATACAGCAGAGATATTGGAATTATCAGACCAGGAATTTAAAACAACTATGATTAATGCATAACCAACAAGAGGACAACATGGGAATATTTGAGAGTAAGGTAAGCAGAGAGATGGAAACTCTGGGAAAGAATCAACAAGAATGGCTAGCAATCTAAAACATTGTAACATAAATGAAAAATGCCTTTGATGGACTCATTAATAGACTGGGTATGACCAAGGGGTGTCAATAAACAGTTCCTAAACTGAAATGAAAAGAGAAAAAAGTAAGTTTTGAAAGGATAGAGGAGCAGACATGGGCAGTGGATATCACCCAATAGTCTGTTTGGGTGACCACAGCAAGATCCTGCAGACTGGGCAACTCACATAGTACTTTACTTCTCACAGTTCTGGAGTCTGGAAGTCCCAGGTCATGGTGTTGGAGGTTTGGTTTCTGGGGGGGACTCTCTCTCTGATTTGCAGATGGCCGCCTTCTCCCTGTGTCCTCATATGGCCTTTCCCCTACGTGTGGAGAGAGAGAAAGAGAGAGGGAGGGAGAGAAGAGTGCTCTGGCATCTCCTCCTCCTCTTATAAAGATACCAGTTATGTTGGATAAAATCTTCATCCTGTGTCTCCTTTAATCTTATGTGCCTCCTAAAAATCCCATCTCCAAAGACTGGCATATTGGGGGTTAGGGCTCAACATGAATTTGGGGGGAATGCAATTCAGTCCATAACATTCAGGGATCAGTAGCCACAGGAGGCTGCTAATTGCTTCTAGGACTGAAGGAATGAAATGGAAAATGGTTACCCATGGCTTCGGAGCACCACTGCTACTCATTTGGAAGCCAGGAGCTGGTCCCTGGCTGCTGCTACAGAGTCCAAAAGCCCACAGCCCCACCCTCCTGCCAGATCCCCTGTGGGTCTGCAGGATTTGGTCACCTATCATTGCCAGTTATTACTTTCAGGGCCAGATTCAGGGGAAATGCTTCCTCCCATCCATCCAGAACCTTGCTGGGAAATATAGTTCACAGGTTTCCAGCCCTGGTGGTACTGATGAGAGTACAGAATGCCAAGTTCACAGTCATGCCCAAGAGCAAATAAACAGCACAGGTGACAGGATTGAAGAGCGTGAGACTCAGAAGACAGTTCTTTGGCTACAGGGGAAAAAAAAAGTGTATTAGAACGTGTAGGAACAAACCAAAAAGTTGTCTACAAAAGTCATGGTCTGATCATGCACAGATCATGAACATGTGGCCTGATTTTGAGCAAGATGACTGTGGAAGAGAATCCATTCAGCCTTGATGCTAAAATTGTTCTTCTTTGTGTGACTTGGGAAAGCCATCAGCCGTATAGAGAAGGAAACCCCTTGACTGCTGTAGACAGAGAATGTTACCTGCTATTTCAATTAAAAAAAGATATTAAAGCCTAAAGCCACTGTAGCCACCGCCTCCCCCCAACTCGCAGTGCACCCAAAGAGAATTCAAGATGGAGAAAAAAAGGTTACTGATCCTAAATAGTTAAGGGGCATAGCGAAGGAATAAATTCAATAAGCCCAGGCTCTTGCATCTTCCTGTACACAGAAAAGCACTAAATCATTAACGTGATCAAAACAGATGTCTGTTTTTTTGTGATTAGCAGTAATCCTTTGATGTTCCACTATATATTTATTTGTTTGATCTTCTAGCAAAAATGCTCATATGCCCTGGCCCCTCCCTTACCTCTTTGGAACTGTCCCTCAGAGCCCCCTGAGAGGTTGTGTCCCGGGTTTAAGTCCTCATCAAGGCCACGGAATAAAACATAATTCTCAACTTTTGGGCTGAGGTTTTTTTCACCTGGCACTTCACAAAGTTGTAAAAATGGAAATATTGAATACTTGTTTTCACTACATAGATACACCTTAACAAATAACAGAAGATTTAATTATGGTTGTCAAACAGAATATTATAAACCTGGATGCTATAAAAAGGAAAACCCAGCTGATGAGGGAGAGAGAGGGAAGAAAGATGGAGGAAGAACAGCTCTGCCGTGGCCTCTGTTATATGGCGAAGACGCAGCACCGCTCACGGTGGATGAAAAAGCAGTGTGTTTCAGGCTATACTGATTGCTGTAAGTGTGACAAATACGAAAAATAAAAAAATCATGATTTGGAGGAAGTGGAGTTAAGGTAAATAAGATAAAGTCTCATTTTTAAGACAGCAGAGTCAGTAGACATTGTCTAAAGAAGACAAAGACAGCAGCATGCTGCCGAGAGTTGTGATGGTGAATGAACAGATCCTTTTTAAGGGATGGAGTCAGGGCTAGAGCCACAGAAGTCTGTCAGGGACGCCATTTAATCCAGAGTCCCCAGGAGGGTGTTGGTTGCCCTGTCACCTCTGGACTGTTTTGTGTGCTTTTGTTTTTATCCCCTTCTATTTGCTTCCAAAGGTATTTATATGAGTTTTTACATTTCCTTCAGCTATAAAAGGTTGCTGGGGATTTTTTCTGGGCCTGTTTGTCTCACTGGAACCACTGCAAGGCTGTGTGTATCTTTGCAAATTAGATGTGGTTTGTTTAACTTCTCAGATTTACACTTTTGGCCCGGGGCACATCAGCCTTCTTTTTCTTGCTTGCTCAGGGCAGGGAAAGAAGCCTGGGGACAGCTCAGGTGCCCTCTGAAGGGCGAGCTGGCTGTCCTCAGGCCTGGCAGCCCCCTACAAGCTGTGGCCTGGCGAGTAGCCAGCGGGCACTAGACCAGGCCTTGCTTAGGGCAGGAGAGCCGGGCGCCCTGGCAGCCAGTCACAGGCACTGCCCAGCACTCACTCCTGGTGCCCACAGCTGTGTGACCCCAGGCAGCTTCCTCAGCCCTTCCAGCCTCCCCTTCCCAGTCTGACCAGGCTAGTGGTGCCAGGTCCTGGACAGGCACCTTGGAGGCAGCGGTCCCCTCACCACCCCTATTTGTAGGTCTCCTTGTGCCCCCACTTCCACCCAGGGCTGCCTCAGGTCTCAGCCTCCACTCAGGAGCTTCACCTTTTCCCACTTCCACATCCCGTTTGCCCCCCGCGTCTGAGTACCAGCCAGTCCACTGGCATTTTCAGCACGTTGTGTGTCCTGGTCCTCACTCTGCACATGACCTCTGACTTTGCTGTAACCCCAGGTACTGATCTGATCTGTCTAGCCTGAGCCTTCCTACTTTCGCTTCAATATAGGCCATCAGGTGACCCCCCCTGTAGCCAAGCTGTAAACAGAGGGACAGACAAGATGTGGAAGATAGGACAACCCTCCTCCGTCTCAGGAAGCGCTCACTGTGTGCTGGGAGTCACTCCAGGCATTTTTCCGTCTATTAATTCATTTACCTCTCGGAGTAACCCAGCTTTACCTCTGTATTGCTGCAGACAAAGTTAAGTGACCTGCCTGAGGTCACGTAGCCAGGAAGGGGCAGAGAAGGGATTTGAATTCAGGCTCCAGAGTCCAGGCTCTTAATCTCTATACTCTGTTGCCTCTTCCTGAGGGTTGTTGCTGACCTTGGCCTGCAATAAAGACCAGTTCCATCACATTGCCCTCTTACTGATGCCTGGAGCCCACAGGAGGGTACAGACAGCCCCTTGGTGTCCCTGCGAGGGCCTAGATGTTTAAATATTATATCTCTTGCCATGAGCTGTGGTGGAGGTCACAGAAGTGACTCAGATCCTGAGCTGCTGAAGCTGTTGTGTAGGCAGGCAGCTCCAGCTCCAATTCAACCCCTAGCTCGAGAACTTCCATATGTCACATGTGTGGTCCTAAAAAGCAAAAAAAAAAAAAAAAAAGAGAGAGAGAGAGAGAAATTTGGATTTCACCTTGAAGGTGAATTAGAATAATGACATAATCTTTTTTACTTTTTAGAATATTTTGGAGGCAACAGTGAAGGCGTGTTAGAAAAGAAAGACTGGGGACAGAGAAAATTAAGGAGGACCTACTAGTCACTTATGACGGAGCATGACAATGTGAGAAAAAGAATGTATGTATGTATGGGCCACCTTGCTGTACAGTAGAGAACTGACAAAACACTATAAACCAGCTATAATGGAAAAAATAAAAATCATTAAAAAATTAAAAAATAAATATTATATCTCTGTGGGGTTCCTGGGGATGCTGGAACAAAGTCCCACAAACTGTAAGCTTAAAATGACAGAACTGTATTGTCTCACAGTTCTGGAGGCCACAAGTCCAATATCAAGGTGGCAGCAGGGCCATACTCCCTCTGAAGTCTCTGGGGAGCATCCTTCCTGCTTCCTCTAGCTTCTGGTGGGTTCAGGTAGGCCCTGCTGGCAGCCGCAGCCCTTCAGCCTCTGCCCCCATCCTCATCTGGCATTCTCCCTGCCAGTAACTCTGTCTTCTCTTCTTATAAGAACAACAGTCATATTGAATCAGGGAACATCCTATTTTTTAACTTGATCACGTCTGCAAAGACCTTATGTCCAAATAAGTTCACCTTCACAGGTCTTGGGGATTAGGACTTCAGCGTAGCTTCTGCAGGGACTCAGTATCTTTGTCCCATGTTGTTCTTTGCACACGATAGGTACCTAGCATAATTTTCAGTATGTGCAGCAATGCTCCCACCAGCATATAAGCTTCCTTCCTAGAAAATAAATCTTTTTCTGAGGGAATATAAGGGGAAGTTTGCTTTTCCCTCCTGATGAGAGTTGAGGTGTGGTTTGAAAACATGATGTGCAGAACGGGTATGTCCACTTCTTGCCCATGTGAAGGGAGGCAGCACTGAGGGTCGCTGGACAGAGGGGGACAGTGGAGAGAGTTCCTCAGTGACAGTGCTGAGCATGAGCAGACCTAGGATCATCTGACTCTGGAGCTCTTGCTTTTTGTGTGGAAACAACCTGTCTTTATTGCCTGGGCGGCTGCTAATTGGAGTCTGTGACAGCCACAGTCCCGTCCAGGAGCCTCCCCTTGTTCAGCATGTCTCTGAGCTAGGTCTGCACCCCAGCTCACCCACAGAAAGATTCCCAGGCTTCTGGGTTCCCAGGAGTGCAGACAGACCACAGCCAGAGCCTCCAAGCCCAGCTCATAGGCTGGGGGTGGTAGCATCCGAGCAAGATACCCTTGTTGCCTTCTGGCTGCTTGGTTGATGGAGACATGTGACTCTGAGACTGCTGCTTCCACCCAGTGTCCCCTCCCCTGCCCGGCCCAACCAGGGCCTACTTTCTTTCTGGGTCTTGACATCCTGGGGACTCTGCCCCTCCCAGCACTCTCTGTGAAGCACCCTCCCCGCAACCCCATCCTGGGGGATGCTGATCCTTGTCACATGCAGACCTAGTACCCTCAACCTGGAAACCCTGGAGCAGAGCTGCATTCATTTCAATCCATCTAGTTTCTGGAGTTCGGTTCCAATCAGGGAACACTGGAAGAAAGACTGCCCTGAGAGCGGTTCCCCTGGGCAGGGAGTGGGTGGGGACAGGCAGTGACCCTAATTGGAAAAGACGAAGGTGGCTGGGGTTCCAGGTATCGATTCGGATGCTGTTTACCTACAGGGATGAATCCTCCTGTGAAAATCCATCAAACTGTGCGTGTGTGATGAGGGCTTTCCTCTGGACCGGGGCATCGCGGCGATAAAAAGCGTTTTGTTTGGGATTCACATAAAGGGAACAACCAGACCAACATTTCACTTGGGTAAACAAAGGGGACACAGATGTGGGTTTTCCTTGGAGCCCTGGCTCCTGGCACGTCTTCCAAGAAGGCCCACATCTGTGCCACAGCTAAGTCTCCACGGTGGCAGCTGGAGGGGACCGTGGAGACACACATGTCTTTGCCACTGTCCTCGCCCTCTTCCCAGTGCTGCCTTCAGGGACTGTCACTGGATCTGAGTTCCGCCTGTTCACTGCTCTGGAATTTCCGTTTTGATGGTTTGTGAGGTGGCTGCTGTGGGCCTGGGGCTGATGGGCGTGGGTTTCATCAAACACAGCAACGTTTAGATCCATCCATGGCTCTGCAACATTTATATGAAGAGAATTAAAACTAAAGTAACTGCCATGATAAACATCCATACCCTTGGCTCCTACCAGACCTTCTGATAGAACTGGGGCCTGGGTCAATTCCAAGGAGGATAAACTTAATATTAATGATAATAATACTTTGCACTTGGTCTAGTAAAAATATTTTGAATACAGCGGAGGCAAGGATATGAATGTTTGCTTGGCGCTATTTATCAGGAAGTGCTTCTGCTTGTTTATTATGTTAAGGCTTTGTATACAGAAACTATTTTTTCCTCTCTCACCACTGGGGGCCATATTTCTTGCCGGTTGCTACATCCAAAGTTTAACAGGAAGTTGCCATTCATATTTAAATGGTATGTTTTTAAAACATATCTGTAAATAGTTGAAGACAGGACAACCGCTGAAGGTGTGGAGTTGTTTAATATTCTCCCTGACAGATATTTTTGCACTTGAAATTACATCTCAGTGGTTGTGAAACAGGAAATTTAAAAGCACCAAATCCAGGAAGTGGTGACATTTTAATGCTTATCCATCTTTGAACTATCCTGTGGAGGTTCAGATATACTCTGGGAAAAAGGATTTTTTTTTTTTAATTGGAAGGTGGCTCTTAATTGTAGTCAAACATATATGAGAGCAGGAGATAACCTGGGAAAAGCAAAGGGAGTGTCAATATCCTCTCCTAGTTGACGGGGGCAAGAAGCCTCCTTCTATGCAGCAGGGTAGCTGTCTTTTCTCCAAACATTATTAAGAGTTTTCTTGAGATCTCTCACTCCCTCCAGGGGCCGTCTCCATGCGGTGTAGCACATCACCCTTGGGGACCCTATGGCAGCGATAAAACAGCCAGCCTGGGATGATGGCCTGGAGCTGCAGGTCCCTCGGATGCAACTAGAGCCACCCATCTCTGGCACAGGGCTCAGAGAATGTGTTTTTCACAAGAGACGATCACCCAAAGACCAATGCACTCTGGCTCCAGCTCAGTTTAATCCAAGACACAGCTTGAGGTTGCTTATTGGGTCTACATGGCAATCAGTCAGTATTCTGTAATCCTTTGGAGTCACAGATTTACGGCAAATCTGGCTTCAGAGCCAGCAGACTGCTACCCCCACAAACCAGTAGACATCAAGTCTGTGCGTCACAGACCCCTGGCACCACTGGCTCAAGAACTTGGACGGTCCCTTGACTCCTACTTAGACGTTTCTCTATGTTAAGGAAAAACCAATTATGTGTTTATTCTGTGGAAGCTTAAGGGCTCATAAAACCAGGGAAAAACAGACTTCTGGTCTGAGATGGTGAATTTTTCACATGGATTTTTCTTTTTCCTTCCAAATCCCAATAAATAGGTACTAGATGAAAAAAATCTCCCCGAGTTGGAAGGGGGGTTGGAGAAGGGCTTATAGGCAAATAAAACATTAAAATGGACACAGGGAGATGGAGTGCTAAAGGCACAGGTGAGCGAGGGGAAAAAGCTGAGGATGAGTGTGCCATTTAGAGAACATCGCATCGGGGCTTATAACAGTCACCGGTCCTCCCAACAGTTCACGGCGAGACTGTAGGGTCACAGCAGGAACATGAAGAAGGGCATCAAAGGGATGTTTAATGAAGTTTGTCAACAAAACAGTTGTGTCAATCAATCCCTTTCCTAAACCCCTACCCACTTCACAGGGAGACCAGCAATGAGATATTTGCCCCGAAGCAAACTAAAAAACCAGAAAGCTCTTCCCAAAGACGTTTGACCAAGGAGATCCAGGCCTCCTAGTGTGGATATTGTGACCCCCTATTCTGATATCAAGGGCTCATCCCTTGAGCACCAAAATCTGATGTTCCCTTTGTGGCTCAGCAGAGTAAGGACCCGATCTAGTCTCCATGAGGATGCAGGTTTGATACTTGGCCTTGCTCAGTGGGTTAAGGATCCAGCATTGCCACAAGCTGCAGTGTAGACCACAGCTGCAGCTCCGCCAATTCGACCCCTGGCCCAGGAACTTCCATATGCCACAGATGTGGCCGCAAAATGGAAAAAAATAAAAAATAAAAAAAAAAAGCACCAAAATCCTACTTGTGAACCCTAAGCAAAGTCTGCTGCTGCACGGAGCCAACTCCACACTGAGATTCCCATTCAAGCCTTTGATTGGCTCAGGGTGTGGCTCGTGGACAAGATACAGCAAGCCAGCTACTGTATATATATGGTCCTTTATCCTCAAATATGAACAGAAGACTAAAGATAGCCAGACTCATGAGGAAAACTGGCCATCTGAAAGAAAAAGACCAAGAATATGGAACAGAATAGCTGACCCTGCAAAATAAAGATGTAATCCAGGGACCAGAGAGAATCTGACAAATCTAGTTAGTGTCCTCAGAGAAATCTGGGGGAGATTTTTCATCCGTAAAATCAGAAGTGGATGCTACGAAACGAGAATAAGAAGGAGGGGTTTTGTTTTGTTGTTTTTTGGCTGTTTTAAATGGAAATTCATTCTCTTACAGTTCTGGAGGTTAGAAGTTTGAGTCAAGATGTTGGCAGGGCTGTGCTCCCTCTGAAGACCCAAGGGGAGAATTGAGGTGTCCTTGGAGGCTAAACTTCATCAAAGGGCCGAGAGATTAAGTTGAGGAGATCTAGATGTGAAACACAAGAGCAAAGAGAATAAAAATATGAGAGAAAACAAAGGGACCTAAAGGGTTACTCCAAGAGGGCAGCAGCCTATTCATTCAGAGAGAGAAAATGGGGAGAAGAGTGGTACCAAAGAAAAAATGGAGACATGTCCTTTCATTTCTCATATGAAGGTTCCCAGGCCAGGCCAGGGGTCCAATAGGAGCTACAGCTGCTGGCCTGAACCACAGCCACAGCAACACCAGATCTGAGCCATGTCTGCGACCTCCACCACAGCTCATGGCAACGCCGGATCTTTAAACTCAGAGAGCGAGGCCAGGGTTTGAACCCACAGCCTCATGGTTACTAGTCATATTCATTTCCACTGCGCCACGACGGGAACTAAAATAGAGGCATTTCAGAAAGAGATCTCTCTTCTGGTTTGCTGGCTCTCAAAGCTTCTGTAAAGTGACAACAAGGGGATAAATTTGGTTTTGGGCAACGAGAATGGGGCGGGGAGAACCAAAGCAAACCATCTGGAAGCTGGAGGCATGAATAATAACTGATAACAGACCCACAGAAGCTGAAGCCTGCACTACCTGAGGAAAATCTAGAAGTAAGGAGCCACCCAAAGACTCTGGCGTTGAAAGTATGAGTTAACTCTGAATGAAGGGATTGGGTGAAACTGAAATAAGGAAGACTGGTTGAACATCTTTACAAGATGTAGGCAGACTTCGTGGGATTCCTTCCCTGATCCTGTGCATTCAGGCGACCATCACCCTCTTGTGATGAGCAGAGGAAAGCTTAAAAAATCACAACATTGAGGAGTTCCCGACGTGGCTCATTTGTTAACGAATCCAACCAGGAACCATGAGGTTGTGCATTCGATCCCTGGCCTTGCTCAGTGAGTTGAGGATCCGGTGTTGCCGTGAGCTGCGGTGTGGGTCGCAGACGTGGCTCAGATCCCAAGTTGCTGTGGCTCTGGCTTAGGCCGGCGGCTACAGCTCCGATTTGACCCCTAGCCTGAGAATCTTCATATGCTATGGGAGTGGCCCAAGAAATGGCAAAATAAATAAATAAATAAAGAAAGAACATTAAAATCGTAGAAATAAATCTATTCATCACAAGATTATTGGACTTCTGTTTTAGCTCATGATCATGTAATTGGAATCAGATTTCTCCTCTCTCCAAAAACAACAAAATCGGGAAAAGTGAATGAAACTGAACTGTGGGACAACTTGAAATGGCCTATTATTACACATGCAATTGGAACCCTAGAAGGAGAAGCTAGTGGGCTGAGGCAGGGGTAGGAGACAGAAAAAACATTCGAAGAAATAATGGCCAGAATTTCCCCAATTTTGATGAAAATTATAAACCTACAGATTTAAGGAACTCAATAAACCCCAAGGACAAGAAACAAAGAATACTACACAAAGGCACACCATAATCAAATTGCTTAAAATCAGAGATAAAGAGAAAATCTTAAGAGAAGACAGAAAAAAATACACATTGCAATTAGATAAAAGTGATAGCAACTTCTTGGAAAGAAAGCAAGCCAGAAGACAGTGGAGCAATATATTTAAGGACTGAAAGGAAAAATAAACAAACAAAAAACATTGTCAAACTAGAATTATATATGTGGTGAAAATGTACTTCAAAGACAAAGGCAGTACTAAATACTTTTTTGTACATACGAAAGCAGATAGGATTTACCACCTGCAAAAACAAACTGTAAGAAATTGTAAAAGCAGTCATGGAGACAAAAAAGGAAAATGATCCTAGAGGTAAAACTGGATCTGCACAGAGGAATGATGAGCCCCAGAAAAGATGTGGATGTGGTCTTGCTGGGATAGGGGCCCACTCCCTTCCTCATTAGGACCTCCTACCCCAAAGTGAACACGGGGTATCGTTTTGATGGCCGTGTGTGTGTGTGTGTGTGTGTGTGTGTGTGTGTGCGCTCACATGCCAGGGAGATGATAAGAAAAGAGAAGTGTCTGAGCTAAGAATCAAAATTGCTGAGTAGTTTTTGTTTTTGTGACACCCCAGCATCATGCAGAAGTTCCCAGGCCAGGGACTGAACCTACACCACAGCAATAACCTGAGCCATATCAGTAACAACACTGGATCCTTTACCTGCTGGGCCACCAGGGAACTCCCCAAGTGGGTTTTTTTGTTTGTTTGTTTGTTTGTCTTTTTGCCTTTTCTAGGGCCGCTTCCCATGGCATATGGAGATTCCCAGGCTAGGGGTCTAATCGGTGCCTTAGCCACCGGCCTACACCAGAGCCACAGCAACATGGGATCCAAGCCTCGTCTGTGACCTACACCATAGCTCATGGCAACACCGGATCCTTAACCCACTGAGCAAGGCCAGGGATCAAACTACATCCTCAAAGAGACAACTTCATGGTTCCTAGTCAGATTCATTAACCACTCCGCCACGAAGGGAACTCCTCTCCAAGTGGTTTTTGTATGTGATTTGGAAGCCCTAAGACAAAACAAGACTAAGTATAAGAGAAAGTCCATTAAAAGACCTTTAGCGACAGAGCCACCTGCCAGCCAGGACCCTCTGCTCTGACAGATTTCTACAGTGGCTTCTGCTCACAAAGTCCCTGGCATGCTGGTCTTAGAAGAGGATCATATAACAAAGCCCAATTTAGTTCAAAAAACTTGGAGACCCTGTTTACTTCCTGTTTACATAACCACCCAGCCACTTCTGGGTCCCAGCAGACTGACCCTTTTGAGCTGGCAGCTGACTTGCCACCTGGAAGGTGCATGTGGTCTCCTGTTCTCCAGTTCCCACACCCTCTCATTGTGGGAGGAAGTTCCTATTTCTTACAGGCCGAGCAAAGCCCCCTGCAGACCCCATCTAACAGCCCAGCTCACTGGCCCAGTGTTACAAGGTCTCTGAAACACCAGGTGTGTGGGTACAGCCCCCAAGAGATCCCTCTCCCTGCATTCACATCTACCATCTTGCTAGCCAAGTTGCATAAGGATGGCGTGGACAGCCTGGAGGACCCCCGAACTGCAGCATCAGAAAACTCTCTGACTGGAGTTCCCGTCGTGGCTCAGCAGAAATGAATCCGACTAGGAACAATGAGGTTGTGGGTTCAATCCCTGGCCCCACTCAGTGGGTTAAGGATCCAGCATTGCCAGGAGCTGTGGTGTAGGTTGTAGACGTGGCCCGGATCCCACGTTGCTGTGGCTGTGGTGTAGGCTGGCAGCTATACCTCCCATTAGACCCCTAGCCTGGGAACCTCCATATGCTGCAGGTACAGCCCTAAAAAGAAAAAAAATAAAAGAGAGAGAGAGAAAAGAAAACACTCTGACCTGTAAATCAAATCTGGTGTTCCAGGGTGCTGGCAGAATCTATCACTTAACTATCCCTTATGGAAAGAATTTTCACTGGCCGAAAACGCAGGCTGTCTTGCCAACCCCATCAGGCTCTTTTCAGTGCCACTGTCTTTCCTACCATCTCTTAGAATCTTACCTTGATTGCATTTTTTTTTAATTGTAATGACTACTTGGTTATCTTTGCCTTTGGGGCTGTGGATTGAACCCTTTGCCTAGTACCTGTGGGAAAAGCTTTGAGTGACCTGTATTTGTACGGAGGTGGCGTGCATCTCAGCCTCACTTAAAATGAGAAAACCATATCACCTTCATATGAATCCTTGGAGAGGAGTAGAATCATGGCCATGTGAGAGGATCTGGAGGCCGAGATGAGCTATTAATGCCTGCTCTAAAATGTGCCCATACACCGACTGATAAGGCACATCCTGCCTGTTTCTCTGACACGAGGGATGAGCCGCCCTGTCAGAGTTTGGTCCTCATTCCCACTGATCGTCAGCAGGGAGCCTCCCCTTGGCTGATGGAGACCAGGGAGGGGAGGATGTCACTGCAGACACACTGGGCTAGAAAAGCATTCAAATGATGGGCTGGTAGCAAACATTTGACATTTTGATAATTCTTTGCCTTTTAACATACTCATCTGCCAGCACCTGCTTTTCTGCCTTAATCCATCATTTTTCTCTGGGAAAAAGCACAAAATAATACAGAATAGAAAGAACTCTGGGTTTGTCCAGTAATGGCAGGTACAGCCAGCTCTCTGTTAACCCGATAATGTGTGGATTAGTCAGAACACGTGATTAGCACAACCTTCCCATGTGTGACAGACAGGAGGACCAATTTTGAAAATAATCAGAAAACAGTTCAGTAAATTACTCTATCATGGATTCCATTTAACCCATGACTCAGACAACCCTAGGACTGCTTATAACCTTGACAATGACAGTCTGAACACTGTCATTATTCTGTAGATCCCAGAAGGGCTGGTTAATATAGAAATGCAGTGGATAACCCTTAAGCCTGCCCTTTCCGCCTTTCCCTCAAAAACCTCACTTTTGGACTAGAAGACAGTGCTGGTGACATTCCTCCTGGGCTCCTCACTGCCAAGGTCAGTGTGTGTCTCCCAGCCTCCCGCCTGGTGTCTGAGCTGTGCCACAAGCTAAGTGTATCGCATCAGGAATGCTCCAGCAATAATACTTGCCCCAACCAACCAAGCAATGTTCATGAAAAAGTTCCTGGGCACCTAGTCTCACAGGGCAGAAAGGGCAACAGACAGAACTCATGGTGGGTTATATCAGGACAGATGTCTCTCTGACTATCAGAAAAACATTTGTATCAGAGGGGAAATAAGTAACAAGAAAAGGGAGGGAAAACAGAATGGAAAATGCAAGGAAGACGGATATCACACAAATGGAAATGACAAAATAGAAGAGACAAGAATTGTTTGGGAGGGGTGTCTCTCACTTAGACAATCATCCATTTTGCTGATGTGGTTGGTGGTGGGAGCAGGAAGGGCGCGGGGGTCGGGGGGATGAGCACAGCAAACAGACGTGGTTCTCCTGGCCTGGGCCCCCTCACCCTGCATTTCCCACCATGGAACCTGAGGAGACTAGGATGGAGGGCAATGGGCAGGCAAAGCGGTGTTTCCCAGGTCCCCCAAATTCTTCCTGATATACCAGCTTGCAAAATTTCCCTACATGAGCTGTTTCCAAGCCATGGATGCTGCTGTCCGGGGCCCCAAGGGTCATGCTGATGGTCTCTGAAGTTCCATTTAGTCTTGCTCTCCCTATCTGTCTGTGTCTTCCTTTGTTTTTATTTATTTTTGTGTCATTTTAATCTGTCTAGATGCCTAATGAACTGTATGTGAGCTCAGCAAGACACTTTTAATGGTTGGAGTTGCCTTGATTCCTAGCCCCATCAGAAAGTGTTCTGAATTTTGAAAGCAAAATCTTAGCCTGGCACTTTTTTTTTTTTTAAGTATTAGTGATAACTTGCCCTCCCCAATTCCAGCTGAAGCATTTGATCCTCATTTAAAGTTGCCAGATTTAGCAAATAAAAATGCAGGATAGTCAGGTAAGCTGGAATTTCAAATAAATAACAAATCATTTAATTACTGTAAGTATATTCCAATTATTGCGTGGGGATATACTTAATTTTTTTTCACCATTGCAATTTCTTTTTTTCTTTTTCTTTTTCTTTTTTCTGCTTTTTAGGGCATGTGCAAGTTCCCAGGCTAGGGGTCGAATCGGAGCTACAGCTACCAGCCTGTGCCACAGCCACAGCAATGTGGGATCTGAGCCTCATCTGCAATCTATACCACAGCTCACAGCAACACCGGATCCTTAACCCACTGAGCGAGGCCAGGGATGGAACCCACATCCTCGTGGTTCCTAGTCAGGTTTGTTAACCACTGAGCCACGAAGGGAACTCCCTGAAATTTCAATTTAATTCAGCATCTAGTATTTATCCGGCAACCCTATCAACTAATCTTTCAAGCATTCTATGAAAACACTTAACCTGAGGCTCATGTACATTAGACATATTTAGTCATATTTATTGCCTGTTGGTCACCCGTATTATTTGTTCATGGTGTGCAAGTCTCTGTGTGGATATATCCAGATGTATCTCAGGTAGTGAGCTCCAGAGGAAGAGGGCTGATTGCACAGCTTGCCATTGGAAGGCAGTGAGTCCACTGGAGGGAAAGATGTGTGTGCTTGCCAGTTCTGCCAGAGTCAGGGGTGGGATTTGGCCCTGTTTACACTGAATTCTGGAACCAGGGAGTTGGCCCTGGGAGTTGCTGTGAGCTCAGCTTCCTGGAGAGTGATGGAGGCCCCTCCTCATTGTCTCCAGCAGGTGCTGCCCCAGCTCTTTTTGAACCTCTGCCCACATAGGAGGCTTATTACCTCATAGGCAACATACCACATGTGGTAACAGCAATTGTGGCCAAGGAAAGCCTGGCTTAGGAGGTGAAGGGAGTTTTCCCAAGCAGTGAGTCCAATGAGGCCGTCTGATCTCCAATCCTACTCCCTTTCCAATGAACTCGGCTATTTTATTCCTTTTTCTTTCTTTCTTTCTTTCTTTCTTTCTTTCTTTCTTTCTTTCTTTCTTTCTTTCTTTCTTTCTTTCTTTCTTTCCTTCCTTCCTTCCTTCCTTCCTTCCTTCCTTCCTCCCTCCCTTCCTTCCTTCCTTCCTTCTTTCTCTCTCTCTCTTTCTTTCTTTCTTTCTTTTCTTTCTTCTTTCTTTTTCTTTCTTCCTTCCTTTCCTCGTTCTTTCTTTCTCTCTTTCTTTCTTCCTTTCTTCCTTTGTTCTTTCTTTCTTCTCTCCCTCTCTCTCTGCCCCCCCCCAACTTTTCTTTTTTGCATAAGACCACAAACATTTGTTATTTCTTCGTGAAAAAGGACACATATGCCAAAGATGTAACTAAAGATAATGTGAGGATTGGTGTGGACTAGTGGGGTGAGCCCAGAAGAGTGGAGTGGGGCTGCTCTCCTGGATGATGGCGTGTAGTTCCTGCAGCCACTGCTCCGGCAGCCGTCTGGCTGTCAGGGGGAGCACAGTGACTGACAAGAGGATTTATTTCTGCCAGGGAGAGAATGGCTCATAATTTACAGCCCGCTGAGCCAGCTTCCACCGCGTCTTTAGAGCCTTCTTTTTGTAGACAGTAATAAATTGTCTTATCACCAGTGCTGACATAACATGCTCCTTTTTAAGTGCATCCTAATTTTTATTTTTAAGAGAATATTCATATTTGATGGCAGAGCTCATGGGCATCTGAATGCTGCCCCGGAGAGAAGAGTTTTTCTTTTCTTCTTTTCTTAATAAAAAAAAAATGTATAATTCAATTCCCAAATGCCACTGGCAGGGGTAGGCTTGACTTCTAAACAGACATTGTGGGCAGAAAGATGTTTCTAGACCCTTGATAGACAGAGTGACTTGTCCCTCAGCAGTGAAAAATCAAAAGGTTGAAAGCATGACACTTTTAATGGCTGGAGTTGCCTTGATTCCTGGCCCATCAGAAAGTGTTCTGAATTTTAAGGTAAAATCTTTGCCCGGCAGTTTTTCTTAACACATTAGTCACAAGCTGCCCTCCACAATTCTAACTGAAGCATTTGATCCTCATCTAAGGTTGCCAGATTTAGCAAATAAAAATGCAGGATAGTCAGGTAAGTGGGAATTTCAGATAAATAACAAATCATTCTATTAGTGTAAATACATCCCAACTATTGTGTGGAATATATTTATCCTGAACATTTTTTTCACTGTTTAATTCAAATTTAATTCAGCACCTAGTCTTTATTTGCAGCTCTACCAGCTAGTCCCTAAGCCACTTTATGAAAACATTAACCCCAGACTTGTAGATAATGCCTGTCCTCAGAGGTGGCCACACTGCTGCTTCTGGAAGGGAACGAGGGGTTGATGCATCCTCTCTCATAGGGCCAGTTTTGCCACCACCCAGGGGACCCACTTTCTTGAGTTCCTCTGGCAGGGAGGTCTGGGGAGTGACACAGACAGAGAGTGGCAGCAGCTCCGGGGTGAGCAGCACCCCCAGCTGGTTCCCAGCTTTGAAGCTCTGGCCTCCCTCCAGGCCTCACTGGCCTGGCAGGTTCAGATGCAGCTTCTCCCTCTTTCTGGCTCCTCTAGGGGGTGACAGCGTGGCCTGCTAATCCCCAGGGAGCAGTTCTGGGGAGACTCTGAGTACCTAGGAGCACAGCCCTGGGGTGGGGATGCTGCAGATGATCACTGACACCCATGACCTCCTGGAGCCTGTCCCCTGTTTCTCTGACCCTGGGTAACCCAGCAGAGAGCTCTGCTTCCCGCCCTCAAGGCCTCCAGGTCTTGTTTATCCAAGGATTTTCCTCACTGTCTGGCAGCCCATCTCTATGGGCTCCTCTGGACACTACTGGGCTTCCTCTCTGACCTACATCTTGTGCCTTCACAACCACTCCCTCCGCCCCGACAAGAACTTTCTCTGGCTCCCGTAACCTCAAAGAGGTCAGAGGCCTTAGGCAAAGCCCTTCCTCGCTCTGAGCCTCAACTCTTACCTGTAAAACTGGAGAAATAATAAGCACTGTACAGACTGGCTTGAAAAACAAACGAGACACAGATGTACACGAAAACCTGGCAGAGGCCTTAGTAAGACATGAATATGTTTCCTTCCTTGTCCCCCCTCCTCCTTCCTTGCCAGGTTCCCTCCTTCTTATCAGGCCCATATCAGGAAAGGGGGCTGATGTCCTGGGCTGTGTGCTGCCTGCTCTTTGTGGGTCTGGAATGTGGAGTATCTCTCCTCATGCAGTGGCCCCAAGGGGACCAGCCAGCTCAGAGCACAGTCCTGCCAGCACAGCCACACCCACACTTCTATAGCATCTGTATTTACAAGCAGCAGTCTTCTTTTTTTTTTTTTTTTTCTGGCCACACCCATAGCATGCAGAAATTCCCAGACCAGGGGTCGAACTCAAGCCACAGCAGTAACCTGAGCCACAGCAGTGGCAGCGCTGAGTCCTTAACTGCTAGGCCACTAGGGAACTCCTATAAGTAGTAATCAGATGTCACCCAGCCTCTGGCCTTATAATCATAGCTCTTAGGCGATGCTGCCTAAGTGCAGGGCACAAGTCCGAGCACTTTATCTACACTGACTCATTTGAGGTGAACACAAATATTATGCCCATTTTATTCTTGGTTGGAAAGACCCAGGCACAGAGAGCTTATGGATTTGTCTGAGGTCACACAGCCAGGGACAGCAGAGCTGAAATGAGAACCAAGGGGCTCAGTTGAAGAATCTCTGTTCTAACTACAGTGCTAGGCTGCCTCTCATATTCCTGCCCAGGCAATTCTTCTCCTCTTTTCAGACCCTGTCCTGCTATTCTGTGGGACAGAACCTGAGTGTGACACTTCCTGTGGTGCTTGGTTGTGTTCCTGCTTGTGCCCCAAGTCCTCTGTGAACTTCGGCCTGAGAGGGGAAGCATCTTGGCTATGAGAAGATTCCCAAGGGTGGGGTCTGAATGAACAATGGTGACTACCTGTGACCGGGATGGCTACACAATCTCCATGTTACTGGTTTCTTTCTTTTTTTTTTTTTTTTTTTCTTTGTCTTTTTAGGGCTGCATCTGTGGCATATGGAGGTTCCCAGGCTAGGGGTAGAATTGGAGCTATAGCTGCTGGCCCACACCACAGCCACAGCAACATCAGATCCCAGGCGTGTCTGCAACCTACACCACAGCTCACAGCAACGCCAGATCCTTAACTCACTGAGTGAGGCCAGGGACTGAACCCACAACTTCATGGTTCCTGGTCAGATTTGTTTCTGCTGCACCATGTTGCTGGTTTCAAATGAAAGATCAACTCACAAGATGGAAGCAGAAGGGGCTCAGAAGGAGAGAGATAAAGAGTCAGGGAACTGGCCCCAATCCAGATGAAGAGAGCTAGGCACAAAATCATATAAGCCACAGAAATATTGTTCAGTTACCAAATTTTTAACCTTTTGAAAGTGACAGTCTAGAATGGCAGTAGTGTTGCTGGAGTTTGAACCTCCTAGTGGACATGCCTGGATGTGGTGAGCAGCCCTGCAGAGGGCAGAGGAGTTCCCGGGTCTCGTGCCTGCAGGAGAAAGAGTGACAGGCTTCCGGCCACAGATCACACAGCTATATTCTCTGCTGACGGTGAGTCTGGGCGGAGGGAAAACTCAGCAGGAATGATCTTGGCTGGCTTGGGGATTTGCAAGAGTTTAGACTATAAATAGTGAAGAGTATATAAAAAGCCTCAAGTGGATTTTTGGAAGCTCTAAATCTACCACGTAGATCCAAGCCAGATAACAGAAACCATTTAGGTTTTCACAACATCTAAATGTAACCCGGCACAGTGCCCCACCGCCCCACGCTTCTGCTGTTACCCCAACCCCTGCCAGAGTCTGCCAAACCAGAGACACAGGTCTTGGAGATTTGCCACCTGCTGGCTGCTAGGCCCAGGCTGCTGGAGTGCCCTCCCCTACTCTCCAAGGAGGGACCATTTTAGGTCTCATCTGTGGCAAGGAAACTGAGGCTGAGGAAGTGAGGCGACTGGTCCAAAATGACACAGCTGGCACGTGCTGGTCCCAGAGCCCACACCACTACCCACTGCCCCACCCTGCCTCAGAGACTGGGCTGCAAGGGCCACAACCAGGGCAAATCCTGCAAGAAGCTATGCTTAAATCAGCAGCAAATCACCTCAGTGCATGCAAAGGAATGTGGCTGTCTTTGTGTATTCCTTCTCCGGGCTGTGGTCACTAGCCCTCTCTCACCTTTAGGGCCCTTGCTTCATGTAATGCACTGCCTCGTCACAAAGCCCCTTTGCACACCTGTGGCCCCAGCTTGGCAAGCCGGATGCCCACTCTTGTCACAGGGCTGTTTGGCATCAAGACCCAGTTCTTACTGCCCTTGGCCCTGGGTCTGCTGTTGCTCCTGGGTATCTATAGTCATGTCTTCTGGTCTTAACTCTTTTAGAAAAATCACTGTCACCTCATATTGAGAATAGATAACCTGGATGGAGTGACATTTAGGACAACAGCTGGCTCTCACATTTATAGGAAAAACCCAAGGTTCCAATGGGTTTTTTAAAAAATTTACTGGATTCTGAGTTCTTGTGGTGCAGCAGAAATGAATCCAACTAGTATCCATGAGGACGTGGGTTCAATCCCTGGCCTCGCTCAGTGGGTTAAGGATCCAGTATTGCTGTGAGCTGTGGTGTAGGTGGCAGAGGCAGTTTGGATCACGCGTTGCTGTGCCTGTGGCGAAGGCTGGAGGCTTCAGCTCTGATTCAACCCCTATCCAGGGAACCTCCATATGCCGCAGGTATGGCCCTAAAAAAAGCAAAAACAAACAAACAAATAAAAACCTACTGGATTCCTTTCACAGTCCCGCCTGCCCATGGAGACTAGCCAATGCTCCTCCAAGGTTCTGGAAGGCACTGTTGTAGGAAAGCCCCAGATGAAGGGTCCAGCTTGTTTACACAGGGGTAGAGCACCAGGCCTGGGGCTTCATTGTACCAGTGAGGAAAGGGGGGCCCAGAAAGTCCTGTGAGATGGAGAACAGCTTCTGAGACCCAGGCACTGCGAGAGATGTGGTAACCAGAACACATGGTAACAGCCCAATGAGCAGCTCTGCCTGGGGACCGAGAGGCTCAGGGGAGGTATTTTCAGTAAAGGAAGACTTCATGGAGCAGGTGCCCTGTGGTCGTGAGCCTTTGAGAAGGCATCTGAGTCTGGGGGCAGGGAGGGGAGGACAGCACACCCAGGGAAGCGGGGAAAGCCTGGGCCTGAAGGGCTAGTCCATCCGGGGAGGTGTTTCGCCCACGGTGGGGCAGGAAGAACAAGAAAGATGCGCCAGGTTGCTAAGGCCACGAGGGCTGTGCCCTGAGTTTGGTCTCCACCCTGTCAGCCACAAAGACTCACGGTCTAAACTGGCTCACAAGAACAAATGGGAACCATGCCTCAGGTCGGTGGGTTGAGGGGCAGTAAGCTGGTACCAGGCAGATCATGTGGCCGGTATGTATGTGGTGAGGCCTCCACTGGGAGGGAGCCCTGGGGGTGGGGAGTGGGGTGCTGGGAGAAAGACACAAGCCAGGCAGACCCCATTTGGGAGCACCAAGGGAATGCCACATCCATGGATGTCACAGGGAACTTTTGAGGCCAGGGTCTGAGCAAGATGGAAGCGAAGAGGCTGGCGCTTAAGAGGCCAGATACAGTGAAGATGTAGAGCTAAAGGCGTGGGAACCAAGGCGTGGCCTTCTGAAGACAGAAAGGATGCAGATACAGGCTTGAGAGCCATGTGAGGCTCGGCTCATCGGATCGGGGTGGGGGGGGGGGAGTTGTCTCTCTTCTGCTTTCCACTCATCTTGGGACAAGCCCAAATTCTTGCCAAGGCTGCTGAAGTTGTCCCAGCCTGGCCTCCTGTACCCTCTCATGCCATCCTCCTTTAACTCTCAATGCCCCTGCCTACCCCCCCCCCATCACATCACTTTCTTCCCGCCTCAGGGCCTTTGGACATATGTATTGGTCTGATTGTCGGGAGCTCAGCCTGGAGCCAGGGAAAACCTGGGTGTGGAGGAGTTGGTGCTAATCTTGGGGTGTCTCTTCCTCCTCCATCTCAGCTCTTCCATCTCCCATGTCACCAATTCCCTCCACTGTAAACATTTGGTGTGGTTTCTGTCTTCCTACTTAGACCTGACTGAGATCTACTCATCTGGGTATTTCCTGTTTATTTCTTTGCGCTCAGCTTAAAAGTCACTTCCTCTAGGAACCTCCAACCTCCAGTTCAATACTCTTTCCAATAATCTGACAGACCTGCTGTGCCTGGCGGGGCTGGGGTGCCGGTGGGTTGTAAGGGACCTCTGGCACCTCAAGGACTTTGGTTTTACTCTGCCTGCACCTGGAAGTGGCTTATGTGACTTCTATTTTCACATGATCCTGTTTT
The DNA here is from genome assembly GCF_054392235.1 of Sus scrofa. Taxonomy (NCBI): domain Eukaryota; kingdom Metazoa; phylum Chordata; class Mammalia; order Artiodactyla; family Suidae; genus Sus; species Sus scrofa. The sequence goes on from NC_139383.1 coordinate 156,319,628, forward strand.
GAGGGCTGGTTCAAGGACAGACTAGAGAAGGCATTTGTAGGAGACTACTGAGTTACACCAGGGGACTGGTGAGGGTGGCCTGGCCTGGGACAGGAGCAGTGGGAGTGGTGAGAAACACAGACTCTGGATGGATTTTGAAGGTAGAAACCCCAACCAGAGCCCAGAGGCGAGTGTGAGGGGAGGCGGGGAGGAGGCTGCAGGCTTTGGGATGGCCCTTTGTGGTGATGGGAAATCTGGAAACTGGATGGAGGTTGGGAAAATCAGGAGCTCAATTTGTGTGGGGAGCCTTAGACTCCATGGGAGATGTCCTTGTCCTGGAGCTCAGGCGTGGAGTCTCAGCCACCACATACAATTTTTTTTTTTTTTTTTTTTTTTTTTTTTTGTCCTTTTGCCTTTTCTAGGGCCGCTCTCACGGCATACGGAGGTTCCCAGGCTAGGGGTCTAATCGGAGCTGTAGCCGCCGGCCTACACCACAGCAACGCGGGATCGGAGCTGTGTCTGCAACCTACACCACAGCTCATGGCAACGCCGGATCCTTAACCCACTGAGCAAGGCCAGGGATCGAACCCGCAACCTCATGGTTCCTAGTCGGATTCGTTAACCACTGTGTCACGACGGGAACTCCCACCACATACATTGAAGCCATCAGCACATAATAGGCACAGGCTGTGACAAGAATGGCTGACATCAAGGGGGGTGGGGTGAGTACAGGGAAGAGGGAAGACGCCAAGGGACTGGGCCTTAAGTCCCTTGATGCTAAGAAGGACGTGGCAATGGAGACTGAGAAGCAGGGCCTGCGGTGGGGGGACCAGCAGGGAGAGGGGTGTCCCAGAGACCACAAGGGAAACGCTTCAGGCAGCTGTGGTTGCGTGCTGCAAGGAGGGCTCTGAGGACCAGGGCTGAGAACTGGCCCCTGTACTTAGCATCTCGGGGGCAGTGATGATGGCAGAGCGTGCAGGCGGGCAGAGAGGAGATGGCTGATGGAAGTGGGTTTAAGAGAGAGCAGGAGAGAAATCAAGACCCTGGGTGGAGACAACTTTTTGAGAATTTTTCCTTTCTATAAGGGGAAGAAGAGAAACAGGAGGACAGCTGGAGAGTTTGTCGTTGTTGTTTTAAAGATGATGGAATCAACAGCATGCTTGTACATGTACAGAGATGATCCAGCAGTTGGTGCAGGAACTTCCTACAGGAACACGCGGGACAGGGGCGCGTGGAACAGTAAGGGGTCCTCGCAGGAGCAGGTGCCAGGGGCAGCAGGAGTGGGAAGCAGAACCAACCGGGGGCGGTGGGTAAGGACGGTCTTCCCTGAAAACAAGGTGAAAAAGGACACAGGGCCTCAGCATAGTGAGGGTAGGGGCGGGGTGGGAGGTGGAGAAAGAAGCCTGGGGATTGGGCTGGACCTCGGAGTGTTTGGAGGTGTCCAGAGACGTGGTGGCTTGTTCTTCTCCATCCGAGGTCGGCTGGGGGCTAAGGTCCCGAGTTCACCGAGATTCTGGCCCTCAGTGACTCTCAGGCGAAAAGCGAGGTGACCTTCTCCAGGACCTTGGTTGTGAAGGCCAGAAGAGTCAGGAGTGGTGGGAAGGGGCTTTGTAGAGTGTGGGAGCGCCAGTAACTGTGGAGCGGAGAAGAAAGATCTGGGAACAGAAAGATGAAAAGTTGGAGTGTGAGTAAATGCCAGAGCGAGGTCCCACGAGGTAGGGGCGGGGGAGGGTTCCCTGGAGAACAAGGGTGGGGTGGCTTGGAGAGGGACAGGAAGACAGAGAAGTAATAGCTTTGGTGCCTTCTGGCCCCAGCAGCCAATTCCTTCATCCCACCCAGCCTGGTTACTTACTGGCATCCCTGAGATGCACGTTCCCTGTTATCTCTTTATACACTCGGGTTCCCTAGACAATTGTCTAGAAAGAACTGGATTTCAAGCTCTTCTTCTCTCTAGCTTGTGACTTCAGCCCCCCACTGCCACGCCATTCCCTGCCTCGCTCCATTTGCAGGGACTACAGAGGGAGCCCAAGCTCCTAATTTACTCTCACTTGGAAAGAGTAATCAGGCAAGGAAACAGAAACTCATCCTGGCATCAAAGTAATAAAGTCTTCACTCAGGAATAAGACGCATATCCTGCTATGGGTATATGCTAGGCTTGGGTAAAATACAATGTAATCCTGGGAGTCTGCTTGGCATGGCGGGTAGGGTTGGGGGTTTCTCCATCCTTTCTCCCCTCCAACCCTCCCCTCCCTCCTCTCCCTTCCCCCCTCGCTGCCTTCTCTAGTCCTTTCAGTAAATACTCATTTGCCGTCTGCCCTGTGCTTAACTGATGAATCTCTATGAAGGTGATCAAATAGAAAGGGAAAGAAGAAGCTGGCAGCCCACCCAGCAGCCTTCCTAGAACTGCCTCTTGCTAACAGATCTCTGATTTTGCTCAATCTGGAGCAGTGATATTTCCCCAGGGGGAAAATCAAGACTGATACAAACCAACCTGGGCCACCCTGTTCACTCTGTCAATGATTACCTGTGAGTGGGGAGGGTTTGTGATCCAGTTCCAGTCAACCGGGCATGAGGTGAAGTGGACTGAACTTTCTGGGTGTGCCTTCCCCAGGGAAATGAAAGCCCACCAAGAGAGGAAAGGTCTCTCCTGCCCTTTCTTCCTTGGAGGCTGTCTGGAGAGGGTGAGATGCTCCATCCGGTCTGTGGCAGTTATCTCTGCACAGGAAGGGAAGGCCAGGCCAAGTGCAGGAAAGCTATCTTTTGCCCAGAAATCACTGAGCTGTTGAATTAACAACCTTGGATCTACTTATTACCAAATTCCTGTTATGGAATAGTGAACTGTCCTTATTGTTTGTGCTCCTTTTAGTTGGGTATTCTAGGACTTGTAACCAAAGGCATCTTAACAGCTCCAACAAGGAGAAAGTAAACCACTGTGGTTTTCTATCACATGTGGTGCTGAGCCTCCTGGAAGCCAAGGCGAGAAGGGAAATCAGAGAAAGGGCAAAGCCTTCATTCTTAGTTAGGAAGAGCTTCTTAGGGAGTGTCAGCTTTTTTGCTTCTAAGTTCCTTTTTTCACACTAAATTTCCGCTTGAGAATTTATTTCTTTTTCTTTTTCTTTTTTTGTCTTTTTTGCTATTTCTTGGGCCGCTCCCACGGCATATGGAGGTTCCCAGGCTAGGGGTCGAATAGGAGCTGTAGCCGCTGGCCTACGCCAGAGCCACAGCAACGCGGGATCCGAGCCGCATCTGCAACCTACACCACAGCTCACGGCAACGCCGGATCGTCAACCCACTGAGCAAGGGCAGGGACCGAACCCGCAACCTCATGGTTCCTAGTCAGATTCATTAACCACTGCGCCAGGACGGGAACTCCCCGCTTGAGAATTTATGAAAGGAACATTGAGATACACAGTTGCCAGATTCGGGATCATTGTTTTGCAGGAGAAGCAGTTTCCACAAGCCTCTTTCTTAAGACAAGGAGAATCTAAATATAAAGAGAGACACAGAGTGGATGGAATTGGGATGGGCCTAGAGCTGCTCCACATCCCCCACCCAGATGGTCAAATATCCCCCTTCCACCTGCCCCCTGCCGCAATAAAGAAGTAGAGTCCAGTATGAATCAGAGTCCTGACAGATCACAGCTAGAGGGAGCAGCTCTGGGTGGAATTTGGGTTGAACGAAAAGGAGAGAAAAGGGAAAGACTTGGAGTCAGCTGGGGGCACTCTGGTTGTAGAAGCCCTGAGCCTGGGTGAAACTTTCTCTGGGACCAGCAGGGTGAGGCGTGGAGCAGGTGAAGGGAGGCAGAGGCAGAGGTCTGTTCTTTCTTTCCTGGGCCTCTCACATCCCAGGCCCTCTGTGTGTGGCATCTGTCAGCTTCCTGTCCCCCAGGCAAGAGACCGTGTGTGCTATCCAACTTTAGTGGCGGGGCTGTCAGCTCTGTGGATCTCTCTGTGAGTCCCATCAGCATCACACCTCTGAATGCTGTGTAGTCTAAAGCATCCAGGTGTTCTCCCAACAGGAAGATTGAATTTGAAAATTCAAACTAATCAGTCAATGGAAGAGCCTTTGCTTTGCCAAAGGATTCACAACCAAATTTCATTAAAAACACCGCACTCTCTGGACCTCTGTTGTAGGATGTTAATAGATGCTACAAGAAAAAAAGGTCAAATCTATTTGAGAGAGTTAAACAGGTATCTTTGCTGCAGTGTGTCTTGATGGCACTGAAGCCACATTCATCTAATCTAAGAGACGCCCTTGACTTATGGATCTTACGGATTACTAAGAAAGGGAGTGTCCAAGTTGGAAAGTGTTGAGGGGACTCCATGAAGCTGTACCACTGAAAGGCTGCACTGTTGGTGCAGGAGAAGATGAGAAATAAATCTACTGCCAGAGAGGGACAGCAAGGAGCCCTCTGGCCTCTCCCCTGGCCATAATGGATGCAGGGAGAAATCCTTGCACTGATCATTTGTACCATCAGCTGGTTCTCAGCTGGAGGGGGTCACACCACCCATGTGGTCCCCAAGGGGTCTCCAGGCCTGTGCCCCAGATCGCTGGCAGAAGCAAACACAAACCTTCTTGGGAAGAATTTACTTGTGGTCCAGGCCAACGCTGACTGCAAAATACCAACTGTGAGATTTTTTTCCTGATTTCAGGGATGTTAAAATGTGAGAAAATGGAGTTCCCGTCATGGCGCAGTGGTTAGAGAATCCGACTAGGAACCATGAGGTTGCGGGTTCAATCCCTGGCCTTGCTCACTGGGTTAAGGATTCAGCATTGCCGTGAGCTGTGGTGTAGGTTACAGATGCAGCTTGGATCCCGTGTTGCTGTGGCTCTGATGTAGGCCAGTGGTTACAGCTCCGATTAGACCCCTAGCCTGGGAACCTCAAGTGGCCCTAGAAAAGGCAAAAAGACAAAAAAAAAAAAAGTGAAAATGTACAACCAGGCCTGGTGGAAGGACAAGACATTTACATATCCCTGAACCCCACACAGGGACAGAGTGTGCAGCCTTGCCCATTCTATCCCACTGGAGGCTCCCAGAGCCTGTGGTGGTCATCATCATGCCCCCTTGTTGAGTATTTACTTGGTGCCAAGCTGGGTAAGGGTCTTGGAACACATCAGCTTCTACCTGCCTTGCAGCACCCGTGCATGGAGACGGCATCCTTACTGCTATGTCAGGCAGAGGATATGGGAAGCACTTCTCCTGGGGTTGCACAGTAGTGGCAAAGCTCTTTTGAGTGCCTGGTTCTCCAGCGTGCTGAAGGTGGTGCCCATCAGACATTCTTTGAGATGCCACCCCAACCTACCAAACCCCAACACATTTCCAAAAATGTACATTTTCAATAAAGCATCTATTGCCTAAATGGATGCAATTTCTGGGTCAAATTCTGTTGTGACACACCCCAAGTGGCTATGGGAAGGCTTCTGCTATCCAGTGGTCCAGGCAACACTTGGCATCCCTTGGCCTCAGCTGTGTAACCCTGTACTTGCTGTAAAGGGGTCAGTTGTGGGCATCAGAACACATAATTCAATAACAGCTTCCCAGCGATGCCACTTCCTCTTGTCTGAGTTGGGAAGATACTAGTATAAACATCACATCTCCTGGCTCCAATCACCTTCCTGGTCCATGTCCTGTCCATCCCCAAAGCTGCTGACCTAGTTCTAGGGAAGCAGTGGGCCCCTGCCTCCCATCCCTACAGAACTGTGCAGCCCCCATGGGCCATCTGGAGCCTCAGTAAGTAGTAAATCCCCTCCCTGCAGGAAAATGAGCCAAGTCTTATTACAGATCCTATCACAATGCAAAGGGCTGGTACTTCTGTGATTGAGCTATCCTGCCACCGTGTAAATCAATAGGAAACCCACAGAAGGCGATTTGATTTAGGATGTTCATTTTGGGAAGCTGGTCTCCTACCATACTGGAGCCAAGATATCGTCCAGGCACATCCGCAATAAATGGGAAGTTTAGCCCAAAAGGACCGGATCTATTAATAAAACAAATTCTGATCCCTTCAAATAAAAATTCAGATGCATTTTAGCCTCCTCTCAGTCCAGTGGGCTGAATCCCTTAATCTACTGAATTATTATGGAAAAACCCCTCTCTGCCTGTCAAGATTACTGTGCTGTGGGGGTACCCTCTCAGGAGGCATGGCCTACTTCATAATGACTTAGTTATGTGCAATGCAGCATTAGCTTGAAGAGGGTCACATGCTGAAGTAGAGTCTGGCCAACAGTGGCCAGAAAGGTGACACAAGTCACCCAGTATATTGCTGGTGAGTGACAGAGCAAGGCCTTTAATCTAATGGCCCTCCTCTGTGGGCAGTAAAGGTGGTATTGGGGAGAGACAGGCTGGGGGTTCTGGGCGTTGTTTCTGCCCAGTAGGGATGGTGCGGGCTCCTGCAGGGGAGCCACGACTGCGTTAGGGCCTCCTATCTCTCATGTGGGTGGGGCAGGGGAATGTCTAGGGCGTCTGCAGGAGGGGTACCAGGGGCCTGTATTCTGCATTGTGGGGCAGGCCCAGGGAGCTGACCCACCTGCCTAGGGTCAGGGAGGAAAACCTGTGGCAAGTGCAGAAAAGAGAAGAACTCGTGCGAAATCAATCCTCAGGTTCCAAAACGGGCCCTGGGCAGAAGCCCTTGTGAACAAGACTTTGGCTTGTCCCCGTGTCCCTGCTGGGCCTCCCACCACGCCTCACGTTCTCCCACCTCCATTGGGGTGACTCACGCCTGCAGAAAGGATGAATCATGTGGGTTACGAAACCAAAGGGCTCCTGAGAGGGAGGCTGGAAAGGCCCCGAGGAAGCCATGGGTCCTGCTTCCCCGAGGAAGCCACCCCCTCCTGCCCCTCCTCAACTACCTTCTACCTGCCAAGCCACAGACTCAGGTGCGTGCTCTGCAGCACTTGGAAGGCAAGGGACAGTTCCTGCAAAGGGACCAGCAGTCTCTGACTCCCTTCCTGCATCAAGGCCTTCCTTACCTACTTTTTGTTTCCCCGCCCACATTAATTAGGGGAAAGGTTTGCTTTCCACATGGGGCCAGCTGGGACCAACACCCCTTGCAAGGCAAGGGACAAGAGACCCTGAAACGATCCTCACCTCTCACCATTCTTCTGAGGTGTGAATATTCCCTCAGCGCTCCACGGTATACCAAGTAACTACCTATTGGGTTCTAGGTAGCTCCTGGCAGCGGGGGGCCAAGATGATTCATCTCATTTTCCCACTGACTGGTCCCAGGTCAGTGGGAGGTATGAAAGGTCTACCCAACTGGAGATCACCTACCATGTGGCAGGTGCTGGGCTCCTAAAAACAAATGTTTATCAACAGCTTAGTGCATGGCCAGCACTCATGTCTTGCTCTAAACAGCTCCAGGGGATAGATACTATTGTCACTCCCACTTACAGGTGGAGCCCAAGATCACTCAGATAGGAAATGGTCGACTGGGGGGGGGGGGTTCCCCAGCGCTATCTACCTCCCTGGGACCTCTAGGGAGCTGTCCCCCTAGGTTTCTACCGAACCAGCTAATTGGGTAAATGTCTTTGCCCCCCTCACCATGCCCCTTCAGTCAAGCCTAGTTTTGGACTGGGCCACGGCCACCTCTTTCCCTGTGGCTTCTTGGCCCTAAAACCCAGAACCGAGGGCGAACCCGCTGTGGCCCGCTGGGATGAGCAAGGCCTCCTGTGAATGAGGTCAAACACCGTCAGGCGTTATGAGGCCTCCAGGCTGCCCGGCGGGTGGAACGACACCGGCCTGGGAACAGTAAGCACCTGAGACGCACCCCACTCCCCCACACCCGCCCCACCCTCCCTGGTGGCCAGGGGAACGCGCTGCCCCGGCCCGTCTGTGTCCCGAGCGCCTCCAAAGTGCGGGAAGTTCCCCAGGGACCTTTTCGCCGAGGGCTCACGAAGGCCGGGGTGCCCGCCACCGAGCGCGGGTCCACGGCGCCGCCGGGCCGCGCGGGCGGGAACGCGCGGCGGCCGCCTCCTCCTCCCTCGCTCCCGCCCGCAGCAGCGGCGGCGGCGGCGGCGGCGCTTCCCCCGGCGCGGAGCGGCTTTAAAAGGCGGCACCCCACCCCCCCGGCGCACTCGCCGCTCGGGCGCCGCGCGAGCCTGCCGCTGCCATGCCTCCGCGCGCGCTGCCCGCGCTTGGGCCCCGGCCGCCGCCCCGGGCCCCCGCCGCCGCTGCCGACACGGACGCGGACACAGGGGACGCCGGCGGGCTCGGGCTCCGGCCGCTGGCGCCGCGCCCCTGGCGCTGGCTGCTGCTGCTCGCGCTGCCCGCCGCCTGCTCCGCGCCGCCACCGCCGCGCCCCGTCTACACCAACCACTGGGCGGTGCAAGTGCTGGGCGGCCCGGCCGCGGCGGACCGCGTGGCCGCGGCGCACGGCTACCTCAACTTGGGCCAGGTGAGTGCAGCCGGCCTCACGCGCCCAAAACTTTCCCGGCCGCCGGCGGGAGCGGCGCGAGGGGGCGCCTCCTTTGGGGAGTTGCCCGGGAGCGCGGCGCGCGGGGCCCTCGGTGGGGACAAACGGGTGGCCGGCGGGGGCGCCCACGCAGGCCCGGCGCAAGAGGGCACGGACACCTGCCCCGCCGTGGTGGGCGCCGTCCTCCTTACCCACCGGGCTCGTCCCGTCGCCGAACCTGGCTCCGCGGCACCGGGGCACGAAGGGGGCATTCCTTCAAAGGACCTTGGAGGCAGGTCCCCTTTTTCCAGCCCCAACCCTGAAGAGTGGCAGTGAGGCGGGGGTTGATCTTGATTTATGGCCGGTGGAGGGGTCCCACAGGGGACCTGTCGGTGCGGTGAACACATCTCCAGATTACACACTTAAGAGGATCAAGTGTAGTGACAGGGAGGCACCACTCATAACTCAGCCCCTACTGCCAGGCAGTGTTAAATTTGGTTTCATCATTCTCCGTGACAGAAGCCAGCAGAGTGTGGTGCGGCCCTAATGTAAATGACTTTTCTTTGCATCTTAACTCCAGCGTGGATGCAGTTCCTGTGTGATGTGCACCCTTCTGGAAAAGTAGATTGTGCTCGTTTGAACTGTACTTTACACTGCAGGTCAGAGTGTCTGAAAGAACCCATCACATCCTTTGTGTGTCTCTTTTTTGGTGTGTGTGTTTTGACCGCTCAGGTCTCTCCAAACATCCTGTGATTTAAGATTTGCCTTCAGGTAGCACTGGCTTTGATTCTCTCTGTGGTTCCTAAATCTCCCGAGTTCATGCTTCAGACCGGAGAAGGGGCTCCTCTGGGTCTTTCTGGTTGGTTCCTTGCTCCCCCCTGTTTGCTTAGGGCCCTGGCTCTTGCCACACTTCACTGCTCTGCCCAGGTGGCCCAGCAATTTGTCTTCAGCTAAAAGTGACTCTTACACTGCCCGGTAAATTACAGAGCGCCTGGGTTTTTGGCTGTTATAATTAAAGGAGCAGAGGGGAACTGAAGTTGAGCTGTGAGCTTCTGGACATTGCAAGTGAGAGGCACAGTGACTGCCGTTCAGGGCTCCCTTCCTGGGGATCAGAAATCTCCCTTCCCCGCCAGGTCCTGCCGGATTTTTGAAACAACTTCGAGACTCACTGAGTTGCTTATGCAGGCATCTTTTGTCCTTTCTCTGCCTGTGGGAAAGGTTTCCTCTAGGCACGTACCCCCTTCACCCAGGGCCTTCTGGGGAGCATCTCCGGGTATCCCCAGCTTGGTCCAGGGAAGCCAGGGTGGACTTCCTACAGCCTGGTCGCTCAGCCTGGTGGGCGTGCTGCTGGGGCTGACACTGAGGAGCCACTCACACACCCAGGAGCTAGTTGGTTTGGGATATGAGCTGTTTCAGAGGCGGGTGTGTGCGAGTGTGAGATTACTCAAGGAGGGCCTGTTACTCTTTATTCCAAAACCAGCTTTCTTCCCCGCCTTCCCCAAGTGCACTGCTAATGTGGAAAAGGCCTGGAGCGTTCCAACCTCTACCTACTCAATAAGAACTCTTTAAAAACCTTATTTGCCTTTTTCAGCCAGGAGAATTTGTGACTCATAAATAAGATGTAGGTATTATTAGCTTTGATTTATGAGTGGGTGAACCTTGGTGAAGCGAGAGGTGGAAGCTGTTTGTGTCCACACAGCAAGTGTGTGTCACCTCTGACAGTTATATTCCACACACTTTGTCTCCTGCTACATCCTCTGGTTCCAGGTCTCCTTTGGGTGACTCTTTCCCCAAACCCTTAATGCACAATTGGTGTTATGCCCAGTACCTGCCCTGACTCCCAACGCTGCTTTTCTTGTGGGTCTTTGCAACACTCAAGTTCTGGCTTGATGGCTTTATTAGCTTTCTGTCATGCAGCTGATTCCATTTATTTTATATGGTGCAAAGGTAATTTAGACTAGTGGTCATTCACCTTTTTTGAGTCTTGGATCGCCTTCAGTGTCTGATAAAGTCTCTGGATCCTCTCCATTTAAAAACAAGCATCATCAGGAATGAGACAAACTAGCCTCTTTTTGCTTCTCAACTCATCATTAGCCTCTTTTTGCTTCTCAACTCATCATTATGCTGGAGGTCCCAGATAATGCAGCACAATTTGCAAAAGAAGAAAGATTTGGAAGAGTCAAACGTCACTCTTGACAAGTGACAAACTTAACCACACAGGTGATCCCAGAGAACGTAGAGACTCACTATTATAACCAAGTAGAGAGTTGAGCAGGTTTCTTGATCAACAGGAGCAGCCCTGCAACAGCAATGTCTGAGAGGATGAGAAAAATTACAATTTACTGTAGCGTTAAAGCTGTTAGGTACCTAGGAATAAATCTTAAAGAAAAATGATGAAGCATTTTAAAGACTTATTGAAAAAAAGAAGGGCTGAATAATGGGAGATATATTATGTCCATGGCTGGGAGGGCTCATTGTCATAGACCCTCTGAATTAATCTGTAAATTCATTGGAGTCTAGTTGAGGCACCAGTAGGTTCTTGTATGGAATATAAACTCACACAAAGAAATTGTAAAATTTACATGGAAGAGTAAGGTCTTGGAATACTGGCTGACGACTTTGAGAAGGCAGATGGGGAGGAGGGTGCCTCCAACCCCAGAAGCTGTGGTGATCACGGCAGTTCTGCCTTGGCCAGGTGATGGTTGGTCTATCGGTGGAATTGACTCAAATGCAGGCGTCCATGGGAGCTTGTGTGTGAACAGAAGAGGTACAAGTGGATGGGAAGGATGGACAATTCAGTAAATGATGCTGAGAGAGCTGACCAGGGAGACCAGATCAGTCTCACTTCATACTCTGTAACAATAAATTCCAGATAGGATGAAAGCCCTGAATGTGTAATTATAGTGGAACACCCTTATGACATTGGGAAAGGAAAGGGTTTCTTTTTAAAAAATTTGTTGTATTGAAGTATATTGATTTACAATGTTGTGTTAATTTCTGCTGTACAGCAAAGTGATTCAGTGTGTGTGTGTGTATTCTTTTCCATTACGGTTTATCACAGGATATTGAATATAGTTCCCTGTGCTATACAGCAGGGCCTTGTTGTTTATCCATTCTAAATGTAATAGTTTGGATCTTCTAATCCCAAATTCCCAATCCATCTCACCCCCACCCCACCTTGGCAACCATAAGTATGTCTGTGACTCTGTTTCTGTTTTGTGGGTTGGTTCCTTTGTGCCATATTTTAAAAGTGATATCATACGGTATCATATGGTATTTGTCTTTCTATTTGACGTACTTCATTTAGTATGATAATCTCTAGGTCCATTCATGTTGCTGCAAATTACATTATTTCATTCTTTTTATGGCTGAGTAATATTCCATTGTGTATATGCACCACATCTTCTTTATCCACTTATCTGTCAATGGACATTTAGGTTATTTCCATGTCTTGGCTACTGTGAATAGTGCTTCTATGAACATAGGGTGCATGTATCTTTTTGAATTATAGTTTTCTCTGGATATATGCCCAGGAGTGGGATTGCTGGATCATAACTGCAACTCTATTTTTAGTTTTTTAAGGAATCTCCACACTGTTTACCATAGTGGCTACATCAATTTACATTCCTACTAGCAGTGTAAGAGGGTTGGGAAAGGAAAAGATTGATTGATTGATTGGTCTTTTTTTTTTTTTTAGGGTCATGCCCACGGCATATGGAGGTTCCCAGGCTAGGGTCGAATCAGAGCTATAGCTGCCAGCCTACACCACAGCCACAGCAATGTGGGATTCGAGCCTCGTCTGTGACCTACACCACAGCTTACGGCAACACCGGATCCTTAATCCACTGAGCAAGATCAGGGATCGAACCCGCGTCCTCATAGAACCTAGTTGGGTTTATTAACCACTGAGCCATGACAGGAACTCCAAGGAAAAGATTTCTTAAACAAGATGCAGAAATAGCAAATAAAAAAGGGAAGAGATTGATCCATTAAAAGTTCTGTATAATAAAGACATTATAACAGTTAAAAAGCAAATAAGAGAGTAGAAAAGTACTAATACAACAGATTAGTGTGTAGATTATTTAATAGCTATAAAGCAGTAAGATAAATGATAAATGCTGGGTAGAAAAATGGGAATGTCTATGGATAGGGAATTGAGTAAAAAGGAAACCCAAGTGAGAAAAGATGCCCAGCCTGCTTGGGAGCTATTGGGGCCATGCAGCTTGAGGCACTTACACCATTTCACACCTATCAGATTGGCAAGCTGGGAAAGTGTTAGTATCAGGTGTGGCCAAGGATGTAGAAGAACTGGAACTTTCACATGCTGCTGATGGAACTCATTTAGAGAGCAATTTGAGGTCAAATGACATTAGCGAGTCTACATCTTGGCTTTGAGATCTATATTTTCAGTTATAGATCTATATTCTTCTTCATATTCTTTTTTATATGACTTATCACAGGGTATTGAATATAGTTCCCTATGCTATTCAGTTGCTTATCTATTTTATATATAGCAGTGCCTATCTGTTAATTTCGAATCCCTAATTTATCCCTCCCACCCCCTTTCTCCTTTGGTAACCATAAGTTTGTTGACTGTGGGTCTATTTCTGTTTTGTAAATAAGTTCATTTGTATCATATTTTAGATTCCACATTTAATGATGGTCATAGGATATTTTATCTTTCTCCGTCTGACTTAGTATCATCATCTATAGGTCCATCCATGTTTCTGCAAATGGCAGAATTTCATTCTTTCGTATGAGTAATATTCCATTATATGTATATGGACTACATCTTCTTTATCTATTCATCTGTCCATGGACATTTGTTGTTTCCATGTTTTGGCTATTGTAAATAGTGCTGCTATGCAGATTGGGGTGCTTTTCAAATTAGAGTTTTCATCTTTTCCCAACATATGCCCAGGCGTGGGATTGCTAGATCATATGGTAGCTCCATTTTTAGTTTTTTAAGGAACTCCATACTGTTCTCCACAGTGGCTATACCAATTTCCATTCCTACCCACAGTGTGGGAGGGTTCCCTTTTCTCTGCAGGATTATTATTTGTTGATTTTTTTTTTTTAATGATGGCCATTCTGATCAGTGTGAGGTGGTACATCACTGTAGTTTGATATGCATTTCTCTGATAATTAGAGATGTTGAGCATCTTTTCATGTGCCTGTTGGCTACTAGATGAAAAACTCTTGCACAAGTGCACTGGAAGACTTGGACAGGAATGTCCACAGAGCCATTTTTAAACAGGGAGAAGCACAACCTAAATATCCATCAGCAGAAGAATGGAGAAATAAATCAAAATAGTCACACCATGGAGTACTCAACAGTATCTAGAAATGAGTAAACTAACTATGATGTATTTTCATAGATAAATGCCAGAAACAATGTTGAATGAAAAAGGCAAGTTGCGGATACACAATAGTATTTACGTAAACTTTGAAAAACACTAAGCCATCCTATAGTCCTTATGAATGCTTACACATGTCGTAAAAGCACAGAAGCTTGGGCTGGAAGGATCCACATCAAATTCTACTTAATAGTAGCCTCTGAGAAGGGAGAGAATGAGGGGAAAGAAACTGGGGAGAGAAATTTTAACACTTCATCTGCAGTGTTCTAATTCCTGATATGCTATATAGACATATATGTATGTATAACATACATAAAGTATATACAAAATTATCAAAATTATGTTTTTTTGCATTTTTCTTTGTGTCAGAATATATTAAATATGGTAATATATACATTATATACAGACATGCATATGTAATACATGTATATACACATGTGCATACACGTACACCTACATTTGTGCACATACACACACAGATACACATGAAATGTAAAAGGGGGAAAGAAGAGAAAAATGCACATCATACACACATATCATGGTGCTCCTGGACCATCTGGGGACCTCTAGGTACCTGCGGGCCTAGGGTGAGAAGGCCCTGCTTTAGACATCCCGTGTGGGGCTGATGCACTTGTCAAGGCAGCAGAATGCCTGGCTGCAGCTCACAGGGATATTTGGGCAGAGCTGGACTCAGAGCCAGAAACCTCACTCCCGGGCATTGCCTTTCTGTCTGCCAGGCTTCTTTCTCCTTTAGGTTATCTTGTGGCAGAGGTGGCCCTCGCTTTAACCTACATTCTTACCTTCGCCATTGCTGACATCAAGAAAAGACAAGTCATTTACGTGAAAAGGAAGGCAACAAAACATGTGCCAAACCAAATCACAGCAGCTCAGCATCCGCAGCTCTTTGGGGTGATGTTTATTTTAAGGGTAGCACTTCGACACCATACTTGTGCTTGCATTTTTTGCTTTGCCTGGGGTACTGAGCTAATTTGTTGGTTCTGAGTCTGAATGTAAAACTGCAAGCTGGCTGCCAGGGCCCTACAAGGTCCAAGAGTCTTAAATGATTTTGAACTTGCCTTAAATAGTTTTACTTAAAATAGCCACTGAATGGAACATACCTGGCCCAGAATTTCAGGTGGGCCTTCGTAATTCATTTGTCAACAGAGGAAAATTGTGATTCTGCAGACAGCTTGTTCTTAACAACCCCAAACAATTTGAAGCTTTAGCCAGGTGTTAAAATAATGAGCCAGAACTTATTGAGTGTTGGGGCTTGGAAGGGACAAGGGGAAGCCCAGAAGAGCAGCCACCTATGACCAAGGTCTCCGGTATTGATGTTTAGCAGGAGGCTGACTTGCTTTTTTGCTCTAAACCAGGAGCAATGCTCATGGCTGGCCTGGGATTGGAAAGGGAAGGGTTCTGGTGTGAGCTGGGACCAGGGCTATAAACTAAATTGGGATTGTGAACCCAATTGTGTAGTATCAGACCTTCCCTGTTTGTGTTCATATGGTGACAGATCGAAGCGGACAGGGTTTTATTTGATGGACTGCCATCATGAGTCATTGGGGCTGTGGGTGAAGCTGAGCTGTAATGCACAGTGTCCAAGGGGGACGAAGAACCAGGCCACAGTGGCTGGCTCAGCTGTCTGGTCAGTTGGAAAGGTTTGAGCTTCTCTAGGCAGAAACCAAGGGTCATATCAGAAACACACAGCTCTTGTGTGTGTGGAACATCCTGGAGACTGTCTAAGGCCTCCTCCCTGGTCTCGGGCTTTGCAGGACTGTCCACACTCTGGGGAACATGCTGGCTCCTCTGGGCCTTTGAGCCTCTGCACAGCTTTTGCCTCCAAAAAGTAGTTCGTCTGATCTTGCCCAGCCCAGCTGACACACCTCTGCCTCCCCTTCCCAGCATCCTGAACGTGGAGGTCTTCTGAGCTGTGGTTATCATGAGTGCCCATCTCCTTTCCATCTCAGACTGTGGCTTGGCCTTGGCGCTGACTGGAGGCTCTGACTGGAGGCTCTGGCATGTGTTTGCGCCTGGCAGCTGATCCCCTGCGGGTGCTTTTGCCCAGGGAGCCTCGTACCAACCTACAGGCAGGTGTCACCAGGCCTGTTTAAGTGTGAGGAGACCTCAGGTCCGGTGCTAGTGTGACTTGCTCCAGATTACAAACTGGTGACTGACAGGCCAGGGCCCAAAGCCCTCCCCTCCAACCTGCCATCACCATCAGTCATCCCCTCTGGCAGAGGAAACTCATCCCTGTGTCTCAGACAAGGCTAAGCCATCAGGCAGAAAAGTATTTCAGCTCTCTGCTGCCACTGACAAATGGGCTTACATGGATCCGCCAGCCGTTCTTTCCCCCCTCCCTCCCCCTGGCTCACATGTCCACGTGCAGTGCTGGCATTGGCCTGTTGTGTCCTGAGTGGTCTGTACTGGCACTCATCAGCACTGAGACTTACTCACAGCTGCCTATGTTGGAGGGAGAACACCCAGCCCCTTCCTAGGATGCCATATGCAGTCCTTCAAACTCAGCATCTTCTTGGCTGGACTGATCCTCCTCTGCGGCAAACCTCCTCCTCTCTGTGTGTTCCTATCTACAGAGGGGGCCGCCATCCACCCTAAGCTCAAGGTCTGGAAGTCACTGCTGTCTCCACCTGCTCCTGAGCCTCCCCATCCTGTCCATAACCAGGCTCTCTCTTCGGCCTCCTGGATGGCTCTCAGGTCCCTCGATTTTCCCCAGCACAGGCAGGGCCCTTCACCTGTCCATGCCGCTGCAGGCCCCTCCTGTCCCCTCCCGCCCCCTCCCCTCTGCTGCTTTCTGCTCCCACCCCAGCTCCAGCACTGCTGAACCCCTCACTTCATGCATCTGCTTCCTTTCCGCCTTCCTTATGCTGTTCTTACTGCCTAGAATGGCTGTCCTCCGCCCACCTGACCAACTCCTTATCCTTCCTGGCCATCTGTAGGCCTGCCCTGACTTCCCCAGCCCTACAGATGTACCCTTGGGGCTCCCACACTTCCATCATCCTGACATTGTCTGCTGGCTTATCTGTTTCTGCCACTGGGCTTTGGACTTTGTGGGCCCTATAAGTCCACACTCAGCCGTCTGGCTGCTCTCTGAAATCAGGCCCAATTCTGCCATCTCGCTAATGCCAACCTGGGGCCCAGAGCACTCATTTATTGAGCCAGTGTTTATTGTGTGCTTGTGCTGGTGTTGGACCCTCAGAGATGAGTAAAATGTGACCCCTGCTCTGTAGGAGCCTCTTAGAGGAGGGAAGGAGGTGAGCATCTATGACCAAGCAAGTTCAGCAAAGTCAGACTCTCGCCTCTGAATGTCACTGGACTGAACATCTCTACCCACATATTTTATCTTAATCCCTGGCTTCTCAGAGTCACACTCCGCAGGCTGGCCCCTCCCAGATTTGTGCTTACATGTGGGGAGGAGCTGCCCCATGATGCTCTAGTTTGCTTCTAGTTCTGGTCAGCTACACACCGTGGTCCAGCTATGCCCTGGAGCCCACCGTAGATGATTCAGACCCCAGGGGTCCTGTCATCCTGCTAAGTACTTGGTCCTCCCGAGATCCTGTGCCCCTGCTCTTGGAGAGTTTTGAAGGCCTGGTGGCAGGCATAAGGCCCTCTGTCCAATATTGCAAAAAACAGGGATGAACAGCCATCAGCGTTGGGAGTGAGCCTCACACTCCATAGGATGGGATCGGCAGCTCAAGTTCCCATGGTAACCAGCCCATCAATGCCCTCAGTGTCAAGACAGTGGCACCATGGAGAGGAAGAAACAGTCTCATTGTCTCTTCCCTGGCTGCTTGGGCACAAACTGCCTTGCTCTGCAAGGCTGGACAGTCCCAGGCTGCCATGTGGCAAAAGGTGCCATCAGCTTCAGCTTCCTGACCCTCTCTGGGGCCTCTTAAATTCATGCCGCTGGCTGACATCTGTCACTTACAGAATCCATCTCCTCAGTGGGAAGAAAGGGCTCATCTGCCACAGGGATGGATAAACGGAGCCCAGCGTCGCAGTTGGGTGCTTGAGAAGGACCTCGATTTCCAGACTTCCTTGTTTTGTTTGTGCTGACAACTCTCAGAGGTGATCTCCTGTGTTCATTCAACCAGAACCTTGTTGCCCATGAAAGGCCCCAGCCCACCCTGTGATCTTTGTCACTCTCCCCACTCCTGAGGGTGCTTGGATTACTGCCCACCACTCCCCGCCTCCCTTCCAACCCATTTCCCACCTTGCCAACCTGATGGAGCTGCAGAACTGTGAGCCTCATGCTGTCCTTTCCCTGCTTTGAAACCCACAGAGGCTCTCCATCGCAAAGCCCAATATGTTTGGCCCCTGGGGAGTGAGCTGTCCCTCCCTCCATCTCTGTCCTCAATCCAGAAACCCTCACATTTGCCAAATGTTCTAGCCATTCCAGACCTTTGTCATGCTGGAAACGTTCTATATGGCTTTTCTTTCTTTTGTACCTGCTATTTGAGGGCTGCGGTTTTAACCTGGGTGCCCCTTTGCTATGTGATTTACCTGGAGAACCTGCTCCTCTTCAGCATTAACTAAAATGTTCTTTGCTTACCTGGCTGTGCCTGGCAGGGCCAGACTCCTGCTCCCAGTCTCCAGGGCTGTGGCCTTCGAGGGTGTCTGTCTCTAAGCTGGACCACAGCATCTTGTGGTCGGTATCTTTGTGCTTTTTTGTCTCCTTGGGCCCTAGTCCAGCCTTCTGCTCCCACACGGCCTCCCAGAGGCACCTGATGACTGTATTTCATTAGCAGGGCGTCACTTGGCCCCTGCGTTCCAGGATTCCATCACGCCTGCCACCAACTGGCTCCTATGCTGCCCTACTGTTCACTGATCACTTCTCTTATAATCGCCCCAGAGCCCTTCTAACCCCATTACACACATGAGCAAACTGAGGCACTGAGCAGCTGAGCAACTCATTAAGGCTTAGTACAGATCAGAGCAAGGCTTTCAGCTTGGGCACCTTGGATACCAAACCTCACTCAGAGTGCTCTGTTCATGTTGGGAAAAGCCGCAGAGGCAGGTGGCATTGGTGCGGGCCTTGGAGCTCGAGTTGGGGTTTTCTAACTGGTGAGGTAGGGAGGTGCAGTCCAGACAGAGGGGAGATTGGGACAGGGTGCCCTGGGAAGGTGCCTGCACAGTGGCCAGCGAAGCCGGGAGTGGGGTGGAGGTGCTGGGCTGTACCTTAGGAGCCTCCCTTCTTATCAGGCTTCTGGGCTAAGGCTTCACTTCAAAGGCTTATCTGTGCGGGAAGGGAATGAAGGCAGCCCGCAGAATTCTTGACTTTGGAGTCCAAGAGTCTCAAGGGCAGGGAGCTGTCCTTGGACGCCCTTCCCAGGCCTACTGGAGCCCCATGTGCTTCCCACCCTGAGGAGAGTAGAACACTGTCAAGCCAACATCCAGCAAAAAACCTGAACAGAGAGGAAAGAAGGCTCTTCAGAGGGTGGCCTGGTTAGGAATTTCTGTCATTACTTGATTTTTCCTTGTATAACACACTAAGAGTGTATTCTGTAGCAAATTTGGAAAAGAACAAAGAAAACTTAAAAAAAATCATTTATAATTCCACCACCCAAAGATAATCACTGTTGATATTTTGGACCATATCCTTTCACTTTTTTTTTTTTTTTAAAAGCTCTGAGTGTGTATGTGTGCCCACGTGCATGCACACACACTCACATATACAAATACAAATAGGGTTGTGCAGTTTTGCAGCTTGTACCTCCTAGGTCTATAACTATTCTGGCGTGATTTTAATGGCTGTTCAGTGCATCCTTTAGTGGCTGGCCCATAACTTACCCAGTCTTTCCCCTGACCTTTAGATCGGTGGATCTTTTGGGACTCTTCAGGGAGGTGGATATTGCTACTGGTCTGGAATGTCAGCACCCTGGGAGGAGGTGGACAGGGTCTCCCACTGCCATGCCTCGTACCCCTGGTTCCCACGCTCAGCACTTTCCCCTTCTCCCCATCCTGTATCCCCCACCTCGCCGAAGGCCCAGTCCTTGATAATGTTTCTTCACCTCAACTCATAAGGGTTTTACTGTGCATGTTGTCCTTGTTTTGTAAAGTTGCACATGTATTATAAATATTCTCCCATTGTAAGGAACTCAAACATGTACGAAGAGGAAAAACTCCAAAATCTCCTTCCTCCCCTCTTCCCATCCTCAACTTACTCCTTGCCCCAGATGTCCACATGTTAGTATACGTGTATTGTTTCAGAAACATATATACATAGAGAGTTTAGGGGGGTTATTTTTTATATAAATGGGGTCATACTAAACGTTTTCCTGCGCCTCACTTTTTTTAGCCTAACAATACATCTTGGAAAGCTTCTTTTAAAATAGGTGGAAGCCGTGGTCATGGCTCCACTGTCATGGCTCACTGGTTAATGAATCTGACTAGGAACCATGAGGTTGCAGGTTCGATCCCTGGCCTTGCTCAGTGGGTTAAGGATTCGGCATTGCTGTGAGCTGTGGTGTAGATCCCTCGTTGCTGTGGCGTTACAGACGTGGCTCAGATCCCTCGTTGCTGTGGCTGTGGCGTAGGCCGGTGGCTATAGCTCTGATTCGCCCCCTAGCCTGGGAACCTCCATATGCCACGGGAGCGGCCCAAGAAATGGTAAAAATACAAAAAATAAAATAAAATAAAATAAAATAGTTGGAAGCTATTGTATGGAAGCAAAATAGTGATGTATTTTGCTACAGCATTTACTTAATAATGTTATTTCATTTGCCTCCAGGCTTGTTTTTTTGTTTTGATATAGTAAACAACATTGCAGTGAGCATCCTTATTTATGCCTCTTTGGGCACATGTACGAGGATTTCTGTAGGACAAATAATAGCAAAAAAGTGTAATAGTTGTAATAGTGAATAATGATTACAGACACTTACTGGCCCTTATTAAATGCTTTCCTGGAATTGACCCATTTAATCTTCCTAGAAACCCTCTGAGGTAGGTGCTGTTATTATCCCCATTTTACAGATGAGGAAACCAAGGCACAGAAAGGTTAAATAATTTGTCCATTGTTGAAGAGGTTATAAGTGGCAGAGCCAAGGGAGTTCCCGTTGAGGCTCAGTGGTTAATGAACCCGACTAGGATCCATGAGGACGCAGATTCAGTCCCTGGCCTCGTGAAGTGTTAAGGATCCGGTGTTGCTGGGAGCCGTGGTGTAGGTCATAGACGTGGCTTGGTTCCTGCATTGCTGTGGCTGTGGCGTAGGCCGGTGGCTACAGCTCTGATTTGACCCCTCACCTGGGAACTTCCATATGCCACAGGAGCAGCCCAAAAAAAGAAAAAAAAGAAAAAAAAAAAAGAAGAAGAAGTGGCAGAGCCAAGATGTGAATTGAGATGGTCTGGCTCTAGAGATGGGGAAACTGCTTAGGCAAAGTTATATTAGGCATGGGGGTGGGAGGATTCTCCAGGCAGGTGCCAGGTGACACTGCCCCCGGAAGTGTGTGAGAGGCCATCCTGTGGGGGGAATCGCCAATGGCCATATTTGCTAGTTCTTACCTGTGAAAATGAGCTCGCATGGTGGTTTTAATTTGCTTTTTCTTCCTGATTATTGTTACAGTTAAACGGCCTCTTTATAAAGTTATTAATCATTTTACTTCTCTGAATTTCTAATTTATATTCTTTGCACATTTTTCAGTTGGGTTATTTTTCTTTTCCTCTGATGACCTGTAGGTGCCATCTCTATATTGTGGTTGTTAATCTCCTGTTTGCAAATAGATGGCAGCTACCTCCATCATCTGTCACTTTTCTTTGTTCAGAGGGTGTGTTTGCTTGCTTGTTTCTGGAAATAAAACCTGCAGTTCCCTGCAGTTTTCAGGGCTTTGGGCTCATCACTTGGTGTAATTCAGAGGTGAAGAAGGCAGGGTCCCCACCTACAGCAGACATGAACTTAAGTAACTTTTGAAGCGGAACAGGGGAAATGATAGCATTTGGTGGAGCCCAAATGCTTAGAATGACAAGAGAGCGCAGCTGGTTTTCACCTGGGAAGTTCAAGGGAGGCATTGTGATTAGTGGCTTTTTAGCCAGACCTTGAAGGATCCACAGGGATTGTTATAGGCAAAGGAACAAGAAGGGGCTGGCACTGGCTGAGCCCTCAGGAAATGTGTTGTCTGGAGTGGCGCAGGGCAGGGCAGAGAAGGGAGAATAACCAGCATAGGAAGGATGAGGAGAGAGAAAAGTTCTGGGGGTGATAAGAGCTCAACCGACACCGTGATGTCATTAGAAGGTAGAAGGATTCGCTGGCTGCTGATTTTATTTAGTGAGTGTTTATTGGGTGCTGATGTGAAGCCTGGCACCATTCAAGGGACCAAGTAGAGAGGGTGCATCCAGCTGGCATCACACCTAGGGACGCAGCCTCAGCGCCACCCTTAGCTCTTCCTGTGGCCTCTTGGAGGGGCATGGCAGAGGAGTGTGGTTGCAGCCCTGCTAGACCCCACGTACCTGGATCTATGCCTCCTTGTCCTGCTTGGAGTTTATTTAGGTATGGTTGGCTGAAGACAGATTTTAACAAAGAAAAATAAATCCATTTCTGGCCACTGTTGCCCTTGATCTAATATACATTTTGATCTTCTGCTGTTTTCCTAAACTTAAACAAACAAACCAAAAAATCCCTATTTGTGTTCCTCATGATAAAGCCTAATTTCTGTAACAGGAAAAAAAAAAAACAAACTCTTATTTTTGTCCTGCTATCAAAGTAGCCCTTCATGCCCGAGCTCATTAATAGTCTTTTTATATACGTCTAAGAGATGTGTATGAAAAATTAAGAATTTAAGAATTAAGAATTTCCCATTTGCAGGACTGTAACACTATTAGCCACAAACAAGAAGCAAGATTTGTTCCAGTGGCTTAAATAAGTTTATTACCCCAACTTGGCCAATCCCAGACCCTCATAGCCCTCTGTTTAAGCTTAGAGTGCAAAAGCCCATTTGTGGGAATGGATGCTTTCTGTTCCTGTACTTTCATGAACTTGCTTGTACTCTTGTACTTTCTAGGTTCTTCTTCCCTCTTGCTCTTTCTCTCTCTCTCTCTCTTTTTTTTTTTTTTTTTTTGGTTTGCTTTTTTAAGGAATATGGTTTTCTACCTTTTTCTGCTATCTGGCCACACCAGGAACATTATAAAACCAAACTGTTACTTCTTATTCCACATAGTCTTGAAATCCAAATGAAACCCTAGAGATAAAAGTGGGTTCCCTAAGTCTAGAAGATTGTCTTTATGAGGCTCATGTTCAGGAGCCAGGACTAACCACCCCACATGATGACAAGCTGTGTCATTCTTCGTCCCACTAAGGAAGTGCATTTCCAGGAGAGAATCTTTTGACATCCCATCTTGTTTTTTTCTACAAGGAGCCCTGAGGTGTTTCTGTTTTCTTCTTGTGTTTGAGGTTCCATCTCTGCATAAAACTAGAGAGAATCCTATCTTCAATTTGTTTGTCTTACTAAAAGTTGGTTTTGTTTCCCATCAATTGATTTCTTTCCTGAAGTTAGTCACTTAATGACAGTGCTTTGAACTTGGTCTGTGCCAATAGCTATTCCAGGCAGTGCTCAGCCTCCTCCCTGGGTCTCCTCAGCACAGTGACCTCCTCAGGGGAGTCTTTCAGTGATTCGTCGCTGCCCCTGAAGAGTTCTCTTCTCCCAGCCAAGCTGAGGAAATGTGTTTGTGTGCTCGCTGCTGCTTCTCTCCCTTCATTGTCTGTGTTTCATTTGAATCCTGTTGTCAGGCTGCATGGATTAGGCTCCAAGTCTCCAGGCAGGGCTCTGTTTCTGCACATCTCCCTGGGCATGAAATAGATGCTCAAAGAGCGTTAGGGACAGTGGATGTAGCCCAGAGGGGACAGCCATCTTGCCAAAACTGCCCAGTCCCTTCTAAATGGCATGCCTTTGTCCTGAGGTCTTTTAGGAGAGGTTCCTTATCACTGAGCCCTGTTTGATTTCGGTGTCAGCCTTTCATAGTGAAAGATGACGTGTTGGCTGCTGTGACCAGGCCTTCCTGTGGCCAGCAGGAGCCGGTGCTATGGTTTCTCCAGCAGGTTGTGGTGCTCTGATGAGAGAATCGGAATGACACGTGCTTCTGTCTGTCAGAGCATGTCACTAGCCTGCTTGTCCCCCTGCTGGTTTCTCAGCGATCTGAGGTGCAACTCTGTTTGACATTTCTTTCCCCCCCGGAGGATTATGGAGTTTTCTGGGTTGTTCCACTTCTTTATCACAATTCCTTAAGTGTCTGAGGTCCATCAGTAGGAGAGCGGATAAACAAATGTGACATTCCTACCAGGGGCGTTCTTTATATAGCAATAAAGGGAGACAACTGGTCTATAACAGCGTGGATGAATCTCACAGACTTGGACAGAGTGAATTCAGCCTCATACAAAAGAGCGGTCTGATTCCTTTTAGAACTGGCAGAACCAATCTGTGGTGGAATGAAAACAAATCTATGGGAGTTCCCGTTGTGGCTTAGTGGTAAAAAAAACCCTACTGGTATCCATGAGAACGTGAGTTCAATCCCTGGCCTCACTCAGTGGGTTGAGGATCCCGCATTGCCCTGAGCTACAGTGTAGGTCGTAGAAATGGCTCAGATCTGGTGTTGCCGTGGCTGTGGTATAGGCCGGCAGCTACAGCTCCAATTCAACCCCTGGCCTGGGAACTTCCATATGCCACAGGTGTGGCCTTCAGAAAAAAAAAAAAAAAAAAAAGAAAGAAAGAAAAAAAGAAAATGAATCTATAGGGTGGGGACTGATGGGGAGGGTGCCTGAGGAAGCTTTCTGTGCTGATGGCTGTGCTTTATATCTCGATAGGGGTTTGGGGTTATGTATCAAATCTCAACCAATGTATAACTATTTACTCATTTCACTATATGTAAATTTTCTTTCCTTTTTTTTTTTTTTCTTTTTAGGGCTGCACCCCATGGCATATGGAGGTTCCCAGGCTAGGGGTCTAATTGGAGCTACAGCTGCTGGCCTACACCACAGCCACAAGGCCAATGCCAGATCTGCAACTTACACCACAGTTCATGGCAATGCGGGATCCTTAACCCACTGAGTGAGGCCAGGGATCGAACCCGCAACCTCATGGTTCCTAATTCTATTTGTTTCTGCTGCACCATGATGGGAGCTCCCATGTAAATTTTATTTCAAAAGGGAAAATCTATAAGCAAATTCTGAACTCTCCATAATGATGTGTATATTGAAGTATTTAGTGTCCTGATAACTGTGATTTAGGTTGGAACGCACCAAAAATGAGATGGGTGGACAGATGGGTAGAGGCATGGATAGACACAAATGTGATGGTGTAATTGTAGTGATTGTGTTAATGGTAGAATCAAGACGGTGGGTATATGGGTGTTTGTTGTACAGTTCTTTTAACTTCACTGTATGTTTGACATTTTCACAATAAACTTGGGAGAACAAGATTCTTAGGGTTGTGGTGAAGATAAGACAGATTTGGGAGAAATCCCCTGCTGTACTTGGAGATGTACTCATAAATTTGTGTTTAGCAATAAGAGTCAGAGGCGTGGGATTTAATGGCACAAGTGATGTCATCAGGGAAATCCCCATGGAATGTGGGTTTGGGGGTTGTATGCTTTTGTAAGGTGTGTTTGAGGGGTCACGTCTATATCTGAAAGGATTACTGCAGTTCCCTGAGCCCTTAATTTGCTCGTTCCCCATGGACAGCCTGGGGACAGGCATCCCTGTAAATGGAGACATGCTGAGTCCTGCCGTTGAAGGGCCTTCCTGCCGAGGAAAGATAAGCCTGCAGCAGAGACCCTGGCATGGAGATGGTCATCTGGGTTGCTTGCTGGCTAATTATTTTCTGGGGTCTATTCTGCAGTGTTTTTCTAATTCCAGGATTTGACTTAATGACTCTATACAGAATTTTCAGCCTCTCTTGAGTTGTCAAAGAAGGGGACTAGCAGCCATTCTGTACCGAGTCCTAACAGAGGGAGGGCTGCCTTCAGCTGGGATCCAGGAGGCTGTTGCAGACCAGATGCAGCAGAGTCATAGCCATCGGACACCTCACAGGAGAACCTCTGCCTGAGAGGAAGCTCCTGGTCTGTGGGTAAATTTAGGGCATGTATGAGACGTGGGGGTAGGGAGAGTGGGAAAGAATGAAAGCATTATTCTAAGAAGCTGCTTTTATTTATAGATTCTCCTAATTCTATTAAAATGAATGCCAGAGGGTTATAAAACTTGGAACACAGAACACATAATAGCAATGAAAGGACGTTAGTGAAATGGAGAACAATGGTAAAACGAGAAGAGAGTCTTAGTACCAAAAGGAAGATATGACATTTTTCTGAATTAAACTCATCTTAGTGCACACCCGCACAAGGAGAGTGAATTAAAATAACGACTTTGGTTAAGAGAGAACTTGGAAGGGAACAGAAGCTATTTCATAATGAAATGGAGAAAGTGTTGGCTGACTCAAGGGGAACACAAAGGCAAGGATTACACTAATTATATTATAGAGATAAATAAATAAAATGTCATCCTTGTTAAAGGAAATAAAACTAATTAAATACTTCATGTGCTTGAAGAGGAGTTGGCAAAATAAAATGTATTAAATATGATAAGTATGTAAATAGCCATCATTTGCCTGCTTTGTTCTGTTAGCCAGTAAGACGCCTTACCTCCCACATGTAAAACAAGGGATTTCTGATCCCTGAAATAACACATTAATGAGACAGAACACAAAGTAAATAGAGTAAATAGCCACTTACATTAGAAAAGCTGGAAGAAAGAAATGTTTTTAATGAATGAATTGAAGGAGTTTAAAAATGAATGAATTAAATGACTTGAAGGAGTTTAAAAATATACACTTAAGAGGGAAAGCAACAGAGTTACCTTATATGATGAAAATTTAATGAATGAAGGTGTGCAAGAAGGTGCATCTCTTTACTGCCAGTAACTTAACCTTTCTGGTCTTTTTTTTTTTTTTTTTCTTTTTTCACTTTTTAGGGCCACACCCTAGGCATATGGAGGTTCCCAGGCTAGGGATGGAATCGGAGCTGTAGCTGCTGGCCAACACCACAGCCAGATCTGAGCTGTGTCTGTGACCTACACCACAGTTCACGGCAACGCCAGATCCTTAACCCCTGGAGCAAGGCCAGAGGTCAAATCCGCATCCTCATGGATGCCAGTTGGATTTGTTTCCACTGAGCCATGGCGGAGCTTCTCTCTGGGCTTTTTCTCCTGAAGAACAGAAGTTAGTAGCTTGGAATAACACCAGGCCTCAAGTGGACACTCGTGTTAATGCTAATGATATTGCCAACACAGTGATTATTGTTCATACCACAGGAGGGAAATTACATGTCCTTTCTGTCTCTCTCTCTCTTTTTTTTTTTTTTTTTTTTTTTTTGCTGCTCCCTCAGCATGTGAAAGTTCCCAGGCTTGGAATTGAAGCCGAGCCACAGCAGTGACAATGCTGAATCTTTAACTGCTAGGCCACCAGAGACTTCCTTTCGGTGTCCTTTCAGTGTCAGGCATTGGAGTCAAACTAGGAAAGCACCATCTATTTTTAAAGTAGTAATTCAAAGCTAGTAAAAGGTGTCATGGAGAAGATTTTAGATGTTGTCTCTTTTGGGGGGGGGGACAGATGAACTGATGTGAAAAGTTTAGGATGGGAAAAATAGAAGATAAGTCAGACTAAGAAAGAATCAATGAGCCATGGTTTGGGAAGCCAGGCCATCCTGGCCACAGAGCATGCCCACTAGCTCCCAGAGAGGCTCCTGTCCAGTGGTAGCTCCACCCAGCAGTTGGTGAGCCACCCAGCCCCCTGCTTGGCATACTTAGCCACACTGGTTTCCACCACCCTGGAGGCAAAAGAAGACACTCTTACTTGGAATTAATTAGTGATCCTCTCTTAAGGATAAAAGAAAATAAAGTTTTACATTAAATACTGCTTTGCATATCAGTTAGCCTGTGGGCACCTGGGAGTCAAGGCAAAAGCTCAGGAAGGAATAGTTTGTTGCCTGGATATGGCCACATTGGGCCGGGAGCAGCTCTCTACAGTGTGCATTTACCAATGGATTATGATTGACACGTCGACTTTCATTCCAGTGGAGAACCATGTGCCTGGAGATGCTCGGTTTTTATCCCTTTCCCAGATAAAAACAGTCCAGACTGTTTTTAGTCTGGGCATCACTCGGAATGGATTGCACATAACACTGACTCTCATTAAATAAGCAAAAGTCATAATGTGACTCCGGGAATGGGAGGGCAAGCAGTGGGGTTGTCTGCTTTTCTGCTGCTCCTCCCATAAGAGCCAAATCTCCCCATGATACATGTTTTTCATTTTATGGGACTATTTTGATCTGGTAGCTCTGGAAGTCAGAGCCAGTTGTCAAAACACAGGCCGTAGAATCAGAAGAGCCAGATTCTAACCCCAATACTTTGCCTGCACATAGGTCAACAATTGGGAAGCCGCTTGACATCTCTGGATGTCAAATCATAATTCATCTATAAAGTATGATTGTAATAATCACTTCCCAGATAGTGTTCTCATCTGGCTGTTGTGCTATCACAGTGCAGACATAAACCTCTTTGTGACTGAATGGGGGTGGTGGTTATTCATGGGGCTGTGAGTGAGCCCCCTGGACTGACATATGCTCTGTGCAGGCTTCCTTCATGGACATTGTGAGAACCTGCTGAGGGCCCACCCCCCTTTACCAGCACTTGTGCAGCCCCTCCCCCACTTCTTGCCTGGGTTGGTTCCATATTGATTTTGGAGGAGCAATGGAATGCTGGGAATGCTGGGTGTTTGTGGAGTCCTGGGGTCACAGTCCGCCTTGGGATGTAAGAGCTGAAATTTAAAATGATCAAATTGCTACAATTTAATTTAAGCAGTAGTCTAAAAACTCCCAGCAGAGAGTGGAGAGTTTTCATTCTGCTGGGGGGTAATACACTGTGTGCCATCAATTTCAGAGCATCTGTCAAACAGTAGGTAGGATTATATTTAGATGCTAAACCAGAAGATGGTGCTTAAACCAAGGGGACTTGTGTTGTCACACAGCAGGTCTGGAGATGGGCCCTCCAGGGTTGGATTGGTGCCTGGTGGAGGCTCCATCCCCTCTGCCATGTGTACCAGGGAGGCCTCTGTCCTGATGGTTGTCACCTTACGGCAGCATGGTGGCTGGTGACCTTCAGACCTCGTGTTCAAGTTCTAGGCAGGAGACAAGGTTGAGGGCAAAAGGTGCAGTCTTTCTCTTTTTGTTCAGGAAGAGTCACCTTCCCCAGGGCCTTGTGGTGACATTTCATGGGACAGACTATGTCCCTGGCTATGCTGGCTACTGGGAGGCTAAGAAATCAGGATTTTAGATTCTACAACCTCTGTAGAGAGAAGACTTGGAAACTGAGGTAGTATCTGCCAGCCACACATCACAATAACTCCATTATGTTGTCGCTGTCTTATGGATGATCAGGAAGGAGGCAGCCTTGTGTTTGATTTTTTCTTTATGGCCGCACCCACAGCATATGGAAGTTCCCAGGCCAGGGTTGAATCTGAGCTGTAGCTGTGACCTGTGCCACAGCTGAGGCAACAGCAGATCCTTTAACCCACTGCATGGGGACAGGGATTGAACCCGGACCTCCGAAGTGACCCAAGCCACTGCAATCAGATTCTTAATCCACTCTGCCACAGCAGGAACTCTGGGAGTCTTGTGTTATTACAAGACAGAAACCACCTCTTAATGTTGCTCAGAGTAAGCAGCAATTCAGAGAGAGGCAGGCTCTGACCTAGCTGCCGTGGAACACAGAGAGGACCAAGGCAAGCAAGCTGGTCTCAGAACTTACTCTCCAGTAAGGGAGACACCTTCATGGATAGCCAACCCGTAGAATGTAGTAAATTGTTCAGGAGGTGAGAGTGTAATACTGGATGACTGGGCAGTGGGGGATCACTTTTACTCTGCAAAGGAAAATAGTGAGAATGATGATGAGCATGATGATAGGATGAATGATGGCGAGGATGAGGATGCGGAGGATGATGAGGAAGAGAATGACGGATGGTGCTGAGGATGATGAGGATGATGACAGTGACACTGACAAGGATGGCAAACTTACTGGGTCAGAAACTGCTCTCAGTGCTTGATCTCATTCACTCCTTACAGCCACCTCCTTGCAGTGGGTACCTCTCTCTGCCCCATGGGACTAGTGAGCAAACTGAGGCACTGAGAAGTTAAGTGATTTATCCAGATTAGACATGGCAGAACCAAAGCTGACTCCACACTTATTATCTTTGTTATTTTTTAATCATACAATTTGGTACATATAAAATGTCCTACAGCATATGTTAATTATTAAAAAGCGTAAAAATAAAACCATTGAAGCCACCACCCGGTCCAGAAAGTAGACAGTTATTGATATTACTTATATATTCCTCTTTCATCTTAACCACTGTTAAGAGAAACTGGGGCATATTGAAAATTTTAAGAATTTATCTGAACAAAAATCAATTTGAATCAAGCAGTGCCAAAGGAGAAGCATTTATGAGCCCTCTGTGGACAGGAGACTTTTATAGGGAAGACTCGGAGCAGAGCAAGGAAGTGATCTGACTGGCTGTAGCTTAGACGGTTGCCTTGTTTGGGAGGTTTAGTTGGCTGTTTGTGATTGATAGTCCTTAGGTTTTGATTTCTTAATCTTGAGGCATTCACAGGCTTGGTTTTGGTTTGCTCTCTTGGTCTGTTAGGGCATTACAGCCACCTCAGCCTAATGGCGTCCTTGTTTAATTAATTTAACCCCACCCTGCTGCCACCTCTCCCACAGGGTAATTACTGTCCAAATGGTATGTGTATCACAGGTGTAGATATGCGTGGACAACGCGTAACTCACTTTTGCTTTTGAGCTCCATAAAAATGATATATTGTGTGTGGCGTTCTGGGACTTAACCTTTTTTTTTTTTTTTTTTTAAATTAACATCATGTTTCTAAGGCTTAGCCACATTGTAGCTACAGTCCCGGCCTAGCTATGGTTCATTTATTTTCATTGCTATGCAATATTCATTGGCCAAGAAATCATGATGTATCTGTCTTTCTCTTGGCAATGAATGTTTGTGATTTTTACTAAGAACATTGTTGCTAAGAACAGCCTTGTATGTGACCTCTGGAGCAGCACATGCCAGAGTTTCTCTTGAGTATGTGCCTGGAATTGGGATGACTGGGTGTCTGTATACTGGATACCAGTGCTTTTTGTCAGTTGCAAGCGTGGGAAATAGCATTTCCCAGTTTGTGGATTTTTAAAAAAAAACTTGTATAGGTATCTTCTGATTAAATAGGAGAATTTTATGTAATTGCATATGTCAATCTTCTTTTTTATAGCAGTTTTATTAAGATATAATTCATGTACCATAAGATTTACCTATTTAAAATAGGCAATTCATTGGTTTCTAGTGTCTTCATAGAGCTGTGTTGCCATCAGTGGGATCAAGCTTAGAGCATTTCATCACCCCAGAAAGAAACTCCACACCCGTCAGCAGCCACTCCCTGTCCTGCTCCACCCCCAGCCCTAAGCAACAACTAAGGTTTTTTTTGTTTTTGTTTTTGTTTTTTTAATAAGGGCCGCACCTGTGGCATATGGAGGTTCCCAGGCTAGGGGTCCAATTGAAGCCGTTGCTGCCGGCCTACACCACGGCCACAGCAATGCAGGATCCGAGCCGCATCTGCAACCTACACCACAGCTCACAGGGCAACACCGGATCTTAACGCACTGAGCAAGGCCAGGGATGGAACCCGCAACCTCATGGTTCCTACTCGGATTCATTTCCACTGAGCCACGATGGGAACTCCAACAACTAATCTATTTTCTGTCTCTACGTATTTGCCTACTTTGGATATTTCATATAATGGCATCGATACAATATGTGGTCTTTCTTATGACTGGCTTCTTTCCCTTAGCATGTTTTCAAGATTCATTCATCTTATAGTATGTACCAGTACCTATTATAAAATGTACCAGTATATTTATTCTTCTTATTTCTAAATAATATTCCACTGTATGGATATACCAATATATGTATATTTTATTTGTATGTCAGTTGATGGACATTGAGTTGTTTCTGCTTTTCTGGCTCTTATGAGTAATGCTGCTGTGAATTTTTTTTTTTTTTTGTCTTTTTAGGACCACACCCGCAGCATAGGGAGGTTCCCAGGCTGGTATCGAATTGGAGCAATAGCCACTGACCTATGCCACAGCCACAGCAACGCCAGATCCGAGCCATATCCACAACCTACACCGCAGCTTGCAGAAATCCTGGATCCTTTAACTCAATGAGCAAGGCCAGGGATCCAACCTGCATCATCATGGATTCTTAACCCGCTGAGCCACAATGGGAACTCCACGGCTATGAATTTTTGTATACAGGTTTTTGCGTGGCTTTATGTTTTTACTCCTTTAGGATTATATCTAGGAGTGGAATTGATGGGTCATATGGTGACTCTATGTTTGATCTGTTGAGAAACTACCAGATTGTTTTTTAAGGTGGCTCCATCATTTTATAGCCTCTCCACATTCTCATTACTTGTTATTATCTGTCTTTTGTGTTGCACCATCTTAGTGCTATTGTGGTTGTGGTTTGCATTTCCCTGATGGCTGATGATGTTGAGCGTCTTTCAAGTGCTTTTTGCCTATCTTCTTTAGAGAAATGTCTGTGCATATCCTTTTGGCCACTTAAAATTGGTTTGTCTTTTATTATATATATATATTTGCTTTTTTAGGGCTGCACCTGAGGCATGTTATATATTTTAGACAGAAGTCTCTTTACCAGATATGTGGTTTGCAAATACTTTCTCCCATTCTGTGAGTTCTCTGCACTTCTTTGGTGGTGCCCTTTGCAGCACAAAAGTTTTTTCTTTCTTCATCCATTCTTTCATTCTTGTCTTTTAATTGGTATATTTAGGCCATTCACACTTAAAGTGATGGCTGATATTGTTGGATTAATATCTACCGTGTTTATAATTGTTTTTGTGTTACATTTGGTCTCCTTCCCACTTTTTCTACCTTCTCTGGTTATATTGGAGCCTTTTGGGTAATTCTGTTTTCTTTCCTCACTTAGCACATACTTCTTTAAGCAGTTATTCTTATTTTTTGGCTTTTGTAGGCCGCACATGCGGCATATGGAGATTCCCACGCTGAGGGGTCGAATGGCAGCTGTAGCTGCCGACCTACACCATAGTCACAGCAATGCGGGATCTGCAACCTCATGGTTCCTAGTCAGATTTGTTTCTGCTGCGCCATGACA
This sequence comes from Sus scrofa, assembly GCF_054392235.1. Taxonomy (NCBI): domain Eukaryota; kingdom Metazoa; phylum Chordata; class Mammalia; order Artiodactyla; family Suidae; genus Sus; species Sus scrofa. The sequence goes on from NC_139383.1 coordinate 156,352,589, forward strand.
GGAATGCCCTAAGCAGTTATTTTTAGAGATTTCCTTTGAGTTCACAATATATGCTCTTAACTAATTTAAGTCCACCTTCAGATAACACTGTGCCATGTCACAGGTAGTGCAGGTACCTTGTAACAGAGTATTCCCGATTTCTCCCTCCGGTCTCTGCTGCAACCAGTCTCTTCTTCTGTGGACAGTGGTTCTCTGCTGTTGTTGAAGAAACCCTTCCTTACCCAAGATCAGAAGGATCTCCCATGTCACGTCGCAAAAGGCAGCAGACGACAGACACCTTGGCCCTTTCTTTGTAATAGCCCTCCTCCCACCACTCTAGAGCCAGTGTGGGCACACAGTCATTCCTGGGCACGTCTGCTAGGCTCTGTGTTCTGGAGCTGTGAGATAACCCTAGAGGGGCCCCCGGGTGCTTTGGACATACCGTCAGGTGGACCTGGTTCATGAACAGAATACAGGAGGGTTGACCTTAGTCAGAGGCAGGACCTATGGGCCATAGGGGCATTTCAGGGATGTGGGGTCACTGGGTTCAGAGCTCGTGTGTAACATTTGGAGGTCTGGGACCCCTTCCCCAAGTGTACAGCCACCTGGGAGGGGCCTGCAGGAGTCTTGGGAAGGTGTGAGGAAGGGCCTTTGTATACACCCGCTGCTCTTGTCCGGCCCTCCCTTAAAGGTAGCCAGTCCTCCTATGGTCGTTGAAGGGCCCTGGGTCCGGGCACTAAAATACTGTGAATCCCCACTGCAGGGTCTGCCCAGCAGCTGAGTAGGTTTCAGCTTCTCCATGTCAAGTGGTGTTTTTGTCAGGCTGCCCCTCTTTTCCTTGGTCTTTTCCTGGGTCTCACTCCATATCTTTGCTCAGGGTCATCATTGCACCCACCCTCCTGGCCTTTGACTGATGTGCCCACACCTGGTTTCTACCTCTCAGGCTCCCATGGTTCCCACTGAGAGATGGTGGAGTGTCCCTTGGTCACCTGCCAGGTGGAGAGGACAGCCACCATGGAGGCCTTGAAGGTTTCAGCCCCACCTCCCCCATCACTGTCTTCACTCCTTGGTGAAGGTGTGTTGGTAGGGGCAGTTCAGCAGGTTTCGGAGAGATCCCGCCAACGTTCCGGTTCCCCTGGGTCCCCACTAGCTCCCAGCAGCAGCATGTGGGACCTTGTTAGACATACAGATGCTTGGACCCCCTCCAGGCCTGCTCCATCAAAACCTCTGGGCGCGGGCCCAGACCACAGGGGCTGGGAGTCTGGAGAGCTGCTGCCCCACAAGGTGTCAGGAATCCCAGCCACTGATTTTGGCTCCTCTTGATGTTAATTAGCCAGTCTTCCCGACTGTAAGCTCCCCCTGAGTGATTGAGTTACTTCCTCCCTGATTGCGAGGAGGGGACCCATGCTGGGGTCTGGGTCCGTCTGGATCATTTATGTGCCATCCCCTGCTTTCTGTGGTCCAGGTCTGCTGGGGTACACTGGCTCTCTCCTCCCCAGGTAGCTCCTGGACTCCAGAGCCAACTCATTTTGTGGGTTTAGGTTGCCAGGGGCATGGGCTGGGTCTGCTGAGAGGCAGGGGCAGAGAGCAGCCTTGGAAGGTTTCTTTGCAGAGGGAGCCTCTTCCCTCATAGTGGAGGGAGGGTCATTTCTATAGATGGGGGACGTCTGTGCTCTGTCATGGCCAGTGTCTGCCCATGTCTGATAGGCCCACTTCCTCCCACCTTTCCCAACTCTAAGTAACAGTTACTTGGGAGTCTTGAGCATTTCAGTATTTTTTTTTTACTCTGGAGCCTTAGAAATGACATGCTGGAGCTGCAGAGGGGGCCTTCTGGTTCTCCATGGGTGTTCTTAATGATTTCAGCTTTTAATTTCTCCTTCCCCCACATCCTCTCTAGGTCTGTAAACAGAGTCTACCGGGCTCTGAAGCCTTTGCAGCCACTGTTGCCGTAGTCCCTGTTCTCCCCAGGGCCTCACCCCCTTCTGCACGTCATCCCACAGATCATATGTATAATCATGGGTGCACGTAACCCAGTGCTTCAGATTCCCCTTAGTCACACACACGCATACCCCATCCCTAGCGAGGTCCCTGCCCCATTGCTCTGGAATGGATGCACAACCCCAAATCAGAGTCCCATTTTGAAGGGTCTGTTCTAAGATCCCCTCCAGTGATGACTGTATCAGTCTGGATCTCAGCAGGAGAGATTAGGGTACTTTGAGGAGGGTGAGTAGATCAACTAACCTTTCCAAAGGTATGGGCAGAGTTCAGGGAAACCACTGAGGACTAGAAACAGCACAATCGTTTTTATCCCACGGCCCCAAAAGAATATTGAGGGAAATGTGATGGAGCCTGGGAGGAGAGACGATTTTGACCAGGTGCCTTGAGAAGAGCAGTGGCTCTAGGGAAACGAGCCTGCCTGAAGGGACCCTGCCGGAAAGGCCAGGTTCGCTCTCCTCCCTCCTCCCTTGGATCCCTTCCCAAGTTTCTCTGACCAGACCCCTCCCTTAGCCGGAGGGCAGAGAGCTCCCTGGTCCATGTTCCTGGGGCAGAGTACTGGGTGGAGGAAGTTGGAAAGTGGATTTAGGGGCCCCTTCTCATGAGTTCTATAAGCTGTAGTTTTATTTCTCACTCTTAAGTACTTTAGCTAGCTTGAATTTGTTTTTGTGTTTGATGTGAAGAAAGGTTTTAAATTTTTTCCCATATGAATTTCCCAGCATCATCAGTTGATAAGTCTCTCATTTTAACTGACGTTTCATGATAAATCAAGTTCTGTATTTACATGGGTTTCTCTCTCCTTTCTGTTCCATGGGTTAATTTGTCTGTCCCTGATCCAGTGCCTCACAAACTTTTATATAATAAGGCTTGATATCTTTTAGGGCAATTTTTTTTTTTTCCAGAATACTTGGTTTGTTCTTGGCCCTTTGTTCTTCCATGTTTACTTTGAATCAATTTGACAAGTTCCACAAAATAAACAAACAAAAATCCTGTTTGAAACTTGCCTGAAAAATTATTTAGTATGTAAATCTGTAATATATTTGTTATACCTTTATGATATGGGGTCTTCTTGTCCATGAATATACTATGTCTATTTATTTAAGTTTCCTTTAATGTCTATTATCAAAGTTTATAGTTTTCTATATCTGGGGCTTCTACACCTTTTATTAAGTGTAGAGATACCTTACTTTTTTTTTCCCTTTTTTTTTTTTTTTTTTTTTTTTTTTTTTTTTTTTTTTTTTTTAGGGCCGCTTGTGCAGCATATGGAAGTTCTCAGGCTAGGAGTCAAATTGAAGCTGTAGCTGCTGGCCTATACCACAGCCACAGCAACACCAGAACTGAGCTGCATCTGCAACCTACACCACAGCTCATGGTAACTCTGGATCCTTAACCCACTGAGAAAGGCCAGGATTAAACCTGCATCCTCATGGATACTAGTCAGGATTGTTACTGCTGAGCCACAATGGACACTCTGATACCTTACATTTTTCTAACAGTTGTTGCTAGTATATAAAAATGCAATTGATTTTTTTAAAATGTTGTTCTTATTTTCAGCCATCTTTTATAAACTCCCTTATTTTTTCTAATAATTTGTCTATGGATTTATTATGATTTTCCTATGTAGATAGTCATTTCATCTGTGAATAAGGTTACTGTTGTTTCTTCCTGATTTAAGCTATTTACGTATTTATTGTTGGTGGTACTGGACCTTCAGTACAATGATGAATAAAAGCATTGATTATAGACATTCTTACCTTGCTCTTGATTTTAAAGGGAGTGTTCCCAGTATTTTCCTGTTAAGATGGTTATTTGCTCTCTGTTTTTTATGGATAACTTTCTAACAGGTTAAGGAAGTTCCCTTTTCTCTCTAACTTGCTAAGAGCTTTTTATCATATGGGTTTTGCATTTTAGCAAAAGTTTTCCTGCATCTCCTTTAATCTGTTAAATGTAATGTGTTACATTTATTGATTTTCTCATGTTGAAATATCCTTGGATTTCTGGAGCAAAACAAACTTGGTCATGTGGATTATCTTTTTTTACTCATTGCTGAATTTGGCTTTCTAATATTCTAGTTGGAAGTTTGCTTCTATATTTATGAGCAAAATGAACCCATAATATTCCTTTCTTATACTGTCTTTGTCTGGTTTTGATATTGGAGATAGTCTGACCTCATAAAATTTTGCTCTTTTTCTACTCTCTGGAAGAGTTTGTGCAAGACTGGGATGATCTACCCCTTGACTTTGGTGGAGCTTACCTGTACAACTGTAGGCCTGTTTTGTGTGATAGAAAGATGTTTAACACTGCTTCCATTTCTTTAATGGAAAGCCTGACGTCTTCTAAATATTTCTTTTTTCATGAGTTTTTCATAAGTTATAGTTTTCCAAGCACTTGTTCATGCTAAGTTTTCAAATTTGTTACCTTAACATTATTTTGTTATAATGATTTTTATTTTTTCCATTATAGCTGGTTTACAGTGTTGTGTCAATTTTGTACTGCACAGCAAGGTGACCCAGTCACACATACATATATACATTCTTTTTCTCACATTATCATGCTCCATCGCAAGTGACCAGACATAGTTCCCAGTGCTATACAGCAGGATCCCATTGCTTATCCACTCCAAAGGCAATAGTTTGCATCTATTAACCCCAAATTCCCAGTCCATCCCACTCCCTCCCCCTCCCCCTTGACAACCACAAGTCTGTTCTCCATGTCCATGATTTTCTTTTCTGTGGAAAGGTTCATTTGTGCCATATATTAGATTCCAGATATAAGTGATTTCATATGGTATTTGTCTTTCTCTTTCTGACAACTTAACATTATTGATAGTTTTCCTATTATTTTTAAGTTTTCTGCTTTATCTGTAGCTGTACCTCTCTTTTCATTTATAACATTACTTCTTTGTGCCTTTTCCATTTTTTCTTCATCAGTGTTGCCATGAGTTTGCCCTTCTTCCTAGGTTTTTAAAGAACTACTTTTGGCCTTGTTTATTCTCTTTATTATAAATATGTTTTCTATTTTTACAGAGTTATGCTTCTAGCTTTATTATCTCCTTTCTTCTCTGGTTTATTTATTTGTCTGTGTTTTTAGTGAGACACTTAATCTCATGAATTTTCAGTGTGTCCCTTTCTAATTTGAACACCTATGATTATACATGTCCCTTCCAGTGTCATGTTCACTGATGCTTATAAGTTGTTGTAGGTGGCATTTTCATTCATTCCCTTCTGTGTATTCAGTCCCCATTATGCTGTTTTCTTTGATGCACGAGTCACATGTGTTTGTTAACTTCCAAGTGTGGGATTTTTGAATGCCTCTTTACGTGATTGACATCCAGCTTAATTGCCCTGCCATCAGAGACTGTGTTGTCTCTGAAATCAATTCTTTGATACTTTGGGGACTTGCTTTTAGCTCTGATACTGGCTCAGATTTTAAGAACACCATGTGTATCTGGAAAAGAGTGCGGTCCTCTGTTCTTGGGTGCAGAGTTCTGTGTCCTCTGAACACCTCTGGATAGAGCTGTTCCAGTCCTCTCAGAATCCAGTGACTTCTTGTCCAGGTGACCCTCTGCTCTATATCCCTGTGTCTTGTGTCCTCCAGAGTCGGGGACTCGTTCAGGAGGAATAGGTATCTGGCCTGGCCCTGGAGGTTGAGGAAGAGTCGGTCCGATGGAGAGGAGGGGAGCCTGGATAGAGGTAGCAGCATAAAAACTAGTGGGAGGAGGCCAGGGAATGGTATAGCTTCTGGGAAGAGGACCAGTGGAGAAGGGGCAGACTGGGGCAAGGGCCAGGGGCATTTTTTGCGTTTTAGGGCCACAACTGTGGTATATGAACGTTCCCAGGCTAGGGGTTGAATCACGGCTGTAGCTGCCAGCCTACACCACAGCCACAGCAATGTAGAATCCGAGCCGCATCTGCAGCCGACACCACAACTCACAGCAACACTGGATCCTGAACCCACTGAGTGGGGCCAGGGATTAAACCTGCGTCCTCATGGATCCCGGTCAGATTTGTTTCTGCTGAGCCATGATGAGAGCTCCCAGAAAGTCCCTTTTAAAGAAGAGAGGCAGGAGAGAGTTGTCCGAGGGGCAAAGGAGAGGACCCACAGAAAGGAGGAAGCAGAGGGTATGTGACTGGTCCGGGGGATTGGGCTGTGCTATGCTGGAGCATGTGCTCTGGTCACTAGGAAGCTCAGCAGTGCCCAGGGTCTAACGTGGTGGGAGAGTGGTGGTCCGGGAGGAGTTTGGGGTATTGGGCCTGACTGGGGTCATGCTCAGGTGGGTGGAATGGAGGGGTCTGGGAGAGAATGAAGGGAGTTTTGAGGTCAGGGTGTCAGGAGGGTTATTTACTAGGGTGTCAAAGTCACATGTCAGTGGCAAAATGGTGGCAAAAGAGGAGGTGAGCTCTTGGCTGGCAGTAAGGAGAGGAGGGTAGCCAGGACTGTGCGTTGCGGCAGCAATGTGGGCTTGAGAAGAGGAAACTCAGGGGTTCTGAGCTCTCTTGGCCTGGAGGTGTTCTTTACTGGGAGGGTGATCACTGTCACATTCCTTACTATCCGGCCCAGGACGCTTCTGAGAGCGAGAAGGGGAGCCGTGAATACCTAATGCGAGGCACCAGGACCGAGAAAACCAGGGCATGTCTACCGGAGGGTTCCCAAGCAAGTGGGAGCTTTCAACGAAGACAAGAGGGTGTAAGGAAATACCAAATGGTAGAGAGTTTTTTATTTGTTTGCTTGAGGCTATTTTAAAAGAGTAATCAATTGTGATAAAATACATGTAACATAAAACTTACCATTTTAACCATTTTTCAGTGTACCTTTCAGTGACATTAGGTACATTCACATTTTGCGCAGCCGTCACCACTGTCCCTCTCCAGAACTCTCTGTCTTGCAAAACTAAAGATTTGTATCTATTACCCACTAACTCTCCCTCCCCTGAGTCCCTGGCAACCCTCATTTTTCTTTGATGACTCCAGGTACTTCGTAGGAACGGCATCTTACAATATTTATCTTTTTGTGACTGGCTTATTTTACAGAGCATAATATGCTCAAGGTTCATCTGTATTGTAGCCTGTCTCAGAATTTCCTTCCTTTTCAAGGCTGAATAATATCCCATTGCAGGGACAGATCACATTTGGTTATCCATTCATCTGTCAGTGAATACCTTTGGCTATTATGCATAGTGCAGCTCTGAACATTGGCTACAAAGATCTCTTGGATATCCTGTTTCTCATTTTTTTAGATGTATACTCAGAAGTGGAATTGCTGGATCATTTTGTAATATTTTTTGGCTGTACCCACAGCATGCAGAAGTTCCCAGGCCAGGGAGTGAACCCGTGCTACAGCAGCAACCCAAGCCACAGCAGTGACAACAGCAGATCTTTAACCTAGTGCAGCCCCAAGGAATTCTGCGTCATATGGGTTTTTTTTTTTCTTTTTTTTGTCTTTTTAGGGCCACACCTGCAGCATATGAAGGTTCCCGGGCTAGGGGTCCAATCGGAGCTGCAGCCACTGGCCTACGCCACAGCCACAGCAACACAGGATCCAAGCCTTGTCTGTGACTTACACCACAGCTCACAGGCACACCAGATCCTTAACCCACTGAACAAGGCTAGGGATCGAACCTGCACTCTCATGAATACTAGTCGGGTTCATTAACCACTGAGCCACAGTGGGACCTCCATCATATGGTAATTTTATGTTTATCTTTTTGAGGAACCACAAGGCCGTACAACTTTACATCCCCACCAGCAGTGTACAAGGGTTCTGGTTTCTCCACATTTTTGCCAACACAGGTTATTTTTGTTTTTTAAATTTTTTAATAGTAGCCATCTTAATTGGTGTGAGATGATATCCCATTGTGGTTTTGGTTTGCATTTCCCTAATGATTCATTCTGTTGAGCATCATTGGCCAGGTGTATACCTTCTTTGGAGAAATGTCTGTTGAAGTCCTTGCCTCATTTTTAAACTGGGTTTTGTTGTTGTTGAGTTGTCAGAGTTCTTTAAATATTCTTGATATCAACCGCTTTGCAGATATATGACTTGCAAATATTTTTTCCTCTTCCATTAAAAAAATAGACATTCCCAAGGGTTCAGTGAGAGGAGCTAGTAGAGGGGCTGGGTGAGGCTATTCAGGGGGTAGAGGGTAGGGAGAGGGAGCCTGGAGAGGGTTTGCATGTATGGGATGAATGAGTGGCAGTTAGTGTCTGAACCTGAGGCGGTTCACCCATGTAACACACATGTGGTGTCTGGGGTGAGGGAGATTGGGCGGTCGTATTAAATGGGCAGCAGGGATGGCCAGCCACACAAAGCAGGAGGTGGTGGTGGGTGCTGACCATCTAAGGCTTCCCCCAGCATGTCCAGGGGTGTGATTTACAGACCCTCCCAAGCTCAGATCTCCAGATGCCCAGAGAGCAAGGTGGTGATGATTTCTTTGACTTGGGGGCAGGAGAGCCTGTCAAACAAGTTGCATTTCAGTTTCTTTTTCTGTCTTTTCTTTTTTCCCAAAGCCTTTCTTCCTTGGCTGAGAAAAGCCACACACACACCCAACCAATTTGAATATGAGGCCTGCAGAACCACAGTGGAACCACTGGTGGTAAATAGCCAGGCACAGAAAAGAATTCTTGAGAAAAGTTCTGTGGCATAAGGGGTCATCCAAAGAAACGGAAGGCAATTTGTTTTTCTCTCAGTGAGGCGGATGTGGAGGAATCACGTAGAAACTGACAGGTATACCAAAAGCTGCTGACTGTAGCTTGGATGTGGGAAAGAAAGAGGTCAGAGAGGTGATATGTTGAGTAATCACACCCATCACTGAGAATCTGAGTGATCTTTGACAGCGTTTGTGTCTGTTGTTGTCACTGGGGAGAAACAATGGAAGGAGCTGATGTAGTAAGAACTGTGGAGCCTCTGGTGCTGTGGAGCCAGGAGAAGTGTGGTGGGACGCAGAGCCAGGCGCAGGCCCTGGAGGTGGGAGGTGGTCCCCAAGGGGCGAGCCAACACTGAAGGCCTTGCAGGGGAGCATGCGCCCCCCCAGGTGTATTTTATTTTCACTAGAATGTTTTTAGAAAATTGGTATAGTTATTATCATTTAACATGGGGAGATTTCAGATAAGAATTTGTTTATAGCCTCTCTTTTTTTTTTTTTTTTTTTGTCTTTTGTCTTTGTTGTTGTTGTTGTTGTTGTTATTTCTTGGGCCGCTCCCGCGGCATATGGAGGTTCCCAGGCTAGGGGTTGAATCGGAGCTGTAGCCACCGGCCTACGCCAGAGCCACAGCAACACGGGATCCGAGCCATGTCTGCAACCTACACCACAGCTCATGGCAACGCCGGATCGTTAACCCACTGAGCAAGGGCAGGGACCGAACCCGCAACCTCATGGTTCCTAGTCGGATTCGTTAACCACTGCGCCACGACGGGAACTCCGCCTCTCTTTTTTTATATCATTTTATTACTATAAAATTTAAGAGTCACATTTTAAGGTTGGACATTATAGGAGTTCCCTTTGTGGTTCAGCAGGTTAAGAACCAGTCTAGTATCCATAAGGATGCGGCTTTGATCCCTGGCCTCACTCAGTGGATTAAGGATCTAGCATTGCCACAAGCTGCAGTGTAGGTTGCAGGTGCAGCTCAGATCTGGTATTGCTGTGGCTGTGGTGTAAGCTTGCAGTTGCAGCTTTCATTTGACCCCTAGCCCAGGAACTTCCATATGCCACAGGTGCAACCATTAAAAAAAAAAGGAAAAAAAAAAGTAAAATTGGACATTATAGTATAAGAACAATAAATTCAGTATTAGCTACTATTTTAAAAAATAATTTCTATTTTCTAAATTGATGTTTACTTTACAATGCTGTGTTAGTTTTAAGTGCACAGCAAAGTGATTCAGTTATATATATATATATATATATATATATATATATATATATATACACACACACACACACACACACACACACACATATATTTCTAGTCTTTTTCAGAGTTTTTTCCATTATAAGTTATTACAAAATATTGAATGTAATTCCCTGTGCAGTACAGTAGGTCCTTGTTGTTTATCTGTTTTATGTGCTGACCCCAAACTCCTGCTTTATTCCTCTCCCACTCAGCTTATCTGGGAAAATGGAAGAGCTCATCCCTTCCCCACAGGCAAAGAAAGAAAGTGACCCCCAGAGTGCCAGTGTCCTCTCAGGACAGACTCCCTTTACCACACCTGAGCTTTCCCTTCCCCGAGGTTGGCTAAGCCTGGCATCGTCCTCTGGGAGGGGTCAGGACCTCACTGCCCACCAGGCTTTGGGAAGAAGCCACCAAGCCGGGAGAGGAGGTGTGTGTCCCTTGTGGAGAGGATGTGTCATCCGCCTCTGCTGATGCAGGGCTGGAAGTGCCAGTTCTCAGCTCCGTGAGTGGTGACCATAAATCAGGCAGAACCTCACAGAACCGGAATGTAGTGAGCGTGTCTCAGTGGGAGTTTGTCTCTACAGACTTTGAACATGAGTGATGACAGAGACATGAATTAACGAAACTGAAAAAAAGTTTCGGTCTGGAAGCAATCATATATTGCAGCCTCATTTTATACAGGTGGATAAAGATAAAAGGGACAAGAAGTCTGCCTCAGGGACTGCAATGTCCAGAGGATGGTCAGACCTGTGGCAGGTGAGGCAGTGGGCAGCACTGTGCAGTGTATCCTGAGCCCTACAAGTTCCCATGAGCCCCCAGTGCAGGCTGGCCAGCAAGGGGGTACTTTCCATACTGGCCTTTTTGGCTCCGTTTAGGTGGGATTATTTTTCCCACAGGGAAAATACTGATAAAGAAGTGTATTTAGTACACATAATCAAGAGCATCTCAGCTGGACTTTGTGTTGGCTGCTGTATAGAACATGAACAAATGTCAAGGGATAGAAAATTACTTTGGATATTTAAAAAAGAAGAAATATATAGTCTATTTGTTTTGTAGCAAGTTTCTGTAAATAAACTAATTTATACTATTTATAAGAAAAAAAAGTGTATTTATGTGTATTTTAATTGAAATCAGAGGGCAAATGGGATTTGTTATCTAACTAACTTTGCAGCTGGCTTTGTTGCAATCCATTTTTTCCCCACAAAGTGAAATGCATATTATTTCTTACAGAAATCATATGAAGAAAGCTACCTGAATGATCAGGTGCCATGTACCAGGCTCCAGAGCAGGCATTTTGCATGTGTCCCGCCTCATTCACCCTCCCTGTAGCCATGGGTAGGGAGGGGTACTGTTATCCCCATTGTCTGGAAAGGGAAATGCAGATGAAGAGAAATGAAAGAACTTGCCTGGAGTCTCATTTCAATTAAATGGAGGAGTTGGAATTTAGAGCCAGGCAGCCTGACTCCAAGTCCCACAATTGCCTCCTGGAGTCCCACTGGTGTATCCCCCAAGGGCCCTGCAAGGCAGTGACAGGGGTCCCTTTGTTGTCATCTCCTTGCCCTCCCCCATTTTCCCTTGAAAGCGGGGAGAGAAGAGGTTTTCCTCACCAGCAAGACTCTTCATCACCAGCCTCTCTGAATGTGGGTCCCGTTTCCGTCTCAGCTTGTTGATCAGAGTTTGCGATCTGAGTGCTGGCCAGGCAGAAGGGCCTCCTTTGGGCTCCCTCGCCTTGCTCTGTGCTGCTCACTCCCCAAAATGCAGGTCCTGGGCAGTGTGTGCCCTGCAGGACCCCAGGGCCTTGTGTAGTGGCTGGCTCAAAAGCTGCTCAGAGACTTGGCAGGAGAGTGAAGGTGTGACTGGGCAGAGGCCAGTGAGTGTGTTGTGGCAGGAGCCACACCTGGAAGCGGGCATGGAGGGCCTTCATCTGGCCCCTCGACCACAGGACGTGGCCATGTGCCTCTGAGTGAATCACAGGCAGAGGTGAGAGAGCAACCAGGGCATAAGATGATCTGTGTTCTCCTGCTTTCCTTTCAAATAATTACTTCTCGCCAAAAATGAGTGCTTTTGAAGTTTTACTTTAAATATAAATGTTCTGTTGAAATTTTTTATTGCCAAGTATTCCACAAACCATAATGTTAGCATGAAAGGGACAGAGAAAAGCTGATCCAGCCCCTCCCCAGAGGTACTAGAAATGGAGGCGGGTGAGGGCAGAGACCTGAGCTGCCGCAGTCCCCGATTCCTTGCACCGGAACTGCATGAAAAGTCCCAGATGCTGCAGTAGAAGGGCCAAGACCAAGATGGTTGCATGAAGAGCTATTTTTAGTTTATAAACCAAGCTGTGCTTTGCAGCTGGGAAAGGGTGTCTGTCCCTCAAGTTGTCTGTTGGTGAAATCATGACAGCTGACTTCTCAGTAGCTTCTTCACTTTTAATTACTGGCTTGGGGTTGAGTCACAGAAGCCAAATGACAGTGTCTGTTTCTCTTTCAATCTGTTTTTAATTGGCATTATTGTTTGGGCACTGATGTGGTTGGACTAAAGATTTCCGTCTCTTTGTGAAACTTAAGCCTCCTGTCTCAGCAGGGGAAGCCCCTGAGAGCCCAGCTTCAAAGGTGGGTCAGGAGCTGCCTGGTCAGCAGACCATCGAGGCCATCACTTGGGATGGGCGTCAGGATATAAGGAAGGTGGGGGTGATGGGGTCGGGTGAACGAGGGCCTGCTCAAGGGCAAGGCTATCCCCTCCCTGGTATCTCTTTTTCCCTTTAGGGGGAACCACATAAAAGAGAAGGAAATAGGAGGTGGATGAGTTGCCTGGAGCAAGAGTAGTTAGTGGTTACAGCAGAGCAGCATGGTTGCTGGGCTCTGGTTTCTGTCCTGGACTCTTTGGGGCTGGCTTCACCTTCCCCCTCTCAGGCCTCCGAATGCCTCTGCCACTGGAGCTGAGGTCCCTAGCACCCGGAGTGACACCAGAGAGGGGTCAGTTTTAGGAACAGTGGGTTTAGAATGCAGAGGAGACGTTTTTAAAAAATATACATAGTAAAATCTACCATCTTAACCATTTTTAACTGCACAGTTCAGTGACATTTAAGTACATTCACATTGCAGTACAACCATCACCACCATCATCTTCAGAACATTTTCCTCTTCCCAAAATGAAACTCTGTCTCCATCAAACACTAATGCCCATCCCTCCTCTCCCAGCCCCTGGCACCTACCAGCCTGCTTTGTGTTTCTGTGATTTTGACCACTCTAGGGGCCTCACGTAAATGGAATCTTACAGTATTTGTCCTTTTATGTCTGGCTGATCTCACTGAGCATCACGTCCTCAAGGTTCATCCCTGTTGTAGCAGGTGTCACAATGTCCTTCCTTTTCAAGGCTGAAGAGTGTTTCCTTGGATGCGTAGACCACATTTTGTCCATTCATCCATCGGCAGTCACTCGAGTTGCTTCCATATCTTGGCTTGGGCATCATGCTGCCGTGAACGTGGGTATACAGATACCCAATCACGTCCCTGCTTTCACTTTGTTTGGGTACAGGAGCTATTTTATTTATTTACTTAAGTATAGTTGATTTACAGTGTTATGCCAATTTATGCTGTATAGCAAAGTGACCCAGTCATACATGTATATAAATTCCCTTTCTCACATTATCTTCTATCATGGTCTGTTCCAGGAGATTGGATATAGTTCCCTGTGCTATACAGTAGGACCTCATTGCTTATGCATTCTAATTGTAACAGTTTGCATCTATTAACTCCAGGAGCTATTTATTTTTTAAGTGAAAAATTTAAAGATTAGTTTCTCCAAATGAGAGTGTCTTAGATATTAAAATTTGAATTTTGAACATTTCTTTCATAAGAACAAAAACCCTTTTTTTTTCAAACCTTGTAGACTCCTGACCTACCTCAGTCATACAGCCCCAAACTGCAGCGCAGCACTGGCACTTCTTTCTGGGGAACCTGGGAGGGATCTGGAAGGACCCAGATGGGCCCTACCTGGTTTCCTTGGGTGCTCAGGGGATCCCTGGCATCGCCCGCCTGCCCAGATGTGCTTTGCGTGGCCATTTGTGCCGAAGGTCATGGACATATTTTACTCTGTTCACAAGCCGAGATGCTCTGTGTCTCTACCCTGGTAAATGTTCCAGATGAGACTTTCTAAGAATAAGGCTCTCCGCCTATGGCTTCTATCATCAGCAAGAAAAAAACTAAGCAGCAGGCCTCCTAGAGAGAGGAAAGTCTGGACCAAATGTCTAGCTCCCCAGCTGCAAGGACCAAGGGCTACCTGCAACTCAGGGATGTTTTAGGAAGGCCACACAGTGGTGTTAACATTTTAAAGTCAGTTGCCAATATGACATTAAAAATTTGCAAGAGCTCATGTGGGATCTGAACATTGGCTTCTCTGGAAGTGTTCTGGAGAGCCACTTGTACTGGGATCCTGAGTCTGCCTATCCCCCTCCTCCTGGTCATGGGCGCTGTGGGCATCAGGGGCACCTCTTCCAAATGGAAACTAAGCACATCACAGAGTAGTTAGTGGGCAGCTGGGACACATGCGGTGAACCCATCCTCACTATCAAACAGCAACACAGGGTTGGGTGTGGTTGGGTTTAGAAATCTGATAAAATGGCTAATTCCAGACTGCCGTGAAGAAACCTGTAACCAAAAAATGGTTTAAAATGAAGTCCTTCAGAAAGATTGTATAGTGTTTCACACAGCTCTTTGTGGACATTGAAGGTTATCGGTTGAGTGAGGCCAGATCTGTAAATTAAACATCCACATCTGAAGCTAGACCATTTGACTTGGTGACTTCAGAGAAAGGAAAGTGAAGTCTACTAAGTAAAAATTAATGATATTTCAGGGATTTGTAGGAAGTTGAGCAGCTTAATTGCATGCTTTGGGTGGATACATGTTGAAGAAAGCAATTTTAGGAGACTAGGAAATTGAGCAATAATCTTAACTTGGGTCAGAATTGTAATTATTGCAGTAACAGAGTGTTGCTATGGGTATATGTGACCGAAATGGGAAGCAGGACTTTTTTAAAAGGCTTTAAAAATAACAACAAAATGTCCATTCTTTCTCTCTGGACTTCCTTAATTATAAATACCAGGTAACCCAGTGCTGGCTAAATATAGGTTCAGTGGCCATCTATATTTATAATTTTCTTCAGGCGGAAGTCACCAGAGCAAGATGGAATTAATTTAGTGTGTAGATTTTTATAGGCTCTAATTAGTTATGTTTTTCTTAAGCAGACCAAGTGGGATCAATGACATTATATAACTGAACTCTGACGCCTGTGACTCTCAAACATAGACTCGTCTCCAAGAGCCCAGGCCCTTGGAAGACGCAGGCCCTGCAGATTAGCAGCTCCAGAAGCCGGCCCACTGCAGCTGCAAGTAGACAGGGTTCAGAACATCTGTTTCCAGCTAAAGGCAGGCTTTGGGAGTGATAAAGTGAATAGTTTTTTTGCAAAGTCAGAAGCTTCATCTACAGCCCCATTCATTTCTGAGACCTTGAGTTGTGACATTTTGTGACTGCTTATCAGCTGTTCCTGTGAGGCAGATTCCATTTTGCTGGCTGGGGAGGTGGGTGGCAGTGCTGTGGACCGACCAAAGTATGGGCTTAGCCGGGCCCCACCCCCCACAAAACCCAGCTTACAGAACTGCACCTGCATCTGAGGTCACATCCAGTGGAGGCCTGAGTGGGTGGATGGACCTTTGGAATGATCAGATGTTATTTGGGGTGGATTCGGCATGCTCACCAGTGACTGCTGCAAATCAAGCGTGATGAATTAGGTGGGGCTCTTCTCCTCTGTTTCCTAGGCTCTGCATAAAATGGCAAGTCACCTTCTTTTCCTTCAGGAAGGTCATGGGGGTGCCCCAGCTGGATCCCTCCAATCTCACACCTGCCTTGTATAAGCAGGGAGGTGATTTGAAGCTGGCCGTACTCACACAGGAAAAAACGGGATAAGAAAGGCTCTTCCTGTAAACACCCCCGGCCCAGGCCTCTCCCCCATCATACTTGGCTTCTGCCCCTTCCTTGCTTGGCTTTGCAAGTTGTTTATGCTCATCCCCACTTGTGGTCCCCAAGACTCTCCCTCTGCACAGCCAGTTTCCTTGTCATGAATAAAGGATGCTGGGCCCCTTGGATGAGGTGCAGAGCCCTGCATTGCCTGCCTTGCTCAGCCCCACATCCCTGGGAGCAGACATCACATTGGCCATCTGCCCAGGTCACACAGCTGGTAGATGGTCTGCTGACTCCACAGCCTCAGCACTGTCCTGGGAGGGGACAAAGACAAGACAGCAGTCCTTGGGCTTGGAGGCCTGGAGTCTTGGTTACAGCTGCACTGGACAACTAAATGTAGGTAGAAAAGGGAAGATGTGTATCCCTCCAGTGTCACTCAAGCTCTGTTCATTTCATCAAACATTTTTTTGAACTCCTGCCATGCATCAGACCCTGCCAAGGCCTGAGGATTATGCAGATGACCGTTCCTGCCTTTGAGGAGCTTTCCGTGGAGGGAGGGTGGGAGAATGGGCTATGATAGCCACCTTTGGGCAGACCTGGGCCTGAGAGGTCCAGGAGGGCTTCCTGGAGGCAATGACAGCTGAGGTGGTGGCTAAAAATCAGAGTAGGAGGTGGGCTTGTCGCTGTGAGGTGGCCAGCATGAGCAGCCTTGGGGGTGTGAAAGAGCAAGTGAGAGTCCCCCACACACAGCAGTGTTGCTGGAAAACTGAAGTGAGATTGGTGAGGCCAGGCCTGTGGCCTGATCATGGAGACATGTGTGTGCCCTGTGAGGGGCTCAGGCTCCATTGTCTAAGAGGAGGCAGAGCTCGGGAATGGCAGCATGGGATGGCAGTATGATGGAGCCTAGGAGGCAGCAGCACCCTGGGGATGGAGGCGATGGGTGCAGCCAGGTTTGAGAACCATTCAGGAGGTCACTGTCAGAGGGTTTGATGACTGGATACTACAGAAGATCATGGCATCAAGACAAGAGGCTCCTGGGGAGAAGGAACAGATCTGGGGGAGGAGAGGGTCGCAAAGTGGCATTGATCCAAGGGACATGTACTGTGATTTTGGCAGGGGTCGCCTGGGGGCCTGCAGCATGGGGTGCTGCCCCACCCCAGCTGCTCTGCCAGGAACAGGGAACAAGCCCGGCCTCCAAAGGACTCAGCCTTCCTAGCCAGCATGCTGGGGGTCAGGCAGGGCCCATGGGGATGGGCCGGGTAGGAAGGGGAGGGGCCTTCTCCTGGAAAGGGCTGTCCTCATAGGCTTTGACAGGATCCACTGCTACAGCTCAGCGTCTCCTGTGACAGGTTTCAGAATCCACATGCCCAGCCATGGTCCAGACCTTTAGAACCAGGACCTCCAACAGGGTCCAGACCTTTAGAACCAGGACCTTTAGAACCAGGTTGGTAATTCTGCCCAAAGTGATGGGCCTCAGACCCAGAGATTCTGAATTAGGGTAGCCTGCAGTGGCCCTGGAGGTCCACATGGATATGAGGGCTGTGGGAGAAGCAAAGACAGGCCTGGTTACATCTCAGAGTCATTTACACACACAACTATATACATACAAATGTAAATATACACACAAACTGAGTATACAACATATGTGAATATATACAGACATATCTGTGTACATACATGTGCAGTCATACTTCTATGTACATATATACAGGTAAAAACACACAGACACATTTCCATGCTCACCTGTACACACTCACACAGACACAATGGAATAGGTGTGTGCATGAAACATGATGGTGTCTCTTCTGCTTCCTGCTCAGGGGGATGGAAAGTGAGCCCCAAAGAGGCACTGGGCTGTGTTGTGAATGAGCCTGCTGCTGAGGACCAGAACCAAGATGAGGGGGTGGGGGTGGGCGGGCCCTTGTGACAGTGATGCTTCCGACATGTTCAGAGGCAGAAGGTCATTGCTGAGGATGTGAACGCTAAGTCACACCCCGACTGTACTGCGTGCCGGGGGTGTTTTTGAGCAGGTCACCTAACCACAGTGCCTTCATTTCCCCATCTGCAGGATGAGGATGATCGTGGCCTTCACCTCATGAGGCTGTTGCAAGAATCAAGTCCATTCATCTGAGCTCTCAGCTTGTGGCCTGGGATGGGGTGCTGCTCTTGTTGTGAGCCAGGGGCCCCCAGCAGAAGTTGGGGACCTCAGTGGCTGGTAAAAGGAGAAGGAGGGGGAATTGCTGTCCCCTACTAGCTCTGTACTCTTTTTACCACCCGTATTTTTTACTGAGTGCATGTATTACTAGGTTTTTTGAAGCCTCTAACGGAGTATCCTGTTAGAGAAACCACATCCAGCTCTCCTTGCTGTGGGTTCTCGGATCTCCTTTCTTCCAATGTTCTGGCTGAGAACCCTTAGCAAGGTTTTTGTTTTTTTTTTTTTTTTGTCTTTTTTTGTTGTTGTTGTTGTTGTTGTTGTTGTTGCTATTTCTTGGGCCGCTCCCGCGGCATATGGAGGTTCCCAGGCTAGGGGTTGAATCGGAGCTGTAGCCACCGGCCTACGCCAGAGCCACAGCAACGCGGGATCCGAGCCGCGCCTGCAACCTACACCACAGCTCACGGCAACGCCGGATCGTTAACCCACTGAACAAGGGCAGGGACCGAACCCGCAACCTCATGGTTCCTAGTTGGATTTGTTAACCACTGCGCCACGACGGGAACTCCGCAAGGTTTTTAATGATGTTTTAATGATCTTAACAATTTTATCAACTAATGCGTATAATTGCATATCAGTGTTGAGAAAAGAGATGTGAGCATTACCTATTCAGTGGATTGTTCATTTTCTGGGATGGGAAACTAAGAGAATGGCTCTAATCAATATGTTGTGAAAATACCATGGACAAGAAAGAGAAAAAGCACTGCACTTATGGAAATTTTATGTCACCCTGGCTCGATCCCCTCAAAAAAAAAAAAAAAAAAAACCCACAGCAAAAAATACCATGCTGATCAGATACAGCTTCATCATCAAGGAAGAGGAGATGGAGGTTCTGGGAGGGCTCAGTGCTGAGCAGAACTGGGGGGGCTGCCAGGGCCCTCAGGCAGTGGGGTTCTGTCACAGCTGCTGCTCCTGTGCAGCTTAGTGGTCATTTGGATGGGGCAGTGGCTGTGGGGCCACAGTGAGGCTACTTAAACATTGTTAAAATGGGTAAACATTATGTAGATTTTACCACAATTTTTAAAAATTAAGATTTAGAAAAACCGAACAAGGAGTTCCCGTTGTGGCTCAGTGGCTAACGAATCCAACTAGGAACCATGAGGTTGTGAGTTTGATCCCTGGCCTTGCTCAGTGGGTTAAGGATCCGGCATTGCTGTGAGCTGTGGTATAGGTTGCAGACGTGGCTTGGATCCTGGGTTACTGTGGCCCTGGTGTAGGCCGGTGGCTGCAGCTCCAATTAGACCCCTAGCCTGGGAACCTCCATATGCCGCAGGAGCGGCCCTAGAAAAGGCAAAAAAAAAAAAACAAGTAGGAGGTAGACCAGATTTGCCAGCCTTGGTCCTGACTGGGTTGGTGCTTTGTTAACCACACAGTGTGTCCACAGGCTTTGGGAGGACAGTTTGGGGCACTCCCCTCATCCAGGCTGCAGACTGTGTCAGGGCCTCTCACAGAACCTGGATTCCCAGCTAAGGATCTGGGCCTGCCTTCCTCCTTCCTTTTCCTACCCTTACAGCAATTCCAGTATCAAGCAGCTCTTTCTTTTCTTGCCTCCTGTGCCCTGAGGCAAGCTGTCTGGCCTGTGTTTGCCTGCCTCTCAAGTCTTTGGTAGTGAGGAAGGAAGGTGTCTGCTCCCCATGCCCTCACCCTGGACCCTGAGGTCCTGAGAGTGGATGGAGGTGCACAGAGTCTCAGAGGGACCTGAATAGCCAGTGACCTGACTCCCTCCCTTTTTTTCTGAATCAGATTCCAGCCTCTCCTGCAGCTGTTCTTTTGTCCTCTGCATCAGGTGTGTCCCTCTCCGGACCCTCAGCCTCCATGCTGGGCTGGACATAAGTTTCCAAACAGATATGGCCTTGGCCATTGCTGCCCCCTGGGGCGGTTTGTCTGGTCAGCACTGTGGGAATCATCTGTTACTTCCTTGAATTGCTCAAAGACAATGGCTCCCATCAACTCAGACCCTCTGAGCCATTGCTTATGATGGAGCTGGATTGGGGCAGAGACAGGGGCTGGATGGCCTCGGGACTGGCCTTTGAAGAGAGGGTTGGCTGCCTCTGGCCTGGCTGGGCTGTCTGAGGCCAGGTGCTGCCCTGACACGTGCCTGCTTCCGGTCACCAGCTCTTCCCCTTGCAGTAAATTTGATTCAACTCTTAGTTTCTCCATGTTCCTGAGTGGAAATTGACTTGAATACCTGAAGTTAAAAGAACAGAAGTTGTGAAACATCTCCCAGGGATGGTGGCTGCTTATAAGCAAACATGCTGATTAAACATTGCTCTAAGTTAAGCCTCCACTATTGCCTCTGTTGCTAAATAACAGCGCTGGTATGCTGTCAGAGGAGCCCTTTGACATATATAACAACTAACTTTGTTGAAGGAATGAGCAAGGTAACTGTGGGAGGAGAAATAAATGTGCTTTTGTGCAAAAGAGGGGAGAAATAATGAGGTTGATGATGGCAGAAAAATGTCTTTAGGTAGAATGGACTGAGTCATAATTGCAGAAACCACTTAAAGAGCACTTACTACCTGTGTGGTGCCTTATATATAAAGAACTGTACATACCTATATATGTATATAGTCTCAGAACAACCCTTCAAGGTGATAGGAACTGTTCTCATGAGGAAACTAAAACTCAGAGAGACTCTTAAGCCCAGGTCACCTGGCAGGAAGGGTTGAGTTGGAATGCATTGCAGACCCCATGAGGGAATGGAGGAGCCTTGGAGAGGAGCCAGAGAGAGAATCCCAGCTCCCAGTGCAAGCCAGGATTTCTTGAACACCAACTAGACACTGGTCTAGGCACTAAACTAGCTGCTATATAGATGAGACCTACTAACCCTTACAACTATCATGGCATTCGATGTTCGGTGCTTGTAAGTGACAGACCTATCCTGGAGCAAGCCAAAGTGCACAAGAAGGTTCTTTATTTCCAGGGCAGGTGGGTATCTCCTCAAACTCAAGAACAGGAGGCAGCCAGGCTGCCAAGATTTCCAGAAATGAGGACTGAAGAGTGTAATAACATGGACTTTATCTTCTTGTGGAAAGATGTGAGAATGGCAACTCTGAATATCCACGTCCCTCCAGGTCTCTTTCTGGGCTGGTCCACTTTGCTCTGGACAGCTTGTAGCAGACACAGTGTCTGAGAGTGGGGAGGAGGAGCAAAAGGTCATTGTGAATTGGGTGGGCATTAGTCCTACTTAAACAGGTCTGTGGGGGAAGTTATCCCCATTTTTACACATAAGGAATTGAGATTTGCAGGCAGTGAATCTTGCCTGAGATCATGTGATCACTGGTGGTCAAGGGAGTGGGCAGGTCTGGGCTGGGTCCATGAGTGAAAACCCAGGCTCATCATCACCACATCGAACTGCTCTAGAGAACAGTTCACCTTGAATTCACCCTTTAATCTGTAGCCGGAAAAGACACCAGGATGGTTAGGCTGTGAAGGGCAACTTGAGAGTCTATATGGTTGCTCTTTGGTCCATCTTCATTTAGAAAGCTCTGCTACCAAGAATGGTGACCAATTAGCTGCTTCAACGACACAGGAAAGTTAGAAGAAGCAGCAGTCTTTGGAGAACAGTATCCTGATGCTCTGGGGTCACAAGACACGAGGCCAGTCAGTGCTGCAGGGAGCGCCACCATCCTCTTTGTCCCCTCCAGCCCTCAAGCTGAAATCTGTCCTGACAAACTGCTACTGGCAGGAAACTGGGACACTCTGGGGGCTTGAATGCTCTCAGCTGACCTTTGCACAGCCCCCTAGCAGATGGAGCCACGTGTTTGCCTTGGCTCCCTTGTCACACTTGAGAGCGAATGTTCGTTCTTAGATATTTCAGTTTACCCATGGGGTGGAGAGGATGGAGTCTGTTTATAAATGGATATTTTGGTGTAGACCTGACTTGACACTAACTTAGCTCCTTCAGGGATGCCTGACCCTAAATGAACATTAATTCCCATCTAAAAAACTTGGCCAAGATAATACAAACTTTAAATGATAGGAACTTACCACAAGATTTGGGAGTGTGTGCTCCATCAGAAATATTACCTGACGTTGTTTATCTCAAGAGGAGCATCTAAATCGACGTTCACGTTCACAGACGCTGAGTCTGGGCCAGAGCTGTGGGTGGGCAGCCTGATGGAGGAGGTTTCCTTTGGGAGCAGGATGAACTTCTCCGAAGATGGGGGATGTTTGTGGGATGCATCATTTTGTCAGATTGTATTACCTGCTGATATCTTTCTTCTTCTTTTGCAGATTGGAAACCTGGAAGATTATTACCATTTTTATCATAGCAAAACATTTAAAAGATCGACCTTGAGTAGCAGAGGCCCTCACACCTTCCTCAGGATGGACCCCCAGGTACCAATTTCTATTCCCTTCCCAGGATGCTTTCTTAGGGCCTGAGTGCTCTTTGCTTCTTGTTTATATCTGTGGTTCTCAAAATGACTGAGTCTAGATTTTGATGGGATTCTGGATAGCCTTTGGTTGTCCAGATCCACTTTGAATAAAACAAGACTGATGAGTAGCTATGTATCATACCATCTAAATTCTCTAAATATTTGGGTCCCTTGTGAGACTTGAAAATTCATATTCTTGATTTTAGTGTGAAGCAGCTATCAAATGAGTATATAGATCTACTAAATCTTTAAAAAATCAACAAAATACACAGTAATCAGAGGAGATAAATATGCAAATCTTACCCATAAAGGCAAAATGACTAGGCAATTCAAGCTATCATTTTAATAGTGAAATTAGAATTTGGGCAAATGAATGTTTTTGTGGTTGTCATAACACGTATCTTAATGGTTACCAAGAATTTTAAAACTTGAGCAGTAAATATAACTATTTTCTTCCTAAAAATTTCTGTAGTTGCTGAGATTATAAACATATTATTTGAAGAGAGGCCAACTTTTTCTAGTATAGTTCAAATTTATCGGGTGGGTAATTATACTTTATTTCTGCATAGATTTGAAATTAATATTTGACAAATATCAGTCAACAGATACTTGGTAAGATTAAAAATTTAAGATGGTCCTGTGAACCTTTGATGGCTTCATTCAGGAGGTGATCTGCTAATACTTGATATGTGTCCACAGCAGAGCCATTGGAGTGGATGGTGGGGGCTGATAGTTAGTTGAAAAATATAATGTGTCACAGGGCATTGAGTGCTCTGAGGGAAAATGAGAAGTGAGAAGCAGTAGCAGCCCCATCCCCAAAACGAGACCATTGGTGTATCATAGTTTTAGAACATGGAATCGCCCTCTCTTTTTAATTATTTTTTATTTTTTATTTTTATAATTTATTTTTTTTTCCCACTGTACAGCAAGGGGATCAAGTTATCCTTACATGTATATGTTTTCCCGCCCACCCTTTGTTCTGTTGCTATATGAGTATCTAGACATAGTTCTCAATGCTACCCAGCAGGATCTCCTTGTAAATCTATTCTAAGTTGTGTCTGATAACCCCAAGCTCCCGATCCCTCCCACTCCCTCCCCCTCCCATCAGGCAGCCACAAGTCTTTTCTCCAAGTCCATGATTTTCTTTTCTGTGGAGATGTTCATTTGTGCTGGATATTAGATTCCAGTTATAAGTGATATCATATGGTATTTGTCTTTGTCTTTCTGACTCATTTCACTCAGTATAAGATTCTCAAGTTCCATCCGTGTTGCTGCAAATGGCATTATGTCATTCTTTTTTATGGCTGAGTAGTATTCCATTGTGTATATATACCACCTCTTCTGAATCCAGTCATCTGTTGATGGACATTTGGGTTGTTTCCATGTCCTGGCTATTGTGAATAGTGCTGCAATGAACATGCGGGTGCATGTGTCTCTTTTAAGTAGAGTTTTGTCCGGATAGATGCCCAAGATTGGGATTGGGAATTGCCCTCTCTTAAAAGCAATCTGCTAGATAGTAGTTTGTGCTCCCAAGCTGGCACGTGATACTCCTTTGGCCCTCCCCAGGGAACACTGATAATAAAGTTTCTGTGGAGAGATTGGTCTTAGTGTTGTCCCAAGCCAAACCACTGACACTTAGGGCTCCTCTTGTGTTGACCAAGCTGGGGATAGTGGGAGAGATGGTTCATCCCAGGGAACTGCACTTGAAACACCCTTCTCCAGGGCACAGCTTTGTGGTGCTCTGGCTTCAAGCCCATAAGGAAGGGATCCCCATGGAGTTGGGCTCTGACAAGGTGGACACATGGTATATCGTTCTGAATTCATGTGATAGGTGAGTGGGAGGATGGATGGATGGAAGGGTGTGTGGGTAGGCAGATAGAAGGAGATATATCTCAAATAGTATCCTAACCCCATTATTCCTTCATAGCTGGGCAAGGAATTTAATGTTTTATTAAGAGATTACTATGTGCTTGGGCACTTTAATATGCATCGCTGTGATTACACCTGTGTGTGTTCACACCTTGGAGCTTGGAGAAACCTTTTTCAAAGGGGCAGGTGGATTTTTTTTCCTCAGAAGCAAAGCCAGGGGGCAGTAGCTCATTCTCACAGGATGGGGCCATCAGAGAAGGGCAAGCAGATTCAGTACCCGTCTCACCAAGGAGCTGAGTGGAAGGGGCCTTCTGGGCAGAGGGCACAGACCAGTCACCAAAGGAATATGGGTTCCGTGCAGCTGCAAGGAGGGCTGTGGTCCACAGTGGCCCATCAGCTGTCAAAGTGTTGCCACAGTAGTGCCCTCCACAATTTCACTTAAGCAAGCGATATGAGGACAATATGCTTGTTCTCTGTCTGAAGTCTTAGGAGTTATTAAATGTTACCACAGAGATAGTCACAGCAAGGGGCACTATGTGTGGCGATGGGGGTGAGGGGGACCCATCCCCCATATGGGCATGCCATGAGAAGAGGATGGGACCGTGGATTTCTTGGTCCCCTTTCCTGAGGGACTTTGGAGAAGTAAACTGTTCCTCAATTGTTAGAACTACAGCAGAGCTGAAATTGGAGACTTAACCTGTGTTTTGTGGGCATTTTTTTTTTAATGATTGAATTTTAAAACTTTTAAAGGTATTCAACTCAACAGCTTTACCTTTCCTTCCAAAAATATTAATTGTGCATCTGCTGGGTGTGAGACCTTGTGCCCCAGGGGATGCAGAGATGCCCACAGAGCAGGTTTCCCCCCAGGGGAACCTCAGAAGAGCGGGGTGTGAGACTGTAGCAGGCGTGCAAGAAGGAGTCCCAGGTGGGCTCCAGGTGGTCTTCGCCAAAGCGTCTGAGATGATGATCTTATTCATTCTTTGTGGGTTCAGAGTACTACATTCAGTTTGGGTCCAAAGGCAAGATATTCCTGGTGATCACTTGTGTCCTTGAAGGAAAGAGAAGGAAGGGGAGAGACCTCCTAGGCAAAGGCTGTGGCAGTTAAGTTTTTTCAAATAAAAATCCCTCTTATATATGGCTCCTTAATAAGCTCCTGGCAGGGCCACTATCAAAGCATCCTGCCAATAAAGAGGAAAGAGAGAAGAGGGAAATAGCCCTGCACATTCCAGCCCTTCCTGCGACTCCCGTATGATTGGCTGATTGTTTGCCAGAGTTCTAATTAAATGCTTAGCCCCAGGGAAAGCCTATAGACATCTGAACCAATTATGACTTCAGAATCACAGCCGAAATGCCTCTGTTTAAATACGTCTAGTTTTAATGCAAACCAAATCAATTAGCTGTCAGTCTGACTAATATTTACTCTACCTAGTCATTCTGATGAAATATGGTGTAGAATTAGCCATTTTCCAGAAGTATTTAGCGTTATCTTTTCTTGTGGTGCACCCGGACGCTTTCCCACATTAGCAAAGCAATTTTGTGACACCTGCGCGATTGGAGGGTTGTGTCATTAATATTATTAAGGAAGGGAAGAGATGACTTAATATTATTCAGAATTATTGGAATGCATTTGCCATGGTGTTTGAATGACCACACTGGAGATGAATGTTAGAGGGTTTAGGATAAAGTTCAATCGAATGCAGATGGTATTTTATTTTAATTAGCTCCAGTCCCTGTTGTACAAAATCGCTTGGATAAGTGACGGAATTTACAACCCATCCGCACCTCCCATGAAAGCTGGTAGAGTGTACATTTGTTAAACAAAACGAAACGAAACACAAGTGAGAGGGAAGATTTAAGACTTCAGCCACACACACGTTTATTAAGCATCTCTTTGCCCTGATCCTGTACCAGCGTCGTGCAGTCCTTTCCCTTCCATTCCTAATCACCTTTCCTTGATGTTTTTATCCACCTTTGAAGAGGGCCGTTTTCTCAAAGGGCTTTGTTGACGAGCCCGCTCCTTGGGAGAACAGCCTGACTGTTCTCAGGGCATGGTATCAGTCACTGGGTTTTTCCAAGGGCTGTCATTTAAGCAAACTGAAAGCATTTGTTTTTAACTTGTTCTTTTGGCCAAAAGTCTGGAGAAGGGTGGATGTTACAGAAGCATCAGCCAATGGCGGAAAGGATTCACACATTTTTTAAAAATTACTTGTTCTGATTATGTTCCAAGCTGGCTTATAGTTCGACATTGCTGCCTGCGTCTTCCAACCCTTGCATTTTAGAATGATGACTCTGGTTCAGCCCTTCCTTTCCCTTCAGTGCTCAGCCAGATTGATGATGGAAACAGGAGGATAAAGATATTATTAGGGAGGCCCTCGGAGGCTCCTTCCTGGGCAATGGGCGGCTTTGGGTTGATGCTTTGTTTTAGTACTTTAACTCTCAGAAGCTGGAAAATGATTTCTGGGACCAGAGTGGGCATTCTGTTTCATAGGATGGGACTTTGTCCCCAGAGTTTAATCAAAGCTCAGGTTTCTTTCCAGCAGTGATGCAACGTTTAAGCCGATCTTTCCATTAACCACAGATGGAATTTTATCTGACAGTTTTGTGTGCTGGAGCCATTCGGAGTGCAAACAAACAAAAAGTTCCTGGCAAATACAAGCACATAGACAGAAAGTGACCACATCGATCTCAGGGTTGATGAACTATGGGATGGGCTGGGGGCAGGATGGGCTGCCTCACAGGGCCTGATGGATTGACCCACGTGGGGACAGGAGAGGTCTGCGGCTGTCTCTTCACGTTTCTGCAGAACCCTGGGGCTAGTGGACTGGCTACTACGAATTGGTAAACAGTTAGAACTTTCCAATATACTTTAAAAGATGATGCTTTATTATTTCACCCCCTGGCACACTCAGCACTTCCACTTAGATGCCTCAAAGATGTCTCAAAGTCACCTCGTCCCAGAGTCGACTGGCCACCCCTGATCACACCTCTGTCACAGAAGCGAGAGTCCTCTCACCTGAACCCCACACTGCCCGGTCACTAGACTGCTGTGGGCACCCTTGGCCAACACCAGTCTGCTCTCCACCATCCTTAGGGATCCGGAAGAACTTCTGGAATGGTGCCAACCACCCCTGGGACTGTCCTGCCCAAGTCCTTGTCCTCCTGGCCTGACCTCCCTGTGGCCCCAGCCACACGGGCCTTTACACTCCTCATTGGATGGCATCTGCTCTCTCCCCCTGCACAGCCTCTGCACAGACTGCCTCCCCTCTGTGACTCTCCCCAACCCTCTGGTCTCAGCCATAGCCCTGCCACCGGAAGCTAGAGCCCTCCGGCTAGCTCGCTTCTCCTAGCAGTATGATGTTAACATTCTGAGTTTGTGAGGTTTCCCTTAGCGCCTGACTTCCCCACCAGACTCCAGGAATGGAGGTGTCGTCAAGGCTGCTTATTAGCCCTCTGCTCTCATCCCAGCGTGATACTCACACACAGGTGGTAGGGCCAGAGCCTGAGCAGCACCCATTCAGAACTGACCACTGCTGGGGAGAACATGACATCTTGAAGGGTTTTGTGGCCACATGGACATCCTCTCCCTGCAGTTCCCAGTGCCTGTGAGAGCTGTCCATTGACAGCTGTCAGCCTTGCTGGACCTCGGGCCCCCCGTATTGTCCTTGTGACATCTCCTGCTGGCCACTTTGGAAGCACTGAGAGCACACAGTGGTGTTGGTGGGAGAAATGAGGGGTTTAGTTTCCTGGGAATCTGGTGAGTGACAGGGATGGGGCTGGTGGGAGTTGCAGCTGGTCCCTAAGGCCAGTGTGAGATAGGGCAGACCACTCAGTTTTCTAGAAACCACGGAGAGGCGGCAGGGAGGCAGAGGAGCTCGTGGTTAGATGCATGCACGCCCACCTTGAGCTGTAAAGCTGTCAAAGGCCAAGGCCGCCTCTCATTTGTTTTTTCTCCCAGTCCAGCAGACTACCTGGTAAATAATAGACAGATGCTTAGTCATTGTGTATTGAAACATCTCAGTGTTCACGGAGTGGGTTCACATCAGCCCGTTGTATCTGTTACCGTTTATTCCTCAACTTCTTTTTCTGTAATGACTTCAGAAGTTTACTGTGGCCTTGGTTAAATTGTGGCAAAAGTCCTAAAGAGGGCTTGAATTCATCACGCCGCATCCTATGTTGATGTCCTTGACAGAAGGTGACTGGTGACTGGGGAGCAGGTTGTCTATGAGCAGAAGCAGGTGATCCTCAAGGGGGACAGGGTGCTTCCTTTCCTTTCAGTCGGAGTAAGAACTCACTCCGGAGTGAATGAAGAGAACTAATGTCCTCAAGTCCGCTCACCCTACTGTTTCCCAACATTAGCAGAAGCAGCAGTGCCGTCTCTCACCAGCGTTAAGGGTCACCTTTTGGCCCATGCAGTTCAGCTTGGAGGAACTTGGACCCTGCTGTTCCAGTTGTGGCTGCAGGCGAGGAAGGGAAGACAAGGCTGGTCCCCGGTTGCCTCTGTGACATGGGCGGAGGATTTCAAGGCTGAGTTAGAATAGCTTTTATTTTTTGGCTCATCTTCCTTTTCCTTTCCTCTTCTACTGCCCTGGCTTGTGGGTTTCCATGGCAGCCCAGCATCTCCCACCCCACCCGAGGCGGTATCCTCAGATGGGCTTGCCAGGTTCTAGTGAGTCTGTTTAACCACCACTCCCTTGTGGACCTGGTGCCCTCTGCCCCCGGGAAGGTGAGTGCAAGAGTATCAGCTCCTCATGTGGAGCGCCCTGACCCACTCTCCACCTCCCTGAGCCTGGCTAAGTCCCATGCTTCTTAACCATTTTGGAATCACAGGCCCCTCTGAAAAGCTGATGAAAGCCTTGGACATTCCCTCCCTCCAGAGAAGATAAGAGAGAAAAGAAATCATATGCTCCTGTCCAGTCTGCATACTGCTTCTGGGGGTTCCTGGGACTTAAGCCTTTCCATCCTCCAGGGGCCCTGGGCCCTGGGCAAGAAGCCCCCAGCTTGGCTACCACTCATTTCCTGTGTGCATTAACCATTGCCTCTCCTGAGAGGACCAGCTTGCAAACTCTAGGGTGACGTGCCCTTATCAGGGGATACTGTTTTTCTTTCTTTGAATCCTTACTCAGTGAATTAGCTTCTCACCTCTCTTCAGCTGGTGGAAAGTTGAGCCAACACACGTTGGGGTAAGGTGTTGAGAGCAGCCCCTGTTGGCGGGACTCCAGATGTAGGCATCACAGGCTGCTGAGTACAGGTGCTCAGGAATGAGCTCATCTGGGAGTTCCCGTGGTGGCGCAGTGGTTAACGAATCCGACTAGGAACCATGAGGTTGCGGGTTCGATCCCTGCCCTTGCTCAGTGGGTTAAAGATCCGGCGTTGCCGTGAGCTGTGGTGTAGGTCGCAGACGCGGCTAGGATCCCGCGTTGCTGTGGCTCTGGCGTAGGCCAGTGGCTACAGCTCCGATTAGACCCCTAGCCTGGGAACCTCCATATGCCGCCAGAGCGGCCCAAGAAATGGCAAAAAGACAAAAAAAAAGAAAAGAAATGAGCTCCTCTGATCCTTTTATTTTATAGGCTGAAGCACAGAGAGATGGGGTCAAAGGTTTACCTTCTGCAGGTCTCCTGGAGCACTCTTCTCCCCTGGAAGAGACCCGAGAATCCTGTGACCCCTGAACATTCAGGGTTCTGGACTCTGATGTCATCTGCAGATTTGCCCTGGATCACAAGCAGGGCCGGCTCAGTCATGAGCAAAGAGTAGAGGGCATTCCACAGTCCTTCTGCAGTTACAGAATGAAGTGTCCTTCACTTAGATGAAGCCAAGGGAACAAGAGGAAGCTGTCCAGAGCTGTCTCCCTTGCTTTGGCTAGCACAGTGCATGGACACAGAATCTAAATAGAGTTCACCATCCTCAGGCTGAGCAGTGGGGGCTTGAAGGAGGTTTAGCAGCTCAATTCAGATACCTCGACCCTGTGGAGATCTGGGAGGGTGTGGGGACCTATGCAAATGGTCTTTGTGGCCTTAGTCTATCTCAGAGCAAAGACTCTGGAACCCCTTCTAGGACTTTTCAGCTCCTGACGATGTCCTGGGGCTTCCCAGGTCTAGCAGTTGTGGGCTTTAAGGCAGAGCTTAGGCATGTGGTGGCTTTGAGTGGAACACAGAGTTTTTCATGCTCTCTTTGGTGATGCTGGCTCATGGGAGGAAGCTTCAAAACGCCCCTCTTTGTCACTTATGAAATCCAGGACCAATATGCCAGGCCACCTTCTGGTCTGGCAGTGTGCCCATGGCATCTGGGAAGAGGATGTGGCTGGGGCCACCTGGGGCCACCTGCCAACATGACATGCGGCCAGTTGTACAACTCAGCAGCAGTGATTGAGATCCTGCTCATTCATATGCCCTCTCTCTAAGCATCTTTTAAGTTTTCCTCCTCTTACCTACATGGCAACATTTAACAGATGACAAATTTTGATTTGACTTCTCCAGAAGAAAGCTGGAGGAGGCATGGCCTCCAAAAGAAAGCTTTGCGGTTCACTTAACCTTGAGATGATTATAAAGTCTTCTTTGCAACAAGAATGTTTAGCAGGAAACATAGAGAAAATGAATGAAAAGAAAGGGGCAGAATGAAGTTCTCTCTTCAAAATATGACTTCGAAGGAGTCAGGATGCCTTATGCAGCTTTATGGAGGTGTGCCCAGGAAAGATGATTTGTGTTGAGCTGGGGTTGTGTTTGGCAAACCTTGCTCTTGCCCCAGATCACTGATCTTCTACAGAATATAACCCCCCCCTCGTCTGGTGGTCATGAAAACCCAATCGCGTTTTCTTCTCTGAAGGGTTTTTGAAAGTCTGTCAGTGGTTATAACATATTCGTAATCTGAAGCTTACTCATTTAACTTCATTCCTTCTTTCAGGGAGCATTAAGTGACATCTTACTGTATGTCACACATTGCCTGGCATATGGAAGTACAGCGCCAGCAAAACACAGGCCAGTGGGGAGCAGAGGGTGATCACATTGGCACCCAGACACATCCAGGCTCAGTACTGGGAGAGACACACCTAACTTTGCAGGGTCAGCTTTCAATTTGCCTTTTCAGGAAGAAAGAGGATAGTACTATAGTCCAGCAGATCTTTGTCAATCAAGTCCCTGTTATAGGCAGTTGTTGGCTGAGACTGGAGAAACAAGCATGACAGAGACACATCCCTCTGTCCAAGCGGAGGTGAGCTTCTGAAGAGATAAAGTCCATGTCCTACGGTGAAGGCAGAGTTCCCTGCAGACACACAGTTGGGGCATGGAGCCCAAGCTCCCACTCTGGTCAGCGCAGCTGTCAGAGGATTCCGGGGCAGGGCGGGTTAAGGAGGAACACACATAAGCTGGCCCAGTGGAGAGAGAGAAGGCTATTCCAGTTGGAAAGCACCAAGCCTGCAGGGCACCATGAGAGCCAGGCCTGCAGGTGTGAAGTGAGAGGCCAGGCTGAAAGGGGCCTTGAGGTGAGGTCGTACTTGTATCATGCATCCATCATGTGGCAGGGCACCCCAGGAGTCACATGACTGTCCAGATCCTGGGGGATGGTGGCCGTGCAAACCATGGGGATGGGATCCTGGCCCCTTTAGGAGACTGACTATGAGGCGCTAGTGTTGGACAGAATTCCAGCTCTGTTCTGACTTGGGGGACGGGTGGATTTTAGTGCTGCTGAGTTAGAATCAGGAGGATGAGAGGGACCTGGTGGTGGGGGCAGGAATCACTTTGGGGCAGCTTTAATTTGATAAGGCAGTGGGGAGAGCATCCAGGGCCTAGTGATGTGCAGGGCAGGGTGGTTAGGGTGGCAGTCACAGGCCTGGGGGTGTGGGAGTTCTAGACAGAACTTGCACTGGTGGATACGCTGGCATGGCTGTTCCTGTTTAAAAAATAGTAGCAAAGAGCTGCTGTCTCAAGCCCCCTCCCCTGCCCCAGTGCCCCTCCTGCAGCCTCAGCCACCACAGCCCCTGTACCTTCCCATCACCAGCTACAGAGGAGAAACCTGCCAAGTGGGGGCCTCCACATCCTCCTTTAGCAGGAAAGCCTCCTGGATTCTTAAACTTCTACGACCTCAGTCCTGATCAAGGCCATGATTTAAACTCGGATTAGTCTCCCAGTGCGGCTGTAGCAAAAGACCACAGACTGTGGCTTAAATCACAGGATTGTGTTGTCTCACAGTCTGGAGGCCACAAGTCTGAAATCAGGTGTCAGCAGGGCCCTGGTCCCTCCGCAGGCTCTGGGGGAGCATCCTTCCTGCCACTTGCAGCTTCTGTTGGTTCCAAGTGTCCTTGGCTTGTGGACTCTGCCTTCACAAGGCCTCCTCCTCCTGAGTTTCACTCTCCCTCTGCCTCTTTTGTAAGGACGCTTGTCATTGGATTTCAGGCACACCCAAATAACCCAGGATGACCTCATCTCGAGAGTCTTGATTACATCTCCAATGACCCTTTTTCCCAATAAGGCCACATTCACCAGCTCTGGGTGAATGTACCTTTTGGGAGGCCTCCAGTCAACCCCTTGCGGAACCTGAGGACGGTGCTATAGAATGAGCAGGATCTTTCTTGTCAGCACTGTTTCCCCTTCCTTCAACCCCATGATCTGAAGGCTTTGCAGAGTGATCAGTTCTCTTCATATAAGGACTGGGTACCCATCATGAGAGCTCAACTCTTACCATGCACACTTAGCCGCAAAATATCTTTTAATTTGCTCCAGGCTCATTCATATGCAGGCTTACCGGGGTTTAGGACTTACCTTCGAAGTACCTATGGCCCGAAAGGTAGACAGTGCTGTCTCCTCCCTGATTTTTTCACAAAGAGAAACTCTGGACACCTCTGAATGGGGCGTCTGGTGAGTAGATGGGAGCAAGGCTGCAGTGTAAAGGCACAACCAGGCAGACTACTGGCAGAATGCTATGGCTTTCCTTTTGCACTAGCCCTCTTAGGAGAGGAGGAATACTTTCAGTCCTACAGAAGCTCTTAGGCTGCTTTTCCTCATAGAGATAAACACAAGAAGAGTATCACAGTCAGGCTCCCCTCCCAGTCTTGACTCCACCATCAGCAGCAGCTCACTGTTTGTTTGCAAGTTTGCAAAAGAATCAAGTCCGTGAATGACATGTCCTTAGGGACCCGACTGTGTTTCTTTGTCATAAATAGCATCACTGTTCATGGGTGAGGCCACCCATTTAGTGAGGACAGTGCAGATGCCATTTGATGGGAGAGCTAAAGTTTCAGGCACTTGGTGCTGGATCATTGGCACCTCTGACCTTCCTGGAGAGGCCAGGGGACTCCTGGGTTTCAACCTGAGGGGCACCTCAAGCAGAGCTCTGCATCTGGGCTGGGGATGTGGGAGGGAGACCTCGGTGCTGGAGGCTCACGTTCCAAAGACCTAGTGCCAGACACTTCATGAGAGTCAGTGCAGCTTTGGTGAGTGAGCAACTGAATAAGGGGCTGTGGGGGCTGTGCATTCTGAGAAATCAGGGCAAATCTGGAAAATGGCAGGTGATGGATCAGGATCCTCTTGCACTTGCTGGGGTCTGGGTAAGAAGCAAGACAGTGCCTGGAGCCTGGAGAAAGGAAGTGAGAAACAGGTCCTGACCAAGCAGTCAAGCATGAATCAGCTTCTGTAACTGGGAGGTTGGTATGATTCCATCTCTATAGATGCCTGGCAGATCATTTACTGTGTTCCATTTGTTTGGCCTGACAGTACCTGGCTGGCCACCAGAGGCTGACAATGACCCGTCCCAAGAGAGAGGGCTGCCCCTGAGACCACCAGAAGGAGAGCCCCCAACTGTGCTGCCGACCCCATACTG
The DNA here is from genome assembly GCF_054392235.1 of Sus scrofa. Lineage (NCBI taxonomy): Eukaryota > Metazoa > Chordata > Mammalia > Artiodactyla > Suidae > Sus > Sus scrofa. The sequence continues at coordinate 156,386,666 of NC_139383.1, forward strand.
TCAAGCCCACCCTCAGAACTCTGTGCTAGTGCCGGGTCTTACCCAGAGCCCAGCAAGGACTGGAGGCCAGCATGCCTCCCTCTCATCCCACTAGGGGATTTTCTGGAACTGCTGGCACCAGGCTTTCCTGTGTCACCCGCCTGATGTGGAGGAGTCGCCCACTGGGACTTGGAAGAGGAGAGTTCACCTCCTCTGTGACAGGAGTGCAGCCTGGTGGGCCCAGCAGTCAAAAGGTGCTGGACATGGGTAAGGTGGGTAGTGAGTCAGCCAGGCAGGATGTATGGAAGCCTTCCAGGGAGCCTGGCATGCTGTCAGTGGCACACGTACCAGTGCACTTTATTATGGGTGCTTAACAGAATTAGAAACGTGTCCTTAGGTATTTTATACAGAGTAGAAGCTCTCTGGTTCAGGCAGTAAGATGGGGGAGATTGCAAAATGCCATCAGAGGGTGTTAAGAGCAGAATATCTCACTGTACGGTTTTATTTTCCATGGGAGTATCTATCAGTGGCAGTTTTAACTTATCTAGGACTTAGGCCTGGGTCTCGTTTCAGTGTCTAACCCCAAATTGTTGTTGAGCTCTTTGTGGCATTTCCAAGGAACCCGATGACTGGTGTTTTGTAGATGGATCACATTGGGGGGACAGGCAGTGATACTTCTTTCTAAGTATTTTGTCCCGTTGAACAAAGATTCCTTGAGCTCAGTTGCCACCCTTAGATGTGAGGCTCCAATGAGGCTGTGGAGCTCTCCTCCCTCAGGACAGTATGGGCAAGTCCAGGCTGAGAGTCTCAGGGTGTGCTTCTTGGCCCTTGGCCTTTGTGCCTTCATCATGCATGAGTCGCTCAGGAGGCTGCTCCAGCCTCAAGGGCCCGCCTGGGGTGAACAGCCTTGGCCTGCTCTCCAGGTCACCCAAACCACTGCTGCCACAGAGGCTCTGTCCTCTTCCTTCACTTTCTCTGCCTTGGGCCCCTCATTGCCTGGTGGGACCCCCAGCTGGAGCACAAATTTCTGAAAGCAAGGCCCGGGGACTCCCATCCTGCCCATCTGAGTCCCAGTGCAGAGCTGAGCCCCAGCAGATGTGTCCTTGGAATTTACTATCCAGGGCACCCAATCTGACACAGAACCTTTTGGACACCTTTGCGCCTACGATGAGGTCACATGAAATCAGGAGATTTTTTTTAAAACAAAGAGTAACTGCATTTCTCCCCGGTAGGTGAAATGGCTCCAACAACAAGAAGTTAAACGCAGGGTGAAGAGACAGGTGCGAAGTGACCCTCAGGCCCTTTATTTCAACGACCCCATTTGGTCCAACATGTGGTACATGGTGAGTAGGGCATGGGCCTCTCTGACCCTAGAGCATTTGCAGTGCTGTGTTGCTGAGATGGGTGAACTTCCCCCAACAAAGCTAAATGCTCACGACAGCTCCAAACAGATAGTTCGTTTGAGTGTAAAGCCTCTGCTTTAATGCTGTGCGGCACAAGCTTCCTTGTGAATTTTTCTTTAATTACGTGAAAAGTGGTGGGGGGGGGAGCCTTTGAGCAGGGAAATGGTTGGCTACCTGCTGGGTGAAGGAACCACAGGGTTGTCCCTGGACAGAGAACCCTGTAGGGCGGTGAAAGTCCTGGGGAAGTGATGGATGGATTGCTGGGTGCAGAGACAGTGGAGCCTTCCCTGTTGACTCTTCCCAGTCCTGCTCTGTCAGGCTTGGGGAAGCCGCTCCTCCACTCTCATGCATGGGCACAGGAGCACCTCTGCTGGGTTTGTGGGGACTGTCTGTCTGTGTCAGGCGTGTCCGTGCTGGGCGCTTTGTGTCTTCTGTGCATGCAGCATTGTGGCGATAAGAACAGTCGGTGCCGATCAGAAATGAATGTCCAGGCAGCGTGGAAGCGGGGCTACACGGGCAAAAACGTGGTGGTCACCATCCTTGATGATGGCATAGAGAGGAATCACCCCGACCTGGCCCCAAATTATGTAAGTCGAACTGGAACTGACATGCATAGACACTCAACCACACTAGTCATTAAATAAGGACACATTTAAAAACAGTAAGACACCTTCCCCTCTTATATCAGACCAGGTAGAAAACTGTGTTGGGAGGGCCGGTGAGCCCAACTCCCTTGCTCGCTGCCCCAGAGCCAGGGGTTTTGCAGAGTCCACATGTTTGAGGGGTCACACATACTTCTGGGAATGGATCTAAGAACCTCAGAAACATGTGCGTGGAGATGGCTGTCAATCAGATCAACATTAGCAATGTGAAATGGCAGGGTTAAGACATGGCCTTTGGACCCAAAATGCCTGGACTCCCATCCTGGCTCTGTGACTAATTAACTCTGAAACCTTGGACAAGTTGCTTAACATCTCTATGCCTCTGTATCACCATCTTATTGAGGTTAATATCCCCGTGTTATTATTAGTATTGTTATTCAAGGATTAAATGGCTTCATGAATGTAAAGATGAGCCTGGCACACAGTAAATAAGAAACGCATTCGCTCTTCCAGTGCCTGACAATGGTTAGGTCAATCATCTTGTTTCTTTTTGATGGATAGTTATACAGCCCATAAAGATAACAGTTTTGAAGTCAACAACCTGGAGAGCTTTTATAATATGTTTTAAAAGGTGGCTATGAAATTATATGAATACTTTGATTATAAGTATATAAACAAAAGCATATGTACGAGAAATTTAAGATGAAGGAAAAACCCTGACACATGCTACCACATGGATGAACCTCGAAGACATGATCTAGGCGACAAAAGTACAGACACCCTTATGATTTCACTTATGTGAGGTCGCTAGAGTAGTGGAATTCATAGAGACAAAGTTGATGGTAGTTGCCAGGGGCTGGGTAGAGGGACTGGGGAGTTAAGTATTTAATTGGTGCAGAGTTTTGCAAGATGAAAAGAGGTCTGTGGACGGATGCTGGTGATGGCTGCAAACAATGCGGATGTACTTCAAGCCATTGGACTTCACACTTAAAAATGGTCACAGTGGTAAATTTTGGTGTGTGTATTTTATCACAATAAAAGCATGTATATATGGTTATAGTTATAGTAAGAGAGTACCAAGTGTGTGTTTTTCTCTGTTTCCAAATGAGGCGTAAAAATAATTTAATACAGGGCTGTGACAGGCCGTGCCATTTCTTTTGAGTCATCAGGGTTTCATTTCTTAGGATTCCTATGCGAGCTATGACGTCAATGGAAACGATTACGACCCATCTCCACGATACGATGCCAGCAATGAGAATAAGTATGTCACTTTGTTGGCCCCTCCTTGCTTCCTCCCCTTTCCTTACAGAGTCACTCTTGAGTTGGCCCACAGTCGGGATCCTGGAAGAGTGACAGGGCTGTGGGCCACTCTTGGGCTGCCTGAGTGTGTCTGGGGCTGACCCAGGAGCCAGGCCCCCACAGCCCTTCGGGCCCAAGGCGCCCTTTCCTGAGGGGGCGTCAGGGAACAGTGGTTGTTTGACCAGCATTGTTCCTGTTTGCAACATTGTCGGCATATTTTAAAAGAATAACCCTTAAATCTAGCTGTCTCCACGGCCAGTGGTGTTCAGACAGCAGTTTGCTCTGCTGGAGCACATGGGTCCCATGCCTGAGCTTTTTGACTCTGTGGCCTCATGAGGGAGGTGGAAGGGAGATGGGTGATGCTGGCCAAATCAGGGCTCAGATCCTGGGCCTAGCTGTGGCCTTGAGCAGGCCAGGTAGCCTTGTGGAGTCTGTGTCTCAGAGATGTCTCATAGCCTGATGCTCCCCTCCTCCCAGGGCTGTGAGGGAGTGAGATGATGGGCAAGGAACACACAGGTGGGTGTTCAGTCAAAGATGCAAATGAAGGCAGGGGTCTGGAGAGCTTGGGTGCCTCATGGGCTGTACGTGGCAGCCCTGCAGCTGGAGTCTGGTTTCCCTAAACCTGGTCTCCCAGGGGTTTATGTGCTGTGTTCTGTTTGTCCTTCCTCTGTCAGCACACTCCATGCCCCAGGCTCTTCCCATGCTTCCAAAAATACTTAGAGGGAAAGAACAAAAGTTCTTTCTTCCTTCTCCACTGTTGACACGATGCCAAGATGGGTCTCCCTCCACGGTATTATAGGTTCCCATTGATTTGATTCTGAGGTTCAAGTACCGGTGCCCACACAGCGCAAGCAGGGAGCCTGGGCCAGCTTGATGGGTCAACACATTAGACCTCAGAGGCCTCAGGCCCGGGGCTGCTTTTCCTGCCTCATGTCCCAAGGTGCCCTTCCTGCTTAGCAGCGAAAGCCAGGGTGCAGTGGGAAGGGAGGAACAATCCAGACACCATGCAGTGACTGGCGAAGATGTGGAATTGAATCCGCAGTGAGATGCTGGGCTCCGTGGCTCTGGAACAGCCCTGGCCGTGCATGAGGTCCAGAGGAGGACAGCTGGCTACCTCCCGAGGGCTAATGCATGGGCCTGGACAATTGTTAAAGGCGGTTTTAAATTTGAATCAATGACTCAAATCCCCTGGTGACTCTTCTCAAAGATGTGCTATTTAAACTTGTCCATGCTTTGGCCTCTGCTGGAAGAATTGACTTGATGCAGTATGTAGCAGAATTGGGTGATTGCTGAGGAAAGCGGCTTATTTTTCTGGCAGCCTCTTCCTAGTCCTTTATTGCTGTCGAGAGTTCAGCCCAGAGCGCTGTTCCTCAGTGCCTGCTCAGGTGGCCGTGGAAAGGGCAGAAGGCTGCCCGTGGTGGGCATGGGGAGGGAGGGACACAGGGGACCTACATCCTCATCGGTTCTTATCTCAGCTTGTCAAACAGGCAGGCGTCCGCGCTGCACTGTCAGTCTCAGGAGCACAGATGCTGGGTAGAGGGCAGCACGGGCCGACACGGGGATGGCACCATGGCTGCTGTCATCTGCAGGGCAGAGGGAAGGCTTTGCCAGCCTTCGGGGGCGGGGCAGATAGGATGGCCCAGGGCCAAGCAGAGCCCCCTGGTTGCTCCTCCCAGGGCAGTCATTAGAGGAAGAGAAAGGATGCCAGAAAGGGGTTTCTGCATCATTCCCGGCTTAGGGGTGACCAACTTGTCTTGCAGGAGACCTGAGCAGGGCACTGAATCCGCTACAGAGTGCCACGCTGAGTCCTAACTTCATCTTTTCCTTTGCCTCAGACACGGTACTCGTTGTGCAGGAGAGGTCGCCGCTTCAGCCAACAACTCTTACTGCATCGTGGGCATTGCATACAACGCAAAAATAGGAGGTAAGGCCCAGGAGCGTGCCACCCGGGGGCTTGGGCCTGGGGCAGGGGAGCCAGATATGTCCCTTCCGCAAGTCTCCCCAGCTTCACTCCTGTTGGCCTTAGCATCCAGGTCAGACCCTGAGCCTGACCTCATGCTGGCTGGAGGCGTGGAGGTGGAGCCATTGCTCACTATTGTGCTTGAAAAGCTTTTGTGGGTCCTGCTAGTCTGTCTGCTGAATCACCTCTGTCTACCTGACCACTCCTCCTAAGAGGCTGTGTAGGTCCCCTCCTGCTGCTTGCCCGGTGGTAGCTCCCTGTCACTTAGCCAGTGACGTTTATGGTTTTTCCCTAGGACAAAAGCCTTTCCTTGGCCCCGACTCCCCCTCAAACCTGCTGGTCCACTGCTCCTGCCTTGGCCCTTGGCTTTAGCCAGAAGTCGTTTGTCATAATGTCCCCCAGACATGCCTGGTCTCCCTTATATATGTCTGGGCTGGTAGCCTTCCCATCACCCCAAAACTTTCTCCTGGCCTCTCCATTAGGCTCAGTCCACCCATGCCTTATGGCCACTCATGCCCACTGTGCTCTATGGAGCACTCCCTGAATCCAGATGTGTCCCATCTTGTTTGCCCAGGGGTCAGCCTTCCAGGTCCCTATAAGAAGCACTGCCTAACCCCAGGTGTCTCTGGCTCTGCTGTTTTGTTTCTCCATTTGTGTCAGGCTTTTTTTGTTAGGATGGAGCTTTAGCGCAGAGAGTCACATGTCTCCCTGCCCTTCCCCAATCCTGGCGGATTGACAGCTCAAACTGGCGGTCAGCAAGTCCTCTGCAATGCCCATTAGCTGCACATCACTGAGCTGGCACTGAGCTGGCACTGAGCAGGTGTGTGCGGGGCCTGAATGGCCCTCCACTGCCCAGACAGCCTCGGAGCACTGCCATCCTCAGCTGGGGCTCTGGTCTGAGTCTGGAGGTGCCCGCACTCACTCTGATGGCCCTGTGGCAATGCCGCCTTCCCACGGTGCAGTCTTCTCTGCCACTTTGCCTTTGTGGAAGTTGCTGTAGCTCCCTCACCTCCGCCATGAGCAGCACAGGGTGGGGAAATTGGGCCAGGGCTTCTTCAGATCATCTGGTTCTTGGGAAACTTCTGGAGTTTTGAAAACTAGGTCCCCAGCTTTTACTTAATTCAGAATCTCTTCCTGCCCTTTCCCTTGGAAATCTTCCAAGTGGTTGGGATTTGTTATTCTGGGACAGTATTAACCACCAGGGTGGGTTCTGCAAAGCAGAACAGGAGACTTTCACCTGGCCTCACTCCTTCGTTGATAGTTCTTTTACGTTGAGATGTATAAGTTCTCCCTGAAGCTTTTGATGAGTGAAGACCCATAAGCAGTCTCCCTGGCTTACATGGGTACAAATTCCATTCCCACCCACTGGCTCTGTGTCCTTGGATGACAGGTATCAACTCTCTGCACCTATGAGGGAAGAATGAGGATAATGCAGCCATCTCCCCAGCTCTGTTAACTTGATAAAGTCATAAGCCATGTGTGAAATCTGTAGGGAGCCTTTAAGCAGCTCCATCCCTCCTGCTGAAACTCTCAGGCAGAATAAAAATGTTTTGTGTTGTTTTGAGTGAGGGGTAGACCCCACCTTTGGGATTGTGTGGGCCTTGGCGCCTGAAGTCCCTGGACTGGCAGCATTGACATTGTCTGGGAAATACAGAATTCTAGACCCCACTGCAGATCTGCTGAGTCAGAATCTGCCTTATAACTCGATCCCTTGAGGGTGTGACAACAAATAGCAATTTGAGAAGTGCTAGAGAACGCTGATATCAGATAGGTAGGTGACATCTACATCATGGACTGTGATAAGTCAGTAAAGTAACAAAGCTAAAGGACTTATGGAGAAAGTACACAATGAATATGGTTTGTTCTCACTAGATTTGCTCTATACTCATTGGAAAATTGTATATCCGAATTTACCAAGTTCTGGAGAAGGCACATCTACTGCCAGGGATTGGGAACAGGAATATTTTTAAATTATTACATTTAGTATTTTTTTTAGCATGCACTGCATGTATAACGCTATGGTAACCACTACGTGAAAGAATAAAGAGATCACAGACAATTTAGGACCTCCAAGAGCTCAGCATGTCTTGAGGATGAATGGTGCTAACACAAAAGACAGGACCAAGTACTGAAATGACAGAGGCAGACAGGAGGCCCCAAGAGTGGTAGGGCCAGCACTCAGGGAGGCATATGATGGCCTTGGCAGTGGAGGATTTGGCTGGGAATGGAGGAAGCACAGAGGAAACACTAGTGCATGTAGCATGGAGCGTGCTGTATAAGGATAGGGACATGGAGAGACCAGTGTGGGCTTGAAGTTGGCATTGACCCAGGAAACCTGTGACAGCCACATCTCCAAAGCTGCTTCACACAGCCTCAGTCTCTCCATAGAAGCAGCTACTCCTCTTCCTGCTCCTCCCTCCAAGCCTACCCATGCTCAGGGCAACCTTCAGGCACTTCTGACATAGCCTCCCTCCAACTGCTGGCACAGAGCAGAGGATTTGTCTGAGATGCCCCTGGTGTGACCATGAGCTCTACCTTTTTGTATCCTTTTTATTTTTAAAGTTGTTGTTCAAGCGATTAAAATGTATATCCCAATTTGTTCCGATTTCTATGGAATATTTTACCACTTAATGTTTAAGATAGGAACCTGAAACAGATTATTGGAATTCACGCTCACTGTTGTCCTTTAAGCTGTTGTTTTTATGTTCTACTTCAGATAATATAAACTCAATATTTATTCTTGCTTTAAACAGTTGGCCTTAAAGGAGAAATGTACTGACCTACATATTTACCATTCCCAGTGCTCTTCCTTACTTTCTAGCTTCAGATTTCTCTCTGGTTTCAATTTTTCTTCAGCCCAAGAATTTCTTTTATTATTTCTTAAAGTGCACTTTACTATACCTTAAAGTGAAAGATGAGAAATCATTGCAGCTTTCATCAGAAATTAATCTAAATTTCATCTTCATTTTTGAAAGAAATTTCGCTGAACATAGAATTCTAAGGTGACACGGTTTTCTTTGGTCCTTTAAAGATGTTGTTCCATCGCCTTCAGCATCCATTGCTTCTGGTGATAAATTAGTGGAAATTCTTATTTGTTCTTCTGGCTACTTTTATATATATATATATATATATTTTTTTTTTTCTATCTGTGCTGTGTCTGTGACTATAATAATCCCTTGATGTAATTCTTTTCATATTTATTCATCTTGGAGTTTTCTGTGCTTCCTAGCAGGTGGTTCTTTTTTTACAATCCTTTTTCTCTCTCCTCTTTTTAATAGTTGTTAGTTTGCTTGACATACCTCACAGGTAGAGGCTGTGTTCATTTTTAAAAATCTTTTTTTCTCAGTATGCTTCAAATTTTATTATTTCTTTTGCCTTATATTCAGGTTCACTAATCCTTTTTTGTTGATGTTGTGTCCAATCTGTTGTTGATATCATCCAATGATTTTTTTGTTTTCTTTTCCACTCAGATATTGTGCTTTCTGCTCTATGATATCCATTTAGCTCTTTTTTTTTTTACTATTTCCAAATCTTTCCTGTGATTCCTCTTCTTTTCACCCATTACACCTATATTTTATTTTAGACTTTTAAACATATGTTTATGAGAATTTATATTTACTTTATAGATTTATGAAGTTTTGAGATGTATAGATTTATATTTACTTTATAGTCTTTTGTACTAATTTCAATAGCTAGGTCATTTTTGAATATATTTTTTATTGAAGTATAGTTAATTTGCAGTATTTCAGGTGTACAGAAAAGTGATTCAGATATCCTTCTCCCTCTTTCTCCCTCTGTGTGTGTGTGTGTATAATTAACTTTAATTCCCTATGCTATACAGTAGGTCCTTGTTGTTTATCTATTTTATATGTAGTAATTTGTATCTGTTAATCCCATATTTCCAATTTTAAGTCAAAGACAGATATCATATGATATCACTTATATGTGAAATCTTAAAAAAAAAGGATGCAAATGAACTTATTTGCAAAACAGAAGCAGACTTACAAAATAGAAGACAAACTAATGGTTACCAGAGGGGAAAGGGGAACGGGAGGGATAAATCGGGAATGTGGTTATGCTTCTAATCATTGATTTTTCTTTTTATAATGTGCAGCATATTCGTGTTTCTTTGCACATGTCAATTAATTTTTTATTGTGCACTGGACATTGTATGCTATATTGTAGGGATTCTTGATTCTGTTATCCTTGAATACTCTTGAGTTTTGTTCTTGTAGTCAGTTCAGTTTGAACTTGTGGAGGCTTGATTTTTTTTTATTTTTTTATGATTGATCTCTTTCTAATTTACCCTTGGACTTAAGAGAATATCCTTTAGCCCAAGCACATAATCTTTACTGTTAGATAGTGTGGCCCTCATGGTATTTCAGTGGAGAGACTGAAGTGTTTAAGCTGCACCTCTAACTTGGCAAGACTCAAATTCCAAACAGACTTTTCTGCAAAGGGCAGCAGCTGGGAGATTTGCACACTCATTCAGCCTCCATCTATTCTTTTCCTTCTGTACTTCTTAGAGACTTGCCCAAGCATATTTAATCCAGGGGCTTGAGGGGATTTTATGTATGTCCTCTTCTGTAGCTCTCCTCCTTCTAGGATTTCCCTCAATTTCCAGCTGCTCTAAGAGTCCTAGACTCCATCCCATGACTCCCCAGGAGAGTAAGATTATATTTTCCTGTTTGAGTTATGGCTTCTCTGAATCAAGAGAAATGTGGAATTCCCTCAGAAGAAAAATCATATCAACTTGGGTCATACCCAGTATGATTTCTCTTTTAAAACTAAATCGCCTTCTTCTACCTTCTTCTGGTTCCTTTCTAGTGCCCTTACAGAGCTGTGTTTTTTTCTTAAATAAGTATTTAGTTCAGAGTTTATAATTATTATTTTTAGAAGAGTTAGTGTGGTAGAAGCTACTCCACTTCTACTGGAATTAAATAATGTGGTTTCCAATTCTTTACCAAATAACAAACATATGTTATTTAGTACAGATAGTGGTGTAATTGAGTGATTCTGGCTCAGGGTCACATGAGAATGGCTGTGACTGTGGTCTGAAGGCTTGACTAGGGCTGGAGTATCCACTTCTAAGATGAGTTTCTTATTTGGTTGTTGGCTAGAGTCCTCAGTTCCTTTCTGGATGTTGGCAGGAGGCCTTGATTCATCATCATGTGTCCCTCTCCCTAGGGTTTTTAGAGTGTCCCTGTAACATGGCATCTAGCTTCTCTCATTGTGTGTGATTCAAAGAGAGAACAAGGAGGAAGCAGCAATGTTTTTATGACTTAGTCTTAGAAGTCACCTACCATCACTTTAGTCATACTCTATTTAGGAATGACTCCAACATACACTCAAGGGAAAAGAAATTAGGCTGCACCTTTTGAATGGCAACATGTCAAAGAAATGTGGATGTCATTTAAAATCAGCTAAGATGGGCTCCTAAAAATTTGACTACATATTTACGTGAATGAATTTTCTACCAAATTTCTTTGTAAAATTGCATGTTTCTTACATGTTTTATCACATAAAAAAAGATCTAATGAAAGTAGTGGAACTGTCCAAATTGTATCTTTAAAATAATATTCTTGGAGTTCCCATTGTGGCACAACAGAAACAAATCCAACTAGTATCCATGAGGATGCAGGTCCGATCCCTAGCCTTATTCAGTGGGTTAAGGATCCAGTGTTGTTGTGAGCTGTGGTGTAGGTCACAGATATGGCTTGGATCCTGTGTTGCAAATGCTGGCAGCTGTAGCTCCGATTCAACCCCTAGCCTGGGAACTTCCATATGCCCTGAGTGTGGCCCTAAAAAAAAGCAAAAAAAAAAAAAGTATATATATATATATATATATTCTTGCAAGAACATTACTGATAAGTCAACTCCAATATTTAGTGCTTTATCAAAATACAGAGAGGACAAAGAAAGTAAAATATCATCTGGATCCTGGTAAAAATAGAAATAATTAGTACTTACTGAGTTCTTGCTAGATAATAGGCAGTGATCTAAGGTATCTATTTTTTTTTTCTTTCTTTTTAGGGCCACATCTGTGGCATATGGAAGTTCACAGGCTAGGGGTTGAATCTGAGCTGCAGCTGCCGGCCTACAACACAGCCACAGCAACACCAATGCGGAATCAGAGCCACATCTGTGACCTACACTGCAGCTTGCAGCAACGCCAGATCCTTAACCCACTGAGCGAGGCCTGGGCTTGAACCCACATCCTCATGGTTCCTAGTCATGTTCTTAACCTACTGAGCCATAATGGGGACTCCATAAGGTCTCTATATGTATATAATCTCTACAAATGAGGGCCAAAAAGTTTAAGCAACCTGCCAAAGATCAAACTAAGCTGACTCCAGGCCCCAGCTCTTAACCTCTTTAACAGAAATCTTTAATTTGTATACAAAGTGAGGATGGATGGATAGATGGATGGACAATATTATTTCTTTAACATTTTTTTATTTTAAATGATTTTTATTTTTTCCATTAGAGTTTGTTTACAGTGTTCTGTCAGTTTTCTACTGTACAGCAAGGTGGCCCAGTCACACATACAAATATACATTCTTTTTCTCACATTATCCTCCATCATCCTCCATCATAAGTGAGTATATATAGTTCCCTGTGCTATACAGCAGGATCTCGTTGCTTATCCACTCCAGAGGCAATAGTTTGCATCTGTTAACCACAGATCCTCCGTCCATCCCACTCCCTCCTCCTCCCGCTATTTCTTTAACATTTGATCATACTGTGCAGATGGTTCCTGACATATGATGGTGTGACTTATGATTTTTCAGCTTTGCCATGGTATGAAAGTGATCCATATTCTGTAGAAAGCCTACTTTGAATTTTGATCTTTTCTTGGACTCATGGTATGTAATGCCACACTCTCCCATGGTGGTGGGCAGTGGCAGCAGCCCCAGCTCCCAGTCAGCCACACAATCACAAAGGTAAACAACCGATACACTTAAAACCAGTCTGTTTTCACTTTTAGGACAGTGTTGAGACATTCAACACTTTATTATAAAGTAGGCTTTGTGGGTTTTTTGTTTGTTTGTTTGTTTGTCTTTTTGCCTTTTCTTGAGCCTCTCCTGCGGCGTATGGAGGCTCCCAGGATAGGGGTCGAATTGGAGCTGTAGCCGCCAGCCTACACCACAGCCACAGCAACACGGGATCCAAGCTGTGTCTGCAAACTACACCACAGCTCATGGCAACGCTGGATCCTTCACCCACTGAGCAAGGGCAGGAATCGACCCTGTAACCTCATAGTTCCTAGTCAGATTCGTTAACCACTGCGCCACGACGGGAACTCCAATATAGGCTTTTAGATGATTTTGCCCAACCGTAGGCTAATGTAAGTGTTCAGAGCACATTTAAGGGACACTGGGCTAATCTATGATGTTTGTATGGTAGATATATCAAATGCATTTTTGGCTTAACCATATTTTCAACTTATGATGGGTTTATTAGGATGTAAGCCTGTCATAAGTACAGGAAGACCTGTACCTGTTTTTAGTAAAATACAGTAAGTTTAATTTTATGCAAACTTAACATAAGAGAATCTAAGTCAAAGTGAATATTGCTGAATTTCAGATTAATTTTATGTTTAATTTTGTTGAAACATTTAACTTTATACTCTATTTTATTTATGTGAACTTTACTGATGAAAAAGAAACAAGTTTACAAGGAAGAAATTGCTGAACTTCACATAAATATTTCCTATAATGAGGTATTTTCTCAAATATCCCTCTAAGGTTATTATAAAAACAAAACCCCAAGAATATGACAGTCTTTAAGAGGCCAGAGTTACTTTTTATTTTAAGTTACATGTTTCCCTTATTGACTAACGCTGAATTCAGTTTGTTCTCACTTCTTCACCCCATTCCTCAATTTTAGGGTATTTCTTTTTGTGCTGTTTTGACATTGTCAGGGTTCAATATTAACCGTCTGTCACTGTAATTCTCACAGTTTTTTGGTCTTGGTCACCACCATCATTTTCAGTAATACCTTTTTCCTTCATGAGTTATTTGATTCATCTCTTAATTCACTGAATTTCACCACCAAGTAACTTTTTTAAGAAAGACCAACAGGTGCTGTTTTCTTTCATCTTTGAGAAGTTCTGAGGTTGCCTTTACACTTGAATTATATCTGTTATGTGTTATATCCTGATAGGATTTGGTAAACATCACCTGTTTGTCTTCTGAATTCACTCCTGCTTGGAAAAGTTTGAGGCCAGCCTATTTTTTTCCTTTTGTAGGTGACTTGACTTTTTGGCTTGGATAGGATTCTTCCTTTATCCTTGAAGTCCAGTTACTTCGCTGGGCCACCTCTGGCTAAGGACCATTCTGTCGCAGCTCTTGTTGAGATTCAGTATACTTGAAAAGATCTGGGTGTCTATAAATTTCAGACAAAGTTTCTTCTGCCATGACATTTGACTATTTTCATTTACATGTGTTCAGTTCTATGCTTTATGCGCACCATTTACACATGTATTAGGTTTCTATTTCCTGACTTCCGTATCTCTTTCTAATCATATTTAACTTAATTTCTTTTCTATTTTTCCTCCGTTTTTCTCATGCTTGTCTTCCACGTCTTTGACAGTTTTCCCAGTGCCTTTTTTCCTAGGGAGAACTCTCATATGGCTTTCATTTCTAAAATTATATAATTTCCTTCTTTTTTTTTCCTGAGGATGAACACACTTTGGGCCTCTTTTTATTTTTTTTTTATTGTTATTATAGTTGATTTACAGTGTTCTGTCAATTTCTGCTGTACAGCAAAGTGACCCAGCCATACATAAGTATACAGTATTTTCTCATATTATTTTCCATCATGTTCTATCACAAGTGATTAGATATATTCTGTGCTATACAGCAACCCCATTGCTTATCCATTTGGGCCTCTTTCTTTTGTCTTGTAATCTCTTCACTGAATCCTCATATCTCTTTGAGCTTTTGCTACAGAGGGAGGCCATTTTTTCCTTAAATTTGGGGTAATATGGAGAAATGCTTACACTTTTCATTATTTTCCTATACTTGTTATGCCCCTGTTTCACATATTTTTTTGCAGCATTTTGTACAGGTATTTAATTATTATTAGTGGCTGGCCAGTAAGATGCTAAAATATTGGAAGGGAGAGAAGCAGGGAGTGAGCTGGGATGTAGGCATTGTGGACCCAGACCTTCTCTTCTGCCAGTTCAGTAGCTCTAAGAGATCCCCCCGCCCCCACCCGTGATTTAGCACTGATTCATTATATGCTGACACAGCAGGGATGGGGGCAGAGCTGACTGTCACTTTTTCTCCTGCAGCAAATCATGCCACAAAAACTACCTGTTCTTGGAAAGATGGTGTATCTGTATGATTCCTGGACAGATGTCACTGTTTCTAAAATACTAGACATTTAGGTTGGCTTTTCATTTTTGCCATAAAAGCAATGCAGTGTGACAAAGAAACAAACTCTGGGTCCATGCCCCAGTCATATAGCCCTCAGGTGCATCACTGCTTTGTGGAGAAATTATACACCCTTGCGAATCATAGAGGCGTGTGCCATTTTCTTTGCGTAGAGAATGGAGTACTTCTACATGTTTAACTAGAAGTCCTGAAAGAGAAATTTTAATTTTTTTTAAGTTGTAGAGCTGTGCGTTGAATGATATTTGGCCCGTTCTCTATGTAGTATTTCAATAAAAATCCGTTTAAATTTTTTATGATATCAGATTTGTTAATTTTGCTTTATGACTCTTGGGCCTTGGATCTTGCTTAGAAAAGCCCAAGATAATACATCTATGCTACATTCCATCTAAAAACTTAGCTTTAGAAGAATAGTTCATCATAAAGCTTTTATGGTTTTGTCTTTTTAATCCATGTAGAATTGATTTCCATGAATGTTGTGAAGGAGAAATCTAACATTTTTCTACAGAAGTAACATTTAGTGATCTCTGCATGTCTCTGTACCACTGTTTCACATACTAAATTCCCCTATATATACTGGATCTTCCATTATGTTTCATTAGTCTATTTGCTTTTAATTCCTAAATAATATCTCATTTTTAATTATGGTTTAAGAGGATTTTTTGATAACTTATAGGATAAATTTTCTCTTAAGGTTCTTTTTCAAAAATTTCTTGGCTATTCTTGCACATTTTCTCTTTCAGATGAACTTGAGAATCTACTTATCAAGTTCCATTAAAAAATCCTGTTGGGATTTTGATTGGGATTGCATGGAAATTATAGCTTAATTGGGGGAGAATTGACATCTTTACAATATTGAGTCTTCCCACCCAGGAACGTGGTATGTTTTTATTTAATCAGGTCTTCTTTGACATCCTTTAAAATAGTTATTACTGTCTTCATATCAATCTTACACATTTCTTATTAGGATTATATCTAGGTTAATTTCTTAATTATATTTCTAATTGGTTATTAGTGAAATGGATATAGAAAAACTTTATTTTTATGCATAGGTTTTTTGTATCTAGCCATCTTAATGAGCTCTATTGGTGCTATTATTTTTTATTCTCTTTGCTTTTCTAGACAGGTATAAAGAAAAGCTATTTGTAAATATAATGGTGGCTTTTTAATCTTTTTAATATTAGTAACTGTCATTTCTTTTTCATGTCTTATTTCAATATATAGGAACTCTTGATGAATATTAAATAGTAGTTGTTTATAGATTTGGTTGTTTTATTTCTGATATATACAGGAGTATTCCTAGTGTTATACCATTTGTAGATATCTTCTGTAGGTTTCCTGTAGTTACTCTTTACTAAATTAAGGGAATTTTTATATTCCTAGATTTCAAGAGTTTTGATCAGGAATGGATGTTGAATTTTATTACATGCTTTTTAAAAAGCATTTCTAAGTTAATTTTATTGCTTTTCAACTTTACTATTTAATCTATTTAATGTAGTAAATTGCAGTAATAGATTTCCTAACATTCCTAACATTGGAAATTTCATCCTTCCATTCTTGGAATAAATTCCCTTTGATTATGAGTATTGTGCTTTTTTTTTTTTTTTTTTTTTTTTAAGGGCCACACCTGCAGCATATGGAAATTCCTGGGCTAGGGGTTGAATCAGAGCTGTAGCTGCTGGCCTACGCCGCAGCCAAAGCAACTACAGGATCCTAGCTGCGTCTGTAACCTACACCACAGCTCATGGCAATGCCAGATCCTTATCCCACTGAGTGGGGCCAGGGATTGAACCCTCATCCTCATGGATACTAGTCAGGTTCCTAATCCGCTGTGCCACAACAGGATCTCCGAGTATTGCTTTTTTAATACACTGCTGCATCCAATTGTTAATATTTAATGCACAGCTTTTGCATCTTTATTTATAATATAGATTGAACTACAGTTGCTATTTTTTGTAATGTCCCTCACCAGTCTGGGTATCAGGATCATGCTGGTTTTGTAGAATGAGTTAGGAATCTTTCTTTTGTTGTGCTCTGAAACAGTTCATGTACTGTGGACATTGCCTGTTTTTTGAAATGTCGTTAGAGCTTATTAATCAATCTGACCAGACATGGTGACTCTTAAAAGGCTAGGTGTGTTCAGGCTTTCTTTTTCTCCTTGAAGGAATTTTGGGAGTTAAATGTTCCTAGAAAATCCTCAATTTCTCCAATCTTCAAATATATGACATATAAATTTTATACCATATTTTCATAATCAAAAATATATCCTCCACATTACTAGTTATAATTGTTTGTAATCTTATTTGTGGATCTTTTTTTCCTTGCTCAAACTTATGAAAAACTTACTGATTCCTATAAAATTGGTTTTTCAAAAAACTAGATTTTTTTAAAAATTGAAATACAGTTGACATACATTATACTAGTTTCAGGTGTACAGCATAATGATTAGTATTTGTATACACTGTGAAATAATCGCAGTAAGTCTAGTTACCATCTGTCACCCGACAAAGTGATGAAATATTTTTTCTCGTGGTGAGAACTTTTGTGATTTATTTTCGTAGCAGTTTCAAATTTCTGGTACAGTATTATTGACTGTATTCACTGTTCTGTACATTACATGCCCGTGACTTATTTAAACTTCCTGTAACTGAAAGTTTGTACCTCTTGATCCCCTGCACCCATTTTATCCACCCCGCCCATCTGTTTTCTGTACAGTAATGCCCCCTTATCTGTGGTTTTGCTTTCTGTGGTGTCAGTCACCTGCAGCCAACTGTATCCTGAAATGCTCCATGGGAAAGTCCGGAAATCAACAATTCCTAAGTTTTAAATTGCATGCCCATCTGAGTAGTGTGATGAAATCTCTCGCCAACCCGCTGCCATGCCTGAGATGTGAATCATCCCTTTGTCTAGTGTACCCCTCTGTTGGTCACTTGGTAGTCATCTCAGTTATCACATTGACTGTCGTGGTAACAGTGCTTATGTTCAAGTCACCCTTATTTTACTTAATAGCGGTCCCAAAGCTCAAGAATAGTGATGCTAGCAATTTGCATATGCCAAGGAGAAGCCACAGAGTGTTTCCTTTAAGTGAAAAGGTGGAAGTTCTCAGCTTAATAAGGAAAAAAAATTGTATGCTGAAGTTACTAAGATGGATGGTAAGAATGAACCTTCTAGCCATGAAATTATGAAGAACGAAAAGAAATTTGTGCTAGTTTTGATGTTGCACCTCAGACTGCAAAAGTTATGACCATCATGTGTGATTAAAATGCTGTTAAGATGAAAAAGGCATTAAATTTGTACAATAAGATATTTTGAGAAAGAGTGAGAGACAGACCATATTCACATAACTTTTATTATGGTATATTGTTATAGTTATTCTGTTTTATTCCTACTGTTGTTAATCTCTTACTGTGCCTAATTTATAAGTTAAATTTTATAGTAGGTATAGATATGTTTGTATAAGAAAAAATGTATATAGTATATGTAGGCTTCAGTACTAGCCATGGTATTAGGCATCCACTTCAAGTCTTGGAATGTATTCCTCATAGATAAGAGGGGGGCTGTAGGGGGATGGGGCACTTGCTTGCCTTCTTTTTCTGGGCCATGGCGGCAGCACAGGGAGGCAGGGAGGACAGGTGCTAACAGGTTAGAGTCACAAAAAGGGCACCTGGGCCTTTTGCTCATTTGCAAGATTCTTTAGGATTTGCAAATGAATCTTTTTCACATGTGGTCTAGGCTTTCTTCAAGCTGCTGCTCCCCCCCCCCTTTTTCTGCCACACCTGCAGCATATAGAAGTTCCCAGGCCAGGGACTGCATCTGAGCCAGAGCTGCAACCCATGCCATAGCTGCAGTGATGCCAGATCCTTAACCCACTGTGCTGGGCCAGGGAGCGAACCAGGGCCTCCACAGAGACAAGCCTATCATTAACCTGATGTGCCACAGTGGAAACTCCTTTTCTTCTTCTTTTTCAAGCTGCTGCTTTTTGTACTGGGTCCTAGAGCCCTTTAAATGCAGAATCTCCATTCCCTATAGTCCTATGGGTCTCCTGGACATAAGTTCCATTGGTTCAGAGCTAGACATTTGGGAGGCTTCTCCCTCTGGTGCAGATCCCCAAGGTTGGGGTACCTGATCTGGGACAACAAACCTCTGGGTCCTCAGGAAAAAGTTATATATTTGTAAGGGCCCTCCAAAATGTGAGTCTCCAAGCTGGGGGTGGGATTTTTGGTGAGACCATGTCTCTGCCTCTACTGCAAATGTCCCCCCTCCCTTTTTTAGAGCTGCACCTGTAGCATATGGAAGGAGGTTCCTAGGCCAGGGGTCAAATTGGAGCCACAGCTGCCAGCCTACGCCCCAGCCACAGCAACGCCAGATCTGAGCTATGTCTGCGACCTACACCACAGCTCACGGCAATGCCGGATCCTTAACCCACTGAGGGGGGCCAGGGATCGAACCCACATCATCATAGATACTCGCCATGTTCTTAACCTGCTGAGCCATAGCGGAACTCCTCTCCTACTCACCTTGATATGGCCTTTTATCCTTTGTCGTGGAGTAGCTCTTCAGCTAGATCTCAGGTTCTTTTCAGAGGGAGTTTTTTCATATATAGCTGTAGGTATTTATGTGTCCCTAAGAGGAGGCGAGTTTGGGATTTTCTGATGCCACCGTCTTGAACTACCTCCTTCCTCCTCTGCCAGTCCCTGTGCCTGCCTGAATATCCCCTGCTGCCCCTTCTAACTTCCAGGTGTCTAATTAGTGCTCCTGACTCCACCCTGAAGGACTCGGCTTTGGCCTTGCCCCTCCAGATAGCAGGAGGGGCAGTGGAAGGTGCAGTCATTTGGGGGCCCTCACAGATCTCAGCCTCTTACTTTGCTCTCTCCTTGCCCTCCCTGCATGAGGCCAGTTTCAGATTTCAGCCAGGGAAGCAGGAGGTTGCACACCAGCACAACTTAAGCCTGAGCGCCCAGCTCCCCCTTGTCAGTCTCCTGGAAGCCACTGGCACCCCATCTCCCACAGCTGAGACTGATTTTTTTTTTAATTGTTTTGAGTTCTTTTATTTTCTAACTGATGAATTTCTACTTGTGTTTGTTAATTCCTGCAGCTTTTAAATGTTTATTTTTTATTTTCCTAGCTCTTAGAATAGAATGTTTTGCTCTTTATTTTCAGGCTTTGATGTGCTTTAATAAGTAATAAATATTTTATATATGTCCTTCTCATTACCTATCTCTGGCTTAGTTGTACAGTGCTCTTATATTATTCCTTTCTGAATAATTTTTTACATTAGCTTTAGATTTTTTTCTTTAACTCAAGTTATTTCTAAGGGATTTAGATTCTTTTCCAACTGGATAGATTGTTTTTGGCACTCCTTTTGTTGCTAATTTTTAACTTTATTGCGTTGGGGTCAGAGACTGTGTTCTGTATAATTTCTGCCTTTCTGAATTTGTTGAAAAAAAATTTTGTGGCCTAGTACATGTCAATTTTTGTAAATATTCCAGTGGATATTTGAGGAATACTTTTATTTGTGCTTATTGAGTACAAAAATCTATATAAATGAGATCAAAGGTTGCCACCGGTGGCCCACAGTCTGCCTTGGCCTGCAGATGTGTTTTCTATGACCCACACAAGTGTCTTTTTTAAAAACTTGAGCAAACATTTGCAAATCAAGGGATTTTTATGTAAAAAATAGGGACTTGGGATTTCTCTTGAAAAAATCAAAAGTTCCAGCTAGGTTGGGCCCTCATGCATGGCAACATTTAGCTGGGGCTACACAGCAGCTACACTTCAAAAGGCAGTTTTCCCATCCCCCTCTCTGCGTGGTTTCATAGGCCTGTCCCATGTCAGCCCTTTATCCTGTCTGCCTGGTGCCTCTAGGGTCTGCATTTGTCACCTGTGGCTTCATCCAGGCTCCTTCAGGTGTTTTCTCTACCTGGTCTGAGTCTCCATATTTCCCTCGATTTTTGATGTATACGTTTCATAGTTATGTTACAAGGTGTACAGAAGTTACCATCTCTTACTGAGGTAATGAATCTTTCTTTAATCCATATCAAAGTCCTCTGTCTTATTCTCTCTTTTGCCTTTAATTATTTTTTGGGTGATATTAATATAGCCATGCCTGTTAAATTATTTTATCATCACTTTCATCATGTATTTTTTCATCCCTTTATTTCTTTTACTTACTTACTTACTTATTTATTTATTTATTTATTTATTTATTTACTAGCTTTTTGGGGTTGTATCTGAGGCATATGGAAGTTCCCAGGCTAGGGGTCGAAGTGGAGCTATAACTGCCAGCCTGCACCATAGCCACAACAATGTGGGATCTGAGCCACATCTGCAGCCTATACCATAGCTCACAGCAGCACTGGATCCTTATCTCATTGAGCAAGGCCAGGGATCGAACCCACATCCTCATGGATACTAGTTGGGTCTTAACCTGCTGGGCAACAATGGGAGCTCCCCCCTTTATTTTTAACCTTAGTTTTGTAAGCATCATGTATCTGACTTTATTTTTTTGTCTTCTTTTTCTTTTAGGGCCACACCCATGGCATGTGGAGCTTCCCAGACTAGGGGTCAAATCAGACTTGTAGCCACCTGCGTTCGCCACAGCCACAGCAACGTGGGATCCGAGCCGTGTCTGCCACTTACACCACAGCTCATGGCAATGCCAGATCCTTCACCCACTGAGCTAGGTCAGTGATTGAACCCATATCCTCATGGATACTAGTTGGGATCATTACCCCTGAGCATGACAAGAACTCCTGGCTTTAGTAGGTAGTAGTAGTAGTAGTAGTACCATCTAAGAATTGCTTTAAAGTGGGAGTTTGATATACTCACATGTTCATATTTCAGATATATTTGAATTTATTTCTGTTACTGTATTTTGTTTTCTTTTTTATTGGTTAATGTATTAACATTCATTTACTTTTTTTTTTACTATTTTTCATTGTTTCTTTTATTTACTGCTAGATAGATGTAGTTTCTTTTCTTTATTTTCTTTCACTGTAATAGCTTGAAATTTTTACACTCCAATTATGTTTTTCTAATGCCCTGAAACATGCATATTTGCATTTGTATTTTTCTTCAATGCTTTGCATTGATCAGTACCTGTCCTCTTCTGAGCGAATCAAGAATCTTACCATGGCTCCACCTCTCTGTGCCATCTTCCCCTCTCCTTCATTACCTCCTCAAGTCATGGTCATCCAGGATTTTCATTCCATGTTGTTATTAACAGTTTCACCTTATGCAGCAACAGTGATATGAGCCTTACTATAAAGATGGGCCAATTTATCTGGTCATCATTTTTTTCTTTAATCTTATGTCTTTTATATTAATTTCTTATTTTATAAGATTTTCTTCTATACAAAGTCATTTGTTCTTTCAAACGGTGTTTTCAAGTCCTTGCTGGGCATATGGATGGTTATAGAGGAAAGAAACTTTCTGAGTTCTTTAAGTCTTTATTTTCTTCTAACACATGTGGCTGTATTTAGATTTTTAAGTTCAAAATAATTTTCACTCAGAAATTTAAAAACATTGTCCCATGGTTTTTTGGCAGTCAGTGTTACTGATGGGGTCTGATGCCAATATTAATTTTTGTTCCTTTTCAGATGGTTTCTTTCTTCTTCCAGAAACTTTTAGGATTTTTTTCTCTTTCCGTGTTCCAGAATTCGATCACTGTGTGTCTAGATGTGAAATTGTTTTCATTTTCCTGCCTGGTCCCCAGTGAGTTATTAAGGGCTCCATGTTGTTATTAAGAGTTTTGTTACACTTGAACTATTAATGTGAGTTGAACTATAAAGGTGGACCAGTTACGTTGGTCGCCAATGTTTAGATTTGAGATTAAAATTTAAAGATTGTTTGTTTGGCTTCAGAAAATTCTTTTGTTATTTATTTGACTCTTTTGCTTTATTTTTCCTCATTCCATCGTCCTGGAACTCTTGTTGGACAGATGCTAGAACTTTGCCTCTTAACTTTCAGACTTTCCATCCCTCTGACCCTTTGACTTGGATCTTGGGTAAACCCCTAAGCTTAATTGTCCAGCTGTCTGATATCTTTTCAGCTTTTAAATTTTGAAAATAAGTTACCTTCTAGGATTTCTATTTGATGTTTTCAATTAAATTTGCATTCGAAGTGGTGATAGGTTCACATGCAACTGTAAGAAATAATACACAGAGGTCCATGGTGACCTCTCCTGAAACCACTGTACAGTATCACAGACAGGATACTGATGCTGATAACAGTCAAGATACAGAACAGGATCACAAAAGATCATTCATGTTGCCTTTTTATTGCCACAACCACTCCTACCCCATCCCCTTCCTTCACATCTGGCAACCACTAATCTGTACTCCATTTCCATAATTTTCTGATTTCAAAAATGATGTATAAATAGAACCATAATTTGGGAACAAGAATATTCTGGGAATGTCTTCCTCTTGGAAAAGCACATTAACTCTAAGGGCCAATTAGTAACCAATATGAAGAAATCACTCTGTTTCCTATTCCAGAGTACTCAACCACATTGGCCAACATAGTTTGTCAAATACTATGTAGTGGAATTAAATTATGGTTTATATAAAATATAAATATCCCAATTACAAGGTATACATATAGATGATGCATTAATGTCGGCATTACAGATGCCAGAGAGGTAAATGTAAACTTTTTCCCCATTGTATTTCCTGAGAAGGAATTAAAGTTGAGAGATTAGAATTTAAACAAAAATCCAAAATTTTTGAGTCCAAAAGTATTGACTAAAATAAAAATCTCCTTTCCTTTTATTTTTCTTCATGTGAAGAAGTGAAGTTCAATATTCTTGCTCCCCAACTTTTTCACTCACTTTTAGCTAGAGGTTATAATCAATATCTAGGTAGAGTAGGGTTGATTTTTAAATCAATAGAAATATTATTATCCTTTTCATGTTCAAATATTTTTTTCTAGTTTGTTAATAACTTAATTGTCATTTAATATTGACATTAAAAATTTGTTTTTGGAGTTCCCATTGTGACTCAGTGGTAATGAACACAACTAGTACCCATGAGGATGCAGGTTCAATCCCTGGCCCCTCAGTGGGCCACGGTGTAGATTGCAGACGGCTCGGATCTGGTGTTGCTGTGGGGTAGGCCGGCAGCTGTAACTCCGATTCAACCCCTAGCTTGGGAACTTCCATATGCCACAGGTGCTACCCTCCCCCCCAAAAAAATTTATTTTTATGTGGTTAGAATAATTTTTTTTTTCTTTTTAGGGCTGCACCTGTGGCATATGGAGATTCCCAGGCTAGGGGTAGAATCAGAGCTGCAGCTGCCGGCCTACACCACAGCCAGAGCAACGCCAGATCCGAGCCGCATCCACCACCTACGCCACAGCTCACGGCAACACTGGATCCTTAACCCACTAAGCGAGGCCAGAGATCGAACCTGCATACTCATGGATGCTAGTCAGATTCATTAACCGCTGAGCCACAACAGGAACTCCTAGAATAATTTTTATCTTTAATTTTTGACCTTAATTTTGTGATTATTATTATCTGATTAGGTAATAAATTATTATCTTAATTTGTAATAAAGCTCAGTAAAACTTGGAAAAAAATAGAATCATACACTGTGTAACTTTGGGGATTGGTGTTTTGCACTCAGTGTGATTCTTCGAAGGTTCATCCAGGTTGTTGTGTTTATTTGTAGTTTGATCCTTTTTATTGATGAATGGTATTCCATGATATGGATGTAACACTGTTTAACCATTCACCCATTGGAAAACATCTGGTTTCTTCTAGTTTTTGGATATTGCAAGTAAAGCACCTAGAAGCATTCTTGCATGGGTTTTTATGTGGCATTGTCTTCATTTCTTTGGGATAAATGTCCAGGAGTGCAGTTGCTGGATTGTGTAATAGTTACATGTTTGTTTTTTTTTTTTTAAGAAATTGAAAAGTTGTTTTTCAGGGAGGCTGTACCTTTTACATTCCCACTATCAGTGTATGAGGGGTCCAGTTCTTTGCATGCTTGCCAGTATTTGGTATTGTCACTGTTTTTTATATTACCCATTCTGGTAGGTATGTAGTACTATCTCATTATTTGGCTTTTCTCTAATACTAGTGATATGGGGTATCTTTTTCTTTTCAAGTAAAGTATAGTTGATTTACAGTGTTGTGCCAATTTCTGCTGTACAGCAAAGTGACCCAGTCATACATATGCGTACATTCTTTTGCTCATAGTAATAACCATCATCATCTATCCCAGGAGACTAGATATAGTTCCCTGTGCTGTACGGTATGACCTTGTTGTTTATCCATTTTAAATATAATAGTTTACATTTACTAACCCCAAGCTCCCAGTCCATCCCACTCCTTCCTCTCTCCCCCTTGGCAACCACAAGTCTATTCTCTATGTCCATGAATCTGTTTCTGTTTTGTAGATAGACTCATTCGTGCCATATGTTTATTTTATTTAATTTTCTTCTTTTTAGGGCCACACTTGCGGCATATGGAAGTTCCCAGGCTAGGGGTCAAATCAGAGCTGTAGCTGCAGGCCTTTGCCACAGCCACAGCAATACCAGATCCAAGCTGCTTCTGTGACCTACACTGCAGCTCACGGAAATGCTGAATCCTTAGCCCACTGAGAGGGGCCAGGGATCAAACCCACGTCCTCATGGATACTAGTCAGGTTCATTGTCACTGAGCCACAATGGGAACTCCTGTGCCATATATTAGATTCCACATATAAGTAATATTGTATTGTATTTGTCTTTCTCTTTCTGACTTACTTCACTTAGTATGAGAGTCTCTAGATCCATCCATGTTGCTGAGAATGGCGTTTTTTGTTCTTTCTTGTGGCTGAGTGGTAGTCCATTGTGTATATGTACCACATCTTCTTAATCTGTTCATCTGTCACTGGACATTTAGGTTGTTTCCATGTCTTGGCTATTGTGAACAGTGCTGCAATGAACATAGGGGTGCATTATCTTTTTGAATGATAGTTCTGTCCAGATATATGCCCAGGAGTGGGATTGCTGGATCATATGGTAGTTCTATACTCAGTTTTCTGAGGACACCCCCATGCTGTTCTCCATAGTGGTTCTACCAATTTGCATTCCCACTAACAGTGAAGGTGAGGTCACTTTTCTTCCCAGCCTGTTCAGCATTTATTTGTAGACTTGTTAATAATGCCTATTCTGACTGGTGTGAGGTGGTACCTCATGCTAGTTTTGATTTGCATTTCTCTAGTAATTAGTGATGTTGCTGTACAGTCATACTGTACAGCACAGGGAACTATATCCAGTCTCCTGGGATAGATGATGGTGGTTGTTACTATGAGCAAAAGAATGTACACATATGTATGACTGGGTCACTTTGCTGTACAGCAGAAATTGGCACTATCTCTAATAATTAGTGATTTTCATTTCTCTAGTAATTAGTGATGTTTCTCTAATAGTTAGTGATGATGATCTTTTCATGTGCTTATTTTCCATCTGTTGTATGTTCTCCAATGAAATCTCTCTATATGTCTTTTTCTCATTTTCTGATTTTTAACTGTTGAGTATTGAGAAATCTTTATACATTCTAGCTACTAGTCTTTTGATGTTTATGTTTGTGAATATTTTCTATCATTGTGTAACTTATCTTTTTATCCTTTTTAACTGGGTCCTTTTTAATCCTTTTTAACTGGGTCTTTTTGAGAGTAAAAGTTTTTAATTTTGATGAAATCCATTTATCAATTTTTTCTTTGTGGGTCATGTTTTTTTAGTATCCATCCTAGAATTCTTTGGCTTATCTTAGATTCGAAAATTTTTTTTGGAAAAGTTCTAGAAAAACTTTTAGAAGTTTTACAGTTTTATAGAAGTTTTATATTTTGAGTTCCATTTTGAGAGAACTCAAAATATATGGCACAGGAGTTCCCATTGTGGCTCAGTGACAATGAACCTGACTAGTATCCATGAGAATTAATTTTGTATAAGGTGTCCTTATGTTGTTGTTGTTGTTTTGTTTGCCTAGGGACCTCCAGTTGCTCTAGTACCATTTATTGAAATGCTTGTCTCTCTTTCATTGAGTTGCTTTTGCACTTTTGTCGAGAGTCATTTGGGCATATTTGTGTGAGTTTATTTCTGAGCACTCTGTCTGTTCCCTTGATCTATGTGTCTGTCCCTCTGCCAGTACAGCAGAGTCTTGATTATTATAGCTACACAGAAGTTGTGAAATGGAATATACCAATTGCTCCCATTTATTTTTCTTTTTCAAAATTGTATTAACTTTTGTAGTTCTTTTGCCTTTCCATACCTTTTATCATTGTCTTGTCATTATCTACAAAATATCTTGCTGGGATTTTGGTAGAGATTTTGTTAAACCAGTACATCTTTTGGGAAAATGGACATCTTTGCTATGCTGAGTCTTTCAATTCATGAACACAGTGTGTCTCTTCATTTATTTAGATCTTCCTTTATCAGCATTATGTAACTTCACTATACAAGTCCTGTGTGTTCTTGGTTAGATTTATACCTAAGCATTTCATTTTATTTTAAGCAATTATAAATGGCATTGTACTTTCAGTTCAATATGTGTTCATTGCTAACATACAGAAATGTAATTGTTTTTTGAAGACAGTCTTGTATCCTGCAGGATAACCTTTCTGAACTTGCTTATTAGTTCTCTTTGGAGTAGATTCTTTTAGATGTCATCTTCAAATAGGGGCAGGTTTATCTTCTTTTTGATCCATACACCTTTATCTTCCATTTTGTGCTTTAATTCCATGGCTAGAACTTCCAACCTAGAGCAGACAGCCTTATCTGTTCCCGATCTTAAGGGAAAGGATTCAGACTTCCACTGTTTGTTTGTTTTAATTTAATTTTATTTTTTTTATTACTCAAATGAATTTATCATATCTGTAGTTGTATAATGATCATCACAATCCAATTTCACAGGATTTCCATCCAACAACCCAAGCACATCCCCCTACCCCCTAAACTGTCTCCTCCAAAGACCATAAGTTTTTCAATGTCTGTGAGTCAGCATCTGTTATGCAAAGTTCATTGTGTCATTTTTTCAGATTCCACATGTCAGTGAAAGCATTTGATGTTGGTGTCTCATTGTACGGCTGACTTCACTTAGCATGATAATTTCTAGGTCCATCCATGTTGCTAAAAATGCTGGTATTTTGTTCATTTTAATGGCTGAGTAATATTCCATTGTGTATATGTACCACATCTTCTTGATCCACTCCTCTGTCGATGGACATTTAGGTTGTTTCCATGTCTTGGCTGTTGTAAATAGTGCTGCAGTGAACATCAGAGTACATGTGTCTTTGTGAGTCATGGTTTTCTCCGGATAGATGCCCAGGAGTGGGATTGCTGGATCAAACGGTAATTCTATTTTTAGTTTTCTGAGGAATCTCCATCCTGTTTTCCAGAGTGGTTTCACCAATTTACAATCCCACCAACAGTGTATTAGGGTTCCTTTTTGTCCACACCCTCTCCAGCACTTATTGTTCGTAGACTTTTTGATGATGGCCACTCTGACTGGTGTAAAGTGGTACCTCATCGTGGTTTTGATTTGCATTTCTCTAATAATGAGTGATGTTGAACATCTTTTCATCTGTTTTTTGGCCATCTGTGTGTCTTCTTTAGAGAACTGTCTGTTTAGATCTTCTGCCCATTTTTTGATGTGGTTGTTTGAGACTTCCACTGTTAAGTATAATGTTATTTGTAGGGGTTTTTTGGTAAATGCACTTTAGCAAGTTGGCGATGTTCCCTTTTATTCATAGTTTTTTGATTTTTTTTTTAAAAAGAATGGGTATTGAATTTTGTTGCCTTTTTCTCACTGAGTGACATGATTTACGTGATTTTTCTGCTTTAGCTTATTAATATAGTGGATTGTATTGGTTTATTTCTGAATTTTATTGTTATTATTATTTTCTTTTTAAGGCCGGACCTGCAGCATATGGAAGTTCCTGGGCTAGGAGTCAAATCAGAGCTGTAGTTGAGGCTTATACCACAGCCAAAGCAGCACCAGATCTGAGCCACGTCTGCACCCTATGCTGCAGCTTGCAGAAAGACCAGATCCTTAATCTGCTGAGCAAGGCCACGGGTTGAACCTGCATCCTCACAGACACTATGTCAGGTTCTTAAGGACTTAGTTTAGTATCAAGGTAATACTAACTTCAGTAAATGAATTGGGAAGTGATCCCTCCTCTTTTATGTTTTGGAAGGGATTCTGTAGAATTGTTGTTCTTTAGATTATTAGTAGAATCTTCCAGGGAAACCACATGGACCTAAAAATCTCTTTCTGGAAGGGAGATTTTTTTTTAAGCACAAATTGAATTTCTTAAACAGTTATATGGCTATTCAAATTATCTGTTTCATATTCAGTGCGTTGTGGTAGTTTGTTGTGTTCTGAGGAAGTGGTCCATCTCATGTAATTTGTCAGATTTATTTGTGTAGATTTGTTTGTAGTATTCCGTTATTACACTTTTGAAGTTGGTAGAGTCTGTGGTTATAGCCTCTCTTTCATTCCTGGTATTGGTAAGTTGTATCTTTTTTTTTTTTTATTAGTCTTTTTACTGGAAGTTTATCAGTTTCGTTGATCTTTTCACAAAACCAACTCTTGGTTATACTTATTTTCTGTAGTGTTTTTCTGTTTCAATTTCACCGTTTTCTGCTCTTCTCTTTATTATTTCTTCTGTCCTCTTGCTTTCAGCGTATATAATTCCTCTTTTTCTAGTAAATTGAAGTGGGTGCTTCACTTACTGATTTGAGCTGTAGGTTTCTGTGTCCTGCCAAATTTGGAAACAGTTTAGCAGTTATTCCTTCTACTACTTTTTCAGCCTTGCCCTCTTTTTCTTCTTAGATCCCGATAGATCTCCTGTTAGATCTTTTTCTATAGTTCCACAAGTCTCTGAGACTCTATTTGTTTTTCTTGAGAATTTGTTGTTGTTGTGTCTTGTTTTTTACTTTATCTTCTCTCTGTTTCTAAGACTGAGTAATTTCAGAGTTCCTGTCGTGGCGCAGTGGAAACGAATCCAATTAGGAACCATGAGGTTGCAGGTTCGATCCCTGGCCTCGCTCAGTGGGTTAAGCAACTGGTGTGGCCGTGAGCTGTGGTGTAGGTAGCAGACATGGCTCAGATCTGATGTTGCTCTGGCTGTGTGTAGGCTGGCAGCTGTAGCTCTGATTGGACCCCTAGCCTGGGAACCGCCATAT
Source organism: Sus scrofa (assembly GCF_054392235.1). Classification (NCBI taxonomy): domain Eukaryota; kingdom Metazoa; phylum Chordata; class Mammalia; order Artiodactyla; family Suidae; genus Sus; species Sus scrofa. The sequence continues at coordinate 156,416,481 of NC_139383.1, forward strand.
GCTGCAGGTGCGGTCCTAAAAAGATTAAAAAAAAAAAAAAGATTGGGTCATTTCCATTGTTCTACCTGCAGTTCACTCTTATTTCCCTCTGTTGCCTGCATTCTGTTGTTGAGGCTATTCCCTAAGTTTTTTATTTTGATTGCTGTATTTTTAATTCTAACATTTCTACTTGGTTCTTTCTGATGTCTTCTATTTATTTGCTGAGTCTTTCTGTTTCTTTATTGAGGCTTTATATTTTGTCATTCATTTCAAGCATATTTGTCACTGCTTATAAAAGCATTTTTATTATGGCTGCTTTATTATCTTTGCCAGATAGTTCTGACATCCCTGTTAGCTTAGTGTTGGTATCTGTTGATTATCTTATTCCATTTGAGATCTTACCAGCTCTTGATACGATGTGTGATTTCACTTGAAACCTGTACATGTTTGTATTCTATTATGAAGTTCTGGTTCTATTTCTACCTGTTTAGATGGCTTCCTCTGACACTGCTAGGTAGGGAACAGGGGCCCACTGCTTCATTCTTGCCAGGTGTTTTGCCAGGCTGTTTACTTATCTACTGTTGACATCCGAGAGTGGGAGGGTTTCTCATCACTGCTGAGCAGGGATGGGAGTTGCAGTTCCCCATGTGGCCTCTGTTGACACTGCTGTGGGGTCATCTTATTATTATGGTTGATGATGAAAATCCTGACTCTTCACCAGACCCTTGATACCACTAGACAGCTGTGGGGAGGAGGAGAGGAACACGTTTTGACTGCCAGGTAAGGTGGAAGGCCAGGATCCCATGGGGTCTTCACTGATACCATGGGAATGAGGTTCTTTTTTGATTGGCAGGGGAAAAGTCCTGCCTTACTTGCTCTTTTCTGGCATCAGCTGTTTGGGCACCTCTTTAGGGACTTGCAAGGGTGAAAGTGTAACCTCCTTGCTTCATCCATTGCTGCTGTGAGCAGGGGTGATATCCCAGTGTTGTCTGTGGTGTTTGGCTAGAGTGGTTATTGTGTCAAACGCTTCTGTTTTGCTGGACTGCCCTTTCCTGGTGCTTTGACTAGAAGGAACAGGTTACTGTTTGTACTTTTTATTGGTCTGCTTCCATAGGCACTTCTAGGTTGCCAGCATCTTCATCTCCATGTCTCGAACACGTGAGGCAAAAGAGTCCCAGGGAACTCAGCACCATCTTGCTCTTGGGTCCTGAGGTCCCTAGCTGGCCTGCCTTCTCCTCTCCCCATTTCAGTCTTATGTTTGCTTCATATATAATGTCGCGGGTTTTGGCTTTTCTTAGTAGGAAGTGCTTCAACTCCATCTTTCTGGAAATATACATCCTCTAATTGATTTTTAACAGAAGCAATACCTTCTTGCATCAGTTAAAGGATATTAATGATGCTTATTTTGAAGTTTTTTTTCCTGCATTTGCTGTATTAATCCTGTCTCCTTGGGCTCATCTGATTTCTTTTTATTGTTTATTGCATTTTCTTTAGCTTTTTTTTTTTTCTTACATAATAAATTTAATTTTTTTTAATTTTTTTTTTAATTTTCCCACTGTACAGCAAGGGGGTCAGGTATCCTTACATGTATACATTAAAATTACATTTTTCCCCCACCCTTTCTTCTGTTGCATTCTTTAGCTTTTTAATTGGGTGGTTCTCTTTCTCGATCCTGATTTTCCTCTGATATTTGCTGATTCTTGGCTGTCCACTCCTGTTTGGCTGTGGTGGTTGTCGGGTCTGATGGGTGGGCTGTGAGATGTGGAGGAGAGGGCCTGCTGCTGGGTGACGTTGTTCCTGGCAGGGGGATGGGTGGACTCCCCTTCCCCAGGCACTGTCCTGCCTCTCTGGCCTCAGTGCCTCTTTCATGGCATTAGCCTCTGAAGAAAGCCTGCGGCCCACTCTCAGCACAGAGGGCCATGTGCTCAGGGCCCTCCTGCCCTTCACCTCAGGCACTGCTCTCACCTCAGCAGCAGCCTTCTCCACCAGCAGCTGCCTCTTCCCGTCTGCTTGCTATCTTCCCACAGCTCCTCAGAACATCTCATCTGCTAGTCTCATTTCCCAGGAATGTTACAGATTTGTTCATTTTTTTTTTTCTTTTTCATGCTATTTCTAGGGATTTGGGCCCTGAGTAGAAAAGGAGCAAGCCCTCAGCTTTTCTTTCATGGTCCCAGCTCCTTAGTATTATGATGGCAGTAAGTGCTATCGCTGGTTGCTATTAGTTGTCACATACTAGTCCAGACACGTATACTCTTCTTTGCATCTGATCCTCAGAATGTTTATGCAAGTTGGATGTTATTACAGCCATCTCACACCAGGGGAAACCGACAGTCAGAGGGGTTGCCTCCCACATCCAGGTCCACATAGCTGTTAGGAGGCAGAGCCGGGATGTGAACTCAGGCTTACTGACCTGAAGCCTGGGTTGTCCCTTTGCAGCCGTGGCTCGCTGATGCTGGGACATAGGTGGTGACTGGATGAGCACAGCTACCAAGCCCTGTGAACAAGAACAGAAGTGGAAAAGGAGGGTCTGTGGTGCACAATGTATTCTTTTCCTTGAGCAAAGTCATATTCCTTCCAGAGATAATCTGACCTTGCTTCTCTCTCTTGGCCTAAAATATAATAAGTTGTGCTTTTTATCCTCCCTCTGATATTGGGAATAACATAGGAGGATAAAGAGCAAGGATGGCGGGCCTCCTTCCTGCCCTCTCTTCTCACTCAACCTTTCTTCACTTTCTCTCTACTCTCCCCCCACCCCCCACTGCTCTTTAATTTCAGCCCGGGAGTTCCCATCGTGGTGCGGCAGAAACAAATCCAACCAGGAGCCGTGAGGTTGCGGGTTCGATCCCTGGCCTCGCTTAGTGGGTTAAGGATCCAGCGTAGCTGTGGCTGTGGCATAGGCCGGCAGCTGTAGCTCTGATTGGACCCCTAGCCTGGGAGCCTCCATATGCCATGGGTGTGGCCCTAAAATAAAAAAAAAAAAAATTTTAGCCCTGTGTTTAGTGTTCCCTGTCTCAACTCCCTGTAAAGTTCCTTCCTTCTTATCCCATCTGCTCCTGGTCAGCATTGGTGGTGGGTGGCCTCAGACCTGGCTGCATCCACCAGCCTTCAGTTTCTCATCCTCATCCTTAACTCACCTATCAGGTGAGGTCCTGGGACAGAACCCTCCCTGCCAGTGCCTTGAGGGGTGTGAAGGCCCCGCCTAGCCTACAGGCTGTGGTCTGAGCCTGCCACCACATCAGGTCCTGCTGGCCTCAGGGTGCCTCCCAGAGTCCCAAGACAGGCTTTGGGGGGAGCCAGATGTCCACCCCCCACCCCAGCCTGCTCTGTCAGGGAACCTGTGGGACAGACCAATGAAGTCTTTATCCCTTTAAGTTTAGGGGGCAGCTGCTTTGGCAAGTTCCTCACCTGAGCTGATGTCTAATGAGATTCAGACACTCCTGAGGCAGGATGGTGTCACAGCAGTTTTGGTACAACCTGTCCTGTGTCCAGCTCAGAGAAGCATTGCCAGCCCAAGGGACAGATCCCAAGGCCGCTTGGGAGCAAGGCTCTGAGTGGTTGCCAGGACCCCCTTCCAGGTCTGGCAGATGCTCTGAAACAGAAAAGCTGCCTGCTCAAGCTTCAGGAAGGACAGAGCATATGCATCTTTTCAGCCTCCTTCCTCTGCTTCTAGGAAGGAAAAGTACACATTCCTGTTGGTGTTTTCATTCCATGTTTTGATTGGGAAACTGAATCATGTTTTTCCTTTCATAAACATGAGAATGTTAAGTACATTATAGCTAAATTAATCCATGCCCATAAATTAGTTAATTATGTTAATTCTGAGTCACAGAATTCAGTCTCATTAGTGTTTCCATTAAGCAGTTTAGACTTATGAGCATTTTAAGAGGACAGTTTAAGCTACATATTAATCTTCAAAGGTCCCAAGTGCATTTTCAACTGCAGTAGGATTTAAAATGCATTGGGAGGTTTGAGGAGATTTAGTGACTATGGGCAGCTCCAGCTCCCACATTCCCATCAAAGGCCCCACCTGCTGGATCTGAGCACCCCTGGGCCTGAGAGGAGCTCGGGAAGGAGGAGCAGGACAAGCATGGTCACGCCCCATCACTGTCTCTTGGTGGCCACACCCTCTCCACTTCCTCTAGGGCTCCTTGCTGTCCCCATTTGCAGGGTAGATATATGGGTGTCCCATCTGGCCCCAGAGCATGCTGTTATGTCCTGTGTCCCAGGCTGCCAGCTCTCACTGAATTGCTGTGTGCCCTGGACAATTCACTGTTGTTCTCTGGCGCCTGGTCTCTGTTGGAGGAAATGTGAAAGTCAGTCTAGGTTTCAGATCTCTAGAGAATTGCTGAGGTTCTTCCACTTTTTACTGTTCTCTTAAAAATCAGCAGAAGGTTTCATTGTTATTTAGGTATGATAGGGCCAACAGATCAGGAGGCAATGGCCAGTGCACTGAGTTTGTTTTTTCGGTTGGTTGTTTGTTTTGGTTTTTTCCTTTTTTGGCACCCCCACAGCATATGGTGTTCCCAGACCAGGGATCAGATCTGAGTTACAGTGGCAACCTAAGCCAGAGCTATGGCAATGCAGATCCTTAACCCACTATGCCAGGCCGGAGATTGAACCCGCATCCCAGTACTCCCAAGACACTGCTGATCCTCTTGCCCCACAGCCAGAATTCCGTTGTACCGAGTTTGTTACTCATAGTTCCCAAGAGGAGGGATTTTGCCTTGCATGTGGGACAGATGGGGAAGCACCAGGGTTGGTCAGGAGGCAGAGGGAGGAAGGGAACCCGTGGGTTGCAGCCATTATTATGGTTTCTATAGGAAAGATTGGGTGAGGCAAGTTTAGGATTGGCTAGTTTGTATCTTCTCAGGGCTTTGGGGTTTTGGGGCCATCTCTAGTTGTCTGATACTTAGACCTAAGCTGATTAGGGCAGGTGGAGAATGGCCCAGAGTCTGGGAACCCCATGAAGAGGGTGGTTGGAGGTGTGGACTCTGGATTGGTTGGTGTGCACAGAAAAGACCTGCTCCTGGGGGAGGTCTATACCATCTCTAGGAACTGACAGCCCTCAGGGCGGTCATGTCAGTCCCTCCAGGGTCACCAAGGCCCCAAGATGTCAAAGCATCCGAATACAGAAAGTAAAACACACGATTACTGTAAGACCTCCCTAGGAGGGGCCCTGTGTCATTGGCTCAGGGCTCCACGGCAGGACATGCCCATGAGTTTCCTGGTGCACTGCTGGCTAATGCTGCATTTCCAGTGCGGAAGCAGATCAGGAACAGAGCAGGAGGCCAAGGGGGGCTTGGCTTGGTTGTCAGCCACTGGTCTCCAAGCACTTCATGTGACAATGGTGAATGCATATGTGCCCCACAACTTGGCAGACTCCGTCCCACCCCACCCCCACCCACCCCCTGGGTTCTAGAAGGAGGCTGTCATGTCTGGGCATGTTTAGAGATGTGAGAGCCCTGTTTGTCTTAGGCCATAATGAAAGTTAACAGAAACCTTTTAGGTTTGTAGCATTTCTAAACAACTGTTGAAACTTCCCTTGGCCCAGAATGGCGATTGGTAGAACAGAATGTACTGGAGGTAGTGGGAGAAAAAACCTAACAACCAAAACCCAATTCTCTGTGGATTTACTAAAATCAACTCAAGATTAATGAACAAAATTTGTTGGGGAGGCCTATTTGTCACACTCAGGAAGCTACAATCTAATTTTACTTGCCGCTGTTCATTGCTCTTGCATTGCTGTTCATTTGCTGAAGGCAAAATACATTACTTCTCAATAAACAAAGTGAGCCCAGCTGTCCTGCTCCTCTGTCTTCCACCAGTCAGTAACAACTGGCTGGGAGCTGACTTCTTGTGTTGTTGGGGGCTGTGTGTGTGTGTGTGTGTGTGTGTGTGTGTGTGTGTCCTTCCTCTGGCCTTTTTTTTTTTTCTTTCTTCTTTGGTTTACTAACAAAAATGTATATACCTTCTTCGTTCTAGAGGCTGTAAGGCCAAGATCAAGGCATTGGCAGATGGTTTTTTCCGAGGCCCCTCTGCTGGGCCAACAGACAGCTGCTTCTCCCTGTCTTCAAACAGTCATCCTTAGTCTGTGTGTTGTCTGTGTCGGAATTTCCTCGTCTTAAAAGGAGACCAGTTGTACTGGATGAGGGCCCACCCCTATGACCTCACTTCAGCTTAATTACCTCTTTAAAGGCTCTGTCTCCCTATACAGCACTCTGATCTCCCCGTTGCCTTTTTAACATGGAACATCTTCAGAAAGTTTTCTGGAGAGACGTCATGTCTCTGGCTGCTCTCCATGATCAACTGCACGTCCAGAGGTCGGCCTTGCATTGGAAGGTCTGTGGTTTGCAAAGTCGTAGCATAAATTAGAAGCAGGGGAGGGGCAGAAGGACGGGTCAGTATGATAAAAGTGTGGTTGTTTTTTTAACCTCATCTAGAGACTTGTAAAATCAAAAAAAAAAAAAAAAAAAGAGAGAGAGAGACTTGTAAAATCATTCCCTTCCTCAAGGTCTCTGGGGGCTCTGAACCCTTTTGGCTGTAGGCTAGTTTATGGAAAGCACCTGCTATTTCACACGAGGCCAATGTGAGATTCTTCCCTGGGTGCCAGGCTCTGCTGGGGACCTGAGCCCTGACAGCACTCTGAGGGGTTCACCCAAAGCAAACCCGCCAGACCTTGCAAAGCCCCACCTCCTCCTCCTTACACCCTCAGATGGGTGCTCAGAGTGGACTGGTCAGGTATGCTTACCCTATCCCCGGGATCCCTGAACCCAGCCCACAGCTCAGGTTGTGAGCACGGGGACAGCCAGGCATTGGTTCGCCATTCAGATGATCTGTCCACATTATTTTTATACCTGACAATTTATGGGAAATGGGTCTTTAGCTTTCATTAGAGAAATGATTACTGTTTTCTTCAATTTGGACTTTCCAGAGAGCCATTCACATTTAAAGCTAATATTGGAACAGCAGGTTTCCACTGAAAATATTTACCTCTTCCTTGTTGGCAACTTGTCAGTGTTGGAGAAAATACATGCTTCATGAAAATCCAAATACATTATGCCTTCTTTCTCACGCATCAGTCACCCTTCCTCCAAGGTGAGAAGCATCTTGAAAGGAGTTGGGAAATCATTCTGGTCTTTATGTTTTTACATATTTTTAGATTCTTCTGGCACCTTGTTCTTATTCAAAAATAGGCATTCCGACATCTATAACTTGTGTGGAGAAACCCTAGAATAGCAGGTTCAATGTTACCACTAGGATATCAGAATTGGTGTTGGTTGCCCGTGTGATTGGTGGGGTCTCTTGCCCTGGAAAGCCCATTGTCAGATATAAGGGCATAAAGAAAGCAGCGGTCATTTCTCAAAAAGCACAGGGCACCAGGGCTCAATGTATATTTCATTCTCTCAGCTACCCTGGAAGGTAAGTATTGTGGAAAACAAAGGCCCAGAGGATGTGAGACCCTGGCCCAGGTCACACGCAGCCCAGATTCCATCCCAGGACTCTGACTCTTGCTCTCTCTCCCCGCTCTGTGACCTGCTCTCTATCTTGCCCGGGGCCACACCTTTGATGCAACACAGCCAGTGTCTGGTACGTGTTACCTGTTACCGCCCTTCCTTGGGTTTGTGGCTCCAAGAGCACCTGGGCCCAGTGTCTCTGACACAGCCATGGAGACAGAGGCCCTGGGCTCACAGACCAGTGACCGGGAAGGGTGGAACTTTGGGCCCTGCCGACTCCTCTCGTCCACCCAGAAATCAGAAAGGATAAAGTACAATGAGCTGAGGCGACAGTGATGGCTCTGCCCTACATCAGAGGCCAAAAACCCAGAAAGCATTTGGCCCTCTTCAGAGGGAAATTGTTTCTTATCCTATTGAAATGAAAAACCTCTATTTATCGAAAGACACCATAACAAAGTGAGAAGACAAAGAAATGTCTGGGAGAAGATATTTATAACACATGTTACCAACCAAGATTAATTGCTAGTACAAGCAAAACTAAGCAGTATATTATTTTAAAATAGCATGTATACAATTGTATTAAAACACTAGTTTGTAAAGGCAATGGGATGACCAATCCCAGATTCTGAGCAGTTTCCTCCGTGAGGGGTATAGGTAGAGGCCCCAGTGGATCAAGTTCATATTTCACTGGGGGGAACTTCCTGGGTATCTGTTATTTTATTAGCCTTTATAACTGACATGTATGTGCCATGCCATCCTTAATACATGCCAAATAATGTACGTTTTAAAAATGAAGGTAAAAAGTAGATATTGTTAACAACCCCCAGAAGTAGGTTTTTCTCTTTCCATTTTTACAGATGGGAAAACAGGCTCAGGTCAGAGCTGCTAACATACATGTTGATTGCTTACCGCGTGCCGTACACTTTACATGAATCATGTTTTTTAGTGTGTAAGGCACCTCTATGGATACAATCACTTTCATCATTACAATTTATAGCAAACAGAAGCTTAGTGAGATAAGGTAGTTCCCACAGTCACTAACCGATTGCAAGCGATGGTCAAGACAGGGACATCCCCTGTGGCCTGCCCTGTCTCCTCCCATGGGCGAGGGGCCTCCTCCACAAGCCACTCCTCAGGAGCGGGTGACGGGGTGTCTCCCCCATGTGTCCTGTGGCACAGTCTCCATGCCTGAAAGATGGTGGCATCCTCGTGCCGTCCTGTCCCGGGTTCCTGAGGTTCTGTCTCTCTCGAGCAGCCATAACAAAATGCTACAGAGCAGGAAGCTCAAATAGCACGCATTATTTCTCATAGCGCTGGATCCACAGTCAAGGGGCAGGCTCATCGGGTCCCCTGGGAGGGTCCACTCCAAGACTAGCAGCCACCACCTTCTGTGTTGCCCCCAGTGGAGACACAGGAACAAGTTCTCAGCTGCCGTCTCTTCTCAGGGCGCTAATCCTGTCCCCAGGCTCCACCCTCTTGACCTCATCTAAACCTAAGTACCTCCTAAAAATCCCATCTCCAAATACCATCACCTTGGGGATTAGGACTTTGGCCTGTGAGTTGGGCTCGGGGTGGGGCATAAATATTCAGTCTGGAGCAGGTAGTGAAGAGAGGAAGGGAAATGAAGAGCCGGCAGCCAAAGCAGACAGTGTCGGAGTTTATCTCTGCTGTTCACTTACGGCCTTGCAGCTCTAAACAGATGGTTCTTCCAGTGACCGCAGCTCCATTCTCAGTCAGTGCCCATGTGAACAGCACTTCCACCTGGCTCTCAGCATTGTTGTTGAACTTCTAATGGTGCCCAGACTTAATCGTACTGTTGTGGTTTGGTTTTTTTTGTTGTTGGTTTTTTTTTTTTTTGCTGTGAATCTCTCTGACATTATTTGTGAGTGCAATTCCCAGGCTTTCAGAGCAGGAGTTTTCAGTTAGCTTGGTGTCCCACCTAAGCGTGGGGCCAAGGTGCTTTGCCCAGAGCCCCAGACATCTGTGTGGGATCACCATCTGCGTGGCTCTCAAAGGCCCGTGCTTTCAGGCATCCGCATGCTGGACGGCGACGTGACTGATGTGGTGGAGGCCAAGTCGCTGGGCATCAGACCCAACTACATCGACATTTACAGCGCCAGCTGGGGGCCAGACGACGACGGCAAGACAGTGGACGGGCCTGGCCGCCTGGCTAAACAGGCCTTCGAGTATGGCATTAAAAAGGTGTGAGTAACCCAGAGCTGCAGGGGAACTCTCGGGGTGGGGAATAGTGAAAATTTTTTAACAATTAAAAATCAGAAGAGTTCCCATCATGGCTCAGCAGAAAGGAATCTGACTCACATCCATGAGGATGCAGGTTGGATCCCTGGCCTCGCTCAGTGGGTTAAAGATCCAGTGTTGCCGTGAGTTATGGTGTAGGTCACGGATCTGGCTCAGATCCTGCATTGCTGTGGCTGTGGTGTAGGCTGGCAGCTGCAGCTCTGATTCCACCCCTAGCCTGGGAACTTCCATGTACCGAGGATGTGGTCCTAAAAAAAAAAAAAAAAATCAGAAGAACAAACGAACTTATTTATAAAACAGAAATAGACTCACAGACATAGAAAACAAACTTATGGTTTCCCAAAGGGGAAAGGAAGGGAGGGATAAAGTAGGAGTTTTCGACTAACAGATAGGTATATGCTACTATATATAAAATAGATAAGAAATAGATACATGCTACTGTACAGCATGGGGAATTATGCTCAGTATTTTGTGATAACCTGTAAGGGAAAAGAATCTGAAAAAGAATGTATATATATGTACATGTATAACTGAATCACTGTGCTGTACACCTGAAACTAACACAACATTGTAAGTCAAACATATTCCAGTTAAAAAAGAAAGAAAAAAATACAGAAGCCGAAAAGAAGTAAACTACTCTCAATCCTACAAACTCCATCTTCCACTCTTAAGTATTCTATGCATGTAGAAAGAACTGAGTTCACGCACCTTTTTTTTTTTCCTCTTTTTGGCTTTTTGCCTTTTTGCCTTTTCCAGGGCCACTCCGCCACTCCTGCGGCATATGGAGGTTCCCAGGCTAGGGGTCGAATCAGAGCTGTAGCCACCAGCCTACGCCACAGCCACAGCAACGCAGGATCCGATCCACATCTGTGACCTACACCACAGCTCACGGCAACACCAGATCCTTAACCCACTGAGCAAGGCCAGGGATCGAACCCGAAACCTCATGGTTCCTAGTCGGATTCATTAACCACTGCGCCATGACGGGAACTCCAGAGTTCACTCACCTTTTTAAAAAACAAATATGGGATCATATTCATGCTGTTTTCTAGTATGTCTTAAAAATAACCAACATGTCATATAGGTAAGGATAAATCTTATCACATAGGTAACAAATAAATTTGAGCAACACACAAAATCAGAGTGATAGAGGGAAGAGCCTCAAAATAGGACTGGGATGGCCCTACTGTGCCAGGGACAGAGTGAGGAAGAAGTCGTTTAGGGGCTCAGGGGAGGGACTGTTTGCCAATCAGAGCAGAAAGATATCACCCGAGTACAAAGTAGCTGTGCCCCCTGGTCACTGACCAGCCCCTGAACTCTGCCTTGGAGCCTGACTGCCTCTGGCCAAGGGGTATGTGCAAATGGGTGGGGGGTGGTCCTAGACGCCCACCTGGCCTGTTATTGGCCTGAGCAGGTGGAAGGGATGTCTGGGTCTCAGCCCACCTGCCCACAAGCACACCCAGCCGTGGAGCTCTCTTCATCCATTATGGGGTGTGCACTAACCCAGCATCCCGGAGCAGAGAGCCTTGGTCGTGTTGCCTCCTGCCAGCACACGCCCAGTGTGTTTAGAATGCTTGGGTGGAACCCCATCAGGGACTAAGCAGAGCAAACATTTGAGTGCAGGTGGCCATTGGCTGAGGGGAGCAAAGGAGGCTGGCAGGCTCCTCCCAGGAGGCCCAGCCCCAGTCACTCTGTGGCCATCCATTCTGGGTCCTGAGTCAGAAAGGCCAGGAGCGGGAGGAGGGCTTGGAGGTGGCCCAGCAGGGTGGCAATGGCAGATTTCTGGGCGAGGACAGCTTCTTGGAGCACATACGGAACTGTGGTCGGCATCCGGGTGGCCCTGGGTGGCCTGGCAATGCTGGCAGGGTTCAGGCAGAAAGCCCAGGCATCCCCAAGGCAGCATTTATGCCTTTGACGTCCCTATGGGTGACAGGACAGTGGGGCCGGGTCAAGCCTGTTTTATTATTTATGTTTTTAAACATTTTAAAAAGTTCTTATCGTAAATGCTGTACCATGATTAACATGTGGTTATTTAATAAATCGGATAATACCAATACCAAACTCAACACATCCAGAAAAGCAATCAAATCATATTATTTGGATTATAATTGAAAGGATTATATTGAAAGGAGTCCTTGTCTCCCTCTGCCCATCTCTCATCGTGCCGCCCCGCAGAGGAGCAATCAATAATTTTCTTTTTCTGAATAATACGATTTGATTGCTTTTCTGGATGTATTGAGTTTGGTTACTTTCTATTAATTTTCTGTTATGGGGGTGGAGTATTTATCTTTTAGAGTGCCTCCACCCCAGCCACCAGGGCCTCCCCGCCATTTCCTCTCACCTCCCAAGTTCCACCCTCAGACCCCGTGGTCCTACACCTCCAGGTCAGGTTAGCCTGGCCTTGGCCTCCTCCTCCCAGCTGCTCAGAGGTTGCATAGAAGCAAGTGACCCAAATCAGAGTGTCCATTCTTATGTCCTTCAGAGCTCCATACTCATCCCCGACATCCAATGAGAGATAAGGAAATGGGGAGCAGTGTAGACACACCACAGGTCTGAGTTTTGGCCTTGTGCACGTTCTTGGGACACCAGCCAGTTCCCTTTGTCCTCACAACTCCTAGAAAACCCAATGGCTGCTTTGGTCAGGTGGCTGGGCACCTGAGCTGTGCCAGGTGCTGGCCCAGAGGTGCTGGAAGGTTTGGACGTGGCCAAATATAAAACCTCATCCCAATACTCAGCTTTCCCAGCCCACTAGGTCACTTGGATCGCACTCTTTTTTTCTTTTTTTTTTTTTTTTAGGGCCGCACCCAGGCATGTGGAGGTTCCCAGGTCAGGGGCCCAATCGGAGCTATAGCTGCCAGCCTTTGCCACAGCCACAGACAGCAATGCGGAATCTGATCCACGTCTGTGACCTACACCATAGCTCAAGGCAATGTCAGATCCTTAACCCACTGAGCAAGGCCAGGGATCAAACCTGTGTCCTCATGTATGCTAGTTGGGTTCGTTAACCACTGAGCCAGGACGGGAACTCCTTTTTTTTTTTTTTTTTTTTTAATGAGAATTGCAACGTTTATTTCAGGTTCTCTCTTGTTGGGGGGCCGGTGTTTTTTTTTTTTTCTTTTTATGCCACACAGGCAATGTGTGGAAGTTCCTGGGCCAGGGATCAAACCTATGCCACATGACAGCAACCAGAGTCACAGTGGTGAGAACACAGGGCCCTCAACCCACTAGGCCATCAGCAAACTCCCTGGATCTCACTCTTGATAGCAAGTGAAACCTCCTAAAAATTAAGCTTAATTTGAGCTGTAAGTTAGAGATTGCACTTTGTGCCTGGAAAGATACTGCTTTGAATGGTATGAGTCCTGAAGCTCTGTCATTTCTACGAGATGATCTCTAAAGATTTTGAGGTCTTAGGACAGGGGCCCTATTTCAAGGAGAGGTGAGAATTGTTTTCACATGGTTTTTGGGTTCTCAGTGTCACTTCAGCTGGTGTTGGTGAAGCCCCTGCAGGCTTTGGAGAGTCTGGAGCTGCAGAGGGAGGGGCTCTGGCTCCTGCATGCTGAGCAGCACCAGCTTCATCCAGCCCCCAAGGGAGTAAAGAAGGTGAAGAGGGAGGGGACCATGTGGTTACCCATCATTCTTGTCACTATTTCTTGAAATACTGAGGTTCTTTCTTTCTTTCTTTTTTTTTTTAATGTCATTCTGAATAAAATATGTCAGATAGGGGACCTTAAATTGCAGCTGTCTGAAGTTGTCACTGAAAATCTTCCTAGAAATTTGATGATCTCAAATCGAACTTCATTCTCCCATCTGTTTTTCCTCCTCAATGCCCCATTTGTCACCTAGAATCTTTTTCTGTAAAATCTGACTTCAGCTTCAGTAGCTGATGTGGTTTGGTGATAGGAAACATCAAACACCATAGTTTGGCATAAAGATGTGTTTGATGTTGGTCCTCTGGTGGCTTGGCACCTAGAAAGGAAGGTTCATTGTCATTGTGACTGAAAGTACTGGCCTTGTCCAGATGCTGGGCGTTTGCTAGCCCTCTGAGTCCATGGATGAGCTTTCTGCTTCCCAGGCAAAATGCTAAAATGTGTTCTGTTGGGGTTGAGTATGTGACTTCCCTGAACAGGAGTGCAAGTTCACAGCTGGGGTTGAGCCTCTGTCCTGTGGCTCCCAGATGAGCCAAAGACCTGGAGAGTGAAACGCAGTCCTCAGAGACAGAGAAGACATGTCCTTATACCTCGGATCTGGGTATTTCCTCTCATTCTTACACTGTTTCCGGGAAACTTTTTCCAGGAGGGAAAGAGGGGGCTTTGGATATCTGGACGCCTGTGAGAACTCATTGGTCTAGTAGTTCCTGCAAAATGCAAGGTGAAGAGATGCAAGTCTTTGGCATTGAGGCCCTTATTAGCCAAAGTGGGGTCCCAAGCAGCAGTTCTGGCATCACCTGGGAGCTTGTTAGAAACGCTGATCCTCAGGCTCACCGGGGCCAGCTGAGTCCAAGTCTGCAATGTAGCAAGACCCCTAGTGATTCTCCTCATAGGAGCGAGGAGGGCTGTTTGAGGCTGGTCTCTGTGCTGCTAGAGTGGGAAGGTTGCTTGTCCCACTTTGCAAAACGATAGTCTCTTATAAATATTTCGGGTGAGGTGGGAAGTTGAAGGTAAAGGTGACTTAGCGATGCTTCTCTGAATAGAGAGAGGCTCTGATGGGTTGAACACCCTTCCATGTGGATTTTTGTTGCTGTGAACTAGCTTCTGATTAATCTTTTCCTGCAGGTAGTGATATACACAGACATACAAATGTACCTTTGTGTCTTTCTTCCAGAGGGTTGACCTTTTTGCTAAGTGTGATAACCCTTCTATTGAGCTGGTGACCATTCAGACAGGTCCGCCTTGGAGATGCGGGCAAATGAGTGGATGCAGCAGCTTTGAGCAGTGGAACTGGGCTCTCTTGAGAACCTCAGGTTGGAACTGGCAAGGGTGTTGGAGTGAAGATGAATTGGCACACTGTGTGGGACCTGTGGTCCCCTTGGCCCACGGAGTGGGGTGTCGTAGGGCTTCTGGAGCAAGCTGGTGCCCTCAGCCCAGGATAGACCTCAATTCCAAGGGCTTGTCATTCATCCAGTCAGAAGCAGGGCTTCAGTTGGACTTTACAGGGATTGCAGGATTTTATTGAAAGTTTGCTTTAAACTGGCCAGTTGTTGGGCCTAAGTGTCACTTTCCTCCCACATATTTGGAAGAAGATCCTTGGCAAGGATGTGGGAGCCACCAGCCCTGTGGGTCCAGCTTCACATGGGAATAGGTATTGACACTATTCTCTGGGGCTGGCTGTACCCTACCAGCAGGTCCAGGCTTTCAAACCAAATGGGTCTGAAACCGGTGATCTTCTTTAGCTGGTGTTTATGGCTGGGATGAGCACTTGGTTGGGTCTGAAATCATGGACCCTGTGTGCATGGAGTGGAATGGCTGCAGGAGCCTGCCCTGATCTTTCAGAAACTTGCTGGAACATGAAAACCTGTATACAAGTGAAGCCAGATTGGCAATCTGACTGCTTCAGTGCTGACTCTTCAGTGGAGACCCTGGGGTACTCTCCTAGGATGGCCACAGTCATTCTGGGCCATGACTGTTGTTTCCTCGGTCACAGGCCCTGCCCCTCTTTTCAGGTAGCTCACTCTCCAGGAATGGTGGATCTTCAGCTGGGTTTTCAGGAACTTTCACCCTCTTCCTCCCAGGAACAGCTCTTTCAATCCAGAAAAATTAATGTTATAAATTTAGCCATCAACTTTCATCTCAGGAATAATTGTGGCACTGCTTGGTCTTTTTGATCATGGGTCATTAGAGGGAAGTTATAGGCCTAACTCTGGAGTAGAGCAGCTTGTGTGAGGGCCTTGATTTTCCTGTGAAGAAGAGAGAGGGTTTTCTGGGCCAGCTCCTCAGCCTGGTCCTGTGATTCTGTGGTTTTAAGGCTGTCACCACAGACACGCTATTAAAAGTAAAAGCAGAGCCCACAGGCAGACCACATGCTCCGTGGCTTCAGTCTGGCCTCAACACATCCTTCTCAGACCCTCTTCAGGAGGAGGGGTCAGGCTGGGCTGAGACCACCCACCACAAGGGTCAGTGCCAGGCTGACGCCTGTCCTCTTCCCCAGCAGGGCCGGCAGGGCCTGGGCTCCATTTTCGTCTGGGCATCGGGGAACGGTGGCAGAGAGGGAGACCACTGCTCCTGCGACGGCTACACCAACAGCATCTACACCATCTCCGTAAGCAGCACAACCGAGAATGGCTATAAGCCGTGGTACCTGGAAGAGTGCGCGTCCACACTAGCCACCACCTACAGCAGTGGGGCCTTCTACGAGCGGAAAATCGTGAGTCCTATGCAGGGCAGGCACTGAAGCCCTGGGGGTGCACTTCTTATCCTGCTCACAGGAGGGTGACTTGGTCAGAGCAATTTGGACCAGGCCCAGGGCCCAGCCTCCCATCGGGGAGTTAGCTGGGTCTGGCCTTGAGGCAAACCCCATGCCCTTGGCAACCTTCCTCGGACCCTGCCTTTCTAATTTTGGCACAAAATACCAATTAAAACCCTCTCTGGCTTTAGGGATCTAAAAATACCCTTTAAGAATGGGTGCCTTCTCAGCATGGCGTCTCCATTTAGCTTTCTAAATTCTGTGGTCACAATCACTTGGCATCCAAGTGGCCAGTTTAGTTTCAACGTGTAAAGCATAGTGACAGAAAGTCCTAGTTCTATACTGAAACAGCTCAGAAACCCAGGTGTCCTTCTGGGTAACACTTTTCTGAACACTTTAGGTTGAGTCTTAAGTCATCAAAGTCTTATCTCACTTCAATGAACATAGTATAATTTATCTTTTTTTTTTTTGGTCTTTTTAGGGCTACACCCGTGGCATATGGTGGTTCCCAGGCTAGGGGGTCCAATTGGAGCTGTCACCGCCAGCCTACACCACAGCCACAGCAACTCGGGATCTGAGCCACGTCTGTGACCTATACCACAGCTCATGGCAGCACTGGATCCTTAAACCACTGAGCAAGGTCAGGGATCACACCTGGGTCCTCATGGATGCTAGTCAGGTTTGCTAACCACTGAGCCATGACGGAAACTCCTGCTTTATCTTTTAAAAAGTAATTTTTACTTTGGGATATGGGTGAAGTTTGTGTTCCTTCCTTCCCGAGGTGCTTTCCTACTTTAGAAAAAGCAAGACAGAGATCCTGCTGTGGTTCAGTGGTAATAAACCTGACTCGTATCCATGAGGATGCAGGTTCAATCCCTGGCCTCGCTCAGTGTGTTAAGGATCTGGCGTTGCCACGAGCTATGGTGTAGGCCAGCAGCTGCAACTCCGATTCGACCCCTGGCCTGGGAACTTCCATAGGCCGCTGGTGCAGCCCTAAAAAAAATTTAAAAAGGCAAGAGGGGAGGATTTCAAGTTGAAGTCAAGGCGGCATTCAAATGCAGAGTTGCTGAATTGGTTTTTAGATGTGTGAAACAGGAGACCATGGAGCTGGCCAGATGTGGTTTCACTTGAAAACCCACTAGCACCTTTTTGTTTCTCTTGCTGCTTGGCCACATCTAGAGGCGTTCTTTGCAGACGTAGCTTTACGTTTTTCTGTGGGAGCATGCCGGTCCCCTGCTCTCAGTTCTGCTCTGCACCAGCTGAAAGTTCAGCCTCAGTCATTCTACTGCCAGCCTGGTAGTGGCCCAGGCTGGTTAGCAGAGTTATTCATTTTTTATTTTCCTTTGCTTCTGGAGTACGTACCCCTGGACGGGGCCAAGGTTCTGAATGGTGTCCTGTTCATTTAGGAATCTAGCTCGTTTGGACATGGACTTGCTGGAGTCTTGTTGAGCAGAACCTGACAGAGGCCTGGGGCCGGAGGTGGGCAGGAAGATGCCGTGTGCCAGGCTCCATGCTGGGCAGATGGAGTTTCCCATCCTGGGAGCAGGGCCTACAGTTTTATTTGCTTAATGAATCACACTGTGGGGGAGGCACACACCTTCACTACGAAATGCCGTAAATTATTTTTCTTTTTTTAAGAAATTCTCGGAGTTCCCGTCATAGCTCAGTGGTTAACAAATCCGACTAGGAACCATGAGGTTGTGGGTTCCACCCCTGGCCTTGCTTGGTGGGTTAAGGATCCGGCGTTGCCGTGAGCTGTGGTGTAGGTCGCAGACGCGGCTCGGATCCTGCATTGCTGTGGCTGTGGCATAGGCTGGCAGCTATAGCTCCGCTTGGACCCCTAGCCTGGAAACCTCCATATGCTGCAGGAGTGGCCCAAGAAATGGCAAAAAAAGACAAAAAAAAAAAAAAAGAAGAAGAAGAAAGAAATTCTCTTCGCTGAGCCCTCACATATGGGAAGAAGGGCGTTGGGAGATAGATGAAAGAGAAAAATCCTATTCAGTCGCATCTGCTTCCTGGACCACTTCCCTGATAGTATGGGTGGCGGGTTAGTTTGTTGTTCAGCTCAACCAGAACCAGGTGTTTGCTGAGTCCCCTTAGAGACCTGCAAGGGGATGAGCCCCCGTTACTCTGGATGGTGAGCAGCTTGTGTCTGCCAAGTTCTGGCAGGCGTCGGATGGAAACTGAAGCTCAGCCCCTCAGCCTCTTCCATCCCTCTTGTCCAGCCAGTGTCGACCAGCATTCACCGTAGTGAGGGAATGTCCTGTGCTGAGACAGGGCTCATGATGAAATAAGTGGCACCAAAAGCAGGCACCTGTCCCTTGTTCATTCACTCACTGAACCAAGTACCAAACACAATATCGGGTCTCAGGAGAGGGCTGCCTCCTTGGTTCAGCCATCCCCTCCCAGCAGGGAGGCCCTTTCTCTGAGGCTGGCTCACCAGCCATGGGCCTCACCTGCCCATACCCTCAGTTTCCTTCAGCGCCACCATTGACTGAGTACAGGTATGTGCCAGGTGCCAGCTATGACTTTCATAGAAGCCCCATGATGGAGGTGTGGTTAAGCTCACTTGCAGATAAAGATCCTGGGGTCAGAGAGGTTGCATCCTCATCCCTGCTCCTTTGCCCTCAGCTTCCTTCCCCGACGTCAAGGTGCCTCAGTCCTGCTGAACAAGTCCTCCTGGGGAGGAGGCCGGTCTCTGCCAGCATTCCTGTCGAATCTTCGTGTGTGTGTGTGTGTGTGTGTGTGTGTGTGTGTGTGGCACGGGCTGGATGCCTTTCAGTGGCAATTGCTGGCCCAGCAGAACTGTGATGAAGGAAGATGCTCTGTTTGAAGGAGGATCTGGATTGTCACCAGGCAGGGATTCTTTCCCAAGGGTTTTACAGCTGGGCTCATGGAGCCTTGCAGTTGGCCCGTGTATTAGTTTGCTGTTACCACCATAACAAATTATCCCCAGCTTAGCAGCTTGAAACAGCACAGATGTTCACAGTTCTGTACGTCAGAAGTACGGTAGCCTCCAGGAGGGCTATGGTCTGAGTCTCAGGAGGCTGAAGTCCAGGTGTTGACTGGGCTGTGTTCCTTTCCAGAGGCCCTCGGGGAGAAGCTGTTCATTGCTCATCCAGGTTGTTGGCAGTGTGTAGTTCCTTGTGGTTATAGGACTGAGCTCCCGTTTCCCTGAGGGCTGGCTGCCAAGGGCTGCTCCCAGCTTCTGCCGGCCACCCATGTTCCTTGGCTTGTGTCTCCTGTGCTCTCTTCAAAGCCAGAATGAGGGTCGGGTGCTCATCTCTCTGACAGACTTTCCAGGGCCCTATGATTACATTGGGCCCACCAGATAATCCAGGATAAATCCCTGTTTTAAGGTCAGCCAGTTAGCAGCCTTAATTCCAGCTGCAAAATGTATGAGAGTCACACTAGGGCTGGAATCCCATCCAACCCGGTAGATACTTCTCCTTTTCAGCTCAAAGAGAAGGTGCAGACAGGCTGAGCCATTTGAGGTCCAGAATCAGTGTCCCCCCTCCACCAAGGACACTCCAAGTATGGCTTCTCTTATAGCCAGAGCTGGGTACTTTGACATGCTGTCAACTACCCAAGGGGAACTCCTGGTAGAGAGTGGTCTTTGACCTTTTCTGACTGACCTATGACCTCTGGCACATGGTAGAAATGCTCTTTGGGCCACCTGGCACTTGAGTGCAATTCCTCCTGCTCTGAAGTCCAGGGTTGACTTGGGGGCTGTTGATGTGCGCCCAGGCAGGGGGTTCTTGCCACTGAGGCCCCTCTGTTTCATTCCATCTCTCTGTCGAGTCTCAGGGTGGCTAAGAGTGAGGGTGAGTGGCTCTGACCTCCTGTTTCCACCCCATGATCAGCCTGTGCCTGCAGGGAGTGCCAGATGCCAGACACAGAGGAAACCTCCCTTGCAGAGGTGTGTCTGCATAGTGCCTCTTCAGTCACCAAGGTCACACCTGCCCAGGGGCTGCGTCCTGAGTTGCCTCTGATCCAGCTTCTTGCTGCCCCCCAACCAGGTCACCACAGATCTGCGCCAGCGTTGCACCGATGGCCACACCGGGACCTCAGTCTCAGCCCCGATGGTGGCTGGCATCATTGCCTTGGCTTTGGAAGCAAAGTAAGTTCCCACCTGCCTTCCCTTCTTTTCCTTTTTTTAAAAAAGTTTTTATTGTAAGATACAGGTAGTATAAAATTTACCATTTAAACCATTTTTAGTGTGTAGTTCACTAAGCACATGCACTGTTGGGTAACTGTCGCCACCAGCCATCCACAGAATGTTATCACCTGTCCAGACTGAGGCCCTGCACCCATCAAACAGCTCCTTGATTGTCTGCCAGGGCCCCTGTAGCTAAAGACCACAGACAGGGCTTTGGCAGCAGAGTAGATGATCCAGTCTCGAGGCTAGATATCTGAGATCAAGCAGCTGGAGGGGCTGGTTTCTCCTGAGACCTCCCTCCTTGATGTGTAAATGGCATCTTCCCCCTGTGCCCTCATGTGGCTGTCTCTGTGTGTGCATTTAGATCCCTGTATGTGACACCAGTTGCAGTGAAGCAGGGCTCACCATCACGTCCCCATTTCACTTTATCCACCTCTTTAAAGACCCTCTCTCTCTCTCTCCCCATACAGTCACGTTCTAAGTAAGGTCTTAGGGGTCAGGGCTCAATGTGGAAATTTGGGCAAGGGACCCATTTTCAGCCCATAACACTCTCCATCTCCCTCCCTCGGCTCCTGGTTTTAGTTTCCATCTGTACAAATTTGACTCCTCTAGGGACTTCCAATGAGTGGAATCACACACTATTAGCCCGCGTGTGTCTGGCTGATCTCACTGAGCATCATGTCCTCAAGATTCATCCCTGTCGTAGCGGGTGTCAGCATTTCTTCCTTTTTAAGGTCCACATCCTTAGTGGTCATGAAGTGGCTCCTTCCCTTCTCTTCCTTTGTAGAGCTCACAGTCTCCTGCCCTTTGTAGGAGCACAAGGAGCTGCTGGGCCCGAGCCCCAAGCCCTCCTCTGCTTCCGCACTGCACACCCAAATCGCACTGTAGGCTGACAGCTAACCTTGATCAACTGTAGTTCATAAGTTGACAATACAGTGGGGATCTGTTGCAAGCTGAGTAAAAACGCTAGACTTGTTAGTGTGTGGAAGGGTCAGAAAAGAGAGTTTTTTCTGTTTTTGTTTTGTTTTTGAGTTTTTCAGTCTTGATGTCAAAAAACAGATTTTAGTTTAAATACCAAAATTGGCTTAGAACAACCCAGCTCTTTGAAGTAGTCATTTGCTATAGATGAGATTCTAAATGATTCAAAAGTCGTACTTGAGTTGCTGAAATCCTTCTAGTTATGTATGTTTGCTCGTTGATTCTCATCAAGAGAAAGAGTGTAAAACTCAAGTGCTACCTATTTAACAAAGAAACAGCTAAATATTTCAGACTTTCAAGCCAAAATATTAGCTTCTGTGCTCTGAGGCTCATTTTAAAAACGCAAAATCGTTACTTGTGTAAAAAGTTACATTCCCATACGTAGCAATTCATTTTCTTTCACTCCTTATTGGAAATAGGCAAGGAATTTTGGAATAGAAAATAATCCCATTTCATGCTGGATCGTCACATTAAACCTGGCCTCAGGTTTAAACTCTGCATTCTCCACCTCCCTCATCATTTCAGCAACACCCCCCGAGCCCAGAATTTTACAGGTGGCAAGTGAAGCAAACTTTGTTAGAAACGGTGTCAAGTTAGAGCCTTTAAACACATAGGATTGGTTGAAGAAGGAACCGGGTGTGACCCGGGGCCCTGCCTGATCTGAGGAGGTTTGGAGGCTGGGGGAGCTCAAAGGTCTGGACCATGCACCCGCTGCTCCTGCGAGCAGATCTTCCACTGTGGAAGGAGGCAGGGCAAAGCAAGTCCATCCCAGGAGAGAAGCTCTCAGGGGTGCAGGAGGCCTGCAGACAGTGTATCAGAAGGATGAGGAGGCTGCCTCATGCGTGAGGACATTCTGATAGCCGGCCACAGTTGGGGGCAGTCTTGATCTTCCCCATCCCTTTTTCATTCAAAAACATTTTAAACACCATTTCTTAGACGTGTCTCCCTACAGGTATATTTGTGACTTCATTACTACCATCAAAAATGAAATGGATTGCCTCCTAGTAGAATGATTTCTAACATCCTCCCTTTCTGTCATCAGCTCTGAAGCTCATGCTTCCCGTCACCTCTGCTGGGCCCCCAGGGGTGCTGGCTTTCTCCATCCTTGGTGGGCCCCATGGACATGAGCGGTGACAGTCCAGCCATGTAGGGGAAAGGGCTGCAGATGCATCTGCTGTCTGGACTCCAAAGCCCATGCCTGTGCCTCTCCCCCAGAGGACAAAGCCTTGGGCCACTTGGGACCTCAGAATCCTCCTCTAAAATGAGTTTGGTTGTGGTCCTCAGGAGGGGCTGTCAATAGGAGGAGGATGGTAGGTCAGCTTATACCAGGGAAAGTTCTAGAAACTGGACTGATAGAAATAGCTGGGATGAGGCAGCCAGGAGCCTAGAGACTGACTGGGGACCAGCCATGGCAGAGGGGACCAAGCACATGGTAGAGAAACCAGGGGAGGCCAGAGCTGGAACCTGGAGAGTGGGAGCCCCAAGGGAGGAGTACACATGTTCCCCAAGACTCAGGCCAGGGTGAGCTTCTAATAGGAAATAGGCAAAGACAGGGTATTTGTTGAGAAAGTAAAATAGGGCACCTGCTGTGAGAAATGGTGTGATGGCTCCTCAGTTCAACAAAGAATCACCACATGATCCAGCAGTCCCAGTTGTGGGTATACACCCAAAAGGGTTGAAAGCAGAGAGGAGAGATGTTTCACACATGTTTACAGCAGTATTACTCTCAATAGCCAAAAGGTGGAAGCAGCCCTGGTGTCCATGGATAGATGAATGCAGTCTGTACAGAGAGCGGAGTGTCGTTCAGCCTGGAAAAGGAAGGAGATTCCGACACACATAAGAACACAGATGGACAGGGAGCTCATCACGCTGAATGAACTAAGCCAGTCCCAGAAGGACTCACACTGCGTGATTCCACTTGAATGGTGCCTAGAGTCATCACATTCATAGAGACACATAAGGTGGGGGTGCCAGAGCTGGGAGGAGGGGTGGGGGGGGTCAGTGTTTAGTGAGCACAGAGGTTCAGTTGGTTAAGATAGACAGTGCAGAGATGGGTGAATAATACACTTCATGTCTCTGAAATGTACACTTAAAAACAGTTCAGATAAAGACTCTTTCTGTGCATTTGTAAACACACACACACAAAGATAATTGTGACGACTGCGGGTTGGGGAGGTGCTGTGCGAGAGGAGGTGGTGCAGGCCCCGCTCAAGGAGCGTACGTGCATGTCTGTGACCAGGTCCTAATGCTGTGGGCTGTTTTTGAGAGCTTCACTGTAAAAGGTTTCCTTGTTTTCAGAAGTGTTAGAAAGGCAGGAAAATGTATCTTAGACATTTGATCTATGCATTTTTAATAGTGGGTAAGTGTCCCCTTAATGAAATACATCTACTCTGCCCCCAAATGAATATATTATAAATGTAGAATTACTAAAATCTCAAATTCTAGGGCCTGGCAGGTGATGGCCGTGTGGGCTCTGGCACATGGGGCATTTGCTCATCATGGGAGGAGTAACCCAGATTCTCTCAACACTTACTGATCCATGAGTTTCCTAGAGAACGCAGGTGGAGCTGGGTGGCAAGGCTGTGCTTTACTGCTGGGGTTTTAGGTCACCCATTGTATTGTCTTATCTTGGGATTTAATCACTGGAAACCATTCCTTACAAAGAGGTTGTGAAGTAAACCATTGCCAAGGAGTGGAGCCTGTGGGGCTTCCTCCAGTCCAGGAGTGAGGCCGGCTGCTGACACCCCACCTCTGATGGGCCTGGCTGCCAGCATTTCTGATTGCTGTGAGCTACAGCTATCTGTTTTGTGTCATTGCAGCAGCCAGCTGACCTGGAGGGATGTCCAGCACCTGCTGGTGAAGACGTCCAGGCCGGCCCACCTCAAAGCAAACGACTGGAAGGTGAATGGTGCTGGTCATAAAGGTGCGGCCAAGACTCTGGGGCTGGGCGGGTCCACGCCCCCATCCTGGCAGGCCCTCTGATTGACCTCTGGGGACAGGAATTTCTCAAAAAGAATCCCCAAATAACATTAATTGTATGGCACAGGAATGAAAAGTATATATCCAGCAGTTTAAGATAAGTATCCTAAGGTCACTACAGTTCTGAGTTCCCTAAACTTCGTGACTTTCCCATCCAGGGACTACCTGTACCAGTATTGATTATAGCTCTCTTTAAATTGGCTTGCCTACTTTTTTTTTTACGTAAAGAAATATGTTTTAAAAGGAAACTCTGTTACATCCAGTTAATCATGGGTTTGAGGTATAGTTCTATTTTCTTCTAATGCACTTTAAAATGAATCCATAATTATTAAGATAAATGATGTTTGTTTATGTGCCACCTAAGGGCAACTTGCATTCTTAGCCCTGGGTAGCTCTATGATTTTGAAACTGGCCTTTGGTTTCCTCATCTATCCAATGAAGACATTGAGATAGTTATGTAAGTTACTATCTAACTATTAAACTTCTGTCAGCAAGCCCTTGTGTTTTAAAAGGGCTCTTCCCCAACACAGCCTAAGACAGACCCAGGTACCATGGAATAACCCACGGTCAGGGCTTATAACCCAGGTATTTTGAGCCTCTTTAGCAGGTAATTATAGGGCTGTGCCACCGGCTTTATCTTGCTTCTTATCAGAGATACTTGAAAAAGATGTACACTCAGCCATGGAATGTTACGGGATTTTTTTTTTTTTTCTCTTTTCTTTAACTCAGGTCCAGCTATTTCAACACCAAGCTTGATACTACTGTCTATAAAATGTAGGTCAAGCATTGTTACCCTGAGTCCAGGGTACATTCCTTTTAATAAGGAGGCCATTGATTAGGCCTGATACATCTTTGTTGCAGGAATGTTGGTGGCAGTGGCGTGCTGTAACAAGAGCTGACCTACATTTCAATTTCGGCCTAATTAAATAGGAAAAGAGATTGTATCTAGTTCTCGACCTTGCCTCTTAAATTTAACTTTGAAATTCTCCTTCATTGGCCAAGTTAAACACTGACTGGGGCCAGCCTGTGTATGCAATGCTATTTTCCCTGAGATCTCTGGAAATTCAGCAGGGAAAGCAAATGGCAAAAGAGTTCATGAACAGAGCCTTGTTTTATTGTGTTTATTGCACGTTGTAGTTTCACAAACCAAAGGGTCTCAGGTGCTTTGTTTTGTTTTTGGTTTTTTTTTTGTTTTTGGTTTTTTTTTGGTTTTTGTTTTTTTTGTTTTTTGTTTTGTCTTATTAGGGCTGCACCCATGGCATATGGAAGTTCCCAGGCTAGGGGGTGACCTGGCGCTTCAGCTGCCAGCCTATACCACACTCACAGCAACGTAGGATCTGAGCTGCGTCTTGTGGTCTACACAGTAGCTCACAGCAACACCAGATCCTTAACCCACTGAGTGAGGCCAAGGATCAAACCTGCATCCTCATGGATACTAGTCGGGCTCATTGCCACTGAACCACAATAGGGACTCCTCAGGTTTTGTTTTCCTTGTCTGGTTCAAGATTTGGGGAGTGCAAATGGCAAGAAGTCCCTTTAATACAAAGAAATTCATCCTCATCTTACAAAAAGAAAGTACTAGGCCTTCTCGACACTTCTTCTGCTTTGCATCAAAATGGGGTGTGTTTTCTGGCCCTCACTCTTGACCTGAAAGAGTTCAGTTCAGAGAGAGTGAGAGAAGCAGCTGGGACTTTGGAGCCATCCTCAGAAGGGCATGTTCTGCAGCCTGGGGCTCCCAGGACCTGGCCAGGGGCCCTTGCAGCCCTGAAGGGACACAGATGGTCTGTCCCTGAATCGTGGCAGGAGTGGGGAGCTGGATCTGAAGGCTCTGTCTCTTCAGTCAGCCACCTCTATGGATTTGGCTTGGTGGATGCAGAAGCCCTCGTCATGGAGGCCAAGAAGTGGACAGCAGTGCCCTCCCAGCACACCTGTGTCGCCGTCACAGACAAGAGGCCCAGGTGAGCTTGGCCGTTGGGGCATGTCCATTTTGACTCTGCTGTAAGGTGTTTTGGGGGGTGGATAGGTGTTCATACACACATTCCTGTGCACATCCTTGGGGACAGGCGTGTGTGTGTGTGTGTGTGTGAATGCGTGTGTGTATATTTGCACTCTTGCAATGTGTATATGTATGTTCCACATTTTTTCTTCTGGATTGTAAAGCCAGAAGAGGAATCACCTCCTAATCCATGATCAATTTTGAAGCCTTTTACTGCCATTGTAGTTTCCTCTTCTATAGATGGCTCTGTACTGGGCGTCCATCCCTCAGCCTGAACCCCCAGCCTAGAAATGGAAATTCTCATCCATAATACACTCTCAGTCACCTCCACCTGCCATGAGGGCCCTCAGTGACCAGGGTGGCAGTGGCATCTGCTTCTTTGGTGCAGGAGGGCTTGGTGTCCAAGGTCCACGGCAGGGCTGTGTCACTTTAATCTGGACTTGCATAACTTTAAGGTCTAAGCACTTTAAAGGATTTTAACTAGCCCTGTGCAGTGTGCTAGAGGGTTCTGGCTTCATCTTTCTCCCATGGTTGGAGCACTCCTAGCATTGTCCTTTTTAAAACGTTATTCTAAATCTGTTGCATTTGTTCATTAAAATTTTTGTTTTTAAAAAATCAGCTGTAAACTAAATAAACTAGCAAAAGCACTGTTCCATTAGGAGAGGTAATTAGATTATTTGCCTGAATTCTGCTGTTGCCACTCTCCTTTTTACTCTTTTTAGAATGGTGTTTCTCTAGGCCTTAAAATCAGATGAAGGAATTCCCGTTGTGGCTCAGTGGTTATCGAGTCCGACTAGGAACCATGAGGTTGCGGGTTCGATCCCTGGCCTTGCTCGGTGGATTAAAGATCCAGCATTGCCATGGGCTGTGACGTGGGCCGCAGACGTGGCTCAGACCCCACGTAGCTGTGGGTCTGGCGTAGGCCAGCAGCAACAGCTCTGATTAGACCCCTAGCCTGGGAACCTCCATATGCCGCGGGAGCGGCCCTAGAAAAGACAAAAAAAATCGGATGAAGAATGGAATGTTCTTCTAACTATTTATTACCTTTGGAAAATGTGGGTTTGAAAAAAGAAATGATGAGGTGATGAAAAGTGATTCTTAAAAAAAAAAAAAAAAAGTGATGCTTGCTTTATCAGTACATATAGCTCACTCTCTTTGAGGTTGCCCCTTCCTTAAAGGCATCTGTCTCTTACAACATGCCTTTTGCTATGAAATGTTGAGAGAAGTGTTTCTTGCCGACGCTTTGCATATGGTAGGGATTCGGAAAATATTTGTTGGCTGCCTAGCCACAGAAGGCTCTTTTGAGAAATTGCATTTCTCTCCTGCTGCTGATTGTGAAGGCTACCAGGTAGTCCTTCCAAGGCCTGAGGAGCTGGCTGACCAGCAGGCAAGTCTCAGTCATGACATTTGAATGCATCATTTTCTCTGGGGAGCCTTAGACTGTCAGATTCAGAAGAAAGCGGAAGGTTTTCAGAGATAAAGGAAGCCTTTTGCTTCTCTTGCTTGGTCGTTTGGTTGGGAAAAGCCTGGCAGGCAGATACTCGAGCTCCAGGGAAGGTGACGTGCTGGGCTCCCAGGCCGGGTCCTGCCCTCAAGGCTGCCGTCTGCTGGGTGGCTGTGTCCAGAATGCAGCCCTTCCCTCCCACTGGCCTCCCGTTGGGGCAGCTCCTGAATGAAGCATTCTTCTCCTGCCAGAAATAGTTTTAAGATGGGAGAGTGGTGCCTAGGTGGCGAAGGGTTGTTTTTATTTTTATTTTATTTTGTTTTTTAAGTGCTAGTGCACCGAGTCTAGACGGCACGGGTTGAGGGGAGCAGCCGTAACACACAGCACGACATTGTTCCTGTCCTTTGAGGGAAGAAAGGTCTCCGCAAACTCCAGCAGAGGGGAAGAATCACACTTCTGTTTCTAAGGGAAAATCATCTTTACATTTAGCAGTTTCAGACTTTTTCTGGAATATTCAGCCAACCTTCTGTCCCAAACCACTTGCTCAACTGCATATTCAATTGTTCCCAAGGACATAAGGGCCAAGACAGATAGACAGAGAGCCAAATGTTCCTTCATTGGAGGCAGATGCCTGATTTAAGCCTATCGGCCTTATCTCCCAACTGTGAGCCCAGCCGGCCTGCCGGGGTCACTTGAGTCAGGGCCACTGAGGGCCCCTGATGCTTACTGCCAGTTTGCTTCATCAGGCCTTGCGAGTAGCTCTGCCTGAGCTGCTGGGATCCTTTGGCTTAGGAATGAAAGGAGGTCTTCCCGCATGCCTGCCCTCCCTCTCCTTCTCACTGCTCCCTCTCCACGCACCTTTCCTGGTCCAGGGTCCCCTAGGCAGCTGTCCACTCTCTTGGCTGCTTTCTGGTTTCTTCTTCTTACGGTGGAATCCTAAGACTCTGAACGTGCCAAACCCATGGAACACATTTCCCTGCCTTTCCTCCTAAGTAGAATGACCATGACACCCTAGTGTGACCTTCCGAGAACAGTGTTCATTGGCTTTAAGTAGAAGCATCCTGGTGGGGACTGTGGCCACACCTGCCATTTCTGTAGAGACGTCATGTGGGGCTCTGAGCTGGAAGCCTGGGGTCCGTGGTCACAGGCAGGGCAGGAGTGAAGAGCAGTGATACCTCTCAGCCTCTGCCACCCCTTGGCCCTGACCGCAGCAGTATGGCCTGATTCAGGGAGATGATCTCAGAATCACTGGGAGAGTCAGAGGGCTGCCCTCTCTGAGATCTCACCTGGGCCCTGCCTGTGTTCAGACACGCGTGTTGCACCCACTGTGCCCTGGAGGACCCTCAGGACCAGCTGGTGCCCCTCTACCGGCCTGCTCTGTCCAGCACCAGCCTCCCTGCCCTTAAGTCAGGCTCAGACCAAGAAGAACAGAAAGGCCAGCAGCACAACAGGACACAAACTATGTGGGGAGAGCCAGGCCACCATCACAGACTGGTCGTCAAAGGTGCACTCATTCCCCTCTGGCCTTGCAGACATCCCCACAGTACATCAGCATTTCTAGTCCGATGCTATACATCTGGGGACTGGGGGTAGGAGATGAGCCTGTCTCTGTCTGGCTCTCCCTCCCGAGAGACAATGAGAAGTTCCCAATTAGGGTCCTGGAAAAGGTCGGGGAGCCCCCAGGAGAGGCCGGGAGAGAGGCCTGCAGGGGTAGGGATGGTGAGGAGGGGGCCAGGGTCCCTCGTCCAAGGCACAGCCAGATCTCCCCAAGCCAGCTCCTTACAGCCTGTCACCCACCCCAACCCAGGACAGCATCCCCCTCCCAGAACAGGCTGTGGTATCTGACTCACCTGCCCAGCACCCACAGGGCAAAGCACCTTCTAGGCAGCTTTCAGTGAGTGTGGAATCTCAGGGCCTCAGTGAGGAGGAAGCTCTTGAACTTGGCAAGTACTTTAAAAAATAGGTGTTGCGCCCAAGGCTCTCTCGTGACATTCAGAGCCAAGTAGAGGACATTCTTGCCAGGTCTTGGGAACAAATGGTTTTAAATCTTAGAACTTTTTGTCAGTTAAAGGAAGGTAAATAGGACCATGACTGGTGACACCAGCCTGTGCAAAATTATTTAAAGTCTGTAGGTGTCAGATAGAGAAGGATAAAATAGACACTTTTATAACCTTTCTAAAAGTGAAAAAGAAATTCAAGCCTAGTATAATTCCCATGAATGGAAAAGAGGTCCAGCTTTTAAGTATCTTATTTGGAACTTAGGATTTTCTAGCGAGCACTTCCCTTATGTCTTAGAAACCCAGGCTGCAGCCAAACAGTTTATGACATCCATACCTCCCTACGTATGCAGGAAAGACAATAAAAGAATCTTTAAAAGCAAAAAGAACTTACCTATTCTTCCTCAACTTTAGCAGGTTTGGAAGTTTACCATTTGGACAGTTTATGATTTAGTGTGGCTTGTCTTTTATTAAAGAATTCACCCACCGCACGAAAAGGTACTTCAAATCTATAAGCTTTGAATTTTTAGGATGTGTTCCTTTGACTATTAAAAGAGTTATATATAGAGCAGACCATCTATTTTTATTTTTGTTTTATTTTTTATTTTTGCTTTTTAGGGCCACACCCACGGCACATGGAGGTTCCCAGGCTAGGGGTCGAATTGGAGCTACTGCTGCCAGCCTACACCACAGCCACAGCAATGCAGGATCCAAGCCATGTCTGCGACCTGTACCACAGCTCACAGCAACGCCAGATCCTTAATCCACTGAGCAAGGCCAGGGATCAAACCCAGAACCTCATGGTTCCTAGTCGGATTCGTTTCTGCTGCTCCACGATGGGAACTCCCCCATCTGTTTTTTCAGATGTTCAAGAATTAACTGTGACCCTTCTATACAGCACAGGGAAATGTGTGTGATTGGGTCACTTTGTTGTACAACAGAACCTGATGAAACATTGTAAATCAACTATTCTTTAATAGTAATAATAATAATAATAAAAAGATATTGGATGTTTTAGAACTGAAAAAAGGAACTCGACTGTGGATTAACCAAATACTGCCTACTTGTCTGGTATTTCATTAAACTAGACCATTTTACAACAGCTCTGTTACATCGTAAGTAAGTAAATACATAGTAAGTCTGATGGATGGTGGTGATCCAACCCTTCCTATGAGCCAGGCATTGTTCTGAGCAATCTGTGTGTATTCACTCATTCAAAACCCCTAACAAAGGGGTGGGTTTAGGAATTTTTTTTATCTCCTGAAGAAACTGAGGCTGAAAGGAGTTAAGACACAGCCCAGGGCTGGGTGGGGCTCTGGATGCCCCTCTGGGCAGGAGCTCAGGTGAGACGGAACTGAGTTGAGGGCCTGCACATCCCCCAGGAGACCTTTCCTCTGTCTCCTGGTGTCCAAGCCAGCTGGGAGTCAGGAAGGTACCTTGGCTTTGCTGCCTGCAGGCTCTTCCAACTTTAGCCAGCTGCCAGCACCTGAAAGGCCAGGCCCCAGTGCCTTCTCTGCAGCAGGTTATCTGAACTAGTGGGGAAGCCACATGGCCACTGAGTCCTGATCGAGTACCTGCGTGGCTAGACCCACACCGCCTGACCCCAGGGCCTTGCAGGGTTGCAGCACACAGCCTGGTTTCTCATCTCTTCAGGAAGCTAGAAGCCCCTCTTTCCTTCAGGCTGGCTCTGTACTCCAGTCCCCTCTCCGGGGCATCCAGCTCTGTGTACACCTAGTACTGTATGAGGTCTGTACTCCTGGCTCATTCCTCTATAGGCCCGGGGGCCCTAAGGCAGCTCGTGGGATGCTCTGCAGTCAGGCCCTGGGGGAACCACACCTGGGCCCTCAACATTTGTTCTGTTTCTTTTTTTTTTTTTTTTTGGCTTTTTGCCATTTCTTGGGCCACTCCCACGGCATATGGAGGTTCCCAGGCTAGGGGTCGAATCGGAGCCGTAGCCGCCAGCCTACACCACAGCCACAGCAACACAGGATCCAAGCTACATCTGTGACCTACACCACAGCTCGCAGCAGCGGTGGATCCTTAACCCATTGAGCGAGGCCAGGGATCAAACCCGTGACCTCATGGTTCCTAGTCGGATTCGCTAACCACTGAGCCACAATGGGAACTCCTGTTCTGTTTCTTGATATCCCTTCAGTTAACTGTTTTCTTGCAGCCCTTGTCTGCCTTCGTGTATTTTTTTAGAGTATGGTTGATTTACAGTGTTGTGTCAATTTCTTCCATACAGCATAGTGACCCAGTCATACATATCATATTCACAGGTTTTTCTCATACCGTCTTCCATCATGCTCTCCACCAAGAAACGACATAGTTCCGTGCACTGTATAGTAGGACCCCATTGCTTATCCATTCCAAATGTAGTAGTTTGCATCTACTGCAAACCTGTTTCCCCCCAGTTGTAAATGTTCCCTACTTCTAAGATGAGCATTTGAACTTGAATGATGCAGCGATTCTCATTGTTCACAGTAGTCATGAAGTCCTCACAAATACTGACTTCTTGAATGTAGAACCATCGCTCCTAGGAGAAATACACAGGTGAGGTTCCTGGGAGCCTCTGGTCACTACGTGTTTGTCAACTGATCAATAAAGAAACTTGTTTTATACGTGTTTCTGTTTTATACAGATACTTTACTATATATACTATATATATACTCAGTGACATTGAGCTCATGGTCAGCTGCACTGTCACTCAGGCCTGAACAATGGCTTGTGTTCTCTCTGTAAGTCACATCAGTGCCTTCCTGTGCTTAGAACACCTTCCTGCACTGCAGCGCTGCGCTCTGGGCCATTTTAATCAGTGAAACCACCAACGCAAAGCAAAAAAAAATGTGAGAAACATGGCATTAAGTAGACCACAAGAAGGATACTTGTTTGCAGTTTGAGATTACTCAGTCTCAGCTGGGAATACAGACATTGGGCAGCTCAGATATTTGGCCTCTCTGTATGAAAATGACCACAAAACACCACAAGTATTGGCTTGGGGGTTACAAATAAATTTTAGTTGCGTAGGTGAATCTGAAAATGTAGAATCATGATAATGAGGATGGACTGTGTTATTTTATTGTCTTTTTTATTCCCCATCCAGTTGAATCTCGAATTGGAAGGAATATTTAAAGCCAGCTAATTTAGCCCCCTCATTTCACATAGAAGAAAAACATATGCTGTAAATTTAAACATTGTGTTTAAAACACCGTATTATAGCCCAATTAATTAATCATGGGCAGCATTGTCTAAATTAATGTACTGGATTAGTCTCTCTCTCTTTTAAGTTCCACTTTATTCCAGCCTGAATGATTTACTGTGGTTTGATCATCAAAAGTAATATCATCTAAGGAGAATTCACAGTGTGAACTAACTGAGCAAGAAAGTCATGGAATCTCTGCTTCAGACTCTTAGGATCATCCTACCAAGAATGTTCATCCTGGGACCTAGACCTAAGAAATGAGTCAGAACCATCTTGCTGTCCCCATACAGCTCACTCTGGGCCCTCCCTCCCATGTACTGAGTTGCTTTCCTACAGTCTAATAAGTCCATCCAGATTAACGCCTCTCCATCCACTCATGACCCGTTATAAGGTCAGTGAAAGGGTTTCCTGGTTGACTTTCTGGTTGGCCTTCCTAGATGACCCTCCCTTGTCATGGTCCTCAGCTCTGCAGCTACCTCTTCTCCCTGAGACAGATGCCACATACAACAGGCGATGGAAGCTGCTGCTTTCTGATTCTGCTGGGTCTCCTAGCCAACATGACCATAGAACTGTCTGTTGAGGGACTGAGCCCTGCCTGCCTGGGCCCAGCCCTGCAGCTTGGAAAGAGGCTGTCAGGGGGTCAGGTCTGGCCTTGAAGCTGAGCTGGAGAGAAGTTTTCAAGGTGGGAGTAAGAAATAGAGACAGACTTCGGAGATATATTATGCGTTCAGTTCCAGATCATCTCAATAAAACAAGTCACGTGAATTTATTCTTTCCCAGTGCATATAAAAGTTAGGTTTCCAGAGTTCTCTTGTGTCTCTGTAGGTAAAGGATCCAGCCTTGTCACTGCAGCAGCTTGGGTCACTGCTGTGGTGCAGGTTTGATCCCTGGCATGGGAAGTCCACACGCCTTGGGTGTGGCCAAAAAAAATCAAAAAGTTATATTTTCAACATACTGTGGTCTGTTAAGTGTGCAAAAACCTTATGTCTAAAAAGACAATGTACATGCCTTAATTAAAAAAAATACTTGATTGCTAAAAAGGGCTCACCATCATCTGAGCCCTCAGTGGTCATAGTCTTTGAGCAATAGTAACTTCAAAGATCCCTGATCACAGATACCATAAAAAATATAATAATACCGAAAACTTTTAAGTGTTGTGAGAATTACCCAAACGTGATGCAAACAAGAAGTGAGCAAATGCTTTTGGAAAAGTGACGCCGACAAACTTGCTTGCTACAGGGTTGCCACAAAACTTCAATTTGTACAAAATGAAGTAAAGCAGTAAAAGGAGGTCTGCCAGTGCTGGCTTGTAGTGGCTTCCCAGCCAGAGCAGAAAGACCTGCACGGGAAGTGAGCTTCTGCCCGTGGCCCCTAATCCTGCTTTCCTGACCACTCGGTATGCTTGAAATTATTTTTACCTTTGGCTCTGAATGTCACTCTGATGCCACGAGATTCTAAGCTTTGTGATTTGGCGAGTGCCTTCAGTTTAGTAAATTAGGAGCTCGTTTCTATGTATTTACAAGAAATTAGATGGTATCATGTACTAGAGGAAACTGGACGGGAGTAGCAGGAAGTTATTATGAAAGCTGCAGGGTGGGAGGAGAACTTCTGAGGGGTGTGGGGATGAAGGAACATCTGGAGGGTCAGTAATTAAGTCTGAAATGTGGCTCAACAGGAAATGACACGTCCCTGTCCCCAGAGCCCTCTTCCAAGTAGGCAGTCCCCACCACTTGAATATCGCTGGGTCTGGAAGTGGCTCTTGTGGGACCTTTAACGCCTCAGGTTTCTCCAGGGTCCTGGGAAGATGGCTTTGTGCACAGGCAACAGTTTCAGAGTTTGGTAGCAGAGGAACATTTTCAGTTATCTTGGGAGCTTTAAGCTCTCTCTAAATCAGTTTTTGTGATTAAAATACAATTTATCTGTGTATGTGTGTTTCTGTGCCTTGTTTAGCCTAAAGTCAGATCAGCCAACCTTTCTGACTTTGCAGCTGAAGTCCCGAGAAAGACTAGGAACCGCCTGTCACTAGAGGCTTTAACAATCTCGTGGAGGATGGCTCACTCCCTGAGATGGGTTTTCCTCTAGGTGTTGACACCAGGGCTGGGTCCAGGGAGGTGGCTATGAGGGTAGGTAGGCTTCCCTTTCTTTTTCCCTGTTCCTGTTGTCTGAAATCCTGTGCATGTCCCGTGGTTTTTATTTCCCACCCTTTTTCCAGCCCTCTGCTACCTGCTCACCCTGTGTTCCAGTTAACATGCTGCCTGGCTTGTGCCCACCCAGCGTCAGGTGTGCTGTGAGGCCTCTCCCTTCAAGGGTTTTGCGGCATCTCTGGCCACATTTGTTTTGGTGTCTAACCTCAAAACCTTTTTTGTTTTTCTCTTTTGTTTTTTGTGTTTTTTATTTTAGGGCCACACCCGAAGCAAATGGAAGTTCCCAGGGGCAGTGAATCGGAGCTGTAGCCACAGGACTATACCACAGCCACAGCAACTCAGGATCTGAGGGTCTGCAATCTACACTGCAGCTCATGGCAACTCGGATCCTTAACCCACTGAGCAAGGCCAGGGATCGAACCTGCATCCTCATGAATACTAATCAGATTTGTTTCCACTGCACCACAATGGGAACTTTTTTTAAGAGGCTAGCACTGGGGTTAGGGTTTTCTTGCTGGGATTCCAGATCCCCGTCCCAACTGGCAAATGGTTGGGGTCGGGGTGGGGACAGAAAACAAAACTTTGTTATGACTTTTGTTTCTATTTGGCCCTAGTCTTGCTGTTCAGCCCAGGAAAGCATAGGGTTATTTAGTGAGTCTTCACCTGGAGGAAGAGGAGTCCCCTCCCCCAACAGCCACGCTGCCTTCTTCGTGTACAGCGGCCAGGGAATGATTTACCTGGAAATATGTGTGTGCCTGGTGGGGCTGGAACTCTCTGAAACTTGACAGAGTTTTCTGTTCTGTGCTGCATATGCCTCAGCAGGAGGGGCTGCTAACCAGTAAACACAGACAGTAAAACTTGAGAGAAAGCAGTGAAAGAAGTCGGCATCTCTAAATCAGCTTATGATGTATGCAAATCATGTTTTCAAGTTCCCGAGTCTCCGAGGGAATTACATTGCTGTTTATAACCGTTTTGATTGTTCTTTATGACTCGGGCTCAGTCGAACCAAGCGTTGTAATTCCTGAGAGACGCTGACCCCACCCTCTAATCCCCTCTCCCCAGAGGAAAGTCGGGCATAATGGGAAATGCGCTCTTCATAACAAACTGTGTGCTGGCCAAGCAGTGGGGAATTATTGATGTGCTACTGGGCAGAGGGAGGCCTTTCCTCAGTTCACAGATCACCTGGATAAGCAGTGGGTGGTCCGGGTGAAGGCTTGTCTGCTTATTCTAGAGAGCATATGAGACAATCCTGGTGAAACTGTCTTGAGTGGCTGGGTTTGGTGCTCGTCCTCAGATTCTACCCCAAATGGTAAAGCCCCCCTGAGTTTATAAAGAGAACCATCATCCATGCCCATCATGAGATGGGAGTGGAAAGAGCCTCCAGCCTTCAAGCAGGACCACTGGGGCAGTCATCCTCTATGACTCTGGTCCAGTCACCATAGCCTCGACAGTGCATTCAGCACAGGGGGCCAGTTCTGGCCCCGGGTCCCTTGTCTGTCTCCTCTTTCCCAGCTTCTTTTTTTTGTTTGTTTTTTTATTTTTTGTCTTTTTAGGGCTGCACCCACAGTATATGGAGGTTCCCAAGCTAGGGATCCAATCAAAGCTGTAGCTGCCAGCCCATGCCACAGCCACAGCAATGCATGATAGGAGCCGCGTCTGCAACCTACACCACAGTTCATGGCAACGCCGGATCCTTAACCCACTGAGCGAGGCCAGAGATCAAACCCACGTCTTCATGGATGCTAGTGGGGTTCATTAACCACTGAACCACAATGGGAACTCTTTTCCCAGCTTATTGAAGAGAAGTGCAGGTCCCCTCAAGCATCAGTGCGAGGCAATGTGGCACAGAGATGGATGCAAGGGACTCTCGAGCCTCAAACCCCAAATCTGCCTCTCGGTAGATCTGTGACCTTGGGTGGGCATGGTCCTTGAACTCTCTCTGGATTAAATGAGTCAGTCCTTGTAGATTTCCAGACCAGTGGCCAGTGCCTGGCATGCAGTCAATTCAGAAAGTATTTGCTGTTGTGATTAATTAGTATTATGACATATCTTCAAGGCCAGTCTTTGAAACAGAGTAGTGGGGTTTTAAAGCCTTGCAGACCCTATGCAGTTGAGATGAGCTGGCCAGAGACTACTTAAAAGAAGCTGCCTCCTGGGTACTAAGGGGCCTGATCCTCCATTGTGGTAGTTGAGTCTGCACAAGGAGATGTTCCCTAAATCTCTCTAAGCAAATTCCAAAATGATCAACCTCTTCTGGGCAGATGATGTAACTCCAGCAAGCATGTCTGAGAGTGAGATATAAGGGGCCCGAGGTAGGAAGAGCCTGGATCTGTCGCCTCGAACGTGATTAGAGCGCCAGGCGCTGAGAGCTAAGCCCCTCCTTCTCTGCCAGGAGCATCCCCGTGGTGCAGACGCTACGGACCACTGCCCTGAGCACCGCCTGTGCTGACCACTCAGACCAGCGCGTGGGCTACCTTGAGCACGTGGTGGCTCGAATCTCCATCTCCCACCCTCGCCGAGGAGACCTGCAGATCCACCTGATTTCTCCCTCAGGAACCAAGTCTCAGCTTTTGGCAAAGAGGTAAGTCCAGACTGGCCTGGGGGCGGGGCTCCCAGGACCCTGCAAGGCACTGGGCACACTGGGGGTCCAGCTTCCTCTTGTATTCACTCACATGTAGACTCCACAGACCTGAAAAATAGCCTCTGGAATCTGTCCTTCAAAGCTGCCCTAGAAAACTTCATTTCAGGCAGTAAGTGGTAACAGAGGTTTGTGGTTGTTTGGTTGTTTAGTGGAGAGATGCATGGGATTCTGGCTACAACTTCATTGCTGTGTGCATCAGAGATCATTTTTTATCACATTTATTCTACATTTGAAGTGACAGCCTGTGTCAGAGGGGCACTGCTTTGTGTCCTGGGGTAGAACCTGCATGGGCAGGAGGCTCTGCTCTGTGTAGTTCTTCCCCACGTGCCAGGAGGGTCCCCATGTGGCAGACGCACTCGGAAGCAGCCTCTGGAGTTTGGAGCCTGGTGCAGTTTGTGGCACACAGTTTGTGCAAGGCTGTGAAGTCATTTCTCTTAGAGACTTAGAAACAAGAAGCACTTTGATGCATTTATGTGATTTGTAGGTCATCAGCGTGAAGGGATTTTGGGAGCTTGGGAGAAGCTGGAGGGGACTGGGCTTCTTTTTCCACTCCTTCTAGCTAAGAGGCAGAAGGAGAAAAAAGGTTTCATGGACACATCAGCATTTCCTGCTCCTCTTAAAAAAACAGAAGTGGCAATCATGCCCCCCAGCCCTCAAGAAGTACCTGAGACTACCCTGCCCACTGGGCTATAGCCTCCACTGTGTGTTTGCTCACCCTGGGCCCACTGGCCTTGTTTGGGTTATTTGCCAGGGATGCAGCCCTTATTGGGGCTGTAGGATTCAGAAGTGGGACGAGTTACAGCCTCCAGACAGGACCAGGCAGGAGGTACCCCTTTTCTTGATGCTCCTGCATCCCACCCCCGCTCTGCACGAGACGGAGATGGATCTGCAGCAGTGAGAAGCAGTCAGGCTTTGTCTGAGAGTAGGGAGTTAGTTGTGTCCTCCTCACCCCTGCCTGGCCTCCCCCAGCAGTCTGGCCCCAGACTGGTCCTCAGTGCACTGGAAGCACCCAGGGACCGGACCTTGGCTTCATGGGCTTCCAGGGTTGGAACCAAGGTTGGCACTTGCTGAGTTCCTCCCTCATGGCACAAGAGTGACACAGGGCATCTCTTCCAGATCCAGGCCCCTCTCTGCATGGGCAGGAGCATTTTGAGGGTGCCAGATGGCAAGCTGCAGC
Source organism: Sus scrofa (assembly GCF_054392235.1). Taxonomy (NCBI): domain Eukaryota; kingdom Metazoa; phylum Chordata; class Mammalia; order Artiodactyla; family Suidae; genus Sus; species Sus scrofa. The sequence goes on from NC_139383.1 coordinate 156,455,289, forward strand.
TTTGAGCTATTTTGCCACCAGAATTGTTATTATTGTTATCATCAGAACTGTTAGAGATTTCCTTTAAAAGTCCAAATTTCTAGTGTTTCTAGAAAAAATTGGGAGCTCTACGATATTGGGCCCACATTCCCCAGGCAGGCACTAGACTAGAGTGCCCCAGGGCCTGTCCTCGAGGTAGCGCCAAGGCTGGGTGTGAGCTCCGTATCTTCCAGGTCTTATAAGATCACCTCGCTGGACCTTCATTTATTCCCAGGCCACACCCCTAGAGGCATCTGAGTTGGTGATCCCTGAATCTACGCAGATGCTGGGTGTAGACCTCAAGTGGTGGCCTGCATTGACCGAGAGCCATTCAGAGGCATGGAGTGGGGGCCTCAGTGACCAGGGAGGCCCCATGTGGGTTCTGGAGCCCAGAGACTTGAGCTCACATCTGGCTCCTTCATTTCCCAGCTGAGCATCTGGGAGCTCCTCGGCTCTGGAAATTCAGGTGACTATTCTGTCACCATTAGGCGTATTGCAAGAGCTGGATGTGATGATGTAGATGGAAATTCTTGGCATGGTCCCTGGCACAGGCTATATCCTTCTGTCCTGCTTGCACCCGCCTGCTTGGCCACAGGAACCTTCCAGCACCCAAGCTCTGTTCTCCTCCCCTCCTAACTTCCACCTTTCTGCTCAGGCCCAGGGTCGGAGCATTTGGGATGAGAGAGCTCTTCCTACTGGGCTCATTCAGTTCATAGCTACTCACTTGCTGGCCTTCAAGCACCTTCAACCTGCCAGGAGCCACTGGGCCATCATCTGAGTCTTGGGATGTTGGTTATTTTCCAAGGCAGATTGTGTGATTACACCAAGAGTTTGTGTTTTAAGGTCCGATAGCTTCTCAGCCTCTTGGTTAAGGTCAAGTGTATGATCTACTACCTGCTACTTTATTTCACATCTCACTTAATCCAACAGCTTTCTTAGGTTGCCATGTGTTTTTCCTTCGAGTAAGTTGACCTTCATAAGCACCTCAGTCCTCAAAAGAGCTCTTCTTTGTTCTGCCCCAGTGCATCAGATTCAGTTTAGCATCGCGTGTGAAAATCAGCCTTGACCTTTGTAGTTTCTTAGAAAGAAATAGAGAGCGTTCCCCTCCCCCCACTATTCTCCATGCAGAGCACATTCTCTTTGGGTTTTTTTGGGGGGGGTTCTGTTTTTTTCTTTGTTTTTTTGGTTTTTTGGTTTTTGTCTTTTCTAGGGCTGCACCCATGGCATATGGAAGTTCCCAGGTTAGGGGTCTAATTGGAGCTATAGCCGCTGGCCTATGCCATAGCCACAGCAATGTAGGATCCGAGCCGAGTCTGCAACCTACACCACAGCTCACAGCAACACCAGATCCTTAACCCACTGAGCGAGGCCAGGGATTGAACCCGCAACCTCACGGTTCCTAGTCGGATCTGCTAACCACTGATCCACGGTGGGAACTCCAGAGCACGTTCTCTTGGTAAACATTTTTTTACAATGGGTGTTTGAAGGAGCCCTGATTGGGAATAGAATCTTACAATACACAAAATATATATCTGAATTTCTGATGAATGGTAAAAAGCCCTGGATTTAAAACCTGTTATCCCAAAACAGAGATAGAAAACTAGACTGTAAAAGAAGAATAAAATGAAGAGCCTGGAATTGTTTTTTTCTATGGAGGAGAGACGGGGGTGGTGGGGGGGCACCAGGTGCTGGGACAGAAGGGGATGCCAGTGACTTGCTCCCTGTTTCTGCCTGAACCGAGCATGCGAAACAGACCAGGGCCAGAGGTCCAGAAGGAAAGACCTACTTCCAGTTTGGAAGGACCAAGTAGCTTGCGCGCTTGCAGGGAGGTAGCCATGGGGGAGCACCCAGGGGTGCCTCTCACCCTCAGTGGATGACCACCAGGGTGGTTGTGTCCTCTCCTCCACAAGGGAACTCTGGAAACCTGCTAAGCCCTGGAGATTAAGGGACAACATCTTTCCACACATTTGCGTAGTTGTTCATTTTTCCTTATTGATATCTTCTGGAGAAGAACCACAAGAGCTGCAATGTGAAAGTTTTCTTCATTCCATAAACCAGCATTTTAGAAGGGCCTCCTCAGTGATGCCCTCGGGATTTGGGGGGACATTTCAGGTGGCCCAGCCTCCATTGGCTTTCATGCATTCCAGGCCCTGGGGGCATGGGCTCAGTAGGATCCCTCCTGGGGTGGAATGTGGTGAGGTGTTCACTGGTGATGGAAAGAACCCAGGACAGGAGTCAAAATGCTCCCAAGGAAACTGTAGCTCAGCCGGTCACTGGAAGGGGTCCTGTGATCTCTGGGCTGCGTTAGGATAGGGGGAAAAGCACCCCAATGAGGCTCTGTCTTAAACTGAGCGTGGCCGCTCCCTTGGAAGGTTTGGAAACCAGTGAGATGGTGCGCCAGTTGAGGGCCAGACCCCTTCTGCCCTGGGCGGGGGGCACTTCAACCAACTGTACAGTTACCTGAGTATAATTCCCAGGCAGGAGAGCCCTCCTCGGGCTGGTCGCCCCACCCAACACCCCTTTCAGGACCCTTGTGTTCTGACGCCAAATCTCCAATTGCAGATTGCTGGATCATTCCAATGAAGGGTTTACAAACTGGGAGTTCATGACTGTCCACTGCTGGGGAGAGAAGGCCGAGGGGGAATGGACCTTGGAAATCCAAGACATGCCGTCCCAGGTCCGCAACCCAGAGAAGCAAGGTCAGTGGCTCTTGAGATCATCCCAGGAACTTGTCAGCCTGTTTGTTACCTCTAGACTTTTATTCAGTCATTCTTTGATGCTTTTCTTGGAGGTAAAATTAACATGATATAAATTTCGCTGCTGTAATCATTATTAAGTGTATAATTCAGTGGCTTTCAGTACATTCGCAGTGTTAGGCAGCTATCACCACTGTCTAATTCCACAACTTGTTTGTCACTCAAAACAGAAATCCTGATACCCATTAAATAATCACCTCCATTCCCCATCCCCGCCCAGCCCCTAGAATCTCCTTATCTACCTTCTCTTTCTGGATTTGCCTCTTCTGGACATTTCATCGAATGGAATCATGCAACATGTGACCTTTTGTGCCTGGCTTCTTTCATTTAGCATAATGTTCATTCATATTGTGCTGGTATCTTACTTTATCCCTTTATAAGCCTAAATACCCTTCCATTGTATGGATACACCATGTTTGTTTATCCATTCGTCGGTTGATGGACAGTAACCTAGTTTCTACTCAATAGCTAATGTGAGCATCCACGTACAAGCTCTTGTGTGAACATATGCTTTCAGTTCTTTTGGTTGTATACCTAGGACTGAAATTACAAGAGGTCTATGTTTACCTTTTTGAGGAACTGCCAGACTGCTTCACAGTGGCTAGACCATTCTACATTCCTACCAGCAAGCTAGGAGGATTGTAATTTCTCTACCAGAACTTGTCCTTACCAGGACTTTTTAAAAAATGATAACCGTCCTAGTGGTTAGTGGTGGTGAAGTGGTGTCTCATTGTGGTTTTGATTTGTATTTCCTTAATGATTAGTGATGTTGAGCATCTTTTCACATGTTCATTGGCTGTTTTATATCTTCTTTGGAGACATGTCCATTTAAGTCCTTTGCCTACTTTTAAATTAGGTTGTTTGTCTTTTATCATTGAGTTATAAGAGTTTTTTAAAGATCATGATTTGCAAGTTTTTTTCTCCCATTCTGTGGGTTTTTCTTTCAGTTTGTTCATACTGTCCTTTGGTGCACAAATGTTTTTTATTTTGATGAAATTCCATTTATTTTTTCCAGTTTTGCTTCACTTTTAATGTCATATATAAGAAACCATTGCCTAATATGAGGTAACATAGATTGAATTCTTTGTTTTCTTCTAGCAGTTTTATCTATTAGCTCTTATGTTTAGGAGTTGGATTCATTTTAAATTAATTTTGTGTATACCATAAGGTAAGAGTCCAAATTCACTTTTTGCGTTTAACTGTCTAGTGGTCCCAGCACCATTTGTCAAATGGTTTTAATGCCTTGTCTAAAGTCAGTTGGCCACAGATGTACATGAGCTTGTTTCTGGACTCCCAGATCTATGTCATTGGTCTGTAGGTCTGTCCCTGTGCCAGTACCACACTGGGTTATGGTTACTGTAGCTTTGTAGTAAGTTTTGAAATCAGGGACATATGAGTCTTCCAACTTTCTCTTTTTCAATGTTGTATTTCAGGTCCCTTACAATTCCTTGTCAATTTCTGCAAAAAAAAAGGTCATTGGAATTTTGATGGCAGTTTTGTTGAATCTGTGGGTCAGTTTGGGGAGTATGGCCATCTTAACATTACGAAGTTTTCCCATCTGGGGACCAGATGTCTTTCCATTTATTTAGGGCTTCTTCATTCAGCAGTGTTTTATAGTTTTCAGTCTACTTCCTTGGTGTCATGTTCCTAAGTTATTATTCTTTTCGATGCTATTATAAATGGAATGGTTTTTAAATTTTTTCAGATTATTTATTTCCCTGGTAATTCTTGCTCCTTTTCATAGCTCTTTTAGATAATAATCACCTTTTTTATGGAGTTTTTAAATTTTTATTTATTTATTTATTTTTGTCTTTTTTTTACGCCCACACCTGCAGCATATGGAGGTTCCCAGGCTAGGGATCCAATCAGAGCTGTAGCTGCTGGCCTAGGCCAGAGCCACTGCAACGCCAAATCCAAACCACATCTTCGATCTACACCACAGCTCATGGCAATGCCAGATCCTTAACCCACTAAGCAGGGCCAGGGATTGAACTTGCATCCTCATGGATACTATTTCAGATTCATTTCCTCTGAGCCACGATGGGAATTCCTAATAATGATCTTTTTAACCAATCTTTTTGAATGCCTACTATGGGCCAGCTGTTGATCGAACTGGCAGGGTACATACACCAGAAAGGAAAGGCAGAATAACCATGATGTCTTGTCTTGTCTTGCACCACTGAGGTGCTGAGCTTTTCCACGGCTCTTTCTGTTGGACTCATGGTGAGGTATGCAGACTGCACTCCAGTCCTGCTTGCCTGTGGAGTGCGTTTCCCCAAGGGTTGCTTTCTCTGATCTGCTGTTCCCTGCGGCCTTCTCTGTGTAGATGTGTTCTACACAGAGAACACATCTTGATGACCCTAAACCCTTCCTCTGCTCTGTTTCTTTTCTGATGCCCCGTAAAACAGAGTTTCATGGATTTTTTTTTTAGGCCAGGGAGAAGAGAAGGGCATTGACTTGTTTTATGCAAAAAATTGACTTTAATTTTTTAAAGTATTCTGTAATAAATCATAATGGAAAAGAATATGAAAAAGGGTTTTTTTATTGAACTATATTTGATGTATAATGTGTTAATTTGCTGTACCAAATTTTTAAATCATTTGGAATTACCATCTTTTAAAAGTAGATGCTCCTCAGTTTGTCCTTTAAAAGCCCAAGGGTACTGGCCCGTATTAAACGTCGAGGACTGACTTGTCACGACAGCTACATCCCCTGCTACATGGGCACAAATCAGAGTCTCCACGCCAGCACTCACTATGGAATTGTGAATAGAGGAGGGAGAGGGTCTGACCCTCTGTGAGGACAGGCCCACTCTGACAGCTCCATCACTGTGGCCCCAGTGTGTGTTGGGAGGGCAGAGGCAGGGAGGCCAGTTAGGAGACCATCACAGTGGCAGGTTGAGGTGACCCAGACCAGGGGCAGTAGTGGAGGTGGAGTGGCTTGAAACTGGAGTCAAAAGAATGTGCCAACACATCGAATGTGGGCTCTGAGAGGAGAGGGGCACCAGTGACTCCAGAGGTTTTGTCCTGTGCAATGGGAGACACAGTTGCAATTTCCTAGGTCTAGAACAGCACAGGGAGAGCAGGTGCTGGGGACAAGACTGAGAGCCCAGTTTGAAGGTGTCTGCGACAAATCCAGGTAGAGGCTTATACTTGGAGGTCAGGGGAGGTCTGGACAGGAAAACACATTTAAGTGCCATCAGCAAATGGCCGTGAGTGTGGAGGAGCTCACCCAGGGGTTAGTGGGGAGACCCTGGGCATGCAGGGTGTGGGCACTAAAAGGGACTCTGTTTCCATAACAATGATCGCACACAGGTGCCCAAGCCAAGCTAGGGGCCTCTTCGGCGCAGCACAGGATTGCATGCTGTGCACCTCCCCTCCCCATCCCGCCTGCACCGCTCTTGTCCTGCATGGTAACCTTTGCCCTCTGAGGTCCTGTCTGGCTCCCTCAGTGTCCCCAGAGCCACCTGCTGCGGGGCTGGGAATAGACACAGTAGATGTTTGGTGAATGAATGACAGTAGTGATCATCCTGTGACCAGATGCTCTGTGTGCTGCAGAGGACACAGGCTTAGCGGAGGCAGGGCGTGACCCCAGATTAAGTCCTGAAACAGGCTGGTCTCCATCCTAGGGCATGGGGAGAGTCAGGGGAGACAGGGGTAGGATAAACACCTCCTGGTTCCCTCTATCTCTGAGCTTCTGTGACTTACAAGAAATGGGGGAAGGGGACACTTTCTTTAGCATTTGTCCTAGAGGGTCTGTACCTTCCCATAGCAGCCTCTGGGGTTGGCTGCACCCTGCAGAGCTGTCTTGTCTGAGCTGGTCTTTGGGGAACTAGGCATTGACACTCTGCCTGCTCTTCTTTCTGTGCAGGACCAGGATGGGCTCCTGTGTCCTGAAGCCAGCTCAGCACATCCCGATGTTAATGAGCGCTTCCTCCTCCTCCTCCTTGAGTGCAGCAGAAGTCATTGTTGGTTCCATCAGCATCTCTGCACAGTAGAGGGAGGGCAGGAGGAAAAGCATGAGAACCATCTTAAACTAGTCTGTTTTTCCAAGCGGGGTGACCCACAACCCTGAAATGTGCAGGTCAGCCCAGGGAGCCCTCAGCCTGGGAAGGTGCAGGAAGACCAGGGTTTCCCACTGACCCAGGGTCACAGAGCCCAGCAGCTGTCCCATCGGTGTTGTTGGTGCCGAGGTTGTGATGGATCCCACTGGGCATGTCTTCCCCTCCCTCGTTTGTCTGCTCAGGAGGTCTGTAGGGACCACCGACCTTGGTGCCGGGAGTAAAGCAGCAACGCAAAGCCATGGCGCTTGGAATGAGCAGCCCATTCTCCTCTCCTTCTGCGGTGATGCCAAGAACAGTTCCTGGGCCTAGGGGCTGCGTCTCTGTGTTGTTGATTTCAGTCTCCCTCAAATCTCTGCAACTTCATTGCTTAAGAAGAAAAGCCCAGCTCAGTGCCAGTAGTGTACTGGATGGAAGTGCTTTAAAATCTGAGCTAATACCCGGGGTTTATTGGGTGATTAAGTCATCTGAATGACATGCTCGCTCAAATAGTACTCACCTCCTGTCAGACTTAACTTGAGTTATGTCATTTGTTTTAAAACTCTTTTTATAAAACTGAGGAGCAGCTTAGTCATCTGTTTCCTTCTTCAGTTCCTGAGCCAAGGGAAGGGTGTGTCTTCTCCCAGAATCACTCTCCTCTGCAGGAGAGTGAGGGGTGGAATCAGTGCAGTCCTGCTTCACAGCTGGGTTGCATTTGCAAGTGGCTTTTCAGCCATTCCCATTGGTGTTCAGCGCACCTTTGTTGAATTCTACTTAGAGCCTGATCTGGGGATACTAGGACCTTTCCCTCACTGGGGAAGCAGGGCTGGGCTCAGGTGTGGGAGAGAGGGCATCCACTGTGGGCAGGTGGGCCAGCAGAGCCCCTGCAGACCACACCACTGCCAGGCAGAGAGTGGCACGGCCTGGGAGAGCAAGGGTCCCATCCTCAGAACATCTGTCAGGCAAGCGTGGCTGCATTTTGGAAAGCGTCCATCTCGAACACTCAGAATTTTTCACACAGGAAGTTCTAGTTCTCTGGGCAACGTGTGTGTTTCTCCTGTATCTGGCCCAGGGCAGGCCTGGATTGCTTCCTCTGGACCCTACTTTCCTGAATCTCTGGTGTCTTGGTTCAGGCTGCCGTAATAGAGAATCATAGGCTGGGGGCACTTAGAAACAACAGAAATGTGTTTCTCCCATTTCTAGAGGCTGGAGGCCCAAGGTCAGTGGCTGGAGTGGTCAGCTTCTGGTGAGGGCCCTCTCCTGGGGTGTAGATGGCCGCCTTCTTGCTGTGTCCTCACACGGTGGAGAGAGAGCTCGCTGGCTCTCTGGGGTCTCTTTCAGTAGGGCGCTAATCCCATTCAGGAGGGCTCCACCTGTAACCTAATTGCCTCCCAAAGGCCCCACCTCCTCATACGTCACACTGGGCTTAGATTTCAATTTGGGGGGACGGAGACATTCCGTCCATAATGACATCTGGCCTCAGTTCTGGGATGAAGATGAACACACTTTCTGGGGATTGTGGGGGAGGGGTTGTTCAGAAGGTGATGACCCAGGCCAAGTTTTGAGGGGCAAGGCCTCCCCATCTGCCTGCCCATGTTGGTGGTCACACCTGAGGTACAAGGCAAAGCCTGCATACCTGCACAGGTGAGGCCAGCCTCCTGCCCAGGTGTGTGTGCCACTCATCCTCCTGTGATCTGGGACTCCCACAGGTACCCCTGCTGCTTGCAAGGCTGCGGGGCCTCCCACTTAGTTGGGATGGAGCCTGGCTTTGAGCCGCAAAGTCCTCCCCCGGTCACCCAGTGCACACTTAGCTGCTACGTGCCAGGTCTGCTGGGCAGGCACAGGGCTGCCTTGTTCCTTCCTCACTTCTGCACCCTTTGCAGCCTGAGTGCCCTACTCAGTGCCCCACTCTGAGACTTTGGTTAGGGGTGTGGTTTCCCTCTGTGTGGGAACCCACACTCCCCTGTGGGGGGAGTCTGGAGGCAGCGATGTTTAAATGGAAAACATAATCAAGCATCCTTCCAATCCTCTTTCTGTGATTGACACTAAGTGTCTTATTTCATGGCCCCAGCAGGAGTTAGTTTTACATACTTGGCACTCACATCACAGTAAATACACTGTCTGACATAATAGATGGCATTTTTTCATTCTCTTGAACTCAGGGAATTCACTTTTCTCCCCAATTAAAATTTCTTTTTCTCTACTCTTCCCTCTGTTTCCAAAAGAGCAGCAACCCACATGTGCCAGGTTTTTCTTGGTTTCAGCAGCATTTCCAGGATCCCACTGATCTGAGGAAGAAGGAAAATTTATCAAAGCAGCAGGAGAGGAATAGGATGATCATTAATGCTTATGCATTTTCCATAAGTGCTATGGAAAAACACCAGTGGGTGTTATCTCATTGGTGAAAGTCAGTATAGAACCAGGGCATCTTAAACAGAGTCCTAGATGATAAGGAATTAAGTTTATGAAAATAAAAAGGTCTTATTGCGACTGATACACACCATAGTATGTGCAAGTGAAATATTAACAACATCTACAGTTTGCTTTAGAACACCCAGGGGTATGGGATGGGGCAGTGGAGAATGGGGAGGGATAGACAGAGCAGCTGGGCAAAATGTCGATGGTTGTTGGGACCATCTGATGGAGAGGTAGGAATTCACTGTCCTGTTCTCTGATTTGTGTGTATTTGAAAAGTCCCATCAAGGAAAGTTTTTTGAGTCTGGGTTAATAGATGCAAACTATTACGCTTGGAGTGGATAAGCAATGAGATCCTGCTGTATAACCCAGGGGGCTATATCTAGTCACTTGTGATGGAGCATGATGTGAGAAAAAGAATGTATATATATCTGTGTGTGTGTGTGTGTGTGAGTGAGTGAGTGATGGGGTCACTTTGCTGTACAGTAGAAATTGATAGAACACTGTAAACCAACTATAATGGAAAAAATTAAAGCAATTAAAAATAAATAAATAAATAAAATGCATATATGGGGAACATTTTCTTCCAAAGTGGTCAGGAGGAGAGACTATTGTAGAGGTTTGGAGTGCACAATTAAATAAAATAACGTAAAAATGTAGATGCTTTAGGAGTTACCACTGTAGTACAATGGGATCAGCAGTGTCTCTGCAGCACCAGGACGCAAGTTAGATCCCCAGCCCAGTATAGGGAGTTAAAGGATCCGATGTTGCTGCAGCTGCAGCATAGGTCCCAACTGTGGCTCAGATCTGATCCCTGGGAATGCCATGTGCCGAAGGGTGTCCAAAAAAGAAAAAAAGAAGATTTGGATGGTTTAGAGCAAATACACCTCAATTCTCCATGAGTGTGAGAAAAAAAATGTCCAGTAAGCCATTGAAGAACTGGGTTCTTTGGACTTTCTTTGCCTCAGTCAGTCAATCTTCAGTCTATCAAGGAATGAGGCATGTGTGAGTATGTGCGTGCAGGTATGCGAGTAGGTGCGTGTGCATGTGTATTATGCGTGGGTACATATGTATGTACATGTGTACACATGTATGTATGTGGATATAACACACACATGTGCATGTGTGGGTTTGGACGGGCTTGTGTGGGTTTGGACGGGTTTGCAGGTATGTGTCAGAGTGTGTGTATTTGATTGTTTTTGAAAAAACAGCACAGCCTGGAGGTGGAGCCCTGGAGCCAGCCTGCTCATCAGGCCCAGAACTGCCTCTCACTGGACAGGTCACTCTACACTGGCCTCGGGGCCTCGTCTGCATGGTTGTTGGGAAGATTAAATGAAGTGGCACGTGGGACAGGCTTAGGGGTATGAACATGACTCCTCCTCATGGCAGCTACTGAGTGTGTGTTTTTATCACCGTCTTGTGGGAGCAGAAGCCAGTTCAAGATACATCTGGAGCCTGACTGAGCTCACCCAGCCATCGGGGCACAGCCTGGACTCGGGAGTGCTTTTGACCTCAGTCAGGCTCAGCTCACTCTATCCCTCCACCCCACCTCCACCCCAGACTCCCCTCAGGTGCCCCAAGCAGGCACCCTGGATGGACATTTTCCTCTTTAAGGCTGTGGCCAGCGCTTTTCAACGTGTTTGGCTTTGGGATATTTGTGTTTTTTTGTTTGTTTGTTTTGTTTTTGCTTTTTAGGGCCGCACTTGTGGCATATGGAGGTTCCCAGGCTGGGGTCCAATCGGAGCTATAGTTGCCAGCCTACACCACAGCCACAGCAACACCAGATCTGAGCCACGTCTGCAACCCACACCACAGCTCATGGCAACACCAGATCCTCAACCCACCGAGTGAGGCCAGGGATCGAACCCACAACCTCATGGTTCCTAGTTGGATTCATTTCCACTGCACCACGACGGGAACTCCTGGCTTTGGGATATTTGTAATTGGGTTTTTTAACTTAAAGTATTGCAATTAGAAGGTAAAAATCAAATGAAATAACACAGACTAGTAGGTGCCTTGTATAGGCGTATCTACTCTGCATGAGGGTCAGGGCTCCTGGGAGGCCTTTCTCCTGAGAGGCTGCCTCACCTGGCCTGAGGCTCCAGAGAGCACTGGACTTCTGAGACCTCACTTAGACTGACAGGTATGGGCACAGCCCTTTATTTTTTTTTTTAACCTACAAGGTTCTTGAAATACAATAGGCACTTAGAATACCTGGTTATCGATTTTTAAGGGTTTTTCATGTACACCCTGCTCCTTCCATATCATTGAGATTTCAGTTCTTGGCAAATGTACCATTTTAAACACACTCCCAGTAAATATCACCATGAAATTAAGGGGAGGGGGAGCTTGACTGAATGATTATGAAGTTCTCTGGGACAGGGAGACTAGAGATGGAAATCTGGAAAAAAATTAAATGCAGATGTTTAAACATATTTTTAAACTATAATAATTAAAATGGTGTGGCATTGGATCTAGAACAGAGAGATGAGTCAAGGGGAGCAGAATAGATAGTTCACAAACAGCCATGTAGACACACCAAGTGTCGTGTTTCAAAAGGTGGGGAAAGAATAAAGTGAATAAAAGCTATTGACTTACCATTTGGAAAGGAAATCATTAACTTAGATTTATACACATAAAATTAGAAACTTCTGTTTGGCCAAAGATACCATACAATTAAAATTAGAAAAATATTTATAAAATATTTTGGACAAATTCCAGTCATTCACAGATGGTCTTTTTCACTTCTCTGTTGCCCGAGGACTGCAATCTTTTTCTTTTTTTCTTTTTTCTTTTTGACTTTCTAGGGCCATACCTGCAGCATATGGAGATTCCCAGGCTAGAGGTGGAATCAGAGCTGTAGCCTCCCGCCTACGCCACAGCCACAGCAACGCCAGATCCCTAATCCACTGAGCAAGGACAGGGATTGAACCCACATCCTCATGGATACTAGTTGGGTTCCTTAACCTCTGAGCCACGACAGGAACTCTGAGGACTGCAGACTTTTTCTGTGAAGGGTTTTGACTCAACTCTGCCATTATAGTGCAAAAACAACCACTGAAAATTTGTAAATGGAGAGCATGCTGTGTTCTAACAGAACTTTACAAAAACAGGCAGTGGCTCTAGCCTGTTTACATGTTACACTTGTATTGAGTATGTGCTTTATTACTTGGCAACGAAGACACCTGTTTGTTTTAGTATTTTTTGAGGTATCCCATTCAGGCCCCATTTTCCCACCCAAGGACCCGTATCCATATTGTCCAATGTGCTGGTGAATGTTGAACAGTTAGTGCTCTGAGGGGAAATTATGTGTGTCTACATGTCACGTAAGTTTATCATAAACTTTCCTGTTGCAAAGTACGTGTAGCACAAAATTCACAAATGAAAATAAAATATACACTCTTTGCTTTGTAAATTCCACCTGGCCCAGATATTGATAACTCAGAGCATGCTTTCATTAGTTTTCACCAAACTCCGGTAGCCATGGCCAGCCTATGGATGCAGCTGATGAGCAGCCAACTTTCCCAGGTAAATAGAGGTCTGAACTTCCTTTGTCAACGACACGCACAACTTCTTTGCCAAACTGGATAGTAGTTTTCAAAAACTGGAAGGATATTTCCACAATTTTTTTATGCTGCTTCCAGTGTAATGACCACAAACACAGTACACTTGTAAGTTTAATCTGTTATTAGCATTTTCTCTGTCACTTTCTTTAGTCTGGAAAATCACCAGTAAACCCTCCCTTGTTGCATTTGTCAATTTCCACATGCTCATGCTGCCACCGGAACTGAGTTCAAGGTGCCGAGGTGATGACTCTGCAGGCAGCGCTGGGGGGAGATGTGGGAGAGCAGCCCCTGGTAGAGAGTATTTCCACTATGTAGACAGAATACCTTGGAGACCACTGAACTGCTGACCTCTGCAGTAGGCAAATACCTGCTGACACAGAGTTCTAAAGTATAGGGTCACTTTCAAAGACAAGATAAAGGAGCTATGCATTAACCATACTGTTCTATAAGCAGCAGCACTATGCCCTAGTGATATGCACCAGTAACTTCCTTGCTAGTAGTTTCCTTTGTTATTCAATAAGAGATAGCTTTGTCATTACCTGTGCCTGTTCCTGCTCACTAACCTACATACATCACCTTCCTTAATAAAAGTCCTGTAGGCTAAAGTCTGGGCGTCTTTATTCTGCAGAATGGAGTGCTTCCTGGTCCCCCACTTTCTAAATGTAAAGAGTCTTGTGTGTTTTGTTACCTCTCGGTCCCTCTTTCAGGAGCTCCCGTTGCCCTGTAGCACTAGACTCGCAAGAATAGATGTAAATACCCCCCGCCCAAAATAGAAAATGACAAAGTAAAGTAACGAGGAAGCAATGATTTTTGAATATTGTTACCTTTGTTCTCAAATATAATTTGTTTAATTGTAATTTTGTATAGTTTAATTTTTAATAATGGCTGTGTTAAAACCCAGCTCACGTGTTCTTTTTTTTTTTTTTTGCTACATTTATTTTTATTTCTAAATGTGGTTTGTTTGTTTTTTGTCTTTTTAGGGCCACACCCGTGGCATATGGAGGTTCCTAGGAGTCTAATTGGAACTACAGCTGCTGGCCTACACCACAGCCACAGCAATGCCAGATCCAAGCCTCATTTGCAACCTACACCACAGCTCAAGGCAGATCCTTAACCCACTGAGCGAGGCCAGGGGTTGAACCTGCAACCTCATGGTTCCTAGTCAGATTCGTTTTCACCGCACCACGACGGGAACTCCTCTAAATGTTTTATATGGTGTAATATTGTTACGGCAGCTGCCCAGCAGCCCTGCGCCGAAGCATATCAGCTTTGGCGACAGCCCTATGGCTGTAGTGTACCAGCTCCAGCAGCTCTGTGGCTGCAGTGTATCAGCTCTTTTACCCGGTGAGAAACCAAGTGAGCACTCAGAAAGTTGGAGAACTCAGGTTTATTACGCCGGCGGGTTCAATGGAGATTGCTCTCCGGAGTCTGAGCCCCAAAGAAGGGTTTCACAAGGCTTTTATGGGCTACCTCTTCCAGATCCATGCTTGGCTGGTCGGACTGGAGTGAGGTCAGGCAAGGTAGTAGATGTGATAATAAGTTTACAGAAGCAGATGTGTGGGGGAGGGGTGGTTAGGGGCAGTTGGCTGGACTTCGATTAGTCATCATGGCTGGGGTCTCTCCTTTCTACATTTTTATCGGGACATTTTCGCCTACAATATTAACAGGTTTATTGTGCACATGTTCTTGAAGATGTTAACAATCAGCTCTTAAAGTCAATGTGAGGTGACCCCAGCACACTCCCGCGTATTGGGAATTGTATAGGCAGAGGTCTTTCTTTGGGGATGAGTTTGCTGCTTTTCTTCCCCATTTTTAAAAAGTTTATTGAAGTATAGTTGATTTACAATATTGCATTATTTCCTGCTGTACAATAAAATGATTCAGTTACTCATATACACATATACTTTGGGGGGGGGGCACCCCCAGGCGTATGGAGTTCCCAAGCCAGGGATCAGATCTGAGCCACAATTGTGAACTACACTCAGTGCTGGATCCTTTAACCCACTGTGTCAGGCTGACGATCAAACCTATATCCTGGCACTGCAGAGATGCCACCAATCCCATTGTGCCACAGTGAGAACTCCACACATACCCATTCATTTTCAGATTCTTTCGCACATAGGTTATCACATAATATTGGGTAAAATTCCCTGTGCTATACAGCAGGTCCCTGTGGGCCATCCATTCCATACACAATAGTGTGTATGTGCCAATTCCAAACCCCCAGTCCATCCCTCCTCCAGCCTGTGCCCTTTGGTAACCATAAGTTTGCTTTCAAAGTCTGTGAGTCTGTTTTGTAAATAAGTTCATTTGTATCATTTTTTTTTAGATTCCACTTGTAAGTGGTATCATATTAATTTCACTGTCTGAATTCACTTACTTTGATAATCTCTAGGTCCATCCATGTTGCTACAAATGGCATTATTTCATTCTTTTTTATGGCTGGGTAGTATTCCATTATATATATATGGCTATTATGAATAGTGCTGCCATGAACATCGAGGTGCATGTATCTTTTTGAATTGTAGTTTTGTCTGAATATTTGCCTGGGAGTGGGATTGTTGGATCATATGGTAGTTCTATGCTTAGTTTTTTAAGGAACCTCCATACTGTTCTCCATAGTGGTTGTACTAAATTACATTCCCACCAACAGTGTAGGAAGGTTCCCTTTTCTGCACACCCTCTCCAGTATTTATTGCTTTAGACCTTTTGGTGATGGCCATTCTGATTGGTGTGAGGTGGTACCTCACTATAGTTTTGATTTGCGTTTCTCTAATAATTAGTGATGTTGAGCATCGTTTTATGTGCTTTTTTGGTCCTAGATGAGTTTGCTTTACGGGGGGTGCATTCAGTTATGACCCCAGTTCAGACCTTATGAGGCGCTCTGCCCTCCACCCCTCAACTCCTCTTCATCCCAACAGCCAGTCCCTCTGAGCAGAGACTTGGCCCCTCCCCAAGGATCAGGCATCACAATCAGGGTCTCTTATTTCATTGGTTTATTTCTTTCCAAGACCCATTTGGAGGAATAAAGGTCTAATTGCCATTGGTTTAACTGCTTATTTACTAAATCAAGCTATTTTTTTAAACTAAATGTTGCTAATCAGTAAACAGTTGTCATTTGAATTCTCCATATGCTAAAAAAAAAAAGTCATTTTTCTAAGGGGGATAATTAAAAGAGTATTTGGTATAAAAAAATTCCAATACACATGCGAACACCTTCTTTATCTCTAGCATCTCAACTCTCATGGTTAGATGCTTGCAAAGAGAAGGTTATACTGTTATAGCCTTCATATAAAAAGAGTCACTAAGTCATTTCCAGACGTCCAAGAAATATGCAAAGCATCCCACTGAAAAAATAGACAAAGAGCTTGAAAAAGAAATTCATCAAGAAAGACTACCCGTAACCAGTAAACAAAATATATTGAAGATATTTCATCTTTGCAGTAATGTAATAAAATATAAATTAAAATATCAGAAGGTAAATATCATGATAACAAGCCAACAAGCAGAAGATCCAGGGACTGCAAAACAAAACCCAGAATGTGCCTGGCAGTTTGTACTTGGGGCCACAGTGATTTGGTATAAAGAGCATGAATATAGACATAAAAAGGCCTGGGTCCCAACAGTAGCCTTACCAACCACTGCCTGGGAGTCCCTGTGACTGATACTAATTCCCTGTGGGTGTGTTTGAGCCTCTGGTGGGAGTGAATGTTTCCAGCACAACCTGGTATGTGTTAAGTTGTCATGGAACTTGGTCCCTCCCCCTCCACCCCCCCACCCCCACCCCACCCCCCACCAGCTCACAGGTGGAGGTTCTAACCCCAACCTTCACAAACTGATTCATTTGCCCGCTGGGAAAGCTCCAACCCAGAGATAGCAGGTAGAGACCTGCCTCCATGCCTTTGAGGAAGATTAAACTGGCTGTGATTCTGGAGAGCCCAAATTTGGGAACAACAGAATGGGGGGGGGGGGGCCCTGTGCTGAGGGCATGCCAGGATGCCCACCAGTCAACTCCTTCAAGTCTGGCGCTCAGCAGGTCCATTTCTTCTTTTTAAGCAACATTTTTTTTTTTCCCAAACGAAAGAAGCAAAACTTTGCTAACGTACAGCTTGGTTTTGAAACAGCTGTGAGGAGATAATACACCAGGAGCTGAGCTGGCTTTGAGTGGCCCTGTGTGCCTCCAGGTACATCCCAGGGTCAGAGCCCTGTAAGGAGTGCCCACATATCTTGGCTTTATTTGGAGTTCAGCCCAGCACACCCAACTTCACTGGCTCGCTTCTATGGAATCTCATCTTTGGTTTTCTCCTTCCCGCTAACCTGAAAGTTGAGGCAGGGGCAAGATTAAAGGGGTTTGGCAGAATTTTAGCGTGTTTGCCAAAATGTGCTGAGTAAGCTATAGGGGCCCAGATAAGGTATGAAGCTCAAACCTGAGTCACATTCACACTGAGCTGCCTGAGAGAAGGCAGTGTCTATAGAAGGGGTGGGAGAGGGAGAACAGGCTGCTGGAGTCAGGGTGCGGCATTCAAGCCTGCTTGGGGTGAGCCCAGAGCAAAGTGTCTGGTGGGTGTGATTGAGTTCCAGATGGGTGGCTTTTGGGCCTGGTTCTAGAACCTCTTGGTCTCCTTACCTGCACATGCGTGATGGGAATAATAGTATTGCTTTGTGGGCCTGGGTGAGGTTCAGATATAGGTTTTATGCAAACAAATACTTCATGAGGAATTTTAAGGTTTTAGGATAATGACCTGAAGCATCTAAAGCATCAACACTCTCTCAGTGTTACACTTCCCTGGAACCCATCACATGTCTCTTTTATGTCACTTTCTGTGATTATGTCTTTTTTTTTTTTTTTTTTTTTTTGTCTTTTTGCCTTTTCTAGGGCCGCTCCTGCAGTATGTGGAGGTTCCCAGGCTAGGGGTCAAATCGGAGCTGTAGCCATCGGCCTACACCAGAGCCACAGCAACACGGGATCCAAGCCGCATCTACACCACAGCTCACGACAATGCCGGATCCCTAACCCACTGAGCAAGGCCAGGGACTGAACCCGCAACCTCATGGTTCCTAGTCGGATTCGTTAACCACTGCGCCATGACGGGAACTCCTCTGTGATTCTGTCTTGTGCTATTATATCGTGCCTTACATCCTAGGTCACTTGAATGGAAGGCAAGGGACCAAAGAAAGCCCAGTTAAGTACATTCTTTTCAAGCTTTACTCATGGTCATCCATGCATTCTACCTTGAATTGTGTGTATAGATTATGGTTTATCCACACATCTCACACCTGGTCCATCATGGGCTCTCCAGGTTGGTTCAGACCGGCTGCCCTTGGGCCTCACCTCTTGCTTGGTGGAGATATCCGGCCCCCTTGACTCCCCAGCTCCCCCAGCCTCCCCTGAGGTGCAGGCTGAGCTAGGACACAACTGCCTATTCCCACACAGGTAGGAGCTGCATTGGCTTTAGGGTGTCAGTCACCCCAAGAGGATGTGGGGAGGCTGGCCCTTTCTCTCCACTTCCAGATGAAGTGTGAAATCCAGGCTTTCCACTGTCAACTTAAAAAAATACACAACCTAATAGTTGAGAGCTGTGTTTTATTTGGCGGGCAAAACTGAGGACTTGAGCCCAGGACTCAGCTGCTCAGGGCTCCAAAGAGGTAAGGGAGAAGCCAGGATATATAGGGGGTTTTGCAACAAAGACCAGGTAGTTGGAACAGCTGAAGATTTCTGTTAATGAAAGAAAATCATCTGATAGCTATCTGAAAATCTATCTCGGCGCACTTAGTGCTTTTCTAGATATGGAAGATCCAAGAGTCTGGGCTCACTGAAATCCTTCCTTTGATGTGCATTTCAGCTATCTGGGGCCAGCATCCTGTGCTTTCTCATCCTGCATCCCCTTGAGGTGCACCGTTGAGAGGTGGCTGTGGTGGCCAAGGGCTTGGCGATGGGCAACCTGTTTCCATCCTAAGTTCCCTCAGGGTTCACTCTTTGCACGGCTATAATATGATGGCTTGATGGCTGCAACATCCTTTGTTTACTGATGTGGCAGCAACATTTCGGTTCACAGCAGCATCTAGCCAACTGCAGGGGCAGGTAACACAGCCTGGGAGTGCACTGGAAGTTTGCCCAGGGAGAACTGGGAAATCAGGTTCATGCCCTTCCCAGATGGCCCCACGAGGTGTATTTGGAAGACTTTCAACCTAGCAACCTGCTGCTTTGTTGTGAAGATGCAGCCAGCTTTGTATTTGTTTCCTATTTCTGGCCTTCCCTCCTGTTCAATCTTGTTGCCCCAGGATAGCACCTCCCAATACAGCTTCAGGCTGTGGGTCTTGCCACAGACCCTTGCTCTCTAGAGAATCTTTCCCAAAGCACCTGTTCAGAAGCAGATTGAATTATGTGCTTCGATAATCCCCAGGAACTACTGGAGAGGGATGGGCCATTACGGGTATCCCACTGAGACCTGGTCCAGTGTGACTCTGCACTGATAGTCAAAGCTTGCCTTTGGAGGTGCAGTGCTCAGCGCTTGGAACACGGAGCATGAGCAGTTGTTGGATGACGGCAGAAATGAAGGTGCCCGCAACAGTGAGCCTTGATTAAATCAAGAACTCATATCATTTGAATCAATTCTGTTTTCAGCTGTGCACACCAAATAAAATGTTTAACAATTGGTTGAAAGAGGAAGAAATTACTCTCTCCTGTGACAATTTTTCCCCTTTTTTCATCATAAAAAATGTCCATGGTTTCTTATTTTCTATTCAGTAGCCCTTTCACACATTTCTTTCTTCCTGAGAGTATAGCTGTTCTATTTTCTTGCTGGTTTTATTGACCACTGTTGAATTGACATATGTTTTGAGCTAATCTTCACTTGCAAAAGAAGAATGGAGATTTTGCAATCTGTGTTCAGTGGCTCAATTCATCTTGTACTGGCAGCTAGAACACAAGTCAGATTTCAAGCACGTGCCTTCTGTGCTGGCTTCCAAGTTTGTCACTAAACTCTCATTTCTGGAATGTGCGATTACAGAGAATCACTCTCAGCCTCCTGGAAAGCAGAAATGAAGGACTTGGGAGGTCTCCAGGCGCCATACCTACGGTTGTCCAAAAGTTCCATTTTTAACCCCATTTGCTTTGAAAGTACTCAGTGTTTCAGTTTGTCTCTGTTGACTGAAAAAAAAAAAAATCAACCTGAAAGTTGAGAGACACATTTTATTCAGCAGACATTCTGAGGACTTAAGCCCAAAATGTAGCTTCTGAGATAGCTCTGAGGGACTGCTCTGAAGAAAAAAGGGAGGAGCCAAAACC
Source organism: Sus scrofa (assembly GCF_054392235.1). Lineage (NCBI taxonomy): Eukaryota > Metazoa > Chordata > Mammalia > Artiodactyla > Suidae > Sus > Sus scrofa. Next base: position 156,475,371 of record NC_139383.1, read on the forward strand.
CATAGGGGTTTCTGCAACAAAGACCAGGTAGTCAGAACAACAAAAGATTTCTATTAATGAAAGAAAATCAGATATCTCAAGGTAAGGAATTTAGTGCTTTTCTAGGTATGGGAAGATACAAGAATCTGAGCTCACTGAAATCATTCCTCTGATGTGCACTTCCGCTCTCTGGGGCCTGAATCCTGTGCTTTCTCATCCTGCGTCCCCTCAAGGTGCCCCATTGAGAGGTGGCTGCATGTCTGATGGTGTGATGGTGGGCATCCTGTTTCCATCTTGAGTTCCTTCTGGGCTCGCTGTCTGGGCAGCTGTAATGGGATGGCTTGATGGCTGCAGCATCCTTTGTTTACTGATGTGGCAGCAACATTTTTCATATCTCTTTACCTCCCTATTGCTCTTTCCAGGGACCAAAATGGTGGCACCATTCCCCAAAGTGTCCTAGTTCAGGAGAAAAGGGTGATACTGAAACTGACAGCACTAATGGCCTGAACCTAGCCAGTACCCAGATTGGGATTTGAACCCACAGTTTTAAATTAGAATCACTTATCCAGTGTCTGGACTCACTGAGGTTCAGGTTTTTTATGCCTCCACGCAGAAGGAATTCAACAAGAGACGAGGTGATAGGCAAGAAATAGATTTATTAAGATAGGACACTAGTGAGAGATGCAATTAGGCAGGCAAGGAGACTCTGCCCCCAGATCCAGTGGGCTACAATTTAATCATCCAAGGGGAGTGGGGGTCAGAAAAGACCGCCTCTTCCTTTTTCTTTGAACAGTAGCTCCTCCTTAGTATCCAGTAAAGTGTGTATTCAAATCAGAAGGGAGGTCCTCAAACTCCTGCCCTCGGTCTGAATTGAAATGCAGGCCTCATCCCATCTCCTACCCAGCATCTCAAGCCTCCGCCAGTCAAGCAAGCCTCCCCCAGGAGTTCCCTTCTTGGCTCAGTGGTTAACGAACCCAACTAGGATGCATGAGGTTGCAGGTTCGATTCCTGGCTTGCTCAGTGGGTTAAGGATCTGGCGTTGCTGTGAGCTGTGGTGTAGGTTGCAGACGTGGCTCGAATCCCGAATGGCTATGGCTCTGGTGTAGGCCAGCAGGTGTAGCTCTGATTTGACCCCTAGCCTGGGAACTTCCCTATGCCACAGGTGCGGCCCTAAAAAAAAAAAGAGAGAGAGAGAAAAAAGAAAAGAAAGCCTGCCATGATTCTGATGACTTTCTTGAGCAGTTATTAACTTACAGTGATCTCCCAACATTCGCTCTCTATCTATGATCCTTTATTGGGACTTCTATAACCATCTGTGCCTACTCCATCCCTATCAATACCCCACTTGTTCCAGGTGTGTGTACATGAGTCATGGCCTTTGTTATCCTGTGTTTCCTGCTCATGGATGTAACAGAGAGAGATTTTTCTTTGAGGTTTCATTTTTGCAAATAAAATTGTTGATGAAAATGATAAGGGAAGTGGAAAAGCTCTCCTGAAACCCCTCCCTCAGGTTTTCCACTGTTGCATTCAGCTAGCAAGGTGCACTTGACATTCATGCTGCCCATACTAGTCAGCCTTCTGGCAATCAGATCCCCCATCCCAGAATACACAAGTGCATTTAGTGTTTGAAGATTAGACTTTATTATTTTCAGAAACACATCATGTTCGACAATATATCTACATTTCTACTTTGTGGTTTTTTTTTTTTTTCCTTGAGATTGTACAGAGTTCTAACCATGCTGCATATATAACCTTGTATTTCTTTTTGTTACTCGCATATCAAGCATGTTATGTATTTTTATAATACTTCACCAAGTAGAAATACCATAATTTATTGAAGCAATCCTCTATCATTGGACATGTAGACTGTTTTCTGGTTTTTTTGCTATTATAAATAGACAGCACGAAAGCTTTCTCCTAAATTTAAAATTATTTCCTTGGGATCATTCACCAGAAGTAAAATTACTAGGACAAATAAGAGGTGGAAACTACAAATATACCTACTCTTAATACATATTAGCAATTTGCTTTTCAAAATAGTTGATACAACTTACAACCTCATCAGGCACAAGTAGGCACTCTCATTTGGTAGTTCTAGAAAAGATAAATTATGGCTTTCCTTAATTGTGATAATTACTAATTAGGGTGAATACTTTTCCAGATGTTTGTATACACAGTTGTATGTGTTTAATTGCCCTTTCTCTTTTTGTCCAGAGACTATTCACTGCTGTTGTTATCAAGCTAATAGGTACTCCATGTAAAATAGAGATGTAATAACCCTTTCAGTGTCATAGCTCCTATAAATATTTTTTAGTCTATTATTTGACATATATATTTTAAGATATTTTTAAATTTCTTCTTCAGGGTTTTGATAATTATTTTTTATGTCCAGTGTGTTTATGATCTGACTTTGTTGATAATCTGTTTGATATTTTTTAAGTATAAGGTAAATATTTTTCCTAAATTGCTAACAAATTACCCCAAAACAAAGACAAATCAAACTGTTAGGAGATGTTCTGGACTTCCATGTCTGACAGCAGAAAACCTAAGAAGAAAACAAGGAATACGGGGGGCACAGCGGACACGAATCTGACTAGGCACCATGAGATTGCGGGTTTGATCCCTGGCCTCGCTCAGTGGGTTAAGGATCCGGCGTTGCCGTGAGTTGTGGTGTAGGTCAAAGACATGGCTCCGGTCTCGTGTGGCTGTGGCTGTGGCGTAGGTTGGCAGCTGTAGCTCTGATTTGATTCCTAGCCTGGGAACTTCCATATGCCATGGGTGCAGCCCTAAAAAGAAAAAAGAAAAAAGAAAAAAAAAAAACAACCAACAAGGAATAGCTAGACAACTATTAAACGAGTTGTTAAAAATAATTGTAGTCGGGCAATAGTTTCAGTCAAGGTAAACAGACAAACTGCTTCATGTAGAAAACAATATTGTATTAGGTTTTTTTTTAAAAAAAAAAATATATATATATATGTTTGGTGTTGTGCCAGGAGTATTTCATTTACGTGCCTCCCCTCTTCACCTTTCTCTACCCAACTCTGCCTCAAGGCTGGCCTATCCACAGACTCTGCCTACAGCTTCTGCTTGAGTTCAGCCAAGGGGAAACTCTAGCAGGAGCATGGAGGGAGAAGGGAGATGTTCCTGTATGAATTATTTATCCCTTCGGCATCTCTCAGGGTCACAGCCCCACCTGCGCCTCGCCTGTGGAATATATTACCCCTGTGGGCTTAACACCACTTCTGTTACCAGCCCCAGGGAACTCCACCATCCCTCATGGCTGTTTTGCTCTGCTCACACCTTTGTAAATTGTCTCTTTAGTAAAGCCTCATTGGATTATCCTGGTTTAATTATGCAGCTTACTTTCTGCTGGGACTGACTGCTATAACTGTATGTAAGAATAACATCTAAACTATGAGAAAACTAGGTATTCTTGTTATGGCTTAGTGGGTTAAGAATGCTGCATAGTGTCTGTGAGGATGAAGGTTTGATCCCTGGCATCATTCAGTGGGTTAAGGATCCAGCAGTGCTGCAGCTATGGCGTAGATTGCAGCTACAGCTAAAATTCAGTCCCTGGCCCAGGGGAACTTTTGTATGCAGCAGGTGCAGCCAAAAATAGAGTAAAATAAGAAATCTTTGGGAGTTCCCATCGTGGCTCAGTGGTAATGAATCTGAGTAGTGTCCATGAGGACGCGGTTTTGATCCCTGGCCTTGCTCAGTGGGTTCAGGATCTGGTGTTGCTGTGAGTTGTGGCCTGGATCCCCACATGGCTATGGCTGCGGAATAGGCTGGCAGCTGCAGCTCAGATTTGACCCCTAGCCTGGGAACTTCCATATGCCATGGTTGCAACCCTGAAAAGACATAAGAAAGGAAGAAATCTTTGGAACTGGATGATAATAAAAATACTGCTTATCTACTCAAGTGGAATACAGGCAAAGTAATGGCGAGAGAGAAATATATTGCCCTCGCTGTGTGTGTTAGAAAAGAGGCAAGACTAATGATTAATGTGCTGAGCATCCAACTTAAGATGGTAGAAAAAGACCAACAGCATAAACTCCAAGTAGAAAAAATGAATTTTTATTTTCTTTTATTTTTCCTGTTTTTGTTTGTTTCTTTCTTTTTATGGCTGCACCTTCAGCATATGGGAGTTCCCAGGCTAGAGGTCCAGTCGACCCTTGGACACCACAGACTTGAACTGTACAGGTCCACTTATACAGGGTTATTTTTTCAATAAATAAGAACTGCTGTCCAGTACAGTCTGTAGTTGGTTGAATCTCAGATGCAGAGCACAGCTGTAGGGCTGGCTGTGGAGTTCTACCTGGGGGTTGGTACCCTAAACTCCCCGTTGTTCCACGGTCAACAATATATAACTTCAGGAATGAAAAAGGAGAAGGTCATTATAGACCCTATATACATAAAAAGTATCAGAAGAAGATATTATAACAACTTTGTGGTCAAAAAATGACATATTAAGAGAAATGAACAAAAAAAGTAACAGCAAAATTGACATAGGAAGAAATAAAAATTAAAATTGTGTGATTAAAGAAATTGATTCTATAATTTAAAAGAAAACTCAAGGCTCGATAAGAAGCACTGGCACATTGTACTGAAATTTAAATGGAAGAAATTTGATGTCAGTATTCCACAGGCTCTTCCAGACAGGAAACAAAGAGGAAGACTGTCCTCAGTTTAATAAAGCCTGTATAGCCTTGATACCAAATCCCAACAGCACATTATGAGAATGGAGATGTTTCAGCCAGTTTCACTGGAGAACATAAATAGGAACAGTTCCTCTTTTCTTGTCTCTTTCGATGAGATATTTTTGAATATTCCATCTTGTTCGCTTTGTTAGCCTGTTTGGGTCAGTGCTGTAAGGGCTGCATGTCACAGCTGACCTGGAGCTCATATTGCTCCCTCTTGTGCTCTGGTGTGTCCTACATTTGACTTCCAGATACTTACACACTCCATCTTACAGAGATAGTTTCTCTTTGAAGACAGTTTTCTCTTTTAAAGAAATTAAGAGAAGAAAAAAGCTACTCTTTTGTATTTGCCTATGCCATCTCCATTCCTGGTACTCTTTATTCAGTCCTGTAGAAAATCATCTGTTACCATAGTTCTTCTACCTGAAGAACTTTCTTTGCCATTTCTTATCCTACTGGCCATGAATTTGCTGTGCTTGCATGTATTTCAAAATTTCTTTATTTCAACGGGTTTTTGGTTTGTTTTTTAAAAACAGGTTTATTTTTATTTATTAACCTATTGATTTTGACTCTGCTTAGAGGAAATCATTGTGGTGGTGCCATGACTCTACCTGTTTTTGTTTGAATGGTTATTTTTACTGTTTATAGAATTATAGAAAAGAGTAAATTTACTGTTCACTGTTTATAAAAATGCTGGGTTAGTGGCATTTTTTGTAAATTTCAGCATTATAAAAATACTGCATTTTCTTCTTATCTGCATTGTTTCTCCAGGGGCGTGCTTACAGGTACTGTGAAAACAAACATTATTAACATCCAAGCTACCCGGTGTGCTCTGATAACATTTCCTTTCTCTAGTGTATACAGGCTAGCAAGTTTGCCGAATACAAAATCAATAAACAAAAAGGGCATTTTCACATTCCAACATGCAGGACTTCTAATCAGATTTTTAGTGCCTTACTACTAAATGTAAAAGGACCCCCACACATTTGAGAAGACTCTCCAATATTAAAACAGACACAAACTCTAGCAGAGAAGAAACTTGGAAGGAAGAAGCAGTTTAGGCAGGAAGAAAAACAAACAATAACAACAACCACCCTTCCAAAAACCCTACAATTGGTGTTATAAAATAGAAACACCAGGTAGGGAAAAACCCACTTCTTCTTCCCTCCTATTTCTTTCCTGTGCGTCTCCTTCATTGTTCTCACAGCACACTTCACTTCTGACACTTCTCATCACCAAATATGTGGGGTTTTCCCTCCAACAAGCCGTTCTCTGCACCACCACCTGGGTGTCCTCCGATTTAGCTCAATCCCTGCACTGCCACCTACCCGGGGACAGTGTCAGGGCCCAAAGGCTAGGGGCTCAGCCCACAAGACTGTCTCACACACATACACACTTCGGATGCCAGTTGTAAGCCTGAGTTACGCTTGTGTTTTTGATGGACTCCTTGTAGATCTAAAAGATCTAACCCTCCTTATGTTCAGTTAATTTGCTAGAGCAACTCACCGATCTCAGGGAAACACTCACTTATACTCACCAGTTTATTAAAGGATGTTATAAGGATACAGATGAGCAGACAGATGAGAGGTACATGGGGCAGGGTCGGGGAGGGTCCCAAGTACAGCTGCTTCTGTCCTTGTGCAGTCGGGGTGCATCATTCTCCTGGGTAGATCTTCACCCACCTAGAAGCTCTCTGAACCCCTTGTTATTGGGATTTTATGGAGGCTTCCTCATGTATGCCTGATCAATGACTAAGTCCGTTCTCTAAAGAAGTGGGAGTGGGGCTGAAAATTCCAACCTCCAAATCATGGCTTGGTCTTTCTGGTGATCAGCCCCATCCAGGATCTATCCAGGAGCCCACCAGAGTCACCTCATGAGAGCAAAAGTTGTCCCAATACTTTATCACATAGGAATTTATGAGGGGTTTTGGATCCCTGTGCTAGGAACTGGAGGCAGAGACCAGTATCTGACTTCTTTTATCTCACAGACATCCTCAGGAAAGATAGTGTTTCGCTATCGAATAAGAACAGGATGCTGGGAGTTCCCTTCAAGGCGCAGCAGAAACGAATCTGACTAGGAACCATGAGGTTGCGGTTTCGATCCCTGGCCTCACTCAGTGGGTTAAGGATCTGGCGGTGCCGTGAGCTGTGGTGTAGGTTGCAGACGCAGCTCGGATCCTGCATTGCTGTGGCTCTGGTGTAGGCCGGCAGCTACAGCTCTGATTAGACCCCTAGCCTGGGAACCTTCATGTGCCACGGATGTGGCCCTAAAAAAAAAAAAAAAAAAAGGATAGGATGCTGCATTGTAAAAAAGGAACATTAGAAGAACCAGATAAATGTCTTGAAAAGATAAACATGCGGCAAAAATTAGAAAGCCTTAAGGAAACCTCCCAGAAAATCAAACGGGAGTGGGATGGGGAGAAGATAGTAAATATCGACCCAGTAAGAAATGGTGTTGGGAGAGAATTAGGAACATGGCAGAGGATGTGGGTACTTGGAGGATGGTGTACAAAGGATTCTCATGTCCGGTGTAGGAAGGCATTGGACAAAGTGTAGAATGCAGGAGCTAGGACAGACATATTTACTACAGCACCGCGGCTGAGTCTGGGCAAGATTGGGGCAGCAGAGGGGGTGGTGGGAGGGATGACTGTCGTGTTATAACCCTCATAGCAGCCTTTGTCTTTTCAAACTTTATAATTTAGTACTTTGTAAAAACTGACAAATGTTAAAAAGGTGATATTTTAGTGTTCTCTGTCCAACCCTGCAGGTAGCATTAAGTGCTGCTTTGTGCATTGCCAAACTGCAGTTCTTTACTGAGAGAGAGAGAGAGAGTGTATGTGTGTGTGTGTGTGTGTGTGTGTGTGTGTTTCCACGCTTCACCCAAGTAAACATTGGCGCTTAGGATACTGAGATCCTCTTTCTGAAAATACTATCTTGAAGGATTTTTATGGCTACGAGATAATAGGGAATGTTCTCCCATCTACCTGGTTTTACATCTGGCTCTGGGAGAGAGAGACAGAGACAGAGAGAGAAAGAGAGTGAGAGAGAGAGAGAGAGAGTGTGTGTGTGTGTGTGTGTGTGTGTGTGTGTGCGCGCGCGCGCACGTGAGAGAGATGGGGGTGTAGGGAGACGCATGTGTATATGTTCCTCTTTTTTTTAGGCCATTTCTCCCTCTTTTATTTATTTTATTTATTTATTTATTTATTTATTTATTTATTTATTTATTCATTTGTCTTTTTAGGACCACACTTGCAGCATATGGAGGTTCCCAGGCTAGGGGTCAAATCTGAGCTGTAGCTACCGGCCCATTCTACAGCCACAGCAATGCTAGATCTGAGCCATGTCTGTGACCTGCACCACAGCTCAGGGCAATGCTGGATCTCAACCCACTGAGGGAGGCCAGTGATCAAACCCCGCATCCTCATGGATACTGGTCGGGTTCATTAACCGCTGAGCCACGACGGGAACTCCTAGGCCATTTCTTAAATTCTCTTTATCTTCCTACTTTGCTTGCCGTAATGTGGAATTAAAGTGCACTTTTAATTATGTGTTATATTTTTTGAGTCAAAGTTGATATTTCTGTGTGTGTATAATATTTCATATAATGGCTTTATTGAAACAAAATTCACATCCCATCAAAGTTACCCTTTTAAAGCATCGTTGTATATTTTTATAAAGAGAAGGAGGTGAGCCTTTTTTAGCCCTTCCACCCAGATCTCTGTGTTGAACTTTATAAACTCTGTGAACAGGTTCACTGAATCTCAGAAGGAAAAAGCTTCTCCCAGAGCATTAGAGTGAAACATAATTTCTTGATTTTTCAGGCTTCTCTTTCTATACTGTGTTTTGTCTAAAGAATTTCTCCCTGCATGTTTTAAATATAGCAGTGGGGGAGAATTAATAAATTCTTGTTAATAACTTCTCTCAGGGCCAAAGAAAACCCAGGAATTCAAAAGGATTAGCTCAGAGCCCTTAATCTAACAAAACCTTCCCGCCACTTCTACCTGTTTGTCTTTTATTGTAAATTCCTCTCTCAAAGATTTTTTATGCTTAATTTAAAATCCTGGGAAGAGAAAATCTTCATTACTGCTGGTGCCTTCCTGTTGGCAAATTTAACCTTAGCCTTCCCTTAATTCTCATTCTTTCTTTGAATAGGTATAATCCTGTTTGTTCATTACAAATTCAACTCGTTGAGGGCAAATGCTGCATGGGAGATAATGAGTGGTCATGATAAAGCCATTTGTTGGCAGCCTCGGGGGCATTGCCAGATTATTCTCTGCCTCTCCCAGTTATAGCTGCCTGGGCTGTTGACATCTGGAGGCAGAGGGCCACTCAGGGTTTAAGCAGGTGGATATGCCATTCTTTCCTTTACAGTCTCAGGAATCTGATGAAGAGAAAGCCAAGGAATTTGGACTTGGACATCTTTTAAGACCCCTTCCTGGCAGTTAAGGAATGAGTGGTACTAGTTGGGTTTTTGCAGAGGTAACCTTTTAAAAAAAAAATTATTAAATATAGTTGATTTACAGTGTTACTTTCTACTGTACAGCACAGTGACTCAATTGTACATGTGTATATTCCTTTTCAGATTCTTTTCCTTTATGGTTTATCACAGGGTATTGAAGATAGCTCCCTGTGCTTTACAGTAGAACCTTGCTGTTTATCCGTCCTACGTATACTAGTTTACTTCTGCTAATTCCAAACTCCCAACCCCCTTCCCTCCTGACAACCACAAGTCTGTTCTCTATGTCTGTGAGCCTTTTTCATAGATAAAATCATTTGTGTCATAGTTTGTATTCCACATATAAGTAATATTGTATGATATTTGTCTTTCTCTTTCGGACTTACTTCACTCAGCATGATAATATCTAGGCCCATATGTGTTGCTGCAAATGGCATTATTTCATTCTTTTTAAAAATTTTTTAGGAGTTCCCATCGTGGCATGGTGGTTAACAGATCTGACTAGGAACCATGAGGTTGCGGGTTCGATCCCTGCCCTTGCTCAGTGGGTTAACGATCCGGCGTTGCTGTGAGCTGTGGTGTAGGTTGCAGACATGGCTCAGATCCAGCATTGCTGTGGCTCTGGCGTAGGCTGGTGGCTGTAGCTCCGATTCGGCCCCTAGCCTGGGAACCTCCATATGCCACAGGAGTGGCCCAAGAAATAGCAAAAAGACAAAAAAATAAAAATAAAAAAATAAAATTTTTTTAATTTATATAAAGTATAGTTGGTTACAAGGTACCAATTTTTGTCTTCTTTTTTAAGGCTGAGTAATATTCTATTTTAAATATGTCCCACATCTTCTTTATCCATTCATCTGTTGATGGACATTTAAGTTGCTTCCATGTCTTAACTGTTGTAAATAGTGCTGCTATAAACATTGGGTTGTATGTATCTTTTCAAATGGGAGTTTTGTCTGGATATATGCCTGGGAATGGGATTGCTGAACATCTAGAGTTAACCTTGAATAGGCATGCCAGTGTCTTGACTAGTAAACAATACACTCTTGTAAAACACTTGGTCCAAAGCAGACCAAGATTCCAAAGTCCTCCCTCCTCTGGGTGGCAGCTCTGTTGAGTATGAACTGGGCCTCTGGTCTGGTGTAGCCCTGAATTGTTCTTCTGCTTCTTCCGTGCTTCTTCCACCCATGTGTCTCATCTCCTCAAAGCTCCGAAGGCTCAGGGCATGGTAAGCATGGTGCAAGCTGGCCGGGGACCTGGTCCTAATGTGGGTTGAACACTCCACCTAGTGTGGGCTGTAGATAAGTGTTGACTTAGCATGAAGGGATATCACTCTGAAACCTAGAGCCCAGAGCTGCATGTTCCCGTGTGTCTCTGCATCAATCTGTGATGCCAAGTCACTGGTATCTCATTCTTCTGACTCTCTCCAGCTGGGACTGCGGGTTGGGGGCCAGACTGGGTAGCAGGTGGGATTCTTCCAAGGGCACCACGTATCCCAGGTGCACTGTGGTTTCACCTGGCTCTTGAACCACATGAGATGCCAAACTCCATAGAGAGGTTATTTGGCCCTCTGACATCATTGTGTCAAGGGCCTTCGCAGTGTCAGATTCTCTTTGGGGAGTCTACCATGGGGAAAGTACTTCAGATGCAGCAAGTGGTGTTTTTGGCAAATGCATGTGTTTTTAGTATATTTTTAATTTACTTATTTTTGGCCACACCCGTGGCATGCAGAAGTTCCCAGGGTCTCAGGGATCAAACCAGCACCACAGCAGTAACCAGAGCCATAGCAGTGACAACACTGGATCTTTAACCCTCTGAGCCACAAGAGAACTTTGTAAATTCATGTATAAAAGCAAAAATGAAAAGGAGTATAAAATAGATAACCAACAAAGACCTGCTGTATAGCACAGGGACCTCTACTCAATATCCTGCAATAACCTATATGGGAAAAGAATCTAAAAAAAAGAATGGATATATGTATATGTATCACTTTTCTGTACACCTGAAACTAACACAGCATTGTAAAGCAACTATACTCCATCTTTTAAATGAAAAAAACTTTAAAAAATAAAAGGGAAACTGGAGCATATATCCTAGTATAACCTATTATGATAGATTGGTTAAGTACATGCTTATATTCATGCAGTGAAATAGTTTGCTGACAAAAAGTTATATTAATAAAAGTTGTATTAATTTAGCAAACATTTATTGGGTATGCATATCGGAAACTTGCCACACCCTGAGGCCAGTGAGCCAAATAAAAAAGGCACATTCCTGCCCATGTGATACCTCTGGCCTGATGAAGGGAAGAAGACAATAGACAAGTGAAGAAATGATTCCTAGGTGTGAGTAACATATTATGCTAAGTAGGGAAGGAGGGGAAATCAGTGTCCTGTGCAATTTCAAGCTCTTATCTGTATAAAGAATAACCATGCATAGGAAATAGCCAAAAAGAGAATATACCAAACAAGTTAGAGGTGATTTTTATTTTCTTCCTTATTTGTTTCAGTATTGAATAATCACCCCTCTTTTATAACTAGGAAAAATAACTTAAAAAGAGAATTGCACTTCAAATTATGCCATATACTAGAATACTTATTTTCATGTCTAATGAAGGCAGAAGCTCTCTTAGTAGAAGTAAAAAGAGCATGCTCACCTTTAAATATCAGAAAAAGGAGGGCAATGTCGCCCAAATCACCATTGTCCGAACCTTACCCCCAGGTCAAGTTTTCCACTCAGTACCTACTGACAGAGGGAAGGTCGCCTCCCACAGGCCACCCCCAACCTCCTTTTTCTTGTGCTCCTAACTCACCAGCACCACGCCTGGCCCCTCAGAGGCTCTGGCACATCTCTCTTTCAGATGGAAAGACGTAACAGAAATTTAAAGCCAGTGTGAGCAGAATGTCTTCTTGGTCCACTTGTGTTTGGTGCAGATGGGGCACAGCTGTGCTTTTATGCATCTTTGAAGTCTCATCCCTTGTGCCTGACCAATATTTTTGATAAATTTCTGAGTTTACAAGTTGAATCCAATTTGATCTTATTAAAAAGGAGTCAAGCTCTTATCTGAAAGATGCTCACCTTCTCATGCCAGTAAGAGAAATGCAGAGTAAACTTCTCTGAGTTACCAGATTGTCTGTCCATGGCTGTGAGGATGAGGAAGCAGGCAGGTTGCTGTGTGACTGGTAGGAGCATGAAGTGACCAGACCCTGTGGAGAGCAACTTGATAACTGACAAAGACAAATTCACATTCCCTTTGATGACTGCAAAGAGAAGGTTATACTGTTATAGCCTTCATATAAAAAGAGTCACTAAGTCATTTCCAGATGTCCAAGAAATATGCAAAGCATTCTCCTTTTAGGAATGCAGACTACAGATACACTTACGTGCATATAAATGATATGCACCTTAGATTTTGTTTAACCAACACTGTAACAGCTCCTACAAGACAGTCACTGTTCTAAATGTCTAACCATCAATAAACTTATTTAATCGCCCAAGCAACTCTATGAGGTAGATGTTATTATCGTTATTATTATTATCCCCACTTTACAGATGAGGAAACTGAGCAGAGAGATTAGGAAATTTGCTCAAGGCCACAGGGCTAGTAGGTGGCAGAGCCAGGATTGAAGCCTAGACCGTGCAGCCCCAGGGTCCTTGCTCTGACACCCTCAACAAGTCCCTCCTCATGTGACAAAGTTGAGGCACTGTTTGTAATTGCAAACATTTGGTCACTGGTGGCTCAGCGGGTTAAGCATCTGGTATTGACCCTGCAATGGCTCAGGTTGCTGCTGTGATGCAGGTTTAATCCCTGGCCTAGGAACCCTGGACAGGTGAGGGTAAAAAATAATTTTTTTAAGGAAACTATTTATTTATTTATTTATTTATTTATTTATTTATTTATTTATTTTTAGGGCCTCACCTGTAGCATATGGAGGTTCCCAGGCTAGGGGCTGAATCAGAGCTATAGCCTCTGGCCTACACCACAGCCATAGCAACTGGGGATCTGAGCCACATCTGTGACCTACACCACAGCTCATGGCAACGCTGGATCCTTAACCCACTGAGCGAGGCCAGGGATCAAACCTGCATCCTCATGGATGCTAGGCACATTCGTTTCCGCTGAGCCACAACGGGAACTCCAGGAAACAACTTAAATGCCTCTCGGGGGGGTTGGTTTGCTAAGTAAGTGTCTCCACACTTCTCTAATGCAGTGATGGGAAGATCACCAGGACGCATTTTCATGGAAGAAGCAAGGTGCAGAAGGTGCTACAAGGTGTACTGATAAAGAGGATGGGGCAGAATGTGTGTTCATATTTGCTTGGATAAGAATAAAATACCTCCAGAATGGTGCACAAGAAACAGGCAAAGGAGTTGTCCAGGGAGAGAGATGGTGGCCAGAGAAGGAAGCTAAAGGGGACCTTCCATTGTATTCCCATTTATACTTTAAGATTTTGAGCCATTCATATTTGTTTATTATTTGGAAATGTAAATCAAAAGCCCTGAGTACCACAGCCCTTTCATATTTCTTCCTTGACTTTAGAACCACTTTGTTTATAGATTATTATATTGAACTAAATTTTTTTCTTTTTTTTTTTTTGTCTTTTTGCTATTTCTTTGGGCCACTCCTGTGGCATATGGAGGTTCCCAGGCTAGGGGTCGAATCAGAGCTGTAGCCACCGGCCTATGCCAGAGCCACAGCACTCGGGATCTGAGCCGCGTCTGCAACCTACACCACGGCTCACAGCAACACCAGATCGTTAACCCACTGAGCAGGGGCAGGGACCAAACCCGCAAGTTAACATCCATCATCTCATATAGACACACAAACGAAAAGGAAAAAAACAAAAAACAAAAAAAACATGTTTTTTCCCTTGTAATGAGAACTCGGGAGCCCCTCCTCCCTGGGTTTCTTGGAATTGCTGATCCCGAATTGGAACAGCCCCTCTTGTTTCTCCTAGCCAAACTCTATCCGAAAATAAGAATCTAATTTTAGTCACGAGAGCTTTGGTGGGTGTTTTTGGAGATATTACAGAGGGTTGAAATAAATCTCGACTCAAATGATAGCTCACAGAGCCCTTGTTCCCGCCGTGTAGTTGTTATGCTTCCCGCTTAATCATAGCTCATCACTCAGCAGCTGAAATGCCCAGAGCCTTTGTGGTTTTGAAATGTAGCTTTGATTTGATCCTCAGGAGTTGAGAATGGATGACGATTCCTAGCCAGGCCCTGTGGTTCCTGCACCTGCACCGTGTGAAGCACTTCTTGTGTTGGCATCGCTGAGTGGCCTGCGTTTGGAAAGTGTTAGGGAAATGGCCATGGGGTGTCTAAAGGAACCAGGCCCTTTGGAGGACTGCATCCCAGGAGATGGTCAGCTCAGGAGGGGCCAAAGGACCTGCAATCTTGGCCAGGCCAGGAGGGGCCCAAACAAATGTAGAGCCTGACTTGGGGGCTTTGGGGACTGCAGGTTTTTGGGACCTGGGAACTTTGATGGCTAGGACAGTAGTTAGAAACTGCGCTGCTCTGTGCCATGTTGTGTGACAGAATCACAGACACCATGTAGAACAAATAGTGCTGGAGCTGGCCTGGTGAGTTGCCTCATTGCCCACACGCCACCTAGGACAGGATAGGCTCAGCCCACACACAGGCTGAGGGCAGTGTGCACAGGTAGGACCCCACTTCCCCATTCTAGGACTTAGGGAGCCCAAGAGACTCCTGGAGTTAGAACAAAAGCTGAAATTATATGGTAGAGCTGCCTACATTGCAAAAAGAGCATATAGACAGAAACCTCCATTCAGAGGAGAGGAGTGAGCAGAAGTGACATTAAAATCAGAAATAAAGAGCAAGGAATCCAAGCAGAATCCTTGCCTAAAGGGTTCTGATGGCTAAGAAACCCAGTGACAGAAAGTGAAGAGGGAGCAGAGGTTTTCCCCGGCACCTGGCATGCAGCTGGCAGACACACGTCCTCAGCTGAGGTTTGGTCACTAAGTTCTCCAAAGTGGCTTGCAGCTGTGTAATCGTGTGGGGCTGATCTGCTTCTCAGTCAACACTAAGGGGCTGGAGCAGGTCACACTGGCCCTCAGCCCCTCACCTTCATGACAGTGACAGCATTACATCCCTGACAGGGTCACACGGCTCTGAACGCTGGCCTCACCATGGCGAGAAAGGGAAGCCAGCCCATGGCCACATCTGACTCTGCCTCTCATGTGTTTTATTATGTCAAGGATCTTGCCTGGAAATTGCAGGCCAGGTGTCCCCCCTCCTGTTTCCATCTGAAGAGACCTAGCAGCATGGGCCACACGCCCATGTGGAGGTGGTAGAGGTTGGGTCCCCCCTACCACCTGCATAGCTGGGTACTCTCCCCTGAGCCGCTTTCCTCTGGGGCCCGGCTCTCCTCCCCTTAAACCCTGCCTCGCATATGTACCATTTATCCCACTGTCCCCGAGGATATTGTCCCTGTGCCCAGCCTCTGTGGACAGTTGGGTTTGCACCACCACTGCCATCCACCAAACTTGCCTGACTGTCTTGGGCCAGCTGGGAAGGAAAGAGACAGAGACCAGCCTTCCTGTGACCCAGGGTAGGGGATCAAATAGCAGGACTCCTCGGTGTAACCCAGTTAGCACACTTGGGGGTATAGGGGTCAAGGCTCAGAGCCAGGCCCAGCTCCAGATCCACCCTGTTCCAAGACAGGGAGGAGGCTGCTGCCCATTGGGGGGGTGGGGGCCTGTCGAGGGAGGCTGCAAGACGGGGAGGCAAAGAGTGGGGCCCAGGCAGGAGGTGTGTCCCTGGTGCCCAGGTGACTAGGAAGGGAAGGTGGTGGGCTCAGAACTCTGCTGTAGGGGGAGGGCTTGGGGGACTGACTTGGCAGCACCTGGCACTTCCATGGTGACGGAGGCTTCTGGCCAGAACACATCAGTGACTTCCAAGGGAGGCTCTAGACCATTGGGTGACTCTGAGTCTGGTGCCTTACAGGGAAATTGAAAGAATGGAGCCTTATCCTGTATGGCACAGCTGAGCACCCCTACAACACCTTCAGCTCCCATCAGTCACGCTCCAGGATGCTGGAACTCTCATCCCCGGAGCTGGAGCCACCCAAGGCTGCCCTGTCACTGTCCCAGCCCGACATTCCTGAGGACGAAGAGGACTATACAGGTAAGGGACCTGAGGCTGGAGGAGACCTCGGTTATCCAGTGTAGCTCTTAAAATGTGGGCTGTTCCCGGTGGAAGGTGGGGGTTAGGGTTGTAGGTCTTCCTCTTTTAACGATGGTAATTTGCACTCACAGCTCCTTCCTCCCATGGCTCTCCTAATATTTTACAGACCAGTAAGTATGCTTCAAACCAGTAAGTACTCTCCAACCTTCCAGGCCGGGGAAATAAAGGTTCCCTATGCCCAACCAGAATGGGGACTTGCCCTCTGGCTAATGAGACTCCTTCAGGGGTATCCCCTTTTCCTCAGGGGCCCCTGTCTCACATCTCTGCCTCCTGACCTTCTCCGAAGTCCATCCACTTTCAGTCCTTGTAGCCAGAATATGGGAAGGACCTAGGATGGTTGGCTTGAACGAGCCTAGTCAGGAGTTGCTGGCAGTGGTGATCTTGACCGGCCCGAGGGCTGGGAGAACGACCTACGACAGGGTCTCAAAACCGGACGTCAGTGGACACTGATACTACACGGTGCAGCTCAAGCATCTCACAGGAGGTAAAAATGCCTGTTGCAAATCCTATTTCTCCAGCAGCCCCACTGCCAGGTGGCCGCTGGCTCTGGGCCTCCAGCTCTCCATGCTGAGAGCCAGAGCAGTGGGGAAAGGGCTTAAGACCTTGGGCGCCGCCTTGATCAGCACGCTAGGTGAGAAGCTGGTCCTTTCTCTCTGCACCATCCTAGTGATTTGTAAAAACAGAGCCTTTCTGGTTGGGCATATTTTCCTTAGCTAAATATTACAGCTACTTGATAAATGATGGGCGAGATCTAAGAATATTGATGCTATGAGTTATCTAATAGCTTCTGGGAAAAAAAAAAGTAACAAAATGGAGAAATCCACCAATACATATCAAGCATAAATTGCGGCCGATTCAATTTTAAATTTTTTCTACCATCCCTTTAAAATGGAGCATTGAATTATGTATGGACTAATCTGCTCTGTTTCCCCCTGTGATTTATAAACTGTGGCAAGATTCAGTAATTATTAATAAAGGACTGATCTTTTTTCCTTAAAATCTGCAACTTACTCTAACCTTATCCTATCCTGGAATCTCGCCGTAAGACTGTTCTGCAGCCCAAGCCACTCAGTCCTTCCTGAGCTTGTCCTAGGTGGTTTGAGGGAGTCTCTCTGGGATTAAGATGTGTGCCTGGAGTTCCCGTCGTGGCGCAGTGGTTAACGAATCCGACTAGGAACCATGAGGTTGCGGGTTCGATCCCTGCCCTTGCTCAGTGGGTTAATGATCTGGTGTTGCCGTGAGCTGTGGTGTAAGTTGCAGAGGCGGCTCGGATCCTGTTTTGCTGTGGCTCTGGCATAGGCTGGCAGCTACAGCTCCAATTAGACCCCTAGCCTGGGAACCTCCATATGCCGCGGGAGCGGCTCAAGAAATGGCAAAAAGACCAAAAAAAAAAAAAAAAAAAAAAAAGATGTGTGTCTGACACTTGGGAAAGTTCTCTGTAAGTCTCTGGCATACGTGGGGCAGGTGCACTACGTACTGCGGAAGAACCGGAGGTGGGAAAGAGCAAGAGGGTAAGAGGGGGTGCTTTACAGGGAGGTGGAAGAGGAACAGCCACAGGCACAGTCAAGGGCGTGTGAGCATCTCATGGGTGCCCTGGGGGCACCACCCTCTCAGTCACAGACAAACAAGCCCAGATACAGAAGTCTAGGGAGGAGAGACTATGGGGGATGGAGGTGGGGCGATTTCGAGGTGAGGTCATGATTTTTATGCCACACAGCTGAGAGGGCGAAGCGGGAGCTTACAGAGGTGGCTGGGTACCAGGGATCTGGTCATGGACAGATGGCACGTGGAGGGCACTGGGCCCAGTCCCCAGGCCTGCCAGCAGGAGCGCTGGGCAGTACTGTATTGGGGGCGGGCAGGGGGCGGGCCAGCTCTCCCTGGGACAAGAAGTAAAGGGAAGGAGGTGACTGGGGTGTGGACAGTAAGCCTCCCAGGACAGAAAGGGAGCAGGGTCCTGTGGGAGGTGTCAGGCCCCTCACCAGAGCTGTCAGGGCAGCTGTCCTGTCAAGGAGGCAGCTATGAGGTGGACAGGGGCAGGTGACATTCTCAGCCAGTGTTGCTCCCTGGGAATGGAGCAGGGGAGGTGGCCAGAGGCTGAAAGGGGGGAGGCGAAGGTCACGGTGGAGCCAGGGTTCCTGAAGTTAATGAGAGTATGGAAATCCACCCTGAGACGGGGAGGGCGCCTCTCTGCTCCCCAGGTGGGGCTGAAGCCTGGTGAGTGAGGTGCCCCAGTCACACACCATCAGGAAGGAGATGGGACCAGTGATGACAGGGCTCTCAGTGCAGACACCTCTCCTCCTACACCCACCTCAGCCTCAGAGTGACACAGAGGTTCCACTTGGAGCACTTTCCTCAGATGTGTACATGGCGAAAAAGGCTGTGTTGCTTCCTGAGTCCTCCTGTTCCTTTACGGGTTGGTCTAAGCCCATAAGGACAAAACCCATCCAGAACACCCCAGTTGCTTTCTAACATTTGTTAGCATGTTTTTTTGATCCTGGATGTGTTCCACAAAGGATTCAGATTGGAGTTTTCAAATAAGCCTGCATCATTCTAACACCCTGTAGAGAGGGTCAGTTGTTCACCTGCTGGTTCAGCATAAGACATCTGCTCCCCTTCCAGCTGGAACCTTGGGAAGTGAGATGTGAAGATAGTGCGTCTCTGAGGAAAGTTTGGGCTCATTGAGAAGAGAGGAAAAGGAGACAAGAGTATAAGCACGATGAATAATAGCACATGCTCTCCCACAGAGTGAGTTACAGCTGTAGCAGAAATCCCCTCTCATTCTCAGGAGTGATGGAGGGGTTGGGACCCGATGGCCAGCCAGGCAGATTTAATTTAAGAATGTTTCATGGCACGGGAGTTCCCATCGTGGCACAGCAGAAAAGAATCTGACTAGGATCCATGAGGACACGGGTTCGATTCCTGGCCTTGCTCAATGGGTTAAGGATCCGGTGTTGCCGTGAGCTGTGGTGTAGGTCACAGACATGGCTTGGATCTGGCGTGGCTGTGGCTGTGGTGTAGGCCAGCAGCTACAGCTCCGATTCAACCCCTAGCCTGGGAACCTCCATGTGCCGTGGGTGAGGCCCAAAAAACAGGAGAAAAAAAAAAAGAAAAGAATGTTTTGGGGCAGAAATGAGTCTTGATATTGGGCTTTTGTTCAATTCGGTTGAAGTATAGTTGATTGGCAGTGTTGTGTTAACTTCTACTGTGTAGCAAAGTGACTTAGTTATACACATACACATTCTTTTTTATTTTCTTTTCCGCGATGGTTTATCATGGGTTGTTGAATGGTGATTCCTGTGCTACAGTAGGGCCTTGTTGTCTGTCCATCTTCTATATACTACTTTGCCTCTGTTCATCCCCAAGTCACTACTGGCTTTTTGATAATCCAAGTAGAGAGTGTACAGAGGAGGAAGCTTACAGATGTGGACCCCTGTACCGGGCATGGGTGGGTTCTCACCAAGCCTCTGGTGCAGGGCTGGATGTGGCTGTTACCTAGATGCCTATCAGGGTTCTGCTGCCCTTGCAGGGGGCTTCCTGCCCAGTTCTTGCCAAGTCTCTCCACCGCAAAGAGGCCTGGAGGGAGGGGGCATCCAGAACATCCTGTGTGTGGACAGGATGACACCTGTGCTTCCCCAATTCTCATCCCCTCTCCTTTCACCCCTCTCCTCCTACTCCCTAGCCATTAACCAGGTATTTATCGAGCACCTGCCCTGGGCCAGATGCTCTTCTGGGTGCTGGGCGATTGGCAGTGAACACTCGAGACCAAAGCCTGCCTGCATGGAGCTTTGTCTCCTGTGCCAAGAAAGAGGGAGGAATGTGGTCTGTCTCCTCCCTGGGCCCCTACGTCTCCTGAAAGTTGAGGAAACTGTTTATCTTCTCAAGTGAGACAGCCCTGCCTTGGGGAGAGACAGGGGTGGGGTCGTCAGGCCGGCTCAGGAGGAGGCTGGACCAGAGAGCCAAGCCTGTGTCCTGGTACGCAGGGCCCCATGAAGGATTTGTGAGGAGGTCCCCACAGGTGGGCTGGGATGAGGTGGGCAAGCATCAGATCAAGTGAGAACTGATTCCAGAATTGAACAGCCATCTGGGGCTGGGGAGGGGTGGGGTGCCTTGCGCTAGAGCTTGGCCTCTAGTGCCCTCCACACCCCGGACCTGGGGGAACAGCCCACGGTTTTGAAAGGGGTTCACGGTAGGACCCACAATGAAAGCTTTGGAAATGTCAACAACGGTACACCTTCAGGGAGGGAAGCAAAATAGAGCGAGTCGAACACTGGGAAGGTCTGGAGGCCCTTTAAGGACGAATGAAGAGGGCTTTGTGCCCTCGGCAAAGACTCATTGTGGACAGCAGAGAATGGGGACTTTTGTCTTGCCCTCTCGTCCCCATGAAATGCTGGTGGCCAGCAAATCACCTCCTCTTTACTTCTGAACTCACTCCCCACCCTTCCAACAACTGAAACCTTGTAGAAGGTTGTTTTTTCTTCCAAAGACTCCGAAGCCCTCGGAATGCCCTCCTGGGCTCCTCCCCACATGGGGAGGCTTTCTGGGGCCATTTCCAAAGGAGGAACAGGATGGGGGACAATGGAGGCAGGAGTCCCACTACAGCGCTGGCCTGGTTCCCCAGGTTGGGACACCTGTGGATGGGCTTTCCCAGGCCCCTGAGGGCAAGAGCCGGTCAAACTGGGCACTTCCCTGTGGGGTAGGTGAAAGGGAGACCTGCAGGTCCCCATGTGCCTACATTTTTCTCCATCACTTTGACAACAATACACAGGCTCCCAGAGTTAGAATTGGGGGCTCAAGGGAAGACAGGGGTGGCGCTCCACAGAGGGTGAGAGAGAGGGGAGCCGAATAGGGTTCAGCTCCCACCCAGCCCAGACCCACCCAAAGGACATAGAAACGCATTCCGACTCCCTTAAGACATGTGTGGGATGTGGCAGTTTCTCTTCCAGCCTCTCCTGCTTACTTCCATCAGAGCATCACTGCTTGGTGGTAGCTTCCTTAATGCCCTCAAGCCCTCTTCTCGCCATATTTGCATTGCTTCGTCCTTCTCGATGGAAATCAGGCTTGGCAGCTGGCCCAGCATCATGACTCTGATGCAGGAGATGACACTGAGTGAAGCATTCCCCATCCCGCCGACCCCCCTGCTGTGGCCGCTCTTCTAGAGTCTCACGATGCCCCTCTCCCCACTGATCTGGGTCCCCCTGCCACCACCACCCACTGTCCTGCTTGTTCTCAGACCATCCCTGTCCAGAGTCATCAGACCCTCTGACACTTAGCTCGGCTCTTAGCTGAGGCGGATCCCTGTCGTGGTGCAGGGGGCGCTCTGGCCCTGTGGTCTGCCTCTCCGGCCCCAGCAGGGGCCTGGCAAACCGCGAGACCTAGACACAGGGTCCTAAAGTACTGGACCTGATGGAGAAAGCATCTCTATAGGTGAAAGGAAATGTTTGTTTCTTTAAGGTGTGTGCCATCCGGAGTGTGGTGACAAAGGCTGTGATGGCCCCAACGCAGACCAGTGCTTGAACTGTGTCCACTTCAGCCTGGGGAGCGTCAAGACGAGCAGGTAAAGAACTGGGCTGCACCTGCATGGCCTCGAGACCCACCAGCATGCTGCTAAGCAGCCAAGCTGTGTTCTTTGCCCCTATAGCCCAGCGCCCTAACACCCTAGAAAAAGAATTAACTAACACCCTAGAAAAAAAAATCACATTGAGGGTCAGTGCTTTGGGTTTTTATGTTTAGTATCCTTTTTTTCTCATCACACAAGTAACTCATGACCCTGACAGAGAAATCAGAGGCTGTGGCACTGTGGGGTCTGTGCTTATAAACTTACTTTCTCTCCATTTTGTTAAACAAAAATGGGTCCTGTTGAGCCTGCCGGCCCCTTGGGAACTGCTGACACAGTACAGTGTCTGTACAGGTGGCCATGAACGAGGCCCCCATCCGTGAGTGTGGAGCACATTCCCTCAGGGCTCCAGCAGGGGTGCACTGGGGACTCTCACCATGTCCTCAGGGCCCAGGCACAGCCACACTCACGTTGCGCTGGGAAAGACGTTTGTCCTGCTGGCCTGACCCATGGTCTGGAGATCTGCTCACTGCCTGTGGGCTTGATGGGTGGGGTTTTGCCGGAGCTGAGACTCCCAAAAGTCCTGTCCCATCATGGTGTTGCCCACAGCAGCCAAGCACAGCCTGCGAGTGGCCCACCTCTCTTGAGGAAACTTTGAAAGGGAAAGAGTCCTGGGTTCCCCACCAAGTTCTCAACCCTCTCCTCCATCAGGAAGGTCTCCAGGGCATTGATGGTTTAACCTCCACCCCAGGGCCTTAGTTTCATCAGGGCCCTGCTGAGGTTTCCTCAGGAGGCAGCTGAGGTCTGTCTCTGTTAGCTGCCTTCCCTGGCCTGGCCCCGCTGTGCTTGCCACAAGTACATGACTGAGGCTCAACTGGAAAGGCCCTCTCCCCGTCTGCCCCCACAGGAAGTGCGTGAGCACGTGCCCCTTGGGCTACTTTGGGGACACAGGAGCACGACGCTGTCGCCGCTGCCACAAGGGGTGTGAGACATGCTCAGGCCGGAGCGCAACCCAATGCCTGTCTTGCCGCCGAGGGTTCTATCACCATCAGGAGATGAACACCTGTGTGACCCTCTGTCCTGCTGGGTTTTATGCTGATGAAAGTAAGTGCATGTCCCCAGGATGCATCAACCCTTCTCTGGGCTGGGGTCCCTTCTGGGAGCATTTGCCCAGCCCTCTGGTTTCTGTGTTCTGTGTCCTGAGAAAGGATCCTTAATGGGAGAGAAAGGGAAATCCAAGCCCTGGGACCCTGTTAGTGGATAGCAGTTCACACACACACTGGCCAGGGTGGTTCAGAGCGATGCTGGTATGGAGCCCTTCATAGTCCAGGAATGTCACGCGTCTATAGGGAGGTGGCTTGAGGAGGCGGCTCTCAGGCTCAGACTGAGTTCAGACTTCCAAGAAGAAAGGCCCCCAAGAATGTCCTACAGTTTTTCCTGGAGCAGTAGATGTGTACACGGGCCAGGGTGCAGGGACCTGGTGCTGGCTTGTGGCCTGAGTGATTGAAAGTAGATGAAAGCCCCTTCCAGGAAGAGCCGAGGAGCTGAAATGGGCGTTTAAGGAGAGGGAGTTTGGCAGGTCTCCATGAATCCGAAGAGGAGCCTGCTGCCGGCATAACGGGCCTCAGGAGGACGGGATTGGTCTTAGTGCACTTTACACAGTGACCACCTTCCCAGGAGGTGGGTGATGCTTTCCTCACCTTGCAGACGGGGAAGCAAAGTTGAGTGAGGGCTAGGGGCCCACATCAAGGGGTGACCCAGGCAGTACTTGAACTCAGAGCAGTGCAACCCGCTGTCCTGCCATGCCACATCCCAGGAAGGAGGATGGGTGGGCTCTGGGGCCAGGACCCCAGGCCAGCATTTCACCACTCACCTCACCCAGAAGAGGCAAAAGAGAGGGTGTGGATTAAACTGATGGGCAGCTCTTAGATGAGTTCAAAGAAGTTACTGTGTTACTGGCTGTTGTGCAGGGACAGGCCTACCCAGAGCTGGTCTCCGGGCCTGCATCCTACAGGACAGATCCCATCACAGCCCTGCTGTTACTCCCGTGGAGAAGGAGCCAGGGAGTATGTCTTTAAAGAAAGATATAGATAAGCCATCAAATAATCACTCTCCTTAAGGGGGATGCAAATAATAGTTGTGCAAGATGTGTTTCACAGGCTTTGCAAACACCTTCCCTGAGTGGCAACCAGACCTGTGGAGGTTCCTTCATCTCCACTGCCTGCTACTCCCCCTGGGTGAGAATCAGCCACTTTGGTCACCTGCACACACCCTCCCTGAGCCCCTGCAGTGCATGTACCACCTATGGGGCCCTGAGGAGGAGGCAGAGCACAGGGTGGCACTGACAAGGTGCCAGATGAGTGGAGTGGATAATTGCTGAAGCCGTGCAGGTGGAGCTGAGACCCAGGTCTCCCCCACACTCCGCCCACCGAGGGCTGGTGGGCATCATGTATTCGTGTCTGTGTACAGAGTGCCCAGGCATCAGTAAAGACCCGGGGGAAGGCTCTGGGGTAGGGGATCAGCACTGCCCCTGAGTAAGCTGTTGCGCCCTCCGGGGGCTGGCTCCAGTCCCTAAGGAATAAGCAGGACCAGAGGCTGTCGTCTCTAAAAAGGGCCCACCTCCAAGCCTCGGGGTTGTGTGAGGACTTTAATCTCCTCCAGAAAAGAGGTGCGAGGCCTACACTCCCACGCATGGGCACGTGGTCTCCACATGCCTCTGGCGGTTCTGTTACCACATCACCCATCTGGGGCTGAGAGGGATGCTGCTAATAGCTGTTGCATCAACCCTGCTTTGAAACACCGGAGGCTCGTTTGCCTGGGTTTGATCCCCGTCCATTCTGTTCCCCCTTCTCTTTTCCTCATCTTATTTTTCTCCAGGTCAGAAAAACTGCCTTAAATGCCACCCAAGCTGTAAAAAATGTGTTGATGAGCCAGAGAAATGTACTGTCTGTAAAGAAGGATTCAGGTAGGACCCTCCCTTCAGACTGAAAGCGTGGCCATGTGTATATACTGATTTTAGTTTCTATCACTCGGTAAAGTTTTTGCCACTTTTTCCTAAAAGCCCCAAAGCCTTTCAGGATAAAGATTCCAAGTCAAGGAGTCCCTGTCGTGGCTCAGTGGTTAACGAATCTGACCAGGATCCATGAGGTTGTAGGTTCAATCCCTGGCCTTGCTTAGTGGGTTAAGGATCCGGTGTTGCCGTGAGCAGTGGTGTAGGTCACAGACGTGGTTCGAATCCCATGTTGCTGTGGCTCTGGCGTAGGCAGGCGGCTACAGCTCCAATGAGACCCCTAGCCTGGGAACCTCCATATGCCTCGGGAATGGCCCTAAACAGCAAAATAATAATAGTAATAAACTATCATGGAGTAAAAGGAGACAAACTGACTGGGAGATGGAAAATACTCCCCAAATTTCACTTCCTTTTAAAGAAAGATTCCAAGTCAAAATCAGATTTCCGCTTGGAGATTGGTGTTTAAGATAGAAAGAGGATGAGGACCATCTCTACATTCCATGTCACATTTGGAGAATTGGTAAAAATGAGAGTTGATCATAGAAAGTAGGGCTGGCACCCAGAAAGGCAAGGAATTCCTTCTTAGGCACCAGTAGCCCCACCAGCCCAGTTTCCCTCCTGGTATGGACAGGGGCGGGGGGTGGGGGTGCATTGGGAAGCCCATATCCCCCTACCCTGTTGTTACCGTGTCTTCTCTGTCTTCCCAGCTCTCATGTCTCCTTGCAGGTGAGGAGCTTGTTCCTGGAGACACTCTGTAGATTCCTGGTTCACCTTGTTCCACCAGGCTCAGCACGTGTCTCCTTTAAAAACATGTTACTATCGGAGTTCCCTTTGTGGCTCAGCAGTTAACGAACCCAACTAGGATCCATTAGGACACGGGTTCGATCCCTGGCTCCACTCACTGGGTTAAGGATCCAGTGTTGCCATGAGCTGTGGTGTAGGTCGCAGACATGGCTTGGATCCTGCGTTGCTGTGGCTATGGCGTAGGCCAACAGCTGTAGCTTCTCTTTGACCCCTGGCCTGGGAACGCCCATATGCCAAAGGTGCAGCCCTAAAAAGCAAAAAAAAAAAAAAAAAAAAAAAAAAAAGCTACCAGGTTAATGATTTTTGCCACAATATTTTGAAATGTGGTTTAGTCCACTGAATGCAGCCAAATACACATCACTTATATGTATATATCCTTAAAGTTGCTGTTAAACTTTATATCCTTAAAGTTACTGTTGAGAAGCTTAGAGAACATTCTGTTCAAAATCGTGCTGTGTGTCCTCCTGTAGTCTAGTCTAGAACCAGGATCTGCATTTTAAGGAAGAAAGACAAGTGTCAGCGAAGGCGGCGCTTCTCACCCCACAGTGAGCATGGGACGGGAGGGCATCACTGTCACCAGGGCCCTTGTCAAAATGCAGATACTGACCCAGCAGCTCTGTGACTCTGCATTTCCAGCGGGCCCCAGCTGAGGATGCTCTGATCCCCCAAGCCCAGCCTCCCTTCCACCCAAATGCTGCTGAGACTGAAATTCACTCGCAGGGTTGAATTCTTTTGGAATGAGGAGTGAAAGAAGAAAACTGAAGCATTTTATTCAGCTGCTCTCATCAACACTGCCTCATTTAATCTTCACCGCAACCTCTGACGTATAG
Source organism: Sus scrofa (assembly GCF_054392235.1). NCBI lineage: Eukaryota > Metazoa > Chordata > Mammalia > Artiodactyla > Suidae > Sus > Sus scrofa. The sequence goes on from NC_139383.1 coordinate 156,501,906, forward strand.
ATCATTCTTCCTCTTCATATAAATACTAATGGGGAAAGGAAGAGTTTTCATGGGCAGCATGATGTAGCTGCCATGCTGCAGCTCCCCTAGCCTGCCCCTCATCCGGGTCAGGGGATCAGAGAGGAGAGTGTCCACTCCTTGGACACCTGGGAGTCGAGGGAGGGAAGGGGAACAGGCCCCAGAGTCACACATCACATCTGTTCTCATTTGAACCTGGGAGCTGCACATGGCATGATTAGGAGCAGAAGAACAAAGAGGTCAAGGAAAGAGACCCCAAAGGGGAAGGCAGAGATGGCCAGTTGGCCCCACTGCAGGGGCCCCGGGTGGCAGCTGTGTGGCCCCTCCCACAGGGCCCCCCATCCAGGCTGGAGACCAGTTGTCAGGGGAGGCTCAGTTTTTCCAGATCCCTGGAACCCATTTTGCAGCAGAGATGTGCTAGGGGAGTCCTGGGGAACCTGTTCCTGCTCCTGTGGATTGGGTTGGAGAAAGGAAGTCAGTTGCTTAGGCTGGGAGCTGTGTTATGGGAAAAAATGCCTCCTGGGCAGTAGCCCCCAGGCAGAGGCAGTGGTTCCAGCCACGACAAGCAGTCAGCAAGGCACTAGAACTCCGAAACATCGTCAGCCATAATCCATAGAAAGCTTCCCTTTATTTCCCAATATCCTTTTAAACTGTGGCTTCAAAGCATCGCTGTCCCGTTGAAGCAGTGAGGGCAGCTGTGCCGTGCATCCATCTCTTTAGGGCTGAGAATAGCTATTAATAAAGACTTGACTGAAGTGCAGGTGCAGCGACCTGGGTGCCAGGACCAGGAGGAGCCCTGGGCCAGCCTCCACCTTGATACAGAGATGCTTTCAGCCCCACTAAGTGCCGGAGCCTCTAGATCTCACAGACCCTGGTCACATGTTCCATGTGTCTGGCAGCAGACCCATTGGCAAAGGGCACAGCAAGCCCAGAGTGACCTTGGGAGCTGAAGCAGTAACCAGAATCCATTCACACTGCTGGGTGCCTGACACCTGCCAGGGCTTCCCATGTATTTGTTCATTCTGTCCTCAAAGCAGCCAGACCGTGCAGGAGCCTTGACTGTTCCACAGCAGAGGGGACAGAGGTGCAGGAAGGTTGACTGGCCAGCCCAGGGCTAGGATCATGGCTTGGAAGGGCAGAGGCAGGTTTGGCTGAAGAGGCCACTCCAGCACCTGTGCCTTTGCTGCCTCGCTGCCGGGTGAGGTGAGGGAGGAAGGCCAGAGTCACAGCAGGGAAGGCTGCCATGTCCCAGGAGAGGATTTTACGTCAAGTTCATTGTGCAGCAAAGAAGGTTTCAAGCGAGAGAGAGGCAGGAGCCCACTGGGCTTCAGGGTCAGCCTTGCCACCACCCCTTCACACATTATAGATGCCAAGGCTTCACCCAGGGCTGCTCCCAGTGAGACCGAGCCAGTGAGCCACCAGGACGACCCCCGCCGCTCTGGTTCTCCTCGTGGGGCATGGGTTCTAGTGTGATTGGAGTCAGTGAAGAGAAACCATCACAGAGCAGGAGAGGATGTGGCCTCCTGCACTGGGACAGAGGCTGTGGGGTTCTGGGGAAGGAGCCCCTGGCACCCTGGCCGCCAGAAGGCAGAGACTCGGCTTCCAGGCCGGGCTGTCCCTTCCAGCTGCCCTCAGGCTGCTGCATTAGCTTAGAACCCTTAAGTGACACAAAGAGTCATGCTTTAGCAGCTTTCGTTTGCTCTCAGAAAGGTCATGTGAGAATAAACCGTAACTAAATTAGAATTTTGGAAAGGATATGAAAACCTGCCTTTCTTTTCAACAGCCTTGCACGGGGCAGCTGTATTCCAGACTGTGAGCCGGGCACCTACTTTGACTCTGAGCAGATCAGGTGTGGGGAATGCCATCACACCTGCCAGACCTGTGTAGGTGAGTTCATGGCATGCCTCGGAGGCCAGAGCGGGAGCCCGAGTTACCCAGGCGGGCAGGTTAACTACCTTGAAACCCAGAAAACCCAGACTTGGTGTTGCAGCATCCAATCCCAGAGGCCCTACCAGGGGCCGGGGGAGGGGAATGAGGAAATGATGTTTAATGGGTCCATCGGTTCATTGGGGAAGATGAAAACGTTCTGAGGACAGCCGGATGGTGGTGATGGCTGTGCAACATGAATGTACTTGATACCACTGAGCTATAGGCTTAAATGGTTAATATGGTAAATTTTATGTTAGGTACGTTTTATCTGAATTTTTAAAATTAAGAAAACAAACAAGCAAACACAAGGGCCCACTTTAAACAGCCTAGGTTTCCTGGCATTAGAAGCCCAGCCAAGCAGAGGATGTTTGCAGGCTGAACAGGGCTGCTGACTTCTCGTAAGCTGTTTCGTGTGGAACCCAGCCCTTGCTGTGGGATAGCACTGCCTGTGGTTCAACCCCCTAAAGATTCAGGGGGGGGCAGAGGAGGGGGGCAAATTCCGGTGGTGAAGGGAAGAAGGCTTTATGGAACATAGCCTTAGTTCTTTGCACCTGTCTGCTCTTATTTTGAACATTTTACTCAAAGAGGAAAAGACTTCTACAATTTAATGTGTGTTGTAATTCCTCACAAAGGTTATATAGCACAGCTGTCTTCCAGGCACAGTTGTTATGAAAATTAGCAGAGAATGCATTTGCCTTGTCAGGCTTCGTGCTGCAGTTATTTGCAGCAGGACCTCGCAGCACATATACTGAGTGCGTGGGCTCAGGTACATTTCTGATTGACACTCCTTCCCCACCCAGCATTTTGGTCCTTGTTCTAAGCAACTCACCTCAGATTGAGTTTGTGCCGTGGTAGTGATGTAAGAATTAGGTCTCTGCTCAGTCAGTCACTGATGCTATAATGTAGGTCCTGGGACGTGCAGCCAGACGGGAGCCCATGTCCAGGGGCCCTCGACCCTTGACCAGAGTGGACATACTAAGCACCCTCAAGGCCTGTAGAAAATGTGCCTTCTTGGAGCCCCTTCTGGGACAACCTCCAAAAAGACAGGGGCTCAGCCCCTTTCCTAGCGTTTGCCTTGTTGCCTGTTGTTTTCATTCTTGTTTCTTTGACTCATTATTTAGCCCAGGTTGATTAAGGAGCTTTGCTGATGTCGCTTACTTTAATTTTACAGGCACTCGAATCCACAAGATTCAGGCGTGTGGCTTAATGCCGCTTTTGATTTCAGTAGTTCAGATTAGCTGCTTTCTCTGCATCCTCACACTGCCTGTGGGCAAACAGCTTCAGAGTCGCTTAGGGTTCTCTCACCCAACCCAGCAACATCTCTGTCACTTCAGACACGTAATTCAGCAGTGTACAGGTGTCAGGCTGTCTGGGGGTCTCCCCCTGCTCCCCATGCCTGTGGACCTGGGTTCTCTCTACGCTCTGGATACAGAGCACGCTCTGGATGCATGCACCCCTGGCAGCTGCTGGGAAAGGGTCCTTGCTTCCAGCTCTGAGTGGCAGGAGGTTTCTTGCTCCCTGGCAGGGTCCACCTGTTCTCAGCTGTCAGGTCCCTAGCCTTCCCCTCCCTGCTCCCAATGCTGCCCACTGCCGGGGTCTGGAGTGGGGGACGGGCTGCAGTGTGGAGAGGGTCATGGTTGGGCATGAGTACAGAACAGGGCGCAATGGCTGTCTCCACCCTGGTCCAGCAGTGCCCTGGGGCACTCAGTGGGGGACTCAGTAGGAACATGCCTCTTGTCCATCCCCAGTCTGGGTACCTCGAGCCTCCTGGCAGAGAGGATGGGATCCCTTGGAGTTACCATCTGCTGTGAGTGGGTACAGGGGACCCAGCTGGGCATGGCACATTGGGCAGTGGGTAGCTGCCAGCGAGGCACATGTGTGCCAAGTCAAGGGGCATGAGGGCCAGTCCTCACCATGGGAGCACGACATGAAATAACGGATTAAAATACCATGACAGGTCAAGAGAGGGACTGCCAAAGAAAGCAAAGTATTTTACTTTATTTTTTCTTGTCTTTTTGTCTTTTCTAGGGCCGCACCCATGGCATATGGAGGTTCCCAGGCTAGGGGTCGAATCGGAGCTGTAGCCAGCAGCCTACGCCAGAGCCACAGCAACTCGGAATCCGAGCTGTGTCTGCAACATACACCACAGCTCACAGCAACTCTGGATCCCCAACCCACTGAGCGAGGCCAGGGATCGAACCCACAATCCCATGATTCCTAGTTGGATTCGTTAACCACTGAGCCACGACGGGAACTCCGCAAAGTATTTTATATCTTAGGAGCCTTTATAGCATGTTTGTCCTGCTTTTAAATAATGGCCCTACATTTTCACTTTATATTTGGGCCCCACAAAAGCTGTGGTGGGGAGGTTCCTGCTAAGCATCACCCATTTTGCTGTTATTGTTGTGATCTGTGTACATTTCAAGTGTCTAAAGCTGGTAAAGCCTTTTGATTAAATGGAATCCCTAAGAGACTTGGAGCTATAAAGTTCATAATGTTTAGTAATTATGAAAACAATTTGTCTAGGAAATTTGTGCTTCCTCAGCTTTTCTCATTATGGTAAAAGATCCATAACGTAAAATGTACCATCTTCTTGAGTTCCCGTCGTGGCTCAGCGGAAACAAATCTGACTAGTATCCATGAAGATGCAGGTTCAATCCCTGGCCTCGCTCAGTGGGTAATGATGCGGCATTGCTGTGAGCTGTAGTGAAGGTTGCAGATGAGGCTTGGATCTAACGTGGCTGTGGCTGTGGCCGGCAGCTTCAGCTCAGATTCAACTCCTGACTTGGGGAACCTCCATATACCACTGGTGTGGCCCTAAAAAAAAAAAAAAAAAAAAAAGTACCATCTTCACCATTTGGAAGTGTATAGCCTGGTGACCCTAAGCATGTACACATTGTCATGGGGCTGTCGCCTCCATCCACTCCAGGGCTTTCTCTTCTTCCCCAACTGAATGAGTTGCATCAGCTTTCAAAATTGGTAAGTTGAGCATTAAACTAGAAACAAACAGGAGTCAGAGTTCCCATCATGGCGCAGTGGTTAACGAATCCAACTAGGAACCATGAGGGTGTAGGTTCAGTCCCTGGCCTTGCTCAGTGGGTTAAGGATCCATCATTGCCGTCAGCTGTGGTGTAGATTGCAGACGCTGCTCGGATCCTGCATTGCTGTGGCTGTGGCATAGGCTGGCGGCTACAGCTCTGATTCGACCCCTAGCCTGGGAACCTCCATATGCCACGGGTGCGGCCCTGGAAAAAGACCAAAAAAAAAAAAAACACCAGCATTCATGTATGTTCTCACATATGTATTTCTGGAACTTGATAATCCAGGAGTGACTTATCTGTGTAGGCCTGGCTCCATCTTGCATGAGATTGCAGTCAAGTTGGGGATGCTGTCATCTGAAGCATCCATGGGTGCGGCCCTAGAAAAGACAAAAAGACAAAAAAAAAAAAAAGAGTGATTATTCTTTTCCAGTGCAGAAGGTCCTCAGGCACTGGGGACCCCAGTGGCCAAGGCAGTACAATGTAGATGATAAGGTTCAGCAGGGGAGGCCCAAGGCTTCCAAGGGCCGAGCCACCCACCCCAGACACCCCCTAGAGATAAATGATGGTGGAGGGATGCAGGGGGGCACAAGAGCAGCCTTCCATCCAGGACATACACCAGACGTATTTGTAGGGCGGCTCTCCCACTGCATCCCAGAAGGAGAGGGAGGACACCCCTATGAAGAGCCCAGGTGGGTGGATAGCTGTCCCTCATGAAGGCCTGCCACCCCCAGGATTTTGGCTTCTGCCTCGCTCCCACGGTCTGGGATGAACTCAGAATCCCCTTCGGGGTTTAAAGCTGTAGTTCTGAGAGGTGAAAACCAGCTGCCAGAGCACTGAGCCTCGGGGCTGGCAGAGGTGCCCTGCGGATCCCTGTCTACAAAGGGGTCCTCTCTTGATGCAGCCAAGAGGCCCCCTCTAGGTCCAGAAGTGACTCCAGGAAGATGGCAGGACACCTCTGCCTTAGTTGTCAGGCCTCAAGCTGAGACCAGATCAGATCAAAGTGAGGAGAGGTTTAACCAAAGCTGTGGTCACCCTGAGCATCTGAGATGACATCTCTCTGGGTTCAACCCTCTAAGCCACCAGCCAGCGGCCACCTCGCTGCGTCTCTGACATCCTGTTAGGTGCTCTTTGGGGATGTTTGGCATAGAGTGGATGCCCAGCACTTACTTGTTGGTGAGAATGAATGCACAGGTGGGCAGACAGACAGAGGGACAGCATGGTTTCTTCCAACTGGACCTTTGCCTGCCCTGGGCTGCTGAGTCCTCTTGACTGAACTACAGATTTTCCTTCACGACTCTGGATCCTTCATTCAGAGCTTTGGCCTCTCTGGCCACCCTCTCCCCCCATAAGCCTTATAAAATAAAAGTGTAACACACAAAGGGAGTTCCCATTATATCCAAATGCGACTAGTATCCATGAAATTGCAGGTTCGATCCCTGGCCTTGCTCAGTGGGTTAAGAATCTGGCATTGCTGTGGCTGTGGTGTAGGCCGGCAGCTACAGCTCCGATTGGATCCCTAGCCTGGGAACCTCCATATGCCGTGAATGTGGCCCTAAAAAGACACACAAAAAAAATTGAAAACACACAAAGGGTTTTTATTCTGTTGAAAGTGTCCTGGTCATTCACATCAAATACCTGTCAGCCCCCATGCCCCCAACCCATATCATCTTGCACTATGTTCTGTCCAATAGAAACATAATATGAGCTACTGATGCACTTCTATGTGCCCTAGAGAAACAGGTGAAAGTAATTATAACATCTTATTTATTTTAACCCATGCTTCTAAATACTGTAAGTTCTACATCTAAACAATATTTTAAAAATCAACATGTGAGTTCCCATCGTGGCTGGAGTTCCTGTCGTGGCTCAGTGGTTAACGAATCCAACTAGGAACCATGAGGTTGTGGGTTGGATCCCTGGCTTTGCTCAGTGGGTTAAGAATCTGGCATCACTGTGTGGTGTAGGCCGGCGGCTACAGCTCCAATTTGACGCCTAGCCTGGGAACCTCCATATGCTGCAGGAGTGGCCCAAGAAATGGCAAAAAAAAAAAAAAAAAAAAAAAAAAAAAAAAAAAAAAAAAAAAATCAAAAAGCTATTTTACTTTCTTTCTTTCACTCTTTCTTTCTCTTTCTTTTCTTTCTTTCTTTCCTTCCTCCCTTCCTCCCTCCCTCCCTCCCTCCCTTCTTTCTTTCTTTCTTTCTTTCTTTCTTTCTTTCTTCCCTTCCTTCCTTCCTTCCTTCTTTTTTCTACATCTCTGAAATCCAGTGTGTATGTTTTTTACATTTGCAGCTCACCTCAGTATGGCCAGGCCATATTTCACTCAAAGCTCAGAGCTCTGGCTGAAGCTCGGCCCAGGCCTTTTGGGAAAGGAAACACTTGGAATCATGGTGGATGAACAAGGCACAGGCAGCGGGCAGTGTGCAGAGCTCAGCTCATGCCTCCACGTCCCCGTCCGTTAAGTGGAGATGGGATGCCCACCTCCCAGGAGTGGGTAGGAGGGCCCACTGCAGATGTATGCTGGGCACCTGGGGATCGAGGTGTGGTGGTGACCTGGAGGCATCATCTGAATAGAACCCAGAGCTCGCAGGCGCTGCAGCAGGCCCAGGACACCTGATGAGTGGGTGGGTGGTCCCTGACCTCTGCTACTTTTCCCGGACCCCTCAGGGCCCAGCAGAGAAGAATGTATTCACTGTGCCACAAACTTCCACTTCCAAGACTGGAGATGTGTGCCGGCCTGTGGCGAGGGCTTCTACCCAGAGGAGATGCCGGGCTTGCCCCACAAAGTGTGTCGAAGGTAGGTGACCCTTCCAGGCAGTCCTCCGGGCAGCCTCCGAGACTGCCGGGGAAGGAGAGCAGGAGGGCCGGGTCTGGTTGACCCCTGTTCTGGGGCTGGGGAAGGGGCATGCTGCATCCCATGACAGCAGTGAGTATGGTGGCCAGACAGGAACTGTTTGCAGAAAAGGGAACCCTGCAGGTAGGGATGGCCTAGGTCACAAGTCAGGTAGTGGCTCTCATTCTGTCATTCACTTCCTGAGTCTTCACTGAGAGCCGCTGTGTGCCAGGCACTGTGTAGCTGGAGAGGGCAGGATACAGAGTGCCGGGCCCGCCTTGCAGAGCCCCCACACCGGAACAGACCCCAGGGAGCCTGCACCACAGACCACAGTGTGTTCACACCATGTAATTAAGGAAACCACATGTCAGATTGTTTAAAACTTAAAATTAGATAATTTAGGAGTTCCCGTCGTGGCTCAGCAGAAACAAAGATGACTAGCATCCATGAGAATGCAGGTTTGATCCCTGGCCTCCCTCAGTGGGTTGGGCATCTGGTGTTGCCATGAGCTGTGTTGTAAGTCGCAGATGCGGCTGGGATCTGGCATTGCTGTGGTTCTGGTGTAGGCCAGCGGCTATAGCTCCAATTAGACCCCTAGCCTGGGAACCTCCCTATGCCGCAGTTGTGGCCCTAAAAGACCAAAAATAAATAAAAAATAAAAAATAAAGTACGTTTTCATTTTAATCAGCCAGCTGGTTCCAGGGTGAGTACAGCAGCCCAGAGACCAGTGCAACTACATAGAGATCATCAGGTTCCTTTGTCAGACCTCCTGGATCCCACACGATGCTAGGTACTCCCACAAGTGTTGCACCCAGCCCCCACAGGGCACCCAGAAGCTACGGGGCCCCAGCCGCAGGAGGCAGGGGGCAAGAGGCCCCAGTGACCTCCTTGGCAGCAGAGGGCAGCAGCTCCCTGGGCACTCACCCACATAGAGAAAAAGCTTTCAGCCCTAGAGGAGGGTCCAGTGCTGGTCTTGGAGACACACACCCAGGAAGACCCCTGTGTGGGGTGTCCAGGTGGCGAAATGCCAGCTGTTCAGAGAATTTCCATCTCCTGAGTCCCTGGCTCTGAAGACCCCCTCAGTGTGGCTCCCTCTGGAAGGATGAATGGCCTTGGTCTTCATGGTTGTGCAGGGCCTCTCCCAGCTCCAGCAGCTATAGCTTTCAGAAAGCCTGACTGTCCAAAGGCCCCAGGGTGCTAAGTGCCGGCCAGGGCAGCTCTGAGGGAACAAGCAGCCAGGCAGGATTTATGGGGAAAAGCCAGGCCACGGCACAGGGCTGCTGGGTTGGCAGCCTGCATGCTGAGAAGACCCGCGAAGCTACAGTGCAAGGCTGAGAACAGTCCATAATAGGAATTTCAAGAGGCACCAGACTCCCCTCAACTTAGAAACAGGACCTAGAAGACCAAGCAAGGACCACTTTGAAGACAGAGCAACCTGGTAGGGAGCTTGCCTAAGGGGCAAGCTAGCCTCTCCCACCCCCAGCCCCTTCACACCTTCCCTCCCTCAGCCCCTCCCAGGTATGCAGTTGGGGCAAGACTCAGGCAGGCCTTCTGCTCTGTCTCTGCCCAGACTGAAGAATGACAAGACCTGGATCAGCCTAAGGACAGGAGGTGGGGGCAGTAGCCCTGGCAGTAAGGCAGGGGGTGGGCTGTGGTGGGTGCTATCCTGCAGAGTTTGGCAGAGCAGAGTTCACTGTGGTATTTGGGGGTGAGGTAGGTACCACAGAAGGCATCTTGAAAGCCCCCTGCCTGAGAGGACCACGTGCCAAGCACGGTAACCCTGACAGAGAAGCCAAGAGAGTCTCTCAGAGAAGCTGGAATCCCCAGGCAGTTGGGGGAGCATCAGGGAGCAGCCCCCTGAGCTGGGGCCTCCAGATCTGACCAGGCTGGCCAATACCTTGACCGAGTCCTTATGAGACCCTGCAAGAAAGCCTGTCAGAACTTTGCCCAGACTTCTGCCTGCAGAACTGGGAGATGCTGACTGGTAGTGGATTAAACTGTAGCATTACGACAGTTTGTTACATAGCAGCAGAAAGCTGGCACCCCTGTGGAAGCTGCCATTGAGATCCTGGAGCTCTGTGAGGTTGAGTTTAGAGAAGAAAGTAAGTTGTGTACACCTGGTTCTCCACTCTAGCCACCCTGCTCACTGTTTAGAGTGGAAGCACCCCTCAGCCGTGGCCTGGAAATGTTCAGGCCCTGGGCCTTCAAGACAGCTGACCCCACAGTTCAATGGCTTGGCTCTAGCTTCCATCTCACTAGTGGACATTGTAAGAGAAGTGAGGTGGGGGTGGGGTGCGGCGGGCAGGGGGAGTTGTCCCCTGTGCTGTGGCACCAGGGGCCTGTGGCCCGACCAAAGCAGTACAGCAGGACAGGGTCCAGGCCCTGGGGCCTTCCCCAGAGTACACAGGAACAGGGTCTACACGGCAGGCCCCTTCCTCCCTGTTGGGTTCTGGGGGCAGGAGGAGGAGGCCGGGCCCTTGCTGTATGAGGAGGGCTCCTGGATGCCATTTGCCAGTAGGATTTATACATTTCTAAGCATTAACTTACATGCGGGGCCTGAGCTCCAGTTTGGAGGCACCCTCAGCTACCCCCAGGAAAGAAAAGCCGCCTCTCACCCAGGCTGTGGGCCACTGCCCAAGAGGCCCTAAGCAGCCAGAATCCATGGTGGCATCTGACCTGAGCCTTGTTGTTGGCATCTCGTCACTGCTGGGCTGGTGACATCTGTCCTAAGCAAAGAACTGTCCACGCAGGGCAGACCCAGGCATGGCTGAGCTGGGCTTCTGTCTGATGCCCTGCCTAAGCCCCATTCCCAGGCCTTTTGGGGATGCAGTTTGATGTGAGGTAGGAGGTAGATCTGTAGAGACCAAGTCCCTAAAGCTGGACTCAGAAAAGGCAGCGGGTACAGACCAGGTCTGAGCGCCGCTCAGAGTAGGAAGGTGCACATCCAAGCCCTGTCTCCACATTAGCAGGCTCTTCTGTGAAGGGCCTGATGAGCAGACCGACGCAGATCAATGAGCGAGACTGACTCCAAGGAAGCTGCTGGATGCGGCCTGAGAGCCAGAGTGCGCCGACCCTCCCCTGAGGTTACGGTGCCCTGTTAGCAATGGCCCTGGGTCCCATCTCCAGGACAGGATTGGTGCCACCCCTGTCACCGCACGGAGGCCGATGGCACCAAAAAGAAGGCTCAGCTTGGTGGACAACAGCCTCTGGCCAACTCCAGGGTCCTGTCACATTCGGGGTGGATGTTGGCCCTGAGCCCTAAGAATTAATGCTGATGTACCCAGGGAGCCACCTGTGGGGGGGACACCACAGTGCCCGGGGAGAGTCCAGGTGAGCCACTGGACTTCTCCTGGGCACTGTGGTGCCCAGGCTCAGAGACTAGGGCCTGTCCTCAGCTCCAGGCATCCTCCTGCTGTGACCGTCTCCACTTCGAGGGCAGTAGAGGTCAGATAGGAGGAGAGATACAAATGCTGGGCTGGGGTTTCCAGCCATCGTGAGGGCACGGTTCCAGCCAGGGGTGCAGGGTAGGAGGGTGAGGAGGATCTGGGAAGGGAGTGGTTGGGATTCTTTGCCAACCAGGAACCCGTGTTCCCCCCACAGGTGTGACGAGAGCTGCTTGAGCTGTGAAGGCTCCAGCAGGAACTGCAGCCGATGTAAGACAGGCTTCACGCAGCTGGGAACCTCTTGCATCACCAACCACACATGCAGCAATGGTGAGCACCCTTCGGCTGCCCCTAGGCAAAGGAGAGAGGAGAAGATGCAAGGACAGCAGCCTCTTTGTACACGTATGACCCCTCCCCAGGCTGGCCCCCTGGTTCTCCTCTGGTCCTCCTCCTTCCCTTTAGGCTGCTTCCATTGGCCAGAGAGGCATCCTGGCCACCAACCCAGCTACTGTTGTTGGTTTGTTGAGTGACTCTTACAATGATTTTGTTTTTGTACTGTAACCTCTCTTCAGCCATAAGCCCCAAGGGGCCCAGGTGTGGTGATGCCCCTTAGGAGAGACCCGACCCTGGAGGTCAAAGTCAGGAAGCCTGAAGGCTCTCAGCCTCCCTTGAGCTCACATCGACGAGGCCTGAGTGTCCCATAGGAAGGACCTGCACCTGTGCTTTGGGAGCCTTGGTTCTCTAAGCCAATTGGGAGGCAAGGATGGGTTGTGAAAGCAGTAACTCAGGAGAGACCAAAGACTGATGGGGGATTCCAGGAAAGAGGAAGGGCTAGCCGAAGACTCTGAGCTGAAGACGTAGTGCAGGAGCCATGGGCAAACATGCTGTGGTGGGGAATGAGCCTTCCATGGCCCAGCAAGCTGTGCAAGGAGCAGCCTGGGGCCACCTCTGAGTACTGCAAGCCAGCTGGCATGCAGAAGAGGGGAGCTGCCAGCGCCACGGTGTTCCTGGGCGTGGAGCTGGCACTGGCCTGGCCTGGCAGAGCATGAAGCCCACAGAAAGAGCCATGGGCATGACCCGTGGACCACAAGGCAGCCACCTTACCTTGGTGTTGGGTGGTTTCTTTTTGGCTTGCGGAATTATGTCCCTTCAAAGACCAGGCAGCTCCTACTCTAGGAAGTCACCGCCTCAGCTTATGCATCCAGCCAGAAAAAAAGAGCTGGCTTCCAGGGCTCCCCACCCCAGACCTTTCCCACTGCCTCAATGACTCTTCCTCTCACCCCCTCCCCTCCCCCATCCAGGGTGTCCCCTGGACCATGGCAGCAACCTGCCCTCTTATCTGCCTGTCTTAACCCCCCCAGCACAGCCATCCAGAATGAGGGGCAGTAAGAGCCCTGGTACAGCCCAGGTGCCCCAGACCCCATCTATTGCTCCCCCAAAACACCCCCTGAATGCTTGTCTCTCAGACTCAGTGCCAGCCCCTGCCACACCAGGCCCACCACACATCACAGGCTTCCCCGAGAGGGCTGCCGCCCCCACTCCCTCTGTGTCCCCAGCAGAGTGGGACGATTGGAACAATCCAAACTGGCCCCAAAGTCTGACCTGTCCCTCCTTTCTTCTTCCTGGGGCCCAGCTGACGAGACTTTCTGCGAGATGGTAAAGTCCAACCGGCTCTGTGAACGGAAGCTCTTCATTCAGTTCTGCTGCCGAACGTGCCTCCTGGCCGGGTAGGGGGTGCCCGGCTGCCCGCAGGGTAGGGCCCCTCCCGTCTGTCCATCCGTCCGTCCATCCACCTTTCTCCAGACTGCCGGCCGGTTTCAGGGGTGGTACCCGGCATCTGACAGCTTTATCTCCCCAGGAGAGCGAGGTCCTTCCGTGGCACCTCTGGGTACCCTGGCCAGGTGGGTGGGGGTCTTTGAGGAGGTACTCCGGAAGCAGTGACATCTCACACTCAGCTTGCTGGCTGCATTCTTCTGGCCAGCTCAAAATGGGGACAGGATGAATTCCAAAAAGCCACAGCCCCAGCTTCAGAGCAGCTCCTGGGACCATAAGTTTACTGAATCTTCAAGACCAAAGCAGAAAGGGAAAACGCTTGGCATAACATCACTCTTCTCCCCGTGCTTTTGTGCCGCTCCATAGTAAATCTCACCCACCGGGGTCCACCCGCAGACGCCCAGGCTGTCCCCATGTGGGATGAAGGGCCAAGGGGCACACCTGCTCATCCACCTGCCACGTGGCAGTCTGGGGGGTTGTTTGGTCAGACTGTAAATAAAACAGATTTGGGGGCATAAAAATGTGTGACCACCGGGGATGGAGCATGTATTTCTGCATATTCAGTGACTCCCAAAACCACAGGATGGCTTAGAAAGTCAAATCCCAAACAGATGGGATGGGGTGACCCTCCTTCTTCTGCAGCCCTCTCCTCTGAGAGAGCCGAGGGCCCGAGTCATGCGTTCTGTCTGTGTCTCTGGGAGTCTCATGGTCTGAGAAATGACACCTACCTGACGCAGGGCCTTCGGAGGCTCCCAGGAGGTTCCCAGGGCTGGCTAAAAGGTGTCCCCATGACCAAGCAAGTCCTCCTACCAAAATGTAAAGCCAGCCCGTGAGCTTCATTGTCTGTCGCGTCCCATTTTGTGGAATTGCCTTTAAAATGCATTGGCCTCTGCTTTTCGAGAGACTTATTCCCAAGGCGGAATCCCCTGTGTCTGTGTGTGCTATGAGACTAATGACATGGTTGGATTTATTTCTGCCAGACCTGTGTAGGCATTTTATAAGCTACATGTTCTAATTTTTACCGATGTTAATTATTTTGACAAATATTTCATATATTTTCATTGATATGCACAGATCTGCTTGATCTATTCCCTTTAAGATGGGAGTAACATTTGCCTTAAATTTTTTCGAGCTCCTTCTCCGTATCGTCCCGCTCCCCTCTTTGACTGTAATGCATTTGATGTTTCCCCGGTCAGCTGGGGAAACCCAGCTGTTGTTGTTTATTGAATCCACAACTCCAAAAAAGAAATCCACAAAGCAAAATAAATGTTAACCCTAAATTAATAAAAGAGTTAACACCCCATGACAAAGGAGCCTACATTTCTTTCCAAGGCATGACAGTTAAACATGGGTACCAGCCACTGTGTGAAATGGCTTTATTTGTGGTTTTATTTGAATGTCTTTGAGCTTTAGTGAAGAAGCTGTAGCAAAACCGTGGGAGGATCCAAAGTTCTAGCCCTAGGGTGTCCTTTGGCAAACAGACCAAAAAGCCTGATTGGAGGGAGGGGCTGGATCTAGGGACACTTCCTTTCTGTCCCAGGGGAGACTTCCGTGACCCAGACTTCAGGCCTCTTCACCTGGAGCTGCCAAATGGGATTTAATTAGTTACAACTTGTCTTGTGCACAGTGACTGAAATCCTGCACCCGTGGGTTCTGCAATGTGTGGGATTTTACCCTGGCCTCTCTGTGAGGTTAGAGCCTATACTCACTAGCAATCCTTTGGCTGCAAATAAAAGAAAGGTACCAACTAGAACTGACTTAGGAAAAGATAGAAGTGGGTAAAGGGGCTGTTGTTTGGGGATTCCAGGGTTTGTCTCAGACTTTCAGGAAAGATGCAGCTGGGCCTCAGGAGCCCTGGACCAGCACCAGATATCACCTGGACCCTTTGCATTCTCTTTCTCCAGTTGATAGGACAAAATAACAAGACCACTCACATCTTCCAAGTGAAATCGGTACCAATCCAAGACCCTCTGCAAGCTTCCTGAATCTGCTTTGGGCCCTGGTTGCCTACCTTGCATCTATGTTTGCCTGGTTCCCAAGCTCTGGCCACAGGGACCGACTTGTGCAACAAAACGTGGCTGCAGGAGCCCTTCCAGTGACCGAGTAGCTGGAGAAAGGAAGCAACATGCAGAAAGCCGGGAAGCCCACACATCTGACACCTGCCCGCCCCAAGCATCACTTGACCAGAGTTGTCAGCGTGAGGTGACAATGACTGAGTGAACGTGTTTGGGAGACTCAGGAGCCAGGACTCAGTAAGAATTTAACCTCTGCTGTGAGCCTGATGTTGAATTAAAACTAGCAGCTTGCTAAGCACTCTGGTCTGAGTACCATTTTAACCCCTAGGGCTTTTTGCTTACTGAGAGTTTATGGTTTAACATGTTCACAATTGAACCAGAAACAAACTCTGGTTATCCCCAAGGGACACCAACTTACAAGAAGCCAAGCACGCACATTACTCTCCTGGCAGTGGCTGGGCCAGCCTGTCCTAGGGCTGGAGAGCATGGAGCAGAGTGGAGCAGCTGTTCACAAAATCCAAGGACCAATCAGCCCCTCATTAAAAGGGACTGACCAGGAGTTCCTGTTGTGGCGCAGCGGAAACGAATCCAACTAGGAAGCATGAGGTTGTGGGTTCTATCCCTGGCCTTGCTTGGTGGATTAAGGATCTGGCATTGCTGTGGCTGTGGTGTAGGCTGGCATCTGTAGCTCCAATTAGACCCCTAGCCTGGGAACCTCCATATGCCTCAGATGCTGCCCTAAAAAGCAAAAAAAAAGCCGGGGGGGAGGGGGATCTGACCACATAAAATGCCTGTTCACAAATGGCCTTACCTTAAGGCTGTCTGGACTCACTTGGGGCAGAACATGTCTGTGGATTTTGTTTTACGTCATGGAATCCTGAGTCATATCCTCTAAACCATTATTTCACAGACCAAGGCTCACAGAGCTGGAGTGACTTGTCCTGGGCTTTGCACTGACGGGATAGTTCCATCATGTGCTCTGGGATGGAGGCTGGCTCTCTCCAAGAGGGGCAGTCACTTCTGTTGCTAGCCAAACACAGGCATGATGCATTTATTTTAAACTGTCTTCATTTCCAGGGGGTGACCTTTTTCTGATCTTGTCCCCACATTCTTTGGCACCTCAAAGTGGTCCCCACCCCTCCCAGGCCACTGCTGACTTTATACCTATAACTCTTAAAAGGGCTGGGGGAACTGCACTTTTTACCAGAGATGCACTGATAATGGGGAGGGTGGGGGGCAGTGGTGGACAGAGCTTTAAGAAAAAAAAAGGCAAAGGGCACCAGAGTCTAAGTATGACCAACGGTGGAGTGCCTTGAACTTGGGCAACTGCCATCCACTGTGCTGAAATCATTGAGAGTATGGATGGAGAGGGCCTGAAGCCTGCAAGCTTGGGATGTACTGGGGTTCCTGGGGGCAGGTGAGGGGTGAGGGTTCAGATCACAGGCTGGAAAGGGAAGGAGGTGCAGAAGTGAAGTAAAAGAAAGGACATTTTACTAAGAACAAGCAACGGTGATGGAAGTAATACATCAAAGCCATTCTCTTAAAGTTCTGCCCAACCAGGTAAGAGGCAGCTGGGTGCCATCTGTCTTAGGAAAGAGTTTGCATCCTGACCCAGTCTTCTCTGCTGCTTTTTTTCTTGCACCCAGGCCTTATTCTTCCTGCTGGTTGTCTAAGGCCTCTCCTGACATTTCAGGCTCTGTTGGCTTGTCTGCGCACAGAACAGCACTCCTGCATAGTGCAGCACTCAGCACGCACTGTAGGTCCTGTGACTCGGTACCCACCACCCAAAGCTTCCCCCTGGTATGTACCAGCTATACTTAGGGTGGTCAGATATCTCCCAAACTTCTTGTTGGGGAGTTCTCTGGTGGCCTAGCTGTTAAGGATTTAGCATTATCAACGCTGTGACTCCAGTTCGATCCCTGGCCCAGGAATTTTTGCATGCTGTGGTCACAGCCCCCCAAAATCTTTAAATAGGAGTTCCTATTGTGGCTCAGCAGTAACAAACCTGACCATTATCCCTGAGGATGCAGGTTCAATCTGATGTAGGTCACAGACATGACTTGGATCCGGTGTGGCTGTGGTGTAGGCCAGCAGCTGCAGCTCCTCTTTGACCCCCTAGCCTAGGAACTTCCATATGCCACAGGTGAGGCCCTTAAAAAAAAAAAAAAAAAAAAAAAAGACAAAAAAAATTTTTAAATTAAAAACAAAACAAAAATTCCTGTTGAGCAGATGGGAACCAAAGTGCCTAGGGCAGAGAACATCTCATTGCCAGAAACAGTGGCTCTCACCTGGGGTGATCTTTGCCTCTCTGGGGACATTTGGCAATGTCTGGAGACATTTTGGGGTCACGACTGGAGGAATGTACTAACATATAATGGGTGAAGGCCAGGAATGCTGCTAAACATCCGGGAATGCACAGGACAGTCCCCACGACAAATTGTCTAGTCTCAAAGTGTTGATAGTGCCAGGGTTGAGAAACTGTAGCCAAAGAAAGAAAGAAAATCTGGCGTGCCTGTTGTGGCTCAGCAGATTAAGAACTTGATTAGTATCCATGAGGACACAGGTTCAATCCCTGGTCTCGCACAGTGAGTTAAGAATCCAGAGTTATGAGGCACGGATGTGGCATTGATGCGCCTGTGGCATAGGCCCAGCAGCTACAGCTCTGATTCAACCCCTAACCTGGGAACTTCCATATGCCGCCAGTGCAGCCCTAAAAAGCAAAAGAAAAAAAAAAAAAAAAAGAATCTGTTCTCAACTTCATAGAGATATCCTAACATAAATAAAACCAGCTATATCTTGATCATGTGCTGAAACAAGAGAAAGTCATACTATTTTTTAAAGAAACTCTTTTGTTTTTAATTGAACAGGAGACAGGCCATGTAGTCCTCTCTGGTCTAAGGACTCCACCTGGTGGTTCTTCCTGGAATGAAGTAAAGTTTGGATTGTTTTGTTGTTTTTTATTTTGAAACCACCCCAAAGGAAATTACAGGGAAGTTGCAAATATAGTACAAAGAAATGTTTTCTTGAACAATTTGAAAGTATATTACTAATGTAATAGCATATTACTCTCTAAAGACCATAGAGTATTTCCTATAAACAAGGACCTTCTGGTACATAACCACAAGAATCAGGAAATTACATAATAGGAATGGTATCTTTCTATTATCTAATCCTCTGACTGGATTCAAGTCTTGCCCATTGTCCCAATTAGCAAAAGGGTCCAGTTAAATCACACTCTGCATGGACTCATCATGGCTCTAGTCTCCTTCAATTTAGAAAAGTTCCTCCATCTTACTTTGACTTTCATGACCTTGAACCTTTTAAAGACCACTGGCCAGTTTTGTGTAGGCCATGGCCCAGTGTGTGTTTGTCTGAGTTGTCATCATATATCCATTCATCTTCGACAGGAATCTCTCATAAGCAATGCTGTGTTCTTCTGATTGCACCCTAGTGGGTGGTGCAGGACTTTGATTTGTTCCATTATTGGTGATACTAACTTTGATCACTTGATGAGGGTTTCCACCCCCCTCCTTGGGCTATAAAGTGATGCATACTAAAGGATGTCAACTATCCAACAGCATGCTGAAGATCCCAGCCAATCAATAGAGAAAAAAAAAATAAAGAATTAATAAAAAGAATTGGAAAGGAAGAAATAAAACTATCATTATTTTCAAAGATTATGGCTAAGCATGTAGAAAATCCAAAAGAACAGTTATACATTAATTATGAGAATTAAAAAATGACTTTGGCATGATTGCTGGATACAGTGCCAGTATCAATTGCATTTCACCTGAAAATCAACTGTATTTCAATATATCAGAACCTAAGAATTAGAAAATGGAATTTTTTAAACAGAGGATACTATTTACAACAGCATCAAAAAATATTAAATAGCTAGAATAAATTTAGTAAAAGATGTATAAGACCTCTACACAAAAACTATAAAACACCAAGAGAAATTAAATAAATTCTAAATAATGTAAGTTTATACCATGTTTGTGGAATGGAATATTAGAAACATTATAAATTCCCTCCAAATTCATCTACAGATCCAATTCAATACAAATCAAAGTATGGGTTCTTTGTAAGATATAAGATGTATCAAAAATTTCTATTAAAATGCAAAAGGTGAGAATAACCAAGACAATCCATACTACGATCAGGCTAAAGCGAGCAGATATAGGAAGGGGTGAACATACTTGAAAAACAAGGCAACCACAAATCAAAACCAAATATTACATTCAGAAAAACTAAAAAGAAGAGGACAAGAGCTTAAAATAAAAGGAAATCATCCAACCAAAAGATGAAAAGAACAAAGGAGAAACATAGAATTAACTGGGAAACAAGGTTTAAAGTGGCAACAAATACACATTTATCAATGATTACCTTAAATAACAATGGATCGAATGCTCCAATCAAAAGACATAGAGGGGCAGATTAAAAAAAAAAAGATCAAGTGGTACTAGGAAAACTGGACAGCTGTAAATCAATGAAACTAGAATACACCCTCACACCATACACAAAAATAAACTCAAAATGGCTTAAAGACTTAAACATAAGACAAGACACCATCAAACTCCTAGAAGACAACATAGGCAAAACAGGCTCTGACATCAACCATACAAATGTTTTCTTAGGTCCGTCTCCCAAAGCAATAGAAATAAAAACAAAAATAAACCAGTGGGACCTAATCATCTTTAAAAGTTTTTGCACAGCAAAGGAAACCATTAAAAAAAAAACCCACAAACTATGGAATGGGAGAAAATAGTTTCAAACAGTGCAACTGACACGTGCTTAATCTCCAAAATATACAAACAACTCATACAACTCAACAGCAAAAAAAAAAAAAAAAAAAAAATCCAGAAAGGGTAGAAGACCTGAATAGACATTTCTCCAAAGAAGACATACGGAGGGCCAACAGGCACATGGAAAAAATCCTCTACATCACTGATTATTAGAGAAATGCAAATCAAAACTACAATGAGGTGCCCCTTCACACCAATCAGAGTGGCCATCATTAGTACGGCTACAAATAAATGCTGGAAAGAGTGTGGAAAAAAGTTTACCCTCCTACACTGTTGGCGAGAATGTAAATTGGAACAACTACTATGGAAAAAGGTATGGACGTGCCTCAGAAAACTAAATATAGAGCTACCATATGATCTACCAATCCCACTCCTGGGCTATATCCAGGCAAAACTTTCATTGAAAAAGAAACATGCACCCGTGTGTTCATTACAGCACTATTCACAATAGCCAAGACATGGAGACAACCTAAATGCCCACCGATGGATGAATGGATTAAGAAGATGTGGTATGTATACATAATGAAATACTACTCAGCCATAAAAAAGAGCAATATAATGCCATTTGGAGCAGCACGTATGGAACTAGACACCCTATTACTAAGTGAAGTAAGTCAGAAAGAGAAAGACAAATATCATGTATCACTTGAATCTGATATATGACACAAATGAACCTGTCTACATAAAAGAAACAAACTCATGGACGTGGAGAACAGACTTGTGGTTGCCAAGGGGAAGAGGGGAGGAAGTGGGAGCGAGTTTGAGGTTAGTAGATGCAAATTATTGCACTTGGATTGGATAAGCAATGAAATCCTGCTGTATAGCATAGGGAACTATATCTAGTCACTTGTGATGGAACATGATGGAGGATAATGTGAGAAAAAGAATGTGTATATATATGTGTGTGTATGCGTGTATGTATAACTGGGTCACTTTGCTATACAGCAGAATTGACAAAACATTGTAAATCGACTAATAAAAACTTAAAAAAAATAATGTTCATCAACAGATGAATGGATTAAGAAGATGTGGCATATATGCACAATGGAATACTACTAAGCCCTAAAAAGAACAAAATAATGCCATTTGCAGCAACATGGATGGAACTAGAGACTCTCATAATAAGTGAAGTAAGTCAGAAAGAGAAAGACAAATACCGTGTGATATCACTTATATCTGGAATCTAATATATGGCACAAATGAACCTTTCCACAGAAAAGAAACTCATGGACTTGGAGAACAGACTTGTGGTTGCCAAGGGGGAGGAGGAGGGAGTGGGATGGACTGGGAATTTGGGGTTAATGGATGCAAACTATTGCATTTAGAGGGAATAAGCAATGAGATCCTGCTGTATAGCATAGAGAACTATGTCTATCACTTATGATGGAAGATGATGGAGGATAATGTGAGAAGAAGAATGTATATATATATGTGTGTGTGTGTGACTGGATCACGTTTCTGTACAGTAGAAAACTGACAGAACACTGTAAACCAACTATAATGGAAAAAAATCATTTAAAAAATAAATACATAAAAAATAGACACCATTGGCACAGTGAAAAGGCAAACCCACAGAGAAAGAGGGGAAATAGTCACTGTAGTTTTATCTCACAAGGACTCATCTCTAAAAAA
This sequence comes from Sus scrofa, assembly GCF_054392235.1. Lineage (NCBI taxonomy): Eukaryota > Metazoa > Chordata > Mammalia > Artiodactyla > Suidae > Sus > Sus scrofa. The sequence continues at coordinate 156,523,332 of NC_139383.1, forward strand.
ATACAGAGCTCCTACAAAGCAGTTAAAAAAAAAAACCAATTAAAAAATGGGCAAAACTCCCAAACATGTAACAAAAGTTAACCAAATGGATAATAAATATATTTTTTTAATTTTTTTTTTTTACCATTCCCACAGAATGCAGAAGTTCCTGGGCCAGCATTTTGTTGGCCAGGGACAGTAGTGTTGTAGACACAGTAGTGACAACACCAGATCCTCAACCATTAGGCTTCCAGGGAACTCCAATAAGTATATTTTTAAAAATTCTCAGAGTTCCTGTCGTGGCTCAGCAGAAACAAATCTGACTAGCATCCATGAGGACACAGGTTCTATCCCTGGCCTCACTCAGTGGGTTAAGGATTCTGCGTTGTGGTAAGCTGTGGTGTAGGTCGCAGACACAGCTCGGATCCCGAGTTGCTTGGCTATGGCTGCGACCAGCAGCTTCAGTTTGGATTCGACCCCTAGCCTGGGAACCTCCATATGCCATGGGTGTGGCCCTAAAAAGACAAAAAAAAAAAAAAAAAAAAACTCAACTATGTTAGTAATTAGGGACATAGAATGAAAACTAGAATGGTAAACCACTGCCAACCTACCAGAATGGCTAAAATAAAAAGACAGATAATACCAAATGCTAGTAAGGAGTACAAACTGGTACAACCCCTTAGGAAAATTAGTACTATCTACTTAAGCTGAAAGTACCTAAACTATTTACTGAAACCAAATAGTCCAGCAATTCCAATTCCAAGTATGTTAGTATATGTGTTCATTTAAAGATACAATGTTAGTAGATGCACTGTTTATAATAGTGCCAAGTTAAAAATTACCCACATGCTCATCCATCAGTGGCAGAATAGACAAATTGTGAAGTATTTACACAATGAGAATAAGTGAACTACAGCTACACACAAACATGTTAAGCAAGAGGCACATGAGGTACAATTTCATTTTGCATAAATACAAAACTAGGCAAAGCCAATCTATGCAAGATGTTAGATTAGTGGTTACAGTGGAGGCAAGGGTGTGGCTGGCAGAGAGCAAGAGGGTGCTTCTGGAATGTGTAATGTCCTCTTCTTGATCTGGATGCCAGTTGCTTGGGTATGTGTGGTTTGCAGTGTGCTGCATGTATATCACACTTCAATACAAAGTTCAAAAGGAATCCATTCCAGAAGAATTGGAGAGCTAAATGTGAAAAGTGTTGAGCCTCTGGTAGTTAGCATAGAAAAATATTTTGGAGATGAGGGAAAATGTCTCAAGACACATGTGCACACACACATAAATTGAACATAAAAATAAAATTCTGGTCATTTAAAAACACTGTTAACGGTGGAAAGCTCAGTAAGCAGAATCTAGATAACGATACCTAGGTTCCAGACCTAGATAACCATAGTAAAACTCCAAAAGAGGGAGTTCCCTTCATGGCTCAGCGGTTAACGAATCCGACTAGGATCCACGAGGATGTGAGCTGGATCCCTGGCCTTGCCAGTGGGTTAAGGATCCAGCGTTGCCATGAACTGCGGTGTAGGTCACACACATGTCATGGATCTGGCATTGCTGTGGCTGCAGTGTAGGCTGGCAGCTGTAGCTCCGATTCACCCCCAGCCTGGGAACTTCCATATGCTGAGAGTGCAGCCCTAAAAAGCAAACAAACAAAAAAAGACCAAAGACACCATTGTCAATGGGGAGGGCCTTCTCAGCCAAGAATTTCTTCCTCCAAAGTCTCTTATTTAATTGGACCATTTGAAAGCTCAGGATGGGTTGGCAGATTGTATTGTTTTTGTTTTTTTGCAAAATAGGCGAGGCAGTCACATTTCTTATCCTTCTGATTAAAATTACAGCCCAGATTATGATTTTGGTGATTTGGGAAATAAGATGTTTTCTTAAACAGACCAAAATGTACTAAAATTTGTGTTTTGCAGCTTGATGATGTATACGAGGACAGTATTTTGGCTTCCTGTGAGGTGTTTGGTATTTAGGAAGTTTAAACTACTACCCCCCCAAAAAAGAGTAAAAGGCAAGCCATATAGTATGCTCACACTCAGAATATATAAAGAAATCTTAAAAGGAATAAGAAAAAAGAAAACCCACTAAGAAAAAAAATGGGAGAAAGACTTGAATGGGCACTTTGTAAAAAAATATCAGAATGGACAATATGCTTAACTATTATTAGAAAAAAGCAAATGAAAGCAATAGTGCACTGGTACTCACCAGAATTGCTAAAATTATGAAGACTGACAGTGCAAATGAGGTTAATGTTGGCAAGTGATGGAAACCCTTACACACCACTACAGTGTGGAAATGATTCCAGCCTCTTGGAAGTTATCATCAGGCAGTACCTATCAATAATACCACACACTTTGTCTCCTTAGTTTCACTCCTGGAAAAGTTCAGGCACAGGTGCATGCGATCCACGTACAACAAAATTCATAGCAGCATTATGCAGACTAGCCCCAAGCTGGAAACAAACCTAATGTCCATCGACAGCGAAATGGATTGTTATGGTGTAAGAGACGCAATAGAATTCTATACAGCAGCAAGTAAGCAAATCATTGCTGCCTGCAACCTGGATGGATTTTAGGCATGACACAGAGCCAAAGAAACCAGATACAAAAACAGATTGCATCATTCTCTTTATATAAAAGTAAGCAAAACTAATCTATGGTGACGGATTCGTAGTTCCCTTTGGGGAATGAAGGAGTCTCCGAATTTCAGGACCCCAGCAGCAGCCACCCAAATGTGCTCACTCTGTGGGCATTTGTCATGTTGCAGACTTTAGATCTGCACACTTCCTGTGTTATCAGGCTTCAGCATGAATATCTAATTGTCTAGAGAGGGCAGGCCTGACTGCAAACTAGACCAGTGCGGAAGACCCAGGCTTGGTCTTCATGGTGTCACCCGGATGCCAAAGCCCGGGACCCATCACTGAATCCCATGGGCGGAGTGAAAGCAGTCACTGCCTCCCTTTCACCTCTAGGTGTCCTGACGCACGCGAAAGTTCCACTCGTGGGCTTTCACTCTTTATTAACTTGCGGACACAAATATCTGGACTCGGGGGCACTGCAGGCCGAAGCTGCACAAGAGGAACGAACTCAGAACCAGATGCGCCGCGGAGAGCGCGGGAGCTAAAGCCCAAAAGCTGTGCCCGAGCCCGGGGGCGGGGCCGATCACGGAGGAAATGGCTCCTCGATTGATTAGGCCTGGGAGCCGCGCTGTTAGCACACGCCGGAAGCGATTGATGCTGCCTGGCGGCGGGCGCGGGGTACGCCGGGACGTCGGTGCGGCGGGAGGAGCGGGAGACACTGCAGGCGGGAGGCGACAGGATGGTGAAGCTGACGGCGGAGCTGATCGAGCAGGCGGCGCAATACACCAACGCCGTGCGGGACCGCGAGCTGGACTTGCGAGGTGAGTCGGGCGGGGGCGGGCGGCCCGGCCTCCCCGCCCGCTCGGCGGCCTGTGCCCGCCGCGTGCGCGAAGGGCGGGAACGTGGCCTGGGGCGTGCGTCCCGGTTCCTACCCCGGCTGAGTCCCGCTGTCGTCGGCGAAACGCCGACCCTGGACTCCTTCGAGGCTCTCCTTAGCCCAGCCCCCACCGCCCGGGACCGCCTCGATGCTTGGGTCAGACCGCGGGGCCGGTGCCGGGCCTGCCGAGTGACCTGAGCCGTTGGGGGGCGGGGAAGTACACGCCTGCGGGGTGGGCTGAGCCGTTGGGGTGCTGAGCCGTGTTTGTGATCCTCGTGCGGACCGAGATACGGTAAAGTGAAGTCATGAGAATATAGGTTGGGTATGGGACGGAGGAAGTGAAGTCCGGAGCAAAAGCGATTTTTTTTCCCGGCTTTTCCTCCTCCTTAGCTTCAAGGATCTATTTCCCTTTTGCCAAAACCTTTCAAAGAGCAGACTGTTTCAGCCACGCTAGGGCTGCCGGATGTCTTGCGTCTATAAGGGAGGCGGAAGTCCTCCAGACTATTAGATTCCTGTGGCAACTCGTCTGCATAGTAGGAGAGGCTTTAGAAAGGGTGTGAAGGACGACTTCTCCGGGGTTAAGTGTTGGCTTGAGATCCGCCCCCACGGGGGAGAACACCGTCTCAGGAGCAGCACTGCTGCGGGCCCTGCTTTCTGCTTGCTTTTTTGTTTGCTGACATAGTACTTTCGTTTTGTTGAAATTAAATATCATAGGTTCGACTCAAGAGTAACCCACCGCTTTCATACTCTTGGCACAGGCTGATGTCTGCCTGAGTTTGAAGTGCATCCGGTGTTGAGAATGCTCGTTTTGGTACAGCACTTAACTTTGAGCCTTTAGAGCTCTGAAATGTGTACTTATTTAACCTTGCCTAGGTTAACTTCTTTTCTTCTCCTAGCACCTAAGACAATAATTATGCCCCTAGAAGACAAATCAGTGAGCGTTTGAGTGAGTTGTTCACAAGGTGATTTACCATTGTGTACAAATTGACCTTCAACTCTGGGTTGGGCCTCTGGGAGGTGAGAGAAGTGGGAACTGTCATGATACGAAGATATCCAAATGAGTTCTGGGAATCTGACCTGTGGAAATGCAAAAAAGGTTGGGAGCTATTACTGTCCACAATACGTGGACAAGGCTTGGACACTGACAGTAGGCAGCTCACAGTGTAAAGTCCTGTTAGGCCACTTCATTAGCTTTGGGGCCTTGCTTAGAACAATACAAGGCACCTTGTAAGTATACTTGGAAATGTTAGCTACCTATTAGTATTACTGTTAGCGAGTATTCTCATCTTTATTGCCCTTGTAATCAACCAGTGCTTTGGCAGTGTTTGGCACAGCATAGGTGCTAGATAAACAACTTTCTGATTGAATGAAAGCTTTGAGTCCAATTACCATGAAATGCTGCTAATGTTTCCTTGTGTGTTTTTTCCCTCCTTTCTCCAGGGTACAAAATTCCTGTCATTGAAAATCTAGGTGCTACCTTAGACCAATTTGATGCCATTGATTTTTCTGACAATGAAATCAGGAAACTAGATGGTTTTCCTTTGCTGAGAAGACTGAAAACATTGTTAGTGAACAACAATAGAATATGGTAAGTGTCTACTAGTGGAAAGTAATTTTTGTTCCCCTAGAGTAAATGTAGCAGAGTTCCATAAAGAAGTTGCAGTATTGCCAGTTACACCTACGTATTTCTTAAATGGAAAATGAACTACACTTTTCCCATACAGATCCAGAGATGAATTTGGTATTGGTCTGGTCTTACTTGCATCTATTCAGAAATCTTGTATTATTTATGTATTCATGGTACATTTCTAATTTAAGTTAAAAACCTACTGCTTTGGGGAGTTCCCATTATGGCTCAGCAGGTTAAGAACCCAGCTAGTATCCATGAGGATCTGGGTTCAATCCCTGGCTTTGCCTGGTGGTTTTAGAATCTGGCATTGCCATAAGCTGCGGCATAGGTAGCAGATGTGGCTCGGATCTGGCATTTCTGTGGCTGTAGTGTAGGCCGGCAGCTTTGGCTTTCATTTGACCCCTAGCCTGGGAACCTCCATATGCTGTGGGTGCAGCCTTAAAAAGACACACAGACACACACACACACACACAATAGAAGTGCTGGGTAGTGAGTTGCTTTTTTTTAAATGCCCATTATTTCTCGTGAGTTAACTATTCCACTGTGGTTTGCTTACTGGCTTATCTTGTGCCTGAGCTCTGACTGCAGAATCACTTATGTTTTTGGGCTTCACACAGGTCCTGAGATGAACTAAGTAGTCTGTTTTACACAGGAATTTCTTGTCTTTGGTTTCGTTAAGATAGTGTGGCAGTAGGAAGGGCCCTGGACATCTTTCAGGAGATGTGGGTTTTAAAGTCATCCTACTTCTGTCACTTGTGTGACCTCAGACAGTTCTTTTTGTGCCTTATTTTCCTGTCAGGGTCTTGGAAGAAAGATCTCTTAAGTTTCTTCCCACTCTGAAGCCCTCTGAGCAAGGGCTCAGATAAAATTTTTAGCTGACTTAATTTGCATGTTTACTAAGAGTCCTTCTGTTTTTATTTCAGCCGTATAGGTGAGGGACTTGATCAGGCTCTGCCCTGTCTGACAGAACTCATTCTCACCAACAATAGTCTTGTGGAATTGGTAAGTTGAACAGGGGAAGAATGTATTTGGGGGGAGGAATTAAAGGTACTACATTTCTTTTATAGAAAACTTGGAAAACCCAGAAAATTATCCCCTCGTTCTTTTTCTTGGTCTTTTTCTTAATTCAGGAAATGGGCCTTTTGGGGTTTTGTTGCAGATATCTTCCCATTCGCGAGCTCACCTTTTGACACCGAGGATCTTGATAGAGAAATTCCTAATTTAAGCATAGTTCATTTTATCAATCTGTTGTTGTTAGTGCTTTTGCGTTCTGTTAAGCTACCCCATCCCAGGGTCATAAAGAACCTTGCCTATTCTCTTTTCTAGAATTTCATTGCCCAGTATGGTGTTCACTAATGCAAGCGGCTACTTTGACTTAAGGTGTATCCAGAGACTTAGTTTAAAAAAAAAGAGTGTGAACTATCAGTTTTTTATATTGAATGTTGAAATGGTAATATTTTGGAATGTAGGTAAAATATATATTATTTTTCACCTGTTCTGTTTTATTGTTGCTCCTAGAAAATTACATATGTGATATACATTAATTTTGTTGGACAGTTTTATTCCAGAAACTCCTGTTTTACTCCACATTTAGATTAACAATCCATTTGAAGTTGGTTTTCTTATGAGATAAGGGGCAAGTTTCGTTTTCTTTATTTGGAATGATTATTTTGACCTGTTTCTTCTCATGCTCTATATATATAATTTTTAACAAAGTTGAGCTTACACTATGTATTGTTTTGTAACCTAAGATTTCACTTAATTACTGGATGTTTAAGTCCATACAGTATAACCTGATTTTAGGTTATTATGCTCTTAACCCCTCCCTTCCCTATTTCCTGATGGTTCCTTTCCTGGTGGGCTGGGTCCATAAGCTTCCTTCACATTCTCAAAGGAGTGCTTGACTCCAACAAAAGTAAGAAAGCACTGATTTCTAAACTATATGAGATGTTTAACCCAAAATGCACATTCAGTGTGTGGCAGCTGGGGGCTGTATTTTATATATGTTGTAATTGCACTTAAAGCTGTTCCTCGAAGATGAAGGCTTAGTTTATCCTATCAGTTACTGAAAGGGGTGTGTTAAAGTCCTACCTGATAGTGGATTTGACTGTTTCGCTGGAGTTGTCACTTTTATTTATTTTTAGGTTATCATTTGATATATCTAGATTTTATCTTACTGATGAAATGAACCTTTTATCATTATGTTGTGACGCTCTTTAGGTCTTATTAGTGCCATTTTATTTGTCTCATCCATCTGCATTTCTTCTTCTCTACTGTTCACTCTTTTTTTGTCATTCTACTTTTCTTTCTGATAGTTTAGAAATTAATTATTAGACTTTCTCTTAGCATCCTAGTATCCAAGTATAAAGTTAACCAACACCTTTACCTTCTGAACCATTTAGCATTTTTATCATCTCACCCCCCCCAAGGCATCACTGTCTTTTACACAGTCTTAAGTGTCTATGTGTGTAACTAAAGCTACCATTCTTCCTTTTGTTTTTTGCAGCTTTATTGAGATATGATAGACAAAAATTGTATGTAAGGTGTACAGTGTGAATTTTGATATATGTATACATTGTGAAATGATTACCACAGACTAACATATCCATCACTTCACATAGTTACCTTTTTGTGTGTGCAGTGAGAATACCTTAGACCCACTGTTTTTATCACATGGAGTACACGATATGTTGTTTTTAACTGTATCTGCCATTTGTACATTAAATCTCTTGAACCTACTTATCTGAAACTGAAAGCTTGTACTCTTTAATCAGTAGCTCATCTCTCCTTTTCCTCCACCCTCAGCCTCTGGTAAGCACCACTCATCTCTGTCATTATGTGTGGTACTTTTTCTAAGATTCCACATTTAAGTTGAGATCATGCAGTGTTAGTCTTCCTTTGTTCCTTTTTTGGATCATTCTTTAGATTTCCTTTAGTGATGGTGTGCTGTGGTATTCGTGAAGTATTTTAAAGCGGCAGCTTTCTGAATGCCTGGCTCTTCCCTTCCCTGCTTTTATTTGTACTTTTTCCTCATTGTCCTCCTTGGCCCTGTCACACTCAATTCAGATCTGTTATAGCAGCTTCTCCTCTGTGTGGGGCTTTGTTCTGGAAGGGGCACAACTTCTGGTTAGTATTAGAGAGCGAAGGACCAAATTACTCAAGCCCTTCAGGTCTCATCACACTTAACGTACACGTCATCATCGGAATGTGCATATTCTCAGACTGGGTACCCTTGGTTGCTTTATAGTTTGGGGGTCTGTTGGATGCCTTTTTGCTTTTCTGCTTCTTCCTACATACAAATGTTGTCACCATACAAGTTTTGTAGCTCTCAGAGTAGCTTGTCCTTACTTGTTGCTATTTTAGGTTCTTGACAGAATACCTTTTCATCTAGTTTGGTTGTAGCTGTTAGCCATAGGTTTTTATTTTTCCATCCTTGTTGCACTATGTTTTACGGGACAGTTTGGGAAGATCCAACACTAACCTGCCTTCTATATATTAGTTAAATATATATATTTAACTATACTCCTTGTCCTTGAAAAATTTATGAAGAGATTTGGGGGAGCCTAGAATAAAGGTGCCTTCTTTCAAAGATGATATGCCTGTGTTGCTCCTGGGCACCTAAGGTACTAGGTGGAAAAACCACCTTACACCAAGATGCCAGTTTGAAGTTCCCTGTATGAATAACTTGCTCCAAAGTTACATCAGTTTTCACATTGCTTTCTTTTCTAAGTCATTGCTTTAAACTCAGTACCCCCCCACACACACACACCCTTTATTTTTGCTTTTTAGGGCCACAGGTGCGGCATGTGGAAGTTCCTAGGCTAAGGGTTGAAGTGGATCTGCAGCTGCCAGACTACGTCACTGCCACAGCAATGCCAGATCCTATCCATATCTGCAACCTACACCACAGCTCATGGCAATTCCGGGTCTTTAACCCACTGAGCAAGGCCTAGATCGAACCCACATCCTCTTGGATACTAGTTGGGTTCATTTCTGCTGAGCCACAATAGGAACTCACTCAGTAGTCCTTTTAAGGTTGCTATGGGAAATTTTTTTTTGCTTTCTTTTGCTTTTGAGACAAGCTGCTATGGCCAAGATTTTAAGTTTAAGAAGCTCAAATTTATGAACCTGTTTATTCAGTAGTGTAGTCATGTTGATAATGTGCTGGGTACTGGGGCAGGAAAAATAAATAAATGAATGAAGAGAAAACAAGATGATCCTTGCTCCAAAGGCAGCCACCATTTCAAAGTATCAAAAGGGGTATGATGGGTATGATATTCATGTTCTTACCTGTGGCTGTTATTTTACAGGGTGATCTGGACCCTTTGGCATCTCTCAAATCACTGACTTATCTAAGGTATGGAAATTATGTGGTGGTAACAGTAGAGTCCTTTAAAATGACACTACTTCCATCCTTGATCTTAAAGTGATCAGTTAGTGAAAAGTGCTGTTAAAAAATATTGAAAATATTTCCTTTGGGCTCAGTGTGCTATTAAAATTTCCCTAGCATTAAGTTGCTATAACACTGAAACATGAGCAAGAATAGTGAGTGAACTTTTCCTTAATTCATGCACTCATTAGATTTTATTAAAATGGATCTCTTGAATGATGTACTGTAAATAAGATTGGCATTGTTTTGTTCCTTTTCTTGTAGTATTCTAAGAAATCCTGTAACAAATAAGAAACATTACAGACTATATGTTATTTATAAAGTCCCACAAGTCAGAGTACTGGATTTCCAGAAGGTGAAACTAAAAGTAAGTATTAGTGTTTATACAAGTATTAGTCATTATACATTGGTGTGTTTTCCTTTATACTTTTGTTACTGGTATTTTTAATTGCCCAATGAGTTTTATCATTAGTTTGTAGTAAAAGGGGCGGGGGTGCAGAGTCAGATTTTTTTTTTTTCCACAACGGAGTTTATGGTGGAATTTGAGTTAAAGCTGTTGAGTATGGGGCCGGTCATTCCAGAGGGGATACAGCCTCAGCCGCAGTGAACACTGTCACAGCAGACGGCCTGCCTAGATACACGCCCTGTGTGGAACTTAATATCATCCATTATCAGCATCTTTAGTTGTTAGAATGATTTTCCCTTTATAGGGAATTGGGTTTTTTGTTTTGTTTTGTTTTGTTTTCAAAACCTTCTTGGTTCCTCGAAAGCCCCTCCTTGAAACTAGGAGTAGGGGGCTTCCTTCAGGGAGCTTCGCCAGAGGAAAGCAAGACCATTGTGTCTCCTTTTCATTTGAGATTGGCTTCTCGGTGTTTTTACCAGCCCAGAGTACTTCAGGAGAGGTTTTTTCCCATGTTTGCTGAGGAATGCAGCTAAATGCATGTGGTATTCCTTTTTCCATTAACTCTGTGTGTGGTGTCGCTGTAGGAGCGTCAGGAAGCAGAGAAAATGTTCAAGGGCAAACGGGGTGCACAACTTGCAAAGGATATTGCCAGGAGAAGCAAAACGTAAGATACGATATCCAACTTCACTCCACTTCACCTTCAGAAACATTATCTGTCTGGCATTTTGCCTCCTGCAAAATGAAATGAAACACCTGTAACTAATACAGTGCTAAATTGGCATGGTGATAATCCGTGAGCATCAGTGGTCCATGTATTACATGAGATTTGAAATTGGCAAGGTGATAATCCATGACCATCAGTGGTCCAGGTATTACATGAGTGGTCCATGTATTACATGAGATTAGCAGAGCAAATATTTCAGTATTCGGTCTTACTATGATAATATCCACATCCTCCTTTCTCTGTAGCAAGATGAACTAGGTGGTGTTTCTGAAGGAGAGAGTTTCTTGTATCAGTTTGTTAACAAAGATAAGATACTACACTGGTTGAATTACTTTCAAAGGCTTTTGAAAGTAAAAGAGAAGCAATTTCTGTTGATCTGGATTTGACAGTTTTGTTCTTCTCTCCCCTCCCAAGTTTCAATCCAGGTGCTGGTTTGCCAGCTGACAAAAAGAAGGGTGGGCCATCTCCAGGGGATGTGGAAGCCATCAAGGTAATAATGTGTTAGGAGACTTGGACTGGAGTGAGCTCTTTGAGGTTTAGGTCACAAAATGATGTAATAAACCAAGTAATAAATCCATCAGTGCAGATTTCCCCGACAGTTGTTAGAATCCAGCTATATTTTTGTGTAAGGAAAACCTAGCTTAAAGATATTACTTGACCGGACCTTGGCTTGACTTAGTTATATGAGTCGGTCATATGAGTGGATGCAACTCTGGTGTTTGTCATTTCCCTCGGATACATTTATTTGAACAGTTAGTTACCTTTGTGTGCTGTCTTAATTTTTACTTTCAAAGATTTGCCTTCTGAAAGATTCTGCTTGGTGAGAAATCCTAATTTTTGTAATACTGCCTCCTAAATTGATAATACTGTTTCCTAAATTATCCAGTAACACAATTTAATTAGCTAGAATTTTAGGATATGCGCAGTGATTATTTACTTGCTTATAAGAGGGTCTGCATGCATCTCTTTACCAATTTGGGAAATTTATGATTTGGCTTTGGGGTTGATTTCATTATGCCAACAAAATTCTCCCCCCAACAAAGAATTATTTAATATTACAACTCAAAAGATGGTGTGAATTTTTAGGAGTGTTTTCTGAGTGATTGAGTCTTAGATGAAAGTAATCCCATCGCCATTTTTTTTCCTACCATCCAGAATGCTATAGCAAACGCATCAACTTTGGCTGAAGTGGAGCGACTAAAGGGCTTGCTGCAGTCCGGTCAGATACCTGGCAGAGAACGCAGATCAGGTCAGGAAACTGTGTTCTGTCTTAACTTCCAAGTTAATGGTCCACTCACAGTGATTCCAAAACAGTTTAGATGCTACCATCCAAGAATGCTAGAATAGTGCCTTATTACCCTCTAATCTAATGTACGTGAGATCCCTTTCAATGATCTTTGATGATAAGTCATTTGATATAAAGAATGTTAGTTATGTCACAGGACTCTGGGGATGGTTGTATGCAAAAGTTGAAACAAACATTACTTCACTAGCCATGGAGTGAAGCAAACACTAGAGGTAACCATGTGGCCTTTGACCCACGTGCGTGTAGGCTGGCTTGGCAGTCTGGAAGTGCAAAGCCAGACAGCCTGAGATCAGAGCTTAGCTTCACCAGCTCTGTCCTAAGATTAATCCCCACTTAATCTTAAATCTGTTTTCTCATCTTTAAACCTGAGAAAGTTGGTTGTTGGGAGGACTAAGAAAGATAGTAGCACTGAGCACAGGGTCTGACTGTTAGCAAGAGTTAGCCGTTGTGATAGAAATGCCAGCTTTGTTGGACACTAGAGCATAAAGTAAAAACTGTCCCAGATTGCACATATTAAAGATTTTCATATGTAACAGGGGACCTCTGTCTAGACTGGCAGCTCAGGAAAACTTTCCTTGGGGAAGTAATGTTTGAACTGAAGCTAAACATACGTAAGACATTCATTAGACCAGTTGTTCCCACTCTGTGGTCTTTGGGCCCCTGAGGGTTTGTGAGGCAAACTTTCTATACTGACACCAAGGCGTTGGGCTTTCACTGGCCCAAAGGATATATTAGTAGGTGTCAGTCTCAACTGTGGTACACTCAGTAAAGTAGCTGCTGGTTTTGTTTACCTATAAAGGTCTTGTGGAGTAGTGAGAGTTACTGGTGCTATTAAACATCACCCCTGGGGCACATGTCTTTGGTGTCATGGGTAACAGCACTGGGGTGCACTGCAGTGGATTTTTGGCTCCCTGCATTTGTGCTGTTCAGGTGAGAGTCAGGGTGCTTCTTGAACACTATGTGAGCTTGTCCCTTCATGAACAGCTAGTGGTGTTTGTAACCAATTCTAACAATCAAAATTTCAAGCAAAAATTAAAGTTGGACGACTTTTAGCCACAGCTGTAACCTTGACAGTTTTCTAGTAGTTCCAGACTTTTCTGAGGACTTTGTTGATGTGAATGAATATAATTTTTAGAAATAATGTATGAAGAAGTGGGTCACCATTTGGAAGATCTGCATAACTTAATGAGCAGTGTTTTCCAAATGATGTTAGGGAAGCAGGCATGTGTAAGTGCTACAAGATAAACCAGTAGGTTTTCCAGTAAAGGAGTATGAAAAGTTCTTTGATAAGGTTTCAGACTCTGTGTTGCAGTCTGACCTTTAAGAAACTACCACCTTTGTCAGGTCTTGGCATAGTAGCCAAAATATATCCACACCTGTCTGCAGAGGCTATTAAAATACTCTCTTTCCTAACATGTTTCTGTGAGGCTGATTTTCTTCAGACCCTTCAATCAAAACAATGCTTTGTAGCAGTTGGAATAATGAAGTCAGTACAAGGGTTTAGCAGACATTACAGAAATAGGTGAAAATAGAAGATAATGCCAACTTTCTCACTACATATTTTTGTTTTAGAAAATACTGTTATATTTTATAAAAATATAAACTAACATGTAATAGACTTAGTATTTTAATGAATTACTCTTTTTAAAGTACTCTTAAGTATTTTATCAATACCATATCAGTGAAGGTAACCTACTTAAATGCTCTTTGAGTCCTAAAACTACAGTATTTGAGGACCATTGAGTTAGATGCAGAACGGCCTTCTAGGAGGAAGAACTGCACTGGCAGGAAACATGTGGTGAAAGAGCGTTGCACACTTGGACTGAGGGACGGTGTGAGCGAAGGTCATGAGATGGGGAGAGTGGCGAGACAGGCTGACGGAGCGAGCAGGCGAGCCTGGCTGCAGGGCACTGCAGGCATGTCACTTGCAAGTCGGTCTCTGGTCCTGAGAACAGAAGTCTATCAAAGGCTTTCGAGGCTGCCTTGTGACAGACGTTGGAGGGGCGTGCAGGGGAGTGGTGTTAAATTTCTTACTGTGACTGCAGTGTGACAAACTACTATATTAATTTGTTTCCCCTAGAGTATTTTATTATCTGGGCCTTTAAATGCCATCCAACAAACGTGGGCCACATTGAGGAGAGGAAGATGGAAATGGTCCATGGTTCTCTAAATTGTAGGGGCCTCGGCTTCTGAGTAGCACTTTCCAGTGACATTCTTACTTGGTAGTTTTGTACCTAGAAATGTAACGTGTGGGTGTAACTGTAGAACAATAGGGTTAAACGTGAGTAATTAGCCAAACATCAACAGGGTAAGAACATTGCCTTTTTCTGAATACACTGGTTAAAATATCTGTAATAAATTTTTGACAACCCAACAAAGGTTGTTGTTACCATATTTTTTTAAATTTAGAGACAAAGTCACTGACTGTTCCTAACATGTGATGTAGGTATCCTTTTTTTTGAGCGTTCCCAATTTCTTTGCCCGTCATAGTGGTAAGAACAAAGCACAAAGTGTAAGCTTTCTGTCCTCACAAAAAATGAATTATCAGCTTGACAAAAATGGGTTAGAATGACAGGCAATGAGTTTGTCCTTCATAAAACACCTTTGTGACCCTTTGCCTCAGGAGCTGGCCATCCTTTCCCATACTTGCCAAAGGCAGATGGTCTGTGTACCCTAAGCTCCTCAAAGGCAGGGGCTGCTGTTGGGCTTCTAAAAGTACCTCGTCCAGAGCGGGGCACTCAGCAGACTCACACGTGGGCGCTCACACACCAAGCGAGCATGTTCTCTAAAATCGGCTTGACTTCTGGCTGTGTGTTCTTCCTAGGCCCCACTGATGATGGCGAAGAGGAGATGGAAGAAGACACTGTCACAAATGGGTCCTGAGCAGTGTGGCCTCTGAAGATTTACAGGATAGTCCACTTGGGGCACGTCCTTCTTTTTACATAGTAGCCTTGTTTATGTCAGCAAAGTAGAGTTCATAAGCGTTGTTGAAATGCTTAAAACTGCTGCTGGTAATTTTGTAATATAAATTTTGAAATCTAAATGCCAGTTTTTTACTAATAGTGCAAATAAAGGACACTCACTGTGCTGCTGGTTGCAAGTCATTGGGGTACGTGTGCAGGGAGGTGTGTGGAAACGCAGGAGGGCAGCTCTTCTAGTTAGGCTTCCCAGTCCTCCTGAAATGTTTAGGTTTCTTTTAATTCTTAATAAAACTTAGCGTTATCTGTGTGCTGTCACTGATCATCTGTCAGAATTTGTGATCTCAGGTGTAGTTTTTCCTGCATGAAGCATAACAAGAGCATCATTAAAGGCAGCCAGGCTCTAGCGTTTTACGAGTCAGCATCCTTTGAAGTTTTTATTTAACCCTACCTACCAATATCATGCAAGCGATAAATTGCTGATTTGAACAGTTGGAGGTGTGACTTCTGCCTGTCAGTTGACAAGACTGGAGCAGAGCAGCATCACACTTAAGTGTTGAGGACCTGGTGGCGGAGTCCTTACAGTTCCTGGGTGCCTGTTATATACCCCACACCCTGCTGTGGCCGGTTCTGGCTGATCCAAAAAAAGCAAGGTAGTGGAGGGGAGTGCCCACCAGCCATCTTTTCTCATCTGGCATTGATTTGGGTTGTTTTGTTTTTTTTGTTTTGTTTTGTTTTGAAGGGCTGCACCTGCAGCATATGGAAGTTCCCAGGCTAGTGGTCAAATCAGAGCTGCAGCTGCTGGCCTACGCCACAACCACGCCAGATCCGAGCCTTGCCTGTGACCTACACCGCAGCTCATGGCAGCACCAGATCCTCAACCCACTGGGCAAGGCCAGGGATTGAACCTGCATCCTCCTGGACACTAGTTGGGTTCATTATAGCTGAACCACAACAGGAACTCCTAGGTTGTTTTTTAAAGCCCCCTGGGTGATTCTAAATGTGAGAAACAGGTCCTGAAACAGTTTTGAGTGAATGCAGGTGGGCTGATTTGCTGTTCTTAGAAGGCACATACAAGGTGTCTAAGATGCAAAGGAGCTGACAGTCTGGCTGGGCAGACAGAACATCAGGCGATAGTGGGGCTAAACCTCAGTGGAGTAGCAACCAAGAGAAAAGGAGATGGAACTTGGGCATCAGGAGAACCTGGCCTTTTGATTTCCTCAGTAGGATTCTTTAATGCAGGGTCTGTGGTAGAGCCTGAGGCTCTGTGGGTCTAGCAGGCTCCCAGGAGCTGTCCATTAGAGGACAGCAGGATTTCTAGCCTCCCTGCTCACCCCTTCCTTAACCTCTGCCTGACGCCTTCAACTCCTTCAGGAGCCATCCCCTATGATCCCTTTACTGATTCATTACAGAAAGGTAAAGTATAGTCTTACCTACCTTTCCTTTAGCAAATCATTTCCCTGGATGATGGTGCCATGTCAAGAAGGGCCTGTGCTGTCAGGAACCAGGATTTATACTCAGCTCCTGGCTGCACTGAAAAGGCCCCCCTGCCAGAGGCCAGCCTGAGTGAACATTAAAGTGGATAATGTTCAAATAGCCAGGCAGTAACACTTTAGCTCTTGATGGTGGGCTAGGTACTTGGCATGAGCTGAGAGCAGTGTCTGGTTTTCACTCAGGTTGGAAGAATTTTAGTATTTTAACTGCTAATGCTGTGTCCATGCATACCCAGGGATCATCAAGTAGGGGCATTTTGCTGATGGACCTCCCTGTGATGCTACATACCTCATCTTTGAAAGCTCCCAGCAGAAAGATTTTCATACTATGACACTGCCACAAGACTGCAAAGAACCCATAGCCATCGAGAGGGCCACAAGTCTCCCTCACCAGCTAGCTGACCCCCGCAACCTTGCACCCACCCCCTGCCACCACCCCAGCACCAGTGATCGAGGGAAGAAGGGAAAGGAAGGAGGGAGGAAGAAAAATGTCTCCTCTTGAGAACCCCGCTCCACTGGGAGCACCACTCGCCCCAGCCTGGCCTCACGCCCCACTTCCCCACCTGTGCTCTCCAAAGAAGTAAAACTGCAGGTGGCATGATGCTATGTGTAGAAAATCCTGAAGATGCTACCACAAAACGACTAGAGTTCATCAATGAAGTCTGTAAAGTTGCAGGATACAAAATTAATACAGAAGTCTGTTGCATTTCAATACACTGACAATGAAATATCAGAGAAATTAAGGAAATAATCCGATTTACCATCACATCAAAAAGAATAAAATAGGGATTCTCATCGTGGCACAGCAGAAGCGAATTCAACTAGGAACTGTGAGGTTGCATGTTCGATCCCTGGCCTTGCTCAGTGGGTTAAGGCTCCGGCATTGCCATGAGCTGTGGTGTCGGTCACAGACGCAGCTCAGATCTGGCATTGCTGTGGCTGTGGCATAGGTCAGTAGCTGTAGCTTTGATTAGACACCTAGCCTGGGAACCTCCATATGCCATGGGTGTGGCCCTAAAAAGCAAAAAATAAAATACCTAGGAATAAACCTAGCTAAGGAGGCAAAAGACCTGTACTCTGAAACCTATAAGATGCTGATGAAAGAAATTGAAGATGGAAAGATATGGAAAGATAGCCATATTGTTGGACTTGAAGAATTAATATTGTCAAATTTGACTATACTACCCAAGGCAGTCTATAGGTTCAATGCAATCCCTATCAAATTACCAATAGCATTTTTCGCAGAACTAGAACCAAAAATGTTTTACTTTGTATGGAAAACCAAACCAATCTTGAGAAAGAACAGAGTTGGAGGAATCAGGTTTCCTGAATTTAGACTGTACAAAAAAGTTACAGTCATCAAAACACTCTAGTCCTGGCACTAAAACAAATATTGATCAATGGAACAGGATGGAAAGTCCAGAAATAAACCAACCCACATATGGTCAGTCTACAACAAAGAAGAATATACAGTGGAGAAAAGACAATCTCTTCAATAAATGCTGCTGAGAAAACTGGACAGCTACATGGAAAAGAATGAAATTGGAACACTCTTAATATCACACACAAAAGTAAACTCAAAAGGCTTAAAGACCTAAATGTAGGACCAGATACTCTAAAACTTCCAGAAGAAAATGCAGAACACTGACATAAATCAATAATATTTTTTTAGATCCACCTTCTACAGCAATGGAAATAAAAACAAAAATTTTAAAATAGGGCCCAACTAAATTTAAAAGCAATTGCACAGCAAAGGAAACCATAAACAAAATGAAAAGGCAGCCTATGGACTGGGAGAAAATATTTGCAAACCAGAGATAAATTTCCAAAATAATACAAATAGCTCATACAGTTTAGTATCAAAAAAAAAAAAAAAACTCCATCAAAGAAAATCAAATTTCTATGCATTCTTTTCTTTGAAGGTCCAAAATGTTCTTTTACACTTCTTAGATTCCAGATTGAAGGGTAAATCCTTCAGATAAATGTAAACAATCTTAAAAATAGGGGGCTAGAAATTTATATATACACACTTGGGACAAGTGTTATATTTTTTAAAAAATCAGAATTTAGCAAATTTTGTGCATAGTAAAAACTATTTTGTTCTCCAGCCCCCTTAGTCTTGCCAAATTAAACTTTCTCTACAATGAGCATTTCTAGCATTGAGCTGTTTTAAATTTTGATTTTCCTCTTGTCAATGACAAAGACTATTGGGAGGTCACAATGGATTTGGCTGTGTTAACTACTGATGTTCCAGCCAGACACTCTCAGCAGAACCCTATCTCCTCACCCATGGGTGAATTTCTACTAGTAAAAAACTAAACAAACTGAAAAGCAGTAACTCTTGTTAGATCCATCAGAGAATTGAGGTTATAAGGCCAATTACCAGCCCTCAGGTTGGACAGAAATGTGGATACAAAGAATCTCCTTTGCCAGAGCAGAAACCTCCACTGACACCAGGAGGAAATCTGAACCACAGCTGACAAATTGCAGGAGGCTTGGTGGCAGCTTCTGAGAGTTAAAACCTCCACGGTGCCCAGTGTTAGGAGGGGTCTCCCAACTTTTGTGAGGCTTTCTTCAGGATTCCCTCCCCCAAGAGACAAAGAGAAGCAAAGGCAAGTCTGCATAATCCTCCAATGAGAGCGGAGCCCCAGCAAAGGGCACTGAATGTGGGTCAATTATAACCCAGTTCCCCATCAGGTTTAGGAGCCGTGGAAAACCACTGAATACATTTTCCGTTTTTAATAAATCACTCTGGCTGTAGTGAGAACGACAGATTGAATATAGGGAGAAACATGAGACCATTTCAGTTTTCCAGGGACAAATGATAGTACTTGAGACTAGGGCCCTGGCAGTGGTCATGGAGGGAAACCAATAGACCTTAAAAGACAGGAGGACCCTGTGCTGTGCAAAGAGCGACTGTGGCCCCAGGAGGGTGGAAGAAATGGAGCAGACTCGGCATCTCATCTTACCATCTGCTACTCCAGTCCTTTGGGAAGAGCACTAATCCATTCTCTGCTTGTTCTCAGGTTCCCTGTGTTGTAATAAATCTCCCTTCCTGCTTAAAAAAATAAATAAATAAATAAAAAAGCATGAGCTAAATTAAGGAGGGAACACATGGATTAAGGTGATGGATGAGCAGCAGAGTGAACTGACGTAAGTGACAGAAAGACCAGGGGAATTAAATCCTGTCCCCAAATGAGAAAACAGACTCATCTGGAAGAAAAAGCTCTCCCCACTGGGTCTAAGAGGGATCCCTCCCTTCCCCACCAGGGGAAAGGGGAGGAGGGAGAGGGAGGGAGGTGGATGACGACAGGTTCTGAGGAACCTCTACATCATCCTCTTCTCCCCTCCGTGTGGCCTCCCTCTATTTCTATTTCAGAGCCCCAGGGACCTGACTTTCAGTGGTGAGAGGGCTTGGGAATCATAGATACCCCAAAAGACATTTTAAAGCTGTAGCATCAGCCAACTTTACAGGGAGCTAGAGCCCGGCGTGTTTACAGGCACGGAAGGCCTCTGCTCTAGAGCCCTCAGCAGCCACTAAGGGGAGGGATTTAGATACACAATTGTGTGGTTGCCCTACTCAGGCCAATCCTGTCTGGGAGAGTTGCTATTACTGTCCATGGTGTTCGTGGGCTGACTCACAGCTGAAGAGACACGTTCTAAGACTCAGCCTCAGCGTGTCAGAGCTGAGGGGGCTCCAGGACCTCATTTTCCCAAGTGCCCAATTTTGCAGATGAGAAAGCAGAAGCCCAGAGAAGGGTGACACCAGTAAGGAGAGCCCAGAGTTCAGGAGAGGACTTCTGCTGACATCACTGAGCACCAGGTATAGCCCTGCCTGAAGGCCTTCACCTGTGAACATCTCAGTTGCCTAGGTCATTTTCTCCTTCCTTGTTTGCTTTCTTCTTTAAGTCACTTGGAGTTTTCTGTCACTGGTTTCAAAAAAATTCTGACTCTTCCCTCGGTCTGACTAAATGGAGACCTTAGAACAGCAACAGTGTGGGTTTAACTTCCAAATAACATTCTGAGACTTCAGTTTAATCTGGAGATCCCAATGCATTCAAAGAAAATCTTTTGGGACCAGCTATTAATTTTAGGATTACCCAAATTAATCCACACAGGATTAGTCTCGTTGAGGTAGTACCCAGTCCCCATTTAGAGGATAAGGCTGATGCTCAGAGAAGGGAGGTAGCTGGGCTATAGTGGGGAAGTGTGCAGTGGCAGAAACCTCAGATCCTGCTGCTTGAATTCTGGGAATCCACATGGTATGGCTTGACCATGTGAGAGCACTAAGGCATCCAGCCCCACACTGGCCACTGTGGGTGCTTGAAGCTTGGTGACTGCCATGCAACATCTATGAGATTCACAAAAGTGGTTCCCACAGAAGGGGGTAGGAGGACCTTCCTCCACCAGCCACTGCACCCTCCTGGGTCCCCCACACCCTGCATCCCTTTCTCTTACTTTGCGTTACATTTATAGAGTCATGTTCACGGGCTGCCATCTGGAGTTGCTACAGGGGGGCACCAAAAACCTTTGTCCCCACCATTTCTAGGGACGCCTTCTTCCTTTGGGCCTTGAGGAACCCTACTCCCTACTTGCACACCAGAGCTCTTTTCCAGAATATGCAGAGACTCATTCAGTTTGCAACTGGATGCATCCAACACTGTCCTCTTGAAACTGACAGCACCAACCGCCTG
Organism: Sus scrofa; assembly: GCF_054392235.1. NCBI lineage: Eukaryota > Metazoa > Chordata > Mammalia > Artiodactyla > Suidae > Sus > Sus scrofa. Next base: position 156,544,342 of record NC_139383.1, read on the forward strand.
AACCCAGCCCAAACCCAGACTGGGATTTTTAACCCACATGTTGGCATTCAAACCCAACCTAAAAGCCAGATTGGGACTTAAACCCACAGTTTTAAATTCAAGTTACTCATCCTGTGTCTGGACTCACAGAGGTTCTGGTTCTTTATGCCTCCACACAGAAGGAATTCAGCAAGAGACAAAGTGATAGGCAAGAAATAGATTAAGATACTTGTGAGACACTTGTGAGAGATGCAAGTGGGCAGCAAGGAAGCTCTGTCCCCAGGATCCAGTGGGCCACAGTTTTATCATCCAGGGGACCTGCCTCTTCCTTTCTGGGAGTGGGAGCTCCTCCTTAGTATCTAGTTAGGTGTGTATTCAAATCAGCTGAAGGGAGGTCCTCCAACTCTTGCCCTTGGTCTGAATCTGAATGCAGGCCTCACCCATCCCCCACCCACTGCCCTGAGGCATTTCTCGAACCTCCCCTGGTGAAGCAAGTCTGCCTTGTTCTGCTGGCTCTCTTTACAGTGGTCTCCCAACATCCCCCAGGTTTCCCTCTTTACCCATGATCCCCTATCGGGACTTCTACAACCACTTGTGCCTCCTCTGTCCCTACCACTCTCCCTTGAAGAGTGCTCCTGCACGCCTTTCTCCAGATTGTGGCCCCCGTGGCTGCCACAGGAGAGACCAAGCCGGCAGTGAATCCATAGCTCAGCACTGGAGGTATGTGTGGAGTGAGATCTGACAGCTGGGAAGCTCACTTTACAAGAAACCTCACTCTTCATGCTGTAGAGGCTGTAGAAGCCCCGGGGTCTGGAAGCAGGATGTGAGCCAAAGTGACTCCAGGAGCGTTTTGATAGCTGGAGGCTTCTGGCTGTGGTAGGGGGTGGGGCAAGTCCCTGAGGTTCTGAAGGTCCACTGTGTGCAGACTCAGGGTTCACAGAGAAGGCAGAGGCCTGACCCAGAGGTGTTCACGGACCAAATATGGACAAGCCAGATAAGCAGACAGGACACCTTAGTGCCTGAGCTGCTTCATGGGTAAAGGATGGGGGCCAGGGGCAGAGACCCAAGTCTGCTGGGGAACTGATTAAGGACAGAGAATTTATTTATTTATTTTATTTATTTAGACCATGCCCAGAGGTATGCAGAAATTCCTGGGCCAGGAATCAAACCTGAGCCACGGCTGCAGTGACAACTCTGGATCTTTAACCTGCCGCCCTACAAGAGAACCTGAGGCATATGGAGGTTCCCAGGCTAGGGGTCCAACCGGAGCTGTAGCTGCCAGCCTACCCCACAGCCACAGTAACTCGGGATCCGAGCCACTTCTACGACCCACACCACAGCCCGCGGCAACACTGGATCCTTAACGCACTGAGAGAGGCCAGGGATTGAACCTGAGTCCTCATGGATGCTAGTCGGGTTCATTAACCATGAAGCCACGACGGGAACTCCTCTAAGAACAGAGAATTTTTAACCGTGACTTGAAGGCTGTATCAGTTAGTAATGATTTTGGCTGAAGTGACAGATAATCTTGAGAGGGGCTTACACTACAAAGTCATCTAACATTTAATGATATGAGAGGTAGGAGTGCCAGAGGTGGTCCTAAGCACCCAGCAATGTCATCCGTGACTCAAACCTCGCCCATCTCTCTACTGTCACCAGAATGTTGGTGTCACTTCCCTCACAGATGCAGTGTGGCTACCTCCACTCCAGCCATCACCTCTGCACTGTTAGCACTCAAGCTAGAGCCAAGGGGGCAACTTCTCCCCTGCCCGTCTTTTTTCAGGAAGGAAAATCTCACAGAAGCCCCTGTAGGCTTCCTCTACAGGTCAGACTGAGCCACAAATCCTTGTCCTGACCCATCACTAGTGAGGGAAGCAGTTGCCATGGTTACCCTGGACCAACTCTAATTCCTCCACACAGAGCATCCATAGGAAGAGAGTGGAGTAGGCTAAGCAAAAGCTGCTGGTGGGCAACCAACACTGTCCTGCTATAGAGGGGAAAGGACAAGGGGACCGAGGGTTCAGAGAAAAGGGAGCAGAAAAGCAGAGGGAACAGCACAGGCAAAGGTAGGGAAGGGCAGGGGATGACTGGGTGCTCAGGTTCCCTGGTTCTTTGCCACAGGGACACAATGCAGGAGGGGGAGGTGGGCAGGGCCTCATACGGTGTTTGCTGCCTGTAGCGGGGCAGGCCCTGGGCAATGGGGAGCTGCTGAACCAGAGAGTTTGTGCAGGAGCAGATGGGAAATAACGGTGTACAGCCCCTGTGTTTAGGAGCTGAGCAGCACTATCCTGCTGCTAATAGACTCCAGAGGCCTCTGTTCAAACAGATGATTGTAAGTGAAGAAAGTCAACGTGGCCTTAAATGAATGCATTTGCTAGGGGCAGCTAGCTACCTGTTTGTGGATATTGGGATGCACACACCCAGCTGGTTCTTAGACAGCTCTGTTCTCACACCTGCCCGGCCCTGCACACCCAGGGGTGTCCAAACAACCCAGTGCTTTGAGTTGTAATTTACACATGGTGCTCCCAGGTCTGAGGGCGAGGGTGACTGAGTTCCAGCTTAAGAGGAGAAAGCAGGGTGAGGGGCTCGCGGGTGAGTTGGGACAGGGTGGGATCCCAATCCATTATCTTATTTATGACTTCAGAGTGGGGCATCCTGCCAGGATGCTTGGTAAACTGAGGGCATCAGTGTTCCCACTTACCCAGCACTGGGTCTGGGGGTAGAAGGGGGAGGGAGGGCTCTTCTCTATGAGATGCTCACCTCTGCGGAGGGCACACGTGTGACCTCACAGATACGAACGTCATCCCTTCCTTATGTGGCTGTGGTGTAGGCTGGCAGCTGTAGCTCCAATTCGACCCCTGGCCTGGGAACCTCCATATGCTGCGGGTGCGGCCCTAAAAAGCAAAAAAGAGAAAAGAAAAAGAACCCAAGAATTGCAGCTGGGATGCAAGCTTCATCAGATCCATTTTCAGAAATTTCAGCTCAGAAGTAAGCTACCTAAGGAACAAAGCTCTACAACAAAAGCTGATGCAGAAGTGCCTGGCTTCGGGAGCCATCAGTGGCATCAGCAGGCTCCTGACCCAGAAGTGGCTCTGCTCAATCATGATCTTGGTCAACTGCCATCAGGCAAGCAGCAGTTGAAGAAAAGTTTGGAGGTGTGGCACTCTCTTTGGCTGTGAGGGACAGGCCAAGGGAATTTCTTTTTTTTTTTTTTTTTTTTTTTGTCTTTTTGCTATTTCTTTGGGCCGCTCCTGCGGCATATGGAGGTTCCCAGGCTAGGGGTCGAATCGGAGCTGTAACTGCCAACCTACACCAGAGCCACAGCAACGCAGGATCTGAGCCGCCTCTGCAACCTACACCACAGCTCACGGACGCTGATCGTTAACCCACTGAGCAAGGCCAGGGATCGAACCCGCAACCTCCTGGTTCCTAGTCGGATTCGTTAACCACTGCGCCACGACGGGAACTCCATGGCCAAGGGAGGGTCATGGAGGGCAGGGTACTGCTGAGCTGCTTAACTGTTTGCAGTTATCTATACTCTGGACAGAGGTTTTTTTTTGTTTTTTTTTGTTTTTTTTTGTTTTTTTTTGTCTTTTTGCCATTTCTTGGGCCACTCCCATGGCATATGGAGGTTCCCAGGCTAGGGGTCGAATCGGAGCTGTAACTGCCAGCCTACACCAGAGCCACAGCAACGCGGGATCTGAGCTGCATCTGCAACCTACACCACAGCTCACGGCAACGCCGGATCGTTAATCCACTGAGCAAGGGCAGGGATCGAACCCGCACCCTCATGGTTCCTAGCTGGATTTGTTAACCACTGAGCCACGACGGGAACTCCTGGACAGAGTTTTATGTTCCAGCATTTCCCTAATCTCCATTATCATCCCTGCCAAAGCTTACCTTTTATGTGTATTAGTCTTATTTTAAAATTTATTTTTATTTTTTTTATGGCTACACCCACAGCCTATAGAAGTACCTGGGCCAGGGACTGAATCCGAGCCGCAGCTGTGACCCAAGCCACAGCTGTGGCAAGGCCAGATCCTTTAACCAATAGCACTGGCCTAGGAATCGAACCTGCACCTCTGCAGCAAGCTAAGCCGCTGCTGTCCTATTCTTCTTCTTTCTTCTTTTTTTTCCCTTTTTTAGGGCTGCACCTGCGGCATATGGGAGTTCCCAGGCTAGGGGTCCAATTGCTGGCCTATGCCACAGCCACAGCCACGCGGGATCTGAACCACATCTGCAACCTATACTACAGCTCCTGGCAAAGCTGTGTCCTTAACCCACTGAGCGAGGCCAGAAACTGAACCCACATCCTTGTGGTTCCTAGTCGGATTTGTTTCCGCTGCGCCACAATGGAAACTCCTGTCGTGTTCTTAACCCACTGCGCCACAGTGGGAACTGCTATTAGTCTTTTAAAAGTATTTATTAGTTTTTCAAAGTACCAGCTTTTAGGGTTTTGATTTCCCTAGTGTATGTCTGCTTTATATTAATTTCTGTTCTTACATCCATAACTCAGTTGCTTCTACCTTCTTGTGTTGAATTTGACATTCTCTCCCTGGCTCTTGGCTTAGGTAACTGATTCTCAACATTTCTTTTCTAATCTAGACATAGGAAACTATGATTTTTTTCTGTGACATCCCACAAGTAGGTATATTGTATTGTTGTTACCATTCAGTCCAAAACACATTCTAAATTTTACTGTGATGTCTTCTTTGACACATGTGTCATGTAGAAGTGTGTTGCTTCATTTTCAAACAGTAGAGGGTTTTCTAGTTTCTTTCTGTTATTGATTTCCCATCTAATTCCGCTCTTTAGAGAACATACTCCGAGTGATTTCAATCATCTGAAATTCGTCGGGATTTGGTTTATTGCCCGGCATTTACATCTGTTCTGGTAAATATTTCGTTTCCAATAGAAAAGAATATATATTCAGCAGCTGTCAAGCGTGGTTTAGGCCAAGCTGTTTCATCATGTTGCTCTCTTCTTCTGTATTCTTTTTTTTTAACTTGGGCCAAATATGAGAGCTAAAATTATAAAGTTTTGGAAGGAAAAACTGGACATTATCTTCATTTGATATAATATATGATATATAAATATTTGACATATTTTATGTAGAAACATTATATTCTGGTATGTTATATATGTAAAAACTTCATAGATATCAAATATGTATTTATATAGCAAATATAATTTCACATATTTTATATAGCATATATAGCACATGTTTTTATAGTCTATATCTACAGAGTTTATACGCTATGTATATAGCATATATACTACATATATTATGGGTACTATATATTATATAAAATTCAGCATAAGACTAATATATATTATATATAACATATTCTAAATATTTCAAGTGGAAAGAACCATCAACAGATGAATGGATAGAGAAGATGTGGCATATACAAACAATGGAATACTACTCAACCATAAAAAAGAATGAAATTTTGCCATTTGCAGCAACACGGATGGATTTGGAGGGACTTATGCTAAGTAAACAAGACAGAGGAAGAGTATTGTATGGTATCACTCATATGTGGAATCTAAAAAATACAACAAACTGGTGAATATAACAAAAAAGTAGCAGACTCATAGACATAGAGAACAACCTAGGGGCAACCAGTGGGGCGATGGGGAAGAAGTCACACAGGGGTGGCAGAGTGGGAGGTACAAACTGTTTTAAGATAGGCTCAAGGATGCATTGTACAACATACGGTATACAGCCAATGTTTTGTAATAAATGTAAATGGAAAGTAACTTTTAAAAACTGTATAAAATTTTTTTGAAGGAAGAAATAACACATTGTATAAAATCTCCTCTAGGAAATACAAGAGGAGGGAATGGGGCCCAACTCACTTATGAGACCAGCATTTCCCTAACAACAAAACCAGACAAAGGCTTTATAAGATATTAATTCTCCTAATCCAGGAGAAGGCAGTGTCTTTCCATTTCTTTGTGCCTTCTTCAATTTCTTTCATCAATGTCTTATAGTTTTCAGTCTACATATGTTTCACCTAAGTATTTTATTCTTTTTGATGCAATTGTAAATAAGATTATTTTCTTAATGGTTCCTTGTTAGTATCTAGAAACACAATAAATCTTTGTATATACTTCAGATTCTGCAAACTTGATGAATTTATTAGTTCCAATAATTCTTTGGTAGCATTTTTAGGACTTCATATATAATATTGTGTCATATGCAAATAGCAAAATTTTACTTCTTTATTTCCAATTTTGATGCCTTAATTTCTTTTTCTTGCCTAATTATTCAGGGAAGAACGTCCAAAAAAAAAACTATGTTGAATAAAAGTGGTGAGAGTGGGCATCTTTGCCTTGTTTCTGATTTTAGAGGAAAAGCTTTCATTTTTCACCATTGAGTATAATGTTAGCTATTGCTTGTTATATACAGCCTTTATTATTGAGGTACATTCCATGTATAACCACTTTGTTGAGAGTTTTTGTCATAAATAGATGTTGCCTTTTGTTAAAAATTTCTTCTAGGAGTTCCTATTGTGGCTCAGTGAATTAAATATCTGATGAGGATCTGTGAGGCCGCAGGTTTGATCCCTGGCCTTGCTCAGTGGGTTAAGGTTCTGGTGTTGCCATGAGCTGTGGTGCAGTTTGCAGATGCGGCTCAGGTCTGGTGTTGCTGTGGCCGTGGTAGGTCGGCAACTGCAGCTCCGATTTGACCCCTAGTCTGGGAACTTCCATATGCTGCGCCTGCAGCCTTAGAAAGAAAATTCTAAATTTATGAGATGACTTTTGTATTCCTCTTCATTAATGAAATTTATCACATTGATTGATTTGTGGATATGGAGTCCCTACAACAACTCCCACTTGGTCATGGTGGATGATCCTTTTAATGCATCCTTGAATTCAGTTTGCTAATACTTTGTTGAGGATTTTTATTTCTGTGTACATGATTGTCCTTCCTGACATTCTTAAAATTCAATTTTAAAATGTTACATCAATGAAAAATTACAATTAAATGCAAAAGTAAAAAAGTAAGAAAGTCCTAAGAAGTAAATGACAATTGGGCAGAGCAGATAAAAAGAACAGGGACTCTAAAGAACTTACTTTTCATAAGAATTTTAGCTCCTCAGAGGAATTCCCATTAAAATAAATTTAAAAGGCGGAGTTCCTGTCATGGTGCAACTAAGAATCATGAGGTTGCGGGTTTGATCCCTGGCCTCGCTCAGTGGGTTAACTATCCAGCGTTGCTATGAGCTGCGGTGTAGGTCACAGACATGGCTCGGATCCTGCGTTGCTGTGGCTGTGGTGTAGGCTGGCGGCTATAGCTCCAATTAAGACCCCTAACCTGGGAACCTCCATATACCATAGGTGAGGCTCTAAAAAGACAAAAGACCAAATAAAAAAAAAATAAAAAAGTTTCAAAGGCAAATTCTAGGTTTAAATTAAAACCTTTTTTTTTGTTTGTTTGTACTATATGTCTATGGTGAAACTGAAACTTTGGAATTATATATATCAAGGAATGTTATACAGCCATTAAAATCACATCTTCAAAAATTTTTAATGACAAATAAGTACTGATATAAAGTAACAAAGTAACTAGGAGTATAGGTTGATTTCACCTAGAGACAGACAATATACAGATAACTTGAGTGAGTTTTCAAATTTTCTAAAATATTTTATTGTTAATATAATCAGAAGGATTCCATAAATATACTTTGATTTGATATGCTATGTTCTTTGAACCAGAGCTGTGGTGTGGATCAGATGTTCCCAACTCCTGAGGGTCCTGGGGGCATTGGCCTTCTCTGGTGCCTTGACACAGGTGCCCAATACTCCCTGAAATACTGCATTTTGAAATAAGCCTTTTTCATAGTGTAAAGTGACAAGACAGTAACTTCCACTAGAAGGCATCTCTAAAACACTGAATGTTACAAATTTCGTTTTGATCTACCTGCAATCCTGTAAGGATGATCTTTTGCTGATAGAACCAAGGAGCTCTGCAGCACTCCTGCCATTTCTCATGTGACCACCAGAGGGAAGCGCATAGCTGCTTATGACAGTGACAACTGCCCACATCAAAAGTTTCACTATACAAGTTAATCTTTCTAGAAACATGTTTTATAGCCTTAGAGTATTTCTTTAGGGATAATTTATTTGCTTTTATTATTCAATTCTTTGTAATCTAATGAAAATTCCTTACAAGTAACAACTATGGGTAATATATTGATTGGACAATGTCATTACACATGTAGGCACGTAAAATTATAAATGTCTGAATGAAGGTGGACGCTTGTCTAATATAATTTTTAAAAATTAACTCAGGAGTTCCCCTGTGGCTCAGAAGTTAATGAACCCATGGATCCATGAGGATGCAGGTTCGACCCCTTAGCCTGCTCAGGATCTGGCATTGCCATGAACTGTGGTGTAAGTTGGAGAAACAGCTCAGATCCTGTGTTGCTGTGGCTGTGGCACAGACCAGCAGCTGCAGCTCTGATTCAGCCCCTAGCCTGGGAACCTCCATATGCTTCGCATGTAGCCCTGAAAACAAAACCAAAAAAACCAACAACAACGAAAAAAATTAACCAAACAGATCAAAGGCCTAAATTTAAGAGCTAAAATGATAAAACTCATAGAAGAAAACATAAGATCAAATCTTCATGATTTTGGATTTGGCATCAGTTTCTTAAAAGTGACTCCAAATCAACAAAAGAAAAAACAGATACCTTGGATAAAGGGTTACCACCATGACTGCCTTTCCATTTAGTTCTTAATGCATTCCAAGCATGGAACAAAAATTGCACAAATCATTTCTCAAGCAATTGCCCTAACAACGCATTAAAGAGTGCCACTCACTCTCTCCATTTTAGAGATGGAGGTCACTGAGGCTCAGAGCCCGGCCTAGAGTCACCGAGCTAGGAAGAGGCTGAGCGGGGGCCAACTTAAACTCTCTCTCTTTGGATTCTGTGCTCCTTCCACACTGCTCCTCCTTGGAACTCAGGGATCCTGGATTCCTTCAGAGATAAGATCCCCTAGGCCTTGAGAACTCACTGAACTCTGGGACAGTGTCACTCCTTATGACCCGGTTTGCTGCCCAGGTATAGCCAGTATGGGCATGATGGGCTCTCCTAGTACTAAAATCAGCCTATCTCTGGGCAGGATTTGGCTCCTTTCTGGGCACTAGAAGCAAATATTTATGTAACTTTAGGCAAAGAGGGAGCACAGCAGGCTGATGACTAGAGGACTGTGCCTATCCTTAGAGGGAGTAACGAGAGCCTTCTACTGTTTGAGGAGCAAGGCTGGTCAACTCATGGACATTTTCCTGTTTGGTGGGTGGTGAGGTAATTGGGAGTCACTGTCATCAACCTTTTGGTTCCCTTCAGTCTGGGATCTACATGTGCTTGTGGGCAGCCTACAGCTGACTTCTTCTACCCAATGGGGGCTTTAGCCCCTGCAAACCAGCTTCAGGGACATGGCTCAGATTATTATCTGTAGTCCTTGAAGAAGAACTCACTTAAATACCCTTGACTTGGTTGAATAAATAAAACTACCATTACTCTGTCTTAACTGTTTTTCTTTTTCTCTGCATTTATGTGTCTTTCTCACATCTCTTATTACACTGATTCTTAGACTAAAGTTATTCTATAGATAAAAAGGCAGGAAGATGACATGAAGGCTGCACAGGGTCCTTCTCGGTAACATTTCAGGCCTGGGCTGAATTCGATAGCAGAGTTAACACAGGCATTGCCCTGAGACTCCGTGGATACTGAGAAAATTCTCAAGTGGCCACAGAGAAAATCTTGTCCTTTCTTTTCCGGGTCTGGGGAAAGGCTGGATGCCACACTCGTGGTTTTGGATCCTTGGGACAGGCTACTTGAGGGGCATGAGAGTACAGGCTTGTATCAGACCAAGAAAGATAGACTCAGGGTGACACGGCGAACAACCAGACCTGTGTATCCAAGGCTCATTTCTGGCTCCGAACAGCTTCCCTGTGGAAAGAGGTCATGAGTTACCTTACCCAAGTTCTCTACAGAAGACCACTTGGCAGCTTAAACAGCCTTGGTGTCTCTGACAAGGGAACTAGGAGATTCCATTGCCAGGATTCTTTTGCAGTGAAAGGAGGGCACGCCTAGACTGTGTGTCTCCTACCCTGAACTGGGTAACGTGCAGGGCTTTAGACTTCATTCTCCAAGGCTGGAGTAAATGTAGAAAAAGCCTGTCTCCCAAAAAGGTTACAATCAATTTCTGGGGAGAGCGATAAGCTTGTTCACAGACATCTTAGTCAGAGGTTATAGAAAATGTAGCTTCCAGTATGTTGGACCTCATTTTTTTTTTTTAATGGCTGTTTTTACGAGGAGATTCATGCCAGAATTCCCATTGTAGCTCAGTGGTTAATGAAGCCAACTAGCATCCATGAGGACTCGGGTTCGATCCCTGGCCTCGATCAGTGGATTAAGGATCCGGTGTTGCCATGAGCTGTGATGTAGGTCGAAGACGAGGCTTGGATTCCATGTTGCTGTGGCTGTGGTGCAGGCTGGCAGCTGCAGCTCTGATTCCACCCATAGCTTGGGAAGCTCCATATGCTGCGGGCGCAGCCCTAAAAAGACCAAAAACAAAAAACAAACAAACAAAAAAACGAAAACAAGGAGATGCATGCCTTTAGAGACTGTCTGATATCAGACACATTTACTCTGAGGTAACCTTGACTGTGGAACACTTTGGCTTTCTCTGGACTGGAGTATGTACATTTTGAAATTTCTGTGTTAAAGATGTGACCCACCCAGTGTCTTTGCATGCTTTCCTAACAGAAAGAAAATTACTCCACAATGTCGCTCAACCTTGAAGCCTGCATGAGGTGAACTGGATTCAGAGATGCAGACAATGGATTTTCTAAGACTCCCTTGACACTGCAAGGGACATCCATCTGGGACACGGGAAAATAGTTTCACGCTCCGTTTCCTCATAAGGGCTGGGTCACCAATACATGTAGAGAGATTGGGATGAGCTACCTGAGAGCCATTGAATGCACTGTGATTTTGCATTCAATCAATGCAGTGCTTTTGCTCAGAACATCTTGCACAAAATGACAGGGAGGCCCCAGACACTAGGATTTCTTAGGGTATTTTTGAAGACGCCCAAGGATTAGCCTTCTAAGGAAGTATCTGTCTGTTCCAGTTCCACATGAAAGTCAAGATCGTCTCAGATATTGACGTGGTTGTTTCTGACTGAGGAGTCTGGAAAAACACCAGAGGAACACCCCTCAACCTATGAAAGAAAAACTCACCTGCTGAGATCTGCCTGTGGAGACTTCAGTCACTGACTTGGAGTACTGTGTTTGGAAGAGTCCCTGGACACTGAGAAGACATGGGCCTGACCAAAGGGACATTTTCCTGAGGGTTTGATCCAGGCTTCTTTCAGCACGTGTCTGGTAGAAAGTAGATATTCCCAACTGGAGTGGAATAAAGCATTGGGCTTTTTGTGCAAAGGTCGAATGCAGAGAGTCCTGGATATTCTGAACTGGAGGCTCCCATCCCCAGGGAAATTGAAGGCAGATGTGCCACTGAGAAAACACTTTTCTTGACAACAAAGTACCTCTTTGCCTGGCACTGCGCTACCTGCAGGCTTCACCTTCTAGGAAAGTATTTGTGATTTCCTCACTCTGTGTAAGCGTTGGATTGCATAGTGGTTTTTTTGTTTGTTTGTTTTCAGTGAAGAAAACTATTTCCCCACTGGGTCAGGATTGGTTGAATTGGATACAAGAGTTGGAGCAGTCTTTTTTTTCTGGAGGCTTCATGGACCCTGAAACTATCAAGTGGCCACAGGGAAAATCTCATTCTTTTCAGGGTCCAGGAAAAGGCTGGATGCCACCCTCTGGTGTTAGTTCATTGGGACAGGCTGCTTGAGGAGCATAAGATACATGACCCTGTGTGGGCCCAAGTAAGACGGATTCAGGGAGCCAGGCCTGCAGTGACAGGGCGAACAGCCAGACCTGTGTATCCAAGGCTCAGTTCTGCTCAGAATAGCTTCCCTGTGGAAAGGGGTAGTAATGTGACCTTGCCCAGGTTCTCCACGGAAGAGTCCTTCCCGGCTGAAATGAGCTTAGGGGTCTCTGACAAGGGAACTGGTGAAAGGAGGGCACACCTAGAATGCGTGAGTCCTATCCTGAACTGGGTAACACACAAAGTCATAGATCTCCTTCCCCAAGGCTGGAATAAATGAAGGACAAGCCTCTCTCTTAAAAATAATACAATCGAGTTCCCCTTGTGGTGCAGTGGAAACAAGTAAGAACCATGAGGTTCCGGGTTCGATCCTGGCCTTGCTCAGTGGGTTAAGGATCTGGCGTTGTTGTGAGCTGTGTTGCAGGTCGCAGACGTGGCTCGGATTCCACATTGCTGTGGCTGTGGTGCAGGCCGGCAGATGTAGCTCTGATTGGACCCCTAGCCTGGGATCCTCCACATGCCTCAGGTGTGGCCCTAAAAAAAAAAAAGAAAAAAAATATAATCAATTTCTGGGGAGAGGGAAAAGCTTGTTCACAGACATCTTAGATATAGGTTAGGTAAAATGTGGCTGCCATAAGGTTGGGCCTCAGTTGTTTCAGTGGCTGTTTTTACTGTGGCATTCATGCCTTCAGAGACTGGTGGGTTTCAGACACCCACGCTCTGAGGCAACCTTGACTGTGGGAACAATTTGGATTTCCCTGGACAGAAGTATGTACTTTTTGAAAAGTTTACATTAAAGATTTGACCCACCCAGTGTCTCTGCATACATTCCTGACGAACCACAAAAAGAAAATTCTTCCACAATATCACTCATTCTTGAGGCCCGCATGGGGCAAACTGGATTTCAGAGGTGGAGTCAAAGGACTTTCTAAGGCTCCGTTTGATCTCTAGAGAGTCAGCAGTGAGTTATGGCCTTGGCAGATCTTAATTCTCTGCTCAGGAATTGAACCTGGGCAGTCTGGGTGAAAACCAGATTAGCTTGAGGCTAAAAGGAGAATTGCCCTGATTCTTGCCCTCTGCTGAAAGCAAAATGTTTCAAGGAGGCACAGACCATGAAAAACAGTGTATAAAGTTTATTATTCTAGTCAGAGCACAACATGTGGGAAAGTACCCAGAAACGTAGTTTATTTAAGACAGAAGCAAGAGGAATTCCCGTCGTGGCTCAGCAGTTAACAATCTGACTAGCAACCCTGAGGACGTGGTTCGATCCCTGGCCTCGCTCAGTGGGTTAAGGATCCAGCATTGCCATGAGCTGTGGTGTAGGTCACAGATGCGGCTCGGAGTCTGCGTTGCTGTGGCTGTGGCCATGGCCGACAGCTACAGCTCCGATTTGACCCCTAGCCTGGGAACCTCCATATGCTGCCTTAAAAAAAAAAAAAAAAAAAGTCAGAAGCAAGCCAGTAATACACACCCAAAAGAGGAGCAAGGGTGCAGGCATTCTCCTCACTGAGGGGCACACCAGAGAGGGGGCGTAAATCACTTACACGGCACAGATCTTCTGGGTCTTTGTTTTCCTTTGGCCAATTATCTTGTTTTAGTTCTCACACCAGACTGGACCCAGGACTTTCCTCCATATGTGTGCACATCTTTTGGCCAAGACAGACACAAGAGCAAAGGGTTCTGGGATGGTATTGGGACTTAGTATGGCCTGGTGCTCCCTCCCTTTGGACCCCTAGGAATCCTTCTGCATGTGTGTGACTGGGGAGGTCTCCTTGACCCCATGAGTGATTGAAATGGTCATCTTATCTTCGTACTCCAGCAGAGCACAGTTCCTGCCATTAACTTTCTCCGTTAACTGGTGTCAAAGAGAAGCCAGGCCCAATGTACTCCGCATAACAAGTCCCAGCTGTTCTCAGCCCAGGGGTCTACCTCAAATCTCCCCCAAGAGACTGGACCCCCAAAATCTTTATTGGAAAAATGAAGGGCTGAGGTCTCCCTTCGGTAGCTTCTTCACGCTGGCCAGGGGCTCACAGATCCTACCTAATTGGGGCCACAGAGCTCTCGCTCTATCCTTTCAGGGGCTCCAGTGTGACTCTGTAGTTATTCCAGCAGGACCTGTTCTAGGAGTGGCTGGAGTCTGCATCACCATTATCTTTTTTTTAAATTTTTTATCTTTTGTCTTTTTAGGGCTGCACCCACAGCATATGGAGGTTCCCAGGCTGGGGGTCAAATGGGAGCTACAGCTGCTGGCCTACACCACAGCCACAGACACACAGGATCCGAGCTGCGCCTGTGACCTACACCACAGCTCATGGCAACGCCAGATCCTTAACCCACTGAACAAGGCCAGGGATCAAACCTGCAACTTCACGGTTCCTGGTTGGTTTGGTTAACCACTGAGCCACGACGGGAACTCCCGCATCACCATTATCTTGATGTGAAACTTGTAATGCAGAAGAGACAAACTTAACAAGTAGATTAAAAAGGCAGAGGCCAAATGTTAATAAACGAACCATTGCAAGTGGAGGCCCAAGCAAGTGGAAGAAGAAGCAGGTTATATCCGGTAATATTTTTTAAGTGTAGTTTAGATAGAGCCAAGGCTCGTGTTCCCCCGTCCAAAGGAATGAAGCCATTTAGTTTGGCCATACAGTTACCATAGGTGTAACAGACTCAGAAGTAGTTGGAGAAGTGACAAACAGAATGTTAATAAACAAAATAGATCTCGTCGCTTTTTAGAACGTACCTGAAACCTAATCTGATCCCAGCACTTCTAGGAGACTTATAGCCAGGTGGTCAGTTGTCTACATTTATCTAAGTAGGTTTTTAACTTTTAAATGTGGTATTAACCTATAAATAGCAGGAGCTGTTGGTCATTATATATGTCTCTTCTTTTTGTTCCTGTATGATCAAAAGCAACTTCAGGAGTTCTTGTCATGGTGCAACGGAAACGAATCCGACTAGGAACCATGAGGTTGTGGGTTCAATCCCTGACCTCGCTCAGTGGGTTAAGGATCTGGCACTGCTGTGAGCTGTGGTGTAGGTCGAAGACGCGGCTTGGATCCCGCGTTGCTGTGGCCTCTGGGGTAGGCTGGTGGCTACAGCTCCGATTCGACCCCTAGCCTGGGAAACTCCGTATGCCTCGAGTGAAAAAGGAAAAAAAAAAAAAAAAAAAAGAAGGAATTTCATTGTCTAAAAACGCACTAGATACAAGAGGAGACCTTGAAAATGTAAGGTTGCTGCTACCAGCTGCTTTGCGAACACCTGGTGGCATCAAGTCTGACACAGCTCATAAAACAAGTTTTCAGCGATACAAAGTCTTGTGTGAAATGATGTCCAAAGTGTCACCTAGTATTACCTTGGATGTCTGAACCATGGCTAACTTATTGTGATTTTAATACCACTTTTCCTCAATGCTCAAGGCAGATGTCACTGTTAACAATTCTAGTGCTTTTCTACATATGACAAGAGGCAAGAATCTGGGCGCATAAAAATCCTTACCTGAAACTATCTAACTCTCTGAAGGCCTGTTTTGCCAGTTTTTCCCAGAGCACAGAGGGCCTTATTTCTGACTTCCATCCTGAAGTTCTTCCAGCGAGTGTTGAAGGTCAGCAGGTTCAGTGGCTCATGATTTAATCCCTGTAGAGGCAGATGACAAGTGCCAAATTCCAGTCGGCGTGGCCTCCTCATGGTCATACATTTGACTATGGTTTGGGAGGCATTTTATGTTCATTTCATTCCAAGGCCCAGGAATGCTCATTCCAAGGTCTGGCGAAGCTTTCATCCATAGGCCACTCAATGCACTATTACTGGACTAAACTGTATTAACAGTAGCCCCAAGTCTCCAGACCACACCTGTTTTACTAATCTCTTACGGTCCAAGAAAATATCCTCTTTTGTTGTTCCTTCTCATATCGAGAGCTATACTGTTGCAATTATTCATTTTATCAGAGACTCCGTTACACATCTGGCAATGTAAGATATAACAATTTTGTAAAACAGTTAATAAAAATAACGGAGTTGGCAGTATTAGTAAAGACATATGTAAGAATATATATAAATAAGAATATAAGAATATCAGGAACTTGCTTAGCTGTTGTCTGGCTTCATCCGTTTGGTACAAGCCCTTATCCTTAAGGGAAACTAAATATTGGCATTGTCCCTAAGGCATTCAGCCCAAGTTCCTAGTGTTATTAGGCTGGTTATCCCTAGATAGTTTAATTGTTACTTAAATCACCACAGTCTGCTATTAACCACACAAATCTATCCCCAAATTGTGGGAAGTTCTATTCCTTGGCTGAAGTCTTGCTTATTGCTCTGATTAAGCTTGGGTAACCTTAGAAAAAAATTTATATCTATGGCCATGATCAGAGCAGGTATTTATACTTCAGGAGACAGTTTTTTATTTACCTAATAAGGGTCCAGAACCCAAATGCCTGCAATTTCTGGAGGGACAAGGCAGAGAAAACAGAAAAATGCTTTAATTTTCCGCAGAGATGTAAATGACTAAATTGTTGTAATTCATGAAGTAGCTTGAAGGGAAGAGCTTTTCTCCATCTGAAAAATACAGATTAAAAGCCAGGAATATGTCAGATAAAAAAGTTATAAAAATTATAACCATACTTAGCAGTTTATTTAATCTCATATCATTAATTTTTGTTCTGTTAGAGTCCAGTTTTTCCATTAGTTCTGTTGATCTTGCCTGATGATTGAGGATGACAGTGATGGTGATAATTTCAAGAAGTTTGTAGAAGTTTTGTTAAGGTTTGTATGATTTGTCCAGTAAAGCAGGTGCCTTGATTACTGGAGATTACAGAACGTATATCCCAAGTGGAAAACACATTTTCGCTCTTTCTTTCTTATTCGGGGCCACACCCAGGGCATATGGAAGGTCCCAGACTCGGGGTTAAATCACAGCCGCAGCTGCCAGCCTATGTCACAGCCACAGCAATGCCAGATCCAAGCCAAGTCTGCAATCTAAACCACAGCTCATGGCAATGCTGGATCCTTAACCCACTGAACGAGGCCAGGGATTGAACCTGCGTCCTCATGGATACTAGTCAGGTTTGTTACCACCGAGCCACAACAGGAACTCCTGGAAAACACATTTTCTAGTCATTTTTAGAAAAGATCTGAGGGCATCATCCCTACAGTCAGCAAAAGCTTTAACCCATCAAATAAAAATTAGGTTTGTCAGTGAGCCGGGAAAAGCCAAATGGCCATCTTAGATTTCCCATAGCCCTGACTGTTTAATTCACAGCTACTCATTTTAAATTCCCTGATCTAAGAATGGACTGTTGCCATGTTACAAAGGGCATCAGGATGGCAAAAGTCTGACAATGAGAAATTATTTTTTTTATCAAAGTGTAATGACCTTTAGCTACATGTAACAAAATTTTTTATTTGACAATGTTCCTTGATCTAATCTGTGAAGTGATCCCAGTTAGCTTAATATTTTTCTGAGATGCCCCAAGCACCCTCTGAAGCACCTCAATTTAGGTAGAGGTCAGAAGAACTTCAGAATTTGACACTTGGGAAGTTATTAAAACCAACAAAAACTTTTAAAAATGCTTAGTCAAATAGAATCCTAGAACATTGTGAAATAAAACCTATTAACTCAACCAAAGCAACAAAAGACCTTAAAAGCAAACACAAATCTCTCAAAGGCAAAGAAATTTACACAATCTGTTACCAAAGGCAGCATTGGGGGGAGGGGGGAGAAAAGGAGGAAACGGGGCGGGGGGGTGGGTGGGTGGGGGGAAACAGGACCTTGTTTCCTTAACAGAGAGACCAAATTCAAGTCTTGCCTCAGCCCACTTCCAACAAAATCCATGTAGCCAACCAAACTTCCCTTTTTCCACAAAACTTTTACAACTTTTTTGTTGTAAAAAAAAAAATCTTTACAATTTTACAACATTTTGTTGTAAAGAAAAATCTTAGTCTGTTTCTTATTTTTTCATCCAGAACAACTAGGTCTAAGACAGACTCACTTTTTCTCTAATAAAATGCAATGCCATTCCTCATATCTTTTATTTAAAATACATATCCTGGGAATTGCTGTTGGGCATAGTGGAAACGAATCTGACTAGTATCCATGAGGATCTGGGTTTGATCCCTGGTCTTGCTCAGTGGGTTAAGGATCTGGCGTTGCCGTGAGCTGTGGTGTAGGTCGCAGCTGAAGCTCGGATCTGGCATTGCTGTGGCTCTGGTGTAGGCCGGCTACAGTTCTGATTGGAACCCTAGCCTGGGAACCTCCATGTGCCACAGGTTCGGCCCTGAAAAGACAAAAAAAAAAAAAAAAAAAAAAGGAATGAGGCAGAAGGTGGTCTTCTCCCACTCCTGGCGTTGCTGTGTGCTCTGCTGTAGACTGCAAACACTGCTCAGATCCTGCGTTGTTGTGGCTGTGGCAAAGGCCAGCAGCTGTAGTTCTGATTCGATCCCTAGCCTGGGAGCTTCCATATGCCATGGCTGCGGCCCTAAAAAGCAAAACAAAAACAAAAACAAACAAAAAACACAACACATCCTACTTTCCCAAGCAACCATGAACTGTCTTTTACATAAGCACTCTGCATACTGGCAAACATAAACACCAATAATTTTTAAAAAGCATGAGCTTTTTACTATAGAATATTTCAGGTTGGCACCAAACATATTCATCAATAGTCCCAAATACCTTTAATTTCTCTGTTTATTAATGAATGTCTTAGTATCTTATTATATTTCATTGGTTTCTAATTGAAACTGAAAGCGGTCCAATTCTGGAGAATGTGTTTCATGGGGCTGCATTTAGGAAACAAAGTTGAGTTTCCCAGCGCTAGCACATGTATACAATAGACAACTGCAAACACACATGGAAATAACAAAATCTGATTCCTGCAGGAGAAAAACAAAAGGGTGAATTCTAACAATTGTTCTTCCAATTTTCTGGTAAAGGAGCTCTCTCTCTCTTTATTTTATTTTTTAAATTTTTTGTCTTTTTGCCTTTTCTAGGGCCGCTCCCGGGGCATATGGAGATTCCCAGGCCAGGAGTCTAATTGGAGCTGTAGCTACCAGCCTACCCCAGAGGCCACAACAACGCAGGATCCAAGCTGCGTCTGCGACCCACACCACAGCCCACGGCAATGCCGGATCCTTAACCCACTGAGCAAGGGCAGGGATCGAATTCTCAACCTCATGGTTCCTAGTCGGATTCATTAACCACCGCGCCACGATGGGAATGCTTCTCTCTCTCTCTAACAACAAACAACATGTAAAAGGAAAGATAGAGAATCATAACCATCCTGGTCATGGCAATTGACCTGGCAAAACCAAACAGATGGAATAAGTTAAATGTACATGCTTGAGTTTCAAAGCCTCTTTGTACGCATTTTTTTCTTGGCTTGACATTCTACTAATTAACCCCAGGCCGAAGTCTCTGGAAAAGTGGGCTCTGTTTACATGTGAAGGCCATGGTAAGAGTTACCGGTAGGAGTAGGGGAAGTTCAGTCTCCCTCACTGAGTTGGGGAAAGTTAGAAGGGGATCCTTTGCAATGTCAAGAGAGTTTCTGATTCCTCAGGCATTTGATTACAGGAGTTGCATAGAGTAAGTGTGATGAAGGGTCAGAAAGTCCTGAACATAGGGAGCCTCAGTCCATTTTCCCATCCTGTGGCAATAAAGACCCAATTGTAACATAGTAGACCCATTTTCAGGCCATTTTCCCCCATTTTTTGGGGGGGTACACCCTCAACATATGGAGGTTCCCAGGCCAGGGGTTCAATCAGAGCTACAAGTGCCAGCCTACACCACAGCCACAGCAAGGCAGGATCCAAGCCACATCTGCGACCCACACCACAGCTCACAGCAACGCTGGATCCTTCACCCAATGATCGAGGCCAGGGATCGAAACCGAAACCTCATGGTTCCTAGTCAGATTTGTTTCCCTCGCACCACGAGAGGAACTCCTGGGCATTCATTTTTAATGTACTTTATTTCACTGGAGCATTTCACGCCACTGCATTAATTGCTATAAAGTTAAATAAAACATAACGAGTTTAAAACTTGTGATGCATTTTTTCCCATGTTAATCTACACGCGTCCTCCACCCCCCCAAAAGAAAGAAAGGAAACAGAAGGAGAACCTGCTTCCTGCCTGTTCTTCAGGGAGATTTTCTGAAGTCTGCTTGGTGGGGTGGAGCGGCTCAGACTGTGCACATGCACAGAGATGGCCAGACGAGCTCAAATCCAAGCTGATGACTCTGGGATGGGGAGCCCGCTGGGGGGCTCATCCAGCAAGGGGCAGGGGCCTGAGCCAGCGCCCAGAGCCAGGCCACAACCTCCCCAGGGGAGAAGAGAAGATCTGGGTTCCAGAAGCACAGCCTGAGCAGGGCCTTCCCATTGTTGTGAATGCGTTTAACGCTGTGACCAGAACACAGGGAACCACACCCGTGATACTGAAATGCTGATGCTTTCTGTTCTGTTCCTGCTGCAGAGACACATAACCCACAAGCCAGCATTCCCTGCCTTCCCAGTGGTGAGGGTCACCCGGACAGACCCCCCACTGAGACCCCGAACCCCAGGTCCCACTCCAACCAGCAGTTGGAGCCCTGGACAGACGTGGTGTTCACTGGTGGCGGGAGGGGTGCAGGGCGTGTGGAGACACCCAGCTGGGGCGCAGGGGCCCCTTGAAGCCAGGTCAGCTAGGCAGACCCTCTATCCACATACACTCCCACCTCCTGAGTCCTGGGGGGCCGTGCGGCTGCAGGGCCAGTGAGGACTGATTCAGGAACCTGGAGATCACAGCCTCTTCTGCTGGAAAAGGTTAATCCTTCAAAAAAAAAAAAAATAAATTTGCCTCTTTAAGCTAGAATTTCATAAATACTGATGCAACTTGCAGATCAGCCTGAGGGTTTCTGAGGCTCTGCTGGGCCGTCATCTAGTCTTGACTTCCATGTGCCCAACTTCTCAAGTCTAATCTAAGATTTAAACTCCATCATTTAAATATCTGAGATGGTTAAAAATATCCTGGAAGGTCATTAAATTCTGGGAACTGCAGTCCAGGGCCCTGGCCTCCACTGGAGCTTGCCTGCTTCCTCCTCAAGGGAGGCCAAGCAGAGCTGGGGATGAGGGAAGAGCAGGCGTGGGTGGGAGGGCAGGTGCCTGGTGAGGCCAAGGGAGAGACCACTAAATCCGGAGAGGCCCTGCCAGGGCTAGGATGACAGGGGATGCTGAGCCTGGGCCCCTCAGGAGCAGCTGGGCATCAGGGACAAGGGGACAGCCGACTCTCGGTCTGCACAATTTGCTCTCAGTGGCTCAGCTTCGTTGATTCAAAAAGCAACGAAAAGGTCTTCTGCACTATTTATACATGACATTTAATCTGTCTTCTTCTAAACACACAATCAAATTAAAATACTGGATGCTTTGTTTTGAGTGAATGTATTACTTACTCCTTTTCATGAAACAAGTTTCTCCTCCGAAAGACAGAGCTAAGACGTGGTTCAATGCAGCCTGCCCATCTGACATGAGAGGAATTGGAAATTAAAACAGCAGCCCCTGACAATGCCCGCCGACTCAGAGCCCAGGAGTCCCAGGATGCCGTGCATCTGCTGTGTCACAGCAACACACATCCATCCTTCTTCGCTGCATTAATGGCACACGGCTCCGAGTAACTAGTTTGTACCTGGAAGGTGCCCACAGGTGTGAGGTCTTGCAGCTGAGACTGCCGTGGGGGAGGGATGCCGGGACCCTGGCCCTGGGCTGCCCAGAGATACCCTCCTCTGTCTGACCAGGAGGGGCATCTCCAGCAGTGGGGGTTCCATGGCTCATCCTAAATGTCCCTATTCCTCATGAAATCAACCATCAGGACTCTGACACTCAGATTCACACACACAGCCATGCTCGGATCCCCTGGATCCACTTCACATGGAAAGCCCACCATCCCCAGCGCCCCTCTCCTGAATCCTCTAACCCCTCAGCATCGACACATCCTGACCCTGCCTCGTCTGCTCCCCTTCATTCCCACCCCCTCACATCCAAGGGCTGCAGAATCAAAGTAGCCCCCCCCCAAACACCCCTTAGCCGTGCTGCCCTCCTGGGGCCTGGGTGGGAGAACAGCAGGAGCCAGTGTGTGGGGGGGAAATGCCCCCACCCCAGCTGCTAAGTCTTTGGGACTCTGACCCCACCTGCTTTTGCCAGGGCAAACGCCAACATTTTATCATTTCCTACCAACCTATGTGTTCCACAAGACCTATTAATCATGGCACGTACACCTATAATTATGATAATGCAGCTCCCAGCCATACTCTGGCTAGAAACTCTTAATTACGCTCAAACAATGAATCAACCAGCACATATTTCTGAGCATCTGGCATGTGCAGGCCTCAGTGCCAGCCAAGAACTTGCTTCCTTCCCTTTCTCCCATGCCTACAAAAACACTCAATTTTTCTTAAATTATGGAAATATCAGCATGCTAAAAAAAAAAAAAAAACTTTTGCAACGGGCAAACACACAACTTTTTTGTCTTTTTGCCTTTTCAAGGGCTGCACCCGCGGCATATGGAGGTTCCCAGGCTAGGGGTCTCATCGGAGCTGTAGCCGCCGGCTTACACAAATTGTAAGACAAAAGGGACCAAAACACTTTTCCACTGGCATTGGAAGGGATCTGAGAATTGTTTTCATTACCTGTCCCCAACACTCGTCTTTTGCTGGCAATACTGGGCAATCCTTACTATGTGTGTGGCTAGCAAGCAACAGGGATCCATAGAAAGTGGATTCCAGTCCCCAAATTGCCACAATGCTTCCTGTAACTTGGTTTAAGAGAAGCCAGAGTGATTCCATCCTTGACTAACCGGGAATTCTAAACGTCACGAAGCCTTTGGAGGCCAGCTGCAGATCTGCACGATCCTAGAGAGGAGGGTGGGGGAAGCGAACACCATCCTCTGCTTAAACCTGTCTGGGTTTGTGGGGCCTTCCCTGGATTTCTAAGCAGAGATGGAGTCTCTGGTTCTCATCTCTGCTAGAAGGAAGACACTGAGGGTTCACCTAACTGACCCCTCAGCAGCTGCCCTGAGAAGGGCTGGGGAGTGAACAACAGGGGCCACCTCCCAGCAGAGTCACTGCCACATGCACCAACAAAGTCAAAGTCCATTGACAATGGCCACTTGCTCCAAACCCTCGCCTTCAGTCCAGGACTCAGTAAAACAGCTCTTTGCAGCCCCAGGGGAGGGAGGAGAATGGGAGGCCCAGGCTGGGAATTCCAAAGGCCAAGTAAAATCCAACCAAGTGCAAATCAGGCTCTGGGCTGGAGTTTCAGATGAGGAGACAAAGGGAGTCCCAGTTCACGACCAGAGAGCCCTGGCTGAAGAGCCAAAACCCAGAAAGAATCTGCTGGAAGGAGGTACCAGAACCCCCACCCCCACCCCGGCTACGCCAGAGTGCAAACATGAGCCGGCGCAGGCGCTGGCCGGGGACTTATCGCCTTATGGGACCACTAAGGGCTCAGAGAGATCCCCGCTTGCCATCCTAAGAAGCCCAGGATCCCTTGAGCACCTGCCCACCTCATTCCCCCAAGCACTGTCCCGACCCCGCGGGCTGCTTTCTGCTTCCCCAGCCCCAGCACCCAACCTAGGCTGAGCTGGCAAGTGTGGGAGCCTCTGGGAGGGCACAGGGCGCGCTTGGGCTCTGCGTTTGCAGAATTCCAGGTTGCCAGCGCGGGGCTCCCTCTCTCCGATTCAGGTCCACGCCGCGGCCAGAGAAGGCAAGTCTGGGAGGGCGGCGGCACGAGCGTATGTGCGAGTGTGTGTGTGCGAGCGTGTGTGTGCGGCTAGTCTGCGTACACGAGTGTGCATAAGGGGCGACGTTCCCTTGAGCTTGTCAGGGGCGGCAGGAAGGCCAGAGGAAAGTGCACCCGAGCGCGCGAGACTCGCCCACGTCCCGCCCCCTCTTCGCGGAGCCGGGTGCGCCACAGCCAGCCAGGGTGGGCGCCTGGGAGATTCCTGGTAGCCCCCCCTCGGGTGCCCCCAACCTTTTCTCCTACTCAGGTCACACTCCAGGTCGCGGACGCCGCTTCGCCCCACCTGTCTTTCCTCTTATCTGGGCTCGTGCAGATCTGACAAGGACAGACTGGGCGGCAGCCGGAACCAGGCTCTGGCCACCGCCGCCGGGACCTCCATAAAAGCGTACAAAGCTGCGGGAGCCCTAGCGCGCCTCGGGCCGGGCGCCGGCTCCACTGGGAACGCGGAGCCAGGCTGGGGGCTGGGGGGGGGGGGTGAGGGGAGGGGCACTTAACTATCCTTCCCGGAATCTGTTTTGCTCCCACTGGTCAGTGCACGGAAGTACAGGCTGCGCGCGCCTGGCCGCTGCCGCTTCGGGACAGGTGCCCGCGGCTCCTCCCCACCTTGCCCTGCTCCCGCTGCAGATGCTCAGGTACAGATCCCTGCACCCCTCCCGACCCCGCTCCTGCATCAGGATCTTACGGGATAGACCACCTCCGTCCCCGATACGACCCCGAGAGACTGCAGTGTAGACCATCTCTCCACGCGGCTCCGGCACCCTGTCTCCTCTCTGGCCCTAGAATCCTCCGGTGTAGATTCTACTGCGTCTCCTGTCCCTGCTCCTGCTCGATACCCTCCGGTGTAGAACCTTCACGCCCCTTCCGCCCCCGCTCCTGCACCGGGATACTCCATTGCGGAACCCTTGCACCTCCTGTCCCGGCTCTGGCCCCGGGACCCTCCCAGGTAGATCGCTGGCCCCACCGCACGCAACTTTACCTCGGGGCTGGACTCCGCGGGCTGCCGCTCTGGCACCGCCCTGCGCGCTGCCCCTGGCCCGGCCCGGCCTCGGCAATCCGCCTGGCTACGGTGGCGCGAGGCCCAGGGCGAACGGAACCCTGGACGCTCCACTCGGAGCGAACTCTCTGGGGCGCATGAGGCACCGGCCCCCGTTCTGCGCACCGCGCCCACGGACGCTAAAGGCACGCACACACACTCATTCGCCAACACACACAGCCGCAGCTTCAGATGCATAGACCCTCCCATCCCTACCCCTCAGGCACACCCCCAGCGGCCCTTAGGGCAGAGGGGAGGCCGGGGCTCTCAACTCGGTATCAGGCGCAAGAGCCCCTGAGGAGGGCAGTTTGTGTGTCTGGAGACTCAAGGCCAGTCTTCGAGAGCCTGCTCTTCGAGCGCAGCACTGCATTCACAGGAAGATGTTCCTCTCCAGTTTGAACCTGAGCACCAAGACCTCGGAAAGGTTTTTTTCCTCAAAAGCTTTCTTTTGTTTGTTTAGGGCTGCAGATGCAGCAAGTGGAAGTTCCCAAGCTAGGGGTGGAATCAGAGTTAAGCAACGCGGGAATGTCTGTGACCTGCAGCACAGCTCACCGCAACGCTGGATCGTTAACCCTCCCGAGAGAGGCTAGGCATCAAACCTGTGTCCTCATGGATACTAGTAGGTTCGTTACCAGTTACCTGTTACCCGTGAGCCACAACAGAACTCCCAGAAACATTCTTTGAATATCAGAGCCAGAGAGGCCAGCCCCACCACCGTGTCCGGGAAAGGCCACCTCTCCCTCAGGAAGTGATAATTTCTGGGTGCCAGGCTGTCCCCTCCTTTTGCTCAGCTTCATCAGTTAGGAGTCTTCCCTGGGTTGAGCAGAATCTGCTAGGAGGGCAGGATTCTCCCCACCCCTGGATATTTGTAGCTTCTGAGGCAGAACTAGAGGAGGACCCCTTTAACACAGAAGCCCTCCCACCCCTGAGAAACCAAGAGAAAAAAAATAAGCATGGAAAGCTATCTGCAGGGTCTGGCACCCAGGGAGTGCCCAGCACCTGGTGCTTTTATTTATATGAATGTGGGTGGTATGTATGATTTCTCAGGCTAAATAGTCCCCAGGCCCCTGGCGGGGGGGGGGGGGGTGCAATTTCCAGGCCCAACTCCACCCTCACTGCCCCCTGCAGACTGTGCACCTTGTTTCCAGTGTGATGTGCAGAATGCAATGAACCCATCCCCTCCCAGCTCCAGACACACTGAACTAGTTGCTTGGTTATAGGGAGAGGGAATTGACTTATATGAAAGAATACCCACGGTGGACACATTTTATCTGCAGGAACCAGGCAGCCCTCTGGCAGAGGCTGGGCTGTGTGACCTGCTTCACTCCATATTTCTGATTGTTTTGAAATCACACTTAGGCTACGTCAATAAGGAGCTAATGCTGCAGGTTTTAGACCCTTTGGCAGCGACCAAAGGGATCCCATTGCTGCTGATGATTGAGAAATGTGTTGCTGATGGTCCACAAGGATGGGCAGCCAGGGCCAGGGTTGCAGAAGCTGGTACCATCATTCCCAACACAGTTATCATTGCTTTTTCTAAATAATATTAAAGTCATCACTGGTTGATGCATTTGCATTTTTGCATGGCTTCTGTCTTAGGAAAGGAGCAAACATTTGCAAAATGTTTTTGGAACATAACTGTTTCACTGTAGACAATTAGTAAACCTGTGAAAAATACAAAGGAGAAAAGAAGTTCCAGTATCTCCCCATCTCCTTCATTTAGACTTTATCACTGTTACTATTTGAGACTTATTTTTACCAAGACATTTTGGAGTTTTAAAACATAAGAATATATTTTTGTTTGTCTCTATACAAAAATACCATCATAGTCTCTCCTGGATTTTCACTGAATTTGATAGCAAACGAATGTCTTCAATGTTTTCCAGGCTCCAACATCACTTTAAATGATTGCACAGGAGTCCATCTTGTGGCTGGTACCATACTTTAACTGAAACTCTATCACATGTGTTTTTTCTCCAATTTGCCACTATTATAAAATACTCTGCCAAAACAGCTTTACAGGTATATCTTAACCTCCTTTCTTGACTATGTAACAAATTGGTAAATACTGACTGGTAAGCTACTAGTGGAAAATTCTTGCCATGAATGTAATTGAAACTTTATTTAAAGAAACAGAAAGTTTGCTTATGCATTTACTTATTTCTTGATCTCAGCAAACAGGAAGCCCTTTGTGCAGGGACATTTTTTGTAAATTTCCTTATCTTTAGCATGGATAGGTCCTGGCAGCCAAGTATGTGTTATTGTTTACTGTGAATGTATAAGTAAGAAAAGGAATGAATACTGTTACAAACATAGGTGTCTAATTACTTTCTTTACCAATGTTTTCCAAAGGAGGAATTTTCTTCTAAATATTTACCTGTAATTTTTATGAATTTTCATTTATTGTCTCCTTTTCAAAACAAGGTGATACATTCTTTTTTTTTTTTTTTTTTGGTAACAGCTTTATTGAGAAAGAGTTTAGATACCATGCAATTCATCCCCTTAAAGTGTATGATTCAGTGGATTCTAGAATGTTCACAAATAATGTTGCACAACCATCACAATCAATGATAGTGTGCTTTCAACCCCCACACAAAGAAGGCCTGGCCCCTGGTGACAGGAATCACTTTCTCTCTTCTGTCCATCTTCCCTCTGGGTTCAAGGTGCTCAGAGCTCCCCTCTGCAGACATCTCATCTGCTCTGGGTCTGTCTGCCTTCCAGATGCTTGCATTCTTGCATTTGTCTGTCTTCCTGATCTTGCTTTTCCCTCTCACCTTATTCCTGAAGAAGAAGTCCATTTCTGACGCTGTCACAGCTCCTCTCCTGTCGGGGGTTGTTCCCACCAGAATCACAGCCTGCCTCTTGGCTCGGGTCATATGGCGGCTCCTGCACACGGGCAGAGCTCTGTGCTCCCTGCACCCCCTCTTTGTCTACTCATTGCAGGCTGAGGGATCAAAGAGCCCCCATCACAGGAGCACCGGCTCCTTTGAGCTGCCTCAGATCTCCTCCTCTGTCTGCCTCTTTCATCCTCCGCCCAACCTCCGCAGCTCTCACCTCTCTCCTGCTTCCTTATCCTCACAGGCTACACTCAGGGAAGCCATCGACTACAGCTCAGGCATGTCATCCAGGAGGTTCAAGAATAGGCCAGCCTTTCACTCAGGAAGGAGATGTGCTTCCGCAATGTGTGCACATTCTAATCTTGCAAATCAGGTCAAAGGTAACTTTCAGGTGAGTTCTCATTAAAAGCAGCCATGGGTTCCTGCAGCAAGTAAGCAACCAGCTTTTCCATCAAGGTAGGGTTTCACGTTTGAGGTTCCTCAAGCCCATAGCACTTCCCAAGACCAGGACCTCTCATCCCAGTGAGCAGACCACACTCCTGGTCCCAGCCCGGGAGCCCAGGTGCTTCTTTTGATCTATAAACTTCAGAATCTGGGCCTTAATGGGCAATTCATGTAACCTCTCACTGTCACTTTTGTGATTATGAAATATTCATGATCGAGTGAGCCCCACAGTATTTCTCCAGGAGTGGCTCATCATTTAATTTCAACTCACTGTGGAATGCAGCAGGCTTTCAATGCTTCCATCAATTTTGTGCTTATGAATTTAACATTGTTCTGCTTGTGTCATGCTTCTCGGAAACAGCCTCAAATTTGAGGTAATAACATTTTAACTTATTTGAAGTGCTGAATCCTGCATCGCATACTGAGTAAGGTTTTGGATGACTGGGACTTGCTTTGCTTCCTGAATGGCACCAGTGATGTTTTGAAGAGAAGTACCCCCCTTGTCTTTGTGAGTAGAGCCCTCGGCCATTCACGTGTCTTGGGACAGGCCTCACTCCATCTAGTTCAGCAGATACATTCACACTCCTCGGGGCCAGGCCTGCTGGGCACTGCAGCCTCAAACCAGCATCAAACTCAGCCAGAAAAATCACACTGAGAGTGCTGCATGGAGGATCTTAGGGATCAAAACCCAAGATGGGAAGAGCATGGCTCCTTCCAAAGGGACTAAAATGACAAAAAATAAAAATATCAACCAATATTAGGAAAACCTGTTCAAGTTCACTTATAATTAAAGAATGCAGGAGTTCCCGTTGTGGCTCAGTGGTTAACGAATCCAACTGGAAACCATCAGGTTGCGGGTTCTATCCCTGGCCTCGCTCAGTGGGTTAAGGATCCAGTGTTGCCGGGAGCTGTGGTGTAGGTTGCGGATGCGGCTCGGATCCTGCATTGCTGTGGCTCTGGCATAGGCTGGAGGCTACAGCTCCTATTCGACCCATAGCTTGGGAACCTCCATATGCCACGGGAGTGGCCCCAGAAAAGGCAAAGAGACAAAAAAAAAAATGCAAACTTAAAGATGCTGTTTTCCTTATTACATTAGATGACCTCTTCCAACTGTCCCAGTCATCCTGTTCTAAAAATCTCTCTGAAGGAGTTCCCACCCTGGTGCAACTGGTTAAGGATCCAACTAAAGTGGCTGGGGTTGCTGTGGGGTGCAGGTTTGATCCCCAGCCCAGTGCGGTGGGTTTAAGGATCCCAAGTTACTGCATTTGCCATGTAGGTTGCAGCTGGGGCTCAGATTCAGCCCTTGGCCCGGGAACTTCCATGTGCCATGGGTGTGACCATTAAAATAAAAAACAAAACTCCTACAACTCTCTGAAGGAAGTAGATTGGAGATGGGAAAGTTGGGTTCTAAGAACGTTTATAGGTGTATGTTCATGATTCTGAAAAACATGAAATTACGTCAACCTCACATTGTCCTGGGTCCTAGCATGGGGAACTCGCTCTGGCTGCTCAGACATCCCACATCGTGGCCGCTGTGGACAGATGAAGGCTTAGGTCGGGGCAGGATGTGACGCTGTGTCATGTTGCATTGACACTGACACAGGCTGGTTCAAATGCGCCAGAGGCCAAAGGATGGAGGCACAGCTTCTGCACGCTGTGCCCTCACTTGTGGGCTTGCGTGATTTTTGCTTTTATGCATTTTTCATATTTTTCATATTTCCTACAAAGAACTTGGGTAACTTTCAGAACCTTTATAAACAGTAAGAAGTCATACCTACAAGAAACCTTGACGCCCAACCTCTGTGCTTTAACCTGGAAAACGTGCGATTCACCCAGAAAGTTTTACTTTACCTAGCCCTGCTCTGCAAAGACATTCTTTGCAGTTTGGTAAAATACTAAGGATTGAAAACATTATTTCCAACCATTGAACAACAGAGAGAAGGAACGTTAAATCTAATGTCTTCGATTTCTTCCCATTCAGAAGGGAAGAAGGAGAGAAAACATTCTGAGGGAATCACACCCCAGCCTCAAATCAGACAAGGGGGGTTACGGGCTTGGCCACACACACCCCTACCCGCCGATTCCTCAGGGTGCCATTAAATAGTGAAGGATTTTCTGTTTTATGTCTGCAGTTTGTGCCTTTACTGGACATACTTGTCACAGAAGTGGGTGGACTGACCACTGAGCCGCCGGTGGCACTAAGCCCCGGCCCACTTCCCTGGAGGGGAGCCAGCCTTAGGACGACCTGACCAGAGGTGTAAACGTGGCCTCAGCCCATGTGTCCTGGCACACCTGTCCTCTCTGGTCTGTTCTCGGCAGCCGCTGCAATGAGCCGAGGCCCCTAAATTCCAAGCGGAGAGGAAGTTCTGGCTGCACTCCCAGGAGGGGTCTGAGTGGTTTAGCTCAGGTCCTGTGTCCACCCCTGACTGGGTCACTGTGTCCAGAGGCATGAACTCGTGACAGACTAGGCTGGGTTGGGGGAGGAGGAGTGCCTCTAAGAGGAAGCTGGGCAGGGGACAGCAGCGGTGCCCGAGGGTGTGCCCTCATTCCCGTGGCATCAGGGAGGGTCCCCAAGGGGTATCTTGTGCCCCCACCCACGAGATGCAATACCCTGACCCCTGGTGTGACCCAGACTCTCAACACCTTGCCAAAAGCCCCAAGAGGGGTTGCCAGGCCACCGTGGGTGAGAGCCACTGCAGGACACAGCACCCCTGCCCTGAAGCCTCTGTTGGACTGAAAAAAGGAAATTGCCCATTTTATTTTATTTATTTATTTGTCTATTTATTTAATTATTTTTTTTGTCTTTTGTCCTTTTAGGGCTGCACCTGCAGCATATGGAGATTCCCAGGCTAGGGGTCTAATTGGAGCTGTAGCTGCCGACCTACACTAGAGCCACAGCAACACAGGATCTGAGCTACGTCTGTGACCTACACCACAGCTCACAGCAACGCCAGATCATTAACCCACTGAGCGAGGTCAGGGATTGAACCTGCAACCTCATGGTTCCTAGTCAGTCTTGTTTCTGTGCACTACAACGGGAACTCTGGAAATCGCAATGTTAGAGCTGACACGGATTACAGGTCACTTGGACTAACTCTCATCCATCCTGCTCTCATTTATAGGTGAACAAAGTTGAATGATGCCGCAGATAAAATTTAGAGGAATAGAAAAGGCAAAACCTGGTTTATTCTCATTGGTTCAGGGCTGACTCATTGCAATGAATGAAAATGACCACAGGAAAAAATAGGGACAGAATATGTGGCCATGTCAGGAATGGCCCTGTGCCCCTCCTGGCTGCTCATTGCCCCCAACAGCCCTCAGTCAAATTCAGCCTGTGTTCTCCCTCTCCAAGCTAAATAATTCCCACTCCATCACAATTTTTCATAAGACGAATCTGCTAGCACTTTACCTGTCTGCTTGGCTGAGAAATCACCTGAGTCCTCTCGCTTCCCCTCTGTGGGATCCAGAGTGGAGCTAGTGTTTGAAGTAGGGACAGTTAGCACAAGGCCTGTTGGGGAGCAGGCGCTGCTCCCGTCAGAGAACCTGCAGCGCCCAGGGGCTGCCAGCCCGAGCGCCTCGGAAGAAACTGCCATCATGGGTGTGAGAAACGCATGCGTTGCCTCTTCTGCTCAGCTTCCTGCAAGCCTAGTCCACGTGCCCTTTACCCACAGTGACTCTCTTACCTGGGGTGCTCCCATTTCCTATGGACTTGACCATCAGATGTGCAAGAGAAGCACTGGCTGGTGTGCATGGACACTGACTTCAGCTGAATTTTTCGTTCTTGTAAAAGAACTTTTTCTCACTTGTTCATGAACTTTCCTAAATTACCCCCTCGGTGTCAGTCTGTGTCAGTTGCTTGTGATGCAAGCTGTTCCTGTTAACAAGAAGCTTCTGCTTTTGTAGGGGAGACAGATCTGTAGAGAGGTGTCAGGTGTGATGTGGAGATAGGTGTGGTGGTACAGATAAATGTGATGTGCAGGTAGACAGGTGCAATGGTGCAGGCATTCTGGCTGTCGGGATGCATTCCCCTTTGTCACAGGCAGGTATTGGTCCAGTGTCTCTCCTCCAGGGTGGGGAACAGCATCTGTTGCCCCTGATGCCTGGCTAGGCACAAAGTTCTTTAAGGGTAAACGATGGCCTTTGAGTTTACAAGCAGTGATGCAGTGATAGCTTCACTTCCAAAATCCTTTATTGGGCAGAGCTGTAGGAGTGAAGGGCGTTAATTGCTGGAAATTCCTTTGGTTATTGTGCTGCTCCTGCCCCTCACTCTGTGCCAGCACTCAGTTTGCTGACTCTGCTCTGGCCTATTTTCTGGATGTACCTCGCTCTGCATGTCCACATCTTTCTGAGGATCCCTGATGATTTCTGACGGTCCTGTGCCTTTTGCTTCACACTCTGAAAGTACCGAGCGATGTTACCTTGGCCCAGTTACAAAGAGACAACTTGCTGAGGAATAAAACCTGTGAGCAGGGCTCCTCCTGATCTTCACCTCCTGGTGTCCAAGAAGATGGGTGGTTCGGGGTCAGACGTGCCACTGTCTTTAAAATGCTCATTGGATGCTGCTTGGACTCAGGCAGTGCTGTTCTCAGCACCGCAGGGGCTGGGTGACTCGGCCTTGCTCCTCTGCACTGGGGTTTCCAGGGCTTCCACAGGTTGTGAGTGGTCGTGAGGCCTCTTTGGACCAGCCACTGCATGCACATCATCGCACCAAGTCCCCATGGCCTCCTTACGGGGTGTCAGCTCGGTCCTGGGGGGGTTCCAGAACTAATTACCCTTTTCCTCGAGGGTCAGGTTAGAAGCCTGTGTGACCTGTTATCTGGCCCTGCACCTGTCGGCATGGTGACACAGCCAGGCAGCACTGCATTTTGACAACCTGGCAGGGCTGTGCAGAAACTCAGGTGCTGCAGGGCTGGAGCATCCGGCTTGGTCTTTAGCTTCCACTCTCAGAGGCAGGGGCTGAGCACGCGTGGGTGAACATGGTCTGCAAAAGCACAGTCCGCACAAAACAAAACCTTGTTTTCTTTATAGTCAGCCTGGAAAAGCAGAGTTGCTAGAATGTTCTTTGCTGGCAGCAGACAGACCCAACTTTGTGCCCCTGCTGCTGGGCTGCAGATGGGTACTCAGGCTAGAGAGCAAGCCCCTCCCCTCTCTGTGGGAGAGTTAGTGCACCTGCCCGCAGGGAAAGGTTCCGCCTGGGACCCCAAGCCGCCAACCACAGACGCCCTTGTGGAGCCCACGGATGTGTGGGCACTGGCTCTCAGAGCTGCCCTGGGTGAAGTGCTCTGTGCTGCTCACAGACTCTGGACAGGTTCCACAGAGGCTGAGGTTGGTGTCCCGTGTCCTTTCTCTGGGACAAAGCCCAGCCCCGAGTGTGACAGCTTTCTGTGAACTTGTGTCCTATGTGAGGGTGGTCTTCTGTGGATGGTGCCCCCCGAGCTCTCAGCTAGGACACTGTTGTAGAATGAGAAAGTGCTGCTGCTGGCC
Organism: Sus scrofa; assembly: GCF_054392235.1. Taxonomy (NCBI): domain Eukaryota; kingdom Metazoa; phylum Chordata; class Mammalia; order Artiodactyla; family Suidae; genus Sus; species Sus scrofa. Next base: position 156,577,797 of record NC_139383.1, read on the forward strand.
CCTGGGATTTTCTATCTCACCATCGGCATCTCATCCCAGTCCTCCCCACTGGGACACTGATGGGGCACATCCGGGGGGTAGGCTCTGTGTTTGGATGAAGAGTGAGAAGGGTCAGTTCAGGAGGTGACAGGACAGAGCCCAGTGAGACCTGGGTGTCTGGAGTGCAGTCTCCACAGGGGGCCCACGTCTGGAGGAAGGAGCAGTGGCCTGGCTCTGGGACCCTGGTGGACAGGGTGGGCCAGGTCACATCTCCTGCAGCCTCTGAAGGCAGCTGGACTGGTGGTCTCAGGGACGGGCTGTGGGCCCCCATCCTGGCAGATGCTGTCCCATGTGTCATCCTTGTCATGTTATCAGTGTGACATCATCACTCAGTGATGTCACAAACAGAACAGGCATGCCCTGGGTAGGCAAGACTTCTTTGGAGGGGGGCACATTACCCTCAAGTTGGTTGCAGGCTATTTTTGCTGCCCTTTTAAGTCGCCCTTTGCACGCTTCCCGTCTCTCTCCCCCGCCCCCAAGGGTATGCCCTTTCCTACATGTTATCAGAAATGGGGAATAGAATTACCAGGTAAGGACTTATAAGTAAAAATCTTCCTTGCTAACAGCCAAGAACGCTGGCTCCAAATTTGCTTTGGGTATAAAATTGTCCTGGTTCAATAGTAAGATAATAAGTGTTGATGGAAGTAGCTTTTTGGAAGGATCTATTTGAAGAACATCAAAAAGTCTTTCTAAACCTGCTCTCCGCTGGAGCTTCCCTGAATCCTTGTCCAGCTCCAGACAGAGTGGCTATGCACTGATGGCTGGGGGTGGGGGGCCCCCCTGGGGACACTGGCTTCATGCAAAGGCATGTGTGTGACCTGCCCTGCTGGGCATTGGGGACAGGTGTGGTGTGCGAGCCCAGTTCAGGCTCAGCTTGCAGCTCTCAGGTGTCAGATGTAGCCCCGGGCCCCCAGCGCCCCCAGCCACCCTGGGTCCTGCAGCAGCTTCCTATGGCGAGTGAATTCTGGGGAAGGGACTCAGGTCACATTATAGGTGGAGAGACAGAAGCTGGAAGAGACAGGGCCCAGTGGAGGGGGTAGAGGCCACCCCCGCAGCCAGCCGAGCCCAGGGTGACACTAAAACCGGGTCGTCCAACACATGACAACGTTTCTAAGAAAGTGTCACTTTGTTCAAGTCAACTGTGAACATTCATCTGCCCCTGTCTATTCACTCAAAGGCGGTTTTCTGGGCCATCCTGAGCCGGGCCCTGTGCCACTTGCCAGGACTGATTCAGTGGCTATAAGACAGACCCCCAGCTTCAAGGTCAACAGCAATGGGGCCACCCTGTGGGCTACTCCGTCCCTTGGTCAGTACACAGTTCTGGAAACTGTCCAGGGAGCAGTCTGGGCCCTGCAGAGGCTTGAAAGGCAGAGGCCAGTGTCTGGATGCTACCTTGCTGTACTTGCTGTGGAGAGACTGGAAAATTCCCTATTCCTCAACACCTGCAAGCCAGAGATTACCAGAACCCCAAATAAAAAGGCACTCCACAGCTTTTCAAATCGATGCAGGCCGGTGATTGAAAGCTCCCTCGAGCCTTCCTGAAACGGCTCTTGCAGGGGCTCCGAGACAGCCAAGCAATGAGAGAAACAGTTGCCCCTGAGAGAAAAAAAATACCAAATGCTGCTAGCTTGAAATTTTTCTTTTTCGTCAAATTGGACTCTGGCCAAGTTGCAAAACCGAAAACTTAGATGTTAGAAGGAAATGCAACAGCCCACAGGTTCAAGAGTAACTCCGGGTCTTGTGGAAGACAAATGCTGTTATGAAACAAACACACGCAGAGGAGGAAGATCCCTCGTTATGATTTGTACCTGCACTCTTTCCAGATACAACCAGCACATAATTTAAGACCTCCCAGCCTTATCTTCATCAAAACAGCAGCTATGCCCACGGGTCCACCCTCCAGGACACAGGAACGTGGCAGGGGCCAAACTTATGTCTCTAAGTCTTCTCTGGAGGGTGACCCCGCCGAGTGTCCCTAGATGAGATTTCTGAGACAGAGTTTGCAGCGACTGGTTCTGGCCTGGTTCACACGGAGACGACCGGGAGGGTGTGGGGTCCAGATCCCTCAGTGGACAGAGCTCATCTGGATGGTGCGCAGACAAGGGCGGTGTCAAGACCCCCACAGAGCCAACGAGGAGTTAGCATGGGCCCAGGGGGCTGCACTCGGGGAGACCCATCCAGGAGAGTTGGCGGGGGAGGCTGCAGCACAAGGGCCCAGGGCCAGGAGGGATCTGGTGGATGTGGTGGGAGCACCAGCAGGGGCACAGGAAGCGCTGGGCTCAGCTTCATTTGCAAACTGAGCCTGAAGTAGTTCAAGTCTGCGGTGCTGCCCTGCGCAGCCAGGGAGTGATTTGCTCAGCACTGAAACAGAGACATTTGCTGTTTGATAAACCACAGGCCAGTCCCCTTGCCTTGTGGTGATTGTGAGAAGCAGGTCCAGAAAGGCCGGCAAGATTCAGGCCCAATTACAGCCATTCCTGAACCATCTGGGCAGTGCTGCAGCTGGTAAGTTGCTCAAGATCATGACACCAGGGCTGAGACCTTGGAGAGCAAGTGTCTGCAGGCTTGGAGCCCCAAGGGTCACCCTGCCATGCTGGGTGCAGATCTCATGCTATGTGATTACACAGTTAAATATCCCTGGGGGTGTCTGTTTACAGAAGGATTTCTTATCAGTGTAGAGGTCTGCTTAGTATGTGCGCACTGAAAGCAGCTGAAAACCTGCAGTAAGTTAGTAGAAAGAAAGGCAGGCTGCGTCTAAGTAACTAGAGGCCTGATCTGGGGGAAGCTAGTTTTAAAGGAGCGGGTTGTGGCTGCTAGTAGTGTGGTCTGCGGAGGGCGGCCGGTGCCCCAGGAACCTGTTGGATGTGCCAGGGCACAGGCACCGCCCCCCTTTGGAGACCCCACCCCCCCACCCATGCCATTCGTTGTGTGCACCCAAGTTCCAGAGGCTTGGCCTCCCTGTCTCCGAAGTCTGACGAGCTCTGTATTTATTTGATGCTGTGAAAAGAAGGAAGCTTTTAAGGGGCTATAAAGGGACCAGCAGAGCAGAGCACGACTCACCAAATGGGCAGCAGAGCAATGCTGATGAAGAAGCTTTGCTCTTTAGCATCTGTGCAGGGCAAAAGCAGCCAGACCTTACTGTGGGGCCACTATGAAAATTAATTTTCATGAACTGACCTTGAAATAAATGCATCAAACAAAAACTCATCCATCCCTACTGCTGTCCTGTATTAACTCTTGGTGTCTCTTGTGCTGCATCAGAAACTAGCCCCAAATGGGAGTATTTCCAGCAAGAGGTTGGCAGATGCTACGAACCAGCCCCAGTGGATCGCAGTGTGCTCTCAGCCCTGGTAGGAGGTCTACCCTGGTCCCGCTGTGAGTGGCTCTGGAGGAGAACCGTGTCCAGTGAGACATGGTGACTCTAGAACCTGGGCTCAGACAGAAGGTGAGCAGCTCAGCGGTCAGCACAGCCTTTTCCAGACCTGGCCACCGCCTCATTTTTCAGCTGGATGTTTCCACGCATGACCGGGCCAATGTTAAATGAAAGGGTCCACCCACCACACCTGAACCCTTGAGAGCAGGATGCCTTCCTGTGGAGCCCCTCCCCTGGGTGCCACTCTGCGTGCTGCACCTGACACTTTAGGCAGCCTCCCTCCGCCCCCAAACCATGCTGAGTCCAGCCCCACTGTCATGGGCTCCCCTCCAGGCCCTGTCTGAGCACGTTCCCCCAGATCCAGTTTCAACTTTTACAACCAGATTCACAGTTGAGGCCAACAAGAGGTCCATCTGCAGCCACCCTCAGATGCCATGTTGTCCTCAGCTGCCTTGAGGTGCCCTGTGGCACCTTTTCACCTGGGCACAGGTTGGAGGCGTCAGTCCCAGTAGATGACAAAGGGGACTGGCCCAGGTGCTGCTGCAGATACTGGAGCCAGGAGCTGGGAGAGGGTATGGGGTCCCCTAGGGCAGACGGAGCCACCTCCCACAGCTGCCTGTCCGCCCCCACCACAGGTTGGCCTGCTGAGTAATGGCTGCTAGACGGTTTGTCCCATAGAACACCATCCTAGAGACAGTCTGCTTCGCCTCATGGCTGTTATGTCCAGTGCCAAGTGCAGTGACCAGGACCAAATCAATATTTGTTAAATGTACGGATAAATAAGAAAGCAACCTTCTTTAAGTGGTAAAAATGCTGTATGTAAAGAATGATCTTTCAGGAGTTCCTGTCGTGGCTCAGTGGTTAATGAATCTGACTAGGAACCATGAAGTTGAGGTTCGATCCCTGGCCTTGCTCAGTGGGTTAAGGATCCGGCCTTGCTGTGAGCTGTGGTGTGGGTTGCAGACATGGCTCAGATCCCACGTTGCTGTGGCTCTGGCATAGGCTGGCAGCTACAGCTCCAATTTGACCCCTAGCCTGGGAACCTCCATATGCTGCAGGAGCGGCCCTAGAAAAGGCAAAAAGACAAAAAAAAAAAAAAAAAAAGAAGAATGAACTTTTAGCAGCTTCAGAGACTTGGAATTTTTAAGTGACTAACGAGGGTACAGGACGCCCCCTCAACCCCCGAGTTAAATGGCAGGAGAGGGTCAGCAGGACAATCCCTCAACCACACCTGGCTGGAGACTTCACCACGTCTGCAGCTGCAGCTGCGTACAGTTCTCAGCAGGCAGTCCCTTCATGTATGTTTCATGTACACACACGTCCCCCTATAAATAGATCGGGGACCAACGTCCCAAATGAGTTCACTGTCACTATGGGACTCTTGGTTTCTGCTCCCACTTACATAGTAAAGAGCCTACCACCCGGTCCCCATGGGCAGCTGCCTGGCCACCTGTGCTGCCGTGGCCTCACATCGCCAGCCTGGCCTGTGCCGTCCCCCCCAACCTTGGGAGGAGCCCTCGCACCACAGAGGCAGCTGCATCGGTCGGCACTCTTGGGTGGCAGCCAAGTCTGCAGAGGCCCTGATGGCCAGCTGCCCTGTTCCCTAGGAGAGACCTGGCGTGCCTCTGTGTCACACATGCTCTGCTCAGCCCAGGTCTGGTCCCCTGGAATCGCCCCCCAACCCACCTGTTCCCTGCCACACGTTCCTGCCCTGTAGACACTGTGGGCCAAGGTCAGATATGGAGCCAAGCCCAAGCCAGGGTGACACACACCTACTGTCCTGACTGAGTCCTGGACGTTGGTCATCCTGGCCACAAAGGTCGGACCCATGTTCCTCGAGGCCCTGAGGTCAGCAGGTCAGCACCTGTGGGAGCAGGGGATCGTTCAGAGGGCGAGAGCTCTCATGTGTCCCATCACGTCCGCTGCTCTGTTGTGCCCGGCACCATCTAACATGAGTGTCCAGAGCGTGTCATTGGTGTGTGTTGCTGTGCAGGCTGCACAGCCCACAGGTGAGAAGTGAAATCCAAACCTCAGCCCGTTTTCAGGGCTCATTTTACCCCCCAACTCCTGGGCAGGTGGAATGACCAGAGCTGCTGAGAGGGTTTGACCAGCACCCACTTCGGGCTCCCAGGACGCCGGGCCTGGGCTGCGCATGTGCCTGAGTCCTGGCGCCATCCTCCTCACGCTGCACATATGTGTTTACAGTAGAATAGATGCAAACGAAAGTGAAGTTCATATGCGTGTGGGTTTCATGTTTATGCTTTTTCTGTTGCAGAAATGAAAAACTACTGCTAAATATGTTATGTGTATATATAGAGAGAAATAAACCATAGATATAGGCATTGTGTTGTCTTCAGCATGTTTTTAATATTTTATCTCTAATATAATCCAGTTAACACTGAAGTTTTTAAACAGAGGACAGGAATCCCTTAATAAGGTTTTTCTGGAGATGGGTGTCAGGTTTTCCTTTCTCCTCATGTGCTCTGGGGGAAGGGTCTCCCCGGGCCTCACAGGGGAACAGGTCCCAGTTTCTGGACGACAGCCTGCTTGGTTGGGCAGAGGACGTGGAGGTGAGGGGGTGGGGGCTGCCCTACCCCAGCCCGAGGGGCAGAGTCTTCTTTCACACCAAAACCGTGGAGAAGGTTGTTATGAATAAAGCTACTGTGCCCACAAAGCCTCTTTTTTTTTTTTTTTCTTTTTCTTTTTTTTTTTTTAGGGCTGCACCTGTGGCATATGGAAGTGCCTGGCCTTGGGGTTGAATCAGAGCTACAGCTGCCGGCCTCTGCCACAGCCACTGAAAAGGGGGATCCGAGCCATGTCTTTGACCTACACCACAGCTCACGGCAACACCGGAACCTTAACCCACTGAGTGAGGCCAGGGATCAAACCTGTGTCCTCATACTAGTTGGGTTTGGTTACCGCTGAGCCATGACAGGAACTCCCCACAAAGCCTCTTAAATGAGGACACTTGGACTCTGTGTTGGGGTGATGAGGAAAATGCCCCAGACCCAAGGGCACCCGAGTAACCATCGGTGGAAACAAAGCAGAAACACAGGCTCATGAAATGAGTAAACAGTGTCTCCTGGAAGCCGGGCGTAGACAGAGGGGAGTCAGGGAGACTCTCATCCAGAGCACGGGCTCTCGCTGCCCTGCCTGCTACAGAGACCCAGAAAAGGCCAAGAGGAGAGCTCACAGGCTGCCTGGACCCCGCACACATGTCATGAGTCCCTCTAGAAGTGTTGTCCTGTCCGTGACATGATAAGAAGCTCACTTGGTGGGGACCAGAGCCAGGGGTTAGCTGTGGGCGGAGGCCGAGCAGGGAGAGGCCATGGGGCATAGACGTCAGACCAGGATGGAGGACAGGACCCAAGTGGGAGAATGAGGGGACTGGCAGGAAAGATGCGGGAGATGCAAGTCCTCCTCTGTTGTGCTGGTCAAGTGTGGCCCTGACCTCTGGGTGCAGGCTCCACGACTCCTCCTCTGTGGTAACACTGCCTGTCTTTGTTTTCCTGACACATACAGCCTGATGTACTAGAAGCGCCCGATGCAGTCTGGGGCACGTCTCCCAGCATGGGTCCAGCCCTGTGTCCCGCATCCGAGCCTCTCCTTCTGGATGTTTCAGGATCCCACTTGTCAGTCCTTTGATGATCTTATTTCCAGGGCCTGCTGCCAGCCTTGCAGCAGCCAGAATCTAAGGCAGCTGCGTTCATTCTCCTTGGAGGGCGTCCACCAGGGCTGCCCATTTACAAGGCCTCACAAGTCTTGGTCTCTAAGATCCCCGTTTTAATCCTACCTTAATCTCATTAAATACCTTCTGCCCACTTCATCTTCACCACTAGGGATGTAGAGGAGATGCAGGCCAGGTTGTCCTTCCAAGCAGTGAGGCGCTCAGGACGATGCCTCCACTGGGCCTGTGGAAAAGAAGCTGGCAACCCCTTTCTGGATGTTCTGAGGCACTGTGCTCGGCGCCCCCATCATTGTCTGGGAGGCCTTCCTCACCACTGAGCCCTTCTTGGCTCTGAGGATGTCGTAGAACCTTGAAGGTGCCTCATCACAACTCACAGGGTTTGCTTTCTTTCGAGGATAGTGTGGGGGTTTGTCTCTGTACTTTTTGTGTCATCATGTGTCTAGCTTTTCACTTGGGAGTGGTCTGCACAGCCTCCCTCCTGCCTGGAGCAGGTGTCGATGGCTCCAGAGATTCTCAGGCACCCAGCATCTTGGCAGCTGGACCTGCCTTGGGGATGGTGTTCCTGTTCTGATATACAGAAATCTTGCAATGCATTGCTTGCTTATTCATCTAGGCTGCTTTCCAGGGTAAAATAGGTTTAAAAAAAATCGAAAGAGAATCAAAACCTCATCTATATAGCTCAGATATTAGGAGGTGAAATTCCAGTTCAGCTTTTCACTTGGGAGTGGTCCACACACCCTGCCTCCTGCCTGGAGCAGGTGTCATTGGCTCCTGGTCACCTGGTGTCACTGGTCTCTAGCACTTGTGGAGACCAGTGCTGTCTCTCTCCAGTACGTGTGGTGCTGAGGTGACACATTGACAGCCTGGCCGTAGCCCTGGGTCCACCCTGTGCACCTAGACCTCAGGCAGGTGGCAAGAGGGGCCTCAGGGGTCCTGAAGGGGCCCTGCCTCCAGGCCCCGCTATTGGGCAAAAATCACAGCAGTAATTGTTGCCAGATCATCAACAGATGCTAAAATTAGTGCAGAAGCTCGATGACAGGGTAATTGGAGGTCTCAGAAGCCTCCCCCCAACATATTCTGAAAACCAAGTGGTAACCTGTAGCCATGGCTCTGACCACGGTTCTAATCCCAGCGGACCTGGCCTCCTGGGCTCAGGGAGAACACCTGGCCCTGTGTGTTCTCACAGGATGCACAGCGAGGCCTGAACTCTGGGAAACCTGAGAAGAGCCACACTGAATGGGTGAAACCCCTGGCAGAAATAGACCGAGGGCCTGGGGGGACCAGGGGCCTGAGGACAGAACGAAGCGCGAGAGCCAGACTCGGGGACAGAGTGAGGTGGGCAGTGGCAGGACACCAGGTCAGTCAGCAGCCTCTCCTTATCAGCTGGCTGCCGACACAAGCTCCTCACCTTACTGACCCGGAGGATCAGCGCTGGACCCCAGATGTGTAGGGACGGCAAGAGCAGGGTGGGTGGCCGCTAGGGACCCAGCCCCAGTGCCCCTGCCGGGAGGTTCTTCCATGTAGCTCACGTGGGTGGAGGCCAAACAGAAACCCCCAACTTTAAACCCTAGAATTTACACCCTCGACTTACTCCCCAGACAATCAGGGATGTGGGTGCTCACTGAGCCAGGGCCGCTTCCTTTGGATTCACCATGTGTACCTTGGGGGACCCTGAATGGGAGGAGCAACTGCAGCTTGGGTGTTTCCCAGACACACGTCCACATGTTGGCCCACATGTTGCCGTGGGGCTTTGGCAAGATAAACACCTGCTGTGAGGAGCTCGGGGGTTCCCCTGGGTTTGCATTTTTGTATTCAAAGGAGAGGACGAAGTCACATGTCTTTTCAGTGCTGGGTCCCTGTCAGGCTGCTTAACCCAGTGCTGTTTCAAGCACTGCTATGCCTGCTGTTCTGACCCCTTATTTTACTCACAGGAAAACCTTCCTTCAAACTGCATCCAGTGTGCAGACCCAGCATGTGCTCAGACAAGTGCAGAAGGTCCTTGCCAGAAGGGAGGCCAGCGGGCCACCTCGGGGTCCCTCTGAGGCACCGTCCAGGACCATCAGCCCAGAGATCCCCCTCTTGAGGCAGAGGCTTCTCTTCTTGCGTCATCACCACTATTCACACTCACTCGATGGGAAGTGCTACTGTGGGCCCGGCCCTGGGTGATGCAAGAGAGACAGTGCAGCGTCAGGGGAAAGGCTGGAGCTTCAGGGAGCAGGTGGGGAAAGTCCTCGGAGCTGGGGGAGGTGGGCATGGAAACCAGAGGGAGAATAACTGGTGCTGGTTTAGGACAGCAGCTGCCAAAGCAGTTGGTTCTGGTAAACCTGTTCTGTGGTGCTTGAAGCAACAGCAGGTCCCCGGGCTCTGCCTGGTGGTCTGACTGGTGCTGCTGACGCTCAGGGCTTGGACAGAGGCGCCGCTGTCTCTTCTCCATGGAGGGAGCATGGGTGGAGTCGCTGCCAGAGCCCGGAGGGTCTGTTTGGCTCCCAGGTGCCATGGCTTCCAAGGCCCCAACTGGAGACAGGGAGCCCTCAGACACGGTGCACACCTGCCCTGACTTTTGATGGAGCTGACGCTGAGAATCTGTGATGAACCTCTACTCTGGAAGTGCGGGCTGTGCCCTCATCTCTGCCCCACACAACCCTCTCACTGAGCCTGGCAGGACCTGCTGGGCACCATGCAGGGCAGAGCCCTGGAAAGCTTGGCCACTGGGAGGCTCGGGCCGGTGGCTCGGCTGTCCGCCTGCCCCTGCTGGTACCTCAACCACTTCCTTCGCTGCAAGACAGTGCTCCCAGGCTGTGGGCTGGTGGCAGCTCCACCCCCAGGGATGAGGCTGGACAGGACCTGCATGGCGTCTCCCACAGGCGGTGCGTGGGCAGTGCAGCTCCCCAGTGACCCTGCCCTGGGATGGGGACCACCCACAGAGAGGAAGGCAAGAGGTTGAGGCCGAGGGCTCCGAGGTGGTAGATGTCCAAACCCCTGTACAGGGCAAGCAGGTCATTGCCTCCACACTTCAAGGAACCCAGGCTTCATGGGGGCCTCTCTGCAGAGTGGACCTGGCCCATCCGGGGCCCCTCACCCCATGTGGCACAAGTCCCCTAACAAATCTGGGCTTTTCTGGAACACTGTCGGCTCTGGGGAGATGGCAGGGCTGGGGAGCAGCTGCCCAGAAAATGCTGTGGAACTCACTGCAGCCTCTCAAGTGACACATCACATGGTGACCTTGTCAACTTGCGTTGCTGCGCGGAGCTCAGATGCCAAGGTCAGGCCCTTAGAGGGCTTTGGTTTTGATGCGGGTTATTCCGCTCTGGCTCAGTGCCAAGATGTAGTGGACCCTTGGAGGTGTTATCAGTTCGTGCCCTCAGGGACCTGCATCTTGTGTGAATGTCAGCTCCAGGGTGGTGGCATGTACGTGTGTGTACTTGTGTGCACGTGTGCCCCCACATGCATGTGCACACATTAAGTGTGCACGTGTCTGGAGGCAGGGTTCATATGACCTGTGGGCGCTAAGCAAGCATAACACTGTGTCCACTGCGTCACTGACAGCATCTGCTGGTTCACACACATCACAGCCCCAGCCCTGGCCGGGGGTCCTCTCTCCCCAGACTCTGGACCTGAGGGCAGGCTTGGGCAAATGCACCACTGTTACCTCCCCCTGGGGCCTCAGCCCAAGGCTAGTGCCCAGGGGTTTCCAAAGAACACGTGCCCAGTTGTCTGGTGTATGTGGGGATCCTCGTTTCAGGCCTTGCCAGAGGTGAGCTCCTATAATCAGAATTGCCTTTGGTTTCCCTGGACGTATCAGATCTAATTTTCATTAATCTAACAATCAGAAATAACACTGATCCCTTGCATGCCTGAAGCTCTGGTGCAAGCTCACCCACCCCAGTGAGAGGAAGCTCAGGGCGGTGGACTGGCTTCGGAGAGGATCACTTCTCCCTGTTTAAATTCCAAGGCCCTGGTGATCCACCGGGGATCTCTGGACAGACCTTCTGTGCCACAAGACCCGACAGGGAGGGTGCCTGGGCGGCTCCACGTGGTGCAGATGGAGCACGGCAGAGAAGAAGGCTTACAAAAAGGACTTTTATTAAATGAAAGAAAAATCTGTTTGGTGGGTCACATATGAAATAGATATACAAAACTTTACATCTGATCTCACACAAGAGCCAAAAGCCAGCACGGGCCGTGCCCTTCACCCCAAAACCTGTGGGCCCAGTGCCGCCAAGTCACCTGCGGCTACAGAGACCAGGCGGTCCTCACTGTGCTGTTTCCATACACACTTCAGTTGTGGAAAAGCACGGGTCACGGAGGGTGCTGGGTCCCTGCTACATGGTTCCTATGCCTTGTCAGGTCCCCAGTCTCCACCCTAAATAGCCCTCTGTGGTCTTTAAAGGGAAAAAACACCACACCCCTGTCTTCCTGATTACAGACCACCAACTCCGGCCTTGCTGTGCAGCTCGGCTGAGCTCAGCAAGGGTCTTTGGCATGGCCCACATTCCCCACGACGCTGTCCCGTAAAAAGTAGGCTTTCCTGTAGTAAAACTTCTAAAAACACCTATTTCTGCAAAATAATGTGTTTCTGTAGGTGGAGTTCTGCAAAACAAGTGGAGAAGAGGTGGCCCCATCCAGGGAGGCCGGAGGTGAGTCGCCTGCCACCCTGTAGTCACATGAGGTCACCGAGCTCGGCCTCCAGCGCGGCTGCCATCTCATCTGCCTCCGAGCTGCCCCCCTCCTCGTCCTCGCAGCTGGATGCCCCGCTGGACTCACTGGCAGCGTCCTCGTCGTTCAGCTTCCTCTTGTGGCCCCTACAAGAGAAGCACAAGCACCATGATGCTCAGGTATGGGGTAGAGCCCTGTGCCTGGTGCAACCATGGGCTGGGTGCTGAGGTCGAGAGCCCAGGCAGCAGAGTGCTCACGCTCCCCAGTCCCACCAACTCTGTGTTCCCAGGACCAAGAGGATGTGGGAGAGGATGGAGGACGGCACTGTGGGGGCGAGGCCACTGGGCTGGACACAAACACTGTTAACCAGCATGCGTGCCCATCACCTACTGGACAGATGCTCACACAGCACCCTGGAAACATCCCTTCCAACTCCACAGGTCTGTGACGGGGGGTCTTTGGGCACAGAGACCCTCACACACCCTAAGGGGCTTTGGCCCGATCGCAGAAGCTTGGGAGTGACCTGGGGCTCACACTAGGAAGCCCAGTGGGTCTGTGGTCCTTGCGGTGGGGATCCTATGATCCCTGGGAGAGAGGGGTTGGTCTGAGGTCCCCGGGGGGGTGGGGGGGTTCTGTGGTCCCCAGGTGGGAGGCACAGGTAGAGCTAGGAGGAAGATGAGGGACCCTGGGAGGGCAGCTCAGGGGTGACATGTCACTAAAACCTCCTGAATTGGGTTTGCAGCCCTTGCTGCACTGCAGCCCCTGGGGAGAGCGTGGGCTGCATGGGCACCGGCCCTCAATCCTTGAGAGACTTGTCAGGTGGGGTCAGAGTCCCCAGAGCCAAGCCCCAGGGAGATGCCTGCTAATGTGCAGGCGGCACAGGCACAAGGTCATCTCCCAGTCCTGGGAACGTGGACCTCAGACCTTCTGTGATGAATGACAAAGAGCTTGACTAGGAACAGGCAAAACCTTCAGTCTTGGTTATATACACACCACAATTGAATTTTACTAATTAACTGATACTAGCTTCCTTTCCTCTTAGAACAGGCAGTATTTGTATTTTGTTTTCACCAACTGCACAGCCCCCTAGAGAAATGCTGACAGATTTACTTTGGAGAAAATTTAAGGCCTGAAAATCATCTCAAAGTCCATGTGGGATAAAGCAAGGACATGATGGAAACACAAGCGCGTAGATTCCTCCTTTCTTGGCTCTGCCATAAAAGGGCACTCGGACCCATGCCCAGCTACCTGATCTATTTGCGCCTCTGTCCTCTCTCCCTGCGTCCTCTGTGTTCGTCACGCAAGTGAATCCTAGTGCGGCTGAAGCTCAGGAACCACCTGGTCAGGGCTCACACCAGAGCCTGCCTCCTGAGCTATAACTGTTTAACACAGGTTGCTCATCAACACAAAAAACCTACATGGAAATTGCTATGTTTGGGGATTTCCTTCTTTTTTTTCCCACTATTTTAGGGCCACACCCACAGCATATGGAGGTTCCCAGGCTAGGGGTCCAATCAGAGCTGTAGCCGCCAGCCTATGCCACAGCCACAGAAACGGGGGACTTGAGTCACGTCTGTGACCTACACCACAGCTCACGGCTGGATCATTAACCCACTGAGAAAGGCCAGGGATAGAACCTGCATCCTCAGTGATCCTAGTCAGGCTCGCTAACCACCGAGCCATGAAGGGAACTCCCGAGGATTTCATTCTTTTAAACAGATGCTCTAATAGGTGACAAAGTAGGCCACAGGCACACCCCAGTGCTGGTCACACTGGCTCCTATTTATCCCCGCCCCGTGCGGTTAGCACTTGCACGTGTCACAGGCTGATGGTGCAAGTGCAAACATGTCCTCTCATAGCTGCGGCCTCACTCAGCTGAGCAAAGCAGAGAACCAGGCTCGTGGGCGCTCACACCCTCTGGGCGCCTTGCTTGGGGCGGGCGGGGATCCTTCAGCACGTCCTGTGTTCGAGCTCACTACGTCTGGTGCTGCAGCCCCCACCATGGATGCCAATATTGCTGGGTATACGATTCCTGGCTGTTTGGGCCTCAGTGCCTGCAGTTAAGCTCTCGGGTTCTCAGGGTTTTCCTCTGGCGGCTTCTAGGGCCTCAGCGCCTGCACTGGAGGACCCAGCTGGAGGGTGTGCAGCTCCAGGATGCATCTGGAGCACTTCTCTGCCTCCTCCAGGAGTGCTGCCATGTGTTGGCCTCACCTTGGGCCCCCCACTCTCATCTCTGATGGGACTCGGGCCACACGCTCCTTCCATCCTGCAGCTTCCTGTGGCTCCTCTGAAATCTTGTCTTTCACTATCCAGTCACCCTCACAGGCAGCTGCTCTCTGCCTTCTGTTCTGTGTGTGGATCCTCCTCTGTCTGTCTCATGATTCTTTTTGCTGGAAACTAGACGTTTTAGTTGCTACGCTGTAGCAACCCTGGGGCCTGGGCTCCCTCTGCCCAGGGCCTATTGCTGCCGTGTGCTTAGTGACCGGCTGGGCTCCGGCTCCAGGTCCGGCCCACAGGGAGGGAGAGGCATGTGGAACTATAACAACACACTTTTTATCTACAAGGTGCACTGGCCAGATGCTGTCACAGAGCATCGTGTAGTAGAAGGGCAGACTAGTGAGACTTCTCCTGGAAGGAGGGCAGCTGGGAAGTAAGGCTGGCGTGTGGAGGACGCCCTCACACACCCACAAACAGGTGCAGAGTGGTGCGCAGGATCTAAGCCAAGGGCTCAGGTCCCAGAGTTGGCTGCTAGCAGCGCAGATGCCCCATCCCCACTCTACCCCACCCCACGTCTAATGGCATTCGAGACCAGGGGCGCTTCCTCACAGATGCCACAGGGCCCAGTTTCCTCCACCTCCGGGAAGGACAAACCTCCTGGGTGTAAATGAGAGCCCTGCCCAGGCTGACCACCCAATACTCTCCACATGGAGAGAGGGCGCTGGGGCTCTGGAGCCAAACATCTGGGACACGTTTCTATAGTTTCCTGACAGTGGTGGTCAGACCAGTCTGCACCCAGGTGAGCATGGCTCCACCCAAGACGCCTGTCACAGGAGAACCAGCCCACAGACCTTGTAGTCAGCTCAACACCTCATAACTCCAAGGATGAGACAAAGGTGCCCATGATGCCCACCTCACCCAGGCCCACGAATGCCCACCTCACCTGGGCCCGCCCTCACCTGGGCCCCCGGCCATCGGCTGCGTGCCTCTCGCTGGGTGGCGCTGACTTGAGCGTGTGCCCCCTCTGGGCCCTCAGGGCCCCGAGCTCCCCAGACTTGGGTCCTGGCTCCTCTGGATCGTCTGGCTTCTTTTTCTCACTGTCACTGTCATCGCTGCCTTCTCCTAGGATGTCATCCACCTGACAAAGGGCCGAGAGTCAGCACACTTAGAGACAGACCACCTTCCTGAAGAGCCCACGCAACACTCCCTCCCAGGGGTAAAACCACTGCAGATTTCAGCACAGGCCCCACTTCCATGAAAAGAACAAGGGACACCTTCAAAAACTCCAAGATAGGGTCTGCAGGCAGAGGAGCATGGAAGAGGCGCCCGGGATGAACAATGTAAAGAGGCGGTGGCCTAGCCTGTCTGTTCCTGCGTGCCCACCTTGCCCGGGACAGGCCACGCAGAACACCCAAAAGCCGCTTCTCAGCTGCACGACTCTTAACGGGGGCTCTGCCTGAAGTGCCTGGCAGGTTTTGTACTTAACGAGCAGGGCACTCGCCAACTGCTTGTGCTCGAGGAGCAGCAGAGCCTGGGGGATAGGTGCTGCATGGGGAGCCCCAGCTGTGTCCATGGGGGTCTGCCCCCCTTTTCCCTGACAGACCTCAGGCCTGTTTGAGGACACGTCAAGTGAGGGGGGCTGGGACAGGAGGAGCAGGGCCCTAGTGACACCTGACACAACCAAGGATGGGGCGCCGACAGCAGGAAGCACAAAGAGGAGGACAGGCAGGCGGCATCCTCCTGGGAAGGCACAGAGGGAGGACGTAGTGACATCCCCGCTCTGTTCCAGGGAAGGGACAGAGGCAGGATACAGTGACATCCCAGCTCTGTTCCTGGGAAGAAACAGACTCTGTTTCTCTCATGTCACTCTCATGAAGCAGTGACATGTCGGGCTCTGTCCTTGGGTCCCATGTCCCTTGGAATTGCCCGGACCCTTCACCTGGCTGCTGGCTGTCTTTCACCACCTCTGTGATGATGTGCTTCCCTGAGTTCTGAGCCGCCCTGGCAGAGATGGACCCTGGGCAGGTGGCTGGCAGGTTGGAGGACGGTGACCACCTGGGACCTATTATCTGCACCAAGTCTGACCTGGGGTGGGCCTGTGGGTGGGGTCCACAACGCCATGTTCTCGACATTGAACACACGGCTCCCGGCAAGCCCGCCCTGAGCATGGATCCAGGGAAGGACAAAGGGTGCTGTTTGCTTGGGAGCGTCTCAACCACCACCTTCAGCCAGAGATGAAGGTCTCACAGCAAAACCAGGTAATGCTCCCTTCCCTGACAACCGAGCATGAGTGCCCACCCGCAAACACTCAGGACACGTGTACGCCAAGGACAGATTCCACCCAACACCGGGGAGAGGGCCTGACGATGGCGGAGCAGCCTGGGACACCATGCGCAAGAGGAAAGCTCGCTTTCCGGACCCTGAGGAGGGACGTGGCCACGCAGGCTTTTGGGCTTTTTTGAACTTTTCATATTTCTGTAGTCGTTACGTCCCTGTGGTTTAATGTGGAGAAAACACGCAAAGGAAGGAGGGCTGTGAGATGGACTTAACTCCTGAGAACTTTGACTTCCTCCCACAAACCACCCATTTTTTGTTTTTTTGTTTTTGTCTTTTTGCCTTTTCTAGGGCTGTACCCGTGGCATATGGAGGTTCCTAGGCTAGGGGACTGAATCGGAGCTGTAGCCGCCGACCCACACCACAGCCACAGCAATGTGGGATCCAAGCTGCGTCTGCGACCCACACCACAGCTCACAACACCGGATCCTTAACTCACTGAGCGAGGCCAGGGATCGAACCCACAACCTCATGGTTCCTAGTCGGATTCATTAACCACTGCGCCATGATGGGAACTCCAAACCACTCATTTTTAACGAGGCCCTGGGGTCAGGGGGCTCCTGCAAGGTCTCAGACCCAGGGCACCTATGGGGTCCCCTCTGTGTCTTCCTATGCCCGCAGCACTCGGTGCGTCCTGTGCAACCCTCCTCCACGTGGCTCCACCAGGCTGTTTCCCTGTGCGGGAGGCACGCCAGATGGCAGGGCACCTGCAGCAAAGCACCACAGCTCAGGACCAGCCAGTTTTTACCCCCCATTAAATTAGTGGACACACCCCAGCCCAATACAGAGCAGCTCTGACCGGGAACCACCAGCCACACCCAGAGCGCTCAGGCCAAGGGTGACGTCTCTGACACCACTGTCTCTAATTTCTAGTCTTTTTTTTTTTTTTTTTTTTTTTTTTTGTCTTTTTAGGGTCGAACTTACGGCATACGGAGGTTCCCAGGCTAGGGGTCAAATTGGAGCTGTAGCTGCTGGCCTACCCCAGAGCCACAGCAACGCCAGATCCAAGCCGTGCCTGCGACCTACACCACAGCTCATGGCAATGCTGGATCCTTAACCCACTGAGCGAGGCCAGGGATTGAATCCGCATCCTCATGGATACTTGTCGGGTTCGTTAACCACTGAGCCATGACAGGAACTCCCAATTTCTAGCCTATTGATGCACAGTTCACGTGCCTACACACTGACCTCAGTGTTTAAGTACAGAAACACTCCAGTCTACAGCTAATTCATCATTAGGTGGTCACGAGCTTTACCCATAACACATCCTCTTGGGCTAAGCTAAAGTCATTTAACAAAGAGCACCTTGATTTATTAATTTTAACAAGTTACGGCATTTACACTCACTGGTATATTTAGTTGGCTGTACTTACTCTATTTTGAATATTTCACTAAATTTTGGTCTAAAAATACTGAAGGCCATCCTTTCACTTTGCATCCTATCTCTTCAAGGGAAAAAAAAAAGCTGGTCATTTAAAGCCTGCCTGAAGCACACAATTCGGCACCTCAGAGACTGGGGAGCGACCCCAGACTGGGCTGCATGCAGGGCGCCCCACAAAGGGTTCACCCCTGGGCATCAGCACCTGGCTGGGTGGGCGCACGGGTCTCTCAGGGAGCAGGCCTGGGGATTCCCAATGTGACCTGCAGGCAAGCCACCTGTGGCACTGGGATGTGGCCTCGGCTGAATCCTGCTCAAATGTGTTTTCTCCTGCCTTCGACTGAGAGTGACACTGTCTTTCCACGGCTTGTGTTTACCAAAAGGTAACCATGCTTTCTGAAATACAGTAATCTGTAATGAACTACTTACTTTATGAATGTTACTTTTAAAATAATATAAATATTTAAAAATCTTCAGAACTAAAAGTGACTAAGTGAAGAGAAATACAAATTCGTTTTTTACTCATGTACACAATCTCTCAAACAAAAGAGTGAATGTGAACGGCATCAGACGCTCTTGGAAATGTCTCCATCTATCTACTTGGAAGATGTAGGACCGTGAACAATTCTGACATATGGAGATGAGGCAGCCGAGAGATATGGAAACTGCATGTCTGGGGCTAGAATAGTGGGGGCGGCTGGGGGGAACGCAGAGATGTGGGCAGTGCAGCCTATTCCAGCAGCACGTTCCTCCTCCACTGCTCTGTTATTTTACCTGCAGAGGGAATCTGACACAGTGGGGGGAGGCTCTTTGGGACATCATGCCGATGACCAGTCACATGAATTCCAAGCTTCAGTCTCAGGCAATAAATTTCTCCTAAGACAGAAGTGATACCACCTAAAGGGGATTCAGACCAGCAGAAACATCTCTCTTGGCCAGAGAACAAGCATCCCCGGTCATTCTCTCAAACGTACCGCATTCTCATGAAACAGAACCAGAAGCATTTCTAGACATTTTAAACTAACTTTCTCCAATGACGTTTTCCCAAGATGGGGAAAAGGGGGAAAGGAAGGCAGCAGTGTACACACATGCACCGTCTCCCAAGTTCAGCTAGTCTTTAAGCTTCAGGGAGACAACACCAAAAAGTCTGCCTGTTCCCCTGGCGGAACATGGCCAGGGAGGCGGTAACAGAGAAACGCTCTCCCCTGTCTCACCGGCCCCGAGCTTTCAACAGCAACCAACCTGGCAGCCTGGCTGCTCTCAATAATCCTTCCACCCTCAGCATGCACCAGTTCTTCCTCAGGCAGACCCAGCGGGTCTGCGGGAACAGGCGTGCTGGGAAATGAGAAAAGTCCTCACATGCCTCCATGTTGCTGTCATAATATTACAATGCTACTTTCACACATTATTTTCAGTATCAATTATTTTTTTCCTAAAGCCCAATACATGTTATCCCCAAATTATCTGGGAAGTTCCTGACAGTAACCGCAGTACTGCCAGCGTCCTAAAGCAGAGCACAGAACTGTGGTGATATGCACACGACTTCGTCACACTGATTTTCTGGACACCTTATCTGGGGAAGCCTGTTCACCCATATAAATCTTGGTCTTGTAAATGTACCAGCTGGTTCAGGAGCACCTGCCCCAAATCTCAGCAGGAGACCGTGGCGTCCCTGCTTCTCAGAGTGGGAAACCGACCCCACAGTGCCAGGAGGCTAACCAGCCTACACAAACCGAAATGCGTCCCATGGCAAACCTGGCCAAGCAAATGGCTGAAGATAAAGGAAAAGATTCAGGCTGCCTCAAAACCAAACTCTTTGCAAATGTGTGCTGCTCATAAAACAGGCGTAAAGTCACCTCGTATTTTTTTTGGCTGCCCAGAGGCATATGGAATTTCCTGGGCCAGGGATCAGATCAAAACCACAGTTGCAACCTATGCCACAGCTCAGCAATGCTGGATCCTTAACCCACTGTGCTGGGCCAGGGACTGAACCTGTGTCCCAGGGTTCGAGATGCCACTGATCCCACTCGGCCATGGCAGGAACTCAGATCCCTCATATTTGAGACATGCGTGATCTAGCCTCAGCCAACCCTGCAGTTAGAAGCAAGCAGGGCTGCACCCCCGTCCTGGTGACCGTCTCAAGTCCTCCTTCCTCCCCGCACACTGACGAAGCCTGCATGTGGCCTTCTCCACAGCCTGCTATGATCCCAGAGGAAAAGAAGCACGCACACAGCGAGTGCCTCTGAAAACGTCTGCAACCAGCCAAATCAGTTTGTACCATCAAGGCCAGTCAATTGATCTTTCAACAAATATGAGGATTTCAGCCCTTATTTCCCTGAGTATCTTCTCCACACCAATCTCTCCCTCTTTGACTCAGTGACACACACATGCAACTACTGATTCAACCCAAGTGTTCTTGGGACTCTGGTCCCCTCGCCTGGCAAGTTTCCTTGCTGTTCTTCAGGGTGGTTTTTGTATGTGTCTTCAAGCTTAGTCAGTCTTTCCTTGCCACCTGTCACTGGGGGTCCTTCTGGTGACTTTCAATGAACCTGTTTTCAGGTCTGATGTTTCCATTTGGTTCCTCTTCGTGGTCTGCACCCTGCAAGGCTGTGTCTTTCCTGATAGCCATGGGCACAGCCACGCAAACTGCTGCAGTACCTGTGCAACGAGCCATTGCCTGGGCTGGGGGCAGGCACCTGCTGTCACCTCTCAGGAATTGCCAGTCCCTGTGTTCGCACGTTGAGTAACTTTTAAATGGGGTCCTGGATACCCTGACTCTTACATCCTGTTAGAAGCTCTGGAGAACAAAGTTTTGTGTTTCTGCAGGTGACCAGCCCAGTCAGGCTAAGATGGAAAGTTCCGTCTTGCCATCTATGGACTGTGACGTGAGTCTTACACCTTTGCAATACCATCTACCCCACACCCAGGGTGGGTTTCCATGGTGGGTCAGCTCTCGTGCCTCTGATTTATTATTTTTTCCTTTTTTCTTTTTAGGGGCATACCTGTGACATACAGAAGTTCCCAGGCTAGGGGTCTATTAAGAGCCGTAGCTGCTGGCCTACACCACAGCAACACCAGATCTAAGCCATATCTGCAACCTACGCCAAAACTTGTAGCAATGCTGGATCTTTAACCCACTGAGCAAGGCCAGGGATTGAACCAACATCCTCATGGACACCAGTCAGGTTCTTAACCCACTGAGCCATAACAGCAATTCTTGTGATTTCTTCTGTTCTGCATCTGTACTCGGGGTGAGCCTGGGGCTTGGGCTGGCTCATATGCAGAATTGTGGCGCCCTCTCCCAGACAGGGACCCCGAGCCCTGGCACAGCTGTGCTTGGCTGAAGCTGTCCATGGTGCAAAAGCCATAAATGACAGGGCATCCCTGTCCCCTCCGGCTATCCCCTGCCCCCAGCAGGGCAGCCCCACAACAGGGCCAGCCCAGGGCAGAGACCAGGAAACCCCCTACTGTGATGGCTCTTCTGGCTGTGCCATGCCCCTTCCCAGGGTGACAGTGCAGGGTCCTGCTTTTCCTGCTCTGCCGAGGCTTCTGTTGCTGTCATAGGGCAGGAGAGGTGGCAGGCCTGCCTCTTGTTGGCTGGCGCCAAAAGCCAGCCCTGCCTCGCTTTCACTTATAAAAACACTGTCAATGGCGTCTATGATCATTTAGGGCTAGCACTTAGCCACCTGCCTCTAAACTTTACCTTTCAGTATGGGTTGCTGTGTGTTTCTATACGAGGATGGGCTTTCCTCCCGTGTTGCAGCTGAGACCTACACTTCCCACCACAAACACTTATCAACCTCAAAAAATGGCAGACACAAACAATCAGGTTCTGGGTGGGAGTCCTGTTAAGGCGGAACCAACAAAGACCTAACATCAGAAGGAGCAAGAATGGCACTGATTCCTAACAAAGAGCCAGTGAAAGAAAAGGTGAGATGAGCAGAAATGGCAACAGAAGCCCACACAGCACAGGGGAAACACGTGTGCAAGCGGTCCACAGGCCAGACCCACGGAGAGGGGTGCAGAGAAGGTAGACTCCTGCCGCCAGATGTGTCACCCACGCACCTGCAGCTGTGAGATGCCTGCTGCTGCTAAGCGGGACCTGAGAGGTCCAAGTGCTGCACTTGCTGTGGGGGTGGGGAGGAGGCCCAGGCCGTCGCCGCCCCTCCCTGCTCCCTCATCACTCTAACGTCTGCACTTGCTGCCTCCCACCAGAGCTCGAGCAGATGCTGCTGAGCAAAGGCTGTGAGGAAGAGCTCTTTTCCATGCCTCCCTTGTGAGTTTGCCTTGAATGTGAAAATACATATGACTAAATCCTGTCACTAGCAAAACAGTGCTATGTGAAGACATCACAACCTTGGGGATACGACAATTCTAAAACAATGCCCTGCAGAATATAAGACCCCGTTAACCCTAAAGAGAATCATAATTTGGGCAAAGAATCAGGAAGGCGCTAACGGTCCTGACTGACGGACACAAACTGAAACATTGCCAGAGCTGCACCTGCACCTGCCTCCTGCTGCCCAGAGCAGAGGCTTCAAGCAGCTCTGGGGGTAAACCTGCTCCTTCTCAGCATCTTGAAGCCCAGGGGAAGTGTGCCTGCTTCACCCAGAGTCATCACAACAGTACTGCTGCCAGCACGGAGCGAGGCATTGTCAGGTGGGAGAAGTGACTCTGAAGACTCTCTGGGGCACCGGCCCCACCACATGTGAAGCAACAGGGACCATGGGCGAGGGCGTCAGGCTGAAACCATGAAGTCTCAGGGGACTAAGAAGGCAAGTGGGATCATTTGCAGGATAGACATGGCGCATGTGATGGCCTCTCAGGGTCACGGGACCACCTCGGGACACTCTGGTTAGTTCGTACCAAACCTGAACCCACCAGCCGACAAGCCTGTGTCTGAGGCCTCAGCTCCTCCAGTGACAGGTGTTCATGCTCACAGGGGGAATGACACGTGCTCCCTCTTCTTGGATGGAGCCCATGGGTCCAAACAAACCTATGGTCAAGGAGGACAAACCAGCCCCAAACTACAAAGTCTATACTCTCTCCTTGCTGGAGGCTGCTGTGGGCAGCTGCCCTGGCTCTGCACACAGGCCACACACGCCGGCCCTGCTCACTTGGGCCCTGTTCACGCTGGCCGGCACCCTCACTGCCTCTGCCTGAACCACGGCAGACGTGACGCTGCTGAGCCTCTACTCAGCAAATGGCTTTTCCATGTAAAAGTATGAAATACACAAACATAACCATATGGCAGTAACAGGACTCAAACAAACAGGTGTAATCACGTTAGACCTGCATTTGCTTCTGTAAGACCCTGAAGGGAGTAGAGAGCAGATTCTGCCTCAGACCCTGGGTTGACGAAGAGGCTGCTCTATGCATGCCAGCCTGTGCGCCTGGTGTGTCCTTGCCAGCAACATAGGGCAGGCAGTGAGGACAAGACAACCTTGATGCTGGCAAGACAGTGAGCTTTTCAGTGAGAGTGGCAGAGACAAGGGGCTGGATGTGAAGTGGGGGTGGCTGGGAGCTGCGCTGTGGAGCTCTAAAGGTTTGGAGCACTTGTCACTGTGGGTCAGAGCCTGACTGAAGAGCCCCCTCTGGTGGGTTAAACTACTACCACAGGCTCAGATCCAGTGCTCGGGTGGGGTCACCTCACAGAGCACAGGTGGGCGCAGGGGCCTCAGGACTTATCCTGGGTCATTAATCTCATGTTTCTCCATCACAGTTCCCAGGACCCCCCCATTTACTGAAACAAGTCAAGCATGTCACCTGACAACTGTGCACAACTGCGGTGACCTGAGGTAAGTTTCGGGATTCCTAGAACTGAAGCATGTTGGAAACCAATGTTTCCAGCAGCTAGCCCACTGCATTCAGGAACATCTGTCATTCAATGGAAAGATAATTTGCTGATAAATCAAGAGAGAATGCACAAAAAGCAGGCCACTTCATAAGTATGCAGTGTATAGAAATGCCTACAGAAACCAGAGTGAAGCTGAGAAAAAGCAACCTATTTCAAGTTGTCTCAAAAGAGCAAGAATCTCTGAGGCACCAAATCTCCCAGACTCACTCAGACATGACAGTTTCCTGTCAGAATCGATTCCAGCACAAGGCGCCTTCTGGCATTTTCTCCTAAACCCATTTTGATGAGCTTATTTCGGGGAAAACAACAGCCTTTTAGACTCACTCTGAAACCTCCCTGCACAGCAAATGTCCAGTGGGCACCCAGCCCCCTATTTCAGGATGACTTTCATGGATTCTCTCCCCTGATCTGGAGCTCTCCGGGTGCAGACCTCCCAGGACTGGAGGAAGTGGGGGAAGAACTCAAACCTCAAGGGCAGGGCTCAGGACCAGGGCTCCTCACCAGGGGAGAAGGTGAGGACAGCCAATCGGCAAACTGGCTGTGCCCGCCCCAGGCTCACAGCCTCTCGGGGACTCGGATCTGAAGGGCCAGTCTGGGACTCCCCTCCCCACACCATGTGCGGACCTGGCCCAGGAGCAGGGGACAGTCGTGCTTTACTAAGCGTCAAGGGCTTGGACGTTCTTTGGCTCAGCTGCTCTCTGTGGGGATGCCCTCTGAGGAAACAGTGGGAAGTGGGACCTAGTGGGCACCGCTCCAGCTCCCAACCTGGTCACTGGGCACCAAATGCCCTCGCTCCCGAATGACAGCCACGTTCACTGCAATCCAAGATTCAGGATTTCACTGTCTTTCAAAATCTCTTATTTTTGAGGAGCCAAATCTAAGGTTTTAACTATGTTTTATTTCTGAAAGGAGAGTTGGGTTTCAGAGTGACAGAAGGTGTACTTAACACTTTAATTTCCTTTGATACAAACACAACAAGTGGCAAAACTGGTGCCACTGCTGACAAACTGCACTGTGTCTGTAGGGACCCACCTGTGGTCACTGGGAGGACTGGGGGCCGGGGCAGAAGGGAAGTGAATGTCCAGGTGCACTGCCCAACCCCCACCCCAAGCAGGACGCTTCCTTCATGCAGACTAAAGGTCATCCTAGATCGAGGGGACAGGCTAGGGGATAGAGACGTCTTTTAGGGAGAAAACATTTTATGAAGAAAAACCCAGCATGTATACTGGCTACACCTTCAAAAAGGCAGAAAATGGCAGAGAGAGGCACTCGGCACACCCACAAACAAGCTGCAGTGTCCCGGGATAAACTGCTGTCTGAAGATGCGGGTCTGAGCTGTTGGAAGGACTGTACCGACTAGGACCACGAACGCTTCCTGCTACTGCTGGAAATGAGCTGAGATGCCCTGGCCCTGTGTTCACTCAGTGCCCCCAGTTGTCTGAGATGACAGGACCCCTGGGATAGTGATCCAATGGGCAGAGGCGGGGAGCGTCTGTCCTGACCAGGAACCCTGGGGGCGAGGGGTTGTTTCCCTGACAAGCCTTGTGAAGAACAATTAGCCCACGAATGATGCCGTAAAGCCACCTCCAGCAGGTGACCCATGACTGAGGAGGGGCACTTGGGGCCTGGGGAGGCACAGGATACAGGGCCCAAAGGGCAGGCCAGGGGGAGTTCCCGCAGGTTCTCTTGTGGACCCAAGGCAGGTGGCTGACTTGCATAATTACCTGTACTTTAGTTTTGTTTTGGTCCCAAGGAGAAGCCTGTTTCGTCGTCAATTCAAAAAGGATTCTGGGTCCTATTATCATTATTCCCCAGACCGAGCACTTAAAAGAAACCCCGGACCCCCACCCCTGTGCTGCCTGAACCATGGGCATATCTGGGGAGGTGGTAATGACCTTTTGGCCTCAGCCAGATGAAGTGTGGGGACTGTCCTGGGCCCTCCCGGCCCCACCCACTCGATGGCAGGAGCCCCCCTATCACAACAGCTCCCAGACACTGCCAGGTGCCCAGGGCCCGGAGAGTGTGGAGGATCAGAAACCCAACTCTTGTGCTGCAGCGCCGTCCGCCCCCTTCGCCAGAGGCCGTGGAGGCCAGGACACAGGGGGCTGGCCTGGGGGCTCACCTCTTTGTCCATACTCTCTAAGTCCTCCTTACACAGCGTGTACAGCGGCATGGCCTCGGACATGCTGGGCTGGCGCTTTCTTCTAGAAGGACCAGGCTGCTCCCCGTCTTGATTATCTGGCGAGTCTTCACCAAACATCTGCTGCTGGTGTGGCTGAACCGCTCTGCAAGGAATTTTATAGGCCCCACATGAGGAAGGTCACTCTGAATGTACCATTCCAGCCCTGAATCAGATTCCTGAATCGGAATAGGTACCACACACACACACAGGATATTTCAGCTGCGGAAACACGGTACCTCCTTGGGCTTTATCAGGGTTTGTTTATGAAACCAAATCTTTGCCGGTCCAGCCAGGCTGCGGGCAGGCCAGGCTCACCCTCTTCTGCCCAAGAGCAAACGAACACCCACCTTCTTTCATCAACAAACCGCACCCTTTGGAGTCCTCCTGGCTGGACCCGTTTTAGAACAAAGGGCAAAGGTGAAGACAGATGGTGGGCAGGCTCCCAGAAACCAGCCAGAAGGGCTGCTTATCCCCCAAAAAAGTTCAAGCCAGCTGTATGATTTCAAGAAACAACCGTGTCTATATCACCCAGGCTGAAAGAAAGTCTGTGATGGCAACTTTAAGAAACAGACGGCCTTGGCCACAGGTAAAGTTGTCCGTCCACAGAGGACAAGAAAATTCAGGGTTTTGTGTGTGTCTGGTTTTATTAAACCTTAAATATTAATAAAACAAGCTTCTGTTTTAAGGCTGCTTTGCTGCAAAGCTAGCCCCAGGCTTAAGAACAGTGACTCCTCTACTACTTAGTTTCAGGGCCACAAGAGCAGTTTTTCTGCCCCCTCTGCACACACTCTGCCCCAGGTGTCAGGTCAGGGACACCTGCCAGGGGGCATGGTATGAGCCGGATGTGGAGTGGGAATCAGGTGAGGAAGCCCTGCAGAGCTCCTGGCCACCAGAGCTCACGCACCAAAAAGCTGAAGACGACCTAGTAAAACCTCATTGGCCAGGGGAAGCCAGAGGGCAACCCACGGTTTGGGCTCAGGGAGCGCCCCTCGGAGCCCAGCCTATCACAGTGGGCTGTGAACTGAGGCTGGCTGCGACAAACTGCAGGGCCAGCCACTCTCCCTGCAGTGCCCCAGAAACCCTGTGCAGGGCCACCCTTGTACTCGTGGACCGCAGGACATGAGTTCCCAGGGACCTCGGACTCCAAGGCCCCTGACGGGCCGGCACTTTTGTCCAGAACCCAAACATCAAAGCAAGAATTACAGAAACTCACAACTGTCCAAGCCTCAGCTCTGACAAGTGCCCAGGAAGGAAGGAGCTGCCTGTTGGCACCAGGGATGCTGTCACAATAGGGTCTCTGTGGGGTTCCAGGCTCAGAACACGGCTGAGACACCACTCCTGCGGCAAGAAGGAGGCCCAGGGTTCAAGGACATGGCACACTAGACACCTGGCATCTGTGGTGCCCACTCTCCAAAGGCAGGTGCTGGGTGGCTGCCTGAGGTCAGATAAACGAGACACCCGCATGTCTGTGGTCAGCACACATTCTCCTCAGAGTCCCACTGCCGTGCCCGCATCCTGACAGTTAAGAGAATAGAACTCCTAGCACCCAGGCCCCGTCAGGAGAGCACTTGGCTCCTGCCCGGGTGAGGAAGGAGAAGCAGAGTCAGGGAGTGTCAGCCTCTCTGGTTCTCAGCAGGACCAGGCTGGTCGGCTGTAGCTGCCTACCCACCAGCCCCACAGGATTAATGTGACTCAGTGCACCACAGACACACCCTCCCATGCATCCAAACGGTCTGACCATAAGAGAAAAAAATGAATGCTTTGTTGTAAAGCACACTTCCAAGTTCACTAAAGAAGAAAATTTCCTATAAAGTCAACTCTAGCATAAACTACAAGCCCAGTGAGTATGTTTTCCACAGAAAAGACAGCCAGGGCCAAACATTACCAAGGCTACTGTTCACGTAAATTCCATACCTTTTGGAACAAACGTGGTTACGTGTTGCTTGATTATCAACCTTCTCTAAGTTCACCTCCCCATCGGCGAGTCTGCTCTCAGACAGCACTGAATTACATCTCCTCACCCCTAGCCCACTGCCACTGACTTCCAGGAAGGCTGGACCAATGAAACACCAAGATGTACCTAATTTTTAAATATTCCAAACAGTTTCAGACCATATGCCTTTGTTCTTCACATTTAAAAAAAATAAGTCCAATGTCTGTGATTTTATTTTCAACAGTATGAGAGCAGATGCTAAAAACCACGAATGGCTGGTAAATGGCAGTACAGTACTTTGCTTACAATGACACATCCCTGTAAAACTGCATTTCTCTGTCATTTTAATGCGCAGGTCCTCCCTGTCAGCATGCTTTCAGTTCAAATTATTAAATCTATCTTTTTAATTTAATTTTTTATTATTTTCTTTATGGCTTCACCTGTGGCATATGGAAGTTCCCCAGCCAAGGAACGAATCCGAGCCGCAGCTGCAACCTATCCTGTAGATGCAGCAACACTGGATCCTTTAACCCACTGCACTGAGCTGGGGATCAAACCTACCCTATGCAGTGATTCAAGCCGCTGCGGTTGGATTCTTAACCCACTGTGCCATAGCAGGAACTCCCAAATTACGACATCTATCAAACGGAAATGGGAGCCACACAACCAGTAAGACCTCAGTGAAATGTGAGCCACGGTGTCGTTTTGCTCCAAGTGATGATCATTTCAGCCAATCTCAGCAGTGACCACTGCTAGGAGCCTAGGGAGGTTTGTCAGTGCTGCAAATGGCTGGAAGTGAGTCAAAGGAAGAATCACACCAACAGTGAGAGGTTAGGGCTATGACAGAACCTTGTCATGAAGTCGGAAATGCTCTCACTTTTGTGGCCGTGCCATCCCCGTCACCCCAGTGGGAAACATAGCCTCATCACAGGCCCCTCCCTCTCTCACATCTACCCCCACCAGGCAGGACCCATGGCCCTCTAGGTCCCATCCAACACAGCCACGCCTTCTGCCTTGAAACGACCAACTCTCCAGAGCCTCCAGGTCTGGCGGAACTGCGGCCATTGCATGGGACTCACTCAGCAGGTGCTCCCGCTCCCCTGTCCTCGGGGCCGCCTGCGCAGAGTGGCCTGGAGGTTTGCAAGAGGCCATCCCAGGGTGTTCAAGTGGCCTGCTGGCCCAGGGAACCCTCTTTCCAAACGACGTTCCATGGTTGCCTCACGATGCCCCCAGAAGACCCGACCCTCTTTCCAATCCCTCCTGTGTGTGCACAGCTGGATTTGTACCAAATGCCCAGCTTTTCTTACAGAGGTGACCTTATGACACATTGATGCCATCAGCCCTAACGTTCTCGTAGCAATTAAAAAACCAAGTTGCTTTAACATTTTTCGTTACATAGAAATTTAAATTAAAATTTAAATTACCTTAAAACTTAAGAGGTAAAAACCAACCCATTACGTAATTATATACATTATGTAACGAATACATAACTACAATGTCACTTGATAGTATAATGCACTATTAATGTACCAACATTAACTAATGTTAATCTCAGACATTAGCATTAACTGAGAGCACGTGGGGCATAGACTGTCACACAACATACGTAAAGCTCTGGTTTGCGAGGAGCTTCACTAGACCTGACTGCTCTGCTTCTCTCCACTGTCTAGCCTGTGGTCCCTGAACCTTGGGATCTGTGCACTTGCTCCTAGTTGGCTGGGAACTTCCGAGCTGACTAGTCCCCACCCTGGGGTCCCGCCTGTCCCATGTCTCCCCTTTCCCAGCCCTCCCTTCCACAGCTGGCTTGAATATTTTCCAGTTAATTTTAGGTTTTGTCACTTTCAGTCTGGCATGTCCACATGGCTGTTTTCAAAGGCTGTGATTCTCTGTCGAGAAGCTCTGCCTTTTCATCTGCTCTGCTGCCCTTTTGCTTTTTCAATGTGGCAGCCGCTGCGCTCTGAAGGCTCTGGGGGCCCTGGGCTCCTCCTGCCCAGCCTCCCTTCCAGGACCTGCTCCAGTGGCCTCCAACCCCAAGCTTGTTCCAGCTTCTGTGCAGTTTCTGGCTGTCCTGTCCTAAGCAGGAGGGTTAACCCAATCAAAGCAGCACTATCGCGCCAGGACCAGAACCCCTGGACACAGGTTCTGACCTCAAGGCTGGCACTCTCCCTTGGGGGAGGTGCCCAGAGCCCATTAAGAGGAACTGAGCGCGTCTCCAGTAAATGCTGCAGGGTGCTGTGTGCTGTACTGTCCACCCACCTGAACACAGACAGGAGCAGAAAGACCATGGGCCTGTGCCACATCTACAAGGGCCCCTGCGGGCAGGCGGGTCCCCTGGGAGGTATGCCCTGCACACCACTGGGTTTACTTTCATATGGAGGAAGCTCAGAAATGAGGGTGATCTCAACACTTTAAAGAACGGGTCAGAGAAGAAGGAAGGCACGATGAGCACACACCTGGTGGTGACAAACAGAACACGCTGAACAGATGCAGGTCTGCCCAAGCCAGGAGTCTAAGGACAGGCGACCAGGCTGGGTGGAGAAAACAAGCCGCCCCGAGACTCTTTGGGATGCAAATATAGAGCTGCAAACCAGGACAAGGTGGACGAGTTATTCTAAAATATGGCAACGTTTCTGTCCTGATGGTGGGGCCCACCAGGTGCTTCAGCTGGACCATCACTCGACCAGCAGTCCATTTAGCTGGTATTCGGGCAACAGAGAAAACCCCCAAACACCTACTCTATGTTGAGAAAGGATCTGACAGTGAATACAGCAGCCGCACGTGTTTACACCTTAAACA
This sequence comes from Sus scrofa, assembly GCF_054392235.1. Taxonomy (NCBI): domain Eukaryota; kingdom Metazoa; phylum Chordata; class Mammalia; order Artiodactyla; family Suidae; genus Sus; species Sus scrofa. The sequence goes on from NC_139383.1 coordinate 156,608,250, forward strand.
TTTGCGCTAAAGACAAAGCCCAGCAATCCGCATTTTCAAAAAAGGCTGCCGCCTCCAGCGTGGCTCAGTAAGAGCCTGGGCACAGGCTGCTGGCACAGGCACCTCCTCCTGCAGCCATGAGGGCATGTCGTCATCAGAACACTTTCCTACCTTAGACTAAATATTTCCCAAAAGGGACAGAGGTGAAATTTCAAAAGCCCCGGAAGGAAAAAACAGTCAATTAAGGATATAAAAAGCTAACCCACTGAAGTGAAATCTGAAAGGCTGACCAACACATGAGAGGCGGCCACCCTCGCTGGCAGCCAAAGATGGACAGAGTGGATGTACGCCTGGGAGACAGACCTGTGATGGAAGGAAGGAAGGAGCGGCTGGGTCCTCCTGCCTGGGACCCTGAAGCGCAACACTTTTTTGGCAAAATAACTGACCTTGTTTATTAAAGTTAAAAACATACATGATCTGGAGTTCCTGTTATGGCTTAGTGGTTAACGAACTCGACTAGCATCCATGAGAATACAGGTTCGCTCCCTGGCCTCGCTCAGTGGGTTAAGGATCCGGCGTTGCCATGAGCTGTGGTGTAGGTTGGCAGTTGCGGCTCGGATTTGACCCCTATAGCCTGGGAACTTCCGTATGCCACAGGTACAACACCCCCCCTCAAAAAGACATACATGACCTTTAAACCCAATAATCTCATTTCTAGAAACTAACTCCACAGGAGAACAAGCAGCAGCAGAGACCATAACGTGTCTCTTTAAATGATAAGTAACACGTTATTGGAAAAAAATGAACGCTTTATCAGCAATGGTGCGTTTAGTTACAAATAAAATATATCACCAATAGCTCAACTCAAACCGGCCTGAACCAGGGCATCTGTCTGTTCACATTCGGAGCCCAGCAGCAGGATCAATGGACACCCCGTGACCTTCGGGAGAGGCTCCTTGTCTGTGTCCACTCTGCTCATGTCAACCCTGCAGTGTCACTGTCCACCCATGGGGTGCTCTAGGGGAGCCACACCAATCAGTGCAGGTCTGCCAGGAGCCAGGGCAGAAGGAACCCACTGCCACATGGGACGGCTACTGTGTGTGGCAACTCTTAGGAAGGGCTGGGCTCCAGAAAGGTGGGGCCCAGAAGCAAGACTCATCAAGGCGCTTCAAAGCCCTGGCCACTCTTCAAAAAGAAAATGAAGTTTCAAACTCCTCATCTAAATCTGCATCCTAGTTGTTCAAAAAATGGTCTGTGAGGCCCTCCACCCCCAATCACCAATCGATGTGCAGGAAGGGAACTTGCACAGAGACCACTGGCCAAGGCCCTCAGGGTGGCACCAATCCAACCACCCTGGGTTTCTCTCTCCACATTCCTACTTACCAAATGCTACAGCCACCATGGCCCTCAGCCTGAGGTGAGTCAGGAGCAGGACAGGGAGGGCTGGGGCCACAGAGCAGGAAGGGAGAGGCAGAAGGGGCCCATCCAGCTTAAGGCCCGCACCCTTGGGCCTGACTGAAGGCGGGATGAGTGTGTGAATGTCCAGGCTGAACTAGTTCTGGGACAGGATGGAAGGAGGTTCAGGCAGGGCTGGCGTGCATGTGGGCAGGCAGTGTGCCCAGGCCCGTCGCACATGCACCTACCCTGGCACCTGCCGGCTAAGCCCCAGGAGGATGTCCTTGTGTGCAGGGTGCCTGTACCTGAAGGAGGAGAGCTCCGTGTGGACTGGCAGGGAGCCAGGGGGTCCGGGGCCCACAGCACCCTTTCGGATGAGCTTGCCCGTGCTGGCGTCGTAGATGCGAACTTCGGGGCCGGGCGGGGCCCTGGGGTGCACAGGCGTTGGGTGGCACAGGGTGATGGGAAGCACGCCCTGCCTGTCGGGAAAGGCTGCTGGGCAGTCCTCCCTGTGGGGACAAGTGGGTGTGAGGAGGGGCTGGAACCCACGGGGATGCCCCAGCCACCTTCCCACACCCTCAGACTGTGGGTTGGGTTGAGGGACCAGGCCTGGGAGTGGCAATCACAGGAAACAAGGCTGGTGGTGCTCACCGCTGCCCTCTGCCATGGTCGTCCTGCAGCGGGAACAGCTGCTCCTCCACCTTGTCCCACCGCTCCAGGCAGCTCCACAGCCAGTCAGGGTTGACCACATGCAGCTGTCCACACTCCTGGGCCTGACGCACCTTCTCTGTGCCTGCGATGAAACACCCGCTCAGCTCAGCGTTGCTGCTGGGGGCACAGCAGCAGGCGGGCTGGGGTCCTGGAGGGTATCCCTCAGGGCACCATTCTGTGGGACTGGTGAAGGGCCCAGACCCTGGCATGATTTCTCTACATCAGTGTCCACTCTCGGGCCCCAAAGCCGGGTGCGTGGGTGTGGTGGAGAGGAGCTGAGACCATGAGAGCAGACCAAGCCTGGGCCAGTAGGTCTCCCCATGCAAAGCTAGGCACTTGGCACAGATACACCCCACAGACGAGCTGTGGCCCTACCCTCTTCTAAAGGATGTTTCCCAACCCCTCCCACCTATCCTGTCTAAAAGCCCAAGCCACACCCTTGCCTCCTCTGCACCCTCGGCCAGCTGCGTGGAGACCCCCACTTCCGTGCGCCATACCCCTGATTCACTGCCACCTGCTCAGAAACCCACAAGATCCTCCGCATGGGGCGGAGTCCAGGGAGGGCAGATGGGGCTTGGTGTCCCATGTGCACAAGGCCAGGTCTCGGAAAAGTGTCCGTGCCAGTCAGAGGACCCCTGCCTGCCCAGCACAACCTCAGAGAGGACCGTGCTGGACCATGACCATGAGAGTAGAGGCCAGCCCAGTGGCCATGACTGTCCCAAGCATATGCCTGCAAACAGTGACTTCAGGATGGGGCAGGAGAGAGGGTGGGAGATGGGGTGGGGGGGAAGAGGCACCCTTCCCTCCCAGTTAGGGTCGGCTGGTCAGTCTTTCACCACAGACAGCCTCCTCCACCCCCAACAGAAAGGCGTGTCTGGGCACACACGTCACAGGCCCACCATAGGCCTGGGGGACAAGCTTCTCTGTGCAGGCGCGGGGGCAGAGGCAGTCTTTGGAAATGTTAAACTGCTTCATTGAAGGAAATGATAAGGTTCTCTTTTTCTCATTCCCTTTATTTTTTAAAAGCAACTAGGTGTAAGCATCCCTTCAGGATCTGCCCATCCCTGAGGGTGTCCCCTGGGCTGGAAGCAGCCTGAGGCCATGAGACTACCCCCCACCATGCTTCAGTCTCTTTCTGTCAGTCCAGGGGGTGGTAAGGTCCTAGGCGGCCTCCGAGCTCACTTCTCTAAGCCAGAGGCTGTGTCCCAGTAGCTATGTGACTGCCCACACTCGCTCTGGCACAAACTGCAGCCCCACCTCCACCCCAAGCATGCGGCCCACGGAGGAAGCCTGTACAGCAGCCGCAACAGCTCGCGGAGGGGTGGACTTACCTGCCCGTGCAGCAATCAGGTGGGTGGGTCTGTCGGGGTCATCGGGGTCCAGCACGAGCTGGGTAAGGATCCTGGCTCCGAGTGCTGTGGCGTGGTAGTGTTCCCGCGTCTTCTCAATCGGGAAGTTCGTGGGGTGCAGCCCACTGAAGATGATGGCCACGTCTGCCAGCACCCTGCTCCGGAGCTCTGGGACAATCTTCCGGATGTCAGGAGCCTCCTGGGTTTCACCGCGGAGGAAGCGGTCGTACTTGGCGTAGTAGTCGGAGTGCACGCGGGCGAGGATCTCCTCCAGGTGGACAAGGTGGTCGTCGTCATCAGCGTCTTCCTCCTCCCCCTCCTCCTCCTCCTCCGCACTCTGGTCCAGGGACTCGCCTGCTGTGACGCCAGACTGCTCGCTGTTCTGGGACTCGGTCTCTGCCTCCTTCCTGTCAGCACTGCCGCCCCCCAGCCCGCAGAGCCCATCCCGGCCGCCCTCCTCCTGCACGTCCAACTGGACTCCGGGCATGGGCTCCCCACAGTGCTTCACCCCTAAAGGCCTCTCTATGGCCGAGCCAGTGTCCCGAGGCTTCCTCCGGGTCCTCTTATCCCCACTCTCCCCATCAGAGGCGCCGGGGGAGGGCTGGCCCTCAGAATCGCTGCTGCTGCTCCCGCTGTCACCCTGCACATCCAGGTCTAGGTCAGGGCCTGCTGGACCCCGCCCGGGCCTCTTCTCCGGCAGTGTCCGCCCCCGCTGCTGGGCACATGCTGAGGACCCCCGGCTGGTGGGCCGAGAGCCCCTCTCCTCCTCCTGCCCGGACCAGGGCCAGGCCCCCCGTGGGGCAGTGCCCCCGTTGAGCTCCCTCGCCGACTTTCCGAGGCCATTGCTCTGCTCGACCCCAGATGCCTGCCTGCCTTCCTCAGGGTCCTTGACGGATGCAGGCTGTTCTGTGACATCGGCACCTTTAGAAAAAAGATTTACTACACATGTGTACACAAGAAAAGGTTACCCTTACTTACTAGTTAACAGGACCCTTCCTGATGAAGTAAACAGACCACCTCCCATGGCTGCCGCCGCCGCCACTATACTCTGCACTGGGCAGCAATACCCGCTGTGAGGCCAGAGCCAGGACTTTAAGTCTGCAGGCCTTATCCAGGCCCAGCAAATGCAGGACACTCTTAGTCCCTGGGCTGGGCTCATCTAGGCACAATGGCACATGTGCGGGACCTTTTTAGTCCCTAGGCTCTGGGTGGCTGCTCAAGCCAGGCGGTCTAGCTCTGTCCCGAGGCTGCCCTTAGGTCTCACCCCTCCTGCCTTCACCTCTAGTTCTACTTCAGCGACTGCAGCAGCAAGCGCATGGCTCGAAACTTCACAATGAATCTTGAATTTACAGCAGCCACAACAGAGACAAGAGACAGAAGCCAATGTTCTATCTGCCGGCCGGGGAGGCCACCCACCTCTCTTTCTCGCTTGAGGTTCCCGGGGCCCAGATGGAGCATTGATGTCGCCTATGCCCTGGAAATACACGTATTTCTTCACAGTTATCAGGTTGGGGGCAAACTTCCAGACATCTTCTCGGTCATCGATAATGCAAACCATTGAGTCTCCACAAGGGAACAGATTTCTGGAAGTAAAAGCATATCAGAACTACTAGTACAATGGACAAAAAATCATCATCAATCAGAAGTCAAGATCATCTTTTATCTGTAATCAGTAGATAGCAGGTTAAGCAGACACAGGTACAGGCTGCACTGAAGGGCTTTTGTTTAGCTCCCACACAAACTCTGTTTCCAGAAGTAACACTGAGACAGTTATGCTTCTTTCCACTGTGTGACACCCCTCAAAGAGCAGGAATCAGTACACTTTCTTTAAAGGGCCAGTGAGTGGAGTTTCTGTTGTGTTTGGCGGTATCTCTGCAGCAGCGGGATGTAGGTTCGATCTTGGGCCAGGCACGGTGGGTTAAAGGATCTAGTGTTGCCACAGCTGCGGCACAGGTTGCAACTGCAGCTCAGATCTGATCCCTGGCCTGGAAACTCCATGGGGCAGCCAAAAGGAAGGAAGGAAGGGAGGAAACCCTGGCCTGGGAACCCCATGGGGCAGCCAAAAGGAAGGAAGGAAGGAAGGAAGGAAGGGAGGAAAGGAGGGAGGGAGGAAGGAAGGAAGGGAGGGAGGGAGAAAGAAAAAATGGCCAGAGATTGAGGATTTTCGTGTTTAGGGGCCACGGAGAGCCCTCGTCCAGAGAAGCTGGCTACACCCAGTGGGCCTGGCCATGTCCCAACAACTTTATTTACAAGCACACAGGTGAGAACATTCAGTTACAGGCACAAAGGCAAGACCTTACTCAGATCTTAGCTGTCTGAAATAAACCACCATTTCGTACCTGAGTCAAGTCCAAAATCGGTCTATTATTTCCAAAAGCTATTAGGAGGTATGGGGTGAGCAGAAACGCTAATGAGGGTCCAAAAAGCCACCTAACAGGTGCAGGTGAGCTCCGTGGTCTTTCAGGTTGATTTCTGCCTACAATCCTGAGGTTCCGACAGGCAGGTGTGAAGATTCAAAATGCAGAAGGATGGGTGCTTCTTGCCTGGCTCCCTGAATCTAGAATCAAACCTGGGAGAAACGCCCACTGTCCTTCGGGGTCTCAAACTGCTGAAAGAGGCTACAACTAAGTGTTCATGGGTCCAAAACTACTATCACTTTGTATGAGTCTGTTTCCCAGAGGTGACCCCCTAAGAGGCAGCTACAATGATTTCACAGCTGCCTGCCCCATCTGCACCAGCCCAGTGCCCACAGCCTCACCACGCTCATCGGGGGTGGCTATCCCCCTGAACAAGTCGTCACACTGCTTCTCCACTTCTCGCCCTTGCCAATCTGCTCTCGGAAACAGGAGGGGCCTGTTTCTGCAACAAGTCCTTGCAGGGTCCTATTTTCCCTGCAGGTGTGCATAGCTCTCAGTCTCGTGGACACCCTACATCTAAAACATGAGACAGCAGTTGAGGGTGGCCAAAAGGCCACTGAGGCCACAGCTGCTGCCATCCAAGTCTTGTTAGGAATCAACACTCATGAGAAAAGTTATATCTGATTTAGGGTCACAATGAGGGGAGCCTACCTTTCTGGGTAGAAATGGGGAAATTTCTTATACAGAGTGAGCAAGAAATTCCCAAGAACATAATACAGCCTCCCAACGGGAGGGAGCACCCTGCTGGAAAGCACAGGACGGGGTAGCCCAGGCAGATAGAGGGAAGTGGGAACAGGCAGCGCAGGAGCAGATCGTATCATGACTTAGGAGTTTATAACTTACTACAGATATGACGGCACGCAAGGTCCCACAAAAGTATAACCCCTGAGATGCTGACACCAAGGCCAAAATCCTCTATCAACTCCTGACTCAGCAAAAATGATCGCCCCGCCCCCTGTGGAGGCTCTGGGGGCTCCTCTGCCCAGTCGGCTGCTCCACGCGTCCCCTTCCATTTCACAGCCCCTCCCCCACACCCTTGCTGTCCTGGGCTCCAGTCGGAGTCCCCCAGGAGCCACCAAGGTCTGGATGCTCAGGGAGAGGCAGGGGAAGGGGGCCGGTCATGGGACAACGAGTCCAGACCCGCAGGCCTGAGGCTCAGCGCAGCCCGCACAGCCAGGGACATACCTGAGGTTCCCTGTTTTGGAAAACGGGTCAATACATTCATCCCTCGATAAAATTCGATGAGAAAAGAGCTTCTTCTCAGGATCTAAAAAACCTGTGAAAAGGAAAGAGGATAAGGTCAGATGTCTAAGACGCACTGGCATCTGGCCCCATGTGCAGCAAAGCTGTGACACTGTCCAGGGCAGAGTGCTTCCTCTTGGGTGAGGACGCTGACTCTTGACCCTGGGTGAGAGTGCCCACCCAGGAACCAGCAATCTGCGAGGAGAGAGGGGGAGGAACAAGGCTCAGGTTCCCTGGGCAGCTCAGCGCCCTCACCATGTCCACCCACCATCAGAGAGGGGCTCCGCGTAAAGCGGAGGGGAGGGGAGGGCAGGGTGTCTGGGCACCACCTTCAGCTCACCCCAACAGTGTAAGCTGTGTTTTCTGCAGGCTGCTCACACACAGGGCAGCAGCTTCATAATGTCACGTGAGCCCTCTCCCACCAGAGTCCCCGTCCCCTTCCCACTGGCTTCCATCCAGCACTGCGCCCTCCTGGAGCTCGCCTTGCCTGTGACAGGACCTCTGAAACCACAATCTATGCACCATCCCATCATGTTCTGCTCCAGACTAATGCAGACATGCCGCAGTACACAGTTTGATAAGCCTGCACGCTTCCACACAGTGCTGCATGCCTCACCCTTGGGCCCAGGTGGCCTTCCTGAGGACCCTCTGCAATGAGGAGGCATCGCCACCCCTGGAGCTCAGAGCCTCCCCATCGCCAAGTTGTTACAATCTCATCAACAGAAAACACTCATCCGTAGAAGAAACAATATACTATTTTTTTTTTTAAAACCATACAAAGAACGTAATTTCTATAGAAACCCTAAAATCTCTCAGTGGCTAAACTTAAAACTAATTAGTAGGATTATCAGTCTTTACATTAAACAAAAGCACGTGAAGCTTTTATCAATTCAACCCCAATGAAAATGTTTCTCCCTTAATTATACTGAAAATACATATTCTGTGAAAACAGTAAATTTTTATAATTAGAAGGTGAAAGAAGAAGTTATGGAAGCCGTCATCGTTAGGAACCACTGTTAGGTGCTGGAATGAACACCTGGCCTCTACTGGCATCTGCCAATGATCAGACTGACACAGATGATCAGTTGGCTCCTTCCAGCAACAAATGCCACGACTGTGTGTGGATGCTGGGCTCAAAGCCACGGGCTCTCAGAGGCCTCAGGCCATGGGGCAGCCATCCTACGGGCCCTAAACTTGCTCTTGGTCCTGGTGAGCGAAGCCTCATTGGTCTCAGCGCCCTGCTGGCTGAGATGATACCCCGAGGGCTTCTGCACCCACTTTTCAAGGGACAGTGCCTGCAGTTTCCAAGGGACACCCCTGTCTGGACTTGCTGGATGTGGGAATTCTGTAGCACACAGCAGAGCCTCGGCCAGTCTGCTCCCGAGAACCTCAAGATACAGCTTAACCCACGGGACTTCTTAACCCACGGGGACACCTCCCCAGGGACCTGAGTCCTGCCAAGTGACCACTGGAGAAGGGCACCTGAAGGGCTCCACACACTATTCCCACGCTGGGCACTGCAGTGTGAGTTCTACAAAGGAGCTGGCCAGTCTCCAAAGCCTGTCTCCCGGGTGGCCGCAGAGCAGCCATCGACTGCAGGCAAACAGGCTGGGTTTTACTGATAAAGTGGATTACCTTTAACATGCCGCTTCCATGTTTGTGATGAACATTTCCTACAAAGGCACTAAACCTTCAAGAGGGATTCAAAATCTATTTCCCCGTCAACAAAAGACTGAGGCTGATCTGCCAAAATAATTGAATTTAAAAGTATGGAACCTTGTAGTAACTAACCCTAAGGAGCTGTGACTATGTCACAGTGCAGGTACCAGTGTCCACGGCTGGGTCCTGGTGGGCGGGAGCCCAGCTGTGCCTGTGCAGGGTGAAGCAGGTGTCCTACAGTCCCTCCCCAGCCAGAGGGGAGGCCAGTGAGTCCTGTGCACAAGCATGAGCATGGCCAGCCCAGAACCACAAAGCCCAGCCTGGGACAGCAGGCCCAGGCTGACGCAGCGCGCTGTTCCCCTCCAGGTAAAAGAGCTCCATCTGTGCTGCAAGTGCTTCCCGCAGACAAACACCAGCAACGTGATCCTAGCTATTTTCAAACCAATGAATGGTTTTCTAAAGGACACTTATAAAGAAAGTTTCTACTTTCCCGTCTATCTGTGGTACTGACCAACTTCCAAACTGGCCTGCAGTGTGCAGCTAATGGGAGGGGCAGCAGCTTGTCTGGTGGGCCCAGCAGAGTGGGGAGGTGCCCTCCCAGCAGACATGAGCTGCAGCACGTTCATCTACCGTGCCCAGCCGCCCCTAACCGCCAGCTGGAAGATGAAACTGCATCCAGACAGGCTTTCCTTCACCTTCACGCAAACACCACTGGAAACCAGAAGCAAGCAAGCCCTCTGAGCAGGTGCTCACTTGTGATCGTGTCTCCACAGGGTACCCACCTGCGATCGTGTGTGCATACAGTCGGCTGCCAAAAGTGAAGACGTGCAGCTCGTACAGCTGGGCGATCTTCTCCAGGAACTCCTTGCAGTGAGGGCGCAGGCGGGTGTGCAGCATCGGTTCACCCCGGCCCAGCTGGAAGTGAAATATGCCCTGCAGAGGACAGCTGGTTAGGACAGGGCCCCAAGAGCCTGGAGGGCAGCCTGCGGCCACGGATGGGGTCAACATACAGCCAAGGACACTCGCTTCCCACAAATACTTTCCTTTCCCACCTTCTGTGAGGGGGACTTGGCCTTCTCTGCTGTGGCAGCCATGTAATCACCTACAGTGCTACCTGGGACGAGCACAGCAACCACCCAGAGCCACCAGGGAACCACCGGCCTGTGGTCACTGTGTGACTGTGCTAACTGGCGCCTCAGCTGCCTCAGGACCAGGAGCCTTGGGCCTCATTAACTGACAAAGCCAGCACCCCCAGTGAGTGACCCACCGCCTCAGCAGTCTCCAGGGACCCACTGACAGCGTCTTTAAGAAGCAGTGATGGAAGCAAACCACAGCCCCAGCAATGGTCTAGCCCACGGACAGTTTTAGATGCAGCTTCACTAACACAGTGCAAAGCTGAAGATTGTGACCTCAGCCATCTTCAGGGGACAGGCAAAATCAGTAATACTGGTCTGCTCACACATGATTAGCATGCAAATATGTCTACTCTCTTAAGGAAGATTTGGATCCCTTAAATTCTGCTCATCATTAAATTTCTCAGTAATAATAACTAAAAATGGAAAGTAAACGACCTGAGACCCAGTTAATTTTTTACTGATCTTAAATTCATCACACCCATCATGATGGGGCTGTCCTGTTAAAACGTTTGGGAGCATACATTGTATGAACAACCTTGATCGTACCCAACACTTAAAAAGTCCAAAAGCTATAATAGAAACATTTTTAAAAACTGAAGTTTGGGTCTCTGAGGTGAAGGAAGGACTAAATGTAGCTTTCTAGAGTCACCAGCAGGTGTTTGGCAGGTTTGGGGGCCATTGCAAGCGGGTGGCCAGGAGTCGTGGACACCAGATAGGGGTCAGCAGAGGAGCCTGACCAGAGTGTGTATGTGTGTCGGGGGAGGGGGGGGGACAGTGAAGCCCCAGAAGTAGCTGAGTGGCCCGGAGGACACCTTCTAGGACACAAGAGCCAGAAGAGGCATGTTAGAACTCGTTCCAAGTGTTCAATGAAATGATTTAAAACACCCAGCATCAAAGGCAGCCAGGCCCTGGGCAGCCACGGTGGTGGTAGTGGTCTCGGTGGCACACTCGTGCTCTGGCTGAGTGAGCACCGCAGCTGTGACACACAAGACCGCCTGGTAGCGCATGCGAACAGCTGGTGGTGCATGTCCTCCAAGTGTGAAAGCTCCCTCCACCTACAAAGATAACTCATGTCACCAAACACACCGTTTCCTGGGGGACAGGGCTAGACTCCAGCCACTCACTGGTCACTCCTTGTCCCCCACACCCGGAGCGTCAACTCTGGGGGCAGAGTGACCACTGCAGGAGGACACATGTCCCTACCACCTATTCACTGCCTAAAGCCTAGGCAACCAGGTGTTTTCAGATGAGTGTGACAGATCTCTGCTGACGTGTGCTGTTCACTGAGCTGGCCCAGCCAAACCTCCCCTGCCCAGGAGCTGCTCACTTTGTTGGACATCTGCTGGCAGTGCTGCTCCGTCGTGTGGATCAAGGTCTGGTCCAAGTCGACCATGAGCACCAGTTTGCGGTTACGATGCAGTCGCTGCTGGTCTTCCCGTCCCAGCTTTTCAGCCTGCTACAGGTGCAAAGAGAAAAGAAATGACAAAGTAAGCACATCTGGATCCAAAGTAAAATTCAGCCTTATGAGGAACCGGAAAGGAAGCTGGGTGCTGCCTTCCACGCCCATACACCCTCTGCCCAGGGCCACGCCCCAGCTGCCTAGAGTGGCTGTTCCGTCCAAACTGCTTTAAGCCAGCCTGATTTGTGAGTGCCTTTTTTTCTTTTTTTTTTTTAAGGCTGCATCATAGCATACGCAGGTTCCCAAGCTAGTCAACTCTGAGCTGTAGCCTCCGGCCTACGCATGGAAACAGCAACGCCAGATTCAAGCCTCGGCTGCAACCTATGCCACAGCTCAGGGAAACACTGGATCCTTAACCCACTGAGCGAGACCAGGGATTAAACCTGCATCCTCATGGACGCTAGTCAGATTCATTTCTGCTAAGCCATGACAGGAACTCCCTGTGAATGCTTTTTTATTTTTTAATTTTTTCTTTTCATGGTCGCACCCACAGCATATGGACGTTCCTGGGCTAGAGGCTGAATCGGAGCCGCAGCTGCAGGTCTACACCTCAGTCAAGCAACACCAGATCTGAGCCGCATCTGCAACCTATGCTGCAACTTTGGGAACACCGGATCCTTAACCCAATGAGAGGCCAGGGATTGAACCCACATGTTCATGGATACTAGTTGGGTTCTTAACCCATTGAGTCACAATGGGAACTCGTGATGTGAATTTTTAATTAAATGTATAGACCAGTCAAAGGGGGATGAGAAGAAACTGGCTGTGTCTACACAGATTCAGTTGAAGGCTCTGGAGCCACTCAGGGCCAGTGAGGTGCAGATCTAGGATAGCACAGGGAGCCGAGCTGTGGGACAACGCCACCTTGGGCTTCTGCCATGTTACCCTGGGGAGAGAGACACAGGTGGGTCCACAGCTGGCAAAGCACAGATATCCCCACATTGGCCACTGTGGGACGCTGTTCTGGAAAGGAGCCCTGGTCCTACCCTGCATCAGCCAAGGGGACATGAGTGATGGTGAGAGTTACCTTAGAGCTGCGTCATTTTACCACTTCTCATGGTAACTGATACGCACTGACTCCTATTAACCCAACAAGTGGTCCTGACTGGGTCAGACAGGACTTGCAGTCTGTTCCTGAATGGGTTATGATCTCAGCAAAAACAATGAGTGACACCTTCTTCTCATTTTATCCCCAAACTTCCTTGTTTTGCTTTAAACACGCATTTATTTGCATTTGTTTAAATTTCAGTAACTTGGGAAACCAGAATCATGTATCTGGCATTTTGTCTTTCCTGTGAAAAATGGAGTAGCTATCTATCATTTAAAAGCACAAATCTAGGAGTTCCTGTCATGGCTCAGTGGTTAACAAATCCGACTAGGAACTATGAGGTTATGGGTTGGATCCCCGGCCTTGCTCAGTGGGTTAAGGATGTGGCATTGCTGCAAGCTGTGGTGTAGGTTGTAGGCCTGGCTTGGATCCCGTGTTGCTGTGGCTCTGGCACAGGCTGGTGGCTACAGCTCCAATTAGACCCTAGCCTCGGAACCTCCATATGCCACAGGAGCGGCCCAAGAAATGGCAAAAAGACACACAAAAAAAAAAAAAAAAAAAAAAAGCACAATGAAAAATATTTTTACCTACCTACTTACAAAAATGTACAGCTCTGAGACTGCCCTGCAGTGAGGACAAGAGCCCCGTTTGTCCAGGGTGCTGCACCTCGTGCTCTGTCCTGGAGATGAGCACTCACTAGACCCTGGCCAGACAGCAGGCTGCCTCTGACCAACACTGCTGGGTGACTCTGGGATGGCTAAGAAGAAGCCTCTTCTCTTCCTGGACACCTGCGCACACGCTCCTTCAGAGGAGCTCCCAACAGCTCCCGCTGCAGCACCTGGGAGAGCTCCCAGCCCCTGGTGCTGGGGCCTGGGTGCCTCTGCAGTGAGATGGCTTAGGAAAGAAAGAGCAAGAAGGGCAGCCCTCACCCTGCAGGCAGGCAGCATACGCCATAGTGAGCACCGTGCACTGTGCTCATCCAGGACCAGCGCTGAAGGCAGGCCTGGATTTCCTCTGACTGCCCTCCTCAGGGAAGACAGGCTCGCGGACACGCTCACGGCTCTCAGTGCACTTACCTCGGAGCTCACCATCAGCTCCGGGACACTGTGCACCATTGACACAGTGGCTGTGGACAGCGGCACCTGCTGCTTCCCATTCTTGCTCTGCAACCTGCAGAAGGAGAAGAACACTGCTGAGCAAGGTTCCAGAGGGTTTCAATGACACTTTGAGTGATATTCATGGAAAGCTTAGTGCAGAATTTTATTCTGTGGACAGCTGCTGAAATGTCCTCCATTGAAAACAAACAGGAAAACTGGTGAAAAAATTTAAGCAACAGGCACACTCATTATCACAATTCTCTTTGAAAACAGTATGATGGTCACCATGACACGTAGAGGCTCACAAACAAGCAAGTAAAGGAGTTCCCATCATGGCGCAGCAGAAACAAATCCAACTAGGAACCATGAGGTTGCGGGTTTCATCCCTGGCCTCGCTCAGTGGGTTAAGGATCAGGCATTGCTGTGAGCTGTGGTGTAGGTGCAGACGCGGCTCGGATCTGGCATTGCTGTGGCTGTGGTGTAGGCCGGAGGCTACAGCTCTGATTAGACCCCTAGCCTGGGAATCGCCAAATGCCACAGGAGCGGCCCTAAAAAGACAAAACAAAACAAAAAAACAAGCAAGTAAAGAGCAGCCCACACTGCTCCACACGGACAAACGAAGAAACCACTCGCAACAGTGGTAAAGCAGCCCTGGTCTCAAGCTGAGGGCCTGGGGTGGTGAAGACCAGGCTACCTTCAGGGATGGCGGGTCCCAGCAGCAGGGGCCCTAAGGTCTGCTCAGATGGGACAAGGAAGTAAATCTCAGCCACTAGGCATTTCCTACCACACCTGTGAGCAGGAGACAACTCAAGTTGGTTCCAGAACTCAAAGAAACCAGAAAAGAGCACCCCCCAGGGAAGTTGATGGATTTTTGCTGCATGTCAGCAGGTAAATGGAGGGGTCCTCATCCCATCCCATGCCCCCTGCAGCCGCCAGCACTTACTGGGTTAGGTCCTGGCCACACTCAGCACACAAGCCTTTCATGACCACCGGGTGGCTACATCCTTCCAGCCGCACCAGAACCGCTCTGGAAAAGAGATGGGAACAGCCACAGTCAGAACTCAAATCTCCTGGTTTAGCACATTGTTCTAGAAAGAGCATCTGCAGGGCATGAAGACACCGAGACTGCGGCCCTGATTCTCCCGGTGACGCTGGCGGAACTTGAGGGAGGTCACGTCACCCTCCTGGGTTCCCTGCTCTGGCCACAAAATGAAGGGCTCGTTCATCTCTGGGTGCCCCTCACATAAAACAAAACAAAGGACATACAGAACAACTGGGCAAACCCAGGCCATCCTGTCAGAAGAGGAGACTTGAGGACAACGTGAAAATTATCAACATACATTACATACTTACATGCGGTTGTCCTATGTTTCTGACAAATAACTTTCAAAAATGGAAACCATGAATAGAGTAAGGAACAACTTGGTATAATGCCAACAAACAATAAAGGACTGTTATCGCCCATGTATTAGTCCCCGTCTAGAGGAAAGCTAGGATTAATCTAAGTTTTTCTGATAGAACTATTGCCATGTTCCTAGTTTTCCTAAGCACAGAAATGACTATTTTCTCGGTACTTTCACATCCAACTCTGGCTGCCAGGCAGCAGTCTCTGCAGGTGGGCTTTAGATCCAGGTTATGCTCTCCCATGAGCATGGTACAGGCCACTCGAGCACCGGAGGCTCAAGGGTTCCCAGGCCTGGGAGGGTGACCTGGGAGCTGGCCTCCACTATCAGTGCTCCTCCCGAAGGCACAGCTGATGGGGTAAAACTTCCGGGGTAAAGCATCTCAGAAACATCCAGCCCATGTTACGAGGAGGAGACACAGACCTGACAGTTGTCCTTCCAGATCCGCTAGGGATGGGTTCCAGAACCCTGCAGGTACCAGAAGCTGAGGATGCCCAAGTCCCTTAAATACAATGGCCTAGTGTTTGCATTATAACCCACACACACCTTCCTGGACACAATAAGTCATCTCTAGGTTACTTATGATACCTAATACAATGTGAATGCTATGTAAATACCTGCTAGTATACAACAAATTCAAGCTTTGCTTTTCGAAACTTTCTGAGAATTTTCACCCCAGATGCTTCAAAGTTTGGCTGGATCCACAGATGCAGAACCTGAGAATATGGAGGGTTGATTGCATCTTGTGTCAATTATAAGATCATTCAGAGCTGCCCTCCAGGATCAGAGCTGAGCACAACACTACGTATCCCAGCTGACTCCTGCATCTCTGCACAGGAGGCAAACATCCCCCAAAGAGATAGAATGGCCAAGAGAAAGGAAAGGGATCAGAAAGAAGCACAACAGCGACATCATCTTTGGCACCACATGTTTTCTTCTTCAGCTCTGCAGACACCGCTGCCGACAGGGGCAGAAGGCTGCAGGGTGGCTCATGTTCACCCTCATCCACCACACCTTCAAGGGTCTGCCGTGCTGCGAATTCTAGAAACACCATTTCTACCAAAGAGACAGGCCCCAGAATGCCAGGCCAGTCGTGAATTAACTTTCCAGGTTTGCCCATGAATAAAATCATGACATGCAATTTCTAAACAAGTTTTTTCCCCCCAGAATACAGAAGCATCAAAGTCCCCTGAATTTTGTGTACTCATCAGCTTTCAGGTCTGCTGACGGCAAGGGCGGAGGGCACAGGGTGTACTGGAAAGAGCAAACGTTAGGGAGGTTAGGGAGCTGGGCGGCTCTTCAGGCACTAGGCCTGGGCGGGGCGGACTGCCTCTCTCTGTAGCATAGATTAGGAGCCACGGGGCTCTTCTAAGCTCTGAGCATCTGAGTACTGAAGTGTGTTAGGGGAAAACAGAGACTCTCGTGCACCCAGACGGTGACTTCTAAATGTCATTCTCCACTAAAAGCAAGCAGGATTTCTTGGGGGAAATGGCTGATTCCAGGTCTGGGGAGGGGAGAGGAAAAGCCATCTGTACCAGAAAATAGGACCACGCTCTAAGATAAGGGCACCTTGAAAGGCACCAGCTGGCAAATCTAGGATAATTGCAGCATCAGGACATATAACAGTAATGCAATACAATCCACAAGATCCAAGAAAATAAGACCTTCTGAGTCTACACGAAATTAGTTTTCTTACAGCAAAAAGCTGACCAAGAAATGGGGACGGAATGATGGACAGGAAAACATCACCACTGTACAGTTCTGATAAAAACAGCCAACTAAGACCATCATCCAACTCAAAAAGTGCTGGGCCATGCTCCCTGAGCTTTACGATGTTTACAAGAAACAAAGTCTCTCTCATGTGATACTTAATTACCAGAGGAGAAAAAGGAAGGTCTTACCACAGACACCTCCCTAACTGAACGACTGACACAGAACCAACCGGCTGCTTGGGAGACAGGGCTGGTCTCAAAATCTCCCCACCAAGGAGAAGAAAGAGGAGGGAAAGACAGAGGGACTGTTCCAGGTCACAGGAGACCCAGAGCTGACAGCTGAACATACCAGGGTTTCTTTTGCTACAAAGGACATTATGGGCCCATCGGGGAGATCTGCAGGGAAGAAAACAGCCCATGCCAACATCATTCCTGATTCTGATGACTGTACATAGGTAAAAGAATATCTTTATTTTTTAGAAAATCCAAGTATTTAGGAATAAAGTTCTAGCATGCTACAACTTACTCAACTTTACAGAAAAAACAAGGTGTGAAAGAGGAACGAAGGATGAAGCAGATAAGGTAAAGTGTCACCATTTGGCAAATCTGGGTGAAGCTTATACAAGACTTCTTGGTACTATTCTTGTAACTCTTCTCTATGTCTGAAAAATTACGTGCAAAAAGCCAAAAAGAGAACTTAGTTTGTAAGTTCTACAGGGATGGGTGAGTGGAGTGCCTGTGACTGGGAGCACAGCTGGGCTACCAGTGGCATATCCCACTGTCATCCAAGCTGGGAGCAGGGCTAGAAGTCACTTAGAGCCAGAACACAGCCACTTGCAAGAACCTCGGCCAGCCCTGGCCTAGTTACTGAATCTTTGGCTGTAAAACACAAAGTCTAAAGATGGAACTAAAATAAAAATGGACTATCCATTCCCGGTGCCATCACAAATCTACAGTTGCTACTGAAATTTTACAAAGACAGTCTATACAAAACTCCCTTAAAACTGTACATGGTGTGTCCTAGGGTGACTTAACTTGCCGAAACTGTCTTTTCCTAATATATTTCAGAGGCGGGTAGAACCCTGCACATTCGGGCTCCCCATCCTAAGTAAACAGGCTTGAGGGGCTCCCCTCCCCAATCTGCCTCCCCTCTCTCTGAATTTCAACAGTATTTCCAGCCACACTCTGGAGGGATGCAAATCCTTTAAAACAACTTGTCAGCCAGAAGTGCTACATCCTTAAAAAGCAGTAATCACCCACCCCGGCTCCACCCCCCACATACTCAGATGAAAAGCAATGCGGGGCGAACACACATATCAGCTACTGGCAAGGTGGACTCAACTCCATCAGCCCACCTCCCAGGCAGCACAGGAAATGCATCAAGAGAGCATGGAACCAACAGCCACCACAATTCCAAGCGCAGGAAAATCATGAACATCTTTTAAAAGCTACTTCAAAATACAAACATCAAGCAGGTTAAAATTTAGTTCAAGGTCTTCCTGAAGTTCTAAAGAATTTTGTAAATATAAAATGCCAAATGAGTAATATTTAAAATCTATTTATAATATTTAGGGAGTATATCTATCTTTTAAAACATGATGCAAATACTATAAAATTGATCTGTTTTATTTTCTCTAGATTCTCACTCCCATATATAGGCCTTTTATATAAAGTCATTTTCCTGAGACAAATTGACATGGTACACATCACTTGTTATTAACTGAAAATTCACTCAATCCCTGTAACCAGATGTTTGATAGCACAGACTCCACTTTAAAATTAACTTTAAAGAAAACATGAAAATGGAGATAAATCTAATTTAAAGAACACTACAATTTCTTAAAGGCTACCTATCATGTTTTAGGAAGACATGCTTCAAAGCCCATTTGGTTCAAAGGAGTATATTTAAAAGATCTGACAAGATGACAAAAAATCAGAAGTGTAGCAAAAATAAATCACATGTGTACATAGAACCAGGAAATGAAAAGGCCAATGGTTTATTGCTAACCGAACACTGGAAAACAAAACAAATATCCATCTGAAGTACAGACTAAGTATAATGGGTTCAATTAAACAAAGTGACAATTTCTAAAGTTTCAGACATTAAGTGTCTTTAAATGAGTAATCTTTTAAAGAGGACAAATGTCCATGGCCAATGATAAAATGTTTTAACTGAAATAACTGACTAATTCATTAAGATTCTTTTTTTTCCCCCTTTCTTTTTACAGCTGCACCTGTGGCATATGGAAGTTCCCAGGCTAGGGGTGGAATTGGACCTGCAGATTGCTGGCCTACACCACAACCACAGCACTGCCAGATTCAAGTCACATCTGCAATCTATACCACAGTTCAAGGCAATGCCAGATCCTCAACCCACTGAACAAGGCCAGGGACTGAACCTGCATCCTCATGGAGACTACGTTGGGTTCTCAGCCTGCTGACCCACAATGGGAACTCCAAGACTCTACAGATACCAGGATGAAAAAGTAATCCCCTTGCTTCCCAGGTAAGACTTCTGCAGACAATTATTTCACTGTACCAACTGAACTGCATTTAGAATTTTAAAATAGCCTCACTAATTTCAAACACTGAAATGGGGTACTAATCTCAGGTTGCACTCTATTCTAAGGGTTTTTTTTTTTTTTTTGCTTTTTAGGACTGCACCCATTGCATATTGAGGTTCCCAGGCTAGGAGTCGAATGGGAGAGCTGCAGCTGCCGGCTTACGCCACAGCCACAGCAATGTGGGATCCAAGCCGCCACATCTTTGACCTATACCACAGCTCAAGGCATCAAGGGACCCTTAAACCATTGATGGAAGCTGGGGATCGAACCTGCAACCTCAAATCTAAGATTTCCTATTTTAAAAGCCAGAGACAATAATGGTGCTTTTATTGGAATGGTTTTCACTTTATTCAGTAATACTTTTGTCCTGCTCCTCAGTTGACTCCCTCCAAACTCTGGCTGAGCTGCACCTTCTCCCTGAAGACAGAATGGCTACTGGACACAGATAAAGCTGGTCAGGTGTCAGTAAAAGATGCAAACACACACCTACACAGCCTCTTCCTGTGTCGGTCTTTATCTCATATTTCTTCCCTGATTATTTTAGATTTATATTTTCCTTTTCTTTGGAGTCTTCAATGTATGCCTATGAATAACAGGGAAAAAAAAAAAAAAAGCAGACTTGGGATGGGGACATCATCAAGAAAACAATTAACAGATTTAGTTTCTGGCAGATGGTGCCTTGTCAGAATATTCCCAAATCAAAATAATTTCAACTCACATACATGTTATGAAGACAGAAACAGACTCTCATTCCATTCACTTCCCACACTGGGGTGCTTTGGATGAAACACGGCCCAAGGAGAGAGCAGCACGGAGGAGCCAGGGGAAGCCTCACTCAGCAGGGCCGACGCCGGCACATCAGAGCCCCTGCCTCTGTCAGAGGAGCAAGGATAGTCCCCACCACCACCTGACAGCATGAAGTACTACAAAAACATACAATCCTGTTCGAGGTCCCGAGAGTAATCTAGTGATTATTTTAACTCCACCCCAAGGCAGGATTTTTAAGTTTCTAGAAACGTTCACTGCCTGAGAACCACCTCTGATGTGGTCAGGATGAGCCTTGCTGATGACAGCAATGACAGAGACAGGGTGACTCCAGCTAGGTGAGCCCAGCTCTGGTCTGGTACTTTACACATACCTCGCACACCTGTGTTCCAGGAGAAATGCTATCACTCTTCAGATTCTCAAAAGGCCCTGTGATGAACCTCTGCAGATCTGAGATCTCAAATACACAAAACACACAAGACAGAAAACTACTCCCAGCTGGGAATTTGTCAGAAGATTGTTTTCTCAGCTGATTGGTGAGTTTACTGTATTGGGTTACTCAGACTTGCGGGACTGATCAACACACTGTACATGAAGTCTCATTAACTGCTGTGACAGCCACTGGCCTGTCTGGGCCCTGGCGGCCTTTTCTGAGCAGTCAGAGGAACAGAACAGCATGGAGAGGAGTTCTTTCCCTCAGGGATTTTCTACACAGTGAAACACCAGCATCATGCTGCACCTTCATCATTTAGCTGACGGATTTACAGGCTCATTAGTGCCCAAGCAATGGTCAGGTAAGACTTGACTTCAAAGCCATGCTAACAGCATAGTAGTGTGTTAAACACACCAGCACAGCGAGCCCCTCCCTTCTAAAGGAGGCCAAGCAGATGGCTCCAGTGGAGGATGCAGCCTAGGCCACCCCGCCTGCATTCAGTGGGCAGGTACTGGCAGGCGAGCAGTAGGCTGAGGACTAGGCTCTACCTCCCAAGATGACAGAGACATAGATGGAGAAGGAGGCTCCCCGCGGTTGGGGAGGAGGTGGTTCTATCCTGGTCATTCGCTTCTGTGTGAATGGAGCAGAAGAGGCTCAACAACCAGAGGTCACTCAGTCCACAGGGGGAGTAGCAGGATGAGAGTGGGCAGAAAGGGAGCACTCAGGGCATACTGTGGCCTCCACAGAGGTAAGGTAAACAGGAGCCACTACAACAGGAGTCGGGAATGCTCGCCTGCCCCAGGTTCTGTTCCTGAAAACAACCACATGTATATACACCTTTGCACACAGCACTGGTAAACTTAGAAAAATATGAACTGACGAGCTCATACACTTCAAAGAAGAAAAAAAGTCATGCTACATGGTTAAAACAGAGGTACCCACAGCAAAAGCCTATTGTAGGAGGGTGTACTACTACTTTGCACACTGACCTACTTGTGCCAAAGCTGCACCCCCCTTCCTAAGCTTGATGCAGAACTACACTAGGTATTACAGGCAACGTTTCACGGGGTCTAACTAGGATCTAAAGAAGTGCACACCTCCCAACAGTTATTACCACGACAACCAGCATGGAGCATGTCTGATTCCTCCTGTACTCGCTATAGACCCATGTTTTCCTAATTTACAAACGTGCAATCCTATCACAGAAAAAAGAAGGGAACACAACCGTTTTCTAAAGAATTCAATTTTGGTAGTTGAGAACTTTAAAAAAAAAAAAAAAAAACCCAGCCGCCTCTGATTATTAAGTCACAAGTAGTGACTATCGTCTGACCTTAGAAAAACATGCAGACACACAACAGTGGGCCTTACATTCTAAAGCTCTCCCCAAGTGCATCCCGTTCAACTGCAGCCTCAGAGACTTTTCCTACCCAGTTCCCAGCTCAGGACCCCCTCCTGTCCCCGGCCCTTCTTCCCTCTCCCGGCCCAGAACCTCTTTCCAACCCGGCCGCCCCGCCCGGCCCGGCCCCGTCCTCCCCTTCCCACTCACCCGGGGACCACCACCTGGCCCGGCTGCGCGCACAGTTCCCGAACCACACCAGCGCGCTCCGACCTCAGTCTGCGTTCGGTACGCACGCAGCTCCCAGAGCTCGCGCGGGCAGGAGCGGGCCCGGCGGGCTGCGCGGAGGTTGCGGCCTCGCACACAGCCAGCACCGAGCCGATGCGTACGGCTGCGCCCGCCGCCACCTTCCACTCGAGTAGGCGCAGCGGCCCGGGGCCGGGACAGCGCACCTCGGCCACCGCCGGCGGCGGGGCGCCCTCGGTGGGAACGCGGCCGCCGGGCGGCGCCTCCATCGCAGCTGGGCGGAGTTGCTGTGGAAAAGCGGCGGCGGACGCTCAGGGCCCGGCGCCCATCGCGGGCTGGCGGGCGACCCAGGCCCAGGCGGAGGTGGCGGCAGCTGCGGAGCACCGATTCTCTCCCCGGCACCGGCTCCCACCCGCCGCCCGTTCCCCGCCGACTTCCGGGACAGCGTGCGATGTCACGTGCCGCCGCGTGCGTGCGCGGATGCACTGAGGACCCGAGTTAAAAACCACGCCCACGCGGGGCCCTAGAGGTCCTGCACCAGCCACGGGCAGTGAGCCCCATCCTAGAACTACACCTATGGGGCTGATTCCGGTGGAAACAGTGTTCTTAGTCCCCATCCGTCCCACGAACACCAGCGTCTGGGATCGCGGGTCCCAGCATACAACGCGCACCCCCCCCCCCATCAAACGCTGAGGTTGGACGTCGTGGTGGGACTACAATTCCCGGCGTGCAATGCGCCCCTCTGTGTCACGAGTTCCCATCAGGCACAGCGGCTGGGGCTTACAATGAGAGTCTGTATCCTGCAGTTCCCCTGGGCTGCTGAGATCCAGTATACTGAGAACTAAAATATCGGTATGCACGGTGCTTGGCTGTCTCACAGTCCTCCATTTGCTGAAGTCTTGGGGGTGTCTTTGGACTACAAGGCTGAAGTCCCGGCATGCAACTTGCCTCTGTCCCAGAAACACCGTCAGGCTCTGCGGTCCCAGCATGCAACGCGGGGCGCTGACCCACGACTCCTCTCGCTGGCGTTGAGGCTGGCTGCCTGTGGGACTGCAAGGCCTAGGGTGCGCCACCGGTGCGCTGCTGTCCCATGGGTTCCAGTGGGGCGTTTGGAATTCCGGCATGCCACGCGGGTTTCGTGGAGCTGCTGTCCTAGCATGCGGAGCGCGGTTGGGATTTGGAACCTGGTGGGCGCCAGGTTCCCTGCATCCCCCAAGAGTGCCTGTTTTGGGGTCTTCTTTGGTTCCGACCCTCCCCGCACTGTCCCAGCCCTCTTGCCCTGGTGCCCGCCTGGGGAGACTGGAACCACCTGGAGACCAGCCTTTGGGAGGAGTGGACGTGGTGGACTGCGGCTGCCCTCAAGGTCTTTCTTGATTCGATTTTTGAAGAGCTGCACTCTCTGGCGGGAACTGGACAGAAGCACCTGTCCCAACAACAGAACCCTTAGGTGCATGAAGCAGAAACTGATGTAATTTAAGGGAGGCAGACAACTCAACAGTAGTATGTGCATAACTATGTTGTACTTTGCTTTATTTCACTTTGTGGATACTGCATTTTTTCACAAGTTAAAGGTTTGTGGCAGCCCTGTATGGAGCCAGTCTATCGGCACCATTTTTTTGTAAAAGCATTTGCTCATTTCATGTCTGGGTCACGTTTTGGTATTTCTCACAATATTTCAACTTTTTAATTATTATTTGTTATGATTATCTGTGATTAGTGATCTTTGATGTTACTATTATAATTGTTTTGGGGGTATGCCCTGGTAAGATAGTGAACTTAATTGGTAAATGTTGCGAGTGTTCTGATTGCTGCACTGACCAGCCTTTCCTCCCATCTCGCTCCCTCCTCTCTGCCCTCTAAGTGTAATTAGGCAGATTAATAAACCATAATGGCCTCTAAGTGTTCAAGTGAAAGGAAGAGTCGCACATCTCTCACTTTAAATCAAAAGCTGGAGATGATTAAACTCAGTGAGGAAGGCATGTCAAAAGCTGAGATAGGCCGAAAGCTAGGCCTTTTGCGCCAAACAGTTAGCCAAGTTGTGAATGCAAAGGAAAAGTTCTTGAAGGAAATTAAAAGTGCCACTCCAGTGAACACACGAATGATAAGGAAGCGAAACAGCCTTATTGCAGATATGGAGAAAGTCTTAGTGGTCTGGATAGAAGATCAAACCAGCCACAACATTCCCTTAAGCCAAAGCCTAATCCGGAGCAAGGCCCTAACTCTCTTCAACTCTATGAAGGCTGAGAGAGGTGCGGAAGCTGCAGAGGAAAAGTTTGAAGCCAGCAGAGGTTGGTTCATGAGGTTTAAAGAAAGAAGCCGTCTCCATACCGTGAAAGTGCAAGGTGAAGCAGCAAATGCTGATGTAGAAGCTGCATCAAGTTATCCAGACCTAGTTAAGATAATTAAGGAAGGTGGCTACACTAAACAACAGATTTTCAATGTTGATGAAACAGCCTTATATTGGAAGAAGATGCCATCTAGGACTTTCATCGCTAGAGAGGAGAAGTCAATGCTTGGCTTTAAAGCTTCAAAGGACAGGCTGACTCTTTTGTTAGGGGCTAATGCAGCTGGTGACTTGAAGCTGAAGCCAATGCTCATTTACCATTCTGAAAACCCTAAAGCCCTTAAGAATTATGCTAAATCTACTCTGCCCGTGCTCTATAAATGGAACCACAAAGCCTGGATGACATCACATCTCTTTACAACATGGTTTACTGACTATTTTAAGCCCACTGTTGAGAACTACTGCTCAGAAAAAAAGATTCCTTTCAAAATACTACTGCTTATTGACAATGCACCTGGTCACCCAAGAGCTCTGATGGAGATGTATAATGAGATTAATGTTGTTTTCATGCCTGCTAACACAATGTCCATTTTGCAGCCCATGGATCAAGGAGTCATTTCAACTTTCAAGTCTTACTACTTAAGAAATACATTTCGTAAAGCTATAGCTGCCATAGACAGTGATTCCTCTGATGGATCTGGGCAAAGTAAATTGAAAACCTTCTGGAAAGGATTCACCATTCTGGATGCAATTAAGAACATTCGTGATTCGTGGGAAGAGGTCCAAATATCCACATTAACAGGAGTTTGGAAGAAGTTGATTCCAACCCTCATGGATGACTTTGAGGGGTTCAAGACTTCAGTGGAGGAAGTAACTGCAGATGTGGTGGAAATAGCAAGAGAACTAGAATTAGAAGTGGAGCCTGAAGATGTGACTGAATTGTTGCAATCACATGATAAAACTTTAACAGATGAGGAGTTGCTTCTTATGGATGAGCAAAGAAAGTGGTTCATTGAGGCAGAATCTACGGGTGAAGATGCTGTGAAGATTGTTGAAATGACAACAAAAGATTTAGAATATTACATAAACTTAGTTGATAAAGCAGCAGCAGGATTTGAGAGGATTGACTCCAATTTTGAAAGAAGTTCTACTGTGGGTAAAATGCTATCAAACAGCATTGCATGCTACAGAGAAATTGTTCATGAAAGGAAGAGTCAATTGATGTGGCAAACCTCGTTGTTGTCTTATTTTAAGAAATTGCCACACCATCCCCAGTCTTCAGCAACCACCACCCTGATCAGTCAGCAGCCGTCAACATCAAGGCAAGACCCTCCACCAGCAAAAAGATTACGACTTGCTGAAGGCCCAGATGACTGTTAGCATTTTTTAGCAAGAAAATATTTTTAAGTTAAGGTATGTCCTTTTTTTTTTTAGACACAGTACTATTGAACACCTAATGTGCAACATAACTTTATATACACTGGGAAGCCAAAAATCCATAGAACTTGTGATATGTGCTTTACTGTGGTGGTGTGGAACCATACCCTTAATGTCCCAGAGGCAGACTGTCATCGCCTTCAGTTGGATCTGTCTCCTTTTGTTCTCTCCTCTGATTTAAAAAGTATGTAAATTATGTACGTATCAAAGACTGCAATGCTAAAATGAACCTATCTGCCAACCTAAAATCTAGAACATTACCAATATTGTTATAAGTACTCCTCACCATCCCATCCCATCGCCTTGATTATTCCCCTCCAGAGGCGTCCGCCATCCTCTGTTTCATGTTTGTCCTCCTTTTATGTAGTGTTTTGCTGCATTTGTATATAGGTATGCACAAAGGTACTGTTTAGTCATGCCTGTTTTTGGGGTTTATAAAATGCATCATGTTTTTCAATCTACGAATGGCTTTTTTATTCATCACTATATCTAAGATGTATTCATAGCACTTTATATGGTCCTAGTTTTTATTGTGACTTCTGTATAGTAGCTCACTGTATGAATGTAACAGGATATATATATATTTTTTGTCTTTTTTTTTTTTTTTTTTGCTATTTCTTTGGGCCGCTCCTGCGGCATGTGGAGGTTCCCAGGCTAGGGGTCGAATCGGAGCTGTAGCCAGTGGCCTACGCCAGAGCCACAGCAACGAGGGATCCGAGCCGCTCCTGCAACCTACACCACAGCTCCCGGCAACGCCGGATCGTTAACCCACTGAGCAAGGGCAGGGACGGAACCCGCAACCTCATGGTTCCTAGTCGGATTCGTTAACCACTGCGCCACGACGGGAACTCCCAACAGGATATATTTATCCATTATCTTTTAGATGGACATTTGGATTGTTTTCACTTTTTGGTATTATGAAAATTGCTACAGTGAGCATACCTCTGCATGTTTCTTGGTGCACATTGGTTAAAAATCTGAGGATATGTATGTGAGTGTGGAATTGCTGAATCAGAGTATGCAAATGTTCAGATTTGTGAGATAATGCCAAAATGGTTGTCTCAGTGTATGCCCTCACCACATCTTCAGCAAATTGGTTTTATCAGACTTAATTTTTGCCAATCTAAATGAAAATCCGAGTGGTGGTTTTAATTTTCATTCTTCTATTAGCCATTTTGGCTTAGTATCTTTTCCTATTTTTTATTTACCTTTTGTGTTTTCTATGAAGTGTCTGTTCAAGTTTGTTGCTCATTTTTCTGTTGGGTTGTTTCTCTTTTTCTTGTTGAGTAGTTCCTTATGTTTTTGGGATATATATATATATATATATCCTTTATTGTTACATGTTACCCACAACATCTTCCAGCTTTTGGCTTGTCTTTTTCATGATCTTTTGAGAAGTCCTTAATTTTTAGAATACATCCCCTAACCTGAGGCTGTAAAGATGTTACACCCATTTACCTTAATAAGTTCTTTTATTTCCTTTTTTACTTCTGAAATTTGTAAAAGTTTGCCTTTTACAGCTAAGTCTATAAATAGTAATAAATGGATGTTTTGTTTATGCTGTAAGCTGGGATCTGATTGATGTCTTTCCCATGTGGGTAACCAATTGTCCCAGCTCTCTATTGAAAAGCTTATCTCTTTTTCACTGTGCTGTGATGCCATCTCTAATACACAGTAAGTCTCTATAAATATATGAGCCTATTTTGGACTTTCTGTTCTGATTTGTTCTTGCATTGTCTTAATTGCCACAACTTCACTGCAAGGCATGGTATTTGGGAAGGCAGTTGGGCCCACAGTAGTTTACTTAAGAAGTTTTGTGGTTATTCTTGGCCTTTGTTTCATAAATTTTAGGAGTAGTGTGTCAAGTTTATGGTTTAAACCTGTTAGAATTTTGATCAGAACTGTATGGAATCTATAATTCGGTTCGAGGAGAAATGACATCTTTGTAATATGAATCTTCCCATTTGTAAATGCAGTATATCATTCTATCTATTTAGGCCTCCTTTAAAATCCTGCAATAAGGATTTATAATTTTCTGCATATAGGACTTGTACATTTTTTGTTAGATTTATTCCTTATTTTTTGTTGTCAGTACTTTTGTTGATACATAAAACTTTTTAAAAATTGACGATTTTCTGCTCATATATAAAAACGTAGTAGATTTTTGTGAACTGATGTTACACCTATTTACCTTAGTAAGTTCTTTTATTTCAGATAGTATATCAGTAGATTCTTTGGATTTTTATGTAGAAGTTTGTATCATTTACATATAAATGTTTTATTATTTTCCAAGTTTTATAGCTTTATTTTTTTCTTTTCTTTTCTTTTGTGTGTGTGTGTGTGTGTGTGTGTGTGTGTGTGTGTGTGTCTTTTAGAGCCACACCTGCGGCATATATTCCCAGGCTAGTGTTCGAACTGGAACTGTAGCTGTCGGCCTACGCCAGGGATCGAACCCTCATCCGCATGGATATTAGTTGGTTTCATTACTGCTGAGCCACACCGGGAACCCCTGTATTTCTTTTCTTGCCTTACTGTGCTGGTTTATCTCTGTTCTGAAGTGATGAACAGGATCAGATATTGTGGGTATCCTTGTCTTATTCCAGATTTTAAGGGAGACGTTTACAACAGTTCCCTGATGAGGGTTTTTTGTACATCCATTATAAGGTTAAAGAAACTTCAGTCTTTCCTGAGCCTCTTAAAAGATTCTTAGGATCATTTTAGAATGATAGCAAAAGTTTTCTGCATCTTCAAGGTAATCATATGGCTTTTCTCTTTTGTTAAAATTATATGGAATTTTACGTATATAAAAATATATAGGGAGTTCCCGTCGTGGCGCAGTGGTTAACGAATCCGACTAGGAACCATGAGGTTGCGGGTTCCGTCCCTGCCCTTGCTCAGTGGGTTAACGATCCGGCGTTGCCGTGAGCTGTGGTGTAGGTCGCAGGAGCGGCTCGGATCCCTCGTTGCTGTGGCTCTGGCGTAGGCCAGTGGCTACAGCTCCGATTGGACCCCTAGCCTGGGAACCTCCATATGCCGCGGGAGCGGCCCAAGAAATAGCAACAACAACAACAACAAAAGACAAAAAAAAAAAAAAAAAATATAGGAGTTCCCATTGTGGCTCAGTGGTAATGAACCTGACTAGTCTCCATAGGGATGCAGCTTCGATTCCTGTCTGCACTCAGTGGGTTAAGGATCCGGTATTGCTGTGAGTTACCATGTGTCGCAGATGCGGCTTAGATCTGAAGTTACTATGGCCATAGTGTAGGCTGGCGGCTGTAGCTCTGATTTGACCCCTAGCCTGGAAACTTCCATATGCTGGGAGTGTGGCCCTAAAAAGACTATATATATATATGTATATGTCTTTTATATATATATATGTATATGTATGTGCATACATATACATGCACACATATACATACACACATATGAATTCTATTTATATAACCAAGTTAAATTATGCATTCCTGGGATAAACCCAATTCAGTCCGAATATTATTTAGTTACCCAATATTTTACTTAATATTTTTACATCCATGTTTATGAGTGAGAATAGTCCATAAGTTTTCTCTTCTGTATTCTTATTTAACTTGGTATCAAGACCAATAGGTTTCATGAGTTGGGGAGCTATTTCTTTTTTTTGTTTTTATTCTATTTCTAAATTTTTTTATAGGTGTGGAATGATCTATTTCTTGAAAATTTGGTGGAACTAGCTTTTATAATCTTCTGGTCTTTGTATCTTATTTATGGAAAGATTTTACCCTAATGATTCAGTTTCTGTCCTACTTCTTGGTCTATTCAGACCTTCTGTTTTCATCTTGAGTCATTTTTGGAAATTGCGTTTTCTAGGAATTTTGTCAGTTTGTTCGGATTCACTCTTTTTTTCCTTTTATCTTTAATCACATGTTTAAAGCATTAATTTTAGACTACTTTTATTATTTTTTTGTCTTTTTTTTTTTTTTTTTTGTCTTTTCTAGGGCCGCACTTGTGGCATATGGAGGTTCCCAGGCTAGGGGTCTTAATTGGAGCTGGAGCCACTGGCCTACGCCACAGCCACATTAATGCCAGATCGGAGCTGCGTCTGAGACCTACTCCACAGTTCACGGCAACGCCAGATCCTTAACCCACTGAGCAAGGCCAGGGATCAAGCCCGCAACCTCATGGTTCCTAGTCGGATTCGTTAACCACTGAGCCACAAGGGGAACTCCCTAGTCTATCTTCTTTTAAAGTAAAAACTCTAGGCCATATATGTCCTTGCCTTTCTCTTAGTTTTGATATGTAGTTTTTTTTCACTATCAGTCATTTGATAATTCATTTATATCCATTATGATCTTTTTCTTTGTTTGACCAGTGGGTTATTTAGAAATATATTTTAAAATGCATGGGAATTTTCTCCATCTTTTTATTGGTGATTTCTAAGTGAATTGCATAAGATGAATGATACTACTTCTTTGAAATTTAATTCAATTAGCATAACTCTAGAATATGGTTAGTATGTGCTTCAAAAGAATATATCTTCTTTCCTTATTTAAATCGGGATTCTATCTACCCAATAAATTAAGCTTGTTGAATATGTTACTAAAATTTCCCAGGTTTACTTTTTTTTCCTGATTGACCAAGCAATGATCGAGAGATACATGTTTAAATCTCCTTCTGTGATAGTGGACTTGCCAATTTCTCCCTGTAGTTTTATTGATTGTGTGTGTGTACACACAATTGTACATATATATACACAAATGGGGGGCAGAGATTGTTATTAAGGTATAGACATTAACTTTTTATATCCTTGAAGAATTGAAACTTTTCAATAGGTAGAGCCCTCTGCATCCTGAGTAATTCTTATCTTTTAAAACGTTTTTTTTTTTTGGTCTTTTTTTTTTTTAGGGCTGCACCCACGGCATGTGGAGGTTCCCAGGCTAGGGGTCGAATTGGATCTGTAGCCACTAGCCTACGCCACAACCACATTAATGCCAGATCGGAGCTGC
Organism: Sus scrofa; assembly: GCF_054392235.1. Lineage (NCBI taxonomy): Eukaryota > Metazoa > Chordata > Mammalia > Artiodactyla > Suidae > Sus > Sus scrofa. Next base: position 156,638,904 of record NC_139383.1, read on the forward strand.
GTCTGGGACCTGCACCACAGCTCATGTCAACGCTGGATCCTTAACCCACTGAGAGAGTCCAGGGATCCGACCTGCATCCTCATGGATACTAGTTAGGTTCGTTTCTGCTGAGCCACGACGGGAAATCCTGTTTGAGTAATATGACTATCTTAATTTTCTTTTTTTTTTTAATTTTTATTTATTTATTTATTTGTTTATTTATTTATTTATTTTTGCCTTTTTGCTATTTCTTTGGGCTGCTCCCGCGGCATATGGAGGTTCCCAGGCTAGGGGTCCAATCGGAGCTGTAGCCACCGGCCTACGCCAGAGCCACAGCAACGCGGGATCCGAGCCGCGTCTGCAACCTACACCACAGCTCACGGCAACGCCGGATCGTTAACCCACTGAGCAAGGGCAGGGACTGAACCCGCGACCTCATGGTTCCTAGTCGGATTCGTTAACCACTGCGCCATGACGGGAACTCCTCCTTAATTTTCTTTTAATAAATTTTCGCCTGGTATATACTTCACTTCTACTTCTAATCTTTTTATACGTTAAGTTTAGATATTTCTCTTTTGAGTGACGTATAACTAGACTTTTATAATTCATTCTGACAATCTCTATCTTTTAACTGGAAAGTCCAATATATTTATTTTTAACTTTCCAATTTTTCTATGGATATCTTTTCTCTTTTATCATCTTTTTCTCTTTGGGGATATATTAAGATCTGCTCTTCTGTTTATTTTCCTGTTACGTTTTTTTCTTATTTCTTTTTTTTGGTGACCACTATTGAAATTTTACCTTTGCAATATTGCAATTTTTAGGAAAAGTATATATTTGGTCTTCATCCACAGTAGCTGGATCGCAGCTCCCAAAACCCTTGGAATTTCCTGAGTGCTAAGAAGAATGGGACAATATTTGGTCTCTTGAAAATGCTTTCAGGAAGGGACTTTTGGACCCCACCCAAGGGTAAGGGCTGATTGCCAGAGGACCAGCCACGTGATTAAAGGGTTGGAGCTTTCACCCCTTCCCCTCCTCCACTCTGAACTTGGGGAGGAGAGGGACTGGGGATTGAATCAATTGCCAGTGGCCAGTGATGTAATCAACAGTGCCTAACCAACGAAGCTTCTGTCAAACCCCAGAGGACAGGGTTTGGAGAACTTCTGGGTTGGTGAACACGTGCGGACCTAGCAGAGTGGTGCACCCGGGGTGGGGGGTGTGGAAGCTTTATTTCTCTTCCTGTGCCCCTCTTTCATCTGGATGTCTACCTGTATGCTTTACTGTATTCTAAAATAAACTGGTAATCCAGTAAGAAAACCAGATTTTCTAGATGCTGTGAACGGTTCTAGCAAATTAGCGGAAACCGGGGTAGGGTCCATGGGAACCTCTAATTCATAGCGAGTTGATCAGAAGTACAAGAACAACCTGGACTTGTGATTGGCATCCTGAATTGAGACCTCGCCAGGATCTCAATTCTGTGACCAGTGGATCAGGAGCAGGAAACCTGGGCTTCAGACTGGAGTCTGCAGTGAGGCTGTCCTGTGGGTCTGAGCCCTCAACCTGGAAAATCTGATTCTGTCTCTCCAGGGACCCAGCATCAGGATCAAGTTGAATTTTTGGGCACCCTGCTGGCATCTGAGAATTGCTTGTGGTGTGGGGAAGCCTACACACTCAATTACACATATACACAGTTACACACACACAATTATACATATACACAGTTACACACACATACCACACACACATAGTTATACATACACACACATGGCACACAGATGCACACTGGAATTGGGTGGGTCCAGGACCCCAAAAGAACCTTGTATTCCTAACTTAACTAAATTTAAAGGTAACATTCCAGTTTCCTTCCAAACAATACATCGATCTTAAAACACTATACCTCTCTTCTCCAGACTTACACGCTATAATTGCCAATATTTCAATTCTGCTTTTTTTACAACCTCCAAATTAGATATTATTTTAAAGGCAATGTGTGTTTTGCTTTAACATATTGACCAATTGATTTTTCACCGCTTTTTTCTTACATTTGATATCTTCCCTTTTTAAAAAAAATAAAAGTAAATTTGTTAGGAGATAAGATTCCAATGAAAAGAAACTGGTTCTACTAAAATGATAGATATCTAATATATTTATGTAATATATGATTACGTATGATATGTATCATAATACACATTTGTATATACTATGTTATATGTAAATAATCACATTTTATCCATGTGATTAGGGCTCACCTTGGCATACATTCTTTAGAATTTCTCTGGTAGGAATTCCCATCGTGGCTCAGCGGTAATGAACCTGACTAGGATCCATGAGGAAGTGGGTTTGATCCCTAGCCTTGCTCAGTGGGTTAAAGGATCCTGTGTTGCCATGAGCTGCGGTGTAGGCCGGTAGTTGCAGCTCTGATTCAACCCTTAGCTGGGGAACCTCCATCCGCCACACCTGCGGCCCCAAAAAGCAAAAAAAAAAAAAAAAAAAAAAAAAAAATTCCTCTGGTAAAGTTCTTCTGTAGTTAAAATCAGTTTCTGTTTATCTGAGAATGTTGTATGTTGCTCTCATTGTGGAAAGGTAGTTTTGATAGATATACAGCCGTAGGGTGACAATGGCTTTTTTCATTTAGAAGACATTTTCTTGCATTCTTGTTCCTATTTTTTATTGTTGAAATTCTGTTAATCTGGTTCTCCTGGCATTGTAGATGATGGTCTTCTCACTGCCTTTGAGGGCCTGTAATTGTGTTGCAATGTGAGGTTTCTTTTTGTTTATACTGTTTGAAATACATTGTGAGTTTATGAATTCCATTAGTTCTTGAAAATTCTCAAACATTATCTTTTTAAATATTTGTTTTTAGTCTCTGGACCTCTGAGTGTGTATGTGCGGAACCTTCTTATTCTCTAATCATCTCTCAAGCTTTTAAAAGTTCTTCCTCTTATTTCTTTATCTAGCCTTCTGGGGAATTTCCTCAAACACAGACTCCAGTTTATTCATCTCTCCTTATCTTTGGTAATCTGTCATCTGACTCATCTTTTGAAGCTTTATCTCAGAAATTATATTTTTCATTTATGAAAGTTCTGTTTGGATATTTTTCAAATATGCCTTTTCATTTATAGTCTATTTTTACTTGCACATCATCTTTATAATTTTATCTTTTTTATTTCATAGTTCACACCTGGAGTTCCCATCATGGCTCAGTGGTTAACAAACCCGACTAGTATCCATGAGAATGAGGGTTTGATCCCTGGCCTCCTTCATTGGGTTAAGGATCTGGTGTTGCTGTGAGCTGTGGTGTAGGTCGCAGCTCAGACCCCACGTTGCTGTGGATGTGGTGTAGGCCAGCAACTGCAGCTATGATTTGACCCCTAGCCAGGGAACCTTCATGTGCTGAGGGTGCTGCCCTAAAAAGACAAAAGACAAAAAAAAAAAAAAAAAAAATAGTTCACACCTAATTTTCGAGATTCTGAATCTGATCATTTGAATAATTGATATCCCTGTGGGTCTGAGTTGGTTTGTATTTGTAGCTATTCCTACTGATTCTCATCTCTAGAAGTGTTTCTCTTTATGCTTGGTGCTCATTGTGAGCATACACTTGGTTGAAATCTGTGGAAATCCTGGTGACATTTGCTGTCCTGAGAACCAGAGGCCCCGATGAGGACACTTGTGAATCCCCCAGGCTTGCCTTCGGGAGCTCGCCTCTCCTGCTCCCTCCTTGGTCTGTGGCCCTGAGGGGTCCTGACATTGGCACATTCTCTGAGGCCATCTGTGTTTCTTGAGTTTTTTAACTGGAGTTCCTTCCTTGGATCAAGCCTATTAGGGATTCCTTGGTCTGAGAGACTTCAGGCCCAGCGCTGGCACAGAGAATTTAGTCCTAGACAGAGATCCAGCTGTGTTGTATGTGAGGGCCTTTGGGAGTTCCCAGACTGCTGTACCGCCCCAAGTGGAAATGCACTTTGATTTTTTCTTGTCTTGGCTTTTAACTGGATCCCAAGGAGATTGGGAGAAAACATTTTCTTGCTCCCCCTCGCCGTCTTCCTTCTCCTCTGCTTTCCCCCTCCCCTCTCCCTCCCCCCTCCCCCTCCCCTCTTTCTCCCACCCCCTTTCCCCTCCTGGTTGTTTTCCCCTCTTTTACCCCTTGGTTTCTCCTTTTCTGGTCTGTACTTCAAGTTTCCATTCTTGGAGGAGTCGTGTGCTCACCAGCCCCTTGATGTTGATGAAGGAGGCAGAGGAAGAGGAGGAGGTAGGAGAGCTCCTGTTGGAGGAAGAGTACCACCGACACGTCTGGGAAAAGAGACACTTGTGATGTAAGGGTTTTAAGTCATTTGCAGGAGAAGCCGCTGTAAGACCAGGTGTCTGCACAGCCCATACGTCTGTGTGTGGGATGTTTTCACCTGATGGAGTGACCGTAGAGTGGAATTGCTGTTCTGTGCAACACGGTACACAGACAGTCTAAATTGATTGTGCAAGGCGTGTAAGTACCGGATCTGTTCTGGCTTAATCAACGATTTACTGACTCTTTGTCACTCGTGGGGCTTGGCTGCATAGCACTTTACTTTCTGTAAAATGCCTCTTTGAGAAGAGAGGAATAATGAAAACAAATGTATTCTGGCTAAAAGAAACATTCTACCATTTTTTTTCAAAGGGGGCAGTGGTAGTTACAGTGTGCTTTTGGGAGCGGAGAGGGCTGCTCGGGAGACCGTGGCTTGTGCTCTCTGGGAGAAGAGGAGTCGTGGAGTGATAATGCCTATGCTTTCATGACTCCAGACCACAACTAGTCGGCTGTGTAGCCAATTCATATACAGGATAACCATCAGTCAGAAACATTCCCTTTAAATAATCCCACAAACCTACCAGAATAGAGGGTATGCTTCAGAACCCCACACACGTCTGGCGGGATCTTCTAGGTTGTGTCTTGCACCAACAGTGACTTTTTCAGGAGCATTTCCTAGCGCTTGGCAGCAATTGGGCAATCCTGAGAGAAGAAACAGACTGTACTTATTCCTACTCTCTTGTTATACTTCCTAGTAAAAGGAAGTGCTGTGAAGCCTGTGGTTGGTTCCCCCGGAAATTCCTATGAGGTTATGATCCAGAGAGCACACAGCCTCTTTCCCAACTGTGGTTTCAGTTGTAGTGGTGGAGAAGTGGCATCAAAGCATTTGACTATTTGAGCTTTGCCATATGGCTCAGATTTAATTTTTTAATTATTTCAAGTCCTATTAAGAAAACATTTTAGGAATTTTGTCTGTGGCTCAGTGGTTAATGAACCTGACTAGTATCCATGAGGATGCAGGTTCAATCCATGGCCTCGCTCATTGGGTTAATGATCTGGCATTGCCGTGAGCTATGGTATAGGTCACAGACATAGCTTGGATCTGGAGCTGCTGTGGCTGTGGTGTAGGCTGGCGGCTGCAGTTAGGATTCTACCCCTAGCCTGGGAACTTCCATATGATGCAGGCGTGGCCCTAAAAAGACAAACAAACAAACAAACAAAAACCCAAAACATTTTAGAGTGCAGCTGATCACATCTCCAGGCACAGGTTTCATTTGAATCAGGCTTAGAACAAGAAGGTAAGCCTTTCTTCTGCACTGAGGCTCAGCTTTCCTAGGGCTGCAGCTGCCACCTGAGATGACCCCAGTGCGTTTCGTGGGTCGTCTGTCCATTTTATCTCGCATACTCGGGCCCGGCAGGACAGCAGGTTCCTGACCACTGCTTATTGTGATATTTGCTGCTGGAAAGTGTATTTTAAGGGGGAAGTGAGCGTGAGACTCATTTGATTTCACATCCTCAGATGGGTGTAAAAAAGCTGTTCACAGAGAGCATTGGGCTTCATAGGCTGAATGCAGAGTCCATGGAGCTTATGGAGGATTTCTTCTGTTTATTTTTTAGATTCCCATAGGAGAATACAGGTGATTTATTTGGCTATGGATTTAAGAAGAATATCATTTAGATATATGTGCTGAGATATTTATGGATGAAATAATGTGGTACCTGGGGTTTATTTCTAAACAGGTAGGTTCCGGGAATAGTAGGTACAGCAGAAAGGAGATAGGTTCTGTGCTGATAATCGTTGGGAGCGGGTAATGGGAACATGAGTATTTTTGAATGTTTGAAAACTTTCATAATAAAAGTTTAAGTGTTGCATTAGAGGAAATAATCTTCCTGCATAAATTCCACGTGTAATTTATGTACAAGTTACTTCCTAATTTGCTCTCATCTTATGACTGCCAAGTTTCCATTACAGCCACTGGAGAGAGTTATAAAAAGCAGGTCCCAAGATGACTGTGTTCGTGTAATTCTAAACAGAACAGGTTGAAGTCATGGCCTGTCAGCCCGTTCTCTGAATTGAGCACAAGTTAGACCTGAGAATATACTATGGGGTTGAGGGAGCCTTTAATAGAAAAAAATCTCTCTCCAATGACTCTTTAAAATGTTACTTGTGTTAAAATTTATAGTATAGACGATGAACATCCTCGAATTTCCAGTTCTATTCCATTGATCTTCCCCCCCCCCTTTTTTTAGGGCTGCACCCACGGCATACGGAGATTCCCAGGCTAGGGGTCCAATTGGAGCTCCAGCTGCCAACCTACACCACAGCCACAGCAACAATGGATCCGAGCCGTGTCTGTGACCTACACCACAGCTCACAGCCACACCAGATCCTTAACCCGCTGAGCAAGGCCAGGGATCGAACCCACAACCTCATGTTTCCTAGTCGGATTCATTTCTGCTGTGCCACTATGGGAACTCCTGTTCCATGGATCTTTGTGTCTAGCCTTATGCTAACACCAGATGATCTTGATTACTCTAGATTTATAGTAAGTTTGAAATCCAGTAGTGTAAATTCTCCAATTTTGTTCTTTTGCAAAATTGTTTTGACTACTCTAGGTCTTTTTCATGTCCATATAATTAATGGGATTAGTTTGTCAATATCTATAAAAACATGATAGCATTTTGATAATGATTACATTGACTCTCTATAATTTGTGGGAAATTAACATATAAATAATATCAAATCTTTTTATCTATAAGCATGGAATGCCTCTCCATGTACTTAAATTTTCTGTAGTTTCTCTCAGCTATGTTTTATAGTTTTTAGTGACCAAATCTTGCATTTCTTGCAAGTTGCCATTGTGACTCAGCGAAAACAAATCCGACTGGTATCCATGAGGATGCAGATTTGATCCCTGGCCTTGCTCAGTGGGTTAAGTATCTGGCATTGCTGTGAACTGTGGTGTAGGTCAAAGACACGGCTCAGATCTGGTGTTGTTATGGCTGTGGTGCAGGCTGGCAGCTGTAGCTCTGTTCAACCCCTAGCCTGGGAACTTCCATATGCTGCAGTTGCAGCCCTAAAAAAAAACAAAAACAAAAACAAAAACAAAAACAAAAAAGGCAGGAAAAAAACTCTTGCATTTCTTTTTTTACATTTAATACTCAGTATTTTATTCTTTTTGATGCAATTGTAATTCTTTTTGATTTCATTTTCAGGTTGTTTGTTGATAATAATGACCCTTGGACAACACAAGTGTTAGGAGCACCCCTGTTCAGGAAAACATCTGTGCATAACTTCTGACTCCTCCAGAACTTGACAGCAAAGAACCTACTATTGACTGGAAGCCTTACCTGTAATATAAATGGCTGATTAATACATATTTTGTATGTTATATGTAATATGTACTATATTATAAAGAAATAAGCAGAGAAAAGAATGTTATTAAGAAATCATAAGAGAGTTCCCATCATATCTCAGTGGTAATGAACCAAACTAGTATCCGTGAGGATGCAGGTTTGATCCCAGGCCTCCGTCAGTAGGTTAACTATCTAGCATTGCTGTGAGCTGTGCTATAGTTTGCAGACGTGGCTTGGATCCCGTGTTGCTGTGGCTGTTGGGTAGGCCAGCAGCTTTAGCTCTGATTTGACTCCTAGCCTGGGAATTTCCATATGCTGTGGGTGTGGCCCTAAAAAGACCAAAGAAAAACAGAAAAAGAGAGAAAGAGAAATCATAAGGAAGAGATGATACATTACGTATATGAATTTATTGAAAAAATCAGCATATAAATGGACCTGGACAGCTCAAACCCATGTTGTTCAGGGGTTGACTGTATGAAAATGGGTTTTGCACAGTGACTTTGGATCCTGCAATCTTTTGTGGGTTTTTTTTGCTTTTTAGGGCCGCACCTGCAGTATATGGAAGCTCCCAGCCTAGGGGTTGAATCAGCTGTAGCTGCCGGCCTAAGCCACAGCCACAGCAACACAGGATCTGAGCTGCACCTGTGACCTATACCACAGCTCATGGCAACGCCAGGTCCTTAACCCACTGAGCAAGGTCAGGAATCAAACCCGTGTCCTCATACTAGTCAGGTTCATTACTGCTGAGCCACAACAGGAACTCTGGATCCTGCAAACCCGGTAAGTTCATTTTTTAGTTCTAGTGGGGTTTTTTGGTGTATCAGAATTTTCTTTATATGGGATCAAGTTATCTGTAAATAGACAGTTTTATTTCTTCTTTTCAATATTTATTCTTCAATTTATTTTCCTTTCTTTCCTTCTCTTCCTTTGTCCAGCAGTGTTGAGTAGAAGTGGCAGAATCCACACCCTTGCCTTGTTCACAGTCTTAGGAAGGAGAAACATGTTTTTCTATGATGTATAGGCTTTTCATATGTCCATTACCAGGTTCAGAATGTTCCTTCCTCGCTTACTGAGAGGTTTTTCTTTGTTCTATGATGGATAGGTGTTATATTTTGTCAATAATACTCTCCCACATCTATTGATTGATCAATTTTCAGATGTTCATCCAACCTGCATTCCTGGGATAAATTCCACTGGTCATGGTTTATAATCCCTTTTTATACGCTGTTGGATTCAGTTTGCTGTATTTTATTAAGGTTTTTTATGTCCATGTTCATGAGAGATGTTGGTGTGAGGTTTTCTTTGAATTTTTTGTGTGCTTGGGTATCAGGGTGATCAGGTCTCATAGCACGAGTTTGGGAAGTGTTACCTCGTCTTCTTCTGAAACAGCTTTTCTTTAACTACGTGGTGGAATTCATCCCTGAAGCCAGCCAGCCTGACCTTTTCTCTGTGGGAAGACTTCAAATCACCAATTGAATTTCTTAACAAATTTTCTGTTTCTTCTTAAGTTGGTTTTGATCATCTGTGTCTTTGCAGGAATGTGGGCCTTTCCTCTTCATTGGTATAAAGTTCTTCATTTTCCTTATGATCCTTTTCACTGCAGTTGGTAGCCGAAGCTCCTCCTCCACGGCCGGTTTTGCCCATCGTGTCTCCTCTCTTTCTTTCTCCTTGGCTAGTCTAGCAAGGATGGCTCAGCTTCACACCTGTTGACACCCTGAGCTAGATGATGCTTTGGTGTGAAGGGCCGTCTTCCGCCTGATGGACTGTGGCTGACGTGCAGGTGGGCTTGAGGTGTGAGGTGTGAGAGGAGGAGCGGGATCAGGACTGAGTGGGGAGAAGCAGAGCTGCAGTGCTGGCCTCACTGGAGGGAGGGTGGCCATCAGAACTCTCCCTAGATGCCACATGGGCTTCCCCCTCGGCCCTGCTCAGGCCCCTGCTATGGCTCTGGCTGAGGCACCGAGGCTAGAGGGGCAGCAAAGCCCTCTGGGGAGCAGATTGGGGTTGGTACTTTTGCTGCCCCCACAGAGGGCACTTCCCCAGGCTTATGGATGAGGAGGACCAGCTGAGGGCACAAAGATGTGAGCTGTGACAGTGGCAGAGCTAAGGCTCGCCCTGGGCGCTGGAGGTCTTGAGGCCATGTGTCTAACACACCTCTGTGGGAGCGCGCTCCTGGCAGGCGGGGACCACTCAGTGTTCTCCCAGAGAACGAGCTGTGCACAGAGGCTTTGTTTTCCACTGTATCCACACCTGTAGCTGAGTGAGGCTGAGGCTGCCTCTCAGCTGGAAAATTAACACTTGAATCCTAAATAATAATAATTACTGTTTCTGGTTATTTTGAATCCACTGACAAAGACCTTTACAAAATAATTGCACTGATCAATCCCCTGTGAGTTACAGGGGAGATTCTTGAGTTGGTGTGTGATGAGAACATTAGTGGGAATTCTGTGATGGTGTTCTGTTTAGTAAGTGTAATTGTAAGGAATACATCGTGTTAAAATGCCTGACGTAGTGTCTTGTATAACACATGGTTTCCATCAAACAGCAGATGTTTCTTAGCCTCCCCTTAGAATAAAACATCATAATTTAACCACACCCACAACTCCGCAGCGAAGCAAGAGCAAAGGCATATGCTGCACATTTCAGATCTGTGTAGCTGCAGCTGGAAAGCACTTTCTAGGGTGAAATGGCCTTAAAAAGAAACAACTCAGGAATATCAGATAAGGACTCCTGGGAAAACTGTGCTTAATAGGAACTGTAGCTGTGGTTTACAAACAAACAAAAATGAAAGAATTGATTTCTACTTTTAAGACCTCTGGCCCCTGGATAAACTTCATGTCCCCAAGACAAAGCAGAGAAAAAGACACCCTTGCCATGCTTTAGATCATTTCATTTCACCAAAGGAAGGCTAGACAGTGTTTTCTCTTCTGTTCATAGTGAATCCTTCACATTTTTGGAAAACTGAGATATGACTTCTGTCATGGAATGCATCCCTTTATTTTTTTTATTTTTTGCTTTTCAGGGCCACACCCGCAGCATATGGAGGTACCCAGGATAGTGGTCTAATTGGAGCTACAGCTGCTGACCTATGCCACAGCCATAGCAACGCCAGATTCGAGCTTTGTCTGCGACCTACACCACAGCTTATGGCAACACCAGATCATTAACCCACTGAACGAGGCCAGAGATAGAACCCGCAACCTCATGGTTCCTAGTCGGATTCGTTTCCACTCTGCCATGACAGGAACTCCAGAATGCATCTCTTTAGAGTGTGCAATTCAGTAGGTTTCAGTATATTCAAAATGATAAGCAACCATCAGTATTGTCTAATTCAAGAACTGTTTCATTGGGAGTTCCCATTGTGGCTCAGTGGGTTAAGGACCTGACGTTATCTCTGTGAGGACACAGCTTAGATCCCTGGCCTCTGTCAATGGGTTGATGATCTGGCATTGCCAAAAGCTGCAGCATAAGTTGAAGATGCAGCTGGGATACCCCTGTTTCCATGGCTGTGGTGTAGGCTTCAGCTGCAGCTCCGATCTGACCCCTAGCCTGGGAACTTCCATATGGTGTGTGTGCCATGTAAAAAGAAGAAGAGGAAAAAACCTCAAACCCTGCTCCACCCACCCACCCCAACCAGGTGCCAGAGCAGGAGCTTGCTTCTCAGTGTGATGAGAGGGCCCAGCCACTAGATGGAGACATCCCTTCAGCGAATCTGCAGATTCGACCCCCTGACTTGTGCCGTGGGGTGTGGGGGGTTGCAGAGGGGACCCAGGGGGCTCTCTTGCTGGAAGGGGATTTCAGAGCTGGTACCTCCCACTATGCAGGCGAGGCAGGCATGCTCCCTCAAAGGCAATTTTTTCAAACAATTTTCCCCAACTGCTACACTGAATCCTTTGGTACAAGAGAGGATTTTTAGGTGACATGGATAAACATGTTTTATTTTACTCATTATATAGTTATTATATATTATATACATATAGAAAAAATATAACAAATACATTAAGCCCACGGTGTTATTTTATTTGGGAGGACAGGTTTTGTTTTTTAAGGATTACATTTATAATTAAAGAAAGCTATTAAGTAACTAAATAGCACAAGCGACATGTGAATATGGGAAAAGCAGTGTGTGGGCGCTCAGGCCCTGAGTCTGGGAACAGCGCTGGAAGAGTGGCCGGGAGGAGCCCTCCCCACAGTGAGAGCGGGAAACTTCCTTTCCAGAAACAGGCCATCAGTGCCAGTGTGCCTGAGGGTCATCCCTCCCTGAACCAGAGTCCTTTTCTCAGAGCACCCTCGGGAGGCCTGCCCTTTATGGAATTAGTGGTCACTTGTGCATGAGTGGGGACCTGTCTGTCACCATACACTCAGTGACACAGGGACCGGGGAGGGGGATGGACAGGGAGGATCTGGGAGGCAGCTCACACCTTGGAAGCCAGAGCCAGATTGGGAAGTGTGCACTAGTTGGTGGTCACATGGACACTGCAGCCTCCCGCTGACTCTCCTCTAGGAGTGCTCACCTTGTGTTCCCACGATGTTGGTGACAACCCTGTGAGGCAAAAGCCTTTTCCCACTTTCTCAACGCGGAATCTGACATTCGGAACAGCTGAGCAGCTTCATGGGTCCCAAAGAAATGGACTTGAATCTTGGTCTTCTAACTCTGGATCTTTCGCTGTGTTATAGTTTCTCGGAATCATTTCTGCCCCAGCACGAGAAAGTTCTTGCCCAATACATACGCTGAGTCTCCTTGTGTGGGGTGACCTCAGGCTTTCTGGTGGGGAAGGCCATCGGAGTGAAAAAACCTAAGACAGGATTTCCCTTCATGGCTCAGCGATTAACAAACCCAAGTAGGATCCATGAGGATGCGGGTTCAATCTCTGGCCTCACTCAGTGGGTTAAGGATCCTGCGTTGCCGTGAGCTGTGGTGTAATGTTGGCTCGAATCCTTCGTTGCTGTGGCTGTGGCTGGCAGCTGCAGCTCTGATTGGACCCCTAGCCTGGGAACCTCCATATGCTGCAGGTGCGGCCCTAGAATAGCAAAAAAAAAAAGAAAGAAAAAGAAAGAAAAAGAAACCCAAGACAGCGTGGGGTTTCTCTGGATCACAGTGCTGCAACCACAGGACGGGATTCACTACTAAGTCATTGTCTTCGCTCACACATTGTGGTGGTGCCTGGTCATATTGCATGAAAGGGTGTTTTTCCATTATAACCATCTGTCTGAAATGCTTGGGGGATACACATGCATTAAGGAATATGAAATTTTTCACAAGTAAATGAATAAGCTAGATAACAGAGTACCTGGTCTCAAAGAATTAACAAGCTAACAAAATCCTCCAACTTTACAAAGACCAGAGTTCTGTAAAGAAGCTGGTGTGGCACTGCCACCCTCGCTAGTTACCTCCAGTTCCTGGCACTGCCTTTCAGGTGTGTGTAGGTCACGTGCACTGCGTGGCTCTGGTTTGCATTCTTCCCTGTCACCACACTGGGGCACCATCAGACCTTTAAAAGCACACGTGTAAGCCGTGAGTGTTTCTGTAGGACAGTGTCCTCACATGGAAACGGCAGGACCCAGTTCAATGAACAGGGGAGAGGCTCAGGCTTTAGAGAGGCTGCCATGCTGTGCAGAGTGGGAGGCACTGAGGCCAGGGGTCCTGGGTGGGGCCTCAGGTGGGCTCACCCTGCTTCACTTGGAACAACAGACCATCCTGGTTGCAAGTGTGAGAGGAAGGCAGGGCCTCTCTGAGGTCGTCACACCAACAGCAAGTGGGTGAACCATCCAGCCGGGAGGTGGGGGCCTAGGTGACCCAGAGCTGGGAGGCCCGGGTGAAGGTTTGCAAGGGCACCCCCTTCACTGCTCCCCGCCATTTTCCACCTAGAAAGGGACCTAAGAGTCGTCACTCCTGATGAAAATCCCAGAACCCGGGGCAGCAGCATCAGAACAGCCTGTGGGTCCAGAAGGAAAAAGGCCCAGCAGGAGGTGCTGCTTTTGGCTGGGACGCCACCAGGACACCCGGACGCCGCCGAGGAAAAGCAGACTCAGTGGTCTGGCCTCGGCCGGGAGGCAGAGGTTCCAGAGCTGCCGTCTTCCTCCCTCCCTCTCATCCCCCTGTCTTCCTTTCTCTTCACAGATTTTTATTAGCAGAAAACCGATTTGTAGATGGTGTTGGTTATCAACGTCAAAAACAGTAATTACCAGTACATTTCAATTAAATGAGTTAAATTTACAAATGTGTAAAAAGTAGCTCAGAGAAAGATGAGCTCGCTTATTCAAATACAGTGGAAGCTGGGGATATACCAAAGAATTGACGCAGGATCTCAAAAAGATATGTGTGGTCCCCAGTGCACGGTCCCCTGAGCCAAAGTGGTCTGATGAAGAAGAGCAAAATGCAGTAAAAGACGAGGCAGTGTTGTTTATTGCTAAAAAGGAAGGAGATTCTGATTCAGGCAACAACATGGGTGAGCCTGGAGGACTTGAGCTGAGTGAAACGGACCCGTCACAGCATGTGAGAGACTTGGAGTGGCCAGATTCACAGAGAGTAGAGAGTGTGGCCAGGGCTGGGGAGGGGTGGTGGTGTGTGTAAGGGGGACAGAGTTTCAATCTTGCAAGAGAAGAAGGGTTTTGGAGATGAATGGTGGTGACAGATGCACAACAGTGTGACTGTACTTGGTACTGCTGAACTGTTTTCTTGAACATGGCGAGGATGGTACATTGTATGTGTCTTTTACTGCAATTTAAAAAATGCAGTGGGAGCTCCCCTGGTGGTACATCTTGTTAAGGTTCTGGCACTGTCACTGCAGTGGCTCAGGTTCAATTCCTGCCCTGGGAACTTTTGCAGGCTGTGGGTGCAGCCAAAAAAAAAAAAAAAAAGATTAAAAAAAAAAGAGTCAAAATTCAGGGAAGGAGCTAACCATTATCAGAAGGACCAGCCCTGTGGTGAAGCTGCCTTTGGTCCTTTGAAAGTGAGGACTGCTTTGGACTCATCAGTCTGCAGGCCCAGTCCCCCTCCCCTGGCAGACAGATAAAACGTGACACACAACAGAGTTGCCAGGACCCCTCTTTCAGGTGCACCCCGCGGGGTGTCGAGCCGCAGCGTCCCTGGGGTGAAGCTCCACTCTGCACTCCACCCTTGGCCTCATGGGGGCCACAATATTCATGCCCTTTCCTGTACTTTTCCCTCCGCATTCCATCCATCCCATGAGGGAATTCGTGACGTTCTTTACGTAGATGTCACTCTTTTCTTCCCGTCCCACACAGAGGGACCCTGAGCTAGAGGTTAAGGTCTTTTCCTCCCACTCAGACCCCAGTGGGTCTGGTCCTGCGGCGACTTGGGCTCAGGCCTGTCTCCCCACGATCCCTGCCACGATGCACCTCTTGGGCGGGAGAGAGTGTCCTGAGAGCCTCTCCAGCCCTTCAGAAGCTTCTCCTTAGCCCACGTGACCGGGTTGGAGAAGGAAAGAAAAGCAGTTAGAACAACACAGCAGGAGGGGCTCTAGAGGTGCAAGGCCGGGCAGCCCACCCGGCTTACACTGACCCAAAATAAGTGCCCTTATAGACACTTCTCAAGAGATGTTTTCACCCAAACGTTTAAGCCTATCACAGCATTTTAGGTCAGAGTTTCTAATTTAGAGTCCAGACATGGGCAAAGATGCATGGCAGAGCAATGGGAGTTGAACAGCACCTTCTCATTTTGTTTATTTATTTATTTAAGATTTTTATTTTTTCTATTATAGCTATATTTTTTCTACTATAGTTTCTATAGTTATATAGAACGTCTATCATACTTTCTCATTTTAAAAAGATAACATTTTTCACAAGGTTGGGACAATGCCGGGGGACCAGCCCAGGCCCCTTCTTTTCTGGTTCTGGCCCAGAGAGGCAAGGCCACCAATAGGAGGCCTAGAGAGGCAGCTCCCCAGAAACCTCTTGAGAAAAACCTGGAAGCTGCCCAACTTCAGAGCCCTTAAAAGCAGCGGCTTAGAACCTGGTGGACCAGCACATGGAAGATAAGTTTTTGTCTGAGCGCCACTCCAGGCTCTGGGATATGACACTGGTGTGGCCCCTCCCCCACATCTGGGGGTGTCACCAGACCAGAGTGGACATTTTTCCTGCCAGAGGCCACATGCAGGCCTCGGCCACTTGGCCAGGCAGCTGTGTCTCCCACTCTGGGTTGTCAGAAGCCAGCAGGCCCAGCCTCTCCCAAGTCTTCCAAGAACAGGACCCCCCAGAGCACCCCCCCAGCCAGCGCCTTCACTCCTTTGCACACAGCACAGCCGCTCAAGACTGTTCTGTCCCCACTCTGTGTGTCGAGTGAACAAGCTGGAGCAACTTCACAGAAGATTAGACCAAGAAATGCTTTTCCACCTGGAAAACAGAAATCAGACTGTCTCCTAAGCGGCTGGCCTCTTACCCCCGGGGGCACAACAAGAAAGTGCAGCAGAGCAGACCAGACCCGGGCCAGGTAGACAGCCTCTCCTTCGGGAGACACCGCCCAGTGGCTGAGCTGTGCCGGGTGTTTGGCCCCATGGAGCCTGCCTTCTCTGGGGCACATCCAGGAGAGGCACCCTTTGTGAGGTCATGTCCTGGTTCCTCTTTGTTATTAAATCTTAGCTTGGCCTGATGCAGCCATGACAGGGGCCCCCTGCCATCACCCTTGGCTGCTCTCTGCGCTCCCCCAACCCTGCCCTCCTGTCTACCCCAGCTCACAGAACACTCCCTCCTGGAGCTTGTGTGCAGATCTGATGCTCACATGCCCATCCTGGGAGGCAGCACAGACACAGAGATCAGCCCTGGCCTGGGAGCAGGGCAGCAGGATCCTGGCAGGATGGGCAGCCAGACATTAGCCTGGTTTTCCCGCTGGGTCTCAGAAATGCAAGCAAGAGGTGGGACAAGGAGGATCAGGTCACCAGGACCAGCAGATGTGGACCGAGGTATGGACTGTCCACACCCGCTGGTCCTTGGGGCCAAGGGTCTGCGGGCATCAGAGAGCTGTGCTCCTGCTCCGCCCTTGCCCTGGAGGTCCTGGATGGCTCTGTCTGCCCTCGTTTCCCTGCAGTCTGCCCTCCTTGGCGGTGGCGGTGCCCTCAGCAGAGGAATACTGGTGATCTGACCTTCCTCACTGGCCCCTCCTCATCATCTTGGCTCTGGGAGCACCGGGCGGCTCCAGAACTCCAGGCCCATCCGCTGGGACTCCTGGGGTCATTTCATCAACACCCAGGTCTTGTCAGGGCTCCTGCTCCCCTGAGGGTGCAGCATGGGTGACCTGGGTAGTTTTCATGTCGGCCCTATGGGGTGACCCCTGCTCACGGTGGGCACTGGGGGCCGGACGATGATGGGCTGCAGGAGTGAGTGCATGTGGGGGGCCAGGAAGGAAACCTCCTGGGAAGAGATGGAGGGGAGGGGTTGGAAGTGCAGCCAGCAAAGCGTCCAGCCCTTTACTTCCTTGAGCTTATTTCATGTTTTACAGAGAGTAAATTGGAGCACATAAGTTATTTTCCCTGAAAGTAGAATTCTGCCTCAAGATGGCCTGAGCCTTGTACTTGAGAGTTTTGCCCTAAACAGAAGTTGTTCCATATATGTTGACGCTGTGGTATCACCAAAGCCCTGGCAGGGAGCAAGCCTGTCACAGAAAAAGGATGTGATCCAGCCCTTTATAAATACCCACCTCCATGTCTGTCCTATATTTGCATCTTCGTTCAGATTTTGGGATTTTTTTTTTTTTTTTTTTTTTTTTTTTTTAGTGTCAGAATTCTCATTTATTTTACTTCTACTTTTACTTTTCTGGACTCCATCATACTATTAAGAAATATTTTAAAATACAAGTATAAACTAATATTGAGTGTAATTTACCTTAGCTTCCTTAAAAGCCCACCATCCCGTGGAAACCTGCTCCCATGCATCAGGAGTAGGAAAATATTGTGAGGTCTGGTGGACAACACACAGGACAAACTGCTCTCCGGACACTGACTGTGCCTCGGAAAGAGGAAGTGTTTGAGCCCTGCAGGCCTGGGGTCCTTGGACATGACTCACCACCCTTGTGGCTGGGCATAGGTCCGCCTGGAGACAGAAGCGCCTCCGGGAGGGACTCCGGGTGGTGTGGCGGCCACAGCACAATGTCTTCCCCATCCACCTCTCTGTTTTGGCTTTAAGTTTATAATCCCCCTGCCCAAAAGCATTAAAACACACATGAGGAGTTCCCATGGTAGCTCAGCATGTTAAGAACCTGACTTAGTATCTGTGAAGACGTGGGTTTGATTCCTGGCCTCACTTAGTGGCTTAAGGATCCAGCGTTGCCGTGAGCTGTGGTGTAGGCCAGCAGCTGCAGCTCCAATTTGACCCGTAGCTTGGGAACTTCTATATGTCCGCAGTGCACCTGTTAAAAAAAAGAAAGAAAGAAAGAAAAATTTACTCACATAAAAGGACAAATGAGATTAAATTTCAGCATTAACAAAAACTGATCCAAGGTACTCCATGTTCCTGGACTCAGACACTAGCTGAGCTTTGAGCTCAGGCTCTAGAAAGAAGCCTGCCATTCCCTCAAGTCTCAACTTGGAGTGATGCTGCCGGCCACCCACTCCCACCTTTTCCTTCATCCTCCCCACCCCTGGCCCCAGCCCTGTGTTGCTGTGAATTTGGGTTTGAGGAGAGCCTGCATCAGCTGTGTGGCAGGTGCAAGACTGAGCTCAAAGCAGGGTCTGGAGGCCTGGAGAGGGCAGTCACCCCACCCTGGAGCTTCCACCTGGCCACTGAAGCTCTCTATGGGGCTGACCGCTGCTCCCACCAGCCGGGAGTCTGGGGCTGGTGCCGTCAAGGGGCTGCAGTCCCACAGTAGCAGTGAGTGGTGTCCGCAGGAGCAGAAGGCCTTTCTCTTCAGGACAAGACTTGCTACAAGACCACCCACCCAGCAGTGAGCAGCCCAGAGCCTTAAAGGGTCTGTAACCGGTTGGCGGTGACAGCCAGCCCAACTGCCCTGAGCAGGCCACAGACTGGCAGCCTGGAAGAGTCATCCAGGCCCACCATGTGCAGGGGACACAGCAGGACCTCAGTTCCAGGGGACAGTCAGGAGGCAAAGTCAATGTCTGTCCAGTGGGAAATGAGTTGCCTCGAAAAGCAACCAGGTTGCCGGAGTGCAGGGCAGGGCTGTGGGTTTAACAGGACAGACATGGAGAGGGTCACTGGGAAGTGACTTTGAGGGGAAGGCACATGGGTGTCCCAAGCAGGAGAGACTTGCTGGTGTGCTGGGCTGTGCACCTGGCGTGGGACCCAGAGTTGCTCTGCCACAGCCCAGCACGTGGACGTCCAGAGCTCCTGAGAGACATGGCAGATCAATGGTGTTTTCCTGGACCCGGATCGCAAAGGCCGATTAGACTTGAAGTAACTGATGAACTTTCCACATCCCACCAGCATCTCCTCCTCCCTGGGAGACACGAGAAGACAATTTGATATTAATTATTAATATACTCATTTCAAGTGAAGCCTCCCTAAGGATAATAGCAATGATAATAAAGACAGGTGACATTTATTGAGTTATCCGGCCGGCACTGCTCTCTCCATCAGAGGATGATATCTCTCAGGTCAGCGTTTATTTTAAACGTATCGAGTGTGTTCTTAGAGACCAGGCTTCATCTTTCCAGGGGCACTTGCTCCATCTCCAAGCTGCTTTCAGCAGTTCCTCCATCTCTGGGTTACCAGCTGCTCTGGCTGCCTTTCAGGTATTCACAGCTGGCGCCTCTGCCCAGCCTGCCTCCACCCCGTGTGCACAAGGCACAGACCCAGCAGCACTGTCACCACACCTCTGCCTGCAGCAAGCCCACTGCTATCCTGGCAGTTTCCACATCCTTAGATTTGAGGATTCTCGCTGGAATCTTCTGAGGCATGATGCCCTGCCGTCTTGACTTCCAGCCTCCAGCCTTGCTCTTGAGCCCAAGACCCACTCTGTCTCCCTGTCCCCCAGGACACTGCAGCCCCTGCCCCGGCGGCACGTCTCTGTAGGATCAAGTCAGGTGTCCGCCTGGAGACCACGCCTCCAGTTCCAAGGAGCTGTTCTCCATTATTGCTTGATTTCCTCTTTTCCTTCTTAAATGTGCTCCCCTTTCCGGGGCTCCTGGAAGCCAAATGTAGCCCTTCCGGGCTGGGCCTGTGGCTTTCTTTTCCTTAAACTGTACTTCCTGGTAGATTTCCTAACATTGGTCACCATATTTCTAATTTCCAGGGCTCCTTGTGTTTGCTGTGTTTTCTATTGTAAACAGAGGGTTTGCATATATTTTCTGCCTGTGACACGTTTCTGAAACAATACTAAGCTTTTCTCCTGCACAGTGCCTGCTTGCATAAGCTCTTGTTGGAAGTTGATGTTTTTCACGTTGGAGAGTTTGCTCTGAGGTCTGCTTCTATTTGAGGGTAGGGAAGTGTGGGGGGGGGGAGCTTCTAGTGAGGGTTACGCCCTGTGAACTCCCCTGGGGATCTTCCTTCAGGCCGGTGGGAGTCCCAGAAAAGATGCTCTGGCCCTTGCCAGAGCCTGTCTGGACACTTGGCTTCCAGCCCCTGGGAGCCGGTGGTTCATCTGGCTGTCCTTCCTGCTGCCACACATCCTCCACTTCCCAGGCTGCCTCCTGTTCCCCTGTCTGTGCCGTTTTGTTTTACAACATCTCTGTGCTTGAGCAGAGCGATCAAATTTAAATGGAGATGAAAGCTAGATGTGTTTTCACTCTACATCTTCTCCCGACTGGTTCACTCTAATAGCACCGTTTCCATGTCTTTGCAACACCCTGGAGCAGGTGTTCAAAACCAAGAAGACAACAGTTCATGCCAACTAGTTGCTTCAGTAAATCTCCTACATCTTCCCACGTAGCTCCAGAACTTTCTCCTTATCCACTCTCAGGGGCTTCAAGGGCCTGCGGTTTCCTTTCCTGCTGCCTGAGACAGGGTCTGGCGCCAGGCAGCCCTCTGCTGGCCTGGGCCTGTGCGGTGTCTACCAGAGGGGTTCCATCTGGGCTGGTCCACACAGTTTAGCCCTCGTCTGCAGGGTTTCCATGGGTTTGGGGACATGCCTTTGGCGTGTGCATTCCGTCCATGTTGGGGCGTGAGGGTGGCGAGGACATGGGAACTGCCCCCGTCACTTTCCACTAGACTGGCCTCCTGCAGGTCATGTGTCCACCCACCACCCACCCAAGCACTCAGGTCTGCGGCCTGGCCTGCAGTCTGGAAGGGGCTGCAGGAGGCAAGCAGGTTCTGCATGAACCATGGTTCCTTGTTTCTCCTGCCCACCCTCCTCCAAAGCAGCCAGACCTGAAACTGAGGCTCTTAATCAGTGGGACCTGAGACCCAGCCGGGCCACCCTGCCTTTCCTTCTCTGGCCCCCGGGGAACGAGATGTGGAGTGGCCAGTTTGGGGCAGCCAGTGCCTGGGGGCCCTTCTCAAGGCCCAGGGCCTGTCAGAACCGTCCCTGAGGCTCCAACACCGATACTGGGTCACAGCATAGAAGCCTCTGATGGTTTTTGGCGGCAGCTCCAGGGGTCTTGCTGTTCCTTGCCAGACCCCGGTTTGCTCCGGGCTGGGCCCCTTCTGCTTGGCCAGCCTCCACCAGCAGCTTGGGTCTGCTCCTTTCATCGCTAGGCTTCTCCTCCAAGGGCGGGTTGTGAACATGACCTCCAGCCTGGCTTATGCATCCCGGTTGCTTCACTTCAAGTTAAAACTCCGATTTAGAATTCTCTCGGAAGCCTGACACCTGCTTATTTGGGTGTTAGAAACGAAAGTCTTCACTGGCCGGTCACTGCACTGGCTTCTCTCAAATGGACCGTCTCCCGTGAGTTGCTGGAGTTGCTGTGCGTGGCCAGCTGGCCAGTGCCAGACGCAATGAGTCTGTCAAGCTGGCTTCACATCAGGCCAGCTCTGGGCTGGGGGGGACGTCCACACTGCCAGCTGTCTGTTAGGGGCTTTTAAACACAGGCTTCTCCCAAATGCAGATTCCAGAAGTGGGTGGAACACTCCGGTGACTTCCTGATGGCTGTGGCCGTGGAACACGATGCAGTTATACTTAGCCCAGGCTGACAGCTCCTCCCGAGGGCCGCGTGGGCGCTAATAGGTGCCAGCTGTTGCATCTGAACCACTCAGATACAGAGGCCATTCCCATCTCCTTTGAGCAACAGAGCGGACACGAGAGAATAGAGGGTCCACGGAGCCTGTCCCCTGAGGCCCTGCATGCCAGACCAGTCAACCCGCAGAGGACTGACTGTCATAAAGTGGAAGTGACCAGACTTTATTTTATTTTATTTTTTGCCTTTTCTAGGGCTGCTTCCCGTGGCATATGGAGGTTCCCAGGCTAGGGGTCTAATTGGAGCCATAGCCACCAGCCTACACCAGAGCCACAGCAATGTGGGATCCGAGCCACGTCTGGGACCTACACCACAGCTCACGGCAACAGTGGATCCTTAACCCACTGAGCAAGGCCAGGGATCGAACCTGCAACCTCATGGTTCCTAGTCGGATTCGTTAACCACTGAGCCACGACAGGAACTCCCAACCAGACTTTAAAGAGGCAGCTTGTTCATTGTTTTAAATCTGGCCTAGTTCCAGACAGGTTGAAGGTAAATCATGTGAAATAAAATGTGTAAAATGAATGGAAAAGGAAATTGTGACCAGAGAAATGAGAGGTGGGCCTGAGGCCTAGGGGAACATGTGGAGTGGGTTGGGGGCCTGTTCTGGTGGCTGCACGGGAGGAGGGGGTGCAGCACGCCTGGCACTCAGAGGAGACTGGCCTCCTGCTGGGCCTGGACGTCCCACTGAGGGACATGCAGAGAGAACCCTGAGCCCACAACCCCCAGCAAACATGGCAGGTACCCCAATCAGGTGCCCCTGTCAAGATCCCACCCAGGACTGGGCTCCTGTGGGGTGAGGACCCCCATGGCATCTGGGGAGGATGGAGCCACATGGGGTGTGGCCAACTGCTGTCCCTCGGTCTCGGCACCTGCTGGGACACTCCAAGTTCCCACAAAGTCTGGAGGTGGATCAGGAACAGATCCATCTTCCGAGGGTGGCGGAGCAGTGGTCTCTGGACCATTTATCGAAGAATCTCTTCTTTGGTTGCGATGGCCCGCGTCACGTTCCGCGCGCTGCTATGCGTCCTCACCTGCTCCTGGCTGTCAGTCCCATTCCCTCTGTCTGTCCAGTCCTGAGCTGCCCCCTCATGGCCTCAGTGGCTGCATTTTGTGAATCTTTAACTGCGTTGGAAGCACAAATACTTCCTAGAACTGCAGGGTTTTTGTTTTGTTTTGTTTTGTTTCGTCTTTCTTGATACTTTTCCAAAAAAGAAAAATGAAATTTTCCAAGTTTCAACCCAAAGGGATGGACTGACTCAGGGCCGGTCATCGTCTCCCCAGGTGACTGTGCAGACTTGTGTCGGGTGACGGGCTCGGGATGGGGACTCGGCTACAAGGGTCCAGCCTGTGAGTCAGGGGCCCATGTCCTCGCACCTGCCATGGTGTCCTCAGGAATACGGAAGGGAAACTTCCGGTTTTTCTCTGAAAGAGGAAGCTGGGATCCATCATGAGTGTTTTCGGTTGGTTTGTTTCTTCTTTCCCCAGAGACGTCTCTCTGCGGGTGAGACATCCCAGCTCACAGTGAGGGCTCACAGGAAAGTCCCTTGACCCCTGGCCTCTCTGGATTTCCGTGCTGTAATTAAACTGCCTTCACAAGAATGTTACTTAAAAAATGTTCAGAACAGGTTGCTGGCCTCTTGAACTGCAACCGTTTGCTCTCAAAAGCATAATGTTGTTGTTATTAATATTTTAAATATTTTCTTTAATATTGAGGGTTAGGCTCTAAATAGAAACCCCCTATACCTGAATTTCCCATGGCAGATATGTCGTCATGAGGTTCGTGATCTCCAAGGTGGTGCTATGGTGGCCGCACCAGTTAATGCCATCCCTTAACCCTGTAGATTAGCAAGGATTTACAAGACCCTGTGCTGGGACTCTCCTGACATATTACCACTTAGAGCTTAACTTGGCCTAGGTGGGGTCTTCAAGGCTCAGTGAAACTAAACTTCCAGCTGTTATACATTAGGATTCTGTCAATTCAAACTCACTTATATGACAATATAGCAAAGGAAATTTATGGCCCCTACAGCTGACAGGCTCACAGGGTCAGGCTTCAGGGATGGTTTGATCCAGCAGCTCAATGACACCAAATAGTTTCTTTTGTTTGAAATTTTTGGTTCCATTTCACCCTGAGGCTGGTTCCACCTGCCATCACCAGGGGATTCTGACAATGCTGTGAGAGTGAGGGTCTCCCTGTCCTAGTATTGGAGGCTGGATCTGAGGGCCACTCTAGGAGGCTATCTTTGGGCTACATGTCCAATGGCAGGGGAGAGTGCTGTGCTGGATGGCCCCTCAGGGCTGGGCTGGGTCAGCCTTCCCAAATGCAGATCCTGTGAGTACGGAATCTGGACCAATTCCCTCACTTCCTGGTGTGTAAGATAACAGTGCTGAGCTAACAGCTCCCTGAGGGCCCCTTACACCCGGTTCTCTTTCTCTCAGCCTTGGCCAGCGGTCTTGCCCTCAGAGCACAGGGCAGGGGCATAAGGAACGCCTTCTTCTGTGGGTGCAGGTGACCTGGGGAATTTTAGAACCTGGTCTTCCCTCCGCAGGACTTGGTTTGTCAGCACTGGGACATGGGAGATGGATGGACTTGGATTTGGTACATTGGATCCTCCACATGGCTCTGTCTGCAGGTGTCACCAAAACAGAGGGCCTGAAGGTGGGTCCGCAGTGTATCTAGGACAGTAATGAGTTATATTTAGGAGTTCCCATCGTGGCTCCATGGTAATGAACCCGACTAGTATCCATGAGGATATGGGTTTAATCCCTGGCCTTGCTCAGTGGGGGATGCCCCAGAGGGCGCTGGGACAGATTGGAGTGTCAGGGGAGGGTCCCAGAGGAGACTGGAGCCTAGAGAGGGCTGGGAACAGAGTTGGGGTGTCAGGAGAGGGGGCTGGGGGCAGACGTGGGGTGACTGGGGATGACTCCAGGCTCCAGTCTGATGCCCCTCAACATGCTGTGGGCTGGCGTGCGGAGGACACCAGCCTCTGCGTGTGCCCGTCTCAGCAGGTGCAGATGTGGCTGGTTTCTGTCGTGAGGAGGGATAATAGGGAGCACATTTTTCCACACACACTGAGTAATTAGCTGAAACCGTTAGAAAGACTGTGGGCTGGAGCAGAGGACCAAGGGGTCTGGAGAAATTCACCAGCTTCTCCAGATCTGCTTCTTCATTTGCAAAACAAAGGAATTAGAACAGAAGATTCTAGCAAGTGATTCTGCTTCCATATTTTCTTCACAGGTGTTCTTTCATTTGTTGACTGAAGACAAAAGAACAGCCTAAAAGTTTGAGTGAGGTTTTATTCTGGGAATGGTAGTTCTGAGATGCTGCTGGGAGGTTTTGGGAGGGGGGATGGGATATACAGGAGTTTTTCTTGAAAAACGCCCTTGAGATCAGACATCAGAAGATCACTGATAGTCACAAAACCCAAGACTTTACAAGTTAATGACTTTGGTGCTTTTCCATGTGAGGGAAGATGCAAGAGTCAGGCTCCTTGAAATCAGTCTTGACCGTGCATCCTAACTGCCTGCTCTCTCCTCCCTGAGTCCCCTCAGGGCGTACCATCCAGCAACCTGAGGGGCTGATGGCTTGGGTGGGCAGCATTCATTGTTTACTTAACTGGCAGGCAAATTTTTTTGTCCTATATTCATTTGTTGTTTTATACTAGCTTAAAAAAAAAAAACCCACAGTGATTTTCAGTTCATTCACTGAGCTGTGGAGTCTTCCCAACAGTCCATTTTACAAATTTCCATCTCTTCAAAGCAGCCCTGCACCCTGGCCCCCAGCTCCACTGTCCAACCCCCACTGCCCACTCTCCACTGTCCCCCCCGATTCCCAATGTCCCACCCCTTACTGTCTAGCTCTCACTGTCCACCTCCTACTATCCTGCTACCCACTTTCCAGCCCCCACTGCCCACCCCCACTGTCTCACTCCTTACTGTCCACCCCCCAATGTCTTGCCCCCACTGTCCACTCCCACTGTCCACCCCTCACTGTCCATCCCACTGTCCAGCCCCACCGTCTGACCCCACCACCATCTGGCTCCCACTGTCTGGCCCTACTGTCTGCACACACATCCTGATCCCGACTCTTTAGCCCTCCATTGTCCAGCCCCCACTGTCCTTCCAGCCCCCTCTGTCCAGCCTGGCCCCATTGAGCTGCTTGCTGCCCATGGACTTGCCTTCTCTGGACTTTTCCTGCATGTGGGTTGGACACGTGTTCCTCTGGATAGCCATGGCTGCTTGTTTTTGGCGGAGCATCCTCCCTCTGGCCTCACAGGCAGCATGGGCTTCTCTGTGTCACCTGTCAGGGACAGTAGTTTAACAATCCTCTTAGATGTCCCTAAAACCCACACTGGGGCTCAGGGGGAGGTGCTCTCATGCTCACATGGCCACCAGGCCCAGCCCCACTGAGTGGTGAGGCCAGGGGACCATGTCCAGTGCCACTGCCTGTGTCAAGCACACTCAAGGGACCTGCTTCCCAGTGCTGGTGCACATTTCAGATTGTTCTTCAGGACGGTCCGGGCCACGTGGTCAAGGGTGGGGCAGTGGATCCCGGCTCACAGCTGCTTATCCAGAAAGGGATGGTGCTGTGCATATGGGAAGTGTGGCACCAGGAGCGAGTGAGCCTCCCTGACCGGCACCAGCAGGCCTTCCCTACTGGCTCCCTGCGGGAGAGCATCTCGTGGGCTTTGGCAGTGTCAGCTCGCCCGTGCTGCCCTGCCTCCCAGATTGTGGTGACAGTGACACTCTGACTCTGCTGATGCTCACTGTGCCAGGCGCCTCTCAAGCACGTGCTCGTGTTAACTCGGATAATCTCTCACCCACTTCCGGGACATGGAGACCGAGTCCCAGGGAGTTTCCTTTGTGATCCCTGCACACCCAGCTCTGGTCACCCCTCAGCTGGAAAACACTCCGTGGGCACTCTACCTTCTTGTTGGAACTTGCGTCCAAACCCAGCTGAGGGTGGGGTCCTCCTAGGCCGTCCAACATCCCCCTCCCCCTAACATGCCTGTCTTTGTTGAGCCCCCAAGCCCCTGAGGCTCTGGCTCCCTCAGGGGTCCTGACCCACAAGCCCAGTCTGTCCCCACCTGGTGCTGCCTCTCCACCCAGTCCGGAGCTGGGTCCATACCTGGATGCCTGCCTGGCTGCACAGGCCCACCTGCGGGGTAGCTGGGCCAGAGGACATGAACCGCGAGTGTGTGCCTGTCATAGGGGACACTGGAGCGGGAACGAGAACATAGCATCACTCCAGAGGCTGCAAAGGTCTTTCCCTTCCTCTCTCTTTGCTAAGAAAGCATATGGGAGGGATTCTGGGTCCACTGGCCATTTTGACTCTGAGGGCATTAACGCAGAAACCCATTTTCTCTGTTCACAATTTGTTTGCACAGAACTCACCAGCTCTGCCACAGGAGGGCACAGACCCCCAAGCAGGTACAGGTGGTATATTTCCCAATGGCACCTCCCAAAGCTCCTTTGAGGGGCAGAGGCTGTGAGCTGGCCTCGAAGTGGCCATCATGGGCCCAGGTTGTGCGCTCTATCCAAGGGCTCACGGCTGGTGCGGGATGGGTGGGTGGGGGGCTGCTTTGCTTCCTCCCTCCTCAGGTCCTCTTCCACAGCTGCTTCTCCTGTGCTCACCCCTCCTAGTCTGCCAAATTGAAGGCACTTGAGGGAGCTTCTGGATGAGGAAGGCTTTCAGTACATTTTGGTGAAAGGGTGGTTCTTTTTTGTTTGTTAGTTTTTGTTACTTTTGACAATTGAAGTATATGTGATTAAGTGTTGCTTCTTTAGACCGAAACCAAAGCCTAAACAGAAACTGGACTGATGCCCAGGCCACTGTCTGTGCCCACCTTCCAGAGCACGTGTTCAAGGAGGCAGTGGCCTGGGCTGGCAGGTGGGCCGATGTAGGCTTTTCAGGAAAAGCATCCGCAAAACATAGGCAAGTTGGCTTTGTTATATTTACTGTTTTAAGACCACGTCATGTAGACTTTCTTGATTTGTAAAATCAAAAGAGGAAATAAAATGAAACATATTTGTTGTTTTACTGAGAGCTATAGTTATCAACGTTTGTTTAAAATGAAAGAGATGTTCCTTGCTCTGTACAGTAGCGGTGTCTTTGAAGAGCAGATTAGAAGTCGGATTTTGGTCCATTGCCTTGCCTGGCTACAGTCTAACTACACTGGAGAAGGGATGAACATGTTAGTGAAACAAAAGCCCCTCGTAGTGAAATCCTCCAGCCTCTTTGTTCTGTTCACTTAGACTCTGCAGTAGGAGGCTTCCTTCCATTGTGTCATCAGGCAGGGAAAACCAAGTTTAACCAACCGCGTCACCAGGCGGGCCTTTGTCTTCTGTTGTGGAACCGAACTGACCATTATGAGAA
This sequence comes from Sus scrofa, assembly GCF_054392235.1. NCBI lineage: Eukaryota > Metazoa > Chordata > Mammalia > Artiodactyla > Suidae > Sus > Sus scrofa. Next base: position 156,666,973 of record NC_139383.1, read on the forward strand.
GGTTTAAGACGAACAGCAGGGCTTTCTTATTATTCCTGCTGACATTTTACTGAAAGTCACAGGTTGATCCGGGACTTTGAATTTGCGCTGCATCCGACTGCTGGATGAGAATGCATCCACACATGTCAACCGAAAATACTTTCCAGGGTTATGGAAAAATATTCTGACCTATCGCCAGACGATTCGTACTCCAGACGAGGCTTGTCTGCTGCGATGTCGTCAGAAAAGCTCGCTGGCAGCTGGAGCGGGGAAGGCCGGTCTCCGCCCTGCTCACTGTATTGATCCAAAGAAGATTTTCCACATTACTTGGACCCGACCCGAATGCCTGCGACACCACTGAGACCTCTCGTTACAAAGGTAATGGGGCACAGAGCTGTGCCCCCCGCCTGTGACACCATCCGAGCCAGGCCACCCTCGTAAGGAGCACACTTGACCCCTCGTGGTGGCAGCGTGGCTGGGAGGCTGAGGGCTGAATTACACCAGGGGCCTTGAGGTAAGCCTGTGGCCGCCTTGGCCTCCTGGTCCCCTGTGGTGTGTCGTCTTAATGTCACCACTAAACTTTGCTCCCAAAAGGAGGGGGACAGAGGTGGTGAGGAAGGCTTGCTTCTGTGGACAATAAATTGTTTACTTTGACCCGTTTGGGAAATAACTCTTCTCTCGATAAGATATCCAAACTCGACAGAATCTCCTCCATCAAAATCCAACGCAAACGCACCAGCCTAACTTTCAGGTCCATGTCAGAAACCCCCCTGGCCTAGGCCTGCTGGTTTGTGCTGAGCCCTCCTCAGTCAACTCATCCACTCGCTCACATACTGGAAATGCCGGCTCAGCCTGGGCCTGGGCCCCGAGGCCCTGAATCCAGATGCCCCCCCACCAACACAGAGCTTGGGGAGGCTGTGGGGGCTGCCGGGGCCTCGAGTGACAGCAGGTGACTCAGTCAGCTGTGAGGGCTTCATCTTGCGGGTTCCTTTCCATTTTATCGAAGTGGTAAAAGTGCAGAAGGACGTGCAGCCAGGCCCCTCCCCTGCCCCCGAGGAGAAAGGCCCACCTACCCCCCACCCCTGATTCTAGGCCATGGTGCTTGGCTGGTTTCTCCAGGGTGTCCCTGAGCCCCCACAGCCCATCACACTTGTTGTTGTCTGGTTGATACGCGGTATGGCCAAAGGTGTTCTGTGTGCTCCCTGCTCGGCCATGGGGCCTACGGGACACCGGGAGGTCTGGAACTGGAGGCTTTGGACGTGGACTTGGGAGCAGTGTGGACAAACCACTGTGTTAGCGCCTGAGCTCGTGCCCACCCCCGCCCTGTCCAATAATCCCTCCTCCTCCCTGTATGGCTGTTACCGTTCTGTAGTTGTGTTGCTCTCTCTGCGCACCTGTCACGAGGTCTCCCAAACTCCCCAGAGCTGTCAGGGGCACACCCGTGGATGTCCACCTGCTCTGTTTTTCCCTTGTCTCCTGCTCCGGGGGACTATCGGGGTGGAGGTCCCCTCCCTCTGGTCTCCCTGTCTGGTCACCTCCCCATCTGGGCAGTGCAGTCACACCCGTGAAGGTTTGGAACCTCTGAGGGTCAGGGCAGGGGGAGCTGAGGCAGGCGCCAGGAAGGGGGGACACTAGAGGGACCTCGTGTGGGCCTGAAGGGTGGGAAAGAAGGGGAAGTGGGCAGGGAAACCTCAGCCTTGTGCTCCACCAAGGGAGGCGAGAAGGGCCCGCTCCCAAGGCTCTCAGCAACCTTGGCCCCTGGAGTCAAACAGCAGGTCAGCTGCCTGCCTCGCCCAGGCTTCTCAGACTCCTTGGGCTGCACAGATCCCACAGGCACCGGGACACCCAGGGCTGAGTGCCCTGAATTCGCTTTGGGAACCACAGAGTTGAGGCCAGGCGGGTGCTCTGTGTGTGGCACGTGCCCATCACCAGGTGCCTGCCTCGCTATCCACCTTGCAACACCTCGGTGCTCCTGAAACTCAGTGACCAGTCCTCCTGCACCCCCTCTGGGGGGGGGGGGTCCCAGGGCCTGGAGGACCAGCTGGACTCCCAAGGCCACTGAGGCCACTGTAGCCCCTCCCCTGCCCCGGGACCCCTGGCTTCCTCTCACCTCCTCACCCTTGCCTGTGTGCTGTGCCTGGGGGCCCCCGCAGGGCCTAAGGGAATCCCTCCCCAGAGGCCTGCTAGTGGCTCCTCATATGGGGAGGGGCCACAAAGAGGTGAACCTGCACCCTCCCTGCTCCCCGCCCACACTTCAGATGAACAATAAAGATTCAGGACACACTTAAACGAAAATATTATTCGTTGTTCTGAAACTCAAACTTCACTGGGCATCCAGTATTTTGTCCGGCAACTCAAACAGCAGGGCAGGAAAGCCTGGCTGAGTTGCCCGAGTTCCTGTGGCATCTGGGGGCACCACTCAGAAGCTCAGCCCAGGAGACCACGCGCGCTGGGCTCTTGTGTCAAGGAAGGGAGTTGTCCTGTGTTTGTTGTCCTGTGTTTGCAGCAAGCCGGTGCCCAGGGGCAGGTGGCCTGTTGAATGAAGTTTTGGTAAGTGAAAACAGCCTTTTGAAAGGCCTGGAGCTGGAGGAATTAAGAGAGAAGCTGGGGGGGCCAGACAAGGCTGACTGCCACTTGACACCCTTAAAGAGACCTTCGCGGGAGACAGAGCTCAGCAGGCTCTAGAGAGAAGCTGGCAGGGCCGGAGGGATAGCTGCGAACCCCGAAAGGGGCAGGGTCTCCGCATGGCAGCTCCTCAGTCATGGACAGTCCCCATCATGCTTTCCTGAAGGCCCTCTACAGCTGTGACAGGGATAAGAGGTCACAAAAGGGCTTCTTAGAGGCTCCAGGTAGTGTGACTAGTCTGCAGGAAACTCATAACTCCTTTCAAAGTTATCAAAGCCCCCACCCAATTTTGTTTATGTGGGTTGCACATAGTGATATGCACCGTGTTAGCAATTAAAACTGAGAAATTTAAAATACTCATCAATCGATTCATTTAGAAGGAGCAATAATAAACCCAACAAGTGTTGCCATAAGTAACATTTTTGATGAAACAGAACAAAAATTTTAGTGAGAAAAAATGGCATCATTTTACATTTTTGCAAATGTCTTTGGTGTCTGGTCTAACAGTTGTTTTCTCTCACATCTGTGTCTGTGTTTAGACAGCTCTGGTTGGAATATAAGAGAAAATGGGGCACAGTGAACCCTAAGATGGATTGCTGGATTATTTCTAGTTCTGTCTTTGCAGGTAATTGTGCATATTCTTTGCTACTATACAAAACTTGATCAATAGAGTGTCTTAAAGGTGAGCTGCCTTTGGAATCTGAAACCACACCACAGGCTTCTCAGCCTGTGAAATCACTGTGACATCCTGGCCTCCTCATCTGCCTTGAATCCGAGTGGATTTGTCATCTGAGAATGGTTTGGACTTATGGTCTGGATGCATGGTCCTTGCAGAAAGTTTGTTCCTTGGGTCGTGCAAATCTTCCAAAGGCTGAAATTTTTTTTTTTTTTGTCTTTTTTTTTTTTGTTGTTGTTGTTGTTGCTATTTCTTGGGCCGCTCCCGCGGCATATGGAGGTTCCCAGGCTAGGGGTCCAATCGGAGCTGTAGCCACCGGCCTACGCCAGAGCCACAGCAACGCGGGATCCGAGCCGCGTCTGCAACCTACACCACAGCTCACGGCAACGCCGGATCGTTAACCCACTGAGCAAGGGCAGGGACCAAACCCGCAACCTCATGGTTCCTAGTCGGATTCGTTAACCACTGCGCCACAACGGGAACTCCCCAAAGGCTGAACATTTTTTATACAATAGCAGAAAGTCAGGTTTGTCCAGACCACCACGAACTGCCTCAGAAAAGTGGTTACAAGGGTTCCAAAATTCCAGTTTTTGTTTGGAAGCTCAAATTTTGTCATCATCTACAAATTTTGCCTGTTGTTTCCTTAAAGCAACAGGCTGACCTTGTTCAAGTCTAGAAAGTGTCTGCTGATGCCCATGTCTGAATGACCACCCTTTGTTGTTCTTTCAGTTGAAGCAGGGCGGGTTCAGCCCACATGCGGACCACATGCTTTTCTTCAGGCACCAGAGCACAGGTAACAGGAGGCCTCTGTGTTGTTTCCAGTTGCTGACACAGAATATCAAAAAGACCTGTATCCAGGGGTTGAGATGGGAAAAAATTAGTACTTTTTGCTTTTTTCCAGGGTGTTTTTTAGTGAAGCTAGCATTACCTTGTTCCGCTGCATATGTGTGATGGACCAGCTCAATCTGGGGCCACATGGGGCTTGTGCTTAGGACCAGCCATCTCACCTGCCAGGGTCTTGGATCAGAACAAACGTCCACATGGAGAAGGACAATGACATCTTGCATGGGTGCTATGAGCCAGCTCTGATCTGTGGACCCAGGCATCCACAGAATTGCAGCTGGAGTCACACATGCTGGCAGTTGGCCAACTGCTGCTATTTGCCTGGTGGTGGTTGGAAAATTTGTAGAGTGAAACAGAGGAAAGGCCAGTGTGCTGAGGTCAGGGGTCGCAGATCCTGGTCCCTGTCCTGGTCCTGACAGCCGTGTCCAGTGACCATGTGGACCAGACCCTCTTTCCTTGTTTGTGAAACACGTGGGAGTAACTCCTGGCCGCAGGGCCCTTTCCTTTGCGAGCCTGGCTTTCTGTTTACGGATGTCCCCATCCACGTGGTCTTCTGGGCACTGAGGGAGGCCCGCCCTCACTGAGCAGGAGAAAACCTACACTGGGCTCAAGTTGGGAAACCTCTGCTATTATGTCTCCATGTGTTTTTAATGTTGAATATCTGTGAACAAAGTTCTCATTAATCTCTGCTGACATCAATCTTGCATCGAGGTCCCGGATATGGAGCTAGAGGAGCTTGAGTCTCCCCTTTGTACAGGAGGAGGCTGGAGCTGGTAGCCCTGCCTGGAGCAGCTGGTGTCCCTGGTCCAGGCACTCGAGCTAGTGAGGTGGAGGGGCTGGGGCAAGAAGTCTACCCCCCGGGCTCTGCTTCCTGTGGTTGTCAGTTCCCACTGTAGATGTGAAGTCTGGTCATTAAACAGGATTTCTGGTCTCTCTCTCGCTCTCTCTCTCTCTCTTTTTTTTTTTTTTTCTTTTTAGGGCCACACCCAAGGCATATGGAAATTCCCAGGCTAGGGGTCTAATCAGAGCTACAGCTGCCAGCCACAGACACAGCAACTCGGGATCCAAGCTGTGTCTGCGACCTACACCACAACTCATGGCAACGCCAGATCATTAATCCACTGAGCAAGGCCAGGGATCGAACCCACATCCTCATGGATTCTAGTCGGATTTGTTAACTACTGAGCCATGAAGGGAACTCCCGATTTCTGGACTCTTGGTAGGCTGTTTCTGCCTCGCTGTCAAGCAGTTCCTCCATCAACCTCCCTCCCGAGTGTGACCATCAGCAACCTGCACTTTTACTGTGTCCGCTGCCCAGAGCCAGGAGTGCCATGCCCTTAACAGGCACAGCCTTCAAGCATCGCCCTTGCTGGGTGAGTGGGCTCAGCAGAGGCCAAGGAAAGGGCCAGTTAGCACCCAGCATGACCATCTTATTGTCACACACAGTCATGCCCAGACCCCCACCCTGTCTTTAAAAAAAAGGGCGGAGAGGAGTTCCATCGTGGCGCAGTGGTTAACGAATCTGACTAGGAACCACGAGGTTGCGGGTTCGATCCCTGGCCTTGCTCAGTGGGTTGGGGGATCTGGCATTGCCGTGAGCTGTGGTGTAGGTCGCAGACGCAGTTCAGATCCCGTGTTGCTGTGGCTCTGGTGTAGGTTGGCAGTTGTAGCTCCGATTTGACCCCTAGCCTGGGTACCTCCATATGCCACGGGAAGTGGCCCTAGAGAGGCAAAAAGACGAAAAAGAGAGAGAGAGAGAGAAGGACAGCAGACTGGTTTCTGGACACTCCCTCCCCTCTTACCTGTCCCTGCCTCGCCTTCCGTTTAAGACCCCGGGTTGGGGATGGGGGGTGATGCTCTGCCCCTGCCTTCCGGCTTCTAAGGGAAGGACAGAGCTGCTCCAATAAGGAAGCAAAGTGGGGTGACGCTGGGAAGGGCACCCTCAAGAGAACCATCTCTGACCCGTGCAACCGGCTAGAGGAGGCAGCAAGTTCCCTGGTCTTGCACATTCATCTCAAATAGACATTTTTAGCAGCTACTGTTCTGAGCACCAGATGTTATTTGTAAGACCTGCTCACACAGATGGTTTCAGGTGTGCATCTGAGCCAAGCCAGGTCTCATGGTGGCCGGCACTGCCTGCGCTGTGTATGGCGAGTGGCCTCAGGCAACGCCTTGCAAGCTTCTGGGAACCCTGGCCTCTGGGAAGGTCGCGCCTGCCTGGCCTGGAGCAAAAACCAAGGCCCATAACCCTGGATAGCAGCTGCAGCTTCCTGCCAGGTCACCACCAGCTTCCGGGGCTCCCGTCCAGCGACCAGCTCCCACGAGCATCAGGGGTTCCAGGGTTTGCTCTGATGTATGTGGAAGTGACCGTGTGGGAGAGGAGACCCAACTGTCCTCCAGCCTGGGATGGCCTTGGGTTCCAGCTGCCAGGCGGGGCCTCAGCACCAGCTCTTTCTTTCAGGCCTTGTGGTTGGGCTCCCTGTCAGGTATAAGCCTGGACACTGGCAGCAACCTAGGAGCCAAGGCCAGCCTCAGACCCCGAGCAGCCCCTTCCTCATCCCACTCCAAGAGCCTGTCCAATTCAGCAGCTGAGGGTTGCCAGGTGGGGTCACTGAACTTCCATCTGTCTGATGCGTCTCAGAACCTTGCAGCTGCTTTCACTGTCCTGGCCATGGCCTCGTGTTAGTCACCCATTGGATCTGCCAGGCAAGTGCCAGATCCCTCTGAGCAGACAAAGGAGACCCTCCTCATTTCAGGGTGGGAGCCTCTTCCCCTGGGCATTGTCAAGGGGCTGTCAGAGCCCAGCCTGGGCCCCACCCTCGTCCCACACAGCAGGGCACTGCAGCCAAGGCTCCCTTCCCTGTGCTCATTAGCACCAATGACAGTTTTGAGAGACAAACACCCCTCAGCAGAAAAGAAAACAAACCAGACGCACCTACACAGATTTCCCTCCTGACTCACCAGGTGTCAGTGCCGTGGGTGGGACTTGACTGCACACATGGCGCACCCTGGTCCTGCCTCAGGTCTTGGCTGGACCACAGGGGATTCTCGATCCCCTCACCTGCCTGGACAGAGTGGGAGGTGCACACCAGGACAGGGAGGGGACCATCCAGGTGGGGTTTTGGGCAAAATGAGCACATTCTGCAGGTACAACTGTTGGATCCAAATGCAGGCTGGGGTGTTGCTCTCAGATTGTGTTTTCTTGGGCTAATTTGCTAAGTTCCCTCTAAAAAGCAAATGCCCAGTTTACGAGCAGGATGGCTTGAGCCCCTTTACCTCTGGCCACAAGCCATTCTCCTGTGGGGTTGGTGACACTCGTGGATGAATGAGCACAAGGAGGATGTAAGGGGTCCATGGGCTGCAGAGGGAGGTGAAACAGACCCTCTGGGAGCTGCCAGCCTGGCCAAGTGAGGGGGAAACATCTCAGTCACTCCTGACCTGGCCTGGCCAAGCTGCAGAGGTGAAGCCTCCTTGGCTGCCCTGCCAGGGCTCCTCTACCTCAGCACAGCTGCCAGGGGCCAAATCAGGGTGAGGCAGGCTGGGAGCCCATGGCTGACACAGAGCTGGTCCCCAAGGAGGGCGAAAGTGATGCAGGCCTGACCATCCATGTCTGACCTCTAGTTGGCCTAGGGCCTGGGCCCTGGCCCTGCAGGTCCTGGATGGCTCAGGCTTCAGGGATGATGCTGGGATGGGGGCTTGGGTGTCATCCTCTGTGAAGGGACTGGGCAGCACCTGAGCTTGGGGTGCAAAGCTCAAGCCCCAGGTGATAAGCAGGTGGTAGGAACAGACTGCCAAGGTGATGCTGTGGGAAGAATCCACGCTTGAGAGACCCCGGGATTTTCTATAAACACAGGAAACCCTGACATCCCAAGTCACTGTGGGGAGACCCCCAACATCCCAGGTCAGTGTGGGGAACCCTGACATCCCAGGTCAGTGTGAAGAACCCCAACGTCCCAGGTCAGTGCTGGGGAACCCTGACATCCCGGGTCAGTGATGGGGGACCCTAACATCCTGGGTCATGTAGGTTACCCCAATATCCCAGGTCAGTGCTGGGGGGACCCCAACATCCCAGGTCATGTAGGAGACCCCCAGCTCTCCCAGTGTAGACACCCCATCTGTTGTTTGCCAATTCCACCTTTTCTGGGACAGCAAGTGGTTATAACCGGGGGCATTTCCAAAGCTGTGTATAAAGCTCTGGAAAAGCTGTTCTAAAGGAGTTTCCATTTGCAGCAGAGGGGTTATGTCTCAGTATCACGCAGCCCCTCTGTTCAGCCACGTCAGCCCTGTGGCTGCTCCTCTGCTAAGTCGGTTCACGTGGCGTTGGTCTCCTGGTTTTCATCAGCGCTGCCAGTCTGTGTCCCTTCCTGGTCCAGCTCCATCTTCCGGCCGTCTCCATGCATCTTCTTGGTCCCTCACACATTCTCTCTGCTTTCACTCCCGTGGCTGCGTTTCCTGTGCTTGAGGACAGACTTCTCTGGGGGGCCAGGGGGAACCACTTCTCCTGGAGCAGCCCGCTAAGAAGCCCGCTGGGTTGTGGTGGCATCTGCCGCTGAGAATGCAAACACCTGAAGCCTGAGATGGCAGCAGAAGCAGCCCTTGAAAGGTTGGGTAGGTCAGAGTCCCTTCCTGTGCCGTGAAATTTCCACTCTTTGAAAAAGATTTTCTTCTGACTTTTTAAATAAAAAGCATGCATTCCAGACAGAGTCTGCATATTGCCTTAACAAATGTTGGGAATAAACTCTTCACATCGTTTGGAATACAGACTAGAGTTTGGGCTGACCCAGGGGGTCCCGAATTCCAGGCCACTGTGGACCAGGCAGGGGCCCGCAGCTCCCTGGACCTTGGTCTCCTCTCTGTGCAGACAGCAGAGTCTGGGGACAAGGGGGAAGGGTGCCCAGGGGGGCCTGGATCTCCCTCTCAGCACAATAGATGCTGTTCCCTTTGAAGCAAATAAAACTCCCCGCAGACGGGCACTTAGAGCTCAAGGAAGTTCATTAACACACTCTTGCTGTCTTATTTTCCTAGATACAAAGCTAATTTGGAAAGACACATGCTTCTTTTTAAAGTTGCGTGGTTAAAAGGGTTTGGGAGCCGAGCTTAATTAAGAGAGAGCAGCCCTTAGCGTGCGATCATCCTAAGCAGAAGGAAGATATTAGATTATGGCCCTTGCTCCCTCCCGCCCACGCTCCTGGATGCCACGTGGCCGCACATCGACCCCGAGTGAACCTCTTGGGGCTCCCGTGGGCCCGAGGTCCCGAAGCAGTGTCCACCAGGCAACACTGGGCTTCCTCCCTCTATACGACCCCTGTGGATGCCCATACCACTTGGTGACCCTAGAGAGGGGCCTCGGTCTGGAGAAACCTGGGGTGAAGGTTAGGGTCGTGGGGCCACCATGGGGCTGGAATTCATGCTGGAACCTCTGGCTGGGAAGCCTGGGGGCTTTGCTCATCTTCATGGGTGGGCTCTGCAGGCCATTTCTCAGAGCCTTTTGAGCAGTGCGTGGGGTTTTCCTGGGCTGAGGACACTAGGGTGAGTAGCCCCCACCCTACACTCTGGGTCTGGGGAAGGGGTGCTCCTGCATAAAGGCCCTGAGTGAGCAGGCAGAGGCCATTCCTGGGCAGAGGAGAATCTCAGGCTCTCGTCCCTGGTGGGCCTGGGGTAGGGGGCGGGGCGCGATGGGGGCCCCAGCTCTCTAGGGGGCACTTGGTGGCCCCATCACAGAGGCTGGGTGCTCTTCCTGCCACCTGTCCCCCGTCCAGCAGGGCTGTTGATGCAGGTGTTTGGCACCACAGCATCTTGCCGCAGTCACCCCCACCTGCTGGAGGACAGGATTCAAGGCCTGGGAGTAGTCCTCCGCCTCTGCAGCCTGGGACAGAGCATGCAGCAACCCCACTTCTAAAGCAATAGGACAGCTAAGGGGAAACCATTCTTCTGCATTTTCTGGGAGAAAAAGATGACAAATTAACCCCTATGTCTCTAACAAAGACTAATCAATGACTTTCTTAAAAGCTTAGAAACTATTGTGCTAAAAAATGTTTAGAGAGGAACAGAAAATCTGTGAATTCCAAACACTTATGTGGGTTCTCACCCTCCAGGAGGGAGCGTGTCACCCCCCCCCCACTCTCGTCCCCATCATTGTGCCTGTGGTGGCACTCCTAACAGGTGCCTCAGGTGATCAACGTGACTTCCCCCAACCCTTCAGCCAAGTCTCAGCACGTGAAAAACTGCAGCCAGGTCCGACCTCAGGGCGTTGAACAAGACACCCAACCAGCTCACCTGAGACCATCTGGGTCTTCAGAGCCAGTGAAGCCTGGGAACCCCTGTCACCAAGTTTCCTGTGGTGACCTGGGGGGATCCTAGGACAGGAGGTGACGTGAGGGGACACTGGGGACATCTGAGCATTACAAAGTCTGGTTAATAACATGTCAGTATGGCTCATCACTCAGGTTCATTGAGTGCATATTCCAGCCTTAAACCATCATAACGTGTGACTTTGGCCTTGGGGTAGCTGGCTGTCAGGTGTGTGGGGTATGTAATATTTTTGTAGCTTTTGTGTAAATTTAAAACTCTTCTAAAATAAAAAAATTATTAAATAATTTTAGAAGTAAATTTAAAATACAACAGTGTAACAGAAAGAATAAAATCTCATCCTTCAGATAAGATTTAAAAAGAAAAAACTTCCCCTCTTGCATCTTGTGTTTTATTTTATTTTTGTCTTTTTGCCTTTTCTAGGGCCACTCCCTCGGCATATGGAAGTTCCCAGATTAGGGGTCTAATTGGAGCTGTAGCCATTGGCTTACGCCAGAGCCACAGCAACACGGGATCCGAGCCGCGTCTGCAACCCACACCATAGCTTATGGCAACGCTGGATCCTTAACCCACTGAGCAAGGCCAGGGATCGAACCCACAACCTCATGGTTCCTAGTTGGACTCGTTAATCACTGAGCCACGATGGGAACTCCGCATCTTGTGATTTTTCAGGCCTTTTCTGGGGCCAGTTCCAGGCTCCTGAGTGCCAGCCCCAGGGGTCCAGATGAGATGGAGTCTTGGGTAACGAAGCCGCTGAGTTTGTGAGTTTCAAGGAGGGAGGCTTGACTGTATCAGCTTTCCTACTGCAGGCCCCCAACACAGGTGGAGCGGTTCCCACGTGGCTCAGAGCAGGTGAAGTGCCTGGTTTCAGGCAGGCCCTTGCTGACCCTGCTTGGAGCAGATGGGACAAGACTGACCATTAGACTCTGCCCGGGGATGGCTGTGGCTTCCCCTCTGGTCTCTGCAGCCTGACCTCATGCAGGTAGGAGAGTGCTTTTAGCCATTCCCCAGGGCAGCCTCAAGGGGACTCCACACAGGGGTGTCTGGCCTCTGACCCAGGCCCAGGTCAGCTCAGGCCTGCTCCCAACATCGGAGGTAGGAGGCCGCACGTGTGACCTGAGTTGGGGGAGGAGCTAATTGTTCTCCCATGCAGGGGCCTCTCGGTTTCCTGGAGTGGTGGAGGCCTTGGGGTCTCTGCAGAGACCAGGGCCAAGCATGGATGTGGACAACACAGGCAGCAGCTGCTGTGGGCCAAGGACCCAAAGGCTTCCCGGAGCCTGTTGGCCCCTAGGCCCCGGCAGAGGCAGGAGGGAGCCCCTAGGATGAGACTTAACTTGCCCTCATCAGCAGGTTGGGGCTGGGACAGGAGTTGGACAAACAGGATCAGAAGAGCAGCTCTTGGCCTGAAAGGCACAGGGCATCTTGCACAGGAAACTGCTAGTGTGGCTGGTCCTGCTGGGAGAGGCGTCCAGATCTGAGGGTGGCTTCCTGAGTCTTTCTTTGCATCCATGTGTGATGAAGTGGCTACATGGCAGGGGGCTGCTAGGCTTTGCCCTCAGGACTTCCCAAGCCCCAGGGCACAGACAGTGCACCCCCAAGGCCACCTTCCTGAGTCTTGTGATGCATCAGGACTGGGGTTTCAGTCAGGGATGGGGTGGTCTAGATGCAGAGGAGACAAGCTCCCGCCTGCTGCCTGCTGTCTGCTGCCCATTGGGTGTGAGCGCGGCATGAGCAGCCCTGGTGGGGAGCCAGCCCCACTTCATCAAGTGGGCGCCCTTGCCAGGCTGAGGCAGGCTCTGCAGCCTGTGGTCAGCCTGGGGCTCCGGGGGATGGGTTTCAGGACATTCGAATGCTCACAGTTTGGGGTTCACAGAGGCCCCCTTGAAGGGTCCATAATAGCCCCCACAGCTGGCTCAAGCACCGAGGCTCCACGGGGTCCCAGGACCCCAAAGTGTGCCCAGACCACCTGCAGTGCCCCTGCTACAGACGCTGGGTGCGCTGGACTGGGCAATGGTCCCCAAATTGATGTCCATCTGGGACCTCAGAGTCAGGCCTAGGAGGAGGGTCTTCCCAAATGTGGTCACTAGGAGGAGGTCGCGCTGTATGAGTGGGTAGGCTTCAGCCTCTGACTGTGACCTCAGAGGGGATGTGCAGACCCAGGGGAAGACCTGAGGAGATGGGAGCCAGAGACTGCGGTGACGTATGACAAGCGCAGAGGCTGGATTGGAGGATGGACCTGCCCCAGGTACTCAGAGAGCTCAGCAGGACCGAGACAGGTTTCCAGGCTCCAACCTGGGGGAGAGTGAGCCGCTGTTGGGAGCCGCTGGTTGTGGCTCCAGGACACTCACACCTGGAACAGGTGGCAGGGAGGACAGCAAGAACTCCCCAATCTATGCTCACAGCTCCTGGAAGGACTGACCCCCATCCCTCGGCCCCCCAGGCCCCAGGGAGCAAGAGGCAGCACCACCAACATACCTCAACCTGCAGCTTGAGGTGGATGCTGGGCCTGTGAGGACCCTGTGCCCAGGACAGGGGATGCCAGGACCTTGGACTCTCAGCAGGAAGACCAGCCAAGTCCTGGGGAAATCGGGGGGCAGTCACCCTCTTGGGGGCTCTGGGAGGGCACAGCCCAGGGAGAGGGGACCAGTCCATATTCTGGCCTGAAGGGTACCTTGGGCTGCTGCCCCTGGGAGAAACCGAAAGCAGAAGCAGCCTGTGTCGGGGTGAGAGCCCCGTAAGCCTGGAAGAGAGGCTGCCGGCCTGGCAGGGCTGCAGGGAGTGGGGGGCAGGCCTGGAAGGCTGGCACAGGTGGTGCCTCAGACATGGTGTCTGTTCCTGGCTGCAGGAGGTGGGCAGACCAGGCCCCTGCCTGGGATTCTTGTCTTGGTGCCTAAAGCACCTGCTAGGCTTCTCTGCTTCTTGGCTCTGATATGGACAGAGCTGGACTGTGTGGGAGTGTCGGGGACACAGCTCCCCAAAGCCTGGGGACTGCTGTAGGCATAGGGCGTCCTGCCCCAGGACCCAGCACCACCTGGGAGCAAGGCCACCCTGGAGGCTGAGCCTGGACTTCTCACCACCTGGAGGGTGTCAGAACAGGACATTTAGAGACAAAAGGAGACTTGATGGTTCTTGATGCTATGAATCAAGTTCATATCACCAGAGACCACGGTTGAGTCACACTGCCACTGTTGTAGAAATCTCAAAATACCATTTATAGGTGTCTCTATGTCCAAATTGTGGAACCCAATAGAACCGTCACTGGATATTGCTATTTAATGAGTTAATATCACTATCTCATGACTGTGCTTTTAAAGAAACATTTCCACAACAGTGGTGCAGTTGCTGTGATCCTACGTTTTTACTTTACGCATCAAAAACATTTCTCTGAGCCGGGCCGTAGACCCCCTGCTGCCCCCTGAGGCCTCAGGGTCCAGAGGGGATGTAGGTCTGCTGGTGGGGGGGACGGTGTGGATGAGGGTCTCACTGGCTAGCTGGCTGTATTCTCCAGATGTTGCCCATCCGCTTCTGAGAGGGATTCGAGGCCATTTGCTGCAAAGAAAACACACTCAGGTCAACAGGAGGGTGAAAATGTGAAAATAGCAAAGAGCAAGAGTCTCATAATTCAGAGAGGGGGGTGATTGGGCCTGAACCCCGAGCTTCCTGGCAGACAAGGCAAAAAGACCCTCAGCCATGAAAGGAGGCCTGGCTCTCCAAGGGCTGCTTTCAGAGTACAGGTGTGTGAGCAGGAGAAGCTCCCTTTACCCCCATGTGGTGGTCCTCTGCGTCCCCTCTCCCCACCGGCACTTGTCCCAACAAGGGCTCCGGCAGCTAGTGGCCAATGTCCCTTTCACCTCCCTCAGTATCCCATGGAAGAAGCTCCTCCAGGACACAGGCCACCCTGCAGGGCACCCCCACCCTCCATCCCTCTACCCCTCGGCTCTAACTTTCAACCTTAAGTCAATTTTGTAATCTTTTGTATTGAAAAAAATCTGCCATAAACGTATATATTTAAAAATGATTGTGCCAGGGCCAAAGTGTTCTTAGTAGTGCAAAGCAATAGGTGCAGAGAGGGTCCCAGGAATGCTGGCCGACTGACTCAGGGTTAGAGCAGCAAATAACCCTGAAGGTGAGAGGTCATCAGCTCTTAACTCCTTTCCGTTTTCTGGACTCTTGTGCCCTCAGATCACCTTCTCTCCTTCCTTCCACCCCTGCTCCAGCCTTCATCAACCACGGTGTCTTCTGTGACCATGAGTTCGGTTTGGGGGGATCAGACAGAAATTGATTTTCCTTGGAGAAGATAAAGGTGAGATTAGATTCCAGGAGCCCCATTACATTTGAAATATTCAGTTTTACCTGCATTTGGAAAAGATGAACTGATTCGGTGTTTTTGTCTCAAATGAAGGCAGGGGAGGCTTCCCTGGCCTGCTTCTCCTCGGAGGCCCTACCTGTTCTCCAAGGTGGCGGAGGTGGCTGGGGGCTGGGGGGCAGCTGCAGGGGGCTTCCAGCAGGTCAGGGCGAATCCAGGGCTAAGACTCGTCAAGGAAGGCAGGCCGGGACAGACACATTCTGGACACACGGACGGTTCTGGGCAGGATGCGTGGGCCAGGCCCTGCAGGGCCAGCCCTGAGTGAAGCTATTTGATGCTGTGACAGTTTTCTGTTGGGGGTTAATTGTATCTCTGTTCACACAAAGATGTTCAATTCATGCCGTAAATCACACGCTGACATGCTGCCTCCTGGCTTCTTATTTTGTTTACTTAAAGCCATTTCATAGAACCGACTTTGAGGTGAGGAATGTGTGCGTGTTGGTGGGTGTTTAGAGGAAGATTAATAGATTATTAGCAACTCCTGTAATGAAAACATTACACAGGCCCAGCAATTGGCTGTGTCCTGCTCATTTGCTGCTGCTAATTGCAATGCATGCAGGTTCTGTTATGAGATGAATTGCCATCCATAATCTTAGCCACATTTATTAAGATATAATTGCTTTAATGAAATTCTTACGGAATAAGGCATAGTTCAAACAAAACAAAGCTTTATACAGGTTGATTTTCCTGGCCAGTTACAGAAGCTATGGCAGAATCTCTAGGTTTACATTTGATGATTTCTCATTGGAAACATTCATTGGAGGAAACATTCCAGCAACTTGCGATGGGCTCCCTTTGGTAGTTTGAACCTTCCAGTTTGACCTTAGAATCTGCCCAGTGGTTAAAAAACAAAACAAACCCACGAAATGGTGTGAACCCCACCCACTCCGTGACTCTGTGGGCAGCAGGGAGGCTCAGCTTTGTGGTAAGGGTGGGAGTCAGGGCAGGAAGGAAGCCCCCCACCCAGACCAAGAGCCCCCAGGGGTTACCTCCCAGGCTGGCCACACCCTGACCTCTGGCTTAAGAAGTCAGAAGCCACCCTCACTGCCTCCAGATGCAGGAGCCTTGGTTGTGGCCCCCTTGGTTGGGGCTTTTCAGCAAACTGATGAGAAACAGACCAGACGGTTGGATGGTAGTCATACAAGATAAAACCCTCTTTTCTTCTCAGTCTCAAGCAAAGCTCTTGGCTCCGCTGGGGTTCAGTCTCCCTACCTGTAAAGAGGGGTTACACCTCGTCACCTGTAGCACTTCTGTAGCTGTCCCTGTGAGTTCCAGCCAGCCTCAGCCTCCCCCCTCCCCTCCTGGCCTCAAAAGGTGGTTACATTCTTTTTTTTTAATTTTTAGGGCCACACCCACAGCATATGGAGGTTCCCAGGCTAGGGGTCGAATTGGAGCTGTAGCTACCGGCCTATGCCACAGCCACAGCAACACCAGATCTGAGCTGCGTCTGTGACCTACGCCACAGCTCACTGCAGCCCTGGATGCTTAACCCACTGAGTGAGGCCAGGGATCAAATCTGCGTCCTCATGGATGCCAGTAAGTTTCATTTCCGCTGAGCCATGATGGGCACTCCAGATTACGTTTTGCTGGGGATCTGAGTTTTGAAAAATGGATTTAAATGATTTGGTCAAAAAATGGACCGTCCGTGTCCCCAGGACTTCCCCCGGGGGAGCCCTGTCCCACTGCTGGCAGCGGGCGTGGGTGAAATGTCCACAGCCATACCTGTGTGGCTCAGTTTGTGATCGGCAACCCCTCTGTCCGCTCACTGGGCACTTGGAGCCCCGGGGCATGGTGAGCCCAGGTTCCATGTGAGGTAGTGGTGATGCCCAGGTGAGTTCTAAGGTTGGGGGCCTGTAAGTGTCTCTCGAGAGCTATTCGATAGCTATTTGTCCCCAGGGACCCCACACCAAGGCCATAGGTGGAGCCTGCACAGACTCACGGGATGCGTGGCCCCTGGCTTTGTGCTGGCCCTGCTTGCCTGCCCTGAGCTCTGTTCCTAGCAATGCTCACTCCACGGGCAGTGCCGGACCCCGAGCATGGGTGCTTAAGGAGGCTTTGGGAGCAGGGTGGGCTCTGGGATGGTGATGACGGGGCCTGGCCCCTCCTGAGCCCACGCAAGCACAAGGATACACGGCCGTTGTCCTCCTGTGTGGCATCGGGCCCAGGCAGAAGCACGTTTCCTTGAGGCCGGAGACTGAGGCAAAGAAGGGCCACCAAGGGCAGTTCTGGGCTGTCCTTGCCCCTCCAGGTGGTGCCCCTGGGCCTGTGGGTGACAGTCAGGAGGAGCCTCTGGAGCAGGGCTCCCAGGAGGCTGGGTCCTGTCTGAACACATTTTCTGGAACAGCAAGTCTGGGTTCTGCAGTCATCCCTAGCCCCCGAGGGGCAGTTTGGGGCCACCCTTTGCACATGAGGCTCCAGGCTCTGTGAGATCTGTCTGGAGGCTGCGTGTATTGACAGGTGTGTCCCTGTCCTCCTGGGCTCTGTTTCTCTGGGTGGTAACACACCCACCCCCATCCTTCTGTGCCTGTTGCCCCCAGCAAGCTGCCATTTCACCCGCCCTCCTTTTACGAAAGGAAACTGAGGCCCAGGGAAGCTGCCCAAGGTCATAACTAATTAGTGGCTGAATGTCTGCAAGGTTCCATGACGACACCTGCCTCCCACATGGAGCTGTAATTGGAAGGGCACCAGAGGCCCGCTGACAAGGCTCAGAGGTTCCCCCCCTCACCGGCCCCCAGCCAGGTGTGGGTTGCCTGCTGCGTTTATGTTACAAATAAGAAGGCTGGTCTCCACCCACCCGGCTCTGATCTCTCAGAGGAGCCTGGCCTGGGCTCTGTCCTTTCTTAAGTGTGGGGGTCCCTCACTTCTCCTGGGAGAAGCCTGTGGGTGGGACTAATGCAGAAAGACACACAGGGTCCCAGGGCCCCCCTGGGGAAGGTGTACAGGCTTTCAGGTCCCACTGGCACCGGGAGTCCATGGGAGCCCTGGGGGGGTGCGGGTGGGGCTGCAGAGGTTCTGAACGGCAGCACATCTGGCCCCTCCACTAGAGCTGGGTGGCAGGGGGGAGGTAAGGTAGGCCCCATCCAGAGGCCCACTTTGTTCCAGGCCCCTCCTGGGGCACCTGCGGGGGAGGGAGGGTCAGGATGCAGGGCTGTGGGGTGGGGGAGGGGCCACAGAGCCGCCTTTGTGTGGCTGCGAGCCAGCCCTTGTGGGGCTGCTGCTCACCTTCCCGAGCCCACCTCATTCCCCAGGGAGGCATGGGATAAATGGCCTGCCGGTGGGGTGCACCCCGCTCCCCAGCCAGTTTCTCATGAAATGGTTTAAAGTAGAAATCTGTGTTGCTCACCAGATGCCCAGCGTTGGCCCTTCAGTTCTGTCCAAGTCTGGGGCAGGGGGCCATGACACAAACATTTGGAACCACAGCTCCCCCCACAGGGGGCATGGTTAGGGGTAGACCAGCCGCAGGAGCCCCCATAGGAAAGGGGCTCCCAGCTCTGGTGGCCAAGGAGGGTGATGGTCAGACGAGGACCCGCCAGGGAGCCTGGCTGCCCAGAGTGGCCCCCCAACCCTCAGCACGTCATCCACGGGGATAGAGGAGGCAGGGGACATTGCTCTAGGCAGACATTCCCCCTTGTCCTGACCACCAGCAAGGCTGTGTTAGTCCAGGCCTTTGAAAAGCAGATTTACCAGGACCAGGACAGACCTCACCTCTGCCGTGATGCTGAAGAGGACAAGGCCAGACCCAGCGGCACCTCTAAGGAGGGATCGGATGAGGCCGGCCCCTGCCCTTTGAAGGCAGGAGGGTTCCAGAGAAGGGTGCAGCAGGACCCCTGGGGCTCCCACAGTGCTTCCCTGCCACCCCTCCACCCCCACTGCTCTGCCTTGTTCCAAACAGGGTGAAATGGTTCTCATGTCTCACCTGAGCAGGAGCAAGCCCCTTCTGTTCCTTCCTGAGCCCAGCTACAAACTCTGGAAACAGCAGGAGGCAGCCAGAGAAGAGCTGGGGGTAGGAGCCGAGAGGATGACAGAGGTTTGGGCCCAAACCTGGAGTTGGGAAACATCTCACAGCAGAGCAGCTCGCCAGAGGAAGGTGGCCCAGGCCGAGGCACAGAGAGCACAGAGTATGAGTCCTCCTGAGACAAGACAGTGGAAGAGGGGGCCAGGCCCACCCAGCCCCCCAAGACAGTGAGAAGGGGCACCAGTCTCTCTAAGTCAATGAGGATGGGGGACCAGCCCCCCAAGGTAGTGATTGGGCCCGGCCCAGCCTTGCCTCCCTCCCTCTGACTGACTCTGTCCAAGGACCAGGAGCCGGGCAGGAGAGGGCCCACATCAACAGCCATGTGTGCCCGGGAAGCTCCTTCCTCCCACAGGCCAGAGAGTCCCTCTCCACCAGGACCCTGGGGGAAGGCCCTTCCGCCCCCTTGGGGGGCCCTAGCAGGGCCAGTGTAACCTCCTAGGCACCAGACCACCAACCTGACCCAACTGCACTGCCCAAGCTGAGCATGGCCATGGGACTTACCGCAGCCCACAGAGTGGCCAGGACGGGGGTGGCCAAGCCTAGACCGGTGACTGCCGGCTAAAACATAAGTCAAGCACCACCCACAGCCTCCTGCCATAGTGGATACATGCCAGGATAAAACTTAACAATCACCATCACACCAGGATCAGGAAAATCACAACTTGGGTGAAACTGTCAGCGTCACCAGCACTGGATCCGTTGGACGCTGGGACCAGCTGACAAGGCTTTTAGAGCAGTTAGTGCAAAAACAACTTGGCGAGCAGGTACGCATTCTCAGTTTTAGCAAAAACCCAGAAATGATTACAATGAATCAAATGGAAATTACAGAACAAAATATTCGACAAGAGAATGACTCCCAGCTCGGGGGCAGAGGGGAGGCAGGGCAGAGTCAGGGATGCTCGAGGAGTTGGAACTCATCTAGTCTGAACAGCTGAGAGAGACAAGCTGAAAAAAACATGGATGGAGCCTCAGGGTCCAGTAGGACAGTGGAGAAGACATGGTGAATTTGGGTCACCAGAGTCCCAGAGGGACTCTCCAAATTTGGTAAAAGACATGAACCTACAGATCAAGAATCAGAACAAATCCAAATAGGAAAATACCCCCCACCCATGTCAAGACACATCATGGTTAAACTTCTGAAAACTAAAGACAAATCAGAAGTCTTGACAGCATCCAGAGGAGACACGTCACTGCTAGAAAACATCAGTTCCTTTGGCAGCTGGTTTGTCACCGCCACGGAGCCCAGAAGGAAGTGGCGCGTTTTTTCAAGGGCTGAAAGAAAAGCCCCTCCAAGCCCAGATTACCTTAAGGACTGAGGGTGGACTCAGGCCACATTCTCAGACAAGAAATAAATACAAACAAGAGAAAGTGTTTTTCGTTAGCACACCTGCCCTCTTGCCGTGGCAAAGGGAGGTTTGGAGGGCCGATCAGAGGTGCTGGGGGCACCAGGAAGGAAGACAGGATCTCGGGCATGGCCATCCTTTGGTCCCCACAGGAGTCTCCTGCGTCACATCGATGATGGAAACCCTTGGGTGTTCTAGACAATGGCCTTTAAAAGTGAGGAAGTAGAGGGGGCTGAACTGAGGCTGGGATTGCCGGGGGCAGGGGTGCGAGGTTGACATCCCTGATGCACCGGCAATGCCCAGCTAATGGGAGGTGGACAGCAGATACCACAAGAGACTCCAGAGGACCCTGAGGACTACAGCAGCCTCGTAAGAAATCGGGGTGCAGGGATCCGGGTTGACGTCACTCACAGCACACCCTGTGGGGTGCTTCTGTTGCCTGGGCTGCACAGCCAAGCCCCACAGACCAGGCGGCTCAGAGAATTTTTTCTCTCCCCGTCCTGGAGGCCGGGAGTCCGAGATGGAGGCTGGAGCCTCCGAAGGACGAACTGCCCTGGGCCTCTCTCCTCCGCCCTCATCTGGGTGTATGTGTCCATCAGATAATCCAGGACTGTCTCATCTTGAGATCCTTATCCGAGTTTCATCCCCAAAGACCCATAATCCACACCAGGTCACCTTTTGAGCTTCCTGATGGGCATATTTGGGGGGCCACTGTTCAACCCCCCATGCTGGCCAAGTGTGTGCTGTGCTTCCTGGCAGTGAATGCAAGCAGGGAAAAACCACAACATGCCTAGAGTGTCTGTAAAATAAAAACCCAATATTCAAAAGTAGCTCAACTATTTCGAGAATTTAACTGTGGGGGAAATTTCTTCCCTGGGGGTCCCTTTGAGAGGTCATTTGATGAGAAAAACCACAGCAATTGTGGGAATGGGGCCATTCCTAGCGGCTCCCTGGAGTCACATGCACCAGGCCAGCTGCTCACCAGACGTGGCCACGTTGGCGAGAGCCTTGTGAACCAAGAAGGGCCATGGTGGCACCAGGAGCCCGTGGGGGCGCAGGGATGGAAGAGCCAGGTCCAGGAGGGGTGATCCCTGGCTGCCTCTGCCTGAGCACCCCCCCACCCGCCCCCAGCGCATGTGCCACCTGGTGAGAGGTACATGGCACAGGCACGGAGGTGGGGCAGGGGTGAGGGGAGCTCAGGGGGACTGAGGTCCACCAGAGATTTGTGGACAAGATGGGTTCCAGTGACTTCTCTTCCTCGGGATCTGTCTTCTATATTAATTACTTTCTCTCGGATCTTTTCAGCCCCTCTGTTCATAAGAAATTTGCCTTGCTCACTTTTCTGTTTGCAGCTGTCTAGTTTCCTATTTTTTAGCTTCTATGTGTCCTCACCCTGTGACAGTTTTATTTTCTTTTCCATGTCTTTCCTATATTCTGCCTCTTATTTTTTCCTTTCCTTGAAGAGCCTCATGAGACCTTCACGAGCTCTTGTAGCTCTGCTTGGGCTCTTGTTCAAGCGTGATTATTTCCTTCATTTTTTTGCACTTACAGTGCTGAGTCAGTACAGCTTAATCTGTTCTGGGGGTTCTTGGATGGTGTGTGTTCTTTGTCTACCCTGTGTGTTTTTATCCCTCTTTCCTTGTTTTTTATAACATCTTTGCATAGATCCTTCTGGATTATTAACCCTCAATGAATATGGGGGGGTGCTTGGCAGACTTTGCACATGCAAGAGGCCTGTAAGGGAGATGGTCCGAGCAGCATCCCAGGTTCTCAGCAGAGCCTCGCACACGAGTCTGCACATGGTCAGACCACTCCACCCGACAGCAGAGGTCAGCTCCACAAGAACAGCACAGGGCAAGCCCCTCCTGGACGGGTCTGTCCCCATTGGGGGAGCAAACCTATGACATGCCTGTCTGATCCGGACCCTGGGCCCCGCAGCAAGACAGCGACACCACGTTTACATCAAGTGCATTTGGGGAAGCCGCCCCACCAAGCATGGCAAGGGGAGAGGAAGTGAAACAAGGAGGAGCAAGGGCCGGTTTCTTGGATGGGTTTGCACCTCAAGCAGCAGAGCTGCCACGCGGGGGACACTATGGATACACTGCCGACTCAGGGTCTCTGGAGAGGTCCAGGTACCCAGAGGGAGCAGCCTCAGAAAGACCTGTTTGGGAAATGGCCCTGCTGCTTGGTGGGCCTCCAGTGAGACACGCAGCTGTTCAGAGTTCCAGGTTCATTGGCCACCTGACGCTGGAGACAAAGGAGGTGGAGAGAATGTGCTGGCTGCGTATCTGGAAACCAGGTCAGCAGCCAGAGGGCGACGCACACTAGGTTTCCCCAGTAATATGGATGGAATGGCCTTGAACCCCAGCCCAAGAACTGTCTGGAAGAGGGAAGCTACTGGACCACCTGGGGAGCGCATCAGACGGAGCCAAGGTGTTTCTAGTGAGCAGCCAGGTCCAGGTGCTCAGAAAGCCCAGGCCTCAGGAATATAGGAGCCAACAGCAGGGCCCGCGGGTCCTGGGCCTTCGACGGGCTGGGCAGCACCCCCCCATCCACAGCCAGTGCCTCATGTGTGGGGGCATGAGGGCCACCAGAAAGGGATCTCGGGCTGGCCATGGAGAGGCTGGCCAGACTATGCAGCCTCTTTTTTTCTCCCTGGCTCCTCACCACCCTCCCCTTTGCCTCAGTGTCCGTGGCTGGACATGGGCAGGTAGAGGCCAGGCCACACGTGTGACTTCTCCTCCTCATCCCTCGGAAGTTCTGCTTCAAAGCTAAGAACATGAATGAGAGATGGGCTATAAGCAGGCTCCCATCAGGCCTGGACGGAAAATAACTACTTCTGCCCGTGAGCTTTGGATGCTTCTGGAGGGCCTGGCCCCTCCCGGGTGGTACGTCCTTCCCAGGAACAGGGCGTTGCCGGGAGGGGCTCTGAGGGGCCTCCCCAGGGTCTCCCTCCAGCCTCTAAATGAGGCCTTGGAGACTCTGTGGTGGGCCTGCAATGTGCAGAGAAGCCCCCCCACCGCCAGGGGACGATGCTTTTTACAATGTTGCTGAAAGACCTGTTTCCAGAGGTTGCTACAGGACACACCAGAGGAGAGTCCAAAATAGAAGGTCTAGACACACTCCTACTGTCTGACCTTTCCCTGTTTCCTCACCCACCCGCCCTGCCAAGCAAATGGGTGACTAAGCACCGGTTCCGTCGGCACCCTGTCACTGGGCCTGATGAGGCCCAGGTCACTGTTATAAATCTCCGTCTGGCTGCACTGGCGACGGCTTCTCCACCAGCAGGGCTCCCGTGTGGTTTCCCAGCTGCCATGTGTGTCTGGATCATCATGAACTAATTTCGAGTCTGCTGCGTCCAAAAGCCACAGGGCAACCGAGACACAGAACTCACTTTTAGCCAGCAGGGGCCCCAGAGCCCACAGAGGGCTCCCTGAGGGGCAAGGCGGGCAGCTCAGGAAGATGGATGTGAACCGGTCACCAGCTGGCCTGTCCTGGGAGAGCCCTAGGTCCTGGCTCTGCCACAGTGGAGTGTCGAGGGACCCGGCTCAGCCAGCCTGGAAACTTCCTCCCCTTTTGCTCTCCACTGGCAGCTGCGCCCAGGCCCCTGGAAGCAGCCGCAGCTCCAGTGGCTCCGATGGAAGAGGAACGTGAACTCAATGAACAGATGCTTGACTTTGTAGAACCAGAGATGGGCTGATTTTTCCTGAACCTGAAGCTGAATGTCAGGGACTTTGGCGGGGGGGACGTGGATGCCGGGGGCTCTCTGGGACAGTGGGCCACAGGCACAGGGATCAAGGCTCAGGAGAGCAGCCAGCAGCCTCCAGGACACATCCTGACCTCACAGCCAAGCCCACGGACACCCCACCAGGGCTGTGTCCACTGGATGTGCCTCTGGCTTTACCAATTGAAACCTGAGAAAGACTGGATTGTTTTTCTGAAAAAGATGCTGCTTCCCCAGAACAATGTTGGCAGGGCAGCTGCGTCCTCATGGTGGCACTGACTGGCCAGATGCTGTGAACTGTCCAAAAAGGAAAAGGCCATCTTGGCACCAGAGGGCATCACCTGAACCAAAAGGTAAGGGACCCCAAACCTTCTCGTGTAGAGCCTGGAGTCCAGGCCCATGTGTCTTAGTAGTAGGTGTTTGTGGCCAGAGTGTGTTCTGAATACACATGATCTCCACGCACAGCACAGTGATTCTCTGTGGATGCAGAAAACGGGAAGTTCCTGGAATCTGACCCAAGCAAGCTTCGCAGTATCGGCAGTTCTTCAGAAAGTGATGCCAGAAAAGTGGAAATGCCTCTGAATTTCTCCCAGGTTGTTCGGGGGAGGGTCTGAACATCCCTGTAAAGGGGGCCAGAGGACTGTGGGCCCCCCCAGACTGTCCAAGCCAGGGCTCCCAGTGATGAGGGTACTGCTCAGGGCCCCCTCCAGGCACAATCCAGAGACCCTCGTGGTTGTCAGGAAGGGGTGGACACACTGGCATCCAGCTGGGGGAGGCTGGGTGCTGCCAAACACCCACGTGTGCCTGGGGTCCCCATATCTGGAATTGCACAGCAGAGAGTCCCAAGTGCTGAGGCTGGGAAGCCCTCCCTGCCTAAGAGGAGGAAGTGACAGACCTTGGGCAGGGCTCCTGGACCTCATCTGTGAGGTCCCAGGCCCAGTCCTATAGCTCCTGCTCTGAGCAGGCGAGGCAGAGGGGGGCCTGTGGTGGTGGTGGTGGGGGGGGCGGTCAACCCACAGTCAGTGGCATGAGTGCCCATGGCAGTGCAAATCCACCCTGCTGGAGGCTTCACAAATCCTTGACCAGGGCCCAGACTGGCTCTTGTGCCCACTAGCCTCCATTTCCTCAGCTGCAGCCTGGGCAGAATCAGCCACACAAGGTGTCAGCATTACAGGAGCAATGCTGGCCCTGGGAGATGAGTGAGGGGCTATGGTCAAAGCTGCAGGGAAGCCCCTGTCACCAGTAGACTGGAGCTCCTTGAGACCATTGCACCCCTGTCACCATACTCGCCCTTAATCTTGACTTCTCAGCACACCTTTCCCACCTGTGCACAGGTCCAGGTCTACTCCCTCAGGAGATGAACTTAAATGTCGTGCCAAGGTTACCCCTCAACCCGGGACAGCAGTTCCAACATTGCTTTATTTTTATTTATTTATTTATTTATTTGCCTTTTTTTTTTTTTTTTTTTTTTTTTTTTTTAGGGCCGCGCTCACAGCATATGGAGGTTCCCTGGCTAGGGGTCTAGTCGGAGTTGGGGCTGCTGGCCTATGCCAGAGCCACAGCAATGCCAGATCCAAGCTGCATCTGTGACCTACACCACAGTTCACAGCAACGCTGGATCCTTAACCCACTGAGCGAAGCCAGAGATCGAACCCACAACTTCATGGTTCCTAATTGGATTCGTTTCTGCTGCGCCACAACGTGAACTCTCCAACATCACTTTAATATGACTTATATAATTTCCTGATTCCAAAGTGAATCCCAAATCTACAGTCGTCAAACACGGTGGGCCTGGCAACAAGTCAGACATGTGGACCAAAGGAACAGAATTGAGATCCTAGAAATAAGCCCTCATGTGTGCTGTCAAATGATGTTCATCAAGGATGGTTTCCGTTCCACAGGGAAGGACAGTCTTTTCAAAAAGTGGTGCTGGGCACACTGAATATGCACAAGAATAAAGCTGAACCCCTACCTCACACCATAACACAAACATCACACAAAATGGATCAAAGACTAAAACGACAAAACTCTTAGAAGAAAACATAGGACAAAAGCTTCATGACATTGTTTTTGGCAGTGATTTCTTGCCAAATCATTTCATATGACACCAAAGGCACAGGTAACAGAAGAAAAATAGGCAAAGTGGAAATTTAAAAACTTTGTGCATTAAAAGATAGTATCAACAGAGTAAAAAGACAATCAACTGAATGGGTGAAAATATTTACAACTCATGTATCTGATAATGTGTTAGAATTCAGAATAAACAGGGAACTTCTAAAACTTACCAACAAAAACAATCACTGGATTCAAAAATGGGCAAGGGACTTGAATAGATATTTCTCCAAAGAAAACATATAAATGGCCAATAAACACATGAAAAATGCTCGGCATCACTAATCAGGGAAATTCAGATCAAAACCACCATGAGATCATGTCACACCTTTTAGGATGGCTGTTAGCCCCAAACCAGACAACAGGTGCTGGCAAGGGTGTGGGGAAACTAGAACCCTTGTTTGCTGTTGGTGGGAGTGTAAAAGGTGGTACAGCCACAGTGGAAAAAAGTATGGAAGTTCTTCAAAAAACTAAACATTGAACCACCACGTGCCCCAGCAATTCCACTCCTGGGCATCTCCTGAAATGAACTGACAGCAGGGTCTTGAACAGACATTTATACCCATGTTCACAGCAGCACAGCACTGTTCACAGTAGCTGAAGTCTGTCCACAGATGGATGGAGAGGCAGGGAGTTCCCATTGTGGCTCAGTAGTAACGAAACTGACTAGTATCCATGAGGACGCAAGTTCAATCCCTGGCCTCACTCAGTGGGTTAAGGATCCAGCGTTGCCTTGAGCTGTGGCGTAGGTTGCAGACATGGCCCAGATCCCACATTGCTGTGGCTGTGGTGTAGGCCAGCAGCTGCAGCTCTGATTCGACCCCTAGCCTGGGAACTTCCATACGCCAAGGGTGCAGCCCTAAAAAGATGGATAAACAAACAAATGTGTTGATAGCGTTTTCTGACTATTATTCAGTCTGAAAGAAGGAGGAAATTTGGCCTCAAGCCACAATGTGGAAGATCCTGGAGGAAATTCTGCTCAGTGAACTAAGCCAGGCACAAAAGACAAATTCTATATGATTCCTATTGTGTGAGGTACTTAGAGTCATCAGAATCCTAGACAGTAGGGGGGAGAACTAGGCCTGGGGAGTGGGATGGGCAGATAGTGTTTAACAGGGGCAGAGGTCCAATTTTATGAGATGAAATGAGTTACAGGCAAGGACAGTGGAGAGGGCTGCACAACAGAGTGAGTGTATTTAACATCGATGAACTGCACACCACAAATTGTTACGATGGTAAATTTTACATTATGTGTATTTTAAAACAATTATTTTAGAGGCGGGAAAATGACCTGTGGGGGGGGGGGAGGAGCTACTCATTTGGCTTTTTGTTGACACATTTATAGTATTGGGAAGACATAAATGTAATGCACTGCAAGTTTCTGCAAGTGCAAAAAGTTCATAATTCTGCCTGCCTTTTCCAGTCATGTAACTGTGTGTTTTTGATGATATGAGTTATTGGAAAGAAACTGGCATTATAATCTCGTTTGGAAATTCCAAGGAAGAGTCTTGGACTGCAAAGGGCTCATCCTTTGTTAGCTGGTCCCTGCTCTGACCAGAAGGGCTGGGTGAGTGGGGGGTGGAGCCGGGGCTGGGGTGCAAGAAGCGCCAGGGCCAAGCCTGGAGGCCGGGGCTGCCCTGGTGAAGGCAGAATCCTGCCAGAGATGAGACTGCACTGGCCCTCAGAGCCCACCCAGGATCCCAGCCCCGAGCCAGTGCATCCCAGGGCGCAGAGGACGCCAAGGCACAGAGGTGCACTGGGTTTGAACTCTGCTTCTGCGGATGATGGGTGATATGGTGCCACTGTGGGCAGCTCCTTGTGGCCTCTGGGCCTCAGTTTCCTCATGTGTGAAGTGGATCTGACTGTTGTCCCAGCTTATCAAACCCAGCATGCCTGGAACTGAATCGGGAGACATTCCCACATCTTCAAAAGGGAGGTTTTGCTCCTCTTCAGCACACACTCTTCCCCTGAAGATGGTTTCAGGCTTTGGGGCTTGGTGGTCCTACGGGACTGGCCCGAGGGGTCTCGGGCTATGGATGCTCAGCCGGGTGCTGGCAGGGGGCTGGAGGTGCCAGGTGGCTTCCAGAAGGAATGAGCCACCACACATGGGATCTCCCCAAAGCTTGCCTCTGGATGGAGCCTCTGCATGGAGGGCCATGGGGCCATACTCAGCTTGGCTGCCCCAGGACCCAGGGCTGTGACCCCACACCCAGGATGCAGGTGGCCCCGCTGAAGCACCCAGACCAGACAGAGCCCCGGAGCCATGAGTCCATACACATGATAGACTCCAGCTCTTGGAACATTTGTTACATGTGGCCCAAGTCCTGTTTCTGGCCCAGCCCAGGCCCCTTGAGGGTGGGGGTTAGCTCTGAGTCCAGAAGCCAGTGGCCCGCACTCTCGCTCTTGCAGGTGCTGCGCCTGTCCCTGCGCTGAGCATGGAGCCGTGACACCCAGGCCCGCTTTGGTTTGTGTACAAAGTGGACGCTTCCACACCAGGTGCGTCTGCTCCCAGACCCAGGCTAGACAGCGAGGAGCTCTGGGGTGACCGTTGACCCCAGAGTGTCAATGTCCACACGGCAGGAGGTGGACTCCTGGGTGCAGGGCATGCTGGCACGTGGCAGGGTGGGGGGAGGCCTGAGGGTGGCGGGTGACTTCTGTGGGGACTTAGGCCGATCTTCACGTGCCCCTAGCTCCCAGGGAGAGATCTGAACACCACAATGCCGACAGCATGGCCACTCTGAACCTCAGGCTCCTCATCTCTAAGCATGGGGGCACACATGGCACCCTCATCTGGAGATAGCACCCTCGACAGAAGCAGGTCAGCAGGTTGCCCTGCGAGCCCAGGCTGGGCTGCACCCAGCATTGGGGCCCTGGCAGCTCCTGGGTTGAGGACTACTGGGCTGCTGCGTGGACCAACCCTTGGAGGGCCTCACGATCTGAGTGGGAAACGCTGTGAGGCTGATTTAACAGGAAAACGTAATAAACAGAGAAGATGAGAGTCACAGTTTGGATTGTGTTCCCAGAAATTCATTGAGGGCTTGTGGGTGGGACCTTGTTTGGAAGTAGGGTGTTTGCAGAGGTCCTCAAGGTGAGAGGAGTCCAGGGGAGGTGGGGGGAACCTGCTCAAGGCACAATGAACTTGGCCCCCAGACCATGGAGGCAGAGAGCAGGGGATGCGGCGTAAGCTGAGGACCCTGAGCCTCAGCAGAGGCAGGAAGCATCCTCAGAAAAGCCCCTGGCGGGAGCCACACACGGGCAGGATTCATTTCTGCTGTCTGAGAAAGTTTGTCACAGCCGCTCTAGGACACTCAGTCGAGGAATGGAAGAGAAAGAGGCTCCCATGGACCCCAGGGCAGCAGCCCTGGCCCTGGGAGTCCAAGCTCAGACATGGGCTCCTCATCCAATGTTTCTTTGATGGGCAGGCTTTCATTTTACTTGTCCTGGATGTGGTTGCTCCAGGCTCCTTGAAAGGTGATAAAAGATCTGCCATAAATAGCAGCAGATTAGAGGCTTTCCGAGATTCTAGGAGCATTAGCTGCTCAGGAACCGGGGAGGTGGGAGCCAAGGCGGGAGGCTAATGTCTGGCTCCAGGCGCTGCTGCCTCACAAGCAATTTATTCAGTTACTGCTTAGTGCTTGCAATTACGCTTCTTTAATAAAGAACATTTGCTGAGAGAAAGACAGAGGCTAAAAGCAATTTTGGCATCAGATTGAATCAAAGTGAAACCAGGTCAGTGCGTCTTGCACTCCAGTGCGCAACCCATGTTAAAGTGGGGAGAGGGGATCCCCAAACAGACGGCTGGGTGCTGGGGCATGTGTGCCTGGTGTGTGTGTGTGTGTGTGTGTGTGTGTGTGTGTGCACGCGCACGTGTGTCTGGTGTGCGTGTGTGTGCCTGGTGTGCGTGCGTCAGAGACTATAGGCCCTTTGGAGGAAAGGTCCATCAACTCATTCACAGGCCGTCCCAGGAGGCCAATTCCAGATTCTGCTAGTCACGTCTCACGGGTGCTATTTCTATGGCAGTGCCTGGATTGTGAGGGATGCTTTCCAAAAATGCACAGAAGTTCTCCAGCTGAAGCTACGTGGTTCCAAACTTCATTGCCACTCAGAGCTTGAGCTGCACCCCCAGCAGCCTGGGTGTCCCCTGAGGTGGGGGCAGGGTGAGGAGGGAGCACAGGCCTCCAACCCTGAGGGTCATGTGAGACCAGTCCTGACCTCTTCTGCAGAGCCCCTTCCCTGAGCTCAGAGCAGCACTTCAGTGCCCAGCCTTATTCACACTAATGTGTGAATGACTGATGGCCTTTTAACAGCCCCCATACATTTGCATTTTTAGAATGGAATTCTATTACCCAAATAGATCTCTAATTGGCTGCATTCCTGGGGGTTGAAGTGGAAACTTTGGAAGCAGGCATGGGGAGAGGGATGGGTTCAGCATCCATCAACCCCCGACCCAGGGCCCCCGGCTCCCTGCTCACCTGCTCCCCACTTCCAACTCCACAGCACATTGCACACTAGAAGGGAAGAGGGCAGAAAGCAGGGACTGAAGAGGAGCTGTCACAATGCTGGGAAGATGGTACCTGGAGCCTGGGCCCCCTCCTCCCCACCAGGAACCCCCACCCAAAGCATGGGGGTCTCCATGCCCTCTGTCGCCACTGAAAGTGCCCATTCCCGCTTCCCTCTCTGAACCCCAGCCCACTGTCATCTTGATCCCTTTCTGCAGTTTCTCCCATTTCTCCCTGGTCCCCTGTCACAGGCCTTGTGATTTAGGCCCCCAACACATGGCAACACAGACAGTGTCCATCTCTTTCATTCAGCAAGTGTGTTCTGAGCATCCTCACTATGCCATCAGCATCCTCAGGACATGTCACAGAGCAGAGGGACTGCAGCCCCCCATCTGGCCTGGCCCCACTCCTGGACAAGCCTGGTGGCCCATGGCCAAGACTTGGATGCAAAATAACTTTAATAATTTAGGCAGGAAGAGGCTGAAGCAGAATCACAGGGCAGTCCCAAGGGCAACTCTGTGCTAAGTCCTAGGATGCCCCAGGGCTGCCCCCCAACCCCCACCGCCCAGGGCTCTGCATGGCCAGGACCCTCACCTGACCCTACAATCAGACGCCTGGGGAGATCCCCCCAAAGCACTCTCAAAGTCTTCTCCAGAGACCTGACTCAAACCAGGCCCAGCTGTGCATGCCCGGCAGCACCCAGGGAGGAGACCCTGGGTTCCAGCCTCATACTCATCCCTCTTCACAGGCCCCGTGCTTCAGCCACGGAAGGTCTCATTATTTCTAGATCACCTGGTGCTTCTACATATCACACAAGGGAGCACGTCTCCAGTGAAAACTCCTCAACATCCTTCAAAGCCCCACCTTCCATGATGGGGCCCCTTCATCCCTAGAGTGAGTGGTCAGCCAATACTCTACACAGCAGGGAAGCGTGTGGTCAGATTGTGGACCCAAGTGCTCAGCATCCAGCCCCCCTGGTGGTCCTGAGGGCCGCTGGAATTGACCAGACTTGGGCTGTGCACTGGGGAGGGGAGGGCTTATCCCAGGCTGGGTGCACGGCATATCGACCCTCTGCTGCGGGCTGGTCTGGGAGCTCTTGGTTGTCCCTTTCCCTGGTTATTATGGGCCTGACCCATTCCTGCTCTCTGTTTGGCAGGCTCTCAGCTCTCAGGGGAACTGCCCTTGGCAATCACCTTGGGTGGGCGTGCCCTCCCTCCCAGCACTGGGCTGGACCCCCTCCAGGACCTAGCCCCCCGACTCTGGCCACCTTGGGCTCCAGGACAGCTGGAGTCCAGGCCGGATGGTACACCTCACCCATCAGGACACAGCACTTGGTACACGGCTGCCAAGAGCACCCGCCAGCTGGAGGTGTCGCTGGCACCCGCGTCGTCCAGCAGGCCTCACCAAATACCTGGGGCTCAGCGTGGTCCCCTCTTCCCTCTGTCGGCGGCCAGGGCCCGGGGGGCGGCTTTGTTTGGGCGGCTGTCTCGCTGAGCTGTGTGAGTACAGCTGCGGAATAAGGCAGAATTGCAGGTTTGGATTTTTCTCCCTCTTCTCATTTCAATTTATGTGACTGAATGGCTTGCAGCTGCTTCAAAGGGATCCCCACACCCCCACCCCAGCATTTTATTCCCCCTTCTGGGCAGGGGATGGGGGGGAAGGCTGGCCAGCACAGCTGGAGTAAATTAAAACCCACCTATTCGGGCTTGGCATCCGACAGCCATGCGTGCCCGGCGTACACACAGACTTACACAGCTCGGCAAAAATAGTCTTTTCATGGCGAGGCAGGAAGGAAACCACAGCCTCGTGTGAAGGGCCTCCCAGTTTAGGCCCCGGATCCGTCAGATCCAACCCTCGAACAAGGAGTGCTGTGTTCCCGCAACAAGTCTCACTCGGAGCCCAGCCCCCACACTCACAGACGTGCGCCCGCGTGTCTCTTCCCATTTGTGAAGGGCACGCCCAGGTTTTCATTTTCTGCTTTTTCACTCCAGTTCATTTGAAACCTTCTACCCAAATTGTTCCAAGCAAAGGAAACTTCCCCAGGGCCTCAGCAAGGACTCCTGGCAGACCTGCCCCCGACAGTGTTTGGGAAGATCGAGCCATGGGGGTCAGCCTGTCCCCTAAGAGCCTGTGACGCATTTACACGTGGGGAAGGGGCAGGAGGGAAGCTGCGGGGAGAGGTGAGAGTAGAGCCCACGTTGAGTTTAAAGGTGACGGAGGGGCCCCAAAGCAAGTTTGTTGGGATTGGTTCCCCTGGATCTGAGAAGGACTTTCCTTTTTAAAAAGGTTTTTGCATTTATCATTATCTCCCAGCCAGCACTGAGGTGCCTGGAATGCATAAAAAAGGATTTTTCCAACTGAAAATCCGAAATAGAAGCACCAATAAAAACAGATCCCAGATTTATGACCATGTTTTTTCACCTCCCTCCCTCTCTTTCTTTCTCTCTCTCTCATTTTTCTTTCTTCCAGTTGACTTGGGACAACTGGAAAAAATGCCTTTGGAGCTTGGCGGGATGGGAGCTCCGTGAGCTGCGTCCTTGTCCCTTTCCGCGGCTACTCTGGGAGGGCGTTTTGGCCCTGGCGTCCCACTCTCCTTGTGAACAGCAGTCTTGGCAACTCTGAGCAAAGGTCACTTTGGGAGCGAAAACTTCGGAC
Source organism: Sus scrofa (assembly GCF_054392235.1). NCBI lineage: Eukaryota > Metazoa > Chordata > Mammalia > Artiodactyla > Suidae > Sus > Sus scrofa. The sequence continues at coordinate 156,700,119 of NC_139383.1, forward strand.
TGTGGGGGGAGGTGGGTAAGAGCTGTGTTCATCACGGTTTCTGCGCCTTTGCATGCAGTTTTCCAGCTCCTTCCAGAGTTTGCCTGGCCCCATGCCTACTCTAATCTGTGGCCCTTTGCATTCTTCCAGAAGGCGTTTCCCTCTCAGCCTCTAGGCCAGCCCAGGAGGCCCTGCCCCCCCACGGGTCAGTGCTGTGCCCACGGCCACAGTGGTGCACCTCACCCACCCCGGGCACAGGCCTGTGCAGGGCCAGCCTTGCTGCGGCACCTGGACCAGGGCCCGGGAGTAGGAAGCATCTGAGTCACGGTTTCCCGTAACTCGCACCCAGGCCCCCGGGCCCCACAGCCACGTCAGGGCCGGCTGGCCTTCAGGGGCCCACATGGCACTTAGCCACCCCTAGCTCTTCCCTCATCGGTGAGAACTGTTTGCTTTTGAGGCCGAAGGCAGAGAGAAGGGGTGAGGAAGTCCCCACAGTGGCTGTTTGCTTCATTAAAACACACTTCTTCAACTTCACAGACATCAAGAACTTCATCTCATAATGTTTTCGCAGGAGCAGTGCGTGGGGTAGAACCCCCCACCCCACCATAAAACATCAGAGCAGAACTCTGTTGCCAGGGGTACCCTTCCTCCAAGTTAAACACAATATCACATTTGTTTTATATTATTCTAAGTGAAAGCAATTAGGTCTGCAGTTTAGTTCAATCAGTTGCCAGATCCTATTTCTGAAATCCTAACCATTTAGGGGTTAAAACTTGAAGCCTCCTCTCCCAGTGCTCCAGGTCACGGGAAGCTCAGTGCTGACGGGATGGAGAAACCCTGCCGCCTTGCAGAGCAGGTCTGGAAAAGACAGAAGGCGCGGCAGATGGAGTGGGCAGAGCGTGTAAGGGGCAGAATCCCACCTGGAGCTGTGGGAGGCACTGGCAGCCCCACCCGAGGGCACCCCTTCTGGGTACCAGCTCCTTCTTCTAAGGGCTCCCACCTCAAGATCAGCAGGGAGTGGTCTTAGGGGAGCAGCCCACAGTGTAGGGTCCAGGGCTGGGGTGGGGAGGCCTCCCACCATCTCTCCAGCAGTGGTGGGTGTGGGGTCATGGCCGGTGCTGGGGAGCTCACAGGCACCCTGGGTTTTTTTTCATTTCTCTTTCTCATGCACTTCTTTTTAATTGCTGCATTGTTTACTTTTTATTAAAGTAATACATTATTTAAATTTAGTGGTTTTTTTTTGTTTTTTTTTTTTTATTAAGGCCACACCAGTGGCATATGGAAGTTCCCAGTCTTGGGGTTGAATCAGAGCTGTAGCCGCTGGCCTATGCCACAGTCACAGCAATGGAGGATCCGAGCCACGTCTGTGACCTACACCACAGCTCACAGCAACATCTGGATCCTTAACCCACTGAGCAAGGTCAGGGATCGAACCTGTATCCTCATGGATACTAGTTGGGTTCATTACTATAAGCCACAATGGAACTCCAGATATGGGTGTTTTTTTATCCTTACAGCAACAACACAACAAAACAGTACTCTTGCTCACTCCCCCACACTCTGCTTCTCACTCACTAAAGACCCTCATTTCAATTCTTTCAACTTCCTTTTCATTTTTACCTCAAATTTTTAAAAAACACGTGTTCCACTGACAATTGAAGATTTTAAAGATTTAGGTCTTATCTGCTGACTTCCTACTATGGAAGGTGAAGGTGAAGTTCTTTAGTTCTCACCTCTGTGGTCTCTCACATGATTCCTCCTAGTTGGAGTGAGTGATATCACACACAGGAGTGGCTTCATTATATCCATGTAGATGCCAGGGGACACCAGGAACACAGCACGACTGTCACCTCCTGCCTTCTAGACAGGAGGAGGGAAGTTATTTGACTTTTCAAAAACTTTGTTTTAAACTGAGCAAATTCACCTGATACAAGTAAACACTTGTACAAATCTCAGACATCGTGTTTCATCCATAATAAATCCAAAACGAATCTCAGACATTGTGTTTTAGCCATAAATACTTCAGTTTGCCCCTCTTACAGATTAGGGCTTTCTCTTCACATCACCCCAACTTCACTTTCATACCCAGCTAAGGTAATCATCATCCCTCAATATCATTAACCACACTTCCTCCAGTTTTCTCAAGACTACTTTTGTAGCAAACTCTCACCAGGCACATGGGTAAATGTGCAAGGTTCCTTCATCCCAGGTCTACCTTTGAGGGGGTGAGCCTTGTGTGCATTCCAGGCTGGAGATGGGAAGGAAGTCGGCTTGGCAGCAGGGCTTGAAGCAGCTGCATAAGACCACAGAGGAAACCATGTGATTAGGACAGTGGAACAAGAAAGAGGGGCTGGGTCCCTAGCACTAACCTCCCTGGACAGCAAGACACATGATTTTCTGTTGGTTGGGGTTTGGGGGGCTCCACTCTGAGCCCTCTGCTCTCACCCACTGGCCTGGCTATTGGAAAACTGTCACCCAGGACAGTCTCTGCTGTGGTCCTCAGAGGCCTCAGCCTCCTCCTATGCTGGGCATCTGGGTCCCAGGCTTCCTCCTCAAGATTTAGTCTCCCATGTTGGTGGGGCCTCCATACGTGTCCAAAAATACCTTTTTTCTTTCATGCTTAATTGATAAAGTTGTTCCTAAAATGGTAGAAAAGTATTTTTCCTAAAAAAATAGCAAAGCCTTGCTCATCATCTTCTGGTTTCCACGTTGCTATTTAGGGTCATTTTTGTTCCTGAAGCTTTGGAAGTTGCCTGTTTTCTCTGGAAGGTCTCAGGGTCTTTTCTATATCTCAGAGTTCTCAACTCCAATATGTCTTGAAGGTGAGTCTCCAGGCAGATGTGCTTCAGGCAGAGGGCCAGGAACTAGAAAGCAAACACTTCAATCCTGGAAACAGGTTGCATTGTTTTTTTGACTGTATCTTGTCCTTCATTTTCTGGAACCTGAGTTAGATGTTGGCTTCTTGGTCTGATCTTTTAGTTTATGTAATCTCTTACTTCTCTCTTTATATTTTGTTCTGCTTTTCAGGATATTTCAGTTTTACCTTCAACTCTTCTTTTGAATTTTTTTCTTTTCCAACATTTTGTTTGTTTGTTTATTTATTTTACTAAAGGAATTTTATTTCACTTATAGTTGTACAGTGATCATTGGATTTTTATTTGTGCTATTATCTTCTCTGATTTCCAAGAGCTCTTTCTTAAACTCTGAGTAAGACTTTTAACCTTGCCCTTCTTTTTTACATGACTGTAATGTCTCCTTCTATCTCTCTGAATATACATTAGGGTACCCCCTCCTATGCTTCTGATATTTTCTGTGTTCCTTCTCCTTTCCTTTTCTGTCTCTTTTCCCCTCATGTTTCAGGCAGTGCAGAGCACAACAATCGACACCCTGTAGGAAAAAGTCTTGAGTTGTCCATGTCTCTCTCATCATAGACAATTTCAAGTTTTCAACAACGGGCTCCTCAAATTCCTAAAAATTTAACAAAGGGCTTGTCAGAACCAAAAAAAGCCATTTTTAGTACGTGGTTGGTTGTAGACTTTCTGCAAGGTCTGATGGTTCTTGATTGGCCCCTGATTGTTCATTCAGAGTTAAAACTTTATTGTGCATTCAGAGTTAAAACTGAAGTCTAAAGTGCTGATTGGAAACACAGGGTTCGTGGTTAGGTCTTTCTTTTTAAACACCTTCATTGAGAAGGAATTCACAAGCCATACAATCCATGCATGTAAAGTATGCAAGTTGATGGCTTCTGGTCTAGTCTCAGAGCTACACAGCCATCCCACAATAAATTTCAGAATATTTTCATCACCCTAAATAGACCTTGCACCCCTGAGACATCACCCCCAAGTCCCCTCACATGCCTACTCTCCTTCCAGCCAAAGGCATCCACTCCTCTGTGTCTCTATAGATTTGCTTGTTCCAGATATTTCATGTAAACCTGTAGAATTTTTGACTGATAGTAGGCTGTTTTTCTGAGTGGCTTCTTTCAACTCAGCATCATGTTTCCAAGATTCATCCATGGTGTAGCCTGTGCTATTCATTCATAGCCTGTATTTCATTGCCTTTTATAATTGCATAATATTCCATTGTGTAGATGTACCACATTTTGTTTATCTAGTCATCAGTTAATGAATATTTGGGTCATTTCGACTTTGGCTATTGTGAATAATGCTACTATGAACATTGATGTGAAAGTATTTGTGAAGTCACAGGTGTCCATTCTCTTGGTATATTTTTTAGGAGTGGAATTTCTGGATCATATGGTAACTCTATCTTTGATAACTTGAGGAAATGGCAGGCTGTTTCACAGTATCTATACCATTTTACATTCCCAGGAGCTGGGTATGAGGATTCCATTTCTCCATATCCTCATCAAGACTTGCTACCATCTGCCTTCTTGATTCTGGTCTTCCTAGTGGATACGAAGTGGCATACCATTATGATTTTGATTTGCATTTCCCTAGTGACTAATTATGTTGAGCATCTCTTCATATGCTTATTGGCCATTTGTGTATCTTCTTTGGAGGAATAGCTATTCATATCCTTTGCCATATTTTTCCCCCTAGGAGTGCAGGTGTGGCATATGAAAGTTCCCAGGCTAAGGGTCAAATCAGAGCTATGACACAGCCACAGCAACACCAGATCTGAGCCATGTCGGCAACCTACACCATTGAGCAGGACCAAGGATCAAACCTCCATCCTCATGGATATTAATCGGGTATGTTTTCACTTAGCCACAACAGGAACTCCTCCTTTGCCATTTTTAATTGGACTATCTTGTTATCTTGTTGCATTGTAATAATTGTAATTTTTCTTTATATAATTAAGACAAAATTTATTAATAGATATATGATTTTCAAGAGTTTTCTCTCATTCTGTGGGTTGTCCTTTTTTTTTTTTTTTTTTTTTTTTTTTGGCCTTGCCCAAGGTGTGCAGAAATTCCCGGGCCAGGGAGTGAACCTGAGCCACTGCAGTGAGAACACTGGATCCTTAACCTGCTGTGCCACAAGAGAACTCTTGTGGGTTGTTTTTTACTTACTGGATAGTGTCTTTTGGACCACAAAGCTTTTTAATTAGATGATGTTCAATCTATTTTTTCTTTTATTTCTTGTGTTTTAGCATCGCCTAATCCAAGATCATGAAGATTTACACCCACATTTTAAGACTTCATAATTTTATCTCTATAGTAGGCCATTGATCCATTTTGAGTCAACTGTATATATGATGTGAGGTAGGGCTCCAACTTAATTTTTTTTGGCATGTGGATATCCCAATAGGTGGGGCTTTTAACTGCTGGGTCCACTATAAGACAAGCAGAGAGCCCTGCTTTTTCATTGGCAGAGCCCTAGTGTTGGACTTATCTCCAAGGGTGGTCAGTTTCCCAGAGTGAAACCCTCTCATCTCCTGCCTGGGGAGCAAGCAGAGCTGTTATTGTTCAGGGAGACATGAGAGGAGGGCATGGGGTCTCAGTGCTGTGCTGACTATCATTTACTCCTGAGTTTTCATACATCCCTGCTCTAGACTTCCTGACTCAATGCCTCCAGAGGGCAAAACTCCCACTTCTGCAGGGGAGAGGAAAAGCATCCTGCTGCTGGTGGGCATGATGGGAGGTAGAATCCAGGGTCTTACCAACGCTTTCAAAGCTAAGGACCCCATCCTCATGCCTTCGGGATGTCTGGTTATTCTGAGGCACACCAAGCCGTGTGTCACTCGCCAGTTTCTCCAGCATTTCACCTCACATGCTTAAGTTAGTTCCCCCTCTCCCACCTGCTTCCAAAATTTTGTGGCCATTCCTTGTCAACTGTCACTTCCTCCCCTTTTCTTTGTCCTTGTGGAGTTGCTTTACTGCCATTTCAGTAGAGTTTCAGGAGGCAGCAAAGGGGGATATGCCCGGCCCACAGTGGTTCCCCAAAGGGATCTTGGAAGTTAGTCCTGCTCCTCATTTGCTGGTGGTGACTCGCACCAATGAGATGAGTTTGAAGAGTCTCTTTGGCATGTACGTCCATTCCTCTGGGTTTTCTACTTCACATCAGAGCCTTTTCCCAAGATGACCACCTCTGACCCTCTGGGTGCTGGAGACACTCCCCCCTTTCTTCTCCAGCCAGTGGTGACTTTCCCCTTCAGTTTAGATGCGCTGAGATCTGACTCTGGCTCCCAAGTCCCTGACACCCTGTCCTGTATGCACAGCCCTCACTCGGAGGACGCAGCTCTTGGCCTCAAGTGAATGCCATGAATGGCTTGTCCTGGACACGGGCCATGGTCCTCGCAGCTCAGCTCCCATGGGAGTCAGGCAGTGGAACCTGATGTCTGCTGAGGCCTCCAGCACATCAGCTTCCAAGAAGAGGAAAGCCCCCGTTCCCATCCCTCCCCACCTCACCCTCCTGCTCCCATTAGTCTTATTGACGTGACCATGACAGCTTTAACTGCTATCCTAATAAGTATAAAACTGTGAACTGCTGAAATGAACTGTGGCTTCCAAAAGCTATTATAAAAGCCTGACAGGCCAAGGGTGTGCTTTCTGCCATCAGTATCTCTGAAATACATCCTGCATCCGCGGTGACAACCTTGGGTGGTGATGACTTTGAGCAGCCGCCTCCCCACTCTCTTGGGTCCCTGCTAAGGGAAGGGTTGGTCTGTCTTTTGCAGGTCTGATTCTGGTCCAGCCGAGTCCAATTTACTTTGTCCCAATAGCCCATCCCAGAGCTCTCAGGCACCACACTGAAAACACGGCAGTTGTCCCTGGATAGCTCCCAGGCCATGAAGACTAAAAAGCCAGAAGTCACGGCAGCAAGGTGCCTCTCCCTCTCGCTTGTTCTCGTCTGTTCATCTGCAGCTTCAGTACAAGGACACGGTAGATCTTTCTCCTGAAACGTGTGTGTGTGTTTACACAGACACATTAGCATTATTCACCCCAGAGGATTTAGAGTAATTACCTAGTGCCCCAAAGAGCAAGAGGAAGGGCTGCAGGGGTGACTCTGCCTAAATCCTGGTGTAGAAATACAGTAAAGTTTCTCATCCAACTTCTTTGCCATTTGGTCAAAACACACCTGAACATGCAACATAAGGCTTTTGCAAATCCCACAAAAAGACCTCGGTGGGCTGGTATGGCCACTTGAACCAGGTGCATGCCCTGCCACCATGGTTGTGGAGCAGAAGGAGGATGCAAGGAACCCAGTTAGGAGTCTTGAACTCCTGCTAGCTAGGTTCATTGTGGTTTGGGTGACTGATTTTGGTGTTGGTTTGGATCTTGGTTTGTTAATTATTGAAGGAGCATTCATGTGACGGTTTTTTTGGAGATGGATACAATTTGATTTTCAGATTTAGGGTTCTTCTCCGTCCCGGGCTGAAAAAAAAATTATTAGCATAACAAGAAGCTCTCAGTGAAAATCTCATCCTATAACTCAGCTTTGTGTACAGTTTCTAATATTTACTGGGATCCTTTCATATTTTAACTTTATTATTAGAGGTGATTTACAGTGTTGTGCCAGTTTCTACCGTAGAGCAAAGTGAGTCAGTCACACATGTGTACACATTCTGTGGGATCCTTTCCAACCTAATCTTTTAGCATGTGGAAGCACACTTGGGGCGGAGTGTTTAAGCAATGTTTATGCACCGTAGGTGGCAGCGACTAAAGCCTGCACGGAAAAGAAAGCTCTCATCAGGGCTATTTCCCCAAGACCTGGTTGGGAGGCACGAGTGAGCCATAAGGTCAGGAGGCCAGGTGATGGGGAGGAATGTGAAACAGGGTGGAGATGGCGCCAGCCCGTGGACAGACGCGTCTGACCACCTGCAGAGAATGAGCAATTGAAGGAGCCTCACAGGAGCCAGCAGGGACTCCAGGCACAAAATCCTCACACACACCAAGATGGGGGTGCGGGGGGTGGCTGGGGGTAGCGGGCCATCAGCCCACTTCACAGATGGAAACCGAGGCTCGAGGGGCCCTGGGCTGAGCTGTGCCCTGCAGGAGCAGACAAGAAGCAGATGGTGATTCAAACCCAAGCCTGCCTGACTCCAGGGTCTGTGGCTCTTTAAATTTGGTACAAATAACACACAGCCAGGCCTGCCGCTTGAGGAATGTTCACATGAGTGTCCGCCCCTAAAACCGCCACCCAGACTGAGGCGGGAGGGTCCTCAGAGCCTCAGAAGCTGGCCACACCCTTCCCAGAGGTGGTGGCCCTTCTGACCTGGTCACCGCAGTGCATGTCCCCGGCAGACCCCCCCGAAGTGTGTGTGGGCCGCTCAGGTTCACTGCCAGGCAGTGTCCTGCTCTGTTCTGCTGTCGAAGGACACGGGGTCATGTCAAGAGATTGGTCTTATAAACAAGACTAGAAACACACCCCAGGGACACACACAGTTTCCGGGGAGCACATCACGGGTGGTGTCGCGGGCCAGGGCTCCGTGGGCTCAGCGACAGGACCTGTCAGATGCTCCCCAAAGTGCCTGCCGTTTACGCTCTCACCAGGATTGTGTGGGGGCTGTGATTACTCCACAGCCGACACTTCGGCTTGTCAGCCTTTCCAGATTCTGGCTGGACCCTGGATGTGTCTGCAGGGCCACTCAAACCTTCCACCCGCTGAAAAACGGAATTTTAGCCTTGGCATGTTGATGTGTAGAGGTCTTCACATCCTTGGTGTCAGCAGCATTTCCCTGCGTCTGTGGCCTCTCACTTTCTGAGTGGCGTCTTTCAGTGAACAAAGCTTTTTCATTTTAACAAAATCGCACCAGATCAATCTTTTGTTTGTTAGGATTTTCTGTGTCCTAGTCAGGAAATCCTGTTCTTTCCCCTTGAAGCCTATTCTGCACAGTCCAGGTTGAGGTCTAGAACCATCTGGGGCTGCACTCAGTCCACTTTGGCAATGACCAAAGTGAAGGGAAAAGGGACACAAGGATGGCTGAGGGCTTCCATTGCGTCCAACCTCATCCCCTGGGCCTGAGGCCAGCTTTCAGGTCAGCCCCTCGTCTGCCCCCTGGGGAGTGACCTGAGAGCCCAGCTCAGGAAGCGGCCAACTCACCAGGGACATGGGTGACCCCACCGCTGCCACCCACAGCAGAGCGGCCACAGGAGACCTGAAACGCTAGCTGGGAAGGGGCCCAGGCACAGCCTGGGGGTGCCAGCCCAAGGCCTCAGCCCTCCTTCCACAGCTTCAGCCAGGCCCAGCCAGGCATTCACAGGGCAGGGGTGCTGGCTCAGGTGAGGACGTGCCCTGCACACCTGCCTGTAGGAGGAGAGGTGGCGCCTGGGCTTCAGCCGAGACATGAAGGCTGCCGGGAGCCCCAGATGCCATGGGCAGGGGCCACTGGCTTGGGTCCCTTCCTCTACCTCCTCTTAGACAGCAGGCTGCCTAGGGTGGGGGCCAGCCCCCAGGAGGCATAGCTGGACATAGGCAGACTCCACACGGATCCGTTTTACTATGTTTTCATCCTAACTTTGATTTTCCTTCTGGTTTTAAAAGTAATATGATCCATTGGAGATAGTTTGGAAAATGCAGTTTAAAAATGAACACTTTCAAGGGCAGCCGAGCTCTGCTGTGACACTGAGTCGCTCCTGGTCTCTGGCCACAACAAAGGGGACCTCCAGGTGCCTCCAGAGGAGTGGGCCAGGCCGCCCTGGGGTCAGCAGACCTGGGCAAAGTGGGTGTCCAGCTGCGGGAGGCAATCAGGCCAGTGCAGACGGAGCCCCCACGTGAGTTCGGCCAGGCTGCTTGCAAACTGCGGGTCACAGCCCGTCAGCTGGTTGTGCAGTCAGTTTTATGGCTCCTAAAGTGCTGAGAGATGCCCAATAGCATCCATTTGTACCTTTGTAACACAGACTGATTTCTCTCAGGGAGCCACTCACCGCAGTGAGGCTGGTCTCTCTCCTGCCTGTACCATGTGCTCTGCTGTGATGCAAGGGCCACTTACTATGGCAGGACTGGGTCTTGGTTAAAAAGGGTTGGGAAGCCCTGGCTTACAGGGGAGTGTTCAGAGGCTGCCTGTGTCAGGCTGTCAGGTGAGCCTTCGTAGGAGGAGGGATGGGCGGACGGAATGAGAAGAAAGCAAAGGCTTTTGTGAGATGAGGGCAGCTGGAACGCGGGAGGTGCTATAGGACCTGTTCAGACCCCAGACTAAGCCCTCTCCTCCTCAGGGGTCCGCCCCCTGCCCCAACAGGACCCAGCCGTTATCTTGCCTAAGCATCATCTGCCACCTTCCCGGAGGGACTTTTGCATTGGAGATCAGAGGGTCAGCCGGAAGCCTTGGCTGTGCTCTCTGGCCCTTGAAAGTGATGTGAAGGTCAGCAGGGACTCTTCTTAGCTTTTCTGTGGAACTAAATTTGCATCCGCAGCTGTCGGATGGCCCCACCCTTAGCTCATCCTGTGTGCTTTCCATCCCCACACTCATGATGTTACAGCAGCCGCGGGGACCTTGCCATGCAGGACCCTGTCCAGGTGTCTGTGTGCCCCTGGCCACCCAGGAGGATGTGCAGCAGGTCCCTGCTAGGGTACTGTGTGGGTGACAGACTCTGGGGCAGTTTGTGCCCTTGGTGGGGCCTCAGGCCTGGGTGTGATCAAGCCTAGGGCCCTGCCTCCCACTCGAATGCTCTGCTGTGTCTGCACTGGTCTTGGGAGGCTGGGGTGACCAGCGCATCAGGGCTGCCCATGATGCCGATGGGGTCTGTGAGAACCCAGCCAGCCCCTCACCCAGGGATGGAGAGAAGGAATGTCTTCAGTTGGTTCGGTGCAATCACTTCTTGGAGTTTTATCTGAAAATAGATCCTCAATTTCACAGCTAATTAGGAACCTCCTGCTAAACACCATTAAGCATCTCGGCGCCCCACACCCAGGAGCTCCGGGCTGCTCTGTTTAGTTGTCTCGCGGGCTCCATCTCAAGCGGCCTGGATGTCTGGTTCCCAGCAGTGAGAAATGGCGGCCCCTGGGCCTCGGGGACAGCCCACAGATGGGTGCTGCAGTGCTGGGAATTGAACCTGTCCCTCCCCGCCCCTCCCAGGGAGCGTCTCCAGTGTTCAGTCTGGCCTGGAGTCTGCCCTGCATTGCAGGGCTCCTGGCTGGGTGGGAGACAGAGAGCAGGAGGCAGGAGGGGGAGTGCAGCAGGCAGGCAACGTCTGGACAGAGTGATCTGTTGACAGTCAGAGGTGGAACAAGGAAACTGGGATAGGATGGGGAGAGGTGTTGCCCTGGGCTCAGAGGGGCTGGCGCTCCCTTCAACTGGAATGAGGAGACAACAGGCAGGTGGAAGAGAAAGACGGGGCGGGAGTCCCTGTGCCCATGCGCAGCCCCCAGCCCACCTCCTCCAGACCTGTAGACACCGGCCCCCCTCATTGCACTGTCCCCAGCAAAACTTGCTGAGCTGTGTACCTGGGGCCAGAAGGGAACCAAGACCAGTGACTCCACCCTTTCGGTTTCACTGCAAGCCCAGGGCACCTGGCTCCACAGAGCAAGAGGCCCCTGCAGGACCTGGGACTCTGGGGGGAGGGTTCCCCTGGGGAGAGCGGCCGCCCTGACCCACCTCCTTGTGATCCGGTCCCTCCCCAGACGCCCTCCTTCCAGAGCCTGAGGGCACACACAGCCAGAGCAGCATCAGGCCTGGGCAGGTGGGCTGGGGTAGAGTCGGGGAGGGAGGACAAGGAAGACAGACAGAGAGCTGGGCCTGGCTCTTGTCCTGCCGCTCTTTTGACAAGGAAAATCAAGTACTCCAAGTTTAGAGCTGGGCTTCCACGTGGTTATGAATGTGTATTTGGCAACTTAGTGGAAAGACATATTTATACGATGTGTTAGGCTGACAACACTGTTCAATACTTGGGCGTAGGATGTGTGGGCCCTTGCAAAGCTGGGGGCGGGGGCACTTCTCTGCCCAACCGTCCCAACCACCAGCTACAAGCCAGGGTCAGCAGCCAAGGAAATACTAGGCTGCTACCGCCCAATGTGGGAACAGGCTGCACGGTCACCTGGGTGGAGAGAGGCGAGGCATCCCTGTCTAGGGCCTCAGGGCGGCAGAACGGCCGGTGAAGATGGCTGTGAGTCAGTGAGTGAGCTGGTGCCCATCTGCGAGGCTGTCATGCCCAGGGTTCTGGAACACTCCAGAGGGGAGGGCCCAGCCAGCCCAGCTGGCATGCACCTGGTCTCCAAACCACCCTACCCTCTGATAGCGCTCTGCCCACCGAGTCTCTCTGCCCCACGAGGTGCCTTGTCCTGGTGCCTGCCATCCACCCCCGTGGCTGACACTGGAGTTAGGCTGCCTTGCAGCGATGCCCGAAGCCAGGACCCACTGCTGATTCTGTCTCTCCCACAGCCCTACTGCCCTGCCAGATGCCAAGCAGGTGCTCAAGAAGAATTTGCTGACTGACTAGCTCTTTAAGCCCCTGGTTCTTCAGAGAAGCAAAGAAGAGGCAACACACAAACCAGGGCTGAGAGGAGCATGGAGGGAGCCACATGGCTCAGATGTTGGTTAGGGAACATCGCCTACAGAGAACTGTTAGAGAAGCAATTGGGGGCCTAAGCCCGGTGATCAGAGGGGCCTGGAGAAACGGCTTCCTTGGTGAAGGCTCTGGGAAGTCACTTGGGGTGACAAACGGGCTTGAAGAAGGAAGCAGTTCCTGTCAGCTGGCAGCACATGGAACCCACCAGGCAGGTGTCTGATGACAACAGAGTTCACGCTGACTGGCTTTATTGGCAGGGAGACCCTGGCAGGTCAATGTCCAGGGAATTCAGTGCTGCTGGGGCCAATATGGCTGAAACAAGGGCCAGTACAGAAGGGACTGTGGGACAAGGATGAGCAGATGCCAGCAGGAGGGGGACGGAGGGGCTGCTGATTGGCACAGGGGACATGGGCCGGTGGAGGAGTGTGAGGTGGGAGGGAAGGATGTGCAGGGCAGCTGGAGCGCCTACCAGGGCAGCAGGCTCTGCCCATGGGAGGAGAGATCCACAGAGCCCAGACTAGCGATGGGGTGGGGCTGGGGTGCAAGGCTCAGTTAGAGCCAGACTGGGCTGGAAATAGGGAGGCAACAGGGGTCTTATGAGGCTTTCTCCCAAAATGAGGATTGGAATCCTTGAGAGGCAGGGGAGAAGGAGGCTGGGATGAGCAGAGATGATATAAGTGCTGGGTAGAGAAGAGGGGACTCTCCTGTTGGGTCTGTACTGCAGCACCTCATGGAGCAGGGCCAGGCTTGGGGGGTCTGGAAGCTGGCGGTCTGGACTCACGACACAGGTGTTTGGGGTGAGGACCACAAGACTCCCCCTTGAACCTGGATTCCCCCTGACTTGCTGGTCACTCAGCCACGGCTCCCTGAAGGGGCCTCACCATGGTCTGTGCCTGGAGCTCCTGCTGCTGCCCAGGCTTCCCCAAATCCACAGGGATGTGCCTGGGAGCCCTCAGCCTGACCGCAGCCTTAGCACCCAGCCTGGCGGAGCTGCGAGCCAGAGGCAGGGCTCTGCCTTTGTTGAGCGAGTAGCCCCGATACATTGCACGTGCCTTCTCAGAAGGCCTCGCTGTGGGGTGGCTGGCCCACTAACATGGCTGGGCAGCCTCTGAGGTCCCTCTCCCTCATGTTCACAGCCCCCCGCCCCCCCTCCCCGCAGTGGTCTGGGCTCAGTAACTTCCCGAAGGACTAGGACACATCAAAGTGGCAGATGTCCCTGCAGAGACTAAGTGGGACAATGTCTCGGGGCATCCTCCCTTGCTCTCCAGCTTGAGGGAAGCTGGTGGCCTCCTGGGGAGACATAGATGGCAAGAAGCCAAGGTCTCCTTTCAACAGCAGCAGGGACATGAGCCTGAAAGAGGAGGCCTACTGGATTGAGCCTTGAGTGCACCCCACCTGCAGTCCGTGAGGACCCAAGAGCCAGGTGGCCCTTATCTCCAGAACCAGGGAGATTAAGCTGGTAAAGCAAGAAGACCATTCCTTGGTGACAGTCAGCTAACCAACACGTTAAGGACCTTGCTCTGGCCCCCCTCCTGTTCCATACCCGCCATGGGTTCACATTCCTCAAGAACCACCTTCCAAAGCCTGTCCTGTGCTCTGCTTTGGAGGAGGAACCCAGGCTATGATCCCTAGCAGTCAGAGAAGGAAGCATTTTTTGGCCTTTGCTTTTGTCAACTTACTAAGAAGGACAATGGTTACACTTTCGAAAAGGGTTTTAAACAAGATCTAAAAGAAAAAAAGACTCTCCAGTCAATTACAAATAGCCAGAAAATCCAGTTAAACAACATCCATTTGATTCAGGGTTATGTTCTATTTCCTACGCACTTTCAGATTCTCTGGATGATTTTAGCCAACATCTCGGGGAGCTCCATTTCCATGTGAAACAGAGTCTCTAGGTTATTAAAAGTGCCTCTGTGAAGAAGTGCAGGAGATATGACTTTTCCATCAAGGAAGAAACGACAGCAGCACAACCTGACTCTGACTGTCCAAGCTAGGAAGTCAGGCTGCAGAGAGAAGGGAATGAATGCCGAGGTCAGTCAAGGGTGAGAGGGGGAGCCTGTCAGCCCCACAGGCAGCAGGAAGAGCTGTGGCGTCCAGCCCTGACCAGGCAGAGAAAAGGCAGGTCTGGTTCCAGTAGTCACTCGACAGAGCCTTCAGGATCTGGCGTCTCTGAGCATCCTGCTCCAGGTGTCCTCTTGGCTTCGGGAGCCAGGCAACCCCTTTTCATGGCTGGCTGCCGGCGGTCACCACTCATGGGCACCCAGATTGTTGGGAATTATCCTCTACAGGCGTGGAGGATGCCTGGTCAGCTCCGCCTGCGGGACTTCCCAGGCCCCATCTCAGGCCCGCAGGGAGCTGGCCAGTCAGCATCCCTCAGCGCTTCTCCCCACCCTCCCCCTACCCCCAATTAGTGCTGCCTCGGGGTGAGGAGGCCTCACCCTGGAAGCCTCAGAGCTGCCCTGGCCAGGGAGATCCCGAGCCAGGCCCTGTTGGTCGGAAACCCACTTCTGCCTGCAGATCCACCTCGTGGCTCCCCAAGGCCACTCCCTGAGCCAGGCGGGGAGGTTCTTCAAGGAGGCAGCACACCCTCCCCCAGCACACACCCGAGACTGGGCTGGGCCAGATCTCAGGCCAACAGGAGCCTCCCAGTCCAGGCCTCTGGGCCTCTGCCCACTTCTCTCTCCAGCCACCAGGCCTCCCAAGCCTCGGACCAAGTGGAAACAATGCAGCTCTTTTGGCAGCAAAAAAGAAGGGGAAAAGGGGGAGGAGGGGGAGGGCGAGCAGACATCATTTGCCCCTGGGTGGCAGGGCTCCAATGTGGAAGCCCCCGTCTGATCCCATCTCCTGGCAACTTCAAAAGAACTGTCAGTTCAGGAGCTGGGAATAAATCAAGAAACGGCTCTGTGTTTGCAGGAACAGCAAGTGTTCTGAAACGTGCTTTCCACCCGCCACTTAGCATTTAGGAAGATAAACAAGGTGTGGTTTAAACAGCAGTTTTAATACTCCTGGGTCCCTCAAAGTATTTCACAGAGGATTCAGTTAGATGCCCTGGGGCAGTAACTTTTCAGAGAGGGGTGGGCTTGGTCCAGGGACTGCCTCGGCCTTCTGAAGTTAACCCGTCACCTTCCAAAGGGCCATGAAGGTGAAATGGCCACCTGGCCGGTCAGGGACTCGCAGTTAAACGGGACCCTGCGCTGCCTTTGGACTTGGCTAGCCCCTTGGTTTTCAAGCCAAACTGTCAGACACATGAAACTACTGAGCAAACGTGGGGAAGCGGCCTTGCTCTGCTTTTGGCTGCCGCTGCCATGCTCACGGCCTCTGTTTTCCACTCCAAGTGTGGAGGCCACAGTGCCAGACACTCAAGTATGGGGAGGGATTGTAACCCGGAGAGTCATCCACTTCAACCCACACATTAAAGTGAAACTGGAATTTCCCAGGGTCCTCAAAGGCAAAGTAAGCTCTCTCGGATGCCATCGTTTTCAAGGAGGTGAGGACAGTAGGATGTTCAACCCTGAGGCTTGAAATTCCACCATCAGCATCTTCCAGCCTTTAGCGGAAGGCAGAAAGGCAGAGGCCTCACCTCATGTGTCTTAACGTGATTGACTGGCAGTGGTTCCTACAGCGCCAGGTTCACGATTGTCTGGGCTCAATGGGAAAGGATGCTGGAATCAATTAGTGATGTCTGCCGTGGGTACAGAGGAGGAGGGGGTAGGTAGCATGCGGTGGAAACCCAGCTGTTCTTGGGAGCAGCAGGCCTTGGGAAGCTGCCAGCCACTGTGCTCCACACTGTCTGAATGGTTTGACAGAGTGAGGACAGCACTGGGAGGCCACAGGGCACCCGAAGGAACAGAAGGGACAGGAGGAGGCTGGGGCTATAAGCCCTAAGTGTGTTCTTGTTTACGCCGGAGACTTGCCACAAGGTTCAGGGTGTCAACCCTCACTTGAAACAGGCATGAAACTTTACCGCAGTTAACAGGAAAACGTGGTCATGCGGCACAGGCCACGCCCCCCCGGAGGAAGGGGCTGGAGCAGGGCCTCTCTCCCAGCCCTGCTTTCTTCCAAATCAGTTACGGCAGCTTTTCACAGCCGCCATCCCCTTACTAGCTTGTTCATCCATGCACTCATTCAGCGATCAATAACGGAGGACTGTCTGAACAGACACAGGGCCCTCACCGCGGAAGCCAAAGTCAAGGCAGTCAGCACCTGTGTGCTTCTGCGTCTCCGTGGGAAGATGGGTCGGGCCAAGTCGGCTTGGAAGAAGAGGGTTTCCCAGGGCTGGACAGGGTGATTCAGTGGGCGGTGCCCATGCCCCTGAGTCACGGAGCCGACGCCCCACGTGGCGCTAGTCTCATCCGCTAAAGGTTGCTCCCGAGGTGTGACTGTTGAAACTCGGCCCCAACAAATGTCGGAGGGAGGCCCAGCACTTCCTTGGCCTGATGTTAAAGTCACGAGACAAAAGTCTAAAGGGCCTTTGGCAAAATTACGGTGAATTTCCATGCCTCTTGCTCCCTCCACTCCCCAGGTGTTGCTGTTAATCCCGTGAAAGCAGCTCCTCCGCCAGCCCTGGGGAAGCAGGGCCCCTGCGCCCCGCACGGCCCCCCTTGCTCACCGCTCTCCCCCCTCCGGTGACAGACGCAGCGCCGCCTGCCTGGACCCACGCACGCGCAGAGGGCTTCCAGATGCAACGCCCAGTCCAGCTCCTCCGAGCTGGCGCCAGAGAAGCCCTTCCTCCTGGTTGAGACCCAGCGCCTCCTCGACACTTCGTGGTCTGCCACGGGGGTGTGCTGGGGGCTCTGCGGGGGAGCGGCGGTACCCCACGGGGACTGACCAGGGAAACATGGTTACCTGCTATTGATCAGCTTTTCCTGTAGAGTCAGTTTGGGGTCTTTGCGGCCTCAGCCGTGGGGCTCAAGCAGCCGAGGCGGAAGCCACCCTCTGCAGACCTATCCTTCCCACGGTCAGCGAGCCCTCGGGCGGGACTTCTCCCTGGGTGGCCGGTCAGGCAGGCTTCTGGACTCTTTTGTGGCTGACATGTCTCTGGACGAGGGCAGGCAGACCTGCATGGGGCCTGGTGACCACAGACCACACCTTCCAGGGCACAGCGCAAAAGGATTCAGAACAAAAGCAAGAGGGAGTGTTCAGCTGTTGTGCTGAGCCCCAGGCAGTGGGGGCCAGGTTGGCTTCTAACCCTAGAGCGAGAGCATCCAGCTGAGTGACCAGAAGTTTCAAGGATGTCCCTGTACTTTCTAGCCCAGAAGAGCCAGTGCTCAAGCACGGAACCCCCATCCCCCTCTAAACACCGGGCGCTTGCAGTGACCCTTGGGTGGGCTCAGGCCCCAGGCTGGCTGGGTGGACCTGCCTCAGGCAGCCAGCAGGGCCCAGCCCTCCTTGTGGAATTTGCAAGATAATCCTGTGCTGCAGTCCACTTCCTCTGGTAAAATGAGGGTTTTAAAGGAAGACCACAAGGTAGAACATGCTTCTGTTCCATCACCTGCTGCATAAGCGGGAAGGGTTTTCTTTTGCTCCACAGGTGCAGAGTCTTGTTACCAAAGAAAGGGTCAGTCTCTTCTGTCTGGGTGCCGAGAAGGAGGGAAGGTTAGAGAGGGGCCGAGGCTGAAGCTGGTAGAACCTTGACCCAGTGAGGCTTGGGCAGAGGAGGGCCGGTGTGGAGGGAGTGAGAGGACCCAAGCAGGACACCAGCTGGCTGGTCTGACCGACTGGATGTCAGGTGAGCAAAGCCACCGGCCGCCCTTTGACCTCCATCAAGGGGCGGAGGGTCACCTCCCCAGAGGCACTCGTTCAGGCTCTGCCCTGTGGCCCCAGAGGCACCCTTCTCTGTGAACAGGACTCGCTCAGAGGAGGTCATGCTGCACAGCGTGGCCCTGTGACCACAGAGACAAAGATGGAGGAGCCCTAAGACTTCAGGTGGCTACCAAACACCGGCAGAGGCCTGGACAAGAGTGTCCCACACGGCTCAGGAGGAGCAGGTCTGCCCCACCTCCACCCCCACCCACCCACACTGGGCCTGTAGACTGAACATCAGAGTTGTCTGAGCTGTGCAGGGTGGGGACTTGGAGACTGCTGGCGACCCCAGGAGACCAGCAGTCCCTCTTCCTGCCTTTTCACCACCCTTTAAAGATCTGTCAGGCACCTGGGTGTGGGGCACGGTGTGCCCATGTAGTTTACAACCATGCTCATTGCAGCCATTTTGCCAGAGTTACTGGGCGGTTCCCTGCAGGAGGCGCTGGAAGGAACAAGCTGGTGAGAATGGGCAAAGCGGCACCAAAAAGAGGAGAACTGAGCCCTTGGTTTGCACCTGAAGATCCGGTCAGAGGGCGGAGGACCCAGGACGGAGAGAGCACTTTGATGCTTGGCTTAGAGGCACCAACTGTTTTAAGGCCCCCTGAGTGTGGGTGAGGCTGTGTTGGCCAGCAGAGAGGAAGCCTAAAGGGTATGACTTCTAAATACAGACAGAAACACTTGTCACATTGCAGCATGCTGTGTGGCCCATTGCATGGCCCGTCGCTAGGTGTCTGCGACTTTGAAGCTTTTGGAGGCCAGCAAATGGAGGAAGAGGAATGGCGAGTGGGATCCATGCAGTGGGTGTGCAGCCCTCCCTGGCAGCCTGGGCCTATCCACTGCTGCTGAGGCTCATGAGGGTGGGGCCTTCGCGTCTTCTCCGTAATATCATGTCCAGCCCCAGCCAGTCGGTGCTCAGATCGTGCTCAGGACTCACCTGGAGTGGGAGCGGGACGTGGGGTATGCTGACTTGGTCTGCACAGCCACTGCCTTGGGTCCCTCCAACTTCCTTAAGCAACCTTCATGGCCTCCTCCAGGTGTTCCAGGGGCCATCCGCCAGCATGGCCATGAGGAAAAGGGATGCGTGGTCCCAGTCTGAGCAAAACCAGACTATTCTGGAGCCCAGAGGGGTCTTGGCAAACACAACTGCTTCTCAGGAGGATGCGGCCTGAGATGAAACTTCCTTGACCCAGGAGATTACCTGGAGAGGCTGACTGCTGTCCACCCCCGGGCACGTCCTGGTGTTCAAACCCCACGTCCCCTCTCACCTCTCCACCAGAGCGGCCCCTCACTGTCAGCAGCCCCCTGGCTACTCTCAAGTCCAAGCTTCTTCCTGGACCTTCCCCAGCAGATTTGTGCCCAAGCACAGGTTTGATTTTTTAAATGTTTGCTTTGTTTGTCTTTTTGTTTTTCAGGGCTGCACTGGTGGCATACGGAGGTTCCCAGGCTAGGGGTCCAATCAGGACTATAGCCGCCAGCCTACACCACAGCCACAGCAACTCGGGACTCAAGCCGCGTCTGCGACCTACACCACAGCTCATGGCAATGCCAGATCCTTAACCCACTGAGCGAGGCCAGGGATCGAACCTGTGTCCTCATGGATGCTAGCCGGGTTCATTAACCACTGAGCCACCGGAACTCCCCAAACACAGTTCTTAACCTGCCGGTGCCTGCAGGTGGTGCTGCAGTTCTCCCGGAGAGCAGACCCCACCCCCTCATTTAAAAAACACTGCCTGGAATTTCATCACAAGCCCTTCAAAACATAATCCAGAAATTTTTGGTTAATGGAATAATCAGGAAATAAATCATCTGGTTAATGAGTTTCCTGGCTAATGGGGCTTGAAAACTCTTTTGTTGGAGATTTCCTCAAATGTGTTGCTAACCACGGCCCCAGTGCTCACCTCCATACTGTCTCGGACCCTCCAATCCCATCAAACCTGGGGACAGAGGCGGCCGTTCACAGCTCTGGGGTAGGACACATTGTCATCATTCTTTGGGACAGCCTGGCACGGGTGGTGCTGGTTCTGTGGACTGCTTCCACCTCTGTGGACCATGGCGAATGTAACCCAGCTCAGCCCCGTGAGGATGTCCCTCGGAGGGTGTGGATTCCACCTGGCGTTCATGGCGGTGGCTGCAGGACGAGGCTCAGCCTGGCTTTGCTCCTCTGCAGAAATGGTGTTGATGCAGTGCTAACCCAAGCCTCTCGAGGCTGGCCTCACAGGCTGGGCAGGAGGGCAGTTCTGCCTGCCTACCCTCTTCCCTGCTCCGGGGGTGACAGCCCCAGAGCAGACCCAGGCTGGGAGACCCCGGGGGTCCCGGCTCTGAGGGGAAGCAAGCAGGGCCCCCCGCCCCAGGACCTGCTCTGAGTGCATCTCACCAGAGCAGGGCAGGTTCAGACACCTGCAGACGGAGCCTCTGGGTCCAGTATAACAACACAGAAAACTAGGAAACAGCCTAAGTGCCCATGGCTGTGACTCAGGGTCAAAGCTCAAGTGCTACGAATATGGGGCTCTGATTCACTCAGTTCCCTTCTCAACCCCAGCACATGTGTCCCCGTCATAACAGCACCCGTGTCCCCATCACAACAGCACATGCGTCCTACACGTGCAGCTTGACAAATCACACAATACGAGCACACCCTCCCCTGATGCCTCTCCCTCTTGGGCCGCCATCCAGATGCCTGGCGGCAAAGAGGCTCCAGGCCAGGGTGGCTGGGTCAGCAGGACACACAGGTGTTGCCTCCATCTTCTGCTTTGCTCTGGCTCCAGGAGTAGTTAGGAAATCCCTGTGAGGGGAAAACCAGACCGTCCATCACCAGCATCTAGAGTTGGGGCGGCAGGGGAACGGCCTGGCTGAGGGGGCCCGATGACAGGAGCATGGCCATGGGACATAGGGGCAGGAGGCCTGGCCAGCTGCCCCAGCCAGGATGCACATCTGCCAGGAAATTGCAACCAACAGAAACGTGGATCCAGGCATGATGGGGGTGAGGGGGCAGCAGGCGGGGTCCCTGACCCCAGCAAAGGGGGGTTGCTGAAACTGGGGTGGTGATGCACAGGGGGGTGGGGCAGAGAGAACTCTAGGGATTCCTGTGGTCAGGCAGCCTATTGGATGTGGATGGGGAGGGCGGCTTCCTGAGACAACCAAAGCCTGACCTTCACCTTAGGCTGTCCTGGGTGCTTCCATCCTGGCTCAGCTCTCACTGGCCACCTGGGTGATGTGCAGTCCCCCTGAGTTTACTGTCTGTGCCTCAGGTAGGGCCCAGATTAATTTTACTAGTGAAGGTGTCAGGGAAGAACTGAGCTCCAAGGAGAGCTTCTCTTAGGGCCCACCCGGCCCAACCTGTGCACCAAGGCCTTGCTGAGCCATTACAAACTCTGCTATAACATGATGAGAAAACATTAGCATCAGCCCTGTGGTGCACCGTAAGTGAAGGAATGTGTGCAAAACATGTCAACTCAGTGGGAAGGGACAGATGGACAGATGGGTGTGTGTGTGGGTGGATGGATGGATGGATGGATGGATGGACGGACAGATGGATGGATGAGTGGATGATGGATGAGGGATTGATGGATGATGGATGAATGAATGGATGGATAGATGGATGGACAGATGGATGAGATGATGGGTGGGAGGGTAGATGGATAATGGATAGATGGATGAATGCATGCCTGCATGATGGATGGATGATGGAGGGACAGATGGATGATGGATAGATGGATGGATGGATGTTGGATTGATGGATAATGGATGGATGACGGATGATGGATGGATGGACAGACAGATGGATGAGATGATGGATGGATGGGTGGATGGATGTCAGGTTCTCTCTCCTCAAAGCACCAGCACAGTGGGAAAGCCCTCTTGCTTCACAAGTTAAGAGATAACTTGCCTGGGGTCTCAGTAACTTCACCTATAGTTGGGGGTTTGATTTGCTTTGTCTCCCTCACAGGATGTCTTTGAGGATCAAATGACGTAGAGCACATCTGAAAAATACTTTGACTATATCCAGTCTCCTTGGATAGACCATGATGGAAAACAATATAAAAAAAAAAAACATAACTGAGTCACTTTGCTGTACAGTCACTTTGCTGTGCCAAAAACTGGCACAACATTGTCAATCAACTATTCTTTAATAAAAAGAAAATTTTAAAAAGAAAAACTCTTTGGAGTTCCCATCATGGCTCAGTGGTTAACAAACCCAACTCGTATCCATAAGGACATGGGTTCAATCTCCTTATCCTTGCTCAGTTAAGGATCCGGCGTTGCCATGAGCTGTAATGTAGGTCACAGACGCGGCTCAGATCTGGCGTCGCTGTGGCTGTGGTGTAAGCTGGTGGCAGTAGCTCTGATTCGACCCCTAGCCTGGGAACTTTCACATGCCACAGGTGCAGCCCTAAAAAGACAGAAGACAAAAAAAAAAAAAAAAAAAAAAAGAAAGAAAGAAAGAAAAATTCTTTGAAAACTAGTGGAACCATGAACATGAGCCACTACTCTTATTATGTAGATTAAGTGGAGTGAGTAGAAATTAGAAGTTTGGAGTAGAGGGTACAGATTTAAAAATTTTACTTTATTCCTTTCAAGTATATGTACTTTCAGGAACTAATTGCTAATAGTACATTTTCAAGTCAAAGTCCTGCTGGGCCTACTACAATGAATAGGAAAAAATCTCATAATTAGTAGCCTTATTTGCATGCAAACAACGAATTTTCCTAAAGACCTTAAAGCTGCTAGCACTCTTAAGTGATTAAATTGCTCAGCCAACCCCTTTCTCACCAGAAAGTCTAAAAGTGAACTTGAACCAGCCAAATATCATTAATGTCTGATTGTCCCAAATTCCAAATTAAGGTAGGAGCCTGCACTAGGGCACTTTCCAGGTATAGCCCATGAAAACACAAAAGGGAGTAGTACCCATGAAATTTGGCCACCCCCTTTCTCCGGGTGTAAAAGTAGCCACGCCGACACCCAGCATTAGCCCTGGGTCCCGTGGTTTCAGGTGGGAGTGGTGAGGCTGGCCCTGTAAGGTTGCATGACCTTCGAGAGTTTCTGAGCCACCCTGGATACGGGCCATTATGCAGGAAGGAGCCAGGGGACAGGACCGGAGCTCTGCCCAGGCTGCCTGTCCCGGGCACAGTGGGTGCCAGGGCGGTGTGGAGCGTCAGCCACCTGGACACAGACTTGGTCTTCTCTGCTGCTTTTTGAGACACCAGGAAAACCTCTCTTCGCAGGATTCCTTTGTTCTTCCTCCAGGTAAAACGCATATTTGGCAGCTAAAGCTGTTTTTCAGCCTCTGTTTGACGCTTTCCCTTCCGATTAAAATTAAATGGGGCCCCCAGGCACACCTGGTGATCGTGAGCCATGCTCTTGGCTGGGCTGGCAGTTTTCTGTGAATAGCGTTATTGTTACCTGACATAAAATGCGGGGAAAATGGAAGATTGACTGCCTCTCTGACTAAAATTTGGCCTACCAAAGAAGCTTTGAAAAATCAAGCATCAGAACGTCTGCTTTCAGCCAAGATGGACTAACAGGGACCAGGTTTACCCTCCCACGAAAAACGTAAAAAGTGGAAAAAACATATGAAACATGTGTTAGACATTAGACAGCAGGCAGTGAAGCCTGTGGCGGCCCCAGCCTGCGGTCTGGGAAGGATTCCGGCCGTGGTGCGGTGAGGTGGACCAGGGCAGGGCCTGGCAGGGCCCAGGGCCTGGAGTTCAGAGCTAAAAGTTGCTCTGGCCCTACCTGCCCAGCTCGAAAACTTGGAAGACCCCCAAAGGGGCAAAACGTCCCAGGTGACCTCAGTGCACCCAGAGCCAAGCTGAAGCATTTCTAAGCAGGGAAAGCACACGTGGCACCCAGCAAGGGAGAGGTCACAGTATCTGACCTCTGATGGTGCAAAAAGCAGGACATACGATCCAAAAAGAGATGAAAACTCAACCAGGGAAAATCAAGTGAAAGTTAAACCAATGATAGAATTAGCAAACAAGGGGATTAAACGTTATTAGAATTATCTTCCACATGTTCAACAAGTCAGAGGAAAGAGTGAATGTGGAAAATATTTTTAAAATACCCAAACCAAGCTTCCAGCATTAAAGGCTACAGTGTCAGAATGGAAGGCACACTGGATTAACAGCAGATTAGATGCTGCAGAAGAAGACATAGCACTGGAAACTATGTAAAATTAAATAGAGAAAAAGTCAGAAAAAGTGAGCATTCATTAATTCAGGGGGCCAACCTCACACAACTTCGCATGTGAGAAGGGGCAGAAACGTTGGAGGAGATCATGGCTAAAATTGCTCACGTTTGCTGAAAACTATAAACCCTAAAAAAAATAAATAAAAAATAAAAAACTATAAACCCACAGATCCATGAAGCTCAACAAACCCTAGGCACACTCAACATGAAGAAAACTATACCAAATTACATCATCAACTTGCCTAAAACTAGTGACAAAGAGAACAATCTTGGAAAGGAGAGAAGAAACACGCATTATATATGAAAAAGCCAAGGTAAGAAAGACAGCAGGATTCTTATCAAAAGCAATGAAAACCAGAAGACAGTGAAACCACATCTTTAAAGAACCTCAAGAAAAAATAAATTTAAACATGAACTGAGAATTCAGTAGCCAGAAAAAAAATCTCTCCGGAATAAAGTGTAATCCAGCATATCTACACCTAAAGAAGAAAAAAACATGTGATCCTATCAATTCATGGAAAATAGCATTTGACAAATTCTAACACCTATACCTAATAAAAACTCTCAGCAGAGTAGGAACAGAGAGGAACTTCCTCAGCTTGATAAAGAACATCCATGAAACCCTACTGCTCACACACCTAATGGGAAATTGAATACTTTACCCCTAAAATTGGAACACAACAAGAATGCCTGTTCTCATCACCCATATTCAACTCAGTAGTGAATTTCTCACTAGTGCAATAAAGCAGGAAAAAGAAATAAAAGCCATACATACTGGAACGGGAGAAATAAAAAAAAGTCCCTATTTACAGAGGACATGATTATCTACATAGGAAATCCCAAGGAATTGACAACAAACTCTAGAACTAATAAGTAAATTCAGCAAGGTCACAGAACAAAAGCCAACACACAAAAATGGATTACATGTCCATATACTAACTATATACCATATAGTTCTATATACTAACACATGGACATTAAGATTTAAAAGACGCAATACGATTTATAATTGAAGCCAACAAAATTAAAAACTAAGGTAAAACTTAGAAAGTACACTATATATGTGCTAAAAATAAAAAAAGGCAGTTAAAAATTTTTCAAAGATTTTAATAAGAATAAAAAGAATTAAAAAGACCTATAAAACAAACTGTGGTTGTGGATTAGAAGATTCAACATGGTAAACATGTAACATTCTTCCCAAATCGATCTATAGAGTCAATCCGATTCCTATCAACCACCCCAGCAAGCCTTCCTGTAAACATCAGTGTGGAACGGATCATAAGGGTGAACACAGAAATAGACCCACACAGATCTGTTCAAAAGTACAAGGGTGCCTTTCAGCGAATGGTGTTGGAGAACCTGGACATGCATGGGAGGAAAAAAAAAACCTAGATCCGTTTCACACCTTGTACAAAAAAGCTAACTACAAATGGATCATGGACTTAAATGTAAAACACCAGCTATCAAATTTTAAGGAAAAAGGAAGGAACTCTTAAGGATCTATGGTTAGGTATGAAGTTGTTAGCTTGATCCCCAAAAACAAACCATAAAAGGAAAGATCCACAAATTGGGCCTCATCAAAATTAAAGGGTTTTTTTTCACCTAAAGATCCTGTTAAGGGGCTGAAAAGACAAGCTATAGTTGTGAGAAAATATTGCAAACCACACATCTGACAAAGGACTCCATCTAGAATATATAAAGAACTATTGAAACTGACAATAAAAAAGAGGAAAAACAATACTGCTGGAAAATGGGAAGAAGGTATAAGACATTTCACTAGAGAGGATGCACAGACGCAGCAAAGAAGTTCATGAGACATGTTCAACATCATTAGCCATCAGGGGAATGTAAATTCAAGCCATAAGAAAATATCATTGCATATCTATCCAAATGGCTAAGATTCAAAAACAATCATTCATACATTGCTAGTCAGAATGTAAAATGATAGAAACTCAGGAAAATGTTGTATAGTTTTTAAAAAACTAAGCATGCACTTACTATGTGATCCAGCCCTTGCCCTTTTGAGCCTTTATTCCAGAAAAGTGAAAAACTCGTATTCACTTAAGCCCAAAATAATATTTATGTTTTTAGCAGTTTCATTCACAGTAGAAAAAAATCTAGGGTGAAAAAAACCCCCAAAAGTCTCTCAGTGGGTAACTGGTTAAACAAAGTATGGTTTATCCATACCATGGAATACTACTCTGCAGTGAAAAGGAACAAACTGTTGACAGAGCAGCAACCTGGTGACTCCAGGGAAACACACTGAGTGAAAAAAGCCCATCTCAAAAGATTACACACAACACTGTAAATCAACTGTACTTTAATTTTAAAAAAGCAAGAAAATCACACAGACTGTGTGATTCCATTTTTAAGGAATAAAAACATGGTAACAGATGATGAAATGGTAGACCTGAAGAACAAATTAGTGGTTGCAGGGGGTATGGATGGGGGGCAGGAAAGGGTGTGGTGATGTCTGCAGAGGGGGTACGAGGTAAAGCTGGGGTGGAATAGTTTTGTCTCATTTTCAGTGACCGTCACATGAATCCACGCAAGAGAAAACACTGCCCAGAACTACACACAGGCACGCACACCCACAAATATGTGTATGTAAAACTAGTAAAATTGGAATAAATTCTATAAATTGGACCAATGTCAATTTCCTATTCTGGGGGGAAATGAGTTAAAGTTTCAATGGGACCCTCCCTAAACATTTTTTGGCAACTTCTTGTGAATCTGTAATTATTTTAAAACAAAAAGTTTTAAAAACTAACAAAATAAAGGCTTTTTCACACAAACAAAAGCTGAAACAGCTCACTACCCGATACGCACTGTAACAGATGCCAAAGGAAGTCCTGCAGGAGGAAATGCCGATCCGTGACGAGTCATGGCCAGCGCACTATGCAGGGAAATGGGAAGCAACTCTAATTTTTTTTTTTATTATTATTTGACTCTCTTAAAAGATAATCCACTCTTTAAAGCAGAATAACCACCATGGATTGTGGGGTTTGTGGCATGCATAGGAGGGAGGTGTTTGAACACATCACACCAGGGCTGGGAGCAGAGAGGTGGGAGCACAAGGTGTTGAGGGTCTCACCTGACCCTACAAGGTGGTTTCTTATCACTTGAGGAAACATTGACATCAAAGATGTCACACGATGTCACAAGATGTCACCTTATAAAACCTAAACAACCGCTAAAGTGATACCACGAACACTGCAGCCAGTAAGTCAACAAGGAAGGAAAGTGGGGTAATAACAAATACTCAACCCAAAAGGAGACAAGAGAGGGGACAAGGGGAGTAGGAGGTTTGAACAGAAAATAAATAACAAGGTGCTCGAAAGTAAGACCACCCCATAGGCCCACAAGAGACCCACTTTATATATTGTCATAAAAGGGCAAACTTTAAACAGCGAACAAAAGTATAAATGTTAATACTAATCAGATCAGGTAGGTTTGGGAGCAAAACTATTACCAGGGATCACGAGGGTACGTTCATATATGGATCGACAATTCTCAATGACGTAAACACACCTAATTAAAGAGCACTAAAATATTTGCAGCAAAAACGGATGGCACTGAAAGGACAAGTAAATCACGCCACGATTAGAGTCAGAGATGTCAAAGCTTCTCTTAGGAGCTGATCTAGCAAGGAGACAGTAAATGAGGAAGGATCTAGAAGGCTGAACATTCATTGGAATGACCTAATTGGAATCTATAGATGGCTCCTCCGCCCAGCAGCCCAGAACACACATTTTACCAGAGGCTCAGCAACCTTCTCCAGATAGCTCACATTCTGGGCCATAAAGCAGTGATTATAACGAATATGAAAACTAAACTCCTATGAAGGATGTTTTCTGAGTGAGAACTGGGTGGAGGTGGCCTTCCGGACCCAGCCCGAGAATTCAGGGAGAGCCATGTCCACTGCACTGTCTTCTGAGGTGGTCACGGAGTCCACAGCCCAGGGACGGTGAGTTCCAAGAAGAGAAGGGTCCAGAAGGGTTGGCTTGGTCCCTCTGGGCCCCCAGCACCTCCACGGCCTCCTAGCTGCTTGGAACACTTGGCTCTGCCTTAAGTCATTGACCAGCTGTTGTCGTTGTTGTCTTACTAGGGGCCTCCGGCCCAGGCATTCTCAGGAGTACTGCTGGCTCGGTTGTCCCCTTCCAGTGAGGTGTCCCTGATGTGCACCCCAAGTCCAGCCCCCTCCCAGCACCCCCGGGTCTCCATGGCCCCCCACCTCCAAGGATCACAGCGCCTCCACTTGGTTCCTTGCCTGCGAGGAGGCCTTGCCTTGGGACACACCAGCCTCTGGATCCAAGGAAAACACTGACCAGCTTAAAATGGCTTTGCCTCCTTAAATAGATTGACCCCAAGTTATTTTACAGGGACTGCCCTGCGCACGTGCCTGGCAGGGACTGGCTGTGGAGTCCCTGGAGCTCTTCATGGTGGACCCTCCAGGAGGAAAATTGGTGCCAGCTGCTCAAGGAGCGTCTGTGGATGGATCCAAGACCCGCCAAGTGACTCCCAAGTTTGAAGTACCCCAAATCCTGGAAATTCCACCCAAATCCTAGGTGGGGACACAGATGTGAGCCCTGCCTCTGTCTCCTTGCGGTCGTAAAGCCAGTGCAGCCTTTTGGCCTGAGCCCTTGCTGGCTGACCCCCAGAACATCCCGGCACAAAGGTGGCAAGTCTGTGGCCCATCACTGACCCCACCATACAGAGGAAGCATAATGACCTCACTTTCTCCCCAGGAGGGGACCCTCGGCCCCAGGGCATGGGGGTGGGAGAGGCTGGGGAGGGGATCCAGCCTCCCTGTGCCCAAGCATGGACTGCAAGGGGCTCAGCTGGACACTGTGGCTTTGTGGGTCTCAGGTAGGGGCAGTCCTGCTCCCTTCCTCCTGCAGAGGCTCCGAGTCACCTAGATCCCAGGAAAGCCTGTTCCCCAGAGCCTGCGGGCCTCACACCAGGCAGCCCGCTCCCTCCAACCCAAGGGCATTCACTCCAAATGGTGGACGCCGTCTGCCCCCTAAGGAAGGGCTCTAATGTTGAATCTGGGGCCCCAGTGCTCCTGACACAGGCAGTCCAGCATCTGGGCTGCACAGGTGAGCAGGAAGCAACAGCCACAGCCCAGGGACATTCCAGCCACAGGCACTACACAATTCAACTTGCACCCTCAGAGTGGTGATGGGGACTGCAGGCAGGTGGGGTGTCTCGGCCCAGGTCAGACTCCAGGACTGGACAGGACAGGATAGGCCATGAGTGACTACACAGATGGCTGGGGACAGGGGCTTGCCTCACCCTAACGCCTTCCTTCCGGATGTGACATAAACTTCCCCCAAAGAGATCCTCATTAGGATTTTTCCTCCTCCTTTTCAGCATAAAGAGGACCAAAGGCCCCGGGTTATTAAGCTTGTTACCATGAGCTACAGAAAGAACTGCCGTGCGGAGGCTCCGTGCAGAGGCTGCGGTGTTGGAAAAACTGCAGTCACAGCAGGGCGGCCTCATGGAAGATCAGACAATTGGTGGCAGTCCTGTCTTTGCAAGGGCTCCAAGGTGGGATCCCACTGTCTGCAAGGCGGTTGTGGGAAGGCCAACAGCGGCCGCCTTATTTAAGAGACCTTACTTCTCGCAGCATCAGAGTATCTGAGAGGCTCTTTGCTATTTTGACTTGTACATGCGAAGTAAAAGACACGACGTAAAGCCTAGCGGAATCGGGGCTCTGGGCAGCCCCTGAAAGATGCAGCCTCACAGGCTGAGCACCCCCTCCACTTCCTGGCAGGAACCCAGGGCAAGTTGATTCCACCCAAGAAGTTGGGGGCGAGCATGGGCGAGAGCTGCTTTATGCTTTGGCACAAATGAACGTTGAGTCATCTGACGGCTAACTTAATTTTTTTGGCATAAAGAATAATAAATGTGATGTGCTTCACATATGTGATTCCAAATTAAGTTAGTGATCCAGAGACTGTCTTAGGGATGTATAATCTAAAAATTGAGCGAGGGAAAGCAGTTTTTCAAAAATTAAAACACACAATTACCATATTACTCAGGAATTCCACTCCGAGGCATGTACTCCAAGAATTGAAAACAAGGACTGAAACAAAAATTTACACACGGATGTTCACAGCAGCATTATTCATACAGTAGGAAAAGGCAGAAACAGCCCGGATGTCCATCCACCGATAAAGTGTGGTCCAGCCACACAGTGGGCTATACGTGTCCATACATAACGAAGTTCTGATAAATGCTATGATGTGGATGAACCTTGGTATCACTGTGTCTGGCAAAAGAGGCCACACTGTGCGACTGTATTTCCGTGGTGCATCCAGAACACAAATCCACAGACACACAAATGCACAGCGGTCCCCAGGGGCTGGGGGAGGGGGACGTGACTGCTGGTGGACACAGGGTCTCCTTTTGGGGTGAAGAAAACGCTCTGCCACCAGATAGAGGTGGTGGTACGACAAGGCATGTACAAAATGTCCATGAGTTGTATGCTTTAAAACAGTTCATCTTAAATGAATTTTACCTTAATTAAAAAAAAACAAAACTAAATGGAGCAAGGACTTCTCTCACACCTGGCCCTTCTTTCTCAGCTCCAACCCACTCCTGCCTGCCTGCCTTCCTTCAATTTTTCCCCTCCAGACACATCAACTGAGAAACAGTTTATTTACTGCACATGGAACATATTTCTGAAGAAATGTGGAATTTGGTTGTGCAAAGACCCTCCGTCTGATACCGCTGGCTGGGACACAGCACCGGAGATGCCATAGGACTGGCAGAAGCAGCTGGCTATACAGTTCCTCCCTGAAGCAGGTGAGGGGCGGTTTGTGGGGCGGCTGTGGGAAAGTGTCCAACCAGCGGGGGACCCTAACTGCTCGGATCAGGGGATACCCCTCAGACAGCAATGATGGGTGCTCACACGTGGAGGAGAAATGTGACGTTTATCACACTTTCCTGCACACCCAAGCTCAGACTGGGAGGGGCTGGACCCTGCCCACCAGGAGGGGGAGTGAGGTGGGGTCAGCAGGACCACCCCCCACCCAGAGGCCCCTCGCTGGTCTCACATCACTGACTCTGGGGCCACCCTGTCTAGGTGCCTGCAGGGTGGTGGTCACGGAGGACAGCACAGTGCCAGAGGAGAGGGGACGTTGCCCTTGGCTTCCCAGGATGCAGTCTTAGTTCTGGTCTGTGTGCCTGAGGACAAAACATGGTATCTCCTGGCTGGATGTAAGCCAGCGGGCGCAGTTACCTTATTATTCAAAATCAACACGGAATAAACGAAAACTAAGTAAACGGTCTTCACAGAAGCCCAGCCTCCTTTGCAGAAACCATCATTTTATAAATTTTAATTTTTATTTCTGGAATACAAAATTCTGTTGTTGGGAAGGGTGGGTTATAAAAACTCACTTTGACACCAACAGCATCCAGTAGGTTCTTCAGTGAGGTGGAGGGGAGCTCTGAGCGTCTCGGCACCTTGTGGCTCTGGGATGCCCATTGGGGCCCAGCTTTCTGGGCCTGCAATCAGTGCCCCCTGGGGACTTGAGAGGTACCCAGCGCTGATGGTCAGCTGAGGCCCCCTCTGCATGTCACCGCCAGACCCTCCTCGTATTGAAGCTCCGTGCACGTCCCTGTTGGGCACAGAGACTGGGTGGGACGCACGCTTGCTAATGACATTGATCAGATCTCTCTAGTCTTCTACCTCCATCCGTCAACCTTCTAGCCAAAGAAACAGGCCTTCTTGTGTTTTAAAAGTCCTGAAAACAAAATATTGCTTCCACAACTCAGAACACGCCGTACTGGAGAGGCCCCAGGTGTCAGTGAATTTATGAATATAGATAACCTTCCACCCAAGCTTGAAGCCAAAGACGGGGCAAGGGCTGGGGGAGCTTTAGGAAACAGAAAGAGATGGCCAAAGCCAGAGGCCACGTGCCTGGCCCTGTACCATGGCGGATGGCTGCGTGGGAGCATGGGATCCTTGTTCTGGTATTTCTCGGAGCAGACACTCTGGCCTGAGTGAAAGCTCTCCCCGGCTGAGGGGGAAAGAGGCTCCAGTGGCAGAGGCACCTCACGCCAGCGCAACCCCCTCACAGACAATGGTAGTAAAGGACGGACAGCAGAAAAGGTGCTTAAGAACAAGGATGGGTTTCCATACATGGAATGAATCACTCTCAGGCTAAGATGGTCCAGCAAAAAAATATTGCTTTATTGGACCTATTTCTAACTACAGAGATAGCTGACACAGGAGCAAACGTGTCCCTTCCATGACAGTCTACCAAGAAATGTCTCATGCAAGTCCTACAGAGCTAAATGCGGGCAGGTCTACGCACACGAAGCCATGGATCCTCGGCTCTTCACAGTAATGTGCAAATGGTTCAATATGGCTTTCAGATGTTCGCCTCTGTGACTTACAAAGTAAGACATGATTGGACAGAAGGACATTTAAGTGATTCTTTCTGTGGGAGAGCTCTCGAGTGAGGGGAACTGCTTGTCACCTCGCCGGAGGGTGCGATTCCCCCGTGCTCCATGAGGGGGCGTGAGTTCCTAAGGCACAGTTACTAGGTTAACCGTGTTCGTCACACCATGCTTTTTGGTTACGTGAGACAACGGGTCACTGCTGGCAATCATCTAATAAGCTGTTAAGTGTACGGAATGCAGCAGAAAGCTTACACTAACCTACGTATTAACAGTAACTAGTCTGGAAACACACTACAGTCGCTGCATATGAAAATGCTGTTTTTGGTAATCGTTTTCTTACATGAAGCGAGGTTATAAGGCTTCTGTGAAATAACCATCTTACAGCTGAACAAATATATTACACTCCTTCTGTAATGCTATTTACAGTTTCTTTCCAATTTTGCCATTTGGTAACAGACGGTACTGTGAACGCACCTCTCCTGGCTTCTAAAGTGCTTGGTTAACTGCAGGAGGCGACGAAACGCAGATGCGGGGGAGGAGGGGGCGGGGCTCCCCCACGGGAATGGCTAGGAAGCCAGGTTTGGGGCCATGGGTGCTCTTTCCAAAATGGACACTGGTTATTGCTAATGCGGACGCCCTTGCTGGGCGAAGGCTGTATATCACCACCTCTGTTATTGTTCATACATAAATATATGCCTATATATGTACACACATGCAAATGCAAAATCTACCCTGACGCGGAGAGATTTCTTTTTTTGTCCAGTAACCTGTCTTGTGCTATTCAACTTACTTGTGCTGTGTTTGAAGCCAGATTAAAAACAAAATCTTAACATGCTACAATGAACAGCCCTATGGTTTGCGTACCACGGGGGCGGGGAGAGAAGGTTATAAAAGAGCTGAGATGACACTTGGGAGCAGTTCTGAAATGCACTGAATAAGGCAACGGGATCGCATGATGCTCCCGCCCAGGAAAGGTTGAAGACAGGAGGAAACGAGCACTGGGCTTCCTCCAGATGCTCTGCCCCCCAGGATTCCCTTAATTTGTACAAAGAATAA
Organism: Sus scrofa; assembly: GCF_054392235.1. Lineage (NCBI taxonomy): Eukaryota > Metazoa > Chordata > Mammalia > Artiodactyla > Suidae > Sus > Sus scrofa. Next base: position 156,733,963 of record NC_139383.1, read on the forward strand.
AGCCTCTTGGCCAAGCGTCTTTAGCTTCTGCTCCTACAAATACTTTCCTGGTAGCAAATTCACTGCTCCACTCTGCGACACCCTGATGGTGTGGTCGGGGTAATTAAGGCACTTCCAGCATGAAATTCAGGGGTGCCGGAAGGGTGAGGCCTGGGACCAGGCTGCCTCGGCAGGGGGGTGGCTTAGGGGAGCCTCACGCGGGCTGTCCCACGCTCACCCCAGCCACCCGCTTTCTTCTCCTTCTTGAGACACTTTCCCTTAGGAGGTGGAGCATCCCTTCCTGCCCGGAGTCACTTCTCTGTACACATGACGTCAGCCTGCAGTGGGCAGTTCTGAGAGGTACCAGGTGCCCGTGTGAGTTCAGGGTGTTTACTCAGAAGTTGTTGCCATCACGTCCATGCTGCGGAGCTTCTGAGAGTCCCACGTTGCCAACTATGAGTGGATATTGGTGCTGGAGAGGTCGTTTCGTATTATTTCGTTTACTGCAAGAAAACAAAGATGGGCATTAGAGGAACAGCACTCTGCATGCAAGGTCATGTCCGTAACCCGAGATTCCATCATTAGGTTCAGCCTGCACAAAGGTGTCCCCGCTGCTGCCCGCCAGCATCCTCACGGCGTCCTGAACTGGTAGGACACATGGGGCTGGTGACCCTGATCACAGAGCTGGGCCAGAAACACTGTCAGCATCGGCCTCAGGTCTGATGAGGAGTCAGGCTCAAAAGTGCTGGCACCCTGAGCGTCTCCAGGCCTCGCACACGGCCCAGGCCACCAGAGCCCCAAAAAACCCTGCCCCTGGCCTTGGAATCAGACAAGCCAGGTCTAGAGAGAGGACGGCAACACCAGGGCCCGAGCCTCCGTTTCAGGTTCTTCCTTCACTTATGTCCCGTGTCCCTGTGCGCTATCAGTGTGTGATTTTTGGCAGCTGGAGAGGAAATGAGCGAACTGGCAGAGACCCTGGGGAGCGAGCTGCACGACCCCCCGCCCTCCGCCTACCGAGCGGCACCACAGAGGAGAAGTGTCACGGGAGGCTGTCACCACCGCCTGCCTTGCTAACGGGACTCGGAGGTGGGGGCTGGCGCTGGCGTCATGGAACTGCCCGGGTTTCCCTCTGCCGCCCAGATAAAGGCTGGCCTGTCCGAGGGCGCTTCCTGGAGCACTTGGCCGGGTGTGCTCCCACCCCACTCCCTTCCCTGAACTCCCTTCCAACATCCCCACCTAGTTTGCAGAATAACAATAACAAAACCAGTGGGGGAACCAGGAACTGTGTCCTGGGAACTGATAACAGAACTCACTGGCACCACTTCACAGCCGCTAACCCGCACAGTGGACCCCAGCCCTGGCTCCTCCCGCGGGGCTGTGCTGGGGCCACTGTCACCAAGGGCCGCCTGTGTGGCTGGCTCTCAGCACCACTACCATCTGCACTTGGGGTGGCGCCGGGCTGCCTGCCGGGGGGGGAGGGAGGGCTGTGGGTGCTGCGGACCCCATACAGCCACCTGACACATAGCCACATGTTCTCTGAAGGCCCTGGGCTCAACCTGGCCACCACCTCTTTGGGGTTTGGTCTGGGTAAGGAGAGGGTTGACCTGCTGTCAGAATATCTCTGCACCAGGGAAGGCGTGTGGAACGTGCTGGAAAGACATGGGCGTTCGTACAGAGACCCACGGCTGTGGGGACGGCCTAGCACACTTATTCACTCCACCCCTGACATTGCACAGGACGCTTTTGTGGTCCTCAACCCCTCTGGTCCCAAAGGAACCCGAGGCCACAGGCCCAGCAGGTCTGCCTAAGCTGCTTTCAGATTAAACAACAGGTTTGGGGCCACACAGGGGCCAGTGTTCCTCCCACTGGGCGGCAGGCACTATTGGGAGGGTGGACTCGGAGCCCAGCTGCAAGCATCCAGGTGCAAAAAAGCAGCCATCAGCCTCAAAGCAGAGATTTCATGATGGGGACAGGTGTAAACAGAAACCATGTGAAGGAGAGGGACAGATCTTCAATCAATGACACAGAAATGGGGGAGCCCTTCATTCTGTTATGAGACAATTGAGGTCCTAGAAATCTGGTTCTAGTAATACCAGAAATGCTGGAAAAGGGGTCAGAGAGGAACAATGATGGACAGAAGGGGGAGGTGTGAGGGTAACAATGATGAAGAGAAGGAGGAGGTCGCAGGGTAATGATGATGGGGAGAAGGGGGCGGGCAGAGGGTGACAGTGATGGAGAGAAAGTCTCTTGGGGTAAGAAGCAGGAGGCAGAGGAGCTGAGAAGCTTTAGTTACTCAGGGCCTTCAGACCACAGGAGAAGAACATCTGCTCTTCAAGATGAAAGGGGAAGAGCATCAGCAGGGGCTTCCCCTTGCTGCCCACCCGCACCTGAACTCTGGAGAGGTGCGGAGGTGGGCAGCCCTGAGTCACTCAGCGAGTCCCGGGCCCCTAGGGATCCAGGCCTGGCTCCTCGGGGAGGCGCCCGACCCTCTCTCCTTGGCACTGGGGGTCAGAGACCCCGGGAGAGGGGAGGGGGCTCCCGCCTGGCACACCAACCCAGCCGCCCAAGCCTGGACTGTCAGGTGGGGTCCATGCCTGTCCCTCTGGGGCTCAGGCTCCCAAACCAGCACGGCACACTCCTTCCTCTGCCTGGGGCTTCCTGAGTCTGGGCCCCGGAGGCCAGGCAGCCGCTGATGGAGGCCTGTCCACAGCCCCGACTTCAGGCCTCAGGCTCAGTCTGGGCAGGGGCCCTACAGGGGGTGATGTGACAGACCCCCTTCCCTGAGGGCTGGGCAGCCGGGAAGGGTGGGCTGGGCAGCCTCGGCTCAGGCTGGGAACGGAAGCCTTGCGCCCCCGCCCCGCTCTCTTCCCGGCCTCGACTTCCTATCTTTCCTCCGTGAGGTCATGGGTCCGAGGCCTCGTCCGCCCCGCCCTCTGGGCCCTGGGCTGGTGGTTCGGGGGTGGCTTTTCTTTCTTTGATCCGGTTGTGCCGATGACACCTACGTTTCCCACAGTGTCTTCTCTCGACTGATAATTTCCATCTTCTTATTCAGCTTTTCCACCGACATGGAGGGTTTTTCTCTACAGAAGTATTTTGAACTGCAGGTAACATGTGACACTCAGAGGTGGCCGGGGACCTGAAAGCGGAACCTTTGCTTTGCTTACTGTCAGATGTCCCTGTGACAGGATGTGGTGAGCTGTTATACCACAATTCGATTTAATAAGAAAGGTTTTTTCCCTTATATTTAACTTTTCTCTAAAATGCTCCTAAGGTGGAAACTTTTTTTTTTCTAGAACTCATGTGGCAGTTTGAATTGTTGTTTTAATCTGGGATATACACCCAGGATGTGTGTGTGTGTGTGTGTGTGTGTGTGTGTGTATCTGGATTTGAGTGAAAAGGACGTTAGCATTTTTTAAAATATAAAACCCAGCATGTACAGGCGCAGCTTTTCACCTGTACCTGCATTCCACTTGTCAGTTTTAACTCTATCCTTCCTGACACTCCATAAAGATGGCTCTGCTGTTAATAACGAGCACACAAGCCCACCAGCAAGGTGAGATGTCTCTTGCAAAGGAAAATATTTGCACTTTCACATATGGGTTTCTTCCTTGCCCACGACTTCACAAAGAGCTGACAGCAAGCCCTTGGCTGTCGTGAGACGCCCATAGCCCATCTCCGAGGCTGCACTCATGTGTCTTGCATGACCACACTGAGCACAGGGCAAACCTAAAAGGAACTGTGGTTCTGAATAGTTTTGGTATGGCTCTCCCCTCTCCATGCCTAGCTTTTCTGAATGCAACTAAGGATCTCAAATCAAATCTTAGGGAATGAGCAAACTACTTCTTTACCTAACCCGTGTGCAGCCTTCACTATTCACTTCTAAGCACCTTCACGTATGTTATTCTTGATCCTGGCAATGACCCTACAAGAAAGTGAAGGCAGTGGCATGAAGGGGGCCCACTGCCCTTGCACCACAGGTCATGACTTGGCAACCAGAGCGGGGACTGCCCCACTCCCAACCTGGACACACTGTGGTCCTGTGAGTGTCCAGATGGCCCCCTCGTGGTCCCCCCTCCATAGGGCAGCCTGAACTAATCCTTCTTAACACTTCCTAGGAAAGCCAGCAGCAGCCTGGTTGTGGAGGTGGATGGACACTGGGCGCTATGGTCCCAGTTAGCCCAGCCAGGTGGACCTGGGTCCTTCGGTCCCCTGAGTCCTCTGTTCCCAGCCTCACCTGCCTCCCCTACAGTCTCCGAGGCCAGGGGAGGCCAAGGGCACAGGTATGACTTTCCTTTTCTGTGGATGCTTCTCTTACAACAAAACAAACCAACACACCCACCCACCGCCACACATACAAACACAGTGTTCTCTTTGAGCTAAAAAGATCTTTTTTTTTTTTCCAGTCATTTCTCCTGTACTAGCTTTTATGTGCTTTAGAAATTTTTTTTTTAAAGGAGGAGATCCAGGGTCTGTGGGCCCCCACTCCTAGTGGACTGTGAAGATAGTGTCCCCGCGCTACAGGCTGAATACCAGGGGGACCCGCTGGCCGCCATCTCAGAAGGCCCCCCTCCCCGCCGTGGTCCAGCAGAGGCCATTAACCTGTCTCACAAGCAGGGCTGGGGGCTGTCACAGTTGCTTCTCTCTTGGGGAAGCACCATCCCCGCTCGGCCTCCTTCTAGGACTTGACCTCTGAGGGGCCCCAGGGTTTCTGCCTATGGGGGCCTCCTACCCACCCCCAGCCCAGGACGGCCGCTTACCGCCAGTGTCACGGCCTTTCCGCCCGAGACTTTATCACTGGCTGTCCCACTTCCTACTCTCAATGGAGAAGCGATACAGATGCTTCTGTGTTTGACTAAATAACAGGGGCTTTGAGGGTGGCAATAATAACATCAGAGGAAAAGAGGGGCCACAAAGGAAAACCCAGGGTCCTGGCATGAGCAGGTCCCTGAGACCCCAGGAAATACAGGACCATCCGTGATCAGAATCCAAATACAAAACCCTGAGGAAAGCAGCCATCAGGAGTGAAGCCGGGAAGAGAACGCGGGTGGCTCTGCTTTTAAAGACGGCCTGACCCGTTTGCCAGGGCAGCGCCTGGGCCACTCGACTTGGCCTCCCATAGCTGTGAGAGACCTTGAAGCCTAAGGATCCTGCAATTTTCCAGTTTTCCCGAGACCAAAACTATCCCGAGTCCACGCTGCATCGGTGGCACACACGACATCAGTGGGGTGACTGGGGGCAGCCTGCAACCTTCCTATAAGGAAACACAAATGCAAGGCCAGGAAGGTGCAGCTGGAGAAAGTGCTGGACGAAGGCAGCCTCTTCCCATTCTGCCTCCGGCCTGGGCTTACTTTGTACCTGCCTGGGGCCTGAAGGTCACGGCTGTGAAAACGGGAGGTGGGACTCGCCCTGTCTGCTCTGTGATTTGGGGAGAAGTCCCCCCAGACAGCTGTGTGCTAGGGGAGGACGGCAGCATCGCCCCCAGCTCCCCGGGAGATGGCCCCTCATCTGATTCCTGTCTGGGGCAGGACCAGAGAGGGCAGGCAATGTGCCGGTCCTCACACAGCAGGGCCGGCTCCTGGGGTCCGTTCCCACGCAGCAGGACAGCTGCTGAGACTGCTCCGTGGGTGGGGGGCATCGTACTGCCTTCATTAAGGGGAAGAGAAGCACTCGAGCACTTTCTGGCGAACTTTCCGTTTACTGACTGTCGGAAAAAGAGAAACCGGCCGGGGGTGCGAGTGAGATGGTCCAGGTCTGGAGCTGACGCAAAGTCTGGGCTCAACCACAAGGCACAAAATGGGACGAGGACGGGGCCACCTCTACTCTCTGTTTCCATATTTCCGACAACGCGTGTGGACCCCTTTGTTATCAGAAGTAGAATCTGTGTGGGTTTTTCAGGCTAATGCAAATACCAGCCGTGTCCCTTCCTTTGCCACAGAGAATCGGCAGCGGCTGTGACTGGGAAAAACAACGGGAATAGTCTCTGCGTGGCCCAATGCCAGGACCTGTGGTGGGCTCTGCCCCCTCTGCTGGGGGGGACTCCGCCAGTGTTGAGGCCCTGAACACCCAGCCTGGGGAAAGAAAGGACCAGAAGTGTGGGATTTTCCGGCTGGCTGTCAAACAGATATCATGTTGGCTTCTCGGGGCCGTCTCTGGGCTTGGAGGAGAAACCTAGTTCCGATGTTAACTCAGCCACACTGTTTAATCGGTACTGTTAAAAAAGCTTAATTAACTCCGATAAGGTCCATACTTTGCAAATACTTTTGCATCAGTGAAAAACCAACCGTATTTGTTGATACAGCTTATCAAATTGCCCTAATTCCATAGGTTACCCACTTAACGACATATGACACACTTTAAAGTCCCCCCCCCATTTTTTTCCAATAAGGAGACTAACTGTACTATGAGTTTTCAAAATTAACAACATTTATCTGCTGAGACTTGGCAACTAGCCAGCCCAGTGGGGCTACTGTCATTTTCTCCGTTTTTGATTTTACAACGTGCTACGACGTTGCTTTTCATGAAGAGACCTATTTGTTTAAAGCCATCATTGTCCTCTTGACAAAAGCAATGTAGGAGACAAAGAGAGTCTTGATGAGTCCACCGTGGGGTCCCCACAGAACCCTGTTCCCACCCCAGTTCCAACACAGCACTTCATGTTGCATCACACCCCTCGGCTCTTCCATCAAGCCCATGACCAGATGAAGCACTGCACATAAATAAATACGTGGCACAAAGGCCACTGTTACTTGTTCACTCCGTTTTTCTTTGAGGGACAGAAAAATGCACGTCCTTACAGAGGACGAGTCATCAGAAACAGGTTTCTTTTTAAGGGAAAGCCCAAATAGCTCTGTGAAGAGCAAAACAAAACAGGAAGGGCTTTCTTTCCCACTCCTATAACTAAAAAATAATTTAAAAAAATATCTGCTAACTTTCCCAGAAAACTCACCTTTCACTAAAGTTAGTATTGTAAACTAAGAGGATAATAATTTAGGCAGACAGAAACGAACCAGAAACATCTCAGGCCAAATCTGTTCTTATAGAACCAACTTCTAGGAAGTCTCCAGATTATATTTGCTCTGCTAAACCTGTGAATCTAATGATTTCAGGATAAGGAAGCCCTTGATGGTGGCTGCAAGTCTAACGAATGTAAGGATTGTCACTCCTGTGACTTTCCTTGCAGGGAAAGGACCAGCCCAGGGCTCCGCAGATGTTCGTGGGTGCAAAAGGAATTGCTGGGGGTCTTGTTAAGATACTCAGGGGGGCCTGGGTGGGGACTGGGTCGGGCCTGAGAATCTGCATCCCAGCAGCTCCTGTGACACGTCGGTCCATGGCAGCATGAGGCCTGGGCAGTGGACGTGAGATCCCCGTTTTCTGCTGGACCCCTGCACTTTGGCTCAGCTCTCATTTAAGGTATTTCAGTGGATGTGAGCTGGGCCACAACTAGACTCAATTAAAGCCACAGAGCTGAGACCAGGGCACAGGAGGAGGGGTGCAGCTCCCAGGGGATGTCTGCTCAGGTACAGGTGCTGCGGCAAAGTGAAGTGGGGGCTCTTGTGTGGCTCTTAACTTGTGGAGAAGACGCCACCTCTTGAGTTGTGAGTCACTCCTCTCCAGGTACCGTGGCTTCCACACGGGAGGCACTGCGTCTGTGAGACTCTGGGCTAGAAAGAGCGATGTTGCCATGAGGGCTTCGGGACCACTGTGATTCTGAAAATGCAGAGCTGCAACATCGCTGAAGTGCTTTTTTACTTTCCTGGGGTTTTTTTCAGAGATGCTTTGTGAAGCAGTGGAAAATAAGACAGTTTCTCAAGTTTCATTAAAAAGTAAGTTCTCGTGTTACCTCGGGCATCCTGGACCTATTTCAGCCTTCACTTATTTTTATCTTTTAATCATAATAAGCCACTGCCACCAGGCCTGCTATTTTTGGAAGGAGAGGATGGGACAGCAGAGGACTGGATGACAACAAGTCAGGTTTTAATAAAACATGACCCTCCCAGCTGGATGTGGGGCTGGTGCCGATGGACACTGTTGTTACGCGGGGTTGCCAGCCATTAAAACAGAATAATTGTCCTACCTCGGTGGCTGCTTCCTTATTTAGCCCGAAAACTCCCAATAATGCGAACTCTCCGGGTGGAAACTCCACGTCCGTGGGGAACAGGCCAGCCACGTGCCTGGGAGGGTCCCCGGCCAGGCCCGCGCCTCCTGCTGATGTGTGCGGGCGTGTGCTTTCCACATTACCTGGCCCATTATCTCATCTGTGCCCAACTCCTTCCCGTTACTCACTGGGCTCATTAAACCACCAACAAGCATTTTTCCAGGGCCTGCTTTGTGCCGCCAGAAAACACCCCCCACCCACCCCGCTATGAAATTCCTATTCACACAATGGTCGGAATTGGAAAAATAGAAAGTGTCAAAGCCCCCTTTTTAAAAAATAAAGGTGTGGAAGGCATGCTCTTCTGTCACTCTGCCATGGGAACACAAACTCCTTCCCTGGCTGCTGGCACGTTGACGTCAGGGCGCTGAAGTCCCAAGACACCAACCAAGTGGCTGTTCCTTCTTTGGTGGCCACAGGGGGGACAGGGAAGCCACACATCACTGCTCCCAGTGTGGGGCATTTGGGCCACCTGGACGGGACCCTTGACTCTGCCACCAGGTGCCAGTTTGGGTCAGAGACACTGCTCATTGAGGAAGCAGAGGAGACGCTGGGGTCGTGGCAAGTGAAGCTGCATCTCGAGGTTAAGCATGACTTGGAACTAAATCCTGGCCTGGCCAGAGCAGTAGCAGTCATTTTGTTAGGTATGATCTTGTAGGAAACGGCTGTCAAAAAAGACGAATGTGTCTGAGGGATACAGGGTGAAGGTGTGGGTCTGGGCCTGCATTTAAACTTCCTTCTTGGCAACAACACTAAGGGCAGATGCAGTGACCCTGCTATGTCTTGGCCACTGGGCCGGCCAGGAATCAGGGTGAGGGGACAGGGGCCTGTGTGTATTCACTCTACCTGAATGCATCTGGAACTTTCATAGTTCAACACCAACACCACGAGCAGGGAGAAGCTGGCGGCCAGCTCCCCGGCACCCACTGACCCATGGCAAGGTGGACACAGGGGCTCTGCACTCTGCCTGGCCCTCCCCTCAGTCTCATGCCCACTGCCCAGGCCTCATGCCCCCGTGGACCACTGTGACACCTGAGCTGCCGGTTCTCAGGCCCCACCCAGGCAGGCCTCCTGAGCATCTTAACAAGACCTCAAGGATTTGATTCACACCCACGAATGTCTGTGGGGCCCTGAGACCTTCTCCTGGGGTTCACACAGCAGCCAGGCAACTTTGCCTCTCATAGCTGGTCCGCATCTCGCCGACCCACGTGGCGAGATGTGGACCCTGGACACCATAGCCACTACTCCTGCCCGTTCCACTACTTCCAGGCCACAAGCCCAGGACCAGCACTGCTGCCAGCCTTAAACCACTGTCTCAGGCCCACCCCACGGCCCCACAGCCCCATGGTCAGTGTCTCCAGGGTGGAAACCTGAAGAATTAGCGTCTGTGCTGAGAGCCGGTGTGCCTCCCCCCTGCCCCTGAGGGTGTCCAGAGCATCCCCTACGCACGCAGAACCCCAGAAAGGCCACCCATGCACCTGGGGTCTTTAGTGCTCATGTCTGCTCCCCTCTCTGCTGAACAGAGCCCACCTGAGGGCAAAACTGTACCTCTGAGGGTTGACAAAACTGACCCATAGCAGAACCATAAAGATCTGCACCAAAAAATCATGCAAGGCATGAAGAAAAAAGGGTGCAAGTTATTCTTAAAACTCCTAATTTGGAAAATAATCTGAAGGAGGGGGAGTCAGAAAATTTGGGCGAATGAAAGAGGACAGAACATATTGACCCTGGAGTAGGAAAAAAGCAAAACCAAGATTGAATTTTTGTATTGATTATCCAATTATTAATCTCTATAGAAGCTATTCCAACATTGCACATAATGAGTAATTCATCAAAGTATATTAGGTGCCATGCAAGTTGCCTTCAGTACAAAGGGCCATTAGGTTTCTTGTAATTGCACAATACTGGAGCCCTCCTTAGCTCTAAATCAAATCAACAGGACCGGCTTGTGCACACGCTAATTGACTTTGTGTAATAACAGTTTGCCCTGGTGACTGCCCACATGAGCAGCCTTGCCGAATCACCCTGGGCCCCAAGACCGCCTCAGCCGGAGCAGTGCAGCAGCCCTTTCCAGCAACACCTGAAAGAACAGGCCGGGGAGCCGCTGTGTGTCCCACACATGGAAAGGATGCTTGGGGCTGTGGACCAGGGACCATGGCAGGGCCGGGAAGGGTCTCCCAGGCTGGACGGACACGGGACCTGGGGTTGGGAAAGTGTCGTCTGACAGAGGCTCGCCCCGCCCAATTACGCTGCACTTCCCACGAGAAACCAAGATGCCAGATGGCCTCTAAGACGCAGCTCCCGTCTGCTCCTTGGAGCCGACGCCGTGTCTAAGTCTCTCCAGGCCAGAAGCAGGCGCGCTGAGACTCGCCGGCCTCTGTAATTCACTCATCAGGCAGTGTTTGGAGCACTGCTTTGTCATCTTGAATTGTCGTTTAAGTTCTGAACATTGTGTGGGTGTTTAGCCTGCTCTCCGCACTCCCCCCTGCCCTGCAGACTTCCCAGGGGTCAGGGGTCCTGACAGCCCTACAAAGCCTCATTGAGCAAGGGACGTGCCAACACATCCTCTTTGAAAGTGGGTTGGTCCCTTCCAGGAGTTTCACCAAGACTTGGCGTCTGAGCAGGTTCTCCCCTGCGGGCCTCTGACCACTGGCTGCCAGCAGCAGTGAAGCCACTCCTGCAGTAATTTGCACATTGTCTTCTGCCTGTTGAATTTCTTCCTCCAGAGGATCAGAACTATCCTTTTGGAAATTCACCATCATCCCTTCTCTGTTTATCTGGATTTGATTTCTGAAGAAGCCTTGAAATATGTCCTCAAAAAGAGACAGCATGGGGAAAGCAAGCTGCGTAGGGTACGTGTCCACGGTGGTTCACCCAGGCTGAGAACCACACCCATCGCAGTGGCACCGTGGGTGCGTTCTACACCCCAGCTCTGTGGGAGCTCCGTGTGGGATTCGGACTGAGCCTGAGGATCAGTTGGGGCCCATTTCCATCATAGGAGTGACGAAGACCCCAGAAGGAGTGACAGATGGGGAAGTGGGGTCAGAGCGCAGCACCTTCCCGGCTGACCACTGTCCGTCTTCTCCAAGAGCTGCCAGACAAGCTTCCTGCACAAGAGCACAATTCGACATTTTCTCAAAACATTCTGAGTTTAGCAAGCCCTGGTCAAGTGGAGATCACTGACAAAACCAAAGTGATCAAAACTGCTTAAAAGAATCCCACCAGTGTCTGTAAACATCCCTGGTGGGCAAGGCTGCAACCGATGGGGCAGGAGTGAGTATTTCTAAATCCACAGTGACCTCTGACTACCCGGCGAGGCATAGGGCTCCACGAAGGCAAGTCCTCCAGAAGCCTGCATTTCTGTCCGCTTCTCACCTTCTCGCCTCAGAGCCCACTGCCTAGCTACTCCCCACTGTGTCCTGTGTCCCTGGCGGGGCAGGTCGGAGCCACGCCAGCGCCCACCCACCCCAGGTGGTCTGGGTGACTCCAAAGACTTAGCAGTGGCATCCAGAGTACTGTGGCCAATTTCTGGTGCACGGTGGATAGCAGCACGTTTGCATGTCAGAGGTTGTGACCCCGCAGCCAACCTGGCCTTGAGAGCAGAGAGAAACAGGAAGCGGCAGGTGGGGGAAGGCTGCCGGGGTCAAAGCTCATCTCCAGCGAGCCCGCGGGGCTGTCCAATCTGTCCATCACCAAGTTTCCATCCACATGTTTCCCTGCCACACTTCAGTTCTGCATCATCACCACGGGAAGCTGCACGCAGGATGGAAAGCTGGCATTCATGCCAGTGGAAACCCATTTCCATCTCAGCGAGTGAAAGAGATTGTGAAACACTGTAGTTTGAGAGGAGTCGGGCGCTGACCGGGCTGGAGGCGGGCCTGGACAGCTCTCCCCACAAGTGGACGTGTGCTTTCGGCACTGCCTTTAATCCAGCATAAACACCTAATTAACGCAAGACTTTGACAAACATTATTTGAGCCCTTTTCTTAAATTAAAATGCATTAACAAAACGCCTGCACACCGCCCCCCATCCCCCAGCACGTGCTGGGGCCGCAGCCGCCCTTGCTGACGCCAGAGCAAACACTCAGGTGACGGGCTGGCCCAGCGCTGCCACCTCACCCCACCCGTCCACCACCTCTTTTTCTCCAGCCATCTGCCAAGAGGAAATAACTCTGCTGCCCTAGAGGTCTGGGAATCCCAGAAAACAACCTTAAATCCACAGAAATAATTGAAGTTTGCTTCTACTGAGCTGCTCGGTTCCATTCTGATTTTTATTACAATGTCAACAAGAGTTTAATTTGTTTTAAAGTTTAGGTTCTTAAATCTGAGTGATATACGGTAGTTTACAGCCTGCTGGCAACAGCTACTGTGGAAAAAAAATGGAAAGTGCATATAAAGGCGACTCTAAGTTTGACATTGTGAAAGCAAGGAGCTGCGCCAAAAGCAGCAAACGGCACAGCTTTCCCCACCCGGGACGGCGGCCCCCACACGTGACCACCCGTCTGTTCCCCACCCCCCCCCGGCCAATCTCGTCTGGGGACAGTAATTAAGAGGAAATGTCCTAAAATGTAATTTCTCTTGCTAAACATTTGCTGATGCTAGCCAAGTCACTCCTAAGAGCCGATTCCAGAGCAAACCCCTGAGAGAGAGGGAGGGACGGCGCCGGTGCCCACAGGCTGGACTTCTCGCTAGCCAGGCTCGGCTCTGCAAGCAGGTTGACCTGGCAGACCCGGGAGTGAGAGAGGATGTGTCTGCACAGAACTGCTCCACCTCAAGCCCCTTCTGGTGCTAGATGCTGGCCTCTGAGGCCCGCCCTGGGTTTTCCAGCCTGGCCTTGCCACAGCCTGACTCAAAACTCTGCTGAAACCATCTGCAGACACACAGGAGCACACTGCAAGCCAGCCCACTCAGGGCCAGGAAGGATAGAGGAAGCCAGTGAATAGGGCTGTCCCTGAGATCTAAGGGGCCTGCCCGCAGGCTGTCCCGTCCAGGCAGGGCGGCAAAGGAGCTGTCGGGCCTCAGCCCTCACAGCCAAGCCTCACAGCGATGCCCTCCCTGCCCCCACGTCTGGGCGGCCAGACAGTGCCTCTGCTGCACCCCCTCCCCTGCAACGGCTGGGATTGGAGCCAGAGCCTGGGGAAGCACAGAGGGTCCTGGCTGCTGCGGGGGCTCCGGGTCTCCCAGGCACACTTCCTGCCATATCTGGGTTACGGCAGCTGCCGGGGCCTGATAGGCCAGCCAGGCCAGTCGGGGAAGCCTGCACCCTGGGCCAGAGGGCGGCTAGGTGCTGATAAGGCCCGCCCCCATGCCGGCTGATGACTGCATTCTGCCTGTCTGCCCTGCTCTGGAACAAAAGAAAAGCAGCCACTGGGTTCTGGGAATGATAACTGTGTCCTTAGGGAGGGACGGACCACCGTGGCCTATTGTCCCAAGAACCAGGCTTTGATTAGCTGGGGCCCCCCAGGTCTGATAAGGGCGGATGTTTTAGAAGGGGATCGACTTTCTTGGAAGTGTCTACACTATAATCTGGAAGGAAGAACCCTGGGACAAAATTCAGACTGAAAAAGGTAAAGGGCTCAGAATTTTGTTTTGAACCCACATTGGCCTTGGTTGGAAAACATACGGGTGCTGGTCCTATGAGTAACCTGTGTTTTAGAAAGAATCCTTAATTTAGCTAAACGGTAAGTAATGGAGAAACACACGTTTCTATTCCCTGAGAGAAATTCTGCTATCAGCACTGTGTTCGTGTCATATAAAAATAAAACCCAACGCTCCTGGAAAAGGGCTGTGCGTGCTCTGCATACACAGGAAACACGCATGACACACTCAAGCCTTTGCTTCAAAAGCACATTTCTCCTTTGGCGCTGACTGTTTTAACAAAACCGTGCTCAACACCAGTGAGGCCACACGAGAGATGAGACCTAGGAACATCCCCAGGCCAGGCCACCTGCACCCTCTGGAGAGCTGCCTTTCTGGACAGCTTCATATAAATTTTGTGTCTGGCCTTTTTTTTTTTTTTTTCCCCCTCGTTGTCTCTGCATCATGTGGAAACTCCCAGGCAGGGGACTGAATCTGAGCTGCAGCTGTGACCACACCAGATCTTTAACCTGCTGCACCACAGCAGGAACTCCCTGAGTCTGGCTTTTTGACTCAGCACAGTTTTCAAGGTTCATCCATGCCCTGCCATGAATCAGTACTTCTTCCTCCTTATGGCTGAAAAATAAACACTCCACTGTATGGATATATCACACTTTACCTTGAGATTGTTGAATATTATAAATAATGATGTTAAGAACATTTATGGGAGTTCCCATTGTGGCTCAGCGGTAACAAACCCGACTGGTATCCATAAGAATGTGGGTTCAATCCCTGGCCTTGCCCAGTGAGTTAAGGATCCAACATTGCCATGAGCTTCAGTGTAGGTCACAGACATGGCTTGGATCCTGCATTGCTTTTTCTGGTCTTGTTTTTTTTACTGCACATATTCTTTATTTTCTTAGTGGTCCCTCTAGAGATTACAATGTTTAATACATGTCTAACATAAAACATCTATTTCAGATTAATACTTATTTCTAAATCATATATAGAAACTTTGTTCTGATATAGTTTCCTTCCCTAACCCTTCCTTTGTGCTATCATTGTCACTTGAATGACATTTTTGCATAAGTCCATCAGCACAGTTTTGTTATTATTGTTTCACATATTTTCTTTTAAATAAGTTAGGGATAGAAAAAAATTTGTAAAAATGCTTATGCTTTTAAAAACTTATTTATGTAATTTCTTTTACCAGTGCTTTTTATTTCATGTGGACCTGAGTTGCTATCAGCCTAAAGAACTCCCTTTTGGTATCGCTTAGAGGGCAGGTCTTCTGGCAACAATGCCCTGCATCTTTTCTTATTTCTCTTTCATTTTTAAGGCTAGTTTGGCTAGATACAGACTTCTTGGTCAGCAATCTTTTTCTTTGAGCACTTCCAGTATGCTATCCCCACTACCTTCTGGTTTCCATGATTGTTATTGAGAAGTCAGCTGTTCATCTTAAAATTATTGACAATTCCATACACCTTGTTTTTCTCTTGCTGCTTTTAGAATTGCCTAACTTTTGACAGTTTGGCTATGATGTGAGAATCTGAATTTATTCTTCTTGGAACTGGTCTGGAATGTGCAGAATGTTTTCATCAAATTTGAGACGATTTTGATCATTACATCTTTGAATACTTTTTCTGCCCCTTTCTCTGCTCCTTCTGGATTCCCATTATGCACATATTTGTATGCTTTATGGTGTCACTCTTGTTCATTCTTCTTTAATCTTTTTCTTTCTATTCCTCAGACTGGATAAACTATGGACTTTTCTTCAAGTCTGTTGATTCTTCTTCTCTGTCAGCTCCAAAATGTTATTGATATTCTCCAGTTGGTAAGACATAGTTGTCCTACTTTTATTCTTTAGGCACAGTTTCTTTAGGTTCCTTGAGCATTTCTATGGCAGCTGATTTACTTTGCTACTAAGTCTAACACCTGGGCCCTCAGGGGGACATTGTTCTCTACCTGTGGGTTGTTTTATCACTGGCATATAGGACATACTTTCATGTTTCCTAATTGTGGGGCTGAAAACTGAACGTCATAGGTGATATATGGTAGCAACAGAGGAATCAGCTCCCCTTTCATTTCCCCCACCCAGGGTTGTTGACAGTGCCGGTTCTTTTCGCCCTAGTTGCATCTTATTTGATTAGTGACTCTGTATCTCTGCTGTGTGTGGCTGCTAAGTTCTCTGTTCCCCTTTTTAAAAAGTCTTGTTTCTTATTTTTAAACCTGGCTTCCTAGGGGTCATCCTCAAGTTAGTATCATTTAATAGTCAGTCAAATATCAGTCAGGTTTCCAAAATAATTCAAAAAGATACATGCACCCCTATGTTCACAGCAGCACTAGCCAAGACATGGAAACAACCTACATGTCCATTGACAGATGAATGGATAAAGAAAATGTGGTACATATATGCAATGGAATATTACTCAGCCATTAAAAAATTGAAATAACACCATGTGCAGCAACATAGATGCAAGTAGAGAGTCTCATACTAAGTGAAATAAATCAGAAAGACAAATACCATATGATATCAATTATATGTGGAATCTAAAGTATGGCACAGATAAACCTATCTACAGAACAGAAACAGACTCCCAGACATGAAGAATAGACTTGTCGTTGCCAAGGGGGAAGAGTAGGGAGGAGGATGGACAGGGATTTTGGGGTTAGTAGATACAAACTATTACATTTAGAATGGATAAGCAATGAGGTCCTACTGTATAGCACAGAGAACTATATCCAATCTCCTGGGATAGACCATGATGGAAAAGAATATTAAAAAAGAATATATATATATATATATATATATATATATATATATATATTCACTTAATGACTGAATCACTTTGCTGTACAGCAGAAATTGGCACAACATTGTACATTACCCATACTTTAAAAAAAGGTATCGGGTTTCTTTAAATGCCCAGAGCCATCAGGCACCTTTTGTTGAGGGGGTCTGTGTGCGAAGGCCCACCTTCAATTTGCCCTCGGTCCAGAGTCAGCTTAGGTCTCACTCCTGTTCCTACAGCGCCTTGAAGTAAAGGAGTCAGAAGTGAATGGCTGGGCCCTCTCCGTGCCTAGGGCTTCCTGAGTGTGAGCACACCCATGTGCACGCGTGCAGTCTTCCAGACCCCCAGGATCATGTCGGGGCTTTGCAAACTCCCTGTGGTCACCTAGTTTGGCCAGGCTCCTTTGTCCCTGTTGTGATCACAGCCACGGGGGAGAGGGGGTTCCAGATAACAACTGCTATTTTTCATCCTACCCTGGATGTGGCTTTCCCAGGAGCGTCTAACCCTAACCCTAACCCTTAACTCTAACCCAAAGGACTGACTATACTTTGGGGGTAGGGTTTTCCAACAAAGCCCCGAAGAGGCTGTCTCCTCCACTGTCTGTGAAGCCACTGCTTCCTCATGGCTATGCCCCATGGAGCTGGGGGAGGGGCAGGGCTAGTCCCAAGTTATAACACCACGGAGCCCACTTTTCTGCAGTCAAATGCTCTACTGCTGAGCTATACCCCCAGAAGCAGGCACCCGCTTTTCTTAATAAGGTCCAGTTTCTCTTGAATAAATGCTTTTCAGTTTCTTCTGCCTCTGGTTAATTTTCAGATTCTGCAATAATTGATGTGAAAGTGCTGTCAGTATTTTTATTGCTTTTTGGGGAGTGCTGACTCACCATGTTTCTCCCTCTATCTGCCTGTCTCCAGTCCACCTTGAGCTACTGAAAGTGCCTCATGTAGGAGTTCCCCAGTAACTAGCAGTTAAAGGATCCAGTGTTGTCACTGCTGTGGCTTAGGTTTGATCCCTGGCCCAAGAATTTCTGTATGCTGTGGGCACAGCCAAAAAAAAAAAAAAAAAAAAAAAAAAAAAAGGGCCTCGGTTAATAACCAGAGATTCTCTGATGAAGAAAAAACACACCACCCTTCTCTCGCTTGCAACTCACACTTGCTCACACTAGACTTCTGCACAAGAATCTTTGCTCTCTGCACTTCTAGTGCGTAGAAAAGTTCAACAATCCAGCTAAGCCTTGGTAGAACAAAAAGACTGTGTTGAAATCAGAGCTGGCAGAGCTGGTGTCTGTGATTCTGTCACTCACCAGCCGTGAGTCTGCGCAAATAGAACAACATTCCTCTCTAAGCTTCAGCCTCCTTCTTTGTAAGGTGGGGTCACATTGGCAGTTTTGCCCACCCACAGGATTGCTGTAATGCTGAATATGCAGAGACTGTATGTAAAAGTCACTCCGGCCATACAGCAGACTATGATTGCTGTTTGGGTTTTCCGTTTGTTGGTAATGATGTGTCACGTCAAAAAGGGACCACTTTTTCAGCTCTGATGGGAAGACATGACTCCAATACCAATCATCCATGCTCTCCTCTGCTGGACTTGACGGACAACCATGAGCCGGTCACTCTCTTTTCCTTGGGCGTCCACACAAAGAAGATACTTTTGTGCAGGAAGAGCGCTTAGAAGAGCCACAGCACTGGCTGTCCCCTTGCACGCCAGGTGGGGCCTGGCTTGAGTTACAGGGTCCTGGCCCTTTTGGGAAACACAGTCATCCAACACATGTAGACAGAGCCCTGCACTGCCCTGGCCACCACTCTCCCCTAAGAGATGCCCAGTCGATGGTCTGTCAGCTCTGGGCTTTTGAATGTGACTCTTAGGCTTCTGAAAACCCTTCTTTCTGGCTTCCTGTTCTGGGGACAGAGCATAGCAGTGTGCAATTTGCTGGCTCATAGATCTGAAAGGATCTGTCAAGTGCCCTTGTTCTTAAGTGAAGAGGCACTTTGAATGCACAGCATCAGAGAAAGAAAATACAGAGACTAGGCCAATGCTGTACAGTTTGGTCTGAAACAGCGACGGGGCTGAGTAATGTGCCTCCGGGAAGGCACATACCCCCCGCAGGAGGACACGGAGGGTGTTCGCACAGGCCTGACATGCGCACACAGTGCCACCTGACTATCCACAGACTCACCCGCAACATGAGGGTGCAAGCACCCCAAAAGCTCGTGCTGCAGCACGCACCCACATCTGAACAACCAGTTCCCTCCTTGGTCCTCGGCCACCGCCTGCTCGGCACTAAGTAGACGTTAGTGGCGGGACCTGTTCCAGCTCTTCCCTCTGTTTTCCCCGACGCCACCTGTTCTCTCCCTCAAATCAATATCAGAAAACTCCATTTAAAGAAGGAAATGAGCTAAGACTGGGATTAAGGGAGAAGGTTAATATTAGCTGAAAGCAAACCACCAAATTCCCAAGTGCAGAGAAAATAACTGGACTGCAGAAACCCTGATGAGAAGTTCAGAGCACCTGATGCTCATAGTCATGTCTACATGCGGCAACTGGGAGGTGCCCAGGGCCCAGACACCTAAGCTGCAGTGTCACATGAGCTGCAGGAGGATGGTGCTCAGACGTCACGGCCCAGAGAGCTGCGTCCCGGGGGGCCAAGTGCAGCACCCTATTTATAGAGGCCCTTACTCAGCGGACATCTCAGTGCCGCTGCTGGTCCACCTCTTCCTTCACACAGGGGCGGGTCCTAACGAAAGCACACACCCTCCAGGATAGCAGAAAGGCAGTGCCTGTTGCTCCCCCGGCAGCCTAAGGCTGGTCACCAGATCCTGCCCGTTACTGGCTGACACATGGGTTCATCTAGACCAGGACTAAGATACTCGAGCCAAAGTCTGCATATTGGTTTGAGCCACTTGGAGGCACAACATCCCTGGACACTGGGCTCCGTGTCTGGGCAGACAGACGCTGGCGTCTTGGGAGGCGCACGCGGGACGGCCCTCAGGAGTTGTGTGCATGGCTACATGCCCCCTCCCCTCGGCTGTGCAGCAGCCGCGTCCCCAGCACTAAGCCCAGCGCACTCGGGCGCTCTGACTCTTTCCATCACCACTAGGAACGGGGGAGGCCTCAGCCCTGGGCCTGGGGCCAGGTTAGTAAAACTTTCCATGAGGAAAGCTCCTGTTCTCGCCCAGAGCAGCCCCGGCTCAGGAAAGGAAGGGAGACTGTGGGGGACTCACTGCCAGACTCAGCAGACACGATCCTGGCTGCCTAGGCCCACCTGCTTGTTGTTTTAATGACATCTAGACTTCTGGAAACCTGAGAGCTTAGGGGGCGGGGGGGGGGGCACTGAAAGGGCTGATTGTGGCAGGGGCCGCGGGCAGGGGCGAGGGGGCCAGAGTGGAGGGACAGGGGCAGGGGCAGACATCTCGGGAGTGATTCCTTTGGTTGCAAAGCTCAAAGGGAAGGTCTCCGTTTCAGCCAAACAGGGCCCCCTTTACATAAATCCTGGAATAAACTCTGAGAGCTTCAGAGGCATTTACAGTGTGCTCTCAGCAAACATATATAAGCCGGAGCGTGTCCCATGGCCACAAGCCACTGTGTGCATGTGCGTGCACTGCCCACATTTATATGGAAGTCAAGGACAGCTCGTCACCAGGAGGGGTGCTGCCCTGCTAGTGTGCAGGGCAGGTCAGAAAGCACGCGGGGAACTGGCTCACGGCATAGCTTTTATGACACGTTGAATCTAAACTTGAAATAAGTGAGGCCCATAAAGCTAAGTTTAAAAGAAAGGTACTCCGTGGCACTGCCACGATCAAGATGTCTTAAGCTTTATGAATACTGTTGAACCAAAGAATAACTTATAATTATAATTTTAATTTATAATTATAATAAAGTATAATGTATTATTAAATAAGTGATAATTGAAATTTATTTATGGGCTAAATATCTTTGAAAAACACCTGAGAGTAGAAACAGCTGAGGAACAAAGAAATCCTCTGAAGGAGGTGGGACTC
The DNA here is from genome assembly GCF_054392235.1 of Sus scrofa. Lineage (NCBI taxonomy): Eukaryota > Metazoa > Chordata > Mammalia > Artiodactyla > Suidae > Sus > Sus scrofa. The sequence goes on from NC_139383.1 coordinate 156,754,464, forward strand.
ATGTTGAGGCAAGTCCTGGGGCACCTGGATTGTTCCCTGGAGCTTGGAGGCATGGTCACTGACACCCTGAACAGAGGACCGTTTAGAGCACCGGCCACCACGGCAGCTCTCTGTGGCCCAGGCTCTTGGGCACTGGACAACATCCTGCCACTGCCTGTTTCATCCTATGTGCCTGGAAACAAAAACCCAAACGAAAAGCCTGTTCTAACTGCACACACACCCCCGCCCCCAACTCCTCCAGGCCAGCACCATTTAGCACTGTTAGCATCGCAGACACGCCTGAGGCCCCCAGTAGCAGCTTCGAAGGGCTGTTCCCTGGAAGCAAGTAGAGAAGACCCGACACAGAAAATAAGGGCCAGACTTAACCACAGCCCAGGCTCCAGGGACCAGCTAGTGCTGGTTGCAGGTGAAGCATGGAGGGACACTACCAACTTCTCACTGCTCACCAGAGTGAGAAGCAGCGGAGTGAGAATCGCAGTGCTGGGCAGGGCGCTCCTTTGCTCACGGGCAAAGCCTAGAGACCCCTCAGCAGTGTGTGGTAAGGGGCCTGCTTCCCATCTAGCCCGCTCCCCACCCCTGCACCCTTGGTCCAGGGTCCCTAGTCCAGCCCACCCCAGCTTCTTGCTTTTCCCTGGGTGCAAATGATAAGTGTTTGCTTTTTAATGTCAAGGCTGCCAGAAATCAATGGCATCGAGCTTTCTACTTCAGGTTTTCCTTCTGGTTTCTACTTCCTTTCATACACACCTTCCTGAGTGGGGCTGCAAATTCATAACCCAGGCCCACAGGGAAAGACAGACCTTGGGTGAGTTTGAGACCCTTCCCGCGGCCACGCTGCCGACGCTCCACAGGGGCTGGCCTGCCATCAGCCACGACGCACTCACGGGGCCGGCGATTCTGAAGTATGCTCCTTCCACCCCCCTTCTCTTTTGAGAGACCTGGTGAAACTACACAAAATGTATACTAGAGCGAAATTCCATCAAGCTCAGTTTAATTACGCATAAGCAGGGTGGGGGTGAGGGGAGAGGGATGGAACTGGGTGGAGAGAGAGAACTCCTGAGGGTTGAGGAAGCGCCGCTCCGAGGAGAACCCCGAGGTCCACGGCAAGTCAGGCAGAGCGGCAGAGGGGACGGCCAGACCCCTGTCCAGGCCCAGGCCAGCCCCACACCCCACACATGCAGACAGGCGTTCTCCGATCTGTCCTCTGCCCTGAACCAACAGGAGTTCTGACCTTGGCCCTCCCGACAAATTAATTCTCAAACACCCCAACCGCACAGAACATTAAACGGCAGGGCCGGACCAGGATCAGATGATGCCAACTCAAGTCATCCACGATTTCAAACACCCTGCAAGACCCATGCCTTCCCCACAACACCCGCATACCCCTCCTACCATTCCCGTAAGAATGCACCCCCAGACTCCCTCAGAACTCAGGCCAGGGGCCCTGGGGGCAGGTCCCTGTGCTCACAATATGGAGCTTTATTCTGTGTTACAGTCTCTCGGGGACTAGTGAGGGGCTGGCCCCCCACAATCACAGCCCCTGGTTCTGAGCAAGTGAGATGAGCCCAAGACCCTGCCCTGAGATCCTTCCATGAGCCCCTGACGCTCGGCTGACACTGCTGTTTACTATCTTATGAGGACAGAGGTGCTTTCTCCGGGCTCCCCTGCAAGATTGCTGGAGTCGGGCCCCTTCTACATTCCAGATGCCATGGACTTGTGCATCTTCAGCTGCTTAGACAAAGCAATGAGCATTCAGTCTGCTTTCCTGACGGGACAGACGCCTGGACCTGGTTCCTGATGGGGGGGCGGACACGTGGACCCAGTTCCTGAGAGGGAACAGATGCCTGGAGCCAGGAGGTAAGCCCCACGGCCACAGTTTTCAGCAGGTGCCATCCGGGCAGTTGGTCCAGCAGCCCTTGGCCCTGAGAGCCTTGTGTACGGATGCCTGGGCTGGTGTAGGGCTGCCTCCCTCACCTTAGGGTCTCCGCTCTAGGAAAGGTCATTCAGGGGGGCGCTGGGGGTCTTCGCCTGAAGCTTCACCCCCAGTTCTAGCAGGACTGACCGAGGGGAGACGGATCAGAGCAGCGCTTACTCTCTGCCACTCACAACTTCACCCTGGCAGGTTTTAACCGAGGGTGAGTTGGGCAGCAATGAAATATCATGTACACGGGTATGTGCATGGAAATACATGCATATTCTTAAAAATGCATTTAGGACTTTCCGGGCCAGCCTCTGGCATGGCTGCCTTAACCATGACCCCAATCCTGATTGAATAAATGAACGCCGCTTTGATCAACCGGAAAGCTGTGTTTGCAGCTGGCCGGGGACTGGGGACCCTTGGTAGAAACAAGGGCCCACAGATCCATCCCAGGACAGAGGCTGAGAGAACCATCTCCTAGGGGGTCCACGCTGGGCTGAGTTTCAGAACCGCTGCACAAAGGGCCCCAGGACCACACATGTGACCTGAAAACAGTGGTGACGTGGATGCAGTGGCGGGAAGCTGGGTGTTTCCGCCAGAGTCGGACAGACTGCCCCAGGTGGTATGGAACAGGAAGTGACACAGTTAGCCCTGTGCCCTGGGGTAGACTGCCCAGGTGCCTGATGGATGGCTGTCTGACGCAGTACCAGCGGGAGCCACGTTGGCGGTGTGGCAAGGGGGCCCATTGGTGGTGCCAGAGTGCAGCAGGGCCAGGCCACCAGGCTGAGCAATCTCACCTTGCTGTCACGGCTGCCCCCAGATCAAGGAGTCTCAAGCTGGAGTGCTGACTCAGCACTGACCTCCTGGCCAAGACCCAAGGGGCCCAGAGACTTGCCGTGGCCTTGGCACCCCGCGTTCCCCTCATCTTCCAGGCCAGCACCTTCTCAAGGGCAGAACCAGCATTTGCCGACCCCTGGGTGCCCTCCCACCACACACTGGGAGAGTTTGAGCACACAAGGCTGGGTCTGACCACGCAAAGGGCCAGGGCAGTAGGATGGGGCCAGAGGGTGTCACCCGAGGGCTATTGGACAGGCAGGGCTAGACAGGGCAGACGTGTGCCCTCTGACCTCTGTCCGCCTCTGCCCCACAGGGCTATGCAGGGCTTCTGAGACAAGCAGAGGGTGTGTCACTGTCCAACCCTGGGTACAGGGCCTCCTTAGCCAGACAAGAGGACCGAAGGCAGATCCACTCAGTCTGCAGGTGCTAAGGGGTAGGGGCCTGGCCTCCTTTTGTCCTGACAGCCACCCTGGTCCTAAGGTGGGCTGGGGGGTCTGGTCAGGAGAACCTGATTCTAGCAGAAACGTCCTCAAGGTGCTGAGAGCAGTTGGGGGCCTGAAGCATGGCTCATGGGGGAGGAACTGCTAGGCTCTGGGCAGTGCCCTGGGAGCCTGCCCTTCGAGCACACCCTGGAGAGGTTGCCCAGTTTAGGGGTGCATGTTTATGAACAAGAATACTGGGAAGCCTGTAGCCTCAAGACAGGAGCCAGTGGGACAGCCATTTGCTGGGACCTCGTTTCCATCCAAGCAGATGGGGTCTGTGAACCCCCGCAGTCACGAGGTGACAGTGGAAAGGGGGGCAGCCCTTGCACTAGGCTGGGGGCTAGCGCCCATATTCAGAGCCTGTGGCTAGGATTCCACCGCCACAACTGCTTACTTGCTCCCCAGCCAGCCTTCATCTGCACCTCAAGTGGGACGAGGGTACTGACAGCAAGAGGGGGGCCCTGGTACCTGCTGCCCATCAGACACAGTGGCCCCACAAGTGACCTCTCCCCAAAGCATCCTTGGAACACAAGGGCCACCAGAGAGTTTGTGAAACACAAACATGGGGAAAATGTGACATTTACTGAGATGCTGTCAGGAGGAAATCACCTACGACACATGCTTGTAATTTTAGGGAAAGTGAAGGAGGCTCAGCTGCCTGAGCCATGGAGGCTGGGAGGCCGAGGTGGTGTTTCCAGAGAGTCAGGCACCACATGCCTGGGGAAGCCACTGCAGTGGTATGACCGGAGAGGCTGGAGGCCAAGGGCTGTCCTGCACCCAGGTCCCTGGGCACCAGCTCCATGGCACTGGTTTGTACCCGAGTCCAAGAAACAACCCACACCTAGAGAAACAGGCTGTGCCGCAACAGGAGGCTAGGCCCACGGGAGCACTGATCCAGCTCTTAATAAGCTGGTCAGGGGGCCCATGGCTCTTTGTCCCAAAGGAAAGAGAATAAGCCTCTCATAGAGGTGTCCCTGCCTGTCACTCTGCATGGAGATGACCCCGGCCATCACTCTATGTGGAGGTGTCCCTGGCTGTCACTCTAGGGAGGTGTCCCCAGCTATCACTTACAGGGAGGACTCAGGTGTTCTCCCCACTCAGCCTGGCCCCTTGTTCTATGTCACCTTAAACATCATTGCAGGGAGGGGGCCGGGGCTGTATGGGGCTGGGGGTAGGATCTGAGTCCCAGCCAGGGTGCCACCTGGTCCTCACTGTCTGCCCCTGAGCTCCAGCAAGACCACCACCTGCTTGGGTGTTGCACAGGATGTGAGGGTGACACGCTCTCACTTTCAGGTAACTGCCACATAAAATCTGTTCCCTCAGCTAAAGAAGCCCTTCAGATGCTAAGACACAGGACAGCCAGTGCTGAGGCCATGTCCAGGGTGGCCCCTCTCCTAACAGGACATCTGTCTGGCGCGAGGCCATACCTGTATGGCGACCGTCCACACACCTGGGCATCCTGGGTTTTCCATGGTGTCAGCATGGGGACAATGCTCCCTGAGAGTCCCCACGCCGAATGGACAGGTAGGCCATGCATCACACTGGCTGGCGGCTGACACTGCCGGCCACTGGGTGCCGCCAACAGCAGCAGGTGCTTTCCACACGCGGGGTGCTGGGCACACTCCTGGCCACACGAAGCACCGGCCCGCGGGCACTTACCGTCATCCAGGTCCAGCTGGTCCAGCTCCCGCGGCTCTCTCTTGACCGTTATGGGAATGGGGGCCAGACTATGATCACTGTCCTCACGCACCTCGGGCGGTGGGGGCCGGGCGGCTGGCTCACTTCTCAGAACCTTCGAAGATTGGTGCTGCTGGTGGCCCATCCCGGGGGCGTGTGTTGGGCTGCAGGGCTGCGGACAGGTTGGCTCGTGGGTACCAGGCGGTAGTGCAGTGGAGGGGCTGTGGGGACAGAGTGCTGGCTGGCGCCCCAGGGAGCAGCCGCTGCTAGGCTGTGGACTCACCTGTGGCTGCAGCAGGGCGGGGGGTGGTGGCTGGGGAGCGCCGGGATGTGGGCCCCCGGGTCTCGGTGCCTCCTGGCCTCCAAGGACCCCTCCGGCTGGCCGCTGAAGTCCAAGGTGGCCCGGGCCGGCCATGCCTTTGCTGTAGGGGGCACAGGAGAGGTCGTGGAGCTTCGGGCTGGCGCTGGGTGGCGGAGACATCACGGCGCTTCTCTGTGGACAGGGTGGAAAGCCGGCCACAAGGCAGGAGCTGGGATCGGGTGGCAGGGCGAGTGGCGGGCCATAGCAAGGCTTCGTGAGCGGGTTCAGGCCCTGGCTCACTGGTCCACAGGTGAGGGCAGGCTCGTAGTCATCACTGGGCTCCGTTTTTATGACTGGAGCTGCGGGAGGAAGACAGTTAGATAAACAGGGGCTGCAGATGGACGCGAGGGGTGAGCCTGCTGCTTTGATACCCTCAGAGGCCCCTTATGTCTCCCGCCTGGTGCTCCCACCCAATTAAAAAGAAGGCGTGAGTCATCGGCTCCAGAAAGCTGCAGCTGGTTCTGATACTGAGAGCACTATTTTCCTTGGACTCGCCCCCAGCTCTAATGTGCTGTAAAAACCCACTTGCAAACTGCAGGAGAAGCCTTGGACCCAAGGGCCCGTGGATTTGTAGTAATCAAAGCGAAAATGTTCCCTTGGACGCTCTACTGCATTTCTGCTGCTACCGACTCCCTATCTGATAAACGTCTGCACATTTAAGGAGCGCGAACACAGTGCGATGGCAGTGAGCAGGCACAGCAGTCCAGCAGGACAGATAAGCAGCTGTCTGTGGAGGAGGGAAGCCCTCAGCCACCAGACAGGGAAAACACTTTTACATGAGCAAAAATGCCATTCCTCCTTCCTGCTTTGTTTCCACTGGAAACAGCACAACCCCGAGATCCGCTCTGGGCACGTTCGGAAGCTCCTGAAATGCTTTCAGAACGCTCTCCTGTCTGCCCTCGCTAGGGAGTGAGGTGCAGAGAGCCTGACTGGGGGCGGGTGAGGGGATGGGGTCCCTTTTGACTCTCCTCCAGGCATGTCAGGAGGAAGAGGAGCAGGTGCGCCTTGCGGTCTCTATAGGGCCTTAGGCTCCATGTCGACTACGTACCCTTCCTGCCCCCGCCGATGTCCTATGTGTTCTCGCTGGGTCTGCCTCCCACGCCCACTCACACGACACACCTTGGTGGTCAAATTCTGAGAGTGATAACGAGAGCACGTCTAAGTTCACGACAGCAGTGCTGCTGTGAAGGACAGGGTGGGTGATGAGCTGCCCTCAGACCCTCCTGCCCACGTTTCCTCCTCTCTGTGGGTGTGTGCTGTGGACTCCTGGTGGCAGGGCTGCCATGTGGAGGGAACGCCCCTCCTTAAGCCCAGCCTGTGGGCCTTCATGTGGCCGTGGTCTCCCCCTTAGATAAATAAAGACTCTTTCGAAAGCTGCTTTGCTTTAACAAAGGTCTCATGCTGGCAAGGAGGCACATCTGTTCCCTGTTAGGGCCGGGGATGCCTGCAGACAACCCATGTGGGCCCTCCTGAAGCACGCCTGCAGGGCCTGGGCAGCACGGCAGCTGGTGGTGGGGACCCAGGGACCCTCCAACTGATGCAAGAGCACGAAACCTGCTAGAACCTCCAGGTCCTGAGCTTTCAGCCTGCAGGGATTCCCAGCAGAACTGCTTTCTTTACTTCTGTCGTCCCTGTTCCCAATCAGTCCTCCCGCTGCTGACGTGTCCTCCTTGCTCTGAGCAGGGAGGCACCAGGATTCCCAGGCGCCATGGATGGCTGGAAAGTAGGAAGGGAAGCAGCCCTGCCTTTCGCAGACAGAGCCCCTCTCTGTCACCTGCTGAGGCTCAGCTCTGCCGCAACGTCACTGGGGCCTGCACTGGAGGACATATGCCGCCTCATGGCCCAGAGCCCAGGTGTCCCCTTGTTCTTGGACAGGACGAGTCCAGCCCGGCTGGGGCCAGGCACGCCTACGGAGAGTGCACAGGGTGTCCTCACACCAGGTATCCCGTGGGGGGGCAGGTTCCATCAGCCGGGCTGACTCCCCAGAGCCCCATGAACAGTCGGGGAGGTGTGTGTGCCTGGCCTGGCTGCCCTGGTGCCCACGCCACATTGTGGTCCTCACCAAGGAAGGGATTTTTTCTCGAGAGCACCGCTGGCCAGGGCTCTGCCTGAGAGCTCGGGTTCTAGTAGGACTGCATTCTGGGGGAATACCAATGGCCGCAGGCAGGACACCGACACGAGCCAGGGGTCCTCAGGGTGGCATTTGATTTCTGCATGGATCACTTGTCAGGGCAACACCCATGGGCCAGGTTCCCGGCACAGCCACATGAGTTCCTGGAGGCACGTGCCTACCAGGGCAGGGTCTGGAAGAGGCCCACCTTCCTCCTGTGAGGGGTGTGGGGACCCCCATCCGAATGGGTCCTGTCGCAGTGACTGCAGGCTCCAGGGGAGGAGCATGCACTCAGCACAGGGAGCATGGCCAGTCTGAGCCCCCAGCAGAGAGCTTGTGCAGAAGCACTTGTGGCTCATCTGGTGGCCCCTGTGAAGTTAAGGCACTCCCTCTGTGATCTGTACACCTGAGACCAGATTTCCTGCATCCTAGCCTGGGAGCCACCTGCACCAAGCCCACCTCCGGGAGAGGGTCCCGCCAGGCCCAAGTTCTGTGTGTAGCCCCCACATGGCCCCCAACCACAGGCAGCGGCGGGGAAAATGGGCCCAGGAAGCCATGACTGAGATGGTGCCCTCGTGTGTAACAGAAAATGCGCAAAGCCCAGTGTCTGAAGGCAGCCATCATCTTTGATGCTGAAGCTCCGTGAGCAAGACAGCCTCTCCCAGAAGCAGCCCTGCTCTCTGGGGCAGAAAGTCTGGGCCTCCAGGATGCAGCTCCCACCAGAACCATCCACAGATGACAGTGGACAAGGCAGCACCTGGAAGACCCCACCTCTGAGAGGCAGGGCTTCCTGACGGGGCACAGATGCTGCTAACAACGGCCCCGACAAACCAACATTCCCTGGTGGAACAGAAGTCCTTCCCATTTGAAAGATGCTATGCAGAACCTGGTGTCCAGAACGGCAAAGGTTAAATTCTGAATTAGCGTGCTAACACTCAGAGTTCACGATCTTAAAGAAATGTATGTGTCTGGCAGATTAAATTAAAACCCTAGTGGGATTCTCTGCACTGCACTGGGTTTCCAGCACAAGGGCCAACTCGCCTCTTTCGTAAAGGGTCCCCTGAGCTCTGTAAAAACTCTTGCCCTGTCTGCTCTGCCGACTTTAGAGGTGCAGCCGCAAGCACAGCTGCCGGGAAATGCCAGCGGGCGTGATTTACCTGCCACGAGGGGCCAGAGCGAGCGGCCCAGGCCATGCTCAGCGGCCTGGGAGGCTAGCAGAGTGGAGGCGCAAGCGGGGGAGGCCGGCCACTTCAGCGCCTGTCATTTGCAACCGGTTTAAAGCCACCCGGTGATACCGGCGTTAACTCCCACGTCGCCCTGGGGTTTCCTTCTGGGAAAGTCTCGGCAAAACTGTCTTGCGGGACCTCTGTGGGCCTACCCAGCCAATGTCTCGAGGGGAGAGTCACCTTTCCCAGAGTTCCTGCCAAAATGGGGCAGGAGTCACAGCAGACCGGACTCTACCCTCCCAGCCTCGGGGTACTGTGCGGGCAGAATGACCTCTGGGTGACCTGCCCAGCTGGGCCTCCTCAGCCCAGACATCCTCCCTATCTTTGCAACCCCTGTCCCCATCCCCTGCCCCCACGCGGTGGGCCTGATCCTCGCTTCCGAAGTTGTCTGCACAAGGCCACCTCGACAGGCTCCCTTGGGGAGAGAACTTGTGTGCGCTTCACCCAGATGATGCCCACCCTATGTGCCAAGGGGCTCTGCTCAACCAGGGCCAGAGGTGGATGGACCCCAGCGACTCTGAACCAGGCAGGGCAGTTCCAGGATGGGCCCTGACCCAGGCAGAGGGTGTGGACCCGAGAGCAGACCTGGGCCCTGGGATTGCGCCGGGAGAGAGACCCACACAGGAAAGGGGGAGCCGGGGTCCCCCATAATCGGAAGGGTGAGGCCCAGTGGTGCAGCCATAAGCGTCATCTGGGCCAGGCCTCCAACCCTGGGAAGGCAGCTGGAAGATGTTGGGACTAAGTCCTGGAGCATCAGCACCTCGTGAACCCAACCACTTTATTCACCTCACACAACTGGCACACCAAGCAACTCTGTGTCCCCAGAGTGCAGTGTCTTACAGACTAGTACTAGCACCGCATCCAGACACAGACGGAGGAGAAATAAAGAGGCAATGAACACAGAAAAGCAGGCCCACCCGAAGCCGCAGCGAGAAAGCAGATGTCCTTCTGAACAAGGGGCAAATCTCCTGCGCACACAGGTAGACGCGGCCACACCTGGGGCGAGGGGGTGTCCACAGCCCTCAGGTGGGAACAGAGTCGGAGCCCCGCAGGCACCCACTGGGCGAGGCCCTGAGACCCATCTGCGACTGCCAGGCCTGCGTTCCTGAAGTGACCCCTACCTAAGAGACGGAAAGTGGAGAAGTCAGAGCAGTAGCCGCGGGTCCCCTCTTCCCACTCAGAGGCCTGGGGTTGGCGCAGGGCAAAGTGGAGCCCAGGGCACTGCTGTGGATGAACCAATCCCCAAGTGCGGGGCTTGAAGCCCTGCCCCCAGTGTGACTGGAGATGGGCCACGAGGAGAGGACTCGGGCTCAGGGAGGTCGGCGGGGCCCTGACACCAGGAAGCTAAGGGTTTAAGAGGGGGAGGTCCTGGGGGACGCAGTGAGGAAAGGGCGACGGGAGCAGGAGGAGGAGGCTGCCCCCAGCCTGGCGCTGCCAGCACCTGACCTGCCTCCTGCTTCGAGACTTGGGTGTGGTGTCTGGGCACCCACCTTGGGCACCCCTGCAGTGACGTCTGGGGATATCATGAGCGCTGAGCCCACTGGATGGCAGGGCCTCGCTTACAGCCTCAACCGTTCTAGCTCTGGGTACGTCCTATGCAGAAGAGGATCATTCCGACCTTTGTTTGACGTGACACTCAAGCCGCAGACATAAACACCAGCAGCGACAACCTCAGGGCATGTGCTCAACAACGAGACGGGAAGCGTGGTGACCTCAGCCACCTGAACCACTCTGTCCATGGCCAGAGCTGAGAGGGCACAGGTGGGGTGGCTGGCTCAGTGGACGAGGGGCCTCACAGAGCCATAAATTGCGTGATGGGACAGGGATGGCATTTCTTCCATGGGGGAAAAGTTCTGTCTTCCCCATGCAGCGTCAGCCTTCAGGTGTCCAGGTGCCGAGGCTCTGGGCTCCAGGAGGGGACATCCAGCTGTAACAGCACAGGCTCTGCTGAGACCTCAGCTCCGTTGTGACGGCAACACTGGCCCAGCCTGACGACATGGCATGGGCGCATTACGGCAGGGCCCCACTGCAGCCCTAAGGGGAGGGGCTGGCAGCCTTTGTAGAAGTGTCCGGTGGACCAGAGGCAACGTGGCAGAGGGTTCTCAGGTGGTGAAGTGATGGGCCGGCTCCAATGTAGGCACTCATGGGAGTGAGGGGAATGGCCTCCCCATCTGTGGTGCCAGCCGGCTGGTACGGATGCCCTATGCGGGGATGTGACTCTCCCAGCTCAGGCTAGTAGCCGAGCACAGGCAGAACAGATTACGCAGGCCCACGGACGCATCGCTGTGGTTTCACCCAATTCACCCAAACTGCATCTGAAGAGTATACGACTTGCCCTCATGTGCTTTGTGTCCAAGCAGCTGTGCATCCAGGGCTGTGACTTGCTGGGAGGCCACGGAGCCTTGCAGTGTGACCACCAGCTGAGCAAGCCCTGGGCCCAGGGTACCCAGGGGGAGGGGAGTCAAGAGACTGTGCCCAGACTTCTCAGGGGTCCAGCCTCACCCCTGACTCATTGTGCCATTGTTTTGGGGGCTGCCGTGGTTTCTGAGAGGGAGGCCTGGGGTGTGGAAAGGGCACCGCATTCTTGCTCTTTGCCGCCAGCTCAGACCCATGACTCGCTCCCTCTTTCATCTCTGTTCCAACCTTCTCCCTGCAGATCCAAGGTTGGGTCGGGGGATCCCAGGTGGGTGTTGTCGTGTGGCGCCAGGTGGGCCGTTAGAGGGGAGGGCGTTTCCACTGCCCCCCACCCCCCCGGCCCCATGCCTGGGGCTCTCCCACCCCTAAGTCTGGACACCTGACGCAAGATGGGTGAGTGCAGACCAGACACGCCGTGAGGAGCTGGACCATGGAGGCCGGTTGTTCCTTCACCCTCACCTTATTGATCTTGATCTAGTTGTACAAGGTACAGGCAACTGCAAAAAGGGAACGACAACAGGTGGATCTAACAGACGCTCACAGGTATCCTTCTGGGGGGTGCAGGACATACATGGGGGCTGTGGGACCAGGTGAGGCTCGGGCCCGGGGCCCAGGTGTGGACACTGGCTCATCTGAATCCTCCCCTGCTCCTCCCCAGCTCCTGCCACAGCACGGAGGTGAGAAAACTCATCCGCGTGTGGCCTGCGTGGGTGGAAAGACACGGGACGGCACAGACGACAATGTTCTCGGAAGCCATGGCTTCAGCAGGCTCTGAGCGAGGATGTGTGGAGGTGCCTCATGCTGAGCACACACGCATACACACTCACCACACACACGGGCACATTCACCATACATGTGAACCCTTGAGCATACGTGCACACACTTCTGTGCACACATGCAGCACGCTCGCACGGGCACGTGCACAGCACACACACGCACATACTCGTGGGCGCAAAGGCACACTTCTCAAGAATAGAGGTGCTGCTCCCTGTAGTTAAGGCCATAGCACTGCTGCTGCCCCACGTGGGGGGCTGGGAAGTGGGGCTCCCCCGTTTTCAAAAAGCAGAATGGAAGGGGTGTCCTGGACACACAGGAGGGTCTGCACAGGACCTGCCTCCACGTTACTCTCAGCCACTCTGCGTTGTTGTGGTTTGTCTGGGGTCAGTGGCTGACTTCGTAGGGCCTTGTCTTTCATCCACGAGATGGGGGGCATGGGCACGTGGGCATCCAGGCAGGCCTGGCTCAGGGGAGCCAGGCAGTGTGTGGGCCAAGGGCTGCGGGCAGGTGCAGAGTGAGGAGCTTCCTAGTGGCCATCAAGCATGGATGTTGACAGAGGGAAGATAATGACACTGGAATTAAATTGCAACTCAAAGAACTTGGGACTAAGCAAGCCAGTTGCTCAATGGAAGAGGTAAACCTGCTTTGGAGATGAGGCTGCTGGGCTGACATGGGCTCTGTACACTGACGCCAGCCACCTGGCTAAGCTAAGCTGGATCCAGCATGTGGGCGGACACATGTCCCCAGGGCTTCCTTGGCCAATCCCGGCCAGGCTCCAGGACCCTCACAGCCGACAGCTACAGGTGGGCAGGGGCCCAGGTGCCAACAAAGGCTCTGCTGGGAATAGTTCACCGCATCTCAGGAGCAGAGACAGACCCGTTGGCCACACCTTGTTTCCTCACTTTAAGAACACACTGGCTTTGCTACATGAATCTGGAGTCAGAAGTGGGTATGTGCCCTCCCACCCCTGCCTTGCTTGTCCACAGGGCACTGGGCAGCATTAGGAACATGAGCCTGGGGACACAGCTGGAGTGACGGCCATCCTCCTCCAAACCCGGGAGCCGCTCCCACAGCTCAGGCTGCCAGCTGTCTAACCGCAGCTGCTGTGCTGGAAGTCTTGGAATGCAACTGTTCAGGCGGCGTCCCTGTTGTGACAGCTCGTCATTGCCACTGGAGAGATGGGACGTTCTTCCTTCAGATTGCGTTAGCAGGTTAAACCAAGAGAGTGACAAGCGAGAACCACAGGAAAACTTTCCTGGGCTGCACATGGCTGTTTGCAGCTCTGCTGGAATCGCCCCAAATGTCTTGATGGTTTGCCCCTTGGTGGCTGGTGGGGGGTGGGGGGGGGTGGGGCAAGGAACTTCCAGTCTGCCGTGCTGCTCACTCAGGGGTCCTACATGCAACCGGAAACTCCCCCCTCAAACACGGGCCCCTGAGTGGGAAAGGAACTGATTTGTCCCAGGCCCCGTGCAGACCAGCAGCCACGACTTTGGCCACGAGAGCCCAGAAGCTCCTGTGCAGGACTTTCTTCTAGGCTGAACAATCAACATTTAACTTGAAACATTGGAGGCAGGTGACAATGGAGCTGAGACAAGATGTGGGAAGGCGACCAAGGAGGGGCCCTTCCCACCCGCCCTGAAGCCACACCACCTGCTCAGACCAGCGAAGATGAAGAACCAAAGCTGAAGAGGCGGTAAAGACGGCGAGAAAAAACACCAAACCTAAAACTGGAAACTCAAGTTCCGGTTTTTCATTCACTCATTTATTTTTTAAGCTACATGAGGACAGCTCCCATGGAGGAACGGGGTCAGGACCACTGGGGCCCCATCTCAGGAGCTCAGAGTCCAATGGGCGCGGCCACCTGGGAGGGCGGTGTGGACGCCTCAGCCTGGGGGCTGCGCAAACTTCTCCTGGTGGGAGAGCTGGGCCACTACACCGGACTGCACGGAGACGGGCGACAGGGTATGCGGTGGAGCTGGGAGAGGAGTCGGGGGTCATCCAGAGCACAGGGGGCGAGCAGACCCTTGGGGGACGGTTGTGGGGAGGGGGACAGCGGCCCTTGGAGAGTCCCACCCACGACCTCGGTGATGTGTCTGGGGGCTCTGGTCCCCCCACCTGAAAGGTGGGCATGGCTCCAGCACCGGTCCTTCTCCCCCTGACGCTGGGGGTCAGTGTGAGTGTGAGGAAAGATTGGAGCAGGAACTGTAGAAAACCAGGTTAGAGCCACTTTCTAAACTGCGTCAGGAAGCGTGTTTTTCTCTATAAGCCCCGGGTCTTTAAAACATTCAATTTTCAGTCCACCGTGCTTGCATTTTAATTAGGACATGATCATTACATGTTCAAATAAAGCCTGATTATTTCCTTTTGTATGGTACACAGCCCTTTCTGAAGAAAGGGGAGAGTTCTCGAGGTGCATGGTACAGATCACGCAAGTCGAGGAGGAGCCTCGGAGCAGGAGGGGGAGGACTCCTGCCAACGGGCTGCGGCCATGGGCCCGGCTGCAGTTCTGTCCATGTACGCGCTCACGCCATGGTGACTTTACAACAAAACCACATTATTCAAAACCTAGAGTTATGATTAGAGTACACCCGAAAAACAGTTAATTCTAACTGTCTGATACCTTTGTGGGTTTTCTGGGGCTTTCTATCACCTAGTCTGCTGTTAACAGAGAAAACTGAAGCCTTTGAAAATAACTTGATTTTACAAAGGTAAGAACCTGGCTGCTCTTGCAATTAGTTCTTAGTGTAGGACTTGCCTCAGAGATTATGTGAATCTCTTCAGTTTTACAACAAAAGCTACAGGGTAACCAGACTGTGGGCGCAGCTGCGCTCACACACAACACAACTAACTCAGGACGTGGCCCTGTCCCGACACGTCCCCTGCCTGCCCAGAGGAGGTGATGGGGACCCACAGGCACCAGATCTGAGCACACCTACCAGTTCCCGGTGAAGCAACAAACACTGGCGTTTTCCTTAAGAAACACCTACAAAGCTGAAGGGCAAAGAGGCCTTTCTGAGGACAAGAAGCCCCTCTTAGCGTAAGCGGACCGTCTCTATGTGGTGCTTTTTGTCCCACAAAGGGGTTTGGGAGCGAAAGCCTGCCAGTCAAGAGGAGACATAATTACTCAATGAAGAGCATCTTGCCGGGCGTGAGCTTGAGTACAGAAATCGTTCACGTTAGTTAATGACACATCAGCCACCAGCCTTCAGGCTTAACAGCAAGGGTTTATTTCTAAAGGCACCTGCAAAATAATTATAAGTATTTGTTTCTCCACTTAAAACACCTGCAGAGTCCAAGTTCACACCAAGGCCACCTCAGCTGCTGGGCCCAGAGGGCTGCACGTTCCCTCCCTGGCCACTGCACAGCTGCAGACAGCCAGCAAATGGTCAGGGTCATCCCCAAGTGCAGTCCCCACCCCAACAGGGATAAAGAAAAATACACCGAAGCTTCCCTTTGGGGAAAGGAACAGATGATCTTGCCAACAGGACGGTAACAGCTGAAGCGCAGAGCACGACCGCATTGCTTTACAGCGACAGCGTCTTTTAAGAAAAGCACCCCACGGGTCCGTTCGCGGCGCTTAAGGTTAGAAAGAGAGCGTTACCGTTGGCAGGCAGGTAGGTGAAATGCTGGTACTGGCTCCTCTTTCTCTTCCCGTTGCACACGTAGAAGTTGACCTGGACGGGGCTGGTGATTCTCTGGTTGCGGAAAGGCGGGATCTCGACCACCAAGGAATTCTAGTGCGGAAGTGGCAGACAGAAGGGAGACTGTGAGAGTCACACGCAGAGCCCCCTGCATGAGCATGGGGCCCTCCAGCAGTGGGGGACGCTCAGCAGGCACGCCTCGCCTGACCAGCAGCTGGCGGGGAGGAAGGCCTCTGACTCCGCACATCCAGAGCCGGGGGGAGCTGGGTGCTGCATGCAGGGAGGAGGTGGAGCCTCTCCAAAGATGCCCCCAACCCAGTCTGGGAGAGAGGCCAGTGATGAGTGGATGGGCTCCCAGGCAGGGGTCTCCACAAGACCCCATACCTTCTCCCCCAAACCAGATCACGACCTTTAGGAGGCTGACAAACTCCACAGTCACCGACCTGCAGGCCACTGGAAACAAAGACTCGGGGGAAGTGCTTGCTGGGGACAGGGGCTGTGTCACAGCCCCTCCAACTGAAGAGGACAGGGGAGCCGGGCCCAGTGGACTTGGGAGGAGTAGACTTTCAGGCCCCGGTCAAACAGCACAGGTCATGGAAGTTGCTGCCACCCTTTCTTTTTTTTTTTTTTTTTAATCTTTTTAAGGTCACACCTGTGGCACGTGGAGGGTCCCAGGCTAGGGGTCGAATCAGAGCTGTAGCCGCCGGCCTATGCCACAGCTCATGGCAACACTGGATCCTTAACCCACTTAGTGAGGCCAGGGATCAAACCTGCGTCCTCATGGATGCTAGCCAGATTCGTTTCCGCTGAGCCGCAATGGGAACTTCACCCTTCTATGTTTTAAATTAAAAGTCAGCAACAATTTCACAGAACTGTGCCCTTTCATGTACAGATATAAGAACAAGTTGCCGTAGGAGAAGGAGACAGGCTGAGATGCCTGGTGAGGGCCCAGGACAGCCCGGGGCCGGTCCTCATGGCCTAGCTCTGAAGTCAGAAGCAGAGAGGTGGGCTTTATGGGGGGGCAGGGGGCAGATTTCACATCTAAAGGTTTTCATCAATGTTTTCTGTCAGATGATTTCAGTGAACAACTAGGGAAAATGTGTAAGGAAATCCATGGCATCACTTTTCCTGTTAATTAGCTTGTTACCTAGTTTAACAGTAAAATCGACCAAACTCTGTTCATAATAAAGTCCTAAGAATGTTAGAGCAGGAAACCAAGGGGAAATTCAGCAAAGGGAAAAGCCTTCTGCTGGCACTGGGAGGGCAGGGCCAGGGCAGCAGACCTGGCTGCGGCCCCCAGCTCCACCGTTGTTTAATAACTCCTCTTAGAAAAAGCCACGGCACACAGTTCATCTGCCTGAGCAAAGTCACCCCAAGGAGATGACGCCAACAGGGCACAGATGGGTGACCTGAGGGTGAGAGTGTGCCCAGCCAGACCCCCCTGGTGCTGCATCTCTGCGGAGTCTGCACCCCAGCAACGTGGCCGTGTTCAGGAGCCGGGCTTGGGGTCATACGGTCTGGGTTTCTACCCTGCTTGACACTCTGCATCTGGGTTTCACCATTTGCACAGGGAAGAGGAAGACACTGCCGCAGGACTTGTTTCCTGAGGCTTCAACTACATGGAGAGAGACAGCCGGGTAATGCTGGTGCTGGCACACAGCAGGTGCTCAACAAAGTCGGGACACGTGAGTCCACAGTGAAAGGAGCCTAATCTCAGAAGAAAGTAGGAGAAGAGACAGAAAGGAGCAGGTCCTGCTTAGCTGAGACCAAGAATGGAGGTGGGACGCAGCACGGGCAATAGGAGCAGCAGCACGGAGGGAGCTGCGAGGTGCCCAGCGGGGTGGGCAGCGTGCCCAGCAGGGAGGCGCATCGGGCAGGGTTGTGTTTTGATGGGGGCACAGATGGATATGCTTCAATTCTCTAAACAAATTATGAAATTATGTGACAAAGTACTAGCCCGTGAGGGCACAAGTACTTAAATACACAGGGAGGGTGGTGGCAGGAAAGTGCAGTGACTGGCAAATCTGTCACTTTAGGAAAAGAGCAAGGATTACAAGTGGCCCTCAATACACCCACGTGACTTGCTCGAAGAAAATCCATTGTCTAAACTGCTCATAAAGTATATAAACATACGCACAATCCCAGCTCGTTTTAAAAACATACACAACATAATGTATGCATATGTGTGTTTGTGCATATGTAGATATGCACATGCACCCACAACAGAAAAAGAATGGGAGGAAATATGCCCAAACGTTAGTGGTGGTAACATCTAAGTGGTGAAATTACACTACTGGTTTTCTTTTTTATAATTTGTTTTACCTTCCAAATTTTCACAATGCATGTGGCATTCCTTTATCATTACAAAAGTATATACAAAAGTAAGCTTCACTTAAGAGATAAGAAAGACGTAATTGTAAACTTAAAGTACATCATTCATCACATTATGTTTCTTTTTGAATGTGCAACTATTAACCATTAAGCTTTCTTTAAAACGTACACTATTCAGAGTTAAAATGAAAACTCAATGACAGAAAATCTGAACATGCAAACCCGGCACAATTATTTCGATGCCTAAAGATGAAGTTTCTGCAGGCTTCTCCTTCCTGCCTAGGAAGAAGAGGTGGGCGGCTGCTCAGGGCTGGGGGGGGAGCAGAGGCCCCACATTTTGGGGTGACCAGTACAGAAGGGGCAGTGGAGGATGGGCGGTGGTGGTGGCCGGTGTCTGTCATGCAAACCCAAGGGCTGGCTCTCTGGTTAACGGCCTGCTGGGCCAGCAGTCCCCGCATGGAAGCAGAGCTGCTGGACCCTGGAGGAGACCCGAACATGAGGTTAGAGGCCTGGACATGCCTGGAGGGCAGGGATTTCTTCCTCCGACACACTTGGAAAGGCTTCCAGCTAATGGATCAGCTCTTGGAAAAGGACACCTAGGTCACAGGTAAAAGATGCTCCTTTCTGAGGAGCCACCTGTGCAGAGGGTGGGCCGGCCCAGGCCCCTTCCCAACACCTATCCCTCCAGCCCAGGCAGAGATCACCTGGATGGTTCCAGCAAGGCCCACGGCCCAGGGTTCCCTATTCACACAAGTGGCCTGAGAAAGAACTAAGTGCGTGAACATCCCAGGAGAGGAGCCATCAGCGGTCATGGCATGCACTACAAAGCCTGGAAGAGCTGTGAATTCCTTCAAAACCTCACTTGCGAGCTGTGGCGCACAATGTTACTGAGCTCCTACTGCCTTCCTGAGGCTACGGAGGACCGCACGCACGGTGGCGTTGATCCAGCCTGTCAAGAATCTCCTTCAACGCCATCAGTCTCAATACCCCAGTCACAAGACAGAGACTGTCAGAGTGGATGAAAAGCAAGACGGAACCCACTTAAAAGACAAAGACGTGGGCAGAACGCATGGGGCGGACAAAAGTGCGCTGTGTTAATAATTGGGAGAAAGCGGGAGCCGCTATACCCTCTCAGACAAGCACTACCTCCTGAAAACTGCTGTCTCTTGGGCAGCGCTATGTGTGAGCAAGCAGGCCCGGGAGGCTGAGTATAAGGATGGGCATGAGCAGGCCCTGAGCTGCCAAAGCGGGGCGCGTGCAGCCCTGCGGGTGCCCCGGCTACCGGGAAATGGAATAAGCGGGTCCTGGCCAGTGGTGAGGACGTGCCTGGACAGGGTACTGCGCTCCAATGCTCAGAGCAGCAGGCTGCGTGGGGCCCTGGTGACACTGACAGCCGGGGACAGCAGGCCCCGGGCAGACGAGGGCAGCCTGTGGTTCCAAGAGCAACTTTTTTCAGCAAGTGTTTCGTGGCCATTTCTGCTCCTCACTCTCCTACTCTGGTGTTTGTATTAGTGGTTCATTTTCACAAACGAGAGCCTCATGCCTCAGGCCAGGACCCCTTCAAGTGGAGAGCCCCACCACAACCCCCACAGCCACATGTCCACCCTCTGCCCCGCGGCCACACGTCCGGCCCTCACTCACCGGCTTGCACAGGTCTCCGTCGGTTTTCGCCTCCATTTCCCAGATGTGGTGGCCGTCTGCAAGAAAGGGGTTCGAGAAGTCCGTTACTCTGTCCTGACTGGTGCCACACCAAGACTGAGTCTGGACACAGGCAGACAGGCCTCAGGACAGGATCCCTCTGCAGAGAGGGCCCAGACCTGCCCAGTAGCCCTGCCATCAACTGGCACAAGTGGGATGCCTGCTGTGCTTGACTGGCTGGAGAGCAGATGCCAGACCCCTGGGGGAGAAGCTCAAAGCCCAGCCAGGAGCCAGATACCTGGCAGGGCACGTGGCAGTGAGCACCCCAACTCTTAGCCCCAGAAGGGTGTCCCCACACGCAAGTCTCCAAGGGGTCGCAGCTGAGGAGGAACACAAACAGCCCCAGGAAGAAGGGGCCATCTTGGGACGTGGACCCAGGTTTGAGGGCAGCCTGCAGTGCATACACTGAGAGGCTGGGCCGTACCCATGTGTGTTGGAGACGAGTTATTCTAACGGGGAGGACCTGGGAGCCCTGGGTCCTGCCCCTGCTTGGGGAACTGCTGGGTGAATGGAAAAGCCCCCTCTGTGACCACTCCTCGCCACGTCAGGTACAGAAATGCACAACACAAGGTATTTTTAAACTTCCCCCGTGGCCGTCTGCATGTTTGAAAAAATGAAAAGGCTGTAGTGCCTGTGAAAGAAAGGGTTTATTGTCCCCAGCCAGGCCCTCGTGGGAGGCAAGGCCTGGAACCCCCTCACTGCTCTCACTGGGAGTGATGGGAGCTGGGTTCTTGGTGTAGAGAAGCCCCTCTGGCAGACGCGCTGATTGCGGACTGGACTTGAAGTTATTCTGAATTAATAGATGTCAGTTCCCTACAAAGGCCTCCTTCCTCTGCATCTCTGTAAAGTAGGCTCCCCACACAAACCATCACAGCTAGATGTGCTTAGCTTTTGCTTATTCTCTGTTTTCAGAGAAGAAACGTCTGTATGTTACAAACCCTAAGTTATAAATAAGTTAGACAAAATCTCCTTTTTCTCCCTCACAGCACTGGCCGCCAGGGGCAAGGGTGGAGCAGAGAGGAAATGTGAGTCACAGGGAGGGGGAATGTGCCAGGACCACACCAGCCTCTGGGGCCGGCGAGGGCCCCGCACACGTTCTCCACCAGATAGACCCACTCAGTGATGCAACCCAGCCCAGGGCATCTCTCCTTCAGGAAAACAACAGGAAGCGCAAAGGACACCCCCTGCCCTCCAAGGCAGTGAGAGTTCTGCAAAGCAGCGAACTTTCCGAGCCCTGGGAACTCAGGACTTGTGTGCACGAAGCACCCTGACTCAAGCTGCAGGTGGGTCCTGGTGCCCGTGCAACATGCACGCCATTGGACGCCGGCACCTGTGCCGCATGGCTGGGACCTGCCTGGGACTCACTGCCAGGCCACACCTGTCCCCACTTGTCGGAGGAAATCAAATTTACTCCTCCTGCAACCACGTCTCCCACGTCCTTGGTAAGATTTAAAAACAACAGATTTTCTTACGACAGAGCCATCACTGTCCCTCTCACCCCAAACAGCCTTAGTGTTAAAACCTAAACTGTTGGTGCAAAACCCAGAAGCTGTCTTGTCTCTGCCTGTTGATGGAGGAAACAGGCCTTCCTGTCAGAAGGGAAGGGGTGCGCAAGTGCTGGAGGGAAGACAGGCCCACGAGGGACCAGGGTCCCCTGGCATCACCCAGTTTCCACTGCACCGCCCTCTGCCCTCCAGGAGAGGCCAGAGACCAGACCGGCCCCCTGGCAACAGAAGCCAAGGGAAAGGCAGGCATGAAGTGGGTAGTGGGGCGTATGGGCCAAGGGCATACACCTCAGGAATGGGTCTTTGCCTCTGGGTCTGTGGGACACCAGCCCCTGTTGTAGCATCTCCTGGGGGCTGGACAGTCATGCGGCCCCACTGTGTGCAGCACATACATCTATGAGTGCCCGGGCTCAGCTTCTTGCACAGGCTCACAGCCCACTGCAATGCCGAGATGCAAATAAACACAGAGCAAAGGGCCCTGGCCCTGATGGTGGTGGTGGGGGCGGGGGGGTGGGGGGGAGTCCTGACTCGTTTCCAGAGGTCTTTGTTCTGTGGTTGATTCACTGCCAGGGGCAGGCCTTGGGGGGTCTCAAATCAGGTGCAGTCTCTTGAAGGCTAGTGTCCACTTAGGAACGCACAGGTGGCCCCGTTCAGTGCAGCTGGGATACCCATGGAGGGCAGCTGATACCACCGCCCCGTCATCCAAAGGGGTCCCAGCTTCACAGCACCAGCAGTGCCTGCTGACTGCCGACTCCTGGCCTCAGACGGAGGCCATTTGGCCCGGGCGTCTTCATCCTCATCGCTGTGCGCAATTCAGCCTCTAGCAGGAGAGGAAGCCGTGGGCCCTGAATGGGCCCTTGTGTTCCAGCCTTATCAGGCGCTCGCCGGGCTTCTCAGAAGGAAATTGTGCACAAGCCCAGAAGTAAAAATATTCCAAATCATCAGGGAATTCCCTGCCGTGTGAGTCATCGGAAAGGCTTCCCCACCACACCCACCAGGAGGCTTCCACAGCCGGGCCTGCGGGTGGGGCTGGGCCCAGCGGGGTCCCCGCCGAGGGAGGCCCAGGGTCCTCCCGAGACTCACTGGTTTCCAGCCCTCGCAGGGCAGGGGTGGAGGCGCCAGAGCCTGCAGGCCGTCTTCCCAGGAAAAGAAAGCAACTACACCGCACCAGCTGCACTGGTCCAACAGCAGCCCTGCCAAGGGCCAGAACTGAACCAACCAGGGCCTCCTACAGGAAAGACCCTACGTTAAGGGGCCAGATGCCCGTTCTCTGGGTCCCAGGTCACTCAGGTGCTTGGCCACAGTGCTTAGCCACAGGTGTGGGTCTGCACCCCCTTCCCAGATGCCTATGAGCCTACAGGCTAGACATCAAGACCCAGCACAGCTGGCATGGACACAGGTACCACAATGGCATGGGGCTGCCTGGGAAGACGCATGTGCGGTGGGCAGGTAGCGCTGGCTGAGGCGCAGTGTGGAGGCCGGGTCGCAGCCTGTCAGGGGATTGGGCCTGGGAGGCACCTCTCGGTTGCCTCCTCCATCCTCATGACCCACACCCCACACTCTGGCCCTCAGGGCCCCCGGGACCAGCAGAAGTGGCTCAGAGCAGAGGGTGCACCCACCATGGCCCCTCAGGGTCAAGGCACAGCCTCCAAGGCCCTGCACCCCTGCACGGTGCCCAGAGGAGGTACAGGCGTGTGCTCACAGCAGCCACACGCAGAAGCCACTGCACCATCATGTGTGACTGGCCAGGGCATGGGGACCAGCTTGCAGTAGAGGGACAAGCCAGCACAGCCCACAGACGGGCAAAGATGGGGATCCCACTGGGGCGGCGGCACAGGCAAGTTGGGGTCTGGCTGTACTGGGTTTGGGGCTGAGATCTTGTGTTGGGTTTGGGGCTGGGGTCTGGCCAAGTTGGGTTTGGGGCCTTAGTAAGGGGTTTGAAGAGGTTTGACAGGGAAGTGGTTTAGTCCTGTGGTGGCTGGTCACCCTGACCTTGCTGTACCTTCATGTTTACACCGTGGGGCTCTATTCCTGAGTCTGGGCGGGCGGGGGGCCTGAGCCCGGAGTGCGGTGGGGGCTCCCTTCCAGTCTGGGCCTGGAGAAGGCCTGGCACCCATGAAGGACACCCATCACCTTGACCAGGAGGCCTTAGGGGGCAGGGGTCTGCATACAGGGAGACCACCGCCCAACCCCAGCTGACTCCTCAGCTCAGGCAGTAACCACGGTGTCCAGCCACACGTAATTGCCAGCAAACAAAGTGCTGTTTGGTGAAGCCCCAGTTCTGGTGAGGTTTATCGTGCAGCAAATGAAGCCAAAGCAGGAGTCACAATTTCTAAGAACTGCACAGAACGGAGAGGGACGGCAAAATGGAGCATCAAGAACTTGGTAATGTTTATGGCAACAAAAGCTCTGAAACCTCCTTCTCTCCTGTCTCCAGAAAAGTGAGATCGTCTCCACATGGGTGCTTTCTCTGTGTTTTCACGTATATGTCGGGCTGTTTCAAACACTCACACGCGTGTGAAAGTGTGTCCGTCAGACACAGATCTGAAGAGACCCCGGCTCATTAGCAGGAGACAGGGCAGGGGCAGCATTTCACTTCCTGCATGTGGCCTCTGCCATGGCGTCCTGCTGCTGACCAGAGACCCTGTCGGTGTGAGCATGTCCTGGTCTCCATGCAAAGACGTGCACTGTCAGAAATGTCATGTGACAGGGAAGCCACAAGTCGACCTTGAAGGAAGGGCTGGCTCAACATTGGGGCCTCTTGCTGGAGACAGCAAAAGACCTGAGAAAAACCACAGGGCAGTTCCAGAAAGTTCCTTCACTTATGAGGGGATGTCCAACTCGCCAAGCACTGGAGGGCAACGCTCCCAGCTGCTGCCGTCCAGCTCCTCCTGCAACGGCCGGACAGCCTTTCTGCCGAGGGCCAGGGCCACATCCAGTGGCTCTGGAAATGAGAATCTCACCAGCCCCATTGCCACCAAGAGCAGGCAGCCGCCTTGGAACCAAGAGGACAATGCTGCTTTTCATCTAAACTGATTTCAGTGGCTTCTCCAAAAATCAACCAGGGGAAGCCAATTGACAGAACACTCATCAAGAAGCATTGGTGGTATGAGCGCGGCCAAGAATCAACGCGAAGAAAGAAAAAAAATGTATGGAATCCACTCCCTCCTCTGGGAAACGCACGGCCAGCACGTATGTGTGCACAAGTGTGCTAACAGCCTTGTTTAAAAGCAAACGTGAAGTCACTGGGACGCACAGCTGTAATGTTTGCGTCCCACTTGTCACAAGGCACTGCTTGTTACCTAGACGTGGGAGCACCACACAGGGCAAGACTCGGAGTGGCTGCAGGAGGGAATGGGCTGACGACAGGCCCTGCCGAGACAGCGCATGACAGTGGCACTCAGCCTGCAGTGAGGATGAGAGTCAGACATCCGTGAACCAGCTCCCACCTGCAGGCAGGTGGCTGACCTCCCTGTGAAGACCCCTTGGCCAGGCAGTGGGAAGCCACCCGACGAAGGAGCCCTGTGGGTGCCCACAAGCTGAGCATCCAGTCCTGGCACCAGAGGACAGGGACCCCTCCCCTTCAGACCAGGCACAGGCATGGAGTGGCTGGGGGCCTGGGGGCATGGCCACTGACAGGTCATGGCACCAAGGTCAAGATCAAGATCAAGGCTACTGGTTGAGGAAACAGCACAGGATGACCCAGACATCTGCTTGGTGAGACAGGGAGGGGAACCGGCTGTTCTGTCACAGACGTCTCAGTGGTCCTCAGTGAGGAGGCTCAGAGCAGGGCCGGCCGCCCTCCACTGGTGTGGACACACATTTAAAGCACAAAAGGTTAAATCATTTTAAAATTCACCTCCTCCACAGAGGAGCGTTCCCTCAACACCCACTTGGTCCCGTTTTCTCCACCATCTAAAGCATAGTTTCCAATCACGTGCATGATTGTATAGGCAGGACAAGTTAAATGTCAAAGACTTTTAAACCCATTTTGATTGAAATACTTGTTTCCGCAAACTATACAAAATCAAGATCCCATTATGGAGGCTGAGTGCCTCCAGTTTTCGGTGATCAGCATGCATTCTGTGCTGCCCTTCTCGAGGGGGCTTCTGGCTGGGAAAAGGGCAGGTGACAAACAGGCCTCCAGACCAGCCCCTGCAGGCACCCCACCCCCACCCCCGCCTCCTGGGTGGGTAGCAACATCCTATCCAGGAGAGATGGCACCCCGCAGGCCTCGGGCCACACCCCAGCCAGCTCCCCGCAAGGAACCAGCTCCAAAAACAAACCCCAGAGCCTGACAGAGAAGAAGGGCCACACACTCCGCCTTGTCACCCATGTGGCACAGCGAGGCATCCACTGGCAGGAGGGAGCCACCCCACCCCTGCATCTATCCTGCAGCACAACACAAAGGTTCGGCGGGTGTCCCGGTTCCTCAGAGACCAGAGAACAGGGACCCTTCTGCTTCAGACCAGGCACATGTGCAGAGTGGCTGGGGGCCTGGGGGCATGGCCACCGACAGAATAAGAGGGTCTGCCTGGGCGCCGATGAGGATGAGGGCTGAAGCGGGCTGGGGTGTGGAAAGGGAGTCCCTGCGGCTACTGTGGCCACTCTGCACCTGGACGCCTGCCTCTAATAGTCTGTGGTTCTGAGACACGAGAATCGCGACCACCCGGGGAGGCCGGGCAGCAGGATCCCAAGACGGACACTCACGGCAGATGGAGCTTGGCCACCCACACCCGCAGCCTCTCGCAGCCCTGGTGCACTGTGGGTGGCCCCGAGGACTAAGCACAGCACCCATGGCCTGCACCCATATCCCACCAGGGTCCAAACAGCAAACTTGATGTAGGTTTTTTTTTAAAAAATAATACCTGGTGCTTTCTCCACGAAAACGACCTTGGAGTCCTGCAGGAAGTTGTGGCCAGTCAGGACCATCCTCTTCCCGCCCAGGACTGGGCAACTGGCTGCGCTCTGCTTCTCCACGAGGGGCAGCTCCTGGGCTGAGCGCTGGGCTGTAGGGACAGGAACATGAGCGTGAGACCCCCAGCCCCTCAGCTGCTCAACCGCCTGGGCGGCTGGTGCATCAGAAACCTGCACTTTCTAAAAGCTCCTGGGTGAGCATGTGGCCCATTTCTCGCACACAGGACAGAAGTGCACATGCCACCCGTGCCTTAACAATGTCATTCCAGGTTAGAGCAACACGTGAAGGCAAGTCACGCTTCTGACTCATCCACGTAGAAAAAGCTAGTCTCTCAGTGACCCTGCACGTGTGAGCCTCTGTGTGGGTGAACATGCTCTGTGGGGGTGAACATCTGTGCAAAGGGCCTGGGGAAGCTACAGGGAGTCCTGCTGGTGACCGGGCACCTGGCACATCCTGTGTGAAGCCAGAGCCCACGGAGTTTGGGGGGGGGAGGGCAATTAGGACACCCTGGGGGCTGGGCCAGGGTCTCTGGAGGCTGGCATGAAGGGACAAGAGAATTGGGACTCGTGGCCCATCTGCAGCTGGATCTGGCTCGGGAGCTGGGGGTGGGGACACAGGCAGAGGACACGGATGAAGGAGGCAGCAGAAATCTGCATGGTGGATGATGAGGTCGGCTTTCCTGCAGGCTGGCTGTGTTCCAGGGATCCTCACAGGTCACCCCATGACCAGGGGACACAGAGTGAGGGTCCCCCCATCTCGCAGGTAGAAAGGTGGAGCTGCCTACTCAGCCCCCATGGCCTGGGGATGGGCGTCTAGAGCCTAGACGTGAGGGTCCAGAGCAGGAAGGAGGGACCAGTGAGGCAGAGAAGGGCTGTGGGGAGGAAAGGCTGAAACCAAGGTCTGAAGGACGTGTGGGTCAGAGGCAAAGGAGCCAAAGCAGGACGTGCCACCCAGAGAGGTGGGCGGGGGAGTTTTCAGAGATGCCCATGCCTGAGGTGGGGCCTCTAAGATGAGAGAAGGACAAGGGGCGGCTGGAAGAGCCCTAGATGGACAGTGACCAGTGGACAGCCCGCTGACTCAGGTGCCCAAGACAGGTAAGGAGGGCCACAGGGAAGCAAGGGCTGCTGCAGGGGGCTTGGGGTCCACCTGCAGCTGCACCAGTCGCCTAATCCACTCACAAATAAGCAAAGTCGTGGCAAGAGGGAGCTGCCCCCAGGCCTTGGCCAGTCGAGCGCCTGGGGGAGACTAGCGGTCAGGCCCGAGGCAGAAGCATCAAATCACCAGACCCGTCCATGCGCAAAGAGAGCAGTGAAAACCGGGCCTCCAGAGACAGGAGCCAAGTTAGGTGCAGCCTTATAAACTTAGGCCCGTTCCACCCAAAGGACCTTAATGCCAACATGCCATTTTCTCAAGTGTCCTGAAACATGAGGGGATTAACTCAAATGGATCAATGCAAGTACGTAGGTGTTCAGGACAAACTTTCTTTCCTTTTTATTCCCTCCTGCAGGTGCCAGGAGTCAGAAGCAGACCCTGCACCAATGCACAGAGCTGGGGGCTTGTCCTGGTGAAGACGGGTATTTCTGCGAAGTATGTGTTTAGTGGGACAGGCACAGTTCACAAGGCTGCACACAGGAAAAGCAAAGGTGTGACTAGAAAAGGAAACGCCAAGGGTTGCCTGGGAGACTGGTGGGAGAGGGTGGTACTCACAGCACTCGATGGGGTTGGAGGCCACCTGCAGCGACAGTGTCCGGCCGTTGGGCTGCGGGATGTGGACGCGGAAGACCAGCCTCACTCTGGTGTTCTTCCGCCCAATGTCCGTCTCCCCTTTGCGAAGCTCAATGTCAGAGTTTCGGAGCTTCAGGATCCCAGCACAGTCAATGCTGCCGAAAATAAGCATAATGCTTTTCCTTGGTCCCCACGGCCAAACCCCTGCCACCCAGACAAGTGCTCACTGAAGGCTCTGTGGCACCAGCCAAAGGCAGGATCAGCCCGACATCCACCCATCAAGTGAGTGGGCGAAGCAGCAGCAGCCAAGCCAGCCTGGATGGCACGCGCCCTGGTCTCAGGCAGGTCTGGCGGAAGCCACCCGCACACTCAGGGTCCTGGCAGCCCCTGTCCCTTCACTGCTCTGGGCACATGTGGTTGTACTGGAGCAGGACGCAGAGCTGAAGGACTTGGACAGCAAGACCGGCCAGGGCTCCAGGTGGCACCCAGAAACCCCCTCACTTAGGATTCTGGCAGGTTCCCCTTCATTCAGGATCCTGGGGTTTCTAGGGCATCATATGACTTCATTTAACTTCATTTAAGCTACTAAATTAAACTTCATTTCAGTTACTAAGTTAAACTACTGTTTAACCCCAGATTCTAGCAGAACCATCAGGTGTGAATCACTGGATGGAAACCAGCCCTTCCATCAGAAGCTAAAGAACTGAGGTGGCACTGATGCCTGAGTGTCTGCAGATCGGGACCACACTCCAGTGCAGGCCCAGCAAGTCTTGCTCTGGAGGCCAGCAGGGGAGGAGGGGCGGGAGAGGGGGTGCAGGACGGGGCCTGCCCTCCTGGAAAGCACTCTGGTGGAGCAAATGCAGTCACTGAGGTCACAGCTGCCGCTGCTGAAGGAAGCGGCAGGTTCTCTCAAAGCATCTGCCGACATCCTGGTTCTTGGTAAACTCTGATTACAGCTCTTGAAGCAAACGCAAGAGTTTAGGATGAAGTCCCCCAAAACCATGAAAAGACAACACACAGAGAAAGTGTCCCCTTTGTTTCGGATGTAGAGGATTTGAGTTACAAATAACATATCAAAACCCCACACACAGCCCTACACAATGAGGCCCTGCGTCCTTACTGCCCAGACCCTCTCCTTCACCCATGACAGCCAGCTACCTGGGCTCCTCCCTGCCCCATGGACACCCTGAACTCATACCTTCCTCAGGGCCTTTGCAAGGGCTGCCTCCTTGCACACTCAGCCCTCAGCTACAGCACCCGCCCCATGGTGACACTCCCACTGCTGTGGCCCCAAGCCCCCACCCACTCCTGTGTGAATGATCCACACGCGGCGTTTAGGAGCTGGCCCCACCCCCAGAAGCTCCCAGGGGAAGGTAAGTCCTGTAGGACAACCCTGCTCCCTTTCTCTGCTGCATTCACAGCTCAGGATGACACCCGAGGCACGTCAGAGTCGCTTATGAAGCCACCAGCACAGGCCCTGCTTGGGTGTGGCAAGGTGGGTCTGCAGATTGTGAATCAATCCACCTGTAAACCAAGGGGTCAGATCCGACCCTCATGTCCAGGGGGTCACGTCAGCAACGGCAGAAACCCTCTCAGTGAAAGTACTACCCAGACATACTGTTCTCTTCAGTGTTTCAATGTCTTCGCTTTAACCATTCCTCTAATTTTTACAGTGCATTCAGAAATAAATGGGTGTCAGAGTTCCCATTCTGGCACAGAGGTAACAAATCTAACTGGTATCCATGAGGATGCAGGTTTGATCCCTGCCCCGGGTTAAGGATCTGGCATTGCCATGTGCAGTGGTGTAGGTCACAGACTTGGCTCAGATCTGGTGTGGCTGTGGCTGTGGCACAGACCAGCAGCTACAACTCGGATTCGACCCCTAGCCTGGGAACTTCCATATGCTGTGGGTGCAAACCTAAAAAGACCAAAAAAAAAAAAAAAAATTAAATTAAAAAGATAAAGAAATGGGTGCCAGGTACGCATGGAGGAGGCACTGACAGCTGTGAGCTGAGATACTTATTTTAAGCAGCTGAAACCCTAGAAAGAGACAAATCTGTTGCCATAAGTATTTGTAGCTTATTCAGGTGTTAAGCCAAGGGCACCCAGGGCCCCTGAGCTGTGGAAACATGGAGAGACGCAGGCATTCAGGGACCCCCCCCCCCCCCCCCCGCTTAGGAATCCCCCAGCCCCCAAGCCCTGAGGCCACACGGCCGGTGGCTTACATTGCGCGCATGTTATTTTCCGGCAGAAGCGGGATTTCCAGGACCTTGGTGTTGGAGAGGACGGCCTCGTGGCTGGTGGTGGACACGGTCTTCCCAGTGATCCGGTGCACTTGGTAGAAGGCGTGCGGCCTCAGTAGCCGGTCGTCTGCCGTCCCGATGAACAACTGCAGGGTGAGCGGCTCGCTCTCCACGTAGCCGTGCAGCTGTGGAGAGAGAAGCCCAGCCCCTGAGCCCGCATGGACCTGGACTGACGGCACTTTCTAGCAGAGTTTGGTTCAGGAGGGAAAAGGCACGGCCTGACACCTGGGGACGAGGAGCAAGCCTCATGCCCCAAAGTCCTGGTGCCTCTGCTTGGAACACGCATGCACGTGCAGTGCACACTCGCACATGCACACATGCCAGTGCTCGGCCAGGACCGCCACTCCCAGCACCCAGGATAAGACAGTGACCTGCGTCTCCCCCCCAAGCCAGCTTCTCTTGCCGCTGCCTCTCTCTCCAACTCCCTTTGCTCCCTTGCATGCGACACAAGCAGCTGGTGAGGAGGACACTCACTCCAGGGCCCCCTCTGCACAAGCCCTCTCCTAATGAATTCAGTCAGATACATGCCGAGAGGGCTCCACTTCCTTCTCTGCCTTGGCGCAGGCTTCCCTGGTGCCTGTCCACATGCGCCTGGACCTGCTGCGTGAAGCTCCCAGGTCGTGGCCATCTGCCACCAGCGTCAAACCCAACAGAAGCTGTGCGTGGCTGTGCCCATCGTGCATGTTCTGTATAGGGCACGAAATCCAATGAGGCTTGGGCCCCAGACACAGAAGCCTTTTGGGTTCTGGCTGCCCTCGGGGCAGACACTGAGGCTGGAGGTCGGGAGCAGCCAGCGACCTGCTGCCCCCTCTCCTCACCTCCCTTTGTGCCCCCAGCCGCCACTCTACCAGTGAGACCTTCTTAGAGCCACACTGCAGTCGCCTTTTCCATCCAGATTACGGCAGACTATGCTCAACGGGCAGATCCAAGTCTCCAGGGCAGGACGCAGCTCAGGGGGAGGCTCAGGCCCATCTCCCACAGGACCTGGTGACCCCCAACAGGACCACCTGCTTGAGGCCTGACCAAGCAGAAGGGCCCAGTCAGCTCAGTTGTGCTGCTCCTGCCGGGACTAATTCTAGCAGCTTTGATGACAGATAGCAAGTGGGGCCCAGGCAGTTCGGTAACGGTCACCAAGGACACTGCCCGACTGGTCCCTGTGAACCAGAGCAAGGCCACCTGCAGACCCAGACCTCCACTGCCCCTCAGGATTCTGGGGGTAGGGAGCCCTGCCCAGCACCACAGACAAGTAGAAGCCACCAAAAGTCACTGGTAGATGCCACCAAAGAAGTGCCCTACAGGGGGCCCTTTCCCGCCCCTACCCCTGTCATGAGTCCTGGCCCCACCCCACCATCTAGCCCCTGCCTCCACCCAGGGGAAGGTGCCCTGAGGGCCACATCACAGCACCCCCTGGATCACCAGGAACTTACAGGCAACTCTGGCCCCAGAACAGGGTGGGGGCGAAGCGCTCTGCGAGGGCAACCCACTGAGGCCTGTGGGGATGGGGCACGATGACACTTTCCCGGCACAGACTGCAGCCTTGGTGTCGAGTTTGAGGGACATGGAAGCACCACGGTTTTCATCAGCTCCTGTGGGCCCCATGTGGCACCTAGCTGGCGCTAACACAGCTGAAGAGAAAAGCCTGCCCTGCTCACTCCCAGGGCACCAACCTATGACCCTCGGTCACTACCCCTCGGCCACAGGCCACAGCAGCAGGAATCCAGAGCTGCTGCCTCTGAGCTAAAAAGGCCGCTTGCGGGACTGGGTGGGACGTTCAAACATCGTGGATGCTCGTGGCCCTGCGCCCAGCCTCCCCTAGACATGCATGGAGGAGGAACGGTCCTCTCTCTGCTGGACAGTGACTGAGGGCGGACCTCGGCAGGTCTGGGAGGAGGGAGCTGGTCCTAAAGGACCGTTTCACTGGGAGTCTCTGCAGCCAGGGGTCCTGCGTTCCCATCCCCCACCTGCATCAAAAACCTGAGACTTCCTATGCCATCAACAGGACCGCTCTCAACCCAACATTGATCCTGTAAATGCTACAATATCTCCTTTGAGACTGAAAATGGGGACCTAACCTACGAATGTATTAACACCGAGAAGCAAGCGCCTGCTGCTTCAAGTGTGGTTCTAATCAGCTGCAAACTGTTCATCAAATCCGCGCTGACAAAAGACTCAGCTACTGAGATGACTTCACTTAATTAAGAAGTGAAGTCACTTTAAAATTTTGAGTACTCAGAAAAGAATCCCAAACAATGACAGATCGTTCACAAGAGATTCACACGCACTCAGCGTGGGGAGCGCCAGGGCCCGCCCGCCACCCACTTAGGACGGATGTGCTTGGGCGTCAGTCCGCTGATGGGGCCGAGGGCCAGGCCAGACTGGGAATCTGTGGCAGCGCCTCATTAAGGCCCTGGAGAGTCAGTGGCTCTTTCAATCTGGCCCCGTCTCCTGGCTGACAAAGTCTGTACGATGTCACACTCATGAACACAGGACAGTATACCACAAAGCCCAGGACCAACACAGCCGGACTGCAGCCCTCTAGTGAACCTCCAGCAGCTCTGCGATGCCCACACGAGCTTGTCCTAGACGACAGTGTCTGCAGATGCCTGCGGGGATCATCCTGTGGCACCGATGAATTTTAACAGCTGGATCCACCACAGGCTGTGGAGCGGCTACCGGGGGTTCCGAACCTCACCTGTGAGGCTATGGGGACACGGAGAAGCTGCACACAGGATGGTGTGCACAGGCTGTCTACACACACCCACACACGCAGCACGTGCAGACACGCACACACACCAGATCACTCTGGAATGTCCTACCTGGACAGGAAGATTTGATTTCCTGGCTTGCAGCAGGATTGTCCTGCATTAGGTTCCCTTTTTTTTTTTTTTTTAAATCGTTTTCTGTCTGTGACACGGCCCCAAGCATCTATGGCCGTGATCTTCAAAGTGGCCTTTTCCTACTGAAATACACGCACTTTCGTCCTGATCCACAGCTATCTGGCAGGCGTGTATTAGAGGTGTGTCTGACGGGCATGCACACAGGGGACTGGAGCTCGTCTGAGGCCTGCCACCGAACCCTGAGCATGGGTAGCAGAGAGCTCACAGCAGCACCAAGTCTAACGAGAGACCCTCGCTGTCTACTCGCTGTCCTCCTGGCCCGTCAAGTCTATGAGGCTACCACAGGGCCTCTCCCACCCCCAAGGCACAGAGCCAGCTCCTGACACTCACTTCACGGTGGGTCCTACTGATAGGGCTTAATGCTGCAGAAACAAAATGCCTTTCCTGTTTGAACTGAAAAGCTTGTTTCTGTGAGCACAAGTGTCTACACAAACAGCATTCAGTTAGGTGGGAAAACACTGCCCCTCTTCCTGGCTGCAGAGCGTGAGTCCAGTCTTTGCCCAATTTAACCAACTTCCTAAGGAACCTGTCCCCGACGCAGGACGCAGCACACATTTTTCTAACAGGAAATGTAAAAATAAACCAGAAACAAGTTTTGCCTCTCAGGATTCCCTTCTGTGACACTGAATGCAGGGATATGTAAATAGGCCTTTGACCAAGACCTCCTGTGGCTACAGTGAGTCCCTGGTGTCAGGAGGCAGCCCCAGGGCCACACGCGGCCACTGGGGGCGGGAGACTTGAAAATGACAATTTAAAATCCCACAGGACTCACACTGGGGCACTGCTCTGATGGCAGGTAAGAGGCAGTGGGTTGTGGGTATAACTCTGCCCTTTTAAAAACATGCCATTTCAGTGAAAATAGGCATAGTTAAGGTTTAACCTGGGAGGTAAACATCTATTATTTAAAATGTGAAGTTCATTTTAAGAAAAGCCATTTAAATACTTCACACGTTCCACTGCATCGGTTTCTGCCTCTGGCACATTATAGTTATCTGTCAAAATAATATTTATAAAATTACCTGTCATAACAATGAACTCTCTTTGCTTCAGCCTAAACTAAACAAAATGTATTATTCCGTTCTCAAGGTGTAAGAGCCAACGAGTTTTCTACACATAAAAATGTTTGTTTTTAGCTCCTATGCTTACCTCAGCACTTACAGGGCAACATGACAGGTGATGGGAATGATTGAGGCCAAACTTACTCAACGCTGAAATCCCAGCCACGCAGGCGCACACACCGTGGAAAGAGCATCGCACAAATGAAGGACCAGTTAGTTAATTGAGGGGAAAGACTGTCAACTGAGGTGTGAGCTGGTCTAAACGCACACCTAGCAAGCAAGGCAATCCTCATATGTGCCGCAGCAAGCAATGTAAAGGGAAATTAGGCCTTTAACCCAGAGGTAAAATCTGCATCTTTACACAATACCCAAAAGAACTACGCAGGAAGGAAAAATCCAGTTCACAAGCTGGTTTTACAGTTTTCAACCCAGATTTTCCCAACACCGGATTTAAGAGACTGTACTGTGAGCTTCGTCTGTTCTACTGGCAGCCTCTACGTCCTCACTGCAAACACCCACGGGGGCACTGCCCCCACGGCCCAGGAGGGAGGCTCTCAATGCCAGGACAGGCCACGCCGGACACTATGCTTCTGACCCTCCTTCCTCCAGTCAGCCTTAATGGGCTCAACTATAAAAACCGCATGACGGAAGGGGGAAGTGGCTGATCCCCAGGGTATGGGGGTGGACGAAGGTAGCCATGCCTGGCCCTTGGCATTTGCCACCAGTGGACATAGGAGGGCCGAGGGCTCTGCAGACCTTACACAGGCTCCTGCTTGGCACCTGGTCACTGCCTGCCAGATGCCCACATGTCCACACAACAGTCGTCAGCCTGCTGTCAGGCCAGCCTCTACCTTGGCACCTACTGCTGCCGCCGAGGGGAAGGCCACCATTTGGCCTGGCCCATAGCAGGGATGAGCTGGCCACCTCTGCTGACATGGAGCAAATGGCTCTGCCCACAGGACTGAGCCCAGCATCTTCCTGAGACGGAGAGGGGGATTGGATGCGTGCTCTGAGAGACCCACTACCTGACCATGGAGTGTGCAGGCGGGGTGTCCACGCCAGGTGAGGTCAGCGCTCAAGGAGCAGTGACACAGCAGCAAGTTTGGAAGCTAGCACCTCTCCAGCCCAGAGCCCCCTCAAAGGTGGAGTGTCAGGAGGACCCGGACACCGGGTTCCCACCTGGGTCTGTCCACCTGTGACCCGGATGCAGGTGCTGGGCCCACAGCTCAGGCCAGTGTGGCCTCCGCTGCCCTCGTCCTTTCTGCCCACAAGGAGCAATACTGTTCAGTGGCCCCACCTCCCCCACGTACCCATGCTGGGCAGTGCTCCAGGGAGGCCACACCCAAAGGACCCTCTGGGGATAGGCGGCTGCAAACCGGGGACCAGGCTCTGCGGGAACACAGACTGGGGGCTGCCTGCAGGAGGGAGGCCTGGCCTTGAAGCAAACAGAGCAGGGATTTCCCACCAGATCCAACCCCAACCTGGCCCTGGGCATCTATGACTCAGCCTCCCGTGGGCATGATGCCAGGGAGACCACGGAGCCCTGGTCAGAGCGGAGGGCCGCCAGGGACACGGGGTTCCCTGTTTGGTCATTTTCATTACAGACAGTTACTTCTCACCATCTTCTCCAGTTACATGGTCCAGCACCAACCTCTACCCCACCTGTGCCGAATGAGAGTCTTCTGACAGCTGAGACGGAATAGGGGTGAAGCTAACATGGGTCTGTACTGACTGCCTGGGAAGTGGCTCTGCCTGCAAAGGACCTGATAGAAAACCACCTGGAATGACACAGAAGGCACGGCAGGACTAGGGACAAGCATCAGAGGGTCTGTGCCCGAGATGACTTTTTATTCTAGAATTTCTGCTGCCTGGATCACAGAAACCAAAGCTTTCCAATTAGATTTCTGGAGACTGACGATGCCCTTCATTGCTTTGAAAGGGTTTCCACTGCTGAGCCTCTCAGCAGACCTGACTCTGAGAGAATGTGTTGGCTGCAAGGAAACCAAACCGCACCGTCCTCAGTTCTGCTGGACAGAGAAGCTCTAAGACAAGTGTTTAGAAGTCAATGTTACGAACCTGAGATAACGTGACTTTGCGTGTGTCAGCAGAGAGCAGCAACTGCACTAAACACCATGCCCGAGACCACATGCACATGGGCACCTCTTTGCTTGGCTTCAAGCCCCTCACTTGTCCCAGGTTCTGTGCCCTGCACTTCTATGTATCCCAACTGTGTCATGGGAACCCCAGAAAAGGCAGCCTGACAGTGACTGCTCCCTCAGTGCAGGAGCGTCCACAGAAGAACCGACTGCCCAGTCTGTGTACGCAGCCAGGAAGGAGGCGGCTGCCTGCCTGGAGGCTGCTAAAGAGGAGCAGCAGGTGCCCACTGCCCGTAGACCTCTGAAAGGTTAATGTGCCCGCGGGCAGGGTGGCAGCATTTGGTGGCAGGGTGGCCAGGGTCTGGTTTGGGGTCAGACCTGCGTTTTAATTCCCACAGAGGGAGTGACCATTCCCAGGGCAGAGCAGGTGGTCTGCCACTGAGCTGCCCACTGGGCCTCAGTAGGTTGGCCCTCAAATCATAATTTCTTCCAGAAGCATCTAACCTTGGCATCTAGGTTAATGATCCTGTTTCAAGAGTGGAAAGAGATGCCTACTTAGGATAAATCAAGTACAAAAAACATGGAGCGGGGCTCTGGGTAAAACAAAACATGCTGTGGAACCAGATAAAAGGAAGAGCTGCTATTCGTCCACGGTGTTATGACACCCCCAGGAAGCCTGTTTCTTGAAATACTGACGCTCTGTAACCCCATTCTGCACTACATGAAGTGAAAAGTGATGATAACAGCTGAGCTGGCTGGCTTTATTGATCTGAAAGAAATGACTGTTTCCTGGTGTCAGCTCTCCAGTGTCTTATGTGATAGGAGAATGTCTGTTCTTGTCTATGGAGGCAGACTTGAGCCTAAAGGCCAACCCCAGAAGCCCCTGCACCACACAGAGCGTGGCCCAGGCCGGACCCTCCCCTGGGCCACGGTGGTCCTCATGTCCCCCCGTGGGTCACCTGGCCAAACGGGACTGACACTGGCCACTCATAACTGACCAGAACACAAATTACAAACCTAAACTGCTGTTCAGGAACTGACAAGACCTCCACCGCGTTTCCTGTTTCAGCAGCCTATGAATTATTCACGCAGGCCTGGCCTCCTGACTGACGGCAGATGCTATCCGGCCAGTTATATTAGTAACTAGGTAAACAGAGCTTAATCCTTTGACCCCTGGGTCAGAGACCACTGACGTCCCCCAGGTCGTCCTCCAGCCCCTGTGGGGTGGCCAGAGCTGGGGACCTTCCTGGAGAGCTGTCTGGAGGATCACCCGCCAGGAGCTCATGTGAGCTCTCCTCAGGGGCAGTGCAGAGGGCGGGACGAGGGATGACCCGGGCCACACAAGGGCCCGAGAGGGTGACAGCGAGACGGGCACAGCGAGAAAGCAATCAGGAAACTGGAGCAAATGGGGCCAGGTGGCCTCCCTGAGCTTCGGTCTTCTCTGACGAGGAAGGCAGTGCCCAGAGCCCAGCAACTCCCTCGGGGACAAAACCCGGGTTTATCAGTGAAAATACTGCAGAAGTAATTCCATGTGTGCCCACAATTCCCTTTGCTTCCCCCCAGGGTGGGTGGGGGACCTCTCTCCTTGCCCCCAAACTCAGGATAGAGAGAGGGAACTAGCTAAGCCTGCCGTCCACACTCAGTGCACGGCAGTGGGCATGCAGACACAGTGCAGTGTGAGCGTGGTGGGGTGCGAGGCAGGATGGAAGGGGCCCCCTGGTCTTCCCCAGAACACCCAGCTCTCACACAAGTAGGGAGGCCTCAGCACCCAGAGACCCTTATCCGCAAGCAGACCCACGCTCACAGGGGCAGAGGCGGGCCTGGGGCCCTGCGGTCATCCTGCGGGACAGGTGGTATGAACCTCAGGAGGAACAGGAGGACCTCGGCGCAGCCGCTGATGGCTCCCCGTCAATTTGTTCCCCCACACCATGCAAGGGCACAAACGGGCAGAGAAAGCACTGGGCTCCTGCCTCTTAACCCAGCAAGCCTGTGGATTTACACAGACACACAGTGCAGTGATGGCAGTGACAGTGCGGGAGAGAGGGGCCCTGGGCCGTGGGGAGCCGGGACATCCTGCCCTGTCCCTGGATAGAAACCCACCTCCAGGAGAGAGCGCTGCGTGTCTAAGTCCTTTGTCAACAGAGAAAAAGGCAGGCTGTTTAGGTTCAGGGAAACCCACACTCCTCTCCTGGATGCTCCCATCAAAACTAAGTCAGCAGAGGCCAGTGTGGACCCCTGGCCCTTGGGCTCATTGCAGTCACAGGGACACAGTCAGAACCTGCAAGACAGTCCCACCAGGACTCTGCAGAGCCACGGAAAGAGCACTTGGTGGTGCATAGGGTCTGAAACGCCCACAGCACCAGCCCCTGTATGACACCGGGCAAGGCACGTACATCTGTGTCCTCAAATGAAAACGGGCCGAGACCATGCGAACACAGAAGTCTTTTCCTAATCTAAAATTTCAGTCTTATTCTGCCCAGAAAGAAGGGAATGCGCTTCGCTGAGTCTCTGGACTCAGTAAGGGGCCTTGTAGGGCAGTCCCCCACTACATCTCGGTTGCTGGAGAAACGCATTGAGCCACGCTAGGCGCTGCCGGGGGCCTTCATCCTGTAAGGCTGCAGCCTCTGACTTCGAGGCAAACCCTGGGGACACAGAAGCAAGTCGACGAGCAGGCTGTCCTGCGAGGGCAGTGGAAGCTCCTTGGTCCAGCCACACTCCACATAACAGCAGCCCTGAACAGGAGGCCTGGGTGCCCTCTGCAAACTGGCCACAGACCAACCAGCCAGTGGGAGCGACTGTTCCCCCCTCCCCACCCCGCGTGGCTCAGCCTGGGGCAGGGGCCTCTGAGGCTGCGGGGGAGGGGCCACTGCCACGGAGGATGTGCTGAAATAACTCAGAATAACACTTTGTGGTCACTGCGCTTTCGCGGCAACTGAGAGTTTTCTGTTTTCATTTGTTTTATAATTATGTGCAAATTCTATTTTTATCCAATTTGTGGTCCACTAACCGAAAAAGAAAACAAACCCCAAAAGCCCCTTTTTAACTGCTTACCTCACACTCGCACATAGATTCACTTTTCCGCACAGAGATCAGAAAACTCTCCATTACTAATTTCTCTCGTGGGACAGAAGCTGATGGGGTGACGTTTCTGTTGGGCCTGGTTTCCTCCTGCTTTCAGTTTACGGTGGGGGGAAGGGTGTCCATCCTGTTTAAACCCAGAACCAGCCTCTCTCCTTCTGCCACCATTTAACTTGAAATAATATTCATGAAATAACACTCAAGGATTTATTCTTAAAATATTTTAAGTGCTCTTTCTAGTGTCATAATGTCACCAAAGCAGCTCAACTCTGTATCATCTAAACTGACAGGCTCACACCGCCCAGTGCTCAAAACACTTGGACGGTAGAGGTGGATACACGAGCCGTGACCTGCAGGGTGGGCTCAGGATGTCCCACAGACGGTGGGCCCGAGCTCCAGCCCACAGCTCCTTGGGGATGGTTCCCAGTCAGAGCAGCAGCTCTGGGCTCTGCATATCCACAGAAGTGTTCCAAGTGGCATGTGGCCCCTGCACCAGCACCCCTGACCGGCATAATTCACAAGAAATGGGGGCGTTCAGCCATTATTTCTCTGCTGCTTTATTTTCATTGCTCCTTACTTAACAGCCGATTTCCTCACCTGTGTAATGTCTTTTCCATTCAGCAACAAGGCCCTTTCATTCAGTGAAAACCTAGCGGGAAGGGACTTAAATGCAGTTCAGCTAAGTGCAGGCATTATCCGCCCGCTCTCCCTGAAGCGGCAAGCGGCGCTGTGCGCTGATGAGGCGCCTTCTGCATCGCCACAGTCAAGCAGTTGACCAAGTGGGTATTAATTGGCATGAGCACAAGGCCACAAAACCACCCAGCGTCACCCCGCAAACACCCTGTCCCTGATTGTCGCGTTGGCAGACGGCCATTTGTCTCTGTGCCCTCCTGCCCTCGCAAGCGTTATTTTTATTTATCTAAATGGAATAAAATGCAAACACAAGGTGCCCTGCTGCCTCGCCTTCCGCTTGCACCACCCTCTAAATAACAGGCTTGGAGCCCAGGTTATTGGGGGTGGGGGGCAGGGACCAGGGAGAAATTCTCTATTAACACACACAGCCCAGAGGTCTCATGGCCTTCGGGACCGTCACAGGCCACATCCCAGGGTCGGGCAGGATGAGGTGATTGTGACCCAATGCTGGGCCCGCAGGACAGCCAGCCCGGGAGGTCTCATTTACTTCTTGGGTAGGACAGGGTGACAAGCTCTGGCGGGCAGGCACAGCCTGGACAGCAGCTGTGAACACGTTGAAGCCCCAGGGGGCTGCAAGGCAGGACAGTGGAATGCAGGACCCTCGCCTGCACTGTGCTTCAGTGGTCAGGGGTCTCTCTGCCTCAGGACACCTTCCCCACCCGCCAACCCCCACAACACTGCCAGGTGGGTCCCAGCTCTGGACCCAGTGGGGCAGGTGGCCCAGAGAACTGCATCTCTCGAGAGTGCCCGGAGAGGTTACCACTGCAGGCCAGCGGCCACACCTTGGGAACCATGGCCTCAGAGGGTCCAAGACTCCAGAGAGAAAAGAACAGGGTCCCTCAAATCACCCTCTGAAAACACTGGAGGCAGCACCGCTGATGGACTTTGCTTTGGACAAAGCTTAACATGGCCGAGTAGCGCTGCACACTCTTGCTGTTCATCCCTCTCTGGGAGCCGGGAGGCCGGGCACGGTCAGGGCAGAGGAGGCTGTGGGCTCCAGTCCCCGCAGGGCTAGAGAGGCCCAGCCACCCCAGCATATACCTTGTACCCTCCTCCTTGGAGCCCTGACCAACCACTGAGCTGAATGACCTAAGCCCTCGCTGTCCCCTCCCCAGGACAGGAGCAGGGCGTGTGCATCACGGGGCACACGGTATGGCCCCTGGAATGTCTGCGGCTGGAGCGGAGGATGAGGTACAAGACAGCTGGATGAGAAGTTGAGGGCACGACTGTCAACAGCAAAGCTGACCTCCCATCTTCTCAGCAGAAGCTTCTCTCTTCAGTTCTGATAAACCTTAACATTTATTTTTTCAGATTTATCACAGAAATGGTCCTCTAACATACCTTTATTTCAAGGCCGTATGTTTTAAAATTTTCCTATTCCAGGACACCTTAACATAAAGCAGCACCATGGTCAAATCTACTAAGCCATAGGGACAGTAGCTTCCCCCCGCCCGCTGCCCACTGGCTGCCATCCGGACAGCAAGGTGGCCCCTCAAGGTGGCCCAGGGCATCTCCTTAGCTTTTCTTCTCCCTCTTCCTGTCTCTTCTGAGTCTAACACATCTGCTCGGGGACACATGGGGACAAAGGGAGTGTCCGTGTGGACAAAGCAATGGCCAGGCTGTACTGGGGTCACCCCAGGGGCCCAGCCTCCAGCCCCGACAGCATCCAGGGGAGCCCTCCTACAGCCTCCAGGATGCATGGGTCACCCCGGCCATCTGCAGGGTGTCTCCTGCTCCCCCAGAGCTGCTCCACTGAAGAGGAATCATGTCCACTTGGCCTCAGGCCCAAGAACTCCCCCTGGTCTGTAAGTCACAGAGACATGCACCTTTTTGCTGCCTGACATGCCCTGAGCAGAAAACTAGGACCTAAGTGCATGTGAAAAGTTTAGCCAAACAGGTTAGGAGGGGGATTTTCTTTTTTTTTGGAAAGACAGAAAATGAAAGGCGCTGTCGGCTGCTGCTGCATGGACCAAACCAGCACCAGCAGCTGCCCCTGCATCTCGGACACGCCTGGGACTCAGAGCAAATGGTACCTGCACGCTGGGGTGTCCTCCGGCCGATGCCTTCACAGCCCCGCGGCTCCCCTCTGTCTCGTAATGAGCTCTGTGGTGGGACTTGGGCTGCACCTCGATCCTCAGCTCGTAGGGTCCTGAGTGTGACGGCAGCTGCCAGTCCAGGGCAGGGAGAGACGGGCTGTAATGGGACACAAGGAGAGTTAGCCTCAAGCCCAGGGCTTTCCACAGAGCACAGCCCCGCCTGGTAATCCTGGGGCGGTGATGAGCAGGGCACACTTCACTGGCCTGGGCCTGAAATCCCCATCAATAAAGGTAACGTACTGACACGTGGTTTAAAGTCTTCGCAAAGCCAGTGGCTACTTGACCGTGATGTCTTCCCAGAGCCTTGTCAGGTCTTCACGACAAGGTTCTCAAATAAGATAGAAACATTTCCCACACGCAACCTTAGAATATTTTTCTTCTTTCAAGACAGGCCTATAAATTATTTAACCTCCCCAATAAGAGAGGTTCCAGAATTAAAGCTCTTTCTAAAATCACAGCAGAATCAACGTGGCATAGGAACTGGGTGCCAGTCTAGTGGGGAGGCAGGACTTAACTGACAGGCATGGTGCAGCCCCTAAGTCCCACCATTTGTGCAGGACAAATCGACTACCACCCACCCAGGGTGTCAATGAGCTGCAGCCGGAGATCAGCAAATCAAGGGGCTGGCCGTGGGTGGTTTGTGAGTAGTTTGCTGCCTCGAAGCTGGTGAGGGAGGCAGGGAGTGAGCAGCCTGAGCCACGCCTGGCCTGAGGGCCATGGGGGCTCAGATTCCTTATGGCACCCAGAGCCTCCTTGTCCAGGTAAGGAAACGGGGGTCTGCATGACTCCAGAGGCTCCGCTCCCCCTACAGAACCAGCTCCAGGCCCTGCCCTTTAGAAAGAGAAAAGATTGACCCCAAAAGCCATAGTCTGTACCTGGCAGCCACCACATTCCCACGGGGCTTGGGGCTGGTCCACCCTCAGCCCTCCTGCAACAGAGCCTGTTGGAGGGCTGGGGGTTGGGGGGTGCAGGGTCTTGGTCCCAAAGCTGAAGGTCCCCTCCCGTCCCCTCTCGGATGCAGGACCTGATGAACAGAGTTGCTGCTCGTCAGACCTGAGAGGCATCTGAGACCCCAAGTGTAC
This sequence comes from Sus scrofa, assembly GCF_054392235.1. Taxonomy (NCBI): domain Eukaryota; kingdom Metazoa; phylum Chordata; class Mammalia; order Artiodactyla; family Suidae; genus Sus; species Sus scrofa. The sequence continues at coordinate 156,797,385 of NC_139383.1, forward strand.
AGGGCCCAGCCGGGAGGGTGCAGGGTCGGGGCAGCGTGAGGATACCCCCAGAGGTGGACAGGAGTCCCTGGCCTCACCCTCCACACTCCATCTAGGCCCCAGCTACCCTGTCACTCACTCTGCCTGCTGCTGACACATTTCAGTTTCCACACATGGAGCAGAGACAACGTGAGTTCTGGAGGCTGCTTTGGGACAGGTGGCTGAGAAGGGCAGGTGTGGCTGAAGTAGAGGCTCAGACACAGGGATGGGGGCTTGTGGGGTCCAACCTGGAAGGAGACCCCCACTGCTTCCCCAAAATGTCCAAGCTGCTCACCTCAGCTCAGACTACAAACCAGTGACTATTTTTAAAACCAAAAAAAAAAAAATGGATAAAATAAAATTTACATTTTTTAAAATAAAAATATATGTTTAAAAATAAAAAGTCCAGGATTCAGCTTGGATTGATCAAATCTGTAATTTCTAAAAACACAAAATGTCCAGAACACACCTTGAAAGGACTTGTGGCTCCTGGAGTAACAGGAGGGTAGCGTGAGGGCGTTTACTCCTGAGCAAGCTCACCTGCCACACTCCACTCAAGAGCACTCACCTGGCAGTGCTGAGTGCCTGGGAGGCTAGACACCCCCACATCCCGCCATCAAGTCCTAGGGGGCCAGAGGGACACCGCTGGCCTGGACACCACCTGGCCAACCTGCCCAGTGGCCCGAGTGCTCAATCCCAGTCTGGCACGTCAGGTGCCAACGGTGTGGATGCGGCCAGAAAAGTGACGCTGCACATATGATGAGACAGGCCTGAGTGTCTAACGCTGGAGGCCAGGGAGACCAGCGCCTGCAATGGGCAGCGGGGGCAGCTGGAGAGGGTTCCCTAGCCCAGGGCCCACTCTGCTGGGCTCTAAAGCTGCCGTCAGCGTGGGAGGCCCCTCCTCTAGACCGTCTATGGATTCCAGAAGCCACTGTCACTTGAAAATCCTCTGTTCAACAGCCAGTCAAAACCCAGGTTTCTCAGGAGGCAAGAGGACAAGACAGGGCTCTCCGTGGCTGTTTACATTTGGTTCCATTTCACCCAGATGCCCCTGGTTCTCACTAGACACAGCCTTGGGAAACGCGAGAGAACGTGACCAGTAAGAATGGGACAAATACGTGTGTGTGCTGAGGCCGCAGGGCTCCCTGCACAGACAAGGGACATGCGGGCACGGGCTGCCAGGTGGCCTCTGGGCGCCGCCAACAGCAATGGAGTGGTTTCCTGATGGAGGAAGCGCCACGATGCGTGCAGCAGTTTCCTGGGCTGTGGCGGTCAGAGGCATTTCCTGGATATGGTGATCAGCGTCACTCATTCGGGTAACACCGCCAGAACTGGGGCCGGTGAGCCAAGGCTGGGAGCACGAGGTCAGCCCTCGGGTAAGTAACAGCCTCAGAGGGCTGTTCCTGGTCCCCCAGACCACTGCCCAGATCCAAACATACCCTCCCGGAGGGGAACACACACCCACCCACTTTGGATTATCCAAAATATGCTTCTCTGTTACCTTATATCTACTGCTGACCTAAGTACAGACCGTCCCTCGCTATAATAGAAAAGAAACAGAAATCAAGCAAAAAGTTAGGTTCATCTGACTTCCAGGAAATTAAAAAGAGAAAGGGTGAGAGATGAAAGAGAAGGGGGAAGGGCAGGCACGCCAGAGCCCTCTGCACGCGAGGACGCAAGGACAGACCACAGATACAAGCTGCTCTCGCAATGCCGCGTGTGCAGCTTCAAGTTGGAACAGATCACACAATAAATACTGGAGTAGAGACAATTAAAATTATCGTTTGGGGTTGGAAATGTTCAGCATGAATTGGGCAGCACCACAAAAAATGTAAACGCGTGTCTGATTCAGAGCAAAGACCTAAGACTGGAAGGAATGTTCCAGGACGCAGCCACTTCTGCTATGAGGACAGTGGCCTCAGGGCTGTGCTGTCCCAACCCTCCTGTCCTCAGGTCAGGACCGGCCCACACAGGAGCCGGACAGTGACCACGACCAGAAGTTTCTCTCAGCCTTGGCCTGGCTGCTGGGCTCTGCCTGCTAAAGATAATGGAGACCTTTAAACTCACCTCCAACTTGATTTTGTTTAAAAGTCGCAGTCAGTGCAACCGAGAAAACAGGTAGTTAAATTCGTATCTAAGCTCCAGTTGATCTGTACAAACAGCAGGGGCTCTATTACATTAATTACACACACACCTCAGTCATCCACACAAATTATCTCCACTACCGGGCGTACGTCTTCAGGAATTTTTACACAAAAGGGATACAGCTTAACAAAGTAAGATATATAATGTGGTACCCTGGCTTTTGTTAAAGATCTCACTTTGAACATTGTAGCATATTGGCAACATCTGGCATATTTTTGCTCTCAGCATCCCATCCTGTCCCATGATGGCTGATCAGTGTTCTGTGGGTTTTCCCCAATCCATGGCCACTATCAATACCAGAGATGTGAGTGAGCAGGTCTGAGACCCTGGTGGCCTTTCTGGTCATTTCCTTGGCCAGACTTGCAGCCTCCGTCAAAGAGCTCAAACAGCCCAGGCTCCCAATGCCTCCCCAAAGTCAGGCCCCCGCACAGCCTTGCCAACACCCCCACCTAAGGGTCTCTAGGCTGCATCTTCCTGTAACTCTGGAACAAGCCCCAATTACACAGTAACAAACAACTCAAATAAACACTGAGCCCCCAGTGGTACCACCTCTGAAAGTCTCCAGGCCTCTCCGGGTCCTGCAACCTCCTGCACGTATTCGACTAAGACAACGTGGGACCCCAGGCCCCTGACCCCAACCAAGAGCCTACTCTTTCAGGGTCTCCAAAGGCCACTCGGGGTGATGGTCACTGTCCCTGATATCGTCAACTGCGGCAGAGGGCATTTGCTCTGTTCCCTGGGCCTGCCTGTTACAATCCACCTGCAAAGGGAAAGCTGCTGGTTTCATAAATAGCGGGGCGTGGGTCTTGTACACCTCACATGAAGGGATGACTCATAAATCACGATCAGACCAGCATGTGCTCGAGGACTACAACGCCGTCCTGGGCGCAGGGCTGCCTAGGGCAGCCTTGGTCTGCAGAGCCCAGAATCTGCAGGCGGCAGGTCAAGATTCAATGACCAAGAAACAGGGTGCTGGGCTGGCGGAGACTGAAGACGCTGGTCCAGACAGGACCTTGGTGGCTGATGGAAAATCATGCGTTTTCCTGAATCCCTAAGAGGTTCTCACTTGTGAAATGGGGGTGATGAAAACACCACAGCAAGACCAGGACATGACCCGCCCTCCAGGCCTCACTCCTCTCGGGACCACGGATGCAACACGTGTGGAATACAGGTCAGCTCCAGGCGTGACAGGGGCCATCACGGAACTGGTCAGCGTGGGGGATGCTGGCTTAATGGGACATGGTTCTCTCTGCAACTGCCTGTGAACTTGGGATTCCTGCAAATAGAAGGTTTTTTAACTGCAACATAAGGACCCAAGGATGTTCCCAGGGCTCCTGACTGAACAGGAGGCCAGGAAGCCACGTCACACGGCCCAGATGCCCACATGGAGCATGGCTGGTGCCGTCAGTGCCAACAGCCTGCTGCTTCCATCCCTCACGTTGCTACTATCACCCAACCTGGGCTCAGAGGGTGGGCGCAATGAAGAGTGAAGCCAGGCCTTTTTTAACCTTAGCTCACAGCCTGGGGACCACCCGCACCCTGGGATCCAGAAACTCCGCTTCTCCCCACCTGGTGCGGATGACCACAAGGTGTGCCTCTTCCAGCTGGCCACCGGGATGCCCTCCTGGTGCTTCACCTGCGTGTCCATTGGTCACACAAAGGATTTCACCCACAGCCCCCTCCCTTCAGCAGACGTGGCGCCAGAGAGGGCCTGTCAGACAGCAGCTCTGTCTTTGGCACCACCCAACACCTTCCAACAGGACGCCAAGCCTGAGCTGGCACCAGGAGCACCACCAACCCGCCAGCCTCCCAGCCAGAGCACAGCTGGCCGTGGAAGAGGCAGGGACCAGGGACCTTCACAGTGATTCAAACCCGAGGTCGCAGCTGTGCTCATCCCAGAAGGTCTCACTTCGGTCTGGACCCCTCCATGGGCTCCAAGGCACCAGTGGGGCAGGGCTCAGCCAGACCTGCTCACCCCAGGACTCCCCAAACCACTGCATCTGCCACCACGAGCACCAGAGACCAGCCTTCCAGGAAGCACAGTCACTGCCAGGCCAAGCTCAGACCCAGAGCCCAGCAGGGCCCTGATTCCACACCGACTCAAGACAATGGGAAAACCAGAGACAGAGGATGTGCCTGATGACCCAGCCTAGGACCCACTGAGCTGCCTTACAGCTGAGCACAGGGAAGAGTGATCCATGCACCGGGCCAGACCGTGGGCACGGACCCGAACTGGACAGCCTGGGAGAAAAGGCGGGTCAGGGAATCTGAACACCTGCCTGGGATATTAAGAAATTATTTTAAATCAATTTTTGCTATCTAGTATGGTGTCTAGATACCATCATGATAGGTTTCTAAAAATGAGCCCCTATCTTTGAAAGATACAGACTGAGCATCAGTGGATAAGATTATCAGAGGTCTAGGATTTACTGCAAACTAACAGGGGCAGGAGTGGTGGGGGAACCACGAGTTACTCAGTTGAGTTAGGGGTGGACATGGGGGCCCATGACTCGTCTCTCGGCTTTTTTTCTGAAACACAGACTGAGAGACCAAATCCTAGAAAAGTGCACTGAAAAAAGTGCACGGTGATCTTTCAGGGAGGGAGCTGTCAGGGAATCATTTTTCTCTTTGTTTATCCACATTAAAAAATATTTCACAGTGAAGGACATTAGTTGTGACCCCCAATCAACTTCTTCACCCTCTGTTCCCACCCTGGTGAGCTCGGGGACTTCTGTAAAGGGGCTTCACCCAAGCCCGAGGGCCCCTCTGGAACCCTCTCCCAGAAAGGCTGTGTTCGTCCAACATCTGAAAACCAGCGCCCAGCACAGCCCACCACCCAGGTGGCCACGGACCAGAGTTTCAGAACAGCCCTCGTCTGTGACACCTCCTTACACGGAGACCCCAGGGTGAGGGAGCTTCTGTTCAGAAGGTTTGGGTGGAGTCCCTTCGATGTTGAGCTTTCTGAGAGCTAAGCCCCAGGCGGACTTATCACCAAGGAGAAAACCGTTGAAGGCTCTAGGGACTCCTGTTTCTAAAACAGCGGACCTTGGAGGGGGGACATCGCCACGTTTTCCCAGGGTCGGTGACCAGGGCCTCCTAACTGCAAGTTGCTTTGTTTTGGGTTTTTTTCCTCCTCTAATCTGAAGAAAGGTTATCAGCTCAGTCTCCCCTATGTCATTAAGCAGGTCTCTGGGCCCCAAAGGCTCCTGCGGGCGGAGGCTGCGCCGGACCACACACCGCGTCCACCCACGCTCCTCCCGTGCCCCCTGACACGCTCTGGCAGGGCTCCGGTGAGAAAGTCCCTCCCACACGAGAGAGGTCGACCTTCCTGGAGGGCGGCCCTGGCCTTTGGGGAGGACAGGTGGGTGTGCCCCGGGGCGAAGCCGCATTTCTCTGCTGATGACCCCCAGGGGTGTGAAGGGCCGTGGGTGGCGTCCCTGCCCACCTGGTGTCAGCAACCCCATAATGGGGGGCCATCTGGCCTCCAGGTGTCCCCTCCCAGCTCTCGGGGATGAGCTGGAAGCCTTGGAGTCAACATTTACTTCTGATGAGAGTCTGGAAGGAACGGCAGGGGACCAGCCTCCGCGGGACGCACATCTGGGAGTCTCGGGTGGCAGGAACCACCTCCTCTGCACTGTCACTCCAGATGCCCAAGCAGGACTCAGGGACAGAAGCTGCTGTAGGGGTGGGACAGTGGTCTGGAGGAGGCACCCTGACCACACCCAGGGAAGAGAAATGTGCTTTGACGGAGACAGAGACGTTGGTGGGTGAACAGGGAACAAGGGACAGAACCAGGCTGTAAAATGCATGGAGGCAGCGAGGCATCCGCTCTAGGAAGACTCCTGCCTGCCTGCCACCCGCCGTCCTGGGTGTGTGTGGCAGGGGGGCTGTGCAGGCAGAGAGCCTGCAGACCCTCCAGGATGCCCCGTCCTAGCTACCCTGGAGGTAGACCACTTCTTGCTGCCGCCTCAGCCCCAAATTTCCCTGACTTGTCCGCAACTTGTCCCTGTGCCCTAGGGACTCAGGGGGCACGGGTGGGGTGGAGGGCCTGGTGCATGTTCAGTGTGTGGGGGGGCACCTGCTCACCCCTGCCCCTGCTCCGGGAGGCTCGGCCAGGCCTGGTCTGGTCAGGAATTCAATCCAAACTCGGTCAAAAACCTGGAACTTTCAGAATAAGAACAGCAAGACCATCATGGAGAGATTCCTTTCTAAATGACAGATTAAAGAATTTGATAAGAATTCACCACTTTCAGCGGCTCTACCACACAGGGTGTGGAGAGAACACCTGCCAAGGTGGCAGAGACCTCCTTCCTGCTCTGTGGGAACCCTGTCATCCTCAATCTGCACCCCCCCCCACAACAAGCCAGTTTCACATCAGCCTCTCAGGCCCTGCACCTGGGATGCGGAGCCAAGCAGCCTCCAGGGCTTCTGGGCAGACAGGCCCAGCCCCCCCACCCAGAGCTGATAGCACCCAGGTGCCCCCACCCCCAGCTGCACAAGGGCAGCATCACAGAGGGCACCCTTCTGACACAGGCGGTCAACTGTTCTCCAGGAAAGTGGGCCCTCCTCCTCCTAGGACCTCTCCTGAGAAAGGACCCCCAGCGTCCCCACAATTCACAATGAAGGCAACTCAGAAAGAGCTCCTGTCCAGAAACCCAGCTGAGATGGGAAAGAAATGACTTCGGAGGAACTTCTCAAACTGCTGGGGCTTCCCCTCCTGATCCAAGACTAGACAACTGCATCTGCACCCAGTCCCTGTCCCCGGGGACCAGAACTGTCTGGACAAATGTCTGAGGCATGTTACCCTCAGCGAGTAGAACAAAGGACCTGGGGAAAGGCCTATGCCTGTCAGATGCCCCTCAGATGGAAGGAAAGAGGGAGGAAGGGAGAGGTGGGTGGGTAGATGGATGGATGGATTGATGGATGAATGATAGAAAGATTGATGGATGGGTGGGCGGGTGGACGGATGGATGCTGGATAGAGACATGGATGGATGGGTGGACAGATGGATGGATGGATGTTGAATAGATGGATGGATGGGTACATGGATGGATGAATAATGGAAAGATGGATGAATGGACAGATGGATGGGTGGACAGATAGGTGGATGGATGCGTGGGTGGATGGGTGGATAGATGGATGGGTGGGTGGGTGGGTGGAGGAATGTTTACTAGGTGAAGACCCCTGTGGGTATAGAGCACTGATGGTCCCTCTGCAGCCCCAATGACCCTCTTGTTACAGAAAATGGATTTTAGCATGTTTTGACTGTGATTCTTGGCACCAAATGCCTTCTTTTTTTTGTTTGGTTTTTTTCGTTTTGTTTTTTTGTCTTTTCTAGGGCTGCACCCACGGCATATGGAGGTTCCCAGGCTAGGGGCCGAATCGGAGCTGTAGCCATCGGCCTATGCCAGAGCCACAGCAACGTAGGATCTGAGCCGAGTCTGCAACCTACACCACAGCTCACGGCAATGCCGGATCCCTAACCCACTGAGCAAGGCCAGGGATCGAACCAGTCAGATTCGTTAATCACTGAGCCACAATGGGAACTCCCCAAATGTCTTCTTAGATGCTGCCAGAGCCTGCTGCTAATCAGTCACCACAGAGATAGAGTTTTAGGAAGAGGACAATCAGACTATACCTGACAACACTTGCTTATAAAAACCAAGAAACTCGGAATCTCCAAGTTAACGTAGGATGAGGCAGAAGTAAGCCTCGAAACCAACACCCCAGGTTGGCTTCTACCCACAGAGCTGCCAGAATGTCAGGAGCAGCTCCCAGAGTTCAGCCTTAATCTGCTCAGTTTTAAAATGGGAACCACAGGAAAACCCAGACCGTCATTAAAAGGTAGACTCTGTTTCCAAATTCTAAGTTTAAACCAGACTTCAGTGGTTCAGGATGTGACAAACACAGGTGTTTTCAAATCAACTATAGGAATTTTGTGAACCAGCTGCACTGCTCCTTGTGGACTCAGAACCCTGGTGAGGGTCTCGCTGAAACCAAGCTCAGATTCTGACACCTGTGCCAAGCCCACCCTCAGCCAGGAGACCGCGGGCCCAACAGGTACAGCCAGCGGGCTCTGCCCCTCACCACTGTGGCCCCTGGACACCGCCCGAGAGTGACAGCAGCCACCACCCCCTTTCCTCCACAAGCTTCCCTGCCACCTGCTGCCTTGCCCCCTCCTCATAACATCAACGTGAAGTAAAATGGTGGGACCTCAGTGCCACCTACAGGTGCATGTCCCGCCCCTGCAATGTGCCCCTTGCAACAAGGCTCTCAAGGCTGCTGCTGGGTCCTCCTGGCCTCAGAGCCTGCAGTGACCCCTTGCGCCCCCAGCCCGGGGAATGGAGACCTCACAGCCTCTTGCTCTTTCACTCTGTGTCTAGGAAACGCCAGGTGCCTTCGTTCCCCCTCCTATAAAGCAGCACACCCCCAGGCTGCCTCCCACAGCAGAGTTCCGGGCCCAGGTCCCTGGGGAGGGACCCTGAGGCTTTAAGGCCACAGCGCGTGCCAACAGCCCTGCAGAGCTCTGGGCCTTGTCACGGTGTGGTTGCCCCACAGGAGGCCACGTTCACCTGCGGGGAACCATGGTCAGAAGAAAATCTGCATTTCCACAGGCGAGGGCCTTCTCAGTGGACCAGGCCACTGTGTCATCCTACCGCTGAGGACAAACACTCAGCTCCAGGGAGCAGCCCACTTACACCTACGAGCAGCCTGTGCAAGGAAAGAACTGGACTGTCCACCTCAACAAGCCGATAAAAGCATGCAGCTAGAGAGACAAACACACAACTGCTACCACAAAGAGCACGGGGAGCATGACGCAGAACCAACGCCCATGACAGTTCTGAGCTCAGGGTGTGGCAGGGCTGTGCTGGGTCGGTGGGCGTGGCCGTGCCTGGTTGGGGGGCGGGGTGTGCCGGGTGGGCGCCTCCCCTCCTGTTGGGAGGGCGGGGCCGTGCCAGGTGGGCACTTGGAGCTCAGACCAAGCTGGATGGTTAAGTCTCAGGGGAAAAACAACAGTGGAGTTGCTTATTTCACCAAAAACCAGCTCAATGCTGGAAGATGTTTTTTTTTCTTCTTTGGCCTTTTGGCTGCAACTGCCACCTGTGGAAGTTTCAGAGCCAAGGGCTGAACCTGCGCCACAGCAGTGACAATGCTGGATCCTTAACCCACTGTCCCATCAGGGAACTCCAGAGTTTGCTTTTTAAACAAATGCTTCTAAAATATCTTCTAAGAGTTCTCTGGCGGCACAGCAGGTTAAGGATCCGGTGTTGTCACCACAGCGGCTCAGGTACGACACCCCGGGAACTTCTGCACGCCTAAGCCTCGGCCAAAAAAAAAGCAAACCCTATCATGACCTATAAATACACTTTTGCTCAAGAACCCAGGAAACAATTGGCAAATAAGGGCCCGTTAATTTTCACAGGAAGCCTAGTTTACATGTGGACAATCCCTGCCTCCCAATTAACTTCAACCCAAGGCAGGACCATTCCCTTGCTCCCAGCCGGCCCAGCCCAGGTTGCTGCAGGTGCATGTGGGTCCCTGACGCGCATGCCCCACACCCTCCTCAGAGGAAACGTCTCAGCAGAAATCACCTCTGTTTTGTCTGTGGTCAGTGGTGTGTGTCGTCACTGGACTTCCGCACCCCCGCCCCCCCAGCTGGGAGATCTCAAGATTGGAGACCCAGTGAGACTCTGGGCCCTGGGACCAGATGCTTGAGCACAGCCCTGCCCCCACACGCACTTGGAGGGACAGGTGGGTGTGAGCAGGACCAGCCCAAGGCGGACTAGCCTTGGAGCCATAACTTTTCTGGCATTTGGATCATCCTACGAGATCAGCCAACATTTCACATCTCTGTGGCTCAACTTAAAAATCTATGTGTAAAGCCACAAAGATTCAAATTATATTATCCTCTCCAGGAACACAAAAGTACTTGAGTTCCTCTTTCTCCTTTTCATGCTAATAATAGAATTCGCAGAATAACATCAAAGAGAGAAACACAGGCCGAGAGCTCCCCACACGGCTCAGGGACAGGGCTGCAAAGGTGGGCAGAAGTCTCTCCCTCTGCCACAAACCCACACGTCTTAGCTGGAACCACCTGGCTCAGCTTTCAAGGCGAAAGTCAGTACTCAGAGCATCTTTTCCAGGGTCAGCGGTGAATCCTGGGGAACCAGAAAGTGCCTATTCTGCATGGAGTGAAGGGTTTGGGTCTGGACCATGTGCTCCTACAGCAAAGAGGGGCAACCAGCAAAAATACAGCCCCTGGGTCCTGCCCGCAAACAGCAGATTCACCTGCAGAAGCCTCTCAGGGGTTGTAGCAAAAGTCAGCCCCCACCACCCCCAGGGGCAGGCCAGCTGCTACAAAAAGGTTCCAGGCTCCCCTGACCACCCCCCCCCCGCCCAGCCCCCACAGCAGGGCCCTGATTGGAGGAAAACTTGTTGGGGCTTCTGGGAGCGGCTAATCAAAGGTGTGAGACCAGTTTTGCCCATTACCAACAGGGTGGGACACGTGGCCTGATGCTGAGCCCAGGTCCCATAAGTGCTCAGGGAGCCGTGCAGAGACCTCCCCACAAACTGTCTTCTTTTTTAAAGCTCATTGTCAGTGGGCTTACTTTTGTGATCTTCAGAGGACGTCCTTTGCCAGGTCAAAAAAGGGGAAAATAACCCAGATGCAATGGGTCCTGTACCCCTAGTGTGCTGGCCCAATGGAAACCATGAGTGCAGATGGGCTGGGCTGGGCCAGGGTTGGGATTGGGGCTGGGACTGTGCCAGGGTTGGGTTGGGGCTGAGCTAGGTTTGGGGTGGGGCTGAGCCAGGGCTGGACTGGGGCTGGGCCAGGGTTGAGCAGGGTTGGGGCTGGGGCTGGACTAGGCTGGGCCAGGGCTGGGCTAGGGTTGGGGCCAGGGCCAGGCGGAAGCTGGGGCTGCCCAGTGGATTAGTGGGAAACTCTGGGGAGGTCATGCGGGCACATTGATTACCAGCCTACAGCTTTATTGAATCCTATTCCAAATCGGGATAAACTCAGAAATATTTGGAGAAGATTTTAAAATGCGATCATAGTCAGCAGTAGTTTTGTTAGATTTTTGGAAGCTAACACTTCTGTATGGCATAAAAATTATGGATATTACTTTAAATCAATTGTAGCCAAAAAACTCAAAGAAACGACGTCTGAAAAACACTGATTTGGCCGTGGAACCCCTCAGGGCTGAACCAAACAGGGTCCCAGTAAATCTGTTCATCATGCTGGTCCTGCCCCTTAGAAAGGCCACCTTTTTAAGTACTCAAATCTAAACATCAAAGTATCCTTTATAGGAATTTAACTCGATGAGTGTGCTGCTGCTGTTACAAAAGACTCACCTTAAAATGCCCTGCCTTTCCAAAAGCAGTTTCCCGTTAAGTCCGCATGCCTCATGTCACTTTGCCTCTTTAGGGGAAATTTCTGTGATTACACGGGGCACAAACAGCTAAAGACATCAGACCTCAAAAGTTGAACCTTTCTACAAGCTTCTTCTAAAGAAAGAAGTTCACTGAACACATAGCAAGGAGCCTGGGTGAGCAACGGACACTTGAGGACGTTCCAGTCAACAATAGCCATTTAAACTCCAGCTCCTTGGGGACAGAATAAAGTCCTCTGAAAGCCACCATCTGGAAACAATCCAAAGAGAGCTGAGCTCGCCCACTGTCACCTTTCACCGCCAAGGCTGACAGCCGCTCGCCACCTACCATCGTTAGCGGAGTTAGTTCCACTCATCGGCAGAAAGTGAGGGGGAAAACCCTCTCCCTTCCAAAGAGACTCATGGCCTGGTTGACGTGGAAACAGCGAGCACTGAAAATCCAGATTCCTTATGGGGACTCCAGAGGGTCCCCTGCAATTTCTCTGCGTTTCCCAAGCTTTAAGAACAGAAGTGCCATTCCATTAAGCTCTAACGTAAATCTAAATTCATCTAACTATGAACTTCTACCCAACACGTTGCTGGTTTCACGAACAACTTCTTCCATGGCCAAGATTCAGCATCACTCTTCGAGCCAGGGGCTGTCAGAACGCTGAGCCCAGAGGGTGTGCCACACGCGCTGTACAGGCGGAAGACATCAGCGGGCACTGAGCCCACACCAGGTTCCCTGGGCAGATGCCCCTGCATGGCATGACAGAAGCACAAATGCCCAGAGGTGCTGCACGGGAGGGCAGAGGACCTGTCCTGCGAAATCCCCCAGCCCGGACCTGGCACTTCAGCTGCGTAGCCCAAGGTCGCATGGACACCCCTGTTCGGGCCCCCAACTTCCCCAGCACAATGGGACACTCGTGGCAGGAAGTGTGGTCACCATCCCCGCAGAGAGAGCAGCCTGACCTCCCTCTTCCACTGCAGCCTCTAGCTGCCCCCATCACCAGCTAAAGGGATCCCACAGAAACATATCTCAAGAGACCAGGAAACATTTTGATGTGGAATCAAAACGTGGGAAAAGCTGACCACAAGCCCTGGAGGGATGGCCTCATGAGTTGTGTCTGTGTTTACCTGGGGGGCTGGGAGTACCACACTGCACTCCAGGCTCTGAGACAGGCTGTGAAATTGTTGCCAAGACACCCGTGCAAAGCCAGGGACGCAGCCCCACTTCCAGGCCTCGTACATGCAGAGAACAACCTGCAGAAATACCTGTGAGCCTGCAGGCTCCCACTGCCAAGGGGGTCTCAAGGGAAGAGGTCCTGGGGACTTGATAAAGCCACCTCATCTATCACTGGGTGTCACAGGCTGGAGTCCTAAACCCAGACCTCAGGAGGCCACCATGCTTGCATGTGGGGTTCTTACAGGGGCCATCAAGTTAAGGCAAGGACACCAGCTGCCCTGGTCCAAGGACTGGTGCCCTTGCAAACAGAGGACACGTGGACACAGAGGCAGATGACGTGAAGAGACATGGGAAAGGGTGGCATCTACAGCCACACAGAGGCCTTGGGAGCACCAAACACCAGCGCTGGATGGCGGACCCCAAGCCCCAGAAGTGTGAGGGATAAAGGTCTGCTGCCTAAGCTGTCCTGTCGGTGGTGTTTTGTCACAGCAGCTCCTGGAGACACAGGGTTTGCCTAAACTTGGGACTTCCTTACAGACCCTTATGCTAGAGTCACCTTCAGCCTCTAGTCACAACATCACACTGCCCTGGTGTGAGTTCATGAGATCTCATCACGGTCCGTGAAAATGACAGCGTGGGAATCTGTGTGCCTGAGAGGGTTTCCTCTCAAATGTTCTCTTATTTAAATAAAAGTGATAAAGAAAGTACAGCTTGCGTAAATAAGCAGTTCTCATGTTGTTAAATGCCTCCAAATGGACTTTTTAAAGGCACACATTTATGAATGAAATCCAGGTTTTAAGATGCATTTGTTTGGAGAGTCACTTTGACTTTAGCAGCTTTTGAAACTTTTATGTGGACACATCCTAAAGCCAGGCAAGAAAAATCACTGATAATTCTTGCTTTTTCTCTACTCTCGGCCCTTAAATATACCAGGAGAAAGGAAGCATTCAGTGTGAAACTGTCGTCTCTCATATTCATTCTTTGCCACAAACTCCCAAAAAGGTTTAGTCGTGTTCATTCAGCACCTAGAACTAAATTATCCACTTACAGCTCCAACCACATCATGCATTCTCATCCGCGGATAAAGAAGGTCTGAGCAGAATAACTTTACTGACCGGCATCCCTTTTGTTGCGGGGTGCGAGTGGGGAGACGGCGGCCCCACACCCGACTCCAGCCTCCAGAAGGGCCGCCAACACTAAGTGAACAGGAGAAACGGCATGAAGCCATGAGTACCCGACTCCATGGGCCAAGCAGGTGTGCCCGTCTCACGCCCCTTCCCGGGAGGCGGCCACAGCCCACGGCCCAGTGCACACCTCCCGGGAAGGCCGGATAAAACCCTGGAGCAGAAAGCACTCTGCCGGGGTCATTAGTGGCCCACCTGTTGGAAAAGCTGTTCAGTTAAAAATAAAAACCCTGGGCTGAGTAAGTGGACCCAATGGAGCACCAGCAGCCCCAGTGCCGTTAAAAAGAAAAATCAACAGCCTGAGACACGGGTCCGGACGCGCTGGCGCTCCCCGCCAGGCAGCCGGCGAGTCTCCTGGGAGGAGGCGGCTGTGTTGTTTCCAAACGCCAGCGGGGCTGGTGCGGGGAGCGGGCTGGCTGCTCCAGGGAATTGCAGAGCCAGGCCCCATCTGTACCAACGCAGTGACAGCAATTAGGTGCGAGAAGGGGGTGGGTACGTGGGGGAGGCAAGAACACAAACAGCAGCGGTCGCCTGGTTCTACAGAAAACAAAGCAGAAACTGCACGTGTCTGTACACCCCTGTTAGGGGCTGGCTCCTGTCCCCAAAGTCCAGACCCCAGCACCTCAGAATGACTGCATCTGGGGAAGGGGCCTTTTAAAAAGAGGATCTGAGATGAGGTCCAGGTCAGGCCTCATGAGAGGTGGACAGAGGGGACACAGGCTGGGAAGGCAGAGCCAGGGTAGGGCTCCTAGGGACCCCAGGATGGGCAGCCAGGCCCTGGCCTCTAGGGAACTGGCCCACCCGGGACCGCTAACCAGCTCACCTGGCATAGGGCGTCGGGGACCGTGGCCTGGCCCACGGGTATGGGTGCTGCGGCACCGACAGGTACTGGTCGCAGAAGGCGCCCTTGCGGATGTGCTGGAAGGGCGGAAACTCCTCAGGTGGGAAGTCGGATGTGGGCGGCGTGGCCCCCAGGTCCTCGGCTGCCGGCTCCACCTTGAGCGCCAGTGAGGGTGAGTGGTCCAGGGCGGTCTTGCGGGCCTTGACGGGGACACCATCGCCCAGGTCCAGGCTGCTGTCGGTGCTCAGGGCATTGATGGCTGCCACGATGGCAGAGCTCGTGTACTGCGTGGTGTTGCCCAGCCAAGTGTCGTCGGTGACGCTGACCCTCGGCGAGCTGTGCGGGGAAGGTGTGGGCGAGGCATGCGGGGAGCAGGACAGTTGCCGGCCGTTGAGACCGTACTTCCTCTTGTTGCAGGGGGACGAGGGCCTGGACGTGCGGGCCCCCAACCAGCTCTCCTCGGTAACACTGGTGCGGGGCGAGGTGGACGGTGAGTGCCGCGGGGACCCCAGCAGGCTGCAGGCCCCCAGGCCACGGGGAAAGCCCTCCTCAGGGTCCGTGGTCTTGGGGGACACGCAGGGAGACTGCCACGGGGATGTCTGCGGGGACGCGTACGGGTATGAGAAGCTGGACTCGTAGGACGAGGCCTCGGAGTTGCAGCTACGGGACGACAGGCTGCTGGCTGGGCTCAGGCATGAGGGGTCTCGGTAGGCCTCCAGGTTGGGAAGACTCAAGGTGGCCGTGGACGGGGAGCGTCTGGGGTTGGGAAGAACGTCTTCCACAGCCACATCATGGAAGAACTGGCCGTTGTTGTGGTGCAGCCCCAGGTAGGATGTGATCTCAATGCGAGGGCTCTCCAGGGCGGGGGCCCCGTTGGGCCTGACACCACCGGAGGGGAGGAAATAGCCCGAGGGCCCGCCGTCCACGGCGCCTGCGTACCCCGCAGGGTGACCTGCTGACCCAACAGCTGAGATCCCAGCAGCCGAGGCCTGCTGGTCGTGGCATGGAGCTGGCAGCGTGGGCGGTGCCGTGGGGAGGGGCAGAGCAGAACTGATGCCGGTGGTGGCATAACTGTAGCGTTCTGGAAGGAAAAAGGAGAAGGTGGATGAGGGGCTAGTCATGGAAAGTTCAGCCCTCAAACCTGGGGAGCCCGGATCAGTGTAGCCTGGCCCTAGACCCTGCAGCTCGTGCCACCTGGTGGAGGAGCAGCTGAGCATTGGCCTGGCCGACGGGGCCTCTGTACCACACAGCCTCACACTCAGACCTGCACCACTGCCCAACTGCCCTTCCCCCAAAGACTTACACCTCCGTCCCCTAACCTCCCTCTGCTCTTCACTCAAAACCTGCCTCAGAGTTCCCATCATGGCTCAGTGGTTAACGAATCTGACTAGGAACCATGAGGTTGCGGGTTCGACCCCTGGCCTCACTCAGTGGGTTAAGGATCCGGCATTGCTGTGAGCTGTGGCATAGGTTGCAGACGCGGCTCGGATCCCGCATTGCTGTAGCTCTGGTGTAGGCCAGCAGCTATAGCTCTGATTAGACCCGTAGCCTGGGAACTTCCTTATGCTGCGAGTGCGGCCCTAGAAAAGACAAAAAAAAAAAAAAAGACCTGCCTTCCCAACCCAACGTATGGCCCCTACCCTGCGTGTCTTTCTCCTTAACACTCATCATGTCCACGTCATCTTTCACAAGGAGAAACTGAGTTCTGTGTGGGCAGGAACTTTTGCCTGCCTTGGTCTACTGGGGTTCACAGCTGACATGAAAGCTGAGCCCTGCACCCCACTTTGTTCACTGAATAGGTAGGTGGGTTTTGACCCTGGGACCTGGACACTTAAAAAGACATTTTAACAGACTGATCACCAGCTACAAAGAAAACATCTCAAAGACTGGATGAAAATATGGATTCTGGGGTCTCTCTCATGTAAATTCTAATTCTGGCTCATGACCTAAGAATCCTTCTTTAAAAAGAAACCAGGCAGGGAGTCCCCTGGTGGCCTAGTGGTTAGGACTTGGTGCCTTCACTGTTGCAGCGCAGGTTCAACCCCTGCCTGGTCTGGGAACTGAGATCCTACATCAAGCTGCTGCTCCCTGCAGCCAAAAAAAAAAAAAAAAAACAAAAATGGATGATATTGATGCACAGCCATATTCAAATCATTACATATTAATTACAGCCTCAGTTAAATATTTTTTAAAAATCATTATTAGCATAATTAGTAATTTTTAACAGGAAAGCCAGACTACTTCCATTTCAGATTTGAATAGACTTTATAACATGTTGGTAGCTCGTTACCGTATGCCTTGAGGTAAGTCTCCCAAGGCCTCTGAATAATGGAAGCTGCTCCTGGGAACCCTACACCCACCTCCTGGGTCAAGTGCACCAGCCTGGGGATATTTTACCCCAGGCCAGTGTGGCCCTTCCGCTGTGCTGTGCTTCAGAAACTCGCCTGGATGGACCCCAGAAAATCAAGGGCCTCCAAGTGCAGGTTCAAACTCCTTCGTGTTTACTAACAGAAACGGTCCAGCTCCCCAATTCCGCAAATCTATTTCCACTGTTGCTTATTTCAGAAATGCCAACCTCCCTCTGGTCACCCAGTCTCTTACAAGCCTTGCTATCAGGAAGTTCCGGCGTTTACACTCTAAATCCGCCACCTCCCGCCGCCGCCCCATTAAAACTCTGTTTGTTAGTCCCCAAATGGGCGGCCCACAGAGAGCCCTCAGGCCCTGCCCTCACCCCACTGCTGCAGGTGGGCGGGCTTTTGGAGCAAAAGCATCAGTGCTCCAGATGCTCAGAATCGGTACAGATCCTCAACAGCCCAGGGAGAGACTGAGCCGTGACAAGGAAGAGAAAACTAGACTCCAGCTGAGGAAACCAACAGCTCAGGTGGTGGGCTCACGCGTCCCCATGCAAACCTGCCTCACCCCCAAACCGCACCCATGCACAGGAGAGCGAGGGGCAGCCTCTGCCTCCGCAGGCCAGACCCCAAGGTCAAGCCCAGCCTGCCTGGGGACCGAGGCGTCCTCCGCCACACCAACACCCTCACAGGCTCACTGACACTTTTAACACGAAAACCATATTCGAGCATTAAAAATCAGATTACAATCTTTGAAAAAAATCAGACAGGAATTTTATAACCCTAGAAAGGGACTTCCAGAACAGACCTCAAGATTTCTCAAGGAGGTGGCTCGGGGAGAGCAGGCCAGGCAGCCTAGGCCCCAGGAGAGCCCCACCACCATGCAGTGACCCTTGGGACAGGTGTGGACACCCCTGCCTTCAGCACTTCCCGCATCCAGGCAAGCAGGCACTGGGCTGGCTCCAGAGGCCCTCGTCCACAAAGCTGTGTGGACACAGAGGGTCGGGGCAGTGGGCAGATGGGGCCTCAGTGAGGGTCTGCCCACAAGACAGGACCCTCAGGGGCTGCACAGTGTCCACATGGAATCACCCTCCCCTCAGCCACTGTGGGACACGTCCTACATAGTAGTACTTTGAGCAGGTACGCCTCTGTGGAACCAAGGCCTCCTGGCCTCAGCATCAGTGTTACATTGATGACATCACAGGCTTTTTCATGGCTGGCCCAACACTCTCCACCCCGTTCTAACCAGAACCGCTGTTTAAAACACAGAAAACAGGAGTTCCCATCATGGCTCAGTGGTTAACGAATCTGACTAGGAACCATGAGGTTGCAGGTTAAGGATCTGGCATTGCCGTGAGCTATGGTGTAGATCACAGATGTGGCTCAGATCCTGAGTTGCTGTGGCTGTGGTGTAGGCCGGCAGCTATAGCTCCGATTAAACCCCTAGCCTGGGAACCTCCATATGCTGCGGGAGCAGCCCCAGAAAAGGCAAAAAGACAAACACAGAAAACAAAAAACAGGGATCCCAGCACCTGTGTGGCTTCAGGTAAGAAGTCAGGTACCAACCAGTGCAACCAGAGGCAGACTGCACTGGGGCATGTCCAGCATCAGCCTGTTGTTTAGATTTGAAGAGCACTGCGGGATCGCTAAGCCGTGTTACACGCATATGGGGTGGGAGCTCAGTGGTGACACTTTTTGACAAACAGCTTCGTCATGTGTGACTTGTCCCCACTCAGTGTAAATTAGAGACACTCGCCCACATCTTCCCAGCATCCAGGCATCTGGGAACCTGTGCTTCTTCAGACAGTTTCTGCTAACGCGGGTGCCAGCGCCACAACACAGGTGCCGGTGCCATCACACCCCTCTAGCATTCCTGCTACACCACAGCGAGGGTGGGGCTCCCCCCAGCCCCCCACCCCACACATGGGCACCACCTTTGCCAGTACCACAGTCACATGCGCACCCCTGGTCACCACAGGGACTCCCTGGCCCCTTCCCAGCCTGGATGCCGCTCTCTGGGACCCACTGACAAAGGCCCACAGTGCCTCGGATGAAGTGCCCAGGCTAGCAGCCATGTAGCATGAGCACCAGCGCCTCCTTCCACTCTGTCCACTAGGCGGCCGTGTCCAGGGGGCAGGGACCCCC
The DNA here is from genome assembly GCF_054392235.1 of Sus scrofa. Taxonomy (NCBI): domain Eukaryota; kingdom Metazoa; phylum Chordata; class Mammalia; order Artiodactyla; family Suidae; genus Sus; species Sus scrofa. The sequence continues at coordinate 156,816,626 of NC_139383.1, forward strand.
AGAGAGAAGAGGCCCCAAGCCCCTGGGCAGAGTGACCATTTTCCAGGCCTGCACCCTCTCTCCCATGGCCACGTGTTTACAGCTCTTTTCCCAGTGCAAGGTGCAAAGATCATCCAGCATTTAAGAAGGAATGAATTTCATTACAAAGACAAGTCACCAGCTCCAGGCAAGATGCCCAGGCGTGAGGCTGGCGAGAAACACAGAAACTGTACCACAAAGCCCTGGCCAAGGTGTCTGTGGGCCCAATGAGCCTCCCAGGCCAACCCCCACCCAGCACCCGGAGGCTGGGGGGAACTTGGAGGGGGTTTAATGGTCAGATCCCCACACTTCCCGCCCAGCTAAGGAAAATGATGCAAACCTGTAATTTATTTTAAGAGACAGAGCTGATCCCACAGCTAAGATACCATCTGTTGGCCGGAAGGTAATTCCAGGAATTTTAAAAAAATCCTAGCAATTAGCAGAGAGTCTTGGGGCTCCTCTACCTGCCCTCAGGACTCAGTCACCTCCCTTGGAGGTGGGGGGGTGGGGGGTGGTCCAAGAGTGCCTGGCCCTGAGGAAGAGACTGGGAAGGGGGCAGCACAGGGCCTGCTGACCCCCAGAACATTCTAAGAGGAGACTCTATTTAAACCAAAGTCTGTCGATAATCATGATTCCATGAGGAAAAGAAAAACAATGACTTTATTAAAACACAAAAAAAGACCCACATAAGCAGGAGTTTTCCTTAATTATATAAATTACGCAGTAAAAGCCTCAAATGCCTGAACTTCATTGTGAACACTCAGCCAGAGTCTGACAATAAAGTTCCCCTTTTGGGACAAAAACACATGCAGGCAGGGGCCAAGCCCAGAGCCGGTCACACTAGGCCTTCTGCCTGGGGGACGCTCTCTCCCACCTCCCTCCCAGCTTCCATTCCAGCTGGTTTTATTTCCCACCTAAACCATATTCAAATCTGAATATTTAACAATTCAAAGGGATTACATTTACACGGAATGAAAATCTTTTCAGTAACTTTCTTAACCATCCTGAGATGTTCAGGCTGATTCCCGTCATGTCAGGAGCCACTAAAGACCTCAGCACCCATTATAGTCACTTTCTGCCTGGGCCTCAGGAGCCTGGCTGCCTGCCAAGGAGGTTCATTAGCTCACAGCGCAGGTGGGCACCCAGAGGGAGTCGGAGCCGTGTTCATACAGTGGAAAGCCACGAAGGGGAAGCTCATCTCTGAGAACCACCCGCCTCCCTGCCCCCACCCACCCTAAGAGGCAGGTGCTGGCGCAGAGCTGGACGGACCAGTGTGGGAGTGGGTGCCTGGTAGCCAAGAGACAAGGTGATCCGCCCTTGCTAGTCAGGCACCCACCGCACACTCAACCCTCAGCACATCCAACAAGCCAGAGTTGTCACAAGGATCTTCTCTTCTTCAGAAAAATAATTTACTCTAGAACCATACAATGGTACTATTTCTGAGCAGCAGCCCAAAAAGCCTGTCTGTGTCCTTCCACTAAGGCCAACTGCGACTCTGCACAATCTGACTGCTCAGAACACCCTCACTGACGGCGGGAACCCGCCACCCTTCCTGGGCAGCAAGCTCCTGCACTGCCACTCTGTACCCACGGACGCCTGTCCACGCACGTTTCCTAACAGGAATCGTTGTGCCCTGCCTGCCCCTCCCATCTTCCCCAGGCTCTGAGAGGGAAACTCACAGCCACTTTTGTTTTTCATTTTAAGGAACATCCCCTTCAGCATTTGCTGGGGTTGAACCGCAGGACACAGAGCTAGAAATAGAACTGAAGAAGCCTGACGGCCAGGCCCAGCCTCCAAACGCCTGGCAGACCTCCCCGCAGGGCAACGGGCACGATGAGAGGGCGAGATTACAATTTCACAGGTAGTGGAAACAAAACAAAACAAAACCAAGCAAAACCAAAGACACTCAACTCCAGGACCTTTCTGTTGGGAGCTGTTTACTGAGCGAGGGCGGGAGGTAGCCCATGGGGAGTTGGGGGGGCAGCCAGGCAGGCCTGTGGTGACAGACAGACACAGCTTTGAGGGCAATGGTCACCCAGCCTTCTGCCAGGGAGAAGATTTCCAAAGGCAAACAGAAAGGTCTCACTGGGCAGCACACAAGCAGCCTGTCCTCACAAGGGCTTCCTGATGCCCAGCGCCCGCACCTCCTCTGGGCACAGGCCCCGACGGCCAGAATCTCAGTCTAGGTCACATTCATTCCCTGTTTTAAGGAATTAAAAACAGCCAGGCTGTCTGTTACCACCCGAGATCCTCCTCTGAAAAACACAATCCAGAACTAAAGTGCCCTCTGCTACTGAACTACCACTGTGGGAGCATCTCTGAAACTTGGGGGTGAATGGGAGATGCGGGGCTGCTCGTGTTCAAGACACAGCCACTTGTCCTAAAGGCAAAGGTGATGCCTCCTCGCCTCCCCAGGGAGGCAGCCTGTGCGTGTGGGGCAGGACCTCGCCCACCACAGGCTCTCCTGACCATCACCACGGCCGCTGCTGAAAAAAAAACTCCTCCAGATCTTCATTTTCTCCGAGGACATCTCCTTTCACTCCTTACCCAGGAAAGGCCACCCTGGATGGCAGTGAGGGACCTGCGTGGTGGAGGCCTGGGAGGTGGCCCACTGTGGGAGGAGACTCCAGGAGGCCCAGAGGCCGGGCCGGTTTCCTCCTGAGTTGCCACGGCGACAGTCCTGGCAGCCTGGGGCAGCCAAAATAACTTAGAAAACAGGAGCCCGGGGCGGGAAGCAGGGCCACGCCCGCCTCCCAGCTGACAGCAGAGCAGCTATTTCCTGAGTTTGGAGAGAAACTGCAGGCCTTGTAGGCTGCTCTCCAGAGGGGCCAGGCCAGGTGGAGACGGCAGGCATGGAGCAGGGCAGGTTATTCTAAAAATTCTCTTTTCTTTCTTCCAACAAATGGTGGCTGTCTATCTGCACCTGCTGAGCGCTTTGGAAATTAAGAATTCCAGGGCCTGGCTGCTCCCTTGAATGCTGGGGAGGAGCAAGAGGTGGCACAAGAGCAAGAGGTGGCACAAGAGCAAGAGGTGGCACAAGGGACAGGGTGACAGTTGAGAGGATGCCACTTGCAGACTCAGAAAGACTCGTGACCCCTGTGGTCAGGGCTGGCTGTGTCCTTTTGACAAAGCACCCATTCTGGGTTCAGTATAATCGCTAAAGCTCTGTTACCTCGCTTCACAATCGATCTCAGAATTAGTCATTCATTCATTTATTTATATCCAACCTCATTCCAGAAAGAATGTGAAGCCATTTCTGCCACCTATTAAGAGCTAAATTTAATATAACAATGTAATCATTAACTGAATAATTAATAACTACAATGTAATGTAATAATTAATAAAAACAAGAAGTACTTTATTCATAATTGCCAAAACTCAGAAGCAACCAAGATATCCTTTGGTAAATGGATGGAAAAATAAGCCATGGTCCATCCAAACACGGGAATAGTATAGCGCTGGAGCCATCAAACCCTGAAAAGACACGGAGGAAACTTAAATGCACGCCACCAAGTGGAAAAGGCCTGTCTGAAGAGGCTGCCTACTATGTTATTCCAACTATAGGACATTCTGGAAAAAAAACAAAACTATGAACACAGAGAACAGACCAGTGGCATCAGGGGCTGCGGTGGGTGGTAAAAAGGACTCTTAGGACAGTGAGAATTCTCCATAGGAGACTGTTAATGGTGGATACCATCACTATGCAGTTGTCCAAACCCACAGAACACAGAACGTACAGCACGCACAGCACGCAGAGTGACGCTCATGTAAGCTAGACTCTGGGAGATGATGAGGTGTCCGTGCAGGTCACTGACTGTAACAAATGTCCCACCTGGTGGGGATGCTGATAGTGGGGGAGCCTGTGCCTGTCGGGGGAGAGGCACATGGGCAATCTCTGTACCTCCCTCTCACTTCTGCCGCGAATCTACAACTTCTCTAAGGAAAAACCAAAAAAGAATGCGTGTCTCAAAAAAAAAAAGAAAAAAAAAGTTAAAAGGAATGGTTTCTGTCAACTTCTTTCTAACACTACAACAAGGGGCTTCCCACCTCTCCCCAAGCTCCCTCCAGCTTCCGAGGCTTCCCGTTCCCCAAGCCTGGTGACTGCTGGGCCCAGGTGCCGGTGCCCCGGAGGCCTTCCCACAGGGGTAATGCCACTGTGATCCCTGGGAGCTTGGGTGGGGGCATAGAGTTGGCAAAGATGCTGAAAATGCACCTTGAGAAAGTCACTCAACTGGCGGTCGGGGAGCAGATATCCAGGAGACACAGGGAGGCCTTCCCCCCGCCTGGTCTGTCCCAGGCACAGAACCAGGCTGGCTGGCCTTGCAGGGTGGCAGTGCCCTGGAGGATCCAGGACGGGGGCTGATTCCACACAACGAAGAGGTCAGGAGTCAGTCACACGTCCCCCTCGCGCCTCTCTCAAAGACATTTGCTGAATGGACTGAAAAGGGGGCTGGATACCAAGGGAGAAAGTCTTTTGGTGTAAACAAGTCCGGAAGCCGGGATCTGCCACAGATAGCCAGTCCCGAGCAAGTGCAGAAGGCCTCCACTTCCGGCCCCAGATCTGTTCAGACAACTGCTTTTCTCTCCCACCCTCGCCACCATGGTCCCCACTGACCCAAAGGCCTGGAGACGCACAGCCAAGGAAGAGGAAAAGGAAGACACTGGGGGGGCACGGGTTCAGGCAGCCTTAGCCTGGTTGGAACATTTATTTTTTTATAAACAAGCAAGACATTACACTTTTAAAAGAAGGGCGGTGAATGATATGGAAAATATTATACAGTCACTGCAGAAACGGGCGCCTGCCGGTGCCAAGTGTGCTGGGCTCAGCTTCACCATTTCACCGCCACGTGGGGAGGGACAGAGAGAAGATCTTGAAGACAGAAACAAAAAGGAGGCCCACAAGGGACAGAAGAGACAGGTGTGGGGAGAGCCAGGCTGCAAGGAGGGGGCTCCTGGTCCCCTTCACTCACTCGGGGTGGCCGGTGGCCGCAGGCCCAGACTGAGTCTTCCGGTGAAAGTGGGGGTGATTGCTCAATGGTTCTTTCTTTTTCAAAAGCCTGCACCCTGGGGGGCCGGAGGAGTCCTTTATCTGTTGTTTGTTTAGGGGAACTTTTATTTTTTGACAGAGAAGAGAAAATTAAAGAAAGAACAGTGTGGCACCCTTGGGGGTCCAAGGTCTCAGAGGCTAGCTCCACTGTACCATCTCTTGATGGAGAGAGGCTTTGCCCTGAGGACACGGGGAGCAAGAGGGGGAAGTCTTGGGGGCCTCATGGGCCAGACACACTCTATCCTTTGGCTTGAGCAACACCCCACCCTAAAGAGAAGGCCCCTCCTGCGGGAATGTGGTCAGGACTCCGCTCTAGTGCAGCCCTGAGTCTTCCTACATGGCTGGGGGGGCCGACCCCAAGGGGGCCTCCCCCACCACTCCCACTCGCCCCTCAACCTGACCTGTTTTAATCCGGCGAAGGGTAGGGCGGTGGGGAGACTTTGGGCGCTGCCCCGACCCCGGGGCCGCGGACCTGGGTGCCGCGGAGGTGTGGGGACGGGAGAGGGGGTGCGCCCCGGGCAGAGGGGCAGGGGCCCGGCGCGCCTCCAGGCCGGCCCCTCCCCACCCGGAACCTACCCGCCCGACCCCCGCGCCCCCAGTCCCTGCGCCCCCGCCTCGCGCGGACCCACCTGCGGTGGCCCCGGCGGCGGCGGCGCCCTCGTCGCTCTGGTTAAACTCGAAGAGGAAATCAAAGTCGAACTCCTGGTCCTCCTCCAGCCCCGTCATGGTGGGTCGGGGTCGAGGGTCAGGAGGTCAGGGTCGGGGTCGGAGTCCGAGGTCAGGGGGCTAGGGTCGGGGTAGAGGGTTGGGATCCGAAACCTAGGGCAGGGGTCCCAGGTCAAGTTCAGGGTTGGATTCAGGGTCTTAAGTCTTGGCGGGGATCCGGTACCTGGTCCGGGTCCCGGGTCGGGCTCTGGGCTGGAGTCGGGTGAGCTCCGGAGTCTGGGCTCAGGGCGTGGTCGGGGTCCCGGGTTGGGTCAGGTTGGGGTCTAGTATGGGGGTCGGGGTAGAGATCCGGTATTGGGGTCAGAGTTCCGGGCAGGGGTCCCGGGCCAGGATCCCAGGTTGGGGTCCGGGATGGGGTCGGGGTCCCCGGCCAGGACCCCGGCGTGGGGTCGGGGTCAGGATCTGGGTTGAGGTCCGGTCGGGGTCCAGAGTCGGGTCCCCGGCCGCGGGCACCTGTGGTCGCGCCGCCCCGGGCTCGGCTGCGCCCTGCGCTCGGCCGCGCGTCCTCGGGTAACGTGACTCCCGCCCGCGCCCCTCCCCCCGGCCCTCCCCCGCCGCGCCCCTCCCCCCGCTGTTTCCGGGTTTACATAAACAAGCCGCTCGCCGGTCGCCGGCTTCCGAGTTTTAAATAAACTCTCCCCGCCAGCCCGAGCGCACGCCTCTCACTAGTGTCCCGGCTCTGGGCAAGCCCTTCCCACCCGCGCCCGGGGACCCCCAGGCGGCTCTTGGGGTCGGCAGCCCCACTGCGAGCGAGACCCTAGAGTGCGCCCCGCCCCCTGAGTCTGCGCTGGGGTGGGGGGGATAGACGTGCGCCGGAGGCGGGGGCGTGGGGGGGGCACACGGAGACTGGCCACTTCCGTCCGCCCCGGGGCCTGAGCGCCCCTGCGGCCCGAGCCGGGTGGGCAGGAGCTGGGGCATGACAGCCGGCGGTCGACAACCCCCCTCCCCGCCTCCGGCAGACTCGCCCCGCTGGGAGCTCTTCGTGAAGCGCGCTGCCCCGACCCCGGTCCGGGGGAGGCGGGCTCGCTTGCCTCACCCGCAAACAGGCGCAAAGATCAATACCTGCGTCCCAATGAGCTGCTGACGCTGCCCCACTCCTACTGAAGGTGCCTAAAGGGGCCTCCTGCCGGCCAGGCCCCTTCTAGGAGCGGATCCGCCCGACTGGGCTGCTGCCTAGTTTGCAGCGCGCACGTCCTGCCGGAGCCCGGCAGCCTGGGCCCGGAGAGGAATTCCCTGGTAGCAGGGCTCGCTATCCAAGGAGCACTGGATTCCCCAACCAGCTGCAGAAGAGCAATGAACACAGAAAACACCGTTTTCCAGCCCCCACAGTTAAAGATGCCCAAAAGGGTCAGGAAAATGCGAGGCTCCTAAGAACCCACAACGCTGTCGCCTTTACATATGGAACCGGTGCTGCCGCTCACGCCTGGCCACGTGTACGCGCGGCCTTTTACTTGCAGTCTGGTGCCTAACTGGCAACCTCCTTTTTTGTAACGCGTTCTGTTTAGTCCTTCAACTTCCTGAAACACCGTACAAACGCCTGTGCGCACAGGTGGCCTGCCAGTCATCCGTGAGTGACTCCAAAGCTTTCACGAGTTGAGCGAAAATAGGAAGAGCGGGTGGGGGGTAAACCCAAGGCCAAGGCAGAGAGCAGCTCTGCAGCAAAGAAGGTATACAAGCCAGGCCCGGCTGAGCACCAGCCCTATCCATCTTCTTTCTCCTAGCTGTTGGTTCTAACTTCCCCAGGGTCTTGGCACCCCAGGAAACCAGTATCTGGATAGCAAGAGAATGATGGCCAAGGCCCCTGTGTGAAACCGAGGATCATGCAAGTAGGGGGAGTGGAGCAGGAAAGGAGGAGGGCCGCAGGAGTGTCCATTTTTGCAACTCTGCTGCTAATCAAAAGGTGTCCTCTGCTCTATCCTGCAGGCCCGCTGCCCCCCCCCCCAACACACACACCCAGGGTATTGCTTTTTCCAGAAGCAGATATAACCTGTGAGCCACATGACCACCCCCCTAAAAAATTTTTTCCTCTCATGACCCTTTTCAAATGGCTGCTTTTCTCCAGTGATAAACTATAGTTCACTTTGGCCTGATTTAGTTTCTAATAATAGTTCTAACTTTGAGATGTATGTTGGAGGGCTGTTTTGTTTTAGTTTGCTTTTTTTGCTGACCTTCAGGCAAATGGAAGTTCTGTTTTCCGTTCAGAAGCCACAACATTTCATTTTCTCTCTCTCTCTTTTTTTTTTAACTTTAGCCACCTTCTCACCTCCACCAAAAATTTACACACAAATAACAGCCCTTATCATCTCTTAGACTAAAACTTCTCACTCAGCTGTTGTGTCTGGAGAAAGTGGGTTTACCCTTCTGGGGGCACCTGTGCTCCCCACGGTCAGAATTTAGGACTGCTTTATCCTAAGGCTGAGCTGGTCCCCACCTAGTTTCAGACCTGCAACCAAGGTAACCGGATAGGGTGGCCATTTTTTAACTGCTCCTCTTACCAGCATCCCCCAGTGCCTTTCATCTTGTAAATGGTTTGGAGCTATTTGCCAATTCAGCAGACACTCCTGTCTTGATGGAAATGTTTAGCTTGGCGCTTCCTCTCAGAGGCTGCGGGTGAGCACGGGGCACAGAGCTCCAGCACTGGGTGTGATAGAGCAGCGGGGCCTCTTCTAATCTGGATTAGGAAACAACGCTATGAAGTTAAGTGGCGGGAGAACAGGGCAGGCTTTGTTCTGCTCTCGAGAGCCCCGGGCACTCTGTGTGGAGCAACCTCTGAATGGGTGGGTGGGTGTACCTAAAAGGCCTGCATTTCTCTGCATTCCCCACGCGGAAAAACAGGCACAGGGCCTTTAGAGACAACAGTGCCTAAAGAGCTTTAGCCAGATGCTCTTTAAACTGGACGGGTGTGATGGAGAATCACTGAGGTTCTCAGATGGGCAACTAAAGCCCATGTGGGCTGCGGAGAAGGACAGACCCATGCCCCTAGCCCTCAGCAGGGCAGGCGTGGACCTGTAGGAAGGGCTCTGCCTCTCACGCCCTGCGCCTGCCTATATGAAGGGTTAGATCATGCTTTCTGGTTGGCCTAGTTTTGTAGTCCTTATAAAATGCACCAATATTTGTTTAGTCAAGGGGTCTCATTGCCACTGATGTGCTGTCTCTTAAGCAGAGGCACCTTCAAATGTATTTTCTTAGGAAACAAGACAAATAAACACCACCCCCATAGAGATCTTTTCCTCTTGTAAGAGAAAAAAAGATTTTTTAAATTGCAGACAGACCACCAACTGTTCAAGTTAAGAAATCTAAACTCTGAAAGACCCACATTTTTTAAAAGCAGTGATAAGAAACTTTGAAATAAGCATCCAAAGATTTAATATCAAAACCTCAGCAATTTTTAAAACTTTCCTAACAGTATGAGCTCGTCCTGTAAACATTCCCTGATTGTTTACATTTAAACATTTTCTAAGTTGGGATAAAATGGTAAGAAACATAAAGTACATCTTCCTCCCGTGATACGAAATACGTGGAAATAACATAAGACATCAGGGCACCGACCATACTGACCTTCTTATATTAAGTGTATGGTCTTGAGCTCATGTTTGCTAAAGATAAGGAAGTTCTCCAAGCTGGCAGTCTTTGAAAACTGCAGTGCTAATGCAAATGGAGCCATCATATTTAGTAGAATTGTGCAAAAGGCAGTAGCATTTAGTTTCTAGCACTCCCCAGAAGGAGGTCTGCCCTTATAAAATATAAGTACTCATTACAAACTGGTAAACTTGGCAGTTTTCTTAAAAATAATTTAAATAAAATACTCAGCGCTGATAAGCCATTTGGAAAGGTATCTCCCGGTTTCCACCATGCATTTGCCATCATAATCCCTAACTGGGATGCTAATCACCCCTTTTCCAGGTTGCTTTCAGGCACCTTCAGGAACATGGTAGGTGTTCCAAGCTGCTTTGGTCACGGAGGCTGCTTTTTCTAAAGGCAGGGAGGCCAGACGATCTCGAGCACACTGCCGGTAGCCGCCTCGCCATCATCAGGCTTCAGGGCAGACACTTATGCCATCTTTGTAACTATAAACAAGTAGTTTGAAACTTGGCAGTCCCTTCGCAAACTGTCCTGAAACATTTTCTACGGTTGGAAGGCTTAAGTCTATAAGACTGCAAAATGCCTTGAATTACGGTCTGTGCCCGATGGCACCTTTGATCACTTTTATCTAGTCCTGCGGGTCGAGCCACTGGCGTGATGGCGCCACACAGAGCGGCTCCACAGCGGGAGGCGGTTCACGAGGCCAAGTTTTGGAGAGAATCTGCCACTGACTAAGTTCGTGGAGGGGCGCAGAACCCCCGCGCCTCATTGTGTGACTGGTCTTCGAAGCTCCAGGGCGGCCTTGACCCACTGGGGAAGAAACCAGACCCTCCTTCTTTCCTAAAGAACTCTCACTTCTCCCAAAATATCCTTCCTTTGTGGTTCTGACGGCCTAACCTCGCCCCGTGCCCAAACCGCCCGCATTTGAACTGAGTTTCGACAGCCGGATCCGCCGCGAGGCTGCACCAGCGAAGGCCAAGTGCGCGCACTCAGCGCTAGAGAAGAGGAGACACCTATTGGCAAGAAAGCGCGCTCGAAATCAGGGCTGCTCCGGGGAAACACCAGGGGGACACCGCTTCCCAATCTGTGCAGCGCGCCCGCCGCGCGCCGGGCCGCCCGCGCCCCTCCCTGCGCGCAGACCCTGAACTGGTCTGCTCGCCACTCCCTGGGCCAGGACCCCGCCAGGCGCGGGCCGGACGGGCGCGGACGCGGCGGGCGCCGGGCGCCAGGCTGAGAGCGCGGGGCTGGGGTCCTGGGGGCCACTCCGGGGGGCTGCGACAGCGCCGGCTTACCTTCCTCTGCCGACTTCATGGTGCCGCCGGCGGGCGGCGAGGGCCCCAAAGTTTCTCCGCTCCCGCAGACTGCAGCCGGAGGGCCGAGTGGAAACTTGGAAGGGACTGGAAAACTGGTACTTGGCATCCACGCGGCGGCGGCGGCGGCGGAGAGCAGGAGGAGCAGGAGGAGGAGCGGGAGGAACGGGCGCCTAGCGCCGCCGCCCGGGGTCGGGTCTCCCGAGAAAGGCCCCCTCTCCCCCGGCGGACGCGCTCCCGCCCCGGCTCAGCCTCGCGCACCCCAGAGAAATGTTGTGAGGGGCGTGTGCGCGCGTTGCAGGGCCGGGCTGCGGCCCCGGGACCCCAGCAGGGTGGCGGGTGGCGGGGGCTCGGAGGTGTGCGCCCGCGCCCGGGTCCCCGCGCCCGGCCGCCCGCCCCGGCGCGGTGACTGTGTCGACGAGTTCGGAGTCTCTAAGTCTCGCTCTGACGCAGGGCCGCGCTCTGCCTCCTGCCTTTTTAAAGCTGGAAAATACCTCCCCCGCCTCCCTGCCGGCCCGGCCGCTCCCGCGCCCCCTCCCTGCCGTGACATCACGCCCCCGCCCGCCGGAGCCGGCGCTGGGCCCGGGGGACTAGTCGCCGAGCGCCCGCCCCTCCCCGCGCTGGGCCGCCGCTCGCCCGGCCCGCAGGGCGCGAGGGGGGCTGAAGGGGCGCACGCGGTGTAGGCTGGGGGGCACCCCGCTCGCGGATCAGCCTGGACGCCTGGGTCCACGCGCCTGTCCTGAGAGAGTCACACGCTGCTTTAATGAGGGGGCGGGGAGGGGGGAGCAGGAGACGACAGGGGTGCCGAGAGGGCCCTGCATGCTGAAGTCATTATGTAAAATCGCAGGCTTCCCCCGCTGTGGAAATTTGGAAAAGCGCTTCCACTGGCAGGCCCGAGAAAGGAAATTCCCATCCCGCTAAATTACTAACAGATTGCATGGCAGTCCCGGGACAGGAGTTATTGTCATTTTTATTCTGTAAATATCTGAGCGACCCAGATTGCCTGTTGCAGGGCTGGCTTGGGAGGAGGGGATCGCGGAGAACCACAGGACCCTCCCCGGTCTCCCAGCCGCAGGCCCTTGGCCGGCCCCAATGGGCCGGGGGCGTTTTGTGGGCGCGACTTCGGGGTGTCTGACGGATGGGGGGTTGGTCTGAGAGCTGAGAGCCTGCGCTCAGGGAAGCCTCTCTAACGCCGGCCGTTTCACTTTACACTTTCCTCTTTCAAAGCCTTCTGCTTCTCCTCGGCGCAGATCAGCGGCCAAAACAGGACCATATTTTCCTGTTGGCCTTGGATAGAAGGGACTGGAGTGTTGGAGCGGTTAAAATGTCTGGTGTACAAAAATCATAAATCTACGGCACGACACCCTATGTGATTTAAAATAAACCCAAAGCAGAAGACTTGTTTGCTGCTGGGACTAGGAGGCCTGCAGAACGCGAGTGGGTGCCTGGAGCGACTTCGCGCCCCGGACCCGCGATATTTGACCCAATTGGTGGGTTTCGCTGGCTCCTCGGGTGTGATATTAAACAATAGGAAGCGGCCCAGCGGGTCGATGCCCACGACACCACCGCGGGTTATGGGTTCACCCCTGGGACGTCGATTTGACAGGACTGAAACACGCCTTTCCGCGCAGGTTTCCCCTTCGGGTGGCGGGTGGGTGTCAACTATTTTCAGGTGCCACTACCTGGGGATCTGCTCACACACCGAGAGCCGGGCCTGACACGGGCCTCATGCCCCAGACGCAGGGAGAGGGGACCCCGCGTGAATGCTGTGGCGGGGAGGTGGGGGACCCCACAAGCATGGAGGGTAGGGAGAGCGTCGAGGATGCTGAGGCTGGGAGGGACCCGGTGAGGATGCCCGACGCAGGGGGTGGGGCGTGCATCCAGAGCTATAGGCCTCCAGGGGGCGCCAGGGTCGGGTAGTTCACGCCCCTCTCTTGCCCCCACACCCCTCCCCCGCCTCTTTAAAAAGTTCTTTTCGCGGCAAATCCTGGTGTCCCCAGACCTGGGTTCCAGGGCTTTGCCTGGAGAGTTTGCATGGAGAGTTCCCGCCGCATTACAGGGACAGGCCAGGAGGAGGGGGCCGAGTCGTGAGGAGCGAAGGGACGTCTGGAAAGTTGTGTTAAAATAAAGAACGACTCCCATCCGCTCCCGTCCGCCTCTCTCACGCTTTCACTCGCCGGCGGTCCTAGCGGACCTGGAAGCAGTGCGACCCCCTCCGGCCGGGGGCGCCCCTTGACTGCGGACCGGCCGAGCTGGGGGCTGTTGGCCACCTCCACTCCTCCTCCTCCTCCACCTCCTCCTCCATCTCCTCCTCCTTCTCTTCCTCCAATAAATAATTTTCACTCCATCCAGAAAGGCTCTTTTCCTGTCTGCTCTCAATGCTCTCCTTATTCCCCCGCCCGGGTGACGGAATCCCCGTCTGTTTCCCTCTGTTTAATGCCGTTGCCGGGACCACGGTGGCCGCGCGCCAGGGCGCAGGGAGTTCCGGAGGCGGCGGCGCAGCTCCGCGGCCAGCGCGCCCCCGTGTCCGCCTCGGGCCGCTCCTGCGGCCACCGCGGGGCCACCGGCCTCCGTCCCGCGGCAACGGCCCCCCGCGCTCCCCTTCCGCCTCTCCGGGTCCTCCGGCCTCCTTTCGAGGTGTGTTTATTGCCGCTACTAGGAGAGACGTTACACGGATTTTATTTTAAGAATTGGTGATGACTAACGAAGTTAAAAGGAGCTTAGGACAGAAAACAAGACTATTTTTAGATTACTGTTGTTTCTGTGGATTATTGGGGCAAATACACCCAAAGACGCTTACCGTTTTCAAAGTCCCTTTGGATGCCAAATCCTTTCTCCTGGGGCACACTTGGGCCTCATCCACCCTGCCCAATATTTTCTAGAGACTCTGCAGCGGCGGTTGCTTGGGGTTTTGTGTTTAAGCACAACTACTATGGAGACACCGTCCTCCCTGATGCGGGCGGTCAGAAGGACCTGCGAAGCCCTGACCTGGTTGGAGCCGCCCTGAAGGTGGCTGCTGTGCCCCTCAGCCCTGGGCCCACCTGGCCTGGGGCTTTCCATCCCCCCCCCCCGCCCCCCGCTGCTTCCATAAGCACTGCCCTGCCAGGGGCTCCTGGGCAGGTGCAGTTGGTCCACCCTTTCTTCCTGTCTCAGCCCAATACCCAGCTGTCACTTCTTATTCATGAAAATCACCTCAAAAATCTGCAAGTTGAATGTAAATGCTTTGTTCTTGCCGGACCCACTTCCAATCCAGGGCAGTGGCCAACTTAAAAATTCTCCCATCTAGGAACTCTGAGCATGTGACTCTGCAGGGCGGGTGTGACCTCTTCCTGCAGCACCTTCTGCCAGCTGACGAGAAACACACACGCTCAACAGAGGTGCTGGGAGGTATGCTTGGGGACACTGGCATTTAGCCAGAGTGTGGAGATTGGCATTAAGTTTAAAATCTGAGATATGAAGAGGTTATTTACTTATAAGTAAACTTGGCTGAGGTTTTAAAAAAGCCAGTGTAGGTAAATCTCCAGGTTGTGGCTGAAGCTGAGAAAGAAGGGTTGCACTGTGTCAGCACCCCCAGACTTCCCTTTTCAGCCCATAGATTTAGGGTTTGGAGACTACACTGTGCTTTCACATGTGCAGTCTCTCTTCCGTCCCCTACCCCTTCTCTGGAACCCTGCAGAGTACTTCTTCGTCTCCCTGCATGAACTCACCTGACCAAGAATCTGAGAATCTGAGCACCACCACCAGGTCTAAAACCATATCATTAATCAGTCAACTCCCCTAAGCACATGGTCAGTGCATCAGGGTTAAGTCAAAGTACCCAGCATGGCCCCTGCCTGATGTCCTTCACCCTGGAGCAGCCCACCCTGAGTCTGAGAGTCATCTCCTCCAGAGCCTTCCTCCAGTCCATGCCCCTCATCCCCCACCCCCCGCCTGGATTCTTATTGCCATCTGATACATCTTTGTCCACCTCCATAGCTGCCTCTCACTGCCTTCTGGTGTGGTGACCTTGGGCAGCCTGAGTCTGCTTTATAGTCTAGAACAGAGCCTACGTATTCTCTCTGAGTGTTCCATGTGACTGTGAGAGGACATGTATTCTGCTGTTGGGTGCACTGTCCTACAAGTGTCTGGTAGGCCTGATTGTTTTATGGGGGTGGTTCAAATCTTCTGTTGCCTCGTTGGTCTTCTGTCTGGTGGTTACATCCATTATTGAAAGTGGAATAGGTATTGATGCCTTCAGTATTGTTGTAGGACTGCTGTTTCTCCCTTCCATCAGATTTTGCTTTGTGTATTTTGGGGCTCTGTTGTTAGATGCACATATGTTTATAATTGTTACATCCTCCTGATGGAATGGCCCTGTTATCATTATGAAATCTCTCTTTTTATTGTTAACAACAATTTTTGTGTTAAAACTTATCTTGGGGAGTTCCTTTTGTGGCTCAGCAGTAAGGAACCCAACTAGTATCCATGAGGATGTGGGTTCACTCTCTGGCCTCCCTTCAGTGGGTTAAGGATCAGGCATTGTTGTGAGCCTCAGTGTAGGTCACAGACACGACTTGGATCCTGAGTTGCTGTGGCTGTGGTGTAGGTAGGCAACTACAGCTCCAGTTCAACCCCTAGCTGGGAACTTCCATATGCCACACATGTGGCCCTAAAAAGCAAAAAAAAAAAAAAAAAGCAAACTTTGTCTGACATTGGTGTAGCCACCCCAGCTTTCCTGTACATGTTCTTTGCATAATATATGTTTTCCATTCCTTTAGTACAGTTGTACCTTTGAATCTGAAGTGTGCCTCCTGAGCCAGCTGAAAGTTGTTGGATCATGTTTTTTGTCCAATCTGACAGTCTCTGCCTTTGGATCAGCTTGTTATATTCATCCATATTTATTGGCATAGTTGGATTTATATCTGCCATTTCACTTTTTTGTTTTCTGTTTTTCTCATGTGTGTTTTATTCCTCTATTCCACTTTTTTTTTGCTTTTTTATGTTAAGTGAATGTTTTCTAATGTAGCATTATGAATTCTTTAATGATTTTCTACTCTTAAAATTATTTCTTTAGTGGTTCACCACATATATTTTAACATCACAATCAGCTTCACATTTTTACTAGCTTGTTTCCAGAGATATGCATAAACATCAATCCTATGTGGGTTTATTCCTTTCCCCCCCTTTAATGGTATTATGTTATATAAATGACAAATAGTAATGATGTAAACCCAATGGTACATTGGAATTGTAATTCCTTTACCATCTTTAGTCAGTTCCTTCATCCAGTCCAGCTCTGTTCCACCTACTGCCTTAGTACTTTGATGAAAATATTACACATATATTACATTTCCACTAATTATAGGCCCAACATTACATTATATCTATATTATTTTATACAATTGCTTTTTAAATCAGTTATTAGAAGAAAGGAGGAAAACATACATTTGTACTGCCTTATGAAATTACATAATTACTTTTATCAGCACTCTGTTTTTTCATGTAGATTCAATTTCTCTTCTGGAGTCACTTGCTTTTAGCCTGAAGAACTTCCTTTATTTCTTGTACGGTGGGTCTACTAGCAGCAAACTCTCAGTTTTTGTTTATCTGGGAAAATCTTCATTTCATCCTCATTTTTGAAAGATAGCTTTGCTAAGTATAGGATTCTTGGTTGACAGGTTTTTTTTCTTTTTCCTTTGAGCACTTTGACTATGTTACCCACTGCCTCCTGTCCTTTCATGTCTCTACTAAAAGGCCAGTCTCATTGGGGGCAGTCTTACTGGGGGCCCCTTGTAAGTGACACCATTTCCTTTTGCTGCTTTTAGGATTTTCTCTTGTTTTTGATTCTCAGCATTTTCACTGTGATGCATCAACTGGTGGGTCTCTTTGCATTTATCATTCGTCAAGCTTCCTGGGTGTGTACATTATTGTTTTTCAATAAATTTCTGATGTTTTCAGCCATTATTGCTCTGAATATTTTCCCTCCCTTTCTCTCTCCTCTTTCCTTCTAGGAGCCCCATTATGCATGAGCTGGTACATGGTACCTACATTTCTCTAAGGCTCTCTTCATTTCCCCTCATCCTGTTCTTAGCTTCCATATCTCCATTGGCCTATGTTCAATTTCACTAATTCTTTCTTTCGCCAGTTCAAAACCATTGTTGAGCCCTTCTAGTGAGTCTTTTCCTTGTTATACCTTGACTCTAGAATTTCCATTTGATTCTAGTTTCTATAGTTTCCTCTGTCTTCAGTTACAGTTTCTGTTTAATGTGATGTGTACATACACCCATGGGAGCCCATTATAAAGGTCCTCACATCTTAGGGTTGCTGTCAGTGTTAAACAAGGAAACATATGTTTATAGCAGTGACTGCCCCCTACTAATTGCTCAATAAATGTAATTATTTCAGAGCCATACTGTCATGGGTTGAATTGTGTCTGCCCAAAAGAGGTGTTGGGGTCCTAAGCCCTGATAGCCATGTGGCCTTTGTGGAAATATGTCTTTGCAGATGGGATCAGTGAAGAGGAGATCATTAGGGTGGCCTGACACAGTGTGGCTGTTGTCTTCACAAGAGGAGATGATGGAGGGAGGGCTGGGGCTACAAGTCAAGGACACTGAGGATGCCAGTACCACCAGCAGGAAGAGTCAGAGAGGCCTTCCCTTTCCAGCCTTCAGGGGGAGCCCAACCCTGCTGGTGTCTTGAGAGAGCAGTGAGTGAGAGTTTCTATTGGTCTAAGGCCTCCTGTTTGTGGCACTAAGTTATGTCAGCTCCAAGGAATCAACACAAATGGCAGGGAATGTCTATTTCCTTCCAGGATACCAGGCTGGGTCACATTACCCTGTCTCCTTCCCTCAAATGCCTGTGGCCCATGAAATGCCCACCCAGTGCTCCCTCCAAAGACCTGCTGTGGAGCTTGACTGACAGCCTGGTGGGAGCGACTCTGATGCATTGGGACAATTGCCTCCAGGCCCCTCTTCTCCAGTGTAGGTGACTTTGCCCAGGGACCCCTCCATGTGGGGCACAGGCCACCCTGCTTTCTGAGGACTCCTCCTGGTGCCTCTGCAGCCACTGGGGTTGTGGGGGGTAAGCCTGTAGCACCCCAGGGAAGCCAGGCCCATGGAGACTGAGAAGGAAGGCCACATCCAGTGGCAGATTTGTGGGCCTTGATCACCTGAAAGCCCACCTCTGAGTGTCTCTTGTGGGTGAAGGGACATTTCCCTTTTTCTCTGAGTCCATTTTGATGTGGGGTCTGCCACAGCTCAAGACTTCCCAATCACATGGAGGCGGGTGGCTATCGCAGGTAGAGGGGACAGCAGCTAAACACGGCCAGGAGGATAAACACAGAAAAGACCGGCTCAGAGGCAGATACAAAAGGAGCCACAGGGAGGCAGGCATGGCCTGCACTGGGCCGGGTCCTCAGCATTTACCTGATTCTCCCCCACTCATGCCCACCCACTAGCTTCAGGCCCACATGTCAGCCTGTCCTGCGCTCTGCTCTAGTTCTGAGAGGTCAGAGGGTGTGCAAAGGAGAGGGGTCCTTGGGTTCCTCTGTTTGGCCATCACAGCATCTTCTCCGACCACCACCTTGGCCCTTGGAAAATAAGTTCCATCTCTTGTTTTGGGGTTTGCCCCTGTGGACTTGCAATACTTCCCTTTTGCAAAATAATAACAGTAATAAGAGTCTTCTAGCAGCAAATCTGTTTATTTATTTATTTATTTATTTATTTTGTCTTTTTGTCTGTTCTAGGGCCGCACCCACAGCATATGGAGGTTCCCAGGCTAGGGGTCCAGTTGGAGCTGTAGCCACCAGCCTACACCAGAGCCACAGCAATGTAGGATCCGAGCCACATCTGCAACCTATACCACAGCTCACTGCAATGCCGGACCCTTAACCCACTGAGTGAGGCCAGGGATCAAACTCGCAACCTCATGGTTCCTAGTCGGATTCGTTAACCACTGAGCCATGACGGGAACTCCAAATCTGTTTAATTAAGCAGCAACCCAAGGCAAGCCATTCTCACCACCAGCCTTAGACAGGGAGGCTGTTCTTACTTCCTTTTTCTCTTCTAATTGACTTTCATTTTACACACGGGGCAGTTTTCCTGAGGGGCTGGGCGCAGGAGCCCTCTGGCACAGGCTATGGCACAGGGCTCTGCCCCAGCCAGCAAGGTGGAATCTACCCACGGCTTGGGTCTGCTGAGCTTCCCAAACTATTTTTAAAGTGTTTTTGGTTCAATAAAGCTCTAAACAAGTTTTGCCAGGCACTTTTTCCATTAATTTTTAAACCAGAGTGTATTTCAAGGGAAATTTAATCCATGTGCTTCTGATTCATTTACACTTAACTCATCGAGATGTTGTGTTGAATCGTTTGATGTCCAAGCAGAAGGCGGCTTTTTACAAGCCCGCTTGGCCTTTTTTCCTTCTTGGAAACAGGAAGTGGCATCTCGCCAAAGCATAAATGGACATGAACCCTCAGGGAAGATGCTGTTTCAAATCCGCACCCAAGAGCCTGGGCTGCTGGGGCCCTGGGAGGAGGGTAGGGGGGCTCCGGGCAGGGGGAGCTGTGGCCAGATGGCCAGCACAGCCCACGGGACTCCCCCTACAACACCCCCGCCCCAGGCACCCAGACAGCAAGAGCACCTACACTGTGCTTTTCTTCTTGAAAATTGTGTCAATACTCATAACAAAATTGACGATCTTAACTGTTTTTACATGTATATGTCCCGGCGTCAGGCACACTCGCCCCGTGTGTAGCCATTACACCACCGTCTCCAGGGTTTTCTCAATGGCCCAGAAGGAAACCCGGCCCTAAGAAGCACTAGCTCCCGCCCGTCCATTCTCTGTGAACCTGCTTTTGTGTCCAGGCCCTGCTGTTCGTGGGGTCACAGGCTTTGTCCCTTGGCAAAGGCTTATTTCACTCAGCGTCACGTCTCCAAGGTTCATCCAGGTTGTGGTTTGTGTCATTATTTCCTTCCTCTTCGAGGCTGAATCACATTCCCTTGGGGACATGAGCCACATTCGTCTGCTCAGCCAGGGGCGGGGCTTCAGTTGTTTCCACCTTCCCTGCCTTGGGCACCAGTGCAGGTTTCCCCTGAGACCCCACCTTCTGGAGTGGATTTCAGGATTGTGCATGGTCCTGGGTTTGGCTCTGGGGACACTGGCTGGTGCTGGCCTTGTAGGTGTTGCTGTACCAGCCTCAGGTTGCAAGGACTCACCCCTGGAGGAGACCTCTCAGGGCCCCAGCAGCCTAACCTCAGGGGTGCAGATGCAGCGGGGAGGGGTGGTGGGGCCCCAGGCTGCTGCTCCTGGGGTGCGGTCAGCTCAAAGCTGGAGCCACTTCAGAGAAGATGCAGTGCCTGTCACGGCACAGGACGAGAACAAATCATCTGGGCCTGGGAGCAAAAGGCAGTGTGGCACCTGCAGGGGCTCAGGGCCTGGCTGAAGCTAAGAAACAGCGCAGGATTCTCTGGTCCTGGTCAGAAGGAGCTCTGTGGTTGCCTCCCCTGTGTCCCCATCTCCTTGTCCCTCTCTCCCTCTGTCTCCTTGTCTCTCTATCCCCTCTGTCTCTCTGTCCCTCTGCCTGTCCCTGTCCCTCTGTTTCTGTCTCTCGTCCCCTCATCGTTGCTGTGTGATCAGCACATTGAGCTCACACCCTTGGTCCTCATGAAAGTGTCCTCCAGATCAATCTCTGCTCAAGCTGGGCACAGAGCTGCCAGGTGGGCCAGAGCCAGCCTTGGCGGCCCCTCCTAGGCAGTGTGATGGGGCCCACAATGGCCTGGGGGTCAGGGCAGCAGGGGAGGAGGCTGGGGTCTGCAGCCCAGTGGCTCACCCACCAGCCTAAGGGGCAGTGTCACTGAAATGGCTGCAGTGTCCACCAGGCACACCAGCTGGCTGTCTACCTGCCCGTCCACCTGTCCCCACCATGGTGACCCTGTTTCCTGATTCACATGGGTGCCCCGGGCTAGAGGCTCTGAGGACAGCTCATCCTGCAGACCCTTAGGACCAGGTGCTGGGTGTCAGGGTGGGGTGGGTGGGTGACTGGAGAGTGGGAGTCCAGGCTGCGGGGGCCTCCAGGGAGGGTTTGCCTCACTGGCTGTGACTTGGGATCCCCCCGACCCCTCTGAGCGTTGCTTCCAGATCCAGCCCGGGCCCCTTTCTGTCACCTGCCCCTGTGTTGTGGGGCCTACACGGGTGCCTGGTCTCTCACGCCCTGGGCCAACCCCCAGCTGAGCCCAAACCTGGACCCACTTGGCAGACGAGGGAGATCAGTGCTTGGCCAGGGCACCTGCTTTCTTCTTGCTGCCATTTCAGTTTCTTACCATTTGATCACAAACTGGGGATGGGAGGGTGCGGTCAGGGGGCCAAGGAGAGAAGGGGAGAGAAGGATGAGAATTCCTGAGGGAACCAGTGTTTGGTGGGACAGTGGGCAGAGGCAGTCAGAATGTCCCAGCAGTGCGGGTGTGGAATCAGTGGCCCAGAATGTGTGCCCATGAGGGGGGAGGTCCCTGGTCCCCTGGGAGGCCCTGCTGGGAGGAGGCGGCCACTCAGTGGGAAGAAGAGTCTTGGGTCACAAGGGGCCCTCAGCCCTGCTGAGGGTCCTGCCACGGGCTTCATGCCTAGAGGTGGCTGATGGGGGCAGGAATGGACAGCCCAGCTGGGGTCGGTCGCTGGATGCACCCACGGTCTGTCAGTATCACTTCCAGGGAGCTGCTGTCACTTCCCCAGGGGGCCCCAGGTGCTACTGCCTCACAACCATGGGGACTGAAAACAGGCTCCATAAAGAAACAAGAGCAGCTCCTAGGACTTTGACGAGATGAGAGGCTGGAAGGCGGTGATGGTACATCCCCTCCCTGGCCCAGCTGACATTTTCCAGAACCTTCTCCAGGACCTTCTTCAGGACCTCCTCCAGGAATTTCTCCAGGATCTGTCCCAAGGCAGTGCTTGGGTGGAGGGCTGGGGGGGTGTGCCAGTTAAACTTGACATCTGTTCGTTGTTCTGTTCTATGATTGTGAACAACAGTAGAACTTTCCAGGCTGGGGCAGAGGCTGTGAGATGTGGTCCAGTTAGTGGTAGGTTTGAGTGAAGGCACAGCTGCCTTCCTGCTTCTGTTTGAGGAAAATAGTAAGAATGACAGCAACCTTTCTCCTGGAATGAGACCCCAAAGTCATCATCATGACAACAGCCTCTAGATGCTCAGAGAACCCTGCTGATAAGGACCAAGGAGTGACAATCAGGGAGTGACAATCAGGGCCACTCAGGACAAGAAGATCTCGGTGTCTGATGGACATAGGGTCCAGGTGCCTGAGACAACAGTTGAACACTTCATGGTCAGCTCACTTATGTGTGGATGGTGCCCCCTGCGGTTGTGCCAAGAAGCCCCGGGCTTTACAGAAACCACAAAGCAGGTCCTGGGAACCAAGTTTAAACTCAGAGGCTCCACTTAACCACCCAGGTGTCTGACTTTTCCCAGGATGCTGGACATGGGGAGGAGGTCCCTGGCACAACATGGTCATGAGGCCACAGCCCCAGATCCTGGCCCACTATTACATCATAGACTTAAAACCGTCTGTGCTTGGCCGGTAACAGTGCTGCACATTCAGGTTGGGAAGAGACAAGCCTGATGTGATGTGACAGGAGCCACTTTGCTATTGAACGAACAATACCACAGTGCCCAGGTGTCACCCATGGCTGGGCAGGACCGTGGCCACACTCCTGTCCACCCAGAGTCTCAGGACTGGGAAGCAGTCTTTGTGGATGCAAGTAGTTAGGACTAGGCTATCCTAGAGGCTGTGAGACAGGTGTCCTCACAGAACCAGGACGGGAATCTGGACACAGACATGCAGAGAGCCCAGGCGTGAGGATATAGGCAGAGGTCGGAGTGGTGTGGCCACAGCCAGGAGCATGACAGGACACTTGGGGAGGGGCGTGAGGGTCTCCCCTGGAGCAGGGGTAGCAGGGGATGGTGGCCCTGGACACTGTCATTCCTGACTCCCCCAGAACCCAGCAGGGGAACTTTTCGACACGTGGATCCTGGGCCCAAAGGCCTCCACCCGGAACCTGGGACCCTGCCTGGGACAGCCCCTTGGTCTCTGCTGGGGGGTGGGGGTGAGTGGGGGAGAGGCTCCGCTGTGGTGGGGGATGTCACCATGACCCAGGAATCCTTCTCACGGGGCCCTGTGTTTTGGCTTCTGGGTGCGTGCCTCCCAGGCCGGTTTGAGTTTAGCCTTTTCTTCCTCTGCTCAGAAGTTGTGTCTGCTCTCTGGCCCCTGGAGCTCCAAAGCCCTGCCCAGGCCTCAGCCCGGAGCCTTTTGGCCTCGAACCCAGCTCTCCCTCCAGACCCAACCAGCCACTGCACCAGGGGACAGATGGCAGAGCTCAGGCAGCTGGAGGAGGGGGACAAGGGGCGATGTAGGTCCTGGCCTCCTTGCAGGGGTGCCCGCCTCCCTGGAAGTGGACACCACGTGTCCCATGGTGGCCAGTGGCCCTTGGTGGGAGCCTCAATGGCCTGGGACCAAACCCAGATGCTGCTGGCAGAGAGGACAGGTGGTGACCATCCACATCCACGAGTGTCCTTGAAGGGCCCTGCCACACGCAGGACTCAGCTTCTGTGGCCTCCTGGGAGCCAGGATCCTGATAGCCACCAGCAGAGCAGTCCTGTGGCCCCCTGTCCAGGTCGACTTTAGGGGAACAGACCTTCAAAATGCTGAAAGCATTTGTCTTCAAGGACTGTGCCACTCAGGCTTCATCAGGGCAAGTGTGGGGGCCTCTGCCTCGAGGGTCCCACATTCTCAGGGACCTTGCAGGGACCTGGCTGGCATCCCCCTTTCCAGCTGAGGCCAAGAGGTGAGGGTGGGTGGGCCTGGAAGCCATTTCCAGGAACAGAGTTGGAAAACAGCATAGGGGTGGCGGGTTCCTCTGTCTTTAAAATCATGTAGCTATAAAATTTGGAAAATTCTGCTATTGAGTGTTTTTAGATTCAGGAAAAGGGATACAAGATCCGGTCCTTCTGGGCCCCCCGGTTCCGCTCAGCCACTGTCTGAGACTTAAGGACAGAACCTTCCAGACTCACCTGGAGCCTTCCTCCATCAGGAAGGGGGCTGTGGCCCAGGATGGGCGGGGGAGGTGGGGCCGGCTGGCAGGTCTCCCTGAAGGGATTAGGAGCCACATGGCTGTTCACAGGGGAAGGCGCCACGTATATCCAGACGTCCGTGGGTGCAGGCAGGTTATTCCAGGTGACAAAGTCCAGGTCCTCGGGGAACCACACTTTCTGCACTGTTCCAGCCCAAGGAGACAGACACCCTGATTCCTCAGCAAAGAGGAAGCAGCCTGGACCTGCTGCTGCCACGCCGCATTTCTGAGCTTCCAGCACCGCCTTCTGGAATCGCCTGCAATTACAGCTGCTGCCAGTGGCCAAGGCGTTTCCTGTTTATTGGTGCCTGCAGGAGCTGGAGGAGCAGGGCCTGCTTGGTCCCAAAAAACCCGCGACCTGGGGCCATCAGGAAAGTAGCTATGGCACCCCCTTCCTCGGGTCACCAATTGGTGTCACCTGCCTGTTTTGCCCTGGGCCCATCCCAGCCCCACTCCAAAACTCAGGCCACATGCTCCTTGCCCAGCTCCCCACGGCCAGAACATAGGGACACTAGGACAGATGAGGATTTAGTGGAGAGTCAGGGAACCCAGCACAGCCCCTCCTGTGTGGACGCCAACTGCTCCAAGTGGAAAATGATTCCAAGATAAGGAGCTTTGGGAGAGAACATGCAGGAAGGTCCCACCAGGGTATGGACCTGCCCAGACTGGTGGGCGGCCTCCCAGCAGTCCAGGCTTGGCTGTGAGGGGGGACACAGGACTGTCCAGAACAGGTGTTAAGGGAGCTGAGGGCTTGGCAGCTGCAGGCCTTGCGGGGTGGACCTGGCCACGGGGCCAGGCAGAGCTGGGAAGGACCCCTCCCACCTTGGACTGAGGACACTCCAGGCCTGCCCTGCGGCCCCCTCGCCAGGAACGGCATGCGTGGTCGCCTTGGAGAGGTGGCGCTTCAGGGGAACAAAGCCTGACCCTGGCCTGAGGGCACTGGTGACCCTATCCCCCCATGTCCCCCCAGATCTTACCTGCATGGGGTGGGGATGTAGCCACGGGCCAGGTCACTTAAAACTTCACAGAGGCCAAGTCTCTCCCCCTCCTTCATTGTTGGTCTAGGGTTTTCTTAGGTGTCAGATGACACCTGACATCACTGTCCCAGGATGGGGACACGTCCAAGCACTGGGCCCTGGGTACTGAGGTCACCCAGGGGGCTCGTGTCATGAACTGGGAGGCCCACAAGACAGCGACCCCTGAACTGTGGTCCAGCCAGGCTGAGCGCCCGGAATGTGGCTGCGTTCCTGGGGTTGGTGGCACCACCCACCTGAGAACCTGATTCTAGGCCAGGCTCCTCCCACCTGCCATCCACGTTGCATCAGTCATGTCTCCTGACCACCCAGCTGAGTGTCCTCTACTGCCTGTGAACATGTACAGACCCACACACACCCTCCCACTGACCTTGACCTCATGTTTCTCTGCCTTTGTCACACTTGCGGAGGACAATTTCTCTCTCTGCGTGAAATGTCCAGGGACTTCTCAGGGCAATGGGGCTGGCACAGCCTGAGCCCTCCTCACCCGCCACCTCTTCCCCCACCGTATCAGTTCTCCCAGAGTCCCCTCTGGGGCTGAGCAGTAGCTGCTCCCTTAGGATGCAGGTCCATGCAAACCAGTGGCTCTGAGAGGTGCTGCAACAGCGACACCTTGTGGGGGGTGGAGGAACGGCCACCAGGAAAGGTCCAGGTGGGCCAAGGAGCAGATCCTCTGCCCACCTCCATCTGCGGCTTGGGGGGGCCTGGGAGGAGCTGGTGTGGGACCACAGACCCACAGCCTGGAGCAGCCCTTGGGTGGAGAAGCCCAAAGTGCCCAGAGACTCCCCATCCCCTGGGAGAGCAGGTGCCCCGAGAGTCAGCCCCAGAGCCGCCCCGGGTTGTCCACAGCACAGCAGCCTGTGCCCCAGCCGGGAGACAAGGCAGGCTTCCCACCCAACATCAGGGAGGCGCGTGGTGATGACTGAGTACCAGGCAGTGGCATATGGACATGGAGTGGCTGGGAGTCTAAGGGTGACATTACAGATGTAAAAGAAGCAGGCTCAGAAACAGGCTTGGCCAACAGTGGGGCCTGAGCAGCATGTGGCTACAGTGCATACTCATCTCTCTGTGCCACGTGGCTTCTGTGGGCCTGAGGAGCGTGTAAGCACCTTTGGGAGGCATGAGGGTGGCAGCACAGACCCTGGCTGTGACAGCATCTAGACTTTATTTGAGTTAAGAAGGAATGACTTTCTCTATCATGACATCAAAGAAAGAATTTGAATGTTAGGAAACAGCAGCGTATTAAGTAAACTTTCATTTCTCCGAGTGCTGAGTGTGCCAGAGTAAGATGAACGCTTTACAGCAGCAGTGAGACGACGAGGGCTCATTCTCAATAGAAACTCAAGCTGCTGCGATGTAGAAATTAAATTCTGAAAAACAATAAAAAAAGAAAGGAAGGACATCTGGCCCCTGCATGGATAAGGCGCGGCCGGTCCCCGGCGCCCAGTCTGGGGCTCCCTCCTGGGCCTTCCTCGCGTCCCTCAGTGGCCGCTGCACGGCCACATCCAGTGGTCCCGGGGCCTGGCCTGTCTGTGGCAGGTGTGCAGCCCTAGGAGGTGAGCTTGGAGTAGCTGGGAGGGGACAGCTTCCGCCTCAAGTACTTCAGGACGTAGAGGGGCAGGCAGCTGACCACGGTGATGGCTGACACTTTCCACACGAAGGTCACGGTCGTGATGAAGGCAACATCTGGAGAAAGAAACCCAGCACAGGAGTAAGAACCCGGATTGGAGAGAACCCGGGCCCTCTCTGAATTGTGCCCTTGGAGCCCTGCCCTCCCTGTGAGGGCACCATGAACTCTGGACAGAGGACTCAGACCCGAGTGCCCCCTGAGGGAACCCCTGTGACTGGTGTGGACCACCAGGCTCATCCCCTTATCTTACCGCAGGACCGGCCACCCTGCTGTCCCTGCCTGCCTGCCCCCAAGCCCCTAGTCTCTGGGACAGAGGACGCACCCCTGGCGACCTCGCAGTAACAGGCCCACCTTTCTGGGTGAGAAGAGCCAGATGCAAAGCTGGACCATGTGTTCAAACCTAAAATGAGAAACTCCTGCAGGATGTCACCAGAATTGGGGCGAATCTCCCTAGTGGGAGTCAGGGACTTGGGGGCTCAGGAAAGCGCAGGGAACCACTCACTGGCCAGTGCATGGTGCACGTGGGGTCCCATGCTATATGAAACCACATTTTGAAAACCCCAAAAGTGTCTTCAGGGGGTCAACAACAAAAATTAAAAGGCACACAGTTGCCTTACAGACATGAGTGCTCGTCAGTGGATGTGGGACACCCCACACCCACCCCTTGATGAGCCTCAAACCCCGACAGGGCCCAGGGCCACTGCACGGCCATTAGGCGGGTAGAGCCCACAGCAAACAGAGGAGAAACAATGAATTCTCATCAGTTAAGCATCTCGGTCAATGTTGTTCTCTTAATTTCTACACTCTTGAAAGAAGTGACAACTCCACTGACCCAAGACCCCCTGCCTGTACCTGTTCCAGACAAAACAGGGGCTAAGACATGATGGACATGCTTTGGGGTGTCAGGGTGCTGGACGTGCTCAACCTGCGAGTGGAGCAAAGACGACTGTGGGCCAGGCTGCATCTGTGGCTGCTGTCCTTGTCTGGAGCCAGCCCCAAGACCCTCTGGGACAACTGCACTCGGTAACAGATTCTGTATCTTGCCTGGAAACAAACACGCCCGTCTGGATGACACCTATAAAGTTCCACTTAGTGTCAAAATGCAAAACCTGCTTGTTGTCCGCATGCACGAGGCACCTCGAGGGACCCCAGTCCTGAACCCCATGCATGAACATGTCTCCTTGGGTCCTGGGGGGGTGCTTGGGCCTCTGCTTCCTGTCATCTCTGCCGGACTCACAAGGGCCTGGGGGCGACCGGCCAGCTGCTCCCCAGGGTGACCTCTGCTGTGTAATTGGTGCATTTATTTACACCAGGATGGGGGAGGCACAGCCGGAGCCAAGAGCCGTGAGAATAAGACGGGCACTAATTCACATTCACACGGGAAAGCAGATGTTTACTCTTAAAACAAAATAGCTAAGACACTGCAATCTGCAAATAAGCATTTCTTCTGCACCACAGCTATTTTTTTGATGAATGTTTCTTTTAATACAAAACCATGAATTTTGAGTTTTTTTTCTAGCTCTATATTCACCACTGTGTTAGGTACTTGAATGTGAATTCATCCAACTTCTGCTTTTATGATGGAATTCCTTTCACTTCTCTACCACCTATAAGATGCTAAAGTTATGCAAGAGGAAAAAAACTGGTAAATCCCTCCTGTTGAAACTTGCCAGGCAGACACTGGTTTTGTACTGTAGGGTCCTGGTGAGGAGGATGGTAACACTCAAAATACGGTGTCTGGATGTCACAATCACTTCATGGTGCACGGACTGCTCTCCTCCACTGACACAAACGTGGAGCTCTTGTCTTTCTGGTCAGGCCGCTCGCCTTAGGGACAGGAAGTAGACGCCGACTTTGCATTTCAAGGAGCAAGGCTTTGCCTTGGGTGAGTGTTCTGACAGAGGAGCGTGGGGCTGGCTCTGATAAGGCGGTAGGATGAGGGTGGGCTGGAGCACCAGCTGTGGATGGGCAGCAGGAGTCACGGATGGGCTGAGGACAGTCATGTGCAGGAGCGGGGTGCACATCCCAGGTCAGTGCCTCTTCTGTCTGTGGAGTGAGGGATGCCCACGGCCACTGCCAGCCTGCGCCCAGCGCTCACCCCTAGCAAACAGGCTGCTTCCCAGGGTCCCTGCTGGTAGCAGGTGTAGGACAGGAGAGAAGAGGGCAGCAATGTGACAGGGTGCGCAGGATGCAGGCAGTTGGGCTGCTTGCGGGCGGCAGAGGCCACAAAGGGCTCTGTGACCTCTCAGCATGGCCCTGGGGTCTGGCTCCACCCAGGAAGCCCTCCTGTGGCGTCAGCTGCTTCAATTAGGAAAAGGGACAGATATGAGCTCTTGGGGGGGAGAATTCCAAACAACTTCAATCTCTTTAAAAGCTGAGACAGTGGAAACATCAATTTTATTTACTACTGTGAGGAGTGTATGCTTTCCACAAAAATAAGCCTCTGTGTTGTGAAGCTGACTGATGGGGGTTTTACTGTGATCTGCAATCTAAGATAATGTATTAAGATGTAAAAATGAAAAATGTTTAAAAGCCAATAATAGACGATTTCAAAGCAACTTACCGAAATATTCATTTAGAAAAGCAAGTGAGGCTACATAGCAGCCCAGGCTGAGGAACTGGGCCACAACCATCAGCCAGTGCCACGTCCTGACGGTCAGGGCCACCATCAGCAGCTCCGTGAGGATGAGGGCTGTGAAGGAGATGGCCACCACGTGGACAAACTCGGACTCGAAAAGCACCAGGGCCCCATACATGAGAATGCCGCCTGGAAAACAGCAAGTGAGGGGGGCTTCAGCAGCTGGCCCGTGTGGAGCTCAAGTTCTGTTGCTATGGCAGCCGTGGCAAGGCCATCACAGAGCCGCTAAGTGACACTAACAACTCATGCTCATGTTGATTGAGGATGTGTTGAACCCCGGACTAGGAATAAAGTGAGATGTGGGTGGGCAGAGGGCTCGGGAGGACAGCCAAGCAGCAGTTCAGCCAGCGTAGCAGCATGCGTTTCACGTAAGCTCCCGGATCCGTCACTAGTGACACTTTCCACAATCACCCTCAACACCAAGTCAAGGGCAGCTGGCTACTGATGGCATAACTCAGATTTCTCCAAATCCTGCTATCACACCAAGAAAGCAAGCCATGCTGTGGGGCAGATAGTGATAAGCGCCTATTAAATGTCTCTGGATCGTCATTTCTTTAAAAGCAGGCCTGATTTTGGGTAAAGGATGCCACCCATACTACACTATGAGGAGGCCTGCAGGACCAGTTGCTGGAATATCATTTACAATATAAATAGAAGGCAACAGGCAACTGCTGAGGAAATGGTCCGTTTGGTTTTCTCTGGCTGTGCCCACGGCATGCAAAACTTCCCGGGCCAGGGATCAAACCTGAGCCACTGCAGTGACAAAACCTGATCCTTAACCTGCTGAGCCACCCAGGCACTCCTAAATGTTCAGCTTTGAGAATATAACCGGGAGGTGAAGATAATACTGTTTTTCGTTTGTTTGTTTTTTTTTGTTTGTTTTGTTTTGCTTTTTAGGGCCTCACCTGCAGCACATGGACGTTCCCAGGTTAGGGGTAGAATCTGAACGACAGCTGCCTGCCTACACCACAGCCCCAGCAACACCAGATCCTTAACCCACTGAGGCATCCCAGGGATTGAACTGCATCCCCATGGATACTAGCTGGGTTCATTACTGCTGAGCCACAATGAGAACTCCCAAGACAACAGTATTAACAGAACTCCAACTCTCAGCTCGGGAAAGTAGGGCCTGTCTTACCTTGGTAAACGCTGATCAAAACCCAGACAAGGAAGGTCTTGAAGGACAAGGATCTCCCCTGGATAAACAGTGGAAGAGCTGGTTAAAGGTGGAGCACTAGGTATGGGTAAGCTGTGTAATACCCCTGTCCCCAAGCTCAGTCCAAATACTGATCCAGCCTCCTGCCTGTGCTCCGAGCCACCCACTCCATGTGGTTTATGGTAAAGTGGTTGGAATCCTGTATTGGATCTTTGGTGACCTTTAAGCCACAGTGCTCCACTCCCTGGCTTCCTAGTAACCCAGGATCGACACGCATAAATGTTTAAATAAGCCAGGGCACAAAAACTTCTTGTGTCGTCAAGGTAACTTCCCTTCGCTTTATTTCTCAGGAATAAGTTTTCCTCTATCTACTTCTCAGGGTTTTTTTTTTCTTTTTTTTTTTTTGTCTTTTTAGGATTGCACTCGCGGCATATGCAACTTTCCAGGCTAGGGGTTGAACTGGAGCTGCAGCCACAGCCCCAGGAACACAGGATCCAAGCTGCATCTGCGACCTACACCACAGCTCACAGCAACGCTGGATCCTTAACCCACTGAGCAAGGCCAGGGATCAAGCCCGCAACCTCATGGTTCCTAGTCAGATTCATTTCCGTTGCACCACGACGGGAACTCCTGCTGCTTCTCAGTTTCTTTAGTGAAAAAGGACAGTCTACCACAACTGAAGTCAGGATTTAAATCCAAGATCCCTTCTAGAGAAGATGTCACATAGGTAAGTCCAATGCAAACAAGGGTTTCTCTCACAGTAACCCTCACACCCTTTATTCTGCCGCATCTGCTCTGACCACACTTTTGGAGACGTTTCTAAGGAGGAAGCCCAGGTCACAAACCAAACCCTGATCTGCTCCTGTGGGTTCACTGAGGCCGTGGGGGCCACGGGTGTCGAAGCTTGTCATGTGCACTCCTCGAATTGCCCCCCTCCCTTGAGGTTCGGCCTCTCGCAGCAGGCAGACCCCTTCCCACTTGCAGCTGGAGGAACACCAGCAGTTGGGTGTTTACCCAAGTCAGGCTGAGGTCAGCTCAGTGTCAAGCTGAGAATGCATGGCTGAGAGCATTCCTCAGGGGCATGTGCTCTCCTCACAAAGCACAGGAGCCAGCATTTCTTTCATCTCCAGTTATGACCTAGCACCACCCTTACTCAGGTGTCAACCTGCTTCGATTTTGGCTGCCAGGAGCTCTTCCAGCCGATTCCTGTGTGGTTTTTACACGCAGTCTCCTTGCTGCTGGAGTGACTGGTGAACACGGGCCCTGACATCTCTGCCCCAAGCCAAGAGCTGCAGCCCTGCATGCACACTGGCCCAGCCCAACTGCCTCCCATAGGAGGCCTGGTTCCTATCACTAAGCTCAGCCCAGCACCCCCTACCCACCCTGCTATGTATATGCCACTCCTGTCCTGTGCATGGAGCCCATGTCAAGTCTGCACTCCTGCTCCGGGGTGGGCGGGCCTGTGGGTTCATGCAGGTGCAGGCACAGGCCCAGCAATCTGCCCACAGATGGGTCCCCTCACCCCTCTCCAGTCACTCCCTCCCCCGCAACCCCTGGCAACCCCCCCACTCTGTCCACCAGTCCTGTGTTTCCCAGGTAAGTGGGGGTCACACAAACTTCTAAGTCTGGTTGCCTCTGTGCAGCAAAGCCCATCCACGATTCATCTATGTTGCTGGGGGTTTTCTTCTTGCTGCTGATGCTATTCCATTGACGGCTGCATCCTCACTGGATGAAGGACAATAGCTGTTCCACTTTGGGGCAATTATGATGAAACTGCCACAAGCACTTCTACACATGATTCTGAGAGAACTTACATTTTCATTTCTCTTGAGTAAACACCTTGGAGAAGGCCTGCTGGGTCATGTGGTAAGGGTATGCTTAACCGCACAAGAAACCGCCGAACCAGCTTGCAGAGGTGCTGTTACCACTGTGCATTCCTGCCAGCATGTGGTGCTGTCAGCGTTTTAGATTTCTGCCATCCTGATAGGCTGTAGTGGTGTCTCATTTTAATTTGCAATTTCCCGATAAAAAATGACATCGAGCGTTTTTCATAAAAGTGATTACTTGCCATCTGTACATCATCATCCTTGGAGTGGTGTCAGTTTAGGTCTTTTGCCCATTTAAAGACTTGGGGAGTTTTCTTTTTGAGTTTTGAGGGTTCTTTATATATTCTAAACACAGGTCCTTTATCAAAAGTGTCTTTTGCAAATATTTTTCATTTTTTTAACAATGTAGTTCATAGAAATAACATTTTTAATTAAGCTGCAAGTCCAATTTATCAATTTTTCCTTTATGAATCATGTTTCTGACCCCCATATCTAAAAACTCCTTGCCTAACCTAAGATCATGCACAATTTCTTCTATATTTTCTCTAGATGATATACAGTTTCACGTTTTACACTTAGGTCTGTGGCGCATGTTAACTGAACTTATATCTAAGACCTGGGCTGTGGTCAACAGGTGGCCAGCTGGCCCAATGTCACCTGTTAAGAAGGCGGATTTCCATTCGTGTTGGTCAAAGACTGGCTGACATAAGTGGCTGCACGCTTGGGCACTCTCTTCCATGCACTGACCCACGCGTCTGTCCTTTGCCAGGACACGTTCCTTGATTGCTATTCGGTACTGTGAGTCTTCCAACTTGGCTCTTTTTCAAATTTGTTTTGGGTAATTCTATTTCCTTTGCTTTTCCATATAAAGTTTAGAATCAGCTTGTCAATATTCAACAACACCGAATCTCCCAAACCACAAACATTCATTTAAGTCTTTTTAAAATTCCTTTCAGCAGGTTTTACAGTTTTTAGCATAAAGATCCTGAACATATTTTGTTGGAGTTACACGAAAGTATTTCACTTTTTCATGCTATTTAAAACAGTGTTTAAAAGTTTCTTCAGATCTTGATTGTTTGTTGCTACCATATAAAATTAGAAATAATTTAACATATTTGTTTTCTTTGTATCCTGCAACTTTACTAAACTTACTAGTAGTCTAGGAGAGTTGTTTTTTTTTTTTTTTTGGTGGATTATTTGGGATTTTCTACACACACAATCACGGCATCTGTAAATAGATATTTTTATTTCTTCCTTTCTAATTTCTATACCTTTCATTTCCCTTTCTTCATCAATTATCTTTTAAATTATAAAAGGCTATAAATACATAGTTCAAAAGTTAAAATCATTTTGAGAATATTCAACAGAAAATAAAAACTGTGCAGTAGCCTTGATAGTTTCTTGCCTAAAGGCTTCAAGGAATTTTACAAAGGACTGTTCATCACCTACTTGGCATCATGACAATCAGCACAACTATTACTCACAGGTCTCTGTACTTAGTGGTTTAACTTATCCCTAACATAACACTATGAATTGGTAACTGAACTCACAGCTACAAATCTGAACTACTCAAGACCACACGGGCTGGCATAGCTCACCACGGTCACATAAGTCCTGATCCTGGGCTCGGGCTCTGATGCTTTTCATAAAAGGATAAATGGCGTCACCTCTGCAGCTAGGACAGGGGTGAGCATGTGGCTTCCTCTCCTGCTGGCAGCACCCAGAAAATCAGAACCGACAGGATTCATCAGGAGTAAAGCTTAATAATTTATAGCTGACTGAGCCCCCAGAAGAAGAGGGGACACCAGAACACTGTGCAGATGCTCCTCTTCCGGAAAGAATGAAAACAACACATGGGCTGGGGAGAGGAAGGGAATGTTGCTTCTTTGTGAAACTGGCCCAGCCCCTCCCTCATCTGCTCAGTGGAAGTAGACAGCCGCTCCCGTGTCCATGCCTGCAGGTGCAGAAGCTTCAAGAAAAATGCTCACTTTTTATCGAGGTGACTGGCTGAGTACCTTAGTGCTACTTAGAGCTTCAAAGGCTCTAAAGTGTATTCCATGTATAAAGGAACATAGACTATGAAGAAAAAGCATAGATCTCAGAGAAAATAAGTGACTGAACTCTTGTCAAAACAATTCTGGCACGATGTCCTGACTTTAGGATCCTGAAATATTCTATTGTTGGCACCTGAACAAGACACAGCTTAATCAGAACTGGACGTGGTTTCTGGACACCCCCAAGGTTAAGTGTATCAGCTAAACACACGGATGTACTGACCTGCGGCTACAGCTGGAGGTGGTTGGCTCCTGAGCTTGTGACCTTGTGCTCTCTTGTCACCAGAGTAACTTAGCCACCTACAAAGAACAGCTCTAGGGGGCATAACCAAAATCCCTGGAAGCAGTGAAAAGGACTGTCCTGTAACTGTGGGTACATTTACATGCAGTCCTCCTGAGAATTCCTCCTGCCTGGACCATCCAGCAGCATCACCTGGGCTGACCTGGTGACCTTAACGCCATCAGCCTCAAGTACCTATGTTCAGGAAGCTCACCTAGTTTATATTGATGAAAAGCCTGTTTCTCCTTCACATTTGTGAAGGAAACTGGGGCTTTTGGAAATAAGAAAACACACAATCTGCTAGTTATAATTATTCACAATAGCTTCCTGTAGATTTTGAATCATCATTCCTCTTCTGTTTTACAGAATGATGGTGGCTATCATTTTAGGATATTAAACCACAGTTTCTCTTCTACTTGTAAAACTCACAACAAGCGATACCTTCATTATGCTAATAATGCTTTATATTTGCTTTATGTCTATATCTCATTATCAAGTACAATGCTTGATATTTTATCTTACTTGATACCACCCTGTTGAACCAGCTTCACTTTTGCCCTGATTATAAAAGTAATATGAGCATTTTATATTTTTTCCAAGGGACCTTACAATCTTAAACTCATCAGAACCTTGCAGTAACACCATCGAATCCAAGTATCTCCTTGAGGACTGCCCAGCACCTCTGGGCCTGGCTGGAGGTTGGCTGACTCCCGTTGTACTAGCAACACCTGATTTAATTCTTCCTCCATTACAATACCCCACTACAACAGCCCTAAAAATCTGAGGCGATCGTTTCAGGTTATCAGCTGGAAATCGGAATTTAACTGAGGTGAGTGGATTCTGTTCTGTGTGGGAAGGTTCTGAAGTCACCACAGCTGGCGTCCGGAGAGCTGGGCTTGGCTTCCATGCAGGGAGCATTTTTTCCATGCTACAAAACATGCTTTCATGAAAAGTAGGATTTAAAGGTTCTTCCAGGGATACTTAATCCTAACAGAGCACAGCGCTGGGCTGTCCCGTGCAGTCTCAGGGAGGGGACTTTTCTCTCGGTAGCATCAGCCCAACCACAGCTACAGGTCCAGGGGAGACGCTGACTGCCTGTCCCTTTTCGGGCAGAATCCTCAAATGCACAACTAGAGAAGACTGGGGCATCCTGGAGGTTCTGCTCAGACTCTGGGAGTTTTGTTTTGTTTTAATAAATAGCTGCACCCATGGCATATGGAAGTTCCTGGGCCAGGGATTGAATCTGAGTTCAGCTGCAGCAACACTGATCCTTTAACCCACTGCCAGGTCGGGGATGGAATCTGAGCTTCTGCAGCAACCGGAGCCACTGCAGTTGGATATATATATATATATTTTTTGGTCTTTTTTTGTTTTGTCTTTTTAGGGCTGTACCCACAGCATATGGAGGTTCCCAGGCTAGGGGTCCAATCGAGCTGTAGCCACTAGCCTACGCCACAGCCACCTGGGATCCGAGCCACGTCTGTGACCTACACCACAGCTTACAGCAACACCGGATCCTTAACCAGTTGAGCAAGGCCAGGGATCAAACCTGCATCCTCATGGATGCTAGTTGGGTTCACTAACAACTGAGCCATGACAGGTACTCCTGCAGTTGGATTCTTAATCCTTTGTGCCACGGCAGGAAATCCCAGACTATGGGATTTCTAGCTGCTGGAGCTGAGCCTGCACCACGTGGATGGGGAGTAGGCCCTGCCCAGGGGCCACGGGAGTGGGTGGAGCCCCAGCTCAGATTCATCCCTTGCCCAGAAAGTGGAGTGAGCGCTCAGCCACTGGGCGCTAAACTCCCAGAGGTTCTGCAGGTGGCTACAGTGTGCTACCAGTGCTAGAGCGGGGCGGCTCTGTGGGTGTTCTGGGGGCTAACGGGCCGCACCTTGGTGAGGTCCTTGTAGAGCTCGGGGTACAGCATCGCCATCTCCGGCTTCACGTCTCGGTCCAGCACCAGAGAGAACACGGGGAACATGGTGTAGACCGTCGCGTACCTGGAGCGGAAGCAGAGGGAGGTTACACTCCTTGAGCCAGAGGCAATGGTTCAAACCCTAAAGAGAACAGAAACAAGCTGGCAACCGAGTAAGTCTTGTCCTAAAACTTAATCTGACACGCATCATGGGAGAAGGTCTCTGAGCCATAAATGGAATCAATCTCTTCCTGTTTAATAAAACCTTTTACTTTGCTATCACTGTAGACGTTATCAGAGGTAACGCAGGGAGACCCCACAGGCCCTTTGACCAGCCTCCCCCAGTGGTAGCATCTGGCGGCCAGGATGCCCACAGGCACGTCCGACACAGCACCCACCCCCACCGGGCCCTGGAGCCAGGTTCTCTCCCCCACTCCCAAGGCCCCGGCAACCACTCATATGTTCATCTTGTAACTTGTCCCTTCAGGGTGACATGTGTGCATCAGCAGGTGACCCTGGGGTTTGGCTCCTCTTTCAGGCCACATCCCTGGAGGGTCATGAGGTGTGACCGTAGAAGGCCACTCCGGTGCTGAGGATGGCCCAGTGCCGTACCCCAGTCACTCCCCAGAGTGCAGCTGGGCCATTCCCAGCTTGATTGCTACAACTGCTATGACCATTCCCTGTGCAGGTTCTTTTGTAAAATGAAGCTTCACTTATTTCAGATGGGGCGCAGGCACTGGTCACATGGCAGCTGCATGTCTGGTTTTATAGGAGGCTGCCCAGCTGCTTTCCAGAGTGGCCGCTCCATTTTACATCCCCACCAGCTTCTCTGAATTCTCAGCCCCACCACCGACCACCCCACCGACCACCCCCAGTCCCCGCCATCACCAGCACACAGGCTGGCCTGCTCCCTGCAAGTCCCAGGGACTGGACAGCACGCTGTGGGCCTTGTGTCCGCTGCCCCTCTGGGCTGGGAGAAGTGACACGGTTGGATCTTGGCCGTCAGCAGTGCGCGTCTGGGCTACTCAGGCTTTGGCTGCCATTAATAAAGGACGGACATTCTTCCTGTGGCAACAGGTAAACCAGATGAGGGGGTTGTTGGGTCGTAGGTAAGGGTGTGTTTGGTCTTATAAAAACCAACCCACCGCTCTCTGTAGCCTCAGCATCTGCATTCCTGCCAGGAACTGTAAAGGCCAGGCGCCACTCAGCAGGCTTCCAAGTGCTAGCTCTGAGGGCTGAAGTTTGTTTCCTGTAACTGAGTCATTAATATCTTTTCATTGGCTATTCTTACAACTTCTTTTGTAATGGGTTCAAATCTTTAGCCTTTTCTTCAAACATTGACTTGTCTGGAGCTCATTAAATATTCTGGATACAAAGTTCTAATCAGATATACATACTGAAAATATTTTTTCTCAGTCTGCCTTTTTACTTGATTACTGTTGTCTTTAGAAGAGTGAGGACTGGCTTTGATGAAGCCCACCTTGCCAACATTTTCTTGAACAGTTCATACATGTTGTGCCCAAGGGAACTCAGACCACAAGGTGACCTGGGGGCGTCTCCTGGGAGCTGCTGCCCTCTCTTGAGGGACACCTCGGCTAGTGCAGACCACCACGTCCCCAAGTATGCTGCCTGAACATGGTATGTGGGCAGGCGCTGGGCAACGGAGACATTTGGTTTGACGATATTGAGTCGGCCTTAATGAACCTTCCGTGTTCTGCTGTGGCATGTGGTGCTTCCCCAAGGATCTTGCTAGGGGCGGCTTTTTGGGGGGGTGGGGACAGCCTCTCCCAGAATCTCAGTTAGGTGGGCAAACACTAGTGTAGGCTAAGTGTGGGGGGTGGGTGGGCTGCGTGCTGCCAGGTGGGCCTGATAAGGCACAGGGGCTGCTTCCAGAAAGTCAGGAGCAGTCCAGGTGGTGTCTCACCTGGGCCATCAACCCCTACAAAGAGTGTGACATGAACGGGGACAAAACCAACAACGGGGGTGGGGGCTGAATTCCATCCACTGTCCTATTGTTTCTAGAGCCAGTTTTTCCACTGGCTTCAAAGGGCAGTAATTTGTCTGGTTGGATCTTATTTGATAAAAACATCACATTGCTTCCTGCCCAGTCCTTTATATTTGTTTTTAGGGTGATGGAAAAACTGTTTTATTATTTATTTATTTATTTATTTTGTTGTTGTTGTTGTTGCTATTTCTTGGGCCGCTCCCGCGGCATATGGAGGTTCCCAGGCTAGGGGCTGAATCGGAGCTGTAGCCACCGGCCTATGCCAGAGCCACAGCAACGCGGGATCCGAGCCGCGTCTGCAACTTACACC
Organism: Sus scrofa; assembly: GCF_054392235.1. Lineage (NCBI taxonomy): Eukaryota > Metazoa > Chordata > Mammalia > Artiodactyla > Suidae > Sus > Sus scrofa. The sequence continues at coordinate 156,855,261 of NC_139383.1, forward strand.
ACAGCTCACGGCAACGCCGGATCGTTAACCCACTGAGCAAGGGCAGGGACCGAACCCGCAACCTCATGGTTCCTAGTCGGATTCGTTAACCACTGCGCCACGACGGGAACTCCTATTATTTATTTTTGAAGAAGCTTAACTTAAAAGCATCTCCCTCCGTTCCTACCCAATCCAGGTACTAAGGCTTAAAAGACTTACAGACACCTAATTTCAGTAATGGACATGCAGAGAAACTTAGAACAAAATGTGCAATCAAGTCCAGTATGAAAGAGAGCTTTAAAAGGAACAGATGCTCATGTCAAGAGAGCTTAGGCTACAGAGGAGAAGAATGAACTTGGGCCTGAGGTGTAATTTCGTTACCCTGGGCAGTGATTAAAAAGTAATCACCACAGTCCCTTAAAAACTCCTAAAGCTGCAAACCCATGGTTTTGTAAATGGGAAGAAGGTGAGCATAGTTATGTTTTTCTTTGGCTTCCAAGGAAGCAATGCACTGGGCAAGTTCAAGATGGAAGCAGCACTTCTGTGCAAATTCTCTGCTATTTCAAGTGTTTTCTGTGTTAATTATTGTAAAGACTCAAGCAACAGAAAACAGAAAGACAAGCTGGAGGTTTTCATTCCCTCAGGATTCCTTCCTTTGAAGCACCCTAAATGTTGCTGAGGTTAAGGACAGGTTGGCCAGGACCCGGGAGGTGGCTGGGCACCACACTGTCAGGTGGAGCCTTTCTTTAGTCCTGACCAGGGCCTGGGCCGTGTGGCTTCTGGCCCAGCATTGGTGTGGGGGCCGTAAGGCTGTCAGGGCCAGGTCTGGGTGCTGACCCACTGGGACTTGGGTGGGGGGGTCAGCGTGTGTTTTGGGGGAGGAAACACTCTAATCCTCACAAGAAGACAATTGCTCCAGCCACACGGGAAAGGGAGGAGGGAGAACTGGCAGAGGGCCTGGGGTGACAGGGGTCCAGGCTCTGGGCACACAGGGGTGAGGGTGAGTCCTTGTTGCAGGAGAGCTGGGCATACCCCACGTGGCAGGGCCTTCTGGCATCTTCACGGCACTGCCCGCTTCTGCTAATGGCACATAAGCGCCTCCCCTATCATGCTGCGGGAAAAAGCCCACGGGCTCGCCCTTGCTGACCTGGCTGGATGCTGAGGCCAGAGAGGGGCCGGGGCTCCTGTGGGCCCGGAGCCCGGAACACGGGGGCTACAGGGCCTGGGACAACACGCCTGGGTCCTAGGGATGCAGTGGGGATGGGATGGCACTCAGAACAGTGCTTGGGCACGGGGGCTAACTGACATCTTCTGAGGCCACGTGGCTTCACGGCAGCTAGGGACGAGGGCGTCAGAGGGCGCTTTTCCCCTCCACTGCACATCGGTGGTCACCCTGACTCGTCTTCCTGGTGCAGCCACAGAGGATGAGGAAGAGGGAAGCCCATATCATCACATCTAACAGAAGCGACCAGCTTTGCAGATTCTGTGGCACAACCCACTGCCCTCCTCTCCTGTGGCCTTTTTGAGCTCCCGAGCCATCTTTGAGGGTGAGTGCCATTAGTCGCAGGAACGCACAGAGCCTGTCCTGGAAGGGCAGGCCCTGTCCCAGCACTTTCTTTTCTCAGTGTCTTTGCTGCTAGGTCTCATCCCACCAGGATCAATGCTGTTCCTCCAGGAGGGAGCAGGCTTCAAGAGGGGGCTCCCTGCTCCCACAACGAGGATGTATCACCTGTCCCTCATCACGCCACACAGCACTTTAAAAACCTCAGAGCTGGAGTTCCCACTGTGATGCAGTGGGTTAAGTGTCTGCCTGCAGCAGCTCAGGTCACTGTGGAGGCACTGGTTCAATCCCCTGCCCGGTGCAGTGGGTTAAAGGATCCCGCATTGCTGTAGCTGTGATTCAGGTTCAATCCCTAGCCCAGCACTTCCATATGCTGCAGGTATGGCCATTAAAAAAAAGAAACAAACAAATAAAAATAAAAATCTCTGATCCCACGTAGCTCCTGACAAGGTATGGTTTCCTCAAGAAAACACTCAAGAGAGAGCACTTAACAGCAGGGTCACAAGAGGGATAAACAGGCAGGTGGTGCCTTCAAGTTCCCTCAAGCAAAGCCTTCGCTTCTGACATTAGCATCGTTCATTCTAACTTGACTGTGCAGGAACAAACCACTCGAGCAACCTCTGCAGTGGCTCCCCTACTCCCCAACCTGCTGCTGTATCTTCAGGGACAGGATGGGCCCACTTACCCCACCATTAGGAATCCCTGGTACAGAGGAACGGATGCGAAGTAGAAGACAGACGAAAACACGGCCTTAGAGAAAAGAGTAATGCTGTTAGTCACAGCCTGCCCAGCTCGTGGTCACAGCAAATGAATGAGCACTCCCGGACAACCCCGCAGAGACCCTTCTGGCACACGAACCTGCATTGTGGAGATGATGAGGCCGCGGTGCATGACGAACTGGCCGAGCGCTGCTGACCGCTTGTAGCTGCTGCGCCCGTGCACCATCAGCAGCCGGCCGATGTGCTTGAACTGCGTGATGGAGAAGTCGGCTGCCAAGGAAGCCTGCCGCCCCTCCTGCAATGAACAGAGGCACCATCTCAGGACACGGCCCCCAGGAAAGCTCCTGAAGCCAGCTTTCAGGAAACCTCAGGCCTCTGGGGGCACGTCTCTCAGCTCTGCGAGGGGCTCCCATCTGGGGTTGTCCACTGTGTTGGGAGCTGCCCACCAGGACCTGGGAAGGCTCCAGCTCTAACACAGTGAGGATTTCAGAAATAGGCAGGAGTCTGGGCATTGGGAAGGCAGCTCTGCCTGTCTGTTACCCCACAGCCAAGGGCTCAGAGCTGGGTCAAGGCCAGGTAACAGAGGGCCCCAGGGCAGGCCCGAGTCCAGACCACTCTGGGTGTCTTCACACAGGCAGAGAAGACACGCCACAGCTCTCACTCAGCCAGGAGACAAGAAGGCCTGAACACTGGGCCAAGTGCGAAGAGTGGAAGGGTGGTGGGACAGAGAGAGGTCTGGGGGAACTGCAGGAGCAAGGACCCTTGAGGAGCCGGATCTTGAGCTCACTGCTTGTCCTCTCTCATGCCCTTGGGCTGCATCCTGGGCTGATAAGGGTGAGGCCAACAGGAAGGGAGACAACATACCTTCCCTTCAATCCCAATCCCACAGTCGGCCGCCTGGATCATGCTCACGTCGTTTCCACCGTCACCTGGAAGCGTGGAAAACCGGCAGAAGTAAGACCCTGTCAGGGACCACCCCTCCTGGCTGACCAGCAGACACCATTAAATGCCAAGTGACATAGATGAAATCCACCGGGTGGGGGCCATATCAGGACATCAGCCTGTCTGGGCGCCACCACTACCACCAGGAGGCCAGTGTGCGCCTTGGGCGCTTACCGATGGCGCAGGTGCGCTTGCCGGTGTGCTGCTGCAGCAGCTTGACGATGTGGGCCTTCTGGGTGGGCGAGCAGCGGCAGCAGACCACGGCCGGGCACTGGCAGGCCAGCTCCACGAACTCGTGCTCGTAGTACTTCAGGCAGACCTGGAACACAGGGGCCTCAGCCTCCTCCTCTGGGGGCGGCGGGGGGTGGGGGGAGGGCGGTGCAGGGTGGACAGGCTCCTCCCCGAGGGTCCCCTAGGTGGGGGGCAGGGTGGACAGGCGTCCTGGGAGGGGGGCAGTGCCCAGGTCTCTGTAGGAGGGCTGGTGGGCGGCGAGGTGTGCAGGTCTCAGAAGGGAGCCCCTCCCACCTCAAGCTTCCCCACCAGCCCACCCTCCTTTAGGCCATTCCAGCCCCACCCTCCAGGGGCTGAGAAGTTACCACAAAACACCCTCAGCATTGATCCAAGTTCCCCATCTTGGTTGGGAAAATAAAAATTCCCCAAAGCTGCCTGAGGGCTGTGGGTCCTCTCTCTGAACGGAAATCCCCAAAGTGGCCCCAGCACAACCAACAGGCCATCAGAGATGAGGGTTCTGATCCCTGTGGTCACGGCTGCCCACAGGGACCCTGTGCAGGATTCTCTGCCACCTAAAACCCGGGAGGTAGGAGGAGCTCAGGGGGGAGAGGAGACCCCATGGATCTCCAGCCAAGGGAGGTGAGGACTGAGCAGGCTTGGCAGAGGACGCTCTCTCCAAACTGGTGCCCTGGCTGCCATGTACAATATACACATTTTCATAAAAGATCACGGATTTTATACAAGAAGATAGTCTTGCCCCCTTCCCACGTCCCATTAAAACTGTAAAGAGGTTTTAAAAAAACCATAAACCAGAGTTCCCACTGTGGCACAGTGGGTTAAGGATCCGGCACTGCCTTAGCTGTGGCACAGGTTGTAGCTGCAGCTCAGATTTGATCCCTGGCCTGGGAACTTCCACATGCCATGGATGTGGCCAAAAAAAGAAAAAAAGTCATAAACCAGAAGGGGCCAGAAGGGAGGAAAAATCAGCAAAGCATTTTCAACAAGCGCTAAGTGGCTTGGCAGCCGTGAGAAACCCAAAGCCAGTGGTGGGGAAGCCTTGAGAACTTGCCAGGGACTGGGATGGAGGGGACTGCCACTTGCTAGGCACACAGACCCTAACTGGGCCTCACCCGCTGGGGTCCCAGTGCCCTCCTGCTCTGGAGAGGAGGTGGGGCCAGGAAAGAAAGGAAAGAAAGCAGGTGGGGCCAGGAAAGAAAGGAAAGAAAGGATTCAAGCAGGGCTCAGGCCCAACATCAGTGCAAGTGGGTCTGGAAGGCAGGGCCAGGTAGGCAGTCAGAGGGCGGCTCCCCTGGAGCAGGAGGTGGGGCTCAGACCTTGGAGACCATGAAGCCCCAGGGCTGGCCCAGGGGCAAGAACAGAGGGACCCACCCTACAGCGAGACTCTGCATGCTCCAGGGAGGCCGAGGGCAGGAGGAGATCTGTAGCCTCAGGCCCAGCACTGGAAGGACCCAAGCAGAAGCTTAGCACCAACAACTGCTATGCAGACACTGTGGTTCATATCGTGGAAGATAAATGCCTAAGAGGAGGCCCAAGCCTAGGCAGTGAGAGTGGGAGTGGGGGTGGGGGACATGACTCTAAACAAGGAGACTACAGGGCTCTCAGAAAACCACACACGCAGCAAATTCCAGTAAGGCTGGGAAGGGGTCCCTGGGGTCAGCTCCTGGGGATGCGTGGGGGGCAGGGAGCACCCTCCCAGTCTTCTGTCCTCAGACAGTGGCCTGAGGAAGGGACACCATCTGCCCCCACCATCTAGGCTCCATGGCCCCATGTGGACTCTGGAGAAGCAGCTGACCAGTCCTGCCAGTGCGGGGACCAGCCTCACCTCCAGGGAGAAGGACAGACAGACAGACAGACAGACAGACAGACAGACAAACACGTGCTGGTCAAAACCAGCCTCACCTCCAAGGAATCCCCGGAGATGACCAGTGCACAGTCATGCTTCCTTCGAAAGGCATTCAGCTCCAAGTGGGCCTCCCCCCGGCTGGTCACCTCCATAAAAGGGGAAAAATACCCAAATTACAGTGGATTTAGATTAGAGGCACAGACAAACAAGCCCTGACTTACAAATCTCAGCTAGATCTTTGGACACTTGTAAAATCAGAGGGTCTTTTACACCAAGAAATCCTACTACAAGCTGCTCTTTCAAACGTCTTCTACAGTGCCTGGACTAAATACCTACTTATTCAACATGAACCACAATTTTCCAACCTGTGGCAACTGAGAGCAAGAAACCTACCCGTAATGTCAGCGCAAGTTCCACAATTACACTGAAATAAAGTGAACAGAAGACGCTGGCTTGTCAAGAAAGAGAGACACCACCCCCACAAACTAAGGGCTGCCTTCATGTAGCAAGGGTGACAGTCTGCTGGCTCTTGTCAGTATGTTCCAGAAAGAAAGCATGACAGCTGTCCATTGAACATCTATGTGGCTAGAGGGGCAGTGAGTGGGGGTGACAGGCTCTCCAGGTCACACGTGAACACAAAGGCTGAGGCAGAGCCCAAGAAACGGAGCTCCACACAGCCACACGGCAGCAAGGGGTTGAATGACCTGAAATCTAGGTTTCACTTAAAGACACCTCTTATCTCAGTAGAATGCTTTTATAAAACTACTTATGTGGCCTCTGCCATGACTTTCAACTTATTCTACCAGTTGAAGTAAACCAAATATCTGGAGAATTACATGATTTAAAAGAGTAAAATTGAGTCATCCTGAAATATTAATTTTAGGATGAAAACATTTCAGAAACCAACGTATTAGCTTTTGAGAATCTTTCTGTGGAGATTTTATAGGGCATAAAAGAAATGATATATTACAAGACTGAAATAAAAAAAAGCTTCATGTGGTCCAAAATAAACCCAGACTCATCTTTAAATAGGTATGTTTTAATGTGGAATTTTATTTGTGGGGCTATAACACTGAAAAGTCAACAAAAATTGATCTAAAGTTTTATCAGAATCATTAATAATTTAATTGCAAATAGTAGTCTGCAGGGCCTAATTTGTGATTCTGATGCTTTGAAATAATCTACATTTACATGTAAATTATATTCAAATCACTACTTCTGTAGGTGCAAGAGCTTCATTTGGAACAGAAAGAGACACACAATGTCTGTGCAGCCGCCATCAATCAAGACCCAAGAAACTTTTATTTTCTGTTTGAATCAAATTTCATCATAACTAATAGATACAGTAAACACATAAATTTAGATCATTTCTATTAATTTTCCTTTGATCTAATTAAGGAAGAACATTTAATCTGAAAATGGTAGTCAATTAAACTACTTTGTATTTAAAGCTTATCTCACAAAAGCAGCCCCTGGACCACATGAAGGGCGTATAACTAACAGACAAATGTAATTTTTATAAACTGAATAGATGACTGCTGTATGTCCATTTTAAAACAGATATTTACTTGTTAATAAATGATTCTCATAGTACAAGAGAAAAATACTTTTGAATTTAGACCTTGTTTCGCTCTATCAAAAGCAGCTCTTTATCGTATTTAATATATGTAACTAACAGAAATCTCTATTTTTTAAAGTTTTAAAAATTACATTATAGTTGATTTAAAATGCTGTATTAGTTTGAAATCTATTTTTATAAATTGAATATGAAAATTTTCTTTAAAAATGGATATTTAGTAATTAATGAATAATTGCATATACATTCTCACAAAACCAGTAAGTTTTAATTGTAACATAAGACATTTAAAATTCGAAATGCTTTAGACCTATACTTACTGGTCTGAAAACGTGAGTGTCCTGCGTCCGAGACACCAGGTGTGAGCTCTTGGCAATGCAAGTGGCCGTCTCTAGTTTGTCACCTGTCAGCATCCATATCTAGGAAACAACTTAAGCTGGTGAACCCCGCAAACTATCACATTTTCATCTCTTAAACGTGTCTATCCTTGAACAGATATCTGCACATCTACCTTTTATATAGCATCAAGACTCACCACAACCATGGAAGCAACCCAGTGTCCATCGACAGATGGATGGATAAAACGAAGGTGTTCATGCAAACAATGAATATGAAAAAGGCAGGAGAAGAGTTCCCGCTATGGTGCAATGGGATTGGTGGTGTCTCTGCAGCAACAGGACACAGATTCAATCCCTGGCCCAGGAACTCCATATGCCACAGGGTGACTGGGGGGAAAAAAAGGCAGGAGATTAGGAGATTCTGACTCCCCCTACATTGTAGACAAACGCTGAGGACATGATGCTGAGTGAAATAAACCAGTCTCAAAAGGACAACTACTGCATGATTCCATCTAAGTGGGGGCCCTGGAGGAGTCAGATCATAGAGACAGAAGGCAGGAAGGCAGGTACCAGGGCTGGGGAGGGGCTGAGGAATTAGTGTTTCATGGGGTCAGAGTTTCAATTTTACATCAGAGTGAAGGCAGATGGATGGTGGTGGTGGTTGCCTAACAGCGTAAGTGTACTTAATGCCACTGCACTGTGCACTTAAAAATGGTGAAGATGGTAAATTTATGTTATGCACATTTTACCACACACACACACAAAGGCTCTGCCAACTTGCTTAACAGAAACACTTCAGAGCAAAATGGACACAGAGGCCAAGATCGGGAGGCACATGAAGGACAGGGCTTTCGGAGCCTGGTGCTGAGGCTGATGAGGGTACCTGTGTGTGTCACAAAGAGATGTCTACACAGCCTTTCAGGCCAAGTAAGTGGGCTGGAAGGATTCCAGGGCTGAGGGTTTGCAGAGCTGGGGAGACCCTGCGATCCTTGTTCTGACTTGGGAATTTTCAGTTGAAGATGAAGGTGCAAAATGGGTAAACGGGCAATGCTTACGCCGAAAGTTGTTTGTATCAAGTAAGTCATGTCAAATAACACTACTTTCACTTAAAAAAAAAAAATCACACACACATATAACGTGTATAAATACACCTAGACTGAAAAGAGAGCAACATCAGGGCAGTTAATACATAACAGGATGATTTATCTATATTTTATAGGATGGCAGAAAGCTTTCAGTAATTTCTTGTTATCATTTGCACTTTCAGATGTCTTATGTATCATATATTAATATGCATTTTTGGAAAAAGGAAACAAAAACCTTACATGGTATACTGATTCTCGGCATAATCTACTTGTGGCTTTTCCCAGTGTTGGTTTGAGGATTTGTGTTTCTTATTTATTTTACACGTCTTTTTTTTTTTTTTTTTTTTTAAAGTCCGCACGTGAGAGGCATATGGAGGTTCCCAGACTAGGGGCCAACTTGGAGCTGTAGCTGCTGGTCTGTGACCTACACCACAGCTCATGGCAACACTGGATCCTTAACACACTGAGCAAGGCCAGGGATTGAACCTGCATCCTCATGGATGCTAGTCAGATTCGTTTCTGCTGAGTCACGACAGGCACTCCCTATTTTACACATTTATATTAACTTTACTGAGCCTGGACCTAAGGTTACCACATTGTCATGACAAGACTGGGAACAATTAATGCCAAAGAACAAGAACTCCTGCTGCTGACAACACAGGGCTGAGTGTCACCTGGCTGAGCACCACCTCTAAGGCCCAGAGGTTGGGTGGAATCACCTTCTTGAGAAACGAGATGGGAGCCCACCTCTTCAGAGAGAAAGTCTTACTCTGGAGTTTAGCAAGCAGTTACTACAAATACACAAACCTCTATACAAGAAGCATTCACTCCGTGGCCATGCTGACAGTCTAGCAGGGACACTCAAGAGCTAGATTGACTGGAAGCTTATGGAAATTATGACAAAATGAGCCAGTCATCTGCTTCTAATTAATCACATCTCTGCACCCACATCTTTGGCTGCACAGTTCAAACCATCAGGCTCAGAGCACCTAATGTTCTAAGTCTGAATTGCGCTCTTTAACTCTGAACTCTCACCTGGACAGGAATGTGGGAAGCAGACCCACCTGAGTAGTGGGGAATCTCCAGTGTCCCCCCAGCCCCAGACTCCAGGATGGCGGGGATGCACCCCCGTCTGCACGTCACATCAAAACTTGCCGAGGGCACATTTTATTTGAAGCTGAGCACAGCTCTGCCTCCTGACATCTTCCTCTGGTCGCTCTCTGGGCAAGCTAGATACAAGGATTTCTTTTAAAGGCAAGCTGTACTTTTATCATCTTCAACAGTGGGCCTGATCCTTGAGGCAGCAGTGAGGTACACTCTCCCACCCAGGCTATAGCTGAACTTTGAGCTTCCGTGAGAGCACAGGAGACAAGAAAGTAGAAACTAAAACTGAAAACTAAAACTTACACCACAAAGTGCTAAGTTTCCCTGTAGTCAAAGACAAACTGTTAAAAAAGAACAGAAGGATGGCAGGACAGCAGGACAGCAGGCAGGGGCAAGAAGCATTGCGGTTTGTGGAGAAAATCACCGCACATCAGTAAAAGAAGACACACAGTGGTTTCTGAGTAACCTTCGTCACCCCCTGGTCCTGCCACATAAAGCTCTGTGGGACACTGCGGCAGCTGTGGGTGAAGACCAGCACCTTGCCAGGCCTGCATCCTCAGCAGGGAGGCTTGGGTGTGGAGGATCCAGGACCAGGAGCGAGGGAGAGGGCGTGGAGCCTGCCTGGGAGAAGCTGGGGTGGGTTGGGAGGGCAAAAGCTGTGAGGACGCCCCCAAGGGCCCACTGTGTCTGCGAGACAAGGGGGCTGGCCTCCGAGGAGACACGCAGACCCCCTGCTCACAAAGCCCCTCACTTGCCACTGTCTCAGCTGAGTGGCACAGGGCAGCCTCCAGGCCGTGGACAGTACCTTGATGCCGGCGTTTCGCAGCATCTCCAGGGTGGGCCTCACATCCGCCTGCAGCTGGTCCTCCACGCCCGTCAGGCACAGCAGCTCCATCTCGCGCTCCAGGCTCTCCACCACCGCGGCCACCTTGAGCGCCCTGTCGTGGAGACTCAGCTTGGCCTGGCTGTATCGGCTCTGAGGACAGACAGGCTGTGCTGTTGGTCATGCAGGACCCACGAGGACGTGATCATCCACTGGGCTGCCTCCATGATGCCCCTTTCCCACAGGTGGTAAGGGCGCTGGTGACGGGATGCCTGCTCACCTCGAAGTCCTGGTACTGCTCCTCCGTCAGCGCCCGCTTGGCCACCACAAGGGTACGCAGGCCTTCTCGGGCCATGTTTCCACACTGGAAAAGGAGATGCAGGTCACACACGGCCCAGCCTGACCATGACAGCAACAGGGCCCTGAGGCCTCGTCCACTGCTTCCTGTGGGAATGACCGCGTCCCTCTGTTGACTGAGCTGGCCAGTCCTGCACCTGTGTGGGCACACACGTGAGGGCAGCGGGCGGACAGTTGGGGCTGGCCATGGCCAGAGGACCCTGAAGGCTCGCATCTCACCTCCATACCACCTGACCATTCCTCCCTCCCCTGGGGGGGGGGGGGTGCCCCTGCTCTTTCTGATCTACAGGGTGGGATGCAGAGGGAATGGCCAAGTCGGTGCCACCCTGTGCTCCCTGGACAACAAGCAAGTTCTTCTCCCCCTCGAATCAGGCCTTTCCAAAAATGGGATTACAGGGGCTGAACTGAAGCTGGGAGGTCTTGGAGGCTGACCCCTGGCTGCATGGGATGCAAGGAAGGTGAGGCCAGGTAGGCAGGAAGGCCTCGAGTGGAGCTCACAGGGCAGGATGGGGGAAGATCCTGGACCCTAAAGCCTTCCCCTGTACTAGCTGGAGGACCACCAGCTTTCCTGGGCCTCAGCTACCTCATCGGTCAGCATGGTTGAGAGCAGGGTTGTCCCTGGTCAAGGGCTGACCTTGGGTCGGGGACCAGGACCCCTTGTACCAGGTCCTGTGGTGCCGGTCCTCTGATCTGTAGTAAAATGGGCGGGTGGCTGGGTGAGTATGTGGGCAGCTGCAGTGTCTGATGGGTGGTGGATATTAGTTTGGGGACTTGGGGTGCAGAGGCCAGCGGGGCAGCTGGCCGGACCCAGAGGGGCCGCACCCTGCAGGGATAGGCAGAGCCAATGGGCACTTAAAACCAGAAATGGAAACACATCCAACAGTCTGAGAAAGATGTCCACTCTGCTCATAATCACAGAAAAGTGCTTCAGGGAAAAATCAGAGCAGTGGAGATGGCTCGAGAAAGGCTGATTCTCCGCTAGAGGGGTGTCAGACTGGTGCAAACTTGTTTGAAGGCAATGGGCAACTTCTCTCAAAACACCCCTGCCACAGTTTACAGCTAGAAGTGTCACCTGTCCTGTTGGCAGTGGGCTGCCTGGACGCAAAGATGCGGCAACACAGGTCAGCAGGAGGCAGTCACAGCCACCAAGGGAGTGGAGATGTGGAGTGTCTGATCTCCTGGGACCACGTGGACACCCCGCCTGGCCCAGGGACACCCTCTGCCTCCACCCTCCCCGCTGCCCGGCTGCATGCACAGACCCTGGCATCTTCTGTGTCTGGTAACTGCGCCCTCGTACAGCAAAGCTCATTAACTACACTCGGTGACGAAGTATTACCATCTGTGTCCTATCAACGAAGGACCAACCGGGGTTCGGGGTTTTAAAATTCTTTGCTAATCCATCCTGTGATTAGATCTGGTGCTTCCTGTCCCACACGCAGGCTGTGTCGGGAGGAGGGCAGACAGGTCCCAGCTCACAGGCCCACCTCCCAGTGCTCGGGGCCCAGGGATCTCGCTGGGCAAGGTCACCGTGCCCCTTCCCTGGCTCCTGCCCCAATCTAACCCCGTGTGTCCTTTGGAATAAAACAGCACGTCTTCCCCTGGAACCTGGGCACCACATCTTGCAAGTGGGTGTGCTCACTGCAGGTTTGACAGAATTGGCCCTTGCCCTCATAGGAGAAGAAATGCTGCTGTGTTATTTTTCAGTATTTGGAGAACACAACTTTACAGCCATGAATCCAACTCAGGAGCTCTGGTGACACAGGAAAGCTCCCTGTAAACTGGGCTGGGTTTTAAACAAAGGAAAGGCTTTAGCACGGTAAGGGTGTTACAACAAAGACGAGGGTGGAGGCTCAGAGGATTTATCTGTGGAAGAAAATATAATGTTGGGAATAAATGTGCAAAGGATTTTTAATAAAGTTATCTTTGTGAAAAACAATCTGACATTATCTGTCTGTTGCAAGACATTTATCGATTTGACCTCATAAAGCTAAATAAATTAAACAAGTATTTTATAATTAATTGCACATCATTATGACCAAAAGTAATTTTTATGGCATTTTACTAGGTCTTCAGGGAATTTAATTTATTCATGTCCCTGATTAAATTCAGTGCCTGAAGGAGCTATTGATTCGTATGGCCAATACCATCATGGCCATGGGGGTGTGGCCCCTGGCCTGGCAGACGGTCTCCCACCCTGAGGGCAGGGGCACTCTGGGCCCCACCAACAACATGTACACAGTAAAGAGGGTCTTTTTTTTAATCTTTCTATTTGACTGTGCCTGAGTTCCTTGACCAGGGATCAAACCTGTGCCACAGCAGTGACAGTGCTGGATCCTTAACCTGCTGAGCCAACAGGGAACTCCAAGAGGGTCACGTTTTTAACTTTAATGGTTTAGTGTTATTTTGAAATCTACCTTTTTATTAATCCATGCATGTAAACAACAAATAATTCAACCTCATGAAGCTAAATACAAATCATCTCTGTTTAGGGAGAATCTGACGAAATATTTGTATCTTATTTTCCATGTTTAAAACGAATCCTATGCACGAATTAGAATTAGACTAAAATTCTAATTAAGATCGTCTTGTAAATGATTTAGGTTACAAAATAAATATCATATTAAAATACACCTTTGGTTATATACACAATATTTCAAAATTTTTTAGTGAATGATTAGTAGTAATGCTTTCTATTTTTCACTCATGTAAAAAATGCATTTTTTCACAAGAACCCACTTACACGTATCTACTTGCACTCACACAGAAGCCCCAAATAGCTATTGTTTAACAGCCTTTCCGTCCCCTTTGCCTTACAGACCTATCAGTATCTGGTTTGAAACCTGGCATCTCAGTTGGTCCAATGAGGCCAGTGAGTGTAGTATGTCAGAGAAAGGCGCCATTTTTGCCACTGTCCCAAGTATCGTGAGGACATTTCATACCTCCTCCTCCAGCCAGTCATTGTATTGGACGATGGTGGACATGGCGACGTCGGCACCTTTCATGTAGAACGTGATCTCTGCCGTGGACTCGTCCTGTGACAGAGGAAGCAAACATACGCTGAGGCCACGCTGCCCCCTGCAGGGAACAGCTGCTCTAACAGGGATGCGCCAGGACACGCAGTTCTCCCAGAAGCTACGCCTTCCCGGGGAGGCTCTCGGACACTTCCTACAGGGCCACGTTCCCCCCCTGAATGCTCAGGCGATCGGGACGGAGAGCAGGAGTGAGGTCTGAGAGGCCGTGCTGAGGCTTCTGAAATCAAATTTGTAAATGAATACACCTTGGATGGCAAGGTGAACACTAACTCTCTCAAGTTTTCACAGTTTGACTGAATAAGATTCCTAGTGTAGCCACCTTTTGAGATGTATTTGTGGTATTTGCTAGAATATTTTTAATAGGGGTATATTTTAGCAACTTCATGGTCCTAAGTCATCCTCAATCAAACTCCTCTGCCTGCTGCTGTGCTAAACAGAGCAGCGTGAACTGGTTTCAAAAATTCCCAAGTAACACCTTCTTACTCTGCCTGAGTTGTCTTTAGGAAAGCTGCATTAAATCACTACCATTACAGCCACGCCAGTTTCTCCACATAAATTATTGGTTTGGATTTTATTTTTAAAAACACTGTGAGAAGCATAAAGCCCTGGAGTGAGTCTGAGGTGGCCAGTGTGGCATCAGGGCAAGGCTGAGGGAGGCGCTGTGGGGACGTGGCAGATACCCTGATGATGACCCCCACGTACCCTGACAATGACCCCCATCCTCTTGCTCTCAGAGGTGAAGGGGAAGGTCTGAAGGATGCAGTAGGTCAGGATCTGGCCGCTGGGCGTCCTCAGCTGCATGGATGTGAGGTCTCTGTTGACCAGGGTGAGGCCAACGCTCTCGGTCCACTGCACCAGGGCCACCTGTGGGAGACCAGTGAGACGTGAGGCCACTCACTCCCCAGGAAGGGGAGCCGCAGGCTGGCGGTCAGCAAGCTTGCTTTGACGCCACCAGGCGAGGGACCTGGACTTGGCTCAAGGAGGCCAAGTCCAGCAACTCCCTGCTATGGGGAAAGAATCCGCAGTGAGACAGAGGGCCTTGTTCTTGCTGAGAAACACCATTAGTGACCACACTTCTGTGCGGATCTGTGTCACTTGCTGCCTGGAGTCCAGGTTTAAAAGATTTAAAATGCAGGGCGGTGCACCTGCCAGGCTGGAGGGTTCAGAACAGGGCAGGGCTCAGCTCGAGGGTGCCTCTTGTGTCTAAGTCACAGATAAACTGGTGACTGTGGGGCTCCACAGTCAGTGTGCCTGCAGGGAGAGCAGGCCTGGGGGCCAAGCCCAACCCCAACAGTTAGAAGCCCTGTGACCTGGTCCTTTGCTTTGCTGGGGCTCATCTGCCTTGTCTGCCAAGTGGAAAAAGTATTTCAAGTCGTCCTAAAGTGGAAATGATCAAAGTAAACACCCTGACATGTGGCAAGTACTCAAAAAGAGATCATTTATTATTAAAATGTGAAAATCATAACTGGAAAATAATTTTTGGCATTAATAATTTATGACTAGTATTTTTTAATGTCAATAAGTATTTTCAGAGAAAAATTCAATTTTCCTTTAAAAGTAACTTCACTGTAAGAAATTTATGAGTTGATGCACGATGTGTTGCTCTTGCCGGCAGGCAAGGACCGTGTGCAGACAGGCACTTCCTCCACTGGCTGCCAAACCCAGGAGACGTTCGTAGTGGCCGGCTACACAGCTGCCTCCTCCCCATGCTATGACACAGCCACTCCTCTTCGAGGCCCCAGTTAACTGCCCATCTCCCGGAAACTCATGAGTGCAGACAACACCAAAGGTAGTGGGGGCCCCCGACTCCTGATCCCTGCGCCAGGCATCTGCTGAAATGGCTTCTCCTGTCCCAGCTCTGGGTAGTTTGCAGCAGCAGCAGTGATGTGTGTGCTTGGTCTTGCTCCTGAAGTTGAGCCATGGGCTTCGAGATCAGATAAGGTTACCTTTCCAAGGACACATACAACTCATCCCGTGTGCATGTTAAGCGCTACACAGTGAGTCAGTGTGGTGCTTGCACTAGAACCCAAGGTCCCTGGCCTTCCAAAGTGTCACTAAGATACTGAAGGCCAAGGTCCCCATGTCATGCTCCGGTGATCTAGGTCTGTAATTTAGAAGATCAGCAATAGGCTCCAAGTTACAGCATTAAAAAGAGACAGAAATGTCTCAGAAGTGAGAACTCACCCACAGCGGGGCCAACTGACAACCTCACAAGCCACTGCAAGTGTCAAGTGAAACTCCACACATTGTTTCTACGCAACTTCTCCATGTCTGCAAATGATCCCCACCCCAAGGTTAGTTTTCAGCTTGCACAGTGAAAGGCTACTATTACATCCTGACCTGTAAATTGTATCTTCCTGCAAACACCCTATCATCTCACGGTGTCCCGCTGCAGTCAGGACGCAAGGCTTCTATATTTGGCAACTCCCATCTGTTTATTATTTAGTTTATGCTTGGTTTCACAACCCATCTGAGGTAGTGGCTTATAACAAAAATCAGCTTGCCTTCTGATACCTAGCCTAGCATTCTGTACAACTGTTTTTAGTCAGTAATCATTTTGAGGTTTAACTCTATAATACCAACCAGAAGAAAGGGAGTATTCAAAATTTTCACCAGAATGATGCTTTAATTACTGTTGTAACTAATGTAAGTTGCTTAGCGCTGGGCATAACTATCTCTGATAATGTAAAATTAAACATTTCTGACAGGCCTATAAACAAACAGCCACAAAGGATGAGCAAGAACACGAAGAACGTCAGGCCACCCGACACTGTGCAGTACCTTCTCGGCTGCCATGTAGCCCCACACAGAGCCCCAGGCCCACAGCCAATGGGACAGCTCCTGGCTTGGAGCTTCCCACCTTGTCTCAGGGCAGTGGGGCTGGAGGAAACCCACTCAGAATTCAGGACGTTCTCTGTATGTTTGACATAATTAGTGATGCTCTTTTCAGAAGGTTCTTGGGAATGACTTATATCCAGTGATATTAAACACAGAATTCAAAGGAAAGAAATTTTCAAACAGTTTGACTCTATTTTCTTCCTACAGATGTTGCAGCAATGAGAACAAAACACTTTCTGAAAGCATGTAAGCCTCCTACTAAAGCAGCATGAACAGCATTGCCGCAGTGTTGAAGACATTCCGCAGGTGACTGGAGGGAAGTTAGGAGTTTAGGCTTTGCCGGCCAAGTGTCCCCTGGGAGCCGGCACGTAGATCCAGGGAAAACAACAAACTCAGAATTCCCCTACGACGGAAAAGACCGACCAGTTACAGAGCTGGACAGCAGCAAGGTGAGAGTGCAAACAGCCTTGGAGCAAGCCTGCAGCTTCCCCAGCTTCTGTGGCCACACACCTGTCCCAGGCATCGGCATACTCTCTTTCCCCAGGTCCTGGGCTGGCCTCTGCCTGCCCCCCGCTGCTGGCTGATCCCCTATTGCTGGCTCCCTTAAGACCCGGGCCTTGCCCCTTCCTCACTTTGCAGGCACGTGTCTCGCTGCACCTCGGCGCCCAGGCCCCCATCCCTGTCCTTTTCCACTCAAGACTCAGGAACCAGAACTACGTTTCCTGAATCATCAACGAGTGTTCTTATTTAAGGTGATTTAACAGTGGCAAGTCCAAAGAGACACCTAAGATGGGAGGAGGGACGGAATCATTTCTGAGTGTCTGCTTGTGTGAGGCCCTCTCATGTCCTGGGAAGAGACTGGGGAATGAGGCTGGGCTGGGTAATATGGGCTTTGAGTCTGAGAATCTGCACCCTCCCTGGGAGTTACCAGCTCGCCTTTAACAAAATGCCAGTCACCCGACAGAAGCTGTTTTATGGTACTGCGCACTCAGTTCTAAAATTCCAAAAATTCACATCTATTTTTGGTGACATAGTTGTTCAAATCTTGTGCTGTTTAAACTGAGTGGTGGTTTTCTCACTGTTAAGATTTGGGAGCTCTTTACATATGCTTTTTACCAGTCATTTATCAGATATTCATTTTGCAAACTTCCTACAAATCTATGGTTTGTCTTCATTTTCTTAATACTGTCTTTTGAAGAATGTGATTTTTATCAAGTCCAATTTATCAACTGTTTTCTTTTACAATCTGTACTGTTATGTCCTACAAAATCATTGCCTAACTCATGCCTACAAAAATTTCCTTCTACGTTTTCTTTTAGAAATTGAATCCTTTCAGGTTTTTCATTTAGGCATATGACCAATTTGATTTAATATTTGTAATAGTGAGAGATTGGTTTAGGCTCTTTTCGCATATGGCTGTTCAAGTGTTCCGAGCCCCATTTATCTAAATGACCGTCCTTTCCACCCTGGATTTCCTGTCCATCTTTAAAAAAAAAAAAAAAAAAAATCAGTTGACACCTTGGTAACAGAAAGTCTTGCAATCCATGTGCACAACAGATTCTCATATATAGGCTGTCCCTGATTTTCCTTCATTGTCTTATACTTTTCGGCATACAAATCCTACACACACTTTAGATCTATCCCTAAGTATTTATTGGGGTTTTTGTGCTTTATAAATGGAACTTCAAAATTGTTCAATTTCTAATTGCTCTTTGCTAGTATATACAAGTAGAAGTAATTTTTGTGTATGGATATTATCATGTGCAACTTTGGTAAATTCACTTATAACATCTTAGTAGGGTTCTTTTCAGTACAGCCTTTGGGATTTTCTACGGAGATAATCATATCTATCTTTTATTTTTTATTTTTTATTTTTGACTATTTGCTATTTCTCAGGCCGCTCTCGCGGCATATGGAGGTTCCCAGGCTAGGGGTTGAATCAGAGCTGTAGCTGCCAGCCTATGCCAGAGCCACAGCAATGCCGGATCTGAGCCGTGTCTGCAACCTACACCACAGCTCATGGCAACGCCGGATCCTTAACCCACTGAGCAAGGTCAGGGATCGAACCCGAACCCTCATGGTTCCTAGTTGGATTCGTTAACCACTGCGCCACGACGGGAACTCCAATCATATCTATTTTAAAGAAAGAGAGACAGTTTTGTTTCTTCCTGCCTGTCTTGCATGTCTTTTGTTTCTCTATTCTCACCTCCCTGCTCTGGCCTGGAGTCTGGATGATACTGAGCAGATGTGGGAGGTGCACGTCTTGACCTTGTTCCAAACACTAGAAGGAGATTGATTACTTCCCCTATTAAATATCATGTGAACTGCAGGTTTTCATAGGCACTCCTTATTAGGCTGAAGAAGTTCTCTTTCATTCCTAGTTTGAGAGTTTTTATAAGGAATGAGTGTTTGATTTTGTCAGGTGGTTTTCCCCCCTGAAGCTAACGAAATGACGGTAAGGATTCTCCTCTTTAGTCGGTCCATAGTGAAAACTACACTGACTGATTTACAACTGCTGACCCAACTGTGCATTCCTGTGATAAGCCCCACTAGATCATGGTGTATTATCTTTTTCATATATTGTTGGGTTTTACCTGCTTATGTTTTTAAATTCATTTTTGCATGTATGTTCCTAAGTGCTATTGGTTTGCAGTTTCTTGTATTGCTTTAGTCTGATTACGGAATCAGATTAACACCAGCATCACAAACTGAGCTGAGAAGTATTTCTCCCCCTTTTATTTTTTGGAAGAGTCTGGATACTAAATTATTTCCTCTTAAATGTTTGGTAGATTTACCACCAAAGACACCTGGGCCTGGAAATTCTTTGTGGGAAGGTTTTTAGTTGCAAATCAAATTTCTTTAAGAGGTAAAGGCCCTGAGACACACTTAGGATGCTTTGGTGACTGTTAGAGAGCTGGCCTAGGGATGATCTGAAATCTCTAATATATGTCAACATATAAGCCTATTCTCCTTGGACAAGTGCGCTGAAATCTCTATAACTAGGAACTACTGGCTTCCCACCCAGTGCCCTCACCAGGGGTCTTCTGTGTTGGTAAAACATAGATTCATAGAAGAGTAGTGTGAAGATATTAACTTATTGAACGATGTATATTTCATTATACACATTTAGCTAAAACATTATAATACAAATAAACTGTTTTTAAAACAGATCAACTATCTAGAAGTAATGCAGTGAATTGGTGAGAAATTTTTAATTCTACTGATTCTCTTTCAGTAGGTTTGGGAGAATTCCATACTTTGGAGGGTTTTAGAACTTCCAGATAGTTCTGCAGGATGGCGAGGGCTGACCATTATTTGAACACTGTCGGGCAGAAAAAAACAAAACAGATTTTCCTTGCCCTTGGAGGACACAACTGTACTTTCTGTGCTTTGCTCATAATTGCAGTGAGGCACCTCTTCCAGAAGTCGTTGAAAGGATTAAGTGAGTGGATGGAGGTCACACAGTGAGAAGCAGTCAGTGTTAGCTGTTGTTCACACGGCATATTTCTATTTAGGTTCTATTTAGGTTCATGACTGAGTGTTTTTATGGCTGAGACTTTGCGAAATGGGGTGGGTTTGGTCCTTAGCACCACAGGACCACCACCCATGGACCCGTATTCTCACTGAGACAACATACTGAGACCCCATGAATTCCAGTGCCTCTGCAGATGGTTCTTTTGCTTTCCTAGACATAGTCTTACTGTGTGTAAGGGATCACTTTATTTCCTTTTAATAATTACAATGATTTTTTTTCTGACATCCTGTCTTGGAGAGAACTTCCAGGACAATATGAAATGGCACTGACAGCAGATGTGTTTGTCTCACTCTTCACTTGGAAAGACTAAGTGTAGTTGGTGTGATGGTGAGTGCTGATTTAAGACTGGAACCATGAATCAGGTTGGGAAAGGACCTCTCTATTTTGGATTTATTACTACTGTTGGCTTTGTGGTGTTAGTCAGGAATGGCCCCTGACTTTTTAGCTTATATGCTTTGAAAGCCTCTAATGGAAATGAGATTATCATGTGACCTCCATGATATAAAGCCATATTAATATATTTTCTAGTATTGAATCATTCTTATATTCCCAAAATAAATGGCACTTTGTCATGGTCTCTCAATATACTTTAAGTTTGATTTGTTTGCATTATTTTAGGATTTCTGTATCTCTGTTAATAAGGTTAATCTATAAATTTCTTTCTTATTGTGTGTCATCCTGTCAGATTTTAGAATGTAAGATTAATTTGGCTTCACAAAATGACTGAAAAAGCTTTAGAATTTTTCCCTTATTTCAGAAAAGTTTTTATAGTGAGGGATTTTTTTTTTTTTCTGGGTCAAAATAACTGACCTATAAAACTGTCTGGTCCAAAACTATTTTTTAATGACTCTGAATCACTCTTACTCAGGTTTTATACAGTCCTTTAGACTCCACTTTACTAATTTCTATTTTTCCTGAACATAGTTATTTAATGAAGTTTCCAAAAATATTAGCATTTGGTCTGTGTTTTAATATTATCATATAAAAATTAAGGCTCATCTATTATACACTCTTCATATGAATAATTTTATGTATGAATACTTAGTCTGCATTCACTATTTTGTATTATTCACTATTTTTGCCAACACTTTTTCCATTTTATTTACCTTTCAAAGGATCAGCTTTTGAATTTACTGCTTAATCATTACTTTCATGTTTTCCTTTATCTTTTCTTTCTCCTACTTTCCTCTGGTTTTGCCTTTTTCTTCTATACTTTTTAGTTGGATGCCAACTTCACTTATTTCTTTTTACCAGCCACCCACAAACATAATGACAAAACATCAGTTATTCCTCCTTCAAATAAGTACACATAATAAAATGAATTTAAAACTATAGCACACTGTATACATTAGGGTAAACCCAAAGGCAATGCTGAGGGTTGCTTATGGTTTGTCATAGATTTTTAGCTGCTTCTTGCACATAAATGTCCATATGAAGAGATGGTACCTACATTATGAAATCATATTAATATATAGGCCTGTGTCACACTGTGCCCTGCTTACTTGAGTTGAGGACCCTGGTGCCCGAGGATGTCTCCTGAGCTTACAGGTGCGGACGACCATTGGTGACATGGGCTTAGGCAGCTTTCTCCAGCTGCACTGGAAACACAACTCAAGAGGCCTGGATTTTAACTTTGTCCAGGAATTTGCAGGCAACGTTAATGCTTTTGCTAAGCTTGCGTTTGCTATGTTGAGGCTGTAGAGAAAAAGAGACAGGCAAGCGAAACTCTACTCTCTCAGAGAAAATGAAACATTGATCACTTATCATAAGAAAAAGCGACTGGGGCCAAAGCAGGCTCCACATTCTGAATATGAAATCATGCACTCACACTTTGTTTGACACCCAGCACTTGCTGCACTTTTAAGCACCGAACACACATCCCTGAAGGTGCTCAGTGACCATACCTCAGAGCCTTCGGGGACTTAAAGTTTATTCCTGAGAATTCCACTATTTGTAAATGCATCTGTGCAGGTGCACAGGTAAGGTAGAAGATCCTATTTTCAGGAAAATGAAAAATGAAGAGCTGCTGCAATATCAGAGACACAAAAACTAGCACATTCTACTCAGTAGCTCATATTCTTTATGAAAACTAAGATGGCACAGGAGCTACAAACAAACAGAGATTGTGGGAGTCCAGTGTTGGTACAGAATATGTGAAGCCAGTTAAGTTTCCCAAATGAGAAGGCAGCTCGTTAACCATTCACGTCAGGATAGGTCAAAGCTGAGGGCAAACAGAAAACATCAACTGAGCCACTTCCCTGAGTAAAGCCCCAGGGTACAATATTCTAAGCTCTCTATTCAATAAAAAATGCTTTTAAAACAGTATTTTGGTGATTGGGAAACAGTCCCATCATCTGTCAACCTAACTGCAGCAAAGTTCAATAAGCAAAATTACGACCTGTTCAGATGGTTTTCCTTGGGCTTTGGCGACCTGCAAACACTGCATCAACAGAGTGCCTTAAAAATTATGATGAAGCTGGAGTTCCCATCATGGCTCAGTGGTTAAGGAACCCAACTAGTATCCATGAAGACGCAGGTTCAATCCCTGGCCTTTCTCAGTGGGTTAAGGATCTGGCATTGCCGTGAGCTGTGGAGTAGGTCACAGACACAGCTCAGATCCTGGATTGCTATGACTGTGGCATAGGCCGGCTCAGATTTGACCCCTAGCCTGGGAAACTCCATATGTCGTGGGTGTGCCCCTAAAAAGACAAAATAAACCTGCAAATTTTATGATGAAGCTGACTCCTTTCATTTTGAGATTTAAAATGTGTTAGTAATTTCTTTTTTTCTTTTTTTTTTTTTTTATTTTCCCACTGTACAGCAAGGGGGTCAGGTTATCCTTACATGTATACATTACAATTATGTGTTAGTAATTTCTTAAAGGTTATTTAGTTGTCTGCCATTTTTAATTACTGTCCAATTTCCAAAAGAGAAAGAAATTTTGAAGTAAAAAAAATGTAAATATAAGATTAGCAGTGTTTAGTTCTGGAAATCTTTATATCACTGAAATCCCTCTCTATCCTGAATTCCTAATTTAAGATTTCAAAAGTGTTATATAAAAACTTAAAGATAAAAAATCCCAGAGCTCCTGCTGTGGCACAATGGGATCAGTGGCATCTTGGAAGATGCTGGGACGTGTGTTTGGATGCCTGGACCAGCAGAGTGGGTTAGGGATCTGGTGTGGCTGCAGTTGTGGTCGTGACTTTGGCTCTGATTTGACTCTCGGTCCAGGAGCTCCACATGCCATGGGGCGGCCAAAAATGACAAAAAAAAAAAAAAAAAAAAACCCACAAAAAACAAAAACCCAAAAAACCATACCTCAGATATTTTCAGCAAACCTTGTATTTATTTTTGGCAGGTAATAAGGTAAATATGTAATATAGGACTTTTAAACCTTCTAAGAAAATTTTCCTTGGGAAACATCTGTGATCTAAATTCCCACACTCAGGGCTGGAAAATAATTCCAATATGTAATCACATGGACCTGGCGAGAATGTCTAAAATGCAAGACTATGAAAAGCAACATGCAGGAGGAAGGGAGGGACCTGTGTGTGTCTCAGGGCCCACCCAGGATGCGGAAAGGGCACCATGCAGCTCTTCTGCACCCTGACCACCACCTCGTCTGCTGTGAGCACCAAGCCATGCACCTCTTCCTAGGTTCCCTGTCACCAAAGAAAACATGTGACGCCCAGTATGCGATGCCAAAGGTCATACTGACTCTGGCCGTAGAGAGATTTTTATATACCTGCTGGTTGTCTCAATCTATCAAACAGAGTGGTGCTGATGGTAGGAGGGACCCTGAGCTGGGATGGGGCCCTGAGGATGAGAGCTGGGAGGACTCATGTTCCCAGTCCCTAGCTCCCTGATACAGGACTCGGACATGTGGGCTTGGCACAGCCGATATCACCACAGGCATGGGCACACCCACAACCCCTGGGAGGAGAGGCTTTGTGATTCACAAAGGGGCAAATGCATCCACCCCAAAGCCCCGTGGTCTACACCGTGGGGAGGGGCTGTTCCCTGGCCTGCCTGTGGGGGACGTGGCCCTAGGGCCCATATGTGTGTCAGGCTTATCCGGGTCACTGAACTCTCTATCCCCTTCCAAGCCCATCAGCAGCACCTTCCTACCACCTCCTAAGCCAGAGTTTCTGTCGGCAGAGACCAGTGTCCCGGACACAGAGCACAGCACAGTGGACACATCGCTTGGCTGGGATGTGCCTTATAGTTTGTACAGAACCACAAGGGCGCCTGGAGAACAAAGACTGCCGAGGCCACAGTCGCTCAAGATAGAGTGGGCTCGAGACTCTGCTTTTTCTTCAGCTTTTCTCATTCTTTTTGGTTTGGCACAAAAGCTCTAATTATAAAAGTAGTAAGGTTACTGCAACGATCCCAAATAGTAATGTCATGGTGTTCAGAAAAGAGCAGCGCCCTGGCCCCCATCCACAGGCGCACCAGCCCTCAGCTGCTTAAGCTTAGGAAGATGTTTCTGTTGGGCATGGCTGGACAGAGGCCCAGGGGCCAAGGTCAGGCCTGGGGTCCCGCTTGCAAGGCCCGACTTGAAGGCCTCATGCTTGGAAGTCACAGCAAGGCCCAGGCACGTGCTGTGAAGCAGGAAGGTGCTGGGTGCTAGGGAGGCACCCTGGGTTCTGGAGCAAACGGATGCCAGGGGAAGCCGTATGGCCATGTGACCCTGAGGTCACAGAGTGACCGTGGGGAAGAGAGGAAGCTCAGCAGGTTGTGGAGGAGGAGTGAGCACCAAGCTTTGGCAGACGAGTGACCAAGAGGCTCTTCTCATCTTTTCATGTTGGAAAAGATGAGCTCTCACCTGTGTACTATTTCTGCACCACCTTAAGCTCCTGCACAACGAACTTGTGATAACTTCTAAACTGGTTTATTTGGGTTACAGTAAGACAACTTCCTGAAAAAACATAAATGTAACTGACTCCTGCCAGACGGCCAACCTGTCTGGCCCTTGAGCATGCCATGTCTGCTTCCTCCAGCATTGCCACCGTGAAGAAAGCGGTTCAGCAGCTCTGGCGGGACTCTGGGCTCAACCGCGTGAAGGTTTCCCAGGCAGCTGCAGATCTGAAACAGTTCTGTCTACAAAATGCTCAACATGACCCCCTGCTGACTGGAGTCTCTTCAAGTAACGAATCCCTTCAGACTCCAGAAAGTCTGTTCCTTTCTGTAGTAAGGTTTTCTAAACCACTTTTCATGAACCAGTGAATATCCCAAGGAGAGGTGAATTTGTAGCCTGTATAAAAGCCTATCTCTATAACACGTGCCTTACTATACAAAACAAACTTATACTTTTGTCAGTCCTTAACATCTACCTCTCTGAATTTTCATGAATTTCTTTTTCACAAGGGTAATTATTTTATATGCACTGGCAGCAGCATACAATAAAATACTTAGAATAAAAAAAAAAAGGCTGGGAGAACTAGACAGCTACATGGAAAAGAATGAAAGTAGAACATTCCCTACCATCTCACACAAAAATAAACTCAAACCAGACTGAAGATCTACATGTAAGACCAGAAACCATGAAACTTCTAGAAGAAAACATAGATAGAACACTCTTTGACCTAAGTTACGGCAATTTTTTTTTTTTTTTGATCTGTCTCCTGGAGCAAAGGAAATGAAAGTAAAAATAAACAAATAAGACCTAATTAAGCTTTAAAGTTTTTTGGAAACCACTGACAAAATGCAAAGACAACTAACTGAATGGAAGAAAATATTTGCAAATGATACAGCCGATAAGGGGACAATATCCAGAACATATCCACAGCTCATCTGCTCAACATTAAGAACAGACAAGTCAAATAAAACATGAACAGAGGACTCAAATAGACATTTCTCCAAAGAAGACATGCAGATGACCAATAGGTACATGAAAAGATGCTCAACATTGCTAATTATCAAGGAAATGCAAATCAAAACCACAATGAAACATCATCTCACATCTGTCAGAATGGTCATCATCAAAAAGACAAGAAATAACAAGTACTGGTGAGGATGTGGAGAAAAGGGAGCCTGGTGCACCGTTGGTGGGAATGTAAATTGGTATAACCACCATGAAAAATAGTATGGTGGTTCCTCAAAAAATTAAAAATAGAACTACCATGTGACCCAGCAATTCCGCTCCTGGGTATATATCTGAAAAAAATGAAAACACTAATTCAAAAAGATACATGCACCCCCTACTATTCACAGCAGCACTATTTACAATTGCCAAGATATGAAAGCAACCTAGGAGTTCCTGTCGTGGCACAGTGGTTAATGAATCCGACTAGGAACCATGAGGTTGCGGGTTCGATCCCTTCCCTTGCTCAGTGGGTTAACGATCCGGTGTTGCCGTGAGCTGTGGTGTGGGTTGCAGACGCGGCTCGGATCCTGAGTTGCTCTGGCTCTGGCATAGGCTGGCAGCTACAGCTCCGATTAGACCCCTAGCCTGGGAACCTCCATATGCCGCGGGAGCGGCCCAAGAAATGGCAAAAAGACAAAAAAAAAAAAAAAAAAAAAAAAAAAAGAAAGCAACCTAAGTGCCCATCAACAGAGACATGGATAAAGAAGATGTGGTATGTATATGCAATGGAGTATTACTCAGTCATAAAAAAGAATGAAATTCTGCCATCTGCAACAATATGCATAGACTTGGAAGATATTATGCTAAGTGAAATATGTCAACAAAGACAGACAAATACTGTATAGTATCACTTATACGTGGAATTTAAAAGACACAACAGGTATATAACAAAAAACAGACTTACAGATTTAGAGAATAAGCTAGTGGTTACTACTGAGGAGAGGGAAGTAGGGAGGGGTAGGATAGGGGTGGGGGTTAAGAGGTAAAAACTACTAGGTATAAAATAAGCTGTAAGGATATACTGTACACACGGGGAATATAGCCAATATTTTACAATAACTATAAATGGGAGTATAACCTTGAAAAAGTGTGAATTACTATATTGCACACCTGTAACTTACATGGTATTGTATATAAACTATACTTCAATTTGAAAAAAAAGTAGATACCTATATAACTAAAGCTTCAAAAATAAATCTGGTTTCAAAACACAAAGCAGCAGTAGGAGCTCCGCAAAAGCTGTGAGCTGCTGGTACATTAGGGTTTCTTCTCGTGTCCTTTATGGTGATAACAAGTCCTCTCTCTCCACCCTGGGACCGTCAGAGGTGCAGCCCCGAGCACCAGCCCCACCAGTCTGTCTTCTGCAGCCTTCGACTCATATTCTCAAAGGATGTCAAAGGAAAGATTTATAAGACTCAGTGGTTCCCAGGGGAATGCAGCTTACTGGTTCTCAGAGTGGCGAAGTATCAGCCCCCCAGGCCTAGAGAAGTACCAGCATTTCTAGAACTGAGTGTGTAAGAGTACGCAGAACACAGAAAGGATAAAAAAGTCAAGAAAACCATTAGTCCATTAGAGTAAGAGCCCCTGCCGGGGTACCTACCTGTAGTCCGCAGACAAAGACGTGAGGGGACCTCTGGGAACCATTTGCCAGGACATAGTCATCGTTTCATGGACACAAGAGGAGTGACAGTACCTGCTGTCCCCAGTCAGGAAGTCTGCCCAGATGGCGCTGCCTGTAGGCAAGAGACCCGACCAGAGGCAAGCTGCCCTCATTCCCAGTGTGACCTTGGCCTCCAGGAGTGAGTGTTACCAGACAGCATTCTTCCCTTAGGAAATAAACTCATTACTGGGATCACCAGGCTCCTCTCCTTAAAATATCATACCAGGTTTTTAAAAAACCTTGATTAGTGAGTTCCCATTGTGGCTCAGTGGGTTAAGGATCTGGCATTGCCGGCAGCTGCAGTTCCTCTGGCCTGAGAACATCCATATGCCTCTGGTGTGGCCCTAAAAAAGAAAATAACAACTATGATTAAACAACAAGGTCCTACATATAGCACAGGGAACAATATTCAATATTCTGGGATAAACCATATGGAAAAGAGTATGAAAAAGGATGTATATGTGTATACAACTGAATCCCCTTGCTGAACAGCAGACACAACACTGTAAATAACCTATATAAACTCCAATAAAGCAAAAAACCCTTTGATTAAAGGTACTTTTTTGAGTGGCTGTTCACTCATAAAATGCAATTTTATAAGGTGTTTGAAGAAGTCCGTCTGCTTACATTGCATCCATGGTTGGTTGATTACTTCACAGAATTCTCAGAAGAAACTTGAGTGGAAAGAAGATAAGAAAACTATATAAAATATACTGAGACTGTATGGGAAGTGGATAAATTAACACTAGCTTTTCTCAACATAAATATCAAACAATGATTAATGTAGAGTCAGAAATGACTAATTTACCATATTCAAGTTTTTACCAATTCTGTCTTCTGTAGATTTTGGATATTATTTACTTCCCAATTCTCTTTTGAAATAGATACACTGTACCTAAATTCTGGCAAAAAGAGCTGGAAATGGAACACACAAACCTGATGACTTACTGTAGAGAAGAGAAAACCGGACGTAGGATGTAGCCTGCAGATTTTATGGAATTGGTCAAACCCCTCTCATACTTTTCCTGTTATGGACTCTGAGACATTCTGAGATGTGGGCATGGAGTCGAAGGCCTGGGTAGGGCAGGGGTCACGC
Source organism: Sus scrofa (assembly GCF_054392235.1). Classification (NCBI taxonomy): domain Eukaryota; kingdom Metazoa; phylum Chordata; class Mammalia; order Artiodactyla; family Suidae; genus Sus; species Sus scrofa. The sequence goes on from NC_139383.1 coordinate 156,883,867, forward strand.
CAGGAGGGCTCTGGATGGCTCTGTGGGCCACGGCTAAAGCCTGCTCTGAATCACTGTAAGGGTCCTTCCTCATGCCCAAGTCCAGCCCTCAGGCCTCGGGGTGATGGGAAGGCAGGGTCTGCATCAAGGATGGGGACCCACTAACCTCGTCGGGGCTGGAGGCCTGGTATGTGCGGTTGTCATCGCTGAAGTCCTGGTCTGCCTCGGCAAACTCGGTCTCTGTGGCTGCTCCGCGGGCTTCGTACACAGGGGTGACGTTGTGGCACAGGGCGATGGCCTTCACTGCCTCATGGACTCGGCTGCTCACGCTTTTTCTAACCTTGGGAGCTGAAGATTGAGATTTTCTTGGAGGCGTTGAACTGGTGCTGTTTCCACCGGCTTGAGAAGGAGTCTGTCAAATATGGGACGTCAAGAAATTAGAGCCAATGCTGGGATTATTAACACGGTGATGTTGGGATGGCTGACATGCATAATTTTTATAAGCTCAGGGTAAGAAAAGCAAGAGGTGATAACCTCCACAAACCACCTACTGGAATGATAGGTTACTTCCTTATCCTTGAATTACAAAGTGATGTCTCTTGGTTGTACCAAAAAAACTCACTGCAACAACTCAAAATCTGATAATGTCCTTTTAGCAGATTTACTTTAGCCTGGCATGAATTTGCTAAATGCTTAATAATTCCTGTTTATTCATTACTTCTAAAAGTAAAGCTAACAACAGAATGGAATGGAATATTCTCAACTGCTTTCACTATTCTTTAAAAAAATAGTGTGTAAAACGGCAGAAAGCAAAAAGCAGGAGAAATGGTTATGAACATTCCCTTAGTCCTGTGAGGCCATCCAGCTTGCACCAGTCTCTGAAGCTGCCTGTCTAGTGTTGCAGATAATAATAACCAAATACAATCATCGCCACACTCTGGGGACACTCCCGGTCTGATGTCCAGTTTGCCGCCTCCCCAGGGGAGGGTGTGGGAGGACCGAGTCCTGGGCTGTCAGACATTGATGTGCTGAGCCCTACCTGCTCTGCCCTCCAGTCGCAGGGCTGGCTGGTGACAGGGCCTCTCTGTTCAGGTGGTGCCCCTTCCTGCCCACGCCCAACATCCCACACCCACGTTCTGCCCACACAGCCCTGGGTGACTTCCTCTCTCTGAGCTTCATGAAGTTCATTGATAGCTGAACGACCTCATTTCACACGAGTTCCACTAGAGACCCCGCCCTCTGTGACCACTCCCTGCCAGAGGGCAAAGGAAATCGGGTTGTAGCAATTTAGCATCTTAATAATAAAACACAACATAGGGAATAAAAGGTACTGTCTAACCAGCTAATCAACACACAGTTTTCAGTAAAAAAGATTTTTAAAATTTTTCTTCAATGAAATACCACTTGCTGTGTTTATATGACTCACCTTTACTGTTTTTAATTTTTTTCTAGTAAAATAACTTGAGCTATTAAAATCATATTTTTGGATAATATAAAATAGTTTTTTTTAAAGATGTTACTGGTACTATTTAATCTAGACACAGATTAAGTCCTATTCCTTCTCCTTTAAAATTTTCCTTCTATGAATAAATGTTCTAGGTGGTAAAATCCTCTGTATTAAAATGAATGACATCCAATTAATACAGTGCATGGTTTTAAGTGTCTGTGCTTCTGGGGGGTGTATGATCACCCAGGTGATAAATATATACCCATATAAGCCTGTTTTCATTTGACAGACTCTCAAAGGTAAATATATGCCAAACCAGGGTACATTACAGAAGAAAAAGACTGTTTTCACAAAATTGACTAGGAGGCTGACAATATTCTGCCTTCTGTCAGGGAAGAACTGCAAAAGTCACGTGTAATTCAGTCCAGTCTGTGCAAAATCAAGTCAGAAACAAATGCCTACAAACACAGTGTGCCAGCCTCTGTGGGTGAGGTCAGGGTGGGGCCCAGGCGACACCTGGCTGGCAGTTAGGGGGGTGACACAGCTCGAGGACAAGTGCACAGAGAGGCAGGAATGGCCTAGGGAAGCGATGATCCTCCACAGACTGCAGTCCCGCACTTGGGTGCCCTGGCTGACCCCCGTGGATGGCTAGGTCTGATGACCGGAATCAGCGATCATGAGTTACACGATAGGCAAGAAGAAATACAAACAGACAAAACACAAGTTGGGAACAGGGCCCTGGAAACCATGCAGCCTGAAATAAACCAGGAAATGGTCCTGTCTCCAACCCCTTGGGGTTTCAACTGACCCATGGCACCCCGGCGGCCCTGATGCATCTACGTCAGGGGCCTGGCAGGCCTGGAGGCCCAGAGCCCAGATGCCTGCCCTCGCTGCCTGAAAAGTCTCGGGCGGGCACAAGCGTGACCAGTAGGCTGCATCCTTCTGGAAAGAAACCATTCCTGCTCCCGAGACCTCAGGCAGCAGGGGCTGTGAGACTCCAGTGAAAAAGACAAGATTTAGGTTTTGTCCCCCTACCCTCCCCAAAAATAATCCTACTAGAGATACAGACTAAATATTTACAGATGAAATAACGTGATGTTATATGGGAGTTTCACTACAAAATGACATGCTGAAGGACAATGGCTGTGACAAAGGAAAACCAGCCCTACAATGATAAGCACTGAAGCTGAAAGGGCACAAATGCTGTGGACTCTACTTTTGTTTACTGAAAAGGTAAAAAAAGCATACCTTTAAAAATGTGAGGAAGTCTTATTAATTATGAAGAAAAACAGAGGGACCATTAAGAAACATACCTGACACAGTGTTCCAATTAATAATCTTAGAAATTCTATGTTTACTGAATGGCTTTTACAAATAACTAAGAAAATTTAACATGAATAAATGATTTAAGGTCATTAAGCCTACAAATATATAATATAGACTTTCTTATTTAAAATTAGTCTGCAAACGGTGTCTTGATTTGTAAAGGAGTGAGGTAATGCTATGTTTTAACCTAATCAGAGATGTGCCACCTCTGGGTGGGGCAGGGGTCACGCCAGGAGGGCTCTGGATCAGCACAGGACAGGCTCAGTTTCACCCAACACTTCTGGCCAAGATCACAGGCAGAATAGAGTGAGCTCACCTGTGAGTAAGAATTCCTGACATGGTTCTGTATCTCATCCATCGTGTCTGTTCCATAAGACACGGTGCCCAGATGCAGCCGCTTGAATACCATCTCGTTCTGGGTGAGGGTTCCTGGGAGAGAAGCAGCAACACCACAATCAGCACAGGACTTAGCATCAGGAAGATCAGGGCTACACGTCTGACTTCAAGTGTTACCTGCACTGTGTCCTTCCATTTCACTAGTGAGGACAAGAACTTCCTTCTGACAATGCCAGGTTGCCTTTTCAGTAATTTTGTTTGTTTGTTTGTTTGTCTTATTGTCTTTTTAGGGCCACACCTGCAGCATATGGAGGTTCCCAGGCTAGGGGTCTAATCAGAGCTATGGCCGATGGCCTACGCCAGAGCTGCAACAATGCCAGATCTGAGCCATGTCTGCGACCTACACCACAGCTCACAGAAACGCCAGATCCTTAACCCACTGAGCGAGGCCAGGGAGCGAACCCACAACCTCATGGTTTCTAGTTGGATTTGTTTCTGCTGCGCCATGACGGGAACTCCCCTTTTTAGTAACTTTTAATAACGGGAGGGTTCGAGTTCTGTGGACAGTCTGGTCTCTGCCTTCCAGTTGAGATCTGTCACTTGGTACAAATGCAAACTTGTCTGTTCCCAAAGAGACAGGCACAAAACTGAAAACTGACTCACTGTCTTTGTAACCCTGCTCCAGAACGCTGCTTGCCAAAGACATCACCCAATCCCAGACTGGCGCATTTATCTATCTCAAATAAATCTATTTTGAAAAAAGAAGTTTTTTGTTTTGTTTTGTCTCTTTAGGGCTGCACCTGCAGCATATGGAAGTTATCAGGCTAGGGGTTGAATTGGAGCTGCAGCTGCCAGTCTACACCACAGCTAGAGTCATGCCAGATCCAAGTCATGTCTATGACCTACACCACAGCTCACGGCAATGCCTGGATCCTTAACCAACCGATCGAGGCCAGGGATCAAACCCATGTCCTCATGGATATTAGTCAGGTTCATTACCACTGAGCCACAATGGGAACTCCAGAAAAATGATGTATTTTTCACTGAACAGAAACAATGCAATTAAAGCCGGCATTCATGTGTAGCAACAGAGAGGAGGTGAGGAAGGAAAGCCACTTCTCTAGCTGGTTTCTAACCTGCGAACCATGCTTCACTCCTGTGTGCAACCAGGCACTTGTAGAGAAATGGCATGCCCTAGTCCAATTTTAATAAGATTTCACGGTTTCAGCTTTCTATCAGCCAGGGACACAACCAAATGTTGTGAAGTAACAATCATGACTAGAGAATCAGCCAGAGATAATTCAGAACCTGGTGAATTTTCCTTAAAAGTGGCACGTGGGAGTTCCCGTCGTGGCTCAGCGGAAACGAATCCGACTAGGAACCATGAGGCTGCAGGTTCGATCACTGGCCTCACCCATTGGGTTAAGGATCCGGCGTTGCCGTGAGCTGTGGTGTAGGTCGCAGACGTGGCTCGGATCTGGCATTGCTGTGGCTCTGGCGTAGGCCGGCAGCTACAGCTCTGATTAGACCCCTAGCCTGGGACCTCCATATGCCATGGGTGTGGCCCTAAAAAGACAAAAGCCAAAAAAAAAAGAAAAAGTGGCACATAATTCCCAATGTTATTTATCTCACAGCTCTGAAAGGAGACCCTAAAACCTGCACGCACATCACCTAGTCTGAAAATGTAATAGAACCCAGGTGTATGGTTTTTGCTTCTCCAGTTTTACAGCACAGCCATACGGGGTTTCCATGCCCCGGGAGCCACACATGCTGTGCCATCTCCCCTGGGATTTCTGCCCTTGCTGCAAAGTAGAGGGTTACCCACGGACACTGATGTGGCTGTAAATGTGGCTGTGACCAGACAGCCAAGCCATCACGGTGAAAGCTGGACTTTTTACATGGTACAAAAATCCCACATGTTAGTAACTAGTTGTTTTCACTGGCACACGTGACATTGAACACATAAAACAAATTCTGTCTGTTTGTGGCCAGGATGAGGCAGGCAGAGTAGGGCTGCTGAGCTGCACTTCCTATGGCAGGGGTCTTCTGGGGGTGAGGCTGTGCTCTGGGAACGTGAACTTCGAGAGGATCACTGTAATTACAGTTCTCTGGTTAAAAAAATAACAACTATCAGAGATCACTGAAATGATGGCAAAAAGTAAGAGAAATGTGCTTTTAGATAAACACATTCTGGTTAAAAGAAAACATGATATTCTTTTTTTTTATGATACAAATGAATTTATTCACAAAACAGAAATAGAATCACAGACATAAAAAACATAACTACAGCTACCAAAGGCGAAAGAGGGTTGGGGAGGGATAAATTAAGAGTTTGAGATTAGTAGAAACAAAATACTATATATAAAATAAAAAATAAGGTCCTACTGTGTAGCACAGGGAATTATATTCAATATCTTGTAATAACCTATAATGAAAAAGAATATGAAAGAGACTATATATGCGTAAATATATATATACACACACATATATATAACTGAATCACTTTGCTAAACAACTGAAACTAACACAGCATTGTAAATCAACTATACTTCAATTATAAAAAAAATACTGTTGGCATACTTAGATAGCATTCAAGACATAGACATATTTGTGTATTGGCTAGCACTTCATAATTATTAGATGTTCTTAGAGCCTTATAGCAATATCAGATGCTCTTAAGTAGAATATTTTAATGAAAATTAAAAATTTTTATCTTATAAAATTTGATTTCCCCAATCATTATAATAACAATGGTACAACAGGGATAAAAGAATATTAACAAAATTACAGTATTGGCTGAAAATATATATGATTTCAGCTGGCTAATAAACTGTTCAGTTTACCAAGATGTGATAATTCTAAACTTGTGTACACCTAATATCCTCAAATATAAAAAACATGGCATTCTGAAAGAAATGTAACCATTCTTCTCTGTCATCATGTCATCAGCATGCTCACCAGAGGCCTTTCTCACACTTGCCAATCTGAGAGCAAGCAGTTTGTTTCTGTTTCTCTTTTCCTTTAAAAAAAAAAAAAGAAAGAAATTTTGGAGTTCCGTTTGTGGCTCAGTGGAAATGAATCTGACTAGTATCCATGAGAGGATGCAGGTTCGATCCCTGGCCCTGCTCAGTGGATTAAGGATCCGCTGTGGTGTAGGCCAGTGGCTACAGCTCTATTCGACCTCTAGCCTGGGAACCTCCATATGCTGTGGGTGCAGCCCTTAAAAATAAATAAATAAATAAATAAAATTTTATTGTAGTTGATTTACAATGTTCTGTCAAATTTTGTTATACAGCATAGTGACCCAGTCATACACATACACACATTCTTTTTCTCCCAGGAGATTGGATATAGTTCGCTGTGTTGTACAGTAGGACCTCAATCCTTATCCATTCCTTTTTTTTTTTTTTTTGGCGTTTTGCCTTTTCTAGGGCCACTCCCCTGGCATATGGAGGTCCAAGGCTAGGGGTCTAATCGGAGCTGTAGCCACTGACCTATGCCAGAGCCACGGCAACGTGGGATCCGAGCCGAGTTTGTGACCTACACCACAGCTCACAGCAACTCTGGATCCTTAACCCACCGAGCAAGGCCAGGGATTGAACCTGCAACCTCATGGTTCCTAGTTGGATTCGTTAACCACTAAGCCACGATGGGAATGCCTCTTTATCCATTCTGAATTTAATAGTTTGCATCTAACCTCAAACTCCCAGTCCATCCCACTCCCTCCTCCTCCTCCTCCTCCTCCCCCTTGGCAACCACAAGTCTGCTCTCCGTGTCTGTGAGTCTGTTTCTGTTTTGTAGATAGGATCATTTGTGCCATATTTTCGATTCCATATAAAAGTGGTATCATATGGTAGTTATCTTTCTCTGTCTGACTTACTTTACTAGCATGAGAATCTTTAGTTCCATCCATGTTGCTGCAAATGGCAATATTTCATTCTTTTTATGGCTAGGTAATATTCCACTGTATATATGTACATCTTCTTTATCCATTCATCTGTCGATGGACACAGGTGGCTTCCACGTCTTGGCTGTTGTGAACAGTGCTTCTGTGAACCCTGGGGTGCTTGCATCTTTTCTAAGTAGTTTTGTCTGGGTATGTGCCCAGGCATGGGGTTGCCAGGTCATATGCGTTTCTCTCTTCCTTCTGAAATGACTCCAGAATCACAGAAGCTGCAGAGCATGCATCACAGCTGACTCTTCATGTGCGTCTCCCCATCACTGCATCATGGGTGTGAATCCATGTAAATGATGCAGCAATTATCTCACTGCCTCACATCACATTTACTTCCCATTATAAAACACCCCCACTTAAAACACCACGACAAAGCAAATGAAGAGAAGTTTTGGCCTGCTAGGTCCCAATCCCAAATTTACACATGACGGAAGTGAAGTTGAATTAGTAGCTGAGGACAAACAGAATGATGGCAAAAGCATGAAGCTGCATGTACCACCAATCTCACTAAAAACTCGCTATAAAAGTACGTGTTCAATACACATGTGACACTGCTTGTGGCCCCAAGAGCAGCCAAGCTGCACTGCAAGATCACTGGGGTTGTGGTCCCAGCTCTGTGTCTTCAGCTGCTGGCTGTGCCTTCCCTGCCAGCTGGACGCTCCTGAGGTAGTGGCCAGTGTCCACTGTGCCAGTTCCACCTCTGGAACCTGCCTCTTCAGTAGGAGCCAAAACTGTTGACCAGAAGAATAAATCGAGGATGCTAATGGTCTATAAAAGCAGTGGCGGGAAGCAGGGGACAAAGTGGTGGAGGGCCCTCTGACTCTGCAAACTGTCCTCACTTGTGCTGCCAACAGCTTCAAGGAATGCAAACATTTTTGAAGGAAACACGACAGCATGTCAGAGAAAAAACACATGTATTCACGTTAACTGTTTGGGACCACAGGCCCTTAAGTTATCAACCAAAAACCCCAGCAGTGTGACTGCAACTAGGAGACAGAGCGTACCTAGAAAGGACATGGGGACAGAGGCCTGGCTTATGTGTGAACACTGAGCTTCAAACACCAAATACATCTCGCCCATGCACACTGACTTCCATGTCCATGGGCAGAAGAGGAGTAAGAAAAACTCCTGAGGAGTTCCCGCTGTGGTGCAGCAGAAACGAATCCAACTAGGAACCATGAGGTTGCAGGTTCCATCCCTGGCCTCGCTCAGTGGGTTAAGGATCCAGCGTTGCTGTGGGCTGTGGTGTAGGTCGCAGACGTGGCTCAGATCTGGGGTTGCTGTGGCTGTGGTGCAGGCCGACCGCTATAGCTCTGATTGGACCCCTAGCCTGGGAACGTCCTTATGCCTCGGGTGTGGACCTTAAAAAAAAGAAAAGAAAAACTTCTGAAAGTTTCAGATATGAAGTTTTACAGACATGAGGCTTTCTTGGAGAAATTGAAAATGAAGGGTTCTTCCACTTAAATGAGTAAGGCAGACAGTTATAAACATAATTATGTGCCAGCTCTTCTTCAGTGGCCAACGTATCAATGCTGCTTAAGTAAGAGGCTGATTTGAAGAGAAAAATGTGGATTTGGGATGTCTTATTGTCAAATGTCCCTCTTTTCCGGTAACGAAAGCGTTTAACATGGGGAAACACACCCTGGAACCCCCATTTGCGCATGTACACATGTGAGTGCCTATAGCCAGAGTAGTTCCACTGCGAACTAGAGAAACTTGGAATGCCAAGATGGACTCCAGGTCCCTCCTCGTTTGTCGAAGGGACACCACACACATGCACGAGCATGTGCAGGCACACACATGCACACACATGTGTGCGTGCACACACACACCCCTGGTGCCAGTGCCCCCTCCACAAGGGTCCCTGAGGAAATGACTAGCATTTCTCACAAATAGATAATAAAATATTCGTTATTTTGCCACTTGAATAAATGTACTCACAACCTTTGAATTAAAGAAACTGGAATATTGAGGCAGACATTGTCACATATAATTACTTAACATATTAAGATGAATCACACAAGCATTTTAAATGTCAGTGGTGCTGTTCCTTCATCACAACTCTGTAAAGTGCTGAGCAGGGAAGTCAGTGCTTGGGCCCTCTCGGTCAACAAGTAAGGTTAAGATTTAACAGTTAGGAGTTCCCGTCGTGGCGCAGTGGTTAATGAATCTGACTAGGAACCATGAAGTTGCAGGTTCGATCCCTGCCCTTGCTCAGTGGGTTAATGATCCGGCGTTGCCGTGAGCTGTGGTGTAGGTCGCAGATGCGGCTCGGATCCTGCGTTGCTGTGGCCCTGGCGTAGGCCGGCAGCTACAGCTCCGATTCGACCCCTAGCCTGGGAACCTCCATATGCCGCGGAAGCGGCCCAAGAAATAGCAAAAAAAAAGACCAAAAAAAAAAAAAAGATTTACCAGTTAAAGATGAAAAGCCTCCATAACAGAAAATTACTTTTTAAATCTTATATTTTTGGTCTTTTTTTTAGGGCCACACCCACGGCATATGGAGATTTCCAGGCTAGGGGTCAAATTGGAGCTGTAGCCACTGGCCACAGCCACAGAAATGCAGGATCCGAGCCGCGTCTGCAACCTACACACAGCTCATGGCAATGCTGGATCCTTGACCCACTGATCGAGGCTGGGGATCGAACCTGCATCCCTCATGGATGCTAGCCAGATTCATTTCCACTGAGCCACGACGAGAACTCTTCAAATCTTATCTTAAATGATTTTCACATTTTCAGCCAGCTGATAGTTACTACAACTTTTGTCATCTTAATACAACACAAGTTAACATGTCCCAGACTTGAAACACGGAAGAGGGCAGGGCTGGCTAAGGCAGTCAGAGGCCGAGAGAGCACCACGTCACAGAGCCTTATGGTGACCTGGCCAATATGGTGGCTCTAGGTATTGAAAATGTCTTTTGACAAAAGTGTTTGTGACTCCTGAGGAAAAAAAAAGTGTAGCTCTTTAATAAAGCAGTTTTTTGGACTAGAATGAGCAAAGCAGGCAAAAAGAAAATTTGTTTCTGAAGAAAGAATATGAGAGCATTATTCTTAGGTGGCAACAGGTATGACTCACGGGCACATGGAGGGGATGCAGGGGAAGCAGACGCCAGGCTTTCTGCTCAAACACTCCCGAGCGAGGCCTGGTCTCACACCAGTGCCTGGCCACACAGGCCTCAGCAAGGAGCAGCTGTGCGGGCACAGTCCACCTGGATCAAGCAGACCTTCCAGAAGATTCTAGTCAAGCCAAGCGACAACGAGCTGGGATGCATGCTACTTAGACCTTACAATGCAGGGATGTTTGAAAATGGTAAGACTAATTCATCAAACTGTACCATGCATATCCATTTTATAGAATGTCATTAAATGCAGGGTCACATATTCCGTTTGCTGTGCATGAGGCTTTAGAAAAAGACGATTTCCGCGCCATTGGCACCTGGGCCTGTGCAGCATCTCTGTCTCCTGCGCTCACACTGGCAAACCTCTGGACAGTGAAGCTCTTCCTGTTTGTTGGGCTAAGACCCTGGTGGCTGTTCCTGGGCAGGAGAGACCACAGGGGCCCCGGGTCTGAGTGGCAAACACTCTCCTTCGCGTTCACACTAACAGCACACACTTGGTGCCCTCAAGACCAGGGACACAGCACTGGCCACCTTGCCGCCGAGGTGCTGAGAACTGATGGGTGGCTCAGTGTAATAAGGTGACATGGTGGAAAATGGACGCTGTAATTAAAACCAGTCCAGAAACCTGTTGTTTCAGTGGGTGTTTCAGTAATGGCTTTGTTCTACGTGAAGATAAAAACTCCTAACAAAGGAATTAATGTGTGGCTGTGCCGAGTTAAGTTTTAAAATGTACGCATCCTCTGCAGCATTGTTCTTCAACAATGGTGCTGTCAGTACAGCCAGGGAGGAGGTGCACGTGCTCTCAATAGGCTAAGTGACAACGACCTGTCCTCCAGTTTCAGCATCATCTGCTCGTTGATCACGAGATGCCAGAATTTCTGGTCAGTGTCAGCACACCCTGCACCCTGGCGGTTAACAGATGTCTGCTCGTGTCCAATGAATTCCTCTATGTTTCACGCACTGGTGGCCACAGATGTGTCACTATAGCAACATCATTCACTTCGGATCCTACCGGAAACACACACTCCAATCAAACCTAATTAAAGCACATGCTTTCCCGTCCACAAGGAGGAAACTATAATGCAATTATGGGGATACTTCCTTCTCTATTCTGCTCAGCAAAAGAGAGGCCGGTGATGGACGCTTCTTGTCAGGAAGCTTATTGATGAAGCATAAACCCAACTTATAGCCATCCGAAGGGCCACTTCTAGTTACGCTGGCTGGGTAAGGCCCCTCTCATCTGACGCTCAGGTCAACTGCCTGCCACCGGCCTCTGACACTGCCGGTGGGGCTCCCAGGCAGCAACCACCTGAGATTATGGAGGAAGGGCCTGAAAAAAATTCTAGACCAAAAGATTTTTTTTTAATAGTGAAAAAAAACTCCACTCAGCTTCAACATCAGGAACACATGGCAGGAATTTCCTCCCACTACTTCTAGTACAAAGAAGCCTTTTAGGAAATGAAATGCAGAATATGTTCTGTAATATATTTCATTTTTCTGTGATTTAAAAAAAACCTCAAGAACCTAGATTACTTATCAGGCTAAAACCTTGAGAAGCACTGTTTTTGCCTTTTAAAAGTAGCAGAGTGAACTGTGTGCCAAAAAATACTTATCTTTACCCCAGATGTAACACAAATTCAACAACAACAACAAAAAACTGGAGGAGCTACAAAATAATAATCTCATCATGTTAAAACAGAAAATAAAAAGTTAGCCTTCTGAGGACAAAGAATGTCACAGGCCTCTGCTTACTGACATCAAACAGGCAGAGACACAGAGGCTCGAGTTTGCTGTATGCTCTGGGGCATGTGCTTTCCGTGTGTAAGTTCCGGTGGAATATGGGTCAGTATCATTCCAGGAGTACTGCATGCAGATTTTAAATGGCCACAGAAGGACTTCTGGTTCAGACAAGACCTGCTGACCATAACTGGGTAAATGGTGAGGGGGGCGACCGAGGGGCTCTGAGGGATGGCAGCGTGAGAGCCAGCGTGAGAGCCAGGCCTGAGGGGCCCGCTATCCTCCTGCGTCTTTCTACCCACAGTGCCAACCATCCATGAGGAGGTCACTGCTGTGTCCTATTCCTGCAGAACATTCCACCGTGTATATGTTCCTGATGGTGACTTTTTCTGTGCTGCACCCAGTCTGGTTTGCAGCCAAAGCCATGCTGTGACCATGCTGAGATGTCCCCTGGGGTAGCTGTCTGCTGGGGGAGAGGCTGGCAGGAAGCTGCTGTGCTGATCAGCCCCACCATGAAGAACAAAATGTCCCATCCAACCTGTCCCTGAGCACACAGAGGGTTTTCAGTTTGGAAAGGGTGACACTTACTGCAGAAGATGTCCTACTTACGAAATCTGTGTCTGCCCCTTCACTAGGTCTCTGTAAGGCCTTTCAAAACTTAACAACACACAGTCATAGAGTTCTTACCCATATTTGTTAAAATTTATTTTCAATTCTTTATACTTTTTGTTGCTATTAATTGGCATTTTTAGAATTAAGCATTCCCAACTGTTGCTGGTAGAGAGAAATGCGATTTAATTTTGATGCAGTGTTTATATATGTAATTAGACTATCTTTTAATTCTAAAAATTTTCCTGATGGTTTGTGTTTCTATGTTAACAATCACAGAATTTGTTTTCTTTGTGGGCAGCTCGTTGTTCATATTGGGACTTTGACCTCATGGTGGTGGCTCCTGGCTTCTGATTACATTTATCAATAGGACCAGGCAGCCTGGTGATGGGCAGTGCAATGTGCCCTGCTCCTCGAAGCGCATTCTCCTCATCTGCTTTAAATCCAGCATGTGTCCAGGACTCTGTTCCTTACATTTCTTTAGGAGCCATTTTGATTTGGGGTTTGCTGTTCTCTGGCTTTTCCATCAAATGAAGTCTGGCTGTTTTCCAGAAAAACTCCATTTCTGGCTCATCTAGTGGCCCTTTTGCTTGTTTTCTAGTATTGTCAGAGATTGCTCTTTAACGTTTTTCCCATCGGTGTGGTGCAGTTGGGAGGCATCTTCTCTGTGTACCTTCTTGACCTGGGGCCCCTCAAGTTGTTATTTCTGAGTGTTTTGATTTATTGAGCATCATCTTACTGGTCAATCTCTACCATCCCACAAAGACCAGCTTCGATGAAAACCAAATACAATCCATCAACTGGATTTTGACTGAACTGCAGTAAACTTGTAAATCCCTTAGGAAGACTGCATCTGCACAACATGGAACTCTCATGTAAGGGTCATGCTGCGTCTCTCCACTGATGTCAGTCTTTCTTGTTTCTCTGTCCTGTCTGCTCACTTTCTTCATAGACGGGTCCTCAAGTTTATGCGCACGTGTTGTACTGTCCTTGAGCGTCATGACTGGGATCTTTCTTTGTCAGTCTATTCTACACACAAGGAGGCTATCTTTATTGCTTACTGTTATCTTAATCTGTAATCTGTCACTTCACTGATTTCTTATTTTTAGCAGTTGATCTCCTTGCTTGACCATTATGTCTGTAAACATTTGTTTCTTCTTTTGGTAATATCTTATTTCTATTTCCTGTCTCACAGCAATGGCTGGAGTAATACATGTTAAATGAAAGACTTTCTTCTTCCTGACTACAGAAAAGATTTTTCTAATATTTTATTTAAATAATGTTAAATTTAATTGATACTTTTTTTTTTTACCATTTATATAAATATCCCTCTATTTCTAGTTAGCTAAGAACTACCAGGAATTTAAACCACAAGTTTAAATTAACAACTCAAAGGATTTCAGCCCTTAGGTACAGCTTTTATTATAGTACTGGATTCAATCTGTCTTTTACTTAGTATGTTATGGGGTTGATGGAACTTCTTTGATGAGAAAATAAAAAAACAAAATCAGGATAAAGAGAATTTGGGGCACGGACACAGAATGGGATAAGTCATCTGTAAGGTTCTTTAGGATTATGTTATTGTTTTAGTATCAGAATCACACACATTATTAATTGTCATTTTCTTCTAATAGCTCACAACTATCATTCCATAATAAGCCACCTTTACTCTTAAGAAGCCACTAGAGGGGTGTAATAAAGCCAGTTACATAGAAAAAAAAAAATGTAAGGCTATAGAAAACTCAAAATACAGAGACATATCTTTTAAATCTCTAGGAATTTCACATGTTGCTAATTCTGATGATCCTGGTGCATTAGTAGATAACGATTAGTTGGAGGCCGGTTTCAAGAGCAAAACCTGGAAGTTCCAAGTATGGATTCAATACTGTGTTTCACACACACACATACACACACACCATAAACATGTGGTCACAGACATGCCGGGATCATGATGGCAAAGGTGCTCTGAGGGGTACCTGTCTTGTCCGTCAGCAAGTACACCAGGCGCCCCAGCTCCTCTGGGATGGTGCTGGTCCGGACCACTGTGCCAGGAATATTTTCATCTTTCATAATCATCCAGCCATATGCTGCCTTGCCCATGTCCAGGTTGACACGCAAACTGCCAAAGAAAACCATTGAGGTCATCAGCGTGATCCGACACTTCACGTCCATGGTTTCAATATACATTTATTTACTTAGATGCATTATCTTTAATTTTATTTGGAATAGGTAGATCATACTGGATTTCAGACTTTGTTTTTTTATTTTTTTTTGGCCTTCATCTTTTTAGGGCCACACCTGTGGCATATGGAGGTTCTCAGGCTAGAAGTCTAATTGGAGCTACTGCTGCCGGCCTACACCAGAACCACAGCAATGCCAGATTCGAGCCACGTCTGCAACCTACACCACAGTTCATGGCAACGCTGGATCCTTAACCCACTGGGTGAGGCCAGGGATCGAACCCACAACCTCGTGGTTTCTAGTCGGATTCATTTCTGCTGTGCCACGACAGAAACTCCTAGACTTTAAAATAAATGAACTTGTTGACATTTAAGTCAACAGACCTTTTCACAGCCCAGAGTGTGTTCCCAGCTGACAGTAAAGTGGGTTTTTCATACAGCATTCCAGCCTGGCTGGCGAGATCAGTCATCAGTTGGGCCTAGGAGAGGAGGCCAGTGGCAAGGCCCCATCAGACACCAAGTGCCTGGGGCTCTAAGGAGAGTCCCGTCTAAGGAAGTGGGCGTGTCTTCCTGGGAATCAATATTTAGAATGGGTCTCCATTCACTTGATGAGAACATATGAGGCCTCCCCACATTGACTGAGGCCCTGCAGGAGGGACAGGCTCTGGGGCAGAGGGCAGGACAGAGGCCCTCCCAGAGCAGCTCCGAAGCAGTCCTGTCACCTGTCTGAGGAGCACAAAGGCCACTTGTCCAGGGATGTGGAGGCAGGGAGGAGGGGGACCAGAGGTGGTGGGGTCAGCAGGCCTCTCAGAGCCTGGACTTGATGGTCAGAACCAGGAGCCTCTGAGCAGGCCGAGTATGGCCTGACTTGCATCCTGTGCTGCACCCTTGTCCGCCTGGCCAGCCCCACAGCTCTGCCCGGCCACCCCTGCCCCTGCCCCAGGCCCCTGTGGCAAGTAAGCCGCCCTCTGCAGAGTGATGACCCACTAGTTCCAGCCGACCGGACGGACACAAGACATGTTATACAATTGATGAAATGTGATTATTAACCAAAATCAAGAGATTGTTTTTCCACTTATGTGAAATGGAGTGTTTCTGAAAGACTGGATAGTAATGAATTGTTTTAAAAAATTTGTAATGAGTTGTGGGTGAGACATTAAAGAAGGAACATAAGTCTTCAGGAAGATTCTCACCAGACAGATGTGTAATATCCTTTTCCTTTCACCTTAAGGAAACCCAAAGTGGAAATTACACACAATGCACTACAACTATATCTTTGCATGAGAAAAATAACATGGATTTACAAAACACACTAGAGAAAAAAAAGGGCCTGGGTGAGAATGAAAGACTCATGAATGAACATACATTTCTATGAATTAGGTTAATGTAAAATGTCTTAAGCACATGTGCATAATTCTTAAAAATTCATTTTTCTTGTTGACCTATTTTTATACATTCCGGTTGTGCACAACAAGGGCAGGTTTGGGGTGGGAAGGCTGGCCTGTCTGGAGGCCCTGCCCCTTTCATCTCGGCCCTGCCCCCCCAAGAGCCGACAGAACCCACCCAGCCTATGCTGGCACTTGTGGCTGACCCTTTGAAGCCAGCTCCCTGAACACCCCTTCATCTTTGCCTGATTAAGACTTGGCTGTTCCCAGGACACCCCCACCACACTGCCATGTCTAGGGGGACAAACTGTTGACTGTCCACAAGTAAAGTGAAGATTTACCTAGAGGGGCGCAGCATCACCACTTCGGTGATGCAACCACAGAAGGCCCATGTGCACAGGAGGACACAGCCAGAGAGGCGCTGGTCCTTAGAGCACCAGGCCACCTGCACTGGTGTGGGTGGAATTGGGTCAGTAGAAAAGTGTGATGCAAGTAGATAGACTTAATACAGTACTATTTGTGAATTTAAAAAAATACGCAAAACTTACTAATGTTCATGGGCCCCACCACATGCACCAAGGCCATAAAGACATGAAAGAAAGGACCCACCCCAAGTTCAGGAGCAGAGAGTGGGAAGGTCCATAACCTACATCTACTTTCTTAAAAATAAAAAGGGTCCGAAGCAAAGACTGATCATGTTGAATCTATGAAAAACACAAGGGCATCTGTCACCAGACTGCGAACATTTTATGCATCTTAGAAATTTCATAATTTACAGTTGTATCTCAAGGGCAACTCAAAAGCAAAGGATGGTTCAACCTATCTTAGACAATTTTGTTGTCCTGCCCGAAGCACAGGACTGGCTAGATGGCCTTCTGGGAGTCAGCCTGTAATTCTAACGAGCCCCTCTGTAAGGCCACACACTCAGGATGACAGCCCAGGGGTAGGCCCAGCTTACAGGCACCCCTACGGACCAGCTGGGGATAACCTTCTCACACAGCCATGTCAAAAATGCTCAGTTAAGTCTAATTTTTTTTTAACATAGGATATTTTAGTTAATTAATTTATTGTCCTTTTTTCAGGGCCACACCTGCGGCATGTGGATGTTCCCAGGCTAGGGGTTGAATCAGAGCTACAGCTGCCGGCCTACACCACAGCCACAGCAACCTGGGATCCGAGCTGCATCTGCAACCTACACCATAGCTCATAGCACTGCCAGCTCCCCAACCCACTGAGCAAGCCCAGGGATCGAACTCGTGTCCTCATGGATACGAGATTCATTTTCTGCTTGAGCCATGAAAAGAACTCCCAAATATTTTTATTTACAAGATGTTGATCTCATTTGATTGAAAGAATGCATGAATGTGAAATGCAAAATATAGGCATAGAGTGAAATCTGGCTAATGAAACCCTGAATGAAAGATCCCAGGGCTGTGCGGGCAGGCGGGCAGCTGCCCGGGGCCATGGGACATCACCCTGAAGCAATGGCCTGACGGAAGGAAACGGGCTGCCTTGAAGTCTCGCAGAGATAACTAGTGTGAAGAGTCCAGCATAGAAGCCACCCGCCACCTCTGGAGGGGCTCCTGGGTTTCAGTGAAAAATAAGAACTGTGAAGATAAACAAGAGGTCCCTTCTTGACATGAAAACAGGCACTAGGTGTAGAGATAACAAGATTTTTCTACAATAGAAATTAAACATTGTTTGTTCAAGAGGCTACAATTAGGAGAACCAGTAAGGAAAACATCACATCTGACAGGGTGGTCGCAGCAACAGAGCAAACACCTGGCACAGGTGTGTGTGTGTGTGTGTGTGTGTGTGTGTGTGTGTGTGTGTGTGTGTCACTGCCTCTCAAGAATGCGAGCTGCCCAGGGGTGACTGTCACTTCTGCGGTGAGCAGAACCTGAGTCACAGGGCATGAGCAGCAGCCCTTCCGAGCATCTGGGGTGCAGACTCGTGAAACCCTGGGTCACAAAGGAGCCAGAGTCTCAGACAACTGCTTGGCAGAATGAGGACAGGGCACTGTACCTTAGTACTTGACCAGCCTGGCCTCATGATCTTCATTAACCCAAGACCATTCAGATTCTTTGAGAAGATCTGAGCCTAACTTAATCCTATCAAGAAAAAGGGGGGTGGACATGCCTACACCATGTGGTGAAGCTGCTCACTGACAACACAGGTAAACACACACCTCAAGAGCCATCTGAGGAGTTGGGTCAGTGAAGGAGCCTGTGGGGAAGTTAAGCAGATTGAAATAATCACAACTTGTCTGTCCATAATGTTCACAGGTGACACCATGAGGCTGGTCTGGCTGGTTCCTGGGAAGGAGGACTCTCTGGGTGCTGGGGGCTCCTCGCAATGTCCAGCCAGAGAGCACTCTGAGGGCTAACGGGCTGGGCTCCTGGCCATGGCCGGGAGGCCTTTCAGGGGTGGACGGCAGGCCCTGGGCATGCAGCCAAAGTGCACTTAGACAGCCAAAGTGCAGCCACTTACGCTCTCCCACGGCTAGTGGTGCTTTAATAATACAGCCGCTGTTGTCTTGGAGTCATAAGAATGTGTTGCCTCACGAGACACTATACCACGAATAAATACCATGACTATTTCACTCAGGCTCGCTACAGTCTCCAAGAATGTATGAGGTAGCAGCTACCAGTGAGGGAGGGTGGAGACAATCTTTAGGTTCATAGAAACAGAGAACTACTGTAGGACGTAAGTTCACAGTTTACACATGAAAAAGCAGGAAGGAAAAATACCTTCAACTAAGACACTAATGCATATAGGGAGCAGAGCTTACATTTGCCAATTCACAATGTCTATCTTGATCAAATGTTAGTACAACAATTTGCTTTTTAATGGTAAAAATTTCTAGAAGCTCAGACTTCAAACATCAAGTTGACAGTAATTATCATCACCATATTTAGCTTACTTTTTAATGTTGTAATTTTAAGGAATTTCAAAACCTAGACCTCTATTCAACTAGTACTTTACAGTAACATGACTTGTGAACTACACACACACACACACACACACATATATTAAGCCTACTATTTTGAGTATTACAGTAATCGATTTTAAGGAAGAGGTACCATATACACATTTTAAGCTCATTATATTGTCAATTTAACAAGTGTGAAATTATCTAGAGGCCCCTTCCAAAGAAGTAGAAACGTTGCCTGCAACTGTGGATGTCAGTTGGACCAGCGGTAGTTGTGACCTCTACTGTCACAAAAGAAGGATGAGCTAAACTGGCTTAAGGAGCCAGTGTGTCGCAAGTGTTCCCAAGGGGAATGTGTATGGGCCTGTTCTACACTACGGTAGGAAAGCACAGGTGGATTTTCATACAAAAGACGGTCTAAAGGGTGGTGCTTTCCTGCCCAAGTCGTCTCATCTTGCAGCTACAGACATGTCTGAGGAGACAACCTGGACCCTGAGTGTGTATGAGGTATACTTTGCTAGAACATGCAATGCGATCCCTCTGGCCCCATGTGCCTGCAGCATTTCAACTCGATTTGTTTCACTTCGTCCTGCAGCATTTATCTCAGTGCACACCGAGCCCCTCAGGGACGAAACTACTTCAAGAATTCACATGCATTCCTCCATAAGTGAGACGTATTTTTAGATCCTAATCTAAACAAAGGAAAGTCATTTAAATGACATGTTCTATCAAAAGTAAATAAAACCTTCTGTAAACTGTCACTTAAAGGCTAAAGCAAAGATGCTATTTTATCAGAATCCCCCCCCCCACCGCCAAACTTATTCATTCTGTGATTCTTTAAATTTTTCACAACACACCACGCATGGCAGGGTGGCTCCAGAATGTTTACACTAAGTGGCTTCACCCAGCGCCACGCATTGTGCAGCTTTCCCACTTCCTCCTCAACCTGTGCCAGACAAAACAAAGACTTATTCTCACTCAAGGAGGAGGAAATGCTTCTGCCATCAATGAATGGTGTCACTGGTCAGCGCCCAGATCCCTCTTCCAGAGAGTCCCCTCCTGTCAGCTCAGCCTCCTAACTTCTTCTGAAGCTACTCCATGGGGGAGACGTGGGCAAGGGAATGTTATGTACGACTGATGTGGATCCCCAATTTCCATGATCGTGGACTAATGTCAACTCCTTCCCTCTGAGCCTTGGTGACAGCATCTGTACATGTCACGTGTCAGCAGTAATGCGTTGTGGGGCGGGGGGGGGGGCGGGTCTGGGGCTTGAACAGGCAGAGAAGGCCTCACAGAAAAGGCAGAGCTGAAATGCAAAGCATGGGGTGGGAGGCACGTCAGGGCCCCTCCAGGCGTCAGCCAGGCTCCACGGCTTTGAAGGCATGGACCTTCTGTAGCTGGGACGCCAGCAGGTCTAGACCCAGATGTTCCCAGTATCCCCACAGCTGCATCCACTGCAGTAGACCCGCAGGTGAACAAAGTGTAGTTCTGGGTCCTAAGTAACGGAAAACCGCCAAGTGTGAAAAGGAGCTGAAACTGGTATGAGAGGAGCTGTCAATTACATTATTAAGTTTCTGAGTGGGCCTGGGCAGATGGGGGACCTGAAATCAGGTAGTATTCCAGGAAAAATGAACTGAGCAGCCGTGTCCACAGTGGACTGAACTAGAGAAGCCTGGAGGTCACAAAGAGAGCAAGGGGCTGGCACAGGCCATAGGTGCAGCAGGAGCATGGGTCCGAAACTCTGAGAGAGTGTCTTACATAGTCAGGATGACGGGCCAAACTCAAGGGGTGCCTCAGGGAGAGTCAACTGGGTGCGGGGGTGGGTGGGTGTGGGGAGCTTCTGTTCACACTGATGTCAGCCCTGCCCCTCAGGAGCCACAAGGACTGATCACAGGAGCAAATGTTGGGATGAATCAAACAGTAATGCGTGGTGTCCGTAACACTCAGAATCATCACAGGCTTTGTGAGGGGCCTCTAGGACACTCATTGCTCCTGCTGCACGTGGGCCAGACCTGAGCGTGTGTGTGTGTGTCTGTGTGTGTATACCTGCATATAAAACACCCATGCAGCAACGTAGATGGCAGAAGTGAGGCCAAATATTCTGCGTCGATAATGTGAAAGGCATAACCATTCCTATTAAAAGGCTAGCACTTCTTTTACTTTGTAAATGAGTAAATAGACCAATTATAAGCAATTTAATAGATTCACCTTAAAATAAAATGTCTCCGAAAGTCTAAGACTAAAGGCATGGCAAAGGCAAACAGGGAAAACACCCCAGATGGAACAGTGGTGTTTGAGTCAGAATATCAAAACCAAAGCTAATTATGGAAAAGCTGAGCAGAAGGTCAGGAGCTTTCCAGGGCTGGAAAAGCTCAGTGCAGCTCTCAATCCTACGAGTCTGTGTAGGGAAGACAAAGGCCTGGGAGGAGGCGGCCCCCTTGCTGGGCCACCGGGCTTGGGTACAAGAGCGTCACCCCTGGCTCCAAGGATGGCAAGAGTGCCAGGCCTGGTAGGACCACACTACACACAGGCCAGCATGACGCCAGGGGGCTGGCACTCTCAGGATTTTTCCTGAACTGGCTGAAAAGAAGTACTTGAGGGAGCTCCCTGGTGGACCAGCAGTTAAGGATCCAGTGTGGTCACTGCTGTTGCACAGGTTCAATCCCTGCCCCTCAAACCTCCTTAGGCTGCAAGTGTGGCCAAAAAAATCAAATCAAATAAATTTAAAAATAAAAAGGAAAGCAGTACTGGCTTTTCACTTGTGTAACTCAGCAGAACATGAGCCTGAGGCCTCCAGCACCATCTGTACAGCCAGGTGAGGAGCACCTGGGGAACAAGCAGCAACAGGCTCCCTTCCAGCCCTGCCTGGTCATGCCTGGCCCAACCCAGTGGCAGTTCCACATGTAAAACCCCCCTCTTTAACTTACACTCACGTGATCTAAAAACTGCACCTGTGGATCTCTTATGAAAAAGCCCGCAGTCTTGTTAAAAGGCAAATGAGGCAGAAAGTACATCTGATAACACAAGAGCACTCATCATTGTTATAAAAGCCAGTTCAAGCCGATATAGGAAGTTGAGTGTAAGATGAGCCAGAAGGACAACGGCACGTTGTTTTAAACACCACGTGGCCCCAGAGACAGAGGTGAGAAGAGAAAACCCAAGGTAAAAGCTGGGAGCCCACCCTCAGCCACAGCCGCTGTGGCAGCAACACGAGATGCAAGCTCTTATCCCTGGATGCAAAAGCCTAAGGTCCCTGCCTCCAAGTCAGGCATCCATTCTCATGGATCACAGTGCTTTTCAAAAACTTTGAGTTTTGAGAGTCTAGACTCACAAGGAGCATGAGAAATGGTCAGAGAGTCCCATGGGCCCTGCCCTGGTCTCCTCCGCAGGACAGTCTGCATGACCACAGCACAGTACAAACACAAACCTGAACACACTGTGAACACAATGCCCGCAGCACACTGCAAACACAGACCTGAGCTCACCACACCTTAACCCAGACGTAGACCTGATCTGGGCAGCACCAGTTTTTACACTCACTCAGTGCTCTGCGTGCCCAGGGACAGAGTCCATGGTGTCCATCATCTCCACCAGGATGCAGGTGGTTCCACCACAGCAAGGACATGACCCTGTTATCCCCACAGTCACACCTGCCCCAACCCCAAGCCCCGGCAGCCACTGATTCTTCTCCATCATTATACTTTTGTAACTACAAAGATGCTATAAATATCCAAGTTATTGTATGTATCAACAGTTTTTTATTCCTTTTTTATTGATGGACAGCATTCATTGTACAGATACACCATGGTTTGTTTTTCAAATGATATTCTTTTTAAAGATTGCATTATGCAGGTTTTCTATGATATAGCTGTACTGTATCATTAAAAGAAAGCTTTGTGCATTCTCAAGAATAAGGTTTATCACATTTGAGACCTCAGAATTTTACCCTTGGAAAGTACCGCCATGGAAGTTAATCAGTCAAATTTGTATAACTTCTTTTACATAAAAATAGCAAAACGACCGGCAGGGCGGCAAAGGGCTGTGCCCTCAGACTTGGGGAGAACGAGGACCAGTGCACCTGCACATGGAGACGGAGCTGGGCACACACACCTTGAATAGTTCAAACTGCGAATCTCAAACTTGGATGAAGATGTTCCAAGACAGATAGTAGCTCCAAGAACACAGTTTAGAAGCAAGTGTATTTGTCTTGGAAAAACATATTTTCATCTTTAATTACAAACCCCAAATAAACCAAACCAAAACACAACAACAGAAACCACACAGCACACAGTCAAACCTGAGCAAGAGCCACAGGGAAAAGATACAAGAGAACAAAACTGTGAAAGGTATCAGATGTTACATGTGACAGACACAGACTATAAAACACATGGATACATAAGGAAAATTAGAAACATACTTGCATAGAACGGCATATATAAAAATGAAATAATTGGAGTTTCCATGAGACTTAGCAGGTTAAGGATCCAGTGTTGTCACTGCAGTGGTTCAGGTCACTGCTGTGGTGCGGGCTGGATCCCTGGCCTGGGAACTTCTGCATGCTGCATGTGTAGCCAAAAAAAAGGAAAAAAAGAGAAATAATCCATGTGACAAAGAAATAAAAATAAATAAATAAACTTTTAACTAAAAAACACCAATAACTGAAATTAAGATGTCAACATCATTTTCAAAGATGAAGCTAGAGACTTGTAAGACAAGTCACCAGGAATAACATAGAATGAAGCACAGAGACGAGAAGGTGGGAAATACAAAGGCAAGCACAGGAGAAACAAAGGGTAGAGGGCAAAGGCAGTACTTAAAGAAACAAACTGAGAATTTCCTAGCATGAATAAAGAAGGTTCAAGAATAAAGGTTCAAGAATAAAGGTTCTTTTTAGACCCACTATCAGAGAGCAGGACATCAACAAAGCAAATCTGAAGGGAGCGGGAAGGGTCACAGATGAATAAGACCTAAATGGCAACCATGTATCAGCAACCACAGAAACCAAAGAGAGTAAGGTGCATGAGACAACTTAGAAATTTATACACAAGGGATACTATTTTTCAAGAAGAAAAGCCAAGAAAAATCTAGAGAGCTCTCAACAACAACCAGCCTTTAATAAATTTCTGAAAGGAAGAAAATTATTATACATGGAAGAATCTGAAATGCAAGAAGAAAAGAACAAAAGGATAAACCAAATTTAAGAGGGAATGTTTGGAGTTCCCATAATGGTGCAGTGGTTAACAAATCCAACTAGGAACCATGAGGTTGCAGGTTCGGTCCCTGGCCTTGCTCAGTGGGTTAAGGATCTGGCATTGCCATGAGCTGTGGTGTAGGTCGCAGACACAGCTCGGATCCCACGTTGCTGTGGCTCTGGTGTAGGCTGGTGGCTACAGCTCTGATTAGACCCCTAGCCTGGAAACCTCCATATGCCATGGGAGCGGCCCTAGAAAAGACAAAAAGACAAAAAAAAAAAAAAAAAAAAAAAAAAAAGGCTGTGTAAAACAGTAATATCTTGATATCTTGGAGTTTAAGAATAACTACAATTAAAATAAATGACAAAAATGAAGCCAACAGCCCAATGGAAAAATGGGTGACAGACCTGCATAGATATTTCTCCAAAGAAGATATACAGATGGCCAACAGGCACATGAAAAAATGTTCAAAATCACTGATTATTAGAGCAATGCAAATCAAAACTACTACCTCACACCAGTGAGAATGGCCATCATTAATAAATCCGCAAATAACAAATGCTGGAGAGGGTGTGGAGAAAAGGGAATCCTATTGCACCTTTGATGGGAATGTAAATTGGTATAACCACTATGGAAAACAATATGGAGGTACCTTAGAAAACTAAACATAGAACTACCACATGACCCAGCAATACCACTCTTGGGCATACATCCAGACAAAACTTTCCCTGAAAAAGACACATACACCCGTATGTTCATTGCAGCATTATTCACAATAGCCAGGACATGGAAACAACCAAAATGATGAATAGATTAAGAAGATGTGGTATATATACACAATGGAATACTACTCAGCCATAAACAAGAACAAAATAATGCCATTTGCAGCAACATGGACGGAACTAGAGACTCTCATACTAGTGAAGTAAGTCTGAAAGAGAAAGACAAATACCATATGATATCACTTATATGTGGAATCTAATACACGGCACAACTGAAACTTTTCACAAAAAGAAAATCATGGACTTGGAGAACAGACCTGTGGTTGCCAAGGGGGAGGAGGAGGGAGTGGAATGGACTGGGAATTTGGGGTTAACAGATGCAAACTATTGTATTTGGAGTGGATCAGCGATGAGATCCTGCTGTATAGCAGCACTGGGAACTGTATCTAGTCACTTATGATGGAGCATGATAATGTGAGAAAAAGAATGTATATATGTAAGTGTGATTGAGTCACCTTTCTGTATCTGTAAAATTAACACAACAGTGTAAACCAGCTATGACGGAAAAAATAAAAATCATTAAAAAAATAAATGGTATTTATTTTTTGGTAGAACTAAAAAAAAAGAATAAATGACAAAAATGGCATTAGATCAGTGAGGTAAGTAGAATTAAACACTTCTCAGGTAATATGCAAAGAAGATGATTAAGACCATATTTGGAGAAATTAAGAATGTTTTAAATTTCTAGGATAACTACTAAAAGAACAGACACTGCTTATAAAACTTACAAACTAATACAGAAAAAAGTAGAATTATAAAAAATAATAATTAAAATGGTAAGAAAGGAGAAAAGTATAGAGCAGTTAGTTCACATTAAAATCACAATACAAAATGATAGATTTAAACTAAAACTATAACAGTATTACAATAATTGTGTACACACTAAATAATGAAAAATTGAGAGTTGATAAAATTAAAAGTTACGCTATTTACAAGAGCTACAAATAAATATAAGTACACAGAAAAGTTGAAAGTACAAGTACAAAAACGGAAAAAGACATACTAGGCAAATTAAAGCCAGCTGGCATTATAATATTAACATAAAACAAAGTAGAATTTAATGCAAAAAGCTTTAGCAAATACAAAGAAAGTCACTTTAAAATAAGAAAATGCCTAATTCAGCAGAAATATATAACAATTTAAATTGTATATAGCCAATACCAAAGCCACAAAATATATAATACCAAAAATAGACAGAATTCCAAGGAATAATAGACAAATTCACAATACTGATGGACGACTTTAACACAACTCTCAATAACTGTTACGAAACATAGTAGAAAAAAAACAACAATAGTGGGGTAGAAACAAACTGAAAAACAAAATAAACAATCTTGACCTAATAGCTGTATATGAAACACTGCTACCAACATTTCGGATTCCACATTCAAGTACACAGAGAATGTTCACAAATACCAACTAAATATAGGACCCCATAACCAGTCTTCACACAAAATTTGCAGATCTGAACTAATGAAAGGTATGTTTTCTGACAACAATGCAATTAATGCAAATATGAACAAAGACACAATTAGAAAAGTCAAATGTGCTTGAAATTAAGAATATGGCTGTAATAACTATGGGTCAAAGAAAAAAATCAAGGTAGAGATTAAAAAACATTCTATAGTTGACAATAACAAAAATAACTACATATGAAAATTTTTAAGATGCAGCCAAAGTAGTACTTATGTAGAAAAGTACAGCCTCAACTACAAATATTCAAAAAGGGGGAAAGGGGGAAAACCAGTGAATTAAGTACCTATCTGAAGAAGAATAATACAAACCAAAGAAGGTAGGAGGAAAAAAATAAAGGTAATATTAATAAAATTGGAAAATATTATACAGCAGAGGAATCAATAAAGTCAAGAGCAGATTTTCCTGATGACTAATGAAGTTGACAAAATCACTGGAAGATTAATAAAAGAAAAAAGAGGGAAAGTGAAGAAATAAGCATAAAGAATGAATAGGATCAATACTGCAGATCCTATATATAAAAAGAAAAGAAAATATTATGAACAAACTTTAATACACAAAATTTAATATTTAGGTACAGTTGACATATTTCTTGAAAACGATAACTTTTCAAAACTGACTCAAGATGAAATTAAAAATATGAAATCAAGTTTTCTAACTTAATATTTAAACTGTGACTATTTAAGAAATATATTTAAACTAATAAAGATATCAACTCTGTCGGAGTTCCCATCGTGGCTCAGTGGTTAACGAATCTGTCTAGGAACCATGAGGTTGTGGGCTCGATCCCTGGCCTTGCTCAGTGGGTTAAGGATCCAGCGTTGCCGTGAGCTGTAGTGTAGGTTGAAGATAAGGCTCCGATCCTGCATTGCTGTGGCTCTGGCGTAGGCCAGGGGCTACAGCTCCAATTAGACCCCTAGCCTGGGAACCTCCATATGCCATGGGTGTAGCCCCAGAAAAGACAAAAAAACAAAAAAAAAAGATGTCAACTCTGTCAAAGATCTTTCCACAACAAAATGTTCAGGCTGACATAGCCTCCTTGGTGTGTAAATGTCCAAGGAATAAATAATTACCATATTGTTTATTTACTTATTTATTTATTCTTTTTACGGCCGCACCTGCAGCATATGGAGGTTCCCAGGCTAGAGGTCAAATTGGAGCTGTAGCTGCTAACCCCGTCACAGCCACAGCAACTCCAGATTGGAGTTGGAGCCTCATCTGTAATCTATACAGCAGCTTGCGGCAACACTGGATCCTTAATCCACTGAGTTAAGTCAAGGATTAAACCCTCATCCTCACTGAGACAAAGTCGGGTCCTTAACCAACTGAGCCACAATGGGAGCTCCTGAAAAAGCCTTTTCAGAGTGTTAGGTCAGGAGAGGGATAAGGCACTTTACTTTTCAGAATCGTGCACTTTGGGAAACGAAAAAATATTTTAAAATCTATCCTTTATTAAATTCAGAAGCATATTTAATAAATACTACAATGTATTTTTATTCATATTTTCATGAAAACTTTGCAACAGGAAAACAAACTTGGTTGAATCAAACATAAACCTTACGTCCCTAAATCCATGTCCTCTATTTTTCTACATTTTAGTTTTCATCCCTTCTGCTTAGTCTGTGTAACTTCATTCTCAGACTGTGAAAAATGAAGGAAAGTATCATGTTGAGTAGGTGGGAGATATTTCAGAGCTAAACAGAGGTGCAGTCACAATTCTGTCCAGTTTGTCTCTCCAACCTTGACTGGACATGTAAAATGTAAAATTGTTGTGGAAACTAAACAAGCCAGTCTTGCAGAAAGCCTGCTACCTTTCTCATTTTGTAATCAAACTTTTTAAAAGGACATAGACTAAAAAAAATATGTGTGAATGCTGGTACATTTATATACATATAAATATGCACATCCATAGTAATAAGCCTGTATCAACCCCACATCTGAAAGGCTTCAGAGAATTTATCAAGAGCTACTGAGACTATAGATAATACTTATTTCCCTTTCTAATACTTATTTCCCTTTCTTTTCTATTTTTATTATAAGTATGCATAATTGAAATATGAAAAAATGATAATAAGTTTTTGTTTGAAAATACTTATAATGTGTTAACTTTCATGACTATCATTTTTCCTGTTCATATGATGAGGGGAAAAGAGTCAAGTCTCTTTACATTGTCAGTTTACTAAGAAAGAAAAAATCAAAAGATGGTCTGTATAAATAAAACATTA
Source organism: Sus scrofa (assembly GCF_054392235.1). Lineage (NCBI taxonomy): Eukaryota > Metazoa > Chordata > Mammalia > Artiodactyla > Suidae > Sus > Sus scrofa. The sequence goes on from NC_139383.1 coordinate 156,912,546, forward strand.
AAAAGCTGTAATAAAATCTGAATGTTGTTCAATGGTTTCTATCAGTTAAAGACAGAAGTGCCCTAGAAATAGAAGGAACCAAGGCCTTATTGGACCTTCAGCATCGTACGAGTGGCCTCACACAGCATTTCAGAATGGATTAAAGCAACAGAAATGAAGCAAAACAAGATTAATGAAAGCACAGGAAGACCCTGGGAATTCCCAAGAAGGGAGATGGGGTAGGGGTCTGAAGGTGGCCGAGAGAGGCCAGGAGGGAAGAATGTGTTCAAAGTTAAGGCTCTGCACTAGATGCCAGCCGTGCTGCCCAGGCTACCAGAAAGGAGGGGCATGTGCCCTGCCAGGCACATGCTTCTTTTCTGGGTAGGATGGGGGTGCATGTTATGGGCACACATTCACTTCCTAGAAGGAGTCAATGTAGCCGATGCATCAGAAGTGGCTGTGATAAGAGTTGGGAAGCCCACCCATCAGGGACACTAATTCAGAAGGGAAATGACATCAAGGTCCCTGATCCAGCGAGCAACAAAGTCAAGCTAAGTCAGTAGGTTGAATCCCTAGAACCAGGTGATTGGGTGGATACAGAGACTAAGGCAAGGGAGGTTTCAAGAGCTACTTGTGGAAGAAATAGAATAAAATCCATTGGTTTACCACCATGCCTCATCCTGAACTTTGTGTCATATTATGGGAAAAGAGTGAAAAGACCTAAAGATGGGGCTTTTAGCACACCTGTGAACTTACCTTCCTTTGGGGCCATTCCCTCAGCACTAACTGAGGATACATAGTGAACTGGGTGCTCTGAGAGGTGACACCAGGGCGACTTGGCCAGGTCCTCTCAGGGCTCCAGGGTGATACCCACAGAGAGACCAGGCTGGGGTGGGGTGGGGGCTGTGGGCGTCCAGGCAGAGCGGGGCAAGATCCCAGCAGGTAAGGAGCCCAGCCCTGCCCTGTGCGGAGCTCGGGAGGGAGGGGATCCAAAGTCAGCGAGGCACAGCCAGCGGCCAGCAGTACACAGCACCCATAGGATGCAAGGGACGCACTGAGTACTGCGTGGAGGCAGACCCCAGGAGCGGGACCCAATGCAGGGGTCTCGGCCTGGGAGTGTGAGGGTGGGCTCCGGAGTCCCCACCTACGGCAGCCCAGCTCTGAAGGCACTGCCCTTTTGCTGTCCCAGGCTCAGTGGGCCAGTGCTGTAGCCACCAGCGCATGACCTGCTGCGGGGGGTCCCCAGACATTGCGTGTCCTGGGGATGGGAGCAGTCTCTTTACTTATAATGCAATCAAATGAAGGCGGCACACTTTTAGAGAAAGCTAGTCTATAAATAGACATTCTTTTCTCTTCAAAATGATTATATCCTTGTGTCTAAGCATTCCATAGTTTTAGTCCACTCTGTGTTAGAGACGTTACTCTAGATTCACACTGTATGCATGACTTATTTTTAATTGCTCATTCATATAAAAATTTTAATCATACATATTAAGAATATCTTTTAAAACATCCTTTGTGGAGATATATTAAAATGGACTTAAATACCAATCTTTAAATTAAGTAAACATTTAATATTAACTATATCCCCATATCATTAGATGTGCTACCATTTTAAAAAGCTGCTCATCAATGATTTGCCTAACTTGACAGATATGTAACATCATCTCTAAAATGCAGATAACTTTAAAATGTAAATGACTGCATATGGAAACAAAAACGTCTATCAGCAATTAACAACTTTTATTTGATTCAGATTTTTGTTATATTAAGGAAAATCTCCCCAATGTTGAAGATTATATTACCAATACATTTATTTAAAGGAAAATATCAGATTTCTAGGTTATTTTAACAAAACTGATTTTGCCCCTAAATATTACTTTCTGCAGAAGGATCTCTTAAGGTTCCTAAGAGTCCTTGGCTCTTCCCTCTGTAGTTTTATGGAGATAAAACTTTCACACTGAGAAAAGTACATTTCAATAAAATCACATTCAATGAAACTAGACATTTCTTTTTTCTTAATTCGTAAACCTACCTTATAGGAATGATGTAGGAAAAGAGAAGGAGAAACCGGAAAAGATTGCGGTACCACGGGCCTACGAAACCTTGTAAGGTTACCATGACAACTGAGAGAGCAACTAAAGCCAGAAACAGCGCTTTGGTCAGTTGATTGAGCTCAAGGTCCAACAAACCAACCTGAAAGAAGAACACAGAGTTAGGACAGAACCACAATGTCCCTAACACTACAAGCCTGATTACATGACGTGATGACATTCTTAAAATTTCTTTTATATTAGCCTTTATTATAATGGAACACAAAAATGTATTAACTTTTTCTTTTCTTTTTTTTTTTTTTTTTGTCTTTTTGCCTTTTCTAGGGCCGCTCATGCGGCATATGGAGGTTCCCAGGCTAGGGGTCGAATGAGAGCTGTAGCCACCGGCCTACGCCAGAACCACAGCAACATGGGATCTGAGCGGTATCTGTGACCCACACCACAGCTCACGGCAACGCCAGATCCTTAACCCACTGAGCAAGGCCAGGGACCGAACCTGCAACCTCATGGTTCCTAGTCGGATTCGTTAACCACTGGGCCACGACAGGAACCCCTTAACCTTTTATTTTCTTCTAAAAACTTCTCCTAACATTTACCATTTCTCCTGAAAATCCTCTTAGAGATTTAACGAGAATTTCTGAAAATGAGTCATGGTTCCCAGAGCATTTCCAGAAAGGGTCTGAGAAAACAGAGTCCAAGGTATTCAACCACAAAAAACTCAGATCCTTCCTCCAGCTGAGGAGTTATGACCATGTAGTGAGCAAAGGGGGACGCGAGATGCCAGGCGTACAGAAGGCTTGGAAGCTCAGCCAATTCTGAGGGCACACATGCATTTCCTTCCACATTCACTCCATTGGGAATCACTTAGGAGTTAATTCGGCACAGGACAGTATGCTTGTTGTCCTGCTCTGCCAAGAGCTTCTCTGAAAAGAACTTCCCTTAATTAAGAAGAAAAGCAACAGATGGAGTAGTTAGCCTGCAATGGAAACTTGTTAATTTGCAGAAGTCCTACACTGTACGTTCTCCCAGGAAGGCACCCGACACTCAAATACACTCAAATTCATTCTCTGGATCATTTACCAGCTGAGCAAAATGTGAGGGAAAATTATGTCGGTAGGAATTAGTTCTTTTTGTGTGCACGTTCTGTGCAGGATCTTGGAGAAAGAAAGAACTTGACATCCAAACACCTTCCATTCTCCAAGAGAGAGCTCTTTTGCCCGCAACTTCAGTTTTCAGCCCTGGCAACCTCCACAAAATCTTTCTTCTTGCTTAGTTTCATCGCTGAAAGACCACAGTGTGGTGTGGGGTAGAGAGAGGAGTCGGGTGGGGGGTACTGGGCTGTGTAGAGGCTTTAGCACCACAAAGAGGAGAAGTGATGCCACACGGCAATTAAGTTCCCTCAGGACTCCCAGTTTAGGCTCCTCTGATGCCAGCTCTGCCACTTGGCCATAGAGCCTCGGGCAAGCTGAGCATCAGTTTTCCCATCTGTAAAATGGGTTATAACAGTGTCTTCCTAACAGGGCCTGGGGGGGTAAATAAGATGATGCACAACATAGGTAGCGCAGCTTCTAGTACAGAGCAAGCCTGCATGTGTGCTGTTATCATCATCATCATCACCACCACCACCATCGTCACTGTTGTTCAAAACGTGGGTCTGAATCTCTGTTTACTAACTGGGGAATGTTCTTATACCTTTTAAGCCTCACTTTCCCCATGTGTAACCTGGCATTACCTATGTCCTAACAGAAGTGCCTGGAGGAGCCCAGACAATGTGGGCTCCCACAGGGCCCTGGGCCGCAGCAAAGCTCACTGTCTCTCCAGGGCACAGCACGAGTTTCTCAGAACTGCTTATCTGTAATTTGTATGACACTAACAGAAGACTGAATCTTATCAGGTTCTCTATCTGCTGCCTGAGTTTCTCCTGAATCTGGTACAAATTTTGAAAGAGAATACCTAAAAAAGAAAATACAGTTACCAAAATTTTGATGAAATAAATGGGATACTATAACTCAGAAATTAAAAATTTTTTGAATTACTAAGCTAATTCATAAAAGTTTATTTTGTACTGCCTTATGAAATACCATTTGTTTGGCCAATAAAAAACTAGCCTTTTCCACATCTCACTTATATCTGGTTTTGATTAATATTTGCCACAAACTCTGATAACAGAACCTATAGTTAGAAAGCACAAAACTTGTCAGAAAACCCATGAAGTGCAGCTATGAAGAAAATTCATTCACTATGCAAGTTTAAATGTCTACTACATTTTTTGCTAAACTCTAAGGTTATGAAAAATAAGTAAACTATGAGATTTTTACCTGCAAGAAACAGCCAATCTAGTAGGAAAAATAAACAAACACCAGTATCATATATACTATCAAAGAGAAATGTTCTCTAACCAAGCATACGGACGAAGTCACTTCTTACAGCTGAGGATCAGCATTGCTGTTGGTTGACAACCCATGCCCTTCAAAAAGGGAAGGAGGACAAAAGGAACCCAAAAGCAAAATGACTGAAAGTTTGCCCAGGGTGTGCATTCTACTTCCACCCCACTCCACTTCCAGGTCCCTGCATGTGCACCAAGGGCTGGGAGCCCTGGGGTTGGGGCTGAGGAAGCTCTGCAGATCTGCACCCCCACCACCACCAGCCCCAGAGCTTTTGCAGTCCCCACCCCTCCAACACAGGCGTAGGCTCCACCCCTCCACAGGCCCCTTCCCACTGGGCAGGGCCCCAGGTAGAAAGCCCCAGGCCCGTGAAATGTGGTCTCTTCTGGTCACTCACTGCTCAGACTCTGAACTCTGGGGGCTGTCACCAAATCTTAGTGATGATAGGGTACATGTGCTCCACGTGACGGGCCGCAGATGACCCCTCCCACCACCCCAGGTCTGCAGTACCCTGAGGACCAGATCCTGCCCTCCTCATGGTCGCCTCCAGCTCAGTGGGTGGGCGAGTTAGAAGTAAGGTCTGGGGCTGGACAAGTGCCCAGGAAGGGAGCCATGCTGCAGGTTCTAGAATCTTCCCTGGTTTTGTCATGAGGGGGGCTGGGCTTCCCTGAGGGTGGGCAGCTGAGGCCCCACGCTGATTTATCAGCTCCATTTAAAACCTGCACAAGGAGGACAAATATCTTGCAATTTCCGCTGCTTCAACTACTACATAGTTTATGCTTGAAGTATTGAGAAAAATAGGGTTTTGGATTAAAATGAAGAAAAATGAAGCCAGGGAAGTAGAGCATGTTTCAAAGCCCGGCTCCTTCGGCTGTGACAAAGGCCGTCTAAGTTCCGGCCTCGCTGAGGGTCAGATGAAGCCATTACTCATTCAGTCAGGGAAAAAAGACTCAATTACCTCGACGTAAAGATGCTATCAATGAATGCAAAGTGCATATTTTACTCTATTCATCCAAATCCCATTAAAAAGTGAAAGGAATGATTTAATCTGGCCTTCCAGAGTTGGTCTTTTCTGTAATAAAATAAAGAATCACTGTCTTGAGAAATGCATAACCACTAGCTCACACTTTCCCCTGAACCAGAGCAGTGAAGGCTCGGGACAAAAACAGCCAGGACTGAGCACATGGATGCCACGTACAGGGCCTAAATGTTAAAAGCAGCCCAGGCACTGATATGTCTCTAATTCAAAGTATTAATACCTTTCTAATCGATGAGGACACATGCGGCCAACTGCCTGACTAGTGAATATATCTAAGTGTGGTCTTCTCCAATCCCTTCCAATTCAAAGGATGGAATAAAAAGTTTAGCAATGAAAACACAGCTTCTCAGGAATGCACTGCTCCTTGCTTTTTTCTAGGAGCCTTTTCTGAACTATGACTATTCTGCCTGGAACATAATTACAACCAAGCTATAGTCTATAGTATGAACTTCATTTTGGGGGATCAATTCTGACAAAACAAGGTCAGAATAAGAGAGATATTTCAACTATTTTTTTAAAGTCCACTTTCAATTAAAGTTGCACTTACTTCTATAGAACACCCTCAAAAAGTTTCTTCGACTTTTCTAATTGCAATCTGGACTTCTAAAAGCCATTCAGTATGAAAACTAGTTAGCTTATTAAAGCTACAGATTCTATAAAGGAGGTGGTACCTGGAGTTTTGATGTGAATCTCTTCTTTCTTTAAAAAATGTCTTAAAACACCTCAACAGACCAGATACCTTTTACTATGATTTCAAAACCTTTTCACCCCAGAAATATACTATTAATCATCTAAAATAATTTTGACTGCGTAAGAAAAGGTAAATTAAGTATACTAGGAAGTAATTTTCAACATTTATTATAATTTCCTATATTAGTAAAGCAAATTTTCTTCTACTTGTCATAATATTTGTTTTATTTGAAACAACTCTGATAACAAAATTAAATACGCTACTGGAAATTTTAATCTCCAAGGGAAAAATCTGTGCATAATGTCTAAGACACCACAATGGTTCTGCAAAGGGGCTGCTCTGGGATAATGAAGACAATAATTGCCTGTATAATCTAAAACGCTACTAATGGCAACGATCACAAACCCACTTAGCTCCTCTTTAATTTATGTACCAAGTTTTAAACAGCTAATGGTTCTCAGTAAAATAATGGTTTATACCCACAAAGAAGGGTAAATACGGTATTCTCCTCCTCAATCAAGGGCAGATCAGCCAGGTTTCTGTAAGGCACCCGTGGACCAATGAGAGGACCCCGTATCTCAGCAGCACAAGGCCACTGCCACCAGTCTCAGAGTTCCCCTAAGTTCCAAGAAATCAATGTGAGAGTCTCATGTTATAAAAACTTAGACAACGAAAGGCATAAATAAGCACCACCAACTGCTCATCACATGGTACTGCCCCTAGATTAATATGTGAACATCCAAGGACTTCAACCTTTCTTCTAAAACTCACATTTACTTATTTGCCACGTGAAGGTGTTTTCAAATAGCAAAATAATCAGAAGCAAAATGTCAAAAAGCCAGCTTAAACTCCTGCAGAAAGCTAAATGTCATTTGAGTTTGTCCTATATTTTCCCTGTAAATACATCTCAATTTGAAAAACCTCCAGTCTAACAGCAACTACACTCAAACCAGCTCACCACAGGTAAAGTCCAGCTTTACATGTGAAAGACCATTCAGAGAAGACAATATATTGTTGTTACTGTTCTATCTCTTTAACAGCTAAACTATTCTCTGGTTGGCCCATCACGCTCCCGGTGCACAATTTGGACTATGACCACAACACTGGCATAGGGGTACTGCTCGATCCCACTGCAATTCCTATAAAAGACACATTCCTTTTAAATCTCTGAAATAAATCAGCTCTATTCTTTCCACTTTTAGTAGAATCTTAATAAGAAAAAATAATTTTCAGACTTTCATTTGTACTTCTGTATTTCAAAACAATTGAAACTCTTACATTACACTTAACTCTAAATCTTACAGCAATGACTTTTTTAGTTTGCAGTATCAAGTCTTTTTTAAAGTCATGCTATGTGGTCCTTTTTTTCTTCTTCTCTGGTGTATTCATTCATTTTTGGATATGAACGCCTCAGTCCTCAGTGCCTGTCCTCCATGTGGGCACCACCCACGGTAGACGTGTCTGAGCTATTATCATTTACTGCCCCAGTGATCTGCGAAATAAGAAGTGCTTCTTTTAACTGTTCTAGTCTATTGGCTCAATAATCTGTGCTTTAAAAGCTCCCTAAATAAGTATCAGCACAATAATTCTTAACATTAGAATATATCGCCTTAATTTTTAAAAGTCAAAATCTATATTTACCACTAAACACTTAAAAGTTATTCTGAAAGAGTATTTCATATTCTGCATTTTTACCTACAAGCAGACTTTGCATGACTATTATATATTCAGCATGTAAGATTTTTGCCTTGCTTGCCATATAGTTATTACACAAGATATTTTTCCTTGAATATTTAACATTTTAAAAGAAAATGGGGTTGTTATTTTTTTATATAAACAAACCAAAAAAGCCTTAATGCAGAGCTCAGCTACTCAACAAAGAAGTAAAACCGCTTCCCGTATTACTGTAAGAATTGAGAGTGCGGGGTGGGGGTGGGGAGGGAGCCAGTGTGAGCCCTCACCCAGTTCCCATGAACGTGGTACCAATCAACTCCACGTTCAGGGCAAGGCACGCTGTCATGTTACTCGGTCAGCTGGACTACAATAAACATGCTGCTAAGGGTGAAACCACCCCTAAAATCTACAGACAGATCACTCCTAAGTCTGAAGAGGCCTCTCGAGTGCAGAATGAGGTTATCTTCTCAAACTGCTGACCTTCCACATCAGTTGAGAATTTCAATATTGGCTCAAGCATTTGCTACGACACATACACACTCAACAGCATACTTTCTATAATTGTCAAAAGAGCCAGAAAAAAGCACATTGTCTATGAACACTTTGTGTATGCACACCCAAACATGTCAGATCTGTTTTTGCAAAATTCAGACTTGTTTTACCTTCCTACAGGACAATTTGGTCTAGCCCATTACTCTCTCAGAGCCTCTGTTACAGTAGAGCCTTTATTAAAGTATAACCTGTATACTAAAAGTCATCAAATTTAAAGCAGTATCATGACTTCGGTTAAATTTTTTGTTTTTAATAATTATTACACTTTTTTTTTTTTTTTTTTTTTGCTTTTTAGGGCTGCACCTGTGGCATATGGAAGTTCCCAGGCTAGGGATCCAATCGGAGCTACAGCTGCCCGCATACGCCAGAGCCACAGCTACACGGGATCTGAGCCACAGCTACAAGGGATCTGCAACTACACCACAGCTCACAACAACGCCAGACCCTTAACCCGCTGACCGAGGCCAGGGACTGAACCTGAGTCTTCATGGATACTAGTTCGGTTTGTTACCGCTGAGCCACTACAGGTACTCCCTATTATACATTATTTCAAATAGGTTCAAGGGTGACACATCAAAGCCATATTTTAAACAAAAATGGATACATACAAATACGCAAAACAGTCTGGAAACCATTTGTTAATTTAATTTGTACTCTATATACAGAAGCTACTTTAAAATCTAGCACAGAGTATTTAAAACAAACAAACATTTTCTAATGTACAGTATCTGGTCTTGTTTTACAGTAGTTCACACAGTTTATTTGAACACCAGGAACGTAAGGAGCCTGACCATACAAATCATTGCCAACCCAACACTATACTGAATACTATTTGTGTGCCCTGCTAACTGTCTGAGTGTCCTGTTGTTACTCCTGTTGCTGCTTGTATAACATTTCTTAGCAGGGGAAGAGAAAGCAAAAGCAAATGTGCATGTTGTGGCTTCGCCAGCAGAGGGCACTCAAGCTCGATGCTTATTTTTTCTAAAAGCCGAAAGCCTCCCTTTAGTGAAAGCAGAACTTTGATCTCCAGTTCAGCCAATTCACTATATTTAATTCGTTATCTTAGTGTTCTTAACAAAATATATTTCCCTAAATATCTATGTTTTCATGAAGAATACAAGGCAGAATTTGTAGACTTTAACATGCTAAATTGTATAGAGAGGGGAAATCTCCTCAATCAAAATCTGTCAAATAAGGAATCGTATTTAAAGATATTACATCCAAAACACCATAGGTGATCAGTACAGAAGTATAGCGCTAAGGCTTTGTAAAAATTTTTGGCCTACAAAGTCAATAAAATTGTAACAACAGCATACATTAGTGGTTTTCAGCTCCTGCATACATTTACCTTGTTTTTGTCTTAATGTAGGTAGCTATGAAATTTTTTTTTTTTTTGTCTTTTTGCCATTTCTTGGGCCTCTCCCGTGGCAATATGGAGGTTCCCAGGCTAGGGGTCGAATGGGAGCTGTAGCCACCGGCCTACACCAGAGCCACAGCAACGAGAGATCCGAGATCTGAGCCGCGTCTGCAACCTACACCATGGCTCACAGCAACGCCGGATCCTTAACCCACTGAGCAAGGCCAGGGATCGAACCCGCAACCTCATGGCTCCTAGTCAGTTTTGTTAACCACTGAGCCACGACGGGAACTCCAGGGAGCTATCAATTTTAAATGGTTTTGCCGAGACCACCCACCAATTCAGAATAATTACTTCAATAACCTAAGCTATCCACTTACACCAGAAACTTCAACATTCAACATCATTCATATAAGTGAAATTTGAGGTCAATTTAATCTAATTAAATAAGCAGTTTATTTTGGTAGTTTATATTTATTTTAACAGATATTTACAAATAGCATTAACCTACTCTTGAATTCTTATAGTCTAAAACCCAATACTCATGAGTTTAGGGATTAGTAAGGCCCTTGCGTTTTTTTAAAAACAGTCTGGAAAAACCCTGGTAAGAGAAGATTGTATGTGTGGCCACTGGTGCACCTAGAACTTGGACGGTTCTATGCTTCTTTGAAGAATCTAAAAGACCTTACACTCTTGGAAATTCTTTTTCCCCTAAGAACATGAAAAACAGATTTCTCTAATAATAACTCTAAATAGTTCTGGTGACTTTTTTTTTTTTTAAAAAAAAGGCTTTTATCAGGAATCTTAAAATTGTAAGACTCAGTAAGAAAGGGAAAACCATGGCTTCTTGTAAATCTGCTAAAACGTGAGCTGCTCACCACCGTTTATTTTCTGTCTATTTTTCATCTGGGGCCCATGTGCATGTGTCTTTATTTTCTCCTGAATGTGACAAGTCCCTTATTTTAAATGCTCTGTGTGTGTGTGTGTGTGTGTGTGTGTGTGTGTGTGTGCATTTTAGCAACACCCTTAAAATATTCTCTTAAACAGTAACAAATATAATTTATAAAGCATACTATTGAATAGAGAATACTCTTATATTGTAGGCACATTACTGCTAAATCTGGGCTGTGAGTGCCTGCTAAGGAAATAACTGAACACACGGCCAAGGCTGCTAGTGCCATCACATCCCGAATTCCCCAGCAAGTGACTGCTTCCCTATTTGGCGCCCTCTGAATGCTTCGAAGAGCTGAAAAAAAAAAAAATTACTTGATACCTTTCCAACATCCATAAAGTGACATATTGAAGGAATTATTCCTGTTAGTGGCTTGGAGTTGTTGACCACAGATGATGGGGAAAGTCTGGGATTTAGGAGAAGATAACGCTGAACACAGCCCTTTTCACAAGCAAAGGCGAGTTAGGCTGGGGAAGCCTCCCGGGAGCCTGCCTGGGGCAGGGCCAGAAGAAACTGCATGGAATAAGAGGGAACACCCTTCCACCTGCTTGGTTATTTTCCCTACAAAATTTTGGGACGGGAATGGTTAAATTTTTACTAGTAAACAAGGTCATTAATTTATAATTAATTTAATTTCCAGCCTTAGATTGTCTTCATAAGGTCATGATACAGATGAAGTTCTATAATAAAGTCAGAGATGTATTTGGCAATTAATTTCAAAATGCTGCCATCTAAATAAATTCTTCTTTTGGCATATGGACATGTAAAATGCACCTAATGGTTTGTGCAAGGGAATTTACTAGACATTAGTTAACGATGATTCTACATAATAGATTCCAGAAAGTCTGGTTTCATTAAGGACTAATTCAGTCCCTTGCATGGTATCATGAAATTGTTGATTCTAAGCAAATATATCTTAGGGGAAGAAAATGACAATTAGCAGGAAAAAGCCTCACTGCCCAAGTCCTGTGTGTGTGTGGGTGCAGTTTAGCACGTTTCACATCTCGGTTTCCTGCAGGCAGCTCAGTGGCGTGTCCACGGTACCATGGAGCCGCTACGAACCACAGGAGCTGAGATGGTTCACTACCTCCTGCAATGCTTCTTGGCTTATTGTGTAAATATGCGGGAATTTATGGACCATTTAAGGTCTCCACCCCAATCTCCAGATATCTGGCACCCATCGCTACATAAAACCACTCAATAGTGTTTTTAAATCAAGAGTCATTAGCTGACTTGACAAGATCAGTGTTTAAGATATTTACTGGAAACAAAACTATGGTCGCTATTTCACTGAACTCATGAAATTCTCTCTCAGTAAAACATGTATCACCTCTTTGTGATTACACTAAACACATGTAAAGATACAGAAAACGCTGGCCAGTGTTGGCAACGCCTCCGGATGGCTATTATCTTCAATAGTGACTAGGTTATCCATTCTCTGTCCCACCCACACATGAGCATAAACTAGCTGACGCCCTACAGTTAACAGGACGTAAACGTAATTAATTCTGAAGGCAGCAAGGCAGAATGGTGGGCACAGGATGGCAGAAAGAGAGAAAGAATGAAAGTTATCACAGTGGTCCAACACCTAACTTAGAATCAATATCATTTAATTTTCAAAATCCATGGTTCTCATGATTTGCCTCCTTTTGAAAAGGAAAATGGAATTTAGCAGATTTGCTGAAATTTTTGAATGATAAGCATAATAATATGGTTAAATAAACTTTTCATCTTCTTAATCACCCTTTTATTATTAAAACTGTCTATTTGAGAGGTTTATTACTGGCAACTTGGCAAAATGTAACTTACTTTAAACTATCTAAAATTTTTGTGTTACTTTATGTCTTCAAAGACATTTTATGAACCATTTCATACTTAATGGCTTGTAAGCAATCCCAAGAGTTGGGAATTGTGTGAAAAGTTGCCCAGATTGACAGATAAAGTGAAAAGGTCTGTATTAATTTCCAAATAAAGAAATGCATGGCGTGCTATCTCACGATGATTATACTCTAAAGTACCAATTAGAACGCATCAGAAACTAGAGCAAGTTGACACTCTACAATAAAGCAAATAATTTCCAGTTGGAGGGGCAGAAAATGTTAATATGCAATGTTCAAGACTACAAGAATCTTTGTAAAAGGAAGTGGCTAATAAGGTTTAATGATGCATGTCAGGAAGCCACAGTATGTAGGGAAACACAGCTGGCTTCATTTTGTAAACTATTTGATATACACATCTTTCTAGTTCGCGATTATCAGCTGTGCCAGTGCCACGGGGGACAGTTCAGCCTTCAAATCAGGGCATTCTTCTTGTTCTCTAAATTACAAGTAAAATACATTAATATAATATGGTGCTATAGGCTAGTGCCCCGACCAAAGCTTATCCGCTCAAGAAAGAGGATTAAAGAAGTCTTCTCAGAATGCTGCGGAGACAATCGTGCCAGCCTAATGGGCTACTAAAAGCACTGGAGCCATTAAAACACGTCATAAAACAGATAACACACTTGGATTTCGTGAATTAATAACCTTCAAAGACGGTCACCATCTTTCATACCTTGTGTATTAAAATGCAAATTAACTTTAAAATGCTTCTACTGAGAAAGCCCAATCTACCACTTTCTTCCTTTCCTGGGGCGCACAGTCGTGTGAGTGAGGACCCGCACCCACAGCGCCATGCAGCCGGCTTGCGCCATCTCAGTGGAGGGAGGGCCTGCAGCGGCAGGTGACAGCAATTAGCAGCAGATGACAGCAGCACTTAGAATGTGCGCCAGATGGCAGCTAAGGGTCACCGGAAGCTAGCAAGTCTTCCACAAGGAAACCCTGTGCTAGGCAACCACCAAAGTCGAAAGCTCTCAGACACAAATTAATTATTCAGCCACCGGAAGACAAGTACGAGGTCACAACTCTAATATCAAAATGCTGTTAAGTCACTTGGAGCGCACTTATTTTAAGCATAATTACACATATTAGCTGTCAGAAACAAGCGTGCCACCTATTGACAAGGAGGTTGCCCTAAACTAAAAGAGCTAAAATTCTAGTAATTAGTGAATTGTCTTAGGGCACAATACCCCCAACAAGTTTGAACTTTGGGTGAAGGCCGTTCACAGCTAAGGCCAGAAACAGCGGCTCTGAGCATCTGTGCCACAACCCCTGGCATTGCAGCTGAGCCCAGAAGTGGAGGCCACTGAGGACAGGGGCCATGCACACGGAAGATGGGCATTTGGTTTAGTGCTCTCCAGGAGGCTGATGAACTAAGGAAAGACTCAGAATCTTGGAGGTGGTCTGTTCAGGCTTTGCTCTCAATAGTGAAGCTGTTGTGATGCCACAGCCAGTAGGATGCCAGGAGGCAGGACATGGAGCCATGACGGGACACGCCCAGCACGGGCCACTGCAGTGTCAGTCACCTATGTCCTACGTGAAGAAAAAATGGGCAAAAATGCTTCAAACAAACAAATGCATGGCCAATTTCCTTTAACAAGATAATTCCATGCTAACAACTGACACATAAAATGGCTTCATTTTAGCTTAAACTGTTTATAACTGATTAATTTCTGACCCCTCATTATCTTAGCAATTTCCAACCCAACAGCCTGTACTGTTTGCAAAGTGTTTTGCATGATTTCTGTTACTTGGCCTTAACTCCATCCCAGTCCTGGTCTCCAGCTCACTTCTGAGGAGTGAAGGTGCCTAACCAACCCTCAGCCTGTCTCCGAACTGGCCTGACCATCACAGCTGCTTGGTCTCTGGCTGCACTTTCCATGAACTACACAAACTTCCATGAGGTTCACAAGATAAAGACAAGTCAGATCTTGCTTATCAAAGTATTTTCTTTCGAGTTTCCACCGTGGCACAATGGGATTGGCGGCATCTCTGCAGTGCCAGGATGCAGGTTCGATACCCAGCCCAGCACAGTGGGTTAAGGATCTGGCATTGCTGCAGCTGCGGCTCAGATCTGATCCCTGGCCCAGGAACTCCATATGCCACGGGGTGGCCGAAACATGAAAAAAAATTTTTTTCTTTTTTTTATTTAAATGTCATGAAATTTGCTCAGCTGGCATCAATCACTATACTTTGCAAAAAGGAGAGACTAAATAAAATGATTAAGCGCTGTAACCAGAACAACTACAGGGAAGTAATACACACTCAGCCAATAAAGTAGCTGAAAGACAAACCACCTCATGTCAGCTGCTCCCCTGCCCTGCCTGCTCCTGGGAGCTCCCTGTGCCACAAGGAGGTTCCACCACAGACAACTTTGCTGGGTGCCTGCAGGGTCAGGGCTAGCGCTCTGAGCAGAGAGGCTCTTCCGGGCTTGCAGCAGCCGGGGGAGGGGGAGGTGGTCGGGGATCAGGACACAGGTCCCTCTCCTGCATGGGCTGTCAAGGGTCTCTCTCTGGAATCCCAGACCTTCAGAGATACAATCTATACCCTGGGCAGTCTTCAGCATCTCTCAAAGTGATGGTATTTAACTGATGACTGACCACCCTTGCAACAATGCTTCCCAAACAGCAAGGGTGGAAACACCTTCCTCCTACAGGGTAATCATATAACTTACAGGAATAAAATTGAAAATGATAAAAGAAATAAGGCCTGATCATCAGATTTCTCTTAAACAATGATACACTGCAGGTAAGCTAATTTTTCTTCAACTTCCTTTCAAAATAAATATGACATAATGGTAAGAAATGGCACAATGACTAGAATTCAAACACAGTGATTCTCTGGAGACATGTGAAGTACTGCAATACCCAGGAGCACAGACCCCCTGCCACCTTGCTGTCACTGCCACAATAGACTTGCCAGAGAAGGTCTAGGTGCTCGGGTGGGTGCTGCGCAGTCAGTGAAGTGCAGTCATCTCCTCTGGCTTGTTTTTAGAATCACCACCTTTGCTTCAGTTTTGGGATGTGCAACTAGCACTTACCTAGAGGATTCCAGTGCAGGTAGGGGTGCAGGTAGGTGGGCACCCAGTCAGAGCGAGCTCAACTCTGTCTGGACAGGTCACTCCCGACCCCACAAGCCCCACATCCTCTTGGAAGGTGAAACAGATCTGGGCACTGCCAGTCTCTGATGACTTGGGACGGGCTCAATGGCCAGCTTCTTGGGACACTTTCCATGAACCTTCTCATCCTAGGCATACAGCCAATACACAGTAGCTGTTATCATTTTTGTTCTTACTGATGTGATGAAAATACATGTCTTTCTTTCTCTCTCTCTCTCTTTCTTTCTTGTCTTTTTGCCTTTTCTGGGGCCGCTCCCACAGCATATGGAGGTTCCCAGGCTAGGGGTCGAATGGGAGCTGTAGCTGCTGGCCTACACCAGAGCCACAGCAATGTGGGATCCGAGCCGCATCTGCAACCTAAACCACAGCTCATGGCAATGCCGGATCCTTAACCCACTGAGCAAGGTCAGGGATCGAACCCTCAACCTCATGGTTCCTAGTTGGATTCATTAACCACTGAACCATGATGGGAACTCAAAAATACGTATATTTCTCCTTTGATCTGATTTTTACCTTTACTTTTTATTTCCCCCACTTACTTTCAAGTCTAAGCAAAAATGCTGCTGCATAAATAACCAACCTTGACACTGCAGATCTTTCCCCTTTTTGAAATCTACCAATTATGGAGACAACTTTCTCCCCAGAAGGCTGTTCCCAGCCCCTTCGCCACTTGGCACAGGTCACCATCCAAAAACAGGAGGAGGAAGAAGGAGGCGGGGGAAGAGGAAAGGAGGCCCAGGGCAGGCAGGGCCCCTGTAGGCTGTGACCACAGATGCAGCCAGTTCCCATCTCACCAATTCCATGAGAGTGGGAGGGGCAGGGGCCTCTGGACCTGGCAGAGCATCTTAAAAAAACAAACAAACAAAAAAGAACCCCATATCACTCCTACCACCATGAGAGTGCAAGTAAGGATGGGGATGGCACAGCCGGCCTGACTTCATATCTTCAGAGCCAAGCTGCCCCCTGGTTGGGCACTGACCAACGAGCAGCCCAGCTGCTTCACCCATGTGGGTGTTCCAAGCACCCACAGTCTAACATCCCCACATAGAGGGGGGATGGACTTCCCAGTGGTGCCAAGAGGATGGCAGCATGGAACTAACTGCAGTGAGCAGATCACTGTGCAGCCAACGCACTCAGTTAAAAAGCCATCAGTTGGCCAGACAGGACAAGTTCTTGAGCTGACAGTGCTCGGCCCTGACAGGGCTGGAAGCGCCCGCAAAGCTTTGTTGCGACTGTATGTTTATATAGTAGCAAACAGGAAATGAAAAATTTTAAAGGTAACAAATGAAACGGCAACAACAAAATCAAATACCTAAAAATAAATCAAACAAAAGGTACATAAAACCTCTACACAGAGAAAGTCATAAAACATTACCAAAAAAGTTGAAGAGTATCTATATAAACAAAGGGATATGCAATATTCATTAAGAAATTCAGTACTTAAAAATTAATTCTCCTCCAAGAGCTACAGACAGTAAATGCAATGCCAGTCAAACTTGCTAGAGTAATTAAGGATGATCAGCACAGAAATGGATTAACAGACCAACCAAAGAAGAGGGTCCAGATTTGTACCCGCCATGCATGCACGCACACGATTTGTATAGGGACTGGCACTACAGTGGGGAAGGCCAGCCTTTTGACAACTTTCAGGGTCCACTGGGAATATATACGGGAAATGGGAACTTTCCCATCTTCACAACAAACTTAAAACCCAATGCCAGATATCTAGAGATGGAACTGAGAAAGGCAGACAACAGCACATCTAGAAGAGAAGAGAGTTCTTCATGACCCGGGTAGAGAAAGATTCCTTAAGCTGTGATGAGACTGAGCAACTGAATCGTATCTAAGATCTAAAGAGAACTAAGAACTACTCTTTGCTGAGACACAGGAAGACAGTAGGGAGGCCACAGAGTGGGAGGAAATAACACACACGTTACCACAGAGCACTTGAATGTAAAGAATTCCTACAAAAGAAGAGGGAAAAATGCTAACTATCCAATGGAGAAATGGGCAAAAGACACATTCAGGTACTTTCTCAAGCCCAGACGGCTGGTGAGCATGTGGGGGAAACTCAGTCTCATGAGTCGTCAGGGAAAGGGAGCCTGGAGACACAGGAAGACATCAGAACACACCCACTGGGATGTTTGAAACTTTTAAAAACCCGACGAGTGTGGACAAGGTCATAGAGGAACTCTCTCACCACGGGAAGAATGAACACTGGTGCAATGGCTCTGGAAAACTAGGTTCCCTGAAATGAACATAAGCCAATCTGTGACCCAGCAATTCTACTCCCGAGGGGCACAGCTGACAGAGACCCAAGTCTGCACACGTCAGACATGTGCACATGGCTCCAAGGAGAGCAGCTTGCAATGCAAAGGGCTAACAGCCATAGAAGGAAGAAGTGAACAAAGCCCTGCAACACATGACAATGTGGACAAAACCCACACGCATGTCACTGTACACAGGATGCTAAACCAAAAGGACACATATCACACAGACCTGTGTTTGTGATAAGCTGCCAAGTAGATACAAGGATAGTGGTTCTTCTGGGAGGAGAGGTGGGAGAGGGAAGTTTCCAGAATGCTGGAAAAGCTCGTTTCCTGCCAAGTTGGGGAAGCGCTCACTTGTGGTGATAACGAGTCTGATACTTTTTCAAGTTTGTGTATTATGTTAAAAGTCAACAAAAATTAAAGAACAAAAATCAACAAAGTGTTAAGTATTATTCTTGCTCTTAAGCAAATTCCAAGTACTGACCACAAGCTCAAGGCAGACCGGAAGCAGAGCTTGTGCTACTTTGTGGCCTAAGATAAGGTGCTTGTCAAATGACAAGTGCAGGAAGAGGACCTCAGGTGCAAAACTGGAACTAATGACTTAAAAGCTGCTAAATCTAAAACTTCAGAAAACAAGAGGGAAGCTGATGAAGTAACACATACTAATCTAAGACCGTAATGCAGAAATGTTGACAGAGATTTCTGAGGAAGTCTACAACCCAGGTGCAGCCTCTTCACCTGTGACCACATACTGAACCCTGAGTCATGCTGGCTCAGGGGGCTGATGGAGCCCCACGTGGAAGGTGGGAAAGCACATCCACCTCCAAGGGCGCCAGTGCACCCGGATGCCCCTTGGGTCTCACACTGCCCTGCTTGTGCCTAGGGAGAGGGCAGAGGTGGGGGGACCTTCACTCTAAGTCCTCCAGCTGCTCGGATGTGTTGACTCTCTGCATTCTAGTTTCCTGATGCCTCCAGCCAGTCCTCATCATCCCCTTGGCCATCAGGGCCTCCCCTGCTCTCACCCAGACTGTTTCAACTCCTTTCTCACCAGCATCCTCCCTGCTTCCCATCCCTCCTCGTGACAATGCTGACATCATCCAGGCCTCCCCAGTAGTTAGCGCAGCCACATTTAGAGTCCTGGACAATCCTGTGTGGCAGCAATTGCTCTGCGCCCTTTCTTGTTCCACTCTCTTTCAGATACTCTCTTTGCCTTTGGTTTGCTGCAGTCTGAATGTTCTACACCTGGGCTTAGACTTTTGGGCATTTATCCAGCTCGGAGTGTTCTGGGCTTCCTGGATCTGTGTTGGGTGTCTGTCATTAGGTCTAGGGAGCCCTCAGCCACTTCTACCTGGAGCACCTCTCCTGCACCCACCTCTCTCTTCCTGCTGGTGCTCCCATTACAAGCACACTTCTTACTTCTTAGATGCTCTGTACCATTTTCTGTCTCCCCTTTCAGTCTCTCCTTTTGCTTCTCAGTTGGAAGTTTCCCCTGAGTCTCTTCAAGCTCACCAGTTCCTTCCTTGGTCACGTCCAGCTGATGGAGAATCACAGGAGCCGTCATTTCTGTTACACTGCCTTCCATTTGCTTCTTCCTTAGTCTCCATGTCCCATGATGCTATCCAACCTGCTTGTGCACAATGTATACTGTTTCTGTACTCTTTCTGATAGAGCTCTTAGATGTCCATCCTAGTTCTTCTACATTCCCTGTCTGGTAATTCCAAGAGCTGTGCCATACCTGAGTCTGCATCTGATGTTTGCTTTGTTTCTGCAAACTGTTTTCCCTGCCTTTTAGATGACAGCTTGTTTTGTCTGTTTACAGTGGGACATGAGGTATCATGTAATATGAACTGAGGTACACAGGCCTCAGTGTAAGGTTTTAACCTAGGCAGGAGCTGGTGTGTCTGATGTTGCTCCCCCGGTCTAACTGGAAGCAGAGTGACCAGGACCGGGGATGGGGGATGGAACAACCGCCAGAACACACCAGCAGGGCTCTCCCCTGCAGATGCGAGCCTCTCTGCACATTGGGACTGTGTGTTACCACACAGCAGCTCACTCTGAATCACCTCCACCCTGAAGGCACGGCCAAACCTGGATATCGCTTCTACATCTAAGCAGCAGAACTCCTCTGGAGACACTACTCTGGACACTGAGTCTCCAGCCCCTGATAGGGGCTGGTACTGTGGGTCGTCTTTGCCACTTTTGAGCCACATCCTTGCTCTCCCCTGACAGACCACACTTCCCATGTTGTGCAGGGCTACTGTGTGACCACCTGTTCCTGAGCTCCTCTGTACCCGTGTCGCCTATCTCATGACATGTGACATCCTTCATCTAGGTCAGCACCACTCCTTTGGGATTTTACTCCAGCAGTTTCATCTCTCCAGAATCTTCTACCTCTTCCTGGCTACCAGCCTGGCTTTGAATTGCAGCCACATTTTCAGTGCCCTGTGCTTCAGACTATCCATTCCCCTGGTCCACCTCAGACTGTTCATTGCCCTGCACCTGTCTTCACCTTCAATTCTGCAGGGCCTCTGTCTATACGATGTCACTCAATGCTCCAAACAGTCAGTTGCATAACTGTTTTCCAGTCTGAATCGTATTAGTCTGCTGCATTTGAATCTGTGATTTCAGGTCTTGAAACTTCTTCATTTTGGTTTCAACTCTAGCCTCTGCCTGACTGTGGGTCCTCTGCTGACTATACCTGTTCTTGGAGGTGCAGAACTCAGACTTGAGGATTATCACACAGTGTCCTCAGGTACAGGATCCTCCCCTTGGTTCCAATTCACCCTTAATTCTCTACTTTGACCAAGTATAGGATCGTATCTCACCGCATCTAGAATTCTCTACTTGAAAGTATTAAAAGCACCTCAGAATGTCGGCGTTTGGTATGTTTCAGGTAGTGAATAGCATTTTTTAATAGGACATTGGCTTAGATGTGCCAAGATTTTTATTTTCCTGAAATACATGCCTTAACATTTATTCTAATGGATTATAATCTGGTCTTATCCTAATTAACCCATTAGATTGGTGGCTAGTATTTCAGATTAGAATTAGATTGCATGCAGGCCTTTGTGTTTCTCCACCCCTAGACCTAGGTTCAGGAGGGGATGATGGGAAAACAGTGGCCTCTGACAGTGGAGAGGCCCTCTTAGCCTCCCCATCTTCTCCCTGCATGACGTCAGCTCTGAAGTGGAGCTGGCCAGGCCAGCCAGGCTTGCATCTCATCTGGAAGGTCAGCCCTCGTGGAGCTGTCCAGGCAGCCTGCAGGAGTGCCTCCAGCC
The DNA here is from genome assembly GCF_054392235.1 of Sus scrofa. Lineage (NCBI taxonomy): Eukaryota > Metazoa > Chordata > Mammalia > Artiodactyla > Suidae > Sus > Sus scrofa. The sequence goes on from NC_139383.1 coordinate 156,933,771, forward strand.
CTGTGACCCATGGCCCTGGCTCCAGGACGCTGCTGGAGCACTGGCACAGGGAAGGCCCTCCGAGACAAGCCACGACTGCTTCTTTGAGCTCAGCTCTTGCCGCTCCTTGGAAATGCACTGGCAGCAACACTGAGCGCCCAGGTCCTGCCACTGATGGGGAGACACGATCTCTCCCTTTTCTCAGCCCCAATTCCCTAGTAGGCCAGGCTGTGAGGGTCCATTTCCAGTGCTCCCCCAACGCTCCACAAACTCAAGATGATCCAGGTTCAGTTCGCTGCTAAGTGGTCCACTGCTGCATCACCCACCCTGAGGGAAGGTGCTCAGCTGTGTCCTCATGTTGCCTGAGGCCCTGCACAAGTGAAGGCTCGCTCAGTGTTCCCGGTGCCACAGGACAGAAGTGACCACTGTGGAGACTTCATACTCACTTTATTAGTAAGAAACAGAACTGAGATGGTAAACTGGTAGCCAAAGAGTATAAACAGAAAGAAACAACCTTACAGTAACTTGCAACAGCAGCAACTAGTTGGACCAGCGCCCAACAAGCAGAGCCAACAGATTCAGGTCAGACAACAGAGGCAGGCTGGACCTGCAAGTGGAGCCACCACCTTCCTGGGTGATAAAAGGATTGTCCAAACTCACATTTTAGTTTGAAAAACTAATACTGTAGCATGAAGAAAGTAACAAACTCAGCATTTTAATACTTGAACTAATTCTAGTCATTTTAAGGGGGAAAATAATTAAGCTACTACCCTTTATTGATCCTTAAATCTTACAAATGAAACGTCTTACCTGACATTAATCTTACTTTATAACAGAGATTTGGATCTTGAGTGTCCTTTTTTCTTTAATGTACTAACTCAGCATCGAAACAAAAACAGAACATGTAGTTAAAACCTAGCATCAATTTCATTTCATACACATTTTACACTTAAAATGTGTATGAAATGAAATTGTGGAAATGACATACTTAAAAATGTCCGAGAACCTATTTATTTTCATTTAATTAGCACCCATAAGTTATCTTTAAAACTACTGATTCTTTATCCAGAAAGCCAAGGTGTAAGAACGAATCTAGGGGAAGGACTGATTACAAGGAGACTTCAACCTGATTTCCTTCTGGAATCCAGAGCACAGCTCATGTCACCTGCACTGGCTGCTGAAGAGGAAAAGGGCACACACCCTCTTGAAACTAAGCTGCTATAATATCATCATACGGATCTCAGATTCGGGGCAAAGGCATCATTCAAGACTGAAATTAAACCTTGGAAGAAATAATTTTTCCTTATAGTTTGGAATTAAAAACATATTAAGTTATCCACTATGAAAATTCTGTCCTCTACATTATGTGCTTCAGCCCATGTCTCTATCTTAAGGCTATGAAACAATTTTTGTACTTGTAATAATAAAAAAAGCCCAGTTATTGATTTTAACTTATGGAAATTGTTGCTCAAATGACTAAATATTCACCCCAAACAAAACAAACTCTTCTCTGGTGTGTATGGTGTGCAAGCTGCTCATTTCCACAGGTTAATGGGCTGCGTGAAGGGCTGGTACATCTTTCTCTTTCTCTGGTTCTCATTTTTGTGCCTTTATTCTGTGGCTGTGCGAGAGGATCCACACTGCAGCATGGCAATTCCATGGCTGCATGTACAGGGCGTCAGCTGTCCGTTCACATTGCTGCAGTGAAGAAAACTCTATTTCACATCGGTATGAGTAGCAAAGTGAACAGAAATCTAGCTACAACTTCTCACTAGAAGACAAATTTGAGTTCTGGCCTAGCTTCTTAAATCTGTTCATTAACTCTGAAGTCACTTAACTTGGTGCATTTAAAAAAACCTTTTCGTAATGCCAGCACAGCAAGTCACACTTGAGTAAGCCACTACTTATTAAGGGTTTACTACGCACAAAGTGTAGGGAAAGAGGGAGAGGACAAATGTCTCCATAACAGATCCCTTCTTTCAATTATAATCTCTTTAAAGGTGGTGTTTATTCCTAATCCCCAAACAGATGCAGCAGGCAATCCACACAGAGTCAGGCTCGCACGCTGACTGGGTGGCAGAAGTGGAAGGGGACATTTTAGCTGTCTGGCCACGGTGGGGGATGGGGGTCAGAGGGCATGTGCAGAACCAGGCTTCAGCATCTGCTTCTGTCCCAGGCTCGCATGGAAAGCACACCTGTTAAGCTGACACAGCAGTGTGAGGCCATGGGTATGCTCACCAGGTGAAACACTTGAGACTTTGAGCTCTTCTGATAATGTGTGTCAATCAATTACAGATGCTATTCTATCCTCGTTTAATGGCCTTTGGATGGCGACTTCAGTAGTTAACATGTCTCTCATTGACTCTCCCAAAGACTGACCCCTCTGCATTCCATCGGCCTCTACTGAGCACCTGATGTGTTTATCTGAAACATAACTGTAGTCCTCAAAAAAATGAAACAAGGAATTCCCGTCGTGGTGCAGTGGTTAATGAATCCAACTAGGAACCATGAGGTTGCGGGTTCGATCCCTGACCTTGCTCAGTGGGTTAAGGATCCGGCGTTGCCGTGAGCTGTGGTGTAGGTCACAGATCCCACGTTGCTGTGGCTCTGGCGTAGGCCGGCAGCTACAGCTCCGATTAGGCCCCTAGCCTGGGAACCTATATATGCCGAGGGAGTGGCCCTAGAAAAAGGCAAAAATACAAAACAAACAAAGAAAAAACAAAAATGTAACAACTGGAGATTAATTGCTCGACTGTGTCCATGTCTTTTCTCAGCACAGTGCACATAGGGACTGAGCAGAGTGGTCCAGCTCGAGAGGGCAGTGAAGAAGGAGAGGGCAGGGGGCCTCTGGCCCACACGCTGAGTCCAAGGAGGAACACATGCAGCTGGCACACACAGGGTCTGGGCATGGAAGTAAATGCACTAATGGTGCTGTGACCAGGGTTTTCACTGCCAGGGCAGGAGTTATAGGAAAGAGAAAACCGCAAGAAACCCCTTGGACTTGAACTGGATCTGGGAGTGTGTCTGCACACATGGTGCTCAACGCACATAAACGTAAAAGCACAGACTTACAGGGGTATGTGTCCACCACCCACCCTTTCGTCCTTTCACCAGCCTGCCCACCAGGCCATCTGGTTGGTCCATCCAAGCACCCATCCCTCCTCTCACTCCACCTGCTGTTTGGGGCTGGGAACAACATAGCTCCATAGCAACACACACTCAGGTCCCAGACCCTGACTTCTCAACACTCTCCGCTGAAATGAACCCAAGGTTGATCCCAGGGCTTGGCAAACAAAGGACAAGGTGAGTGTGGAACATCCTTTTGTGGCAGAAAAAAACAAAAACTGTTTTTAAGTGGTGGGTTCATGGTAATGGGACACAGACACAGGGTCAAAAGGACTCCTATGGGCTACCTGTCAGGGACGGTAACAGCTACTAACCCCGTGAAGGAACAGAAAAGCACAAGGCCTGACAGCAGGACGTGCTCACTGCGATCTACAGCCCAGCAGCTGTGTGGGCGTGTGCTCTGCACTGATATCCCCCATGGGAGCACGTTCATCACCCAGAGCACATTGCTAACTTCTAGCTTTTACTACAGCTGTGTCCACTCCCCACCCCCACTCCAACAAAGACTTTACAACTTTTTATGGGACTCTCACTGTACCTTCTCAGCTCCTGATTCCTGCCCCGAGGAGCCTGAGCACAGGGAAGAGCGAGGCAACCCCGTCTCCAGGGGGTGTGGGTCTCATGGAAGAGGCAGGTACAGAACAGAGCTGGCTGGCCAAGCACATACCCTGCCCAGGGAACCAAAAGTTTGAAGATAAACCATCTTTGGGTCCAGAAGCTCAGGGGTAGATGAGTTCATGGTCACCCCTCCCTTCAGTGCCTGGGCTGCCCCAGGAAGGCTGGCAAGTCTCCGAGCACACTGTGTGGGGAGAAGAGGGGAGGTCCGGAGCTGAGCTCCAAGCTGGAGGGGAGATGGTACACCATGAACAGTGCAGAGAGCGTCTGGTGCTGGATTCCTGCCATGGCCCTGGCTTAGAACTAGCCTCATCCAGTCTGTATCTTATAAATACGGTGCTGGGTGTGCCCAGAAGAGGCAGAGTGGTGGTCTTCATTATGTGTGAGAAAGGGCACACTAGTGACACTTTACAATGTGATTAATCGATCCCATAGATAAATGAACAATTTTTACAGTGTGGAAACTCACCCTGTAGAAGTTTTGTGTTCTGTGTCCCGCAGCGCTGCCTGCAGTATGGACCAGGCACTGGGATGCGGGCTGTGGGACAGGAGGGTGCCAGGCCGATGTGAGACACAATGAACTGCGTTGGGCCTGGTCTGACAGTGGAGCTGGGGACAAGGACTCCCTCCTACGACTGTGGGGAACCTCAAGTCGGTCCGAAAAATGGTCACCATGTGGTGACATCCAAGACAAGCCCTGAGGGCCAGGGACTCACAAAGATATGGACAATGGTGTTTCGTTGAATCCTGTGGAGAGAAGGAAGCAGGCCACCAGTGAGGGTGCATGGCAGGTGTGGCCAGAGTGAGGACAACAACCCAGGTGCTCCAGGTAAACAGTGCTCAGGTGTGCTGGCCACTCACCACTCACATAGCAAAGATTTATTCCAACTGCTATTTTAAATTTACCATATCTCCTGATAAAGAAACCACTACAAAGTGATTGGCAACTTGGGTACTAACTTGGCAAAGGTCTAGGAACAAACACTTTTGTGTGTCTATATAACACACAGATTGCCTGTTCAGGGACTTTAAGAATCTGAAGTCCGAGACCTGCTACGGGAATGATCCTCGGTGTCCTCCTTACTTGCTGCAGGTCATAAATCCTTCCTTCTCTCCACTCCCAAAGGAATTTTAAATCCCTAGAGTGTCAAGTTTTGACCTTTTTATAAATTCATGAACTTTTAATATAAACAATTCCTTTTCATCTGTTTTGAAAGAATATAGTTTTGTAATGTAGATTTACTTTGAAAAATAAGAATGATCATCAAAAAGGGCTGTTCAGTTGCAGCTCTGCCTGTAATGTGTCTTGTCTGCTTTTGAGGACGTTTACAAGCTTCAGGGCAGCAAGTGAGCCTTAGATGCTCCAGGCGATGCTGCGTCCTCTGCTGTGCCGTCTGCACTTCATCACAGCCACCTATCTGGTGTTTCATTGTCAAAACAGGTATCACCAGCACTCTTTCCTCCTCCAGGAATGCAAAGTAGCTCCACAGCCCTCACTAAGAGCATTCAGCAGGGCAGAGAGGTGTTCTGAAGGTCCTCCTAATATTGGCCTCAAATTCGTACAAATTCTAATGAACTGAGCAAAATAGCTTACTGGTTCCAGTCTACTGAGCTAACTAACCGTCCTCAGTAACTAACCTGAATCGAGACAGTGCACAGAGCACCTAGTGCTGTTCACTAACAGGATAGAGTGGTTCCAAAGTGAACCACCCAAGCTTCCAAGCATCCTCATCGGACCAAACTGCTTCTGGATCTCCACTCCTTTTCACACTCTCCACTGGGCAGTGGCCGAGACGCAGAGGAAGTGAGCCCTGCAGGCAGGATGGCACACTGGGGTGGGGGTGGGGGCACTGGGCGGCGGCGGTGGCGGTGGGGGTGGGGAATGGACCCTGTAGCAACAGTCTGCTCCATCCAGAGCTCTTCCTGAGATGTCGCCCTGACACCATAGTTTAAAAACATTAGTACATATTTCAATGATTTACTCAAGCTTTCTAAGTAGAAGGCTCTGTTCACTGGTGGAAGGACTAATTAGCCTTCACTAATATGTTCTGGGGTCGTTTTCCTATTGTCTCTTGAAAATATTACTAGGAAATACACTAGCACACCAATCACGATTTACATTGTAATTAATTTATCCCAAAGATAAACATTTATTACACTGTAGTGATTTGACCCATAGAAGTTTTTGTTTCAATTGTGTTCAAATAAGAGTTCAAAAACTTTCATTCTGACTTCAATGCCTCAAAAAATTTTTGATATTAATGATAGTAAACAGTTTATTATTTTTTTATGGCTGCACCCGTGGCACATTGAAGTTCCTGGTCAGGGACTGAATCCAGGATGTGGCTGCCACCTACGCCTTAGGTGCAGCAATGCTGGATCCCTGAACTCACTGCACTGGGCCAGGGATTGTACCTGGGCCTCATAGTGACCCGAGCTGCTGTAGTCGGAGTCAACTCACTGCACCACGGTGGGAACTCCAGTATTAAGCATTTTAAAAACAAGCCTTTCAGAAATGTTTGATGTGAATAACTGTCCTTCAAAAAGAAATCTCAGGCAGTTAACAGCTTACTATAGCAGGAAAACTAAAACTCACATGATTTATTTTAAAGTTTTGCAAAAGGTAATTATTAGCTGACAATGCTAATAACTACATGGAGAAAAGAAAGCAATTTAATCTCATGTTAAATCTATCATACACGTATTTTAGTTAATGCAGGTTTTTAAAAAAGTTTGGTACAGCTGCTACTCTAATGTAAACAAATCAAATTTTAAAAAAACACATTAGTATCCAGAACATATTTTCAGACACATGAAAAGAATTTAGTTGAAACCAAATGTGGTAAGATTTGTTTCTCAGGAATATACATATTTTTAAATTACTGCTTAGAAAAAAAGTGACTAAGGAGGAAAAAAACCACGAACTACTCTTTAAGAAAAGGCATGTAACCATTCAGTGAACATGGGGTACCACACTGGAGGCAGGGATGGCAATGGTGCCACAACGAGGAGGCCTGAGTCCTGGGTCTCCCTGAGAGAGTCGCACTGGGTCTGTATTACCGTGGCCACAGGCAGTAGCCGTGGACCAGGGACTCCCTGCACAGGGAGCCAGTAGGCACAGGGCCTGGGCTGCCTGCCCCCAGGGGGAGGATCTGTGCTTGAACAGCCACCCACTTCCCAGGCGGTGTCCTCACCTGGCGGCACCCTACTTGGCCTGCCAGGTCAGGGGTGCTGTCCCCTGACCACGGTGGGTGTGGGCCCAACAGTCCTGCCCTGGTAGGCCTTCCCTTCCAGCTGACCTCTGGTTTGGAATTTTCCCCAATAAAGCCTGCTTCTGAGCCAAGCCATGCACACAACCATTTGAGATTCACGGTGACCCTCGAGGGCTCATTGTGTAATAACAGAGGGCATCCAGACCACACAAACCCAGCTGGTCTGGGTATCACAGCCCTCCTGGGAAGATGAAGCTACTGAGAGGAGCAGAAAACAACAGGAAACTCTCATTATCTTCCTCTTCTGTCTTCATTCACAACGCAATCACCCGTCCATTCCAGTTCCCAACAGAGGTTCTGAAACGTCCTCATTTTCAGCCTCGCTAGGTATTTCAGATCATGTTTCTTACCCATCCAGAAAGGCCTTCACCAGAAATGCTTCAGGATAATCTGGGAGCAATAAATACTTAGTTTTGTGAGTTTACATAAATTAAAATCGAAATGTCACGAATGTCATGAGAGATAAGTCATCACAAGTTCCACAAATTTCTAACAGTTTTTATGGCCTCAGGATAAGAACTCAAGATCTCAAAAAACAAACGCAATTATGAAAATACTTATTTGCCTCTTGGATAAATTATACTTATCTGTTAAGAAGTTGATTATGGGGAATTCAGCTGTACTGCTCAGAAATGATGACGTATCATCAATTAGTTATTTTACACGTAACAAATTAGTAAGCCCTTCTCATTCAGAAATTTAGGTAAAATTAAGTCTATTTAGTGATTCAAGTACTTAAATAACAAACGTGCTGTGCTTCCCCTTTAGAGCCCCTGCTTTATAGGCAGATTCAGGTGGGAAATCACCCACAAGTTTCGGGTTTCACAGCTTACAACCTTGCTATGAGCCCTGATGGCTTGGCGTCCCAGAGGCCATCTCGGTCGCATCCCACTCAGCTTCTTGCCTCCTTAACACCTTCCTGAAGTTACAGATTCCTTTGTATTCACACTGCTGAATGAAGATGCCCAGCACTGGGCCATCAAAGTGGGCAGCTGCGCCAGGGCAGGGGGAGGGTGTGTGCTGCTACAGCCCCAGGCCAGGCTGGCTCCGAGTCTACCTGCCACCGAATTACTTTACTGCAGCTCTGCTTCTTGAGTTCATCTTTTTCTTTTCTTTTTTCTTTTTTTTTTCTTTTTTAAGGCCGCACCTGAGGCACATGGAAGTTCCCAGGCTAGGGGTCTAATCGGAGCTACAGCTGCCGGTCACATCCACAGCCACAGCAATGCCAGATCTGAGCCACATCTGCGACCCATACCACAGCTCACCGCAGCGCCAGAACCTTAACCCACTGAGCAAGGCCAGGGATCGAACCCTCAACCTTATGGTTCCTTGTCAGATTTGTTTCTGCTGCAAATGAACTTGGATGATGGGAAGTCCCAAGTTCATCTTCTTCTGATGAGGCTTTGAAACACTATGCTTTGTTAATATTAATAACAGTTACCCAACAAACATTCCCAAAGTCTTTTTATCTCTGTAGACCATAATACTATCTGCTGCAGAATGTAGCTCTTTTGTGAAGCCCATGATTGCATTTTTAAACAAGTATTTAAATCCAAATATATTTTATCAAGAAGGCAACTTTTAAAAAAATTAAGGGGTGCCATGATTGTATGAAACCACAAAAAGAGAGACTAAAGTCTTTCTACTGTAAAATTTTAATATAAATCAACACAACTTTTAAAATATTAATAAACTGCCCCCTTTACAATAAAAGAGCTATTCTCCAAAACAGCCTTGATATTTCAACTTGCCAAGTACACCATAGCTGATTCTATTTTGCTCTATTATCTGAAAAGGCCTTTACAACAATTCAGATAACGAGAAGCAGCTCTAATTCACATAATGGCCCATATCACCTGTCTGTCAATGAGACATTTGAAAGCATCTTTTTATTAGAAACACAAATCAATATGCCCCAGGGATTGCAATAACTGCTGGAAGCAATCTGTATTATCATTTCATCCTTGCTGTTCTTGCTCAGAGCAACTTATTATTATGAATGGCGTGAAAATGGCAACCTGTCACAATTGATTTTTCTTAACCGTCTGTAAGAATTCTTCCCTCTTAAATGTAATCAAGAATCATCTTATTAAATATATTTCAAGCTAGGTCTTAGAAAGCAGTCCATTACTCAAGTTGTATTCCTTATAATTTAAACTTTCACTAAATATTACTTTAAAAGTAATTGCTTAGTAATAAAAACTTTTGATTTGTTCAATGTTTTAAAACTGAATTTTCAAACTTGGGTAGATCGCAACCTCTGCTTGGCATATGTCCTCAGCAAGCACTAACTCTGCAAAAGAGCTTCAGAAATTTCTCTTTACCTTAGAACTTTCCTCCGTCTAACAATATTTTAGGCTTTATTTTCAATTCCCACGTCTGGATGAAACACACTACACTTTGAAAAGCATTCTAATAAGCTCCTATTATAAGCTAAAATTGTCTATTCTGATTACATAAAATTATCAAGTTAGATTTCCAGAACCAATTTCAAGGCCATTCTAAAAGGATGAACTCAAGTGGGACGTCTGTCAGAGTCACACACATCAGTTTCAACGTGATTAATCTGCTCAGGGATCCCCTGGACATCTTAAACCGTGGTGTCTATTAAGGGGGCAGCAGGTCTCAATCTCCAGCATGTGTCAGAGACCCCAATGGTTCTGATCCAGGAAGTCGAGGCGGGGCTTCCAAGGGGTGGAATAGTGCCACAGATGTGAAGTTGATGTCAATGGCCCAGGGCCACTCAGAGGGTGTGAGACAAGGCTGTGTGGTCAAGTAGCGAAGGCAGCAGCAACAGAAAGGGCCCAGCTTTCTTTTAAAAAACGCACACTTGGAAAAAAGGGGCATGAAATCTGCAACCACAGAAAAAGGTGAAAGGAGCAGGGAACTTGTGTTAAACCTAGTTCTAGGGAGATGATTGATCATACTTTTCTCCTTACTTTTATACTTGAATTCTTTTTTTTTTGGGGGGGGGGCCTCACCTAGGGTTTATGGAAGTTCCCCGGCCAGAGGTCAAATTGGAGCTACAGCTGCTGGCCTACACCACAGCCACAGCAACACAGTATCCATGCTGTGCCTGCAACCTAAACCACAGCTCATGGCAATACCGGATCCTTAACCCATTGAGCAAGGCCAGGGATCGAACCTGTGTCCATATGGATACTAGTTGGGTTTGTTACTGCTACACCACCATGGGAACCCCTGAAATTATCTTTAAAAAGGCAGCTAGAGAAGAACAAAGTGGACAAAATGAAGACAAAAAGGAAACTTGGCCAAATAAAGGCCTGGGACACTAGGTGAGTAAATAGTAAGTTTTAAAGTACACTTTATGAGACAACCAATATAAACTGGTCAAATATCTAAAACCCATCTACTCAGCTCTTGGAAGATATTCACCAAGTGCACAGGATGGTCCTCGAAAGCCCCAGACACATGAGAGGGAAATCACGCTCACAGCCCTAGGCAGCAGAGAGTGGCTGGTGGTCCTCCCAGGGGGAGATGGCTTTCTCCAGAAAAGCTGTCATCAAAGATGCAAAACCTGTGCCGTACACAGGATAACTGAGAAATAGGGGCCTGGGAGTGGGCGTGGGCACTAAGAGTGCTGTGACGTCTAATCTCAACCCACGGGACCCCTCTGCTGTCACCGACCTCACTGCCCATCTGCATGTAGCCAGTTAGTGTCATTGCTGTGGGGAGCTCCTGTCAGCCCTCTGCTCTCACACCCACCCAATAGTCCAAAACCTGAGACCAGCTGTTTCTTCACTTCTGCTTCGGGGCTCGTGAACATCAGCCTGAGGAAACCATACTGGCTCCAAGATAAATTTAAGATTCTCAGCACCAGCTGGGTCCTTAACAGTGATCAATAACTTATGACCCTCAATTGTCAGGCTATAATCTTTCTCAATGCTCTTAGGAGCTGTCTCTAGCTCTTTCCATGTTCTGCATCAGTTTTACTACACCAACTATTACTATCATTAACTGTTTCTCCTTAAACTGGCATTCCTTTTAAGAACTTAAAACAATGTTACAAGTTCACACGATCCTCTAATATACACTATAATGAAGGCAGAAAACAAATGAAATGCAGAGTAAGAGGGAGGGGGAGGAAAGGACGGGGGGGCGGGGAATACTAGCAGATTAACTTATGATTGTAAGTATTTCCTTTTTATTTATTTTTATTGAAGTATAGTTGATTTACAATATCATGTTGGTCTCAGGTGTACAGCACCGTAATTCAGTTATACACATATATATATTTATTCTTTTTCAGATTTTTCCCATATAAGTCATTACAAAATACTGAGTGTAGTTCCCTGGGCTCTACAGCAGGACCTGGTTAGTTATCTACTTTATGTATAGTATGTGTATCTACTTGATCCCCCTCCTTCCCCTCTGGTAACCATAAGTTTATTTTCTATGTCTGTGAGTGTCAATATTTTCTACAAAATCAAAGAAACCATACCATATTTCACATGGTAGCTATTCTCCATATAACAGTATATAATTTTCCATTAAGCATTTTTTTAATTTATATATATATATGTGTGTTACTATTAGATGCTTGTGAAACTTACTCTTCCAAAGAATATTTTTCATCTTTATAAACTAAAACCCTCTCGGAGTTCCTGTTGTGGCACAGTGGAAACTAATCCAACTAGGAACCATGAGGTTGTGGGTTCGATCCCTGGCCTTGCTCAGTGGGTTAAGGATCTGGTGTTGCTGTAAGCTGTGGTGTAGGTCGCAGATGCGGCTTAGATCCTGCATTGCTGTAGCTGTGGCTGTGGCCGGCAGCTGTAGCTCTGATTGGATCGCTAGCCTGGGAACCTCCATATGCCGCTGGTGTGGCCCTAAAAAGACAAAAGACAAAAAATAAAATAAAATAAAATAAGACCCTCTCTTCTTTTATTGAAAGCATTAGTAGTTTCGCAATATTGATTTTCTCACCAGAAATAAACAGAATCAATAAAGCCCTCTTCCCACAGTAGAGTCAGTCAGGGTTTGTCACTCGTGCTTCCCGGGAACTTTGGGCCCTGCCTAACAACAAGTCCAGTCTTCCATCCTACAGCCCTTGGCCCGAGGGTCCTCCTTCAGAGTCCTATCTGCCTTTGCATCTGAGCGCCTCAGCCCTAGGGCCCATCTGTATAACAGTGTGACTCCACACATGATCCATTCCTAAGTATGTGCTTCCCATCCAGATCACTGCCTGGCACTCGATCCCTCCCTCTATGTCTGCACCCAGGAAGCTCTCAGAGACTACAGCTTCCCTGAAGAAATGTGATGAAACCCAGCAACGACTCAACACATCTTACATATTTCCTTTTTCGTCTATGCTCCTTCTTTGAATCCAAAAGTCTGTTGGTTTAGTAAGCCACAGAGGCCACTGAGATGGGAGTTTTCAGCTGATGTCTTACAGTGAATAATAATTTCTGTCTTCCTTTTCTCTGCTTAGGATCACACATTCTTTTCATTCAACACGTATCAATACTTGCCCTACATACATTAAATCTGTTACTTTTTGCCCACTGTATTACGCTTGTAAGCTTTTTCTGAATTTTATTCTTATAAATCTGGCATTTAAACTTTAAAGATTTTATGACATATGCAAATTTAGAGATTTTATTTCTCTCCTAAAACGATTCCTTGGTTTTTTAAAAATGCTTCCACATCAGGGCGGAGGTCTGTTCCCACAGCGCCCTTAAAGGAGCAGTGGGCACCATGCTGATGCATTGCTGCGCTGCATGGCCCTCTCCTTGCTCTAAACCTGATGGCAGCATTCCTCAGAGGCTACTGAGCAGACTTGCGACACAGCACAAGTGATGGGGTTGGATGGGCACCCACCATGCACTAGCAGCTACCCCTGCTCTAAGGGCTCCAACTAGAAGGGGAGCACCAGGTGCTGGCTGAGCACCAGGGAGGCCTGGCCTCAGAAAGAGCATGTGTGCTCCTCATGGCAGGCTGACACACGGTAGAGCCAGAACTTGGATGCCATTCTGCAAAATCCCAAAATGTCCTTCCTACGGTAAGAGGCATTTTGCTCACACCAAGAGAAAGAAGAAGGAGGAGAAGAGGAAAGAGGGAGAGGAGGCACAGTGCAAGGAGGGAGGGGGGAAGGAAGCAGGAAGGGGAGGAGGAAGAGAAGAAGAGAAGAGGGAGAGGGAGGAGGGGAGGAGGAAGGAGAAGGAGAGGGCAGAGATTAGGGGTGGAGAAGGAGAGGCAGCAGCACAGACTCAGCTCCTGGACTGACAAGGGTCTGGCTGAAATGCATGGCACCCATTCACAGCTCACGCATCACTTCACAGACAGATGTGACAGGTAACATTTACTGAGCAGTGAGACACAGAATTTAGCTGCTGGCCCAGAGTCAGAGGGCTGGTCTGTGGCAATACCAGACTCTAGCCCAGGCTGGTCAGGCTCCAGGGCCAGAGTTCTTAACTGTGTCATAGACGTGGGAAAGGTCACCTGAGTAACTATGGATCAACACCCAAGGGAACGAGCACAGTGAGCTAAAACCAAAGGTGACCCAGAAAAGATATGACTGTGTAGATGGACAATGAGAAAGTGACAAGCAGGCTGAAGGGTAAAATAGAATGAAAAAATAGTTGTACTAAAAAGTTTTAAGACTTTTAAACTTAATATTTAAAATTAAATTTACCCTCAAATATTATCATAAATATAAAAGTAAAATGATTATGGAAAAAACCCTGGAAGTCATATATGCAGTATCTGACATTCTAGTTTTGTTTCCTAAAGAAAGAAAAACAGTGTACTTACCGGAAAACACATAGCCAAGTATGTGATTCTCATTCTTGTCATTAGTTTAATACTTTAAAATAATTTTAATTCTATTTTAGAATTACTGACTTGAGTATATATGATTTGCTCAAAGTTTTACATATACATATATGTATGTATGTGTTGACAGATTTTTCCACTATCAAAATCAGAATTTATACTAAAATAATAGCAGCTCAACATCTTTGACTTCTGCAAACATGTCACATACAGATGTCTGGAGCCCTACCACATGCTGGCGTGTAAAAGGACATCAGTCTCACCGGGGTGGCTCAGCAACCTTGCTGGGTGGGGGCCCTCTGGGGATGGGAAACACGATGGGTGCTGGAGTGCGGCACTGCAAACAGGCCAAGGTTTCATAGGACTGGTGATGTCTTCCTAGTTTTTGAGGAGTTAACTATCTTTTAAAATAGTATTTGGATGAAAAAAACGAAACACATTTTGTCCTAAAAAGATCTTTTCAAAGAATTATTTCATTTCTATTGCTTTGTTTTAAAATTTCCTGCAGATTGCACCTTTCCTATTGCTTACTCACAAAGCAAGGTGTGACTCCATGAAAGGATTTGTTGTTCTACTTAGATACACAGAGATTGTATTTCAAAGAAAAATGAGTAAATGCACCATTAGAAAGAGCATCTCATTCACTAGAGATCTGCAGATATTATGACTTATACAAAAATGTGTTATTCAAGTAATTACTACTGAGAATTCAAACTAACTTTTTGATATGATTTACCTCACACACACACCAACTGCTTAAATAACAATTTTAGGACTGAAGAAGGAATATAATTAATTTAGAAATATAATCACGGAGTCTTTAAAACTAAAATCTGGTTTTCAAAATGCTTCTTCTGAAATGGAAATGACTTGAATAAAACCCGTTTAATAACATAACACTATCAAATAAAATACCGTAAAAACATTAATATAGACTCCTTTATTTTAAAAATGAACAATCAACATAAAAGTAAAGAGTGCAAGTTGTAAAATAAATAAACTGAAGAGAAATTAAAAGACCCACAATTAAATGTTAAATTACGGGCAAATTATATATATATATATATATATATATATATATATATGTCAACAAAAATTTAAGAGACATAAAACTCTTCTTAACCAAGAATAGAGTTCTGAAAATTCTTCGACACGAGCATGTTGTTATACAAACACAGAGAATTCATACCCTAAATCACCAACACTGTGAAATTCTGCCTGTATTCTGTACTAAGCCAAGGTGCATGGGCCACTCAGAACCACATGTGCTCTCCCCAAGAGGAAGAGCAGGCATTAAGGCAGTTGGTCCTCAACCTCGCCTACCTTATTTTTGGGATTGGATGTGTTCATTACACTTCGAGTTTCTTTTCCGGTATAAATGACAACACCGATCACAGTACCTGCAAAACACAAAAGTGGTCCTTACAGAGAAACGTGAAGGACACAGGGAGCACTTCCTAATTAACTGTTTTGATGGAAAATATTATTATATCATTTAATTTTATATATATGTATCCAACAGCCTATTGAATTTTGGTAGTTCAATAAAATCTAATCTCAACTTTAAAAATAATCTTTGAAAAACTCAAATGATTTCTTAAGCAATACTAATTTACTGACACATAACATTAGAAAAGGTACTAATATCCTTTCAGTGACATTGTTTGTTCCTTAATGTCTATTAAAATTGTAACTTTAACACTGAAGTAACATGGAGAGAGCCTACTTCACTCTTAACTGGTCAGAGTCATGTGCCCTCAAGCCAAGATGATACCAGGTGAACCTGTTTCCCTGAGCACAAGTCTAAGGGTACCTTCCACTGTAAAGGCTCAGCACTATGAGGTACAAGCGCCCTGCTGACATTTCTGCATATATACGATGAAAACAAGAGGAGAAATATTATAAAAACAATATCTGACTTTGAATTTAGATGTCTCTTTTATTCATGTCTCCTAAAAGTTTGGTTTTCTAATTGTGTATGTCAAGAAGCAATGGTAACTTTGTGCTTTATCGAATTAAAAATAAAAGAATACTAAAATATCCCTAGAATGACCTATAGATTCAAAGCCTCAGATCAGAGGCACTCATCTCTGGAATATGAAATTAAAAACCATGGAAGTCGGTTCCTAGAACTGCTGCTATGCATAATTTACATTCCTAATTTTTTCAAAATTTGAAAGTGAAAAAGAATATATCCATAATATTGAAATCAACAATCACTGAAGAATTAACTATAGTAATTATATACAAACTCTTTGATGTCACATTAATGTCACATGTGGAATCTAGTGAACCCTAAGCCAGGATCGGGAAATAAACATGACCACAGTTTACATAATGGTGTTTACATGACAATAACAGCTACATATCACACATCCCACCACACTACCAACTGCTTCCTTCACAGAACCCAGAGGAAGACAGAAGATGCCACAGCACCACTCAGCAGATACATCTGCAGAGGTTACATGATTTTCTTTGTAAAAAAAAGCATTCCCTTTTTTCCCTTTTTAACTATGTGCCCCTGGCAAAGCAGTGAAGCCTGCAGTTACTGTGCTCTTGAAGGCAGAGTATGCCCTGTTTGACCATGCGCTCCAGTCCCACCAATGGGAACATGGAGAGTGACTGTGACACCTGCGCTGAGTCTGGGCTCCACCAGCTAACTGGGCACAGCAGGGGAAGGGGCAAGACCTTACCAAAGGCATATGGAGGTTCCCAGGCTAGGGCTCAAAATTGGAACTGCAGCCGCTGGCCTACACCATAGTTTCAGCAACGCCTGATCCGAGCCATGTCTGCAACCTGCACCAGACCTTGAGGTAATGCTGGATCCTTAACCTACTGAGCAAGGCCAGGGATTGAACCTGCATCCTCATGAATTCTAGTTGTGCTCTTAACCTGCTGAGCCACAACGGGAACTCCATAAAGGCTTTATTTTTAAATTTCTAATTGGTCATGAGGACTAGTTTGTAAAATACCACAACAGGAAGTATCCAAGGGAAATGAATAACAAAAAAATTGAGAAAATACCTGACCCCATTTTCTTAACATTAAATTACTTCATCAAATTCTTGAAATTTTCTGGGAGCTCCTGTTGTGGTGCAGCGGAAACAAATCTGACTAGTATCCATGAGGATGTGGGTTCGATCCCTGGCCCTGCTGAGTGGGTTAGGGATCTGGCATTGCCATGAGGTGTGGTGTAGGCTGCAGACGCGGCTTGAATCCCATGTGGCTGTGGCTGGCAGCTGTAGCTCTGATTTGACCCCCAACCTTAAAAAGAAAAAAATCTTAGAAGCTTTCAAATATTTACTCTCACTTTCTGTCTTTATCACCATCAATATCAGTCCTGGACACCCTCTCCACCCTTGTCTATGCACACACGTCCAGCAGCCCTGCTCTCAAGGACTCATCTTTTCTTCCAGGCTCTTGGTCATTTATGAGCAGAATCTCCCATGTCCACCTGTCACTGAAATGCAGCAGGTTTCCTGATTCTCTGAACCAATAAGGGAAAGCAGCAGGGCACTCTGGAAAGTCATGTTTGTCCCTCTTGGTGACCCTCAGTCCTTGGCATCTGTCTGTCTGTGTCAACATGAGTCCTTGTTCCCACATGTTCAGTTCCTATGATAAGGGAGGGAGGCCTGAATTCACCTAGAAGGCAACTTGAATTCAACTGACATAAACCTTTTAAAGAATAAGGTTTTTGAAAAGACTGGTCTTTCCTTCTCAACTTGTAACTGAGTGTACAGAAAGTAAGAGTCCTCACATTACTCCTAGAATTCTAGGTACCTAAAGGAACGAGAAAGGGTTACCTATGTGGCTGAATGTGCTTTGATGACTAATTTGTGCCTGCGTTGCTCAGGTACACAGCTAGGAGAGAACACTTGCCAAGGTCATCAAGAGAACTAAGGTCAGGAGAGAAAAGCTGCGCACAAGGAATTACCCAGGTATCACGCGCCTCCGGCTTGGGTGCCTCTATCCCTCTGAGAAGAAAGGCCAGAAATCAATAGTACTGGGGATCAGTAACAACATTGTAACTAAGCAAACAAAAGATCAAATAAATTTATAAAGAAAAAGAGACTCTTCAAATATCTTTATGAGGGAACTCAATCTTGACCCTTTATTGAAAAAAAAAGATCAATATGATGAAAACAAAACAGAATCCAACACCTAGACACACCTAGACACAGAAGATGTAAAGCCTGTGACCAAGGATGTAAATGTGCCGTGTTGTACATGCTTCTCCGACCTCTGTCACATGCCAAGTGCTGAAGGGCACAGACACTGAGGATGGTGCCCTTGGGTTCAAAGCCTGGCCCAATTACAGCCCAGCTCTCCGACCGAGCTGACAAGGGTGGGCCTCTGAGCCACAGCCCTTCTCCTGGGCTCAACAGCGACTGACCAGCTGGCCCCCGAGGCCTCCTCATGGTTGCTAACCTTACTTCCTCTCTCTTTTTCTTTGGAGAAATTTGAAAATTCCATCACGACAAAAAACATCTAATCCCTGATCAGAATTTCTATCTATTAAGTTGCTATGTTCGTATCATGCATTTTTAAAGCTATAAAACATTCTCTCTCCTCTAAAGGGGGACACATGTTCTCCTCTGGGAACTGCTCCATCAGAACACACACGCAGAACAGCCCTCGGATCACTGTCTCCAGCCCACTGTGCCCTTTCACATGGTGGTCTGTGCTGCCAAGGGCCCTCCCCACGCCCCCGTACACCCATCTAGCCTAGTCATGCCGGTGTAAATCTAGTTCACACGTCCTTCCTTGGAAAAGTCTCCCCCAGGTAAAGTTTGCTCCTTTTTCTAGGCACCCTGCACTTGTGTGAGATACTTCGCCCATCTCTGTAAGGTCTTTCTTGCCCATAAGCTCCTGAGGACAGGGTCCTTAAGGATTTTGTCCCTCACTGCACCCCCAGTGTGTGGTCTGGAGCCAGGAGTCCACACAAAGCCATTCGTGGACAAGTGCTCTGGGAGAAGAGGGCTGTCAGCATGGGCACGGACAGTTTTACCCTGTGTATCTCCCGGCCTCCCCCGCCATAACCCTCGCCCCCCGCTGCTCCTCCTGGTGCCAGCAGCAAGGTCACCTACTTTCTGAAACGGTGATAATCATTTAGATTTTCAGCACCTCTGGAAGAAAGTGGCTTTCCAAAATGTATATTTAAGTGGCTTCCCTGTTCGACCACTAGAAGTACGCCAACATACTCCAATTTCATCAGAAGAATTTTCACCCTGGCCCCTAAAGACCTGGTCCGATCTACCTCCCAAGGCCCCTGCCTCATCCAATGCTTTTCTTCCCCATACCTCCCACCCCACTGGCCTCCCGTGAATCCGGTTAGATGAGTGAGTGGTAAGGTCGCTCTAAACTTACTGTGTGCTTCCCCAGTTCTGGGTGACACCAGCCTTGAAGGTACACCAACAAATCCATCAAGAAACAGGCGTCACCTAGCAAAAGGCCCCATGCACTCCTTCATGAGGGGCATGGCCCGAGCTGCCCCATCTGTTCCTCAAGGGCACCAAGGGGAGAGCAGCAGCACAAGCCTGGGCCTGTCCCCCACCTGCTGAACTGGGGTCTGTGTTTCTCTCCATGGGGAAAGCACTTGAGATACACTTATTTGGAGACACTTAAAAACACAAAGCATCTCCTATATACGAGAATTCATGCTAAAAATAGAGCTTATTTCTTACCTGAGGCAACAACAGTGCTTGCCCACAATGTATTTTCTATGCTGAGACTTTCATGAATGGGTGGATCACTGTCTTCCTGTTCAGGAACAGAAGAGCAAAAACAAAAAACAAACAAAAAAAAACACACACAAATTAGCAACTTTTTCATTACTCATACTTTAGACACCTACAGTAGTAAAAACAAGTCCACCAGCTGGGCCTGGCTGACAAGCTGTGGAAAGGCAGTGCAAAACGGGGTGAAAGTCAGGCACTTAGAGGATTTGGGGTGATGGAGGCACAGGAAGCACCAGCACCATGTCCCAGCTGGACGGCAACTACAGGAGTGCAATCTGTCAGCTGTAACCAGTCTGCCACCTGCGGGAGGCATACGCATTCCAGGGAAGAACTGGACAGTTACTGCAGGCAATTCTGGTGACCTACATGTCCCACCCCAGCCACATGGCAGGAGGCCAAGCACACGATTCCAGAGCAGTTTGCAGAAGCCAGGGTGGGCAAGAAGGACCCTGCGCTATGTTGCTGATGACTGCTTCAGATGGCAGAGATGCAGCCAAAGAGGCAGGTGGCCATTGCTGTTACACCTCCCCCATTGTGGCAATCCCCTCCCCCATCAAGTGGATTTCAAGGGCTAGTGCCCTTTATCCCCTTTGCTTTTCTCTGTTCTTCCTTTTCAAGCCAGACATTAAAGACTACGACATTCAAAAACAACAGCATACATGGAAGGAAATAGAAAATGACTGCCTAGGACCAAGGAAAGTCTCAAAAAAGACACAAGAAGACATTAAGTTTACATCGCAGGATGATCCTCAGCAGAGTCTACAGCAAGCAAAGAACAAGAAACAAAAACAGTGACAAAACCCCAGCAAATTCTGGTTTTGACTTCTAGAGTTACCACAGTATTATGTTCAAATGTAGAGTGTTCAAAAAAAAAAACAAACAAAAAAAACCCAGAAAAGTATGGCCCATTCAAAAGAAAAATATAAATAAACAGAAATTATCCCTGAAAATGACCTCATGGCAGATATACTAGACAAAGATCTTAAAGAAAAATATTACAGATATTCAAAGACCAAAGATGTGGAGACAGTTAAGAAAATGATGTATGAATAAAATGTAAATGTGAATGAAGAGACAGAAACCTAATCAGAAACCAAAATAATTCCAAGAGCTGAAAAGTACAATGATCAAAATGAAAAACTCACTAAAGGGACTCAAGGCAGTTTTGAGCAGGCAGAAGAAAGAGTGACCTTGAAGGTAAGATAAAGGCAGCTAAGAGGCTGAAAACGTTGAAGAAAACTGAAAGGGACTAAGGAATCCATCTACAGGACACAACAAAGCAAATCAATATATGCATTGTGAAAATCCCAGAAGAGAAAACAGAGCGAAGAGAAAATCTGAAGAAATAATGGCTGAAAATTCCCCAACTTTAATGAAAGAGATGAATGTAAACATTCAAGAAGCTCAATCAAATCCAAGTAAGAACTGAAAGACACTCACACTTAGAGACATTATAACCAAACCAAACCAAAAGACAAGGACAAAGACAGAATCTTGAAAGCATCAAGAAATAAGCAAATTCAGACTTCACTTAAAAAAAAAAAAAAGTGAACTGTCACATACAAAGGATCCTCAATAAAATGATTAGCAGATTTCTCATCAGAAACTTTAGAGGCTAGAGGCAGTACACTAATATAGACAAAGTGCTAAACAAACAAACAAAACTCTCAACCAAGAATCCTACATCTTATCTAGCAAAACTGCCCTTCAGAAGTGAGGGAGAAATCAAGACATTCCCAGATGAACAAAAGCTAAGGAAGTTGGGAGGGACCAATGGACCTTTCCTACAAGAAGTGCTGAAGGGAGTCCTGTAGGTTGAAGTAAAGGGACACCAGATGGTCCTTAAAACCCTATGGAGAAACAAGGATCTCAATGAAGATAATTACAAAAGTAAATATTATTGTAATAATGGTTTATAACTGTACTCCTTGTTCTCTACATGATTTAAGAGACTGATAAATTTAAAGAAAAAGAAGCAACAATTGTTACTCTAAACTAGTATCACTCTAACTTTGTAATTCCAAATCTTGTTTTCTGCATAATTTAAGACATTCATGCATTTAAAAGAATTATTAGTTTATATTTTAGGACACAATATATGAAGATGTACGTTTGTAACAACTACAACTGAAAGAGGTGGGGATAGAGCTGTAAAGGATTAGAGTTTTTATACATTATTTAACTTAAGTTGGTATAAATTCAAATTAGAGTGTTATAACCTTAGGATATTAAGTGTAATCCTCATGGTAATCACGAAGAAACAGCTATAGAACATGCAGAAAAGGAAATAAGAAAGGAATTTTAAAATTTCACTATAAAAAAACTGACAAAACACAATACAAGATAGTAACGCAGGAAATGAGAGACAACGAAACTATAGGCTATATAGAAAACAGTACAATGACAGAAATAAGTCATTCTTTAATCACTAATTACTTCAAATATAAATGGATTAAGTTCATAAATCACAAGATAGATTTTGGCAGAATGGATAAAAACAAATTATCCAACCATTTACTATCTACAAAAGACTCACTTTAGATCCATAGACACAAAGCAGCTGAAAGTGAAAATATGGGAAAAGATATTCCATGCAAAGAGTGAGCAAAAGGGAGCAGGGGTGGCTATACTAGTATCACACAAACTAGATGTTAAATCAAACAGGATCTCAAGAGACATTACGTATTAATTAAGTGTTCAATAAGGCAAAAAGATGACAATTATAAATAATTATGCTCCTAACCAAAGACAACATATTAAGCAGCAATTAATAGAACTTAAGGAGTACACATGCCTACAGTAGTAGTGGGAAGATTTACTATCTCCCTTGCAATGCTGGCTAGAACAACTGGACAGGAAGAGATAGAAATAATGACACAATAAAACAACTAGACCCACCAGTGCCTTCCAAGCACTGCTAAATTTCTCTCCTGCAGCCCACACCTCCCCACCTTCACAAGCTCCCAAAAGGCTGCCACCTGGTGGAGACATTCCCTCAGTATCAGGCTTGGTCAATATGAAGCTTGCGGAGTTGCTATGTGTTTAAAACACAGGTGGGGTGCCATTTCTTAAAGAAAAAATTCACTTTAAGAATACAGACTGCTGTTTCTTTTAACTATGCCTTAGTTATATCATCTGTAAATAGGACAGTACATTCAATTCATTCAAACATGTATCTGGAATCTAAACATACACCAAGTATTGTGTTAGAAGAATTAAAATAGCCATTCATCTAAGTAAGTAGCCCCTGGTTTAGTGTGAGTGCTAAACAAGCACAGAAACAGGACAAAGTAGTGCCCCAGGGGGAGAGAGAAAGGTAGCAAAGTGCAGTGGTACAAACAAGGAAATATAAGCAAGTCTTCCAATGATGGTACGTAAACTAGGTCTTGAAGTGCAGAAGCTCCATAGATGGCCCTCAATGAAATATTCTGTCTGCTCTATACTCTGATACCAGCAGATGGCCAATCGCTGCTTCTGCAGACAAATACATACTTTGTCTTGATTCGAAGTCCCTTAGGAGTTACTTCTTTCAATTATAGTTTGTGAAGTAAAATGTTCCATTTTGTTGCATTTAGTAATTTTAGCTTTAAAATGCCTATTGATATCTAATATATAAAAATACTAGAGGAATATATATATTTTAAGTGGGGAAAATATAAGGCCTATATTATTCCAATATAAACAGGTACATACATGGGAAATAATTTAGTGGGGAACAGTCAAGAGAATAATATTACTATTTATAGGATGGTAAGGCTATAAAATGTTTTAGTACCTTTAACCATTTTATTTTTATATAGTGTTTTTTTTGGCCACGCCCATGGCATATGGAAGTTCTGGGCTCAGGAAGTGAACCCATGCCAAGACAGTGACCCCAGTCACTGCAGTGATAACGCCAGATCCTTAACCTGCTGAGAGAACTCCATATTTTTATATAGTGTTACACTAATAGCAGTAATACATTTACTGCTTTCCAAAATATGTGGAATCAAATCAAGCTCCTGCACAGTGGCTAGGCTAGAATACCATCATTAAAGTCTTTATAATACATAAGATTTTCAAGTCTTTTTTTTTTTTTTTTTTTTTTTTGTCTTTTTAGGGCCACATTTGTGGCATATGGAGTTTCCCAGGCTAGGGGTTGAATTGGAACTATAGCTGCTGGCCTAAGCTACAGCCACAGTCACACCAGATCCAAGCCACATCTGTGACCTATACCACAGCTCATAGCAATGTTGGATCCTTAACCCACTGAGTAAGGCCAGGGATCGAACCTTCGTCCTCATGGATGCTAGTCAGATTCCGCTGAGCCACGCCAGGAACTCTTGTTTTTTTGTTTGTTTTTGATGATTTTCATGTCCTTTTGCCTCATGTACTCAAATACCATTTCTTGTTTCTTTCACAGAAAAATGTCAGGCAGGGAACCACCATTTGTACCCTGTGCTTACAACCAAAGTAGCTGTTCAAGATAAAGAGAAAAAAGCTGCCTAACTCAGGAAGAGGTTATCCAGGAAAACTGAGTTTTCCCTTGATTTTAATGGTGTTATAGAACAAAGCATCAACTTTAAAGAAAAAAGAAAGTGGCCTCTATGCATTAATTATTTTGTACTGGGGAGTTCCCGAGGTGGTGCAGCAGAAATGAATCCGACTTGGAACTATGAGGTTGCGGGTTCGATCCCTGGCCTCACTCAGTGGGTTAAGGATCCGGTGTTGCTGTGAGCTGTGGTGTAGGTCACAGATGTGGCTCGGATCCCTCATTGCTGTGGCTGTGGTGTAGACTGGCAGCTACAGATCCGATTAGACCCCTAGCCTGAGAACCTCCATATGCCATGGGTGTGGCCCTAAAAAGACCAAAAAAAAAAAGAAAAAAAAATTTTGTACTGAAATTTATGACTAAATTGAAATGACCAATTTTGGATTCATTTACAAAGATGGTCTTATAATCTAACACTGATAAACACTGTTGGAGAGACAGAAAAAGTGGAATACCCTCACGTCTCTTTTCTGAATATGGTGCACATGGAATATCCTGTAACTGTGTATTAATGCAGGAGTTTAAGCCATGACCTAGCAAATTGAGTATATAACTGGGATATATATGCTTCCCATTGCTGATTCACACATTTATCACTGAAAGTACAAAACAAGTAAAATTATTCTTTAATATAAATTCTAAATATTTTCACTGTATCATAGCTATTCCTATGTTTAGCAATCCCTCCAGACTGTGAGTTACCTAACCATGGCATTGACCTTGATCTTATGGGCATGGAGCACAGAGCAGACACTCACCTCTGTTCAGTAAGAGAATAAATGGAAGAACAGACAGACACTCTCCCTCTAATTTCTGACACCCCTCACTGTAGAACTCAGCAAGATGGCAGCAGTCTGCTCTTATTCTAGGCCATCCCAGCTCCTAAAAACTCCTTAGGCCACCCTGCCTGCAACAGATAATCATGAATTGACCGTAAAAGTAGAAATGAATACAATTTCATTAGTTTACATCTCTTCCTGCAGCTCCCTTAATATGGAAATTTAAAATTACATGCATATCTTTCAGTATAGTATTTTCCCATTGTGTCAAACTCCAAGAAAAATTTTATTAGGCTTTCTAAACTGTAAATAAAAGGTTCTAAACAATTCAGTTTTATTAGAAATGTAAGTTGGTTCTCCCATTACTGTTCTAGGACTATTTAGCCATATGAATGCTTCTTATCAATTTCTAACACAATCATATACTGAAAATACATAGGATCTATGCAGTTTCTATAATAACAATGATGGACTTTAAACATTAAACATTTTTCTAATATTGGGAAAATTATTGTAAAAGATAGTTCTTTACCAATCTCATGTAGTACAGAATAAAGATAGAGAAGATGGGAAAGAAATTATTTCTAAATAACTTTCTCTTTGGGTTTTCTTCTCCTTAATGTTACACAGTTTGAAAAGATAAAATTTGCCTTGAGGATAAAGAATGCAAAATGCTACAATTTCAAGCTGTTTTCTCAATAGTGCACCCTATTTAACAAACAATAGAAATTTCCTTTTTAAAGGGAAAGTATTTTGATTGGAAAAGACATGAACAATGATAAGTATGCTATGGTTTGCAAAGGAAATTACAATAGAAAATGCATCATAAAAAGATTAAGTGGGAATATGATTTAAGGACCATGAATATTGTTAATATTTCAATTTAAAACTGGCCACAGTTTTAAAACCCCAAACTTCAGAGAGAAAAGCAAAGCCTTGAACAATAAGCAAAATTAATGATATCAATAATAATAATAAAATGAATCATTTATATAATACAAAATGTCATATAATCAACAATTTAGGTAACCCTGACATTGTTTTAAGGTAAGTGGATACAGATATTAATTACAATGTGCATACCTGTATTAAACTCTGCATGGGCAATAAAATATATGTCTATTGCCACAGGACACCTGAATTAATTTGCTCTGATTCTTATTTAACTATACAGGCTAGATCAAAAGAAATGTATAGTTTCTCTTTTATACGTTATACCATTAAAAAGGAATACAAGCAGATATCACTTTTTAAAATGTTCAGTTGGTATTTTCAGTAATTACACTAAATTCCATTTTCCAGTTACAAAACTAATTATTTAGCACGGTTTTTTCATCTGGAATAACCTATAATTCAAGTTAGATAAAATTAAAAAATGAGTGAAACAAAACCTTGTCAGGAATATCAAATGAAGGCAATGAATTATACTTATTAAGAACTTGCCATAATTCATACAAGGTAAGTATATCTTAAAATAACTAAAAAGCCTTGATGAAATCAGGATCCTGGCACAAACAACTTTCTTCTACACTATCCTGGCTGACTGTGCCATTTTGGGTATTTAATCCCATTTGCAATAAACTGAAGTTTGAAGTATCTTCTTTCTCACACTTGTGCTACATGTAGGAGCTGCAGTCTGGGGGAGTGCATGGGCCCGGGGGGCGGGGAGGAGCTGTGACAAGTAAACAAATTCAGGTGAGGGCAATTATCCTATACACAACAATATTACAGCTTCTCCTCTAAGCTGAAAATCTTCTCATCTCCTTCTTCCCCCCCTCTTTTTTTTTTTTTTTTTTGCTTTTTAGGGCCACATATGCAGCATATGGAAGTTCCCAGGCTAGGGGTCAAATCAGAGCTACAGCTGCCAGCCACAGCCACAGCCACACCAGATCTGAGGTGCATCTGTGACTTACACCACAGCTCACAGCAATGCTGGATCCTTAGCCCATTGAGTGAGGCCAGGGATCGAACCCAAGTCCTCACGGATACTAGTCGGGTTCTTAAATCTGCTGAGCCACAACAGAAATTCCCAGTTCTCCCTTCTGACAAAGACCTTCAGGATTGAGTCTGGCTTTCCTTCCCAGTCCTCCTTCCCCAACACTTGCTTGCAGGGTCACACAGTGTATCACATATACAGCCACACAGTCACACACACAGTCACACACTCCCTAGCTGAACTGTACTTTGTAGTCTTGGTGTTTTCTGCCGTGCTTCACTCACACTTGCACTCACTCTCAGCCACTGTCTAGAAAATATTTTCAACTTTTAGCAAATGATAAGCAAAATAAACCTGTGAAACAGAAAGGAAGAAAGCAAATACAATTCCAAAGTATTAATAGTGGTTATGTTAATAACTCTTAATTTATTGTACTAAGGGTGCCTTTAAGACTTTCTCTCATATGCTAAATTGTCTTTAATAAGAACATTCTTTTTTCATAAATATTTTTGCAAAAGCACAGAGATGTTAGTTTTTCAGAGCTCATTACAAGGTACTGATCACAAGGACAGCATTATTCTCTAAGCTGCCACGAACATCTCATGCATGCACTTTTACTGCGGCACTTGTAGAAATAAGATTACAGAGTAATGGCATCTCTTCGTCATTTTCACATGCCCATAGTTTGCACATTATCTGGAACACAACATGCCCTTAAATGCTTTCTCAAATGGTGACAGCTGCTCACCAATCCTTGTAAGTGACCAAGAGTGAAACAAAGCTGACTGTATTACCAGAAATCTTTAAAAAATAACTGCAGCAATTAAAAAGAAAAAAATAATCATTTATTAAAATCCCTAAGTATTATAATATCAGTAAAAGCTGTTAAAATAAAAAGTTACTGAATCTTCCATATCCTATTAAATAATCAGGGCGAGAGGGGACTTCAGGCTATATTAAAATGCCATAATAGTGCAAAGAGTATGGAATGAACTACACACATGTGTATGTAAGGAAATGAATGTGCACATACACAATGACATCCAGTCAACCAGTTAATAAAAATCAAGAGATGATGTGGATATCATAATGTACTATGATCCAAAATCAAAACCAAACAAGCTGAATTATTCCATTTTACTGATTCACTGTATCTTAAGGAAGAAGGATCTTATCAAGAATAAATGTGCTTAAAATAAAAAACTTTGGGGAGTTCCTGTCGTGGCTCAGTGGTTAATGAACCTGACTAGAATCCATGAGGACACAGGTTTGATCCCTGGCCTCATTCAGTGGGTTAAGGATCCAGTGTTGCTGTGACTGTGGTGTAGCCAGCAGCTAGAGCTCCAATTCGACCCCTAGCCTGGGAACTTCCATACACCGTGGGTGTGGCCCTAAAAAATTTTTAAAAATTTTTTTGTCTTTTTAAGTAAATAAAAAACTTTGGGACACTGAATGTATCCCAAAGACATTTGATACAGAAAATCTAAGCACTTGTAACATTCTCTAGATCTTCACATTTTAGTTCAGAATTTGTATGAATTGATACTTGATTTAATTACTCTTTCAAAATACAGGTTTGCTATTTTTAACTTAATGAATATATTTACGTTTAATGAAAGACTTAACTTACCCTGGTAAATGTGCCTTCAAAACTATGAATATCCAGTTGTGGCTTCTGAGCATAAACATAAGCACTGATCGAAAAAAGGTCCTGGAATGCAGAATATCTGAATTAATTACATAATAAGTAAACAAAATTAGTTGGAAACTTTTCAATCACCAATTAATATTTTTCAAATATTATTTATAAAAGGTGATGGTTGATTTTCTTATATTTTGTGTGCCAACTCTACGAATTAGGATGGAAGATAATTCAAAGAAACAATTTTTAAGCTCAGCAGAGGTGTGGAGATTTCTTTTGATTCTCATGGACATCCACTACCTAATGACAGGTATGTGTCTTAAGCAGTTGTAAGATACTTATACACAGCACCTGGGGCTGCCCCAGAGGACACGAGCCTGCCCCACTTCCCAAGACTTCCTCCCATACACATGCCTCATGAGGCAGTTTTATTACTTAGTGCCTCTGTTCTAGAAATGGACACTGGGCCACTCCCAAGATAAATGGTCAGGGTGAAAGGGGTAGGGGATATTGAAAGCCACTTGAAAAAGTCTAAAGACTCGAAGTTCCTCTTGACCAATTCCTGACCATGATGTGTCTTCCTGGTTGTTACATAAAAATATTTTCTTGAAAAAAATGCTTTGTGTTGTGTCAAACCCTTTCGGTTGACATGTCTGGGGAGGAGGGAGTGACTAAAAAGACAGAGTTAGGAATGTTGCCTGGTACACAAAAATGCTGTGACAGCAGAAGCAATGGCCCGACCCTGGGGAGGAGCAGAGGAAGTGGGACAAGGTCACCTGCGCTCCTCAGAACTGCCTGCATAGTGCCCTCCTGCCCCGAGAGCTTCTGCCAAAGGCTGGCATCTGAAACCCCAGGGCTGCTCAGCACACCTGATAGCTTGAGTTCCTCATCATAGAGAGTGGGCGCTGTCTCATCTCCCAAAGGGCTGTGGCACCCAGAGTGCAGGCGAGATCGTAGGACAACAGTGCTGCCTGTCCTCTTGCTGCAAATATGCCTTGGCCAAGTGAGTGGGCAGTGCAGAAATCTAACCCAGCAGGCCAGAGAAAGCCCTGTTTGAGAGGCTGGCCCTTGGCTGGGGCCTGGGAATGTGGATCTCAGGAGAGTTCCCACTGTTCCTAGGTAAGAGAGGGCACCTACCACTGCTTAGCCAAGCAACATGGCCTATGTCCAATGCCTGCTTTGCATCTGGGTCTGGGATTTTAGTATGTGCCAGGCAGAGGGTACCTCCAGGTCCAGCCCCTAGTAAAGGCCCTGTGAGTCTCCAGGAGAAACCTTCCATACGTGTTTCCACTTATTGCTGGAAGTGTTCAGTGTATCCTGTGAGTGCACTGGGAGGGAAGTCTGGAAGCTTCTGCCTGAGATATCACCCCATATGCCTGTTCTTTCTGCTGACTGTGCCTTGTGTGCTCTCACCATAATAAATCGTGGCTACAAGTGGGCCTACATGCTGAGTCCTGGGAGTCCTCCAAGAGAATTATCAAAACTGGGGGTGGTGTTGAGGGTCCTCCAAACACAGAGTTTGCCATCTTTATGAGTTTACGTTTTGTGGCTGCTAACACTTAGAAAGTCACAGGTCTCCAGACATTAAAGGTCAGAGAGAGAGTGACTGCAGCAGCAGCAGCAGCATGAGAGAGGAGAGTGCCTCAGGGGGGCCCAGTCCTGTGCACTCGCATTCCAAGACATATGCTCTTGTGCATGGGGCACAGAGTGCAGGTAGTCCAGCTCAGCCAGAAAAGGAAAGTCGGGGTTGGGGGGTTTGACTTCTGTCAAGGTAAGTACTAGGTAAAACAAAACCAATCCAAAAGACTCCATACTCTTTGGAAGAACAGTCTCTACAATGTACCAGTGATGTTGAAGCTACCACCTAAGTGTCCAGACATATGAAGAATAGAGAACACAAGTTCCATGTTCAAGTGGAATCCAAACAATGAGATGACCAGTCATCAGAATTAAGACATGAGAATTTCAAAGCAGTTATTGGAATATCTCAAATTTTTAATGGAAAACATTCTCCTAAAGAATAAACAAATAGGAAATCACAGCATAGAAAAAGAAAACATATTTACAAAAAAAAAAAAAAAAAAAAAAAAGACCCACCAGAAATTCTGGAATTGAAGGGAATACAACCGAAATAAATTCATTAGATAGGCTTAAGAGCAGATTGGAGATGACAGAACAGAGTCAGTGAACTTTAAGACAGGTCAAGAGATGCTGAATCTGAAGAACACAGAGGAAAAGGTCTTGAAAAGGAGCCTGGCTTCAGAGCCTGAGAGCAGAAAGGATCTAACATGTTCACAGCTGGGTTCCTGGGAGCAGTCTCAGAGTGGGTGGGGAAAAGCTATTTGAAGAAACAATGACTGAAAATATGCCAAATTGGATGACAGCCATAAATGTGCAGATTCAGGAAACCCCTAGACAGATTAGTAAAATTTAAAACTATCAAAGTCACTACCAAAAAAAAAAAAAAGAAAAATCTCTAAAATTCCTAGAGAAAAATGAAAAAGTACATACAGGAAAAACTTTCAAAATAAGACTAATTTCTCATCACATATAATGAAAGCAGAACACAGTGGAACAAAATATTTAAAATGCTTTGGGGGAAAAAAACTTGTCAACCCAGAATTCAATATTCAGCAAAAAATATTCCTCACAAAAATAGGTGAAACAAAGATATTTTTGAATAAATGAAAATGAGAATTCACTGCTAGTAGACAAAATTACTAGAAATACTAACAAGTTCTCTAGGCTGAAGTGAAATGATATTCAGGAGAAACTCAGATCTTTAGGAAGGAATGGTGAAGAACAAAAAATGGTTACTATCGAAAGAAAAACAAAAATCCATATTTTCATTTTATTCTTTACAGATAAAACTTCAGAACAGTTTATGATATATGTAGATATACTTCATATAAAAAGTATGTAAATGCATACAAAAATATATGCATACAAAAAATGCACAATGTGCTTTAGCCTCAAGGATGAATGGGATAAATGGATCTATTCAATTACAAGGTTCTTAATTTAATTTAATGTGAAATGATACAACTTTAATTTTTCACAATACACTTTCAGTTAAATGCATTGTTGCAACCTCTGGCAACCACTAGAAAAATGCAGCGGGACAGCCAAAAAGCCCATAGACAAAGTAAAACAGGTTTCTAAATATATTCAATCTAAAACTGAGCAAGGAACAAGTGAGACAGCAGAGTTGGCTGGAGGCCTGAGGCCCAAGAGAACAAGGCCAGCAGAAGGGCATGAGGAAAAGGAAGGGCAGGGAGCGGCCGGCCCATCAAGGTCTTGAAGGCAGGGTTAGTGAGGTGTGGAAGACTTACCCTCAGATAGGAGGGGAGAAGGAACCAGTCTTGGCTGTAACAGTTACCAGGTAAACGGGTGGGTGCCAAGAGGGACAACACTGTTTCTTTACTGGAGGGAAATGTAGGGAATTTCCATTGGATATAATCATTTTTCTCTGTAAGGCAAGACATCTGACGAGAGAAAGGTAGGGGGATCAGAAATTAAAGGAGAGTGGAAAAGTGTGAAACCTGGCCATGGATGAAAGGAACTACCGCTGACCACACACACACACACACACACACACACACACACACACACACACACAGGATTAAAGGTTGGCAGCAACAGGTGTTTTGCTATACTACGGTGATGGTCTCATTGGCGTATTAAAGAGTTCAGTTTAACAGTGCAATTTATTGTATGCCAATTTTACCTCAATACATTTAAAAACCACACAGAGGAAAGGATTACAGGTAGTGCTGGGGACCAAGCTAGATCCACTAACCACCACTCTGTTCCCTCCTTCGTTCTGAGAGACTCAATCACGTGTCTTTCTAAGAGGTCTTACTTTCCTCTCTGCCTTTTTCCTTAGCTTCTGTCTGGACTATAACATGCTCTCAGGTTTCTTACAATGTACTAGAGACCCATATTCAGTCTTGGTGTTCCTGCAACTCCTTATTCACGGAGGCTCAGTTTCTGGTCAATACAGGTCTTCCCTTTGCTGTCGCTTCCATGCAGGCTCCTGCTGCCTCTCCACTCCCTGTCAGGAGGGCCCCTCCTGGTCACAGGCCCTGTCAGCAGGAGCTCTGACTGATGAGCTGGATGCCAAGCTTCATTCCCTCCCAGAAAATATTTTTCAATAGAAACAGGCCACAATCTAAAAATGATGAGCCTTCTTTTCTTCCTAGAAGACATATTTACTATTTTGCAGTTCACATTTCATTTATTTCCTACTTTAATCAAGGTGAGGGACATAAATTTTCAAGTTGCTTCTAGTTCCTCGAAGAACAAGTGGGAAATAACTGATTCTAATAAAAATGGTAATCACAACCACAATTCTGTATGGAGCCCCTTGCTCTGAAGGCAGGGAAACCCTCCAAGAGAACCAACTGAAAAGTCTTAGTGCAAGCCACCCAGTAGGACGTGAAGGAAGAAATGAAAGAAACTTGACGGAAAACAAACGCAGGCAGTGGGACAGAGACTACTCTGCATGTTTCCATCTCCTAGAGGCAAACCTTCCAATCCCGCGCTGGGCACAGCCAGGTCTCTGCACACAGCTCCTTCTGAGGGGCTGTGGGCCCCAGCTCCACGCTCTCCCCTCTTGATGTCCCAGCTGCAGGGAGCAGACCCTGGGGCACAGCTGAAGGTCACTTAGGGAGAAAGAGCTGCACACCCCCCTCCCCAGCCTTGGACCACCCACCTCTGGGCTGTTACGTGAGGGAGAAGAAACCTCTCTTGGTTTGGGATGTATCAGTGCAGGAAACAGACCACTCTAGACCTTAGAGCAGAATATAATAAACACGTGGGATGCACTACTTCCAAAATCATAGGCAGGGATAGAGCCTCATGACTGAACCCCCAAAGCTACGCTCAGAATGATCCTCCACAGAACATGCCACTGTAACCACCGAGTTCAAAACACACCAGTTCACCACAGTGGGTCTGCTATTGTGGCTTATTATATGTTAGCTAATAAAAATGCCTCTTCAAGTTAATTAAGTCAAGCTAGTTCACACAAGAAGAAATACACTGTATAATAATTTTAGACATATGGAAAGACAGCCAAGATGTTTAATAAGCAGCCAACCACTTCCTGAGATAAGGCAAGTTTGAGGATCACCGATCATTGAAGTACTACACCATCACAGCAATTTTCAAAAAATGAAGTTCTTACATAACGGACTACCTTTTGATACATGGAAATAAAGAACTGCCTGGCAACAATCTCCATATTTCGACATGCACATGAACATTTAGAGAATGCATTTCATCTAGTATATTAGACATCAAATGACTGAATAATGGCACAATAATGAGAATGTCATTCGAAGCGTTTCATGATAATTTAAAAATCATTCTGAAGTTTTCAATAATGTAGGAAAGCCTCTGCTATTAGGTCAAGGGCAACATTTGTTCGCATTACTTAAAGGTCATTAAAATACATCCTTAATCATAACATGTGGTTCATTACAAATAAAATTGCCTTTCGTTCAATAAAACTAATTAAATGTAAATGGTATTGTTTACTGCTATATGGATCTTTTGAAATAAATCAGCAAGTCATGATTTATTGAAAATTGTTGTGACCTCATTGTTGTTAATAAATTTGCCTGATCACAAAAGCCAGAAACGCATTTCCCAAATGTCTCTGGTGCCTGAAACGCATTCCTTCCAGTCACCTCTGCAGCAGTAAGAAACCAAACCTGCCACTATGGGACCTGCAGCACAGCTCCCAGCAAGTGGCTGCCTAGGGTGTTAATGCTGTCATTACATTAGCTACTCTGGAACACAACGCAATTCTTGGCGGCATCCTCAGTTCTTTAGAAAGAGCTCTAGGGTCTGCAGGTTTACTCATTCTTTTTTTTTTTTTTTTTTTTTTTTTTGTCTTTTTGTCTTTTTTGTTGTTGTTATTGTTGCTATTTCTTGGGCCGCTCCCGCGGCATATGGAGGTTCCCAGGCTAGGGGCTGAATCGGAGCTGTAGCCACCGGCCTACGCCAGAGCCACAGCAACGCGGGATCCGAGCCGCGTCTGCAACCTACACCACAGCTCACGGCAACGCCGGATCCTTAACCCACTGAGCAAGGCCAGGGACCGAACCCGCAACCTCATGGTTCCTAGTCGGATTCGTTAACCACTGCGCCACGACGGGAACTCCAGGTTTACTCATTCTTGATGTCACCATGGACACAATGCTCCACTGAGGATGAGACAAACGGCGAATGACACCAAATAGTCCCTAAATCCACTACATTAGAGAGACAGAAAAGTCAAAATGAGTGATAGTGATGGGCAGTGTAAATGAAAAACCAAATTGCCTTGCCTATATCCATAATGAAATTAGAGCTTTCTTTTCTATGAAAAAGTCTATATATAATATGCCAAATTATATGAAGGTACAAATTTAAACTGATGGATGAATCACAAATTCAGATAAACTTCCTTTTCCCAAAAGTACATAGCTTTTTGGCTTTATGATATCAAAACTGAAAATACCTTCATTTTCCAGTTATTTCACCCAAATGCTTAACGCACTCTCCATCAAAGTGTATCAGCCATAAACTTTTAAAATTTGCATTGTATGAACTGTACAATCTAACTTTCTAAGTATTTTGCAATTTATACATATCTGTCATGAATAAAAATGAGAAAAACATCCTTATAATATTGAATATAATAAAATGTACTTCCTGTGATCATGGCAAAGGGACCATTCAAAGATATTAGATAATATCACAGTAGAATTTTAAATGTTTTCTTAAAATATAAGTTATAAGCAATAAATTCTGCATATTTAAAGTGTACAACTTTCTGCATTTTACTACAAGTACACACCTATGATACCACCATGATCAAGGTGTGGACCTTGCTACCTGCCTTCTGCAGGCCCCTGCTCCACATGTAGTCTCTCTCACTGTGGACCCACGCTCCACATATCACATACTTGTTTTTTAGTTTTTCTTTCAGAAAAATTCTTCCTAATACAGTGTCTTAACACTGAATTTCTTTTCTAACACTCAACAAGTGAAGCCCATTACAAATGGTCACTTTGTGCCACTGTTTCCAGGTGTCCCTGCCAGCAGGGGAACTCCTGGGAGTAGAGCCCCCAGACAGGCCTAAGGGCAGACAGAAACCCTTCCAGTCACTTGGGCTTCCTGATCTCTTCTCCCACTTCAATCCTGGAAAGATTACTTGAGGATGTATGCTAGAGTAAAAAAAAAAAAAAAGGACACACAGGTGGAAAAAGAAGCAGCAAAAACCCAGCAATGGGCTCCAGCTACATTAGAGTCAAGAGGCTTCACAACTGTCTCAGGATTAAAAATAAACCATCTGAACAAGTAGTTGAGACCTGAAAGCTGGGGGTCTTCAGTAACAAAGCACCACACAGCTTATCTTGCCATGTGAAAAAAAGAAGGAAAGCAAGTAGAAAACACAGGGAATCTCAGTGAGGCCAGAAAGAGCAGAGGAGACGGTGTAGAGAAAACTCAGGCCCAGCTGCGGGCTGTCATCAAAGAGCCTACTTGGCCTCACTCGTAAAACTATCTTTCAACCACACAGATTTAGCAACATGACTGAACTTCCTTCTTCATGGTCTGTGTGCAGGGAATATTTTAATAATTACAAGACAATAAATGCTAATGACCAGCCTCTCCCTTTTAGACTACCCGCTGACAAACATCACAGTGGTTGAATGATCAATGAACATGGTGGGGAACAGCCTTCTGGGCACAGCGCAAAACCCACAAGCAAAAAGGAAAACAGATAAATATTTACTTAAATAAAATTTAAAACATTTATATGGCAAAAGATATTTTAAAGCAAAAAGCCAGGAAACATACTGGGAGAAGTGATTTGCAACACGTACTCTGCAAAGGTTTGGCGAATCCTGGACAACTCACACAGTGATGTCAAGAGTTTAAAACAGGAACCACCAAGAGCAATTTAAAATCTGTGCTAAAACAGTGAGCTATTCAGCAAACATACTGCTGTGACTGGCCAGCAGGTTGTTTTTAAGTTTGATTTCCTACTCACAGCTTGACTCAAAACAAATGCTAGATGGATTGGCGATTTCCTGTGTAAACCTGGGATTATTTTAAAAGTAATCATTGAAATATAATCATGGAGTGGAAATAGTGTTTGCATAAAACCAAAGGCAGTACAGTACCTATTTTTCAAATATTTTTACTGAAATATATTTGACATAACACACTGTGTAAATTTAAGGTATATAAGTTAACAATATATTTATGTATTGTAATATGATTGTCACTGTAGTGATTATTAGCACCTCTATCACAGTATATAAGTAACCTTTTTTTTGGTCTTTTTGTCTTTTAGGGCCACACCTGAGGCATATGGAGGTTCCCAGGCTAGGGATCCAATCGGAACTGTAGCCACCAGCCTACACCAGAGCCACAGCAGCATGGGATTGGAGCCGCATCTGCAACCTACACCACAGCTCACGGCAACGCCAGATCCTTAACCCACTGAGGGAGGCCAGGGATCGAACCCGTGTCCTTATGGATGCTAGTCGGGTTCACTAACTGCTGAGCCACGACAGGGACTCCATATAAGTAATCATTTTAAAGACTATTTTAAAATTACTAGTAGGTCACATTATATAAGCACGCATAACTTTTATGCAGATGAAAGAGACTATAACCAAAGATATTTAGAAGAGATTAAAGCAAAGTGAAAAGATGAAAAATGATTAGCAACTGCATATAAAGACCTCTTTTAAAAAATACAACAGGAAAATCGGCAGACAACATCAACAGAAACTTATAAAAATATGAGAAATATAGTTTCTTAAATAAGATATCTCCAACTTCACAAAAAAATTAAATGAAAATTTCAACAGGGTGTCATTTTCACAGTCATCAGAGAAGACTGACAGGTCAATTGACTAATTAATACATAGGAGATGTATGAGTCACTGGAGTCTATTTTGTCAAAAGAATCAAAATCCCTGAAATATGCCTATCTTTTGATCTCTAATCCTATTCATAAAACATCAAAAGTACTGACTGACATGTTCACTGATACAAGGCTGGTTACATCAGTTATAGTTAAAAAGCACCTATAGAGGTGGACAGTTTCTAACATAACCAAACATACTGCTGAATAAATATCTTAACAGGAAAAAGTATACACAGCTTTATCCAACTGTGCCTGTGTGTGGCAAGGGGAAGGGCACCCTCAGGAAGAATCTGTGCCATGTGTGAATGGCAGCCAAAGCTAAGCAGTGATTTTTTTCATCTTCCTTATGATTTATATACTATTTTCAATGCATACACTACTATTATAATCAGGAAAAATTCAACTCCATCTCATTTTTGAAAGAATGGGTCCTAAGAGAGGGGGCTGGTTAGCCTGAAATGCAAAGAAAGCTGTGAGGTAAGAGAGAGGACAGTGGCATGAAGCACACTCTGGGCAGTGGTAACATGGCCCAGGGGGCACCTCATCCTCCTGGCAGGTGTGTCCCTAAAATAAGCCACTCCTCCAATAATAAAGACCCACTGGTGTGGTATTTTTAAAATCTTATGCTTGCGGGACCATCTTTTAATTATAATTTGAAATGTCATGAGGCTTAGTCCGAAAGACATTTAGATTTCTCACTAAGAATTAATCAAGGACTTCTACAAGCTATATTTTTATAACTGGTATGAAACTTGCCCCACTAAAGACACTGTAAAACGAGCAAAATATATGAGACAGCTGTTTTCAGACACAGGACCCAGTGCTTCTGGCAGAATGGCAGGCCTATGACCCTCAGGAGAAGGTATCACAGGTGCGAGCCCCACGGGAGGCCTCTTCCTGCATAAAAGGGAGGTTCTGTACCAGGGGGCTGGGGAAAGCCAAGTGGAAGGCTACAGTCTTTGTAAATTTAGGAACAACAGAGCCCAAGGAAGTATGGCAGCTGGATTGTGCCAACAATGGAAGGGAACAGAGAGGAAAGGAGTGGCAGTGATCTGCAGTGTTCCCTGAGTCTGTTTCCATCCACTAACACCCACCCTGGGTGGGATAAAGCGACATCCCAGAGATAAGAGAGACAATGGAATTAACAGACAAAGAATAAATACTATAAACTGCAGAAAGATTTAAATGAAACTATGAACACATTAGGAGAGAAAAATATATAAACAATAACAAAATTGAGTGAATACATGGAACCTAATTCCAGAGATTAAAAATATAAAAAAATTTGGGGATAAAAAATTGTTAAGTTGGTCTTAACAGAAGACTAGATCCTGAACAAGATAAAATTAGCAAATTTAAAGAGAGAGCAACAGACACAATCAAAACTGAGTCACAGAAATAAAACAAGGCAGAGAAGAGAGCAGGAGAAGCTGGATACCTGCGGGAATGTCAAGTTTAACATGTGTGTCGTTCTTGTCCTAGAGAGTGAGTGGGGCCTGGGCAGGAAGGAGGATAGAGAAGAATAAGCCACAAACCCAGAGATACAAGAAGAGAACAAACCTAAGCAAGACAAACTAAAAGCCATCACCAAAGTCTTTCAAATGCCCAGAGCAGAACCACAGGGAAACGATAAGGACAAGCACAAAGAACAGTTCAGGAAAGCAGTGGTATGCATAGAAAAATATTTTCAAAAACACAGGTGAAATAGACATCCTTCAAACAAAACTGTAACAATTAACCTAGCAGACTTCTCCTACAATATGTGTTCAAAGAAGCTCTTTGAGTCGAAGGAAAACAACATCCACACAGGAAAGAGGAGCCCAGGAACTGGTAAAGGTAGGGAAAAACGGAAAAGATAGTTTTCACTTTTTAATATCATTTTAATATACTTGACTACCTTAAACAAACAAAAAGTAATGCGTGGTTTATAGGAGTAAAATGGATGAGACAATAACACAAAAAGGATGAGGAGGAGGATGTGGAAGACTACGGTGCAAGATTCTTCAATTGTACATGAAATGGTATAACACCAGACAGAAGAAGCAACTCTTGTTAGCAACCAGCAGATTGTGGAAAAGATATATAAAACACATGAAGGAATGAATTTCAACCTAGGGACTACCTAAAGTATAAGCAATCAAAAATACCTAAAGAATCAAAATATTGCCAAGTCTTATACATGTCAACATATTTAGTTTCCAAACAGTCCAATAAGTACAAGAATGAGGGAGGCTCCTGCTATTCACAGTGATTAACTATAAACTATGTGCAATACAGGCAGCTACTGCTACCCAGATCCAACCAAACTAAGGAAAGTGACCAAACCTAGAGTATTCACTTCTCTTCCCTTAACCAACAACTGCTTGGGTCCAAGGTCATTCTTTAGACAATCTCAGTCTGTCTTCACCTTTCCAATGAATATCAGCAAACCATGTAAGATAAAGCTTCTCTCATTCACATAAATAGCACATATAACACAAA
The DNA here is from genome assembly GCF_054392235.1 of Sus scrofa. Classification (NCBI taxonomy): domain Eukaryota; kingdom Metazoa; phylum Chordata; class Mammalia; order Artiodactyla; family Suidae; genus Sus; species Sus scrofa. Next base: position 156,973,597 of record NC_139383.1, read on the forward strand.
ATAAATACCAAATGGCCACAACTGTGGTTTTGCTAAAAAAAAAAAAAAATTTTTTTTAATTAAAAAAAAAAAGGCTGTCTAGCAGCTTAGGAAACTCGCAGCACTAGTGAGAAATCACTGAGAACTCTAAATCCATAAGCATGGTTTCCTCTAGTCCACCTCTTGCCTACTTCCCAGGTCACACAGGCCAAGCAAGACAAGCAAGGGTGTCTGTCTCCTTCTCTCGCTGCTGAAATGCAGCAACTCTTCACTTCCCCCCCACTCAGAGAAGTCTCCCCTTCAAAGGGGAAAGCCCATCTGGGTTCTGCCAAAGCAGTGTCTCAAGGACTCCTGGAGTCAGTCACTCTTCTAACCCCCACCAAGAGTCCTCAACTTCAAAGATTACTCAAATGAGAGGGTTTTAAAAGAAAAACAAAAAGGGAAGGGAAAGAAAAGAAAGAAAACCTAAGAGTCAAGCCAACAGGAACACTCGAAACTACACTTCAAACTGGTCTAAGACACCAGAGAAATTACATGGGCATAATTTTCAATGAATTTAGTAATGAAAAAATTATTTTCAAAAATTATCAAACCATTAATTAAGTTAATTGGTATAAACAGAACTGACCTTACTATAGAGAAAAAGATCACTATAAATGAGGGAGTAATGACAGTGCTCACCCCCAGGGCTGGCAGCCTCTGCGTGCAGCTCACCGCCACTTTGAGCTTCCAGTCGGTTTCACCATCTAGTTGATCAGTTCGAATAAAACATGAACCTTGAAATAAGAGAAAAGTTCCTGAGTTGTAGGTACTTAAAACCATTATTTAAGGCACAGTGGGGTACAGAAATGATATATCTAGAGGGTACCATGAAAAAAAATCCTCACAAGTCTTTATTTATTTGACTTACAAAATGTGTTTGCTAAAAAGACATAGGTCATTAACTGTTTAATAACTTATCTCCTATTTGGCCTTCTTGACTAAAGGTATTTTATTTTATTTTATATATATGTGTATAGATAGATAGATAGATAATCTGCAAAACCTCTCTAGGATATAAATTGTGAAATGAAAAACGCCAGCTGTACGATACTGGGAACAAAGTAACACCACCTCCTGAAGAACAAGGTGGGGATGGTGTGCATGTGTGTGTGTCTGTGTGAGTGTGTGTACATAGGGACACTACCACAGACGGAGGAAGGGAACAGGGAATGGGACTGGAATGGAAGCAACACCCTTCTGAGGACATCCTAGTTTACACTATTCACTTTGAAATTATTTAAATAATTCAATTAAAATCATTAAAAAGCCAAATTATGTCAAACCTTAACAAAGTGATCACTAAAAAATAAAAGGAAGCATATAAAACAATGCAGCAAATTAGTAATTAAATCACAAAATGAATTCAAGTGACTTCTGAGGTTTTTCAAAAATTTAATTATAAAATGAAATAGTTTCAGAAAGCCACACAAGCACATGTCCACCTGGTACCAACTGTGGGATCTTTCAGGAGACGCTGTGTGAGCCCCACCCATCACAGTCCCCTGCCCTGCTTGTAAAGTAGCAGTACTACCACTTGCACTTCCCAGTTCTGCTTCAGTTTACCACCAAAATGTGCATCCTTAGCACCACTGCTGGGCCTTGCCCACTCTGGGGAAGTCTTTAAAGTCACTTGTGATCATAGGCCTTCCCTACCCCTTCCAATTTATCTGCTGGAGGGCCTGGTTCTGCATGTCACTGACTGAATACTCACGGTCCAAGCCAACCAGCTCCCCTTCCCTCTGTGGGTCATATAAGTTGGATCCTGCACCCAGGTCCCAGATCAGACTTCACCGACCCTCCCACTGCTGCCCTGCTTCCATCCAGAAACATAAGGTCCTGCTCTGCTCTGATGCCCACAGCCAGCCCTTTATGCTCAGTGCTCACTAGAGAGATCCATTACTGCACCAGAGGTTGTGGAAAGCAGTAGTCTAGCCTCCCTTTTCACATTTTACCTAGAAAAAAAAATGTAAAGTGAGAGGCTTCTGCTCTTTGGATCTAGCTGGCTCACCTGGTGGAAAAGTTCCTGTAAGAAAGCACTGATTCCTGTTGTTATTTAACTACATTTCAAGGCAATGAATAGGTACCCTACCATCCTCAGAAGGAGACTGTCAATTAGGTATGTCTGGCTGTGGGTGTGGGTGTGTGTGTGTGTGTGCGCGCGCACGCACGCATGCATGCGCACTGAATGAGCTACAGTATTTGAGGAGTTTCACTCCAATCCTATTACTGTTATGTTAGAGAATCAAGCTGTCCTACCACTGGGAGACAATCAGTTCTCCAAATTTACCAAATTATTAGATTAAAATGTCCAGTGTTCAAAAAAAAAAATCACAAGGCATGCAAATAAACAGGAGAGTATGGCCAATTTATGGGGAAAATTAATCAACAGGGACAGTCCTCAAAAAAGACTTGATGGTAGTTCTACTAGACAAAGACTTTAAAGCAACTATCTAAAACCATGCTCAAACAACTAAAGAAAGATGTGGAGAAAGTCAAGAAAACACTGAACAAGATGGAAATATAAATAAAGAGAGAGAAAACCTAAAAACAAATGAAAAAGAAAATCAAGTGCAATGAAAATTCACTAGAGGGAGGCAGATTTGAGCAGAGAGAACAAAGAATTAGCAAACCTGAATACAGGACGATGGAAATGATCCAGTCTGAGGAACAGAAGGAAAAAAGTGAACAAAGACTAAGAGTCCTATGGAACACCACCACATGGACTGACATATGCACCACGGCAGTCCCAGAAGAATAAGACAGAGAAAGAACCATGAGAGCATCTGAAGAAATAATGGCTGAAAACTTCCCAGATTTGGTGAAAGACACAAATATATACTTGCAACAACCCTAACAAAATCCAAGTAAAACACACCTCATTTGGTAGCACTTTGAAAATATTACATTTTTTACAACTTTGTAAGTTTGTGGCAACTCTGCACTGAGTAACTCTATCAGTGCCATTCTTCCAACAGCATTTGCTGTATTCATGTCTCTGTCATATTTTGATAATTCTTGCAATATTTTAAACTTTTTGCTATTTTTATATTTGTTGTAATGATCTGTGATCAGTGTTCTTAGATTTTACTACTGTAATTATTTCTGTTCTATATCTTTTAAGATCTGTATTTTGTTTTAGACATAATGCTATTGCACACTTAATAGACTACAGTATGGTGTAAATATAACTTTTACACATACCAGGAAACCAAAAAATCTGGGTAACTCACTTTATTGATATTCACTATATTGCTATGGTCTGGAACCAAACCTGCAGTATCTCTGAGGTATGCCTGTAATATGAACTCAAATAGACCCACACCAAGACACATTATAAGCAAACTTCCAAAAGACAAAATCTTCAAAACAGCAAGAGAGAAGAAAATCATTACATAGAAGGGATCAGCAATAAGATATCTAGCAGATTTCTCATCAGAAAGAGAAGTCATTTATATGGAAGCCAGAAGGCAGTGTGCCAATAAACTCGGAGTGCTAAAAGAAAATAAATGGTCAACCAAACATCATATCTAGCAAAACTGCTCTTCAATGTGAGAGAAAATCCAGACATCCTCAAATAAACAAAAGCTGAGGAAGCTGGTGACGACTAGACCTGCCCTGCAAGAAATACTCAAGGGAGGCCTTCAGGTGAAATGAATCAACAGTAACTTGAAGATGTGTGGAAAAATAAAGATCTCAATTAAGGTTATTAATGCATGGACAATTATAAAAGCTAGTAACTTTCTTGTAACAATGGTTTGTAATTGTACTTTTTGTTTTCTATGTGATTTAAGAGATCAATAACTTTAAAGAAAAAAATTATTAGTTTAAAAGCTAGAATTACTGTAACTTTGGTTTGTAACTCCTAATCTTATTTTCTACATCATTTAAGAGGCTAATACAGTTTAAACAGCTATTAGTTTATGCTTTGGGGCACACAGTGTATGACGTAATTTTTTTGACATCAACAACTGAAAGGATGGGAATAGAACTGTAAAGGAGTAGGGTTTGTATATATTATTGAAGTAAAGCTGCTATAAATTTAAATCATTTTTTAATTTTAGGATATTAAATGTAATCCCTATGGTAACCACACACACACAAAAATAGCTATATAGAATATACTCAACAGGAATTGAAAAAGGAATTTATATATTTCACTATGTCAACCAAAAAAAGACAGTAATTAGGAAGTGATGGACAAAAAAAGCTATAAGGTATACGGAAAATAAACTGCACAATGAAAGAAATCACTCCTTATTGGTAATTACTTTAAATGTAAATGGGGTAAACAACCCTATCAAAGACAGAGATTGGCAGAATGGATAAAAACCATATGCTGTCTACAATAGACTCACTTAATATCCAAAGTCACAAAGAGGTTGAAAGTGAAAGGATGGAAAAAGATCTTCAATGCAAAACAGTATGGCAATTTCTTAAAAAGTTTTTACAAGAAATACCGTATGACCTAGCAATTCCACTTCTGGGTGCATGCCCAAAAGAACTGAAAGCAGAGTCTCAAAGAGACATTTTTAAACTCATGTTCATAGTAGCATTATTTACCATAGATAAAATATGGAAGCAATGCAAGTGTCCATTGACAGATGAATGGATTAAAAAAATGTGGTACATACATATAATAAAATATTATTCAGTCTTAAAAAGGACAGAAATTTTGCAATATACAACATGGTTCAATCTTGAGGACATTATACTCAGTGAAGTAAGCCAGTCACAAAAAGACAAATACTGTATCAGTCCACTTACATGAAGTTCTTAAGAGTAGTCAAATTCATAGACAGAAAGTAGAATACCAGGGGCTGGAGGTTATGTGTATTTCATGTTATGTGTATTTTAACACCATTCACTAACATTGAAAAAAATGACTATAATGATATAGTAATCAAGACAAAGATGGTATAGTGAAAAAGTAGACATAGATGAAGGGCACAGAATGTAGAAAACACATACATAGAACTCCATAAATAGTCAACTGATCTGTGACAGAGTAGCAAAGGCAATACTATCTAGCAAAGTTAGTCTTTTCAACAAATGATGCTAGAACAACCAGACATGCACATGAAAAAAAAAAAAAGAAAGAAAGAAATCCAGTCACAGACCTAATGCCCTTTATAAAAATTAACTGACAATGGTCCTAGACCTAGATGTAAAATGCAAAACTATAACACTCCTGGAAGATAACTTAGGAGAAAACCTAGATGACCCTGGGTATGGTGGTGCCTTAAAAAAAAAAAAAAAGATAAATTGGACTTCACTAAAACTAAAAACTTCTGTTCTCCAAAACACACTAGCAGGAGAATTAGAAAACAACTGAGAGAAAATATTTGCAGAAGACACACCTGGTAAAGGACTGTTATCCTAAATATATAAAGAGCTCTTAAAACACAACAATAAGAAAACAACCCAATTTAAAAAATGGGCCAAACTTGAACAAAGAAGATAAAGAGTGACAAATAAGCATATGAAAAGATTAGCCCCATCATAGGTCATCAGGGAAATGCAACATAAAACAAGATACCACTACACACTTACCAAAATGGCCTAACTCCAGAACACTGACAACAGCAAATGCTGGTGGGGATGTGGAGCAACAGGAACTCTCATTCGTTGCTGGTGGGAATGCAAGACTGTACAGCCACTTTGGAAGACAGATGGGTGATTTCTTACAAAGCTAAACATAATCTACCCTTACAATCCATTAATCATACTCCTTGGCATTTACCCATAAGAGCTGGGAACGTATGTCCACACAAAATCCTGTGTGTAGATTTTATACCAGCTTTATAACTGCCAAAACCTGTAAGCAACCAAGATATCTTTCAGTAAGTGAATGGATCATCTGTGGTACATCCAGACAATGGAGAATTATTCAGCAAAAAACCAAAATGAGCTATCAAGTCATGAAAAGATAAGGAGGAAATTTAAATATTTATTACTAAGTGAAAGAAACCAAACTGAAAGGCTGAATACAATGCGATTCCAAATGCATCACATTCTGAAAAAGATAAAACAGTGGAGACAATAAAAAGACCAGTGGTTGCGAGGGATGGAGTTGGGAGTAAACGGCAGAGCAGAGAAAATCTGTAGGACACTGAAAACACTCTGTATATTATATATAATGATGGCTGTCCAAACCCACAGAATATACTACTCCAAGAGTGAATTTTAATGTAAACTACAGCCTTTGGGTGAAGATGTGTGAATATAAATCCATCAACTGTAACAAAGGTACCACTCTGGTAGGGGATGTTGATAATGGGGGAGATATGCCTTTGTGAGACAGGGAGTACACCAGAGATCTTTGTACCTCCTCATTTTTTTGTGAACCTAAAGTTGCTCTTAAAAATAAAGTATAAAATAAAAAATTTTAAGAAACATATTCAGATTAATATAGAAAATAATCTTTGCAGGAAAGAAACACTGTAAATAACTGAAACTGCACTACAGAAACCCACATTTAAATCTGCATTTGAACACCTGCAAAGAGGGAGACTATTTTTAGTTGTACTTTTCTCATACTTGTATTTCTGAGCTCCCCGACTCCTGTCTGTCAGTGTTTGCTCCTATCCATCACATCATGTAGAACTATACTATTGATCAGCACCGCTCAGTACCAATGCAGCTCTGGTGAACGGCTGACTGCTTACACAGTCATTTAATAGCACTCGTGCTAGGACAACTACTGGCTGGCTGCATTTCCTGTCCACTTCAGCAGCTAATTTCATCAATAAGTTACCTCATGGCCTTTTCCCTTTTATCCAGAGGAAGAGACTGCCTTATGCCAGGTCAGCTTTCAATAGTGATCACTATAGTAGAACAGAAACATTAAATAAAAGTTTTTTACACTATTTTGAATAGTTCTTTTTTATTATTGAAAACATAACTTTAAGTGTACTATGTGAAATGGGTTTTAACTTTATGGATATAAGATGACTCAGTAACATTACTGTTAGAGGAAACAAGAGGTCAACAGCCTTACAAAGTTCATAGCTGTTTATAGGCTGCCATCACTGGTGAAGAGAGAACCTAAGATGCCAAGGTGTGGCCGTTTCTGAGTTGTTCAGGATTCAGAAAACATCTTCCTACAGAAGTGATACTGGACAAGTTTTATTTATATCTAATAAGATCTGTTAAACATCCCTTATCCATAAAGCAGCTGAAATAATACGGTTATTTAACTCTTAAATGGTTAAAATAATGCTATCGGATATTTATAATTAAAACAAACAAAAATAAAACTAAGTAAGTGGTTGGTAAGGTTGTAAATAATGGTAGGTTAAGAAAAATAGATTTACTTAATCTTTAACAAAAAGAAAATGAAGACTTGGTGAAGATTTTATAGGAAATGTCTAGATATGAGCAGTAGGAACTTGAGAAAGAGTTCTTGTAGTGTCTCAGTCATTAGCGAACCTGACTAGCATCCATGAGGAAGTGGGTTGGATCCCTGGCCTCGCTCAGTGGGTTAAGGATGTGGCATTGCCGTGGGCTGTGCTGTAGGTCGCAGGTGCGGCTCAGAACCTGTGTTGCTGTGGCTGTGCTGTAGGCCAGTGGCTACAGCTCCAATTCGTCCCCAAGCCTGGGAACCTCCATAGGCCGCAAATGCGGCCCTAAAAAGACCAAAAAAAAAAAAAAAAAAAAAAAAAAAAAACAAACAAACAAACAAACTTGAGAAAGAATAAAAAGGCAGCACTGTTGGCTTCTAAATTAACTCACACTGGAGTTCCCATCGTGGCTCAGTGGTTAACGAATCCAACTAGGAACCACGAGGCTGTGGGTTCGATCCCAGCCCTCACTCAGGGGGTTAAGGATCTGGAGCTGCTATGAGCTGTGGTGTAGGTCGCAGATGCGGCTCAGATCTGGTGTTGCTGAGGCTGTGGTATAGGCCAGAGGCTACAGCTCCTATTAGACCCCTAGCCTGGGAACCTCCAAGAAAAGAAAAAAGACAATAAATAAATAAATAAAATTAACTCACATTGTACAGCCTAGCCTACCTATTACAGGTATACACACAACCTGCGGTCAGATGAACACCATTATACTGAAAGCATCATTCCAGGTACTATAATTCTGACTGATCTTGTTATTGTTACAGTTTAATAATTAAAGACAGACAACCAAATAAAAATAAAAGGAAAAAAATATTCTAGGAGAAGCATATAGTATGTGATTGACCACAAGTAGTCAGCCTCAAAGCACTAAAATAAAACTTTAAACTGAGTTACATGGGGCACATGTTTTTGAGCCCTGTTCTAGAAATGGGGTGGAGGGTTTCTATGACAGCCCCTAAGGCAGAAAGACTCAGCTGGAAAAGAGCTATGACAGAGAGTCAAGCAAAAGAAGGCCCGTAACATATGCCGAGCATTCAGAAAGACTCTTTAGCAAAGCAGGACACTAGCTCTGTGAGTACAAAGTTCTTTCTGTCATAATCAGAATCCCTTTGAACCCTGAGGGCCAAAGGACCAAAATACAAGAGACCAGTGTGGGGGCCAAAGCAGAGGCAGGAGAGGGTCTGGGATAAAGTAACAACAGAGGAACAGGGAACAATAGCGGGGATTCAATACAAGCACAGTTCTTTGGTCTGGCTCACGTAGAAAATATCTTCCGAAGATTATTATGGGGAGGAACTTATATAAAAACTATCTCGGATCTGACCGCTCAAAAATGTATGAAGTTGTGTATATTTATAATAGAAAGTCACTACTTTCTCCTAAAAAATGGAAAAGTTATTATTTACTGAGCATCTACTAAGTGCCAGTCGTGGCCCACATATGATATCTGATGTCCAATGAGACAGAGTGGCAGGAAACACTGCCCCTATTCAGGCTTAGAGGTGGCTCCCGCCGCGTCTCAACAGAAAGCACAGAATCAACACCACGTCTAGGTCCACCCGACTCCAAATCCCTGTGATGTAAAATAACATTACCAAACAGCTTGAACTGCATTGAGGGATTTCACTTGGACACTGGTTGTTCAGTTGTTGGTTTATTAATGATGTTTTGCGAAGTCTCTCTCCTCTGCAGTGCATGTCCCTGATGTCCCTACTCAGATTTTTTTCCCTGGCTTTCCAGGACTTGTTCCTGGTTCCACATAAACCTCTTACTGGTAAAAAGTCGTGCTTGAACTTGTTTATTAGTTGGTCAGATTTTCACCCCTTACGTTTGAATGGGTGTGGCTTGCAGGTTACTCTCACATCTCAGGAAGTTCATAATTTTGCCCCCAGTTTAGTCAGGACTAAAGCTTAAGTATTCTCTCAGCTGTTCCTGAGACCACAGCCCTGGGCATAAATACCAACTGCAGGCCAAAGGGAACGCATACGACTAAGTTCAGCTCTGCATGACCTGCCCTTGGAAGAGAGCAGGGATTCCAAACACTGTGCCAAGGCCCCAGGGCCAGGAGCTGCTGAAGGATTTGCCTATGTCCCAGAAGCCTTTTAGGTCTGCCTCAAGAAGCCCCTGGGCAGAGCCGGCTGGGGTAGGCACACAGGGTTGGGTATGATCCCACTGGCCTCCTGCTGGCTGACGCTTTCCTGGTACCTGCCTATGAGGTTTCTGGTGGTGCTGCTCTGTCTCTCCCTGGTGTGTTATCACAGATCCTTCCTTTGAACTGCCGGCCACCAAGCTCTCCACTGATTTCAGCATTGCCCTGATGTGTGAATTTAGGCAAGCTCTGCTCCCCAAGAAGTCCACAGGGAAAGATGAAAAGATCTCTGTTCATCCCCTGTGCAGAAGCTCTGGGCCTAGGCACAGGAGATGGGTGTGGCACAGCAGCCAGCTTTATCATCAGTGACACCGTGCTTACAAGTGGGCACTGGGGGAGTTGTGGGCCCATCCAAATATGTCACCTCTGCCCTATAAGCAAGGTGGTGGGGGTGGGGGGACCACTAGCTAGGGCCCCAGTATTCCTAGCCTGTCAAGACCAGGACAGGGCTCTTGCCTCTGAGTTGGAGCTGGGCAGCATAAGGAGGTCCAGGGAGCTGGGCCGAGCCCACCCAGTTTGGGGAAAATGAGAGACTGGTGGGCACCCCTCCCAGGGTGAGGCCCTGGCCTCAGCCTGGGAGCTGCAAGAAGATGGAGCCCCTGACTTCCTGGCTGCCCTGGCTTGGAGCAGAAGCTTCCAACACTGGAGCCAGGGTAGGTCATGGCTCAAATTCCACAGCATCAACCTGTTCTTACCACCAAGAAAGTTCTCAGAAGAATATTAAAACAATTACTACTGAATGATATATAATTGAATACTTAAGATTTATTTCAGGGATTTTCTTCAATGAAAAAAGTCCTCTAGTGGTTTTCAACCAGGAGTGATTCTACCCGCAGGAAACTTCTGGAGACCACTGAGTTTCACAATAGGCACCGGGGGTAGGGGTGGGAGGGGTGCTACTGGCATCTAGTGAGGAGCTGAGGCCAAGAACACTGCTCAACGCCCTTCAGTGTGTTGAGATAGACCATCATGACTAAGAAATATCTGGCCCAAAATGTCAACAGTACTGAAGGTGGCTCCCTGCTCCAGGCCCTTATATTTAAAAAGTAAAAGCTGGAGTTCCCCTGTGGCTCATAGGCTTAAGAACCCGACTTGTATTGAGGATATGGGTTCAATCCCTGGCCTTGCTCAGTGGGTTAAGGATCCAGTGTTGTCACAAGCTGTGGTGCAGATGGCAGATGCGGCTCAGATCCTGAGTTGCTGTGGCTATGGCATAGGGTAGGCAGCTGAAGCTCCAATTAGACCCCTAGCCTGAGAACTCCCAAATGCCGTAGGTATGGCCCTAAAAAGAAAAAAAGAAAAAAAAAATTAAAAGCTAGTGTAACACATGGGAAGTTCCCTGGTGGTCTTAGGGTTAGGACTCAGAGCTTTAACCACTGCAGCCTGGGTGTTATTCCTGGTCTAGGATCTGAGATCTCACATCCAGCCGCTGCAAGCTTGGTGGCAGGGTGGGGAGAGGCTGCTGCAACACAGTGAGAAAAGACAGCCTTGGGCTGAGCACTAGCTCTCTAATTCACTCACCGATGCTCCCTGTCCAGTTACTTCACCCTATTAAGTATTTCATGTGCACAGTGGGAAAAATAAGACTTACTTTGAAGTGGCTGTAAAATTTAGAAGAAAATATTAAAATCTGCCAGTGAATGGAATACATTGGGAACTTATCATTTAGCTAAGGTAGATATGTAAGACTGTTATCTTCACACGGCTTGGTCTAGTACACCTCTTGCACAATGTTCTAAAACTAAACTAGGTCCATGCAAATCCACATCAACACTAGCCTCACCCTCCCTTGAAGCCCTAGAAAACATGGACTCCTGCACATCTATGAGCATTTTCTTGCTATCTTGCTATCTTGCTCCACAGAGATACCAAAGGCTTTCTTCTTACAGCCAATGCACTTTCAACTAATCACAGCCACCAGCAATTAATACTTAAAATGTGCCCCACTGAACTATATCTAATAATTTTTTAACAGCAGGCACTAGCTACAACTGATGCCAGTTAAGGCTCGGTAAAAATGAATTATTAAATTGGTCTGCTTATATCCTATTACTGACTTCTTACGAATACTTGATTTTATTTGGTATAATTGACAAGAGTTGACAGCAAAGGACAAGTTTAATGACAATCAAATGAAGATCAACTAGTGTATATGTCACCTAGGAGAACCGCATCAAGTGGTGATAAAGTAATTGATGGGACACTGTGAGACAGAGCACATGAGTCTGTCATACATCGTAATAAGTTACCCTGTAATATATTAGCAGACTGCCTGCCACAGCTCACAAATCCAATAGCTTTGAAAGAGACAGGCTACAGTATGTGCCCAATAAAAGAAAAATAGACATTGACTTTGCATATATAATACCAGATCGTTTGCCATTAAACTTAATTTCTAAATCATTTATATGACTTAATGACTCTGCATGAAATTTTTAAGCTAGTGGCAAGATGAATAGCACCACAGAGAGAATGTGGATGAGTACAGTGTCATTTACCTACCCCTCACCCACTAACAAGTGACAGCTGAGCTATTGTAATATGTCCCAAACACTTAAACTATAATGTCATCACTTAGGAGACAAGTGAAAAAGATATTGGCATTTATAAGAGATTGATGAAAATTAGTTCTAAAGCATTAATTTCTCTTAATACCACTAAAAGAATTGCGTGCATTCAGGAGATATTTGATCTGAATTAAGAAACTGATGAAGCAATTGATTAATTGGAATTTAAGCCATCAGTCACCAGATCCATCAACAGCTTCATTTACATTCTAAACAATCAACTGACAGCCCAACAGAAAACCCGGTATTAATACACAGTCAATACGTTGCCACCAAGAGACTCACCGAGCTGTACTGACAAACGTCCAGTGGCTACTGTCCAAACTCAAACATGGGGCACAGATTTAACTTTTGTACTGGCTAGGGTTTAAAGATTCTTAATATAATAGACAATGGATTATCAGGTTTTGCCAAACTGAAAACTAAAAAATAATAATATTAACAGTGTTAGTAGATACACAAAAAATTATGAACATTCATATTTTTAAAAACCAGGCTTTAATTTAAAAACTTAAACAATTACATAAAGTCAAACAAACAGAATTTCTTTTATTTATTTATTTATTTATTTATTTATTTATTTTTCCCGCTGTACAGCATGGGGATCAAGTTATTCTTACATGTATACATTTTTTTCCCACCCTTTGTTCTGTTGCATTATAAGTATCTAGACATAGTTCTAAATGCTACTCAGCAGGATCTCCTTGTAAATCCAAGTTGTATCTGATAACCCCAAGCTCCCGATCCCTCCCACTCCCTTCCTCTCCTGTCGGGCAGCCACAAGTCTATTCTCCAAGTCCATGATTTCTTTTCTGTGGAAACGTTCATTTGTGCTGTATATTAGATTCCAGTTATAAGTGATATCATATGGTATTTGTCTTATCTTTCTGACTCATTTCACTCAGTATGAGAGTCTCTAGTTCCATCCATGTTGCTGCAAATGGCATTATGTCATTCTTTTTTTATGGATGAGTAGTATTCCATTGTGTATATATACCACTTCTTCCGAATCCAATCCTCTGCTGATGGACATTTGGGTTGTTTCCACGTCCTGGCTATTGTGAATAGTGCTGCAATGAACATGCGGGTGCATGTGTCTCTTTTAAGTAGAGTTTTGTCCGGATAGATGCCCAAGAGTGGGATTGTGGGGTCATATGGAAGTTCTATGTATAGATTTCTAAGGTATCTCCAAACTGTTCTCCATAGTGGCTGTACCAGTTTACATGCCCACCAGCAGTGCAGGAGGGTTCCCTTTTCTCCACAGCCCCTCCAGCACTTGTTATTTGTGGATTTATGAATGATGGCCATTCTGATTGGTGTGAGGTGGAATCAATCTCATGGTAGTTTTGATTTGCATTCCTCTTATAATCAGCGATGTTGAGCATTTTTTCATGTGTTTGTTGGCCATCTGTATATCTTCCTTGGAAAACAGTCTATTCAGGTCTTTTGCCCATTTTTCCATTGGGTGATTGGCTTTTTTGCTGTTGAGTTGTCTAAGTTGCTTATATATTCTAGAGATTAAACCCTTGTCAGTTGCATCATTTGAAACTATTTTCTCCCATTCTGTAAGTTGTCTTTTTGTTTTCTTTTGGGTTTCCTTTGCTGTGCAAAAGCTTTTCAGTTTGATGAGGTCCCATGGGTTTATCTTTTGCTTTGGGAGACTGACCTGAGAAAATATTCATGATGTTGATGTCAGAGAGTGTTTTGCCTATGTTCTCTTATAGGAGTTTGATGGTGTCTTGTCTTATATTTAAGTCTTTCAGCCATTTTGAGTTTATTTTGGTGCATGGTGTGAGGGTGTGTTCTAATTTCATTGCTTTGCATGCAGCTATCCAGGTTTCCCAGCAATGCTTGCTGAATAGATTTCTTTTTCCCATTTTATGTTCTTGCCTCCCTTGTCAAAGATTAATTGACCACAGGTGTCAGGGTTTATTTCCGGATTCTCTATTCTGTTTTGATACCAGTACCACACTGTTTTGATGACTGTGGCTTTGTAATATTGCTTGAAGTCTGGGAGAGTTATGCCCCCTGCTTGGTTTTTGTTTCTCAGGATTGCTTTGGCGATTCTGGGTCTTTTGTGATTCCATATAAATTTTTGGGTTGTTTGTTCTAGTTCTGTGAAAAATGTCATGGGTAATTGGATAGGGATTGCATTGAATCTGTAGATTGCTTTGAGTAGTACGGCCATTTTTACAATATTGATTTTTTCCAATCCAGGAACATGGAATATCTTTCCATTTCTTTACATCTTCTTTAATTTCGTTGATTAAAGTTTTATAGTTCTCGGCATATAAGTCCTTTACCTCCTTGGTCAGGTGTATTCCGAGGTATTTGATTTTTTGAGGTGCAATTTTAAAAGGTATTGTATTTTTATATTCCTTTTCTAACATTTCATTGCTGATATACAGAAATGCGACTGACTTCTGAATGTTAATCTTATATCCTGCTACTTTGCTGAATTTATGAATCAGTTCAAGTAGTTTTTGGGTTGAGTTCTTAGGGTTTTCTATGTATAGTATCATGTGATCTCCATATAGTGACAGTTTTATCTCTTCTCTTCCTATTTGTATACCTTTTATTTCTTTTGTTTGTCTAATTACTGTGGCTAGGACTTCTAAAACTATGTTGAATAGCAGTGGTAGGAGTGGGCATCCCTCTCTTGTTCCAGATTTGAGTGAGAAAGCTTACAGTTTTTCTCCATTAAGTATTATATTTGCTGTGGCTTTGCCATAAATGGCCTTGATCATGTTTAGGAATGTTCCCTCTATACCCACTTTGGCAAGCATTTTGATCATGAATGGATGTTGGACTTTATCAAATGCTTTTTCTGCATCTATTGAGATGATCATATGGTTTTTTACTTTTCTTTTGTTAATGTAGGACATGATGTTGATTGATTTGCGAATATTGAACATCCTTGTGAACCTGGGATGAACCCTACCTGGTCATGTTGGACGATAGTTTTCTTTTTTGGCAGTATCTTTGTCTGGTTTTGGAATTAGGGTGATGCTGGCATCATAGAATGTCTTTGGGAGTACTGCTTCTTCTTCAACCTTTTGAAAAAGCTTAAGGAGGATGGGCACCAGATCCTCTTTATATGTTTGGTAGAATTTGCCTGTGAAGCCGTCTGGTCCTGGACTTTTATTTGTAGGGAGTGTTTTTATGACATCTTCAATTTCATTTCTAGTGATCGGTCTGTTCAGTTGGTCTGTTTCTTCTTGATTCAGTTTTGGCAGGCTGTAAGATTCTAGAAAATTGTCCATTTCTTCCAGATTGTCAAATTTGTTGGCATATAGTTGTTCATAGTATTCTCTTATGGTTTTTTGTATTTCTGCAGTATCCATTGTGATTTCTCCTTTTTCATTTCTAATTTTGTTTATTTGGGTTCTTTCTCTCCTCTTCTTAGTGAGTCTACCCAGGGGTTTGTCAATTTTGTTTACCTTCTCAAAGAACCAGCTCTTAGTTTTAATTCTTCTATTGTTTTTTGAATCTCTATTTTATTGATTTCCTCTTTGATCTTTATAATTTCCTTCCTTCCAAAGAGAATTTCTAAAGCTAAGACTCCTTAATTGAAACCATTATTACAACACAATTTTTATATAGCTGGGAAGCTATCTGGTCCATCTTATAAAGAGAAGAGAAATATCAAAAAATAGTAATTTGACATTTTAATATGTCTACAAGAGTATTAGTAATTGTTTTAACAATTTAAATTTGAAAGAAAAAAATAATAAAACTGAGGAACATAATAGAACCGTAAGTTAAAACAGATTACAGTAAGGTCCTAAAACTGGATCCATAATTAAGTCTCCAGGAATATGTAACAATCAAAAATTTAGCATATGTGTGTATTATGCACATTTTTGTAAGGAACAAAAAGATAATTCTTGGAGTTCCCTTCGTGGTGCAGTGGTTAACGAATCCAACCAGGAACCATGAGGTTTGTGGGTTCGGTCCCTGGCCTTGCTCAGTGAGTTAACGACCCAGCCCTGCCGTGAGCTGTAGTGTAGGTCGCAGACGCGGCTCGGATCCTGCGTTGCTGTGGCTCTGGCGTAGGCCAGCGGCTACAGCTCCAATGAGACCCTTAGCCTGGGAACCTCCATATGTCGCGGGAGTGGCCCTAGAAACGGCAAAAAGACAAAAAAATAATAATAATAATTCTTTAGATTTTCAGAAAGATCCATGACCTCTAAAATATATCATCAGTCTATAGAGAAAAGCTGTCCCTACAACACAGAATACAAAGCAAAATTAGAGAAAAAAAAAACATTTTTAAAACAATCATCTTTAAATCAATTTGGATATGATGTTATTTACTTGAAGTTAGCACAATAAAGAGTGTCTCTTTTGCCTAATACCCCAATATTCTATTTATGCTCTGCTATCTCACTATGCCATAACAATGACATGGCAGCTGAGAAAGAATTTCCAAAATTTCAGCAAGGCATTTACGTTTTCCAGCACTCAGACTCTTCCTCTGAAAAATGTACATTTCTAACAATCTTCCAGCTTTAAAGTGCTGGATTTTGCTATTTTATCTTCTAATATAATCTATACAATCTATTTTTTTTTTAGTTAATTACCTAAAGCCATTTCCATATTTAGGATAATATTCTTTTTTTTTTTTTTTTTTGGTCTTTTTTCTATTTCTTTGGGCCGCTCCCGCGGCATATGGAGGTTCCCAGGCTAGGGGTCGAATCGGAGCTGTAGCCACTGGCCTACGCCAGAACCACAGCAACGCGGGATCCGAGCCGCGTCTGCGACCTACACCACAGCTCACGGCAACGCCGGATCGCCAACCCGCTGAGCAAGGGCAGGGACCGAACCTGCAACCTCATGGTTCCTAGTCGGATTCGTTAACCACTGCGCCACGACGGGAACTCCCATATTTAGGATAATATTCTTAATCTTACATATGTTTCTACCAGAATCACTACAAGGACAATTACTATAAAAGCATTCTCCCAAATGCAAACATTTTTGTTATTCATTATACTGAATACATTTATAAAGACAAACAATCACAAATAAGTAGGTAATATAAATAGGGATGGCAGTGTAAAAATCTCTCAAAACCCATTCCTCTGTAACTGTAATGAGAACATTAGTACTGTCAGAAGCAACTCCTTCGGAACTCTGGAAAATAAGCAAAGACTTGCACCAATCCCAGGTGCATTTATTCTAGAAACATGGCTAAATCCACCTTAGAGTGAAGTGTACGGTGTTTTGACTTGTCCCATTTCCAATATCCTGCCCCCCTCCCTAGCCAAATTCCATCATAACTGAGAAAAGCCAACAGTCTAGTAGCCAATAAGGGGAAAAAACCAGGGCCAGGACTCCCAAACCCCATGTCCAGAGAACTGTAGTCACCTGACCAGGTTGGGCTTGTCTGGACTGGACCCAAACCATAGCTCATTCACTGAGAATGGTGTTTCTCCTGGAATGTTTGTCAGAAATAATGGGTGGCAGTTGTTTAATATCACAGCTACCTTAGGCAGTGATAAAGCTGGGGTAAACAACAAGCTGACCAAAAAATGTAAAAGAAAAGCTGAAAAACTGAATGACAAGGGAGCTTTCAAAAGCTTTAACATATTCCTGAGAGTCCAGAAGGCCACCTACTAGTACAGGGCTGCACACATGCCCATGAAAACCAGAGAGTCCCAAATCTCTCATACCTGGCTGACCTTGAGGCTTTGTACAAGCAAGAAGTGAAGGGGAAGGCAGAGGTGTTAGCTGCTTGCTATAGCTCTGCAGGCGTTAAGGGAACAATAGCTATTGTAAAAGATAACCTTGCAACTTTGGTACTTAAGAAATCATACTTCTCTATCATATATAATCCATTTGATAATGGAACGGGAGGGGACTCTGTTCCACAAGTCACTAAGGAACTAGAGAGAGGGAAGCTCTGCCATCTTTAACAGGTTACTCTAGTCACAGACATCTAGCCTGTGCAGGGAAGAGAAGAGTAGATGGCTGCAGAGGAGGATAGAGCCAGGACAGGAAGTGGTACACATGACTTTCAGCCAGACCTTAAGGCATGGCCCCATCTACCTGGACAGGAAAGGGCAAAGGGCTGGAAAAGTAGCTCTCCAGCCTCAGCTCCATACCAAAACCAAACCTCCCATTAAGTAGCACACAATGAAGTAAATGTATCAAGTGTAGAGAGGTCACTTGATTACTAGGCTTAACTAAATTTTCCTGTTAATGGCAGCCTCATTTTAGGATGTAAATAATCAAACGAAAGTTGGAGAAAAGAGAACATATTTTTCTTCTTCTGACTTAAATGTTCTTTAAAAAATGCTGTTTAGAAATGAAGAAAAAAACTAAACTAAATCAACAACTATAAAATTTAACCATGTCCTTTCTAGAGTTCTTAAGCTACAAGTAATAGGTATGCTGAGCTTCCAAAACAAAAATAACATGCTAAATTTCCCATAAAAATATTGTTCATTTATTCAACAAAGTCAGAGGTGTAAGGCATAAACAGCTTTGGATATCACTTGAATAAACCTCCCATCATTTTAGAGATGATGAAAATGGATGACCACATAGCTAGCTAGGTCATGGAATTAGGCCTAATTGGCCAAAGCAGGCTAGATTTTAGGTTTCCTGATTTCCAACTGATGGTTCTTCTCCTTGACCACACGAGGCTTCCTTTTCATAATCCCTTTTGCACCTTCTTATTCTTTAAAGCTCGGGTCATATAAATATCATTTCTTTTATGAAGCCCATCTCAACTCATCTAGGCAAACTGTCTGCTCCCTCATGCTACCTTCACAGGTCTTTTAATATTTATATTACCTGTACAACCAGAGCATTGCTAAGTGTCAATGCGTGTACTTCTATAAATAAGTACATCATGAACTCTTTGAAGGGAGCAACTCAATTTTACTCCCTTTTGTATCCTAAGCAACAAGTAGTGCCTGGCACATAGTTAAGTGCTAAATAAATGTTTGCTAAATGATGAATAAAACTACAAATGCAGAATAGCAATAAAATTTTGAGCAATATCATTTAATATTTAGACATCAAAATGGATTTGATATATAGATTCTGATAGGATTGTATTTCTTAAACAAACATATTAAACAGTAAATCAGTGCTTTAAACATCAACAGTTAAATGTGCTTTATAAATGAATGAATTTAATATATCATCAAAGAAAAATTCTTATAAGAATAAATTTAACTGTTATCTTTCAAAATGAAACTTAAATTGCCAAAATACCAATTACCAGCAATATAAATAAAAATAAAAATACCTGCTTTTTCTGATGTCCTAAGAAATACCATGTCCGATGGGATTCTTTGATTCTGCAGAATAATATAAAATATTAATTATCTTTATGCAATTTTATAAATTAACACAATTCCATTCCAAAGGAGAAATAGTTACTAAAACAACTAAAATAATGTCATAATTCAACTCTATGCTGAAACAATTAACATTTATAATTTATGTAACAAATATGAATATTTTAATTCATATTTAATTAGAACTCTGAGGTTTTTTTCCCCCATCAATGAACCATGTAAGTGGCATTTAGGGATGACTTGAACACTGCTCCATTTCTGAAAAAATGTGAAATATTGCCATTTCTGTGGCCTCTGCTGTACCTCAACTCATACATATAATAGAGAAGTTATTGCCTTATACAGAATTATGTCCTCCCTGTAAGACTAAATGACCTGGAAAGTGAGGATAGTGTTCTTCTAACACCTAACACAAAACAAAGCATACCAAAAACAAAACACAGTAAATGCTGAAAAGCACAACTGAGCAAACAAGAACTACACAAGAACTACACAAATTTGAGGAGATATTCAGATACTCTTTTTCTGGCCATGCCCATGGTTTGTGAAAGTTCCTAGGCCAGGGATTAAACCTGTGCTACAGCAGTGATCTGAGCCACTGTAGTGAAAACACTGGACCTTAACTCACTGTGTCACAGGAGAACTCCTGAGGAGATATTCTTTTAAAAAGTAGAAAAGGAAAAAAACTCAAAGGTCACTACTCATACACTTATCTAATCGCTATTACTATTAATGATTAATATTTTAGTATTACTAATAATTAGAATAATTAGTTGGGAAAGCTATATAAAAGTAAAGAAAAATATATAATTATAAGAATGTTTCATATAATTTCATGAATCATTTCTATTTTTGAGACTTAAGCAAAGATTTATCTATACACAATAAAGAAATGAATTACTTGTCAATCAGCAAGCAACAAAAATAAATATAAGTTGTTAAAGCTAAGAAAAGTGTGCTGTAGAACAGAACGAATGAACAAAGAAGGCAATTATTAAGATCTAAACTCTCAGGTGAATGGAGAAATCACAAAGGAAATTAGAAAATATTGTTAACAAAATGGTAATAAAAACATATCAAAAAGTGGAACACAGCCAAAGACTGGAAAATATACACAATTAAATTGCACAGACTAGAAAAGGGAGGCTAAAAATACATAAAGAACTAAATATCCCTTTATTTTTTGGTCTTTTTAGGGCCATGCCCATGGCATATGGAAGTTCCAGGCTAGGGGTCAAATCAGGAGCTGCAGCTGACAACCTACTCCACAGCCACAGCAACACTGGATCCAAGCCATGTCTGCAAACTACACCACAGCTCATGGCAATGACAGATCCTTAACCCACTGAGCAAGGCCAGCAATCAAACCCACATCCTCATGGATACTAGTCGGGATCATTACTGCTGAGCCATTATGGGAACTCCTAAATAGCCACTTAAAAGCAAGAGAAAAAAAACACAGCCAATGAATCCCAGAGAAAGTACAAGGATGTAAGCAAATATAAGAGCAAAACTAATGACACAGAAAATAAAAACATCTTTACCAATAACAAAGAGCAAGAGCGTAAATATTTTTTAAAAATAGGCCATTTTGGTAATAAGAAAAAAGCAGCATTAGAATAAAACTGATAAAACATGGGCAAGTCCTCTGAACAAAAAAACCGTAAAAGTTCCTGAATGAAATTAAATAAACTCTTAGTAAAAAGAACATAACAATTCTGAAATGAAAATCTATAGTACCGCAAAGATGTGAAGCGGCCATAAACTATCTATACATTCAACACAAACCCAGAGTCTTAACATGGTTTTTTGGTGGAACTGACAAGATATTCCTAATATTTACAGAGAAACATAAAGGCCAAGAATGACTGAGACAAGTGTGAGGAACAACAATGGAGGGCTGACTTTACAATTTAACAAAGCTAGATGTTAAACTACAGTAATAGGACAAGATGGTATTCCACCAAGAGAGAAATTATAAATCAACGTAAGGGCAAAGAACCCAGAAGTCATCCCCCACACATACAGACATTAGGTTTATAAGAAAGTCAGCACTGCAGACATCCTGTCAATACACAGCGCTGAGAATATCAGATAACCCTGAAGATGAGAAGAGGCCACACCCTGCCTCTACTACTGAAAGAGGAAATCTATTCCACATGAACAACACTGCTAAATGTCCAAGTCAAAACAACAAAACCTAAAAAATAATACAGAAGAATATTTTCATGACTTTTTGGTAGGAAGAGATGTCTGAAACATGACTCCTTCCTCCTACCACCAAAAAAAAATTTTTTTAAAACCTACTATAAATGAAAAGATTAATCTGGTAGACTTCATTAAAATTAAGAATCTCTGTTCCATAAAGCACACTAGGAAGGAAAAGATATTTGCAACATAAAAGTAATAAAGGACTCCCATACAGAATACTTGAAGGTCTGCAAACTATTAAGAAAGGATAACTCAGAAGAAAAATAGCAAGAGATTCTCAAAAGGTTCTTCCTAAACAAGAATCCAAAATCACATGAAAAGGTGTCTAATTTTGTTAGTTTTCGAAGAAATGCACATTAATGCCACAACTACTACTTACATACAGGAAATGGTAAATTTTAAAGGTTGGCAATGCCGAGTACTGACAAACATGAATAATGGAAACTCGTACCTCTGATCTGAGTATAACTTGACGCATCATTTTGCAAAATCATTTGCAGGAGGTACACAAGTGGAATATACACACCCTCCAAAATCCAACAGGTCCACTTTTCAGTATACATGCAGCAACAGCATGTGCATGTGTGAGCCAAAAGCCATGGTTAAATATGACACAGTATCATTCCTAACAAGAAAAACTTAGAAGCAACCCAAGTAGGCATACCATGTAACAACAAAATGAATTACAGCTGCACACACCATGGAAGAATCTCATAATCAGTATTGATCAGAAATAAGCACCCGCCCAAACACAGTTCCACCCACTGAATTTTCTAGGTGTCCTGGGTGAAAATCAATTACCCACAAATTTAATTATTTATGGACTCTTTTTTTTTTTTCTTTTGTCTTTTTGTCTTTTTGTCTTTTTGCCTTTTCTAGGGCCGCTTCCTGCGGCATATGGAGGTTCCCAGGCTAGGGGTCGAATCAAAGCTGTAGCTGCCAGCCTATGCCAGAGCCAAAGCAACGCGGGATCTGAGCCGCGTCTGCAACCTACACCACAGCTCAGGGCAATGCCGGATCCTTAACCCACTGAGCAAGGCCAAGGACCGAACCCGCAAACCTCATGGTTCCTAGTCGGATTCGTTAACCACTGTACCACGACAGGAACTCCTATTTATGGACTCTTTTAAACTTTTGATTTATGCCAGTTCCATACTGTCCTGATTACTGTAACTCTGTGTAAGTTTGGAAATGGAGAAGTGTGAATACTCCACTTTTGCTCATATTTTAAAAAATTGTTTTGGCTATTCTGAATCTCTTGTATTTCCATATGAATTTTAGAATCAGCCTGTCAGTTTCTACTAAGAAACCAGGGAGGATGTCGGGAGAGACAGAACTGAATTTATACATGGATTTGGAAGTACTACCCTTTTAACAACAGAACACTTGTAACCCATGAACATGGGATGTCTTTCCATTCATTTAGGTCTTCTTTACTATGTTTCATTTTTTTTTTTTTTTTTTTTCTTTTTAGGACTGCATCTGTGGCAAATGGAAGTTCCTGAGCTAGGGGTCAAATCAGAGCTGCAGCTCCAGGCCTATGCCATAGCCAGCAGATCGAGCCACATCTGAGACCTACACCACAGTTTGCAGCAACGCCAGGTCCTTAACCCACTGAATGAGGTCAGGAACTAGAAGTTTAAACTCAGATGCAGTGAACATTGAGGCCTACATCATTCTCTTTCCACTTTCTGTCCCAGGTTGCTCCCCTCTTATCTTCTACAACTACTGACATCTGAGACACTGACCTCAATCTGATTACCACCATTCTTTGAAATATTCATAAAATGAATACCAATGTACCAATTTTAATTCCATGTTTAGATACAAAATTACAATTATCCTACAACATAACATAAAATCCACTACAGAAATACCCAAACACTGATTTCTAAGTAGAAACATGGTTAAATAAAAGAGAAATCGCTTTTCTGGTTAGTGGTAAGCATTATCAGAATTTTTAAATAAAAAGTAAAAGGACAAAGCCATTTGCTACCAATCTGCTACTTCCTTATGATGGTTATGTCAATCGGCGAGAAAAAAACCTTTCGTCGCTACAAAAATCACAAGATTGGCTTAACAAATATCATGAACCCACTACTAAAAATTTAGCATTTCACAGTAATTATTGGAAACTACATATCAAATTTCTGAATATTCAAAATTTTCTAGGTAAGTAAAACATATGAAAAGATTTTATATAAAAATGGATGTAAAATTGGCAAATAAAAAACTAAATCAGGTAAGCGGAGCCACTCCTATTTTTTCAGTAAGCAGAAATGCTTTCTAAAGGTTAGTGAAAATATTTTATAAGTATTTCTTCTAACTTTGCCACCAAATCTTTATTTTTTTTTTCTGGCTTATTTATTTATTTAAATTTTTTTTATTGTTATTTCCCCCAATACAATTTTTTTTTCTACTATACAGCATGGTGACCCAGTTACACATACATGTATATATTCTTTTTTCTCACATTATCATGCTCCATCAGAAGTGACCAGACATTAGTTCCCAGTGCTACACAGCAGGATCTCATTGCTAATCCATTCCAAAAGCAAGAGTTTGCATCTATTAACCCCAAGCTCCCAATCCATCCTGCCACCAAATCTTTAAATTTAGAGCAGTGTAGGGTACAACACACATGCTCATATACATATAACACTGGAATATCATCCACAACATGCTACTCACTGGACACCGAAGTGACAAACACAGAGATGTACGACCAGCACATCAAAGGGAAACCTTCACCTGGATGTCTACAAAGGCCTGTGTCTCTCACCAATCTTTCTTCCTAGTGGGGAACACACCTGTGAGGCCAGAGACACTGAAGAGTAGCACCCAGAAACAGATGCTGAGTTCTCTTTCACATCTGTCTGTCTAATGAGATGGCCAAGAAGGGCTCACCTGTTAATCAGTAAAATGGGAGAACTATAGGAAGATAAGAAGGCGAGTACCTTGCTCCACCAAACTAAACAGCAAAGGTAAGGAAAAAGGGTAAATAGGAAAGTAAACAATAAACAGAGCTCATGTGACTCATGAAGAGAATCTCTTCCAACCTTCAAACTCCAAAACACACACTATACATCCTCTTCAAAGTCAAGAGGAAAACCAAAGGTGACAGGGCATCACTTCGGGGACTAGATCTCAAAGACTGGTCCATTCTGCTACCACTGACACTCTCTCTCCCTTCCTGCCAGCAGACTGGTGGTGAGCTGCCCTGTGGAGAGGTCCATGTGGCCAGGCACAAGGGCGGCCTTGGGCCACCAGCTCATAGAACTGAGGCCCTGACTCCAAGAGGCACCAAGCATGGTAACAGCCCCAAGAATAAGACAGGCATCAGCTACAGCCCAGAGGGGCCAGAGGCAATGGCTACTAGGCTGAAACTTGCCACACACACCCTGACTGGAGCCTTCAGAGGGGCCCCAAGCCAGGAAGTACAGCTAGGCTGCACTCAGATTCCTGACCACAGAAACTGTGAGAAAACAAATGTTGGGTTTTTTAAAATACTGCATCAAAATTTATATGATAATATAACATATGGCTCAGCCATCTCTTGTCAGCATTTATCCTAGAGAAACCCGCAAAGATACATGTACATATTCATTATAGCATTTTTTAATAGCAGAAAAGAAAAACCATCCAAAATCTAACAATGCACCAAAAGTTAGTAACTAATTGTGTCCATGTAACTGAATACTACATAAATAATTTGCAAATTGGTTATGTTTAATTTGCTCCCATTCTGTAAAATCACACATTTTCTGTGTGGCGATCAATGTAACAAGATGAAGACCGCTCTTGTCTTGAGGAAGTAGGCTTCCTTTACTAAACAGCTCCGCAAGGTGGCTCAGGCTGCGTGCGTTCCCATGTGGTTCCCATGTGGATGTCGGCTGGTACCAACGGCTCAAACTACGCTGTTTAAGAGGCCTTATTAAAATGCGGCATTTTCTATCTTTAAGTGTTGTTCTACAGCCTTAAAAAAGACCATGCACTCAGTCAGCACTCCTCAGGAAACCTGTGTGTGCAGGTTCTACGCACAGAGCCCACGCAGTCACACTCCGGGCCAGCAGTGGCTAGTCGATGGCCACTTCTGACCACCACAAGGTTTCTTAATGGCTTCTTCCCACCCTGACCTCAACTTTTTCTTTCTAATCCTCTTTTACTTCCATTTACCTTTCCTTCTTTAAGTTTTTAAGCCATGAGATTTAATATCCGATAATTACGTATATCTATCTGTAAAAGGAAGCTCTAGAATTGAAACATGTTCTGTTATAAATAGGTTCTAACTAATACAGTTTTTTTGGTCAAAAGACAATTCTGACAATGCAACATTAAACAGTTAACATGTCTTATTTTAGACAAAAATATGACTTTACCTGCACACACTGTAAAGTACTTTAGCAAAACAGACTATATAAAATTCTAGTTTTTTTTCTTCATATATATCAAATCTTACACAAAGATGATAAGATTTAAAATAACTGTCTCAAATAATTTCCTTCAGATTCAAAAGTTACTTGCAATAAGGCTAAATGTTAATAACTGGTATATACAAGTCTAAAATATATTAAAAATGCGTCAACCTTTTCCACTATGATGAGGTCTCCAACTTGTATGTCTGAACTCTTAACTTGCACTTTACCTTAAAAAAAAGAAGAAGTATAATCAACTCAGGGAAATAATAGCACACCAGAGTTAAACTTTCAGTTGATAAATAATACTTTAGAAATAACTTTGGGAGGAAAAATATTAGAAATTTATCTGTACTATACTTTTAAAATTATTTTCAGATATACATAGTTACTAAAATTAAATTCTCTCAGTCAACTCCCAAATATAATTTACTATCCCCCAACAAAGAATGTGTGGGAATGAGGAAGAAGATTCCTTTTGAAAGGTTCTTCCCATATCTGCCATTATTTCAGGTCTGAGTCAAGTTACAGATGATCAAAAATAGTACTAAATTATTTGATGACTGAAGCTGAATAACATGGAGATGTAAAGTCCTTACATTAGTATTGTGAATGGCAGAGTTCCTGTGGTGGCTCAGTGGTTAAGAACCCGACTAGTGTCCATGAGGATGCAGGTTTGATCCCTGGCCTTGCTCAGTGGGTTAAGGATCCAACCTTGCTGTGAGCTGTGGTCACAGACGCTGCTTGGATCCTGCATTGCTGTGGCTGTGATGTAGGCTGGCAGCTACATCTCCGATTTGACCCCTAGCCTGGGAACCTCCACATGCCACGGGTATGGCCCTAAAGAGACAAAGACAAAAAAAAAAAAACAAAAAACAGAAAACAACTATGAATGGCATTGATTGGCACATAACTGATATAAATAAAGAAAATTATATGTAGAATCACCCTCCACTACTACGTTCACAGAGGTCAGGGCTGAAAACTAAGGTCTAAAGCTTTACACAAAAAGTGGTGCTTCTACATGGTATACTGTAAATTTGTCATCATGGATACAGTTTCTATCCGTTTACAGAACCTAGCATACAAATCTACATAACGTTAGTGCCATGGGATAGAGACACTGACGTGGACAGTGTGAGGCCGTCCCACAGAATTGGTGAGGCTGGGTTGGGCTCTTTCTCCCTGGTCTCCTCCCGCCCTCCCTCCTGTCTCCCATTTCTCTCCCCACTTCCCTTGCTCCCCGACTCCATCTTTGTCTTCCTCTATCAATCTCCCTTTTAGGACCAGCAACAGCCCTGTGGATCTATTTCTACATTTTTGTAACTACTGTTTTGACACGAGAAAAGGTCCACTTCTTTCATATTCAATTTATTCTGAAAGCTAACTGAATTAAGTTCATGTTAAATTATCAAAAACTAACATACCAGTCATTACACTGACTTTTAGACCATCCACATCGCCTTAGTATAAAGCCTGATTTCCTAAATACATCTTAAAGCAGCTGAATAGAACCATACCAGTAACTAATGATTTGTTTTGAGGATATCAAAAAGTTTCATAAATACTATGTTATACATTTTTGCCATTAAATTTTTCCATGTGGAGTTCTCGCTGTGGCTCAGCAGTTAGCGAACCCGACTAGCATCCATAAGGACACAGGTTCGATCCCTGGCCTCACTGAGTGGGTTAAGGATCTGACATTGCCATGAGTTGTGTAGGTCACAGATGTGGCTCAGATACTGTGTTGCTATGGCTCTGGGTAGGCCAGCGGCTACAGCTCCAATTTGACCCCTATCCTGGGAACCTCTATATGCTGTGGGTATGGCCCTAAGAAGACAAAAAAAAATTTTTTTTCCATGTTCTTCAATTATGCAATATATGCATTATGGCTAGAGTTACTTGGGGGGGGAGGTGAAGCTACTTTTTATCCATTTTATAAAATAGCAGTGTTCTTTAGAATACAAATGAAACAATCTTAAGATATCTTTACAATTGAAAAATATACTAATAGTCAAAAAACATACCTGCAAAAGGATGCCTATTGTAATTTTTTTTTTCAGTTGGTCACTTTAAGTTTCATGTCTGTACTCCGACTACGGTCTTTTTTTTATAGCTAAGCATCAGGTAGTAGAGATCACTACCACTGATCTCATACTCCCTGAGTATTAACTCAACAGACTTCCTATCTTATCATTTAGCTTAATTTTTTCTCCTATGGTCCAATCCACTTTTCCTTCCTTCTGCTTTTTTACATTCTCTGTAATAGACACATTTCAAAAGAAGAGAAAAAGAAACAGTTGTAGTTGCAAGATGTAATACATGTAATAAATAATTTTAAAATGTTTTGAAACAGAGAAAACAGATCCTTTTTTGACTCCTTAATGAAGGTCTTACACTTCTGAGAGATTCATTATCCTCTCCCATGGTAACAGACACAATTTATATTGAATAGCCTTTAATTTTAGGCATTATATACTGATCGCTATTAATTTCTATGGAACTTACTACCCATTACACCTTTAAGTAAAGTAGTTTATGGTAAAATGCAATGTTGAAAGTTCTCAACTCTTATAATATTGCATATTAATAAAATATGAGATGGCTAAACAACGTACAGTGTCAAATCAGTATGATAATCTGCCTCACTTATATGTTCAAAGTACCAATTTCTAAATTTTGAAGGATTGGTCAAATCGTCCAACAGTTCTTAATTCTCTAATAATTCTAATCTTGTGTTCAGGGGACTTCCTGCACTTCTTTTACGGTCCTTGCCACACGAACTCACCGACCTCTCTTCTGTTCTCTTTCCCAGAGAACAGTTAGGACACTGGGCAGACAAGATGGAGGAAAGCTACCTGTGCCCATGGAAAGCACCTGTCCACCACGGACAGCCCAGCACCATGACCTTCAGCTGCTTAATCTGATCAGCCCATGCCTAGACTAGTGGTTTGATTTCCAGCTACCCTTTGTGACCTGAACTGATAGCTGATCCTAAAAAGCAAGGTGTTCATATCTGAGTTGTAAGAGACTGGTGACAATAAAAATTCCCTACATTTTACAAGTCACAGCACATATAAAACACACAACTACCACCTGCTCTCACAAACCAACAGAACCATCAACAACACAAAGCATTTATTAATGGACATTTCACATTTAATAAATTCAGAGCTACACTTCAGAGAAGCAAGTCCTAAATACAGTAACAAAAATACTTCAAAGCACATGCCAGGATTTAAACCTACCGACAGTTTTCCTTAAAAATATCCTATTCAATTTATTGTCAAGCACATATTCAAGAAGTTACACTTACAACAGTCCTCCCCTCTCGCTAAGCCACTGCAGGTGTATCCTTCCACTGAATTTCTTCTAGTAATACATGTCCCCTGCCACTACGCTTCCAAAGTATGATGGCTTACATGTTTCTTTCTCACGAAAGGAAAGCATCCATCTAACTTGTTCCATGAACCAAGTTTTATTGTCTCCTCTGAAGAAAGATCAAAAATTACTCAAAGAACTATTCTTCCTCCAAAGTGTCTTAACCATGCTCCCTGCCTACCAATGTCACTGCCATTCATCATTTTCACCGTAGAAAGAATATACAACTAAATGTTCCCCACTGTTATTATCTCTCTAACTCAACATAAATTCCAAATGGACTAGTTACAGAAATTAAGATTTATGTTTACCTTTACCCCAAACCTCCCATTATTTGACAATTACTCAGAAGACAGTGCAATATGCAGTATGTGTAATGCTCTTCACGACTGGTCTCACATTAACTTCCTGGCTTTACCTGCTGACTACATTTCAGTCTCCCTTTGTTCCTGCTCCATCTTAATCTGGCACCTTACCTACACGTACGTGATGCCTATGCTTTACTCTCACAGGTTCTCCGCACTTACTGTTCCTTTTGACTGAAACCCCTCCCTCCCCAGACCTCCTAATTCCACAGCAAATATAACCCCATGAGGTCTCTGTAACTTGCACAAGCATCAACGGTATCGTTAACACACTGTAACACGATGTGCTTAAAATGTTAGAAACATTCAAACATCGGAGTGTCTACCAAATTTCAGATCCTATGCCCTTCTAGGAGGTTTAGTTTGTTCTCGCCAAACTTAACCCCTTTTTTGTCTTTTTGTCCGCCCCGCAGCATATGGAGTTCCCAGGCCAGGAATCAGGTCCATAGTTGCAACTTATGCCACAGAAGAGGTAATGCTGGATCCTTTAATCCACTGTGCCAGCCCAGGGATTGAACCTGCATCCTGACACTGCAGAGATACTGCTGATCCCTTGTATCACAGCAGGAATCACCTAACTTAACTCATTTTAAAAGAACAGGAGGCATTTACAACCATTCTATTCCTAAGCAGTTGAAATGGGCCAAGTATCAGAATGGATTAGAGAGACCATAACCTTATAAGCCACCTCTAACTAGAAAAAGACATTATCAAATATGGTTGAAAATGTATTACTTATTTTCCAACAAAACACACACAAGGTGATAAGAGTGGAAGATAATTAAACAACTTTTGAAAATAACACTTGGGTCACATATAAGGAGCCCTCTAGAAGGTCAAAAGCAAATGAATAGGTACTGCTTCCTGGGCAGATAACCTACTCTATCAGTAGGTTATTTGGTGTGTCTTCACTATTTGGGTAAGAATGGCACTCTCCCCTAACTCTCTCAACATTTTAAGTGGGTGTGGAAGTAGGAGCCTAACTTAAACCAGATTATGAAGCAAAGCAGGTAATTGGGAAATAAGTATTATATTACATTACATTATATTATGAAAGTGACCTATGCTCTGAAAAAAATATTGCTGAGAGAAATTTTAGAACATTTAAATAAATGAAGAGATATATTTCATTCATGGGTCAGAAGTGTCAATTCTCCCCCAAATTTATCTATAGATTTAATGTAATCCCAATCAAAATCCCATCAGGCTTTTTTTTAAAAACAGAAATTGTCAAACTGATACTAAAAGTCATATGGAAACACAAAGGATCTAGTCTAGCTCAAACTATTCTAAAAATGAAAATCAAAGTTGAAGAGCAAACATCACCTGGCTTCCCCTGACCTCTGCTGATGAAGCTGAGCATGTCAAGGGAAGGCAGTTTACTCAGGGGATACAGATACCCTACCCCAACATGAGCTGAGAACAAAAGTGGGAACAAAATGTGCAAAGGCCAACCCTCATGGAACTTACATTCTAGTAAAATTAAGGCAGAATGAAATAAAATATATTCACAAATGAACTGTATAAATTACAGCCTAGGAAATATGAAAAAAAAGAAATACTATCGCCTGGGGGAAATATTATAAAGCATCTTGCCAAAAGTAACCAATTTTTACTATTAAACGCTCACTAGCTATAATCAAAGTGTTTTTTTAAAAAAATATTCTTCAGCAGTAACAAAAAATTAAGATGCTCAAATTAAACCCAATCACATCTTTTTCCTTTTCTTGCAGTAAAAAGAGTTGGGATTGCTTTAGAAAGAATACCAGAATAATAAAATATTATACTGTGGAGTTTCCGTTGTGGCTCAGCGGGTGAAGAACCTAACTAGTATCCATGAGAATGTGGTTTCGATCCCTGGCCTCACTCAGTGGGTTAAGGACCTAGCATTACTGTGGCTATGGCAAAGGTCAGCAGCTGCAGCTCTGATTTGATTCCCAGCCTGGGAACTTGAATATGCTGCAGGTGCAGCTCTAAAAAAAATAAATAAATAAGAACGAAAGAAAGAAAGAAAGAAAGAAAGAAAAATAACTATTACACGGTAATAAGAAATATTTAAAGATAAAACATTGAATGCTATTCACCTGATAAATTATATTAGCCAGCCACTTCCCCTCTAAAACTACCCCGCAAGCTAAAGTAGTCTATACCATCCATGTAATTACCAGTAGAATCCAGAAGCTCCCAGAAGAGGCTACCCAGGAAAGCTTTAAAGCCCATTAAAGGTAACAAGTATTGGGATGCCAGTTACTAAATGGAAGCAGAGGACACTGCCAGACATACACACCATGCCTGTGTGTCTGTGTAAGAAGGTACTGGGTGCTAGCTAGTAGTTTTTAAAGTTAAGTCTCATGTTTTCCAGGCCCTGATCTCCAAACAATGTAATAAAAAAAATTTCAAAATTTAATATCATTGAAGAAATGAATTCATACAGATCCTCTTAGGATGACCTATTGGTTATGTGGCTAATGAGTAAACACATCTACTCCTGTATACGTGTCTCCAGCCCTGAGTCCACCAGATTCAGCCAGAGAACCAAACAAATGAGATAATGAATCTAAAGCATTTGTGTCTGACATAATATTGATAAATATTACTCAGAGTAAAAATGTAATAATGCATGCTGAATATTCTTGAATACTGGAATGAATTATTTTAAAATACTGCTCAGACAAGAAAGACTTAGTGAAAGTGACATAATGCATAGACAGTATGTAAAAGGCACTAAAAGAAGGGTTGTTAAATCCCTTGATTTTCAAGGAATAATTATTATTCACAAATGGAGTAAATGTCACTAAAAGATGACAAAACTAAAAACATTAACAAGTGTAGAACCCCACAGTGCTGATAATATGAATCGAAGATATTGAAATACATAGGAATAAAGAACACAGTTGTCTCTGTCTGTATCCTGCACAGATAAGGTTCCCTTTTTGACAAGGAAACAGGACCACAAGAAACATGTAAACATGCATATATTCTCTTTCACCTTCACACACACACACACACAAACACACACAATTTACACAAGGCTCAAGTCGCAGACATTTTTCTCTCTCCTATGTTTGAATACTTAAAAGCATGTTAAACAATAAAATGCCAGAACTATTCGAAGAAATAACTAAGATATTATGGAAAACAATCATCACAAACTGTATGAAGAACCCAACAGCACAGAATTAATTCAAATTTCATTTCTAAATAACAAGTTCTATGTTAGCTTTAGGTTTAAATTTGGGAAATACACTAGTAGTGGTTGACCTGAGTTAGCCCTGTTGAGATTTGGTGGCTGATTAAAACAAACAAACAACGACTGCTGAATTTATCCTATCTGCTGAACACTGACTATAGGAGCTCTTTAAAAAGTTAGTTCAAGACTTAATCATGTTTGAATCTCATGAGGTTACCATGGTGCCTACATATAGTGGGTACCTAGTAAATATTTGTGGAAATGAACTGAGAATCAGTCAAGTGGATGATTACAACCAAAGTATACAATTTAAACACCTCTCCCCACCAAGAGAGAAAAAAAAAAAATTGCACTGATTCCAAGAATCCAAAAGTAGAATGGCCACATCAACATCAGGAATTTTTGCAAAAACTGCCAAGAAGCAGGAAAACCTATTTTATTTTCTCTTCTTTGACTCTGCTTCTGATGGTATCCACACGGAGATAAAGAATAATAAAAGCAGTCATAAAAAAGGAAAAAGGAAGGATAGTAGAAACAAAGGAAAATTACCACACAAGAAAAGCAGCTTATCAGGCAATGAAATAAAGAACCAAAAATCATTCAGTATTTACAGTTAAAATATTCTTTGCTTGCAAACAAAGCACCTTCAAGATATTAGCACATTTAAAAGTAGAAGTGGCTTTTTTTTTTTCCCAAAAGAAAAAAATATAACACAAAACATTTGCTCAGTGCTGGAGAACTCCAAATATAAAAAGTTCAAATGCTGTAAAATGATCCAACAAACCACAGTAAATTAGAGAAAGAAGTAACCATCAATGCCGAAGAATAGATAATTGTGAAATATTAGAAATTCAGGAGATAAGCAAAAAATATTCGTGACAAGGAAATAAATTTTAAACTATACTCAATAATAAGCATAAGCCTGTACTTCTTATATTCTAAGTTTTACTTATCAATCATTTAACATAAGAATAACCAGACACAAAGCAATGTATAACACCTCAAACTGGGTTTGAGGTCAGAGGGCCCCAGATTCAAACACAAAATCTGCAAAGAACAATGATGACTTAAGGCAAATTACTAGCATGAGCTTCAGGCTTCTCATTGTAGGTGGAGGTAACACCAGCCCGCCTTGGATGGCGGGTATGTGCACGAACACTGGGAATGTCATCTGATACAAAAGGAAGTCAAAAAGCAGCACTACCGTTATCATCACCTATACCCAAAATGTTCATTTCCTAGATCACTAACAATGACAACCTGTTTTTTTAAAAAGGTAAATTTTTGGAGTTTCCCTTGCAGCACAGTGAAAACGAACCCAACTAGTATCCATGGGGATGTGGGTTCAATGGCTCAGTGGGTTAAGGATCTGGCATTGCCATGAACTGTAGTGTCGGTCACAGACACAGCTTGGATCTGGCATTGCTGTGGCTGTGGTGTAGGCCAGCAGCGGCAGTGGCAGCTCCAATTAGACCCCTAGCCTGGGAACTTCCATGTGCCACGGGTGTGGCCCTAAAAAAAAGAAAGAAAGAAAAAAAAGGTAAATTTTCATTTGTATTTGAAATAAAGCTACCAAAATTGTTTTTAGATTATTTTGAGTTTAAATATTACAGAACTGTAAGACAAAGTAGTATGTCTTCCTCAGTATTTTAGATGAAAATGACATAAAAACAGCCACTTTAAGGTAAATAATTCAGTGGCATTTAGTACACATTATTTGTGCAACCAACTCTGCTTAGTTCCCATCCTGTTCATTACCGCAAAGGGAAGCTCATGCCCCTCAAGCAGCTGCCCCGAATCCCTGCTCCCCGAGGCCATGAGAGCCATCCTCTACATTCCATCTCTATTAACTTAGATAGTCTGAGTTCTTCCAAAAAAATAACATCATAGAGTGTATGACCTTTAGTTCTGGCTTCTCTTACAAAACACGGTATTTTCAGGGTCCATTCATGTTTATCATATATCGATATTTCATTATCTTTACAGTGAATACTCTTCCAATGTATGAAGACACCACAATTTCTTTAGCCACTCATCCACTGAAGGACACCTGGATTGTTATCAGCTTTGGTGACTGTACATAGTGCAGCAATGAACATGGGTATATGTTCTCTATTTTCAATTCCAAATTTATTTGGGACTGTCTTAATTTCTCCTTCATTTTTGAGCAACAGTTTGACCAGATACAGAATTTTATGTTGAAAGTTCTTCCTCTTTCAATTTTAAAAATGCCACCCGACTTCACCCTGACCTCTAAGGCTTCTGATAAGAAGTCTGCAGATTTCTCATCATCTTACTGAGGACCCCTAATCTGACGAGTCCTCTCTCTTGCTGCTTGCAGGATGTTCTTGTGGGCCCTTGAGTCTCAACCATTTGATTACAACGACTCTTAGTGTGGATCTCTGCATTTATCATTCTGGGGTTCCTGAATGTGTAGATCTGCATCTCTTAATCAAATTTGGGGAGTTAATGGCCATTGTTTCTTTAAATATTCTCTCTGTGCTCTCTCTCTCCTCTGCTAAGATTCCCACTATGTGTACCTTAGTACATTTGCACTACCCCACAATTCACTTAGGATCTATTTATTTTTCTACATTCTTCCTCCTGTTCTTCAGAATGGATAATTTCAAGTGGCCTACATTCAGGTTCACTGATTCTTCTGCAAGCTTAACTGAAACTCTCTAGTAAGTTTCTCTTTTCATTTATTGTACTTTTAGCACCAGAATTTCTTCTCATGTCTTTTTATGACTTACATGTTTCTAATGATACTCTCTATTTGTTAATACAACATTCTCCTGCTATCTTTTAGCAAGTCAGCTATGGTTTCCCTTGGCTACTTGAACATATGTGAGATGGAGGAGTCAGTGTTTACCTAGGAAGTCCAATGTCTGGGCTTCCTCAGAGACATTTTCTGTTCATTTCCTCTACGAATGGGGCACACTCTCTTTGCATGCTTTGTAATTTTTTGTGGAAAACTGGACATTTGAGTATCATAATCTGGTAACTCAGGAAATGAGGGGAACTCTTCTGGGTTTTTGTTGTTGTTGCTTAATATATGCTGCAGCCATCTATATTTACGGACTTTCCTGATTTTTTCTGACAAGCATATATGATCTCTCAGGTATTTCTTACTTTTGCTTATGTTCATCCAGTGTTTGAAAGAGATTTCCCTGCATGTGAGGAGAAAGGGAGGAGGGAGGAAGGAAAGGAAGGAGAGAAAGGAAGAGAGGAGGAAAAAGGGGGAAGGGAAGAGCACGAGAGGATAGAAAGAAAAAAGCAGAGCCTCTCCTGGCCTTTGCAGATGAGGCTCTGTGCTGTGGACTTCGTCACTAGCCAGACTGTTACAACTCTGCCTCAGCCTTCACTCCTGCCTTCACTGAGCCTAGAGATGGAGAGAAGCAAAAGACCTTCTCAGGTCATTTGGGGCATGCATCCATCTCTGGCCCTGTAGATGGCTTTCAAAATTCCTCAGGTAAACCAGGGCACTTTCGATTCTCTCCCCATCTTTTCCTGCATGAACTGGACATCTAGACTGTGTGTCCAAACTTGAATCTCTCCCTGGCTACTACAGCTGTCCCTCAGCCTTACATAACAAGAAACACCTGCAGTTTCTCAGCTTTCCTTCCTTGAGCTCCAAGAGAAAGACAAGAAAACTGGGTCAGTCCTTTAAGTAGGCCCCAGACAGGTGAGACAGACCAACTCAATTCTTTGCAACTAAGTCCTGTTCTACATCCTTAGGAGCCTGGGTCTAGAGTTCCAAATTGGGAGCATGCTGCTGCTATCTTCAAGACAAGCTCCACAGTGGGGAGGGGATGGGGCAAGAGCAGGTGAAAACAACAAAAACCTTTCCTACTACTTTCAGGTTGCCTTTTCATGGACTCAACAATCATCTGGATGTTGTAAAACTGTAACTATTTCCCAGAGTTCTGATGAAGTTAGCGCTGCCAATTTTTGCTTGATTAGTGAAGCTGCCTACTCTGTCATCACCATAGCCTTTATTTTTGAATGATACAATCAATACACAGAAACAAATCTCTGCTCAGCCCAAATACCACAATATAAAATAAGTTAAAACATAATCCAGGATCTATACTGTATTCTAAAAAAGAAAAAGCAAACTTACACCTAACTTACCTGGCTTTCTGGGGATTCTTTTCCCAAAACTAAAGCTTACCTTGTTTTCTACAACACACCTTCCCTCCACCATGCTACTACTTTTAGGCTCAGAGCTTTTTAATAATTATTTTTTCAATTCAACTAGGAAAGAATAGCCTTTTCAACAAATGATACTGGGACAACTTGGTACTGACATGCAAAAGAATGTGAAGCCACATCACATGCCATACACAAAATATAAAATGAAAATGTGTCTGAAAGTAAGAGCTAAAACTATAAAACTTCCAGAAGACAATATAGAAGTAAATCTTTGCAACTTGGAGTTGGCAAATCATTTCTTAGATACAACCCCAAAACATAAGCAACATAAGGAAAACAAAAAACAAAAAACAGATGAACTTGGACTTCAAGAAAATTAAAACTTTTCTGCATCAGAGGACACCATCAAGAAAGGAAAAATACGACCAACAGAATGAGATGATATATTTCCAAATCACATATATCTAACACAGGACTTAAATCCAGTATATAGAAAGAACTTCTACAACTCAGCAGTTGAAACAAATAACCCAGTTTAAGAGCAGGCAAAGAATTTGAATAAATACTTCTCCAAAGACATACAAATGCCAAAAAGCACATGAAAAGATGTTCATCATTATTAGCCATCAGGGAAATGCAAATCAAAGCCACAGTGAAATACCATTCACACCCACTAGGACAGCTCCAATCAAAAAGGTAAATGACAAGTGTTGAACATGTGAAGGAAATGGACCCTCTTATATTGCTGGTAGGAACATAAAATGGTGCAGCCAAGAATGAAAATAGTTTTCCAATTCCTCAAAAACATGGAATTACTATGTAATCCAATAATTTCATCCCTAGATATACACGCAAAAGAAATAAAGCCAATGTCACACAAAACTTGTACACAAATGTTCATAGCAGCATGATTTATAATGGCTTAAAAGTGGAAACAACTCAAATGTCTATCCATGTGATATATTGCACAGTAGACTATCTGGCAACAAAAAGAAGCTAAGGGGAGTTCCCCTGTGGCACAGTGGAAATGAATCCAACTAGTATACATGAGGATGTGGGTTTGATCCCTGGCCTGGATCAGTGGGTCAGGGATCTGGCAATGCCATGAGCTGTGGTGTAGGTCACAGACGTGGGTAGGCGCCCATGTTGCTGTGGCTGTGGTATAGGCCATCAGCTCATTCATGTTCCAATATGAATGCACCTTGAAAACATGATGTCAGGTGAAAGAAGCCAGTGACAACGAGCCACCTATTGCATGATTCCCTTCATGTGGAAGGTTTGGAAGAGGCAAATCCAGAGACGGAGAGAAGGTCAGTGGATGGGTGTGGCTGGAGTAGGACAGGGAAAGGGCAAGAACAGGAAATGACTGCTATATATATTCTGAGCTTTTTTCTAGAATGTAAAAATGTTCTGAAACTAGGTGGGGATGATGCTGTCATAACTTTGTGAATATACCAAAAACAATTGAACTACATACTTTAAATGGATGAATTTTATGTATGTGAAAAATATCCCAATAAACTGTAAAATAATTTTTTTGGACAAGATTGTTTCAAATAAAGAGTTCACTGTACAAATGTCCATGTATAAAGAGAAGATCTAAAATCTACTCTAAACTTCTCCACTTTCAAACAGGCTCCAAGGTATTATTATGAACGTCCATTTAATTTTTCAATGTTTTCCCTCTTGTCAAGGGTTCACTGACACTTCCTACTATCATCATGCCCATCTGTAACAGCACCACCCACTCTCTTCCTAATACATTGCTTCTGTTCCACAATGGACTGAAAGGCCGAATAAACAACTCTTAAAAGCAAACTAGCAAGGGCTAAAGCCCTGAATGAAGGTTATGGGGAGATTAGCAAACATCAGTTACCATTTTGGATCACAACTTTTGTTTTAGGTGCTCAAAGTTCCTTTCCTTAATTATATTTTAAGGCCATGGAACCAGATTTCTGACGTTAATGACTGTGTTTAGAATATAATGCAAAGCATGACTTTAGATGAATGATATTATGCTTCACGCAAAATGTGTAAACACCAGTTGGGTTTTACATATGTCTAAATACACATGCATTATATACAAACCATAAGAGACCACATTTTATAATTATTATATGTATATGTGCGTGTTTATGGGTGTATATATTTGTATTCATACACATACTTCCAAGCATCTAGGGAATGAATAAAAATCTACCCTGAAATCATATCCATTGTATTACTCAAGAAAATTAATATGCAATCACATAACACTATTTTCAAAAACAAAATTGAGATATGTTTTCCTGCATTTATGTTAACTCTAAAATGATAATTACATTAAACAATGATTAAACTGAATTAAAAGTGTCTTACTAACCTCTTATTGTAAGCTTGCTGTATAGCTGAGAGTTCACTTCCTTGTCCCGCTGAAAACGCCGAAATTCATCAACTGCTTCCCTCATGATAGTAACAGCCAAGACAAATCCCTATAAAACAAAATAAAAGAAAGTATTTGAGAAAACTGGACTTTAAAAAAGGGAAAATTCTTTTACTATTTAGTTTTCTTTTTTCCCTTTAATTTATACTAGTTCTAAAACATACAATAAATGAAGACAGAAAAAAGACAAAAGGTAACAACAATACAAAAGGAACACAGTAATGCATAAAGATTTACAATTCTTACTATACCCAAAAACATTTTTAAGATTCATATTTTAAGTACTAAAATTTCTGTAGTGTTAGACCACTATTATTAGAAAATAGAGAAAATAAACAGCAGTTTTTTTTCTTTTTTCTTTTTACGGCCACATCTGCAGCATAAGGGGTCATTTTGGAGCTGCAGCTACCAGCCTACACCACAGCCACAGAAATGCAAGATCCAAGCCACATTTGTGACCCACACTACAGCTTGCAGCAACGCCCAGATCCTTAACCCCCTGGGCAAGGCCAGGGATTGAACCTGCATCCTCACAGGCACTATGGTGGGTTCTTAGTGCACAACAGGAACTTCCTAAATAGCACTTTTTAATGAGGGCATACATAGCCTACAGAATTTCTGGCACAAGCACATCAGGAGTAACATACAATCGGACTGATCATTACAGCAGTAATTGAGAACAATTAGAAACAACCTAAAAGTCTCCTTTCCCAGGAGCATGGACAAATCAATTGTGTATATTCATACAATGAAATACTTTAAAGAAGAGAAAAATGAATGAACTAGTAGTTATATATGTGTCCACACGAATCAATTTTATAAATCAATGTAATGCCAAAAAGGCATGTTGCAAAAGCATGTAGAGTAAGATAATCATTACATAAAAATTTTAAAGCATGAAAAATATATCTTGTTTTAATGATACAAACATAAGAAGCAAAATTACTAAGAGATACATAGCAATAAATCTCAAATTCAGAATTATCTCCAATGAGAAGAGAGAGAAAAGGAGAAAAAGTCACCTATATTCCCTCTTTTTGTTTGTGTGGCTTTAAATCAACTGTGTTCCCTTTCATGTGACATGTGCCATACACACAGACACACGTCCCCACTGCACTCAGGGTGAAATCTGAGAGCCCATCCCCCTGCAGACCCTTTACAACCACAGTCCCTGGTCCACGCAGTCTGGCAGCACACCAAGCACCTGCAGCCCCAAAACTTCTGTAGCTATGGTTCCCTCTGCCTGCAGCGCCTGTTCTGTCTAGGGCCCGTGCACTCTCTCCTACTGTCCAGATGTCATTCCAGTGCCACTCTGCAGAGGGGACTTCACCGACAACCCCATTAAAACAACCCAGTCATCCTCTATCCCTCACCTACCCTGCCTTGTATCTTCTTCACAGATTTATGGCAGGCTTCCTAGCATCATGAATCTATTTAAACTGTCTTTCTCCCCCAGAACAGAAGCTCTACTAGGATAGGGCTTTGTCTTATTCGCTGCTGAATGAATAGTGCTTCGACAAGTGCTGGACACAAACAAACTCAATGCTGGCTGATCAAAGAATTTCATTCCATACATGGTTTAACCCACTTTTTCCCATTTATTCTAATATACACACCTTTAGCATTATTTAGCATTATTAAATACTTTTTCTAAGCATCATTTTCAAAGCCACATAGTAGCACAACATTCTAACATATACATGGCATATAACATAATCCATTGTTAGACAATTGACTTTTCAAATAATTTTGTCATCAAAAATATAGACATTAAAGGCATTCTTTAGACTTTGTCACCTATCATTATTTCTTTAAGATAAATTTCTCAAATAAAAATGCTGAATCCATTTTAAGGTATTTTATATATATTCCCAAACTACCCTCCAAAAAGATTAGACAGGGCAGTTCCCACTGTGGCTCAGCAATAACAATCCAGACTAGTATCCATGAGGAAGCAGGTTCGATCCCTGGACTCGCTCAGGGGGTTAAGGATCTGACATTGCCGTGAGCTATGGTGTAGGTCATGGACGCTGCTCAGATCCTGTATTGCTATGGCTGTGGCCCCAAGCCTGGGTACTTCTATATGCCACAGGAGCGGCCCTAAAAAGCAAAAAAAGCTACACAGATTTGTTTACACTAACAGTGGATGAGTATCTCAGCTTTACATCATCAGCACAATGTCTCTTTTAATCTGGCAACTTAATAAGTGGAAAAGGTATTCATTTATTCAGTAATTCTGTATTTATATTACACATTAAGTTGCTTTCACTGTCAGATCCTCACTACCCTAAAGTCTACACAAGCAGAACAGGAAGAGGGAGAGGCTGGTTCAACCTGTCTGGTAAACCTAATTTCTGCCCCCTCTTCTAGCCCTCCCTGCTGCGTCTGAGAGAACAGTAATGTGTAGGTGGTGTGGCTGCACGAACCAGAGCAGATCAACTCAAGAGCACACTGCTCAGATTTCCAGCTCTGAAGGCAGGGCCTCCGTGGGAAACCTGAGTGCAGCTCGGCTCTCTCACTAAAGGGATCATTTCACTGTGTTTTTGTGCCCAGATAATGCTGGTGATCTGCCCAGAAGGGAGCAAACCAGAGGGAAGAATTCTTTTTTCTAGGTGAAAACAAGGAAGGAGACATACATTTTTATCTATATAAATTGAAAAATTAATGAAAACTATCAGCAAACAGCATAAAAATATCAAGATAGCATGTCTGAAATGGAAATATTCAATGACAAACAGCATTTGCCTTTCAAAAAATGGTGCATAGCAAGGTGTCAACCAGAAATGGTCAGAACTTCTCTGAGATGTTTTAGAACTGTCACCACAAGCCAATGGTAAAAAGTGCCCATCTGTCAGGATGTCAGAGTTACTGAGCAGACCCCACAGACCCTCATCATCACTCCCAACAGCTGCAGCAGCACAGCAGGGAGAAGCCAGTGAAGGTGCTCTGTCACCTCCAGCACCCCCAGAAAACACACTGCCCTCACACCCCTGGAGGGCTGCAGAGGGCCCTGTAAAACCTTTTATCAAAAGTTCAATGACACAGCAACAATATCACATTTTTAAAATCTTATCAATTTATCTTATGACCGTCTCAACTCAAAACTATATTTTAAATATTTAATAATTTAACTGAATTTCAAAAATCTTTGCTTTTACCAGAGGAGCCCAGTAGGTGTAGAGATAGCCTATTTTCAATGCTGGTACAAACTGTGA
Organism: Sus scrofa; assembly: GCF_054392235.1. Taxonomy (NCBI): domain Eukaryota; kingdom Metazoa; phylum Chordata; class Mammalia; order Artiodactyla; family Suidae; genus Sus; species Sus scrofa. Next base: position 157,016,347 of record NC_139383.1, read on the forward strand.
GCAGGATACTACCAGAAAATAGAGATTCAAGAAAAACTTGAATTGTTCATATAAAACCTAAAAAGAAAAAGAAAAAATTAACAGTCTCGTCAAAGAAAATCTTTAATACCTTAATTAAATGATTAAAATCAGCATAATATCAACTAAATTTCCATCAATGAGACTATGCTGAGTCACAATAAATTTATGAATTTTGACATTGGTTTTCCAATAATTAAATCATAGGAGAGGTAAGTTTATCCCCATATTATACCTAAAATAAACTGAAAAAAAGACAATTAAGACTTTTAACTACGTTAAAAGTGTCCTGTAAAAAATTTATTTTCTTGTATGCAATTTTACAGTTTTCCACACTCATTTCTATAAATCTTTACATTCACGTCAAACCAAATGAGACAGCAAAACCTTCCTAATGTTATGTCAGTATATGCACATATACAAATGTATCTCTTTATATCAACTCAGAAAATCTTATGGAAAACTGGTGCTAATCTTATATTTATGAAAGGGTAAACAAAATATGATAGCCATGTTTACTGAATGGGGACATCCTGGTAGCTTTAAAATTTCCAGTGAACAAGCAAACCATATATAGGTATAAATTCACACATTAAAAAATTAATCTCCCATATTTACTTCCCTAAAAATATAAGAAATGATAAAGTATAAAAATGTGTAAATTACAGACCAATTTTCAGGAAGACAGCTACCTGAATATTCTTCAGACTCTTAGTAGTTGGCCTTCAACAATATTTTCAAATAGAAACCAAATAAAAATCATTATTCAATAAAATCTTTTCAGAATGCAAGTCCTGTAATTTTTTTGTTTCTTAATTCAAATAGAATTATCTTTAAGAAAGAATATGTAAGATCTAGTATATTAATAGACTTCTATTCACAAATGCCTTAAATTATTAGATTTAAATTGAAACTCAAACTGGAACAAAACTCATGTTTATAGATGAAAATAACTTAAATAGCACACCACAATTATAGTGAAACTTACAAACCTGCAAATTGCAATCAAAATCTCCTGGGATGCCATGTTTTTACGCAACTTGGAAGGCATAGAAATTTTAACAAGGGCAGAGCAATAGGTTAAGTACTTATTGTTGACTTAGAGAAACGGGAACTACAGTTTTTATATAATGAAGTTATCTACATCATTCCACAGTTCTCTGTGTGACTGAAAAGTCAGTTACGCTGATAACACGTTTATATTCATAATCATGTTCAATTGCTGTCTAAAAATGTTTTGAATCATTTCATAAATTAATCTCAGCAGGAGAGAAAGCTCTCTTTTTCCTCAGTGATTTCTTTAAAATCTCAGTTAGCATAAATTATATCTATTAGCAATTCAGAAATTGCCATTTGTGCTAAAAATGGCATAGAATTCCTACTGTGCAATTACCAAATGTTTCTAAAATACTACGTTTTAGATGAAAAGACTAATTTAAGAGACAATCTAAGAAAGAAGTCATTCCCACGGTAACAGTTGTGCAGACACATCCACAGGTCTCTTCAGGACAGCCATCCTAGCAGCTACGCTGCTCAATGGGATAAGACTAAGCTGCACTGTCTGTCCGTTTTAGACCACTGTAATCCAGACTTTATTGTCTGCTGAGTGAACTCGGTGGCCTTTAGGAAATGTACAATACCTAGCCAATCTGTGAGTATTTAATAATTAAAACCTAAGGAGAAAATAGTAGCTTCTTCAATAAAGATGAGAATATTTATCTACCTGAAAGACAGTTTACATTTTACTGTCCTGACAAAAGATCCGTCTTTTAATTGTGGAACCATTAGCTCCAAGTCTTTTAATAAAGGAGCATATTAGATATCAAGCAACTGCCGGCTACTGGATGGATGGGGGCAGATGGTAAGAGCTAATCAATGCCCAATATAAAGTCAGCATGGTTATTTAAATCAAAATATGAAAGACAAAGCAGCCTGCATTTCACATAATCAGGAGATTTTCTGCAAAGTAGCGTAAGAGCTAATACTTAGACTGTGTCAAAAAAACTTTGATATGGAAATATAATCAGTACCAGCTTTCTTTCGCCGTTAGAAAGATAAATCAGTTTGTCTATTAAAATAGGAAAAATGGATAAAAAGCAAAAAAGTATTCAACTATTCTAAATGTATATAATCTTTGTTTTATAACTTAAGCCAAAAATATCCTTGGCAACAAAAAAGTAATAAATATTCAAAATTCTGAATTTAAATTTAGCATAATACCCACTAAAGAGAACCTACTGATATAACAATATAACAAGGCCTGAAATTTATAATGTAAAGGAGAAAAGATATCTATAAATACTTATAGATATTTTATTAGAGTTATGTTTGTGTAAAAACTTATTTTACTTTCACTGTGAAAGCTTTGGCAAGCTGTAAACATTATATATATTCCACTTTTCCCTTCAAATTCCCAGCCAAACAAAATTTAAGGCTTATTTTCTGATAACCATATTTAGCTTTACTTGATTATTTCTACAATATAAATCTGGTGTTTCTCTAGAATGAAGGCAATAATCAAACTATAAATTTTCTTGAGTTGAATTCTATCATACAGTTACTAAAAATGCATATGAATTATTTAACAATTATCTGAAACACCAATGGTTCAAAAGCAAAAGGACTCTGATTTGGATACGACAGAATTAACAAGGGAAAAAAATGAAAACAAAGTTAGCATTCTCTGATACGCAGCCTGTTTTCAAAAGTTTAACAGTCTTACCCCAGGTATAAAGGTAAATACATTGTATTTTTGGTTTTTTATAGAATTTCTGGGATGTTTTTCTTCACACTTTTCCGGATATCCAAGCCACACCGTGCGAGCTTTCAGTTCTCTCTTCCTTTGACAAATATTTATCAGCCAATCACAGCAACTGCATGAAGCAAAAGATATGTATTGTGTATACTTTTTTAAAAAGTCTTTAATCTACATAGGTATAGCAATACTGATTGGTTCTGGATTTACCAGACACCAATAGTAGAGTATTGTTAATCTGTAAGGACTTTCTTAAAATAGGTCAGCTATACTAATTTAAATTTGACATAAAAATACTGAAAGAGCTTGCCTAAGTGTGCGATGACTCTAGAACCTCAGGGAAATTCTCTTCCCTGTTTAGACTCTCTTACTGGCAAGATAAAACTGTTAACATTCTCAGTGAGTCAATGTTTCATATGCTGAGAAAAGAACTGCCATATGTTATTGGTAATTCTCAACACCACTCAGTGATCTGATAATAAAGGTTCTCAGACATCAATGAATTAGGATATGACACCTTCTTCTCTTAGATAGTCATCTTTTTCCTCTTTTAAGAGATAACTTTCCAGGGTTCGCTTGTGGCACAGCAGGTTGAGTATCTGAGGTCACTGCAGTGGCTCAGGTTGCTGCTGTGACACAGGTTGAATCTCTGGCCCAGGATCTTCTGTATGCCAAGGGCAAAGCCAAAAAAAAAAAAAAAAGACTCTTCTACTAGCATTAATGTAAAACTAAGACTCATGGCTCGATTCAATATTTAGAAAGGGGAGTTCCCATTGTGGCTCAGTGGTAATGAACCTGACTAGTATCCATGAGGATGCAGGTTCGATCCCTGTCCTTGCTCAGTGGGTTAAGGATCTAGCGTTGCCATGAGCTGTGGTATAGGCTGCAGATGCGGCTGAGATCCTGAGTTGCTCTGGCCATAGTGCAGGCCTGCAGCTGTAGCTCCAATCTGACTGCTAGCCTGCTAACTTCCATACTCTGAGGGTGCAGCCCTAAAAAGACAAAAAAAAAAAAAAAAAAAAAATTAGAAAGGATACTAATGTTTAGTGAACTATACTAATGTAATAAAAGCTTTATTGTACTATCTTCATCTATGCCATAAGTATTTTAACTGTAAATCTCCCCTTGCTCCAATAGTGTCAGGGTTGCAGGATCACAAACTCTTCCCCTCCCTGGACTTCCAAACCATTATTTTTTGAGTAGAGAGTATAAAGCTTCTAGTGGGATAACTTTTCGTAAAATACTACAGAAAATTATGAAAACATATCAAATTCATCTCTATTAAGCATTAAAAAATCATGAATTTAAACTTCAGTATTAACAATTCAGTTTAATTAAAATTTCTAAATGTAGAGCAAGACTCAAAACGGGTTTATTAGGAGTTCTCTTCATGGCTCAGTGGTAATGAACCCGCCTAGTATCCATGAGGGGGTTAAGGATCCAGCGTTGCCAGAGCTGCGGTATAGGTCACAGATGCAGCTCGGATTCTCTGTTGTTGTGGCTGTAGGGTAGGCCAGCGGCTGCAGCTCTGATTCAACCCCTAGCCTGGGAACCTCCATATGCCACAGGAAAAAAAAAAAAAAAAAAAAAAAAAAGTTTATTAAGGGAAGGGCAGATGTTAAACTTCATCTTCTAAATGTAGTAAAGGCTAGAATGGCAAGCAAGAGGGATGAGGCAGAAATTCTTAACTTCACTCTGTGACAAAGTAAGCTCAAAAGTTGGCATGAAACTTTTCATGACAATGGCAGTCTTAGAAGGTATGATTATAAAATGAGGCTGACCGAACAGGACTTATATGTCTAAATCACTGCATATCTTCCCTCTACTCCAATCATTCTAATTTTATTCTTTAGAATGCACTTTGCAAACATTAAACACTTAGATGTTACTTCACAAATCATCCACGGTAGCACCTGTGTGGGGAATACATGCAAGGGTTTAAGCTGAAATCAGAATATCCCTTCTGAATATCCACCTAGTTCTTCAGCCTTCAAGGACAGGGGTTTGCAGGAGAGTCAAGCATTGCTATCTTGAGGAGCTGTCCTATGGAAGGGTGCTGAGGAATGCCAAACAAATGCCAAGCACATCAGCTCTAAAACTTTCTGCATACCCCACCATCTGCTTCAATTGGAGCAAAGACCCAACTCTGCAAAAACAGAAATTTCTTACCACTGCCTACCATCACTTTTTAAAAATTAAATCAGAACAGATAGTATCTACAGACATAAAGCATACTTTTAAATCCCCAACAGTTATAAATCAGGGTATTATTAAATGATTTAAGATTGTTAAAATACCCCTTACTAAGATTGTTAAAATACCCCTTACTGGGTTTTAGTTGGGGGGAATGGGACTGGTCAAGCAGATCTCAGTAAATGTTGGTAATATTTTATCTTATTTATGCTTGAATGAGATAAAAATTAAACAAGGCTTGAAATAAAATATAATAAGCTCACCTTCCTATTGCTTTCACAGTAGGACCTGGATCTCCTCACAAGGGTGCTTCCCCCAGCCCATGTCCAACAGCCACATAAAACCACACTGTGCCACATTTGTCTCTTCTTCCTCGTGGCACCCAACAGCTGAGAGCTCATGAGAGCCCTTCCCAAGCTCCTCCCCAGGGCAGCTCTCAACCACCAACCTCTATCTAGTTACTACACGTGCCCCAAGGCTCAGTCATCTGCAACTACACACTACAGACACCAAATCTCCACCTTTCACAGGAGAGCAAACTGGGGGCCAGGGAGAGAAGTGATTTATCCAAGCAGAACAACTCAGCAGAGCAACATGGCTGGCTGCCAATCCCCCCCTCAACCTAGTGTTCTTCCTTCCTGCTGCAATAACAGGCAGGCTGGCTCCTGCTCATTTTCATAGGGGCCTGTCCTTCGCCTAATTCAGCCCAGCAGCACTTCAACAGATGACGAAATAAATGAAAAATTTGGAGTTCCCATTGTGGCTCAGCAAGTTGAGAACCTGACATGGTGTCCACAAGGATGTGGGTTTGATCCTGGGCCTCGCTCAGTGGGTTAAGGATCTGGCATTGCCACAAGCTGCGGCATAGGTCGAAGATGTAGCTAAGATCCAGTGTTGCCATGGCTGTGGCATAGGTCAGCAGCTGCAGCTCTGATTCCCCTAGCCCCTAGTCCAGGAACTTTCATATGCCGCAGGTACTATCATAAAAACAAACAAACAAAAAAATTCATGAGCAGGCACGAAGACTCAACGGAAAAAAACTTGGATTTTAAACTCATACTTTTGGAGGGAATGCCCAGCAAGCGAGCTGGGGGCAGTTCCCTGGTCTAAGTTCCTCACCTGTAGAGAGAGTAACACACTGTGACTCTTGGCACAATGCCAACCACGGGGCAGGCACTCAGAGCTCTGCTGTCACGTCCTGCTTCCAGGGTCACATTCAAAATGTCTCCAACCTTAGGATACTAATTAGCACAAAAAGTTACTGTTAAAGTAAAATTAAAAGTCCAGTTCCTCAGTCATATTATCAACATTTCAAAGACTCAATAGCCACCTGTCCAGTGGCTACCATATTGGACATCACAGATCCAGAATACTACCCATCATCACAGAGAAAGTAGGGCTGGTTCAGCAGGTAAGAGAATAGTCCTCGGACTGCACACCTTCTTCAGCACCTCTAAAATCGCAAAAAGCCACCAGGAATGTATTCAGATATGAATTTCTATTCTGAAACACACAATTACCTAGTTTAGTGGTTTAATGTGCAAAAGTCAGACAAGTCTTACAATGAAACTGGATAGGCAAAAAAGCTCTGTGTTTGAAAAATATATATTATTTCTCAAATGTGGACTTTACAGAGTTTATGCTGGTATCAGCATATTCTACAGCAGAAGGCTCTATAAATGCAAAACCACTGTCTTCATCAAACGAATACTGTAAACATCAGCAGGAATAAAAACCTCAACACCTACACCACTGTCAGCAGCACATGAAACACCCCATTAACATCCAAAACCTCACACTCTACAAACTCTCATTTAAATACCAAAGGCTAAAAACATATATTCAAAAGTTTATTTTTTCTCTATAACCCTGTATAGAAAAAACTAAGATTCCCAGACTTCCAGGATATAACTAAATTATTCAAAACTTTGCTATTAATAACTATTACCAAATTCAAATCATATTACTACTTCTTTGTGGAAAGGCAGAATTAAGTAGAGGTTAGAAAACCATTATTAAATCACCCACTACTTCACAATATTAAATGAACACACAGGCTTAAGGTTTTAAAAGCCTGGGGCTCCCTCAGAACTGCCACTGGATTACGCAGGCAGAAAATATGACCAGGAAGAGAAGACAGGTGACTTTCATGCTAAAAGTGAAGGACAAAAGCCCAAAAACTAAAGAAAATACTTGTAAAGTCTGTGTAAGCTTTGAGTTGTAGAGCTAAGGGGGAAAATAAAATTATTTCAACTTTTGAGGGTAAAGTAATATAAGTAAAATACACTGGCAAATATCTGTAAGTAAGAAGGAGAACCAAAGAGAAACCCCTGGAAGAAAAGAGGAGCTTTTTCCCCAGAACATTTCTATGCACACCCAACATTTCCTAAATTACTCAGTATTCAGAAGACACTTTCCCATTTATATGTAAATGGCCTTACATTGTCAAGTCAAATTGAAACTAAATCCAATTGTGCGCAAAGTATACTTTTTTCTTAAAACATGTTAGGATTAGTAGCTTTTTGCAAAATGTCTCTATCATCAAAGTAGTGCTCTGATATTAAATAAAGCATCTTTATACCAAGATCCTGTCTTCTAAAATTTTAAGTAGCCATAATTAAATAACTCTCTGAATTTAGAGAGCATCCTTCCAAAAAATAAATAATTAATTATTATGTCCAACAGGTACTTTGGTTACCAAGCCAAAAGCAACAGAGCACTCATGTCCTCTTAAAAGATCAGCATTTTCCCATGTTTCTGCACTCAGAATGTGCTGCAGATTAACTGGAAGTGTAGAGGCCATTGAGAGCCAGGAATAATCCAGGCGTTTGATATTCCCCCTCCCTTCATATGGAAATGCCATTCAGGGGCTCCACTTTCCTAGGGACAAAGTGATTTTTGATAGTGAGTGAAATGTAAATCTCGTGAGAAAGGCATTACTCTGACCAGAGAACTATATACCGGTGTGCATCACAATAACTCCCGTGAGGGACATTCAAAGTTTTAGAAGACAGATTACAGAAAATTTTTTTCAATGTGTCAGAGTTGGAAATTTTGCCAAATAATAAAAATGAGAAGGCAGTTCTTAAGCCAGGAAGAGATGAAAGCCTACTCAATCCCTGAAGTGAAGAATAATGTTAAAACAAGCCTCACTCCTCACAGAATCTACAAGAGAAATACACTGCAATATATCCAACTCACTCCTGGCTATCTATCTTTAATACATTTTCTTCCTGCCATTAGACTAAGGAACACTATATATCTTCGCTTTGATCCATCCGCTAATAATCTTAGTAACACTGAATTTTAAAATGCCTGGTATTTAAAATACAAAAGGCTGGCAAATATTCAAAACTGGAAATGTGTAAGAAGTAGAGAAAATAAGACCAATATAAGTTGCTAAATGTACAATTTGTTCTGTAAGTGCAAGTTTTATTTCCTTAACAATCCCTTGGTATAGAGATGCCTACTCAACAGGTAGAGTGTAACAGTATCTAAGGTCACTTCTCATTCCACATGGAAAGAAGACATTCACTAGCAAGTGCTACAGAGACTGATCAAAGTCCCAGGATGGTTCAGTTAGCTTTTCCCTCGTGATCACAATTAACTAAGATAAAGACCTTATACATAGCCAGCACATATTACTGAGCTATTTCCATATCACCAAAACAGTTTTGCTGTTAACATCTACATTTTCAAATAAATTCTTATATCCTCCTTAAGAAAAGGAATATTACAAATGAAATCCAAAATGTGGCTCTGTTCCATCTGGTAAAAAAAAAATCCTGTAAAAGACCACAAATAACTAATTCAACAGTGCATTCAGCATTCAACAATGTCCATAATTCTTGGCAACTATTTGACTGGTATGAATAAACACCACTTCCAAAAAACACAATGCCCTCTTGAAGCCCACATCACTAAAACGAGGACATGTCCTTACACTTTTATGCCCATCAGTACCCGCTCCCATTTCAGAGTTTCCGGCAACTTGTGTCATTCAAAATCCTCCACACACATTAGGTACAGATTCTCAGTCTTCTCAATCCCACTGACCTTCCTGTCAAGTTCCCTTTCTGGGGGTGAGACCAGGCATGCATCTACTCCAAGACTGCAAATCAAGACCTACCTCATTTGGACCACACCTCGTCATCCTAGCACTTTTCCCATCCAGGGAGGAAAGAGCAAGGAAGGGTTTTGGTTGGTCAACTCAGCCCCTGGTTCAATTTCTGGCTTGGCCCTTAACTATCGCAAGAGGGATTATTCTAGTTCTTGGCTGTAAACAGTGGTAAGGATGCTCATTTTGAGGAGCACCACTGGGCCCAATCCCCCTCCATCCCAGCCTATGGAGAACACATACCTCTGAACCACAGGCCACATCCATCAAACTGGAATTGTGGTACCACTCAAAACTCCTCTGCTGCAGCTATCTCCCCAGCTCACAACACTGACTGCCACTCTCACCCTAACTCCCCACCCCGATACTTCCACAGCTGGTTTCCACAGCTCAGGTCACTCCTTGATGGACAGAGAGTCATAAAATTATGCCGGGTTCAACACAAATGCATGATTATTAATTTTTCTTTGTTGATTATTGATGATCTCTACCAAAGCATGACCAATTTTCTCATTTTTTCAGTTCTCATCCATATTCCAGACACCTCCTCACTTAAATGAACTCGTGTTCCCAATTAAGAACAAGATAAGGGAGTTCCTGTTGTGGCAAAGTGGTTAACGAATCCGACTAGGAACCATGAGGTGGCGGGTTCCGTCCCTGCCCTTGCTCAGTGGGTTAACGATCCGGCGTTGCCGTGAGCTGTGGTGTAGGTTGCAGACGCGGCTCGGATCCCGAGTTGCTGTGGCTCTGGCATAGGCCGGCAGCTACAGCTCCGATCCGACCCCTAGCCTAGGAACCTCCATATGCCGCGGGAGCGGCCCAAGAAATAGCAACAACAACAACAACAACAAAGACAAAAAAAAAAAAAAAAAAAAAAAGAACAAGATAAACGCCATCTTCTCCACCATTTCACTCTTCCTCCCCTATTTTTTCTGCTGCTGTAAAAGTGGATTAATAGTCTTCCTTTCCAGAGTTCCCATTGTGGCACAGTAGAAACGAATCCAACTAGTATCCATGAGGATGTGGATTCGATGCCTGGCCTTACTCAGTGAGTTAATGATTCGGCATTGCTGAGAGCTGTGGTGTAGGTCACAGACGTGGCTCGGATCCCACGTTGCTATGGCTGTGGTATAGGCTAGCAGCTGTAGCTCTGATATGAACCCTAGCCTAAGAACTTCCCTCTACAGCGTATGGCCCTAAAAAGCAAAATTAAAAAAAAATAAAAAAAAGTTTTCCTTTCCCAAACTGTCCTTTTCCCCAAGGAGTTCCTTCCCTGTATTCTTCACAGACCTACACCTACACTACTGACATTTTTAGGAACATCATCCTTCCAGGTGGCTTCCACCATCACAACAATGCTCAATCTGACACCTGTAGATAGTGCTTCTGGATCTGACAGGACTGTATGTATTAGACCAACCCAGGACAAGATAGACTCATAAAAGAAAACTATGAATAGCTTTAGGAATTAAAAAAAAAAAAAACAACAAAAAAAACACATAGTTCACATCATACCAGTGAAATACTGAAAGCACTCTTCCATAGCTTGGGAACAAAGCAAGGACGTGCACTCTCACCACTGCTGTTCTACTCGGTAGTGTACACACATTCCAGCCAGTGAGGGAAGGAGGGAGGGAGGGAAGAAAGAAGGAAGGAGCAAACAGATTGTAAAGGGAGGAATAAAACTCTCCCTATTTGAAGATGATACAAGTATCTATACAGAAAACGTCAAGAAATCTACAAAACCACTCTTAGCACTAAAACTTGAATTCAGCAACATACATACATACATACAAAAATCAACCATAGTTCTATACAATAGCAACAAACATGTGGAAACCAAAATTTAAAATACCGTACCAGTTATAACCACTAAAAACAAAAAAAAAAAAAAAAAAAAGAAAGAAATACTTCAGAATAAATTTAACACAGTGAAAACTACAAAATGCTGATAAAAGCATCCAAGGAAAGATATATTACATAAAGGGAAAATAATTCTATGAATGGATAGCTACTTCTCATAAAAAATGGGGAGTTTCGGGAGTTCCCGTCGTGGCGCAGTGGTTAACGAATCCGACTAGGAACCATGAGGTTGCGGGTTCGGTCCCTGCCCTTGCTCAGTGGGTTAACGATCCGGCATTGCCGTGAACTGTGGTGTAGGTTGCAGACGCGGCTCGGATCCCGTGTTGCTGTGGCTCTGGCGTAGGCCGGCGGCTACAGCTCCAATTCGACCCCTAGCCTGGGAACCTCCATATGCTGCGGGAGCGGCCCAAGCAATAGCAACAACAACAACAACAAAAGACAAAAAAAAAAAAAATGGGGAGTTTCTATTGTGGCTCAGTGGGTTAAAAACTCGACTAGTATCCATGAGGATTCAAGTTCAATCCCTGGCATTGCTCAGTGGATTAAGGATCTGGCATTGCCACAAGCTGTGGTGTAGGTCACAGACATGGCTCTGATCTGGTGTTGCTGTGGCTGTGGTACAGGCTGGCAGCTGCAGCTCTGATTCAACCCCTAGACTGGTAATTTCCATGTACCACTGGTACAGTCCTAAAAAGAAGAAAAAAGAAAGACAGACAGCAGCCTAGTCTGAAATGACTCTGAAAATACAGTAAGATATAGGAGTTCCCGCTGTGGCGCAGTGGCTAACGAATCTGACTAAGAACCATGAGGTTTCAGGTTTGATCCCTGCCCTTGCTCAGTGGGTTAAAGATCCGGCGTTGCTGTGAACTGTGGTGTGGGTTGCAGACGAGGCTCAGATCTGGCATTGCTGTGGCTCTGGCGCAGGCCAGTGGTTACAGCTCTGATTAGACCCCTAGCCTGGGAACCTCCATATGCCACGGGAGCAGCTCAAGAAAAGGCAAAAAACAAAACAAACAAACAAAAAAAACCAGTAAGATATAAAGAAAAGAAAATAAATCAAAAACATTAAAAATTGGTGAATCTGTATGAAGGACAAATAGGAATTCTCTGTACTATTCTTACAACTTTTCTCTAAGTTTGAATTTATTCAAAATAAAAGGGAATTTATTTCAAGTCTGAATTTATTTTAAGATAAAAGTTTATGTAATCTGGAGTTCCTGTCATGGCACAGCGGAAACGAATCTGACTAGGAACCATGAGGTTGTGGGTTTGATCCCTGGCCTCGGTCAGTGGGTTAAGTAAGGATCCGGCATTGCCATGAGCTGTGGTATGGGTCGCAGACGCGGCTCAGATCTGGCATTGCTGTGGCTGTGGTGTAGGCCGGTAGCAACAGCTCTGATAAGACCCCTAGCCTGGGAACCTCCATATGCTGTAGGTGTGGCCCTAAAAAGACAAAAAAATAAAATAAAAATAAAAAGTTTATGTAATCTACAGATGATTTAAAGTTCAGGGGAGGATGTATTGGGCTACAGGTAAATTCAAGGCTATTTTATATAAGGGAACTGAGCCTCCACTGATTTTGATAACTGCAGGAGTCCTAGAACCACTCCTCCACAGGTACCAAGGGACACATAAAATCAGACAGAAAAAAAGGGGAGTGTATAATGTCAATACAGTGATCAGAATTAATCCTACCATGCATTAATTGCAAAATCACTAATTTCCTCCATCTTTTAAGCATTAAAACATCTCACAAAATGTGAATTTGGCTTTCTGTCCCTTTTGGATTAGCACTGATGGGTTCTGACAAGGCTATTAACATGCTCCATGATGTCATCTGGAGAGCAGCTTTTTTAGCTTAATATAGAAATAAAAGCATTTAGCAATTAAGCTTAGAAGTAACTATGCAACCTCTGTTCGGAGAAAATCAGGCAGCACTAGGTACAAACCTGGTACAGAGGAACTTCCAGCCTCCACAGACAAACCACTGAAGCCCCCTCTTTCTTTGCATGGTCCTAGCTCGTGGTAACGTGTGGTAATCACTTTCATCATTCTCAAAGCCTTCTTCTGACATCATTAATGGCATTTCATCCAGATGGGCAGATTCATCTTCCAGCTGGTACCTGGATAAAGGTAAGAAGAAAGCACTGAAGCAGGCCAAGCAGTTTCCTGCCTATAGTCGGAGTTTCCTTTAGGGCAAGAGCTGGCCCAATTCTACTTATCACACTTTTCTTTTGTCCCCATACAAAGCTGCACAGTAACACTACTTTCCTTTGCAAAAAACTTAACCAAGGAAGCTGTCATTACCATTCCCATGAGTGGGACTCTCCAAGCAGCACCCCCCACAGTGCAGTCAGGTCAACAGAGCCACCCTGCAGTGTGTTCAATCCCAGAAGACAAAAATTAGTCATCTAAAAGCAAAAAATAAACACCTCCAACAAGTCACATCTAAATACTCTATATTACAGATTGATGAGAGGTAAAATTTGACTAAATTTACACACATCAACCAAAGACATGGAAGTGACCTGAACTATGAGGGTGGGTGTCTTATGTTCACAGGTGGGAACATGGTTCTGTGGCCTACTGTCAGAACTGACATGCAGAGAGAGCAAGAATGCTATGCCCCACTTACCTCTGTCTGTTATTCCCTTTACTAAAACTTTCTAGTCAATGAAAAACATCTCCTCCACAACCACAGTCTCTTTTAGAAAAGCTCAACAATCTGCTGATTCCAAACACAGGAAGCCTACCATCAAGAGTCCATTTTATCTTTCCTTAATCAGACATATTGAATTGTATATTTATTATGTCTCTTACCTTCCTAAGAACCTACAATTTGTCAGAAACTATAACAGAGATTCACAAATGTTATTTTACTTAATTTTACATCAAATCTTCATGATAGGCTTACCCTGATTTTAAAAATGAGGGCTGTCACTTGAATTGAAATTTCTCCTCACATCCTCTAAATCCATACAGAAGACAAAACCTACAGTGACAACATAACTAAGAGACAGACAATAATACTACGGTCTACTTAAACAAGACAGAAAACCTGAAACAGGATAAAGTCTAAGAAAATCACGTAAAGCACACTGTAATCAAACTACTGAAATCAAAGATGAAAAAATTCTTAAAAACGGCCAGTGAAAAACAACTTATTATGCATAGAGGCACATCCACTCAAATGTCCATGGACTTCTCGTAGAGAGAAATGGAGGCCAGAGGATGAAGCTGGGCTGGGGATGGGTAGCACTGGGTAGCTCTGCAGCAGCTTTGGAGGGATGCTGAGATAAGAACTGATTGAGAGCTACAAGAGACATCTGGAGCCTTACTCTGCAGCCCCCAAACCTACCCACCCAGGTAACCATGTCTCCCTCCTCCAAAGAACAATGGGAGTACATCCCATGAGGAAGGAGACTGAGCAGGAAACAAGACTGAGTGAAAGAAACAGTAAATGTGCTAGTCCTGAACCCTAAAATTAATAATCAGTGTGGAAGACATGAGGGGGAGAAATCAGCACCAGTTATTGCAAGCTCAGACTGTCAGGCATCACTCTAAGCAATTCACATATATTCATCTAATTCCTAGTTTTAGACTTTTTTTTTTTTTTTTTTTTTTTTTTTTTTGTCTTTTGAGGGCCATATCTGAGGTATATGGAGGTTCCCAGGCTAGGGGTTGAATCAGAGCTGTAGCTGGTGGCCTACACCACAGCCACGCAACTAGGGATCCCAGCCAAGTTTGCAACCTACGCCACAGCTCACAGCAACACCGGATCCTTAACCCACTGAGCAAGGCCAGGGATTGAACCCAAGTTCTCATGGATACTAGTCGGGTTTGTTAACCACTGAGCCAGGACGGGAACTCCCTAGTTTTAGACAATTGACATAGAAAAGTTTACTAGGAGAAAGAACAAGAACTCAAATATTGATAGACAAAGGTGGAACATACGTACAATGGAATATCATTCAGACTTAAAGAAAATTGATACAAGCCAGGATATGAACTTAGAGGACATTATGTTCAGTGAAACAAGCCAGACATGAAAAGACAAATATTGAATGATTCAACTTACATGAGGTCCCTAGAGTAGCCAAATGCAGAGACAGAGGCAGGCAGAGGTCATGGGGGGTGGCGGGGGGTGGGGGGGGTTGGTCAGTGTTTAGTGTGGACAGAGTTTCAACCTGGGAAGGTGAAAGAAAGAGTTTCATGGGGAGGTGCTGGTGGTAGCTGCACAACAATGGGGAAGTGGCTTCGTGCCACTGTTCTGTGCACTTAAAAATGGTGAAGATGGTAACTCTCAGGTTACATATACTTTAGCACAATTTTTTTAAAAAGAAAAAATTTCTGTGAATATTGCTGATGACGCCCTGGTCCCCAGCAGCCAAGTAACCATGGGAAGATGGGCACTCCCTCATCACTACCTTGTTCCCCATGTGCCCTTCCCATGAGGCCCTTTCTCTCCACCCTCCCACTGACTGGCTGCCACAGCCAGTGTACTGCTGAATTGTTACACAATGGGCAAGTCCCCTCAAGTGAGTGATCATCTGGGAACAGGCTGGTCAATCAGACAATAAACTAGAATAAAAAAGAATTCCGGAAGGCTTCTCAGACCAAGAGGCCAGGGAAAATGTATGGATAAAGTTTACTGAGTCCTTATTACAGCCAGGACTCTGGAGGCCTGTATTCTGCATCATTGAAGAAGAAAAGTTTAAAGCAAACGTGAAACTGGAGGAAATATATGCAGCACATTGACAGAAAAATGATTCTTTATACGCAGTTCTCACAAATCCATAAAAAGGCAAACACTTTGACTGACAGACGAACAAAGACAATTCACAAAGGAAGAAACATAGCTATACTCACAAAACTGTGCTCCACCACGTTAGGAACTCCAACCCTTTCCATACACACTGAAGTGCCTACTGTGTGCTAGCGCTCTCCCAAGCCCTGCAGGTACATAAGTGAAGAGACACACAAAGCCCTGCTCACACAGGGCTGAAGTACTAACAAGACAAAAACAGGAAATGTGCGAGGAAGAGAATAAAGGAGGTGATAAAACTGGAAATGACAAGAGGGATGTTCCTTAGGTCAAGGAAGTTGAGTTTCAAGAAGTGACTAAAAAGACCTAGAAGGGGCTGCAGAGCCCAGAGGCCCCAAGAATGGAGAAAGACAGTGTGGCAGGAGGTGTAAGCCAAGTGGAGGAACACCAAGCAGCTGAAGACATCAGCAGCAAGCCTCATAGGCTTGGGAAGCCAAACAGAGTTTAGTGAAGTCTAAGTGGAAAGGGGAAGTTTGTGGAAGTTTTTAAATCTGGGAAGAATTTCTGTTTTCAAAAAGTACTTTTAAAATATGCAAATTAAAACAAATGAAAAAAACAATTGGTAACATTTGCCATGGCCAACAGTCTTGGGTCACCAGACACTCTTAATTGCTGTTAAGAATGTCAACAACTTTTTGGAGTTCCCGTCGTGGCGCAGTGGTTAACGAATCCGACTAGGAACCATGGGGTTGCGGGTTCGGTCCCTGCCCTTGCTCAGTGGGTTAACGATCCGGCGTTGCCGTGAGCTGTGGTGTAGGTTGCAGACGCGGCTCGGATCCCGCGTTGCTGTGCCTCTGGCGTAGGCCGGTGGCTACAGTTCCGATTCAACCCCTAGCCTGGGAACCTCCATATGCCGCGGGAGCGGCCCAAGAAATAGCAACAACAACAACAAAAGACAAAAAAAAAGACAAAGGCAAAAAAAAGAATGTCAACAACTTTTTTATCACCATGCTGTGCCGGTCACCCAACAAGCATGGAAAAGCCTTAATATCAATGATTAGAGTTGCTTAATATATGATGGGATACCATACTGTTACCAAAAATAAGAAGGAAGAAGACCTCAGGCTGAAAGCCAATGTTAGAGGTGGCAGTCACTATTTTCACCCCTAATTTGAATACCTTACTCCACTCATCAAAGAGATAGTTGTTTTAATCTCTCCATATCATCTACAGACAACTCCAATTACTAACATCCCTACAGCAAGGAACCTATCTATCATTTTACACAGTTTAGGCAAAAGATTACATGACCTAAAACAGAATTAATATTTTTCCTCTCAAAAATTCCTTTTTCTTACTTCAGTGTGAGATCACTTCATTTAAAATAGTCATCTAGAAAATGTTTATACAAAATGCAATTAAAATTCAAAACAGCCCTTAAATATATTATAACATAGTATACAAAATGAGATTTTTCTTAGTTTTTTCATTAAGTTCTTTCAGGAGCTGTGTTGCATTTTAGCAAAAGTCACAATCTTATCAAGTCTAATGCTAGAAAAGTAGTACAATGAGTCTGAAAGATAATGAACATAAGCAACATCATGTTTAGTAACCTCAACTTCGGAAATGGAGCCTTTGAACTGGCAAGCAATTTATTCCATTTCCAAAGCAATTTTCCTATTGTATTGAAAATTTTATCTCAGTATTTAAAAACAATAAGATGATGAATAATGGATTTTTTCAGAGACAGAATAAGCAGAGAATCTTAAGTGTCTTTGTTGCCTGGTGTCATACACACTTAATTGGTTTGTCACTCAAGAAAAATCAACGTTTCCAGCAATTAAGTATAATTCTGGAAACATATTTTTCAAATGAGTAAAAACAATGTGAACAAAGACGACAGAATAGCTGATACCAAACCCAAGAGTACTGCTATGCTAAGATCTGAAGACAACTATCTTAACGGCTCCCAAAGGTTTAAAAAAATTAGGAACTTTCAACAAAACATTCAAGTACTGGAAGGCACATAATTTACATGTACCTAAGTAAAAGTAAGTCAATACAATAATGGTCTTAAACTAACATTTTTATCTTAGTACCTAACAGACATACTGTTTCCATTTTGATGAGAAACATTCCTGAGACGTCAACTGATATTAAAGTGAGAAAAACATTTAAAATAAGCCTAATGCTTAAACCTTCTTTAAGAAAAATAAACACTCCCTCTTTGCCTGAACATTAACAAAGCAGAAAAACAAAGCAACAAAATGCTACAAAGACACATGCGTGTTTCCTTCATCAAATACAGCTTCCAAGTTCAATTGTGTCACTGATGAGTCATTAATAAGCAGCAAAACTGCATGAACTACTGAGAAACTGGAACCCTCTCCCTCCTACAACAGCAGAGAAGATAAACACAATAGTTTAAAAAAATTTAAAGGAACAGTGCCACCGAAGCATGCTTTGACATCAGTAGCAAAAATAAGCCACAAGAACAAGGGTCAGGCAGTCCCTTAAGGCCGAGAGGTGCCCCAGCCATGAACTGTGTACACAGTAACCTCAGAGTTACCAATCCCTCTTATAAAATATTCTACAAAACAATTTCTTGAAGAAGAAATTACACCAATGCTATACATAAATTGCAACAAACTTCTGAAGTAGAGTTAATGGTACAATATATATGTAAATGCCAATCCTGGAAATTACAGGTGGGCAGGCCAGTTAGCTCCGGATACACAATCCAGTTGCCCAAAATGTGCTGTTCCAACCACCAACTCTATCTTCACGTTAATACTGTTAGTTTGGAAAATTAAGTAAAATATCTCTATTCTGGCAAGCATAAAAGAATTTCATAAACAAGTGAATTACAGAGTCCTTTTAAAGCAAATTCTGTATATTTTGAGAATTTATCTCTGATTCTAAGAAATCCTGGACCTGGGTACCTTGATAAATGCTGTCTTAAGAATCATTATGTACTTTAAAAAAAAAAAAAAAAAAAAAGCTTTCAATTGCAAATGATCACAGCAAAGGAAAAGGTTCATCTTTATAGCTAGTGAAATATTTTTTATTTTTTCTAAATTTTTTTTTTTGTCTTTTTGTCTGTTTAGGGCCACACCCACAGCATACAGTTATTCACAGGCTAGGGGTCCAATCAGAGCTGTAGCGGCCAGCCTACCCCACAGCCACAGCAACACCAGACCCGAGATGTGTCTGCGACCTACACCACAGCTCATGGCAACACTAGATCCTTAACCCACTGAGTGAGAGCAGGGATCGAACATGCAACCTCATGGTTCCTAGCTGGATTCATTTCTGCTGCGCCACAATGGGAATGCCAGTAAAATACTTTTTTAGATCATCCTAAGTGTAAAATTTTTAAGATTCAGAGAAAATCGTGTATAGACACTTGGAATGAGAAAACTAACACTTAAAAAAATTGCATTGTCTCTACCAAGAAACACACTAATATTTTAGAGATAATAAGACAACAGCCATCTGTTCTCAGAATGAGTCTCTTTTTAAAACAGACGACTTAAATTAGGTCCACAGTCTCACAGCATAACACCAAAATGTCCAGGATACAAATAAAAATCACTCATCATACACACACACACACACCCCTTAAAAAAAAAAAAAACAAAGAAAAATCTTAACTTGAATGAGAAAAGAGAATTAAGAGATGCTAACGTCAAAATGAAGCAGATGCTGAAATTATCTGACAAGAGTTTTAAAACATTCACCATAAAAATGTCTCAATAGGCAATTAAAAAACATGCCTTAAGCATATGAAAAAAATAGATTAATTAAAGCAATAGTTCATATGAGTTAAAATCAACTAAAATTGTGAAACTGAAAAATAAACAAACAACAAGGACAACAAAAACAGAGACTGGGTAGGCTGAACAGCAGAACAGACTAGACAGAGGAAAAATCAATGAACCTGAGGACAGAACAACAGAAATCACCCAATTGGAACAGTAAACAGATTTAAAACAAATGAACAGAACTAGTGACCATAGAGGACTAAAACAAAAGATCTCACAAGTTATCACCAGAGTATCAGAAAAAGTGATGAAAGAATGATCAAACAATATTTAAACAAATAACGGCTGAAAACTTCTATTTGACAAAAAATTCAAGATATTAAGTGGAACACTATAAACTCAAAGAAATCTATGGTAAGGCTATAATAATCAAACTCCTGAAAATTAAAGACAAAGGTTGAAAGTAGTGAAAAATGATGGCATCTTACCTACAAAGGAAAAATTATTCAAATGACACCAGATTTCTCATCAGAAATCATGGAGGCCAAAAAGAAGTAACATAAGGTTTTTTTAGTGCTGAAAGATAGAAACTGTATCTGGTAAAAATATCCTTTAGGAATGAAAAGGAAATAAGACACCCTCAGATGAAGGAAAACGAAGAGATTTGTTTCCCAGCAGACCTAACCTCAAAAAATAGCTGAGGAATTCTTAAAACAAAACAGAAACAACAAAATAAAAAATTCTGCAACACTGGGAAGTAAGAGAACAATAGAAACAGAAAATATATGAGTACAGTAGAAATTGACACAACACTGTAATCAACTGTACTTAAATTAAAAAAAAAAGAAAATAGGTCAATAAAAAAGGCCATTTTTCTCTTGAGAATTCTAAATTATGTTTGAAAGATGAAACAAAAACTAAAAAACTGATGTGCAATTCTAACTCAATGAAAGGGAAATATTTAAGTACTTCTACATATGTAAAATTTACATATAATTTTACAAGATACAGGCATACCTTGGAGATATTGTGGGTTTAGTTTAAGACCATCAGAATAAAGCAAATACGACAATAAACTGAATCAATGCAGAGTTGCCATGAACCTTCAATTTGTAAAAAACACAATAATGCAAAGCACAATAATGCAAAGCACAATAATGAGGCATGTCCATAACACATTACCAATAAGGGGGAATAAAGGGATGTAAGGTAAGGATTGTACACTATACTCAAACTGATAAGATACTGACACAAGTATATTGTGAGGAGTTATAAATATATAATGCAATACCTAGAACTACTGCTAAATAATATTTATACAAAGAGACCCAATGTAAAACACCATAGGCAAATCAAAATGGAATTCTAAAAGATGTGCAAGTAACTCACAAGAAAGCAGGAAAAAGAAAACAAACAAACAAAAACACAGGAAACAAAAAGCAAAATGCAGATGTTAAGCCTTAACTTATCAATCACTACACTAAATGCAAATGTTCTAAATACATCAGTCCTAAGACAAAGATTGGTAGAGTGGATAAAAAATACAAACCAACAATATGCTTACTAAAAGAAACTAACTTTAAATATAAGTAGGTTGAAAGTAAAAGGATAGAAAATTATATGCCTGGCAAACATTAATCAAAAGAAAGCAGGAGTGGCTATATTAATGTCAGCTAAAGTAAACCTCAGAGCAAAAAAAATTAGTAGAGAAAAGCAGGGAGATTACATAATGCTGAAAGCGTCAGTCCATCAAGAACACAAACCAATTTCAAACATGAATGCACCAAACAAGAGAACTATAATATGTGAAGCAAAAATTGATAAAACTAAAAGGAGAAATAGACAAATCCATTACTACAGTCAAGGGCCTTTAACTACCCATTCTCAATAACTGATAAAACAACTAGACAGTAAACCAGCAAGGAGAGAAGAACTCAATACCATTAACTAACAGGACCTAATCATATTCCAAAACTTTTCACCTGACACACATAACAGGAAACAATAAAAAAAAAAAAACCCATCCAATATACAAAGAACCAGAACATTCACAATATGAATTAGAGAAGACAACAAAGTGACACCAAAACTAAGATTAACTCAGATACTGAATATCAAGCAGCAAACATAAAAATACTTCAACAATCAATTTCAAATTCTCTTGAAACAAGAATTATAAAGTTTAAAAATATAGTAGTATAAACCTCACTGGATGGGATCGACAGTAGACTGAACATGATGTAGGACAGAATTAGGAAACTTGAGAACAAATAAATAGAATTTACAGTCTGAACAACACAGAGAAAAGAGTCTGGAGGTGAAAAAAAAAAGAGCCTAAAGGAATCATGTAACACTAACAAAAGATCCAATATTTGCATCATTGGAGTCCCAAAAAGAGAGGAGAAATGAAAGAGTATTTTAAGAAAAAAATGGCTAAAAACTCCCTAAATTTGGTGAAATAAACCCCAACAGATTCAAGAAGCTTAGTGAATACTAAATGAGTTAAACCCAAAGAATTAAGATACATCATAATTAAAACTTCTGAAAAATAAAGACAAAGAAAAAACTTTAAAGCAGCCAGAAAGAAATGAGACATAAAAGAACACCAATTTGAACAACAGACTGCCTATCAAAAACTCTGAAGGCTGGGAGGAAAGTGGAACAAGAGTTTTCAATCAGTAAGAAAAGAAGTGACAACCAGGAATTCTGTATGCAATAAAACTATCCTTGAGGAATAAATGAGAAATAAACACATTTCTAAAATGAAATTGGCTCAAAATTGGCTATAGGAAGGTCTTGAAATAGAAAGGAAACAAAACAAAACAAAAAAGAGAATCCTGGAACATCAAGAAGGAAGAACAGAAAGATCAAAAATATCAGTACATATAATAAATTATCTTTATCATCATGAGTTTTATAAACCCTATTTGATTATTTAAACAAAAAGTATAACACTATCTAATACTCAGCACATGACATTTAAATTGCAGGGGAGAGAAGGCAGATAAAGTAATCAAAATGAATAGATTTACACATTTCAGTCCACATAGTAAAATACTAACAATACACTATGGTGTATTGTCACTATGGTGATAAGTCCATATGTATACTGTAATACCCAAAGCAAAAACCACAGAAAAGACTCACACTAAAAAATACTTTAGAGATATCAAAAAAGCATTCATGGAAAAAGAAGGCAAGAGAAATAGGAATGAGAATCAGATGATTCTCACACTTAAACACTAATGGCACTCTTAAGCTCTGATGTATCAATAATTACTTTAAATGTAACATGTAAACCAAAGGATAGAGATTGACAGACCGAATAATGGAAAAACATGATCCAACAGAAACTCACTACAAATTCAACAACATAGAAAGGCTGAAAGATAGATTGCATAGGTTGAAAGCTAACACAATGCAAACAGTCCACAAAAAGCTAGAGCGGATAAATTAGTCTACTAGACTCCAGAGTCAAGAAAATTACCAGAGACCCAAAGAGACACAAGCCATATTGAAGTCATAGGGATCCTAAATGTATATATATATACCAAATGACTGAGCCTTAAAATACATGAAGCAAAAATAGATGCGAGCTTTGATGAAAACCTATTGTGAAACAGGTGGCATATTTTCAAATAATATCTCCTAAAATCACCCACCTGAGAATATTACTAATGCAATTACTCTTATATAGGTAATGTCAAGGAAGAAAGATTTCTGGAGAATCCACTTTTGGCCAAACACTACAAACGAACACCTATTAACTTCTCCTGTAATCTTCAAACAATCCTATAAGAAAAACTATTCTCCCCCATTTTACAGCAGAGGAAATTAGGGCTCATAGTTTAAGTTACCTAAGATCATTAGGGCTCATAGTTTAAGTTACCTAAGATCAAACAGCTAGTATGTAAATGAACTAAGATTCAATTAAACTCTGTAACTTTATTAAGATGTACTCCTTTTACTATATGTTACAGCCTCTCAGATAGCCCAAGCCAGAAATTATTCTAAAACTTGAATCCTGAAGCAACTACATATTGAAATCTATATACCCTTCTTTATGTACTAAAGGTTGACTGCTTCTTTAATCCCTCAGGAAAAAAATTTTAACTACTAAAAAAGGCATTATTTCTCCTTTTTATAAGTTTTCTTTTTGTAACTCTCTTATCACTTACACGTGTAGTATTCTTCCCTTTGGGTGAGAAATTAGAGCTAAAACCAACTAGGGTATGAGACTTGCATTTGAAACTAAAGGTGTGCACTTTTAAATTCCATTGCTTAACCAACTATGGTCACATTAAAGAGTTTAATCTTTCTGAACCTCTGTTTCCCATTCTTAAAAGCAAAAATTCTTGTCCACAAAAAGTACTTGGTACATATACGTTTAAGTAAAAAGTGTACCTAGTAAACAAACTGAAATGTCTTCACTCGCTCTTTACATTTGGGGAAGTGATTCCCTACAAGGTTTGCATTTCTAACGCTAACTTGGAAGTTGTATCTTCCAGCTTCAAATTTCCATGGTGACACAGTAAGTTTCAGAGACACAACTGCGTGATCCGAGCCGCGGGAATGCCCAGCGGTGCCTGTGTTACTGAGGGACCCGAGGCTGTTCCCTCTCTCCGCTGAGTACGGCGGCCAGGGCATCCGTGTCGGGGCAGCGCCTGGGCCCCTCTCGGAGACTGAATGGCCTCCCCGAGCTCAGGCGCGCCGGCGGGGTTCCGGGGGCGGCCCATCTGAGCACACCCCACCTGGGCACACCCCACCCGGGCCGGGGAGGGGCGCCGAGGCGGGAGGAGGGACAGCCCGGTCGTTACCTGCTGGGCCGCTCGGCCCCCGGCCCGGGCCCCGCTGCGCTGAAGTAGGCCGCGCGTTTGCGGTAGGCCGCCGCCGCCGCTGCGCTGCGCACCGGGTACAGAGGGATCTGGTCCGCCATATTCTGGCCGCCACCTTTCCGCCCCTCCCAGATCCCCCTCGGTTCGCAGCCTTTCCCCTCCCTCTCCCCTCAGCTTCAACCCGGCTGAGGCACAGCCCGCGCGCCCTGCCCCTCCACCATGCGTCGGGGCTTGATGGCGTCACCACGCGTCCGGGCCCGATGACGACAACGCCGGCGAAGGTGAGAGAAGTGTGGCAAAGGTTCCGAGGCCCCACCTCTGCGTGGCGGCGACCGATGACATCACCGCGCGGCGAGCGCGCTGTGCAGGGCGCGTGCGCGCATGCGCGGCGGGCTGACCATTCCAAAGCGGAGCTGGGTGGGGCTGCTGAGCAACTCTGGAGCTTGGGAGGTCGCGCAGGTTGGGTTCGTCCCTGGCCGGAGTTCCTCCCTGACACCGGATCGAGGCCACCGAGCGCCTTGCCGCGCACGCCCGGGACCCCAGCTCACGGGAGCATGGCCCACCTCAGCGCAGTGCGTAATCTCGGCGTCCTGCCGGGCCGACCCGACCCCACCTCCCTGCTTGGTCCAGTGGCGCCCGTGCGCACCCGGTCCCTGCAGGTCCCCCTCGGGTAAATAAAGACTGGTGACTAGTTCCTGTTTCCATAGTAGCGTGAAGGTCTGGAGTGTCCAGCACGTGTCGGTGGGAAGGTTGTGTTTGAGGAAACTCTGGAATTCCGATCTCTTCGCTCGATAGGCTGAAGCTAGCCTCCCTCCCCCGTCTTCCCTGCGGCTCCCAGCCAGGAACTGCCTGAGAAAGCCCCGACCGCGGTACTCTGGTGGTGCGTGTTCTGTAGCTGCGCAGCCTCTCTTAGCGCCGCACGAGTGCCTTTCTACTGGTGGCCCCCGCTTTCCCTGAAGCCTCTAACCTTACCCTGGAGAATCAAGTATAGGAATACTTGAAAAAAAATTCCCTGTATGTATTATTTCCTAAGATTTCATTATTCCCATAAATTGCTTGCAATGAATGGTCTAACAGTTTACGTCCTCAGAGTCCTGAATTTTGCAATTAAGTTATTAGGTTATATTTACGTTTGTTATTAATTTATAGTTTAGGAATCTGGTCTGAACCTCAGCTTTTTAAATTTGAGGTTTTCCTCCTGGCCAAATACGTGGTCATACTTCCAAACCATGTATTAAGTGAATAGGTTTTATTTTCCAAGATCCAAAATGCTCAGGGTGCAGCAGTGAAGTCTTCGCTCTGCCCACTCCCAGGAGGTGGGCATTTTGGTAACAGCTGCCTGGGAACCGGCAAGGAGGTGTGGTCAGTCTTGAGAGGCTGCTGCCCTCCCCACCCCCCGCGGTCCAGTCACTTCTCAGGAGGATGCTGGCTCCAGAAGTGCCCCAGCAGCCCCCAGTTCTGCAGAACACAGAATACCCGACAGCACTCCTCTTTTGAAATGGCCCCATACTGCTCACTTGCCCAATCAGCCAAAGGAGGGCCGTCAAAATTACCTGAAGACCCTGCAGGACATCTCCCCCACCCCCAAAACCATCTTGATGGACACTCAGTGTCTCCTCCTTTTACTCTCAGAAATGCTGTCCTTTCTAACACCCTTGATCACTTGCTGAAAGGAGTGGCAGCAGATGGATCCCTGGCTACAAAGTTGTAACAGTCTTCATTAATTTTGTCTCAGACTTACTTTTGTCTTTGACAGTTTGGGTTGTTTATTTCAGTGACCACACTACTTATTTCAAAGATTTCTCATCCATTCTTTCTTTTATCCATTTATTTTTATTTCATTTCTGCCTACCTGTTTTGTTTCATACCTTTGATTATCTGGAGTGAAAAATATTTTACTCGTTGCTGTGTTAACTGTCTTTCTTAGCATTAGATTTCTTCACATGTCTTGGAATTCGTTTGCAGGCACATTTTAAGTGACTCTTTCTGTCCTCACTCCCTGTTTAGCGTTGTTGCTGCTGCTTCCATCCTCTGCCAAGAACCCAAGCCCACATGGCATCTCAAGGCTGTAGTATGGGGTAGTGTGCCAGGCCTGGAATCTGGAGGCAGCTGGATTAATTCTTGGTCTTCAGTTTGGGTCTTTGTCATCCTACATCTAGGCTTCCAGCCTGCAAGAAAACTTCAGGCAGCAGTCAGTAACAGGATTTGGTTGGTTGGTTGGTAGGTTGTCACTGGGTTTGTTTAGCTTCCTACCCTGAATAGGACAGCCTCACCCAAGCCCTTGGTCCACACCCCCATCACCTATTCCCAGACCCAGAAGCCAGCAGGCGGAGCCCTCACACCACTCTATTTTTGGTCCAGTAACTGTTGTTTGCTGTGTCTTCATTTTGTTTTCATAATTTACGTATCCATTATGGCTGTGTGTTTGAAACAGTGTGTTCAACATGAAATTCTAGATTCTAGACTCATCTTGACTAAATATTTCCATGTATTATTTTTTAAAAACTTACACATTTAAAAAATTAATATTCTTAAGTAGTCACGCCCACTTTCTGGTTGCCAGTTTGCTACTTAAGTGCTTTTTATGTGACTTAGATGCCAACCACAACCACTCCATGAACCCAGGTTTCGAAGGTAAGTGACCTCCTAATTCCTAAATGAACTTTCTCATCTTTCCCTCCCTCAGCTCTTACAACAGCACTGTCAACACCAACCAGCTAGATAACCACTCTCAGCAACCAATGCTGTTACACCAGCTAGTTAATCACACTTGACAATGGATATTGTTATACCAGGTGCTCAACTACTTCAACAACTAACATGGTTAACACCAACCAGCTAGATAACCACTCTCAACAACTGATATTGTACACCAGCTAGATAACCACTGTCGACAACTGATATTGTTATGCCAGCTAGTTAATCACACTTGACAACTGACATTGTTACACCAGCTAGGTAACCACATCAACAACTGACAACCCCAAAGATTATAGTTTATTGTCCTGTAGGTTATTAGGCAGTTTTGTATATAACCCAGCAATCTTACCCTAACATTCCTGTGTTAAATTGCCTCTAAATACTTATGTCCTGAAATACTCTTGGAACAAGAGCTCCCTTTCACACACCCTCCCCAACTTGTCTTTTTGAGAATAAATAGCTTCCTTAGCAGGTATGAGGTGATATCTCATTATAGTTTTGATTTGCATTTCCCTGAAGATCAGTGAAATTTAGCATCTTTTCATATACCTGTAGGTCATTTGCATGTCATAGGAAGAATGTCTACTGAAGTCCTTTGCCCATTTTCAAAATGTGTTGTAATTGTTGTATTGTTGTCATTATTGTTACTGAGTTGTATAAATTTCTTATATATTTTGGATGTTAACCCTGTGCCAGATAAATGTTTTGCACATATTTTTCCCACCCCTGTTTTTTTTGTCTTTTGAGGGCCATACCTACAGCATACTGGAGTTCCCAGGCTAGGGGTCGAATCTGAGCTATATCCACCGGCCTTTGCCACAGCCACAGCAACACAGGATCTGAGTCTCATCTGTGACCTACACAGTAGCTCACGGCAACACTGGATCCTTTGCCTACTGAGTGAGGCCAGGGATTGAACCTGCATGCTCATGGATACTAGTCAGATTTGTTTCCACTGAGCCATGACAGGAATTCCCCAGTGCCATTTATTGAAGAAACCATCATTTCCCCATCATGTGTTCTCAACATTCTTGTCAGTGATTAGTTGACCATATGTAGGTTTATTTCTGGCTCTCTATTCTGTTCCATTGATCCAGATGTCTGGGGTATTTTTTTGGTGGGGGGGTTCTTTTTTGGCCACCCTGCAGCATATGGTCTTCCTGGGGCAGGGATCAGATCTGAGCCACAGTTGTGACCTACACCACAGCTGTGGCAACTCCGCATCCTTAATCCACAGTGCTGGGCCAAGGCTGGAACCTATGTCCCAGTGTTCTAGACACCACTGATCTTATTGTGCTACAATGGAAACTCCCTGTGTCTGTTTTTATGCCAATGTCATACTGTTTTGATTAACTCTGTAGCATTGTGTGAAATCAGGAAGTGTCATGCCTTCAGATTTATTCTTTTTCAAGATTACTTTGGCTATTCAGGGTTGTTTGTGGTTCCATATGAATTTTAGGATTGTTTTTTCTATTTCTGTGAAGAATGCCATTGGAATTTTGATAGAAACTGCATTGAATCTATAGATGGCTGTACGTGGTATGGATATCTTAACAATATTAATTCCTTTAATCCATGAACATGAGATGTCTTTCCATTTATTTGTTTTTTCCATTTCTTTCATCAATGTCTTATGGTTTTCAGCATACAGATCTTTCACCTCCTTGCTTAAATTTATCCCAAGTATTTTATTCTTTGGGGGGCTATTATAAATTGAGTTGCATAACTGAGACCACATCAGACCTGGGTGATGACCAGGAGTGCCACATCAAATGTCTGCGTTCTGGGATACACAGCATGGCTCCCTCCAGGCTGTTCCACCTCCCCTCACTTGCCAAGTGTGCAGCAGACAAGAAGCAGCAATTATGTCTAATAACTTTATTAGGTGTAATTTGCATCCACCTCTGAAAGGACGGGTGGTGTTTCTGGGAGCCACACATCAAACACAAGTGCTTCTTCATGACCCTGCCCCCAGCCACTCCGAGCACAGCGGTGTCCCTTTCTTCCTAGGAAGGACGGTACAATTTGTCACCATACAAATTATACTGTAGTTGTCATTGACATTCTTTTATCTGATAAATTACTTGTACTTACTATGCCAAAGGCAGTTTCTGAAAATTTTATATTGTGAAAATCTTAGTCTAAGTTGAGACAAAAAGGACTGGATGTCTTTTGACCATGGACAGAACGTGGGTCCTGATCACATGTGTCCAAGACTGTTTTCTGGAGGAAAAGCTGAGGCTGTTGGTACCCACTCACTCACATCCCCGTTGGAGGTGCCAGTGTCTCCCCTTAGCTACTGTCCAGTTGTGACAACACCACCACGCAGACCCAAATCCCGCACCCCTGCAGGACACAGCAAGGACCTGGCCGGTCAGGAATTGCTTCTAAGTGCTACTTGGAGGGTGTTTAGAACTTAATCTGGAAAAGCTTTATAAAATGTGCCACGGGTATTACACATCCACCTCTGAAAGCCATATGCTCAATGAGAAAATAGCACAAAGCTTCAGGAAAGCCCTCCAAAAGCCTTGTTAGTGTTTTTCTTTGAGAAAAAAAAAGGAAGGAAAATGTCTTTCCCTCACAAGAGAAGTGCACAGTCCTGGAGGCCGATGGCTGCTGGGGTTGAGGGCGTGAGCTGAGTGAAGACCCCCATCACTCGTCCTGGCACACGTGCCCCCCAGGCAGGCTGATCTCCTCAGCCCGTGGCTTAGCTATTTGGTACCAGTGGTAGCACCTTCCCCATCAGACTGTTAGGAAAAGGTCACAGGGTCATATATTTTAAGCATTTGGCCTTGCCCTGGTACAAAGTAAGTCATTTTAAGGTGAGGCTCTTATTCTCTTTTTGTAATTGTCAAAAAACAAAAATCCCCCCCCCCAAAAAAAAACTGTCATGGGAAAATGCATAGCAACCTGATGTCATTATTTAGGATGTTTCTAAAGGAAGTAGGGCAGCAGAGCCTGAGCCAGCATCCCATTCCTGTTCCGTGATCTGAAGGATGAGGGAAAGACCCTCAACTACACGAAGTTATAGTTTGCTACTGTGTCACCTGTGTTTCATTTGTCACAATAATTTAGATTCGAAAGGTTTTTTGTTTTTTTTTAGGCCACGTTGGCAACACATGAAGGTTCCCAGGCTAAGGGTCAAATGGGAACTGTAGCCACTGGCCTACACCACAGCTTACCGCAATGCCGGATCCTTAACCTCTGAGCAAGGCCAGGGATAGAACTTGTGCCCTCATGAATACTAGTCAGGTTTGTTTCCACTGAGCCACAATGAGAACCCCTGGATTCAACAGATTTTAAAATGTTTTCTTTCAAAAAAAATTTTTTTTCCAAATTAGATGATTCACAAGTTAGTATATTTTTTCTGTGATGGAGTCCAGACTAGGTTGATTGATTTAGAGGCAGAATTGCAGTGTAAGTGGTAGTGGAAACGTGTTACCAAGGAAATTACCTAGTGCCATAATATTATAACTCTCTACATTGACTGTGTATAAAACTACCTTTGTGCAAAATTACCACTCTGAATTTTTACCATGAGAATAGAGAACATGGAGTTCCCGTCGTGGCTCAGTGGTTAACGAATCCGACTAGGAACCATGAGGTTGCGGGTTCGGTCCCTGGCCTTGCTCAGTGGGTTAATGATCCGGCGTTGCCGTGAGCTGTGGTGTAGATTACAGATGCAGCTTGGATCCCGCGTTGCTGTGGCTCTGGCATAGGTCAGCTCTGGCACAGCTCCAATTAGACCCCTAGCCTGGGAACCTCCATATGCTGTGGGAGCAGCTCAAGAAATGGCTAGGGAACCTCCATATGCTGTGGGAGCAGCTCAAGAAATGGCAAAAAGACAAAAAAAAAAAAAAGAATAGAGAACATACTGAATAATCAGTGGTAATCATTGCCTTGGTTGATATAGTAAAAAAATACAGTAGGCTTAAGAGAGTGAGATGATAACAAAATATATACAGAATTAAGATTGCTAATTAAAACTAACCACCAAAGAAAATTGTCAACTGGTTAGAAAATGTGATTTTCTCAATTTTTTTTTCTCCAGGATTGGTTATGAGTTCTTGCACATTAAGCTGTTTGTGTATAAGAAGCAATCTGTCTTTGAAATAGACCCGGTAGTTCCCGTCGTGGCGCAGTGGTTAATGAATCCGACTGACTAGGAACCATGAGGTTGCGGGTTCGATCCCTGCCCTTGCTCAATGGGTTAACGATCCGGCGTTGCCGTGAACTGTGGTGTAGGTCACAGACGCGGCTTGGATCCCACGTTGCTGTGGTTCTGGAGTGGGCTGGTGGCTACAGCCCCGTTTAGACCCCTAGCCTGGAAACCTCCCATATGCTGCAGGAGCGGCCCAAGAAATGGCAAAAAAGACCAAAAAAAGAAAGAAAAGAAATAGACCCACCCAGTAAGTTCCATGTAGGGCCGCCCTTGAGGGGGTGCAGGGTCACTGTCACTGTGTGGTGGGAACTAGGACATTGGACATTCAGGGCTTGAATGTCCTGTGTGTGTACACACCTCAGATGCCAATTTGGGCCAGACCTGTGAAGTGAGGGGTGAGTGATCCCTTTTTTTGGTGTGTGGGGGGGGAGCTGCAGGTGAAACATATGGAAGTTCCCAGGGGTTGAATTGGAGCTGCAGCTGCCAGCCTACACCACAGCCATAGCAACAGCAACACTGAGTCTGAGCTGCATCTGCAAACACAGCTCATAGCAATTCTGGATCTTTAACCCACTGAACAGGACCAGGGATTGAACCCACATCCTCATGGATACTAGTCAGGTTCTTAACCTGCTGAGCCACAACAGGAACTCCGAAAGTGAGTGATCCTTGACTGTGGAAATCCCTGGAGGCCAACTGAGGTTCCAACACACTCAGTGGATGAGGGTGGTTACTCGGCTTGTGCCAGCAGCAAGGACATGGTGGGAGCATCGCATAGGAGCTGAAAGGCTGGAGACACGACAGCCATGGAGCTCCCTCTCTCCCAGTTCCAGGCATCTGGGCAATTTTACCAGGTTCTCTTCCATTGCTTGTCATTAGGAAGAGCAATGCAAGGCTCTTGGTAGGGGTGTAGAGCTACTAAATTACAATAAAAATAATCTTTCTCAGACCCCATGTTGCTGGATCCCATTTGTGTAAAATGTCCAGAACGAGCACATCCATGGAGACAGCAAGTAGGTTAGCGGCCTCTGGGGCTGGGGGAGAGAAGGGCAAGGGGTGGGATCACCAGTGCACAGGGGGTTCCTTTGGGAGTGAAGGAGAGCTTCCAAAATGAGATGGTGGTGACAGAGACATGACTCTGTGAATATATTAAAGTAAAGCCACCACATCGAGCATTTAAATGGGTGAATTCTTTGGAATGTAACATATACAGTGACGATGTGAAACACATCTTCCTTCTGTCTAACATCTGCAGGGCTTGAGTTTACTCTGATGTCATTATTTACTCCAGCGTCCAGTCAACGAGCTTAATATCTATTCCAGTCTTGTGATGGTTTGTTTGTTTACAGCTGAGCAAGTTTATAGGGACAAAATTAAATGTTCATATTAGTCATGTCCAAGAACTCAGAGATGCATTAACATTCTTCTTTATGTCAGGATGCAGAAATGTTTACTCGTTTTCATTTTTTAAAACTAAAAGATCTGGTGTGTGGCTTTTAGATATTTCATGACAGAAAACGCAGAGCTGAGTTATTCCAGATGCTGATTTCACAACATTAAAGTAAAGCAGGAAGAAGCTGGTTCCAGCATAGCATTCTGCTCTCTTTCCCTGTTGGGGGACACCTTCTGTCTTTAGCCAGCTGACAGCAAGTGTCCTCAACTCCACTGGGGGACCCTGCTTTCCTGTTACAGTCTCACTGTGAAAGGGACGAAGTGCCTGGTGGGGACCAGAGCAGGTCCAGATGAGCTGGCCAGGCTGTGGCCCAGGCTTCGACTTGCCCAGAGTCAAGGTGGCTGTCCTCACCATGTTCCCTGGGGCCTGTACCCTTCCTGCTATCCATCTGAAGAAGAAGCAGGGATCTTCCCATCATGACACTTTCCCGGACCAGCATAGGGCCCAAAAGGGAGCCAAAAGGGAAGTCGGGGCCCAGGGCAGGTGGCCAACAGGGGCCTTCGCTCCAGGGGTGAGTGGTCGGTGAGGCTTTGGAACTTGGAGTTCTGTGCTCTGGGTCATGTTTTTAAAGGGTGTTCTGGCTGCCCTGTGGCTCTCAGCTCTGGATGTGTTTGGGGGTGTAATGGGGTGCGTGCATGTGTACATGTGTAGTCTGCAGGCTCTGTGTATGCGTGCGTGCCATCTACGCTGTATGTATGTATGTGCAATCTGAAGGGTGTGTGTGTGTATGCATGTGTGTGTGCTATCTGCAGGATGGGTGCTTGTGTGTATGCGCCATCTACAAGGTGTGTGTGTGTGTCTGTGTGAAGTCTGGAGAGAGACTGTTGTTTGGGCAAAGTTCCTAAGGTACTACCTCCCTGTGGGAAGCAGGCCTGAGGTACCCAGCCAGGCTCCCCCTCATGAGCAAACATGCAAGTCACAGAAACGTGTCTTGATTCCCCAGCTGAACCCTGCTTTCAGATTCTAATGATTCACATTTAAAAGATGTTTTAAAGGTATTAGAAATCCAGGAAGAACTTGAACTTCATTAATCATTATTGAAAAAGTGCATAATTAAGACATTTCTGGCTCTTTTCATGAATTGCTCTTTAAAATACCCCAATATCTCTCTCCTTTTTTTTTTTTTTTGGTCTCACCCCCTCCCACATGTGGAAGTTCCCAGGCCAGGGATTGATCATGTGCCACAGCAGCAACCAAGCCACTGCAGTGACAACACTGGGTCCTTAACCAGCCACTACCAGGGAACTCCTAAAAACCCTAGTCCCTAGGAACTGTTTCCATATAGCATTTAGCCCTCCTCAGACAGTGCTCCCCACACTCCCACCAGCCCCCACCCCCTATTCCCCTTGGCTTTCCTTCCTGAAACCCCTCTTTGCACCTATTATGACCTGACGGGCCACTGGCCTGCAGTCAAGATAGATCCTTATTTAAACTGTTTTACATGATAAACACAAATCATAAACAATTCATCACAGAGTCAGTCATACTCCACAGATTAGGTCAGGGCCTGTTCCAGGCCCAGAACAGAGATCAGTGGCTGCCTAGGGCAGGGCTGAATGCTAACTTTTTTCCTAATCATTTCCAGTATTAGTTTTTAATATGTTTCCCTCTATTAGATTTGGAGTATTTCTGATTTTAATAGTCAAATAAAACAAACCAGAAGCTAAAACCCTTTTTCCCTTGGGGGTGTTCAGACAGTGTAAGTTTATCAAGTTGTTATAACCGAGGGTTTTCAGGTGTGCCTGATACATTTGTAAGAATCAGAACATGTCCTAGAGCCAGCATCTCAGAGCCCAGGCACCAGGAGAGGTTGGCCGGGTGATGCCCAGCCTGACGGCCAGCCGGGGCACAGCCTACCTGGAAAGACTGCACATCCTTCATGGATGCAGTCTAGTGCCTCAGCCAGGGACCTCTTACACTTGAGCTCTGTCCGCTGAGTGTCTGGGGCACTCCCATTAGGAAGAAGAAAGGCTGTAAAGCAGCACCCCTCACTCCTCTGCCACCCCCCGCAAGGAAAAGCTCCAGGAACTTAACTTTTCCAACAAGTTTGTTTGTTTTGTGAAAGCATACCACACAGATGTTTATTACTATTTTGTTACTTTTTAGTGCTAAATCTCCACTCTTCCTACTGAAAATTTGGGGCAAATTTTTAAAATTTTAATTAGAAACTTAACAGTCATGAGAGAATATGACACATTTATTGTCAGATGTACTTTAAGGTGTAGTGATGCCTTTATCAAAGTCTTGGAGTGAATACAGCTTGTGGTCTGAGAGCGAGCGCTCAGGGAGTAAGCCACTGGGTTTTCATCCCCCCTGTCCCTCCCTGGGACCTGGAGCATGTCAAACTCTGAGTATCAGCTTCCTTACCCCAAGGAGGGGAATAATAGTGCCAACCTCAGATGATCTGCATCAGAGCTGAGTCCGAGGATATGCACTTGGCACCTGGCGCTGTGCTGGACCTGGCAGCACCCGCCCCACAGCCTCCTCCGGGCACCGCCTGCCCTTGGTTTCTTAGCTCAGATATTTGTTAACCAAGTATGGTACCCACATCAGGTCTGCCTCACTCGAGAGAGCGTGCAGGACAGGGTGTCAAACTGGCATAATGGTCAGGGATGGTGGTGTGTTTCGGTAGGAGCCTTGGTTACAGTAATATCCCTAGTGTAGTGGTTATCAGTTCACCTAGCATCACTCTCGTCTCTCCTCCCTCTATACAAAGTTGCTTCTTCACTTCGTGAATATCCATCACTTGAAGTTCACTAATGCCGCACATTCCAGAAAGGATGGAAGCCGAGCTCCCTTCCTAAAAAAAAAAGTCTCAAAATAAAAAAAATCCTTATTAAAGAATATTAATACTCATGAATTAGGAAAAACAAAAGGAGAAATTGCCTGGAATAAATTCAGATCACCGTTTGATTCTGTCCACTGAAACGTATAAACGACTGCTCCATTAAACAGAGGTGGTGTAGACCAGAATAGAGGCTCCGACCCCCATCCAGGTGAGCATGGCCCTGTCCAGGTGAGCTTGGCCTCTGTGAGGGGGCTCACCTCTTCTCAGTCAAAACCTGGATAATTGTGGAATGTGGATTGGCCCCCAAAAGCTCTTTTGGTGCAATACAGAAGCATAATATAATATGTTAACAACTCTTTCCCTCCCCAGAGAAAAGAAATGATGGTGTGAAAAGATCAAGGTAAACAAAATAAAGCTACAGGCACTGGGAAAGTTGAATTAATAGCTTTTGTTTTGAGAGGCCATGCTGTTTCAAAACAATTTCCCATGTAATTAAAATGCAAGGCATGTACATTAGAATGTATGTTTGTAAGTGTCGACTCAATACCTATGGACAGAACAACTATTATTAAATATATTTATAAAGATTGAAAACCACCTAGGGTCATAGATGTGGTTTCCTTTTAAATATTT
Source organism: Sus scrofa (assembly GCF_054392235.1). Classification (NCBI taxonomy): domain Eukaryota; kingdom Metazoa; phylum Chordata; class Mammalia; order Artiodactyla; family Suidae; genus Sus; species Sus scrofa. The sequence continues at coordinate 157,052,393 of NC_139383.1, forward strand.
GACCTTCAGTATTTCGTCCTTAAAGAGTAGGAACCTTGGAAGGACATTTGAAGAAACTTTTCAACGATATTGTACTTGTGTTTTACCTTATTTTTTATCCAGCCAGGCCCGTGGAAGCCACACAAGCACATTTCCAGCTTCTCTGGGAGAGTCACCTTGTCATGGAAACATATGAAACAATGACCTTCCAGGTGATCACAGAAACTGGGGGTGCCCGTTCCACAAAGACCCCAAAGAAATGATCAGCATCCATACAGCAGGGGAGTGACCTCACGTGTCCCAAGTCAGAGTCATCAAGCCAGACGCAAAAGTCCAGGGCTGGCACGATACCATGCTGATTCTTCAGTGCATGTATCTGTGTAGATGTGGTGTCTGTACCTCGAGAAAGACTGGGGGGGGGGACACAGGAAATGTCAGCAAAATACTTCAGCAGTAGTGGGATTGGGGTGAATTTCACATTTCATATTTATTTATATTCACCACATTTTCTACAATGAACAGGAAAAACATTGAAATTGGAGGAGGGGAATGTGTAGACATACTTGTCTTCCTGGAAACACAAGTGCATTATTTATGTTCTAATGTCCTCTCACCTACTTGCCTTTTTTGTGTCTTTCACCTTTTGATTAATAAAGTCCTTGATTTTGACAAAATTAAAATGAGTCATTTTAATGTTTTAATGTCATTTGAGGAGTTCCCATCGTGGCTCAGTGGTTAACGAATCCATCTAGGAACCATAAGGTGGCAGGTTCAATCCTTGCCCTTGCTCAGTGGGTTAGGGATCCGGCGTTGCCGTGAGCTGTGGTGTAGGCTGACATGGCTCGGATCTGGCATTGCTGTGGCTCTGGTGTAGGCCGGCAGCTACAGCTCCGATTGGACCCCTAGCCTGGGAACCTCCATGTGCCGTGGGAGCGGCCCTAGAAAAGGCAAAAAGACATTAGAAAAAAAAAAAAAGTCATTTGAATGTTAGTCATTGAAACATTAAAACATGAACAATTTAATATTCTCTTCTGAAAAATCTCTTAGCCCATAAAGGCATATTATTCTTTGTAATTTCTATTTATTATTTTATTTTCACACTTGACTCTATTGTTCACTGGGACTGTTTTGTTTTGTTTGGTTTTGTGTCTTGCGGGGCTTTTTTTTTTTGGTATAGGGGCCAAGTTCTGCGTTTTTTCACATGACCATGCACATGATCCAGTGTTCTTAATTAAAAAGAACATCCTTCCTCCCCACTCTGCTTCTGTCATGCACCAAGGGTCCACATTCTGTTACCTATGTTTCTGGACATACTGTTCTATTGTGAGAACACACTGACTAGTCAGCCAAGCTTGTAACACGTCCTAAAATCCAGTAGTAAATCTCCAAGCTTTGTTCTTCCAGGTCATCTTGGTTGTCCATGGCCCTTTGCTGTCTCGTCTCACTTTTAGAATCTGCTCACAAACTTCTATAAAATAGCTTGCTGGATTTTCATTAGGATTGTGCTGAGTCCTTATGTAAATTTTGAGAGAAATGGGCATCTTTATAACCACAAACATGGAACATCCATCCATCTATTGAGAACTTTCTCTTCAAAATTCAGGATTTTTTGGATTTGAGCAAAGTAACGCATGCACACCTCCAGTTGCATCCAAGGAGGTGAGGGGCCAGCCAGTCAATCACACACTCCTGCAGTGGATGGCGAACATTCACCACAAGGGAATATGAAGATCCATGTATGTATGTGTATGTACACACTGGATACACAGACACACGTGCTCACACCCCTTCTGTAAATGACCTCATTTTAGTTCAGGTTCACCATCAAATAAGTTACAAGACCACTTCTGATTTTCAGAGTATTTCAGATTTCTCAACTGGCATTGGGAGGGGGCTGCACTTTTCCCCTCTCACCGAGGGGGTGGTATCATAGCTGACTTTCTATGCTGGCGGCTGTGAGGCTTGTGGGCTCAGGACACACAGTAGGACATCAGCATGATTCATTTGTCCATACCCTTTCAGGAGCGCTGTGATCCTTAATCGGGTTTCACAGTGTTTCCCTCCGAACAATGATCATTTCTAGTAAAAAAAGAAAACAACATAATTTGCAGATAACCCCCCAACAGGAAACTTGGCAATTTAATTAAGGGCAGCTCTTGAGGCCTTAAGTATTTTATTTTTTATAGTGGCAATTGTGGAAACAATGGCCTCACAGCAAGAGAGAGGCAGGCAGCTAGTTAGTCCTTAGCAGAACTTTTCTGGGAACCAAAAAAACTGGGCTGGATAATTTGACTTGTACCAATAACTCCAATAGCTGGGACATGAGAAATCAGTAGAAACAATGACTCATGACTGGGCTTCCCGTCAGACCCCAGCTTCACCAGCTTCTCAGTGGTTTCCTGGATTCACCCGGGACCTGGCCCACCACATTTTTACCTTCTGTCCTTGGACACAACGTGACTATTTCTAAGCTGATGGTCTTCATTCCTTTGTAATTTTAAGCTTGTTCAAGCTTCTTATTAGTAAACTAGTAGGTGATATTTAGGCTATTTTAGGTTAAATACAATCTTATATTCCACAGCCACGTTCTACAGTTACTTTTTTGGAGACATTAGGGCACATGGGTTTTTTTAAGTTCTGTGAGTGTTTCTATAATACTTCCTGCCCTGAGTGTCTGAGCCCAGAATCCCCATCAGAGCCCAGGCCTGGGGCTTCCCTACAGGGAGCGTCCTGACCATTTACATCCAGATCTAGTATCCTTGATCTCCAGAATCTACCTCAGATATGCTTGGGCTCAGGTTTTCAAAGAATGGGCCACTTCTGTCAGATACCTGGGACCTTTTTGAGATGGTGATTCTGCACACAGACCCTGGGTAAGAAGTGCCGATCAATGCAGGACAGGCCAGAACACCTGAATGTAGCTGAGTGTCCTCACAGGGGGCAGTTCTAGAATTTACAGGAGGGCACTTACATAGCTGGAGGCAAAGACATGGCAAGCATCCGTTGTCACTCAGATCCTGTGCTGATCTGGGGCGGCCCAAGCCCTTGGCTCAAGAATTGATGAGGGCAGCCCTCCAGTCTTCCTTAGGGAGTCTAGGTGAGAGGAGGGCCTCAGACCCACAGCATTAATGCTTTTTCCCAGCTCTGTGTTGCCTGTGCCAGATCAGGGGTTCCAGGTGGGGGTCAGGATGGCAGACACATGAAGATGGAAACTAAGTTGGTGAGGGGACAACAGAATTCCTGCCGTGAGGAGCAGTGATACTCATCCTGAGGGCCAGCTTTTGTGTGCCTGTTACTCTGCACAGTGACACTACCTGGGGAGACTCCACAGGTCAGTAAGTTCTCCCCCTTAAGTTCTTTCCCCGCCATCCGTTTACAAGATGGTAACAGGCTGCTGGGAGTGTGTGTGGAGTGGCAATGCCTCCAAGGCTGCCAGCTGCATCTGCGTTTACCACTCTGAGGTGGCAGGAGCAGAAAGCGCAGCCCAGCTCTTGGGGGGTGACCACCCGTCACGGTGGGGCCGAGGGGGTGGCTGCTGGGCCCTCGGTTCCTCAAGCTCTCGTGACAGCCCTTTCATTCAGGGTAACACCGGATGGCAGAGCTCCTGTGGCCCTTTGTTTTTCTGTCTGAGGAATGGACATAGAGTGGTTTCCTTTGGACAACGTGAGTAAATATCAGCCTTTTGATGGTCAGCATGTACTTGAATATCCCAAGGTTGTGGTATTTGCTGTTGTAACAATGTCTTTGCCGCATGAGGATCACCATCGGTGAGGGCTCTGTTTATAGAGAGGATAAGCTTGTGCGAAAAAGACGCTGAGGTGCAGTGCAGACACGAGGGACCTCTCTGCCCCGTGATGCTCCCTTTGCAAGTGGTTCACGTTCTGTGTGTATGGAACTAGTGCGATTTTAGGTGATTTTTGCAAAGTGGCATCCTCGTCTGCTTTTATGAATGTGTGTATGTATATTTAAAACATCGTGATGTACACATACAGGTGTTTTCAATACTCATTCCTATACAGTCACATGAATATGGGTGTTTGTCGCAATTTCGGTTCATAGTTTCATGAAATACCCTGGTGGGTTATAAGAGGTGAGGTGGACTAATATATTATGACCATGTTTTCTGAAAATAGGAACGATTTTACCTAAGGGGAAAAATTTTATGATGTAGATATATATTTGAAGCACCATTAAAAACGGCAGAAGGAGGATAATACGCGTTAGACAATCTATCCTAGTATGCTGGTTCCTGAATATGCTGACAACATTTCCAGGAGACTTGATCAAAGGCCGTCTTTTTGAAGTTGTCATATGCTTGTCACCCAGTAGAGACATTTGGAGGTGGCGTCCTCTAGTGCAAGGTCAGTTGCAGAGATTAACCCCTGGGTGAAACAGAAGCTGCCCGTGGTTTTCAAGCAGAGGTTTCTAGCAACTGGCTTGGATGGTTTTCTAGCTGAAGGGGCTGATTTGTGTGACCTGTGTGGACACACCCATTTGGGTACTGTTGCCACATGACAGACTTTTCTGAGAGCCAATGAAGCAGGTTGTGGAAAGGGGATGCAGGGCACATCCCAGCGCTGTTTCTGTCTCGTGGCTGTGTGGTGTCCCGCGGCCCTTCTACTGCATCTTGCTTCCTGTTTGTGCAGGAAAGGGTTTTTGACCTGAGGCTGTGCACCCCCCACCCCCCCATTCTTATGCTTGTGTGTCATTTCTGTGTTTCTGCGAGAGATAGACCAGCTTCCATCACAACCTGTGATGTAGGATATGACTTGGTTTAGGTCATTCTTTTAATTAGTTTATTTATTTATTTATTTATTTATTTATTTATTTTCTTTTTTGCTACACCCTCGGCACATGGAGGTTCCCAGGCCACGAGTCAGATTGGAGCTACAGCCGATGTCCTTCGCCCCGGCCACAGCAACTTGGGATCTGAGCTGCATCCTCGACCCATACTACAGCTCACGGCAATGCCGGGTCCCCAACCCACCAAGCAAGACCAGGGATCGAACCTGCATCCCTATGGATCCCAGTTAGGCTCATTAACGGCGGAGCCACAAAGGGAATTCCTTAATTAGTTTATTTTTAGAAACAGTTTATTTTAGAACAGTTTTAGATTTATAGAAAAATTGCAAAGGTGGTACAAGCAATCCCCATATACTCCACATCCAGTTTCCCTTATTATTAACATTTTGTATTGGTTTGACACTCTTGTCACAATCAATGAGCCAATATCGATACATTCATATAAACTAGAGTCCATGCTTTATTAATAGTGATGTGGATTAGAAAAGGCAGAATAGATAGTGAAGTGGCAAAGTTGGAAAATGCCAGGATTCACGGTGTGTTAGTGTTTTACTTATTTCATTCTTTCTCAGCTGGGGAGCTCATGGCGTCCCTGGCTTCTGAGTGTCCCCAGCCCACCCAGCAAAGGACTGTGGCTTCGTCCTTTATTTTACCTCCCTTATAGACAGATGCCTTCCATTCAAGTTTTTGTTGTTTTTTTTTTTTTAACAAAGGAGAGTCCTCCTCTGTCCTTGTCCTAGAAAAGAATGATGTGGACTTCCCTGGTGGCTCAGTAGGTTCAGGATCTGGCATGGTCATTGCTGTGACTCAGGTCACTGCTGTGGTGTGGGTTTCAGCCCTGGCCTGGGAACTTGCACATGCTGCAGGTGCAGCCAAAAAGAAAAAAAAAAAAAAAAAAAAAGAGTGATGTGCAAATTTGTATCTGGGCCCTGAGTTCAAATCCTGAGATACCCTGGCCTCCACTCTGGGCTTTGAGAGGATAATGGTGTGACTGGGTGCTGGGCAGCACTGGGAAGCAGTGGGGTCTGGGGCTGGACCACATTAGCACGCTGGGGTTCACAGAGCCTCGCCCAGAGACTGGCTTAACATGCTCAATCATAGAAGCTTGTGTTTGTCAGCAAAAAGTTAGATAATTCACCACTGAATTATTTAATTTGCTGGGACTGGGCTGGGTAGGTGATTAGGACAGGAAATAACCACAGGCTGAGTGAAACAAGACGCAAACAGGGCCCCTTAGCCTCTGCCTTCAGGGCGGCTCGCTAAGGGCGGCTCCTGAGGTGCTTCCGTCCATCAGTCTGCACGCAGTGTTGCGGGTATGGAGCTTTGGGGAAGGGCGGGGGCAGGCGGGTGGCCTGCGGGAACTGTGGGGACGCAACAACAAGTCAGGGTGGTTTTTCTCGTGATCCATACAGTCAACATAACTCACAAAACGCAAATCTTTGTTAGTAAAGGGGATGAGAGCAATGGGCAGAAACATTTTCTCCACGGTGACATGGCTGGAAATGCTTCTCTGCTTCACCCACCGTCGGATTTCATTTCTTTTCCTCACAAACCTAATTGATGCAGCATAAAAGTCATCCATTTGAAAGGAATCTTCCATCAATGTCATTCTGAGAAGGTGAATTAGGCAATGACAATTGTGAGAAATACTCTTAATGCCGTCATGATATCAGTTTTAGCCAATCTAGCCACAGGATTAAGGTGACTGCATTGTTTCTGTCTTATTTTCCACGTTATGTTTCATGACAGAAAATCAAAAGGAGAAAATGGGTCTGAGGAGCACACTGGCTCATGTGCCAGGGAGCAGGAGCCATCAACCTGGGCATTTATTCAGATTTTCCGATATACGGCCAGTACTTTTCTATCTAAAAAGAGCCAGAATCTGAAGGCACATAAACCCCCTGACAGTGTTAGAGACACTGTGGGATCCCAGCTTCATCAGGGGCTGCAGCGTCTGAGAGGTGGAGGCACCTGTAGGCCAGGCTGAGTTAGTGTTGGGAGACGGTTTTACCGGACAGACCTCTTGTGTTTTCGTCCATCCTGTGAGTGGGGTGCTGAGTGCCCTTTGCTGTGGGCCAGCTTTTCCAGAATGTCTGCATAGTGAGCAGCCTGGGCTTGAAGGGCGGCAGCCCCCTGGGGGCAGGGGCCGGGGTTCTTCCTGCCATGCAGAAGCGGCTCAGTGGCCTGGGTCTGGGGCCTCTCCTGTGGCTTCAAGTCTCGCCTGTGGGAATGGGGGCCAGAGGCTGGACCCTGGCCGTTGCTGCACCTGATGAGCCGTCTCTGACCCAGGAGCCTCCCTGGACCCCTGTGCCTGCACCGGCAGCTTGTCAGCAGGTGGATGCGCAGACGCCGCAGGGCTGGTGACTGCGCCTCCCACGTTGTAGGCACAAACATCAGCTACCTCACCTGCGAAGTGTCCTGATACTGCTTCTAACATGTGCAGCAGTCCTTGTCTCCTGTCAGAGGCATGTCCCCAGCAAGTTCCCCCAGGCTGGCTCTTCCTGGGAATGTACATAACTCATGTCCTCTGACCCAGGCAGGCAGCTCAACTGGGCCCTTGTCCCAGACAGATGCCCGCTACTGATGGGTCTGTGGTTCTGGGTTCTGGCAGAGCCAGGTGCTCTGGGGACGTTCCAGCGCTGAGGGGATCCCCGCCTTCCAGCCTGGACACCCAGCCTCTCCCTCAAAGCTCACTTTGCAATGCAGGTTTCTGTACTGTTAGTGATAGAAATTAAGCCAGAGGACCAAGCACGAGGGGGCTATTTTGTGTTTAACCTGGCTGCTGCCACATGGGGTGCACGTGGGAGGCAGTTACAGGCCAGACCTCCCCATGCATTGACCCTCAGGGCAGCCTCAGGAGGCAGCTCAGGCTCCTGCCAGGAGGCCATGTGCTTGGAACACGGACTTTGTCCCTGCCTGTCCTTGTGTGGTGTGAAGTGGGGCTCAGATTATTTTGGTAAGAACGTGTCTAAATGCTTCAATTGTTTGAACTCACAGTATCTTTTTCTCAACTGGTTGTGCCCATTCTGCTGAAAAGAAAACGTCCTGGATTGCTGGGTGGGCTACTTTTTCACTGCTGGGCTACATTTACAGCACTAAAGGAAAGAAGGTCTTGGAAAATTCCATGTGTATAGACAGTGAGCACATGCTTTCTTTCATAATTCACAAAAAGTATTTCTTGGATCATCAGAAAAAAAGTATGTGTTTGCCAAGACAACTGTCTGGTTTGGGGCTATGCCTTGTAAAGTTAAGGCCATTAATCAATTGTACATCTCCTGAATTTTCTGCTTATAATTCTTTGGTCACCAAATTATGCTTCCTTCCTTTTTACCTGTCCAGAAAGACACAATTTCAAAAGTCAGAGGAGTCATTTATTAGGATGAAATCCTTGCTGTAACTATTCAACACCGTCTTCCCAGTATCTGGTTTGAGTAAAGCTACAAAATTAAGATTCTGATGGTTTTTATCTACTGATAGTTTTTTGCAGGACAGACTACTATAAGTAAAAATCTTTTTTATTTTAGCTTTCTTATCTGTGATTTATTTCAGAATCTCACACCAGCTCTGCCTGGACAGTTATACCTTGCCTTTCCATTTATTTGGTACAGTTAGAGCTAACATTCTTAATTTCCTGGATGAATTATAAATAATCTTCCAAAAACCTCAAGAAAAGATCCTAGTTTTTATTCTTGAGTGTATCTTGCCTTAAAAATTATTGCATCGGGGGAGTTCCCGTTGTGGTACAGTGGTTAAGGAATCTGACTAGGAACCATGAGGTTGCAGGTTCGACCCCTGGCCTTGCTCAGTGGGTTAAGGATCTGGCATTGCCGTGAGCTGTGGTGTAGGTTGCAGACGCGGCTTAGATCCCGTGTAGCTATGGTTCTGGCGTAGGCAGGTGGCTACAGCTCCGATTAGACCCCTAGCCTGGGAACCTCCGTATGCCACGGAGCAGCCCTAGAAAAGGCAAAAAGACAAAAAAAAAAAAAAAAAAAATTATTGCTTCGGGGAGTTCCTGTTGTGGCAGAGTGGGTTAAGGAAGTGGCATTGCCATAGCAGTGGCATGGATTTGACCTCTGGCCCAGGAAATTCCCCTTGCCAATGATGAGGCCAAAACAAAAAATTGTTGCATTTTGTCATTTTGTTATCAAGTCGCTAAAGACCTTTCCATATGCATATTCATAATCCAATGTTATTAAAATTCTTCACCACTATACTAGTATTGCATATATTTGGTGAATGATTCTTATAATTGAAAACCTCATTAAGTTTATTCCAGTATATTTAAATTCAAATAAGAATTATTCATTTTAATATCTAATAAAGTTCTGCTCCCAGAAAATGCAAGAATAGTTAATCAGTATATAAACAATTCTAATATAAAGTGTACATATCATCATTTAGTAATGTTGAAAGAACAACAATGGATATAGCATATGGAAAAATGCTAACAATCAAAAAGCTACTTTGTGAATATTGGAGCAAGAGATTGCACTCAAGAGTTGTCAACAGTTTGGAGTTCCCGTTGTGGTTCCGTGGTTAACGCATCCGACTAAGAACCATGAGGTTGCGGGTTCGATCCCTGCCCTTGCTCAGTGGGTTAAGGATCTGGTGTTGCCATGAGCTGTGGTGTAGGTTGCAGACACAGCTCGGATCCCGTGTTGCTGTGGCTCTGGCGTAGGCCAGCGGCTACAGCTCTGATTGGACCCTAGCCTGGGAACCTCCATAAACCGTGGGAGCGGCCCAAGAAATGGCAAAAAGACAAAAACAAAACAAAACAGAACAAAAAAACAGTTGTCAACAGTTTCAGCTAAACCTATGTGGTACTCACCATATGCCGTGCCTGGTCTAAGCTCCTTACAAATATGTGTATGAACTCATATAACTTTACAATGAGCCTATGAAGCAGGTGCTATTACTATGCCCATTTTACCACTGAGGGAACAGGCATAAAGGTCATGCAACTTGCCAATGATTACAGAGCTAGTAAGTGATGGAACCCAAATTTGAAACTTGACAGACCTCAGATTTTATAGACTTGACTTTAATCCTTACTAAGTAAACTATTGATTCATAAAAGGAAGGAAGGAAGACAAGACAGACAGAAAAGGAACAGAAAAATAGGAAAAAAAAAAAATGAGCCCATACAGCAATGATTTTGGAATATTTCGGCCACGACCACCTCACATGGAGATCGACACACATATATGGGTATACACTGGGACTCACCATAGAATGGACAGTATTAACTTGCCGTGCAGTCTAACATTTGTTAGTGTATTTTCGTTCATTAAAAAAAAATTCTGGGTTAGAGCCACTAAATGGATTTCACAACCCACATGTGGGTTACAACTCACATTTTGAAGACTACTGCTCAGGTGGAAACCCTTAAATCTCTCTTAACAAAGGTAACAGAATGAATATGCAGTTTTAGTTTAAAAAATGGGGCACCTAGGAGTTCCTGTCATGGCTCAGTGGTTAAGAAACCCGACTAGTATCCATGAAGACGTGGGTTCAATCCCTACCTTACTCAGTGGGTTAAGGATCTGATGTAGCCATGAGCTGTGGCGTAGGTTGCAGATGTGGCTCAGATCCCGCATTGCTGTGGCTGTGGTGTAGGCTGGCAGCTCTAGCTCTGATTTGACCCCTAGCCTGGGAACCTCCATATGCCGCGGGTGTGGCCCTAAAAAGACAAAATGAATAAATAAATAAATAAATAAAATTTAAAAAGGGGGGGCCTCTGTGCAAACTGCTTATCTGAAGATGATGGGTAAAATGTCAGAATCCACTAAAGTCAATATGAAACAATAGCATGTATTAAACTTGAATTCATGTGAAGAAAATACCTGTTACATTTTTGATATGGGCAACAAACAAACCCCACAACTTAGAATTTATAATTATTTCTCAAATTATTGTCACTATCAAAACTTAGTTTTTATCTGCGTTTCACTTAAGAACACTTCAAGGCAACAGACATAAACTATTTCACAGATAACGTGTTTTTGTTTTTGTTTTTTTTTGCAAAAGACAAATTAACATCAGGTGATCTGCTTAGGAAGAAAATTTAAGGATATTTAGTATTTTTCTCACATTCAGCTACATAATGTTATATAATGGAAGTGTATAAATGCCAAGTAAAACACAATCTCTCAGCTGATGAATGAGGATAACAGTTCTCCAGGGCAGCAAACTGAGACCATTGAGGCAAGGTGTATTTAAACAGCTGACAATGGTATCAGATGAAATAGTTGACAACTGCAATAAAAATAAAGTTTACTTGAGTGGTTCAAAGTGTCTGACAGTCTCACCCCTTCCAATGAGGCTTCTGGGTTCAAATATATAAAGGTGGCTCTATTCAGGTTCACAGCAGTTTTCAGTGATAAATTTTAATTCAAATTTGACTCTAAGACTTAAGCCCAATAGTCAAATTCAAGGTTTTAACCAATGGGTTATAAGCTGTTTGTATTGACAACAATTTCAAAAATATGGTGCATTTGGGAGTTCCCTGGTGGCCTAGTGGTTAGGATTTGGTGCTTTCACTGCTGTAGCCTGGGTTCAATCCCTGGTCTGGAAACTGAGATTCCCACATCAAACATGGCCAAAAAACCATGGCATGCCATGGCCAAGCAAACAAAAACATGGTGCATTTAACTCAAAATTTAATTTTAGTCTTATATGAAAATGTTCTAGGACCCCAGGATACATTAAACAAAAAATCAAATGTGAGGACATCTAGAATCACTTCTCTTTGACAACTAAGCTCAATGATGTTACAAACTATCTACATTTGGTCTCAATAAAGTAGGTGCTTTGAAAAGACCATCAATTGCAATAAAAATAACATATAGGTTACGATGGAAAAGACAATGTAGATTCAATAAATGGAAACACACCATCTACTTTGGTTGTTTATTTATTCCAGGACCAAAACAGCTACACAACTTCTGAATTTCTAATTTAGAAAATCTTAAATAGGGAGAGAACAGTTTGGACAAGCCTGGCTAACAGTTTTCAAAAACTCATTAGTCCTGTAAAATTTCAATTTATCCTCTCAAATTTGTGAGGCTTCCAGCGCATTTACCAATAATACCCTTTTCTTTTCAAGTTACCCTCACCTCCATCTGCAGTTCCCACATCATTAAGCTGAACAGAGAGATGTGAGCGCAAAAAGCCATTCAGCACTGCCTGTCAATAATCACTAGTGAGATGTGGGAGGGGGAGGAGCAGAAAATATTTAAGTTCTTTGGCAGATTGGCTTTCTTCCTGATTCACCCAAACCTCATCAAAATTCTGAGGCTTTTCGGCATGTAAACACTAAGTTCAGGGCACTAGCCCGTCTTTATCAGACTTTGGATTTGGCAATGAAGGTGAGAGCTGGAACCAGGAACGCGCCTCTGGTGAAGGTGAGACTAATTCTAGGGTCATTGTCACCTTCACAACTATCTGCTACATGCAGGGCCTGTGCCTTCATCTCTGCTCCCAGCACAGCTCTGGCACTCAGCAAGTGCCAGGGTGGGTCACTGGCTTCAGGCCACCTGAGGGCCTCTGACATGGACACCACAGGTGCCAAGTGTGTGAGCATGAATGCAATCCCTGGTGTGGCAGCAGCCAACTTGTGGTCATGAGGGGAGTAGCATGAGGCCAAACCACATATTAATGCCTCTGGGGGCACTGATGGGCAAGTGAATCATCCCCAGCGACCACCAAATTCTGGCCTTTGGTTAAATGAGAAAAGTCAGCCTCTACTGGAGCTATGAGGTGGGGTGTCTGTAATATTTACAGCCCAGTGCAAACTTAACTGATAAAAGGGCCTCAGAGAATAAGAAGGGTGAATGGACTCTGGGCACCAGGGTGGTGCTGAACTTCTATCTTTAAGCAACATTCAAAGCTCCCTTTTTCCTCTGTCATTGCCGAGTGTGGTTCCTGGACCAGCAGCAGCTGCCTTCCCTGGGATCCTGGTAGAAATGCAGAATCTGAGGCCCCACATCAAATCAGAATCTGCCTTTCAGCAAGACCCCCAGGTGGTCGGCATGTTATGGTTTTGCAAAGCCTGCTGCAGCTTTAAATCCTATTGAAGAGCCAATGGGCTTTACCCTCACTTGGTCTGGAGAGAGGCTGGCTGGGCTTGAAAAGCTCCACGCTGATGCTGGTGAAGCCCTGCTCTGGTGACCGCATCAGCAGTTTCACAGTGTGGTCCCTGGACCAGCAGCATCCGCATCACCTGGGAACCTGTTAGAAATGCAAAATCTCAAGCCTCATCCCAGACCTGCTGAATCAGAGCCTCCAGCGTGGGCACAGAAGCTGTGAGTTGACCATCCTCCATGTGATCCTGACGTGCACTCCACTCCAGGGCCATTGCTAAGCTCCACAGACACCCACTGAGAAGAGGGGAGGTGTGAAATGTTGAGGGTGAAACAGCGCAGGCACTGGCAGGGGATGTCTCCTGGTTAAACGCTGCTTCATGGGGCAGGAATTGAATTCCACCTTTACTATTCCTCCCCACCCACCCATCCATCCATCTACCCATCAACATTCTCCCTGCACCCCCCATCTTCCCCCACCCCCATCTTTTGAAGAGTCAGGGCTGTTAGGACTGAACAGATGTTTTGTTGTATTTCTCATCTGCCTGCATCCCAGCACAAACCTTTCTTCCTTTTTGGTCCACCCCCTACGATGTGGGTTCACGTATTATAATTTGCTCTTATTGTTTAGGTTAACTGTTCAGTGACCAGAGCTAAGTGGTTTAGGTTTAGGTTTGGGTTTCAGGTTGACTCTGTTTCATGACCAGCGCTAACTCCTTAGCGAGCCAACTCTCCAGATCAGCGCTCCTTCCCAAAGCCTGCGGCCCTGCAGTCCCCAGGGAGCCCATTTGAGGTAAAACAGCGACACAGTGGGCAGTGGGGGGTTAAAGGGGGATGTCCCAAGGAGGCCCCTGCCTGGGGCGGGGAGGGCAGAGCATACTGTGGATGGTCGGATTTCAGCTCAGCTCAGGGTTTGGGGCGGGATGTGGGGGTGCCTTGAAGCATCTCCTGCCAGAGGCCAGGGGGTTGGGGCCTGAGGGTCAGGCCAGGCCTCCACAGGGGCCTCGCTCTAATGCCCACGAGTCACTCTCAGATCTCAGTCTGGACGTGGCACCACCTGCCAGGCCTGGGACACCCAGGCCAGCAGAGGTAGTGACCTCACCAGTACTGTCCTGCTCCATGCACCGATGGTACTTGTGGCAGGAACTCTGGAGGCTGAGATAGGAAGCTACCTTCAAGAGCTCATGCTGCACCTGTGGGTGACAGGACAGGGGCCCCTCCTGGGATGAGGTCCTGCCAGGGTCCTCTGGGCCATGAGCCTGGCCAGCAAGCAGGAATTTGGCTGTACTTGGCGCAAGGGCACATTTTACCTGTGTGATACCATTTGGTAGCAGCTCCGGGAGGGGGCAGAGCTGCTTCTCCACCTATGCGGGTACCATCGGTTGGAGGGTGGAGTGTGCAGGCTTGCAGGCTGCAGGTGGACTTCTGGGGCCATCTGAACCCGGGCCATGAGTCACATCCAGGCAGCTGGTGAGTCTGAGGCTTCCCGTGTGTCCCGGCTGCCTCCCTCATGATCCTTTTCTGTCCTCAGTTCCTGAACCCTCACACCCTGACCACAGAGGGGGTGGGTGGGTGGGTGTGAGAACAGCCTGAATGCCCATGGGAACCCTGGGGGCTGGAACCAGGAATGCCCAGGCTGCCCTGGTTTTTCCTCCAGTGATGCAGGCCTGTCCCTGTGCACAGGTGCAGACAGGCAGACACGGTGTCTTTGAAGGGAGCCAGAAAGCTGCTCTCCACCTGCCTGGCACCTGGAAGTCATGGAAGCCAGCAGCGCACCAGAGTTCCTTACCTGTAGCTTCAAGTACCTGTGGGCATCCTTGCATTCAAGGGCTGGAGAGCTTATTTTCTACCACATTTTACTTTTAATTTTGGAAGTACTTTATATGTTTAGAAAGGTCTCAAGACTGGTTTCATGTTTCTAAAGGAAATGGACTCTACCTTAAATATCAAAGGTAACTGCAGGTGCAGGGATGGGAAGTAACCACCAATAGTCCTTGGAGGAGAAGCAGAGAAGGATGTGACTTCACTGCTTGGGAAAGAGAAGGTTACTACACATCCTTGTAATGGCAGAGGTGGCTGCACTCACAGTGAAGCCAACAGTCCACTAAGGGAATTCCAATGCATCCAAAGGAAAGCTCTCATCTAATTAATTACAAAGGTGTGGAAAAGACAAATCATACTGGATATATAATTTTTCAATGCATGTGAAACCTTGACTATTTTCCAACATAACAACCAAGTTACCCTTGCAGACATATGCCAACTGCTTTCTCTGCATACAAAGTTTAGAGAAACCAGCCTCTTCTCACCTCTGATAGCATGCATTAATAATATAAATAAGCTCAGTTTTATTTTCTGCTCAAAAGCTTAACTTGTTATTCTAGAGAAACAAATATTTACTGAACTGAATTAAGGGCATCTCCTTAGAAAGTTGATTCTTGGGGGTTTTTTTTGTTGTTGTTTTGTTTTGTTTGATTTGGTTTGGTTTTTGGCAGCCCTCATGGCATGCAGAAATTCTGGGGCCAGAGTTGGAACCTGTGCTACAACAGCAACCTGAGCCACAGCAGTGACAATGCTGGATCCTTAACCCACTGAGCCACCAGGGAACTCCAGAAAGTTGATTTTTTTTTTTTTTTTTTTTTTTGGTCTTTCTAGGACTGTACCTGTGGCATGGAAGTTCCCAGGTTAGGGGTTTCATTGGAGCTGCAGCTGCCAGCCTACACCACCCATAGCAACGAGGGATCTGAGCTGCATCTGTGACCTATGCTGCAGCTCAAGACAGTGCCTGACCCTTAACCCAAAGATTGAGGCCGGGGATCAAACCTGGATCCTCGTGGATACCAGCTGGGTTTGTAAACCATGAGGCACAATGAGAGCTCCCAGAAAGTCGATTCTTAAAGAGTTACTCTTTCAGGTGCATATAGCTTATCAACAAAGTAGAAATTTCTACTAAACAGTGAAGATCAAAACAGTTTAAATTAGTTCTTACTACAGATTTGTGAGATAAACACTGGGATTTAAGAATATTTTCAAGGAATTCCTGTCATGGCTCAGCAGTAATGAACCCAACTAGCATCCATGAGGATGCGGGTTTGATCCCTGGCCTTGCTCAGTGGATTAAGGATCCAGCATTGTCATGAGCTGTGGTGTAGGTCGCAGATGCTGCTCAGATCCTGAGTTGCTGTGGCTATGGCATAGACTGGTAGCTGCAGCTCTGATTCAACCCCTATCCTGGGAACTTCCATATGCCCCAGGTGCAGCCTTGAAAAGCAAAAAATAAAAGTAAAAAAAAATAAAAAAATAAAAAATTAAATTGAGCTTTATCAAGAGTCAGGCAATGTCATTTTTCTGAAAGATCTACTCTTTGTAGTTCATTGACTAAGTCTCAATTTGGGGTATGATGGAAACTTCTCCTGGGATACAAGTACAATTTTAATGCACTTATACTTTTAAATTGTCTATACTTATTCCCTTAATGCTCCCAAAGTGAATCAAGTCAGATACCATCAACCACATAGGATGGGCAAAATGAACCACTGGGCCACCCTTTTCTGCCTGTCTTCATGATCAAATCACTCCTGGGGGAGCAAGAGGCAGGGTCTCTGGGTGGGCAGCATGCACACTGCGCCCCCACCCCAGAGATGCAGGTGTCTCTCAGGTGGCCCAGGGGCTCCCCCAGTTAGGCAGCCTGCTGGCCTGAATGCCAGAAACCAAATCGAAACCAGCAGACAAGGGACCGTGACACGGTCTGGGCTTGTGAGAAAACTTTGCATTTGTCTTCCATTAAATACCAAGTGTGGCCACGATTTTCATGTCTTGGAAGATCCCGGGCCTATATTTCTAAAACTGAGTATGTAATACATCCACTGAAGAAAATGATGCCTGGGCTGAGAGTGTAGCCTCATGGGCCAGCCTTGAAAAGGACCAAATTATGATTTTAATTTAAAACTTGCTGTCCTACTTCAGCAAAACAATTTTAAAAGCAGCAGAATCAGGATTAAGACAAACATTGAAGAAACAGAACCATCACACCAGGAGGTAAATTCTGGATAAGAGATAGCAAAGAAACAAATGTAAAGGGGGGGGGTCTTCAAGTTGACAAGGAGCTCACGGTGAATACATGATCTGGGAGACCTTAAGACAACGTGCCAGGGTTTTCAGGTCCTACAAAATGAGATTAGGAAAAATAGTGGTTTTCCTAAGGAAAAGCTAATCATTTACAAATATTTATTGATAAACTTCATTTTCCCCGATTGCCTATAGCTCCTAATTGAAAATCTATGAGGTTAATGCAGCTATAAAACTCTCTGAGATATCAGTGAGTTTCATATTCTTTATGCCTCTGTTAGTCTTTATTTCCATCGCCGGTACAATTTTCAGGTTTGCTTATTTAGTTGGTGGTCTTTTCTCAACATGTATTAATAAACAAGGAGCTGGTCATTATGGGGCTAAAATAACCAGCTGGTTGGGTGACTCACTCAGCCTAAGTGACTATGGACGATGTTACAAAATACCAGCTTGTCCACCTTCATACGGCGGTGCCTTCAGAGTACCTACCTCTCTGAATGATCAGTATGATTTTTTTGAAAGTCACAAATATGGAATGTCTGGGTATAGAACTCTTTTCTCTGTGACCCCAACCCCGGCACTTCAGGTCTATACTCACCCGTCCTGCTTCTGCTTTTAAGGGCCCACACCCAGAGATCTGTTACTGAATATCACAAGCAGAGCAAAACACCTAACCCCCAATAAGACACCAAATAAAGAGTGAACATGCTGGAAGAAGAGCACACTTAAAGGAAATTATATAGTGTCCAGCTCTCAGGCACAGTCATTGCCCCAAGATCCATGCCCAGACCAGCCAATTTCCTAGGGAACGCAAAACAACTCTAGGCTTATTTGTGAAGGAAAATGGATCAATAATTCAAAATCTAACTCATCTTTCGATTAAGTGACTGCATGAGTCCCTACATGCCTTTCCCAGTGTGTGTTCCTAAGACTTTCGTCATCTGAAGGGTGGAAAACGTTTTTCCGAAGGCTGCCTGCCTTTTCTCCGGGTCGGTGTCTGTGGGAGGATCAGACACATTTCTTCTCGGTAAACTTAGGTCATAACGAGAGTTATTCCTAAACTGTCTTGACGCCAGCAAATAGGAAAAGTAAAATAAGATAGGAATGTTCGATGTGAGACAGATAATCAAGAGATCTGCCAGTGAGAGATGTGAGGATGTCTGTCATTTAGATATTTATGTCCCTACTTGTACAAAGGTATGAAAATTCAGGTGTCCTGCAGGGTAAGCTAGAAAGAAAATTAATGAATGGAGTCAGTGAGCCCTGCAAGTATGAGATGGAGAGGGAGGGAGTAGGTCGCAGTTGTGGCACATCTCTGGTGTTACAGATAACACTATAACATAAAAATATATGTATCGGACCAACTTAGAAT
Organism: Sus scrofa; assembly: GCF_054392235.1. NCBI lineage: Eukaryota > Metazoa > Chordata > Mammalia > Artiodactyla > Suidae > Sus > Sus scrofa. The sequence goes on from NC_139383.1 coordinate 157,070,696, forward strand.
TCAAGGGGGGAAGGTGTGCAAAATTCCCACGTTCACAAATGATCAAATTTGGGACTACAGTCATCGGACATTTATTTCCAGGTTTGAATCAGATACAGCGAGTGAGTCACATGGCCACGCACAGATCCCTTCACTCGGGGGCTTATGAATCATGCTTTCCACTGCATGACGTGGAGAATCTTTTACCATAACAGAACACGAGTGTCACCCGCATCGCTGACACCCCCTGCCTCTTTCCTCTCTCACCGGCTTTCTGGCTACTTCCCACTGAGTTAGTCCAGTGCTCAGTGAAACACCGAATTCAGTCCCAAGTGGATGAGCTAGAGGCAGAGCTGTCCAGTTACAACCCCTGAGGCAACGGAAGAAGCCAGAAAAAGGCAGACCTGGTTACACATCAGGACAGGCAATCCAGGGGTAACAGTCAGGTTCTCTAACCTTCTACTGAAGAGAGCAAGAGAGATAACCATTGCTTTCAACCGCACCCTCTTCTGTGCATCTCTGTCAATGGACATACATGCATGATGTTCCAGAGGGCTGTTCAGGACGTGCGTGTAGTGCTCAGGACAAGAAACTGCTCTTACAAGACTCTTCTGAGAGAAAATGCAGTCAGCATGATGTTCACAGAGAATGATTTTATTTTACCTTAAATATAGTTGCATTTTTAAAAGCTTCAATAAATTTAATGATTTAAAAAAAAGTCAAAGATACCAACACATTTTTCATGGTCCAAATATGATTCCACATATTTTCTTTAGCAAAGTCATTTGTAATAGATTTCTCATATTATAATCTTACTCATTTATATTTTCTCTCTTTATAAATACTGTCAATTATTCTGTTTCGTGAATTTCGAGGGGATAAAAAAAGATGTATTTAGTAGCTGTTCTCTTAAAAAAAAAAAAAAAAACACTGGCTTTTAGAAGTGGAAATTTTATTATCGTCAAATTCTCCCCAGTTTTACAGATAAGGAAGCGAGTGAGGAGGGCACAGCCAGAGCCAGGAGGTAGCCTGGCCCTGCCCCTGCCTGTGCTTCACCACAGAACCTGCCACTCTGGGCCACCGCAGACGACACCAGCATACCCACGCCTGTTAGCTCGGCACAAAAATGTTGACAGAAGGGCGGCAGGAGAATGTTTCTATGGTGATTTCATGTTAAAGTTTTTCCATCATAAAAATATGCTGAAATAATATACAGTATTTCTTGATTAAGTGAAAAAGAAAAGGGGAATTCAATTTTCTTCTTCATTTTGTGCATCAAGTTTTAACAGCTAAAAAATCAGTAAACCTGCTCATAGGAACATTCCCTGGCCTCTGTTTTTCAAAGAACCACTGTGTCCCTCAAAAACTTTTCCAAGGAACGAACTCTGTGCTGTGCTCACTGCGTCAGTCCCAGTAACTCGCATATGAGCACAGGGCTTAAAACACTAGGACTGAACCCTGAGGCCCACCGGTTGGCTGGCGTGCTTGCAGGGTGACAGGCTGGACACAGAAGGACATGTCTGCAGTGTTATTACTCCTCTGCAAGCAGGCAGCAGAGGCAAGAAATGAAGGGTGTGGAGTCCGCAGTTCAGACAGGGAGCCAAAGAAACACAGTGACTTGAACGTGCTTGAGCAGGAAACGTTTGCGCAGCCCAGGAATAAAGACATAGTCGAGATGCTGGCCTAGCTCCCTCAGCCCTGGCAGCGTGGGACAGCCACTGCCAAACGCAGGGGACAAGCAGGTGGGAATCCATGCTGCCTCCAAGCTCCCACGGGGACAAAACTCAACAGCGAGGGTTTAAAAACAATTGCTTTTTAGCCCTTAAGCGCTACTTTTTAATTAGTTCTAAATGCTAATGGTTCCTGTAATGAACTTAGAATAGAAATACATTTAAATAAATAATTTGGGGGATGGTTGGCATTTATGATTCTTTGATATATGGTCTCAGCAGCTAGAGTTGATGTCAGAAAGAATACCTGTGCTTGTTAAGCCCAAGCACCTCTGCTTTGACTCCAGAAACATTTCTGAAATAATAAGCAAATCCCCACCCCCCTTTTTTTTTGCATTTTAACGTATATCACTTTAAAGGGTTGTAGGAATCCTTGCTATTTCCTTACCCTATTTTTAAAAAGTTGACTCTACTATCTGACTTAGTTCATCTCTCATAATTGCTATTGGAGCTCTGAAATCAATAGGGCTTACTTCCTAAGGTTTATGCCACATGGTACCTGCTGGAAGGCCTGGTGGTTTAGTGGTTAGTATTTTCATCACTCCTTTCAACTCACCCAGCGCCTGCCAAGTGAAGCTCACTGTGGCTTCTAGATATCAGTAGTTATTTTCTAAAAAGAAGAAATGGATTATATATCTTGAAATCCAGGAGCTATTAAATTATTTAAAGTTTTAAGTCTTATCAAATGTCATCGACAAGGTAAAGCTTCTTTTAAAGTGAAGGACACCCTCCACCTGGACCAGACAGACGCCAGGTGCCGACGTCGGTGACTCTGAGCCCTCGCCCCTTCCTCCTACGGCTTTCCTTCCTGAATTATGATCGAAGGCACTGCTTTTTAGTTTTCAAGTGACCGGAAGAGCCGATATTTCCACTCAATGCCAACAACGGGAAGGTCATTCAGAGTGCAGTCACTGGGGACACTACCAATGGTCTCTAATAATCAGGCATTTTCTACCATATCTTCTTCCATCAAAGATGTAAATTAAAAAAATCCACTATTAGAATGATGCATTTTTATTTTAGAAAAAAGTGAAAAATGAAAATGTTCAGCCCAATCAAGATACACTTAGATATGGCTTAAATCTAAGCTATCAACGCTCACTGACCTTCCTTGGGGAAACACCATGGATACACAGCCACCATAAATGACCGTAACCTCAAATTCCACTTTTTCTATTAGAATAATCAAGGAACACCATTCGGAAAGAATATTACATCCTGCATTTTATTCAATTCCATATGACAAAAATAGTAACCTAGACTAAGACATCCATTTCAATCAGCAGATGTGTCAAGCCACAGATTTCATCATAAAAAATATTGGATCTAGGTAACAATCCCCCGCTGGTCCCGGAGGCCCGGCCCGACATGGTTGCAATAGAAAAATAGTGTCTCTTCACCACGTGGAGGGGACGGCCTGGCCCTGAACATAGGGTGCGGTCGGCCTCACTGTCCCGTCAGGAGCCATCTTATTTACAGCTCTTTACATTTCTGTACTTAAATTATATACACATCCTTTGGGGAGGAGAGACCACTACATGGTACCAGAGACTAGGCAAAAAAAAAAAAAAAAAAAAAAAAATCACACTGAAAAGGACACAGATAAATAAGAACATTCACTGTTGAAACACAGCAACACTAAGCACCTCGGTTTCCTCTTCCCGCGCCCTTGCCCATCCCATGAGAAGAGATGGTATACAATGGGTGGTCCCCCAGCTCCAGAGGGACAGAGCCGCAGAGGGACTTCAGTGTTCATCTGTGACCGGGGTCACTGCTCGGTCTGCTATTTGTGAGTCTCTGGAACTGTTCTTGTGTGACTTGTTGCTGTGGGTGTGTTGGAAAGATTGTCCTACTTCTCTTTCCACTGAGAAGTCTCAACCGCCTGACTCCTTTCTCAGGGCCTCGCCTGCCCGTGCCGTCACCCGACAGCATGGTGACCCCGGGACGACGCTAATGGAGGAGGTGCAGGGCCTCGGACGCCAGCACGCTGCACCACACACATGAGGTAGAGTGCAGGACGCCCCACGGGGCCTTGCAGTGCACGGCGACTTGCAGTGACCACTCAGTACCGCATTCTGACCAGTCAGACACATGCACTTTGTTCTCATCTGAGAAGATAATAAATAAATAAGCCAGGAACTCAGAAAAGCCCCCCATTCTGACTGGTTCCTCTGCCTGATACCCGGTCCGTCTCCCCGGTTTAGTGAGCAGGACCCCTAAGGCTTGCAGGCCAGCCAGCCCAGGCTCCTGGGTGTGAGCAAAGAGCGGTGGCAGTGACGGCGCGATCACACCTATGCTCTCTTAGGTACTTCCTGGCTCATATGGCTGTCACAGTCCTAAGTTTAATGCATCAAAGTTTTGTTACGGCCGGTCAAGTTTTTAAATGAGCTCTGTAGAAAAGTTAAATAAGTCATTTGATTTAAGAAATGGCAGGCCCTAGTTTACTGAGGAAGTGACAAGTCTTGGTGGCTTTTCTGTTTAAGAAGCACAAATTTCTCATATCATTTGACCTAAGACTGTAACAGCTTTTTTTTTTTTCATTTCCTTCAATCAAAGTACTATTTATAAAATACTTTACATCTTTTAAAATTTTCAAATTATAGCAAACCTCCCTAATACAAAATACTAAAAGTGCAATAGTATAAATTAAGAGTTTGCAACCACATTATACAAACATTACCTTTTTATTGTACAGCTTTGATAATGTGAAGTATTTATTCACAACTGCTATAATGTTGTGAATAATTTACGGTGACGTCTGTCTGTAACTTGGCTACAGACCACGCTAGAGAACACTGTCCACAGAGCAGCTACAAACATTTCAATTAAAAAAAAGAAAAAAAAAAGAAAAAAAAAAAAAGGCTTGTTACTGACAGGTGCTTGCACACAAAAAGCATGCTTTTTCCCAACAGAACTTCACAATTTTGCCTGCATGGAAATGACCCACTTATTTAGAGTCAAACATATCTTGCTTAAAAAAAAAAAAAAAAATCACATAGCCTGATGAATTCTGCAGTACAAAAGCTTCCATTAAAGGTGGGCTGTATTGTCTGTTACCCGCATAATCTTAACATTATAAATACTACATATAAGGTACTGCCGTGGGACACGGCGTCAGGGGCACTGGACCACGTCTTCGAGATGAGAGTTCCAAAACAGAGTTCAAGTTCCTAACTAATTCGAACTAAACCACTGAATGAGTTTTACTGGAACAGGGCGGGAGCCCTCTCCAGGGGCTGGATGTGGTCTGAGCCCTTTCCAGACCCAAGGGGCTTTCCAAGGGTGTCTTTCTGACTTACATTTACTTAAAAGGTTGCAGTTCTCAACAGCTGAAATGACCACCAAGAGAGTGTCGTGCAGTGTGTGCTGCACGGGCAGCTTGTGCAGCGTGAGACCACCATTGGGCAGCGCGCCACCCTCCCCTCCCCAGACCCCTTGATGTCCTCTGGGCGGAGCCTCGGGGGCGGCAGGGAGGGCGGGGCTAGTTGATCCCCACTTCCTTGTTATCCTCCACGAACCTGGTGAACGGCCGGCCAGCTCCTGGTTCTGCGCTGGCTTTGTCCAGGCCCACGACCGGAGGGCTGCCCCCGGGCCGCGCTTTGTCCAGCCCAGCGGCCAGGGAGCCCATGGGGGGGATGGCGCTTCCGCCGAGACTTACTGGGAGCTGGGGGAGGCCTCCGTTCTGGATGACGGAAATCTCGTTGTTCTTCATGGCGAGACCATTGGTGATGGCCGCGGCATATTGGTTCCAAAAGCTGGGGTCCACATTCATGGCCCGTGCAGCCAGATCCTTCTGGAACATCTCCGAGAACTTCAGGGCGTCGCCACCCAACAGAGCCATGGGGTTTTCCACAGACAGGCGGCGGCCACGCCTGGCAGGGGCGTTGTTCCACATGTGTGTGCCCATGTGCACCTGCAGGGACATGGTGTGACATGTCCGTGACAGCTGTGAGCAGACCCAGCCTCACGTCCGGGCAACAGCAGGACAGAGACCCAGTGCCCAAAGGCCTGTGTGCAAGACCAGCAGCCCCCCACCCCCAACTCTGGGACAAACCCTGGTGAGCGGGTCTGCTGAGCATCTGACACCAGAATAGGCAACGTTTCCTTTCATTAAGTACAAAAAGCAAGCCAGGATGAGAGCTTCAGGTTTGTTTGGGGTTTTTGTTTGTTTGTTTTTCCGGTCTTTTTAGGGCCACACCCACTGGCACACAGAAATTCCTAGGCAATGCTGGATACCCAACCCATGGGGCAACGGCAGGGATAGAACCCGCATCCTCATGCATACTAGTTGGGTTCATTAACCACTGAGCCACGACAAGAACTCCCTGGTGAGCTTCAGTTTGGTATGTGATAGGATAACTTTCCCCTTGGGTGTGAGACCGCCCCCTCCAAGCCACCCAGAAGATCCCAGCACCCTTCCCCTGCCCCTCTAATCGGTCTTGTGCTTGGAACTCCCAACTTCACTTCGCCTCTCTATGGTTTTCTACCAAACATGGAGGAAATGTCTGGGCATTGTGGCCAGTAGAGTGCTCAGGTGGCTCTGTCCTCCCAGTCAGTGGAAGCCGCAGCTACTGATCATTCCATGGTCTCCGAAGGGGTCACTGAGACCCCAGCAGGCCCTGGACGTGGGCTGGAAGGTGGCATATTTGCCTGAGGGTGTGGCCATAGGGCTGAACGGTCATGGGCGCATGGCCACACACACACACTCTGCCTTGGGGGAAAAAACACACAGAACTGACCCTGGCCTCTGAGCAGAACTGGCATCGTTTGTGTCATGTGTAGGGAGCAGAGGCCCAATTTTCTTGTTGTCAGTGTCCCATGACTCAGGGCAGCACTGGCCCTGGGCCTCTGGCACAAGTGCAAGTGTGTGTGTCCTCACTGCCACCAACATGTGAGAACACGCTCATGCACCCCCATGGGCACATGTGCTCTGCAGACTCACACCAGCTGGCACACTTGCCCGCACAGGTGCACACGCGCCTCCCTCAGGCTACCGGCACTGTGAGGCCCTGGGCCGGGCCCAGCAGAAGCCCCGAAGCCGCACCCTCACCTTGAGATTGCCCTTGGTGGTGAATGCCCTCCCGCAGATGCTGCAGCCGAAGGGCTTCTCCCCTGTGTGGGTGCGCTCGTGGATCTGCAGGGCGCTCGCCGAGGAGAAGGTCTTCCCACATGACTGGCAGTTGTGCTGCTTGGGCGTCCGGCGTGGTGGGGGGGCCAGCATGGGTGCCAGGCCAGGGCTCAGCACCGTCGGGGGCCCGGTGGGCACCTGGACCGCAGCAGGCGGTGGGCCCTCAGCCAGCGGGATGGCCTTGCTGTGCCCGTTCACTTCCATTTTGACCAGGGTGGGCGCGGGGCCGGTAAGCAGGCTCGGGGTGCTTTGGCTGGGACCTAGAGCAAAGTTGGGGGCAAGTAACTGGGAGGGCAGCTCCCGCAATCTGTGGGTCAGTAAGTGCTGCTTTAAATTACCCAGGGTGGAGCACCCGCGCCTGCAGACCGCGCAGACGAACGGCCGCTCCTTGGTGTGGCTGCGGTGGTGGATCTCCAGCGCACTCCTGCAAGCAAAAGGCTTGGCACAGACACGACACACAGTGCTCTCACACTTACCCCGTTCTCTGCTCAGGAACAGCAGGCTAAAGGGGGCCTCCTCCTTGATGGCAGGCCGGCCAGGGTGGGTGGCCGTCAGGTCCAGTGCCCCTCCGTTTTCGGGGGCGGGGGGCGGGCTGTCTGGCCTCTCGGTCTTCAATGGAGTCTCCTGAGGCTCCTCCTGGGCGCTGAGGCCCGGGGACTTGGAGTGCAGGCTCTCACTGTTGCTGTTGACAGGTGACAGAGCCTGCATGGAGGACGAGGACTCAGACGGGGCTGGACTGCCCGCACTCCTGCTCTCCAAGTCGCCCACAGCAGACGAGGAGTCATTGCTCAGACGGTCACTCTCCCCAGACCCGTTCTCCATGGACTTCAAGGCGGTCAGCTGAGGACAGCTCATGACAGAGTCGATCATCTTCATCTGGTTCTCCAGGGCGGCGATGCTGGAGATGACGGAGGGCGGGGAGGGTGGGCAGGAGCTGGAGAGGGACAGGAGTGGCTTGGAAGGGTCGCCGGCTGCATCCTCCTCCAGGGAGTTGTCATCCATGTCGTCGTCATAGCCGCTCAGGGCTTCCACGGCTTTCTCGTCATAAGGCAGTTCTGCGTCCATGGCATCCTGAAAGCCTTCGGGCAGCGGCGTGTTGGGGATTTGCCCACCCATGTGCATGCGGATGTGCTGCTGCAGGACCACAGCATTAGTGAACTTCTTCTGGCAGATGGGACAGGAGTGCTGTACCCGAAGGGGTGGCTTGGCGCGGTGTACGCCAAAATGCGTCTTCAGGTTGCCTTTGGTGGTGAAGGCGCGCCCGCAGATCTTGCACTTGAAAGGCCGCTCCCCCGTGTGCGTTCGGTAGTGCATCTTCAGGGCGCTCTGGCAGCTCAGCACACGGTGGCAGATGACACACTGGTTGGGGTCCGTCATCTTCTTGTCGATGTTCTCCACCAGCTGCTGTAGCTTGGAGGTCTCCGAAGTCTGCATGGAATCCAGCAGCCCTCCAAAGGGAAACTTGGCCTTGAAGGGCTCAGGGCCAGCTGGGAGGACCGGGCTGCAGAGGCCTGTGGCTACACTGCTGTCCGTGAGTGCAGGGGTCCCCGCGGCAGAGACCTGGCCAGAGGTGGGGACGTCCCCTGCCCTGGCGTTAGTGCAAGGCAGGCTTGACGGCTCACTTTTGGTCAGAGAGGTCCCACCGAGCCCAGGCTGTGGAGACTCAGCGGCTCCTGGGATGCCTGACTCGGAGCTGTTCAGGCCTGGAGATAGAGAGGGGCACTCGCTGGACGCGGGAGAGGGCCGCTGTGGGGAGCGGCTCGCAGGGGTGAGGCCAGGGGAGTCAGCGTAGCTGCTGACACTGGGCAGGGTGGGCGGGAGCTGCAGCCCAACAGAGGTGGGCACGGTGGGCAGCACAGGCTTGCTATCTAGCCAGGTGGTGACCGGCTTCTCGGGAGGCAGCGACATCCCGTAGGGGATCCCGGAGCAGGTGGGCACATTGTCCAGATACTCTGGGACGGGGTAGGGGTTCATCTGGATGTGGGGGTACTTCTCCTTGTGCCTCTGGAAGTGGACCTTAAGGTTGCCCTTCGTAGAGAAGCGGTTCCCACAGATGTTGCACTTGAAGGGCCGCTCACCTGTGTGTGAGCGCAGGTGTATCTGGAGGGCGCTGTCGCTCCCGAACACCTTGGCACAGAACCTGCACTTGTGCTTGAAAAAGGGGTCCTCGGCACTGGCCTTAGGCTCAAACACCGACACGTTCGGGGGCTTGCCCTTGCGGTGCTTCATGAGGGCAGACAGGGGGTCCAGCGCATTGGCCGTGGCCGCGATGCTGACCAGCGGGTTGGGGAAGATGACGCTGCTGGCAGAGGTCTGAGGTAGAAGTGGGCTTGGCAGGCTGGGCGCCGAGCTGAGGAGTGGGCCTGGCCCCAGGGCGGGAGGCGTGGAAGCGTTCTGTGGCTGGGGGGCACTGCTGGAGGCGCTGGCGACAGAGGCTGGGGCCGTGGAGGCTGGGGCGGCACCAGAGG